>NC_058095.1:97147500-102147500 GCF_020171115.1 Neogale vison
TTCCACTAGTGACACTCTTCCGGGGCCATTTCTTGCAGGTGTTTCTGAATCAATCTTTGTAAAATAGCTTTATGTACTTGGTAATTGGCATTTTAAAGCCAAAATAAACTTGTGAAGTACACACCTTAGGTCTCAGAAGTTTCTCACAGGATTAAAAAAAAAAAAAGTTTAAAAATCTGAGGTAGGGACGTTTTAATTAATATGGCAACAAGGTCATGGGAAGCAACTGCAAGCAGGCACCGGGCCTCTATTTCCAGTGATTTCCTGATGGTGACTAGCAGAGTGCTCTGCACACACACACACACACACACACACACACATTTTCTGGAGTGAAAGTTAAGATTGAATTAAAGGACAAAGACTCAGAGAAATGAATATGAGTTAACATGGATTCAATCATCATAACATCTGTAGCAAAGGTATACTTCCGTTCAAATACTTCCTAATGGCAGATAACAGTTCAAATAGCGTCAGGCACTTAGTAAGCATGCTATAAATGTGTGTTAGATAAACAGACCATAATTACTATGAAGTCGATTAAAAATCATTTCAGAAAATCATGCCACCAACCTGTTTGGCCTGGTCAGAGAGGCCCCTACTCCAGAGTCCCTCCTCTCTCGGACCCCAGTGGCCTCCGACTCATTAAGAGATGTTCCATCTCTTTCCATGTCACTGGGTGTCGTCCGACCCTCGGAGACAGAGTTGCCTTCGAAATCTAAGGTGATCTGATTAGGAGATGGGGAGGGGCATAAGCCGGGTTCCCCAACCAATGCATCATGTGTTTGCAGCTCAGGTAAGACATTTTTTGACCAGTCGTCCACTACCTCTTGCAGCCCATTGACATGGTGCAAAATGTCATCTAAATGAGGGAAGAGGTCATCTTTCTCCAAGTCCAGAAGATCTCCTGTACTGGCGTACAAATGGGAGCCCGGGACGTTATCATAGATACTGACTCTGCTCGCTCTGTGGCAGGACGCCATAAGCCTAGGCTCCCTGGCCCCGGGGCCCTGCTGTCTGCCCAGGGAGATGCTGCCGGTCCTCCAGTTAACCCCATTGCTACTGTCTGTTGGTGAGAGGCTTTCGATAGACAGCGCCTTGGGGAACGTACCCGGTTTGTGATCCTTGGGGATGTGTACCACCAAGTTCTCTTGGGAATGGAACTCATGCATGTGGTTCTGATTGCCTGCATCCTGCAGGGCTGTCCCGGCCAGCACATCCAGGTCTTCCAAGTACATGCCCCCACGCTTGTTGGCCTCCTGGCACTTCCGTTCCTTCAGGCCGGGCGTGCTCACCCCACTGCTGCTGTTTTCTGACTGGCTGCTCTCCCCGCCCCATTTGCTGGCACTCAGGAGCCCTTTGGTGCAGGCCGTGGGGGGCGAGCTCTGGAGATCTCCGTTTGGAATGGGGACACACTGCATGGCCTTGAAGGCCTCCGGCTCCTGCTGCAGCACGGGCCCGCTGATCACCAAGCCCCCGGTCCGCCCCGGCCCCTTGTGCCTTCCATGTGCTCCCTTCCCTCTGAGAGTTTCCATGCGTTTCAAAAATGACTTGGCTCTGGTCCTGGTGGGTTTCTCATTCTTTGGGTGGAGGGGGTAGTTCAGAACGTCTCTGGGGGACTGTGGGAGGCCGCTGCCGAGGAACGTGGCATCCAGCATGACCGGGCTGTCGGGGCAGGACTGGCCAGGGCAGTCGGACGGCTCCCGGCCAGCGCTGTGGCTGCTGCCCGGCTGGCTGCGGCTGTCACTCCCTCCGCTGCTTTCGCTGTGAATGGAGCAGACCTCGGGCTCACTCAGGTCTGTGAGGACGCTTTCACTGCTCGTGGTGTTTCTCATCCTCACGTCTCCCGATGACCCATTTCGGTCTCCTCCGGGGTACAGCGTGTGCAGGTCGTCCACACGAGACCACCGGCGGCTGGTTCTTTGGAAAGTCCATTTGTTGCTGATGCAGAGATCTTCCTCATCTGAGTCGTCACCCTGAAAAACATCAGAGAAAATGCTCATCTCCAGGCAGCTCGGATGCAGTGGGAAACCGGTGAGGTCAGAAGCGAGGTACTCCCCTGGCCTTCCCTTCCTTCCTCCCTTCCACGCCTGTCTTCTTGCCATCCCTCCCTCCTTCCACCATCTTCCCTCATCCCGTACGCCCTCCTCCTCCTCCCCCGTGGCTGGAGGATCTCTTCTCAACCTGCCAAGCTTTCTTCCCTTCAATTTTCATAGAGTTTCTGAATCCTTCCTTCCTCTCCAAGAAGTTTTCCTTGACTGATTACAAAGAGGTGTAATTACCATCTCACTAGATGTCTAAATATAAAACACCTGCAAGTTCTCTTTTTCAGAAACTTACTCCTGCCATAAAAGGCACTTACTTCTTTCCTGAAACCTCTTCACTGAGCCCTAGGACCCTATTTCCAGCTTCCCTCTTCTGAACCTAAGCATCAGTTTATCTCAAAGCTAACACTCCTTACTTTAGTCTCCCAAACCTGATTCTTACTGTGTATTCCCCTGTACAAATTAACAGCGAAATTACTCACTGAATTCCTCTAAATAGAAACTTGGGAGCCATTCTAGACATCACTAGTTGAGGAGGGTCCAATCCAGCTTGCTGGCTTTGCTTGGCCAGCCTTCTTGTTTTTAATCAACTCTGAAGCTCAATGCCTTTGGCAAGGCCTGCATCTCTGGGCTGTGGCAGCCCCCAGGCTCTGCCCTGTCTTCCACTCTGTGCCTCATGCATTTCTTTGACCTATCTGGGTGCTGCCTGAGTATGAATCCCCTGTGAGATGCCAGCCTGGGCTCCTTGTGGCCTCCCTGTGGTAAACGAGACGGCCTCGTTTACCTTTGCAAATCCTTGTGGCCCAGGACAAACCTTGATCTACGGCAAAAAATAACAATCTCCTTCCAAGATGAATGGATTCACCGGCTTCTTCCCCTGCCTCGTCATGCATATTATCCAGACTCAACTCTGAAATGACTTTCAGATCTGTTCCCTCATTCATATCTTCATTCCCATTCCCTTTGTGTAGGCCCTTGGCACCTCTGTCTGGGTCGATTACAGTAAAAGCCTGGCTAGAATCCTTGTCGCCAGAGTCTTCCGCATCTAAACAGCTTTGCACAGTGTGATCCAAATACGATCGTGTAATTTTCCACCTTTGAAGCCTTCAGCGTCCCTTGGCCTTCACAGAAGTCTTTAGCGTGGCATTCAAAGCCCTTTCAACCTGCCTGCCATGTACTATTCTTGCCTCATTTCAGTTGTGTCTCTCTAAGTTCACTGCACGCTGCTCTCTGGTCCGCATTGTTTGAAGCCTTCCCTCACTGTTCCAAGGCAATGACTAATTTTTCCCCCGAGCTTTATAGCATTTGGATTAGATCTTTGTTGTAGCATTTATTCTAATGACAACTTAAGCTCATACCACTCGCATCCACTGTCAGTCATTAGAGGTAAGCTCATCAAGAGAAGGGCTAGTGTTTCAGGGTCATATTTATATCCTCCCCAAGGTCAAGCACATAGTAACTGTTCCATGTTTTTTTATTATCCAAATTAAGTTGATTCCATTTTACTCTGGCATCTGGTTCTAAGACCTGGTTCCAAATTCTGGTAACTTCAGTTAAGGGCTCAGATGACTGTTTGCAAACTGCTTACTTTTTCCAAAGTAAGTTTCTATCACTCATGAAATGGGACTAAAAACAGGCCCTGCCTCATAGGTTTGCTGAGGGAGTTAAATGAAATAATGCATTTAGTCAGGCTTCATTGAGGAGTATTTGTTATTTTCCAGGGTTGGCTCAAATGCTTATCTATTTGTTGCCTATCTAAGAGGACTGCTGGGGCGCCTGGGTGGCTCAGTGGGTTAAAGCCTCTGCCTTCAGCTCAGGTCATATCCCAGGGTCCTGGGATCGAGCCCCACATCGGGGCTCTCTGCTCGGCAGGGAGCCTGCTTCCTTCTCTCTCTCTCTCTCTCTCTCTCTGCCTGCCTTTCTGCCTACTTGTGATCTCTGCCTGCCAAATGAATAAATAAAGTCTAAAAAAAAAATAAGAGGACTGCTTACCTATCTTTTTACGTATCTAATGCCCATTTTAACTCCCCTTAATTTTTTAATATATTCTAGTCTGGAAGAAAAGTAAACAGATGCTCCACCAATAAATACTGGCATCTCCCCATTCTCGCTTATTTCTTGAAAATTTAGATTCATATGAGTTGTACTAAGTGACAAATTCGAACATTCATGTATGATGGAAGGTGGAAGAAAGTAAAACAAACAAAAAAACAAACAAACTAAGGTACTAATGGAGAGTTCCACAGCTTTGGGATCACATTGGGAAATTAGCTTTGAGTTAAAAAAAAGGTTATATGAAGCTTTGGCAAAAAAGTTTAAAAAGATGTACAAATGGAAAAAAGGAAAGATTCTAGGATGATGAATCAAAGTTATACTTTTTCTGTAGCATTTTTTTTTTAAAGATTTTATTTATTTGACAGAGAGAGATCACAAGTAGGCAGAGAGGCAGGCAGAGAGAGAGAGAGAGAGATGAGGAAGCAGGCTCCCTGCTGAGCAGAGAGCCCAATGCGGGACTCGATCCCAGGACTCTGAGATCATGACCTGAGCTGAAGGCAGCGGCTTAACCCACTGAGCCACCCAGGCGCCCTTCCGTAGCATTTTTGATTTCCCTTTTCCTGTGACTGACACAAGACTTGATATTTGAGGGCTATTTATGTATTAGGCACCATAATAGGTTGAAGCTTGAGCCCACTGGATTTTCATATCACATTTCAGGAAGCTAGTGATAAGAAGTTGATATTAAGTGATCATTCTGAAAGAGCCCTTTCAGCAAATACTTTTTGAGGAGGCCAGGAAAGGATAACTTCTAAAGAAAAAGTAGATATTTTAAATAGAAACTATGCTATTTGGTGTGGGCTCCAGCGAGTTCTCTCTCAAACTAGCCCAAACTTAGTTACTGGTGCTAACAAACCACATACTAGTTGGATAAGGATTCCTTTATTTTGGTCAAGAAAAGATGCCAAGCTGGCACTGTGGACTGGGACTGGAAAGTCTGCCCCTGACTGCTAGACTGTAAGAGCTTATTATGCTAGCTCTGAGCAACAGGAAGGTATTTACAATCCAACCAAGTCATGTGAAACAGAGGTAAACTCCTGGAAAAAAGGCCAATGGTTCAGGGGAATTTTGCAGTATTTAGGTCTTTTGAACCAAAACAAACAAATGAAAACCAAAGCAAAACAAAAACAAAAACAAAACAAAGAAAAAAGAAAAAACACCCATTTTCCTTTTGCACCTTGTGCATATAATTATAATAGTATGTCCCAAGGGTTGTGACATGATTCTGTTCTTTCCACCAGTGCAGAATCTTTCAAGGTATTGATAGTACATACAATAAAATATTTTTTATTGTATGTAAAATATTTTATTGTATGTACAATAAAAATACATACAATAAAAATTTTTCCATCGCAGCATAAGGCACACATATATTACAATAAACAAACTAATGCTATAATAATTATCCTTGTTTATACTGATATTTTATAATCTAGTTCGGTCTGTTTCATTTTTAAAAAACATGGTTCCTTACCCAGTCAACTGATTTCACAACCCACCAATGGGTCAAGTTCCACCATATGAAAATCACACTGCCCTAGATTGAGTCATTAAAAAAAAAATCAGGGCCCAGCAGACTATCATGCCTAGAGCAGACTCTCCAGTAATAATTGCAGAAGTGTACAGATTAAGAGATGTTGAGATTTCACCTGTTTGATAATTGTTTTGAGGCTAAAAACAGTAAGATTACTTAGAAATGCAAAGTGGAAATTTCTAGGAGTCAGATAGATGTATTTATGAGAAAAAGACACACCAAACAAACTTTAATCCCATCTCAATGGCTTAGTAGACCATGGAAATCCAGACACGTCTGGATTCTATCAAAAGAACTGACAGGAGGTTCTCATGATATTGTTGTGGCCAAGATGGCTAATTGTGTTTGATGCCATGCGAGTTTTGCTAGTGACTGGTAGAGTAGCTCACACCAAGAGTGTGATCAAAAGGCTGAATGCAACTAAGGGAGAGATCTCTGAAGGATGCCTCAAAGTTATGTCCATTTTAAGAATAATTTGAATAAGCCAGGAAAATTCACATTTTTAAAGTATGAATACGGCACAAGGTAATTCGCTAAGTGATCTTGAACAAGGTACCCTTTTTGAGAGTCAATTTCCTCAGCTGTAAATGGGAATGTTAATAATACACATCTAGCGTGATCTGTCCACATACCCAAAAGAGATTAAATGTGAAAATGCCACATAAGTCTTAAAGGGCGATATAAAGCTAATTACTGTTTTTAGAGACTGGTGATACCGAGATGTATAAAGATCTTAACAGAATTGAAAAAAAAAATTTTTTTTTTTAAGATTTTATTTATTTATTTGACAGAGAGAGATTACATGTAGGCAGAGAGGCAGGCAAAGAGAGAGAGGAGGAAGCAGGCTCCCTGCTGAGCAGAGAGCCCGATGTGGGACTCGATCCCAGGACCCTGGGATCATGACCTGAGCTAAAGGCAGTGGCTTAACCCACTGAGCCACCCAGGTGCCCAGATCTTAACAGAATTGAAGGATGGCCTGATAATAAGATGAAATGTCGTGAAGTAAAATATAAAGACCCTAACTTCAAAAATTAACTATAGTGCGTGCAGGATGGAATAGATTTAATGTAATAGCAGTTCCTATTAATAGCTTTGAGAGTTGGAGATTTCAGCGTAATGCAAATTCACCACGTAATCTGGTTAACAAACCGAGACACTAACTTTAGGATATCTGACCAGAGCGTGGATCTCAAGACTTCAGGTTGGAGCCCCACTGTGTTGTGCCCTGGTCACGGCCATCGGAAACATTCTAAGAGGCACATGGAAAGGGCTGTATTTCTGGGGAACAGTCATCAGGATAGCCAAGGACCTAGGAACCATAATTCCCCTGAACGATGATTGAGAGAACTAAGAGTTTGGTTTAGAAATGAGAAATTCTAGACCAGTGCTATTCAAAGTGTGGTCAAGGGGCTGCCAGTTCCCAGACTGAGCAATCTTCAAAGAGGTCAGTACAGACCTTATTGAAAATACAGCTTCACTTAGTTCATCTTGAATAGAAGATAAAAAGGAACACTTTAAGCTTTTAAAAATTATTTTAAAACCCCTTCTCCAATTGTAGTCAGTATGCTCTGTAAAACTGGTTTCTTTATGAGGACTAGGATTAAAACAAACAAACAAAATTTAGAAAACACGTTCTTCCCCATGAATATAGTGTTGTTGGCAATGCAGCCTAAATTAGGTAACTAACAGGAAACTCGCTGTCATGAATACTCATAGTCTTAGCATTTGATCAAAGGGTGTGAATAGGCATTTAATATGGGAAACTGCTATTTCAAAGTAAACTTTTTGTTTGGTTACAACAGCTGAACAACAAAAAGGTTATGAGTGTAATCACGATTCTTATCAATTGCCTATACATACACTTTCAATAAAATTGTGAGCAGTTTTTGTAACTCTTTTCTATTTCCCATTATATTTGGCTTGATTATATTCATCAGAATGCAACTTTTGTGTTTGTTGAGTCTAATAATACAACAGTGAGGTTTATATTTTCTGTAACTTTTTTTCATTTCATATTTCTAATAATTCATTTGTACTGAATTTTACAAAACTCGTAAGTGGCAGACTGGAAATTAAAACTAAAACAAACAGAACCCCAAGTCACTCACTGTAGACAGTTTGAGAAATTTTGTTCTAGATTGAGCAGAAGTCAGAAAACTGTCTGTAAAGGGTTACAGATATTAGGCTTCTGGGGCATGAAGTTTCTGCCACACCTACTCAACTCTGCTGTTATAGCCAGGAGAATGAGTGGGCTTTGTTCTAATACAGCTTTCACTTTCTTTACAAAAACAGGAACAGTGGTTTGCCAACCCCCAATCTAGAGGATAGAGCTGAAGGGTTGCCGTATGAAAAGCGAAATCTCTATTTCGGTACTTCTTTAGAGGAGAGAGCTAGAACCCAATTGACTAAAGTTTACATCAAATAGCTTATTATCCGGAAGACTTCTAATAATTAGAAAGAAAATCAACTGCCTTGCAATGCAGTGAGCTCATCATGTCTGGAAGTTTACAAGCAGAGGCTGAGTGACCTATGAGCGATGCCCTCAGAAGTAACTTCTGTAGTGGACGAGAGGCTGGAAGAGATGACAGAACATCCCTTCCAACTCATAGATCCTCCTGTTCTAGGATACTTCCATGCAATTTTCTTCAATTCAAAACTGTAATACTTTCCAGCTAAGTGAATGCTGGAACAAAATGTCATTTTTCTCTGATTTGACCCTGCTGTTTGGAGCTGTAGAGTGGGTTCTAATCTGGTGGGAGAGATGGGGGCCTGTGTGACAGGTGGGGAGTGGGTGAAGTGGAACAGAGACCAGGCCCCTGGGCAACAGCTGCAGCTCCTCTGAAACGCTGAGGGGGGCCCAGGCCAGGAGAGGCCGGCTGCAAGGCGGCAATTAGTCATGGTTTCTGTGTCGCTTTCCACCTTTCGTCGTGATTTCAGAGAGCTTTATTCAAACTATAACTTTAACCAGAATCTTTTGAAGTCCCTCTTTCTCTCTTGGGAAATCTTCGAGAAGAGTCTTATGTGTGTTCGTGTCCTTCTCCTTCCTCATTTAACAGATACTCTCATTGGACTCTTCGGCCTCTGACTGACTTTGAAGAGAAGTCATACCACATAAACAGTCACCGTAACTGGGGGAGGTTACAGTCATCATGAAGCAAGGATGAATTGTGTGGTTAATAATGGAGAGGAAACACTTTTCAGAAAACAAATAGTTCTGCCTGTGCTTTGGAGTTTTGGAGTTTTCAATTTAGAGGAAGCGCCGATATTTATTTTTTTCTAAAAAATGAGAACATTCTTAGTGAAATTATAGATTCCTCAGAGACAAATGCCAACTAGACACGGCAAAAGAATTTTTTTTTTCCTGGTGGAATTTGGCCATATCTTGACACCAGAAACAGGACTCCACCCAAGTCCACAGCTGCAAGAGGTAGCGAATGCATAGTTACATAGAAGTTTAGAATATATCTTCCACTAGAATTAACTGGAGCTGAGTGGCTGAGTCCACCTGTTCAGAAGCTGGAATGTACTGCTTGCAGAGCTGTTGGTGGGGTGCCAGTTGCTGGAATGCTTTTTGGCTGGGTTTTAGTAAGTTTTCCAGTGAGGTGTGTGGACAAGATTGAGAATGATCTTCTCTACCTGACTCTCCCAGAGACAGGGAAGGTTACCTTGAATCTCTGAAGAAACGCTTTTCTCTTGTGCAAGGAAAAAATCTTATGGTACTATCTTGAGCGGGGGAGGCTAGAGTGACTTCATTTTTCTTGGGGCTTTATAAATAGCATTTGATCCACAAGAAAAGTACGTGCCTAACTAGGAGGCTTCACCATCCTTCTCTATTTGTGGGCTTGTTTTTTTCTCTCTTGGGTGAACCCACCAAACTCTTCAGAATTTAAAAAAAAAAAAAAAATCAAACAAGAAGGAAATGCAAAGCAAAGCAATGAGATTCACTGTGAGAGATCCAGAGATAGTTTTCCACGAAGACATTAAATAAATCGTAGCCTTTTATACAGATGGCAAGAAACATCTCTCTTCTAAAAACAAGAGAAACATATAACCGTATGTACGGCTGGGGAAACTCTGTCTCAGGCCAAGCTTCAGGAGCTCACTCAGACTCCAGCACAGTTCTGAATTCCTTGAAAGGCAAGGAGGGGCAATTTGGTGCCCGAATATCTGGGGTCACACCCTGCCTATTTCTGCCTGACTGAGTGAGTCTGTCACTTTGGCCCCTGCGTCTGTGACATGGAGCCCATGTTGAGGAACAGGGCTGACATACGCTCCGTGCGAGTGTTTGCTGCTCACCACACAGTGAAGCCACCACACACAGCCCTTGCAGAGAAAGGGAGAAAGAAGGACTGTGACTCTGGAAAGTTGGGCGATTTGGGGATGACCTTCTGTAGAATTACACATGTCTGGGCCTCTGCAGATGAGAGCTGAGGATTATATTTTTATTTGTTGGATTGCCTAAAACGGGGACGTACCTAGAGGAAATGCTACTACTGGTCTTTTCTTTTTCTTTTTCTTCCAAAGACACTAATTCCAGAAAGATTGCAGCGTCACAGGCTGCTTTCCTCAAGTTTCACTTTCTATATTTGAATCACTTGGCCTATTCCTAGCTTGTATTTATTTTTCGTGGGTTTTTTTTTTGTTTGTTTGTTTGTTTTTTGTTTTTTTTTTTGCAGTAAAATAAAGGATGAGCCTATGATTTGTGAAAGGGGCAGATGACAGGAACGCATGCCTCCACACAGGGTCTCCTGCATAATTTCTTCGACCACAGCCCCCGATGTGGGTCATTACTGAGATCCATAAGGCGGTGGAGACCACATGTTGAAATTATTTATTTGAAAATTCAGGCCATGTCTTCTCAATTTACAACATGAAAAGCAGTATTTTATTCGGGTACATGAATTTGTGAGGCCTCTAGCTAAGCCAGGGCTGTCTGGGCGTGCGCCACTACATCCAACATCAGGAAGAAATTAGGAATGTCAGAAAGACTGGAGTGACCAATTTACAGAGGAGCTTTTGTGAAGGTAGCACATAAAGAGCCCAGCCAATGGCATCTGGGCCCATTTCACATCTCACAGCTTCTGAAAAACTGGTGATTGGGTGAGAGTCCCATCATTCCACTTGGCTGAAGACAAATCATGTCATTAATTTTTGTCTTCCGTAATACAGTGTAGCTACAGATCTGGATAGGAAGCCATATAGACCAGCCACGCTTTAGACGCACAGGAGTGGCTGTGTCGGTTTTAATAAGAACCATGTGTTACAACCAAAACAACATCTGACCCTCCTGCTTCCAATAGTTATGTCTGCTTCTCAAGGGGTCTATTCAGCCACGCAGCTATTGGGACATTTATTCCCACATTTTTAATTTGTATTCAGCCTAGACAAATTGCTCATATTTTAATATTCCTTTGGATATTGTTTTTTGCTCTTTTACCTCATTAGCTTAAATCCTTTGGTTTCTAACTCAAACCCTAAATTATTTCTAAGGTGAGGTCAACCAAAATTCATTCGCTTTCTTTTTTTTCCCCCCTTTGAGCGCTATTTTAGAACAGAAATTCAAGTTAATGTTATTTTTAAAGATTAGGTTACTCCGGAGTGACTAAAAATCCATTGGATTTAATGATTTCACTGTGTAGACCAGGATAAAGAGAGCACTTTGTTTTAACTCAAAGATGTTTTCTCTGCTTCCTCAAAATACACTGAGGCTTGACTTCTTACAAACTGGAGACGTGAAATGAAAAAAAGTAGGAATGATCTTAATTCTGATTTCCCAAAAGGATCAGTTCAGTGAGAGAGCGAGGTCCTTCGGCACGGTGGTGGCCATGAGGAGTGTGGGTTTTGGAGTGAGGCATGCCTGAGTCTGAAACCCAGCTTTGCCACTCGCTGAAAGATCGTGAACAAATGACAACCTGGTCAAGTTTTACTTTTCTTCCCCCAGGAAACATAGGATCCCTACCTCGGTGGGTTAAATGAGATCCTGCATGGTACGTACGTAACGTAGCTCCTAGAAAACAGTAAGAGCTCAATCAAGTCCAGCTCTATTTTAGAACTGAAATCTCCAGGCTCATTCATACAGACAGAATAGCACATGTGAGTCCTAGAACAAGGAGGAGCATAGTGACTCGTTAAGCAGAACGCCTTTCCTTGTGACCAGAGAAAAGCGCACAGGAGGAGGAAGGGTGAGGAGGAGGCAGCTTCAGGACCTTGTCACCACATTCCCTGACATCCCCTCAACCATTATGAAATGATCCTGCCCAAGGATGAGCGCATCTTCAAGCATACGTGGAAATGAAATGCCATTGAAAAGGACGAAATGGAAGACATTTGGCATGGACAGGGGTTCTTCTCTGCATTCTCTTAATCTATGAATCACTGTGGAGTATTTGATTCCAATATGGAGTGGATATTTACAACTAAAGAAACATCTAAAATACGACCAAAAAGACGACATGTCATATCTTTATGCAAACCCTCTGATCAAAACAACAGCAAAACAAACAAACAAAACACAACAAAACAAATGGTGAAATGATTGGATCCTGGCCCCAGTTTCCAATGGACTTATATATGATGGTTATGATAAGAAGAGATATTTGGAGAACAAACAGATCGTCAGGCATTTCAGAATTTCGCTTGGGTTTACAATGCCCTTAATCTATGACCGTGAGCTTCTTTTGTTAATACAGCCATGATCATAGCAAGGTAGAGACACCTACCTTTTTCTTTTGGAAGTTCACATCAAGTTTCATTGAGGCACACTTGTTCAATGTATTTAGTCGTCTAAAAAGAAAGAAAAAGGTCATGGTTGCTACTACAAATAAACCTAAAATTTCTTTTCAGATAATTTTCATTTATTGCCAACAAAGTCAAAAGTGCAGAAATAAGAAGTTATGTCCCAAGAAAGTACTGCACGCATCCAGATGTGCTACAGAAGTGCTCCCATTGGTGCTCCAGCCCCCGGACTTGAGAAGACTCTGCCGTGGAGCCTACCAGTCCCTGCCCAGTCCCTAATCTAAACCCAGCCTTTTCCTGGCTTCCCTTTCCACCATTGTTGGAACCTATGAACAGTCCTTTTAGCTCTGTTCTCATCAGCCCCTCCATTCATTTGCCGCCTCGACCATGCTAAGTCCCCAAATTCGTATCAACTCAACCATCTGTCTTCCCCCCTGCTCTTGGGCCGGTGGGTATAAATGGAAAAATAACTCGGTGCTGAATTATAGGGCTATAGACTAAATTGGGTCCCCACCAAAATTCATATGTTGCAACCCTAACCCCATGTGACTGTATGTGGAGTTAAGAAATAATTGAGGTTAAATGAGGTCACAGGAAAGAGCCCTGATCCAACAGAATTGGTTCCTTATCAGGGGGGATCCTAGGGGGCTTGCTCTCTCTCAATCTGCCATGTGAGAACTACAGGGAGAAGGTGGCTGTCTGCTAGTCAGAAAGAGAGTGCTTACCAGGAACTAAGCCCTGCTGGCACCTTGATCTTGGACTTTCCAGCCTCCAGACTGTGAGGAAATAAATGTCTGTTGTTTAAGACACCCAGCCTGTGGTATTTTGTTATGGCAGCCCGTGCTGACGAATAAATACATTTTGATTTTCAGCCTCAGCTGGGCTCCGAAAATTGCTACCCAGCATTTCTTTCATTTTTTTCCCTCTGGTTGGCTCCCAATTTCAGATTGTGAAAAATATCCCAGTCCCACACAGAGGACTTAGCCGCTGCTGCCGATGAGAAAGTACAGCTGAGTATAAGCCCCTGGACGTGGATTCTTGTATTAATCCTTTCTTTCATCACACACACAAACAGGATGTTTCTCTTCTTTTTCAAAACTAACCCTTTATTTAACCTTGTTATTGATTTCAACATCTACCACTTCATCTGGGACCATGATACCTCATTCATTCCCTCCTCAGCAGCTTCTCTCAACTGCTTTCTTCTCTTTAAGAGGATCCCTGTCTTGAAGAAATTGACTAATCAATAGTTAGCTACCTAAATAACCAAGATCACACTATTAATTCTCCCTTAACCCTAAGTTTTTCTTCAAGCAACCACACTACCAACCTCAGTATTCCCCTCCTTATCCTACTCAGTTTGCTGAGAACCATCTCAATTTTCATTTATTCACTCTTCAATCCATTATAATCCAATTTCATGAAATGCTATTTGTAAACGCCTTGACTGTTTTGTTTTATCTCATTACTTTTTAAACATCATACAGATTGAATGCATAAGGTTTAAAGAGTCAAATAATACCCTCCTGTCCTTTTCCATTTACCCCCTCTTTGGAGGCAACTCTTTCACTTATTTCTTTTGTTGGTGTTAATGCTGTTACTTCTTTTTTATTTTTAAAAGATCTTATTTGTTTATTTGCCAGAGAGAGAGCGAGAGAGCGAGCGAGCGCACAAGCAGGGGAGAGGCAGGCAGAAGGAGAGGGAGAAGCTGGCTCCCCACTGAGCAGGTAGCCTGATGTGGGACTCAATCTCAGGAGCCTGGGATCATGACCCGAGTCGAAGGCAGACACTTAACAGAATGAGCCACCCAGGTGTCCCATGCTGCTACTTCTTAGTTTTTCAGGTCAAATAATTATTTTTAGACTTTGTTCTATGAACAGTGAAGATTTGTTTTTTACTACCTATTCCCATCCCTCACCTTCCCCACAGACATTCATACCCTTTATCTATTATTATAGTTATGTCATAATTTCATAACTTTTTGATAAATCAATATTCAGTGTTTATTACATTTACTATTGACCATGTAAATGTTGTTCACACGTATATCATAATCTGATGACTTTGTCTTCCATTCTCAACTTTTCATTATCCCAGGAGTTAATATGCATCCAGTTTGTTTCCTTAATTTTCAATGTATTTTTTCCTAAATTAAAACTCAAATACTTGGGGCACCTGGGTGGCTCAGTGGGTTAAGCCTCTGCCTTCGGCTCAGGTCATGATCTCAGGGTCTTGGGATCGAGCCCCGCATCGGGCTCTCTGCTCAGCAGGGAGCCTGCTTCCCCTCTCTCTCTCTGCCTGCCTCTCTACCTACTTGTGATCTCTCTCTCTCTCTCTGTCAAATAAATAAATAAAAAAACAAAACAAACAAAAAAGACCCTCAAATACTTCCTCAGCTATCTCTAGCTCCCTAAGTGCATTAATCTATTAATATCTATTAATCTAATTTTTTTGTAATGTCTTTCTCAGAGCCGTCTGACCTGTTCTAGTTGGGGTTTGCTGCCCTTATTATAATTTTATTTTATTTTATTATCATGGACTGATCAGATTTCTCAGCACTCGAATTCTCAGATTCTCCTGGAGTATGTTTTCTAATATTCTGGAGCTGAATTACAAAAGAGGCCAAGAACCTCAATATTAGGAACGTAAATACCAAGTTGAGTGTCCCCTCCTTCAACTATGCCTGGTGTCTCCCAACATAGGGAACTTCTGTTTTAATCTCTCCAGAGAATAATCTTCTTGTCTTGTGCTGATGGTGGGAAAGAAGTCTCCTGGATATAAATTGGGGGAGTAAATTGAGGGTTCTAGCTACTTTAAAACAGAATTTCAAACAACCATTTTCTTTTTAACCTACCTTAAACATCATTCCCCATTTGGAGCTTTTTAGGATTACTGTGGTAGAGACTGAGATAGTTTATGACTTACTTCAATGACCACTTAGCTTTCATTTCTTGGGCTTGCCAAGTTCCCTACTACATTATTTCTGTCTCTCTGCTTTGAAAATTTTGTAGCGGTGGTGTCTCTCTCCTTGCTTTCGTGAAGTTATGTCTCTCTACATCAGTGAAAATTTAGAAAGCAAGAAAAGTCAGATGTTCAGTCTCCCGTCTTTGACTTTTTCTTGCATCGGCTTTAAATTTTCAGCTCAATGAGTTTTGACAATTTTAACTACTTTCAAACAAAGTAAAGAACATTTTTTTCCCATTAGAAAGTTCTCTTGTGCTCCTTTACCATCAGTTCTCCTCACTACCACATCCCTCTCATCACCCCCTCTTTCTGATTTCTGTCGCCCATAGATTGATTTTGCTAGTTCTTGGTTATCATAAAAATGGAATCACATGGTATGTACTTTTGTGTGTCTGGCTTTTTTTCAGTCAACACAATGTTTTTGAAATTGATCCATTTTACTGAGTATTGCAGTAATCATTCCTTATAATCGCTGAGCAGTTTTCCATGGTATGAAGATACGCAACTGGTTTTGCATACTCTTTTGCTGATGGACATGGTCAAAACTGGCCAATGGCTTTTTGTTCATCAAATTCCATAACCTTTTTTTTTTTTTAAGATTTTATTTATTTATTAGACAGAGAGAGATCACAAGTAGGCAGAGAGGCAGGCAGAGAGAGAGGAGGAAGCAGGCTCCCCGCTGAGCAGAGAGCCCAATGCGGGACTCGATCCCAGGACCCTGAGATCATGACCTGAGCCGAAGGCAGTGGCTTAACCCACTGAGCCACCCAGGCGCCCCATAACCTTTTTTTTAGCAAAGACCTATCTGTAGCAATGGACACTAATTACCACTCTCTATTCCTTGAAACTCTTCTCTTTGGCATTCAAGATCATGAATTCTCTCATCTCTTGAAACACTGTCTCCTTCCTGTCACCAAGTAGTGCTTGCCCTTAACTACTAATATTTTTTAGAAATTAGACTGTAGTTTTTGCTTTTTACTCTGTATAAGTATACTGAAATATCTTATCCCATCTTAAAATAAATTAGACTCTGATGATGCCCAATCCTCTGTCTCTAGTGCAGACACTTCACTTGAGCCCCATAGTTATATTTCTAAATACTCACTAACCTCACCCCTTTTTGTGGGGCGCTGCTGGCCCTTTAAACTCAACTTTCAAAACTGATCTCATTATATTCTCTTCAAAACCTGCTTCTGCTACTTCATGTCTTATCTTGATTAAGAGCATCACCAAGTAGGCCACCCACACTGGAAAACGGAGTCATCTTGACACTTTTTAAAAAGATCTGTGTTCATTTGATCACCAAATCCTGTCAATTATACTTCCTTGACATTTTTGAAGTCTTGCCTCTTCTTTGGTCCTACTTTGGTGCTTTCTCAACTTTTACCTAAAGTCAGGCAATAGCCTCTTAATTGGTTTCACTACCACTTCAAATGCTTCAATTAAAATCAGTTCTATTTCTCAACTTTTTCTCATGTCATTCATTTATTTAAAAATATTTGATGATCCCCCTCATTTTCAGCCATCTCCAATTTACCCACTGACTACACATTCATTAGTGTCAAATACAATAAGCAACCCTGGATTAGAAACTGAGCATTTAGTCTGAAGCTATCTTTAGCATGGAATTGGCCTTTGCTCTTATAACTGACAGCCTATCTCTTTGTCCAGTTCCACACGTGTTAACATCACTGCGTAAGAGCTGAAAGTGGTATGGGAGGTACCTTTTATAGATACATTTTCACTTGGGTATATAATGAGATATATAAGAGCTTAAATAAACATATGATATGTAAGAGTTTAAGTAAGTCCATGTTGCCCATTTGGCAGCTCTGTAGCAGGTTTGTTTAGATAAAGATTGCCTATTATTTATAAAATTTGCTTTTCTAATAAACTTGTTCTTCCATTATACTTTGGAAAAACACAAACAAACCTTTTTATTATATGTAAAAGTTTTTGATCTACTACATATACAAAAGCCATGAAAGGGCTCATCCTTTATATATCACATGCCTGAATATGCTTTATACTTTCTGACACAAACAGGAAGCTAATTCATCATTTTTTAAAGCTAGAGACTCAAACTAGATTTGACCATGTAGATTTAGGTCCTTTTATCTCCCCTCAACTCAGATATTTGCTGGCACCTTAAGAATAGCTTCTCTATTTGGAGAAAATATTTGCAAAACCTGCATTTCATAAAGGACTTGTATCCAGAATAAAGAACTCCTTAATAAATTCCATAATGAGTCAAACAATCTGATTTTTAAAATGTGCAAAATATTTGAACATACAGTTCTAAAAGAAGATATTCAAATGGCAAATAAGCACATGAAAAGATGCTTAACATCAGTAATCAGGGAAGAAATGCAAATTAAAATAATAAGACACCACTACATACACTGGAATGTCTAAATTAAAAACACTGACAATACTAAGTTTTAGTGAAAACATGGAATCACTGAAACTTCCAAAGGATACAACCTCTTTGGAAAATAATTTGGCAATTTTATAAAATTAAAATATTTTCTTAGCATTGACCTAGCGACTCTACTCTTATTTATATCCAAGATAAAATAAATCATATATCCATACAAAAATCTGTACTTAAATGTTCATAGCAGATTTGTTCAGAAAATAACCAAAAAGTGGAAATAACCCAAAGGTCCCTTAACAGAAATAAAAATTGTGGCACATACCTATAAGGAAATATTCAACAATCCAAAGGCACTGACTACTGATACATGCAACAAAATGGATGAGTCTTAGAGGCATTATGTTAAGTGAAAGAAGCCAAATGCAAAGAGCATTACTATAAAATTCCATTTATACAAAATTTTAGAGAAGGTAGACCTGTAGTGACAGAAAACAGTTCAGTGGTTAGTGGTTGCCAAATGCCAGCAATAAAGAGCTTTTTGAGAAAATGGAAATGTTCTATATCATGATTGTGGTGATAGTTACACAACTTTATATCTTTAACAAAATTCATCAAGTTGTATGTTTTAAGTTGCTCATTTTTGTTGAATGTATTTTATATTCTAATAAAGCTGAGTAAAAAACACTGTAAGTGAGTGACATCAGTGGGAATGGTGGAATAAAAATCTCTAACACTCTGGGACTCTATAAAAGCAAGAATAATATTGGCAGTGATTATAAAAATCAACTTTTGAAGAACTTTGAAAATTAATAAAGGCTTGAAATAATCCAAGTACTGTTTATTTAAGGAAAAAATTATTGAATCTATGTAAGAACAGTGAGATTTGAGGCATCTGAACTTGTCCTATTCTCATGTTTCTTTTCTCAATTTTGCAGAAGCTTTGAAAAACAACAGCATCACAATCAGAGTAGCTGTGAAAACTGACAGCCTAGAAGCCCCTGGAGAGGGCAGAATGGGTTTGGCTCCTCCAAAGCTCCATTATTAAAGGACTATCATTATCTGAGCTGTCTGGCAATTCCCTGAATGCTCCCATTCATAGGGCTTATCTTCATTTAACTTGACTTTGAGCTCATCACTGAGAATAGTTTTTTTCCTAGTATGTTTGTCAAAAACAATCAGTGGCAATTATTTAATATCACATCTGCCTGAAATGGAGATAACATTTGGGCCAAATAAGATATGAACCAAAAGAAATGAAAAGAATAGCTGCAGGAATGAGATGTCCATAGGGGACTTAGAAAAGTTCTAACATATTCTTAGAAATCTAAGGTCAAGCACATATGCAGAACTGTGTGCATACCTGGAAAAAGTATGAAAAGGTCCTAATTTCTCGCCTCTGTCTGGTATTGGTGATCTGCACAAGCAGGAAATAAAAGCTAAGGCAGAGTTATCAACTTCCTGCTGGAACACTGAAACCATAGCCAAATATGAACAAAGAGCCTTTGGCAAAGCTGGGAGAAGTACTGGTTCAAGGCACTTAAGGAAATCTCTGTCATTTGTGGACCCTCTACTCTAAGAAGGGACTTCAGTGGTAATTTACTGCAAAGGATTCAGACTTTAAACAATTAGCTGAGGAAAGTTACTAAATAATTGCAACAAAAACAAACCTTGAGGAGAGGTGGGGTCTGGTTTTGAGAGCTGCTACATTACAATGTTTAAAATGTCCAATATGAAGTGAAGAATTACAAGACAACAAACTGATTCTGAACTTCAGATGGAGAGGCAAAAGACACAGAATAGCCAACATAATACTGGAGTATAGAAAGGGAGCCCGAGGACTGATACTACCCAACTTCAAGACTTACTATAAAGCTAAAGTAATCAGGACTGTATGGTATCAGTAAAAGAATAGACAGTATATCAATGAAATAAAATAGAGAGCCCAGAAATAGACCCATACAGTGTGGTCAACTGATCTCTGATGAAGGGGCAAATGTTATACAATAGAGAACTGATAGTCTTTCAACAAACTGTGTTAAACAACTGAACATCTACACACCAAAAACAAAACAAAACAAAACAAAAAACAAAAAACCATCTAGACATTGACTTTATACCCTTCACAAAAATTAACTGAAAATGAATCATAGACCTAAATGTAAACACGAAATTATAAAAGTCCTAGAAGATAACATGGAAGGAAATCTAAATGACCTTAGGTTTGGTGGTAACTTTTTAGATGCAACACTAAAGTTATGATCTTTAAATAAATAGCTGATAAACTGAACTTCATTAAAATTAAAAACTTCTCTCTGCGAAACAATGTCAAGTGTGTGAAAAGAAAAGCTACAGATTTGGGGAAAATATTTGCAAAAAATATATCTGAAAAAGGACTATTAGCAAATATATACAAAGAACTCTTAAAACTTAATAAGAAAACAATCCATTTAAAAAATAGGCAAACAGTCTGAACAGACACTTCAACAAAGACACACAGATGACAAGTAAGCATATAAAAGGATGCTTACCATCATACCGCATTATAGAATTGCACACTAAAATAGCCATGACATAAACATGGTACACCTATTAGAATGACAAAATTCTAAAACACTGACCACACCAAATGCTAACAAGAATGTGGACCAACATGAATGCTCATTCTCTGCTGTTGGGAATGCAAAATGGCCCAGTACTTTGAGGACAGTTTGGTAGTTTCTTACTGCCAAACATACGCTTACCATAGGACTGTGCCATCACACTCATTGGCATATATCCAAATGAGTTGAAAACTTATGTATACATTAAAAAAAAAAACCTGCACAGGAATGTTTCTAGCAGCTTTATTCACAACTGCAAAAACTTGGAAACAACCAGATGTCCTTTAGTAGATGAATGGATAAATTAATTGTAGTACTTTCAGATAATGGAATATTATCCAGCACTAAGAAGAATTGAGCCATCAAGCCATGAAAAGACAAATCATGAAGTGAAGAAGCCAGTCTGAGAGGGCTACATACTGTGTGATTCCAACTATAGGACAATCTGGAAAAGGGTAAACTATGGAGACATTAAAAAGATAAGTGGTTTTCAGAAGGTAGGAGGGAGGGAAGGCTGAACAGTCAGGGCACAAAGGATTTTCAGGCTGTGCAATTATTTTGTATGGTACTATAATGGTGAATACAAATCATTACACATTTATCAAACCCAGAGAATGTGTAAGACTAAGTAAAACCTAACGCAAATTATGGACTTTGGGGATGATGATGTGTTGGTGTAGGGTCAGGAACAGCCGTGTCCCACTCTGTGTGATATGCTGCTAGTGGAGGAGGCTATGTATAATACAGGGGTCTAGAGGAACTCTCTGTATTTTCTGTGCAATTTTTCTGTGAACTAAATGAGCTCTTTATAGAGTCTATTTTAAAAATCACTTTATTTATCCAACTTTGAAATTACTGATGTAAAGTGATCTGCATTTCTTTTGCTCTCCATCTACTTGCCCATTAAGTTCCCAATCCTATCTACAAACCATCATCATCGAAGACATTGCAGAAATTCTGGGTACAATTTCAAGTATCATACACACAACCATTCAACTCCTCCTTTTAAAATGTGTCTGTGGGGGCATCTGGGTGGCTCAGTGGGTTAAGGCTCTGCCTTTGGCTCAGGTCATGATCTCAGGGTCCTGGGATCGAGGCCCACATCGGGCTCTCTGCTCAGTGGAGAGCCTGCTTCCTTCTCTCTCTCTCTCCCTCTCTGCCTGCCTCTCTGCCTATTTGTGATCTCTGTCAAATAAATAAATAAATAAAATCCTTAAAAAAAATAAAATGGGGGCACCTGGGTGGCTCAGTGGGTTAAAGCCTCTGCCTTCGGCTCAGGTCATGATTCCGGGGTCCTGGGATCGAGCCCCACATCAGGCTCTCTGCTCAGCCAGGAGCCTGCTTCCCTCTCTCTCTCTCTGCCTGCCTCTCTGTCTGCTTATGATCTCCGTCTGTCAAATAAAAAAATAATAATAATTAAAAAAAATGTGTATGTGTATCAGAGCCACAGGTTGTACATTTTAAATATCTTACAATTTTATTTGTCAAATATGCCTCAATAACACTGGAGAAAAAAATGAGCTGATTTGCTAAGATGGAAAAAAAAAAAAAAAAAAAGACACAAAGAGAGAAGATATTCTCTATGGTGGCCCGAAGCTAGATAGACAGTTCAGTGTGGTGTAGCACCAGCCTGTGACTTACCTTGCACAAGGTAAAATAAACAATGGCTAGACTCCACAAGAATACAAAACAGATGAAACACACATCCCAGAGAGATGTAAATGCCTCTTTAAGGACTGGCTGCCTCAGGTAAAAGAACATGTCACATAACAGAAGTATTCCGAGCACTTTAGCAAAACCCCTGTGAAATTCTGCTATGAATGAAGTCAATCTGCATTCAGGACAAGTGTTTAGCATTGGTATTTGTTTACCTCTAACTTACTGTGAAATAATAGAAAACCCTTCAGATGATCTGAGTTGGCCTAGTACTGGTTTCCTGAAAAACTAGTCCTGCATGAATAATAATTTTGATTATGAAACTTATTTTATTTGCTGCATGAACAGTATGTCCTCCACTGGATTAGAGTTTCTTTTGAGGCAGAAACCATAATTTATTCTTCTAATCCATGGTAGGCCTAGCAGGAAAGTTCATACATGGTAGTTTCAGTAGGTTTTTCTTTCTTAACAGAACATGTTTTGTTTATATAGGTCCAATCAGTGATTGATTTTTAAGTAGTCACAATAGACTTTGTACAGTCAGAGTAACAGAATTATTCTCCCCCACTGAATATGACAGGCTAAGGACTGCATCTCATTTGCATACCTAATGTCTAGCACAAGCACTGGCTAAAGTGAATCCTCTCAGTAAATGTTTGAGCTTGGCAGACTCTGGGGACAATTTGGTCTGATGAAAAGAATTTTCGGATGAAGAGACTAAGGATCTGAGAGGACCACCTGCTCGAGGGAGCCACACATTACTTAGCGGTGGAGCTAGGACTTCTTCCTGCCAGTGATTTCTCTGCTCCTGCCTACCCAAGAAGAATTGCAGTGGGGCCTGGAAAATGAGAGCATAGTCCTGTTGCTAACACAGGCTCTTCAATAAATGGCAGTTTATATTATCCCCTCTCCTTTTTCTCCAAGGAAAGAGAAAATCCAGTACACATGATGAAGACTGTCCACTTTGCACTTTGAGCACACTGGATTTCTGTGCTAACATAAGCAAAGCACTTTCATCTTTTTAGAAGAAATGTCACAACCATATTGCTGCCAGAACCTGTTCATTTCTACAGTTGTCTTCAGAATCCTTAAGGACGGGCTAATCCATTAGTAAGGGGAAACAGAAATCTCATTTTAAGAGTGAAACCTGGGGTTCTAATGGGAAAGTCAATAAGAAGAAAAGAAGTCAAGGCTTGTCCCTCCAACGGCGTACCATGTACCAGGAAGAAGGGGAGGTGCAGGGAATGCAGTGGTGACCAGGATGTGGGATCTGCCCTTGTGGACCTCACAGTCCTGCGTGCGATGTAAACATGACAAAGAGAAGAAGGAGCAACTCACTTCCTGAGTGCAGAAGGACAAAACCTTCCAAAGAAGAGATGATTTGAGCAAGCCTGTGAAAGACTAAGAGAAATCGGCTGCCTAGGCTAAAAGAATTACAGGCAAAGCAAACAGGTATTAGATAGCATGCTTTAGTCTGAATGTTGCAAGTCTGTGAGTGGGAGTAACTGCAGAGAAAGGTAGGGTCTAGATCTGGAAGGACTGAAATGAGTATGTCCAGAGCAATCTGGGCGAGGGGGAGCTACTGAAGAATCTTAGGAGAGTAACGTAATTTGATTTTACAAACATAAGGGGTGGCAGGATGGAGAATGAGCTGAAGAACAGTTAGGGCGTGTTTACGGTAGTGTGGGTGAGAAATGGCAAGGAGAAGATGGGAGTGAGAGCAGATGAAGCTTTTGGTTTTTGATGTGTAAGCTGCGGAAGGACAGAAAGAGAGGGCGACTCCCAGATTGCAGGCTTTGTCATTGTGCCACCGAACACAGAAGCAGTCGCTTAGGGAAGCTCGTAGAGAGCTGGGAGGGAGATAATAAACAGCTCATGTTTGGAGGTATTAAATTTTAGCGTCCTTTAGGTCATGGAGACCTACTTGGGAATGGTGGGCGGAGAGAGGATATACACAGAAGATGCAGAGTAACTGAGCCAACCATCCAGAGAGAATTCAGAACCCTGGAAACTCCAGTGTGTCAGGCACCGGCCAGCGAGGAGGAACCAGGCTCGGGTAGGTAAGAGGGCAACGGAACTAACTGTGGGCAGAATCCAAGAAGCCACAGAACGAGCATTACGGAAAAGAGGGAGGAGATGGTTAGTTGCACCAAATATTTATGGAAAAGGAAGTGCTATACAACTTAAAATGTGCCTTTTGGATTTAGCAGTTAACCAGGCCCGTTTCAGAAAAGAAGAGAACATTTTCTTCACATGTAGAAGCAATAATATAACTCATGGACTGACAGGTTATTTTCTTCCAGCTTCCAGTTCAATTTAACCCACATTTACTGAATTCCCGCTCAGCACAAGGCCGCGAGACACCCATGCTATCCCACCGTGTAAGATACAGTCCTTACTATGGAGCATCTAGAAGCTGGTAGAATGCATCGATCCCCACCTAACTATAACCGGGTTGGGGCGGGGGTCAGTGTCAAAGCGTGGGGTGCCCAGACTGCTCTGAGCACACGGGAGGAGACCGTGAGAGAGACAGTGCACAGAAGGGCAGGATTCAGGAGTCACGCAGAAGAACCAGGAAAAGGCAGAGCGGCGTGCTTGCTGGGAGAGCTGGGATCTGTGAACGGCGCATGCGCTGGGAGTGTCTGAGGGTGACCGGAGGGTGGTCTGAGCCGAGCATCCGAGAGGATTCTTCCGCTTCCACGGTGAGGCAGGCCTGCCTGGCAGACAGAGAAGGCCCCCTCTCTGTGGACCAAGCAACAAATCCCTTCCGTTCCTCACATTTTAGATTCCAATTTTTACAGTTCAACTACCGGACTTAGACCAGTCCTGAGGACTCCCATGCTGATTTCATGGCCAGTTTCCTGTGACATTTCTCACATTCCTGCCAAAACCACGAGAAGAGCAACAAGCAAAGCTACACATTCATCCCCAGCGTGGGATTCGGATTAAAGCCCGAAGCCTGAACTCTTCACCCTCCCCTCAAGTGTTAGGGGCTGAAGGGATCTAGCCTTGCCTGCTAAGGAGTGTTCTGGGTGTGGCTCTCAAAGACCTTAGAAACAAAGTCAGGGAGACGCAGGAGATGCCTCCTGACCCAGGGATCAAAGGCAAGGGGCAGGAGCTCCTCCTCTGCAGACAGGAGTGCAGGGCCTGGGAAAGTTCTCCAGGCTGCCCCGGGAGTTTACAAAGGAGACTCTGCAGAGCAGGGTGGAGAGCTATGCCTGTCTGACAGCTCCCGTGTGTAACTCAGCAAGGGGGGCGGGGTGGGCTTTCAGATCACAGGCTACCCAGCCGGAGGGTTTATGGCATCTGGTGGCGGTAGGGGGCGGAGTGTAGTCAGAAGTCCCCAGGTGGGGTGTTAGAGAGGAGAAGGGAGTTGGGGTAAATTGGAAGGGGAGGTGAATCACGAGAGACTATGGACTCTGAAAAACAATCTGAGGGGTTTGAAGTGGCGGCGGCGGGGGGGGGGGGTGGTGGATGGGAGGTTGGGGTACCAGGTGGTGGGTATTATAGAGGGCACGGATTGCATGGAGCACTGGGTGTGGTGAAAAAATAACGAATACTGTTTTTCTGAAAATAAATAAATTGAAAAAAATTAAAATAAATAAATAAATAAATAGTGAATTTAAAAAAAAAAAAAGAAGAAGTCCCCAGGTGGGTATCCCTGAGCCACCGTTGAGTCCATGAAAGCCTGCTGAGCTTTTCACTCAAGCTGTTCTCCAACCAGCAGGTTACGCTGCTGCAGAAAGGCTGACCTCTCTTCCGGACCAGAACCCCACAAGCAACTGTGCCTGGATATTAGCTGGAGTGTGGGACGAAAGCCGTGAGGCACAGACAGATCTAGCTACAGGAAGAAAATGAAGCATGTGTATGTTGTGGAGGGAGAGGATGTGGGTGTACAATGGTAGGATTTGTAAAATAATTTTTTGATTGAGATATAATTCACATGTCACCTTGTGTTTGTTCTAGGTGTGTCACCTCATGATTTGATGTCTGTGTATATTGCAACATGAGCACCACCTTAAGTCTAGACGTATCCACAGCCACACCTTGTTACTTTGTTTTTCTTGCAATGGGAACTTTTTAAGATTTAGTCTTTTAGCAATTTTCAAATATACCATACAGTATCATTGAGTCTTGTCACCAGGTTGTACACTACATCCCCAGAAAAATAATTTCGGTTCTAATAATCAAAAAATAATTATAGGTTCTAAAAATCAAGGTTTCAAGGAAGAGCATAAGGCCCCTGGAAAATCAATAAGCTTCAGCAGCCACAATGGCCCAACAATAAAGAACTTAAAGGAGGAGGTTTTTCTTGGACTTGTTTAGTTTGCAGCATTTCAGATGTATTTCAAATTCACATACACCTGGCATTGGTAAAACCAGATGGGTGTCCTCGGCCTTTAACCGTTCAAAGCAACTGCATCTAATCCAGACAATTTCTCTAGTGAGAACCAGTTCAAGTTGAAGCAAGGGTCACAACCAGAGAGTTCTCTGAGAGGTTCAAAGGTGAAAAGCAAAGCACAAACAGGCCAGGATTACTGGAAGGCTAGAGAGCACTCCCTTTGGGCCCTGAGGTTCTCTCTGGGCTCCTTCCCTGCCTGCTTCCTGGATATGGGCCGCTACCATTCAGTTGTGGTCCTCTTCCATTCTCATACTGTCCCTGAGTGACCTCACACATTCTCAGGACCTTTGCACCCGTATGTGTGGATGACTCTGCATCTCTGTCTCCAGCTGAGGTCTCTGGCGACCTGCACACCTGCCTCACACTGGACATCTCTCCGGGTCCCAGTCCCCCAGTTTCCTCAACCCATCACACCTTCCCCTGCTCAGGGGACCCAGGCCAGACTCCAGAGCTGCCCCTGCCTCAGAAAGGGGCCTCACCACCCCCAGCTGCTCAGACCAAGAGGAGTCCGGTCACCCTTACGTCTGAATTACAGCAATACTAACAACACCTCTTATTTATAGGGCCCTGTGAAGATGAAATGACACCAATGTAAAGAGCTTAGTGTGCTACGAAGCAATGGTAAGTACTCACTAAATGTTAGCCATTGTTATCTATTATTTATCTGGCAAAGGAAGGCATTTTTAAAAACGTTGCTAATGTTTTTAATAATGCACTACAAAACATCTAATATAGATCTAATATATATGTAATTAAAAACATAAACCCTCAATTTGCTGTTCTAATTTTAGTATATGTGCTGCCGAAGCGAGCACTCAATTTGCTGTTCTATTTTGTAGTTTCTTGTGTATTCTTCCTCAAAGTTTATACACATAGAAGTCATTTTGAGTAGCTGGTTGGAAAAGGTGACATAACAGGTCATTTTAAAATACAAAGACCAATGTTTTTCGTGTGTGTGTGCATGTGTGTGTGTGAAAAGTCCCTACCTCTCACCCTGCCTTGTCTGTACCTGTACCCTAAAGCTGCCCTATACCATATAGGCTACACTGTGGTAAGGTTCATAGTGGAGGTGGGGGTAGGGATAAAGATGTCTTTCCTGCACATTAACTTAGTTAAAAAAAACCCCAAATCTAAAAGTTCAAAAGAGGCACATCAAAATTTTATGTGTTCTTGTCTGGATAATCCCTACTGGCCTGTTAGGGTTATCTTTCCAAGAAGCCCTCTCTGAAACTCCTTCCCCTGCATCTGTACTTCTAGTGATATCATTCTTCCAAGTAAATCATCATTTACTCATCTCTCAGCCCTGGCATGACTGGCATTTGAGGCCAAACAATTCCTGGTTGTGGGGATGCCCGGCACTTTAGGAGGTTTGGCGACATCCCGGACCTCCAGCCACTAGATGCTAGGCCGCTAGATGTAGCATGGCCCAGCTGTGATGAGAAAAAGATGTCCCTGGATGTTGAGAGGAGGACAAAATTCCTCCCCTTCCAGGTTGAGGCCACCGCAGTAGACTGAGACCTCCAGGTGCAGATTCTGGCTTATTGTTCTCTGCAGCAGAGACGCCTGAAGAGACAGCCTGGGTGAACCAAGCTGACTGAAGGAGTGAACGAGAAGGGGCTGCTACTCTTCTGGCAGTAAATCAGATCTAACAGCTTCACAAAAGAACCATGTGCTTTCAACTCTTACTTGAATTATTAGTATTTTTAAATATGGAGTTCCATGAAGAATAAGGTGGAAATGCAACCATAGTTTCTATTTTTGGGATTTATAAGTCAAACTCAGGAACTCGCAGAGCAACCTAGACATCTTTGGAAAACTCACCCTCAAAGGAAGAAATGGAAAGCACTCCAAATTGCATTTCACAAGAAGACCTAAGCTTTCTCTGGAAGCTCCAGAAGCAGCCTGTCTGGCTTTGAATCCTAGCAATGCCTTTCAGTGAGAACCAGTTCTCACTGTAAGTGGGCCAATTATTTTATACCTCTGTGCCTCAGTTTATCTGTAAAATGGGAATCACATTAGTTAGAGCTTACTTTATAGGGTTGTTATAAGAAGTAAACAACTAAGTATTTGTGGAATGCTTAGAGTGGTGCTCGGTAGATAACAAGTACTTTGTGTTTTAAAAAATAAAAATCACTACTTACTAGGATCTTTATGTATTTTTTTAATAGCTCATAATTTTAAAGTTGGAAGTGACCATAACCCACTATATATTTCCTTCAATGATGTGTCCAAGGTTTCAGTCCAGTTAATTGTCATGTCATTATATGATATATGATATAACAAAATATATAATACTGTACATATTCTGTGATAAATACTCTGAAAGAGAAAATATCTAAAATATATATCAATATTCATAAAGACTACCATTATTCAATATTGTTAATGTTATTTAACATACTCAAAGATATGCATTTGTGTGCAGAGGTAAATCATAAACATCATTTTTGTCAGCACTCTTCTCCACAAACTCCCCTGCCCCACATGAAAACCATGGTCATTAATTATCCTTTTAAACACAAAGGGCAATGATAGATGCACTCCAGAATCCAAATCAATTCCACATCTCCCTAAAACAGTGCTGAACAAGGTAATGCCCTAGTTTCACACACAATACAATTAACTAGTATTTACTAACGACGTAAGTTACATGGACAGTTTATTGGCCTAATATTAAATTGGAAATTCACAGATCACCTTGAACATTAGAGCCATATACCATCAGTGAGTGAATATCGCAAATCAAAATGCAAATCGAACATATTACTTATCCTTAAAAAATCCCATTGAGGAGCTGTGACTTGCTGCAATTTGCTTGAAAGGTGACAAACCTTGCAAGCTGTTTTGACACCTTGGCTATTCCTACATTCTGATATAGTTAACAGTTTCAGTTAGCTCATCTAGGTACTTAGACTTGCAATTGCTTTTCATTACTCACAGGGGAAAATATTTTCAATTAAGAATTCAATCAAAGAACATCAAAACAAAATTATAACTGAGGTTGCTAAAATAAGCAACTGCACTATTCTGACTTGCAGTCACAAATGTTTGCAGAGCACCTACTATGTGCTGGCACTGTCAGAGTCACAGAAGCTATGGTAAGACATGGTTTCCAGCCTGGAAGTTCACGCCTTTCGGGAAAACAGCAAACCTGTCTAGTGTTTGAGACCTAAAAGCAAGGGGGTGCACCTCTACATACTGCAGGCTAGGCATGGGTCTTCTTTGTCATCAACATTCTCGGTATGCTATATTTTTCCAGCCAATCAAAAAGTTAACGCTGGGGACTCCTGGGTGGTTCAGTGGGTTAAAGTCTCTGCCTTTGGCTCAGGTCATGATCCCAAGGTCCTGGGATCGAGCCCCGCATCGGGCTCTCTGCTCGGCAGGGAGCCTGCTTCCCCCACCCCCCTCTGCCTGCCTCTCTGCCTACTTGTGATCTCTGTCTGTCGAATAAATAAATAAATAATCTTAAAAAACCAAAAAAGTTAACACTGCCCCACAACTTACTATGTGCAAGTAGGACCTAGGACACTAACTGTCTGTCCACGCAGGTGAGATGCTTCCAGAAAACCAAAGGTGAGTAAAATTCTTGTCGTGGTTAACATTTGCAGGAGACGTTCAGCCCTCTTGTCTTCATTTGTCTACCTGGCAGAAGTTACGTGCCTCCGGGCTACGGTTCCCTTTGTGATTCTGCATTAGCTCGGCACTTCAAACATGCATGAGAAATGTGGAGCCCACAAAGCTTCCAAATAAAACAGGAGACAACTCTATCACTGCGTCTGCGATGGACCCATGAGAAAAGGAATAAAATCACAACCCCTTACTGCTCTCCAGGCATCAGTCATCACACACCATGTGAGTGGGCGAGTGTCTCATTAACCACTCCTCGATCTCAAGATTTTATAAGTGTGCTCATTCCCCTCAGGCTGGAGGTCTTCCTTCTGTTTGCTTTCCGCTATTGCTGCATGGGACCTCAGTGTCCTGGTGGAACTTGTAATGAGGGGGAAAGAAACTGCATACATGGCCCCTTAGCAGCCACCGCCGTCTCTGCCTCCGTACTGCGCCTGCTTCCTTCGACCCACCCTGCTGTCACTACTCCTTTGGCCTCTGTTTCACCCACCCCTCCTACACCCCAAGAATCTCTGCTCGCACACTTCCAGCCAAACACTTTTCTTACTTAATGATATTTTTGGAGACACAGCGATCATAAGAATTATTCCAATTATAACAACCTCCTGCCACTCTCACCATTTTTACGCAAGCTGGGCCCCAGTGAAGAACTCTGTGGTGTCTGGCATTGCCACACTTATACATGTTTACACAGCCATACCTCTCAGGGTATGTCTGTAGGATCCTGCCGTGGGCTGTATTAGAGAAGGGGCATGGGCTCTGCAAAAGAAGGCTTCCAGATTTTTCTGGCTGACATTAATAGTATTATTCAGAACTTTGTATCTCTAAATGATTTCACATTCATTGTACTGGGTCATCTCTAAAACATGTCTGAAGGGCATTTTCTTTTTCTTTTTTAAAGAGCAGACCTTGTGGGCGGTGCCTGGGTGGCTCAGTGGGTTAAACGTCTGCTTTGGCCTCAGGTTATGATTCCAGAGTCCTGTGATTGAGCCCCAAGTCAGGCTCCCTGCTCAGGAGGAGTCTGCTTGTCCCTTTCCATCTGCCCTTGCCCACTGCTCATGCCCTCTCCCTTTCTCTCTTTCTCTCTCTTAAATAAGTATATAAAAATTTTTTTTAAAAAAAAAAAGAGTAGACTCTGATGGAAAAGTCTAGAATGTAGTCAAGGAATCTCAGATCACAAACAGCAGTGAACAGATAAGGATTTACCACCCACATGTATGAGATTCAAAGCTTGTCAGCCATGTCACCAGTGAACATAACTACACAGTCAGAGACAGTGTTTACCTCTGCAATCCTGACTTGAAAATATGTGCTGTAATTTTTATTCTTGGTTTACAGTGTAATCCTTTGTTTATATTTAGAAATAAAATTTTAGAAATCTATGATGAAGCTACTAGGAACTAATGAGTGAATTTAGAAAGACTGTAGGATACAAGAAAAATATATAAAAAAATTTACAGGGGCACCTAGGTGGTTCAGTCATTAAGTGTCTGCCTTTGGCTCAGGTCATGATCCCAGGGTCCTGGGATCAAACCTCACATCGGGCTCCCTGCTCAAAGGGATGCCTGCCTCTCCTTCTCTGACTCCCTCCCCACCCCACTTGTGTTCCTTCTCTTGCTGTGTCTCTCCCTGCCAAATAAATAAATAAAACCTTTTTAAAAATTTACATACTATTAATGAGCAACTGGAAATTGAAATGATAAAAAAATGTATTATTTGCAATAGCACAACAAAACATGAAATTCTTAAATACTTTTGAGGATGTGTAGTATCCATATGCTGAAAACTACAAGTCAGGTTTTGAAAAAAAAAAAATCAAAGGAGACCTAAATAAAAAGAAACACACTGTATTTATGAATCATAAGATTCAGTACCATTAAGCCATCAGTTCTCCCCAGACTGATCTATGGATTCAACATAATCCAAATCAATACTCCAGAGGATTTTTTAAAATAGATACCAACAAGTTGTTTCTAAAATTTATATGAAGAGGCAGAGGAAGTAGAATAGGCAAAACAATTCCAGAACAAAAGAACAAAGTTGGAGAACATACAGTACTGGATTCCAAGACATACAAAAAGCTAAGTAATCCTGTGTCATATTGATGAAAGACTAATTAGGCATACAGATAAATGGAATAGAATAGACAGTCTGGAAATAGACTTACACCATGGTCAACTGATTTACAATATAGGTACAAAGGCAATTCACTGAAGAAAGTTAACCTTTTCAACACAGTCCAAGCCAGTGGGAAGCTGATGTGTGAAAAATGAATCTTGTCTGCCTTTGGGTCAGGTCGTGATCCCAGGGTTCTGGGATCTAGCCCCACATTTTGCTCCCTACTCAGTGGGAAACCTGCTTCTCCTTCTCGCGCTGACCCCCTCCCCTTCTTGTGCTCTCTCCCTATCTCTCAAATGAATAGATAAAATCTTTAAAAAAAAAAAAAGAGAGAGAGATCTTAAAGACAAGCTTCAGACTGGCAGAAAACATTTACAAGACCCATATCTGACAAATTATTTATGTTTAGAGCATATAAGGAACTCTCAAAACTCAGTACGAAAACAATCAATCAAATTTTTTAAATGGGCAAAAGACTTGAAGAAAATACAGGTATGGCAAATAAGCACATGAACAGGGCATCCAACATCATTGCTCATTATGGAAATGAAAACTAAACTCATAATGAGATAACTCTAGATTCTAGAATGACTAAAAACAAAACAAACAATATATGTCATGGGGATCAAAGGTACAACCTAGGAAATATAATCAATGGTATTGTAATAGTGTTGTATGGTGACAGATGGGAGTTCCACTTGTGAGAGCATAGCACAATGTATAGACTTGTTGAGTCACAGTGATGTACACCTGAAACTAATGTAACATTGTGTGTCCAGTATACGTCAATTAAAAAAAAACAAAAAAAAAACCCCAAAAAAACCGACAGCACGAAGAGCTGACAAAGATGTGGAGCAACTGGAACTCTCATACATTGCTGGTGAAAATGCAAAACAATAGGATCACTTTTGAAATGACTGGTGGTTTCTTATAAAGTTAAAATACAGTTATTAAATGGACCCCATGATTCCCTTCCTAGGATTTTACCCAAAAAAATGAAGACTTTTGTTCACACAAAACCTTGAATATGAATGTTTATAGTTGCTTTATAACCACCAAACATCCTTCAGCTGGTGAACAGACAGACTGTAGTACAGCCATATAATGTAACACTACTCAGTTTGGGTACTGACTGACATATCAATGACATGGAGGAACCTTAAGTGTACTATACTCAGTAAAAGAAGCCAGGCTCAAAAGGCTACATATTGGAGTGCCTGGGTGGCTCAGTGGGTTAAGCCTCTGCTTTCAGCTCAGGTTATGGTCTCAGGGTCCTGGGATAGATCCCCAAATTGGGCTCTCTGCTCAGCAGGGAGTCTGCTTCCCCCGCACCCCCCACTCTCTCTGCCTGCCTCTTTGCCTACTTGTGATCTCTGTCAAATAAATAAATAAAATCTTTTAAAAAAATAAGGCTACATATTGTTTGACTTTATTTATATGGTATTCTGGAAAAGGCAAAACTATAGATACAAAAGCCAAATCAGGCTTGGGAGTAGGGTTAGAGGTTGATGCCAGAGGGGAACCAGGGAATTTTGGGGGGTGATGGAGCTGTTCTTCATATTGGTTGTGGTGGCAGTTACATGCTTGAAAACTGTTCACTCAAAATAGTGAATTTTACTTTATACGTCTATATACATATATGTAAACAAATATGTATATATTATGTTTTGATTTAAAGAAAACATAAATTTTGGGTGCCTAGGTGGCTCAGTTGGTTAAGTGGCCAACTCTTGATTTTGGCTCAGCTCATGATCTCAGGGTCCTGGAATAAAGCCCTACATTGGGCTCCATGTCCAGCATGAAGTCTGTTTGAGATTCTCTCTCTTTCTCTCTCTCTCTGCCCCTTCCCCCACTGATGTGTATGAATACTTTCTATCTCTAAAATAGCTAGGATAAAAATCTTTAAAAAGATTTTTTAAACAAAAACAGAAACATAAATTTAAAACATTCAATGTGGAAAATTATAATGTAATATAATATAATTAAAATATAAAAGCTCCTTATTATTTTTTTAAAGTCAGCTACAAAATTGCCCTTGGTTAAAACTAAGAAGGAAAACTCAGAAGGAGGTGCTATTGGAGCAGTTCTGGGTTGAGTGAAATCTTATGAGGAGGGAGATATTCCTGCTTGGGGTGTATCCCAGACATCCTGAAACCACTGCTATTCCAATTCATTACCTTTAAGGAGTCACAATCAAACCATCCATTCGTCTCATAAACACTTGCAAATGGCATTTTGCATTTATTTGTTTTCTAGCCCAAATAGCCTGTTCCTATAATTTGTGATTTTAAGAGTTCTCTGCTCTTCTACCCAGTTAAGCAAACCCACAGTACTGTTTTCCTTAAATATTCAAATATCACTTCCTAATGCAAATCTACCTTCTCTCCATATAGGAACCATACAGTGAATGCAAAAATATGCATGTCTGAAGATTCAGGAAGGCTAAGATTATTTGCACACTATCCTAACATACATTGGTCTCTCCCTTCTTGACAAAAGTTTTGCTCATCATTACTTTCTGACTAAACTGCCATCTTCGATGTCAACACAGAATGTGCTAGAAAGAACACTGGATTGGAAATTTTAAGTACTACATTTTTTAAAAGATTTTTTTTTTTAATTTTTAAGGAATCTCTACACCCAATGTGGGGTTCAAACTCACAACCCTGAGGTCAAGGGTGCACGCTCCACCGACTAAGCTAGCCAGGTGCTCCAAAGTACTCTGTTTAAGGTCATTTCAGCCCATAGCTAGCTGTGTGGCCATGGAAAAATGACTCATCTCCTGTAAATAATATTTATCTCCAGCCCTGACCTCTCTCCAGGGCTTTAGTTAGGAAGCTTCAAATTCCTACAGACACATACAGCCTCTCATGGAGCATTTAATTGTTCCTGGATATTGGTTACACTGGCATCTTTTCCTACCACTCAAATTATAATTATTACTTATTTATTCATGTATTCATGCTTTACTTCTCCAACTAGATTTCTTCAACCATATTATAAATTCTTTGAGGAGAGAGAAGAACTCATATACATCTTTGTTTCTGTCGAGCATCTATCACATAGCAAAAGCTTAATATTCCAAGTAGCTGATATAATTACTTGAGCTTACATATTCTAGCTTGCTAATATAATCACTTGCCTTTCCAAAAAATACAACCAAGTTTGACATACTCATGGAGTTTTTCAGGGCCTTCTCTGACCACTCATGGTGTGGCCTCCCCTACTGCCTACTTCCACTAGCCTACCCTTGACTCCAGTCACCACGGTCTATGGCTTCATCTTAATCTAGTTCGTTCATAGCATGAACACTCTCTGAGATAACTTTTCCCCCTCCTTCTCTTTTTCTCTCACTGACTCTCTCTTTCTTTTTCCTCAATCTACTTTCTGAAGACTCTGACTAGGATTTAAGCTCCATAAAACCAGGGTATAATCATGCTCCCTGTGGCATACTTGAAACCTGGACCCAGGCCTGGCACATAGTAGGCACTCAATAAATACTTATGGAGCTGTTGAACTGGCCCTTCAATACAGTGATACCTATTAGAGACTGCACAATTGAAAGTAACAAAATCACACAATTTACCTATAAAGAGGTTCTACAAGGTCCTTTTCAAGAAAATCATGATCATTCTTGACAGCCACAATGTTGATGGGAAATTGGGAATCTGAAAAACAGAGAAACAGAGAAGATTTTGCATCTTGTTTTTATCTGAATGGGCACCAGTATCTTTTGACCACCACATTTCAGTACATGTGACCGACCTTGGCAGTTACTCCCCCATTGATGGGTGTGTTGGTAATGTTTAAGATAGTAGGCAGTTTTATTTTTATCAAATAAATGCTTTTAAGGGCACAAAAGAAGTGTGAAATATGAGAATATCCCAGTGCTTGCCCTTGGATAGGATCGAATACTATGTGCCTGTATTGTTGTAGTTCATCATAATTGCAGACATCTGCCCATATGAAGAGCTTTTTATACTCTCACCACCCACCTAACCTCACTGACTTTTACATCGATCAGTTCATGAAATACTTAGTTTGGCAGATTTTGTTTTCTTCAGAAAGGAAATTTCCCAAAATACCCAAAGCTCAATGGCCTCAAATGTGTTCTTTTGTAGCAAAATCCTGAGTCACTTTAGACAATCAGCAAAATATTCAAACAACTGATTCTATCCAAAGAGAACGGATTCCAACATCATAACTTTTCTCCCACGGACTATTCATGCCAACTTTGGAGGTCAAGGGCAATCCTCAAGATGCAGTGTTCATTTTATATACCTTATTCACAGAGGGAAAAATTTGGAGATCGTTCTAATAGAGGGCATAGTCAAATCTAACTGACAATGTCAATTCATTGTTATCATCCTGCCACTCTTTCTCTTTCTCGCTTTATATTTTGCATTACCTCCACCGTGAGAGTCATAATAAATCTAAAGGTACGTACACCTTAATGTGAATTGGGAACAGAAACAATCCCTTCTGGTGGTAAAAGTAATGTGAGTGCATTCCAGGTGGTGCCGGAATGAAGACTGTCTTGTTCTGCTAGAGAGGGAGTGTGCGTAATAATGAAAAACAGAGACACTAAAGCCCAGCTGCCTTGGCTTTAAGTCTTGGCATTGCTAATCTCTAGCTGTAGAACTGGGAACAAATCACCTAACCTTTTTTGGGCCTGTGTTTCCTCATCTACAAAATGGAGAGGATGGGAATTATAATATTTACCCCACAGTATTAAGAATATTAAAGGAATAGCATAGGTAAAGTGCTTTCAAAAGAACCTGGCACATCGTAGGCTCTATACTATTTGTTCTTTCTTATGATGCTTATCCAATGCCTATGGCTTAAACACAATTTGACTGGTACCTTTTACTTCAGCAGATTTTTTTTTCCTTAAGAAGGAAATTTCTAAAAATAATCCAAGTTTAATGGCCTCAAATGTTTTCTTTTATGGCAAAATCTTGAGTCACTTTGAGTATCAGCAAAATATTCAAACAACAGATACTATGTGAAGAGAAGACATTTACTTTACTTCTTAGCCATTTGTAGACAGTTCAGTTTAAATTGTGAACTTATAATATTGTGACCTTACAAAGAAGAGTTTCACATTATAGGGAAAAGCCACTGTGTCACAGCTCAAGAAACCGATTTTAATTCCAATTCCTCCACCTTTTAATGTTGGAGCAATCATGTAACCTCTTCAGGCCTCTCCCTCATAATCAGGAAACATGGTGGGGCATGGAAGTAGAGCTGCTTCAATCAAAATTACAAAACCCTCCTTGCCCACAAGGCTAAAGTTTATAAAAACTTGTATCGGAGACTCTCAACTTCAAAGCATATTCTTAGATATGCTCTCCGTAGGGAATTCAAGTTAGAGAAGTAGAACACCTGTTCCATTTTTGTTTTCTAAAATATAAAACTGATCTTCCAGGTGAGTGAGTGCGTTTCAGGTGAATTTTGTTGATTCTTTCGATACTACATACATTTTAGGCCATCAGGAAGAGAACTCGATGCTCCTGCGTGTGCTAGATATCCTTTTTTAGTCCTACAGATCTCCACTCTATACCCTGCCTTGTGCCCTGAGGATCACCCGTATGGACAGCATTCAAGTGGATCCATGTCCTTTGGCTTCCTTTCATTTTTGGCCAATGGGAAGCCCTGGTGGAGACCAAAGGAGGAAGGAGGGTTGAGGTCAGGGTTTTTACCCTACTGATTCTCACCCACCGCCAGTTGTGTCCTCTGCTCGAAGGAGCCTCTCTCGTTCTGGGCTCTGGCACCCTCTCCCTCTGCCCACAACTTGGTAATAAACATTTTTAGAAATAAATCCTCCTCGGATTATCCTGACTGACTGTGGATAAAGGACTGCCCAAGGAGTCAGAACTGATGATGATTTGGTACAGCACCGTACAGTATGGGCAATACAGTGAATAATATGGTAAATCCGTCGCATGGTGAGGGTGGCAACTACACTTGTGGTGGTGGGTGCCTGCAATGCACAGAATTGTCGAATCCCTATGGTGAACACCTGAAACCAATGGAACACTGTGTGTCTATTCCACTTCCACAATAATAACAATCATGAAAGCTGCTGATGGTGGAAGGCTGGAAGGAGAAGGCGGGGTTGGGCTTGGCGGTGAAGAGAGGAGAAGCAGAAAGTCAAGAAGTGAGAAGCCGTGTGGAGCAGAAAGGCAGGCGGGCCTGGGCAGCAATGCTTGTGTCTAAATCGGCATCAGTGTAAGCCCTGGGATGGCAAAGGCTGAGGGAAAGAGACAGCAAAGAAACATTGTTGAGAAGAGACTTGGAAGTCCAGATACACCACAGGATATGTGAGGTTCATTTTGAATTAATTCTCTTTATGAAGAACAAAGGGGAGGCCAACCTACCCTCATACAACTGAGCGTATTGTGGGAACCCAGCCGCACGGAGCCAGTCGCATGCTTCCTTCGCCTCAATTTCTGAAAAATAAAAGAAAGGGAAATGTGGGAGTCCAGTGGCCACACACTAGCACTCTACCTTAATCAAGGAAAAAACGGTGAGCATTATAAAAGTTATTACAAAGCAAAATTGTTCTCAGGTAAGGCTGCATAAGCAGGCCTACCAGAAACGGGGGTAAAATGAGCAGGTAGCACAAAGGTACTTAGCTATCTATTAAGCTTATCTTCAACGTCGATCCACAAGTATTTGGATAAAAACAAAACCACAGATTACAGAACACAAAGCCTGACTTTCAGGCAGAGAAAAATGTCTTATTTATACACCAGGGAACCAGGGGGCTACAGAGAAGGAGGAAATACTTCCTTATGATCCTTTTTTTTTGTTGTAACAAATTTTTTTTTAGCTTTTAAAGATAAGGCTAAGAATACTTATCCAACATTTTTTTATTCTTTTACTCTTGGGATAATGAAAGAGAGCATACAACTGGATGGTCTATGAAAATGTATTTTCTCACGAAGAAAGGTATTATAAAAATCCAAAGTATTGTTATTTCTTTAATTTTTCTAATAGATTTAATTCCCAATGCCTTCTAACAAGATCTTCATTCATCAAGCGCAGTAGAACGGTTTCAAGCTGCAGAGTACGGCGTGGAAAAGCAAAGCTGGTTATCTGGGAGCTGAGGCGAGTTTGACGGGGCTGTTAGAATTTCCGAGGGCCGAAGCCAACAGGTTGATATGTCCTTTGGGTGACCATTTCGGGGTGGACGTACCAACAACACATGGGACCACCTGCCTGGAGAAGCTTGCGGAGTGAGATGGGAGGAGTCTACAGTGTGTGAACCAGGTCACTTTTTGACCTTGTGAATCCTGGATCATTTCCCAACCACAACTCTGTTAGATAAATACAAATGCAAGGGAAAAGAAGTTCATCTGTCAAAAGTCCAGTTTCTCCAAACAAAATGATACAGCCTATTATAACGGCTTTCCACGCAGTTCCCCCTAACGTCTCTCTGCTGTTGGGATGGAACCTGCTCAGATCACTGTACTTCCATTTACTTGGATGTTCGATTCTCCCCATAGCAAAAGCCAGAGAGTACGGGGTGTTCTTGGGACAACAGCAAAGTAACGATCCACACTAAGATGGGCTGCAGGCCTGAGCCTGTGTACCTACACTGAAAGCACAACGTCTGTGCGTTGAATTCAGGAAAACAATGTCTGTGCAGCATAATGTTTAATATGACAGAGCTATCTGCTGTATGTTAGGGAAACAGACCAAAGGCCAGATCTTGCACAGGCCCCAAGGGGAAGAGCAAACACTTTCCCCATCCCACTAATTGGACTGGACATGGACTGAGATTTGTCATTGAATTCAGGGAAGCAGAGCGTGTGGTGGTCCCTATCCCAGAGTGTCTGCTACTTCCAGCATCTCCCAATCTACTGTCATTCCAGTGACTGACAATTTCTAAATCTTGACTTTTTTGCTTGGTATGAGGTTTTTTTTTTTTTTTTTTACATAATTGGTACCAGCACAGCCCTAATATGTACTCATTCCTGCCATGTAGGCAACATTCAGAAATATGCAAGCACCAAGCTGGAGATAAAAGTTCTGGAAAGCCTTTTAGGAGGGGGTGTCTCTGAGATCCACAAGTGCAGTTCAAAATGGACTGTACTGTATTGGCTAATGTGGGCCTTCCCTTTGAAGGTACGAAGGACAGTTCCTGTACGACCTGAGAGCCCTATTCAGTATTCCTTTGAGAGTCCTTATATGAAGGCTTTCGCTTTGAAAATCACACACGTATTTCAGGGGAAGTAGGAAGTGCACGTTCTGACCTAGCATTTGGAAAATGTGGTGAGTTGCTACTGAGTCATAAACAGACTGTAAATTTTCAAGCTTCAGATTTGCTTTCTCTTTCAATATAACGTAGTGGTTAGTAAGGAGGAAATATCTAATTTCTGGGCATTCTCTAAACTTAATTATGAGCCAGCAAGTCTTTTTTTTTTAAAAAGATTTATTTATTTATTTGAGAGAGAGAGAGAGAGGGAGAGAGAAAGAGAGCAAGTTCAAACAGGGGAAGTAGGGAGAGGCCCCACACTGGACAGTAAGTCTGCTTGAAATTCTCTCTCTCTCTGTGCCTTCCTGCTTTGTGCACACCTGAGCTCTCTCTCTCTCAAATAAATAAATAAAATCTTTTAAAAAAAAGTTCTTCTAGATAACTTGACTTTATTTTTTCACCAATAAAGATAATGAACTGAAATTCTATGCACACGTAAACATAAATAATTAAATCTTAATCAGAATTCGGCTAAGTCAAATCCTCAAATAGGCCGATTTTTAGAATGGGTAGGCATTTAGCTTTTAAGTCTCAGAGTCAAATACAACAAACACTGCAATTAGTAAATAATAAATGAGAAGAAACCACATCCCAGCCGTGGTGGATGGTTCCTCGCCATCACTCTTGCGCACCCAACTTGCTATTCTAGTTCTGAAAGTCTCTCAAATATCCCCTGTGCTCTAGCTGTAGGCCCAGCACCTTGGGCACCTACGTTTTGCAATCTAAGGGCAAAACGAACTCTTGTTTACCACCTACTAACAAGGCCATCAAACAAAATAATCACACATACCTAACTGGTATCAAATTTGACTTCTTCCATCACATGGAGTTGGAGAGGGAAAAAAAGAGCCTTACAATTTCTACTGAGTGGGTCCCCACAGACCCGACTAACACCCATCAACCAAATGCTACTGTTTTCCCCACAGCATATTATACTTGAAGTGGCCAAAATGCTTACAGAATTAAAAAGGAATCATTATTGCCGGTGTCATCATTTCACCAAGATCCATCTAAATGACATTTGAGGAGAGTGGGAAAATCTCTTTTTCACTGTGCTCTTGCTGGCTGGCACAATATTCTGTGAAAGCTCTAAGGGCCATTCAAATCACATTTCCATAGTTCTATTTGCAACCCATACCTGCCCCTCATGGTAGCTCCAGGGCCACAAGGCAAAGCACCAGGTTGCTGTAATCAACTAAATGTGGGGCAGAATAGGAGAATGCCCTTGGACAGACTGGTCTACCAATCTCTACTGTGGTTACCACATTACATTGCCTGAGCAAATTCAATCCATTTGGTTCCCTACCATAAAAGGATTTCATTAGAAATTTTGTAATTATTACATGTAAAAACCATTTCTCTTAAACTCTGTAGTGGGTGCCTACTTTTGCCTGCCCAACATCCTTGCCCACTTCTTCAGATAATAAAACCTCTTTATGTTCAAAGCCTCTGCTATATAGGTTAGATAGGGTTGACACTCCTGGTCACCCCAACCACATTCCTTGACCCTATCACTACCACCCAAATGGGCATGACCTACTCCTCAAGAACACCTGGTTCCCCTTAGTTCAGGGAGATCAAGGAGCCTTGGGATCTTGGTCAACCGTTGTTTAGAGGCTGAAATTCACTAGTTGCAGGGGGAGATAGCCAGCTGTTCAGTTTCTGCACAAAAACCAAGCGAACCTTTTCACTCAGTAAATCCAGAAGATGGTTTGGTGCTAGGCATGCCCTTCTGTCACAAAACCGTGACTGCTTGAGGGAAAGTCACTCACTTTGCCTCAGTTGCCTTTCCTACATGTTTAGAACATGATGTGGTTTCTGTTGAGAGGCAGATGTGTAGAGGGAGGCTGTCTCCCTGGGTGCCTCAGGAACTGCACATCAATGGGCATGGGAACAAAGTCATTGTAGAAATTCACTACAGCCTGTACACTGGTTTTCAAGAGTATTATATTATTTCTTAATCATACATGCTCAGTATTGAAAACTTATTAAAAAAAACCACAAAACCACAATGAAAGAAACAAGTCAACTCTTTCCCATTACCAACACATAATACGTGTTACTTATCAAAATGGTAATCGTTGTGATATCTTTCGTTGACTACCTTCTTCACATAATAATACATTGTGAATATTTCCCCATATAATGATATTGTTGGTAAAACTGGGAAATTTACTTTGTTTTGAGAAGGATGCTTATTTTTTAAATACACGGTTTTTGAATACTGCCAGTTGTTCATCACAGCTGGGAGGTTATAAAATCAAGGTAGCCAAGAGAAAACAGTTCAATAGGACTTCACCAACACAGGCTGATTGTGGAAAAGGCTGGAAGTCTATGTGAGTTAAGAGATTTACAAGCTGTTTCTTTAAAGAAATATCATGTAGTGATGTTTGGAAAGTCAGGTGGATAAGGTTCTGGAAAGCTCCAGTCAAGTAAGGGGATATTTTGAGCGCAGCAAACTTGCTGCTCAGGTTGGCAGGCCTCCTCTCATGTTACAATCTCATTGAATTTTTAAGCTGGTGTTTCTTGAGTGCTTGGGAACGGCATGTTCTCCCAGCTAAGCATTTTAAGTACATTTTTTGGTTTCCATTATCCTCGGCACAGCAAATACTTTTTCCGTAGCTAACTCAAAGGAATACTAATCTTTTTAAGTGACCAAAAATTCAAATTAGGGCCAAATTAAACTTTATTATTATCAGAAAGTTAGCTGGCCAGAAGGAACCTGGTCTACTGTGAAAAGTTTATGAAATCATTATATAAAGGCATATGTATTTATGTCGTTCTTGCAAATCTCCTCAAATTTCAATGGTCACACTGGCTCCAATTTAGGTAGGTCTTCTTTCTTAAATGTTCATTAAAATACTCAAGAGAAGAGGGGAAAAAAGACATCATGGGTCTCCATGTGATTTAGAAGAGTAGGTGCTTTGTTTTTTTCATTTAAACTGGCTAACTGGTGGGCACCCTGTTTCTGAATTATGGGTGACTCAACCACCACAAGATGTCTACAGTGGATACAATTAACACTATTAAAGTATATCAAAGGTATTAACATTTCAACACACCCATGGTTGTTGGCTTAGGATAATTTATACGGCTGAGTTAGCTTCATTATTAGTGTACTACTTTAGACCAATGACTCTTTTGTCTTCAGATGGAATTTCTCAAGTGAAGTCTCTATTTATTGAAGGTATATTTAGTTGGCCATACAATAGGCTAGTTTTGTTAAAACCAATGCCAGCGCATCCATCCCAACTACACATAGACATGAATGATGCAATAATTAACATTATACAGAACTAGACACTATAGCCTTCCTTCTCCAAGAGCGCTTTATAACCCCAATCACAGGTGTGGGATGAAACCTCAAGTTTTGTAGTAATAGGAGACTGATTTACAGTCTGCATCATGGCAACAGGATATTTCTTCTTTATACTCTTTGAGTTATTATAACAAGTTTATTGTGATGTGCAAAAGGCCTGAATAAGTCTTAAATGCTTACCAAGTATAGTTTTTTTTCTAATATGCATAACCTTTTTTTCCCATTATATTCTAAATTACTAGTAGAACTAAAATACAGGTTATTTAGAATAATTTTAAGATTATTGACTATTGAATATTCAAATCAGTGAACCAACTGATAAACACCCATTTTATCTCCCCCATAATGTAAGGAACTTTTTTAAAGGCAGTTTTTCCTTAATGCATAGCAAAGTATCTTGCTGTCAGCTAATAGAGAACGAAAGAACAAAATCTGGAAGATATATAGATCTGTGAGTTGTACTCAGTTAAGGTGGGGACTCATGGCCATGTTTACGTATACTATTTTCCTAAAAACAAGGATCACATGCATGTTGAGACATACTACCCCATCACTAATTCTTAACCCTAGCCTTATTTCTCGGGCCTTGAATGATCTTCTGCAAGCTGGATTCGTACAAATCTAGTCACTTAAAAATAATTTCTATCAGAGTGAAAGAAGATCAAGCAAATTCAACACCTGAGTGGTAGGTCTATTCCTAGTCACTCAAGGGTTGTTTTAGTCACTCTTTTTCAGCTTTGTTAGGGCAATCATATATATATATATGTAATTTATTATTAATCTGTTACTAATTTATTTAACTATTAAATTTATAATGAAAACATACATATACGTACATGTGCGCTCGCGTGCACACACACACACACACACACACACACATTTCCTTATACACTCACAATGATTCCCTGCTCTTTTCAGTTGTGACAGAACCTATAGTTCTCCTCCAACTGGAAAGGAAATACTTCTCATCCCACTGATGTCTGGCTTTGCCATATGACCCACTCGTGCCAATGAAATGTGAGCAGAAACAATATATGCTGGTTTCAAGCAAAATTCTTCAAGAGTCATTACCATCTAGAGTTCTTCCAGTTTTCCTACTCTTTTTCCCTGTACCATGAGGCCAATGTATCTCAGACAGAACTTGTTCCTTCAGCCTTGGTCCTGGAATGATGACACAGGGAACAAAGCCAGAACAGTCCAGTTGTGGACATGTAATATCAGCAAGAAATAAACTTCTACTGTTTTATGCCACTACAACTTGGGAGACAGCTTGTTACAGTGACATAATCTAGCATAAACGAATTTAATGCAGGGCTAGATTAGTCATTCTAGAGAGAAAGAATATGGACCTTTATTTCAACTTGAAGCTGTTGCTGGATATCTGTTAGTGTGCCCTAGAAATGAACATAATCAGTCTCAGTAATCATTTCTGCTTGGAATTCTGCTTCCCTGCCTATGGTGCAAGGCCTCTATGAATTAAAAAGATGTAGGGGCACCTGGATGGCTCAGTGTGTTAAGGGTCTGCCTTCAGCTCAGGTCATGATCCTGGAGTCCTGGGACCAAGCCCCCATGGTGGGCTTCCTGCTCGGCAGGGAATCTGCTTCTCTCTCCTGTCCTACCCCACCACTTGTTCTCTCTCTCTCTTTCAAATAAATAAAACCTTTTTAAAAAAGGTAAACAATCCTTTCATGATCCTCTGTCACATGCAGCCACATATGTGAGTGTGTGAGTGCACACACATCCACAGTTGTTCTCTCTCTCACACACACACAACAGAAAATCAAAAGTTCAGTTGCAACTGAACAAGGAAAGTCCTCAGGAATATAAATACTATTCCTTATGCCCGTATTCTTAAAAGTATAAAAGAAAAGAACAAAACTTTACAATCCCAGCCCGCTCCATCTCAAAGAAAAAGAAAGCGGAAAGTGTATGCTCTGCCAGCCAAATAGTTTCTGACCAGATTGTTTTGACTCAAGTTTTCCATGAGGCAGAGTAGCTCTTCATTCTCTCCTTTCATTTTGTACAGATTGTTCCCAGCAGGCGCCTGTGGTCTTTCTCAGGGAGCCTGCATGCAGATGCGAGCATAGGACACCCCCAGCTTTTTGAAGTTGTGGAGCCACGGCCTGCCACAAAATCCCAAGAGATCCTTCATGGTGGAGGCAGTGAAGCAACTGAACTGCAAGGTAGGGGGACAGAACGTTGCTGCAGAAAATGAGAAAGAAGCTCATCACCCAGAGGCCTTGGCCAAAGTGTCGCCATATTGACCCGCCAAGATAATAAAGTTGAGTCGTCTTTCTTGGAACAAGGGAATGAGATTCTGGGGATGACTTTTTCTCTCTGTCTTGGCTTCTTCAGCTTCTCTAGGAAAGGTGAAGAAGAGGAGTCCCTGGGAACTGGAGTTGGTTCTCAGGAGCAGAAGCTCTAACTTCCTCCAGGTCAGCCAAACTGGCAGTCTCTGCGGGGTCCCTGCATATTCGCGGCCCTGATGATGAGCTCCTTCCTGGGGAGGAGCAACTGGTCTGGACAAGTCCCACCACTGCTAGGAAGTCAGGTTTCTTGGTTTTGGACAGGTATTCTCTTATCCCTATACTGCTTAAAGAGTTTTATTTGTTTATTTTTAATGTTAAAAAATACGTATGTCTTTAGGGACTCAAACCCCTTCTCTATTTTCAGACATATCTGAAAGTCTGTACTTGTAAAGGCTTATCTGCTATGTCACTTAGTCCAGCTTAGTCCAGCTCTTATAGCTCTGGGAACTTCAACGACACCAGAAGCTCTCATGACATCAAGGAAAATTCTACCGTGCAAGCATCAGAAGGGGCATGGAAACTGTCCTGATAAAATAACTCCAAGAACCCGACAGATTCTTTTCAAGTCTTTCACTCCTTATAGGGCTGGCAGAGCATTATATACTCACCAAAGCCACTGATTCCCGGTTCAAGGCTTTGTGCATTTAATTTCTCAGCAATCCTAATACTTGGATCAACTGAAACCAGAGTTTGCTTCATTTTGTCCCAAGAAAAGATGTGTACGACTCAAGTGTAATTTCATCATCTGACTATATTAGAAAACTTGAGAGTGTCTGTGTGTGTGTACTTTTTATTTTTAAATATTTACCAGAAGATAGTCACTGGGATAATATATTTACTGAGAAATTTTCAAAGTGTCCTTGCCAATTTTCTGGAATGTTTTCTGCTTGTCTGCAATGGCACTCATTTTGCAAATGATTTTCTAAACATAGATCACCTATCTCAGAAAATTAGGGCCAGACTTAAGAAATTATGTTTTTATTGGGTTTTCAGCTATGGATTCATTTTTTTTTTCCCCCTCCATGTTCTTCAAAGCCAAAGTGAGTGCTGAGCTCAGAGGTTTGCTCTTTAAGCATTGGAATTTTTATTTTGCGAATCATTAGTAGACACTGACATTATGTATCTCCTACAGAAAGCAATTTAAAGCAGGTGAGGTCATTGAAATAGCTTTCCTGATTTGGGAGGGAAGAGATTAAGATTCAGACTGAAGGGGTGGGAAACAACTTACATACTGGAGCTCTCCTCCTTCAGACACATTAATGACTGTCCAACCACGTGGTGTACTGATATTAAATTCAATTGAGGCATCCCGTAAATATACCACGAATGCAATCACATAGATTTAAAAAAAGTTACATAAAGTGTAAAGAGCTTTAAAGGTTTAAAACATAGTTAAAGTTTTTAAATCTTGAATGGTTTACTACGTATAGCAAATAACTTCTAATTTTAAAGAACACTGGGCCTTAATAATTTTGTCGCAAAACCTTAAACTTCAGATTTTAAGTTTAAGACACAGTAGGAAATGTCAGAAGAATGTGCCATGCAAACACATAAGCACTTCTAAATGAAGGTCGAGGTAGTTCTACCTTATAAAATATAAATACAACTTAATTACCTGACTAGCTCTGGGCATATAACAATTTTTATTAATTGTAGCCAATAATATGATCTTGACTAAGATGCTTGTGCAAATGTTCACTGAATTCAGGTATAAAAGGGTTATTTCCCTTCTGAACAAACTTGAATAGAGATTAGAGTGACCAAAAATCCCCTCTTAAATGAAATCTAACAGAAAAGTAGCAAAATCTAAACCCAAGATTTGAAACACCTGAAAGAAAAAAAAAAAAGGAAAAAAAGGAAAGGTCACCACAATTCTATCATCTAGGTATTAACATTTTGTTGGCAAATGGTCTCCTTCTTTTATTACAAAGATGTGCATGTACTAGGCTAAATATACTATATATGTTACACAATCTTTAAATAAAATTATAATGTGCATTTCCACTTGACAATGCCTTTTGAACCTCTTTCCAAGCCAACTGATTTCCTTTTCAATCATTCTAGATGGCTGAAAAACATTCCTCCTGCCATAACTTTAAAAAGCATCTTCTTGTATCAATTCAGATGTCATAATCGTGGGTTAAAAATAATAAATTCAGTTCTCTGGAGGCTTTTGCTCTAAAGAAAGAATTTTGCCAGAACGTGCATCCTGGTGAATGTATTTCAGGGAGTACTTGTGGGTTGACATTTCTCATGTTATTTTACATTCTGGATTAAGACCCATCTCATATGGTTTTGATTTATATTCTCAGCAGACTTCAAAAAGGAAATTCCAAGTGGAAGTTTATTCATACACCAGAACTATGTTTAAATGATGCTACAGGGATGTCTTAAACTAACACAAGTCAGGAAGTTCAAAGTTAAGGTTAGATCCTGGACCATGTTCCCACCTCTTCCTTCTTGGTATTTGGAGAGTGGAGATTTTATGGAACAGCTGTCCCACTTGTCTTTGACCTCCTGCATATGTATTTAGATAATTTCAAAGATGCATTTCAAAACTTTATGTCATAAACTGGTATTTTCAAAAGCGTGTTGCTGAAGTTTCGAGGTTACACTTATAAAACAAAACAAAACAAGACAGATATACTAGACCAAATAGAGAAAAACTCCCCAACTTGTTTTAATGACTAGATGAATATTTGGAGTCCACATGACTGCCCCAATCCTTTAAATAATCAAAAGCAAAATGTGACCCAAATTTCTAAAACCAGCAATTCTACCAAGAGTGCCTCTCTTTAGAACAAAACAGGTTTATTTTTGTGCAGGGTTAATGTTATTGTTTTAAAGGGGAGTTTAAAATGAAGATACGGGGTACCTGGGTGGCTCAGTTGGTTAAGCATCTGCTTTTGGCTCATGTCATAATCCAGGTCCTGGGATGGAGTCTCTGCTCAGAGGGGAGCCTGCTTCTTCCTCTCCCCCTCTACCCCCCCACTCTCGCTCCTGTGCACTCTCTCTCTCAAATTAATAAGATCTTTTAAAAAGATGAAGATATATTCTAATTTCATTTTGCTCTTAACCAATGGCATATCTATTAAATAAAAGCTCATTTCTTCTTCTGTTGAATATGTATACTTAGTTTTATGAACTAGCTTTTTAAAAAGAGCCTGTCGATTTGTTTAGAAAACATCCCTTTATTTGAGGGCACACACAGACTAACTGTTACAGAGCAGTAATATGGCATAAAGTTTTAGAGGCAAGGGCTGAGTTCAAATCCTACCTCTACCTCTGATTACCTTCATGGCCCTAGACAGGTTAACTTCAGCATGCTTCAGTTTCCTTATCCATAAAATGGGAATAAGCAGCAGTGCCTCCTTCAGAGCATTGTTCTAAGGGTAAAATGAGTTGTTAGCTGTGTTTGCTACTAGTACAGTGGAGGTGCTTATTGTTCCTTTCCTACAATAGAAAATAATGGTTCCAATGGCTTCAGATGCTCTCCACTCAGCTTTTTCATTCGGTCTTCAGAAGCAGAAGGCATTCGTGTTACTGATGTATTCGGTAGACATCTATGGGGTGCCCAGGATCTGAAAAGCTTGCGATTAGGCACTATAGGCAGGGTCTCGCTCGGAAGGTCTCTAAGCCAAAGCAGAGAAGACAAAGACACATCCAGGAATCACTAATCCCTGAAAAGCAAAAGCCTCCCAGAGCAGGACAAAGTCCTACAAGGCTCAGAGCAAGTGGGGGTCATTTTGGATAAAGTGACCCGGGCAAACTTAGCAGGTGAAATTAGATTTGAGGCAAAAGATGGTTGGCTTACTGGTTCTGCCCATGGCAATCCCTCTTCTGCCCACCGACTGCTTTTGAAGCTGGGATTCCTGTGAATTGGGGTCTTTCTGGATTAGAAGTTTATACTCCTTCATCTGTGTCTGCAGGGGGGCTTTGGGGCAAACACAGCCCTGTCCCCTGCATCCAGATCCTTCTTATGATAGGAATCTAACAGGCAATTCATTTTTTACATTCTGTGGAAGATTTTGTTCCACTCTTTCAGTTAAATAGTGCTGTATCCCAGGAAGCCATGTTCCACACAATATAAGACAAGAGGTAATGAGAGTCATAAATGAAATGTGACACTTTGAAAATAGAACTAAGGGCTTCCAGAGCCTGTTTCTTTTAGGATATCAACACCAGGTTGGGGAAGACAGCCTGGTGATTATAGTTTATGATGTGCTTACCAGTAGTAAGTAAAATGTTAGCAATAACTTGCTTGATATGGGAAGATCTCAAGGGCAAAGATGTGTTTAAACATACCAACTCCATCAGAACCTTGGGAAAGAAATCTGTATCAGATATGTAGGCTTCATTAAGGAAATGCCTTCAGAAGATTATTTTTCCATGTTATGAGAAAACAACTGAACAAATAAGTAAATTGTTAGCAAGGGATATGGGCTTTCTGTGGAGTAATGAGTGGGAAAAGTCGAGGGTTAAAGTGGATCCCAAGGTCATTGGCCTCCTGAGGTCAGGAGTCTCCGGGATAGGCTTCCTGTCAAGGTCATTCCCATTAGAAACATCCAAGGTGTCTATTCAGAGATTTGCTTCATGAGGAGGCAATCAGGAAAATAACTGAAATGCCGCTAAAATAGTTCAAATCATTTATATTTAAAAGCAAAGAAATATTTGGCCCTTATGCTTAAGTGATCATAACATTTCATGACTGCTCAAATTATACCTAATCATGAACAAAAAATTTAGAAAGCAGTCTTCTTTGAACTTTCGTTTTTCCAAATCAGGGAACAATTAGCACATATTAACACACACATACACACACACACACACACACACACACACACACACACACAGAGTTGACCCCTGACTGACCTGGGAGTTAGGGGAACCCACTCTGCAATAGTCGAAATTTTTGACTTCTCAAAAACTTGACTAATGGCCTGTAGTTGACCTGGAGTCTTACCAATAACAGAAACAGCTGATTAACACATATTTTGAATGTGTCATCTGTATTATATACTGTAATCCTACAATAAAATAAGCTAGGAAAGAGAAAATGTTATTAAGAAAATCACAAGGAAGATAGTTTTACAGTACTGTACCGTATTTATATTTAAAAATCCACACATAGGTGGATCTGCGCAGTTCAAGCTTATGTTATTCAAGGGTCAACTGTGTGTGTGTGTGTGTGTGTGTGTGTGTTTAATTGAGATGAAGTTTGTCTTGCCTAGACTAAGGGGTTCTTCACCTGGGGTTTTTAGATAGAACTCACAGGCATGGGAACTCCCTCGAAGGCAAATACTGTACAGGTGCTTTACTTGCTGAGATGACATAGCTTTCATTAGACTATTACTAAGGTGTTTACATTTACCCCAAGGAGAAAACTTTATGCGCCCGGTTTATAAAAGGGTCAGCTTTTTCCTGCCTTGTTTCCTGTGGGCAATCAATTTTTGATTTTGGCTCTTAGAGATAAATGATCTTTCTCTCGCTCTCTCCCGGGCCCCAAAACACACACAGGCACACAAATATATATCCAGGGACACAGACATTCTGTAAACATGTCGTAGGTAAAACTGCAAGTATCCTTAGATAAATATGCAGATTTTTGTATCTTTTGTCCAGAGCCTTGCCAATAAGTGTTGGCTGAAAGAGTGAATGGCTGTATGAAGAGGAAAATATTTATAGATTTTAATATTTATAGGCCAGTAAACACCCCAAATAATTTTTAGATATTCAGGCCCCTGCAAACTGCCCAGGCTATTGTAAACATTGGAACATATATTGTGGAAGTAACTTGCAAACCAGAAATCCCCATACGAAAATAAGGTAAGAGGCACCTGGGCGACTCAGCCGGTTAAGCATCCTAGTCTCGGTTTCAGTTCAGGTCATGATCTCAGGGTTGTGAGATCGAGCCCCGCGTGCTCCTGGTCAGCAGGGTCTCCTTGAGATTTCCCCTCCTCTCCTTCTACCCGTCCCTAACCCCGCATGCTCACAGCCTTCAGTGCGCGTTCATTCTCTCTCTCAGATAAATAAATAAATAAATAAATAAATAAATAAAAAATAAGGTAACATTATTCTTCTAGCTGTGATTCTGCCCCTAGGAGACCAGTCTCTAAGATACCCTTGGGCAGCAGTGTAGTGTCTCTGTAGCCTTTGATGGGGCCTGTGCTTTCTGAAGGGCAGGGTATTTGATGTTGTCCCATTCCTGACAGGAAGAGCCATTTCTGTTAGCTTGACCCCCTTTCCCCTCCCTCTGCATGGAATCTTTGGGAATCCCAAGGGCACAGATGACTGTAAGATTTGGTCTTGAAAAATTAACAGCAAGAAAAGATTTTCCTGTTTCTCTCCCAAAGGAATTCCTCTCCCTTTTTAAGATCATCAAATCTGACTGGTACACAGTCATACTCTGGAATAATCAGACACAACCACAGGAAATGAATATCATAGAACTTGCAAATGTTTTACCACTATCTTTAGTAAGAAATACACTTCATATAGTTGTTAACATGCACACACACATAGAGACTGAAACAAAGTTTCATAAAACTCTAGTTATACTCTAGTTAAACTCTAGTTAACTCTAGTTATATTTATTTAGAAAATGCCAACTGCCATTTTCTTTCCTGGTTTTTCTTCTATTAAAAATTTCTGGGTAAACCCACTAACTGACTTTCTGACTCCCCTTCACTTAAAGAACACGGTCTTGGATGACACTCTGTTCCTTCAGAAGCATGGGGTTAAATAAATGAATAAACTGAACACAGTTCTAAGACTCTGACACCCGGAAGTCTTCTTAGACTCCTCCCCCTCCCACACCCCCCACATTTTCACAACAAAATCTCAAGACCGCTGAATTTCTCTCTGAAATGTGTTTCTCAAACTCCTGTGCTCCCCCCACACATTCCCTCATCACACCCGTAGGACTTACTGCAACAGACCTCCTAAAGGATCTCCCCGCTTCAGTTCTTGCCTTCCGAATCTCTCTACAGCATAAGCCCATTCATTCCCCTTCAGACTCCTTAGTGCAGCCCTGTCACCCACAGAATAAACTAGCAGCCCACTCTCCCAGCACCGGGGCCCTCCCTCACGCACGGGGGGCTCGATCTCACAACCCTGAGGCTCATGGCCCACATTAGGCCCAGTTGTGAGGAAGTGCCTGGGGCTGGCTAGTCCCATGGTGTTGTTTCACTTCCCATGCTGTGCTGAGGCTGTTTCCTCCCTTCGTCTGTCATGTTCCTCCTAATTCTTGTTCTCCTGCCTTAATTGCATTTTCTTCTATCAGGATTCAGCTAGGACCTCACCTCCTGAATCCCAGGTTAGCCTGTTCTTCTCCGGACTTTCTTGGTCTCTTATGATTCTTACGAGATTAGCCTAAAATGTTCCTATTACATGTCTGTCTCCCCATGAGACCACAAGCCCTTCAACGGCAGAGGTAGCCTGATTCATCTCTGACATATGTAGAGTCTGGCAGAGCCCTGGGAACCCCGTGCTCGGGGCACACCCAATGGCAGAGAAGCCACGAGTGCTGCTTCTGTTCCATGGTTCTCCCGGGAGGCCATCTTTCACTGAACTTGTTCTGCATTAATCCCCAACCAGAATGGTCCGAGGCTCCTATTGATTCCCAGCACAGGACCTCCAGATTAGTGCTGGTCAGAGGTACCTGAGGCTAAGGTACCTGTGCCCCCTGAAAAGGCTCTCTTGCTTTCTTCTTCCAGGCTTGACTAAAGGAGGCCGAGGGGCACACACTGGGTTTTCATAGCTTTCTGTTCCACTCCATTTGAGAAGTCTGCGGCTATGATTCCTGGGGCAGAATGTGGGCTGAGTGCCAGCCCTAGTCTCAATCAGTAACAAATCAATGGCATGAAATCTCACACAGTTTAGAGGCATTCCAGATGTGGATTTGGAATAGTGCTAGGAAGTCAGATTTGGTCCAGAGTCACTTTGAATCTGGAAGACTCTGGGAAGCGGGGCGGGTAGTTCTGCTATTGAGCAAAAAGGGTTAGTTAGATCTTCTCACGAACAAATCTGAGTCCTCATTCAGTGTGGACCACTCAAATCTCCCTGGATATGCTCCAGAGGAAACCCAACTGCCGGAGGCCACCCCAATCACACCCTCAAAGGACTCAACCAGCTAGTCCTTGATGGCACCCCTGGGGAAGGGCGTCCGCTTTTAATCAGGGTAGATTAATGCCTCTCTTGAAGCATCAGCTGACTTTGATTCTCAGGAGCACAAGGAAAACATGTGACACACTGAGGTGACTTTCTCTGGGCACTAGATTTAGTTGGAGTCTGCTAGAAAACTCTTCCCTTTACTCTGCCTAAAGGTTCTCTTTCCTTGAAGGTGTAGTTTGTCCGGCACCTCCTCCAAGAAGCCTTCCCTGAACATTTCTTAACACTTATGGTCTCCACCGCTCCACGATTTCCTGCCATCCTTAAATGTTATTTGACTTGACAGATGTAACCATGACTTCCATCTATTTACAGACCCACAGTCTCATCAGAGTGCATTTGTAAATAGCAGGGGCTCAATATAGGTTTGTCATGGTTGTAGCTGTTTTGGCTACTGTTAATAATTAACATAAAAATAAACCTGTATAGGAGCTGCTGCTGCTGATTGATAGAACACCTTCATTTCTAGAGCTAGGAGAGTAGACAGACCTGGCGGGAAGCAATGAATGTTTTTTAACGGATGAAGAGAAGGCAGGAACAGAGAAGGAAAGGGAGACAGCAAGCTGAGACCAAAAGCTTTTCAGTGTGGCCGTGGAGAGCCACATGGAGAGGATGGGCTTACTGGAGGGGTCTCTGAGCAAACAGGGTTGCATTTTAAAGTCTCAGTTTCCCATCTGCGAAGTGTGCACAAGTTCCTCCATACTCTTCAGAGCAGCTGGAAGGCTGTTAACAGAAACTCCCCAACAAGGAAGGCAATTTGGTTTACCGCAGCAATCCTCGTCCCTGGCACGGGGCTTCAGACTCATGTTGTGTTTACATTTGCTGAACAAAACGAAGTCTGTGAATTGACGAGGAGCAGGCACTTAAAAATTGGAGCTGTTATTATTGACTAAAAGGAGTACTTTTCACGTTTTTTCCACTGAGGCACTCCAGTGGCAGAAGAAAATAAAGCAGATACCCCCAGATTTATTTGACATTTCCGCCCGCAGAGAGGAAGAACATAACATGCCCATGCTTGTTTTAAAACAATAAAACCTTCACTCATATTTTAAGAAAACTGATGCCCCAAGATGAAGGACCACCCTCTGGCTTCTCATTCCGCTGTACATTCGGCCAGGCTGGTTGGGGTGGGGGGTGGGGGGGCTCGGGTGTACATTTACAAGAGAAATTTCACTTTTAGAGAGGTGATTTGTTACTACTGTTTACCAACAATCCCCCTGAACACTAGAGAATGTAAGGTTCAGGCAATCCCAAGCGCACTCAAGCTATAGGGATGTGAAGTCAGACCCCGAATCTGACTGGAACACACGGGGGGGGGGGGTGCTCAGGCCGTGCAGAGCGGACTGTCGTCCACGTTTAAGATCACAGGAAAGAGGCAGAGTCTCTGCTCAGTGACATAAAGCACCGGCTTAGAAACAAAAAGACCTCCTCAAATATAGTTCCATAATATAGCAGAAGATGTCAGGTTCTGATGACAATTTGTGCATTTTATTCAGGAGTGCACCCAACGTCCTACAAAGGTAGCCTGAGAGATGGAATCCAGACTTCAACCCTTATCTAAAAATCCGGCATGGCTCTCAGATGGCTCCAGAGTAAAATCCCAACATCTGGGGACAGCATACAGTTGCGGAGTGCCTCCGGGGTCTCCAGCCGTCTGTGTCTCCACTGGCAACAGTGACCCGGACATCAGCGGTACTGAACACCTCGCGGTCCCTAAAACCACCACCTCACCCCGCTCCCAACTGCTGCTGTCTTTAGGTACTCTGTGTTTGGCCTGACTTTCTCCCCCTCATCAGATTAGCGAATTCTTCTTCCCCCTCTGTCTCTGTAATTCTCGGCTCTAGTTTTACCTTCTGTGCAGAGTCCTTCCTGCAAAGACCTCCCGCTCTTGGCCCCCACATGAGAAAGGCTCACCGCATCACACTTTTGTACCCTCTCTGGGCTTCCCACCCAGCACTTACCGGGCACTGGGATTTTTGCTTTACCCTGCTCTCCTGTTGCCCTCCGCCGGCATTGTCTTCGCATATCCCGCCAGCACCAACCAAGGGACTTGGTGAATGTTTGCGTGGCAAACTGAGGAAGCTTCCAGTACAGAGGCTCAGAGAACTTCAGAGCAAGGATTAAAGAATAGTCCTTTCTCATGCTTCCGGCCACTGACAGTGGAGAAGAACCTCACTGCTCCCCAGTGACCTGTGAGGCATCAGCAAGGATTCCAAACCTCCACACTTCCTTTGCTCATTGTTTTCATTCGCATTAAAAAGGAACACCATGGATTTGCATCACCGACTCAAAATAAAGTCACGGGGAGAAAGGATTCGGTTTGAAACAGAAAGAGCCACACATCCTTCTAATGTATCAAACCCCTAAATGCAACTGAAATGTCAGGTGGTGTCCGTCCTACTCGTTCATATTATCAACAGGGTCTTTTAGCAGCAAACAGAAAGAACTCTATTCACAGCTCAAGAGTTCCCTTAGGATTCCAATGGTTAATCGTTTATTTGAAAATTCCAAATCTTTCCTTACATGCCCTTTAAGAAGATAAATACTGTTTTGAAATATTCCGCAGTTGACTACAAATAGCAAAGACGATATTTCTAAAGGACTTCTCCTTCTTGGGGCAAAGAGTATCCTCATAGCGCCGCATAGATACTAATGAACCACGTTCACAACCTTGCTCAAATTTTACTCCTGTCTTCTGTGTCCTGTGTGGTTTCTATTTATAGTCTAAACAGTATATTATTTAGCTAGCCCGCAACCTCACATATTTCCTAACACAATAATGGTATCATCATATTTAGAGTATTTGAAATTAATAATCCCCAAAGAGCGGAAAAAAATACATACACCTTCGGTTTACTGAATTCTAGTTTTCAAAATTCTTTTTGGCATAAGGGTTCCTATTAGCAAAACCCAGATCATACCAAATTGCCCATAAACTGCCAGAAGCCTCCTCTCTGAAATTCTGCCTCAGGGATTTACAACCATTCTCCTTAGGCATCATATTGATAACTCTTTGTTCCCAATCATGCTGTGAAAATAGATGGGGAAGAATTCACAGCAGAGCTTTGAGATGCTTGTCTGGGAAAGAGGGGGAGTATCACTCTTGCTGATGTCATGGTCATTTCTGAAATTCCAGCCCTGGCCACTCTCCCATCTAGGCTAATTTTTGAATCTGGAATTCTCTCTCCCAGCCTTCCCTCACTACCCACTCACCTGACCCCTGGGGGAACCATGAGTCACTTCCTGTCCTTTAAGCTTGTGGCTAAACTTCCCCTTCTGAGCCTTGGTCTGGGGGTGGGGGGTGTGATCAGGGCACTGGGAGGAAGGGTGTTGCCTGGAAGGCTGCCAGACAGAAGGAAGACAAGGGTCCCACTCTGTCCATATACTAGAGTAAGATGCTGAGGACTGCTAACTCTTGATTTTTTTTTTTTTTTTAAGAAGACAACTATTAGCATATTGACCTGACTTGGGCATTGGGTCAGGCTGATTTACCTCCTGAGATAATTAACCTCCTAATTCCACTTTTCACCTTTTTACTGCTTATTTGTAACTTCAGAAAGGATGGCGAGTAAAATAAACAAAAAGCAAATTCATCAATCTTACATTCATGAAAAGTCTGATTGCACAAATCTGGGATCTAATTAAAAATAAATGGTCAGATGGTCATCTATTTCATTGGGAGTGGCATCCTTATTTGTCACTAATATTAATAAACTGGATCTAGTACATGAGTCTTTGCTTTCCATGTCAGTTTTGTTGTTGCTGGTTTTTTTGTTTGTTTGTTTTGTTTTGTTTTTTTCTTTTTTAAACAGGTCAGTTTTTAATAAAAGGATATTTTAAAAATATGATTATTTTAAAATATGATTTAAAATATGATCACATGCCCTGTGATCTCCCAACCCTTCGCCTTCTCTATCCACAGGGGTTGTGTCAATGGCCAGGTGATCTCAGGACCTCAGAAGCTGCATGTTGAGGTGGGGGAGATCAGTCCACCTAGACCTAGAGCATCTTGTCCCAGTGTGAATGGGAAACAAACTTTTAGTTGGCTGACACTGTAACATCTTGAGGATAGGGACTTCTGCTTTATTTGATGTTGAATTCACAATGGCCCCCTTAGGCCCAGAAAAGAGTAAGTCTATAGCCAGCATTTATGGAATAATGAATGAGTCCTAAGAATATGCACATGAAAAACTAAAGTGCTCACACAGAGTTAATTCTGAGAAAAAAATCTCTGAGGTCCCTTTGCTATTACACACACACACACACACACACACACACATCCGTGTACACACAAACTCAACCGCCCTCTAAATGTTACTCAAAGCTCTTGTTTTTTTGGTCCACTTTTGTTTCATGGAAACCATCCAACTTCCAATACACATCCAACTTCCAATACACTCAGAAACATTGTGAAACAGTTTCTTTTGAAAAAGATTCAATTCTGGCTCCCTCCCCCCTGCCCTGAAATAAATCCCATCTCAGTTGACTGAATGGGTTTATTTCACTGCTCATCAGTTTTAGAAAATCAAATATGTTTCACAACAGTTTGGAGTTATCCAGATTCAAATGTCAGATTCCCCCAGGGGATAGTGACTGGTGGGTGGGTTTCTTGGTTCAGAGTTCTCTTCATGAAGAAACTTCTTGCCCGTCAGACTACTCTGTGAAAATGACAAATGGTTGGACACTTTGCCTTGATAACAGAACCCACAAGTCCCTTATACATTGTATTTACTGGCTGACTAAAGTTGATTTCTAGGCTAAAGACTATGAAGTGGCATTTGTTGTTTCCTTTTTAAATTAATTGTAACTAGGTATTGGAGCTATAAGCTTAGTGTCTGTTGGGGTATCAATAATAATTCCACACCTTGTATTTCTGCTTCTTTTTGTCATTTAAAAATGTTTTGTTTCCTTTCCTTTTATTGTCTAAAAAGTAATAGGAGGGATAACTTGAAATAAAATCATAAGAAAGAGTTACAAATCAAATTTTTAGAAAATCCTTTTGTATACTGGCAAGAAGTGATAGTAGGCATATTTACAAATTGTTTGAAATCTCCACGGTGGCTGTATCTTTAACACTCGTATTAAATGGCTAGTTATAAGAAAGAAGCAAGGAGAAAGTGGGAATGGCAGGAAGAAAGAAGGAGGGAAGGTAGGTGGAAAGAAGGAAAGAGAAAGGAAGGGAGGGAAGGAGGGGGGGAAGAAGGGGAAAGGAAGGGAGAGAGGGACGGAGGGAAGGGAAGTGAGGAGGAAGAGAGGATAGACTCCAACCGGAAGTCATCTTGTCAGATTACCTAAACAAATCTCTGGCTGGTGCCCATAGACACTTCTATCTGCTGTATACGAACCTCCTTCTAACAAAGGAACCTGCTGCTCACCTTTCCTGCTGTATATTGGCGCCCTTATTACGGACGAGGCCCAGTTTATAGCTATTTCTCAAATCAGAAACTGGGACATATTTCTCAATTTCACCTTTCTAAATAGATTTTTTTTTTCTTGGCTCGATCAGTCTCCCATCTACAAGATGGTTCTCTGCACCCTTTACTCCCGGTCCTTGTCCTGTCCTGAGTAGTCTGGATTTCTAGCGGCATTTCAAGAAGAGGCACTGAGGGAAATGTACCACCGTACGTCTCATTTTCCTTTCAATTTGAATCCACTATAAATCATTTTAACTACTACTGCAAAAATGATGATCCCAAGCCTCACTCTAGATTTATGTTATTTTAAAATTTAGCTTTGTAACCCCCTCTGGGGAGAAACCACTTCTCAGTGTACTAGGTACCCAGTGATCACCTAGCAAGTTCACATTAGCTGATGAGTAAATATTTGGCTAAAGTTCGTTATGGTTAATGGATGCTTGTTTGGGCTTTATTTTGCCCTGAACCTGGTTTACTTCAAAAATATCTTAAGGATTTACTGAGATAGGCATGAAAGCAAAACTCTAAATGCTTTTAAGCCTGTGGCTCTTAGCACCACCACCGTGACAGACCAAAAATAAAGGGCATATAGTTGGAACACTGCACCCATTTCTCCATGTGCCCACTATAAATTACACACTCTTAAAAAAATAAAAAAATCCAAGAATTCAAAACAAACAAACGAAAAAAGCACTGTTATCCCTATGCATTTTTTTTCTAGATTATTTTCATTTTACCCCTCAGACTCTTCTCTCAATATGTCTCAGTGTTCATTTGAATACAACCTTCAATGGGAAACAGCACATCAAACCTCCCAAATGGGCAGAAAACGTCTGCTAATACCATGAGAGAATGTGATCGGCTTTTAGCAGAACAAAATGGCTTCATTGCCTTAGTACTGAAATTAGGAGGAATAATAAAACCATTTCTCCTCACACACAAATGGCTGGGATCATACCTAAAACCCCCTGGCTTCTAACATGAAAAAGAGAGGAGGGGGAATTGAACTTGGATCGAAGGGTCACTTCTAATACACACCTCCCAGGAATGCAGGGAAAGTACTATTAATTGGTAACTTTCAACACTAAGACACTCATGTTTCCAAAAAGACTTTGGAACTTTGTAAACAATTCGAAAGGCATATTTATTTTAATAAGTTATGACACAAACAGGTACTAAAGTGAAGTCACTACTTAAAATACAAAAACAAAAACAAAAAAAATAATCAAATTGTCCACAAGATTTTCAGCTTTTTAAGTGTATTTTTCTCAGGGAAGCTTTGATGATTGGTCCACTGTGGGTTTTTAGATAGTAAGCAAAGTCATTTCTGAATGTTTTTAATTTAACAAAACTATTTGCATGGTCATAGTCCATCTAGTGCTGTCACCAAAAGGTTTATACATATTCTCTTTTAATTTTTTTTAAGGAAAGAAATGTACCTATTTGAAATATATTAGCAGTTAGGTGGGAGAGAAAAGAATGCCTCCGGAGGGCAGAGGCTTTTACAGAAAAATCCTGCTCCAAAGGAGAGTCAAGAGATGCTCAGTGAAATCATCAAAGTGACCAGCTAGCTTGGTGACCTTGAGCAGCACTTTAACCTCCCCGATCCCAGGCTTCTCGCCAATAAAATGAAGTCTCTTTCTTTTCATGCTCTAAAATCTTGTGCTTTGAAAGATAAAATGTTATGTTGACAGTATCTGAAATCAGTGAGAGCAATGCCACTTTGGAACAATGTCATAGGACTCCGGGGAAGATAAACCGTACCTACAGTTCTGGCCACAAGATTGTAGACAAGAGCCACACCCACGCTCACCGAGTCCAGGAAACCCACATGAACGTTGTAGGAAAGTTAAGGTCAGTCTACACTTTGTTGCTAGGAAAGCATTGTTGAAGAGTTCTAATCCAAATGGTTTATATGATTTCATATTGTGGTCTCTGACATAGCAGGAGAAACATCCTGGAGAAACCACGGTCTCAGCTGCTGTGTCTTTTGTCCCAGACACCACCCCCAACTGGTTCCTTTTTTTTCAATTTTATTCTTCAATGCAACATTTCTGATCGCTCTCTTTTTTGTAATCCAATTCTAATAAAGACAAGAAGACAGGATTCTGACTGGAGGAAGATGAATAAAAGTGCATTTTCTAAGGCAGCCAGTTATAAGACAGTTATTAAAATGTCTGGGTAAATGACCTCATCCTGTACTCAGCCTACAAATCAGCCGGGCAATCTGGCCCTTGGTGCACATGGCTTTGGACTGCTTTCTCTGAAATCAAGTTATAGGAATCTGTGAACTGGAGTCCATCTTTTTTTCAAGTAGTTTCCACAGCACCTGATACAGTGTCAGGCACATGGTGGCAGGGTAAAATTTTTTGGCAATTTACTAAATAATTATTATGGAAAAGGCAAAAGAAAATTCTAGACCGTGTGAAAGCTTTAAGCATTTTGTAGTTTAACTAGAGATAAACATTTGCTGTAACAGGAATATTTACTAAACAGGGAATATGTTACTTAGAGGCTAAAACAGTATATTGCTAAATTTACTTCCATTATTCTTTAATTTAGTCATCATAATCGTGTACACTTGTTAATGGAATTTGTTTTCCTAGAAATAAATATCATTACTAGAATACTGCAGGTTTTGTGTTGGTTTTTGTTTTGTTTTGTTTGGAAGCATATTCAGGAATGTTCTCCCTGATATAAACTGCATAAGGAAGGCTTATAGGGCCCCAAAAAGTCCACATAATTCTTGCTTTAATTCTCTCGTATGACATTCAAATAGTCTGCTAGAAAATATCTGCACTGTCATTGTTAATACCATGGACTAGCCATGATGCTAAATGTGTTAGGCTTTTATATACAATGACTCATTTTCCTCATAACAATCTCTAAAAAGATATTATCTTCCCCATTTTAGGGAGGAAGAAACTAAGGCTCAGGGAGGTTAAATAAGGTGCCAAGGCCACACAATAGCGATGCTATATGTCACACCAAGGACTTCTGCTCCAATTCTAGTCTTCACATATGACCAAAGAGGAGTATGTAGAAAAAGAGAGCAAAGCATTTGCATATCTTTTTGCAAGAAGGTCACATATAAACTGGAGCAACTGGAGAAGACAAAATGTACTCAGATAATTTCCCCATTTATTTATTCATACCTTAATCAGCCATTAAATGTGTATGTCGCCACTGTGCCAGACAATGTGAGAGATAGTAACAGGGGTCATTAAACTCTGATAAAATGAGAGGCAATATTTTCCCAGAGGCCTTGATTCCTTGTGGAAGGTTCTAGGTGGAAACTCTAGGTTACTGGGAGGGTTAGGTCTCCCAAGAGCTGTGGAAGAGGTGGGGAGCAATAAAAAGAGGGCAGTGCAGTAACAGTGTTGTTGTGGGACATAATCCAGACAAAGCACAGCACCCAGCCCTTCCCCCTCGGAGATCACGCCTCCTGCCATTTTGGAGAGGAATAGTGGGAAGGAGTGCACACAACCGGTGGCTGTTGGCATTCACACCCAGATCCTTCTGAGCCTGAGCCTTCCCCCTTCCAGGACCCCACGAGGCTCAAAGTCCTCCTGCTGCGGGTTGTCCTCTGCTGCTGCACAGAGCTTGGGGTAGGAAAACAAGGAAACCAAGAGAGGACCGTAGAGCGGGGGTGGGGCAGGGGAGACAAGGGCATAGATCAGGAAAATGAATGAGGAGGTTTATCCAGCAATCTGTACTGTTAATTAAATTTAGCTATCTACCAGCTAAGTACTCTGTGGCTCCATGGTGATTATCAAGCCAGTCAGAATCTCAACTGGGGCCTGATTACTAAATTTTAATAGGATTATGCTTTTTTTCCTTCTCTGAATTGAAGCAAAAAAGTTCCTTTCAGCTGAGGTTTTCATGTTGTTGTTTTTTTTTCTATTAGTAAGTAGTCCAGAATTATCTCAGAGACCTCAAAAATTATTGAGCTTCTTTTCATTTATTTAGGGAAAAAGAAAGACAGAATTCTTGCTTGGTAGAAACAAGAACACAGAAACATGCTGGCCCTTCTTGCCTCAGTCTGGACTTAAAATTCAGTGAACTCAACTCAGCAGAAAAGCCACAGGAATGGGGCCGTGAACACAGCCCAGGCCTAATAACTGGATAGATAAATAAATAAATAAAAACTTAATGACTTTTGAACCATAAATATACTTCACTTGTAAAAACAGGTATAACCTTAAAATTTCGAGTTAAATGAATTTTTGTAAATAGATCTGGATTTAAATACGGAGGGCTGGTTAATACTTCATCTTGGAAATATTCTACAATGAAATCCAGTTTACCATGGAGACTAGCCTTTTCACTTTAAAAAAGTGTTTTGGCTGAATCTTAACAAACAACACTGATTTATGGATCTTATGAATGTAGACTTTTCTATGGTAAGAAAATATAAAATAGGTTAACCAGCATTTGTTTTAGGTTTGGAAGTATATTTATATTTAAGCATTATATTTTAAAGTATTTAGCACAGAATGAAATCGCTTCAATATAAACTAGATATAATCTGTCGGGTCGTTAATAGAAAACTTTTCAAAAGTCCATAATGTTTTGTTTGTTTGGGGCAGAACGTAGGACAAATTCAGAATTGTAAAGAATTAAGATGGGGGAGGAAAAAAACCAAAAAAAAAACCAGTTCTCAATTCCCAGATCTGGGCTTCTTTTGGAGAAAGTGAAAATGGGTTATTACTATTTTTTTAATGATAAATGAATGATAAAGTCTTCTTTAAGGAGGAAATTATGCATGCTGTTAGTCATCTTAAAAAATGACCATAGCTACCATAGAGACTTTGATTCACATTTGTCCTGGGGATACAGTACCCTCTTGTATAAACACATATGCATACCAGTATATTATGTGAACTGCAATCTTGTAGTGACTTCAAGGAAAAATTTGTTTTTATAAAAGAACTCATATTTTCCCATGCTTTGTTACTTCTTGTGCAAGAACTTTTATGAGATTCTAGTAAACTGTTTTATTTATTTTCCTTTGTTCTCCCCTTCTTACTGGAAGAGAACATTATCTGGATGTAATCACACTGAAGGAGAACACATTCTGATGAAGACAATCTAAATCGATGACCAACAGTTTAAAGGCCTAATCCTGCCACCACTTTGGATATGTCAACTGAATTCTACTGGGTCAACACATTCATTTATTCTAATGCAGTCTATGCTCTCCCACGGTAGGAATGGCTACTTCAGTAACCTCCTATTTCATCTCTGCAGATCTGTAACCCGGCAGACTAAAGTTGAAGCTTGTAGCAATAGAAACACACTGTGTAAATCCCTGGCCCACCTTGTCACAGTCCCTGGAGACCATGATTTGCTCTCAGCATACTACCCCATAACCCACTAAATCGTTATTTGTACTCACCGAAGTATCAGTGAGCCTGTCTGGTGTTCCAGCCACCTGGAGCTGACAAATATTTTCCTAGTATGAGGGATACCATAGCAACCAGATCTGTGGCGTGGATACAAATCAGACATCGTGGGGCTACATTTAAGGTAGGAACCAGACTTGCGACACCCACGAGCCCATTATTGTGAAGAGTGTCCTGAGAACTCAAAATTCGGTAGTTTGGGGGACTAAGCTCCTCAGACACAAGGAGGGAAATTACCCAGACTCTAAAAAAAGGAAGGCAGTAATTAAGACTGAAAAGAGCGTGTGTCTCAAATTTATTTCTTATAAGCAGCGCCACTTTGGATAAGTTAAAGAAGCTCTCTGAGCCTCCTCAGTTTTCTCATCTGTAAAAGGGAGATACTCACCCTCCTTCAAAGGGTGGCAGTGGGGATAAAATGGGCCAATGATATCTGTACTGTGGTTGGCAGAAGAGAAGCCTATAATGACAGCAGCTTTTATCATTAGGTAAAGGAGGGAAGCAATGGGTATTTTAGGACATGAGGGCAATGATCTCCAAAACAAGCTATAGATGAGTATGTTAGAAATTTATATGTGTGTTTAAACATTTGATTTAAGTTTTTAAGATTATTTATTTCTTTGAGAAAGAGAGAGAATGCAAAAGCACAGCGGAAGGAGGCACAGAGGGAGAGGATCCTCAAGCAGACTCCCCGCTTAGCTCAGCTTATTAGCCCAGATCCCACGGCCCTAAGATCATGACCTGAGCCGAAACCAAGAGCTGGCTGCTTAACTGACTGAGCCACACCTGGGTGGGTAATTTAGATATTTTGAGAAATAAATTGTTATGCCAGTATTCCATGCCGGGATTTGATACAAGGTACGCTCACTTAAGGGGTCTACCTGCACCCAGTGTCTGCGGGTCGGGGCAGGAGCTAGTTGTACCGTACATGTATTAGAGGGCTGGCACTGGCTAGCCCATGTATACGTTCATTTCTGTACTGCCACAGATCATGATGGACTGAAGTCTAGACATACCTGATTGAAAGGGTATGTGGAATACATGGCTTACTTTTAAATAAACTAACCCTCACAAAATGGAGAAGAACTTAAAAAGAGTCCTATAGAGATACCACGAAGAGAAGATGATATTCCTTCCTAGCAGGGGTCGCCAACGAGGAGTGACAACACTGAGATTTCCCGACCCCTAGCCCTGTAACGGTCACATCCACAAGGTCAGAAAATGAAAACATATTGAGACCAGACAAGAAGTCAGCTAGAAACATTCAAAATCATCCAGAAGCATCTTTGAAATAGGGATAGAAGTAATTGTTGATGAACTTTGGTCTTTATGACTTGAGATGGTGGATGAGAGCAAACGTGTGCACCGCTTATAAAAATGCAAGCAAATCCAACGGCAAGCCCTGCTCAAGAGCGTGGTCCTGAGAGGACCGTGCATTCAAGGCAGTGTGGGGCTGCTTGGCTAGAGAACATGAGGACAGAGTGGGAATACGGCAGGACCGTGTCTGACCACAGGCCTCCCCACCTTCCCCACAGCATGGCCCCCACTGTATTTGTGTTGCACGTGGGGATAATCAGGCTGCTGGAAGCCCAAGGTCATCAGACAAGGCCTTTGGCTGCCCCAGCTCCTGCTCCGCCAGCCCAAGGGCTGAGGGGATGCGTATCTTTGGCAGACCCATCACCCATTCAGAGCACATCCACATCCCGTGAGAGGCCCCTAAGAGCACACTGCTTAGAAACTCAGTCCTACAGACAGACTTAGGCAGGGCTCATTATTGAAGAACACAGCTGTTAGGTCCTAATGGAGTCAACTCTATAGAAAAGGAGAGAGAAATGTTTTTTTTTTTTTTTTAAATGGACCCCTTAAGGGGTGCCTGACTGGCTCAGTGGGTTAAAGACTCTGCCTTCCGCTCAGGTCATGATCCCAGGGTCCGGGAATCGAGCCCCCACATCAGGCTCTCTGCTCAGCAGGGAGCCTGCTTCCTCCTCTCTCTCTGTCTGCCTCTCTGCCTACTTGTGATCTTTGTCTGTCAAATAAAGAAATAAAAAATTAAAAAAAAAATGGACCCCTTAAGAATTAGCCCAGTAAAATGTCTTTGTATTAAAACTGGGCTTATTGTGAGAAGTTTAATAATTATGCTATCTCATTCTCCAATCTGATAAAAGAACGGACTTTATATATTTACTGATGTTCTCTTTCTTTTCTGTCGGTGAGCATGTCCCACTTCCACGTGGTCAGCATTCAGCACAGTGTCACTCACAGAGTCAGGACTAACAGACATGTACTGAACAGATAAGGCCACAGGGAAGCTACAAACACCAGTTGCCAATCCTTGGACTCATGTCCAGTAAGGTCCTTTTCCTATTCCTCTTGGCAGCTAGTCCAAAACTTTGCCCCTAGTTTCAAATCCCAGCCCTAAGCCCAGGCTACTTACTCTTAGCTGATTTCATCTCTTTCTTTCATGAGGTCAAGACCATCCTTCCAAAGCTGTTTTAACACCAAATATATCGTCCTAAGTCATTCAGCGTAAAAGCCCCCAAGTCATCGTTGTCTTAGTTCTTATTAACCAAACCCCACCAGTCAGGAGAGGGATGCTTTCATTGAAATAGCTCCTCTCTCTCTTCCTTTTGCACAACCCTGCCTCAACTGGACAGTCAACTCGTGAGGGCCCCAGGATCACCCTACAGCATGGCCTTTGCCTTTTCTGCTTCCTCTGTTGGACACACTCTTGCCTCAGACATCCGGGAACCTCTTGTTCACTTCAAGTCCTCACTCTAGTCGCTTCTCCAAGAAGCCCTCCCTGGATACCTCCTTGCAAAATCCACTCCCTCTGGCTCATATTCACACTACCCTTCCTCATTTTGTTCACCATCTTCATTCATTGTCACCAAAATAAGCATCGGTTATTTATTTATGTTACTCACTGTTGGTCTTCCCCACTAGAATGTAAGGCCCCTGAAGCCAGGAAACGTTATTTTGCTTATTGAGGTTTCTCTCCTGCCTAAAATTGGGTCTGGAGCTCAGCAGGTATCCAATCAACATTTGTTGAATGAATGGATGAACAGGAGGGTGGACAGATGGATTATTGCACTGGACCTATAAATGGTATCATTGCTGCAGCGCCTGGCTGGTTCAGTTGGTGGAGCATGTGGCTCTTGATCTCAGGGACGTGTGTTCGGGCCCAATGTTTGGTGTAGAGATTACTTAAGAATAAAATCTTTAAAATAAATGGCATAATTGCGTCCTCTCCAATGTACCCTTCTTCCAAAATAGTCATCCTAAAATCACTACTCTCCTCCTAAACTGTCAATAGCTGTGTGCGATTTATGAAATGACATCTAAAAGCCTTCAGTGATGTAGGCCCAATCTCTCTTTACAGACCCATTTCCCAACACATCTTAAGGTCTAGTCACACTGGGGGGGGGCACTCATTTATTCTTGAACACACTGAATGCTTTAAATATTTTGTGCTGGGGCACCTGGGTGGCTCAGTGGGTTAATATATGTGCTGCCGAAGCGAGCACATCAGTGGGTTAAGCCTCTGCCTCTGGCTCAGGTAATGGTCCCAGGGTCCTGGGACCGAGCCCCTCATCGGGCTCCCTGCTCAGCGGGGAGCCTTCTTCCTCCTCTCTCTCTGCCTGCCTCTCTGCCTACTTGTGATCTCTGTCAAATAAATAAATAGAATCTTTTAAAAATAAATAAATATATATACATATAAATAAATAAATAAATAAGTATTTTGTGCTTTTAGACATACTTTTTTTTTTTGGTTTCAGAATATGCATTGTCTACTTAGCACTCTACTGAAATCTATGGATGTTTCCAGGCTCTGCTCAAATGTCCTATCATCCACGAAGCTGTCCCATTCTCCCAGTGAGATTTTAGACATGTGCTCCATAGCATAGCGCCGCACGCTTCAAGCTAGTACAAAAATTACTCTCCCTTGATTTGTGTCTCTACCTGCCCCCAAGATGGGACCATGACATCCCTCAACAGGCATCATAGGTCTGCTCCTTTTCACAGTTCCTTGCACATGGTAAGTGACTGACACACGTTTGTTGAAATGAAATAACGTGATATCACCATAGCTGTGGAGTTTGAGATGAGGGGATCGTCAAGAGACAAGCGTTTAGATCCTTTGTAGAAGTAATATGCCAATACCAATTAAGTGAATGTCAGTGGGACTAAAAAGAAAAATAAAATTGTAGCTTAAACCAGCATGAAGTAGGAGCCTTCAATAATAAACTCTAAAAATAGAGGTGTCTTCTTCCCCTCTGCTGGAATGCCTGGCACAGAGAAGTCACTTAATTAGGAGTTTGATCCTGAGCTAAACACAAACGGCTCTATTTAAGCTGAGCACTCACTACAGTCGCTTAACCATGCTGTGGTTCATTCAAGCGCTCACGAGACCTAAAGAACGCCAGTCAGGATGCCTCTGTGTTACATAAGGGTGCTTTTTATGGGGTAATCCGAAGTTAATTTAAGAAACTGTGTCTCATCTGCTTGCTGGTTTCTCCTCCCCAGGCCTGTCCCCGTAATGTACACAGCCAGTCACTGGCCAGGCCCAGTACAAGTGGTCCAGTAGGCAGGATAATAAGCACATACGGAAAGAACAGTCGTTCTCAGGAGATTGTTCTAAATCATTGTTTTCTTATGGAAAGTAGAGAACCAATAATTCCAAGAAGTTTTTATAGCACAATCTTTGCTGAGACAGTAGAGCAAGTTTAAATTCTAGACCCATGAGTAACAAAATCAGACAGGGTCTTCTTGTTCTTTGCCTACTGCAGAATCCATAGGTCTCCTGCAAGGGCCCTCTGCAGACGTTCAAGGGTAACAGTCTGTGCCCCTTGAACTCCTTCCCCTCTGGTTCGCTGACGGCACTTACACTCTTCCTTAGTATCCTGGGAGGGCTATCTGGGCTGCAGGATTTTGAGTCCTCCTCTGGCTAGCAGCTTGCTCTCTCATTGACTTCTAGCTCAGGTAATCCGCTTGGCTCAGCTCAAGTTACATAACTGGCGACCTGCACCCTTGTGCTGTCTATTTCTGTTCAGGGAAGCCACTGGCAAGGTGTAAGCCACCACGCCCTCCCTGTGAAGACACTCCTTCTCCCGCTTCCACAGCCTCATGGGAACAAGGCCACTTCAAGGAGCTTTCCTAATGATGAAGACCCAGGTTTTCTGTGGATAAACCGTGCAGGACTCCACTTTCTCCTGCTCGCTCTACCCACAGCCTGATGCACCGACACTGCACGCTGGCTTGGTTGCAGCTCATTTGGGGCTACGTGGAGTGGTCTATTTGTTACTGGGTTTGTATTCATTTTTGAACTTGGCATTCCCTCGCCATAAAAACAGTGAACTTTCTGAAGCAAGGGAAGTCTCGCACTTATTATGCAGCATCTCAAACAGGACCACTGAGAGAGGTCTTTAAAGACGGCACCTGCTTCTCTACCCTTTTAAGCCAAGATGGACAGGAGTACTGAGCAAGTGTTCCCGCTCGCCCGCAGTCCTTTGCTCCAGTCTCTTTACTGAGAGCTTCGGGGAGTGGCACTTTCCAAGACCTGAAAAGAGAAAACCTCCCCTCTTGAACAAAGAAGTTGGTGATAGTATATCTCAGTGGTGAGGCCCTTGACCCATTTATCAAAGAGGCTGTAAACAGAGTGGAGCTTCCAACTCAGTTCAGTGTGCAACGAACCACATGACCCTGATTTGACAGATTATTTCCAGTATTCCTCTGGTGTATCCTGATATAACTTGCAGAAACTATTATGATAAAATGGCTTTCCCTCCACCAGTTACTCCATGTAAAAGGGGATTAAATAAGGGATTATAAAAAGCTTCCACAATTTACATAGTTTTCTTCATAATCATTTCACAAGTGAGCTCAAGTTTCCCCTCACTGTTTTTAACCATAATTTGAGACAAAATTAAACTAGTTAGATTTCCATCTCTCAGTGATAGTCTATTTTTTCATGGAAATGGGTACACAAGCCTTGATGCTAGGATTATTGTTCCCTCAAAGAGTTTTCAAACTTTGGCCTCAAAGGTTACCATATGTTCAACATTTTCTAAATTTAAAAAAGGGAGGGCAGAAAATTAGAAGCCTGACATGAAGCTGTTAAACTTGATTGTACTCTAGGTATGTCCCTGGTTCTTTGTAAGGCATCTAAAAAAGGCTGCCCTCAGGTCAGTTCAATTAGTGTATCACTGATCAGGGAACCTCTAGATTCTGAAAAACTTTGTTTGGATTATTAAAATAATGCTCATCACTTATTTGCCATTTTTCCTATTATTTATGAATATATCATGTTAAACATCTTGGTTCAGAAAGCATTGTCTACATTCTTTTATTTTGTTCACCACTTCTTTAGGATAATTCCCTAGATGGGGAATTACTGGATCAGTGGGTCTCAGTAAATACTGCCAAACTGCTTTTCAAAAAAATGCTTAGATTTTCTTTTTAAAACATGTTTAGCGGGGCACATGGGTGGCTCAGTTGATTAAGAACCAACTTTTAATTTTAACTCAGGTCACGATCTCAGCGTTGTGAGATCGAGCCCTGCATAGGGCTCTGTGCTGAGTGAGGAGTCTGCTTATCCCTCTCCCTCTGCTCCTTCCCCTGCCCACTCCCTCTAAGATAAATAAATAAAATCTGAAAACAACAACAACAACAATCACCATATCTAGCCCCAGATACATCAAAGATCTTTCCAAACAAGTTGATAGTTTTAATCTTCAGTTAGCTAAGTGTAATTAGTAGGACTCAGACATGACTATGTAGGGTAACCACTTACTTACTGGTAATTACATATAGGGCTTCTGTCACTGGGGTCTCAGGTTCCCAGTCTAAGTAGGTCTGTATGCTATTACATATACTATGATGGTCATATTATTCCAGATAAATAAATGGGTACCTGGATTCTGTCCCAAAGTTTATGTGATTATGGGGTACCACAAACAAGATAAAATTTTCAGAAAGCTGTGAAGAGATTGACGTGTTCATTCATTCAACAAACATGACCTGAATACTGGTCAGTTATGAAAAACAATGGTAAGCACTAGGGAATCAAAGCAACATGGCACCTTCCTGTCTTTGAGAAGCCTACCAAGGGACAGAGGAATATAAATAAAAAACCTAGTAGAACAAGATAAGAACTTGATTACAAGTTTATCTTATGGAACCATGAATGAAGTTCATGGTTTCTTGACTTGACTCTATGAGGAAAAACACTGGGTAAGGCTTTGAAGACTAGTAATGTTTTAGGTGGCTTTGGAGGATGAAGATAATGATATGAAGTATAGAGAAAACATTCAGCAGAGCCTGGGGACTGAAACGAAAAAGGTGTGGAGACATGAAAGCACATGGAAAAGCAGGGTCAAATGGAGGGCAAGAGGGAGGGACATGACGGGCAAACTGGTTAGTCCTCCCACAAAGGGCTCTAGGGGTTCAAGAGAGAGAAAAAACACCTTAAGGAGATCAGAAAAGGGTTAAGAGAAGCCTTTGAATCATGGGCAGGATTTGTTAAGACAGGGAAAAAAGGGAATATTTCAGGAAGCAATTAGTGACTTTAAAGTTTTCAAAGCACTATCATGTACATTTTTATGTCATGTGACCTTAACAACAGCTTAATAGGATAAGGTATACATCCTTACCCATACTGCCAAAGAGGAACTGTGAATCAGCGGCATTAAGTGACTGGCCCGAGGTCACACAGCTGAATCGGGTGTTTCACAGGGTAGCCATGCTTCATAATTCAGTAAATGGTGCTCCTGGGGATGGTTTTGTTGGGAGCATAGTGGTACCGACAGCTGATACTGGCAGATCTGACTTCTGATTTCTGATATCCTTTGTATTATACTAAGCGGCTATCGTGTTTATCACTTAAGATGAAAACGGTTTAAAATGAAAATACACTAGTTGCCTCTACCTTTTACTTTTAATATTTTGTACACTGTTGCTTTTATAATATTTTGGATTTTGGATTCTCTCTTTCTATCTCACATATAAATGCATATATGTATCTTATAGGAAGATAAACATATATATTAGCATGTATTTACTGCAATATGATATCTACAGTTATATCAAATGTAAGAAAATATTAGGTACCCGAATTTGCACTATCATCCATTTTCTATATGTTGGAAATTTAAAAAAATATATGTATGTTTAATCATACTAAATCAAAGCAGAATTGCACCAATTGTAACTCAACTTCTAAAACTTCTATCTGTTTGAGGAAATGACTGGTATTCCACAATGCCAGAAGGCTTCTGCAAACAAAAGTACTACTACATGAGATTGCTGAATTTTGTTTTTAGTGACCCAGAGGTTTTTGTTTTTGTTTTTTTTTTTTTGGCTTTTTTAGTATAGCATAGTTCTGTATAAGAAAACAAAGGCAACTTCATAAACGACATAAATACTAAAATTTAACAGCACATGATACATTATAAATATCTGACTGACATTTAAAACATCTCTGGGAGACATTTTAAGCAGCGGAACAGTTTTATTAAAAGGTTAGTTATCTTCCTCTAGGTCACCAAGTTAGGTGGCAGAAGGGTAGTGGCTGAAATCCAAAGCTTTTTAACTGTTATCTTGGTCCCTGCAATAAATTAAAGATGTCTTCACGAGGTCTGACACGGGTACTGTCAGAAATTGGCAAATATTCTTTCACGCGTTCAGCACACAGATTTGGATGTTACCCCATCACATGTCAGCGTATGTCAGCCCATGTGAGTTGAACTCAGACAGAAGACACCGGCTGGCACAGCTGACCCCCCTCACATGCCGATACGGGTTTAAACAGCAAGAAGAGCACGTTCCAGAATTTCTCAGTGTCTCCTGCGTACATCTCTCAATGGTTGCAGAGGCGGCACCGAGTCCGCGTCAGGAACCTTGCCTCTGAGTACTTTCTGCCTCTCATTCTTCAAATCTAGACTATAGGAAACAGGTTAAGCTCCGAAAAGAAAGCGAGTCAAAACGCTCAACCTTCAGTTTATGACTTCCTCAATAAGAAAAGACATAAATGTGGCATTTATTACGGAACGTGTGGAAAGGGCCCGGTAGAAACCATATGGATGTTAGTAGCGGCACAATCTCATTCAGAGGTGCCAAGAACACTAATGAGACGAGGATGTCAGGCAGAGCAGACATAGATCAATACTTCTCCCCGCCTCGCCGTCGTCCCCCCCCCCATCAGTCACTGTGCTTGCTCTATGTAAATGAAATCAATCAGCGGGGATCTCTGTAAAACGCATACAACAGTTGTCTTCTAGACTCCACCAGAAGATAAATGATTCCAGGCATTGGACTGCAGCCATTTTCCCACACATGCTACAGAGTTCTGACATCCATATTGGGCCATAACACTGAGTGGTTTCTTCTTTGGCGAGTTTACAGCCAGTGCTTCTACTTCTGGCTTGGACTAGACAGGCTGCTAACGCCGATGCATCATTGTAAGACCCTCTTGCCTGTGCAAAAGGTAAGAGAATCGCCTTTTTCCAACAGGGGGGGCTCCTGTGATCCCCTCAAAACTTCGCTGTCGTTCATATAAGCTTATCATTCCAAATCACCCTTTAAGATCCCTTTGGACTTACACAGATCCCAGCCGAATGTAGCATGAGACACGGGACATCAAATGAAAAACCACTTGAACACTTAACAACAGACAGCACAAGTCCAACTTTGTTTTAAAACTAAAATGTTTCAAAAAGACACGGTAACCATAAGTAACAGGGCTGTCCGGTATGGCAGCTTGTGTTCTGGAAAAGGGTGGATGGCTTTGTGAGAAAGACAAGCTAAAAGATCCAGAAGCAGCTTCCTTTAAAAACAATGTCAACACAGTTCGATGATCTGGAAGGCAAGTAGAAGTCTAGGTCGTATTCATGGCTATTTATGTAATCGACCCCATGGAATTAAACATCCAATAAACGGCACTTTCTGCCAGCCCCTTAAATCTGAGAGATGGGCATTTTTCTCACTGAACTGCCTTTGGAGAAAGATAACAAATAATTTTGCTTTTATTTCAGAAAAATCAGGAAAAAAAAAAGTCCTAGGTCAGTATCTATAGTGTAACTGAGTTAAAGACAATTTTCTCAGGTTAAATAAAAGTAAAACAAATCTTATTGTAGCTTTCAAATGTTTTTCAAGTGAGTAGTCAACATGAGAGGCACGGCTTTAAATTTTAAGTCAAGTACTTGTTAAAAGAATGTCCTTCCGACGAACAAATACACCACAAAGAGAACTTTACATATCGGTAACACAACTCACAGTGCAAATAGGAAGTCACTGTTCTCTTACCCACCACCACCTCCTTCCCTATGGAATACAAACTTACTTTGTTGAAAAATGTCCTTAGGCTGGGCTGTACTTTTGAAACAAAGCCACTGTCTTCTTCATTTCATTTTCTGTTTTCTTGAAAACTGCTCCCCCGAAACTGACAGATGGTGCATCTGTCACTGAGTGTTTCCTCTTCGTTATCTCTGCCAGCTAATATTTCCTCTGTGCTTAGCTGCTGTCTGTGAGACTGTTCCACATCATTCTAGCCTGATCAATGGTGTGCCTGGTTTGAGGTTGGTTTTGGCCCCGCCTCCAGCTCTGAGAGAGAAAACGAAAACTCACAGCTGGATTTCCTATAAATCCTCTCTCAAATCTGGCTCTGCAGCTATGGCACATACTAGAGGAAAAACCTGCCAGGCTGTCACAAACCAAGGGGGCGATCCTCTCCTGGGCCCCCTCCCCCCACACCAATGCCCAGCATGTCTGTTATATAACAAATCCCATTTTAAGTTAGCCTGAAAACTTCACAGGACGAGAGGAAGCGTTGTTAAAGCAGACTTATGCTTTCCTATGCCTAATGAGATTCAAAAGAAGATGCCCATGACTGAAACACACACACACACACACACACACACGATGGAATAATATTTAACATATTAAAATTGTGAAAACCGATTCCAAGAAGAAAATGCCAAAATAGTACATTATAAAATAATTTCTAATCTAAAACACATATTCAGATGACCTTATGTCCTAAGCAACAGGATTTGGTGGTATTTATACTATCAGATTAACTTGGTGAATCTAGATAATATATGAGATGCATTTCAGGTTCTAGCTGACAGAAAGTTCTAGCTGAGAGAAGGTTGTCTCTACCAAGTAGAGTAGGACACCTGAATGTGTGACACCAGAATATACTGGTGTCACACATTCACCAGAGGATGAATTTTTAGAGTGATGTATTCTGCATAGTCAACAGTAATCAAACCTTATCGGGTGGAGAAGGTGCACATTTAGAGCAAATAGGTTATGTGAGTCTTACTAAAATAAGGATATGAAGACTGCACTGGGATCCAGAATCAACAAGTCTGGACTCAAATCTCAGTTTTGTTCCTTGGACAGTGTCCTTGAAGAGGAAAGGCACAGAGTAAGCTCTGGACACCTCCTAGGTGACTGAAGGATTAAATTAAGATAATAAAGTATTTTACTGTTATTATTCAATGTTTGGATTGTTCTTCTGAGCAACAGAGAGAATATTAGATGAGCCTAAATATTTAATCTGGCAAAGGATGGTACCAAAATAAATACCAGCCCGTGATAAAGAGCACTGGAGACAAAAGGATTCTGGGAATAATGTGCGGGGTATAAAGTGCAGGCTAAGGACAACACGAGCTCCGACTTTGAATATTTGAACTCTTCATTGAGAGAGACTTCGCAGTAAGCATAGGTCAGACTGGAGTTGAGGAGTAAAAGTCTGAAACCTTGGTTCTCTTTCCATCCTCGCAAAAGAATCCTGGAATCGTTACCTTCCATCAGTCCGTAAGGCCCTTAAAGGGCAGAGACATACACAATGGGCATTCGTTGAGTAAGTGAATGAATGAGAACTTGAACTAGGTGAGAGATACCCCCTCCAAGGGAGTATTATGGGTATTATGAAAAGCCTGAGCTTGAAAGTAGGGAATCAGCACTTCGAGGGGGAGACTATCTGAGTCCTTCCAGTGTCCTCAAATGTGAGGTGGGGGTTTTCTGGGTCACTGAAAGGAGAGGAGAATTTGTTAAGGGACCTCTGACCTGACCTGGTCCCACTTTGTAACTTGCCCTAGCAACACCCCTGCCTCCCACTTCCTCTCTTGAGAATGTCATCCTGCTGACAATGAGTGCGAGTCAGGAGCCAGGATGTTTGCAAACATCCCCTTAATGAAAGTACCTGGATTGTTAGGGGAAATTCCTCCTAAATGGGGATGCGAGTCCTTGCTTGCTGTGGCTGGCAAGAAGTCACCCTTCCAAGTCTAGTGGGACCCTACTCCATGTGGGCTATGAAGGGGCAGCAGTGGACCCCAGGAGAAGGAAAGGCAGATGTGATGGGCTCCTGTTCCTATCCTGAACACCACCTCACTGCCAATGCGTTTCTGTGTTTTTGACTAAACACATTGGAAAGGTAATCTACTTTCATATTCATGGTTTCAGGTGTATGATCTCTCTTCCACACAAGCTGATGGCAATGCTAATTTGGGCTAAGGGAACTTAGAGATTACAAAGATCCAAGCTAATAAATATATTTTTAATGTCATATCTATACAATGCACTCACTAGACACGTCAGAGGATGCATGCTTCCAGGTCTCCAGCTACCACTGGTTTCCACCAGCACAAAAGATTACAATCAAAAACAGGATCTGAGGCCAGCAGTGGATAGAAAGAGCACATCTGGGCTTTGAAAGGGAAGGATCACATCTAGGTTGGGGAGTGGGAAAATCCAGAAAGCTATGACTAGGGTGGTTGCATTAAAGTCTGGGAAGGATTTGCACGGGCAGAGATGAATGAGGACACCTGAAAGAGAAGGACATGCCTAGAGTAGAAAAATGAGCTCTAGGGCACAGAAAGAGACAAGAGGCAAGACGAGCTCAGGATACAGCAAGGTAGCTGATTCTGCTGAAGCACAGGCAATGTGGGGGAATTATGGGGGATGAAAATCCAAAGGCTGGCTGGAACCATATACCATGGTGTGGCCTTGAATGCTAGGGGTGGGGATTGGTGTGGGGGGTTAATATTGAGTGCAATCAGCAATCATGAACCCTGGGAGGTTTTGGAACACAGGTGTAACATAATCTGAGCAGGGAGGTCTAATAACCATGTTTAGAATGGATTATAAAAGAGGCAGTAGGTAGACTGACCCAAATACGAGGCTACTGCAATAATTTAAGCAAGAGGTCATAAAGGTTTGAACTTGGAGGATGAAGGTAAAAAAAAGGAAAAGTACCAGCAGCAACTGCTTAGATATGATTGTCAAGATGTATGATGAGTCAAAGAAAATCCTACCTGGAGGAATTTTTCCTGGAGATATTTGCAGACATTTACAAACATATTCAAGTTTTTATTTCAGCATTATTTGTCATTGCAAAGGATTGAAAACTCCATAATGCCCACCAACAAGGAACTTACAAATAAATGATGGTGTAGTCATGTAATGAAATACTATACAGCCATTTAAAATAGATATACAGCTACAAGAAAGCCATTGTGGAATACTGGTGATAGGTGCCAGATTGCCAGTGCTTAACCATGGCAGAGGAAGGAAAATATTAGGAGTGGAATAAGCAATGGGAAGGGACCTCAGTGTTCAGAGTCTACTCTCACATTGGCACCTGGCTTCCCCAGAATGAGGGCAACCTAGAGTTGTGCAGTGTACAAACTACCCAAAGTGATGTGGCAGCTTTGCCCATAGCCACCAACTCAAAGGTGTCAGAAGCCTGCCTAACTCAGCTCTGACCATTTTGATAGTCAGAAGCCCAATACCCATATGCCTGGGCAAATCAGTACTTGAGAAAGGAACACCACCCATGTTTGGGACCAAAATACTCTTCAGGTTTATACCAGATGGCAAAGCAAATGATCTGGCATCTGAAGCTTCCCATTCTTATGAAACCCTGAGCATAAGAAGTTAGTTCTGCATCACAAGCCACATCTACACCCAGGTGTAAGTGCAGTACAAATTCATAAACCAAGCACAACAGTAATAACTGGGACTGATATACTGAAATGCAAATCAAAACCACAGTGAGATATCACCTCACCCCTCTTGGAATGGTTAAAGTAAAAAACACAAGAAACAATAAACATTGTCAACGATGTGGAGAAAGGAACCCTTGTACAGTATTGGTGGGAATGCAAATTGGTGCAGCCACTGTGGAAAACAGTATGGAGGTTCCTCAAAAAATTAAAAATAGGGCGCCTGGGTGGCTCAGTGGGTTAAGCCGCTGCCTTCGGCTCAGGTCATGATCTCAGGGTCCTGGGATCAAGTCCCATAGCGGGCTCTCTGCTCAGCAGGGGGTCTGCTTCCCTTCCTCTCTCTCTGCCTGCCTCTCTGCCTACTTGTGATTTCTCTCTGTTAAATAAATAAATAAAATCTTTAAAAAAAAAATTAAAAAATAGGGGACGCCTGGGTGGCTCAGTGGGTTAAGCCCCTGCCTTCAGCTCAGGTCATGAACTCAGGGTCCTTGGATTGAGCCCTGCATTGGGCTCTCTGCTCAGCAGGGAGCCTGGTTCCTCCTCTCTCTCTCTGCCTGCCTCTCTGCCTACTTGTGATCTCTGTCAAAATCTTTAAAAAAAAAAAAAAAAAAAAGGAACTACCTTACAATCCAGGAATCACGCTACTGAGTATTTTACCCCCAAGATACAAAAACACTGATTCAAAGGGATACATGCACCCTTATGTTTATTGCAGCATTATCTACAATAACCAACTAGGGAAGGAGCCCAGGTGTCTATCAACTGATAAATGGATAAAGAAGATGTGTATATATACGATGGAATACTATCCAGCCATATAAAAGGATGAAACCTTGTTATTCACAGCAACATGGATGGAGCTAGAGAGTATCAAGCTAAATAAAAAACATCAGTCACAGAAAGACACATACCATATGATTTTACTCATATGTGTAATTTAAGAAACAAAGCAAATGAGCAAAGGGGAAAAAGAGACAGAGAGACAAACCAAGAAACAGACTCTTAACTGCAGAGAACAAAATGATGGTTATAAAAGGGGAGGTAGGTGGGGGATGGGGGAAATAGGCAATGTGGATTAAAGAGTACACTTGTTGTGATGAAAAAAAGCAACATAAAAATGATCACAAAAAACAAGAAACAGGAACTAGGTGAAGTAATGCTTGGCAGAGAGGAGAGCAAAGCCAAGTGCTTACAAAGCTAACTTAGGGCTAACCAAGAGGAGAAAGGTTTAATAAAAGATTCAAGGAAGGGGAGGGCCTAAATACAGTGGATTGACTCTGTCTGTTTGAGGAGCAGCTAGATCTGAGAGCCCTTGCTCCCATTCTCTCCTCAACACATGGAGAAGGTGCAAGATACATTGTTTATGGAAATGTCAGAGTATAGGCTCTAAACTCAGGGACCCCCTTACAGAGTAGGGCAAAGGTGAAGAGTCAGATTAAGTGCTATTTCACAAATCATGGGGTTCAAGCTCCCTCAATCCTCTTTCTTCTAATCAGCCCTGGGAAGCAGAAACCAGGCTTATAGCCCTGGAGGTTTACATATGGAAGCTCATTCTCGGCAAAGGTAAAACATCTTGAAAGAAAGAAAGGAAGGAAGGAAGGAAGCAAGACAGAAAGAAAGAAGGAATAGAGGCCAGGCTCAGAGAAGGGATGCAAATATTGCCCTGCAAGCCCTGGGCTCTAGAGCAGCCTCCTGTGGTTTGACAGGGTGCTGCGGGAAGGATCCAAGAGGCTCCTTGGAGATTTTTTCTTTCTTGCAGAGAGCCAGGCCTGACTATTAGATGCTTCTTGTCAGCTCCGTAAAGAGGAAAACCTACTGAGGAGCCCGGGACCCCGCGGAGGAACACTGCACATCAAAGGAAGCGCTATTCAGGCTAACAACGTGTAGACAACATGGCTGACACACAGAATCGGTGCCTGGGCAAATTCAGAGCAGTCTTTCGCAGCTGGTAAGAGCATGGATAAGAGTGCATTCTTTCTTTAATGCAGTGAAAAAACTGCCTTTTATGTTCCAGATACCTGGGTTCTCATCTGGACCCTGCCAGATACAAGCTGCGTGAGTTTGGGCAGGTTGCTTGAGATCCCTCTTTGTTAAATGGAAAATAATAATACTCCTCTTGGGGTTGTTAGGAAGATTAGGTGGGTTAATATGTGTAAAATGCTGGGAATGGAGCTTGGCATAAACATTTAACACGCGTTACTTACTATTCCATAGTTAGAATTTTTAAAATATAGGTGATTGCGACTACACATATAGAGCTGAATATGATTAATCTCAATTCGAGAAACAGAACTCTCTGTAAGAATAGGTAATTGCCGTACTCGTCTGTCATTTAGTCTAAAATGCTTGAGCATATATGCTGCCGAGTTATGTATGTGCTACTTGGGTTCAGCTAGAGCCAGGTGCTGCTAGCATCTAATCAAGCATTCCGAGTCTGAGACAGTCTAGCTGGTATTCTAAAGAGGGAGCCTGCACTTGAGAATCTGCTGACATCAGCCCTGCTGGCACCCCCTCTCCATCAACAATCTCCAGTTAGCATTTGGAGTGTCAAAAGGAGGTTTCCACTGGTGAAAACTGTTACCGTTGACTGGTGTGCGTGGCGGAATTAAGGTACGCAAGAAATATGGACTGGCTCAAAGTGTCGCAGTGCGAAATCTGATTAGGCCTTGACCCAGATCTCCGGTGAGAGTGCCTCAGCCTAAATCCTGAAACAGTCCTACATGTGTTATCGGTATGGGTTGGTTGTAAGGTTCTGGGGAGAGCAGATGACCTTCTTTTGCCCCAGAAGTAGTTATTTGGCTACCACTACCTACCAAAAGGAACCTAAGAGGTATCCATGACCAATGTAATCATTGCAGTTCACTTAGCCAAGATTCCTGGGGAGTCCTGCTCGTCTGAGCTGGCTACAAAGATGACAGAATCTATTTTTGGAATCTAGGTGTTTGCCTCAAGCCTCTCTTGACTCTTTTATGTGAGGCTGTGGTTGAAGCATCTAAAAGGAAAGCCAAACGCTGGGACTCCAACCTGTACACAAGTTACGTGAATTACGTACGTTGTTTGTCTGCTTAAGAAATGTCTATACGCCTGGCAGAATCTGGTCCTATGTTTGGTTACTGATAGGACTTGATTATGAGATTTTTGGGAGAATGGATGATTCTCTTTTGCTTCAAAATTTCTTCTTTGGCTACTATTATCTAGCAAAAAGAACCTAACAGCTGTGCATGACCAATGTGATCACTTTATTTACCAATAAAGGCAGCACGAGACATGGAATCTGTAAGACATTTAAGAAGATCAACAGAAGTTCCCAAGTTTGCCTGACCAAAGAGCCCAGGACAAAGATGTTTATTTTGATCACATCTGCTTTAGATATTGGATTCTAAAAAATTCACCAATTTCTTGGCAAAAAAGGAATTAGAAAAAAACCCAGAAAGGTACTACACATTATTTGTCTTATGCACAGAATTATAAATATGAAAATATAGTTCTCATCCTGTAACATGGGTTCATTCATTTTTAATAAATTAATTTGTTCTCTTTACAAAGCAATCAACGAATATCTAATACATTTTAATAACTAAAAAAACTTTTAAAACACTTTTCTTTAAAATAATTTTAATTACACCAACAATTGCTCACTGAAAGATTCAAACAAATGTCCATTTTTATTTACAACTCTTAATTCTGCATCCCTCCCTAGAGGTTATCACTATTAACAGTTTAGTGTCTATCTTCCAAACTTTACAGATATAGATATCTTTATGTATATATAACCTAACATACACATATATATGCACATATTTTATACAGTAAAACACCTATATATGTCTACACACGTTCGTACATATACACCCATGTTGCACACCCACTAGGTAATTCTTTTTATATAAACAGAGTCATATTAGATGTATTGCTCAAAGACTTATTTTGTTTACTTCATCATATGTCTTGGTGATCTTCAAATGAACAAATAAAGCTACCAGCTGAATCCAATGGAACCCAAGTAACTATTTAGTCAAAAGCCAGGTAAGAAGGAGGCCGGACCAAAACAGAAGCAAGGCTCCAAAACGGAGTCAGAGATATCCAATGCCCTTTTCAGTGCATCATACGTCCACCTGAGGCTGAGAGACCTGTCCTTCCTGCTCTTCTCTAATAGTTCTATATCCTGAGCAGCACAGTAGAATGGATGGATAAATGAGTAACTACGTGGACTCATAAATGAAACAATTAATTGAGTAGAAGTCAATTTCTTGACTTGTTTCAGGTGACTGACTGTCCCTCTAGCATGCACACAGGTATGTGGAGTATGTCTGCCTCTTTTCTACCCGATTTTAAGATGAAAGTAAATACCACGTTCTATTGTGGTATTAGTGTGTGAGTTAGTATTCCTTATGGCAATGGAAATGGCAAATTTCCAGATTTGCCTCTCCGGTTGCTCACACTGCACATGCGCTGAGAGCAGAAGCGAGCAGGGACATGCACTCATCTGTAGGGGTCCCACGGACACGTACGGGCCGGTGTGGTGTGCACAATCAGGGCTTTGGGACTTCCCACAGTCTCTAGTGTCATGGAGCCCATTTTCAAGTTGCAGCTTGCGGTTTTCAGGTTCTCAGGATGCTGGGTATGCCTCTAACACAACTTCAGCAGCAAACATTCCAGGTAATGTTGAAAACCAAACAAACCCATGTTTATATTGTGCTCTAAAAACAAACTCTCCACAAATCCCTTTTCCAGCATTTAACATTCCTCAATAGGTAGAACAATCTATCACATAACGTCTATTATACTTAATCTCCTTTCTTTTTCTGGAGAAGAATGTTACCTTTCATTATAAAATTACAAAATTTCACTTTGTTTTCAGCAAATGTTGTTTAAAATGGAAAGTTCTGTGAAGCTATCGGGTTTTTCGATTGAAGCAACCTACCCTCACCTCTGATATATTCTTCTTTTGAAACAAATCAGGGTAATAATGGGCTTGGCTGCTTGGATCACCGACCCTGATTTTGTGAGCTTTCTTTATCTAAAAAGATTTCATAAGAAAAATCTGACAGCGTTATCTGCAGCATGAGGACTCTCAAAATGAACCGGAGGAGTAATGACAGCTGTACATGGAATTCAAATGATAAGAACTTAATTCCCCATCACCTACGGCTTCAAATTGTCAGCACTGTGTTATCTATGTGGATGTTCCACCATACATACAGGATTTCGGTACTTGTAAAATTCCAAAAGTTACAAACTTCTGACTTACATTACCTATAGGAAAAAAAAAAAACAAAAAACAAAAAAAAAAAAACCAAGAGAGAAAAAGAGAAATAGGGGAAATTTCTCACCAGCAAAAAGTCAACTGCACTGGGAAGCTGTATTAAAGACAGAAAAAATGAAATCATAGGGAGCAAGAATTACTGTGCCCACAATAGGCTCAGAAAGATATAAACGATGCAAGGTTTAAAAAAAAAAAAAAAAGAAAGAAAAAAGAAAAGAAAGAAAAAGGAAGCTCCATCACATCAACATCTTTCCTACAAATCTGATGCTCTGTAAAGCGAGTTGGCCTGTGGTTTCTGTTACCAAGTAACAAAACCAACTCTGGCTCTCTCCTGGTAGGAAAGGCATGTAAAGTTCTGGCATTCAGCAGCTACAGACCAGAGAAAGTCAACAGCAAAGCAGAAAGTATCAACTACCTGCTGGGGAGATGCCAATTTCATGCACTGTATTCATGACAGTTCGACAAGAATGGGTTTGCCTCTTGGAATGGGCATTGCTATTCTTCAGGATTGTCTACCCTAATTCTGTGCTCCAGCTCTTTTTCACCCACAACTCTCTACTAACCCTTGCCATTGTAAACATCAAATCCTATACTGGTTTACAATTTCAATGGCGTTATCTCTAATTCTGGGCAGAGAAATTCAGAATTCCTTTGTATGACACTTAGCACAGAGGCTTGCTTTATTATGATGCTAATGGACATCCACAATGAAGCCCCATTTGGGAGGAACAAAGCCCCTGGTCACACAGTGAGCCAGGCTGAGCACTTACTAAACTGAATTTCTTCCTCTGTTTTGAAGATTATGTCACCTATCATTGCCTCATCCAATGTGTATGCAGCCTAGACTTTTGACTTTTATTCAGGATTACCATCAAAAATTGGAGTATGTAATAAATTTTCTAAAAAAAAAAAAAAAAAAATCCAGTATCTCTTTTAAAGTTTACTTTGAAATTTTAGGGGAAAAGCAGGCCTAAAGTAGATTCTGAAACTATAATGAACATCATCATTTTACAACCTCTCAAACTAAAAAGTACATTCCACATTTTGTTGTTGTTGTTGTTCATATCGTACTGCTTTCTAACAACAGCTCTACATGATTTGATTGAAACCAACTTCAAAACCGAACTTGGAGGCATACTTATCTAAAAGGTTCAGGAATCCTAGGCTCCTGAACTTGTTTTTCATTTTGCTCTGAAGTGTGGGTGGCCATGAGCATTCCTGGCGGCTATAAAGCATTTGCTAATGTATTTGACTTTTAAAGTTGTTAATCATACTTATCAACACAGGCAAGCAGCACTGGCCACAAAAGATTAGCTACTCCACTGTAATGCTCCCCGTAATCCGAACACAGGAACGTCAGCACAGTGATAACTGCCTGAGCCAGCTCTGACCGTCAATGACTTCAGACCTTATTAAAAACCTTAGCTTTTAATAAATCCCAGATTTTCTTTTCTATCACCTTACACACACACACACACACACACACTCTCTCACAACCTTTCTCTGGTGAAGGCTGCTAAGATGAAAAATTCATAATGCTATACTGTGTAAGTTGTTTAAACAACTAGAATGCTCTTTAAACCACCTCCATATTTTGATTTTCAAGGTGGCCTTTACTGTGAAGAGACTCAGGTGCTACTGATCTCATAAGAAAAATGTGTACAACAATCAGAAAGAGCCTGGTTGCTAAGGAAACTAAACCTTGTTTAAATCCTTTAGAAGCATTAGAGTCTAACTGTAGTTTTTCCCATACAACACAAAAACCATTGCTCTTTGGGAAAGAATATGCTTAGAGAACAAGAAAATGCTTTGCCATCTCAGAAGTGCATCTGAGTTCATCAGAGAACTCAGAAATAGAATGAGTATTCTGGGGAAAACAAGGGGGTACCCAAAGCTGAGCCCTGCTAGTCTCTGAATGGTGGAATGTCATTTTCACTTAAGGGACTCTTCCTTAAAAAGACCATGTACTTCATCAGCAGAGTTACTGCTGTTTTGTTGGAGTCACGCTAAAGTCCTATGTTGGAAGTGTGGCCTCTGTATCTTCCTAGCTCATCTTAATGCCACAAGGCTGGTATTAACTTTACCTCTAAAAAACCCAAGCCAAACCAGTGAAGGTTCATCTTCTATTTCAGTCCTCAGCCAATTCTCCACATGGTGTCTTCCAGGTAACTTCTAAACATTCACTTCTTACTCTATCATGATATTTTTTTTTAATACCGAACCCGATGACACTTTTTTTGTTGTTGTTTTTTGATCATATCACAGTCAGAGTTTGGAGCCATAATGCTTGGACATAATAATGCTCATTATAGTTGAGGTTAGCTGCTTCATGGGTTGGACATGACTGAAGACCTTCCTTTTTAAGGAAGACGATGGAAAATTGAGGAATCTCACTTTCTAGGTGTTTTTAAAGGAAGATAGGGTACCATTTCCCTGACGTATTTGAGCACAGACCATTCCAAAAACAGAGATGGATTAGAAATCTTCTTGGGATGAACAGAATGATTGGTAGTAATATTTGATCATATGCCATCCATCATAGCTCATGCAACATGAGATTTGAAAATACAGTCCCCATGTTCCCCAGCTCATTGTTTCTGGTGACATGTGCAAAACGAGTACAGACACAGTACTTGGGGAGGGGAGGGCAGACTGGAGACATCTCCACCCTCATGACCTTAGAGCCTCCTACTTCCTACCATCATTGCCTGGCCTCTTCAAAACCCTCTTTTTCCAGCTTGCTGCTGCCGAATGTGCCTCTTGTCAGGATGAGCAATGGGGAGAAAAAGACTATTTATTTTCTGGGCAGGAAGCCAGTGTGGCCGCTGGGAGAGAACAATGACATTCATGAGGATCAGTAGGCCACAGAGCTATCCACATGAAGGAGAAGCCTCTCCAACATGGCTTTTCCACTCTTTGCTGTGCTGGGTAACAGGGCCATCATCTGATGGTTCTTCCAAAACAAGAAGACTCAAGGGGACACCTCTGAGAGACTAAGAGAGAGGAAAGTGCAGCCCCTGCTGAGAAGAACACTGCTAAGCCCAATCAGGGCACCTCAATGGCTCAGTCAGTTAAGTGTCTGACTCAGGTCCTGATCTCAGGGTCCTGAGATCCAGCCCCATAACAAGCCCCCTGCTGGGCTCAATTCTCTCTGCTCCTTCCCCCTCCCCCTGACTCCTGCACATTCTCTCTCTCTCTCTAAAAAAGAAAAAAGGTACACTTTCATTAAAAATGTTTCTAAGTTAGGCTTAACTTTTTTACTTTCTTAAAACAAATTTTTTAAAAAAATGTTTTAATTTTAATTTTATTTATAAAAGTAAGTTATATAAATATATAAAGTAAATTTATAGTAAAATATAAACTAAATAAAAGTAAAGTTATAAAAGTAATTTAAAAAATTACTTTTTTGAAAAATTAAAAAAAAACTTTTTAAAAAAATTACTTTTTTAAAAAATGCAGTTTTACGAGAAAATTTCCAGCCCAGGAACTATGCTGGAGCCAAAGGTAAATAAGGCAAGGAAGCATTCCACCTAGGAAAGGCAGGTAAATCAAGCAAGTGCTTGTTTCTAAAGAGAATGCCAAAAGATATTAACATTTATGAAGTTGTCTACTTAATGACAAAGCTTAAAATGGGCTATATTATACACACACACACACACACACACACACAGAGCTAATTTTATCCCCATTTTACAGATAAGGAACTGAAGCTCAAAACTGAAGCTCAGGGCGCCTGGGTGGCTCAGTGGGTTAAGCCGCTGCCTTCGGCTCAGGTCATGATCTCAGGGTCCTGGGACTGAGTCCCGCATCGGGCTCTCTGCTCAGCAGGGAGCCTGCTTCCTCCTCTCTCTCTGCCTGCCTCTCTGCCTACTTGTAATCTCTCTCTGTCAAATAAATAAATTAAAAAAAAATCTAAAAAAAAAAACAAAAAAAAACTGAAGCTCAGATGTGAGTGATGTAGAAAGCTACATAGAAATCGCCAACTCTATTCAAAACTAGGTCTTGCTTCAAAGCACGTTATTCCCAAGCTCTTTCTGTCCCTACAGTAGACTGCTTGTTTCACTTCACTTGTCTGACTTAGAGCAACCTGTTTATTCTCTCTGCTAAATCAAATACAAGAAATGCTGCAAATAGCTTAATACCGCAGAGGTACTATATCAATTCAAGATGGCATTACTGTAACATATCTACTTATCATCCATTTAGTTGTCTGTGAAGAACAGATGGCAGTTTCTGTATTCTTGAAACCTGGCTTTGAGATTTTGATATTTAAAAGACAGAGAAGGACGCTCTGTGATAAACACGGACTAGATCCCATCATGCTATGCTTGGTTGTGCTGAACAACATGGCCGCTGAAAAACCTGAGAATGTGTGTAAAATGATGTCTTTAAAAAGAAAGGCAAACCTAGAACTTGGAAGGCTCTAAAAAGAAGGGCATCAGAAATACACAGAATATATTCCTTCCCTAATTTTTGAAATATATCAGACATGTGATTATCATGCTGACTGTATACAGAGTACTTTTGTAAGAAGCTAGGGGGCTGGATATGAGAATAAGGAAACGAAACCTCAAAACAACCTCTCATTGTGTTAACAGAGATGATGACAACGTGGTACACCCCCATTCAGGGGTGTGACTGCATGGTAGGGATTAGAGGAAGGGTCTAGTAGAAGAAGAAACCTCTGCAAGATTCTACACTGAAACACGGAAGGGCAGAGGGACCACTTTAAATCATATGTCTGTAGCACATATCAAGAAGTTATCATCAGACCTCAGCCCCAGCTTTAATTATTTCCTTCAGAGCACATTTCACCTTCTGCCACACTCTTGGCTCACTTACTTGGTTTTTATTCATAGAAGGCCCTCCTCTGAATAAAATCTCCATGAGGCAGGGATTCTTTGTTTTTCTTTTTTGTGCCCTGATACATCTTTAGTGGCTAGAACAGTGCTTAGTGCACGGTAGTCACTCAAACGTAAGCCAAATGAGAAATGAATCATAAAACTGGTGCACGCACATGGAAACCAAATGAGGGAGCAAACTTATTGACCAGCAAACACTTACAAATAATAAGGGAAAGAGCTCCTTTGAGGTCGTGAAATATATCCATCTGAAACTCAGGGGAAAAAAAAAAAAAACCTGTAATTACTTGTTATTTTACATACTAGACCACAAATATTCGCTGGTTCTAGATAATGTGTATTAGCTGGTTGTGGACAATGAGCATTAGTTATAAGAATGAAAATGAACCCCTATAATAATTATCGTATTTAAAAAATATAATATTTTGAGGAAACAGACGACTGAAAGCTCTCTAGGTTCTGATTCCAACAGATTACTCCAGCATTCATCTCTTCTACAATGAACGACCCAGAAAAAGGAACAGCATTTTTGTATTAACAGAAAGTGTTTGCCCTCTATGAATAAAAAATTCTTGTAGAGGCTGCAAGACCAGATAAAAATCTGAATGGCTATCAGAGATGCAGTTAGATGGCTTCACAGGAGTCTTCCATCCGTTGACATAGTCAACTCCCCTAACCCCATCCATGTAGGCCCTGGAAAATGCGCAGCAGCATATGGACTACGGAAATGAAAACACACATCATCATTTTTTTTTCTTCATTAGCTGTAGTAGAATGCACAAAAATTTACCATTTTAACCCTTTTCAAGTATACAACTCAGTGGCATTAAATGCTTTCACACTACTGTGCGACCATCACCAGCACCCATCTCCAAAAAGCTCTTCCTCTTGCAAAACAAAATCTGCCTCGTTGAACAACTCCCCATTCCTTCCTCCCCCAGCCCCTAACAACCGCCATTCTAACTTTCTATCTCTACACGTTTGACTGTGCCAGGTACCTTCGATAAATGGAATCATAGTATTTATGCTTTTGTGATTGGCTTATTTCACTAAGTATATTGTCTTCAAGGTTCATCCATATTGTACCATGGGATGGTTTCCTTTTTAAGGTTGAATAATATCATCATCAGCTTTTGTGACTAATTCGGACTGAAAACTGGTCTTGGAGCAAACATTCATCCATTTGTCTTTGGTGGGTGTCCCCACTGTCCTTCAGCACACTGGCTCCTCCTCCCTCTGGGTCAGGTTCACCCTATTCCCTCTGAACTGAGCCCTCCTCCTGCTCCTCTGCTTGGCCAATCCAACTTTTCCTTGGAGCTCCAGCTCACTCTCATTCCCTACACACGACTGGCTATGTAAATTTTAGATCTCGGTGCAAAATAAAAACACAAAAATTGCTCAAAAATTATTAATAATCTTAGCCTCAAAGAGATACCTGCATCCACATTCATAGTGGCATTATTCAAGAGTAGCTAAAAGGTGGAAGCATCTCATATCACATGGATAGATGAATGGTTAAACACAATGTGGTAAATACATTCAATGGGATATGATTCAGCCTTAAAAGGGAGTGACAGTCTATCACATGCTAAAACATTTGCTTGAGGACATTATTCTGAGTGAAATAAGTCACTCTCAAAAGGACAAACATTACATGACTCCACTCACATGAGCTATCTAGGGTGGTCAAATTCAAAGACAAAGTAGAATGGCAGTTGCCAGGGGCTGGGGCGGGGAGGGGGAGGAATAAGGAGTTGTTTACTGGGGATAGAGTTTCAGTTTTGCAAGATGAAAAGTATTCTAGAGATGGATGACATGGTAGGGATGGTTGCATGAGAATGTGAATATACGTAACATGACTGAATTGCACACTTAAAAGTGGTTAAGATGGCAAGTTCTATGTTATGTGTATTTAACCACATTTGAAAAGTTATTAATAATCTCAAGATGGCCACAGTCGAATATTAAACCTAAGGCCAGGCCCTTTGAAGCGAGGGGCCCTGCCTCTCTGTCCTCATAGTACTTTATCTGACCATGGTTCTTGTACTCATTGCTATTGATCTACATGTGGGGGCATCTTCCCACTAAAGTGTGAATTCCTTGAGAACAGAGTTTTATTCATATTTCATTTTCTTGCATCATCTAACATGTTTGCTGTAGAAAGTATTTAATGCTTTCTTTTGGATTAATTTTTGCTATACATTAATCACAAATTATGTTTACTTAAAAAAAAAAAAAACTTTCTAGCACTTATAAATGAGGCCAATATGTATTCATAGATATAGAACATTCCCAGAAGTGCCTTCTGCTCCCTTTACCCATGGCACATTCAATGCCCATTTATATTGGGTTTCTATTTTTTTCAAACCCATTTATATTGGGTTTCTATTTTTTTCTTTTTTTCTCATAGTTTTTTTATGTTACAGATGAAGAAGGAATAAGATACCTATATGTGCTATCCATATAGGCATAATATGGCAAAGTCCCAAAACTCTTCAGTCATTTGAAATGTTTAGCAACCAGCAAAATGTTCGAAATTCCTCTTAGGTAATGAATAACATCACAGAGAGAATGCCTCAGTAATCTCAAGAAACGGGTCCTGAGACTAACTGCCATAATTCTTATTTGTTCCCAGGTTGACTCTTCTTAAGACTGAATTAATTTTGTGTTGATCACTGGTCTGTGAAACACTGATAATTAAATGATTGGTAAATACAATGACTTTCAAAGGGAAAGAGGGGTTAGGAATCTATTTTCTACTCTGGGATTACTACAGAATTCCATTTCTGAAAACGGGCCACAGATTAATTTAGTTAAAATCTGATAGTCAACAAAACAACTTAGGTGCAAGTCATCCAACTTGTCCTAGGTTACCCAGCACTTACTGGCAGTTCCGGGAATCTGAAGAAAGATGTTAAAAGAGTTAGGTAAGGACAATGGTGCACACAATACACTGCAAAGTCTATACCTTGTTTTAACCTTGGTTCTTCAAAGGTAGTATTTTTACACTGCTGTCATAAATCAAAACTAAAAACAACCTGGATACTTTTTAAAAGCTTATATGTAACACATTTCTGGTCATCTAGGACAAATACACTTGGAAAATAAAAACCTTAATGCATATAGAGTAGTTAAAAATGCGGGTTCTGGGGCGCCTGGGTGGCTCAGTGGGTTAAGCCGCTGCCTTCGGCTCAGGTCATGATCTCAGGGTCCTGGGATCGAGTCCCGCATCGGGCTCTCTGCTCAGCGGAGAGCCTGCTTCCTCCTCTCTCTCTCTGCCTGCCTCTCTGCCTACTTGTGATCCCTCTCTCTGTCGGATAAATAAATAAAATCTTAAAAAAAAAAAAAATGCGGGCTCTGGATCCACAGTGCCTGTATTCAAATCCTGCCTCTAACACTCCATGAGCAAGCTACTCAGTTCTCTGTGCTTCAGTTTATACACCTGTAAGAGGAGAATGATAATAACACAGATGTCATACAGTTGTTAAAGGAGTAAATGAGTTCACACGTGTAAGCACTTAGCATTGTTTCTGGTACATACAAAATGGTCACTAAATGCTAGCCATTATTTTTTCTAGATTTAGGAATTTCCTAAATCATATAATCATATAAACCAAAGGCTTGCTTAGTAATGGCCGTGGTGAGTAGGAGTAGGGGAGGAAACCTGAATCAAGAGGTCATAACACAGCTTTCATTGAATCAATCATGTTCCTACCATAGGGAAACTACACATGGTGTCCCAAAGCACAGTCAGAGTCCATGGTAAGGAGAAAAGATAGCAGTTATGTTTGAAAATGTCTAGGATGAGGAAGCAAAAGAAACTGTTTGACTAGTAGACTGAAAATAACCCACACCTTGTTAAGAAAGGCAATGACAGAAAATTACCATGCAGCGACGGCATGGCAAGAACTCTGATTTTTCTAGATCTTCATTTCAGTTCTATGAACCCTGGCTGTATCTCATTTCCTGGTCTTAGATTTGGAGAATAGCTCTGATTCTTTATAATCAATTCTGTATCAGTCAGGATAGAATAAGTTATGCTTCAGTAACAAATGGCCCCTAATCACAGCAGCTTGAGACAACAAAAGTGTACTTCTTGTTCTGTGTGTCTACTAAGCACTGGTTATGGTTTGGTTCATCTTAGTCCCTCAGGAACATAGGCTACTGGAGACTTCATCTCAATAATCATCACAGTATCAGGAAGGGAACAAAGAAGAGACTTACACGGGCTTTTAAAGCTTCTACTTGGAAGTGATCCCTGTCATTACTATCTCACGTTTCACTGGCAATGTGACCGATGCCTAACCTCAAAGAGGATGTACATTCCCACCGTGTGCCTAGAAGGAGGGTTACATTAGAATATCTTGTAAATAAGCCCTCATGAGCACTGCATGCTTACTTTTATGGTTGTGCCAGTTACTAAATGAGTCTCTGTTTCTTCAGAAAATAACAACACTGCTAGGAATACACACCCACATAAAATATCCCTGTTCCTACACATTTCTCTCAAAATTAGGCTCTCCTGAATATAAGCAGATCTTCTCCATTTTGTGTAGACACATAACTTATCAGAACTTTGATTCCCTAGATAGTCACCTAAGTCATCCTACTCTTCTTGTGAAAAACAAATGAGAATTAAAAGCTGAAAACTTCAGAAATTAGGCATTTTATGATAACAGGTTTTTGCATGTGTGAACCTAAAGACTTAACAGTACAGCTTCTAAATTTAAAAAATTTAAAAAACCCCCCAATTTAGGGATGACAGCATTTTTTGAATGATTACATATTTTCCCTTCTTTTTTAAAACAGATATTGGGTTTCTATTTTTAAAACAGATATGCACATATAATTTAATATTTTCTTAAAGATCATCAGTATAAATATCAGATACAATATGGTGATATCTTTGGTATCACATAAAATGTTAATCCATTTAATGAATACATATGTAGATATTAAATATATGTGTCCGTACTGGAAACACATGAGGACTAAGAATAGCCTTTATCCCAGAGGACTGTGTAGGGTTTTTGAAATAGAGTAGCTTTTTATAATCACTTTTTTCTTCCCTATTGCTATTGACAAGTCGGCCATCACTTCCATCTACTCTCTGTACATCTGTAGTCCCCCTTTCCTTCTAATATCTAGCTTTTACCCCTCTAAAGTCCTGGGAATTAAATGCATTAGAATCATTTGTGACATGAGGGGTACCTGGGTGGCTCACTCAGTTAAGCATCTGACTCTTGATTTAGGCTCAGGATCATGAGACGGAGTCCCACATCAGGCTCCACGCTCAGTGGGGAGTCTGCTTGAGATTCTCTCTCTCTCTCTCCCCCAATCCCTCTGCCCCACCCCAAGCTCTGTCTCTCACCCTAGAAGTAAAAACAAATAAATCTTTTTTTAAAAAAAGAGTCATTAGTGAAATGAGAATAAATAAGCAAAATTGGAAGGATCTCTGGTGTTGTTCTATGAATAAAACCCAAGAGCTTCAGTGCATAACCTTTATGCTGCTTTGCTTATTGGCTTTTTCCACAGAGCTGATGCAGACACATCAGTGTACTTTGGACAAGTGGAAATATCACTGTGTTATGAGCTGAAAGGTATTAAACATGTAGCATTTTCATTTCCTTAAGCATGATGAACTTTTTATTGTTTTATAAGCTACTGCCTTGTGTTTTTCTCTAAATCCTTTCCTTAATGAAAAAAATCGCTTCATAGTAGTATGTGCCTTCCTTCTAGCCTCCTTTTGCCAAAAAGTGTATATTTTTAAATGTGTTGATCTATAGTTTAATTGTATCCTTCCTTTTACCTTTTTATGACTAATGGTAATGTTTGATTACAAATTTCAAAAACCACAACTGAAGGAGCACTTGCCCCACACAGCTTGCTCAATCTCCAAACGATTCATCCTTAGAGATGAATTTTATGTGTGCTCTTTCATTCTTTTAAAAATAAGTCATTCTTTTGACCCAACTAATTGTTCAAGTTTTCACTTCTGCCTCATTTAAGTATAAAAAGTCTTTAGTAAAAGGCTACTACTGCCAGGTTATTGTTAAAAGTGACAGGATATTTAGTTTTGAGATTTGATTCTATTATTCAAGTAAGAGAATTCAGTAAACAGACAAGCAGACAATACATGTAAAGGTAATATCCAGCCTAGTCCAGGCAACATTTAGACAAAAAGTCTATTGATCTAACCCATACTATAAAACACACTACCTCTCAACTGCTTCTTAAAGCAGTCATTCTTAACCTTTAGATTTCCAAGAATTTTGACACAGCTCTTGCCATTAAACATTTGGCATATGTAAAAACACTTTTTCTTATAATTTCTGAAGTTTTTTTTAAAGAGGTAAGAAGTCACCAAATTGAGACCCCAAGCGGCCCACCTACCCCCCCAAGTAAACAAAAACTAAGTAGGTTCTTCCAGCAAAGCAAACTCCATCCACTTCAATACCCTTAAAAGGCCACTACAAAAATGCCTCGGTGACCAGTTGCTTTTAGTCCATCTCAACAATGACCTGGGAGCTCTGCTCCACCCTCCAATGGGAAGTCTCAGACGTTGCATGGCGCTAACTAACATCAGACAGATCAGACGGCAATCCGTCAAGCCACGCTCTTCAAAAGTACCAGTCCCAGACCTCTCTAACCTACTGCAAGGTCTGTCTTGTAGTGAGGGACTCATACTCATCTTACTGTCCTCAGCTACAGCTCAAAATATGGTCCCAGGTGCTACAACTCTCTAGATTTAAACACGGGGCTAATTTGTTCCAGAATTACTTTCCACATCAATGCTCCGAAAATACTCTGCAGGTTTAATCCGAAAGATGGCAAGGAAGCCTCCCTGTGAAAGAGTGAAGCTGGCCTAACTCCTAGGGAAAAGCGAGAATAATTCCAAACACAGAGTTCTGTCTATGGCACCCCCTCTCCCCCCATGGACAATTCTCTCATCAGCACAGTTGCCTAATATTTCTATTCTGGTTTAACCGGGGCAAAACAGTTCCTTTCAAATCAAGATAAGGTTTACATCTCAAATACCCTAGAGAAGGTAATCTGGGGCTTTAAAACCACTTTCAGTCGGAAATGACCTTGCAGGAGGAAGCAGGAAGGGAGGTAGGATGCTGGATACACACCGAGATACTAAAGACAAAACGTGGCATATTTCCCCAAGTCCCAGTTTAACTAGGACGAGACCCACAAAGAGCAGCTGTCAATTCAACAAGTCTTGACCAAGTGCCAGGAGCGAGGGTCGACTGATGGTAATACTGCAAAACAGAGCGCCGCGCAGGGCTCCCTGGGAGCTCAAGGCCGGCGGCAGAAACAAGCCCTTTGCGAGCCAACTTGTAAGAACAACTTGAACGTGTGATTGAATGTGCACAAGTCAGTAAAAGTGAACAACGGAGAGGAAAATTTCACCACCGTTCCTCATTTCCTTGCCTTCAAACACACTATTACACTATTAAATGAGAAATCAAATGAAATATTTTGGGGATTGCCTAATTCTCCGAGGTCACACCACAGCTTCACACGTTTGAACACAAGATCTCTGCAGTTCCACGGCGTGTCCACTAGAGGCCTGTGAAGAGCTTTCCTCCCCCATCCACAGGCTCATGACCAAAAAGGCCAGAATTAACAAAAATTTAAGAAATGGTGATCAAACGTCAGTAAGACAAAGATTGAGTTGATGGGTAACCTCCCCACAAGCACCCTAATTGTGGATAAAATAAGCACAACGCAATGGTCTTTCAAAATGCCAACGTTCTGAAATTGTGAAACTTGTAAAACCCCTCATAAGTAATGGGAAAAACGGAGTTAAAGGAGGTAGGGTTTTGAAGGCTTCGGCAACAATTCCAAAAGGTCACCAGGCTCCAGCAGGCTCTGACTAAGCGGAAGTGTACTCCAAGGGGGAAGCAGCCCTTATAAAAACCGCCAGGGGCCTGTAGTAAGGGCTTCCGAGGAAAGGGGGGCTTTCAGATCTTCAAGTGCATACTAACTACAAAAGGCAGGGAACTCAGAGGGAAGGTTCCTGGGTGGGAAGGCTTCTGGGAAAGTAAACAAAGCAGTAATTTAAGACAGATGGGCCAAGAAAGGACTTCCTAAATAGTGATTCCATGGAAGTAAACAGGGGAGACAGATGAGGTATGGTGTGAGGACAGAGAATGAAACAGACCCTAAGGTGAGAACTCTCAGCTGCAGGGAGAGAGGGTGAGTTAAAGCAAAACAACGAAACACGCCGGATCTATGAACACAGCTGCAAACTCTGTATGCAAAGGAAAGATTGCTGGAAGAGACCAGGCGCCTTGGACGCTCCTCTTACCATTTCATCAAACTGAACAGTGTCTCATGTCACCGCAGCCCCCCAAAACATAAAGAGAAACACATGAAAATGCACTTCAGCTGCCCTGCGTGTGCACGTGTGTGCACACACACACACACACACACACATACAGCTTCTGTTCTATTTCCAGAAATGGCCTGTTTTTCACTAGGTTTGGTTAATTAGCAATCAGGAGCTGTATGAGGTTTGAAGAAAGAACTCTTTGTTTGGAAAACCTGTGAAAATATTCCCTCAGCAGCTTGTAACTTTCCCTACAGATCACCCTGGCCCCGAGGACAAGCCCAGGTGCCAGAGGCCCTTGGGATCCCACACAGAGCTCACATTCAAAAGGCAGTTCTCTTTGTTGTCCCCTAGGAGTTAAGCCTTAATGGGTTTACAATTTGCAGGCTTTTTTGGAGAGTGGCTTGGCGGTTGTTGCCGACTGCCAGAAATTGAGCGGAGACAAGCCCTGGTGAATCCCACAGCTGTTGTGGCTGCTCCGGCTGCTCTGCTGGAGAGAAGAGCAGTTGCCTGAGGCATTTCAAAGATGTGCAAGAACATAGGGACACTTTATGAGTCCTGGAAGTGAATTTGCAATTCCTGTGAACAGATGGTCAGTCCACATGGTGGAAGAAGAATTTCAGAGCTATCCTTCTTCGGTGAAGACCACGGCAAATGGTAATTCACTGAGTCTTTGTGTGCCCCGATAAATCCTTTGTGGAAAAAGTATGAAACTATAATGGGATATTATCATCTGTTGCCAGGTAGTGTTATTGTCATCCCCCTGACTTCTAAACCTAAACAATCACAACTTTCACAGCTGTCAACCAGTTCCTGCACATCTTACTGTCTTTAAAAGGAAAAACTGATGTCGTGCTTCTGGGAGAAATATGGCAAATACTCATCCTGGGTTTCACGGAGATGTCAGTCAGAATACTGTCCTACTTCATCCAGCCCTTGTTTCAGAAAATCTTCACCTTAAACTGAGACACATGGACGGTGGGTCAGTGTTGAATGATTTTGAGAGTGGAGAATTTTATAATTTCCTCTTATCAGTGACACCCACTATTTCCCCACCCCCATCCTTCCAGTCAAGGACTGCCTGCTTTTTGAAACACAGAATTCTCTTTTGCTGAAATCTCTGCCTACTTCCTGTTCATTTCATGTTGATTCATCTGAGAATCACATTATCTCTTCTAAAACATTGTTTATTTAGTCCATTATGACGCCCGGGGTCAGTCTCTATTCATTTCGTATCCGAATGATTAATTCGGATGCTTTTAAGTACTCTGACGTACAAAGCAACAGCTAGGCAGGAATCAAGGGTCACAAATGTAAGATGCTAAAAATCTGGTGAAGAAAACAGAAACACTTGGGGAAAAATTCTAATACCTAATTCTAATAACATGTTAGAGGTGTAATCAGAATGCTGTAGGCATTTAAGGAGGGGAAAAAGTAATTCTTAATTCCTACTGGGAAGACTGGGACATTAGTTTTGACTGGAACAGAATTGAAGCTGGTCATGTGTAGACTAATCTATCAATCCAGTTTTAAACCGGAAGTCTTGGATCCCCAGAAATCTTTTAGTTGGATACCAAACTACAAAGGACAATCAGAACTCAGCATTTACCTCAAGGGTAAGACATGGTGAGGGATAGTCTCGACAGCAGTAGGCTGTGAGTGGTAATGAGTAGGCTGGCCAGGCCCTAAGGTTGCTGACTCAGTGGCCATCCATGCATAAGGTCCTAGGGAAGGGGATCAAGATAATCAGGCAGGACAGCAGGACCCAGACTTTTCACTGTGCTTCTATTTTTGCCCAGCACATCATGTAAGGCACCCCAGAGAAAAGGCTCAGGGCCTGGCTGGTGGTGGTCAGAGCAGCCCTCGTTACTGGACATGTATCCTACCGCTTTACAGTTCTCGAACTTAAAGGAGGAACAGATTTAGGGAGTTGGGAAGTTGTATTTTGTACCCGGAGCATCTTGAATGGAAGGGAGCTTAATAAAAAACTTATAGCATGCTCTCACATTTATTAGCTCACCTTTGAGCCCTATACACTCATGAGGTAGGAAACTGAAAGAAGAAAGAATGGCCTCACGGATGGCCAGAAGTTGCAAATGGAATTCAAACTGCCAGTGGTGCTTTCTGACTCCAGGGCCAGTGGCACTTCTCTAACTTTTTAAGATGACTGAGCTTTAACTGAAACTTTAAAGAGTTTAATAACCTAATGGTTCGGTGTCATCTTAGCATGTGTATTCTGTTCAGTCATCTAGATCCCTGGCTAGTATATTAAATCTCATTGACTCCAGGACAGATAAAAAAGCAATCACTCAATCTATAACCACTTGTCTCTTCTCCTTTCCTCCAGAACCATGCAGTCATAGTCCAGAAACTTCACAATGTGTATCAAGCACCACTGAATCCACAGGGTGCTCTCTGAGGCATCATGAATGAGCCAAAGAAAGATAGGACTAATCACATTTATATGTACAGGTGACTTAAAATTACATGTATACACAGAAAAATTTGCTAGTCTGATTGTATCTGAATAGACTCTTGCTTCTGGGCCCCCAATGAAGTAGTGATTACATCAAGCAGAAGCTGAATATCTACCCCTCACGATGAAGTACTACTATTACCTGCTTTTGTTGTCATAAATTGGTTTTTCTGTCCCTTTGTCCTCAAGGGGCTTTGAATATTGTTTTTCTGAGAAAATGCTCCTCGGGATACAGGGACCTGGCCCAGTTATTTTCAAAGGTAACACCCAGCTGTCCTCTCTTTATAGCTCGATGTCTTCAAACTTAACACAAGTTCTTCCTCTTTAATTCACTAGTTCCCGGGATGCCTGGGTGGCTCAGTGGGTTAAGCGGCTGCCTTTGGCTTGGGTCATGATCCCAGGGTCCTAGGATCGAGCCCCACATCCAACTCCTTGCTCAGTAGGGAGCCTGCTTCTCCCTCTCCCTGGTACTCTGCCTGCTTGTGCACGCACACACACATTCTCTCCCTCTTTGTAAAATAAATAAAACTTATATTTAAAAAATTCACTGGTTCTCGAAAAAGTTTCTGTCTCTCATCTCCCATGCACACTTTCACAACTGGCTGTGGACTTCTGTCAGTCAAATGGGACTCCTTGTTATTCACCCACCTTACAAGATTTTTGAGAAAGTTAACAGCAAAACTTGAGGGAATCATTAGTGAACTGATAGGCTCGTTTCCCATAACTTGTTTTTTAAGGAAAGCTAAAATACTGGGATTGTAGCATTCTGCCTCCAACAAGTTAAGCTCTCTTTGGCCTAAGGTAAGTCACCTAATCTGATATTTCTATCAGTTTCTGTGTGTAAAGCAAGGACAATAATCATTATCGAGCTTACTGGGATTGCCCAGTTTAATTAATTCTGACTGAAAAACACCATGAAAAAAAAAACAAAACACTCTGTAAATGCTCCATAACAACAACTGTACACAATCATTAAGTGCTTCTAACTTCAAAACCTATGATTCTTTTTGTGATACCTTTATTCATTCTCTGGTTCCTACCCTACCCAATTCTTCCAATACAAAAATGAATCATTCATGGTGAATTTGAATGTTTTTTTTCTGTACTTCTTGCTTTCCAACATTTTAAGGATGTTAAGCATTGTCAAAGAAAATGAGAAAAGGCTCAGAAAACTCCTCCTTGTGGTCTCCCTGAGACATCAGTGCAATGATTCTCAAAGTGGAATCCTCAGACCAGAGCCATCAACAAGACTTGGGACCCAGTTTCCAAACTGTGTCCCGAGGTACACTGGGGCACTGTGGTATACTCACAGGGGCACCAGGGGACACCTCAAAATTTCAAGGGACTCCCGGCAATCCTAGATACCTGTCAGACACTGAGCCAATTACTAGTTCAAGGTGGCCGACAGTTTTGGCACGAGCTCAACAGTCCTTTCTATAACGCTGTATCCTTGCAAAGGCGGGTCTTTCACATTTGCTGTGATAAAAAAGCAAAGGCCGTGTTGAAAACCAATGTGGAACAGAAAATAAGGGTGGTGACATCCGACCTGAGTCCAAGCTTTGAGAAGCTGTGCACTGACCAACCAGTGCACACATCCCATTATTAAGTAATTGCAGTTGTTCATGAACTAAAAAAGTGTTTTCTTTCAATTTAAGGGTTATTATTGTTTGAGTACCTATTGAGTTGTATATGCTTCTTAAGTTGTTTGGATCAAACTATTTAATAAACCGAGCTGTTAGGTATTTCTTTTTTTTTTTTTTTTTTAAAGATTTTATTTATTTATTTGACAGAGAGAGATCACAAGCAGGCAGAGAGGCAGGCAGAGAGAGAGAGAAGGAAGCAGGCTCCCTGCTGAGCAGAGAGCCTGATGCGGGACTCGATCCCAGGACCCTGAGATCATGACCTGAGCCGAAGGCAGCGGCTTAACCCACTGAGCCACCCAGGCGCCCCTAGGTATTTCTTTAAACCACTGTATCTCAGGACACAGTGAAAACAGTACTAAGACACTGATAGTCCAATGAACCAAGGAGGTTTGGGAACTTTTTTTTTTTTTAATTTTTTAAGGATTTTATTTATTTATTTGTCAGAGAGAGAGAGGGAAAGAAAGAGCATGCACACAAGCAGGGGAAGCAGCAGGCAGAGGGAGAAGCAGACTCCCCTGCTGAGCAAGGAGCCTGATGCGACTGGATCCAACACCCTGGGATCATGACCTGAGCCCAGGACAGATGCTTAATTGACTGAGCCACCAGGCCTCCGGTTTGGTAACCTCTGATAAGAGAATTGCTACACCTGTGAATCTTAGGCCCCACCCCAGACTTACTGACTCTGAAACCTGAAATGCTGGGGCGGGGCGGGGAGGGGGGGTTGTTAGGGAGGTGAGGGGTAGTAGGGCACCATGACCTCTGTTTTGGCCAGGCCTCCAAGCTATTCTAATGCACATACAAGTTTGAGAACTACTGAGGTAGTGCGCGACCCAAAAGTAAAACTAGTTATGTTAGGGCATGTGGATATTCAGTTCTCAAATTAATATCAAGCCAATCTCAGTTTGCATAAAAAAATACAGAAATGGCCCAACTCAGGCAATAAAAAACCCAACCCAAACCAGTTGGTTTACATACATATATTTCTATATATATTTTCCAGTCCTTCTGTAATTTTAGAATGATGAAACACACTGAATTGTAAATAATTTGTGCTTTCTCTTTACCCTATGGCATTCTGGAGAGCCCACAATGCCTTTTGATTCCTGAACACTGAATCATTCTATTACTCAGTATTTCAGATTGTTGAGAATGAATCACATCATTTCTTTCAGAAGGCAAAATTTAAGACTGGCCAGTAGAGCATGATCCAAAATCCCTGGCAGCATCTGATCTACGCTGTCCTCTGCATTTACACAGAACAGGGCATACCTCACACAAGCTGACAGTTTTTCCCTGAAGAAGAGTCAGAAGGGATGCGGGGTGTGAAGACCACCGGGTGTGGTAAAAGCTCATGGTTTCTGAGTGTTAGAGATTCTGAGTAAAATCTCCTCTGCTAAGTAAAAGATCTCAGTATTTCATTCCATTTAATCCCATTAAGCCTTTGTACATATGCAGAGATTTCCAAAGTTTTGAGGACTAAATCAGAAGCTTTCAGCAACAGTCTTCTCTGGGAGGCCTGCTATTTCCTTAGCAGTATGCTTGTCGAATGCTGAGCATAACAAGGAGGCTAGTCAGGAAATCGCAGCCATCAGAATACAGAAGAGAATCTTAATTAACTTGAATCCTCTAATACTGGTGATTTTTTTTTAGTGCTTGAGTTTGAGGGGATAGAAAGCCAGGGCCACCAAGGACCAAGTGGGCTTCAATTTCTCAAGGCCAGTGAGGCCAGTGCCTTACTAACTCTCTGCCTCACAGGAGTTACTGAAGAGATTTCTTCAGCATTCTTCCTCAATGCAATAATTTTTAGAAATTAATGTATAGCCGTCTTCTGAGGTCAGCCTAACTTAATTTGCTTCTGAACACTTCAGTCTCCTCTTCAAAGTTTAATACTTTTGGACTACTGTCTCCTAACTGAAAGTCTTTCTTTGAGTGGATATGTTCTTACTAAATAAAGTACTTTTCATTTTCTCTGCTTTGTTTTCTTTCTTCTCCGTCTTCTCATGTACATGATTTCCCCAAACATCTGCACCTCGACCTCTTCTCTTCCCACACCATCTTCTAGAGAGTCATCCCACCCCTAGGAATTCAACTTTCTCCACTTGCAGGGGATACCCTAATCCCTCTCTGTACTCTGAACCTCTCCCTGAAACTCCACCTTTGCCCATTTTCCAAGTCCTAGTCTCAGATATCCAACTACCACCTGACTATTAAGTTTACCTGCACACCAACTGAACTCAGTATCTTTCCCAGGAGCTAGGATTTGTCTCCTTAACATGCTCGATACTCTTATTTGAACTCCTATTCTCAGCTAACTAGCTAAAACAAACAAAATATATAATGAGGCCACCTTGTAATCCTTATTTTTTGGCCCTCACTTTCACTCAGTTAATTAATTCATAGCACATCTATATACTGAGTTCCTGCCAGGTGAAGGTACAAGGTCAGTGTTGGTCATGTAAGACTCAGTCCTTGTCTTCTAGAGGGTAAATAGGCTCATTTTGTAATATCTTATTTCTCCTTGCTGTTTCTACCATTGACACATTTTGGAGTGGCCTTACTTGTCCTATCTGAACTATTACAATGGACTCTTTTTCTGATCTTTCCATAGCCAACTTCTTGCTTCTCCAGGTAATTCTATATCTTGGTGCTAAATAAACACTCTAGATTATACCACTCAGCAGTGTGATCCTCTGATCAAAAATTCCCATCTCCCTTTCCTCTCTCCACCCCTGCAAGACCAACTTAACCAATCTTGTCAAAATCTTGTAAGAAAAAGCTTGCCACAACCCCCACTGAAGACACTATGTTTTCTGAAAAATTTTTTGCCTTTAACCTTAACTAACTGGGTTGAAAATGAGTCTTTTGTATCTCAAAATAAAATGAAACATCCTATCTGGAGATAAAAATCAGAGTAAGCCAGGCTTAGAGAACTGTTCAGTAGCACTGACAGCATTTTCACAAGAAGAAATAGATCAAATGATGTCTTGCAGGAATACATCTCATGTAAACCATACAGAGTAACTGATTAATATTATTTATGAACATAGCAGTAGGAAGAAGAAATATGATTTGAGTCCACTAACTAGTTGTGGTGAAAAATAACATAAAATTTTCATCTTAAAAATTTTAAGCATACAGTATATGAATGTTACTTATATGAACACTACTGTACAACAGATCTCTAGAGCTTCTCATCTTATAAAACAGGAAACACTTTACCAAGTCCCTATTATCTCCCCCCTCACTCCATCCCTGGCAATCACTATTCTGTTTTCTGTTTCTGTGCATTTGACTACAATGGGTACCTCACACAAATGGAATCATGCAGTATTTCTTTTTTGTGATTGGCTTATTTCACTTAGTATCACGTCCTCAAGGTTCTCCATGTTATAGCATGTAATTGGATTTCCTTCTTTTTTTGAAACTGAATAATATTCCATTGTATATATATATACCACATTGTCTCCACCCTTTCAACTGTTGCTGGACATGTAGATTGCTTCCACCTATTGGCTATTGTCAATGATGCTGCAGTAAACATGGGTGTGTAATATCTCTTGGTATCCTTTTTCAATTCTTGTGGATATATACCAAGAAGTGGGATTGCTGGATCATACGGTAATTCTATTTTTATTTTTTTTAATTTTTTGAGGAAATTCCATACTGTTTTCCATAGTAGATACACTATTTTGCATTCCCACCAACATTGTACAAGGGTTTTAATTTCTCTACATCCTCACCACACCTGTTATTTTCTGGGTTTTGTTTTGCCTTTTTTTTTTTTTATATAATGGTCATTCTAATGGGTGTGAGATGATATCTCATTGTCATATTAATTTTCATTTCCTGAAAATTTGTGATGTTGAGCATTTTTCATATGCTTGTTAGTCATTTGTAGATATTCTTTGGAGAAATGTCTATTCAAGTCCTCTGCCATTTTTTAATCAGGTGGGATTTTTTGTTGTTGTTGAGTTGTAGAAGTCCTTTATATATTTTGGATGTTAAGCCCTTATCAGATACATGGTTTGCAAATATTTTCTCCCGTTCCATAGGTTAGCTTGTCATTCTGTTGACTGTTTCCTTTGCTGTGCAGAAGTTTTAATAGTTTGATTTAATCTCATTTGTCTATTTTTGCTTTTGCTGCCTGTACTTTTGGTGTCATAGCTAAGAAATCATTGCCAAATCCAATGTTATGAAGATTTTCCCCTATGTTTTCTCCTAGTTTTACAGATTCAGGTCTTACTTTTAGGTCTTCAATTCATTCTGAATTATTTTTTGTATACTTTGTAAAATAAGGGTCCAACTTCATTCTTTTGCATATATAGCTATCCAGTTTTTTTTCAGCACTGTTTGTTGAAGAGAGTATCCTTTCCCCATTGTATAGTGCCCTTGATGCCCTCATTAAAGATCATCTGTGACCATCCACAGGAGAGTTTATTTCTGGGCTCTCTCTTTTGGTTTATATGTCTCTATGCTAGTGCATACTGTTTTGATTGCTGCAGCTTTGTATTATGTTTTGAAATCAGGACGTGTGGGGTCTCAAGTTTTGTTCTTCTTTCTCAGGATTATTTCACCTATTCAGGGTTCTTTGAGATGCCATGTGAATTTCAGGCTGATTTTTTTTCTGCGTTTGAAAAAACTCCAGTGGGATTTTGACAGACAGAAATTGCACTGAATCTGCAGATTGCTTTGGGTAGTATGGACATTTCAGCAATATTGGGTTTTATAATCCATAAACATGGAATGTCTTTTCATTTGTTTATGTCTTCCTTAATTTCCTTCAGCAAAGTTTAATAGTTTTCAGCATGCAAAATTTCTTGCCACTTTGGCTAAGTTTATTCTTAAGTATTTATCCATTCCTGATGTTATTATAAGGAGAATTGTTTTAATTTTCTTTTGGATTGCTCATTACTATACTCAGTATATAGAAAGGCAACTGATTTTTGTGTGTTGCCTTTGTATATAGTTACTTTGGTGAATTTATTTATTAGTTGTAATGTGTTTTTCTGTGTGTGGAGTCTTAGGGTTTTCTACATACAAGAACATGTCATCCGTGAAGAGAGATACTTTTTTTTTTTAAGTTTTTTTGTTTTTTTGTTTTTTGACAGAGAGAGATATCACAAGTAGGCAGAGAGGCAGACACAGAGAGAGGAGGAAGCAGACTCCCCGCTGAGCAGAGAGCCAGATGCAGGCTTCGATCCCAGGACCCTGGGATCATGATGAGCCAAAGGCAGAGGCTTTAACCCACTGAGCCACCCAGGCGCCCCTGTGAACAGAGATACTTTTACTTTTTCCTTTCTAATCTGGATGCATTGGTAGAATGATACTATTAATATCATATTACAAATGATGAAATTGTGTTCTTTTGGATTTATGACATTATTGTGAGGATTCTATGGTTTATGCATATAAAATTGTTTTATAAACTATTTTAGGATCACTGATTTCTACAGTCACTGAACATACTGCCACTCATTGTAAATAGACTCTAAGTTATTTCTTAGGACTCATTGAGGCTGATAAAGACAAAACAAGAGAATGAGTAAAAGGAATCTACTGGATGTTTAAAATCTAGGTAAGAAATAACTTGGACCTTCAGAGTTATTGTGGAGTAACAGAACACAACTGCAAACTAAACTTTGTATTGATGTTAAACTAAAACAAAAGCTTTGACTTGCAATAAAATAACTTTGAGTACTGCCTCAGATGCATTTTCTAGGTGATTTCAGTCTGAATATATATAAAAATGGAAAAGAAATAAGATGAAATACTACAAAATTAGTAGGAGTTTTATGGCTAAAACTATTTTAAAAACACCCTTTCTTTTTTATGTATTAGGTCTGATGTATTCAGAGGTTTAATTGGTATGTCTGTCCATTTTTCTGTTGTTGGATCTTGCAAGACCCATTAATCCCTCCAAATTAGAAGATACATATTACTAGTCCCTACAGCAAAAATAACACCAATTCCTTCTAAACTACTGTTATCGGAAGCATGGATTGAGCCTGAGAAAATACTTCTCCACTGAACACTTCTTTCTGACCTACTGCTTATAGGAATTCCTGTTTCCTCTTTACTGCTGTTTCGCCAACAGAGATAGAATGGGATGATGCCCCCCATCATCCCATCCTAGCCCCCACCCCTACAGTGCTAAACCCTTCCTCTTTTTCCTCAGTACCCATTGATGGACATGACCATACTCAGTTCTCCTTCATTTGAATCACACTATCTCCTACCTTTGGCTAGATTCACAAACATTCATTCAAAAAACATGTCTTGAAACATGTTTTTAAAAAATGTTCAAACATGTTAAAAAGCTTTGAAGTGCAAAATGAAATAGAAACTTTGTGCATGTCTGTAAGGGAGAGGTAAGCATCAAAGATATATATTTCAGAGTAGAGACTTTCTCTGAAATCACAGATTCATAAGAGTATGACCAATTCAAAGAGCCGAGGAATGTAGTTTATAAGGGTGAAGTGTCCTGTGCGGGAGAATGGCTAGGTTGAGGCCAAGAATGAAGGGCCTTTTACACCACCTTGAGGAGTCTGTAGTTTAATCCCATGGACCAAAGAATTAGAGATGAATTGTTTTCTTCTAAAACACCTCTAGCGAAAGTGTGGAAGCTGAACCATAAAGGAGGGAGAACGCCTATTGCTGGGCCACTAGTAGCTACACCACAGGAACAATGGCGGCCCAGACTGGGTGGGGTGCTGTGGAAGGGTGGGCAAATCAGGTTCCCCAGTGCCCTTCACTTTTCTCATAACATCTTCTTTTGCAAAACTTGTAGATTTTCATGTTATCAGTGGGCTATAATTTCTTTGGGGGAAAGAAACCACATTGACCTCATTTCCTGTCAAACCCAAACCTGACCTGAAATCTAGAATATCTTAGAGGCTTAAGAGACATCTGCTCTGGGAAGGAAGGCAGAAATCACAAGGTAGATGCGAGGTAGAGAGAGATGAAGTTCATGGTTCCAAGGCTCCTTACCAGGGCAATTATTTGGATGGTAATACCTTTATCTGGAAAAGGCATAAAGTGAAAGATGCAAATAAGGATGAGGGAGGTGAGGGAGGAGAGTTAGCAAGTTCTCTGCAGATGAGCTGGTTTTGAGATGCCTGAGGACCAGCCAGGTAAAGATACCTGAAGTCCATGCCTTTTTGCTTGCCTTTCTGGGATTGAGGAGAGAATACAGGAGGTATTAATATAATTGCTGACTGACAACTGCTATGTAACTGGCACTTTGTTAAGTGGGTCTAAACACACTGACTCTACCTCTCATAACAATCATGATAACGGGGCATCACTCTCAAGAGATGAGGAATTTAAGCTTGAATAGGTTAATCATTTCTCCAAGATCATGTTACTAGGAAGCAGTAAAGTGGGATTTGAATTCAGGTCCTCCGAATTTTGAAGTTATTAGTCACTTTCTCACCCCCTTCCGCCTCTCCTCACCATCTCCCCTCTTCGCTCCAGCACCTTATAGTCCACTCTCTACGGACACTTACCAAGAGACCTGCATTAATTTCTCCCAGTGCAGTATGCTCCTTTGCAGTTTGAGTGACCACTCCTTTTATCAAAAAGTTCTTGAATTTGGGCTTCAAGGTGTGAATTGCTCAGACCAGCAAACAAAGCAGAAGCGATAAGGTGCAACATATGAGCCTAGGGTTGAAGAGTTCTTTTAACTTCCACACTGACCCTTTTGGAACCGTGAGACAAGAAGCCCAGGCTAGCTTCCCTGAGGATGAGAGAACACATAGAGACAAGACTAACTGACAACCAAAACAAACCACCAGGCACATGAGGGAGGCAGGATGGTCACTAGACTCCACCAAGCTTCCAGATGACTTTTGGCTCATGGCTGAAGCCAAGAGAGAACAGCAGAAGAACCTAGTAGCTGAGCCCTGCCCAAATTGCCAACATACAGAATTGTGAACCAATAAATGATTATTGTTTGCAGTCATTAAGTTTGGAGTGGTTTGTTACTTAGCAAAAGATAACTGATATATCTCTACCCTCAGATATACCCATTGAGCTATCTCTGATGAGAGAAGGAAACTCCTTATCACTAGGAGAGAGGAAGAAAGTGTCACATGTCAGAGGCAGTTCTAGACATTTCAATTTATTTGAAATATCTGCTCCTTTTTGCTAAAAATAATAGAGAACTATTAATATTGTAGAGTTGAGTTTCACTATGAGTTAAACAGGTTATTGTAGGTCAGTAGGAAATTCAGCATGCTTGACTGTTGGTTCTAGGCGGTAATGTTCCTCATTGAATCGACTCATTTATAAACTCACATGTTGGTAAGCTAAGAGTGATATTTCCTATATACTTCCACCTCATAAAAGCAGATCAGACAGAAAAGAGAGGACAGTGAGAAATCAGACAGAACACAATCCCCTTCTGCATTTTCATCCTTGCAGGAACGTTTATGAAAGGAAGAATATCCTGCAACTGCAAAAGATTGCAGATGTGCTTCTAAAGTCTTGTGTTCTGGGAAGAGAATGACTTTCAGCCGTAATTGAATCATTCGGGACCACATTCTGTGGGCACCCTAAGGTGATTATGCTCAGAATGGAGGCTTTCAGAATGTCATTTAGCAAAGGAAAACATGGCTGGATACCGGTAATAAACTAATGCCCTCGAGCTACTCATTTTTTATAGCAACCTAATTGAAATGTACAAATTGCATAATGCTCCCTGCTTGTGAGAGGGGGCAGGCCTGAAATTCAGATGATTGATTCTGAAATTTAGCCACTAAGATAAGGTTTCTTCTTCAACAGAAAATATGTCACTGATCTAATTTCCGAGCAGCCAAGATAAGTAGAACTGTCATTCTGTCCTCCTGTTGGAAAGATCCTTTGTCTTCCACATGAAAAGAAAGCTGCACAGACACATTTTTTTTTTCTAAAATAGATTTCTGCTCTTTCATTCATTCTTTTTTTTTTAAAAGTAATTTAAAAAGTTGATTAAATTAACTGGTAAACTCAAGGCCAGATTCTGCTTTTAAATGCACACTTGTGGTTACTGTATGCAGCAGAAGAGAGAGATGGCCTAAGGACAACAATTGTATTTTATTCACTGTAGAAGTGGGGATATTTGGAAGGTGCATGAAGGGGGAGGGACAGGCCTGCCTGTTATACAAAGCAACATCACAAAGAATGAGCTCAAGCTTGGCGATTTCTTAAAAATTGTAATTCCCTTTTGTGTCTGTGAGTAGAAGGGCAATTGTACTGTATTCACAGGTATAAATGCTTTGTCTTTCTTCTGAAACAAAAGATAATAAATCCCAGGGCTACAATTTAAGACCTGAGTGTCAGAGTGAACCAAGAGGAAATGACTTAAGATGAATAAGTAACTGTCTTGTTTCACAAAGGAGAGATGTGTGACCATCCTTAAGTTAGGGTTGGATAAAACATGACCTATTCATTCACTTTGTATGTACCTAGTGGGGAAACAAGCATACAGATCTCTGGTCATTGTCGGCTGGAATGTATTAGATCATGAGCTTTGTATGGCTGTCTTTGTCTAGGTCTGAATGTCTAGGAGTAGAAAAGCAACTCCTAAAATTGCTGATTTCTTTTAATGAACACACCCATCCAAATTCTAGTTTTATATCTCAACCAACAACTTTTTTGATTTTATTGAATTCTACTGAATAAATATTTGTTGAGCACTTCTGGTGATGAACACCAGTGTGTAGACACAACAGAGGATGCAAAGACACATAAGACATTCTCAAACTTCACTCAGCTTATTGGACAGATAAGATAAAAACATTCATGACCATAAAACAAACACAAATAGGCAGAAAAAATGAAAGAGAGAGAAAAAGAGAGAGAGGACAAAACAACACACAATGGGGTTTCAAAGACAAGAAGGAATTCATCTGCTGGCAAGAGAATTAAGATTGCTTTATGGCAGAAGAACCTCAAAGACAGCTATAATTTCAATAGACAATGATGAAATAATGGGGGCATGGTTAGGGAGAGTTATGGATTGTTCCAGTTTAACGGAATAGCTGGAAAAAGGCCCAGAAGAGAAAGTGCACCGTGGTTGAGTCTGGCTGGAGCCAGGGTTCCAGGAGGCATAAAATTAAAATGCAGGGAAGCTCTAAGGAAGGAGTCAGGGCTTAAGTTAGTAAGTAATGGGGCGACATGAGGAGCAGAGTGATCTGACAGCTGGATAAGCTTCAACAGGAAGCTTCTCCAACACTGTTTCCATGACAGTTGTGTCATCATGACCCGCAACCTTTCATTCATTGGGAGCTAGTATTTTTGCAACATTTTTCAAGGTACCCAGAAGTTCTACTATCTATAATATATTTAGATAGATGATATATAGATAAAAGCAATATGCAAAACTACACCATCTCAGCTATCCATACATAACTGCATAATCCCATACTCGTGAGTGCTGGAAACAGGACTCACACACACTGTTGCCATCTCCTCAAAGGTATGATTCTCAACATTGGCTACATGTCCCATCACCTGAGGTGCTTAGAAAACAATGTCAGCATATGGTGACTAACATAACGTAATAAAAAATAATAAAAACAAAAAAAGGGGCGCCTGGGTGGCTCAGTGGGTTAAGCTTCTGTCTTTGGCTCAGGTCATGATCTTAGGATACTGGGATTGAGCCCCGCATCTGGCTCTCTGCTCAGCGGGGAGCCTGCTTCCCCCTCTCTCTTTGCCTGCTTCTCTGCCTACTTGTGATCTCTCTCTCTCTCTGTCAAATAAATAAATAAAATCTAAAAAACAAAAAACAATGTCAGGACTGCATACCTCAGACCACCCCCAATTGTTGGGTCCCGACACCTTAGGTTTTTGATTTTGTACTTTTGAAAGTTTCATTTATTTGTCAGAGAGAGAGAGAGACAGAGAGAATACAAACTGGGGAGCGACAGGCAGGGGGAGAAGCAGGTTCCCCACTGAGCGGAGAGTCCAACCTGGGGCTCAATCCCAGAACCCTGGGTTCATGACCAGAGCAAAGACTAAGCCACCCAGGTACCCCAACCTTGGGTTTTAATAGCCTAGGTGATTCAAATGTGCTGACAATGTTGGGGCCACTCATGCAAAAAACTTTTCATTCAGTCAATTTATAGGATCTTCTGAGGGGTCCTTATATATTACAGCACTTCAAGACCCAACAGACCAGAAAAATTAATTTTTAATAAAAGGACATATGACATTTTAAATTTAGATTTCCACTGTGGTCTTGGGTTTTGAATGAGTCAGGACTATCATCAGGAAGAAGAGGAAGATAAAAAAGGAAGAAGAATGTAACACAGGAAGGGAACATAACCTAGATGGTTAATGACAAAGGAATTTTTAGGTGATACATAAAACCAAGCAATTCTGGGTATGTGTGATGTTTTAGAGATTTGTCCACTGTGGTATCAGACAACAAACCCCTGACTCTGGCCTTTGGATCCTGAGTTACCTCCAACTGGGGTCAACACTTGGATTGGGGGGGGGCCTCTGGCAGGAAGTCTAGTGACCTTGACTCTGCATTGATTCCACCCACTCCTCCATTCCTCTTCCTTATTTCTTTTTGTCTCTCTTTTCTTGTTTGTTTGTTTGTTTCTTTTCTTGCATCCCTCCCCTGTTGTTGTCCCCTATTTGCTCCACATTTTTTTCTTTCCTCTTCTTTCCCTGCTTCTCCATCTTTCTAATCACTTTTTGTTCTCATCCATACCCTCTTCTTAATTAATGCAAAAATCCGAATTACACAATATTTTAAATTACTAGTCATGTTTATTGAGTGAGTTTGATGTTCTTCAGTCTTACATTTTAGGGTGCCAAAGTGAACATATTATCTAGTTCTCTTTAAAATAAAAAATGTAAACTAAGTTGCTCTTCACTAATAAATGGGGCAGTAATTTTTTTTTCAAGACTTTACTTATTTATTTGGGAGAGAGAGAGAGCAAGGGGAGTGGCAGAGGGAGAGGGAGAAGCACACTATTTCCTGAGCAGGCAGCCTGATGCGGGGCTCAATCCCAGGATCCCAGGATCATGACCTGAGCTGAAGGCAGATGCTTAACTAATTGAGCCACCCAGGCACCCAGTGGCAGTAATTTCTGACAAAAGAATACGAAATAAAACTCTCTATCCTCCTGTCAGATATTACTGATAAAAGAGAAGAAATTAATGCTACAGGAAGCATTACAGGAAGCTATTGCTTCCTAAATACTCATGAAGTGTATTTCACGCAAATTCTCATGAAAAATATTTGACATTCTTCATGGCATTGAAATGATTGCCAGTTTTATAAATTAAAATGAGAAAAACAAGTTCATAACAAAATAACACCATTTCCCAAATGTTGGGAGGATTTAGGAGCAGGGAAATCAACACACCCGGAGATTATCACCAGCCATACCCAGCTGTCAATGAATTTCAATCTCAAGAAAACACATTATCAAATGACAGCCTGGTTGACCAAAGAGAAAACACAACACCATCTATACAAATTCTTGACCTTATATTAGCAGTTGGTCATTTTTTTTTTCTGCTTGTAATGGGTTTCCTAAAACGAAATCAATCCATGCCCATGATTTCTTAAGGGTGAATCTCAAAAAGTAAGATGCAATCGGGAGGGAGATAAACCATAAGAGACTCTTAATCTCACCAAACAAACTAAGGTTTGCTGGGCAGTGCCGGGGTAGGGAGAGGGTGGTTGGGTTATGGACATTGGGGAGGGTATGTGCTATGGTGAGTGCTGTGAAGTGTGTAAGCCTGACGATTCACAGACCTGTACCCCTGGTGCAAAGAATACATTATATGTTAATAACAAAAGCATTTCTTCTAAGAATCCTTCCTTCATTTCACCTATTTTCTTTAATGCTTTCTTTTCTCAGGGTTTCCTTGGCCACCTACAATGTGCCAGGCAATTTGGGGGTGGAGGCAATTTACCAACATTGTTCTAATCACTGCAACAATTTTGTGATGTGGATATTCAGAGCACCAATTTAGCACAAGGAAATTAAGGCTCAGAAATGGTAAGTGAACTGTCTATGTCACAATAAACATAAGAGTTGCTATTCAAACCCAAACGCTTAATTCTGATGCCAGTGTCCTTTTCACTTCCTCATAATCTCCCTTCTCTGTTCCTTCCCAATGCCTTCATAAACTAATTATCTAATTTGTTATTAGAGTAAAAGACTAAATCAGACTAAAATAGGAAAAAAGAAAAATTCTAGGAAAGGGTGTTCTCAACATCTGAGCAGTAGACATTGCTGGGTATTGTTAAGGAAAATCAGCTACTCTAGGGTACTAATTTTCTCCCACTAGTTCTTATTTACCAAGCCAGAAGTATTCCATTATTATTCAGTAATCAGTGTTGCCCTCAATCCAGAAAACAGTGCTGCCCTATTAAGAGTTATGGAGGTGACATGGATTTACTAGCATCTTTGCTTCGGAATCCATGCTGGTCCAGATAGAGCCTAAGACTACATGCTTTTCAAACCATTGTTTCATATTGCTGGGACTTCAAACCCACTGGAAACCCTATTAAGTCATGTCTTCCCATTCTGTACCTGTATCTTGATAAACTTAAATGAAAGGGTTTACATTTATTCCTGTTTAATTTCAACCCGTGCTTTGCGTCCACTGTTCCATCTTGTTGAAATCTTTTATACTTCTTCCTCTGGCAACTAATTCACCAGCTCTCTCCCCAGGAAGCACACAGCCTTTCCGTACATGGTACCTCCCCGCTGCCTGCCTCCCAAAGCCCCTAGGTCTCCATTTCAACACACTTGTGCTCTTGTTTGCTAGACTTTCCGCTACACAAGGACAAGGCCCTTATCTGTCTTGTTCACTGATGAATCCTGGACTCTGACATAGGGCCTGGCATGGTGTAGAAGCCCATATGTTTTGAACAAATGAATGAATAAAAGGATGGGGAAAATGGAGACAGGACTGGGAAAGAAAGGGAAGGGAAGAGGAGACGAAAGGAAAACATTATGGAGGAAAGGAAGAGAACAGGATGAGTTCAGGAAATAGAGCTTGGATGCAATTTGGTATCTAAAATGCTTGAACGACAAATCATTTAACATCTCTGAGACTCACATTTTATTTACGAAATATGATCATATCAACCTTATAGGGTTGAGCAGAGAATTAAAGGAGATGGTGTATGTGCAAACATCTAGTGTACAGCGGGTGGGATGCAGGGCAGGCCAGCAGGCTCCCTAGGCTTCCAAGGCTGCAAATGTGATCCAACAGCAAGAGTACATGGTATAGAGGCCCCTCAAATGGCTGGAAGAATTAAGCTTTGTCCTCATGGCATTGACTCTCTTTCCAAATGAATCACTTCATTATAACGGAGCATCTACCGGGACGGTGTGCCAGGGTGGGGTGAACCATCCTCCCCTTCCGTGGTCAACAGGAGAAAGCCCTGTGCACTCAGTACAGTTAGAAAGCCTGAATAGCCACTAATTTTCAGAGCTTTTGGCCTGAGTATCATTTATTTTTGTATTTTCAAGGAGGAAGTACACAAGACATCATTATGTTAGCAGCACATAATAAGCTGGTAGACCCTTGGTAAGTGGACGCACATGTGTACACTTTCAAAAGCTTCTCTTTTTGTCAAAAGGTTAATTGGCTGTTTGTAAAAAGTATAGGCATACTTTAGGTTGGGTTATTTCTTCCCGTGATGGTAAGCTATAATGAAATGCATTTTTAATGTGAGATGGGAATTTTAAAAGCCTATTTTCTGCAAGCCTCCGATTTGGCACCCTCTTCAGCTTGTCAAGTAATGCTGCTACTTGAATTGAACAAAATAACATTTAATCCTGAACACCATTTCCAAAGTAAATTCCCTTCCTTTTCAAAATAGACAAACTAGCGAAACTTTACCTCTGCAGATTTCTGATCAAGCCTAAAAAAATCAAAACAGTAAGTGTTATTTACCCTGAAAGGCTACAGATATAAAAATAATCACATATTAAATAAGGTATTCATGTCACTCCTGTATTTCCCATACAATAAATGGCCGTCTCATCTGGGGTGCTTGGGTACCTCAGTTCTTGGTTTCTGGCTCAGGTCATGAACTCAAGGGTCGTAGATCCAGCCCCCATATCGGGCTCCATGCTAAGTGGGGAGCCTGCTTGAAATTCTCTCTCCCTCTATCCCTTCCCCCCTGTGCAAGGGAATGCAAGTGTGCAGATGCATGGGTGTGTGCTCTCTCTCTCTCTCTCTCTCAAATAAGTAAATCTTCTTCTTTTTTTTTTTTTTAATTTAGTCGACAGAGAGACAGCGAGAGAGGGAATACAAGCAGGGGGACTGGGAGAGGGAGAAGCTGAACTCCCCCTGAGCAGGGAGCCAGATGTGGGGCTTGATCCTAGGATCCTAGGCTCATGACTTTACCTGAAGGCACACACTTAAACACTGAGCCACCCAAGCGCCCCCTAAGTTCAAGGAAGATGTTATGACTAGGCCTTGCTCAATGGTGATATCAATAGAAATGTTAAAAGGATTGAAGTTCTCTGGTTAGCCTTCTATAAAAGACCAACCTCCTTGAGGGCCCTCACAGGCAACCCCAACAGAACGCCTCTCATTCTTGAGAGCTTTTTCTTAATAAAGTTCTTCACTTAATAAACTTCTCGCTTTACTCACACACACACACACACACACAAAGGATACATCATCATCACCTTCTAATTCAATTTATTCTGGTTAAATACAGGATTCACCCAAGACTTTGAAGAGCTCTTCTCTCTCAGAAGCTGTCCTTTATTTGGAATTCCCTGATTTAATCCCTTCTCGGTGGCCACACCTCCGTGTCCAGCCTATTTCTGCCGAGGGGCAAGGAGGACAGGGAGGGCGGGGAGAGCTGGGTGGAAGCAGCGATAACAGTGCTAGACATTCCATTTAGAACACCGAAATAGCTGCACAGCAGACCTCTTGTCATTTGTTTTTAACCGCACTCAGTGACTAAGAAAGTTTTCACTCCACGGCTGTATTTAGTTCTCTCCCTTCCGCATGTTTTTAAATGTACTGGGCAGTCAGTTTCAGCTCTGAATACTTTCTCACTTCACAAATCCCAATGTTCAAGATCTCTACACACTAGGTTTCCAACACAGTGCTGAACTGGCCAGGAGAACCAATTTCAGGAGTGCAAATAGAAGGAACCCAGCAGGTACCTATGTATCTCATGTGAACTACAAGTGAATTGTCCATCATCAAACCACTGAAGGTCTCATACGGAAGAAGGACATCTGTTTAGCTATAATTTTGCCCACATCAAATAACTTAGCAAGATTTCATCTGAAAGTACTTTTCCAATTAAATTGGATTCTGTGCAAGTCACAGAAATTTGTATGATTAGGGCTGTAAGGGGCAGAACTGTGTCTCCTTTTGCATGAGAGCACCAGAGAGTTGGAAAGTTAGAGAAAAATGTCAGCATCCACTCCACTGGAACAGATTATCCCTGCCCATTCCCTTCACATTTTCAGATTACTTTAGGAACATATAAATAGATCACCGCCAAGCAATTTTGCTGCCACACCTACATCACAATGTCATAAGGCATTTCCAAGAACCGAGAAAGAATCTTAGCACCGTGCATGTTCTCTGCCCACATCACCACAGAATAGGGGCCTCTGTGGTCTTAAGGAGATGGCTGTGGACCACCTGGGTTTCCTAAGAGACTTAGACCCTGATGGAAATACAGGTGCTACAGTCCTCTTTCAATCATGGTTTTACGGTTTTACACTCACTACTCTTATCCTTATCTTCAATTTCCTGCAATTAAAGAGAGATATCAACACACAAACCATTTCTTAAAATATTGTAAGCCAATGGACAGCATAAACATTCCTGATCCTGATCACTTATCCGCTGATTGCATCAGCTAAGGAGAAACAGAATTATCCCAATGAACATGTAGAACTCAGATTAAACACTAAATGAGTGCTTCACCCTCAATGTGGGCTATAGGACTTATTTGTGACCTTGATTGAGATGTAACTACAGGGCTGGTGGACAAGGGAGATGCTCTTCTAAGGGTTGAGGCTGTCCATCCAGTGACAAGCTCAGGGTGGTCTTCTCAGTCAGTTCCTCTGACACTCACACTTGTGTGCTTTCCTGTCTCCCTAACGAGGACCCCATCCAACAGTGGAGGTAAACTCTATTGATTTATGTCACATGTATTTCTGACTTATAATCATATTTCTAAAACCTAGAATTAAACTTTCAAAACATTAAAAATTAAACATGTTTGGATTTCAACTACACTGAAAGGAATAAAAATAAAGGTCTCTCTCCAGTGGAAACAAGTTTGCTGAGCAATGAGCAAAACATAAAGGGTTACTGTCAACAGGTCTGCCGCAGTCCCCAATAGAAACACACACCTTCTTGGGGGAGGTTGCTAACTGGCAATCAATTTGTAAAACAGATTAGCTCTACAATTGAAGATAGGTACTAGCAAGATGCTAAATGTCCTATGTAGGGTGACCACGTGGCCCAACCTCTGTGGGACTATCCCAGTTTTAACACTGAAAGCACAATGTCCCAGAAAAGCCCTGGGTCCCAGGCAAAGCAGATCGGTTGAACCCTACCAGGTGGAACACTATGCTAATAAGACAGTGGGTCATTAAGCAGACAAGTCAGAGCACAACACAAGTTCAAGCCAGCAGAAAAGGATAATTCGTAGACCTGACATGTCAGACACCTGAGTGGAGCTGAAAAGAGAAGGTGATGTCAGGACAGTAGGTTCTGACCAGGCTGAAGAGAGAAGTGGATGTGACCCTGGGTGCCTTTATGGATGCTGTTAAGGCATCACTGTGCTGTATTCTCTTTATAATGATCTGTTTAGGCTCATCTTACATCTCCCAGTCCCTTCTTTGGTGTCACCTGTATCTGAGTGTTTGAAAGTGCCCTGTGAATGCAACAAAGCTGAAAATCTCATGCAGATGTATGCACGATTCATATCCAGAAAGATCCAAGTGTTGTTTCTCTCCTTGGCTTTCAATAAGGGATAGGTAAGTCCTCATGTTTAGGATGGGGAGCAGGACTTTCACTATTATTGCGTGAGCTAAGGATGAAGATGTGTCAGGTGCCCCAATATCTAAGGAGAACCACTCACACCTGGGGCCAAGTTCCTTCCTCCAGGGCTTGCAAGGGGCAAGGAGGACAGCCATCAATCACACCCCTGCCCACTCTCCCTAAGTCTATGTAAGGAAGTCAGTGAAAAATAAGGCATTCATGGTCAAGTATGTCTTGCTGGCAATTTATTTCAACAAATACTACTCTCTTGTCATAAAGGCAAAGTCTTCAGAGGCTGCTAGAGACAGGAAAAATCAGACTGAGTTAGAGTGACCCCAAAGATACCTCTTTGTCACCAATGGGTGAGAATTATATACAAAAAGATCTCCATCCTTATCCTTCTCAGCCACACTCCTTCCAGAGCAAGGAGGGGTTGATTAACAGTATATAACATGAGCTTGCTTGTCACCATGGAGGAAGAGACCAGTTCTTGGTTTTACCCATTTTGAGTTGTGGAGAATGCACTAATTAGAAGTCCTTCTGCTTACGTTTCCCAAACTGACATTCATAATGATGGTCTACAGGTAATGTAAGAGCCTTCGTAAACACCAAAGAAAGACAACAAAAGAGTCTAAGAGTCAGGTCCATTTTTATATTAAATATAATTAAAAATAGAAGTGTAGAAATACAAGTTGATTAACTTCATCTGATTACTTTCCAGCTAGTCCCACGGAAATACTAACAGAGCGGAACATATACTTGACAACAACAAAAAATTTCCAAAACTAATTTTCAAACTTGATTTCATGGCGTGCCAAGTTCTGAATGTGCCTCACCCCCAAGCTGTATGTAGCCACTCTGATATGCAAATTTGAACAGGCTTGAGACCTAAGAGACGATAACAGATAGATAAGGTGCATTTCTTCAACTGTTTCTGCTTGCTCAGCCTCCTTGGAAGGCTTGGGCTGGCCTAGGGGGCCCAGAGGCTCCTCCAGCAACCCATTCAACAATGCTTCCATTTTGTCCATGGCTTTCTTTCCACTGGTAGGTTATTGCCTGTCACATGGGCTCTGCACCTGTTACATGCTTTCCTTTTGAGCCCATTAGTACTTACAAAGTTTAGAAATGATCAAACTATTTATTTCAAGTCCACATGGAATACATTTCCTCCCCTTTCAATTAAAAAAAAAAAATAACTTCTACTTTTTTGTTTCCACGGTAATTGCAGGTCTTAATAGAACTATATAATTGCCTTGGAACTTTGAACTACTACTTTTGCATTTATCCGATCAGAATCACTTCAAAATGACTGCAGAAATCCTACGTAATCATGCTTAAATGTGATCAACCCATTCATAAACATGTTGGCAGAGATAAAAATGAGTCCCTATGGTTGCTAAACCCAGCTCTGGGGGTAGTAGGACCGATGAGGATTTCAATAAAGCATAATTTGTTTATATATTAAAATTTTTAAGTTGAAAGTAAATAGAGAAGTTTCTGTACTTGGACCACAATGTTTGCGGTGCAAATAAAGAATAATTCGATCCTTATGCTGATCCCAAAGATGTTTTGAAGAAAAATGGTATTACTTAGTTATGGAGCTAAGGGTGAGAAGAATGTGAACAGGGGCTTTAACTCTCTTATCAAGAAGATGGGAGAGAAAGATAAAGCTCTAGCCAAAACAGGACAAGGTTTCAGGTGGAAAATGAACATACTCAGTTTTTAAGCATGTTGATCAGAACTGACAATGGTCATACAATTAGAGATGTTCATTAAGGCAATCTGAAATCTGGAGCTGGCAGAAAGGTGTAAGGTTTGACCTACAGAGATAAATTTGAAATTGGTGATAAAAGCCATGAATGGAAACTAAATCTTAAAGAACGTAGAGCTCAGTGATGAAATCAGAGTGGCTAGCAGACAGTAAAATGAGTCAAGAAAAGTGGGGAAAAATAAAGTGCCAATGAAGTTAAGGCAAGAAGTAGGCAAATGTAGGAAAATCCAGAAGCTTTTTTCCCACTCACTCTACCATGGGCTGGATGCCAAGGGCCATGCTAAGCACTGAGGGTAGAGGACGACAGAGAACAAATGTGACGGACACCATAGCGGTAGCCTGGGGGCTCAAAGAACACTGGAAATGGATAAACCCAAGGAGAACGGGAGAGGAGGAGAAGGGGACAGGCTGATCTTTAAAAAAAAAAAATTGGACTACCATTAAAAAATAATTTTTGGTCATTTATAGAAATATAATCCATGATTCCCAGAGATAATTTGACCCTGACTTTTCTATGGATTGAGATTATTATATCATAACGAGAGTCATAAATTATTAACAAGAAGGGGGTTGAGTTACTATTATCTGTTTTTGCCAGCCCTTTCCGTTCCACACAAGCGGGCAACAGAAACAAAGTAGAGAGGCCAAATTTCAGTTAGAACATCTCTGAGAATCTGCATTTAACAAGAAAAGATCATCGCTGTAAATATATTTTCCAATTTGTAACAGCTGAGACTCATAAATGGAGATTGTATGGCACATAACAGCTGACAGATTATCAGCGTGTGCTGGCAAGAGCCTTTTGGCTATTAAAAGATAATTAAAACTCACTATAATATTCCAGCTGCTTCATTTAGTTATTTTGTTTTATATGCATGTGATAAGGCTCTGATTCACTTGAAAGGGACAGTTCCCCTTTATCAGTTTCTTGGGTTAAGCTGGTGAGTGACAGCCCCCAGTCTGCATATCTCCTTCCAGCTACAGAATCTACTCACAGTGCCTTCCTCTGGCTCCAGCATCAAGGGTTCTGGTCCCCACAGAGAAGTAGCTTTTTCCTTTATCTGGCATAGTTCAAGCAAGCAATAGCCTATCCATATTAAGTCACTGGAGTAAACCCTTTCCTGACCGTCTTTCTGAGAAAGAGATGGGTTGGAAAGCTGTTCTGTGTTTTCACTGGAGCAAAAATCAAAGAGAGCAAGTTTCAACTGGATTTCAGTTAAACTTACTTTAATGATTGTGTAGCCCAACAGTACAGGAACACACTACCACAAGAGACCATGTAACCTTCCATTCTAGAGATTAGGAAATGGGAAAAAAAAAAAAAGCATGGGAGAAAGTAGCAAAGGACAAACTTTTTACTATGCTCTGTTTAGACCGTATAGCTGGAAGTTTTTAAATGGATTTAAAAACATTTCAAGCTGTTTCTAAATGCAAATACAGAATATTTCTGAGAATCATCCTTGCAGCTTTCAGTTAAAGATTTTCAATTCAATTTTATGTATAGTTTTTGTTTTTTGTTTTTTGTTTTCTACAAGTACCTAATACTAATAAGCACACACTTGCAGTCAGGCTGCTTTAAAGAGGGACTCCGGGGATTGGGAATTACATGTGCAAGTCATTAGAGAGTCTCAGTGAACTATCCAGGCCTCTGCTTCCATAAAGAAAACATGGTTTCTCCCTCATTTGATGCCCCAAGAACACCAAGAACAGATCACGCTTTCTCACCTTGCTAGGCTATGGCACATGAGATTTTTCTCCTACACAACATCTTTCTTCTCTATCTTTGCTTGGATGTCTCATTCAGAAGTCAGTGGGAGCATATTGCCGTATCTTGGAAGACTTCCCTAAGCATTTAGCAGACTTTGTGGCTTCCATTCTATCATGCGCTTAAACCAACATTCTACTTTTGCTTTGTACTGTGATTACCTCTAGACTTCCCTCCCCTGCCCTCCCTACTCCAACCACTTCCAGAAGTAAAAGCTTCTGGAAGGTCCTTGTCTTGTGTTGCTTAGCTTTTAACAGTTGCTTAATAAACGCTAAATAAATAAGTGGGAGAATGGATATAAGAAATTTATCTTTTGAGGAAGAAGTTGGTGAAAATTTTTATTGTCCTCATTATCATCAGAGTTGACAATATCCTCTACCTGAGATTCTGGTAGAAATAAAAGTTAATAGAGAAACATTGATAAAGGAGGCTATCCAGGCCAAGAATATGAACAGAAAGGGAAAGGACCTCTTCAAAACAGCTCTCATCAATGTCTCTACCTATTAAACCTCACACTCACTTTGGTGTCAGTACCCACGAACTAAAATCATTTCAACATTGATAGAAGGCATCTCCTTTATCATATTACTATCCTTGGTCATATGTACATAGTTACCAGACAGAAAAAGCATAGAAAGTAGTTTGGGTCCATTTATATTGAGTCTCAGGGGTCGAGAGCAAAGTCTTCTCTGTTTATAGTTAGGTCAGGCCCAAGAAATTAAACAAGTAATATCAAACCAGTGACATCAAACTTTTGTTTGAGGTTAAAAAATCATTATTGATATTCCAACAGAAAGCAATTTTTTTAAAAAAGATTATTTGAGAGAGAGAGAGAGAGAGAGAGCATGAGAGGGGAGAAGATCAGAGGGAGATGCAGACTCCCCATGGAGCTGGGAGCCCGATGCGGGCCTCGATCCTGGGATTCCGGGATCATGACCTGAGCTGAAGGCAGTCGCTTAACCAACTGAGCCACCCAGGAACCTCCAGTGGAAAGTAAACTTAAAGGGTTGGTTTATTTCTAGCTATGTATGCCTTTCCTAAGCTAGGATGGCCTTTCTGACCCCCCCGCTTCTGTAATCATCATCAGCCCTTTTACAGATGATAAATACGACTCTGACCTCATCAATACTGGCTTTACTCTGCTGAAGAATCTCCCACAGCTCCTTGGCATTAGAAACAAAGTCAACTACTTGTGATCTTTGGTTTTAAGTAACAAAGCTGCTCAGCAGACCTAAAATAGCTTCCTGATATTGTCCCTTTGTATCTGTTTTTTAAAAATTGATGTATCATTGACATATAGCATTATATTAGTTTCAGTTGTACAACATAATAATTCAGTACTGGTATATACTGTGAGATCGTCATCATGACAAATCTTGTTATTATCCATCACTGTACGTAGTTACTGAATATTTTTTCTTGTGATGAGGACTTTAAAAGATTTACTCATTTACCAACTTTCAAGTGTGCAGATTTTATTAACTATAGTTGCCATGCTGTATATTATATCCTATATATATACATCCATGATGTATATTATATCCTCATATTCTTATGACTTATTTATTCTAGAACTGAAAGCCTGTGTCTTTTGACTCCCTTCATCATTTTGGCCATGCCTTCCCCCCACCCTGACTCCCCCCTGGCAATCACCAATCTATTCTCTGTAGCTATGATACTATTTTTTTATTTTTAGTTTTTTCAAATTCTACATATAAGTGAGATCATACAGTATTTATCTTTCTCTGTCTTATTTCACTTAGCATAATGCCCTTAGGGTCCATCCATGTTGTCACAAATGGCAAGATTTCATTTTTTATGGGTGAATAATATTCCATCACGAATATATACCACCTCTCCTTTATCCATTCACCTGTTGATAGGCACTTAGGTTGCTTGCCTATCTTGGTTATTGCAAATACTGCTGCAGTGAACATGGGGGAGGCATATATCTTTTAAAGTTAGTGTTTTCATTTTTTTCAGATAGATATTCAGGTGCGGAATTGCTGGATCATATGGGAACCCTATTTTTAATTTTTTCAGGAACCTCCATACTGTTTTCCATAGAGGCTGCACCAATTTGCCTTCCCATTAACAGTGCACAATTGTCCCTTTTACTCCATATCATCACTGACACTTTTCATTTCTTGTCTTTTTGATAACAGCCATTCTAATACATGTGAGGTGCTATGTCATAATTTGGATTTGCATTTCCCTGATGATTAATGATATTGAAAATCTTTCTAAGTACCTCTTGGCCATCTGTATGTCTTCCTTGAAAAAAATACCTATTTAGTTCTTTTGCTCATTTTTTAATTGGATCATCTGGTTTGTTTTTGCTATTAAATTATTGAATTCTTTCTATATTTTGAATATTAACGCTTTATTAGATAAGATTTATATATATTTTCTCTCATTCAGTATGTTGCCAATCATTCAAATGATTTCCTTTGCATGCAGAGGCTTTTTAGTTTGGCATAGTCCTTTTGTCTATTTTTGCTTTTGTTGCCCTTGTTTTTGGTATCACATCCAAAAATCCATTACCAAAACTGATGTCAAGAAGCTTACCACTACTGTTTTCCTCAAGAAATTTTAGGATTTCAGTTCTTACATTCAAGTTTTTCATCTATGTTGAGTTCATTTTGTGTATGGTATAAGATAGCAGTCTAGTTTCTTTTTTTGTTTATAGCTGTTCAGTTTTCCCAGCATCATTTATTAAAAAGACTATCTTTTCACATTGTATATTCTTGGCTCCTCTGTCCTAAATCAATTGACCTTATATATAGATGAGTTTATTTCTGGGCTTTTTTATTCTGTTCCATTAATCTATGTGCCTATTTTTATGCCAGTACCATACCGTTTTGAGTACTAAAGCTTTGTCATATAGTTTAAAGTCAGCTAAGTCCTTCTTTCTCAAAATTGTCCTTGGCTATTTGGGTTTTTTGTTTGTTTGTTTTTCTATACAAATTTTAGAATTGTTTATGTATTTTTGTGGAAAATGTCATTGAAATTTTGATAAAAATTGCACTGAATGTGTAGATTGCTTTGGGTAGTATGGACACTTAAAAATATTAATTTTTATAATCTATAAGCATGATCTATCTTTCCATTTTTATATCCTCTCTGATTTTTTTTCATTGATGTCTTATAATTTTCAGTATACAGGTCTTTTGCCTCTTTGGGTTAAATTTATTCTCATTTTATTCTTTTTGATGTATTTGTAAGTTGGAGTGTTTTCTAAATTTCTTTTTTAAAAGATTTTATTTGTCAGAGAGACAGTGCACACAGCAGGGGGAATGGTAGATAGAGGGAGAAAGAGGCTCCTTGCTGAGCAAAGAGCCTGATGTGGGGCTCCATCCCAGGACCCTGGGATCATGACCTGAGCAGAAGGCAGATGCTTAACCAACTTAGCCACCAAACATCCCTTAATTTTGCTTTCTGGTAGTTTATTATTAGTGTATAGAAATGCAACAGATTTCTGCACATTGATTTTGCATCTCAACTTTACTGAATTCATTCATTAGTTCTAATGGTTTTTTGATGTATCTTTAGGGTTTTTTAAAAAATAAATATTATGCCATCAGCAAACAGTAACGGTTTTAATTCTTCCTTTCCAACTTAGATATCTTTACTTATTTTTTTCTTGCCTAACTGCTCTGGCTAGGATCTTGAGTAAAAGATAATATTGTTTTGTTCTTGATCTTGGAGGAAAAGTTTTCATCCATGAAGTATGTTACTTGTGTTTGTCATATGTGGCCTTTATGTTGAGGTACATTCCCTCTATACACACTTTGAGAGTTTTTATTATAAGTGGATGTTGAATTTTGTCAAATGCTTTTTCTGTATCTATTGAGATAATTATATAATTTTTATCCTTCATTTTTTTGTTAATGTGGTGTATCATGCTGATTGTTTTGTGAATGTTGAGCCATCCTTGCATTCCTGAAATAAATTCCACTTGTTCATGGTGTATGATTCTCTCAATGTATTGTTGAATTTGGCTTCTTAATATATTGTTGAGTATTTCTGCTTCTATATCAGGGATACTAGCCTATATAGTAACTTTCTTATGGAATCCTTGTCTGGTTTTGGGCAAGGTAATGCTGGCCTTGTAAAATAGGTTCGGAAGTATTCTCTTCTCTCATGTTTTTTTTTTTAAAGAATTTGAGAAAGACTGGTATTGGTTCTTCTTTGAATGTTAAATACAATTCACTAGTGAAGCCATCTAGTCCTGGACTTTTGTTTTTAGAGTTTTTAAATAACTGATTCAGTCTCCTTACTAATAATCAGTCTGTTCAGATTTCCTATTTCTTCATGATTAATTCATTCATATCCAATTTAGTATTGGAAGATTGTATGTTCCTAGGAGTTTATCCACTTCTTTTAGGTGGTCAAATTTGTTAAGGTATAATTGTTCACAGTACTCTCTTATGATCATTTGTAATTCTGTGGTCAGCTGTAAAGTCTCTTTCATTTCTGACATTATTTATTTGAGTCTTAACTCTTTTTTTTCCTTTATAAAAGAGATTTTATTTATTTGTCAGAGAGAGAGAGAACAGGCACACATAAGCAGGAGGAGTGAAAGAGGGAGAAGAAGGCTCCCTGCTGAGCAAGGAGCCTCATGTGGGACTCCATCCCAGGACCCTGGGATCATGACCTGAGGTGAAGGCAGGCCCTTAACTCACTGAGCCACCCATGCATCCCTCTTTCTTTTCTTTCTTGGTGAGTTTACCTAAAAGTTTGCCAGCAATTGGTTTCATTGGCCTTTTCTATTTCTTTTTAGTCTCTATGGCATTTATTTCTGCTTAGCTCTTTGTTCTTTCCCTCTATTCACCTGGGGCTTCATTTGTTCTTCTTTACCTAGTTCTTTAAGGTTTTAAAAGATTTTTTTCTTATTTATTTGAGAGAGAGAGAGAGAGGGAGAGAGAATCTGTGTGTGGGGTGGGGGAGAGATTATGAGAGGGAAGAGGGTCTGAGAGAGAAGCAGACTCCCTCCTAGGAAGGAACCTGATGTGGGACTCGATCCCAGGACCCCAGGATCATGACTTGAGCTGAAGGCAGTTGCTTAACCAACTGAGCCACCCAGGCACCCCCTTAGCTCTTTAAGTTATAGATTAGGTTGCTATTTGAGATTTTTGTTTCATGAGAGCCATTCATCACTGTGAACTTCCCTCTTAGAACTGCTTTTGCAGCATCCCATAAGTTTTGGTAGGTTGCATTTCCATTTTTATTTGTCTCAGAAAATCTTCTGATTTCTTCATTCACCCATTAGTTGTTCAATAGCATTTTGTTTACTCTCCACATAATTGTTTTCCCAGTAGAGACATTTTTGTAATTAATTTCTAGTTTCATATCATTGTGGTCTGAGAAAATGATATGATATGATTTCAGTCTTCTTGAATTTGTTAACACTTGTTTTTGTAGCCTATATATCCTGGAGTATGTTCCATGTACACTTGAGAAGGATGTGTAGTCTGTTACTTTTGGATGGAATGTTCTATATATATCTGTTAAATCCTTCTGGTCTAACACATACTTTAAAGCCAATGCCTTTTTACTGATTTTCTCCCTGGATGATCTATTCATTGATGTAAGTGGGGTTTTAAAGTCCCCTACTATTATTTTATTGCTATTTCTCCCTTTAGGATTGTTAATATTTGCTTTATATATTTAGGTGCTCCTATGTTGGATGCATAAATATTTATAACTGGTATATCTTCTTGTTGGGTTGACCCCTTAATCAATATGTAATGCCCTTCTTTGTCTCTTATTACAGTCTTTGTTTATAGGCAATTTTTGTCTTGACTTCTTGACAAAAATTGACTTCTTGTCTTGAAATTCTTCTGGTTTCCACATCCATGAGTATCTTTTTCCATTTCTTTATTTTCAGTCTGTGTATGTCCTTAAATCTGAAGTGAGTCTCTTGCAGGCAGCATATAGTTATGTCTTGTTTGGTCTTGTATTCAGCTTCTGAATATCTTTTGATTTAGTCTATTTACATTTGATTATTGATTGGTATGTACTTATTGCCATTTTGTCCTAGCTGTTTTGTATTTCCTCTGTTTCTTTCCTCCTTTCTTGCTGCCTTCCTTTGTGGTTTCATGACTTTCTTTAGTTGTATGCTTAGATTGGTTCTCACTGTCTTTGTATATGTACTATAGGTTTTTGTATGGTAAGGCTTACAACACCTTACGTTTAAAACAGTCTAAGTTGGAAACAAGTTAAGTTTGAATGTATTTTAAAGCTCTACATTTTTACTCTCCTCCTAAGTTTTATATATCACATTGTATATCTTTTTATCTTGTGCATCCATTAACTAATTATTGTAGCTGTAGTTCTTTCTATTACTTTTGTCTTTTAACCTTCATATTAGCTCTATAAATGATTAATCCACTGCCTTTATTATGTGGTTGACCTTGAACACCGTGAGTTTGAATTTCGTGGGTCCACTAAAAAATGGATTTTTTCAATAAATACAGTACAGTAATATAAATGTATTTTCTCTTCTTATGATTTTCTTAATGACACTTTCTTTTCTCCGGTTTTCTTCATTGTAAGAATGTAGTCTATAATACATATAGCATACAAAATATGTGTTAACTGACAATGCTATTGGTATGGCTTCTGGTCAACAGTAGGCTATTATTAGTTAAGATTTTGCAGAGTCAAAAGTTATATGTGGATTTTTGAATGTGCAGATTGGTGCACTTATCCCCTGCATTATTCAAGGGTGAACTGTGTATTTAGCTTTACCTGTGAGATTTATATGTTTTTTTGTTACTAATTACTGCCTTTTCTTTTCAGCTTAAAGAAATCCTTTAACATTTCTTTTAAGGCCAGTTTAGTGATGATTAACTTCTTCACTTTTTGCTTGTCTGAAAAACAATTCCTCACTCCTTCAAGTCTGAAGAGAAAAAATTTGCTGGGTAGAGTATTCTTGGTTGAATTTTTTTTTTCCTTTCAGCACATTGAATATATTGTACTACTCCTTTCTGGCCTGAAATGTTTTCACTGAATAATCTGCTCATAATCTTATAGAAGTTAGCTTGTATGTAGTAAGTTGTTTTTCTCTTTCTGCTTTTAAGATTCTCTCCTTATTTTTAACTTTTGTGAATATTAATTATGTGTCTTGGCATGGGTCTTTTTGGGTTCATCTTTTTGATTTCTAGGATCTGGATGTCTGTCGGTTTCTCCAGGTAAGGTCAGGTTTTAGCCATTTTCTTCAGATAAATTTTTTGTCCTTTTCACTCTCCTCCTAGGACTCCCATAATGCAAATGTTAGTCTGCTTGATGTTGTTTTTCCATATGTCCCTTAAGCTATCTTCATTTTTTTTCCTTTTGCTGCTCTGATTTCCTTTTGCTTGTCTTCATGTTCACTGATCCTTTCTTTTAATTCATCTAGTCTGTTGTTGAACATCCTCTAGAGCATTTTTCAGTTCAGTTATTGTTCTCTTCAGTTCTGTGACTGTGCTTGGAACTTTCTTCTGTTTTCTATATCATCATTGAATTTCTCCCTGTGTTCATCCATTCTTTTCCCGAGTTCAGTAAGCATCTTTATTACCATTACTTTGAACTCTTTATCAGGTAAATTACTTATTAAGATTTTTTTCTGAGGTTTTACCTTGTTCTTTCATTTGGAACATATTCCTCAACCACTTCACTTTGCTTGACTCTCTGTGTTGGTTTTACACATTAGATGAAACAGTTACTTCTCCCAGTCTTAAAGGGATAGGCTTGTGTAGGAGATGAGTTTTATCATTCAACACTGTCAGTTTTTAGGTGTTTCTCAAACCTTTATGATGGTCCAAACAGCCTATTTTATTTGTAATAGTTGCCAGTAGTTAGGGGTGTGTCAAAATCAATCAGTGTTCCAAAGGGTAAGATTTCAGTAAGCACCTAGATACAGACTGATAGAAAGTCAAACACCAGGCAACAGTTTTTAAATAATGCAAATATATACGGCACTGTGAGACTGGAGGTATTCTCTGGGCAGCAGTCACAAAAATTTGGGCTCCAGATCTCCCTTTCTGGGAGATAATGATGAGCTATAGCAAGCCAGAGAATGAGCTTAAAAAAATGGAATTCCTGGGCATATGTTCACTGGAAACACATCCATAGTCTTTAGATAGGTGCTAAACCTGAGGCCTGCCCATAAGGCAAAAGCTCCAGGACTAGCAAGTAGGCCTTTTTCACATAAAGGCTAGGGTTATGTTTCAGTCTATTGTCCTGTGCAGTACTCTGGGGATGGTAGCCAGCCAGGAACTTCCTTTCCAATTGTTACCATCCAGTGGGATCCAGGAATGAAAGCCCCTCTGGCCACCAGAGCCAGGTAACCAAGGGGTATCCCTTGGGCAGCAACCATAAAAACCAGGGCATTTCATGTAAAAACTGGGATACCTTACACAAAGAGGAGCTCACATTCAAGAGATGCTAGTGCTCTGGAGCACAGTGGAGGGAGAGTGCAAAATACTGCTCATACTTGGAGTCCTTAGGGAAAGTTGACAGGCAACCCTTAGATGTGTGTTTAATTAGAAGCCCACCCCTCAGGCTGCAGCTATGATGATAAGTGAATAGGCCCTTTCCCAGAAAGACTGAGCTCCTGGGTCTGTTGCCTCTTGCTGGGCCCTGGGCATGGTAGCTGATTAAGAAATCTTTCTCCAATGGTTACAGTCCTGTGGGACTTGTGAGCATGAGCCCTGCTGGCCACCAGAGCCAAGTGATATAGAAGTGTCCCTTGGCAGCAGCTACAAAAACCAAGGCTCCAGAAGAGAAGGGTATAAGTTCATTTCTGTAAGACAGAGGCAAGCCTGGGTGAGGCAAAGAGAGATCACAAAGACTGTCCACCAGCCTCTACTTCCTGAAAGCCCTTCCACAGTGTCAAACAGAAGGCCACCTGCCCCTTAGGACAAAGCTCCTGGATAAACTAAAAATCCCCCTTCTCAGAAAGACTGCAGTTGCATTTTAGTCTCCTGTATGTGCAGAGTCCTGGGAGTGGTAACCTGCTAACAACTGTCTCCCCAACTGTTATAGTCCCGTGGTACCCAGCAATACAAGCCCCCCTGGCCTCTGAAGCCAGGTGATTAAGGGGTGTTTCCTGAGTGGCAACTGCAAAAACTAGAACACCAGACATAAAATTCAGGGCACCAGATGTATGTGGAAGCTTTCCTCTGGGAGATACTGGTTCTCTGGAGTGTGACAAAGGGAGAGCATGAAGATGGTGCCCACTGGCTGGACTGAGGCAGAGGTGGAGTGCAAAGATGGCACCTGCTGAATAAAGGGGGGTTAAAAGGAAAAGAAAAAGAAAGGGAAGAAAGGAAACAAAGAAAAAAAGAAGAGAATAAAAAAAAGAAAAAGGAAAAAAGGGTTAAAAAATATATATGTATGGTGCTGGCTTTAGTAAGGCAAAAGGAAAGCAAGAAGATGGTGCTCACTAGCCTCCATTCCTGGAGGGTATCTCATTAGGTTCCTTCCCCCTACACCCATGCTTTGAAATTAGGGAATGATTCTCTTTCACGTAAAGTCAGGGCATTTTTAAAAGAGCAGCTTCTGTGCTGGGCCTGAAGGAAGGTAAGTCTGCACATGGACTCATTAGGAAATGTTCCACAGTTTATGACAACCTGGTAAGTCTGGTAGGTCAAACCTGGTTGGTCTTCAAAGCCAGATGATGGAGAGGGGCTCAACTTTCAGGTACTGGTCTTAAAATTTAGGGTGCCTGATGTGGGGTACAAACCCTTCACTCCTTGGGGAGAAGATCTGGGTTTTGAGCTCCCTTCCAGTTGTGGGCCACTGTGTGATAGGTCGGGTTTACAGTGAGATTGTGTCTCACTCAGCCTTTCCCACCCATTTCAATGTGGTTCCCCCTCTCATTTTACCACCGTGAAGGAGTCATCCTCCCAGTTTTCAAGATTTGTTTTGTTTTGTTTTCAGAAGAAATCATTTCATATACAGGTGTAGATTTTGGTGTGTCCACAGGAGGAGGTGAGTTTAGGATCCTCTTATATTGTCATCTTGAACCAGAATGGACCGTTTCTTTCTATCTTCAAGACAACAGTTTTCCATTGTATATAAATATACCACAACTTATTTATCCATTCACCTGTGGGTGGACACTTGAGTTGTTTTTATACCTTGGCTATTATAAATAATGCTACAATAAACATCTATCTTTTTGAATTAGTGTTTTCATTTTCTTTGGGGAAATACCCAGTATTGGAATTACTAGATCATACAGTAATTATATTTTTAATTTTTTGAGGAGACACCACACTGTTTTCTCCATGGTTGAAGCAAATTACATTGACACCAATAGCATATGAAGTTTCTTTTTTCTCCACATCCTCCTCACCACCTGTTATTTCTTGTTTTGTCTTTTTAATTCATTCTGACTGGTGTGAGGTGACATCTCATTGTGGTTTTGATTTGCATTTCGCTGATGATTTGTGATATTGAGCATCTTTCCATGAAGATCTCGCCATTTGCAACAACATGGATGGATCTAGAGGGTATAATGCTAAGTGAAATAAGTCAGACCAAGAAAGATAAATACCATATGATTTCACTCATATGTGGAATTTGAGAAACAAAACAGAGAACAATAATAGAGACACCCCCCCCAAAAAAAACCAAAACAAACAAAAAACAAAAAAACCAAAACCAAAACCAAAACAGACTCTTAAATACAGAGTATAAATTGGTGGTTCTCAGAGGCGGAGGTCAGTGGGGGAATGAGTGAAATAGATAAAAGGGATTAAAAATTACACTTATTGGGATGAGCACAGAGTAATGTATAGAATTATTGAATCATTATATTGCATACCTGAAATATAACATTGCATATTAATTATACTTCAACAAAGAAATAATATAAAATAAGAACAGTTTTCAACCATAAAGTCATAGCATACCAGCGTGAGGTGTATGGCAAGTATTGTGTTACTAATAATATTACTGCCCCGCCCCTTCACCAAACACATTAGGCAATTTTCGAACACCTGTAATTCTTACAGCAATCTTTTGAGGTGGGTGCTATTGCACCAATTTCTACAAAGAACTTGAGGCACAGTGGGGTTAGATAACTTGTCCACACTCTGATGGAGCATGGATTTCATCCCAGGTCTTTCTAATTCTCCAGCCTGTGTTCTTGATGATTAAATCACACTGCCTCCAACATGGTTCAAACATATACCTGACTTTAATTAAAAATTTGCACCCAATCAAAACCACCCCTTATCATAGCATCTCTCACACTTATTAGCAGGGAAGGAGAAAGGGAGGACTTCCAAGCTGTAGTGCTGGGAGCTACACTCCTTGTTGCATGTAGCTCATGGTACACAACCACTGCAGTGCTGCTTCAACAGTTGGAATGGTTTCCTGTGGTTTTATTTTATTGTTCTCCATATTTTATGGTGGTGATTATCACATCTGAGGCCAGAACAGTGTAAACATCCAGTTTTGTCTGTTACTACTGAACAAAGGTTGAAAACTGACTTCAAAGTATGACAGATACCTTCCGGAGACCAAGCCTCTACATGGTCCAAGGTCCAAAGCTCACTCAGCTCCTGGAACTGCCAAGACCCAATGGAATCATTCAGATGCTCTCATGTATACTGTACCACAGTTAAGCCTAGATATCAGAGCATTTTTTAATCTACATTTGATAATATAAATTTACTTTACCAACACATTTATAAAAGAATTCATGGGTTTAGTTTTGAAACTCTCTATAGTATATAGTATAATGTCTTGGTAAACAGGAATTTTTCGCCTCTGAAAACACAGGTGCTTCCTGAATAGAGAGAGAATCAAGAATTTCTGGGAAGTCTACTACTTGAATCACAGTTAAAACTTCCTCCTCTGAACTCACAAGCCAAATCCTTCCTATTTCTATCAGAGTATGTCCCTGATGAGTTATCTACATTCAAGGCTGTCTGCCTTATAATACCAATAGGATAATAATTATGATCTCTCAATTTCTCAGTTTACAGTCCCCAAAGAAGATTTTGTCACACAGGAGGCACTCAAGGTATTCGTAAAAGGAGTAAATATATAAACGAATTCACTTATACCTATTCTTTTATCTAAATCATTGATTCTCAACCAAGTGTGATTTTGCCAGCTTACAAACCCTTGGTAATGTCCAAAGACACATCACAAACTTGAGTTTTCACCCAATTTAGAGGGAGGGCATTTCCGGTATTTAAACAGTAGAAACCACAGATGGTACTTAACATCCTACAAAGCACAGCCCCCTCCACCAAAAAAAGAAAAAAAAAAAAAGAAAGAAAGAAAAAAGAAAAAGAAAGAAAGAAAAAATAAAATCTGGACCCAAAACATCAGTAGTGTTGAGGTTAAGAAAGCCTGATTTAGATCCAGAATATCTACAAAAATGTCATAAGCAGTCAAGAAATCTAGAAATAATCCAGATCTCAGATTAGGAAAAATGCTAAGGCACCCAGTCATACCATTTATAGAAAGTATTTCAGAGAAACATAAACCAAGTTGGACATCCAGGTGGTCATTTTCATCTCATGTTTCATTTCTGTTCTCCCAACATGAGCCTCAACCAGATAATGCCTTTGGACTTTCAGAAGTCGGCATCTGCACACTGACCCATAGCCCAGAATAACCCAAAGAACGAGACTTTCATTCAGAAACAGTGGCATTATTTTTTATTGTGGGTCATGGCTCATAATATGCAATTCAGCTCAAAGTGAAAAATACAAAACATTCGAGATGACGGGCAGGCAAAATCTCTAAAAATGCTCCAGCACAAAAGGGGATTAAAATGTCACAGGAAATTTTTTTCTTGAAAATGGAATGGCTTATGAATGCTTCATTCTTTCCAGAACAGTTAAAACACTGTATGTGTGGGCTGCCTGAGTTCAGAAGGCAGGGCAGGCTTTTCCTTTTGTTCTGTGGCTCGGCCCTAGGAAGAAGGCTTTCCCTGGCGCACTTGGGCCCAGGAGCAAGTGAGAAGATGAAGCAGAAGACGCTTCATCTCAGTGAATGATCTGGATTGTATTTATCCTCGCTTTTAGAAAAGAAGAGAGACTTCCTCCAACCGGAAGCAAAGAGACTGAGCTGAGGCGGCCAAGTCTTTCACTAGAGATAACAGGGGCCTGACATTTAAACTACCATCTATTACCTGAAGGCTCATTGTCCAAGGCAGAAAGAAGCCCGTTCTTGCACTGACAAGGAATGCAACGTGATGAATGGGACTATCAGAAGGGATGACTCAAAGCCAGACATTCTGCATCGGGCAGCATTAATCAGGTGTCGAGAGGGAGCGGGGGCCCCGTCTGCTGAGGGCCTGCCTTTGCCAGGCACCCCGTACTGTCTTCTCTCCAGTTAGCAGTGAGCGCAGGGCCCAGTGTGGTGGTGGGGCAACACCAGGCCACAGTTGTCAGCCTGCCTGTTAGACGTGATGGGAGTTCTAAGGGGAGAACAAGTGTTTCTTTCCTGCCAATCTGCAGATAATGGAACTTTCTGGGGTTTAGATTCCTTTCCTGCTCGGCATGCTTGCAGATGAGAAAACAATTACCTCCAAAATTACAAGTAATTAGCTGTTTGCTTGTCACTGTAGGATAAGATCTTACTGCCCTCCCACAACACTGCCAGACCACACACGCACACACAGACACAAGCAGCCCGTGTGCCAGCTCTTCAGGTGTTCTTTATAAGTCTCCTCCTCAGAGGTTAGAGCCCAAATCCCACCCACGCCTGAACCCAGACTCTAAACTATGCCTGTGTGAGCACTGCCCCCATTTACTGAAGGGCAGAGAAAATGAGGGAGCGTGTCCCTCATGACTCCTTCTGCTCCTGACGACTGGTGTGGTGGACCTCAGGCTGCCCAAGATAGGAGAACTGTGAGAAAGACCGCTTCCGCCTCCAAGTTCTCTCCCTCTCTAGGCAGGTGGCAGGACTGCCTAAAGAGCCAAAAGGAAACAAGACCATGATACTGAGGATTTCAAGATGGCTGCCTAGACTCTGGCTCCACTGCTTACGAGCTATGGGATCTTGAGCAATTCATTTAGCTCCTCTGAGCCCCAGCTTCTCCATTTTCATAAGAAGAATTATTAAAATTCCCTGTCAAAGAGGATTTGCCAATGGAGGCAGTACTGACATTTTAGGTGAGATAATTCTTCTGTGGGGTGGGTTATCCTGTGCCTGACAGAATGTGTACAGGCCTCCCTGGCCTCTAGCTACTGAAAAGCTAGTGGCACCCCCGTCCAGTTGTGACAATCAAAAATAGCTCTAGATATTGCCAGTGGTCCCTGGAGAATAAAACTGCCCCCGCTTGAGAGCCACTGCTGTCATTGAACCCCATCTTCCTCATTTTCTTAATAAAACAGCACCCACAAATTTAAATTCTGTACCTATGGATCCAGGGTAGCTGGGAGTAGAATGACACAACTCTTGATTCTTGTCTCTGGAAAACAGGGTTTGGTATAAATTGATTACCATTTGGCTTCACTTGGGGACTTTTCTCCAGCCCTAAACTTGGAGATTCTGGATTTTATTCTAATCTTGGGCAAAGAGTAGCGGCGGGAGTACATTCTTCTTTGCAGAGAGTTATGGGGCTTTAGCAAGACAATGTCTGTGCAAAATGATGCCTGTAACTATTTGTAAAATCACAGCCAAAGAATTAGAGCAATTAGGAATGTGACCAAGGCACTTTCTTCACACCTGGGGGCAAAACCACACCGCAGGATGATTTTAGCTGTAGCATTCAGACAAATAAAATCAGTCAAGGGCCAGCCACATGCCAGCAAGAATGGCAGAAACCCAGAATTTAAGCACGTTACACACATTTTGTTGTTGTTATAAAATGTATCTGTGAATTATGTGACCCTCCTTCCTTGAACCTGGGAAGACCTTTATGACAATGCTGCCCAAAAGAATAAGAAAAAGTGACCCTACGCAACTTCCAAGGCTAGTCATAAAAAGGCAGGAACATTGCCTCATTTGCTCTTGGAAGGCAGTGTCTGTGCTGTGAGGAAGGCTGGACAGCTACTTGGAGAGAACACACATAGGTGTTCCAGCTGGCAGCCTCTGTTTGGGTCCAACCTGACAGGCAGCATCAACGGCCAGTCTGGGAGTGAATGGGGCTTTGGATGATTCTAGAGCCCAATCACTGAGTCATCCCCAGCCCTCACATTTTTCCAGCCGAAGTCACAGTTTTCATGGAGCAGAGACAAGCCATCTCCACTACACCTTTTGAAATTCCTGACCCACAGGAACCATGAGCATAATGATGGTTGTTTAATACCACTAAGTTTAGACGCATTGTTTCGTAGCAAAAGCAACTGAACACAACTCCATGAAGTTTGACTACCGCTGCTCAAAGAATGTATTCACGAGGGAGCTTGGGTCTTGTAGGATTAGCTCAGTTAGAGGTAACATCTGAAACAGTCAAGGAATGGGTCTGTCACTGGGCATGATGAGGAGCTTACGGTCACACATTTCCCCCAGTGGTATCTAGAAGTTGTGATTTCTTTCATGACACTCAGGTAAAGAGCAGCTAGGTATGCAGGAAAGAGAGACTTGGATTTACATATAAATACAAGACAAGAACATTAAGTATGAGCCTTGAAAGAAGAGCATTTCCTTGGAAAGCCTTGAACTTGAGGAGCTGATTATTGGGTTCCAGAGCAGCCCGACCTAGAGAATAATAACATGGCATTGACGTAGAGGTTGGGCAGTGACCTCTAGTTTTTGCTTACTGGACAGGTCATGGGAGTAAGTGTGACCATGAGCTGCCAAGAAATGAGACTTTGGTTGACTCACCATGACCTTTTCCCCATCTTGGTCTGTAGAGAGAGCCCTATAGAGACAGCCATCTTCATCATGCAGAAAGCGTAAAAGTGAACTGGACTTGAGGGAAATGGTGAAAAGCTATTTTCTAAGCAGAAGTCATGAGACTGGATTATGTGGGAAAATGGTAGAACGTGTGCAGGGGTGCTAAAAAGCATGGTGGGCAATTCAGTATCATTTGTGCAATAACCGAGTAAGTCAGTTCGACGTGGCTTCTTCCCCTGCAGCACATAAGCTCTGTCTCCTGGAGGCTCTTTAGTCACCTCATTTAATTGGGATTTAACCCATGGCTGGATTCAGAATATGAACCATAATTCAGACAGAGAAGTAAAACTTTACATTAATAGCTTTTTAAAAATACTATGCGAGTATTTTTTATTCAATACCAGTGGGGCACCTGCCTCAGGCAAATATGTGCAATTTCATACTTCATAAAATATTTAAACATCTTTTAAATTACTTCTGAAAGAATTTACACTTGAAATTCCCTTTCTTGATAAAATAATGACTGGCTGCTTAAGAATTTGGTATAAACAACAAGAACAGATGTCCTATAGGGTATTTGTTTATTAGGTTTCTCTGCCAATTAATCTTGTAGTTTGAAACTATTTCAGCCGATTGGCCCAAACTGACTAGTGTTTTGGTTTAGTCACATTTCTAAAATCAGGCACTAAATTATATTTGTATTTGGGTACATAGTCCTCTTAGAAAAGACTTTAAAAAAAACCAAACAAACAAAAGATGAGATCATTCAAGCTAACAGGTAATGTCTATGGGTTTGAAATTGAAATCTTACCACACATACCAAATTAACTTAATACTAGTATTTGATTTTACTTATTCCTTACCAATAAATTTCTAAAGGGATCATGCCTTAAGCAGAAGGAACAGGAATAGTTCCATCAGGTAATTTAATCACAATCCAGTGAAACTTCTCTCGTAAAGTGACCCAGACTTTACCGAATGAGACTTTCTGAGAACACAAATCACTGGGTAGATGTCTCCAAGCAGAATGACAACCTCTAGTAGAGGGTACAGTACTAAATTCAGATTAATGGATTCTTATCATAGGAAGTGGGAAAAACGCATCTGGAGATAAATTAGTAATTAGAAATATTAAAATTTTATAAACATATAAATATTTGGCCATTCTGAACAGTTATGGATCTAGATCTTATATTTATCATTTCTTTATCACCACAGTTAAAATCCTCATCCCTCAGGATATTTGGGGGTGGGGGGTGCTCACTATAACCAGCAACAGATATAAGGGGAAGTCTTGAGCTGTAGAAGAACATACAGTCAGAAAGTCCTGGGTTCCATTCCTGGCTCTGATAGTTATTTGGGTTTAATGTGAACAAGTTACTTTAACCTTTCTGGGTCTCAATTTCTTAATCTTTAAAATGGAAATATCAGTGCTACCTACTATTACGAGGTTTCAATGAGACAACTATTTCTTACACTTAGGGTCCAGACAGAACACAAGACTATTTCTCTCTACGGTCTGACTACTTCAAACCCATATTCACCCCTTCATCTTTCTAAACTACCATTATTATTCTATTTCTTTTTTACTCAAAGACCATCGGTAGCATGTCATTATCTCTCATGTAAATTTCAAACTCACGGCTGTCTGGCCTCAAGCTGCTTCTTCAGACTTACTGTGTATACTTCCGACGACCCTCTTGTTCACCAGATTTGAATTACATTTGTAATTACTTAAATCATACTTTTCAACTCATTCTGCTGTCCTACTTAGAATAACTCACTCTGATATTTGTTCAGAGGAAACACAGTCATGTTCCATGGCTCGGACCCAGTGATCTTATGTCCTTACCTGACTGCCCTGTTGACAATGTCAATTTCTTTTTTTTCTTTTTAAGGTTTTATTTATTTATTTGAGAAAAAAAGAGCACAAGCAGGGGGAGCTGCGGACAGAGGTAGAAGCAGGCTCCCTGCTGAGGAGAGCCGGATACAGGACTCAATCCCAGGATCCCGGGATCATGACCCAAGCTGAAGGCAGACGCTTAACTAATGGAGCCACCCAGGTGCCCAACAATGTCCTCTTCTGAGCACCTACGTTTGGCAGCCTGTCAGCGAACCATGGACTCCCTAGAATTATGGACATAAATGACTATTTCTGTGTCTTATCTCACTTAATTGTAATCTCTCTGAGGACAGGGATCACGTTTTATATAATTTTTCACATACATAAGATCAGCAAGGATCTTGCACATAATCGATTTTGAATAAATATCTGTTGATTGCTTCTCAGCCTTTTGGCTAAGATCATGTGTGAATAAATATCTGTTGAAACACCCACTAGCTTGGATTATCCACTGGCACAGTTGATGCAAAAAAAAAAAAAAAATCCTGTATTTGTTTCCAAAATATAAACTGTCTAGCAGTGTTAGAGCAGAGGTAAGTTCTCTGTAGATGACAGGCCCTTACTTTCAAAGACACAGGAGAGCAGCAATGTACTTTTCACCACAGGGAGAGAGTTCTATGTTCCTGGATGGCTGGAGCACAGTTAATCAGATTCTAAGGAAGACTCACGGCAACCCAAAGGTGCAAAAACTGGTGAAGTCTGAAACCCAGGATTCCCCAGACAGTTAGGTAAGCATCACCTCCAGTAACAGCAGGCGCGGATGCTTTCTGCTGCAGAAATAGAAGTTGAAGCAAGGGAAGAACAAAACTCCAGAACAACAACAACAACAACAAACCAATAGCAGGAGCTAGAACCAGACTCCTTACATCACGAATTCACCCACCCTGCGCAGAGGCCCATCTCCGGCCCTACGAACCTCTGTGACACCCGCTTAAAGCACACCCATTAAATAGTGGGTGGGTCATGTTTTAATGTATTGTTATGTCCCTGAAACTTAACAGCTCCTGGCACACAGAAGGCACTCCAGAAGTGATGTCGTGAGTGACAAAGGACTATGTTCCTCCTTGCAAAAGGTAAAGAATGAATGTACTTCATTTTCTGGAAGCCAGTGAGTGGGGTGCAATGAAGCGGGAATTCAATGTTTTGAGTTTAGCAAAATTTAATAAAAACAGAAGATGTTAAAGGCAGTCTTTGAGAAGAAGCCAAGGAGATTCTAGGCTTTGGAGGTATCTTGTCCCGGGTACCTGTGCTGCCCCTGTTCCTCTAGGCTTTACAGCAGGCCACAAACTTAAGGGTGGAGTGAAGGTGGGATATTAGGCTTCCTTTGGGCTCATCTTACCAAAGCTTAGGAGAGTAGTTTGAGGGATGTATTCTGAAGTTCCCAACTGACTCCAGTGCTAAGGCAGATGCTTCATTTGGGGAGGTTAGACTTGGAAGACTGACAGATATGTTTCCATCAACTCATGCCAGAGGGGAAGTTCATATTCTGAATTCATGGGGGTTGGCCTCATTAATTTAAGACTAAAAATATTATCTCTTCTAAACAGAATTTCACAGCTATCTGCTTTCAGAGGTAAGGTCCATTTGGTTAGGAAAATCCTGGTTTAAAATTGCATCATTTCCAACTGGCCCCTGCTGGACTTTCTCTCCTCTGATGGAAGTGTGGATATTTTAATTTCAGATCCACTATGATTATGGCCCTCCCTTAACTTCCACTTCATGTGATTCTCCAAACCTGGGTATTTTTAATCTTCCCCACAAGCGGTCAATCCATGGCATTGGACCATGTTGCCGATCCGCAGTGCCTTCTTGTTTCCTTTTTAGATGAAGGCACACTGAGCCCCAGGTAAGCGCCTGGCTCCGCGCTAAGCACTCCATGTGTCCAACAGCAGTTCACTCCCCAACAACTGCAGGAGGCAGACGTCACTATTATTTTTCCCTCTTTAGGTGAGGAAACAGGCTTACAGAGGCACGGAATCCGCTCAAGATCAGACCGGGAATCCATGCTTGAACTAGGAATTGAACCCAGGTCCAGAAAACAGTGAAGCTCTTGCTTTTGTGCAATGCACATTGCATCTACGACTTTCAGAAAAAGCACAGCCTCACCGAGCTAAAGAAAAATATGTCTGAAAGATTCTTCCTCTGATAAATCAAGGATCTCAAGACTTCATAACTCCCTTGTCAAATTATTAACATCAATCACAGAACATGGTAATTTATTTAAATGACTGATCATTGAGCACAGCCAGCCATAAACAAAAAATGGGTTCTGCTACGCCGATGGCTGCAGGGAAACTCAGAGCATCACATATCTGTGTGGGGGGCAGAGCAAAGCCAGTCTCAACCCCCTGTGCAAGAAAGAAGTAAACAGAGCCTTAGGGTTCTGCTTTTGTTGAAGTAAGAGATTCTGACAAGCCTCCATGGGCTTGTCACTCCATCAAACAAGCTCCTTGCTTCTCTTCATTTATGTTCCCCCCCTACAAATTCCATTTTATTTAAGACATGCAGCCTTTCCAAATAATAATCAACTATACAGAGTGCTTAACAATTTTCCAAGATCTTCACACCAGCCTTAGCTTAGCAACTGCCGTTTTTCCTAGAATCCACCATCATCAGCAAGCTCAAACATTTAAAACAAAACATAAGACTGATATTGACATTATCAAACAAAGCCCAAACATTTTAAAGGGATATGTTTATGAAGTATGTGTTCCTTTCACTTTTCAAGCCTTTCCAGACCAGGCTGTGCCAGGTAAGGCAGCAGGAGGGCACAGGGCTCATCTTTTCTTTATCAGATCATCTGGGCACCACAACCTCAGGCTGCTTTCCTCCCCCTCACATTCTGACAATCTGCTGTGATCGCAGCAAGCTCTTCGAGGCCCCTAGCTCGCCAGCTACAACAGGGTAACCTGCCTCAAAGGCTGACTATCCATGTGAAATACCCGTCTTAGGCAGGAAGCCCAATTTATATTGGAAATTCGTAACTCTGAAAGCATAGGATTTATGACACTCAAAGTTGTCAAATCCCTGAGTCTATAGCACAATATCTTTTCACTTTAAAAGGTTTTATTCTGATCATGATTATGGAAAATTACTCACTAAGGGTGAAACAATATTTATTACCTAAGTAAAAATGCAAAGCAAAATTATGACAACTCAGAAGGAAAGAAAAATACGAGGGAAAACCAGAGTTTGAAATGACCCTGATAAATTATAGAGATTCACTCCTAGCACATCAACTACATAAAAAGGAAACATAAAATGAAACTCAGAGCTAGCTGACTTTGTCCATTTGAGAACCAGTTAAAAGTAAGACAAAAACCACAGAGTGGTTCATTATTCACATATCATCGAGGAGTGATATGAATTATTATTCAAGAAAGACGAAGCAAATATGGTGATGCTTTGTGTCCGACTGAGGATAAAGAGCTAGATCTTGCTTTGTGTGGGTCCAGTGTTCAGATCCGTCCAGCCATCCTTATTAGGTGTACCCCGACACTGCTAAGTTCCCTAGCATTGGGCATCCTTCCATTCGAACTGATCTCACATCGATTCTTTTTTTCCTTGATAATATTACTCAAAGTAGGAGCTAATATGATTCTCGTTTGATAAATGAAGAAACTGAGGCACCAGGAAGTTAAGTAAAATCATCCACAGTGACCAGATTAGGATAGAGGTGTCCCAGCTCCCAGGCCTCCTATCTTCTGGTTCCCGGAGGTTACTGTATAGGTCAAGTTTCTCTTTCTACTGGCAACATCACTATTCCACTTGAGACTCACACTGTTCCTGAGTCTTCAAGATTCATTTATCCCTGCAGAGGCCTTATAGCTGCATGTAATTCATGTGTTGGGTTGTTTTATCTCCATGGGTTAGTCCACTTATGCTGGAGAAACAGCACTATCTATGCCATGGATTGTCCTTTGGAAACCCAGTGATTTGAGAAAACCTCAAACCATATGCAACCAGCACCAAAAAGTTAATATTTTCTCCTTAAAAAATTCCCTCCCCTGAGCATTCATACAACACTGTCAGTTCATCAATCTCTTTATGTAAATAGCAGTCATGCAGCAAGGGAGGAGGTCTGTTTATTATTTTTGATCCTGTTTTGCTTCTGGCAAAATTTCACAAACAGCAAAAGTTGGCAGAACATCGATATTTTCTTCTGACTGGCTACTGTTCTCTAGGTACAAGTGCAGAGCACAACTGCAACTATTCTGCTCCACGGGCCTCGGCGGGGACCGAGGTCACATTGCAACATCTGGGGGGTGGGGGTGGGGCGGGGAATCTCCGTACAGGACTTCTCTCCGGAAACAGAAACCCTGGTTTAATACTCGCTTTCCTTCCACTACAGAACTGCTGGATTTGAGATTTAGGTTCCAGAGAAGAAGACAAGTTTGACCTAACTGCCAGCTTGCTTCTTGTCTGCAAAGCCTCCCTGTTAAGGTTATAGGGGTCACTGAGCTAGGTGGGCCCTAAGAGCTCTGAGAAAACTTGTGGGAGCATGAGCATTCTGCCACCAGCACTTTCTAGGAAGAAAAGCAGCATTTTGCAGGTCTGGGAGTAGGGAAAATGACTTTACCCTGGGGGTGGAGGAATCTGTCCTTTCCCTCTGTTACGCGTATTCCTACCTAACCAAGCTAGATTCCTTGCCAAAGGCTGGAATGCTGCTGCCTTGACATTTACTTTGGACACAGCATTCCTGATAAGGTAGTTAGTATATAGAATGGTTCTTCCCAGTTGCTGCTGGTCTTGGAGGCACAGTGAAATCCTCCAACAACCTGTAGGGCGGGTGAGGAAGAGAGGCCAACCAGGCCTAAAATGATGGAAAAAACCAAAAGGAGCAATCTTCTTTGGTTCCAAGTAGACCATGACTACCTATAATTATGAGGGTGATGGGGTTGCACAGTGGTGAATAATGTGGGCTCCTAGGTCATACAGACTTGAGTTCAAAGCCACCTCTGCCACCTACTTGCTGGGAGATATTGGGAAAGTTATTTAACTCTGTAAGCTTCTGTTTACTCATCTGGAAGATAAACATAGTAAAACCTTGAGCTTCGGGCCTTGCCATATTTATTTTCCAGAGGAGCAGACTAAACTCTCGGGTCTTCATGAAAATGAAATCAAACACCAATATATGTAGTGTTGAAAATGGTCCCTGGTATGAAACAGCGAGCCCTCAAGAAAAGTAGCTATAGGTACAGGGTTGCTATTTTTAAAATGTTGAAAATAGGGGTGCCTGGGTGGCTCAATTAGTTAAGCATCAGCCTTCAGCTCAGGTCATGATCCCAGGATCCTGGGACTGAGCCCCATGTCAGGGAGCCTGCTTCTCCCTCTCCTTCAGCCTGTCCTCCTGCTTGTGTGCTCTCTCTCTCATATAAATAAATAAAATCCTTTAAAAAAAAAAAAAGTATATGTTTCAAAACCTAAAACGTGTGTTGTAAAATTTATAAAAAGTCCAATCACCATCCCCAGACCCAAATCCTTTCTCCAAATGCACAGAAATGCTAGTAAACTATGTTGACAACTTGCCTCTCCATGACCAACCCCGACTCTCACTTTTCACTTGGGTGAGTCAGTGGAAATGTTCTCCCTGGGCCCAGGGGCAGGACTCCCAGACCCCCAGGCACAGCTGTATGGACTCACGTAGCCTGCAGGAGGCATGACTGACAGTTAATGAGCTGAAAAGAGCCTGTCTCAATGCTGCTGTGTCATTCCTACATTCTGGAACAAAGCAGTAAGCTTCACAGAACACAAGCTGCCAGTGTCTGGGGTCAGCTCTGCTAGAGTAACCATAGGTGGTAGGAGGAGATGAAGTTGACAGGAGACACGTCAGGTGAACCAGGAACTGGAAAGCCTCATCAGAAACTGAACTGCAAGCTAGAGGTGAGGAAGTAAACGCACTTTGAGCGGAGGAGGGAAAGGGAAAACTAGTTAATGTTTAACAAATGCACTCCTCGCTGCCAAGTTTCCTTATTCCATCAAGTGAGTCTCGGCTACTCTAGCCACTCAGGTAAATATGCTGTTCCATGCAACAACCCCAAGCAAAAATCTGTGTCCAAAGGAAGAACTCAGGAAAACAAGACTGGAAACATTTCAAAGTAGGGAAACTTGCATATACATTCATCAGGTGTCTGAAAGATTCTAGGTGGCAAAGCTTGCTAATCTAAGATCATAATACCATTTGACACGAGGGTTCAAAAAGAGAACGCATCTGGAATTGCCCCACAAATCGTCCTATGCCATACAAATCAAGGAGTTACTATTAGAATAGTTTGCAGGGTTTCCAGGATGTCAGATGCAATATTTTATCATACTAAACCAGTCTTTTATGAAGTTTGAGAATAACATTGAAGTTATGCTGTATAAAGCATATACTAACTGATATTTCTGTCTTTGTGGAGGGGCCTCCTACATGGAGTTCCCTAAAACTAGATATATTCCATGCAAAAATAAAGCAAAAAGAATCATGTTGATTTAATCCATTCAACTCTGTAAGAACATTTCAGCAAAGGCTAACGATCACTTACAAACGCAGCCTTTTCTAGCTGAAGAATTCAACAAAGATGAAGATTATTCCTCAACTAAAAGGAATGAAGTCCTAGAGGAAACGGGCAGTGGAATTTTCTTAAATAATATGTTTGAATTAGTTTGGAAAGGGTGCTGAGTTTTTACATTGCTAACTGGGTATTTGAAGTTTATCTACACGGTACAGCATCTCTTTTTAACTCTTCTACACAAAGACCGTTTAATACAGGAAATTTTCTACAAAATTTCACAACATTCTCGAAGCTAACTTACCGGTTTAGAAAATAACAGCAATTCGGGAGGGCGGTTCAGATATCACGGTTCACCCATCAGGCACAGAGATCTAACTTGACTACGGCTGATGACGCTTGTCTCAGGCCTTGCTCTCAGCCCCAACTGGTCACCTCCCTGGCCTTTTCCACTCTGGTTTATTTCTGATGAGATAGACCCCTTCTCCAGCTCTGCTGCCGGCTCTCAGCTTTAGAGTTTCCTACCCAGTGGTTCCAGGAGCCAGAAACGCTTCCTGTCCAGAATGGCCTCTTTTAATTTGCCAGGAGGTGGGGATCGACCCGCACTGCTGTTTAACTATGAGCTGAAACTTGGCCTAAACCCATCATTTCAGGTCAGCACCAGGCAACTGAAAGTAACTTCTGTACATTCATTACTTAGTAGACGGATGTGACTAAATAAATGAAGAAAAGGAAACCATCTTTGGGAAAGGCAATACATTTCCTTAGAGCTTAAGATAAAAGGAAAAAAAAAACACCCCAAAACCAAACCAAAACAACAACAAAAATAAAAACTCCTTTGTTTTACATTTTGTGAGGCTTTTTGAGGACACCAAAATGTGGCTGTATGTATGCCTGCCTTAGTAAACTTGGTATAAAGTGTATAGTTTGTCCTTGAAGGGCTATATATACATGGATGTTTGTTTAGTATGCATCTTTTTTCTTATAACAAGAACTTAATATGTGCCAGGCACTGTACTATGTTTCATTATATTACTGTATTTAATCTTGCAGTAACTCTGAGGTAGTAACAGCAGGTGGGACAGAGTACTAACGGGGAGGATGAGGATGTATGGGGAAAGGGTATTAGCAGAACCTCCTACTCAAAAGCCATCCATGGTTGAAGTGAAGGTGATATGCTTACTTTAAGAGCTTGCTTTACACAACACATGCCTTTACAAAGGTCCCAAACAGTAAGGCTTTGCAATGGATTTCATTCTCTGTTTTGGGAAATTCATGGAGGAGGACATGTCTTGTGTCCTTCAAAGCATCTTCAAGAGATTTAAATTCCTCTATTAAGAACTCTAGTCTTATGTAGGGGGGAATGATTGGAAAACATTATCACTGGAACTGTGAGTCTCCCTTATTTCTTTTAGTGACTTTAAACATTACAAATAATACTGGGGTAGTAAAACTCTCAGAGAAAAATATGATTTTAGGACTACTGTACTTTTTCCTAGTGTGTCATTTGGAGAATACCAGTGAACCATGGATGTGAATTGCTGCTGTTCACTGACAGAGGCTGAGTACTAGTCCCAGGTTCTGCCATCCGTATGTGTGATTTTTAAAATTAGCTAGGAAGAGGAGACTTGGAATGCAGAAGAGAAAGCCTTCTTCAGTTCAAAATACTGACAGGTAAATCAGTTACTTGGATTGCCTACTTTCATTACAATCTCTACTCTTTTCCTCTACACTGTTAACCCTTGAATTTTATCAGAGTGTTAGAGAGGCAAGGCAGTGCAAATCACTGGTATTTTAGTCAGCTCTGCCTCTGTCAGACACTTAAAATTGTCAGGATTCCTACACCTTGTGAGGGAAATTATTTGAGAGTCTACCCAGATTTTTACTGATTTCCTTCTTCTTCTTTTTTTTTTTTTTAAACAGCATTAGCGTGCTCTGTAATTTTCAGATATTTTGCAACTGGTCCCTTTAAATTCCTTTAGATTCTAAATTTAAAAGAGAGAGAGAGAGGGAGGTCAGGTCTTTTCAAACAACAGTATACAGATTGTCATGGTCATCTGTGAGCCTGTCCTGCCCTACACTGCACGTTCTTTGATTGCTATGGTCTTGGGTAGCTTTACAACCTGGGGTGCAGGCTAGACAGCAAGGCCAATTCCCCACGCATTCTGTTGTAACTTTATTTTACATTTTGTGGATTCTCTCCAAAAGTATCATTCATAACGCGAATGTTAACATGCTCTCTCTTTGACAGCACAAGGAAAAAATACCTTAAGAACATATTTGCAGGCTTCCTGAGAAACTTCTAAGTGGCTTATTCAACTAACTGAAACCAACTTGACCATTTAAAATGAACTAGTACCTATTAATTCACTTTACTCTGTCATACTGACAGAGACTTCATAGTAACCAAAGATACGTTTGGACCATGAAGTCAGAAATGGACTTGGAGGCACAGTTATCAGTGTCTGAGTCTCAGAGAGTCCGCAGCCCATGTCACCGATGACCCAGGAGAATCTGGGCTGAAGAGTTACCTGTTCCTTTCCTTTGGGACAGTGACTCCACTTCTCAGCAGTAACGGAATATCCTGAATTAGCTGTCATAATAGCAGACCCCTTTGGAATTTGCCCAGGACTTCAGCTTTATCCTGGGTTAGACAAATCCAGAGTCAAAAAGCCATAATTTCTTCCTTCTGGCCCCCCAGAACCTATCTTGTGGAGTTATTTGAAGACCAGCTGCATTCTTGTTAGAATTATTAACTCGGCCCATACACCTAGTCCCTTGGTTTTCTGCTGGCAAAAGCGCAGGGGCCACCTAATCAGGTTAGAATCTTGTCTTGGTTGTTAAATTTTTATAAAGAGATGTCCATCCTGTCTTTATGCAGTTGATTTTTAGAACATATGGAGCTGGTCTTACTTGAAAACAAAAAGTACTTGCAATTTACTCTCCAAAATATAACCTCACAAAATATAATTTATTGCCCAATCCGTGCAAGAAATATAGTCAAAGAGAATGACCTGAATGAAGCCCAGGCCCTGAACCCTCCTAAATCAGTTTTTCCTAAATGTGTTCCCCAGGGAAAGTAGTTTTATAAGATGTCACTTCCTGGTATCTGGTGAAAATTGGTTTTATGATGAAATATACCAGTCTAAACAAAGTTAAATGACTTTCTACAGATTTCTCCGAGATTTTCCTAAGCATGAATTTCCAAAAAGGGAAAGAGGATATAGCATTTCCCAACTTACTTGACCACAGAAACATTTTCCCCCCCGAACATCTAACAGGACTAGTCTTCTGTGAAGCCAACTGAGAAACTGTTTCTAGATAGTCTCCATACTATTTAGAATTAAGCCGGGGAACAGGCTGCTCACCTGAACCTCCTTGTTCTGAGCCACTCACCCCAGGCCCATACAGTTTTATTGAATTATCATTTGTTGTTATGCCTCTGGTTCACTGTGGATGCTACAGGAAACTTGCAATTCAATTTACCATAGAAATGTTTAATTAGTCTACTACATCTCGTAGCTTTCCCTTTATGAGATTTGTATGAGAAACTGCTCCTCATATATCAAATTCCTGGGAGAAAATTCTCCCAAACATCAGGTCCCAGGAAAAGCTGCGTTAGTAGGCTTTTACCATGGACATGACAAATCTTTCCTGATCATACTCTCCTCTTGGCTTACATCAGGGAAGCTCGGGCTAAATGTATAGCTCACTTTTAGTAATTATTCAGTGCCTTATGTTTCATATTTTTCTGTAATATCTCTCCCCACCTTTATCATATTAATTAACCTACATTTTTCTTTACATTAGATTTATTTTTTTATAACCTTTTATTGAGTCAAATTTTTTTTTATCCAACTACTTCAAACCCTTTAGGTAATGCATGAGAATGTAAATGAAAATATGTTGTCTTTACCCACACCAAAATCGTATTCAGACTGCCCCTGAGGAGACAGAATATAATTTTCTCATGATCCTTCATTCAAACGCCATCTATGCAATTCACGGTCTCCCATTGTCCTGAATCTTCTTCCTTAGACTTGCCAGTGGGTGCTCATACCTCAGGAAATGCAGAGATGAGATGCAGCCTCATGAATGACCTACCTCCATTAAATCCCAACAGATAAACTGCCTTTTGTATGAAGGTTTACCAAAACCCACTCACCATTTTCTCTCTAAGTTTGCTTGAATCACCAACTGGTGTCACTTAGACTTAGAAGACTCAGAAGCACTGCCCATGATTAGGTGACTAAGGGAATGAGGAACCTTGCTTTATAGCAGTTGACCAAGGTCCAGAATTTACATAGAAATAAAGCGCTGACTTTGGGGAAAAGATGAGAAAAACATGAATCTCTCTTCACTTAAAGTAATATCACAAAATCCAAATTTGGCAACTGCCTGCATCTGGGATGTGTGTTTATAAAATTAGAGCTAATAAACGCAGTGACGTGCAGCTTTGGATGTCTCAATTTAGTTAACGTTAAACTCTCAGCTCTTATGTGTGTACAAGCATATCGCTCTTTGCTAATTTCTCTCCAGTACTTATTTCTGAACCGCTCACATTTTTACTATTTTCATATGTGATAACTTTAAAAATGTTACTCAGAGTTCACGGACTTAATTCACTGAACAGATTTTCCTGTAACTTTTGGTTACACAGTATCCTTTGTGGACAGGCCCCTTCGGTCACCAGCAGGAAACAGAAAGAGGGCTCTGATTCATAAACTGAATTTCCGACAGTTGTCACTTTTTAAAGAAAGAACTTGAGCAATACGGGACTGATGGGTTCTCCCCACTTTCGTGTTCCATCTGTCTTTCTGCCAGTGCATCCACGCTCCGTTTCTGAAAGTAGTTGGGCAAGAAAGTACTGGACACAGAGAAAGGGCAATTCCCAAAGAATAAATGATTGTTTAATTTCCGGGGGCTCTCTCCAGTTGATGGGGGGCCCACCCACTGGGATGAGCAATGCCACCACTCAGGTCGGGCAAATTCCCAAGATGCCATTTGACCTGATGGAGTAATGAGAGAGCCAGCACATCACCCATGGCCCAATTCCATTCACTGGGAACATAAGGAAGGCAGTTTATTCTACTATAGTTAAGTTCAGCTCAGGTGCGATCTTTAAAAAGAGTCTCAGATAAAAACGCAATGAAAATGCAAACCCGACTTTCACTAATTCCTCTAGTTGCAAAAATTTTCACTAATTCCTCTAGTTGCCAAAATTTTCCACATTCTGTATTTTCTATCAAGAGCAGAAGTCCTTTTTTGTGACAGCAAGTGTGTCGCACACCACGCACACACGCACTCACACAGATGGACATGCTGGGATCCTTACGGTCCCTGCAATTAGCTGCGTATTGCAATAACTCCATTTCACAGGCCTGGACTCCGGCGAAAGAAAGGTTTTTACAAGTTGCTTGATAATTATGGGTGATAATGACATTTAAATAGTCCACAAGACTGGACATCTTAACATTCCTACTAAATTGATAATAAGAGCATTAAACAGGTATCAAAGAAACATGTCCAGGTAGGTATGAATGACATAATAAGAAAAATGTAAGAATTGTCTCTCTTTCTGAAAAGAGCACCTGTGATCATGAATCCTAGAATTTTAGAGATGATGGGAACTTCTCATTTATTTAACCCAAACCCTTTATTTTATAGAGGAAGGAAAGAACGCCCAGAGAAGTTGTGACTTGCCCCAGAGCACACAATTAATTAGTGACAGCTATAGAACTAAAATCTGATTTTCGCCTTACCTTGAAATCCTTGACCAGTTGTAGAAAAATTATAAGCCACTGATTTATTCCACATTAGAAAGTTGCTCCATTACTTTAGGTTTAAGTTTCTCTGCTTTGCACCCTCTTGTTCAAGGAGTTACTGACTCAACCACAGAGACTTGAGGACCAGAAAAAAACCTGAGAAATCACAGACTGACCATTTCATTTTCTCAACAAGGAGCGAAAGACCAGTGAGGTTCTGAAATTTGCCACAGTAAAAGCATGCGAGAGTGTCTAATAAGAGCCTGTACCCCGGTCTCCTTTTTTTCTGATTCGGTGAACTTGACTGAAATGGTGTCCACAACATGCCGTTTTAAGCATTTAAAATAATTTTTAAAAAAATGTTTAATAGGAAGACAAATTCTTTCACAAAGCAAATAATCACATTCACGTATTTGCTTAGATTTGGTCCGAACAGCATGTGTGTGAGTAGAGAGGCTTTCTGCATGGTGCACACGTAGGCAACACACCAGAGCCATCAAATAATGACATGGGATCCCAATTCTCCCTTCCTGTGGCCTAACATGCTCTTCTTCCACCTCCCCAGCATCCTCCCTCCTGTCCATTCCCAAGCGCCTGCTAGTGAGGGACATAAAGACCATTCACATTTCCATTCTCGCCATACAACAAACAATTTCCCCATTGATTCAGTGAGATTGTGGGGTAGCGATTATGGGCAGTATGACTTATGATAAACTTTCACTTTGCAAAACAGCACGCTATCTTCAAATTCTCTTTTAAATGAACTCTAAACTCCAGAACTATAAAGAAGGCTAGAGAAATGATGCATGTTGTTTTGGAGCATGCCATAAGATGAGCAAGTTTAGATTCATCCTGGGTTTGAGCAACTAATTCTGATCCTATGCATCATCAAAGATTCCTTTATTTCTCCTCTTTGTTTTTCCTTCTCCTGAGTGTATCCGCCGTTGAATCATGTCCATGCCATTCAATGATTAGCTCACTGCAATGAGGTCAGTGGGGAGCAACTTACTCTTGTTTGCACCCTTCCCAACAGCCAGGAGAGATTATGATCATAAGTAATGCCCCAAATTATATTAATACAATGCTAAATTTTCCTTGAAAGACTGACAGTAATGTAAAGAATTTTGCTGACACTGCTGTCACTTCGATACTGATATGTGAACTACAAAAAATAATGGTGTGATTAATTTAATACACACTTGATAAGCTTTCATTGAATGATTAGTAAAATAACTTGACATCATGCACTCCTGGACACTAAATGTTCAAGGAAGGTAAAACACACAGCGCTTTGCTTCCATCAGTGAAATAAAACCTGACTGGAAATCTCGTCGTGAGTGATTAATTCTGATTCTGTCAAATGGCTCATTGAGGCATCCTAAGTAGAAAAGACTGAAATGTCTTTGGCATATGACAGACCCCAAAATCAACAACAGGTCTAACACTTTTTAACACTTATTAAAAAAACCAAACCCAGTTTAGTGTATCAAAGAGCATGGGCTTCAGAGTTATATTCAAACACCAGCTCTTACTACGTAACCTGAGAGAAGTTACTTGACCTCTACGTGCCTCTGTTTTCTCACCCTTAAAATGGGTATAATAATAGTTCATACTCCTGGGATCTTCCTTTTTTTTTAAAGAGTAAAATAAATTGAAATATATATATATGTGGCTCTCGGAGCAGAGCTTGAAACACTATAAATGCTCAATCAATATTCTCTACAATGAGTGTGAAGCAATCTAATAACACAGTAAACCCAATAAAATCATTTTGCTTCTGCTTTCATATGGCTTACTATACTACTGTATGATATCAACAAATGACGAGTTTCCAATCACTGGACTGTTGGAATTCCTTCAAGTCTCCCCATGATCTTCATGATCACTCTTAATTTCTGGCCATTCATTGACTTCAGACATCCCATTGCTCAACACAAAAAGGTGACAATTTTCACATTTTCCATGCAGGCAAATGAAACATAGACTCAGAATATACTTTCAATAATCATGCATGTGTTCATAATTTCAAATCCACAATAGGAATATAACCTTCATCTCAAAAGAATATCCAGAATTTTAACAAAATCAATTATTATAAACACATTTAAGAAGATCCACAAAGCAATTTCAAACTCTTTCTATATGCAGTGTTTCCAACATGATACACTTTATATGCATGCCAAGGAACATTTACCAAGTATAGATTATAAAACATCATCAAAGAGTTGTTAAGTGCCTACGTCCATAGTGATGATGGCATCTGGTAAAGTACCATTGTCAGAAATCTCTAGAGTTAAAATGAAGCTGGTTTTTATTCTAAGCCTAAGGTATTTTTAAATCAAGCCACAGGGAAATAATTACTTTTGTTTCTATTCAATCAAGACCTGCACACAGAGTTTATGGAATGACATAATATCCTTCCTGAAATCAGACTGGTATGTAGGACCAGTATCCTTCACACATAACCAGTTCCTGAACCTTTACAAACAAATCCTAATTTCCAAGGAAACAATCTCATCAACTCCTACTCGCGAGAATACATATTGTTCCTTTTGGAAACATTACAATAAGATTTTCACGATTACAAACCCCAACTTCCCTTCTAAAATTCAATATAATCTTAAATTCATTTATTTAAGTGGAAATTTTATTTGTATAATGGCTCTAGAAATTCCTGGTAAATTCTGTATCACCAATATAACAATTTAGTTATTTTGTTTGTTTGTTTGTTTTAGTCGGGGAGGAGGGTGGCCGTAAACTTTGTAAACTTATTGTAGTCATGTGGGTATTATGTGGGTGTCTTTTAAATGAGGACCAGTTAGGGGCTTCCTAGGAATGTTCATTTTCAAGCTTCTACAGACCTCCTCTAAGATAAGAAACATGTTTGAACTATTTTGGGAGAATGATGAGTTTTAGTGACATCCAGACTGTTGATCTACTTTACTTTTACTTACTAACTTTTTTGGCAGAGAATAAAAAGGAACATCTAGCAGCTTGTAACCAGTATCCTCTTCTCTCTGCCTCAGGAAACTGGTCCTGAGATCACAAGCTTTGTTTTGAACTTAACAGACACCTTTTATCCTTGACCAGAAAAACATCATCAACAAATCAGAGGCAACTACTGACCTAAACACACAAGCAGAGGATGCGATCCTGGTTGTCAGCCCAATGGCCTGAAGAACAGATTTCTAACTTTCCCTTGTCACTAAGAGTGTTCTGAAGAATCTGGGCAGGGCTCAAGTCAGCCCCTCCTATCCCCCAATTAAATAAACAAATGTCCAAGTTTTAAATGTTGAAGTGTGAGCAACCTGCAGAAAAGCTCCTAAAATACACACTGAGTAAACCTGTCTGGTTTATTGCGTCGGCACGCGCAAATTCTGGAAACAGATGATACCCTGTCCTACCGTGAAGTTTTCTGTGCACTTTATGTTGAAGTATGTGGCAGCCAAGTGCTGTCACTGCTTAAATCTGCTGCCTGAAGTTCTAAAAGTTACATGCAGCGTGGCATAGAAATCCAGTGTATTGTAAAGTGAAAACAACAATGTAACAACAACAACAATAAAACTGGGTTAGCACGAAATAGAGACAAAAATCAGAATTAGCAACAGCCTGCCACTACCCGCCACTCACCTTGTTGAATTTTAGTCACTAGCTGATGGCGTGCTAGAATCCGGCTCATCCTGTAAGGAGAGCGTCTCGCAGTCTGATCAAATCGCAAATACATCTCCTGGCCCTCAGGTGTCATGGAATTGAGATAGTAGCAGCCTGAAGCTGGGGTCCTGGGGCCCTGACTGAACATCTCGGCAGATTTTCCTTTTGCCACCTCACTCTGCCCTGTGGCTGTTTCCGTCTGTCTCCAGTCTTAGTCAAAGAGCAAGGCACCCAGCCCAGCAGCGCTGCACCGACCAGGCGATTTTTAAAAAGAAAAAGGAGTGCCAAGAGCCACAACTCAAGAATTCCAACCCCCCGGCCTTCACGTGACCCCGGGCAGCCAATCCGAGGGAGAGAGGAGGACGGGCGCGTACAGAGTCAGCCCCAAGCCCCGAAGCCGGGCAGTTCCAGCCCCTAAGATCCCCCCCGCGGTGCTGAAGGCAAAGGCAAGCATCTGAGATGCGGCAGCTGACCAAGCGCTGAGAAGCAGCACTCCCTGAAAGAGTTAAAAAGAGAAGGATAAAAGAAAAGGCAATAGAATTAAAAATCAGTCCTGGGCATAGATTTCCTTTCCGGCTGTTAAAAGTTAGAGAAAGCACATTTGCATTCTCCGAGGCAGCTGCCTGCCAGGTTAAAAAAAAAAAAAAAAAAAAGGTGTGATAAACGCCTTAAATGAAAACGTCTTAAATGAAAAACTACTTCAAAAAAGCATAAACACCTGAGTATGTTACCACCCTGCATTACAAAGAAATGAATCAAATAAAGCTCTTCCAGGGAAAAATAAACTTTCAAGTGCTTTAACACCCAGAGTACAAACACTACAGATTCCTGACCTGCAGTGAGGAAGCTGAGAGCTCTTACAGATGACTGGGAGAGGCAAAGGGCAGAAGCAAACATATTGTGAAGTACCTGTTCCCCTGTAATCTTTCTACTGTCCCAATTTTTAATCACCAAGAGACGAAACGGTTATGAAGTACCTTTCCCATTGAAGATACTGCCCTGAATCACTGTAAAGACTCAACTTCATGCAAAGGTACTACGGCCAACTGCTAAGATCAGTAGAGAAGTTATACAAAAGCTTAAGGCTTTCACAAACTTTAAGTAAAAGGTACCTCAAAAAAGACACAGAGTTAATGTTGGGGGGAGCAATGTTATTTTTTACTCTGGTGATCATAGCAGGACTCAGAGAGAAGATATTCTGGTGGGCTTTAAAAAAATGGGTGGGATTCTGACAAGCAGAAGCAGAGGAGGGCTTTGAGGGAGGGTCTATGCCCCCCATGTGTGGAGATCAGGAACCAGAATGCATGTTTAAGGAAACTGTGAATAATTCAGTTTGGCCCGATTTGAGTATCCATATGGGAATAATTAGAATTCCCCCCCCCAATTTTTCCTCCTTAATATTATTCGATGTGAAGAGAAAAAGTCCATAGAAAACATTATTGAATTCTGAGCCTGGGGCTAAATGAATGAAGTTCTTTGAAAAAGAAGCATATGGCCAAGCTGTTCTTACTTCTGGCTGACTTATTTTGAAACATAGCCTGGCCCACAATTTATAGTCCTCATGATGAAAAGACTCTCAATTAAAAGTTTAATGAGATATAGGGGCGCCTGGGTGGCTCAGTGGGTTAAGCCGCTGCCTTCGGCTCAGGTCATGATCTCAGGGTCCTGGGATCGAGTCCCGCATCGGGCTCTCTGCTCAGCAGGGAGCCTGTTTCCCTCTCTCTCTCTGCCTGCCTCTCCGACTACTTGTGATTTCTCTCTGTCAAATAAATAAAATCTTAAAAAAAAAAAAAAAGTTTAATGAGATATAAACTAGGACCCCAATTCTGGTTACTGTGGCTAATGGTGGTCAGCCCTAACACATTTCCCTATGGGAATTTTTGCTAGCCTGATTCTGACCTGCAGCCCATCTCCCATAACCATCCTACTACATACACGGACAGAGCCTGCAGTAGAATACACTCTCGCTCAGGTCAGTTGTGAGCCTCTTCTGATAACTATGCAAGAGTAGCCAAGTGTCGGGTTTTCGATAGCATCACAGTAGAAAAGGAAAAGAAAGATCTCACTGGATTATATTGTTCTCTTTCCATTCTTATTTGGGGTTTGATCAGAATTTTGCCATGCCAAGGCATCTTTTGTGGAAGGTGGTGGGGATCTAAGGTCAAGTGACTAATATGCCAAAAGCCTGGGCATTAATGGTAGACAGGGTTAGCACTACACTTCAACATTAGATGCCTGTAAGGCCCATTCCAAGCCTAGATCCAGCACTAGTTGCCATCTGTTGGAGATGCTAATGTCAGCTACTTTGTGCACATGTTTTTGTTCTGATAGTCCAGCATTAGGGACATCCCTGGCATTAAACAAACGTGTTCAAGCCAGACACCTGGCAGTTTCTACTCTCCCACTGGAAGAGAATGGAAGGAAGATGGAGAGAGAAAGAAGACCACGGAATTTAGGAACTTGGGCTATGTTCTAAAAACCATGCAAAAGGAAGGAAAAGGCAGGAAATAATATCTCGTTGTTTGGGGCACCTGGGTGGTTCAGTGGGCTGGGCCTCTGCCTTTGGCTCAGGTCATGATCCCAGGGTCCTGGGATTGAGCCCTGTAGGAGGCTTTCTGCTCAGCGGAGAGCCTGCTTCCCTGTCTCTCTGCCTGTCTCTCTGCCTACTTGTGATCTCTCTCTCTCTCTCTCTTTCTCTGTCAAATAAATAAAATAAAATATTTCATCGTTTTATAGCTGTGAATAATACTTAAAGATTGGCCATGTCCAGTGTCAACCTGATAGTTCATTAGCGACTTGGCTACATTTTAACCCACTGAGCCACCCAGGTGCCCTGACTTGGCTACATTTTAAAATAAATGGAATGACTCTCCCTGAGAAGCACTGCGGTGTATCATGGCCAGTTTGGTATTAAAAAACAAAAATCCTAATGCCTCTGTTCTGCACTAAAAGTCCTGAGGTGTTTTGTTCTGAAACCGTCAATGATTTTGTATCCTTTGACATATATGTAAAGATGCATCCTTTCATATATAGGTAAAGAGATGCAACAACAGGAAGCATAGTATTCCATGACAGACTGGCAATGAAGAGCCAGAGTTAAAAGTACATGAAAAAAAAAAAAAGGGAAATTTCTATCCCCTGATTAAAAGAGGTCATCAATATAAGGTTTAATAAGGGGATCTATGAAGGATTATGTAGCAACATTTCTGTCTCTCAGTTTTATTTTATAGTTCAAGTATGCAACTGCTCCCCATGTTTTTGCCATTTCAAATGCCCAAAATACCATATTTAAAGCAGGTAAGTACCACTGCTTTCTTATTAGCATCCTTAATGCCTTCTTTTATGCTAATGAAACCCATGCCCTTTTATGAATTTTTTTTCCATTTTTGGTCCTAGTGATCGCAAATAAGAATCACTGGAGGGGCAGTTTTGTTCTGTTTGCTGTAAATGTAGAAGCAAGAAACTGCTGACCATCTATCTTCCGGGCTGATAACATCCTCCGTGAATCTAGTTGAGAGAACTCCTCATTTTCACTGGTGAGTGACTAAGCACTGAAAAAATCAAAGGGAGGGAGGAAGTGCTGAAAACCCAAGTGTATCTTTCAAGATTTATGCTGGATTCCTTCTTTTCTAATCCCTTTAAAAATGAGGAAAATGGATGGCACTTACTTTTAGTTTTCACCTCTTCTCCTCTTTCCTACTTTGGCCAAGAGCAATCCTCACTCATATTATTTAAGGGATGGGATAAACAGATAAATACTAGAACCCAAAAAGAGCAATTAACAGAGAAGGGGAAGGGGCATGCATCCAACTCAATTTCGGTTCAGGTCATGATCTTGGGATCTTGGAATCGAGCCCCACATTGGGCTCTCTGTTCAGCGTGGAGCCTGCCTGGGATCTCTCCCTCTTCCTATGCCTTTCCTCTCTCTCTCTCTCTTTCTCTCTGTTTCTTTAAAATAAATAAATCTTAAAACAAACAAACAACAACAACAAAAACCAACAAGGAAGGGAGAAGTGGGAGGGACTAACGTGTTGAGCACCTTCTATGTGCCAGTCACATCTTTTATTAATGTCTACAGCAAACTCCTGTGGTATCCTATTTTATGGAATAGGAAATTAAGAATCCCAGAAGTGAAGAGATGTCCTAGGTCATAGAGCAACCAAGTGTAGAGCCACTGTCTCTCTCCAAGCTGATGATATTTGAACTCTTTCCACTATCACACAAAAGGGGTAGGGAAGGGAAAACTGGGGTACTGAGAGTGTGCTGGGGAAACTGGTTAGAGGAAAGGATTTTCATAGAATATATTGAAAATCATCTTAATCCTGTTTAACTGCATGAGATACTGGAATGCCTAAGTGAAAATACAGTTGACCCTTAGATACCACAGACTTATTTGTGGGGATCTACTTCCAAGCAGATATTTTTCAATAAATATATTAGAAATATTTTTGAAGACTTGCAACAATTTGAAAAAAAATTGCAGACAAACCACATAGCCTAGAAATACTGACGAAAATTATGAAAATGTTAGATATTATTTTAAGAATACAGTATATAACACATACACCATATTAAATATGTGTTAATTGACTGTTTATATTACTGGTAAAGCTTCTGGTCAAATGGGCTATTAAGTTTTCAAGGAGCCAAGTTATATACAGACTGCATGGAAGGAGGTGCCCCTAACCCTTTGTGTTGTTCATAGGTCAACAGCATAGCATGGGATGGCTAAATTCTTGTAGTGGTTAAGGTGTCTGGAGAGCAAGCTACATAGCTCAGAGCCTTTAATTAACCGGTGAGAACCATGGGTCCTTTTAGAAGCAACCCGAGGTTCAGAACTGGAGACCCCACACACAAACCCACCCCAGTCTTAAAGCTTGGGAGCTTTAAGTCAAGAAGGAGCTTGACTATCTTTTTGTTTAACAACTCCTTTCATAGAGTAAGCTGCTTGTCCTCTGCTTTCTGTTCATCCTTATGGCTAATTCTGCATATTCTCTTACCTTTCCCAGTGAATTTCTTCCCAATGAGAACATTCCAAATATAGCCAAAACTCTGAAATCTGAACTTCTAAACAAAACTTTTGCTATCAAGTCTTTTGACAGATGATCAAAAGTAGTGCTCCGTGGAATCTTGTGTATATGCAGAAGAAAGCTAGGTGCACTTTACAGAAGCCAGGAATGGCTCCCTGTGCTTTCATCTGTCTACTGCTCCTTTACTCCTTCACACACATTCCAGCCTCCTCATCAGCCTGTTCAGAGGGAGCCAGGGTAGTTCTGCCAAGCAGGGAAAAAATGTTTGCGATCTAAGTGGTAGGAGGGAAAAGGTCCAACTGATTTAGAGGGCTGCTTTTGAAACTAGTTGAATCTAAAAGTTGTGGGTTAATGGCAAACCTTCCTGTGGGTTCTGAAGCTCACTTTGAGGATTTCCACCAGTTGATTTGTGGAGTATGTGCCCACCTTTGTGCCAATAAGCCTTCCCAGTATGCGTGCCCCACACGCCCAATGACCAGGGCAGACAAGTCACTCACATTCATAGCCATGACCAGGACGCTCCGTGAAAAGTTTCAGAGTGGATTCTCTTCTGACTCAGCTTCACCGGCTCTAGATCAGTTAGAGTTCAGCTCCTGCTGCTGGACTTGTGGGTAGTAACAGATTTGCCTTATTTCATCTCAGCCCTCCCTACTGTCTTTGGTTAACTTTGCCTCTGTGGGTCTCCAAGAGCACATGCCCTTGCCCTCATGCCATCCCCTGGGGACCCAACCGTCAGCCCCAGCTCATAGGGCAAGCGATCTGGTCTGACTTGTCCTGGGCTCATTGCCTATACCCATCATTCCAGCCAAACCAAAATTCTTTCATTTTGCTAAGTTGTTTCAAAGATCTGGAACTGTGTGATTCCCTCTCCTTTCACCCTGTCAAAAATCTATTGCCTTCAGAACTATTTTCATGACTAATTGCAAAAATATTTAGTATTCACAGTCATGTTAATACTTGTAAATAGTCGTTATGTGGCCCATTAATTAGATTAGCTTGTTACATGCTAATATGGAATCCACTTATTCATTGTAACACCTATTGGCATCAAGTTTTTACATCTTAGATTTGGAAAGGATATTAAACAACCTCCAGCCCAACCACTCAACTACTACACTGATCAGTTAAGTAATACTCTACCCACATAAATGAATTGCTGTATCTCACTGAGGACTACAAACTGTTTAAAAAACTTTTCCCTTATAATTTCATTCACGGACTCTAATTCTGCCTTTTAGAATTAAATAGGACAAATCTATTCCTTCTTCCATATGCTTGTCCTTCAGATGTTTGTAAAAAACCAAACTGTTCCTTATAAGAATCTTTATCTTTATTTTTTCTTTTTTCTTTTCTCTTTTCTTTCTTTCTCTCTTTCTTTCCTTTCTTTCTTTCTCTCCTTCCTTCCTTCCTTCCTTTTTTGAAGGCTAACCATTCCTTTACATCAAACCACACACAATTTCGGATAGCCAATTGCTATCTTTTGGATCTGATCCCGTCTGTTAGTACCACTTTAAGAATATGGCACCTCCCCTAAACTTAGAGCTCTAGGCACAGTAAAGCACAACAGCATATGGTACAAATTGTGCATACCTCCTGCACTTAGGACACTGTATTTTTATTGATCCAGTCTAAAATAGGTGAAGTCTGATTTTTTCAATCTATATTTACTCAATCATTAATCCAGCAAGGGCTGACTGCTTGTACAGCATTGTATTGAGTATGGAAGACAGGAAGGTAAATACGATGTATTCTCTGCCCTCAAGGGAGAGTCTGCCAGGGAAGATAGGAAAGAAACTGACGTTAAGTGTTATGTAGCAGCTATCTCCATTCCCTCATACTGTTTTACAGTCAACCTAAGTACTTAAGTCATGTGGTATTTATGTGTCTTCATAAAATCTGCTGTTAAATGAGTGTTTTCCATTTTAATGAATGACCTTTCAAACTTAAAAAAAAAAAAACAGGTTTTCCAACTTATTGGAATTATTGAGATATTTTCAATTCCTGATTGTCATGTCTGGACTGTGTCTATTTCATTCACATTCCATACTTGGCGCCTATCACAAGTCCTGACACACAGCAGAAAATCAATAGAAGTTGGTTTCATAGAGGATTAAATAAATACTTGAATAAATGATAATCTGAATTTTCCCAAAGATCTAGAATGTCTACAACGTCTAGAGGAATGGATGCATATTTTTTAGGCAATCATCCTAAATGTTCCTGTTGTTGTTGTTATTACATTTGATTGGGTAAGAACTGGATAGTAGATAATTCAAGGGGTTTTTTTCTCCAGAAAAAAAAAAAAAAAAAAACTTAAATGCACATATTTCACTTTGATGGTTCGTGGCAAAAGTATATGCCTGACCCACAAATCAAGGGCAATTTAAGGTTTCCTGTAAAAATGAGGGAGGGAGCCTGGAGGGATGAGCAATCCTTATTCCACAGAGAGAACCTGAAAGGCATTAAAAAAAGGAAGGGGGGGGAAAAGGCACTATCTTCCTTAGCTCTGAATCAGCCCCAAATCTTATAAGCCTGCTGCTGTGTCTTCAATTAAAAGGTGAACAAGAGGCCACTTGCTCTTCATGGACCCATTCTGCATCTAGTTATCATCCACCTCTGCTTCTTCATGCTCGTAAATCTCTTTTCCTAATCCTCACACTAATTTTGCTGGAGATTTAATTAATTTACTGTCTGGTACTTTCTAGAATCTATGTGTTTTTGCCCTACTGGAAAGTAAAGGTAATTGCTCATGTTGGGTGTTTCTTTCATGTCATTTTTTTAAAGGATTGCTCTGATTACTAGAGGGGACCTTTGGGATTTGTCTGCACTTAGAAATTTCTCCTCCTTTACATCAGGTTAGATTCTATAAACTCTTTGCCTTTCTTAAACAGGTGAATATATTTTCTTAATGTTGACTCAAATTATAATTTGAATGTAAAAAGGAAGCTTGCTCATTAAAGATATCCTATGATGAGTCCTTTGGAAAATCCTTTATTGATTCTCCACATTATCTGTTTCATAAATATTTGAGATTGCCCAGTGAAAGGTATACCACTATTTAGTTAGTATGCTGACCTGTTGCTCTGGTCTGGAACCAGACTCCATTTTTTATATAAATGCTTCCCATCTGGCATCATGCAGCAGTTGGGCACTAAGTAAAGTTTGTAAATAATTCTGGCCCATAAACTGTGGACGAATAAGGGTGTGGGATTAATGATGCAACTGCATTTATTATATATCTAAACCAACATAACTTCTTGGATGAATTCAGCTCAGTACACTAAGAATAGGATAGAATGATTTCCCTCCTTATTCCTAATAGAAGACTATCAATCTATACTTTAAACATTGGACAAGTGGTATAAGGAGGAGCAACAACATTAAAACACATCCCATTAAAAAAAAAAAAGAAGCACTAAGAGATGGAAAAGGTAGCAAGAGAGCTCTCTAGAGCCCTAGATATCAGTATTAATGGAATTTTGAGGTGATGAGGAAGACAAATTTCAGGTTTATGGCTGGGCAACAAAAGGAGATTCCTCTTTTGGATTGGGAGGAATGATTTCACCAAAGGTGATTCTGGTATAATGAAAATATTATTTTTTATTAGAACCTGTTTCTCATAAGTAGAGACAAAGCCATTAACTAACTCATATTATAGTATCTTTCTTTTGCTCTTTCCTAGTCAAACATTTTTAGTGCATACTTCATGCCAGGCACAGTGCTAGGTACCAGGGCTACAAAGGTGAACATGACACTGTCCCCCTTCTCCACAGTATGACTTATCATGACAAAAGCTGAGGACAGTTACAACCACCAGACTGCATTATCTGGGCTATGGCAGAGGTGTGAAGAGATGCCTCTTGGGGGCAGAGCAGCTAGATCAGAACAGGAACAAATTCATTCTGCACAGACAGAAAAATCGTACTGAGCCCAGAGGGATACTATCTGGATGAGAAGAAGGTGAAGACAATATCAAGAAAAAAAAATCCTCATGAAAAAGAAAAAAAGAGAAATGCATCAATATTCCTATGCTATGATCCCTTGTTTAATTAATAAGAGGATTTAGTATTTCAGATCACCATGTTACAGAGATCTGTTGGATTCTAAGACTCAACTTGGGAGGACACACCCCTCCCCTAAATGTTCCTCATTATTTATTCTCCCTTTTTCCATCAAAGCTCTAAAGAGGAGGCTAAGTTTTAGCTACAGCTATTTCCTGGAGGGCATTGTCCTTTCAGAAGGAGGACTATGGTGAAGAATGGTGAAGAACTAAGAGGGCAAACTGAATTCAGGAGTTATAGGGTTGGGCAGAAGGAAGAGGGGTCTGCTCGAAGGGTTCATAGTGACAGCACATGTAGAAGTCCTGAACCTACCCATCAAATGGTACTCTGGCACTGGGAGACAAACTATCCTTTGTCTAACCTGCTTTCAACATCAGTACAAAGCTGCTTCTGAAGAGAAGGCAGATTTCCAAACCTATCCCCATCGAAGCTTCCCTTGCTTCCCTTGAAGGTTCTTTTTCCTGGTGGTCCTTTGAATTAAGGGAAGAAAAAGGTATTGCTTGGCTGTTATGTCTCTCTCATACAGCCTTTCTGGGGGAGTTCCTTTCTATTCTGGAATATATATGTGTGTGTAAATATACAAAGATTGTCCTGAGATTTCTCGTGTTATTATTTCTTTGGAACTTGATATTTATTGAAACACGAAGTGGCCTCTGGCCAACCTCTGAGAGCATCATCATCACAATCACACCGTCTCTTGAGACACAGACCTGTCTAAACAGACCAAGTACAACCACAGATAGCTGGGCGTGATTACCTTTTCTTGACGCTGCTCCACCAAAATGACTCAACGCTAATCAATCCCAGGAAAATACAAAATACCAAAAATGTGTTTGCTGCATAGAAAAGGTAGAACATACCAAAAGCTACTTGTAGTCTTTAATAAACTTAAAATACCCTCTCTCCTTCTCTGACTTTGGGGTTCTCTAGAACTATCCTTGGCCTTGGCTTCTTTCTCAATATGGATTACTTCAGAAAATCCAGGCCCATAGCATTCTGTTAATCAGTGTATTCCTGCAATTGGAAAATGTAGGGTGCACAATGGTGTGGTATCTACTACAATTACATTTTGTTTAAAAAAATGAATGCATAATAAAAAAGAGTAGAAGAAAACACATCAAAAATATAATTATGTCCACTTTTAGGGTGGTGGAATTATGGGTGACATCTTTTGAATTTCCATTTTCTAAATATTCTGTCATATGACTAATATTTCTTATATAATGAGGGGCTGAGGCCTAACCAGTGATTCATTTCAGGAGCTGTGGAGAAAGACCTCAGCCTTGGCTTATTTCCAACTGCATCTGTGTTTCATAGATGAAAGATAGGAAGGAGAAAAATCTGCCCCAAAATGATAGCTATTGTCTAAAATAGCTTGAACTTCTTATTAGGTGTGAAGCCATTAATTAGAAAGATACTATAATATGAGTTAATTAATGGCTCACACCATATTAGGCAAAATAAGGCAATATTAGTGTTCAAAACAAGAAAAAGAGAAAGAGAGAGAATGAGAAAGAGAGAGAGAAGTCTATTAATTCCTTTTACAAAATGACTCTCCCATCCATTCCTTCTTGCCTTGCCACCTCCACCACTTGCGGACCAGCCCTCTCGCCTCAGTGACCCTGACCATCCCGGTTTGTCTCTGTGCCTACCCTCGCCTACCTGAGTACCACCTGAATGCCACAGAACCCTCAGCTTCTCAGCACTTCCATCATATTACTCACCCGTTCAAAACATCAAATAATGTCCCACTTCTACGACTTACTGTACAAAGTACTCAGTCCCTTCAAGTGTTCCTCTCCTTATCTATATAGGCTCATCTGTATATAAGTACACATATATAGAGAGAGAATATAATATAAATACATGCCAACTATATCTGATTCCCTTCCCATCCTTCATTTCAACTGGGTCAGCATCTAAACCAAGAAAAAAATAACTAGTTGAAAGAGGACTTTGTATCCCTTCTTGAATGTAGCCTTTTGGGGAAAATTCCCCAGGGAACACTAAGAACTGTCAACAACACAGACCCAACCTCTAGATTGGAAAGGATCTTCTCGGCTATTCTTGGTTTTAAAACCTGGCCTAGATAACATGTTGTGTCCTTACAGCTGTTTTCTAAGAGTTGATATTTACTTCAGTTTTGAAATACACATAAGAATCCTAAAGTTCTAGCCTCCCCAAAATAAGCGAAATCCATTTCATTACTATAGGGGCGACACCAGGAAGCATTTGGACAACGTGGTATATATACTCTTTATCCAAATACTCCCTGAAAATTGACTCAGAAGTGCCGTTTTTACCAGTGTATTTGAAATTCTAATTTAAAAAGAAACTTTGAAAGACACTATCCTTTTCTGAGAGTGGGGGGAAGAGGAAGTGATTTTAAACAGCAAAACAAAACAAAACAAAAGCAACTTGGCCCATAGTGACTCAGATCTGGATGTGGACAGTCCCTTTTAGTATTCCTTGGGTCCCCTGGGGTCAAGGTTGGGAAGTCACTCTGTGGTTCTCCTCAATTTTGCACAGAGCCAACCCCTCTATGCTAGATTTTTGTCACCCTGCTCTAAGTAATTAGGTGAGTGGACCCAGGCATTTGGAATCACTTTTATTCAACAACTACTTTTTGAACTCCTGCTCGGTGCCTGGCAATGTTCTTAGTACTGAGCATGAGCAATGAATACACCAAGCAATGACCTCTGTCCCAGAGAAGCTCCTGTTCTAACCAATGCACATCATAGCATGGGTGTATTAACTTATGATCTATAAGCCATCTAAATACTGGAATTGGGGAGCCCTGGGTGGCTCAGTCGTTAAGCATCTGCCTTCGGCTCAGGTCATAATCCCAGAGTCCTGGGATCAAGCCCCACATCAGGCTCCCTGCTTAGCAGGAAGCCTGCTTCTCCCTCTCCCACTCCCTCTGCTTGTGTTCCCTCTCTCGCTGTGTCTTTCTCTGTCAAATAAATAAATAAAATCTTTAAACATAAATAAATAAATACTGGAATTGTTTGCAAAATTTTGTGCATATATTCACTTCTCTAGAGCACAAGGCATTAGATTTTATCAGATTTTCTAAAGATGTGCTGCAACTATCAAAGTATTTTTTACATGACTCTAAGGTATAGTTCTAGAATAATACAGCCAGAAAATGGCTAGAACGGTGGCTTTGGAGTCAAGTCAACGTGTTTTCAAATCAGGCTCTGCAACTTATTAACTCTATAAGCTTGGGCAAATAAAAATTTATTCATTTTCCTCACCTCTGTTTTCTCATCTATAAAACTGAGGTTAGGCCTCAGAAAGCTCTTGTGAGCTTTCTGAGCTCCCAAGATTACGTATATGATTGGTTGAATTAGATTACGTATGTGACACTGTAAGGTTAGTGTCTCTCTCCCCCAACCTCGTCTTGTAGGTTCCCCTCCAAAATGTGAGCGAGAAGTCTGAATCAAGTTCAAAGCACAAAGATAGACTCGGTTGTCTTTAGTAGCTCAGAGGTCCTCATCCCCAGAGGCTTTCGATTTCCATATCGGAAATGTCATAGGTTAGCAAGGAAAATCCTTTCCAAACTGAAAGTTTATGGTTCCATGAAATCCCCAGCATTCTATGTACCAAAAAGGTGGATGCCTACAATTTCCTTTGGAGAGTATTTTATGACCCAGTGAATGGCCAAACTTTGTTCTTTGATTCCTTGATAGAATAGATGCTTGTTTGGAAGCTATATAGTGATATTCAGAACAATTCTTTTAGTATAACTCCAGAAAGACAATACTCATGATGGTAATTAAATTGCCTTTCATTTGTTCAGTATTTTATAATTTTTAAAGATTTTAAAATGATAAATGTAAAAGCTTCATTGTACTCGATAATGAACACAACTCTTTTTAAAATGATCCTTTAAAAGGGCATAGGAGGCTCTGTTTAGTTTTACCCCTGCTTCCTCTCGCAGCCTCAATAATCACATCCCTCCTCTTGCTCTGTGTTCCAGGAACACTGGCCTTCTTTCTGAGGACAGTAAACATCCCATTTCCTCTTCCTGGGCTATAACACCAAGTACGCCTAGATTGGTATCATCAACCACTACTCAACGCCCATTCCCTCAAGGACCCTTCCCCTGCCTTTTTAGAGTTCCCTGCAGCACCCTGTAACATTTCCCCTGTGGCCTGTCACAGTGAATTGTGATAAGGGGGGAGGGAGTATTAAATTAAAATCTGTCTATTCCCCTAGTTTGTACAACCCATAAAGGCAGGGACCACATGTACTTTTACTCATTATTGTATCACAGAACTTGGTCCAGTGCCTGGCATCTGGGAGTGAATACTACATTTTGGTAAGATGCAATGTTGGATGAAAGGCAAGTAGGATGGATGGCATTTTCACTCTGCATGTAAGGAAAAAAAGCAATGTGCACAAGGGCATGTGGCCGCCCAGTGGGGTTGAAGCATGGGCACCCAGTGCCCTGACCGATACTTTCTCTCCACTTCCCACGCTGTATCTCCTCTTCTCTCTCTCCTCTTCCAGATTGGACTCTGGGCTGATCAAAGATAATTAATATGCCTTTTACTTGTATTAAGCCTTGGTTTATAGAGCAGGACTTAACTTAAGAAAACCCTAAGCTGCTGATACATCTCAAATGCCACTCTCAGTCAAATTCTTCTCTGGGAATTCCCACCTTGAGTTTCTTTTTCTTAGAAAACCAGGGCTCACCCACTTATTTTTAAGTAGTTCTCAGAATTACAGTCCTTCTTTTATACTTGTGCCTACAAGCAGAGAACATGCTCATGTAGAATTAAAGCGAGAAAGACTGATGCAAGAACAAAGCAACGTTAAACCAAAGGACAGTCACTGTGCTGCCCTGAAGATATGTCAGGTTAGAGAAGAGACAGTGCAAGGAACACCTGCCTGGGGGCGCGGGGGGGAGAGGAGGGTAATGGTGACCTCGACCATGCTACCTGGCAGTCAAGTCCTCCCACATGCCTGACACTGTACTAAGAGGCTCTGGAAGTTAGGAACCGACTCAAATGTTTGCTAAGTGGAAACACATGCAGGATTTGGGCTCATTCACCTTCACAGCAAGAGAGCGGAAGTAAGGATAGCGCACGTTTGTTGACACCACGTGTCAGGCACCGTTCTAAGTTCTTTACGTCCTGCCTCTGTAATTCTCAGAACAACCCTGCAAGGTGGTTATCGTGGTTTCCTCATTTTACAGATACAACAACTGACCTCCTGTCCTCCTGCCTCCTGCTTCTGCAGCTCCAGTGTTTCTCATTTCTGGTTGCCAGAATAATCCTCTAAAGCATGGTTCTGCTATATCGCTCATAAACAGGGAGAGGTCCCCCAGCGAGAAAAGGATGGGATTGAAATTCTTTGGTCCGGCCATAAAGGCCTGTCATAGGGGACTCTACTCCAGTTGCCTGAAAAGGCCTTGGAATTTGTAATATTTAGAAGAAAAGAGATTTCACTCCTGTCCCCACTGCCTATGAAGCTCTCTTCTCTGCTCCTTCAATTCCTACTCATTTTTTCAAGACCTGACTCAATGGCCCCCTCTGTGGGAAGCCTTTCTAGGCCATTCTGGCATACGTGGTCTCCTCCCTCTTCTGTATTCCTCTGAAACTTATTTCTGTTATAGTCATTGGCCACTTCATTCTGATTTGCTTTGTGTCATCTCTTAACTGCTCTTATTGCAAACTTCTTGAAGCCCCCAATGTGTCACGTACATCTTCAGACCCCCACACTGATCCTGTCTTGTGCCTCCCTCAGAGAGGCAGTGAGGTAGAGTAGAAAGAGCACAGTGTGGGAGCCTGCAAGTCTTAGGTTCAAGGGTGCCCTCGGCTCAGGTCATGATCTCCATTCCGGGGATGGGGCCCCATGTCTGGCTCCCAGCTCAGCAAGGAGTCTCCTTCTCCTGCTCCCTCTGCCTCTCCCCCTGCTTGTGCTCTCTTTCTCTCAATCAAATGAGTAAGTAAAATCTTTAAAAAAAAAAAAAAAAAGATTTACGTTTAAATCACGACTCCTCTTACTAGATGGATAGCTATAGACTTCATGCTTAACTTCAATGCCCTTATTTGCAAAATAAAAGATAATGATATACACCTTGCATGATACAATCTTTGGCACATGGTAGGGCTCAAGAAATTATTATTTGAATTTTTCATTGACAGATGGTACAATCACTGCTGGCCAAATTCCTAAAGGAGCCGAAATTCACTTAAAGCACATTACATTATACAGTGGTGATTTAAGTACTACTATGTTCTGAGGCTTGTCAGGGGGAAATCATGGAGATGAGTATACTGCATGCCAGTGACATCTAGAGAAGATGATTCCTTTAAATCAAAGGGGTAAAGTAATGATAAGCACTGTGCACATTAGACGAGAAGGACTTCCAGAAGTGTTTGTAGTTGAATCACATTTCAGTTCTGATAACACCGGTTTCTAGCGTGAAAACAGTTTTCACGCTAGAAACCTGTAAACCTTACCTAGGATCCTCAGGTAGTAGAAAACCTCAAGAAGTTTCCAATGCTTTGTTACTCATAGTGAGGTCAACAACCAGGAGCCCGGGCAACACCTGGGAGCTTTTGAAACTGCAGAATCTCTCTCCCCACCCCCTCCCACCAACTCTCCCACCTACTCATTCAGAATCTGCATGTTAACTAGATTTGCAGGTGACTGGTGATATACTAAAGTTTTGAGAGGTGCTGTTCTAATATGACCCCCTCTTTTTTGTCAACCCAGGAAGATGGGTGTGTTGGACTTTCCCAGGTTGTGAAATCTGCTGTTTGCAGACACAATGCAGGCCCGGGCCTTTAATTTTGACGTTTTTGATCTTTCTGCTGAGCCACAGATTCCTACATGATTAGACGAATGTTTTAGGTACTGGTTTGAATGTTTCTCACTTGGGTTGTATTTTTAATATTACTTATAAGTGAAAGTAAAATTATTTTTCTTAAAGATCTTATTAAGACTGCTTTTATTTTTAAGAAAAGAGCTAAAGCCTATCATTTGTACCAAAATGTTTTAAATTCTTATAGGAATGGGTTTTAGAGCTTAACATTCATTTCACAGAATTAAATTCTGAAAGCCCACCCTTTTAAATTTTTTTAAAAATTTATCAGCACTCCATGTGATTAAAAAATTCAGCTTAAAAATACTTTCTTTTTCTTGCACACTTAAAGAACTCTGCATATTTTTAAAACTCCACAACTTTGAATCAAGTAATTCTGTAACTTTGAAAAATGAGGTTTTTTAAAGTAAAATTTAATGCTCTTCTGGACATCAATTGAAATTGATCTTCAAGATCTACCCAAAATGTTATTACAATTTATAAATTTTATTTATAAAAATACTGTACCTCTACAACCTGATCTTGGTCAGAAGTGAGTCCGCCAAAACATTTTATTTCTCTTTTAGTGTGTATTTTCTATCATAGCCATTTGTCTACTTTCGGCATCTCCTCTGCAAAGACTAAAAAGGAAACATTAAAAAACTTAATTCAGCAAATATTTACTGACCATCTACTATGTGTTGCAGAGTGAGTTACAATGGTGAATAAGATCAATGTAGTTGGTACCTGCCTTCAAGGCTCTTACATGCCAATTAAATATTAAGAATGTTATCTATAATTGGCTGAGAAAAAGAGCCCATGAAAGATGAAAGGATTTCATTAGGACACTGAGAGCTATTAGCCCCAAGCTTTTGATGGCAAATTGGCTGCAAGTACTAGATGGGTTCATTTATCTACTCTTTCACCAGACCTTTAATGAGTACCTACTGCATCCTACTCACTGAACCTTCAGAAAATTGACGGGTGATGATTCACAGTGTGTTAAAGAGGAGTGTTTCACGTTAGCCTGGGGATAAACCTGGGGTTAGGTGGAGTCTCATCTCTGTGTCCTCTGTAGTGATTAACAAAACATATTATGCAGAGTAAACATACAACTTGTTAATCAAGAACGTCAAATTCACCTATAGAGTGGACAACAAACCAGCAGCGAGTGTCCCTGTTAGTAAGACATATTAAAACATATGTTGATTATAAATGATTTACCAATGGGGATATGTATGAGTTCAACAACTATTTATTAACAGTATTAATATTATTAATAATTATGTATTATATTATTTATTTATATAATTGTTTATTATTAATATTATTTATATAATTATTTATTATATTAGTATAATAATTATCAATAATATTAATATATTATATATCATATTGATATTAATAATTAATAATATTAATATTGTTGGTAATGATATTAATGACTACTATGTGTCATGTGCTATGCTAAGTATTAGGCATAAAGAAATGACAGATGTAGACCTTCGTTACATGGGGAGACAAGTAACAACAATGGTAATACCCTTTAGTAAGTATTATGATTTATTAAAGCGCAGGATTTTATAGAAAACGTATGGCAGGCTTTGTTACCCATGCAGGGGAGGAGCGATTTGGAGAGGGTTTCTGGATCCAGTTTAAAGGTTGGTATATATTCTCCCCATCTGTATCTCAGAACTAGACCCTGAATCTACTAAGGCCTAAGATACACGCATTAGAATTCAGATTTTATGTTAATCTCTCTGTGTTTACTTTACCTATTACTTCTTCCTTTGGGGAACACACGTAAAATGTGAATGTCTTTGGTCACAAACTACCCTGTATTGTTCATTTACAAACAAATAAATTAAAGAATTCCTGGAAAAAGAGCACTGTGGTGCTTCTTTATTTGTGAGTTTTACAAAGGGATTGCCCTTTACAAAAGTTTCTGGGCAGATTTCCACTGTTTCGTTCTGTCATTGGATTTCTTGGCCCTCAACACAAAGGGACTATATTTGGAGGGACAATAGTCCTACTCCACATGGAGCTTTATAGTACTATTTGCTTCAGGACACTTGGCAAAACCCACCCTACTGACTCTCTCCAGAGGAAGAACAATTAAATGATGGCCACCTCCTCCCACAATGATCATCACTGTGGCTTTAGAATTAGCTCATTTCCCAATGAGCTGGCTGGTTTTTTAAAATTTCCTCCTTTGATTATTCCTACCAAAATGTTTCTGAATATATAAGTAATACACAGTGCACAGAGAAAATAGAGCAGAGGACTGTATTAAAGCTAATGTGCCTGATATTTTAAATATTAGCAAAGTGTCTATCAGTATGCATATTTGCATTTCTTGAAGTTGAATCCTGTGATCTGTTTATTTTTTTTCTTTTCTAATTTCCAATCAAATGTCTTGGCAAGATATGTTTGCCTTGTAGAACTGCCCATTTCCTCCCCGATGGTGTCTCGGTTGCCCACAGTAAGTGTGCTGGGAACCTCTCCAGAGCTCTGGGGTCTATATGACCACCAAGGATCTTATGATGGTTATGTTACCTCCTACTGAGTTCTTTCACCAAAAACTTAATTCTGTCATTCTCTAACAAGCACAGCTTTCCTGTGGACTTAAACTTGATCTTAGTTGAGAAACTCAGATTTGAACTTCCACCCCCACTGGATGCATATCAGGCATAGGGTTGAGTGTCAGTGATTCAGTAAATTTTCATAATATCAAAGCTCTATCTGGGCAGTTCTGATACAGTAGAGTCTAACTACCATGACAGTGAGTTTAAGCCCTGCTCCCTCCCTGACACTTTCCCTGATCATACCCTCACTCTTCCTTCTCTGAGCTTTTCTTAAAGAGCGAAAAGTGCAGTTAGAGAGTTGTAGGTTCGGGGGGGGTGGGGTTCGGGACCCCGGAGGAAGCCACAGAGCTGGACCAAGTAAGTTGGAGTCTTCACACTAGAGGCCACAGTGAGAGCAGGAGCTGTGGGTCAGCCTTCTGCAGGAAGCTTGACCAAGTAAGAGGAAGGCGGAGGAGGGAGGCTGGCATGATGTCTACATTCACAAAGAACAGGCTGAGCCTGTGAGGCACATGGTGGGCAAAGAGGAGAGATCAGGACAGACCAGTCACGCTCAACCATCATTTCAACCAAATATACTGAACAACGAAACCTCCTACAATACACTGACAGGTAGCTCTCTAGGGTAACCTGAAACAACCATCCTATGTTTAGGATGTCTTACTCGGGATAGTTGTCACAATTTCTTTACAATGTGCAATCGCTTTAGAGTGTGCACATACAGCAGAAAAGGCAGCTAGCCATGAGCAGATATCAACACTCTAAACTGGGAATGAATGGGACCGGAAGCGTTTCTTTTGAATAAAATGTATTCTAAGAGGGTGATCAAAGATGGGGGCGATGCATTCTCTCAAGCCCTGAGTAGCTATTCCCAATATTTTTCCTCCAGAGAGCAACCCACTTCTAGTCAATGGCAAGGATGACAAATGATCTACCTCCGATCCGTTTTCCAGAACGTTTGCCTAGGGTCCACTGACATTATGCTCCCCTGGGGTGACAAAGGGGATGGATGCGGTGAAATAATAGAGACAGGTAAAGGGCTCTCCCTTGCCGGACTCTGGACTGTTTGGGAGACAGGAACACACTGAGCGGAGTCATCTCTGCTCTTTTCAGTTGCAAGTCTAGGTGGCAGCAGGCACCTGTCACTCACTCAGTTCTGGGGACAGCATGCTACCGACACCCTCCTGGATGCTGGTGCTCTTCAAGGTATAAGTCCATTAACAGAGAGATTACATGAAAGGAAGTCATTATGGGATTGCCAAGGGGAAATATATATTTAAAAATATTTTCCTGGGACTACAATAGAATGCTTTGTACCCACCGGCCTTCGTTTCTATAAGCGAAAGTTACACGTCTCTAGGCTGTAATTCAGTCCATCTGCACAAACTGATAGATAGCAGTACTCACCTCACTGTGGGCAACCCAGCAGGGCAGGTTCATAAAATGCTGCCAAATCTCTCGAGATAGTAAACTTGCATTGCTGGTTCTTCTCCTTTCATATTTACCAAAAATAATAAACCGAATGAATGTGAGCATTCATACAATGTTATTAATATTCTGAACTTTAAAAAAAAATAGAATGCTTTACTTATTTCACCCTGAATAAAATTTGATATCTGAGATAAAATCTTTTCAGCTTCTAATCTTTGTGGATAAGGCCTCTGGAAACAGCAGAACAGAGTAGAAAGTATATGAAATTTAGGGAAGATCTGGGTTTAAATTCCAACTAAGGGACTTCATTGGCTGTGCTCTCGAGCAGTCTACGTAACCTGAGTTTCTGTTCAGAAGCTTGTAAACTAGAGATAGGAGAGATCTACCTCATACCATGACTTTGAGAAGGAAGTCAGATAATGGAAGTGCTTTGCAAACTGTAAATATTAGTTGTAATATTATTTATGCTTCATCACTTTTAGCCTGAGGTTATTTGCTTCCTTATTCATTTAGTCAACAAACAAACAAACAAACTTAGTGAACTCCTTCTAGGCTCTGGACTACAGAGATCAAATGATAAAGGGACAGACAGAGCTTGCAGAGAACATGTCAGGCTCAGAGAGACATGGCAGCCATGGTAGGAAATGAAACCAAAGGTGGTGCCAAGTTCTGGTCTCAACACAAATGGAAAGCAACTTAATAGGTAGGAGACATTATTTATACTGTGCTTTCTCTTGCTTGTGGACTACATAGAACTTCATAAGTTCTATGTAAATGGAAGGATGGTATCATTGTTTCGATCCCCCCAAAACACCAATTGTCATTGCTATAAGAAAAAAAAATAATGCTACAAGATCTGTCCACAATTGAATATGCATTCTTATCAGAACAAATGGCTACTCCTTTCCTTTGGAAACATTTCCTAATGTTTCCTTTTCCTTTTGAAAGTTGTGCTTAAAGCATTGCATGAAATAACCATGTTTTGCTTGACCAAATATACATAAAAGCTACAATAACATCATATCAACATATCATTTTTACTGTTTATCTTATGGTTTCCTTTGCTTTCACTACGAAGTCTGTGGTGCCACATTTAAGTCCATGCATTTACTGAAGAGAAACAACCCCTTCTGCCCTAAGGAGAAAACGCTACATTCCTTTTTCCCTTTTTCCTTTTCTCTGAATGGCAATCATAGGTTCTAGATGCCACCTAGCTGGGGAAGATAGTCTTTCAAGTTGGAATTCCCTTGTCAGGGCATTTCCCCCCTAAATTCCTATCTTGAGAAACTGCATCCTGTCTTTCCTGCTCCCCCATTTTTTCGTACTTCCCCTCCTCCTACCCCATCCTCCTATTTTCTATGATTCTACATTTCAGCATCTGTGCTAGAGTCGGGGTGCTGGTAAAGGTCTAGCGATAGCACATTGAAACAAGGGGAAAATGAGAAACCTGTCCATTTCAATGTTTCTGGCATGCATACTTTCTGATGGATGTTATATTTTTTGCTATGTAGACCTGTTCTTACAAATGAGTAAGTTTACACAGTAATGTGAATTTATTTGAGTAGACATGTGGCAACATAGCTTTCTTCTGTGAATAAAAAAACAATTCTGCTACATAAGCACGTGAATATCCGTTATTGGACTCAGAAACATTGTATTTTGGAACATTTCATTTAGATCCAAGTAACACCAAAATTTCTAATAACAAACAACAAAAACTCCATGGAGAATGACCCATTTGTTGAGCCAGACTTATTAGAATTGTAATGAAAGTCTTTTCTTAGGTAGTAACATTCTTAGTTCTCCTTTAGCCCGTTGTAGTGAGTTACCAAATATTTACATCCTAGTTAGTAGAACTGAAGTCTGAACTCAAAGCTTATTTCCTTTTTTAAAAAATTTAATTTCTTTATTTGTGTGTGTGAGAGAGAAAGAAAGAGAGGAGCGTGCGAGCACACAAAGCAGGGGAGTGGCGGGCAGAGGGAGAGAGAGAAGCAGCCTCCCCATTGAGTAGGAAGCCCACTGTGGGGCTCCATCCCAGGACCCTGGAATCATGACCTGAGCCGAAGGCAGGTGCTTAACCAACTGAGCCACCCAGGTATTCCCCCATATTTCCTTTAAATTTCCTAGTAAAATGGCTAACTTTGCCGTCAGATATTTTTAAATCTGGGAATATGAATAAGAACGGTATAAGCATCTAGTAAAAATAGATACAATTAAAATGTTATTGTTTGGAAGATTTTTTTAAAAAATCATCATGAGTTCATTACCCTAGGGACCTGTTTTTTAGAAAAACATAGTATTCAGAATGAAGAATTTGCTACCTCAGTGGGAAATTTCATTATTTTGTGATATAAACAAATTGTTTATTTTAATAATTAAAAGTTCACATAAGCCAAATAAGTAGAAGCACCAGCCGTATTGAATATTTCCATCTGTGTCCTTCAGGCATCCTGATCTGAGGTCAGTAATCCTGGACCCTATGCTTCCTGCTTGCTATGGCTTCATGCCTGAATTTCTCTGCATGTGCCTCTGATCCTTGCTGGAGCTTCCTTCCCTCCTCCCTCTCCTTTGGTGAATTTTCACTTACTCTTGAGAATTCAACTTGCTGGTCACCCATTCTGGAGAGCATTCCATGACCCATTTCTTCAAACTTCCATTTTCATCTAATTTGTTGGCTCTCCATGACACTCCACAGAACACTGAGCTAATTTGTTTGTGCGTCAAGGATCTGATTCAAACCCAGGCCTGTCAGGGCACTGAAGCTGGTGTCTTTCTTTAGTACTAGCTTGCAATGGTGCTTTATTCCCTGCAGCGTGAGAAGAACTTCCTTAAAAACTCCTGATTGGTTCTGCCCTTATCTACCAACAGCACGGTGGCCAGAGACTCTGATCTCTTCATAGTTAACTGAAACAATGCTCACCGATTTCAGGGATAGTATACTTTAAGACAGAGGATTCCAGATTTTGAGATTTTATAGACTGGGAATAATTTCAAAAGAAAGTTTGGAAGTAAAACTAAAGTTACCTACCTTTTAATTTTGCTAGGTCAAGGAATTCAACACCACTACCATGATTACACTCAAAATCGGCATGTAAAACATCAAAAGGAAGAAAGGTCATAACCTCATAGTAAAGAAAAAAATTATCAGTTAAAAACTGTATATAATATGTTCCCAATGGAATCATGAAAATTTCATCAGATTGCCACCCAGGCACCAACATTTTGGGAGCCATGGTCAATGCATGACACGGTTGTAAATTTATCCTTATAGTGCCTGCTAGGGGCTTTTATGTTGTCTTGTGTTCTACTTACCATGGGATCCTTATAGAGAGTAAGTGTAGCTGCTGTCACAAGCCAGGTGCATGAAGCTTTGACAATAAAGTGGAAATAATTGTCATGATGTATGATTTGAATTTTAAAAATTATATAAGACTGTTGGTGGGAATGCAAATTGGTGCAGTCACTATGAAAGACAGTAAGAAGGTTTCTCATGAAATTAGAAACAGAAATACCATATGATCCAGTAATTCCACTTCTGGGTATTTACCCAAAGAAAATGAAAAAACTAATTTGAAAAGATATATGCACGCCTATGTTTATTGTAGTATTATTTATAATAGCTAAGATATGGAAGCAATCGAAGTATCCATCAGTAGATCGACGGATAAAAAAGAAATGGTATATATACACAATGGAGGACGCCTGGGTGGCTCAGTGGGTTAAGCCTCTGCCTTTGGCTCAGGTCATGGTCTCGGGGTCCTCGGATAGAGCCCCGCATCGGGCTCTCTGCTCAGCAGGGAGCCTGCTTCCTCCTCTCTCTCTCTCTCTCTGCCTCTCTGCCTACTTGTGATCTCTGTCTTTCAAATAAATAAATAAAATCTTAAAAAAAAATAAATATACACAATGGAATATTACTGAACCATAAAAAAAAGAATGAAATCTTGCCATTTACTATAACATGAATGGACCTGGAGGGTATCATGCTAAGTAAAATAAGTTAGACCAAGAAAGACAAATACTGTATGATTTCACTTATATGTGGAATCTAAAAAACAAAAAAAAACAAACAACAACAAAAGAGAAACAGACTCACAATCTAGTGGTTGCCGAAAGGGAGGGAGTGAAGAGATAGGCAAAACAGCTGAAGGGACGTAAGAGATACAAACTTCCAGTTATAAAATAAATAACTCCTGTGGATGAAAGGTATAGCATTGGGAATATAGTCAATAGTACTACAATAGCTTTGTGTGGTAAAACATGGTAACTACATTTCTCATGGTAAGCATTTTATAATGTACATAATTGTCAGATCACTATGTTGTGTGACTAAAACTAATATATCAACTATACTTCAATGAAAAATAAAATTTACAGAGTACCTGGCTGACTCAGACAGTAGAGCATGCAACTCTTGATCTTGGGGTCATGAGTTTAAGCCCCACATTGGGCATAGAGATTACTTTAAAAAATTCACAAAAATTTAACTTGTCCAAGTCATATAACTAGTATGTAACAGAGCTAAGATTTGAACCCAGGTCAGTCAGACTCAAAGGACTTTAAACAACATTAAAGTCAAAACTGGGACATCTTGGGGCGCCTGGGTGGCTCAGTGGGTTAAGCCGCTGCCTTTGGCTCAGGTCATGATCTCAGGGTCCTGGGATCGAGTCCCGCATCGGGCTCTCTGCTCAGCAGGGAGCCTGCTTCCCTCTCTCTCTCTCTGCCTGCCTCTCCATCTACTTGTGATTTCTCTCTGTCAAATAAATAAATAAAATCTTTAAAAAAAAAAAAAAAAAAACTGGGACATCTTTTGATCTAGGCCTCCAACTTCAGCAAGGTATTCAGCAAGGTATTATACTTTAAATGGTACTATAGGAAAGTATTATCACTCTCATTTTATAGATGAGACAATAGAATTACAGAGCTATTGTTACAGCCTGATCAGTTTGGAAAGCAATACCAAAAACAACAATTAACTTATCCTCTCATAGAGAACAGTTATTCATTTTAATATAGGAATGAAGGTGTCAATAGGATACCAAGACATTTAATTGGGGGAAAGAATAGTTTTTTCAACAAATGATGCTGAGATATTTCGATATCTACATGCAAAAGAATGAAGTTGGATCCTTACCTCACGCTGTAATTTACCTCACAAATTAACTCAAAATGGATCAGAGACATAAATGTAGGAGTTAAAACTAGTAAATTTTTTTAAAGATTTATTTATTTATTTATTTATAGAGAGGGGGGAGGGTCAGAGCGGGAGAGTCATCAAGAAGACTCCCCAGGGTGCATGGAGCTGATGTTGAGATCACTCCCCACCTAAGCCAAAACCAAGAATTGGACACTTAACCAACTGTGCCACATAAGGACCCCAAAACTATTAAAACTCTTAAATGAAAACATAAGTATAGATTTTTGTGACATTGGATTAGGCAATGGTTTCTTAGAAATGATACCTAAAGAAACAAATAATCAAAGAAAGAACAGATAAACTGGACTTCATTAAAAGGACATAAGAAAATAAAACAATAACCCAGCAAATGGGAGAAAATATTTGCAAGTCATATATCTGATAAAAGTCTAATACCCAGAAATATAAAGATATCTTACAACTTGGGGCACCTGGGTGGCTCAGTGGGTTAAGCCTTTGCCTTCGGCTCAGGTCATGATCTCAGGGTCCTGGGATCAAGCTCCGAATTGGGCTTCCTGGTCAGCAGGGAGCCTGTTTCCCTTTCTCTCTCTGCCTGACTCTGCCTCCTTGTGATTTCTCTCTCTCTCTCTGTCAAGCAAATAAGAAGTAAAATCTTAAATATATATATATATATATATATATATATATATATATATATATATCGCCACTCAACAGTAAAAAAGTGACTCAATTTAAAAATGAGCAGAGGACTTGAAATTTGTCCAAAGACTATATACAAATGCATGCGGAAAAATTCTCAACGTCATTACTCATTAGGGATATGCAAACCAAAAACATAGTAAGACACCATTTCACATCCTATAGGTTAAGTATAATAAAAAACCTGGACAATAAAAAGTGTTGACTAGGATGTAGAGAAATTTGAACCCAGAATTTAAAATGTGCAGCCGTTTTGGAAAACAGCTTAACAGTTTCTCAAAAAGTAAGACAGAGTTACCGTATCAGGGAGCAATTTCACTCATAGATATATATCCAAGAAAACTGAAAATATATGTTCACACAAAAGCATGCACATGAATGCTCATAAAAACAGTATTTATAATGGCTGAAAAGTAGAGACAACCTGAATATCTATCAACTGATGAGAAGATAAACAAAATGTGGCATAATCTGAACCAGGGAACACCATTCAGTCAGGAAAAGGAATGAAGTACTAATGCATGCTATAACACAACGACCTTTGACAACATTGTGTGAAGTGAAGGAAACCAGACACAAAGGCTTACATCATGCGATTCTATTTACATGAAATGTCCATAATAGGCAAATTCATAGAGACAGAAAGTAGCTAAGTATTGCCCAGGACTGGGAGGAGGTAGAAACAGGTATGACTCCTAATAAGCATTTTGAGGTGACAGAAATGTCCCAGAATTAGATAGCGGTGATGGTTGTACAACTTGGGGAAAATACTAAAAACTATGTAAATATAAACTTTATATGGGTGAATTTTATGTGACTTCTATCTCAATAATTTTTTTTTTAAAGAATGTGATTTTAACTTAATTAAATTAACTTCTCTGAAGCTGGACAAGCACACAGTGGAATGGAAAGAGTGTTAAAGTAGGAGGTCTGGGCACCTGCCTCATTTCTGCTACCGGGATCACTGATGGTGGGTCAATCACTCACCTTCCCTGGTCTTTGGTGAGGGCTTATAACACACAGAGTTGGACCCTCATGGATGATCATGGGTGATTCAGTTCCACAGCTCGATATTTGTAAATCTGTACCAAAACTTGAATATTTCTACAAAACTACAACAGAGATAAGATACATTCTTGTATGCTCCTTACCATGTGTCCAATACAGATGAGACTCTGTAGTATGATGGAAGAGAGCACACCCTTGGAGGGACTCTTTCCAAGCTGAAAGCCCTGCTCAGCCATTTGCTAAATACCCGACCTTAGAAAAGTCACTCTACCTCATTCTGCCTCAGTTTCCTCCTCTGTAAAACTGAATACTATAGGATTTTGTAATTAGCAAGCACTAATCATGGAGCATATTCATAGATCTTTACAAAATCAGGTGATGACAGCCTTTGGCTACTTCTAGAATTAAAGAGCAATTGTTGAGTATCCCAATTGTAGAAAGGGGTGTATCTAGGGATTCCCCCCTCTCTCTCCCCGCCCTAGGTTTGTCCTTTCAGTCCTTACAAAAGACTAGAGGTACTCACTTTACATGAGAAAACAGAGTCAGCTCTGAATAACTTGGGCTAGAAGCTCTTTCTCTGGGGCTCTTTACTCCCAGCCCCACCCCCTCCAGCCACAGAGGCCACACACCGGGATTCCAGGGTCCTGCCTGGGGCAGGGCCGGGTTTCTAGGAGTAGCACACGCAGAGATGAGCCAACCAATGTGAGAAAATGACATCCCTATGAATACCACCCTAAGTTTTAGGTCCTTCTCCCAGCTCAACCTCCACCATTTTTTCAGAACCTGGTAATTCCCAAAGAATACTTCTACTATATTCTCTATGTATGTTTCCCGAAATCACATTTCTACCCATAGGTATTTTTTGAAATGATCAAAAGATCGACTTTCTATGTGTACTAATCTAGATGGAAAGCTGGACGAGCAAATTTTCAGTAAAAGCTGTGCACCCTGCATGGTTCCTGTGAGCGAACACACACTTGTTCCTCCATTACAAACCTATTGTTAGAGGTTAATCATGGACTAATCACGTTTCTAATTCTGAATGCATGGAATGATTTCTAGATTTTTAAGGACACTTAATAGGCACACAATCAATTTATGGACACCATTAAATACTGTGTGTGTAAAATAATATTTTTTGTATTTTATTTGCTAGAGATAACATTTCTATTGTTTAAAACCAACTGAATACTAGGCAGGCTTGATTCCTTCCTCTGTACTTCTTTTATATATGGCATTCTCTACACCTAATACCCCTGATTCCATTAGTTTTATTAGTGAATAAAGATAATAAAAAATAAAAACTGCCATTTTAAGCACTTACTCTGTGCCATCACCATTCTCTTACATATTTTATTCAAACACACACACACGATTATTAGTCCCATTTTACAGATGAGAAAACTGAGTTCAAGTGGCAAAGTATCTGGCTCAAATTAGCCACACAGCTGGGAGACAGCTGCAGACAATACCAGAGGCTCTCCTATCTAGACCTCACAATGAGTGAGCATCAGTTCTTTACTTCTCTTTCTCCCCAACCAAGTCTCTCTTTCCAGAGGCTTTCTACAGATCACTCTTGCTGATAGAATTTTTTTTTTCCCTCTATGTCTTCAGTATTTGTAACGTGAGTTTTCCAGAGCATTAATTTGTTACCTCTGTTAAATTTTTTTCAGTTATCATCAGAGACATGTATTTTGTACATCAGGTTAAATTTGTGCTTAATTATAAAGAAGAGACTGTGCTCTTTCTTTCTCCCACTCTTTTTTTTTTTTTAATTCTGCTATGACCTGTGCATCAAAGAATGTTCTGAATAAGGTAGGTGTTCAGCAGATACCATCAACTCACCCCTCATTAATCAGTGTTGAAATTAGCATGTGTGCAACTGCCTTATAAACACTGTGCCGCACTTTGAAATCAATTTCATTTACTAAAATTACATGACTCCTCACTATCGTAGCTAATATCTTCACTTATATAACTTTTCAAGTCTGAAGATGACAATCAACAAGAATGTCTTGGGTTTCCTCACAATGCACACAACACACAAATAAACAGCCCAAAGTCTGAGTAACCTGAGTCCTCCAAACAATGCAATTGGTAAAATCTTGACCCATAGGTGAAACTGTGTTGTTTAGGCTATTCTCCACACAGCCTCACTGAGAAGTGAAATCACCAGAAGTGCATTAGAAAATGTCTCTCATATTTTCCTTTCCTAACAAACGAAGCAGAAAATATATTTTGCAACTTGGAAGGGCATGTTTTCTTCAAATACAACTTGGAAACTTACATCTGCAGATAAAAATGTTGAACGTCTTAAAACCTGAACAAATGTGGAGGTTTTAGGAATGATCTACCAGCTGTCGCACACACAGATGTGATGCAAAAGCTGCAGAAACAATATTCAGCTATTCAGAAATAGGATCTTAAAGCCTTCTCTTTGGGTACACAAGAATTAATTTATCTTCCTCTTTCTAAATCAAGCCTTCTAGAAGTTAAACAGAAGAGATTGTCATATTTAAAAGCCAAGTCAATATATGCTAATGTCATATAGTTCACATTTCTACCAATTTGAACTAATATTCCATTTTTGAACAATACACAAGGCCACTGCAGACATTAAGTTAGTCAAAACTGCCAGACCATTATGAACAAGCAATGGTATGATTTTCTTATGAAACACACACACAAAAACCTTTTTTTGTTTTGTTTTGTTTTGTTGTTGTTCTTGTTTTAGAAATTTAGAGATGGAGATAGAAACACAGGCAAGAACTGAAACAGAGTAAGAGAATAAATCTGAAATCCCAGTATTTTTTCTTCCAGACAGAAAATGGGTACCCCCATGGAGGGTACCACAAAGTACAATGAGAAAAGCACACCCCCCCCCACCCAGCTACTCGCCCTGCATCTGCAATGCAGTCCTAGTGGCACCCACCAGCCTTGTCTCTCACTGATTGTCTTTGCTCCAATCACACCAATTGCCTTCTGATCCCTGGTCTGACCCAGTGCTTTCCTGATTCTGAGACTTCACGTATCCTGTTCCCACTGCCTTAACATGACTTTTCTAATCCTTCCTTCTAAGGAACTTCTACTAGATACTGGACTCTATAGAATTTAGCTCAAATGCTATTATTCAACGAAGCATTTTCCAACATTCCAGATGTTGCTAGACCTCTTGCTATATTTCTGCAGCATGCATTCTTCTGCTACATAGCACTTTTCACACTGTAATTACATAATTAAGTGTGCAGTTTTTGCATTAGGTCAATCCGCAGCCCTGGGCTGCAAGTTCGAGGAGATCTTTTTCAGCTATCTCCACAAACCTGTCAAAGTGCCTTGCCCCAAAGAGCTTTCAATATATTAATGCATACATTTACACTTCAAAGCACTACCTCCAACCTCTTGCTTTCCCAGTTTCCTATACTTTAAATATGGTCTCTGGTTAATGCTAGGGAACAATGGACTTTGGCAACACATAAGGCCAGAGCTGTACCTCAAGCTCAAGAAGATAGCCCTGGACTCCATAACTTGACTCCCATAAGAAACGCTCCCTTGCACCTTGGGCTGGTCAGATTTTTATTCCAACGTCACTCCCTTTTGGTCTGGTTACACAGTCTCCACTGAGAGGGAAAAAAATTGCATTCCTCTAGGGAATTTCGTAAGGCTATTTCCACAGCTGACGATCCCTCTGACTTTACGGGGGAGGGAAGTTAAAAAAAAAAAAAAGTGCTATATTTCACAACAGCTGAAATAATTTTCTGCCAAAACCTGTTTTAAATTCAAAGTGTGTTTTCTCTGTATGTACAAGGCAGCTACAGGTCTAGAGATATAATGTGACATATGAGTTTAACACTCTAATGTGCACAAACAGAACAGATATTTTTATATACTACTAATGATAATAATTACTATTGACTCTAAAATAAGCAAATCCATATTTGTTTTCAAGTTAAGTGTGTTACTTGAGAATATTTGAAAACATTTGCTAAGGGGGTGTGAACAGTGCAGACTCTCATCAAAATCCATCTGTCTGAATCTATTAACTGGCATTTCCCCAGCTGGGGCATTCTTCAAGACCTGCATCACAAAAGCTCCTTATGCCAAGGGTGAGGGCTGATACCTAACTTAGAAACCCAGAAACTGGGTTTATTTCATCGCGAATTAAAAATTCCACATAGATTTGAAAATGTCTATCTTTACGGGCCAGGTATACCAAACACAGAACGAAAGGTGGATATTGAATAGAGAATTCAAGTTTGAAGCTCCAAACTCCAGGCAGCCATCAAAGCTGTTTTTCTCTTAAAAAGAAAAAAAAAAAAATCCTCCACAACTTTTTCACAAAAACATCTTGAAAATACTCATGTTAATTATTCAGGGAAAGAGCTATTTGGTGTTTCATCACCTTCCTATCCCCCACTGACCTCAGGGTTTTCTATTTTTTTTTACTCAGTGTTAATGAAGAGATATTCCATGTGATTTGGTAATTTGTATGTTTTTGACAGATTAAGATATTTGGATTGCCTAATTTTTTTTTAAAACCCTCTACTTTCATCATCTAAAAAGGTTGTGTTGGGCGTCTGGGTGGCTCAGTTGGTTCAACATCCCAACTCTTGATTTCAGCCAGATCATCATCCCAGGGTCCTGGGACCCAGCCCTGCGTTGGGCTCTGTGCTCAGCGGGGAGTCTACCTGGTATTCTCTCTCTCTCTCTCTCCTTCCTCCTCTGACCCCCCCCCACATTCTCTCTCTCTCCCAGGTAGATAAATCATTAGTCTTTTGAGTACACTGAAGTTGGTAATGAATAAGTGCAGACTGACCATTGCATACTGATCTCCGTCCACGTCAAGTCTATCCCTAACACCCTCCTTCTGAAAGTGGGTGCTGCTTCTTCAGTCTATGCAAAAATTCCATTCCTACTGGCCCAGGGTCTGTTTTGCTGCTACTAATTTTTTTCTTCCTTGTAGATCTAAAGTGTGTATGGTATCCTACATATTTTTTTTTTCTTCGTCTTTTTAAAGAACAAACGGAAAGGATTCCAAACTTACACATTAGATAAGCTCATCATTAGGTTGTTGAGTATCATCACCACTTGTCACCCTCTCTGAACATCATGAGCACTACTGTGCTTTCAGCAACCACTAATTTCCTACCGAGGCTGAATAGGGAAGGTTCAACTTAACTCTTACCTCTCAACCTCACCCAACCCTAAAATGGCTAACATGTTGTGTCTCAGGGGCTCCAGAAAAAGAACAGGATGAGAACCTTTTCCAGACACTCTTCTTGTTGTCATCAACGGACAGTTCTGTCCACAGCTACCTCCTGATTATTTTATCGAGAGGAAAGAAAATGAAAACTAATATAAAGTCTTGGTATAACTTAGGATTTTGATCCCTTTTCCTCACAAAACTTTTTTATGTGAGGTACTTTGAAGAATTTTAATTTTAATCCCTTTTCTTGCCCATCTCCCTATGGGCTGGATTAAACTATCCAAATGTTGCATGCCTAAAGGATAGGAAAAGAGGGGGTTAAAAAAAAAAAAAAAGCCAAAAAATACATACACCACCTCCTGAACTGTATGATACATAAATTTATGAACCTTAGAAATTCATCATCAGTCCTATGAAGCCTAACTCTGTTACAGACAGCAGAAAAGCAAAGCTGCAAGAACATAATTCATTAACTCATGAAAAGCGCTAAGGAGATTTATCCCCATCTTCCCTTCCTCTAAAAACACAAGGGCTACATTTCAATAGAGTTAAATATAAGAGCTTCCTTTCACAACAACTGTAAAAATCACAGGATGTATAAAATCATCTTAAATAGGTAAAACAAATAAACAGGAAATCCCCCACATCCCCACCTGGCATTACTTTAGCTGCTGCTTATGCTGTGAGAATCCTGAGATTTAAAAAACCAGAGCATCTGTGAGAACTTTCTTCATCCACCACTTTTGCACACCAAGTTTTACAAAGAGTCCATCAAGGTAAGAGGCTAAATTTGAAACGAAATTTCATTTTGGTGTATTTTCATAACCCAATGTAAACCAGACACAATACCCTGTGACCTGGGCTCTTGTTTTCAACGATTGTCTTTGGTTTTCTTCCTGTAGGTACTCGGACATTTAGGGAAAGGAAAGGAGATCATGTTGAGACCATCTGCTCTATAATAAAGAGGTGGGTTTTGAAGAGGGTCCCCTGGATATTTAGCCTCACAATTCTCTGGAAAATATCTTAATAATGCAGGTTCCTGGACCCCTCTCTGTTTAACCAGTTGGAAAGTGGTTGATTCTAGATTAGGTTACCGAAAAGTCCCTCAGATGATCCTTCTGTACTAAGAGTGGAGAAAGAATTAAATGACCCTGTCTAGATGTTTTCATGCAGGTTCTCTTAGTATTTGAAGAATGTGGTCTCGCCTCAGTTCCAGTAGTCTGTTAACACCTAAGTGGTGATGTTAATAACTTAATTTTCATGTTTATTCTCCCTCTAGGCAGAAATAACTGTACTTCTCCTCTGTGGCTGCTTCATGGGTGAGCACGTGAGTCTTTAAGGAAGACGGCCCTAACCCTGAGACAGTGCTTAGTTCCTAAGCCTCCATGAGCTTTAGTTGTATCACATGAAAAATGACTATAAAGCTGACTTGCCAGGCCTGTTTTAAGTATTATATACAATAACTTGTGTGCCTGGAATGTGGTTAGCACTCAAAAAATGATAGCTATTATAATTTTTCTTGAAAAAAAAAAATGGTGCAGCTAAGAAATAATTGTGTATTTATCCACAAATCATGCTTCAGACTTAGAACAGCACATTAGTTATGTGATTATAAAGCGATGTTACCATTTTAAAAATACCTGTAAGAGACAATGTATCTGCTGTCTCCATTAAAAGAATTCTTGTGGGAGATCACATTTATTTTTAAAAATGCTGGCTGGCTTGCTTGAAATATTTTCAAACACTTTAGAAGTATGTAGTGATTATCTTCGGGTGCTTTTTATAATCAGCATGTCAGTTTTATAATGAACATGTTAGTTTTATAATCAACATGCTATTTTTATAATTAAAAATAAATAAATAAATAAATAAAAGAGGGGACATCTGTCCTTTCAAATCATGTTAGGGGTGTCAATTTCTTGCACTGTGAGAATGGACTTGTTCTTGAAAATAGTTCAGTCTTTCATGGACAATTCTGGCGAGAAGCAGGTCGACTGCTTTTCTTTGGGGACCCAATGGTGAAATCCAACCAAATAGAAGTGAGACTCATTTTCTTCCTGTATGGTTCACAAGCTGGCAATACCCAAGAAGAACTGCAAGATTTATGGGACTAAGGGGGTGGGCCAGTAGTAGCAGCATCATTTGGATGTAAATATTTCAGGACATTTTCCAAAAATCTGTTTTATTTTGGTTGAACCAAGCCTAAAACATCATATTTGTTTTTCATCTACTGTTTCTCCACAGGCTGGCTGGCTCTTTCTTTCTTTCTTTCTTTCTTTTTTAAAAGATTTTTATTTACTTATTTGACAGACAGAGATCACAAATAGGCAAAGAGACAGGCAGAGACAGAGAAAGGGGGAATCAGGCTTCCCACCCAGCAGAGAGCCCGCTGCGGTACTCCATCCTGGGATCCCAGGATCATGACCTGAGCTGAAGGCAGAGGCTTTAACCCACTGAACCACCCAGGCACCCCTCTCCACAGGCTTTCTTGAATTAATATACTTAATCTATAGGAACTGTTATTCTTACTATAAAGATTTCCACCTCTATTAAACAGTAACCAGGTATAATGGTGCTAGAGGATGTGACGTGATACACAGTTTCCTCTAAACTAATATGTACAGTGGTTTGAGGGTTCCTGAAACAGATCAGCTCTTTCTAATTCTTTGCTTCAGAATACTCCTTTGCCTTGTGAACCTGGGCCAAGAATCACATACATTTTCGAGTCTGTATGTCTCCATGATAAAATGAGGACTTTAGTCATACTGACCCGACATACAGGTCATTAGGATGAAATAAAAAATATGCATGTGAAGTGCTTAGCACAATGTCTGACACGTGGTATGACTCAGTCAAGGTAGCTGTTATCTGTTTTGCTAGGATCTTCTTGGTGGGGAGCAACAGTTTCATCCAGAGTGGGAAACTTTTTGAAAGCTTGACCAAGAAAGGCAGACAGGAACGGGGTGAAGGGAGTTTTTCTATGAACATCTCAACAATCTCCCTAATATATCTCCCAATCCCCTGGAGGTCAAGTACAGTATCAGAATTTCCCACATTCCGTAAAGGGGCCTTTGGTCACAACAAGATTTCTAAGGGTACCAGTATTATCAGTGGAGGTAGGGATCAAATTCAGCATTGTTTCTAGTTGGGTTCTCCAACAGTTCATGGCCTTTCATATGCAGATGATTTGTTATGCAATAATTTAATTCAATGCTTTTCATAAAGAATGCCACAGAGGGGCTGCTTCATGTGTGTTACTTTGTTGTTGCCCTGGTGACATTTGACGAGCCCTTGGGCAGCCATAGATATCTGAGGATTCCAGAGAGCAAGGCCATGTGAACAAAAAGGGTGAGTGTTACAATGCAGCTGTTCACTGGAGGGTCTCAAGTGGTACATCATGAATTAGGACTTTTCTTCTGGCTTTTTTTTTTTTCTCTCCTCCTTAGCCTCTAGTTAGTGTGTTAGATAGATAAATTCAGCTTTCCAGGAGAGGCTGAACTTATTTATGCATAATTAAAAAACTCAACTATTTTTAGTGAAATTTTATAAAAACTTTTAAATCATGGACATAAAATCATTCTGTGTATATAGTAAAGTCCGAGAGTTATAAGATTTCTTTTTTTTTTTTTTTTAGTTATAAGATTTCTTATAAAAATTATAAGAAGTCACTAATAGTTGTAAGTGCTTTGAAGGAAAGAATTTTATCTTACTCATTTTTGGGTTCCCAGTACCCGATACGTAATCTTGCCTAAAGCAGGTCATCGAAAAATGCTTTGAGTTCCACTTCAGATCCCTTCTTCAAGAGGGTCCTTCTAAAGTAACTATTGCCCAAAAGCCCTCTGAAAAATTGATTAAAAAGTCATATTAGTTTCACTGTGAAAATTGTAGACTACCAGGTCTCTGTAATATACCATATGTATGTGGGACACTCGCTTTAATTTTATTTATTTATTTTTTTAAGATTCTATTTATTCATTTGACAGAAAGAGAGATCACAAGTAGGCAGAGAGGCAGGCAGAGAGAGAGAGAGAGAGAGAGAGGGGAAGCAGGCTCCCCGCTGAGCAGAGAGCCCATGCAGGGCTTGATCCCAGGACCCTGAGGCCGTGACCTGAGCCAAAGGCAGAGGTCTAACCCACTGAGCCACCTAGGCGCCCCTTGCTTTAGCTTTAACCAAGATGTGGAATGAAAAAGCCCCAAGAAGCAATGTAGGAAACTGGGAATTCCTGTAGGTTCTGCTCACTTAACTAAAATCATCACTACAAGCCACAGAAGACCTCTGGTTCTTTGCAATACCTATGCAAGGAAAGAAGCTCTCACGGTCATACTCTAAAGTTACAGAACAAAGTCACTTAAAAAAGATAAATATAAAAATAAGTATAAAAAATAAATATAAAAATATATAAATGATTACCTCAAACACTAATGGAAAAAGGAAAACGGATTCATGTGATGATGAAAGTCCTAGAGCAAAAAAGAATTTACAGACGATGTGAGACAGCACTGTAGGTCGTGGATGAAATCCACAGACTGCTGCCCACCCCTCCAGGTTTCTTCATCTGCTCTCCTTCTTGACCCAAAGTCCCATCAATCAGCCTCTAAAAATTACTCATGCAGCTTCATTCCTCTGTTTTTTTGCATGTGCTTGCCTTTTCCCTTCCTTAGAGTGGAATTTCTCTCCTTTAAGGCCCAACTCAAGAGTCATCTCTTTTGCTCGGCAAAGCCAGGCCAAGTTCATTACTCTGTCCTCTGATCTACCTCTACATCTTATGTGTTCTGCTGCTGTTGCTGCATTTGTCTACAAGTCCTTCAGGGAAGGGCTTAGTGTCTTTTTCATCTCTTTATGCTTGAGACATAGTATAGCAGAGCATCTGAAATACGATATTCATTAACTAAATGTTTCTGAATGAATGAATGATTCTAACTAATTCCTTCCATTTGTGTAAAAAAAAAAAAAAAAAAAACCCTGAGGGCCAGAGATTACTCTCTCCCCTTCCTTTTAGTTAAGCAATGGGTCCCTATGTGACTAGGAACTAAGCATTTTTTTAAATAACTGAGATATTAACTAAATTTGATATTTCTGGGAGACCTCTTGCTTCCACTCTTGGCCTCTATTGTCTTTTATTTTCACGTGTTACTTCATAAACCAGGTAATTGTATACAGCAAATTATACCCAAGATCAAATCAGAACTCTTTCCCAGGCCATAACGCTGCAGAGGACCTGGCTATCCACCAACCCCTTTTCCTATCATTCTTCCACTCAATCACTGTATCCCAAACCCCACTGGCATTCTTGACTCTCCTCAAATATGCCCATGCCCTCCTGCCTCAGGACTGATCCACATCTGATTCCTTCTGCCTAGAACACTCTTTGCCCCAGATGTTTGAATGTCTCAGCTCCAATTTCCTCCTCCTCAGAGAGATCTTCTCTGACCATTGGATCCAAACAGCACTTCCTTTCATTCTCCAGCTCATTTGTTTTTCTTCATACTGTGTTATTTGTGACACATATTATATATTTGTTTAGTATGATCTGTCTACCCCCTCCCCCCACCCTCAAATGGAAGCTCACTGAAGGTGTTGATTTTTTTCTTTTTTTTAACTACATTATCCCAAGAGATGGGACAGTGCTGGCATGCTAGTTACTTAATAAATATTTGTTGAATAAATTAAGTGAATGAGAACTTGGAGTCACTGTGAAAAAAAGACTCATGTGATTTGGGAGATTAAAAGAAACTCATTTTTATTCCTCTAGCTCTGTAATTTTAAAAAATGGCCAAAATGGAACACTTCCATCTTAAATAGAGGAAAAAATCATTATTTAAATTTCAAGTACACTTTCTCCATTTTCCTTACCCAGCATGTGACAACAGCAGTGTTAGTGTCCTTTAGTTATAAAACTTCCAATTTCTTCTTGGACAGAGGCTGGAGAACAGGGAAAGGTTATCCTGCAGGGTGTGGGGCCACCAGAGGTGAACCCAGAACTTAGGAGGGAGTGATTATATTCCTTTAATATCCCTCAGTCAACGAGGCAGCAAGGAAGGCGGCTCTGACAAACACTTATAACCATATCTTATGGGAAAATCCTCACTCTTGAGAGCAAGGTGCAATTTTTCCCTCAAGAAATTTGTACTGTAATTTCAAAAATGGGTTTCTTGCTTTCAAATGGATGGCCAAGTATCAATTCACCTATAATCCCCAAAGTCACTTGGTATGACATAAAGCTGGACTCTAATCTCAGATTCATCACCAATGAGACAGATGACCTGGAACTGAATTAACTGAATTTCTCTGAGGTTCAATCGATTCTTGTAAAATGAATGGCCTGGACAAGATAATCTACAAGGCTTCCATATGGTTGAACATTTCATGATTTTTTGAGTTAAAAGAAAGAGGAGGGTAGAATGTTGGCTGGAATTTCCTCATAATACTAAAGAGCTTGAATAAGTAAACATGTCTCCATCAATATCAATTCAACTTTCTGAAGCTGGCTAGGAAGTGATTCCACAAAAGACAAAAAGGCTCTCATTGTTTTATTTCTTCAACAATTAGGTTATTTTACTACATGGATGATGCAGAAGGAGGTAAAAGACTTTTTAAAAAAATGTAAGACAGAGTTTCTCAATTATAGTACAAAAGAAATCTTTCTGGTTTCTGAAGACTGAAACACTCAGCAGAGTGAACAGAAAGGTAGAAACTTGCAGCCAAATGAGACTTCGTACTTTCCTGGCTGTGCTGGCCTCAGCCAAGTTTCTTCACTTACCCCAACTCTTTAAACTGGGGATGATAATCATGACCTCAGCATCTGCTGTGATGGTTCACAGGATGACATGTAGGAAAACAGTGAATGAGGGGGCCATGCAGCAGACCCCTGCGGGGCTCCCACCCTCTCATTCTCCTCCTTGTACTTAGACATGGACGAGATGGAATCATCCAGAGGTGGGAACAGCATTGCCAGAATGGCAGTGGCAACAAAATTATGAAGGAATTGACCCAGGCCTTAAGATCTAGGTAGGCAGAAGAAAGAGAAAGTATTAGATTAGAGGACACTGAATAGCACAAGACATGGACCCTGAAATAACCGTGAGAGTTTAGAGTCATTTCCAGTCATTGTGAGAGAAGAGGCTGTAAATAAACAACAACAAAAATCACCTACGAGTCTTGTTAAAAATGTATACTAGGGATCAGTCCTCTACCTGCCCCCCATCACACACACACAAGTACGTTATACTGCTCCCCCAGGGATGATTTTGATTCAGTGGATCTGGAGAAGGGTCTAAGATCCTGTATTAAAAGCTTCCTCAGTGGTTGTGATGCTTAGTCAGGTTTGGGAACCATGGGTTTCCTTAACAGCAACTGATGTCTTACAGAGCAGAGCTCACACTGGGCAACAGGAAAGCGACCAAAAGACCGAGCTCTGGTATGGGAGCCTGGATCCAAATCCCCCTCTGGCCCTCACTGGCTATGGAACCTTGGGTAGTCATATCATTTTTCTTACCTTCATTCATCTTTATGTAGTAGAGATCAGAGCAGCTGCCCTGGCTTTCTCAAAGGACTTTTGTGAGATCCTAATGATTTTAAGCCACTGTTCTATTACCTGAATGGAAAAACACCTAACTGTAAAGACTTACAGAAATATTCAGGATTATCATTTAACCATCACCTTCATTATCATGGGGACCCTGGGATTCCAGATGGCATGGTCAGATCCCATCTAATAACGTCCTGCGGTAACCTTGAGGCAACACCTGCGGGAACCTGAACATGGTTCCATATTGTCCCCAGGACACCCGTGAACAGGGACCCCTTCCTAAGCACTACACTGTGACTCCTCCAGTCTTCAGGGAATAGTTTCTTAACCTCTGCAACTTAGTTTCCTCTTGCATAATCTGGGGATAACGTGTAGGCTGACTGTGCCTTACGCAGAGTGAGCAGCCAAGAGGGGCCACGCAGGATGAAATTCAGCCCAGGGTACACTCACTTAACTGCATTATCTCAGAGGAGGCGCCTCTTCTAATTCATGAGCCCGGAGAAGAAGCCCTTTTCTAAGGGCTAACTGCAAGCTGCTGTGTGTGTGAATGATAGTCCTTACCCAGCAGCCTGGGCATCAAATGAGAAAAATGCATGAAGTCTTTAGCATAAAGCTTCGCACACTGTGCGGTCCCATGCAGGGCTGCTGCTGTCAATATGATCATTATCATTAATTCATTCACTCAGCAGACATTCAGTATGCATGTTCCTTGTCCCGGCTACTATGTTTTTTGTTTTTTTTTTTTTTAAAGATTTTATTTATTTATTTGTCAGAGACAGAGGGAGAGAGAGCGAGCGAGCACAGGCAGACTGAGAGGCAGGCAGAGGCAGAGGGAGAAGCAGGCTCCCCGCCGAGCAAGGAGCCGCATGTGGGACTCGATCCCAGGACCCTGGGATCATGACCTGAGCCGAAGGCAGCTGCTTAACCAACTGAGCCACCCAGGCGTCCCCCGGCTACTATGTTAAGGCAACTGGACCATTCCCAGTGGGTCAGACACTATCTTTTCCCAGGAAGAGGTTGTGGCTTAGGTGCAAATACAAACACTTGCATATCATTATATTCGAGTATTGATACAGGAGACCTTGTCCAGAGTGATCTAGTTTGAATTTCTGAATTCTGATGACTGTGCTAGTAAGGTTTAATTTACTCCTATAGATTTTTATATCTGGAAAGTCAAGCTTGTTTGCTCTCTTTGAGAAAGCTGTTTATATCTCTCACACTTCTCATATGTTAAGAGTAAAACATACAGAATGACCTTACCAAGCCCCTCGCTCTTGATTCTCCTTGTGGAACAGCACCTGCGCCTGCCTTAGAACAAGGACCCTGTGGGCAGGCAGGTGTCCTTTCCTACAACACGGCCTTGAATCCACTGATGAGGGACAGTATCTGCCTACTTATTCATTACTCAGAACTACGCAAATACACTCTTGTTTGAAGTAGCTTAAGGACAAATCAAAATGCACCCTTTTTAGTCAATTGCCTGGAAATACTTTGCATTAAATAATAAACTTAATTTCAAACAAAGGAAAATTTCCTTTTTTAAAAACATCATTAAATGGGGAGTTGCATGTATAGTTCCATCAGCAAAGAAGGGTTTAACCAGCACACATTATAAGACTAGATTCTAGTCAGCTTTAGTGTTTTTCACAGAGACAGAGGGACATAATGACAAAACAAAATGTTAGTAGATAAGGGCTGAAAATTCCTGGTGATAAATGACAGGCTTTATTACTACCTCTCCCTACTTTCCTTTTCTGAGTAAGTAGTAAGTAAGTAGCCCTAGATGAACCTACACAGGAAATAGCCTTAATGGTTTTAATAGCAGTGGTTTAATGAATTAATCTATTATGGGTATTTCAAATACATTTTTAATTAAGAAAAAGTTTAATTAAGAAGTTTTCAAAACAAGCCTTGGGTCTGAAAATCTAGATTACCAAGAGTTGTATAATTTGTCCCAATTTCCTATTCCACCTAAGCACTGCAATACCCTAAAAAAACTAATTAAAGGGGCGCCTGGGTGGCTCAGTAGGTTAAGCCTCTGCCTTCGACTCAGGTCATGATCCCAGGGTCCTGGAATCAAGTCCCACGTTGGGCTCCCTCCTCAGCTGGGAACCTGCTTCTCCCTCTGCCTACTGTTCTCCCTGCTTGTGCGTGCTCGCTCTCTCTCTCTCTCTCTGCCAAATAAATAAAAAATTTTGAAAAAAAACCCCTAATTAGAATATTTCCTTCAAAGTAGGTAGTACCTAAAATACAATCATTACAACTGTGTAAACATCTGGGGTAATGTGATTGCTTTATTTCATAATGATGCTGTCAGAATCAATAAACGATAAAATAAAACAAACAACCTTTCTCTCTGAGAGATCACCTTCCTCAACAGCAAGGGTCACAGACCATGTGGATTATAGATTGTATAGATTGTGCTCAGTGGAAGGCTTCCAAGGTCCCTTCCAAATCTTTCAGCCTATGAATTTATGCATCCCTTTTCTCTTACTTAAACATCACCGAACCACCAATGAAGGTGACCTCACAAAGCAACGCTTGATGCTATAGGAGTCCAGCTTCCCTGGAATGCAGGACCAGCTACATCATTGCCAGGCATAGTACAAGACGAAAATGGGGGCCCTCCATTCAGTGAGTATTAATAATTGCAAAATTGTGATAGGAGAGCATTGAACCAAGGACGGAGGCCTTCTGAGCCGGGGCCCTGCCTGCCCATGGCACAGGCGCTGTTGAGGTTCCACAGGTGTTTGCAGGCCCAGGACTCCTAGCTGGCCGCCCTCCTTCATCCATCTCTGGTTCTGGCAGGGGTAGCTGCAACTACAGGGAGTACCAGTTATAAGCTGTTGCTGATGGTGCAGGCTACGTCAGCAGACCCGCATGGAGAATGGCACTGGCAGGCATCCTGGGGTATGCTCTGCCCTCTTGCCTCTCACAAAATCCTAGGAAATCTAACACAGAAAGGGAGCTCAAAGACTTAGGGTGTTAGGTTTCCTTTAGACACGTGGTCTAGTTTAACAGACTCATTGATCTTTAAAGCTAAGTGGATCCCTAGAGATTATCTAGTCTAACTTCTCTCATTTTAATTAGGTCTCCATCAAATTCCATTTAGGCCAAGGGCATGGGAATGAATTCATGATTGCATAGCTCTAAAGCCGACGGGGATTTTGATGAACAAACCTTAACTGATGATCTTTCAGAAAGACAAAACGTTAGTTCATGCTATAACACTAATGGATTATGCAAGATGCTGTCAACCATGCTCACAACATATATATATATATATATATATATATATATATATATATATATATATATATGTTTTTTTTTTTTTTAAATCTCAGTCAGGGCAAAGAGTGAGGTTAATGTCTTAGCCCTTGGAAATCCCTGAACATGAGATCTAGAATGGGTTCATTAAAATGGGAACAGGCTGATGAATCCAGGTATGAAGGTGAGAGTGGCTTAGAGCTGGAGCTAAAAGTGTCTCCTTGGCCAGGAAATACGTCTCTCTTGCTCTAGTCTTCACTTGCACGTACAAATACAGTTGACCCTTGAGCCACACAGGTTTAAACTGTATGGGTCCACTGTGCATGTAGATTTTTTTTCCCAAAAATACAGTGTAGTACTGTAAATGAGTATTTTCTTGTCCTTATTATATTCTTTTTTTTTTTTTTTAAGATTTTACTTATTGATTTCTCAGAGAGAGAGACAGAGAGAGAGAGAGCGAGCACAAGCAGGGAGAGAGGCAGGCATAGGGAGAACCAGGCTCCCCACTGATCAAGGACCCCGATGCAGGACTCAATCCCAGGATCTCAGGATCATGACCTGAGCCGAAGGCAGACGCTGAACCTACTGAGGCATCCAGGTGTCCCTCTTTATGATATTCTTAGTAACATTTTCTTTTCTCTAGGTTCCATTATTGTAAGAATACGGTATATAATATATATATAACACAATGTATGTTTTAATTAACTGTTTATGTTATTAGTCTGGTCAGTGGTAGCCTGCTAGTAGGCAAATTCTGGGGGGAGTCAAAAGTTACACCTGGAACTTTGACTATGCAGGGGCTTGTGGGGGGGGTGTTTATCTTTCTATATAAACTCTCAAATAATGTTTATTAGAGGCCAGACACTATGCTAAATACTTTGAAACTATTAACTCATTTAATTCTCATCACAGCCCTATGAGGTAAGTCCTATGCTTCTCCTCCTTTTTAAAGATTTTATTTATTTATTTGACAGACAGAGATCACAAGTAGGCAGAGAGGCAGACAGAGAGAGAGAGGAGGAAGCAGGCTCCCTGCTGAGCAGAGAGCCCGATGTGGGGCTCGATCCCAGGACCCTGGGATCATGACCTGAGCCGAAGGCAGAGGCTTTAACCCACTGAGCCACCCAGGCGCCCCTTCTCCTCCTTTTTAAAGATGAGGAAACTAAGGAACATCAAGATTACTCATCTTTCCCAAGCACTCACTGCTTAAGTGATGAGGGCAGGATTCAAACCCATGTAGTCTTGGGTTCCAGGAGCTGCTCTTTTTTTTTTGAAGATTTTATTTATTTATTTGACAGAGATCAGAAGTAGGCAGAGAGGCAGGCAGAGAAGGGGGGGCAGAGCAGGCTTCCTGATGAGCAGAGAGCCCGATGCAGGACTTGATCCCAGGACCCTGAGATCATGACCTGAGCCGAAGGCAGAGGCTTAACCCACTGAGCCACCCAGGGACCCTCCAGGAGCTGCTCTTAACCACTAGGTCTTGATCCCATACCAACAATCTCCCATCAAGCCCAAATACCACGATCATGCCCTTCACTATATTATGCCCCAAAGGTAAAATGGCACGCATTTATGACACTGGGGGATCTGTGCTCCTAACACTGTAGCCATAGGTGGGGGCAAAACTATATATCAACATATGACTGAGGTGATGCTAATTTCACAGATGCTGATCACCATCACACAGCTGTGATTTTATACATACGACCTCTCCAATAGCTTCACTCCCTTTTCTACCCCATGCTAAAGGCTTAAGAGTGATCTTTTTCATTTGTCGTTATTGCTTCTATTTAGATTTCAGAACAAAGAATCAAACACTAGGCACAAAGTCTCTCTTCTTTCTTTCCCGAAAGAATAAAACAGCCTATACTGAATTATTGTAAAGTTTTGTTGTTGTTGTTGTTGTTGTTGTTTTTACTTTAACAATTGCTTATCTTTTCTGTCTTTTGCTTATGAAATCTTTTCTTGGGACTAAAAGATGTAATTTCTTTCCAAGACCATGGGGGCAACTCCTCATGGCTAGAAAAGTGCAATATATCATAGCTTTTGAAGAGTTCTGGAATGGGTAGGCCTGGGCGGCTCAGTGAGTTAAGCATCTGCCTTCGGCTCAGGTCATGATCCCAGGGTCCTGCCATAGTGCCCCGCTCAGCAGGGAGGATGCTTCTCCCTCTGCCTGTTTCTTCCTCTGCCTGCTGTACCCCCTGCTTGTGCGCTCTTGCTCTCTCTCTCTCTCTCTCTCTCTCTCTCTCCATCTCTCTGATAAATAAATAAAATCTTTGAAGAGTTCTGGGATGAATGCAACTCACTGTCAGGCAAAGGGGGGAATAGTGCCTTGCCTTCCTTATAATGTCATTGTGACAATCCATACATTCCCATGTAGTGGAACATTAGAGTAACTTGTACTGTTAAATATTTGTACTTTTAGGACATCATTCTAGAAATAAATATCACATTTCAATAGAAAATGCTTTCAAAGATCCTTCAAGGAACCTGAAAATATTTCCATCTTATCTGATGGAAAGAGAATAAGAAGCATCTGTTAAGACATCCCAAATTAATGTCATTGCTAGTAAATATACTGATTTTCATGGGGTTGTACAACAATCACCGCTTGTATTCATTTAACTTCCTATATAGAGAAAGGAAAGTATTCACCAAACATAGTCTGCCATGATGAAATATAGGCAAAATATGCTGTATTGCACAAAACGACAGAACCATAAAAATCTGAAAATTTCATTTTGGATGAAGACGTTACTAAGGAAATTGTCTGAGAATACAAAATGGCTCAACACAGCAGATTTGCAAATACAGTATTGTGTAGTCATGGCACATTCTATACTGTCTTTTTGCAATTTCTGGAAGCTTGCTCTATTTTTGGTTAAATAGATGAGTTAAGTGATTCGAGCAGCATAATAAAATTCGTGTGCTTTGCCAGGATAAAACCACAGTACTAAATTAATATCCTGCACTACAGTCTCAACATGCTTTGACAAGGATGCTATTTCATGGCTCAATAAATACTTATTGACTAACTACAAACATGACAAAAATGTTTGTCCTTCAACTCGACTGTTTTGGGACTAACCATTCAAGGATTCTGAAAAAAGCCTGGGAATGTTATAACACTTTTCAAACCACTTTTGTTTTCATTTTGCAACATCACTAAACTTGCAAAAGAACAGAATAGAAACATACCATTGGATAAACTCCCAGTAAACTAGAAGGTCTTTTAGCAAATTTTTCTTTATAAGTTGTTTTTTGTTCAACACAAGATTTAAAAAACACAACGAAGGCATATATATTAATCTCATTAGATGTACGCTCCATGTCTAAATGATCACGTCCACAGAATTATACCACATGGTCCTCTAGAAGAAAATCCAGCCAACTAGTGGGGTTTGTGTGTCTTGTTCAGAGCAACCGCCAGCAATTAATGAACATGATAATTTCCTTGTTCCAATTCCAGGAGGAAATTGTATTACTTCTAAGAGTTAGCCAGCATGCTACAGATAGGTTAAGCCAAGTTTACTCTCCTTACAAATGCAAAAATTTAAGACATTATCTATTTTTCTCTGAGAAATTTCCCCTCCATCAACTTTATTATGGACAAATCATAACTAATGAAGGTCAGCAAAGGGATGCAATCTTGGAAACTTCAATACACAGAACTTTTCTTACAAACTCAGCTTTGTTTGATTAGACTATTTCTGGAGGTTATGACACTGGAGAAGTCATCTTTCCAATATAAAGCTTTTACATCATTATAGGGGAGGCCCACAAGTTATAATAACCATAGGAGTATTCCTGCTAAGAACACTCTAATTTAATTAACCATATTTTTATTTTTTGTGTTTGAGGGCAAACTTGATGAGTCTTTCCTTCAAATGCTATTTGAAAATTTCAATTTTTACTTTGCAATGACATTTCTAAGTTTTTTTTTTTTAAAAGGTATATTTTATTAGTGAGACATATTTTCACAATTATGTTTTATTCTTCAACAGTTCTGGAACCAAATAAATCTGTCATAAAAGATTATTCAATATAGCACTACTATTCCTTTGCTATAAGAATGCTGAATTTAGAAACGATGTTGCTTTCTCTAATTCCCCAGAAATTTAGCATACATATATGTATATAAAGTTCACATCCAAATAGTGTGCTCTATTTTTTTTTTTAAGATTTCATTTATTTATTTGACAGAGAGGAAGAGAGAGAGGGAGAGAGAGAACTCAAGCAGGTGGAGTAGCAGAGGGAGAGGGAGAAGCAGACTCCCCTCTGAGCAGGGAGCCCGATGTGGAGCTGGATCTCAGGACCCTGGGATCATGACCTAAGCCAACAGCAGACGCTTAAATGACTGAGCCACCCAGGTGCCCCCAAATAGTGTGCTCTAAATAAAGGATCCCCTAGGATTCTGTCCTTGGTCCCTCCTCTTAGTTCCATCTTTCTTCCCCTAAGTAACCCCATCTAGTTCTAAGGCTTCTATATTAGTTATATGCCAATCACTTCCAGATTTATCTGGCTTTGGCTTTTCTTCCAAACCTGTACTTGTGTATTTACTTTTGGATGTCTAATAGGCATTTTTGGTCTAGTCTGGCTCAAGGAGAACTCCTTACTCCTCATCTGTCAAAAAACAGACACCAAAAAATCTTCCTTTTGGGATGGTAACATACAAATCTGCCAGTGGTCCCCCTCTTAGCTTACAGCTACAAACCCAGGAGTTCCTTTTTTTTCCCCGTTAAGATTTTGTTTATTTGAGAGAAAGAGAAAATGAGCACTAGTGGCGGGAGGGGCAGAGGGAGAGGGAGAAGCAGACTCGCAGACTCCCCACCGAGCATGGAGCCGGATGCTTGTTTCCACGCAGGGTTCAATGTGGGGCTTGATACCAGAATTCCAAGATCATGACCTGAGCTGAAGTCAGATGCTTAACCGACTGAGCCACCCAGGCATCCCTAAACCCAGGAGTTCTTGATCCCTCTCTCACTTCCAGCACATCAGTCTCTCTCCTATCTAAACATATTCCAAATCTATCCCTCTCTCTCTGTCACTATCACCCTAGTCCCTATCATTATTTATCTCTCATCTAGACCACTCTGGTGGCAATTAAATGGGGCACTACCATTCTTCCGCTTAAAAATCCTTTGCTTCCTTATCATATGTAAAACCAAATCCAAATTTCTTGCCTTGGCAACAAGGCCCAAACCTTTTGTTCCCCTGTAAAATAACAAGTTCATTCGGACTCCACTTAAGCAAAAACTTTCCCTACGGGCCTAGAGTATGACCTTGTGCTAGACACAGACTTGGCCAAAATCTATAAAGAACTTATCAAACTCAACACCCAAAAAACAAATAATCCAATCAAGAAATGGGCAGAGGACATGAACAGACATTTCTACAAAGAAGACATCCAAATGGCCAACAGACACGTGAAAAAATGCTCCATATCGCTTGGCATCAGGGAAATACAAATCAAAACCACAATGAGATACCACCTCACACCAGTCAGAATGGCTAAAATTGACCAGTCAGGAAATGACACAGACTTAATGTAAGTCAGTGGCTCTCAGGCCAGGCCACTCTCAGTGGAACCATCTGCGGAGTCTGAAAACATGCTGATCCCCAGGCCTTATCTAAACTGAATCAGAATCTCTAAGAGGCAGCCAGGACACTGATATTTGTGAAAGGCTCCAGATGATTCTATGGGTAGCTAAGGTTAAGAACCCTGATATAAGAGATGCTTTCCTTCTCTGATCTTAACTGTGTACTTACTCAGATTTTTTTGTCAGTGTTAATATAAATTACATCTACATGTATTCTCCTTTCAAGAGATTTAAAAACAAAAAACAAAAAACAAAAAAACACAACAAAAAACAAAACAAAAACCCGACAGAGTAGGATGGCCTGGTTCTTACAGGCAAGTGATAACAAAAAGGAAGGACTCTGATATAAAACACATGAAAAGGATCAGCTAGTATCACCCCCTACTTTTTGATATCAAGGAACACATTTAGATTTTAATGAGGAACTTTTTTTATGGCCCACGTTCTATTCTTGATCCCACTCTGCATTGAAGTCCCAATCTCATGTTTACATCACATCACAGGATGCTACTGTTGACTCTGAGGATGAGTGAACCTGTTTTAACATGACTAGAACTCACTGAAATTTGGTGGAATTAGTGTTTCTAATCGAAACTCAAACTTTTCAGTGTTTTAAGTTAGTTTATTCTTGGCAGCAATAGAACTTCCTGTGTCTAAGAGAAATGATTTAAAATGAGACTATAAAAGAGATCAAAAGACTTGGACATCAATTAGTTCACAAGCTACCTAAACACTGTTATGTGAGTATAAAGGAATCAAACATATGGATTACATTTCCATTAAAATAGAGTGGGGTTTTAAAATAAAGAAGCAGAAAGCTTTAGAAAACTCATTTGGATTTTCTCAGACCTTAACATTTGAAAAGTAGTTCAAGTTGCTTACAAACACTGAAAGCTCAAGGGTATGCCACTGCCTACAGAACTTAAGGATGCTATGAAAGTTAAGAATTGTCACCAGTGGTGGCTGATGGGAGATCTGGGGAAGCCAAAAGAACCTGTCACTCACCCACCGTGAAGAAACCTACATTTAGGCTTTATGACAGCATCTCATTCTTGCAGACCTTGGCTTCTTAATAGCAATGGTAGTGGGCAAGGCACAGCCATCAGAGGCCAGGCTAAACTAGAGGTATGGCTATGTCAAATCTCCATAAGCCCATACACTAACAAGCCCAAAAGAATGACTAGAGGAGGGGCTCCTAGGTGTCTCAGTGGGTTAAGCCTCTGCCTTTGACTCAGGTCATGGTCCCAGGGTCCTGGGATTGAGACCTGCATCTGCTCAGCAGGGAGCCTGCTTCCTTTTCTCTCCCTGCCTACTTGTGATCTCTCTGTTAAATAAATAAATAACATCTTTTAAAAAGAAAAAAGAATGACTAGGAGACAATAGTTTTAGATTAGGATTATCTCTGTCCCTCCACGAGTTTAAAAAAAAAAAAAAGAGCATTTTTGCAGTGAACTTTGTTATTCTTTTTTAAACTAACTGCAAGCGACATCTTTGGAGAAAGGATTTGAGGTCCATGTGTCTCCATAAAGTATGGTGTCAGACAAAATGGGCACAGATAGCCTTTGACTTCTGAAGACCTGCATTAGAATCCTGCCTTGAACACTAACTTTCTCAGCTTGGTAATAAATAACAATCACCACAGTTATTAGAATAATGAATATTGAGATAACAAGTGAGAAAAACTCTTGCTGATCCCTATGGGTCTTAGGGTCTTGGGAAATTAAGAAGTATGCCTTGGCAGAAATGCCACAATCTGACGAAAATCTGACAGCTACTACAGAACAGGAGGCCCAAGAAAAGCTCCCAATATCAATTCTTCTTTAACTTACTCCTTTTTAAATTTTGTAATAAAACAGACATATTTGAACACCATTCACATCTTACCCTTCTATTGGTTTCATTGCCTGTACTGTGACATGTGTTAAGAAATGCTTTTTCTGATTATATGTAATCCCTTCCTTCCTAAATATGGCCCCACAGCACAGAAATCTATAGGCTTCAGTATTGTTACACAGTTCTATTTTTTGTCTTTCTGTCTCATTGACAAGACAGCCTTTCATGAAGAGAAGAGTGAGTTAGAATGAGAATTTCCTTCCTTTGGTTGTAAAGGAGTAAAAGGGGGACTTAGATGCCTTCAGAATGCTCTAAATATGAGTTTGTTATGAAGCACTCTGAACACTGTCCTATTACTAAAGGTAATAAGAAGAAAATTTTAGGGAAATTAAAGAAATTCCAGCGAACAATTTTTATCTGATAGAAAAAACAAAGAAAACAAAACAAAACAAAAAACCCCAAACAAAACAAAACAAAAACCTTATAAAAAAAAAAAAAGGCCAGTATCATGTCTTGGCAGGATGGATACTCTCTGGGGGTACATTCACATAGTTGGTTATTCTGATACTGTGAACAGAACCATATAAAGAACGCTTTTACAAATGAAGAACACTTTCACCTAGAATTGATGCCAACATTAATAACTTAAGTATTTCAGTGTCTCGTGGCCAAAGTTCCATATTTTAGCTACCTTAGCAAGAAAGCCCAAGAAAATCAATTTGCATCTAAAAGCTCCTTCATGGAGTCGGCTTGGTTTTGTGGCAAGCATCCCAGCTTACTTGGAGAAGCAGAAGTTGAAGTCAGCTTCACAGAGGATTGTTTGGTGCTAGCTGAATAACCCGCTGGCATCCACTGTTAGCAAAGTGGTAAGCAGATTATGGGTAAGCAGATATTAATATTCTGATTAAACATTTTAAAACCTCATACCACTATTAAAAAAAAAAAATAATTGCACTGCTCTGGAGAACTCATATTTACCATTCTGAAGCTACTTCTAGCCTTAATTTCTCTATACTCATGATCTTAAAATCTCCACCACTGGTTTATTTCCCAGAATCAATTTCTCTCCACCACCTTAACTGAACTGCAATGCCTAAAATTCGTGTGAATAGATGACTTTTCCTGGACAGCCTTCATGGTTTTAAGTCTTTACATTTCACTCTCTTCCTTCCCAGATCTCTTTTTGAAAAAGACAGGGCTGCAGTCATCTTTGGCCTCAGCTTCTATAAAAACCCAGCACAGCCTTGGCAGCCCTCCTGGAAAGACTTGTTTCCTGAAGATCCATTGATTTAACAAACTTAACAAACTTAAATAACAGAAGCTATGAAAGAGACATTTGCAGTGAGCATCTGAAGTTATGAAGCAACAAACATTTACTAGACCACAAAAATTTCTCTGATACCATCCATCATGTAGATGATACAATTTAGCACAATAAGAGGAAAAGTTACTAATTGTTATTGAGGTCTGCAATGCACATACAAGTCTTTAAAAATTAACCGTCAAACCTATTGGTTACTACAACTTATTTCTAGGTCCAGACAGAAAAGTCCATTTATTTCTTGGGTGCTTACTAAACGGGGCCACTCTGTTGGATAGGATATATGGGATGAACATTTTATGCTGACAACATTGAGTGTTGAAATAATCAGTAATCCCTGCTTCGGATTTGACCAGTTAGATTGATAAGGACCCAACAATCAAGGAGATACAGGCTCCAAGCATCTACTCCAGAAAGCCCTCAGGCTGCTGGGGGGAGGTGGCTGCCCCAGTGTAGGGGCAGAACATCCAGCATTGAAGTTCTACTGTTCCACTTTAGGGAAAAGGGGAGGAGCCCAGAGAAGGTTAAATCTCCCATCTCACCCTTGGCATCCCTTCCCTCTGTCCAGACTTCATACCTTCTTCTTCTCTAGGACTCTCTTCCATCCTTGTGGTCACTGACCAACTCAGAAGATATTGCTGGAGAGACAGGAGGTAACAAGGTCCGCAAGACTGGGCTGGTGGTCAGCCCAGGGACCCTTCCAACCACACTTCCCCCAAACCCTGAAACGTCTTCTAGCAGCCAACACTTGGGAAAAGTGATCCTAAATCCTACCCTGCTCTGGAACTGTGCATTGGGCGGCTTTCCCTTATTGGGGCAGGTATGATGCGGTGACTAACCCGACCTACAGCTCTGAATGAGGGCTCTGAGAAGGCTCAGACCACTCACTGCATCCGTGGCCCTACAAGGAGATGGTTCCATGGAGCAAGCACAGAAGTAAGGTCACAGCATGCGGAGGCTGGGGGAGGTACTAGGGAGGAGGCTGGCGCTCTGACCCAAGCAAGGATTCTTAAGGACCCCTTAACTCAGAATAATCACTTCTTCTCTTCCTCCAGTTCTGGGGCAATAGATTCCAAAAGGCCCCTCTTTCGAATCCCAAAGTGAGGAGAGCCCGATTCACAGCAGGGCACGGATTGTGCGCAGCCATCTACTTGACTCAACAGCTGTCCATCCACCTGTCTCCCCAAATCCTACCCCTGTACCCCAAACATCTGGTCTCCCAGAACTTTGGAGAGTCTCCCTTGCTTTGCAACCCCCCCCCCGCCCTGCCTCCACTCACGACACGCAGTGGAGGTGCCCCGCGTGGAAAAGGCGACGTTGGAAGGAGTAGCCCTCGGGGAGGACCCCTTGGGCTGGGCACTCATTCATTCCCTGGGCGGAAGGCGGCGGAGCAGAGGCCAGCCCGGCGGCGAGGCCGCCCGGAGGCGGACTTGCCAGGTAAGCCCGGCGGCCGCTCTAGGCCCCGCGTGTGGCGCCCCGCCGAGCTGTCAGCGCGCGCGTGGGACAGAACCCACACGCACCCCGCAGCGCAGGCAGCGCGGGCGCTCGGGCGGGGGCCGGCAGGGGGTGAGCGCGGCCGGCTCGGCCCAACCCGTGCGGGGGAACCCAGAGCCGCGGCGGGCGGTGGGCCGGGCGGGCCACGCCGCCAGCCGCCAGCGCTTCTTCCTGCCCCGCGGCCCCGGAGTCGCGCGGGCACCGACCTGCCAGCCGTCTCTCCCGGACGTTCTTCCACAGCAGATCCCAGGCTCTAGCCGTGGAATCCCGCAACTGCTCACTGATGGACCGCCTGAGCTGCGTCGGGAAGGGTTTCCGTTTGCTGGTCATTTTAGATCCGTCCTCATAACGACCAGCGGGCTCGCCACCGCCACTCCCGCGTGGCCCGCAGCTCAGACGCCCGGAGACTCGAGACGCCCGGCGCGGGACGCCCGCTGGGGTCTCGGGACCCGCCGCGGGCGCGACATGGGTCCGCCGCCGTCCCGCGCTGGGGGCTGCTCGGCGTGCGCCGGCCGGGATGCGCCGCCCGCCCCGGAGCCGTGCAAGGTTAACCTCTGCGCTCCGTCTACTTCTCTACTCCTTTCCCACTTTCCCTCCCTCCTTCCCCTCCGCTCCGCGCTCCGCCGCTCCCCTCCCTTTCCCTCCCTCCCCTGCTCTCCGGGACTGTCTAGCGCCCCACTCCTTCCCCCAGGAGCTTTTGCTCCCTCCCTCCCACCCTCGCCTAAGCCTGACAGCCTGGCCCGGTAGCCCCCACTCACGGAGTTTCCACCCCCTTTTCAGTTTCACTCGGAGATCAGGGGCTGTACCATACTCCCATTTCTTGATCGTTTCCATTTTTAAGTTTCAGAATCGCCACCATCACAACCACCGTGACACAAATTTTGAACTATGCCACAGCTCATAGTTTTCCTGGATTCAAGTCACTTGAAATCATCTATCTGATCAGTTTGGCTGACATTCTTTCGGAGTTGGGATACTAGTGTCCTTGGGTTTTATGTTAATCTTTCCTGATTTCATCAATGAAATGATCACCTGACTGCAATCAACGATGAAATGATGTAAAGAGTCAGAGTATTACAGCCACTGCGTTGGAGGAAAATAACTTGTAAATACTAAGGTCAAACCGCCAGGAACCCACATTAGAGTTACATACTGTGGGAAAGCATTAAACTCTGCATGCACTTTTAAAAAGTAGGTATTAATGAAAATTGAAGAATTTTAAGGTATTTTTAGTCAATAACATGAGGCAGGGTTATAATTAGAAATTAACTGATTCCTGCAGGGAAGGGGGAGGAGAGGCACTGGCTCTTCTAGAAATACCTGAGAAGGTGGTGTCCAAGTCATTTTACTGGGCTCCAAAGCCTCACTCATGAGGGCAGTGCTGGTTCAGGCCTCAGGGTGTCCTGCTATTCTCAATGTTCTGCTTTCTAAAGTGCTTGGTGGACCTTAGAGAAAGTCATTTTGACAACATTTGACGCAACACTTTGCGACGCGACATTTGACGCAATCAGCTATGTGATTAATGTCACATGTTTCAACTTTCGTGAGAGGAATTGAAATGTTTCAAAATATTTCAAAAGAGAATTTCTGAATCATTCAAACAGTAAAATTTCTTGAAATCTTATTTCTTTTAAAATGTCTTTGAAACAGTGCTCGCTTCGGCAGCACATATACTAAAATGTGTTTGAAACAGACTGCCAGAAAACCCAGTTATTCAGCTGTTTTGGTTTTTTGTTTGTTTTGTTTTGTTTTTTAATTTCAGGCATTCCATGTGAAGTTTGAAAATGAAATGTCAAATCCTTTCTCCAGAATATAAATTGCTACTGATTTCAGGAGTGGAATCTATCAGCTACCTGAGGTACTCCTGTTACAATTTTACACTTTTAGTAATAGTCCCTCCACTCCACCATTTTCTACTGTTGGTAGAAAATGGGAGAGAAATGATGGAAAAAAGTCTTTATCTTAATTTGTTATCTTAAATAACCCAAAATGTTCACTAATGAAACAGACTTCAGAATGAGCTGGAAAGTAATGATTGAGCTCTTGTGTGCCATCCTGATAAACCTTTGAAATTGTCAGTTATGAAGCAATAAGTCATGGATCAGAAATGGACTGGAAACTATGGCGGCCAGTTATACACTAATCCAGATAACTTTTTGGACCCATGCCAAAAACCCTTTTGATTACATCCTCTGTTTTGTACGCATGTAGTTGGTAACGAAATACCCTGCACAGAGAAAAAAGCCTTTGTTATCTTAAAGTGCCTGCTATACAGTAGAACAACAAAATGTTTCACAATTACATGCCTAGGGAAGCTGTGTGTTTAACTCTTAAAAAAGGACCTAATTGAATCAAACGTAGGCAGACATTGTAACAATGTTTGCACCAGAATAGAACCCTACAAGCAATAGTCCAGCTATATCACTGATCACTTAGCTCCAAAGATCCTACACGTACCCTACTACTTTTCTATTTTAATACGTATTTTACATTCAGATGGCGTGGATTAGGCATTTTCTTTCAATGACAGATTTGAAGAGAAGTTCTTGCAGTGCAAATTTGTTCAGCTCTGGTTGTAGAAGAGTCCCTGGGTTCAGGATGATCCAAGGGAAGCCAGATGCAAGACTCAAGTGATCTTCCCGGAACAGATGCCGCCTGGGCAGCTTGTGCGATACAGCTCAGCCCAGCTCCCTGCCTGGCCCAGCTGCCGGCCTGCCTGCAGGAAATCTCACAGCTGTGCACGTGTTGCCGCCGCAAATGCAAGGCTTCCAAACTCACAGGAACCTCCTCCTTGGAGTCTTGTACACAGGCTCTTAGCATCTGCATGCCCGATCTCAAAGCGGAACCTTCAGGAAAACTCCTTTAAGGACTAATCCCTCCCCCCCACCCCCGGGGTCTTCACCTTGAGCAGATGACAATAAGGTCTACTTCAAAGAAAAGGAATCCCCACCCCTGTTATCTAAGAGAGGCACCTCTTCCTACTAAGACGTAGTCCTCCACCTGTGCTCTGTTTACTGCCCTTTTTTGTCCCTATGAGGACTTTGCTACATCAGTTATTGCCTCTATATCCTTTACCCTCAACCTTCCTCTGAAAAGGCTCACCCTTCCTTAAACCAAACCCAAACCCCCATAGCAAGGTGTGCTGCCTCTATCTTGTTTCTCTTGGAAAAAGAAATCTTCCTTTATCAACCCTGCAATCTGGCCTCCCTCACTACTTCACTGAAACCTGTCTTACCAAGGTCACCACTAATTGTCTGGTTGCTAAATCTGATGGATGTTTTGTGTTGTTGTTGTCCTTTCTAGGTCATGTGGACAATGGGGCACTGCTGGCCATTTGCTTCCTTATGATGCTGGCTTGTCTCATGGCTGTTAGGCCACATGACTGAGGTGTTTGTCCTCAGAGCTCCCCCCCACCCAGTGTTGGCATTGCCTACGTTTCAGTTTTCAGCCCACCTCCTTTTTCCTCATGTTTTTGTGTCCTTGGGTAATTGCATTCCTTCTCATAGTTTCATCCCTTACCTCTCAAGGCCCAACTTGGTACACATAAAAGTACTTGTATTTGAGAGTGTGGCTGGACACAGGATCATAGGGGTAGGGAGGGAAAACTGAAGGGGAAGAAATCAGAGAGGGAGACAAACCATGAGAAACTCTTAAGTCTAGGAAATCAACTGAAGGTTGCTGGAGGGGGATGAGAGTGAGGGGGGGGGTAACAGGGTGATAGGCATTGATGAGGGCACGTGATGTGATGAGCACTGGGTGTTACATGCAACTGGTGAATTACTGAACTCGACATCTGAAACTAATGATGTACTATATGCTGGCTAATTGAATTTAAATCTTTTTTTTTTCAAGATTTTTATTTATTTGTCAGAGAGCACAAGCAGGGGAACAGCAGGCAGAGGGAAAATAGGCACCCTGCTGAGCAAGGAGCCTGATGTAGGACTGGATCCCAGGACCGTGGGCTCAAGTCCTGAGCCCAAGGCAGATCTTAAGCTACCCAGCCACCTCAGCTAACTGAATTTAAATTTTAAAAAGAAAAAAAAAAAAAAAAAGAGTGTGGCTGAAGGCAGAGTTGTGTTTGACTCTGGTAAGTTTCTGCCGCTCAAGGCCACTTACCTATAAGATTATACTGTGCATTTAATGAAATAATCCACTTGTCACAAAGAAAGGGTCCAGATAATGAATGCTGCGACACTGCTGTCCTAACCTTATCATTATCACACTGCTGTCCTATCCCTAATCTTTCCTGAGCCCCTCCAAGGGGCCTTTCTTGACATCCAGTCTAAATAACTGCATTACTTCGTCTCGAGGCATCCATGAGTGCTATAATTTTCTTTATGGCACTTAATCATTTCACACATTTTCTTGTTTGTTTGTGGTCTCTCTCCCAAGCAAACCTGGAGCATTCTGAGAGCAGAGGCCTTGTCTGCCTGGCCCACTAGTGCATACTCAGCGACCTACAACAGTCCTTGACCGTATGTTCAGTAAAAACTTGTAGAATGAATGATTATACCCCAGCATTGTGTATCATTTACCTTACTAATAGGTATCTCTGATTTTTCCTGCTCTTCCATCTCCAGTTCCTGTGTTATCCAGTGATACCAGCACCTGTCACGTTCCTCCAGAATTCCTAATACCATTTCAGTCTTTCTCTGCTTCTCCGTCTCCAGAGTACTGAGTTTGGTCAAATTTTCTTCTATCCTCCCCTGAATTTCTTCCTATGAGATTACTTTGGAAAGCTATGACTCTCACCCAGCTCTGTCTTTGAACATTCCTCTGCTAAAAAACCTTCCCCTACTTTTTTTTTTCATTCATCCTTCAGGAATCAAATCAGATTCCTTCCGAAAGCCTTCCACAGATCCCAGTGGCTGGGGGGTTCCTCCTCTCCTGTGTTCCCATGGGACACCTTGGGCCCAGCAATTATAGAGCATTATGAGTAACTGCTTTCTTTCAGCCTCCCTGCCGCCCTGCCCCAGTCCTGAGCTCCCCCAGCTGGGACTAATACTTTTATTTCTAAATCCCATGTGCATTTCTTAGTGAATAGCCCATACTGGGATCATCTTCTGACTAAGTAAATATTCTATTGTAGTTTTAGATGACTGGTTATTTAGTTATTTAGATTGGTTACTAGGGTCTGCTCCTTAGTATAAATATAAATTTTAATTATGCCTGTAGCTGTGCGGCTCCATTGTCATTAATTATCCCTCTCTTTTCTTATAGCAAGTTCAGTAATTTTAAATATACAATACATAATAATGATTATAGTTTTTAAACACAGAAAATTATAAATAGAAACATTAAAATTACCTGTAATATTGCCAGAGAGAAGGGCTGATAACATCTGAAAATTTTTCCTTTTCAGTTTTTTCTTTGCATGTTTAAAAAAACTGGAATAACTTTCATACCAAATTTTGAAAAATGTTATCACTTCATACTAGATTGTGAGAACTTTCCCAGTCTACTAAACTTTTTTAAATGTAGTTTTTGGTGAATATTTAGTGAATACGTTTCTGCTGGACAGACACATCATGATGTATTTTAAAACCTTCATAAGTTTGGACATTTCATTCACTCCAAATTTCTGAAATTACAAACAATACTGTCACTAACAACTTTCACTAAAAAGGAGAAAAAAGATATTTTTTTCTCCACCTTCTCTTAATGTTATATAATGAAGACTCCTCTTCCACAGCCACGAGCAATAAGCAAGCCTTGCCCTCCATCCTCCGATATATAATGCCATTGACTCTGCAATTCCATTAACTTCCTATCTTTCCTATTCCCCCTTCTACATTCAGCCATCCTGTGCCATCACCCCTTAGCATGCTCAGTTGGTTAAGCAGCTGCCTTTGGCTCAGGTCGTGATCTCAGCGTCCTGGGATCGAGTCCCACATCGGGCTCCTTGCTTGGCAGGGAGCCTGCTTCTCCCTCTGCCTCTGCCTGCCTCTTTGTCTGCCTGTGCTCGCTCTCTCACCCTCTCTCTCTGACAAATAACTAAAAAAAAAAAAATCTTTAAAAAAAAAAGAATGGAGAAATTCGGGACGCCTGGGTGGCGCAGTTGGTTGGACGACTGCCTTCGGCTCAGGGCGTGATCCTGGAGTCCCGGGATCGAGTCCCACATCAGGCTCCCAGCTCCATGGGGAGTCTGCTTCGCTCTCTGACCTTCTCCTCGCTCATTCTCTCTCACTGTCTCTCTCTCTCAAATAAATAAAATAAAATCTTTAAAAAAAAAATAAAAAACAAACAAACAAACAAAAAAAAGAATGGAGAAATTCTTGTGCAGAGTATTTTGTTGTCAGAAGGCTCTGTTTAGAAAAAGAATTCGGTTTCTTCTAACTGTACCAGGGCCAGCAAACCCTTGCCAGAAGCCTATGGTTATGAACCATTATTTCACATTGTTTTCAGCTTTATTGTAGGAGACTACCTTCCTCGCGGTCACCCAATTCCCCTCCGTGCACAACAGAAGGGTAAAGAGCTCCCCGTGACTCTGCAAGCATGCTCTTTCCTCCAGAGAAAACACGCTGTGGCGACCATTCCTTCAGCGCTCCCTTCGGGCTGTATTTCAGGGTCTTGTTATGGAGATTCTGAAATGTAATCTCATATTATTGATTTCCTCATTAAAAAATGTTGCTGAAGGTTCTGGAGAAGCTGGCTTTCCTGCTGGATCCTTAGCTCTTTGTCACCAATCTGTACCTGTCCCAGCGGGTGTGTCTTAGTGCCTCGTTGCCAAGCTCTGAATCCACCAGTCTCCTAATGCTAACAGCTGTGACTGTTGCTGTTGGGTTTTGTTCTGTTAATTAAAATATTGTTGGGCTCCAGGCTTTCTTGGAAGCAACTTTAACGTTAGCTGTGAACTCTGCGTTGCCGATCAAAATCTCTGGCTGTGTTCTGTATTTTCCTCGTACGCTGATAAATGCCTGGAATCCCCAGGTTTAATGTCATGTCCTAATATTTCACTGACTTCACACAGATTGTAATTCCTTTCTATATTTTTCATGTATGTTTTTGGGGACTATCATTACCACATGGGAGGTCCTGGGTCAGCGTGTCACAAATCACTTATCATATTCACAGGCTACTGGAACTGAAGGGTGTCTAGTGATTGGAATCCTCTTGATGCCTGGTTGCGGACACCCTGGGGCATCCTTCTGCCTGTTCATTCAGCCATGATGGTTGAACAAATGTTAACTTCCTACATAACCGTGCTTTATTACATGGATATAGGCAAAATGACTAGTTAAGATTCATCCATTTTGCAATGACTGCCTGTATACAGAGGCTAGTTTTAGACCTCAGCATGTTTGGGGATACTCAAACATACACTGTGAAACACTATCTTGGTGCTACCCAGCTCTTTAAGGTCAATAAACATATCATCCGAGGGGTCAGAAAGGCAGTTTTCTGGCTCACTTGGGCAGTGAAGTGGTGAGGCAAGTAAAGGAGGCAGACACCTGGGTTGATACCCTGGCTCCCACCAACTGGCTGTGTGATTTGGACAAGTTTCCGTTCTTTTCTGTTCCTCAGCCTTGGCATCTATAAAATGGGAATAATGATAGTGCTGCCTTCAGAGCGTTTTTGGTAAGGATCCAGTGCAATAATACATGTAAAATACTTAGAATGTTTCCTAGCATATAATGAGCATTCATTAAATGTTAGCTATCATTATTAACATTATTTGGCCTATGCCAATTCTGAACCTCTCATGAGATTCCAGGCCAGCTAAATTCTGCACAGCATCATACCAAAAAACTAGAAGACACTAAAGAGTGGCAGAGAATAGGGATGAACTGGGGAGGAATAAGAACAGAATTCAAATCTCAACTTGGAGAATGATAAGCCATAGGACTGGTAGAACCTACTGAGCCTCCCCAAAACATCAATTTCCTTACTTGTCAAATGCAGACAAGAACATTTGTTCTACTTACCCTGATCAAACTATGTGTGAGAGAGGCTTATCAATTCAAAGTGCTATCCAAATGGAAGCTGTAGATAATAGGAAAGATTGGGGACAATCTATGCTTGGAGCTGGTACATTACCTACTTGCATTTAAAAAATGTATTCATTCAACAAGTGTCTTTATCTGGAATGACACAGGTTTCCTCTGGTTGCCCCATGTTCACCTGCTGACATAAGTTAAGGGCAGTTAAATATGTGGTATGCAAAGTCAGAAGGGGCTGGGACTCTCTTCCCCTTCCCTGGGCTGACCTCCCACTGCCATTTTATTTATTCCACAGATACATATGGAGCAAACCCTGGGCATCTTGAAAGACAGGTAGCATACAGTCCACGTTCTAGAGGCAAATCTTTTGGAGAAATCTCAGCAGTTAATTCCCAACTTGTTACTTAATCTGAGTAGATACGATACTTTCTTTAGGAATTTTTCACTAATAAGCCTTTGCCCCAGTTAAGCACTACATAGGATAAAGCACTTTACATAGCTTACTTAATATAACAAATACAAGAAGTAGGCATTCACCTAAAAAAAAAAATAAAATAAAAGGCAAAGAAACAGGCTCAGTAAAGTTATATGACTAGATGGTCCACCAATAAATTATAGAACCAAGACTCAAGGCTGATCTCCATGGTTAACTCCAGCTCTCACTTAACTCCCCCACAGCTCCCTTGCCCCTCCCCAGAGCCCTTGTCCGTCTAAGCTGGTAGTGTTTTTCCTCCCTTGTTTGTAGAACTTTAGAGGTTGTAAGACAATACATTATAATCATTAAAGAAATGTCATCTCTGGGGTGTCTGGGTGGCTCAGTGGGTTAAAGCCTCTGCCTTCAGCTCAGGTCATGGTCTCAAGGTCCCGGGATCCGGCCCCCCATCAGGCTCTCTGCTCAGCGGGGAGCCTGCTTCCCCTTCTCTCTCTGCCTGCCTCTCTGCCTACTTGTGATCTCTCTCTGTCAAATAAATAAATAAAATAAAATAAATAAAAAGAAATGTCATCTCTGTCAGTCATGAGAGTAACCCCATTTTATTATTTAAAGTAATCTAGAGTTGACTTTTACTCAAATCTTTCATTAAAGCTGCTGGAAAAAGTCTGGTTATCTAATAAAATTTCTGGTTTTTTTTTTTTTTTTTTTTTTCATGAAATGAGGTCCTCAAAATAACTTTGGTCCTTCAGTCCCTGATTTTTTCAGATGCAATGATGGGATAGGAGGACAAAGACTAAATTCTGTCAATACCCAGAGACACTTGTTGTCACTAACAACACTATAAGGAGTATAAACAATAGGTTAACATATATTTCAATTTCTGATATTTTAAAAAGTGTAAACTTCAAGACATAACTTTTCAACAGAAATTGTCTAAAAGTAGCTGCTTTTTACAAATGTTAAATGTTTTCCTGTTAGTGCTTTATAATAATGTAGTGAATACAAAGGGAATTATGTTTAAGATTTTCTGGGGCAATGGAAATTACTTTTATCATTTATATGTATTTTTCTCCTGTCTGCTCCTCTTAGTTCAGCATTTTTTCCTCCCATATAGGATAATTCTGTATTTTCTGTATCATTTCAGTTGTGCGCCATTGGCCATTCATTACTACTATTTTTGGTATAATTTATTTTGTGCAGGCATCATTGAAAAGAAAAACTCCTGATATTAATTAGAAAAAATTATGAGTCCAAATCCATCCTTGGAGTCCTGGGAGATCTTTCTGGATTTCACTGATATTATGGTACCTCTATTCTATTTGTGTGGCCAGGGCCTCTGTTTCATGTATCTTTGCATTCCTTGTGCCTGGAACGGTGCTTGGCACATGGCATTCTCAAAGAAAATAAATAAAATGGATGACTGAACTTGATTTTCTTAACTCATAGGTCTCCGCATAACTCTCTCTTCTTCGAGGCCCTTCCTGACCACCTCAGTGTGTCCCTCTTACATGATTAAGCCTCACTAACTCTGACCATAGTGCATGCCCACGTGATTATTTTAAGTCTGTTTATTTTGGCTATTGCTCAGCTTGCCCCTTCACTAGACTGTAAATTCGAGAAGAGCAGGGAATTGTCTTTCTTCCTGGACTCTCATTCCCAGCAGCTAAGGCAGTGTCTGGTACAAAGTGGACACTTAATGGATGCATGTGACAAATGAATAAACAATACGTCATTTGCTAAGAAAGCTCATGTGACCACGGGATCTTGTCCCCTATCTTCTGCAGAGTTTGTTCCTTCAACTCACAGCTGCTGAGGTCTTTGTCTCTAGCGTCCCTTAATCCCCCACCCCCACGGACACGCCCTGGGCTAAGTCACCGCCCCACATTGCTGTGCTTCCAAAAATCTTAACCTTCATCTCAGCTTCTATGATGATCTCGGATCTTTCCAGCATTCCTCATCTTGTCTCATGATCTTTTGCTTTTCCTCTCTGGCCTCTCTGGCCTCACGCCCTTCCAACCCTTAGCTTAAAGTTCATGAGCCAGCCTCTCAACCATTTTCTCATTACACACACACACACTCACACATTCACATACACACAGCTGTTTTTGTTTCTAGCTCTCTCACGCCTGTCTGACAAAAGCTCTATATCCATTCTTCTTTCCAAGTCACCACACGGTGGCTGAAATCACAGAACCACATGGACAGGTGACACAATGCTGATGGACTGAGAGCTGCTAGCATGTTCATGCCATGTCTCTGACTGTCATTCTTATTCTCCACTGTGGCTGTCTCAACGCCCCTCCCCCCATTCTCTGCAAAGCCATACACACTCAAAATAATTGTTTTTACTGTGGCAATATAACATAATATTTATCATTCAACCATCTATTGTATATGATTTGGTGACATTAATCACATTCACAGTGTTTTATAAACGTCACAATCATCTGTATCTAACATTCTTCATCCTCAACAAAAAAACTGTATTCATATAAAGAATTTCTTCTCCCTCCTGCCCACAGTCCCTGGTGACCTCTATTCTATTTACTGTCTCTTTGAGCTTACATATCCTAGGTACCTGCCATCTGCCATGCACGCTTTTCCCTCTTGCTCTTGGCATCAACACTTGCCTGATGCTTCCCAAAGAAAACAGAGAAACTGGCAGTTCCTTGAATGCATCGTACCCTCTTCTGCCTCAGTACCTTTGTACGTGTTCCTCCTGCCAGGAACACACTGGCTCTTCCTCTCAATAGATCTCCCTAAACTACAGAGAGTAACTGCTTCACTCCCCCATTGGATCATGACCCCCTTGAAGACAGGGAGTAAGGTTTTAATTTCTCTATCCCCAGTCTGGAATATGGTGCCCAATACATGGTGAGTACTCACTATGTATTTATTGAATTAAAAAAACCTGGAAATTGGGCCTGAAGAGTGGGCTAGGGAAGATGAGTGTGTCCAAGTGTTTGTTACCTACTTAAACGTTAAAATATTTTGCATCAAGCCATTAGACAGACATGAGTATACATGCATACAAACGTATGTCCTAAGTTACAACTGATAAAATAACCAAGAATGACAGGAAATAATAGTAATAAATTATGGATTAAAATTATTAACTATTTTCAAATACTTAAACACACAGATTAATTTAAAATAGAACTTAGGGTTTTTTTCCCCTCCAAATTCTACATTTTTATAATGGAAAAAGTTAATCTGGTCATAAGTTAACTCCCTCCCTTCACCCAAACCAGGGTTGGAAGCCAAGGTTTTCTGTATTAAAATATGTATAAATATAGATAGTTAAGAAAGTTATAACTATCTTAAATATACAATAGAAATGAAGTGGGTTAGCTTTAATATGTAAGAGGATACTGTTAATTTAACACATACATTTTTTGGGACTCCCTGACTAGGAATACAGTACTGTAAAACAAAAAAATCAGTAATATCTCATCTAGGGGAAAATATAGCTTTCTTGTGGGTAAAGTGTGTGTGGTTTAAAAGGAGAACAGAATAACAGTTAAGAAAAAGAAAAATAAAAAATAGAAAAACTGTAGGATGTGGATAAGAGCAGAAAGGTAGCAGCTAAATAAAACCAGAAGGAACAGAGAAGGGCTCCAATACTGCATACCAAGGTAGTGTGGCAAGAACAAAACAACCTTGAATTTAACCTGGAGGCAAAAACTCCAGAGTAAGAGGCAGTTGGTCACCTTTCATGATAGCAGGAGGTAATCACAAAAACAACTGATTTAGGCTCATCTGAGCCTCAAGGAGGAAAGGACCCTTATCCCCTTGAAGAGACGGAAATGGGGAGTGAAGGAAAAGGAGGGGCTGGAGGGCTGGACCAAACAAAAAATCCATACCCTCAAAGAATTCAAAATGGGAAATCTAGAGACAGAGTAGCTGGAATTGGGAAAGGTATCGTTCAGCACCTTTAATTTGGGCAAAGGGCATGAAGCAATATCACACTGTAATTCTGATGCACATCGGCAATGCACAGTTGATGTCCCATCATTCCATTTCCCTGTTATAGGTTAAACTGCATTAGAAGGACTCCGTATCCCCCATGAGAGCAGTCGAGGCTGGAGGAGAGAGACTTGACGGGGAGGTGAAAGCAAGGTGGCAAGGCTAGAGATTCTTCCCACTGGACCCTTAGGTGGTGAAAACCAAAAGATTTTCTAGCAGAAGAAATGCTGTGTATTTCATCAAATGGGCTTTGTAGATGAATCATGGGCAAACCAAACATAAAATGCAATCCCTCGGCTTTCAGTACCTTACAGAATCCATTAAGCTCTCTGGAACCCTCATTTGTGAACTATAAATTCGTAGCAAGTCAGGTGTCTGACCAGGAAAGCATGTTGCTTTGTCTACTCTCCATTTGGTAAACTTTTCTTGATACAACTATAAAACATAATCATTTTCATTTGAGACACTAACTATTCCCGCTCACAAATTCTTTGTTATTTTCCTAATTTCTCTTTAATGGTTTTATTTTTCCAATTTCATGTTTTTAAAGAAGCTTTCATCGAGATATTATTGGTGTGACACAAGTCTTCACCTATTGGTTCTTTTATTTTAAGCAAATGTTTTCTTAATACTACTAGTTGGAAGTTTTTTCTCCCTATGTGCTGTGTCATAGGTACAGAATAGCTTAAACTTGGCTCTGTAAGTGAATTAAATGCACATATATATCACTTGGCTACAACTGTTAAAAATTCTGGCAAATAATGTTTCCTGAGATTATATGGTTTGCTTAAAAAAGGCAGGACAGAGGACAGAACTCTGTCACTGACACTGGAGGGATTTAATAAATACTTCTGAGGCTGATAAATATGTTTGTTCTTAGATTTAACAGGATTTCCCTGTAATTAATCTGGACACAATTAATCTTGAGAGCAGAGCTATTTCCAAAGCATTAATTCATTCTTTCAAACCAAGATTTCTTAGAACTATTTTAGTCTGTGTTCCTGATATTAGCTCTCTCATTATTTCTAGTAAAGCCATAAAACCTAAGCAGACACCTGCTTTTGATTTTTTATTTCTATTTTCTCCTTTAAGTGTCCCAAGCACCTGCCTAACCAACTCACCAAGCTTTGCTTCCTTCACCACCATTCACTCCCACCATCTGAGGCTGTGAGGTTTCTCCCACGTTCACCCAGCTTCTGAAACACCTGCAGTTCACAACAAGGATAGTATTGTCTGGCTGTTTTACTTAGCAGTGGGTTGATTTACCTGTCAAGATAAAGTTCACTGTACAGATTATTGGATCTCTGGATTAATGCCTTATAAAACAGCACATTTGCACAGTTCTATGCCTTTCATAAGCATTATACACTGATTTCTCTTGATAGGCCGGATATTATATCAACATTTAGTGAAAGGAGCCTATTGCTGGGGATCCAAAGATGAACTATTATGAAAGCTAACCTTTTGGATTTGAGCTAAAAGTTTATTTTTTATGAAGGATGTTTAGAGGTTATGACAGAAATTATCCATGTCCTATAAAAGAGTACTGTGTAAGTATCCAGTAGTCCAAGTTTGCCTTAAAAATACATTAAAATAAGTATATAGCAAAATGATTAATGACAGCATTAACAGCATGAACACTCATCACCCTTCTGTCACTATGCAGATATTATATCAAGAAAAAGGGAAGCAGAATTTTCATCAAGTCAGCGATGTGATATATCATAGTGCAAATGACTTAACTCTTTTACCATTTTTATTTTACAAAATGTATGTTAGACATGAAAAAGAATGTTTCCAGCTGTTTCTGAATCTTCTTTTAATTTATTTCTCATAAGGCATATATGTGGGCAACAACTTTAAGCAGAGTTTTGAAACCTGAAGACAGTTCTCTGCCTTAAACAGTTAATCAATGCCACATCTAAGCTGGCTTCAATTAAATTCAGTCCAAGAGAGCTAGCTGTGTTCTGGCTAACGGCAACAGAGAAGAAAAGATGGAAACTGTCATTTCCCAAAGGTGAACAGCTGTTAAAAAAAAAAAAAAAAGGAAGGACAACAACTTTTTTTTTTTTAATTAGTAAAAACAACAATAAAACTTCTTCAAGTATTAAAAGCCATTCTTTATGGTTTAATATCCATTTGCTCCAATCTTGATGTGGTATTGTTAAATTCACTTCAACCTGTTCTATGTCTGCTTTTATCTTGGTGGGAAAATATCCCAAGATAAAATGGCAATGACCTACCTATCTGATATGCCTTTACCTTATTATATAATGTAAACTAGTTAGAGAAGATTCAGGGGAAAACTCAGTTGTGACTCACAGTGTTTTTATCTTGCCCAAATCAAAGATTCCATTGGAATGTGATAAGTATTTCAATTTGAATTACATTTAAGAGGGTTTGATGTTTTATGCAAAAGTAAGAATTTAGTAATCTCTCTGACTGTGGGTTGGCCCTAACTAATGCATATTGATTTAGATCTGTCACTTTCAGATATATGGCCACTGGGCAAAAGGGCCCAGAGGACCCAGTAGCTGTAGGAACTCTCCTCCCCTTTCTGATAACAGGGTTTGCGATTTCCTTCCCCTTCCTCCTTCTATCACTATTGTTTGGTACTGCCTATGTCCCCAGTCTCTCCTCCTACTTCAAACACTTCTTATCTTAAGGGAGTGAACCCTATGAGTAATCCCTCTCCCCACTTCCTCAAGGCACCCCTCCACCAACTCTTCTAGATATGTCCCAAGCCCAGTAACATCTAACCATCCCCTTCTCCCATTCTGGCCCAGCATATACAGAAAAGCTCTTTCAGTGGAAGGTTATTTCAGTGGAAGGTTATTTCTACAAAATGCAGATTATGCCAGCCCTCTTTTTACTCAAATATCATAATTTGCATTCATTCACTCACTCACTCACTCAAAAATAGTTTACATCCTATATTCCAGACACCATGTTGGGCACATGAGACAATGGTATTGTGCGCAATTCCATCTTTCCTTACTAACTTTTAAAAATAGAGAGAAATAATGAGGACTTAGAAGGGAATGATTTTATGTGCATTTCCTCCTTACCATTATTAGCAAGAAAACATCAACACCAACAAAAAGGTTTGAGAACCTCCACTTTAGTTAGCATTTGCTGACCCTCTACAATGTCCTGGGCTCTGTGCTTGATGCCAGAGATAGCAGTGTAGGTACAAAGACCCTGGACGCTGTGTCATGAACAGTCTCCCACAAGAGTGCAGAATAGAAAAAAACTGAGACTAAGAGCCATCCTGAACAGAAAGAAGGGGGTGGCTGTGGACATGGAGGCAGGCCAACTAATCCCAGGGTTGAGAGTGGCGTTATGAGGAGGGAGCCTAACACTTAATGTGCCTTCCAAGGACTTCTATAGGCGGGAGTTTCCAGCTTCCGACTTCAGAGCTTTCTGGAAGGCCTTCCCTGTTAAAAACACCATCCCATTTTAACCTTTCCCATCACCACAAACATCCCCTCCTGGAATCTCTGACCAAGACAGTGAAAGCCACCAAGAGCCAGGAGCCAGAGTAAGGCTTGGGAAGTTAGGAAGGCTGCCGGAGTCGGCAAATAAGAATGCAGGCTTCCCAGTTAAATTTGAATTTCAGATAAACAACAAATCATTTTTTAGTCGAAGTGTGTTCCATGCAATATTTGTAATTGTGTTGTTCTGTATTTATCTGACAACCTTTCAAGTGAGATATCTTTATTTCTATTTAGTCTCATTGGGCATCTCAGACACCGTTCGGAAGTACTTTCTCCCACTGGCGGTTCTCAGCTCTCAAAGCATTGAGACATTTAGCAGTGGTCTTTGTAGGGGTTTGTTTTGTGTGCTGACACAGCTGAAAGCCTACCTACTTCTCCATCTTCACAGACAAACTAAATTTGGTCTTTTCCATGAAAATGGTTATTTCTCTTACTGAGATTTTCTTCCTTCAAATGTCTTGAAAATTGTCAACTTTATTCCATTTCAGAGCACCTTGTGGTGGCTACCAAAAATATATATATAAATGCCCCCTCCCAAAAAAACCCAAAACTTGCATGTAAGTCAAGAAACTTTCCCCTCCCTCCCTCCTTCTCTCCCTCCCTTCTTTCCTTCAGATTTTATTTATTTATTTGTTTGTTTGTTTGAGAGAGAGACATGAGCTGGGGGAGGAGCAGAGGGAGAGGGAGAAGCAGACTCAGTGCTGAACGTAGAGCCCAACATGGGCCTCCATCCTGCAACCCTGAGATCATGACCTGAACCAAAATCAAAAGTCTGACCCATAACCAACTGAGCCACCCAGGTACCTCAAGAGCCTTTTCTAATGAACACTGATTTTTAGCTGTCTTGAACAAAGTTGGGAAACAGATCTAGTAGTTCAAGACAAACTGAACATAGCCTGGGAATATAAATGTCTTCCAATGAACTACCACTTGTTTTAGGCTCGTAAACGAAGAAGTATCTGAAAGGTCCCTTTTTCTTGAAAGGTCCCTTTCTCTTTGTTTAAAGAATGTGTGTCTATGTTCATACCCATAGACATACATTGTATATATTTTAGGTAAATTTTGTTCTGAAGGTAGTTGGAAGAAAAAAATCTCCCTTGTTTTGGGAGCTACATATCATTAATGAATAGAGAATCCTTGGTTTTAGTACACAGCTGGTCCTCAGTAAATATTTGTCAAGTAACTCAAGAAATATCAATAGATTCATAATCTTTTAAATTCTCCAGATATTTCCGATTTTGTACTCAAAACATAAACGATCATGATAGTTGAGATTACTACAAATGAATGTAAGCTGCAGGATAATGTAAATAAGCAGACCGTTCATGGCCTTTATCTTTTCTAGACTAGCTCTGTCACTGTCTAGAACAAATTACAACTTCTCTGCATCTCACCTGTAAAATGGGGAAAACAAGTATTTTACTTCACTGGACTGTTGTGAATACTAAATAAGTCCATATTTATAAAGCATTTAGAACAGGCACCTATAACTACCTATCACTATGAGTTCTTGTACAGTAATTGGTTATAATTATATTTACCACTTTTGATACTTCTAGAAGAGGAAATTAGTTTTGTATTTATGAGCCAATTGTGCTGAATCTTGGCTCCATCTTTCATTCTTAGCTGAGTTTGGGGAATAGGAGACACTGGCTGCATAGCACAATTAGCTTCAGAAAGACAGCAAGAAATTAATATACAGTAAAATTTGCTAATTTAATTAATTGATAAGTTAGTTAAATACAGTAAAATTTCCTAATACTTAGGCTGAATTTTAATCTTGCCATACCCTTTGCATGTTCAGCTGGATTTGGGCAGTAGGGAATAGTCTGACACGCTAGTCTCAGCAACAGGAAATTAACACACAGAGACAACCTCGTAGTACCTTTTTTTTTTTTTTTTAAATGTCCGAGGGCTTCTTTTAATGTTTAGTTATAATGTAAGAGATTACCTGGGCTTTTGCATAGCATTCATATGCAGGACAAAATGAGCCCTTCTGAATGTTGCCCTGCTTTAACTCAGTACATTTTCTTTCCTTCTTTTTTTTTTTTTTTTAAGATTTTATTTATTTACTTGAAAGAGACAGAGAGCGCACAAGCAAGGGGGAAGGGTAGAGGTAGAAGTAGACTCCCCACCAAGTAGTGAGCCCGATGTGGGACTCAGTCCCAGGACCCTGGGATCATGATTTGAGCTAAAGGCAGATGCTTAACCAACTGAGCCACTTAGGCACCCAATTCTGTACATTTCAACTAAAGTGCTAATTATTAGTTTCATCTAAAATCCGTCTCAAAGTTTAGGATCAATTGGTGCCATCTTTAAATAAAGTGGTATAAAACATGTTAACATAACTCCTGATAGGAGGAAGGACTTCATTAACTCTCAGTTCTTTCCTTTTTCATTGTCAACACTGCTACCTTAGTGTGGTATTCTGTAAGGCTGACTTATTTATTTTCATCTTCACTAGCACCTGAAAGCATACTGTACAGAAAAGTTCAGCTCTTTTTTTCTTTCCACATCTGCTTTGCTTACATATCTGTTAATATTATATCCTTTCTGAAAAACTGTTAAGAAAGCCTATGCTCTCTCAGTCTTTGTATGTAGATATCAACCCTTCTGGATATCAATCATATTAGGATTTCACATTGGATAGCATTTTGTTACCTTGACAAAAATACTTGCTATTTTAGCATTCTTCTTTCAGTAGGAAGGTTAGGACAAGAAAAATGTCAGTGTTTAATAAAGGAACAACTTGTTGATTACATCAGTACACATGGTTTACTCTAATTAAAAAGGCGAGAATTGATTAATAGAGTGCTTATCAGAAGGATTAACTGAAGGAAGATGATACAATAGTGAGGACACTGAGCTATGATGCCTCCCAGTCCCTAAGTCTCATCCTAGTGCTGTCCTTAGTGAGCTATGTAATATTAGGTCAGTCCCTTAACATCACTGGGTTTCATTTACTTCCATTGTAAAGTGAGAGAAACAGAACAGGTACTCTCTGAGATCCCTTTTCTTTTCTTTCTTTTTTTTTTTTTTAAAGATTTTATTTATTTTTTGACAGACAGAGATCACAAGCAGGCAGAGAGAGAGAGGAGGAAGCAGTTTTCCCGCCGAGCAGAGAGCCCAATGCGGGGCTCGATCCCAGGACCCGGGGATCAAGACCGGATGGAAGCCCGAGGCTTTAACACACTGAGCCACCCAGGTGCCCCCCCCCTTTCTAAAACTTTATGATTTCAGGTACATGTTTGATACTCAACACATGAACTTCTCCTTTTTAACTTAAATTGTTTGTATAATACCTATTGTTATTTTCCAGAACTGAAACTAGGAAAAGTGGTCACAAAATGGATTTGTTGAAATTCCAACTAAGGCTCAAAGAGCCTTAAAACAATAAATCTTGTCTCAGAAACACCTGCCACACTTTAGACTTAAGTTAGAACTAATCAAAGTCATAAAGGTCCATATATTCCTCGCCTTGACTCTCTATTCCTGTTAACCTCTTTTAATGTAAACAATCAGACAAATCAATTCAGAGCACAGGTAAGTGAATGAGTCAAGAATAGTTGGGGGAAAATGTTTAAAACATTAAATTAAGCAGTTGGAGGAAATGTATAACCTTTACATATCTGAGAGGACACAAAAAGTTTGTTCCAAATGGATCATTTATCACAAAGTCAGGGGTTGAGTAAACAGAGAAAATAGAGAGTTATAATGAAAGCTAGGTATGACCCTGGTTAACTACCCACACATACCCTTTAAATACATTACATATGTGCACGAATGGGCCATTATTAGCTCTCATTTATGATAATCCAGTAGAGATTTTGTCACTGAACTACAGTTGTTCAGCAGTAATGTTTTGCACCAGAAATACTAAGTGCTTGACTCATGCCTTTGAAGTTGTTTTGTAATTCAGAATAAAAATGATCCCAGGAAGGCAATCTCTTCTGCCTTCTAAATGACTTTCTCTTGCTTGACCTTTTATTGTAAAAAATCAGCTAACTCTTTGTTGGGAGGCTGTGTTAATTACTCAAAGAAGTTTTATGTAACCCTTTCAAATGTGAACCAACCAGAACAATCAGAATTTCCATTAAGCTGTCTACAGAGGGCACATGATCACTGCACTACACAACTAATGTGACTCTATAGCCTAAAGATAATTTGTGGCAGAAAGTTTTTCAACTAAAAATTAATCACAGAGCAGAAAGACCAGAATGTGAGGAAGATAATCAGAATTGTTAATAGAGCTATGGTTAGTGGCTTCCTTGGCTTATAAATTAGCCAGGTAATGCAGTTCAGAAATAATGAAGAACTGATTATCTCTTTCATTTTACCATCCTACAAATATCCACTAGCTTTTTAAATTCACTACTGTCATATTAATGATGCATCTGATTCCAGCAAGACCAACAGGAGTCATGCTTCAGGGAACATTCAGAATTTTTATAAACATCTTTACTTCCCTGAAAATTCATTCTTTCAGAGTTACTTTCTATTTCCCATCTGTCTTTGATCATGGGACAGCCCCTAGCCAAACATAAGAATTTAAACTTTCATCTGATTGTCCCACAAATAATTTCTCATCTCTTCTTGTCATACAAGAGCAATTAACTTTCAAAACCTCCCTGTGGAAGTTGTCAAAATTCTAAAGCTAGGGACAGTGATGGGTAATTTTCAGTATGGTGTTTTGAAACCTTCTTTATATATCTTAGCAGAGTTCAATCCTGAAAACATTCACAATTATATTTGAAGTTCCTCAATCCCATTGGATTTGTCCCAAATAACTTTATAACAAAGTTAATTTATATTTAGTTAGATTTTATCATAAATTTAAGGTGATAAATCATTAATTAAGCATCATTTAAGAACTCAATTAAACTGAAAATACAAATATTAACCAGACACCACTTGAAGACACTATAATAGGGATATAGAAACAGTTCCTAAATCAAAGGACACTAACAACAGAGTGAAAAGGCAACATACATAGTGGGGAAAATATGTGCAAATCACATATCTGATAAGGAGTTAATACCCAGAATATACATAGCAACCTACAACTCAACAACAACAAAAAACAAACAACCTGATTGAAAATGGGCAAAAGACTTGAACAGTCATTTCTCCAGAGAAGAAACCAAATGGCCAATAAGCACATGGAAAGATGGTCAACATCACTAATCATTAGGGAAATGCAAATCAAAACCACAATGACATACCATCTCATAACCATCCCATTCAAATGGCTAGTACAAAACAAAATAAAACAAAACTCACCCAATGCAGAAAAAAACAAGTGTTCGTGAAGATGTAGAAAACTGGAATACTTGTGCACTGCTGATAGGAATACAAAATAGCACAGCTGTTATGGAAAATAGTATGGAGGTTCCTCAAAAAATTAAGAGTAGAATTACCATAAGACCCAGCAATTTTCACTTCCGGGAATACACCCAACTGAAAGCAGGAACTCAGACAGATATTTGTACATCCATGTCCATAACAGTATTATTCACAATAGTCAAAAAGTTGAAGCAACTCAATGTCTATTGATGGATGAGTGGATAAAGTAATAGCAATATATATGTACAATGGAATATTATATAGCCTTAAAAAGGAAGAAAATTCTGGTACATGCTGTGACACAGATAAACTCTGAAGACATCATGCTAAATGAAATAAGCCAGGCACAAAAAGACAAATACTGTATGATTCTATAGATACGCAGTATGTAGAGTAGTCAAATTTGGAGACGGAAAGTAGAATGGAGGTTGCCATGGTTTGTAGGGAGAGAAGAATGAGAAGTTGATGTTTAATGGGTGTAAGTTTCAGCTTGAAACAGTAAAAAAACTTCTGGAGATGGAGAGTGATGGTTGTGCAATGAATGCATTTAAATGCCATAGAAATTTATGCTTAAAAATGGTTAAAATTGTAAATTTTATGACATATATCTTTTACTACAAGAAAAAAAAAGTTCCTGCTTACATTGGGCTTATCATATAGTGGGAATGTAGATGTATGGAAACTTAGTAACTGTAACATAAGGCAAGTGAGACAGTAGCAAGAGTAGAAGTGAAACACTATCGTATGTTCACAGAATGCAAAGATAATAGTTGTTTCAGTAAAGGTTTTGTAAGGTATCTAGTGGCAGATATCTACATTTGGAAGATTAATACAATTCCAATGAGGAGAGAAAGTGTGAGCAGGTACTCTATAAGAAGAGACCAGTGTGAACAAAGCATGGAAGTGAAATTTGGGGAGTGTGATTCCTCCCAGTTAGTTTAAAGTTAGAGCAGTGTTTCTCAAACTTTAACGTGTATACAGATCGCTCAGGAATCCTGCCAAAATGTAGATTCTGATTCTACAGGTCTAATGGTAGGGTCCAAAAGTCTTTAGTTCTAATAAGCTCCCGGAGGATGCCAACACTGTTTTATTTTTTTTATTTTATTTTATTTTTAAAGATTTTATTTATTTATTTGAGAGAGAGAGAGAGACAGTGAGAGAGAGCACAAGCGAGGAGAAGGTCAGAGAGCGAAGCAGACTCCCCATGGAGCTGGGAGCCTGATGCGGGACTCGATCCCGGGACTCCAGGATCACACCCTGAGCCGAAGGGAGTCGTCCAACCAACTGAGCCACCTAGGCGTCCCGCCAACACTGTTTTAAATGGCTCAGGTCTCCAACATGTATGCCTATGAATATAGTTAGTTCAAGGTTGAGAACTTGAAAACCAAAAGTCTGCATTTACTTCAGAGCTAACAGAGAGCTGATGGAACTCTTCTGGGAAGGGATATCATATTATTGTAGCTGATCCTTAGGAAGATTAATCTGGCAGCCTGGGAATAGAACGGGCAAAGACAGACACTGCAGAGGCTGTTTTGGGATCAACGAGGCCAGTCAAGAGGCTATTAGTAGTAGCTGGGCTGGATGTGGTGAGGCTTGAAACAGGCGAGTGAGAGAATGAGGGTGCAAAGCGGAGACCAAGCTAGGGGAAAGCTCAAAAGCAGACAAGATATATGTCTTGGCAGCAGACCTGTAGGGGGGACATAAGAGGAGGAAAAAGTTAAAAAAAAAAAAAAAAAGCTGATGGTTTGACTAAGCAGTCAACCATGTTTTCCCAAGACTTTCCAAATTTAAGACTATTCTCCCAGGATAATAATAGTGCTCCTTCCACACTAAAAATTAATAGTGCTTCATTTCACCCAATGCAGGTGATAAATAATATGGTCACCCAAGCTTTAAGCACAGGTGACTACCAGGATATACAGGAGAGTTAGGCTGGTTTGAAATGGGTACAGATGGGGTGATATTCATTCATTCATTCATTCATTCATTCATTCAACATCTACCAAATGTCAGTTACATGCCAGGCTTTAAGTGCTGAGGATATCTAAGTTTAAGGAAAAATGAGGACAACCCAAAGGGCTGTCCTAATAGAGTTTATGACACAGAGGAGACTTCCATGTTCCAGAAGTGGGGGTTGAGGAGGAGATGGAAAGGGAGCAAGTTGCTAGCAAGGTACTAGCAAGACTTATTGCTTCAGGCAATATCACATAGAATCAAGAATGGGGGATTCTAATTCAAAAGGCAGGTGGGTGCAGGGTTAGATTAGATTTGGTCTTTATGGAGGATAAAGCTTTGGAAGTAGGTGAGATGCTTCCCTGATGTAGAGACTGGAGTCAGTGCCTGCACTTAGGCAATACCGGGAGGAGTCAATGAACCCATAAAGTGTCAGAGTTGTAGAGGAAGTCCCAAGGTACTGTTCTGTGATGGAAGCCAGGCAACCAGGGAGGTCATGCGCCCTCCAGGAAACAACACCAAATGTTGCTGAAAGACCAAGGATACAGGTTCAGGACAAGTGGCCACTGTGAGGAAGGGGCTGTGAGCTTTGGGAAACAATGCACTGTGCTGTGGGGGGTTGCCCAGTAAGATGATATGTGTTATTCTGCATATGAGAAAAAGTACTGAGACTCCTACGGGGTTCAGCTTATTCTTAGATGATAATTTATTTCTCATTGCCATTTTTTTATCGTTAATAACAACAACCTTTTTGTAGTTGCTATTCCTGAAGATTTGGAACAAAATAAAGCAAAAGCTCTAAGCATCTCAATTTTCATCAATAACTAGTGCATAATCTTTCTCAAAAGATTATTCTGGGAATGGGTTATAAATAGCACTTCAGCATTAAAGATTTAAGGTAGCAAACAAGAAACATTTTCTGGTAAAAACATTTAATTTTACTTTATGTCTTCTTTCTAACATGAGGGGAAATTTGGGAAGAAAGACCGAAGCCAGAAGTATGTGTGTGAACTTAAGGACAGCAAGTAAAAAATACTGGGCTTTCTCTGAAAGGTAAAAATAAAGTTATCTATCCAGAGTTGTCAGTACTAAGGCTCTTAGTATGCATATTAATTCTAGTAATTCTGCATGACAACAGAAAAAAATGTTACATTAGCCTCCTGGGGTTACATGAAATCTTAACAAAGGATTTAAATCACTCTCACTATGACCCTTATGCTAGTCTCCTCCCCACCGCCCACCCCACTTACAAAAGATTAAAATGTATCCTACTTTTTGCGAAGACTTTACAATATCCATGAATAATCCATATCAGAATTGAAAATCCTAACATAGAGCAGGAAAGTATGTGATTACTTTCCAAGATTATCATGTAAGTCTTTTTTTTTCCCCCCTTTCTGGTCCTGAACCCAGGGGATAGGGCTGGGGAGCAGTTTTTCTCCCCAGCACAGGAAATAGAAATTGATTGAATGGGTAAATCAGTAATAACACATCTAAAAACCAAATGAACAAAATCCTGCTATTAAAACCAATTCTCAATAGCCAATAAAATTCTGGTAGGAATGTTCGGTGAATTTCAGCAGCTAAATGACTATTTTTATAGTGCTGGAATAATGACAGTGTTGGTTATTGTTTGTTGAATGAAGCAGTTGAGCAAAGTTTTATTTCAATGGCGGGGGGAGGGGCGAGCCAGTGCCTGGCTGTAGGTCTCTGGGGGTAGGTGACTCCAGACTTTCCTTGGCTATCATACTTGGAATTCATGGAGCATGTTAGCCAGTGGTGTCTGCATGGAAATGGGCAATTTAACTAGGGGAATGTGCAGGGCAGCATGGCATTCCAAGGCCTCTACACTCTAGTGCAGACCACCAGACTCAGCTTCCAGAACCAGACTGACTTCCACTGCTGCCAGACTGTGAGCTCATCACCCTAAACATACCAAAAGCATGTCAACCTCCGTTCCTTCCACTTTACTACACCTGCCTAAATCTTACCTTCCATGGCCCATCTGAAACTCCACCTCTTCTAAAATATCTTTACCCCCAATGGTGGTTCTCAGGAATATTCATGCTCTGAAAACCCGTGCTTATTATTTAAAATGTGCATTTGATACTTGGTATACCCCTATGTCCACTGTCATTTATGTCCACCATCTCCCAGCTGGACTGCAAAACTAGATCTGGTTTTCTTTACAGAGCTCCTATGAGAATCAAATAAGATAATGCATATTTCAAAGCACTTTGTAAAATAGTACAAATACAAATTATGTTCTATAATACAGTACTTTCCCCCCTGACATTTACAGAATTTTTCATAAAAGTTATATGACAATGTTTAAAAGTTGGGAAATAAGATCACTTTATAATCATTGTGGTTGGGCAGATTATAATCATTACATAATGCAAATTATATCCTCATATTTGCTCAGATAACTCCTTTATTGACATGATCCTCATCTCTGATGTGACACTGAATAGAAATTAGATGGGTAGAAGTTTTCCCTCATATAGTACAGCACTTAATTGTTCCCTCCCTGGGAGGGCTTGGGACAGACACTCTATATAATTAAAATAAATAGAATAGATGCAGAAATAGATATAAATATAGATAAGATTAAAGCAATAGCCCCAGACGTGGACAATATGAACATCCTCTTTTCACAGATGACAGAGCAAAGGATAAAATGGTTCAGGTCACACAGCTGGTGAAGGGCTAGGATTGAAACCAAGCATTTTGATCCCAGAGTTCACACATTTTGTCACTTTGCTGTGACAGTCTTTACATCAGCAGGGGTAGCAGCCAGGAGTTGAGCAAGATTCAATTCCATTTAATTCAAGCACCATTTATTGGCCATTTAATAAATGCCAGGATCTATGCTAAGTGCTGAGAATGAAAAATGAATATGGTAAGATTCCTGCGCTCAAGGACAATGTTACCATATGACTCATAGAACAACTAATTTTAATACTTTGTAAGTGTAATAATACACGCATGCAAAGACAGATGGGTTGTGCACCTTGTCCGTGAGATTTTTTTATAGTTTGACTTGTTTTATTTAAAATGTGGAGAATAGGGGCACCTGGATGGCTCAGTGGGTTAAAGCCTCTGCCTTTGGCTCAGGTCATGATCCCAGGGTCCTGGGATCGAGCCCTGCATCGGGCTCTCTGCTGAGCAGGGGGCCTGCTTCTTCCTCTCTCTCTGCCTGCCTCTCTGCCTGCTTGTGATCTCTGCCTGTCAAATAAATAAATAAAATCCTTAAAATGTGGAGAATATCCTCATCGCGCATATGCATGCACACACAATTCAAGTTCATGCACTAAGCACCAGTATTTCCTTTGTGTGCTGGATAGCTAACATGGTATACAAACCCGAGCGCTGTCTCTGTTTATTACTCCTGGAGCAAGAAACTCAGCCAGGGGAAGGCAGAAGGCAGGGAAGGGTTAGAGAAACAGATAAATAAGAATATAACGGTGAAAATGTTTTAACAGAAGAAAGAACAAAGGTCCCAAAGAAGATACTTGAACTTAATTTTGAGGAACAAATAGGCTCTTGACAAGCGAAAGTGGGGTCAGGAGCAGACGGAGGTAACAGGTGGGTACCAAGGGCTTTCCAGCAGAGGGGAATATACAAGGTACAGTATGGAAAAGGAAGGTGTGCTCAGGGAAAAGAGAAGTTCAGTGTGGTTAGAGCAGAAAGTACATGTGCTGGGGGGAAAAGATGGAAGAAAAAATTGGACTGAGTCCAGACAGTGAATGGTCTTATCTGTTCAGCTCAGAACTGTAGATATTATTACAAAGGCAATGAAGTGGCAACAGATTCTAGAACCAAAAAATAGTAACGACTTTTTCCTAATTTTAGGTCACCTATATGAGTGGTATACAGGAAATATTTGGTTCTGAGGATTGTGTATTTCAAGGGCAAAAAAGGATTCTCAAAAAAAATAAGTTTGGGAGATGTCAAATACTATATTACAAGAGTTTTACAACTTATATTATTATAAATATATTAAGTACTTTCATCAGTTGGGCAGTAAGGAAGTGTGTTTAACTTTGTTTAACCCAGCCTCTGTTAAACTTTTAATTCATTAAACTTTTTTGATGTGCCCCTCCCACAGAATGCCTATTAAACACCTCAGAGTTGGCCTCTGTTCATTCTCAATAAGGGTGTGACCCAGGAGTGTCCCTCTACATAGGGATTACACATCACTTCCTCAGAAAATCATTCACAAGGAAACACTCATGGAATTTTAGATTGTAGTAAATTATAATTCCTCGATTACATGATATGAAGGATCTCCTTTTATTTTTTTTATTTTTTTATTTTTTTAAAGATTTTATTTATTTATTTGAAAGAGAGAGAGAGAGACAGTGAGAGAGAGCACGAGCGAGGAGAAGGTCAGAGAGCGAAGCAGACTCCCCATGGAGCTGGGAGCCCGATGCGGGACTCGATCCCGGGACTCCAGGATCACGCCCTGAGCCGAAGGCAGTCGTCCAACCAACTGAGCCACCCAGGCGTCCCAAGGATCTCCTTTTAGACTTCTTTCCAATATATTCATTACTTCTTTGGAATATAAGAAATTAATTTCTCGCAGGGTTTTACACAATGATACACCAAAGTCAAAATACCATCCAGGAATTTCCCACAACTGTCCCCTCTATGAGGCTTGTCCTCTCAGTTTCCAACAAAGGCAGGACAGATGTGTCTATGGCCACAGAGTACAGTAGTGGTCACATCCAACTCCACAAGCTTACAGATCATACCAGCCCCTAGTGCAAATGCACAGACCCAAGGCCAGGCTGCACTGCAGAACCGTAAAGGTGGCGTGTCACAGCTTGTGGACACTAAATCATGTTAGAATGTTCCTAGTGGAATTATCTGAAGTTCTGGGTTCTCTTGGGTAACTGCCCTGCATTTTCAATTTTTATTTCTTCTGAGCAGGGCAGGTCTCAAGTTAAACGAATCTGGTTATGAAACGTGTGCGCTGCTCTCTGGTGTAGCTGGGCTTTCACAGAGCCGCCTCCTGCCCCTTCTACCTTCTCCTTCAACACCCTCTGTCCCCACAGGTAACTAACTCTTCCTCAGGCCTCTGCTGAGATGTCGTTTCCCCTACCACCCTCCCCAGACTGGGAAGGTCCATGCTGTCAACTCTTGGAATATCCTTTGTCTTTTCCTACTAAGCACTGACGTCAGCTCTAATCTTAAGTGTATCGGGGCGGCTATTTGCTTATCGTTGGTCCTCTGGTAGACCATGAGCTCCAGGACAGCGGGGGCTCTGTTTCTGTTCAGGGTCATACTGCAGCATCTAGTACACAAGTGCTAAACACACATGGATGGAAAAACACCAAACGTTCATAATTTAAGAGAACGGAAACAGCGAGACTCTTCATGAATTGGCCATAGCCTAGACCTGATTTCTAGAATGTAGGCTCTTTTTGAAATTATAGAGAAATATTATTCCACTGATAACAGTTTATTGATATAATCGCTTTACTTTCCCAGTTATAAAAACGTATTAGTGGGGTGTCTGGGTGGCTCAGTCGGTTATGGGTCCAACTCTTTGATTTTTGCCTCAGGTCATGATCTCAGGGTGGTGAGATAGAGCCCCACACCAGGCTCCATGCTCGGTGCGGCGGCGGAGGGGGGAGTCTACTAGAGATCCTCTCTCTCTCTCTTCCTCTCCCTCTGCCCCTCCCAACCTCACACTCTCCTCTCTCACATAAACAAACAGATCTTTAAAGAAGTATTAGCTAAATACTACTATTATATTTGATGAAAAACTTAAAGTTACCTCTCTTTAATTTATTTCATGATGTCTAGCTCCTAGGGAGTATTTTCTCTTTATGTGATGGAATTCTTCACGTTGGCATTTATACACTTCAGATACTTTTGGCTTGGTGTTTTCTATTCACCACCACTTCACTACACTACATGTGGTTTGTTCCTTTGATATGCTCTGTAAATCATTCTCTCCTATTACTTCTATTATTCCTATGGATCTTTCCAAACCTCTTCCAATTTATTAATCCCTTTGTGGCACTGGAGCATTAAACCAAAGATAGTATTCTGTATGTTTAGTTCCTAACAGATCTGGTCTGGGCTGGTGGGTGACAACTAGAGAATCTTCCAATATAATAGTGAAAAAAAAAAAACAACCCCAGAAATCAAACTTCCAGAATATATTTAGATTCCTTCACAAGACACATACTATTTCTCCCATGTTCCAAAGAAATGCCACGTGGGTGGCGCTGTGCTTGCTCTGAAGCTGAGTTCCTGTGGAATGCCATACACCCAGAGGACTCTGGCAACTACCACTGGACCCAGCACACCCGCCATTAGTGCTTCATTTGAAAAACCAAACTTCACATCCTCTTTCTAGTTATCTTCCTCCCACTTGCCTGGTACCTTTGTCTTTCGTGAGCTTGTTTTCTTATCAGAGGATTACTTCCAGTGGTAGGGGGGGATGCAGTTTGGGCAGCTAAATGTACACAGCAAGCAGCTCGTCCAAGGGCACAACATTAGGTGATTAATCTGACCTGACAAATCAGGACAACACAGAGGCTGGAATTCAAACTTTGACTTTGTGCTTCTACTCAATGTGTCACCTATAAGATAAATCAGCCCTGGAAGAGCAACGTGGCTGGCTAACCCAGCTCTACAGCAAAGATCCCAAAGGCCTGAAGAACAGGGTCTGCATGATGTGGCCCAATCACAGACCATCTTCTGATGAAAGGAACAGTGAGGTTCCCTTCATATAAAACACTTTGAGTCTGACAGCAATAATTGCAACTAGACGACCCTTCCTCCAGCTTTAATCCTAGTTGTTTACCACTTTGTAATGATTACAGGGAAATACTCTTCAGTTTTCTAAACCAATGGTTAAAGCACCATAGTGTTCTCAGCCTAACCAAGAATCAGGGAGGCAGACTGCTAAGCCAAATCACATAAAACCACTCAGCATGGCTCGTTAAACACTGACCAATCAATACTTCAATGCTGCTTCCAAGTAGGCTGACTCCACTGACCTGAGAGAACACATTTTTTTTTAAAGATTTTATTTATTTATTTGACAGACAGATCACAAGTAGGCAGAGAGGCAGGCAGAGAGAGAGAGGAGGAAGCAGGCTCCCCACTGAGCAGAAAGCCCCATGTGGGGCCCAATCCCAGAACCCCAGGATCATGACCAGAGCCGAAGGTAGAGGCTTTAACCCACTGAGCCATGCAGGTGCCCCAAGAGAGCAAATGTTTTTGAATCAAATGACTTGATATTAATAAACTGCAAAGAACTTTAAAAATCTACCAGTTAGTACTATAGCACAGTAAGCCCATAAATACAACAGTATAATAATAAGATTTAGCACAAAGATATATATTAAAATATCCTAAGCTGAACTGTAAAATAACAACCCGAATTATAAAGTATTGGAGCTATCCCAATGGACAGTCAATGATACTGTTATCCACAGGGATGTAGTCCTCAAAATCTTTAATCCTTTCATTTCTTAGGGCACCCATATCTTATATCTGCTTAATCCGTACTCTATCCGCCAAGATTGCTGTGCTTAGGTAAGAGGAAGTTAGTTAAAAATTCCCATAGCTCCATGTGAAGACCTAAAATAGTGAACTGTACCAGAGGGCGGGGGACTTACACAAGGAACCAGAATGATGGCCGATAAGAGAGGCTCAAAAAACCTTATAAAACCCTCTTTCCAAATCATGTATGGCTTGATAACCATTTCAGTTTCTTTGGTGTCCAAGTGTTCAATAAGCCAACAAATCCTGGATTTTTACTTTGGAAAAAGGAAAGGGATACATGTCTTGGATACATCCACAGAGTAGAAAATTAGAAAATTAGTTGAAAAAAGGCAAAGTCTGACTTGGTATAGCTGTCCTGAGCTGTGAGTTCAAGAGTAAAATTGCTCTAAAAATCAGAAGAGCAGAAGCCAGAGGAACTGGCAGTTGTGAGGATAAGAGTATTCTCCTGAAATGGTCAAAAAATAGAGGCCAGAATTTTGACCTGGCTAAGAGCTGAGATAACAGTGAACTAGATGGGGGAACTGGAGATAATTTCAAAAGTCTAATTTATGGGAGGTAATGTCTTGAGTCAAACTGAGTATTATGACTGAATTTGCAATTATTTTCTTGTACGCATGTATTAATTCATTCATCAGTTCATTATTTACTTCTGTTATGGTTACATCAGCTGAATTCAACTGCATGAAACAGAAAGCAGCTTCCCTTTCTTTTTCAGCATTTGTCCTTCAAACCTGCTGATAAGCCATTTCTTCCTCATTCTTCAAATGGAGATCACACAGCTGATTTAAAGTAATCTGGTCACCTTCGGTGACCAGAAGAACAATCTCATTTTAGCAAGTGAAACATCCAGTCCACTGTAATTATAAAAAGGTTCCCATCCATTATAAAAAGGTTCCCAGATGATAGCTCTTCAGTTTCCCAGCCTTGCTCTTCAGCCTTCCTTTTGCCCCCACCTCCCTCCCCCTCTCATTGGAACACTCTAGCTTCCTCGGGGGTTGCAATGGGTGGAAGGGGCCTGAGGCCGGAACAACAGAAGGTCTCATATGCTAAACTAGCTGGTCAGATGAGATCCATATCCGAGCCCTCTGGATGTGGCAGATTCCCAGTGCCGATCCTTTCCCACGAGGTCACATGCTGGATTTCTTTCTCAGTCCCGGACATCTGGTGACCTACCTATGCTGTCATGATCAGTGCCCCCTGCAGGCAATTCTCATGCTCACTTCCTGTGTAGGAGCCACATCTGGCCCAGGACAAGGGACCTGTGCCTGCCACCATCAGTGGGAGAGCAATTCTCTCCCAGGTCTCCCTATTTTTGTTCTACCATTGTGGCAGGCAGTTCAAAGCACAGCTTTTTGCCTACTGACAGCTCCCACCCCTCCGCCCCAAGAAAGGAATTAGGCACCATTTCTGGATCTTGATAAAGTCCAGAGAGTATCGGTCAAGTTCTCCAGTTCCCTCATGCAGTGGGGCCCTAAGGAATCCCCTTCTTTGACTTAAAGTGAGAGAGAAACACATATTGACCACTCCACCAATCACAGAACTGCCTTCCTTACTTTTCCGTTTCAACCCTTTAAAATTTTGAGGTGGATGATGTACTGAGAACAAAACAGAATTTTGACTACCCTCTGCAAATCCTGCATAGTATCTTGGTTTGGAATTAGGGCAAGGAGTGGAGGGGTTGGCATCTAATGTCTCGATCTCCACAGCAGGGAATCTCACAGAAATTGACTAAAATGGTTCTACTTATCATGGGGTTATAACTGAGAATCATCTAGCTAGTGCCCTGTTTTATGCCAGGTAGGAGCTGGAGAGTCAAAATAAAAAGACATGTTCACCTATCTTGAGTTGTTCACAGTGGAGGTAACACTGCCCTCTTTACCACAATCTGTGGTCAGATGGCCTTTATTTTCTAAAGCACTTGAGTGTTTTCTGGGCTATGAGGGTGGAAAAGGGAAAAGTACAAGTGTGGGAGGCTGAGGGAATGCATTTCTGTAAGGCTGGACCTGCCACATAGAGTTTCTCATTCCCTACCAAGAGAAATGCCAAAATCAGGAGGTGAGAATAGCCAATAGAGTTGGAAGCCAAGGGCCAAGAAACTTCAAAGGACATCTGTTGGGTTGCAGAAGTATAGAAACTGGAAACCAGTATCAAGGCTGTGTTCTGAGAACTACAGAATGAAACAAACGCAGCTGGGTTGAGAGTAAATGGGCAATGATCAAGAACAGTTGCCTAGAAGAGGCTATTGTTTGCGGCTTGCCTTCACTTGCTCGGGGAGGCACACTACTGAAGTGGGTTAGCAGAGTTAAGGGGTGGCTATAACCACAGGGCTGCGTCCTGCAGGAGGAACTCCATGTGGGTTGAGAGGAGCTTGAAGTCTACAGAGGTGAGGTACAGGCTGAGCACCCCCAACAGGGGAAGCTGCTTAAGAAGATGCAGGAACTCTAATCCTATGGTAAGATTCCTGCTTTCCTCTTGGGTTATTTTATTTAAATTCTACCCTTTCTTCAGAACTCACCTAAGTTGTATCTCTTCTAGAGCCTCATTGTGATGTCTGTTTCTTTTGAACTCTAAGAGGAGTTTGGAAATCAGTAGCATGCTGCTCTGCCTTGTCGAATCATCTTTGTAGACACACTCCCTACTCTGACTCTGGGAAGGACAGGACCTAAGAGAACCTACTTGATCCCCTGCCCCACAGCCTGGCAGCTGTAACCATGTCACACACTGGCAGGCTAAGATCTGCCGGAGCCTCTGACATTAGTCCTCATATTGTTAGCCTTATGGCAGACACTTAACATTGTGTCAGTTTTGTAGCTGGTGACTTTGGTGTCCTAAGCCCCCAGTACCTTACTGACTCTTCATGTTTTTGCCCTATATATCAGGACTTCAGGGGGGTAGAGATCTTGCTAAGATAATGCCTGATACATAAGGCAATGCCATACAATGGTATATAAGGTAGAATGACCACACTAGTCATACAATTCTGGGAGGAAAAGGGGTCCTTTCTCTCCTGAATTGGGGCGCTATGGTAGAAGGAACTCCAGCAGACCAGGGCTGAGGAGTTTTCTGGTGAAGGAGGCAGAGAGAGGAGCTGAGCCACGGCAGGCCTGGGTCGTTCTCACCACATTCTCTCCATCACCTACCACCTTTAGCTCTTTATTTTCTTGTCATATGGTAATAAAATGGGTTTGCAAACATTTTACATCATAAACATAAATTATAAACATCATAAACTATAAAGAACACCAAAAAAAGCACTCTACTAATTCACTTGAAAATTAATCATTCTCTGATATTCAAGCCATATGTTTGCATTTCATTAGTCATAGATATATAAATGAAAATTAAAAATTTATGTCCATTACATTTATAGCACATGACATAGTCTATATCTAGACATGACATAGTCTATACATAGACTATACTATATAGTCTAATAATAATGTCATTGTAATTAAAATCCATTTTCTAAAAAGATTTTTATTTATTTAATAGAGACAGACACAGTGAGGGAGGGAACACAAGCAGGGGGAGTGGGAGAGGGAGAAGCAGGCTTCCCGCCAAGCAGGGAGCCCAATGCAGGGCTCAATCCCAGGACCCTGGGATTATGACCTGCGCCAAAGGCAGATGCTTAACAACTGAGACCCCCAGGTGCCCCTTAAAATCCATTTTTATATTAAGTTCATCTTCTTTATCTTCATTTATATATATATATATATATATATATATATATATACACAAATTTTAAATATTTTATTTATTTATTTGATAGAGAACAAGTGGGGTGGAGGGGGAGGAGCAGAGGGAGAGGGAGAAGCAGACTCCCTCTGAGCAGGAAGCCTGACAAAGGGCTCCATCCCAGGACCCTGGGATCAGGACCTGAGCAAAAGGCAAATGCTTAACTGACTGAGCCACCTAAGTGCCCCCATTTATATTGCTCAAGTGTAAAATAATTGGATTAATTCTTAGAAGGCAACACTGTCCTGTAGCTTTGTCTCGATATCTTGACAAGTCTGAAAGTAATTACAAAAAAAATTAAGATTTTATTTATTTATTTGAGAGAGAGAGAGAGAGTGTACACACGCACGTGCATGTGTGTGAGCAGGGGGAGGGGCAGATGGAGAAGTAAAGAATCTCAAGCAGACTCCATGCTGAGTGAGGAGCCCAATGCCAGGCTCAATCTCATGACCTTGGTATCATGACTTGAGCTGAAACTAAGAGTCAGACACTTCACTGACTTATTATTATTAAAATTTTTCAGAGTTATACTGCTAAAAGTCTGATTTATTTTCTAGTCTTATTTAAAAAGATCAACCGAGGGGTGCCTGGGTGGCTCAGTGGGTTAAAGCCTCTGCCTTCGGCTCCGGTCATGATCCCAGGGTCCTGGGATTGCGCCCCCACATCAGGCTCTCTGCTCAGCAGGGAGCCTGCCCCACCCCCCAACCTGCCACTCTGCCTACTTGTGATCTCTGTCTGTCAATTAAATAAATAATAAAATCTTAAAAAAAAAAACAAAAAAATAAAAAAGATCAACCGATTAAACAAAAACAAGAGTGATCCACTATTTTGTACAAGGATATAGTGATCACTTTTGTACAAGGATAAAATGAAGGCAATGGGGGTCCCATTCAAGCAGTGGATATTTCATGCCCTGAATGGAGCCTATGAAATCTAGAATAGAAGGAACAATGTTTCAGGCTGGAAAAGGTAAAACACTCAGAAAAATCAAGAGAAAGCATGTCTTAAGTGCTTCCTCTACAAACTACATTTTACAAAGCATTATTAACAAACACAAAAGAAAAGAAAGACTTAATCCTGATGTTTGATAATTTTATAGAAGGTGGAATTGTTGCGCTTAAATTCATCTCCAAAATCAAAACCAAAAAGCCCACCCTGGCTTTGGTTATGAGGTTGCTTTGCCCAGCATCATCACGAGAATGACTGCCAGGATGACTGTGACAGGATTCATTCCATCATCCACGCTGTGTTTCGAGAGAACTTGAGTTTTGATATCCTGTGCCCTTGTCTTCTTGACTTAATTTGTTAGAGTAAGTCGATGAATCCAAGGGCACCAGTCCTACCCCTTTCTGTAGCTTGAGACTTGTTCTACTTTACAATGACAGATGGCACTTGTGTGTCCAACCACTTCATGAATTTACATCATTTGTCACAGAGCAGAAACAAGAGGATAAAGATGGATCAATGCAAATCAGTATTAATGGAAATATAACTCAAGGTGCCCACTTTGCTCATGTCAAGAATGCTACGCTCAAGTTTGAGGAGGGTGTTGTTATTTCTGGCCCAAGGAGAGAGTGAGTTTCTGGTCTTGCCCCTTTCGAGAATAATCAAGGCAAACCAGCCAGCTTTAGCTTGGGGGAACCTCATGCTGGGGTCTAGGAAATCCCATCTATCACAAAGATGTAAGAGTTCTTTTCATTTTGCATACTGGCCCAGGAGGAAAACAGCTGTAAATGTATCATTGAAAAGCTGTGTCCCTTTTCTACCTCTAGTTGAGTATATGCAGCATTTCCGGGTGCCGTTTCACAAATTACTCACTCCTTCTGTGTTTCTTTTCCATGGCATATTAGTTTTGTCAGGCAGCACTTTAATTCTCTTAATCACTCAGCAGGTCACTTTCTAACCTTGTATGCTTGTATATGAGGCATGGGAAAAAATAGATTTTTACTCCTCTCAATGACTAGAAAACACCACAGTCTAGGTTATAGTAAAAATACAAGAGGAAGATGTCCTTGATTCACAAAGAATGTAGTACCTCATTTTATTTAGAACAAATGGCTTAAGAAATGGAAAAATGAGATACATTTTAATATTGTCATTATTCGCTCCAGGTAAGGAGTACCAGAGCAAACATCTTTCACAATCGGCAAAACAAAACCACAGCTGTAAAGTCTTCAAAATAAGCAGGTCAAAGGTCGCCAGTTTTGCCTTTCAACATTCACTGCATTTGCCAAAGTCTTCACTGAGTGCAGTTTATTTTTAAAGCGGATTCAAAGTTTTGTTTTGTTTTGCAAGCCAGAACAACACTGTGAACCAATGTTGCAAGAGCAGTGTGGCTTTAGCAAGGTAAGCAAGCAGAGTACACAAGCCTGATTCACAGGCCAAATACACTCCACGTTACTTTAACACATAATTCAGAAACATTTCTTAAAAATCTTACTACGTATAGGAAGCTTATGGATGGGACAGAATTAGTGTAAATGACTCTTTGTTGGACTTCCCAAACGATGGAACAGGAGAAAGTGTGTTGGTAAAAATGCTCAGGACAGCTCAGAAAATCAGCTGGGAGCAGAGACCACATGTTGTCAGTTTGGGGTCAATGTTCCTTTGTCACTCAACACCCATATGTGTACCCTGAATTGAGTCATAAGCTGTAGGAAACCTCCAGTGGAACTACAGAGCAGCATTTACCCATTCTGTGTTGCTAAAGAAAAGTCCTCAATACTTGTACAATGTTCTGGAAAGTACCCAGCCAACTGTAAAGCGACTGTCTTCTGAAAAATCTTTATTGTATAATAACCTTGACCTGCTGTTGTAAGAGACCTTAACTGTACTGCTCCATTAAGACAGTTTCTCAGAATAGGTCCCTTCTGGCATAATGTCGAAGAGCCTGTATGAACTCGATTCTGTTGTGGGAATTCTTTCCTCAACTATCTTGTTTCACATGTAGAGAAAAAGACACAAAATTTAGTTGCTCATGATTATATAGACATCCCCATAAAGCAATAGTCTAATTTCCATTTCATTAAGCAGAAAATTAAGATGCACAGAGGGCCCCGAGCATCCTGTGATATGCTTTGCTTCTTCTCCCTGTTGTTCTTCCTGAAACCCCAGTTGTGTATGACTGTGCATTCTTTGCTCAGTGCTCATGCACAGTAACCCCAGTCAAGCAGGCTGGAGGTGTGGATGGGAAATTATTACACAGAGTGAAGAGACTCACACTGTCTTCGGATGAGAAGGATGCCATGCTCATTTGGCCAGATCACCATGTTTGGTCTGATGTGGTGGAATGAATGTAGCCATCGAGTTCTACATTTCTTTAGCCACATCATTGTATTCTGCCTAATTAGGAAGAGAAATCAAGTCTCAATACTGCCTAATATGCCCTGTATGAGCGCTTTTTTGAGTATGGATTATGAGTCTAATCCTCTAAATTTCACGTAAGCCACCCTTCAGCTAACTTCCATTTAAATTGCGCCGGCATAAAAAAAATACAGGCTAGGGTCCTGAGTAAATAAAATGTAGAAATTGTGCTTTGTTTAATTATTCCAAAGCCCTTCGTCTTTTACTTGTAAGGTACAATGTGGCAAAGACTCTTGGCAGATGCCTAAGAGCTTTTATAACTGATGTTGAGATCAGCTAAAACAAAGACACATTTGTTCGGCTCCAGATTCAGATGCTGGCCTGGCTTTTCAGAAGTAAACCGTAAGTGTTTGCTCTTGGATATGGATAAGAGTTTTTCAAAAAATTGATTTGCCAGTGCTTACACAAGGCACTACTACATATTACGAAACATTGGCTTTCCTAACACATAAGAAACAACTTTAAAACACAATAGCAGCACATGGCTAGAAAGAGAGGCAACCCTATGGAGAGGGTATTCCTGGGAAGCAGGAAATATTTGCTAAAACCCAGATGAAGATTAAGCACTTGGAGATGAAGAAATGAATAAGCATCTCTAAAAAGGCAGCATGATGATTACCAGTAACAAAGGCAGCACAGTGTAGTGGCGTGTGAGTGGGCTTTGGAGTCTGTAGATGGCTCTGCCTTTTGTTCCTCAGACAAGTTGCTTAACGTCTCTAAATATCATTTTTCTTTTATAAAGTGGGACTATCTACCTACCTGGAAGGTTGTTTAGAGGGTCACATGAGATTACATTCTGAAAGTGCCTTGTCAGCTATAAAGTTCTACACTAACGAGAACACTAATAAAGTAATAATAGAATAATTGTTATTGCAGTAAAAATATCAACGGACATTTAAACACTTGCTCTGTGCCAGACACTCATCTAAAGGTTTTACGTGCATTATGTCACTGGGTTGCATATTATTATTATCTTCATCAGTTTACAGTATAGGAAACTGAGGGTCAGATAGGTTGAAGCACTTAACCAAGCTCTATCTAGCACCCCATTTGTGCTTTGTATTGCCTTCCCTATTAAAACCATCATGAATGCTAACTGAATTCATTTAGGGATGATTTTATGTTTTCATGTATTCCATAAGGGCAATCTTTTTTGTCTAGTGTTTCATTGGCTAGTCTAAATACTAGCTCAACATCATCTAATACTTGTCTATAAGCAGTACATTCATAATGGTATAAAAAAAATGAACAAAATAGAAAATCAACATTATTGTTCCAGAGTGGCAGAACCTACATACAAAGGGAAGGCTGTAGAACATTTAAAAAGCAGTATGAAAACCAATACAGAATAATGTAGGCTGAATTATAGATAATTAAGTCCTGAGGAATGGAAAAAGAAAAAAAATTCTTGCAATCATATGACCCTGGTAGCACCTTAATTTTTATGACCAGTTATCCATTTTTTAAAATTCTTTTTTTTTTTTAAATACTAAAGTCCTAATCCCTAGAATAATAGTCCTATGAGTTGGTCTCCAAACCTATGAGGATTATAGAATTACATCATCTAAAATGGTAGCCACTAGCTACATGCAACTCTTTAAATTAAATTTAAATTAATTAAAATGCAATTTAAAAAACTCAATTCCTCCATCACGTATCAAATATGCAATAGCCACATATCAAATACCCAATAGTCATGTGTTGCTAGTGGCCATCATATTGGACAGTACAGACACATTTCCATCACCGTAGAGAGATGTGCTAGGTAGCTCTGCTCAAGAACATACAATCAGTAAATATCCTCTCTCTCTGCCTTGGTCTGGTGGGCCATGGGGGATTTCAAGTTACGTATGTAAGCGTAACAGGGGATTTTCGGGGATGTTTAGGATGGTAACTATTGGAAAGAGGTGGGGTGTACTAGGAATCAACAGAAGAGAAGATTAAAGCAGTTGGAGAATTGTCTTAACCAGATTCTTTCACACTCTCTGGTAGGTAAAGCACAGGATTTGCCAGTGATGGGGCATTTTAGCAGCATAGAGGTGAGAAATGGGTGAGGAAGAGTGAGCAAAGAACTCTTGCCAGAACAATTAGAGCTGTTCAGAGAAAGCTTTTTAGGCAGATGAAACGGCCCAAGCAAAGGCACCAAATCTTGAAAAGGCCTCGTGACCTGGTTATAGCATAACGTGATTTCACAGTGGTAGAATCCCAAGGTGAGACAACAGCAGGAAAAAGTATTGAACAAGGCTCAAATTGTAATCAGTCTTGTGTACCCTAAAATGTTTCACTGTTATGTAGGCCACAGGACGCCACCATGAGTCTTCAAGATGTGGATGACATGATTGGCATAGCTTTGTTTTTCAGGAAAGTGATTATGGCAGAGGCGAAGAGCTTGTTTTAGGTCAGAGGTTAAGAAGCAAAGTCTGGATTATTTCTTGGTCATGTTACTGAGCCTTAATCACCAATCATAATACATCATAGTTCTAAATGAGATGACTAAAAATATCTACTGATTTTTTTGGACATTAAACAATAATGACATGAAAAGGAAACATTAAGTGCTTTGTTAAGTATGCGCTGGTAAAATAGATTATTAGCATGGCCTGAAAAATTCAGTCATCTACTAAATAAAGAAAACATTTGGAAAGCACCTTAGGTCCGTTCTTGGTTAATGTATTTATAAGGCTACTAATTGGTTTTATAAGATTAGGAAATGAAAGAGTTGAAATGAAGGACAATTATCAGGTTGGGAATAAAATGGGAAGATGGATGAAATATGAAAGATGAGACATGAGCCAGGGCATGCTCACTGTGCCAGCAGTGTTTTGTTCATTTTGGAAAAAGATTTGGTAAATTGAGTGACAGATTCTTCCCTCATTTTTTCCCATTCTACAAATTCAGTCCTGAGTTAAATAAGTGACGGTATGCCAGAAACCACTTTTCCTCTGATTAAGCTTCAGCCTGAACCTGTGCCTTATGGTTAGTGAACCATGTCTAGGCCAGGAGAGGGCTCCAGTCCCATAACTAGCAGTAAGCTACCACTCTTCATAACCAATATGAGACTGGAAGCCCTGACTTAATAATGGAGAAAGAGCTACTTCTGGTCAAGACTAAAACATTTACTATGAAGTATATAACATCAAAAAAAATTGGGGCACCTGGGTGGCTCAGTGGGTTAAAGCTTCTTTAACCCACTTGTTAACCCACTTTAACCCCAAGTTAAAGCCACTTGATCCCAGGGTCCTGGGATCAAGCCCCATATCGGGCTCTTTGCTGCGTCGGAGCCTGCTTCCTTCTCTCTCTGCCTGCCTCTCTGCCTACTTGTGATCTCTGTCAAATAAATAAATAAAATATTAAAAAAAATAACATCAAAAAAATCAATCTGACATTTTCCTGAAGATTTGGATGGATTGTCTTCTCAAAGAAGGGCGGGGGAGCAGCCTTTGGGGCATCTCTAATGCTTCCCCTCCCGTCTCTTCACCTGACTGGCCTCCATGCTGACAGACTGACCCCGTTAGCCTCCTTGAAAGGCACTCTCAGACTGCATCTCTGCCTCTGAAGTGTTTTATGCTTCAGTGTAAGTGTTCTCTTATTCTGCTCCATCTTAGGTCCATGATTAATTTCAGTTTTATGTGTATGCAACTTAAAGCCCAATTATTTTTAATGATTATCTCAGAAACTATTGAACACTTTAAAAAGGGGGGACATCTGCTTTTACCAAGCTGAAGTAACTGGTACTGGATTTGCAATTCCATTGTAAAGGATATAAAATTGGGCAAAAGGTAAAAATAATTGGTTCAGATATCATAAAAGAGATGGCATAGAACTGTGATCCCCAAGAGAAGGTAAATAGATAAGGTGAGCCCTACAATTTCCTCTGCTTTCTGTCTGGGAACACTTTCTGAATTGAGGCACAAAGAGGGAGACTACCCTCAAAACGCAACAGTCGCATTAAATGGAGAAGACAAAGATAAGAATTCAGGGAAGCTGAAATGACTGGAATTTACAGAACAGAGAATCAGAGAGAGAAGGGAGTTACGCAGACAAAAAGCTACAGGAATCTTGGGGCGCCTGGGTGGCTCAGTGGGTTGGGCCCCTGCCTTCGGCTCGGGTCGTGATCTCAGGGTCCTGGGATCAAGTCCCGCATGGGGCTCTCTGCTCAGCGCGGAGCCTGCTTCTCTCTCTTCCTCTACCTGCCTCTCTGCCTGCTTGTGATCTCTGTCTCTCTCTCTCTCTGTCAAATAAATAAATAAATAAATAAAATCTTAAAAAAAAAAAAAAAGCTACAGGAATCTGCATAGGAATCTGCATAGTCTGTTGTGAAACACTAAACTGAGATGCACAGGAAGAAACTCTGTGAAGCCATAAAAGAAAAACCAGGAGCTGTAAGTATGAGTGACAATTCTCCATTGGTTGCTCATATTTCCAGATACCTTGCAACCAGAGTACTGCCTGCATTTACTCTGGACCTCCTCCCAACCCCCACAGATATTTATGTAGCAAATAGCTTTAGAAGATAGAGAAACTCTCTCAGGAGCAAAGGGCAGACAAACTTACTTTCCCTTATAATAGATTCTGGTTCCCTAAACTCAGGGCTCCCCTCCTTTACCACACTGTACTGCATGTGCAGATACTGCCCTGTCAAAACTGGGGTTCAGAAAGCTAGTGCAAATACTGACACTCTGGCATCTGCTCTTCCCATGAGTAAATAAAGTTCTCTATCTCTGACCCAGGAATCATGTCTTCTGCTGACATCCTTGAAACCATGGCAGGCTAAGTTGTTAATTTGCAAGGTAAAAGCTCAGAGCCTTTATAGATTTGGACCATTTTAGTGATAAACAAACAGCAAGTTGTTGACCGATTTGTATGGCCAACTGGGCAAAAAACCGGTTCTCCCCTTTATTGCCTGTTATTGAGGAGGATTTAGCAGGTGGTTACAGGCTGCATACTAGAAAGTAGACTCAAGATGACTCCTCTGATTGTTGCAGACTCTCCTTTGAGGAGGAAGGAGGATGTCCTCACCAGGTTTGGAGTCAGCCTTGGGTCTGTCCTGTTGTAACATTTAGTAATCATATTCATCCTGGGACAATTTGATATCCATATGGAAAAAAAATTAACCTTAAAATTACTTTACAACATTCACAAAATTGATTTAAAAAACAGCTAAAGCTATAAAACTTTTAGAAGGCAAGATAAAAATAAAATTGTCAAGATTTTGAGGGTAGAAAAAGGATCCTTAGTATACAGAAACATAAACTGTATGAAAATTAGTTGAATTTCATCATCAAAAGCAAATTCCTCTATCCTTTGAAACACATTGTTAAGAAAATGACAGCCAATCCCTCAAGGGGAAAAATATTTGTGATACATATATCTAAAGATTTATATCCAGAATATATAAAGAACTACTCATCTCACTAATTAAAAAGACAAGAATCCAATTCAAAATGACAAATGATTTTAATAAACACTTCATACAAGAAGGGATGCAAACAGTCACTAAGCACATGATAAGATGCTCAATATCATTGCTACCAGGAAAATGCAAATTAAAATCACAATGAAATACTACTATGCATAAGTTCGAGTTATGATATGCAGCAATTAAAACTCTAACACATTGCTTGAGAGGATGTGAAATAGCACAAGCACTAGAAAGTACTCTAATAGTTTCCTTAGATGCTTAACCATTTAACTCAGCAGTTCCATTCCGTGGTATTTACTGGAGAGCGATGCAAACGAATGTCTTCACAAAGACTTTCTTGTGAATAGCAGATTTATTCGTAATAGTCCCAAACTAGGAACTCAAAATTCCACTGAGGGGTAAATGGATAAACAAATTGTAGTTATCCACAGAAGGATATACGTGTCAAAAAATAAAAAGGAATGAACTTCTGATAGATGGGAAAACACAGTGGAGAGTCCAGAACATTATGCTAGTGAAAAACAGCAAGAACTAACAGAAAGGCACATTCTACGTGGTTTTACTTGTATAAAATTCTTGATTAGGTATAATGAATTACAGTGGAAAAAAGCAGATCATTGATTGGGGCTGCAATTGTGGGGCCAATGACTGCAAAGTGGCACAAGGCAAATTTTAGGATGACTATTCTTGTTTGTGAGGATGATTATATGGAAGATATATTTGTCTAAGCTCACCAAGCTGTAAACTTAAAATGGGTGCATTTCAGTATATATATATTCAGTAATACTTTAATAAAGCTGATTTAAAAAGAAAAGATCAAAATGACCCAGAGGCAACCTTAAAAGAGTTACCACTGGCAAAAGTTGACAGTTTAAGCATCAAAAGGAGAATGATGGTTGTGGATGATTAAAATACAATGAATGTGTAAAAAGGCATCATTCCATAATTACATGCATGTGTACACATACACACACACACACATACACACACACATCAAAGACCATTATTTAATTCTATTTTTTTCCTCTTATTTATTTAAGAGAGAGAGGAGAACAAGTGGGGCGGGGGTTGTTGAGAGGGAGAGGGGAGAGAGAGAGAATATCCAACAGACTCTCCAATGAACAAGGAGCCTGACACTAGGCTCAATCCCACAACCCTGAGATTATGACCTGACCCAAAATCAAAACTTGGACACTTGATCTATTGAGCCACCCAGGTGCCCCTAATTCTAATCTCTTAAATGACTTTTCAGTTAGTAGGTAACTGATCTAAAACTAGAAATCTAAAGACAGGATTGCACTTTTAGGATCTCAGGTTTGCTTCATTTTGAATTACTAATTTAAGAAATATTTTTGTAATATTTTCTAAGCAAAAATGGGATTGAATTTTGAAAACCTAAATTATATAGGCACTTTCTTGAGAATGCTTTGAGAATGTATTTTGAAGACTTCCAACTACAGGGATATTAACTGACCATAGGCCCCACCTGTCACACTCTGAAATGCACTGCTTCATTTGTACTGAATCCATGCTTCCCATGGGCTGCTCCTAGTTAATGACTGATTGCAGTAGGCCTACTAAGGCAGCTTGTTCCTGAGAGCCATAGGTCTTTTTCCAGAAGGCCAGTTTTGGCTCAAGAACACCCCAGTGACCTTGATGAACTTTCATTAGACTTCATGGAGGTCAAAAACACTTTCACCTAACTTACCTTCCTTTCTTTCCTTTACTAAGAGTCAGATATACATCATAGTTGAATGACTCTCTCATCTTTTCCCAGCTCCCTCCCCATTTTTTTTCTCATAGGCATTCTCCTTAATACAATCCTTGCAAATTTCATATCATTTTGATTTGTTTTTTTTTGGAGAACCTGAACAATTACATAGTCTAATATTTGATTATCTTTTATAGCCATAGAAGCCCACTTACGGCTTTTATGTTTTTATATTTATACCTTTTAAATCCTGTCTTGTTGGTTTAAGGTCCATTATTCCAACACATTAAGATATTTGTGAATCATGATTCTATAATCTTTTATTATATTCCCCACCTTTGTGACATCAAAGATTGGTGAGTAGTTATATGTTTTTTGCAAGTTGTGAGTAAAAGTATTAAACTGGAATAGCCAAATGACAGATCTTTTTGATCATGTGATCAAAATCTATAATAGGCTTGATAGTGCAGAGAAGTCCATGTTCTCATAAATTGAATAAATATTAGGGAATTATAGGAGTAGTAAATTAAATGTAGCTAGAGGGTGGATAGCAACCTAATAATCAGATTGTACATCTCCTCCTACAATATTTTTTGCACATGTTTTTATAATCATAGTTTGCTTTAGAAACAAACCATGTAGTTCTTTTTCCCTCTCATTAGAGTGGGGACCACAGCATAAAAATGTCAGCTCTCAAAACATCAAGACCTATCTTCTAAATAAAATAACTTATAAAAGCAATGAAATTGGATTCCCTTAAATAGGGATTTGGTGGTTTGCTTCATTATGTATTGTGATAGTTCAAGAAAAAAAAATACTTGGTTGTAGTAACAGCAAATTTCATTTGTGTATAGACTTAGGAAAAATTATGTGGGAGTTATGGGTTTTCCAAACTAATTATTTCAAAAATATTTTGTGTGGGGGCCAAAGGAATGTCTAGTAAGTAAGCAAGAGAATAAACTACTCTAAAAATTCTTTTTCATCATGGGTATCCATGCTAATATTAAAAATAATTTTGGCACTACATACTTAAGGGAGATTTAGGAGGTAGTACATACTTCTTTCAATAGCTCATAGAATTCATGGGGGTTTTTGATAAGAAATGAAATAGACCAGAAATAGATATTTCATGATAAATATTGTGATTAATAAGAGGCTAAACCTAGGCATGACTTCAAATATGTGCCAAAACATGACATCATTAGACAGCACTATCACTGTGTGAATAGTCATCCTGCCTAAGGTTGTTATCTCTTAATAAATCTTTGGTCCAATTGGGTACCAAACTACAGGATAAAGACTATTATTTTCTACTCTGTACTTTTAGAACTCATGAACGTAGACAATATTTCATAAAGGGAACCAAAACACCATTAACCTTCATTTACTATATGGATAAGGAAATCATATCAGCTGTGGTTCAATTTTCCCCATAAATCTTGGTTAAAATTTTATCCTTTTTTCCCCTTGGATTCTTTTGTTACTCTAAGTGCTATTAATAGGAACATCCTATTTGTTTCTCTTTAGACCTCTTAAATCGTAAGCAAACTTTCATCTTTAACTAGTTTGACAGCTAGTATTATTGATGAGCAGTAATATGCAAAGAGGCTGATGACCATTGTTTTTTGGTAATTGAAATAAATAATAATGAGATATGTTTTTCACAGATAGTGGGAAAAATGTCTCAATGGCCCCCAGAATACAGATAAAGGACTATGGTACTACAAAGGACATCTTGATAAGAAGCAGATTCAAAGAGAACAAAGAAGGAACTGGATTATCTGCTGACATAAATCTTTTCTTAATTATATTATATCCTACTGAAGTCTTTTTTTTTTTTTTTAAGGCAATGGTCCAAAAAGGATGTGTTTTGCCACAAACAAGGAAGATCAAAGTAACATGCTGTTCTGTTATTCAACTTAAAGAGAGAGCAAAGTACTAACAAAAGAAATTATGGACGATAAGCAGAAATGGTACAATGATCTTATACAGAAATGAATATTTCTGATGCTTACAATGCATGAGTGGTGACTTGGGACTAGGTAGTGATCCAGAGGGAGAATCTAAGATATGTCCCTCAAGCTTCTAACGGCATGACAAGCCACTCTAAACAATAAAGTAAGCTCTAGACCTAGAAAAACACCAGATGTGGGCACCGAGTTAGAACTGGACATTTTGTGAACTAACAAAGCACGTTCTCTCACCAGACAGAAATGTGAGAAGGAAATGTCACACCCTGATGAGGGTAAGACATCAAAATCACCTCTGCCTTCCCATTGAGATCAGGAACAAGACAAGGATGCCCACTTTCACCACTCTTGTTCAACATAGTATTAGAAGTCCTAGCAACAGCAATCAGACAACAGAGAGAAATAAAAGGTATCCAAATTGGTAATGAAGAAGTCAAACTCTCTCTCTTCGCAGATGACATGATTCTTTATATGGAAAACCCAAAAGACTCCACCCCCAAACTACTAGAACTCATACAGCAATTCAGCAACGTGGCAGGATACAAAGTCAATGTGCAGAAATCAGTGGCTTTCTTATAACTAACAATGAAAATACAGAAAGGGAAATTAGAGAATTGATTCCATTTACTATAGCACCAAGAACCATAAGATACCTTGGAATAAACCTAACTAAAGAGGTAAAGGATCTGTACTTGAGGAACTATAGAACACTCATGAAAGAAATTGAAGAAGACACAAAAAGATGGAAGACCATTCCATGCTCTTGGATCGGAAGAATAAACATTGTTAAAATGTCTATACTGCCTAGAGCAATCTATACTTTTAATGCCATTCCGATCAAAATTCCACTGGCATTCTTCAAAGAGCTGGAGCAAATAATCCTAAAATTTGTATGGAATCAGAAGAGACCCCGAATCGCTAAGGAAATGTTGAAAAACAAAAATAAAGCTGGCGGCATCACCTTACCTGATTTCAAGCTTTATTACAAAGCTGTGATCACCAAGACAGCATGGTACTGGCATAAAAACAGACACATAGACCAGTGGAACAGAGTAGAGAGCCCTGATATGGACCCTCAACTCTACGGTCAATTAATCTTTGACAAAACAGGAAAAAATATACAGTGGAAAAAAGACAGTCTCTTCAATAAATGGTGCTGGGAAAACTGGACAGCTATATGTAGGAGAATGAAACTCGACCATTCTCTTACACCATACACAAAGATCAACTCAAAATGGATAAAAGACCTCAACGTGAGACAGGAATCCATCAGAATCTTAGAGGAGAACATAGGCAGTAATCTCTTTGATATCAGCCACAGCAACTTCTTTCAAGATACGTCTCCAAAGGCAAAGGAAACAAAAGCGAAAATAAACTTCTGGGACTTCATCAAAATCAAAAGCTTCTGCACAGCAAAGGAAACAGTCAAAAAAACAAAGAGGCAACCCACGGAATGGGAGAAGATATTTGCAAATGACAGTACAGACAAAAGGTTGATATCCAGGATCTATAATGAACTCCTCAAACTCAACCCACACGAAACAGACAAACACATCAAAAAATGGGCAGAAGATATGAACAGACACTTCTCCAATCAAGACATACAAATGGCTATCAGACACATGAAAAAATGCTCATCATCATTAGCCCTCAGGGAGATTCAAATTAAAACCACATTGAGATATCACCTTACACCATTTAGAATGGCCAAAATTAACAAAACAGGAAACAACATGTGTTGGAGGGAATGTGGAGAAAGGGGAACCCTCTTAACTGTTGGTGGGAATGCAAGTTGGTGCAGCCTCTTTGGAGAACAGTGTGGAGATTCCTCAAGAAATTAAAAATTGAGCTTCCCTACGACCCTGCAATTGCACTCCTGGGTATTTACCCCAAAGATACAGATGTGAAAAGAAGGGCCATCTGTACCCCAATGTTATAGCAGCAATGGCCACAGTCGCCAAACTATGGAAAGAACCAAGATGCCCTTCAACGGATGAATGGATAAGGAAGATGTGGTCCATATACACTATGGAGTATTATGCCTCCATCAGAAAGGATGAATACCCAACTTTTGTAGCAACATGGACGGGACTGGAAGAGATTATGCTGAGTGAAATAAGTCAAGCAGAGAGAGTCAATTATCATATGGTTTCACTTATTTGTGGAGCATAACAAATAGCATGGAGGATAAGGGGCATTAGAGAGGAGTAGGGAATTTGGGTAAATTGGAAGGGGAGGTGAACCATGAGAGACTATGGACTCTGAAAAACAGTCTGAGGGGTTTGAAGTGGCGGGGGGGTGGGGGGTTGGGGTACCAGGTGGTGGGTATTATAGAGGGCACGGCTTGCATGGAGCACTGGGTGTGGTGAAAAAATAATGAATACTGTTTTTCTGAAAATAAATAAATTGGAAAAAAAAATCACCTCTGGGACTTCTTCAAGTTACATTTGCCTCAGAGAAATTCTAACAACTCCCCCCAACCCACCACCACTGCACACAATCCTATCTCCTCCTTAAGCATTAATGCCCGTATGAGCCACTGTTACTGACGATTGGGTTCTCACATCACTTCGATAGGGTAAGGCAGAAAGTAAGCTGACAACCACCATCTCAGTGAATTTACTTCTGTCCATGTTTTGTGTGACCCTACATGTGTGGAGAGGGTTCTCAGTTCTGCCTGGAAGACAGTGGATTGCAAATATGCAGAAGAAGGCCCCACCTCTTCATCAAGCCTCCCCATTCTCCATATGCAAGGGTGTTCACACAGCTTGCATGAAGAAGGCAGCAAATGTTCATTGTGTTCACACTGCTCAGAATACTACCGCAGAGGTCGGAGAAGACATGATCTCTGCTCTGAGAATTGTTGAGAGCTCTGTAATCTCCAAATTCTGGTACTAATCTAAATATGGTTCTCCTTGTAAGGCATTTGCTGGCAGATTGACCTGGGTCTAACTCACTGGATTTAGAAATTGAATATAAGTGATATTAAGTAATATGACAGCCTTCTAGTCCCATAGTTCTCCGTGCATAACAAATACTTGTTGAATGAATATAAATACAAAGATGTAGGCTATGCTATCAACTAGGTCAATAAATAATAGTTCTCATTATTCATGGTGGTTATGTCCCATGAAGTAGTTGTTAACACTGAATTAGCAAATACTGAGACCTTGCTCCTAAAGAATATATGAGATTAGGTTCTTGTCAGCCTCTGGTCAGAACATTTTCATCAGCTAATCAATACATAATCTCTTTTTGCATGTGTTTTCTATTTAAAGACACTTTATTTAATCTATATTGTTGATTCATTAACTTGAACTCATAGCTAACAGCACGAACACTCGTGATTGAGTGAGCTTATCTAAACACATCTATTTTCTCTGAAAGGCACATCACAGTCTTCTTGGACTTAGGAACACGAGACAGCACTTCAGCACTACACACAATGGTCGTTTTAAACAGGAAAATCAGCAACGAAAGCACAAAAATGTGAAAACACGGTACTAAATAGACCATGAAAAGGAAGGACACTTGTTTACAGAAGAACACTGCCTTGTTCAGCCTCAGCTGGGGTATACCCCTGCTCTGTGCATGTCCACGATCACAAAAGCATCTCAAGTATTAACTTTTGAGGGCAGCAAATAAGTGAATTCACAATTACTGAATCCATGAATAATGAGGATCAACTATACATATGAGGAAATCAGCTATGATTTCCTGATTGCCATCATGGCTGAATGAAGGCAATGTTGTATTATCTTTTTCCTTTGAAACCACAGCTCAGAATGTGGGTTCCCATGTAATCTGAGCCAATTACAACCATTCTCCACAACACATATGGAATGACTTCTTACATTCTGGATACAAAGGCCAAAGATGCATAGTCTTTGAATCTGCTTATTCTAACTCAGATGATGAGCAGTGGGATGTTCTCCAATCACCCAGGCCTCCTTCCAGTCTGCTGATAAGTCTGTTACCATGTTCCCTTCCTATCGAGGCTACTATGTTCATGGTCATTATCTCCCCATCACAGAGAAGCCAGAGAGCTCCGTGATGCAGTTGGCGCCTAACTGTCAGGGGACAAAAAAATCTTCAGGCACCACGAGGACAGCACACCAACAGAAATGGAACACCTGCTCAGTACTGCTTGGGCTTTTTGCACTTTTGCTTTTGTTTTTATTTTGTCATTTCTCCCTATTGTGAGAGCATTTTTCTAAGCAATAGTGAATAGAAACAGTTTAATCATAACTGAGAAAAATACTATTTAAAAGTGTCATTTCAGGTGGAAATTATTATTTTTGTAGTGACAGGTATTTTTTATTTTTATTATTTTTTATTATTTTTAAAAGATTTTATTTATTTATTTGACAGACAAAGATCACAAGGAGGCAGAGAGGCAGAGAGAGGGAGAAGAAGGTAAGTAGGCTTCCTGTTGAGCAGAGAGCCCGATGCGGGGCTCGATCCCAGGACCCTGGAATCATGACCCGAGCCAAAGGCAGAGGCTTTAACCCACTGAGCCACCCAGGCGCCCCGCGACAGGTATTTTTTAAAGCATACAGACGACTACATATATTCCCTGGAAGGTTTTCAGCATCTTTATTTCTGAGCTTAAGTGAGTCTTGTTATTTCTCTATTAGTGCCCAAGGTGCATCTAGGAGCTTGGGACTGCTTGCATCTGGAGGCTGTTGGAATATTGCCTCTACTGCCTGGATGTCAGGTGGCAATTCTTCTTGCAAAGTCATGGGAGAAAGTCATCAAATCTACAATAAAGTAAGTGCCCCTTAATTTTGGTCTATTCTCACAGAATTTGCATTATTATTTTTTTATTTAAAAATTTTAATTGTGGCAAATTATATATAACACAAAATTTACCATCTGAACTATTTCTAAGTGTAAGTTCAATAGTGTTAAGTATATTCATATTGTTGTGCAACCAATATGAAGAGGAGAAACACAAAATGGGCTGGGATCACATATCCATGAGCAGATCATTTATCTCTAAGAAATAGGCTTAATTTTTAAGTATAAAAAGCACAAAATCAACTTCATTCCAAGGGCAGGTGTGGTTCTATTTTGTCTAAGATTTTAACTACTTTAAAGAAATAGGTAGATGTAGCCCAATTATCCACTGACAGGTGAATGGATAATCACAATGCATATATACATTCAGCTTTAAAAATGAAGGAAATTGTGAGACACATGCTACAATATGGATGAAACTTGGGGAAGTTATGTCAAGTGAAATAAGCCAGAAACAAGAAGACAAACGTTGTATGATTCCACTCATACGAGATACCAAGAGTAGTCAAATTCATAGCAACAGAAAGTAGAATGGTTATTGCCAGGGGCTGGGAAGGAACAAAAAATGACAGCTATTGCTTAATTAGTATATAGTTTAGTCATTTCTATTTACCAGTCTTAACTGGAAGTAGAAGTACCTTACAAAGAAAGGAATACACTCCATAATTTCAGCTTCCTTTATGTTATACACAAATGTCAACCTTGAGCCATAGTTTTCCCCAGCACATCCTCCTTATAGTTTTCCCCATTTTTCTCATTTAGTGTCCTCTTTCTCCTGTCTTCCCTGCTCTGTGTCCTTCACCATGTCGTGTATATTTGATATAGCATCTCAAAATTCCACTAATGCCACTTCCGTTGAACTTGAAAAACACTGAGGTGATTACTAATTTATTGCTCCTAAGTGCTTAATGCAAGCTTAATAAAAATCAATAGCTATGTATGCTTCTCCATTGCAGGAATGGGCCTATGATATATGACTAGGTGAGACAGTTGTCAGGTGACTTATTGGAAATCTCCTAAGATAATCTACTACCTCCATTTTATTGGTGTCATGGAAGACGTTAATGGTCAAATAAATGGAAGTAGAAGCAGGGAGCAGATGGAGAAGAGCAGGTGCTCTACACCCTCTTATTCAAAAGACGTGTTGAGAGCAAAGAGGCTAATGTGTAGAACAGGGACATCTTGTCTGATCTGAATAACATCTCAAGAGAATTAGAAGTAGGATGCTAAATGCATTTCCAACCAAAAGGCCAAGGTTATTAACTTTTGCAGCCATGAGGTTTTATGTCCTACCCCCAAACTCACTCATTTCTGTTAACAAAGAAGGATTTGTCGTTGGCTTGTCATTGGCAGCACCCACCCAGAATGCTTGGTTTCCTACCCTGTCTGTGTTGGAGAAGAGCCTTACCTTAGAAAAGGGGACCACATGGAGAGGGTTGGTTAAAACCAACTGCCTACATTAAAAGAGAACTAGATTCTTTCAACAAAATAAGTTCAACTTTGTCTTTTCAACTATCCTCACAAACAGTGTGGTAAAATGGCGTCATGAACTGCCCTACAAGCTCATCCTTTTCTAGATCTATGAAAAACACTTCAGTCTTCTGGTGGAGAGTCTCCACAGTCTGTGCTCAGTATGGGATTGTGCAGGAGGTGATAACTTCCAGTCCCAACACAACACATCAGCAGGACATTGTGTTACCACCTCAAGGAAGAATGTGGTTCATTTTCTTCATAACTTGTAGAAATTTGAAATTTCTTCCTAACCATGCCTCCCCCAATCCAGCTGCTCTGAGTATCAAAACTGCCTCAAAAGTGTTTAGTATTTAACAATGCTTTTAAAAAAAGAAAAACTCCTTAATTTGCGAGTCCTACCTCCACAATATTTTTGGCTCCATCTCTTTCGTGGCAATATCTCTGACTTGAAATATTTGAATTCTTCTGAATATTGGAACAAAGCAAGATGCAAGATTTATTGTATCACTGGTATAACATTAGAATTTATTAAAAATAGCATACATTAATTAGCAACCACAGCTTTTAAATTACCTTTAGAAAATTCCCTAACAGAGCCAGTTCCCACCCGTGGAAATAGGAACCATTCTCCAGAATAAAAGGCATAAATATGACAGATAGCAAGCAGGCAAAGACTGTTTCTACCCCTTCTTTATACTTTTCCCCATTTCTTTCTTATGTGCCAGAAGCAGACTAATCACTTGAAATTCCATGCTTTTAACTGGGATTTCAGCTATTGTCCCAAGACACCCACCCTCCTCAAATGCATTTCTGCTATTGACTTCTGTTTGATCCTTCTAAGGCCTGGGCATCCTGGAAGGTTGCTCCACAGTGCAATATCTAGGCTGATGTTCTGAAAACACACAGTGAAGGTGGGAAGAGTTTCCCAATCAGACACAAGCTAAGAGAGTTCTTGACTTTAGCAGGCATAGAAAGGACTAGATTTTTTTGGAAAGAACATTTTTTAAAAATAAAGAGCTACTGTATGAGTGTCTGATAAAGAATCATCATTTTGATTATTCTCGTTACTCTTTACTCAGTTTACTCAACTGGCCTCATTGGTGCTTTGAAATTCCTTGGCTCAGTTTTCTTTGTTGTAGGTGACTTACAAAGCAATTGGCAATTGGTCGAGGCCATTCCATGGGCTCTGTATGCCTGAAGACATCATCTGTATGGTTAGCTTCACTTAAGACTTTTTAGGCTTCACTAGAAGAACAGATGTATAAAACCAACATTTGATACTCAGCAAAATTTTGTTACCAAATGACAATAACCTTCATGCTGTTTTTTAAGTACAGAGACTCATTGGAAGGCATCTGAGGACTCTGAAGATCTTTGGAAAAAAATCTCCAATGGGAGAGGGTAACAGTGAGGATAATAATGAAGGCCAAGGATCAACAGATCTGTTTCTTCCACTGGGCATCCAATGGATAAGGAAGATTTACCAACGGATCTTGAAGAAATAACTTCATCACAAAGCTTAATTCTGAATTTCTAAGCTTAATTTCCTTAAGGATTGTGTCCCTTTGGGAATGCTGACTGAAAGCAGAAGTCTGGAAGAACCTGCACTAAACCCAACATTTGAGTATGTCCCCATTAAGCATGAAGGGAATATTGAGCAAGAGCACTGAAGGAAGCAGGCAAACTAGCTTCTTGGTCTACCACTAATCACTCATGCGTGATGGTTAAGTCTGAGCAAGTCACTTTGGGGTGTCCATTTCCTCTCTAACAAGGTGAAAGGGTTGGACTAATTATCTCTAATCTATTTTCTACTTTTAGTATTCTTTGAATCTAAATGATAATGATGATCAATGAAGCTAATTATTTTTCTGAAGCTATCAATTATACATTTAGATTTCTAAGAAGGAAATAAAGAAAGGCACATTACAGACCTTGTTTTTTGACATTATTTTCTTGATTTCCTACAACTGTTCTGGTATACTATGTTTAATTAGTACTTTTATTTACTATAATTAGAATTTCTAACATATAATAAAATCCACAGGCAAACACTACACTAAGAATATTCCTACATGAACAAAAACCTCTAGTTTATTAATTAAAACAAATTATATGGCACTGTGTAAAATAAAACCAACAAGCCTACAATTTGATTTTCTATGCATTTTTACCCATTTATGTGGAAGCTTATAGAAACAGTACTGGAGTACTGTAATACAAATTAGAATCATAATATTTAACATTAAAAAACAATATTCTAACATTCTCTCTCTTTTAATAGGTTAGATAGTCTACAGAGAGTGTGCATCTGATCGGTCTTGACCATGCAGAACTCTCCACACACAGATCTATGACAACAAATTTGAAAATGTTTAAGGAATGAATTATTTATTAAGAAAATTAAAATTTCCAAATGACCCACAGCAAAAGAAAAGTTAAAAAGAATATTTACTATAAAACAGAATGAAAAGGTGAGTAAATATGCCTCAGGTTCTGGTTAATTATAAAACAAGATCATTGCATGATATTTAAACTATACTTTATCATGAAAAAGGTTAGAAATAACCCTAATTTATTTTATATAAACAGGATAAATTTATACCAAAGATAGCACAATATATAGAAAATTGGAATTAATCCTAATTATGATAGGTACAAAATTCTCAAATTAGAAATTAGAAAATATCTGGCATATATTAAAATAGTAGTACATTACATTAAAAAAAAAGAAAACAAAGGAAAGTGTGTAAGAACAAGAGGAAAATATGAGTAAAACATTATAACCTAGATGTGGGGAAAGTTAGCTTCCTAACTTTGACTCAAAGTCCAGGGGCAATATAAGGAAAGATTTATAAATTCAATCCAAAGAAAGCAAAAATATCACAAATAAAACAAACCTTTGTATAGCAAAACTGTAGAAGCAAGGATAAAAGACAAATGACAAACCAGGAGAAAATACTGGCAATGTGTATGACGGACTGATATTCCCAATATGCATATAACTTTCAAAACCTGAGGGTAGAAAAAGATAAAAAATGGACAGAAAAATGGGAAAAGGACAGGAACAACAATTCAGAAATGCACACAAAACACAAAACAGCCATTATACATATGACAGGATGCTCATCTTCACTTATAATAAGAGAAATCTAAATTTCAAGTATACTAAGATATCATTTTAACCTACCAGACTGGCAAAATTAAAAGCCTGATATTGTATTAAATGGTGAGGCTAGGGGAATCAAGCACTTTGATATTTTGCTAGTGTGACTGTAAATGGATATAAGCCTTTTGGCCAAGCAATCACACTTCTAGAATTTACCCTTTACATATCCTTGCAATATGAAAATACAAATGTGTAAGATTATGCTTTTCAGTATTATTTGTATTTGCAAAATTTTGGAAACTATCTAAAGGCTCAGACATGGAAGACAGATTAGTAAAATCATGGTCCATGCAGATGGGAGAGAGCATAGAGGGTGTGCTATGCTACTATTTAAAAAAAAAATAAAGAATCGGGGTGCCTGGATGGCTCAGTGGGTTAAAGCCTTTGCCTTCCGCTCAGGTCATGATCCTAGGGTCCTGGGATCAAGCCCCGCATCAGGCTCTCAGGGAGCCTGCTTCCTCCTCTCTCTCTGCCTGCTTCTCTGCCTACTTGTGATCTCCATCTGTCAAATAAACAAATAAAAAAGAAAGAAAGGAAGAATCTTCCTTAATTGATAAGGAGTGTTCCCCAGGATATATTGTTAAGTGATACAAGAGAAATGTGAAAAAGCATAAACAGAGGGCTACCTTTTGTGGGAAATACAGAATAAGAAAGAAAGTTTACATGTATTTGCTTAGTTTATCTAAAACAAAGAATAAGTTAACCAAAGAGAGTATAAATGATAAAGCAAATGGAACAAAATGTCTTAAGAATGAAAAAATGTTAAAAAGTGGTTATGTCTGGGTAATGGTTGTAGAGGTAAATTGAGTCAAAGAATATACAGGCTATTTTTGGAGCATTTTTACAAATTTCTTGTAAGCTGGAAATCATTTCAAAAAGGATGTTAATAATATTAACATAATAATAATCATAATATAGTATGACCATTGAAATAATTTCTAGGAATGTAGGAATTATTTGAACTAAAAGAAAAGAAAGAAATACTTTAAAACATATGAAAAGGTCATTTCATCAAATAAGATTATGTAGCCATTAAGTAAAAATTCTAACTAAAATAATGGTAGTAAAAATCATTAAAATTTGATGAAAACTATCAAAATTAAACAGGAAATTTATTCAAAAAAGTGAACCACATTTAAACCATTTCAGTCAAATCAGGATATAGACAGGGATTTCTGCTATCAAAAGATGCAATTAAGACAGAAAAATAAAATAATTAGTATAAATATTATGGAGAAAGATAAAATTAGTTATTTCCCCCCAAAACACTAATTACTATAGGTTTTATTTGGCTGAAAGAGTGAAAGATTTCGTTTCAATAAACCAAGTGGACTTAAGATTTTAGATTTAATTGAACCAGACCAGGCCCTACTCAGAGCAAGTAGTTACTGGGTAAAAAAGAATAGATACTCAGAGAAAACATTTGCAAAGTAGACATATCAAGCTGTTGGATAATAATAAGCCTGATAAAAGAAATTGTAAACATTTCTAACTATATAAAAACTTAAAAAATAATATGCCATAAGATACCAGAAGCAAGGTCAATAGACAGTTTATAACTTTGAAAAAAATGATTTATAAGGCAGATGACACATAAAGGGTCTATAACTTCAAAGACTTTTTACAAATTGATGGGTGAAAAAGACTAATAACCTAATGGGAAAAAACAGGGACAGATAATAGAGAACTGATTACAAATAGTCAGTAAATATATGAAAATATGGAATAAAGATAACATAAAGTAAGATATCACTTTATGCTTCTATTACTGGAAAAATACAATAAGGTCAATAACTACTATTGTTAATAGAAATGTAGGAAAAAGTGTTTTTAAATATGTGGAAATGTGAATTGATAAAGTGATGTGGTAATACCTACTATAATTTAAAATATACATCCTATACATCCTACTGGGGCGCCTGGGTGGCTCAGTGGGTTAAAGCCTCTGCCTTCGGCTCAGGTCATGATCCCAGGTCCTGGGATCGAGCCCCGCATAGGGCTCTCTGTTCAGTTGGAAGCCTGCTTCCTCCTCCCTCTCTGCCTGCTTGTGATCTCTGTCTGTCAAATAAAAAAACAAAATCTTAAAAAAAAAATACACATCTTACAAACCCACTCCTTGGAATCTATACCTTAGAAATAAATACAGTAATATGTTAGGATATAGGTACTAATATAAAAATTGTAATATTTTCTTAGTGGCAATATTCATCAGTAGGAGAAGTTGAACTGTGGCACATTCACACATTCACAACTGTGCATAATATAAAAAGAAAGAAAGAAAGAAAGAATGAGAGAGAAAAAAAGAATGAGAGAGAAAGAAAGAAAAAGAAAAAAAAAAGAAAGAAAACTGCTTCTTGCAAGAGAGAGTTTATACATTCCCTAATTTATCCTGCTAAATACAACTGGTAACTCTGGACATTATGTATAAAACAAATGCAAGCATCTTCTGAAAGGCAGAAGGAAGACCAGCTAAGGACCTCAGGACCTAAATGTAGTTAATTCCCTGGGGTTTTCTTTATGCCTCACATATCCCAGACTGTTTGCTGGAAAAGCTGGTAACCAGGAAACACCACTGGATGCAGACCAAAAAAGGCCCAACAAAAGCTGGCTCTCTCTTTAGCCAAAGGAGCGTGAAAGGGACAGCATAGTTGGACAGGAAATTTTAGAAAATAATTACTCTACTGCAGCCAAACAGCCCAGGAAAAAAACAAAACGATATCCCCTCCCTTACCAAATCAGAAAAGGCTAAACAAGGACTCCTGCCCTCACCAGAATTTAGCAAGGCACTCAACACTCCCTGCCAGTGATGGTGTCAAAAGAAGCTGAGTAAGCAGGGTATGGAATCACTCAATGACAGCATCAACTAATACGGTACAATCAACATTTCACCCAAATAGCAACAGAAAGCATATTCTTTTCAAGTGTTTACATGACATATACCAAGATAGATCATACCCTACACCATAAAACAAGGCTCAACAAATTTTTAACCATTGAAATAATACAGAATGTGTTCTCTGAATACAACGAGATCAAACTAGAAATAGATAGCAGACAGTTAACAGAAATTTCCAAATACTTGGAAACTAAACAACACACTTGTAAACAATCCATGGGTCAAAGAGGAATTTTCAAGGGAAAGAAAGAAAAATGCATTAAACTAAATGAAAATGAAAATACAACATATCAAAATTTGAAGGACACAGCTAATGCAAAGGGGGGTTTATTTATAGCATTAAATGTATATTACAAAAGAGGAAATGTCTTGTCAATATCTAAGATTGTATCTCTGAACCTGGAAAAAATGGGGCAAAATCAACCTGAAATAAGGAGAAGAAAGGAAATAAAAAATAAAAGCAGTAATCAATGAAACTGAAAACAAAAAAAACTAAAGAAAATCAATAAAATAAAGTGTTCGGTCTTTCAAAAGATCGTTAAAATTAGCAAACTACCAAAATCAAAAACTTTTTCTCTGTGACATGATAGTTAAAAAGGCAAGCTTTAAGCTAAGAGGAAATATATCAAACCACAAATCTGACAAAGGACTAGTATCTAGAGTATATAGGGAATTCTCCAAACTCCATAATGAAGAAAGGAAATAGCAAAATCCATGAAAATACATTTCACTGAAGAGTATATACAGATGATAAACAAGAAATGAAAAAATTTCAAAATCGTTAGCCATTAAGGATATGATATATGTACTTAAACCACAATGAGATATATTACAACACACCTATCAAAATGGATTAAAAATTAAAAAAAAAAAAAGCTTAAGCCAGAAAATGCTAGTGAGAATGCAGAAAAATCCTATCACTCATATATTATTGGTGGGAGTGCAAAATGATACAGCCACTCATTTTTTTTTTTAAGATTTATTTATTTATTTGACAGAGAGAGAGATCACAAGTAGGCAGAAAGGCAGGAAGAGAGAGAGAGAAGGGGAAGCAGGATGCCTGCTGAGCAGAGAGTCTGATGTGGGGCTCGATCCCAGGACCCTGAGATCATGACCTGAGCTGAAGGCAGAGGCTTAACCCACTGAGCCACCCAGGCGCACCCGATACGGCCACTCTTAAAAGCATTTTGGAAGTCTCTTTAAAAATCCAAACACGGAACTACTGTACAACCCAGCAATTGTCCTCCTGGGCACTTATTTAGAAAAACAAAACTTATGGTCACATAAAAACCTGTACATGAACATTTATAGCAGCATTATTCATAATACATAGTAAACCCGTACCATGAAGTTCTACTCAACCACAAAAGGAAATGAACTACTGATGCACAAACAACCTGATGAATCTCCAAGAGTTATGATGACTGAAAAGAGTCAACTCAAGAGGTTATATACTGTTTGATTCCATTTATATAACATTCTTGAAATGACAAAATTATAGAAAAAATTTAAAAACTTAGTGGTTGCCAGAAGTGAAGGAAGGTGGTGTTGAGAAGGAAATGGGTATAGTTAAAAAAGAACATTAGTTGGGTGCCTGGGTGGCTCAGTGGGTTAAAGCCCAAGTCTGGCTCTCTGCTTGGCAAGGAGCTTCCTTCCCCCTCTCTCTCTGCCTGCCTCTCTGCCTACTTGTGATCTCTCTCTCTGTCAAATAAATAAATAAATAAATAAAATCTTATAAAAAAAGAAGAAGAAGAACATTAGTGACCCTCGTAGTGATGGAAATATTTTCTAGTTTGATGTTATCAATGTCAAAAATCCTGGTTGTGATAGTGTACCATTGTTTTGCAAAATGTTACCATTGGGAGAAATTGGAGAAAGAGTACACGGGAGCTCTCAATGTTATTTCTTACAGCTGGATATGAATCTATAAGTATCTCAAAATAAAAATTCAATTAAAAAATTTTTAAGGGCACCTGGGAGGCTCAGTGGGTTAAGCATCTACCTTCGGCTTTGGTCATGATCTCAGGGTCCTGGGATTGAGCCCCACATCTGGCTCTCTGCTCAGCAGGGAGCCTGCTTCCCTCTCTCTCTCTACCTGCCTCTCTGCCTACTTGTGATCTCTCTGCCAAATAAATAAATAAAATCTTTAAAAAAATAAAAAAATATAAAATTTTAAAGGAATGTAAACGTGGAAGAAGTGTGTGGGGAAGGTGGAAGGACACAAAGAAAGATAATTTCTTTCTCTATGTGTATATGACCTTGTTTTTGTTAGACAATGACACACATCATCAAGTAAAAGTCTGGAAAGAAATACATCGGTTCTTGATGTGGGTTATCTTATGTGGGTGAAGCAGAGAGGGCACTATGAGGGGAGGTAGGGAGAAAAGGATTGCTAAAGTGCAATTTAAAAAAAGAAAGAAAAATTTTACTGAAACTATACATATATAGGTGGGTAATATGCACAAAAAATTAGAGCAAGATAGCTAGTATTAGATCTTTGTGATCTCTGAGTATGCCTATACTATATTAAGAAGACAAGTTTTTTTTTTTTTTAAAGATTTTATTTATTTATTTGTCAGAGAGAGAGGAGCGAGAGTGAGCACAGGCAGACAGAGAGGTAGGCAGAGGCAGAGGGAGAAACAGGCTCCCTGCCAGGCAAGGAGCCCGATGTGGGACTCGATCCCAGGACGCTGGGATCATGACCTGAGCCGAAGACAGCTGCTTAACCAACTGCGCCACCCAGGCGTCCCGAAGACAAGTTTTATAGTAGTATATTATTATACTTCTATTTCGTATAGATCAAACAAAGCACCCAGCTTCTAGATATGAGTGTTAGGGTACCAACGTCTGCAAAGACAGCTACCAATAAGTCCACCGCACCTCTTTTGGGGTAGTTTGTAATGCAGCAATAGATACCAGAGACATGTTTATAGGAATGTAAATGTTTTTAAGAGAAAAGAGAACATTGTGAACAAAAACTTACCTATCAAAAGTGGTTGCTTAGCAGTGGCAATGGGAATGAAAGGGAAGATGATTAACTGTGACTTTATGTGTCTTTATATTGTTTCACTGGTTTCTACAATTTGAAAAAATCAGTTACAGAAAAAATTTACAAGGAGAAATAAAAATGTTCTATGTTCTCTTTTCTTGTTGGAACTGGCCTTTGGAGATGTGCTCACTCTCATTTTATTGTTATTTTCTATTTGCTGCAGCATTCCATGGCCCACAGTTTCAGACATTTGTGTATAATGTTGGTTTCATAAACACATTTATAAATCAATTTACCTTAAAAATAAGGTCCAAAAATATATGCATTGAAAGTGGCTGTGGATTGGCAACTAACACATTCTTAATCTCCCTTAAACATGCTATAAAAACTAAGCAGGAGATAGGCATTAACAAAATTGATTTGAAAATATTCTCAGTAATGCAGTCTGTAAGATACATTAGAAAAGTGCATTAGCTCACAGAACATTTTATCAGCCTGTAAAATTGTCACCAGCTTCTCTGTTCTGAACAGTGATACAGCATTGATAAGTCTGCAGGAAATTTATCAGAAGTATGAAAAAAAATGATAATGTTTTTGCTATGGGTTGCAGTTTTCATTTTTATTAACTTTTATATTTATTGGATACTTGATTTCTTTAGGATCTTCTTGGACTTCTGATAGGTCCTAAAATTCGTGGCCAAGGCCATTTTCATTAATCCAATTCAACAGATTTATATCTACAGTGTCTACTACATGCTCTGGACACTGTGCCAGGTGCTTGGAGAAAGAGAATGAGAGTCTTAAAAAAAAAAGTAGAGGAATTGCCAATAACAAGATAATGATCTAGTATGAAGAGTAAAACATTTAAAAAGACTAAATAATGTGGAAGAGGTAGAGCCATTAAAAACTAGGCAAAGTATATTCCATTTGAGCTGCTCTTAAGGATAGCAGGAGTTTGGCAGGCAGACAAGATAGGGAACTATATTCCAGATAGAGTGGAAGATGTGGGGAAGCAAGGAAGTGTGAAGAGCCTGAAGCGACTGAAGAAGAAAATGTAGTTCGAAAGGATGAATGGATCTGATTGGTAGGGTGTGGAAGTAGCACAATACTGAAATCAAATACACAGGCTGTTTTTCAAGAAGGATGCCAGTTCAGGGCAGGAAAGGATACCCTTTTCAACAAATGATGCTGGAACAACTGGACATCCACATGCAAAAGAACAGAGTCAGATTCCCTCCTTAAACCATACACAAAATTAATTCCAAGTGATCACAGACCTAAATGTAAGTGCTAACACTATAATGCTTTTAGAAGGAAACAAGGGAATTAATCTTCATGAACTTGGGTTGGGTTAGGAAAAGGCTATTTAGATACAACATAAAAAACATTAGCAACTAAGGAGAAAAAAAAACAGATACAGCTGAACTTATAAAATTTTAAAGTTTGTACTTCAAAGGACATCATTAGGAAAGTGAAAAGATAGAATGGGAGAAAATATTTGCAAATCATATATCTAATAAGGGCTTATATACAAGATCTATTTTAAAACTCCTGACATTCAACACTTTTATTTTTTTTAAGATTTTATTTATTTGACAGAGAGCAGAAGAAGAGGGAGCAGCAGGCAGAGGGAGAAGCAGGCTCCTCACCAAGTAGGGAGCCCGAAGCAAGGCTGGATCCCAGGATCCTGGGATCATGACCTGAGTAGAAGGCAGATACTTAACTGACTGAGCCACTCAGGTGCTCCCATCCAAAGCTTTTAAAAAGACAATTCAGTTTTAAAATGGGCTTAAAAAAAATCTTTAAAAAAATATTTAACAGACATTTTTCCCAAGAAAGCAGATACATGACCAATAAACATGTGGAAACTGTTGAGCATCATTAGTAGTTGGGGAAATACAAATCAGAACCAGAATGAGATACTGCTACTTCATATCCACTAGGATGACTATAATAAAAAAGACAGATAATATGTTGGTGAAGCAGTGGAGAAACCCTCATTTGCTGGGAACTTGAACTGGTGCATTCCACCACTTTGGAAAACAGTTCGGCAGTTTCTCAAAAAGTTTAACACCAAATTACAATATGACCCAGCAATTCCAAATAGGTACCTAAGAGAAATAAAAATGTTCACATAGAAACGTGTAAATGAATATTCCTAATAACAGTCATGATAGTCAACAAGTGGGAAGAATCCAAATGTTCATAAACTGACAAGTAGTTAAACTTAATGCAATATACCCATATAATGGAATATTTTGCACAAATAAATAGCAGTGAAGTATTGATATATGCCACAATATGGATGAACGTTGAAAGCATTATGGTGAGAGAGTAACCAGTCATGAAAGACCACAATACATGTGATCCCATTTTTATGAAATATCCAGAATAGGCAAATCCAGAGACAGAAAGCAGTTTAGTGGTGGCCAGGAGTTGGAGGTGGAATTGAGGGGAAATAGGAGAATAATTGCTAAGGGGGGTAGGGTTTCTTTTTGGGGTGATGAAAAATGTTCTCAAATTGACTTCGGCGATGGTTGTACAACTCTGTGAATATACAAAAAACTTGAATTATACACTATATATGGGTGAACTGCATGGCATATAAGTTGTATCTCAATAAAGCTGTTTTAAAAAAATCTAGGTTATCCTAAAAAACAAAATAAAAAACATACAGACTCCACAGTCAGACAGCCTAGGTTGGAATCTGTGTTCTTCCACTCACCAGTTATGAAGCTCAGAGAAAGTTGCTTTATCTCTGCTTTACCCAATTTCTTCATCTATAAATGAATTAGTAATTCCAGCCGAGATCTCAAGGGATATTTTCACCAAGGTGGAATTTGGGCAGGTTTCAAAAACAGTGTTTTTTTAGATTGTGAGGTAAACCTTAAAAGGAACTAACACTTTCAAGAGCACCTCATGTGTGCCAGGGTCTGTGCTAAGTCTTCTCTGTACATCAGTGCAGCTCGTTCTTCCTGCTTTGTACTTACAGAAAAAGGTGACAGTGAGAGCGAAGGGTCAAGTGACCAAGTAGGGGTTCAACCTTAGAGTCAGGGTCTCCTGCCTCTGAGTAAGCCTCAGAGGAGGGAATGGGCGATCAGAGGGAGGGAGCGAGGTGAAGTCTGTCTGGCAGCCTAGGTTTGGGTGGGGTGAAGTCTCAGCGTGCTTAGGAATCTGATGGCTAGACAAGGTTTCTGGATTTCAGCCTGTGGGTAATAGGGAGCACAGGATTACTTATCAAAAAACGCCATAAGCAGTAGGGGTCTGGCTATATTTTTATATGTAAAAATCTAAATTTATCTTTCACGTTATTATATAGCTCAGTTGTACCTTTCAGAAACCTTGCAATGTTACTCAAAATAGACACAGTCTGACAAGCTTGCTTTTAGTGAGTTTTCCAGAAAAGAAACTGGCTTGCTTCCACAATTGAAAGATGACTTAAAAGATAAATGAAAATTCTATCAGAGTCTGAGAATCTGTTAATTTGATCTGCTCATTGTTATCAAATAACAGACCGATTTTGATGTTTTAGAGCCAAGAATAGATAATAGAAACCTTTAAATCTCATTAAAACCCTCAAGAGATGAATAAAAACTGTTAGTCTCACCTTATACAAGAACTCAGTGAAAAGAAAAACCATCCTATATGTAATTATTCAAGTGAATAGCTGATATGTATTGTATATTCATTTATCCTATGCTGGGTTTTAGGATTTTTTTTGTTTTTGGGTTTTGGGTTTTTGACTAGTACTGTCAGCAGCATGAAGCCTTGCGTATGCCGCCTAGTTGGAAAGATTTGTCAAAAGCCACAGAGTGTCCAGCAAGCATTTGAAGTGTCTAGGGACTGGCGAAGCTGGTATGCCAAGGTTGCCACCATGCAGCTGAAGGACTGGGTAGCAAAAACGCACTCAGGCCCGTTGCAGGTGGTAACCCGACCTCAAGCCATGCCACTAGCTTAGTGCACCTGCATGTGAAGTCCGGAATTCAAGGCTGTTCTTCCTCTCTAAGCCAGCACTTCTAAATGGAGACCCTCCATCTACTAGTATGGGTGCCCTTGGTGGAAAAAGTAAGGTGAATGCATTTTTGTTTACTTCAACAATGGGGAATTTCTACAAGAATTTAGTGAGCAATCCGAAAAAATCATAGGACAGGATTGCACAGTGAAGGACTCCTTTGCATTTAACATGATTTCCAAATCTCCTGCCACCCAAGCTATCTGAGCTCTCTGAAACTAAACCTTAATTCCAATATAGATAGAAATAAAATAGTTTTGACATGATTTTAATACACACTGAATTTTCCAACAATTCAACTACCATACAAATCTTCAAAAAATTTTTTTAAAAAATGTAGTGCCTGATGGCTCAGCCAGTTAAGCATCAGATTCTTGATTTTGGCTCAGGTCATGATTTCAGCGTCATGAGATCGAGCCCGGCTTTGGGTTCCATGCTCAGTGTGGAGTCTATTTGAGATTTTTATCTCTCCTTCTTTTTCTGCCCCTCCCCCCTCCCTTTCTCTCTCAAAAAATAAATACAATCTTTAAAAATAAAAGTAAAAGTAAAAACTGAAAAATAAAATGGAGTCAAGAAGCCCTGAAAGTAAAGCTCTTACATATGTACCACTCATTGGAGCCTCCATAACCAACAAAAAGTAGAACGATACAAATTATTATGACAATGGAGGACATTTTTCAAATAGGAGTTTCATCTCCTGCTTTGAAGGAAAAGAAGGAAGATCCCTCTCTGCCCCAGCAGCAACACACTAACCACCGCTTGCAACCAATGAGAAACCGACTCAACCATGAACTCTTTTTCTTCTCCAAAGGACTTTTGTTTAATAGAATCCTCCCCAATTTCCTCCTAAAACATAACAGAAGCTCACCCTTCCGCCATCTCTTTGGACTTGCCCATGACTTATCATAGCTTGCATGCCCCAAATTGCAATTCCTCTTCTATTCCCCAATAAACTCATTTTGCTGGTAAAATGCTATTTTATTTGTAAGGTTGACAGTTCCTACCCTGCCCCATGTTATAACACAGGGAGTTAATTATTGTGAGACCATGCATTAATAAAGTCCAGCTCATTTGCAAGAATATTAAACTTTCTCATTTTCTCCATATTAATAGTCAACATTTTGTCTTGGTATCTCATCTTTACTTTAATTAAGCTTGTTTCCTCTTGCTTTTAATCACATACTTATCAGAATCATTCTAATTTTACCCTTACATCCACTCTTTCATTTTCCTATAACAATTCTATCAAATGGCTTCTCATATTTTTACTTCTTTTAAGTCTAACACTATTCATTATGAGTGTTGGACTATTTCTTTATATCTTCTCATACAGTCAGTCTGAACATTATATATTAAATATATAATCATATAACTACTAATTACTTTCATTTTTATTTCACTTACTAAGCTTAAGTCATTGTTTCAGTTTTTGAAATTACAGGTATCTGCTATCTATAAATTTCCTTTCAGAACAGTAAATAGATTTTACCAATTTATTATAAAACGTTTTAGGAAGTATTTGTTATATTGTCATCACTGTACTGTTATTATTGTAGCATTATTGTATTTTACATTTTATATCTGAGAAAACAATGTAATTTATTTGAGATAACACATAAAGAATGAGCTTTGATATTTTAAAACAGAACCTTGGCTACTTACTTTATTCTCAGTTTATAGAACTCTGCTCACCATTAAAATGTTTTATCATTCATCATTTGGGTCCCCAGTAAATATGTTGTAGTTTGAAATGATTATGAGAACTTCGTAAGAGCTATTATTATTAAAAATAATAATGCCAGCAATAACCACCATATATTGGTCACAAGCAGGCACCATACTCAGAACTTTCCATCTATTACGACAATAATTGTGTCAAATAAGTATGTTATTTATGGTCACAGATGAGGAAACTGAGGCTGAAACAGTTCAGTAACTTGTCCTTGATCAGGAGGCTGGAAAGTGACAGAGGCCCACACTCATACTTCAGCCTCTTTTTCTCCAACACCCATTGTACTGTCTCCAAAAAGAACAATGTTTTTTAGTTTTGCTCAAGAAAAATAAAACCTAAAAATATTTTGAATTGCAGAGGAAGGTAGGAGTGCTTTCGATGACTCCATTAAGGAAATCAATAATTCCTGCAAGTATTTCAAATCAAAATGATGGAGGGAAAGACATTATAACTCACACTGGTGGCTTACTGATTTTCACTAGCTATGCCATGATGATCTCCCCTTTCTCACCAGTTGGGATTGATTTACCCACTACTGCTCTCCACAGGACCACATCAACACCAAATTGCAGAGTGACCTATAAAAAGATGTTATAACTTGTGCTGTCCAATACAGTGGAACTACATCAGCCCATGTGGCTACTGAGCATTAGAAATGGGACCAGTCCGAATTGAGATCTACTGTAAAGTGTGAAATACTTGCCAGGTTACAAATACTTAATATAAAAAAGTGAAATATCTCCTTAGTTTTAATTTTTGTTATATGCTGAAGTAATATTTTGGAGATATGGGCTGAATAAAATGTTATTAAAATTGATTTTCCCTGTTTCTTCTTATTTTTGTAAATGATTTTAAATAGATTACAAATGACATATTTGGCTCACATTTGCAGTTTGCATTATAGTTCTATTAGCACTGTTGTGAACCATATGTGTTTTCAAACAACCAACCTTAAAATCGAGTCATGGAAAAAAACTGTTGAAGAACAAAAGCAAAACAACAAACTAATGAAACTCAATACTTAGTGTGCGAGAAAAGTTATTTGACTAAAGTTTCAATCTTAGTTTAGTCTACCAGTTAGGAGATGCATAAACTTTGATGAATCATTTCATACCCAGCAATCATTTAATACCTCTTTTGCAAAATCAAGATAATAACTATCTGCTTACCTCACAGCATTGTTACAAATATAAAATAAATACTTATTTCATTCATTTATTCATCTGACAAAAATATAGGGATACAAGGAGCTTATAAGTGGGAGTTACAGAATTTTATAGGAGCCACAACAGAGAGCATCATAAAGTGTCTGTGACTGGCTAACTCTGCTTGGGGATTAAGGAAAAATTCAATAGAGGCATTAGCCTCTAATCTGGCTCTTGAATATGAAGAGGGATTTTCCAACTAGGGAAGTCAGAGAATATCTCGTCTTCATGTCTCCCAAGTGTGAAAGCAGGGTGTGCTCATTGAATGGGGAAGGGGTGTGGGTGTGGGTGTGGTTAAGTCTCTGGTACATAAAGAGGAGGGGGGGAGGAGCTAGCACCATGTTTCCAATGTTGGAAGGTTCTGAGTTAGAAGGTTCTGATGCTGACAGCTGAAAAAAGAGGAACTACAATTACTTGTTCACTTTTGGTGATGGTGTGCATATTCTAATGTGATCTTAGAATCTTTGTTCCTTTCTAAAGGAGAATGTTAACAAAAGGTACAAATATAAATTAAAAGGACTTAATTGAATAGTATTCACTTACTAACTTCTGTACAAAACCATGTGGGGCAAAATATTCTTTTTTTTTTTTTTTTTTTTTTTTTTTTAAGAGTGAATGCTTAGCTCTTTGGGTTAGGGCAAGGCTTCATAAAAGGGCCCACCTTTTCCACAGGATAATTACAGGTCTCCCTAGAGGAAAGGGTAGCATCACAAAACAACTAGAACCTACAAGAAATAATTTGGACTTCCCAGTATTTCCAAACACTGAATTAGTTGCTGGAAATAAACATATATCAAAGTTACTCATCTATACTAATGCTGCAGTCAAAATGATTGAAATTTTTCCAAGGGACTATATTTATATTAAAATTACAATGAAAATAATGGTATATGATACATTCAAGATTATATATTTGAGCATAAAATATTTATAAAAGGCAATTTCAAAAGCAAAATTATGGCTGCCTTTTAATTCTACTATTTTCTTTGGAACACTTTTTATAGGGATTGCATTTCAAGAAAAATAAGAATAAACGTCAACTAATCACAAATTTGTTTACAAGTTGTGGGTAGATTATAGAACCTCAAAATGAAATTGTGTTTTATTTTCAACATTAAATTTACATAATTTGAGGAATCAATATGCTCTACATAAAATTAGAAAGACCTGTTTTTTAGACAGCATGTAAAATAAAATCATGCCGTTATTGAATAGAAATTTTTAATTTTTTCCCTTTCATATCATGAAATAAATAGGACATAAGACTAAAAGGTTGTTTTTCAGCTAAGTTCTATTCTTTGCAATCAATTGTACTGAGCAACAAAACAAATTGATATGTCAGTGTTTCTGACTGAAGAGATTATTGATTATATCAAAGAAGGATTCTTATAACAAGATAATATTCGTTCCCTGTTGACAACAAATTAGCTACGAGTATTGTAATTGCTTTCTGCTTCTCTGTTTTCTGGTCATGATCTCATCTTTGCAAGGTCTCTCATCCTCCAGAAGAGCCTGTTTCATTTCCTAGAAGACCACAAAAGGAAGAAACCAGGTTCTGATTCGTCTTTCATCATTTAGGGTTTGCCCAGGTCTGGTTTCCTCCAAAGGCACTTTAGAAGCAACAACAGCAACAGTAAGACCAAACGTCTTGCTTTGCTTTTGGTCTCCAGAACTCACTCCTTTCTAAAAAAATAAACAAATAAATAAATAAAATAAAATAAATTGCTACTTATTAGGCGATATTTAGGTAAAGGTTCACTAACCATATTTGCAAAAATAATGTTTCCTTGATTTTAAGGATCCTGCTTGTGTCCCTGGTGTATTTATATTCTAAGTAACAGCAGAAATAGAAATGTAATATATAATATCTATGTGTTTTCCTTCTGTGTATTCTATTTATTTATTCCCTTTCCCACTAACTGAATTCCTTGAAGGAAGGCACTTTTTCTTCTTTGTGTTCATTATGTAATGAAATACAATGTCTACTCAACAAATTTATGCGTACATAAAACAGAGTAGTTGAAGTTTATGGGCAGACAAACCATAGCAACTAGCAACACCATCTCCCCCTACCATCCTTAATGTCCCCTGAACCTATACTTCCTGGAAAGTATTTGTTTAGTGAAAAGTATATGGTCTTGAAAATCAAATAGAACCAGGTTAAAATTCCAACACAGACACACATTGAGCAATTCAACCTCCTTGATCCTTACTTTTTTATATGTATAAAGTGAGGACAATATCTCCTATGTTGTAGGAATTTTTGAGGATTGAATGAATGTTCATAAGGAATGTATCGTAATTCTTGCCTAGGATGTAAAAGGCACTCAATAAATACTGATCCTCTATTTTCCTCTAATATCCCAAACTTATCATCTTCAAACTGGTACTTAGCAATGTGCTAAGAGGGTCGCAAAGCCACTGGATAAACAGGATGGTCATCCTGCTGCATAGACTTTCCTGGATGGCATATAATTATATTAATATAAAAGATTTGTTCAGGGGTTCGTTTAGTCAACAAATGTTTTTGAGCATCTGTTATGAAACAGCAGTCTCCTGCGTGCAAGGGATAAAATAATGAATAAGATATGGAGTTTCTGGAGGAAAGGGAGGGAAGGAGAGAGGGGAGGGATGGAGGGCAGAAAGAAGTTACAATTTTTAACAAGTGCTGTGAGGGAAACAAAGAGCTTGCAGAGACAGAAACCTGTGGGGGAAGAGCCAACCTCTAGATAGAGTGGGCAGAGAAGGCTTTTAAAAGCAGGTGGCATTTAAGTTGGATAATAAGGACACAACCATAAGAAGACTTAGGGATGAGCATCTGAAGCAGAGGGAACAGCAAAGCAAAAGTCATCTGAATTCCTCAGATAAAACAAATTTCATATTTGCTAGCTTGGCAATTTCCCTGACTCCCTACTAGTCAGGGCTTTTTGGTAAATATTTGGGAAATATTGTACTGGGGGCCTTGAATGCCAGGTGCAAGAGGTAGGAATGGCAGATAAAAATCACTCTTTTCACTCCTCTATAAAGTTAGCAGCTTTCAAGAGCTATAACTAAGCATTCAGAATAAACTGATATAACTCAAATACAGAGGAAAAGATTATATAGCTAGATTTATATACCACTTATGAGGCACCTGTAACTCAAGATACGGATTCACACTAAAATAAAATAAAACTAAGGTTCCTTTTGGCACACTGATGCTTTCCTTTTGCCTCATGTGGTAGCATACTGCCACAAAATGATAATTGCTTCTCTTTATCCAGACATAGGAAATCACAATTACAAAACTTATTGAATTATTTTGAATTTTGTTAGTAACAGATTTTCTGGAAAGTATTGGTTTCACTGCAGAAATCCTTAAGAAAGGATTTAAGGTAGGTGAATTTTTTGAAGGAGGGATACTTTTATCTTTTTTATCTTTGTGTTGTTAATACCTTGTATAGAGCCAAAGACAAAGATGTTCAATGTATACTTGATGAATTAAAAAGAAGTTACAGTTTCCAATTCTGATTGGTGAGGGGTACCAAGAATCTCTTGAACCCATGCATTTGTCATTATGATTAAATTCCAGGGAAACAGAAGAATATGTCCATTCCATAGTATAGGCTTTTGTTCGTAATCTTTGTTTGACTATACTTTTGGTTCCACACGTACTCTATCTCCAACACTTATGAAACTCTGTTTGTGACCAATCCTTCATAATCTTGATAATAGGACTAACAAAACACCATAACACAATGAAGCTAAGAAGGCAGAAAGGAATCAGTTACAGTATTGCAGGAAGGATGAAGAGTTATGGTCACAAAGCTACTTTTGAAACTGTTCTTCGAGGAGTTAGCTCTGTTGCCCCAGAGAAATTACTGAGAAAAAAAAAAAAAAAAGGCAAGTGATTTCTTCAGAAGTGACCTTATTTTTCTTAGGCTTTGAAATTGTTTTCTATATGGGAGAGAAGTTTATTATAATCTTGAGGCAAAATATACATAAAATATGCTAAGAATAGCATAGCCATGCAAGATCCAAATATTCTTGGTAGTGAGGAATGCTGGAATTTAGCTTTGGTATCCCATTTACAAATTTAAAGAAATGAAAAATACACACAATGGGAAACTAATTTTAAAGACAGATTAAGTCAGCCATAACTATATGGGTTAATTTTTTATGTACATATTTGTGAACATTTATATTCACGTTTCAAAGGTAAATTTTCATTCTGTTATGGAATCCATACCATAATATGTACCATTCATTTCTTTCTCTCTTTTTTTTCTTTGTACCATTCATTTCTATTTTGACTTTTTATCCAACAAGGACCACACTATGAAAGGCACGAACTCAGAGAATTTACAGTACTGTTACCATAGCACATGTTTCCTCCTTCACTAGGCTGAGATATCTTGGCCCTGATGGACAGTTTAAACTACTTAGGAAAAGAATAAAAGCGATAATACTGGCTGGCTTTTAGACCACATCATTGTACCTCAGCTTTTCGGCTCAAGATTGCTATTGCTTGCGTTCTGCATTTATCCCTCACCAGTGTCTAAGACCAGGGGAAAATGAGGATAGGCCACTTTAACACACAAGAAAGAATCATCAGAAGTCACCTTACAAGGACAAACAGAGCCTTGATCACAGTCACGTCCTTCTCTGATGTCCCATTACACCTTACATTTGTATATATTAAACAGCTGCCAATAGATCTTCCATCTGGCTGCTCTATTACATCTCAGGTGAAATATACATATAGAGAGAAGCTCCCAGATACTCCAATCAAGAAACCATCATAGGGGGCCAAATTAGAAGTGAGGGGAGCCCATTTCACATTTTACAAACAGCAGGAAGGAATGATCATTAAAAATTTAAATTGTGAAAATAATTTAATTTGAAAGAGGAGATTGAAAAAAAAGAAGACAACTATAATTGAAAAAACCCAAATTTATGGACTGTTTTACATTTGCATGGAAATTTGAATTAGGCTTCAAAAATTCTCCTCTGATTTACATGTGCAGAAAAATTGTTCTCAGACATCCTTCACCAATATTTCCTACTCCCAGAGTATTTTCCATAAATATTTATGTGAGAAGTGATTTGACTCTTTCCTAGTTTCTGCTGGCCCGCTTGCCTATTCAATTTTTAAAAATTTCTGTCAAAATGAAACACTAGCTGGTGGAACGGATAAGCGGCTAAAAATGTAGTCTCTGGGCGATTGAACCCCCACTGCATGATACCTGAATATTCACAGATAAGCTCCACATCCAATCTGGTACTTCTCACGACATCAGAGCCACCAAACTGAACCTCCTCAATGGAGATTTGTTAGAAAACTACTTGCCATTTCTAGCCAGGAATTAACTGCAGTTTTTTTTTTTTTCTTTTATTATTTATTCCCTTAACTGCAGCTTTTCTATGATGCAAATTATCCTAAGTTGGATATGCTTATGATAAAAAGAAAATAGATAGAACTTATTCTAGTTATCAAATCTCCATGGGTAACTATTTGTCTTAAACTTCAGATGCTGCTCATTTCTGTCAGTCCCTCATTTGGTCATTTCTGGAGGTCTGCATGTTCTTTGCTGACCTAAATGTAGTATCAACTCCTTGAATTCAGGCTGGAATTTCAACGAAAGAGATGAAGCACAGAGGGTTCTACGTACTTACTATTGGGACACACTCACACGATCTTGAAAAAGGCTTTGCTTATTTTCCACTTAGGCTTTGGGTGCTTGAGGTTTAGTACTATTAGAGTCTCAAATATAATAAGTGAATATGGACAAAATTATAAATACTTGATGCTACAAGAATTTCGCAGAATGGTGGGGGCAAAATCTTTTTGCTGGTTTTAGAGCAGAGCTGTCCCAGCTGTCTCACTCAAGACATTTTCATTACAAAGTTCCAGCCAGCCACTTTGCCCTATGGTCCAGTGTAAAGGTTCCCTTGCAAATTTCCCTAAGAGATAGCACAGCAGATGACTATATCCCAAAGATCTAGTGCTGATACTGATCCAATTTGAACTGAAGCTGAGATCTTGGGTTTGTGAATATGGTTTTCCAACAATTAAGGAAAAAGGAGCATTCGAAAATGGAAACAATGAGGGTCACCAATACAAGTGAGGGCAGCATGAGACAATTATAATTAGTGGCATTATTTGACAAGATTATTTAAAAAACAGGCTTTAAAGATATAAACTCAGAGGAAAGAAGTTTTAATTTTACATTGAACTACCCAAATGCATATAATCATAATATAATATAAAAAGAATAGTATAGTGGAACCACAAAGTTTTTGAAGTGGTTTCCATCTGTGTATAAAAATTTAAGTGACCATATAAAGTAAGTAAAAACAAGAAGATTCAAAGTGATGTATCCACAAGGATTGCGCAAATAAAAAAAAACTGTTCAAATAATACAATACATACTACACAGTTGGTAAGAAGTGGTGGTTCAAAGAGAGGTTAGCTATTATTTTATGTAATCATTTAAATAAGAGATTAAATAAATTAAGATGCAAAACACTGATTTACACAGAACATTTCCAAATACAGAAGCTATACAAAAAAAATTGCTACTCTTCATTATTGTCAAGAGGATTCATATTCTAAGCAGTTGTTCCTCATAGGTGCAATATCTTATTTAGTTCCTATTAAATCTATAGTATATGTTTCAAGATAAGGACTGGCTATGGAAAGGTATTTCATTCTGGGTAAAACCAAAAATGGGGATTAAACCCCTAATATGGGCTGCATGACACCTAGTGAAAAACTAAGTGAACTGATCCAGGCTTCAAGATGTAGGACATACTCTAATTTAACATCATACTGTGACTATCGATTATTCAACAAAACTCATGGGATGCTTAAATTTATAGTGGCTGGGCAAGGCTCTTCAAACAACTTTGATAAGCAAATAGAGTAAAACATCCTTTCAAGAAGACTTACCTGCTCTCTCTCTGTGTTGTTTGTCAGCGAGAACCTGTAAAAAAAAAAAAAAAAAAAAGAAATCACAACATCTTCTATCTCAAAATTACACTGCTTTCATCAATAATAACATCATCAAGTTTGAAAAAAAATCAGATTGTAAAATTGGAACGAATGACCTCCATAAATGAAAATAAAATGCCACAAGGGTATTAGGATCGAATAATTTTAGACTGAATAAATTGTTTGGGATAATAAACATAATTAAAACGTTTATTTACAAGGAAAATGTGTTAAGTTTGTTCTTTTTTGCATTATATAAAAATTCATGCTATTCTACGTCCATTTAGTGACCAAAAGACTCAAGTCTAGTTTTTATCTTCTACTCCACTGTCCTTGTGTCACCAACAACCTCCTTTGTGCTAAAACCAGTCCCTACCCCACTTTCTCTGTAACACTCCAACAGCCAAGGCAGCTGAGCACTTCTCCTTTCTAAATTTATCTTTCTGGGATTTTGTTTTCTCACACTCTCCCTGCTTTCTATTCTATTTCTCTACCTGCTCCTTCTTATTTTCTTGGTGGGCTCCTTTTTCACTTGCCCTCTTATATGTTGATTTCACTTACTTTTGTTTTATCAAGCATTGCTCAGGGCCTTCTCTTCTCACTCTGCATTTTTTTTTCCCCTCTGCATTTTCTCATCTACTTTTCATCCATATTCTGATAACTCCAGATTTATACCTTGACCGTATCTCTAACTTTGAGCTCCCAGAGAACAGAGGAAACTCTTACTGGACATCTGCTTTGGGACATTTCACAGATACCGCAAATTCCTTGTGTCCAAAGCCCAACATTATGCATCCACTTACATACACACCCAGGGTCACACTGATCCTTTTTCTGTGTTCCCATCTTACTGAATGGCTTCACCATTGCTATGGACTGACTGTGTGCTCCCCAACCACCCAACACCGAATTCATACATTGAAGCATAATCCCCGATGTGAAAGTATTTGGAGGGAGGCCTATGGGAGGTATTTAGGTTTGGATCAGATCATAGGCGTGGATCCTCCAAGATGGGGGTGGTGCTCTTAAGAAGATGAAGAGCTCAGAGCTCTTTCTCTGTATGTGAAGACACAGCAAGAAGATGGTGATTTGCAAAGCAGGCTCTCACCAGTCCCCGAATATGCCAGTACCTTAATTTTAGACTTCCAGCCTTCAGATCTTGAGATATAATGTTTGCTGTTTAAGCCACCTAGTCTATAGCAGTTTTGTTATAGCAGCCCGAACTGACTAAAATAGGTATCTACCTGGTTGCTCAAATCAGAAACCCAAAGATCATCCTGACTCTTTCCTGTCCTTCTAGTTAAATTGTTGATGCCTACTCCCAAATCTTGCCTAAACCCATCTACTTTTTTCATTCCTATTTCCACCTCTGAGCAACATTCAGGTCTTGCTTAGATAACTGTAATAGTTTCCTAATTTCTAGCCGGATTCTAGTCTTATTCCTCTCCAAACTATTCACACCCAGTGTGATCCTTCCAAAATACAATTTCATCACGTCATTCCTTGTAAAACTGTTCCCCATTGTCCTAAGAATAAATACAGTTTAGATCACATGCTTAAGATCATATGCTTAGCAATCGGAAAAGACAGTGACTAGCTACATGACCTTCAGAAAGTTGCCAAATTTCTCCAAACCTCACTTCCTTGTCAGGCAAATGGGGTTGCTTTCAGGAGTAAATAAAGTAATTCATGTGATGTGCTGAGTAGCAAGTGTGGTGTAGAAGAGACATATGATGAACATTTGTTGATTTTTCTGAAGTATAAATTCCAAAAAACAAAGACTGGAATTTTACCAATTTTTTCAAAGCATCGAGTAAATGATACTCTACAGGAGTCAGGGATGAAGGAGGCAAAATACTGATGCAGTTAAAGCTTGATATCTCAGTTCCTAATCACCCCATTTTTTATTCTTTCTTCTTCTCACTCTACTCTATGTCTCTGCTCATACTTACCTGGGTAAAACAAATCTACAAAAGAGTCAATTTTCCCAAGGATCTCTGCAGTTTAAAGAGTACCATCTGACAATACACACCAAATATTGACCTCTTAACAGTAAAACTTCAGACGCTGTCACAATGAGGAGGAAAAGTTCTCTCCACATTTCTCAGGTAATAACAAGAAGGTGACTACTTACTGCTCTAGAAAGAACCCAACCTGACAGCAGATGGCAGCTTAGCATATTTATTTATTTATTTAGTAGTAGTATAGCATATTTAGATGGTTCTGACTTGGTCTGGAAGCAAATTTAGTAAATGATTATTTAATTTATAATAGCATGTAGAATAAAATTAGAAAGTAAAATAACTTACATTAACAATTATCTTCTAAATATCTAAATATCTTCTAAGCATCATAATAATGTTTTAGTCATCATACAAAGAAATAACCCAGTAGACTTCAACATGAACTGTTTAAGAATTCTCACTTATAAGAAATTACTACAGAGAAATTTCAGCCTGAAGGCTTATAAAGAAAACAAAACCTATTAAGTAGGCCTCCTCATCCACTCCTTCAGATTGAGTGCTAACATAGCTATTCATATGTTAATAAGAAATAATCCTTCACAGAAAAATTAGAAGTTAGATTACCTGATTCCAAAATAAACGGATACAACCTAGGTGCAAGAGGGATTCCCAGATAAAACAGACTATTTGATTAAGTATGGTTGATTATTATATAGCTCTAACTATAAAATGTTACATTAAAGATATATAGAATTTGAATTTGATAAATATAAAAATTGATATGGAAATATGAAAAATATTAATGGTGAGTGTCATGATGAGAAAAAAATGTAGAAATAAAATACCTAAGATTAGCACAACAAAAATTAGTGAATAATAATAATTTTGGGGGGAGGCTATGATCCTTGGGGCACCTGATGATCCATCAAATCAATAAATACATTAACTACTACTGTCCGAGAGAAATCTGAAAGCTATATCCAACACCTGTTGCTCCTGAAACACAAAGGGCATATTTGTTCCTAACACTGTCATTGTAAACCTTTAAAACCCAAAGTAGCAGACAAAATACCAGAGTAGACGCCTGGGTGGCTCAGTTGGTTAAGCAGCTGCCTTCGGCTCAGGTCATGATCCCAGCGTCCTGGGATCGAGTCCCACATCGGGCTCCTTGCTTGGCAGGGAGCCTGTTTCTCCCTCTCCCTTTGCCTGCCATTCTGTCTGCCTGTGCTTGCTCTCTCTCCCCCCCTCTCTCTCTAATAAATAAATAAAATCTTTAAAACAACAACAACAAAAAAAAAAACCCTCTTAAATAAACCCATAAGCCATTTTACTCTTTGCTCTTTACTTTGTCCAGAATACACCTGCTGGTTTCAACCTCAATAAATTATATTCAGAGGTGACCCTGATTTAAACATCACAGAAGAATGTCTAAGTAGCAATGACCAAATAAAATTAATCACCAGATCATTAGTAGAAAGTGAGTTTCCTTGGACAAATAGAAGGGATGTGAGTATTACACACTGACTTTGGCCTAAATAAATTAAGGATGACTGACACTGATGTAAGTGAATTTATCTCTCAAAAAAACTTTTCCTAATCCTCATGTTAGTTACCTAATAGGTCATGTACAAACTATATGTAAAAATTAAAGAGAAAAGAAAATATGCTAAGCATTAAATCTATAATTTGAGTCATTTTAAAGGAGTCTTATTTATAGAGAGGTTCAACCAATGTATCAGTTCATGAAGAAAAAAATGAAAATATTATGTTCTTTTATCACCATGCTGAACTCTCAATATTGACTTTAAATTTGAATTCAAAACATTCCAGAGAAGTTTCCAAAACGTTTTATTTCTGCAAAAATTCTGTATACTTTTCCTATCTAATTCTCAAAGCATTTTTTTCTTTGACTCAGGTTGAGAAAAGACTGAAGTGACTCTTAGTTGGTGGGGTATGTGGAGAAACAGAAGTTATCAACTTCCTCACCATTTCCTATGCAATGAAAGCACCCCCCCACCGCAAATGCAGTAAAAACAACAGAGTGAAAACACAATTTTAGATCTACGCTTTATTTTTATTTGATCTTCCTTGATTTCCTCTAGACCCGAGATACATAATAATGCTTATTTCAGTGCATACAAAAATCTCAATAAATTTTAAACATAACAGCCACATGAAAAATCTACTTTTCCAGATTTAAAAACATTTTGGTTCAACCCATGATGTATAAATCTTTCTACTTCTAAATTTAAATTTGGGTGTATATATATTAGTATTCACATATTTGAGTAGATCTGGTAAGTAATATATAATTTTAGATGTTTAATCTAAATGCAAAAAAAAAACCAGTCTTTACTAGCTTAGTGAGTCTAAAATGATGTTATTTAATAAACCATGGCATTTTAATAAGCATTCTTGACATCTGGTGTTAATAAAAAGGATTTTATATTTTACAGTTAACATTTAAAGAAAAAACATGACTGCAGTTTTGCTATTTATCGCAGACCACAGATGGCATAGGCCACATTTGGGTGGCTTCATTTCCTTCTTGATTAGTTTATATAAAGAGGCCACTTGTTTTCTCTCTTTCTGTGTATGTTTTATATAAGATTTGGACTAAGTCCCAGAAATGAATAAATGAAGGAAGAAAGGAATGCATTAAATAAAAATTAAGTTTCTTAATAACAAAACTGATTACAGAATTTTCCTGGATCCAGTTTAGTTAATAAAGTTCATTTTAAACAATGATCCAAGGAATTTTGCATCTGGATAAATATTTGAAGTAAGTTTTCCAGAACTGGAAAAAAAAAAAAAAAAAGCAAGGACCTAAAAATTTCCATTTCTGTATAACCAGTCTCCTAGGCAAAGTTGACCAACCCTTTGATTCTAGGCAGGTTTTGCTAGGACCTGTATGGAAGCAGCAGCTGAGCATGTGGCCACTAGGACAACTAGCCTTGTCTGTGGACCGTGAACCAAAAATATAGGTCTTCTTGTCCTGCTTGCTCAGACTTCCTGTGTCCCTCCCTTAAGGTCCTCCCTTTATGCCATCCTGTTCCAACTTAGACATTGGACTTTTACTTTCCCCACATTGACCCCAACATAGCAGCTCTTTACTCTTTCTTCTAGAAAATGTCACTACTATTCTAGGAACATTAACGCAATACTATAAAGTATGGATCCTATGAATTTTCATTAAATTTTGTTAGAAGAATTGAAAACTAATGACTATACTTACACAAGTGTTTACCAGGTAGTAATAACATATTATGTTATAAGTAATAATATTATGTTATGAGACACTCAAAACAATAGAACAGTGAATGCAAAGCCAATGAATTAATCTGTCAGAAATGGAGAAATAAGAGTATGAATTAACGCAAAAACAAACATTTTTTCTTCTTATTTAGTTTGGAATTATTTAATAATCATAAAGAGTGTTTGGTTTCATTATTTAAACACGGATCTCCTAGCCAAATAATATCATAGGCCCAGTGAGAAATACTTTGAGTGTGTTGGCCCAGTTATCTAGCTTTACAAGAGGGCTGATTCATTCACCTTAAGACAATAGGTGGGTGAGTAAAAGACTCCAGAGTTTGACCATCTAGAAGAAGATATAAGACATAAACATGTAAACCAAGTAGAAAGCTATTCTGTAAAGAATGTGTTTCGATATAGAATTAACTAACTTAGGTAAGTGCAGTTAACATTTTAGAACACCTTAAAGTTAGTACTGGAAAGAATTCCACTACTTTTGGGTAACGTTGTTGGAAATCTAGCTGGATTTGGATGAAACTATATTCTCGACTTGAATGAGATCCCAGTCTACAGCAGAAGACAGCCCCATAATGACAAGGCTATCCTATGGAACAAGCATACCGATAATAGGTGTATGCAAGGCATAATGGTTGCACAGAGAAAGGTTCAGTGGACCTCACAAAGAGAATCAAAGGATGTTCATATAGAGAATAATATTCAAGATGGCTCTCAAAGAATAATCTCACTGGAAAAAATAAGAGGGAGAGAGAGAAAAAATAAGAACATATACAATGGAAGGGGCAGAGGAGATCATGAATGTTTGGTCTAATGCAAATATTCTGATATTGCTGTACATCAGTGATGGGGAAGAGTGTAAAGTGATGGGATTAGAAAGATAGGAATGGGCAAGATAATAAAAGAGTTTTTTATACTATAGTAAGGAGTTGGGGATGATTTCTATGAGTAATATGGACTCCAACAGAGTTGACTGTGTAATAGTAAGTCTGGAAGCTGTACGAAAAGATGGGCTAAGGGAAGAAGAAATGGGCAGGAGTCAGGGGATTGTTGTAGTCGATCAAGACCAAATGAAATTAAAGTATCTGAACTAGACTATGTATGAAGACATGGTATTAATGAATAATAGTTAGGAGGGGATTTAGAGCAGGGAGAGAGAGGAAAGAAGAGAGGCATCTTGGATAGTTTTCAGGTTTTGCTTTGGGCAACCTGGTCCATTGAGGTGTCACATTGAGGAAGATGAGCAAATTTTGAATTTTGGAAATTTCCAAATTTTGGAAAATTAAGACCTGCCTTTCTCTATTTCTTTTAAGCCATTATGGTATATTATAAAGAGCTGGATTTAGGGGCACCTGAGTGGCTCAGCTGGTTGGGCATCTGAATCTTGATTTGGGTTCAGGTCATAATATTGGGGTCATGGAATCAAGCCCCACAGCTGGCTCTGTGTTGAGCATGGTGTTTGCTTGGGATTCTCTCTCTCTCCCTTTGCTCCTCCCCACTTTGTCCTCTCCCCCATGCTCTCTCTTTCTTTCTCTCAGGAAGGAAGGAAGGAAGGAAGGGAGCAAGGGTTGGGTTTATGAGTTAGACACATTGGATTTGAGACTTGAATCCAATTCTTGCTAGCTACATGGGCTTAGGCAAGTTTTCTCACTTGTCTGAGATATAGTTTCCTTATATGTAAAATGGAAATGGTAATAAAAATTTCATAGAAATGTAAAGATTAAATTGAAAAAATTGTGTACCATCTTTCATCCATCCATAGTATCTAGGACAAGATTAGGCACATTATGACCTTAATCTGTCCATTCTAAATAAATAACATGGAACACTTATGTGTATCTACATGAAAATATCTTTCTCTCCAACTATTGTATTCAGTTTAGTCTCTCACTTTAAAAATATTGCCCACCATTAAGAAGTCATGGAAAGAAGTCATTCTATTACACCTCAATTCTGTCCTTTAGTAATCATAACCCTGCCTTACTTTTAGGTGTGCATAAGTAAGAAATCAAAATTAAGAGTTTGGTTTAGTTGTTACCACATGGCCAGCATCCTTGGGCAACCCCAGGGTTTGACTGTTTCAGAGACCTATTTGCCTTGGCCATCAAGCTTATTTTTATAGACCAGTACTGCCAGCTTTTAACATTATTCAGAATTATAGTGACATATTTTACTTAATGCTTCATTTTCTTTATAAGAGTGGTTTTCTAATTAAAAAAAAAACAAAACAAAACATCTCATGAGCTTGATGACTTAGGCCCTGACATGTTCAGCTTAATATAGGCCAATAGAGAAGAAGTGGGTCACCACGTTCTGGACACACAGCCCTGGAAAATGTCAGAAGTTGGATGGTCTGCTCTTCTGTCTGGCCCCAGTTCAAGTAACTTCCTGAATAAATCTTAAGTGCTTTAAAAAATAAAAATGACTCTTAAGAACATGTTTTCTTCTGGGTATGGAAGAAACACTGACGATGTTGGCTTTTCTGGAGCACTCTTTTCATTCTGAATTTAAAAGCCACAGAAAATGCAATAGTTTAATAAAATGCCCTTAAGAGATGAAATATAGGAGATAATAATACAATATCACTAGTTCTGTTTGTGTTAATGGAGGTCTGGGACTTTAAAACTACCATCTACCAAAATATAACTTAACATCATCTTCAGGCAAAAACACTTGTATAAATGCTTTCCTGCATGCTACAATTAAAGGAGGGAGGGAAGGAGGAAGGGAAGGAAGGAAGGTTGAAAGGAAGGAAGGAGGGAAGTAAGTAAGTAAGTAAGTTAGGAAGGAAGGAAGGAAAGAAAGGGCTAAAAAAAAATGTGGGGGAGGTAGAATTTTTGGTCCTGCTGTTTGTCCAAAAAATGGCCTAAATTCTTGATTCTCTGTTCCTGAATCCTTGACACAAAGGTGTTGATGAGTAGTGAAAAGGATAAAAGGAACATATCAGGAAGAAGAAACTTAAAAGGGAAGGCTGATGAATTTATGGTATGAAACACACAAGCCAAACAGTCCTTGAACAACTAAAAGATACTTTTTTCCCCTTGTGCTTAATCAATGCCTCCTCTCCCAACTCAAAGGGATCCCTAACTTGTTGTAGTTATAAAAATGCACTACTCTGATCTGCTCAGAGATCTATTGCTCCCCCTGGAACCACCACCCATTTAGTGCTGAGGCCGTACTTCCCAAAGTCTGTTCTCACCCAGTGAGTAAACTTGGCAGTGGTATTAATACAGGCTCTTTCCAGCCAGAGACAGGACACTCTGTAGATGACTTTGCTACAGGATTTCCCATTGGTCTAGCCAAACCTTTCTCAGAACTGCACTGTGTCTCCTCCTTCCATTTCCCTTCCCACAGGTGTCATACTCCCAGTATCATATGGATGCTCTTCCCCCCTTTCCCTGTTCCCTTTCTCAATAAATCTCTTGCATGTCTAATCCTATTTGGTATCTGCCTCTTGAATGACATAAAGTAAAACATTCATCTACTATCCTGTTCTTGTTTTATGGTTATGAACAGGTATTTATAAACAGAAAGGCTGACGCAAAGAAAGATGTAATAAACTGCCGAAGAGGATACCATAACTCAGTGATCTGAGGCTCCTGATCCCCACAATCATTCATTTAAGAAATATATATTGAATGCCTCCTATGTGCCTGGTTCTGGACCTTATCTTAAGAATAAAGAGCACCTCTTTGAGTGGCATGCTCAGATTTGTGATGTAATAACATCATCTGCTACAAATTGGGGGATGAACCAAAGGGAGCAAGGCCAAAAGGGAGAGGCCCATCTGGAGACTGGTGCAATCACCAAGGAAGAGATGATGATGGCATGTGTGAGAACAGTCCCAGTGTAGGTAGAAGAGGTGGGGACATATTTCATGGGGAAAATTGAGATTCGTGATTCTGCAGATATTTACCCTCGACCAAGCCCTGGGCTATGCTCTGGGAAGACAGACAAAAGAAAAAGACACACTCTCAATTGTCCAGAAGCATTTGGTTGACTTCCGTTCAAAGATGTGTGTGTAAAGGATCTTTTACTCTACTCCAGTCCCTTAAAGGCCAGAGACATAATGGAAAACAGAAGAAAAAAACCCAAAGCCTCCACCACCAATAAAACAAAAAAATGGCCATAAGCCTAAACCACAGGCTAGAAACACAGAAGTCAATTACAGTGGAAAGCGCTGCCAAAACAAGGGTGCTGAGAGCAGCCCAAAACCTCAGACTCCGAACAGGATGCAGACTTCTCTGAAAATAAGTGTCACAATAGTGGAAGGTCTAGCCAATGATCCTTTGATTAGAACAACCAGTACTAGGAGAGTTGGAGAGAGGCAGGGAGTGTTCTTGCGTGCAGTGCCCTATCATGGAAGGAAGGCTGAAGAGGTGGGCTCATGATACACAGGCTAACGTGCCATATGACCTTCTACACCCAGAAGTGAATGAGGGTGAGGGACAGAGGGCAATAACCAATGATCAGATCTGAATGCAAACGCTTGTGACTCACTGGGCTTCACTCTGCATCAGTCTTCCCTTTAGTGCAGGGATTAAAACTAGTGCCTGCTGGTCAAATCCAACCATTGCTTGTTTTTGTTCTACTATGAGCTGAGAACAGTTTTTATGTTTTCAAGTGACTAAAAAAATCAGATGAATAATAATATTTTGTGACACAAGAAAATTATATGAAATCCAAATTTCATCATCCATGAATAAAGTTTTATTGGAACACAGCCATGTTCATCTGTTTACATCTTTTCTGAAGTTGCTTTCAGGCTATTTATTAGTCTACCGGAGCTTCCGTAACAAAATATCACAGAGTGGGCAGTTTAAACAACAGAAATTTCTTCATTGCCAATGTGAATACCTTTTATTTCTCTTTGTTGTCTGATTGCTGTTGCTAGGACTTCTAGTACTATGTTGAACAGGAGTGGTGAGAGTGGGCATCCTTGTTGTGTTCCTGATCTCAAAGGGAAGGCTGTCAGCTTTTACCCATTGAGGATGATATTTGCTATGGGCTTTTCATAGATAGATTTTATGAAGTTGAGGAATGTTCCCTCTATCCCTATACTGTGAAGTGTTTTAATCAGTAACGAATGATGTATCTTGTCAAATGCTTTTTCTGCATTAATTGAGAGGACCATGTGGATCTTCCCTCTTCTCTTATTGATTTGTTCTATCACACTGATTGATTTGCGAACGCTGAACCACCCTTGCAACCCTAATGTTCATAGCAGCAATGGCCGCAGTCGCCAAACTGTGGAAAGAACCAAGATGCCCTTCAATGGACGAATGGATAAGGAAGATGTAGTCCATATATACTATGGAGTATTATGCCTCCATCAGAAAGGATGAATACCCAACTTTTGTAGCAACATGGAGGAACTGGAAGAGATTAGGCTGAGTGAAATAAATCAAGCAGAGAGAGTCAATTATCATATGGTTTCGCTTATTTGTGGAGCATAAGGAATAGCATGGAGGACATGGGGAGCTGCAGAGGAGAAGGGAGTTGGGGGAATTGGAGGGTTTTGGAGGGGAGGAGGGTGGGAGGTTGGGTGAGCCTGGTGGTGGGTATTATGGAGGGCATATATTGCATGTTGCATGGAGAACTGGGTGTGGTGCATAAACAATGAAGTCTGGAATGCTGAAAAGAAATTTTAAAAAATAAAAATTAAAAATTAAAAAAATAAACAAGAGAAATTTGTCTTCTTAAGTTCTGGAGGCTGAACGTTTAAGATCAAGGTGCTGGCAGAGTTAGTTTCTCCTAAGGCCTTTCTCTTCTTCTTGGCTCACAGACATATTCTTACTCTATCCTCACCTAGTCTTTTCCCTGTGCATGCACATCCCTGGTGTCTCTTCCTCTTCTTTTAAGGACACCAGTCTCATTAGATTAGGCCTCACCTTTATGATCTCATTTAATCTTAACTACCTCCATAAGGGCCTTTCTCTGGATTCAGCCACAGTGGGGATTAGGGCTTTAACCTATGAACTGTAAGGGGACACAATTCCATCCATAACCGGCTACAACCCCAAACTGAATAGTTGTGAAAGAGACTGTATGGCCTACAAAGCCTAAGATATGTACTATCTGGCCCTTCACTGAAGAAGTTCACCAAGAATATCCAAAAAATGAGAGGAGACTTCCCACCAGAGCAAGGAAAATAACAGATTCAGTAACAGACTATTTATTATAAGATAACAGTTCGACAGCTCATCCTTCACCTCAGTCCTAGGCTCATTTTATTCTCTGAAATGAGTATGTCATATTCAAATATGAGCAACAATCACAGAAGGACCACTGAGGGACATGCACAAGGAATTTGAGAAAAATGAAATGTGTGTGTGGGGGGGTGGATTTTGGAGTAGGCTGGTGAGAACGCAAGCAAATATGTGCCTTTTATTGAATTCTCACAAAGAACTCAATAAAAATTCACAGTGACAATTCTCCATTATTTCAAATAAATCACACACCACATTATCTCTCTTTAAAAGTTTTAAGCTAAAAAAAGAAATCTACTTATTAAAACAATGTATTATAAAACTACTGACACGTCAGCCAGCAAGGCCCGACTGAAATAGAGGAAGAACAGAATAATGTTGAATGAAAGTTACATCTAACACCACAAAACTAGAAGACACGTTTAGACAGAAAACACAGTCATACTTAGGCTTGAAGAATCTGATGAGGTGGCAAATGACTGTGTCAAGAGTACCGGGATAAATATGTAAGAAAAAGGAAAATCTAACATACATAGAATTGGTGTTCTGGAGAAGAGAACAATGGTAAGGACCCAAAGAGTATTCAAACCATAGCAGAAAAGTTTCCTGAAATAAAAGAACAACTTAGGTTTGTTGCTTGATGGGACACACTGGGATCCAGAAAATCTGCAATGTCACATGCCAGTGAACTGATTGATATTGGCCCTTGCATGAAGTATATAGCCATCTGGATGGAAACACTCAAGCCAGAAAGCAGCAATCATCTGTTTACAGAGGTCTTAGGACAGTAAAATGTGACTCCAAGTCAAAAAAGTTGACTCCTGATCAACTTGTTCTATAAGTATAAAAATGATAGATAGGATTGCAAGAGTTCAAGTAATATCTGATGTACCTCCTTGAAAAATCCAAATTAACAAAGACTACCAAGAGAAAGAGAGAAGTGAAAAATTATTAGAGATGGAGAAATCATGAGACAAGAGCAGGTAGTGAAAATTGAATCTACTTAAATACAGAATCAAGGTATTTATACAGTTTTACATAATTTTAGTTTTATAATTAAAATTCATGCAATTAGGTTTTTATTCTGGCAGTGTCAAAGTAATAATATAAAAACGTCACTCAAAGGTGTGTGGAATGGCATATAAGGTGAGGTACAAATGTGCTGATTTCCTTATCTTTTATAACAAGTGTTAACAGGTATTATTTAAAATTGAAATATGTCGTTTACAAAACCATAACAAACCTGATCACTTAGTGGTTTTCATATTTTCTATTAACTTCAAGGAATCTCTATGATCTGCTTTCTCATGTGTACAGAAACTTTTAAGTTTAGCAACTCTGCTAGTCTCACAAGATTCATTTTCTTACCATCAAATAAAATTGAAATATAAAAAAATTATGATGATGATTACATGTAGATTTGGCAAGGCCATTGCTAACACAGATGGAACTTTCCTGTGATTTAGAAAAAGGCAACATCTGTTGAAGAAAAAATTACATGTACACAGAGAATTCCTCTGGGTAGCTGAATTACAAAAGGCCCACCTTTCTCCTGATAAATGACCCCAGAATTTCAGATGGTCTTCACTCCCTTGGAAGGGTTCCTCTAAGCCCAGGAACAACTTACACAGCATGTTTATTATTATTATTATTATTTTAAAATGTATATTATTATGGTTATTGTTATTGCATATTGTTAATATAATATCACTATTATTATTATTAATCTTGTGACTTTTTCTTTTTCATTTTTCAGCTTTATTGAGGTATAAGTGACATAGAATAAATGGTACAGATGTAATTCAGTGTATACTTTGATAAATTTTGACAATGTGCAATATCCATGAAGCCATCATCACCACCAATTAACATATCTGCCTTCCAAAACTTCCTTTGTGCTCCTTTGAAATCACCTCTCACACCCTTTCTTGTCTCCCAGACAACCTATGATTGGCCTTCTCTCATTGCAGATTAGTCTGTAGTGTTAAGAATTTTATATAAATGGAATCATGCAGTATCTATTGGTTTCTTTCACTTAGTATAATGCATTTGAAATTCATCCATATTGTTTACATATCAAGAGTTTGTTCTTATTTTTGACAATTCATTCCATTATAAAGAGATATCCCAATTTGTTTATCTATTTGTCCATCATGGACACTTAAGTAGTTTCCAGTTTGGGGCTACTACAAATAAAGTTGCTATGAATATTTATTTATAATTCATCTTACTAGGATTTTCTTCTTTTTCTCATGGAAGTGGAATGATGAGATCATATGATAAGCATGTATTTAACTTTTTAAGAACTGTCAACCTGTTTTCCAAAGTACTGTACCGTTTTACATCCCCCAAAACAGTACAGAAGAGCTCCAGTCACTCCATATCCTTGCCAACAAACACGTGGCATGGTCAATGTCTTTAATTTTAGCTATTCTAATGGTTTTAATTTTTTGTGGTTTTAATCTGCATTTCCCTAATAATGATGTGGAGTCTCGTTTCCATGTGCTTATTTGCCATTTCAAATTATTTGTATATTTTAAAAAATATTTTATTTATTTATTTGAGAGTGAGAGAGAGAGAGAGAGAGAGAGCACAGCAGAAGTGGCAGAGGGAGAGGGAGAAGCAGACTCCCTGCTGATCAGGAAGCCCTATGCAGGGCTTGATCCAAGGACCCTGAGATCATGACCCTGAGATCATGAGATCATGACCTACTGAATGAAGGCAGATGCTTAACCAAGTGAGCCACGCAGGTGCCCCTTATTTGTCCATTTTTATAAGGATGAGTTCTCATTATTGCATTTTTAGAGTTCCTTATATATTGTAGATACAAGTCCTTTATCAGATAAATGATTTGTGAAAATTTTCTTTCAGTCTATGGTTCACCTCTTCATTCTTTTGGTGAGTTTTCTGAAGGGCAGAAGTTCTTAAAGTTCTTAAAATCTCCAACTTATCAATTTTTTTTAAAGGATTACTTTTGGTTTCATATCTAAGAAATCTTTGTCTAAACCAAAGTCATAAAGATATCTCTTGTGTTTTATTCTGTAAGTTTTAGAGTTTTAGATTTTCCATTTGTCTATGATCCCTTCAGAGATAATTTTTGTGTGTGGTGAGAGGTACAGACAAAGATTCGTTTTTTGCATAGGGACATCTAATTGTTTCAATACCATTTGCTGAAAAGACTATCTTTTCTTTATTGAATTGCCTTTGCCTCTTGGTCTGCCTTCTTTTGCATTACCTTATTTCAATGGTGGCATTTTATCTCCTTAGTTGGTTTATAAACTGTAACTCCTTGGGGTTTTTTTATTCTTGTTATCTTGATTGCACTCTTAGTTCTTGCTCTGGGATTTACAGTTTTCATCTTTAACTTACCCATCTAATTCAAGTAACAGTATACCACTTTATGTAGTACATAAAACTTACAAGACTGTACTTCCATTATCCCTCTCTTTTGGACTATTATTGTCAGATGTCTTACCTTTGTTTCTGTTACAAACCTTCAAATACATTGTTGTTGTATTTGCTTTACACTCAATTGTTTTTAAAGAGATCAAAAACATTTTTGTTTGCAATTACCCACTTATTTATCATTTCTAGCACTCTTAGTTCCTTTGTGTAGATCCAGAGTTCCATTCAGGATCATTTTCTTTTAGCTTGATGGACTTTCTTTAATATTTTTTGTAGTGCAGGTCTGCTGGTGATGAATATTTTGATTTTTTAAATGCATAACACAGTCACTATTTTACCTTTATTTGAAAGACATTTTTTCTGGGTATAGAATTCTAATTTGACTGTTTTTCTTTCAATACTTAAACAGTGCTCCACTGGCTTGCATTATTTTCAAACAGAAATCTGAGGTCATTCTTATCTTTGTTCCTCTGTATGGAATGTGTCTTTTTCTTTTTCTCTGGCAGCTTTTAAGATCATCTCTTTAGCATTTGTTTTAAGTAATTTCATTATGATGTGCCTTAGTGTAGTTTTCAATTTCTTATGCTTGGAGTTCATTGAAGATCCTGGTTCTATTGGTTTGAAATTTTTGTCTAATTGAGCCATTATTTCTTCGAATATATTTTTTTTGTTTCCTCTTTCTCCTTTGAGAACTCTAATATCTGTATATGTGGCTGCTTGAAGCTATCCCAAAGCCAACTGATTTAAAAAAAAAAAAAAAAAAAGATTGTATTTTTTAATCTTTTTAAAAAAGATTTTATTTATTTATTTGACAGAGAGACACAGTGAGAGAGGGAACACAAGCAGGGGGAGGGGGAGAGGGAGAAGCAGGGTTCCCACCAAGCAGGGAGCCCAAAGTGGGGCTCAATGCAGGGCTCGATCCCAGGATCCTGGGATCATGACATCAGCTGAAGGGCTGAGGGCAGACGCTTAAGGACTGAGCCACCCAGGCACCCCTAGATTGTATTTTTTAAATGTGATAATTAAAAAGTTTAAATTTTTTAATTTACATTAAAACTAAGTATAAGGTATGGAGAGAGTTCTCATATATCCCTCTGTACACACACACACACACACACACACAAAATCTTTCCCACTTTTGACATCCCCACTGAATTGGTACAATCATTAAAACTGATGAACCTACACTAACATATTGTTATTACCTAAAGTCCATAGTTTAGAGTTCTCTCCTGGTGTTATACATCCCGTGGGTTTACACCAATCTATGACACATATCTACCATTATAGAGTTATACTGCTCTGAAAATCCTCAGTTCTCTGACTATTCACCTCTCTCTCCCCTCTGACTTCTGGTAACCACTGATCTTTCACTGCCTCCACAGTTTTGTCTTTTCCAGAATGTCATATAGTTGCAACGAAGGAGCATGCAGCTGTTGCAGATTGTCTTCTTTCACCTAGAAACATGCATTCAAATTTCTCTCAGGTTTTTCATGGCTCAATAGTTCATTTCTCTCAACACTGAATAATATTTCACTGTCTAGACATATCACAGTTTATCTATTACTCTATTTTTACCATCTAGTGAAGTACAGCTTGGTTGTTTCCAAGTTTTGATAATTATGAATAATATAAATTACAATATAAAAAATAATTATGAATAATATAAAAATTATAACAAATGTTTTAAATATTCATGTGTAGATTTTGAATGCCATGAGTTTTCAGCTCTTTTGGATAAATACCAAGAAGCATAATTGCTAGATCCTAAGGTTAAAGTATGATTAATATTGTAAGAAACTTCCAAAGTGGCTGTACCATTTTGCATTCCTTGCAGTGAGTTAGAGCTTCTATTGCTCCACATCCTCACCATCATTTGCTGTGTCAGTGTTCTGGATTTTGACCATGCCAGTAGGTGTGTAATGGTATCTTATTGCTGTTTTCATTTGCATTTTCTTGATGAAGTATGATGTGCAGCGTCTTTTCATGTTTAATACCATCTGGATATCTTCTCTGGTGAGGCTTTTTCTTTCCCCCAAACTCCTTTTTCTCTCTGGTTTTGGATGGTTTTTGGATGGTTTTTATGTCTTCACTTTCACTCACCAGTCTTTTCCTCTGTAGTATCTCAACTACTATAAGTCTTAGGCAGTGCATTTTTTTTTACCTCATTCATTATTAGTTCATTTTGGATATCTTTTTGTATCTTTTATGTCCCTACTTAACATGCTTTATCTTCTAGGTTCTTGAACATTATGCAATGTGATTTTAAGAGATGTTTTAATGTGCTTATCTAAGAATTCTATCTGTAGCATTTCTGTAGCATTTCTGGGCCTGTTTCTATTAATTAATCCTTCTCCTCATTATGGGTCATATTTGCCTGCTTCTTTGCATTCCTGGTAATTTTTAATTGAATATCAGTTTTCGTGAGTTTTTCCCTGTTGAGCACTGAATATTTTTAAACTCTTATATTCTCTAACTTTGTTCTGGGATGTGGTTAGGTTGGTCGGAAACAATTCAATCCTTCCCAAGCTGACTTTTAAGCCTTCTTATGTTAAATCAGAGCAGCCTCTATTCTTGGGCTCATTTTCCCCAATTATTTAAGCAATTTCTTTTGAGTACACTACCCAATGTCCTGTGAATTGCAAAGATTTTTTTAACGGTGGATGAAGAGAACAAAAAATATTCTCAGCCCTGGGTAAACTCTGGGATTGTTACCTTTGATAACTTCTGGTGTTTCTTTCCCTGGTCTTGGGTAATTTCTTCACCAGCTTGTGCTAATCAGTACTCTGGTGCAGATTTAAGGCTTGGGAAACCCTCTACAGCCTCCCCTGCCCCACCCAGGGCTCTTCCTCTTTGTGAAGTTCTCCCTCCAGTGCTCTCTGTTGGATTCTAACTGCCCTGGTTTTCCTGTGCCCAACACAGTCTTCTCAAATCAGGGAGAACATCAGGCTCTGCCTGGATTCCCCCTCCCTGCACTGCAGCCTAGAAAGTTTTCTCAGGAAGTAAGCTGGAACAACTGTCAGGCTCAACTTGTTGATTTCCCCTTTTCTGGGTTCACTGTCCTGTACTGCCAGATGTCCAATATCGGAAAACCACTCTTTCATATATTGCAGCTATTTTATTTTTTTTGGTTATTTAAAGTGGGGGATATATCCAGCTCCCATTATTCTATTTTAGCTGAAAGTAGAAGTCCCAAATGTGTTATTGTAAAATTATTTTTTTCCTGATATCTTTTTATCTGTCAAGGGATTTATGGACTAAAGGTCAACAGTATTAATGAAGGTTGTTTCTGAGTCATGGGATTAGGATGATATTGTAGTTCCTTCTTTGTGCTTTTCTGTATTTCTTAAGTTTTTAAAACTGACAATGTATCATTTTTATTTTTAAAACAACCCATGGCTCTTTCTCAATAGAGTATTTACTATCCCAAATTAAAAAATAAAAATCATTAACATGTTTATTTTTTTTCTAGATTTCTAAAGCATCATGCAGAATCAACTAAAAAAAAATGGCAAACAGAAAAGAGCAATATCTTTTTTGCACAAAACTAAAATTGCCAGTTCTATACTTTAAAACTATGTTATCTAACCTGAAATCCTGACAATCTGAAGCCTGTTTAAAAATGTAAATATGTGTGATAGACACACAATAGCATGCTCTCAGCAATAAAAAGGAATGAACTATCAATCTATGTAGCAAAGATGATGAATCTCTAAACAATCAGGCTGAGGGACAGAAACCAGAAAAAAAGAGCACATTTTGAATAATAATTCAATATTTGTAAAATTCTAAAAAATTCAAATTAGTTACTATGACATGAAGAAGGTCAGTAGTTTCATGAGGGTGACAGTAATGAAGGAGAAATTACCAAGGTGCGTGGGGAAAATTTGGGATGGATATGGTCATTGTCTTGGTTATAGTGAGGGTATCCTGGGTTTATACATATGTTAAGGTTTATCAAATTGTGCACTATAAATATCTGCAGTTTATTGTATATTAATTATATGTCAATAAATCTGATCCAAAAACACTGATTTTAAAATTGAAAAAATGTCCCGTGACTTATATCTCTTGTAAACTCATAGAGGAGAGGAAATAAAGGTTATATTGAGGACCTGTTCAGTGCTAGAGAGTGTTAAGTGCCAGTAATAGGTTTTCTCATTCAATTCCCATTAACCACATGAGACAGGCATTATTATTCTCACATTTTACAAATGAGGAAACCCAGACTCAGTGAAATTAAAGGTCCCTCAGTGAGGACCCTGAAATTGGAACTAAGTTTTTTTTTTTTTAAAGATTTATTTATTTATTTTAGAGAGAGAGCATGCGGTTGCAGGGAGGGACAAAGGGAGAGAATATTCAAGGTGACTCCCCACTGAGCACGGAAATTTAGTGGGGCTTAATCTCAGGACCCATGAGATCATGACCTGAGCCAAAACCAAGAGTGGGATGCTTAGCTGCCCAAGCCACGCAGACACCCCTCAACTGAGTTTTATTTCAGATTTTTGTCTTTTCTATAGTAGTACAAGACTCTTAGGGAATTTCTGCCTACTAGGAATCTTAAGTTTCATTTATATTTATTGGTTTGTAACAATACTCTTGCTTATCAGGAGTTTTTATAAAGTTAGGTTATGGTTTAAGTTTTTTAGATCAGGATGATTTTTACAGACTACTCAAGATTGAGAAATCTTTAAATGTGTAATATTGGTTTTTCTTTGTTTCTGCTTGTCATGATATGCATGTTTATATAAAATTTAAAACCTGGAATAGATATACTTTGTAGAATAGCCAGTGGAACCAGAAATAAATATATCATTTAGACAACATCACATGTCCACCTTCTGTCAAAGTCATTAGTTTAATTAGCAGCAATCTCCATGTAATTTGCTTTGCCATAAAATGAAACAAAATGATTTTCTCTAAGTTTTTTTTTTTTATTAGAAACACAACCATAATAAGGAAGAAATAAACGTGAATGTTATTTCTCTTTCCATTAATACTTTCCAGCCTACTACCCTCTCTTCTCTCACAAACCTGCACGTTGCCTGATTGGCTCCATCACTCATTTCCTTGTCCATGTATTCTGTTTTTTGTTGTTTTTTTTTTCCCCTCTGAACTATATGTATGTTATTCTCACAGGAATGCATTCCACCCTAAAAATTTCACTATTCTTTAAAGATCTATTTGAATGCTGCCTTAGCCCTGGTGTCTTTCTGCTCATATTGACCAGAAATGATGAGCCCCTTCTTCCCAGTTCTTGGAACATTTATTGTCTATAGCATTCACTTAACCCTTAGAGATCACACACCACCTTATCAGTCTGCATACTACCTTCATCCTTTCATATTTCAAATTATAGGTGGCAGGAGTCCTGCATGCCCTTCTACTACCTCTCAAAGTGCCTAGCTGAGTGCCTCACTCTTAGTAAATGGTCAGTATAATTGGTGAATAAATGAGAAGGGAAATGATAGTCAAGTCTCTAGGAGTGCCAAGGAAAGTCAGAGAAATTAGGAACCAGCTGCACAGAGTTCACTACGGTTACACAAGAGATCTGAGGTGTTCTAACCAAGGCCTAGAGGTACAAAGCAAAATGAACAGAAATATGTGCAGGCACATTTTATATTGTGGGATCTTCATGCAACCCAGTGGGAAATAGTGTTTTTATCACTTTTGGATGTTAAAATGTATGCATAACGATAAAGTATTAGAAGGTCAATTGTTATTGAAATACATGCCCATCAAGTGGTGTGATATCTGGAATTTATTTCAAAATAAGCTGATAAGGGACTGGAAGAGAATATTGATGAACCAAAATAGTTCGTTGGTAGTTACTGAAGCAGTGGGATGGATAGCAGTGGGGTTTTATTAGACTAGTCTCTATAGTTTTGTCTGTTTATGAACATTTCAATAATAATTTTTTTAAAAAAAAGACGGTTAAAGGAGTAAGATGTCAGATGAAGCACAAAATATTCTCACTCATATATGTGTCCCTCCAAAACTTATTTTGGGTCAACAATAACACAAAGGCTCACACTTGGAAGAAAATCTGTTACCATGCCTCAATGCCCTTAGAGCCATAACTGAAATACTGGAGCTCTATGCTTGTCTTACTCTACTTTTGCATAATGATAACCACATATTTCTTTATTCATTTTAAAAAATGTGCTGAATGTCCACTATGTGCTAAATACCACCTTAGATGTGATGGTACCAGCCTGCGAGAAGCTCCCAGTGCAGCAGGGAAGTCGGATTATAGGTAGTCACTTAAACCCTGGATCTTCCCCACTTCCGTAAAAGCATAACCTCAAGCCAAAAATTAGAGATTTATCTTTGATTCCTCTCTTTCTCTCATTCCATATATCCAATGCATTGTCAAGTCTTGTCAACTTTACTTTCCCTAATGTTTTCAGTTTTCCTCTTCTATCCTGTATTTCTATAGCTTTCATTTCTAGTTCCCTTATTTCTACCACTCACCATGATCTGCTGCAGCCTCCTCCTGTTTCCATGTTTTTATTCCTATCATTCATCCCCCAAAATAATCTTAAAATATGTATATGTCAGGTAACATTCCTCCCCACAATAGGTTCCCATTGCATTCAAGATGGAACTTAGAGCATCAGGCCTGCAACAGACAAAATGGCCTACCTGAAGAAATGACATGCTACACCACAGATGTGTTCCAGCCTAGTTGAGAAAAAAAAAATCTGCAATGACTCTATATATGATATATTAACGTTCCTAAGGAACTATGGAAGTATATGATGTGGCAAGGCCATAGTCAGTTTCCTAACAGTTGTTAGGTTAATACAGTTTTCATTAAGGAAAAAAATGAGAATAAAGTGTAACAATAACATCCCCCTATACTCCTAGCAAGCAAATAAAGCATTTTCAGACTTATAGCCTCCACATTACACCATGAAATGAATGTACTATTTATTTATACTTTATTATAGCTCACCTAGCTTTAATGTACTTGCATACTAACATCATATAAAATTTTAAAGGCTGGATAGAAGTTAAATGAAAATATCTCTGTGAAAAGAGTAACTATAAACAAAAATTCAACAAACAAGCCAACTAACCTAGATAAGTAGCATGGTATTATACCATTAGCTGGTATTTCTAAATTGCTTTCAAAGAAGAAAATGTAGCATAAATGTAAAATATTCTAGGAACCAAAGGCTTCTGGGAACTCAAAAGTCTTTTAAAGTCCTAAATACAAGTTTAAGAAAATCCAAAGGAGAAACACATACTTGACATTTCTTCCTGACCCCTGAGCTACATAATAGCAAGAACAAAAGTAACAATTTTCCTAAGGATAAAATTAGTGTATCATTGAGTAGCAGATCTTTTTATTTCCCATGAATACCCTAAGGAGAAGAGAAATCTTCAGAACATTTGCTCTTCTGTAGAAAGCTGGAAAGACCCATATCAGGAGTTGATGTTTAATTTAAGAGTCACAAGGACACTTTTCTCAAGGTAAAATAAGGACACTTATTAAAACTGAGGCAGGGGATGTTTTGGGGTTGTTATTCAGGCTAAGGGTACAGTAATAATAAAGAGAATCATCTGCAGGTAGGTAAGTAGGATAGAAGAACTTACCATATCCAAGCACTTAGTCACTTTACCTGTATCATCTTTTTTTTTTTTTTAAGATTTACTGATTTATTTGAAAGAGAGAGAAGAGAGAGAATGCATGGGGTGGGGAGGAGCAAGGGGAGAGGGAGAGAAAAACCTAAGCAGACTCCTCGCTAAGCACAGATCCCGACACTGGGCTCAATCCCATGACCCTGAGATCAAAACTCGATCTCATGACCCTGAGATCAAACAAGAGTCAGACACTTAACAGAATGAGCCCCCCAGGTGCTCCTGTGCCATTTATTTTAATCTTCACAACAACTAATAAGGTAGATGCTTTTATTATTATCTACTTTATAGATGGCAAATTTTTAAAAAAGATTTTATTTATTTATTTGACCAAGATAGATCACAAGTAGGCAGAGAGGCAGGCAGAGAGAGAAGGGGAAACAGTCTCCTCACCGAGCAGAGAGCCCAATGTGGGGCTCGATCCCAGTACCTCGAGATCATGACCTGAGCCAAAGGCAGGGGCTTAATCCACTGTGCCACCCAGGAACCCCAATGGCAAATATTTTTGATACTATGTCTGAATGTTTTCATGTCCTTAATCTCTGGGAATGATTTAAGGCTGATTCTGAACTGATTTTCAAGGGGATGGTCATTAAGGTCTATACATCCTAGTCATTTCTTGGAAAATTCTAGTAAGTCATGAGACTTTTTGCTCTTATGCAAAACTAGTGGCAAGAGTGCCAGAAATAAGGGAAGTTAAAATGGTGCAACATCTTTTCAGCAACTGTATTCAGTTATAGAAATATAACCATTGGTTCCATGTGAATGACTCCCAAAGAAGCTATCACACTGCACTCTTCACTCCAGCTGTAATCCTGCATCTCCAAATTCCTAAAAGACTCTCTCAAGTGGATATGCTTCTTATATCTAATTCAGTATTCCAAATCACAATTCAAAATTTTCTCTTTCAATCCTACTTACCTTCCTTTGTGCCTAATTTATACGAAAGACACTGATATCTCTACAGGCATGTGAAACATTTTTATCTTTATCTTTGATCTCTTACTGCTGCTTCTTCCATTCAATTAATCCTTGACTCTCCCTGTAATGCTTAGCAAACATCTGTTCTTTCTTCTCCTATGAGTAATTTTTACCAATGGATTAAGAGCAGAAGTGATATGACAATTTCCTGGCCAAGTCCTTCTCTACTCTTCCCTTTCTAATCTTGCAGATGAGCCACCTGCTCAACCAAAAATATATGCCTCAAACTAACATGTCGAGTCATTATTTATTTGGGGCATCTATCTGTTAGCATAGCCTAGCATACCCTAATATATATACTATATGTCAGACATTGTGCTAAGCACTTTCCATAAATTACCCTCATTTAACCCTCAGAGTAATACTACAAGGAATACATTATTACAATTCCTCTCTTACCAAAAATAAAACTGGAGTTTATATAGTTCAAGAGACTTGTGCAATGTCACAAGTAAGTTTTAGAACCTGGATTAAACCCAGGACTGCCTGACTCCAAGGCCCACTTTTTAACCAATATTGTATGACCCCTTTCACCAATAATAAATGAACAATAATTTTAAGAATTAAAGTTGAAGTATCATAGTTTCTCTGTCTCTTGACCTTGTAGAGATGTTTCAACATTTTGGCTTATTGAAAGACTGAACTCCTAGTTCACATAGAATCCCCCTAGCCATGATTATTGGTAGGAATTATGAAATGTAAATAACATATTTCATTAAACAAATATTTAAGAAAAACTGTTTGCCAAGACAAAGACACTGTGTACATGAAAGGACACATGGACAAAGAGGTAATATTAGAGCAGAGGGGACAGGGAAATTTAATAAAGGTGTTAGGTGCACACAACAATCTGTAAAACAGCAAAAGCATGCATTATTATTCCACTTTATGTAAGAGGAAATCCGACATTTGGTTTAAGATTAGTCTAATCTTATATAATGAGCTAATGATAGGGACAGAAGTAAGACCCTAGTCATTCAACCACAAAAATCCCAACGAATCTATTCCAAGAAAGGTGGGGATGAGGGGAGATTATGTTCATAAGACACTGGCTGTACTGTTTTTACAGAGTCACTGCTAGGAAGATCTTAAAATATGCGTTAAGATTTTTAACCAAATGTGTTTGTTATTTCTGATAGGAAATGACAAAGACTATGAAAGAACCTGCACCCTCTAGTCATACAGAAAGAGGAAGAGATCTGCTTGTAGGCATGTGCTACAAAGATTTTTCTGCATGATGCAAAAACAGAAACCGGCCATGCAGGGCAGCAGCACCCAATTCCTGTGAATGCATTATAGAGGTGGCTGAATCACAATATTTCATCCTTAGCTTCCAAGCACACAGATCAATTTAAATAAACTCCCAATTCTTTTTTATTTGCTGGATTCACAAAGCAAGTTCTACTTCAGAATGGAAAGGAATACTTAATATTCCCTCAGAGGGCTCTTCCATTCTAAAATATACCATGTGCTTGGCTGTGTTTCAGAAGTAATTGATTACCAGAGTGGATACATTCAACATTCAGTCACATTAGGCTCCCTGCTTTTTTTGGTTCCTTGGGGGAAAAAAGCCATGTGACCAACTGAGTTTATGCCTATCTGCACTGCAGACAAACATATTTTCATTTTTTAAATCAAAACAAAGTGACCTTCCTGAGAAATGTTCAAGGATCCTTTCAAAACGAACACAAATCTTTTCAGTATAAGTAAGCCAAGCAGCAGTATAGACACTTCTACCCTAAATTTACTATTTTCTAGATAGCTAAAGTAGGAAATGAAGTTAACGATACAGAAAGAATATTCTTTCATTATAAATTCTTTATATAAAGCAAATTATTTGGAGGAAGTTAACGATATTTATGCATATGAACCCTTTTCTGAAATAAAATCCCAGAAAATGAAATTACATAGTATACTCACCTTGTTTTTCATCAAATTATAAAACAGATGGTGCCTTTCTTTTCTATATGTAATCTCTCCAAGAGTGTGGATTTACCCAGTTTTTTAAATTTACTTTTCATAACAAGTCTTTTTATTTAGAGCTTGTCATCAGTTTATAATTATTTTTCCAAAATTCAATTATAAAAAAGAAAAACATATGCCAGAATATCTCAGCCTTAACACTACTGACATGTAGCGTTGGAAAATTCATTGTCATATGGGGATGGTGGGGTATGGAGCTGCTCTATGCATATTTAGCAGCATCCATGGTCTCTACCAACTGGATGCCAGTAGTATCTTCTCCACCCTACCCCAGCTGTGACTTGGAACAACCAAGATGTCTTAAACATTGTCAGTCGTCTTCTAAGGGGACAGAGGGCCTGGAGCAAAATGACCAGTTGGGAACTACCGGCATATACAGACACTGCAATGTAACTTAGTGCAGCTTTATTGCTCAATACAAAAAACGAAAACATGCAACAATCCTCCATGCAACAAAGATGCAGCAAGGGAGTGCCCTCAGCTATTCAGCTTCCCAATCCACTTAGGATGGTGCAGAATCTTGTGTATGTGAGAATGGGACCTGGGACTCTTCTAAGTGAAGAGCAGGTCTAACATTGGGAGGAATATGTGTAGACAAATTATGATTCACTCTGTGATTTCTCCATGGCTGTGGGGTCCCATTTAGTCCTAGTCAAGTTCAAGAGGAATGTGAAACTGGCTAGACTTTAGAATATCTTTGGCTCTTTACTGGTTCAAAGGTACAGGAGGCACCTATACCTACTCAAAACTCAGGCAACTGAGCTATTTCTCGAAAGGATCTGGCTTGGCCTCAGGGACTCTATCTATGGGTGATTTCCCCATAAACATAGACTAAAATGAAACTATAGGATTTTTTAAAAAAAATTAGGATGAAGATACATTAAGATTCACATATATGTATACATATATATTACATATACATACATAATTTTAAGCCAACAATGTAAGTATAGTGTATAATTTGTTTTAAATGATTAACTATTAAAAAAGGGAACAGAGCCAGGGTGCCTGGGTGGCTCAGTGGGTTAAAGCCTCTGCCTTCGGCTCAGGTCATGATCCCAGGGTCCTGGGATGGAGCCCCGCATCAGGTCCTCTGCTCAACGGGGAGCCTGCTTCCTCCTCTCTCTCTGCCTGGCTCTCTGCCTACTTGTGATCTCTGTCTGTCAAATAAATAAATAAAATCTTAAAAAAAAAAAAAAAGGAAAGAGAGTAGAAGGAACAGGGATAGAAGCTAAGACTCTCTTATATTACATGTTCCAGCTTAGAAACACAGAATTACAGAATAGTTTCAAAATTTTAAAAAGAAATCCATTCAAATGAAGAAATTAAATGAACTAAATGAAAAGAAATGTTTATGCAGTGGGTAATGTAACTATACAGACAGGAACTACTTGCAGTGATTTATAAAAATGTATATTAACTGTTTCTAGTACTTATATTAGTAGTGGTGGTACTGTTATCTCATTCTGAAACTTTTATGGTCTATATTTTGGAACAAAACAAATGAGTAGTTTTATGATATTCTACCATTCCCAGTGTTTTCTGAGAACCCAGATTCTTGCTGCGGGAAAGGAGAACACAAATATAAAATCAAAGTAGGGATGTACAAGCACTGTAGTAACTGAATTTAAGTTGGAATCATGAATATGAACTCGTGATTATTTTATCTTAAAAATACATTTACACACACATCTGTTTTTCTTTTATCTAGCCACTGAAGAGGCTTAGACACAATGACTTCGCTTACTAGCACTGAGAATTCAAACTATGATTTCCAACTTCCATTTGGAGTAAATGGAAAGAGAGCTCCTTGGGGAAATGGCTGAATTCAGGTCTAGAGCAGAAAATGTTTATGATGAAGCTGAAGGGTCTTGTCACATCTGAAAGCAAGGAGGCTATCAAAAATTACTAGGGTCATGTCATATGAACCAGAAGCCAACCTCAAGAAGCTCCCACTGACCAAAGACAGAAAGAATTGAGATACAAGATCATCTTAACAGCAGGAGATGAAAGCACATCAAGTATGTTTAAATTCATGAGTTCTCAGTGACCTAAAAACTTTAGCAAATCATTCACCACTGGGGGATACTGATGGACAAATTCATTATTTTGGAAAATGGTAAGTACAAAGAAAGAACAAAGCATTAATCCTGCCTTTCCTATATGAATTGTACCAAAACAAAACCAAATAGTAGATGTGAGAAAGTTGATAAAAACAGAATGATTAAAATATACTAATTCTGTACATTACCATTTGCAATCTCTAATGAAATAATGGAGCTAGACATCTGATAGCTCCTGCTGCTAACATCACACACACACACACAAAATAATAAAATAAAAAGAGAGAGAGAGAAAGAAACAGATATTAGGTTCCTAACAGAAGATGACAATGTCATCTATGAGATAGTCTTACCAAAAAATATTGAATCACAGCCTATTTAAACCTCTAGATTCAACTATCAATTCACAGGAAGTAGAACAAAGGAATATGGTAAATACAGTTGACAAATCCAAACAAATACAGTTAATACAAATCCAGTTTGTATGAAACTCTACAGAACACACAGCCTAATTTCTTCAACAAATAATTTGGCAAGAAAAAAAAAACTGAGAAAGGGAAAGATAGAACCTATAAATTCAGAGACTTAAGAGTCATATAACAGTTCTAATGTATGGACCTTATTTGGATCTTTATTTTAAAAAAAGCAAATAAAATACTTGAAATGGAAATATGTCGGGGACTGCCTCCGGCCAGGAAAATCCCCACCATTACAAGATGGCGCTTGGCTCACTGCCAGCAAAATACGCTGCAAGTAAACAACGAACGTTCTGGTGAAGCCTGCCTAAAGGAGGACATAGTCATTGGCTGTTTCAAATTTAATCAGCATAGTAACAGGACTCTCATTGGCTCTCCCCATTGCTTGGCCCCTTATTGGTCACCTTGCTCACTGATTGGTCATGTAAACGTATATAAGTGTGTAGACTTGTGGAAATAAAGAGAGAGAAGATACATCTGAACCGGGGCTTCTTGTCGTCCTTGTGGGTCGAGGGCGACAGAAATATAAGCACTGACTGTATATTTTATGATACTACAAATTATTGGTAATTTTAGGTCTAAGACTGATTTGTGGTTATGCTTTGCTATTTTTAAAGTCCTTATTATTTAGAGATAAATGCTAAAATATTTACTGACAGATTGACACAATGATTAGAATTTGCTTCAAAATAATATAAGTAGGAGAGATATGGGTGGGAGTACAGATTAAACAAGACTGGCATAAGTTGGTAACTATGGAAGCTAGGTAATGAGTATATAAGGGTTCATTGTTCTTTTCCCTCTAACCTTTTATGTATTTAAAAATTCTCATAATAAAATATAAAGAACATCAACAGTTGGAAATACTATAGTTTCTTTTTCTTTTTGAAATCCATTCCAATTACCTATCCTAATTTTATCCCAATGTAAAAAGACATTAATAAAAAGCACTTTACTGATCACCTAGACATATTTCTACAACAAAAATAAGTATTTGTATGTACATTTTTAATTTTTAAAATTTTCTTATAGTGATATGAATATAAATGTAAAATTTCTTCTAGGTTTTCACAATTATTAATATGCAACAAAACAAATGATATATTAGATATTATAAAAATAAACAATTATTAATATACAACTAAAATATACAACTAAAAAAATAATATACAACTGGTTGAAATTTTAAAATAAACTTAATAAATGTTAATTATCAAAGATAAAAATAATATTTTACTTAAACGCATCTTTTAATGTGAAAAGTGTGGAAAGTTTATGGAGACTTGGTTAAGAAAGCCTTTATATTTTTAATTGTTCCTTTGTTTGGGGCACCAGACAAATAGATAAAATGCAAGTAGGATCCAGTTTGAGGTTTGCAGTCCAGCCATAATCTAACAAAGAAAGGTTTCAGACAAAAATTCTCAGACTAGTTCGTATTTTTAAATTTTCTTCTTCTTCTTCTTCTTTTTTTAATTGAGCAGATGGGAAGGAAGTACAAATCATATGGGAGGGAATAAAATGATAACCCCAAAGCTGGTCAAACAGTATACACAATTGATTCAGGGACACCCTTGAATGTCATCCTGATTAGGGTCTGGATCAGGATTAGATAAAAACATGAGAATGCATTTCTTATGGAACTGCCCCAATGGCTCTTCCCTGACAAGACAGTCACAGGATTCAGAAGTGAGTCAAGGTTATGAAGTCCTTGGGAGTTAGTTGGAGGGCTTCTGATGTCACAGAATCAACCAGAACTGCCTAGAGAACTTCTAATAACAATAAACTCTGGGGAATGAATTTTATGGATGAAAATTTAGAAAAGCTGTAGATCTCCACTAAGACTGTCTGGTCCAGACCAGGTGGCCTCAGAAGACAATTAAAATTAAAATATGACAAATATATCAAATACCTGTGCCCAATAAATAAGTTAGCAATGAGGGGGAGAAAAATGAGAAAATTAGGGCTGGAAAATAATTGATAATCAACTTCGGCTATAACTCAGGATGTTTAAAAATAACTACAAATTGTGGCTCTATATAAAGTATACGATTTTACTTAGGAAAATGAAATGAGATATTAACCTATAGAAAGGTTATTATCACTGTTTTTGAGTTACATAAACATAAAATCCAATACAGTTACATGAACATAAAATCCAATCCAGTTACATAAACACAAAATCCAAAAAAAATCCAATATGGTGAGTTCAATATTTCATAGCTAGTTAAGATGCAGTCATTTGCAAGTGTAGGGTAAGAGTTGGGGAAGGAAAAATGAGAAATAAAGCTCATGTAGGCTCATAAGATAATACTTCAACATCTCAATTTTTGTTCAATTTCAAAGTCGTAGGTCACCTAAACCTCAAAAAATCAGTTTAAGGAGACACTTTCTTCCAACTCTGGCTTTCTCTCTGTTTACCATTCATAACTTTAAAGACTGCCTGATATCTGAGACAAGCAAACTAAGTAAACTACCCCAATATAGGAAGTGGAGAATGGGCAAACTCACACACTACCACTGATGTTCTGGGAAGATGATGGTGTCCTTGTTCCATGGGGAGAAGCATGGACACTGTGTACTTGCTCCCAGACCTCATCCTATGTATACCCTTTTAAATAAAACTGTACTCCTAGGTAGAAAATTTTAAAAAATAATTCACATACTAAAGAACTCATCTCTATTATCTAAAATCAATTATTATTGACAGATTTATAAACTAAACCTAAGAATATTTTCCCCAAACTCCTACTTGGTAAATGCAAATGCAATTAGTAGAAATACATTTAGATTGCCTTAAGTTAAATGAATGTCAAAAATAAGCAGATGACTAATAATTTTACTACTATTTAGTTCTGAAATTTAAAGGCATTTTTAATTACAAAAGTGAAATGATCCATGATCTTATTAAATGTTTTCAAATGAAACCAGTTTAAAAAATAAAGCATGTTTGCTTTTAAAATATTTCTGACTTCCAAAAAGTGCACCAGGAAATTAGAAAATTATGTCCATATGTATAACATATCCACAATATCTGGTCCTAACACATTAAAAAAATGCTTTGTGGGCATAAATTCATTAGAAAAGAAATGAGGATTGAAGTTTTGAAAGAAGAACAATATAGATTATAAAGCAACTTCCTTGGAAATTTCTTATGCTGTATGAGGGTATTGTAGAAATGGCTGAGTCTCAAGAATTTCCTGAAAAAGAGCTCAGAAATTGGTTTTCCAAGGGCACAGAATGCCCATTATTCACTTCAAATGAGGTCAAATGAGGTAATGAATATACAATCGCTTTTAATTGTTTGAATGTCTATACAAACATAAGGTACTACCAGCAGCTGAAATATCACAAACCTTTCAATTTCAAATTACTGCAGGGCAAAAAAAGGAGGTCCATGCAGAGATGCAAGAAGGAAATAAGAGTTAGAGTAGTGAAAATAGGATGAATCCGTTATCAGGTATATTTTGGTGAACTGGAAATATTAAAACGTAGAATGTAGAAAGTACAGAGTTGACAGTGCTGCTGATGAAAACCATTTATTATGGACCCTTGACTGCCCTACTTATAAATCATGATCAAAGAGTTCCTCAGTGATTTTATGCACATTTTAAGATCAATCCTGACCTAGAGCAGCCCTAGGGAAAAAAGAAGATTGGAATAATTTCTTGTGATTTGAACCTAAGGACCCCAAAGGTGACCTCTAGGGCCACTAATAGAAGGTGAATGGGATTTGCAATATGAATACGGTTGCCAGGCAACAAACATAAAAGGATTAAGACAGCATCTGCTTCGTTGGAAGTTTCCAGTTCTGTCTTTCCTACATAATAATACTCTTTCCATTTTTCTTATCAGTGATTATTTCCAGGTACATGACTTGTATGGCTTATGTCTTCCACAACTCTGTTTACTGATGCATCACTTCACCTGACCAATGCCACTCCTCTCACCCACCAACTCTCTCTCCCAAACACACACTCTTGCGTTTTAATACTGCCTGTCTTTTGTCTGTCAGAAAGAAAAGTAAGAACATTTGGAACAGTACCTCCATCATGACCTTTTATGACTGAACTAGGGTAAGCAGTTCGTCTTCAACCCTGGAGGATTTCTTCCACATCAGTAATGCTTCTTGCTCTGTTGTACTACCTACCGACAACCTGACTTTTTCTGTGGGCAACTATTTATTCAAACAACAGTATTTTTCTTAATTCACCATGAAGTGGGAATAACCATGTATTAAAACAGGGACCTTTACAAATAGAATATAAGTCTCTGTCATACTCTTTTACCACTAACAAGCCCTGTAATCCTAGTCAACTGAATCTCCCTAAACATGGTTTTGTCATCTGTAAACTGTAGACTTTAATTGTCCCACTGCCTCATTCAGGGGTGGCGGGGATTCAGTGAAAGAATCCATTGGAAGCTCTCAGCACTAGCCTAAGATGAGGAAAAGGAAATATTAACAGCCGTTGCTGCTGTTGCTATAGTAGTACAATTGAGTCTTGAACAACAGGAGTCTGAACTGTGCAGGCAGATTTATATATGCAGATTTTTAAAATAAATACAGTACAGTACTATAAACTTATTTTCTTTCCTATGATTTTCCTAGTAACATTTTCTTTTTACTAGCTTACTTTATCATAAGAATACAGTGTAGAACACATATAATGTACAAAATATGTGTTAATTGACTGCTTACATCATTGGTAAGGCTTCTGGGCAACAGTAGGCCATTAGTAGCTAAGTTTTGGGGGAGTTGAAAGTTATACATGGGTTTTTAACTTTGCACGGGGGTTGGTGCCCCAACCTCTACATTGCTCAAGGGTCAACTATAGTTGCTGTTCTTGATTTTGTTTCTGTTGTTATATACAATAAATTTGCTTTTTCCAAGTTCCTGGGCTCTAGTTAGTCCAATTTCCACAATAATCATCTCATATATATACATGGAAATAATTCAAATGTTAAAAAAAATCTATAAAGTTACTTTGGCTACATGCCTTATAAATGAAAGGAAAGAATGGTGCGTGTGTGTGTGTGTGTGTGTGTGTGTGTGGTATATTTTAAAATAATCCATAAAAAGAGGAAAATAAGATTCAAGTTTCAGGATATTGACCTTGGGTAAATGCTCTAAAAGGGGTAGAGAAATTCTCAAGCCCCTGGGGTGTGAGGGTGAGCATCTTGTGATGGGCTTTCATGCTCTTATCACTAGGATGCTCTTATTTTGGGAACCTTTATAAACCTTCCTTGTTCAGAAGTGTTAACCTTGGTCTGTTGTAATACTGTTACCCTCTTTAGCATATAAGATCTTCCTTTCTATTAATCACTTGCCTTCACCCGTCATAGCCACTTTCTTTCACTAAAACAATTTCTCAAACCTCATACTTGCTATAATGCGCTATTCATCTGAGACTCACCCCTGCATCTTTTGCAATCCAGCTGCCAGTACCATCACTCTACTGAAAGTACTGTCTCTGTGACCTCTCTCTTGGCCATGTCTTCCTGTTTTCCAAACCCAAAGGCCTCTTCTTGGTTCTAGCCACTCATGACTGCATCTAGGTATCTTCATTCTTCTCTCCTTTAGCCTTGCCTTCTTCCTTGTCTTCTTTTTTTTTTTTTTCATACTGATCGTTGTATTGGTGTTTTATTAGAATTTGTCACAGTTCATTTTTTTTTAATTTCTCAGTTTTAATTTCCAATATGGTAAATATCCATAGTTACAGCCTATACTTTATTTTTTTTCCCCAATTTATTTATTTTCAGAAAAACAGTATTCATTATTTTTTCACCACACCCAGTGCTCCATGCAAGCCGTGCCTTCTATAATACCCACCACCTGGTACCCCAACCTCCCACCCCCCCGCCACTTCAAACCCCTCAGATTGTTTTTCAGAGTCCATAGTCTCTCATGGTTCATCTCCCCTTCCAATTTACCCAAAAGCACATACCCTCCCCAATGTCCATAACCCTACACCCCTTCTCCCAACACCCCTCCCCCAGCAACCCACAGTTTGTTTCGTGAGATTAAGAGTCACTTATGGTTTGTCTCCCTCCCTATCCCATCTTGTTTCATGGATTCTTCTCCTACCCACTTAAGCCCCCATGTTGCATCACCACTCCCTCATATCAGGGAGATCATATGATAGTTGTCTTTCTCCGCTTGACTTATTTCGCTAAGCATGATACGCTCTAGTTCCTGTTCCAAAAAATAGAAATGGAAGGAAAACTCCCAAACTCATTTTATGAGGCCAGCATCACCTTGATCCCAAAACCAGACAAGGATCCCATAAAAAAAGAGAGCTATAGACCAATATCCTTGATGAACACAGATGCAAAAATTCTCACCAAAATACTAGCCAACAGGATTCAACAGTACATTAAAAGGATTATTCACCATGACCAAGTGGGATTTATCCCAGGGCTGCAAGGTTGGTTCAACATCCGCAAATCAGTCAATGTGATACAACACATCAATAAAAGAAAGAACAAGAACCATATGATACTCTCAATAGATGCTGAAAAAGCATTTGACAAAGTACAGCATCCCTTCCTGATCAAAACCCTTCAAAGTATAGGGATAGAGGGCACATACCTCAATATCATCAAAGCCATCTATGAAAAACCCACTGCAAATATCATTCTCAATGGAGAAAAACTGAAAGATCTTCCTTGTCTTCTATGATACTGTCCTCTCCTGAGTCTTCTGCTGTCTCTCTGGTCACTTCTCTCCCTGACTTTCTCTTCCTCTCCCACCTTTTTCTTTCTTTCTTTTTTTTTTTTTTTTAAAGATTTTATTTATTTGGGGGAGAGAGTGAGTGAGAGAGTGCAAGCAGAGGGAGAGGGAGAAGCAGACTTCCCACTGAGCTGGGAGCCTGATGCAGGACTCGATCAAAGGACTCTGGGATCACGACCTGAGCCTAAGGCAGGTGTTTAACCAACTGAGCCACCCAGGTGCCCTGCCCACCTTTTAGATACAGACACACCCTAAAGCTTTATGCTTAGTCTTCTTTCTCAAAACTCCCTCCTATAATGACCCAAGTCATTATTTTAAGACCATTTCAGAGCGTACCTGAGCGGCCTATTGCCACCTTAGAAGTGTTCTGTGCCTCCAAGACATGCTCCTGCTTTGTGCTTTATTTATTTATTTTTAAAGATTTTATTTATTTATTTGATAGAGAGACAGTGAGAGAGGGAACACAAGCAAAGGGGAGTGGAGAGGGAGAAGCAGGCTTCCCGCTGAGCAGGGAGCCAGACGTGGGACTCAATCCCAGGACCCTGGGATCATGACCTGAGCTGAAGGCAGATGCTTAACCACTGAACCACCCAGGCACCCCTGTGCTTTATTTTTTCAATTAACCGCAATTCCACTAACCCTAGCCTTCCAATGTAGAAATGTCACTATTATCTTTGGTTTGTACTTCTGTAGCAATCCCACATAAATCCAGCCACCAAACCCAATTATTGCTGTGTCTGCAATGTCTCATTTCCGATATCTGGTTCTTTCTTCCTCAAAAACCTCCAAAAGCATCCCAATTACTCCTCGAGAACAGAATGAAAATTCTTTAGAACAAGATTAAAAGATTACCAGTACTTGGCAGTAATCTTCCTTTTGGACTTCAATCTCCACTATCTTTCTTCATGAATACTTCGCTTTTTCTACTGCCAGACATTTCCTGATAACGTCAAACATTTTCAAGGTTTTGAATCTTTGCTTGTGATATTGCCTCAACCTGGAATATCCTTTCCTTCTTTCCATCTACGGCAATCCTACCTATCTTTTAAGTTCAAATACCATTTTCTCTCTGTAGTCTTCTTTGATATTGGCTCACAGAATTAATCACTCTTTATGCTACAATCATATGGGAATTTGTGTTAACACTTATTTAAAGTATTTAGGTCATGCTTCCTTAAAATATTCTCCACACGAATTTTAGACTCATATTTAATTGCCCAACAATCATCTAACTGGGCTAACCCTTGAGTCCATCACATTTAATACATCTCAAATAGAATACATGCTTTCTGACCAGACTTGGTCTCCCTGCTGTGTTCCCGTTTAGGAAGAAGTTTCCTGGCCATTCTTGATGACTCCACCTCCTCTATTTCTCTTTGTCTAATTGATTCTAACTTCTAAATATCTTTCAAATGCATTAACATCCCTTCCCCCATTATTAATAAACTAATTCAAACCATCAGATTTTATCGCCCATTATCTTCCTCTGTCCAATTATTAATAAACTAGTTAGAATTTCTAATAAAAATCAAGTCTCGATTTAGAAAAATAAACATGTTATATAACCCATATGTAGTCAATTAACAGTTATTGTCTTGTTTTCTCTTTAAACTTCAATAAGGCAATTCACTATAATTCTTTCAGGGTATTATTAAAAGTTATCTCTTGGTAAACCAAACTACAAATTAATTTAGTGGTTTAGTATTCAGACATTTGTACACTTACCTGTAATAAAAGTTGAGAAGACATCATATTATTTTTCATTTTCCTCCTCTGACCAATTTCTAATTAATGATTTAGAGAATTAAATGTTACTTTCATGTGTTTCAACTGTGACCAATTGAGAAAAAAACAGGCTGAATGTAGACATCTGAAAACAATTTCCCTATTAAAATTTCCCTTTACATTTTCTCTTTTTTAAAGTTTTTTTAAAATTTTATTTTATTTTTTCGGTGTTCCAAGATTCATTGTTTATGCACCACCCAGTGCTCCATGCAATACATGCCCTCCTTAATACCCACCACCAGGCATTTTCTTTTTAAAGTATTTGAATTAGAAGTTAGTTGAAAGTACCATGTAATTTACTTATTCAGCTTCTTCTAGGACCAGAATTGAATGTGCTAATTTTATTAATCAGAACAATGGTGACTTCACATTTTAAAAACTCAAGAAACAGCCACGGGTCGTGGAGCTAATCACTTTAACTTCTCTTTTCTTCATCCCTACCTATTTTGCTAGTTTTCATTATTCATATGAGGATTCTCAGAGAATTATCAAATTAAAAATGTGACCTATCATATTCCTTCTATTTGGGGGATAAAAATAATCTTTGAGGTCAGAACATTGCTGAAGAGAAAAAAAATTCAAATGGATCAATAACATTAAGAAGGAACTTTGTGTTAAGCAAGGAATGGAAGCAACATAAAATAACAATATTGCCCATTAAATACTATGTTAAACTTTCAAATGATTTTTAAATAATCGTGAAAATAATTTTAACTTATGTATAAATTTTAACAATTTTAATTATAATTGACTTTAATGACAATAGTTTGCCTTATTTCAAAAGTTAGTGTTTTTTGTTTTGTTTTATGGAATTTCACATGCTCTTGTGCTCTGGGAAAATCATTTTAAGTCATACATTGGAGGGTGCTGGTAGATTAACTGTGCATCCTGGACATGTGACATGCTTATAACATTCTGGAGATTTTGCCAGTAGTAGATGGGCAGCCTGTTTGGAGTAAAAGATTAAAATGAAAGTTCTAAGCTCAACCCAACTGGTGAAAAGAGAACAGACCTTGGACAAATGCAAGATGTAAAACGGAAAAACACTCCTCCATTGTATTCCTTGTGTCTGGCACCATAGTAGGCGCTTAACACATATTTTTGAATAAATGAATGGGAGAAGGATGAGTCAGCTTAGGAATCATTAATTTGAAATCAGGAACGCTGGTCATTTGATTGCCTAAGGTCTGAGGATTTGTTGGAAGAAATACTAATAACTTATTAAAAAGGACATACTCTAATCTGGAGACATTTTTGTGTTTTGCTTTGATTTGCTTTGCTTTTTTAAATCCCATGAAAGGAGTCAGCAAAAGAGTATGAAGTATATGATATATGAATCAGTGATCTGTTAGTTGTATTTCAATGCTAAAGTTGTACTTTGGAAATTTAAGAGGAAAGTCTAACTTATGCAAAGAACCCCACCCTGCTATGTTGTAGACTTTATAAGATACAATAAAGGTTCATTGCCTAAAAGCAAATTCTCACAGAAAAATGGCTTATAAGCTTTATCAATACATTGTAACCCCAATATGTAAGTTAAAAACATGGGATTTGGAATCCAGCCCATTTTGTCTCTCCATTACATCTCACACAATGCAATGAGGAGCTCTAAATTTCTGAGGAATAAAGTTTAAAAACCATTATACTAAGATTTTTCAGAGGAACCTGAAGGCAAGAACTCCCTCAGTGGGGAAATGATGAGATTTGGGTACTGTATTATAGTTACCATTCATTGCATGTCTATTCTACCTCGGTACTTTATAGAGTCTCATAGATGCTGAGTTAGGTATCATTATTCCTCTTTATAATGAGAAGGCTGAGTCTCAAAAAGGTTAACTTGCTCAAGGTCAATCAAACACTGAATACACCCTGTGCACTGTTGACTCTACTAAACTGCTCCAAATATGTCCCACCAAAAGAACGGCATCTCTTACTGCATACGTTTTCTGAGGTATTCTGTTAAATGAAGTTTTGTGATCCTGAGGGACATAGGTACTTATAAGCAGGTCATATCTCCCAGAGAATATCAACATGTAGTGTGTAGGTGGGGTGGGGTACCTAAAAAGCTTACCCTGATCACCTGACCTTTAGGAACCATAGCCCATTACCTCAAGCAAAACCTCCCTGTGGAACCAACTCTGAGACACCCACACAACCCATTAAGAAGCAGAGCTATTGTCTGGGGGCTGATCCATCACACTTAACACTCCTCCCACCCTCCCACAAAGTCCCAGAATGAACACAAATACAATGTCACATAATCAGTAAAGTTGATTATGCATTTGTCAAAACCCCCAGAACTGAACACAAAGGGTGAACCCTAATGCAAATGATAGCCTTAGTTAATAATAATGTATCAATATTGCTTCATCAACTGTAGTGAGTGTTCCACACTAAGGCAAGATGTTAATAATAGGGGAAACTAGGTGGTAGGTGGGTGTGGGGAGGACTTAGGAACTCTGTACATTCTACTCAATTTCTCTGTAAACCTAAAATTGCTCTAAAAATTAGACCTTACTAGCTTTTAAAAAGTTATTTATTTACTAACATATTTAAAAAAAAGAAAAGTTGAAGTCAAGAAAATCCAAATCAAGGGTTTAGTCCTTGATTAGTGTCTCTTATAAGATAAGAGTGTCTCTTATCTTTTTAGGGGGCCCCCAAAACTTAGTTTCTAGCACATTCACAGAAACTGGCCAGTGGCTGGCCACATTCACAGTCAGAAGGTGGGGCTTAACAGAAGAGGCTAAGAGAATTAGCAAGTTGGTGCCACTTGGATCCTTGCCCCTGAGACCCTGAAGGAGCTGGTATGGGTTCGTCAGCAGACAGAGTGGTAAACCCAAAAAGACAAAATTATTTTGGGGATGCTGTATTAATCAGTACTACCCGACTACCAGGATTAATGGCTCACCTCAAAGGTCCCCTTACATCTAGGGCAGAAAGAGCTTCACTTCTTTCTAGTGTTAATCCTCAGTGTTACAAACACTGCAGATACTTCCTTCCCATATTGATTCAAATGCCACCTTTTCAGTGTAGCGTTAACCAGTTACCCAACCCAGAACTGCAAACTCTCCACTTTTGCTAACTCTCTATCCCCCTTTCATTTTCTTTCTTTCTTTCCCACAGTGCACTATCATTCAGCACACTATACATTTTACTTAGTTTTACTGTTTTTTTACTTCACTAGCATAAGTACAAGGAGTGTAGAGATTTTGTTTTTACTGCTGAATTTCTAGCTCTAGAACAGTACCTGGCATTTAGTATGCTTCCCATACACATTTGTTGAACTGAATGAATGAACTTGGAAGTTCAGGGTCTAACGGCAGCATGGACACTAGAATAGAAAGATATGCCAGGAGCCAAAGCCATGGGGACTTGAGCAAGTGTCAGAAGGCATGAAAAGGGCTTATAAAGAAAATCGTTAGAGTTTAAGACTCTCCAGCTATTATTTCTCCTGGACTCTGTCCTAGCTTTTGTAGTTTATTTTTTGATGCACTACATAGGGTCATTGTCTACTACCACAGACAGAAGAGGTGAAGACAGAACAGTAGACAACAGGATTGGCTGATAGGATTCTAATCCCAGTAAAATTGAACTGTAGGCTTGAGCAAAATAGCTTTTTGATTGAAATGGAAGCCTTGGGGTTCTTTTTCCCCTATAGCTAGCAAAATAAGGTTACTAGTTGACCGCTTCGGACAACTGCCAAAAAGAGAGCTTATGTGACACACTCTATAGAGGTTACCATTTTAAGGTTTTCTTTGCTGCCACACCAGAGAAAGAAATAACTAGCCTAAACCACTTAAACACAGTAGGAAACTTAAAAATAAATGTACCCCAAAAGGGTAAGGACTTCACTTAGGGTTCCCACGACAAATCTTCCAAAATCAACAGTGTGGTTTAGCTAAATGCTATCAAAGCTCACTAGCCATACATTCCCATGACATGACTCAGTGACTCTCTATTTCCTGCCTACACTTCCTTTAGCTCTGGACCTCACTGTGAGTTTGTCTTTCGTATGCAGCTATGCCAGATATTTCTAGTTTAGCCTGTGTGGATCATAAAAACTGTTCAGAGAGTACACAACATGAATAAAAACAGAAGCCAGCTTATCTCCCAATTTGATGAGATTTGGGTACTGTATTATAGTTACCATTCATTGCATGTCTATTCTACCTCGGTACTTTATAGTACACTTGTAACCATACCAGCCATTTAAAAAATATTCAGAATTCTATCACAGTGGATTTTCTTTGATATCACTTAAAACTTTGAAAGAAAGTACTTCTGTATGACATTACAGAATTGTTATGGAAATGCTAACAAATAATATGAGCCCTCCATACACAGTACTATTTAAGAAGCCCTTAACAATAAATGATAAACATTTAAAAGGGCAGCATGACCTAAAGATAAATGATTGAAAAACTTCAACATTTTCTTTAAGTGGATCTCTTCCTTTCTTTTCGAGGAAAATATTTAAATATCTGTGCTTCAGTTTTCCCATCTTCTAACCAGGATAGAAATACCTGCTGTGTATACATTACCTTTGAATAAAGCCAGTAGAAAAGTATGTGTGTGTTGGGGGGGGTTATGGTTTTGAACTGTTTTACATTATTCCCAGTGTTCAACCCTTCTCTTATAACAGATGATTTAAATCAGTTTTCATCTTGGGCTAACTATCTTTCTACTTTTAATGTGTTTAATCACTTAATTCAAGAAAGGATAAATGTCTCTGAAGCAACTTTTAACATAAGAAATTAAAACAGCATAGTAAATACACCCCTATCCAAAATAGTGCTTATAATTCTTACCAATGTAATAATAATAATAGTTATTATTAAATTATTTAGAACAATTGGCCAGTTCCTAAATTACTGTCATGGAATAACCTTTGTTTTGTTCTCATTTTCAATATGCAAGTCTCTCCCTAACACAGCATCCTACTTGATTATACAACTTCCTTTCTTCTTAGACACAATATGAATGTTACTATTCAAGCATTTATTCACATCAGACACTGGTATCATATTAATTACTTTCTCTGAATCACCTATATGCCCAGGTACATACAATAAGATTTTAAGTGTTAAACAGTCAAAGGGCTCCCATGTTTGTTCACTCTCTTTGTGCAAAATACTTAGGACAATGGTACATACAGAAGAGTGTTTTTAAGTTTCATTACGCTGCTGAAGATAATATAGTTTCTACAAAGTGATTGTTGTTTTTACATAAAGAAGATATGTGAAACATTCTGTCTCAATATCAAACAGCACATTTCAAACTCTATTGTATCTTTGATTTTTTAAACTCTATAGTCTCATCTCAGGATAAATTTTGGTTATGTGATAATATATTATGCTTTGTTGCTATTAACCTACATGTGTCATTTTTCTCAATTAAACCCCAGATATATAAGAAACAGATGTTTTCTAAGAGAAATCTGTTTGGGCTTATTTTCACACCAGACTTCCTTTGTGGTCCATCCTTTTATGTCAAGAAAAACAGACCTTGGCTTTCCTTACAAGTTTTGAGAACTATTTAAAAAATAAAAAGAAAGAAAGAATGCTTAGCTTAATTGGAACAACCTCAGATGAGTCCCATCATATTCTGAGACCTTTAAATTTCTCAAAATTATTAATTAATTTCTGTCCTAGGAAAATTGATCAGGTTCAGATGTATGTTGCTGATATTATGTGCTAGATGCCCAGACATAACCAAAAACATACAGTCTTACTTCCTTTCCATGAAGACTGAATGTGCAGTGTGCTCTGTGAACAATGTCAATTGTCTTGAGGACTGCCTACAAGACTATACTCAGCCTGCATTTCATTTCCACTGTCAACCAACAAACTTGTAGTTATCATTGTGCCAAAGAGTATCTTAGCCTCAACCACAGTCTGAGTGTGAGTTTTACTGTCTCTTACCTTGGGCAATCTTCGTCTTGATAAAGAACTGAGAAGGGTTTTCCAAGATCATAAAAATATTTAGTAAACAGGTGGGAATACTAGTTTATAGTACTAAATCACAACTAAACCTCTAAGTCATTCCTCCCATTTATCTTTACATTGATCTATTTATTTATCTCATCTCTTCAATATGAAAACTTTTCAAGTTCATGTGGTGGCCAAATTAGTGGTTTTATTTATTTTATGTATTACCTGTTATAAAGACCACTATCGGCTAGGCTTTTCCCCTCTAGAGCTAATTATCATGGTGTCACATCCACAAGCGACAAGCGTACTGCATACTGTTGTGTCTTCTCATAGGCCCATCAGTCCCACTCACTAGAGTGGACTGGGTTTGGTGAAGATGGAGTTAAGTGTGTGAGGGCTTCTTGGAATGTATAGCTCTTGAAATTCTGGAATGATAAATGATTTGGAGGATATAGGGTTATTACTGTGGTTCTACCATGCTACTGTAGTGCCACAGGAGTTTGAAAATACGGAGAGACAAGGCTCTGTAATATGAAATAAAGAGTTCTTTAACCATGTGCATCAATAACGACCAATTTTTTAATAGTATAATGTAAGTCATTAAAATAGTGTCCAACAAAAAAGAGCTGTGCTGTCAACAGAGTGATTGCAATAAAAGCAACTAGAACCTCACTGGTACTTCCATGTGTGTGAACTTAAGTTTTAAAAGCATCTATTTCCTTGCAAACAAAGAAAAAATAACACATTTATTCTCAAGCCCCAAGCCAACATAGAGTATTTACAAAAACAGCAGAACATCTGATACGCTTTAATTCAAGGAATTTGGAATTATCCTCTTTAATTTTGTACTCAGGAATGAAGTCTTATCCCAATATTGATAAAAGGGTTATAATGGAAATGATATGGTGGGAGTTAAGTAGATTAAAATTCAAATTGTTCTAACCACTTTACCGTAGGAATTCCTAGAGTCCCTTTATTTCAGAATATTGTTGTGTATAATAAATCCAATATCTTAAAATATTTGCATTTTTCTGATAGTCAAGAGATAAGGTAATAGGATACTTACTATTAAAGTGAGAAAAAGATAAGATTGGCTTTAGGTATAAAAGATAACCAATAATATTGAATGAGTCTAAATGCTTTCTATGAAAGGAATCCAAATAATACATGTGAAATCATTGTGCCTCCTTCATATTTTCATATACAATGCTTAAGAAATACTAATTGAAAGAGAACTTTGAATAGTCTTGAATTCTCCCTATCATAAATTAACTATCTTGAATACATTGCATTTCAAATCCTAGCACATGAATGAACCTCAGGAATTATTTAGTCCAAAACTCTCATTCTTATGGGTGTGACAGAAGTAGGACTGGAGAAAAGTTAAGTGTTTTGAATGAATTTTCCAATTTTTAGAGTGAAAGTAAGGACAAGAGTCCAGGCTTCCTGAAACCTTGGCCAGCCATCTTTTCAGACCAAATATCAGACCACTCCAATTTAAATTATCTAACATTTAAGTTTAACTATGCAATTTTTAAAAGAATCAAAACAAAGCTAAGAATTAGAAAACCAACCGAGAAGGGAAATGAGATGGAAAATTTCCCATACTTCTGTCCAGTCACATGTATGAATGTTTTTCTATACTGTCTGTGTCTAACTCGTATCACTTAGCGACGTGCCTTTTTAATTATTAGCTTTGGGGCACCTGAATGGCTCAGTGGGTTAAGCAACTGCATTTGGCTCAGGTCATGATCCTAGGGTCCCTGGATTGAGCTCCATGTCCAGCTTTCTGCTCAGTGGGGAGCCTGCTCCTCCTCCTTCCTCTCTCTGCCTCTCCCCTTGCTTGTGCTCTCTAATAAATAAATAAAATCTTTTAAAAAAAATTACTAGCCTTAGCAGCACCTAAACAGAGTATTTTAGAGATGATCAATGAAAAATTTTGCTGGCAGTGAAATGAATCCATTCTGGGAGCTCTTTGGCTTGCTATTTCTTTAGACACAATCGATTGAATGCTTGACGAAATCCTTTCTGTCTCAGACTGTGATCACTCTTTCTAACATTTTTGTTTATATATTTAGCAGTCAAAGGACTCAAGGACTGCCAAGTATTAATAAAGTAGAGCCAAGTACAGTCAGGATTCTACCATGAGGGGAGCGTTACTCAAGAAGTTAAGCAGTGAGATAGTACATTCTAACCATAATTCTAGTTTCTAACTTGATGATATGCAGACACTGATTTCCTCTTGTTAAATTTGTATGATAAAGATGACAAACTTGCTTTAAGGATTACCCAATAATGCTTTAATATGAATGTTGTAATAATAGAAAGCTTGCTGTGTAAGTAAAACAGTATTAACTAGTAGTAAAAATTTTATGGTGTTAAAAAATAGAACTTGAAAAATAATGACAACTACAAAAAAACCTCATGACACCGTACTTCCTTTTCTACCTGTCCTAATTCCCTTCAAACGTTCCATTAATTCTCCTAAAAAATAAATTACCTCAGGAAGATGGCAGCAGTTGTTGTCTTATTTGAGATATTGCTAGAAAAGCCTTGCATGTGGATGTGGCAATCCTTCCCTTACATCCTGCATCATGGTCTGCCCCAAAGAAAGCCTGCTCTCCACCTATGGCTCATGGCAGCTGGGGTCTTTAGTTAGAGCTGAGTAGAGGAAGACCAAAACTCTCTTCCTGACTATGTGACTCTATAATCAATGCTTATTGCTCTTGCAAGTATGGACTGGGAAAGTAAATGGATGGAAACAAGGAAATGAAAATTGAGTGCCCTCTATGTGGCAAGCAGAACACTAAGTGTCACATCTATGAGATCATGATATCATTCATCTGATATGTCCCCAACTTAGGGCACCTGGGTGACTTGGGTTAAACTTCTGCCTCCAGCTCAGGTCATGATCTCAGGGTCCTGGGATCAAGCCCTGCATCAGGCTCTCTGCTCAACAGGGAGCCTGCTTCCCTTTCTCTCTCTCTGCCTGCCACTCTGCCTACTTGTGATCTCTGTCAAATAAATAAACAAAATTCTTTAAAAAAAATATATATATATACACACACACACACACACATATAAATTAAATTAAATGTCCCCAACTTTCCATGAATGAGGAAACTAAGGCTTAGGATGGTTAAAATTCTAATCCTCAATTAGTTGGTAAATGGTATTGTTAGACTCCAAACTCAGATTCTCTATTCCTAAAAAACAATTAAGTATATAATTGAATAGGTAAATAAAAATTCATCCAGAATTAACTCACAACTGTTTTAAAAGAAAGATAGTCATTTCACAAAAATGAAATGTCATCTATAGTGGGACAAAATTAAATATTATAAATCAGGAAAATTGTCTATGATTTTGCATAGTTAGAAAAGCATTATGAAAACATTAATATTATCCCTTAAAATTATTTTTTAAAGTATTCTTTTTTTTAAGATTTAATTTATTTATTTGACACAGAGAGAGAGAGCACAAGTAGGCAGAGAGGCAGGCAGAGGGAGAGGGGGAAGCAGACTCCCTGCTAAGCAGAGAGCTCGATGCAGGGATCCATCTCAGGACCATGAGATCATGACCTAAGCTGAAGGCAGAGACTTAACCTAATGAGCCACCCAGGTGCTCCCCTTAAAATTATTTTTAAGAAAAAAACATTTTTATTGAAAGTAAGACCACTTTTAAATTTGTCTGGCAAACAAGTGTGTCAAGGATCAATATTTCCTGACTTAATACCTCTTCTATTAACTGATTTTTTCCTCTCAACTCTCAAAAGAAATTCAGAACAGAGTATTTGAAATCTGGTTTGACATGTATTGTCACAATGACAAGAATGACAGATAAAAATCAAGGGACAAGACAAAACAGCAGCTCATGCTCGTGGATCCTTTTCTCTTTTTTCTTATCTTTTGTTTAATTTTACTTAGTTAACATATAGTGCAATATTGGTTTCTGGATTCGAATTCAGTGGTTCATCACTTACAACACCTAGTGAGCATTACAAATGCCCTCTTTAATATCCACCACCCTTCTAGCCCATCCCCCAACCACTGCCCCCCCGTCAACCCTCCACTTGTTCTCCGTCGTTTAGAGTTTCTTATGGCTTGTTTCCCTCTCTCCTTTTTTTCCTTTTCCTCCCTTTCCATATGTTCATATGTTTTCTTTCCTAAATTCCACATATGAATGAGATCATATGGTATTTGTCTTTCTCTGACTTATTTCACTTAGCATAATATACTCTAATTCCATCCACTTTGTTGTAAATGGCAAGATTTCATTTCTCTTGATGGCTGAGTAATATTCCATTACATATATATATATATATATATATTTTTATATATTTTTTTCCAAAGGGGTACATGCACCCCAGTGTTCATAACAACATTACAACAATAGCCAAACTATACTATAGTATACACACACACACACACACACACACACACACATATCCATTCATAAGTTGATGGCATTTGGGCTATGTCCATAGTTTGGCTATTGTTGATAATGCTATTATAAACACTGGGGTGCATGTACCCCTTTGAATCTGTATTTTTGTATCCTTTTGTATCCTTTCAATAATATATAGTAGTGCAATTGCTAGATTGTAGGACAGTTCTATTTTTAACTCTTTGAGAAGTCTCCAAACTATTCTCCCGTGTAGCTGCACCTGTTTTCATTCCCATCAACAGTGCAAGAGGATTCCTCTTTCTCCATACCCTCACCAACATCTGTTGTTTCTTATGTTGTCACTTTTAGCCATTCTGACAGGTGTGAGGTGGTATCTCATAGTGGTTATGGTTTGTATTTCCCTGGTGATGAGCATCTTTTCATGTGTCTGTTAGCCATCTGGATGTCTGCTTTGGGAAAGTGTCTATTCATGCCTTCTTAACTGAATTACGTGGTTTTTGGGTGTTTAGTTTGATAGCTTCTTTATAGGTTTGGATACTAACCCTTTATCAGGTACGTCATTTGCAAATATCTTCTCCCATTCCATAGGCTACCTTTTAGTTTTGTTGTTTCCTTTGCTGTGCAGAAGATTTTATCGAGATAAAATCCAATATTTCATTTTGCTTTTGTTTCACTTGTCTCCAGTGATGTGTCTAGTAAGAAGTTGCTGTGGCCAAGGTCAAAGAGGTTCCCTGTGTTCCCTGTGTCCCTGCCTGTGTTCCCCTCTAGGATTTTGATGGTTTCCTGTCTCACATTTAGGTCTTTCATCCATTTTGAATTTTTTTTTTTTTTGCATGGTATAAGAAAGTGGTCCAGTTTCATTCTTCTGCATGTTGCTCTTCAGTTTTCCCAACACTGCTTCCAGCTCCTTTTATGATGGATCTCAGTAAATGTTTTTCTTTCAGTTCTTACAAGAATAGCTACAGCTCTCAAAGTGAGGCCTGCAAATCCCTGGGAGTCTCTGAGACCTTTTAGGACATTCGTGAAGTCAAAATTCATTTCTTTATAATGTTATTATTGCCTCTTTCACTATTTTGATATTTTGTACTAATGGTATGAAACACCATATCATTATGGTATGTTTGTGGTGCCATAGCACCTGTAGTCTACACCTGTAGTAAATAAACTAACTATTCAATGCCATGCACTAGCAGCAGAAAAGTGAGGTACAAGTTTCACTTAAGAATGTCCTTGGGGGATGTAGAGAAAAGGAAAGCCAGTGAAAAGGTGCAGGCACCATGGAAAAGAGTGCAGGGGTTCCTCAGAAAGTAAAAATAGAACTACCCCACAATCCAGTAATTGCACTACTAGGTATTTACCCCCTAAATACAAAAACACTAGTTCAAAGGGATACATGCACCCCTATATTTATTGCGGCATTATCTACACTAGCCAAATTATGGAAGTGGCCCAAATATCCATCAATGGATGAATGGGTAAAGGAGAAAGATATATATATATATGATATATATATGTGTGTGTGTGTATCTATCTCCTTTACCCATTCATATATATATGTGTATATATATATATATATATATACACACACACACACACACAGATACATACATACATTACATACACACACACACGATGACATATTACTTGACCATAAAAAAGAAGAAATGGGGGAAGGGAGGGAAAAAAGAAACAAGATGAGAGTGGGGAAGGAGACAAACCATAAGAGACTCTTAGTTTCAGGAAACAAACTGAGGGTTGCTGGGGCAGGCAGGGGGAGGGGGAGGGATAGGGTGACTGAGTGATGGACATTGGGGAGGGTATGTGCTATGGTCAGTGCTGTGAATTATGTAAGACTGATGATTCACAGACTGGTCCTCCAGAAACAAATAATACATTATATGTTAATTAAAAAAATGACATCCTGCCAATTATAATGGTATGGATGGTGCTAGAGAGTATAGTGCTATGTGAAATAAGTCAGTCAGAGAAAGACAAATACCATGTGATTTCACTCATACATAGAATTTAAGAAACAACACAACCGAGCAAAGGGGAAAAGTGAGAGAGAGAGACAAACCAAGAAACAGACTCTTAACTATAGAGAACAGACTGATGGTTACCAGAGGGGAGATGAATGAGGAGGATGGGTGAAATAGGATATGGGGATTAAGGAGCTGAATGGAAGTGAAGAGTCACTATATTGTACACCTGAAACTAACATTGCACTGTATGTTAACTATACTGGAATTAAAATTAAAAACTCAATAAAAATGTTTAAAAAAAAAAAAAAAGAATGTCCTTGGGGGGGGCACCTGGGTGGCTCAGTGGGTTGAGCTGCTGCCTTCGGCTCGGGTCATGATCTCAGGGTCCTGGGATGGAGTCCCGCATCGGGCTCTCTGCTCAGCAGGGAGCCTGCTTCTCTCTCTCTCTGCCTGCCTTGCCTCTCTGCCTACTTGTGATCTCTGTCAAATAAATAAAATCTTAAAAAAAAAAAAAAAAAGAATGTCCTTGGGGGCACCTGGGTGGCTCAGTAGGTTAAGCCTCTGCCTTCCGCCGGGGTCATGATCTCAGGGTCCTGGGATCGTTCGAGCTCTCCGTCGGGTGCTCTGCTTGGTGGGGAGCCTGCTTCCCCCTCTCTCTCTGCCTGCCTCCCTGCCTACTTGTGATCTCTCTCTGTCGAATAAATAAATAAAATCTTCAAAAAAAAAAAAAGAATGTCCTTGATGAAGCAGTAAAAATTAGTTTATGAAATCTCAACCTTGAATATACAGTTTTTAAATATTCTGTGTGACAACACAGGAAGTAAGCACAAAGCAATTTCATTGCATAGGAAAGTACGATGTCTGGCTTGAGGAAAAGCATGTGTGATTAAGTTACAAACCGAAACAGAGGCTTTTCCCATGGAGGATCATTTTTACTTGAATGAACAACTGACTAAGTCAGTCAGACTTGGGTATTTGACAGACTTCTCAAAGATTAACAAAGTGAGATTGCCACTTAGAGGAAAAGTGCCAATATTTGTGTCAATGATAAAATTCAAGCTTTTAAGAGAGAATAGAATTTTGGAAAACTTTTACACACCACTGTGAGCTTAATGGCTCACCGGTTCCCTGAAGACTTTACTGAGAATTGTATAGTGTAAATGAATGTGATTTTTTATGAAACTATACAGTGAAATATCTCAGTATTTGAAAGATCTGTATAAACCAACATTTTTCAAACAAAAACATGATGTTATAAAATCATGCCTGGGTAAAAGGTACATTCAAAGTCCAAAATGCCCAATCAATTTTAATGTAACAGAATATGAAAAGCTCACTGGTAATGTTTCTGATTCTATGTCAAGAAATTACCACTTGTTAGGTTTTGGTGTAATACAAAAGAACTATATGCACAACTATCTAAATAGGCTATTAAAATAATCCTCCATGTCCAACCACATAACTACATGAGGCTAGATTTTTTTCCATATCCTTCCACCAAAACAACATAGTGATAAACTGAAACAAAAACAGATATAAAACTCCCGCTACCTTCTATTAAGTCAGCCATCAAAGAGATTTGCAAAAATATTTTTAAGAAAAAGCAAAATAGCTAGTTTAAAATAAATTTAAACCAAATTTCTTTTTTGGTGAAAATGTTAAAAAATATTCTAATTATGTTAACATGTAATGGGCTTATTATTATTTTAAATGACTTTATGAAAAATAATTCTAAGTTTCTGTTCTAATTTCTAATATAGAATTTTTTCCACTTCTAATACAGTAAATATCAATAGCTGTAACCCACCTACACAAAATCTCTTTGGAGTCCACAGTAATTTTTAAGAAAGAAATACAGAGTCTGAGACCAAGATATTTAAGAACCACTGTGCTATAGAAATATGTCTTTAATAATTAGTTATATGATTGTCTATAATCAAGACTGGACTCTGTTCAGTATTTGCCTTCCTTTCTTTTAGGTGACTTAAACAATGTAGGGGCTATAAGCTTCTGACTTAGCAACTCTTCAGGAAAACCACCCACCTGCTATTCTCAGTCCAGGTGGCTGATCCTGTTCCTAGATCAAGAGGACATCAACAATTTAACCTGTCTGAGTACTACATCCCCTTGAGGAATGGGCAGGTGACCCAGTCCAAAAAAAGGAATCTCTGCACTTACAAATTTGGCTGTTCTGCTAGCTCTAACAATGATGTAAGCCTAGAACTGTGGGTAGGAGGCTATCTTTGCTAAAAAGTGGGGAAACTATTAGAATGTAGCCAACACAGGTAGTAGAGACAACAGGAAAAAAAAGGCGTGTCCTGATGACATTAAACCTCTATAACCAACATATTTGAAGACAGCTTCATCTTCGGTCTTTCTGGTTCTGAAAGCCAATAAATTCCTGCTATTTCAACTTTTATAAGCTGGATTTCTACCACTTGTACCAAAATGATTCCTAATATAGGATTTGCTATCTGGAAGTGGAGTGTTAAAATAACAGACTTCAAAATGTGACACTGGCTGAGCTGAGGTAGGGTGGAGGGTTCATCCATTCCAGGATAGGGAAAAGGCAAAAGCTATTATGTGACAGCAAAACATCAGTTAAAAGGTGCCTAATGTATCTTAGAACTTAAATCACGTAAGTATCAAGGATGGAGTTTTAGGGGTTGAGGAAAAAAGTGTCAGAATCTTGGAGGGTGTTGGCTACTTCTTTCAGCCTTCAAAGAAAAGGATGGCCTACAGGCTAATCAGTTCCGAAAGCAGACAGAAAAAGGGATTCAGTCCTTACTAAGAGTCATCCCTTATGTCCGTGCTTGGCACTCTAAAATGGTCAATTGCAGATAACCACGTGTCTTTGGGATGCCAGATGTATAAATGTCTGCCCTGTGCTAAAGTTAGTGCAAGTGGAAAGCAGAATGGGGAAAGAGATTGAGGTCCTGGTGAGCCAGGGAGCCACAGGATTGTTTCCAAACACTACATTCTCTAACAGAGAACAGTTACAACTCCTCTAGAAAAGCCCTCCCCTGGACTCCTACCACTAGGAAGATTTATATCTGCAAGATGTCAGCTCATTGTCTCCCAGTTTGTGGTCCTGATGGCTTGGGGGGAAGGGCAGAGCATAAAGACAGATTTCTCAGCAGAGGAAGCAATGAGGGCTGGAACCAGAATGGTGGGCCACAACTATACAAAAGTCAATCCAGAAAATACTGAAGAAATAAACAGCCCAACCATCCTAGCAAGAGATCAGTGGCATTGCAGAGAAATGCCACAGCTCACCAAATTGACCTGAGAATGCCCAACTTACAAGGCAGATTTCAAGCTCCAAACCTGAACCAACAGCAGAAAAGAACTGAGAAGTTTATAGTTGTTAGGATGAAAGCCTCCCCAAATCTACCTGCCATGTAGCTAAGCAGGAAAATGGAAAGGGAGTTCCTCCCAAAAGCAGTGAGAGGCCAGCCAGATTTTTGAACAAAGAACTCCCTCCACTGCTAGCTCAGGGAGCCTTGCTCTCTTTGTCCAGCTTGAGAAGACTGCTTTGAAACTGAGATCACTATTTGTGGTTGCCCTTCTCTCCCTTTGCCAAATGGAAGTTTGGTTGCAGCAAGAGTTTTCTCTCTGCCTCTGTTCACTGGCAGTGTTAAATATAACATTTAGCTAGAGGTTGGGTAAACATGAGGAGCGGGTTTAGACACAACCAAGATAAATATAACTTAGAAATTCTGGAATTAAAGTTGAAAATAGTAACTGGTTGAGCCTATAAGCTACCTACCCCACCCCCACCACCACCCTGCCCCTGCCACTCTTAGACTGGAGGTAGAGGCAATTTTCTTTGTAGAGATATATTTGCATTATATTAGTCAGGGCCATTTGGGTAATTTTATAAGTAGAAAAGAAGGTATATATAGATGCTGGGTGGCCAAGGGATGCAAACACAATGCAAGATGTAGTTAACCTGTGTTTTGTTCAGCCCCAAATCTCTTCGAGAGCTCTCCCTTCCTCATTCTGAGTCCAAGGGGTTTGGGTGGGGCCGATCCCATCTCCATGGTTCCAGTAGTGGGCACATTCTGGACAGTTAAGTACTTAGTTTCTTCAGTCACAGTGATTAAGTCCAGGGATAGTCAGGTGACCAAAAGCAAACCAATAAAAGCTCTCCCTGGGCCTTTTGTTGGAGCTGTTGAAAACCAGACTTTTGTATTTTATCTTTAGGAATGCCAGCTGCTAGTACGGTGTAAACTATACACTGTAGGGGCAGCCTTCCCAATAATGGAACCAATAGCTAGTTAAGTAAAGCAGAGAGATGAGTGAAAGAGTCTTTTGAGCTCCTGGAGCTAGCTGTACCTAAAGCTAGACAGGTAAGTTCTGGCTCCCCAAATTATTTGAATCAATCGATACCTTTCTGTAGTTAAATGAGTCAGAGTTAAGCTTTTGATATTTTCAAACAAAAGAATCCTAATGAACATAATCAAATAAAGTGATTTTTATTTAATTTTAATTTTTTAAGAGAAATCATTGAACACCCATCTAAAACAATACTCTCTTAAAAAAAAAAATACCACACACAGGTATTTCTGGACCCCAGTATGTATTTGTTCCCTTAACAAATATAGCATGTCAGGAGAGAAGTCATTAAGGAATCTGTGGGAGGAAAAATGTCACTGTATCTTGAAGTAGCATAAGAAGGTAATTAAGGTCACAAAAATCTGCTCTAGAGGAAAATCCCCCTCGACAAAGTGGTGAGAGCCAATCATTTATTATTTATCTCCTACTTACATTCAAAAAGTTTTGTGTCTTTTTTCATAAAATGCACTAATGTAATAAAACCACTAAAGCAAGTTAAAAAGATCCAAATCATAAAGTTTAGGAGAGAGTTGAACTGAAAATCCCAGGTTGAGTCTCTCTGCTAGAATCAAGTACAATTTGTCTCTGAGCTTCTGAAAAGGCAAAGCAAAATGGTATTGAGAAGTTCTGTAGCATGATTATCTTAATTAAAGGACACAGTTCATCCGTAAGAGATTATCTTATTTCTAGCACTAAAGTTTAGAACTAATTTATTACGTAGCTCTTCATACACTAACCTAAATAATATAACTGACAGTCTTTAACAGAAGCTTTGTAAGAGACACAGAAATATCCTTTATGGTTACTATAGAAAAGAAAACTGACCCCTAATTAAAGCCCAGAGGTCCTTGTTTAATTATAACTCTGTGAAAGCAATTCTGGTGGGAAGATTAAAATAATGAAGTACACATGGTCTGCTCTTTAGTCATGTGGACTTATATATGAGCAGATTTTATAAAGTATTGTAGGAGAAAAGCAGATGAGTAGCATGTCCCTTAAGACCACTCCCCATAATCATCTGTTGATTCATAAAAGCTCATAATAAGAGTTACACAGAAAACCACTAGAAACTAAAGGCAAAGACCAATTAAGGAAATTAAGTACCTACAGCAGATTGCTGACTAAAAAGATATCTATGTGCACAAAACCCCCATTAGGTGAGCAAAGTTTTGTCATGAAAATCAAAGTCTTGCATTTCTCCCAAGATGTGAAGCAGTAAGTGGCGTAAGAACATCTAACAAAGACCTTCATCACTTAGAGATAGAGACCTTAGAGATAGAGACCCTAGAAAAAAGAAAGATGTTTTTATTTAATACTTATTCTCATTCTATAACTATTGCTTTAGTCAAGTTCTTTTAACCTCAATCTAGACTTTTGCATGACCTTCTCTCAATGTTTCTTACCTGTGGATTTACAGGTTGATCAATTCCTTGTAAGACGTATTGTGTTTTTTAAATGTTCTAAAATAAAGGCTGTATTTTGTACTTACAAATCCTTCCCTAGCTTCTCTAATTTCTTTTTTCTTCCTGGGTTTTATTTACCTTTTTTTTTCCTATTCTACCGTCGTCCTTCCTAATGTCTCCCTTGCCTGGCTATAATCTGCCTCTCCACTAGCCAGGGTCCTTTGGGCTATGTAAATACCCTCCTATTTCTGCAGAGAGCAGGTAACTCTCACCCATACCCCTGGAGAGGTTAGGTGGGGAGGAATACTTGTGGTTCCCCCTCTCTTCCCTGACTTAGTCCTCCTCTCTGGAGGAGGAGAGACTTACCTCAGAGTTTTGTAATCTACAGCCCAAGGCCTATTTTTGTGCAGCCTACATACATTTACTTGTTTCACAAAGTTGGGAAAAAATGAGAATATTTCATGACATATGACATTTATATGAAGTTTACTATTTCATGTCTGCATTAGGAGTTGAATTGAGCTATATCTCCCCCAAATTCATATATTTAGTCCCAAATGGGACCTTTCCTTAATCTGCAAAAGGGTCATTGCGCATATAACTGGTTAATACAGGTTATACTGGACTAGAGGGGGCCAATGACCCAAGATTATTGGTGCACTTGCAAAAAGGGGAAATTTGGACACAGCTACATACAACAGGGAGAATGTCAGGCAAAGATGAAAGCAGAGTGATGCTTCCACAAACTATGGAATGCCAGGATTGCCAACAAACCTCCAGAAACTAGAAGCGAGGCATGGAGCAGATTCTCCCTACCCACTCCTTGGGCTCAGACTTCTAGCCTCCAGAACTGTGAAACAATACATTTCCATTATTTAAGACCCCCATTCTGTGGTACTTTGTTACAGCAGTCATAGAAAACTAATACAACAGCTATCCTAATTTACTTATATTTATATTTTTACATAGAGTTGCTCTCCTGCAACAAGAGCAGAGTTGAATAGTTCAAACAAAAACCACATGGCCTCAAAGCCTAAAATACTTACTATGCTGCCCTTTACAGAAAGTTTCCTGATTCCTGATTTATGTGATTGGTAAAATAGGAGAAAGTGTCACTAGACAAACAGCCCTTGTACCTTTATTTGAGAGGGTCTGCTAATCCGTCTCCAGAGAGGTCTGGGAATATCTAGCTAATCTTTTTAGGACTAAATTTTATTTAGGATCAAAGTAAAAGGGAAATAGGGAGGCCATTTGGGGACCAAGGCATTGTCTACAATCTAGCTTTATCAGCAGTAAAGATTTTATTTTTATCTCTTTCTAACACCCATATGTATTTCTCAATTGGTCTCAAATCTGGAGGAGGGTTACTGAATTCACTGATCTCCACAAACTTCAACTTCTTCCTCCTCATAGCAAAAGAGTGTTGGAAATCTCATTTCCTTCTTGAAGTCTCTCCAAAAAGGAAGTGAGTGCTGATTTATTTTTTAACCTGGCCATATCCTCTCCTGGATATGCAATTCTCATGACTCATTCTTAAATTTGACACCACATAAAACCACTTGCATTAATGCTCACACAGTTTAGGTTTGTTTTTGTTTGTTTGTTTTGTGTGTGTATGTACTATGACATTATGTGATTATGTAAGTATCTGGATGTCCTCTGACAGAATAGATCTAAATTACTATAACCTCCCTCAGATTAAAAACTCCTCAGCAGGGTTTTGTTGAACTTGAGGTTTGGTTTGTTTAATAACCAGCACAATGCTGCGTTAATTAATGTGGTTTCCTCATTAATAAGGAAGACCTTACTAATCCACTGACAACAATTTTATTCAGCTGAGTTCATGAGAAAGTGAAGATGGAAAAGACTAATAAGAGCTATGCCATTTGAAAAAAAATATTTAAAGCACTAATAAAAATATCTAGAAATATACCCAAGAAAGAAAATTCAGTCCCCTAACTGGTCAATCATAGCTTGTCATTTACTCAATTAACCCATTGCTATATATGGAAAATGGCCATTACAAACAAATTCTGACATCCTATGGAGGGAGAGGCATGAAAAAATAATAATATAAAATGAATAGTGGTAAAAGGCCTTGACACGCAGGCAGAAAAATCTGGCTTTGGGTCAATACACGTTCACAAAAGGTTAACTGAGAAAAATGGAGTTTTTAGGGAAAATTGTTCCGGCAGCTGTGAAGGTAGAAATCTCAGCTTGATAACCTAAACTATGGAAGTGTCTGGCCAAAGAGAAGGAAGGTAGGGGAGCAGAATCTGTTGGCGGGAGAGATCTAAGAATTTTCAGGGAAATAACTCATCCAAAGGCAGGACAGCTGTGTTTAAATTCAAGGGGGGCACTGCTGGAGAATACAACTGGGGAACAGCACGGAGCTTGCTACCTGGACTTTCTCTGGCTCAGTCCCTGTGGACCTCTCAGGGAGAAATACAATAAAAAGGGAGTGACAGTGAAAAGAGCAGTTTCCATAAAGACTCTGTTGAGGGCAGTGTTGAACAGCATTTGTAACTATGGAAGCTGGGGGTGGGGCAAGGGTGGGGCAAAGGGCACTTCCCCACTCCTGGGTGACCTTGCAGCTGGAACTCTGGGCTGCACCCAAGAATAGACGGGAGCTAGAACAAACGACAGAGCAAAACACTTGGGCAGCCTCCGTACCTCTGGAGGGTTTCAGCTGCTTTATCATAGAGGCAGTGATATATCATATCATGGATTCCAGACTGGATCACAAAATAATTTTAAAGGGCTTGCCATAGTGTAACCAACAAATCCAAGTCCCAAACTCCTCCCCCACACTCCACCCTTCTCTGCCTTCCTGAGATTCCCACAGGGAAAAAGATCCAGAGACTCCTGGCACTGGTTGGCAGGAATTGTAGAGTTGGAGTCCTAGTAAATGGAAGCAGAGCCTTAATATGAGTGTGTGGTTACAATTCTTGATTCTAGGTTGCATGGCCTGGAAAACACAAATTACAAAGATGTAAAAGTGAAGGGAATCTGGTGGAGAGGCAGCACTAAAATTCTCGTCACATTAAGTATGGGCTGTGTGACCTTGGCCGAGTCATTCAGATGGTCTGGGCTTCAGATATTATATCAAAAAACTGGACTCTTCTAAATGCCTTGACAAGGTCATTGTGATGCTCAAGTGGAATCCTATGTGAGAAAACCCTATCCTTTCATAAAGTGTCATTATTTTAACTATAGGGAGTATGGCAGAACAGACTATTTATAAAAGGTTCTGACTGTACTGATTTCCACCAGTCACCTGATAGAAAATGTTATGTCTTCTAAAGCCATTTTCCAAGTAACTTTACTCAAATACACAACTGTCTCAGAAAAATCTAGAGCTCCTTCACATGACGGATTGCAGGAGCATCAGTATATGCCTGTGTACTCCAAGGAGACATAACTGGGAAAATGCGGCAATAGCTGGCACAGGAGAAATGAAGGGTAGAGAAGCCTTTTGGGCAGTAGAAAGTAGGAGCCATAAAAATCTTGGCCTTATTTTAACATTTCTCAGAGTATGGGAGAGTCAGTGTGTGATTTTATTGGTAGTGATGGTTCTACTGGGAAATCTTAACTTTAAATTGCCTGCCAATCTCTATTTTGTGTGTCCAAGAAGAGCCATTTATCACTTTTATGGCCAAAAGCCCACACTGAGGGAGAAAAAAAAAAAAAAAAACTAATTACTGAGCAGTACATGCCTTCACACGTAATATATAATGAGAGTAATAGTCTGATGGCTCTAAAGATGCGTAATAAATGTTTTGATAAAACAAATCTAAGATTGTCCCCAACAGAAAGACAGTCCTCCCTAACCTCCTCTAACTCTGTTACACACCTGGGGGCAGGGGCATGTTTCTGACATTTAATGATGTCTGGGATGATAAAATTTTCCCTGTTAGCTCATCTCCACAGAACAGACCTTTCTTTAGCCAATAATAATAACCCATGTATATATATGAGTTTCACGATTAACAAAGCACTTCATATGGATAAAAATTAGTTTATTGCAGAAAGGAGATCTGGAGGCTCACTTAAACTCAGGGCTGTAATTATGCATATTAGATTCAGGATATCTCTTTGCCCTTTATATTTACACATTCATAGAGTCATTGCCTTTGGAATTCACCTTTTCTTCCACTCTTGCTCTAGGAGCAGAGTTGTTTTTCTTACTTATCTTAAGAAAGTCCAAACCATCTGTGAATGAACTCAAAGTTCATTCTTTAATTCAAAGTAGTGACTGATCCTCTTACAACTTCCTGTAACCCAACTCAGTAAATTGTACCCTAGTCCCATAAATTTTCCCTTAATGTGTCTTTTTCTTGGGAATAACTGTCCAAAATTAGGCAAATCTCTTAACTTTCTCTCACTGTTTTTTTAGTGTTTTCTCTGACTTAGGTTCTTAAAGATAATTTATTTATTTTAAATAATTTATAAATAAATAAATAGATTGATTATCATTATGTCTTTCCTCCTGGCTTATCACCCAGTACTGCTCTGACCACATGTGGCCAGTGAGCACCTGGAATGTGGCTACTCTGAATGGATGGATGCTTTAAGTATAAAATACACAATAGATTTTGAGACCTTAAGAACCCCCCCCCAAAAAAATCTTATCTTCTGGATAATTTTTGTGTATTGATTACATGTCAAAATGGTAACATTCTAGATATATCAGTTCCAATAAAATATATTATTAAAATTAATTACTTTAACCTGTTCCTTTTACTTTTTTTGTCTAAATCGCTGCTAGAAAATTTTAAATTGCCTATGTGGCTCACATTATACATCTTCTTCTTCTTTTTTTTTTTTAAAGATTTTATTTATTTATTTGACAGACAGATATCAAGCAGGCAGAGTAACAGGCAGAGAGAGGCTCTCTCGGTGGGGAAGCAGGCTCCCCGCTGAGCAGAGAGCCCAATGTGGGGCTCGATCCCAGGACCCTGAGACCACAACCCGAACCGAAGGTAGAGACCCAACCCACTGAGCCACCCAGGTGCCCCTCACATTATACTTCTATAGGCAGGACTGACCTGGAGCTTTTAACTTTGCAGCCTAGGTCTTTATTTGAGCACTCCCCTCCCTCACTCCACCACAGTCCAAGTCCAATCTCCTGATCTGTTTTCTTTTTTCACAGGTACTAACGTCTCCTTGAGCTAACAATTCTTTTTGATTACCTCTGTCTTAGCCAAAGAGAGTTTCTCAGACTGCGTATGTTGGGGAATAAGTATGAGTACCCACTGCCACTCATAACAAGTATGCTGGCCCTGAGTCATTCCATTAGAGAGAAAAAAACATGTTTTTCTTATTCCTAAAGTAATGTCTGGAGACAAAACAAAGTAAGCAGAGCAAGGGCAGATATTCAGATATTCCTGCTGGTCTTGGAAAACAGAACTGACTTCCCGGAAAATTACATCCAGTAAGACAGTGTTACATGGAGTGAAACAAATTTAGTCTTGCTATTCAAGGGAGTGCATAAAGGTTCCTCTGAGAGCGTGGAGTTAATAAAAATGGATGGTGAATCCGGTTGTATTTTTCTTGAAGGAAGTTCATAGGCAGTATCAATCCAGCCCAAGGGAGCAATGGGGCTGAATATTTTCCAAATGCTTGACATAAACAGTAAAACTTATTCTCTCCATCGTGGTTTGCCATTATTTTTACACTTCTGATTTTTTTACGGACAAATCAATCCATGCACAGCACATTTACAACAAACCATCGTTAATCCTGATTTATTCAAACTTGACTTACAGTGACCAGAATATATAAAGAACCACCTACACTGTATCCATGCCCTCTCCACCTACTGCCCCCTCCTGGCCATGCTTTCTTCCTCTGCCCTCAAGTTCTGCCTGAGACCCATTAAAAAGACACCTAAACCTTTTAGAGAAGCAGTGAAAAGGCACCTGTGAGAAAACAGAAAGTATTTAGGGGGCTGGTCTTCTGCCTTCTCCCCCTAGCCCCGCTCCCCTCCCCCAACCCTCGCTGGCCTCTGAAACAGTTTCCTGTGCAGGGCCTGGTTTGTTTTTATTTCACTGTGCTACACTGTCAGAATTACCCAACCCCACCATAGATTCATTTGGGTTAAGCAAGAATCTTTTAAAAATGCAAATGTACCTGAGAGTGTTAAAGGGCTTTCAGTAATTTACACATTTGTGTGAATTTATTCAATCAAATTGCCTCTCTGCTCACGGTGATTAGCAGCCCACTCACTGCTTGTCTTCCTCAGCAATAAGGACAAAAATCTAATTTCAAAACAGAGGATTGGAAAGTTGCCTACATGCGGCTACTTCTTAAATTGCCAAGATATTAACGTTATAGCAGCTCAAAAAGTCATGTCAAGTCTTTCAAACTATTTTATTTTGGGGTAGCCAATTCATTGCACCCTTCTGGTACTGGAACTGCCTTTTGGATTTCCTCCAGTAAAACGATGTAAAAGGAGGAAGCTTTGCAGAAACTTCATTTCTACTTCATGGAGTTAAGAGGTGGGGTGGGACACCAGTTTATGGTCCTATGGTCTTAGCTGTGGGAAATAACACTTCATTTTTGGTTATAGGTCTTTGAGGAGGACAAGGAAGATAGACTATGTAAATTAGGCATCATTGGCCCAGTTCAGTAACTTACCCCAGCCACTCACTCTCCAGGAACTCTTGTGTAAATTGAGAACATGTATTTCAGAACAATGACAATTAGGACCAGAAATTCAGTCACTTCCACACTCCATATATCTTGATAAAGACTTTACTGGGTATTTAAGATCTTTAGGACCCTACTCTGTTGTTTATGGATCAAATCCATTTATAGCACCTAAATGGATCCTGCCTATGTGTTGGGCCATCCCAGTAATCCTGTTTTCCATAGGTCCCTCAATATTACCACACATGCCTAACTCAAAAAGCCACAGAAAATATGATCCTTGATGGCTAAAATGTTCTAAATTCCTGTTCCAAGTTCATAACACAGAAAATCAACAGTGGAGAAACCTTGAAAACTTAGGAAATCATTATTTCTCCAAACTTCTTGCAGGAGATGATGTATTAGCAGCATGTCTAAGCCCTACATTCAGGCAATCCAACACAAAAACAACAATCCTTACAAAACTCTACACAGAGTAGGCACTCAGTAAACATTTGCTGACTGACTTGTTCAATTTGCTTTAAAAATCACTGTGAAATGTCCACCCTGTTTTACGTGCAAATGTATTTCTTTAAACACCATCTCACCATAGGTATCAAATCATTTTCAGCTGCCATCTGGTACATAACTTTGGCACATGCATATGTGCTACACAGGTCCAAGGAGTAGAGAATTTATTTAACAGTTGGTGCTATTATCTGTTCAAGCCACAGAGGAAATGTGTGTAATTGATAAAAGCTATAAAATAAACCAAAATGAAAGCTTTGACTTTTTCAGATACACCCTGCTTAAAATGCTTTTTAATAATTCAAAGAAAAAACATGTTTGGTTGCTGGCTGCAGTGATTTCATGGGCAGATACATCTAGTCAGGCCTTCAAGAATGCAGTGGCTACATGTGGTTTGTGACTGCATATTTTCAACCATAGAACTGGGCTGCATGCCTGAAGCAGATGTCATTTTACACAGTCACGGCTCTGTATGTATTAGCATTGATAAATACTTTCTAAATCTGCAGGCGACAAAAGGAAGGACCTAAACATTCTAGAAGAGTTAGTCATGATTTAATCATGGAACACAATATAAAGCATAGTGTTTTATTCTCTAGAATATTACTTAAAAAAAAATAGTGCATCACCTCTATTTTATATGTGCTGGACCACTGTTTACATACAGATAATCCCTGGGAATTACTACCTCAGCCTGGTGGCCAAAGCAACCCTGCTTCCCTGACAGTTGCTGCTAGGAGGAGATGTTCTCACAAATTCTTCTTATCCCTTTGACCACACAAAAAACCTGTGAACTTCCCCACTGTGGATCCCAAGCAGAAACCCATGTGGTAGTTAGGCTGGAAATAACAGCAAGGGAGAAGTAAAAAGAGAAAAGATACCTACCCCCAGCATCATCACTCAAGGCTTCTCCTCTCCCCCATTTCCACAGCTACCTTTCTTCCAGCCTAGATGCAGGATCACGTGTGTAATCTCTAGCCCTGTTCCATCCCAACTCCTAGTCCCCAGTTATTTCTTAACTCTTCTTTAGCTCCCAGGAAACTCACTGAACATAAGGTGACCTTCAAAGAGTAGATAAACATTACTTGAGACCCACCATTTATCTGTGTCTTTCTCCCTCCAGCCCTCATTTAGAAAAAATAAAAATTACTGATAGTAGAATAGTATATGGAGCCCCTTGGCTCATGATCTCTTTCTCATAATTTCCAACAAAAACCTTTAGAAAAACTGTGGAGGGAAGAGCCATACTTGCTGGAACCACTCATTTCTCATTAGTCAAGGAATAAAAGAAATAAGAGTTGAAAGCAAAGAAGGGAACAATGGAAAGAGCAACATGCTGCCCAAATTCTGGAGCTCTCAGAAAAAAAAAAAAAAAAGAGAGGTAACCAGAGCTCTGACCTGGGTGGGAGGATTCCAGGAATTCTCCTAGACAGAAAGTCTTTGCCCCTTACAACTTTTCAATTCTTTTCATCCTAGAATCCATTAACTTTTTATGGTGTGAATGTGCATCCATTTTCCTTTTCATTATTAAAACCCTACCACAGCATTACCCTAAATGTCTGAGTAGTAAATTCTCCCACTATCCCTGAGCAGAAAGGAAACCCTACAACCAAGAATAACTAGAACACACTACAGCCTGAAACATTTTATGAGTGCCCACTAGGTTCAGTTACTATGCTAAGCACTTAAACACTACTGAGGTAAGTGATAACCTGGACTTCGAATAGCTTCAAGTCCAATGAAAGGTAAAACAAAAACATATACAGATAATATTAACGTGATAAATGCTAGAAAAACAGGGCCCTTCCTGTAGATTGGGTCTTGAGAACCTAGTCAAGAGAATCAGTGTGAAGACGACAGGGAATTCTAGGTTAAAGGAATAATTGATGCAAACACAACAACTGTGAGATGGATCCCAAAGCAGTTTGACATGGACAGAGCACTAGATGAAAGGTGGAGGAGACAAGAGAAGAGAGACTGCGGAAGTTGGCATGGCTAAACTGTGAGCAGTTTTGTCTAACATGTCCAGAAATTTGATTTTCTACCAAAGAAAATGTGAAGACATTGAAGGATTTTCCAAAGAACAGAGACATGAGATTTAACTTCATAAAAGATCACCCTGCATCTTGGATAATGGATGAGGGGCATTCACCACCAAAGAACAGCTTAAAGGCTGTATACTTCAGGTGTGAAATACCTGACTCAGAGCAGTGGCATTAGGGATCCAAAGTGGATGAACTAACACATCATTAGAAGTATCCATGATCTATTAAGAATTTCTCAAACTCAACAGTCAAAAACCTAATAACCCCGTCAAAAAAAATGGGCAAAATACATGAACAGACACTTCTCCAAAAAAGACATATGAATGGCTAATAGACACATGAAAAAATGTTCATCATCACCAGCCATCAGGGAAATACAAATAGAAACCACAATGAGATACCACCTTACACTGGTTAGAATGGCAAAAATTAACAATGCAGGAAACAACAAATGTTGGCAGGGATGTGGAGAAAGGGGAACCCTCTTACACTGTTGGTGGGAATGCAAGCTGGCATAGCCACTCTGGAAAACAGTATGGAGGTTCCTCAAGATGTTAAGAACAGAGCTACCCTACAACCCAGCAATTGAACCACTAGGTATCTACTCTAAAGATACAGACACAGTGAAAAGAAGGGGCACGTGCACCCCAGTGTCAAAGAAGCAATGGCCACAATAGCCAAACTATGGAAGGAGCCTAGATGTCCTTCAACAGATGAATAAAGAGGATGTGGTACATATACAAAACGGAATATTACTCAACCATCAGAAAGGATGAATACTCACCATTTGCATTGACATGGATGGAGCTGGAGGGGATTATGTAAAAGTGAAGTGAGCCAAGCAGAGAAAAACAATTATCATATGGTTTCACTCAGATGTGGAATATAAGCAATAGCACGGAGGACCATAGGGGAAGGGAGAGAAATCCAAAAGGAATCAAAATCAGAGAGGGAGATGAACCATGAGAGACTATGGACCCCCAGAAAAAATCTGGGGGTTACAGAGGGGAGGAGAATGGGGGGAAGGGCTAGCAGGGTGATGGGTATTGAGGAGGGCACATGCTGCGATGAGCACTGGGTGTTACACTTAACTGAATCATTGAACACTACATCAAAAACTAATTATGTACTATACAATGACTAACTGAACATAATAATAATAATAATAATAATAATAATAAAGAAACGTAGACTAGAATGTCACTTGGTAACAGTGACTGCGAGTTTAAGAGAGAAGAATGAAACTTGGGTGACGTTAGGTTTCTGGCCTGAATCATTAGCTCACTGAAAGTGCCTTTCACTAACACAGGAGAAAATGGTGAATTTCAAGATTGATCCTGAGTTTGGGGTGCATTAGAGATGCCAAGACAGCCAAGCTGGCATAAGGGTCACGTTCAGGAGGAAGATGGGGATGCAGATACAGGTTACAGAGAACAGATCCTGTGCAGCCAGCCAATCCACCCCCCACTGATTTCTTCCCTGCCCATAATGTAACTCCTACATCAATGTCCTGCCCCTTCCACCCACTCACATGTCTGGGAAGTAAACATAAATCAAAATCTGTTCATGAGTCACTGGCTTCAGAAATGTGCCCAATTTGCTCTCTGAAGTTGAGAACAAACCAAGAATAGCCCAGATATTCAACTGGTAACTGTTCAACCTTGGCTTTCTCTTAAATACCCTTTTTAGCCTTGGCAAGCTGATTGTCCGAATTTATGGCTTGGCCCCTAGACTTATTGTTGTTTCTGTCAACCCAGCCTGGAACATCCCCTTAGCAAAGTAGCAACCTGGGCTAGCCCAAGGGATTTTTTTTTTTTTTAATAAAAATTAGGACTGAAACATTCTCTTTGGTTGGCATTCACTGTCTCAAGGACTCATAAGTTAGTGTCGGAAAATACCTTTCTGCTAATTAGAAAAGGTGGACCTTGTGTAGGACATAGCATCTGTATGTGCAGCTCTGATCCGGCTTCAGACTGAGCTGTTTGGCTCTTCGGTAAGAATGTCTATGCCCAGTGTAAGTCCTGAGCCATTCTTGTGTCTCACTTACACTGCAGCTACCATCGGCTGCTTTTCGGTTTCATTTTAGCCCTAGGCAAGTAACACCTGTCAGTAACAGACATGAATCGTCCTACCAAGGTAGAAGCCCATACTTCCAACTTGAGTCCACCTCTAAAAGTATACAGAAGTTCTGACAAGCAATCAAGGGTTAACACCTTCAACCTCTACCCTTTGAATAGCACTAGCCCTGTGGGAAACCTGCCATGACTGGGAGAGGTCTTGCCCTCAGTATCTGGCAGCCAGGACCACGTTCAAAACTCAGCACTGATACCTCAGTCATGTTCCACAGGGCAGTGAACTTTATACATCCAGTAACTCTGTGGCTGAAACTGGGTTTGGCAGCCTAGCCTAAGAAAATGATAATAAATCAGATGAACGGATGTACATTAGGCTGTCACAAACCTGTGTGGAAGGATTTGTCTCCTCTCTTAACGAAATTAGGCATTGGCGAACTTTCTATCTTATGAAGCCTTTGACTTCATGACATATTCAGAGGAAAGAGAAGTAAGCTGTGTTTTAGAAAGTATTCCCTAGAATAGGGAACAGCAAGGGAAGTTTATAAAATATACTGTCCATCCACCTCAAGATTCAGATGTAACAGGAAAAGCAGTTCTGCCAAGCTGCCTCCTGCTTGCATACTCTGTTTATAAGTAAACATATTAGAAAGAATGCCCATAGACATATTGGTGGGGAAAACAGATAACAGAACAAGATTTTCAGAGGCTATAAAGATCCCTGTTTTAACATCTGAGGCTATATAGGCCTCTCCACACTCTGTGTCAGTGAAAATTAATGGAGGACTCAGATTATAATCTTGTTAAGAATGGGCCAAAAAATAAAATACTTCCTAACTTTTATTTAAGAATTTATAAAGTCACCCTATCCTGAATGGGCTACTTTGGAAATAAATTAACTGCCCCAGGATAATTAAGAGCTTATTGTAAAAACAAAGTAACGAGAAAAAAAATTAGAAAATCAGCTAAAGGGCGCCTGGGTGGTTCAGTGGGTTAAGCCGCTGCCTTCGGCTCAGGTCATGATCTCAGGGTCCTGGGATTGAGTCCTGCATCGGGCTCTCTGCTCAGCGGGGAGCCTGCTTCCTCCTCTCTCTCTCTGCCTGCCTCTCTGCCTACTTGTAATCTTTCTCTGTCAAATAAATAAATAAAATCTTTAAAAAAAAAAAAAAGAAAATCAGCTAAAAGAGGTCCCAAATACCTCTTTAATAAATTACATTCCTTTAAAAGGCAATAGGCAATGGAATATAGCATCACATGAAAAATAATGGCTTTCCCCTTTTTAACTTTCATTGTTAATCTTAAAAAAAAGTCAATCAATTTGTAATGAATGTATTCTTCTTGGGCTGAGGAAGGTTCTGAGGAGAAAGCCTTATATAAAAGTTCAACACTAAGTATTAGTCATTCTTCACCAAAAAAGAAACAAAATCTGGATCACAGTAAATATAATTAAGATGTACTCTATTTTTCTTTCCCCTTTTAGTTAGAAAATAAACCTTACTTTTTAGAGCAGTTTTACATTCACAAGAAAACTGATTAGAGGGTACAGAGATTTCCATGTACCCTTGCCCCCACACATGCACAGCCTCCCCCACTGCCAACATTCCTGACCAGAGTGTTACCTTTGTTCCAGGTGAACCCAACACTGACAAATCATTATCACCTAAAGTCTCTAGCTTACCTTCAGGTTCACTGGTGGCAAAAATTTTGTGGATTTTGACAAATATCTAATGACAGGTATCTACACTGTAGTATCATAGATAATAGTTTCATTGTCCTAAAAATCCTCTGTGCTCCACCTATTCATCCTTCTCTCCCCACCAACCCCTGCAACCACTGATCTTTTTACTGTTTCCATAGTTTTGTCTTTTCCAGAAGGTCATATAGTTGGAATCATATAGTATGTAGCCTTTTCAGATTGGTTTCTTTCACTTAGTAATATTCATCTTTTTTCTTTTTTTTTTAAAGATTTTTATTTATTTATTAGAGAGAGAGAGAGAGAGAGAAGCAGGCTTCCTGCTGAGCAGAGAGCCCGATGCAGGACTTGATCCCAGGACACTGAGATCATGACCCGAGCTGAAGGCAGCGGCTTAATCCACTGAACCACCCAGACGCCCCTCATCTTTTTTCCTTAAAGGCGTTATGAAAATTCCCCAAAGCCATGTACGTTGGTATGGCAAAATGAGAAAGAGTATGAAGGCTCACACTCAAGTACTAATTTTGCCACTTTGGGCAAGTGACTTAATAGGCCTTGATTTTCTCATCTGTAAAATCAGGATAACATTCATACCTATCCCACCAATTTCATGATGTTGTTGTGAAGGTCAGGTTTCTCTTCTTAAAAAAAATGAAGGAGTGCCTGGATGGTGTAGTTGGTTTGAGTGTCCAGCTCTTGGTTTTGGCTCAGGTCTGATCTTGGGGTCATGAGATAGAGCCATGGGGCTCCATGCTCAGCATCGAGTCTGCTTGGGTTTCTCTCCCTCTTCCCCTCCACACTACCCAGCCCCCAGTGTGTGTGTGTGTGTGTGTGTGTGTGTGCGCGCGCGCGCATGTGCGCGCACGCGTGCATGATCTCTGTCTTTCTTTTTTAAATAAATAGACAAATCTTTTTAAAAAGAAGGTAATAATGCCTATATTGTAGAGCTGTATGAATTAAATAGGTAACGTGTGTGAAGAGCTTAGTACCATGTCTGGAACATATTGCATATTTAATAATGGTACTGCCATGTTATTTTTATTTTAATGCATGTTAAATACTTTTTATTTGACCCTTTAAAACTATTCTTTGCTTTTTACCACCTTGCCTTGTGGGGCACAATTGCTAAATTGAGTATACCTCCCTCTGGATTTCCCGATGAGAACAACCATGGAAGGTCCCAGAGGAGGTTAGAAGTTGGGAGAGAGAGAGATAGGTTTTTATTCCCTGCACCTTTTCCTGTCATACTTAATTTGATTGTGGCTGTATTCCCCCACAAAGGACAGAAAATCTTGTGGGTCAACCATCTTAGAGATGGCTTCCTTTAATTGTGACCATCCCTATATAAGTAATCTCTTAAATTATTCCTTGAGGTAATTTAGGAAGTTTCTGCTGTTTCCTGTTGGGAAGACACATAATATTTGCCCTTCATATTCGTTGGCACAATTATTATTGTTTTTTTTTAACACTGTAAAGTAGCCAAGGCATCGTAAAATCAAGAACCATATGCAACTGTACAAAATCTTACCAGTTATTACTGACATCCCTCTATATACAACGTTGGTAAGAATTTATGAAAATATATTTTCAGATTCAATTTAAAAAGTGGAAAAAATTAGAGATTTGGGAGAAAGTTACAAAAGTTGTAAAATATCTATAAGAAAGGCTGGTCAATTTTTCCTCATTAAAAATATACCAAAAAATAAAACAACAAAAAAATCACTGGGTATTATTTAGCTTTACAGCACAAAGACAATTATTTAAAGTGCAGTTACTGTTTGTAGCTGATGTTTCACAGATGTGTCCCACAGTGTGATACCTCATTTCTGATACCTCCTTTCTGTAACCGTAGTGGGATATGGACCAACCCAACAGGGGAGACTTTTATAATAATAGTTCAAGGAGATTTTCAATTGCAGCAAGAGTTTTCACTAATAATGAAAGAATTAATTGAAGTGCTTATAATCCTCTGCTATGGCTCTACCTTTGAAAATGAACTAGCCATCTTGCCTTAACAAAATTACTGCCTGCATTTTTCCCCTTTTTTATAAATACTAACTATATTTTATATATATATATATATATATATATATATATTTATTACAAATCGCGTCATAATGAAAAACAGGTCAACCTTAATGCTAAGTTTAAAACAAAAAACTAATAGAGAACGTGCGAACGTGGTGCTGACTTTACTGCATGGGACATGACACTCCACCCAGAATATTCTGCAATAAAGCTACTTACCTTGGGTTTTGGTCGAGCTCCAGTTGACATCTGGTTTGGCACACCATCAAGATTCTGGATGTTTCTAGTTTTATTTCTACAAATTCCTTTCCTCTGACGATTTTTTTTAAAGCGTAGTCTTCAGATTTATTGAATTCTGTAGAAAGAAATTTTAAGCGGGTTATTTTTCACATACAAAGAATTATACTTAGGCAGTAATTTATCTAAATTAGTCAATAAAATATATGTTTTGAAGATTAGCATAAACTGTGAGGATATTGCCCTATATTAATAAATTTTCCAAAGACATTTATGATTAGGCTCAGTGAGATCAGACTTGTTAAGCCTAAGAACTTTTTGTAAATGTTAATTTATAAATTTAAATTAGTTTGATCTACCAAGGTAAGATATAGTACTATGTTGGCATATCATAAAACTTTCTAAAATTCAAAACCAAAGGTGTTTTGAAAATGGAAATAATAAGATGTGGCTCATACAGAGTCACATTATTCTTTAAGGCTTTAAGATCTCAGTTAATATATTTTGTTAAGTAAGGAACAGATTATAAATTTATATTTCTGAGGGTTAGCTATAGAATTAAAATTACTGAAAATATATTAGCATACTTTATAAAGTCCTTTTCTAAAATGTTGGATAAATTCTCATTGAATTGGAGTAATTAAGTTTGTCTTGATTAATTCTTCCCACTGCTTAGAAACCTTCCACATCTCTCTATGTCCAAGTTCCTTATACAAGTTACCTAGCAGCCTCTAGTGCAAAGTTCTATCCTGGTCTGTACTTGTTCCTTCTGGAACAAGTATTAATTTCTACAGAAATAGGGAAGGTTAAAAATGTGAATTTTTCATTTAACTAAAATTTTACTCATTGAGTAAAAATTACTCATTATGGGAAAGGAGTGAACAAAAGATCTAGAATAAACAAACCTCACTGAATTATATATGAATGTAGCACTGCCAAATACTAACTATATATCCTTGGACTTGAGTTCCTCAAATACTAATTTGTTCACCCGTAAAGCAATATTTTCTGACATTTATTGAATACTTCATTGTGCCTGGCATATTTGACCAATGGAATATAAGTCCAAAGAAACCGGCCAAGTCTGAGTGGAATCATTAAATGTGCTGTTTGGAAATTACATTTTTCTTACTCTTGATGCTTGCAGCAACTCTCCTGTGGTGAAAAGGATTGACTATGATGATGAGAATAATAGTGATATGGTGATGATAATGGTAGGTAGCATATGTTTGACGGGCACTGTTACATGTTTCATATTCTTGTCTTTCAAACACAATCACCTGATATTTTTCTTTACACTGGAAGCTTACCAACTCAAAAATGTGTCCTAGAAGGGTTTGAGGATATAGAAGAGTTTGTACACACTTCTGCCCTCAACAAAAGGCCATGAGGAAGCTAATGGGGCCATGTCTTACTTCAGGTATACACGGACTTTTAAAGGTATGACTTATTAAATTAAAAAAAAAAAAAAAAAAAAGGTGGGCGCCTGGGTGGCTCAGTGGGTTAAGCCGTTGCCTTCGGCTCAGGTCATGATCTCAGGGCCCTGGGATCGAGTCCCGCATCGGGCTCTCTGCTCGGCAGGGAGCCTGCTTCCTCCTCTCTCTCTCTGCCTGCCTCTCTGCCTACTTGTGATCTCTCTCTGTCAAATAAATAAATAAAATCTTAAAAAAAAAAAAAAGGCAACAAGTAAGACAAGTAAGACTACAATGAACTGGCAGCTAGTGGGGCTGACAATGCAGTGAGCCAGCATTGGGTGGACCAATGAGGGCTACAGTCTCCTGATTCCTGCTAACGTCGATCTCTGCCACTAATGTAGACAACTTGACAGGTGCGTAGAGGAACAACTCCATGTGGGCTCATCTGTAAAATGAGGATGGTGCTGGCACCTATTTCATCAGGCTTCAGTGTATTGCATGAAAGCCCTTTGAGTACTGCTGCTGTTGGCCGTTGTTACAAATCAGCAGGTGGGGACAGTCCTCTCCTTTAGGACGTTAGGGACTGTATCTTATCCAGGAAAAAAATGACATTCGCTGACAGAATGTTAAATACAAGATCCTGTGTATGATACTTTCACATATACTACTTCACTTTCTTCTCCCCAGCCATTCTGTGAGGTGAGTCTTTTTGTTCTTATTTTATAAAACAATTACTAGGGGCACCTGAGTGGCTCAGTCCTTAAGCATCTGCTTTTGGCTCAGGTCATGATCCCAGAGTTCTGGTATTGAGCCCTGCATTGGGCTCCTGCCTCTCTCTCTCTCTCTGTGTCAAATAAATAACATCTTAAAAACACAAACACACAAAAAACAATTACTAAAGAGAATGATTTTTTGACTAGGCTCACATGGCAAATGACAGCATTTAGCTCTCTTGATTCTCCTCAGTGATTTCCCTACTCTCCCAGATTTCTCTTTGTATCCTTGCAGCCCCATCTCCACGTCCTCTTCAGTCTAAATACCATCATAAGCCCTTGCTCATGTGGCTAACAGGCTTGGGCTCCACTTAGCCCCATAGATGATGGATACCTGTAGAGATCAGGAAATGAGCCTGAAACTGTAGGAAGGAATTGACCAAAAGAACTCAGCAGCTTTCTAAAACTCCCATGGCAAAGGTAGGGCCACTTTTAGCACTTTCTGAGTGCATGCTAAGGTACTTGATATTTTTGAAGCTGTTATAAGTAATATCTTTTTGTTAAATTAGGTTTTCTATGTTCTGTAATTGGTACATAAAAATTCAGTTGACTTTTCTTAATTGATCTTAATTGATGCTGTGTCCATAAATATATGTAAAGTTTTTAATCAATGTTATGTACTTGGGGGTGTTGTCTTTGTACTGTTGTATCTGGGACTAATAATACTTTTGTTTCCTTTCTATTCCTTGTACTTTTCTTCCATTCATTTTCCTAATTACTAGGCTAGGACCTCTAAACAGTGTTGATTAGAGATGGTAAAAGATATCATGATCTTACTTCTGATTTTAAGGAGAATGCTTCTGAAACTTCTTCATTTAAAGAGTGACTCTAACTGTATTGGTTTTGTTTTTGTGTTAATCAGGAAGTTCCTTTCTTTTGATCAAAAATTTTTATATGAAAAGATGTTGAATTTTACTGAATGCATTTCCTCCATTTACTAAGATAATCAAATTTTTCTTCTTTAATCTCCTAAATTATAAATCATATTACTCCTGTATTAAGCCAACCATGCATCATTCCTGTATTATATCATCCAAGTGACTTTCAAGTCTTTAAAGATTATTTATCATAATGAATCTTGGAATTTGTCAAATTCCCTTTAGATAACTGGACATATCAATCAACTATATTAAGATATTTATAATTTTTTTAAGATTTTTATTTATCATAATGAATCTTGAAATTCGTCAAATTCCCTTTAGATAACTGGACATATCAATCAACTATATTAAGATATTTATAATTTTTTTAAGATTTTTATTTATCATAATGAATCTTGGAATTCGTCAAATTCCCTTTAGATAACTGGACATATCAATCAACTATATTAAGATATTTATAATTTTTTAAAGATTTTATGTATTTATTTGACAGACAGAGAGCACAAGCAGCGGGAGTGGCAGACAGAGGGAGGAGAAGCAGGCTCTCCATGGAGCAGGGAGCATGATGTGGGGCTTGATCCTAGGACCCTGGGATCATGACACAAGCCAAAGGCAGATGCTTAACTAACTGAGCCACCCCGGGGCACTAATATTTACAATTATTAAACCATCCTTACATGCATGACATCAACTATGCTTGGTTGTGAGAAGCAATTCCTTTTAATCTTACTCAGTTTGGTTAGCTGTTGTTTTCTTTAGCATTTTTACTTTCAAATTCATTTTTGTCCTGTGTCAAGTTTTTGTATCAAGATGTTAGTTTCATAAAATAAACATGGAAGCTACACATCTTTATAAATGAGGTTCAGAAAATTTATATTGCATGAGAATTATCCATTCTTTGAAAATTTCAAAGGACTCACAGGCCCTTAGAAGTAGGTACTTTTTTTTGAGAACTTGTTTCATTTATTCCATTGGTTTTGGTCTATTCTAGTATGTAACTCCTGAATGAATTTTGACAATATATATTTTTATGTAGTATTATCTGTTACAAAGTCTTTCAAATTTATTAGTAGACCTATGTATATTCTTATACTTTTAAAATAATATTGTATCTGATACTATAGTTTTCTTGTTCCTAATTTTATTTCTGTCACCTAGTGGAAAGAGCCTAGGATTTAGGTTAGACAGACTCAACAATAAGGCAGAAAAGTCAATTCATTTCTTAGATCTCAGCTTAATCACCGCCACCTCTGGGAAACCTTGAATCACTCCTGAGAAAGGTTTCTGTGGATTTCTGTACTTCCTCTGTCAAAACATTTGTTTCACAGTACTATCATTGTTTGTTTAATGGGCACCTTCAAAGTTAAACTGTAAGCTCTGTGAGAGTAAGGACAAGGTAGGTCTAGTTTACCACAAAGCACCTAGCACAGTGTCTGAAACAGAATGAACACTCAGTAAATCTTCATTTGAATGAACAAGTAATTGTTTCCATGTTTTACTCTGCCTGTGTCTTCCATAAGACCACAAGTTTTAGTTGACTTTTAAAGCTACCATACCAAAAGAGCAGAAGAGTGATTAAAAATGCCAGCTCTGGAGCTAGAGTGCAAGGTTCAAAGCTGGGCTCTACCATTCACTAGCTATGTGCTTATGAAAAAATTACTTCACTTCTCTGGACTTCAGCTGCCTCTCTTTAAAATTAGAAATAATAATGCTGGGCAGTAGGGACTTTGTATATGTAAAACACTTAAAACACTGTCTGGTACACAGTAAGTGATGAATTAATGATAGCTATTATTATGTTAGTACATGACAAGTAAATGAATGGATAAAAGAATAATGAACCTGTGAAAACAGAGAAAATAGTGATAATATTTGCTCTGCTCTGGGTGTGCTGAAGATCAAGTGACAGGAATTTTAAATAATGAAAACCATTTGAAATATTTTATTAAGACCATCACAAATGGGAAGCCCAAGTGGCCCCAAGAAAGGAGAACTGTTTCCTTCTTTGGAAAAAAAAATTACAAGGTCAGAGAAATATTTAACAAGGCTTTGTTCCGATTTGGAGCAAAGAAGTTGGAATTTTTCTCAAATTAGAATTTTTCTTTTATATCTCAGTCTCTACAATACAACTAAGTTATTTCAACAGTTTAATTTAATGTTTTTATAACTATGAAATACCTGATAAAAATTTTTCTTCAGACATGATAGCTCTTTTGGAAGTAACTTCTGATTTTCCAAATATGTTTTTCCCTAGATCTTTCTATTACTTACTTTTCAGAGTTCATACATTATTCAAATAATGCCTTTTCATTTATTTTTCTCCTGGACAAAGAAATTTTAAAATGCTATCCTTATAGTCATTCTCAAAGGTTGCCATGTATAAATATTAGCCCTAGAGTATTAGACTTCATTGATGTAATAATGATTGAACATTTTTTCCTATCTACAACTGTGTCATGATATAGAGTTGCAAGAAACCAATAAGGAAATTCCATTCATAATGTGGGCCAAAATCTCATATAAAGAGAGCTAAGAAAAAATTCCTAAAATATTTACAGTTACACAAATACACCAAAAATTAAAGTGGTGTGCTATTGTTGACTGTCCAAACCTAGACAGATAAAGAGAAAATTATGTGACTCATTTTACTCTTTTCAGAAGAAAAGAAATAAAAAATGGGAATACAGACAGATAAATAATCTTTTTCTTCAAAAAATTCTAGGACATTTCTAAAATATAATACACAATATCCTAATATTTATATATTACTTAAAAGAGCAGCATGCATTTCTTTAATGACATTCTTTAATTTTCTCATTTGCAAGAGGAAACTTACTAATTAACTGATTTGGAAGTTGAAGACCATTACATTTAATTTTTAGAGGAAAGAACATTTATAAAGAAACATCCATATTTTAAAACACTTAAAATACTGACAATATCCAGTTGCAAGAGTAGGCATAAATAATGTAACTTCAGTTTTTGATCCCAAATATAAATGAAGTGGGCCAAAGGTTAAAACTATGCATAGACTCAAAGTCACCTTTGCCATTTATTTTTCAAGTAGTAGATGTGTTCTGTATATCAAAAGAGAAGCTTGTGTAATTTACCCTCCAGGGAACATTAAAAACACAAAGAAGATATTAAAAATTTTCCTGAGCTGAGCTAAAATAGTTTTTATTGCATTTATTTTTTACATGTTTCTATTCTTTCTATAACTGGGACTAATTTACTTATCCTGCTAAATTAGACTAAAAAAGACATACTTGATTCCAGATCCATCTGAGAGAGGCCTTCCAGTTTTCTGTGTTCCTACTATTAGACACAAGATTCACAGGAATGATAACTACTATTTATTTAGTGCTTATACTGAGTGTAGCAAAAGCAGGTTGCTGCCTAAATTCAGGTTCTGCTTTTTCTGCTTACTGCAGTGTGACCTGAGCAAGTTACTTAAGTTCTCAGTATCTCTGCTATCTCATGAAATTAAAATGGTGTTATTAATAGGACCTATTAATATGATTTTATTTATTACTTCCCTTTTCATTTTATGGCCCACATTTTATCAAGATGTTGTTAGGACTTCAAGAAACCAGAGTTCTAACTGTATTATAGCCTCTGTGGGAGCTATGACTACACCCTTGCTGATGGATCAAGTACCACAAAAAAGTCAAGTGGAGAACCAACACCTACAGTCTATGGAAAAGGGCCATGCTGACTGAAGAACCCAAATGTCTCTTTCAAATCCTTCACTGGGATCCACTGAAGATGGTTACAGAAGTGACAAAACAAAGCTTAAGATGTGAGAACACAGACATAGTGACACATAGTGACATAGTGACACACAGGACGAGCTTCAGCAGGCTTGTGGCTTTGTCATTTATAGATAGTTGATTGCAGCATCTACATTTTACCCCTGAATCCACTGGCTTCCTTAGGCAAAGTATCTTTGGAGCTACTCAATTCCTGTCTCCATTCATTCATTCATTTATTCATTCACTCCTATGCAAAGCACTGTGCAAGCACTGGGAAAACAAAAGTAAATATGTTTCCTTGAAGAGCTCCAGTCTAGGGAGAAAAAGACATGTAGACTGATAATATTACAACGATTTAAACCGAAGTGTGTGTAGAATGACATAGGAACACAGACAAAACAGCAAATAATTTTGCCTGGGGAAAAGGAAGAGTTCATAGAGAAAATAACCTTTAAACTGCGTTTTGAAGGAAGAATAGTACTATTGCAGGGGCAGAGAATCGCAAAGACATGAAAGCATAAGAAGAATACCAAATGTTCAAAGAATAGTGAGGATTTTTGTCTGACTCCATCTGACTGGGCCTGGCAGATAATAGCAACATAGGATGTGTGTTAGTGAAATGGGGGTCGCCAAATAAGAAACCACATATTAAGGAGTCTGAATTTTTCCTGTAGGTAATGGGGATGCTGTGGATTTCTTGTTGTTGTATTTTACAACTGAGAAAGTTAAACAAGGAGATTATATAAATATCAAGGAATTTAAACATGCCTCAGTATCTCAACATTTCTCATGTGAATTCAACTCTCGCTTGCCTCTGCTCCCTCCCTTTTTGCAGATGCTTTTTCAAAACAATGTTTTTATTGTCAACTAGAAATGCAGAAAAGCACATAAACAAATGCATAGCTTAATGAATTACTCAACTATGAAGAACCTTCTAATCACCATCTGGTCAATGGGTAACACTTTGCTAGAACTCTGTCCTAGGCCCCCAACAAAATCCCCCAATATATTCCATACCAATTTCAATCTACTTCTTCCTCCCAAAAGGAACTGTTATGGACTTCTATAGAAATTATTTCCTTGCATTTTTCCTAGTTTTATCAGTCAAATGTATCTAGATGCTAAGTTTAGTCCAGACTCTATACAAATTTTTTTGATATCTTTTAATTCTCTTATCTATAACTTATTTCTGTTACTGTTTACCTGTTGAAAAACCCAAGTTTTTTCTACACATCATAGTTTTCCACAGTCTAGAATTTGCAAATTGCATATTCAGTACTGCATTTCAACTTGTTCCTGTCTTCTGTTTTTCTGAAAATCAGTATGTGAATCCGATTTCGGTTCCATGACTCTTGGTAGTGCTGAGAGCTTCCACCAAGAAGTATATATCTGATTTTCTTTTTTATATGAGCAGCCACTGATGCTAACTACCTACATTTGTGAATTTATTGAGGGTTGTAGTATGATTACATTTTAATTCTTTTTTCATTTATAAGTCGGAATATATTCACATAGAGATGTTTCCCTCATTTATTATTTGGTTACTCAGTGTCACAGTTCATAAAGGAAAGCAGGATAAATGTTTAAGTCTTTACTTCATTATTAGTTTTCAAGATAATAAACTGGTTTCTTATTATCCTCTGAAAGTGATCATTTTTTTAAATGCCATTATGAACACATGGATTTAAACATATTTGATGAGTTTCAAACCACTGTAATTATTCCCATGATTGAAATTTACATTGTTCAACCTTTGGCCAATAGGAACCTTTTCAAGTAGTATTTGATAGCTTCCTAGCCATGAAATGTCAAGCTATTTTAGGTTTATCTTGTACATTTCATCCCCTAAATCTAGAATTAGAAATTTTTTAAGAAGCTCTGATTTCTTTTAATGAGAAATTGTATTCCAAGAATACAATCTACACAATAAGGATACAATACTCATTACTACTGGGTTGGTGATTAGTTTCTAGTTGCTTTCCACAAGGAAAGAGAGAAATACTTCATGAGTTCATATTGATACTTACAATTCAAATTTAGGATCATAGTACTTTTATTTAATCTCTCAGTTATTACATTTTTTCCCCTTCCTTCTACACTGAGAACATTGATTCCCAAGGACACAGGCTATGATAGAATAGAAAATCCCATAATCACTCATTTGTTTTAAACTCATATTACATGTAGAATAGTCTCAAATTAACAATATTAATACTACTACCACATGAGTACTAAAAACACTAAATTTTTTTTTGCATATGCTCTCCCCAATTTTTTATCCCTTCCTACATTTTTAGCTATTATGTACTATACTCTCATTCTCTTAGCCTTCATTTTGTCTTAGTCCTACTAAGAACTCCATATTCAATGCCCATCATTCCTTCTGATGAAAACTCTCAGGTCATTAGGTTACCTGAAGCTCAATCTCTAGTAGATTCTTCAGAAAGAGCTGAAGACTCCTGGCACTCTTTTCACTTGAAAGTCAGTTTCACTGAATGCAAAATGCTTGGCTCATGTCTTCTTTCCTTCAGAATCTAAAGGAAAGAAATGAGAGAATTTTGTTTTATTTGAACAGAGCTTCTCTTGAAAAGTATGATTATTTAATTATAATCTCCAATAAATTGCATGTTCCCCGAGTCAAAGAATATTTTTTCTCTTAAACCCACTAATTGTACTAGAACATCTTTGGGTGTGTCATTCTGGGTTGATATTCTTAAGTGTACAGTGAGCTCTTTAAACATTTAACTTCAAATCACTTTTATCTCGGAAAAGTTTTCTGAATTATAATTTTTGAATTTCTTCTGATCACTTCATTTAGTTTTCTTCTTCTTTTGGGGCTTTTAAAAATATATTTTAAGAAATTCTATTTTGAAGTCCTAAAAACATTCCAAAATTTTCAAGCTTTGGCTTTCACTCTTAAGCTCTTCATACCTCTGGAACTGAGTTTTGCATAAAGTGTGATGTGTGTATACAATTCTTTTCATGAAAACATAGGAGAGAAATTTATGTTACTTGGGTTATCAAAAAAGTTGTACTTCGGAGCAATTGTTTCCTTATATCTCATGTAATTATGAATTAGTCTGATTCATATCTGGTGTCTGATTCAGGTAAAAGGAATGTAAGCATAGCAATGCCCATGTGCACTTAAGGCAGCAGAGCAAAGAGATAGGGCCATGTTAGGAACTCACTGTACTCCTATGTACAACTTAGCCAAGGAAGGACAAGTGCTTGTGTGGACCAGATGCACACCTTTCAGATGAAGAAACCTGCCAAAGAGTCTCTTAGAAAGGACTACATTGCCAAGAGATATACTTAAGGGAAAGAACCACTTTTTTTGAGATCTCTGAAGAATGAATCTGGGTGACGTGAACTCACCAGATGCCACAGCTAAATGTTGCTTGAAGTCTTAAGTGGTCAGTTAGGGGAAAAGGCCCAACTTGGAGTGCTTGGAGTAGTTGAATATTCCAGGCAGAGGAATTTAAAGAGCCTGCTTTAAATACCAGTCAAGCCCCAAGAATGCCAATTCCAGATTACTACACTACTGGCCATGTAAACTTGGATCTTTTCCCCCAAACCTTTCAACACTGTCCAGCTCTGGAGGAAAGCCCTACACACATGCTAGGCCCTTGACAAACAATGGCTCTCATGATCAGTGCCCTTCTTTGCTATCATAGTCCGAGATATCGTCTCTTACTTGATCACAAGTATTTCTTGACCACAAGGTATTTCTCAATGGATGAGTGTCTCCAATTATTCTCAAAGTTACTAGAAAGTAAGGACACATTTTATATTTACTTCATATTCATCAAAATATTAGAAAGAACTTTGTACTTACAATTTTTGAATAATTTGTTACTGATCAATGAGTACAGGTAAGTGGATTTAATACATCACAACAGGAATGCCTTGGGGCAGGCAAGAAAAGCCAAACAGCAGCCCTGAAATAGTACAGTCTATTAACCTAGTCAGCTCTTTACTGAATTTTCTAGTCTCGGACTTCTCATTATCAATACAATGTCACTTTGTTTTACATCTTGGACTCTCCTACCATAAAAGATCAGGCCTTTAAAAATTACATTATCTGGGGGTATCAGCCTCTCTTCTTTGGAATGGTACGCAAGCTCAGTGAGAGTCAACTGACTTCACTGTTTGATGGTATATCATCACAACAAATGATGATGTATAAAATTGTCTTTAAGCTATGTGAGAGTGTTCTGAAACAAACAAGGAAAATAGCTGAAAAAGAGAAGGACATGTTTTCCTTTGGATTTAAACATAATTCCTGAGGTATTAGAATTCAACATTTTAAAAAAGGTCTTTTGTTTTTTAATCACTTAATTTAATCATGTAATCCTTGGTTTAAAGATGTTTGAAACCATATGCCCGACTTTTTTCATGCATTTTTCATGCCTCTATTCTAGGATCATGTGTACTGTTATGTAGGCAGAAAAGAACATTTTCTTTTCTAATATATTTCTTTTATTCATACAATCCACTGTTGAAATACTGTTGAAAAAGATTTCAATGTCTTCAGATATATTTACTTTCTTCTTTTTTTTTTTTTAAAGATTTTATTTATTTATTTGACAGAGAGAGATCATAAGTAGGCAGAGAGGCAGGCAGAGAGAGAGGAGGAAGCAGGCTCCCTGCTGAGCAGAAAGCCCAATGCGGGACTTGATCCCAGGACCCTGAGATCATGACCCGAGCCAAAGGCAGTGGCTTAACCCACTGAGCCACCCAGGTGCCCCTTTACCTTCTTCTTAACCTAATCACTGTCTTCTGTAAACACCATGAGGGTAGGGATTGTGTCTGTTTTAACATTATTTTATAAAAACTGAAATTTCTTTCATTAATCTATAAATTGTGTTAATCCACCATCCAAACAAAACAGCCCAAAAATAGACAGTAGGGAAAATTAAAATGCATTGTTTTCTTTTCGAAGAAAAGAAATTGTTTTTCTTTTCTAATCAAGTATCTTTTCTAAATTCCAGACAAAATACAAGAAACAAAAATGGGTTTTCATTATCATGTAAATTGAATGAGTGACCAAAAATAAAAACCAAAGGAAAAAAAGGCACTAACTGGAAATTTTAGCACCAAGTCATCATGTGAACACTTGTATCGATGATTTAAAAGCAGTGTGGCATAGATAATTAAATATTTAATCATGATAACGATTACTTATAATTTAAAAGCAGTTCAAGAGAGTCATGTGGAATTATTTTTGAACTATAACAATTTCAAATTAATATGTTTAACTAAAATACACTTGTATTTTATGTTTTACCACAGAAAACAAAAGGCAATCAATTAAGGATATAATTGATTTTTAGTAATTTAAAAACAAAATTTCAAGAAGTAGATAATCGAAAGAAAATGTCAGTTTTTTGTTTTAATTTTAAAAATAATTCAATTGTGTGAATTAAAGGGATAGGACAATGGGCTGCTCCAAAGGGAGGTAGGGCAGAGAGATACTTCTTAGACTATAGTGATTGTTATATACTAAGGTCAACTTTATTTTGAACATAGAAAACTTATATTCTTTCTCTTATTACAACAGTCAAAGTAAGTATGTTCCAATTCACAATATGACTATTTGTGTTTTGGCAATAAAGGAAATGTTGCACCCTTATTTATGGCTTCTTCTTCTATCTCTACAATAACCCCATTCAGAGTAGTAAAAGGCACATTTGTTGTACTGTTCCATCTAAGTCCATTATAAAAGGCAAGATGACTGCCAGAAAATCTATACTTAAACTACTGGATTGTAATAGGACTGAGCAATCCCTTATAGAATACATAGAGGTCAGATTTAACATTCCAGCTTGACCTCATCATGATCTGGTATAAGAGCATTTGGTAATTTTTAAGACATTAATAGAGCAGGGTTATGGGAAAGCCACTCTAGCCTTGACATTTAATTTTTTGTATGTGCATATAAATGAATTCAATATAAGACTGTTCCAAAAGAATTTCAAATAATTCAAGTTTTCCCAATTATAGAATAGATATAATTAAATGTGAAACCCTCGTAATACATTTAGAGAACTGGGAACTCAAATGTAGGAAAAAAAATGGTGAGGCAAGACTGAAATGGTAAATAAGATTACTAACTTGTGTTGCCATTACTTCTTTGTACATGATTTTTAGAGCAAGGAAATTAGGAAATTTAATTAGTGAAACATAATTTGGATAATTTTATACTTAATATTGTAAGAAATTTTCTTGTTTTATCTGTTCCAAGCTATATGTGTTTATTCTATGGATTAGGAAAATAAAACAGCACCAAATAATAAAGGATATCAACCTCAGAAAATCGAGTATTTCATTTTGAATGGTGTTTTCTTATCACAGGAGAATCTCTTACTGGATCTGAGTATCTTATAAAATTACTCAGTTCATATACACTGCTTAACTGTTATGTTCCCTTGATAAAATAGAAATTAAGTAGGTAGACCTTAGAAATGGATATGAGAGGTGACATGATAAAACCTGAGGACAAGTGTTTGTATTCAAGGGTCTTACAACTGTGTCAGAGCTAGAACAATCTGAAAAGAAGGGATAAAATGGAAAAACCAGCAAATAGTTCTTTTAATAGACATTCAACTATAAAATAAATTGGTTTTCCCCTTTAAAGAAAGAAGAAGAAAGCCCTCTGCCAGCACATTGAACCGAACTTCCCATGATGTTTGATAATAGCCTATCCTCCAGTCTTTGGATGAGTCAGGCTAATTATTAATACACTAAAGCTGAGCTCATGTTCCATTGTGTTATATAGTTTTCTAAGCAAAACTGCCTCACAATAGTGTTCCATTGGTTTGTTAATAATAAAATTCCCTTGGAAATTATTCATATTAGAGCTGTTTTATATTAAATTTTAGTCTAAGTTAAACTCTATCAAATTTTATTTTAGGTAACAAAAACTATTTCAGGATTCATTAAATAGCAGCGAGGGAACAAAATCACAAAGTATTATACTTGAACACTATGGGAGATGAACCTGTTTTGGAACAGTTCTGACTGTGGCTTTCGATAAAATGGACAAGCTATGTTTACAGAACTCTAAGGCAAGTTGTTTCATAGTTTTTGCATCCTAGTGCCGTGTTCAGTATTCAACAGAGGATCAATCAATGTTTACTGAATAAAGCAAACTATGTGATAAGCAGAAATCTCAAAATATTGTGGGTTCTGAAACAGTGCTGCCATACAGACAAATACCGGAAGTCTATAAAAATAGTTTTATACATAATAATAGAACTTATCATGTATCAGACACTTTATAAATAATATCTTTTTAAACCCAACAATCACCCTAGAAAGCAGACATTTTGTTTTTCAAATTAGGGAACTGAGGCTTACAAAACTTAAATAATTTAATCCTCCACCAAGAAGTGGAGAATGGATTAAGTCCTGCCCATTCTGACCTTTCTCACACCCATGCACTAGTGGACAATGTTTTACATAATTATTGCTTGAAATTAAAGTAAGAAATCAAATCCATTTTCTGTTTGGGGAGTGTCTATCTCTTTACTGGTATCTATAAAAATAAAGGGATGCACTTCTTCCTGTCTAGACTGGAACATATTTTTGTATTGTTAAGAATACCAAAGGTGACAGACTGAATTCATAGCTACAGCAAGTTGTGCTTAGTGTATGTGAAAACAAAACTGCCTTGGGACCCTTGGTAGAAGGAACAGAGAGCAGAAGACATGGATAGGCAAACTCTGAAGAGAAGTAAGGGTATTTCCTAGGAACCCATCTGTGGTAAATGTGGGTATCACCTCCAGGAGGCCCTAGAGACACTTCCAGAAGCAAGACAGAAAGCCATTGATGTGTCTCCTGCATTGTTTCTGGTATTTGGGGACAAGAAATGGTTAACACCGATATAGGAAAAATCATTGAGACTTTTTAATTTTATTTATTTGAGAGAAAGAGAAACAGAGGGAGCACAAGTGGGGAGGAGAGGGAAAGCCAGGCAGAGGGCTCCATCCCAGGACCCTGTGATCATGACCTGAGCTGAAGGCAGCCGCTTAACCAACTGAGACACCCAGGCACTCTTCATCTTTGAGACTTCTTAAGTTAAGAGGGTCTTCCAATTATACCAATGATGTACTTCTTTTGTTCTTTCTTTCTTTCTTTCTTTCTAATCAGGCCCTCTTAATGAGGAACTTAAAAAGCTGGTTAAAAATACAAGAAGGATCTTTTGATGCTATCTTGAAAGGATAAGATCCTGGAGAGAAGGTATAGAGAAGTGTTCCCACATTCAGCTGTTTTTCCCTTTGACTTATTTGCCAATTTGGAAGGTATTCCTGAGGCTGGAAGTCACTCAGAACATGGCCTTTAAGAAGTAGAGAAGCCAAGAATAGCTTTTGGGAGTCTCACGGTGCTGAGAAAATAAAAACTGCAGTTCAAGGACAACCAATGAGGAATGGCCTTTGAAAATACCCCAGGGGGTGCCTGGGTGGCTCAGTCAGTTAAGCATCTGCCTTTGGTCATGATCTCAGGGTCTTGGGATGAAGCACCGCATCAGCTCCCTGCTCAGCAGGGAGTCTGCTTCTCCCTCTGTTTCTCCCCCCTGGGTGTGCTCGCTCTCTCTCACTTATTTTCTTTCTCTCAAATAAATAAAGAGAATCTTTTAAGAAAAAAAAAAAAACTTAAAAAAATGAAAATACCTCAGGCTTTCAGTTGAGACACAGAAAAGGGCCATCATAGGAATAAGGAGGGACCTAAAATAGACCAGACCTAAAAGACTGAAAACCAAACAGATTAAGGCGCTCTATCCCTGACCTACCTTCTTGACAGAAGAAAAAGTAAAATCTTTCATGGAAGTAAAAAACATTCCTCAGAGTCTAATTTTTTCATAAACAAAGATAATATTCCATTAAGAACTTCTGGGCACATCAGGAAACAGGAAAAAGAAAAAGACAATAGAAGCAAGATACATAGATGATTTACATATTGGAGTTACTAGGTATAGACTAGTTTTCACTAGTCTATGTTTTCATAGACTAGTTTTCACTAATCTATGTTTTCACAAGAGATGTAGAATCTAAAAGAATCAAATGGAAATTTAATTTGGAAATTTCTATCACAAATGGAAATCAAAACCAGAAACTTAAATTTAAATAATACATCTATAAAATTAAATTAAATTAAAAAATAAATAATACATTTATAATAAAATAAAAAAAATTAAATACTTAGGAAAAAACAATAGATGTGCAAGACTTGTATGCTGAAAATCACATAGAGAGATTAAAGCCTAAGACAAATGGAGAGATATGCCATGATTATAGAATTAAAAACTCTTAAGATGTCAGTTCTCCCCAGACTGATCAGAAGATTCTCAGAATCCCAATCAAAATCCTAGTAGTCTCTTTCAGAAATTGAAATGCCAATTCTAAAATTTATACTACAATGCAAAAGGAATCAGAATGACCAAAACAATTTTGAGAAAAAAGGAAGTGGATAGGATGGCATAAGGATAGACATATATTTATCAATGAACTGAATACATATTCAGATAATCAGACAGATACCAAAGTAATTCACTGGGGGAAAAGGATGATCCTTTCATCAAATCCTGCTAGAATAACTGGATTCTTATTTTGAAAATTATGAATATCAATTCCTATTGTTATACCATACAGATGAATTAACCTTTGATGATGATCAGCTTAAATGTAATTGTGAATATTAAAAGCATAATAGTATTTTATTTATAGCTTTATGCTAATGAATTTTAATATTTGGATAATATGTACAAATTCCTAGAAAAATACAACTTACAAAAAATGGTCTTCAAAATACACTCTTAAAAAAATGAAAAGGCCACAAACTGGTAGAAAAACATTCACAACACACACTTTGACAAAAAATATGTGTACAAGGGGAAGGAGAAATGGAGAAGTATTAGTCAGGATACAAAGTTGGTTATACAATAAGATTACAGCACAGTGCTGACAGTACAGTAATGTATTATATACTCAAAAATTTGTTAAGAGGGTAGATCTTATGTAAAGAGTGCTTTTATCACAAAACAATAAATAATAAAGAAAATAATGTACATAATCCATAAACAACTCCTACAACTCAATTACAAGAAAAACTCCATTTTAAAAATGGGCAAAATTTTCAAACACACTTCACCAAAATAAAACTAACACCATACAACCACTCAACTTGCTAAAACAAAAGACAAATAGAATCAAGTGTTTGCATTTGATAGATCCATCATCCTTTTAAACTAGATGGAAGATGTTCAAAAAGTACAGGTACAGGTAGAGTAGATGGTGGAAAAAAGAATTCTTGCCTATGCTCACGATTTTATTTTTTAATAAAGTATGAAGCAAAGTCATTGGTTGAAGAGGCAGCTGGTAATTTGAGAAAGTAAGAATAATAACAAAATATTTGGTTTCCAGAAGACAGCAAAGTAACTATAAAGAAAAGTAGTTGGATGACTGGACAGGGTGGAGAGCCCATCTAAGTGTGAGATCGTTGTTAGTTATTCTAATTGTTGAGCTCTGGGTGCAAGCACAGAAAACATAAATGCATGAGTTCATCCAAGAGCCAGGTTTTGCAGGCAAGCAGTAGTAAGAGACAAGAATTGAGGTATTTGCTAACAAATGATTTAAATGCTGCTATTTGTGAAACTAAATAAATAAAATTGATGCATTTTTTAAACTATGAAGAAGCATGTTAGTGGAAATTACTGATATAATGGTGGCAAAATGAAGCACTCTTTCAACTACATGCAATATTTCCAAAGCTGATATGTCTAATAAGAAATTTATCCCTTATTCTACACATTCAAGTTGAGATCTAAAACTGTTTTTCCCTTACTATCTTCCAAATATGCCTCTTTCCACATTTTCACAACTTTGACTCTTTCTCTTTCACGTTTTCCAATATCTACCATGTTTTTTTTTTTCTTTTAAAATTTTCCCTGGATGTCTTGCCTCCTGTTTGTCCTATTTCTACACTTGATCTTAGCCAAAAGGCCGAGAAGCAATCTGTTTGTCCTATTTCTAGTCAGCCTAATGATACTGCAATGTTGCTCACATATTTTTCTTGGATTTTCATATAAACATATGTCATGGCACTCCTCAAGCCACAACAGATTCTTTCACACCTGCTACCAAGACCACCCAAAAGATTTTACTGAGAAACAGTAAAACGGCCTTATTTAGCAATTAGAGACAATCTAACTTTCTTGCATTCTCCAGTCCACCTGTTTCTCTCAGTATATCCACTTAAGTTTCTATTCCTTTCCCTCTGGCTTTCCCAAGTACTCAGTTCTTATGTGGGCCACAGAAAAGAAAGCGTTCTGAAACACAGAAGCAAAAGTGTTTACCAAAACGGAATGAATTTCTTGGGAGAACCAGTCACCTTGCAAGCTGACACTTTAAGAATTACAGTCTATAATTAATGGAGAATGAGGATGGATACAGATTGATTTCTCCAACGTCTTAGTGGTTTCCATGCAGCATCTAAAAAAACCAATCCAGTGCCCTTTTCATTAGTTACTGAGGTCTGTCCATACATAAAAGTGGTTTGCCTCTCTACTTTGCAAAACATGGGAAAACGGCAGAATCTTCCTCCGGAACGCTTTGTACAAGCAGCCTTCCTTTAGTTAACAAAGTATGATCAAGACCAAGACTACACCAAAAAAGTACAATATAAAATGTTTACGCTGACAAAAACAGAAAAATGAAGTCGACTGAACTCCTTAAATTCCCGAGAAGCACTGTTAAAAAGCAAACGGATCCTTCCTTAATTATTTTTTTTGGGTGCCACGGGAGTAGTCTATTTGCCTGAGTCCCTTTCCTTGTGACATCCCTACTGCCTCATCATGATTGATACTTAAAGAAACAGTGGGTGGATCAAGCCGGCCCAGTGACTTAAGAGGGAAAGGCTGGGTCCATACCAGAACTGGGGCCGCGCCCGGCAAACATGTGGATCGTTTTAGAGTCAAGAGGAAAATACAGCTCGAGTTTTTACCTCATATACCATTAACTTTCCACAAAGATTTCCAGAAACCTGACTCACAGCTAGGAACCCAAACCCTGTGGGCGGGAGTAGGGGGGCGGGTGGGGGCAACCTACTACGTCACCACTTCCGCCTCGCCAGGCCAGCAAACGGGCAAAAAATGGAGAAAAAGACGCACACGCCAGCGACGACTACGTCCCGAAAGTGCGCACGCGCACGGCGAGGCCCCGCCCCTCACGTTCCCCCGCCCCCACCTCCCCCAGCCCCGCGCTCCCGCCTTGGAGAGGCGCGCGCACCACAATGCAGCTCCCTCTGGCACCGCCCGGGGCTTCCGCCCCGAGGACCGACGGTCGCAGTTCGGTTCCGGTCCTAGTCCCGCCCCCACGCGGGAACTTTCCAGAAGTCTTAATATCCGGGACCAGAGGCTGGCGCCAGGGCGCATTTCCGGCGAGGGACACGAAGGGAAGGATCCGGTGACGCCTCTTCCCGTCCCCCTAGTCACCCAGGCTCCAGCTCTCGGTGCGGCAGCGCCATCTGGTGCCGCGTCTCCCGTCGCCTGCGAAGGGGGCGCGCGCACCTTTCTTTCGGAACCTTCCAGAGAAATCGCGGCCCCGGCGTGTTTTTCCCCCTCGCCCCACGGAAGGGAGGCACCCCAGTCTCCGCCCTGCCGGTTCCCGCGCAGGAGGTACTTCGCAGGACTTTGAAGAGGAGGTTGCTTGTAGGAGTAGCGGTGTACTCCCAAAATGGAGAGGAAACGGATTTCTTTCTCTAGTTTTAAGCTCAGAAAAAAGGTTTCTGTGTTTTTATGCTTCCATGTGCCTTGTTCCTTAACTATTCCCAGTCATCCCCGCATGAATTTCTTAAGTCTGTCAGGAATGGGGGCCTCTGTTTCTCATTTGCTGGGACGATGGCTCAGGCTTTGTGGCTTAGGTTGTCCTCTGATAATAAAAGCTTTTGTTCCTTTCCACGTATTAAACCACTCTTGTAAAGCGTTTGGAGCCCACCGAGAAGTGTAAAATTTGGTAGATAAGTAGTTTTCAAAACAGGCTAGAATCGCTTAATTCTACTTTTGACAGTAATGTTACACTATGTTAACTAACTAGAATTTAAATAAAAACTTGAAACATTAAAAAAAAAAAAAAAAAACAGGCTAAGGAAATTTCCCAGTCATAGCCTCAAGAGATGCTCAGGCTGAATATAGATTTGTTTGCATCGCATATTTCTTTTAAATAACTCGAGAGGAAACATAAATTACCCAAAGTCAGCAAATCGAGGTAAATGTCTTGCCTGATAATGCATTCTTACGTGACAATCTAGATTTCCCTGGAAGCTTGTAGGCCTGACAATTTTAGGTAGCTAGCACAAGATTGTTCTTGATGTTGTATTGGAATGGGGTTTTAGCTGAATATCAACGTATATAATGACACTGAGATAAGTTTTCCTTTAGAATTTGTACAGTAGCGTGTATTAACTTGACTCAATTCTTCCATAATAGGGCTGTGGTTCTTAAACTTGAGCATCCATCAGAAGTCCCTGAAAGGTTTATTAAGCAGATTGGCCTTAACCTCCCAAGTAACTGGGAAGGACTGGGAGTACAGCTGGATAATTATAGCTTTGATAAATTCTCCCCTGATATTTAAGGTATTGGTCCTCGAACCACACCTGGAAGAATTTAGAGTTCAGGATTGCTTTGTCATTAATGTTCTTTGCTATTACAGGAGAGACAGTGATGATACTAGAACCGGAGAAATGTGTAGGCCTTTGACCCCTTTGCTGGAAAGTAGTATGTAAGCCTTAGAACCAGGAAAGTTGTACATAAATGAATATTCCCACATTAAAGTGACTACCACGTATAAATGTTCTGTGTATGATCATGTGATAGAGGGTGCTGTAATACCAGGTATACTAAATATTTCAGTTATTCTGCAGTAATTTGTGTCCTTCACATTTGCTGCCAGAAGTCAGTAAATCAGAAATTACTAGAATTATGAACAAGATTTTTCTAATTTTATCCTCTGGAAGATGCCAGGCTTTTTCAAAGTCCTTTTGCATCTCCCCAAGTTCCCTTATTTCTCTGAATCCTCTACCAACCCTACTTAACTTCACCCACACCATGCCATTCACAAATGGACACCATGCTTTCATTGGCTAAAAATGGCCCTCTCTTTTGTAAAAATGGCTTACCTAATCTTTTCTGCAGGCCTTTTCCTCTTAATTCTGTCAAATCCTAACTCTGCCACTGCATTTGACCCTGACGCAATATAGTGCACCACACACTGTTCTATTCTTGCTCCTAAGTGAAATACAAAGTGTTACATAGGTTTTTTATGTTCATAGCCGAAATTATTTCTAAAATCAGTTAAAAGTTTAGAATGTTTGCTGTAGTGTGACCGCCTTTACTATAAAAATAATATATACCTTTGATTTATAAATTTGTATATCTAAAGATCAATAAAGATGGGGATCCCTGGGTGGCTCAGTCAGTTAAGCATCTGCCTTTGGCTCATGTCATGATCCCAGGGTCCTGAGATAGCCCCGCTTTGGGCTCCCTGCTCAATGGGGAGCCTGCTTCTCCCTCTCCCTCTGCTGCTCCCCCTGCTTGTGCTCACTTGTGGTCTCTATTGCTCTGTCAAATAAAAATCTTAAAGATCAAAAAAGACCATTGAAATGTTGTTTTTGCAGTAATTTAGTAAGGTTTTTATGAATCAAAACCAATTTTAATAATATCACTGAAGTGATTAAAGGAATGAATTCATTATAAGATTTGAGGAATCAATCCATGCTGTCTAAAATGTAATATATCACAAAATTACATCAGATCAATGAGATTGTACTTTATATATTTTTATGAAATCAGATATTAATCACACATGCTTGTTTTTCTGTGTATTTTAGTTGCATCCACTACATTGTGTATTTTGAGCTCTATGTCAGCCACTGGGTTCCCTAAATCAGTCTTGATCTAAAGCAAATTCATGGCTTTGAGAACTTTCTTCATGGAAAAATGCAAGGCTCATAGTTTTATAGTTACATATGAATGAGCCCAATTTCATAGATTCATTTTTACTGACAACTATGTGCTTCTTAGTAGGAACCTGCTGAATGAGTTATTAAGGCTTACTAAATTTGGTATTCATAGACTAAGATTATTGCATTACCACAAATAACTGAGAATTCTAATTCAGTACTCCACTCAGTTGTGTGATGCCACCAACTCTTGGCACCTTTACAAACTCTTACCCTATATGCATGCATGCAGGCGGTTGGAATTTCCATAATACTCAAAAAGGTTGCTTTCCTGCCAGTGTATCATCAGTGTTAAATACTGAGCTATGTTAATTATTCTTAATTGCTGCCTGTGTTCCACTAACTACCTTTTTAGAATTACTTAAGGTTTTATATTTATGAATTGATGTGTACTTTTGTAATTGCAAGGTGTTACCATTTGACTATTTTCTACCTCTCAGTTTTTAAAAGCCATTACTATTTTGTTCACTGGACTCTCTAGTCCTTTCTTTTCCCCTATAACATGAGTGAGTCTCCATCAGAAAAAGAAGAAAAATGAACAGTGGTTGAGAGCACCTGTCCTAAAACCATGGTATTCCTCTAGGAGTCCTAGTACTTTGTATCTGAGTCATTACTGATTAACCATTTAAACCAACGAAGGAAAGGCACATATTCTGTGCCTTATTTTAAATGAACCTTGTTACAAATTCACTCATGAGAAAGAGGTGTGATATAAAACCCAATTATTCATTAGAAATGCTACCTGTTGTGTTTGGGGAGCATTATTAAATAACCTGACTGTGTTGACTAAATGTAATTAGTAATTTGTAACGTTTATTTATTATGGCTATTAACGTTACCATTTATCTTGGCTAATATTGTTGTTAAGCACCATGTGAGATGATGGAGTTTACTTTCACTCGAGGATTGGTGGAGATTGACATAGTAATTACATTAGGACTCCAGTATCAGATTTGTTTTCAAAAATATTTTCCATTGATTACTTTCAGGTCCATTTTTTTTTTTTTTAAATCTTTCCTCCACTTTCTAAAAACATAATACCTAAATGAATGTGTAATGAACATCTGTGGAAAGAAGCATTTCTCCAAAGAGAAATTTTGAAATAAGTTGATTCAACTCTTGCAGTGTCTTAAAGTTTTTAGATACCTTTTGTTTTTTTATTTATATGGCAGACAGAGATCACAAGCAGGCAGAGAGGCAAACAGAGCGAGAAGAGGAAGCAGGCTCCCCGCTGAGCCTAGAGCCAGATGCAGGGGCTCCATCCCACCCTGGGATCCTGGCCTGGGCTGAAGGCAGAGGTTTTAACCCACTGAGCCACCCAGGCACCCCTTTAGATACCTTTTTATCAGCATTATTTTTGCTACAATCAATAGCCTCGTTAATACTTTCCATTTTAGCCTAACACACACTACTGTCACTCACATTTTTACTCTGTATTGGGACATTGTTTTTTTTGGTACGCTGCCAATATGTAAGACTGTCAGTCACTGGCAATTGAATCTCTGTAGCCTTAATACTGCCTTTCTATGGTGTTTGAGTTATAGTTATTAAACTTTCAAAACTTTGAGCTTGTTGTATTTTAAATCTCAAACTGCCTATTATTTCTTTTAAGTTATTCTTTGGAAGTAAATTTGAACTAATTGTTCTGTGGTGCTCATTTTTTTTTTTTTTAAAGATTTTATTTATTTATTTGACAGACAGAGATCACAAGTAGGCAGAGAAGCAGGCAGAGAGAGAGGGAGGGAAGCAGGCTCCCTGCTGAGCAGAGAGCCCGATGCGGGACTCGATCCCAGGACCCCGAGATCATGACCTGAGCTGAAGGCAGAGGCTTAACCCACTGAGCCACCCGGGCGCCTGTGGTACTCATTTTAATGGCTATTCTCCTGATGGTGAGCTATATTTATTATTGTGTTGTTAAAATAACAGATTTCTTATTTGTAATCAATTAGATACAAGACTAACATATTGTACATGTCTCAATGATGACTGATATAATTTGATATATGATGAAGTAAATTAACTTTTAAAGTAGAAGGACTGATGCAGAGCATACATTTATTGTAATAGCACATTTAGAGCCCTTGACATTTGATATGGATAAGATATTTTAAGATCTAAGTTTACTAGTTTGAGTAATGCCAATTATTAGTACTTTGGAAAAAGCAAAAATATAAAGGTATTTTCATATGCCTTAAATACTACTACAAAAACAGCCATTTTAAGTAGATCTTTTTCAACTATTATGGTAAGCTTTTTTAATATTCCAGCCATGTATTGATCAGAATTAGTCACATACACTACTGAATTAACTGCATCTGGCTCTTCCTCAGTAATCCTGATGTTTTAGTTATATAGATAGAGTCATTGTATCAACTCCACTGTCTTAAATATGTTTCCATACCAGATGAAATACAGTCCCATTAAGCAGATTTCTAATATTAAACACTTCCTGTTGAGTACAATAATGTCTCCCTAACTATAATTCCTATTGTTCAAAATTCTACAAATGTGGATTTGTGTACTTGTACTTCTTCCACAAATGTGAGAATTTAGCCTACTGTATTTGTGAACATAAGTAATTTTTCTTGAGGATAAATTTTAAAATTACGATGAAAGCATGGGATCCTGGGAAGAGAGAAAGGAGATAAAATACATAGAAGAGCAAGTATATGTAGATATCTTTGTAATGTAATCTTGGGAGAAGTAGAGGGAACTGAGACAAAGTGAAACAAAGCAAAGGAATTGAGACTTGTGAAAGCTTTAGAGGTAGAGCAATGTTCTGCCATGGTCATTTCTATACTGGTATGAAGTTATCTTAAACATAAAACAATGCATTAGAAAGGTTTGAAGACTATCTCACAGTATACTGGCATTTTTCTCCTTCAGTTAACCTAACCTAAAAAAGATATCATAAAAAACACTGATTATTTTGTGGAGATCCAGGGAAAATGCTTCTTATAATTTGTATTTACAACAAGGCAAAAACACATTCATAAAGCATTTTGAAAATTGAACAGTGCAGATTATTACTGTTTAAAATACTGAAAATGCAAGGAGTTGATTTCTTTAATGCATTGTCTATCATCATTTTAGGTTTGCTTATTACTATAATCCCCTAACCCTGCTTTACCTATAAGGTCTTAAATACTTCATTCCTGTTTTCACTTATAATAATAGGTTTTAGAAGTATAATTTCTCATGTTGGTAAGTAATGCTGGGTGAAGGGATAAAGTTAAAACAATTCTAAATACTTGACAAAAATAATTATAAATATTGAATGTTTACTACAACACTCTACAGTATGCCCAAAGAATATTATATATAAAAGAATTATATTTTTCATTTGAAATGAGTAAGATATACATTCACCAAATAATTCTAGGTAGAACAAAGTAATATATATAAAGAAAGCAAAACCAAAAATCAGAAGAAAATGAAGATGAATATCTAATCTCTAGATAGGAAAGGACCTTTTTGTAAAATAAAATTATTTTATAGAGAGAAATGTACATATGTGCATGAGCTAGGAGAGGGGCAGAGAGAAGGAATCTCAAGCAGACTCCCTGTTGAGCACAGAGCCAACTTGGGGTTCAGTTTCAGGACCCTGAGATCATGACCTGAACCAAAATCAAGAGTTGGAAGCTTAACCAGCTGAGCCTCCCAGGTGCCCCAGGAAAGGACATTTTTTTTATCATAAAAGTGATCAGAAATCAAAGGAAAAGACAACTGATCATTCTTTCTACATAACAGTGTTAAAGTCTTTGTGTTAGAATCTATGAAACAAATAATGAAAAAAAAAGTTTGTCCTTAGTATGTCAATCCATTTTTAAAAACCTAATATATTGGGGTACAGATGGCCCTTCTTTTCACTACATCTGTATCTTTGGGGTAAACACCCAGTAGTGCAATTGCAGGGTCATAGGGACTATGGAGTATTATGCCTCCATCAGAAAGGATGAATACCCAACTTTTGTAGCAACCTGGACGGGATTGGAAGAGATTATGCTGAGTGAAATAAGTCAAGCAGAGAGTTAATTATCATATGGTTTCACTTATTTGTGGAGCATAACAAATAGCATAGAGGACAAGGGGAGATGGAGAGGAGAAGGGAGTTGAGGGAAATTGGAAGGTGAGGTGAACCATGAGAGACTGTGGACTGTGAAAAACAATCTGAGGGTTTTGAAGGGGCGGGGGGTGGGAGGTTGGGGGAACCAGGTGGTGGGTATTGGAGAGGGCATGGATTGCATAGAACACTGGGTGTGGTGCAAAAACAATGAATACTGTTATGCTGAAAATAAATTTAATAAACCTAATATATTGACCAATTTTATTTTTCTTTTTGTAATACTAGTGTTTTCTGATTTTTCCATAATGAAACGATATGTAAGAATTGTAAAAAATTGTCAGTCGCTTAAATCTGCTCACTAAAAAGTCTCTTGGAATGGGTGTATAATGAAATAAAATCCAATGCTTTACTATTTAGAAGAGATGCATCTAAACACATGTATTAGGAGCCATAGAAGAAGAGAGAGAGAGAGAAGACTGTGTGGTTTAGAAAGTATGAAGAAAAGATGACCAAGTACTTTCCAAATTTGATGATGAACATTAATATGCAATCCAAGAAGCTCAATAAACTCCAAAGACTATTAACCCAAATAAATTTATACCAAGATACATTATATTCAAACTGTTGAAAGAGAGCATCTTGTGGTGCAGCAAAAGAAAAATGACTCATCATGTAACAGTGGAAACACAGTAAGATTAAGAGGGGATTTCTCATCAGAAATTGAGGCCCAACGGCAGTAGAATGACATATTCAAAGAAAAAACCTGTCAACCAAAAATCCTATATTTGGAAAAACTTCTTCAAAAACTGAAGGGAGAATGAAGACATTCTCAGATAAACAAAGACAATTTGTTGTTACCACATCTGCCTTACAAGAAATACTAAAGAAAACCCTTCAGGCTGAATGGAAATGACAACGGATGGTAATTTGAATCCACATAAAGAAATAAAGAACACTGGAAAAGGTAATTACATGGAAAGAGGTAGGAGAAACTTAAATGCAAATTACTAAACGGAAGAACTCAGTCTGAAAAGGGTATCTACTGTACGATTCCAACTATATAACATTCTGGAAGAGGCAAAATAGGAAGACCAAAAAGATCAGTGGGTGCAGGGGTCAGGAGGGGATAACTAAGCAGAACACAGGGATTTTTAGGGCAGTGAAAATATTCTGTATAATGTTATAATGATGGACATACAATATACTGGGTCCAAACCCATAGAAATGTGCAACATCAAGAGTGAACCCTAAGGTAAACTATGGACTTTGGGTGATTACAGTGTGCCAGTGTGGGTTCATCCATGGTAACAAATGTACCACTCTGGTGGGAGAATGCTGATAATGAGAGAGACTATGCCTGTGTGGGGGTAGGGGCTCTATGGTAAATCTCTGTACCTCTCTCTCAAATTTAGGTTGTAAACCTCAAACTTCTCTAAAACATAAAGTCTTAATTCAGGAGAAAATTTTTTGTAATTTACCTAATTACATAGGTAAATATAAAGGACTACAGAAATACTATCTAAATACTTACAATACAATGTAAATACTTATAAAGACAAATACTTCTGTCTTTCCTCTTAACTGATTTACAACACAAATGCATAAAACAATAATTACAAAACTGTTATTGAGCTTATATAATGATGTGATATATGGCAACAATAACATGAAGGGAAAAGAAATACACCTATGTTAAAGCAAAATTTCTGTATTTTACTGGCATTAAATTAATCTGAAGTAGATTGTGATTAATTGCAGTAGATTGTAACCAATTACCAGTTATTTTAAGGCCAAGAGCAGCCGCCAAGGAAACAATTTAAGTCTTAAAAAAATGAATTAAAATAGTATATTAGGATGTATCTATTTAACATAAACAAACATAGTTCAAGAGGAACAGAGGAGAAAAATGACTTGAGACATATGAAAAACAAATACCAAAATAGCAGAAGTCCAGCTATATCAGTATTTTCATTTCATGTGTATAGATCAAAGGGCAGCGATTGTCAGACTGTATTAAAAAAATCCAACTATATGCTACTTACAAGACAAATCCAAAAGACACAAATAGATGGGAAGTTAAAAGAATTTAAAAGTTCTACCACACAAATAGAAGCCATAAAGGAACTGGATTGAATATATTAACACCAGAAAAAATACACTTAAAAAAAATACTTGAGACAAAGAGGGACATTTCATAATGAAAAAAAGGATCAATTCAACAGGAAAATAGAACAATTATAAATGTATACATACCTGTCATATATCCCCTAAGTACATGAAGGCAATATGATGGAACAACTAGACAGCAAGGATGTCCTTTATATCCCTTAACACTTAACACTATCAGCCAACTTGACCTATTGATCTCTCTTGAATACTCCACCAAACAAAAACAGAATGCACATTCTTCCCAAGTGCACCTGGAGTGTTTTCAAAAATAGACTACGCGCTAGGCCATAAGACACATCCCAATATATTTAAAAGGTCTGAAATCCTATGTTCTCCAGCTGTAACAGAAATAAATTTGAAATCAGCAACAAAAAGGAAATTCTTTTTGAAGTGATGGAAATGTTGTAAGACTGGGTTTGGTGCTTGTTGAACAGCTATGTAATTTACTGAAAAAAAAAATCAATTATGTACTTAAAATGTGAATTTTATATGTAAAGTATACCTCAACGAACCTGCTAAAAATTAATGCAATAGTCAATATTTACCAGAGCAACAACAGCATAAACTTTCAGAATAACTTTAGTGAGAAGTATATGTGGCCCTACATGAATAAAAAGTGATGAAGCTCTGAGAAAAGAGTAGAAATAAATTAGAAAAACTAAGCTTCTGCATGTCAAAAATAGCATTTCCAAGGATGTCAGTTATGTCAGAATTGCTTTATAGAATTAATGCAATTCCAGTGAAAATCATAAGGAAATTTTGGTTTGATTTGTTTCCAAATCATTCAGTTTCTCAAAAAATTTGGTTTGTTTTGTTTGATTTGTTTGACAAAATCATTCTAAAGTTCATCTGAAAGATTAAATACAAAAAAATGCATAGAATATTTTGAAAGGAAGAGAAATGAGTTAAACAAGTGATACTGGACAATAAGCCATATTTTTAGGTTATGATAAATACAAATATTATAACACTGATGTAGAAATAGAACATGAATTAAATAAAATATCCAAGAAATAGGGGTGCCTGGGTGGCTCAGTGGGTTAAGCCGCTGCCTTCGGCTCAGGTCATGATCTCAGAGTCCTGGGATCGAGCCCCGCATCAGTGGGGGGGTCTCTGCTCAGCAGGGATCCTGCTTCCTCCTCTCTCTCTCTGCCTGCCTCTCTGCCTGCTTGTGATCTCCGTCTGTCAAATAAATAAATAAAATCTTAAAAAAAAAAAATCTAAGAAATATCTTCTTGTATGTTTTAGTACATGTTAAAAGACACAACACAAATTGAAATGTTGTTTTATTATTATTATTTATTGATATAAATGGTGGAAATAGAACTTGCAATTATATTCCTGTGTTTCTCTTTTATGGAAATAATCCTAAAATGGCGTGAAGAGGAAATATTAATTGTAACTTTATTTGTAATTGTACAAAATTTGAAGCAACCTAAACACCTGAGCAGGGGATCAGTTAAGATAACTATAGTTAACTTATAACTCACAGATACGAATATTATGCTGTAATGAAGATGATTATAAATAATATGTCATTATGAGAGACTGCTTGTAAATTTGATGTTAAGAAAAATAGTAAAATTTTAAATTCTCTCATCTTCAGAAACATACATGACAGAACAATGGGTGTGAGGCTTCCACAGACATAGGGCTTCTTCACTGGGGAAGCAAGAACTGGCAAAATCAGTAATAGATGAAAGCTAATGCTGTCATGCTTGCTCCTAAGACTAGCATTTTGCACAATGTAGCAGACTTTCAATATATCAGCCTTCGTATGAAGAAATTCATAAGGAAATGGAAGTTATAAAATCAACGTGATGTTTAGTTGTTCCTTTGAAATAATAATGCATAGATATTTGGGATTTTTTAACAGGAGAAAATTAAATTTAATAAGTGTATGTATGGGGAACGCACACAGACATGAAATCTCCCATGTTTGTGTATTCGTGAAGAATGCTGCCCATGCTTGTTCATTGTCTTGCTTCCCTTCTTTCCTTTTTTCTTCCTAATTCTTATTTCTTATTTATTCCCATTCTAGAAATAAACGTTCCATTCTAGAAATAAACTGAGTTTTATAAAAGTAATTTTTAAACATTCTGGGTTTATGATAGATCTATGAACTTCTAAATGCTTAAATTATCTTGTTAAAGGGTCAGACACTTAGGTAAAGTCTTCTTATTTGAAACAGACTTTTGGTAATTCATCGTGGGAAAAGAAAAACAGATTTATCAAAGCAACACCCCACTAGATGAAATCCTCCTGCCTCTCATGCTGGTCTGTAGAGAACTGCTGAGTGCACTAAATTAATCTGAGACACATTGTGTGAGGAAATCCTTAATATTGCTCCTTTAGCAATATATACATTACAATTAGGATAATATGTTGCTCTTTTAGAAACCTAAACTGAACATGATTTTTAAAAATTTAAACTTCACTGAGGCACTTTAATGACTCATGATTATTTCCAAGAAATGGTTACTTTCAAGTAGCATAATAATCCTATACAAATCCAGGACTTGGGGGAGGATTCCTTTTGAACTTGCATAAGGAATTCTACAAAAAAAATTTTTTCTTAAGTCTTGTAGCCACCAATTTTGCAATGATCTTATTGAGGGAAATTATTGCTTGTTTTTTTGGACTATATGAGGAATTCAAATTCTTCATAAGGTTTGGTATTGTTTTATTTGGTTATAGTTCTTTCAGCACTGTAATTATGTCCTTTATCTTTATGATCCCAGTACTAACACTCTGTCTGCCATGTAGTAGGTGGTCTAAAAATGTTTTTGTGAACTGCTATTTTTTGTTCTTTATTGGAAATTCAAAACAAGAAGCTGGGGAAGGGTACTAGTTCTATAAAAATGATTTAACTCTCTCTCCTCAACCTTTCTTTTAGTTCTCTGGAGCAAGGAAGTAAGCCAGGGTATGAGCTCTGGTGAGGAGGAAAGTAGGGGGACCTATGGAGGGTTTCTTCAGAGGCTATAAAGACTTTGCGGAGATGAGATAGTGAGGAAACCATGGGTTCTAAACTAAAGGAATGTAGGCTTGCAAGAGTCTCCTTTTCTTTGGGTCAGAGCATTCTCAAGTTGGACAACAGAGAAGCACAAAGGAGTAAGCCACCATATCATGTTAAACTAATAAGTATGTGCATGTCCTTTTATAAAAATAAAAAAGTCAAGATTTTTAGGGGCACCTGAGTGATTTTTAAAAGGCAACTACACTAAAAAGCTTAGTTTGTACTAAAGGTTGAAATACAGTTTTATTTGTAGTACAGAAACAAAGTAGAACTTTAAGAGGAAAAAAGACAGTTGTCAAATTCTAACACTTTTTCACTCATAATCTTTCTATGCAAAACTTGATCCCTCTGTGACCTTGGGAAAGGTACTTCTCTATGCCTTAGCTCTTCTGTATTTGTAAATAGAGGATGATAATTATGGTACCCACCTCACAGGGTTGTTAAGATTTAAATCATTTAGGGCGCCTGGGTGGCTCAGTGGGTTAAGCCGCTGCCTTCGGCTCAGGTCATGATCTCAGGGTCCTGGGATAGAGTCCCGCATCGGGCTCTCTGCTCAGCAGGGAGCCTGCTTCCTCCTCTCTCTCTGCCTGCCTCTCTGCCTATTTGTGATCTCTCTCTCTGTCAAATAAATAAATAAAATCTTTAAAAAAAAAAAGATTTAAATCATTTAATATGTCTTAAAAGTTTTAGAAAAGTGCCTGGAAAATACTTGAGACAATAAATATTTGTTAAACAAATAGTACTTGAAAAGTATCCCTACCAAAGCATATTTATATATTTTCTTTTAGGGGCGCCTGGGTGGCTCAGTGGGTTAAGCCGCTGCCTTCGGCTCAGGTCATGATCTCGGAGTCCTGGGATCGAGTCCCGCGTCGGGCTCTCTGCTCGGCGGGGAGCCTGCTTCCCCCCCTCTCTCTCTGCCTGCCTCTCTGCCTGCTTGTGATTTCTCTCTGTCAAATAAATAAATAAAAAATCTTTAAAATGTGGCACTGTTGTTAAGATACATTTTCACAGTTTGCTTTTAACTATTTGTGTATATTTCTTGAAGTTAAAAAAAAAACTAGTCTATCTTTATAGTAAACAGAAAGAAATGAGGGAAGAAAGGAATAAAGAAGGACAGGAAGTAAAGAAATAAAAAGGAATACTAAGTGTTTTTAAGAAAAAGATTAAAAATTTTGACCTTTGTCAGACGATAACAGTACAATGATAATTTTCTCACTTTCTGGTTTCTATTAGACTACCTGACTACTAGGGACTAAAAATGAAGGTAAGTAAAATAAAACTCTCACATAATTCTTAATATTTAGTCTGTGAAATAATATAAAATGGTTATTATAATAGTCTATATACTAATATAAAGTTACTGCTATTATCAACCATGAGATTCACTCAATATTAGAGTTTTATTTTTAGCTCTCAGTAATCTTCAGAGTCAATGTCATTTTTCTAACCAAGTCACTCATGCAGAAATTAGCACATATCCTAAGGATTAAAAACAATAAAATGTTAAATGTAATAACAGGTGACTTTTTAACTTTATGTTTCTAAGAATCTGATAGGCATGTTTATATCATAACATATGATAGACCTGTCATTCAAATTTTCTGTTTCCCAGAAAACAATATTTTTAGGTGATTTGAAAGACTATTGCGTTTCTTCATTTTCTCTATGTTCACACACTAGAAAGAGGTTTGAAAATGGTTTTGAAGTCTAATACTCTTAGAGAATTATATTAACCTAGTACATTTACTTATAATATTTCTTTATTATGTTATTTTATTTCAAAAGTACCATCTTTTTTTTCAGCTAAAGTAAATTCCATTTAAGTACAAAACATGAAATTCAGGTACATCTCAGTTTTGAAAGAATTTGAATACAATTAGAATATAACAAAGTTAAAGAATAGAGAAGATACCTCAAAATATCATATATTTGGTGTTACAGACTGAATGTTTGTGTCCTCACCAAAAATCACATATTGAACCTCTAAACCCCCACTGTATTGAGAGGTGAGGCCTTTGGGAGGTAATTAGGTTTAGATGAGGTCATGAGAGTAGAGCCCCCATGATTAGGGCCCTTATAAGAAGATAAAAAGACACCAGAGATACTTCTCTCTGTTTTAGGAAGACACAGTGAGAAGACAGCCATTTATGAACCAGGAGGAGAGCCCTCACCAAAAACTGAACCTGATGGAGCCTTGGTCTTGGACTTCACAGGCTCCAGAACTGTGAGAAATTAATGTCTGTTGTTTAAACTACCCAGTCCATGGTATTTTGTTACATCAGCCTGAGCTGGCTAAGACATGTAGATATTATTTTCAGATTCTGGAAGCTCAGTATAAAATAAGAAAATTAACTGGCATTATAGCTAATATCCTAAGAACAGAATATATTTCCTTACTTATCTATCCACACATTTACACTACAACTTTTAACAACTTTTTCTCTAATAGAACTTTAGTTTGGTTTGGAAACTTAAATTCAAATTCATAGACTTTTTTTTTTTTTTTTAGAGAGAGAGAGAAAGAGAATCCCTGAATGGGTGTGAAAGGGGCAAGAGGGAGAGGGAGAGAATCTTAAGCAGGCTCCATGCCCAAAGTGGAGTCCCAACTTGGGGCTTGATCTCAGACCCTGAGGTCATGACTTGAGCTGAAATCAAGAGTGGGATGCTTAACCAACTGAGCCACCCAGGCCAAAACAGTCTCTCCATAGACTTTCAAAGCCTAATATCTTAAGGAAATTATTTTAAAGGGAAGAAGATTAGCCTTTGGAAGAAGAAAGCCCTGGTTTTCTTTGTTTTTTTGTTATTTGTTTGTCTGTTTTCCCCTTTCCACAGAATCTATGGTGACAGAAAATATGGAAATGCCACCTCAAAATATGGAAGGACTAAACAATCCTGCAGACCCCTGGTCACAATAAAGAGGTCTTTTCACACATCATAAAAATTGTTGCCAAATGAAATTGAATAGGTCTTGGCAGCAACATCCCAGAGAGAACCAATCACCTTTTTGAATATGTAACTAAAGAATCCATTTGTAAGCACACAAGCTATCCACCATTTAAAAATTCTTGAAACACTTCATTGCACATCTGTAACTTTATATAAATATATATTTATATATATTTCAGAGTCAGCAACATTATAGGTAAGTTTTAGCCTTGTTTTGCTATGCTTTGGTTAAACTGAAAGGATTTGGAGACACAAAATTAGGGCCCTTCAAATAAAGCCCCACAAAATTAAAAGCAATCTTGTGTTTTGGTTAAAATCTTTCCATACCTAGTCTGCAAACTGTGACAACAGCTCAACAGACTTACATTTTTTGTACTGGTAGCACATTTTTCTTAATGCCTTGAGTGTAAGTATTAGTGAGCTTTTAGAAAGTGTTATTCTCCTAGATCTGTTGCCACTACTGTGTTAAAATATGTTTAAGAATCTTTTATTTCTATGCTACCTCCTTTACCTTTTCCAGTTCCTTCTTCTAGTTTGCTATAAGCTTGTAAGTTATTAATACAAATAAAAGGATTTTTCTTTTCTGGTCTGGATTTCAAGCTGAAATCCTGACTATTGTGAATTTAGTTCTAAAAATGAAAAAGAGGAAAAAGATAAATATGGGTGTTAGGAGTCATTCTAGAGTTTAACCTTTGCAAAAGATCTGAATGTTTCTTATAACACTGATAAAAATTGTTTACTTGAGTTCTATTATTCTATTCATTTTACAAGTACTGTTTATTTCCAAATTGAAGATATTTTCCCCATGATAGTCTCTGTGTATAATCCCTCTGATTGCTAGAAATACTCTATCTTGTTACTTTTAAATGGCATTACTTAGACATGTTTCTTTTCCTCCATTACATTTCTTGTCTTTTTAAAATGTCTTTGTGAGTGATATTAGATGGGTATTACAAATTGGATTTAAGAGATCCATGCCAGTGTACCTGACTGAAATTCTGTACTGCCTTCTGCCGGTGTATCCAGTTTAATACCATAAATAGCCACAAAACTTAAGACCACTTTTCAGCTTAAATCTTTCTAAGTTAGTTGCTTTTCAGAGCTACTTGCTTATCCCTTGCAATCCAAAAGCCCCAAAATATCATAATGTAATGCTTTTTTGAATAGGACAGAGATGACTTACAGCATTACTCTAACAATTCCAAAGGTGTCATCATTTTTTGATAATTACCATACCTGGGGGCCATTATTGTACCACATAATCTGACTAATACTCTGTCATTTCTTTCTGTTTAAATCACAGCCACAAATCGAAGGGTAACACGTTTTGGATTTGTTTTCTCAGTCAGCCTGAAAGAAATGGTCATCTTTTTCAACTTTAGCAGCTTAACATCTCACTTCAAATTTTTCAAACTATTCCATAGCTGAGATCACATTTCCGCTGCTCTCTGAGAATAACTGAATATTATTTGTTTCTGGACTTCATTTTCATGTTTCCTTCTCCTATGATACCTAGAGCCAATATCAGTTTGGGGGCTAATGAGTGTAAGTGGTAATTTTTGAAGATAAGATATTCAAATTTGGAAACTCAAATCTTCACATTAATTTTAGCTATTTCCTTCCCACTTTTTTTTAAATGAGAAATGTCTAGCATCCACAATTTTTTTTATGACCTTGCCATCAAGTGATTCTGACCTCTATTTATTCTTCAACATAGCTGCCTACACCTGTTCACTTATATGGTCTCACTTATATTTTTCTTATTGCCTAGAATAACCATCTTCCATTCCCACATGTCCAATGTCCATCCAGCACTTAGGCCTGGGTCAAATGGTACTTCCTCTATGAAGTCTTCCTACATTCTCCACAAAAAATAATGTTCTTTTTCTTCTGAAATTACATAGTACTTTATGTAGACTTCTAATTTCATACACTTATTAATTAGGAACACTTCTAAAATGTGCACCACTAAACTCTCCAAGGTCTAAGGATCTCATCTTCTCCATTCAGGAGAACCAAATTATCAATATTTGTTGAATAAATGAACTATGTAGATAGCAAAACAATGTTAATTTTCTGTGTAAAAGGAGAAATTCATCTAAATTGGTTCATTTAAAAAAAATGGCACCTGGGTCACCTGGGTGGCTCAGTTAGTTAAAAAAAATGTTTTACAAGTATGCTATATAATAAGATTAAAATATCAATTTTAAGGCATCTGGGTGGCTTAGGTGGTTAAGTATCTGCCTTCGGCTCAGGTCATGATCCCAGAGTCCCAGAATCAAGTTCTGCTTAGGCTCCATGCTCAGCAGGGAGTCTGCTTCTCCCTCTCCTTCTGCCCCTCCACCTGTTCATGCTCTTGCTGTCTCTCACAAATAAATAATAAACTTTTTTAAAATATCAATTATAACTATAAGTAAAATTATATAAATTTTATATAAATTATATAAATTTCCTAGCATGATAGTTGGGAGTTGAGAAGAACTAAAAAAAAAAAAAGCCAAGGAAACCCTTGTCAAGGCAAAATTATATTGAGCATAAGCTATTGCAGGAGCTGTTAAGAATGAATGTGGTAAGATACTGGTAAGGGTTATTTCACTGTGGTTTACTTTACAAAAATTATATTACCTTTGTTACTTTTGGTCACAATTCTTTCTTTTTTTTAAGATTTTATTTATTTGACAGAGAGAGGCAGCAAGAAAGGGAATACAAGCAGGGGGAGTGGGAGAGGGAGAAGCAGGCTTCCTGCCAAGCAGGGAGCCTGATGCAGGGCTTGATCCCAGGACCCTAGGATCATGACCCCAGGCAAAGGCAGACGCTTAATGACTGAGACACCCAGGCACCCTTTTGGTCACAATTCTTAAAAGGATTTTTAAAAGGTATATTTTGATAAAGTATGTAACTACTTGGTGACTTTAAATAGAATGACTTGGGCCTCCTAACCCAGGAATGGGGAGAACATGAGCACAGGGGCTCATGCAGATTTCTCACTAAGCCCAGGACTCTGCCTCTAAAAGGATTAAAAGAATATGTCATAGATGGGCATCATTATTGTCACTGACATCAACCAACAGCTCTTCTCTTTTCTTTTCTTCTCTACATAATAAGTACTTTCCCATTTCTTCATCTTTAAAAGCCCAAATCAATGCCACTGCTTTGGAAGCCTTTCCCAAGCCAAATGGATTACTTTCTCCTTCCTTGCTCTTTAAGCACTTGTATCTCTATCTGTTATGGAATGTAACCCCCTATTTATGCCTCCTCATCTTCTCTAACTGCCTGGACTTAGAGACTATAGTTTTCTGTGCAAGTCCAACCACTAGCACAGTTTCTGGCATTTGTGAAGACATTGGATAAGCAAAGAATTTCCCTTTCATTCAGTTTGTCTTATGATAGACATGTTCTATCATTTTTAAAGCTACTTTCACTTTCATTTCTGTGGAACCTACAAATAAGAGGTACAAAAGGTCACAAGATCAAGAACATGATGAATGAGCTGGTTTTCCAGCTCTATTCTTGAAAATTGTTTGTCAAGGTAACCTGGGAGAAGTGGGAAATCTACCAGGTCAGAGACACCCTGATTCTCAGATGGAGGTCTTTTATTGAATTAGGCAGCAGGAGGGTCCTCTGCCCTCAGGAACTACCTTCTCAGTTTCTACTCTGATGGTTCAGTGGTTTCTTATTCCTCTGTATGTTAAGCAAGCCATTGCATACCCTCCTAGTACGCTCACAGTGCAATCCTTCCACTTCACTGTACTCCTCAGCTTTTCTCTCGAACTTCCTTTAAGCTTGTCTTGGTCTTGCTTTAACTATATATTGCTGAAACAGAATGCTTCCACCCTGCCTGTATCTACACTCACCACTGTACTCATTACTCCAAGAAAAAAACATAAAAGCCCAACTTTTTATAAAACACCTAACAAATATTCTGATAAGAATAAAAACACAAAATAAAACTTGCAATAGCATAATTTTAACTGGACAGTGAGGTAAAGAATAATGGCATTTTGTGAAAACAGCTATTAGTGACCCAGGGAAAATTGGATCTCGGTACAAATAATAAACAAAATATAACTGACAGCAGCTGAAGTTGCACAAGGCAGAATCTGGTGCAGACTATAAATCAATAGAAAAATCAAACCTGGGTAATACTAAGATCATAGAAAATGGAATTTCATAGAAATAATGGCCAAAAAGCAAATTTACAATGGTGAATCTATAATTAAGAAAACAATATGGACAAAGACTATTCTGGGAATCAAATCTTCATGTAATTTATGTAGGAAAGTGATAATAGTGGACCATTTCAGAAAAATAAAAAGGAACATGACAAAAAAGAAAAATGGTTCAACTGCTTTGTGTAGAGATTGTATTTATTAAAAATTAGAGTAATGAAATTTGCTCTGGAATATTTTCTCATTGATGTTGGTATGCTTCTTATCGAAATACTTGTATTATAAACATAGGGTCAGAACATCCCCAGTGTTAAAATAACTGGATCAGAGGACCTCCTGTGCCTCTTGTGATTGAGGTTCTCCCCTCTTAACGTCCCTAATGCTTCTCCTAGAAGTCTGTATGTAAAGGGGGTCATATGTGACTAATTATTAGTAAAATATCAAAATGTATTTATGGGTTTGCATTTCTTCTTTAGGAAAGATACTAGTATTCAGGGACTTTTTTGGGAAGATCACTATTTAAAAGAATAGTGTGTGTGTATATATATATATATATATATATATATATTTAAAGATTATATTTATTTATTTGACACAGAGAGAGATCACAAGTAGGCAGAGACAGGCAGAGGGAGAGAGGGACGCAGGCTCCCCACTGAGCAGAGAGCACGATGTGGGGCTCGATCCCGACTCTGAGATCATGACCTGAGCTGAAGGCAGAGGCTTAACCCACTGAGCCACCTAGGTACCCCTATTTTAATGGATGAAATGTCCAGGAAGAAACAGCTGGGACACTAAATTTGCTTTGCTGAACAAGCTTTATTAATTTATAAACATTAGTCCTGGGCAGTCATTGCTAGTCATCTACACTATGAACTCTTACCACAAGCATTTCCCAGGACTCCTGCTGTTCGCTTTGGTACTTACAGTAAATGAAGATAAAGACAAAAAATGGGAGGCAGCTCAAGCTTGTGGAGAGAGTAGCAATCAGGTTATGAACTACCTGATGTGATGTAACAATGCAGGGAAACCATTACACAGCTCACCAAAGTCTAATGACATTTGTCAAGTTGTATAAGGTGATCAGCACACTCCTGTGGCAATTGTTTAATGAAATGCTGGAAAAAAGAGCTCTGAAACATTTCTTAAATATTTCTGTCCTAGAGATAGCAAACACTTAACAGAAATAGGATAGTATTCAAGGTAAGCTATCAATTTAATTTCATTTGTGATCCAACCCAGCTCCTGTACTGTGGTGTCCTCTGTCTGCACAGAGCTGCTCTCTGTGACCAGGCACCAAATAATGAGTAAGAATTAGTTTTTCAGGTTGCAGAATTTATCAGAAAGTCCCAGATACGAATGATTGGATTAAAGTGAATGCAATAAACGTGTAAGGTTGTCTATTTGCTGTATTTATAAGGCCTCAACATAAATTACAGAATTTACATGTAGCTGTATATTTATCCAAGGGAAATTTTTTAACCTACATTTCATAAAGATTTATTTGATTATGGGTATATAGATATACACACATAACCCATTTAGTGATCAAGTGTTCCCTAATTAGAATAAGATTGCTTATACCACAAAAATTCAGAATAAACGGAGTAAGAAATACATCTGAGCTTTATTTTTAGATAGAATTATTCTAATGATATATTAAGCTAAATAAGTTTTCCCATAGGTCTGTTTTATCATTTTTATTAACAACCAATAACCACTAATCCCCTAAAAGAAATCACAGATGTAATAGTGTAGGAGAGGACAGATAGGAGAATTTCTCATTGGAGAATTTCTCATCAGAATGACAGACTAGTCATTTAACTGATTGCAAATAGCACAAAGGTCAAGTTTATTTGGCATTTGGCCTAGAAAATCTACATGTGAAGAGGGGGAGAGTATTCATTTACATACACAGTCTCTTAAATGAATAGTTTTTAAAAAATCAGATCCTGTATCCATCAACCAATTTCTTATGATATATCAGTGTTATTTTTTGTCAGAAAGCAGGAAGGGCAACGTAAACTTCAATGCTACTTCCTATTTACATCACCCTGTTAAAAGTGTAAAATTGTCGGATACTTTGAAGAGTAGTTTGGCAATATCAAATATGAGTTGTAAATATATGTAAATGTCATGAAAGGAAGAGCTTATGCAAAATTAATAAGGAAAAAAATCTCTGGAAAGGCTTCCCCTAACCAACAGCCCCACCCCGGCCTGGGCTAAATATTTCAAATAGATAAATTATTTGTAATTAAAGGAGAGTCTAGGGGCGCCTGCGTGGCTCAGTCAGTTAAGCTTCTGACTCTTGGTTTTTGCTCAGGTGATGATCTCAGGGTCCTGAGATGGAGCCCCACATGGAGCCACTCATAGGACTCCCCTGCTCGGAGGAGAGACTGCTTCTTCTCTTTTTTTTTTCTCCCTCTGTCCCTCGCCCAGCTCATGCACTCTCTCTCTAAAACAAACAAATAAATCTTTTTTTTTTTTTTTTAAAAAAAAAAGGAGAGTCTATGTTTAATTATGGGAATGGCTTTAAAAAAATTTTAAGGATTTAATAATTTTATATAATAATTAGGCATGGCGTTGAGAGAAAAAGGCATTAAATGAAGAAAAAGTGAACAGAAAGTTAGTTACAGCATACAGAGGTGACATCTCAATTGGAAGAAAGGTTAAAGAAAACCTGCATCAGTAAGGAAACAATAATTACACAAGTAATTCATTATGAATTTCAATTGTAATTTATTTGCATTATTTGACATTCAAACGATAATATATGGTATAAATTATGTGGATTATTTTTGTACTGTATTTTGGTCATGATGTAATGGAAACAGTTAAATTATTAACTAAACTTTCAGACTAATATTAATATTCCTTTGGGTCAGTATGTTAAGATACAGATAAAGCAGATGAAGAGAGTTCTGCTTGTGTGTGTAAAAACATGGCTATCTGCAAAGGAAAGGAGAGAGTGAGGAATAAATCAAGAAACAAGACTCCTAACTGTAGAGAACAAACTGGTGGTTACCGATGGGAACTGGGTGGGTGGATGGAGGAAATAGGTGATGGGGCTTAAGGAGGGCACTTGTCTCTATGAGCATCAGGTGAGGTATGGAAGTGCTGAATCACTATATTGTACACCTGAAACTAATAGAACACTGTATGTTAACTATACTGGAATGGAAACAAAAAAAAAAGAAGAAGAAGAAACAAATAAAAATTGCTATCCGGAGAAGAAATGAACATGTGGCTATTTCTAAGCACAAGCTCAGAGTCATGAATATTCCGCTTCTCTTCAGAAGCTGGGCTTCTCTTTGGCATTGTACATCCGTAAAGGGATCTATGAAAGAGAATGGGACACGTGGGGGTGGGGGCGCCTGAGTGGCTCAGTCTGTTAAATGTCTAACTTTGGCTCAGATCAAGATCCCAAGACTGGGATTGAGCCCCTGCCCAGCAGGAAGTCTGCTCCTCCTTTTCCCTCTGCTCCTCCCCCATCTCATGTTCTTTCTGTATTTCCATAAATAAATAAACCTTTAAAAAAAAAAAAAGCGTGGGACGGAAGCCACAATCTCTAAAATCCCAGCTACTCGAGCAGTTCTCAAGCGTGTTAGATTACTTGGGGATTTGACTTTTCTGTCAGTTGGATGGTAATACCGTCAATGCTTGAAATATGAATACATGATTTAAACTTTATAATTTATGCTACCAATTTTGCCCCCATATAAAGCCTTACTAATGACCTTTCTTCCCTTCCCTTTCCTCGACAAGTGTATTATAATCTATTTAAACTGAGAACGTGGAGGAGCCATCCTTCAAACATTTGTAGGAATCATTCCTGTCATTAAACACTCATCACTAGATGGATTGCTCTTTTGTTCACTTTCATGTTGTTATGTGCTTCCAAAACTCTCTTTATGATGCAAATCTTTCTTACTTACTGTGGGGGAAATCTCCTGCCGGGGCTTCCTTTACAAGTGTTTCATGGGGACAGCTGTGGGAAAACATAACCTCCAGTTCCCTTTCTTCCTCTCTACGGACTCCTCAATGAGATGGCTGTCACCTCACATATCCTGAATTCTCTACTGGCAGCCAGGATTATATAGTTATAGTTGGAAAACAAAAACAAAAAACAAACATCCTGCTGGGGTTTGTTTTGGATTTTTCTCTGCATATCTGACTGGTAGATGTATAGAGAGACGTGGCTATCAAGGGAGGACATATAAATATTATCTTGTCCTGCTCCTAAGGTGGTAAATGATGGCTCCTGTGGCTCTCCTTTTCTGCATCACTTATGATGCTCAGACCACCAGGCATCCTGAGAGTTGCACCTTGATCCCGGTGCTCCTCCTCCCTGAGGAGGAATCCTTTGGTAGAGATCCCAGCTTCCATGGATTGGCAGGAATTCTCAGGGTGGTCTCTGATAGTTGCTTCTGGGCACGTTTTGGAGTTTCTGGGCATTTAACAAATACATCAGGAGAAGACACCTGCTTCTTTCTGAAGATTGAGAATTCTGAAGATTGAGATTCCATTCTGATGAGTTGTACGCATTAGAGAATGCCTAGAATTATCTTCATTTTTGGTTGGCTCAGCAATTATAATTCACATTACATTCTGTCATAATCACCCAGGTGAGAAATTCCTCACAAAATGAACCACGAATTCAACTTATCTTACGGTTATTTTCCTTTGGGGAATAAATGAGAAATACCTAATGTGTAGATAGTTAAAAATTAAGTGTGATAGTTGTTTGTCGTACCTGTGTTTTCCTGTATACCTTACATTATATATTAGTTACATAACTCCAATACCCAACGCTAGGACCCTCTCTGCTGTGCCAGCAAGGCCACACTCTTGCCCCATTGCTGCCAGCAGTGACCCTGTGTTCAAGTTCTCCAGATCTCCGAAAGAAACGAACGGGTTCTAATGTGGGCAGTGGGGTCTTAGGCGTTTCCCCCTCCTTCCACAAGTTGAGGCTGCTATGCAGGAGTTCAGAAATGAGATGTGGTCTGGTAGATAGCAGATGCCTGCCGGCCACAGAAATAACATGCTCACGTTCTACAATCTGACTGGATGCCGTGAGAAGGAGATTTAAGTGAACCTGGAAATATTCCTCTTCTGGGAATAAGACCTCATAGGCTTCTGAGAATAGGAGAAATACAGAGAAAAACTTAGTGCTAGCATGGTTGAGAAAGAAAATAACAAGAGGGGTTATTAAACCAATGTTCCCAGGGCCTGATGTTACCAGCCTACTGGGAAACATCAAAGCCTAATAAGTATTAATTAAATTGCAGAGCAAAACAGAGATAAAGAACTAATATTTGCTCAAATAAGCAAGCAGAGTGCTGGTCTCTCTCTCTCTCCCCCACCGCATACAGAGTAACATCTTCTTCTTCAATTGTTAATTGTTCCTAGTTGCTCTTTTTGGGTACTAGATTTTCTTTCATATAATGCAAACATGGCTCTGGGTTACAAAGCACTTTTCTAAATATCTTCTATACTATTTTATAAATATAAACTTTAACGTGTTAAACGGCCTGGGACATACATCCCATTTCTATATTTTTATTACAAAGAATCGTGGCTTTGTGGCCTCTTCTCTCCTTCCTAAGTTATACTGTATTCCTTTAGGCTCCCCTGAAAAGTGGAGGTATTGGGATTTCTGCTTAATTACAAGAATAATCTAGATAGGGTAATGCATTTACATAAGAAAATATCTTAGCTCATAAACTGTAAGCATTAAAAATATAAAGTACATTCTATATCCATAAAGAAAAAAAATATTACCATTTGGAGTCACATAAATTCCCTGGAAATGCCCTAGTTAAGTTTCTGACATCATATATGCCAACTTATTTATTTACAGGTCTTTCTTAAACAAATGTCTATGAGGTCAATACACCATTGTATTGATGTTTTACATACACAATAAGCCCTAAAGAGGGCTTACTGGTCAATGTATTCCATTGAATAAGTAATATTTATTTAAAGAGTTTAAGAGTTAATAAGTTATGCAAAGAAAGTCAATTATCATATGGTTTCACTTATTTGTGGAGCGTAAGGATTAACACTGAGGATATTAGGGGAAGGAAAGGAAAAGTGAATTGGGGGAAATTGGAGGGGGAGGCAAGCCATGAGAGACTGGACTCCGAGAAGCAACAGGGTTTTGGAGGGGTGGGGGCGTTGGCAGAGCCTGTTGGTGGCTATTAAGGAGGATACGTATTGCATGTAGCACTGGGTATGGTGCATAAACAATGAATCTGAATGAACACTGAATGAACACTGAAAAAATAAAAAAATAAATAAATAAATAATTTTAAAAAGAGTTTAAGAGTTGCAAAGAAAACACCTTGTTTAAAGAGTTGCCAAAAAAAAAAAAAAAAGAAAGAAAGAAAAAGAAAAACACCCCGAGATATAATTGTCTTTACTTTTCACTTTTTCTTATGTATTTTCCTAAGGATTTTTTAAAATTATTCTACAGTAAAAGCCATATGCACAAAATATCTATTCAGATTAGCAATTTCAGCCTCTTTTTTAAAGATAATACAAAATTAAATTGAAACTTTGCCTCTTGAGCTGTTTCCTACTTAATTGCTTCCTGGTTAGGATGCCCTGCAAAGGTATAACAGATAAAAATCTGAAGGGATCTGAACCTAGAATGATTTTATGTAACATTTATCAAACAGCTACCAAAAATATAAACTATGACTTTTGTAGAATTTTTATATAAGAAAGAAAACCAACAAGATAAAAGAATGCTAATATTGACTTTCCAACCAACGTGAAATACATTTAATTTCCTGAAATTGTACACCATTTACACAATTAAATAGATTGCACTTAATTTCTCATTTATCGTTTCAGGTTTGTTAGTTTGTACCCCCCCCCCCATTTTGTAAAACCTTTGAAGGGAGGGCCCTTATTTTATAGAAGGCAAAGATATCAAGTCATGAAATTCATTTTTATGTGTGGCAAATGGAAATATGTCACATTGTATTACAATCATGTATCCTATCTTTAGTTCATCCTGAGGTGAATACACAAACAGAACAGCACATATGTGAGCTAATGCTACTAAGGAATAGCAATTTTATTTCAGCCAATGCAGGTTAAGCCCAATTTTGCCCTGAGCTCTTAAAGGGAAAACACGTAAGTATCGATCCCATTATAAGATATGTAAAACACTGTGGAAGTCACCGTAACATTAGGGATCCTAAAGGCTGAAAGTCTGGGTGTACTTGTATATGTAAAAGCCTTGATTTTCCTGAAAGTCACTGCACATCTCTAATAACAATTAGATTGTATTATGGTGACAGATGTTTTTGGGGGGCATGGTTTAAAAATAGGTATTCTGGGAGATGTTCCAGGGAGCAAAAGCAGATAATCTCTGAATTGTGCCTAATAAGAATATCAAATATTTTAACTGAAATACATTGTTTCTTTATTAGTTCGATTGGGCAAACTAGATTGAGAAAAATATCTAGATTCAAGACATCCTGTTGGTCTGGCTTTACCTTGATTATCTTACCACCAGCGTTCTGGGACCCTGCTTTCAGCCACCCGTTTCCCAAAGCATATTGTAGATAAAACTGGTGGGCAAGAGCAGTATTTTTATATGTATGTATATAATGCATTAGAAAAAATAGCACATATGACTGTGATCAGAGTAATAAGCTGGGGTTATGATTATGTTAAAAAGAAAAGTTGGCCTTAAAAATATTAAGGAAATAATAGTACAGCCAGTACAGGGATATTACAAAAATCATGAAGGTTCCCTGCCAAATGGAGAAGTCTGGGGAGCCCTGGCTGAGAGGCCTGCAGGGTTGGTGCATGAAGGCATGTGTTGCTGTGTCTTGATTCACCGAATGCCCTGCAGGAAACGATAATTAATGAACGCACCATAAGCAGCAAGAGCCTCTCCAGCAGTAAATGTTATCTTTCCAGAATGCCGTGAAGTTTGTCACATTGATATGAAATACAGGAAAAGGCAAAGTTTTTAATCTGGGACAGAACATAATAGGTGAAAGCACAGATCATCCCAGAGAGAGGACTTTGGCCTCGTTTTTATCCAGGAGATTTTTGACATCAAAGAGCCACTTCTAAAATTTATCAGATTATAGGTACTTTCAAACTCCCAATAAAAAAAGATTATTTCAACTCTATTTAAAGATATGGAAAAATAATGAACGAAAAAGTGACCAACTATAGTAGAGACAGGTTTCTAAACGTGATAGAGTTATTTACTTAGGGATGCAGACCCAAATAGCACAAGTTGTTACCTTTTCGATTTAAAACTACTATTTTCACAGTAATGGTACATATGCCTGCATATTTTTGTATCCATAAATATTTGCCTGTAATATATTAAAACAACCCCCCAAAATCCTAAGATAGTATGTCTGAAGTATAATTTATTAGAGGAATTATTTTAAAATGAAAATCACCGTTAATTCTCAGGTTTACTCTCTGAATATATTGCCATGTTGAATATTTACCTGACTTTTAATTAAATTATTGTACATTTATTATCTTATATATTAAGTACTGAATGGGAATTTTACATTGTAGTTTATAAAAACATCAGCTTCCAGCCTAACCTTTGATGGATGTCTTCTCTTGTTTAATGCTTCTGTTTGAAATAGAAGCTTGGATAGTAATAGTGGCAAGAATAAACCAGCGTACACAACTTGTTCCCAGTCTCCCCTTCATCTTAGTTCCCACCACCATGTCAGGCCATTTCAGCACATTGCAGCTTTATATGTGCTTGGTTAAGTGGCTTTGTGCATCATGTTACCTCGCCTTAATTAACCTTCACATAAGGGAGAAGTGAATAAAAAGGATCCTGTTAAGAAACCAGGGAATGCAGACAATGTTGAGAAGCACAACCGAGCAAGAAAATGTTTGAGTGGCCCTGCTCCTTATGAGTCTATGAGCTCTATCTCAACTCCATTAAGAGATAAAATTCATTCTATTAGTTCTTACAAGAACCAGTCCAGCTATTTTTAGATGTTTTCAAGATCATCTTAAATATGGCTTTTTAATCCATTATCATTAACAGAGAACTTCACTCCTAAATTCACTTAGCTAATGATAGCATACAACCATCAAAATTGGTCAATAATTTACTTTTTCATCTTTTTTTTTTTTTTACAGATTTTATTTATTTATTTGAGAGAGAAAGAGATAGCAATTGAACAAGAGCAGGATAGTCAGAGGGCGAAGCAGACTCCCTACTGAGCGGAGAGCCCAATGCCTGGATTGATCCCAGGCTCTGGGATCATGATCTGAGCTGAAGGGAGCCACTTAACCAACTGAACCACCCAGGTGCCCCTAAATTAGCCAATCATTTAAAATAGTACTTAGTTCCTCCTCAATGCCACTATTTTAAAAATTTCTATTTTTGCATGTGTTTTATACTGTATATAATAATTAGTAATATCTGCTATAATAGGTAAGTAAACACATTAATATCTGTTGGGGATATATTTTTTAATGTTTCACTAATAGGGATATGTTATCAAAAATGTTTGGAAAATATGGGTGGTGGGTTGACACTAGCAGTTTGTCTTGCTTGAGTTTTGGAAGAACCTAATATTCATTTCACATAAATCGTATCAAGGATTTAGTGGCTCTGAGTTTCTGAAAGATGTGACTAATGTATATGTTTTGATAAAACCTTTCAAAATCAACTGTCAAACAAAATTTCAGCATATTGGATAAATTTGAATTTAGCTGTCAAACTTCCTCATCTAATCTACACAACCAGCAAATTCATTTCAGGTAGTTACCAAGATTTTTGAAATTAATCCCACTGCCACCTTCTCCTTGCTGCTTTCAATCAGAGGAGGCAAGGAATTCCACAAGCTTGTAAAGAAAAAAAAATCTCAGATAGATCTAGTCATTTTTTAAAAATACAGCTCATTCTTAAGATCCAAATAAAAAAATGAGTGGTCAATAAAACTATATGCTGGAAACATTTAGAAAAGAAGAGATTTATATTTAAAATGAAAAATCATTATGTTTCTTTCTGCATCAATAAGCAATATCAATTATTTTAATTAACTTTGCACTTCATGGATTACAAAGTGCTTTCACATTTTCTATTCCCACTTGTCTTTTTTTTTTTTTTTTGGAAAAAAATAAAATGTGTCTATGGGTTAAGAAAAATGTAGAAAGCTTACATGTGAAAAGTTCCCCCAAAGCTGTTTTTAATCACTGAGTTATTACAATTTCTTCTTAGTGTTAGATTCATACATTTGCCAATCCTTTCCTTTCTACAGTTGAGCAAATAGTAGGCCAACCCAATGAGCTCTGGAGCAATGGAATTTATATACTTGGTCTTTTATAACTGTGCCAGTTATAAAATCTGAAAGAGATGACCAGACATCCTCCCCTGACTGACCAAAATCCTATATTTGGGGGGATGGGCAACAGATACAAAGAAGACCACAGCACCCCATCCTCAACAGCTATGATTTTGCACATGTTGTTCTTTCTACCTGAATGCTCCTCTCCCTCCTTGGCAGCCACACCATCTAATGCTCAGGCAGAACAATGTATATAGGGCTAACAGTGTTAAGAAATCAGTTTTGGACTGATACTTCAGTGGCTTGAGATAGTAGGTCTGTTCCCAATGTATTTTGATTCTACCACAGCATCTAGCTCAGTTGGTGACTTAACTCCTTATTGAATGAATTAATGATTTAATTAATCAGTAGATTAATATTATTAGCTCAGTTTAAAGAACACATTGTTTCTACACTAACTGGCTATATTTACTTCAAATATTTTGAATTATTGTTGGTGCTGCTCTTTTGATAGTTGATAATCAGTTAATCTGCCCTCAATTGTCTAATTCTTTCATTAAGAAAAACTACATATCATTTATCCACAATATTGATGGGCTATTCCTCAAATATTCTTCACGGTAACAAAGTTTGAAAGGAATTTAGAATTTTTTCACCAAAGATAGGGTAAAAAAAACAATGTGTGAGAGATTTAATTAGGCATACAATAATAGGCTCAGAGTTATAAATTTCAACATAGTTTCATGGAATTCAGTGGAAGCCTCTTCTCTGGAGGGCACTTATGAAAGCATTCTTAGTGATTTTAATAGTCCAATGTTTTAATTCCTGGTTTAAAACCATCAGTTGTCTGATGGCAACTAGATGTACTCATCTTTAAAATAGTCCCTTAAAATCCTATTATTCAAAGAAAACAATATCCACCATCTCTTTAGAATTTCACTTTTTACAAAACCCCTTTCAAATATATTTTATCATATAATCTATCACAATACTGACTGCTATGCATAATTGTTTCCATTTCTTTAACTGCAGAAGTTGATTCTTGATTAAATAATTTGCATAAAGTACTACAAGCATGTACAATACAGACCTTGGATTTAAACTAAATGAAACCAATTCCACCTAATTTATAGTTGATCATGACAGTGGCGATTGTGGTAGTCACGACAATCTCTAGTCTACAAAACAATAAGCTCATAGTAAGATGGGCTTTCACTGTCTAAAGTGTTTTAACTTAGTTATAAACATTACAGCATAAAATATCAATAGTTTCATACTGTTGCATTAAAAACCCAAGAATCTCATCAGGTGCTAAAAAGGGAAGGGATCTGTGCATTTTTCTATTTGTGAATTTTACCTTAAAAACATAAAGGAAATTTTAATAACCAATAATGCCATGAAGCAAGAGCTGGTAAATAATCAGAATTATCGATCATTATATGAGTTCCTGATTACACAGCCCAGAAATAGAGCCTCATAAATGTAATCAGCTGATCTTTGACAAAGGAACAAAAGTAATTCAATGGAGAATGAATAGTCTTTTCAAAAGACTATGGTCTGGAATGGTGCTGGAATAACCGGATATCCATGTACAAAAACTAAATTTGGACCCAGACTTTATACTTTTCACAAATATTAACTCAAGAAGGATCATAAACCTAAATTTAAAATGCCAAACTATAAAACTCCTAGAAGATAACATATGAGAAAATCTAGGTGACCTTGGCTTTGATGATGACCTTTTAGATAAAACACCAAAAGTATAATTCATGAAAGAAAATATTGGTAAGTTGGACTTCATTATTCAAAATTCAAAATTCAAGACTCCTATGAAAGACACTGTTAAAAGAATGAAAAGATAAGCCCCCCCTTCCAAATCTTTGCAAAGCACATATCTGATAAAGGACTGGCATTCCACATATACAAAGAATTCTTATATTCAACAATAAGAAAATCAATGACCCAAATGAAAATGGGCAAAGAATCTGGGCAGATACTATATAGGAGAAGATACATGGATGGCAAATTTTCATAAGTCTATGAAAAGATGCTCAGCATTATCTGTCATTAGGGAATTGCCATTAAACCAACAATGAGTTACTACTACATACCTATTAGAATGGTTAAGATCTAAAACACTGACAACAGGGGCCCCTGGGTGGCTCAGTGGGTTAAGCCTCTGCCTTCAGCTCAGGTCATGATCCCAGGGTCCTGGGATCGAGTCCCGCATCAGGCTCTCTGCTCGGCAGCGAGCCTGCTTCCCCCTCTCTCTCTGCCTGCCTCTCTGCCTACTTGTGATTTCTGTCTGTCAAATAAATAAATAAAATCTTAAAAAAAAAAAAACCACTGACAACAGAAGTGCTGTTGAGGATGTGGAGTAATAGGAAATCTCATGCATTGCTGATGAGAAAGAAAAATGGTGCAGCCACTTTGGAAGACAGTTTGGTGGTTCCTTCAAAACAAAACATACTCTTCCCATATAATCCTGTAATTGTGCTCCTTGGTATTTACCAAAATGAGCTGAAAACCTAAGTCCACACACATGTCTACATGTAAAGTTTATTTTAGTTTTATTCTTTGCCAAAACTCAGAAGCAAACAAGATATCCTTCCATAGGTGAATGGATAAATAATTGTGGCATAGCTAGACAATGAGAGTATTACTCAGGGATGAAAAGAAATGAGCTATCAAAAAAAAAAGGAAAAGAAATGAACTATCAAGCTATGAAAAGATACAGAGAAGGGGCATTTGGTGGCTCAGTTAGTTAAGCTTCCAACTCTTGATTTCCACTTAGATCATGATCTCAGGGTCATGAGTGGATTAAGAGTCTCCGCTTAAGTTTCTCTCTCTCTTTTCGTTTGCTCCTCCCCACTTCTCTCTCTCTAGGGAAAAAAAAAAAAGACACAGAGACAACTAACATACATATTGCTAAAATGAAAGAAGGCAATCTGGGAAGTCTGCATCATTTATGATCCCACCCATATGAGCCTCTGGAAAAGAAAAAAAAAGGGAACTATTAAAAGATCAGTGCTTGCCAGGGATTCAGGGCAGGGGATAGATGGAAGAATTGGTGAAGCACCTGGGGTTTTTAGGGCAGCAAACAATTCTGCATGATATTGTAATGGTAGATATGTGTCGTTTCTCATTTGTCTAATCCATAGAATGTACAATAGAAAGAGTGAACCCTAATGTAAGCTGTGGACTTCAGTTAATACTAATATTTTGAAATTGACTCATCATTTGGAACAAATGTACCACACTAATAAAAGATGCCGATGAAACGGGAAATAGTGTTAGGGTCAGAGAAAGAGGAAGATGGAATATATGGCAACTTTGTAATTTATACTCAGTTTTTCTGTAAACCTAAAACTGCACTAAATTTTAAAGTCTATTAATTTAAAAATTTATTTAAAAAACCACATATTAACAACAACAAAAAGAACTCCACATTTACAAAGGGTGTGAAGGCAGTAAATAGTAAGAATCAAAGGAAGGAAATCAACTGGATTCAAGGCTAGCCTGCCTCAAATTCTTATCTTTTTTTTTTTAAAGATTTTATTTATTTATTTGACAGAGACAGAGATCACAAGTAGGCAGAGAAGCAGGCAGAGAGAGAGGGGGAAGCAGGCTCCCTGCTGAGCAGAGAGCCCAATGGCGGGGCTCGATCTCAGGACTCTGAGATCATGACCTGAGCCGAAGGCAGAGGCTTTAACCCACTGAGCCACCCAGGCGCCCCTCAAATTCTTATCTTTAGCTGTAAACAGGACAGACATAGTATCATGATTTCAAGATTAGAAAATACACATACACATACACTTCTCCAACTCTCCCGGGGAACATGGAAAGGTATCAAAACAATAATAATTAAATGGACACTTCTTAAGAAGCCCAGCTTTAATATTCTCACAAAAATTATAATTTTGATGGTCTTCATGGTCTTATTTACACTCTCCTATTTAATTTAGTACTTGTTAACCAAGTTTAAATTAGTAGAATTTGATTTTTTTAAAGATTTTATTTATTTATTTGACAGACAGAGATCACAGGTAGGCAGAAAGGCAGGCAGAAAGAGAGGAGAAAGCAGGCTCCCTCCTGAGCAGAAAGACAGGACCCTGGGATCACGACCCAAGCTGAAGGCAGAGGGCTTAACCCACTGAGCCACCCAGGTTCCCCTAAAATTTGATTTCTTAAAATACCTCATAAACATAAGAAAATTCTCTGTACAATTAGTTTTTAAATTAGCCTTTTTCCTCATGCCCATCTTCACCATAATTTAGCTTTTGAAAACAGAAGGATGACTGTCAGACTATTTTAGTATTTGGTATTTATCAATCCATCATTAGAATTCTGGTCCTAAAATAGGACAGTTATAAAAGACTTTCCCTGTAGACAGTCATGTAAAGATTTTCCTACCATAATTCTGGAGATCTGTGAAACTTTTTTTTTTTTTTACGATTTATTTATTTATTTTAGGGGCACCTGGTGGCTCAGTTGGTTAAGCATCTGCCTTTGGCTCAGGTCGTGATCTCAAGGTCCTGGGATGGAGCCCCACATCAGGCTCCCTCTCAGCAGGAAGTCTGCTTCTCCTCCTTCAGGCCCTCCCCTGGCTTGTGCTTACTCTCTCTCTCAAATAAATAAAATCTTTTCTTAAAAAAAAGATTTTATTTATTTCTTTTAGAGAGAGAGAGAGAGCACTCGAGCAGGCAGAGAGAGAGAGGGAGAGGGAGAGAGATAATCCAAAGCAGACTCTACACTGAGCGTGGAGCCTGATGCTTGGGCTTGCTCCCAGGACTCTCAGATCCCAACCTGAGCCAAAATCAAGAGTCTGTCATGCTCAACCAACTGAGCCACCTGGGTATCCCTGTGAACCTTTCAATAAAAACCTTTGGAAAGTTTTCAAATCAATGTATTTTTTAAAAGTGCTATGAATTCCCAGTGGGCACAAGATCAATTCTATAATCTCTTCTGGTAGTTTTTATAATAAAACAACCCTATTAACTCCTACGTAAAAATAAGGGTTTGCCAACAATATCTGTTTGAATTTATTAGGCTTCAGTGAGATCTGCTTCCTGTTGTATTGTCAAACTGGCATTTCAACTTATGCACATTTCATCCTATTTATATATACTATAAACAATTGCAAACTATGAATATTTAATAATACAAAGCAGCTCATTTATTTTACAGAACTCAGGAGGAATTATTATTTTTAATGCTAAAACATTTTGTGGAAAAGATAATACACATTAATAAATAAGTGATTTGATAAATAATTGTATTTGATTTCAACAGTACTAGGCACATACATATTTTTTTTAAAAGAATTTATTTATTTGACAGAGAGTGAGAGAAGGAGAGAGAGCACAAGTGGGGGGAGCAGCAGAAGGAGAGGGGGAGCAGGGAGCCTGATGCGGGACTCGATCCCAGGATCCTGAGATCATGACCTGAGCCGAAGGCAGAGGCTTAATCCACTGAGCCATCCAGGTATTCCCTAGGCACATACATATTAATGGTACCTCTAGAAGGAAAGACTGGGTAAATGAATAAATATATACTCCTAAATTTAATAAAAAAGTAAGGGAAGGTTGTTAATATTTGTCAAGCATTACTACATACTAGGTGCTCTTTGTACCTTATCAATTAACAGCACAGCCAACTGTCACTACACAATTACAGATGAGAAAACTGAGGCCGAGAAAGGCTAAGTAATTGTCCCAGGTTACACAGTTATTAAGTGGCAAAGCTGAAAGACAAATCTGGAATGTTCTTTACTCTTATTCTCATGCTTTTATTTACCCTATATTGCCTCAGAGATGAAGACTGGAGATCTGAACATTTGAAATCATGACATCCTCAAACATGGGTGGAAGTCCTCCCTTCTCCAAGTTTTTCTTTTTCTTTCTTTCTTCTTCTTCTTCTTTTTTTTAATTTTATGTACTTATTGCCAGAAAGAGAGAGAGTGAGAGAGCATGTACAAGCTGGGTGGGTGGAGGTGGGGGGAGAGGAGCAGAAGGAGAGGGAGAGGCAGACTCCCCACTAAGCAAGTAGCTCCATGTGGGGCTCAATCCCAGGACCCTGGGATCATGACCTAAGCTAAAGGCAGACACAACCAACTGAGCCACCCGGGAGCCCCAGGTGCTCCAAGTTTTTCTTCTAAGATTGTATTTATTTATCTATTAGAGAATGAGAGAGAGAGAGAGAGAGAGACAGACAGACAGACAGACAGAGAAAGGTGCAGGGGAGGAGCAGAAGGAGAAGGATAAGCAGACTCCAGGCCAAACATGGAGCTGCAGTCAGGTCTTGATCCCATGGTCTTGAGACCATGACTGGAGCCAAAACCAAGAGTTGGACAACCAACTGACTTAGACACCCAGGCACCCCTCTACTCTCTAAGTTTTTCCAGTAGAGGAAGGTAGAATTAAAAGCATGCCAACAGTCCTTAAAATACTGCAGAGGGCCCTGACTTCCCTTTGCTATAACACAGCAGATGTACTACAATGTTCAGAGTAACTTGACATGGGCCCCCGACCTAACCTCTTTCTCACAAAAGTTTCCGATTAAGCTACAAGAAATATTTTCACTTTCAAAGAGAAACTTGTTAATCTACAATTATTTCTAAGTGACACAGAATTGACAAAAAGGATCCTATTTCTTATATTCCTTGACCAGTTTCAGCTTCTACCAATTCATCCAACTTTTCCTGGAAAGGTCGGGGCAGTGAGCACTTTTTTCAACCTTGTCTCCTCTCACCCTCTCCTTCCTGCCCTGAAGGTTTTCTGTGAGTGATCTGTTTGGGGCACTGTTCAAAACAAATTAATTTCATAATGATATAATGACACCAGGAAAATGGTTTCAGTTGGTTTGTGTTTTCTTTTGCTGCTTGGAACTGACACCATCTGGAGAAGTCAATAGATCTACTTTATAGAAATTTTCATTGTCACTCAACTTTACTCATTCATAAACCCAGTGATAATCACAGATTCATCATAGTGAAAATGGGGCCCATGGAAACAGACAGTATGAATAGTGAGAACCTTTGAACTCTGATGAATTCATTTGCATAGGGGTTGAAATGTATGCCAAGGTCAAAGGGGTGATCATCCTCCCAAAGTAACTCTGACACATCCATTATGGATCAAAATGTCCCTCGCTGGCTCCTACTTCCCCTTCTGTCCCAGGTGCTTCAGAATTGCCTGATGCTGCACAGTTCCCCTTTCTTTTAATGGCTCTAATATTTGAGTCTACAGTCTCCCTGCATTTTGATAACTGGGCATGTCTCTGTCCTTATGCTCTGGCTTCTGTCACTCTAGTGCTAAATCGTTCTCTTGACTGCCTCTTCTTCCCTTTCCTGGTGTTTAGAGCAAAGCACCACTAATGCTAGAAATCCCAGAAAATTGACCAATGCATGCATCCATTCCCTTGTTCAGGCACCACTGCATTGAATGTTAGCAACAGGTATCTCCAAACCACATGCCACTGAGCCCAAACGTGGATAAACAAAGTGTGGTATAGACATATACTGGGAGATTATTTGACTTTAAAAGGGAATGAAGGGGGTGCCTTGGTGGCTCAGTAGGTTGGGGCCTCTGCCTTCAGCTCAGGTCATGATCCCAGGGTCCTGGGATGGAGCCCCACATTGGGCTCTCTGCTCAGCGGGAAGTCTGCCTCTCCCACTCCTACTCCCCCTGCTTGTGTTTCCTCTCTTTCTGTGTCTCTCCCAGTCAAATAAATAAATAAAATCTTTTTAAAAAATATAGAGTTTCAGTTTGGAAAGATAAACATTCTGGAGATGGGAAGTGATGATGGTTGTACAACAATGTGAAGAGATTCAATGCTACTGAACTGTACACTTAAAAATGGTTAAAATGGTAAATTTTCTTATATATACTTTACTACAATAAGAGAGAAAATCAAATTTAAAAAAATCAAATAAAAATACAACTGGAAATGACTAAATGAAGAGATTCACATATCAAAACACCTTGTTTTATTGGTACAGAAGCTGAGGCCACAGGAAATTAAACTTCTGATTAAGAGAACAAAGCTAGTTATTATGAAGGAGCTCAAACTAGAGCCCCATAATCCCATGACTCTCCAACCAGAGTCTTCTATTGTTCCAGAGTCAGCTCCCATTCTTTTTGGTGATAGTTGACATTTTTGATACACCATCATTAAGAAGAATGATGAATGATTAAGAAGGGAGTGTTGCTAATCTTCCAACAACAATATTCGTGGATTTCCAGTTCTCCGCCCTGCATTACTTCCAGCTGGATAATATTCCCAGATAGACTGATACAATTTGACAGCTGGAATAAGGTGTCTTGACCCAACATGCCGACTTAGGGAAAGGGCCAGATGTTAAATGAGCACAATGACCAGTTATCTGATCCTTTGGTCCTGCTAATGTATTAGTAAACCAGATGTCCAGAGTTGTGCAACATATTTTGTTGGGGGTGGTCACAATAGGTATATGAACATAATGCGTGAATCTTAACACTTGCATTGCCCCTGTGGGACTTCCCTCTCTCCCATCCAATCTTGAATGAACCTGCTCTGACAGTAGTTCCCATTTGAGACTCCTACCAAAAACATGGAATCCTGGCATGTGACAGCAGTGATGGTCTGTAATTCTATTTGTCAATTTTCATATAGTTTCAGACACTTTTCTTATAGTTAAAATCTCGTAGCCCTGGAGCCTGTATCTGTGACTCTAATGCATCAGTAATAGAATTATATAAAACTTCCATGTCTGGAAGCTAGGCATCATGTAAATTGTTTTATCACTCTCTCTAATTTAAACACCAGTCAGTCCTACAAGATGAGTAGGATTAGTTTCATTTTGAAGATTGAGGAACAAATACTCAGATCAAAATGGTTTTATCAAATTCCTTAGAAACAACTGTCCATATACTCTTAACTTTCACTTTTCACATTGTTCTAATGATGGCAGGACCTTAAAATTTTCTTCAGCACTCTTAAAAACGGACTGTTTTTCATACTTTTCCCTATCTAGACCACTGCTTCTCAAACTTCAATGTGCATGGGAATTATCTGAGTATCTTGTTAAAATGCAGATTTTAACTCAGTAGGTCTGGGATGGAGTCCGAGATTCTGCATTTCTAACATTTTTCCAAATGCTGCCAATGCAGCTGATCCCCAGACCATAGTCTGATTCTAGAACTATGCTTTCCAATATGGTAGCCATTAGCTACATATGGCTATTAAGCACTTGAAATATACTAGTCTGGATTGACATGTGCCGCAAGTATAAAATACACACCAGATTTTGAAGATGTAGTTTAAAAAAGGATTTATAAAATATCTTGTAATTTTTGCACTGAATACATGTTAAAATAATATTTAAATATGTTGGGTTAAATATATGTGCTATTAAAATCAACTTCATCCATTTCTTTTTTAGCTTTTTTAATTAACTATCAGAACATTTAAATTTGCATATATGGCTCACATGGTATTTCCATCGGACAGTGCTGCTTTAGTGAGTCCTCCTAAATCTTCTCCACTCATTTAAATGTTATTTACTTTCAAGAACTAATTCAAGTCACCCTTCTGTAGTGTCTCTTCCTTGTGTTCTCACTTCAGATGACCTCTGAAAATGTGGCCCATTTATCCTTGAGCACATATTGCTTTGTGTTGCTAAAGGTCACATACCTACATCATGCTGGCTAGGCAGAGTTCCTGAAATTCTAACCTTATATATCATTCTTCCCTGTAGAAAATCTTATCTTATTCCTCCTTGTATCAACTGGCTCTGGAGAAGTATTTACCTGCGAATAGATTCTTGATGATGACCACTGAATAAATTATGAACCTGAAAGTATGCTATGACTTTGTATGCCTCAATGTGCTTAGCACACTGCATTTTAAAAAGGACGGCCCAAAGTAAGTTTTGGGTCAGTCCCATTGATTGATCACTGTGTTCTTAGGCTGCCTGACCTGCTGTCCTCTCTGCTAAGGGGATTCCAGGAGCTGTAACAGAAACCTAATCAAAACATAATTAGGAAGGCAAACTACTGTAAAAAGCCATCATATAATGCATTCCAACAAGAGATTTGGGATTATCTGCACCACTGCTTTCCTCCTTTAGGATAATTAAAAGTTGATTGAAAGAGAATTGCTTAAAAACAAAGAAGGTGACTGCTTCTCTTTCAGTACCATCATCATTATTGAAATGGGGAACTTGAGAAGGCTTTTGGCTAGAAATAAGGGGCAAATTCTCAGTGTTATGTCAGACAGGATTTAAAAAGCGTTTACTCATCTTCTATTTGAGATTCCAGGATCACTGTCCCTTTGCATTAAATGTACTGCCTGGTAAATCTTCATTCATTCATTCAGTCAGTCAGTCATGCATGCATTAATTCATTCTTTTTTTAAAAAGATATATTTATTTATTTGAGGGAGAGAGACTGGGGGAAGGGTTGGGGCAGAGCGAGAAGGGGGGAGAATCTCAAGTAGACTCCACGTTGAGTGTGGAGCCTGACTGAACCAAAACCAAGAGTCCAATGTTTAACCAACTGTACCCCACTAGTGCCTTGCATTCATTCATTCTTCACTCACTTGCTTACTTAACCAACAGTGTCATTCTTTCCACAAAAGACTTGCTGAGCACCTACAATATGCCAGGTGCTGGTGACCCCAGGATTCATAAGGCAGTCCAAGGCGAGATACAGACACAAGTAACATCTTAAATAAAAGGTGGTTTCTAGACCATTCTCTTGCCCTACTAATTCCTGAGCTAAATTTGGTAATTTTATTTTTCTGACCAATCATTCATTCATCAGTGTCATTATTTAGTTGGAAAAAAATAATTTTAAGCATTTTGAAAGGGCATTAAACATACCTAGTTCTGAAGATGCATTGAGGGATTAAAATTATTTTTTCCCAAACTGCAATTAAAAAAAAAAAAGCTTCTTGGCATTTGTATAACAGAGCAATATTATGGAAAAGAGGCCCTTACAGTTTAACATATGTGACTTTTATAGTCTAATTAAGTTTGAAATTTTATATTCATTTCCTTTTTAAAAACTGCCTGACCCCTGTCAGTAACATCCTCCTTCAAGAACTCTCTGTTTGTTCTCATTTCAGCTGTCATAGGGCTACAGAACTTCATGACAGATGTCTTAGGGCAGAATCCATGTCTCCAGAACTCTGGCTTGTCATTCACAGGCATCCATTCACCTTGACTTCCAAATGAGAAGGTCCAGCCAGTATGGAGTGCCTGGAACACCACTATAGACTTTCCACTTTAAAAAACCCTCTCTGCCAAATTTTTCCTTGTTTATATTTAAAACAAGGGATGAAATGCCAGTTTGAGTACTTGTTTTCCATAAACATGTTCATTTGCATGCGTTACATGCGTGTATCAGTAGATCGTGGTAGGATCCTATATATCCTACTAGAATTTAAGCTTTGTGGGGGGGCAGGGATCTTGTCTTTTTCCACGTTGCCTTCAATATGGTTTTCTAAATTGAAATGGTATCTATGACAACATAAGTGAGGCATGACAGAAGAGAGAGGCATTTGTATTTCTAAATCTCATTCACCACTGTCATCAGAACAAATTTAACAGTCTTTCTTTCCAAGAAAAAAAAAGTAATCTATTTGATATCCCAGTGTAATCATATTCTGTGAGAAAAATGATTCTGTTCATTTTTCAGAAGCCACACTTGGCTGTGCGTATGAGGAGCTCCCTATAGTCAGGTTCCACATATGACAGTCATTAATCTAGTGATGACATTGGAACAGGGAAAAATTAATTTCTTGCCCTGAGATAGATGGAGAAGAAAAAAAGGAAACATAAAATCTATTATTTGGACAACTTTAAGCTCCGACCTACTTAAAGCTAATGCAATAGTGATGCTCATTCATTAATTAACATTCTTTTAGTATGCATTTTCTATTAATTGTGTACTTTATATTCATAGTACATATTAGACTTGTATGTCCATATTACTAATATTAGTAATTACAGATCCGCCAGCAGCCTGCTGCTCTTCAGCAACATGGTTTTGAATTATAGGAAGCTAATATCGCATATCATTTGTCATCCATGCTGATTCTTTTTCTCCCCAAAACTTAATCAGCATTAGTTCACTTTATTTTAGTTAAAAAGCAGCAAAGCCAAGTGGTTTGATGCTTTTAACTAGCTTTGAGACCAGAAGATAGATTTTAAAATTTGGCATAAAAAGATGAATTTTTAGTTATTCATGCATATAGATTAAATCTCCTTTGATATTAAAAAAATAAAAATCAAGAAATGGTATTCAAAAATAAGATTGCCTCAGTATTTAAGCCATTGTTTTTTTTATGTTTAACCACTTGTTTTCATCATCATTTACCCCAAAAAACCAAAACACTATTTCAGACTCTGAGATCTGGATGGACTGGGAGTCATGATTAGAAAGAGACCCTATATTGCTTAGGAGATTGGAAATGAAAGAGAATTCTAAGGCCCTGTGCCCTTGGGCCAGGGATCAATTGTTAGTAGGAAAAAGGGAGATTCCAGACATTAGATATGTGGTTGTAAGCCGAGAGACCAACATTTTGGAACTATAATTTTTTTTTTTTTTTTTGAGGACTTAACTCTTTTTTTTTTTTTTAAATTTTACAAGGAGAAAAACAACGAAATTAAATACTTGCCTAAGATAACAGTATTTGTTAATAGCTAACTCCTGCTTCCTCCACAGGCCAATTTTCTGGCACCAGAATACACTTAGAACTTAAGAAACTTAATGCATTGAAATAGATTTGTTTTGCAGGGGAGGTTTTCAACATAATTCAACAAACACTGCCCTAAAGCACCAGCCCTTTCAAAAAGTTCTCATGTGCACACTGGAGTGGATCAGAAAGAGGAAGGAAAGCTAGACTAGAGGTGTTAGAGCTCCAAACTTCTTGGGGAGGGGATGGAAGGACAGGAACATAGGGATGGTGATGGGCAGCTAAGAGAGGATGGAAAGAGGTCCAGAGATGCTCAGTGGTGCAAGGAGTCCATATACTAGGGCTGAGGATCTGATAATGTGGTGTCTCTAGAAACTACGGCCACTGACTTTCAACGAGATTGGGAGTGATTCTTTAAACCTAAGACTCTCAGGACTTATCTTGGGTCTTTCCATCCAGTCTGCACCCACAACCTATAAATTCTCTTCTTTATAATAACTAGACTCAGCTGATATCCATCTGCAGATTGAGCCCCATGTTAGTCTTACCTAATAAAGAAGGATTTAAGGAGCGATGATCAATTCTAAGGGGTCACAGCCTATGTTACTACATTTTCTGAACTTGAACCCCAAATACCAATAACTGTTTCTCCTTGGTCCTGAGACCAATTTACTTAAACTGCTCCCCCGCCTCCACCCACATAAGTATCCCATTCTCTGACTAAGATTCCTATGTTAGGAATCACCTGTCCAGAATGTCCCATCTCTCGAGAAGGGACATCTCGCATACCCAAAGTTGATAGAATCCCCATTGGCAGCTGCCTGGGCTCTTCACACAGCATGTGCTTCTAATTCCTGTAATGTCTTTCCATCTAACACAAAAAATGCCCATCATGGTTTTTTTTTTTTTTTTAACATAGTCCATTTTTTCCAGTGTTCCAAGATTCATTGTTTATGTACCACACACAGTGATGCATGCAATACGTGCCCTCTTTAATACCCATCACTGAGCAGCCCATCTCCCCCACCCCCTTCCTTCTAAAACCCTCAATTTGCTTCTCGGAGTCCACAGTCTCTCATGGTTCATCTCCCCCTTCAATTTCCCTCAATTCACTTTTCCTTTCCTTCTCCTAATGTCTTCCATGTTATTCCTATGCTCCACAAGTAAGTGAAACCATATGATAATTGACTTTCTCTGCTTGGCTTATTTCACTTAGCATAATCTCTTCCAGTCCCATCTACATTCATACAAAATTTGGGTATTCATCCTTTCTGATGGCTGCATAATAGCCCATTGCATACATGGACCATATCTTCTTTACCCATTCCTCTGTTGAAGGGCATAGATTTAGGAAGACTCTGCCTATCAAGCGTGACTGGAGGTCTCATTTGAAGTACTGTCTCTTCCAAGGCTCTGTCTACCTTAATTAGCTCATTTCTGGTTGCACGAAAGCTAAAAAAACCTCTAGAACTACGATTTGCTAAAGCAGCAAAAGTTAGAGTTTGCTTTTCACCAGCCATTACTAAAATATAAAGCTTTTTAAAATTAGTTGTTACATGGTAGTAATATATATGTAACAAAAAATTTTCCATTTTAACCATCTTTAATTACCTAGTTCAGTGGCACTAAGAACTTCCATTTTGTTGTATAGCCATCACTACCATCCATCTCCAGAACTTTATTAACTTCCCAAACTGAATCACCATATCCATTAAACAATGACGTTCCCTTCTCCTTTCCCCAAAGCCCCTGGCAGTCCCCATTCTACTGTGTCTTGAACTTGATGAGTCTTAGTAGCTCACAAGAATGGAATCATATATTTGTCCTTTTGTGATAGACTTAGTTCACTTAACATATTGCCTTCAAGATTCTTTAATGTAGTAGTGGGTACCACAATTTCATTCTTCTTTAAAGCTGAATAATATTTCCTTGTGTGCATTTACCACATTTTGTTTATCCACTAATCTGTCAGTGCACACTTGAACTGCTTCCACCTTTTGGTTATTGTGAATAATGCTGCTACAAACATGGTTATATAAATATGTCTTTGAGTCCCTGATTTCAATTCTTTGGGGCATATACCCAGAGGTAGAATTGCTAGAGCATATGATAATTCTTTTTAATATTTTGAGGAACCTCCATGCTATTTTAAAATTACTTTTCTAATCTGATGTTGAACAATAACATCCTGCCACCCTCACCTTTTCCCAGATATATGTACTTCAGAGATAACAATAAAATGAATTTGAATACATGTGTACTAAATGGAGTTTCTAGAGAATGTTATTTCATCATCTATGAAAGAGAGCTTAAGTGTGATGAAGTTTGGACAAATAAAAGTGCGTGAAAGTCAAATAAAAAGTGGAAAACCTCTATCCAGTAAGATCTGAATGCTGATTACCTAGAGAACATGTCAACTACGGAAATTCACTAACTGACTTTCATAAACTTTCCCAGGCATAATATAATATTTTAGATAAAGATATGATGAGTTGAAAATAAAATGGATCACTGGGTTTAAATGGTTTTTTAAAATAGACAATTTAAATTATAATGAAAGCAGAGCTTGAAATACTATAAAGTTATGAAGGAAATTCCTAATATATATAAAAAGTTATCCTTAGTTTCAATTATACCTAAGTCTTTCTAAAAACAGTGAAGATCTTCAGTCTAAGATAAATGATATGTGCATATATACACATAAAGTAGATGAAATCTACTTTAAGCAGATGACTTAATGTGTACCCAGAGAATAGATTTATTCATGGGAACTAAATACTCAGTTATAGTTTATTACAGAATAATAAGCCAGCCATTTGGAAAAGCTTTGTTGTGTCAGCATGGTATGGATTTCAGCAACTGGGAAATGGCTAGATTTTAAATCCCAGTGACTTAATCATACCCTAAAATATTCTTCTACAAATTCCTGCAAGACAGCTCTGCTAAAACAAAGAAACAAACAAACACAGGTTCTAACTGGGTTTCAACCAACTGTGCTAAAACCACCATTAGAACTGCCAGTCTTTATCCATGGTCACTACTTGGATTGCATTTCCTTCTGAGATTTGTAGCTTGAGTTTGAAATCAGATGCTCTTCCAGGTATTAATCAAATGACTAAATTCCAAGGAGTCACACAAGTCACTGTCTAATGTGTGAATTAATAATTTTTCCCTAGGCTATGATGTACTAAGCTGATGGCTATTGTTATCATTAGGGATTGCTCATATATGGAAATTATTCATTGTAGAAAACTGTTAAGTTATATTTGTCTCAATCATCTTATTTCAAAGGCTAACTGTTGGTGTTTTATTTGTATTTTAGGCAAAAACCTCCAATAAAAGGGTCAAATCATCAAATTATATTTTTATTTTTATCCCATTTCAAATTGCTTTATTTTATGGGGTGCTTGGGTAGTACAGTTGATTAAACATCCCACTCTTGGTTTTGACTCAGGTCATGATCTCAGGGTCATGATATCAAGCCCCACGTTGAGATCAGTGCAGTTGGCTTCAGATTCTCTCTCCCTCCCTTTCTGCCCCTCCCACCTGTGCTCTCTCACTCTCTCTCTCTAAAACAAAAAATAAATCTCTAATAAAAAGCGCCTTAATCTGTAGACTTCATTACATCATGGTTTAGCTCACAAACCCCAATATATAACATAATAAAATGTCTGTAACCTATATATTATTACAGACCCTTACTCTAATGTGTTTCTACATTCTCGGTTAAGAGAATTATCAAAAGTCTTCCCATTTAGTCATGCAACATTTATTCTATGATGTGGTGTGTAGTGCAGTAGGCACTGCTAAAACATAGATAAATAAGATTTGATTCCTGCCCTCAAGAAGCTCAAAATCAAGTCAGTTAGAAGTTGAATGGATGTTAATGATCATTAGTTGATAGATTTGAACTATGGTGTATCTTACAGATAGAAGAATAAATGAGTATCTGAATAATGCTATGTGTTCTACACCTTTTCTTGAACAGCCTGCCTTTCACTCATGCCATATTTCCACTGAAACCCAGTCTCCAGGGCACTCCTGAAATGGCCATCAAGGGGCTCATGATCTTTTCTTTCCTGGATGACATCAATGTCCTTTTCTGGGAAGCCAGTACTCACAGAGTTTCTTGACTTTGGCCCTCAGATATTCTGTACTTTATAACCCACTCACATGACCCCCCCCCTCTTAAATTCTGTCCTCCCCCTGCCCAAGAACTATATATAGCACATAAGAGAAAACACCCAGTTTTATGGGTGTGAATGTCCCCAGGAACATTTGATTGGATGACAGAAACAAAAGGATAAAGGATAGAGGACCAAATTCTGATTCAAACCATCTTGGAATGAAAACTCTTTGTTGTGTCCTTAGGCCCCACCTTAAATGAATGATTTTTGCCCATTAGCCGATTAATATCTTGTTGTTCATTCATCTACCCCATTAATAGTATATTTTATTATAATTACTTGTTTATGAATCTATCATCCCTGTTAAAACCAAGGTCTTCAAATGTAGAAATAGTGGTACCACTATTGATATCAGAAATGGTGGTATCATAGAACATGAAAGAAAAAGTTTTAGCTTTTTCATAATTTCCATCAGTAACCTCTACTCCCCATATGAACATATTGGTATGTTCATACCAGTATGAACATACTGGTATTTTCTCAGCCTTATACAAATAAATAATGAATAAAGACATTTTCGGAGACACTTTTTTAATTTTTAAATTGACCTGTAACATATATAGTCTAAGTTTAAAAAAAAAACAAACCTCACCTGAAATGCAAACATAGTTTAATGACAAGTTTCTTAGCTCCTAAATTGTCATCTCTAAACTTTTAGGCAGAAGGTCTGGAGGTATCACTGGACAGGAGCTAGCTCTTTTCCTCCTCTGGATTACCAGCTTGTAAATCTATGCCAAGAAAGCAGGAACCCTTCTTAATTGTTTCCTGAATAAATCATAACCATAAAACATTTGGATCTCAAAAGCTTTCTTTCCTTTATGACAAACTAAGGAAATGGTCACAATTTGCCATGATGTAAGAAGTTTCTGGTAGTGATATCTACAAGGAGGGACTTTCAATTGTGGGAACTTCAATTAAAAAATCATCTAGTGGTTTCTCTTTCAACTTCCCTTGAGAAACAGCCCCATCCTTTTCATATTGTGCTTGGTATTACTTCAAGCATACTGACCTTAACTACATTTATTTTTGCCCTCATTGATTTACTTGAAAAGCAGCAATTAAGAAAACATTGCATGCCAGCCTTAAAAGTTTTCACATGTTCTATGAATCCCCTCTGCACTGATAATACTCATGACATTGGGACTAGAGCCTTTTCCTTGGGGAGCCTAGAAGCTTCCAAAAAAGCATGTATCAAATTCTTTCTTTAGCTAAAATCAAATGACAATTTAGAATTTCAGGGAAAAAAAAATTCCTACTCCCTTTTATCTTTTATGGATATTTTTTCTATTTTCATTAGTTACTTAATAACATTATTAACCAATTTCCTTATTAATAATTAAGAACTGCATTCCTAGAAGCTCAGGTGCAGTTAATTGGCTCTACCCTCCTCATTAAGTTTTTCGAAGACACCATGGACAAAGAATCCTAAATCCCTGTGCCTTGACAACCACAAACATTTTCCCCAAGGTCTTTTTATGTAGCAATTGAGATCAAAAGCAACAAAGTTTAAGAAGGTGGTTCACAATGATACTGAATTAGCAATGAAACAGGGAGAGACAGAGAGACACACACACAGAGACAAAGAGATTCTCAGAGAAGACTTCTTTATAATTTGAATGCAAGCTAATAACTGTGGAATGAACGGATAGAACTAAAAAAAAAAAAAAAATCACTATTCTGCAACTCTCCATTTTAATAAATGATTCCAGAAAGATAAGGATCAACAATGGATACTAAAACCATTGGCCAAAATGTTTTCATGAAATTGAATGTTCACATGATCTCAAAGATTCACAATGCAGAAATTTACAAATTACTAATGGAAAATGTACCTTGATATTTGGTAATCATCATTTTAACTAGGTGATCAGACAACCTCACCAATAAGAAAACCTCAGGACTTTTTGGCTACCCAATGTAACACAATAAATATACAAAATCACAAATGTGTTTTCTTGCTAGAATATCAAATTATGAAGAAACAGTAATACACATTCAGTGCATTCTGAAAGGAACATTCTAGAAGATACTGATCTGAACTAAAAAAGTCAGTGTTGTGAAAGAAGGAAGGAAGGAAGTGAAAGAAAGAAAGAAAGGAAGAGAGATAAAAAGCAAACGTACAAGGGTGCTGAAGTGACGCAGTGAGCATCCAACTCTTGTTTTGTCTCAGGTCATGAACTCCAGGTCATGACAGTGAGTCCCATGTCAGGCTCTATGCCCAGTATGGACTTTGCTTGATAGACTTTCCCTCCTTTTATGTCCTTCCTGCTCATACTTTCTCTCTCCCTCCCTCTCAAATAAGTAATTAAATCTTAAATCTTAAAAAAAATATATATATATAGTTCAAACCTTGATTGGACCCAAGATTTTAAAAATCTATGAAAGATAGTATTAAGATAATTGAAAACATTTAATTAAAAAAAAGAGATATATAACATAAAATTAAAAAGTCTATCAATGTGTTGCTAATTCTTAAGTAACTAAATATTTCAGCATAAAATGTGTATATTTTACATATGTATATGTAGACACATTTATACATATGTATACATATATCTACATAAATAAAAGAAAAACAAAAAGGCAAATGTAAACTTGTGAATCTAGGTGAACGGTAAATGGTTTTCATATTCCATTTTTCACATTTTACTTTTAAATATTAAATTTTACATTTTTACATTTAACATTTTACATTTAAACATCAAACATCTCACATTTTACAATTAAACAAATAAACATTTTAGGTTTAATTTCTCAAAGTAAAAGTTGGGGAAAAAAGGCACAAGATATCAACTTTTTACCAAGAACATTATAATCAAGTACTGTAATAAAAAGTATAAATTGGCCTTAAAGGGGAAAAAAAAAGCCTGGTTTCTCCTGGTTCTGTGTGATCTTAGATGGGTCACTTAGCTTAGAAATAAATTTTTCTAATCTATAAAGTAAGGAGATGGTGTTCATAAAAAAAGGACAAAGAGACCAAAGGTATCCCAAAACTTGTGCTTTAGTAGCTTCCTTTATGTATATGGTATGAAACAGAAAAAATGCTGAAAGTATTATTACTCTCCTCTCCTCCCTTTTCTTTCTCACAAATAAAATGTGCATCAAAGGAAAATGTGACTGGCAGCTTTCATTTTATAACAAAATGGGAATTCCACTACTCTCATCTTATTGTCGACGATTGCCATGTGCAGCTCAGGAGGTGCTGCAAGATTTAAGGTAGAAAAACTAGAAAACTGTGACCCTGTGATTGTTTCTATTGTTGCATCACAACAGAGAATAAGGGTTAAATTCAATTAACCATTTTTCCCATGTTCCAAAGAATGTTTTTTATTCTGCTGTGGCCAGCAGACCTTGATTTCTGTTGCTAGGAAACCTGGAAGGCTTTTTTAGTCCTCATGGAAACCATGCTTAATGCAATCACTTTGGCTGATTATTTACTGGCTGTTTGGCTTGAAGCCAACTCAAGGAAGGTTTGCTTCAAACCTTTGCAAGGTAAACTAGCAGAGGCAAACTATGGTAGTGTGGGAGCCTAGGGCAAGCTGCTACCCAAATATGCCAGCATATGGATTATTTTGAGTTAAAGTTACTTAAGAAACAGCTAATGCAAGAATACTTTGACCCTCTTTTGTCTCCAAAATATAAGAAATAAATTCTCCATGTGAAAGGTACCTTCTCTGCACCAGGAAGTAGAAAGATAGCTTTATCATTAGAGAGAAGAAATTTAGGACTAAAAAAGCCTATACAAGCAAACCCTGTTTATTTTATTAATTTATTACCTTAGTCCAGATTCAGTTTAGAATTCCTTACTAATTAAAGCTCCCAAACATAAGCTTTTTTTTTTTTTTAATCAGTGCCTCACAGATTTATGCTTTTTTGTCTAAAAAGTATAAAAGCTGCCCACCTTGGTCACTTCTTAAGTTCCATATGTACAAAATAAATTTGATTTTCTCCTGTAAGTGTATCTATGTCACTTTTTCTCTTAGACAAGCCAGAAGAACCTAGAAGGATAAAGGGAAATTTTTCTTCTTCAGTACTAGCCTAGGAGCTTTGTTAAGTGCCTCAAGGGCTTCTTGGGGGTGGGAGAGGGTAGAAGGACAAAGGGGAAATACCCTTTCTCTTCCAAGAACGGCAATTCTACTTTGATCTGCTTTCATGTTAGGCTCCATTTGAAGATACTGTTTCATTGGAAGGAAGGGAGGAATTAAAAAAAAAAAAAGTTTGAAAAACCTTGATCTAATCTACAAAAAAACAAACAAAAAGCTCTAAGAACTCACTTGCCCAAAGTTACACAGCTCATAAACACCAAGGCTGTGGATTAAGCTGGTTCCTCTGACTTTAAATCTTTCCATTATCCCACACTCTGTTGTTAGGATTAAGCACACAACATAACATGCATACAATAGCAATGTTTAAAGATAATATCAGAGTCTTATGAACAATGCTTTATGCTATTGGCTTTGAGAAGTTTGACAGATGGACAATTTTTCTGAACAGTGCTACTTAAAGTGTGGTCAGCTGACTGGTTTGCAAATTATTTGTGACCAGTCTGAGATGAAGTAAATACAGAAATTGAGAGTAAGTACTTAAGACCAATGAAAGCATTTTTTATACCGCTGCAACATATAAGCACATAATTTCATATTTTACAAAAATATTGGTCTGCAATGAATTAAGAAAGTCTGTCTCAGAAAACTATAATTTAACAAAACTGACTTAAGAAGAAATAGAAAATCTAAACAGACCTACAGCCATTTTAAAAAATGGTTTAATGGATCAGAATCTATCCCCCTAAAAAAATCCTCCATTCTAAAATGGTTTATATGAAATTCTCCCAAGCCTCTACTGAATGGATCCTATCTGTTTTATATACACCTTCCCAAAGATCAGAAACAGGAAAAGTAACCCGACTCATTTAATGAGGCCAGTATAATCTCATACCTGAACTAGACAAGGACAATACTGGAAAAAAATAAAATAAAACCTTATAGCCCAATCTTTCTTATGACCATAAATACAAAAATACTAAATAAAATACTAGAAAATCAAGCTCTCCATACATTATGATTAAGTATTAAATCTGGATATTCTATTACTATGTCACAACACTGATGGTTTAGAGGGAAAAGTAACAAATCATTAACAGATGAAGAAAACCAAGTACAGAAAAACAAGCAAAAATTCATGAAAAGAGAAAAATTATTAGCACACTAGAAAAAAAGGAACATTTTTAAAACGTGTCTTTTAAATTTGTCATAAATGCCAATAACAAAAATAAAACAACACCATACTCTTTAAAATCAGGAATGAAAAAATTATCCAGCTAACATTGTCTCTTTTCTGACAGTACAGATTGGAGGTGGAGGAGAAAGGAATAGGTATACTGGTTAGAAAGGTAGAACAAAACTTTCATCATTGACATTACTATCCACATGCAAAAGCCTAGAACTTAAATTATTAGAACAATTGGAATTTTGGATTTTATTAAGATACTCTGTATAATGTAAAAATATTATTTGTATTCATATAAAAAGCAACAATCAGGTAATATAATTTTAGAAGATACAATCTATAATAGTAATTAAATTGATAAGCTATCTAGAAATAAATCTAATAAAAGTGTGCAATATTTCAGGGCACTTGGGTCGCTCAGTGGGTTAAAGCCTCTGCCTTTGGCTTGGGTCGTGATTCCACGGTCCAGGAATCGAGCCCTGTATTGGGCTCGGCGGGGAGACTGCTTCCCCCCAACACCACCTGCCTCTCTGCCTACTTGCGATCTGTCTGTCAAATGAATAAATTAAAACTTTAAAAAAGAAAAAGTGTGTGATATTTCTAAAAAAATTTATGAAAGTTCTTTGAAAGACATAGAAGAAGACTTTATTAGTGGAGAGATACTTTTCTTTTCATTGAATGAAACACTCAATGTTATAAAAATGTCAATTCTTCCCAAATTAATTCATAAATTCAATATGATTACAGTCATCTTCTCATCGAGATTTTTTTTAAGATCTGGACAAGCTGATTCTGAAATCTTACGGAAGAGTAAAAGGCCAACAAAATCCAATAAAATATAAGAGAAAGGAAAGTAGGAGGAGGAGGAAAAGAGTGGAGTAAAAAGATAAATAATTTATTCTTAATAATAAGACTTTTGATAAAACTACTGCTATTTTAAAAGTATAGAAAAATTGGGGTGCCTAGGTGGCTCAGTCATTAAATGTCTGCCTTTGCCCAGGTCATGATCCCAGGGTCCTAGGATCAAGCCCTGCATCAGGTTGCAGGCTCAGTGGGAAGCCTACTTCTCCCTCTCCCACTTCCCCTGCTTGTGTTCCCTCTCTTGTTGTGTCTCTCTCTGTCAAATAAAAAAAAATCTTTAAAAAAAAGTATAGAAAAATTGTTCAACGAGAGTATCTAGAAATAGACCCACAGATAAAAGGAAATTTGAAATATGACAGGTGATATCATAAATCAGTGGGGAAAGGGCACACTTTTTAGTGAATCAATGGGATAAATGATTATCCATATTGAAAGAGAAAAAATTAAGCCCTACATATGATACATAAATTCACATTCCCAAATGGCGTGAAGTCTGAAATTAGAAACATAAACAAGAGCCTTAGAATAAAGCATGGAAGAATCTTTAGAGTACAGAACTAAAGAAGCATTATCTTTTAAAAAAATCATAAAATACTAGTAAAAGATAGAAATAAGATTAATAAATTTACATTAAAAAGTAAAATTTGATCACATTAAAAATCAAAATTTACTGTAAACAAAGTAATAAAGCAAGTCATAGACTGGGAAGATCCATGGGAACAACATATAAATCCCAGACTCTGTAAAGAATCCCTACAATAACAGTAGAAATGTAAGGAAAGCATATGAATAGGCAATTTTTTTTGCAGTTAGCATATAAAATTTTTTCTTTAATTTTAATGGATAAACTAAATATGTAGAAGGTTTTTTTAAAATTTATTTTCAGTGTTCCAGAATTCATTGTTTATGCACCACACCCAGTGCTCCATGCAATAGGTGCCCTCCACAATACCCTCCACCAGGCTTATCCAACCTCCTACCCCCTCCCCTCCAAAACCCTCAGATTGTTTTTCAGAGTCCACAGTCTCTCATGGGTCCTCTTCCCCTCCAATTTCCCCCAACTCACTTCTCCTCTCTATCTCTCCATGCCCTCTGTGTTATTCCTTATGCTCCACAAATAAGCGAAAGCATATGATAACTGACTCTCTTTGCTTGACTTATTTCACTCAGCATAATCTCTTCCAGTTCTGTCCATGTTGATACAAATGTTAGGTATTCATCCTTTCTGATGGAGGCATAATACTCCATTGTATATACGGACTATATCTTCTTTATCCATTTGTCTGTTGAAGGGTATCTTGGTTCTTTCCACAGTTTGGCGACTGTGGCCATTGCTATTATGAACATTGGGGTACAGCGGGCCCTTCACTAAATCTGTTTCTTTGGGGTAAATGCCCAGTAGTGCAATTGCAGGGTCATAGGGAAACTCTATTTTTAATTTCTTAAGGAATCTCCACACTGTTTTCCAAAGTGGCTGCACCAACTTGCATTCCCACCAACAGTGTAAGAGGGTTCCCCTTTCTCCACATCCTCTCCAACACATGTTGTTTATTGTCTTGTTAAGTTTGGCCATTCTAACTTGTGTAAGGTGGTGTCTCAATGTGGTTTTGATTTGAATCTCCCTGATGGCTAGTGAAGATGAACATTTTTTCACGTGTCTGTTAGCTATTTGTATGTCTTTGGAGAAGTGTCTGTTCATGTCTTCTGCCCATTTTTTGACGTGATTATCTGTTTTTTGTGTGTGTTGTTTGAGTTCTTTATAGATCTCGGACATCAGCCCTTTGTCTGTATGAACATGCAATTTAATAAGCAAGAAGCACAAATGGGCAATGACATATGAAAATACACTTAATTTCACTAGTAATCCAGGAATTGAAAAACAAAACAGTGAACTATCATTTGAAACCATCAGATCAGCAAAACATAATCTGTTGACACCAAGTTTTGGTGAAATGCTACACATTATGTGGGATTATAAATTAGTGCAATCTTCTTGGGAAGTAATTTGTTAATATTTGCTAAAGTTTAAATTGAACTATAGTTCAGCAATAGTACTTCCAATTTATTGAGAGTTTGCCTCAGTAAACGTTAGCCATGCATGCTAAGATGAACGTGCACACTTGTTGATTATATTCTTTGTACTATAAACACGTGGGGGAAGAGGCCTGCACTCGAATAGGAGATAAGATTTTTAAAAGAATTTTTTATTTAAAAATGTATTAAACATACTTATAGCTAGATTTACCAATATTCACACAGATATATTTAAAAAACATTAGGTTGAGTACAAAAAGTAAATTGAAAAGAAATATGTAAAATACATCATTTATGTAAATTTAAAAAACATGCAAGATCATATATATGAACTTACGAATAACAACATATGGTAAAAGTCCTAGAAATCTGGGAATGATCCATGCCAACTGAATTTAGGAGGCACCCTCTGAGAAAGGGAGGGATGAAGGTGGAGCTTTATTGTATCTTCCAGGCCTCATTTCTTTAAAAATGAGCACACAGGGATGCCTGGCAGAGGCTCAGTCAATTAAGCGTCTGCCTTTGGCTCAGGTCACGATCCCTGGGTCTTGGGATCAAGTCCTGCATCAGGCTCCCTGCTCAGCGTGGAGCCTGCTTCTCCCTCCCCTCTGCCTGCCATTCCCCCTGCTTGTTCTCTTTCTTTCTCTGACAAATAAAATCTTCGAAAAAAGTCAAAAATAAAAACAAACATAAACAAACAAGGTCTTTTTCCAATAACAATAACACCTAACCATCTTGCTGATCCATTCCACGGTCCTATTATTTGTTGTACTTCAGACTGTTTCCTGCTTAAAAGAAAAATTACTCATTTGATTTTGCTTTTTTAAAAAGAAGAGATGGGGATCAAAGAATCATTCACACTCAGTGACACAGCACCTCACTCAGGGAAGTCCCTTTTCAGCCTCAAGCGCCCTGCTGAAACGACTCTTTGGCAGGGCACTTGGCCAAGCCTGGCCATTGACTGGCCATAGGAGGGAAGCCAGTTTGCCCTCAACTTACAACAGTGCCGAACCAGAGGCCCCCTGGGCTACTAGGAATCATGATAAGGGCTTCCCCATGAAGTACCCAGTTGGGGCTTGGGTGGCTTGCAAACAGGTGTTTGGTCTGATTTGTGTTTTGTTTTTGTCTGTCTTCCCCTGCAGGTCAAGATAAAGACAGGAAGGAAGGTGAGCAGTAGGTCCTTCACTGGACGCTGCCCAGAGAGCACCTGCTAGAGGGTACGGCTGAGCCCTCTGCATTTGCTCCTGGCAGCGGGGCTCTGTCCGTCTCCTCTCTTGGGAGCACTAGAAGGCCTGATCTAGTGGGAATGAAAGGGCACAGTGGTCTCAAAAAGATTTGTGGCCAGATATCATGGCACAGAGGAAGTTATAAGAGAAAGGGCATTGTGTTTCAGCTTCACCCATTGACCTTTTGTGGGTAAGCTTTGGTGAAACAGCAACATCTTCTAAATGCTTGGAGGGATGGCTTTGTAACCTGGGGGAGAGATGCTGCTTCTAGATAGAATTGACATGCTTTCCTGCCTCCATTCGGGGTATCCATTTTCCACCACATAATCTTCCTATTGTCCACACTGATTCCTGTTTGGTTTGGCAGGGTTAACTGCTGGCAGACTTCCTCGGTGCTGAATTCTCCATACTCTGCTGTGCAGGGATTACTGAAATAACAACCAGCTTTCCCTCACTCTTGGAACAGGAGCCAAGTGAGACACAAATTGTGAAATTTGTTTCTGGTTACCAGGAAAACGTAAAGAAATCCCAACGAAGCAAAAAGGTCGGCAAAATTCTTTCCAACATTTGAACAAAAAAGGTATTTTTCAGGTCTTAGATTTATGGAAGTTAATTTTCCAACTCCCAGCCAGACTTTCAAACCTCTTATTCTTTGCACTACATTATTTAAACACACTGTAAATACCCTTAGTTGCTCTAATAGTGGCTCCATATTGTGCAAGACGGCCATGGTCTGAAGACCTTCTTGAATCTGAAAGGCAGAAGTTCCGTTTCTGGCACATAAACTTGAATTAGGGCTATGGTAAGGCTGCCAATGAAGTCCACATTTTGACAGCTAGACAAGCAGGTCATTTATTTGGAAAGACTTTGAATCCCTTCCCAGAATAAAATGTAGTCCTTTATACACAGCAGACTTGGAATAAAGGCTTCTTCACTGATTTGATCAGCATCCTACATTTTAGGGTATAGGAAAGTACTTCCGATAACTCAGAAATGGAGGAAAGATGGAAAAACTGGGTCTGGAAAGAAAGCCCCCTTAGGGTTCCTGCCATGATATTTTTTAACTTATGTATTGAGAGAAGGTTTATGTTGTTTATTGAACATATTATCTACTTGTGATGATGCCCCAAGTCTGAGAAGAAAACACAGAAGGAATGAAGAGAAAATGATATCTGAAGCTCCTTAGATAAGACTTATAAAACCCATGGACACCCATCAAACAAAAATCTGAGCAAATATTATGCACCAGGTCCTATGATAGGTCTCAGGGGATAAACATGGCTAAGACACATTTCTCGCCTTTAAAAAGTTTAGGGAAAGCAGGCTAGATGGGCAGACAGAAATCGTTATGATCTCATTGTGTATGTGTTCTAATAGCAGTGGGCTTAACCAGGACTAGGAACCTCCACACTCCCCTATAGACCCTGCATCTGCTCTATTTGGCTTACTGATTATAGGCCTCTGTCAATCACTGCTGGACCACTGGGCTCTGGCACATTTCTCCACCATGACAAGTAAGGAAACTCCTTGTACTTCCCCAAACCAGCTTTTCTGAAGAAACGTTAACACAGAACTATTGGGCTCTTAATGGCATAGTTCTTTCCACTCTTAATAGCCCTCCCCATCTAGGGTGCCCTGCCAGGGCCTCCCATAGTCCAACGAAAAAGACATCCCTTCCTTAAGATGCTTGGTTTTCCTTTGGCAAAAAAAAAAAAAAAAATTGCAAAAATAAAAACAAAAACCAAAAAAAATAGTGTGTGCAAATTTGCTATGTAAATAGTATCTTTCTATGAATATTCTTGCTCAGTGCAAAACCTGATTGACCAGCCATAGTGACCCAACACTACAAGACTAGAAAGGAGCTGGGTCAGAGGAAAGCCAATCACAGATTTCCTTTAAAATATCTACTCCCTGCATCATCCAAGCCTTGCTGCAGAGACTGGACCATTCTTTCAGACTTCTCCACGGAGAGTTACTTTAGGGATTCCATTTTCTTTACCTCTTATCTAACATCCCCTTCTGGAAATATACCATATATCCTGGCTATCAGACAAACCTGTATGCCTTAATGTAACTTAATGTAACTGTCTCACTCAAATTCTGCCTCAAAGAGCTCCTGGGCTGCGTGCTCCCCAAACTGGAGGCTGGGCTTCTGAGAACACATGAAAGATCCAGAACAGTCCTAACTTCAGAGGTCACCTGGACCCACCTCCCACAATCTGTTATTCCAATACAGCAGTTAATAAATATCCTAAAACTTTTCCTCCAGGGCAGAAAGAACTCTTCCAAGTAGCTTAAAAGTTGAAGTTGAGGTACTATGTATGCATCCGAATGGGTCCTCCTTTCTCTTCTATTGAAGAGAAAGGACTCTGCTAGATACTGGCATGCACTAGGGGTGAAGGTTAGGTACAAAAACGAATGGAAATGGAATGGAAATGGTCCCTGCCCTCAAATAGCACATAAGAATAAGCATACTTCACATGTCTAACTTCCAAATTATTTTCACTTATATCAACATCCATAACAGCTTTGAGAGGTAGATATTATCATATATATTTTAAATGTAAAGAGGATAAGGCTCAGAGAGGTAAGTCCAAGCTTACATAAGCAGTGTGAGTTGAAGTGGAACCTGCAACTGAATCCTCTGCTATAAATCATCTCTTTCCCCACCCGTGCAGGCAGTCTCCACAGTTCAGAGATGACGAAAGCGTGATTTGTGTCCCACCAGTAGTGCAAACAGAATTATGGGCACAAAGGAAGAGGGAGATGAGGTCTTGAGGGTGAGGCGAGGTGGGTGGGGTGGGGAATGCGGAAGTTTAAGCGGGCGTGGGTGGGCTTTCAGTTAGCAAGTCTTAGGGAAAAGAATCTGTGTGAGGAATGGCCAGAGCAGAGCCAGATAGGAGAAGGGAGAACGTCAGGCCATGTTGGGACATAGTCAAGGGTAGCTGGTGTGAAAGGTAGGCAGGGCACGGAAACTCTGAAGGAAGAGCAAGGGAAGGTAGGTGGCGTCAGTCCAAGCTGCTGAGTGCAAATGAGTGCATTCGGCACAGGGAGCCAACAGGGATGGGACAACTCCGATCTGGGCTTGGGAGGAGTGATGTTATTTAACAGCAGGGTGAAGAAGGAATTGGCAGAAGGGACAGAAAAGGAGACAGAGACATTTTCAGACACTATCCAGGCCAAAATAAGAGGTAGGGGTCTTAATAGGGTGGTGACAATGGGACCAGAAAGCATGGAGTATAGATGACAAGAAATGCCCCTTATATCTGTTTTTGGAGGTTCAGAAGAGGACCTTTAAATGTTTGAAAATATATGTGTTAAGCAGTCACATTCATTTGCACTAGTGGAAACTTTTTTTTTTTTTTTTAAGATTTTATTTATTTATTTGAGCGACGGCAAGTGAGTGAGCGACAGTGAGTGAGAGAGAGACCATAAACTAGGGGGTTGAAGGGCAGAGGGAGAAGCGGACTCTCCACTGAGTGGGGAGCCTGATGCAGGGCTCGATCCCAGGACCCTGGGATCATGATCAGAGCTGAAGGCAAATGCTTAAATGTCTGAGCCAACCAAGCAGCCCTGCACTAGTGCAGTCTAATTTATCAGACTCTTTTGTGCGATCCAGTTAGATTTTTTTTTTTTTTTAAGTAAGCAGATTGAAACAGAAATACTCTGGCAAAAGAGAGGTGCTTGGATGCCTGGAGCTACGGCTTGCCCAGGTGCACTCAGGCTTAGCTTGAGATTAAAATCGCAGGTGGTATTCAAATACCACCTAAAAATTTCAGAATCAGGGCTTAGGACGATGTCTGGTCCCACTGAGACAAACTGGCCTCATGTGCATTTTATATGTTGGGGATTTGGCAGTGACCGAAAGAGTCGGTCTCTAAGCAAAAGGACCTTATAAGCTAGTGGGGGGACATGCAACAAATAACATGTGAGTAAATAATACTATTAGATATAATTAAGTGGTATGAGAAAAATAAAATAGGGTAACAGGATTAAAAGCAAAGGAGGCAGGGCAATTCAAGGAGGTGTATTTAAATAGACACCTGAAAGACAAGAAGGAGTTAAGTCCCACGTAGATCTGGGAGGTGTAAATTTTAAACAGCAGGACCAGCTAGTGCCGGGCTCATGAGGCTGGACTCACTCAGTGTGTTGAAGAGTCAAAGTCAAGGCCCATGTGTCTGGGGACTGGTGAGTGAATGGGAAAAAGAGTAGATAGGGTTCCCTCCTTTGGCAAGGGGAGCTCAATAGGACTTTATGGCTGGGGGTAATAAATGTGACTTCATTCATTTTACAAGCTGTCAGGGGAGTGCAATGAACTGGTCTGACTGTTACAAGGCTTGCCCAGGCTGCTATGTGAAAAATGGACTTGAACAAGAGTGGAAGGAGAGACCAATTAGGCAAGAGTGTGTAAGGGATGGCCTACAGTGGAATCAGAGAGCAGGCTTTGACTGAGTGAGAGATGTATTTTGGAGGTAGAGTTAACAGAACTTACTAGTAGATTTGAGTGGCATGTTACAGAGCAAGAGTAATCCACAAGAACCCCTATATTTTGGTCTTGAACCCTTTGGTGGACAGTGGCGCCATTTACAGAGGATGAAAACGCCTTGGATGGGAGTTGATTTGGCCTGGGGCATGGGTTGGGAGGCTGGATAAGAATCAACAGTTCTGCTTTGACTCTTAAGTAGCAGAGATTTTAAGAAGAGGGGGTAGTGGGCAATTGGAACCGGGTGTTCCAGAGTAAAATTGGGCAGGAGATACTGATTTTTAACTTAAAAGAGCAATCAACAGTATCTTTGGGTGCTTGCTACGTACCCAACACCACTAGAAGAAAAATGTTTTCCATTGTCAGAAAAGGGCTTCTCCCTGAGAACTCCCAGAATAGTCCCAAGCTAAGGCTTTGCCTTTGGGCAGGATAGTGAGATGGAGCACCCACCTGTTTCTGAGAAGAGACTTTCCAGGGTAGCCATCTGGCATCCCCTGCAGAATCCCAGATCTTTGGCACAAGTTTGTCTTTAAAACAACACCACAATTAAGCTTCTGTGAAGCGTGGTGCTGTATAAATCCACCGTGTTAGAGATACCATCTTGACATCTAGCTATCATTCCAAGAGCATCACGCGGCACCCAAACAAAGGCCTTTCATTGTGGCTTGTGTTTAACCTTAGATGCAAATAGCTATGTGGGAAAACAAATTTCTCATGGGTTGTAAGTACTATTCAGACCAATTAATACTTTACTGAGTATCTATAGGATCTTCAAGTGTTTAATTTCTTAGAAACAACTCTTGATGCTGCCAGTCCTTAAATGAATCAGCTTAATGTTAACGATGTAGTACTGTCATTATTTGTATTATTTATGTTGTGTTGAATTATTTAACATTTTCTAATTCTTCAGAGGCAGCTATGCCAAGCATATTAAAGACACAATTCTTGCCAGGCTCAGAGAAAGAAAGAAAGAGAGAAAAAAGAAAAGAAAGAAAGATGGATTGGATGGAAGGAAGGAAGGAAGGGAGGAAGGAAATCTCTAAGGTGAAAAGTATAGGGACAGGTAGTATGCTGGTGGTTTTAGTAGTTAGCAGCAAAAGGATATTAGACAATTACAACTTTCTGCTTCCCCTCCCCCCCACAAATTTATCATTGCTGGGATGCCAATCTCAGAAATCTAGACTAGGAGAGTTTTGAGAATTGTTCATTGATCGATCAACCCCTCCATTCATTAAGTCACCACAAAGAGAGTATTTACAGTGATGGTGGGGAATATTTTCAGTGATACACTTGTCAAGGAAAGAGAAACGGTATCCACCCTTAAGTTAGTTCATGCTTGAGTAATTAATAAGCAATTTCCCAGATATCAACAAGTAGTAAAATGTTACTATGTGAATAATTGAATTGTGCCAAAGCCACAAAGGGAAAAGTACAAAGTACAATGTGAGTCCCTAACAAAGCACCAAGCATGGGTGGGGACAAAGGGCAGGTCAGGAACTTTTTTTGAGGAAATGATGTTTCATTTGAGACCCTAATGACAAGTAAAAGTGAACCAGGTAAAGGAGCATTGGGTAAGGAGTGAAAGGAAGTAACCCTAAAGGAACTATGGATCTAGATGAGCAAATCTGATACATTAGCTTATCAGTGTCATTAGCATAATGGAACTACAGGCCCAGAGTTCTTGTATTCTCTGTTTACTCCACCCTATTTCTGGGTTTTTATTTCGTTCTTCTGTTTTGTTTTTATTTTTCAATTTAGACCACCCAGGGTGGGCCTCTTGCTTCAAAACCCAGTTGTGCGACCTTGGGTTGATACAAGAGCACATTACAGTTGTAAGGATTCAACCAGATGATAGTGCCTCGCACAGCAACTAGTGCACATAGTAGGTGTTTAATGGTTTTGGTCCTCTTCTCTTTGCACGTGGGTAATCAGTGTACACCAATGCCTATAAACCACATAGCACAGGGGAGACAAATGAGAATACTTAGGAGATGAAAATGTATTTTACTTAGGCTTGAATAGATGACAGGTTTTTTAAAAAAGTGTCAGTGGTGCAGGAAATTGAAAAGAGGGGAGGTGTGGAGAGCCATTATATTATGATGAAAGCTTCAGGAACAGGGTGGTATGACCAGGGAAAAATCCAGTTCGGTCACAATACAAGATAAATAGGGGGTTGAGTGAGGAAGGAGCCTGCATAAGTATGTTGGAGTCAGATTATTTTCAACCCTGAATGATAAGCTAAAGAATGTTTATTTTATCTTACAAGCAATAGGGAGTCATTTGAGGTTTTGAATAAGAAGAAAGAATTGAATTAGACGAAGTAATGGTACAGAATGGATAGGGGAAGAGAGAGTTTAGAAGCACGGAGAACAGTTGGCAGATTTTATCCAGGCATGACTTAGGGTAAGTGTAGCGCAAAGGAACAGGTGGGAAGGGATTATAACCCAAGAGCTGACTTTATCTGGTAATGGGGTTATGTGAGACATCTGAGAGGAAAGGATTATCTATAAATCTAAGGATGGAGCCCAAGAGAATCAGTTAATACCAGTGGGGATGTCAGCAAGAGCTGCTGTTTTCAGGGTCTCCCTATCCCTGACTCCCCAGAAAGAGTTAAGGTAGGGTTAGCTTTAGAAATCTTATTCTAAAGAGTTATGGAATGTCGGGAAGGAAAATCCTTACAGTCTGCTGAAATAAAGAGCTAGAATTTGGCTAATGCATTTGGATTATCTAAAAAGATGAATTTGGCAATCAATCCACGTATGGTTAATGGTTTAAACTACAGAAATCCATGAGATCAGAGCCTCGAACTTTAACACTGAGAGGACAGGAGGCAGAAAAGTGGGCAACTGTAAAATGGACAAGTAGTCTGGGAATTAGGGGACCATCTAAGGACTGTATTTTCATGAAAACAATGAATATTTTTTTTAAAAGATTTATTTATTTTAGAGAGGGAGAGAGAGCACAAGTGGGAAGGGCAGAGGGAGATGGGGACAGAGAATCCCAAGCAGACTCCTGCTGAGTCCTGCTGGAGCCCAACCCCAGGTTTGATCTCAGGATCTCATGAGATCATGACCTGAGCTGAAGCCAAGAATTGGATGCCTAATGGACTGAGCCACCCAGGCGTCCTAAGGAAGGCTTTTTAAAGAGTTTGACGTGACATGTTTTGAGAATGTCAAGTGCTTCCTGGAAATTAAGAGAAGTGAGAAGTTAACAGAGCCAGGAAATAAGGAGAACAAGCTATAAAAGTATTCATGCTATCTATGAGAATAGGATCAGTGGGAGCTAGAATGTAAGAAGTTAGGAATTAAACAAATGCATCTGTATATGCATATGTGTGTGTGTGTGTGTGCATGCGTTGCATGTACATACATGTATACATACACACACATTGGCCCTGGGAAGACACACAGACACAGACAACAAAGACACACAGACACACACACATACACACACACACACACACACACGGTTGCCTCTAGGAAGGGGAACTAGATATCAATGGGACAAGGATGGGAGTAAGGCTTACTCTTTATTATAACCTTGTTTTTTTTTTATTTTATACAAAGTGCATATAGATCAATTCCATTAAAAGTAATAAAATTATACTTTTGAAAATTGCTTGATGGTGAGGAAGATGAAGAACTGAGTGCTGACTGCCTTCAAAAATTTTGACTGCTAAATATAAATAATATAGTGAGGTGATGTATTTGCTAATTTTTATTTACAGACAAAGAAAAAGCATCTGATGGGGAAGTGGCACGTACAAGACAAAACAGATGATAGCAGAAGAAGCACCATTCTGACCAAGCAGGTCACATTCTGTTTAAAATCTCCAGGGAAATGATTAAACCTCCACAGGAGCATCTCTTACTCAGAGATGAGTAAGAAGTAAAAGACAGGTGAGCAAAAATAAAGAGACCCTTTGCAGATGAAGGACTGTCAAAGGATTTCTGACACACGATGAAGCTATGTCAGTGGGTCACAACCTAGTAAGCCACTGTCACCTCTGCAGAGGAGAATATTCATCCCTGAAACTGAGAGGTTGGGCTGGGGCAGAAGAAAAGGCCCAAATATTTATTGAGGGCTTGTATTCATTTCCTATTTTTGCATAATTTGTCAGCACAAATTTAGCAATTAAATATGGTATCCGTTCCTCAGCTCACTGTTCTGTAGGTCAAAAGTCCAGACAGGTTCAACTAGGCTCTCGGCCTACATTCTCATAAGGCCAAATCAGTGTGTTGGCCAGGTTGGGCTCTTATCTTAAGGCTCTGGAAAATATCTGCTTCTAAGTTTATTTGGTTATAGGAAGCATTCAGTTCCTTGCAGCTGTGGGACTGAGGTTTCCATTCCCTTGCTGGCTGCCAGAGAAGCCTCTCTCTGATCTTTGCATGTGCTCCTCTCCATCTTCAAAGTCAAGAAGGGCTCATCAAATACTTCTTGCATTTGGAATCTCTCTGACCTCTGCCTCTGTTACAAGAGAAAGGGCTCTCTGCTTTGAAAAGGCTCAGTTGATTAGGTAACTGATTTGTAACCTTGACTACATCTGCAAAATCTCTTTGCCATGTTGCATAACATAATCACAGGAGTAATACCAAGGGGTGGAGATCATGGGAACCATCTTAGAACTCTGCTTATGATCAGGAAAAAATGTCTGAGTGCTTTCAGAGAATCAAGTCCTATGTTAGGTTCTGGGCATTACCCTGAAGAAGCCCCGTGAAAGTCTGGAGCTCTTACAGAGCTTATCTTCTGGGAAGACAGATAAGACAATGAATATGTAAAAATAAAACAAGGTAATTCAGCCAGGGATATGTTCTCTTAAGAAAATTGAGCATGATTTTGTAATTGAAACTGGGAGGCATGAGTGCTTCTATTTGAGATCAGGAAAGGCCTCTCTAAAATGGCAGCATTTGAGTTGACTTCTGAATGATATAAGGAACCATTGTTCATGGGAAGAGCAAGGCTAAGTTTCCAGGGAGATGGAACTGCAACATTTCTAAGGAAGAAAGAAGGTTGGCATACGTAATGAGGAACAGAAACGGGTTTGATGTAGATGGACTGAACATTCCAGTAGTCAGTCAGAATAACAGGATATTCCAGAATGACCCTCCCCCAGAAGTATTCATTGACCAGCCATTGACAGATTTTTATTAAATCTCATCAACTTTACTTCATTATTTAGCATATTTATGTAAAAATAAGACAGATCATCCTTAAAAATCTATCAGTTAACTCTAACAACACATATTTATTGAGCAGTCTGTATATGCCAGTCGCTACTCTAGTTCTAGGAATAAATCAGTGAACAAAACAAACAAATGGCATTTTGACACATTGTGCCATTTACATCCTAGTGGGAGTGATACAAGAAACAAAACAAAACAAAACAAATATAGAGCATGTTAGATTTTAAGAAGTGCTAAGGAGAAAAAATAATATTAGGAAAAAGCACAGCAAGATTTTTCCACCCATCTCTCCACTAATTCCGCTATTCATTTCTCCATTCATATATGCATCCATCCATCCTACATTGACGGATTGCAGGTCACACATTGAGGATACAAATTAAATAAATGGTAAGACTTCTTCCAGCTATGACAGAGTTACTGCTACCAAATGTGTTGAAAATACATACATATAAATTTTCCCTAATGATAGCAGGCAATCCTTAAGAAAAGAAAACACGAGATGAGCCTCTTGTTTGTCCTAGTTTCCTACTGCGGGCATATCCTGGGCTGCAGTGTAGGGAGACAGAACCCAAGCAGACCACAGTAATTTTGCTGAGCTCTAGAGACTAGTATGAATGTGCAGAACTGCTGAAGCATCTGGGACTTCCAGAGCAGGATCCTAGAAAAGGGATATCTGAGGACGGCAATAGCCCTAGGAATCTCTGTACAGGTTTTTGGTGAATCCTTGGCTTCAGGCTAGACTATGCATTCAGAAAATCCTGTGAGTCCTGAAAGAGAATGACTGTTTTAGGACTGAGAGCAGAACAGGAGATAGAAATTACATAATGCTAGAAGACAGAATTCTGGCCCAGTTAGATAATGGCAGACATCTCTGAGAACCTTGGGTATTTAGTTCAGACTTCAAAAACACCACACCCTATGAGCAAAGACCATACCCCAGATAAGAGCCATACCTTAGTACAAAAGACAAAACTGGCCCACACAAGCCCTGACAAAGAACCAAAACACATTTCACAGGACAGAGAAGATTCCAAGTAATTTAACTGTTTGCCAGTCAAAATATAATTCCCTCTAATGAAAGACACTGTAAACCAGATTTCCTATGATGTATTACCCACAATGTCAATGCTGAATGTGCAACCAATTAATTACTATACATGATAAAGAGAAAGAAAATGTGGCATGAAAAACAAGAAAAAAGACAGCCAAGGCAGACATAGAGATTACTTAGATGTTGGAATTAAGAAAGGATGTTAAGCAAAATAATATAAATATGTGCAAGAATTTAATGGAAAATATGGAACTACTGAGTCAACATGAGGAATATCAGCAGATAAATAAAAGCTGTTAAAAATGGAAAGTCTACAACAGAAAAGAGTAACATGTGAAATGAAAAATCTTCTAGATTGGCTTCAAAACAGACTGCAGACTCCAGAAGAAAGAGTCTGTGAGGACAAATCCATAGAAGTTACCCACGCTGAAAGAGAAAAAATAATTAAAAAAAATGATCAGTACCTCAGGGACCTATGAAAAGGTATCAAGCTTGATTTTTTTTCCTGTTTGATATTTTATTTATACATTTCATATTTTCTTCTGATTGTTTATCTCAGGTTTGGGAACTTTTGCAAAGGCAAAAAAAAAAGATAATCAAGCTTTCTAACATATATGTAACAGAATTTCTCAAAGGAGAGAAGAGAGGGAAAATGGAGAAAAAAAAGAAAGATATAATGGAAAAAATTCCAAATTTAGTGAAAAAAATCAACCTACAGATTAAAAAAACTCAAAGAAATACAAAAAGAATAAGCACAAAGACAATGATACCAAGATACAGCACAATAAACTGCTATATAGAGAGCAAATGCTGAGGCTCCTGGGTGGCTCAGTAGGTTGAGTGTCTGCCTTCTGCTCAGGGCATGATCTTAGGGTGCTGGGATGGAGCCCCACATTGGGCTCTCTGCTCAGCAGGGAGTCTGCTTCTCACTCTGTGCTCTCTCTCTCTCCCAAATAAATAAATAAAACCTTTAAAAATTATTTTAAAATACAGAGAAAAATCTTAAAAACACCCATACTACATATGCATACATACATTTACCTACAAAGAAACAATGATGTGAACTGATGACTGGCTTCTTATCAGAAACAATGGAAACCAGAAGATAGTGAAATGACATCTTTTAACTGCTAAAATAAGAAGAAATGTCAATCCAGAATTCTATATCTAATAAAGATATTCTTTAAAAATGAAGATGAAATAAAGATATTCAGATAAATAAAAGCTGAGAGCATGTTGCCAACAGATATGCCTACAAGAAATAATAACTTCTTATTAACAGCTCTTTAGCCCCCAGAAAAATGATTCCAGATTGAAACTTGAATCTAGAGGGTGGAATAAGGGAGGTTTAAAATGACAAACATGTAGGTAAATACAAAACACTATCTTTCATTACCTTTTAATTTCTTCTAAAAATGATTGTTGAAAACAAAAATAGGAACATTTCAAGTCAGACTATCATGTGTGTAGATGTTGCTCAGATAACACAAGGGATAGAATAGATAAATGTAAACAAGCTATTTTAAGTAAAATAGTGTAATATTGATTTTGCTTTTAATTAATTTCATTTCAGAGATAATTCTAATTTAGGTTTTGAAAAATTAGGCTACATTATCACAATTTTTAGAACATTAAATAATATCTAGCTGAAATTATAGGTATAGATAAAAAGCCAGTAGAGATTAAAGGAAATACTAATTAAAAAAAAAAAACTTTCTAAAAAAAAAAAACAGCAAAGAAAAAAGAATGGAAGAGCAAAAACCAAGCCAAAAGAAGAATAAACAAAACAAAATGAAAAAAACCCAAATAGGACAAATAAAAAATAGTAAGAGATATGAACCCAGCCATATCAATAATCACATTAAATGTAAATGTGCTAAACATTTCAATTAAAAGCCAGAATAGGGGGCACCTGGGTGGCTCAGTGGGTTAAAAGCTCTGCCTTTAGCTCAGGTCATGATCTCAGGGTCCTGGGATTGAGCCCCATATCGGGCTCTCTCCTCAGCAGGGATCCTGCTTTCTCCTCTTTCTCTCTCTGTCTGCCTCTCTGCCTACTTGTGATCTCTGTCTGTCAAATAAATAAATTTTAAAAATCTTTTAAAAAATAAATCAGAATAGTTAGAACAGATTAAAAAGGCAAGGCTCAACTATATTCTGTCAACAAGAACTGCATGTTAAAGACAGATAGGTTAAAGGTAAAAGGATAGAAAATGTATACTGTGCAAATAATACACATAATAAAGCTGGTGTGGCTATATTAATATCTGAATTAGACTTTAAGACTAAGGATACTAGCAGAGATAAAGAAGGAAATTCATAATCATAAAAGAATAAATTGGTCAGGAAGATAAAATGAACATAAATATGCATTCACTTATTAACAGACCTTCATAATGAATGAGCCAATGATTGACAGAACTAATACAAATCCATAATCATAATTGGAGATTTTAATACTCCCTCTTCATAATTTACAGAACAAATGAACACACATAGCAAATTAGTATGTATAGCAATTGGGAAGCTGTTACTAATCCACATGACCTACACGACATTATAGAACACTATACCCAACACTTTAGAATACACATTCTTTCAAGGGCACTGAACTATCCACTAAGATAGACTGTATTTTAATATATTTTAAATGATTGAAATCTTACAACATGAGATGAACCAAAAATCAGTAAGAGTAAGATATATATATGTATATATACATAGATAGATATATAGATAGATAGATATAATAATAAAATGTCTAGAAATTTTCCCAAATAGTTGAAAATTAAAAAATACATTAAATAGCCTATGGATCAAAAAACAAATCCAAGGGAAAATATTGGAAATATTAGAAACAAAATGGTAATATAATAATTTGTTAAGATGCTGCTAAAAAAGTGGTAGAAAGTTATAATATTAAATGTTTATATTAGAAAATAAAAAAAAAGATGTAAAACCATTAAGCTGCACTTCCATCTTCAAAAGTTAGAAAATAGATTTCATTTAAGCATCTTCACTACAATTATAGGGAGAAGAAAAAACAAGTACTATAAGAAGCTAAGTTAATTTTATAAGTTAAATTTGTAGTATAAGAATGGAAGTGCTTTTTACTTCTTTCATTATGAAGTGAAATAAAAATTTTTTAAAGTTAGAAAAAGAAGAGCAAACTATACCCAAAGCAAACAGAAGAAAGGAAGTACTTATAATAATTATAAAGAACAAATAAAGTGAACTGGAAAATATGTAAAGAATAAAGAAAATTAACAAGTTAAACTTATAAAAGTATAATGAAATCGATAATGGCAAAAAGAAAGAAAAACACAAATTGCTAACATCAACAGTAACACAGTGGATATTGTTACTTAATAATAGGTAATAAAAGGGTAATAAAATGATATTACAAACAACTTTCCACCAATAAATATATCATAGAATTGACAAAATCTTGGAAAAACTCATCTTACCAAAACAGACTAAAAAAGTCATTGAAAATCTGGAAAGTCTATATATCTTTAAAAAATTGAATTTAGAATTTAACAAAGAAATCTTTCAACAAAGAAAACTCCAAGTTCAGGTGGTTTCACCAATGATTTCTATAAAATATTAATGAAAAGACAAACTAATTCTATACAAACTTTGTTAGAAAACAGAGAGGGAATGCTCCTCAACTCATTTTATGGGACCAGAATAACCCTATTTCAAAATATAACAAAGGCTTTACAAATAAAGACCAATATCCCTTATGAAAATAGACACAAAATCCAAATTCAATATCAATCCAATATTCTATAAAAGGGAAAATAAATTGACCAAGTGGGTTTTTATTCCACAAAAGCAATCAGTGCAATTAATCAAAGCAATTTACCACATTAAAAGAATGAAAGAGGGGGATCATATTAGTCATCTCAATATTTGCAAAAAAAAACCCAGAAAAGCTTTTGACAACAATCATACCCTTTCATGATTAAAAATCAGCAAGCTAAGAACAGAAATACACTTCTTCATCCTGTAAAGGCTATTTATGAAAACCCTACAGCTAACATCATAGCTAATGGCAAAATAGTGAATGTTTTCTCCTTAATTTGGGGAGCAGGAGTATTTATGTTCTCATCACTTTATTCAACAATGTAGTTAGGTTCATAAACATTGCAATAGAGCAAGAAAACTAAATAGGACCATAAGGATTGAAAACCTACAAGTAAACTGTCTTACTTGCAAACAGCATGATTATTTATGTAGAACATTCTAATCAATCTATTAAAAGGCTACTAAAATCAACATGTTAATTTAGCATGGCTCCAGAATACAAGATCACCATACAAAAATCAACTTCAATTCTATATTCTAGCAGCAAAACAGCTCAAAATAGAATTTTGAATGAATTTTAAAGTGTCATTTCCAGTATGTTACACCATTCACAAACATTATTTTGAGACCTAGACATAAAGTTAACACCATAAATCTTAGGAAGAAAATTATACTATTTTTGTTACTTTGAAGTAGGTGGAATTTGCTCAGAAAGCCTGCAAAAAGCCCTAAACATAAAACAATTATATATGGGACCTCATTAAAAATTTTAAGTCTGCTAATGGAAGGACATTGTTGGGGCACCTGGTGGCTCAGCTGATTAAGGGTCTACCGTGGGCTCAGGTCATGATCCCAGGGCCCTGGGATCAAGCCCCCCTCTCACTTTCTCTCTCTCTCAAATAATAACTTATTTTTTTAAAGAAAGATATTGCTAAGAACATAAAAAAGCAAGCCATAGAGAGGAGAAACTATTTATGTGATGAACAAACACACATTTATAATAAGAAGACAAATAAGTAAAAAAAAAAAATGGGCAAAAGCCTTGAAATAGACACTTCATAATAGATGTTATTAATCTATTAATAGACACTGAAAGTAGATAGACACTGAAAGTGTCTATTAATAGACACTTATTAATAGACACTATTAATGTCTTAATAGACACTTCATAATAGATATTATTAATGAACTCACTAAAAGATGTCCAGCATCATTCATTATCAGTGAAACACAATTAAAGACACCAAATAGCATTTCACACTGACTAGAAGGGCTAAAACTTTAAAAAGACATACACAGACTTTTGGAGAGGATATGGAGAAAATGGAGCTCTCATACATTGTTGATGAAGTAAGACACAGCCATTTTGGCAGTTTGGCAGATTTTTAATGAAATAAATAAAAATAAAAATAAATAAGCTTCACCACCAGTAAAGCCATTCCTAGAAATAAAAAGGTATGTCCACACAAAGGCTTACTCGAGAATATCCGTAGCTGCTTTATTCGTAACAGTCCTAAATTAGAAACAATCCAAACAGCCCAAACCAGAAATAACCCAAATGTCCTTCAACAGAATGCATAAGCGAATTGTGGTATTTTCATGCAATGGAGTCCTAATCAACAACAAGAACCAAGGAACTACTGAGGCATGTACTGAGAAGATTGTAAGTGTTCGTGAAAGCAATCTACTTCTCTTTGGACTCAGCTCCAGTGTTTGCTACCCTCAGCGAGATTTTCCCCACCCACCGGCCTCACCCCAGGTAGAGTCAGGCACTGCCTCTTCTGTTCTTTTGTTGTGGTATCTCACTAGTGCTCCTCTGTATCACTGTGCTAAACCAGAGCATTGTGAATATATGTTTTCTTTTCTTGCCAAAGAGCTCCTTGAAGTCAATCATGGTCTTACTCATTTCTCTATCACCAACATCCTGTCCACCGCTGGACATAGTGTTAAAACTCAATCAATATTTGTGAAAGAGTAAAGGAACATTATGGATGCAACTTTTCTCTCCTGTGAGTTTCCTAAGGCCAGTGTGATAGTTATTCAATAATGTCCATTAGGTAATAAGTGATTCTCATTACCTGGATGGAAGAACTGGATTGCTGGGTTAGGTTTCTACTTCAATATTTGTTTTTTATCAGTGAGAGTTTGGCAGATGAATTGGGAGCTGGGTTAGTAGCGGTGCAGCCTGTCAGAGTCACTGCAGGGGGTGGGGGTGCCACCCTGTTCAGCTGGAGCTTGTTGGCAGCAGTGGGAGGTGAGGTAGGCAGTGCCATCCTGAGGACAGCAGTTGCTATTCTATTGCTTCCTGGCTGAGGGGGCAGAGCAGAACTCTTTTTCTGAGATCTCAGCAGGAGCAAGCCTGAGTAGAGGACAGAAGCTGGGTGAGACATTTTAGCCTCTTCATGCTTTGAGGAGGTGCTAAGAAATCATCGTCCCACAGAGAAGGATGTGGGCAGAAACCAATTCTGTCCTTAACTGCAAGTATAACCTTAGCAAAAATTAAAAAAATATATTCTAAACTTAAGCACACAAAATTGGTAATAGTGTCTAAGAACACATGTAAGAAATTTTGCAAATTCTATTAGATAGACGGAAACTTCATTTACCGTATGGTACCAGAACAATTCTTTTTATTTTATTTTATTTATTTATTTGACAGACAGAGATCACAAGTAGGTAGAGAGGCAGGCAGAGAGAGAGGAGGAAGCAGGCTTCCGGCTGAGCAGAGAGCCCAATGCGGGGCTCGATCCTAGAACTCTGAGATTATGACCTGAGCCAAAGGTAGAGGCTTAACCCACTGAGCCACCCAGGTACCCCCAGAACAATTCTTAAATGCATACTCCACTCATAGTCACCTTAAATTCCATTTTAAATAATCTTGATTTGGCCTTATTTATTGCATCTTACAGAATTTAAATAGGAAAATTTTCATATAGAATGCTCTTGGCATAGTTCAGGGATAAACTGTAACTATTTCTGGGAACAGCAGAAATCAGATGTGATAGCATCAGAAACAGAGGAGAAGAAGGCAATGAAAGGAAGGTTAGTATAAGGGTAAGTGTCAAGCTGTCTAGTATTTTCATCCTCTTAACTAAACAGGTCTTATCTTCCTTCAGTACCTGAGATTTACCCTCATCTCCCAATCAAATATTCCATTCTCTCTAGCTCATCTTTAGCTACACATAAATCTGATTAAAGAAAAGTCAATTAAGCATGGATGACCAATAAGTAGGGTTAACCTCTAGTATATGAGAAAGCACTTGGTGAAACCTAAAACAAAATAAAGCTGTTATCATTTCTATCTCTAAACAGGAGCTTTGGCTCCAAGTGACCCTCTATTTGGAGTGTGTATGGAAGTACTAATATTAGGAGGATCATATAGTTTTCCTGGCCCACTCCATGAAGCCATGGTGAAAAAACATGTCACCCACTCTCCTTTCTTATCTTTGCAAGTAGTACTTTATGCCACCAGGCTGAGCATTGTCATCACCAGAAGAAAGAGTATGGATTAGTTCAATATATATCCAACTTAAGAATGGCAAATCTGGAACACAGTGACTCACTTGTATTTGAGTCGATGTTGAGAAGTCTATACTTATGGTTATATTTGTCTATCTCTAAATTACTGCATTGACCCTGCCTTAGGTCTCCCCCCAAAAACATGGCCATCCAGACCAAAAGATCAATAAACTTTCAATAATATAACTACAAAATTGATTTTGATAAAGGAAAACAGGATAAGCCCATTGCTGCCTTCATTGTTATTCTTCCCTCTTTTATTTTTAGAATTATTAAACCCCCTTATTTCACAAACTTTCCAATATATTAGTGTACTTTTCTGCCTAAATCTAGACAGTGTCAATTTGGCATTTACTATCCCATGTATAATTATTAACTTTTGAATGTCCATAGATAATATGTATGGATGCGAAACTTATTTTGCATCATTCTAGGCTATTTCTAAGACCATAGTTTTTCAGTTTGATAGGGTAATGAATTGGGATGAATACATTTTTTTCTTGTTTCTGGACACATTTATGCACATACATGCACATACATCTCCAGTGTTTTCCTTTTATTTATCCCAGAAATTAAACCAGGGATGCCTCTTCTGTATTCTTTCTCCTTTGTATATGGCACTAATAAGTTTATTCATTAATGGATAGCCTGCACAATTTTCTTCCAGCCATTTTGCCCACCAGACCAGAAGGCTGCTTCTGAGCAACTTCAAAGTTCAAGTTGAAGTATCAGGTATGACTCAGAATGGGTCATTTCTCTTTTTCTCAGAATTATATTGAAATGAACCTGTTCTAATAGGCATTAAAGGTAATTAACTTTGGCTTCACTCAGCAGGAATCTCATATAATCAGAATCCAATTTGGCAAAACTCAACCCATTTTATATGCCGAAAGGGCACCTTAGAGAAATCAAGACCTTTTGAAGGACTAATGGCAGAAGGCTAAGAAGAATGTATCCCTTTTTACTACAGCAGCCACATTGAACCTCTGCAACTATACTACTAACAACATTACCAAGCACTGTTCTTACATGTTGTCTTATTTAGAAGTAAAAACAATGTTACAGTCGGAAGGTTTTGTATGTTCCAGTTTGTTTGTTAGAGATTTCTAGGGAGAACCAAATTTGTGGTTGGCCACAAATAAATATTCAAATGCTTCATGGTGATTTTTAATTGGGCTTTCACTTTGTCAAATTCTAGAAACTACTAGACATGTGTGCTATGGAAACACAATAGTTTCTAACTTAAATCTACCTTAAATTAGGTAAGTGACATATAAAATAATTAGGCATGATATTATATGGCATTCTATTTTTGTAAGTGTATACCTTATAAATGGGTACATTTATATGGGTAAGAATATCAAACAAACAGAAAAGAAAAATTGCTAAGTTTCAACATAATTTCTTGAACCCTCCAGAGCCAAGGAATTACTAGACAAAAAAAATCAATACTGTCTCATTGCCTTTCTCCCTGGCCTCATTCTATCAGAAACACTATCTTGTGTTGTAAATCTTTAATTTGCTTCTAATGTAGCAACAGTCGCAAAAGGTTTGCAGTCTTTTAGATAAGTAATACAGGCCCAAGATCTTTTGGTTTGTGAATATAAAAGGAATAAAATGCACATCAATGGCAAATGAAAGCCTTTTATTAAATCAAATATAACTATATAACATGTTCTAGCAGCGCTTGTTTTTCTTTCACATTTATATAATTTTTGTATATTGGCAAAAGTCTTCCAGCTCGCTTTTATTCTCTTTCTCACACTCACCCCATGAGGTAAGTTGGAGTAGCTTGCTTTCAAGGCGAAGTGCCAGAGGAGTAGAGAAAGGATGCGAGTTTCCCAGAGTGCCCCAGCAAAGCCTTGATCCAGATTGCAAATTCCCCGTCCCTTAGTCCCTCACTCATTAGCCACTAAGTCCCAGCTCCTCTCATCACTTCACACCCCAAAAGCTTCTTACCCTCAACTTATTTTAATGAAGCCCACGAGACCTCCTTTTGGCTGGATTTCAGGCTCTTTTCCTATTACTCCACCACTTTCCTAGCCTCTAGGCAAGATTTACTCCAAAGCCTAGGGAAAAGTTAATTTGCTGATATGTATTTCTAATTGGCCTGCTGTGGCCAATGCATATTGCTTTTCCCTCCAGAGGTGCCGATTATGTGCCTTTCCTACAGAGATTCAACATATCCGCCCTCCTAGATGCAGTATTGCCTTGCACTAGTCCCTCATGACCTTTACTTCCCTTGACTTGCTAATAGAGTCTTATCCAAGAGCAGAGTATGGGAAAAATTAAATAGAAATGAAGAATTTTTGTAAACACCCAAGTCTGTGGAATTTTATCTTGTTCTTCCTAGATATGCTCCAGGCCATACCAGGACCTGCTCAGATACAAATTTTCTTAAACATATTTTGTCCTGAGCACCTGTAAGTCCCAGGGTCCTAATCTTTATTCACGGTCTCTCATCACTCCATTGGCTGTAATATGGTAGATGCGTGTAAGGAATTTCTCTCTCTCCTAACACCTCTCCTATCCCTTGTCTTACTGTTGTAGATAATACAATCCTGGACTCCTGAGGTAAAAAGATGCAGATCCTCTTAGGCAAAAAGGAACTCAATTGGCATTCATCATGCATCGCTTTGAGATATAAACCTGCATTTTAAAAAAGATGTTCCAGTCTTTGTAAATCAAGTGGCAAGTCCCTGCTGACATCCCAGTGTGTATAATATACTGGTGGGAACGATCTGTAGTTGGTCCAGTCCAAGGCAGTGTTAAATCACACTGATTTTATGAGCTTGGAGCAGCACTTACTTGGTATTCTCTTTCTTACACAATAATCCTTGGCAAGCGTAAGCACTAGGGATTTATAACACCACATGTAATTTTAGTCACCATCCAAAGTATATTATCCTTCTTTTATGGGAATACCAGGTGATATCTATCTATACAAAACCATTTATCAAGGTCTTCAAAGAGCCAAGCCTTGGGCTAAGTTAAAATCACAGTTACCTGGTCTATTCCTAAAATCAGGTAGATATTAAAAAGTGCGATTTCAGCTTTCTTTTCTCAAAGCCCTTAGAATATCCTTTTTGTGTTCTTATGTCAGTAGACAGTGTATAAGAGATAGGACTTGGTCTGGCTGATGACTGAGGGCGTGTTAGCACTCTGGGCCATAATGGTGACTCCTACACCTCATTGTACAAGATATGTCAATACAGCTATGAGCTTTGGACTAAAAAGTGCTGAAGCTAGGATGTAACCTGGATGATTTGTGTTTTCTCTGTATTTTAATTGAATTTCCATGTTAATTTAAACATGTCTCACTACTGGTTGCATTTGATGTAGTTGAAGTGTTAGATTTCTAGAGTCGAGTGACAATTAAGATACTACAGACTGCTAACTTTTATTTTGTTTCTTTGGATGTTTATACAAATATGAACACTTCCAGTATTCAAAATGCCATATTCAGAGTTCAAGTTAAAATCTTATCATGATGTCTGCTGAGCAGGTAAAAGTAATTTGTAATAAAAGTTACGGTTATGACATAAAAAGAAAGAAGGCAAGAATGCTGTCATGGTAACACATTTCCAATAGAGCTGAAGTAAAAAGAAAATCATCCAACCTAAAAGTCTAAATAACGTTTATTAGGCTATGGTCACAGTAAAACTCCTATCATACTGTTGCTGCAAGAAACCAGCTTTGTCATTATAATGACATTGTTGCCATTTGCATTTACCAGCTTAATTTGCCAAATGGCACTCATGGATGCAGGTTGATTGTGATATTGTCAGTCTTCAGCTAATACATATAATCAGCACATTATAGGTAATTTACTTAAAGCAAAAGAACATGTGTTACTGAGGCTAGGCTAAGACATCAACTCGGGAGCTCTTGTTATCTATTGCTTACTCACTATGGAATATGTTCCTAAACATTCTGGCATTAGTGAGTCAGTTAATCAGCAATACTCATTATATACATGGTTAAAGTAGCAAGACTACTTTAACCATATATATTATTTAGAACCTTGTGAGTTAGTCTGTGGCATTCTATTAGAATGATATAGTTTCTTAAGATTTTATTTATTTATTTACTTGATGGAGAGAGGTACAAGCAGGGGGAGTGGCAGGCAGAGGGAGAGGGAGAAGCAGACTCCCTGCTGAGCAAGGAGCCTAATGCAGGGCTAAATTCCAGGACCCTGAGATCAAGACCTGAGCTGAAGGCAGATGCTTAATGGCTGAACCACACAGGTTCCCCTAGAATGATTATTTTTTGTTATAAATTTATATTCAGAAAATCATTAGTAGGTTAGTTTCCATTTCACTGTCTCTCTATTCTACCTACATATCTTTATAACAACTTGGATATAGTTAAGGAGAAATTTTGCTCTGGTGTAGAAGTATTTTATCCCTTAAACCCAGAAAATAGGTTGGTATTGAAATGGGAGCCAAAACTTTTGTTGCTTTTTGGAGAAAAAAAGATATACTGGCAAAATAATTACTGAATTTTATTACTTCTAGTCACTGGTATATATTTTATTTTCCAATCTTCTTATTTACAGTTTTACTCCGCTAGAAGAATATATTTCAGAAAGATATAAGTCCATCAGCTATCCACTTTTCTGCAAGGACAAATTCTCATTTTCTATGTTGCGATCATTATGTCATAATGTCCTGTATTCCAATTATTTTTCATTTCTATTTAAGAGGCAAAGAGCAAGGCATAATGTCTTTCAAGAGCATAGTGATCATTCATAGAACTGAATCACAATCAATGAAATGATAACCCAAGACCTGTATAAACATAAGCATTAGTGCTAGAAAATGTCAACCCCGTTGCTTCAAAAGGGCAAAAATGTCACTGAACTTCAGCTGGTTTTTTTGGTTTTGTTTTTTTTTTTTTCGTACAATGAACTTATCCTGAAAATTTCCAAAAGACTCATTTAATTCTTTTTAAGAGGCATGTGTTGAATTGTAAATGACATTGATGATAAAACAGTGCTTGATAATGTCAGCTATATTATTCAGCAATGTCATTCATTGCCTTTAACCCCTCTGGGCATTTAGAACGGCCTTACCTTCTAATTTCCTCTTGTCATCCAAATGCTGCCTAATGCTATTTACCAAAGAATAGGATGGTTACTTTTAATCATTTGATAAACTTTTTTTTTTTTTCATAGCCCATAAATGGAAGTTCTAAATGAAGGCTAGGGCTTTATAGCAGATTCTTGCAAATAGCACTATAGATCATCTGCCTTATCCTTAAGATAAGCACAAAGAATGTACACATAGATATATGTGTCTATATATATATAGATAGATAGATATACACACATATATATATTATAAGTAATATATAATGTATATTTCCTATATATTACTTAGTCATTATCCAGTTTAGTGGATGTTAAATTGTGGAAAATACGAAAAAAAAAAAAAACACATTCTTTGCTTAATGTCCTTCACGGATTGTATCTGCATCTTCCTGTTATGTGTTGAGCTCAACACGAGTGACTGGCATAATTTTTAAAAGGTAATCACTGCACAGAACAGGTCAGTTGTGTCTGACCACGTCCTCACAATCATGTTAATAAGGAGAGAAGTCAGATGTTACTATATACCTTCCTCTCAGGCTGGTTCAAAGTTTCATTATTCAACCACATTATGTGAAAACCCATTGCAGAATGGAAGGGTTTAGCCCGGCAAGCAAGGTCAGGTGGAGAAGGTGATGTAATCTGGGAGCAGGACCCATGGCGCTGCCTCGCAGCCTGGGGTGGTATCGGGAAATGAGCTGGCCCAGTGGGGAGTTCATTTTCACTGCTGACCACCCTCCTGGGGCTCCCAGTCTGAACTCTGTACACAGGGTTTTCAGAAGGACCCAGAGATGACCACAAGACCACATTTGTTCGCATCTTTCAGTCAAACGGATTCTTCAAATAGTTTAAACACTACTCTTTTGTCTTTCAGAGGACAAAACTACATTTGATAATTTAATGATAGGCTTTCAAAGATTGGAAAGGATTTTCATTAAAAGATGGCCACCACATAAACATGACTGTTTAAGAAATCTAATTTCCTTCTTACTTTATATGAGAAAATTAGGCATCTCATTGTACCTTATTCATGCTATAACCTGATTTACATCCCTGAGCTAAGAACTCAGAGTGGCATCAATCCATAGCATCTGAAAGCTTTCGCCAAGACATGTCAGAACTCCTTTAAGGAACAGTTCACCCCATACCCTAGACTTAGACAACATCAGTGACCTCACAGTTCAAGTATGCCTTAATGATCCAATGGTAGGAGCAGTTTGTTGAATACATGAAATAGTTCTCATTGTTACCAGTGGGCATTTCCTAGAACTTCTGAACTATTTCTAAATGCAAAACTCCACGGTGTTTTCAAAGTTTGATTTACAAAAGAAACAGACACCTAAAAGATTTTCTGTTCCAAAGCCTTCTCTTTTCTTTCCTTATTTTTCTTCTTCCTTTTTTCTTTCTTTCCGTTTTCTTTTCGGTTTTTCTTTTTCTTTTTTTTTTTTTTTTTTTGTTCAGAAGTTGAATTGGAATAGATACCTCAAAACTATTTTGGGTCACTAAATTCCTTCGTTCTCTGGGTCTAAAATCCTGAAAGGAGTCATGAGAGGTCAATCAATTTAACACACCACTTCTACATTCGACCAAAACTAAATGAACTAAATTACTGTTGTCTTTCTTCAAATGTTGGCGCACACACACACTCACTCACTCTCTTCCCATCTCCTGTTTCTCTTTCACATGGTTGGACTGCCCCTCCGACAGGGAGAAAAACAATGTTCACGGGGCTCCAGGGAGAGGGCTGGAGCTGCGAATGTAGGGTGGGGCAAGGTGGTTAAACAAAGGGTGTGCTCTGAGCCTGTGGCCTCCTGGTGTCCCCTGGGCTTTCTTCCTGCCAGTGCCTGGTGCATGTAAGATGTACAGTGGAGGTGGAGGGCGGGGGAAAGGTGGCTATGAGCCAGCTCTCCCTTGGAGATACTACCATAAAAGGATGTTGGAGATACATTTTTTATTTTACCATAAATCATAGAATAAAACAAAGAGGATGAGCATCTCAAGAATTAAGCCCAGTTCTTCTCTTTTCTTTAGAAAATGCCTCCCCAAGCTCAGAGAAACACTTGACAGTGCCTGCTTTGTGAACTTTTCACTCCATGTACAAAATGTACTGAAGAATAAATAGCACAGCAGAGCAGAGAACAGACTATGCAGCAGACTGTCCTGAGTTTAAATACTGGCTCCTACCATATCCTGTTCTATATCCTTTGTTTAATTTTCTTATTCGATAGGTGAAAATTAAATACCTGGCAGAGTCGTAAGAAAATGGATGGAACACACTAAGTACAGATCATTGGTCATAGTAAACACTCAGTGCCTCAATATGTAGTAGTAGACCAGTCAGTAGTCCCTGACACATGCCTTCTTTTTAGCCCTCCATTTTTTGGTGGCAGAGGGGCAGAGGGAGAGGGAGTGAGAACCTTAGTGGGCTGCATGCTAAGTGCGGAGTCCAACAGGGCTCTGTCTCACAACCCTGAGATCATGACCTGAGCAGAAATCAGGAGTCAGAAACTTAACCAATGGAGCCACCCAGATCCTACAGCCCTCTATTTTAAAGGATATGAGAAAGAGGACTTCTCCCTCTGCTCCTGGAAAGGAGGACTGGGAGGTTCAGCAACTTTGCTTGCCATTACTTGGTTGCGATTCCATCTGGGATAGGGATATCATAAAGTTAATTGTCCAAACTGGGACACTTTTGAGAATGAAATGGAGTGCTAATCCAGTGGGACATGAGGCAATAGGCATAAACTGGCCTCTCCTTATAAAACTGGGAACGAGACACCCTAATTATGAGACTATCTAGGAAGACTTCTTCCTGTTTCAAAGCCTGCAATTGGAGGGAAGGGTGTAATTTTCTCAAAAGCCTATTCTCCTATTTGAAGAAGAGTAGGAAATAAGCCCACTTGCTATTCTATCCAGGTAGTCCATTAAAAAAATAATTAGTCAAGACAACAAGGCATTATTACCGCTTTATGCCTATGACAAAAATACTGGCTGGGCCATTAGGACTCCTGGGTTCACTGACCAGCTTGGGGGCTAGTTGGTTGTGTTATCATAGTCAGGGGTCCGATCATGCCACCTAGACAGTCAGGGAGTTGGATCAGGGACCCCTGAGCTCTCCAACAGTTTAGAATTCTGTTTTTAATCTCCTGAAGCCCCAGAGTAGTACTGTGTATCAATTTCTGTAACATCTTTTGTAAACTCAGATTTTGCATCCTTCTGAAAGTAGCATTCGGTCAGGTTGTGAGTAACACACTCCTCGTAAAAGCACCATGAAGGAAAGAACACTACTCATTTGTCTTTATTGGGAGTGTTTTACATGCCAAACAGCATGGTTTCATTTAAGCTCCACGGCAACCCTCAGTGGTAGGCACTGTCACTGTTTGGTAGGAGGGGAAATTGAGATACAGAAAAATCAAGTAACTAGTCAAGGTCTTGCAGCTAGTAAGCGGTAGTGTGGCTGTGAATGGAGAGACTGGGACTTCAGAGTCAGTGTTCTTAACCTTGTGCCATTACAGCAGAGAAGAGGCAGCAGAGACTTCCAAATTTCCACTGCTGGACTGCAAAAAAAAGAATTTATTTAGAATTTAGAAAGTGAAGGAGACATGTCCGTGGCCTGCACCCTCTAATTGCTATCTTCTGGCCTACATTGTACACGAGAGCAAACTTGTCCTCGGTTGGATAAATATCCACAAAGCACCATACAGCCGTCTGGAAAACGCTCAGTTTCCATATCATAACTTGAAAGTCCTGGAATATAAATATCATTCTGATTGCTCTTCTGCTCATTGGAAACTCATTTTGAATTCTCACAAATGTGCATTGAACGCCAACATGTGACGAAACTTTCAACTTGCGTGACATTTTCTACCAAGCTTCTTAGCAGTTAACGCTTATTATTTTGCAGCACATTCAAGGGCTTTGATAATCACTTTGCCAAAGACCAAAAGACAGTTTCTAATCAACTCACACATTTTATCATATGGAAAGAAATTCAAAGAAGTTACAACTTATGCTAACCCACATAATTTGCTTCCAGGAAGTAATTTAAAAACATGAGTTACATTGATTTGAATTACAGAGCTACCTAAGATTCATATGAAATCTGAAGAAGATGGGTCTGAGTTTTGAATTTTGATTCTTGCAGGACTGATTTTTATTAACAGGTTAAAAAAATTATATTCATGAAACATCGCATATTAAACTCAGTTTTGCAGGCTCCTTCAAATAAGAATTTGTTTTGCTTCACTCATACTTCTAGTACTGTCTTTAATTTAATTTTTTTTTTTTTTTTTGGATTCAAAGTTGCTGATCTTCAACTTTTCATCCATTCATTCACTCATTAATTAATTTTATTTAGCTAACCCTTTTTTTTTTTTTTGGAGCATCTAGTGGTTTCTTTCTATACTTCCTCTTATCATGTTGTTTTACCAAGTTCTCAGGTTCTTGAATAAATCTGTGTTGCTTCATATTTGTCATGTTTTACCCTGAGTTGAATGCTGGATTTGGAAACTCAGTGTGAGATAGATCCTCCTCCGAGGTTTTATAACTACCAAATCTGGAAATATTGTATACATAGGCTTCATTCACTTCCTGAAATGCAGTGGTAACTCTTTTATTTTAAATACTTAGCTTAAGATAGGATTCTGACCTGCAGAAGTTATACTAGGCTGACATGCCCCTAACAGTTCAAATAATAGATTCTACCCAACTTGACTGTATTGTTGCCATGGACTCTATGTCACAGTGTCACCTATAACCTCACTCTCTCCAAAAATCAGGCAGGGGTGGGGCAGGAGGGATAACGAGATAGCAAATAAAAATAAAATCAATAATAATAATAATATAAAATTCTGATGTGCAGATAACATTTCATATAATAGCTTCTTTTGTAAATTTCTAAAACATAGGACTGAAATACAGCAGTGCTGTATGGTCAGGGAGCAGGGCAGATAGTGGGCGATGAGTGCTCACCGCCCTGCAATGATCATCACCACCCTCCAAAGATGTTTGTCTCCAGGCATTTGTGGAGGTCAGGTATTCTGTGAAAGGGAACCACTTCTCCTTTTCCATAAGTCAGAGATTAGAGACCGATTGTGTTTGAGGCAGCACTACCGGAGCCTTTAGTCAGCTTCTCAGTGAACAGATTCATTCATTCTGCAAATATTTGTTAACCAGACATTTTTCTAAATTCTGGAGGTCAATAATGAACGTGGCTGAGATGTTTCCTGACCTCATAGAGTTTCTAGTCTGAGGAGAAAAGAAAATAAACAAGACACGAGTGAACAGATACAAAAATAACACAGGATGACAACTGCTACCAAGGGGTACAGAGGGTGATGTCATGAAGTTTTGGAGAGTAACCAAGAGGAGGCTATTTAAGGCAGGTGCACAGGGAAGAGAAATTACAGTGGAGATCAGTCCTGGGAACACTTGGCCAAGACCATATTGAGATGAGGGGGGAATGGGTCCAAAGCCTAAAATTCTGCTATTTGCCTGAGTTTTGCTGGAGTTGGGGGATTCAAAGGTATCCAAGAACAGCCATGGACTTTGCTCTCACGAAGTTCACTGTCTCATGGGAAAATCAGGTTCCTGCCTTCAACGAATTCATGAGTGGTAGAGAAAATGGCTGTGTCAGCAAGTCTTTGCAATGTAGCAACATTCTCCAACTATGACCAACATAACATAAAGGGAATGATTTGATCTCCATGGGCAGAGCAACTGGTCAGAGGAGACCGCCCCAAGGAATTTGTCCAGGGCCACCTAGCTCATTAATGGCAAATTCAAATCTCTAATATGGGTTTCTCAACTCCATATCCAGTGTTTTTGTTTTTAAATCATTTTTCATTATATTCCCAGTGGAACACACAAAAGAGATGGGGGAAATGAGGCAGCTGAGAGAATATTCATTCCCTGTATAAATCAAGGGAGCACCGACAAGAACTAGAGCTGGCACTCCTCTTATTTTTGAATATGGTACTTCTATGCTGAAATTCTTTTTTTTTTCTTTTAAAGATTTTTATTTTATTTATTTGACACAGAGAGTAAGAAAGATCACAAGTAGGCAGAGAGGCAGGCAGAGAGAGAAGGCGAAGCAGGACTCCTGCCGAGCAGAGAGCCAGGCGTGGGGCTCGATCCCAGGACCCTAAGACCCCGACCTGAGCCGAAGACAGAGGCTTTAACCCACTGAGCCACCCAGGGGCCCCAATGCTGAACTTCTTAATCACTTCCAATGTCCTATCCAGAGCCCCTTAGAGAAGATCAATATATTCTAGGAAAAGGCATTTACTCAGTCCAGTCATTGATCCAAAAATCCTTTTTTTTTTTTTTCCCTAAAGCATTAATTTGTACAGGCGTTTAATTTTTTTCTTATCTGAGTAACTGCAGTAGGACACCTCCTCTGGGGGTCTTGCTGGGAGGGAAGGATTTCGAGGATGCTTGGTGAGTTGTATTGCTGGTTTCTGAAAGCTGTTGTCTGAGGTGCTATCTTCAATGACAGTGAAAACTACGCCTCTTTGTGCTTCTGCCTGGTTTTCCCTTAACACACCCACAGGGGTCAGTGGTTTCTCTTTCTTAGGCACCATCTCTTATTGTGATTTCTCAACCCTGGGTCCTGTTGTAATCAAAGCTCCAGACCACTGCCCATTTCTGTCTCCTTAAACTTCAGACCCCTCTGGGAAAAAAAATGGGCTTTCCAAAAAACCCTGCAATTAGAATATAAATGCAATAATTTAACAGCTTCTGATTAGAATACAAATAACCTCCTAATAACCTATGCAAATGAGGGTATTAGTAATATTATGCATCAGGGAGGGGCAACAGCACTAAGGGCAGTGCCTTCTCCTTCACTTTCCCTTCAGCTTGGCAGCTCTAGCCTGGTGGCTCCAGTCCATGTTTCTCTGAAAACAGCCTTTCCTTCTCTAACTAAGCACAAGAGACCCGAGTCTTTGCCATTTAATATGGATTTGGCAGATGGCTTTCTTATTCTTCAGATAAATGTCATTTTGTCAATTACTCATGAAATCCTTCAGAGAGCAGACCCGTGGGTCCCATGCAGGTTTGTAAATGTCCTGCTCAGCAACATGGTTTGACGAAGGCCTCTAGCACAATGGGAGGAAGTGAGTACCTCAGGGTCCTGGTTGGAACTGATCCCAATCTCAGATCAAGAAGAGAAGAGTGGGAAACACACCCTCCTAAACTGTGAATGGAGAAAGGAAGCTCTTTTTCTTTCTTTTCTCCAACCCCCCCACGCCAATTAAAGAAAGCAGGGAGAGACCCAAACTTTATTGAGTGCCTGCTGTATTCCAGGAACGAAGCTGGATGCTTGTTTTCTCTCAATTGATTTTCAGAAAAAGCCTGCGAGATATTGTTATTATTCCCATATGCAGAGATAAGACAATGGAATTTCAAAAAATTTGAGCCCTTTGACCCCGTAACTTTCCTTGTAACAAAAATGTAGCCTGTCCCAGAAAGCTACCAGAAAAGAAATGAACACAATCGTAATATTTTTGTTATGCTGGTGTGTGGAGAAAGAAAGGCAAAAACAGAAAAACAGATACTGACATTGAGAGTTAATTTCAAGACCCAGCCATCACATAACAGCAGATACAACCATCCCCTAACAATGAACTGCTCATACCAGACCCTGGGCCCCTACAAAATAGTAATTATCACTTTTGTCCCTTTCGTTCTTTCCTTCTCCATGATCCCACTGTAAGAGTCGGTATCCATACAGAATACTGAATTAGAGAATCTGTGCGGGCTACTGAGGGTTCGATTTTGTTATGGTGATGCAGGAGGGAAGGACCACAGTCTGGAGAGAGAGTTTGGGGGTTCAGAGTTGTGAATAAAGTCAAAGCTTAAAGAAGAAATACCTGGATTTAGATGGGTTACTGTGAGGAGGGAAGTCTGACTCGCAATGCAGGCAGAAGGCTCATACAGTGGCCAGTTTGAGAAAATAGTAGAGACATTTTAAGAAAAATAGAGCCGGTCTAAGCAGAAGTCTGGGGGCCAGAAAAGGAGCCCCTGCCCAGGAGAACCACTCTTCAGGTGGAGGGGGCAGGGGACTGCTTGGGCAGGCTGCTAAGAACTGAGCACCCCTGAGCTTCAGGCAACCCACAGAAACTCTACTTTTTGTGTGAATCTTCCAGACAACTCTCTGAGGTGACCACTGAGGTCTCCCTTTGCAAGTTAACACACAGAAGCTCAGAGACCTCAAGTCACCCACCCCGAGTCCCACAGCTATTAGGTGGCGCAGAGTTAGTAATGTTTGGCTGACACCAGAGTCCCTGCTCTGCTCTGCGTTTCCCAAAGGCCACACCACAGTGGGGGTGGAGGGGTTCCCCCAAGTACTGCCAAAGGGCCAGGAACTCTGAGAACAAACAAATATAAACTCTCCACTTGCTTAAGAACAAACAAAGCCAAGATCAAGGAAGATTAGATTTGGACTGAGGCAAGAGGTCAGGGTGAACTCACCCACGGGGACTGCGTTCTTACAAAGAATAAACATTTACTAAGCAATTACCCTGAGCTCTTAACGTGGAAGCAATGCTCACTGCTTTAAACTGGCTTAGAAAGAGAGCCCGACTTTTAGTACATACGTATTCATGTATCTGTACGATGTGTATTGCTTGTACGTTGAGATTCTCTTGAATGTCAGTAAACTAACTTGGGTACTTTAAACAGAGCGCGTGTGTGTGTGTGTGTGTGCGACACACACACGCACACACACACACACACACACACACGGGATGTTTAAGGAAAGCATGAGCATCATCTTTGTTTGATTCTGAACCCAATTCAGGAAGATTAGCCCTCTCAAAAGCTTCTAAGTAGTGTCTGGAGGAGAAGAGAATGCTGAGTACTTGCCTACTTTGCCTAAAACCTCCCCACGGGAAGTTTCCTGCACCCCCTGTGCCTTCTTAAGAGGGAAGACCCACAGGCCCTGTCCTGGCCTCCCTCTGACCCTGCCCTAGCCCCAGCAGCCTGGCCTGGAGGTGGGCCCTGGCACAGGCAGCCATTCTGTAGGCTGGCTAGGGATTTACCGGGTGGCTCCAGATAAAGGTGGCCTAAGCCGATCAAGATTCTCTTGGGACTGTGAATGAGGCCCAGGAAAGGAAATGAGGAAATGCCTTTGTTGTTTTTTTTTTTTTCTCCAACCAATGGCTCCTTGGGATTTCCATTTTGTGTTTCTCTTGGTGTTCTCTCAGGCAGACACCATAGGTTTCTACTTATTTTCTGTTATTTTAAGAAGGCTTTACCTCCTTTTTTAGTAATCATGATTCACTTTCATATATTAAGAAGCACAGCACAGTCCCATTTTAAAATTTCAATCTTACATCTAATTCAAAGCGGTCATATACCCCCTAAACTCCCAGGTGGGGACTCGCTTGAGCTGGGGGCGGGGGCAGGGTGGGGAAGGGAAGCCTGGTCTATATCTTTGCCCACCGTCGCTGTTTGTTACTCCTCTTTCCATCCTGGTGTACTGGGGTCTCAGAGCAAGGACCGAGGAAAAGGACAGACATTTGTACATGGTCAGTGCTACTGTATTTTGGTTATCAGTAGAGTCTTTTTGCTTCTTTCTCCATAGGGCACATCCATGGGTTTTTCACACTGCCCATCCCTTACCCACGGCGATATACTTTCTCAACTCTTGTAACACTTCTCAACCCCAACCTTTGGCTTTCAACCTCACAGCTTCTCACTTCTAAGTCCTCCCCACAGGTAGGAATCCAACAAGGGAGAATTTTGGACAACTGTTGTGGTACACACTTGAAGGTGGTGAAGTCTCAGTCCCCTGCCTCACCCCAGGGCTGAGGTCCGCTGGTCCACTGGGCCTCCCTGCTCACTTATGCTCCCTGGCTTCACCTTAGCAATCTCCAGGCCAGAAGCAACAGCCAGGCCCTACGTGCATGTGGGCCCACGCGCTGGGGGACCCACAGTAAGCTTTCTCAAGCCCCCTCCTGCTGCACAGTACTCTCTGGTCACTTTGCTGTCAGGGGGCCTTTGATTCTGGAGTTCAGTGACTTCTAGCTGGGGAGGGCCATGTCTGTGTCTCTCGTAGCTTCTTGCATTCGATTTAAGGCCTAGGTGAGCAGCTCACAGTGCACACCTACCTGTACTTCCCCAATACTTTCCTAATTCAGACTAACCTTTTATATTAGTGACCGCTCTTACCCTTTTTTCCTCCCCTAAATAATTCTGGTCTTGTGCTCAGAGAGGCTGGATGAGGTGAAGGCGAGAGTAGGGCCCCCAAGACTGCACAAAGGGCTGGAGGGAGGAGACATCTGGCTGTACCTCCACGTTGTCTCTGAGAATCAGGGAGTCTGGACCTGCTAGCTTCCGTTTTGAGACTTTAGCTAAGATTCTAAAAGAGAAAATTCATGAACAGAGAAGCCTGCTGGTACAGAGCAGACAGAGAGAACACAGATAATTTGGGAGAGCGAGAACATGAGCTAGAGAGACAGAGAGAAAATGAGAGAGAGAGAGAGAGAGAGAGAGAGAGAGAGATCCTCAGGCCATAGAAGAGGAAGAGAAGGGAGTTCCTAGAGTCGACAGCTGAAAGGTTTCTAGTTCCATCTGTCCTCCCAACCCCAGCTTATAACTGACTAAACATAACAGAACAGAACAAAATCCCACGAGCAATTTACTTGAGCAAATTGGATGAGTCTCTTTTCCAAAAAAGTGTAACTAAAAGTGCCTCCTGGAATCCCCCCCTACTTCCCAGGGGATTTCTCCGGACAGATCGGAGGTCAGCCATTCTCTGGCACACTTAGAACTAAAAGAAGCAACCAGAACTCTGGAGACCTCTCCATGTGGGTGCCTGATCTGTTCCTGAGGCAAGATTTTTTTAAAAGCCTCCAAAGAAATAGGAGGGGGAACAAACAGGTATTTTCTGACACAAGGTATTTTAAGGTCTTCCCTGATGGTGTCCGTAAAAGTGCCCAAGGGACTGACCAGCAGATTATTTCAGAGGATGTATAATATTCTGTATGCTGTGCACAGCAACTTAAATACGGGCTTTTCTAGGAATAATGACACTCAAACGTTCAGATGGTTCCTGCAGAACAATATGCATGTAATACATTTGCATTTGCATCATTAGCGAACAAAACCCTCACATCAGAAATAGTAAATTGAAGCACATGGAGATTTTCTTCCTGCTGAGGCTCTTGCCGTGGCTTTATTACAAATACTCTGCTTCCTGCTCTTTGTGGCAGACTGCTTGCAAAGAAAGATGCAACCATCTTGTGCTTTGTGACCTTGCCGTTTCTTCCATCAAGAGCTCGTCTAGTTCCCTACCCCTTGACTCTTGGCTAGCGCTGGGACTTGCAGTAGAAGAGAAGTCACATGGCCTGCAAGCCTGTCTCAAGAGGCCTCGCAGCTTCCACTTTCTCCTCCTTGTGGCCCTGAGACCCTGAATGGTTATCCTCCTTGAGGATGAGCGACCGCAGGGGGAGAAGCCTGGCTGACAGCTGGTTCCAGGCAGTGAGAACAACTTGGGCGATCCCCCTATCCAACCCAGCTGCCAGATGACTGCGTGTATTACCCAAGACCAAGCAGCCAAAGAACCCCCCCCCCCAAGCTCCACCCAGATTGCTGACCCACACGACTGCTAACAAAGAACGAGCGTATTTCAGCTGCCATATTGTGGGGGTTTGGTTACAAGGAAATAGGCAACTGACACAAAGATATACCACTTCCCTCTTGGTGAGAAGGTACTTGTACCAGCGTGCAGGAGGAAGTGGGATGGCCAGCCTTAGGAACTGAAGATGCTCATGAGGAAGCAACAAGAAAAAGCGGGAGTTCTAACCCCAAAGCTACCGGGAAGTGGCATTTCAGTGGGGTGACAATATTTGCTCTTTGGGCTGTTTCATATGTGAAAAAATTTGCCTACAGGGATGCCTGGGAGAGAGAGGGCAGACCTTTAAAGCCAGGGTGATAACCTAAGATGGAGCTTATTTGCATGGCTCAGCCATGACATCACACACGGCTTTCACTTTTCTTTCCCTTCTGCCAACTATCGCAACTGATGGAGAATTCTGGGACTTCAAGCTGGAGGATATTTCACAGAGCACACAACTGAGCAGTAACAGACACCGGCTATTGTCAGAGAGATGGTGGGGACTTTTAATGTATTTTTTAAAATATTTTATTTATTTATTTGACACAGAGAGAGATATCACAAGTAGGCAGAGGGGGTGGGGGAAGCAGGCTTCCTGCTGAGCTGGGAGCCTGATGCGGGGCTCGATGCCAGGACCTGAGATCATGACCCGAGCCAAAGGCAGAGGCTTAACCCACTGAGCCACCCAGGCACCTGAGATGGTGGGGACTTTTAAAAATTGGCGAAAAGCTTATCAGAGCTAACGTAAAGTGGATTTATCCAGCTAAACCCAATGGCAAAAATTAAACATTCACGGGGTGACTTGGCATACACAAAGACAGTGTGTTCCAGGGGGCACAGTCCTGTTCCTCATCGAACAGCTACACTGGAATGCTATTGGTCCTTAACCAACTAATTTTCCTTGCTGGCTGAGAAAAATCATTTTCGTGCTATTTATCTAAAATCTCAAAATGAAATATGGTGACACAAATACGCTGTTGCTCTTCTACTTGCATCTCTCTAACAGGGGTCCCCCTTGTAGGAGCAAACATTCGGCCTCAAGCCAGCAGATGTGTGGAGAAGAGTACATTCTGCACTCATGGATTCCATATAAAGGAATCCAAGGACTCCAGGAAGTTCTGCCCAAGAATACTTCAAACTCCCACACAGCTTGGCTACGAGCGTCTCAGCACCTGTCTTGGCTCCAGGAGATCTGTAATAGGAAAAGTCAGGCACAGCATCTCTGCGGATAAAAACGTTAGTGCTTTCTTTGTACTGGCAGACAAACAATTTCGCTTTTGCAATAAGGGTAAGACACAGGTGTCAAGGCCTTCCTTTTGCACCTTTGATATCGTTCTCCAGTTTGATTTAAAAAAAATTAATTTTAGATCTTCTGCAACTGCTCCAAAATCCTAGCGAGAGGGTGGGGAGGAAGAGCTGCAGGGGAGGGCATTGGGATATGACATTCTTACAGAACTCTAACCAATGAAATGTTACATGCAAATGCTTTCAGAAAGTAGAAAAATGTCATCTAATACAATCATTTATTTATTCGTTGACTTTTGAACAATATTTCATGGGCAAATAAAAAATTCAATGGTAAGGAAATTAAAGATATGAAAGTTCTTTATACACGATGGGTTCTCATTTTGCATTTAATAATTATATGGAGAAGTATATTCAATATTTACACTTAACAAACAGCTCCCACGGTGCACTCATCTCAATTACTCCCAGTCCAGAATGAGAATCTGGTAGCTCTGACCCTAAGTGGTCATTCAGAAGCCCCTTACCTCCCTTATTCTTCCCCAGCCTAAGAAATTATTTGGCCTGAATCATGTAATTTGCCTCTAGGAATTGATTAATTCAAACACTTGCCCAAACTCTATTTGTTGTAGTGACAATGAGAGTTGTATTAGTAGGAAATTATCTTGAAGGACCTTGAGCAACAAACCTGACATACCTAGCTTAATGAATCATGGTGTGATTTTGTGCCCAAGATAATGTAAATGGGAAAGATCTAGCAAAGATCTTGGTCCCACAGAATTCAGTCATGACATCTGGCAAAATACTATCCAAGAGCTTTTCCTGACATGGACATCTTCATTATTGGACATTCTTATTATTTTTATTCCTAATTATTTTCATTTTATTACATATTTAGTTAGGTATTCAGTGAATATATTTATTTCTATGATACAGTGCCACTTCATATGGGGAATGATAAGAGGACTCTTGTGAAAGACAAGATCTGGTTCCATCTGCTACACGATCTTAGGGAAATAAAATAAAAACAGCTGACATAGTAAAAGCTCATTCTGTGCAAGGAGCTTACAGAGTACTTTATTTATTTATTTTTTAAGATTGTATTTATTTATTTGACAGAGAGAGATCACAAGTAGATGGAGAGGCAGGCAGAGAGAGAGGAGGAAGCAGGCTCCCTGCTGAGCAGAGAGCCTGATGCGGGGCTCAATCCCAGGACCTTGAGATCATGACCTGAGCCGAAGGCAGCGGCCTAACCCACTGGGCCAAGTTTTATTTTAACTGTTACAATGGTCCCATTAGGCAGACGATATTATCTCTATTTCCAAATGCAGAAACCAAGTCTCAGGTGATTAAGTGATTTGCCTTGGCTCGTCAGCTGATGAACAGGGAGTCAGGATTTGAATCTGTCTCTTTCAGACTCCAGTGAGACCTCATGTCAGCTGCTCTAAGGCTAAATCCCAGCTCTGCCACTCACCAGCCAGGTAGACTTGGAAGTTATTTCACTTCTGTGTGCTTTCATTTCCTGTTTGTAATACAGGAAAGATACTATTTAGTCCAGAATACTGGGAGGATTGAATGGGACATGGGATGGAAAGGGTTTCCCATGTAGGAGTCCCCAGTCCCTAAGTAAAGGCTAGTTCCTTCACTTTCTTCCTTGCCTGGGCCTCAGTTTCCTCTTCTGAGGAAGGCCTTAGAGCTATAAAGTTCAGCTGGTGCAGTTACTTTCAACTTATAGGCAAGAAATTAAGACCTACAGAAGAAGGGACTTGCCTGAGATCACAGCTAATTAATGAGTAATTTGTGTTCTCATAGTAGTCATTTTCTTTTTGTTATGGAATGACACTCAGACCTAGTTTGATCAAATTACCTAGAATCCAGATAACTTAGATTCTAGATAAATAGCAAAATTTTACTGTGTTTTGTTAGTTTTTGGATTCCAGGTTATCTAACACATGTATTGTGTATATGCTACTGTATAAAAGGGCCTTCAAAGTTGATATTTTCTTAGCCTGAAATGTACTTCTCTTAACTTCATGGCTTTCTGCTTCTAATCTTTCAGTCTGAGCTTGAATATGACCTTCTCGGAGGTTTTCTTAGTAGCTTTAATCATGCCTCCCCTCCCACATCAGCCAATTACTTTCCATCATGTTATCTTGTATATTTCCTTAGAGGCAGTTAATATAATCTCTAATTATTGTGCTTACAACTGACCTGCTTACTCTTTCTCTGGCTAACACCAGAACCGAAATACCATGAAAAGGATCTCGTCATCATTTGTTCATTTTGGTATCCCCAGCCCTAAGTCAGAGCCTGACACCAAATAAATAGGTTCAAAAGAATTACTGTTGAATGAACATCTCTACCCATCCAGCCATCCACCTCCCACCCATCCATCACTTATCCATTCATCACTTTTCCTTGAAAGATCTCAAAACACTTTAAAATACTGATGATGGCTTAATAATTTAGGGTTCAAGTGAAAAGCAAGTATGTAATTGGCCTTGGTAGTCAAGGTAAAGAGGTCACAAATAAAATCCTTGTCCCATTCAAATAGAAAATGAAGCCAGTACATTCATCCGCCATGAGTGCCTGACTTTAAAATACTTAATCAGAAGCAATAAGAATTTTAAAAACCTCCCTAATTAATACAAGCAAGAAGAGTCATTATGAAATAAAGCTTGTCTGAAGTTTTATTTTTAGCTCAGTGGTTTTAATTCCTTTGAAACACTTTGCCAGGAAAGTTTCGTGTTTCTTTTTCTCCTATTCACAGAAATTCTTTCCTGCCACTTGAGTGCCAAGTCTGGAGACTCGCATAAAGGGACTTGCAGCCTCAACAGCCTGTTCTAGGGATGGAGAATAACACTATCTCTCTTCCATTTGCCCAGTAGGTGTTTCTTATTTGGCTCTATACCTGAATGTGAAATGAGTGTTTAAAAAAAAAAAAATCCTCTTATTGTTGTCAGTCTTTGGGGCATTTATTTTTCACTCTTTACCCTAGAGAACCCTGAGGGTTGAATTCTTAGAGTAAAGTTTATTCTAAAGAAGAACTTAAATAAAAATAAAATTCAGTAATGGGCACAGCAGAAATAAAATAGAAGAAGCAATGTGACAGATGGAGTAGATTATACTAAGGATAATTTTGAATTTGTTCATCTTCATAAATATTGGATTTTGTCACAAGTTTACTGAGCAACTTACTTGTTTTTCTTTTTTTTTTTAAGAAGTCAGGTATGTAGGAAGAAACACAGAGTTTTAGAGGGAGGATGTAGATATGAGTTTCTTAATAACAGAATGTGATCTTTTTCATGGACTATTTGGTGTATGCACAGGGGTCTCATAATTGCTATTGTTTCAAACTATTCCCCAACACCCTTTCTTTCAAAAATAAAAGTTCATGCACTAAAAGAGTGGTGAAATTTCTAGAAAGTAAAATTTAAGCTTTTCACAACTCTTTTGATATACTAACTTTTTTTTTTAAGATTATTTATTTGTTCATTTGACAGAGAGAGAAATCACAAGTAGGCAGAAGTAGTCAGAGAGACAGACAGACAGAGAGGGAGAAGCAGGCTCCCTGCTGGGCAGAGAGCCCAATGTGGGGCTCGATCCAAGACCCTGGGATCATGACCTGAGCCAAAGGCAGAGGCCCAACCCACTGAGCCACCCAGGCGCCCCGATATACTAACTTTTGATGTATCCAAAATTAGCATGACTATCATTTCAGTCTTCATGGGGATAGTTCCATGTCATGCCTCTAATTCAAATATAATAATTATTTGCACCTCCTTTCACTCTCAAAAGTACCTGGCTTAGACAATAAGTTATATGATATGATTACCCTAACAACAGCCATTAAACTTTGAGATCCTTTGGTAAAGAAGCAGTGTCTTTCTAATCTCTTTCCCTAAAGCCTCACATCCATCTGGTACAGGTTTAAGATGCATACTAATTCTTTGACATTGATCTCCCTTAGAGGTGGGTTCCAGCTCTCTTTTTCTTCAATCTTGGCCAGTCTCTGACTACTTTGGACACTAAAGTATGTTGGAAGTCATTCAATGTCTATTTCAAGCCCATCTTTCACCTTTCTGGATTCCTAATTGAGTCTTAAGAAGTCCTCTGCTGAAAAAAGTATGTGGACAGAGAATGGAAAGGGGGGCCTGTTAAGCCCACCTTCTACTTACTTCATCCACCAAGACATCAGGCCTGTGGGTAAAGCCATCTTGGACCCTGCAGAACAGATCAGCCAGCATCTGATACAAACAAGTGACTCAGTGTCACTTGTTCAACATAATTGCCCAGCTGAGTGCTGCTTAAATTCCTGACCCACAAAATTGTGAGATATAATAAAGTGATGATTGTTTTAAGTCATCAAGTATTTGTTAGACAACAATGAAAGATCAAATCAATAACCTTCATTAAATATTTCTAGACCTGAATTGACCCGTATGTCCCATATTTGGGCATTTGGGGCTCTGCTGTTGATATTAATCCTTCTCAACTCCCGTGCCACATAGTTAAGATTCATACAAGATAAAAATGAGAGAGTGGGATTTCAATAATTTAACTTAATTTTTTGTGTCAAATTAATATTTGGGTAAAGACTAATTTAAGCATTAATTTAATAATTGCCTATGTGAGGAAATCACATATGTATTATGGACAATGATAAGCCATAATATCTAGATTTCTAAACAACTAATTGTCATTAAAAGTCATCATGTAGTCATTTACCATACTCTCTTAACAATTTTCTTCTCGTATGGGTACTGAAAGTAAAACTCATAACACTTTCATGGTTCATGGATATAAAAACACATGGATTCCCAGACTATTCTTGTCTTCAAAGCCAACTTAATGGGGCACAAAAAAATTCTACATTAGTAGCATACAATTTAGAGTCAGTTATACCTGAATTCTAAACCCAGAAAACCACTTATTAGGATGATTTGGGGCAAGCTACTGCATTTCTTTGAGGTCTGGCTTCTTCATTTGTATAGATTGAAAATAATAATACCATCTCCAAGAGTTGTAGGGTGCGTTTAATGAGACAATCGATTGGTCCAATATGTGGTATCTAGTTGTAATCGTAGCTATTTTTTAATGATAGTACCAGTTATATCTTTAACTTATATCATCGAAAATAATAAAATACTTAGGGATAAAATTCAACAAAAATTGTGTCTGACATGTATACGGTAAACAGAAAACATCACTGAAGTTAAAGAAGTCAACAGACATTTCTTATGCATGGACTGGAAGTCTTAATATCATTAAGATGGCAAGACTCCTCAAATTAATCCACAGACTCCTAACAAAAACCAAGTAGCCTGTTCTACAGAAAAACTGTCAGACTGATTTTTAAATTCATAGGGAAATGCAAGTGCCCCTGAATAAGCCAGAACTGTCTTGAGGAAGAAGAACAAATTTATAGGACTCAAACTTACTAATTTTAAGACTTATTACAAACCTACAGTAATCAAAACAATTGATTTTGAGAATTTAATTAAGTCCAAAAATGAACCCCTACATCCATGGTCAACTGATTTTCAACCAAGGTACCAAGACTATTCAGTGGGGAAAGAATAGTCTTTTCAATAAATGGTGCTGGGACAACTAGATTTCTACATGCAACAGAATGAAGTTAGAACCTACCTTATACCATATGCAAAAATGGGTCAAACACCTAGATGTAGGAGCAACAATTATAAAACTCTTGGGGAAAAACAAGAGGAAAAATTGTGTCTGCGGATTAGGCAATGGATCCTTAGGTGTAACACCAGAAGCACAGGCAGCAAAACAAGAAAGAGATAAATTGGACTTACTCTAAATTAAAAAACTTTTGTGCTGCAAAGGGCACTATCAAGAAAATGAAAAGATAAATCACAAAATTGGGGGAAATATTTATAAATTACATATCCAATAAAAGATTAGCATTCAGAATATACAAAAAACATGTAAAACTCAGCAATGAAAGGGCAGATAACCCAATTTTAAAATGGGCAAAGTAAGGTGCCTGGGTGGCTCAGTTGGTTAAGCGTCTGCCTTCAGCTCAGGGTCCTGGGATTGAGTCCTGTATCAGGCTCCTTGTTCAGGGCGAGCCTGCTTCTCCCTCTGCCTGCTCTTCCCCCCTGCTTGTGCCTTCTCTCTGTCTCTCAAATAAATACATAAAATCTTTTAAAAAAACAAAATAGGCAAAGTATTTGAACAGGCATTTCTCTAAAGAAGATATACAACATGCACATTAAAAAAGATGCTCAACCTCATTAATCATTAGGGAAATACAAGTCAAAACTTCTCCCTATAAGATACCACTCCCCATTCACTGAGATGACTACAGTAAAAAAGACAAACAGTAACAACTGTTGGCCAGGATGTGGAGAAATTGGAACTCACATACATTGCTGGTGGGTTGGTAAAATGGTAGAACCGCTTTGGAAAAATAGGTTGGCAGAGTCATCTTATGACCCCAATTATTTCCTCCTAAGTGTACAAACAGGAGAAATGAAATCATATGTGCATGCAAAAATGTGTATAGGAATGTTCATTATGGTCAAAAAGCAGAAATTATCCAGATGCTCGTTAGCTGATGAATTAATAAAGAAAATGTGATATATTTATGCAATGGAATTATTATTCAGTGCTTAAAAAGGAGTGAAATGCTGATAAATACTACTACATGGATGAACCTTGAAGACATCATGCTGTGTTAAGCTAGACACAAAAGCCTACATATTGTATGATTCCATTTATATGAAATGCCAGAATAGGGAAATCCATAGACACAAAGAGTGGCTGAGGGGTTGCCAAGGACTAGAGAAGGGGAGAATGGAGGATGTCCGCTAATGGGAATGAGGTTTTTTTGGGGGGGTGGGTAAAGAAAATGTTCTGGAATTAGCAATGATGATTTAACAATGTCGCAAATATTCTAAAATCACAGAATTGTGCACTTTAAAAGGGTGAATCTTATGGTATGAGAATTATATCTCAAAAAATTCAATAGAGTAAGGTAGAAAGTTAAAATATAATTTACTGAAGATAAAAACAGGTAAATTTCTGTGAAGTATTCTGCCCGTGGTGCAAAAACTATTAGGTTATTCATGATTTTAACTTGGTTAGTCAGAAGTGAAAGTTCTGGAAATACTTCTGCCTGGATTTTGCATATGCTAAGTCTTCTGTGGCTTACTGAAGGGAAGGAGGCTTTGATCCAAAGAATATTACTCCAGAGGCAGACTTTGGAGTTTCTTGTCCTACCTATCACCCATAACCATCTTACAGTCCTTGACAAGCCACTCTTCACTTGAGCAAGACTCATTTCCCTCTTTGTAAAAAGGACTGCTTGCTCTGTCTCTAGCCCCTTGGAGCAATGCTGAGAATGAGGATACACAAAATAACTGCATGGAATTTTATAATTCTGAATGCTTTAGAAAAACAAGATAATAATAGAAATCTTTCTTTCTATAATTGACTTTAACAGGGCAAGACCTGATCCCTAATGTCTCTCTAAATTCAGATGCAGTTATTAGCAAGAGGTTAACTCGAATTTAAATGCTATTCTATAGTAAATAAACAATAATAATAAACTTTCCTTTTGAATTGCATGAGCTAAAATTCTTGCTAAGTATTATGCTACTGAAATCAAGAGGCCCAAGAGTGGATAGTTCCTTCAGAAAAGAAATGTATTTATTGGCAAGAATTGATGGCATTTTCCCATACAGGTTTTTGGTGGGGTTTTTTTTTTGTTTTTGTTTTTTTTTTTTTTTTTTAAGATTTTATCTATTTCTTTGACAGAGAGAGAGGTCACAAGTAGGCAGAGCAGCAGGCAGAGAGAGCGGGAAGCAGGCTCCCTGCTGAGCAGAGACCAGGACCCTGAGATCATGACCTGAGCCAAAGGCACAGGCTCAGCCCACTGAGCTACCCTCCCATACCAGTTTTAATATGTGAGGCTAATATATTATGAACAATTAGTGACCTGTGAGTCTATAATAAATGGAGACTTTGCAAATCACTGTTTTCCTCTCAAATGAAGATACCCTTATTCTCTCTACTCCCACCTCATTCCAACCCTAATCTCCATAGGTGGTGGGAGTCATTCCCCTGGTGTGTGTGTGTGCGTGTGTGTGTGTGTGTGTGTGTGTATGCGTGTGTGTGTGTGCAAATGCATGTGTGCACAGTAAAACACGTTGGGCAGCAGGAGCTTGGGCTTTTTCATCTTTGATTCCTCAGAATTCTATAGAGTGATGGGCAGACAGTAGACTTTAATGAATAAGCAAATGAGTGAATTAATAAATGTAAATTGCTTGTGAATTTCCATAGGAACACAGGCATATAGCATCAGCCAGAAGAAGGTTCCTGGGTTTGTTCCCAGACTGCTGAGTGGTAACAGGGGTTTGAAGTCTCCAGGGAAATGCTGGTGTGGACCCCATGGGACACTTGGAGTAATGTGCTTGAAAATGGGAAACACGTGAAGCAGAGGTTCTTAGCTTGGAAGAAGTTAAGCAAGTTAATGAAGCTGTTCACTCTTGGTCCATGTCAGCCACACTCCCGCTTTGACTTGCTCTTCTCCCAGCACTCTATCTGCATTTGTTTTACCCCCACTTTCCTGTTTTACTTTTCTCCATCACAACGATGGCGATGTATTCTAAGTATTTGTTTACTGGCTGTCTCCCCTCTTGCCTTACCAGAATCTAAATTCTGGTTTTATATAGTCTGTTTTTCCTCTGTTCTATATTTCATGTTAGAAATAGTCCTTGGAAATAGCAGCTGCTCAGTAAATCCCCCAAGGGGATTCCAATGAAAAGACAATGACCAGGACTTTAAATCCTGGTTCTTTTAGACCAGAGACCCCTGTGGCTTACCTGAGAAGGCAAGTGTGCCTCGACCAACCCTGTACTGATCCCACAGTCCCAAGAACTTCCCCTAGAGCACTCTGAACTCTGTAGCTCTCCACTGAGGATCTTGGATGTAAACATGTTAGGACATGTGCATGCTCAGGAGTGATAGAAATTATAAGGTCTATTTAGCTCAAAAACATACTTAACGTATGATTCCATCACCCCTGCACATTTGTTCATTTATTCCAAAAATAAAGTGCCCAGCCCAGTGCCAGGTATTGCGTATTTGATGTTGAAGAAGTCAACACACACCTCATAGTATTATCAGGAAAAGGACAAAGGTAAGTAGTAAAATACTCGTTAAAATACTGGAAGCACAGGAAGGTATCAAAACAGAGCAGAGGCTCTGAAATGGCAGATTTAAAGTCCGACATGTAGACAATATGCAGATATTCAAGACATTCCCCTCACTTGCTTGGGGGGGGATATCCTGGGGGAAATTAAGCAGTTATTTAACTTATTCTTACAACATGGGCATGTAAATTTCCTTTAGAATCCTTAATTTGTTTTCAAAGTTTTAGACTCCCCCCCAAAAAAAAAGTTTTAGACATACTATCTAAGGGTCACCCTGCCTCTTCACTTCATATATGCAAACATACCATAATATTTTGATGTAAGTAGCTGAGCCCATCCTTTTACACAAGCCCAATATGAAGTTTTCCTCCAACCTAGCTATACTACTTGTGCCAGTAAATTCACTATCACTTTTTTTTTTTTAAGATTTTATTTATTTATTTGGGGGGAAGGGGAGAGGGGGAGAGAGAGAAGCAGACTTCCCACGGAGCAGGGACCCTGGCATGAAACTTGATTCCAGATTCCTGAGATCATGACCTCAGCCTAAGTCAGACGCTTAACATATTGAGCCACCTAGGTTCCCCAAATCTATCACTTAGAATTGCTGTATTTTTCACTGTAAAAAATATATACATAAAATACAATATACATATAAAATAGACAAATATATAAAAATATATATTTAAATATATATAAATATATATGTAAAATATACAAAACCTAAAATTTACCATTCTGACCACTTTTCAGCATACAGTTCAGTGACATGAAATACATTCACACTGCTGTGGAACCATGACCACCAGCCATCCACAGAGCTTTTTCATCTTCCAAAACTGAAACTTGTTCCTTCTCAACAGTAACTTCTCATTCCCTCCTCCCCACTGCCCAGAGACCACTGCTCTGCCTTTTGTCTGTATGAATTTGCCTACTCTAGGTCTCTTACAAAAGTGAAATCATACAATGTTTGTCTTTTTGTTAAGTGGCTTCTCCTACTTAACACAAAGTCCTCAAGTTTCATCTATGTTGTAGCATGTGTCAGGATTTCCCTTTCTAAGGCCACGTTATGCTTAGTTGCATGTCTACCACATTTTGTGTATCCATTCATCAGTTGATGGACATTTGAACTGTTTCCACCTTTTGGTACTGTGAGTCATGTTGCTATGAACAAACATGTACAAATAGGATTATTATGTTTCTATAGTGCTTTTAACTCTTCAATGTACTCTTATGTCTACAATTCAAAGCTGGGGGAAATGGAATAGACAGTACTTTCCCCTTCTGGCACATGAGAAATCCAAATTATTAAAGTTAAGTCACTTGTTAATTTAGGGACAGTTTTCTGCCTCTTAGCCTGAAGTGCCTTTTTCTCAACATACTTTTTCTTCTTCACACCAATGATTTTTTTTTTTACCAGCTGAAGACACCAGAGATGCCAAGGCAAAAATATCCCCATTGAGATGCAATTGGAGGGCAGATTAAAAGTCTTATTTTTCTTGGACATGCAAAAAATCAGTAGGTCCAAATTTGGGAGGAAAATCAGTTTTTAAAGTTTATCTCTCAAGAATCAGATGTAGCTGTTGTGTGTCTAGCAAAATGACATTCTGGGCTAACTAACCCAGATTTAGTGTCCCCCTGACCTCTTGACCCCACTCCAACAATACCACTGCTGGTAAAATTGAAACACTGCATATACTATAAGCTGGGAAACTATGTCTATTGCCCAAACAAAATATTTGAATCTTGATTACTCACAAGTCTAAATCATACCTGATATGATTTCACATTCTGTTCTTGGATAACCATCTTCATTAAATTCCAGAGATGCCAATGCTCTGTTTGAACAGAGCTTTTGAAAAGTTGAGAGGTCCTCGGAGGACCTTTGTGGGAGGAGAGTAGAGGCTAGGTATGCAGGAGGGGCAGGGTCAGTGACAGTATGTGCCCAATGAAGTCTTTCCCAACGAGGCTCCAGCCCAGGTAGAATTACGATTTTTCTTGTAACTGATTCATATTTGTACATTTTTTTCTTTGTTAAATTAATATGTTTCTTTATGTCAATAACATTAAGCAAGATTTTGTTTTCTGAAACAGCACTATTATGTGTGCTAGTTCTTACAGTTTTTCACTGTCTAAAAAGATATTTCTGACAGTGAAAACCTCTGTAATTGTTAAAATCTCTGTAATTAGAATAACCCCACATCAGAGTCCTGTGGTTTTGCCTGCCTGTTGTGTTTCTGCCTTCATTTGCTGGTCCTGATGAAGCCTAGACCCTTGCAATGTGCAGTTGTTCTCTTTGATGGTAAAACTTGCTGGTGATTCTCCCTGCTGTGGCAGTGTGTAGGAAGGTAGGACATTAAGTAAGTATTTGATTTGTGCTGTTAGTTCTTTGATGGTGTTGTTTCTTTGGTAGGGTAGTAAAATTTAACAAATAAAAATATGCCCAGTTAAAACTGAATTCCACATCAACAAAAATCACTTTTTATAAGTATGTCCCATGCCATATTTGGGACATACTTGCACTACAAATTTATTTGATGTTTACCAGAAATTAAAATTTGACTAGGTGCCTTGTATTTTATCTAATAACCTTATTCTTTAGATTTCTGCAAGGAAGACCACTCAACGAGCCAGAGCACATAGTGTCATTAACTAATAAACAGAACCAACTGCTCTTGAATCCAGAAAGCAAGTTCAAATGCCCATAAGTGTGATGGAGTCTGACCCTAGTGATTTGGAGTCACCTAAATCGGCTACCAAAACGCAATGCCAGGGTTACAAGAAAAAAGATACGGAGGGTTTGTCTCTCAACTTCTGATTCTCTTTTGGAAACAAATACTGATAAAGTCTACCTTCTCAAGTGATTGATCTGAAAAGCACAGTTCATAAAGTCAGTCAAGGGAAGAGGAAGTAAGAAGGTAAGGCAAGCTCTGACATAGACTGAATTTTGTTAGTCCTGAAAATTTGGGGGTAGGAAGGGACTCTACTATGAGTGTATGTATGTGTGTAGGGAAGGGCAAAGGAGGATGAGAGGAGAATAGAAGAGTAATATAAACTTCTAGAAAGAAAAATAAATCTGATTATATTCTGATATACATATAGGCTCACAAATATATCATCACTAATTTATTTCTTGCCCAGGCTGCAAAACTATTTACCAGAGATTCCCATCAGTTTGACGTTATCACACTTGTTAACTTGATTATATGTAGATGTCTACTGCATGTATGAAATGAAGTTAAATTTTGCTTTGTTTTGAAAATTTTATAATTGAAAGACTACCAGAGATGTTGTCAAAATACTGTTTGAAAGCATTAATACTCTTCCTAAACAGACCTGACCAGAAGAGGTTGGAAGTCCAATTAGTGTGTGACTAGTCAAGGGTACAGGATAATCCTGACTTGCTCTCTGGCAAATCATGGGCCTTTGCTTGATCTTTACATGCCTCTCCATTTTCCTAAGCTGATAAACCAAGTGTTTGTTAATGTATCTCAGTATTTCCTGGAATTGGGTCAAGTCTCTATTGAGGAGATAAAAAAAAGAGGATAGAATGACTGTTCTTGAGGTCCTTCCAACCCAGTTTTATTGAGAAAACCCTCACCTCCTATACCAGATATGGTCCCTATGCTTTTAGCTGCTTTCTTGGAAACAACAAATCAATATCTGTGGAAATAAGAGGTACGCCATGCTCTATTATATTTCCCTCAAAGCTGCCTCAGCAGAGATCATAAAGAGGTAAAAATGAGTTCTAAAGTGCATATTCATTCATTTTAAAACTGCCACAATCCTATCATGGATAAGGAGACAAAGCTTTCCCAAAGAGGAAATATAAAAAGCTGAGGAATGTATGAGAAAAAATTGGTTTCAATAGCAGCAAACAATAATAAAACAAGTTAAAATGAGACACTGTTTTCTCCATAACGTTAGCAAGGTTTTGAGAACATATCAAATTCAGGGTCAGTCAGAGTGAGATGAGGCGTTTATTACCTTCCGCTGTTGACAGTAGTTTGAATTAAAGCAGCTTTTCTAGAAAATAACATTCTAATATCAAATAATATTGCTTTCAATGATAGAAATCTTAGAACTATTCTTGGTAAAGGATCCAAGATGCAGTATGAACAAAAAATTGAAGCAGCATTTAAAAAAATACAAATGCTATAAACTAAGTAAATGTTTAGCCGCTTGGAGATAGCTTATTACATTTTGTATGTGCAAAAGAGGAAATATTATGCATCAAATATTTGTCATGAATTTTTTACTATGAATTTTTAAAAATGGGGAAATGCCTTAGTCAACTATTTAAATAACAAAAAGCCATGCAAATTATATGGACTTTGGGATCAATTATTTCAAAATAGTAAAAAAAAAAAGAACCCCCCAAAAACATACGAAATGTTAACAGTGGTTATCCTTAGGAGAGTACAATTATACGTGTTTTTTTTCCTTTCATTTTTACCTTTTTCTATATTGCCCAAAAGTTCTATAGCTATCAGAAAAAATATATATACAAGTGGTCAGCTGAATTCCCAGAGCACAGTTCTAGAAATAGAGACTATGAAAATATTGTTTACTTATTTATTCTACACACCTACTATCTGTGTAAGTTGGGGTAAACCACTTAAGAAACCACGAATTTTCTCACCTATAAAACGGGGGCAATATCGCATTAAATTTCCTCCTAGTTTTGTTATGATAACTTGAAGGGGTAAGTGTGAAAAAAATGCCTTCTAAATCATAAAATGCTTTAAAAATCTAAAAGATGAATTGGGATTCACCTTAGGACATATTTCTCTGGGGTGACTGCCAGTGGAGGTTAGTCTGTGGCCATGAACATAATAAAACCACGTGACTTAACTGAGGACCAAACTCCTAACGCACTGGGAACCTTTTCCAGGCTCTTTCTTTGCATAGGTTCTTGTTCATAAGGCTGGAGAGCAAGGGAGGTCACGGTCTTAAGGGACGGGGGAAATAGAGTGGAGTTGGCCATGTGAGCCAGACCATGAAGGGACTTAGAAAGTCAGGCCGAAAGCTTCACAAATTTGACCTGGACTGATGAGGACAGAGCTATGTTAGGTGTTATTTCATTTGCTTTGGGCCTCACTGACACAAAAAGCAGCTGGCCAGGGGACATTAACCTAAGAGTAGCCAGTTTGCTGGATGGACTTAAGCATCAGGTAAGTGGAGATAGGAATCAAGCTGGGTCAGAGTTTTGGCAGTTTCCAAAAGGACGTGATGTGTCTGGACAAGGCCTTGGTAGAAGGAAAGGTGGGAATGTCAGAGAGATTGCTCAAGAAAAGAACTGTAACAGACGGAACACAGAGGATACAGGAAAAGGAAGCCTCAGATATGCCACTAACATGTCTCCTCTGAGAGACTGGAGGAGGGCTGCATTTCTTAGCAATCCCTCCTGAGAGACAGAATACACAAGGGGACAATGGCCAGGCTGTATGTGATGACAGAGGTCTGACACACCACCTCTGTTCCAACCAGCCCAGGAAGCCAATCACAGCCACCACGGCAATGGCCCAGAGCACTCGGGACTTAGCCAATGACTGTCAGCTTCCCTATTTTTAATCCTTGTTTCCAACTCAGGACCAATCAGTCAAAAATGCTCCTCAAAGCACTCATATAGGAAACCCCACTTCTAGATAGCCCTCCTCCAGCTTCTGCATGCCAAAAACCTCCAGTGGGTCACACCCCGAGACTTCTCTTTTTTCCCCTAGAAAGCTTTCCCACTCCCCTGTCTGCCTTTGAATTTCTGCCAAGGGCTCGTGATGGTGGCTAACTCTCCTGTTATAGTAAATGCCAAATAAATTACCTCCATTTGTTCTCATTTGGGTGGTCGTCATTTATTTCCACACTCCATATCAGCCTTCAGCTCGGCCCCTCTTCCCAATAGCAGTATCTAAGGAGGCGATTTGGTGAAATCGAAGAAAGGCGATACTAGGAATCCCTTTCAGCCCCTAAGCTGACTCTGTAGCCGTGGGCCATCTCTTAACCTTTAGAGCACCTCCTGAATCTTTAAATGAAACTAATCTATCACAAGGTGGTAAAATTCCAGTCTTCGATAAGATCTAACCTCTCACAGTAAAGAGAGGAAGTCCAGTAGATCCTAACTATCTATAGATAAATTTCCCTGCCCATAATTTCTGAACAGGAAGAGAGAGACACAGAGAGAGAGAGAGAAGTGGGAAAGGAAGAGGGTGGAAGGAGCAGGAAGGAGGAAGGCAGATGGGATCTCTCAGATTTCACCAAATGGGAAATGAGAGGCCCATGATTCTAAATTACCTTGAATGAGATCATCAGCTTCTGTTGTACTTGCCTAAGCCTCATGCTGCAGCAACTGTTCTTCCGCCATGATAAAGTCTGACCTTGCTCCTCTAATGGGAGCTGGACAGCTTCTAACAGGAAGGGAAGTGTCCAAGTATTGCCTCTACAGGAAGAATGGGACCTGGGTTGTTCAAACAGTGGTGGCTGTCCCAGTCCCTATTCAGAGATAAAACATAAGAATTCTTTGACCTAAGAAATCACAAGCCCTTTCCACTCAGGACCTGAGAAAAAAAGTGCTGAGGAGGAACTAATTGTTCAATGCTGTACTTCTAACCCACTGCCCTTTCCATCAAGTGAAACTGCCCACGGAGGCTTTTTTGCATTCTACCTGTTTCTTCTTTGTGGCCCATGGCCATGCATAACACAACACTAAGTAAGGATTTAGTAGCAGATCCATTCAATGAGTTTTTACAATAGTTTAGTTTTTGGTGTCATGGTAAGAAAGAACAAAACATCAAGGGTTCCATATAAATAGCACATTTCAGTTGAGGTTTCCTTCTGAGACTTATGGAACTGTGTTGATTTTGCACTAGATGAAAATTTCCTTTAAGGCATTCCCAGCTTGCTGCCTCTGTTGGGCTTAACAATGTTGTCTCTTGCCTCAAAGAAATCTGACAGATCTGGTTTCAGTGCTGGCATTTTCTTATTCTTGCTGCTGTTTGGAGCAAGTCTGTTGTCCATTTTGAACCTCCAATACCACATTTAAAGTCATCTTACTCCTCTTGACCAAAAAGATAACATGATATTATGCGAAGGACTGTTGATAATCTATGTTGTGAATGTCTGAATGATGAGAATAAAGTAGGGCAAGAGGGGTCCTTGTTATTGGCCAACATTTCAGGGCCAAGCACCAGTCAGTGAATCATCCCACAACACAAACCAGGCTTCTTAGAAGCAAATTCCTGTTTCTTTTTAAAGTCAGTGTTTGATTGTGTTTTACCTACTACTCCTTTTGGACGGGGTTTAAAACAAGAGAATACCTGAACCCCTGGACATTCTAAGCAATTTATGAAAATCTTCCAAGTAGCAACCCTGTGGCATTTTTCAAGGAGAGTGTGATCCAAAAAGAAAGAAGAAAAAAAAAGTCAAGAACGTCTGGTCTACTACTACAAAACATTCAGGAGGCTATAAAGTTAAGGACAAAAAAAAAAAAGGAAACCAATACACAGATACTTAATCTTTGGATGGCCAAGAATTAATGGTTACTTATCTACCTCTAAGTAAGTAATAAGCACATTCAAATTATCTTTTAACCAGAAGCTAAATGAAAACAATATTTTTTCTACCAGCTCCCTTCTCCTGCCAGTTTCTTTGTACTGGTTAATTTTGATGGAAAGACAATGCCTAATAGAACATTTCAGACAATGGAGCAATTACTACTTTGAATATTTTTTCTCTTACAGAAGAAAGTGCTTCTTTATTTTAGCTCTCCTATTTCTCTTTCAATAATGAGGCTAAGTAATGTTTAACCAACTAGAAGCTTGCTGGCTTTCAGAGGAAGCCATTGAGAAAGGACTGATCTGAAATGAGAGAAGAGGGAACCATTAGACTAAAAATAAAATGAATTCCATGCTTTGACTCTCTCCAGGGTTCTCTAGAGTGTCATAACTTATGGTTAATGAGGGTCCCAAGGGGGGAGGTCATAAGTCAACGTCACTTTCCTGGTTCAGTACAAGCCATTGAGCTAAACATGTCAGTATATTCTGCCCTTGACTGTGGGGACCTGGAATAAACCAAGGCATAAAATAACCTGACTTGCCCCCAAAGGAAGAGAAGTTATTGCTAAAATGAGACTAAGCCATGTGATAAAGTCTAACCATTCCTTTGACCCTAGGATTTTTGGCAGAATTTCTTGGAATGACATGCCACAGTTTCTTAATCTTTAAATGGAGGAAATCCTTCCTAATCTCTAAATGAAGGAAAATTTATACATCTCCTCCATGAATTTTAGGAGAAATGGCTAGTGCTTCTTGGAATGCACTTGGCACTGTTGTTTTAATGTTACTAATGTGTGGATTGGGAATTACTATATAGAATCACACCATTTATGGGCTGGACATGATCTTAGACATCATGTTAGTGGAGGAATTACTGTACTGAGCTAGAAAGAGCGTTGGCAATATTAATAGATCAGTGTGGTTAAGAGCAAGGCATCTGTATCCAGGTTGCTTGAATTTCCATCACTTCACCTCTCTACCTCAGTGACCTCATATACAAAACAGGGATAAAGTACAAGATTCACAGGATATTGTGAACACTGAAGTGCCTAGCGTATGTGTTAAACTAAGTGCTATGTAATGTTTGCTTATATTATCAAAGAATTTCACATAATATTAGTTCTATGGTTTAAAATTTGTATGAAACACAAAAGAATTTCCGTATGTTTGAAAAGTGGTAAATCATATATATGGGAAACATTATCTATTCAGTTTACACAGTGTTCAGGTAACATTCTTGGACCAGTTGCAATGACTGGAAATAAATTCTCTCTCCTAAAGCCTTTGTCCCAGAATTTGGGAACTAAGATTCATCTATCCATTTAGCATCAATTGAGCACCTACTATGTGCCAGCCACTGCTCTAAGTATTAGAAATACAGCACTGAACAAAAGAGTCAAAAGTACCTGCCCTCATGAAGGTTATACTCTGATGTAATGAGTACATTTTTTGGTCTATTTTTTTCATCCGAGGTTCAGAGAATCCTCAGCCGACTGTCCAAAGTCACACAGCTAGTCCTAGATCTTGTAGTCCCTTATCGCATCCAACTTTTAAAATGAACCTTGTAGAGACAAAGTAGTGGATTAGACCAGCTTTAAAAATGTTCAGAAGAGGGGCGTCTGGGTGGCTCAGTGGGTTAAAGCTTCTGCCTTCAGCTCAGGTCATGATCCCAGGGTCCTGGGATCGAGCCCTGCATCGGGCTCTCTGCTCAGCGGGGAGCCTGCTTCCTCCTCTCTCTCTGCCTGCCTCTCTGACTACTTGTGATCTCTGTCTGTCAAATAAATAAATAAAATATTTTTTAAAAAAGTTCAGAAGATGTATTTGCTTGTCAAACTAGCTCATACAGAAACAGAGCAGCCACGTAAATACACTGGCTGTTACACATCTACATCATGTGTCTTCCCAGCTCCTTGGGACCACCACACGTCCCCCTCTGCTTCTCTTGTCATGCTCACGACACCATGCCATTCCTGTGACCTCCACTTGGAAAACTCTGAAATAAAATGATGGCATAAATTCGTATTGTGTTTGCTCATCACCTAAGTATAGGAGTTTCTATTCAGTTGTTCAATATTTTTCAAGACAAAATATGTTTTCTACTAATTGTAACTGAAGCTTTTGTTACAAATTAAATTGTAATTAGAAACTGCCTTCTGAATATCGCCCCAAACTACTCAAAGCTGAAATGATGAGTGAGGACAAAATTGTTGATAAAGAAAGGAAGATTTTCACCATGGAACTATTAAAGGAGACACAAGTTCATCTTGAGAATTTCAAGCTTTGTACTCTGTTTTAGGCATGCTTCTACACCTGCTGGGATAAAACTCTGTGGTTTTTCTCTCTTTTCCACACTTTCCAGGTTGTAGCCTTACATATTCAGAAATACCTTGCCCTCTCAGAACTTATGGAATTAACTTAATTTATTTTCATTTTCTTATTTATATAGATATGTACAGGAAACTGGGTAAGTAGGTAGTTAAACATGTAGTTTTAGAGGGCTGTGTGTGTGTGTGTGCCCATATATCTTCCCACCTGTTGCATTTCTTCATTTCTAAGACATCATTCTCTGAGACAGACCATGAGATTTTATACGAAGAAAGAAAAATCACTCGATTAAACTCAAGTTGCTATCAACTGGAAAATTCATCCCAATTTCTGATATGCAAAAATGTGGAAAGAGCTTGATAACTTTTCACTCTTCATTACATGAAAATAACTCTTCATTACATGAAAAAAGTTTTTCATGTAATCCATTAAAAAATTATCCTTTTTAATGGATGCTGAATAATGACTGCTCTGAAATACTTTGGACTTAATTGTTTCAAATATCCATCAAAAATGTCCCCTGGGTGGGGGGAGTAAAATGTTAAAACTAAGTCTGCACAAACTGAAATATTTATAGATGAAATGATGATGTCTTGGATTCATGTCACAAGAATATCTGAGGTGGGCACCATGGGTGTATACAGATAGAACAAGATTGGCTATGGATTAATAATAGTTCAAGTGGGATTGCAAGGTACAGGAGGGCTTAGTATTCTAGGCTCTTAAAATTTCAGAAAAAAATTTTCTCTCTATGAAGTATTAGTAATATAACCTCCCATGAATAGGATTAGGTCTTCTTATATGAAAGAGGTTTGTTCTGGGCTTATGATGATATGTTCCAGTTGGAGACTGTAGAGAATATCCCAGGGACTGTGAGTGATGAGGTGAGTGGAAAGTATGCTCATTGTTAGTCCTTCTTCTTTCCAAATACCTTATTGGCTGAAGCTGTCTGGGTCCTACCTTTTATTACGGTAATAGCTGGCTGGTTCTTATAGTTGTTTCTGGCCCCCCAAACCAATGTGCTACTTTGCATCAGTATTTGGTCATCCCCAGAGGGTATACAAGGTTGGTTTGGTATCAAGGATAGTTAAAAGCAGCAACAATAACAATTTAAAATTTAATTGAATTTTCCAGTCACTATGCTAAGTGGTTTACCATGCATGAGTTTATTTAATTCTCATGACAACCCTAACGTGTTCATACTATTATGATTTTATTTTTACCCATGAAGAAATAGACTGAGAAAACTTAAGGGCATTTCTCAAAGCTGGCAAGTGACGGGGTCTGGATCTAACCCTAAGCCTCTGCTTGAAACCACACTCGGTATTGCCTTCCTTCCAGTGACACTGATTTAAGAACAATGGAAATCACAGCCTGCTGAGGATCACTTGCAGACAAGAACTAAAGAGAGCCTCAAGCCAATAATCAGCTGGTGCAGATGGGTGAAAAGAGCACAGGCTTAAGAAAGCAACTCTTGTAGAAACAAATCAAAAGGAATACAGAAACCTCTCCCAAGTAGATAAACCTAGTCCTAGGAGTGGGACAGGAGGAAGAGACCAGATCATGGATGGTTTCCATTTTCTCCCGAGTCTTTAAATCATTTCAGAGTGCACTCATACTTCATCAAGCCTCTCATGCCTGGCTTTAGCTGGGTGTTACACATCATCTCCTGAACCTCACACAGTACTTCTAGAATTCCTCAGCTTACTCCACTCCAGCCAGAATTTTAACGCTCATTAACTGTCATGTTATGAAGAATATTCTCTTTTATGATTTTGTCCCTCCAGGGTCCTAACTGTTCAACCACACTTTGTTAAAAAATCTAATCATTGGGGCACCTGGATGGCTCCGTGGGTTAAGCCTTTGCCTTCGGCTCAGGTCATGATCTCAGGGTCCTAGGATCAAGCCTCGCATCAGGCTCTCTGCTCAGCAGGGAGCCTGCTTCCTCCCTTCTCTCTGCCTGATGCTCTGTCTACTTGTGATCTCTCTCTATCAAATAAAGAAATAAAATCTTTAAAAAATCTAATCATTATTCTCAATCTTATAGAGACTCGAAGATATGTCCTGCTAGGTTAAGTACTACCCTCCTCTCCATATTCACTCACAGATGCCTCAGTAACATTGAAATAAATAGATCTTTTGGAGTGGAAATCTTGAGGTCATCATCTGGATTGACCCATCATTTGGACTCCAGGGTTTGAGGGTAGCTCAAGGATGAGATGTGTACTCAGAAGCAACCGAAGTCATACCAGGGACGAAACAATGATGAATAGCTTGTACTAGAGCTAGGGTCTGGCATAGCATTTTCCACTTGCACTCCTCCCCTATGCTTCTAAAAATGTCACCAAAAATCATATCAACTTCTTTGTCTATACCACATGAAATTTACCATCAACCAAAATCCTAAAGTCTTATTTTATAAGTACAGGTTCTTCCAAAGGGTACTTTAGCATTTACCTTTATGTCAAAGTAAATAATCTTATACTTACCCCTGTTAAATAGTCTAGGGAAATTTAGATCATTATTCCAACCTATTAAGGTTGTTTGTTTGGATTTCGATGATGTCAACACACTAATGTATTAATACCTTTTGGCTTTATATCCAGAAACCTGTTTAACATACATTTATCCAAAACACTGACAAAAGTATTTATTAGGATAGGACTAAGAACAGAGTGTTTTATAAACCATCAGACACTCCCCCACCAGTTGCTAAGAAGCACCCTATAAGCACGTTTATTCAACCAGTTAATAATCTGCTTAATTGCATTAACTCAGCTCATATTTCTTAATCTTGTCTCCAATTATATCATGAAGAAATTACACAATGCCCCACAGAAGTTCATGAGCATTTTGTCTGTTGCATTTCCTTGAACTATTGTTTCCTTCTAATTTGGCCAGATTTAATTTCGCTAAAAGCAATTTGACAAAAAGCAATTTGGTCAAGAGACAATTTTCTCAAAACAATGATCTAGATAAAGAAGAATAATGCCAATCAGTGTGGTTTCAAAGTTGGTCATTTTTGTGTACCATTAGATGGAGTTGTGATCCATTTTGTACTTTATACATTTTTGTCAATATTTTGGTTTTTTTCTCAATAGTTTGACTTTTTAAAATTTCTGATTCATTTCCATCCAGTTGTTCCTATCAAGCATTGCTTATAATGCAGACTAACTGAAACAATATATTGTAGCAATTAATTAGAAGAATGCAAGTGTCCAAAAACTGATGGATTTTTTAAAAATATGCTAAGTTCCAAATACCTTATGGTAGGTAAAATATCATATGTAGTCATAGGAAATGCATAGGGAAGGCCGTCATACATTAATGTGCAGTCATTGATTGACACTATTAAGTGGGATCATCTTTAAAAATTTGTTCTGGTTTGCATTATAATTTTCCATAATAAGTATATGTTGCTTAAAAAGTCTAAAATAATACATAAATCACAACTGTAGCAAAATGTTCCATCACTCTAGTCATTTCAAGTATTTAGCTCCTTTTGTTGGATTCTTTTTCCCTAAGCAATTCCTTAACTGTTAAAACTTTTCACAGTGTAAAACTTTTCACTGTGTAAACACAGTGTTTGAAGATGAATTCTGGAAACTGTAAAAAGTGTTTAAAGATACTAAAAGTGCTAAAAAGCCGTCCCATGCTTTATCACTCATACTTGAATGTAAAATGATGGAAGATACTAATTTTTAACTGATTTGTTGTGTTGGCCAATTTGCTTTTGACCAAGGTATACATGCTACCGTCTATCAAGCCAGTAATACATTAGGGGGAAAAAAATGCGACTATCCAGATGATTTCCCTTTAAGAGAATCTACCCTGGTTTCCAGGGATCCAGTGGATCCCTGGATCCAAACCCTTCCTTTAATCATCCATTTTAGAGGGGCGCCTGGGTGGCTCAGTGGGTTAAACCTTTGCCTTCAGCTCAGGTCATGATCCCTGGGTCCTGGGATCAAGCCCTGCATCGGGCTCTCTGCTCAGCAGGGAGCCTGCTTCCCCTCCTCTCTCTCTACCTGCCTCTCTGCCTACCTGTGATCTCTCTCTGTCAAATAAATAAATAAAATCTTAAAAAAAAAATCCATTTTAGAATCTTGCCAGCTTGGGAAAGTTTAGCAGTAGGTGTAAGTTCTTTTTGAAACTGTCTGAAGACACCAATCAGGAATAACCTCCTACTCAGAAATATATGTTGATAAACGCAGCTCGAAGGCTGTCCGAGCACCCCTGTTCCGAGTACTTGACACTGACCTATTCTCAAGGAAATTGCTCAATTTCCTCACCCTCCCGTGTCCCTACAGAATGAATTCAAGAATATGACATACATTTCATATTCTCCCAGTCCCTAGTTTTCTCATATTATTTTCTCTTGACCCATCTTACCGTTATTACTATTATTTTAAAAATCAGTGTGTTCCAGGGGCTGTAATTGCTGCTTGGCCCTGCTCTTCCCTCTTGGTCTATACTTAGGGCTGTCTGCGAGGGAAGGTATACCGGAGTCACCAAAAGCTCCTGTGAGTTGCTCGCTAACTCTTCTTGAGCCTTCTAAGTGCTGCTTCAGGAAATAGGTGATAGTTTGCACTTTATATGATTTTGTGTAATGTACCGTATTACATAAAACAAAATATTTAAATTATTTTCTATCTTCTGTGTAAAAAGATCCAGTCAGGATCATTAAATTTTAGGTGGTTGTCTTAGCCTTCCTAGTGTTTGTTGAAAACAAAATAAACACATGTTTCTCAGTGTTTGTTCAATAGACTTCTGTGCCTGTGGAATCTCAGTGAAAACCTACAGAATGACTGAAGGAATGTGTTTCAGATGGGTTGTGAAATCTTCACAGCTAATTTCCTCCTCCTTCATTCAGTAAAGAATGAAAAGTAAGAATAACAAAAATAAAGGAAACTATTAGCTCTAGAGACCAATGAGACTAAAATGTGCGTTCTAGAATGGTGGAGATTTTCTCAGGGCTTGGTTGTTAGAATGATAGAGAATTCTTATTCCTAGCTCCTATATTTCTAGTGCCTTTGTCTACCTTTTGGGAACTGCCATGTAAGCATTTCGATCTGAGCACAACTGTGAGGAAAAGACCCAGCACCGTCAAAGATGAAAAACACAAGAACCTGAGTGAATCTTTCAATGGAGAGATGTCATCTTGGATAAAAGAAAGAGCGAAATCTTGAAAAAAAAAATTTTTTTCTGGTCTCTGGTTAGGTCCTCTTTTCCTGAACTGCCAGAGGCAATACATTTTACCTGTTTCCGTCCATTCCCCCCGCCCCCCCTGCCACCTTCTTTTTTGTTCTTTTAAATTTTATTAGAAAAAGAAAAAGAATTCCAGCTCTGAGGTAGGGTCCGGTTAATGAAGCTAACACACTGCCTAAATATTTATTCTTATGTTTGGGGTACTTGGATTGCAGATGTGTAGAGATGGCTTGGAGTTAAAAATATCTCTTTCTGTGAGGCAATGGCACACTGGAATGATAATCCAAGCCCACTGCTTATCCTTCTGAGACTAGCATCCTGGGTGTCCTGGCTGCAGTAAGTAAACAACCCCAGCCTCATTTCTTTAGGAATCTTCACCTTTTTTTTTTTTTTTTTTTGCTTGAGCTGTCTTAAAAATGTGTGCCGAGACTAGCAAGAAATGGAGCAACAAGAGGAGAAAAAAACTCCTCAGATGGCCACTCTTGGTTCCAGAGACCCCCACACTGTGTGCGTGGTGGGGAAATTTTCTTCTCCCCAGACCAAAGGTAGCTTCCACATTTTGGTCCTTGGAGTGAATGAGTACCTCGCCTCATCTGTGTGCAGCTAATCAGTAATGCGGTTCAAAGGGTAGACGCATGGAAATACCTGGACCCAGGTGAGGTGGCTTAGTCCTGGAAAGGAGAAAGCCTGGGGGAGGGGAGATGACATCCAGGCCAGCACCCCCCCATCCACTACTGCTCCTTCACACTTTAGGTGGGGTGTCCTAGCCCCTCTGGGCCTCACCTTCTCAGCCTATAAACTGGAGGCAACCTGTGTCACAGGACTATGACTTGGGGGCTGATAGATCAAGGTAAACCACTATCCAGAGTGAGAAAAACAACTATAAGCAAAACTCTGAATGCTTTGTGTGGAAGCACGTTGATGCTGACTGTGAGAAGGGCACCAGAAGGGACTTGGGGATTTCAGGTTAAGTTTAAGATGCCCACAGGAACTTAATCCCCAAGGAAGAGATAAAGGCAAAGTAGGAAAGTAGGAGAAACCTCTGGACAAAGATTTAAAAGAAGCAGTGTGAATACAGGGGAGGTATTCTCCTGAATGGTCTCCAGAACACAGAAAGAAGATTTAGTTAGCATCATTTCTCCCTACAACAGAAAGATCTTTTACAGTGATGCCCTCTTAGAAATAGATTATTTACAGAACTATAGGCAAAGCCTTGGAATCTGGTCAAACTTGAGCAAAAACATTAAAAGTTCTTGTAAATTTCCACAAAAAGATTGGATTTCATGAACATGAGACACATAACTGCCTTACATGTTGAACTTGCTCTGCATCATTTTATGTCTGACAAACCACTAGTTCCTAGTCTGCACTGTACTAAACTTCCAAATTCCCGATTTAGGCTGGCCACATTCACAAGGACCTGGTGTGTGCACAGCAACACCTGTCCCCAGCAGATTTCCCAGGTCTTGCAGAGCAGCACCAACACAATGGTGGCAACGGGTTTCTCTAATCCCCTCCTGGGCCTTAGCAAGCACCCTGCCACACCTGGGATAAAGACCCACAGACCTGGACTGACATTTGGTTGCAATTCCACCGGGCTTTTCTCTCTACAGAATTAATCCTGCGTACACATCCATTTTCAAGTCGCAAAGATAATTTGATCCTGTTTTAAAAGACACTGATTATTCTGAAAACAGAGAGAAAACCCAGCCCATCCTGGACACTTCCATACAAGTTGAAAAGTAAAACAAATCGACATGATTATTTCATTATGGAAGAATTTTTTTCTTTTTTTAAGCTGTGGCTTGTGGCTTGTGTGTGTGTGTGCGTGTGTGTGTGCACGCACGCGCGTGTTTGACAGTGAGCTGTTACTCTTAAAGGCAGCAGGAAAGCGGCATGTTAAAGTTTCACATTAAACAACAAAGAGTTTCAAGGAACATCCTCAAATTACATTCACAGTTTCAAAGTTCAAGAAATGTGACAGAGCGCTGCTTACCTTACAACGTCAGGTCCCAAGAGGTCTTTGAGTCTAAAGCAGTACATCCAATGTGCAGGGTTTATTTTCTTGCACAGAAGTCTAATCTGTTATAGCACCCAGCTCACTGGGAGGAACCAACCTCCTGCTCCCGAACACCAATGAGAGGACCAGGGGAGCACATGTGGGAAGTGGCTTCCCTGGGAGCTGTCACACACAGTCTGCACATGCTCTCTGAGACAGAGGTGCCAAGTCAACCTTGGCTTGAGGCTCACAAAGCACCTCATTGTGAGGTCCCGGCCAAGGCTTGGGGGAAGGAAAGGGTTATAAAAAACGGGCTCTAGCCAATCTGTAGTTTTCATGCTTTTGTTGGGAGGGGCCTCTCATTCATTAAAAATAGAAAGAATTATTTTTCTGTTAGCTTCCCAGGGAACAAGTAAGACTTGTAACAACTCACCAACAGGTTGAGATAAGAGGACAAGCTTCTCTCTCAGAACTCTGCTATGCTCCCGGCTGGTGTGAAGGAGGGCTCTGTGGTGAAAACTCCATCTCACCTCTCAGAAAAGTGTCTACTCCCTAAGAATGACAGGATGTTTTATAGGAAGGAAGTTCACAATTATGAGTATATAAAAATCTGTGTTAACCAGGCCCCACCAAGCTCAAAGATAAAATGAAAATCTCCTGCATCTGTGTCATAAAATCCATCTGTGACACTGACATGATATTTCAAGTGGGCTTTCTGCCTCAAGCTCACCAGAAGTCATTGTGAAAAGGATGTGCATGTCCTCTTGTGGGACATAGGCGTACAAGGACCAGAAAAATATTTGCTTTTACTTTCACAGCCACCTGCTACAATGTGCCACAGAAAAGAAAAGAGGTATTGGGTGAAAAAAAAATGCTGAAACGAACAACCCTCTTCCAAAATCCATATGGTAAGACTTGAGCCATGATTTGTCTGGGCTCAGAGTCTGATGTCATTTGGCTTTTCCTCAGCACTTGCTAGGACTCTAGCCTGAAGCAGTCAATGGTGACCAGTTGCTTCTGGGTGTAAAGAAGAGAGAAAGACAGCACCTTGGAGTAGAGAGTGGGGCAAAAAGACCTATGTTCAAGCTCTGGATCTGGTTATACAACCAACTCTAAGCCCTGGAAAATCTTGAGGTCTCTCTGGATCTGTTTCATTTTCTGAGAAATGAAGGAGTTGGGCTAGTAGTTCAGGAAACGCAAAAACTCAAAGTGCAGTTCACTTGGTGGGCTAAGGGCAGGTGGAAAACACAGGTCTCTATTTTGGAAGTAGCTATTAGTCCACAACAAATATTCCTAATTCGTTATGGGATGAATCATGCCAAATCTTCTGACTTTTCAAAAGAAGCTAGAAGTTCAGATTTTTTATGTGAACTCTAAGTTTTATAAATCTCCTTGCTCAAAATGTTTAATGAACACCAAGCAAAATCTATCTGCTAGTTAAATCTGCCCTGCAGGCTGCCAATTTGGGGCTTATAGACCAGATGGTGTTTAGTCTTATCCTGCTAGAAAATGAATGATCCAGGGAAGTTAGTCTCTAGAGAAACTTTCGACAGGCTCAGCAGTCAAGACAGGACTGAAAGAAAAGGGTACCTAGTACTTCTTTGGTGAAATTGGGGATCTCACCCCCCTACTTCATGGTGGTGATCAAGACTGATGACCTTACATGGCCGATTTTCTTTGGCTAGGACTGGTGTGGAATTTATGAGATCATTAGCATTCTAAGAATTTGATTAGTGAAAAATGGCAGAAGAACGCATACAGGGTAAAGAAAAAAAATATTGTTCCAATAATATAAAACCAACCGAATGCAATGCTCCAAGTCTTACCTCAAGACTGAAATACTGAAAGTAAAAGCAAAAGCTCTAACAGGGTTTATGATAAGTAGCTACATTAAGTTGAGAGAAAGAAAAGGTTTATTGATTACTCAATAAAAGAGAGATGTTGGGGTGCAGTGGGTTGGAGATGTGTAGAAAACAAAGTTGACTAAATAATTCTCTTCTTGGTCACTAGGCAAAACTAAAGTTAGGAATACTCAGTCCTCATGGTCTGACAGCTACAATCCCTCCTGAGCCACTGGATGAGCTCCGAGTGGGTGTAGAATCTCTCTTCATGAGTCAGGACTCATCCTTGTTCAGAGAGAGGGAGAAGTGCTGACTCATCGGGGACCAAGGCCAGAACCTTGCAAACATGTTCAATAAATACTTGCCCTGCCTGATGAACTCTGGCATGGAGACTGTGGACTAAAGACCAAGATGGGTAGGAAAGTCTTTGATCTTTCAAGACTTGGCTGCCGTCTGAGTCATTTCATCCCAGGGAATTTCCCTTAATCTCTCAGGCTGCCTTTATTATAAAGTATCCTTTATTTTATTCCATCTTAGTTTAGTACTTAAATTGAATTTTGATTTTTGTCTACTTGTCTCATTAAACTAATACTTTCTCACCCACTTTTTTATTTCTACAACCGAGCATATCCATGCTTGGTGCAGGTAAGGAACTTAGTAAGTATTGGTTGAATGCATTAGTAAATAGAAAATTAATAACTAGAAGAAGTAACATGTACGTTATAAATGCAGTGATATTAAAGTGATAAAAAAAGTCTTTGGAAGAAAATTTGGTTTAGATATATATTTTTACGAGGATTATGTTTTCCCAAATGTATAGCTACTGTTTTTTTTTTTTTTTCCAATTCATTCTGTTACGGATTTTTAATTTGCATTTGTCCAAAATAATGTTCCTTATTACAGTAGCTACTGCCCTCTGCCATAATCCAAGCTTTCTAAACATTTATGTTTCCTATGACCACCTATGGGAATGTTTTGGTTAATAATGAGTGTACAGCTGACAGTCACCATAAATTGGCCACACTCAAATCTCATGATGCTTTCACAAATGCAACAGACGCAGTGAAGGTAATTCACTTAGTCTGAGTAGTTACATGGTAACCAATGACAGGAGCAACACATACTACCTCCAGGGTTCAAGGGACCAAGGAGTAGAATGGATGGAAATTATTCTTTTACACATAGCTTTGGTACTAACTGGAGAGAGCCTCCACTGTAATTTTCAAAATAATATTTAAAAATAGAAAATAAAATGAGATTTCAACTGAATTAAATTTGTTTTGACTAAAAGATGCTACGACTGTTTGAGAAAGAGATGAATACAAAGAAATAAAGGAACGAAGGAAAAGTGTAAGTTATTGTTATTCATGACTGCATGGCAAACCACCCCAAACATAGTAGCTTAAAACATCTATTTTATTATCTCTATGGTTCTGTAATTTACTGGGCCCAATTGGGTGAATCTCCTGATCCATGTAATATTACCTAAGCTGCAAAGTCCTGGGAGCAGATCATTTGTTTTCTCTTGTCTCTTTTGATAGTAGACAATCTAACAGGTGTGAGGTAATATCTCATTGAGACTTTGATTTGCATTTCCCTGATGGTTAGTGATGCTGATTACTTCAGCCTGTTCCTATTTGCTAGTTGTATGTCTTCACTAAAGTAAGTCTATTCAGGATCTTTGCTCATCTTATTATTTATTTACACATGCATGCATGCATGCTATTGAGTTGTATGAGCTCTTTGTATATTTTGAATATTAACCCATTATGTTTGTGCATATTCTCTTCCTTACCATGCATTACTGTTTAATTTTATTGTTCATAGTTTCCTTTGCTGGGTGGAAATATTTTAGGTTGATGTAGTCCCACTTGTTTATTTTTGCTTTTGTTGCCTTTGTTTTTGCTGTCAAATCCAAAAACATATTGCCAAAGGCTGATGTTAAGTAGCTTACCTCTTATGTATTCTCTAGGAGTTTCATGGTTTTAGGTCTTACTTTGAAGTCTTTAATCCATCTTTAGTTGATTATTGTGTACGGTGTAAGATTGGTGTCCAGTTTTATTCATTAGCATGGAGATACAGGTATCCCCTGTTTTTCAAAAGTTCACATTACGCCACTTCTTTGTTACAAAAGTTCTACATTGGTACTTGCTTTCACAAACAACAACAAAGAGACCCACAACAAACAAACAAAAAACACCCAAAGAGGATTTTTGCATTTATAAAAAAGAGATGAAAAGCCAAAGTAGTGTTCAGTGTTTGTTTGGCACAAGCCATCATAGATACATCTCACAGCCGGAACAGTGAAAGCAGCCCTGCCAGAACTATACTCAGCATCTCAGCGTCAAGCCGCCATAGCTTTGATCTATGTCTATGAACATTTGTGTTTTACCTTGATTTATTTTGTGCATCCATTAGCAAGATGTGTCCTAGGGATCAGAAAAGCTTAAGAGAGGTTATTTTGGGGGTCTGGGAATACTTGATTTTTTTTTCATAAAAATTAATGGTAATTGCTCCTTTGACTTATGCCACTTAGCTTATGAAAATGTCATAGGAATGCTCTACTTATGGATAGCAGAAAACAGGTTAGAGCACCACATACTGAAGAGAGTTGCCTTTCCCCATTTTATATAGTTAGTTCCTTTGTTAAAATTAATTGATCAAAGACACATGGGTTTATTTCTGTGCTTTCCATTCTGTTCCACTAATCTGTATATCTGTGCTTATGCTAATACCATACTGTTTTGATTACCATAGCTTTATCATGCAGTTTGATCAAGAAATGTGATGTCTTTGGCTTGGTTCTTTCTCAAGATTGCTTTGGCTATTTGAAATTTTTTGTGGTTCCAAACAAATTTTGGAATTGTTTTTCTGTGAAAAGTGCCATTGGCATTCTAATAGAAATTTTATTAAATCTGTAAATTGCTTTGGGTAGTATGGGCATTATGATGACATTAATTTTTCTAATACAAAAACATGGGACAGGGCGCCTGGGTGGCTCAGTGGGTTAAAGCCTCTGCCTTCAGCTCAGGTCATGATCCCAGGGTCCTGGGATTAAGCCCTGCATTGGGCTCTCTGCTCAGTGGGGAGCCTGCTTCCTCTTCTCTCTCTGCCTGCCTCTCTGCCTACTTGTGATCTCTGTCTGTCAAATAAATAAATAAAATCTTAAAAAAAAAAAAGAAAAGAAAACAAAAAAACATGGGATATCTTTTCATTTATGCGTGTCTTAATTTCTTTCACCAGTGTTTTATAGTTTTTAGTGTCCAGATCTTTCATCTCCCTGGTTAAATTTATTCCTAAGCATTTTATTCTTTTTAAAGCTATCATAAATAGGATTATTTTCTTAATTTTTCTTCTGATAGTCCATTGTTAGTGTATACAAATGCAACTGATTTCTGCATATTGATTTTATATCCTGCAACTTTACTGAATTTGTTTTTTAATTCTAACAGGGTTTTTTGTTTTGTTGTTGTTATTTTTGGTTCAGTCTTTAGGGTTTTCTATATATAAAACCGTATCATCTGCAAATTTTACTTCTCGTTTTCCAATTTGGACGCCTTTCTATTTTTTTTTTCTTTGTCTGATTACTCTGGCTAGGACTTCTAGTACTATGTTGAGTAAAATTGTTGAGAGTGGATATCTTTGTCTTGCTCCTGATTGTAGAACAAAATCTTACAATATTTCACCAGAGAGTACGATGTTAGCTGTAGGCTTGTCTTTATGGACTTTATCATTTTGAAGTATATCCACCTACAGCTGAGAGTTTTTATCAAAAAGATGTTGAATTTTGTCAAATAATTTTTATGCATCTATTGAAATGATCATATGATTTTTATCCTTCATTTTGTTAATGTGATGTATCATACCTATCATTTTGCATGTATTGTACCATCCTTGCATCCTGGGGATAAATCCCATTTGATCATGGTGTGTGGTCCTTTTGATGTACTGTTGAGTTTAGTTTGCTAATATTTTGTTGAGGATTTTTGCTTCTACATTCATCAAGGATATTGGCCTTTAATTTTCTTTTTATATAGTGTCTTTACTTGGCTTTGGTATCATGTAATGTTGGCCTTGTAAAATGAGTTTGGAAGTATTCTTTCCTAATTTTTGGATGAGTTTAAGAAGAATTGATATTAATTCTTTAATTTTTTGGCAAAATTCACCCTTGAAGACAACTGGTCTTAGACTTTTCTTTCTTAAGAAGTTTTTGATTACTAATTCAATCTTTTATTCATTATTGGATTATTCAGATTTTCTATTTCATCATCCTTCAGTCTTGGTAGGTTATATGTCTCTAGGAACTTATTAATTACTTATAGGTTATATAATTTGTTATATATAGAATGTAACTGTTCATAGCAGTTTCTTATAATCTTTAGTACTTCTGAGTTATCAGCTTTAATGTTTCCTCTTTCTTTTCTGGTTTTGTTTATTTAAGTCTTCCTTTTTCTAGGTTAGTGTTAAAAGTTTAGGTACACCACACCACGGTATTGCTGCATGAGCATCCATTTTGTTTGGCCAAGTGGACTGCCAGGGGCCTTAAACTGACATTAGCTCCTGAAAATGTAAGGCTGGGGCTATTTGTTTTCCCCTAGATAATAGTTCACAGAGTCACAAATAAAGGCAAGTTCCTGATATGACTCCCCCAATGGCCCTTGTGATACAGATCTCCACCTCACAAGCCTTTCCCTTCACGTGCCCCTTAAAATATGCATTTGTCTTGTGATTATCCTCATGATAAGCTCCCCCATAAAGCTTGCCAAAACCTCCCTTTTTTTTATATGAATTGGCCAAGCTGGCTTTAGATCAAGAATCTCAAAGCACTCTACTCTAGGACTCTCATAAAAGCATGTGTCCCAAGTCCTGCCACTCTCTCTGCCTGCAACTGCTTTGGCCTTCGCATGTAGCCCCTCAAGGCGTGCTTTGTACTTCTTCCACAGTCTCTGAGCAACAAACTTCTCTATTTCAATTCCTTTGTGGTCTTTTATTGACCCAGGTTCACCATCTAATACCCAGTGGCTCTACTTAGCAAATGCTAATTTTTAAAGTCAGAACTGTTAGTTGAGCTAAATTCATTACTTTTATCTCTTCAAAAAATCAGCTTTTAGGGGTCCTGGGTCACTTGGTCAGATAAGCATCTGACTCTTGATTTCAGTTCAGGTAATAACCTCAGGGCTGTGAGATTGGGCTCCATGTTGGTCTTTATATTAGGCACGGAGCCTGCTTATGATTCTGTCCCTCCCCACCATTTGCATGCACACACACTCACACTCCCCTCCACCTAAATAAATAAACAAACAAACAAACAAATTAATTAATTAATTTAAAATCAGCTTTTAGTTTCATTGATCTTTTCTATTGTTTTTCTGGTGTCTACTTAATTTATACATGCTCTGATCTTTATTTTCTTCCTTCTATTAACTCTGGCCTTAGTTTTTTCTTCTTCTAGTACCTTTAGGTGTAAAGCTACATTGTTTAAGATCTTCCTTTTTTCCTAATGCAGGTAGATATTTATCAGTATAAACTTCCCTTTTAGAATTGCTTTTGCTGCATCCCTTAAGTTTTGGTATGTTGTGCTTCCATTTTCATTTCTCCCATGATTTTTTTAAACTTCTCTTTAGGTTTCTTCCTTGAGCTATTGGTTGTTCCAGAGTGTGTATTTGTGTATTTTCCAATATTCTCCTTGTAATTGATTTCTAGTTTTATACCACTGTGGTTAGAGAAGCTACTGGATATGATTTTAGTCTTCTCAAGTTTATTAAGATTTATTTGGTAACCTAACATATTTACCTTTACCAGTATGCTGTGCATTTTCATACATTTTCATGTTACTAAACAGTCCCCTTTCATTTCAGCTTGAGGAGCTTCCTTTAACATTTCTCGTAAGGCCAGTCCAGTGCTATTGAACTCCTTCAGCTTTTCTTTGGAAAACTCTTTATCTCTTCTTCAATTCTGAAGGACAACTTTTTCCAGGTAAAGTATTTCTGTTTGACAGTTTTCCTTCTTTTAGCACTTTGAATATATCATCCTATTCCCTTTTGGTCTGTAAAATTTCTGCTGAAAAGATCTGCTGATGGTCTTATGGGGGTTCTCTTATACATAGTAGAATGCTGCTTTAATAATAATAATCTTGATGCTTTTAAGATTCTTTCATTGTCTTCCACTTTGGACTATTTAATTATAATTTGCTTCAGTGTGATTTTCTTTAGATTCATCTTTTTTAGTAGTCTTTGAGCTTCTTGATCTGAATGTCTGTTTCATTCCTTACATTAGGGAGATTATCAGCCATTATTTTCTTAAATAAGCTCTCTGCCCCTTTCTCTCTCTTCTCTTTCTAGACCCCTGTAATGTGTATATTGCTGTTTGATGTTGGTCCATAAGTCCTTTAAGCTATCTTCACTCTTTTTCATTCTTTTTATTCCTCTGACTGAATGAATTCCACTGCCCTGACTTTGAGTTCACTGATTGTTTCTTCTGCTTGATCTAATTTGCTCCTGAATCTCTGTATTGAATATTTCAGCCCAGTTATTTTTCTTCAGCTCCATGATGTCTGTTTAGTACTTTTGAATATTTTCTCTTTGCTGAAATTTTTACTTCATACATTATTGTTCTCCTGATCTTGCTAAGCATTGTTATGACTGTTATTTTGAACTCACTATCAGATAAAACACTTATCTCCATTTCATTAAGATCTGTTTCTGGAGATTTATCTTGTCCTTTTTTTGAAACACAGTTCCATTTCTTCATTTTCCTTGACTCTGTGTGTTGGTTTCTATGTATTAAGTAAAGTAGTCACCTCTCCAGTCTTGACAGGCTGGTCTCATGTAGGAGTAGATCCTCATCAATTTGCATAGCCTGAGATTTGGTTGCCCCTCAAACCTTTGTGATTGTATATTGCGCTGACTTTGTTCTTAGTGGTTCCCCATGGTTGAGGGTATACCAAGAGCCATTAGTGTCCCAAAGATGAGGATCACAGTCATCACCTTGCTACATGTTTGTTAGAAGCTGGACCCTCAGGCAGATGCTGGAAAATCATGCAGTTAAACCCCTTCCAGGGAGAAATTGCAATATGGGTGATTTTTTTTCGTTCCGTGTTGAGGCCAGGTGTATTGCTGTGGGGGTTACTCCTATACCTGTTGAAAAATTGTTTCTTTGTTTGCTATAGACCTGTGGGATCCATGAATGCAAGCCCTGTTCACTATCAGAGTGAGGTGATTTGGGGGCCCATTCCTTCGATGGCAGACATAAAGGTTTGGGCACTAGATGTGTGGATATTCTCCTTCTGGGAAGATACTTCCGACATTCTTTTTCCAAAGAGGTACTAGAAACTTGGTTTCACTGTTGTAGTGAGCCAGAGGAATAAGGTGGGGAAATGTCCATCAGGTCTTTGGTACTCTTGGGAGGATCACAGTGAGCACCTAAATGCATGCTAATAAGAAGCCAAATACTCAGGCAGCAACTTGTAACATATAGAGTCAAATCCCTTGCTAGGAAAGACTGAGAGATGGGCATTTTTTCCTGTTCCCTCTGCATTAAAGCCAAGGAGGATAAACATAGTGAGTGCTTACACAACCATTAAGAACTGTTCTTTGATGCCCATCACATCTCTGATAAGGGGTAGTATCCAAAATATACAAAGAACCCATACAACTCAATAACAAAAAAACACAATACCATTTAACAAATGGGCAGAATGTGAATAGACATGTTTCTAAAGAAGACATTCAGGTGGCCAACAGGTACATGAAAAGATGCATTAATCATCAGAGAAATGCAAATCAAACCACAATGAGCTATTACTTCACACCTGTTAGGATGTTTGTTATCAATAAGATAAGAGATAACAAGTGTTGACAAAGAAGTGGAGAAAAGGGAACTCTTATGCATTGCTGAAAGGAATGTAAATTGGTACAGCCACTCTGGAAGACATTATGGAGGTTCATCAAGAAATTAAAAATAGAATTATCATATAATTCAGCAATTCTACTTTGGGGTATATATTTGAAGGAAACAAAGTCACTATCTTGAAAAAATATCTGTCCCTCCATATTCACTGGGCAGCATTATTTTCAACAGCCAAAACATGGAAACAACCGACATGTCCACTGATGAAGATGAATGGATGGAGAAATTTTATATGTAAATATTTATATGATTATATATAATTATAATATATCAGATATAAATTTATAAAAATTATATACACACACATATGTGTGTGTGTGTGTGTGTGTGTGTGTGTATTTATATATCCGGCCATTTGCAACAACATGGATGGACCTTAAGAATACTAGTCTAAGTGAAATAAATCAGATAGAGAAAGACAGAATCTGCATGATCTCACTTGTATGTAGAATCTAAAAATACCTAAGCTCATAGATACAGAAAACAGATTTGTGATTGTTAGAGCTGAAGGCAGGCGGGGGGCAGGAGGAATGGGTGAAAGTAAGTAAAATGGGTGACAATGGTCAAAATGTATACACTTTGAGTTGTAGGATAAACAAGTCCTGGGGATGTAATGTACAGCATGGTGACTAAAGCTACTGTATTATATATTTGTTAAGAGAGGAAGTCGTAAATGTTCTCATTATAAGAAAAGAAAATAGAAATGCATGGGAGGTGATGGATGTTAACTAACATTATTGCGGTAATCATTTTATCATATGTACATATATCACATCATCATGTCATACATCTAAAATTAATACAATGTTATGTGTCAATTATATCTTAATAAAACTGAAGGAGGAAAGCTCCTTCTTTGCTGTAGTTCTGCGATACTTTTGAACAAAAGCCATGTTAGCTTTCAGAAGTAGCTAGCTGTTCTGGATTCCCATCCCTCAGAGAGAGCCTTAAAAGTTGGGGTGCTAGATGTGTGACCCAAACACTGTGCTCTTCAAGAAGTTGGGAATTGGGGGCATCTGGGTGGCTCAGTGGGTTAAGCCTCTGCCTTCAATTCAGGTCATGATCTCAGTGTCCTGGGATCAAGCCCCACATGGAGCTCTCTGCTCAGCGGGGAGCCTGCTTCCCTCTCTTTTCTCTCTCTCTCTCTCTGCCTGCCTCTGCCTACTTGTAATCTCGGTCTGTCAAATAAATAAATAAAATAAAATTTTAAAAAAGGAAGAAGAAGAAGAAGTTGGGAACTGAAGGTTCCCTCCCACCTGAATGGTGCTGTGTCAAGGGTGGGTTTCTGGTAAGAGCACTCAGCTAGTTTCTGGATTTCTCTCAGAAGATATTGCTCCTTGTGTAGCTATATAATCAGTGCATCCATGGGAAAAGGGAGCAGTTAATAACCCGCTGATCATGACTCTTAATTTGTCAGGCTGGCTCCTCTCCACAGCACTTGTAGATCCATATTTTAAAGTCATGATTCCCCCAAATTGAGGGAAGAATGTGAGCCTTAGGGGACAAAGATAGCAGGAATATGATGGGAGAAGTAAAGGGGCAGTCAGGCAGTATTACCTCGAAGCATTTCTAAACTAAACAATGTCAGGGCTCCATCTTTAATTGGTTAACCCTATTATTTGATGGGGAAGGCAACAGGGAGGAAAATGTAGGGGTGCATTTGACAACAGCTCTCTAGATATGTTGCTGATGTGTTCCTCAGTTGAGCTCAAAATCCTCAAAGAGACACAAGGGTAAAATTTATCTTAAAAAAAAAAAAAACAAGAAATTATAAAATAAAAATAAGCAGAAGTGAAGAATATACATATATATGAAAAAGAACCATCTAGTCAAAGAGAGAATTAATGAATTCTGAAAAACAGAACAGAACTGACAGTTAAACAATATTTAAGGGTGAAAACAGCTTAAGCTGTGAAAACAGCTGAGATTTTCCCAGAGACATTAGTTCTTATATTCAAGGTATATAAAGTTCCTAGCAGGATAGGTAAAAATAAATCCATACCTAAAATCCCGAGTTAAAATCTAGACTTTCTCTCCTACTAAATGTGTCATATTTCAAGTTACTTTATTTCTCTAAGTGCCAATTTCTTTATTAAAGTAGTGATGGGACCTGACTTTGGCAATTTTTTCAGGGATCACAAATTCTTTGACACTTCTCCTAACAAAAGTGTGTCCCCTACTCTTGAATCTGAGCAGCCTGTGACTGCTTTGGTCAATGGAATATGGCGGGTTCAATGCTTTGTGACTCCTGAAGCTAAGTCTTCAAAGGTCTTATACCTTCGTCTGGTGCTCTTGGAATAGTTGTTTCTCCTTTTGGGATGTTACCTCCAGAACCCAGCTGCTGTGCTCTGAGAAGCACACACGGCATAGGCATAAGGAGCTATGAGCTATGTACGGTGCTCCAGTCAAGTCTCAGCAGAACCCAGCTTTTAAGTCGTCCTAGGTCAGGTGCCAGACATGTGGGTGAAGAAACTCTTCATGGATTTCAGTTCTCAGCTGTTAAAGTCATGCCTCGTTGAGGCCTTGGGCATTGTGAAAACCACCTACCCAGGCTGTGTCTGATGGAATTCCCAGTTCAGAATTCAAGCATGTAACAACATGATTGTTGTTTCATGCCGCTGTTTGGGATAGTTTGTTATGAAGCAGTAGATAACCAGGACACTGCGCTCCAGAGCTGTTGTGAAGGAAGTGAATGACACAATGTGTATGACTAACCTGGCACACGGCTGCATTGCATTGAATTCATATCGGTTCCAAGGTATAGTAGGGACATCTACTCAGATGTTTCGAATTCTAACAATATTAGTAGTAGTGAGCCCATGCAGATTTCCCAGCACATCTGATGAGCCCAGTACTGTTCTAAGTGCTGTATATGTATTTAACTCTTACAGTCTTCAGAGTAATTCCACAAGGAAAGCCATTAGTGATGCCATTTCACTGAGGAGGACACATACTGCCGCAGAGAAGCTAATCTCTTGTACTATTTACACAACCAGCAAGTTGATGGACTGGATTTCAAACTCAGGCAGTTTGAAGGCAGGGCCCCTGCTCCTAGCCGTGCTGTCCTGTGAGAAGAGTGAGCTGGGCTGGAATCCATGACTTGGAACCGTGGACCTCAAGTCTTGGATGTAGACTGTCTCAGGAGTGGGTATACAGGGGTAAGAGAGCTAAGTGTGGGCCTTGAGAAATCCCACCAGCAAAGGGAAAAGGGCAGAGAAGATAGAGCGAGAGTGTTCCGAGAGGGGAAAGGGTGCATGGCAGGAGTCCAGGGAGGGAGCAGCGCTGGAAAGGAATTTGGAAACATGTCCATCCTTCTCCTACAGGGCCCAGGCTTCCGGGGGCAGGGAGAAGTGCAATACTTCACCCAGAAGTTTGACTTGGATGTTAATAGCATAGACTCGATCGTACCTATAACTAAGCCCTTAGTGAAAACATGAAAACCCTGCTGACGTAGCCAATTAACATCTCTTCTCTTCATTAAAGGCTAAGATCCCTTTTCCCAGGAGAGTGCTCAAATTGATTTGCAACAAGGAGAAATTTAATTGTTTCTAAAAAGTGTAATCTTTCCGGTTAAAGCCCGAGACATGCCAGACACAGAAAAGGCAATTTGCTCACCCTTTATCCCTTCAGAGCCATGACCCTAGAAAAGCTCTCTCTAAACACACCATGAGCCGTACTGACAAGCTTACCATGCTGAGCCTCTGCTTTGCTTATTTTCACGCAGACTACCTCCAGAATTAGTCACCCAAACTGGGTCATGTGGTTGGAAATAAAAGAACGGTATTCTCTTTTTATGTATATTATTAAGGATTGTGTCTGTGACCCGATTCCTTCATCTCTAAAAGGGAGAGAATTTGGCGACAATGAGTTCTAAATGGCGGGATGAGGGTCTGAAGGGACTTTTGACTGCGGACAGGAGAGTAGGACTTGTGAGCCTGTGCATGGCCGACAAAGTTTAACAGTTTGGGGTGAGATTTCTGGGTTGAGGACACTCAGGGTTAGACACAGGCAGGATATCATTTTAAAATGGAACAATTTATTGGGGTGCTTGAGTGGCTCAGTGGGCTAAAACCTCTGCCTTGCGCTCAGGTCATGATCCCAGGGTCCTGGGATCGAGCCCCACATCGGGCTCTCTGCTCAGCTCCCCGCCCCGCCCCCCACCTGCCTCTCTGCCTGCTTGTGATCTCTGTCAAATAAATAAATAAAATCTTAAAAAAAAAAGGAGCAATTTATTTTAAAATGAAAGTAGGACAAACCTTCTCTTTGCTTGTATGTTTTCTTTTTAAATATTGCCATCTCAGAGACTGATCGTTCGGTTTAAATATGCTCTTTGAGGTCAGTGAGACAACACTGCGGTCTCAGGTCTCAGACCTTTCCCCTGGGACTGTCCTTTCTTTCCAGTCTTCTCAAAATCCTTAAACTCCCAGGCCTTTCTCTCTCCCCGAACAGCTCATCCACTATCACAAGAGAGTAGGTTTTTGTCTATAGGCTGCCAGGGCAAAAGAAATATTTAGATCCCCTTTCAAGCTGAAAGTTGTTGCTTTTGCTCTCTTGCCTTCAGTGACCTGCATGGGGCTGTGTTTCAGTGTTTTAAAGATCCTGATGTTGGGGGGTAAGGCTGAGGAGCGTTGTAGAGTTCAGCAACATGACTGTTTACCCCTATGTGGGCAAGGATTTTTGTCTCTCTGGGCCCTAATTTCCTCATCAAAAAAACAAGATGATGGCATTGACCTCACAGGGCCTTTGTAAGGAAATCACCTAATGGAAATCAACGGCCCAGCACAGTGCCTGGCAAAGAGACGGTGCTCCCTCAATTGCAGCAACCCCTAAATGCCTATTGTCTGCCTTGGTCCGTTCTCCTCGTCTAGGTCTTCGTTTCTCAACCTTCCTTCCCGTATCTCTTTCTTCTGGACTGCAAAGGACAGATTCCTCATCATTCCTCCTCCAAGCAAATGAGCTACGCATGGGTAAACAGAGCAGCCCTCGAGAGAGAAAAAAAGGGGCTTTAAACAGGCTTTCTCATGACACCCCTACAGTCAACCCAGCTAAACTCAGTTCCAGGCAGAAGAGGGGAAGGGATTTTGTGAATTAGTGTGCCTTCTTGCTATAGACCTGAAGAGGGTCCCTCCCAAGTGTTCCATTTCTGTGATATACAGTTCCTACGCTGTGGAAACAGGCCCTGATCACCCCTGCCTGCCTTCTACCTCCAGAGTAACGAAGCGAACTTGGAGGCCTTTTTTTCCATATTTGCCTTCACCAACGCAAGCTCACCAAGCAAGCCTGGTTCACACCAAGGAAGCTGCAGTGGGGTCTCCGTGCGGCTCATCAGTACATTTTCACATGGCCGGCCTCGAAGACACAAAAGCAAGAGGCAGGTTGCTAGCATTTCTTTTTCATTTGTCTAATGAATCAAGAATAGGTATACTGGCCCAGACCCCATAGGATCCCACATGTGGAAATAGCAGCTCCCTGAAGGACAGAACTCTGAAAATCCATTGTAGGTCTTTAATCAATTTGGTCTACCCTAAGGTGACTTTAAAACTCTTGTTTTTTGGGCACCTGGGTGGCTCAGTGGGTTAAAGCCTCTGCCTTCAGCTCAGGTCATGATCCCAGGGTCCTGGGATCGAGCCCTGCATCGGGCTCTCTGCTCAGCGGGAAGCCTGCTTCCTCCTCTCTCTGCCTGCCTCTCTGCCTACTTGTGATTTCTGTCTGTCAAATAAATCAATAAAATCTTAAAAACAAAAACTCTTGTTTTTCTGTCACAGGGAGGGGTGATTAGGAACATGTGTTTGGAAATCCAAAGACTACTTCCTACAGTTTTGAATTAAGAAAGCCAGAAAACTATGGATACCGTGGATTCTTCTGCTGGGATGGTTGCAACCCTACCCGGCAATTTCTGAAATCCAGTGTTATGATATTTGATACCAGTTTTCACTTTCAACATCATACCTGAGTTGGTTAAAGATGTTTATTTTTGTTCTAAGTATTATATGTTCCACATGTTCTACAGAGTTTGCTCTCTAGGTAAATTTCATTTTATCTAAACCTATTAGCCACTGGTATAGTCTGCTTCAAATATACCAATGCATGGATTTTTCTGTTCAAGTTCTCTTTTTTGCCTTTAATTTTCATATACGACTAACTTGCTCAAAGACTTGTCTTTCTTTTATTCAGTTCATTGTACTTGAGATTTAACACAGTTAAAAAAATGACCTTTTGATATTAAGAAGTGTAACTGCCAGTAGTGGAACTTTAAGTATAATATAATTCATTCCCACCAAAAAAAAAAAAAAATGTTCCTCAGATGCGAAGATATCATGCATCCAGGTCGAAGAAGCATGAACTTTGAGCTGTGCTGACTCATTTCACAAGATCCTCTGGCAACCAAAAGTAAGCATTTGCAAGACATCCAGCTGAACCAAGGCAATAGGCCTGTGGGGGATCGAACTCGGCACTCCTCAAACACTATGGGCTCACCCACTGAGCATATGTCTTCTTGTCCCAGAGCAAAGTTTTAGGTTCATTCTTCTCTCTACCTGTCCTGCATCCAACCCCAAGTCATGTTTTCTGTTGAGCTGTGTTTTCTCTTCTGCAGTGTCTAAGTCAGCTGCGAACCTAGGCGCTCCCTGCTCTCACTCACCCTGGCCTCATCTAGGAGCACATTGCCTTAGCTCCATTTGCCAGCCATGAGTGCTCCCGTGGAGTGAGCACTGCCAGCATTCTGCCTGCGCAAGACCAGAACATGCCACCCGAAGAGCAGCTTCTGCTCCTGCTCAAGAAAACAAACTTTCCAGGCTTGTAAAGCCAGATTCTGCCCTATTTTCAGTCCAACTGGCAAGAGAAGAAAGCCATATAATTAAGGAATTACAACTCTAGAATCACTGTGTTCTTGGAGCCCCATAAAATCCTGATTATTTAATTTAACCTCTGTTTCTAGATGATTGGACACCTAGGTACACCAGCGTTGAGAAGATGAGGTTCCTTCCTATTTCAAAAGGCTCCCATGTGAAAGACATATAGGGAACCTTTTTATTTTCTCCTCAATTTTCCTGGGAATCTTAAACTGTTCTATTAAAAAAAAAAAAAAAGTCTTACACACACATGCGTGCGTGCACGCCAGGTGACCAGTGTGGTGGCTAGAATGGAGGGAATAGAAAAAAACCTCTTAGACAAAAAAGCCAAAGAAGTAATATGGGGGTGGGAGAGGGGCAAGGGGGCTCTTAGAATAGGAGTCTCTTTGTTTGTCATGTGGCAGATGAACTTTATGTTTGCTGGGTTGAACCTTGGTCTCCTCTTTATCTAACTTTGACTCATTTATCAGATCTCAATATAAACATAAATTCCTAAGGAAAACCTCCTGATCCCCATGTAGATTAATACCCAAGTCATATATTCACTGTGTCCTATACTCCTTCACAACACTTATCATGAATAAAAGAAAGTAAAATAAAATAAAATAAAATACTTTTTTGAGACTGTTTGTCTAATACCTGTCTTCCCCCAAGAGCAAATGAGCTCCAGAAGACCAGGGCTGTGTCTCTCATGTTCATCCCTGAATCCCAATGCCTAATGCCTGGCACTTCTTAGGCACTGAAAAAAGTCCTTGCCAAAAAAAATCACTGGGTCCATCAGACAGCAGAGGAAGAAAATATGGCCACTAGCTATTCCTTCAGCCGGTCCTTATGCTAGGATATTAGCAATTAGCTCCTCTGTCTCCTATCTCAGGAAGCTACTGGCTCTACATAGGTACAGAAGTAAAAACAGTACTTCCTTCTTTTCACAAAGTGTTTTCTCTCAGTGAGTGGCTTCTTCTTAGGTTGCACTTGTGAGACAAAGGATGCCTCTGCAGTGGCCCACGTCCCACAGAAAAGAGAAGCCCAGTGTGTGGTGACCACATCATGATGTTGGAGATCTAGACATAATGGGAAGAAGTAGCCATTTTAGACCATTTTGTTGGCCCAATTCCAGCTGTTATAAACCTAGATATGCCCATAAGCCTTTTTCTGATTAAACTCTGTGTGATGCAATGTTTGACAACAGTGACTGGAAATCCTTACAGTTCAAGAAAGAACCTCTAATTATAGAGTCCTTAGATCAAAGACACACCCTATTGGTATTCCCTTTTCTTCCTTCCTTCCTTTCTTTCTTTCTTCTTTTTTTTTTTAAACATCTCTAGAGCCATGTCTAGAAAACTAAGTTTCTTGTGTTATTCTGAACCACGTATATTTGAGAATAATTTGAGGAATGTTTTGTTAAAGCCTGACAAAAACAGATTTGTGATATAGAGTTTCCTTTTTTGCACTGGTTGTTCCAAAAATCTGAGTAAGTTGTTTTAGATTTAGCAGTTAATTGCTATGATAACATTTAATCTGATGATTCTACAAATTGCAGTCAACTGTGGAATCTTGTTTGCTCCCATGCTCAGAAACGCAGCCTGCGTTCTGAAGCATACAGCGTATTCTAAAGGGTTTTTTAAAATTTGATTTTATTTCAGTTCTGTAAGTTTTTCAAAGGCCTTCTGGCCAAGAATGATTCTGACCATGACATTTTCAGCCTGGAAAGACTGTAGTTGCTCTTCTTGAGGATGAAGAGTGACCCTGTTCCCTGTTCAGAGGGATTTAGGAGATGATTAAAAATTCACCAGGTTTCTGACATCCCTTTTACTATGTATTTCTGTGGCCTCACCTTCAGAGCAAGCAAATTCCCATCATTTCATAAGATAAAGAAACTCGTCTTTGATGTGATAAATTATTACCATCCTAACATTTTCTGCCATATTTATCTTTTCCAAGGGCAGGTGGGGAGGTTGTGGATTCCCAGTATGAAAGAGGAGTCCGGCCACAGGAAACATGGGACATCTTCCAGCCACAAAAAGTACAAAGAAAATTTCAGTCCCATACACATTTAAGTTTGTTTGATTCCCAGAAAAAAAAAAAAAGACTCCTATCCTCCATGACTCTGGAAGTGCTGTGTGTATCTCTGCTTTTTTAAATAGATAGACTATCTGCTCTAAAAAGCTGGAAAACAAGTCTCACTTATTTTGAACATGATGGAAAAAAGAGAGGGGGCAGGAGGCACTTTCACAGAATAATGGAAAGGACCCAGAAATCTGTCCAGCCATGTCCCATTGGAAGAACAGACCCTCCATATATTTGGAACACACATTTTCTGGATGCTCCAAATAAGTGTATTTAATGCACGTGGGAGGTGAGTGTGAGGGGGAAAGTGGATAGGAGAGGGATTCAATGCAGTTTCCTAGCTCTGCTGGGCTGACTATGAGCAGAGAGATTTTCCCAATGGGGGCTTTTCCATTTCTGAGTCCTACATACTTTGAAATATACATATCAAAAGTATCACAAATTCCTAGTAGCAAACCTGACAGCAAAAAAAGGTCTCCCTTAAATTGAAGCTTTTCACCTCTGACACCTGAAACTGTTAAATACCTCGCCACTGCCGGTGTATAATGGAGAATTCCATCTACCCTGTTTCCATGAGTGATAACAGATATCGCCCACACTCAGCTCCAGCTTTTCCCAAGGAGACATTAATTCAGACTTTCCCCTTACTTCTCTTAAAGAACCCATAAAGCTGCCTCGACCACACAACAAAGAGATGTTTAAAAGCCAAGAAAATGATACTAAAATTACTTTTCTCTGTTTTTTTTCTTTTTTTTTCTTTTTTGGTAGTTTCTTAAGCCTCTTCTCAATGCCCACCCCCCTGAACTATTTTCCTGAATTATCTCAAGTAAGAACACTTTGTCCTGGCTTTGAACATTTTTCATCAAAAAAAGAACATTTTCAAAAAAGAGAATAATAAATATTCTCCTAGGCACAAGATAATGCATTTTTGAAAAGTGAAAGACACACTGGGTTTTAACATATGAGGTTGCTCCATATTTAGAATTCGTCTCAAAGTAAGTTGCCCAAGAGATCATAGCTGTGTTTCCACACTGGCAGCTCTATGCTCTGCCCAACAGTGTTTAAGAAATAAGGTAGGGCGATATGAGGAAGTGGTGATGCAACATGGGGGCTTAAGTGGGTAGGAGAAGAATCCATGAAACAAGATGGGATAGGGAGGGAGACAAACCATAAGTGACTCTTAATCTCACGAAACAAACTGTGGGTTGCTGGGGGGAGGGGGGTTGGGAGAAGGAGGGTAGGGTTATGGACATTGGGGAGGGTATGTGCTTTTGGGTAAATTGGAAGGGGAGGTGAACCATGAGAGACTATGGACTCTGAAAAACAGTCTGAGGGGTTTGAAGTGGTGGGGGGGTGGGAGGTTGGGGTACCAGGTGGTGGGTATTATAGAGGGCACAGCTTGCATGGAGCACTGGGTGTGGTGAAAAAATAATGAATACTGTTTTTCTGAAAATAAATAAATTGGAAAAAAATAGTAAAAAAAAAAGTAAAAAAAAAAAAAAAAGAAGAAAAAAAAAAAAAGAAAGAAATAAGGTAGGGCAGGGTTCCTAGCCCTGGAAATCGACAGGGGAGACTATTCTGGTGAAAAATTGCATTTGCTTCGCTTTCAGAGAGCCAAACGATGTGCTTAGGACTTCCACAATTTCTTCAGTTTTATAGTTTTTCCAGTGTGTAGATATAATTAGCACTCACATATATATGATATATGTAATATACAGAGGGTTGTTATATTCTATCTGCACTGGGTTTTTGTGTAACCTTTGATTAATTAATTAATTAATTTCCTTTCTTTTGTCAGATATTCAGAAAATGAAGGATGTCCCCAAATGCGTTAAAGGGAAACTTGGTACACAACAGAAACTGCCCCGTGGGTCAGGCCTTGTGACAACAATACTAAGACACCACGGTGGGCGGTGGGGGTGGCAGAAAAAGTACAGTGTTTGGCATCAAACCAAAGATTTGAACAGAACCTTAGCCCCTTTCTAGTTCCACGTTCAAGGAGTAATTTGTTTAACTTCTGTCAGCCTCAGTTGATTTATTTATAAAATATAGCGAATAATTCTGCCTAGATCATAGGATAGTTATAAAGATTGGCACTAATATTGCTAAAATACCCAACACAGTGGCTGTCACATGTAGGCTCACTAGAAGAGTAGTTTGACTTATTACTAATGATCGTCAGCGCTCAACATGAGTATTGCAAGGGTAAATATGCAATTCTGATGCACAAAAACGTGCCTGTACGTGCATGATACTGTGAGGCCACAGCTCATGAGTGGCTTCTGCAGACTCTGACCTTCTCCGTCCTTGAGTTCTGGGAAGATGACGGCCCACCAAAGAAGCATAGATTGGTCCCACCACAACCGGGGCATGCACTGAAGCTGGCAAGTGGTAGCATGCTCGTGGGAAGCAAAAACGAGCAGAGGTACCTACTGGTTTGCAAGCTTACAGGAAGGCCAGTTGGCCCCTGGGTAGTCTTATCCTAGGTCTTCAAGAACTCTGATCCAAAAGCACATTCTTAACCATGTGATTTCTCAAGAGAAACTCCTTCATCACCTCCGAGAAGTGATTGATTTTACATGCCCAGGCACTTGACACATGCTCCCAGTTTCCCAACACAAATTTTTCCATCATGTATAAGGCGCCTACACAAGCTGTCTCTAGATATTACACTGGCCATCCAACCAGCTAGAGACACCTTCTAAACTCAAATAGCAATTCTGGATAAGCACCAGGATCTGAGCGTCTTATGAGGATAAATCATGCTGACTGTCACCTTTAGTCTTTTTTTTTTTTTTTTTTAATAATTATTTATTGCCTTCAGTCTTTCTGAGCATGGAATGGAGATACAAACCTAACAATTGGTCAGCTGATCAATCCATGCTACCAGGCAGGTCTAGGATTAGATACACCAGGAATATCACCTTACGCAGAGCCAGGTGAGAAGTGTGAGCAGTCCTTACTCATTCCACATCCTCACAGTCTTGCCCCAGTACTTAGGAATGGGCTTCAAACTGTTGCCCATTTCACAGCCTGTAGGTCCTATGCCATCTACCCTCCTGACGCCCTAAGGCTTTAGCTAAACCACAGCTTGCTTATCTAGGGTTGTGATATCCAGCCTAAAATTTTTAGGCCTTTTTAGGACATGGATTCCATATTTCATTCTCACAATCTGTGGCTAGGGTCTGACTGTGAATGCACTGGTGTTCCAGAACCACAACGTAATATTTATTTTACTATCCATAGTCTCTGTGCCTTATGTACTAACTCAGAATTCTTAGTATTAATGCTTCTTGAAATCTACTCTTTGGATATGATCTTATCCTGAGTTTCCACTATGCCTTATAGAGGTCAACAATTGTAGATGGGTTTATTCTCCCAATGCACACACCTGAGTTTAGTGAACAGGCCTTTTCCTGACCTCAGCTCACTAAGACTTTCCATTGGGCTTTGGTCTCTGCCTGTCCCCCAAAGATCTGAGCCTGTCTTATTATGATACTGGGTGAGTTACATACCTCTCTAACCAGCTCTAGGTAAAAATTCTAATCACACCATTATCACGTATACAACGTTTGGTGGCTTTCTCTAAACACCAGAACTTCACATCTTCGTTGATAATAAGTTAAGTCTCCATCGCCAAAAGCTTCCATAACACAGTCTGCATATCCCTCTCACTGCATTTCTTCTTCACTGTATCATCGTTTGCAAGTTATTCTCCTTAGAGTGTCAGCTCCCAGAATGCAGGGGCAGGGTCTATGTCATCTTTCCATCTCCAGCTAAAACACATAGGATGTACTCAATAGATGTTCATCGAACAAATGCATGAATAAGGTGCCTTTCAGCTCTCAAATTCTATAATTCTGGAATCTATCAAATGACTCATCTAATTCTGAAGTTAATAAAATGCCAGTTGGTAGAGCCGAGGATTATATATACTTTGTCTCTGTATTCCTACTGCTTTTTCCATGACAATGAGTGGTCGCCCTGTCTCTGTTTTCTTAATTTTAACAACAAAAACAAAACAGATGCAGCTGCCATTTATTGAACACTTGCTTTTAGCCACATACCATGCTGAGGACTTCAACACATGAGCTAAGTTAATCCTCCTCCACATCCTACATTATCCCTTTTTTTTTTTTCCAATTTATTTATTTTCAGAAAAACAGTATTCATTATTTTTTCACCACACCCAGTGCTCCATGCAAGCTGTGCCCTCTATAATACCCACCACCTGGTACCCCAACCTCCCACCCCCCCACCACTTCAAACCCCTCAGACTGTTTTTCAGAGTCCATAGTCTCTCATGGTTCACCTCCCCTTCCAATTTACCCAAAAGCACATACCCTCCCCAATGTCCATAACCTTCCTCCCTTCACCCAACCCCCCTCCCCCCAGCAACCCACAGTTTGTTTCGTGAGATTAAGAGTCACTTATGGTTTGTTTCCCTCCCTATCCCATCTTGTTTCATGGATTCTTCTCCTACCCACTTAAGCCCCCATGTTGCATCACCACTCCCTCATATCAGGGAGATCATATGATAGTTGTCTTTCTCCGCTTGACTTATTTCGCTAAGCATGATACGCTCTAGTTCCATCCATGTTGTCGCAAATGGCAAGATTTCGTTTCTTTTGATGGCTGCATAGTATTCCATTGTGTATATATACCACATCTTCTTGATCCATTCATCTGTTGATGGACATCTAGGTTCTTTCCATAGTTTGGCTATTGTGGACATTGCTGCTATAAACATTCGGGTGCACGTGCCCCTTTGGATCACTACGTTTGTATCTTTAGGGTAAATTCCCAGTAGTGCAATTGCTGGGTCATAGGGCAGTTCTATTTTCAACATTTTGAGGAATCTCCATGCTGTTTTCCAGAGTGGTTGCACCAGCTTGCATTCCCACCAACAGTGTAGGAGGGTTCCCCTTTCTCTGCATCCTCGCCAGCATCTGTCATTTCCTGACTTGTTGATTTTAGCCATTCTGACTGGTGTGAGGTGATATCTCATTGTGGTTTTGATTTGTATTTCCCTGATGCCGAGTGATATGGAGCACTTTTTCATGTGTCTGTTGGCCATCTGGATGTCTTCTTTGCCGAAACGTCTGTTCATGTCCTCTGCCCATTTCTTGATTGGATTATTTGTTCTTTGGGTGTTGAGTTTGTTAAGTTCTTTATAGATTTTGGACACTAGTCCTTTATCTGATATGTCGTTTGCAAATATCTTCTCCCATTCTGTCAGTTGTCTTTTGGTTTTATTAACTGTTTCCTTTGCTGTGCAAAAGCTTTTGATTTTGATGAAATCCCAAAAGTTCATTTTTGCCCTTGCTTCCCTTGCCTTTGGCGATGTTCCTAGGAAGATGTTGCTGCGGCTGAGGTCGAAGAGGTTGCTGCCTGTGTTCTCCTCAAGGATTTTGATGGATTCCTTTCTCACATTGAGGTCCTTAATCCATTTTGAATCTATTTTTGTGTGTGGTGTAAGGAAATGGTCCAATTTCATTTTTCTGCACGTGGCTGTCCAATTTTCCCAACACCATTTATTGAAGAGGCTGTCTTTTTTCCATTGGACATTCTTTCCTGCTTTGTCGAAGATTAGTTGACCATAGAGTTGAGGGTCTATTTCTGGGCTCTCTATTCTGTTCCATTGGTCTATGTGTCTGTTTTTGTGCCAGTACCATGCTGTCTTGATGATGACAGCTTTGTAATAAAGCTTGAAGTCCGGAATTGTGATGCCACCAACTTTGGCTTTGTTTTTCAATATCCCTTTGGCTATTCGAGGTCTTTTCTGGTTCCATATAAATTTTAAAATTATTTGTTCCATTTCTTTGAAAAAGATGGATGGTACTTTGATAGGAATTGCATTAAATGTGTAGATTGCTTTAGGTAGCATAGACATTTTCACAATATTTATTCTTCCAATCCAGGAGCATGGAACATTTTTCCATTTCTTTGTGTCTTCCTCAATTTCTTTCATGAGTACTTTATAGTTTTCTGAGTATAGATTCTTAGCCTCTTTGGTTAGGTTTATTCCTAGGTATCTTATGGTTTGTGGTGCAATTGTAAATGGGATTGACTCCTTAATTTCTCTTTCTTCTGTCTTGTTGTTGGTGTAGAGAAGTGCAACTGATTTCTGTGCATTGATCTTATATCCTGACACTTGACTGAATTCCTGTATAAGTTCTAGCAGTTTTGGATTGGAGTCTTTTGGGTTTTCCACATAGAGTATCATATCATCTGTGAAGAGTGATAATTTGACTTCTTCTTTGCCGATTTGGATGCCTTTAATTTCCTTTTGTTGTCTGATTGCTGAGGCTAGGACTTCTAGTACTATGTTGAATAGCAGTGGTGATAATGGACATCCCTGCCGTGTTCCTGACCTTAGTGGAAAAGCTTTCAGTTTTTCTCCATTGAGAATGATATTTGCAGTGGGTTTTTCATAGATGGCTTTGATGATATTGAGGTATGTGCCCTCTATCCCTACACTTTGAAGGGTTTTGATCAGGAAGGGATGCTGTACTTTGTCAAATGCTTTTTCAGCATCTATTGAGAGTATCATATGGTTCTTGTTCTTTCTTTTATTGATGTGTTGTATCACATTGACTGATTTGCGGATGTTGAACCAACCTTGCAGCCCTGGGATAAATCCCACTTGGTCGTGGTGAATAATCCTTTTAATGTACTGTTGAATCCTATTGGCTAGTATTTTGGTGAGAATTTTTGCATCTGTGTTCATCAAGGATATTGGTCTATAGCTCTCTTTTTTGATGGGATCCTTGTCTGGTTTTGGGATCAAGGTGATGCTGGCCTCATAAAATGAGTTTGGGAGTTTTCCTTCCATTTCTATTTTTTGGAACAGTTTCAGGAGAATAGGAATTAGTTCCTCTTTAAATGTTTGGTAGAATTCCCCCGGGAAGCCATCTGGCCCTGGGCTTTTGTTTGTTTGGAGATTTTTAATGACTGTTTCAATCTCCTTACTGGTTATGGGTCTGTTCAGGCTTTCTATTTCTTCCTGGTTCAATTTTGGTAGTTCATATGTTTCTAGGAATGCATCCATTTCTTCCAGATTGTCAAATTTGTTGGCGTAGAGTTGCTCATAGTATGTTCTTATAATAGTTTGTATTTCTTTGGTGTTAGTTGTGATCTCTCCTCTTTCATTCATGATTTTATTTATTTGGGTCCTTTCTCTTTTCTTTTTGATAAGTCTGGCCAAGGGTTTATCAATTTTATTAATTCTTTCAAAGAACCAGCTCCTAGTTTGGTTGATTTGTTCTATTGTTTTTTTGGTTTCTATTTCATTGATTTCTGCTCTGATCTTTATGATTTCTCTTCTCCTGCTGGGCTTAGGGTTTCTTTCTTGTTCTTTCTCCAGCTCCTTTAGGTGTAGGGTTGTGTACCTGAGACCTTTCTTGTTTCTTGAGAAAAGCTTGTACCACTATATATTTTCCTCTCAGGACTGCCTTTGTTGTGTCCCACAGATTTTGAACCGTTGTATTTTCATTATCACTTGTTTCCATGATTTTTTTCAATTCTTCTTTAATTTCCCGGTTGACCCATTCATTCTTTAGAAGGATGCTGTTTAGTCTCCATGTATTTGGGTTCTTTCCAAACTTCCTCTTGTGGTTGAGTTCTAGCTTCAGAGCATTGTGGTCTGAAAATATGCAGGGAATGATCCCAATCTTTTGATACCGGTTGAGTCCTGATTTAGGACCGAGGATGTGATCTATTCTGGAGAATGTTCCATGTGCACTAGAGAAGAATGTGTATTCTGTTGCTTTGGGATGAAATGTTCTGAATATATCTGTGATGTCCATCTCATCCAGTGTCTCATTTAAGGCCTTTATTTCCCTGTTGATCTTTTGCTTGGATGATCTGTCCATTTCAGTGAGGGGAGTGTTAAAGTCCCCTACTATTATTGTATTATTGTTGATGTGTTTCTTTGATTTTGTTATTAATTGGTTTATATAGTTGGCTGCGCCCACGTTGGGGGCATAGATATTTAAAATTGTTAGATCTTCTTGTTGGACAGACCCTTTGAGTATGATATAGTGTCCTTCCTCATCTCTTATTATAGTCTTTGGCTTAAAATCTAATTGATCTGATATAAGGATTGCCACTCCTGCTTTTTTCTGATGTCCATTAGCATGGTAAATTCTTTTCCACCCCCTCACTTTAAGTCTGGAGGTGTCTTCGGGTTTAAAATGAGTTTCTTGGAGGCAACATATAGATGGGTTTTGTTTTTTTATCCATTCTAATACCCTGTGTCTTTTGATTGGGGCATTTAGCCCATTAACATTCAGGGTAACTATTGAGAGATACGATTTTAGTGCCATTGTATTGCCTGTAAGGTGACTGTTACTGTATATTGTCTCTGTTCCTTTCTGATCTACCACTTGTAGGCTCTCTCTTTGCTTAGAGGACCCCTTTCAGTATTTCCTGTAGAGCTGGTTTGGTGTTTGCAAATTCTTTCAATTTTTGTTTGTCCTGGAAGCTTTTAATCTCTCCTCTCCTTCTATTTTCAATGATAGCCTAGCTGGATATAGTATTCTTGGCTGCATGTTTTTCTCGTTTAGTGCTCTGAAAATGTCATGCCAGCTCTTTCTGGCCTGCCAGGTCTCTGTGGATAAGTCAGCTGCCAATCTAATACTTTTACCATTGTATGTTACAGACTTCTTTTCCCGGGCTGCTTTCAGGATTTTCTCTTTGTCACTAAGGCTTGTAAATTTTACTATTAGGTGACGGGGTGTGGGCCTATTCTTATTGATTTTGAGGGGCGTTCTCTGAACCTCCTGAATTTTGATACTCGTTCCCTTTGCCATATTGGGGAAATTCTCCCCAATAATTCTCTCCAGTATACCTTCTGCTCCCCTCTCTCTTTCTTCTTCTTCTGGAATCCCAATTATTCTAATGTTGTTTCGTCTTATGGTGTCACTTATCTCTCGAATTCTCCCCTCATGGTCCAGTAGCTGTTTGTCCCTCTTTTGCTCAGCTTCTTTATTCTCTGTCATTTGGTCTTCTATATCGCTAATTCTTTCTTCTGCCTCATTTATCCTAGCAGTGAGAGCCTCCATTTTTGATTGAACTTCATTAATAGCTTTTTTGATTTCAACTTGGTTAGATTTTAGTTCTTTTATTTCTCCAGAAAGGGCTTTTATATCTCTGGAGAGGGTTTCTCTAATATCTTCCATGCCTTTTTCAAGCCCGGCTATAACCTTGAGAATTGTCATTTTGAACTCTAGATCTGACATATTACCAATGTCTGTATTGATTAGGTCCCTAGCCTTCGGTACTGCCTCTTGTTCTTTTTTTTGTTGTGAATTTTTCCGCCTTGTCATTTTGTCCAGCTAAGAGTATATGAAGGAGCAAGTAAAATACTAAAAGGGTGGCAACAATCCCAGGAAAATATGCTTTAACCAAATCAGAAGAGATCCCAAATCGTGAGGGGGGATTTCTCCCCCCTCACGATTGGGTGAGGGATCTCCTCTGATTGGGATCTCCTTTGATTGGGATCTCCCAATCTCTTCTGATTGGGATCTCTTCTGATTTGGGGATAAAAAGAGGTTCAAAAAGAAAGAAAGAAAGAAAAGAAAAAAGAATTAAAAAAAAGAGATTGAATTAAACATTCAATCAAGAATTTAAAAAAGAATTAAGAAAAAAAAGATTGAAGAGATTAGGATCTCTTCTGATTTGGGGATAAAAAAAGGTTCAAAAAGAAAGAAAGAAAAAAAAGAAAAAAAAAGAATTTAAAAAAAAGAAAATGAATAAACAAAAGTATAAAAAAGAAAAATATATATATTAGATAATCTAGTTAAAAAACGTTAAAAGAGAAAAGGGTAAACGTTATAAAAAATTTTAGCAGAAGAAGAGAAAAAAAATGAAAAAGAAAAAAATTAAATTAACTGCAAGACTGAAAAATCACAGGCAGAAAGCCATGAGTTCCGTGGTTTGTTTTCTCCTCCTCTGGAATTCTGCTGCTCTCTCCTTGGTATTGAAACTGCACTCCTTGGTAGGTGAACTTGGTCTTGCCTGGATTTCTTGTTGATCTTCTGGGGGAGGGGCCTGGTGTAGTGATTCTCAAGTGTCTTTGCCCCAGGCGGAATTACACCACCCTTACCAGGGGCCGGGCTGAGTGATCTGCTCGGCTTTGCTTTCAGGAGCTTTTGTTCCCTGAGCGCTTTCCGTAGAGTTCCGGAGGACGGGAATACAAATGGCGGCCTCCTGGTCTCCGGCCCGGAGGAGCCGAGAGCCCGGGGCCCCGCTCCCCTGTGCGCCCTCAGCGAACAGCTCCCAGTAACTCGCGTCTGCCCAACCTCCGGCCGCGCTCCGAGCTCACCGAGCTTGCGACCGGTTCAAGGCAACTCCAAGCTGCGAGCTTACTGTCGGCTCTGTCTCTGCAGCCGGCTTTCCTGTTCCAATATCCGCAAGCTCTGCGACACTCGGACACCCCCGATCCTTCTGTGACCCCGCAGGACCTGAGGTCACGCCGACCCTGTGTGGGCTTCGCCCCGGTTTAGCCTCCGGAGCGATGTCCCTCAGCGGAACAGACTTTTAAAAGTCCTGATTTTGTGCTCCGCTGCTCCGCCGCTTGCCGGGAGCTGGCCCCTCCCCCCGGGGTCTATCTTCCCGTCGCTTTGGATTCACTTCTCCGCCAGTCCTACCTTTCAGAAAGTGGTTGTTTTTCTGTTTCTAGAATTGCTGTTCTTCTTCTCCTCGAGCTGCCGATGGATTTGCAGGTGTTTGCAATCTTTAGATAAGCTCTCTAGCTGATCTCCTGCTAGCTGAGGTAGTCTCAGCCTGCTACTTCTCCGCCATCTTGACTCCTCCTACATTATCCCTTTTTAAGGACTAGAAAACAGGGATGTTTGCTTTCTAACCATGCTGAGAATCAGAACCTATTTGGGGAGGGAGAAACGTTCTCTTTCTCCAGGAGTCCTTGTGTACAATTTCTTTTTCAGTTGTTCTTTGGGGCAGGGCTCAATCCCTGAGCACTCAAAACTTAATACAGTTCTTTCTTTCTATAGGAGAAGCAAACCAGAACTGAGAGATGCAACCAAGACAGGGAACTGGTGTTCTAATTTATTGCAGATAAAGATAAAAATTATGATCTCGGGCGCCTGGGTGGCTCAGTGGGTTAAGCCGCTGCCTTCAGCTCAGGTCATGATCTCAGGGTCCTGGGATCGAGTCCCGCATCGGGCTCTCTGCTCAGCAGGGAGCCTGCTTCCTCCTCTCTCTCTCTGCCTGCCTCTCTGCCTACTTGTGATCTCTCTCTCTCTGTCAAATAAATAAATAAAATCTTTAAAAAAAATTATGATCTCACTTGTATCACAAGCTATGGGGAAACCTTCAATAGTCACCAGCTATAGTCAAAATTCAAATCAGATCATCATCACATGTATAATGTTTGGCATACAAACTGCAATGCCCAAGAGTTGCTAAAACTCTGTCCCCACCCCATCACCATATATCTCATCACCACTTGACATTCAAAATCCATTAATAGCATTATGCTTCTTCATTTCCCCCTCTGCTTTCATTTTTTGATTAAAGGAAGCCAGAACACTGGTTTACATCATTCCAAATATGATGTAGAAGCCAATCTAATGAATTTATCCCTGTATGGGGACATGATTTCTTACCTATGGAAAGCAATAGGCTAAAACATATGCAAACACACTGCGGGTGACTTTCATTTGGAGTTAAATACTTGGCCCCACATACCAAAGCTATATTAAAAGAATTAAATGTGATAAATAGCATGAACGAAAGAAAAATGCCTATTGTTCATAAAACTAGAAAGGAGACAGGCTCAAAGTGGAGTGAGATTTCTATTCTCTCTGCAACATGGCGACATTTTAAACTAGATAATGCCCTTTCTTCCCCTTCAATAAACAGCTATCCGTTCATGAGTCACTCTGTAAGCATTCAACAGCTGGCCTCATAAATAGCATACACCATCTGTTGCCCAAATTTACGAAATCCTTGCCAACGTCACTTCAGGATTAAGAACTTCGACCTTTTTTTTCCCTCCCTTGGAACAAAACTAAAAAGGTAAGATGCATGCATAGACTTGTAGAATTTTATAACAGGGGCAAGAACAAACTAAGACATCTTTGTGATAATTTATTCTCAACAGTTGTATTAATAACTTTTTTTTCTGCTTAAGTAACAATGATTATGCTTTTCCAAAGGAAAAATTCAACAAATCTTTTTTAGCCCCAGTTTAACCAAAATTATTTTTTATCTGAGGCAACGCCAGATGATTCACTTAGAATTACCAAGATTTCATACATTTGTGTGTGTTTATAACTGTGTGTTATAAATGTGTATCATATGTAACTATATCTATATATTTTATATAGTGCGTGTGTATATAAGTATGTACATATATATATACATACAACAGTTGTATGTTTATGTAACAGTTGTTATTATCAGTGAGATTCTATATTTTTAATAAAAATATCCATGAATTTATACGCAACTAATTCAGTCTTTGATTCAAAATGGATGCGATTTTTATGGCCAAAAAATTAAAGAAAATAAAATCACAGCAGAAGCCAACTTTATTTGTTCCCCGCTTGAGTATTTTTCCTTGAGTTGTCCATCCAACTAGCTAGTTGCCTTGACTGATCTTCTTGGTTTTTGGAATTCAACTTAATTTGAAAAATGACCTTATGTAAAGTGCATGGAGTGACCTGATATGGGTCATGTGTCTGGAAAGTCCAAGTTCCTTGGTACTTGGAAGGATGGCTCTTTCTTCTCATACTACGCATACATCAGGTTATACACCAAGGGACCCAGAATATAAAAACAGAGCATTCTAAAAAAAAATCATCATAAAGATTCTGCAATCTGTAAGGAACCAGATCACATCTATTTTGCAAATTCCTCTGCCCTACTTCTCAGCCACTCAAATTGGACTCAGTCACAATTAAAAAACAAACAAACAAACAAACTGCTTTATTATAATTCACATAACAAAACTCACCATTTTAAGGCATTGAATGGTTTTTGTCATGTAGTAATAGGGATATGTCCATGATCACTAATTTTATAATGTTTTCATCACACCAGTGAATATCACCCCATACTTGCCTCTCCTCTGTCACTGGTCATGGCTAACATATTTTCTGTCTCTGCAAATTTGCCTATTCTGGACATTTCAGATAAATGGAATTACACAGTATGTTGCCTTTTGTGTTCACTTCTTTGGCTTAGGGTAATGTTTAGGAGGTCCATCCATGTTGCAGTATGTATCAGTACTTCACATTATTTTTATGGCAGATACAATTCCATCATAGGGCGGTACTATATTTTGTTTTTCCAGTCATCAGATGATGATTATTTGGGTCATTTCCAGTTTCTGACATTATGAACAATGACGCTATGGACATTCCAATACAAGGTTCTGTGTAGTTATATGTTTTAAATTCTCTTGAATATTTACTGAGGATTAGAATTGCTGGGTCCTACGGTAATTCAGTGTTGACTATTTTATGGAACTGCAACATTGTTTTTCCAAAATAGCTGCATCCTTTCACCTTTCACTCCCCACCAATGTGTGAGGGTTTCAACTTTTCCACATCCTTGCTAACATTCGCTATTATCTTTTTTCTTTTTTTATTTTAGTCATCCTAGTGGGTGTGAGGTGGTATTTCATTACGGTTTTGATTTGCATTCTTTTTTTTTTTTTTAGAGAGACGGAGAGTGCATGTGCAAGCAGATTAAGGATCTGACATAGGGCTCCATCCTAAACCTGAGATCATAACCTGAGCCAAAATCAAGAGTTAGAAGCTTAACTAACTGAGCCACCTGGGCTTTGCATTTCTGTAATGACTAATGATGTTGAGTTTCTTTTCATGGGTTTATTAGCCATTCATATCTCTTCTCTGGAAAAAATGTTTTTTTCAAATCTTTTCCCATTAGCAAATTAGATTATTTGTAGCTTTACTTAAGAGTTTAAGAGTTTCTTATATTGTTATAAGCTTAAGAGTTGTTAAGAGCTTAAGAGTTTCTTATATTGTTTATTTTTAAAAAGATTATTTATTTATTTATTTGACAGAGATCACAAGTAGGCAGAGAGGCAGGCAGATAGAGGGAGGAAGGAGGCTCCCCGCTGAGCAGAGAGCCAGATGCCAGATGCAGGATGGGGGTGGGGCAGGACCCTGGGATCATGACCTGAGCCGAAGGCAGAGGCTTAACACACTGAGCCACCCAGGCACCCCTCTTACATTGTTTAAATACAAGTTCTTTACTGTACATATAATTTGCAAGTATTTTCTTCCATTTCGTAGTTTACCTGTTCACTTTCTTCATGGTTTCCTTTGAAGCAAAAAGATTTAAATTTAGATTCAAATTTAGATTATGTATAGATAGATTAATGTATCTTTTTTCTTTTGTCACTTTTGCTTTTGATTTCATATCTAAGAAACAATTGCCTAACTCAAGGTCATAAAGATTTGCTCCTACATTTTCTTTCAGGAGTTTTACATTCGGTTCTATTATCCATTTCTTGTTCCCTCTTATTTATTAACTTAGCAAACTACACACATTGTTTTCACATTTCTCATAATCCAAATTGTAGTTTGCTGATTAGGATGGTCAGACACACCTGTTTAACAATGCCATGTAGTTCAAGTCACTACCAATTTAGTTCTGCTTCAATATGGTCACACGTCTTGTCTGTTCCCGTGAATGAAAGCAAACCAAAAGTACAAACCCCCAAATAAGTGTTTTTCCTTTTCACAGAACATTCTTTCAAAAAAAATCATTATTCTTTTTCTCCTAGATTTTGAAAACAGTGAAATTTATATATGATTTAAAACATCACTGCTGATTGTTTTTCTATTCTACCATCGTTTAAAAATTTCTGGTAATTGAAACATGGAGTTACAAAAAGGGGTTGTTCAATATTTTAATCCTTTTGTATCCCTAAAACTAAAACAGGAGCTGCAAATACAAAGTATTGAAACATATTCATGGTATTCAAAATATCAGTCATATAGTTTCAACACTAACTAGCTGGAAAATTGTCTCTCTTTCCTTTTTTTAAATTTTTTTGCTTTGCCAGAGATCTAGCTAATAAATTACTTTTTCCTGTCCTAGTTTCCCTATCGAAAATAAGAACATGATATTTATTTCTTCCTCATCTCAGGGGACTAACACTGTGTTTGAGAAGCAGTAGCGTGCTTTGTCTCAGCGCCTTGAGAAAGGGACAGCATGGACAGCCCAGAATGTCACTAGTGCAGGGAAGAATCTCATAATATGTGTGATGTATGTTCTGATAATGAACAGCAGACTAATTTTTCCAGCATAACAAGAATATCTATGAACATTATGCCACGGAGAGGGGTGTTAATCAGCTTCTCTACCTTACCTGTCAACACAGAATCTGCTTGGAACTATGTATTTGGAAAAAAAAAATCACAAAATCTTGCCTTTTGTGTGAATTCTGCAAATTGACAAATCATTTTCCATGCTATGACTCCCCTCTAATCTGCTGCTGAGGAAATGCTCTTAGCACTGCAATTGAAAAATTCATCTTCAAAGGAAGAACTCCTTGGTTATACTCTTGGTGATGAATGTAAACCACAGCATAGCAAGATCTATAATTTACTGTAGGATTGAAAAAAAATACACTGCATTATATATACATAATTATATAATAATTTTTTTACATTTTTAAATAAAGAGCTAATATGGTGAATGAACTATTTTAAGTCTGATTTGATTAAATGAAGAAACAAGAAGACTGGAAAATTCTCTATTTTCATTGTTGTGTTTTTATATTTCCTGTTTTCAAGCATTTGAAACCATAACAGCAGAGACATTAAATCTCATGAATCAAGAAAATGAAAATATAGCTGGGTGTATGAGTGAGGGCAGTATTTACTACTTTTATGTACTATATCACTTCATAATAGATAGAGAAACCTCGCTGTGTTATATATGTTAGATCTGGACAGTTCCCTGAGTTTCTTTGGGGTAAAGTTGCTATAAACAATACAAAATAGATTTTTTTCTGACATCAGTTATCTCTTACAGTCCTAAGTTCTTTAAAAAGAACAAAAGAAGAAATCTATTATAACAAATAAGCTTCATGTAGTAGTTCAGGAAGATTGTTTAATGTAAAATGTGTGTGGAAAATACAGAGGGTTGTGAAGTCTGTTCTCTCCCCCATCCCTAAAAATGAGTGTACTTTCCGAAAAGTACAACACTTCCAGATAATTCTGGTCACCTGAATTCTTTTTTTCTTCTAGCTCCTGAGAAATACTACTGGTATTTAATTTTTAAATCTTTTGATGATTTTCAAATATCACATTTAATTTAGTATCATGAACACTTACTCTATTTGGTACTTATCTTGTTTAAAATGTTCAAGTATCCATTGTATTTTGGGTTTAGTCTCACTTTTGGGAGGTCTGCCACATTTTGGAGTCTAGTTCCATGTCTCTCAGATGATGTTTTATGTGTCAGAAAAAAGTGGAGTTGTATATCTCCAAGCACAAAAGGAGTATTTCTTGTTCTTTCAGTTCTCTCTGGCTTCATTTTCTGTTATCCAAGGAATAAGCCATCAAAAATTAATGTTGAGAGATGACAAGTATCTTGGCTATTCAAGTCAGTAGCAAAAATAATAATTTTTTCATGGACTTTGTACTTTCAGAAGTGTGAATTATTCATGAAGTGCCAGTTTGGGTAAAAGTCAGCTCAATGAAAGATTTGAGTTGGTACCAGAAAATTTGCTAAGGAGAGTGGCAATAGAGTAGAGCCTCAACATTTAGTTGTGCAGTTAAAAAGCATCTCTGCTCCTTTAGTCTTGAATTCAGATTCTTAAAGTTGGTAAGTTAAAATTTCAGCAAGAATCAATTATTTTCCAACCTGGAAGTGAACCTGGTATTGAATTATTTAAGATGGCTGTCCCCAGGGATCTACTAGGAAAAGAAGAATGGCGTTTTGCCAGAGAATTAGTTCACTCTTATTTTCCATGTCTCAAGCAGGGAGACAGACAGAAATCCCAGAGCAACCACCAGCTCAGCCCTCCAAACGTGCACTCTCAGAAACAAGGAAAGGGGGTAATCAGTGCCACAGTGGGTGTATTCCTCTGGTTGCCAGGAACAAATTGGTGATAATTATTCATACTGTCCTCCAGAGGATGACTTCCAAATGGCACTCCCATTTGTCTCCAAGTAGAAAACATCCCAACAGCCTTACTTTGTCCTTGGTCTAAGCCCCTGAAAGGAAAAGAGCCACCACGAAAAGTCATATGAGCTGATTATTCCCTTGCAAGTGATTTCTTCGAGATAAGTTGAAGCTCATTGATCTGACTCCAGTGACGTATCTTAAGTGGTCCAGAATTAAAATGATCAGCAACTGCGAAGAAGGAAATTCAGTAAGCCAGTTCTAAACAAGGCTTACCGGATGGCAGAAATGAGGAACTGCAACCAGAAACACTAAAAGGAAAATTCAAGCAGATGAAAGAAAGGGAACTAGAGGGAGAAAGTCCATTCCGGGTTTTCAACTTGGAGTCATGATGGACAGACATAAAGAAACACTCTGGAAAAACCTGTACAATTCAGCAGATGAGATGGGAGTGCGGACTGTCATCAAATGTTTCAAAATACAGGCAAGTCCTGCCTGAAACACGCACAAACCAAGTGTAAGTCACTAAACTGGAATCTCTGCTGTTAGTGTCCCCTTTCCTAGTGGTTTTTGCTTTCTTCCTTTTTTTTTTTTTCCCCTTAGTGCTTATTTTCTTTATTATTTTAGGAATTTCCCAAATTGTTGTATTATGACTCCGTGTCATGCCTGGGGATAAATCTCAAAGGAAGGAAAACTGGAAATAAATAAATTATTCTAATGCTTTCATTTGTCTTTTACGTTATTTATAGTCTCTTCCGGGAATAAGAATAGATGGCTCCATCAGGGGACTTGGCCTTTTTCTCTCACACATCAAAGAGGTCAAAGACATGTTGGACATTACTTGAAAAGTAATATAAATTAAACTTGTTTCCACCTCCATGCACAACCATGATCCTATATAACTACACTTCAAGCAAGGCTCACAGAAAGCCCAGACAAGGACAAGTACAGGAAGACAACAGGGGAGAAAGTCATATGGCCATGGATCAAAATAAAACATTCTAATTTAGTCTTCTGTAGGATATAACCGGAGCCAGTACAGTCACAAATGGTGCAAATGGTGCTTTGGTCGGGAGGGAACAACATTCTTTTTTTTTTTTTTTTAAGATTTTATTTATTTATTTGACAGACAGATCACAAGTAGGCAGAGAGAAGGGGGGAAGCAGGCTCCCTGCTGAGCAGAGAACCCGATGTCGGGCTCAATCCCACGACCCAGGGATCATGACCTGAGCCGAAGGCAGAGGCTTTAACCCAGTGAGCCACCAAGGTGCCCCAGGAACAACATTCTTCATACTGAAGTTTACAGCAAGGAAGACCACCTCGCCAAAACTCCCCTCTGCGTGACTTTCAAGGTCCTTTCTAATCTGACCTCTTCTTCCCTCTCCAGACTCAATACATCTACTGTCCCCTGCCCCACAACCACTAGACAGAAGTTCCAACTGCCCCAAGCTTCTCTCAGTGTTCCATATGTGCCATGCTCTCTCTGGGATCCTGATAACATCATCCCTGCCATCTCAGGTGGTTGCTGTTTCCTTTAGGGCACTCTCCCTAAACCCCCTAATCAGCAGAGATACTGATATTCCTTGAAGAAGACCTAATTCAAGGTGTCTTCTCAGCCCATGTGGGTACATGAACTCCATTAGGCCAGTCAGATTCTCTCCTGGGAATTTGGTTGGAAACTGAGCACAATAACCCCATAGTTCATATTAGAAATAAGAAGAGAGGTAAACTCATTTGGGTTGCCAATGTGGGGTACTCACATTCTGCCATGTGCATGAAGAAATAATAATAATAATAATAATAGCCAGCCTCCAGAGAATGAAAGAGATGCCCAGAAAAAACAAATGTGCAAGAGTACATGGCATCAGGAAGATGAAAAACAGGAAACCCACTGCTTTTTTTCCAACAGCTCTATATCCTATCCATTTGGTTTCCTGGGAATTACCTCTAGCCCTATGTGAAATTACCCAATTTCTGCTACCCTTAGTTTCTGTCACTTGTATCCAAATGGTTCCTGACTCAAACACTCCTCCTGTGTGTGCTGATGGCATTCTGTCCTTCTAGTACTTGTACTTGTTGCGTCTTTGCATTGGCTTGTTTACTGACCTGGAGTTTTCACCAACTTTTCGTCTCCATTGAGACAAAGACTACATGTATCAGGGTCACAACATGTAGTATGGAGCACTGAATATGTAAGAAAACAAATATTTGTTGAATGAATGAATGGCTTCTTTAAAAAAAAATGTTATTTATTTGCGAGAGAGAAAGAGAGCACAAGCAGCAGGCAGTGGGGTAGAGGGAGAGGGAGAAGCAGACTCCCTGCTGAGCAGGGAGCCCAATGTGGGACTCGAACCCAGGACCCCAGGATCATGACCTGAGTCAAAGGCAGACACCTAACCAACTGAGCCCTTGCGGTGCCCTGAATGAATGACTTCATATAAAACTTCTGATGCTTGGGTGGACTATGGGATAGTCTCAGTTCTCTCTCTTCTGTGGCTGTCTAAGTTTTCAAGTCATAGCCCTGATTGTAAACACCTGTCCAGTATTTAACAAGAGGAAAAAAATTCTTCATATAGGGAGTTGTCGTCTAAGAAATCTCAGTTAATCTTGTAGAACATTAGCTTATCGCGCATTAGAAATCTACGCAGGCCAAGGTGCTTAGGTGGCTCAATCTGTTAAAAGTCTGACTCTTGATTTCAGCTCGGGTCACGACCTCAGGGTTATGAGATCAAGCCCATGTGGAGCTCTGTGCTGGGCATAAAGCCTGGTTAATATTCTTTCTCTTCCTCTCTACCCACTCCCCTCCCCTTCATGCTCCCTTTCTCTCTCTCTAAAAAGAAAAAGAAAGAGAAAGAGAAAAAGAAACCTATGCTGGCCTTCAGATTTTTTTCCTCAGCTTAAAAATAGTCAAAATAAAAATCAGTCACAGAGATTCTGAGTGTCAGAGAGCCTCATCGGCAGCTGCTGAGGGTGGGCCACACAGGCAGCCTGAGAAGGAAGTAGGCAGCCTCTCAGAGCACAGTCTGGGTCCCGACTGACAGCCAGCACAGTAATGGGGACGTCTGTCCTACAATTGCAAAGAACTGAATTTGGCCAACAACCTGAACTGGAGTAGTTCCAAGAACTTGGAACTACTCCATCCCAAGAGCCTCCGGGAAGGAATGTAGGCCTTGATTTAGGCCTTGTGAGCTTCTAAGAATTGAGCCATGCTGTTCCTGGACTTCTGACCTCCAGCATTGTAAGATAATAAGTATGTGTTGTTCTAAGTGGCTAAATCTGTGGTAATTTGCTACAGCAACAATAAAAGACTAATATATGCAATAACTTGGATGGCTCCCCAGGGACATATGCTGAATGAAAAAAATCCACTCTCCAAAGGTTACATAGTAAATTGTTCCATTTATGTAATATTTTTGAAATGACTAATTATAGAAATGGAAAACAGAAAGAGGCTGGGGGAGGTGGGGAGGGAGCTGGATATGATTAAATGGACAGCATGACAGATTTTTACATTGATGAAATCATTCTGTAACTTGACTGTAGTGTTGGTTACATAAATCTACACAAGTAATAAATACACACACACACACACACACACATACAACTACATGTAAGACAGATGAAACCTAAATGAGGTCAGTGGATTGTCTCAATGTCAATATCCTGGTTGTGATATCACAAACTACAGTTATGCCTGATTTGACCACTGGGGGAAACTGGGTTAAGGATAATTGGGGTCTCTCTGTATTTCTTCTTACAACTACATGCTAATCTACGATTGTCTCAAAATAAAAGGTTAATTTAAAAAGGGCTTAAGAGATATAAAATGCTTATGTTGCAAGTAATATTATTTTCAGTTTATGTATTCATGAAATGAAAACCATTGCCTTCGGGGCACCTGGGTGGCTCAGTGGGTTAAGCCTCTGCCTTCAGCTCCGATAATGATCTCGGGGTCCTGGGATGGAGCCCCGCATCGGGCTCTCTGCTCAGCGGGGAGCCTGCTTCCCCCTCTCTCTGCCTACCTCTCTGCCTACTTGTGGTCTCTCTCTGTGTCAAGTAAATAAATGAAAAAAAAATTGTCTTCACTAAATTATCACGGTGAAAGCAGAAAGATTAAGTCTATTACATTATCATTGCTTTGACTTCAAAATGAACTGAAAGTAAGGTAAAGTCCGGCCCTGCCAATGTGTTGTTCACTTGAGCTTGCATTATGAAGGGTGTCTTTCAGCAACATTTTTTCCCTGCAGACATCCCTTTAGAGGACATTTGTCCATTTGGTGGCAGTTATGCCACCTTAAAACTAGATAATTGTATTCACAAATCCACTTAAATACATAATGTCGGTTTCCTCTTGCTGCTGTAACACATTACCACAAATTTAGTGGCTTAAAACAACACAAATTCAATATTTTTACCGTTTGGGAAGTGGGAAACCCAAAATGGATGTCTCTGGGGAAAAAAAGAAGGTGCCAGCAGTGCTGTGTTCTTTCGGGAAGCTGGAGGGGCAGCTGGGCGTCCAGGACTGTTCCAGCTTGCAGAAGGAGTTTCTTGGCCTGCTGCCCCTCCCACAATCCTACCACTCTGACCTGTGCTTTAGCCGCGACACTGTTTCCTGTGACTCTCCAGCCTCCCTCCTTCCCTTATTGTAAGGACTCTGGCAATTCCTTTGGGCCTATCCAGATAACCTCCCCATCTCCAGATCCTTTCCTTATTCACATCTGCACAGTTCCTCTTACCATGGGAGGTAGTATCCCCGGGCTCCAGGGATGAAAGCACAGACCTCTTTGGGGCCATCATTCTGCCTGCCCATGGGACTCACACAAACGGCAGCCTGTCACGCTGTGCAAAAATGTGCAGATGTGGGAGGACTCGCGGTCACTCCTCTGTGGTGGTGGTGGTACTCTCGTCAGGCTATCCAATGGACCAGGTCCCATGAGCATTTCACCTAGAGAAGGCACCAGCTTTAATTCGTGTGTTAAATATCATGAAAACTTAATCTCCTTTTTTTTTTTAAGATTTTATTTATTTTGACAGACAGAAATCACAGGTAGGCAGAGAGGCAGAGAGAGAGGAAAGGAAGCAGGCTCCCTGCTGAGCAGAGAGCCCGACGCGGGACTCGATCCCCAGACCCCAGGATCATGACCCGAGCCGAAGGCAGAGGCTTTAACCCACTGAGCCACCCAGGTGCCCCAATATCCTTTTTATTTTATTTTTTAAACAGTTATATATTTTGACATTCTTTCCATGCCTCACTGGATGGCTGTGGAATCCTGAGGTTAGGGGTCCCCCGTCGGAGGCCACTGCTCTCAACAAGCAGTATTCAACGACTCCTCACATCTGGGCAGCAAGGCCCAACCACAGACTTGTTGTCATAGTGTTTCATTTCATGGAACTGTTCATTCAATGCAAAAAAACACTGCAAAGTAGATACAGTTTCTATTTATACCGGAGGTTTCTCCAGCCAGGAAGCTCAAGAACTTGATGAAGGACAAAGCTACAAATCTGCTAACTGAGGAACGGCCATCTTCCGTCACGCCCCCGTCCCCCCCAACAGGGAGGAAGGGTTCCCCATAAAGGTGGAGCAAGGTTTTAGGTATCAAGGGAGAGAACACCCTTAGTCTTCCAGAGAGCCAGCAACAGTAATGGCAGTGAAAGCAGAGGGCCTGGTACAAAATGCAGGGTAATTTCACACTGGCTGCTGAGACAGCAACTGATCTCCTCATGCTCAGACCCTTTACACAACCAGGACCAAGTCCTGCAACAAAAACCACTAGGGCTCCAAGAAGTCAGAAAAGAAAAAGAAAAGCTGTATTGGTTGGGGCACATCTTTTCTTTTGTATTTCATGAGGTCACAAAATAGTTCTAAGGCTCCCCCCCAATCTACTTTGTGGCTTGCTTTCGGAGAGGATATTACAAATAATAGCAATTCCATGACAGGCATTCTTTTTTTTCCTAAAAGGTTCAGAGAAGTCCAGAGGACACAAGGCTATTTTTATTCAATGGGGCTTGGGAGTCAAAATAGAGGAAGAGCTGTGTGCTGGTGTCCTTCTGATAAAGGGAACAAATGCATTCATGAGCGATCTTGAAAGGATGACACAAGCTAATGGAAAATCAGGGAAATGCAGATGTAATTATACAGAAAATCACAAGACACGGACTTAGAGATAATTTGGAACAGCACGACTGAGCAGCAGAGGAATATGAAAATTGGTAACTGATCAACGGTAGTAGCTTGCCCAAATTTTGAGGGGTGATTTCCAAGGTCTAATGGACAGATTACCTAAAAAGCATTTAGTGGATCTTAGCTCTGACACTGACTTACTTTAATATTCAACTAAATGCTAATTTTGGCTTCATGAATTGTTTTATGCACTCCATCCATGGAGTTGGAAACACTGATCTTTAGATTGTTGTGGAACAAATTAATTAGACCTGTAAATGGCTTTTAAACTACAAATAATGAGAACCAAATATTTGAAAGCAACACCAACACTGGGGCTTGCAAAATGTATATAGGTTTCTGTTTGCTGGGATAATTATCCATTTGTGAGAGTTGCATATGTAAGCCAAACCTCTTAATTGATTTACTTAGAAAATAACATTGAGGTCACATTATATTAGCAAGGGAAAATGGAAAGCAGAATTAATTACCTTGGTACTATAAGCTAGAGTAAACAAATGTTGCTTCAATTATCTGATTCTTTCAGATGAGACTTTTGGGGTATAAATGATCTGAATTTCATTGTTACTGAATTTCACTTTGCTCAATTAGACAAAGTCTAAAAGAGTAAGAAAGGCAAATCCTCCTAAAGGACTTTCTGTTGAGTAACTCCCACAGAGCTGAAATTGCCAGAACATGCCTTTTATATCCTGGCCAAATATTTGACCAGCACCTTAACTTTCCAGTTTTATAAGAATGAAAACTGAAATGGTCAAAATATTATTTTCACAATTGTCAACCAATTCAGTTACAATTATAGGAAAATAAAATACCATGTAGGAAGCTTGCTGAGCACATGTACTAATATCAGATTTTTTTTTTAATCATAGCAATAGCTCTGGACATGCTGATTTCGTGGATATGAAAAATTTAGAAAACACTTGGTTTTAGATCATTACACAACAGATTGCTCAAAAGGCTGGAGGTTATAGTTCAAGAGGAAGTTACTTTGGACCTGGGATAATATACTTTTATTTTTCAAAGGCTTTTGGGTTCGGGATGCCTGGCAATTTTAAAGCCACGTGGGACTGAAGAGCTACTTAATCTAGTGCTATCTCCTCGCCAGCCCTTAGTCTTTGCCGGGCTGCCTGCCTCTGCATTTATAGGTCATTTCCCCAACCAGACAGGAAAAAAGTTTTCCAGGAAAGGAAAAACAGCAGTTTTTGTTATTTGTTTTTTAAGCACAATTTCTAGGCCTTGTCCTAGATTTTCTGATTGAGCAGTTTTGTGGGTGTGACCCTGAAATGTGTATATTCAAAAAAGCATCCCAGGCGATTCTGTGATCCAACTATTTGTGGAAACCACCCATGCGAGTCCATCAGACGAAGTCTAAGCTCCCTAACACCTCACCAAGCCAGGCTGCTCATGCGTGAGATCCCTCCCATCCCGGGAAGTGTGAATTCAGAACAAGGGGAGTGTGAGGACCTGGCCAAGCCTGCACCACAGGTGGAGGGGAGAGTGGCCAGCATTAAGGATTGTTACTTTGCCCCATTTCCTTCCCTGGGAAATTTTAAAACCAAGAGAGAAGTTCCACTGGCTGATAATTCAATAAATGAAGTCCTGCCTGAAAATAGGGGAATGGGCTAGATAATATCTTAATGGCATTTCTTCAAGCCCTGGAACATTCTATGCATCTGTGATTTAGTCACAAAAGGAGCCCGTTTGCACTTTCACTTTCTTCTGTAAATGCTTTTCCCAGAAGCTTCCACAAATGGAAGAAACTTACTTTCCATCTCCGTATTTCTACTTAGCTTTTCTTATCTGAAAGAATAACTACACTATAAACACTCGTCCCACCCCGCCCCGCCTTTGGCACTTAACACTTTGAGATCAAATCTACGCGTAGTCTGGAGTGTTCCAGCTTGTGGCTGGTTTAGCATAAATACAACAGCACCACCTTGTGTTGCATTCCTGGGAGAATACACTTCTGGCGGAACAAAAGCTTGGGTGAAGAAGGCTGGTGGAGCATACACCAGTCAGGCCTCCCTTTGCACTCCTGAAGGCAATACTGGCTCTTACCTCCTCGCAGGCACTACCAGTCTATAATTTTCTCCTATAAAATTTACATATACTATTATACTTACTAAATCTACATACATAAGCTATTATATAATTATTTTCCGTATAAATATATATTCTACAATATTTATTTTGAATTATTTTATATATAGTATTATATTTTGTATTATTTTGTATTTTATATATATTATATAATATAAATGCATTCGAAAAAGCATCCCATATGTATATTACATAATATTACATACATATATATATTATATGTATATATTATATGTATATATATTACATATAGTATGTAATATATATACATACCTAGACAAGCACAATGCTTCAGTAAATATTTTAGAGGGAAAAGTTACAGTCAACTTGAATTTCAAAGTACCTGCAGGTAGGGGCACCTGGATGGCTCCCTCAGTTAAGTGTCTGCCTTCAGCTCAGGTCATGATCCCAGGGTCCTGGGTACTGGGTCCCGCGATAGAAACCCTCACTGGGCTCCTGAGCAGGCAGCCTGCATCTCCCTCTCCTCCCAGCTCATGCTTTCTTTTGCTATCTCTGTCGCTATGCCTGTCTCTCTCTCTCAAATAAAAAAAATCTTAAAAAACAAAACACATAAAACCAAAGGACTGGAAGGTAAAGGCGCATTTAATGCTACTGATGATTTGACACCTTTTATCTAAAGATTTACCCATATTTGGAGACATAGCTTTTAAATAATGCATTTGCCTATTAAAGAAGAAAAGGATTTTTCACAGTATCTCTTTTGCAATAATTCTATGATGGATAATATGCATAAAATAGTGCTATGGTGGGTTAAATCTTTATTCCCCAAGTAGTGCTGCAGAGTGTTAGTCATATTTCATTTTCTCTATGGGGCAAGCTAAGAAATTAACATATGGATATCAACTTGGGGCTGAAGGACTATATTTATAAGACTCCAAAATAGAAACATTGCCCAAGCAAACATGCCAGTTTTGTCTGATTTTTTTTTTTTTTGTTAAACCAGGAACAACACAGTTAATTAAGGAAAACTGTTTTCAATTGCAGATTGAAATGTCAAGATCAGTATAACAAATTAGCAATTCTCTGCCCATGAAGTCATCTGGAAAATTAAGTCTGAGGTCTTACAACCTACACATGATTACAGAATGAAAAGTTAGAGGACCAGAAGGGAGTAAACTTCAGGGCCTTTCAGGGACAGGCCATGAAGGAAACCTTACCCAGAAAGCCCTGCAGAAGGCTCAATCATGTTGATTTTCAGTCGAAGAGGAGGGTTCTGTCTTCTATGCTTGTTTGCCATCGCTTATCTGGTCTTTAGGGTATACATTTACTGTGCTGAGATAGTAACTTTGAAAAAGGACTCCACAAAGAAGAAAAGAAATCATCATTAGCCATGCTCTTCCCGTGAAAAGATCACACAAGTGGCATTATCTGGTTGGGCGATATTTCTGTTTTTTGGATAAAATTTATTTATATTGCATACCCCAATTAATCATAATCTGATTTATAAAAATAGTGAATTTCTGGTGATGAAGAACACACTACAGTTTTAAAGACACAGGCGATGCTGGAGTATCAGTCAAGAACTTGGTGGGCACCTAGCAAATGTGATGCAAATGCTCATCTTCCCTGTAAGCGAGGCCACCCTCAGAAACCTCCAAGGGCCAGTCACTGGTCTACCAAACACAATCTCTTGACTTGTTTTCCTAATCACTGCTAATTCTCTGCACAAAGAAAAGTTCTAACCATTCTCCCAGACTTTCATTCAGGGTGGCTCCCATCCCTAGAGTGGAAAGAAGACTTCACACTCCATTCCACTAGACTTGCACTGAAATTTTATCTCATTCAGTTGCCTGCCCGAGTTAGCTGAGAACTACTTCATATGCCCCCACAGAATCCCTATACAGTCAGCCCTAAGTATTCGTAAGTAAATTCTCCATCTTGTCCATTGCCTGCAAAAAGCAGGTTTATGTCTCCATTGCCTAGTCAGTATGAACCCATTTTTATTTTTTTATCTTTTTAAAGATTTATTTATTTATTTTAGAGAGAGCACAAGTGGGAGGGCGAGAGGGAGAGAGAATCCCAAGGAGACTCTGCCCTGACCACGGAGTCCAAAGCAGGGATTAATCTCATGACCCTGAGATCACCATCTGAGTCAAAACCAAGAGTTGGACACTTAACCAACTGTGACACCTAGAGACCCCACTCAAACACATTTTAAATCAATTCAAGTAAAACACTAATAGAAATCTTTTTAAAATCCTATGATAAAAAAAATCCTATGATGTATTCTAAAGAAAATTACTTTATTTAGCTGTTACTTGAGTTAGATTAATTTTGTCTTTATCATGGCCAATAGCTATTTTACTCTTATCCAAATACAACTTGAAAAAATTTTTTTGGTCAAATTTCAGTCCTGAGGAGATTGTAAACCTGATTTCTAGGCTCTCTTAATTTTATACTGCTGGCTACATGGCTTCCCACTCAGGGAATAAGAAATTACTGTTAATAATGGAATAATAATAATTTCCTAGACTGGTAGACTAATTTCAGAAACTGTTGGGGGTTATTAATCGGATGGAACAAATAGTAATTTGCTCAGGCTGCTGTAACAAGCTATCACAGAGTTGCTTAAACAATAGACATTTATTTTCTCACAGTTCTGGGGGCTAGAGTCCAAGATCAAGGTGCTAGCCTCCCTTCCTGGCTTGCAGATGACCACCTTCTCACTGTGTCCTTACATGGCCTTTTAGCAAGAGAGAGTGCTCTGGTGTCTCTTCCCTTTCTTTTAAGGCCATCAATCCCACTGTATTAGGGTTTCAACATACAAATTTTAGGAAGGCACAATTCAGTCCATAACCTTCCCTTCTCTGGCCCTCCCCAGAATTTGTGCTCTTTTGCTATACAAAACATATTCCCTCCCTGCCAACAACCCCAAAAGTCTTAACTCATTCCAGCATCAATTCCAAGTCCAAAGTCTCATTTAAACAGCATGTAAATCAGGTATCAGTGAAACTGGAGGCAAAACTTCTCTCCAGTTGCGAACTTGTGGAACCAGATAAGTTATGCTTTTCCAAAATACAATGGTAGGAGAAGCAAAGGATAGGTATTCCTATTCCTAAAGGGAGTAATCAGAAACAAGAAAGGGGTGATGGGTCCCAGACAGGTCCAAAGCTTAGCAAGACAAATTCTGTTCATCTTAAGGCTTGAGAACAATCCTCTTTGGCTCCTTTGGCTCAATGCTCTTCCTTGCTCTTCCTGCAGGCCCACTAGACTAGTGATGGAGCACTCGGGCAGTTTCTGGAATACAGTGGATTCTTAAGAGTCACCACATTTCACCCTTTCTTTTTTTTTTTTTTAATTACCATTTTATTTATTTATTTGACAGAGAGAGAGATCACAAGTAGGCAGAGAGGCAGGCAGAGAGAGAGGAGGAAGCAGGCTCTCCACTGAGTGGAGAGCCCGATGCGGGGCTTGACCCCAGGACCCTGAGACCCCAACCTGAGCCGAAGGCAAAGGCTTTAACCCACTGAGCCACCCAGGCACCCTCATTTCACCCTTTCTTACTAAGTTTTATAGAAAGAACATGATTTCTTTTTACTTGTAATCTTTAATTCTACAAACTCACAGACCTGTATTTAAATTAAAGTAGTTCAAATGTGGATTTTGGTGAAGGGTTCAGTGTCAGCTTGTTGACCTCTAATTTTGATGAAGAACGTGTCACTCACTCTGTAGTGAGTTGCATATAAATAACTATCACATGGATGTCCAATTTAACCAGAGGCTGGAATTCTAACAACAAATGCATGCAAATCGAGGAGATGGTAGCAGAGCCTTCCATTCGCTATGGTTTGAAGAGAGAACGAATATCCACAACGTTCTTTGGAATGTCAGACAGCTTCCAAGTACGTCAAGATCATCAGCAAGTTTGCTAAAGAAAAACCAGCCTCTGTTTTGGCCCAGAAGGTTAGACCTACTTTTCTCCATACTTAAAGGCCAACACTCAGGCAAGGCCCTCCAATACAGGTAACTCCTTCATATGTCAGGTACAACATAAAACCTCTTCTTCCCTGGACTTCACTGTGTACACTACGCTCCCAGAGAGCTCTGAGGTAGGCATCAATGCCACAGACATGGTGAAGCAGAAGTCAGGAGAAAATAACTGACACCTTGTTCTCGATGAAAACTGTCCGTGTGTGATGTGAGGGGAGTCCTTTACAAAAATCTCCATAGCCAGAGCTCTACTTTCAAAACGGGCCTCAGACCATGGCAAACTTCCCTGGAGTATGGATTGAAAATTCTTACGAAGAATAGCCTGCTTGTTTTCAGAAGAAAGGCGGGAGAAGTGCCTAGAACCCCACCCACTAATGATATCAACATTTTCCGGAAAGCTTGCCCATAAAATGGTGCCTGCCTGGCTGCAGAGAGAAAGCATGATCACATGCCCACCCCCGACGTCAACCCTGTGCCACGAGCCTGCAGAACCTTAAGACCATTTACAGGATGGATGTCAATCCTCTCACTTCCCTCCCCACAGCCCAAACACAAATGCTAACGTTGCCCTTCCTTTCTGCCCCTGCTTGCGGCACATCCCACCACTGAGCAAAAGAAAACTGGAACTTTTCCAGGAATCCCTTCAGTCTTGCTCAGATGAAAGGCACGATGCCAGGGTGAGGCAATCTCGTTATTAATCAACCTTGATCTGCAGAAGACGGCACAGTCACGGGGTTGATGCTTTAAGTACCCTTTCAGCAGTGATGAAAGTCAAGCATTATTCAGCGAGCTTCTAAGTGGACACTCTAAATCATGCTAAAGTCTGCACTATTTCAGTGCTAGAGGCAAGAACTAAAAATAAATAATATGCTATTGGTAAACTGCAGGAAACTGTAATTTTGAAGCCTAAACAGTTATCCCTGCTTATAAAGTGAGAGTCCAAGTCAGGGAAGTTTTGGAGCTCCTGGATTGTACCAGGGCTAGTTCTATTCAATTTGACTTCAAGGGCATTTAAATGAAAATTTGCTTTAAATAGTCAAGGCTGAGGAGACAGAAGACCTTGGAAATCCATACCTCTAATCCCCTGGGAAGCATTTGTATCTTCACATGTTGTAAAGCACACTGTCTGCTTAGACAATCACTTGCATAAACTAGGCTTCGGGACCCTTCAGGCCCCTCCTCTTCCCTCCTCTTCCTATAGCCTCCACCAGAACCTTCGGTTTGGAGGGGGGGTGCCCTCTCTCTTTCCTAAGCACCCCGAGAGCACTTACTGTTTGCTCAGTGAGTGTGCATCTTGACTTCTATTTATAATGTCCCATTTACTTTTGACATGTAATTAGAATCAATGTTACCTTTCAGAAATGGATTTTGTGTTACTTTCTCATTAAAAACTGTAAACCATAGGGGGCGCCTGGGTGGCTCAGTTGGTTAAGCCTCTGCCTTCAGCTCAGGTCATGATCTCAGGATCCTGGGATTGAGCCCCATAGTATCTCAAGCCCCATATGGGGCTCTGCTCAGCAGGGAGCCTGCTTTCCCCCCTCTCTCTGCCTGCCTCTCTGCCTACTTGTGATTTCTGTCTGTCAAACAAACAAACAAATAAATAAATAAATAAAATCTTTTAAAAAAATAAAAACTGTAAACAATATATATAAGTAGCACATTAATTTAACTCTGAAATATCGACATGATATTTTGTTTCCAATTCCACTGAGAAATGAAGAAATCATGGGCTGTACTGTCAGCTGGAGCAGGATTCAGACCCAGTTTGGACGCACATGAGGTCTGTAATTCTCAGCTGTTTGATTCCTGTCTTTGGACTTCAGTTTTCTTCACTTGCGAAACTGAACGATTCTAGTCATGCCTTGCGCAATGTAAAGGTTTGGTGCAGTAAGATGCTAGCTGCCCATCGTGGTATGTCTAAGGGACTCAATAAATGGTGGCCACCAGCAAAGGTAGAGGAATTGCAACAGGAGAAATGTTAGGCACAGTATGTTGTCTCCCTGCAAAAGATGATTCTTGAGAAAAAGGATCACATCATGATACTTCTAGTCAAGCAACGCTCACTAAGTACCAATTGAAATGTACTGACATGAATGAATTGGTACCAATACATTTGCCCAATTAGAATAACGGGACAGAAGACTAGGTCACCTGCTATTCTGAAGAAGGGAACATGTTACACAAATGGAGTGCTTTTTGGCGATATAAAAATAAGAACTTCTACTTTCTCAAAGTCTTTGAGCTGCTTTAGGGTGAGGCAGGGGAGTGGAAGGAGAAAAGAGAGGAAGGGAAATGAAGCCAAATCATTACCACAAGGGTTAAAAAAACAAGTCATAAGGTACAAAGAGAAAGGAACTCCTATTTGCTGAGCACTATGTATTAACACTTTATAAGAAATCAGCACTATATCCTGAAATCTAAGTCCTGTTAGCCTCAAGGAGCTTAGATAAACTTGCCTTAGTTCCCACAACCGAGAAGTAGCAGATCCGAAAATTATGCTCAGGGCTGTCTGCCTTCAAGTGTGGATTCACTCACAGCTCTGTGTTGTCAGGCTTTTGCACCGAGGAGCTAAGGATTGCTGTTCTACCCTGCCCCTGCTCTTCCCATGGGGGATGCATAATTTGTCTCTCAAACAGGACGCGACTGAGAATGAAGGAGGACACTGGTAATAGTTTGTCCAGGGCAATAGGCCAAACTGTAACCTAATCTTGGGGGCTATTTGGTCACATAGACTAGAAAGAGTTGTTTATACTCTGCACTTCCTCAGCTCTCAAGCACCGAGAACTCATGCCATTACTTTCTTATTCATGCTATTCACTCTCCAAAGAGCTCTTGGTAAGATCAGCTGAGACCTCCCTGTCCCTAAATCATAAAGTTGTGTGGGTTTTTTTTTTTTTTTATTAGTTCTCATTTCACTTGATGTCTCATTACACTTTACATTTTCTTCTAATGGTGATTTCCTCCTTTCTGATATACTCCTATCCCCTTGGCTTCTGCGGCACAACACGCTAGTAGTTATCCTCTCAGAACTCCAGTTTTTCCAACCCATTATCTTCTCCCCAGTTTTTAAACTATTGGAGTGGGGGCACCTGAGTGGTACAATTGGTTGAGTGTCTGACTCTTGGTTTCGGCGCAGGTGGTGATCTCAGGCTCATGAGATTAAGCTCCACTTAATCGAGGCTGATCGAGGAGTCTGCTAGAGACTCTTTCTCCCTCTTCCTCGGTCCCTGCCCACCCTTGTCTCTCTCTCTCTCTCTCAAAATAACTAAATAAATCTGAAATAAAGAAAGAAAGAACAAACGAACAGACGGACTGGCAAGCCCTAAGGTTGGTCAGTAGCCATCTTCATTTAAATCTAATTTCCTTCTATATGCTCTCCCTAGGGAACCTCATCCACCCTAATGACTTCATATGACATCTTTAATAACTGTCAAATTTATATTCCCAGTCCATACCTTTCTTCTGAGCCTCATACTACTGGTTTACTCAATGTTGTTACATGAATATGTAACAGGTACCTCAACACCAGTAAGCCCAAAACACATCTCTTCCTTCCATCCCCAACAACTCCATTTTCCCCAAATGACCACCCACTTAGTGAATGCCACTGCCATCCATCCAACTGTGAAACTGAGAAGCATCCTCCTCTTCCTCACCCACCATATGCAACTGATCATCAGTGTTAAGTGTACCTTCTAAATGCCCAACTCTCTTCATCTCTTCTGCACCGTCCTTGTCTTCACCAACATCAGTTCTGCCCCCAGGTATCATGGCTTCTAGACTCTCTCTCCCAAGCACTCCCGCCTCTCTCTGATTATCATCCTGCAACATCTGAACCACTCTCGCTTAAATCAACTCTCTTTCCTTCTTTCTTTTGCTCTATGAATCTATTAGATCCTCAAACATTCTTTTTTAAATGTTCTCTTCTTCTATACCTGATAACATATTCATCCCCTGGATCTCAGATTGGATGAACTTTCTTCAGAGAAGCTTTTTAGGGCTCCTAGACTAGGTTGACTTTCCCTACCAGATATCTTCATGGCTGCCTATAATCTTCTTTTGAGGCATTTATGAAAACTGTTGTCCCAGTCTTGCCTTATAGCACAGCATAATTCTATGAGTTATTGATATTATTCTAATGGTTTTGAGCAGGTTCCACAGCATCACTCAACAGCTGTTATTAACATCCAGTGTCCAGACTGGACCAGGGACCCATGATCCTGTAATTTCACTGGTCCACTTACTTTGAACCTGACATATGAGAAAATGACCTACAGTGGGGCTGTTTGATGATCTGATGTCAGGCAAGAGCAAGAGAAAAATGCTGTGAGGGGCTCCCTAAATACCAATCCCAAGCTTTTTCTTTGGTTGGATAGAACAGAAGCAGGGTGTTGGTAGACACCAACAGGTGTCTGGTGCTGGTAAGACAATGAAGAAGTCAGAAAAAGCATGGCTCACACTGAACAAAATCAGGAGAACTGTAAGTGGCAATGCCTGTGCAATACTGTATGATGGAGATACAGAGAAGTGACAAAGCTGGCTACAGATCTCAAATCTCTGTCACATACACCATGATTTTGCACCAACCATATGATGCTTATTCAAGATACAGCTGTAAGGCTTCATACGCAGTTTGGGGAATATTGTCTTCTTTTTTAAAAAGGATTTATTTATTTGAGAGATTGGGACCTCTCGAGTGCTTGGGGAAGGAGCAGAGGAAGAGAGAGGGAGAGAATCTTGAGCAGACTCCCTGCTGAGCATGGAGCCCAACATGGGGCTCGATCTCACCACCCTGAGATCATGACCTGAGCTGAAACCAAGAGTCTGCTGTTTAACCAACTCAGCCACCCAGGCGCCCTGACAATTCTCTCTTAATACTACATAGTTACTCCTTATATAGTTATTGCTATTTAAATTATTAGCTTTAGCATCATGACTCATCTAATCATTTGCATTTTATATTCCTGATACTCCTAAGTGCTTTAAAAACTCATTTGTGGGCAATTAAAATGTACTTTTATATTTGTAAATTACACATTCTATTAAAAAGTACTTTGATTTAAATGTAGCGATATGCCATAAAATGTTCTATTTGCATGTCAGGTTTATAGATATCAAAACTTGCTATGGTGTATAATAAATTGAGCTGTGCTTTGATGTCAGTGTTCTTTTCCCCAGAGCTTCTTCTTCTGGGATATCCAGCAATGTTAAAGTGTTTCTGTCAAAACTGCACTGACATCCCTGGGGTACTTGGGTAGCTCAGTCAGTTAAGTGTCAGACTCTTGGTTTCAGTTTAGATCATGATCTCAGTGTTGTGAGGTCGAGCCCTTGTCCAGCTCCACACTCAGCAGGAAGTCTGTTTGAGATTCTCTCTTTTTCTCTCTCTCTGCCCCTTCCCCTATTGTGCACACACTCTCTCCAAAAAAACTTAAATCTTTAAAAAACAAAACAAAACAGCACCAACATCCTTTCTAACAGAGGCCTCTAGCATTGGAGATGAAGCGAGATGAGAGTGAATCGGGGTTCTAAAGGGAGAACTACACTTCTTGGCAGATTTGAGAAAATAGGGTTGGAGCCTGACAAAATGAAGAGAAGATGGTTCCCAGGAGAAGGTGACTGAAGGTGACCACGGGAGATGAAGTATGGAGATTATTCCCTGAGTTGTCTCTACATGGAACCAAATGTTCTGTGAAGGGTAGAGAGCTGTTAGTGAATTTATCTGATTCAACCCTAACTGGACCACTAATCTGTTAGGCAAAGAGACCTTGAAAAAAGCTACAATTCGTTTTATAACTACTGAGCTGGAAATATCTGTAGAGGTCATTTTGTTCAGGCTCCCGTAGAGTACAGAGCTATAAAAACTGGAGCCAAGGTATATGGAATTATCTTGGCTCTTGATGGAAGCCATAAGGAGATGATTTTTCAGGAGATGTTCAAAGATGACTAAAACACTGAGTTGAAGGAATTGATACTATTTAAATAGGTAAAAATAAAGCTGAGAGATGATCTCATCTCTGTTAAAATTATTCTGATATATACGTGATGTCAGCAATTAATGACACATATAACATGAGGTATTTTATTGAACAAGCTTGATTTAAGAGGATACAAGCTAATTTTATTTCTTACCACTAATCTCCTTTCAGCATCCTGGGTTGAAAAGTTCTTTACCCATCCCCTAGATGAAACTTCAGGAAATTACTGTAGTTCTTCCGATCCAGGCCCGTCCAGTGTAATAATCATAATATTACAAACTCTCTTCCAGTGTAAAATACCCCCTTCCTCCACCTCATGTTGGCCCATGCCACTTCTTCTCTTCTTTCTCCTTCCCTCCAGGGGTAGGTAAGGCATCGAATGGTCTAGCTTAGCCAATATGGTTGTGATCTGGTGTGGGTGCTTCCCAAATATGGCCAATTCCAAATTCTGATTTCTTCTCTGTGTTCAGCTTGTTGGGTTCTTTGGAGACCCTCTTCCCCATGACTGGGGCTCCCCCTCCTCCAGTCCCCTCCTGTGGCTGGCTCTTGATACCTTTCTCTTCTGTCATCTGCTTCTTCTTCTGGGCCATCTCATTCCTTTACAAAAGTGCTCTTAGGCAGAGTCCCTTTTGGAGGGGAGCTAAGACTAGCTGTCCACAATAAACTCTTGACCCTTGGGAAATTCAGGGTGTCTTTCCTTGCCCCCATTAAACTCTGGAAGTGGAGACTATTCCATGTAACTGATGACAGAGGAAGCCTCTCATCTTTAACTTTCCAGAATGGGGCAGATACCTGTCTCTGCATTCCTCAAATTCTAGGGAATTAGCACCAAGTTCTCTGTGTGGTTGTCTTGATACCACACTTGACCTTAGCCAAATGGCCGAGAAAGGATGAGTGGTTGTCTTGAAACAGCATTTCCTCAGCTGAAAGTGAAAGGAAGCATGCCTTTTTCCTTCATCAAGGGTGCAGGTGAGCTTGGAGTGTGTAACATAGACAAAACTCTCTCAAAGCCCTCACTGCCAGTGAATCCTTCTCCCATACAGCAGGAGTGGATGTGGGGGTGAAAAAAAAATGTTGTAATTGTTCAGCATGTGAACAACAACTCATTAGGACGTGGGGTCATTTGGACTCCACGTTTTTGTTCTCCAGTTTTAGGGCCCCTGTTGAAACTCCAAAAGAGCAGAAGAGTTGGTTTAACACCCTGTTTTACACAGATGGCCTAAAGTCATGTCCCTGTCATGCTCCCTGTGGTCGCAGAATTCTGAAGATGTCCCCACAAGATCCCTGTGTTTTGATTACTCAATCAAACACTAACCGACGTGCTGCTGTAAAGACACATTGCAGATGTAAGTAAGGTCACTCATCAGCTGACCTTCAAACAGGGAAATTATCCTGGTAAACACACTGGAACCAAAAGAACCCTTAAAACCAGTTAAAGAGATGCAACAGAATAGAAGAGCAAGAGACATGTGACAGAAAGGGAGGTCAGAGAGATTCAAAGCGTATGAAAGACTCCATCTACCACTGCTGATTTTGAAGCTAGAGGAAAAGGGCCTTGAACCCAGGAATGAAGGCAGCCTCTAGAAGCTGAGAATGTCACTTGGGCTGGAAGGGGATAAAATTTTAAAAGCTTGGGGAGCCTGGGTGGCTCAGTGGGTTAAGCCTCTGCCTTTGGCTCAGATCATGATCCCAGGGTCCTGAGATAGAGCCCCACATTGGGCTCTCTGTTCAGCGGGGATCCTGCTTCCCTTCCTCTCTCTCTCTGCCTGCCTTTCTGCCCACTTGTGATCTCTATCTGTCAAACAAATAAATAAAATCTTTAAAGAATTTTTTTTCAAAGCTTTCTTATATTTTGCTTTGCGCTAATTAGTAGCCCTAGGACTGCTCCCCTCTTTTCCCAAGTAAGACACCTGGAAATGCAGAAATAGATTAGGAAGCAATTTAGAAGTTGCCAGGGAGCTGACACTTAGTTCTTTAAACACAAAATGTAAGCATTTCAAAAGAAAATTTGTGAGGATTATCTTGTTGTTAATTTCCTGTTAACGATGTGAGGTGATATTAAACACCATTAAAGGCATGGGAACTGGGCAAATTCTCTCTCAACAGTTTGTCTGCACCTGAAAAACTATTTTCATAGTTACACCAAATGATGTGAGAACCCAGACTGTCTGTAGCCTCCATATCTTAATTAAACCCTGAAATTTAAGTACTAAAGAAAATAATAGAAAATATTGAAAAATGGAGAGTATTAGCTGAAAATGCTAAGGAGAAAGAATCTAGAGGATAAGGCTTGCAAATAAAAGTCAGAAATAGGAGTGAAAAGAACAGTCATGACATTTTGATTCATTGCCCTCTATAACATTCAGTGATTATAATTTGGCCACCCATGTCGTGAAAGTCTCCACAAGGAGCTTTTATGGAAAATAAAGATGGGGAAACAATGAAGTAATCCTGCTTATTCGCCTTTATAATTTAAGATTGTTCCCCAAAGTGTGTTATTGAATGTTCTGTCCAGCAAAATTTCCTATGACTCAAACTATGGGATTATTACCACTTCCTCTGGGAAACTCTTTGCAGAATAATAGCTTTTATTATTAGGAATGCTTTTTTGAAGGTCAGCCAAATTTTCTCATTGTTCAACTGAATCCAAGATTTTGGCTATAATTTTCCTGACCACCCCCAAACAAGTGATTTCTTTCAAGACATATGGGTAATATTTCAAGATTCATCTAGGACTTGAAAAGCGTAGCTTCCAAAGAATTTTGGTGGAATGAATGTTTCTAGATGGATGGCTTGATGAGTAGATTAATCATTCTCTTGTCAACACCTTTGATTCCTCAATCTGCTTTCTGAAGGTCTTCAGTAGGGACAGTTTTTTTCTGGGGTAAAGGAGGTGAGAAAAGGCACCTTCATGCCTGCCCACTGTTCTTCAGCAGGGATCCTGTTAGGGGATGTGATTTGGGACAATTATGGTATATTAGTTAGGGCTGTTGTAACACAGCCACAATTTTTTTATTATATTTTATTAAATTTTTAAAAGATAATTTTTTTTTTGTTATTCATCTCTTAACACTCTTGATGGAGTTGTATTGGTCCTACAAGTCAGCTTCTATGAGTTTCACCAGGCTCATTTCCTATCCTGAAACTGCCCATTCTGTATTTTCCAGTCATGTTGGATCTCCTTTCAGTTTTTCCAATAAACCAACATACCTCAGGGCCCTGGCACATGCTGCTCTCCTGCCTGGGATGCTTGTCTCCTCTGCCTGACTTACCCTGGGCAACTCCTTACCCTTTCAGTTTCAGTTTAGATGTCACTTTCTTTGGGAAGAATTTTCTACTCCCCACAACAGGCTGAATTGCCTTTATTTAATTTCATGGCACATTGTGCACTACCTTTCCAGTACTTGTCCAAATTTTTAAATTGATTTCCTAGCATTTGTTTGTTACTCTCTTGCCATAGGTTAAATGTTTCTGTACCTCCAAATTCATAGGTTGAAACCTAACTGCTAACGTGATGGTTTTTGGAGGTGGGGGCTTTGGGGTGGTTAGGTCATGAGGGTAGAACCCTCATGATTGAGGTTAGTGCCCTCATAAAAGAGGCACCCAAAAGACTCCTTGCCCCTCTACCATATGAGGACACTGTAAAAGATGGCCATATATGAATTAGGAATCAAACTCTCCCCAGACACTAAACCTCTTGACACTTGATCTTGGACTTCCCAGCCTCCAGAAATGTAAGACATAAATTTCTATTGTTTCTAAGCTACCTGAGCTATGGTGGTTTTATGGGAGAGGGGTCCAAATGGACTAAGACACACTCTCATTAGACCCCAAGCTCCCTGAGGGCAAGTACTACTATTTTTTACCACTGCACTCTCATGGCTTATCACTCATGAGTTTGGTATGGAGAAGGAACCAACAAATGGTTATTGAATTAGTGGATAAATAAGAGATGAATGAAGGCATTTCCCTTCCCCTTATGTATTTTATTTTATTTTAAAAAAAGATTTTATTTATTTATTTGACAGAGAGAGATCAGAAGTTGGCAGAGAGGCAGACAGAGAGGGTGGGGTGGGTAGCAGGCTCCCCGCTGAACAGAGAGCCCGATGTGGGGCTCGATCCCAGGACCCTGAGATCATGACCTGAGCCAAAGGCAGAGGCTTAACCCACTGAGCCACCCAGGCGCCACCCCCTTATATATTTTAAATGACCTATTACTGCTCTACCTTTCACCTCAACAAAACTACTAGTTTTACATTAAATACCTAATGTATTTCCTTTTGGCCACATAATGGGTCATCACTAAATTGTCTTGTTAAGAAGTAAAGTGAAATCAGCCTCAAGATTAGCACAGCACATACACTGATTGAACAGTTCTATCACCGATTGCATACATGAATCCAAACCTCTCAACAGAGTAAATTCTTTAATATAGGCTGAGAGCATTACTGAGTTAATTTATTAGTTTATTTAGTCATTAATCATCTATTTATTGATCCCTAGTTATAAGTAGGCATTGTCCTAGGCATTAAAAATAAAACAGTGATCAAGGACAGATCAGACCTCATGGAGCTTACATTGTACTGAGTACGACAAACAACAAATGGGACTAGAATAGAAAGTCCAGTAGCTGGGGCACCTGGGTGGCTCGGTGGGTTAAAGCCTCTGCCTTCGGCTCAGGTCATGATCTCAGGGTCCTGGGATGGAGCCCCACATCAGGCTCTCTGCTCAGCAGGGAGCCTGCTTCCCTTCCTCTCTGTCTGCCTCTCTGCCTACTTGTGATCTCTGTCTGTCAAACAAATAAATACAATCTTAAAAAAAAAAAGAGAGAGATTCCGATAGTAATAAGTACTATAAAATAAGTAATGAAGCAGGGGAAGAGGCTAACTAAAGACACATAGTGGATATTATTTTAGATAGCAGCAGTTGGAGAGTGCCTGTCTGAGGAAGTGAGATCCTAGTAGAATCCTAAATCAAACCAAGGAGTGGGGAGAAGGAAGTAAATGGGGACAAAGGGAACGTGTGAGGCACGAATGCTTGCAGCAGCAAGGATCCAATGTGGCCGGGCAAAAGAAAGGGGAATGGTAGATGAGATGCAAGCTGAGGGCCAACTAACAGACCTCATAGTCCAGGTCAATGCCTAAGTTTTATTCTAGATGTGACAAGAAGCCAGTGGAATTATGAAGAAGGTAGGAGTCTGTTTTTAGGTTATTTTGGTTGCCATGTGGCAGAGACTGCCAGGGAGCAAGAGTGCAGGCAAGCCAGCAGGTTAAAGGCCTCTAGCAGGTAAATATGTGAGACGTGATGGTGGCTGTCAATCTTGCTGTAGGCAGCCAATCAGGTACTCTGGGGCTAATCCTTCCCAATAAGCTCTGCTCTCCTGCCTCACCTAAGTTTCATTCTACAAATGCTGCAGGTACTCCTCTATGTGTGCAGACCCTGGGCTGCTGCAAGTTACCCCCTCCACAGCCTCCAGCCTTTTCAGCTCAGTAACTCGCTCAACACATCCCTGTTCCTTCTCCCCCACATGTCCCACACCCCCATAGATCAGTCCTCACACTCATGCCCACAGCAAACTAGGTCTGCACTATCTCATCAGTCTGTGTGTAGGACCACACATGCACAGTAAGGCCCCTGGCATGCTTGGGACTTGTACTGGATATTAGCAATACGGATACCACTAGACCAGGAAGAAGGCTTGACAATCGGTTTTGTTGTGAGCTCCCTTGGGCCGGGGCGGGGGTGGTGGTGGTGGTGGTGGAAGGGAAGACATCCATAGAGAATCGTAAACTTGGTCCAGGAAAGTAGCAGCTCCATAATTGTTGAATTGATAAAGTAAGACATGATGGAATGTGTTTAGGGTTAAAATTCAGGAGTTCATTGTAAAATAGGACAATGTCTGAGAGAGGAAAGACATGTGTGGATTGCTCCCCATACCTATACCAGCACATGTGTGTTTCAGATGACAAAGAACTTGATCATTCATCATCAACAGACTTCCTCTCATACCTTACAATGCATAAACAATGGAAAGAAACCATCTGTAACTGGAAGATCTTTGAAAGAACTGAGAGAGAAAAACAGAGCTATGGTGACAGACAGGGATAGCTCAGTGGAGGGTACTAACTCAGCCTCCTCATCTGTATCTACCTCAAAGGATTATTGGGCCAGTCAATGGACAGTGTAAACTGAGGTAAGTGAGTTGTTTAACAAGAGGCAGAGGAAGTGGGGTGAAAGCGTGAAGCACCTCCAGGACTTGAGGCAGGAACTGGGTGGGGATCAGCACAGCTGTGCAGAGCAGGGAAGTCTCCCTTGCCCCCAGGGGACTTCCAACATTCCAGTTGGAAAGACACATCAAAAAATGGATTATTTCCAGATTTTGCTAATCATAAATTAAAAGGAGCAAACAAATAATTAGGGCAAACGATTGCAATCCTGCAATATTCCAGTTTTCTTTAAAGAACAAATAAATACCACCTATGTTCCAAATATTGTCTATCACTTCCAATAACATTCCTGAGATAGAGATCTTTTATGGGCATAGCCATTGTCCCTGTTGGCAAGGCTACCGAATTAAAAAACTTTTAACTTTTTTTTTTCTTTAAATTCAGGCTGTACTATTTTCTAATTTACAAAAAGTTATATTCAGAACTTTTTTCTACTTCCCAAGAGGGTATCCCAGGAGTCAGCAGCTGTATAAACACACATGGTTCACTTAAGTGACATTGGGGATTGATGATATGTGCTACACATGCATTTTAATCTTGTAAAAAAAAAAAAAAAGCAGAAGCAGAAGTATAAAGAATCATGATGAGCCACACACTGCAGGGAACACAGTGACCCAACATGACAAAAATGAGGTCCTCTTGCATAACCACATGCCCCCACGGGAGGAAAGCATTTCAAAGATGTGGATGGGAGAGAGCCCACTGTTATCATTTCACATAAAGGACAGTGGTAATGGACCATTAGAAAAGAAAAATTACTGCTCCATTGTTCCTTTATGCGGACACGAACCATTTATTACAAATGTAACCAGCCCTGCTCAGCAGAGCCAAGGGAGAAGGTGCCTTAGAACCTGAGGCATTCATTTAAATAAACCCCATCCGGACGCCAATCTAGGCAAATTTGCTCACCACGAATTCGCACTAACCTCACTCCCTTGAAAACAGCTTCTCCTTAAACCCCCACTTCTTCATCCTTTGGAGGCTCCACACTTTCGAGTTGTCCTCTCTTGCCTGAAGGTTCGTAAGGGCAGAGACTATCCCTCTACTGCCTTCAAATTCTAACAGGTAGCACAGGGTTGTTACACGGTCGCTGCTCTTTCCCAGAAATAAGTTCTCATAAACGCTTCATTGAATAAGAGGCCTTATAATAACAACGGTGTCCTGGGCTGAATTTTTGCTGTCAAATTGCCAAAGATGAAACAAAATTAGAATACCCAGCATTGGCAGTATTGGATTTTACTTTAGTATTGCCTGTCCACAAAGCAGTTTAGAAATAATATCGAAAGCTTCAAAATTAGCATTTTTTTCTTCAAGCAAGAGAATGGGGGGGAGAGGAGGAGAGGCGGAGGGGGAGGAGGGGGAGGGGGATGGGGAGAGGGGAAGAGGGGAGGAGGAAAGCAAGCGAACTAAAGTATACACCGCAAGGGGGCGGGGTGTGAAAGGACAGTCGGGGATGGCCAGGCGCACTGGGCTGGCTCAGAGTGGTGATGGCTCACACACCCGCGTGCACCAACCCCCTGCGGTAATGGGAGAGGACGAGCCACCTGCCCGAGAGTGACCGCTAGGCCTCCCTTACCTGGACTCAGCTTCTCATGCGCCCACCTGGCCAACTGACCCGAAAGGCTCCCTGGGAACAGGAAACGCTGCTACCGCTTGAGCTCTCCACTTGTGAGAGGACCTGGAGCTCTCCAGGGGGCCACCAGTGGGCAGCCTGGGGCCCTGCGGCCCTTCCCGCCTGGCAGAGAGCCCCTGGCGACATGGCCAAGATGTAGGTGAAGGTCAGGAGCAGTCCCAGGACCTCCCCCACCCCAATGCAGGGAGGCAGAAGGCAGGAAGGTGGGGTCAAGTCTGCCTTGCGCAGCCCCTCCTCTCCCCCCACTCTCCATGCACCCTTGGAGGGATAGAGTGACCGGAATGGGTCTCATTCCCATGAAGGTCCATCCCTCCCCTGGCTTGCCTTAGGCCCAGCCAGGGAGAGTAGGAGGTCACCATTAAAAATTGGCATATTCTTAAACTAGGAACCTAAACCTTATTCTAAGAAACAGGATAAGTCAGCAATTTGTCCTAAGACTTATTGCAAAGAAATTCAATGCGGCATGGCTCATCTTATTAGAAAGTTGAAACTAAACAAAATGTCTGATGTTAGGGTATTTGTAAAAAGCTTACCTCTTTACAAAGGAATACTATACAGATATTTAAAATGATGTAAAGAGAGAAGATTTCTGTTATGTGGAGAGAAATAAGAAAAACAAATCATAAAACGTAAAATGTCCCAAGTTTTCTTTTTAGAAAAATTATGTGGGGACTATGCATATGCATAACAGTACTTACTTGTGAGTGATAAGAATATGAGGTTTTTCACTTTTTGTTTGTCACTATCTTACATTACCTTATGATTACTCTAAAATGAATATATATTACTTACGCAAAAAAGAAACACACATTTTTACTTATTTGTTTAGTTTGTTGTAAGAGGACCTGCATGAATACGTCACAACTGGTAGACTTTCAGACACTAACCTCAGTGCAGACAAACATTTAGGTCTCCGAAGTCTTTCCAGATAGGAACTGCTTCTCGAATTGCTCAAAGGGCACCGTTTTGACTCTGAGATACCCCACCCTGCAGAATAACCTGGCTTCCTAGCTTCTTATAACTATAAGCACCAGAAGGCAAATGATTTGGAAAAATTGGACCTTGCTGCTGAAAGGTATAAACTTAAATAAAGGTTGCTCTGACTCAAGGTTTAGTTTTGTAGCTTGTTATATAGCAATCCCATTAAATTATACATTTTCATCCATTCTTTGTTGGGAGATTGTCCTATCCAACAATTTTTCTAATCTTCTAAATAGCCTTAATGGATTAACTTTCCCAAGTCAAAGAAAAGTTTACTCTTCCACACGTTGGCTAGTTTGTTTTCCAGGAACAAAGCTAAGGTCAAAGGAGATGTTGCACACACACACAGATGTATATCTATAGCTATTTCTGTGTCTATGTACTATATATCTATATAGATACAGATGTTGAGAGAACAGAAAGTCAGTATTCTCCGTTAACAAGCATCTTGTATTGGACACATAAATCTACTCTTTGGTGAGTATTATAAAGTATTTCTTTTTTCTTTAGCTATTTTTGCTTTGCAACTTCAGACATCTTTTGACTGTTCTTCTGCTAATCACTGAGAATAGCATTAAAGGGTGCATAGTAGGCATGAAAGAAATACTTGTAGTTGACTGAGCATGTATATCTGATTAATCATAAGGAAGTCAGGGATTAAAAAATGAGATTCTGAAATAGGTTATAAATATTTTAGATGAGGACAAATAAATCTGAAGTCTTTGCAAATAGCTTTTTTACTAACCCCCCTACAGACTTTAGAGTGCTCTGTTACCTAGAAGAGAATGAACATTTTTTTGGTCAAAACATTTAATCATATTTTTCTCTGCATATCTATGAGCAGTCTGCCCTTTTAGACTTTTGCCTGTATGTTTTGCCTATATATTTACTGTAAGTAACAAGGCTTCATACATCACTGCTTTGTTGAGTTATAGTCTTCCATGTCATCCTGAATTGTTTTCAGGTAATAAATTAGGTTCTCTGGCATGTGCAGTAATATAAAGCATAATCCAACCTAATCTAACCAGTGTCTAACCAAGGAAGACACTTTGCGTCTGAGGCCTTGGAATCTAGTTCTGACATTCGCAGTACCTGGCACAGTGATACTGACCAAGGCTCCTGGATTTTCTGAATCTCTATTTCTTCACCTGTAAGGAGAGGAAGTTGTCACTAGATGATCTCTAAGGCTCTTTCCAGCTTTATAGTCTTTGCAGTGAAATTATATGGAAACTGTTATTTGGAATGATTTATCACTGCTCTTCAAAGGTTTGAGGCATAGATCAAGGCCTAGAGTGACAGCAATCTTCTGATGGAGGAAACAGGAAAAGTCATTTGGCATAAAATGCACTTGTCTTTTCTGCCTCCTGGAGGCCAAGAGGCAGAATTAATGCAGCTTCTGCAGCAGAACATGTGGCTAAATGCATAAACTCTTCAAAGCACAGGGGCTTTGAAACGGGCATTTCCCACAAGTCACAGTTGATCAAACCATGTAATTGGAATGGTAGGTTTACTCCTGGCAGTTTTTTTCTCCTTTTTTTCTCTCTGCAAGTTGTAAATTCAAGTAGGCCTGTGCTGCTTGTGTTCAGCCTGGAAAGTTCTCCAATGACTCAGACCCTGTGATGTATCTCCTACGTGCAACTTTTGCAGAAACTAACAAATCAGTGGTTGACATACACTTTTCTTCCTCTGGGTTGTGCACTCAGCCTCCTCTACAATCCTTGGGTCTATCTTAAAGACATTGATCTCAGAGAAGAGATCCCTTTTAACTTGATGCTTTTACGTAGTGAGGAAACCTATGCTTGTTATATCTGGAGTTTTACAATAGGTGGCAGGGCAGTGTTCTTTTCCTTAAAAGGCACTGTCATAGTTGTGTTTTGTTTATCCCAGTCCCTAGATGGGGGCAGCTGTCTTCACTACGTGTGCTTTAGCAGATGCCAAACCCAAGTAAGAGATCTCTCATTATATTATTAGGGAATTAGTGCATGTAATGCTCCAAATCTACTAACTTGAATAAAGAATATAATATTAAGCTCATTGAGGATTCCTTCGAAAGTAGTTCCCCCAACTCCTGCTGGAAAGTAGTGGATAAAACTAAGACACTGGGTTGCCTGGGTGGCTCAGTTAAGTTAGCCCTTAACTCAGAGGTTAAGCCTCTGCCTTCGGCTCATGTCATGATCTCAGGGTCCTGGGATCAAGCCCTCATCCGGCTCTCTGCTCAGCAGGGAACCTGCTTCCCTCCCCTCTCTCTACCTGCTGCTCTACCTACTTGTGATCTCTCTCTCTGTGTCAAGTAAATAAATAAAATCTTTGGGGGAAAAAGAAACCTAAGATATTTTAAAGTAATATTTTATACTTCTAAGACATGATTTTCAAATGTTACAGTGAAAAATATTATAGAATTAATCTCCATGTCAGTTTGAAGAGAGGAAGAATTATTGACCTCATTATCTTGTAAAGGTCAAAGAGTGGTTATAGAACTTGTCTGGCAATTTACTGCAGGTTTGAAGTAGATCAGGAAAAAAACCAAGTCCTGATGGTTGTAGTGGTTATTGTTATTCAACAAACCTCCTACTATAAGACACTGTTAGTACCCATGATTCTGCACCCAATTCCAGTGTGTTTTTTCGGTAATGACTACAATCAGCCTCAGTGCCAAAGGTTAAGGGCTAAGTACTGCAAGACTACCCCATACCAACCTCTTCAGATGCCAAACCCAAGTCTGGCTATGGATCATATGTTCTCATGACCTCCTCCTTGGGCTTGATTAATTTTGCTATAGCAGCTCACAGAACTCAGAGAATCATTTTACTTGCCAGATTACCAGTTTATTATAAGAGGATGTAACTCAGAAACAGGTAGCTGGAAAAAATGCATAGGGTAAGGTATGGAGAAAGGGCAGAGAGCTTCCATGCCCTCTCCAAACATGCCACTCTCCAGCCCCTCCACCTGTTCACCAGCCCAGAAATTCCCTGGACACTGACCTTTGGAGGATTTTATGGAGGCTTCCTTACATAGACATAATTGAATAGATTTTGGGCCATTGATCTTGAAACTCAGTCTTCAGCTCCTTCCCAATCCCTGAAGTCATGAATGGGACTGAAAGTTCCAACCCTATAATGACATGGTTGTGTCCACTGGCAACCAGGCCCCATCCCTAACAGCTTTCCAAAAATCATCTCATTAACATAACAAACAACATAAGAACTCTCTCCACAGGTAATTCCAAGTGTTTTAAGAACTCTGTGCCAGGAACTGGAACAAAGACCAAATACGTATTTCTTCTTATAAATCACAATAGCACCATAACCAACGTTTATTGAGTTTGTCGTGTATTCAGGGCACTGTTATAACTACTATAACTGGTTGAAATATCTCCACCACAAGCTTTTAAGGTAGATACTGTCATACCCTAATTTTAAGGATGAAGAAACTAAAACACAGGGGTTGAGTAACTTACTTATTTTTATATTTTTACTCACTTCTTTTATGATGATTCTGCTGGTAAATGGATCTGAGCCCAGGTAGTCTGAGGCCAGGATTCACACTGTTAGTTGTTCACTACGCTCCTTACCAACCACAGTTGGTATTTGTGGGCATGTACAGTACAGCAGAGTGTGCCTGGATACCTAAAACTCAAGCCTAAATGTGGGCAATGTCATAGGAGAGATGAAATACCACAGTCCTATAGATGTGCAATGAAGGAGGGATAAAGGGATGATGGTTCTGGGAAGACTAATGATTGTGATATTATGGAAAATTGGTCTTTTGTTATTTTCAAAATAACTCTGGAGTATTCACTAAATTTGTCTTTGATGATATTTGCATGTAGACACAGTGAATGTTATTGCTATGCCAGTTAAAAATAGATTATCTACTCTTTGTCTGTGGAAACACTTTGAAAGACTCTTCTTCAGAGCCACAGGAGCTTAATAACTCATTTTGCTTCAATGTTAATTGTATTTTTTTCTCCAATTGACCTAATCTTTCCATGAGTAAAATGACTGCATCTCATTTTGATTTATAATTAAAAATTGTGCAAAGGCTGTAAACTGTTCCTGAATTTACTAAATCTTGCCTAGTAAAAGCAATACTCAATGACTTATGTGCATACATGTCAGAATTAATTGGATTGTTACCTGAATGTTCACAAAATGCCATTCATTGCCTTTTAAATTTGAAGTTTACATTTTGATGAGTCTTGTCTCTTCCTTGAGTGATCTTTCCCAGAGTTAACTCTCACTTCTCTGAAGTCCTATGACTGTTCCCATAAGTGCTTCTACCATTAACTATATCTTGTAATAGATGCTCTCTGGCTTTATATTTAAAACTACTAGGTCTTGGGGCACCTGGGTGGCTCAGTGCATTGAGCCTCTACTCTTAGGTCATGATCTCAGGGTCCTGGGATGGAGCCTCACATCAGGCTCTCTGCTCAGCATGGAGCCTGCTTCCCCCTCTTTCTCTGCCTGTCTCTCTGCCTACTTGTGATCTCTCTCCCCGTCAAATAAATAAATAAAAAATCTTACAAAAAATAAAATAATAAAATTACTAGGTCTCCCTAATGAGTCTGTTATCATCTTCAGTGTCATCTTCTCAGGAGAAGTAAAAATGCCTTTATTTCTACTGTTGTCAGCTTCTGCTACTTTGAGCATGTAGAGATAGAAATGCCATGGAGCTGACTTGTGAGTGGTGGTCAATGATCTGCTGATGTTCCTAGATGTAATTCAGTCTGGTGGTTAGGCCCCTGGGCTGGAAGTCAGGAGATTTGGATTCTTTTTCCCATTTTCTGTGATTTATGCTCCTTTACTTAAGCTCTCATTTCCTCTACCAATAACTTGAAGGAAAAGTCGTTGTCTACTTTGCACTTTAGAAACAGACTCGCATGGGCTTCTACCTCCAGAGATTCTAATTCTATGGGTCTGGGCTGTGGAGTTTCACGTGATTCTATTGAGAAGCTGAAGGACATTGTCCAGCACTATTTTTTTTTTAACTTCCTGCCTTATTATCTTCTCCTTCTCTGATCCTCCTCCTGTCACAAATGTGGTCTTTCTAAAACACAAATATGAGCTTATCTACTTCATGCTAAAACTCTTAGTTATAAAGTGGAATGTTAGCTCCTTAGAATATTGTACAAGACCCTACATAATATGTGCTTAGCCTGCCTCTCTGACCACATTCTACAGCATGTCCCTCCTTGCACATTTGTCTACCCATGATGCTCCATTCTGCTTGTGCACATATTGTTCTGCCCAAGATGATCCCCTCCTCCTCTGTCCCAACTATTCACTCATTGATCATCTACTAACCATCCTTGAAACCTCAGTGAAGATGTCATCTCTGTTCAGGAAGTCTTTTGGACTTGTCTGAGCAGACTTAATCCTCCGTCTTCTATGTTAAGGGTGTATTTTATACTGATATTCTTCTTCTTCTCATACAATATTATAATTATTTCTTTGCATGTCTAATGTTTGAGGATAACAATTGTGTCTTATTCATCATGCTTCTTTAGCACATAGCACAGTATAGGAACTCAATAAAGCTCACTGAATTAAATTGAATTAATATTAATAAAAAGTTTAGAATTCTTTAAAAAGGAGTACAAATATACTTGGCATAAAAAAGAAAGAATGCAATACAACAGGAAGACTCCTCCAATCAAATTTTTGTAAGATAATTTTAAGTACATCTGGCATGTGTACTATCAAGGAATTCTTAAAGTCAGCTGAGTCCCTATTTTGCTTTTGTATAGATCCAAGTTATTAACTAAGCGAGCATTTTTGAGTTAATTCTATTTGCTCTGGTACCACGGCTGTTCTCAAGGAGCTCGATGTGAAACAGACAAGTCAAAAAGCAGTTACATTTTTAGAATGATCAAATGCTATGATACAGGTAAGCACACACTTACCTCCGGGGTCAATTAACCTTGTCCTGGAGACATTCTTATAATGGCTTAAATTTTACTCCTTTCTGTTTTACTCAAGAAAGCACGGTCAAATGAAAGTTACTAAAAGAGATGGGTACTATTATAGGAACAATCCTGCATTTACTCAAGACTTTGAGTTTCAATACATCAGAAACAAGTCTTTTTTAAGTAAATAATTCACAAACCTTGATAATTTAGCACTTATAGTATCAAATTCTCTTGTGATATATTTTAGAACTAATGGCTACGTATAGGTGTATTACACTATTTTGGGGAAAGAGGAACCACTTCCTTTGTGTATATATGATGCATTTAGTCTTGTACAAATTTAGATTATATAGTCCTTTAGGACTACATCCATGCATATTGTAATCAAGAGAACGCTTCGTCCTTTAGAGAATTGGCGAGAACTCAAATTTAACTAGTATCACCAATGTAGGATGAGAGAATAATTATAATTTTATATCTTTGATGCTAATTCTATCTTTTCTCTTCACTTCTTTTAGTCAGTCAGACTTTCTGAAATGGGACCCTATCTACCATTAAATTTATAAGACCTCTAATTTAGACCCACTTCCTTTATCAGCTCTGCATCTTAGCCCATTTCCTTTTATTTCCCTAAAACAGTACCAGTGATTGATGGGCCGTAATGTAATACATATACTACAATATAAATGACAACACCTGCATTACTCAGAACATGCCAGATGTGAATGAGCTGAGGTCATTACATTGAGGTGATTTCATTTCATCTGTAGGGTGGGTCAGTTGTGTCATTAGTACCATTAATCTCTAAGGGCATGTTAGACACACAATGCAGCTTAGCAAACACTTTTTATAAGAGTCCTAGATCCTAGCTCTATCTAAAAAGTCATCACATCATAAAGATAAAAAAATCTAGTAAAAAATAAAAATAAAAAGGAAAGAACGTGTATATCAGTCAGATGGCACAGTAATCTTAGAACTCAGATATAAGATATGAAACTCGCAGAATGCTAGAACCTAGTTGATACATTGTGATTTTTGAACTCTCATTTCTGTATTTATTTGTAGGAAAACATGCTGAAGAAGAGTATCGGTGATTACACAGATCAATTTTTTTAGAAACCAACTTATAATGGGGCTCAATATAGTATAAGGTCCTTGATTACCTTCATTACTTTGATTACCAGACTAGATTCCATTTATACAATTCCTAATCCTAAATAACTCATGTTTTTGGCAGCCCATTTGGAACTGTTTTGGACATCACTCATTAGATATGGCTTCCAAAGAGTTTAAAGTTAATTTCTAACCACCAGATGATGACTACCAGACTATCACTGTACTCCTTAAATCAAGCAAAACCTATAAAACTGTTGCTGTCAGATGTTTAATTGCCCCCTTAATTCTATCTGACCTCATTATAAGTATTTTATTAGGCTAAAGGCAGTAAAATTCCTCATAGTCCATAACCCTTTGTAGTCCTAAAAGCACACTGATACACTAATTCTATCTGTTACCCTGAATGTTAAAAGAATTTGTATCTAGATAGGTAGGTAGAATTTTTTCCTCTAAGACTCTCTTGGCCCACCAATGAAAGCAGATTAAATTATTTCTCTCAACCAAGAATATTCCCATGGGCACCTGTGTTGCTCCATCGGTTAAGTATCTGCCTTCATCTCTTGTCATAATCTCAGGGTCCTGGGATCCAGTCCCATGTCAGGCTCCCTGCTCAGTGGGGAAGTATGTTTCTCCTTCTCTTTCTGCCACTCCCCCTTCTTGTGCTCACTCTCTCTCTCTCTCTCCAATAAATAAATAAAATCTTCAAAAAAAAAGAATATTCTCAAAATAAAATACTATTTTTAAAAGGTAAGAGAAGTCAGCTTCCTTTTTTTACAATAACAAACATAACATATTCCTCATGGAAATAGAACGTAGTCTCTTTGAAGAAAAGGACCATTTCTTTTACTCCACAACCCCACGTATTATCTTACTAAAAATATTTGGTGAATTTTTGGCAACACCCATAAGAGCAACATAGGCCCAATGCTACTATTGTCAGTTGAAGGGATAAGGCTATGAACCCCAATTCTGTAGTATTTAATCTTGAAACAGGTATTTGTTGACTTGAGATTTATTTTTTGAGATTCTCCAAGGCTTCTTATGTTTTTTTTGTTCCTCATTTTCCCATTTTCCCCTCTATCAACACATGTAGGTTTGGGTGCTGACCTGAAAGGAGGGTTCACTACATAAACTATTAGTTTGATATCAGACCTATAAAGCACTATTTTAATTATGTTTTAGGGAGGAATTCTTATATCAACTGATTTCATACCACCAATATAACATTGAATTTTAGTCATTTACACCCAATTCAAAGGTTACTTTTGGAGAAGAATTAAGTCATTGCTCCCCAACATAAACCTTAAGCCTAGTCCTGGTTTTAGAGAGAAGAGTGAGGTATTCTTTCCTATTTTTGACAAAATGAATTTGTCCCTCTTCTGCCACTCTAGTCCCAGTTTTTCTCCCTGAGCACCCTGATCTCCCTGTGACAGTAGTTTTTAACTAGCAGGATGGACAGTGAATAGGTCCAAAGGTTTTTGACCATAGGCACATATATCCATTTCTGGTCAGGGACAGGTTTGGCTCAGCCAGCAAGCAAGGAGTGATCTCCCCCTTTCATCAATTATTTAGCACCTGTATGGTGACAGGTCTGCACTGACTGTGGGCATAAGAGATCAGGCAAAATCTGATAGGGCCCCCACTCCCATGGGGATTACAGTCAAATGGGGGAAAAGATATGTTAATCAAACAATCACACACATAAATGTAATCCAGTGTGATAAGTGTGAAGAAAATGAGTACTTGGTTCAATGAGAACAGTGCTGGAAAATTTGATCTCACTGAGGCCAGCTGAGACTTCCTAAAGAAGTGAGGATGGCACCAAGATTTGGAAACCAGGGTCCTGAACCACAAGATCAAGCAGAAGGCAGAAATAGAATTCTAGGCATTTGGGGCCTGACCTCCTCTATCTCTACTCTCAGAAATTTTTCTTTTATTACTTGGGTAATCGAAGCAAAAGATTCTAAAGTCTATTCTATTCTATTCAGTTGAGAAATTCCCTCAATATTTAGAGCCTGAACAATCCTTGACCCACAGGTGTTTGCCGGCAAACAGCAGCAGAACTGTGAAGATATAATGGATGACCTCCACACATAAGATACAAAGGTCACCGTTAGTTATCGTATTTCTGTGTTTGCTCTTTAGATGAGGTTCAACATGCTCACTTTGTTTTAGGGCAATTTCTGTTCTAGTCCATGAACACACAAATACCTCCGGGAGCCAGTGGTTTCCGCAGCACCTACTGAACTCTTGCTTAGCTGAGATAATCCCGTTTACTGACCTCTGGTCACACAGGACACGCTGCGTAATTGCCATGGCTCTTCCATAGCCTTTTTAACCACCCTCCACCCCAAAATGATCTGACAGTTCCATCGCATGGTGAAGTAATGCCGTAGCTCTTTCTTTGTGCTTTGCTGTTTTATTGATTTTTCAATATTGTTCAGGTTCAGTTTGCTTCAGGAAACACTGTGTCTAGGCTTGAGTCAATGCAGTTAGGAAAGAAGCAAATGGCTGTTAGAATCCGAGTACACACACAGGGCTGATGCGGCCAACCTGTTTCCATTTCTTACCTATCTATCTCCCTGATGTCCGGGGCGGGCAGCAGAGGCCAGCAGTGACTGAGCTTTTCAAAGCATGCCTTTAAAGGATTGAGCAGAGCCTGTTTCGTCAATGAGCTGGAAATAATCAAAGGCATAGAGCTAGAGCCTCTGAAATAGAGAGGACATTGGGCGTTTAGATGTGTCACTAGATGGCAGTGTTTCTGAAGTTCACTCTGAAGAGACCCTATTTGGTGTTATAACTGCTGTTTTATCGAAAAGTCAGAGTAATAAATAATAGCTAATATTTATCAAAGTCTAATTATGTACCAGGAGACACAGCAAATGTTATGTTCACATCAACACTGTAAGATAGGCAAAATAATGATCTCTTTTTAGAGATGAAAAGGCAGGTTTAAAATAGTTAACTAATAACAGTGGGAATGAGGAATCTAGCTAAGTATTTCTCAGGTCTGACGTGGTTTGGATCCCAGTCTCCCTTTACTGTAGGTGCTAGTGTACCCTCACTTTCAAGAAGAGGAAACGAAGGAAAAAAGATGTTATTACATGCTCAAAGTCACACAGCTAGTATGTGGAAGAACAGGGATCTAAACTAGGTGGCTCTAACTAACTCTGGAGGCTATATATTTAAACAGTCCTTTCCTGTTTTGGCTGGAAAAGAAAAGGATTAAATGTACACAATTTTTTTTTCCTGCCATGCCTGCGAATTAGAAACTTAAAGTCCCTAAATTCTCTGTGCAAGTTATTTCTAGCGACGGTAGTGGAGGGGAAAATGATCAAAAGGAGAATGCTGTTATCCTAGAATTAGCCTGTAATAGTTCTTGAGGGTTTGAGTCAATTTCCCCAGAATTTGTAAATAAACCCCTCCATTCCTTAATAGAATAGCTCTCAAAAACTCATCTCCTCCCTGAATGATGAAATGCTGATCTCCCTTTTCATTCCAGACATGAAATTGAAAAGAAGACTGTGCCTAACCTTCTCATCGAAGTTTGTGGCTCAGATCAAATTTCTGAGAATAGACACTGAAGTAAGTACTCTTGCTGCCATCTTGATGGCTCCTCTAATCATACCTTGTACTCTCATCACACATTTCTAATCAGTATTTTTAAGATGATTCATCATGACCAGAAGCCACAGAGCCCATGGATTCTGAAGTTTTGCTTTTATTTTTCAAGTCTACCTATGGGAAGTGATTTGCTGACATTTTGTTCAGTCATGGTGAACATCTACGGAGCATGCGTTTATGATGAGATATCACTGGAATACAAGAGTGGTAAAAGTATCATTTCTTGTTCAAGATCTTAGAGAAAGACCTGGAAGTTGGATGGTGAGGCAACAGAAGAAACTCACCCAATGTAACACACAAGGTGTCAATTTTAGTAGAAATACTCATATTCCAAATTTCATTCTTTTCAGTTCTTATTTAATTAATATTTTTCTGGAAATTCCATTAATCATAGTGCCTGCCTGCGGGCACCACTGTTTTCCAGATGCCCATTAAAGAAGCAAAGAAACTAGGGTCAAAAAATCACTTTAAAAGCTCACATCTACCTGTAAGTAACCCAAGATATTTAGAATCTTTCGGATTATGTAACAAACTAGCTGTCACCAACGACCAAAATAAGAATGATGGCCAACACATCTAGTCAACCAGATGACAAAGGGAAGGGGTAACACAAAGCTTCTTGCCATTCCTTTAAAATGGCTCTCCCTAACTGAACCTTTCTCTCTTTAAATCGAAGGAGAATGGTTTAGTAAAGATTCTAGCTCATTAGAATCTGTTACTTCTTGGATTCCTTATGTGTGACACTGTTTCTTTAAAACAATCCTAGAAATCTGGTTTATTATTTAAGATTTTATTTTTTTATTTGAGAGAGAGAGTGAGTGAAAGCACACAAGCAGGGTGAAGGGCAGAGGGAGAAGCAAAGGGCCCGGGATTAAGTCCCACATCAGGCAAGTGACTAGAGGACTAAGATTTCTAAGGCTAGCCCCCCAAATCCTTTCCACATGTTGCCTCCTAAATTAGCACCCAATGCATTGTTGCTTTTTTTTTTTTTTTATAAACAGTGTAAGTATACATATGCATGCTTGAAAAAGCTTGGGGAATCATCTTGGTGAAATGTAACTTTTATTTTTCTAAAATAATTATATGTGCCTCGTGAAAAAAATTCCAACATAGAAGACTAGAACACAGAAAAGTACATATTAACAAGGAACAGTTATAAATTAAAATTAATCGTTTTAGCTTGTAGCAATTCTGGCGATTACCTCTATGACGCCAAATAATATGCAGACATCTTTAATTCTTCATTAAAAAATTATCAGCAACATCTCTTATCTCACTGATATGAAAGAATTAATTCCACTTCCCCGCTTCTCTGTTCACCCTAAGTTCTAATGGATACCAGTAGTTGAGATTCTTCAGTGGTTAGCTTTCTAACTCTATTCCATGCACATAAACCTCTCTTCCTTGACTTGCCAAAATCTGACTCCCTGATTTCAAATGTGCTGACCTTTGTACTTTCTCCCACTTGCTTGTTAGTTCTCTCTGACTCCTGTTTCTCAATGCAATGTTTTTATCTTCTGTATTAGGACAGGATGGTCCACACAGTTTGTGACTCAGATTTTCTACCGTATTTTTGTTTGTTTGTTTTGTTTTTTGTTTGTTTGTTTTTTGGCTCTATATTTTGGGAGGTTTCTGCAAGGACATCTCCCAGCACTTCTATTGATTTTTTTTTTTCATTTTGGAAATCATATTTTTTAATTACCAAGAAATATCTTCTTCTATGATTGTTCCTTTTCATACCAGCCTGTACTGTAGTTTGTTTTATGGTTTCAATATCTTCTCGTGTTTCTCTGAGGATATAAAAAAGAAATTTTCAAGCTCCCTTCTATCCCCTGAATTATATGTTTTCACTGGCGTGAGTTGTTCAATCCATCTTGTTTTTTTCCATTTGTGCAAATATATTCTCTCAAATATCGGCTGGTTCTTTTTTTGCCTGATATTATTTGTGAATGAAGGTCAGACTGGTTTATATAGCAGTCTTTAAAATACTCAGTATTGGGGAAAGTCATAAGGCAGAGTTCTTATACATTGATATGGACTTTTGGGGAAATTTAAAATATGTATCAGCGATATTAAAGTTGTTCATAGTCATTAACACACAGTTCTACTTTCAGGAATCTACCTTTGGGAAATGGCCAGAATAAGATAGTCTCATAAATATAAATGAATATATTTATTCATATAAATGAATAAATATAAATGAATAGAGACGTATAAATAAATACGACTGTGGGAGGAGTCAAGATGGCGGAGAAGTAGCAGGCTGAGACTACCTCAGCTAGCAGGAGATCAGCTAGAGAGCTTATCTAAAGATTGCAAACACCTGCAAATCCATCGGCAGATCGAAGAGAAGAAGAACAGCAATTCTAGAAACAGAAAAACAACCACTTTCTGAAAGGTAGGACTGGCGGAGAAGTGAATCCAAAGCGACGGGAAGATAGACCCCGGGGGGAGGGGCCGGCTCCCGGCAAGCGGGCGGAGCAACGGAGCACAAAATCAGGACTTTTAAAAGTCTGTTCCGCTGAGGGACATCGCTCCGGAGGCTAAACCGGGGCGAAGCCCACACAGGGTCGGCGTGACCTCAGGTCCTGCGGGGTCACAGAAGGATCGGGGGTGTCCGAGTGTCGCAGAGCTTGCGGATATTGAAACGGGAAAGCCGGCTGCAGAGACAGAGCCGACAGTGAGCTCGCAGCTCGGAGTTGCCTTGAACGGGCCGCAAGCTCGGTGAGCTCGGAGCGCGGCCGGAGATTGGGCAGACGCGAGTTACTGGGAGCTGTTCGCTGAGGGCGCACAGGGGAGCGGGGCCCCGGGCTCTCGGCTCCTCCGGGCCGGTGACCAGGAGGCCGCCATTTGTATTCCCGTCCTCCGGAACTCTACGGAAAGCGCTCAGGGAACAAAAGCTCCTGAAAGCAAATCCGAGCAGATCACTCAGCCCGGCCCCTGGTAAGGGCGGTGTAATTCCGCCTGGGGCAAAGACACTTGAGAATCACTACACCAGGCCCCTCCCCCAGAAGATCAACAAGAAATCCAGGCAAGACCAAGTTCACCTACCAAGGAGTGCAGTTTCGATACCAAGGAGAGAGCAGCAGAATTCCAGAGGAGGAGAAAACAAACCACGGAACTCATGGCTTTCTGCCTGTGATTTTTCAGTCTTGCAGTTAATTTAATTTTTTTCTTTTTCATTTTTTTTTCTCTTCTTCTGCTAAAATTTTTTATAACGTTTACCCTTTTCTCTTTTAACGTTTTTTAACTAGATTATCTAATATATATATTTTTCTTTTTTATACTTTTGTTTATTCATTTTCTTTTTTTTTAATTCTTTTTTTTTCTTTTTTTCTTTCTTTCTTTTTGAACCTTTTTTTATCCCCAAATCAGAAGAGATCCTAATCTCTTCAATCTTTTTTTTCTTAATTCTTTTTTAAATTCTTGATTGAATGTTTAATTCAATCTCTTTTTTTTAATTCTTTTTTTCTTTTTTTTCTTTCTTTCTTTTTGAACCTCTTTTTATCCCCAAATCAGAAGAGATCCCAATCAGAAGAGATTGGGAGATCCCAATCAGAAGAGATTGGGAGATCCCAATCAAAGGAGATCCCAATCAGAGGAGATCCCTCACCCAATCGTGAGGGGGGAGAAATCCCCCCTCACGATTTGGGATCTCTTCTGATTTGGTTAAAGCATATTTTCCTGGGATTGTTGCCACCCTTTTAGTATTTTACTTGCTCCTTCATATACTCTTAGCTGGACAAAATGACAAGGCGGAAAAATTCACAACAAAAAAAAGAACAAGAGGCAGTACCGAAGGCTAGGGACCTAATCAATACAGACATTGGTAATATGTCAGATCTAGAGTTCAAAATGACAATTCTCAAGGTTATAGCCGGGCTTGAAAAAGGCATGGAAGATATTAGAGAAACCCTCTCCAGAGATATAAAAGCCCTTTCTGGAGAAATAAAAGAACTAAAATCTAACCAAGTTGAAATCAAAAAAGCTATTAATGAAGTTCAATCAAAAATGGAGGCTCTCACTGCTAGGATAAATGAGGCAGAAGAAAGAATTAGCGATATAGAAGACCAAATGACAGAGAATAAAGAAGCTGAGCAAAAGAGGGACAAACAGCTACTGGACCATGAGGGGAGAATTCGAGAGATAAGTGACACCATAAGACGAAACAACATTAGAATAATTGGGATTCCAGAAGAAGAAGAAAGAGAGAGGGGAGCAGAAGGTATACTGGAGAGAATTATTGGGGAGAATTTCCCCAATATGGCAAAGGGAACGAGTATCAAAATTCAGGAGGTTCAGAGAACGCCCCTCAAAATCAATAAGAATAGGCCCACACCCCGTCACCTAATAGTAAAATTTACAAGCCTTAGTGACAAAGAGAAAATCCTGAAAGCAGCCCGGGAAAAGAAGTCTGTAACATACAATGGTAAAAGTATTAGATTGGCAGCTGACTTATCCACAGAGACCTGGCAGGCCAGAAAGAGCTGGCATGACATTTTCAGAGCACTAAACGAGAAAAACATGCAGCCAAGAATACTATATCCAGCTAGGCTATCATTGAAAATAGAAGGAGAGATTAAAAGCTTCCAGGACAAACAAAAATTGAAAGAATTTGCAAACACCAAACCAGCTCTACAGGAAATACTGAAAGGGGTCCTCTAAGCAAAGAGAGAGCCTACAAGTGGTAGATCAGAAAGGAACAGAGACAATATACAGTAACAGTCACCTTACAGGCAATACTGGCACAAAAATCATATCTCTCAATAGTTACCCTGAATGTTAATGGGCTAAATGCCCGAATCAAAAGACACAGGGTATTAGAATGGATAAAAAAACAAAACCCATCTATATGTTGCCTCCAAGAAACTCATTTTAAACCCGAAGACACCTCCAGACTTAAAGTGAGGGGGTGGAAAAGAATTTACCATGCTAATGGACATCAGAAAAAAAGCAGGAGTGGCAATCCTTATATCAGATCAATTAGATTTTAAGCCAAAGACTATAATAAGAGATGAGGAAGGACACTATATCATACTCAAAGGGTCTGTCCAACAAGAAGATCTAACAATTTTAAATATCTATGCCCCCAACGTGGGCGCAGCCAACTATATAAACCAATTAATAACAAAATCAAAGAAACACATCAACAATAATACAATAATAGTAGGGGACTTTAACACTCCCCTCACTGAAATGGACAGATCATCCAAGCAAAAGATCAACAGGGAAATAAAGGCCTTAAATGAGACACTGGATGAGATGGACATCACAGATATATTCAGAACATTTCATCCCAAAGCAACAGAATACACATTCTTCTCTAGTGCACATGGAACATTCTCCAGAATAGATCACATCCTCGGTCCTAAATCAGGACTCAACCGGTATCAAAAGATTGGGATCATTCCCTGCATATTTTCAGACCACAATGCTCTGAAGCTAGAACTCAACCACAAGAGGAAGTTTGGAAAGAACCCAAATACATGGAGACTAAACAGCATCCTTCTAAAGAATGAATGGGTCAACCGGGAAATTAAAGAAGAATTGAAAAAAATCATGGAAACAAGTGATAATGAAAATACAACGGTTCAAAATCTGTGGGACACAACAAAGGCAGTCCTGAGAGGAAAATATATAGTGGTACAAGCTTTTCTCAAGAAACAAGAAAGGTCTCAGGTACACAACCCTACACCTAAAGGAGCTGGAGAAAGAACAAGAAAGAAACCCTAAGCCCAGCAGGAGAAGAGAAATCATAAAGATCAGAGCAGAAATCAATGAAATAGAAACCAAAAAAACAATAGAACAAATCAACCAAACTAGGAGCTGGTTCTTTGAAAGAATTAATAAAATTGATAAACCCTTGGCCAGACTTATCAAAAAGAAAAGAGAAAGGACCCAAATAAATAAAATCATGAATGAAAGAGGAGAGATCACAACTAACACCAAAGAAATACAAACTATTATAAGAACATACTATGAGCAACTCTACGCCAACAAATTTGACAATCTGGAAGAAATGGATGCATTCCTAGAAACATATGAACTACCAAAATTGAACCAGGAAGAAATAGAAAGCCTGAACAGACCCATAACCAGTAAGGAGATTGAAACAGTCATTAAAAATCTCCAAACAAACAAAAGCCCAGGGCCAGATGGCTTCCCGGGGGAATTCTACCAAACATTTAAAGAGGAACTAATTCCTATTCTCCTGAAACTGTTCCAAAAAATAGAAATGGAAGGAAAACTCCCAAACTCATTTTATGAGGCCAGCATCACCTTGATCCCAAAACCAGACAAGGATCCCATCAAAAAAGAGAGCTATAGACCAATATCCTTGATGAACACAGATGCAAAAATTCTCACCAAAATACTAGCCAATAGGATTCAACAGTACATTAAAAGGATTATTCACCACGACCAAGTGGGATTTATCCCAGGGCTGCAAGGTTGGTTCAACATCCGCAAATCAGTCAATGTGATACAACACATCAATAAAAGAAAGAACAAGAACCATATGATACTCTCAATAGATGCTGAAAAAGCATTTGACAAAGTACAGCATCCCTTCCTGATCAAAACCCTTCAAAGTGTAGGGATAGAGGGCACATACCTCAATATCATCAAAGCCATCTATGAAAAACCCACTGCAAATAACATTCTCAATGGAGAAAAACTGAAAGCTTTTCCACTAAGGTCAGGAACACGGCAGGGATGTCCATTATCACCACTGCTATTCAACATAGTACTAGAAGTCCTAGCCTCAGCAATCAGACAACAAAAGGAAATTAAAGGCATCCAAATCGGCAAAGAAGAAGTCAAATTATCACTCTTCGCAGATGATATGATACTCTATGTGGAAAACCCAAAAGACTCCACTCCAAAACTGCTAGAACTTATACAGGAATTCAGTAAAGTGTCAGGATATAAGATCAATGCACAGAAATCAGTTGCACTTCTCTACACCAACAACAAGACAGAAGAAAGAGAAATTAAGGAGTCAATCCCATTTACAATTGCACCACAAACCATAAGATACCTAGGAATAAACCTAACCAAAGAGGCTAAGAATCTATACTCAGAAAACTATAAAGTACTCATGAAAGAAATTGAGGAAGACACAAAGAAATGGAAAAATGTTCCATGCTCCTGGATTGGAAGAATAAATATTGTGAAAATGTCTATGCTACCTAAAGCAATCTACACATTTAATGCAATTCCTATCAAAGTACCATCCATCTTTTTCAAAGAAATGGAACAAATAATTTTAAAATTTATATGGAACCAGAAAAGACCTCGAATAGCCAAAGGGATATTGAAAAACAAAGCCAAAGTTGGTGGCATCACAATTCCGGACTTCAAGCTTTATTACAAAGCTGTCATCATCAAGACAGCATGGTACTGGCACAAAAACAGACACATAGACCAATGGAACAGAATAGAGAGCCCAGAAATAGACCCTCAACTCTATGGTCAACTAATCTTCGACAAAGCAGGAAAGAATGTCCAATGGAAAAAAGACAGCCTCTTCAATAAATGGTGTTGGGAAAATTGGACAGCCACGTGCAGAAAAATGAAATTGGACCATTTCCTTACACCACACACAAAAATAGATTCAAAATGGATTAAGGACCTCAATGTGAGAAAGGAATCCATCAAAATCCTTGAGGAGAACACAGGCAGCAACCTCTTCGACCTCAGCCGCAGCAACATCTTCCTAGGAACATCGCCAAAGGCAAGGGAAGCAAGGGCAAAAATGAACTTTTGGGATTTCATCAAAATCAAAAGCTTTTGCACAGCAAAGGAAACAGTTAACAAAACCAAAAGACAACTGACAGAATGGGAGAAGATATTTGCAAACGACATATCAGATAAAGGACTAGTGTCCAAAATCTATAAAGAACTTAACAAACTCAACACCCAAAGAACAAATAATCCAATCAAGAAATGAGCAGAGGACATGAACAGACGTTTCTGCAAAGAAGACATCCAGATGGCCAACAGACACATGAAAAAGTGCTCCATATCACTCGGCATCAGGGAAATACAAATCAAAACCACAATGAGATATCACCTCACACCAGTCAGAATGGCTAAAATCAACAAGTCAGGAAATGACAGATGCTGGCGAGGATGTGGAGAAAGGGGAACCCTCCTACACTGTTGGTGGGAATGCAAGCTGGTGCAACCACTCTGGAAAACAGCATGGAGGTTCCTCAAAATGTTGAAAATAGAACTGCCCTATGACCCAGCAATTGCACTACTGGGAATTTACCCTAAAGATACAAACGTAGTGATCCAAAGGGGCACGTGCACCCGAATGTTTATAGCAGCAATGTCCACAATAGCCAAACTATGGAAAGAACCTAGATGTCCATCAACAGATGAATGGATCAAGAAGATGTGGTATATATACACAATGGAATACTATGCAGCCATCAAAAGAAACGAAATCTTGCCATTTGCGACAACATGGATGGAACTAGAGCGTATCATGCTTAGCGAAATAAGTCAAGCGGAGAAAGACAACTATCATATGATCTCCCTGATATGAGGGAGTGGTGATGCAACATGGGGGCTTAAGTGGGTAGGAGAAGAATCCATGAAACAAGATGGGATAGGGAGGGAGACAAACCATAAGTGACTCTTAATCTCACGAAACAAACTGTGGGTTGCTGGGGGGAGGGGGGTTGGGAGAAGGGGGGAAGGTTATGGACATTGGGGAGGGTATGTGCTTTTGGGTAAATTGGAAGGGGAGATGAACCATGAGAGACTATGGACTCTGAAAAACAGTCTGAGGGGTTTGAAGTGGCGGGGGGGTGGGAGGTTGGGGTACCAGGTGGTGGGTATTATAGAGGGCACAGCTTGCATGGAGCACTGGGTGTGGTGAAAAAATAATGAATACTGTTTTTCTGAAAATAAATAAATTGGAAAAAAAAATAAAGGACTAGGGGGTCTGGGCACCTGGATGGCTCAGTCAAAAAATAAATAAATAAATAAATAAATAAATAAATAAATAAATACGACTGTGGAATACTATGCAGCATTAAAGTTGATGCACAGGATAAATTTTTAGTACTGTGGGAATCTCATATATGTGTATATGTTGCCTATATAAATGGATTTGCCTATTTACAAACATAATGCGATTTAAATTTTATTATTTATTTATTATTATTATTATTTTTTACAACTTAAATTTTAAACATCACTTAAAAACAGGTAAAACCAGATGGAGAAGGGCAGGTGGAACTTGTCACCAAGCCACCCATTGATCCCCTCCCTGAGCTCTCTGAAGTTCCTGCTCCTGGCTGCGGTGGGAGCTGCCCTGGTTTTGTTCTGGGAGGACTGACTGACTGACTAAGGTGGACGAAGCTTCATTCTCAACTCCCAGTTCAGTGACTCACAACTTTATCATTGTGTATGTGTGTGTCACCTGCATGTCAGCATTTGTGTCTGTGTTTCGGTGAGTCTGTGTTGTGGCTGCAATGCCCCTGTATGTGTGTGTGTCTGTATCTGTGTCCCTGCATGCATGTGACTCTGCTGTCTCCCCCTCCTGTGTGGCTTAACTTTTACCACTAAAGTGTCCCACTGGCTTTGTTGTGGGGACCCTAAATCTTGGGTGCAGCCCTAGGGTATCTTCCTCAAGGGCATGGCTCACTTGCTCCTTTCTCCAGGACCTTCCCTCTGCCACCTTTCTGCTCTAGCTCTGCCTGGTGGAAGCCTGGCAACTGGCAAAACCTAGAGTGGGGGGGAAGTGTTGACAAAGCTGCAAGGGAAGACCTTTGAACTCGGGCTCCATTTACTATAGGCAGTGAAATGTCACTGAAGGTTTTTCACACGGCATTAATGTGATTAACATGGCAGTTTTAAGAAAGTTGTTGGATGGATGGCATTGTGTGAAATGATTAAGTAGGAAGAGTAAGGCAATGTTCTGGCCCTCCAGGTGTGAATCAGACACTGGCTGAACAGGATTGAAAGAAATGTCAGCTAGAGAGGGAGGCAAGGGTAGAAAAGTGTTGGAGAAAATCCTTGAGAACTTGGTTAACATGTGACTCAAAGATGACCCAAGGGTTTTAAAACCATATTCTGACACATACCTGTTTGCTGCAGCATTATTCACAATAACCAAAAGATAGAACAACCTGAATGCCCATTAATGGAGGAATGGATAAATAAACTGTGGTATGCAAATACAATGGACTATTATTCAGCCTTAAAAAAGGAAATAAATTCTTTTTTTTTTTTAAAAAAAAAGGAAATAAATTCTTGATACGCTACAGCATGGATGAAGTGAGGCAAGTGAGGTAAGCCAGTCACAAAAGGACAAATACTACATGATTCTACTTACATGGATTACCTAGAGTAATCATATGCTTAGAAGCAGAAGTAGAATGTGCTTTCCAGGAGCCGGGAGCAGGGAGGAAAGGTCAGTTGTCTACCGGATATAGAGTCTCAGCTTTACAAGATGAAAAAGCTCTAGAGATCTGTTGCATGGTAGGGTTTACACAAGAATATACTTAAAAATGTTTAGGATAAGAGCAAATATATCTTTCACCTTTTACTAAAGAAATGGTTAAATGGTAAATTTTATGTTATGTGGGTTTTTTTTCACACAATAAAAGTGACTGTATCTGAAATATTTTGGGAATTAAAATTACATTGCAAACATCAGGTACTTTTCATCCAGAACTGTAAACATTATCAACACATTTGTAGCCTTTGAGTAAATTCCCCGATGTTTTAGAACTTTTCTTTTTTCAACAATTGCTTTTTAAATGCCTAGTACTTGCAGCGCTCCCTGCTAAGCTTTGGAGACACAGCAATACACTTCTGTTCTTCCCTGAAGGAGACTCAAGGGGCATACAGAAGGATCACCGTCCTTACAGATGTAGAGAAAATTGTTTTGGAAGGCGATGATGCATTTTGCAATTCACAGTGTTATACTTGGGGTGACAATTGAATTGTTCATATTTAGATAGCCTCTAGGAAATCTAGAAATTCCAGGACATCTATAAAATATTGAACTTCTATTAACAATCCCATGTAAAAATTTCCTTGAGTAATGACTTTGTGTAAGTCGCTTTGTTAGTAATGAATATTTCATGAGCTTCACTGTGTGCCATGCCCTGGTGGATGTGTTGTCTAGTGGGTGAGCTAGGTAAGAGGGGACAGAGGTTTTAAGGAGCGTGGTGCTAGGGCTGACCTAACACCCAACAATGAACCATATTTACCCTCCCGGGCAGGAAGATTTTCTGAAGACAGTGACGTTCAACCTGAGTTGGGATAAAATGTATAGAAAATAGTAAGATTCAGCTTTTGATCTTGGGGCTGTTCTGGTATACCAGGGAAACCGACACAAACAAAACTCAATAGGAGGTGAGCTAATGCTTTTATGTATGAAGTATAAACGAGAAGAGGATGGAAACGTAATTGGACCTGATAGGGTGGAAAGCCTAGTAATGAATCTTTCACAAGTTAGTCAGGTCATAGGATCGTAAGACAAAGGTCACGTTAGGCAGAAAGAGCATAAGAACAAGGGTACATAGGTTAAAATCTATGCTATCTGAGGACTCTTGTGGACTTCACTTTCTCCCAAGGCATCCTCCTTAACTCTCTACATGTTACATCTTAAAATTTCTCGTTAGGAAAAAAGTTCTGATATGACTTCAAACACAGAATGGTTATCAGATACATATGTAACTATTACAATAATGCAAATATATAATGATATATGAAATGATAGATGTAAAATTACCTGTAAGTGACACAGTGCTCATTGGTCATTGCTGTAAATAGGATAGTGACACCATTATTTAAGTGGTCTTCGGCATGGAATTTTGTCAGATAGTTTCTGGAATCCTAAGTAACATCTTTTAGATCTTTTTGTCTGTCCTTTAAGACATGGGTTCTTTATTTAACATTGGTTGTCTCTTACCTCCATGCGGTGTTTGCCTAATTATCCAGGGATCTGATCCTGAGCTTGGGTGTGTGTTCTAGAAGAAACAGTAGTATCCACAATAGTACCATAGTACCATGGGTGAAAGTTCTGAGGTCAATTTTGGCTTAACATATGGAAGAACTTCTTAACTTGCCTGCAACAGACTGAGAAAAAAATGTGTTTAAGTAAACTTTGCATAGTTTTAAAGAAAATTAAATTCATTTGATTTATAAGACTGTTCTTTATTCTGCGATCAGACCTTTTCAATTTCTTTGGTACTAGAATCTTCTTCATTTTATGAATTACACTGTGAGTGAGTTATAGTAGTTTTTTTCAGTGTCCTTACTTGGCAACATAAAGACTAGAAACACATTATTTGAAGTTTTATAGGCCCAGACTTTCATAAAGCCTGAGAATTCCAGTTTCCCTAACTCCCAGACTCTGCTCCAACTATCAAATTATGTCAGTTTTCAAGTTATCCTGTTAAAAGATAAGAAAAAAAAGCCCATTTGGATAATATCAGAGAATTTTTGCATGTGTTGATTTTAACTTTCTGCTTTATTTGGGTATTCTATCTTTCCTAAGAAGGTTGCTGAGGGAATGCCCTAATATGATACGATGAATCAGGAGACATAGAATCAAGTTCCCAGCTGTGCAACTAGATAGTCTGCTTCTTAGTTTTATAGTCCAAACAACAAAGAAATGAGCAAGTTATAAGATCCATTTCAGGAATAAAATTCAGTTTTAAGAAATGTACCTATAAATCAGGAATATATATATATGTAAATATATATATATGAGTGTATATATATTTGTGTATACATATGTAAATATGCATATATACACATGCACATATTCTTCTGTATGCACATTCACACCACATTGGATTTTGTGGGAAATTTATCATTTCTGCTAATAATAGAGCATCTTTCAATCCTTCTTTGAAACCGAAAAGTTTATGATGGATTAACACTTCAGAAGGTATGTTTATTTGGAAACTATCCCCCATTCTTGGAAATTGAAGAATATTCTTATATAAAATATTGTGAATATTTAAAGGTGAAAAGAAATAGAACTATAAGCTGTGATTGGAAATTTTTTATGAGCACAAATTTGTTGATGGGCTAATAAGCATTTACATTTGCTGATCTTGTAGTTAGCTGCCTAATTACTCAATTTGTGCATGCAAATGAAATCGTTTGCACGTAAACGCATGCAGGTGCAAATCTGTGTGAGTGGTACTAGCGCCTCCTTTGAAACTTGGTCATGATCCTTCATTTTTCCATACTTGGAAAATCAAGTTTTCAAAAATAGTTCCTAAAACAAAAGGTAAAATCCATACAAGCAAGATCATGTAAAACCATGTCTGTTTCCTCGTCTTCTAAAGCTATTGTCTTGCCATGCGGTTCCTAACTAATTAATAATAGTTTGAAAAAAGGGCCTTACATTTATTTGTGAATTTGAATTTTCAAGAATTTGGGGGCTCTAAGAGACCCCAAATCAAAAACATAAAAATATGATTAAATGCCCTGAGAAATCCAATATGGTGGGATGCAATTATATGCATTTTCTAACTTTCTTATAATTCTGTTGTTGTAGGGGCGCCTGGGTGGCTCAGTGGGTTAAGCCGCTGCCTTCGGCTCAGGTCATGATCTCAGGGTCCTGGGATCGAGTCCCGCATTGAGCTCTCTGCTCAGCAGGGAGCCTGCTTCCTCCTCTCTCTCTCTCTGCCTGCCTCTCTGCCTACTTGTGATCTCTCTCTGTCAAATAAATAAATAAAATCTTTAAAAAAAAAAGAATTCTGTTGTTGTAGTATACTAACTTGTTAAGCTAGATATTATAAATCACTCAGTGGTCCCTGTTTTAGAAAAACTTAAAAGGGAATGTAAAGTATATATGGGAGGATTCAGTACTTATAATACTATCTAACTCTTGTTTGGGACTTTGAAGCTTACAAAACAATTTTTATGTAGATTATCGTGCTTGATCCTACAACACTATCACAAGCCAACCCCCCATTTTAGAATTGAGAAAACTAAAACTGAGCACAATAAAATTAATACTGTGATTTCACAAGTACTATGTCACATAACAAGATTTTAAACCTTGCATACTCTGTTCTGAATTTTCAGCTTTTTCAACACTACTGCATTGCTTTGATTCTGTTGTTTGTTCTTGGTTTAGTATGCTAATTTCTGTGACCTTCTTCCCCTCATAACCTTACGTAATTTTTAATCTCAAAGAGCATAATTTATCCATTGGCATTTCTGCATGGCACTTAGCACAGTTTTGGACATAAAACTAGACATCCCCCCAAAATTTGTTGATTAGTTATAGCTAGGGTGGTAGAGATCTGGTGGTTAGGCAGTAAAGTTTAATTCATAAATTAATTTTGGGGAAGTTTCATGTTGGAGCTCAGCTCTTAGTAGTGACCTCATTCTTCCAGGGAATGCATGAGAAGACAGGTGTGAAAATCTTGCCACAGAATTTGGTGAAGTGATAAGGCACTTTCATTGCTGTGACAGATACCTAGGTATCATCTTATTAATAAGACTGGCATGTTTTTCTTTTCTTTCTTTTTTTAAGATTTTATTTATTTATATGAGAGAGTGAGCACAAGCAGGGGGAGGAGCAGAGAGAGAGGGAGAAGCAGATTCATTTTCGAACAGGGAGCAGGGAGTCAGGTGCGGTGCTTGATCCCAGGACCTTGGGATCATGACCTGAGCTGAAGGCAGATGCTTAACCGACTGAGCAACCGGGAGCCCCTGGCCTGTTTTTCAAAATAGAAATCATGGAAGTTACCACCGTAAAACTCCAGAGTAATCTCATACAGAACAGATTTTCAACCACAGACGAACATTTGATTCTCCTATTGAAACAGGAGCCTGACACATTTCTGTTTCTCTAAAGAAATTCTTCATTCTTTGAGATTAGCTAGCTCTAATAGTCCCACCACTTTTACCTCAACTTCTGATTTTCTTCTAATATACAAGATTGAATAAATAGTTCAGGTTGTTTAAGAAAATGTATCTGGAGGGAATAAATATTCTCAGATCTTGCCACTAAAGCTATTTTTGTTGTACTCTGTGGATTTAAAGCTCAAGATTTTACCCAGTGCCTCTGCAGAGTGCAGAGTGCAGAATGAGGGAGCAACATGTAAAAACCTGGCTTCAGATTCCCAACACAAGCATGCTGGCTGCCATGGGAGACACCACAATTTCCATATATGCACAATCAGTATTTTATGAGCACATCTGTCTACACTTCTGGGCATTTTTGCTTAATCATTCAGGGGCCTGAGGGAGTCCCCACTGGAGGCAGATGACGGGTAAGTTGGGATAGGGTCCTGTCTTTAGGACCCTGGTGGTTTCTCTCCTTATCACATTTTCAGGCTCCCAGGGGTGGAGCTTGGCTCCATTGTATCCAGTCTATTTGCCATTGAACTTAGTTGGGGGGATTTACAGTGGAATAGTTTATTCATCCACCTGACACTAACGCAATGTTATGCTAGGAAACTGCTAATAAAAAATAATGATAATGGGAGCGGGTATTGTGTTCTGATACTTACTGTACTCCAGACACTATGGTAGGTACCTGTTATTTAATTCTCACAGCAGCCATAATATGGGTAGGAAAACATCAATTTAAAGGTTTAAGTAACTTTTCAGGACATACACAGTAGACGTAGAATTGCACTCAGTCCTGCCTGACTCTAAAGCCAATGCTCTAAGCACTAGGCAACTGTGACCTTGAGTTTTGTAGAAAGCCCTACTGGAGGGGAAGAAATATATTTATTTGGAAAAAAAAATAATTGTGCTTTCAGTATTTGGTAGCCTTTTCTCTCTGGTAGGTATGGCCCAAAGGAATATATAGCAAGAATTTTCTAAAGAGAGAGGGGAAGAGTATGGCTACTTTTTGGAAGATCTGAATAATAAACCTCTCTTGATCCCTGTGACATAAATACTTCCTCCTCTTTCACCTCCCACCTCATTCTGACAGATCTCAACACCCCTTCCTTTATGTTTCAACAGTCGCCATTTGCTGCCCATCATAGCTCTCATGTGTTTCTCCCTATCCCCGGAGGACACACCCACGTTCTTGACCATCAGACCAACTACTGTCTCTTTCAAGTCCTGTTCTGACCTCACCTCTCTGGGCAGTCTCCATTGTTCACTCCAAGTAGGCGTAAGTGGCCCCTCTCGGGCTCTTCTGTGTCTCGGATGTACACTTGTCATTGCATCTATCCACACTGTGTGGTCACTCTTTCCTTGTTTATCTCTCACATCGCCCTAACTATAAAATAAAATGTACCAGGGCTGTGTTTCAGTTGTATTCATCTCTGCACCTCTGCTGCACACCCTGAAAATACAGCTGCTTGAACGTGTATAGAGTTGACTTGAAACTTCTCCTATCCTAAAGCCATGAGCTACCTCCGTAGTGTTTCAAGACAGATGAGGTTACTATCTTTATAGCAGTGCATTGTGCTTTCCTCATCTTCAGTTGTAAGTGTATTAAGGATGAAAGATGTGTCTGTACTACTGCAAATGTTTCTGGAAGTAGCCCAGAAAGGAGGAATAAGACATCTAGCCCACAGCTCACCATTGTAAAGGCCTTTTGGGTTGGGAATTGTTGCTAAGATAAACAGTACCATTTGATTGATGCAAACATCACCCGTTTCCCCTCTGTGTTGTCATTAAGAATTGTGGGTGTGTGGTTTTTTATTTTTTATTTTTTTGCAACACGCAAAGGATTTAATGCTACAAAATGATGTATGATTTGTAGTTGCTTCAGCTGGGTAAGCACTGTTTGCTTGAACTACTATGAACTTATTTGTTCATCAATCATTTTAACACTCTGCTACAAACCAGGAAATAGGTGGTTTAAAAAGAATAATACCTTGACAGAATCTGCTCAGAGCCTTCTGATATTTGTAAATCCTCGACTACCTACTCTGTAGACTGCCTTAAAGAGAAAGTTCGCAGAATGTGAAATTCCAGTATTTGAACATTTAAAGCAAGGGGGGGTAGATATTTCCAAATTTGAGGAAATGCCTACCTATAACTGAGAAATTATCACCTATAGTCTTTCCTTATTTGCCCTTATCCTTGCAAGCCTTTTTTTTTTCCCCCTAAGGGAGACAAGAGGAGCCACAGGAAACAAGTTTGGGTTCAGAAATATAGAGAAGAGCTGACATTATCACAAGTGTTGGTAGAGCTGGGGCCCTTTACCTCCCTCAGTGACAGTGGGAAATTACCATCACTTCTTGGAATCTCTGTCTACAGATGGAATATGGGGATATTATGTGTCCTGATTATATCCTAAAGAAAAATGAGTTTCTGAAGAGTGTGACCTTGAGGTCCTAAGCAGGTTGCAAATTTAACTTTTGGCACTTGAGATCTGAGACCTTTGCTCTCAGGCTGTTTGGAATGAACCAGAAGAACTTAAGAAGAGCATTTGTCTCCCACTGAGTCAAAGTGGAGACTGTGTGCAAAGCCATTTGCAATTCACACATATTTAAAAAGCATGGAACTGAAACACAAGGCAGAGTGATTATAGAAAAAAAGTTGATTTAAAACTACTCCCAAGTTAATTGGTTTTCTTTGGTTCAGTATTTTCAGCTTAACCAAAGTCCTGATTACCCCAATTACTGGATATCTCTGAAGCAAAGGCTGCCAAAGGCCACAGACTTAAGTCTTGGGGTGTTGCACTGTAGCTATCAATTTATATTTGCCCAGTGAGGGCCCAGGACTTGAGGGCACCTCATTCATTACTTAGGTCAGTAACAGCTCTTTGCCTCTCTTTGCTCAACCACTGCCCCTTCTGACCTACAGTCTACCCAGGTGGTAGGCCCAAGTCCCCGCACAACCAGATTACCTTCAGTGCTGCAGAAGCTTATTGTCTAACTGCCTTTCCTGGTAGTTTTGGGGCATCTCTCTGTCTTGCCTGCTGCCTCATTCACTCTCGGTCAGCTTCTCTCTTGATTTTCCTAGAAAACCTTAGAGGATAAGAAAGGAAGGAAGAAAACAAAATGTGATGGGGATAAGCTAGGTATGAAAGCAACAGTAGAAATCATATACAGTCATCATATTTCCTGAAACAAAAATTGTGATTTTTGTGACCTGACATTAGGATAGAATATTTAAAATCTAAAATAGGTTTGAAGACTAGTACATGTGGTTTTCTTATTGGTCAGAATTACAGTAAGATGTCAATTTATTTTTCAAAGGTAGCAAAAAACTAGAAGGGTCTTTTGACTCTTTTGAGTTGGATGCCTCATTGTAAGGATCAGTTCACTAAGTAGGGAGTTGGACTTGCTGACTAAAGTCGTGTTAGCAAATTCATTTATTCATTCATTTATTGATTTATTCAACAAACAGAGGTTGAATACTTAACACATGCCAGGGACTGATGGAAGGAGGGTTAAAACTTAAGCAAATTTTAAAAAATAAAGTTACATCCTTTGTATCCTGTATTTATGACTGGGTTGTATATTTGTTAACTAGCCCAGTTAGGAAGAACCACTGATATTCTGCTTCTACACAATATCAGGTCCAGTTTGTTTTCCAAAGTTTAAAAGAGATATTTAGGAAATGATGACAAACATTTCTAGACTAGGAAAAGAATGATAATTGAAGGAAAGTAGGATCCATGAAGATACTTTTGAAGACTGTGGAAATGCTTCACCAAATGCTTAATGAGGAAAAGTCATGGAGAAAGAAGCTGCTATTTACCAAGCACATGCCATGTGCCCATCACAGATTAGGTAGTTCGTGGACATGGTATTCAGACTCAATTTCAATGTTTTCCAGAGAGGGCAATAAAAACACAAGATTAACTATGCCGGGTTTCCTTAAAACCTTTCAAAGGCACATAGCAAGTCGTGAGAAAAGAACCTCTCTGCAATTCCTGAAAGCTAGATATCTAAACTCAGTAGATGCAGCTGAAAACTGGACAGTTCAACACGTAGAATGGTACATGAAGTTCAGCGCTTGCTTTCCTGTAGTACACACACACACACACACACACACACACACACAACCATTGATTAAGGGTAGATGTGTATATGAAACTTATGTGTCCCTTAATTCTATCAACAAACTGCTTTTCCAACCTTGACTATCTGTTGCCTCTCACAACTGACCCTAAGCTTTATCAGAGCTTAACTACCCAAAACCATAATTTTGTGCCTCTAGGACTTACTTGCTCATCTTATTTCCTGGCTCAATGTCGTCTCCTTTGAGAAGTCTCCTTGGCTTTTTCAGTTTCTTTCCTTAGCATTTCATAACATTTTACTTGTCCTCTTATGATAATAGCCTTGTTTCCTTTTGAATTTTAATTATGTTGTATGTGAATTCTACATTTTTAGGGCAACTGTTAGCCATCATTAAGTAAATGAATCCTGATTTCTACATCAAGGAGTACAGGTGAGAAGCAGTTCTGTCACAAACTGACGTCTGCAGTTTAAAAATGTCCCATGAGTTACATTATGGGACTCGTATTTGAAATCTCTGTGTATAAGTTCTTTTCATATTTCTCTTCCCATCAGCAGCCTTGTGGGTCTCTAGCTGTCCTTGGGAGATGCCTGTATCAGCTAGGGTTTTTCAGTTGAAAGCAACAGAATGGTGGCTGGATGAATTTTTTTAAGTTAGTTTATTAAAAGACCATAAGGAAACTTAGAGAATCCCATGGACAACTGAAGAACCAGGCATAAAACAGAGACCAGAACCTACCACAGATCTCACTGCCAGGGGAGGCAGCTTAACTTCATTCATACTCTACCACCGGGTTGAGCCAGCTTCAGGAATTTATTCTTTTTATTATGTATGTATGTATTTATGTATGTATTTATTTATTTTGATTACTCTGTTCAAGATTCTAAGTCTTGGAAGAGAGAAGCTGTTTGGTCAATCTTAGTTCTCTTGCCTGCCTCTGTGAAGCACTCATACGAGGCCCTTCAGCAATTGTTGTGAGGGGGATTGATACCTTGATTTACCATCTTGCTAAGATTGCAGGAAAGAAGTAATGCCTCCCTCCAAAGGGAGGGATTAGCTGTGATCTTACCCATTAGAGGGTAAGTGGCTCTTAATAGCTAATAACTGGATTGAGGTTGAGGGATTCTTTAAGGTCCCCCAGGTGCATTTCCAGTATGCCACAGAATCTGTATTTTAAGGCAGTACATCCCAAATATGCCTTCCAAATTTGGTGAAAACTGTCCATAAAAAAGTTAATATTGATTACTTAAATGAAAGAGACCTTGTGCCTGATTCATATCATAACTCTCTTAGTGTCCAATAGATCTCTGCACAGAATTGGTGTTCAACAAATATTAATAAGTGAAATGTATACATGATACACTTAAGTTTCAGAACTGAACATCTCTATGTGTATGATTACTATATGAATGAATGATATATGTTCACATATGTTAAATATTTGTATGTGTAATCATGCAAGTAAGGTTTGATTCATAGCACCGGGATCCTGTCAATGATGATAAGGAATAGGTTACATTATTAGCTGTGAACTATTTTCAGGCTTTTATTATCCCATGAAAGAAGTAAATGGAATGATTTTGTCCACATCTCATGCTTGCACTGTAAGCAATCCATTTGCTCTCTGTTGATATTTTGTTGGTTTCCCCTCCTTAGTTCTTTAGTGAAGGGACCATATCTTACTCATCTTGATTTCTGAGTCCTAGCAAGCACTCTATAAATGTCTCATGAATAAGTTATAACAATTTAATATCTGCCCTGGTTATAAGGGCTGAAACCCTTTGCCAAGATGTAAGGTTAGAACAATTATACACCAGTGAGAACCTGGTTTTGGCAAAAGGTGACCATGGATCATGGAGGGAGGGGCAGCCTGAGCTTGTTTGGGTGTCAGCCTCCAGATCAGCCCTTAGTCTGGAATGTTCTTGAAAGCTGATGAGAAAAGAGGAAGTGGAGGATGGAACAAGAAGATCAGGCATGATCCATGAAAGGCATGAAAGACAAATGATCCCTTCTAGCCTAGTGAGTGGGAAGCCTGACTAGAAGGTAGGTGGCTAAAACAGTTGGCAAGTTCCGCTCTTCCAGACTGATGTGGCAGTGAGCAGAATAATAATTATGCAGATATTTTCTCTAAACATCAATCATGGACTCTACTTTCACTGTCCTTTCCTCGCATAACATCTTCGCAATGTTACACCTGACAGCAGTGAGCATCAGAAGTAGGAAATGTGTGGAGAATGGTGCCAAGGGATATTTCTCAACTTTTATTAAAATCCTTAATTATTAGCAGCTTGATATCTGACTGGCTCTGATTTATTCCAGGTTGTGAGTGCTTGTTTGCATGACTGTCGCATAGCATTTTTCTTGACAGTTATAACTATGCTAGAGTTATTGTGCTCTGAGCATCTGGAGGCTGGAGGATGTGCTTTATTTATCTCTGTATCTTCAAGCTCCAGGACAGCTATCTGGAACTATAAATTCTCAATAAATATTTATTGCTTAATACATAGAACAAAATAGAGGAGGAAAAGGGGGGAAATGAACGTTGTCACTGTGATAGTCCTTTAAGAATGTGCCTGTTGTTGTCGCCTGGGTGGCTCAATCTGTGAAGTGTGACAGACTCTTGGTTCCAGCTCAGGTCATGATCTCACGGGTCCTGGGATCAAGCCCTGCTTAGGGCTCCACGCTTCATGGGGAATCTGCTGAAAGAGTCTCCCTCTGCCTCTTCCGCCTCCTAAATCAAGAAATAGACAAATCTTTTTACAAAATGGAATACACCCATTGATGCCTTCCAAGAGCCCTCCCAGCCACTGAGGGCTTCTGCTGAATTTAATGTTTGTAGGAATCCTGAAAACAAGTCAATTTTGTTGTCATTCTCCAGAGATAGCCCTTGCAACACCCTCAGTCAAGCAAAATGATTCACTCCCTCCCTAGAGATCTTTTTAGATTGGGCCGGTGGAGGCAAATAATTTCGGCAATCATGAGGTTACAAATCCTCCCATGCCTCACATTCCCATCCAAGGCACGAGAAGCCCCTTTGAGCATTCCTTCTTCCCTATAATTTCATTCCACTCCAGACAGCTGGGTGAACACTTTCACCTGGGTCAAAATTGTATGGCTACTAGCTGGGCCCCTGCCTTCTCCATCCTGTCGTTCCCTTCCCTCATCCCCTTTCTAGTTTTTCCATTGTGCTTTGGCATATTTGATGTGATAAAACAAACCTTTGATATTGGAGACCACTTGGAACTCTTGCCTTAACTTGAAACCTGACATCCCCTTGAAGACACTGGATCTGAACGGCCCTTTCAAGCAGATTTGGTCTATTCTTCCAACCCTACATACTTTTGGGCTAAGATGTAACTCAGTAACTTTTTATATGCCATGCCATTTTTGGACCATTAATGCTTCATCTTCATGTAAAAGCAATGGCTTCTCAAACCCTGTACCTCTACTGGTAGCTATAAACCCTTGACATCTATCTACACTTCATGGTCCTTATTTTACTTGTTCTTTTAAGAATAGCCCCTAACACTGTTGCCCACTCCCTCCCTCTTCCTCTGTCTTCCAGCACTTCCAACACCTCACAAGCTATTTGTTGTTCAACTACTTCTGTACCTGCTCTTTAGAACTTCTGAAACTTCAGGCTTTTCTTTCTCTGCTCACCCCTTACATTTCTGTATTTCTCAGTGCGGTGGACATGGGGATGTGCTGTCCGGGTCCCTCTGTAGGAAGGGACTTGCTACCATAACTGCTGGGAGTACAGACAGGGACTGCTTTCACTGTGGCCTGTTGTGGCCTCAGCTGCAAAGAGGGCTCTCATGTACAGTCCACACTGCTCCAAGGACAAATATACAATGATTAACTGATGAAGGCAGGGCATGAAGGGTTGATAATTTTGGCCAAATATAGGACATCTCTGATAGGTCTTTCCACCTGTTCTTGGGATTGGCATTGCAGTTCAACTTCTCCCTCTGCCTAACCCTGCTTCCTCCACACCTTTTCTGCAGGTGTGGATCCCACCTGAGCACAAAACTCTATCGGGGTGGTCGCTGGGAAACTCAAACACCAGCATACAGGGCTCTACTCTTTACCTCCTCTCATGTCATACTGCATGGTTTCCCTTCATGAGCTCATCCAGTATGCCAACATCAATTACCCTCCAGACATCAATGTCTGTCTTATGTCTAGATCCCCATTGTGAACTCTGGATGTGAATATGCAAGATCTTCTTTTATACTTCCACTTGCATGGCCCATGAACATCTCAGACTCAAGGGAACCAAGACTGAGCCCATCTCATACTGCCCCAACACCCTTCCCCCAGGCTGCTATTGCTGTGCTGATTCCCACTATGACAGAGAGAAGCTATCTGGCAAACTCATTCTCCCTTGCACTGTAAGGAATTGTTTGAGCACCGGGAATAGAGGAACACTGTTTAAAAAAGAAGGAATAATAAGCAAAGAGTTCTAATTGTGCCTTGTGCCTTCCTGGTCTCCCTTAAAATTACCACTCAGTACTAGACTTATGAGTAACATTTATCCTACCCTGGTGGTAAAGTAAATAGATTTTAGAGTTTATTGTTGTTATCATGGAACTAAGGAGCTATTAATTACCATCCTTATGTAAAATATAAGTATCATATTTTTTTTTACTCTAGTCAGATGGATTCCCAGGAGTAGGAAGAAAGAGAAAAAGAAAGAAAGAAAAGGAAAAGGGTAAGTCAGGGTCTTTGTATAAAATAATTTCTAATAGGTAGTAATTTATTCTTTCTTTGAGTCTTCATGATGCTTGTTCTCCAGTTCCTTGGGTATATATCTTGCTCTGTGGGGAAAAGGGATGATTTTCTCCGGGTTGGTCACTTGGGCAATAGTATGATGTTTTATAAGTAGGTTTGCAGTACATGCTTATTGGTGATGTTATGGTCTCCTCATTGGCCATTCCCAAGGAACTGCTTTCTCATGCACTAAATAACAATGGCAGCAATTTATGCCATGTCTTCTGTGACTTGACTCACTATAACATTTAAATCCATGCCGCTACCATTGTTGGCCCAAAGGCGCATATTCTAGGAAGGTTCTGCCTTTGTACATATTCACCCACATTTTTCAACTGTTCTACCTTATGATATTTGTACCTGGTGCCACTTGTGTCATGGAAAAGGATATAAACTACAGTTTGTTACCATGACCTCAACAAACCAGATGTAGCTGTGGCTTCTTGAGAGTCCAAGAGCAGCACTCTGTGATGCCAGTAAAATCAAAATTTGATCCAGAACATGATAATATTGAAAATAAATTCCATGGACAATTGTGAAGAACAGTTAGAATTTAATATTTAATTAAGAGAACTGCCGAACTGTGCAGCCATATGAGGGTTCTTACTCCTTGGAACCCTCCTCTCACAGCAAGTCCTCCAGAATGACCAACAACTGTCCTCTCCCAGCTTAACCCTTGAAGGGAGTTCTGTCTCATGTCTGTCTCGTGGCTTCCCTCTCCCAACTCTGATAAATATCTTGTCAAATTCTCTCCTTTGGTAAGTGCCCATTTTTGAAAAGTTTTACATTTTATTGGCCCTTCAAGTTGTTTTATAGGCATGAATGATTATAATTTTTAACATTTAGTAGCTAAAGAAATACCGATAGACAAAACGCCCTTTATTTTCATCTCACCACTCTCAGACACCTGCTGTCTTGAAGTATTCTAATTAAACTTTCATCATCTTTGTGCTTAAAGGAAAAGTCCTATTCCCAAAGTAGGCGGTTTGCATTTATAAGTTCTGACAAGTCGCTTGGTACCAGACAGCCAAAAGTGATGAACAGTCTCAGCAGATTAAAATGTAAATTTGATTGAAGAAAACAGCCTACCAAAATTTATGCTTCTGTATAATCTATGTGATTAAGTGTTACTTGTTTCAAAGCTAATGTTTCTGACACTTTCAATTACAGCTTTTGGAAGTTTTATTCTACATCATTTAATCTATCTTAAATAACTCTCCCTTTTAGGATTCACATACAGCGATACATGCTTACCATCAATCTCCAATGCAAATTTGGAAATAATCTCTGTCCAGTCTACAAGTTTCATTTTTTTGTGGAGATTACAAGGTTTAAAAGTTAAATTTTCAATCTCCTTTCTTATAACTAAGAAAATAATAGGTCTCAGTATAACTAGGGTTGTCCTTTTTTAAAAATTGTGTTTAGGGGCGCCTGGGTGGCTCAGTGGGTTAAGCCTCTGCCTTTGGCTCAGGTCATGATCTCAGAGTCCTGGGATCAAGCCCCACATCGGGCTCTCTGCCCAGCTGGGAGCCTGCTTCCCCCCGTCTCTCTCTGCCTGCCTCTCTGCCTACTTGTGATCTCTCTCTCTCTCTCTGTCAAATAAATAAATAAAATCTTTTTAAAAATAAATAAAAATTGTTTTTAGAAAACACATAACATAAAATTCACTATCATCTTAACCACTTTTAAGTATACAGCTCAGTAGTACCAACTATATTCACATTGCTGTGCAACAGATCTGTAGAACTTTTTTATCTTATGAAACTGAAACTCTAAACCATTGAACAGCAGCACCCCATTTTCCTCTTCTCCAGCCCCTGGCAATCACCACTCTACTTTTGGCTTCTTTTCTTTTGACTCCCTTAGATACCTCAGATAAGTGGAGTCATATAGTATTTACCTTGTTATGACTGACTTATTTCACTTAGCAGAATGTCAAGATTCATGAGAAGGTTTATAGCACAAGACAGGATTTCCTTCTTTTTTTAAGGCTGAATAGTATTATGTTGCATATATATAATTTTATTTATTCAGTCATCTGTCAATGGACATTTGAATTGCCTCTGTCTCTTGGTTACTGGGAATAGTGCTGCAGTGAACATTGGTGTGCAAGCATCTCTTTGAGATTCTGATTTAAGTTCCTTTGGATAATACCTAGGAGCGGGACTTCTAGATCTTATGATCATTCTATTTTAACTTTGGAGGAACTTCCATCCTGTTTTCCAGAGTGGCTGCATCATTTTACATTTCCACCAAGCTATCTTCCTTTTTATGACAGGTCATATAAACTAAATGTTGAATGATGTTAGTAATCATTAAATATTAGTAAGGTGTCAATAATACAAGATCACTAGGCTAACATGTAATGGAGCTTTCGGTAGTTTCCATTTGTGAATAGTGCTGCAGTGAGTAAATTTATTCACATGCCATTTTGCAGCTACCTAGCTTTTGTTTTGTTTTGATTCAGGGTTTTGGATTGTCAGAGCACTGCTCTACCATCAGTGGATCTAAATGAGATTTCCATGTAATCCAAAGAAAATTTTAAGCCCAGGAAAGAAGGGACATTACCATTTCCAAGTGTTTCCCTCAGTCTGAGGAGAACTATTCGGGATCTTCTAGGGTTGGGGATGACTGGTAATGTCCCCTGAAGTGAGCCATGGGAAAAGCAGGTAGTGGTTTTCCTCCCATCTCAGGTCAGAGTGCTAAAGTAGAATATCAAAAGATTTTCAAGATTCAAGCATTTGAGATGAAACAAAAGGCTAACGTAAAGGAAAACGAGAACTGTAGAGACTCTTGTGGCCTGACTTTTTCTGCTGTGCTTCAGAATTTTCCTGAGAAGCATCAGTAAAATAGGCTTTAAACTTGTCAAGGGCAACAACTCTTCCTGTCTTTTCACTGCTGGATGCATTCATTTATTTGGCACATGTATTTGGGTGTTGACCTACCTGGGCACTAAGGTTGGCCCTCAGACCAAAAAGGAAAACAAAACCGAAACACTGTCCTGAACTTCTATATCCCACCAAAATGTCTAGTTTTCAAATCAATACCCCCAGGAAGTATTTGTTGATGGATTGATTGAATGACTACACTGAGGTTATAGAATGAAGGAAACAAATCAGAACCATAGCATAGAAACCGAAGGAAATCATTGAGACTATCTTCCACCTAACATTTGTTTAGCCTCATTTTTTTTTTAAGATTTTATTGATTTATCTGACAGAGGGAGAGAGAGAGAGAGCATAGCATGGGGAGCAGCAGGCAAAGGGAGAGGGAGAAGCAAGCAGAGAGCCCAATGTGGGGCTTGATCCAAGGACCCTGGAATCATGACCTGTGCAGAAGGCAGTCACTTAACCGACTGAGCCACCCTGGTGCCCCAGCCTTGTCTTATGAGAAACCTAACATTCATACTTGTTATGAAATGACAGTGAAAGCTTGTATTTGATTAAAGCAACAACAACAACAACAACAACAACAAAACCCATATCTCTGGTGACTCAACAGTCCCAGTCTGAAGTTTCGGGTCTCCAATATAATGACACCATTAATAAAGTGAGGCAGTCTTTTCTTTGTGGTTTCCGTGTTCTCGACTTAGCATTCATTCCCTGAACAGATTCTCTACTGGAGGCAGTGTGGGTGGGAAGTCACACCTTCCCTGCATGTGGCAAGTAGGCAGAATACCAAAGCTAATTTTAGAATGCACAAGTGCCTTAAAGAATGCCAGAGGTATACGTGTACTGCCTGGGGACACATCAGGTTGAATCATAAATACAACATCCTAGAGCAGCACTGAGCCTGGCCTGCCTGGAGACCTCCGGTAACTTACATGCAAAGGGGATGTGGGGATTAGTTTCCTTAGAAATACTGGTTTTTAGAACTCCTGAGTTGTTCTAATGGTGATTTATGTAGGAAGAATTGTATAAATATAACTCCTTGGTCAGCCATCTAATAAAAGCATATTTTATTACCAATGACGGGATTGTAAATAAGGATGTGTAAATCCATCAACAATACTCAAAAAAAAAAAAGGTCAATGTTTTGGTAGGAAAAACAGGGTTTCTGGTTAAATATGAATTTCAGATAAATGATAAAGTATTTTGGTATAAATATGCCCTATGAAATATGTGGGACATACATATATATGAAACATTCTTTGTTATTTTTCTATTTGGGTAGCTAGAGGTACCCAAACCGCTAGAGGCACATTGCAGATGTGACTGTAATGAGCACAAAGAGTCTTCTTTTTGGGGTGATGAATAAGTTCCAAAATTGGATTTTGGTGGTTTTACAACTGTAAATTTACTAAAAACCATTGAATTTTACACTTAAAATGGGTGAATTGTATGATATGCAAATAATCCTTAAAAAAAAAAAGCTTTCAGAAAATGCCCATGTTTTATTTTAGATGACTCAAAGTTAACATGTTTCTTATTTGATGGTTGAGCTCCTTATTTCTTGTGGCATCTTTGTGATGAGCACCTGAAGTGCTAATAAACGGAGGGATTTTATAAATGCTAGAGTACTGTATGAACACAAGGTAGCATACTAACACTTCTTTTGCTAATTGCAGTGTATATGCTCCTATTAAGATTGCTTTATCTATAATAAACTCTTGCAAGATGTTATTCTCTAAACTTCAGATTTTAACTAATTCATAGTCACGTCATGACAGGGATAGGGTCATCCCACCAGAAGTCATCTGACCCCTAACACAGAGTTATTCCAAAACACCACAGTTACTTAATGGAGAAATAGTTATACTTATCCTTTTTCACCTATCTTTTCATTTTGGACTATAATAAAAAAGTACAGATGGAATAAAAATATCAAGGTAAGATTGTGTCAAAATAGCTGTGTAGGGGTACCTAGGTGGCTCAGTCAGTTAAGCGGCTGCCTTTGGCTCAGGTCATGATCTTGGGGTCCTGGGATTGAGCCCTGCATCCCTCTCCCTGCTCAGCAAGGAGCCTGCTTTCCCCTCTCCCTCTGCCTGCTGCTCCCCCTGCTGTACTCTCTGTCTCTCTCTCTCTCTGTGTCAAATAAATAAATAAAATCTTCAAAGAAAAATAGAATAACTGTGTAAAGATCTTTTATGATAGCCACCATGCCTCTCCTCCAGTCATTCAACAGTCATTCATGGCAAGCCGGCTGCATGTGTTAAATGTGTTAAAGTAATGTGTTAAAGATGCAGCAGTAATGAACAGGGAAAACACTGCCCCTGTTCTGATAGAATTCCCAAAGAGAAAGGACTCTCTAGAAATTTCTTGTTTTTCCATTTTGACCTATATTCTTTATTTTTGCTCCTACACAGCTGTTCACTGGCTTAAAGGGTAAGTTAGAACAGGTTTTTAAAAAAATTACTGAACCAGTTCATCCATTATTCCCCATGAATCCCATTTACTAATAAAATTTTATTCTCCATTACATAAGAATTGTCAGTTATTGTTGAATGGGAAATCACTCTGTGTGGACTCCTCCAAGCACTTAAATTCACATATGCAGTTTCCCAGCCCATCCTTGTAAAGGCATTATCCCTTCAATGGATCTGATTGAAAATAATCCTGAGGCTTTTTGGGACTGGAGAAGCGCTGTGTCAAGGGAATGCTGTTTTATTCCATAGGACTCAATGGAAGGAATCAGAAGGCTTCATCTTCCTGCAGGGTCCCAAACAGTTATTTAACATTATCTGAGTGACAGTTAGACTTGGGATCTCTGAATTGATGTGATATGAAGTTAAAAGATCTCCAGTAGCAACTGACAAAACAATTATTATAATTTGTCTCTATGAGACAAAGGAGAAATCAAACTCCTGAAGGAGCTGAAAATTTCCTCCAAGTAGGCATTTATTATAATTATTACTTTTATTGCTACTCTTGGTATTTCTAGTAGTTAATGTTGTTACCATGGAGTTTAAAGCCAACTGGTGTCACTGATTGGCATGAAGATGAATGTTCTTAATAAAGAACACACACTGAAAGAACGCTTTTCTTAGAGGGATCTGACGGGGGCAGAAGTTATTGCTTTTATGTTCTAATGCACTTTTAAGTATTGTGTTTTCCAATTGCTTTATAAATTAAAAAATCCCCTAAGTACTAAATGTATTCTTCTTTAATACTCTTGTTTTTCTTAGTTCCATTTTTTAAAATTTGAAATTAATATTAATGCATGATGTTTAGTGTTGGTATCTTCCAAATATTGTTCAAGGTGGCATTTATGTTATGAGTTAGTTATGAGTCAGTTATGAGTTGCTTCCTGTAGGAACCCAGCCTTATTTATTTATTTATAATTTAAATTCAAGTTAGTTAACATATACTATATTATTAGGTTCAGGGTAAAGTTCAGTGATTTGTCAGTTGCATATAACACCCAAAGTATTATATCAAGTGCCCTCCTTAATACCCATCACCCAATTACCCCATCCTCCCACAATTTAGAAAGCTATCTCCCAAATTCCCCTGATAACCTTCTCTTGGTATGATTTGGAAGGGTCCCATCATCCATATTTACTGTCAGTCAGGGCTTACCTTTAATTACAGAAGCTCCTAGGCATTTATGGATTCACCATTTGTCATTATGGTTTTGACCTCAAAGGTTGATGACATGTGGAAATTTGCATACATTATGCCTGAGGCTTGTGTAGGGAGGTGTGTCCCTTGGTTCCTGAGTACACCTTTAATTGGCCTGGAAACCTCATTTTTGGTTTCTTATTCTCTGCTTTTATGAAATTACAAACTTTCTTCTTCTGTGGGGGGAAAAAAAAAGAGAGAGACACCAAAGGAAAGTGAACTTCTAGGCTTGAAATCCAAGTAGAAAAAAAGTAAGGAAGTTTTATTAATAATTTATGTTTTTCATAAAGAGTGGAATGTCGAGTTCAGTATTGGCTCAGTTCTGTCACCAAAACTTTTATCCACTAGTGTACTATACAAATAAAAGCAGGAAATAAAAATGATATTTATTTTAGAAACAGAAACATTGTAAGTGCTATATAAATCAGTTCAGTTATTTTGTTATTTATATATATATTTACAACATATAAATATATATAAATTTATATATAATATATTATATATATAAAATATATATATTTTACTCTAATAGTAATATTTACACATTTGAGTCCTTTTTAAATTTTTATTTATTTTTTAAAATTTCTTTTCAGTGGTTCAGAATTCATTGTTTATGCATCACACCTAGTGCTCCATGCAATATGTGCCCTCCATAATACCCACCACCAGGCTCACCCAACCTCCCACCTCAGAGTCCACAGTCTGTCATGGTTCGTATCCCCCTCCAATTTCCCCCAACTCCCTTCTCCCCTCCAGCTCCCTATGTCCTCCATGTTATTCCTTATGCTCCACAACTAAGCAAAACCATATGATAATTGATTTGCTTGACTCTTGCTTGACTTATTTCACTGCTTGACTTATTTCACTCAGCATAATCTCCTCCAGTCCTGCCCATGTCGGTACAAAAGTTGGATATTCATCCTTTCTGATGGAGGCATAATACTCCATAGTATACATGAACTATATCTTCCTTACCCATTCGTTTGTTGAAGGGCATCTTGGTTCTTTCCACAGTTTGGCGACTGTGGCCATTACTGCTATGAACATTGGAGTACAGGTGGCCCTTCTTTTTACTACATCTGTATCTTTGGGGTAAATACATAGTAGTGCAATTTCAGGGTCATAGGGTAGCTCTATTTTTAATTTCTTAAGGAATTTTCACACTGTTTTCCAAAGTGGTTACACCAACTTGCATTCCCACCAACAGTGTAAGAGGGTTCCCCTTTCTCCACATCTTCTCCAACACATGTTGTTTACTTTCTTTTTAATTTTGGCCATTCTAACTGGTTGTTTTTTTTTTTTTTTTTTTGCCATGCTAACTGGTGGTATCTCAGTGTGGTTTTGATTTGAATCTCCATCATGGCTAGTGATGATGAGCATTTTTTCATGTGTCTGTTAGCCATTTGTATGTCTTCATTGGAGAAGTGTCTGTTCATGTCTTCTGCCCATTTTTTGACATGATTATCTGTTTTGTGTGTGTTGAATTTGAGGAGTTCTTTATAGAACTGGATATCAGCCCTTTGTCTGTATTGTCATTTACAAATATCTTCTCCCATTCTGTGGGCTCCTTGTTTTGTTGACTGTTTCCTCTGCTGTGCAGAAGCTTTTGATCTTGATGAAGTCCCAAAAGTTCATTTTTGCTTTTGTTTCCTCTGTCTTTGGAGACATGTCTCGAAAGAAGTTGCTGTGGCTAGTGTTGAAGAGGTTACTGCCTATGTTCTCCTCTAGGATTTTGATAGATTCCTGCCTCACGTTGAGGTCTTTTATCCATTTTGAGTTTATCTTTGTGTATGGTGTAAGAGAATGGTCAAGTCTCATTCTTCTACACATAGCTGTCCAACTATTTATTGAAGAGACTGTCTTTTTTCCACTGTATATTTTTTCCTGCTTTGTCTAAGAGTATTTGACCATAGAGTTGAGGGTCCATATCTGGGCTCTCTACTCTGTTCCACTGGTCAAAGTGTCTGTTTTTATGCCAGTACCATGCTGTCTTGGTGATCACAGCTTTGTAGTAAAGCTTGAAATCAGGCAATGTGATGCCACTAGCATTTTTCAAAGAGCTGTAGCAAAAATTTGTATGGAATCAGAAGAGACCCCAAATTGCTAAGGAAATGTTGAAAAAGAAAAACAAAACTGGGGGCATCACATATGGGTCTTTGCATACATGTCACCACCCTACTATATATAATTTTGTAATTTGTTTAATTCTTATTTTATTTTTCTTGCATCCATGTTTATTTAAATAAAAAAATCAGAAGAGATAAAGAACTTTAAAAATTCATCAGAAGGTAGATTACCAAGGTGAAGAGATGAGTTCATGACATTATTGAGGATGTAAGAAAAAATAAGCAAATGTCTACTACAATACATTTTACTTTTGATATTACAGTATCAAGTTCACATTTGGATACTTCAAGAAATTTCTCAAAAGAAGCATTCATTTTAGTTCCATAACCCCTGATATACTTTTTATTTCCTTTTCAATGTCTCTTAGTTGTGGAGAAAATAGGAACCACTCAGAAGTAGTTGTGTCTACGCATATTATCTTGGCAAGTGGGAGAGAATCCTCAGTACAACTCCGTTTATTAAAGGAGCTCTTGTATTAGTTTCCTAGGGTTGTTGTATTACAAGGTGCCAAACCAAAAATTAGGTGGCTTAAATAACAGAAATTTATTGTCTCACAGTTCTGGAAGCTTGAAGTCTGAAATCAAACTGTTAGCAAGCAAATGATGCTCTCTCTGATAACACCAGGGGAACATCTTTCCTTGCTTTTTCTTGCTTCTGGTATTGGCCAGTCATCCCTGGTCTTCCTTGACATCACTGTAATCACACGGCTGTCTTCTTCCTGTGTGTCTTCACACTGTCTTTCCTTTGTGTATGTCTGTATCCAAATTTCCCCTCTCTGTAAGAACACCTTGTTGTAAGTCATATTGGGTTAGTGTCCACAATTATGTTCTCATCTTAACTTGATTCAATCTGCAAGGACCCAGGAAATGACATCAGAAAGATGGTGGAATAGGAACCCCAACCCCTCAAATGGTCAAAAGCCACAAAGAGGAAATTTTGAAATCAGCGGAAGTGACTCATCACATGCAAGGGAACCCCTATAAGACTAAGTGGATTTCTTAACCAAAACTTTGCAGGCCAGGGGCACTTGTAATGATATAATCAAAGTGCTAAGAGAAAAAAACAATAGCAAAAACTGCTGGCCAAGAGCCATATTTGGTAAACTGTCCTTCAGAAGCAAAGGAGAGATAGAGTTTCCCAGAAAAACAAAAGTTGAAAGAGTTTATCACCATTAGACCTATCTTTTTTTTATTGTGTTATGTTAGTCATAATACAATACTACCATTAGACCTATCCTAAAAGAAATGCTAGAGGAGGTCCTTCAAAGTGAAAAAAGATGCCAAACAACAACATGAAACTATAAAGCTCTAACAAAGACAATAATAATAAAGACAAATGTAGAATACTGTAAAATTATAACAGAAGTGTATATACCACTTTAGGAGTTAAAAGTCAAAAGTATAAAAGTAACTCTAACTGTAAAATACATTAATAAGTACACAACATAAAAAGCCATAATAGACAAATGGGACCACACTGTAAGCTAAAAATCTTCTGCACAGAAAAAAAAAATGCATGGAATAGAAGAAAAATGTTTGCAAATCATATTATCTGATAGGGGTTAATATCTAAAATCTGTAAGAAACTGCTACAACTCAATAGCAAACAAACCAACCAACCCAAATTATCTGAATTTTTAAAAAATGGACAAAGGACTTGAATAGGTATTTCTCCAAAGAAGACATATAAATAGTCAACAGATATAAGAAAAAATGCTTAACATCATTACTTATCAGTAAAATGAATGGATAAAGAAAATGTGATATATATATCACATGTGAGATATATATATATATATATATATATATACACACACACCACATGGTATATATATATTTTTTTAATAAAAAGAAAATGTGATATATATAGATATACACAGTTTTATATATATATATATGTATATATATACAGTGAAATATTATTCACATAATTCACATACAATTACGTAGGCTAAGAAGTCCCAAGATATTCATCCAACAAGCTGGAGATACAGGAGAGCTGATGATAAATTTCTGGTCCAATTTCAAATGCCTAAAAAGCTGAAGAGCTGATGTTGTATATTTCAGTCAGAAAGCTGGAAGCCTCGGGGCACCTGGGTGGCTCAGTGGGTTAAAGCCTCTGCCTTCAGCTCGGGTCGTGGTCCCAGGGTCCTGGGATTGAGCCCTGCGTCGGGCTCTCTGCTTGGCGGGGAGCCTGCTTCATCCTCTCTCTCTCTGCCTGCTTCTCTGTGATCTCCGTCTGTCAAATAGATAAATAAAATCTTTCAAAAAAAAAGAAAGAAAAAGCTGGAAGCCTCAAGACCTGAGAAGAGCCAGTTTTTCAGTTTGAGTCTGAAGGCAAGAGAGAAAAGATCAAGCAGCCAGCCAGAGAAGTCCTTGCTCATTCAGCTTTTCTGTTCTATTCACATCTTCAACTGATTGTACGGGGCCCACTGTATTAGGGAGGGCCCTCTGCTTTACTCTGTCTACTAACTGAAATGGGAATCACATCCAGAAACACACTCACAGATACATACAATCAACGTGACACATAAAATTAACCATCCCACTCTCATATACAACATGGCTGAATCTTGAGGCTGTTATGCTAAGTAGAATAAGCCAGTCATCGAAGGAAAAATAATTAATGATTCCACTGACTAGAGGCATCTGAAGTTGTAAAAATCACTGAAGCAGAAGGTAGAACAATATTTGCCAGAGGTTGGGTCTAGAGGAAAATTAGAAATTGCTGTTCAGTGGATATAAAGTTTTAGTCATGTAAGATGAAGAAGTTCTAGTGATTGATCTACTGTACAAAGTTGTTCATATAGTTAACAATACTGTTCTATATGCTTAAAAACTTGTTAAGAGGGTAGGTCTCATGTTATATGTTTTTTACCACAATTAAAAAAAAAGAAGTGATATGAATGAAGTTTTTTTTTTAATGAGTGAGTTTTGTAGTTAATATCTACTATTGTAGATTGTTGAAGGTCCACATTATATTGTCATCAAAGTAAAGCCCATGAACCACCTCTAAAATATCTGCAAAGACCCTATTTCCAAAAAAGGTCACATCCTGAGGTAATGGGAGTTAGGGTGTTATCCTATCTTTTTTGGGGAGGGGACACATTTTGGGGAGGGGACAAATAGCGAGTTCAATTTGTTATTTTTTCGTTACAAAATTGTTATTAAGACAACTGTTAAGGACTGTCCTTCTAAAATTCATATGTTAAAACCCAAACCCCCAATGTGCCTGTGCTTAAAGATAGGGCCTTTATGGAGGGAATGAGGGTTAACTGAGATCATAAGACTAGGACCTTAGTTTGATAGAACTTGTGTATTTTTGAGGGGGGAAAGTATTCCAGCGCTCTCTCTCTTCACACATGCACAGAGGAGAAGCGAGGTGAAGACACATTGAAGAGGAAGCCAAATGCAAGCCAGGAAGAGAGGCCTCACCAGCAACTAACCCTGATGACACCTTGATCTTGGACTTCTACCCTCCAGAAGTGCGAATAAATATATTTCTGATGTTTAACCCATCTGGTTTGTGGCATTTCTTACGAGAGCCCTAGCAGACCAATATAGCAACTTAACAATGACAACATGTTTGCTTTCTTATACCTTTCACATTTCTTATTTGGTCTTCAGATTTGAAGAAGCAGTTCAGGTTGAAAAAGGACAAAGCAAGGAAAGGGGGTAAAAGCAGAGGAACAATTTGCAGTCTTTTAACAATATGTTACAGTTAAGATTTCCTTTTCTATTCTTCATTGCTAATAATTTCTCAAAAAAGTCTCAAACTTAATTGACCTATGGATTTGCAGATACAAATTATTAATTGCTTAAGGTGTCTATCAAATCAATTTCTGGGTAAAGAGAAGAAAAGCAAAATGAAAGAGTTTTCCTTCTCTTTGCATACTCAGTGTGACACTGAGTATGGGTAAAAAAAAAAAAAAGTGACCTGTGCAGAATATCTATAAGTTTTACCTTATAATCTCTAATTTATAAGCTAATATTGAACATTAGCATGATTATTTTCAATTAAAATATCTTCTTAGCATTCTTAGTTCCACCCTATTGCTGAATCTAATTTTAAGTTGTTTTTTTCATACATCATATAGATAATGGTTTGGCAGGGTGTTAGGTAGAATTTTAAAGGTGTTCCTTTGAGATTCCCATCCCCTAGTTATCTGATCAAAGACTAATCTAGGTACTTCTATAAAGGAACTTCTGTAGATATAATTAAGGTTACTAATCAGCCAAGCTGCAATAAGGAGATTGTTCAGGATTATCTTGGTGAGTGCCATCTAATCATGTGAACATTTAGTAAGTAGAAAAGGAAGACATAAGTGTCAGTCAGAGAAATGCAGCCAAAGAAGAAGACAGGAGAAACGAGGCAAAAGGACGCTGAGACCTTGACAAGGACACAACTGCCACTGCGGGTTGTAGAGGGAGCCAGCCTCCAGAGCTTGGAGGCAGCCATGAGAGCAATCCCCAGCTGACAGTCAGCAAGAAGCTGGGGCCCGAGTCCTACACCCACAAGGAACTGAATACTACCAACATCCTGAATGAAACTGAAAATGGATTCATCTCCAGAACTTCCAGAAAGGAATGCAACCCTATTCATACCTTGATTTTGGCCTTTTTTTTTTTAAGATTTTATTTATTTATTTGACAGACAGAGAGAGATCACAAGTAGGCAGAGAGATAGGCAGAGAGAGGGGGAAGCAGGCTTCCTGATGAGCAGAGAGCTTGATGCGGGGCTCGATCCCTGAACCCTGAGATCATGACCCGAGCTGAAGGCTGAGGCTTAACCCACTGAGCCTCCTAGGTGACCTGATTTTGGCCTTTTTAAAATTGGGAGCAGAGACCAACCTGAGCTGTAAGCAACCAGATTTTCAATATATAGAACCATGGGATAATAAATAAGTGTTATCTTTGGCTATCCATTGGTGGTCATTTGTTAAAACAGCTATAGATAACAACAGCTATAGAATACAACAGGCAGTTGTATTCATAGAACTTTTTTCAGTTTCATAATAACATAACTTTTTACCCATTTAATATTTAGCAATATATATTATTGCAAATTATAATTTTAGTTTCTCAACATACATAATTGAGGGATATGACAAGAAGAACAAATGAGCAAAAGATCAGCAACATAATAAGAAAAAGAAAAGGAAAATCTACTTTTTGGAAATGACCATTAATAAAATGACAAGGCAAGCCACATGTTGGGAGACAACATACACAACACATGTATCACACAAAGGACTACATCCATAATACGTGAAGAAGTTCTACAACTTAATAAAGTAAATTGACTCAATTAAAAGTGGGCAAAAGATTTGAATAGACCCTTCACATAGATATGTCAATGTTCAAGAAGCACATGAAAAAATGCTTAATATCATTTGTTATAAGAAAAATGAAAATTAAACCACGGTAAGATACCACTTACACACTCAATGACTAAAAACAAACAAACACACAAACAACTAAACAAAATGCCAAATGTTGGCAAAGGTAGGAGTACCTGGAACACTCATACATTGCTGGTGGGAATGTAAAATGTTGCAACCACACTGGAAAACTAGTAGGCAGTTTCTGGTAAAGATGAATATACCCTTCACTTTATGTGAGCAATTTTACTGAGATATTTACTTAAGATGAAACCATATGTCCACAAAGGCTTGTACCTCAAGCCTTAGTAACATCTTTATTCATATCAGCAAAAATTTGGAAACAACCCAAATGTCCATCAAAGGGTGTGTAAATAAATTGTGTTATATCTATAAACAATGGACTATTTCTCAGCTATTAAAAGTAAAAACTACTGAGACATAGAGCAATACAGGTGAGTCTCCAGGCATTATGCTAAATGGAAAAAGTCAGACACGAAAGAACATGTACTCTCTGATTTCATTTACATAAACCTCTAGAAAAGACAAATCTATAGTGATTGAAAGAAGAACAGTGTCCTTGGGACTGAGGGTAGGGACAGGAATGGAATGGGAAGGATCACAAGTGACCCTTGGGTGATGGCAATACTTCATTTCTTCATGTGAGACATTTACACAGATGTTTATATTTGTCAATAGGGGCCTGTAAACATTTTATGGTATATATATTATACCTCAATATAGTTGATTTTTTTTTAGAAAGAAAAATGGGAACCAAAAATTAATAGTAATAATAATGGTGCCCACTGCTTTGATATTGAATAGAATTCAAAGCTTGATTTCCAAGCAAAATAAAAATCTGATATAACTTTAAGGTATATTCTTTAACTATATTCTCTAACCTTAACTTTAAGGTATGTACAATTTATACTGCTGGATTGTTCTATCCAGATAAGCATTTGCAGAGACTGAGATGATAAATTGGAAAGCTTGCTTTCTTCCTTCTTTTTTTTTTTTCTTGCTTCTTTACCAAAAAATGGGCTCTGTTTTAAATTTTTCTCCTCCCTCCAGCCTTTTCTAGATTGACCCCTCCAAGCCTTGGGAATCACACATTCAGTGTTATGAAACTGTGTGGTGATTGTGGGTCACAAAGGAAACAATGGCGGGTTGGAGAAAAGATTTTCAGTTTAGCCCCTCACCTGGAGCTGTTTGCTCCTGAGATCCTGCTGCTGTCATACCCAGAATCAATAGAATAAAATTGCATCTGGGCACAGGGCCACAGGCCTGGGTCTGGAATGCTCCCAGTTCATTTCTGGCCATACATCTAAGATGGTTTCTGCACCAACTCTATGTTGAGTCATCAGCTTGGAAATAAATTTTCTGGCTTCAAATCTTGTCCTGAAGCTATTGACATCATTTCTTCTTCCTTTATTTTTTTTTTTCTTCCTTTAGATTGCTTGTGCTTAGTGTGAGCGGGGATAGATCTGGCCTTGCTAATACAGTGTCAGCTTCTTCGGCAGTATTTAAAGTACCTTTTCATCCATTGGCCTCAATTCCGCATCATATCTTTAGGGAGGTTTTCTCTGATCGCATTAGCTAAAGCAGACATCCCTCACCCCATGCCACCATGTGACACATGATCACATTACCTAACATTATTGTCTTCATTACACTCATCAATGTCTGAAATCATACAGGTACTTATTTTTTTTTTTAATCTGTCTCCTCCCACTGGAATGATCTCGATGAGAAAAGGGACTTAGTCTTCTTGTTCATGGAATTCTTAAAACAGTGCTCAGCTCACAGCCAACATTCAATGAATGTTTTGGAGTGAATTTAACCATACCATTTAGGGAGAAATGTTTTAAAAAGTCATGTAGAATCTACATTTAATTTCTCTCAAACATCTCTATTCATATACTTGATGAATAAAAATCATTTAAAATCGAAGATTATATTCCACGTTATTTGCCACCTACCAATGAAAGATCTATAAACAAAAGTTGCCAAAATGAAAACTGCTTCTCTTTAATTCCCTTTAAAAACTCTTTTAAATTCTTAAAGTAAAAGTAAAGTTTAGTCTCAATGGTGTAGTTAATAGTATTTAGCTAGGAAGCAGATATACACATTTACTTTATGTAAGCATCAAAGAACTTCAGTTGATTTTTTGCCCCTTTCAGAATCTCTGGTTCAGAGATTCCTATTTCAAAACTGCAAATAAAAGTTAACTGAAATATGGAAATGTTCAGGGTAGAGTCACCTAGTGAATAAAATTGCAGTATGGAGAGAAAAAGGTGTACAAGCAAGGTAGGTAGTGTTCTGTCTTCCTTTGAGTTTTGCTATAAGGGAAAGGAAAAAAAGTAATGATGCCAACAATTCCAAAACCCTTTATCATTTTAAGGTAATGGGAAATGCATTTTTAATAGAAAAATGCAATATGTAGAAAAATATTAAAACAGGACTGTCTCCATCAGCTTAAAAAAAAAAAAGGTGTGAGAATATCCCGAAATCATTTATTTTCGATAGAGTTTCCTCTTAGGTTCTTGGATTAGATCAATCAACCCAAATTTCGGTCTCATTGTCTCTGGCCCCCCTTGAAATCACAAAACCCTGATGTTCTACATGGGATGGTTTTTATAGCGGACAGAATTGTGTCCTTACAAATTATGTCCATGTCTTAACTCCCAGGACCTATGGATGTGACCTTATTTGGAAATAGGGTCTTTGTATGTAATATTAGGTTACAGATCTCAAGACAAGAGGATACTGAGCTTGGGATGAGCCTCAAAACCAATGATAATGTTCTAATAAGCAGAATGCAGGAGGTTTGAGACATCCAGACACAGAGAAGTACCAGAGGGAAGACATGTCAAGAACCAGGCAGGGACAGGGATAAGATGTCTATAAATCAAGGAAAACAAAGTGTTACAGGCAAACTAGGAAAAGAGTAGATAGGCCAGAGGCATGAAATGGATTCTCCCTTTGAGCCTCCAGAAAGTACTAAGCCGGCAGACAAGTAGATTTCAGACTTCTGGTCTCCAGAACAATAATATATTTCTGTTGTTTGAAGCCACTGAATTTTTGATAACTTGTTATGGAAATAACAGGAAACAAACATAGTTGTATATTTGAAATAGCTTTTATTTTTTTTAATTGTAATTGACATACACTTGACATAGAATACTAAATTAGTTTCAGGTGTACAACATAGTAATTCAACACTTACGTTCATTACAAAATGACCACCATGGTAAGTGCATTACAGTATTATAGACTGTTACTTCCTATGCTGTACTTTTCATCCCCCTAATTTAATAGACTGTTGTGCTTAAAAGTTTTCCAAACACAATGTCTCAGTACTTTGTAGACCACTGTGGGGCACTATAATCTGTGTCTTTGGGAAGCAGACTTGGAATGATTTTTAATTAAAGTTTTCATAGGCTCTGCAGGAATGGGGAGTTTGCTTTGGGGAGTAACAGTGACAAGTTCAAGACTCAGGTAAGAGAATCTCAGCCATCCTGGTGCCAGTTGAAAACTGTTTTTTTATTTTATAACACTTGATATTCTTGGGAAAAAAAATCATTTAGTAACTAGTTCCCTTGGAAGTAAAAGCAAATTTTCTTCCAAATGGTTGCTTAGCAGACTTGTTTTTTACTTAGCCGTTCTGTGATATTTTGATTTTAATGTGTCACAGGAAACTTTGTTCTTCTAATTACTAATAAAACAAGTAAAGGTAGAGGAGGGACAAGGGTGAAAATACATTCTTTGAGTGTTTACAACATTCACTAAGGGTTTGGACTATAATATTAAAATTATAATATACTAGGTGAAATTTTAGGAACAATTCTATCAATTTAAAATGGATTCAAGGGGCTTCTGGGTGGCTCAGTTAAGCATCCAACTCTGGATTTTGGCTCAGGCCATGATCTCAGGGTTGTGAGTTCAAGTCCCACATCAGGCTCCACTGGGGTGGAACCTGCTTAAGACTCTCTCCCAAAAGAAGATAAGCATGAAAAATAAAAAGAAAGAAAGAAAGAAAGAAAGAAGAAAAAAGATTCTCTCTCTCCCTAATTAATTAAATAAATAATTAATTGAAGTGCATTTTACCTTTCACAACTTGGGAAATAACTTTGAAACTACTCAGTCATTTAAACAAGAATTTTAGAAACATTTTAGAAACATTCTGACAACTACCTCTCTCCATCGCATTCTCCCATTCTCCTCTGAATACCTTCTAAATATCCCTCCTCAATTCCATTGTCTTAGAAGACGCTCACATCATCCCCTCAACTAGATTTTTTTTTTTTTCCCCTCAACTAGATTTTCACCGTGTGTTTCTTACTGGTCTCTTCTTTTCATCATCTATCTGTTCCAATCTGCTATCCATGCTTCTTCTAGGGTTACAAGTATATTTTAAACAAATCACAGGAATTAAATCACACGTGAATACAAATTCTTCAGCATGATACAGAAGACCTTTTCTTATCTGGCACTTGCCTAGTTTCTCTTCATTTCTCCCCGCTCCTCAAGCCTCACACTGTGCCTCTTTTGGCAGATGCTAGTAGTTGCTTACTGAAAAGCTAATCTCTCCTTTCCCCTATTCTTAGATAACCAGTTTTTTCCAAGGCATTGATATGCCCAGTTTAAAACACACACACACACACACACACACACACACACACCATTTCTCATCTTTGTTTCAGCCAGGAGTCGTCATCTAACAAAATTCTGGCCAGAGAGATGGAAGCAATTGTCTGTCAGAAATCTGTGGGACAAGTTTGGTTTCTTGAAATAGTGCCCCGATCTTCAATTTGTTAGTTGTTTTTGTTTGTTTATTTGGTTGGGGTTTTGTTTTGTTTTGTTTTTGTTTTCTTATTTCTGCCTAAGTGGACTGAAGCCTATAGGTAGAACAGCCTTTTTTTTTTTCTCACCATGAGGCCAATGAGGATGACAGCTACCTGCTACAGACGGTGGTGTGGAGCTGCAAGAAGCGTGGGATATGGAGGGCAACATAGTGTTGCCGCACCAGCCCTGGTTGTCTGCCTCTGGTCTTCTTTTTTTTGTTGGAGAAAAATCAATTTCTATTTGGTTATGCCACTAACTCAGGTCACTTAGACATGGAACCAAATGCAATCCTAGCAGACATAACCATTGACAACACACCGTTCATCTTTTCTTGAATAAATCTTTGCTATCAAGCCTGTCTCAGTAGATTTCTCTCATGGCCTGCAAAAATTCCTACTCATCATTTAGTATCCAGCTCAAGTGGTACCACCTTAAAGATGCATTTCACAATTCCCACCCTAATTACTATTCTCCCTCAGTCTCCATGCCTGTTGGGGGCATACCCTAAAATGAACATCATTCTATGAGACATGCTGCTTCCTTTGTAGTACTCTCTGGAATATAAACCTTACTTGAAATTGTCAGTGGGGCCACCTGATTTAAGTGCTCTTCTCTTAACAAAGTCTGAAAAAAGAATTTTTACTGATATTTTACAAAGTCAAAGAAAAAATAATAATTTTAAAACATGCTTTTATGCCAACAAATCAACATAATACATACAGTTACAGTTAGCACCTGTAAACCCATTAATGCACAGGAATATATGCACATCTGTACACATAGCATGTGTGGTATGTTTACATAAGGGCATGAAATATGCAACTCTGCACACAAGAACTATAAATTCTGTATGCATAGAGCAGTAATTCTGAACTAACATATCTTAATTGAGATATAGGTTAATGTTTCTCAAACTTTAATGTATATGAAATTTCTCTGGGGCTCTCATTAAAACGTAGACCAGAAGCACTAGAGTGGGGCCTGTGCGTCCGCATTTCTAACAACTTCCCAGATGGTACAGATTGCTGCTGGTTTGGGTCCCACCCTCCGAGTAGAAAGAACAGAGTGAAGCTTCAAGCTACATGTATCTTAGGAAAATGCCTCTATCTTGATACAGGTACAGTCCTCTTCTATTTCCTTTTTTTTTTTTTTTTTGGATTATGCAATTTATACACAGTCACAAATATTTGGTGATGCAGAGGTTGGCTATGTGTTCTTTTGTCCCTTTCTCTTACACTGGGACATGTAGCTGGGCTATTTTCCCAGTTTCCCTTTATTTGAGTTAGATAAGGCTCTATCACTAAGTCTAGCCAATGGGAGTGCTATATCCTACTCCCAATTCCAGTACTGACATGCTTTCAGGTGTGATTCTATGTGCCCTTTTTCTTTCCATCGGCTTGATTCAGACAAGCATGGCGACCTTGGAAACCAGCTGGAGAAGATAGCAGAAACAAAAAATGGCAGGAGTTTGTGACCTGCATTGCTTTTTGGAAGAGTCTGTTCTGGGATCATTCATTTTTACCCTTCAATAAATGAGAAATAAAGTTGTAGAATTTTTGAACAATCATACATTTGGGGGGTTCTGTTTTTACAGTGAACTTCCTACTCTACTTAAAGTGTTAGGGCCAATTTAATGTTAAAATCTGTTTTACTATTAGGGCTTGCTTAGCCAAAGCAACTCCATATTGCCTAGGTAGGCATATTGTTGTTTACGTCCACAGACTTCATTCCGGGAATAAACGCCCCTTAGTTCCTGGTATGGTTCCGGGTATCGATTCTGGGAGTAAACGCCTTAACAATAGAAGCCGGGTACCTTTGGTCTGCGGTTATGCCCTATAAAACCAGCCTGTGAGATCGGGAGGGGGTCGCTCTCTTCAGAGGCGGCCCTGGCCGGTCAGTCGGACTTCTAATGCTTGGCATAGAATAAGGCTTTGCATAACTTTCACTTTGTCACAGTCTTGTTCCTTTGATAATTGACCCCAACAAAAGCAGTGGTAATTTTGTAATCTAGTAGAAAGATACCATGATATTGGTGCAAGGTTGGTATTGTTTGGGACAGGCTCAGGGTTTTCAATTTTTTTTTTGCAGGGGGTGTTTATAAATTCCTATTAAACTAAGTTTCTTTTTATTTGTATACCCATGGTCACAGGTGGGTGAACAAGGCTAATTATATGCCATAAAAACCATGTTCTAATTTGAATAGTAACTGTTTTGTTTAGAATTTATTTAGAATTTTTTTAAAAAACATTATTTAGAATGTGTCTAGTTTCACCAGTGAAATACAGCATAGAAATTGCATGAACAATTTTTTGTTATAATAGTTACTAACAAAATTATAAGTAAGTTCAAGATATTAATGGTTCTTAGGAAAATATCTAAAAATAGATGTGCTCTTAAAGCCGTGAGTAAACAGAACTACTTTTTGAGACTCTGTTTCTAATGAATAATATTCAAAAGCACTATAGGAAAGGACATAGTAATTCAAAATTTCCTTCGTGGTAAGTAGTTCCTACAAAAATCTTTCCTAAATTTGAAGGTGGGAGGGATAAGGAATATAGCAGAATATTTAGCAAGAAAATACCAGGGACATAAAAGAAGTATGAGGAATACAAAGAAAATCAATAGGGTTCTGTTAGAAGTCATTATTAATCCTTTGCATTTTCACTTGTATAATCAGTTGTTCATAATAAAAGCCATTTATATTTCATAGGATTATAACTATTGGCTACAATATATATTGTCCATCACTTAAAATAAATGAAACTAAAGAGATTTCTGAGCCTTTTCATTCCAGAAATGAAACAGAGAATTGATTTCTATATAACAGATTATTGTATAAATAAATTACTAAATGGTCAGATGTGCTTTGCTTTCCATCTCGGAGCATGATTTGTGGACAAGCTGTTATTTGTAGGAAAATGTGATTAGTCTTCAAATGTGGAAAATATAAATGAATGTATTTTCTTATACATTGTTGTGAATGAAAACAAGCAAATCTCCTTTAACTTGTGAAATCATAGAGACAGTCTTGCAGATACCAGTTATCAGCTGCAGGCAATCCAGAAGTACTGAAAAAACAGGGAGTGTTTGCATCCAGGAAGTCAGAATGAATCCCCCCTTCACCTTTCGGTTAACTGTTCCAAGGTTTGCCTGCCCCAAAGGTTTCCCTCCAGTATCAAACAGTGGGTAATAAATCAATACATCAAGGGGGAAATAAATCAAATAAGGCTTGATTTGAACTTTGGTTCTTTCTGAGAAGGTTTGAGCAGTGTTCCAAGGTCTAAGCCAAGTTTGCAAGGCAAGGAGTATGGGCTGAGTCTGGCCTACAGATGAACTCTGTAGGGGGACACTGTGTCATAGCTTTTCTCAGGATATTGGGAAAATAAAAATCTGGACTCTGACTTTTCTCAAAACATATGGAATTCTATCCCCAGTGGGCTGGGTCCTGTTTGGAGGCTTCAAGTGATGCTAAGGGGCCGCTACCCCATTTTGATGAGGACAAACTTCCTGTGTTCTCTTTTGTTTTGCTCTCCCAAAGCCTGGGATATGTATTTGCCTGTCTGCCCCCTGTTGGCATTTCTATTTGTAACTGCTGTGTAGAGAAATGCGGGTGGAGCCATAGGGATATGAAGAAACATAGCAAGTTTTGAAACCTCTACAGCTTAGATCTTCATTCAAGAGAAAAAAAAACAAACAGGAATTGATGGTTCTAGTACCACTTCAAAACAAAGGTATTTTTATTTTATTTGTTATTAACATATAATGTATTATTTGCCCCTGGGGCACAGGTCTGTGAATCATCAGGCTTACACACTTCACAGCACTCACCATAGCACATACCTTCCCCAATGTCCATAACCCAGCCACCCTATCCCTACTCCCCCCCTCCCAGCAACCCTCAGTTTGTTGCGTGAGATTAAGAGTATCTTATGGTTTGTCTCCCTCCTGATTCCATCTCGTTTCATTTTTTAAAACAAAGGCATTTTTAAATAATGGACTGGATGGATCATTCACAGCAGCTGAACAAAAATATTTTAAAAAACACCTTTAAAAAAAAAACAAACCTTTTTAGTTTGCTGATATTCCTTGACATATCCATCTCCTTTGGTTTTTTTTTTTTTTAAAGTGAGCTAGATAAGGAATACTGAAACAAAGAAATAACACCTGTTAACTTAGCATAAATGTTTTTCTTTCTACCTACACTATGTGTCAAGGACTTCCCGTCTTATTCAGTTAACAGTGTACAAATTGAAGGAAGTATACTTCCATCTTTAAATTAATGAACTTGAAGTTTTTGTGATGAATCTCTAAATTCTTTAGGGGGAGGAGCAGAGGGAGTGAGAGAGAGAGAGAATCTTAAACAGGCTCTATACCCAGCACAGACCCTGATGCAAGGCTCAATCTCACAACCCTGAGATCATGACCTGAGCTGAATCAAGAGTCAGATGCTTTTTTTAAAAAAATATTTTATTCATTTATTTATTAGAGTGAGTGAGAGAGAGATAGAGCATGCACAAGCAGGGGGAGTGGCAGGCAGAGGAAGAGGGAGAAGCAGACTCCCCACTGAGCAGAGAGCTCCATGCAGGGTTCCATCCCAGGACCTTGAGATCATGACCTGACCTGAAGGCAGATGCTTAACCGACTGAGCCACCCAGCTGACCCCCCACCCCCTAATAAATCTCTAAATTCTTAATAAAGTATAGAAATCTTAAGAAGAGAATGAATATCTAACAGTTTTATGAACTTTCTAAACTCTTTATAATGTCTTATTGTCAAAATATCTGCATTTCGGTTTACATTTCATGTATTTTGAATCATCTAAGCTCTTCTTCCTATCTCTCTGTTTTTGTTAATGGCACTATGCCTAGTGCTTCTTAAAATGATAGTGTGGCAGCCCCGAGAAGGAAAAAAAAAATTAAGTCTTCCAAATGAAAGTTAAGGTGTGGATACAGAATACATAGGTATTGAATATTTCATGTTCTTTTCTTAACTCTGACCATCTAAGAACAACTGGGAACTGTTAAAGGAAGTTTTCAACTTTTAATGTTTGTGGTTTCTGCTTCTGGGCTCCCAGAGAAGTGATGCTCTAACATTTATCAAGGTCAAAATGACTCAGCAAAACCTCAAAGCAAGGGGCTCTATTTCTGTCCCAAGCACACATTGTACATCTGCTTCATTTAAGAAAATAACCAAAAAGGAGAATTCTGAACACAGAGGACAAGAAAAAGTAAGAAACTTCTCTGGTTCCCCTAAGATTAAAGTCATGAAGTGCTGCATGTAATAGAAATTTAAGGTCTGCAACTTTCTGTAATTTTCTTTGTCTAATAATTTGTAACTTTTTGTGTTAAAAAGATTTATAACCTTACACCAAATATTCTCTTTCGGAGCACTCTCTTCCTTGTGAAGATTGTGTATTCCAGGCAGCTGTCTTAACCTGGCCTTGGATAAAACTCTATTCTCTGTCTCTCCCCTTTTTTTTTTCTTAGAAATTCTGAAATAGTTGTTCATTTTTTATCAACAGAATCATGACACCGTAAAAATGCAACAACAGTTTTTTGGTATGGCAGGACAAATGAAATTAACCCTAAGTCACACTGGGGAGTATAAAAAAGTATGATAAAACCACTGTTATAAATTTCTTAGCTTTTTCTACTTAGTTTTTCCTTCTCCTTGGTCTTGTATTTCAAAAAAAAAAAAAAAAAACAAAAACAAAATCCCAAACAATACAAAAATGCAACAGTAATGATTTCCTTCAGTATGGCCTTTCCAGCCATTGACTCTTGGTGTTCTAGTCAGAGCTCTGCTTATGACTGGCTTTCTGAGAAGATTTGATTCAATTTGAGGAAATTTCAGACTCCTGTGGCCTTAAAAACTCTGCCTCAGAAGAACAGTGCCTCCTAACAGAAGTAGTGATTCCCTCCCATTTTTGAAAGAGAGGATTACCAAGATTTTATTTTATATATTTGTCTTTTTAAAAAATATGTTATTTATTTATTTGACAGAGAGAGAGAGAGAGAGACGGACAGACAGACAGCAAGAGAGGAACACAAGCAGGGGGAGCAGGACAGGAAGAAGCAGGCTCCCAGCTGAGCAGGAAGCCTGATATGGGGCTCGATCCTAGGACCCTGGGATCATGAAGCTGAGCCAAAGGCAGCTGCTTAATGACTGAGCCACCCAGACAGGCCAATTACTAAGATTTTAGATTAGCCACACTCTTGACCCTTCCAAGTGTTTACTCTCATTGTTTGCTGTTTTGTTTCTAAATGGCTGATATATTGATGATTTTTCTACTTATTTATGCACACTCTGCCATGTCCGAAAAGATTTTAGATTGTTAGACATATAACTTTAAGCAAAATAAATCTGTTTTTTAAAAGACCTTATTTATTTATTTGACAGATGGGGGCAGAGAGAGAGAGAGAGAGAGCGAGAGCGAGCGCACAAGCAGGAGGAATGGGAGAGGGGGAAGAGCAGGGAGCCTGATACAGGACCCAATCCCAGGACCCTGTGATCATGACTAGAGCTGAAGGCAGACGCATAACTGACTGAGCCACCCAGGCACCTGATTAGCAAAATAAATCTGAAAACAGGTGAAAAATGAGGTAATTCAGTATCCAAAGTAGGAACGTAAGAACAGAGAGCATATAGCACAGGCATGCGGAAAGCTCTGATGGGCTGGCCAGAGTTGCGCAGCTCACTGTTCTCTACCATCCATCAGGAGGGAGGGACACGGACAGCTATAGAACTCACTGGCCACTGTTTATTGCTACAGACAGAGGTGCTATAGGAGACAGGTGGTGAACAAAACGTTAATGACTGAAATGTTCCTACCTTCAAGGAAGAGGTTGAAATAAAGAATTAGAAAGAGGTCCTGGGTTATTTCCATCTTTCAGTTATTTATGCTCTTTCTGCCCTGCAGAAACCATGGGAAACTGAAAGCAAGCTGTCCCTTTCCTAGACTGGAGCAGTGAATGACAGCAGGCTCCGCAGCAGACCCCAGAAGTTTAAACTAAAAGGTAAACCATTTCTGCTCTACCTAGCTGTTTTGGAGTCCAGGACAGGATCCTTTTCAGCCTGAATAAAGCCTGGCATTGTGTTTCCTGCATCAGGGCTCTCGAGGACCCAAAATGAGGTCTTTTCCTTCTTCTATGACAGAGCCACATTGCCCTGTGGGGTCTTCCTCCAAAGGGAAATGTGACAGTCGGGAAAAAAATCTCGCCCTATTAACATAATGCATTAATAGCCTATATTCAAGATACTCAAATGCCACTGACTTGTTTCCAAGAACTGCAATGTTTTACAGAGTCCCTTTACTACATCCTATACTTCTGGCTGTTGTAGACCTTGACATGTGTTGTATTTCATGTTGGTAATAAGCTGTTGTCAAGACTGAGCTAAGCTGATGAGATCTGAGCTGTCAGATGTTAGGGTCATCCATTAGGACAGTAACCCAAAAGGAAAGTAACCATTGAGGCTTTGATCATTGTGGTAGCAAAAGTAAGAAACTAAAGAGAAGAAAGCTCTGCCTTTCTTTTCCCCATCCACAATGTTTTATTTTCCCTTGTGAAAGGCTGTTGGATGGGATTCCTATGGATCAGGCAGATGAGGGGGTTGTCTCCTTGCCAGGGGACACCTATATAAGAAGTTTCTGCTACAGATGATATATGGAAATCAAACAAATGGGGTAATGAGCTGCTGTGATTACAAGAAAAGCTTAGAATGTTGCTAAAATTATCTAGTTAATAAAAGTGTCTACAATGATGATTACTTTCTAAGAGAAAAAAACCAAGCTCTGCTTTTGAAAACAAAGTTGCCATGAAGTGATGTAGTCATAGATGGACATCAAGATCGTGCTAGAGCATCATCTCTGCATCCCATTTGTGAAAAACCAGCACCCACTGATATCGTTATTCCACTCTGTAGAAACATCTCAAGAAATGGGAAGTTGAGGAATTGCTAAATATCATGTCAAAAAAGAGGAGATTGACACAAAAGTGCAAGGACCTACAGTGTTCGGGCTTGCAGAGGATGTAGAGGTTACCCCACGCAGCCTTTCACTTTGTGGATGAGTGCATTCAGTCCTGGAGAAAGCAATCTGCCCAAAGTGAAACAAGACTCCAGGTTGGGGTTGTGGTGGCAGGGGTGGGGGGCTGGGGCAGCTAGCAGAGAACTGTCCATCACAGCAAAATCCCTGGGAAAACAGCTCAGGGTTTTAGAATTGTAGAATGTTGTCCTTGGGAAGAACCAGCTTAATCCTGTTGCAGACCAGGGAGGTAACTAGAGGAAACTCAGGATATAGACCAAAACAAAAACAAAAACAAAAACAAAAACCAACCAACCAAACAAACAAACAAAAACTACAAGGGTCACTAAGTGCAGTCTCTTTGTTGGCCTGTTCCACCATACCTCCTGCCTTTCTCCTTCATGTTTATTCTTCTCGGGCCAACAAGTTTTGCAGTAGGACCCTGAAACTTGCCTATTCAGAGTCTATGCAAATTTTGGTCCTTTATCCTGAAATACACTTTCTTCCCTTTCTGACTGATTCCAACTGTAGCTTCATCCTAAGTGTTACTCTTGCATAGAAACCTTTCCTGACTGACATGCTTAGGTGGATCTCCCTAGAAAATCCTGCTTTTTAAACTTTTTTAAAAAAATATTTTACTTATTTATTTATGTATTTATTTATTTAGGGCATGAGCTGGGGGTTGCAGGGGGTAGAAGCAGAAGGAGAGGGAGAGAGAGAATCTCAAGCCTACTCCACACTGAGCGTGGAGCCTGAGGCCAGGCTTGATCTCATAACCCTCAGATCATGACCTGAGCCAAAATCAAGAGTCAGATGCTTAACTGACTGAGCTACCCAGGTGCCCCTAGAAATCCCATTTAAAGCTAGTTTTGAAATAAACAATTTAATATGTTGGCAGTAGAGACCAGTATATTCTTTAGGCTCACTTTGTAGTAATCATTTAATTGTTTATTAATTTTTACTTTTATCAAAGGACATAGTAATAAAAGTCAGAAGGTTCTACAAAGTTTGGTATGAAAAGTGGCATCCCCTATCCCTGGTCTCTGCCTCACCAATTGATTTCTGCTTCCTAAGGAAAATACTTTCAACTCTTTTAACGCGCGCGCGCGCGTGTGTGTGTGTGTGTGTGTGTGTGTGTGTTAGTATTAACTCCATATTTCTTTTTTTTTAAGATTTTATTTACTTATTGGACAGAGAGAGAGAGATCACAAGTAGGCAGTGAGGCAGGCAGAGAGAGGTAGGGGGAGGCAGGCTCCCTGCTGAGCAGAGAGCCTGATGCTGGGCTCGATCCCAGGACCCTGAGATCATGACCTGGCCGGAAGGCAGAGGCTTTAACCCACTGAGCTACCCAGGCATCCCTTAACTCCATATTTCTTGATAACATACTTACCCTGCATTTTTCTTGATTTTGAAAAGATAGCCTTTGATTTCCTACTATGGAAAATGAGGTCTGATCTCTCTTAACACCAGTCCCCTCTCTGGCACTTTCCAGTGCATTTAGAGCATAGTTTCTGATGAGGTAAACATATGGTGCTTATGTTATTTGGATTCTATATGTGTTGTTTATAGTTCAACTGCAAGCTATAATGTTATCACATTTTCTTTCTTAGACACTATATATCCTTTTATATAATTTTATATAGTTTTTATATTTCTCACTATTAGTAATTGTCTTGCTTTCTCTTTGGCTTTTAATGTACCTATTGCTAACTTACCTCCAAATTCTCTTGCATGTGTGTAAACCTCATTTCAATATGTGTGAGCACATCAGATATTAATTTCATATTCTGGAGATAGTTGTCCTCCTTTCCTGTTCTAGCCTAAAGCACTCACTTTCCAAGCTTGTCTGTCACTGTTGCCCAGAGTTTTCCCACATGGGGACCCTGGAATGTCCCCTTGTTCTGCTCCACAATGGGATCTCCTGTTTTGAAGGTCTCTCTCTCTCATAGGCCACAGATTGATCAATTTTGAAACATCACATTAAAGTAATATCAGTTACAAGAGCCACAGAGCCTCAAAGGACTAAAGGCCCTTTCTTCTTTTTATATCAGACATTTAATCATATTTTGTATTTTTAAATTTGTAATTGGTTTCTGATGTCATTTCATGTAAAATAAATTCTCCCTTTTAACATCAATGAGTGACTATTTTCAGTTCTAATATATTACCTTTCAAGAAAGTAGCAAGGGCAATTGAAGAGGTGTTTTATATATATATATTTATCATAGTTAAATCATCCAGAAAAAAAGTGCTTTTTTGCCTTTGCGATTTTTGCTGCATATATAAAGGCTTGAGTAAAATGGGTGACAGGTTTGTAATGTGCTCAGGTGGAAAAATATATTTTATGATTTCCAAGACCAAGAAGATGAGTCTGCAATGTTCAAATATAACCTTAAATGCTTGTAACTAACAATCTTAACCAAGATTTTTGTGTGTGTGTGAAGTGGACAAGCTGATTCTAAAATGTATATGAAAATGCAGAGGACATAGACTGGCAAAGGCAACCTTGGATAAGAACATAGACCAATTACCAGAAATAAAGACCTGTTATAAAACTATAATAAATAAAACAGTGTGATATCTCTGCCTTGATAGACAAATAGACCAAAGTAACAGAATACAGAGTTCAGAAACAAATACACACATACATGGTCACCTGGCTTACAACAAGGTGATCCTAGAGTGGAGAAAATTCTTTTTAATAAATAGTGCTGGTGTGTGGCACCTGGGTGGCTCAGCTGATGAGGCATCCAACTCTTGATTTTGGCTTATGAGATGGAGCCCCAAGTCAGGTTCCATGCAAAGTGCAGAGTCTGCTTGAAATTCTCCCTCTTCCTCTGCCCCTCCCCGACTCTTTCTTTCTAAAATAAATAAATAAATCTTTGAAAAAAATAGTTTTGATGTAATTGAATTTCCACATTGGGAAAAAAATGTACCTTGAAACTTAGGTCATACACCACACACACACAACACATTTCAGTGGATTTTAAATCTACATGTGAGAATGAACAATAATGAAGCTTTAAAAAACCCGCAAGGAAACATTTTCATGAGTTTAGAGTAGGCAAAGATTTTTTTTAAACTCTATGCCCTGGACTACACTAAAATTAAGAATTTCTCTTTATCAAAATAAACCATCAAGAGAGTTCAAAGTCAAACCATACATAGGAAAGAGATATTTACAATATACATGTTTGAAAAACAAATCAATAAGAGATTAAAAATAGCAAAAAGATTGGAATAGGAACTTTACAAGGAAATATTCTGATCACCAGTACACACATGGTAAGATTCTCAATGTCATTCATTATTAGGATGGTTAAAAACATGATGAGATTTCTCTATAAACCCACCAGAATGACTAAAATTAAAAGGCTTGCAGTTGGTGAGGATGTGGAGAAAATGTAACCCTTTGCATCATTGGTGGGAATATGAAATTGTGAAGCTGCCATAGAAAACAGTTGTTTTCTGTTGTTACTCAAAAAAATCAAACATAGGATTATCATGGAATGCAATACATTTTGAGTATATACCCTAAAGAACTGAAAGCAGGAGCCTAAGCAGATATTTGTATACAAATGTTCCTGGCAACATTATTCACAAAATCCAAAAGATGGAGACAATCCAAATATCTTTTGATGGATAAATGGAGGAATAAAATATGGTATAAACTTACAATGGAATATTATTCAGCCTTAAAAAGAATAACAGTTTGTTACATGCTACAATATAGATTAACCCTAAAGAAAATATGGTGAGTGAAATAAGCCAGATAGAAAGGGACAAATATTATATGATTCCACTTCCATAAGGTACCTAGAATTGTCAAACTTATAGAGATGAGAAAGAATGGTGGTTTCCAGGGCCTGGGGGTTATCAGCATCAGGAACTACTATTTAGGGGTTCCTGGATGGCTCAGTAGGTTGGGCCCCTGCCTTTGGCTCAGGGTCATGATCTCAGGGTCCTGGGATCGAACCTCGAATCAGGCTCTTTGCTCAGCAGGGAGCCTGCTTCCCCACCCCTCTGCCTGTCTCTCTGCCTACTTGTGATCTCTCTCTCTCTCAAATAAATAAATAAAATCCTGAAAAAAAGGAGCTACTATTTAATGGGTACAGAGTTCTAGTTTGGCAGGATGGAAAGTTCTGGAGATGGATGGTGGCAATGTTTGCACAATGATGTGAATGTGCTTAATGATAAGGAGCTGTACACTTAAAAGGGCTCAAATGATACATGTTATGTCATGAATATTTACCACAATAAGAACAAGAAACTTATTGAAGAATATGGGAAACATCTAACTTTCAGTTTTTGCTTATGGGTACATAAATTGGTGTAAGTATTTTGGAAAACTCCTGTCAGTATTTACTAAAGCTGAATATATGCTTGCCTTATCACCTAGGAATGTCTTTCCTAGGTGTGTCTTTCCAATGGAAATTAGTACCTGTCTCAAAAATATATACAAGAAAATGGGGCCCCTGAGTGGCTCAGTTGGTTAAGCATCTGCCTCCGGCTCAGGTCATGAACCCAGGGTCCTGGAATCTAGCACTGTATTGGGCTCCCTGCTCTGTGGAGAGCCTTCTTCTCCTCCTCTCTCTGTCTGCTGCTCTCCCTGCTTGTGCTCCTCTCTGTCAAATAAATAAATAAATAAATAAATAAAATCTTAAAAAAAGTATATACAAGAATATTCAACAGAATTATTCTTACTAGACAAAACTTGGAAACACCCCAAATGTCCATCAACAATACAACATATTGGAAGTTTGAAACTATTGTTCTCAAGTTATCTCTATGCTTACTTATTTTATAGAAAGATAAATTTCATTATTGTCACAAAAAATGTGACACTATGTGAAGTTCCTGTGAGAAACCTCTGTTCAAAACTCTTTCCAGCTTATTATTTAATGCTATTTCTAAAGTACAGAGAGGGATCTACACATTGGTCCTTCCCCAAATGGAGAAACTGAATTATAACTGGACACTATCACTGACAATTTCCCAAGAATAAATTGTAAGAAAAAAGGACCAGAACACTCCCTCATCTTAAAATAGAAACAAGGGCGCAGCAAAATTTGCTGGGTGTGCTGTCTGTAAAGGAAGGTCCAAATCTTCTCAGACATATGTAAGAGAAAACTAATAAAAGTTTGTGAAGTCAGTGATTTTTTTTTTAGAGGAAGTAAAATTACACACACTCTTTGACTGGTCTCTAGGCCTCTTGAGATCGTGATGTATCTGCTTTGTTACTTCTCTTTAAAGAAGCCAAATTAGATCCAGCCAATAGAAAGACCTTGATTCTGGCAGGAACCGATTATAGGTTTGCCATAAAGTGGTAAATTGGGATAAACTGCCAAGGGTAGGAGCAGCTCAATCTTTGATCTTGAGGGTCTTCAGAAATTTAGGTTGTTTCTGCTTATCCCTGGGTTACAGGGTACAAGATGACAGCTTTATTGGTTTTGTTTAGATGAGCTCAGTACAAATTTAACCTTGGTGTTTTCTTAATCATCTCTGTATTCATGCCTCTTCATCCTGTTTCACCTTATGTATTTTTCTCATAAAAACATAAACACTAATTATTGAGTAACTTTTATGTGGTTGCTACTTATATTACCTTACTTAATCCTCAAATGAACTATGTAAAGCAGGTTTCATCAACCCCATTTTAGGGCTCAGGAAGCTGAGTCATCTAGGGATTGGAGCTATTAGCTGGCCACTGCTTAATATGCATAACCACTTCTCTGAACACTTCTTTCATTTTCTGACTCTCTCCTGAGGATCCTATTTTCCTCTGGAGACATCTCTCACTTCCCATATATTCAAGAATCTGGAGTAAGATTGCTAGATAAAATACAGGCTAGATAATTGCTAGATAAAATAAAAAACACCCAATTAGACTTAATTTCAAATAAGCATTGAATATTTTTTGTATAAGTATGCCCATGCAATGCTTACAGTAATATTTAGTAATATACTAATTTAGTATATTTATTACTAAATTTAGTAATATTTAGTAACATCCTAAATATTACTGTAGGTAATCCTAAAAGTTACCTGAAATTCAAATTTAACTAGGCTTCTTATATTTTTATTTGTGGAACCCAACAACCCTAGGGGAGCTAGGGCCTTTCTTATGTTTTGTTGTCCCCTCCACACCCTTTCTCCTTCTTTAGAACCTCTGGCAACTTTGAAACACGTCTGCATGTCTTCAGACTCCATACTCTACTACCTTTCATAGTAGTAGAAGTTGTCTGTCATACTCAGGGTCACTGTCAATTCATTGATCTTTTAGTGGATCAATTTCTTTTTATTGGTTTTACTGGTTCACTTTATTCCTCTGAAGAATTATTTCCATCATTATTTTTTTCAGGTTCCATTACCCACATAGATGATGATTCAATACCTTTGCTTTTGATTTCCTTTACCTTCTCATTTCAAACATTTTTCTCTCCCTCTATCCCAATTCAACAGGGGAATAGCATAGGGAATGTGGAAGGTTTTGTAGTATTAAATAGGGCTAGGGAAGCCTCATTGAAGAGAAAACTATGAGTAAACACACTGAAAGAAGTGAGAGACCCAGCTCTACTGACACATGGACAAAAGTGGTCCAGGAAGAGGTAATGGAAGTGCAAAGGTCCTGAGATAGAAGTACCCCAGGCTTGTTTCAGAAAGTTTCTTGAGAATAAGAACTGTATTTTAGAGTTCTTGGTGCTGCTGATTCTGTTCCTGTTCAGTAATATCTTGCCCATAGGAATAACTCAGTAAATATGATGACTCAAAGAGCACAATAAATTCTGGTTTAATAAAAGAATTAAAGGGGTACTCTGATAGGTTATAAAACACATTTTGAAATCAATGACTGTCCTGTAATTACTTGAGATCCAATGACAGTTTTCTGAACAGTATGTAAAATAAGACCATAACTTAAATAACGAATTAATTTTATGTACAACTAGAAAAGTGCATCTAAGAGGTGCAGTTTGAGGGGCATTCAAGTTTTATAAAGGCAGAATATTTTCCCAAGGACTTCATATTATTCTTATTTTAATCAGAAGGTGCTTAAACATTTTGGACTTAGGATAGCATACTAACCTCATATTGTCTCTCCTATGGGCCACATTTTTGTAGTTTTTCATGAACCTTTGCTTCTCTTGCTTTCAACACAGAAAGACTCTTGAAGAATGGAAGTAAGTAAAGATAGTGAAGATTAGGTTTTATTTTTAGTAGTTTATTTAAAAAGCTTTATTAAGAGCCTGTCCAGTGAGAAATGCCCCAAGTCGTATATATTCTAGTGCCAAGGACAGTGCTGCGCGCAACACAGTAGATATTTTGCAGGTTTCTGCAGAACGAATGAGTGAATGAACGAATTAATGAAAGAAATTAATCGAGGAACGTGGCTTCTTTGAGGTACTTGCATTTGAAGTCGGGAATATCAGAGCCAAATTTCCAATTTTGTGTAGTACTCTCTGGGCTATCATTGAAAGTGAGAGAAACAAAAATGATTACATAAACAATGAACTTCAGTGATTAGGTGGTGCCAACACTGCGGCTGATATTGTCCCCATCCAGCTTCCGTAGTAGACCTTAAGTCGCGTATGCGACAGGGCCGGTAGTGACGTCACGAGATTTGGAATTCGCGGGAGAACACATCTCCGCTTCCGGACCGAGAGAGCGCCCGCGCGCGGGACTTTCAAGAGTCTAACCCCGGGAGTTCCAGCTGTCATGAGCCTCTGGGTGGACAAATACCGGCCCTGCTCCTTGGGACGGCTGGACTATCACAAGGAGCAGGCGGCCCAGCTGCGCAACCTGGTGGGTCTGCGGGAGGGGGGCGGGGAGAGCGGGGAGAGCGGGGAGAAGGTAGGCCCCAGCTCGGGAGTTTCGCTCCCCTAGGGAGAGGTGCATCGTCTTCCGTCTTCCGAAGGTGCTGTGAAAAATGAAGCAGGGAAGGGGGAGAGAGTGTTTAGGGCGGGGGCAGTGCTTGTGAACATGGAAGGCCCCCCTGAGAACTGTCCTCTGAGAACTAAGGTCGGACAGACCGTAAGTGAGAAAACCTTCAATAGAGAGATATGAGGGAATAGTGGAGCAGGTAAAGGACAGCAAGTGCAAACTCCTTGAGGCAGGAGTGTGCCCTGCCGGTTCTGGGAGCCTCAAGAACGCCACTGTAGCTGGATAATAATAGGCCGGGGTTGGGGGAGCGGGGAGCGCAGTAGGAAATCGGGCGGGGTGTGTAGCGGGACCCGGAGGTGCAGATCCTGTAAATCCTCGTAGGGTGAGATAGGGAACCATTGGAAGGTTTTGGGTAGAGAAGTGACATCATCTGACTTTACTTTTTAACAGGTTTACTTAAAATGTCTTGGTGTCATTGCCCTTATTTACAAAAAGGAAGGTATTTACTAATTTCGGAGGTAATTTCTAATTCGAAAATAGGTTGTATTAGGTCGTCCGTGCGTTTAATTCCTTATGGAACATTTTTTTTTTCTTTTCTCCAATCTGATGTGTATTTTCTTGTTGTAGTTGGTAAAAGTGTCTAATAGCAATGTTTTCCGAAACAGGGAAAATGCCTCCCTTTTTTCCAGGTGCAGTGTGGTGATTTTCCTCATCTCTTAGTGTATGGACCATCAGGGGCTGGAAAAAAGACAAGAATTATGTGTATTCTACTGAATCTTTCAGGAAATGTAGAAGGAAGAAGGGTCTTGAGAAAAATCTGGTAGCTGTGGAAGCTGTTTATCCCGTCCTTTTAAGAATCTAATAGTACCATATGCTAATGGAAGTGTTTTGCTCAGATCTGTTTCTTCAATACCCACCTTCGTTTAGAGTTAACTATTTTTCAAAAATGAGAAATAATAATAATTTAAAAAACTCATCCATCCTTATATGAAAGTCATTAGAAAAATTATAATGTGAGATTGAGGGGCTTTTTTTTTTTAATGGTATTCCATCTATACTAATTTAAAATCTATTACAGCTATATACTTCATGTTAAGACAAATTGTGTTTTCTCAAAGTAGCTTTCATTTTGATTTTCTTAGTCAGAGGATACATTTTCTATTCTATGACCATCTTTTTGTTGTACAGAATTTGGAGTAAATATTTTGGAGAAAAATTTAATATAGTGGTCTTGTGTGTAATAGATTTGCCTTTAAAAAATGTTCACCCTGTTGAATCTGCAACTTACTGAAACTGTGAAGTCTTTATTTTGGCTAGATTGAGTTTAAAAAGCAGAGGCAACAGTACTTGTGAAACACCTGCTATTTTCCATACACTGTTTGGGAAGAATAGTTCCTTTCCTTGAAACTTTTCAGTGCTAGAGACAGATCAGTTTACAAAATATTAAAATTTATTGCAATAGTCATTTCTGTTAAGGTACTTATTTTATATTTTTTCTATAATGCTTACGTAGAAGCTTTTGCTCCACAAGATTTTATGCCCTTGAAGTTATGGTTTGTATTTTCATCATTTTTATACCCTTCATAGCACTCATTCTCAGGCGTGACTGATCATCAAAGTCACCTGGGAAGCTGTTTAAATGCACATAGTCTTGTAGTCTGTTGTAGTACTGTCAATGCCCTACTCCATCTTACTGCTCTTAACTTGTGAGTGCACACAGACCAGCTTCCAGCTTCCTGGATCTGTGTGTCCTGAAGGCTTTTTTTTTTAATTTTCTGACTCCCTAAGCAGACTTGAAATGCCTGGGAATTAATTGCGCTCCCTTAATCCCAACCACTTTCCCAAGCAAGCTTCATCAAAAGACTGATGAGAAATAGAGTATCATGCTCCAGCTTCCCCGCCTTTTGGATGGGTTAACACTGTGGTGTTTTTTTCACACTGGCTTTAAGAGTATCCCCAGCAGAATTCAACCCGATGGCCAGAGTGGTATTTAAGCAGATAATACACTCATTGGCTGCCTTCCTGACCTTGCTTTGCTTCCCTTTTCCCTACAAAGTTTTCCTTTACCTCTCAAATAAACCAGATACGCTTAGTTCTTATCAGAGGGACTGTGGAAGCCCAAATTAAGACAGGCGTCTGTCTCAGAGTTACTGAATTATAATCTCATGGATAGAGTGTGGTATTTAATCTTTTATTTTAAAAATTCTCTAGGAGATTTTAACAGATTTGGTTTGGAAGTTTTTGCTTTCTAGCACATGGTGTGTTATCTTGCATGTACTATTCTTAGTATTTAATTATATAAAATTAATGCCAGGGGAATAATCAGCATTTCAGTTAATTTTAAAAAGTCTCAGTACATATATACTCATACATATTTATTTTTAAATATCTCCATCTCAGAGGGGGAGACACAAAATATTTGATACCTGAAAAGTAGTTTAATTCTATCTAGAGTAGTCGTTTGACCAGGGAAAATGCCTCCCTTTTTTCCAGGTGCAGTGTGGTGATTTTCCTCATCTCTTAGTGTATGGACCATCAGGGGCTGGAAAAAAGACAAGAATTATGTGTATTCTACGTGAACTTTATGGTGTTGGAGTGGAAAAATTAAGAATTGAGCATCAGACCATCACAGTAAGCATTTTACTTTGAGACCTCTAAATAACAGGGATTTTTCAGTCCTCAGCATACATATTCCTGTGGCCCCAGCCATTGTTGCTCATTTGTGTTTAAGAATTTTACAGATATGGGTGCCTGGGTAGCTCAGGTCATGGTCCCAGGGTCTTGGAATCGAGCCCTGCATCGGGCTCTCTGCTCAGCGGGGAGCCAAATAAATAAATAAAATCTTAAAAAAAAAAAAAAAGAATTTTACAGATAACCCAGGTACACAGGATTGAGAACTACTGATGTATAGACCTAATTATTAAAACCAGATCAGAGTCAGTTATGTTTTTTTAATTTATTTTATTTTTTAAATTTTTTAAAATTTATTTGACAGACAAGAGATCACAAGTAGGCAGAGAGGCAGGCAGAGAGAAAGGAAGAAAAGCAGGCTCCCTGCTGAGCAGAGAGCCCGATGAGGGGCTCGATCCCAGAACCCTGGGATCATGACCTGAGCCGAAAGCAGAGGCTTTAACCCACTGAGCCACCCAGGCGCCCCCAGAGTCAGTTATGTTAAAGAGAAAATATGAGTAACAGGAGATTTTGGGTAAATAGCAGGTGGTGGGATTCCTTTTGGATTATCTAGTGAATCAGTACCTCAGCTGGAACTGGAACTCAAGTCTCTAGAATTCATTGTTCTGAGAGCTGTAGTGGGTTTGGAAAGGAAGTGATTTTGAAAAAAATTTTGAATACAGAATCAGGCAACTTGATAGAGATTGGGCAGCTGACTGTTTAGAAAAGAGGCATGAAGCTCTGGGATGTTCAGAGAATTTCTGTGATGTTGCCCTTTGCCGTTGGCTGAGCTTTCCAGTCTCATACCATACAGTGCATTTTTATACTCTCCTTATAGACCGTGTTTAAGATTTAGTTGGAATACCTCTTCTCGTGCCCCCAGTCCCTTTAGAATTAATTTTTCTTTCTACTACCCATAGTTTATATTTTTTAGAGTACTTACTTTGTTTGGCCTTGATTACAGTTTTTCTTTTTTTATTTTGACAAGATATTGTTTGTTTTGAAGTTATGTAGGGAACATGTCTGGTTCAGGCCCTGGTGTAGCATCTTGTACATACTAGGCACTGAAAAAAAAAGTATGTTGAGTGACTGGATGATAAGTAGTACTATTAATAAAATCTTTGGGAGACAAATGGATTTTAGGCTACTGTTTATGAACTTGTATTTAGACACATTGAGTTTGAGGTGCTGGTGGTACACACTGGAGGGAATTCTTAAAAAGTGCGCAGGGACAAATTTAACAGGAAGAGTGTGAGATTTGTGGGAAGAAAACTAATATTTTATAAAAGGACAAAAAACAAGAGCTGATCAAATGGAAAGTTGCAGCAAGTGCTCAGAGGCTTAATACTTTAAAATCTTTTCTATCCTGGGTGGCGCAGTTGGTTGGACGACTGCCTTCGGCTCAGGGCGTGATCCTGGAGTCCCGGGATCGAGTCCCACATCAGGCTCCCAGCTCCATGGGGAGTCTGCTTCGCTCTCTGACCTTCTCCTCGCTCATGCTCTCTCTCACTGTCTCTCTCAAATAAATAAATAAAATCTTTAAAAAAAAAAAATCTTTTCTATCCACATTACAGTATAACTTTCAATGAAATTATAGTAAATTATAGTTAAAATCCAACATGTTTTTTTAGTTGTAGGAAATGATCTTAAAGTACATAAGGAAGAATACATTTCTGAGGCTAGCTAAAGTACAAAAAAGATTTGTGAAGTGGGACTTGTATTATGAGATCTTAAATCCTATTGTAAGGCTACTGTAATCAAAACAATATTGTACTGGCTTGGGAATAGAGAATTCAATCAGTAGAACTTATTAGAGAGGCCCAAAATATGGTAGCTGCTTCAAATCAGTGTTAAAAGCATGAGTCAGCAAGATGTACCAGCATAACTGGTTATCTATCCTGAATAAAATAAAGTTGAATCCCAATGATTCATAATTTGTGAAAATGTGAAAATGAATTTCATATGAATTAAAGTCTTAAATGTTAAAATGAAATAATTACTTAAATGAACAGCCTATGGTCAGGAATACCTTTTTTTTTTTTTTTAATACCTGTTAATAAAAACATGGAAGTGATAGAAAAAAAATACGTGCATATATATATATATATATATATATGTGAAATTTACAAGTTTGTATGACAGAAGATAACAAAATCAGTAGAAAAATGAAAAATGAAAAATTGTCAAAAAATATTTGGAAGGGGAGGTGAATCATGAGAGACTATGGACTCTGAAAAACAATCTGAGGGTTTTGAAGGGGCGGGGGGTGGGAGGTTGGGGTACCAGGTGGTGGCTATTATAGAGGGCACGGATTGCATGGAGCACTGGGTGTGGTGAAAAAATAATGAATATGTATTTCTGAAAATAAATAAATTAATTTAAAAATATTTGAAAGGAACATGTTAGATAAAAGATTTTACAAATTAACAATGGAAAGACAAATAACCTAGTAGAAAACCGAATGAAAGTCTCAAGAGAGAAATATAAGCAACCAATAAATGTATGTAAAGATGTTTGACATTCATGATAGTTGAAGAGAAACAAGTGAGTCTATTAGGAAAGTGGCAGAAACTGAGGACGTTATATAAAACCTGCAGGCGGGGAATGTTGGGGAAGAGTATTTGTTGGCAATGGAAAACTGGCATTTGTTAGTTTTTTTTTTTTTTAATGTGGTTTATATATACACACATACACATAAAACATTAGAAAACATATCCCCTTCAATCCAGCAAATCCTTTATTGAGAATCTGTTACATAGAAATGAAGTCAGTACATTAGACATATGTAGAAAGATATTAATTGTGGGATTGTTTGAGATGTCAAAAAGCAAGAAACAAACACCCATCGGTACTACTGTCTCTGGGACACCAAGTTACAGGCTGATACGCAACTACTCTATATCAGTGTCAGAGGGTAATTGCCTAGGTGTTAACTAAGAAAAGTAAAACAAATAGATATGATTGCTTCTTTTTTTTATTACTCTTTTTTACAAGAAAACACTGACACTATAGAAATATATAAAAATGTATAAAATATAAAAAGTATTTATATATAAATATACATATATGTGTTATGGTAAAGTCTGAACAGACATGCAGACTGTTGACAGTGATGATCTGCTCATAACATAATGGTTTGTAGATATCTGGAGGTAGAGGGAAAAAAATAATCATAGTGAGAACAGGATGTGTGATGTGATCCAGTTTATATAGAAATGTGTTTATTTGCACATAGAGAAAAGAATGAAGTTAAAATATCAGTGGTGGTTATCTAAAGTTTTTTAAAAATAAAACAAATTGTTTATTTTAAAAAAACAATGAAATACAGAAAAGAGGAGAAATGGCCAGTAAATAAACATTAAAAACATCTATTTTCTTTGTCCGCAGACTCCATCTAAAAAGAAAATTGAAATTAGCACTATTGCGAGCAATTATCACCTTGAAGTTAATCCCAGGTAAAGCTACTATATATAAATTAAGCCTTTTTTTTTTAAGAGTAGAATCCATTCTTGAAATACAATCATATATGGAAGCACAGTATATACACAGAGGTAATGCTGCTCAGTGTGAATTAGGGAGCCTAGAAGCTTTCTGCTTCTCCCTTTGTCTTTGATTCCTGAGTCAAATAATTTTAATAATTAAATTCTCTTGCTCTACAGAGTTAAGTTCTATTAAATTTTAATAATTAAATATACTCTGTTCTATAAGAGTACATTTCTTAGTCACTAAATTTTTGTTATATTGACTAACTCAGAACTGATGAGCAAAGTAAAGTATGTCTAAAACGTTTGTAATGTGAGTGAATATTTCAGAATGTGAATTTGGGTTATATTTATTTTTTGCCACTCCTTTGTTTCATTTTCTTGATTAGAGTGTGTTATAATAGTCTAACAACCAATGTCTATACTATTTATCATGAGTAATTAAGATTAGGATCCTGTTGGAAGGCACATTGAAAGCTCATAAAGTACTGCTTAATACTGTAGAAGTGAATGTATTGGGAACAAAGTTGAATAAAGCTTCAGGGTTGTCCAGTGCTGATAATGCTCTTTAAGGAGTATAGAATCAAGGACATCTTCAGGCAAAGGCAATGTTTTTGGGCAATGGAACGGATATGAGGATGAACATCCATTTCGAAACTAAATGGATCAGGAAGGATGTAGTCATAAGTTAATGTGTATTCAGTAGCAGGCACTGTGTGAGAAGCTTTACATGGATTATTATATTTAGTCATTAAAACAACCCTAGCAGATAGGTGTTATTATTTTCCTCATGTATGTCCAAGAAAATTAAGAGAACTAAGATTTGGTTGGAAAGGGTCTTATCTGAAAATTAGAAGAAAGTGTTAATTCCGTAGACAGAAGAGAAATGTTTTGGATTCTTGACTAAGGAGTAATCATGAAAGAGACATTCCAGGTGTAGTGATCTAATAGTGAATTGAGAAAGATTTGATGGCTGTTTGGGAAAATAAACTAAAGCTGATTGTTTTGCTCTGTTTCTCATTGTGAGTTCCTCAGTAGGGAGAACAGTCAATTAGAGATGGAGCGGATTGTTTTTCAGGGTTTGAAATCGACAGCGTAAATTAACTAGGTGACTTATGTTGGTTTGTGAGTTGCGTGACTTAAGTGCCAAAGCAAATGTGAGTATAAATGACAGATAATGCTTATAATTCGTCAGTAGCTTACAGAGTTCTGACTATCTTAAATTCCATTTGCTTATCCCATCCTCTTGCTAAGACCCTAAATCAGCTCCATGCTAGTGTTGGGAACAGCCTTGTCTAGGCTTGTATTTTATTATTGGGGGGGATGGAGAAGAGGAATGGAGATTAACATTCCTTTTCAGAGTTATTTTTACATTTTGAGTCACTGCAGGTAATTAAGAAACTTAAGGATTAGTTATTGCTCTTTTTAAGTTACAGTAAACTTGATAAAAGAACATGTTTAGTGTTTTCAGTGTTACTTACCAAATTGTAATTGAATATTAGAATATTTGTATTTGTATTTTATTTTTTAAAAGATTTTATTTATTCATTTGACAATAAAATAAAGATTTTATTTATTCATTTCACAAGTAGGCAGAGAGGCAGGCAGAGAGAGAAGAGGGGAAGCAGGCTCCCTGCTGAGCAGAGAGCCTGACTCGGGGCTGGATCCCAAGACCCTGAGATCATGACCTGAGCCGAAGGCAAAGGCTTTAACCCATTGAGCCACCCGGGCACCCCAGAATATGTTGTATTTTAATGACCCTTAAAATATTTCCCTTTGAAAGTTTTGTGAATGTAATTAGGTATGAGTAGTTTTTTTGTTTTTTTTTTTAAGATTTTATTTATTTATTTGACAGGGAGAGAGAGAGAGATCACAAGTAGGCAGAGAGGCAGGCAGAGAGAGAAGAAGGGAAGCAGGCTCCCTGCTGAGCAGAGAGCCTGACTCGGGGCTGGATTCTAGGACCCTGAGATCATGACCTGAGTGGAAGGCAGAGGCTTAACCCACTGAGCCACTCAGGTGTGCATGTATGAGTAGTTTTGATTAAAATTTAAATAAACTCTCTTCAATGTTTTTCTTACAATAACAGATTAAGAATAAGAACATAATATTTTCTAAATAGTTACATTTATATTTATAATTATTTTTGTTTTCTATAGTGATGCTGGAAATAGTGACCGGGTAGTAATTCAGGAGATGTTGAAAACAGTGGCACAATCACAGCAACTTGAAACAAACTCTCAAAGAGATTTTAAAGGTATGTGATAAACAGATTTCTTTTAAGGCAGACAAGAAATTGTACACAGTGAGTGTAAGAGAAAATGTTGTGGGAAACATAAATTTCATGTATTTAGCAAATACATTATTAACCTCCTGTTCTATGGCAAACATTATGCTTTGTTATTTTTGGATATAAAAGTGAATAAGAGAGGCATGATCTCTGCTCATGAAAGTGTGTAGCCTAATAGTATTGAATTTTGGTGGAGAGAGGACTGTTTGTACCACCTGTTTGTTATTTTAGAACTAGATGAATAATGAAAAAATACTTAAAACAAGAAATAACATTTATTTATTTATTTATTTATTTTTTAAGATTTTATTTATTTTATTTGACAGACAGAGATCACAAGTAGGCAGAGAGGCAGGCAGAGAGAGAGAGGAGGAAGCAGGCTCCCCGCTGAGCAGAGAGCCCATGCGGGGCTCCATCCCAGGACCCTGGGATCATGACCTGAGTCGAAGGCAGAGACTTTAACCCACTGAGCCACCCAGGCGCCCCAAGAAATAACATTTAAAAATAACTGTTCCTAGGATCAAAGTTATATGTTCAATTATCAAATATTTAGGAGAGTATAATTTTATAATTATAATTTACTGTCCAGAGATTATCATTGACATTTTTGTCATTACCTTCCCGTATTATTTATATGCATGTATATGTGTACATTCTCATAGAAGATTTTGTGATGGTAAAAATACCAGCATTTAATGCTTTTGATATATTTTGTCAAATTCTTCATCCGAAAGGTAGACTTACCCTACCACCAGAAGTATTTGGGAGGGCCCATTATTCCCTGACATTTACCACCACTGTGGTTAATTATTATTTTTTTTTCCAATTTATTTATTTTCAGAAAAACAGTATTCATTATTTTTTCACCACACCCAGTGCTCCATGCAATCCGTGCCCTCTATAATACCCACCACCTGGTACCCCAACCTCCCACCCCCCCGCCACTTCAAACCCCTCAGACTGTTTTTCAGAGTCCATAGTCTCTCATGGTTCACCTCCCCTTCCAATTTACCCAAATTCCCTACTCCTCTCTAACGCCCCTTTCCTCCATGCTATTTGTTAATTATTTTTAATCTTTGTTAGTTTGAGTGGAGAAAATAGTTTGTGTTTATTTTTTCTTTAGTTAGTGTGATAATTTTTTCTTTTATTCATTGCTTCTTTTACTGTTTTGTGAATTGTCTCTGAATATTTCAGCCTATTTCTTACCTTTCCTCCTTAGTTCACTGTATTTCAGAATAATTTTACATGTGTATATTTTTTTGATTTCTTTGTTTATTTGAGAGAGAGAGAGAGATAAAGAGTGAGTGTGGGGAAGGGCAGAGGGAGAGAATCTCCAAGCAGACTCCCCACTGAGCTTGGAGCCTCAGTGTGGAGCCTTTTCTCAGGGCTCAGTCCCAAGACCCTCAGATCACGATCTGAGCTGAAATCAAGAATTAGCTGCTTAACTCACTGAGTCACCCAGGTGCCCTTGTCTGTTCGTTTTTTTGCCACTATAAATGGAGTCTTCGTATATACTTTCTAGGTTTTTTGTGCATATGTGATAGCTATTGATGTTTGTGTCTTAATTTTAAATGTTACTATGTTATTACATTTTTTTATTATTTGTAATAGCTCTTCTATTGTTTCTTTTGAATTTTCAGATGTGTGTGTGTGTGTGTGTGTATTTATATCAATCTGTGAGTAATAAAGATGAATTTTCCCCTTGTTTCCAGTTTGTATGGCTTTAAACACTTTCTCTAACCTAATTATGTGTGCCGGCACCTCCAATACAGTGTTCATTAGTACTAAAGATAGTGGATGTCCTTGTCATGACTCTGGAAGGAGAGCCTTAGAGTTTCCCCATTTAGTCATTTAGTTGCTGGATTTTGGCCCGAGTTGTATCTATTTGATCATAAGAAAGTAAGCATCAGGTCATATTTTGAGAGTTTCTAACATAAATGTGTGTTAAATTTTTTCAAATGCTTGCTTCTGCATCCTTGAATGAGGTTTTAAGATTTTTCTTCTTAGCTGTATTGGTATTGTAGATTATATTGGGTCTTCTAGTGAAACTGCTTTGTATTTCTAGAGTAAATCTTACTTGGTCATGATGTGTTAATTTTTTAAATATGCTGCTATTTTCTGCCTACCAAGGACTTATTTTTATATCATTTGGTTTGTAGTGCTATCTTTGGTAGATTTGGGGATCAGTCTCCTTATTTCTCTTTTCCCTGTTCTGTTCCATTTGGATTTCTATCTCCAGAATTTCTCCTCATTTTGAAGGAGAAATTGGAAGGGAGCTTCACTTTATTATTTTCAGTTTACTGCTCTGTCAAACCTTGTTGCATCCAGATTCCTTTGCTTTGACCCATAAATTGAACCCCGTAAGTGCTGTTTATTTCACAGTGTGCTCTTGTGGGTGATTTGGGGTTCTGTACCCAAGGCTGTAAAAACCTAGTACATCCCTACCGCACCCTCCCACACATAGTTCCTTGTTCTCACTTGCTCATATTCAGGGTTTTTAGGTAAAACCTGTCACTTTGTTTCGATATAAATGTTACAGATGAGTCTTTGGTCTTGGAATCTGTTTTTATGAGGGGGAGTCAGATGGATACTGCTACCACTACCATCATCTAGAAATAGCAGAGTATGATGAAAATTCAGGAGCACCTTAATGCTTAAGCATTTGCCTTCCGCTCAGGTCATGATCCTGGGGTACTGGGATAGAGCCCTGTGTTGGGCCCCCTGCTCAGTGGGGAGTCTGCTTCTCTCTCTGCCACTCTCCCTGAGAACATATGCACATATGCTTGTACATATGCTCTCTCTCTCTCTCTCAAATAAATAAATAAAATCTTTTAAAAAAAGAAAAGGAAGGGGCGCCTGGGTGGCTCAGTGGGTTAAGCTGCTGCCTTCAGCTCGGGTCATGATCTCAGGGTCCTGGGATTGAGTCCCGCATCGGGCTCTCTGCTCAGCAGGGAGCCTGCTTCCTCATCTCTCTCTCTCTCTCTCTGCCTGCCTCTCTGCCTGCTTGTGATCTCTCTCTGTCAAATAAATAAATAAAATCTTTAAAAAAAAAAAGAAAAAAGAAAAGGAAAAATACAATAGTTGGACTCAGTTCTTACCTACAACAACTTAAAGCTGGTCCTTTATTATGGCCTTTATTATTATGAATCTTACTGTGTATGTGACCAGATGTCTTTATTCCTTATTGACTCTGTCTCTTTCATCAGTATTTTCCAAAGTACATTTCTAGGAATGATAAGATTTAAATTGTTCCACAAAATGGTGCTCCTGTGATAAAATATTTTGTGGAAATGCAGCACAGTATCTCCCTGTCTTGGTGATTTTTAGTTCATATAAATATAATAAATGCTGCAGTGAATTCTACAAAAAAGTAACATCTTTAACTTCATTTAGCCTAGTGTTTCTTAGGTTTGTTTTATTGGATTTAAAAAAAAATTTTTTTTTTTTTTTAAGATTTTATTTATTTGACAGAGAGAGACACAGCAAGAGAGGGAACATAAGCAGGGGGATTGGGAAAGGGAGAAAGCAGGCTTCCCACCGAACAGGGAGCCTGATGTGGGGCCCAATCCCAGCATCCTGGGATCATGACTTGAGCCGAAGGCAGACGCTTAACACTGAGCCACCCTGGTACCCCGATTGGAATTTTTTAAATAAAAATAGAATAAATTATTCCCACCATACCTGAGACTTTTATATGTCCTTACCCAAGGAAAGAGTAGTATATCAAACTTATTATTTAGGATTTCACTCTAAATAATGAAGAGAAAGATAAAGAGATACTCAAGTTAAAGTTTGTTTTGTTTTTCCTTGACTAGTGGTATTATTGACAGAGGTTGACAAACTCACCAAAGACGCTCAGCATGCCTTGCGTAGGACCATGGAAAAGTATATGTCCACTTGCAGATTGATCTTGTGTTGCAATTCTACGTCTAAAGTGATACCACCTATTCGCAGTAGGTGCCTGGCGGTTCGTGTGCCTGCTCCCAGCATCGAAGATGTAAGTCAAGTGAAACTTTTCAGAAATTATTTTGGATTCTTTGAGTACTGTATGTACATCCCTGTCATGTTTGTTTTATAAAAACTTAGTGAAGTGTATTAGTAATTCAAGAACATCTGTGACCTGGATGCTAATTGTTAGTAGATATATAAACCAATATATATAGTAGTAAATGCCAGATATCATTATATAGAAAGTGTGATGGTAAGCTCCATTAAGAATAATACTGTGTATATGCCATCAGTATTTAGGAAGTTCTTCTCTTTAAGTCTTTTTTTTTTTTTTTTTACTTTAAACAAGTCGGTATTATGAATTTTACTATACTAGGCAAGGACTAGTTGCTTAGTGTCTTCTACCTCAAGCTGATTTAATTGGCTTTGGAAAAGACTTGAGGTTGGAGGATATAGATTTTGCAAGGAGATTAATGTGAGAATACCTTTTTCCTAGTTAGGGGACCAAAATTAGTCTGAAACAACATAATATGTGTTTTTTTTTCTTTATTGTTCTTAATACTTACAAATAAAAATGAAATTTCTCACAATAAGCAGCTTTCCTGCTACTAATAGAATTTGGGTAATTTTATGCAAAGTAGGGATAAAAGGTGACTGACACTGTGTTAGGTGCAAACTGGCAAAGTACCTTTATTAAATGTTTCACGTACAAACATTTTTATATAGTTAAAATTAGTTTGATGTACTTAAAATTTACTAAAGTTAAAAAGGCAAGGCTACCAGGTTACACCACTCCTCTGGGCACCATTGTCATCTTAGTGCCTGCAAATAATACCTCTGAGTCATGCAGAATTCAGCCTGTGCAGCTCTACTTGGCAGCCCTGTGAGTGGTGTCCTTGTAAAAGACCTGAGGCTCTGTGTGTCTTCCTTACAGCTCCCCCAAGCTGGCTGGCAGGCTTGGAATTTCAACCAGGTCTTTCTCTGGTTGCAGAGTCCGTTGCTGCCCCTTCCTGATAGCTAGATCAGACCCCTGGCTTTCTGCTTAAAGGAACGTATGAGTTAGGATAGGGAGTGACAAAATAAATAAATTAAGAGGTCTATGAAGGTGTTATCAACAGAATTCTGTCCATGTGCTGTTTGACAGATTGTCCAATTTTGTTAATAATGTTTTGTTTGTAGATTTGTCATGTATTATCTACTGTGTGCAAGAAGGAAGGTTTGAATCTTCCTTCACAACTGGCTCATAGACTTGCAGAGAAGTCCTGCAGGAATCTCCGTAAAGCCCTACTTATGTGTGAAGCCTGCAGAGTGCAACAGTAAGTGAAAGGGGCAATTACCAGAGGAAACACTTTGGGACAGAAGCACAGTCCATTTACTTTATTGTGTAATTTTTTAATTTAATTTAATTTTTTTTTTAGATATCCTTTTAGTGCAGATCAAGAAATCCCTGAAACAGATTGGGAGGTGTATCTCAGGGAGACTGCCAATGCTATTGTCAGTCAGCAGACTCCACAAAGGTAAATAGTATCAAAGATGACCATAAAAATTTCATCATGGCGGATGCCTCGGTGTCTCAGTGGGGTTGAGCCTCTGCCTTTGGCTTGGGTCATGATCTCGGGCTCCTGGGATCCAGCCCTGTGTTGGGCTCTCTGTTCGGTGGGGGTCCTGCTTCCTTCCTTTCTCTACGTGCCTGTCTGCCTACTTGTGATCTCTCTCTCTGTCAAATAAATAAATAAAATCTTAAAAAAAAAACACAAAAGTTTCATCATGGAAATACTCCAGATGATGTGAGTTTTGGATTAGCTGGTTTATACTACCAACACGCCATTTAGAATTACAGTAAATCTTGTATCTGAATACTAAACTTTCAAAGAAAAAATATGATTTAATTTTAAATGTTTAGTGGTTCAGAATAGCTGGTATGTAGTATCATGGCTTTTATTAAGCTATTGACAGGTATATATGGAATTTATACATGAAAGAAATCTTGGAAGTTTTAGTTTTCCTTTCAGAATCTCAGATGACTTAATATTAGTATGTAACATAATGCGCTTAGTTTTCTGATATTGAAAAGAATAGTATATATAACTTTGTAATTGATGGATCACATGCCAAAAAGACAACAGCTTATGAATCAGACTTCTACTGATTTTTAGCTAAGATTCTTCAGGTAACTTCATCTTAGAGTTTGAACTTTTTCACTTGTGTAATGAAAATACTGTTGTTATTACCCTGCTAGGAATACTTGGGCATTGGTTGTGAAGAGCAAGATTGTGTGATAATGGTTTGAGAACTGGAAAACTGTGCTCATGTATGGTGATAAGCTCTGTTAAGAATAATACTATGTATATACCACCAGTATTTAGGAAGTGTTTTTTTTGTGTCACACTTGCTGAACAATGGTTTTATATTTACTTTAGTGGGCCATATTGAAAATACTTCAGCTGTTGTTTGGTTTATGATAGCTTTGATTGAGAAGGGCAGTCTGCTCTTCTCTAAATCAAGAGTGACAGTTCTAAGGCCCACTACCTTTGGGAAGCCTGGAGATTTTTAAGGTCCCTTGGTGTGCAGTCTCCTACTCTTAGTTACTGCCTGTGAGAACTGAGAAACCGTCTTTGGAATTAAGAGAAGGTAGTTGATTGCTTTAGGAAACAGACTGGACTGAGTTCCGCCACGCAAGTTTAAGCTTATTCGTTTGTATGAAAATAATTGTGAGAAAAATATACCATGTTTCTCCTCTTGGGTGATATATCCGATGAATTCTAATTTTTATAAATATGCTGCAAAAGGATTGTAACATGAACTCTTTGGCTCCTTATGTAGATGAGTGGAGGAGGATAGTCACACATAATGGGTACTTAGTATTTCATTGGGGTTTGCTAGAATGCCTATAATTCAATTATTTTAATTGAAGAATTTAATAGTTTTTAAGAAGTGCCAAACATTGTAAGTAATCTCTTCAGAAAAGAAACCTTAACTTTAGGAAAAAGTGTGCATTCTGTTTTGTAAAATGTTGATAAGCTGTGATGTAATCTCAGCTTTAAAGAGATAAAATTTAAACAAAGCCTGTTTTAGGAGCCTTTTACTTTTGTAAAATATTTTCACATTGAAGATGACTTTCTTGTTTTTTGATTTTAAAGAAGAAAACTTGGTGGAGTAGTTGTAGAACTTTAATTTTAAGAGAGCTAATTTTAAGAGAGCTCCATACATGATGTAATATTTGACAATTGCTAGCTGTGTTTTTAATACTTTAGTTGATTATCACTTTGCTTAATTCTTCTAGATGCTGCTACCTCTTCTTCCAATTTTCCATGCAAGTTTGGGAGGCTCTCAAATAAATTTGTTTAAGAAGAGGTGCTGTTAATTTCCTGTGTAAACTAACGGTTGTGGGAACTGATTCCATTGTGTTACATAAAAAGAAATTTCAGTTCCAGAAAGCATCCAGGTTGACCAGAAATATTGGGAGGGCTGGTGTCATTCTGATTGTTGGCTTACACATTACCAAATGACTTTATTATTTTTGACCCTTAGTCTTGATTCTTGTCTGATTTGTTTTAGAAGAGTCATAATTTTCTAATTTAGATAGCCACTAATATTTAGCAAGCAATTAGTATGTTGGTTCTTACACATTGTGGTATCATTTAAGTTACGGAACAATCCTATGAAGAAAAGTATTATATCATTATTTTGTAGGTAAGAAAACTGCTGTTTTGGGAGATGGTTGCTTATTCACAGATACTCCGTCAAGAATCAGAGAGAGTTGTATAATACCATGTTTCTCTGACAGAAGAATTTGCACTCTTGATCACTTGCAATCCCCAAGAAACAATGATACAAAGAAAATGTAGAGTATATCCACTTTTAAGAAGTTAAGTCATACTAGAAATGAAAGACTAAGCTGAGATGCATGTAGCATGCATGAAATGAGCACAGCGTAGTTATAACCCATTTGTAGAGGGAAATATATCCTGATTTAACTCTTTGGAAATAAACTATATACATAATTGTTAAAATAATTTCATACCATCTATCATTTGTGTCTGTTTCTTTTTAATAATCAGAGTTGCTTTTTTTTTTGAGATCTACTACCATGGCCAAGAACGATCAAGGGCTTTGGAGTCAGACTTGAAATTAAAATTCTACCTCAACTACATGAGTTTTAATGGATGCTTAACCTCTCTGAACATAAGTTCAGTAAAAGAGTGGTGTTGTGAGGTCTAACTAGCATACTGTAGTGAGCCTCTTACAGAGGAATGGGTTTAGTAAATGCTTTGACAGACATTGGAAGGGTATGGATTTGGGAATAAGACAGATCTGTTCTTAAATTATGGTTCTGCTATAGTCACCTTTGTGAGGTTACTTAAACTATCTGAGCCTTAGTTTTTTCATCTAAAAAAAAAATGAAGATAATGCCCCCACTCAGAGCTAGTGTGAGGACTAAATTAAATTGGTACAGTGTCTTGCACATAGCAGGGGCTCAGAAGATGCTAGTTTCTTTTTTCACTTTATTTACTTTTATTGTGGCACAGCTTCCTACTCTTAGAGTCCCTGGAAAAGGATTTGAGCCTCCACTTTTAAGAAGTCTTAGATGAATCACTTCTCTGATCTGAAATATGGAACATCTGTGATATTATTTTAGTAAAAATTCAAAACAGTATTTTCCCTTTAGGGTACTAAGTATATATAGGGAGATAAAGATAATTGTTTTATGTATATTTACAATTTTACTTGTCACTTTTTTCTTCCTGTTTTAAAATGTCATATGTATATTTCCCTCTTTATCCTTTTCTCTCCTGAAACTACTATAAGAAGGGCCTAGAATTAAGATCTCAGAGGTTGGAATGTTCATATTCACTTAGGCAACCTGATTCTGTGCTTAACCTGTGACTTCTTGCACTGCCCTGTGACAGGACAGTTTTGTTTCCCTGCCACACTGCTTTTTAACTTAGCAGTTGAGCTAGTAACATATATTACATATCACGCTTATATTCTCTTTTCTTACTTGTATAATTAGTGATATATCTTTTTATGACCATTTTCTAGATGTCTGAATATAAATGTCTGACTTTTAAAGAATTCTGAACATTTTTAGAAAAATGAACTGAAATTAGGAAAAGCTTAAATGTGTATGCTAATCTGTATTGGGTTGTTTGTTTAACTCATAAAACAGTGAGTAGGTACTTGAAAAAATTATGTCTTATTTTCATTATAAAATATTAATTATCTTGTTTTATATAGGCTCCTTGAAGTTCGTGGAAGACTTTATGAGCTTCTAACTCATTGTATTCCTCCTGAAATAATAATGAAGGTAATCTGATTTCAGATCTTCAACCATTTATAATCATAAAATTTGGATTTGGGGTATGTGATCACAGGACTTTTGCAGTACTGAGACACATTGTCATCTCTTTCTATCCAGCTCATGAATTCAACAGATATTTATTGAGCCTCTCCTTATGTCAGACACCATTAATGGAATGTTGAAAAAGACTAGGGAGGACCTGCTTTTAGACAATTTGTATTTTAGTGGTGTGAAATGGGAAACAAGAAGCAAAAGAATTTCAGAATTTTATAAGTGCTAAAAGGAAGTAACAAGGTGAAATGATAGTAATGGAAGTTGGGCTGTGGAAAGTCAGCAACAGCTTCTATGAGAAAGGCATGTTTAAACTGAGATTTGGAGGATTAAAAGAAGAGAACCATGTAAATAAATGGGAACAAGTACAGGTGACCCTTCAACCTTTTGGGGGGATTAATGCCCTGATCCCCAGCATAGTTGAAATCCGCATAGAATTTTTAACTACACCCAAATTTAACTACTAATAGTCTACTGTTCACCAGAGGCCTTATGATAACATAAACATTTGATTAACACGTTATATATATATATTATATACTGTATTACAATAAAGTAAGCTAGAGAAAAGAAAACTTACTAAGGAAATCATAAGGAAAATACATTTATAGTATTGCACTTACTGAAAAAAATCCTTTTGTAAGTGGACCCTCACAGGTAAAAACCCATGTTTTTTAAGAGCTGTATTTCAGATGACGATGTTTAGTGCACATGGGGAATGACATTAAAAAAGTTGGCAGAGTCTGGTCTATGTAGGATATTGTGAAGCACAGCCTTAGGTTTGGTCTTTTAGCTACCTAGCCAGCTGTGTTGATTGACTTGGATGTTAGAGAATGCAGGGTTTTTGTTTGTATTTATTAAAATTACGTGGCAATACCTACATGAAACAATTCAAATTATACTAAATTTAAAAGAGAAAATGAAGGCCCACCCTTCCATTTCCATAAGGGTAAGCACTTTCAACAGATCTGTATTCTAGTCACAGAAATGAGACCATATGTATGGCTATGTGTGTGTGTAGTTGCACAAAAACTTCATTGTGTTCTGCACTGTTTATTTATTCGACAGTATAGCATGGACGATATTTCATGACAGTATGGGTTTGTTTTATCCTAGTGGATGAATGGAATGTCATTATAGCATAGGTTTTTGAATATGACCCTGTTGGTGGAACCGGAGGTTTCTACAGATTATTATTACAACTAGTAATGCTGCAGTAAGCATCTTTGTATTTATATCTCTGCACCCTCAGTTTGGCATTTGGAATATGATTGAGAACTGCCACATTTCTACTTTATAGAAAGGGTATACAATTTTTTGTTTTTGGATGAAGACTGCCATATAAAAGAATTAAAGATTTTGAAAAACTTATTCATCTTTTTTTTTTTTTAATGGTTATTTTTTAATTTCTAGTTCTCTTTTTTCAGGGCCTTCTCTCAGAACTTTTACATAATTGTGATGGACAACTGAAAGGGGAAGTGGCCCAGATGGCTGCTTACTATGAACATCGTCTACAGCTGGGTAGCAAAGCCATTTATCACTTGGAAGCATTTGTGGCCAAATTTATGGCACTTTATAAGAAGTTCATGGAGGATGGATTGGAAGGCATGATGTTTTGACATCTTGACATCTATCCTTAATTCTTCCTAATATTTCTCAGTATCAGCATTTACATTCAGTTTATATTGGAAGAGTTGCAGGTAAAATAAACTTACTTTACTTAATCATGTCTTATTTGTGTTTTTTTTGTTTTGTTTTGTTTTTGGTAATAATCTCCCTGTGAATTAACATTATACTCTTAAGTTAAATAATTGCTCCTTTATACTAAAGAAATTTATTGAAAGGATTCAACTTGAACCTTTAGAGTCCAGAAACATCATTTTAATGTACTTTGAAAATTTGCTATCCAAGTATGCAGTGCTGGGCCTCTCATTTGCCATTCATTCCTTCATCTGTTGGAGGAAATTTACCACATGCAAAAGCAGAGATAATTTTCTATCCTCCAAGGGACCATTTTTGGCCACAGGCACGTAACTCTTTGCTTGGCAGGTCATTACCTGTAATCATATTTTCCCTCAATCAAGACCTGTATTTCTGCAGGAAATATAAGGGTTGATTTTTGAAATATAATAGTATGAATATGAAGAATATTTTTGGAGCCATTTCTGTTGAAACTACAGAAATCTAACTTTTATTTCAGTGATTCAGATTTGCTATTAGATTGGGTTCTAAGAAGTATGCATGTTTTCAATAAATGCTTGAGGTTCCTGAAGAACATGTGTCTTGTGGTTCACAGCAAAGGTATATTAGTATAGAAATTACTCTTTGAGCAAGTGTATTTTTCTGTCATTGATCTAGTCTTTGGAACATTTTTTTCATTAGAAATTTGGTTCATGGGACAAAGAGTTTACTTGACAGATTTGTATATCAGGCTCTGAACAGTTTCTTTAATTTGGGGCAACAGAAGCATGACTCTAAAATAAGCTAAACCAACAAGGTGAAATAAAAGATTTTGAATTTATATAAGTTAAATTACCTCTGTGAGGGTAACAGGGAGACCTGTTCTTTTAGTAATGAGTGATAAAAAAATCAAGAAGTGTTTAATTGACAGATACAGCTGCACACATACAGAAAAGCCTAATACAATTTTAGGCTTGTGGGAAACTAGGTCAAGAGAGGTGATGATTGCCTTTCTGTTGCTGGTTGTACGAGTTAGGCGCCTGTTGGCAGTCACAGTCATTGAGGGGCTTATATGCCAGGAAGGATATACGGACATTGTAACAAAAGAACTGGGAAAGTGAGATGTGGGAGAGCTAAGAATGTTTTAATTTGGAAAAAGGAAAAGTAAAAATACAGTGACTTTCTTTTAATGTTTAGAATAATGCACTTGGAAGTATGAGTGGTCTTTTAATTTGCCTGTCTCTAGAGCAGTGCTTCTCAGAGTAGAATCTCTGGACCAGCACCAGCATCACCTGGGAACTAAGAAACACAAATTCTCAATTTTTATTCCACATCTACTGAATCAGCAACTATGGGAACGGGCCTCAGCAGTCTTTGTGTCGTACCACCTCTTTAGGGAATTCTGATGTAAGTTTAAGTTTGAGAACCACTGCTCTAGAGAATGTATACTTAGGATCAGTGGGCGTAGATTAAAGAGCGACAGTTGGAGGTAAAGAACAACTTTCTAATAGTGGCTACCATAATTGTTTGGCAAACCTGAGGGCTCCTTATAAAGGAAGTGTTTAGGGGGAGAATTAGTGGAGAATGCAATGCCCACATATGCTAGGCATTGCACTGGAAATTTATGTAGTATTATAACCTTACATTTCTAGGAGGTAGATGTTATCTTTGTTCTATATAAATAAAGAAGCTGAGGTTTAGAGAAATGAAGTATAATTTATATAATAAAACATACCCATTTAAAGTCTGATTTTTGACAAACATTCAGAGTAGCCACCATCCTAATCAGGATACAGATTTCATCACCTTAAAAAGTTTCTTACACATTCCTTTACAGGCAGTCCACCCCTACCCTGGCCTAAGTGACCACTGATCTACTTGCTGTCATTATAGGTTAGTTCTGCCTATATGTAGAGTCAAATACTGTATCGTCTTTTTGTCAGGCTTCACTGTCTCAGAAATAAAAATGAGATTCCTCTATATTGTTGAAACTTAATGTTACACTAATTTCAATTTTTATTGGCCAGTAATGAGTAATGTTTGTATATGTTTTAAGCCTATTTACTTACTGATGGACCTTTGGGTGTCCAGGTTTTGGTTGTTATCAACAGACTTCCTCTGAATATTGTTGTGTAAGTCTTTTTATGGACTTAACTGTTTTCATTGTCTTGAGTAAATATGTAGGAGTAGAATGACTGTACTTAAGATAGGTGTAAGTTTAACTTTTAAGAAGTTGCCAAACAGGCTTCCCAATGAGTTTGTACCATTTTACATTCCTACCAACAAAAATATGAGAGTTGTAGTTGGTCCTATAAAATTGGTTTCTTTGATTTTTTGTACTGTTTATATTTTATTGATTACCTTTTTATCTTTATTAATCCCATCCTCCTACTTTGATTCAGTTTGCTCTTATTTTTCCAGAATCTTAACATGAAATTTAGATGAATGATTTTAGACCATTTTTTTCTAATATCATTTAAAATTAAAAATTTAACCCTGCGTACTGATCTAGTTTCCTCTATAAACTTTGGTATCTTGTGTTTTCATTTCCATTAATTTAAATTATTTTTTAATTTCACCTGTGATATTTTTCCTTTGATTGAATCATTACTTGGACATGTGTTAATTTGCAAATAATTAAGATTTTCCAGATACATTTTCAGGTCTTTATTCTTTTTAATTTTCTGTCATTTACTGAAAGGAATATTGGAATCTCTAACCATAATTATGGATTTGTCTAATTCTGTTCTTTTGTGTTTTACCTCATGCATTTTGAAGCTATTAGGTGCAAACATATTAAGGATTATTATGCCTTGCTGATGCATTGACACCTTTGTCATTATGAAACGTGCCTCCTTATTTCTGATAATACTTATTGCCCTAAATCTACTGTATCTAATATTAAGATAGCTTCTCCAGCTTGCTTTTGCTGAGAGTTTGCTTGGTGGACATATTTGTAGCTAAGGTCTGCTAGCAGTGAATTCTCAGTTTTGTTTATCTGGAATGTATCTTTTATCTTCATTTATAGAAATCTTGGTTGATGTTACTTTTATTTTTTTTCCCCCACAGCACTTTAAATATTTCTTCTACTACCTTCTGTTATTTCTCCTGAGAAGTTGATTAAGATGTGTGTGGCCTTGGGTGACCCAGTCAGTCAAGCATCTGACTCTTGATTTTAGCTCTTCTACTACCTTCTGTTATTTCTCCCGAGAAGTTGATTAAGATGTGTTGGGGCCCTTAGGTGGCCCAGTCAGTCAAGCATCTGATTCTTGATTTTTGGCTCAGGTCATGATCTCAGGGTCAAGGAATTGAGCCCTGCATGGGGCTCAGTGCTCAGTGCAGAGTACGCTTGTCTCTCCCTCTGGTCTTCTCCTACTTGTTCTCTTTCTTTTTCTTTTTTTTTTTAAGATTTTATTTATTTATTTGACAGGGAGAGATCACAAGTAGGCAGAGAGGCAGGCAGAGAGAGATAGAGAGAGGAGGAAGCAGACTCCCTGCCAAGCAGGGAGCCCGAAGTGGGACTTGATCCCAGGACCCTGAGATCCTAACCTGAGCCGAAGGCAGAGGCTTAACCCACTGAGCCACCTAGGCACCCTCTCTCTCTCTTTCAAATACACTGTTAAGATGTGTCTTGACACTATTTTTTCTTAGTATTTTCCTGTTTATATTGCTTCGTATTTATTGCTTCATATTTGTTGTTATTGCCGTTTCTCACTGTTCTTCAGTTTGGATAGGTTCTGTTGCCTTCAAGTTCACTGATCATTTGCGGAGTTAAACTTGCTTTTAAGACCATGCAGTGAAATTGTCATTTTAAATAATCAAGTTTTCCACTCTGGAAGTTAAGGTTCATTTGGTTCTTTGTTATATTTTACATTTCTCATTCTGTCCATGATATTTTAAAAATTTCTTAAATATATTAATAGTAACCCTTTTGAAATCTTTGATATTTTCATCATATCAGTCATTTCTAGATCTGTTTCTGTTGACTGATAATTTTTTTCTGCTCATAGGCCAGGTATCCTGCCATGAATTTTTATTGGATGCTGGATATTTTGAATATTACATTGTAATGTTACATTTTTGAATGTCTGAAATCAGTTGTCTTTAAAGAGGTTTTTTTTTTTAAAGATTTTATTTATTTGAGAGAGAGTGAGAGAGAGCGGTAGTGGGAGGTGGGGCAGAGGGAGAAGCAGACTCCTTACTGAGCGGAGAGACCCACATAGGGCTCTATCCCAGGACCATGGGATCATGACCTCAGTTGAAGGCAGACACTTAACTGTGGTACCCAGGCACCCCTAAAGAGTTTTTTTTTTTTTTTTTAACTTACTAGAGTGTATAAGTGAGCATGGGGGATGGGGTGGAGGGAGAGACAGTCCTTTGCAGAGCGTGGCAGAGGTGGTGGGTCTTATGACCATGACTTGAACCAAAACCAAGAGCCTGACACTCAACTGACTGAGCCACCCAGGCTCCCCTAAACAGTTTTGAACTTTGTTTTAGCAGCGGTTATTTGATTAGTAGCTTAATCCCTTTGGCTGCTTATTTTTCACCATTTCTTGGAGTAGTTTTTATCCGTAATTGAGCTTTACAACTGAGGCATGATTTTCGGTGTTCTATTAAATGCCCTGGAGATCATTAAGGTGTCTATAACCTGAATCACCAGAAATCAAATGTCATCCAGCTCTGCGTGAGCTCTGGTAATTTTTTAGCTTTTAGTTTCCAACAGATCCTTTCCCAGTAGGTTTTTTTTTTTTTGGTTTGGCTTTGTGGAGTCATGCCCAATGCATATGTGGCTTAGTAATCAGCCAAAGATGCAAGAAAATCCTTATGCAGATTTTTGTATGCTTTTTCTGTATAACTCTCTTCTTTCCAGATCTCTGCTGTGCATATTCAGCCACCACAGCCTCTGAATTCAGCTCTTTTCTCCAGCTCATTGTCATTATAGTTGTCTACCTGCATTTACCCTTCCTACCTGCAGGAAAATGCCTCTAGGCACTGCGTGCTATCCAATGTCCACTATAGAGTTGCTATATATATTTTGTCTGGTTTTCTAGTTGTTTACAATGGGAGGGCAAGTCTAGTATCAGTTACTTCTTTGTAATTGGTTGTGAAAGCCTTGAATTAAGGATTTTAACTGAAAGCCCTGATTTCTGTGTGTGAATCTAACACAATTCTTTAAAACTCTATGATATATGTACTTTTTCCCCCAGGGTGTTGAGATATAACATTGTGTCAGTTGTGTATTATAAAATGTGTTGATATGATACACATAATTGCCAAATGGTTATCACCAAAGCTTTAGCTAACACCTCTGTCACATCATGAAATTACCATTTCCTTTAATGGTGAGAACATTAAGATCTCAGCAACTTTCAAATATATAATAAAGTATTACTCATTATAATCACCATCCTGCACATTAGATCCCCATAACTTACTCATTTTAAAATCTGAAGTTCATACTCTTTGACCAATATCTTCTCATTTCCCCACTTCTTAGTCCCAATAACCATAATTTTACCATCTGTTTCTGAGTTTGGCTTTTTGTTTTTATTTTTCATTTAATTTTATTTTTTCAGTGTTCCAAATTCATTGTTTATGCACCATACCCAGTACTCCATGCAATACGTGCCCTCCTTAATACCACCCCAGGCCTTCCCAACCCTTCACCCTCCAAAACCCTTCAAACTCTCCAAAACTCTCAGTTTGTTTTTCAGAGTCCACAGTCTCTCATGGTTAGTCTCCCCCTCTGATTTCTCCCAACTCACTTCTCCTCTGCTTCATCCAATGTCCTCTGTGTTATTCCTTATGTTCCACAAGTAAGTGAAACCATATGATAATTGACTCTTTCTGCTTGACTTATTTCACTCAGCATAATCTCCTTTAGCTCCGTCCATGCTGATACAAAAGTTGGGTATTCATCCTTTCTAATACTCCATAGGTTATATGGACCACATCTTTCTTATCCATTCATCTGTTGAAGGGCATTTTGGCTCTTTCCACAGTTTGGTGACTGTGGCCATTGCTGCTATGAACTTTGGGGTACAGATGGCCCTTCTGTTCACTACGTCTGTATCTTTGGGGTAAATACCCAGTAGTGCAATTGTAGGGTCATAGGGTACCTCTATTCTTAATTTCTTAAGGAATCTCCACACTGCTTTCCAAAGTGACTGTGCCAACTTGCATTCCCACCAACAGTGTAAGAGGGTTCCCCTTTCTCCACATCTTCTCCAACACACGTTGTTTATGGTGTTTACGTTGTCTTGTTAATTTTGGCCATTCTAACTGATGTAAGGTAGTAGGTATGTCAATGTGGTTTTGATTTGAATCTCTCTGATGGCTAATGATGAACATTTTCTCATGTGTCTGATAGCCATTTGTATGTCTTCTTTGGAGAAGTGTCTGTTCATGTCTTCTGCCCATTTTTTGACATGATTATCTGTTTCGTGTGTGTTGAGTTTGAAGAGTTTATAGATCCTGGATATCAGCCCTTTGTCTGTATTGTCATTTGCAAATATCTTCTCCCATTCCGTGGGCTGCCTCTTCGTTTTGTTGACTGTTTCCTTTGCTCTGCAGAAGCTTTTGATCTTGATGAAGTCCCAAAAGTTCATTTTTGCTTTTGTTTCCTCTGTCTTTGGAGACATGTCTTGAAAGAAGTTGTTGTGGCTAGTGTTGAAGAGGTTACTGCCTATGTTCTCCTCTAGGATTTTGATAGATTCCTGCCTCACATTGAGGTCTTTTATTCATTTTGAGTTTATCTTTGTGTATGGTGTAAGAGAATGGTCGAGTCTCATTCTTCTACACATAGCTGTCCAATTCTCCCAGCACCATTTATTGAAGAGACTGTCTTTTTTCCACTGTATATTTTTTTCTGCTTTGTCTAAGAGTATTTGACCATAGTGCTGAGGGTCCATATCTGGGCTCTCTACTCTGTTCCACTGGTTAAAGTGTCTGTTTTTATGCCAGTAACATGCTGTTTTGGTGACACAGCTTTGTAGTAAAACTTGAAATCAGGTAATGTGATGCCTCCAGTTCTGTTTTTCTTTTTCAACATTTCCTTAGCAATTTGGGGTCTCTTGGTTCCATACAAATTTTAGGATTTTTTGTTCCAGCACTTTGAAAAATGTTGATGGAGGGGCGCCTGGGTAGCTCAGTGGGTCCTGGGATTGAGCCCCGCATTGGGCTCTCTACTTGGCAGGGAGCCTGCTTCCTCCTCTCTCTCTGCCTGCTTCTCTGCCTACTTGTGATCTCTCCCTGTCAAATAAATAAATAAAATCTTAAAAAAAAAATGCTGGTGGAATTTTGACTGGGATGGCATTGAAAGTATAGATTGCTCTAGGCAGTATAGACATTTTAACAATGTTTATTCTTCCAACCCATGAACATGGAATGCTTTTCCATCTTTTTGTGTCTTCTTCAATTTGAGTTTGGCTTTTTAAAACTCCATACTAGTGATGTCATACAATATGTGTCTTTGTCTTTTTCACTTGTATAATGCCCTCAAGGCCCAGCTGTCTTGTCACAATGGCAGTATTTACTACTTTCTCATGGCTTAATAATAATTCCATTAATAAATATAATAAATAAATAAATATATATACACACATACATACACACACACACATCACATCTTTATCCATTCATCTGTTGAGGGACACTTAGGTTACTTTCATGTCTTGGCTATTCTGAATAATGCCACAGTGAACATGGGAGTGCATATGTCTCTTCGATTTCCCATTTCATTTCCTTTCGATATATACTCAAGGTTACTTTCATGTCTTGGCTATTCTGAATAAGCCACAGTGAACATGGGAGTACATATGTCTCTTCGATATCCCATTTCGTTTCCTTTTGATATATACTCAAGTGAGATTGCTGGATCATATGATAGTTCTTTTAATTTTTTGAGGAATATCCATACTGTTTTCCATGATGGCTGTACCAATTTACATTCCCGCCATTAGTGTGCAAGGGTTTCCTTTCTCCATATCCTCACCAAAACTGTTATTTCTTGTTTTTTCGATAATAGCCATTCTAACAGATGTGAGGTGATAGCTCATTGTGGTTTGATTGCCATTTTCCTGTAAGTAATGTTGAGCATCTTTTCATGTGCCTGTTAGCTATCTGTATGTCCTCTTTAGAAAAATGTCTATTCAGATCTGCTTATTTTTTATTTAGATCATTTTCGTTTTTGCTCTTGAGTTGTATGAGTGCTTTCTTTTGGGTATTTGGGTATGTATTTTGGATATTGGATATTATCAGATATATGGTCTGCAAATATTTTCTCCCATTCAGTAGGTTGCCTTTTCATTGTATTGATGATTTCCATGGTTCTACAGAAGCTTTTTAGTTTGATGTTGATCCACTTACTTGCTTTTGTTCCTTTTGCTTACCTGTATTTTCTTCTAGAAGTTAATTTATGGTTTCTGGTCTTAAGTTCAAATCTTTAATCCATTTTGAGTTAATTTTTGTGTGTGTTTGAATTTCATTATTTTTGCATGTATCTGTCTAGTTTTCACAACACCATTTACTGAAGAGACTGTCCTTTCTCCATTGTATATAGTTTTAGCTCTTTTGTCATAAATTAATTGACCGTATACATATGGGATTATTTCTGGGCTCTCTGTTCTGTTCCATTGATCTATGTGTCTGTTTTTATGCCAATACCATATTGTTTTATTTACTATAACTTTGTAATAGAGTTTGAAACCAGGGAGCACAGTGCTTCTAGCTTTGTTCTTCATTCTCAAGTTTTCTTTAGCTATTGGGTTATTTTGTGGTTTCATATAAATTTTAGGACTGTTTATTTCTGTGAAAATGCCACTGGGATTTTGATATCTGTTGCATTGAATCTTTAGATTTCTTTGGGTAGTATGGGCATTTTAACAGTATTCCTTAAAGTCATAAGCATGGATTATCTTTTGTATTTGTATCTTCTTCAATTTCTTTCATTAATGTAGTTTTCAATATACAGGTCTTTGGCCTCTTGGTTATTCCTGGTTATTTTATTCTTTTTGATATAATTATAAAGAGGTTATTTTCTTTATTTCTCTTTCTGGTAGTTTGTTATTAGTGTATAGAAATGCAACAGATTTTTGTGTATTGATTTTGTATCGTAAAGCTTTCCTGAATTAGTTTAACACTTTTTTTTTTGCTGGAATCTTTGGCGTTTTATATATATATAATATCAGGTTATCTGTAGACAGTTACAGTTTTATTTTGTTCTTTCTGGTTTGGATGCTCTTTGCCTTTTTCCTGCCTGATTGCGCTGACTAGGACTTCCAATATTATCTTGAGTAGAAGTGGCAAGAGTAGGCATCCTTGTCTTGTTCCTGGTCTTAGAGGAAAGGTTTTTAGCTTTTTCCTGTTGAGTATGACATTAGCTCTGGGTTTGTCGTATATGGCCCTTATGTTGAAGTACTTCCCCTCTTTACCCACTTTGTTGAGGGTTTTTAATCATAAATGGATGTTGAATTTTGTCAAATGTTTTTTCTGAATATTGAGATGATCATATGATTTTTATTATTTTAGTAATGTGATGTATCATATTGACTGATACGCAGATTTTCTACCATCCTTATATCCCTGGAATATATCCTACTCAATTATGATGTATGAGCCTTTTAATGCACTTTAAATTTGTTTTGCTAATAATTTATTGAGGATTTTTATATCTATGCCATTAGGGATATTGGCCTATAGTTTTTCATTCTTGCAGTATCTTTGTCTGGTTTTGAAATCAGAGTAATGCTCACCTCATAAGATGAATTTGGAAGAGTTTCCTCATCTTTAATTTTTTGGAAGAGTTTAAGAAATATTGGTATTCATTCTTTGAATGTTTGATGGAATTCAACAGTGAAGCCTTCTGGTCCTAAACTTTTAATTGTTAATGGTTTTTAATTATCAGTTAAATCTCCTTACTAGTAATTGGTCTGTTCAGATTTTTCATTTCAATAATGATTGGTAGATTGGTAGATCTAGTAGATAGGTAGATTGGTAGATTGTATGGTTTTTTATTGGGTAAATCACAGATCTGTTTGTCTTTAGATTTTGTTACCAGAGGTGATTATGATCCTTTGGTGGAATCATATTACCTTGATTTTCAAGTTCTTTGAAGTTTTGCATTACTTTCTTCATTTCTGAAGTAGCAGTCTTCTCCTCTGGGCTTCTCTAACTGCTTTTGGGAGAGAGACCTTTCATCAGCCGTGATACAGATTCTGAAGCTATCACAGATCTTTTTTGGGTCCACGTGTTACTTCTTGCCCCCTTGAATGGCTGAGTTCTTAAGCTTTAAGCCTTTTCTTCACCTTACAATGAAGCAGGCCAAGTGCTGACAATTTCCCTTTTCTTTCCCAAAGGTGGTGCTAAAGCTCGAATTTATGGTCTCTCCCTGGCCTGCAGATTTGGCCAACCTAAGTGCATGTTCACTACCCTCTTCCAAAGTTCACTCTAGCTGGGAGCACAAATAGGTGGCCACAGGATAGGGAGGTTTGTATGTGAGGTACGCAGAGTGCTGGGAGTTTCTGTGGACCAGTTGGGGTGACCCACAAGTGAGGTGTTCCCAGCAGCTCACAGGCAGATTTTTGATGAAATCTGTGATGCAGGTAGGATCTGAGTCCCTTATTATCCTCTAATAGTTGTATTTGCAACTCTCTTTGTCTCACCCCGCCCCCAGTCATGTAGCTCATGATTCTGTACTCTCATGGGACAATAGAGAAAGGGGTTTCTTTGGCAACATCAGGTATAGCTGGTGAAGCCAGGTATTCACTCAAATGCTCTTTCTTTCCCTCATGGGACAAATGTGGTGAAAGAAGGTGTCCTTTTGGTCCAAAGTTGTGATGTGGGGAGTGGGTGAGCTGGATAAAGTCAAGCTGTTACTGTTACCACTATAATGCATTAAAACTCACGTTTTTTTCCTCTAGTGGAGGGCTAGAATTTCTTGGAAACCTGGACTTCCACAAAGGTTCTCTCCTCTCTAAGTGATTGTCTTAAGTTACTGTTTTCCAGTGTTCTCCAGGGGACTCATTGATTGGAGAGGGCCTGGAGCCAGTTTATAGACCACTGCAGGGTCAACAACTGGGACGAAGGACTGTCTGTTACTCCATGCACAGGTGTGTGACTCCTCTAGATTCCCTTTCCATATGTGGTTGAACCCCACATTTTTCTCAAAGGCACTTCTGCCCACGGCTGCCGAAATTTTGTTGTGGGTGGGTGACAAAAGTAGGGAGGTCTTAAACTGCAGTGATGGCTGATATCACTCTCCTTTCATTTTATGTTTTTATAATAGAAATTAAAATTTTGTTCCTAAGGTTTGAAGTTGTGCAGTATACATACAATAAAAAGTCTTGCTGTGGTTTTTACAAAGTTCTGTTTTATATCTAGATATATCAGAGCTGAGTAATAGGAATTTAAGTGTTATTTCCAAATTATAGCACTCCAAATTGTGAAACACAGTTCTTAAAAAGTAAAAAATCAACTCTTGGCAGCAATTTTCCTTGTACCTAGTTCTCAAGAAAAACATAATCATTTCATAGTTTTTAAATTGATGAACTAGATTTCACTCGCTATTTGCCCCGGTTTCTTTCCTGTTTATAATTCCTATGGAAATTTCGAACATTATCACAAGATGCTCTATATCAATTTGATTGGGGATGTGCAAGACCTAGAATAAATTACTTTCTTCTCAGTAGCTTTGCAGAAATAGTGGTCCCCATAAACCTTCGCTCATGTCTAAATTGCAGCCTAAGCCTGGTTATAAACACTATACGGCACCTCGGTGGCTTGGTACCTCCTGTGCCTGTTGCAGCTCTTGATTAGCTGATTGCCTACTGAAGTTATAGTCTCTCTAATTCAGCAACATAGGAAACTTCAGCAACTTCCTGAAGAGCAGCTGTGCGAAATAAAGACTACTAGTAGGCACATAGAGAACTCCACACAGCCTTCCCGGGATAACACAAAGTACCTTTGTGTGAGGTGCTGTTTTAGGCTCTTCACGGGCATCCCCTCATTTAGCTTTCTAACAGTCTCAGAGCTCGGCGTTGTTATCCCATTTTACAAGTGAGGAGATGATCCAGGCTGCTGAGCACAGGCTCCACTCTAATAAATTCAAAGCCACCAACCAAGAAATAGGCCTTCAGTAGTGCCCAGTTCTCTAATTAGGTCTCCACAGTGTCTCTTTCAAAACTTATCTCCTTATCAGCCAGCTAACACCCCCAAATGTGTATGCATTCTATATTGTTATATGTTCATCTGTATGCATCCTGTATACTCTACATTATTTTTATTTTCGGATATAACGAGAAGCTGCTCGTCTCCTTTTAAGCCTAATCTTCCTCAATTTTAGCCTGCCTCTAAAAACCTGATATCTGTCCTTTCTCCCTCTTGTATTTTCAGTCCTCTCAAAAGTAGATCCTTGCTTTGATTTTGATTTTCCTAATATTTTATTATTAAAGTTTCCAGCATACAGAAAACTGAAAAAATTGACAGTGAGCATTCATAAAATATTGTACAGTATAATTTAATTATTTGCTTTATCATATATCTATTCCTCCCTCCATCTTTTAGTCCTCTTAGGTTTTGCTGCATTTCAAAGCAAGCTACAGACTTAAGAGTATTTCCTTCCAGGCCTGTTAGCATGTGTATCATTAACAAGCTAGTTTAATAAGGGAAGAAAAACATATAACAGACATAATAAGTGAACAAAAGGATGGAAGAATATTCTTTGTATTAGAAGAAATGATTGTTTTCCTAGAAAAATTCTAAATAACAATTCCTTTAACGAGTGAATTTAGTAAGATCCTAAGATAAAATATACAGAAATCAGTTTTTTAAAATTTAGTAACAGTAAACTATTGGAAAATAAAGTTTAAATAATTGATTCAATTTTTATACATCAGAGAACCCTCAAAATAATGTGAAATAAATTTAATAAACCATCCTTAAGACTTGTATATTGAAAATGTTAGAAAATTAAAGAACATGATATAAGTGGAGACATTTGTCTTGGATTTGAAGACTCCATATATCAAGATGTCAGTTTTCTCCAAAGTGATCTATGATTTATAATTGTCATGCTGTATCTACAACTTTGTAAAACTAATAGTAAATATCATTTTTGATTTAAACAAAAATAGCTCCAAGTACTTTATTTTTTTTTTTTTTAAGATTTTATTTGTTTGTTTGGTAGAGACAGATTACAAGTAGGCAGAGAGGCAGACAGAGAGAGAGGAGGAAGCAGGCTCCTTGCTGAACAGAGAGCCCGATGCAGGGCTCGATCCTAGGACCCTGAGATCATGACCCGAGCCGAAGGCAAAGGCTTTAACCCACTGAGCCACCCAGGCACCCCAAATCCCAAGTACTTTAAAAGAAGTTAAGAGTAGGGTGCCTCACTGGCTCAGTTAAACATCTAAGAGACTACTTAAGATTCTCTCTCTCTCTTTCCACCAGCCCCTCCCTGTACCCCCTTCCCCCCCCAAGACAATATGGTGATAAGAGGAAAAATAGACTTTAACATTTACTATTTACCTTTTCTGAAACTTTTTTTCCCTTAATATCCAGGATTCAGTCTGTTTTACTTTTCATTGAGCCAGAATAATTTTCTGTCGCATTTTTTGTAGTGTAGGTCTAATGGCAAATTCTCTTAGTGTTTATTTTTGTCTTGATTTTTTTGAAGGACATTTTCACTAGATGGGAGAGTCTAGGTTGAAGAGATTTTTCTTTTATCACTTTAAAATTATTGCTCTGCTATTTGATGATGGTGATGATTTTAATAGCTTATCATTTAGTTTCAGAGATCAGAAGTCTAAAATAGGTTTCACTGGGGTAAAATCAATGTGTCTGCAGGACTGTGTTCCTTCTGGAGGTTTGAGGGGAGAATCGGTTCCTTGCCTTTCCAGGTTTTAGAAGTTGTTTGAATTATTTGGCTCATTCCTTTTTCCTTCATCTTTAAAGCCAACAACGTAGCATCTTCAAATTTTACTCTGACAGTGCTTCCATCCTTACATTTCCTTGATTATCTCCCCACATTTATTGAGATATAACTGACATATAACACTGTAAGTGCATAATATGATGACTTGATACACATATATATTGCTGTTTACCACAATAAGATTAGTTAACACATCCATCATCTGCATTTCTTTTTTTGCAGTGAGAATATTTAAGATCTATTCTCTTAGCAATTTCCAAGTATATAATCATTGTTAACTATATTCACCATGCTGATATTAAATCCCTAGCACTTCCTCATTTTATAACTGGAAGTTTAAAGGAAGTACCTTTTGACCTTCATTATTTTTGACAAGTCCTTGGTCATACATGTCCTTGTCCTCATATGTGTAATTTCAGTTTTCTTTTCCTGCTTTTAAGATTTTTCCTTTTAAAATTGTTTTATTATTTTTAACTGTGGTAAATAAACGTAACATTTTCCATCTTAACCATTTTTAACCATATAGTTTAGGGGTGTTAAGTACAGTCCACATTGTTGCAGCCATCACCACCATCCATCTCCAGAACTTTTTTCATCTAGGAAAACAGGAACTCTATACCTATAAAAAACTCCTCACTCCCCCTTCTTAGCCCCTTGTAACCACCATTCTACTTACTGTCTTAATGAATTTAACTACTTTAGGTACTTTATGTAAGTAGTGTCAGACAGTATTTCTCTTTTTGTGACTGGCTTATATTAATTAGCATAATGTTTTTAGTTAGGTATTTTATTTTATTTTTTAAAAGATTTTATTTATTTATTTATTTATTTGAGAGAGAGAGAGCATGAGAGGAGGGAGAATCAGAGGGAGAAGCAGACTCCCCACAGAGCAGGGAGCCCCATGTGGGACTCGATTCCAGGAATCTAGGATCGTGACCTGAGCTGAAGGTAGTTGCCCAACCAACTGAGCCACCCAGGAGCCCTTAGTCAGGTATTTTAACTTTGGATGTCATCATCTAACTGAGAGATGCCTGATTTTTTTTTTTTTTTCTTTGTAATCCTCTTACTCGATGTTCATTGATCTTAAATCTGTAAAATTTATATTTTGCACCAAATTTGGGGTTATTTTCAGGCATTATTTTATGAAAGTTTTTTCCAATTCATTCTCTTACACTTCTCCAACCAGGAATCCAATTACACATATATTTGACTTGTTCCTGTTGTCTCACAGGTCCTTGTGTCTTCATTTTTTAAAACATTTTTGTCTTTTTATTTTTCAGATTGGATAATTTCTATAGAATGTCTTCGAGTTCTCCAGCTCCTTTGTCATCTTCATTCTCCAATTACAACCATCTAGTGCATTTTAGATACTGTATATTTCAGTTCCAGAATTTCTGTTTTGTTCCTATTAACAATATCTCTTTTACTGCTAGTATTTTCCTTTTTATTCATTATAAGCTTATTTTCCTTTATATCCGAGAGCTTGGTTATATTCACTGCATTGAGTTCTCTGAGTTTCACAGTCTGGATGGATCCTTAAGAGGCTGGACTGTGTGGGTTGTCTTTTCTCTTGATCTTAAGTCCTGTTTTCCTACTTCTTGGTATAATGAGTAACTGTGAATTGTACCAGAGGTTCTAAATGATTTAGGCCTTAGCCATAATGTATGTCTAAAATTGGAGCTTAGGCTGTCTTGTTCTCTCTTTTCTGAGATTGTCTCTATTAACTTTCTAGCAGTTGTCATTACCCTAGTCTTCTCATTCTTCAATCCAGTAAAACTAGGATTTTCATAAGGTTTTAGGTATCCATTAAAGGGCCTGCTCTTAGTAAAAGCCCTAAAAAATAGGAAATTCCGTCAGTGCTTTACCCACATTTCAGTTGTTGACTCCCTTCCAATTTCTGCTGTTTTTCTTCTCTGCCCAGCAACTACTTTTTATATTTTGTTCAAAGTTTATCATTGTTCTCTACTGGAAGTTTGGTCTGATAAGAGCAATCAGCCAAACCAAAAGCAGAAATTCCTCCCCATTTTTTGTGAATATAGTCATGTCTCTCCTTATTAAAAAAAAAAAAAAAAAATTTAAACAGTGCCTATATGCCCCATCTTTCAGCCTTTTTTACTACTCTTTACAAACTTCTAAACAAAAGTTTTCTGTTCCCATTGCCACAATTTTCTCATTTTTCAACCCATTTCAACCTGTTTTTAACCCCTCTCAAAATTTCAAAAACCCATCTAGTTTAAAAACAGGTATGTGTGTTTCTCTCTCCAGTGAATTTCTGCTCCATATCCAATGTACTCTTTTTATTTGATGTCAGCAATATTTGCTACTCATTGAATTCCTCTTTTTTTCATGGTTTCCCTGCGATAAATGCTGTTTTGTATTTTTTACGTAATTCTTTGGCTGCTCACTTAACAGGCTATTCTTATTGAACTATCACATGTAGAATATGGCTTTATCTTTTACTCTTCTGCTCATAAAACTTCCTTGAGTGACCTTATCCAAGCTTAGGGCTTCAAACACTACTTCTTAGTCAATGCTTTCATTTATATAGGCTCAGACTTTTTCTGAATTTCAGACTCTACATCTAAACACCTATCTGATCCTTATTCACAAATACTTCAAAGACATCTCAATTTGAGCTTGTCCTATACTGAGCTTTTGATCTTCCCAGCTCTCAACTAGATTGTTTCCAGTATTCCTTTTCTCAGAGTCATCTTTTCTGATTGTTTTCCAAGTTCTACAAGTGTTGGAATTTCCCTTGGTTCTATCTAATTTTCTTTTTCAATCACCAGTTTAGTATCTGTCTTATGTTCCCTAAGACAACTCAGTTTGGGGTTTATAAATGATGTATATGCTAATGATTTCCATGTCCAGACATTTGATGTGTTTTCTGATACAATCTTCACTAACTTTAGCTTATGATAAAAATAATTCACCAACTTTTCTGTTAAACCAACTGCTCCTTTTAGCTTCTTGCTTGTGTCAGGACTTTACCTGTTGTAAAACTGTGGAGTAAATTGACTCTCCCTTTATTTTAAAACAGCCAGTTGTCAAGTTCTGGTCATTTTCTCTGATATATGTTATTTTCATCCTTCTGTACTTGCACCATTTGGTGTCTGTAATTGTACCTGCCACTAAATTGAGGGTAACAGACAGACTGTGTGCACTCATGGTTAGGCTCACTCTGATGGCACAACAGATTTCTAGAAAGCAAAACATAGTTATGTGTTAAAAAAAATACATATATATATATATATATATATATAACTTTTCATATTCAGCGGCCTAAGTGATCTATCAACTAATTTCTATGCAAGAAAGAGATACATATAAATGTTTAGATTCAGACCACTAAGTGACAACTTCTATCTATTCATTAGTTCAGAAAAATATTTACTGAGCACCTTATATGTGCCCATGACATTTTTTTTTTAAAGGTACTGGGGATATAGCACAACAAAATAGATACCATATCCCCTTGTGAAATTTACATTATACCACAAAGAGATGAATGATAAATGATAGGTAAAATAGTGTGTGTTGGATGTGCTATGAATATGGGGAATTTGTTTGTTGTTTATGTAGGACGATCATGGAAAGACCTCTTTAATAAGGGAACTAATCAGGGATAGGAGAATTCTAAGCAGATAACAGTAAATGCAAGACCTGAGGCAGGAAGTAATGTGCCCATGGAGTGGATTAGGTAAATGGGAAAGTGGTAGGAGATGTCAATGGTGCATTGGTTTGGCATGGAGTAGGATAGGTCACATAGGACACTGGTGTGCTGCTAAATGTTTTAACAGCTAGCTCCTTGGGGGGAAAATGAATAAAAAGCCCTGATTTGCACTGTTTATCAATTTCTCTGGTATAAATATCCCTGCCATGGCCAATTTTAAGCTACCAACACGAGATCAACTAGCTTTCAAAAATTCCTTAAAGTTTAATAGATCTTGTGATCAGATATGTCCTCTCTGGCACATCAATGATGTAGAGTCTTATAAACAATAATGAAATTTTCTCTTTTTTTTCTTCCTTCCTTCCACCCTTTCCTTCCTTCTCTTCCTTTCCCCTTTCTCCCCTCCCCTTCCCTCCTTTCCTCTCTTCCCCTCTTCCCCTCCCCTCCCCTCCCTTTTTTTCCCTTTCTTTTGAGAAAGGAAGCCAGTGGAGGGTTTCAGAGGGATGACATGATGAGGTTTATGTTTTAACAGTCAGTTTAGCTACTGGGTTAGGAGTATTAATTACTGTTCATGTAAACGTTTGACTCTAAACACATGGCTTATAAAGAATTTTACTTGGCTTACATAGTGTTGGCTTACACATTGCTTTAAAATACTTTATTATCAATATTTTAAAATCTAGAGATATACTATAAAGAATGAATTTCTCAAATTTTTTTTAGAAAATCAGAAGATTAACATTCCTTCCTCTAATTCATCAGATCTAAGGAACGGTAGGGTAGTTTTTAGAGTATGCATTCTCTTTTTGGCACAGGTATTTTTGTTTTTTGTTTTTTGGCTTATTAATTTTAATTTTTATCTAGAAAAAGTAGAATAACAGCAAAAAGGAGAGGTGAAATAATATTTGATCAGAAATTTTTAACCACTACAATAATATTTGAGAGTGCACATAGCTATCTCCCTAAAGGATTTCTTTTTTTTTTTTTAATTTTTTTTAAAGGCTATTGTTTTATTTATTTATTTATTGAAGGAAACTTGATTTTATTTTTTTTTTCCAGTGGTCCAAAATTCATTGTTTGTGCACCACACCCAGTGCTCCATGCAATATGTGCCCTTCACAATACCCATCACCAGGCTCACCTCGCCCTCCACCCTCCCCAAAACCCTGTTTGTCTCTCAGAGTCCACAGTCTCCAATGGTTTGTCTCCCCCTCCGATTTCCCCCAGCTCACTTCTCCTCCACCTCCCGATGTCCTCCATGTTATTCCTCATGCTCCACAAGTAAGTGAAACCATATAGTAATTGACTTTCTCTGCTTAACTTATTTCATTCAGCATAATCTCCTCCAGTCCCATCCATGTTGATACAAAAGTTGGGTATTCATCCTTTCTGATGGAGGCATAATACTCCATTGTATATATGGACCATATCTTCTTTATCCATTCATCTGTTGAAGGGTATCTTTGTTCTTTTTACCACACTCTTTTTTGTACCTGAAGTGGAGTTTTAGCTGTGCACTTTTGCAGGTTTTTTGTTTGTTTATTTTTACTTGTGGAAGTGAGGAAAATGAGCTATTTCTTACAATCAACTCTCTTACTAAAAGTGGCAAAATGAGAAGTGAAAGAGGGCTATATAATTCAAGAAAATTGAGCAAGCATATTTCTTTGCAGATATGAAGAGTATTTCTATGTATAATAAAACATGTCTACTTTGAGGGATTGTACTTATTGCATCCTTATGAAACAAACCGTGGTAGGAACTATGGCTAGGTATGGGATAAGATAAATGCTTCTGCAACAGTTGATGTTAATTTTGAAATCTTCCCACCTCCACACACAAAATAAATTCCGTTGCATGAATGTATAACTTAGGGGTGCCTGGGTGGCTCAGTGGGTTAAGCCTCTGCCTCCGGCTCAGGTCATGGTCTCAGGGTCCTGGGATCGAGCCCTGCATCAGGCTCTCTGCTCAGTAGGGAGCCTGCTTCCCTTCCTGCCTCTCTGCCTACTTGTGATCTCTGTCTGTCAAATAAATAAATAAAATCTTTTAAAAAAATGTACATCTTATATCTATCCATTACCTCATTTTTTGATGTGTGAAAACAAGCCAAAACCCTTCATGGAATAAGAAATTAACACCATGAACTAGATACACTCTTAAGATTTGAACCTGGGTGGCTCAGTGGGTTGGGCCGCTGCCTTCGGCTCGGGTCGTGGTCTCAGGGTCCTGGGATCGAGTCCCGCGTCGGGCTCTCTGCTCTGCGGGGAGCCTGCTTCCTCCTCTCTCTCTCTGCCTGCCTCTCTGCCTACTTGTGATCTCTCTCTGTCAAATAAATAAATAAAAATCTTTTAAAAAAAAAAAAGATTTGAACCATAGATAATATAATGCTTTGTTGATAAGTTGAGCACATCATTGAAGTGTCTGTTGTTTTTACATAGGTGTTAGGTAAAAATTATTTTGAATTGTTATAGGGATCTACTTTGTTTATGCAATTTAAGAGAAATTTTACTCCTAATTTTCCTAGGCCACCTCCCTCCTGCCTTGAAAAGATTGGATTCTTTCGTTAGTAATACAACATACCTAAACAGTGAATTTTTTATGTAAAGTTATTCTTATATCATTATACATATCTATCTTCTGGTATACTTAGTCCTATTAATGTTGGAATTTGGGAAATTATTTGGCAGGGAGTAATCTGGCTTACAGTTTTATGGGAAATCAATTTCCAGATATTTAAATAACAGACCTAACTATGAATACTGTAGAGTTGAGGACTAAATTCTAAAATGGACTTTTCTGGTATCAAATTTTATGAAAATGAAATAATGTTAATATTGTGAAACACTAAAAATCCATGAATAGGATTTATTAAATTGCAGTACAAGATGGAACTGAAAACTAAATATGAGAATATTATACTACCAAAATTGCACAAACATCTTGAGAAAAGTTACCATCAGTATAAAAACAAATAAGCAAGGATTTTAACTGTGTTTGTAAGTTGTTAGCTGGGAATAATTCTTCCCCATTCCTGATGTTTCCTTCCTGGGAAGTGGGCTCCCTTGATGTAACTCCAGGCTTCTCTTCATCCTTTATTTATCCAGCTCCTAGAGAGAAGAAGTGTTTTGAGTGTTAGCACTGAGAAGAGTAAATGAACCTACTTGACTTAGCTCCAGTTTTATTCCTGTTGGGAATGAGCTTGTGTGTTCCAAGTTGTAAATCTTAACTTGTCAGGCTTCCTTCATATGGAGAGGCCTATCCAAGTCCAGCACTGCCCCACCAAACAAACCATGGCCTGAAGGCTATTCTCTATCAGTAACAAGTGATATTTTGGCCTCCTATTTTCTGTTTGGTTGTATTTCTCAGCTTGTTCTAAACTGGGTGTAGGATAAGGGTGCTCTTTATTGGGGAACGGCTCTCAGAGATTTGGTTTATTCACCAGGGACCTTGAGAAATAAAAGAGGACGCCTCAAGGGAGAAATTTTCAGAAAAAGGTATTTGTGCCTGGCTTATAGAGTCTTATTTTAGGCCAAACATGTTTTTACACTTTTGCACGTGGCTTTGAACTTCTGTAGCCTGGGAAAGAAGCTCTAGCTGTCAGGAGGTATTTTGAGCTTAGCAGGTGACTGCAACTTCTGACTTATGCAACTTATGTGAGAAAATAAAACACAGTCCATTAGCTGTGTTGGGGGCTGCAGGTAGAGACTGCTGTAGCTTACTGTTCAGGCTAACTTTTCTTCAGCTGAGGCAAAGATTCCCTTGTAGAGAAGAGTTTTACATGCATTTTGGACATTGGTTGACACAAGAACATTTGCTACTTTTACACTAAAAGACAGCTGAATTCTGCATTTATCATAGAACACTAGAGAGGCCTTAGCTTTATACATTGAGTGCCAAGCCTAGTTAGGTAACCAAACTGGGATTCCAGGTTCTCTTCTCTTTCAGGATCAAGGAGGTCACTGTGGAGGGATTGACCTTCCCTCTTCATGTGGCATTTCTGCCCATTTTTGTGACTCATTATCCCATCATAGAATCTCAGATTGGCTCTTTATTGATAGAAGTTCCAATGCTGACTTGGTATCTGAGACTCTAACTGTGGCTTCACCATAAACTCATGTTAGATTTAATGAATAGGGTGACTCAGTGGCTCAGTTGTTAAGCATCTGCCTTTGGCTCAAGTCATGATCCCACGGTCCTGGGATCTAGCCGTATTAGGGTCCCTGCTCAGCAGGAAGCCTGCTTCTCCCTCTCCCACTCCTGCTTGTGTTCCTTCTATCGCTGCCTCTCTCTGTCAAATAAATAAATAAAATATTTAAAAAAATAAAAGATTTAATGAACAGGTAAGAGATGTAAGCCCTTATTAGAAAGAAAATGCCAACAGAAAATCAACTAAATGACATTATTATAAATGCAGGGTCTTAGAAGGATACAAAAAATGCTCTATGTTTGGAATTGTTTGCCTCTAATAGTCCCATTTGCTTGGGAAAACAAGGAGAAACCGAAATGGTTTGAAAAGGGTACTTCAGTTTTACTATCAAATCTAGAAGCTCATAAAAATTAAGAAGGTAAAGAAATATAGGCTGATTAAACTGGAGGAAGAGATTTTTTTATTTATTCATTCAAGAAAGAGTAAAGGGGAAAAAGTTATCCTGAATGATAAATATGCAAGCGGGGGAAAAGGTACCTAGTTTCTAACTGCCCTTAGGAAGGAAAGATATTTTTATTGTTACCAGATCAGAAGTTGGTGACTGGGATCCAAAGCAAGCTTGAGTGATTCCTCCAAGAAAGGCCACATCACTGAGAGATGATTTCTGAAAGCCACAGGCCCTCAGTCAGAGCAATTGAAGAACCACTTCTTAGAGATTGGGACAGCTACCCCAAGTGGTTACAGAAAGTCTGGGCAGAATTAAGAGAGGAAATCCATATGAAATACAAAGTGTTTTTAAATTTTTTTAAATTAATTTTTAATTAGTTTTTAATTCAAGTATAATTAACATAACAGTGTTATATTAGTTTCAGGTGTACAATACAATGATTCAATAATTTTATACATCACTCAGTGCAATGGCAATGCCTATTTCTCCATATGCTATGATTCTGTCTCATCTGAAAAGTACTTTTGGGAGGGAACTTAATGACTTTAGCCAATCAATTTATGAAGTGAGGATCCTAAAGGGAAGTAGAGGAAAGACATGAAGAAATCTAGATGTGATAAGGTGTGATAAGAGAGCAAGTCCAGGCTTTGGCTAACTGGGTGATGGAAGAATAGTTCCAGGGAGGTGGGGATTATCCATCTTCTTGAGAAGAAAGCAGACAAAATTTGAATAATAAACCCAGAACTTACTGATTTTGACATTATTATTATTATTATTAATGCAGGTAGTTATAAAAATAACCATCTGGCCAGAAAGTAAAGATAAAGTATAAACAGAAGAGAGGCACTTTGTCCCAGCAAGCAGCATTAGCTCCTACATGGATTAGAGAAGGAAAGGGCCGCTTTGAGAATGAGATTAAGCTGTTAAGGAGCTCAAATAGGATTCCTGCAAGCTGTCAAGAACCAGCAAAGGGAAATTAAATACCAGTGCTATGTCCCAGTGTTTCAGAAAAAGACATAGCTGGGAGGGGGGGTGGTGCGCGGGGAAGCTACTCAGATCCTAGGACATTTAAAACTGCTTTTCTTCAGCACATGAGCTTCAGAAGCATCAAAATCTCCTAGTGCAGGAATCTGTTAAGGATGATTCTTCAACTAAAACAAATTGGGAATGAAGAACTCTTTGCTAGGGGGCAGTTCTCAGGCAAGCAGTCCCAAAATACCTACTCCCAGGAGATGAGTATGGTTGTGTCACCAGATAGAGCCTGTCCTCAGGGTATTGTTAGGGGCCCAAGACTCATTGGGAAAAGGATTAAGAAGTACTGGATATGCTGGGTGTATAAGAAAGCACCTGAAGTGAGCCTCGCAGAGGTGCTGGCCCCCCTCACCCCCGCAGTTTTTGAGGAGAGGGAAATGCCTCACATGACTCTCTGTGTGAGAAGGCAGGAATCAGAGTTGGATCTATTTTCTTCACAAAATGTAAATGTGAAGAAATGTAAATGAAAATGCTAAATGTGTGTCTCAAATAACTTCTTGTCGGAAGAATTTTCGTGGTTTGGCTTAAATAAACAGGTCATGGAATCCAGACAGTTGGTCTGGAATGATAGACTTCCTGCTGAGAATGAGGCCAAGAATATTTTCCTTTCCTCTCAGATACCATCGGATTACTCTTGGGGTCTTGGCAGCCCTGGCTCTGGGAATGTAATTTTCCCTGCGCTGATTTAATGGCAGGAGAATGGCTTTCTGTATTAGGCAGATCTGGAAAAGCCTGTGATAATTCTGTGTGGCCTGTTAACTCTTTGGATATTTAGAAGTGAGGCTTCTGAGAAACCAGGCCTTGAATTACTATAACTTCTTGGGCTTTTGAAGCTCCAAAACCATTCCAGGGAAAGACTGCTGTAGTTGCGGAAGGGACCCCACTCTCCTCAGGCAGAAAATCTCTTGCTGAGCCTGTGTAGAGTAAGGAATTGAGGGATGAGTTTTGTTTTGCAGCTGAACTTTGCACTTGGAACTTTAACACATAGGACAAGAGAATTCGATTTTAGACTTTAGTTCTTTTGGGTTTTAATGTCTTCAACTTGTAAAGGAATTTAATCCTGGGACTTTAATAATAGAAGGGAAATCATGTTCAAATATGAAGCATCTCTTTAAAGGCATTTTATTATTCAAGGTAGTATTCAGTCTCTGTAGAACCTCTGCATGCTACAATGGACAACGTGCCTGGACATAATTTTGAACAGAAAATAGAATAAGAAATACATTTTCAGTGTGGAGTGGACTCAAAGTTGTTATATATGTATATAATTTTTTTAAAGATTTTTATTTATTTGGGAGAGAGAGAGTACACGCGGAGGGCAGAGGAAAACAGAGAAGTAGACTCCCGCTAAGCAGGGATCCTGGCCCAGGGCCATATCCCAGGACCTTGGGATCATGTTCTGAGCTGAAGGCAGATGCTTAACTGACTGAGCCATCCAGGTGCCCTTTAAGGTTGATATATTGAATATGTTGTCCTGACCCACTGCAGATTCTTCTGGGGACAACATTTAAATATTTAAATATTTAGGAGCTTCAGCTTTGCCACTGGGCCCAGGAGAAAACCCCAAAGAGCAGAGATTGGTGTAGAGTGTGGTCTCATGAAGGTCGGAGGCAAAGTTCTCCTGAGGGAGAGAGCCAAAACTCTTGCTGACCAAAGCCTTCATGCTTAAGTCCAGTGAATCAAGAGGATGAAAAGCTGGGAGATGTGGACCAGGTTCACCTCTTCCCCACTCTTGGTGCTTTCTTCTTATGAAAGGAGCTCACTTTGTTCTAACTCTGGGCTTCCCTCTACCCTGTTAATCACTTTGACTCTGCCAAGATTTTTTAGCCTCTGAGTTCAGTTAGTAGGGCATGTTCAGTTCAGCTCCCATTTTCCTCCTTTCAGAAGTAAACATGCATTTCCCTCTGTTAGGACACATGGGAGCCCTCCCTGTTCCAGTGCTGCCTTACTAGATCAGTAAGTCTGACTGTTTCTGGAGTTCAATGTTAGTGTCAACATATAAGTCAAACCCTCCAACTTTACCTCTATTAGTTATAAAAGCGATGTTTTGGGTTATCTTATCTCTTTTATCTTTTCTCTTTCTCTTTTTCTGATATAAATCTTGGGTCTCTTAGGTCTTACAGCCTAGTTTAATTAGTTTTTCAAAGTTATTAATTTTCTAATTTGAAATGCCAGTCAATTCAACAAATAGTTTTTTAGTTTACTTACTAGGAAGTTATTCAACTTACTATATGTTATTGTGCTAGGCCCTAATAATACAGAATAAACAATATCTCATTAGATGGTAACTATTAGCATGCTTATGTATAATATTAGAAAAATATATACACAAGTATATATACACAAAATATATACAAAATACATAAATACAAAAATATATAATACAAAATATAAATATAAAAATATGTAACACAAAGGAAGAAGTGATCAGCCTGTGTGGTAATTTGGAGGTAGGCAGCTTTCAAGAGAAGGAAATTCTTGAGCAAAATGGCAAATCAGAGGAAGTTTATTTTTGGTAGAGAGAATAATACATAATAAACACATGGGGTTATGACATGCATGTATTATTAGGATACTAAAAATAGCAGATAATTCCCAAGCACAATTTCTTCCCCTTTCTCCTTTCCTTTCCTTTCCTAGCATTATTTCTATGTTAGGAGGTAAGGATGGCAAGTAGAAAGGACCAGAGCATACTATTCAGGAAACTTAAATTTAGACATTATCTTACCAATGCAGAGGACTAACAGGCTCAACCCAAAGAGTGATGTGTTGAAGTTAACAAAATGAAGCAGTTAGACCAAATAATTTCTACATTTCTTTCAAGGTTTACAGTTTTCTGATTATTGTTTTAGGCCTTTGGCATAGATTTAAAATATTTCTCAGTTATCCTAAATCAACTCCTTACCACAATACATAAAGTAGGATTAGGCTTTGCTATATATTTGATATCTCTGATAAATAATAACATGGCTTAAACATGAGAGAAGTTTATTTCTCATGTAAAATCAATTTGGGAGGCAAGTCTGGTAATTTTACAAAACCATTGGTAACCAAGGCCCTTCTCATTCTTCACTCTACAAACCCTAGAGTACAAATTTTGTCCTCATGTTTCAGGATGACAGCTGGAGATCTAGACATCATGCTTGCTTTCTAGGATGGCAGCAGAGAGAAAGAAACTTAAGATTTCCTGCAGGTACGTCCTATACTTTTACTTATATCTGGATGACCAGAATTTATTTCCCTAGTCACATCTGAAATTGGAGAATAACTGAGCATGTGACCGTACTGAGCGAAATCCTTTTTTAAAATCAGAGAAAAGGGGTGCCTGGGTGTCTCGGTGGGTTAAGCCTCTGCTTTCAGCTCAGGTATGACTTGAGTCTCAGAGTCCTGGGATTGAGCCCCACATCGGGCTCTCTGCTCAGCTGGGAGCCTGCTTCTCCCTTTTTCTCTGCCTGCCTCTTGGCCTATTTGTGATCTCTTTCTCTCTCTCTGTGTCAAATAAATAAATAAAATCTTTTAAAAAAATCAGAGCAAAGACAAAATTAATATTGAGGTAGAGCATTATCTGTCTCTTTTCCAGTCGTGAAGAAATGAGGTATCTATTTATTGATTTAAGTGGAAACAAAAGTGGTAGGCTATCAAATACAGAATTTATTCTATATTTTTTGTATTCTGTATTTTATTCTGTATTCTTCACAGAATTTATTTTTCTAATTCTAGCTGTTAGTCTCACCTTTTTTCTTTAAGCTATAGCACCATGGCCCTGAAACTCCATTTATAAAACACACAACATACATCCTCAAATGCTAAGTGCATGCTTGGTATACCATTTATGGCCATAGCATTCTTCTCTGACTCCTGACATTTTGGTAAGCTGTTTTCTTCCAAAGAGTACTAAGATACTCTTCTCTGTCTTATGTCTACTAATTCTTTGGGGTTCTGTGTCACTGATGCTTTGCCTAGAAAGTTAGGTTAGGACCCCTCCCTTGTCAAAATGTCCACATTATTATAATAACTTCTCTATTGCCAATCTTCCTAACTGGAATTCAGGGAAAACAGAGAGGAGCTACATCTGTTTTGTTCCCTGCTCTAACCTTAATGTCTAATGTAGTGCCTGGAAAATGGATGCTAAAAAAGTTCATTGAAGGAATAAATGAATATAAAGGTGAATGACTAAACCCAGATGAAAAGGCTTTCAAGTTCTTACTGCTGCAAAACAATGAATGGTTAAGTGTGGCGTTGATTACACAGAGGTGGGGAATTTGGGTATGCAAAAATGTAATAATTTTTATCCAACTGAAATTAACATTAATGTTGAGTCCCTTTTTCTACTTGGTATTTAATCTTAGGCAATTCAGGATAGACTTAGTCAAATTGTGGCTTTCTCAGTAAATTCAGGGTCCCCCCCCCTTCTGATTCTGCATTTCAGTTGTGAGGAAGTTACAATACATCAAGACATAAGGAAGAAAGGTGCACCTGGGCTGCTCTCTGCCCAAGCTGAGAGCTGGTTAAATGCTCTATTCTAACTGATCCTTGGGCTCTGTGACTTTTCCACTGTCGAATCTACTGTCGCATTTGGGTTCTCATTGGTCTTTAGTTGCTATACTCCATTGGCACACCCTTCAGCCATTGAGATGTCCCAACCTGGGGGATATGATGAATGTGTGAACTTTCCTTTAACAACCCCATGTCTCTCAAGGGGGCACTGGCAAAAATAAAGCTATTCTTTTCCATAATGGGGCCAGAGGAAACTCTGAGGAGCTTTCTCAGTCACCTCCCTATAGACATTCCCAAGGCATCATCTCTACCCACTGTTATCTTGCTGAGATAGATCTCTATGTAAGGTTTGCCTCTTGCCTAGCCTCCAGTCAGAAAGTGGGACACTGGTCTCCTCTTCACTCAGAGCCCCAAACCTATCTGACATTCTTTGACCCTCACCCTCTCCCAAGAGTTTTGGCCCTGGTGATGATGGTCAGAGGGCAGGATCTCTTTTCAAAGATTCACACCATCTAACTCCATGGTTCTTCTCTCATATCTCGGACTTTTCTCTTGTACATTTTTATCCCTTCTAAACTGCTTTAGCCAATCTCACATGCTTTCAAGTTTATTGTGTATGGTACAAATGCCACGAGTAGCATCATGATTTTATTTGATACTTGAAAGTGAGGCTTTTGAGGCTCAAAAATAACCTTTTGCTTCATCTTTGTTGCAAGTTTCAGAAGTCTACTTTCAAACTCAGAAGCTGAGTGTGAACTCTTTTCACTTGCCCTTCTGTCCTTTCCCTGAGGCAAGACCTAAATGCCTAAAAGAGAGGTCAGGAACAAAATGATAATTTTGAGGGAAAAAAAAAACCAGTTGGCTTATTAACAGATTAACTCAACATATTTACAACAGAAACAGTTGATAATCACTCTAATGCCCCCAAACGATAAAATAGCTAAATAACATTATAATGGAGAGGTATAAAATCATTGAATATTTTAAAGTATTTTTAATAATATAAAATTTTTGTTTTAATGAGTGAAGAGAGCTGTTTATAAAAACAACTGTATAGGGGCGCCTGGGTGGCTCAGTGGGTTAAAGCTTCTGCCATTGGCTCAGGTATGATCCCAGGGTCCTGGGATTGAGCCTCATATCGGGCTCTCTGCTTAGCAGGGAGCCTGCTTCCTCCTCTCTCTCTGTCTCTCTGCCTGCCTCTCTGCCTACTTGTGATCTCTGTCTGTCAAATAAATAAAAATAAATCTTTAAGAAAAAAAAGCAACTGTACAAACATCAGAATTTTATAAAAGTACTCAGAAAAATCATGAGGAAAAAGAGCATAATTTTAGCAGTGATAGGGTAGCAGGACTGTTGATAATTTCTATTTTCTACATATTCTAATTTTTCCGTCTAAGGAACATGAATTAAATTTATGTTTATATACATTATGTATATATGTGTGTATATATATCTTTTTTTTTTCAGTTTGAAATAAATAATAAAATTTCCTAGAGACAGGCCAGGCAAATAACATCCTTTATATGATGATGGATGAATAAGACTTACTTTTTTTTTTCTTTTTTTTTTTCCAATTTATTTATTTTCAGAAAAACAGTATTCATTATTTTTTCACCACACCCAGTGCTCCATGCAAGCCGTGCCCTCTATAATACCCACCACCTGGTACCCCAACCTCCCACCCACCCCCCGCCACTTCAAACCCCTCAGATTGTTTTTCAGAGTCCATAGTCTCTCACAGTTCACCTCCCCTTCCAATTTACCCAAGAATAAGACTTACTTTTATCTGGGTGTGTTACATCTATTTTTTAAAAAGGGAAAAGACCCAGGGGAGAAACCTAAAGTAGCAAAGTCCCCCATAAGGAAATCAAGGGAATAATAATATGCAGGAGGAGGAGAGAAGTCCATGGCTTATTGCTGGGGCAGGTTACTGCCTTCAGATACTTGCTCATATGTGGGTAGATCTTGTTCTCTGTCACTGCACAATCATATTTAAAAACATATTCTACATTATAGAGCAAGAAATTATGGTACCTAGGTACAATGGAATATTATCTTGCCATAAAAAATGGAACTCTAGCTATTGTGACAACATGGATGGACCTCGAGGGCATTATGCTAAGTGAAATAAGAGAAAGACAAATACCATATGTTTCCTCTTAAATGTGCAATCTAAAAAACCATTTTTTTAAACCAAACCAAGATTCAAAGAACAGATTGGTATTTTCCAGAAGTGGGGCTGGGAGGGACGGGTGAAGATATGGGTGAACTGCTTTTGTTTTTAGTTTAAATAACTTGAATTTTAAAAAAATAACTCCAGATATTTGAGTTAGTTATTGTATTTCTCCCTAATTGTCCCCACTCCAAACTACACATTCCCTGTTGCTACAGACATTCATGTTGTGACTCCCAGACTCCTTGTCCCTCATCTTGCTGTCTCCGCATGTGTTTCTTCTTATCCGTCAGCTTCTTAGAGTGACACTGGACTCCATATGTGTTCCAGGCAGCTCTGAGGATAAACTCCGTGTTCTTTTCCTCTAGGCTAAAACAAGGAGAGAAAAGAGAAAAATCAGATGTGTTATGTTTATGTCTGTAGCATGATCTTCTGTCTGTAGTCATGATTTTCCTCCAATCAGGGGGAGGTTACTTTGGCAACAACCGTTTTATGTCCCTTTAAATAACTTCCTCCTGGTTAGTGATACCTCATTTTCATACAAGTCCTGCAGTGACTTCTTTAAGTAGCCAAAACTTTTTTTTCTCTCTTATTACTTAAGAAACATATCTGAACAGATCATATAATAGTTAAAAATATATTAACATACAAGAAAAACATACTAGTTAAAGGTTGCATGCTGATTTCAAGATTTGTTAGAATAGTGATAATAAACTTGATTCTAATGTTTGAATTATTAATACTGATAAAGTCATTTCTTTTTTGACAAGCATACTAATTGTTGCCGATTGCAGGATGGCTTGGAAAGGGGAAGAATTTTGACATTTTCATGTTTGAAATAACACGTAGAATCATTGCAGTTCATTGCTGTCGAGGCCGTTCATCTTATAAGACACACACAACTTGACTCAGAAGATCCAAAAATGATTTTTCACTTAACAGTCTCTGCCAACTCCAACTGTGCCATACAAAAGTACTATAGCCAATTATAATTGGTGACCTTTGCCGTAAAACTAACCCCGAAAATGTAAGAAATTGTTTTTATGAGTAGTAGAAATGCCTAGTCAGGAAACTCTAAAAAAACATTAAATTTTAGCTTTGGGTGTAGAAAGGTGCCTGCAAAAATATGCTTCTTGCTATTTCATATATTATCATATGAAAAGGTACACCACAGGGTTATTGGAAAAATGCTATCAAACAGTGTTGTAGATTTATTTAGTTCTACACGTCTCACCTTTAGATATTTTAAGATGAAATGTTTGTCCTTTCAATTAATCAAAAATGTTGTTCCCTTCCAGTTAGCTGGGTCACTCAGGTCTCTATTCAGTCAGCATTTTCTCCCAGTTGTTTGGCTGAATTTCCATTACTAAAGAATTAGGTCTGGTAATTAAATCCAATCTCAGCAAAATTTTCTCAGGCAGTTTATTTACGTTCTATACAAAATGGAATCCCTTAGGGACAGAGAATTAACATGTTGTAAAGTATAATTCAAATGAAATCTATTTAACAGTTATTCTTGAAAGAAGAGCTTAAAGACTTCTCTTGATGCAGCTTCAATGTCTTTATGTACTTTCTTCCATTTATAGTTTCCATCTTTTTATAGTTAGATGTGTTCCTGTATTTTCTGCTGGTTTTCTACCTCAGTTAGTTATTTTGTCGATGACTTTATATAAATCAGTATATCTCCCACTGATTCATATATCTATATACACATGCACACATAGCAAAATACTTAAAAAATGAGACAAACTATAAAAGGTTAAAAAAGTACTTATGTATTGTATATTCATGTATTTTTACTATTCTCTCTCTCTATATATATATATGTATATATATCAGTGTATGTATTTTGATATGCATTTTCTATAGTTGTGTCTTAAATTTCTGAGTATTTTGATCTGATCTCTTCTTGCAACTAGCAGTTTAAATGTCCAGAAATGATATAGGAAGTAGGAAAATTAGGATCCAGAAATATAATGAGGGTTGCTGTTTTGAAATTACCTCTAAGGTCATTTTATTTGGTCCATTCCTCAAGTTTCCAGCTGCATGATTTCATCATAGAATGGAATTTATAAATTGCCTTCCAATGCTGTCAGATTCTATTATTTATAATAAAATCCTACTTGAGTTTCCAAGAAAGTTTAGAAAATGACTTCCTAGAAGTCCTTCAGGATAGTGTTTCCCACAGAGAACTTTGGTTTGTTTTGTCAGTTAATTGATTTTGATTTTGTATCTACAAGTATTTAGAATGATGTTCTATAGTCACAAACTCCTTTTACTGACAGATTGTTTTTTGTCATAGTATTTATAACCACATTGTTGTGGACTGAATATTTGTGCCCCCCTCATTCATATGTTGAAACCTAAGTCCCACTGTGATAATCTTTTTGGAGGTGGGGTGGTGATTAGGTCATGAGGATAGAGCCCTCAGGAATGTATTTATTCCCTAGAAGACACCTTAGAGAGCTCCCTTGCTCTTTTTGCATGTGAAGACAACAGTGAAAAAACTGTGATCTGTGAACCAGGAAGTAAGTTCACTAGATACCACCTCTGTTTGGCACCTTGATCTTGGACTTTCTAGTCTTTAGAACTGTGGAAAATAAGTTTCTATTGTGTATAAGCCATCTAGTGTGTAATATTTCACTGTAGCAGCCCAAATGACTAAGACACACACTGATGATTTATGGATGAAATAAAAAATGAATATACACATATATATATATAATATATATATTATATATAATACACACATACATATATAATACACATATAATACAGGTATGGATTTTATATATATAATACACATATACAGGTATGGATCTCAGACAAAATCTGGTGGCTCAGAAATGATCATTTTCACCATTTTGTAAGTGAGTCTAATTTATATTCAGAGTCCTCACTCTGCTAGGTAGCAGACATTACATCTTTATCCATTTAGCACCCCTCCCCTCACAATCCAAGGCTCTGTTCATGGAAAAAGAGAGGAACAGAGAGCAGGCAGAGTGGCTTTATGATATTCAGGCATTGAGAAGGCCATATGCGGTGTGGATCTTTGCCCCGACCCCTTTGACATCAGCTGAGATGTGCTCATTCCTGTTGGCCTTGGGTTATTTCATGTAGGTAATTCCGGTGTCTTCCTTTCCAAACTTATGAATGTTCTCAGCCACTGAGGGGCTGTCAGTGCTGAGTCACCTCTTCGATGTTAGTTGTTGCTCTGAAATGCTGTTTTGTGTAATGAAATCATTCAACTCTTATTTGACACTGAGTATGCACCCAGGCACTCTATGAGACCATGTAAGTTTTTTGTTCTGGATTTCCCAACCCACCGCTATGTCTACTCTTTTCTTGCATGTATGCTGAGATTAGGTGCACTGGGATCTTGCCAATTTTCAGGGTTCTCCTGGGCATAGGGCACAGATTCCCTTTGCTCTTTATCTTTCAAATGTGTTTCCAGAGGTTTTTGTAACTTTCACCCCTCCTCATCCCTGTAACTTTTTCAGGAAAGGAGATGGCTCAGCACAGGATACCTTCTCAAAGACATCACATCACTGTCCCATCCTTTCCCTCTGGTTTTTTTTATATCTATCTTCCAGTTCTTGGGTTCTTTACCTAATCCATCTGAGAGGGGAGGGTTAAAAGTGGCAAGATGGAGGGGTAGCATGACCAGAGATAATGAAGTGAATTCACCAAGGGTGAGTATGAGAAATAGTAGGAGCTTGAGATTACCTTGGGAAGTATGGTGGGAGGTCAAGGGGTAAAGTGGAGATCTACTTAGAGAGTGATGGGGCTGAAACAAGACTGAGTAGATGCCTGATAGCCTGACCTTTTTTTATATACATAGTTTTTTTCTTCAAGGCATTGGGAACCCTTTGAAAATTTTTCAGCAGAAAATGACATAACCAAGGAAATGGTATGGATTCTAGAGACTGTGGAAATATTTGAAAGGAACTGGCATAGATGGGATGTTTGAATGAAGGAGAACAACTCAATGATTCCTAGACCCTAACTCAGATGATGGTGAACTTGTTTTGTAAGAAGGGGAGTTCGGTCCTAGGAGTATTATGTTGCATAGGCAACTTCGGGGTATCTGTCATGCAACTGGAAATGTGGGAGTGGAGTTCAGAATAGAGATAAAACACAGGCATATAGCTATGGATGAAAAAAATGAATAATTGATTGTAGTTAGAACCGTAAGAAAAGAAGAGAGGAGATAGAGAAGATAAAAGATAGTCCTGCAGTAGTGAGGAATGGTCAGAAACTGAAGGAGAAAGAGAAAAAATAGGAAAATGTAATGACATAGAAGCAGAGAAGGAGGAGGGTTTCCAAACAGGAGAATGATTACCATCATCAAATGTAGGAGAGTTTTCTAGGAATATGGTGCTTTTGCTGTCCAGAGTAGTCCTCTCCATTCAGAACACCAGAAAAGTCAGTAAAAATATGCAAAAATATTTTTCGAAGCATTGTTGAATTTCAGAGAGTTAGGCCACTTTATTTCACAGTATCTTCACTTGAGGGAGTTGACCTGGAAGAAGTACTTATTCTCTTGTACTCACTCACCCTAGTGATGTCTCTGGACTTGAAACCAGAGTGTATGTTTTGAATGTGGGTGATGGAGGAGTGGATGCTTGGGAAATTACAAAAGCAACGTAGAAGGACAAGGTGATGTAAGAAAATAATTAAATATCTTTGCTAATTCATGTCAGCAAAATCTGCAGGTAAATGACTTCTGGGGAAGCTGTATCAAGCAAGGAAAAACATAATTACAGATCAGACTCAATTTATCAATGCAGACACAGACCCCAGAGATTCTGGATCCTATGTGCTGGACCAAGCAGCTGTAAGTAGTTCTCGACGTTGACCTGACTAGCTGAATGAAAACTGGGTTTCATAGAGCTCTGGAGTAAAGAAACTTGATCTGTCAGGAAATACTCAGTGCATTGTAGCCTGTGTCTACAAAGACAGGAGTCCTTATTGCATTAATCAAGTGTGACTCCCATAGCAATGCCCTCCAAGAGGTCTCAGAAGAAACTGTCTTCAACAAGGGCTTGAATAATACAAGGATGAGGGGAGCACCTTTGACAAGTAGTTCAGAGGTTCTTTACTGTAGGCCTCAATAGCACTGGAAAGTGCTGCAGGAAAATGGACTCATAAACTCAGTGGGGATGGGAAGCACCTAGATGCCTAGGCCAAGTAATGGTGTTTATTGACAGAGAGACACTGGTGAGGTTACTTTGAAAGGCAGCTGGGATAATGGCTGACTAGGAGAGTGTGACCCACGTAGATTCTGGAGATGGTTAATTGGTCCTGGATTACCTAATTACAACTCTCTACTGTCCTTCTTGATGTATTTAAATAAAAAACAAAAACATCCATAGGTGTGGTGAAAGAGGCCCAATGAGCTTTTATGATAGAGTAGTAGCTCCTGACCCAATACCCAGCCCTGAGCCACATCACAGACCTGGAGCCCCTTGAACAAAGGTGGGTCTGGGACCCCTCAGAAAGGACATACTAGAAAGTCATGAATGTGTACTCTATACACTTTAGGAACTAGTAGTTCCTTAAAGGCCCTGTAGCCATTTACCATGGTAAATAGATCCTGGAGAAAGGGAAATACCCAATTATTCCAGGAAAGATGTCACAGGGGTTCTAACTCAGGCTAATTTCTGGAGACCCCCAATTCTACTGATGCCTACCAGGAAAAATGGGAGTTTAAAAAATCCAGATAATAGAGTTTTGACTCAGATCTGCCTCACCGTGGGTTCATTGGGTTATTTACCTAGTTCCTCCTGTCAGTTTGGATTAGATATGTGTGTATATATTATATATAAAAGTAAGTATACATATTACATAAGTCAGAATAGGTATCCTGACCTATATTCTTCATTAGTTTTCTAATTCATGATATAAGGACTATATGGTAGGAAGGGCCAAGTGGAAGTTAAGCTACAGTATGGGGAACAATGCATGGTTGATGTCTATGGAATTCACTAAATTTATATCTTTATCACAGTTAGCAGTTAGCTTTATGGAATGGTGCAATGAACTATGCAATACTCATTTTAGTGCCAATGCCTAGTAAAGTTGGATACTGTCTTAGAGAACTCAGAATGTGTTCTAAACTGACGACTGAAACATGGTGTTCTTTCTCCCATAGCCAGAATGTGCATGTCCAAGATTAATGAACTGGAAGTGGGGTGGATCCTCTACCTAGCGTAGCTAATGACCCACTTATAAAACTTGCTTTCTGTCCTGTGACTCTGGTTCTGTTAGTTTAGTCATTTTAGTACTCCAAGAGAAATACTTCTTCCCAAGGGTATCACAGTAATTTTCAACCAAACTGGAAGTTAATATTGGCCATTTCAGACCACTCAAGCTTCTGGGAAAACAGGAAAAGGAGGACCATAGTGGTAACTGGGGTAATGGATTCTGACTATTGAGAAGAAATATAGTTTCATTTATTCAAAAGAGATGGAGATGAGGTAATTAACAGGTCATTAATTCCCTGGGCAGCATCCTATTATCACTCTATCAAGCAAAATAAGTATTGAAACCTCAAAGTAGCCCCTTCTAGGTTAATCCACAGGACTAAGATCCCTTAGTTGGGAAAGGTTTGTGTCATCCATGTGGCTAATGACCCCATAGCAGTTACAGTGCTGGCTGAAGATGAAGGGAAAGCAAAATGTGCGATAGAGAAATTCTAACTATCCACTCCAGCCCATGGCCACTGTGTCCTTCCTTGCCATGTCATATGTAGACCTGTATATTTTCACTAATTTTCTTTTTCTTTCCTACCTCTTTCCCATACCATTTCTAAATAAATTTTGTTGACTAACTTTACATTTCAGGTCATATGCTGTAGAATATTAAGTAGGCATTCAACAGAAATGGAGGAAAAAAGATTTCTCATTTATCTTAGACTTTGATCTAGAGGCAGTAACTAGCAAGGCTAAAGGTTGCCTTCCTTTGTTGGGAGAGGCTGAAAATGTCTTGATTGTTTGAGGGGCATTATGAAACAGGGGTATTTTTGAGTGAGGACTATATGTAGAAATCAGGTAAGAAGAGTAGTGGACTATGCTGGACATCTGCTATTGCTTGGCTACCCAGCATCCAAACACGCTTGTATTTATGGAAAATACCCCCAGATGGGAACCTTGGTGGAAGGGAAGTCTTACCTCCCATTATAGAAGTTAAAGGGGCCAGACACTCCTCCTGGTGCTAGGTTATAACTCCATAACCTAGCCTGGAGCATTCCAGCATTCCTGATATAGCGATAAAAAATTACAAACAAAGCTAGTGAAAAATACTTCCTGGTGCTAGTTTGGTGATTTCATGGAGCTCAGCAATGGCAGTGGTTAGTGTCAAAATTCTAGAGGAAAGGATTGAAGTGTCTGGTGGTGGCAACATTGAGCTATTGGTGGTGGTAGTAACTGGTGGTGGCATCCTGACAGAATGTTCCTGATTCCCTGCTGTTCACTGTACTCTGGCCCTGCCCATTTTCTCAGCCTAGACTTTCTAGCCTTCCTGTTGATTGAGTCAGCAACACAATATTCTTTTAATAAATGCCTTACTGCTTCATTATGTTAGTGATATATGGTCTCCATTGCTTGCAACCAAGAGCCTTGACCTTTACAAGAGTGATTCATGGATAACATTTGATTTCTATCTAGGGACAGTGAGCCACAAAAAAAATGAAGGGCCACATGAAAAACACTGCATATTTTTTATTTTGTATTATTGTTGTTCTTTTTACTCATCTACTTCTTTACATAACAAGTAAAAAATAGAAAAAGTGGAATAATTTCCACTAATAGAAAATTAAGCCCTTCTCAGGGAGATAAATGTTTATCTACAAAGAAGGATATTGTTGAATTTCTCTTGTGCCTTGTGCCTGCAAAGTTCTGCTTTTGTGTCTCCAGTGTGATTTATTTGCCCTTCTCATCTTCATCTAGTTCCACTCCTGGATGGAACAGGCCTGCAGGGGCAGGAGAAGGTGAAGTCAGTGCTTTAGATTCTAAGAGTAAAGCGGAGAGAGAGAAAAGGATTTCATTAGCATCTGGCCTTTAGGAGGAGTATCACAAAAATCAGACCTTTCTGCACTATGATGGTTAATCTCCTAGCATATGTCTTGTATGTTAATATCCTAAATAATTTTTATAACCTTTTTAATGCCACATTCTAAAAGGCCCCCATATTATTATTCAAACTTTCAGAGGCTCCAGATTCCTCAAGATAGTCAGTGTAGAAAGCCTGCCCCTTTTAAAGTCTGAGAGAAAGAAATATAAAACTCTAAGTCTTTCTTATCCTCATGTTTGCTAGCTTCACAAAGGGCAGGATCAATTCTTTGTTAAGTTGACAAAATACAGTAAGTGCTCTCATGAACTCGCAGAATTGCTAAGTTACTGGAATCTGATTCTTAAACATATACTCAGAATATTTTGGTTTCTATTTTGATTTTTGGTGAAAATGTTCTCATAGGATATGTCTGATTAAAAGCAATTAACAGTTCAGTTTCAGAAAAAAAAAAATCCTTAGTACAGGGGCAATGAATGGCAAAACAACACCTGGCTATCCTCCTTAGCTTACTTCCAGCACCAAATGTCTGGGTGGGCTTATTTTATTCTGAAGGAGATGAAACACAGATAAAATAATGGGATTCCTTTAATCTCTTTAATTTTCTTCTGTGTGTTTAGAATGGGGAGTGCTGCAAAGAGGGATCTATTTTGTTGGAAATTCCAAGACACAGGACATCTCAAAGATGGCAAGATAAGAAATAGCTGACATCATGTTTCTAAATATACGATTCTGTGCAACAGCTACCTGGAGAAAAAGCAGAAAGGTTGGGGAGGCAAAATAATAACTTTTAGTTGCTGGAAGGCATCCATGTTCAACAGTCTGTCAGGAAGAGACAGGTGGGGCTGGCTCACCACCTGGGGTGAGGGCTGGTACAGGGTTTTTATTAAAATTACTGCACAGGAGCAGAGAAGATAAACACTCAGTGGGCGTAGTGGAACTGCCAGACCATATGTTTGGCCGAGCTAAGAAGCTCCTTCTCCAGAATAAAACTACCTAAGGCAAGCTCCATGTGTTTAAAAAAATCTTGTGTACTAGGCAAATACATTCCAGGATTTAGACATAAATTTTGTATGCCACTGTATCTTTAGTGCTAATGTCGGATTTGTGATCTGGCTGTAGAGTCATTTGAGGTGGCATGGCAGGGAGAATGTAAACTAAATTTTGGGATACCATCTGGAGGATGAGAAGGATGTGAAGTGGTTCCATATACTTAGCATTGTGCCCAGCATAGACTCCCAGGGCTAGAAGGGACTAAAGCTTTAGCCAGAGTTAAGCCCTGTGGGGTATGAATAAAGTCCCGAGAGGTAATATGACTCATTTAAGGTCCCATGGCTAGTAGTGCCAAACTTAAAACCAGAGCCAAAGTCTTTATGACCTTCAGTCCTTTGCTCTTTTTACTAGAGAACTTAGCTTCCCGCTTGTATTCATTTTCCACTTACATCCATTTCATTTGCACCATGAACACAGTGGCTTAAAACAGCACACGTGTTATATTGCTGTTCTAGGTCTGAAGTTGAAAACCACTTTTGCTGACTGGGTCCTGCTAGAGATGCTGAGGGAAGAATCTGTTTCTGTGCCTTTTTCAGCCTCCAGAGGCCGCCAGCACCCCTTGGCTTGGGGTCTCTTCCTTGAGTTACTTCACTTTTTTGCTTTTACCATCCCATCTTCTGTTCCTGACTCTGACTGTCCTACTCCCTCTTGTAAGGAGACTTGCAATTAACACTGGCCCTAGCCGGATAACCCTGAATAATCTTCCATCTCCAGATGCTTAATTTGGTCATACCTCTAAAGTCCATTTTATCATATAAGGGGCCATATTTACAGATTGCAGAGAAAAGGATGTGGACATCTTTGGGGCCCTATTCTGCCTGTACTCCATCCTACCTCTCATTATTCCCTCTTCTGTCTTCTGACACCAAACAGTAAAGAAGGCATAAAAGATTTTTATTGTCAAAACTATACCATAAAACTCATGGAACACTAGGGTGGTTTTCTTCAATTGATACAGCACTTTTGCCTCGGTCCATATCCCTGACCCACAGATCAGTGAAAGGCCAACATCATCCCTATTTTATAGATTAGTAAGGAAGGGGAAAGTTAAGAGATTTGTTGAATTAGACATTGGTTCTTAAGGCATATCTGCCTATACCAAGTGACACTGAACTGCTCTCAGTGCTTAGAGCAGTATTCAAAGTCCTTAGGTTCCTAATTTTTTTGGTTAAAATTCAGAGCAGGTGGCTTCATTTGTTCTTTCAACCACATTGTTTTCTTTTATTTCTATGGCAAGAGATAAGAGAATATTTGCCTAATATCTGTTCGTTTGACTTCATGTCCTTGGGTTGTGCCAATGGGCGGAGTGTGTGGTAAAGAAAACTTATTCTTAATCCTAAACATATTATGTAAGTTGCTGATTCAGAACAGGGAGGCGCCTGTTACCAAAAGCTATGTAGTGAGGAGGCTGTGGGAGAGGAGGAGACCTCATTAGCAAGGGAAGGTTGTCACCTTGGAGAGTTCCGTCATTTCTGTGCTTTTTCACAGACAGATTAAGCTTGTCACTCTCTGAATTCCTTTCTTGGAGAATGATTGGAGAGAGAATAAAAATATTTGCAATTTATATGAACTTTACCAGTCTTCAAATATTCTGAAAACCTGGCATTATATTTTATTAAAAACAAATATAGTAGGTACTCAATAAATGTTTGCTGAGTTTTGAATGAATGAATCTCATCATGGGTTGATTGATTCTGCATGAAAAATACATGAAGAATGTTTTCATTTGGGCTTATTTGCTTCTTCTACCTTTGATGATGACTTAAAGAGTCACTTAACTTTTAAAGTTGAGCTAAACAAATGTAGCCTCATAGTCAGAAATGTGCCAGATTTGGTACGCTTAGGAGACCAAGTTGCGGAAAATATTTTGCTGCATTTTGCTAGGGCCTTAAAGAATGTTTGAAAATAGTCACAGAGTTCCTTCTATCAATCCAATGTCTGAGTGACCGACTCCTTATATCCAGGCTTCTTGTGTGGGAGAGGCCAATGCCAATTTTCAAGGGTATTGGGGAATCTAAGGACAACCATCACATTAGAACCAAAAAATATTTGAGTACCCACCATGTCCCAGTCCTTTTAGAATGTAAACTCTCTAAACAACTTTGTGAAATAGGGATTTCTCTCATTTTATAGATTAGGAAACTTTGAAGGAGGTTAAGTGACCTTTGACAAACTGGAAAATCTCAGTATTCTGAAGCCTGTGTATTTCAGCACCGAATCAAGTATGACTTTGACTTCATGGTGGCTTACTTGTATGCCAGAAATCTCTACTAAATGAAAAGACTGAGAAAAAAATCCATGGAGTGTCTGAAAGGAGGTGAGGTCATAAATTTAGCACATCTTCAAAAGAAGGTTTTATGGTGACAAACTGACAGAAAGGAGGGGTGTAACTTTCATGTTTGCAAACAGCCACAGAAGCAAGAGCTCTCCTGCATCTCAGGTCCACATCTACTCACGAGGGACTTTACAGTCCCTTGGCCCCTCTTTGCTTGCTCTCCTCCTCTTTTAGATGGGATTAATGACAGTGTCTATTTACAAGACTGGGATGTTTACGAAAGTAAGTAGAATAATCCATGTTAATCCAGTTTACGGTGTGCAGGAAATCCTGCAGGAAATGCTAGTGGTAATTATTTGGGGGAAGTCAAAGTCTTTTTCAATTTTTTATTCATTTTAATTGAATTAGCCTTTCTTTAAGCCTTATTTCTCCAAATCACCCAAGATTCTGGAATTTTAGATTATTATTTTGGGGCTGAATACACATTTTCAAAACATCCCATTTTGGTCAGTGTTTTAATTTATGTACCACCACCCACTTCTGCACCATGTGTAGAAAAATTATATTCTAGTTATGATGAGTCAATAATAATAACAGAGAATGACTCAGTCCATGAGGAAGTATGTGCTTGGAAAATGTCCTTCCAAAAGGCAAACCTGAATAAAATCTTTCACTTCAAAAATGGAAGCAGATAAGGGAAGTGGCTTGTCTGATTTGAGTGTACTTTCATTGCTGTATATGACTGTACTTTCAGGTTTATTCCCTTCCAAATATTTCTTTTGCCGGTGTCAGCTAAAGGTAGGGAACATTGACCTTACAGGTGGTCTAACACTTTTACTTTCATTTCCTTCAGTGCATGGAGCAAGGATTGCCAATGCCTACCTGTGCTTTTGGTATTGAAAATTCAGCAGGGTACCATGACTTTATCAGAGTCTTCCAAAAGGCCACAAGATGGGGATATTACTCTACAAATTTAGATCTTTTCACTTATTCTACAAATAATTATTGAGTGCCTACTGTGTGCTTGGCATTGTGCCAGGTTCTGGGATTACAGTGATAAGTAAAACAGACCTTGCCCAGTGGAGTTTTCAGTATCATAGAGAAGGTAGATGTTTGAATGTGGATTTCTCAGTCTGCTTAGTACTGTCCTGACAGAAATGCAGGGGACCATAGGCATGGATGGTAGGGACCCTAAGTACAATTTGAGAAGAGTCTGGACAGAGCTCTTGGAACACTCCCCAGAGAAAACAGGGTCTATGTTGAGACCTGCAGCATGACTAAGCATTACCTAGGAGCAGAGTTCTAATCTCCACAGGGGAATGGCATCCCTGTCCTTCAGGGCCCAGCAGGGAAGGTAAACTTGGTTCTTTGAAGCAACTGAAAAAATGTTAAATTGTAGTTGGGCCTAAGAGTAGTGTTGAGAGATGGGTCTAGGCCATGAAGGGACTTGAAGGTCATATTTTTAAGGATCTTTTTTAGGTTAGTGGGAAAGTGGTTTCTCTTATATTGGTTTGTTCCCCTGGAAGGTCTTTCTTATCCTTTCCTGACTGGCACAGTCCCTGTCAAGTTTCACTGTACATGTGTTTTCTAGGAATCCTGATCCCTTATCCACCATGAGTGGGTTCAGCCCCTCATCTTTGGCACAGTATATTCTCCACCTAGCATTTAGGCAGTGGTCCTCAATTTTAACAGACAGGGCTCGGATACAGCTAATTGCTACTTGACTTCTACCACCCCTGCTTTCTAAGTTCTTGGCTTCAGATTCCTGACTTAGAAAATGAGGCTAATAATGGCAGCCATCTCCTAGGGTTTTGTGAAACATCCTAAAAGTTGGAAGTGCTTAGCATAATACCTGGTATCTAATATGTGTTGAATAAATATTAGCTATTGATATCAGTTATGCTTAATGTTAGCTGTTGAGGTCCATTATCCTGGATTTTAGTTTCTTAATTTCTTGTCTCCTTCTCCTATGATCTTCTAAAATTCTGGAGGACGGGGACTATACCTTGTTTTACCCTTATGACTCCAGCTCCTACCACCATTACTGGAACAAAGGAAGTACTCAGTCAATGATTATCCAAAGAATGAGGATATTCATTGTGTGACTCACATTTGTTTTACATTTAGAACTATTAATTTTAAGGTGATAGAGTTGAAGACTGTGTGTAGTGAAGCTCCTTTGTGATCTACCCCATCAGGAAATTGGAATCCTCCTGAGGGCAGAAAACATGAGTGATTTAGGGCTTTAAAATACTCATTGTCTTTTCCCAAGGTTTTGTTGATAATCCTTACCTAAATCAATGTCAATTGCTTTCTGAATTAATGAGCGATTAAAAAAAATTCATTTAACATTGAAAACTTTAACTCTTGAGAGTCTTCACATTTTATGTTATTTTTTAAGCAATATGAACACATATTCAGGAGCATATAAATTTGCTTTTACTTGATTTTTAAACTTAGCTATAGAGAGTTTACTTAATATAGTCCAACACTTTGGAACAATATGATTAGTAATTCATTTTAGTATTTCTAATATATGAGGTGGTGCTAAACCAACTTTTAGAAAGGTGGGCTTTTCTTAGTAGTTGAAAGAGCATGAGATTATAAACCTAGAGATCTAGATTATACTGTTGGATCTTCGTTAAACAAGCTTTCCAACTTTAGAGGTCAATTTTCCTTTTATGATCCTCCATTTCGTTTCTAAACTTGGCCAGAATGAGCTGGATTTCAGATAAGATTCTCTCTGAGTTCCTAAATCCCATGATTTGATATCTTTCTGTGCGGATGATGAGCCAATGAGCTTCTGGCAAAACAGATTGGTGTGTATATAAATGCATTGGATTAAAATCAGACATTGATTTCTTTTTTCCACTGTAACATTTTTGTTGAAACTGCTTTTCTGGTGGAGGAGGGTGAGATAACAGCTGAAAGCTAGTATTTATTGAGACCTTACTAAATTAGGCTGAGTGCTTTACATGTGTTATCCAAATTCGATTCCATTGTAACTCAATGGAATGAGTATTATATTATTAGCCACATTTTACTTGTGAGGAGGCAAGTTTCAGAGATGTTGAGTAATTAAACTAAGGTCCCACAGCTTGTAAAGTAGTAGCAAGAGGCTGATTACAGAGCTCAGTCTCTTAGCCATTATGCTATATAGACTACTTCTTAGAGAGGGTCTACTATTTCTCAGGCATTGTGGTAGACAATCTACAAGCATTCTTTTATTAAGTCTCCCAATATTCCTGTGGAGTAATTCTCATTAACTCCATATGTTTTCTTTATAAGAGGAACTAGAAATTATAGGACAAAGGCATATCAAGGAGAAAAGAAGTCCACAAACAAAATAGGAAAAACCTGAGGTCTTGGTATGGAAGTTGTTTAAGGAATATAAATACCATTTTAAAGGATATGGTTTTCCTTTGACCTAGACTTTTATGATTATTTACAAAGCCAGCTGCCATTTTCTCTGAAATTCTTTTAATCTGGCATTAATAGAAAATAAAGAATTGAATTAAAGCCTCTGCCCTTAAGAATCTCAAGTTTAGGGCACCTGGGTGGCTCAGTTGGTTAAGTGTTTGCCTTTGGCTCAGGTCATGATCCTAGGGTCCTGGGATTGCCCTGCGTTGGGCTCCCTGCTCGGTGGAGAGTCTGTTTCTCCCTCTCCCTCCTCCCTTTTCTCTCTCTCTCTTGCTTGCTCTCTCTCTCAAATAAATAGATGAAATATTAAAAAAAAAAAAAAGAATCTCCAGTTTATACTCCCTTAAGATTACAAGATCCTGGCAAATTAGTAACACTGATGAGCCTCCATTTTCTCATCTATAAAATGAGCATAATTCATACCTTATAGGACTCTTATGATTATTAGAGACAATACATGGAAAGCATCTGGAATAATGTCAAGAATATAGGAGATACTCAGTAAATGATAACTGTAGTTATTTTTATGATTGTTGTACATTACTATTGTTTCCCTTTTCATTTTGAACTTCTTGATAACAAGGGGTATGCCTTCCCACAGTGATTTTCAGGTAACAGGGATGTAAAATATTTTAAAATGGAATATTGATTATAAATCCTTTCCATAAATCCTGTGGTAATAAATCCTTTTTATTGACTGGATTGGTTAGGAGATACTGATTAGAGTTTCAATGTGAACCAATGAGATGAACAGAGGCTCCAGAATTGGATATGAAAGGGGAGTGTGTGGGCCAGAAAGATATATGGAGGAGGAGGAACTATGAGGATTTGGTGATGAGCTGGAAGAGGTGGAAGGGAAGGTAGAGCGTCTCTGGAAAACTGAGATCTCTAGCTTGAGTGGAGGGTGGGAAAAATGGGAGAAGGACAAGATTGGGGAGGAGAAGCATTTGAATAGCTGCGTTTGACACATGTTGAGTTTGAGGTGTGTGGTAGGCAGCTAGATCCTTGGCTCTGAATAGGAGACATGCACTGGATTTCGGGGCCCTTGAGAGTAGACACAGGAAATTCAGAGCTCTTGGAAGGTACATGAAGAATAGGTTTTCTGAGGGTTGCTGGAGGTGAGGGGGATGGGAATGATGGGGTGGCTGGGTGATGGACATTGGGGAGGATATGTGCTATGGTGAGGACTGTGAATTGTGTAAGACTGATGGTTCACAGACCTATTATTTATTAACCTGTTTATTAACATTATATGTTAATAAAAAATAAAATTAAAAAAACAAAGAATAGGTTTCCTGAAAACACTGACTATGAAACTGTCTACATATGTGTGTGTCTGTGTGTATATATATATATATTTTTTTTTTTTTTTTCACTTTAACATTGGCCATTAAAGCCTCAAACAAAATGAGCAAATAATGTGGAAATTTCAGGTAGGCACAGAAGTGTGAATGTTTTGGGGAAAGTTTTGAGGTGGTTTCTTAGCTCCCATTAAATCATACTTTTTTGGTGTATCACATGAAAACTCTAGAATTTATTATTTTAGCACATGTCCCAGCAAATTTCCTCCCATTTCAAATGTATTAAATCCACTTTTCTATTTTGATACTAACATTCAATATTTTATTGACCTTTTTGTCTTTAGAAGCACATTGAATTTTTTAAAAATTCCAAAATGAAAAATAAGATCTTATCTGCTAACGTATAATCTCAGTCATTTGACACAATAGAACAATTGTCTTATTGCTATTTTAAGTAGCAGTGTGCATACTCTTCCACAGCTCTTAAAGATTATATCATTTCCTTGTCCTTTTCATGAAGCAAAATAGATTAGCTAATTTTATCCTCAGGGCTGAGAACTTCAGTGTCATTTTCAGGCAAACAACCACGCTGCATTAACAACTCTGCATGGAGACTTAGCTCAAGGTCTACTCTCCTCCTCCACAAACCCTCCATTCCCTCTTGTGCAGTTCTAGGCCAAGGGGCCAATTTGAAGCCTTGGTATCTTCATACAAGAACTTCTGAGAATCAGAGTACCACTAATTCTTTTAAAATCTGCTTCTCCACAACCAAAAAAAAGAAAAAAAAAAGGATAGAATTAAGTAACTAAGCAAGAGTTATATCCATTAATATTGAATTTTAGGAAACTTCTGTATAGTTTCGTATTGCTGTTGTACTAAATTATAACAAACTTAGTGGCTTTAAGAACAACACAAGGGGTGCCTGGGTGGCTCAGTGGGTTAAAGCCTCTGCCTTCAGCTCAGGTCATGATCTCAGGGTCCTGGGATCAAGCCCCACATCTGGCTCTCTGCTCGGCAGGGAGCCTGCTTCCTCCTCTCTCTCTGCTTGCCTCTCTGCCTACTTATGATCTCTCTCTGTAAAATAAATAAATAAAATCTTAAAAAAAAAAAAAAAGAACAACACAAGTGAATCATCTTACAGTTCTGGAAGTTGTAAATCCAACATCACCCTGAGCATGTTAAATTCTAAGTGTCACGGGGCTGCATTCCTCTTTGGACGCTCTATAGAAGAATTGGTTTTCTTGTCTTTTCTAGCTTTTAGAGGCTGCCTGCACTTGGATATGCGGTTCCCTTCCATCTTCCTGTCAAGCCACCAACAGCCTGTCAAGTCTTTCTCCCTCCGCATCACTCTGACACTGACTCTTTTCCTGTCTTCTTCCATTTCTAAGGACCTTGTAATTCCACTGGGCTCACCTGGATAATCCAGAGTAATTTACCCACCCAAGGTCAGCTGATCAGCCAACTTTAATTCTTTCCCCTTTTCCATGTAATTTAATATTCACAGGTTTGAGGATTAGGATGCAGACATTTTAGGAGGCACTCCTGACAAGGTGCTCCTGCCTACTGCACTTCTTAACCATATTACACATAACATGGTGTTAATGGTATAATCATAAAGTTTGATATGTTTATATTAAAGATATCAGGGTTCTTCTATAGTTGGAGTCCACATAATTGTGCTGAAAATAACTCAATGCTTCTCTCCTCATTTCAGATGTCAGGGGCCCATTTGAGACATGGAGTGCTGAACCTTTTAAAATAATATGATTGACTGTGTGAGGGAGGGAGGAAAAAGTCAAGGAAGACAAATTAGTGAGTCACTGTGTATTACTTTGGACAACACTGTATTAGAACTTTCTGAGATGACAGAAAGGTTCTCTATCTACTCTGTCTAATATGGTAGCCATTAGCTACAGGTGCATATTCAGTCCCTGAAATATGGCTAGAGCAACTGGGGAAATGAATTTTTAATTTTATTTAAAATCAATTTAGGGTTGCTTGGTGACTCAGTCAGTGGAGCATGTGACTCGATCTCAGGGTCCTAAATTCAGGCCCCACTATGGGATGTAGAGATTATTTAAAAAGAAAATCTTTTAAAAAATATATGCAGCCTCTTTGGAGAACAGTGTGGAGATTCCTCAAGAAATTAAAAATAGAGCTTCCCTACGACCCTGCAATTGCACTCCTGGGTATTTACCCCAAAGATACAGATGTCGTGAGAAGAAGGGCCATCTGTACCCCAATGTTTATAGCAGCAATGGCCACAGTCGCCAAACTATGGAAAGAACCAAGATGCCCTTCAACGGATGAATGGATAAGGAAGATGTGGTCCATATACACTATGGAGTATTGTGCCTCCATCAGAAAGGACGAATATCCAACTTTTGTAGCAGCATGGACGGGACTGGAAGAGATTATGCTGAGTGAAATCAGTCAAGCAGAGAGAGTCAATTATCATATGGTTTCACTCATTTGTGGAGCATAACCAATAGCATGGAGGACAAGGGGCGTTAGAGAGTAGTAGGGAATTTGGGTAAATTGGAAGGGGAGGTGAACCATGAGAGACTATGGACTCTGAAAAACGGTCTGAGGGGTTTGAAGTGGCGGGGGGGTGGGAGGTTGGGGTACCAGGTGGTGGGTATTATGGAGGGCACAGCTTGCATGGAGCACTGGGTGTGGTGAAAAAATAATGAATACTGTTTTTCTGAAAATAAATAAATTGGGGGAAAAAATCAATTTAAGTTTCAATAGTTACATGAGTCAGAAATCCTGCTGTTTAAATTCCAGTTTGGCCTTTTACTAGTTTGAGGGCTTCTTTATAATGGCAGTTTATTTAGCCTGTTTGAATCTTAATTTACTACTCTTAAATTTGGGAAGCTAATTTTTTGTTTGCACTTTTTATTTTGAAATAATTTTAGACTCACAAGAGGTTGCCAAATTAGCACAGAAAATTCCTGTGTATCCTGCTGGCAGCTTCCACCAATGACAAGATCTTAGATAACCATAGAACGTTATTAAAATCAGATCATTGACATGGGTAAAGCACCATGAACTAAACTTCACCCCTAATTCAGATTTCACCCATTTTATTCATGTAAACACTTTGGGAAGGATATATAGTTGAAATTTTATTACATGTGCAGATGTGTGTCATCTCCACCGTAATCAGAATACATACCTGTTCCGTCCTTATAACCTCTGCGTGCTATTTCTTTAAGCCTTAACTTCTTCCCAGTCCTAACTTCTGGCAACACTGATCTATTTTCTATCAAAAAATTTTTCTTGTTTTGGGACTGTTTTATAAATGGGATCATTTTTTTTTTTCCACTCAGCATACTACTGATCCATTCAAGTTGTGTGTATCAGTGTTCATTCCCGCTTGTTGCTGAGTAGTGTTCCATTTTATGGATGTACCACAGTTTGTTTATCCAGTCACCACTGAAGGACATTTGGGTTTTTCTAGCTTTGGGCTCTTAAAAATAAAGCTGCTGTGAATGTGCATCTGGAGGTTTTTGGGAGAAAATAAATTTTCATTTCTCTATGATGAATACCCAGGCATATAATTGATGAGTCAAATATTTTATAGTGGAAATAACTGATTAACAACTAAATATATATCTTAAAATGACTATATAAAATATCAAAACTATGCAAGTTCAGATTAATTGTATTTTTAAATAATCCAGGGGGAAATAGGAACATATTAGAAGTTGAAAGGAACTTATAAATGTACATGTTAAAATGCGTTCTTTTTGTGAGTCTGTTTTTCTTAATTGATTGATTGATTGATTTTTAAGGATTTATTTATTTGAGAGAGAAAGAGCTCATGCCACTTGGGGGAGGGGCAGAGGGGAGGGAGAGGTACACATAGACTCCTGCGCTGAGCACGGAGTCCAGTGTAGGGCTCGATCTCAGGAGGCTGAGATCATGATCCACACAGAAAACAAGCATCGACTAAGCCACCCAGGCACCCCCTCCTACTTAATTTAAATAATATGTAGTTCTCACCTCTCCTTCACAGGTCATTAAAACTTTACATCAAGAACAACAAGATGGACCCTTGTGGTGTTGGAGTTGTTTTGTATCTTGACTGTAATTGTAGACCTATGTAAAATAGGGGGACTACACAAACACTCTCACATGCACACACATACGAGTGCATATAAAACTAGGAGAATATGAACAAGGTTGAAGGATCATATATGACTGTTAGTATGTCAGTTGTGATTTGTACTATAGGTAGGCAAGATATTACCACTGGAGGGAACTAGATCAAGAGTACTCTCTCTTTTTTCTTACAATTGTAGAATAAGCTACAGTTATTTCAAAAATAGAAAGTTTAATTTAAAAAACCACATCAACCATTTGCTCTATTTCTGGGGCTTGCCACCAATCTGTAGGCTTTATATAATCTTTGAATTTTCAGAGTATATATGGTTCAGTCAAAAAGCTCAACTGCCTATCCTGAAACAGTTTTTTTGAGCAACTGCACAATAATCTGCATGATCAAAGCATACTAAACAACTTATGACTCAGAAACATGACATTCCAGCAAATCTTCTGGCGCACTCTTTTTAAAAATACATGATAACGTCTTAGGGAAACTCTGTCGTTGACCTCTCCCATTCTGTAGATGCTCTGCTATGGGGTTCCACTTGAATGGGTTCTGCCCTGACCAAACTGTGCTCGCTTTGGGGAAATTCTATTTTTACTTGTCTAACAGATAATTCTTTATATTGGAAAATGAGGTCGAGTAAATACTCAGCCACAGTCCAGAATTATAGCTATAGACACTATTTAGAACCTCGCCTGATTTAGAATAGTTTTTGAAAACCCCAGAATGAAATGACCCAGTTACTCTAGTTTCTACTTTATCTTCAAAGACACCATCTTTTGAATTGTCCCTGACAGAGAAATATGCTGGATATGAGCTTTATAAGGGTGCCAAGCCTGTTTTGTCCATAAAGAATTTCTCCCTGCAATACATCCAGCTGAACCTTATAATTATAGCTAGAGCCTTGCTCACCATGGCGACCATGGCTGATGCTATCAGATATTAAATCTGATACTGAGTGTAGAGTCCATCTCAGAGAGTTTTCAAATGGCCCATGCAGTCTCTTCCCCAAAGGTAAAGCACATTTTAGCTCCTTGTGGGCTTTTAAAGGCTCGTCTTATCTCTTGATACAATGTGTTCTTTTGATTTTCTGGTGATTTTGTTACTCCCCATGGATAGATGCAAACTAGAGGACAAAAGGAGAGAAAGAGGTCCAAGGAATGAAGAGTTCTTCCTTTTCAAATCACATTTCTTATGGTTGGTTGCCCTCATACCCAGGTCATTTCCTAAACTCTTCTACTCTTGGAGTGAGAGCCAACTTTTTATTTCTCTCAGACTATTGGAAAAACGATGGGCTTCTGGACCAGAGTGCCCTATTGAACAGGACTGCCTTAAAGCCTATAGTGAATAATTCCTATGAAGCTGATTAGCCTATCTTGAGGTATAATAGTTTGAAATGGCAGAGATTTACTATTACTCTATGTTATAGTACTAAGCTGTAGGGGCACCTGGGTGGCTCAGTGGGTTAGGCATCTGCCTTTGGCTTGGATCATGATCTCAGGGTCCTGGGATCAAGCCCTGCATTGGGCTCTCTGCTCAGCAGGGAGCCTGCTTCCCCCTCTCTCTCTGCCTGTCTCTCTGCCTACTTGTGATCTCTCTCTGTCAATTAAAAAAAAATTATCGTACTAAGCTTTATCAAACAGTATACAGTTGAAATACTATATCATCCTTTATCATGTTATACTGTAAATCATACTTGAAAATATAAACATAAAATAAATATATGAAAATAACAGAAAAATATAAACATTTAAGACATCACAGAAAAAAAAAATTGGTCTCAGAGTCAGGAGACCAGGGACTCTTTCTGGTACTCATTATTTAATTCCTTGCTGACTGGTTTGCTTTACCCCTCTTTGCCCCAGTTTTCTCCTCTATAGATGGATATTAACTATAAAAATACCTATCTCATAGGTAATTTTGGTAGCATAAAAAGAGGATGTTCAGCTGAAACATACTACTCTTGAGAAAGGGAAGAATAATACTAGAAGCTATTAAAACCTAAGTATAGTTTTAGCAGACACTGACAAGAAACCTTAATATTGGGGCACATGCATGGCTCAGTTGTTTAAGCAACTGCCTTTGGCTCTGATCCTAGAGTCCCCGGATCAAGTCCCACTTCTCCCTCTGACCTCTCCCCTCATGCTCTCTCTCTCAAATGGGTATAATCTTAAAAAGAAACGAAAACCCTAATATTTATCAAAATGCCTAGTTCTGGAGACTAAAAGCCTAATCTCTTTTCACCTTAGAATAGCCTTGAGACACTGTGGGTTGCCTGTGCAAGAGCTTTCCTTTTTATTTTTTCCCTCCTAGTAGAGAGTGCTTTGCACATTAGAGGTTCAAAAATATCTAACTTATTTGCCCTCTCAATCTCTTTTGTAACTGATACTAGTTATTTGTAAGTTGTGGCCTGTGAGGTGTAAGAGTAACATCTGGATGACATGTGAAGGATTTTATTTTTTGCTTTAAAAAATAAAATTAAAAAAGATACATTCAAAGAGGGTGCTCTCATCCACTCCATTTTCTTCCTATATTTTGGATAGCATTCTGGAACTTTAGAAACCCTCTTATGACCATCTGGTGGTAAGCCCAAGGATAGAAGCCCACATGCTGGCCACAACAGAGTGAAATCATGGAAGATCTTGACTAAAATAGTCATGCACCTGAACCACCTTAGGACAACTTATTTTAGATTTTGAGAAAATAAAACCTTTTATTAATTTTTTTAAAGATTTCATTTGTTTATTTGTGAGAGAGAGAGCATGAATGGGGAGAGGGGCAGAGGGAGAATGAAAGGTAGACCCCCTGCTGAGCAGGAAGCCCCAAGCTGCAAGTCTCCATCCCAGGACTCCAGGATCATGACCTGAGCCAAAGAGAGCCATTTAACCGACTGAGCCACCCAGGCACCCCTAAAACCTTCTATTAATTAAGCCACTTTCTGTAATGTTCTGTTTGCTTGCATCTGAAGTCATCCGAACTGATATACAAAGGAGTTTCCCAGGAGCACAAACAGGGCTCACCATTTATATATAACATGATGGTGATGCTCCTTGGAGTTGTACAACATGGTCTTGGTGATGTTGGTGAACTCTTACTCATTCTTGAAAATTTATCTCACATAATGCCTTTTCTGAGAAGTCCTTATATGCAGAGTAACCACTTCTAGTTGAACACAGAATCTTGTAATTATATTTTGCAGTAGAGAGTTATTTTTATAATATATTGAATTGAGGTTAAATGTCCATGAATCTGTTTTTCAAGCACATTTATCTTCCAAGTATTCAGTAGATGCTCACAAACATTTTCTGGAACAAAAGAAACTTTACTCACCTCTTTTTTTTTTTTTTTTTTAGATTTTATTTATTTATTTGACAGAGAGAAATCACAAGTAGATGGAGAGGCAGGCAGAGAGAGAGAGGGAAGCAGGCTCCCTGCTGAGCAGAGAGCCCGATACAGGACTCGATCCCAGGACCCTGAGATCATGACCTGAGCAGAAGGCAGTGGCCTAACCCACTGAGCCACCCAGGCACCCCCTTTACTCACCTCTTGAATGATACTAGGATCTTCATTATAGCAAAAATTATTCAGATGCCATATGGTAGAAACCTAGAAATATTGATGTTTTTTTCCCCTGTGAATTTTAGAAAAAGGTATAGGTGATGAAAACATTTCTCGGTGGTAGATCTTTATTTTAGTGAAAATCTAAAATTTATATTTCGGGACCATACTTCCTTCATCCCAGCTCTATACTTCCTACCTCTGTACCTGCAGCTAAAAGATGAAAATGGATTTAGCCTGATAATCCTAAGGCTGGAATGCCTATCGTATCATTGAAAGATGCAGTCATGTTCTCTAGACTGCTTAGCAAGGCAAGAGATTGTATACAGACATTTGGAGAAGCATTTAGAAACCATAAGAATTAAACCAATAGGAAGCTGGAGTACTCTTTAACCCTCAGATGGCAAAACTTTACAGCTCAATCACTTGACAGGCTCTTGATCATTCAAGAATTTGCCGAATTTAAAATTAATTCATTTATTCATTCAACAAATACCTTTTGATAGAATACTATGTATAACGTTTTTTTTTCCCTGAGTGCTAGACATATACAGTATATTCACGGGCCCTGCCTTCATGAGCCTTAATATATTTATTCACATGTTGATGATGATAGTTATAATGGCTATCTTTAGGATCAGGAAGAACCCTATAATCTCCTGACAGAAGTCTCAGAGAGTATTGAGACTTACTTTCTTAAGCTGAGTAAGGAAGGTAAGGGTCCTAGCTTTCATTTGAGGGGTTGCTGGTGTAATTCTTCACAATGTGTCTCTGTAAAGAGAACTGGAATGTAGTGAATGATGTTAACTTCTGAGTTTGGTCATTTGGTTAGAGCCTATGCCAATTTTCTATTTGTGCCCATGATCTGAATACTGTTTGAGCCATGTCTAAAAGTAATCTTAGAGGTCATGTATGTAGTATAGCTATCCTGGGATGGGTAGTTCTGCCAAATCTGGTAACACCAATAATACAATGTTAACCTGACTTCATCAGACAGGACATGACTATGTCCCAGAAACCATGTAAAGGTGAATCACATGCCATCACATTGACCCTGTACTAATAAAATGAGCAAGCCATTATTCAAAATGGTTTGGCAGATTTTCCCATCATAGTTCTCATCCCTCTTCAGAAAAATCTGTGAATCTTTAGAACCCTGTTTGCTTACCAGTCACTATTGTCAGAAATTGTGAACGTAAATATGTTACATCATTTGTATGTCTTGATTGGAGAAGTGTCTGTTCATATCTTCTTCCCATTTTTTGATATGTTTGCCTGTTTCATGTGTGTTGAGTTTGAGGAGTTCATTATAGATCCTGTACCAACCTTTTGTCTGTACTGTCATTTGCAAATATCTTCTCCCATTCCATGGGTTGCCTCTTTGTTTTTTTGAGTGTTTCCTTTGCTGTGCAGAAGCTTTTGATTTTGGTGAAGTCCCAAAAGTTTATTTTCACTTTTGTTTCCTTTGCCTTTGGAGACATATCTTGAAAGAAGTGCTGTGGCTGATATCGAAGAGATTACTGCCTATGTTCTCCTCTAGGAATCTGATGGATTCCTGTCTCACGTTGAGGTCTTTTATCCATTTTGAGTTGATCTTTGTGTACGGTGTAGAGAATGGTCGAGTTTCATTCTTCTACATATAGCTGTCCAGTTTTCCCAGCACCATTTATTGAAGAGACTGTCTTTTTTCCACTGTATATTTTTTCCTGTTTTGTCGACGATTAATTGACCATAGAGTTGAGGGTCCATATCTGGGCTCTCTACTCTGTTCCACTGGTCTATGTGTCTGTTTTTATGCCAGTACCATGCTGTCTTGGTGATCACAGCTTTGTAATAAAGCTTGAAATCAGGTAACGTGATGCCCCCAGCTTTATTTTTGTTTTTCAACATTTCCTTAGCGATTCGGGGTCTCTTCTGATTCCATACAAATTTTTGGATTATTTGCTCCAGCTCTTTGAAGAATACCGGTGGAATTTTGATCAGCATGGCATTAAAAGTATAGATTGCTTTAGCAGTATAGACATTTTAACAATGTTTATTCTTCCGATCCAAGAGCATGGAATGGTCTTCCATCTTTTTGTGTCTTCTTCAGTTTCTTTCATGAGTGTTCTATAATTCCTCGAGTATAGATCCTTTACCTCTTTGGTTAGGTTTATTCCCAGGTATCTTATGGTTCTTGGTGCTATAGTAAATGGAATCAATTCTCTAATTTCCCTTTCTGTATTTTCATTGTTAGTGTATAAGAAAGCCACTGATTTCTGCACATTGACTTTGTATCCTGCCATGCTGACACTTCTCCAATCAAGACATACAAATGGTTATCAGACACATGAAAAAATGTTTATCATCACTAGCCCTCAGGGAGATTCAAATTAAAACCACATTGATATATCACCTTATGCCACTTAGAATGGCCAAAATTAACAAAACAGGAAACAACATGTGTTGGAGAGGATGTGGAGAAAGGGGAACCCTCTTACACTGTTGGTGGGAATGCAAGTTGGTGCAGCCTCTTCGGAGAACAGTGTGGAGATTCCTCAAGAAATTAAACATAGGGGCACCTGGGTGGCTCAGTGGGTTAAGCCTCTGCCTTCGGCTCAGGTCATGATCTCGGGGTCCTGGGATCGAGTCCTGCATCGGGCTCTCTGCTCAGCAGGGAGCCTGCTTCCTCCTCTCTCTCTCTGCCTGCCTCTCCACCTACTTGTGATCTCTCTCTGTCAAATAAATAAATAAAAAATCTTTAAAAAAATGTTTAAAAAAAAAAAGAAATTAAACATAGAACTTCCCTATGACCCTGCAATTGCACTCCTGGGTATTTACCCCAAAGATACAGATGTAGTGAAAAGAAGGGCCATCTGTACCCCAATGTTTATAGCAGCAATGGCCACGGTCGCCAAACTGTGGAAAGAACCAAGATGCCCTTCAACGGATGAATCGATAAGGAAGATGTGGTCCATATACACTATGGAGTATTATGCCTCCATCAGAAAGGACGAATATCCAACTTTTGTAGCAACATGGAGGGGATTGGAAGAGATTATGCTGAGTGAAATAAGTCAAGCAGAGAGAGTCAGTAATCATATGGTTTCACTTATTTATGGAGCATAACAAATATCATGGAGGACAAGGGGTGTTAGAGAGGAGAAGGGAGTTGGGGTAAATTGGAAGGGGAGGTGAACCATGAGAGACTATGGACTCTGAAAAACAATCTGAGGGGTTTGAAGTGGCAGGGGGGTGGGAGGTTGGGGTACCAGGTGGTGGGTATTAAAGAGGGCACGGATTGCATGGAGCACTGGGTGTGGTGAAAAAATAATGAATACTATTTTTCTGAAAATAAATAAATTAATAAAAAAATATGTTACATCCTTTAAGCTCATTATAAATTGATGAGATAGGTAATACCTCACTTATTGGTGAAGAAACTGAGATTTCAAAGCTTATGTTACTTGTCAAAGATTACATAGCGTGCAGGTGGGCCAGCTGAAACTCAAACCAGGTCTATTGGATGCCTAAGTCCATTCCTATTTCTTTTACACCATATTTTCTTCCAGAAAAATCACTATGTAAAATTAACTTAATTTTTAAGTGCAGACATTTATCTTATGAGATAACATATTAATATATATCAATCATACCACTCATGAAATGACATGACTTTGTTATATATAATTTAATCCATATGTAAAGTGAAAAACTTTAGAAATTATTATAATTTTCCACTTTTTGGTCCTTCTAGGTCATGGTCACTTAAAAAAAAAAAACCTGCAAAGTCCACCATGTTTCATTGTTGTAAAAAGTAGTAAACTGAGAATCTGTCACAATCTTGCTTGCTAAGTCTGCTATTAAATACACAACTAAGAATGGCAACGGTAATTTTAAGCATTCAGTATGCATTTGAAATACTGGCAGAATTGCATATGTAGAGCTCTAATAATAGCAACAACTCCACCAACCTTGGTTTTAATGCATTCTTTTTATTCATATGTCAGGTTCCCTTAGGGTTTTATCTTGCAGTGTTAACAGTGAAATCTGTCACCAGTAGAGGACTAAATGAAGTCACGAGTCATATAACAAGCAGAACAGACAAGTAACCTTCCCTTGGATACTTAAGAAAATACTGGCAGAAACCCTGATATAATCAATTTGCAAATAACTTGAAGACAAGAAGGTACTTAGTGGATAATGACTAATGTGTCCTACTTAAAACCGAATCCTTTTAAGCTAATCTAATATGGTAGATCAAGGAGAAATGATAGATGTACTCTGTCGTGATTGCAACAAATCTTTTGATTATCTGCATGTTACGCCCATCAATGAACAAAAAAGAAAAAAATGACCTATAGCACATAGTTGGCTGGGTTATAGTAACTACATAATGTCAAACATCTGGATGAAGCTACCAGATGCACTATGTCTATGATGTCAAATGTATCTGTATAAACATACATATATACATGTGTGCATACACATATACCCAGAGTACATGTATTTGGAAATATCTGATTTTTGGCCTTTGTATTGTATCGGAATTTTGCATCATATAGACTTGCCTAAAGTTCTATGTCCCAAACATGAAGGATGTGCATATTATGAGTGAGTTCACAGGAATGCAGGAAAAATAAGTGAGACACCAGAATATACTTTATAGGCATAGGAGTTAAAGATACCAGGACAATTCATCTGAGAAAAAAAACCTGCAGATAAGAGATAATTGATAACATTATTTGAATATGCCTACCTGTATCAAAACAACCAAAAAGTTTGGTCAGATGTATCCAAGCAAGTCAAATGAATTTTTAAAAAAATCTACCATTGCCATCAAAATGTAATTGATAGCCTATACATGTACTGATTGAATTTTAATAATAGTTGACACATCTTAAATATAGGAATATGCTGGCCCTTGGAGAGTCTTGCCTTGGTGGGGAAATATGTAGCTTAATTAGATCGAAGACAAAAATTAGGGGAATTTTTTTTTAAATGATCAAAGAAAGAATATAAAAGCTAGGGCTCCAGAAGCCAGATTAAGGAACATAGACCCTCTGCGTGCACATAGAAGGTTCTACCCACCCGAAACCAGAGGGCCTCTGCCTAGAAGCATCTTATAATCTTTCTGCCCCAATTAAAACTGTAAGGTTTGCAAAGTTGAGTATTGGCACCACACCATTTCTATTTCCCTATTTCGTTCCCAGTCTGTTTTCTTCAGGAGTTCCATCAGTGACACCTCTGAAGAGACCTGCCTCCCTTCATCAACCTTCTAAGATCTATAACCCTCAGTTGGTGCATGTGTTCCCCCTCTCCCACTCCCAACAACCTCACTTTTACCCATGAATGTATTTCCTTACATTTGAAAACTTTTTGCAGATTTTAAAAAAGGAAGGAATACATGGATTCATGTCAAGCTGCTTGGTGAGAAGAGGCCTGAGGAGAATTCTTCCCTAGCAGAGAACTGTCCACCCACGCTCCAGACCCTGACCCCTGCCCTGCTATGAGTATATTTACAATATGTAAGACAGGGCCCCTGGGTGGCTCAGTGGGTTAAGCCTCTGCCTTCGGTTCAGGTCATGATCTCGGGGTCCTGGGATCGAGCCCCGTATCGGGCTCTGTGCTCAGCAGGGAGCCTTCTCCCTCTCTCTCTGCCTGCCTCTTACTTGTGATCTCTCTCTCTCTCTCTTTCTCTCTGTCAAATAAATAAATAATAGCGGGGGGGGGGTGGGAGGTTGGGGGAACCAGGTGGTGGGTATTAGAAAGGGCACAAATTGCATGGAGCATTGGGTGTGGTGCAAAAATAATGAATACTGTTATGCTGAAAATAAATAAAAAATAAATTTAAAAAAATCTTAAAAAAATAAAGTATGTAAGACAACAGCAGTTACCCAGAATAACACTGATGATGGGAATATCAAGTCAGGTAAAGAATGGTGAACAGACAGGTAGGAGACAGGTGAATGTGGCTGAAGAAACATGGGGCTATGTTTGGAGACTCATAGAACACCAGATTGTCAGGTCCTATTAGAATTAGCCTCCTTGCTTACTCAAACATAAGGCTGATCCTATCTCAGGCCTGTGTGATTCTATCAGGATAAAATCTGGCTAAGTTCCATGAGTGTGGAGAAAAACTGCTCAGGATCAAAACATGGCCCTTATTTGTGGTGTAACTTTGGGCTAACTACTTGACTTCTCTAGCTCACTCTACTTTATTACATTTTTAAGTCTAGACAGATAACAAAACAAGAATCAAGTCCGATATGTAGCATTTGCCAATTTCTGTGTTGTAAATGCTCCCTCCTTCACCAACTCCAAGTTACTGACATGTCACTGTCAACTCCATAGTTGGGCAGAAACGTGCAGTCACACATCATCATATTTCCACTGTACGTGTAAGAGTAGGCTTAAAAACCTCAGAAAACTGGGGCGCCTGGGTGGCTCAGTGGGTTAAAGCCTCTGCCTTTGGCTCGGGTCATGATCCCAGGGTCCTGGGATCGAGCCCCGCATCGGGCTCTCTGCTCAGCGGGGAGCCTGCTTCCTCCTCTCTCTCTGTCTGCCTCTCTGCCTAGTTTCTCTCTGTCAAATAAATAAAATAAAATAAATTATTAAAAAAAACATCTCATAAAACTGCAAGAGCACAGGATAATGGTAAAATTTATAATTTGAAAGTGATAAATTTTAAATATTTATTGCTCTTCTTTAAAAATGAAACTTATCTGTAAGCTTATATAATTTATTGTTTAGTAATGTGCATTTTTAAACACTGGATTGCAAAATTCCTGAAAATTTAGCCATAGGCTCTCATGAACTGGTGCCTGCTAACTCCAGGACATCACCGTACGTACCCCAGAAGTTCTTAAACACTCCTGCTTAGATTTGCATGTTTATGCCAACCAAGAAAGTATTCTACATTTTGTTCCTGGTCTTTCAGCTCTGACCTCCAGGGAGGATAGTACCATTTTACCTGGAACGCTGTAAAGCAAATTTATATCTTTATATTACCTTTGTGATGTGGGGAGTGGTTTGGGATCCTAAGTCCCTTTTTCAGACCCCTGTGCTGTCATTTCTTGGTGGTAATCCTACTGCTAATTGGTTTTCTCCCAAGAGTAGAAACTCACTATCTCATTTTGTCTTCTAATTACCAATCTCTTTTCAAATTAAGAAAAAAAAAACACAGATACACTTGCTTCCTGTTGTATCTTGTGGATGTCCATGTTTATTACACACCACTGTTTTTTTCTTCACTGATTTTACATTTGTGTGTGCACGCAAGACTTTTTTTTTTTTAAGTATTATTCTGCTGAGGATACTTATTTCTGGGGTGCCTGGATGACTAACACAGTTAAGTGTCTGCCTTCTGCTCAGGTCATGATCCTAGGGTCCTGGGATCCAGGCCTGCATCAGGCTCCCTGCTCAGTGGAGAGCCTGCTTCTCCCTCTCCTCCCCGCTTGTGCTGTCACTATCTCTGTCTCTCTCTCTCAAATAAATAAATAAAATCTTTTTTAAAAAGATACTTGTTTCTAAAATATTATTTGAACTTGAACATTCTAAAATCACTTGTGGTAAATTTTGCCTCTTATTCCTTACTCTACAACAGGGCCTTTGACTTTTTCAAAATAGTATATTTAGTACCTCATACATTGTGTGGAATCTGGTAGATATGTAAAATTATTTCTTCTAGCTTCATCAACATATAATGGAAACATAACAGTGAGTAAATTTAAAGTACAACGTGTTGTACTACGCATACATTGCAAAGTGGTCATCACAGTAGTGTTAGTTAGCTCCTCTATTACCTGACCTAATTGCCATTTCTTTTTTGTAATGAGAACATTCAAGATCTGTTTTCTTAGTAACTTTCAAGTATATGCTATAATACTGTTAACTAAAAGCACCATGTTATATATTACAACCCCAGAACTTATTCATCTTATAACTAGAAGTTTGTACCCTTTGACTGACATCTCCCCACTCCCCCCTGCTCCCAACTCCCGGTAAACACCATTCTAGTCTCTTTTCTTTGCATTTGGATTTTTTAGATAAGTGATATGATAGAGCATTTGTCTTTCATCCCATAGGACTTGAACTTACATCACTTAGCATAGTGCCTTCAAGGTTCACCCATGTTGTTGCAAATAACAGGATTTCCTTCTTTTTCATGCCTGAGTAATATTCCAAAGGGCATACAGATCACATTTTCTTTATGCATTCATATACAGACATGTAAGTAGTTTCCATATCTGGGCTACTGTGAGTAGTGCTGCAGTGAACATGGGAATGCAGATATCTTTTCAAGATCCTCATTTCATTTCTTTTGCACATATACCCAGAAGTAGGATTGCTATATAATATGTTAATTCTGTTTTTAATTATTTAAGGAAGCTTTACACTGTTTCCACAGTGGCTGCACCAATTTATAATCCAACCAGCAGTACATAAGGATTCCTCCTCACCACATCCTCACCAATACTTGTTATCTCTTGTCTTTTTCATAAGCGCCATCTGGTGTCACCTCCCAGTGAATACTGCACCCTGGTAACTGCACTGGTTCTGCTTTTTGGGAAACCCAAACTAAGACAGGAATATTTGTTTGTTTAATTTTGTCATGGTAAATTTGCTTTTATCTTTTTCTTGTGAAATAATTCCAAACTCATTGAAAAGTTTTACCAAAAGAAAGGAACAAAATAACTCCCACATTCTCTTTGCCTGGGCACTCAATCAGGTTTTGCCTATCATCTCAATAACATCCTTTATGGTAAAACATGCCAATGCAGGATCACATGTTATACCCATATTATGTCTCCTGAGTCTTCTTCAAAATGGGAGCAGCTCCTCAATTTTCTTTCACTGTCACAGCCTTGTCTTTTTATTTATACAAGGCCATTTTATAGGCTTCCCTCAGTTTAAGTTTGTCCAATGTTTCCTCATAATTAGACTCAGGTTTTGCATCTCTGACAAAATACCATAGAGGTGGCCCTGTGTTCTCATGATGTCCTATCAGGTGGCACACAATGTCCATTTATCTTATTACCTGTGGTATTAACTTTAATTATGTGGTTAAGATGGTGTCAGCTGCCTAGTTTTCCAAGGTAAATTTACTTTTTTTCTTTCCTCTAACTGATAAGATATTTTGTGACGAGATACTCTGAAAGGGTGCTGACAAATTCGCTTTATAATTGTACCACCCGTATGTACAATTGCACAGGGTCCAGTGCTTAGAAAGATCCCGGGCTGTGTTTTCTTTTTGCTTTGTTTTCACAAAGAAGGAATAGGGGGAGTGAGGAAGGGAGGGAGGAAAGGAAAGAGAAGGGAGGGGAGGGAAGGAAAGGAAGGTAGAGGGAGGAAATAGACATACATTTTTTTTCAATTTTTTTTATTGAGGTGAGACACATATAAAATTTGCTCTCTTAACTATTTGTTATGTACAATTCAGTGGTATTCAGTACTTTTGTATTGTTGTATAACCATCGCCACCATTTTCCCTGAAGTCCTGCACTGCTGTCTTCACATTTTAAGTACTGGTCACATCCAGTCTTTACAAACTGCTCTCTCCAGTGTGTCCAAACTCATATAACTTTGCTCTATTGGTGTGCTGGAACTTCTCTGCTGGAAATAGGGACTTCCACAGAGGTCCTCTTGTCTAAGACAGTATTGTCCAGGCCCTCTGGACCACAGCTGAGAAGGGCTCTGGCTGGTTCATAGGCCATTGCAGGGTCCACAGCCAGGACTGAGTCTCTATGCCTATTACCTAATGCAGAGATGGATGAGACTCCTCCTGGGTACATTGATATATGGTGCTGGATTCCAAAACTTCCATGGAGGCACTTTTGTCTGTGAGTGATACCACATAGTTGGGGGAGATATGAGCAAGGGGTATCTTTGTCAGCCATAATGGTTGACACTTAAAATTATTAAATGATTGGATGGTTGTATCTTGTTCTATGTCCAAAGTATTTTTTTTCTAAAAAATGTTAGAAATTTTCTCCTGACTTTTTTTTTCTAATGGTACCTGTTTTGTTTTGTTTTTTCACCTAAGCTCAAATCCTCTGTTGTTGTCTCTTAAGCATTCATCTCCTCACTCCTGATCTTTACCAGCTTCCATCACTATAGCTGTCCCTTCTCTACCCATTTATATCTTTTCTAACTGCTGCCTCTGGCCTAGCTCATATGCTTACATCACCTTTCACAGGGCCATGGCTGTCTTCTAATTAGTTTTCCTACCTCCAGTCTCCCTCCATATTAATCCATCTTCCTGGTGCCAGAGGAACTCTCCTGAAGCACAGGTCAGATCACACCATGTCCTTTAAAACAGACCAGATGGCTCTGATACCATCAGGATAAAATCCAAATTCCCTCATGTGCCATTCAGGCTTTTCTACAATCTGGCCTCAATCTGCCTATCCACCCTTTCCTCTCAGCAATTCCTTCCACATTTGACATGTCAGTGTTTCCCAGGTGAATTCCTCAGAATAGTATTTCCTCAGAAATTAATAGATACTAGTTTGAACACTTTTCCCATGGCCAGATAAGCTGGGATGACAATGCTGGCCCAAACAGAGCTTGGTAGGACTTCTCAGAGCCAAGTTGTGTTGAAAAATATGACTTGACTATATATATATATATATGTGTGTGTGTGTGTGTGTGTATAGTCAAGTCATATTTTTCAACATATATATATACACATATATATGTGTGTATATGTATATATATGTTTAGGGGAGCATATTAGGTAAAAATGTAGTGAAAAACAAGGGAATGCTGAATACAAAATTCAGGGTGACAGTTATTTTGTGTGGAGAGAGGAAAGTGTGACAAGGGAGGTATATACAAGGATCTTTAATGATGTTGGGACCTGTTCTGTTTCTTAAGCAAGGTGACATGTACATGGATACATGTTATTTGTTGCTGTTTATCCTTTTTTTTTCTTCACATTTTAGCATCTTTGAAATCAGGATGGTCTTAAAATTTCTGAGAAACAGTGACAATTCTGATGTGGTTGTCTTTACCTTAGAAATATCTGAAGCAATTTCTATCACTTATGTTCTCCTTTTCTTGTATACATAAGAGTGACATATGACAAAAATCCAAGTCTGAAAGAACTCTTTCATTAAATACAAAATAAAAATCTCGATGACAAAAAAAAACCGTCCATCATTTTTTTTCCATCCATCTTTTTTTTTTTAAGATTTTATTTATTTGTCAGAGACAGAGGGAGAGAGAGCGAGCACAGGCAGACAGAGAGGCAGGCAGAGGCAGAGGGAGAAGCAGGCTCCCTGCCGAGCAAGGAGCCCGATGTGGGACTCGATCCCAGGACCCTGGGATCACGACCTGAGCCGAAGGCAGCTGCTCAACCAACTGAGCCACCCAGGCGTCCCCGTCCATCATTTTTTAACAATATCTTCCTTGATGTTTGATAATAACTTCAGGATTGTCATAACTAAATCAGAATTCCCATGACTTGTCCTCTCACTATGGTCAATGTAGAACATAAAGATGGCTGATAAAACAGTAAGTGTTTCACACATAGTAAGTACACACTAAATACTGTTGATTGGGTTTCCAGTGACTGTTAGTATTCAACTCACATAATCCACTAACATTCTTCACCAATCTGGCCTTTTTGCGCACACACGAACACACACACACACACACACACACAAATGGAATAATGACTAGAAAGCTTACTTTGATAAATGTCTTACATGATAAGGCATAATACCTTTATGTGCTCTTGGAAAAAAGTACAAGAAATCTTAAACTCAACCTGATTTTGCCCTTCTCCTAACTCCTGCTATGATTAGTTGTATGACACTAATTGCTTCTGTTCTCAATATCAAATTCATAATGTCCTTAAGGAACTGTGGCTTATGTTTGTTATCATATATAATGCTATGTATATAGTGTTACTTAATCTGTTGTTTGATTAGTGATTTTGTTTGTAATAAGTGGCACATTGATCCCATCTTCAAAATATAGGGTTTGGGTTGTGACTCAGCTCTGTGTATAAAGCCACAGGACCTTAAAATTCTATGCATGAATCTGAATTGGAAACCATTCTATAATATGTGATTCTTATTTATTAGGCTCATGCTCAGTAAATCAAAAGAGATTTGAAAGTTGGATAAGCTGATTTATAAGGAAATTTCCATTCTGCGTTACTGACCTTCAAGGTAAAAGTAGGTCTAGTAGCAGACATGCATTGGAACTAGACCTACAAGAGATACTCAGACTCTAAATATGAACAAACTTGGACTTCTCAGATTCATGGAGACCCTTTATATCCTGATCACTACTTCTGTGGAAATGTCAATCTCTAATTATATAGTCAGCCATAATTCTGCAGTCTTTCTTACTGTTGACTTCTGTTTTTTATTTGCACATTTTTCCTCTCCTGAAAAAGCTCTTAGTTCACTCATAATCTCTATTTCTGTGTTGTTCACAGTACCAGTGTAATATTATTTATTTATTTATTTATTTATTTATTTTTATTTTTTATTTTTTTTAAGATTTTATTTATTTATTTGACAGACAGAGATCACAAGCAGGCAGAGAGAGAGGAGGAAGCAGGCTCCCTGCTGAGCAGAGAGCCCAATGTGGGGCTCGATCCCAGGACCCTGCGACCATGACCTGAGCCGAAAGCAGAGGCTTTAACCCACTGAGCCACCCAGGCATCCCTACTTATTGAATTCTAATCCTAATCATATGTGAGGTAAAGACTTTGGATAGTATGTTCTATCCCTAAACTGTTTGGCACCATGAAGGGAAGATTATTTGGAAGTGGAAATTCCCTGTTCTGAGTTCTAGTATCTTTATTACCCTTAAACCTGGGACCAGAAATCTTAGGATTATTGCATTTGCCATTTTTTTAAAGAAATGATAAATCCTTGGACATATTTCACTGCCCAGGCAACTACATGTCAAAAATTAAATCACCCCAAGACAAATAAAATAGATGAAAAGTTAATTGGGAATATAGCTCATTTAAAAAATTACACTTAAATCCACAGCCAAAAATACTTTTTTTAGTGAAGGAGACATCATGTAATTGTTATGTAAAATTTTAAAATGAAAATTTCTTATAGATTTAATTCATTCTAATTTAATATGAATAGAATTAATTGCTTCTTTGGTTAATTCAAACATTAGCAATAATCACCCTAATAGAGATTATTTAGAACAAAAGACAATGAAGAAAAGGCTTTAATATCATTTGGCTGTCTCTAAAGACCATAGTTAAAAGCATCAACTATTTAATCTTTTATATTTTGTGTGAAATAATATTCAAAATGAATATTTTAGATCAGTGATCCAATTTAAACCCTATTAAAAAGCAAGAGAAGCATGTAATCAGAAATAATTCTTCTGCTATATTTTTGTTAAATTCAAGGTCTTTCACAAATTTTTGAAAAGTATTTGGGAATCAGAGTATCACAATTTAAAGAAAATTTTTTTCTCTTTTTTATGGCATATAGATATTATATGTTACTTTCTCCCTGACAGTTCCTATAATAGAAAGTTTTTAATGTGTTTGGAATAAAGAATTCTAGATAGCAAAATTTCATTCTCTTTCTAAGGATATGCTGAAAGTCAGAAGGGGTAAAATAGTCAAGTATTAAACTACTCAAAGAACCTCCTCCCCAAATACTTCCACTAAGATTAATGATTTGTAATAAAAAAATTTTAATTAACCAGTTCAGCATTGATTCTCTAAGAAGGATGAGTATCTGCTGAACAACCTATGAAAAGAGTGAGACACAGGGCAGAGTGGAGGTTCAGTGTTTTGGAAACTGCTCCATGGTGTTAAGGAGCCAAGGAACAAGCTTTAGTGGCTTCGAGCCCTAGAGTTTCAGGAAATTCTAATTTAAGTACCAAAGGAACTGTGATTATCTGTGATTTTTGAGGTGGCTCACTGGGTGCTCTATGATCTAGAATGCTTGCTATAAATTGAATCCTAGTTCTTGTGGAGATTGTCAGCTCCACAAAATTAGCTGGGAAGGTCTTAATAGTTCCAGAAAAGGAGGGAAATTCTCAAACCTTATTTATTCATCTCTTGGAAATGATCTGTGTTCAGTTAGGGTTCTTTAGAGGAACAGAACTAGTAAACAGAACTAGTAAAACTTACATTAGAACTAATACATAAATATGAAATAATATATAAGAACTAATATGTATGTGTGTGTGTGTGTGTGTGTGTGTGTGTGTGTTTGTGTGGAGAGAGAGAGAGAGAGAGAGAAAGGGAGAGGTTTATTAAAAGGAATTGGCTTATGTCCTTATGGAGGCTGAGAATACCCAAGATCTGTAGTAACTAATCTGGAGACCCAGGAGAGCCAACGATATACTTCTAGTTCAAGTCCAAGGGCCTGAAAAGCAGGAGAGCTGATAGCACAAGTTCTAGTCCAAAAGCCAGTATGCTTGAGACCCAAGAAGAGCCCATATTTTAGTTTAAGTCCAAAGGCAGGAAAACACAGACTATCTCAGCTCAACAGTCCCATAGGAGGAGTGCTCTCTTACTCAGGGGAGGTCAGCACTTCTGTTCCATTCAAGCTTTCAGATAACTGGATGAGGGCCCTCACATTAAGGAAGGCAATCTACCTTATTCAGTCTACTTATTCAAATTATACTGTCCACCATAAGTACCTTCACAGATACACCCCAAATAATGTTTGACCAAATATCTGGTCACCTTGAAGCTGAGTCAAGTTGACACGTGAAATTAACCATCACTGTATGATTCTACTGATGGATTTTTCTCATGTTGTCTCAAAAACACTGAAATTATCTATAATATATATTCTTCAGTCAGAATTTAAAAGAATTGAAAACAGGGCTTTCTGTAGATTTACTAATATTTTAGACCTGGAAGTAATCTTGGAAATTTTTAGTCCAATTCCCTTGTTCTATCTTCACAGAAATAAGGCTCATGGGTTCCCTGAGGCAACAAGAGGCCAAGTTGGTCCCTGTCCTCCTGCATTTAGGCTAGGGCTTCTCTCACAGTCCATTGGACTTCTAAAGTAAAGGAAGGTATCATATGGGGAGAGCCTTGTCTTCTCTTTCACCTGCTCCTACTCTTCCTTCTTATCTTCCTCTTCTTCCTTCTGTTCCTCCACTTCTTCTTTCTCCTGTGTATCTTGCTCCATTTCCCCCTCTTCCTATTTCTCTTCTTCCTCTTTTTCATTTCTTTCTCCTTATCTTTTTTTCTCTTCCTCCTCTTCCTGTTCTTTTTCCTTCTTTTCCTAGTATGGAAAAACTTAAGTGATTGGAATAAATAAAAACAAAAGCACACTTCTTTAACTTAAGTTTGTCTGTGTTCTGCCTGAAGGCAAGGGTTGTGCTAGTCATCTCTCTGTGATGGATTATGTTTTGAGCCAATATCTTAGATATGTAACCAAAGTAAGAATCTTCTCGAGGACTTAGAAAATGTATGCCCCTTTGGTTGATAACTTTGGCATAGTACAGGAAAGATCACTTGGGGCATTTCCTCAGTAAAATTAACATTTGATTAGCACAAATTGTATGTTGGCTTTACCTTAGAAGTAGGAGATAGGTCTTGGAAGTTCTGTTATAAAAATGTAGTAAACTTTTAGTCACCTTTTAAGCAAGTAGGTAAGAATTATAGACCAGAAACCATGCCAATAACATGTACATAAGATTTCTCAAGCTTTATTATCTCCACATTTGATATTATTCCATTATTCAATATCTAATCAATATTGTTATTCTTTTTACTATTTTGTCATTCTTTCTTTGCCATATTCATTAATTCACTTGTTCATTCATTCAACTGCTTGCCCAATTCCCTAATATTTACTTAATTCCTACTGTGTGCTAGGCATGTATTGAAAGTACACAGATAAATAGGACAGAATTTTCTTTCAAAAAGAGTTAATATAGCACAATGGTTAAGAATTTGGACTCTGAAATTGAATGGATGGTGTTTGAAACCCAGTTTTTGTCACTTACTTAGAAGTTAACATCTCTAAACCTCGATTTGCTCACGTATAAGGTGGGGGATTAATAGGTCTAGAGTGATGATTGAAGTGCATGGAAAGGGTTTGGCAGATAGTAAGCACTCATATGCTCACTGTTATTCTTACTGTTGACATTAACCTTGAAGCCGACTCAGAGACTCATGGAAGTAAATCAAGAATATAGAGCAGCATGACAATGTTGTCAGTTCTCCATTACAAATGGTGCTGAGGAAACTGGCACTTGGTCTTAGCTAGAGAGATCATGGGAGGTTTCCTGGAGTATGTGATACTTGAGTCCTTGGAAACACTAGGAGCTACCTTCTAAGAAGAAGTCTAGAAAAGGGTATTCCAGATAAAGGAGAGTAGTTTCACTAATAAAACAATAAGCTGTGAAAGTTCAAGGCACTTATGGAGAAGTTTTAAAGAAACCAGTAATAGCAGACCTCATGGAGACCAATTTAAGGTAGGATAGTACAATCACCCATTTTACAGATGAGGAGACTGAGACCAAAATGCCTGGTTGGAATGAATTTCCTAAGTCCAAACAGCTGGTGAGAGAGCTCTTTCACACCACAGCCACCCATCACTAACCCATCATTATACACAGGAATCGAGAATTTCTGGTTAGAAATTTGTATCAGCAAATTTGCCTATCTATCATTCATAACTTTTTTCTTAACCAGTTGGAAATTGAGGGCTGATAATGCATGTATTTTTGGTTTGTATTGGTAGAAGTCATTAATGTTTTCTCTTCTTAGACTCTACACACACTTTCTATTAATACCTCTCCTCATTGCCAGATCAATTGCAAATTCTTGCCCATAAGATCTAGTCAAGATGAAGAAAGGAAACCAAAAAGTTCATGATGTGAAACCAAGAAAAAAATTGTCCACATCTAGGTGTACTAGTTTCCAGTCCCTGATTTCTTATCATTACTATTTACTTAGCCAATTAGTCAATCATCTAAAAAATGGAGCTTCCATTCATCTAAGAAATGGAGCTTCCACTGTGTGTCCCAGGTCCTAGAGATATTGTTATGAAGAAAATGGGCAACTTTTCACTACAGCGATGGTGAGGAGGCAACAAGTAATTGAAAGACTTCAAACTAGTGTGATAGGTGCAACAATAGGGGGATTCTATGCTGTTATGGGGGCTCCTGGGGTCTGCATTTATTCTGACTCAGAGTGTTCAGGAAAGCTTTCTGGAAGAACTAATTTCAGCATTGAATGTGGGAATGGATAGAAATGAGTTGGGCCTAGAAAGAATTGGTTATTGGACAAAGGAGGCTTGAGGAACAGTCAGTGCAATGGCCTGGAAGTAAGAGGTTATATTCAAGATCAAGAAGTGAGTTGGGGGACGCCTGGGTGGCTCAGTTGGTTGGGCAGCTGCCTTTGGCTCAGGTCATGACCCCACCGTCCTGGGATCGAGCCCCACATCGGGCTCCTTGCTCGGCAGGGAGCCTGCTTCTCCCTCTGCCTCTGCCTGCCATTCTGTCTGCCTGTGCTCGCTCTCTCCCCCCTCTCTCTGATAAATAAATAAAATCTTTAAAAAAAAAAAAAAAGAAGTGAGTTGTTGTGGCTGGAATGGAGAGGACTCATTCATCTCGAGAAGTGAAGGTGGAGAGTGATACAGAAATCAGCTATGAAGGACTATGTGAACCCAAGAGAGAAATACAAAGTTCATTTTAAGGACAATGTGGAATCATATGCTATTTATCAGGGAAGTAAAAAGACCAAACATGCATTTTAGAAGGATTCCTCCAGTTGCAATGAAATGACTGGATATATCGGCTTGGCCAAGAGTGGGTACGGTTCAGTTTAGGGGCTTTTGTAATAACTACAGCAAGACATATTGGTTTATTATAGAGAGCAAACTGATGGTTACCAGAGGGGAGGGAGGAGGGGGGTTGCGTTAAATAGGTGATAAGGATTAAGAGGGGGCACTTGTGATGAGGTCTGGATAATGTATGGAATTGTTGAATCACTGTATTGTGCATCTGAAGCTAATATAATACTGCAAAAAAGTAAAATAAAATAATATTAAAAAAGAAACATGTTTTGGTAGCCTGGAAATGGAGTTAAGTGGAAGGATGAGAGTGGCAAACTGGCTTGGTAATGGAATTGGAGTTGTGAGTGGATGAGAGAGAGGAATCATAGGTGAATTGTATTCACTAGACACTATTGAGCAAACCCACCTCTGGTAGTGCCATTCACAGAAGCAGAGGACCTTGGACCAGGACAGACAGTTCAGGGGTATGGAGAAGGTTAAAAAGAAAAAAAAGTGAGTTTAGTCTAGGATCTTTTGAGCTTGAAATGTGTATTAATCACCCAAGTGAAGAAGGTAGCATGCAACAGGCAAGTGAAAATGTCAGTTTGTGTACAGAAACTTAATAACTAGCTTTTTTACTAAGGATACTTACTTTACTCTGGATAAGGAGATAAAACTCCCTGGACAAGGACATTTGTTTTGTATACTAGTATCTGGAGGTTTCTCAGTACCTGAAGTAGTGTCCACAGGCCCTAAACTGACTGTAAGCACTGATCTAGGTACTAGCAAGAGAACAAAGAAACATCTGGATGAGTCTAAAGAGGGAGCCAGAGGCACTCTTAAATCTCCCTTCATTGTTAATCTATATGAAATTGGTCTGAAAGCACCAAGATGCCCAAGTAGTAAATGAACTAATTTTGTGATCAGCTTGAAGGACACGGTAGTTAAGAACATGGGCTTTTGAGTGGAATTCTAGTTTAGAATTCTAATTCGGTCACTTACTCTGTGACCTTAGGGAAAATTAATTTCTCTAAGCCTCAATTTCTTTATCTGTAAATAAGATTAAAACCACTTGGTTAGGTATAAAAATACCTAGCTTATCAGATTGTTCCAAGGATTAAGTGAAGTAATGTATGCAAAGTTTTTGCAAATTGCACTGTCTGATAAATTGTAAGTCTCCAATAATCTCTATAGTGGCTGTTGTTGGTAATTATGAGATATCCAGGCAAATATCTTTTTTTCCTTGTTAACTACAGCTACCGGGGATAAAAGGAGCACACAGCTACATCCATTCACACAGATGTGCACAGTACATATGACTATACATTTATTTGCAATAACAGAACACTTCAGTATTTTCTTGCCTTAAAACCATAACCATGTTGTTCTATGGAAATATGGAAGGAAAGTGTGTCCTGTTGTTGTGATATGCTCATTTAATCACTGGGGAAACAGATGGCCCAATCAATAGTAGACAGGTAATTGCCTTAGAAATGGATTTAGTTAAAGATTGGAAATGATGATAAAGTGTATTGTCCTATGATAGTAGTATTAAGGCAGTTCATGGTCAATTATAATAAAAAAACATATTAAAAAGAGCATCTTATTTCTACTTTAAAGCTAATAGGAAGCCAGCGTTTGCTCTATTATTGAGCCAAGCTTTGGAAGAAAATGTGACCATTTACTGTGCTTGACAAATGTTTTATTCTAGGCTACCTTTTCTTCCAGGCAAGGAGTTGAGCATTTGAATAGTCCAATTATCTATTCGTTCATTTAACCATCATCTCTTGAATACTCCTTGTTATTCTTTCATATTCCTCCCTTCCTCCCTACTCTGTACCTTCTTCCTCCACTTTGCCTGTATGCACTCCAAACTCCCAGAAAAAATTTAGAAATGGGCACCTCACATACACACAGATTTAGAAATGAGCACCTTACACACATATGTGACTGATGATAAGGTAGATTGGAACAACCTTTTAAGAAAGTAATATGTCAGGGCGCCTAGGTGGCTCAGTGGGTTAAGAAAGTAATATGTCTCTATAAGTTGGGCACAAAAATATTTTGCCATTTGATCCATCAACCTCACTTCCTTGGAAATTTAGCTGAAGAAAATAATTCAGCAAAAGAAAAAAGCTTTTTGTATGAAGATATTTATTGTGGTATTATCTATAATAATAAGAAACTGGAAAGAAATTAAATATCCAATACGAAATAATAAATAAGAATGACAGCCACATTAATTCTACATAATAATATGCAGCTATTCACAATATTTGCAAAATGTCCTTAGAAATCTGAACAAAATAAAGATCTCTTAGACAACATAGTTCGAAGAATTCACCTGTTCTATGTTTGTATCTATACAAAGAATTAGCATGAAACATAAAAATGACTAGGAAAGAGCAAACAAAAATAAAAATAATATGTTAGGAGTTTATAATGATTTTTTTGCCACCTTTAGAAGTTTATTTTCAATTTATTTTAATAATATTTTATAATACATTTAAAATGAACACCACAAAGAATTGTTCTATATGTGGTCAAAATCCAAGATGGCATCGTGCAAGCAGCAAATAAAAAGGCTTCACTACTTTTAGAATTCTAGTAATCTTAGAGAAATAAATAGTTCTGTTTCTCAGAGTTTTATCCCCCTTGTTTTCTACTGTGAGAGGCATTTACAAGTATATTGAATTTCTCTTGCTTATGAATTCAGCTGCTGCTGCTTTTCCACAAACAGCCTTAATCCTTTGTTTGGCTGTCATAGTTGCTACCGCAGGAATTATGATGCTGCCAACAGAGAACGCAAGAGCTAAAATGAAGAGGTTTTCAAAATGCCAGAACACACTTGTCCCTTTTCTGGCTATTATATATTTCTGGTTATCATGTATATATATAATAAAGTATATGTACATACTTTAGCATGATTAGATAATTCCTTATTCAGGGAAGGGACTATTTAATTTGAAAATATGCTTCCAGGTTATATTTATTACTGTAAATAAAATAAATATATTCACTCATCAGTGCATCTGTTAGCAATGAAAAGGGACAATGCTGGCTTTGCTGGCTTTCCTGGTGGGTAGATTTCCACAGTCTTCCTCACACCTATGCCAGGGTTTGGTTTTATTTTCTTCTTCCTTTTCTTACAGTTTCTTTGAGTTTCCTAGAATCTAATTTTCAATCACGCAGGGTAGTTTCAATTAATGTCAGGTAGGAGAGATGGAAGTTTTCATTGGCTACTTCCACAAATATTATATCATTACTACTATAGCATGATTAAACTGTGACTAAAATTATTCCCAATAATTGATTTTAAAATTGAGAGAGAAAAACTGTATCTATAAATGATAGAGCTCTATTCAAGTTAAGAAGTTGTTGGGAAAATGCTGACTTATTAGAGAGGCTTAGGTTGCAGTAGTAGTCTACACAAGGCTCCCTCTAGACAGGAATCACTGTAGTTCTTTGGTGACAGAAACAGATGTCACGAAGAGGTCTGAATCACACAAAGTTAGACTTTGCCAAGGGGGGGAAGTATGCTTCATTTTGACTAGATGACACGTGATAATGCAGAGTATTGACTCATAGTCCCTACGGAGGTTTGGCTGATGGTGCCAATGATGATTTCTTGAAGGCCATTCACAGGGGGCAACTGCATATATAGATGCAAGCATGTGTGTGTGTGTGTGTGTGTGTGTGTGTGTTTGTGTGTGTGTAAATGTTTTTAATGCCGTTTGCTCAATGCATTTTTGGTTTATATTACTTCCCTCACCTCCAAGGTTACTGATGTAATTGAACATCAAAAGTCAATGTTGTTACTTGGATACTTTTTAAGAAGTAAAGATGTCATTTCTAAGTGAGTACAGTGGACTTGGAGACAATACTCTGTTTCAAGGTCCTGAAAAAGTAAAACTCCGAAAAGGGGAAGATTCTAGACCTAATCTCCCATTTTTGAGATGCTCACCATGCAAGTGGAGTAACAACAAGGCACACAGGGTCCTCCTTTCCCTTCTACAGTCCTTGAGTCCTAAGACACTCCCAGGCCCAGCTGGTTTCCCTGTCAGCCAGAACTCAGGTGTAGTCCTGCTCCGTAAGTCTGTGAGCAAGGCAGGAGAACCCAGGCTTCTTCTGGGCCTCTTTATACTGTAAACAGAGTAGATGGTTAAATTAACCAGCACCTTAATTTCTAGAAAGATAATCCTGGGCATGGAAAGGAAGCTTGGCCTGAAGTGCAAGAGACAGCCTACAGGTCTAATTTTAGGACTGTGAATCTCAGCAGCATCCTTTAAATATTGCAGAACACTCTGCTGTTTCCAGGGCCTCTTCAGGATCTATTTGAATATATTGGGATCAAAAGAGCCCTCCTGTTTCCTTAGAGCTGAGCAAATGCTGCCAGCAGTTCCATTTAGCTCCTTTAGTTGTGCTTTCTGCACTGGATAGGGCCCTTTCTACAACCTCCACTCTGGACCCAGCACAACCCAGCGGTCACAATTCAGATGCTCTTTAATTTTCTTCTGGAATCATCTTGTTTCATAGAAGTTGAGTTTTTCAGGCCTCTAAAATTTCCTCATTATAAAATGACAGGCCCCCCTGAGATTAAGTACCTTTCTAATAACACTGTATGTAAAGGTGTCTTGATAAGAATTTCCTCATTTAGAAATGAAAGGAAACCCCTTCAACTATTCCACCAGCAGGATTCAGAACATACAGACAATCCTCTCAGATTTTGCTGGAAAAACCTTTGTTTATTGGGGCAACCGGTAGAATTGGGGTCAGAGATAGACCTGAAGGAGATGGGTCCTTAAGAAGCTCAGGATAATTACTAACTCTATTTTCAGAGTGCCTGTTACCTGTAAAACATTTAACATATGCCATTGCTAGGATTCCCCAAAGCTCTCCAGGATGCATATTACAGTTGGGGACACTGGGATCCACAAAAGCCCCGAAGCTTGTCCAGGGTCATCTAGTAGGTGAATTGCAGAGCTGGAGTTTAAACCTGTGTCTCTGTGGTTTCATTCCTTTCATTGCATTGTTCTGCCTCTTGGAACAAGTAACTCTTAAAAAAGAAATGCCAGGCAGACAGGCTGCAGATACATTGGTTTGTGTGAATACCGCCAATGAATAGTATCTTCTTGTATTGGAGAATTCCTAGCAGTTTCAGACTTCAGCAATTGGAGTAGCATTATTATTGAATCAGCCCTGGGCCAGGCTGCTAGGATTTGAACCTTCACGTTTATTTGGTACATGGTTCCTGGCTAGCTTTGTAGTTTGGGGCTGTTACTTCTCTGGGGTTAGGTTTCTTGAGCTGTAAATGAAGGTAATAAGAATACATTCCTCAGAGAGTTGTGAGGATTAAATAAAAGAATCCTTGCAATGTACTATCAGATAATCAATACAAGGTAACTTGTTATTACCAACATTGCTTATAAATGCTTATGTCTTCCCTGCTCTGTGTATATGGGAAATGATTTTTTTTTTTTTTTTGGGCAGGGGAATATTTTTATTTTATTTTTCTTTTTTTTTAAAGATTTCATTTATTTATTTGACAGACAGAGATCACAAGTAGGCAGAGAGGCAGGCAGAGAGAGAGGGGGAACCGGGCTCCCTGTTGAGCAGAGAACCCCATGCGGGGTTCGATCCCAGGACCCTGAGATCAGGACTCAAGCCGAAGGCAGAGGCTTTAACCACTGAGCCACCCAGGCACCCTAAGCAGGGGAATATTTTTAGACCAAATTAACTTGTAACTTGCTAGAAACCTCAAATAATAATACCAAGTAAATAAAGCAGGCTGATGTACAAAATTTGCCAGCTGTGGAGGGCATTGCAACAAAACATGTGCTGGACAGGAAAGGCTGAAGCAGCCATGCCCCATTACTTCCCAGCCTGACTGCTGACTCAGCTAAAGGCAGGCAGTAATCACAGCCAAGTCTATATGCCTGAGAATTGATTGACCATATTTTCACATCCTCAAAAGCAAAGTCAAGAAAAAGGGTGATCAGAAAGTTTTTATGGGACTAATCATGAAATGCTCTCAGCTCCAGCTTATTGATTTGCCTTTGGTTAACCTCTGTAATTTGGAGTGATCTACCCAGCCAAAAATGGAGGTAGAGCAGGGGAATCCCTTATGTCTTTCGGTCATTTTGGAACAAAGAACTTGTCAGTTCTTATTTATCTTATAGAGGGTAATTGATTTGGGATGGTGGCTAGTGTTCAGATGGGATTTCTAAAGGACATTTATCTTCATCCCTTCACACCCCACACAATCAATATTGTTTATGCTAATGATGTGATCCTCTCACCACATCAGAAATTCTGAAAAGTATGTACCAGAGTGCTCACAGTACTGTATTCAATTATCCCTTTGTATTTCTAATAATAGAAATAAATTAGAAGACACGGATTTGACTACTATTCTAAGCCTCCGAATCCATTGTTTTCTTGTTAAATGGTACTAATTGTGGTTGTCATGGAAACCCTGAAGGTACTTAGGCCGAATTGCCCAATCTTTTTTTTCCTTCGTAAGTGATTATTCCTTTGGCTGACATTGAAATTCCTCCTCTAGAAAGCTATTATGCATATGTTCACCAGACACTTGCTCTAAGTTAAGATGCTCGATAAATCTGTTACACCAATTATATTGTACTATAGTTATGAGAATCAATTTGCTTCAAATGTAAACTGATCATTTAGAAAAATTAATAAAGCCAATTGGCTGGTTTTTGTTTTGTTTTGTTTTGCTGAAAGTTTTGGAGTAAAACCTAGATGATTTTGAAAAAATCTACTTGTTTTATTTTATTTCTATGTGTATTTTTATTATTTTATCTTATGACTATAAAGCAATGTATTTTATGTATTTATTTGGTATATAAAAATTATATATTACATATTTAATCACATATTTTATTAATATAGAAATTTTATATTATTTTATTAGTGTATGCTTTAAAAACACCATTTTGCTGTAATGTTTCCAAAAAATGGAAAAATTATATTAAAGAATTTTATCTCCTTTTTAATCCTATGGAGAGATTTTATGGGGAACAGATATTTGTGGAGGATGTGTGTGCAAAGGAAAAAGGTCTCTGAAGTTTTATGGTCTTGGGTAAAATATTAGACCCACCTGCTATTATTTGTGGGTACTTTACCTGGGTTACAGTATCCTCCTGCATAAACTTCATTGGGTTGTTGTAAAGTTGAAACATAACTATATGTGTCATGCTCCTGGTCCCGTGCCAGGCAGATAGCAGATGCTGGGGAAATTTCAGTCCTATTCCAATCTGTCTCCCTATTTACCCTCCCTTCGCTCAACCCTGCAGAAACTCACCTCTAGGATCCTGGAGTGATGTACTTGGATCAAAAGGAGAGAATGTTTGGCTTTCAGAGCCTCAGCAAATTTTTAGTGTTCTCATGCCATCCCTATACTATTATATTACTCAACAATGTCCCGGGACAAGTCTGACCTGGAAAAGAGAAGCTTTAACAAAAATTTGATAAATTCCATAATGATAACTTCCAAGTAACTATTAGAAAATTTATTCCCCTCTCAATACAACATTTGATCACCCGAGGGTGGGTTGAGGTGGGGAGAAAATTCATAGTTTCTGTTTTACAAGCATGAGTTTTAGAAAGTGCATAATTAACAAAATATTTGTGATGGTGCTTTATCTACACCTTCAACTTATTACACCTACGCAAAGTCTTCATTCTTGTGATCATAAAATGCAGTCACATTAGTAGTATAGAATATCTGAAAGGAAATAAACAGTTTTAAGGGTTTTTATCTTACTAAATCTTCCCTATTCCACATTTGGCTCACATTATGAATCTTCATTATTTTTTTAAAATTTCTTATTTATTTGACAGAGAGAGATCACAAGTAGGCAGAGAGGCAGGCAGAGAGAGAGAGAGAGGAGGAAGCAGGCTTCCCGCCGAGCAGAAAGCCAGACGCAGGACTCGATCCCAGAACCCTGAGATCATGACCTGACTGAAGGCAGAGGCTTAACCCACTGAGCCACCCAGGCGCCCCTCTTCATTATTTTTTTTAATAAAAGTGAATATAGAGAGAAAATCAAGATTATGTTTCCACTGTATTTTATATACACCTCAACTGATAGCATACATGTATGCTTCCTTACCACATGATATACTATTGTTTAAATATATTTATCATCACAGATTAAACAATTTATAAATAGGAACTATGGCTGTAAATAAGAAAAAGGTAAAAAAACAAAAGAAACAAAAACTTGAAATCTCCAGCACCAAGTAAGTTAGACTATTTATTTTGTTCACTGAATGACTATTTACTGAGTGTCCACTATTTCCCCTTGCTGTATTGTTGTTGGGGATTTGGTGGCAGATGCCTCTCACGGGACATCAAGTACGCATCTATAATAGTGGCTGCTACATGGTGTGAGCAGTGAACTGCAGGCTCTCAGAGTATGTGTGGCTTCCTAACCCACGTGGGAGTGGCATGTAAGTCAAGTCAGGCTTCCCCAAGGTGTCGCCTTTGAAGCAGAGAACTGAAGATGTACTACTTGATCAAAAAGGTTGGGAAGACTGCTCTAAAAAGAAGAAAAAGCAAATGTGAACAACTAGAGGTCAGAGGCCAAAAGATAGTTTGTTGCATTCCTGTTCCTGCAAGTTCATGGAGAGAGTGTCACGCCTCACCACTCTGGTGTCATCCATCAGCTGTTTTTAAATAGGAAATTGTGTATTTTAGCCAACTACGTGATCAGCACTGTGGGTCTTTGTTCCATAGGCTGAGGTTGTAGCTCTGTTTCGCCCTGATTGTGTGGTCTTTCAAGATGATTTGAACCAACATACAACCCTCCCAGCACACCCCAGAAGAGAGTCCTTGGGTGAAGAACAAAGATGATCCTCTGGTTTTTTGTTTTGTTTTGTTTTTAATTTCAACTTACTGATCTGTTTTTCCAGACTTCAGATATATCAATTTCTTATAAGGCTGCTTACTCAAAAGCTGTTTGGGCAGGATTTGGACTAATTTAAATAAGGTATAATGGTGTGCCCAGAATTAAGGAAATTGTAGAGCACAGTATAATCACTGGAGTCCAATTAGAGAAATCTGGATTTGTCCCTTGGCTCCTTCTCTTCATATCTAGGAAACCTCCAGCATGTTCTTCCCTTCATCTATGAAGCAGGACTGGGGACTGCTATCCAGAGGACTTCTGTGAAGATTAAGTGAGATGTAAAGAAAAAAAAAAAGGTGAAATGAAGCAAAGAAATTTCTTTGATTAAGTGAGATTCCTTGTTTAACATGATACTTGGTTTCATCAGCAAATGATAATTAGTAATGAAAGTGATTTTTAAAAGCTTCAGCAACATTCTTTTTTACTCCTGTATAATTATTTCTAAAAATAGCTTATTGGGATATACTTTACATACTATAAAATTCATTTATTTTAAATGTACAATTCAATGAATTTTAGTATTTAGTGGAGTTGTGCAATTAATACCACAATCAAATTTTAGGACATTTTCATCATCGTAGAAGGAATGTTTTAGGTCTATGAATTCCTAATTTTGTTCAGGAAATGTTCTATTTAAGAATCCATTATAATCATCATATTCATTAAATATCCACAAGTTGTCATATTGTGGTATTCTGATAATTATCATTGAAAATGTTAGTTCTCCCCAACACCTCTGATATGGTTTCACTTATTTGTGGAGCATAACAAATATCATGGAGGACAAGGGGTGTTAGGGAGGAGAAGGGAGTTGGGGTAAACTGGAAGGGGAGGTGAATTATGAGAGACTATGGACTCTGAAAAACAATCTGAGGGGTTTGAAGTGGCGGGGGTGTGGGAGATTGGGGTACTAGGTAGTGGGTGTTATAGAGGGCACGGATTGCATGGAGCACTGGGTGTGGTGAAAAAATAATGAATACTGTTTTTCTGAAAATAAATTGAAAAAATTAAAAAAAAAAAAGAAAAAAGAAGTTGCACCTGATTAAGAACTATGTGGAGAAAGTAGAGCCTAAAGTGAAATCTCTTTGCAGTGCCATTGTGTGATTGTTGGATAAATTAATAGCCAATGCACCTAATCCAGAAAGTAAATTCTTTTATCTGAAAATGGAGATTATTTCTGGTACCCTTATTGCATATGGTCATGATGGGAGATGAACTGTAGATAATTCCTAAGGAGCTTCCCAAAGATATTTGATACTAAATAAAAACAAAAGTCAACCCATACTTCTTTCCCCCACATTTTCATACCCCCACATCCCACCAAAAAAAAAAAAAGTTAATTCTTTAAGTATATTACAACTTCCAATAACTCACTTGGTTGTATACTACTGATACAGTACAAATTAACCACTGTAATTTTACTTATGTGGCTAAATATTTCGATATTTTTTAGTCATTCTGAAGATTATATTCTCTGATAACTTCCATCCAAATTCTTTCTGCATAATGAGGGAGGGCATCACTTATAATATTTCTTGATATTATTAAGAATTACTAAGAGTTTTTAAGATTTCATACAAAGAACATTCCATTATGGCCCTTGGTGGTTATTCAAATAAATAAGTTTTAGAAAACCAACAAATACTGTCATGAATCTTCTGTGGAAAAAAAAAAGTTCTTACTTAAGTGTTATTATGAAAAGGTAGTTATTTAAATAATCTTGACTGTATTACTGGAAAGTCTTTGAAAAGGGGCAGGCACTAATAGAGAGTCAGTATGCTATGGGATTAGGTATGAGGGCTTTGTAATTAAACCTGTTACTAGCTGTGGGATGTTAAATCAAGTTCTCTAACTCTCTGGTCCACTGGATAACTCTCTGGTCCTCACTCATATAATAGAGGTGATAACAGGGTTGTGGGAATTAACCTATGATAATAAAACAATTAATACAGTGCCTGGCATCTTGTAAGAGTTCAATATATGTCTCCTGGAATTTTATTGAGTTGTAGACTCCCAGGAAATTGATAAAGGAATTGATAAAGGAGCGATTTTATTAAGTTTAAGAACAAAGAAGGTGAATTCCTATTAGGAAAATTATGAATGTGGGGGGAGAGTTTCTTGTGGATCTTCAGTAGGGAACCAAAAGTCTCCCTCTCTGACTGGAAAATAATAGTCATTGGAGAACAGAATGAAAATAAATGTTGGTGCACAAACTGTGGCATAAAGATTGAGCTATTGCAGTATAATCTGATTTTGCTCTTTAGCTATGGGCAGAGGAGATGAGGGAGTCCAAAGGAAAACAGAACTTGCTAGAAGACTCCCAGAAAGACATCCTAATGCCTTTCCTTTTTTTAGGTGTATTAGCACAGAGAGGGCATCACCTGCCTTCAACCAAGCCTGAAAAATGCCAGGAGCGGCCATGGGAGGCCCTAGACTGGCGGGTTGGACGTCATCCGTGTTCATGGCTTTGTGGTAACTATGCATAGTTGGGGACAAGGATATTAACATGGAAATCACTAGATCCAGAGCAAGTGAGATGACTTGATTGCCTGGGATCCTCAGACCTCATGATTACTTGTAGGACTGAATTAAGAGGTGCAACTGAGTAGGACTGATGCCTGGTGATTGCTGGGGAGGCTGGATCTATGGGTTCTACCAATGACTCAGATTAAGGGGGGTTATCAATGGAGAATGATGACCACAGGAGGAAGTGACTCTGAAGGTTTGAAGGAACCTGATTTCCCAGCATCCAGAAGCTTCCTGTATGGGTGCTGGCATCAGGGCTCAGGGCTCTCTAGTTACACCTTTAGCTCAGTCCTGAAAGAGACTTTGAAACCGAGATGAAGAGAAGCCCCAGACTACACATAACTTGTACAAGCTCAGAAAGGATTTTGCTTACAGGTCCAAACTTTGAAAAATGCAACTGGATCTTCTAAAAGACAGACAATTGATTTTTAAAGACAAGAATAGATTTATTAGGCAGTTGTGGGGAACACACTCATTTATTCTTTCTTTCATTTAATTTCCATTCAAACATCATTGACTTTCTATGAATGGAAGGTGGTAAATTCTCTAGAAGTTAAGAAGACCTAGATGTAGTCTACATTTTCAAGGCATTTCTGGTCTAGAAAGGGGGGTGGGAAACTGTGTCTGGCAGGTTAAATCCTGCCTGCTCACTCTTTCTGTAAACACGGCTTTGTTGTTACATAGCCATGCTCATTGGCTTACCTAGCATCTATGGCTGCTACAACAAAGTGGGGTACTTGCAACAGAGGCAGTATGACCCTCAAAACCTGAAATATTTTCCATCCAGCCCTTCATGTTTTCTGACCCCTGGCCTAGAGAAAGCCACCTGGAAAAGTTCCCTTCTTCACTTCACTTTACGTGATGACAGGTGTATCTTCAGTAGAGTAGAAATGGAAAATGACGATATGGCATTTTAGGTAGAGAGGCTATAAGATGAACTTGATCCACCAGATGTCTCCTGAAGCCCTGAGTGACATGGGAACCATGAGTGTCTGAGATTTGCTGTGACTTCAGAGGTTCAGAAGAGTTGAGTGTGGGCTGTTGGTCTAGAGAGGCCTGGTGGGTGGACGATGTGTGTGGTCCGGACTGGAATAAAGGTCGTTGAGTGAAAAAGAGGTTGTCTTATATCAGTAGTGGAGGGCCCCTTAAGTCCAAGGAGGGCTTCAGGATGAGATAGGCCAATGTGTTGGTAAAATAGAGTCTCCCAGACTGATAGTTCAGCGGTAAGACACGGCTTACATTCTCCTGGCATTCACCATGTGCCAGATGTATAACATGGGAAATGCTATGAGATAACCTAGTAAACTCATTTAATATTCAAAATAGTCCTGTGAGGGGAATAGCTATTATTATCATCTCCTGTTTGTCAGAGGGTGGATCTAAAGTATAGAGAAGTTAAATACTTTGCCCAAATGCCCACAGCAATGAAGTAACAGAGACGGTAACTGAACGCATGCAGGACCAGGACCACAGGCTTATCTAGTATTTCAGATTGCTTCTCTAAGGAAAGGGCAGAGGAGGGAGACTGAGTATTTCCCAAGAAAGACTAAACGTGGCTCAGTAGCAGATACGGCAACTTGAAGAACAAGCAATACTCGAAAATAAGGAGATAAAGTTATGTATTTATACACTAAAATCTGTGGCTGTAAGGATAAATGTCTGCTACAAATGTTAATCCCAAATTTTCCATTCAAGTTGCATGATGATGACTTGAATCCCATTAACCAACAGTCAGGGGCTCTATGAGGGTTCGCTTGGAGGGTACACTGAACTCAGTATCCATAGGTAAAAGTAATTCGGGCGTTTGAGATGTATTAAATATGCCCTTGTTAAATTGAACATGTTCTCCATGTCCTATCATGTTGATCAGCTTCCCTGTGCCTCATCCCAGCTCTGGCCAGAGGAGGGGATGTGGAGCTCAACAGATTCTCTGTTTTGCAGGCTCTGTAGGCTGCTGTAGCAGAGGCCCCCTGGATTCTGTATAGCCTTTCCCTGCACTCTTACATCTGGATCCCATCCTCACTGCCAAGCCCACCAGCCACTCTCCGATGCTTAAACCTCTACAGGATCCGTCAGTTGCATGCCACCTTGTCAAGTAGGCACATGTCTCTTACAATCAATGTTGCGTTTGAATGATGAGACCCCAGTGTCTGAGAGGAAACTGAAAACTATCTGAAATGGACTGGTTTCCTGTGAACACAGAGTTGTGGTTCTTTGTAGAAGAACATGCCAACCTTTGTCCCTGAGTTAAGATTATATCTAAAATAATTTTTTTGTAGAGTATTTGCAAAAAACTTTTTTTCAAAGTCTATTTTACCACTCTTAGTCTGGAATGGATGAATAGAGTTTATAGTTTTTCTAGACTCAGAAATCTTAACCTAAAAGGATTTAAAAGAAGGATACCTAATTGTTAATAAAACATAATACTGCATTTATTCTTTTTGCTGTGATAAATTCACTAGGAGAGACAGGAGAAGAGAGAAATCCGACAAACATTGCTAATCATAAATTATCCTGAAGGGCTGATGAGATGACGGGATAGAAGGATGCTGTGATGGATAGTATTGTAGGAGTGCTTGACGTAGCCCTCTTTTCTAAACCAGCCAGAACATTTTAATTATATATAATGGAAAAGTGTTGCTAAATAAACATCTCTCTGATTTCATATTGCCAGTTGGTGGAAAAAATGGATCTACTTTATAAAGATTTAATTAACACTAAATGGAATAATTATGTCATTAAGGCTCATTAAAACTTATTGCCATTGGTGATTTTTTTTTAGAAAGATCACATAGTCCCAAACATTTCCCCCAAATTATTCCAAATGCAATTTTCATGTAATATGCTTTAAAAAATTTTTTTCTGGTAAATGTTATTCTTTATGGGAAGTTTGGAAAATTTGGCAAAGTAAAAGGAAAAAAAAAATACTCATAACCATATTGGATATTCCACCCATAACCATCCAACCATGAATACTTTTAGTGTTAGGTATGTGCATATGCTTATGATAGTTTATATATTTGAACTCAAGTATATATATTTGATACAGTCAAATATACATATATTTATATAATTGCATTCACACTATATATTTAATTCTGTATCCTACTTTTTCACAAGGAAACTTCTGAACTTTTTCTTAGGTTATTATAGTTTGACAATTGGATTATTTTCAATTTGTGCATTATACATAACATTAAGATGAACATTTTTGATACAAATATTTGTCCATATTCCTGTTTATTTCTTTAGAATGGAGTGCTAGAAGGCACTTCTGAGTCAGAAAGATTCAGCATTTTAAGGTTCTTAATGTAGCATGCCAAATTGCCTTCTAGAATCTTTGTGGTAATTTAATACTTCTGTCATCACTGAGAGTTTTCCTCTAATATTTGAACAATTTAATAAATAACTGAATTGTATAGCTTTATTTTTCTATCATTTCTACAGAGGCTTACCACTTTCACATTCATAAATTAGCTCTTTTAATTTTCTCTGCTGTGACTTGTCAGTTTATGATATTTAGACACTTTCTTCTTGAAGATTTGAGGATTTTCTTACTAATCATATGTATTTTCATGAGGCATTAGTGGAGATAAATGAGCATCTTTGGTACTGAATATACACATAGAGATCTCAAATCTGTCTTCACACCATGATCCCTGCCTTCCTCTCCTTCCTTTCATTCTTATGGAAAATAGAGCCATTTTTCATCACCTATCATTTCTTTATGGATTTCTAATGCTATCGAGTGATATATTGCATTCTCATTTTTTTCTTAGAAGGTTGTTTAGTGCTCGTTTATGCTTGGTGCAAATTTAGATTTTGACTACTTCAGCCTATCCTTGCTTACTATGTAAGACTTTAGGTGCTATTGATGTTCTCCTCAACTTTGACTTGTGAATCCTGTGACTTATGGTCACATTGGACTATGAAAATTTTCGAAGGCACCAACATGGTAGGAATATGCTAATAAACATAGATTCTCCAAGAGCTGATTGGCTGATAGACCTGGGACAGAACAATATGACCACTAGGTGTGAAAATGATATTTACTGCTCATAGTGGTAAGGAAAGTGGAGTTGAACCGAGAGGAGGTTGTGGATTCAGTTGTAAGTGGATGGTGGTTTGTTTCATCTGAGCCGGTGGTACTCAGACTTCAGCTCTCACATTAGCATCCCCAGCATGGGCGCTGGGGTCCACCCCAGCATTTCTGATTCAGCAGGTCTATTGAGGGTCAAGTGATACTGATGCTGCTGGCTGGGACGCACACTTTGAGAACCACTGATTTAAGCTATCTGAGAGCTGAGCTTAGACTTTCTATGGTGCTGATCCTTAAGTGAGATCTATAAACTCTCTTAAGATGTTCGCAGTATCTGGTATCCCTGGGAGGCCAAAATGACTGGGAGAGGGTAGTGGTACTGCAGAGGCACTGTTTTGTATTGTTTTGTTTTGTTTAACCTCCAGTGGTGCCGTTCTTGTGTGAATGGCATCTCCTACAATTGCATTGTCATATGCCTGTGACCATACACAGATACCCTGAATGCTGATAGTAGAAATATTTTTTTCTTGTGACATCTGATGTTTTAAAAAATTATTATTTTTTTTATTATGTTATGTTAGTCACCATACAGCATGTCTTTAGTTTTTGATGTAGTGTTCCAAGATTCATTGTTATGTATAACACCCCATGCCCTCCTTAATACCTATCACTTGGCCAACCCATCCCCCCACCTCCTCCCTTCTAAAACCCTCATTTGTTTCTTGGAGTCCAAAGTCTCTCTCTCTCTTTTTTATAAACATATAATATATTTTTATCCCTAGGGGTACAGGTCTGTGAATCGCCAGGTTTACACACTTCACAGCACTCACCAAAGCACATACCCTCCCCAATGTCCATAAAGCCACCCCCCTTCTCCCAGCCCCCCTCCCCCCAGCAACCCACAGTTTGTTTTGTGAGATTAAGAGTCATTTATGGTTTGTCTCCCTCCCAATCCCATCTTATTTCATTTATTCTTCTCCTACCCCCTTAAGCCCCCATGTTGCATCACCACTTCCTCATGTCAGGGAGATCATATGATAGGTGTCTTTCTCCACTTGACTTATTTCGCTAAGCATGATACACTCTAGTTCCATCCACGTTGTCACAAATGGCAAGATTTCATTTCTTTTGATGGCTGCATAGTATTCCATTGTGTATATATACCACATCTTCTTGATCCATTCATCTGTTGATGGACATCAGGGTTCTTTCCATAGTTTGGCTATTGTGGACATTGCTGCTATAAACATTCGGGTGCACGTGCCCCTTCAGATCACCACATTTAAATACCCAGTAGTGCAATTGCTGGGTCATAGGGCAGTTCTATTTTCAACATTTTGAGGAACCTCCATGCTGTTTTCCAGAGTGGTTACACCAGCTTGCATTCCCACCAACGGTGTAGGAGGGTTCCCCTTTCTCTGCATCCTTGCCAGCATCTGTCATTTCCTGACTTGTTAATTTTAGCCACTCTGACTGGTGTGAGGTGATATCTCATTGTGATTTTGATTTGTATTTCCCTGATGCCGAGTGATATGGAGCACTTTTTCATGTGTCTGTTGGCCATCTGGATGTCTTCTTTGCAAAAATGTCTGTTCATGTCCTCTGCCCATTTCTTGATTGGATTATTTGTTCTTTGGGTGTTGAGTTTGCTAAGTTCTTTGTAGATTTTGGACACTAGTCCTTTATCTGATATGTCATTTGCAAATATCTTCTCCCATTCTGTGAGTTGGCTTTTGGTTTTGTTAACTGTTTCCTTTGCTGTGCAAAAGCTTTGGATCTTGATAAAATCCCAATAGTTCATTTTTGCCCTTGCTTCCCTTGCCTTTGGCAATGTTCCTAGGAAGATGTTGCTGCGGCTGAGGTCGAAGAGGTTGATGCCTGTGTTCTCCTCAAGGATTTTGATGGATTCCTTTCTCACATTGAGGTCCTTCATCCATTTTGAGTCTATTTTCGTGTGTGGTGTAAGGAAATGGTCCAATTTCATTTTTCTGCATGTGGCTGTCCAATTTTCCCAACACCATTTATTGAAGAGGGAGTCTACAGTCTCTTATGGTTCATCTCCCCCTCTTCATTTTCCCCTTCCTTCTCCTAATGTCCTCCATGCTATTCCTTATGTTCCACAAGTAAATGAAACCATATGATTAATTGACTTTCTCTGATTGACTTATTTCACTCAGCATAATGTCCTCCAGTCCGATTAATGTTGATGTAAAAGTTGGGTATTCATCCTTTCTGATGGCTGAATAATATTCCATTGTATATATAGACCACAACTTCTTTATCCATTCATCTGCTGAAGGGCATCTCAGCTCTTTCCACAGTTTGGCTATTGTGGGCATTGCTGCTATGAAAGTTGGGGTGCATATGGCCCTTCTTTTCACTACATCTGTATCTTTGGGGTGAATACCCAGTAGTGCAATTACAGGGTCATAGGGTAGCTCTATTTTTAATTTTTTGGGGAACCTCCACACTGTTTTCCAAAGCCTGATTTTTTTTTTGAAACATTGGAGGTCCCCTTCCCCTGCTTCCAAGAGTTTCCAATCCCCTATCCAAAGATCAGATTTATAGTCATTTGGTTGCCTCTAGTTTTTTTTTTTTAATTCTTTTTTTTACACTTTAATTATAGATCAAGTCAAGTTCTGTTCATGCATTCTGTGAGGTGATGATTAAAACAGTATATTGATCCTTAAAAGAAAACTTTCTCAATAATCTTTGAATAAAACATTTGTTTTTCACTAATTTATGATTCTGTTTTTCTCATATGTTATATGTGTGTGTATTTTTTTTCTTTTTTTTATTTATATACATATATATATTTTTTCCCCAATTTATTTATTTTCAGAAAAACAGTATTCATTATTTTTTCACCACACCCAGTGCTCCATGCAAGCCGTGCCCTCTATAATACCCACCACCTGGTACCCCAACCTCCCACCCCCCCGCCACTTCAAACCCCTCAGACTGTTTTTCAGAGTCCATAGTCTCTCATGGTTCACCTCCCCTTCCAATTTACCCAAATTCCCTACTACTCTCTAACGCCCCTTGTCCTCCATGCTATTGGTTATGCTCCACAAATGAGTGAAACCATATGATAATTGACTCTCTCTGCTTGACTGATTTCACTCAGCATAATCTCTTCCAGTCCCGTCCATGTTGCTACAAAAGTTGGATATTCGTCCTTTCTGATGGAGGCATAATACTCCATAGTGTATATGGACCACATCTTCCTTATCCATTCATCCGTTGAAGGGCATCTTGGTTCTTTCCATAGTTTGGCGACTGTGGCCATTGCTGCTATAAACATTGGGGTACAGATGGCCCTTCTTTTCAAGACATCTGTATCTTTGGGGTAAATACCCAGGAGTGCAATTGCAGGGTCGTAGGGAAGCTCTATTTTTAATTTCTTGAGGAATCTCCACACTGTTCTCCAAAGAGGCTGCACCAACTTGCATTCCCACCAACAGTGTAAGAGGGTTCCCCTTTCTCCACATCCTCTCCAACACATGTTGTTTCCTGTTTTGTTAATTTTGGCCATTCTAACTGGTGTAAGGTGATATCTCAATGTGGTTTTAATTTTAATCTCCCTGAGGGCTAATGATGATGAGCATTTTTTCATGTGTGTGTGTATTTTTGTTCCAGTGCTATGTATATTGCCCTTACTGTTATAGCTTGTTTATCCCACAAAAGTTTACTATCTTCCAGGCACTGCGAAGATACAGAATGAATAAAATAATCATGAACAGAACACATGTGGGCTTTGCCTTCATGGAATTTAGCATCTCAATAATCTGTCCCATTGTTCATCTATTGTTACATAGGTACCACACTGATTTTAATTGTTTTAGCTACAGAACACATTTTAATTTGTGATATGAAAAGCTCCTCCTCATTACATCATTAAAAAATGTTAATGATCCTTGCCTGTTTATTCTTCTAAATATTATTTTATAAAGTTTCAAAAAGGGAAAGAAAAGCATTTGTGACTCTATGTTTTCATTTGTGACTTTGATTAGAATTGTCTTATAGTATTATTTATTTGGGAAAAATGGATATCTTTATAATAATTTTTCCCTCTAAAACCATTGTATTCTCCTCCATTTATTAGGGTCTCTTTCATATTTCCTGTGTTACAAGATAAAATGCAAGTAGTACAATGTGTTAGTTAGGTTTATTATAAAATATATTTTATTAGTGACACAAGAGATTCCAAGAAGCTTCAGAAGTGGGCCCTCTGGAAGGAATGGAGGTTGTCAAACCAAGAAGAAAAAGTATAGAGAAAAGATTGCCCTAGAACAAGGATAGCCAGAAAATTCTTATATTATCAAGGTAATCATGTAAAATAATGGACAGTCCACCATATCTAAATCAGTATTGAATATATATGTATATAGAATATATATTATTGAATAATGCAATAATATATTATATTGAATATGTTTTCAAAGTCATATTGAATATTGAATATTCAGTATTGAGTATATACATATTAATATATATGTTTATCTTGAATATTCAGTATTATATATATATGTTTGTTTGTTTGTTTGTTTGCTTCTCCTGCAAAACACATTCTAATGTAAGTTTTGAACAGTGGGGACACCAGTCTCTATGTATTCTTGGGATCATGACAACAACGACTGGCTTTTGCTATGAAGATTTGTAAACATTGCTTGAGACTTGTATACTGACATCTTAAATGGACAATATGTCCGCAATCTGCATGCCAACTGGCACATGCTGATACCGTCTGACAGGCCTCTCTTTTGAACACCTAATAAATACAATTGTACTCTCTTTACCCTTTGAAAAATCAGAGGTACCCGTTTTCCCCTTTGAGTTACAGATAGTGATATCATAAGAGCTTTGAACCAGCTGCTCAGCCTCATTGATGCAGGCGCTTATGGCAGACAATAAATTCTTCAACTCTATGGTTGTTTTTCTTCTTCCTTTTCTAGCTTGCTAATGCCAACCTCATAATAGGGAATATAAGCCTCAATAACAGTTTCAGTACTAGAGGTCAGAAAACACATGGAGAGCTGGGTGAGCAAATAAAGAGTGTACAATAATCGCATTCTACCTGTCCTGTATCATTTGGGAATGAGGTCTTATTGTGTTAAAATGAACTGCTGGTCAGTGCCTGGGAAACAATGTATCCTGAGAACTTATTATTGGTTTAGTGATTGTCTTTTATTACCATGGCTTTCACAGCCACTGCTATCATTGGGCTGGATGCTCATCTCCTTTGTGATGTTCAAAGAGACCTAGCCATGATGAATATAATTGTTACCATTTATAAGAGTAAGTCAGATTCTCATCATCTCTATCTCTGGTGTAACAAAGAGATAGTAAATCAATGAGATGATAGAATTTAATAATGTACAAAGAATTTCACTCTGGGTGAGATTTTTCAAATGAGGACTTAGGAAATTTGAAAACAAGGGCAAGGGGAGAAAGTTCTTTTGTTTCTTATTAAGAATCACTGACCTTTTTGTGCCAAAAAAATATCCCAAATCAGAAGCATAAAAAGAAAAAATAATTTGCTTTTATCTTTTTATGAGAAAGAAATATTAAAAACATCCTGAAGATCTTCTCTAAATTTGGGATTTCAATGTTTCATTGCATGGCTACATAAAATTAAGAAAAATATGTAATTTTAATATGGTGGGTAGTAGGAGAATCCAGGATTGGGGAAGGAAAGAATAGTATGAAAGGGAGGTGGGTGAAGGAACAATTGAATGGGTAGGGACACTGAGAAAGGCAGCAGATGAGGGGCAGGGGAGAAGGGGGTAGAAAGGAGAGGAAAAGGGGAATGAAAGGAAGAGAAACAGGCCAGAGAAATAAAATATCTACAACAGAGCAGAGAGACAAAGGCAAGAAGTGTAATTGAGAGGGAGGCAAGGAGAGGGAGAAAGCAGTGAGAGATGAAGAGAAAGTGAAGACTCCTCCCAGATTCTTAGATAACCGTGTGTTTTGGCTTGGGTCCCTCGATTGTTTTTTGGACATTAGAATCAATAACCACCAAATTCTTCTGATAGCCCAGCTTCTGAGGTGCCCCTCTTTCAATAGCTCAATCCCCTGCTGCTGATTCTTGACAGATTGTTTTTTATGATCCATACTGACCCTGATTAGACTCTGTGGTAGACATCCTTGCCTTAGCCCACCATTGTCTTTTGTGTTTCATTTCTTGTAAGCAGCTCCCTTGTCATTTGTCTCCTATGCCAGAGCATCTATCCTTGGTTATTTACTACTGTGTTTTTGTTTTTGTTTTTTGTTTTGTTTTGTTTTTTGCTATATATATATATATAGTGTTGCCTTTCTCCAAAAGTACATCTTTTGGGCCTCAGAGTTCTTGTTTGCAGCCCAAGACACAAAGTCTTACGTCATGAAGCACCTGTCAGCCTGGATGGCTGGATCCCACCCTTCCTGATGGTCTGTCTACATGGCAATGTGCCCTGTGGAAACTGTCCTCACAGACTGCCTCCACATTTGGATCTTTTGGCTACCTTTCTTGGTTTGAGGGTCGTCTTTTAGTTACCAGGTAACTGGATCATATCAATGTCCTAAAATACGCCAATCTTCCCTTTGAAGAGTGATATATATATATATATATATTTTGCCTTTAGATGTCTTCTTCTTCTCCTCCCTCCCCTTCTTCTTCTCCTTCTTCTTCTTCTCTTACCCCCTTCTTTCCCCTCCCCTTCATCCTTCTCCCCTTCCCCTCTTCCATCTCCTCCTCCTCCCCCTCCTCCACTTTCCTTCTCTTCTTCCTCCTCCTCCTCCTTTTTTTTTTCTTCTTCCTATTCTTATTCTTTTTCCTGTTCTTATTCTTATTCTTCCAAATGTCAAGGAGAGAAAGCATATTTTAAGTAGATTTCTCCAAGGGATTCTGGAAATAATGATTGTGACAAAACAACTTAAATTTTAGAAATGTAATTATAAAATGTAAAGGTGCCATTAACTTCCTACTTACGAGCAGGAAGTCTCTTTGACATTCAGATGATGCCAAAATACATTACCTTTGTCCTTTGAGAAACTAGGGTTCCTTTATTACATAATGCATAGAAATTTTACTTGGAATTAATATTACTTATAAGTAATATTTATATTACTACTTATAAGAAATGGATGGAATTAAGGAGTTGGTGACCCAAAATTGTTCCAACTTCCAGCTTGTAAGTACAAGTGAAGTGTTGGTCACAATTAAGTTTCCTTCCCATTTACAAATAAGTTTTTTTTTCATAATTCAATATATTGGTTTTTATTGTTTTACTAATAACTATTGATTATAGCATTTTCCTTTGATCCTAATTTAAGAGGTAGTAATGGGAAGAGAGGGTTTAGAATTTCACTGTGATTCACGTTTACACAAAAAAGGTGTAGCTTAAAGTACTATCCAATTTCTTCTTGAAACTTTTGTTAACTTACCCGTCCTGTCACTCATGAGCAATTTTGGATTCACTTTGTAGGAAGATTGTTATCAGTAGAGTCAGTGTTACTCCAGTCTGTTAAGGAAAAACAAAAACAAAAAGAAACAATGTCTGAAAAATACTGGACAAGGTGCATCTGGGTGGCTTAGTTGGTTAGACTCTTAATTTTGGCTTAGGTCATGATCTCAGTCAGGATTGTGAGATTGAGCTTGGTGCTGGACTCTGTGCTGAATGTGGAGCCTGCTTAAAATTCTCTCTCCCTCTCCCTCTGTCTCTGTCTCAATGAAATGAAATGAAATGAAATGAAATGAAATAATAAAATAAAATACTGGACAAACTTAAGTCCATTGCTTGTATGTATATAATTATACTGGAATGGACTAATAGGGGAAGATATGTTGCACTGCTGAAGCCCTTGCATGAATGGCATGAGCAGGTCCACCCAGATGATACATTGAGAGACATGTGTAGCACCTGGGGCACAGAACTAGCCTCGTCTTTCTTGTATGTGGAGTTCTGGTGTAAGTGGTATGTTATGCACATATGTGCATGTGGGCATAGGCAGGTTAGCGTAATAATGTGAGAAGGGAGAGGCAGGAAGGGCAAGGAAGTCAGAAGGCCTTATGCACATTGTTCCAAAGGAATGGAAAGCTCAGGTGGTCATGGAAATAGCATCGGGAAGATGCAATCAATGAGGAAAACATGGTAACAACCCAGATGGCTGATGATGGTCCATATTAGGTGGGGATGGGCAAATTAATCCTGGGAGGCAAAGACATTAGCATCTACATTTTACTTAGGGACTGAGAAGATACTAAAGGTGGATTGCATTATGGGGTAATATTCCTGAACTAGAGTACTATCCATCTATAAGTATGGGTGCAGTACAGCTCAAATTGTATCCTTCAAAAGGATGTGGAAATCTCAACCCCAAGTAGCTGTGAATGCGACTTTCTTCGGAAATAAGGTCTGTTATGAGTCAAATTTCTCCCCCTTCCCTCCAACACATATGTTGAAGCCTTAATCCCTGGTGCATCAGAGTGTAACCGTATTTGGAAATAAGGCCATTGCAGGTGTAATTAGGATGAGGTTATTAGGATGAAACCTAATCCAGTATGACTTGTGTCCTTATGAGAAGGAGAAATTTGAATACAGAAACAGACACACAAAGAAAATGCCATGTGAAGATGAAGGTTTGTAGTGGGGTGATATAGGAACATAGATTTGGAATACATATAAAAGTAACCTTGAAAATGAGTTATGAAAATGTTTAGTCCTGCGTGTTATCTATAATTAGTCTAACTGAAATTGTATTTTAGATTAACTTTGCTACTTAAAAAAGTCTAAGTGGCTATCTGAGAACAGTAAGATGTGTTCCTCTAATGTGTTCCTGAGGGCAGTGACTCTTACTATTTCTGACCACTAGCCTGTGAATATTAATGAGGATGACTGTGGGGTACCTGGTCCTCCTTTAAGTCTCTGCTTCCTGCATAGTAGAGCCAGCCCCACAAGGAGGTGACTACTTTTCTCTGTTCTTGGTTATAGGACAATGCCCATTGTACATATTCATCCAGAAGATCATTAAGGAGGAGAAGCAACCCAGGGGCTTCACCAAGTCTTCTATTATCTGACCTAGTTTAAAGTTATTTCTCCTCTCCCCCGAGTCCTTCCCACACAGTCCAAGGATGTTTGCAAATTTCCTAAAGGAGTACTTAAGCAGCTAGGATCTCACATTTTCAAAGCCACAGCTCAAGATAAAGCCTAGCCACAAAAACCAAGATCGCATTTTATATTATGCCCCAAAACAAGAGGAGCAAACTAAAATGCCTTCAAGGCCATGACGGTAACTTAGAAAAATAAAGTAATTGGAAGTTTGCATGTTAAATATGTTGGCATATTCTTCACTTCCTCGGGGAAATATGTTCCATTCCATTTTTAAAATCATATTTTATTTTTAAAATTTTTGTTGAAGCTTAACTTATATTCAGAAAAACCATAAGTTTCATGTTTATGAATTTTCAAAAAGTAAAAGCACCCATGAAATAAGCATGAGGTTGAGAAGCAGAGCACCACTAGCACCCTAGAGAGCCCTGGCTGGGACTCCTTGTGGTCATTACCTTTCCCAGAGGTAACTGTCATACTGAATGTTAACATTGTAGATCAATTTGTTGTTCCTGTTTTTGCATCTTATACAAGTGGAGTCATGTAGCATACAGTATTTTGTTACCTTGTCTTCTCAACTTTATGATAAATATTTGTAATTTCTTCATTCTTGTCACTGAATAGTATGCCATTGTATGAATATACTACAATTTATTTAAGTATTTTAAGTAGGGATTTGGGTACTTTTCCAATTTTTTGCTATCCCAAAAGGTGCTGCTCTGGACCCATACCTTGCTCTGTGTATCTCTTGCATTTGGCCATTCCTGAGTTGTACGCTTTCTGATAAGGATGAATAAAATAAGCCAAAGTACACTATTTTTCCAAGCTCTGGGAGCTGTTTTTAGTACATTTTTGAAACTGAGTAGGGGATCTGATTTATAGCCAGTCAGAGCATGGATAGTTTAATTCATAGGGAGTCAGGGTGTGGATAGTCCTGCACCTGTGACTGGTGTCTGAAGTGCGGGCAGTTTTGGGAGACTGAGCCTTTAACTGCTGGTGTCTGTACCAACTCTGGATAGATAGTGTCAGAATTGAAATGAATTGTTAGATACCCACTTGGTGTCTGGAGAATCGGAGAATTGGTTGTGGTGTCAGAGAAAATACCCCCGAGCATAAAATTATAATTTCCTCTTATGCTTTAAATATTTGTCAAATCTGAGATGATGTCATCTTTGTATATTTCTGATTTTGATAATTTGTGCTCTCTTTTTTCTTCCTGATCTATCTTCCTGGAGGGTTATTCATTTTACTAATGTTTAAAAAGTGGTGCTGGGTGGCTCACGTGGTTAAGTGACAGATTCTTGATTTTGGCCCAGGTCATGATCTTGGGGTCAGGAGATCGAGACTTGCAGAGACATGCTTAGTGCAGAATCTGCTTGAGATTCTCTCCCTCTCCTTCTGCACGCCCCCATCCCCCACCAGCTCATGCACATGCACACTCTTTCTCTCTCTTAAATACATAAATGAAAATCTTTAAAAAAAGACCGTTGATTCTGTTGATTTTCTTTATTGAATAGTTGTGTTTTAGTCTATTAATTCCTATTCCAGTTTATTGTTTTCTTCCTACTTTCTTTTTTTTTTTTTAGGGGAGAAAATAATTTGTTGAGTTTTTATCTAAATTCTTGAGTTAGATACTCAGATACTGATTTTCAATTTCTCTTCTTTTCTGATGTGTTTATCAAAGTTTATAAATGTCTTTTCTAAGGATGGCTTTAACTACACACCACAAGTTTTATTAATCTTTACTATTGTTTAGTTCAAAATAATTTTTATTTTTCACTGTTATTTCTTCTTGATTTTTGGATTAATTTAGAATTATATTGCTTAACTTTCAAACACCTGGGGATTATCTCAGAAAATATTCTCTGTATGATTTCAATCCTTTGAAAATTTGTTGAAAATTGCTTCATAACCCAGCATATTGCTAATTTTGGTAAATGTTGCATATGCAAAGCAGCAAAGCATATCCTGCAATTGATAAGTATAGTATTTTACATATGAGAAGTATGTCAACTGTGTTCAGTATTTTGTTTTCATAATCATCATTTTACTATATTGTCTACTTTTGCGTAATAAAATATTTCTATTTTTTATTTTAATTTCAGTTATCTTGTCTGTTATACCTTCTTCTGTTTTTAATACTTACACTTGACTTACCACAAATGAAAAAATATTACCTTTATCAATTCTCTGATTATTCTGGAAACTTAGAGCACTTTTAATTCCATTTATTCTCCTTTGGCCTTTCCCAATACCATTGTCATCTATTTTAGTGTATTTTAAACTCTGCAGCAGATTATGATTATTATTTTGAACAGTCACCCTCCATTTATATTTATCTCCATATTTATCACATAACGCCACCTTGTATTCCTTCTTGTATTTTGTGCTCGACTGTTTTCCTTTTGCCTGAGGAATTTCCTTTAGTAATTATTTTAGGAAAGTCTACTGATGGTAAATTTTCTGTTTTTGTTTGTCTGAAAACATCTCAATTTTACTTTAATTGCTGAAGGATATTTTCATGGGCTTTATAATTCTCGTTTGGCATATGAAGATATCCAAAGTCTCTGGCTCCCACCTTCTCTGTTAAAAAATCAGCCCAGACTTACTATTTCTCCTACGAAGATAACGTGTTGGTTTTCTCTGGCTGTCTTTAAGATATTTCTGTCTTTGGTATTTAGCAACTTTACTACAATGTGCCTAACTGTGTCTTTATTTATTTTTTTAAATCTTGGTGTTTAAAACACTTCTTGAATATGTAAGTTGATGTCAATCATCAGTTTTGAATATTCTAAGTCATATCTATTCAGTATTGCTTCTGCCACATTCCCTGTATTATCATTTTAGGACACTGATAGTATGTATCACAGAACTTATTAAGATCTCATGTATTTGATATGTTGTTTTTTGAATTTTCCATATATTTTCATGCTTTCATCTGCATATTTCCTATCTCTCTCTTCAGTAAAATCAACTTTTTAGCTGGGCCCAATCTAATGATGAACTCATCTACTGAATTGATTTTAGTTATTGTATTTTTTAGTTAAAGAATTTCTGATTGATTTTTTTTTAATTGTTATTTATTTATTTGTTTAACAGAGAGAGAGAGAGAGAGATCACAAGTAGGCAGAGAGGCAGGCAGAGAGAGGGGGAAGCAGGCTCCCTGCTGAGCAGAGAACCTGATGTGGGGCCTGATCCCGGGACCCTGAGATTATGACCTGAGCTGAAGGCAGAGGCTTAACCCTGGCCTGGGTGCCACCCAGGCACCCCAGAATTTCTGATTGATTTTAAAAATTATTCCACTTTTTTCTAACATTGTCTTATCATTTTTGAACATATTAATCACTGCTACTTTAAAGTCTGTATCTGCTAACTCTAATGTCTGGATCACCCCTTGGTCTGTTTCTAGATTCTATTTTCTTTTCATCTTGAAAATATTTCTTGTTATACCTGGTCATTTTTAACTGAATGCTAGACATTGTGTATGATCATAATAGTATCTTTGCAGAGGAAATTAATTTTAGATCATTAGTAAAATAAGAGTAGGGGCAGGCCACCTTGATCCAGTCAAGCTAGAATTCATTCTAGTCTGGACTGCAGTATTTTAAAGGACTTAACTATTTGCAGTCTTTTCTTAGGATGCTGCCCTTCAGGGGTTTCATGTGAGAGCCAGGCTATTCACTGGGACTTCATCTCCTTGATGAGTCCTGGAATTCACTTTTTGTCTCTCTAATACAATGAAATTGAGGATTGCTCTGCCTGGTTTCTCAGTCTTTCAGCTGACACTTTGTTCTGATCCTCTTTGCTTCTAGTCTTGCTCAGCTCATGAATCAGCAAATACTTCAAAAGGAAAAGCAGAACATGTTTTGGGGTTTACTTTTATGTGTTTCCCTCCTTTCTGGAATTTTTGAACGTCAAGTTCTGGCTTCTTGGTCTCATGCTTTCAAAACAATATCTTTGTACTTTCCAGCCCTTGATGTTACATCTGTTTTCCTATGTCATATAGAAAAGTTGTCATTCCTTTTATATATAGGAGATACTCAAATATTTAAAACCATCAATCTACTTCTATAAAAAAATTTGTTAAATTAAACTATGCTTCAACTAGGTAGAATAAACATACATATGCTGTCATTGAAGTACTATTTCAAATCAAAAATAAGAAAAAATTAGGAGAAATGAGCTATAATTCACTTGGAGATATTTATCTATAATTTGAGCTTGAGGTTCTCACTTCCTATTTGATCGTTTGGAAGTTATCTATTACAGAAAGGATAAATGTTCTTTTTTGAACTGGAGGGATTATGTGTGAACATTTCCTAGGTCTGAATTATCAAGATCCCTGTCTACATCCTGAGATCAGATTTTGAGACAAATGAAGGAATAAATTGGTTTAAGTGTGTGATATTCCTCCTGAAAGTAAGCTTGATGAATGAAAGGAAATCCCAGAAGAATTTCAGTAGTTACTCAGTGACAATAATGTGATGGAAACTGTTATTCTCAGACAATGAACAAAGCTCATACTCTCTTACCAGTGACTGGAAAATCCTTGATTGTAGACATATCATAAATATAGTCCTAAAATAACTGTTGGGAAAAGAGTATCTTGTTTTCTTTGCTTATATCCTGAGAAACAAGAATGATTGCCATTTGAAAACACTGTCCCTATGAAGCTGTAATTTACATGATGTTGTAGTTCTGGAAGTAAGCTGGAATCCAAGGATCCAAAAACTCACTGATCTGATCACAGAAAGCAAATACTCATAATGGGCCTGCCCTGCTTCCAGACTTTCTGACTGTCCAGTTCCCTAATTTTTGATGATCCTTTTTATTATTTTTTCCCTTATGCATGCTCCTCTATTAATTTTTTTTTTGCTTGAAAATTAATAGAAGTTTGACATGACATTCTGGGATGAATTTTAAAGGAGGACAAAGTGTTAGATAATGCATTAAGTGTTAAATAGAATTTTTACCAATTGAAGAATCATATTGATTCCCTTTTACACTGCATAACTTTCTGAAAATCTGGGATGATGGAGACCTCAGGAGTATTCTAAAAACAATTCACTTAAAGGAATATAAAACATGGTACTAAGGGAATGGTTTGGCATTCTTAAGGCCCCTTCACTTGATCTCCAACCTAACTGGCAAAAAAAGAAAAGATAGAAACCTTATAAAGGGTTAAGAAAATGACCTTTCATTTTCATTATTTTTTTTCCTCATGTAAAAGTTATTTTTTAGTATATAGATTTAGAACAAAAGTATGGAATATCTATATTTTTGTGAAATTAACAGAAATTATTGGGGAAAACTTCATAAACATAACTAAGGAAGAGGATCGCAATTCACAAAAATGAATTTTTGTCATTTCAAGAGCATAGAAGGATTCTGAGTGATGGTCATTTCATAAAATGCCCAAGAGTTTTGTGTTCCAGGCACCAGAGGGCATCATAATGCTTGGGCATAGGAAGATTTGGGATTAATCAGTTCACTATGTGCAAAAATTAAGAGGAATTCTAGTTCATCCCAATCCACTTTCAGTTTCATGAAGTCCATCCCTGGATGTCATCTATTTTCAAAATTCAGCCTTAAGTTTCATATCAATGTCTCTGTAAGCAAACACTGCAATTAAGACACAAACTCACTGAATGCAGCCCAACAATTCAGTTTTGATATTCCTGGTGTAGTTTTCCACATGTCCTTAGGAGTAGCAGGGACAGGAAGTCTCCTCTGGTGTTCAATTTCCTTTCAAGTGTTTAGAAATGGTCACAGAAGGAACCATCACTTCACTGAGCTACTGAGACAGGTAAAGTAGAAAGTAGAAATGAAAGAGAAAGAAAAAGTTGAAATAAGGGCTTCTGAGAAGCAATTCAAGGAAGACAGTTGTGTGAAATCCTACAAACTAAATCACAGAAACAGTTGCAAAAGATAAACGATGGAGAATTCCTAAAAAAATGTTTAACTGTGCTGAACAAGGATATTGTTGGGTAATTTTTTTATATTACTGGTATGGGCTATGAGAATAGAATCAGTAACTAAAAATCAACTATGTGGCAGAGTGGGAAGAGAATATGCATATGATAAGCATGGGATTTCCTAGGAAAGGGTATGAGAAGGAACTAAATCTTTTATTGCCTTAGCTATAAACTTGATCCTAATCCCATTCTTTCTCAGCTAGTACTTACCATGCCTGCCTCACTGATCATGCTCAACATACTCAGAATTCAGTAACTTTTTATTAATTATTTTAATTAACATATAATGTATTATTCACCCCAGGGGTACAGGTCTGTGAATCATCAGGTTTATACACTTCACAGCACTCACCATAGCACGTACCCTCCCCAGTGTCCATAACCCCACCACCTTCTCCCTATCCCCTTCCCCCCTGCAACCCTAAATTTGTTTTGTGAGATTAAGAGTCTCTTATGGTTTGTCTCCCTCCCAATCCCATTTTCAGTACATTTTTTAAATATTAAAATCAAATGGGCAATTTGAATACAAGTTAGTGATTGAACTCAAACATGAATGCAGTAGCTTAAAGTATATCTTTTGATCAATATGGATTGTCCTCAAAAATCAGGTTTTTTTGGTTAAATAACTTTATGACACTGGATTACTCTAAAAAAAATTGCCCTTTCCACCTCCCGGTGATGTTTCAGAGGTGTTAGCAGGTTCACATGCACAGTGACTCTTCCAGGGGCAATAGAGTAGACAGCATTTCCTGAATGTCTTCTATTACTATCCCCAGTTTTTAAAGAGTTCACTAGGGAGCATGATCTATAAAATGTTGGTTTCTGATGAGTTTTTCAAAAAATAAATAAGTTATAACATTTCTCAAACAGAAAAAATGACAAAGTTTAGTAAGAATCTGCTATTTCTCCTCCTTTCATTGATCTGTTTGTTTTCCCTTCAACTCATTGGACATGTGCCAACTTCTCTTCCAATTTCTGCCACTGAGAGGAAAAAAAAGCCCTCTACCCTGCCTCGTTATTGAAAGACATTCAGAGGAGAAAAAAGGAAAGTGAATTGATATTTGCGCTCCTTGAGCTGGGATTAATTAAAAAATACATCAAGAACATCAAAACATTAAAAATCAGAACATTGGATTGGAAATTAGTGGTTGGATTTCTAGGAAGAGTGAGCTAACGGCCCAAGTATTCGTTCAATCTCAGAAATAGTACATGGTAGTGATTTCTGGGCTCAACTGGTTTAAGACATTGCCTGACAGCATCTTGTGAATACAGATGAACACAGCAAATTATGCACCGTCTCAGGACTGCTGAAGCCAAAACTAATAAATTTTCCTAAACTCTGCTGAACCAGCATATTAGAAACACACTCCACAGAAAATATTCTAACTTAGAAATAAAATATATCACACCACAAATTATTTAAGATGCCCAAATCTTAAATGAATGATTGTATAAAGTTAAGGGATTTTGTTTCTTAGAAGAGCTTCTACATCAAGAACATATAAAAGAAGAGTGTGGACAGAGAGTTAGTTGGCATCCTAGAAGACTCTTCCACTCCTAGCTCTATGACCTTGGGCAAAGCAGCACTAGGTGGCTATTGACTCTGTGTCCTTGCTTATAAAACTGGAAAATAACTCCTACTTAACCAACCATGGATAAGTCCCAACAATCAATCAGAAAATTTGTAACATGAAAATAAATGATAAAGGTTCATATGCATGTAGTTAACTATCAGAATGTAAGCTTTTGCTCCCTTTTTTATCCTCTCTGTATATGTGTGTTTATGTATGTGTAGATCTATGTAGGTCTATCACCTATCTGTACCTGTGTTTCTGTGTATCTATATATCTATGTATGTATGTATCTTCTCTTTCTCCCTCCCTTCTGCGCATCTTTATTCCTTCCTTCCTGTCTTTTCCTCCTTCCCTCCCTCTCTCCTGCTTTCTTCCTCCCTCCCTCCTATCCATTCTTCCTTTCCCCTCCCTTCCTTCCTTCCTTCCCCTCCCTCCCTCCCTTTCTATAAAGGAGCTCTTTATTGTTATACTTTTATATAAAAATAAATATATCAGTAACTCTTTTCTGGTTTTGGAAGATGACTATAAATGTTTAGGTCATTTCATTTTTCCTTTTAATATTATGTAGCTTCCCAAGATTTTATTTAAAAAATTATGGTGAAAAACTAAAGGGAATAATTTATATGCATTAACTTTCTCCCAGAGCCCCATTGGATGTTCAAGCCTACATTTCTTTTCTTCTTTATGTCATGCCAGAGAAGAGAAAAGCATAATTAGATTTGTTAGGGCTTATATTTTATACTGTCACCTAATTTTATAGTAGAACAGGTACAGTTGTGGCAATGGAAGACAAAACATGGAAAGAAGTCACTGAAGCTGCAGAGCAGCATGGTGGCTGTGCATTCGGTTGTGTGCGGTTCTGCTTGCAAGGACTGCATATACCACCAATGTGTACAGGATATGAAATAATCAGGAAGAACGAAGCCCACTTCTGATGCTCTGTGGGAACAATAGTCAAATGCATAAATGGGAGGCTGGGAAGATCTGAGCTAGCTTGTTGAAGCGTGTCACGCTGCGGCTGTTTGACTTCAGCACAAGGGGCTCAAGCTCTCTACATTTATCAGGTGGCGTCTATAAGTTGATTGTGAAGGTCTCCTGCAAAGAAAGAAGGGCTTGTCTCAAAATCTGTCAGACCCTCCATGATTACCACCATTCCAGGCTGACTGAGTAGTGGCCGACCTGCCTCTCTTCCTTCTACAGGGATTTCCTGAACATTTGCTATTGTTCCACACACTGTTGCAGGTATTAAGAGATGTAATTGTGAACTGGGTAGATGCTGTCCCATATGCATAGACCTTATATTCTACAACAAGTTGTTATAAATGTTAAGAAGGAAACTAATAGGGGTAGAGAGAACAACTAGAAAGGGGTGGTTCCTTGGATAGGTTGATGATGGTGGGTCTTTCTGAGGAGGCGAGACTGAAATTAAGGCAGAAACATAGGTCTTAGATTAAGACCTAAACCTGAATCTTAGATTAAATATCAGGGCATGAAGAGGTTTTTGCTAGAAGAGGGTGATGGTAGTGATAGATGAACATTGCGAGTAAAAGAAATACATGTGCAAAGGCCCTGAGGTGGGAAAGAGTGGACTTTTTGAAGTAGGAAAAGCAAGGAGAAAGAGATTTCTGGAAATTATTGCACCTAATTCCTGCTATCATGATAAAGTAGAGCTTTTAGAACTATTATGGATGTGTTTTAATATTTTTACAACTAGCCTGGTTGTACAGAGCAAACTGGATGGGTATTGGTCTTGAAAATTGATGTTTCCTTGAACATGCTTTGGAAACATACTCTGTGTAATAGCATAGAAACAATAGCAGTAACAAACACCACAACAACACAACAACAAACAAGCCATTTTTGAGAAACAAGAAATGATTTTGTTTGCTACAGAGAGGACTGTAGGTAGATGTCTGGTTTCAGATAAAGCTTGATGTGCACTCTGAGCAGATAGAGGAAAGCTCTGAATCTATTGTTTTATTGTTTTTTTCTACCATGTATTCAGTTTATTTTTGTTGTTTTTATTTTTAATTTTTTTTTATTTTTTCCAGCTTTATGAGATATTATTGACATGCAACATATGTAAATTTGGAGTATACGATGTGATGGTTTGATACATGCAGATATTACAAAATGATTACCACAGTAGGAATAGTTAACACTTCCCTCTCCTCACATGATTACCTTTGTGTGTGTATGTGGTGGTAACATTTAAGATCTACTCTTTTAACAACTTTCAGTCATATAATTGTTAATCATTGTCCCCACACTGTACATTGGTTCCCTATAACTTATTTATCTTATAGCTTGGTGTTTGTACCCTTTGACCAACATTCTCCTTGTTACCTACTCCCTTCCCAGCTCCTGACAGCCATCATGCTACTCCATTCCTCTGGGTTCAGCTTTTCAAGAGTCGACATATAACTGTGAACATAGAGTTTTTGTTTTTCTTCTGACATATTTTACTTAGGATAATGCCTTCAAAGTCCATCCATGTTGTCACAAAAGACAAGTTTTCCTTCTTTCCCATGGCTAAATAATATCCCATTATGTATATGTAGTACATAATATATATCATACTCATATATATTTCATATTTTCTTTATCCATTCATCTGTTGATGGATGCTTAGGTTGTTTTCATAACTTGGGTATTGTGAATAATGCTGCAATAAGCATGGGGGGCAGACCTGAATAAATGTGTTTTTGAGTCACTGAATGTTGACACCAGCATCTTAACTTTGCTTGTAGAGTTGGATGCTGAGAGCTGCCTCTGCATCCTGGTTTCCCTGGCCTTTCATCTGGCACGTTCTACCACCTCTCCATGATCTGGGACCTGCCTGATGCTACAGAGGGCTTCCAGGACCTTTCTAGCATGCATTCTGATTAGCGTTTATTCATTATTGGTTATTAAATACTTTGAATATTATTTCTGTTAGTTCCATAAAACTATTACAGAAAAAAAAAAATCTGTGTTCAAGTAGGTTGGAGAGAAATATAAGTGTCACTGTCTCCAAACACGCTTGGAACCCTAGATCCCCTCATGCAGTGTCTTATGAGCCCAGAGATCCACAGAGTAACCTGGAAAAATTCCTGATCTTCCTCTTCCCTTCTTAAGTTCCTCCCCTCTCTATGCCATCTCCACCTGCTGCTCTAGCTCTATTTCTAAAATGCAGATGTGACTAGGTTATTGTCTTGCTTACACACTTGATAATTTCTCATGTCTGCAGAACACAGGCCAAACCCCATCTCAGAGCCTTCAAGATTCTTTGCAAACTGTCATCTACCACCTGTTAACACTGTCATTCTCAATCCCACCGCGAGGCCTGTGTGCACCCAGACATGCAGGATGACTTTGAACTTGGTGAAGACTTCATGGTTTCTCTCTAGTCCCTCATCATCCACCCCTGTTCCTGCAAAGCCCAGTGTGAACTGCGTTCTTCTTATAAAGTCATTATCAGTTTCTTTACTCCAAATGAGTCTCTCTCTCCTCCTCTCAGCTCTCATAGCAATTTGTTCACATGGAGCGCATTTATCCTAGGCCCAATTATATGATTGTTAGCCACGTCTATTCCCTTCTCCTCTACAGTGACCTCTTCAAAAGCTGAGAGCATATAGTGCTCGTTTCCTAATGGCCTACTGTGCCCCACTCCTGGCTCCCTCGTGTCTGACTTCATACCGTTCACCCAAGTTTTCTGTTGTTTCATCAACCTGGGCTAACCAGGAAAACAAGTGACAGTGTTCTTTTCATTTTTCTTTACTATTTGTTTTTTGTTTTGTTTTGTTTTTAGAGAGAGAGTGTGCCCAAGTGGGGGGTGGGGCAGGGCAGAAGAGAGAGAATCTCAAGCAGGCTCCATGCCAGATGAAGAGCCTGATGTGGGGCTGGATCTCATGACCCTGAGATCATGACCCGAGCTGAAATGGAGAGTCAGACACTTAACTGACTGAGCCATGACAAGAACACATGACAAGAGAGCCCAGCCGCCCCATGACAAGAACACTCAGTTAAAAGATCTGCTGTTCAGGGCAGCCAGTGGCCCTGGATAACCATGTGGCCTGGGCAGGTTGCATGAGATCAGAGGCTCTATTTCTTTGAAGGATAAATGAAGAGTACAGCCCAAGTGCAGCTTCTCTACAATTTTTTGGTCTAATCTTTTATATATAAAAATCCAATGGGATTTTAAACATTTGTACTATCAGGCCCATCTGATGTGCTCAGGAAATATTAATCTGTTTTTCTACTGCCAGTGCATTCCACACCTACAAGATCTAGGTGTCCTTAGTTTTAGTTTTGGTTTACGCTTTTGGCAACTGGTCTATCCAGTATCAAAGATGATCTAGGAAGCCCTTGCTAAAAACCATCAGAATTACACTGGAGAAGCCAGTACATGGAGCAGGACTGAGAGCTAGAAAATCCTACTGGCTGATTCAAACATCCTTCCTCCTCACTTAGAGCCTCTCAACAGTCTGGCCATCTGCATTCAAGCCCCACAGAGAGGCCCAGCAGGACCTTAACATGCAAATATGACCATTACTGCCCTGCCTTAAATATGCCAATGATCAATAATGCTTTTAGGACCAAGTTTTTAAATGACTGGATGCACACTGATGTGTGATTTAACCCACGCCTCTCTCTTCTGGCTATATCACTATTCACTTCTTGTTGCAGTCCACAAATCACTAGCCATCCCTCTAAAATATAGGATACCCAGTTAAATTTTAATTTCAGATAAATAACAATGTTTTAATATAAGTATGTTTGAAATATTGAATGGGATGTATTTATACAAAAGTTTTCTTATTTTCTTTTTACCTAAAGTTCAAATTTAACTGGGCATCCTGTATTTGCTAAAATCTGGCCATCTTGTCCATCATAACAGGTGGTCTCAAGGACCTCTGTCTTTTTCCTGCTGTCGTGTCTTCCATCAACAGCTTCTTCTCCCATCTCTTCCTACTTCACAACCATGCATCATTTAGGACTCTTTTCATTTCTTCTGAAAAGATCCATTACCTCTCATTTTGATTTAGATGGTTTTTTTTCTGTAGTACCCTGGGCTTATGTCTAATAAACTACTTATAAACATCTCTTCTACTTATTTATTTGTCTATTTATCTGACTCACTAAGCTAGACATTTCTTGAGGATAGGATCCGTGGTTGCTATTTATGTTTAGAAACTAACACAATGCCTGGCATTTGATAGCTCTTTAATAATGCTTGTTTGTTGAGTCAAATGGTGTCATTTTACTAGCTTTTGAAAGCACATAGAGAAAAACACATGGGCAGAAGCCTAGGTTTCTCAGTTAAAGAAGATACGAGATATCAAAATGGATAACTAATTTCCAGATGGTCACATTCATGGGGCATTTTATGGGAATGCAGTAAGGATGCAGACTGTAGATACAAGAAGAGGGACGTTCCAGGAAGGCACAGTTCGAAACATCATGGCCGGCCATCAGATATCTAAAACATAGAGATGAGACCAGAAACAAGACATAGTGTCTTGCAAGCCTTTTATCCTTAGTGTCCCCATGGAAGAATAAGTCAGTTTAATGAGAATTTGACAGTGAAGAAAAGATGGATTACTAGCTGACAGTTAAATGAAGGCTAGCCCATGAAACCTTTTCCTTTGTAAGAATTTTAGCAGGAGGGGTGCCTGGGTGGCTCAGTGGGTTAAGCCGCTGCCTTCGGCTCAGGTCATGATCTCAGGGTCCTGGGATTGAGTCCCGCATTGGGCTCTCTTCTCAGCGGGGAGCCTGCTTCCCTCTCTCTCTCTCTCTCTGCCTGCCTCTCTACCTACTTGTGATTTCTCTCTGTCAAATAAATAAATAAAATCTTTAAAAAAAAAAAAAGAATTTTAGCAGGAGACAGGCCTCTGGTTGGCTCAGCCGGTAGAGCATGTGACTCTCAATCTCAAGGTTGTGAGTTCAAACTCCATGGGGCATGGAGTCAACATTTGTTTGTTTGTTTGTAAGATCTTATTTATTTACTTATTTATTTATTTGAGAGAGAGTGAGAGTGAGAGCACAAGCAAGGGGAGGAGCAGAGAGAGAGAGAGAGAAGCAGATGCGGGCTTGATCCCAGAATCCTGAGATCATAACCCAAGCAGAAAGCAGACCCTTAACTAACTGAGCTACCCAGGCACCCATGGTGTCTACTTAAAAAAAAAAAAAAAAAAAAAAAAAAAGGAAAGAAAAAGAAGAAGAATTTTGGCAGGAGAGACTGAATGGGACCATCTGGTCACATCTGTCTTGACAAAACTATTCTCGTAAGCAAGGGGCCACAGAACAGTCATGAATGGTGGCTTTGAGAGCCATGGCAAGCCCTTCTGCTGGGTGTGCAAGGGGAGCAGGAGTGGGAGTAGCAAGTGCTTGCAAAGGCAGATAGCAACTTTCCTCTTTTCTTTGTGAATTAATTAGAGCTGGGAGGACAGTTACGCAAGGGGAGACTTGATGGATCTGCTAAAGAAAGGAAAAGAGAAACACAGGCTGTCAAAATTTGGCAACATCTTATGATCCCAGCTCATCCTTGGTTTAACTCATTTCTTAAGCAGAAGATTTTCCCTATTTTTCTGTTCTTTTCTCTTCCTTTTCATCTCATCAACGTACTTCTATGCTTCAGCCCCACTCCCCAAGTGAATGGTTTTTGACTTAGTAGATCTTTAATAATATATAAGCTACTGTCTTACACTTTCAGAATAAATATTAAAGGCCTGAAGAATACTCATAGTTCTCACAATGCTCATCTTCTAGGAATTAACCTAAGGAAGTAATTAGAGGCTAAAGATTTCTGTTCAATGGTGCTCATAATATTGTTGTAATAAATAATTCTGAGATATTCATGTGGTGAAATAGTATGCATTCATGAAAATAGTGTTTTCTAGGAATAACTAATAGCAAAGGGGATGCTTGTGATTGGGAATGCTATCATGAAAGCCAAAAGAAAAGACCCTGTGTTGCAAGCAGTATGATGTATATATTAGTTATAACATACATGTGTGCATATATGTATACATATAAAATATATAGTGTAACAGATATGTTACACTATTAGAGTGTATGAGAAACAATAGAACATTGAAGTTAGAAGCATTAGGCTTGGGGGCGCCTGGGTGGCTGGGTGGGTTAAAGCCTCTGCCTTCAGCTCAGGTCATGATCTCAGGATCCTGTGATCAAGCCCCGCATTGTGCTCTCTGCTCAGCAGGGAGCCTGCTTCCTCCTCTCTCCCTCTCTGCCTGCCTCTCCACCTACTTGTGATCTCTGTCTGTCAAGTAAATAAATAAAATCTTAAAAAAAAAAAAAAAAGAAGCAGCATTAGGCTTGGAATCAGAATGACTTAGACTTACTGCTTTTTAGGTGAGATCCCGGGAATTCACTGAACCTCAAGATGTCATTGTAAAATGAGGATAATAGTACCTGTCTTACAGAGTTATTTTGTGTATTTATATGAGGAAAGCATCTGTCGAATGCCTACTGTCCTACCGCGTAGTAGGAATTCAGAAAGTGGTGTTTGCATATAAACATATAAAAATCCAAGAGATTACCACCAAAATATGTATACCAAAATATTAACACGAGTTGTCACTAGGTAGTGGTATTATAGGTTTTTCAATTTATTTTCCATGCTTTTTCATTTTTAGAGTTAGCTATAGTGAATATGTATTATTTTTATAATAGAATTAAACTATTATATTAAATAAATTGACATAAAGCTTGTAACAGCTATGACGTTTCTTCAGCAACAAAGAATGCTTTGTTTCAGCCTTTCTTTTCTTTTATCATTAGAGGCATGATAAAAAGATCTAGGGATATTGTCAAAAATATGCCAAGATCAAATAGGGAACTCTGTGTGACTCAATACTTCCTGGCAGAAAATGAAGGCTCAGTATCCTCAGTACTTAAACAAAATCTTAACTCACTAAGCCAGTTTGCAGGCATTATGTTTATGTTATACTTGTAAAGTTCAATTACTATTACCCGAACAGTGAGATGGTATGGTTTCCAAAAATCATGCTTTGCAGCAAGGACACCAAATTAATTATGCTTGATGAAGCACTATGTTAGTGGGAGCAGTACTTAGTAACAAAGGACAGGATAAGCTTTCACTAGTCGCCTGCCTGATTAAAAACCTTGAAAAGCTTTATAGAGCAGGCTGCATTTATTTAGGGACATTATTAGTTTGCTTGCCGATATTTCCTCCATCCTCTGTAGCTATCATGGACTACTGGGCTTGACTGACTTGTATCTGTTCTTTTGCTTTCATTTCTCTCTGAGGAATGACAGTTAATAATGAGAAAAGGAGTGTGTTATCACAAACAACACTGAGATTGAGAAGGGATTTCACAGCAGCTGCGGCAGCTTAAACCTTCCCAGACAGGAATACCCACCAAACAAAGGCAGTTTTGTTTGTCCAACGCGACAAAGGTTATTACTACCTTGTTTGTAACAAAGTGTGTTAGCGTCTGGTGTGATCAAATGATGGAGCTTTTCAGTCTAGAAATAAATATTTTTACAGTGTTATGTGATTTCTGTTATCAGTTAGGGAAGTAGTAAAAAACTCTAAAGCATTTTCTGACATACGCCTTCCTGCAAGCTCTGACAAAGCCTTCTTTCTGTCCTCAGCTCTCAGTCATCATGCTGGTCTTAACATCATTAAATGATGAAATCACTGCAGTATCTTTGGAGCTGTTTGCTACGATACTGGCCTCTCCATATTCAAGTGGTTCTTCTGAGCCTTGACTATGTTATATGTTCATTAGTTTAGATACAGTTTATAATTTAGATAATGTGATAATTCAGGAAACATTAACAAGTGGAAGGTGTATTAGAAAGGAGGTGTGTCATGATTGTTTTCAGAGAAGGAGATGATTGTATGCCTGGAGAATTCAGGAGAATTAGAAAAGATACAATATAAACATCCCAAAACCTAAAACATTTTTTAGGAATAATCAATAATAAATTATAATGAAAAGAGATGATTTGCAATAGTGGCTCTTCAATGAGCCAGACAGATGTGGATTCCTTTCAGGTGGAGGAATGACACGTTCCCTAAACTTGCTCCTCACTTTGAGCCCTGGACTCCTAAACATTTTGCTTTCTGTTCCAAATTTCACAAGGTAGATTGTGAAAAAGTTCTCACCAGTTTTTGGCTATGGAAATCATAGTGGATCAAATCCATGGGGGAATAAACACCGTAACATCTTCCCCATTCTCGGGACGCCTGGGTGGCTCAGTTGGTTGGACGACTGCCTTCGGCTCAGGGTGTGATCCTGGAGTCCGGGGATCGAGTCCCGCATCAGGCTCCCAGCTCCATGGGGAGTCTGCTTCGCTCTCTGACCTTCTCCTCGCTCATGCTCTCTCTCACTGTCTCTCTCTCTCAAATAAATAAATAAAATCTTTAAAAAAAAAAAAAATCTTCCCCATTCTCATCTCCTCCTAAGACAAAACACATTTCCTCAGATATTAACTAGGGTGTTTGTCTCCAGCATAGACAATCTTTTACAGTCTCACCCTAAAGTAGTTTTAGCTGCTTCAACCACATCACCATTTGGAAAGTATGATGTTTTGGTTAGGAGGATTACAGTGGGTTGAATGGCGCCCCCTCCCCCCAAAAGATATGTTCATGTTTGTTTGTTTGTTAGATTTTATTTATTTATTTGATAGAGATTACAAGTAGTCAGAGAGGCAGGCAGGGAGAGAGGAAGAAGCAGGCTCCCTGCTGAGCAGAGAGCCCGATGTGGGGCTCTATCCCAGGACCCTGAGACCATGGCCTGAGCTGAAGGCAGAGGCTTAACCCACTGACCCACCCAGGCGTCCCATGTTCATGTTCTATTCTCAAGAAACTGAATGTGACCTTATTTGGACAAAGGACAACTGTAGATGTGGTAAGTTAAGGATCTTGAGACAAGATCATCCTGGCTTATACCAGTGCACCCTAAATCCAAGGACATGTATCCTTGTAAAGGACACACAGAAGAGAGACAGAGGAGACACAGTGGCCACTGGAGAAGAAAGAGCTAGGATTGAAGCGATCACAAGCCTAAGAATGCCACCAGAAACTGGAAGAGACAAGGAACAAAATCTCTTCTAGAGCTTCTGGAGAGTGTATGGCCATACTGATACCTTGATTTTGGACCTCTGGTCTCTAGAATTGTGAAAGAGTAAGTTCTGTTCCTTCAAGATAGCCCATTTATGGCCAGTTGTCACAGCGGCCCCAGGAAACTGAAACAAGCGGTTCTAAATTTAACCGACCAGGTTTCTAGCCTCAGATCTGCTATGATGCTGAGAAAGTTGATAAACTTCTTTACAGTTCTCATCTATAAAATGGGTGTAATAATAATAGTATATCCCTCATCAGGTTATTGTGAGAAATCAATAAGCTATCTTTACATTATTATCATTGCATCTACATAATGAAAAGGCCAGTGAAGGGGGATTGCCTTGTTCAGAGATAAATTGAGGCATATTAAAAATTTTAAGAGTTGATGTGAGGAAAAATCAAATTCAATTGGGCAGTGCCAAACTGGAAATGGTTAGGAGTGCTCCACTGACAGGAGCTGGGGGTGAGACTTACATAGAGAAGGTACAGAAGCAAAGAAGAAATTACTTGGTTGGCTACAGCATAAAGCCTAGTTAGCTGTTAGTAATTAGTGTCCTTAGCATTTTGGTTGCATAACCTTGAGGCACTTACAGGTTTAGGTTTCAGTTTGCTTACATAGGCCACCACAGCATTAGAGATACCTCAGTCTAATGGCCTCTTTGCTCCATTAATTTAACAGCTCGAACAAGGAAAGAGTGATCTCTAAAGATGTATTGGAGTCACCACCTCTTAACAGATAGAAGCTACTTTTAGCATTTAAATGTCAGCTTTGCTTCAGCTTCTACCCAACCCATTTTCAAATATCCTAAAGTCTGTGTTTTACCCGAGTAGCCTGGACAGGGCTTTGCAGATGCTCCTCCTGGCCTACTGCCTCAGTTTCACACACTGAATGGACTGACCTGGTTTTCATCACGACTTCTTATAATCTAGATGCTATTTAATGGCACCAAAGAGTCACTTGTCTTGATCTCATTTTCTTCATTCATTCACAGCTTGCTCCTAAACTATAAATCACTTTGAAATGTCTTACATATCTTTTGTATCCTCTGGAATCTTGCATATAGTGGGTCTATGGTAAACAATGAATAGAGTCATGAATGACTCTCCTGGGCACACAAGGGGGATTGAAGAAGCTGTAAAACACTCTCAGAGACCTCCAGGAATGGCCTGTCATTGAGCTAACTTCTCTCTTATGTTGTAGCATGTGAAAGTTTGCATAAACTTTCCACTTAGCTCATGATGTGCTGATGTCTGCTCTTTCTATAGTTCAAGCTTCAGAACCCAGTCTGAACATCATTTTCTGAGAAAATCCTTCCCTGAAGGGTTAGGTCCATCATATCCACAAAACCCTCTACTTCTTCAAAACATGCATCTCACCTGTAATGATCAATTTAACTTCTATCTTTCTTAGAAGATGTTAAGGTCCATGAATCAGGACCAGGTAGGTTTATTCCCACCTGTATACCTTCATCGAGCTCATCTCCTGGTACTTATTTGTCATGTATTTAGTAAATAATTCTGATTACTTATGCCACCATGTAATAAAAATAATATCACCACCTTTTCTTCTTTAGCTTCGGTCTGCATTTTTTCACAAATCTTTTTTTCTATGCAAGTTGGTTTGTAAGGGAGTAAAACAGCTGACATGTATATTATGTTTTTATTAAAGGCAAAGCAGCTTAGGGATTTAATGGACTCAATGAAAAATATTACATTCAGAAATGACCACTTTGAGTTTTCAGTCTTTCTTTTGTATAATTTGTAACCCTGCAGAATTAACATAAATTTCTATACCTGCAAAGGCACAAGGCCTTAGTTTTCTGATAAACCAATCGACAATTAAATTTTTTTCCAGAAAAATTCTGTAGGAAGAAGACATTAAGAATGAGCTAAAGCTTCCAATTTTATTGGGATAGTGATGAGACCAATTCAAAAGAAGCAAATTAAATTTCATTTCCTTCAAATACATTTGTAGTATTTCTGATATTGTATGCTGTGGAGCACCAGTCCCTTGAGATGATCTATGAAAAAGAACTTAACAAGCAAATTAGTTTTAGAAATACCACTATTTATAACCCCTTTTGAAGAGTATAATATGTATTAGCATATTAAATGCTCTGTGGTGTCCTAATGTTAAGAAATCAACTTATTTTAAATCAGCAATTCCTAAACTTATTTAAATAAGGAATTCTCAAACTTCTTTTCTAAACAAGTCATACTTGTTAACATTCTGAGAAAATCTTTGAAACACCCTTTAAGAAATTCTGTACTGGGGTAATGATTATGAACATACAAATTTTAAATTATAGAACAAATATATAACAATTATTACCACACTTGAAAGATAATGCTGAGTTGGTTATGCCTCCTAACCATTGTGTAGGGTCAATACCTTACCTGTATAAAACCAGACACTTAATCTTTTCAAATGTGGCCAAGGACATCTGCATTGCATGGTAATTTAACTAAGTAGCCATAAACTAAGTTCACAGAATGAAGGACAGCGATAATTTGCCCAAAGCTTAGATTGCCCTGTCTTTTAGTCACAATTAAAAGTTTTTCTAAGTGCCTTCCATGCATACAGTGCTTACTAATTGATAGAAGAATTAATATCCAACACTGTCAAAAAATACTTATAGATTCATGGAATTATTGTGAAGACTAAACCAACAAAATTTAGAGTAGACACTCTATAAATTATAAAGTGCTTACCGCTATGTTTGGTACAACCTTCTCAACAAAGAAGATTGTCATCAATATCCTTGAAATTGCCTCTCACGTCTTGGAAGTTCTGCTTATTAGAGAGAAGAAACACAGAACAAGGCTCTGAAATTCTTTCTTGACAAATTGGGCTGCATGGCAGCTTGTTCATAGGACCTGAAATTTCATCTGAATACTAATGTTGGCATTGTGTTGACTTTACCAAGTCAAGCTCGAACACTCAGGTTTGCGGTTCACCCACCATACAAATTTTCTTCATTACTGCCATGTCCTCACATTCTAAAAGTCTGCCTTGCAAGAAATTACACGCATCTGAACACCGTCAACAAATGAGATCTGACAAGTAAACATTTTGCAGCAATGGGATTTGAAATCTGGACTTTGATTGCCTTCAACTCCTGATGATATCGTATCACAGATTCCTCATGTGATGTATTAAAAGTGTCCTTCCTTTTTGAAAAGCCATGGGGAATCAATAAAGAGTGAGAATTTTTAACAAGCTGTAACACCTCAAAGCTGAAGTAATTAGTTCATGAAACTTGACATGCCACTCTTCTGAAGGTGAACCTTGGAAACTAGAGAAACAATCTGATCTAAGAAAGTCTGTTTCACCTGCCATTTCGTGCAGAGACCGGATGGCTCTCCACTCTTGGTAGTAACTTCCCAAAAGTAATCTAGATAAGCATTCTCACTGACTGAACTCAGGAAGATTCCAGCATCCTCTCTGATGCGCATGGGATAAAGCCCCCCACAATACAGGAGTCACCATTTCTAGGGAGTTGCAACTAAATCAAAGTGTGTCACTTATTACAGACTCAAGCTCTCATAATACAACTTCCATTACACAGTAGAAATAGAAGCCCAAGTGTTCTCAAGTAGTGCAACACAATAGAAAGTTTCAAATTTCTAAGTACAAATTTGGTCTGTTACTAGCTAGATTTGAATGGTGGTCATGGTTGCCAGTGGTAATGCTGGGAGATTAATTAGAGAGATTAATTCTTTCCCTGTAAAATAGGGGAAAAAATGCTCTGTCCAAACTGTAAAAAATACACATGGGCTTATTTTGTGTAAATGGCTGTCTTAGTTTGAAATCCCCCTAGAACCAAATCTTAACACAAGAACTTGGGTGCAATAGTTTATTTCTGGGAAAATAGTCCCAGAAAATATCAATAAGGAAAAGGGAAAAGAGGTAGAAATGGACATGATTTCCAATAATCATTAGACACAACTGACTTAGTCTTACTGGGAACCCTAAGAAGCTGTATAGGACACATATCTTAGAGTTATCTCACCTAAGGGGTGATACTACTGTGTACATATATACCAACTCCACTCAGCCATGAAGGAAGGCTGTTCTGGGAGAGGAGGTGTTAACTCTTGACACTTCAGCTGTCACATGCATGGATTGAGTGGTCTTAGAGGAAGCTAGGGAAAGCCCTTAAGCAAAGAAATGTTGGTCCTGACAGCTGAAAGTAGACTGATGTACACTTAAATGGAGAGGCCAGGGGAATATGAGCTGAGTATTGACAGATACACATACACACATACACAGACATATACATGCGTGTGTATATATGTATACCAAGAACTTCACTTTGTGATCTTCTCAGTCATTTTTCCTTCTAGTCTTTAGAATTTGAACCACTATCATGAATTAAATGAAAAAATTTTACCTGCAAAATTTTTATGAAAGTATTACCCCAAAAGTATCCATAACCAACTTACAGTACTGTTCTACCTGTCTTACAACCTAATATGAATGGTATAAATGGTACACATCATTCTACAACTTGTAATTTTCATTTCACATTGTTTTTATAGTCTACCCATGTTGAAACATTTATTTTCAATTGTTTTATAGCAAGAGTCAGCAAATATTTTGTAAAGAGCCAGATAATAAATATTTTAGGTGTTGAAAGTCAGATAGTCTACCATACAAAATTTTTAAGTTTTGATACAATTTATCAATTTGTTCTATGAATTATGTTTTGAGGTTTATTTTTTTAAATAACCCTCAAAATGGTGTGAAAATTTTTCAAATCTTTCTTTACTTATAAGACAATCCCCTCTAACTTCTCATGTGTATGCAGAGTCCAAAAGTAACCCCTCATCTAGCTCTGAGTGATAACTTTTAACTCCAGCTCTGTAAGGGCATTGGAATCCAACTGTCTAAAATGTATATCCAGCCCTCAAAGTTGAGACAGATCTTTAACTTCAATTCTAGCTCTCCTAGATTTGAGTAATTTTTTTCATTTTTAACACCTGAAGATCTCCCTTTCTTGCTACTAAGTTTAATTTTGTACTTTTTTGTTATATTTTCCCCTGTGGTTTCATCTTTTGTGAACAGGAAGGGAGACTTTCCATTTCTGCTTGGGTCTTCCAGATGTTTGCAAAAAAATTGTTCATTCACATTGCGTCTCTAAATGGACAAACTCATGATAAAATTGGTGCCCTGGGAATGTAGCTGGCAACATTAATTCTACCTGGTGCCACAGTTTTTGCCAGTGAGTCTAAATCATGAATTCCTTGAAGGCAGAAACAATATTTTATGTATCATTTTATCTTTAGTACCCATGATACTGCTCTATAGTATTAGGTACTTGTTAGATGTATGTTAAAACAACATGAAATAGAAATTGTTGAAGAGGCTTTATGGGGACCTACATACAGAATGGCACAAGAAAGTCAGTGATCATTTCTATACTGGATACTAGGACTCAATTCACTTAACATTATTCATTTAGCATCTCTTGTGAATTCTTCTCAGTCTTGAAGGATGATATAGAAAATAGCATAGATTATTTCGTTTTGATCTGGGAAGGCTCTGAGCTCCTTGCTGTCTTGTAGTAGACAAGGATAACACACAAGGAACCTTGCAGAATGTGGTGCATATGCATATATATGTCACAGATGATACTAATGGTTCAGCTGCAAATGATATGAAAGTTTAGAAAACCAAAGATGTATTATGAGAAAGGGAATCAAGAAAGATGTCTTAAAGGAGGAGAGATTTGGTCAGATTCTTCCAGAATGGGCAGCATTTCAGTAGTCCACCAAAGAGAGCATTCCTGGGAAAGGGAGCAGTACATGAATTAAGATCAGCAGATAAAAAGAGCACAATGTGTCCACAGGGATGATGTTGGGTCTGCCTTTGTTAAAGTCACTGTATATTGCCCGGTCTTCTCTACTTTTCTACCTAAAGCTGGGGAGGTGGTTGGAGAGATAGCCTAGCATACTCAGAAAGAGTGAGTGAGGTCTATAAAGGCATTTAGATAGCTCATTTGTAGATCCTAAAAGAAGTGTAAGCTGTGCATCTAGGGCATACCATCCAGGGGCTTTAAAGATTTTCTTAAAGAGTGTATTTATTTATTTGAGAGAGAGAGAGAGTGGATGAGAGAGAAAGAAGAAGCAGGGGAAAGGGAAGAGTAAGAAGGAGAAGAAGCAGATACCCCACTGAGCAGGCTGACTGATGTGGGGCTTGATCCTGGACTCTGGCATCAAGGCAGACACTTAACTGATTGAGCCACCCAGATGCCCCACCTAGTCACTTTAAAAGTCCTTTGCCGACTCTCTTGTTTTCAGGCTGTATCTCAGTGGAAGATAAAGAAAGTCACCTTTGGGTGTCTGTGTAGCATAATAATCCTAGAATTTGATATCTGTATTTAGTTCTGCCCCACCCCCACCCCCGCTACTGTGTGATCTGAGGACAGAGACATGGGATTGCTAACAGCAGTGGATTCCACACACCCTGACTAGTAAGAACAGAGACTGAAGGCATCTGGGAGAAAAACGGATCCTTGCTGAAGGTCTGGTTAGTTTGTACCCTGGCTGCAGCAGTCATCCTGGCAGCAAAGCTAGTTCCAGACTCTTGACTCAGGAAAAACTATTATGAAAGTGCCTAGAAAAATGAATACACAATATCCTTATTTTCCTTTTTTATTTACATTACTTAAAGCAAATAGTTGTATAAGAAAGAATAGTGTTTCCCACTTGCTCTTCTCCAGCTCGTTTTAGATTGTGTGTGGACATTGCCCAGGTCTTATTAGTGGTTCACTCCTCATGAGTCACATCTTTGGGTGTTTGGGGCCCAGACTATTGCTCCCTTGCTGCCAAAACCATCTTTATTTCCCTCTCTGATCTCTACCCCTTTCCCAGGATGAACTGATAGTCTCTGAACCACTATTTTTGCCTCAGATAAAACATTCTTAGCTGACAGTATTTGCTAAGCTCATAAAATAAGAGAATAATGGCCAACTCAAATAAACTTGAGAACAATTCCCCGAATTTTAAGAATGGAAAAATGTTATGAAGGTTATGCCATGTTATTTAGTGGAACACTATGCCAAATGATTGAATTATGAGGATGGATTTTAAAGTGAAAAGGGCACAGGCCAATTACAAAATGGGCAAAAGATCTGGACACTGCACCAAAGAAGATATACAGATGCCAAATAAGCATAAGAAAAAATGGTCAAATTCATTTTTTATTGAGATATTGCAAATTAAACCAACAATGAGGTATCACTGTCCACCTATTAGAATAGGTAATATACTAAATTCTGTCAATACTAATTGCTGGCAATGATTTGAAGCAATAGGAAGTCTCATTCATTGCTGGTAGGAATGCCAAATGGTACAGTCACATTGGAACCCAGTTTGGCAGTTTCTTACAAAGCTAAACATTGGCTTACCATATGACTCAGTAATCATTCTTCTAGGTATACACTTAACTGATTTGGAAACTTAAAAACCTGTGTATAATGGTTATAGTGACTATATTCATAATCATTGCAAACTGGAAGTAAGCAAGATGTCCTTCAAAGGTGACTGGATAAAAAATCGTAATGCATCCATACAACAGAAACCATCCTGCAGCACAAAAAAAATGAGCTCCCAAGTTCTGAAAAGCCATGGACATATCTTAAATGCTCAGTGAAAGAAGCTAGTCTGAAAAAGCTACATGTGTGCTTCCACTTACATGACCATCTGGAAAAGGCAAAACTATTGAGATGGTAAGCAAATCAGTGGTTGTTAAGAGTTCTATGGGAGAAGGGGAAGGAATTGAACACATGAAGCACAAAGGATTTTTTTAGGGTGGTGAAACTATCCCATATAATCCTGTGGACCCATAGAACTTTATAGCAAAAAAGTGAAAATGTATGCAAATTTTAAAAAGTCTTAGGATATCTGGGAATCCCAAGATGAGATGTAAAATGTAGCAAAACTGTGTAACTGTATCACAAGTGCATGAAACAGTCTCACTGAGGGATATGGAGGAAAATTGCTGATCTAAATAACTTTGGAAATGGGTAGAGTCTCTAAAACTAAAGACGAAAGAAATACACATATGCAATGTAATTTGGTTGATAAAGTTGCTGCCTGCAGGTATATGGATTAACAGTTCTGAAACCCCTATACATGGAAAGGAGATTTGAACAATTAACTACATGGATGAAAGAAGGCATCACATTTTTTACTGTTGTAATGGGAGGTTACAGGAAAGCAAAGGAAGAGGCTGGAATGACCCATGAGGTAATGGATTAGAGTTGGAGACATTAGTATGAATGCATGTTTAGCTTAATGTAGATATATTTTTAAAAAGATTTTATTTATTTATTTGATAGAAAGCACAAGTAGGCAGAGAGGCAGGTGGGGGGTGGGTGGGGGAAGGAGGCTTCCTGCTGAGGCAGAGAGCCCAGTGCGGGACTCGATCCCAGGACCCTGGGATCATGACCTAAGCCGAAGGCAGAGGCTTTAACCATCCAGGCACCCCTAGCTTAATGTAGATATAGATAGTTATATATAGACATATTTCTAGATATGTATATATACATATAGTATAGCAAATCATATTTTTTTGCTCTGTCTAAAGGGTATCTAAATACCCTTGTTGTAATGAATGCACATAGCACCCAGATTTTGGTTTCTAATACCATCCTCCAATAAAAAGAACAAAGGCATCTTCACAGAAGTGGCTGATTTTAGGACTAGGTTAGGAAATATACAAAATGAGCTTTGGACTATCTTAAAGTAAAAAAAAAAAAAATAAGGATGTGGCCTAAATAAAATATCAATTACATGTCAAAAAAACACAGGTACCAACTGGTAGAGCTCCCAGTATCCAATTCTGAAGCAATTTGAGGCACAAAATAAAATATTATTGGATTATAGCATAACATATAAAATAAATACCATGGAGCCATACTGACAAGTAATTGAATAAAATAAATGGGGGAGAAGTATATTCTGCTCTTAAGGAAGAGGAACATAACTCCCCAGTCCCTAAGTATGGTCTGCCCAAGTGACTTCCCTCAATGAGGACAGTGTGCAAAGGGAAGGAAAAGACTAACTTTAAGTGGAAAAACCTGTTAAACACTACCTAGGCCATGTTGGCGAGTTCAATGTCAACAGTGAAAAGTCATGTTGATTGTATGATATGATGAGAATGGTACTTTATTTACCTCTGTGATCTTCTTTCCAACACCCATAATCCTAGAGTAATCATGAGAAAACATCAGAAAAATCCCAGTTGAGTGAAATTATACAAAATACTATCAATACTACTCAAAACTGTCAAGACCATCAAAAACCAGAAAAGTGAGAAATTGTCACAGGCCAGAGGAGCCTGAGGAGATATGATGACTAAATGTAATGTAGCATGATGGGTGGAATCTTGAAAGAGGAAAAGGTCATTAGAGAAAAACTGACACAATCTGAACAAGTATGGACTTTAATTGTAATGTATCAATATTAGTGCATTAATTGTGGTGTATGTACCATTCTGATGTAAGATGTTAACAATAGGTAAAATGGGGTTTGGGGTTTATGGGAACTCTGCATTAGCTTCTCAGTTTGAATGTAAATCTAAAAGGCATTCTACAATAAAAAGTTTATTAAAAAATGAAAAGGGTCTTATAATAATATTTCTACTTAGAAAAATACTGCTCTATACTCTTTATTAGACCTCATAATATCAAAGTATTTTTCCATGAAAGATTATGAACTTCAAGGGATCTGACAGAAATTTGCTGTAAATTTTTTCTTCTAATATATTTTAATCAGGAATAAAACCAATATGTATATTAAAATGTATTATGTAGCAGATTTTAACATTGGAACCAACTAGCTTGTTATCTTGTGCTTCCAAGTTAATTAAATTTTATTTTAAAGATTTTTATTTATTTGTCAGAGAGAGAGAGGGAGAGAGAGTGAGCGCAGGCAGACAGAATGGCAGGCAGAGGCAGAGGGAGAAGCAGGCTCCCTGCTGATCAAGGAGCCCGATGTGGGACTCGATCCCAGGATGCTGGGATCATGACCTGAGCCGAAGGCAGCTGCTTAACCAACTGAGCCACCCAGGCATCCCACCAAGTTAATTAATTTTTGAGCAGTCCTCAGGATAAGTCTTCTTGGCCACTTATATATAGCTACTGGGTACTGTGATCATGCAAGATGAATTTTTTTATAAGAACAAGTACCATTTGCCATAACTTGTCCATGTGAATATGGACTTTCTCTAAGCTGAATAAACAAAAGTCAAGGCAGACATTCGTTGCAGACTCATCTTCAACTTGTTGGCATAATCCCAATTTTGAATAATTTAGTATTTATTGAAACAACTTAATTAAGTGATCTCTAAAGATACAAGGCAAAAATACACTTGTAAATTAAATATATTATAAAGTAAAATTTTATTAATGAAATATCACTGTTTATAAAGTTAGGATTACTGTTTTACATATTGGATCATACTTATTACTTAATTTTAAGAGAGGTTTCTGATTTTTTTTAAGCCTTGAAAGCTACTTTTAATGCAACAAAACTTAGTCTCTAATATAGTCTAGAATTGATATACCTGGCAATTCATTTATGACCCATATCACATATGATTGTTTTTGTTCAAAATTCTCTAAAGTCCTGAATTAACATTTGTATCAAAAAAGAAAGAAGTGAAATTTAATAAGTGAAATAGCATCGGCTGACAAACCCATTACAAGTAAACAATAGAGTCTTTTCTGAAAGGGGAGGTAAGGATGAGAAAAAACACAGTTGTGGTGTTTTGGTGGAAATCCTTTTTTTTAAAATTTATTTTTTATTTTCAGCATAACAGTATTCATTATTTTTGCACCACACCCAGTGCTCCATGCAATCCGTGCCCTCTATAATACCCACCACCTGGTACCCCAACCTCCCACCCCCTGCCCCTTCAAAACCCGCAGATTGTTTTTCAGAGTCCATAGTCTCTCATAGTTCACCTCCCCTTCCAATTTCCCCCAACCGCCTTCTCCTCTCTAACTCCCCATGTCCTCCATGATATTTGTTATGCTCCACAAATAAGTGAAACCATATGATAATTGATTCTCTCTGCTTGACTTATTTCACTCAGCATAATCTCTTCCAGTCCCGTCCATGTTGCTACAAAAGTTGGGTATTCGTCCTTTCTGATGGAGGCATAATACTCCATAGTATATATGGACCACATCTTCCTTATCTATTCGTCCGTTGAAGGGCATCTGGTTCTTTCCACAGTTTGGCGACCGTGGCCATTGCTGCTATAAACATTGGGGTACAGATGGCCCTTCTTTTCACTACATCTGTATCTTTGGGGTAAATACCCAGGAGTGCAATGGCAGGGTCATAAGGAAGTTCTATTTTTAATTTCTTGAGGGATCTCCACACTGTTCTCCAAAGACGCTGCACCAACTTGCATTCCCACCAACAGTGGAAGAGGGTTCCCCTTTCTCCACATCCTCTCCAACACATGTTGTTTCCTGTCTTGCTAATTTTGGCCATTAAAACTGGTGTAAGGTGATATCTCAATGTGGTTTTAATTTGAATCTCCCTGATGGCTAGTGATGATGAACATTTTTTCATGTGTCTGATAGCCATTTGTATGTCTTTATTGGAGAAGTGTCTGTCCATATCTTCTGCCCATTTTTTGATATGACTGTCTGTTTTGTGTGTGTTGAGTTTGAGGAGTTCATTATAGATCATGGAAATCCTTTTTTATACTTAAGGGAGTATCAGACAAATCATTTTGTGATCCTCAGCACATCTATAAACAGATACACTGCTCGAGCTGCCTAAGAAATGAAGGGGGGGAGGCAAAACAGCCCCTGAAAGCCCTCCAAGTTCAAAGAGAACACTGTAGGCTTTTATCGCATTTACCAAATGACCAAGTATAAACAACAGTGTTGGTTTCATAGTATCTTTATTTAGCATGTCGTTTCTGTTTTCCCATTTCCTACTTTTTCGTCCATTGCTTTTCTTCACCAAGCTTTACTCTTTTCAGCAGTCTGCCATGCTGTGGAGTCTCCTAATCTTCTGAGTCACAATTTTTATTTATTTATTTATTTATTTTTTCCAATTTATTTATTTTCAGAAAAACAGTATTCATTATTTTTTCACCACACCCAGTGCTCCATGCAAGCCGTGCCCTCTATAATACCCACCACCTGGTACCCCAACCTCCCACCCCCCCGCCACTTCAAACCCCTCAGACTGTTTTTCAGAGTCCATAGTCTCTCATGGTTCACCTCCCCTTCCAATTTACCCAAATTCCCTACTCCTCTCTAATGCCCCTTGTCCTCCATGCTATTTGTTATGCTCCACAAATAAGTGAAACCATATGATAATTGACTCTCTCTGCTTGACTTATTTCACTCAGCATAATCTCTTCCAGTCCCTTCCATGTTGCTACAAAAGTTGGGTATTCATCCTTTCTGATGGAGGCATAATACTCCACAGTGTATATGGACCACATCTTCCTTATCCATTCGTCCGTTGAAGGGCATCTTGGTTCTTTCCATAGTTTGGCGACTGTGGCCATTGCTGCTATAAACATTGGGGTACAGATGGCCCTTCTTTTCAAGACATCTGTATCTTTGGGGTAAATACCCAGGAGTGCAATTGCAGGGTCATAGGGAAGCTCTATTTTTAATTTCTTGAGGAATCTCCACACTGATCTCCAAAGAGGCTGCACCAACTTGCATTCCCACCAACAGTGTAAGAGGGTTCCCCTTTCTCCACATCCTCTCCAACACATGTTGTTTCCTGTTTTGTTAATTTTGGCCATTCTAACTGGTGTAAGGTGATATCTCAATGTGGTTTTAATTTTAATCTCCCTGAGGGCTAATGATGATGAGTATTTTTGTTTAAAAGTCAGATATAATTTTCGACCTGTGCAAGATCTGAGAATTACTCTTTGTCTCTCTGTCTCCACGATGTAACTCTCCCTTAGATTTCCCTCACATCTGTGGTTGCTCCTTTGCTGTCTCCTCTGAGACTCCTCTTTCTCTGGCTCAAGCCTTAACAATCGAAACTCCTGTTCCCTTACCCCTGATTTTCTACTCTTATACTTTTCACCGACTTCTGCGTGACATAAACAACATCTATGGCATCAAATACTGCATAGTTTGTTGATGATTACAGAAACCTGTGTTTTTAGGCAGGATTTCTCTAGCGAACTCCAAGTCTTATGTTCTAAGTGTCTACTGAAGTCTCTCACTTAGCTGCCTTACAGGTCTTCCAAATTCCTTATGTCTAAAACGGAACACGTCCTCCCCAGCCCCCGTTTCCAGCCTATGATTATATTTCCCACCTTAGCAAATGGAACCATCTTCAACCCAGTTTCCCAAACCAGAAGTCTAGGAGTACTTTAGAACTGATTAGCTCAATTAATGAGCTCATTTAGTTAGCTCATTAAAGTCAAGGAATAAACTCTTGTACTATTCTCACCTGGATCTTTTAACTAGTCTTTCTGTTTTCAGTGTGGTCCCCCTTCAGTCTGTCTTTATAATATACCAGAGGGATTTTTTAAAATATAAATCATTCCATGCTTAACATCCTTCAATTGGCTGTTTTAGAATAAAGCCAGTTCCTATGTTAGGACATAAAATTATCTCTTTCCTACATGGGCATTGCATCTTCCAAGACGTCACCACCCTTTTGGGCTTTTGAGATACACTCTGTCTGAGATCGCTCTCTTTTCTTTCCTTCTTCCTCATCTATTCTTTCCTAACCATCCCCATCTAATTTCTTTATCCCTTACTGAGACAACAACACCTTCCGCATACCGCTCTCCTATCTTTTACCGAAGTAAAATATAATCACTCATGTGCTTATTTCAACCTTCATTAGATTGTTAGTTCTTTGAGGACAGGAACATGTCTTATTTAATTTTGTATTCCCAACACTAATTCAGTGCCTGATATATGGTCAGCATTTAAAAACCTTTGCTGGCTCAATGACACTAATGGGCACCTTACTGCTTTCAAAACCATATCACATGCCATACAACATAACATCTCCACTTCTACTTCACCAAATCCTGATTTTCTTTATTCTGTAGGGAACCATTTACAACTAAAGACTTTTTATTCAATCAGCAAACTAGTAATAATGAAAGGAGGAAGCAATGAATTCATGCTGCAACCAATGGAGAGGTTGCTACTATAGATTGTCATTAATAGAATTTGTTAGCCAATCCCCAGAGTTTTAATCAGATTATAGAACAGGGGCATGAAAAAAGGGCGATTTCTTCTGGTATATGAAAGCTACTCAAGGATGAAGAGCCCAGGTTCAGAAGAGGCCAGTAAGCTTTAGTTATCTGGGACAAATGAAAGATGGAAAGAGGTCAAAATCCGGGAGAGAAAGATGACTTTTTAAAAAGTCAGAAGCCTTCAATTTTAATGATCTTTATTTATTAAAAAGATCACTTATGGTCTTTCCAACAGAATATGTCTGCTTATGAATGACAAGGAGATGTACTCCAGAGAAGGAGATTATAAGGGGGAATGACTTGAGTAAACAAATTTTAAGAGATGAAGGTGGCACTTAGCACTGATTAAATTATTTAAGATATTAGGGTTGCATACAGGTCAGTATTCATAATTTTTAATAATTTATTAACAAACAAATTATTTAAAGACTATGAAAAGAACACAATATACTTAAAATATGTGTAAGAGCCTTAAAATAAAATTCTTTGCATAGTTTTAGAAGTGTCACATTTATTATGATTATTAATGTTATTGTTATTGTTAAACATAAAAGGTTACACTGACCACCACAGTATTTCAAGTAGGAAAAAAATCCACATAGCAATAAAAATCAAATAAGTTATAAATACCTAGATGAGAAAATAGTACTAAGTTGTAGCTTAGTATATATAAAAAATGTATATATTTTTTATGTGTGTATATATATATATATATGTATACACACATACACATTTTGTTTGTTTCTTTAGAGAATGCCTTGTGTCAGACATCTCATTTTCTACCTCTAGTGAAGGGGCAATCACATCAACCGAAGGGAAAAGATGGTGAATTATGTAGTTTAGAGAAAAACTCATGTTTCCCACATAGAATATTGCTGAATTCAATAAATTCAGAAAATAAAAGCCTTCATATTCTTCTAGTTGCATATATTGAAAGATAATTTAAATGACCATAAATAGATTGAAATGATAGTCTTGGTTATTCTTCATTCATTTATTCAATAAATGTTATTGAGTATATTCCACATGCCAGACAAAAACAGACCCCAGAAATTTAAATTCTTGCCATTTTGGAGCTTATATTCTAGTTACAGTGGATAGGATTCAGAAAATAAGATGAAGCAAGTAAAATGCCTAATATGGCCAGCCCATATCCCAGCAGCCCATCTCCACTTGGTGCATTCATCCTAATAACCTTCTGTGAGCCCCTGAAACCCTGGGTCTCAGGGCTTACCTCTAGAACCTGCTCTGCCTGGAGATTTGGAAGGCCAGACACTTCTAGGAGCAGCTTTCAGCTAACAACTGACAGAACTTTACTTGTAAAACACACTAGCAATCTAAGCTCACAGGTGAGATAACTCTGAAGGTTGTGTTCTACAGAGATTTTCCAAGGGAAAAATAAAGCAGGGAATGGAGACATGGAGTATGGGTAGAGGGCATAACCTGAGATGGGATATCTAGAAAAAGTCTCTTGGATAAATCAATTTTTAGCAAATAAACTTTTTTATTGAAATATAACTTTTATAGAGAATCACATGAATCATAAATGTATATAGCTCCATGAATTTTCATAAAATGAAAACATCTTCAAATGAAGATCAAGAAATGGGAAGATCAAGAAATCAAGATCAAAACATTTTGTTTGTCATGTGTACTTATGTTGTTTCATGTAGCAAGCTTGTTCATTTTCATTGCTGTATACTAGCTTATTATGACTATACCATACTTTATTTGCCCATTCTACTGTTAATAGACATTTTGGTTGCTTCCAGTGACTGACTACTGTGAATAGAGCTGCGGTAAGTCTTCTTGTATGCAAAATTCTGTGTATATATCTATGTAGTATCGCTGGATAAATTCCTAGGTTCAGAACTGTCAGATGTTGTAGACTATGTCTCTGTTCAGTTTTAGCACACCAAACAGTTTCCAAAATAGTGGTACCAGGTTATAGTCCCATCAGCAGTCCATGACAATTCTAATTGCTTTCTCATAAACATTTGCTATTTTTGTTTTTGTTTTAGTCATATTGATGGTTGAAGGTTGTATTTCATTGTGGTTTCAGTTCGTTCCTTTGAAGACTGGGGAGGTTTAGCAAGTTTCTAATTATTTATCAGTCTATTGGAGATCTTCTGTGAAATGACTGTTTTAAGTCCTTTGCCCATTTTTCTATAGATTAGTAGGAGTTCTTTATATAATATGGATTTGAGTGTTTCTTCAGTTTTTGATAGTGTCTTTTGATGAACAGGATTCATCCTTTTTTAGTGAATATAAAGGCACTTTTGACTTAATGATTTCTGCTTTTTGTCTGCTTAAGAAATATTCACATAATCCATGGTCATGAAGATGTTCTCTTATGTAATATTGCAAAATTTTTATTGTTTTATCTTTTGCAAGTATACTTTACTTCACAAGAATTGATTTTTGGAAATGGTGTAAAGTAGGGGTGTTCATGTATATGTGTATATGTGTGTGTGTTTGTGTGTGTGTATGTATGTATATCTTTTTTTCCCCTATATGTATATTTGACCCAGCACCATTTACTGGAAAGGCTATTTTTTCCCCTGCAGCCTTTCAGAGACATCCCTGGAATAAATCAAGTGTCTGTACAGGAGAGTCTATTTTTGAATACTCTCTTCCTGTTTATTGTTCCATTTGTTTATCCTTGTGTGATTACTATGTTCTGTTAATAACCACAGTTTTATAGTAACCCTTGATATCTGGTAAAGGAAGTGCTCCAACATTGATTGTCTTCATGATTATCTTGGCTATTCTTTATGTTTACATATAAATTTTAGGATGAGCTTATAATTTCTACACTAAATCGCTACTGGGCTTATTAGTATTACAATAAATCTATAGGTTACTTTGGGGACATCTCTACAATATTGACTCTCTCAATCCATGAGAATAGTATATACATCATTGAGGTATTATTTAATGTATTTCAATATTGTTTTATAATTTTCTGTGTAGAGATAGTGCAGTCATTAAATTTATTCTTGAATTAATTTTTCCTATTTTCTTATTTTTAGATTCAATTTTATTCCTATAAGATGACTTACAGGAATGCAAATAACTTTGTGTATTGATGTGCATCCAGTGACCTTGGTTAATTTACTTTTTAAACATCAAATGGTTTTTCTATAGCTTTGGGGGGGATTTTCTACATGAATAAAGATGTGACTTGTTAGGAAAGTTTTATTTCTTCCCTTTCAATCTTTATAAGTTGTATATCTTTGCTTGTCTTGTTGTCTTTATTAGAAATTCTGGTAAATTGCATTTAGCAAACATCTTTGTCTTAAACCAAATGTGAAATGGAATGCATTTACATTTCAGTGTGACATATGATGTTTGCTGAAGGTTTTGTGTAGATAGTCCTTTTCTGATTACTTCCTTTAATTTCCACACTAATTTCCTTTCCCAACTAATTTGTCAGAAGAGGTTATTTTTGAATAATAACTTGAAGAAAATTAGGAAAGTCTAGAGAAATAGTGCATATATGCAAAGGTAACAGTAAATATAAAGCTGTGAGGTAGGAGCATACTTGAAGTGTTTGAGGACTGTTTCTTGCTAGAAATCCATTGTGGCTAGAGGAAATTTGAAAAGTGAAAAGGAGCAGAGGTAAATGATAGAGAAGGAATGGGGACTGGGAGGGACACTCATCTGTCCTATTAACAAAGCTTTGACTTGACAAGGGGCGTTAGAGAGGAGTAGGGAATTTGGGTAAATTGGAAGGGGAGGTGAACCATGAGAGACTATGGACTCTGAAAAACAGTCTGAGGGGTTTGAAGTGGCGGGGGGGTGGGAGGTTGGGGTACCAGGTGGTGGGTATTATAGAGGGCACAGCTTGCATGGAGCACTGGGTGTGGTGAAAAAATAATGAATACTGTTTTTCTGAAAACAAATAAATTGGGAAAAAAAAAAAACTTTGACTTCTTTGTTGCTAATATAGGGGGAATCAAAGGTCAAAGTAGGGAGATAGTTAGCTAACTGGAGATAGTAGAAATGGCCCAAATTTAATACATTTAAAAGTAAAGAAAACAAACAATAGCAAATATACACAAAGCCAAAAGTGGATTTTACATAAATATCAGTAAGAGAGATAAACCTCTAACAAGATTAATCAAGAGGTGAAAAAAGGCAGAGGTAAGACACAAATTACCAATATCAGGGATGAAAAGAGAATTCCACCAGACATGCTACAAACATTAGAATAATAGAAAAAATATGAACTATTTTATGACATGCATTTAATCAACTTAGAGGAAACAAGTTTCTTGAAAAACACAATTCACTAGCCAAAAGAAGGAAATCTGAATATTTCTGTATCTATTAAGGATTGACACTTGAATTAAAAATCATCTTCAAATGATGGTTTTACTGGTCAATTCTAAGAAACAGTGAAGGAAGAAATACAGTTGACCCTTGAATCACACAGGTTTGAATTGCGCAGGTCCATTTTTACACGTATTTTTTACTACAGTATTGTAAATGTATTTTCTCTTCCCTATGATTTTCTTAATAACATTTCCTTTTCTCTAGCTCACTTATTGTGAGAATATAGCATATAATGAATATAACATATAAAATATGTGTTAATTTACTATTTAGGTTATCAGTAAGACTTCTGGTCAATAGTAGGCTATTAGTAGTTAAGTTTTTGGAAAGTCAGAAATTATACACAGATTTTCAACCACGGGGGGCATTGGGGTTGGTGTTCCAACACCTGCATTGTTAAAGGATCAAATGAATTAACTATCTTATGTAAACTCTATTGGGTAATAGAGGAGATAGGAACATTTTCCTACTTGTCTTATGTAGCCCCAAAGACATTTCCAAAAAAAAATTACAGACCCAATATGCCTTGTGAACATAAATGCAAAATCCTTGATAATATATGCAAATCATATCCAGTAAAATATAAATGTGTATAAAATATTTTAAATAGAATTATATAATAAAATATTTGACTAAACCATATTTAAATGTAGTATGTTTAAATATTTAAATTATAATTAAAATATGCTAATGAGCTAAATTATATTTAAAGTATGTTGAATATTAAAATTTATAATACCTAAAATATCTAATAATAAATATAATATAAAAATATTTTTAAAGACCTAAAATATAGTATATTGAGTGGAATTTATTTGAGGAATGCAAAATTGGTTTTAGCATTCAAGAACCAATCAATATAATTCACTGAATAACTCATAAAGGAGAAAATTATATTATTCTTAAAAGATATGGGAACAAACATGAAAACATTCGATACTCATTTGTGACAAGAATAAAGGTCTCAGAAAATAAAGAATAGGAAAGATTCTCAATCTCATAAAGTATGTCTAAAAAATTCTACAACTAACATTATATGTAATGGTGAAATATTTGATACTTTAACCCTAAAATCATGAACAAGATAAGGATCTAATTTTTGGCATTTTTATGCAACACTGCCCTGGAGGTCCATGCTAATGAAATAAGGGAAAAAAAATACGTGTGTATATATATATATATAATATATAAAATTTAGGATTTTCTAGGAAAACATGTATATGATCTGTGAATAAACCAAGAAATAATTAAGGTTAGTATGAGTCCATCAAGATTTAACTAAAGTCAGTTAAATTTTAAAAGGAAATTCAGTGGGGGAAAAGGATTGTCTTATCAACAAATTAATCTATATGTAGAAAACAATTATAATCAAAAGACAAATAAAATTTCATAACCTATTATGAAGTTTATTTAGAAGAAAAGATGTGGGAACATGGTCAAGAAAATTTACACAGATAAGAACAAATATTAAAGATTTGTTCTACCAGATATCGACACTTTTAAGTATTGGTAATTTATATAGTTTGATTTGTGTAAAAAGAGAAAAATAAAAAAAATTTTGAAATTTTGATATATATTTTGATTAAATACGTAAAGATGGTTTGGGGACAATTGAGTCTTCATCTGGGGAAAAATATGTTTGATTCCTAGCTCATACTGTACATAAAAATATATTCCACAAATAGTCTAATATAGAAAAAATCAAAAGAAAGAAACTAAAATATTGCCAACATATTTCTAAGAAGCTCTCACACATAAATAAGAATATGTACAAAAGTTATTGTGAAATAAGCAAAAGTTACAGTCAGGAAACCTAGCAGAGAAATAGAAAGAATTAAATAGGCCCATCTTCCTTCCACTTTAATTACAGGAATGCAAATTAAAATAGAGATAAAATATTTATTTTTCATCAACTGTGCGAAATTAAAAAGAAAAGCTGGTAAGTGTAGTAGTAGTGAGGATGTAGGAAAACAATATACTCATTTTGCTAAGGGCAAAACAAACTGGTATAGTCTTTTTGGGAAAGAAAGCTGGGAGTTTCCTTCTGAGGGGCATATAATCAAACCCAGTAGTTTTAACTGAGTATTTCAGAAAAAGCCATTTATACGTGTGCACAAACAAACCAATATCTAAAGTTGTCTGAAGGTATACAGTTGAGTATAATGGTATGCAAAAATATTTATCAGAGAAGGATATTATATTTAATAGTATACATTAATTAGGACTGTAGTTTACTGACATGAAAAATAATGCTCAGGGTGGACAAATTTGACATTTTCTCAAAATGTTTAATGATCTGCAAAAAGACTAAAGTTTATAACCCTCATATAGCTAACAGTAGCAACAAACTGCTGAACTTTACCTCAGGTGAGACATTAGCCCCTTGGTAAACTAGATTCTGCTGAAGTGAAGAAAGAAACATGGCTCTGAGCGTTCTGTAATTTGATTCAAAAAACAAATACAACCTTACACAGTTTCACAAGGAATCTGTGTTATGAACTGTTATGATTGAATTGTATCCCTCCACAAAAGATATGTTGAAGTCCTAACTCCCAGCACCTCAGAAAGTGACCTTATGACAGAATGGGAGAAGATATTTTCAAATGGCATATCAGATAAAGGGCTAGTATCCAAAATCTATAAAGAACTTATCAAACTCAACACCCAAAGAACAAATAATCCAATCAAGAAATGGGCAGAGGACATGAACAGACTTTTCTGCAAAGAAGACATCCAGATGGCCAATAGACACATGAAAAAATGCTCCATATCACTCAGCATCAGGGAAATACAAATCAAAACCACAATGAGATACCACCTCACACCAGTCAGAATGGCCAAAATTAACAAGTCAGGAAATGGCAGATGTTGGTGAGGATGTGGTGAAAGTGGAACCCTCCTACACTGCTGGTGAGAATATAAGATGGTATAACCACTCTGGGAAACAGTATGGAGGTTCCTCAAAAAGTTGAAAATAGAGCTACCCTATGGCCCAGCAATCGCACTATGGGTATTTACCCAAAAGATACAAAGGCAGTGATCCAAAAGGGCGCGTGCACTCCAGTGTTCACAGTAGCAATATCCACAGTAACCAAACTATGGAAAGAGCCTAGATGTGTATTGGCAGATGAATGGATAAAGGAGATGTGGTATATATATCACATGGAACTAGCGGGTATTATGCTAAGTGAAATAAGTCAATCAGAGAAAGATAATTATCATGTGATCCTGCTGATATGTGGAATAGGAGAAACAAGGCAGAGGATCATGGGGAAAGAGAGGAAAAAATGAAATGGGATGAAACCAGAGAGGGAGAAAGACCATAAGAGACTCTTAATCTTAGGAAATAAACCGAGGGCTGCTGGAGTGGAGGGCGGTGGGATGGATGAGGTGACTGGGTGATAGACATTGGGGAAGGTATATGCTATGGTAAGTGCTGTGAATTGTGTAAGACTGTTGAATCACAGATCTGTATCCCTGAAGCAAATAATACATTATATGTTAAAAAAAATAAAAAAAATATGTAAGAATGTGACCTTACTTGGAGATAGAGTCATTACAGAGTAATGAAGTTCAAATATGGTCATTAAGGCAGACACTAATCCAGTATGACTGGTGTCCTTTAAAAGGGGAAATTTGGATGCAGAAATAGACATACATAAAGGGAAGACATGTGAAGACATATAGGTAGAAGATAGGTATATGCAGACCAAAGAGAGATGCTTGAAACAGATCCCTCTCACACAGCCCTTAGAAGGAACCAATTCTGCCAATACCTTGATCTTGGACTTTTAGCCTCTAGAACTATGAGACAATAAATTTTAGTTGTTTAAGCAGCCCAGTTTGTGGTATTCCATTACAGCAGCCCTAGAAAACTAATAAAATTACTCTGCCAAGTTTTAAGCTTCTATTATGGCTTATGTTTGGTTTGCATTTTTCTTTTGCCCATGTATAGTTACTTTGGAGAAATTCAACACCATTTCACCCAAGTAAAGCAACAAGGGAACGAAGCCCCGCACAGACATAAACCAGGACAGCCAGGAGGCTTGGAAGGAAAAGAGAGGGAGAGATAGTGAATACAACAACGTGATCTTTATGACACTCTAAAATTTAGCGATTTTATTATTGTACTCCCTGGCTTTATTGATGTTCTGAACTACCTGGGCACTAGGTTCTCAAAATGTTTTCCATCTTAATTTTAGTTTCCCCCAAAGCAACTCTAAGACAAGGACTGGGTATAGGTAATTTATTTGGGAAGTGGTCAAAGGAAGCATAGGAAAGGAATGGAAAAATTGAGAAGGGAAAAAATAAGTTGAGAAAAGAGAAAATCCACTAAAATTGTATCACTTTCTTGGGTACTACTGTGGGCAAATGCAGCTGGATTCCATTGAGGAATTCTGAAGAACTGGGTAGAACACACCTTAGAATTGTGCACTTGAGTGCCTGGGAATTTGGAGTATTTATTTACCCATTCTTAACTATCATTGTTTGAAAGTTGCCCCTAGGGGAATATAGCATTCCTTGGCTGGCCAATTCTTGTAGAGCTGGGAAAGAGCCATCAGCAGAAAAATGGAAAGACATAGGTGCTTGAACTGGGCGGTTGTCAGCCTATGATAATACTGTCCAACCCGGCACGAGCGATGTTGTGATGAACTTGAAGAGAATTATCAATAGCTTTGTGCTTTAAAGGGACGTTCTATGAACACATAAAATATCTACTGGTTGAACCCTATGAAATTGCTAATATGGCCATTTTTTTTAAAGATTTTATTTATTTATTTGACAGACAGAGATCACAAGTAGGCAGAGAGGCAGGCAGAGAGAGAGAGGAGGAAGCAGGCTCCCTGCTGAGCAGAGAGCTGGATGTGGGGCTCGATCCCAGGACTCTGAGATCATGACCTGAGCTGAAGGCAGAGGCTTTAACCCACTGAGCCACCCAGACACCCCGCTAATGTGGCCATTTTTGATCTACATAAAATGGCAATTTCATATTGCCCATCAAATAGTTTCCCAGGCTTTGGGAAAGATCTTTACAAACGATCGCCTTCAGATTTCACTAGAGAAATGAGGATTATTGTTAAGTGTTGAAAATAATCTTCCAACAGAAATAGAACAGGTGATAAAAATTTTATCAGGCCAAAATATCTATCTTTTATTACTCAACTTTCACTACCTACTCTCTTGGAAAGGTTGTTGTTTTCCAGGGAAGCTGGTGGAGAGCTTTGATGTGGGAAGGGAGTTGTAGTCGTGGGGCACTTTTTAGGATTCAACTCCCCAAAACTGTGCTGGACAAACTGGGTGGTTTCTTCCTCATTTCTCCACGGTCTCCACATTGTTCTACAATCGTTACCACATAGAGCAGCATATCTTAGAACTTTAAAGAGATATCTAAGAATGCTTGAAAATATCATTTACCTTTCATGTAAGTTAAACAGAAGAATTCTTCTTTGTTAGCCAAAGGGAGGAGTAAAACATTTTGGGCTTTTCAAAGAGAAAGAAAAAAAAAAATACGTGAGGAAATCTTATTTTCCTTAGTGACTGATGCCAGGAACATTTTGTTTTGATAAGTTCAATTCTGCCATCATTATATTACAGTCAAAATAGAGTTTTTGACCGAATTATACATTTTTCTCCTAAGCCTGCTCCTGCTCTCTGGAACTGAGATACTTCCAGTTCAAAATTATTTCTGCCTTTCAGATTTATACTGACATTAGTATAAACCAAATGAAGAAAAATGAAAATTTATTCATGCAGCTGTTTCTGCATATCACCTTTAATCTTCCATATACTTTAAAATATGTGCTTCTCTGAAAGGAAGAGAGGGAAAGATCTATTTTTGCTTTATGTGAGTATAAAAGTAATTTGTTGCCATGGCAATATATTTTTTTCCATCCAGTATTTTCCAAACACAGCCTTTGCTTCAAATTTTGGGTAAACAGTCATTCTCTCTGTCCTCCATTTACAGTGCCATGCTCCACTGACCACTTCAGGTCAAGCACAAGCTGGTCTACAAGATCAAGTACCACATTTGACAGAAATTTTTATTTTTTGGTGCTTGTATCAATATAAGACTCTTGACAGAGTCAGGGAAAGGGCATTTCAAATTCCTGAGACTCTTGATTTGGCAAATACTAAAGTATAGTGTTCTAATTTTCTCCCTCTCTTTCTCTTCCTTCCCTTCCTCCCTCTTTCTTTCTCCCCACTCCTCCTTCCTCCTTCTTCTTTATTCCTTCCCTCTTTCCTTCCTTCCTTCCTTCCTTCCTTCCTTTCTTTCCTCTCTCTCTCTCTCACAAAAGAACCACTGCTTATTTTAATCCTATGCAGTTCAACCCAGTCAGTATTCACCTAGCATTGCATTCATCAGTCTGACACATATAGTAGATGTTTTTCTATAAATTCTGTTTGTAAAATTGTAGTAACCAGCAACTTTTTGGCTGTTTCGTAAACAAAAATCAGAGGCCTTATTATTTTTTACTTAAAGAAGGTATAGTAGAAAGAATCAAGTATATAGAACCTGAAAGTCAATCCATAGGCTCAAAGAAATTAAATAAGTCAACAATTAAGGAAAATTGCCTTAAAGATAAGCTAGAATTAGGGAAGATGAAGAAAGAGAGGTGCAATCAGAGAACTATTTTAGTTCTGAGGATATCTTGTGTGTGTGTTGATGGTGGGAAGGAACAGTTGAGGTGGGAAATAGAAGAGAACCAAGGCAGGAGGAAAGGCAGCCACAAACATAGGAAATTGTGCAACAGGTGAGCAATTTTAGTGCTAATATTTGTTAAAACAACAAACCAATAGTATTGGTCAATGTGTTAAATCCTCAAAGTCAAGCTTTGACACAAATAAGTTTGTCTATGTCCTCTGCTCTTGGGTGGGATAAAATGCATGAATACACAAGAACAGAGTGCCTAGGTGGCTCTGTTGGTTGAGCGACTGCCTTCAGCTCAGGTCATGATACTGGAGTGCTAGGATGTGGAGTCTGCTTCTCCCTCTGACATTTTCCCCTCTCATGCTCTCTCTCACCCTCTCTCTCAAATAAATAAAGAAAATATTAAAAACAAAAAAAAAGAATACACAAGAATAAATCATTCATATGTAAGTTAGTTGTTTGTTGAACACCTACCTGGGAAAGGCATTATGTTGCTCTTGAGGAAGGTAAATAGAATTAGAGTAATATAAAGACCAAATAAGCTGAAAGAAGCAATAATATGAAAATCCATAAAAAGGTAGCTAATTATACATGAGCCATATGAGCTGTACAGATAGATTAGGCTTATTGCAATTTGAAGGCAGTGGAGATTCCTTTCACTGTGGAGAATCACAGACCAAGATTAGAACTAGCTTTTGAAGAACAAGCTAAATTTAAAGACCTACAAAGAAGAAAGAGAAAGGAACCCCTCTTTTTCTCCGGATATTGATCAATGGAGGAAACACATAAAGGAAATTGATGAGCCAAATAGGAATTTGGAATGGATACCATGTCTTAGAGTCAAATTTAAAATAGGCTTCTTGGGGCGCCTGGGTGGCTCAGTGGGTCAAAGCCGCTGCCTTCGGCTCAGGTCATGATCTCAGGGTCCTGGGATCGAGCCCTGCATCGGGCTCTCTTCTTGGCAGGGAGCCTGCCTCCTCCTCTCTCTTCCTGCCTCTCTGCCTACTTGTGATCTCTGTCAAATAAATAAATAAAATCTTTAAATAGGCTTCCTACCCTCTGCTCTGATTCTCAATACTAATACCCAGAGATTTTACTGGGTCTGAAGTACAGACTCAAAACCCCAGTACCCAAACAGCTGGATGAATGAGGACCTCAAGATTGCCTTAAACATCCATTTGGAGGCAGAAAGTTAAGTGGAATAGTTACCTCAAGAGAAGAGGCAGCTCATGTTTGACAGAGTGCAGAGAGTGGAAAAGGAAATGTGGAATCATGTATGGCTTTCAGGACCATAAGCATGACCACCAAAAAAAAAAAAAAAATAGTTTAGTGGATGTCAGTTTCTCACAAAATTCACTACTGTTCTTTACTTTGTAAGGAATGTGGGCATCAAAGAAGCTGGGTCTTACCTTCAGTACTCTTCTAGGTAGGTAGTGGGGATTTGGACTATTATCCTTTAATGGGTAGACATAGGAACAAAAAGAAAAAGAGCAGATATTCCTTCTTTCCCCTCATGCCTGCCAAAAGCCAAGCAAAATAAAAATAACTCAGTTGGTATTTAAAGCCTATTAAAAATAATTTTTAGAAATGAATTTAGAAGTACTGAATGGTTTATCATTGTATGGTTTGCTATTTCTCACAACGAAGCATCCCCAAATCCAATTGCTTAAAACAAGTCATTTATTACTGCTTGTGCATCTGTAGGTTGGGAGGAGGTGGTTGATTCGGGTTGGGCTTGGCTGGAAGCTTCTGCTTCAGGCTGAGGCTGTTGGACAGTTTCTTATTGTGCAACTGTGGGCTGGGATGGGATGCCTTTGCTCCACATGTTTCTCATCCTTCTTGGACCAGTCGTTTACACAAGAAATGTCCTTCTCATTGTGATGACTATGACCCAAGACAGAAAGCAGAAACCCACAGACCTCTTAAGGTCTAGGATTAGGTCTGGCTCACACACTGTCACTTTCATTTTAATTTTTGGGACAAAGCTGGTCACTCAGCTAAACTTAAAGCCAAGAGACAGGGAAATATACTTCTACTCTTCCTGGAGAAACTAAAGAGCCACATTGTGAAAGGTGTGAATATGAAAAGAATTAGACTAATAATGAAAACACCACCCCTACCATCATCATCATCATCATGGATCACAACTGTATAAGAATTGAGTAGGTTCTGAGTGTATATGTTCTGTTTGAGAGATGGCTACTTTTAGTTAAACCCAATGTTTACAATAGAATGAGGATGAAAAATCAAATCCTCTGTTCCTGGGCTTTGATTTTATTTCCTCATGTGTAAAACAACAGGTTTTGACGAATCTCTATGATCTCTATGATCCCTTCTAACTCCATTCTAGGTTTCTATTATTCTTCCCCCATCATATTGCTTTAAGTTATAAATGTATAAAAACATAGTCAAATGAAATATCTGGTCTAATGTATATCCTATAACAAATTAATGGAGAAATACTTAGGAGAACTTTTAATATATAAGTTTTAGAAACTCCAAGGATATGCTAAAATTTTTAAAAAATTGACTTGTACCCTTTAAAAAATATATTTTATTTATTTATTTGACAGAGAGAGAGATCACAAGTTGGCAGGCGGCGGGGGAGGGGGCGGCAGGCTCCCCACTGAGCAGAGAGCCCGATGTAGGGCTCAATCCCAGGACCCCAAGATCATGACCCAAGCCGAAGGCAGAGGCTTAACCCACTGAGCCACCCAGGTGCCCCTGACTTGTTCCCTTTACAGACTGATCACAGCTAAGACTTTTGAGTCACCTGGGTCTAATACATATTTAATATCCTCTTTATATAAAGGGAAACATGGGTGGAATATCATTATTATAATGCCTGGCAGTTGAAAAAGTTCTCTTTTAACAAATGTGGATAAGACTTTTAAGCATTACTTGAAACAGCAGACACTGAGGAAATCCATTTAGGCAACCACAATGTGAGGGTTTTTACATCCCTAAAATCCTTCCTTCTCCCAAACCCTCTCTTTTACAACAAGGACTGCCACTTCTGGGGACGTTTTTATGATGAGTGGGGATATGGAAGCCACGGAAAGGGCAGGGGTTGTGAAGGAAATGATTGGCAGCATGCCATTGCTTCATCAGGCTGTAGTGACAGGAATGGCTGACGACAATGTGATGGCCACCTGCCCCTTTCCTTGTTCCAGCCAGGCAGTTCCTTCGATAAAGTCTTCTCCTGTAGCCTTCTGTCTTCTCTTAATTTTTATTTACTTTGTTTATAATAGGACATTTCATTTGGATATTCATGAATGGATATTTTGCTCCTATATTGCCTACTTGTGTATTACTGAAATCTTTTTGCTTTCTGGGGTTACTGTGCCTTCAAGACTTAACTCAAACTGATTTACACCAATTACATATGTCAAAGGAATCCAGGATCCTTCCCATTAACTCCCAGGATTCAAGGGTTCTTAATTTTCTCCCAGCTACCCTGGCTCTGTGTCCCTGCTGCAGAGGATGTGCCTTTCTTTTCTGTAACATTTTCTTCCATTGGGCACACTTTTCCTTCTATTCTTCTCTCCTCCTCTGAGGTTCCACAGACACGAGGCTGAGGGATAGATAAATTTCACTAAGATGCTGAGAAAGTGGAGGTGGGTGAATTTACATGTAATACTGTAAATGATGTAACAGTAAGTATCAGAAAGCCCTGTAATTAAAAGTCCTTCAGCTGTGTTCCATGACCAGGCCTTTCTCACAGAGAATCTCCTTCAGCCCGTGGTTATCTTATGAAGCTTCTTTCTCTGCTGTACCTTGGCTGCCTCTCAGAAAACAACAAAAGACTCCAAAGCTAGTGCATACAGACACTGTCTGTCATCACTACCCTAACCCAAATACCCAAGTGATGTTAGGTGCACACAGATCACAAAGTACTTTATGAAACCAGAGGCTTCTCTTCTAGGACTATTTCAGCAGCACAAAACCTTGAAATGGCAGTGCTCTGTTTGTTTGTTTGTTTTGTTTTCCTTAATCTAGGCCAGCTCAGATGCTTTGGTAGGATTGTCTTTGAATATGGACACGGCCAATGCTACTCTACCACCCCTCATTATTCCCACACCATTGTTCACAGCAGGGGTGCTACAATCATTGTGTTTTTTTATTATTTTTCTGGAAAACACTTTTATTTCTTATACAGATAAATATGATACCTCTGACACAGAAAAAAGACCATTCTTAGTATATAAAATAAGTCATCACAGTCCAGACATTGAGTCAAGGATGCTGGGAGAATGTTGTAGAAGTAGTCCAATTTGCGCCTACAAGTCCATGACATGTAGGTGATTGAGGAAGAAGAATCTGGACATACACATTGGCTTGGGCTGAAGAGAGCTTTGGATGACAGGCCTTTCCTTTGAATGATCCCCATCACTTACAAAACAAATGAGCACCAAACCAATGATGGTTTTTGAGTAGAAACTTTTTCATCTTTACAATTTTTCTTTAGAGAGATATTTCATGAACAGGATGGAGCCAACTGGGGTGGTCAAATGAAGACAGAAAAATCCATAGAAAGACTATTGCAGGAATTTCTTTGTATGCATTGTGTGTATATAATAGATACCGAATTGAAGCAATTTCTTTTAATACCTCAGTTATTTGCTGGGCCTCTATAAAGGACTGGGAGCCTGTTTGATTTTATTGTTTCAGTGAATTGAGTAATATCATGTGGGTTGAAAAAGTTATTGCCATTACTTTTTTGTGATAACTCTCAAAGAAACCACGAGAATTTAGGAATTGGAAAGATCTTGTCCACTAATATTTAATAATAAAAATACTTCGATATTTTCTACAGAGTACTAAATTTGACTTCAACATAACTAAAGGGCATATTTGCAAGGGTTTATATGGCAGTTACAGAGTGGCTGTCAGAGCCCCTCAAGGTAAGCCACAGCCAAGATAAGATCAGAGACGATTTTCCATTACAACCATCTCCCAACAAATGTCACAATCCTGAGTGTTGTGAATGGTGAAGTTGTCTTCAAGAGGAATGGAATCCCCTCAATTCAATACGTCACCTCCTCCATCCAGAAATCAGCCTCCACACACTGCGTGTGTGTGGTCTGATGTTTGGGGAGAAGGGAAAAGGCATGAGGATAGAAAGCTTTCATTTTTTTACCTCTCAATTTTTCGTATTGTTTTCACTTCTTCATATGCATAAACTGATTTTATGATAAACATATTATCAAAACAAATAAGCAAAATGTCATCCATTGCACAGAATTATTCCTACTGCTTGATAGTTATTTGACCAAGGCTTCTAAAATTAAGTTGAGAACATGAAAAGCATAGCAGCTGTTTCAGACTTTGGCTTTGATACTGTTGGACTGTTTGGAAGTGGAGTGGAAGTGAGTAGCCGCTAAGGGAAACTGTATCTAATACAACATTTGGAGCTTCAGTCTATAGTTTTTGGCCTATTTCAACTCTCTCAAGAGACCACCTGGTAAGGTAAATCAACTTTAGTAATTTAATTCAATTAGGGTGAAGTCTGAGTTAGAGTTGTCTTGTACCAAATTCTGCTTCAGCATCAGGATATTGGATATACATTTTCAGTTTTGATCTACACACTGAATCCTAGAAAAGAGAAAAGAGAGAAATGTACTTGTATTAGGTGTGAGGGAAGGTGCATGTACTACATACTTGTTTTTATCCAGGCCCCGTGATTGGGCTTTACTTAAGTTAATAAGTTAATATCCATTGATATCCATGGGTAGATAAGGAAACAAGTTCAGAGTGGTTGGGTAGTTCACCAAAAATCACACAATAAGTGACAGAATCATCTCTTAGAATCCTTTTTTATCTTTAAAGTCATGCTTTCCCCTGCACAACGTGTTCCTCATTGGTTAACATATAACCCATTGTGATTTATCTGAAGTAACTGAGTACTATAGCCTAGAAAAGGCAGAGCCATCATGGTGGGCATTATAACCACACTGTCTCTTTCTGCCACCAGAGCTCAGCTTGCCAAAATTCTTCATGGAGGCTGGACATTTTGGTGAAGAAGCAGTTACCAAATATGTGTGTGTGGGGGGGATCATTTATCTATTTTTTAATGAATTGGTACGATTTCTCAGTCTGAGCAGAAAGTAAGCATCCTGCCAGAGAAACACAGTTAGGAAAGACTAATGAAAACAAGTTCTCAGTGCCTTCAAAATTGTCTGATGCAATTTTGGTTGGCAGTCCAGGGAGAATGCTGTTTTTCTGTAGAGTTTTCATTATGGTCACTGCGCAAATAACCACTTGCCTACCTCTCTGACTTTGCATGCTCACTGTCCTTTGGGTTCAGAAATAAATTCTAGGCTGCATTTATTTTATTTTTTTAAGATCTTATTTATTTATTTGAGAGAGAGATCAAGCAGGAAGTTGGGGAGGGGCAAAGGAGAGGGAGAAGCAGACTCCCCACTGAGCAGGGAGCCCTACAAGTGTCCCTTACATGGTGTGGGGGGGTACTAATCCCAGGACCCTGAGATCATGACCTGAGCTGAAGTCAGACCCTTAACTGACTGAACCACCCAGGTGTCCCTCTAGGCTGCATTTAAAGTGAGAGAATAACCAGAAAAATTGCATATGAATTAATATAATTAAGTATGTTCTAAGAGCCAAAGTGAGCTATTGATTTGGTCGCTTGCAGCTGGAAGACAGATCGGTGCAGAGGATAGAGCAGCCGGCAGAGCTCATGCTCCACAAGAATGTGCTTTCCTTCTGATTATCTGTCTTCAGCTCGCAGCCCTCGCTTCCCGAATGACTGACTCTGCACAGGCTCCAAAATGGCCAGGTCTCCACTGCCAGGGCAGAGATTTGTGCCAATCACTGTACCTTGAGAATTGAGATGAAAGTGCTTTCCCCCTAAATTACTTGAAAAATTGCCTCAATTTCCTTTTTCATTTTTGCTCGATGAGGCCTGGCCTTTAGTTGAGAGGGTCTAGCCCAACTAGGCCATTACTGAGAGAGTCCTGCGAGGGCCATTCCTAAAATGTCATGTGGAGTCATTGCAGCCCACTTTAACTGGGATATTATCGCTTTGAGCTTTTGTAGTTTTCTTCCCTCTGGGGAGCCCAAGCCTCTTGGCAAATTTCGAAAGCATTGAATGTATGCAAAATGGATAATGAAGAGAACGATGAAAAAGTTAGGTGCCCCATATTTATAAACATGAATACGCTTAATTCAGATTTGTTTTTCATGTTACACTTTCTATGAAAAGGGTTCTCATCCTCTTAAATAAGAGGGTTCCTGTCTAAGAAAAGGCTAAACTTTTCAGTAAGATCCTATTGAAGCTATTGCAATTGATCCAGTTTTTATATATGCAAATTTCTTAAGATCTGACACAGTGACTATATTGTATATTAAGTGCCCACTGTATGACACATGCTTTGCTTACCTTTTTTCACTAAATTCTGAAAGACAGCTTATCAGGCATTTCCCCTCACCTTTTTATAGATTGCCCAGCTCTAGTCCATAATCTCTGTTGGAGCAGAGATGGTGGCCAGTTCATTCACTGCTGTATGCCCAGAAACAAACACAAGTCTTGGTTAGGTACTTAATGAGTATTTGGTGAATTAACGCTAACCCTCAGGAGATGTTCGTTAATAGTTTGAAACTGAACTACTTGATGAAACTGAGGATCAGCAAAGTTAAATGACATACCCAAGGTCTCAAAACCATTAAATAATGGGCCAAAATTAAAATCAATTCTGCCCCCCCTGTGTAAGAACAATTTAGACCAGAACTGTCAAGAACCCTTCCCATGGACCATTTCTCTTGCTTTTCTCAGCACCTCTGTGAGTGGCTATCATTCCTGATGGATTATTAAGCCTGTTTGATCTTTCTGGGACATACTTCCTCCCAATTTACAAATTTGGTTCTTCCAGAAGTGAAGCAGGAACATTTCCCTAGTCAGGCAGAAATGGCAACTTGCAGAATCTCTCCTGGGGGTGATTGAGAGATTTATTTCTGAGCGACATTATCTTCTGTGCCTGAGGGATGGGTGGCCCTCATGTTCTCTTTTCTCTGCCTTTGGCAGATGAAATCATGTAACAGCCCTGAGTACTCAGAGAACTAGTCCAAGGTGGAACTAAGGCCTTTTCTGGGATTAGCTAGTTTTTCGGAAACCAAGTGTGAAGGAAGGAAACATAGCATCCCAAAATCCGAGTGAAACCAGAGCTGAGCTGTGCATTTGTTTAGGAATTTCATTAACAAGATGAGAAGAGACTAGCCAGGAAGGAAGCCAACAAATAATGAAAAGCTACAGGGATTTTGGCTTATGACAAAATTTGTTACATATCCATAAATCCCTCAACATGTAGATTCCAGGATAGGACAATGATCAATAATGTGAAGGAATGTGGGAATTAGGGAGGGGCTATAAATTGTCAGTCAGTGGAGTTTTCAAATATAATGTAGGTCTTTCTGTGATTTTCAAATTTAGGTCTTAAATCATCCAAGTAAATAGGCTTCATTGTATATGTTTAACTCTTCTAATTAATTCCTTTTTATTTTTATTTTTTTAAAGATTTTATTTGTTTATTTGACAGAGAGAGATCACAAGTAGGCAGAGAGGCAGGCAGAGAGAGAGAGAGGGAAGCAGGCTCCCTGCTGAGCAGAGAGCCCGATGCGGGACTCGATCCCAGGACCCTGAGAGCATGATCTGAGCCGAAGGCAGAGGCTTAACCCACTGAGCCACCTAGGCACCCTAATTCCTTTTTATTTAAAAAATGCATAATTGAGGAGAAATAGAGCTATCATTATGCTTCTTTACTGTAACAGTTGGTCTTTTGATCGCTGGACCAAAGGCCAAAAGACCCTTGTCTTAATATGGAATCTTCCCTTACTAACTAAGTTGTCTCAGAAGGTCCTTTCAGTGTTCAAACCTTAGCTCCTGTTCGCAATAGTAGTGTAGCACTGTGGAGGCCATTTCCTTGGATTCTTAACTTGCCTGGAAGCACTAACTACCTGTCTGAATTGGCGTGATTCTTAGCTATTCCGTGCCTCAGTTTCCCTGTCTCTAAAATGAAAAGAATACTAGCATCTACCTCACTGTTTATCTGTAAGAATGTCATGATCCTCACAACACATAAAGCATGAAACAGGGCATGGTACAATGTATGTGTCGCAGTTGGGGGATGGAGACTAACACAGCTCTATCCCACAGTTGTAGGGATCAACTGAAAACTGTGTGTATGTAATGTGCATACAGGCCTAGTAAGTGAGAAGCAGTGATTATCATGTAATTTTGCCTTTTTTGTCTGCTTGCCCATTATCCTCAAATTGTTTGGTGAATGCCCAGTTCTCCTTAAAGAAATAGGGCCCTGATATCGGGATCTCTGTATGGAATTTTTTTTTTTTATTCTTTAATATCACTCAACAATATTTATAATCGTTGGCTGTTTTCAAAGCCCTTTTAAAGATACCTCAGTCACTCCATGAGGCACTCCTGAATGGTACATATTGTTGTAATTCTTCCCTCACAGATGAAGGAAGTAGGACTCACAGAAGTCATTTAGTCAGTATTCCTCAGAGGCAAGAGTGGTAAAAGGCAGATCTATGTTATGAACCTAGATCTTTCCATTCCAGGGTCCATGTTCTCCCCACGACACCGGGCTGCTTCCCGTGTTTCCTGACCTCTCACTCAGACTCAGTCAGTCTGAACTGTGCAAGGCACTGAGCATGATCTGGATCACTTTCCTAAAGAAGACAGGAGTCTAGATCCATCCTGGGATTGATTGAGGGAGCCTCCTTGGCCCCCCTGCCCCATTCTGGGGCTTCCTTGGCCCCCCCATCCCCATTTCCCTCTAGCTCTGGCCGACCCTGGTGCTCGCTTCCCCCAGGTGCTGTTGCATGGACACAGGGATGGCCCAGTGAAGACTGAGGACTCAGAGCAGCAGCTGGAGCCAACCTCTTTTTATAACTCCCACTTAGCTGAATTATCACAATAATTGTGCCCCATCTATGCTGTGTGAGGTTGCCCTCCGAGGGCAGGAGGCCAGCAGCTAATCAGCTGTCCTTTGCCTCTCAGAGATATTTGAGCACCATGCCTTAGCAGTTCAGAGCTGGCCTGTGCCCGGATCTTCGGTGTCCGCCTGCGTCTCTCTATTCCGGTGCAGGCAGGCTCAGCTCAGCTGAGGTGAGGGTCACAAGGCACCACGCGCTCTCAAATCACTCCACAGTAATACTCTTTATAGATCCTATTATTGTCAGTAGAAAACAATTTTGAGGCCTGTATGTGATTAGGGCAGATGGCCAGCTGGAGGCATTTGAAGAAAATATCTTTTTACATTTCCTTTTATTGAATTTGGAGAATTCGTGGTTTAATGCAGAGTTTTGTACTGCATGTCAATACAGCAAAACTTGGAAGAAAATCTTTTAAAACTACAGATGGATCTTGGAAAAGCTTTGATTAAATAGTTGTTAGCAAGTCACATTTCCCTGCACTCATCATAGTCCTTTCTCTAACGGCAGTAATTCTTACCTTTGATTTCATTATTTTATGAAGGAAGACAGAAGGGAGAATGAAATGCAATTTAATGAGTGTTTTATACATCCGATATGCAAAAAGAGAGACCTAGAAGACACAAAATGAACCAGCACACTGCCAAGCTTTTTAGGCATGAGATTTTTTTAAATTGAAAATCACTGGTTATGGGATTAATAAATGGGTTTTCTGATTAAAATGTAATCAACCTTCAACATTATTTCCTCTTTATCCTGAAGACACTCATGCATGCTGTGTGCATAGGCAACAAATCAGGAAATTCCTGGGGATAGGATTTCACTCTTCCTGTTCTTACAGTGAAAGGGTATCTAATAGTGTAGGGTGATAGTGCTTTGATTGTGTTTACAATTATAAGTCTTCTCCCTTCTAGAAACTCAACTGCACACCCATAGAGGGCAGAGGCTGTGAGTTCAGTGTCTTCAGTGTTACCCATGCTTTGAATGGAGCTTGTGTCTCAGGCATGAGGCCAGGGGAAAGCAGAGGGTTTCTACATGCCCAAAGGCTTTAATACACAAGCTGTATGGCTCATATTCAAACACAGCTATTTGGTCCTTTAATTTGTGGGATGAGTACTACGTAAGGTTTCGAAATGGAAAGATGAAAAAAAAAAAAAAACTATAGAGCAAGAAGGGTCTATTTTTTCATAAGTTCCGCAGAGGCAATTTTGATCTAAATGCTATTTCTTCCCATCTGTGGTGGACATAGCTAAGTATTTACCAAAATATGTTCCTCCCCTCTCTATTTTTTAATGATTTTATTTGTTTATTTGATAGAGAGAAATCACAAGAAGGCAGAGCAACAGACAGAGAGAGAGAAGGGGAAGCAGGATCCCTGCTGAGCTGAGAGCCAGATACAGGGCTCAATCCCAGGACACTGAGATCATGACCTGAGCCAAAGGCAGAGGCTTAAACCACTGAGCCACCCAGGCACCCCTGTTCCCTCTCTTTCCCAGCACTCAGCTAGAACTCATTTTCCAGTTGCCCTTCCAGTCTGGTATAGCCAAATGCCTGACTTCGAGTGATTGGAATATGAGCAGCAGCGATGTTTGTCATATCGAGGCCTGGCATAACAAGTCTCCCACACGTGTTCTTCCATATTTTTCCCATTTTTTGCAGACTTTAAGCAACATGTGTCAGACATGACAAAGTCATTACCAGTCTGGTCCCCTGAATGGCTGCGGGGAGAAGTTTGCTCCCACCGGCTTGAATTACCCTGAGCCACCTTGACCTACCGCATCAATGAGAAATTTCTGTTCCTTGGAGGCATTACTTGTTTGCCACCGCAGACTCACACATCCTCACTAATTCATCTGCAGCTGCTGAGCTGGGATTAATAATACTTTTAGGATAAAAATATCACTTGAGTGAGATTCTCAGCAGCATTGGTAGGGCGCATACCTCCAGAGATAGAAGAGACCGTCCTGATGTGAGATTGAAGGTTCTACCTCGACTGTAGCATTTCTCACAGTGCTGTTCAGTAGAGGTCCGAAACAAGCCGAGTGGGCCATAGAGGCTGCCGAAGACCCACTGCCGAATTAACGTTGAGGGATAAAAAAGCAATACTCAATGCTGTGCAAAAGCTTTTGATTTTGATGAAATCCCAAAAGTTCATTTTTGCCCTTGCTTCCCTTGCCTTTGCAAAGGAAACAGTTAACAAAACCAAAAGACAACTGACAGAATGGGAGAAGATATTTGCAAACGACATATCAGATAAAGGACTAGTGTCCAAAATCTATAAAGAACTTAACAAACTCAACACCCAAAGAACAAATAATCCAATCAAGAAATGGGCAGAGGACATGAACAGACATTTCTGCAAAGAAGACATCCAGATGGCCAACAGACACATGAAAAAGTGCTCCATATCACTCGGCATCAGGGAAATACAAATCAAAACCACAATGAGATATCACCTCACACCAGTCAGAATGGCTAAAATCAACAAGTCAGGAAATGACAGATGCTGGCGAGGATGCGGAGAAAGGGGAACCCTCCTACACTGTTGGTGGGAATGCAAGCTGGTGCAACCACTCTGGAAAACAGCATGGAGGTTCCTCAAAATGTTGAAAATAGAACTGCCCTATGACCCAGCAATTGCACTACTGGGAATTTACCCTAAAGATACAAACGTAGTGATCCAAAGGGGCACGTGCACCCGAATGTTTATAGCAGCAATGTCCACAATAGCCAAACTATGGAAAGAACCTAGATGTCCATCAACAGATGAATGGATCAAGAAGATGTGGTATATATACACAATGGAATACTATGCAGCCATCAAAAGAAACGAAATCTTGCCATTTGCGACAACATGGATGGAACTAGAGCGTATCATGCTTAGCGAAATAAGTCAAGCGGAGAAAGACAACTATCATATGATCTCCCTGATATGAGGAAGTGGTGATGCAACATGGGGGCTTAAGTGGGTAGGAGAAGAATCCATGAAACAAGATGGGATAGGGAGGGAGACAAACCATAAGTGACTCTTAATCTCACGAAACAAACTGTGGGTTGCTGGGGGGAGGGGGGTTGGGAGAAGGGGGGTAGGGTTATGGACATTGGGGAGGGTATGTGCTTTTGGGTAAATTGGAAGGGGAGATGAACCATGAGAGACTATGGACTCTGAAAAACAGTCTGAGGGGTTTGAAGTGGCGGGGGGGGTGGTAGGTTGGGGTACCAGGTGGTGGGTATTATAGAGGGCACAGCTTGCATGGAGCACTGGGTGTGGTGAAAAAATAATGAATACTGTTTTTCTGAAAATAAATAAATTGGGGAAAAAAAAAAAAAAAGCAATACTCAAGACTGCGGCAGGAAAAGCCAGAGGGCTCTCAGACGAATAGATGAGCCATTTGGGACTCTGCTGTGGAGTGGGCGAGGACTGGGGGAGCTCAGAGCACCAGTGATATCCCTGTGTATGTGTGGGTGTAAGCGTGTATGTATGGGGATGCCCAAAACCATAGATTTCTTTTCCACCTTTTCTTACAGCTTTCTCTTTGATTGCCTTCCCTCAAGCAGGTGTACCCAAGGGAAGCAAGGGTGGCATATTAATTCCATCCAGTAAAAGCAGAAGGTGGGTCTCAAGAGAGTGTGTGCAATCAATTTTGTTGTTGTTGTTGTTATAGAGGATATGGAACTTACATCAGTTAGGAGTTATTTAGTGCATTTGCTTGTATTTTTTTAAAAAAATGCCTCAAGTTTTCTGCTTTCTAACCTTGTGCTTTTTAATCTAGAGAATTATAGTTTTCATTCTGAGGCCAAAAATAATGATTCACTGTCAAGAGTAGGTTTTTTATTTGGCGAGTCATGAGAACTAGAGGCAATTTGAGATTTTCATTTTTATCACTCTACATAAAAATCTGATTAGCAAGTACTTTTCAGTGATCTCATTGTCTTTCAGAATCACCTCTGCTTTCTTTTATTTTAAATCATGCTCTAATTTTTAAAGGAGGCTGCCTGTTTTGGGGTCTCTTTAAAGCTCGCTGCTGGTCTACTGATAGGAGTTCATAAGAAAAAAATTTTTTTTTTTTCCTTCTGACTGGCAAAAGAAAAGAGTGAGTTTTTTCTAATGTGTGCACATGTGTCCATCCTATGATTTATTGTTGAATTAAAAAGTCACAAACAAAGTCCCAGAGAGTAGCTTTTCATTTTCTTTTCTTTTTTTTTGTTTGTTTGAGCCAAATCTTTAAAAGTAATTAAATATCTGTTAGATCTGGCAGCACTGTGCTCACATTTCTGCAGGCAATAAGTAATTGGCTAGACCTGGGTAGAGGCTGCTTCCTTCAGTTCGCTGGTGGGCGTCTTTGCCAGAATGCCTCCCACTTGCTCACTGTAGATACATATATATGTTATGTAGGTTGCTTCACTCATGTATGATATTTTGCTGATCTGTGTATATATTTGAGTTTGTGACCTTGCATTTAATTGTTAAGCTGTGGTTCTGTGTTTGTATTCCTAAATGTATATAATTGAGAAATCAGTTAGTCTAAGTCTGTTTATCTGAAGGAGGTTTTGCCCTAGTATCCATAGATGCTAGGTGGTTTCGGACCAGAAAAGAAACCTCTATGGCATTCTAACTTATGAAAATGTATGTCAAAATTAAAACTGAAATATTAGCAGTGTATTAAGAGATCAAGAAGTACTTAGTCAAGCATTGCAAGAAACATTAATATGAAAAATATATCACTGTAATTTATTATATTAACAGATCAGAGATAAAACATAAACATCATCATTTCTTCTTTTTTTTTTTTTGAAGATTTTATTTATTTATTTGATGGAGAGAGATCACAAGTAGGCAGAGAGGCAGGCAGAGAGAGAGGGAGGAAGAAGGCTACAGAGAGCCTGATATGGGGCTCGATCCTAGGACCCTGGGATCATGACCTGAGCCAAATGCAGAGGCTTTAATCCACTGAGCCACCCAGGTGCCCCAAACATCCTCATTTCAATAGAATATAACAAAATTTATATTCATGATTTCAAAAAACAGAAACCCTCTTCTCATATTAGAATTGAAGGAAATTTCTTTAATTTCATAAAAAACATCTACTAGAAATCCAGAACAGATAACACAATTAATGGTGAAATATTAGGTCTGTTTCTCTCAGGTTCAAAAGTAAGATAAGGAAGCCTATGGTCATTGTTGGCATTCCAGGTTGTGTGAAAAGTTCTAGCTAATACAATAAAATGAGGGGGGAATGAATGTGTATAAATACTGGCAAGTAGGAGAAAAAACTAGTCGTGTGTGCGGTCTACCTAGAAAAATAGAGAAATCAATTAGTAACATCATAATAGTATGTTTAACAAGGTGGTCAGATACACAAATGGACAATGAGTTCATCAGTCATGCCTATGTAACATGTAATGAAACTTGGATCAAAACCCTCGAACAGATTATGCTGAGTGTAATATGTCAAGCAGAGAGAGTCAATTATCATATGGTTTCACTTATTTGTGGAGCATAAGGAATAGCATGGAGGACATGGGGAGTTAGAGAGAAGGGAGTTGCGGGAAATTGGAAGGGGAGATGAACCATGAGAGACTATGGACTCTGAAAAACAATCTGAGGGGTTTGAATTGGTGGGGGTGGGTGGGAGGTTGGGGTACCAGGTGGTGGGTATTATAGAGGGCACGGATTGCATGTAGCACTGGGTGTGGTGAAAAAATAATGAATACTGTTGTGCCGAAAATAAATAAAACTCAGCATTAAAACACACACACACACACACACACAACCCTTGAACAACTTGAACAATGAGTTTCAGAGAGTTTGTGAACTGGTGAGCACATTGACATGCTAGGAGGGTGAGATATCCTGAGAGGGTAGAGAAACTCTGCATCTTACTTCCCCCATACCTTGCCCTATGCATCTCTTCTATTTGGCTGTTCCTGGAGTGTATCCTTCAGGATAAAGATGCAATAGAAGCATACTGCTTTTCTGGTTTTTATGAATCATTCCAGCAAATTATTGAACCTAAAGGTGAGAAATGGGGGAATGTGTGAACCCCTGAATTTGTCTTCAGTTGGGCGGAAGTGAGAGTAGCCTGGGGCTCCCATTTGCAGCTGGTATCTGAAGCGGGGCCAGTCTTGTGGGACTGCGCTCTTGATCTGTGGGATATGCGCTGATCTAGTTAGTGTCAGAATTGAAATGGATTGTAGGACACCCAGTTGGTTTCAGAGAATTGGAGAATTGGTTGTTGTTGGAAAGACACAGTGATGGTTAACAAAAAATAGTAAAAAATGTCTTCAGAGGAAAAAAAATGTTACATTGGCATGTGTGAAAAATTGAGCAAAATTATCAGCATGCAAAAATTAAAAATTGGTAGTCAAAACAGCTACCATCAAAAGAGCTACCTCAGAATGTCACAGTCAAAATATTATGTATTCATATTTACAGTCATTACACAGTCTTTTTCAAGTGTTATTGAGGTGCACAGAGCATAGCACTATTTTGATTTTTGAGGGATGTGGTCCCAGAAAGTTATTTATTGCATAACATGAACCCTATCCCACATAAAAGATTCTTGACATATAAAGAAATACATCAGAACTTGTTTGCATATGTGGGCAAGAAGGATAAAATATAAAGAAGAAAAGGAATCCTTGGAATGAGGAGACTCTAATTACAAATTAAAATGCTATAGTATTCTGTAAAAATTGTCTGGAACAAACGGAAAGAATATATGCATATGCATGTATCCGCCTATTCCCACAAGTGTACATACACACACAGCAAAGACTGCACAGGGACTCCCAGGAGCCTGGCGGTGGCAGAGGGAGTAGGAAGGGTGGGAAATGGTGCCAGTAGGGATCGGATAGGTGGGAGAGACACACATGCCCCTTTTGTGTATCCTTCTGTATTATTCAAATTACCTTAAAATTAAATAAAATTGAGAAAAACTAAAACCTTATTGTTATTCACGTTTTATAAATACAGAAACTGGAGTTCTGAGTAGTTTAGCACTTATTTGCAGAGCTGACTTAGATCTTCTTCCCAAGCCCCTGCTGTACCCCACTTTCAGGCATCAAAATCGTAAATCATTCCTATTGAAGGTCTGTCCGTTCCATCCAGGTAGGCTCATAACATTTTTAGATAACAAACAGAAATGTAAGTTCTAGGACAGGAGGAGAGTGGATTCATGAAATGGTTCTCTTAACCTGATGAGTAGAAAATGAAACCAGATCATCACATGTACCTGTACAATACTTACTATTCTTGATAAATTGTCTGGCTTTCCTTCCAGTACATGAAGTCAGGAAGAGAGAGAGCTGGTAGTTTGTTTTCACATAGCATTTTGCAAGTCTGTCACTTTTTCTTGGGGGTGGGAGCGTGGGTTCTCACTTATCTTTTCTAAGGACAAGTGATGGGTGTACACCCTACCCTTGAACTTGCTTTTCCTGTTTCCATAAAATGGAATAGAGTACCAGGTGCCAGACAAAGGCTTTGTGTCTGATATTTCTATTTTTTGATGATGGAGATTGAATAAAAGCAAAAGTAGCTGTATTAATTATGCCATGCAGCAGGTGAACCAAAAAAATGTGTAGGTGGCACATTTCCTTCCCTAGGGTATTTTATGACAGCAATAAACCTGTAAAAGGACTGATATGCGATGGAAACACTGACACGGCTTTCAGAACGGCGATGCAAATGACACCACAATGATTATAACTCTATGACATGTTTTCTTCTCATTTGATTTAAAGGATTCAATTAAAAAAAAAGATGAGTTTCCTGTCTTTACTTGGAGTGGTAAGGAAATTCCCAACAGGGTTTGAAATTCAGAAATAAATGGACTGCCACTATCATTAGCAATCAAGGACAACAGCAACAAAAACAAATCCCCTGCCATGGTTATCTACTTACATCGCCAGAAGCAAATATAAGTAGAAGAACCTGACTTAAGCCTTTTATCCAAGTTGACTTGTCCTGTTTTCTCTTGCTGCCTCCTAGCCCCTGTAGTCCTTTGCTTCCATAACTGTTCACTGCTCCCCTTCCAACCATGCCCCAGTGCCTTCTCAGAGGCACAAGTCTATGGCGATTTGTTTGCCAGGGGGAAAAAAAAGTCTGCTCTCCTTCAGAGCTTTGCAATGAGCTTGCTACAAACTGACCAATATTACCTCTTAAACCCCAAAAGCTTTCTGATTCAACGGGCTTCCACCTCTATTCTTACTTGTACTTTTTTTTTCTTTTTATTTTGTTTTATTTCTTTTCAGTGTTCCAAAATTCATTGTTTATGCACCATAGCCAGTGCTCCATGTCATACGTACCCACCACCAGGCTCACCCAACCCCCGACCCTCCGACCCTCCAAAACCCTCAGTTTATTTCTGAGTCCACAGTCTCTCATGGTTTGTATCCCCCTCCGATTCCCCCCAACTCACTTCTCCTCTCCTTCTCCCAATGTCCTCCGTGTTATTCCTTACGCTCCACAAGTAAGTGAAACCATATGATGACTCTCCGCTTGACGTAGTTCACTCAGCATAATCTCCACCTCTGTTCTTCCCTATCAATGCAGTGTACTGAGCACCCATTGCCTTCATCCATTCTGGGCACTACAGAATGAGGACAAGACTTCCCATCCTAAAGAAGCAACCAAGAGCACTTGCCAAATAAGCTGTACACATTGCTGTTGGCTATTTTATGTTAGCCTTACTTTCTCATTAATATTTGGGAGACAAATGACAAATGTCATTTAGGATGACAGCTAAATGGAAAAGAAAAGTGAGGAAGGAGAAGTATTTTGTAAAATGTGAAATGGAAAAGAAAGCTTTATTTCTATAATGAAGAAACACAGAAGCTGGGGTTAAAAGCTGTGACAAGAGCGCTGAAGAACAATTTTCTCATGACCAAATTTTCTATTAGATCCTCCTTTTGACAAGAAGAAATGCAAATTGTTCAGGCTTCTGTATCCTTTCCCATAATCCCCCTGACTCTATGGAGCCCCTTCTGGAAGCAGGGATGCTGCTGACACACAGGGAAGGGAGGCTGGAGTTCAGTAGGGCAGAGAGGGTAGAAGGAAGAGTTACACTGATAGATATTTATGGGGTAGAATGGCCAGAAATTTCTAATGATCACACGAGAGGGGAATCTAGAAGGGACACAAAAGAGTCTGCGATAACGTCTTTATTTCTGGTTTAGGCAAAGACTTGGATGTGCAGTGCAATTCCCTGTGATACTGACATAAGAACCCCAGGAAGGAGTAGGGTGAAGCTGAAGAAAATAGACTATTTCACTTTATAGTAATACACATTTGTGGTGTGTAAGGGTACATTGATCAAGCTTCCAAATGTAAGGGTGAGATAATCAAATTTACTTTGTTTAGCAAAGAGAAGGGAGGTGAAAGCCCTCCCATGCTGTCCTCAGGGTGTCTCCATGAAAGTATAGGGATCCTCATCACATGTCTGATCTTGTACTCATCAAGCAAGGTCATGAACCTTCTGACTTTGAAACTGTAAAAGCAACCTCCAGGAGGAACTTGGAAGTCCCTCAAAAGAGATACATGAGATAATCACACACAAATGTGTGTCCTCTGATCGCTAATGGAGCTATTATGTTTATGAATTACATTTATGAATTAATTTAAGCAACTACGTTTATGAATTAATTTAAGCAAAATTCTCTCCAGATTTTGTAGAGAGGTTCCTGCTATCTTCACAGGTATGTAATCTGATCATACTCAATTTCAAATGGCTTTCTCTCCTCTATTGGTACAGAAGGGGCTTGCATTGGTAGGATTGTTTTATTTCCCCAACAGTTAGTCATGAAATATGTAAGTGGAGATGTCCAGAAAGCAAACGTTATGGATTTGATATGATTGGCTTATAAAACTGGAAAGAAAAGGAAAGTAGAATTAGATTTCTGAGGTCAGGGTGAGACCACAAAAAGATGCTCACGGAAGAGACTTAGAAGAGTCCATAGAGGAGGAAGAGGAAGAAGGAAGGTCATCAACCTGCTCATTGTGCTTCTCTGTGCCTAGACATAGGACAGTGTTTGTTGAATGAATAAGTGAATATTTTTAGTATCTTCCTTGGCCTGAAGTGAGGAGAAGAGACACTGATCTGAAGTAGAGGAACCTCTCACTATGACTTGGTTTGACTCTTGCTTCATATCTCAAGCTGTCACCTTTTCCCATTAGCCAAGAGTTTCTCTCCCTCATCTCTGTCACAGAGACATAGAGAAGACGACCTCAATAGGCTGGGAACTCCATCATCTGCTAATCAGCTTTTTCTTCCTCCATATAGACTGATTTGGTGGAGATGCATTCTACCTGCATTATTCTATCCCTCAGTCCAATTTACCTTCATCCAATCCACACATATTTTCTAACTTTCTCCATGAATAATTGTCTTAATATTTTGTGTTTTAAAAGTATTTATTTCAAAACGGATACATAAAACATATATTTGTATATATGAACAGTAAAACAAATATCCATGTAGCCACCATGTAGTTTAGCAAATAGAACATTCCCAACTCCGGACTCTTTGGAAGCCTGTTGCCTTTCCCTTATCCTGGTACCTTCCTCCCTTTGTCAGAGGGAATCAGTATTAGGAACTATGTGTTTATAACTCCTTTACTTTCATTATAGCTTTATGTGTATAATATAACAAATATAGGATTCAATTTTACATTATTGGAAATTTATAAAATGTTACTTTCTATTTGACTTCACACTACTCAACATGACATTTTTGAGGTTCATGATTTTTTACAGGCAACTAAAATTCACTCATTCACTCTGTTGTATACTGTCGGGGACCACCTCCGGCCGAAAGTCCCCGCCATTACAAGATGGCGCTTGGCTCACTGCCAGCAAAATACGCTGCAAGTAAACAACGAACGTTCTGGTGAAGCTCGCCTAAAGGAGGACATAGTCATTGGCTGTTTCAAATTTAATCAGCATAGTAACAGGACTCTCATTGGCTCTCCCCATTGCTTGGCCCCTTATTGGTCACCCTGCTCGCTGATTGGTCATGTAAACGTATATAAGTGTGTAGACTTGCGGAAATAAAGAGAGAGAAGATACATCTGAACCGGGGCTTCTTGTCGTCCTTGCGGGTCGAGGGTGACAGTATACTATTCCAGTATATCACAAATTCATCTATTCCCTGCCCAACTAGATTTGAGTTGTGCCTGGTGTATTTCTGCTGTGAACAAAGCTGCCAAAGACATTCTGGAATGTGACTCTTGGTGCACATTTGCCAGAATGGTGTGTAGTTAGGAATAGAATTGTTGACCACAGGATTCTTTGGCTTTGGATACATTTATCTTTACAAGATAGGGCCAAACTATTTTCCAGACTTACTGCACTAACTTACACTTCTATCAGTGTTATATGAGAGTTTTCATTGTTCTATGTTTTCACGAATGTATACCTGTGGTGGACATTTAAATCTTTCTTTGCATTTATGTATTATTTGAATTGAATAATGGATTGCAATTCAAGAGAATCATAAGAGTTGTAGAGTGAAAAATAACTTCAATTTCTCTTTCCAGAGGCAAAGAGTGTTACTAATTTCTAGCTTCTCTTTCGAGATCAGTCTATGCAAATCCAAGGAAGTATGTGTGTATGTTTACATGTATGTGTGTGTGTGTGTGTGTGCACGCACACCTGTTTTACATAAGTGGTATGCTATACACACTATTCTGCACCTTTGTTTTTCTATCCAGTGATAAATTATGGAGATTGTTTCATATTAGTATATAATGAACTCTTAAGTTTTTTAAAAAATGTGTACTAAAATAAATTCAACTTATAGAAGGTTGAAAGAATAGTTTAGAGAACTTTCTTATAATCTTTTCCAAGATTCACTGATTTTTCCTACTTTGTTACATTTGCCTTATCATTCTATTTCTCAAATATTTTTATTATAATTTTTGAACATTTTGAGAGTAATTGCATATGCCATGCCCCTTTACCCCTTATATTTTACTGTGTGCTTCCTAAGAGCAAGTCTACTTGCTAATATAACCAATGTACAGTAACGAATTCAGAAAATACAATGTTGATACACAAATTATTATAAAGCCAGTACTGCAATTTAGTGATGGTCCCAAAAAGCACTTTATAGCATTTTTTTTCTTTACAGAATCCAGTCCAGAATGAAAAGATACATTTAACTTGTTCTTTTTATTCTCCTTTATTCTGGCATAATTTCTCAGCCTTTGTTTATCTTTAGTGATGTTGAGACTTCCAAAGAATTAGGCTAGATATCTTAGAGAATATCCCTTGATTTGGGTTTGTATGATCATGATTTTTGCTGGAATGGGAATTGGGTGACATTGTGTCCATCTAAGATATTACATCCCGAGACAAAGAATGTCTGTTTGCCTTTCATTGATGATGTTCATCTTGCTAATTTGATTAAGGTATTGTCCACTTGTGCCATTATACAGTTATTAATTTTCCTTTTGTGATTAATCAGTAATTTAGGGGGAGATATTTGAGAATGTATTCCTGCTCTAGATATTAGCATCCATTGATGATTCTTGCCTTAGTCAGTTTTAACTCTGATGTTTGCAAAGTAGTTATATGTTTAAAATTCTGTCATTGCTTGCATACTTAGTAGTCAGCACTATCCTATAAGAAATAGTTTTTTCCTGGGGCGCCTGGGTGGCTCAGTGGGTTAAGCCGCTGCCTTCGGCTCAGGTCATGATCTCAGAGTCCTGGGATCGAGTCCCGCATCGGGCTCTCTGCTCAGCAGGGAGACTGCTTCCCCCTCTCTCTCTCTGCCTGCCTCTCTGCCTACTTGTGATTTCTCTCTGTCAAATAAATAAATAAAAATCTTTTAAAAAAAAAAAAGAAATAGTTTTTTCCTTTAATCTCTCTCTCATTCTTTCATTCATTCATTATCAGTACCATCTCATGGTTCTTTGTCTTATTCAATGGATTATAATTTGTCACCATTTCCCACATTTGGCCAGTGAAAGTTCCTTCAATTTTTCTTTTGTATCTATTTTTATTAAGGACTTTGTGTGTGTGTGTGTGTGTGTGTGTCACACACACAATAAAATTCTTCCATTTAAATCGTACAGGATATCTATCACTGCAATCAGGATTAGAACTGTTCCCTTATTCTAAAACACTTTTGTGCCCATTCCTTCCCACCATCCAACTCTGGCAACCATTGCTGTGCTTGCCATCAGTTTTGCCTTTTTCTGGAAGTTGGTCTAATTGAAATCCATTTGAATCCAACTTAGTAAGGATTAAAAAATACATATTGCTGGATTGGCTAACATTTTGTTTAGAATTTTCACATGCATATTCATGAATGACATTGTATTTAAATTTCCTTTTCATACCTTCCTTACCAAGTTTGAGGACCAAGTTACTATAGCTTCATAAAATTATTTAAGAAGTATTCCCTTTTTATAATTCCCCCCACACTGATGTATAAGATACTGGAATAATCCATTCCTCTAAGTGAATAGAACTCATCCATTGGCCTGTTGTCTTCTTTATGAGATTTTAAACTACTGATTAAAGTCAGAATTGGTACATTATTTTATACTAGGCCTCTGTACATTTAATATAGCTTTAATATTTGATGACGCAATGCTATTCATAGTATTCTCTTTGAATCTTATAATCTCTGCTTTATTTGTAATTATGTCCTCTTTAAAAATGTTCTAATATACTTTATATATACTAATTTTTTGATGAATGGTCATCAGATATTTATAATTTGTTCTGGGAATGTGTTTTAAGAACCAGATATTGGAAGCATTAATCCTTTCTATTGTATATCAATTTTCCATTTGAAGCCATAATGCAGAGAATAAAGATTCTTTAAAGGATTGTTTCTCTGGCAGGCACGTTGTTTTTCTGGCCCATTTTTCACAATAATGTAGTTATGTTCATGGCTCCTGACCTAATGTACACATCTCACCTTCAGCTTTGCCACTTTGAGCTGTCCCAGGGCTTTGTTTGATTCCAAGTAATCTCCAAAGCTCACCTTTTGCCCCCACAACAGACAGATTCTGTGTTAGGAGGTTATTCTTCACTCGTGTGCTTTCAGTTCATTTTCCCCTTGGTAGATGTTTTACACACTGTCCTGCAAGCTCATCAACAGATTTTAAAATGTGCTTGTTATAATTTATCCAGAGGATATTGTAAGAGGAGGTCTTTTAAAAATATCTAGCCTATGCACCAAGGAGCTGAAGTCCATTTAATGAAAGACAAGTTTAAACTAAAAATAAGATCAGAAAAGAAAAAGAAAATCGTTCTACATCTCAATGCTATGAACTAGCAATAGGACCTATAACATGAGCCACTTAACTAATTTTAAATTTTGAAAAAATTGGAAATTTAAAAAAATGGAAAAGAAATAAGTAATGTTCATTTAATTTAATTCTTTAAAGATTTTATTTATTTATTTGAGTGAAAGCATAGTGGGGAGGGGCAGAGGGAGAGGAAGAATTGGGCTCCCCACTGAGCAGAGAAGGGAGGCCCTGCCTTTCCCTCCCCACCCCTCCCCTGCTGGATCCCAGGACCCTGGGATCTTGACCTGAGCCACCCAGGCACCCCATGGTAAAGTTAATTTTAAAACTATATTTTATTTGATCCAGTATATCCAAATATTATGATTTCAACATAATGAATAGAAACACTATTAATGAAATAGTTTTAATACATGGTTTTGTATTAAGTCTTCAAATGTAAGTATTTTTATACTGTTTAGACTAGTCACATTTAAAATCCCCAGTGTCACATGATGCTAGTCGCTGTTGTAAGTATAAGATAGTGTAAAATATGGCATCTTTACTATGTTTTTATTGTATTTATCCAGCTTTTCTCCATATATGCCTGATCTCTCAAATCTTTTCCTCATAGCATTTTTGTCTTTGCTTTTAGAAAATGATTCTTATTTTCTCTATATGGAAAGAGAGAAAATTTTCAGGAGCTTCTTTGTTTTAACAACCTTAATTCATGTAAGACCTTGATCCTGTAAAAATATTTTCATTGTTTTAACAACTATGCCTTGTTAAAAAGCGACTGCAAAAGAGAAATAGGGGAGATGTTTTACATTTGGAGTTTAAAGCTTTGGAATAAAAATAAGCAGCCATTTGATATGTTTAGAATTTGTATCTATTATGTTAAAACGTGGAAGCAAAATACTTCAGAATACTTGTGAGTGTTGTATTTTAGGAGCTGAAAGATGATTCCATTTTTCCAAGCTAATGGATTCAAGGGATAACTTCATAGATGTTATCACCCTGAATATATTTAATCATTTATTTCACTGGCTGCTTAAAAACAAATGTCCTACTGTCACCAGGCACTCACTAACAAGCTACAATAACCCAGTTTTCTAGCCCTGCTTATAGATGATGCTTGTCACTAGAAACTAAGGCAGGATGCCAGAAGCCCCAGGCTCCAAGCAAGCTCTCACGACCCAGTTTTCAACCTGTTTCATCCAGTTCAGACCCCTTGCTAACCCTCCAGATGACCTGGAGTTCCTTGCCATCTAATTGTAATAACAAAAACCATACCAACCAGTGCGTGACAGATCACACTGTGCCCATTTAAGGGAAGAAGAAAGGTGGCAGTCTGAATCAGAGAAGCCTCCCCCCTACTTTGCTGAAAAACTATGTCAGCTTGCTTATCAGCTCATCAGCTCAATTACTCTAACCCTAGAAAACCCTGACCATGAGACCTAATCAGGGAGCTCCCTTTAATTCTCTGGTCATTGAATAAATTACTTGCCTGCCATCATATGTTGTATTGTTGTTTGGTTATGTGGGAAAGGGTATTGAGTAGGGAAATAACCTACCACTTTGGTAACACTATCACATACAGTACTTACATTGCACTAGGCTATTTGAGGCACAGGGAATAGAAGTAGGGATAACTCATTCCTTCCATTATGGAACATCTCACAGTAGGGAGTGAGTCTAAGTATTACATTCCAAATATTTCAATAAATGTAATTAGTGCTGTTTTGTATCTATCCATCTAATTATATATGGTACTCTTCGGTAGACTGTAGAAACAAAATAGGTGATGTATAATGTCGCCTCTGTAGAGTGGAAAATTGGGGGAAATTTTCATAGAGAGGCTGTACTTGATCCAGGTCTTGAATAATATTCAGAGTCATGAAAGTACACTTTTTGTCAATGACCCCAGAATAAGTTTAACATATGGAGGCTGAGTGGTATTCCTTATGTACCCATTTAATTATAGCTAAATTTTGAAAGTATTCACTGATTTTCTTCAGTTTCTGTTTAGGTATAACCATGATCATCCATAGGGCAAAGAAAACAAGTCAAAGTGATTAAAAATTTTTTCTTTTCTTGAGGGAAATTTTTGATAATCATTTTAAAGGGGGGGGGGAAGCAGGAGGAAAAGTCCTCATTCTAATAATACGATGACTGAAAATAATTAACTCAAGATTCATAGAATAACAATATGAAATGTCTTTCTTAGTGTATAAGGGCTATTTCATAGGATTTGGAACTTAATTTTTACTTCCTAGTTCTTGTATTTCCTTCGATTAGTTGGTGTAGAATTATCCCAACCCTCCAAATTTATAATATCTTTCTATCTTTCCATTCTTCCTTCCTTCTTGCCTTTTTTTTTTTTTTCAATTAAAGGCCAAATGCAGTCTGTTAGTGTGAAGATTGCCGCTCTTTAAGTGGATCAGGTGTGTCTCAGTAATAGTCTTCTCGCCTTCTCATTAATCTTGAGCAAAGGCAAATCACAAACATTGTTACCAGGATGGAAAATACGTGAGAACGAGCAAGTTGCTTGTCTTTGACCTTCAGTAATTTTTAATAGCCAAAAGAGTGGTGAGTATTCCAATTAACACCTTCTAGGAACTGCTATCCATGAATGAGTAGCGTATTCAGTTGAAGGTGAATCTTGTTTGGCCCGTCCTCCGCAAAACAGTCTTTCTGTCAGGGAAAATCAAAAGCTACCAAAGAATTCAGAGTGGAGAGAGCAGCCAGATTGTATAATATCAGATGCCCGAATAAAAAGACACAGTTGAGTCATTTCAAAGTTATCCCAATCCTTTGATCTTACCTTGGTGAGGACCCAAGTTTCATTAGAACAGTGACTAAGGAGATCACTATCATGGGCCAGGGCAAAACAGTAGTTCTCTGAGAAGAAAGAAGACAAAGGAAAATACTCCCTTATGTTGATGGTTCTCAAAAAGGAAAGGCTGTGTGTCATTTCAGGTGACATCACAGGCCTTAAGAGTGGTTTGGTACTGGATTTTGAATGCTCTCTAAATATAGATGTACAATGGAAGCTACAGTAATAAACAATCCTTTAGTAGCCAACTTTCCTGAATATGATTATTTGAGGGATAACTGCATAGCCATGGCACAACTTTACTAAAACCAAAAGGTAATTCCCTCTTGATCCCCTTCACTAAAGAAGCAAAGCATCCCACAGACTGAATCCAGAAAGAGCACCATGCCCAGTGGGAACTTGCAGGCATGCCTGGAGGGGGCTGCCCTCTCTGGCCAGCACAGTGTGCGAAGCAGGCCAGAATTCATGCAGCCCAGATAAAAATGCTGGGCAGCTTTCCAGTTCCTTTGGAGTCAAGTCTTGACAGTGCAACTTCATTAGTTTTATTAGAGCTTCATCTATTCCCTAAATGTCTCATGGATCTCTATTCAAATATAAGTAAAGAAATATAATCCAAAGACAAACATAACTTGTTTGGTGATTATCTAGTGTTTATAAATATTCACACTCTGGCTGTCCTCCAGTGAAAACATTAAGAGCAGGCAGAGCTGTTTGTATGTATCAGAATTGTCCATTTTGATCAAGTCCTTAATTTACTGAGGACTCAATTTCCTTATGTTGTAAAAGGTGGCAGTGGACAGTAAGTGTAGCATTAGAGTAGCCCCTTCTGAAAAGTTCTATGACTATAAAGAATTAATACCACAGGCATCAAAGTGAGTCACCAGATCATGGTTGGTTCCATCTTCTCCATGCCTTGGCTGCTAGTATAGTTGATAAAACTATAATATATTCATGGATGATCTCATTGACTTCACTGTAACATCCCAATGAGTCCTCCACACTTGCATTTCCCAAAGTGTATTCTTGGGAACTTGAATCTTATGAGATATTTGGTGAAGACAAAAACAAAGTTTCCATAGTGAAATAAGTTTGGGAGAAGTTGCATATCCCATTCTTGGAGAAACAAAACAAAGGTAAGCAAGTTAAAGATTTGAGATGTATGCTTAAGTAGTTTAAGTGTGCTTAAGTTATCATTTTCCCAGACTTGCCTGACTGGAAATCATTTTGAGTCATAACTCTTAATATGCCAAGGTCCCTAGAAATGTTCTTTATAAAACATTGCCCTACATTTTTGTTTAAGTGAACATTCCAAGATATAAGATATGGCTGTGCTACAATTGTGCTTAATTGTTGCATTGGTTATCCATTTCCCATAGGGTCAAGTGTAGAACTACCCAGTATGGGTGCAAAACCCTTCCCAGATCACCTCTGAAACTCATTTCCAACACCTTCTGACAAATATCACACCTATTTTCAAAGTATATTCTGCTCTCTAAGACCTCCTGTGCTATGCTCTTTGTCCAGATTCCTCTTCCCTTTGCATCCTGACAGAAAATTCCTATTCTGTCTTTAAGTCCAGCTTAAGCATGGCATCCTTGTGGAAGATTTCCTTGACCATCACCCCTACCCTACCCCCAGCTGGTGGGCTTTCGGCGCTTGTTCTCCAGGCTTCTGGAACACCTTGTGCATGAGTTTCTACTTGTATAGATAGTCTGTGTTGCAGTTGTTTTTTGGTGCATATCTTCTCTGCTGTGCTTCTTGTGTTTCTTGACAGCAGGTATATTTGTAATAGTATCTTTTAAAAGTGAATTAAGGTAAGACTTAAGTAAAATGTATTAAATGAGCAAATGAATATAAGAGGAAAATTGGCTAATACATAGTTATAATGATAAGTGGAATTTCCAAAGAGTTTGATTGAATTTTTTTGAATCCTCCTTTGAAAGGAAGAAGGGGTATGTAGAAAATATATTTATCTTTATTTTTTAAGCTATTGGATTTACTTCCAATTCTTATAAGCTGATCTGAACTAGGCAAGTTTAGGAATTTCTGTGTGAGCTGAAGAAACCTGACAGATCTCCCAGTCCAGTTATTCAGACACATAAAGAATTGCAGCACACTCTGATAAGGTCTCTTATTGTCTTTGCACTGGGGATTTGGGGACCCCAGAAGATCAGTGTATAGCTATTTTTTATGGAGTGTGGGCTATGTGGTGATCAGAAAGAACATGCAATAGGCTGTGATATTTAAGCATAACCGCAGGGAGGATTTAATTCACCATGCTTAGAAACAAATGCAAACGCTGAAGGGGAATTTGCATTTTAGGAGAATGCTGGAATGTGATGTTGGAAATAAGATCAATGTTTCCATTAGTACAGAATCTTCAAGTAAAGCAAAAGTGAAAGCAAAAATACAGCTCTGCTGAAGCATAATGGAGTATCATTGCTCAATACCCCTGTTTATCTTCCTGCATTAAAGTGATAAATGAATTTCTAACTGCCTTTGAGATTTCATAACTCTCAGAAGCAATGCTTTTCTCTTTTAAGATGATTTCAAAGGAAAAATCAAGTATTCCAAAAACCATGTAAGCAATGTCTAGAATATGTGGGCAAACAAATGAATCTCTTTACAATTAATTATAAAAGAAAAAAAAAGCTCACCTTCTATTTGCTCTTCCAGTTTTTAGCAAACTGGACATGGTTCAATAAGAATATCACCTTAAGGAAACACTTCCCAGTAATGACAGTTATTGGTGGGATATGATCCAAGATCCACTGATTGGTGAAATATGCTGCTTTTAGACTACTATATCACGTCATTAGTCAGTTGTGTATGTTGAGTTCCTTCCTGCGTGGAAAAGGGTTATACCAAGCCATCTGCTCAGCTGCTTTCAGGAAAAGTAAGACTGATTAATTTTTCTCTTCCATAAGAACGCACTGAGCTCTGCTATGTGCTACGCATTCCATCAGGGATAGTGATGAATGGAGATTGTTCTTGATAACATAGAGGGAAAGGAAAGCAAATAAATAGGTTTTTACAATGCAATGGTATGATTTTATTCTAGGAGTTAGGATAGGATGCTATGGGACTACACAGTTAGTATGTAATCCTGCCTTGGGAAGCATTGAAATAAAGACCACTTATCAAGGCAACACACATCAGCAGAGCTCACAGACTACTTAGTAGATGTCACTTGTCACCTAGCTGCTCTGTGAACCTGTTCAGCAACTTGATCTTAGAATGACGCTCAGCTGACTCAACTGTGGGATGTTGCTTTTTAGTCTGGTGCTCATATACAGTTAAAATTGCATCTATAATAAAGCCCAAGAGTTTTTCTTCTTTCTTGCCCAAAGATATCGATATTTTTATGTCTTTTTTGAGAAACAAAGGCAAATAATAGAACTTGGGCTGATGGATTCCTTTTCTTAACTATGTGATGGTTTCAGAAGTGTATGTACATCAAAACTTATCAAAACATTCACTTTAAATATGTGCAGTTTATTGTATGTTGATTATAACCCCAAAATCTATAGAAAATAATATGATAGGTATACCACTACTAAACAAATATAATAAATCATTGTATTTATAAGCCATTTCTACTAATCAGAGACTCACACTCTCTGGGTTACCTGTCTCTCAATTCTGTTTTCTATTTCCAAATGCATCAAGAGATACATTAGATTGGATTTCAGAACTTATCTAGTCAAAAAGAAGGACACTGTTCATTGGAGCACCTATGGGGGAGGAGAAATTATTTTGGGGCGGGTGGCAATTGATATTGAACTGCAACTAATTCCTTGGAAGAACTGTGGAACTGGGAGGCCAGAACAAAATGATTTGAAGCCCATTTCCAGTTGGGGTCAATCTGCAGTAAAATATCAGGGCTAAAGTCCAGGGATGGAAAGATGTGTAATTCGGAATAGTCATGCTGAGTGCTACAGGAACGTGCTAGTTCAGCAGGGGCTAGTTTTTCTTTCTTGATCATTTATAAACACCATTGCATCACTTGAGATAGAGACTAAAGAAATAAGATAATGGGGGATGGAAGAATAACACAGGCACAGGTTAAGACCTTCCCATGTCCTTGGCAATACTCAACAACCAGATGACTCAAAGATTAGGGGGAAAAAAAGAAAGCAAATAAGTCACCAAGCAATAGAAATAGAATTTCCTGTAACCTTCCATTCTTGTCACCAGAATTGTTCTTCAGTGCCCCACTGGCTCCAGCCTAATAAAGCAGGAAGTTCTGATGTCATTAAGGGACTTTTGTGCACACCCTGACAGGGTGCTTCATATCTATGAGGCAGCAGGGGAGGAAGGGCTTTTCTGTTACTTGGTATAAATGTTTTCCCTTTCTTCCTCTGTTCCTACCCAGGTCCAGAAAGTGCCTACTCACCTTGTGGCCAGCCTGTCACGTTAGCGACTACAGCTTGCTTGACCTGCTCATACCAGGCTGGTGTCAACTCAAGCCCCTTGCATGCCCCTTCCCAGAGTTCTTATCACTCTGGATATAATTGTCTATTCTCTTGAGGTATATGCTTGTTGAGGGGAAGGATCAAGTCTATTTTGTAGACTTGTATCTGTAGCATAATATCTGGTATATGGTAGATGCTCAGTAAATATTGCTAAATGGTTGGAAGGATAGATGAATGGATGGGTGAAGTCTTTCTTATATATCCTCTGCTGTACTTCCAAACATGTGCACTGACTTCTTGATATTTTACCAACATTATAGCTGGCATTCCATAGCGAGCAAAAATAATGAATGGAACTAAACAATTCAGTTAATAAAAATGTTGCCTTCACCCCACTGAGATTTATAAATAATTTCCAGACCAGACCTCAGCAGCTGCAAGGACTCCAAAGCAGGGAAATCAGTAATTACTCCACACATTCAAAAAAGCCACTCAAGAGGGTATACCGATTCTTTCCTTGACATTGTAAAGATTCCTAAACTGCCCTTAGTAATCTTATTTAATAAAATTTAATATCATCTAAACACAAGTTTTTAAGTTATGAGCTAGTTCTAAATTGTTAATGGGGAACTTTATAGTTTAAGGGTAATGAATTCTTTCAGAAGTATGTTTCTCTTGGAAGGTGAGATCCAAGTTTATTGGTTTATTTCCCCAAATTAATAAAGAGTAAAGAATCAACTTTAAAGTCATACAACAAACAGTGGGCAGTAGGTTTTAGGAGATCAGTGTAGCTTCGTGAGGACATAGCTATGTCAGAGATATTCTGCACTCACTTTTGTATACCCTGGGTGAAGTCATCTTGTCGAACTCTGGGCTTCAGGACTGTCCTCCAGGCCCTTCCAAATCCCTTTCCCCAGCTGTGTTCCTTCCCAGGGGATAAATGTTCTTCTCTTAGAATTCAGCTCAAGAATCACCACCTGTAGCAAGCCTTTTCTCACACTGGCTCTCCTTTGATCCAACATGCCCTTACAATTGAACTCTCTTCTTTGTGCTTCTGCTTATTCTTGTCTGGATGCCACTCATGGTAGCTCTAACATGCAGTATGCATCTCTCTACCATACCACAAGCTGGACCTTAACTGTAAAGATAAATATTTATTTGATATTGTATCACCAGCATTTTCAACAACACTCAGCACATTGTAGATACTTAGTAAGTGCCTTTGGAATGATTCAATATGGTCCTCCCTTCCTGCCAGTTCCTAATGCACTCTTTTTTTTCTTTTTAAAATATTTTAATTTTTAAATACTTTTTATATTGAAATAATTTTAAATTTAAAGAAAGTCGCTGAAGTAGCACAGGTAGCTTCTGTATACCATTCATCTAGCTTCTCCTGATATATGCACATCTTCCATAAGCATGGTACAGTTACTAACATTAAGAAATTAACATTGGCACAATACTGGCAACTGAGGTATAGATTTTATTTTTTTTATTTTTTTTTAAAAGATTTTATTTGTTTCTTTGACAGAGTGAGAGAGATCACAAGTAGGCAGAGAAGCAGGAAGGGAAGCAGGCTCTCCGATGAGCAGAGAACCTGATGGGGGGTTCGATCCAGGACCCTGAGATCATGACCTGAGTCAAAGCAGAGGTCCAGCCCACTGAGCCACCCAGGCGCCCCTAGATTTTATTTTTATTTCATCAGTTTTCCACTGAAATTTGTCGTTTTTCTTTCTAGGTTCCAAATCAGGGCACCACCTTACATATTAGTTGTCGCCTCCAAACTGTGATAACTTGTTCCTTGTCTTTCACAACACTTTTGAAGAGTACTAGCCAAGTATTTTGCACAATGCTCCATGGCTTGTGTCTGTCTGTTGTTTTTCTTATCATTAGACTGGGGTTGTGGGTTTTGGAGGAGAAAACCATAGAGGTTGTGTAGCCTTTTCATCATCTTGTCTCAGAGTACATGACACTAATATGACTCATTGCTGCTGATGTTAATCATAGTCACTTTGTTAAGGTAGTGACTGCCAGGTTTCTCCACAGTGAAGTTAATAACTCATGTAATTCTTCTTCAGTAATAGGTACTAAATAAATAGTTCATTGCTTTATTCAACATAGCCACTGACTTCTATGGTGGGCTAAATTGGTAGTAGTTCAGGTTCTGGGATATAACAATGAAAAAAGAGAGCCTAGCCTTTCTCAAGGAATTTATATAATAGTGGCAGAAGCATATAGTAAATAAGATAAACAACCAAAAGATACATGTTTAAAGAGAAAAATAAAAAAGGAAAGGTATGGGAAGGGTTGGCCATTTTAGAAGAGATTGTTAGGGAAGGTCTCCCTGAGTACTGAGAGACTGAATTTGCAAACAGACAATGTCCAGACCATGTATGAGAATAGAACTCTGATCCACAACTTGTGGATCCAGCTCAGGAAAACAATACCCAGTCAGCCGTAACCAACCCAGGAAGCTAGCCTGCTCTCTCTAAATCAGACATATAGAAAGTCAGACCACTATCTCTAACAAATACTCCAAGAGTTCAAATAACTATCCCTTTAATAATTAGCCCCAAATGTCCAACACTTGATTAATAACTGACAGTTTTCCTAATTTTTACACCTGCTTCCAACATAGGACCACCTAGAGAAAGTGCTTCTAAGCAGTCACATAGGTAGCCCACCTACAACCTCCTCAGTTGGGGCATATCTATCGCCTCTTTTTTCCACCATAAAGCTTTCCCACTCCTCTTTCTGCCTTTCAGTCTCTGCCACAACTCTGGGAAAGGGGATAATGGCTAACTCCTTTGCTGTAGCAAGCTCTGAACAAGTAGCCTTTCTTGTCATTAGGTTGGTCTCTGTTTATTTCTGCAGAGTAAAGACTTGAAATAAGGAAGAGAGAGAGAAGCCATGATTGTAGATGAGGAAAGAACACTGCAGGCAGAGAGAACAAGTGCAAAGGCCATGAGGTGAGACTGGTGAGGAGGCCAGGCCAGTGTATTGGAACAGAGAGAGAGGATAGGAGCGTACTAAGTCGGAAGCTCAACGGAGCAAAAGGGGTCCTAACGCCAATACAGTAGGATCTTGTAACTTATGAGAAAGGCTTTGGATTTTATTCTGCATGGGATAGGAAGCCCCTGGAGGGTTTTCAACACAAGAGTGACATGATTTAACTGAGGTTTTTTAATAAGATTGCTCTCACTGCTGTGTTTGGGACAAACTAAACATATACAAGGATGAAAAGAGTTGAGCTATGAGACTGTGTGGTCATCCAGGTGAGAGATGGTGGTGGCTTGAACAGGGTCGTGATAGTGGAACTGGTGAGAAATGCTCAGGTTCTGGATAAAGGTTTGCTGCAAGCTTATACCTTGTGTGATATAAGAGGAAGATGATAGTCAAAATTTACACCAAGGCTTTTGACCTACGCAACTGAAAGTACACATGTGGCTTTTACTGAGATGAGGAAAACCACAGGAGGGGCAAGATTTGGTAGAAATGTCAGGAACTCAGCTTTGTATATGTTAGGATTTGGGTGTTAATTAGACATCCAAGTAGAGATGTGAAATACAAAATTGGACATCTGAGTCTGAAGTTCAGGAAAGGTTGGTATTAAAGGTATAAATTTGGGAGACATCATTGCTGAAGTGAACTTCAAAGCCCTGCAAATGGATCAGGGCAGAGCAGGAAATGAGGCCAATGGCCAGACCCTGGAGTGCCCCAGCTTTCAGAGGTCAGGGAGATGGGGAGAGCCAGCAAAGGAGATTGAGAAGGAGCAGCCAAAGAGGGATGAGGAATATTTATGTTCTTTCAGTGGTATTCAGGGAAGGCACTAGTTTTCCACTGTTTAGAAAAAAACTCTCTGATTTTTTTTCTTTTCTTTTGTTCCCCATTACTACACTACTGTACTTCTCAAACACTGCTGACATCAGATGCGTGGCTTTTCCACATCAAGCAATTCTGACACCGACTGCCTGGAGTTAGTGCAGACCCCGTAAATTAAGGACCCGGTCCCACAAGACTGCCCCCACTTCAGATACCAATTGCAAGTAGTATGTCTCGGTTATGCACAACTTCCTGCCCAGATTGGAAGCTTTCATGACCCTTTCCTTGGAATCTATCTTTTGCTTTACAGTTTACAGAACCTAGGGTAACACTTATGTTACCAGTTTAGTTTATAAGAAAGGACATGATAAAGTTTATAGTGAATATTCAGATGAAGAGACACATAGGGTAAGGTCTGGAAGGGTCCCAAGGGCCAGAACTTCTGTCTGTCTGGAGTTGGTGTGCACCAGCTCCCTCGCATTTAGATGTACCTAGAAGCTCTGTGAACACCATACTTTTGGGATTTTTGTGGAGGCTTCATCATGTAGGCATGATTGATTATTTCCAGTCCTTCTCAGGAGAATGGGAGGTGGTACTAAAAGCTCCTAACTTCTATTCATGGCTTGGTTTTTCTGGTGACCGATTCCCATCCAGGAGCCCACCAAGAGCCATCTCACTAGAACAAAAGATGTTCCTATTACCCACTAAACTCCAAAGAAGTTAAGAGTTCTATATCAGATGTTTGTTACTCAGGAAATTATAAGGGTTTTAGGAGCTCTGCGTCAGGAACATGGGGCAAACAAAGATCAATATATGTCTGTTGTATTATTTCACATCCACTTATGGAAAAAAAAAATCAGTCAGCTATTTCCTTAACATAGCACAGCCTTCATTCCCTTACATAGAACAGAATGATGCTTGTCTGTGGGATAAGTTAGACCAAGGTGTTGAAGAGACTATCAGTGACATTATTTTTCAGGGTATAGTCAGAATCGTGATTTATAAAAAATGAGGGGGAAAGTGTGCTTAGTTTGTAAAAAGTGTATCTATTAACCTACAATAGGGAAGGAAGACAAAATCATTGTGTTTCTACCTTGAGTGATTTGGGTCACAGATTTGCCTCCAGCAAGTGTTTCTCACTTCTTTTAGTCTGTGTACTTTGGAACTGCATAATGGTCTTCTCACTCCAGTGCTCCTCAGATCATCCATTGACAGTTCTAGAGGATAATTCCAGGTTAGGGTGGTTTCTGGGTTCCCTGCTCCACTGCTGGTTCTTCTCAGGAGGCCCTGAAGGCACCAGCACCTGACTGCTTTTGACTTATTACTTCAGTCTGTCTAGATGTTCTGGAAACTGACATGTCAAGTTAAACCAAAGAGAAAAAGGGTTTACTCCTTAACTAAAGAGAGAGACATCCAGACAGACACATACACACATACATAGAAAGAGAAGGAGAGAGAGAAAGAGAGAGAGAGACCCTAATAAAATCAAATTTAAATCTGCAGAATTAGAAGAGTTGGCCCTAAAGCACACAATAAATTTACAGCACTCCAAGTGAAGGCAGACCATATATGTCTCCAGGAGGAGCTCATGCTGCCCATCAGTTTGGTCTCTGGCAGGGGCCAATTCACACCTGCTAGAAGCAGCAGGGAACCCGAATTCAGTAGCACAGCCTTCTCTCTCTCTCAGAGCATAAGGAAGTGCTTGAGGAGAATGCAAATTATCTGCCAACCACACATTTGCATCATAATTATTCAAAATCAACTAGAAAAGCAAACAGAAATGGTTCCGCATCTGGAAGAACAAAGGGTATCCTCTTGTAGGGAAATATATTATTTGCCTGAATATACAAACCCTGTAGTAAATTCTTTGTTCAAATCTCTATGGAGGACTACTGAGCAAATAGAAGGAAGCAAAATAGGAAATGAAATGCCTCAATTGCACCCTTTCTTTAAAGAATGTTTTAATTCCTTGTATATTAGGCAAAACTTTGGGAGGCTTCTGAAAGAAACAACACAGTAGCCCCTGATATTGTCTTCCTGGGATCAGAAACCCCTGATACTGGTCTATTACTGTTGGGAGATTACTTACTGTAATCAGTGTTTTAGGGTCTTTTTGAGACTCAGCCATTCCTCACTCTTTAAGAGATATTTTTAAAACTATAGACAGAGAGTTCCTTGAAAGTAATAGCTCAGTCTTACTTGTTTTCCAGAAGTTCCACTAAATAGCAGTGGGATTTGACACAAGTCATAGTATCTCTCTTGCCTCCAGCTTCCTTGCGTATACGATGGCGATAATTCTATGTATTATAAGAGATAAGATGAGAATATGCGCAATTTGCATGTTACAGGGTCTAGCACACTCCCCGGAATAGGCAGATACTTAGTAAGTGTTGTAATGGAGTGTAAGAGTGAGTTAGCATAAGAATGGCCATCCTGAAGGCCGGGAAGCCATTTTACTGAGCGTCCCTAACCGGCCGACCCTGCCTATGTGACTTGAGATAAGAGAAACTAGCTAAAACCTAAAAAACAACTTAATCATATACCACCAGGGAGGTTAGGCGATGGCGCCACAAGGACCAGATGTTAATGAAAAACAAACAGTTAACTTGCAGAGATCACAATCCTGCAAGACAGCAGTCTCCCTTGGTTTACAAATGTCCTAGGGATTTACAACAAAGAAGCTGTCTTCTCAGTAGCCCAATTTCCAGGGACAAATGGCTCAGTTCCTTGAGGCCTGATGTCGCCCTCCCCACCATAAAACTGAAGGAGGCTGAGGCGGAGGAAATGTAAATAAAGTTAAATTTCTTCTAAACCTAAATCCCACTTAACCACCAGGGTGACGCCGGGGTGGCAAAAAGTTAAACAAAATTAAACTGTCAAAGTGGGGCGCAAGATATGTATGTAGCTATGAAAAAGTGCCTTGAAAATGCTATATAAACCCTTGGCTTTGAGTGCTCAGGGTCCTTGTTGAAACCCACTGCGCTGGGCAGATACTTGGACCCCAGCTAGCCGGAAATAAACCTCGCTGTGTGACTTGCATTGTCGAGAGTGTTCTCTGTCTAATTGAGGGTGGTCAACTCTGTACCCTAACAGGAGTAAGAAAGCCTAACTATTTAAGAGACCTTCATTTCCCAAGTGAGGAATCACTGTGATCTATGCGTACAAAGAGCCGATGGGAGTGTTATTTTAAAATGAAATCCATGACATCTTGGAAACAAAATCTAAAACAAATTCTTCCATAGACAAATAATGCACTTTAATATTTATGAAAAGCAGACAGCAAGTTTTGCTACTTCTGTTTCCAGGATTTAGTAAAAATGCCAATTATGTAATTTATCTTTCAAGCTCAAGGCAAGTCTAGCCATTCCCTCCTTCCACACTCTCACTTCTACTAAAGCTCTAGGACTCAGAAAACCAGGACTGTTGCTTTTTTGGCATGGCTTTTCAATAATTATGCAGTTCATATTTAGTTTTTAATGTTACTTGAAAATCTGACTTACGGAACATAAACATACTGAACGAAATGCATTTTTTCAGTGAACTTTTGAACTCTCAAGAAGCTTTATAACAAAATTAACAAGGCCTCATGGACAGAAAGTTGGCATCAAATGAAGTCATAACTGAAAATGTGTTTATGTGTTATTGTTTGTGTTTATTTTTAGAAAAATGGGGCCACTAATGTTGGCTTCCGCTCCACAAAATCAGTGTTTCCATTTCCTGTGATTCATTCAGTGGTGCTACAGAGAGTTGTCATTTGCAGAACAAATATTATACACCAGGCTTTATATAATTTATCTCATGTGATTCTCATCACAAACTTATGAGTGCTTCCTATTATTTCCATTTGTCAGATGAAATCATGTCTCATAACTTGTGGCTCCTGGCATCAGTTCAGGTAGAGAAGAAGAGAGGTAGTATAGTAATTAGGAATTGGGCAGGATGAGTATAAATTTGTTAATATTGGACACTTTCTTATTTTTTTTTCTGAAGTAAAAATTATAGACTGTTTCCCTGAGAGGAAAGTTTGATAAGGAGTGGATAAAAAAAATTAAAGTTTGGGACTTCTTCTATCCATAAGGATTAACTAATATGGTAGAGTTTGTCCTTCTACCATCAGAACTAGACAACCAAACAAAAGACAGAAAATAACTACTTTCAGATATTGAACAACAGGCGATGTGATCCTGACAGAAAGGAAGTGAGTGAGATGAGCTCTATAATTATTCCATTTAGGAGGCACTTTGGAGATGCAGTGCAAGAAAGGAGATCTAAACAAAGCCCAAAGTTCTTACTGAGTTGAGGAGACAGACATCAGAATTCAGGCAGCTAAAATTTGAGAAGCAATCAGAGAGAGAGAGAGAAATACTGAGATAGAGAGGGATAGACAGAGCGGGAAGGAGGGAGAACTCTGGAAATCTTCAGCAGATCTTCTGGGATCTCTGGCTGAATATCACCCTGCATATGTGGAGCCTGAAGCTCAGTGAGGCTGGGAGAGGAAGTAGGAGAGAGAATAACTTTGAGAGTTCACGTAGGATCCCTAATACACAGGCAGCACGTAGAGCGTTCAAAGAGATGTTGCCTCAGTAAATGGGCTAAACTTGTCCTAGACTTAAGATTGTTCTAGACCTGTCCTAACCAAGCTTAAAAGCAAGTGTTCAAAGAACCAAACTGATCTCAGTAAATTAACTGCATACCAGAAAAAATCCAGTAATATAAAATTTGCAATATCCAGCATTCGCTCAAAAATTACCACAAAGCAAAGAAATAAGAAAATACGACTCAGATCCAGAAGGAAAAAAATCAACAGACCCCAAAATGGCAAAGATAATGTTATTAGCAGATAAAGGCCTTAAAATAGCTATTATAATATATTCTATATGCTCAAGGTGTAGGAAAAAAACAAACATTTTGAGACAAAAAGTGGAAGATAGAGGCACCTGGGTGGCTCAGTGGGTTAAGCCTCTGCCTTCAGCTCAGGTCATGGTCTCAGGGTCCTGGGATTGAGCCCCACATCGGGCTCTCTGCTCAACAGGGAACCTGCTTCCCCCTCTCTCTCTGCCTGCTTCTCTGCCTACTTGGGATCTCGATCTCTCTCTCTCTCTCTGTCAAATAAATAAATAAATAAAATCTTTAAAAAAAAAAGAGAGATTTAAAAAGTGGAAAATAGATATAAAAAAAGAAACAAACAGAACTTCCAGATATTAAAGGCACAATATCTAAAATGAGAAAAATCAAAGGATAGGATGAAGAGCCATTTAGACACTGCAAAAATAAAGATCAATGAACTTGAATACATAGCAATAGAAACTATTTAAAATTAAGCACAAATAGATTTTTAAAAAATAGGGGAAAAATGAAGAGTATTGATGACCCTTTGGGACTAAGAAGACTAATATATAAAACTTGAGCTCCAGGAAGGGTGGGGACTTTATTTGATAAGTAAAATACAAAGGGAATTTATTGGCTTGTAAAACTAAGTGGTGAACTTTTAGGCCTGCTACATTTAAGTGCTCAAAACATGTCAGGAATATGCCTGTTTCTTCTTTCATTTTGGCTTTCTCCTGATTTTGGGCTTTCTTCTGTAAGAAGTCCCTTTCCATGAGACAGAACATGGCCTCTAACAATCCTGTACTCATTCCCTTTTATGTATGCATCCCAGTAGAGAAGGACTACCCCTACCCAGTATGAGTCAGAAATCCAGGGAAGAACTCTGATGGCCCAATGTGAGTCTAGTACTCACTTGGACCAAGTCCTGCTGCCAGAAGAGTGAATAATCCTAACTGGTGTAACCTGGAACCGCTGTCATACTGTGTGGTATTGTCTGCAGGACCACAGGGAATGGGGCTGGGAAATTTCTCCAAACGATATAAGGGTGCTAGGTGAATGGAAATAGCAGGTGTTCACAATACCACCCTTTAGATTCAACTCCTCAAAGAAGGACCTCTTATCCACACTGTTTCTCTCTTAAATACCCCGGCACTGAACTTAGTAATGCATTTCTGCTTTATGCCATTACACGTATCATTGTGTTGAATCTGTTATTGAGCTCTTATAAACTTGTCCCTGCAGCTAGAATTAAGTGCCTAGAGAGCAGAGACCATGTCTTATATACTTTTAATCTCTCCCAATGGCTGGCAGAGCGTCTCTTAAATGGTAGCAGAATAAATGTTTGTTTTGATGAATTTGTTGCAGGGACTAGTCAAATGCTCCCATTAAGCTGAGGAGAAATTAGATTGAGTAAATACCCTTAGTCTGTGTCATCATGAAAGAATCAAGTGTTCATTAAAAGCTAATTGGTAAGCAATTTGCAAAGGAAAAACTGTTTTGTTTTTTTTTTTCTTTTTTTTTCTCTCTTTCTTGTCAGGATCACCCAGGCTGTGATGAAAATGCCAGGAGCAAGGAGGTATGATTTTTACATTTACATTTGACATTTCTTGCTGCCCAGAATCTTTGGACTCTGACAGAGCACGTGGATGCCCATATAATGGGATTTGATAGAGACTTAAAATCTCTCTTGCCCTAATATACCTTTCCTGATGTCTTGAAAATTCCTCAATTCAAAGTCAAGTATTAGCGGGCGTTGGTGGTATAGTGGTGAGCATAGCTGCCTTCCAAAGTCAAGTATTTTGAATTAAGATATTGTGTTTCCTCCAGACCCCTTTAAAATGCAACACCTGAGAAGGGGGAATATTATTATTCATTCGTATCTTTGCCTAAGTTCGTTTCTCCAAAGTAATTTTGGTTACTCATCAGAGCCCTCAGGGAAGGAGTGAAGGACAGGGAATGTTCTGGAAAAGATGGGGATGAGGGCCTGTAGATGTTTCATGGATATTTTGAGGGATGGCGGAACCCCAGTGCTTCAGGTGCTCTGAAGGGCTGTGGAAAAACGTGCATTTTAGACACCAAGGGACATATATTTAAAGGTAACCGGGAGAGTGCTCCTATTCCACACTGGTGTAGACAAAGACCCTTTCCCTCTAAGTATAGCCATGATGGAAAAAACAAAACTGAAACAAAGCAAACACAAAAGCACAGGGACAAATGTGGGCTTGGTGACCTTATTCTAAGACAATTACTGTCTGGTCATAGGCAGCTCTGCCTGCCCTCCCCCACCCTTCTTGGCTTCTGCCTGTCTTGGATACTCGGGCCTGAGCACTGATCTTCCTACTTGTTTCTATCAACCTTCAGTCCCTGTGGCCTTACAGGCCAGAGGTTGAGTTTCAATTTTACCGGCCATGACACCATATACAAATACAGTATCACTCCCCTCTATTTAGAGAAAGGAAGTAGGAACAAAACATTACCCTATCAATTGTTAAGACTTGTTTCAGTTTCAGAGATTAGAAGCTGAAAAACGAAACAAAACAAAACCGAACCCTGTGTCTTAAGAAAATACAGTAATAACAGTTGGAGGAAGGGGCTGGAGGTCCGTACTGGGTAGATAAAATCTTTTGGAACTGAGAGCTCTCACATCATCTCAGATAAGTCAGGCACACAGCAGCTACCCTACCTCTCAGGCGTCACAGGAGTTTCTCTCACAGAAAATACTAGAAACAAAGCACTCAGTACATACTGTGCTTGGTCACACTGGGTCTCTGCAGCCCAGAGGCTCATGCTTTCCAGGCCCAGTGCAGAACCTCCAAATCAAACTCGCATCAGCAAACCTCAAAGCTGGGACCTACTAACATTTAAAGACAGGCGGTATCTCCCTGACACGGAGATTAGATTAACCTACCAAGAAGAGAGGAAACAGGCACCTCTGGCAGTGTCTCCATTTTTCTGGGCTGGCTCCCTGAGTCGCTGAGGATTTAGTCAGTGTTACTGAGTGGTCTCGTTCCATCTTAATCATCTGTTTGGCGACATTCCATAGCGTATTCCACTGTATTTCTACAGTGTCTGTTGACCTCATTTGTAAATAGCTTTCAGAAACCTGAAATAAAATTGCATTTACTTCTCCTTTCCCTCCATCAGTCTGAGTCAGCTTCATTTGGAATCAGCTGCGCCTTCTGGCCCTTTAAAGAATCATTATTTTCACGGAGGAGAAAAATGATCACCGCAGGATGCTCTGGAATGCGAAGGGGACTGAGTGGGAAGGCAAGAGTGAGGCCACTCTTCCGACCTTCCTCAATGAGCTCATTTCCCCCACTCCTCTTAGTTATAAAAATGTGCACCAGCTCCATTGCCTTAGATTAAAATGCTTACGTGTAATTTTCTCGCACATATTTTAATCTGGTTAGTACTGGGCCTAGAGAAGGACCCATCCCTCTCCCTGCTCTGTAATAGCTTCAATCTCTAAATTGTTTCCTCCTTTGAATGTCTCAGATACTCATATTAACTTTGCACAATTTCAGCTCAGAAGAGAGGGAAGAAAACCACCAAGGTAACATTGGCTGTCTACACTGCAGTTTTGTTTTGCTTTTTTTTTTTTTTTTTTAATAGAAATAACAAGCAAATAGGCTGTTCTTTGTTAATGTCTCTACTAGGTTAAAAGTGTCCAAGCTTCTGCTTTTTCTGAAACTAATAGGAAATGTAATCTGAGCCAGGAGAGAGGAGGCCTAAAATGACCTAGGCCAAACAGACCAGTCAGCAGCATTATTCAACAGAAACCGTGCAAAGCCAACACAAGGGCTTTCTCTAATGTGGATCTCAGATCTCAGCAGATCTCAGGTCCTCTTCAATGGAAGGGTTAGCCAAAGTTTCTAAACAAAAGACACCTTAGGAATATTTGCACAATCTCTGTTTCAGGTATTTGACCCTCAGGCTTTTGTTTACTGAATTCATTGAAACAGGCCTAACCTGGCAAAGAAAAAGCAGCAGGTGCCTCTGCTCTGGTTTCCTCCGGAAATAACATGACCCTTTTGCTCTTTTACCTTCCCAGGTTCTCCTCATCTTTCTGTCTCTTTGTCCTGCCCCCACTTGTACTAGAGCCCACATCATCACCTTGCCTCTGCCCTTCACACGTTTATCCAGATGAGCCCATCTGGATGGAAAGAATGGATGCCCTATTCTTTCAGTAACCGCTGAGGTTATTCAGAGAAGGAGGTAATGCCATTATGGAATTTGAGGAAGCTCTTAAGGATTTGTAGGCTTGTGTGTGGGAAGGAGGCAGTGGAGGGTGACCCAGTCCTGTGGGAGAATTCACCCAAGACAGAACAAAGGAGACAGAAGTGTATTGAATACACTACAAGGGACACTGGGCAGGACAGCAAAGGAGAGACTGTCTGCCAGGAAGTGGTGGAGGGGGGCTGTAGTTAAGTGGGGGACGTGCGGGGCTGGGAACATATGAAGTCTCCTTTTTTGGTACCTGTGCCAGGCTGTAAGTAGCCCATTGTTCAACTAAGGCTTATGGATGTTTTGAGGTGGGTCACCTAAGGAACCTGTTTGCATTCAGTATTCATTATTTTTGCACCACACCCAGTGCTCCATGCAATCCATACCCTCTCTAATACCCACCACCTGGTTCCCCCAACCTCCCACCCCCTGCCCCTTAAAAACCCTCAGATTGTTTTTCAGAGTCCATAGTCTCTCATGGTTCACCTCCCCTTCCAATTTCCCTCAACTCCCTTCTCCTCTCCATCTCCCCTTGTCCTCCATGCTATTTGTTATGCTCCACAAATAAGTGAAACCATATGATAATTGACTCTCTCTGCTTGACTTATTTCACTCAGCATAATCTCTTCCAATCCCATCCATGTTGCTACAAAAGTTGGGTATTCATCCTTTCTGATGGAGGCATAATACTCCAAAGTGTATATGGATCACATCTTCCTTATCCATTCGTTCGTTGAAGGGCATCTTGGTTCTTTCCACAGTTTGGCGACCGTGGCCATTGCTGCTATAAACATTGAGGTACAGATGGCCCTTCTTTTCACTACATTTGTATCTTTGGGGTAAATACCCAGTAGTGCAATTGTGAGGTCATAGGGAAGCTCTATTTTTAATTTCTTGAGGAATCTCCACACTGTTCTCTAAAGTGGCTGCACCAACTTGCATTCCCACCAACAGTGTAAGAGGGTTGCCCTTTCTCCACATCCTCTCCAACACACGTTGTTTCCTGTCTTGCTAATTTTGGCCATTCTAACTGGTGTAAGGTGGTATCTCAATGTGGTTTTAATTTGAATCTCCTTGATGGCTAGTAATGATGAACATTTTTTCCTGTGTCTGATAGCCATTTGTATGTCTTCATTGGAGAAGTGTCTGTTATATCTTCTGCCCATTTTTTTTTTTATATGATTGTCTGTTTTGTGTGTGTTGAATTTGAGGAGTTCTTTATAGATCCTGGATATCAACCTTTTGTCTGTACTGTCATTTGCAAATCATATTGACATTTTTTTATCTCCATTGTTGTTATCCCTGTCTAACCTACCCCCAAAACCCTTTATGGGTCTCCTTGGTACTTTGGACCAGCACTGCTATACAGACACTATTTGAGGAGGGCTTTTTTTAATATGCAAATAATTCCTTTCCTCACCAATTTAACCTCTCTAGAAGAGAGAAGTCATCTTATTTGTCTTGCTCACCACCATAACTCCAGACGGAGAACAGAACTAAGCACACAGAGGACATCAACAAAGCTTTTGTGAATGAATTATACTCACTAATATTTTCTAACAACAATCCCATGGAATAAGGCATTATTAGTGTGTTTTACAAATAAGAATTTTAACTGTCTTTATTTAAGTGATTAGCTGTTCCACAAGAGGCTGGGGATTGGTTGGATTCCGTATATTTTAGATGAATTTTGTGGAAGCTGATCTGAACTAAAAAAGGGCAATAAATTAAACACTTAGGGCTCTATTCTGAACTCTAGGACAGCTCAGCCATTCCCAAACTTTTTTCTTTCACATTTCATTGGAAATGTATACTGGATCTTCTCCTGAATACTTTTTTCTATCTTACTTTTCCACTACTGAATTTCAATGGGTGATGGCTGAAATTTGTATTTGCTATAGATATTATACTGAATAATTAATTAAGTTGTTTATTTTCAGAGTTCTAAAAGCCAGTATATTATTTTCAATTCTCTGTGTGTTGGTATTCTAAAGATAAATCCAAATAGGTTCTGTTGTTATGCAATTTTAAATGAAAAGATTTGTTTTATTTGCCTGTAACCATGACTGACATCTTATTATAGTAGCAGTTCTTATTTCCATCATCAGTGTTCTAACAGCAGCAACAATTTTCATTTATACCTACTTCACATTAACGTTGTAGACATGGTATTGATCATATCAAAGTGTATATTAAGAAACCAATAGGCATTACCACAGGGTATTGCTACTGGAAGGCAGATCTTGTGAGCATCACAAAATCTTGGAAAATCAAGTATTTGTGTCTGGGCTCTCCAATCATTGTTTTCACTCTCCTCCAAATGCTCTGCATAAATGACCATTAGGACACATGAATCAAAATTAATGCAACATTAACTCGACCGGGGTAGAGTAGGGGCTGAATAGCTGATGCGATAGATTAATGGAAATGTGTGAGAAGTCATCCACACACAATGGGATTATTCCCTACCCGCACCCTCATCCCCCAGATGCTTAAAATGAGAGCTCAGTGTTTTTATCTCTCTCTTTCGTGTAGAAGTGGAACTGGTGATACTAAAGGCTATTTGCCCTGAATTGTTAGGCAAATGTGAAATTCAGCTAAGGCTCATTGGGTCAGATTCCAAATACTAAGATGATCATTGACGCCTTTGAAGAGAAGTTCACAGTGACATGGAATAAACTCAGTTTCCTGGTAGACACCATTTACAGGGCAGTGGAGAAGTGCTGAAGTGTGAAAGGGATCCTTATCTTTGAATATACACCACTATTCCCTGCGCCCACCCAACCACCAAGCAAGAAGTTAGTGTTACGGCTTTGCTAACACCCACATCTGTAGTTTTCTGGGTTGATAGAACATTCTAAAGGCTGCGACTGTGAGATCATTAGCTGTTCTATGTTTTTAAGTTTATACAATGAGCATAAATTATATTTACATAGAGTTGAAAAGCAAAACAATATCATCTTTAAATTTTTTTTAAAAATAGCATTTGTATACTTTTGGGAAGATTGCAGGGGAGGAGGATTGTAAGCTCACCTCGTCTAAAGGACACACCAAGGTTAACAGCCACATCAGTACAACTAACTCTGAAAATGACCCCCAAACTAACAGAACAGACTTTCTTTCCACAGTTAATTGTAGAAAGGAGACCACATAGAAAAGGGTAGGAGAGGCAGAGACACAGTCGAGAACTCAACTCCTGGCAAGACTGACCACAAAGCCCAGAAACACAGGGATGCTACAAGCAGGAGGATCAGAGTGCAGGCCAGGCACCCCGCATGGGGTACCATGGTGGGGAGATGAATTTCCATAACATTTGGCTTTGAAAATTAGTGGGGCTTAACTTCTCAGAGTTGTTGCAATCAGTGGGGTTTAACTCCAGTTACTTTAAAAATCAGTGGGCTCAGGAGGGTGATAGGAAACTGAGTCCCTGACCTAAAAGAGCCAGTTAAACGAATAAACCAGCTGAGATATGGCACAGAAGCAGCAGTTTGAAGAGTGTCTGGACTATACTCACTTCAGACCTGAGGACACATGCAGATTAAAAGTGAAGGGATAGAAAAACATTTACATGCAAATGGCAGTGGAAAGAAAGCAGGACTAGCAATACTTATTATATTAGTCAAAGAAGAGATTAAAACAAAGACTGTAATAAGTGACAAAGAAGGACTCCACATAGTAATAAAAGGAACAGTCCAACAAGACGATATAATAATTATAAATATTTATACAGCAAGCATGGAAGCACCTAAATACATAAAGCAAGTATTAGCAGACTAAAGGAAGACATTGACAATAATACATTAATACTGGGGGACTTTAGCAGGTATATTCACAACGTTCTATCCCTAAACAGTAGAATATACATACTTTTCAAGTGCACATGGAACATTCTGCAGAATAGATCACATGTTATATCACAAAACAAATCTCAGTGAATTAAAAAAGATTGAAATCATATCATGCATGTTTTCCAATGATAACAGTATGAAACTAGAAATCAATTACAAGAAGAAGTCTGGGAAAAACACAAACACATGAAAGTTAAAGAACAGACTACTAAACAATGAATTGATCAACCATGAAATCAAAGAGGAAATTAAAAAATACACGGAGACAAATGAAAATGAAAATGTAATGGTCCAAAATCTTTGGGCTGCAATAGGTGTTCTAACAGGGAAGATTATAGCAATATAGGTCTACCTCAAGAAAAAAAGAAAAATCTCAAGCAAATAACCTAATCTTAGACCTAAAAGAGCTAGAGAAAGAAGAAGAAGAAGAAGAAAAAAAGCCCAAATTCAGTAGAAGGAAGGAAATAATAAAGAGTAGAGGAGGAATAAATGAAATATAAAGAAACAAACAAAAACCCTAAAACAATAGAACAGATTAATGAAATCAGGAATTTGTTCTTTGAAAACATAAATAAAATTGATAAACTTTTATCTAGACTCATCAAGAAAGAAAGAGAGGACTCAAATGAATAAAATTATAAATGAAGGGGGAGAATAACAACTAACACCACAGAAATACAGAGGATTATAAGAGAATATTACAACAATTATACATCAAAATGTTGGACAACCTAGAAGAAATTGATAAATTCTTAGAAACATGTAACCTTCCAAAATGGAATCAAGAAGAAATTAATTAGCAATTTCAAAATTTGAAATTTATTAGCAATGAAATTGAAATTGTAGTAAAAATACTCCTAACAAACGAAAATCCAGATGAATTCTGCCAAATATTTAAAGAGTTAATACCTATTCCTCTCAAACGATTCCAAAAACCGGAAGAGGAAAGAAAGCTTCCAAATTCACTCTATAAGGCTAGCATTACCCTAATAGCAAAACTGGATAAAGAGACTATAAAAAAAGAAAATTATAGGCCAATATCTCTGATGAATATAAATATAAAAATCCTCAATAAAATATTAGCAAACTAACCCAACAATATGTTTTAAAAAAATCATTCACCACAATCAAGTGTGATTTATTCCAAGGACGCAAAGGTGGTTCAGTGTTCACAATCAAGTAACTTAACACACCATATTGACGAAAGAAAGGATAAAAACCATATGATCATCTTAATAGGCGCAAAAAAAGCATTTGACAAAATAAAACAGCCATTATTGATAAAAAACAACAACAATAACTCTCTACAAAGTAGGTTTAGAAGGAATAGAGCACATCATAATGAAGACTGTGTGTTAGAAACTCACAGCTAACATCATACTCAATGGTCAAAAGCTCAGAGCTTTTAATTTACAATCAGGAACAAAACAAGGATGTCCATTCTCACCACTTTTATTCAAGACAGTGCTGGAAGTCTTAGCCACAGAAATCAGTCAAGAAAAAGAAATAAAATGTACCCAAATTGGTAAAGAAATAAAAAACTTCCACTGTTTGTAGATGGCATGATACTATGTCGAAAACTGTAAAGACTCCTACAAAACACAGCTAAAACTGATTATGAATCCAGTATTGTTGCAAGATACAAAATTAATATACAAAAATCTGTTGCATTTCTATCCATTAATAGTGAAATAGCAGAAAAAGAAATTAATAAAACAATCCCATTACAATTACACCAAAAATAATAAAATAGTTGGGAATAAATTTTACCAGTGAGATGAAAGACCACTACTCCAAATACTATAAACTATTGATGAAAAAAATTGAAGATGACACAATAAATGTCTAGTACATTCCATGCCATGTACTAGAAGAACCAATGTTGTTAAAATGTCCATACTACCTAAAGCAATCTACAGATATAATGCAATCTCTCTCAAAACACCAATGACATTTTTCGCTAAACTGAAACAAATAATCCAAGATTTGTATGGAACCACAAAAGGCCCTGAATAGCCAGTGCAATCTTGAGAAAGAACAAAACTGGAGGTATCATAATCCCAGATGTGAGGATATACTACAAAGATGTAGTAATCGAAATAGTATTCTACTGGCACAAAAACAGACACATAGATCAATGAAACAGAATAGAGAGCCCAGAAATAAACCCAAGCTTATACGGTCAATTAATCCATGACAAAGGAGGCAAAAATATACAATGGGGAGAAGATAGTGTCTTCAACAAATAGTGCTGGGAGAACTGGACAGCTACATGGAAAAGAATAAAACTGGACCACTTTCTTATACCATACACAAAGGTAAATTCAAAAGGGTTTAAAGACCTAAATGTGAGCACCAACACTATAAAACTCCTGGAAGAAAACATAGGCAGTAATTTCTTTGATAATCAGCCATAGAAACATTTTTCTAGATATGTGTCCTTTGGCAAGGGGAACAAAGGTAAAATTAAGTTATTGAGATTACATCAAAATAAAAAAGGTTTTGTAGAGCAAAGGAAACCAACAACAAGACTAGAGGGTAATTTACTGAATGGGAGAAAATATTTGCAAATGGTAAAACCAATAAGGGGTTAATATTAAAAAAAAAAAAGAAATTTATACAACTCAATACCCAAAAAATCAAATAATCTACTTTAAAACTTAGAAGAGGATCTGAACAGACATTTTTCTCTCTCTCTTTTTTTAAGATTTTATTTATTTATTTGGGAGAGAGAGAGTGCACAAGTGGAGGGGAGGGGCAGAGGCAGAGGCAGAGGGAGAAACAGACTCCCTGCTGAGCAGAGCAACTGCCATGGGCCTCAATTCTAGGACCCTGGGATCAAACCTGAGCCAAAGGTAGCTGCTTAATCAACTGAGCCATCCAGGTACCCTGAGCAGACATTTTTCTAAAGAAGATACACAAATGGTCAGCTGACACATGAAAAGATGCTCAACATCACTAATCATTAGGGAAATGCAAATTAAAACTATAATGAGATTTCACCTTACATCTGTTAGAGTGGCTAAAATATAAAAGACAAGAAATAACAAGTGTTGACAAGGATGTGGAGAATAAGGAATCCCTCATTCACTATTGCTACAAATATAAATTAGTATGGCCACTATTGAAACCGTATAGAGCATCCTTAAAAAAATTAAAAATAGAACTACATTATGATCCAGTAATTCTACTACTGGGTATTTACTTAAAAAAAAAAATGAAAGCACTTTCATTTGAAAAGGTATATAATTATTGCTGCATTATCTACAATAGTCAAGATATAGAAGCAACTTAAGTGTCCATCATTAATTGAATGGCTAAAGAAAAAGTGTTACACACACACACACACACACACAGAGGAATATTAGTTTAAAAAAAAAAAAGAGAATGAACTCTTGCCGTTTGCCACAACATGGATAGACCCAGAGGGTATAATACTAAATGAAATAAGTCCAAAAGAGCAAGACAAATGCCATATGATTTCACTTATATAAAATTTAAGACACAAAGCAAAGTAAAAATGGAGATGAACTAAGAAACAGACGCTTAAATACAGACAACAAACTGGTGGTCCCTCAAAGGGAGGTAGATGGGTGAAATAAATAAAGGGGATTAAGAGTACACTTATCTTGATGAGCACTCAAAAATATATAGAACTGCTGAATCATTATATTGTACACCTGAAGCTAATAAAACACTGTATGTTAATTATACTTCGATTTAAAAAAAGGCATTTGTATTTCTTGACTGTAAATTATTTCAATAAATCAGTTTTCATTGAGAATCCAAAAAGAATAATGATAACAGAAGTAATTATACAAACTGAATTTTTTAGTAATCTAAACATACATTATGAATTTTAGGCCAACTTTTTTATTTAAAATTAAAGTATAAATTTACCTTGAGTGTAATATGCTGATTTAAGAAGGTAATTTTATCCATTGGAAAAATGTACATGCTCATCTAACTTACATGAAGTTACATGATACAGAGATCAGAAGATACAGAGTATTTCCAACTTCTTAAGACCTTCGTTCTCCTTCCCAGATAATCAAAAACACCCCAAGCAACCATCGATCTTATTTCTATTGCCATAGATTAGTTTTGCCTGCTCTAGAACTTGATATAGATGGATTCACACACAGAATATGTATCTTTGCGAGTTTGGGTTCTTTCATTCAGCATAAGGTTTTTGAAATTTACCTACATTCTTGTGTGTAGTTTATTTTTATTGCTGAGTAAATCCATTGTGTGACTATACCACAATTTATCCCATTACCTTGTCTTCTAAAGACAAATTCACTAATACTTTTCTGCAAAATCTTTAGACTTTTAGCTCTACTCACAAGTAAAGTGGAATCCTAAAGAATTAAAAGTGCTTTCAACCTTAATTAACCTGATAATTTATTATAAGTTTCACCTCATTTTGTAAATGTGTTTCTACCAATCATCATAGCATTTTGAAGTTGGGAGTTGCCTTGAATCTTTTGTTTTATAGATAAAAACTGATGCTTAGAAAGGCTCACTTAGTGACCAGAAGTAAAAACACAAATCAGGGGGTACGTGGATGGTTCAGTTGGCTAAGTCTCTGCCTTCAGCTCAGATCATGATCCCAGGGCCCTGGGATTGAGCCTGTTTCTGAGCTCCTTGCTCATGTTCCCTCTCCTTATCTCTTTCTCAAATAACTAAATAAAATCTTTTAAAAAGTGCAAATCAGATTTCCTTCATTTTACTCTCTCTCCTCTATTGCAAACTATAAATATACATTATTTTAACCTGAGTGGATAAAATTAATGAGTTTATTTCAAAGGTAAATGAAAAAGTGATTGTTTTATATGTGCCTAATAGAATTTTGTTGTATAAAAAGCTCAATGAACGAATCTAAAATCTGGTACTATTTTCTTTTTCTTTTTTTTTTTTTTAAGGATTTATTTAGTTTAGAGAGAGACAGTGACAGTGCAAATAGGGGGAGGGGTAGAGAGAGAGAATCCTGAGAAGACTTCCTCCTGAGCACAGAGCCCATGGGGTTTGATCCCACAACCAATGAGATTAAGACCTGAGCTAAAACCAAGTGTTGGACCCCCAACTGGCTTAGTCACCCAGGTGCCCTAAGATTTTCTTTTAAGTAATCTCTACACCCATCACAGGGCTTGAACTCTCAACCCAGAGATCAAGAGCCACATGCTCTACTGACTAAGCCAGCCAGACACCTCTGGTACCATTTTCAAATGTGTATTTTCACTCGGTATTTCAGGACTATAACCTGGAACTTTGAAAAATAAAATTGAAGTATATTCTACAAAATTCAGGAAACATTCTGTGTATGTATTAGGATTTTTCTTTGATCACAGTAGCTGACTGTGATATTAGCATAAACATTATCAAAGACAGGCTGCCAACATATCTTGTCCTCTTTCAATAGTTCCTATTAGTATTTGCTCTGGGAGGGTGGGAAACTATTTCAGAAAGTCTATGATACAGTGAGATCAGAAGGAGTATGAATCAAATACAACTTATTCTTCTTGTGCTGGTTCCAGGAAAATGGCACTATTTTGTGGAGGTCATCTTTGAAGGAAGTCATTGACATGCTAGTAAATGTTTACCAAACCAGTCTCTGGAAATAATAACTCTATTTTCTATCATTTGATTATTTTCATTGTGTAAATACTTGCATGTTGGCCAATTTCAAGCTGCCAACATGATGTCACCTGGTTTACAAAACCCCTGACAATTTAGCAATCAACTTTCATGAGACTCTCAGAACACTACTTGCTGGAGAACGTGAAGTAGTTAGATATTTTTCAGCTTTCAACCTCTAGGAGGGTAAAAAAAAGGGGGAAAAAAAAAAAGAAGGGAAGGAAGGGGGAGAGAAGGAGGGAGGGAGGCTGGCAGGCAAGAAAGAAGAGGAAAGAAAATTAAAAGAAAGTAAAAAGGAAAGAAAGGACATTCACCTTCATGGAAGCCAATTAGATTAACTCGAAGTGTGATCAAGAAAGTCATTTTTATGAATCAGTTAAGCATTGAACAAGGATATTTCCCCCACCCCCCAACCTTAGCTGGGAAGACCCCAAAGCCTGGAGATTAGAAGAACTGGGGTTGGAAGATCATCTTCAAAGATGACTTTTCTTACATTTTAACCCCTTGGCTATGATGGCTGAAGATGGGCTTAACAGGGATGCTGAGACTGTCAACCACCTACATGTTACTTCTTTATGTGATATGGGCTTCTCCTGGCATGGCAACTGGGATCCTAGAAGAAATATTTTGAAAGGGACCTTCTTAAGAGCAAGTGTTCCAAGATGACCAAGCAGAAGTGGAATCCCCATTATGATTGAGCCTCATAAATCACATAAGTAACGTCCACCTTTCTCCATTGGTCTAAGTAGTCACAAGCTCACTCAGATTCAAAGGGGATATAAACTTCATTGTTTATTGAGAGGAGTATTAAAGAACTTATAGCCATTTTATAAACATCTGTGATCAATGAATATATAAATAGTGTGCTGGAATTTGATGGACTGTGTCACTTGTTTAGAACAAGTTTGGGGGGGCAGTTGAAATATATTGGCTTTTGCATGCTTGAGTAGACCAGTCTGAATGGAAATAAGACATTCTGCACCCAGAGAAGGGTCCAAAGAAAAGCTTCTGCTGTCAAGAAGGAAGGTGGTAAATGAAGAGAGTCATAATGTAGCAGGGTAAGAAATGGGGCTGCATGGCTGCATGGTCTGAGAATGATCACTAAGGAGTTATGAACTGGGAACAAGGTTTCTATATTGAACAGCAAAGAATGCCAAGGATTACCTTCCTCTACCAAAAGCTAGGAAGAGGCAAGGATGGATCCTCCCCTAGAGTCTTCAGAAAGAGCATGGCCCTGATGACTCTTTGACTTTGGACTTAGTCTCCAGAACAGTGTTCTGGTTTTTTTTTTTTTTTTTTCAATTTATTTATTTTCAGAAAAACAGTATTCATTATTTTTTCACCACACCCAGTGATCCATGCAAGCCGTGCCCTCTATAATACCCACCACCTGGTACCCCAACCTTGAAGTGTTCTGTTTTAAACCACTCAGTTTGTGGTCATTGTTATGGCAGGCCTAGGAAACAAATATAGTTTCTTAATTAGTCCAATGTAATGACAAGGGTCCTCATAAGTTGAAGAGGGAGGCAGAAGAAAGAATCAGAGAGATGAAAACATGAAAAGGACTCAACTTGACATTGCTATCTTTGAAAATGGATGACGGGGTTATGAGCTAACAAATATATGTGGCCTCTAGAAGCTGGAAAAAACAATTAAATGGATGATTCCTCCAGAGGGAACACTGCCCTGCTGACACCTTGGTTTTAGCCTAGTGAGATCCAGCTCAGACTTCTGACCTACATAATGATGTATTGGTTTAATTCATTCAATTTGTGGTAATTTCTTATAGCCAAAATAAGTAACTAATACAAACACAGTTGATTCTTTGGCTCCAAGGAGATGACATGCTGACCAGGTTGGTTTTGGTGGGGAGAATATTGGCAGCATAAGCCCCTGGGGAGTGGGGAGTGGCGCCAGGGATGGGTGGAGGGTGGTCAGGTAGACACCACCTTTCAGTCAGAATCCAAGGAAGCAAAGAGAGGTGGTAAGTCAGGCCCTGTTTTGGACTGAGTTATGTCTCCCCAAAATTCATATGTTAAAGTACTAACACCCAGCATTTCAAAATGCAATAATATTTAGAGAGAGGGCTTTTACAGGGGAAACTAAGATAAAATAAGGTTACATGGGTAGAACCTAAAGCAATTAGGTAGGACCTAATGCAATATGACTAGTATCATTACAAGAAGGGAAAATTGGGATATCAATGCACATAGAGAGAAGTACAAGGAGAAGGTTGTTATCTATAAGAAAAGAGGCCTCAAAAGAAACCAACCCCCTGACACCTTGATCTTGAATGCCAAGCCTCCAAACTTGTAAGAAAATTAATTTCTATTGTGTAAGCCACCTAGTCTGTGGTACTTTCTAATGACAGCTCTAATAAGCTAATACATGACCCCAATCCTTCACTTCCCTCATTTTCTAGATTAGGGCATTATGACTCAGAAAAAATAAATGACTTAAGTCATTTCTAGAACTATTGGGGCTGCAGTCTGTAGTACTTGATGGTGATGCAGAGAACTAATGAACACCCTGGGGCTCTCCTTGCAGTTTTAGGTGAGGCTTTGTGGTGTGGCTGCCTGTTTTTTACGCTCTTCACATCTGGACATTTAGAACTCGGTGTGTGTATGTCATTTCTTGCTGGATGAATAAAGGCCAAATTTTTTTTTTAAGATTTTATTTATTTATTTGACAGACAGAAATCACAAGTAGGTGGAGAGGCAGGCAGAGAGAGAGAGAAGGAAGCAGGCTCCCCGCTGAGCAGAGAGCCCAATGCGATGCGATGCGGGGCTGGATCCCAGGACCATGGGATCATGACCTGAGCCGAAGGCAGAGGCTTTAACCCACTGAACCACCCAGGTGCCCCTAAAGGCCAAATTTTAAAAACAAAACAAAACAAAATGGAAATGGTCAAGTGATCAAAAATTTGAAGCTGAAAAAGAAAAATTCATTAAACACAAGTCAGATGTGATTTTCATCAAGATTGCGTTTTATAGTAGATTCCACTGGAAAAATACATTTTTATATACATTGCTAATCTGTTTTTAAAAATTTATTTTCCTAAGGATGGTGAGTTATGGGAAGATGGGCCAGTCAATGGTGAAATGCATCTGTATGATATAATTCATTGTAACTGAACATAATTGCTTCGTGTAGTTTACTTGATAGTTACTATAAAGTTACTGGATAGTTACCATCATTCATGAGAAACTTGAACAGTGGGCTTGACTGGAAAACATTTCCCTACACTGTTCTGTTATCCTGATACACTGCAGGGCATGGTTATATTTACATATTTAATCCAGTTGCAAATAGAAATTAATAATAGATATTACCAAATAATTACTCCATTGCAAATTAAAGGAGGTTGTGGTTTTTTTTTTCTTAATATATTCAAATCAAATACCCTTAGCCTTAGATCTCCTACGGAGAGAATATGGGTTGCTTCCATCCTGGGTATAAGAGAGTAATCTAAGCAGACTGTAAATTATTTAAGTTGGTCACTTTGCTCTAATACATGCTAAGTAGCTCTTTAAAACATTAATGAGGGCATCAGATTCTGCAATTGAGGTGGCAAATCAAAAAATATATATATACTGCCTTTAATTACTTTTAAAAGAAAAGAATCAGAGCCTGATTTTATTAAAATCAGATAATAAGTACTTAATAACCTACAGCAAAAAAAGAAAAAAGTTGAATTTCATACTATCCAAATTTCCAAAACTTTAACTCATTATATATATAGGCTCATATACTGCCTATGGTGCCTCTTTTGTTCCTGTAACTTTTTCTACATTATTTCTGTTAGTCCTAATAACAGTGTTGGAGGTAGGCATTGTTATCCCTCTTTTGCAGATGAGGAAACTCATTCAGAGATTTAAATAACTTACTCAGCTTGTATATCTCTGAACTGAGATTCATTCTGTGGTCTGTTTGATGCCAGAGCCCATGTATTTTCTACTATATCATGCTGAATTTTATTTCATGGTTTACCGAGTGCTTTCAAAAATATTATTTTATTTGAGGCTCCAAAAGTCCTAGGAGGTAATTCCCTATTTTATGGTTAAGAAAACTGAGCATTCTAGCATCTGATCCCAAATAATACAGTTAGAAATGGTCTTTGAGTGCTTTCTTTTCTACCCCAAGCTATGCAAACATGTGTACCCACACATTCCACACATATGTAGAAGAGGAAAAACAATCTTTTCCTTTCCATCCTTTTAGATTTTTGGTTGCAGGTCCAGTTACAAAAGAGACTAATAAGAGATAAATAAACAAAAATATATTAGCTCATATGTATATGGCATATATGCACAGAAGAAGCTCAGAGATGAGTAAACTCAAAGAGGTGGCTAGAACTTGTGCTTAAATACCATCATCAGCTAAAACAAAGGAAAAAGGGTAGAGAGAGGCAAATTTGGGGAGGTGACTAAGAAAAGTAGCTAAGCAATGATAAGGTTTATTACACAGATTTAATCCATGTCTTTCTTCACCAATAAGAACCAAGATTTAGCATCTTCCTTCATTTCCTGGTTTGAATAAGGAGATACCCTTACAAATGTGATTTCCTTTATAAATATTAATTTCCCTTACAAAAATGTAACTTCTGATCTGTTTTTAGTGCTTCTCCTGTATCTGCTGTTTCCCGAAATAATCGATTCAAAACGATCCTTATGCCAAAGAGGCATATTCTGGTCTCCTACACATGCAGGCACAAGTAAGAAGGTACCCCCTATGACCCTAGACCTGTCCCCCACCCCCCAGGGCAAGGAGTGTAATAACTTGGCAGCCTATGGTGAGGAAATAGATGGGAACAGTCTTACACTTCACTTCCAAAGCCACCTATTTGCAAATGATTTCATTAATAATGAAGGATATGATAGAAATACTCTTTAGTTTTTCTTACTTCTAAGGGGACATACATGTGTATGTATTGAACTGATTTAAACTTGAGAGCCTTCTCTTTACTTTTCATTGTCCCTGGGATTAGGGCTGCCCGAAGAAACTCAGGAAACTATTAAATTCAATTTTCAGATAAACAATAATTGAAGTACAAGTATATCATACACATTGCTTGGGACATACTTATACTTAAAGATTTAGTTGTTTGTGGGACACCTGACTGGCTCAGTCAGTGGAGTATGTGACTCTTGATCTCAGGGTCACGAGTTCAAGCCCCATGTGGGATGTGGAGACTGCTTAAATAAATAAAACTTAGAAAAAAAATTTAGCTGTTTGTCTGAAGTTAAAATTTAATTTGATATCCAGTATTTTTGTTGGCTATATCTGGGCAGCCCTTCCCAGGAAGGAAATAGGAGTTCTATTGCAGGAGAAATGACATGACTCATGGATCTAAGAAGGTTCTGAGCTACTAATCATAATGTCAAGAGCCCTTCTTGACAAGAATAGCCCCACTTAGTACTTGTTACTATTATTTGGGAAATTTTACGACTTCCCTTGTTCCTTGGATTCTGCAGTAGTTCTCATGAAAAGTAGCAATTATAGTTATATATACCAAAATAAGAAAAGGAAGATAGAAGAATATTCTAGGTATAAGCTAAACAAACACACAAATAATTCACATTCTTGGAGTGATGATAGGATTTCTAATACCAAAAAAACTACTACTTAATAATTAATAATTAATAATTATTACTACTTAATCCTTAATTCTCTAAATCAGAGATTCTTAACCTTAGCAGTATCAGAATCACCGGGATGGCTTGATAAAACACAGATTATGGGAACCCATTCCTGGAGTTTCTGCTTCGACAGGAGTGGAGAGCGAGGAAGGATGAGAATTTATACTTCAAACAAATTCCCCAGTGACCCGGATGCTGTTTGTTCAGATTGTACAGTACCAAAATTCAGCTTCCTCCAGAAGTACTCAAACTACTGAGGAGGTAACTAGCTAATTGAATTTGACTAAATTTTGGTTAGGCACTAGGGCAAAGATTCCTCCCACCTGACCCACACGTCTTTGGAGCACATTTCTTGTTAGTAGTCTGCAATGTAATAAATCATAAAAGAAAAACTAGCTTTGCACTGCTCTCCCTTGCCTATTCTTAAATTCTGAGCCAAGGAAAAGATATGCCCGCTGGTGAGCACAAATTCATTCATTGTCCTTTATTATCACCCAAAGCTATGCTTACTATGCTGCAAAATCACAACCTGAATAACAGTCAGGAAATACTATCTGGAATATCATCTTCCTGTTGGTCTGCACTCTTAAAACAAGAGAGTATTCCTGGAATTAATTTTTCACACACATCCCTTCCAATTTTCACATCATGTCTCTTACTGAAGTGGACATCTCACATTAACATTTTGAAGGTGGCATATTTTGATGGCATGGTTAGGGCTCTTGATAATGCTTGTATTATTCTGGACATTTGCCTTCCCTCTTTCCCTTCCTCCTTCCCTTTTTTCCTTCCCTCCCTCTTCCTTCCTTCCTTCCTTTCTCTTTCTTTCTCTCTTTCTCTCTCTCCTTCCTTCTTCCTTTCTTCCTTCCTTCCCTCCTCCTCCTTTCTCTTTCCCTTCCCTTTCCTTTCTTTCTCTCTCTCTTTATTCTGACATTTTAATGTTTTACATGAAAATAGGTGCCAAGAGAGTATGCCAAAGGACCATATCATAGAAGTGGTTTTGCACTGTAATTCAAAAACATAGTCTCAGACCCAACGCCTCTTTTAATATTAGGGACATCTTTAAGGAATTCACATATATGAGTTTTCCAGATCAAAGAACTATATGTTTTAACCATCAGTCCTCCCCCACAGAGTTTTTTGGAAATTTTAACCTTTTTTTTTCAAGATGGCTGTACACTAGTCTTCCCTCTTCAACTAAATACACTAAAGTGGGTAATCTCTCATTGATTTAAGGTCACCAGGACACATCTGCTGTTTGTACTTGACTTCAATAGTTTTTGAAACAGGAACAATTAAAGTGGTGGGTGGTAGTGGGGAACCTTACTCAAATTGCTTTGGAATTCTGATATGTGTGTCTTATAGTTCTGCTGTCACCATACTTAAGGTCAGCTGTACTTTCTTGTTACTGTTAGTTTTTACCAAGTTTTCAAAATGTTCATCAAAATGTATACACAGTTATAATCAAGTCTCTTTATGAGTCAAGTACGTGGGCTTTGTGACTTTCTTGTTTGCTTTTGAATTTCAAGCTATGCTCCAAGTGCTAAACATGTGGCTCTGGATAAATCATGTGGAAGGGTATATGTCGTGCTTTATACATGGAATAAAGCCTGCTAACTCACTTTTCATAAGGCTTTTGAAGTCACAGGAATGTTTCAACACTGAAGCTGCACACCTTCTTGTATGTAAGGGTAAGCAGACTACTGGACAAAATAATGGGCTACAAAGGATTGGCCCTCAACAATACTTTGAAGTAAAGAAATGTTTTTCTCTACAGCCTCAACCTCCTTTTTTTCCATAAACTTTCCCCATCTGGGAGCTGCCAGATTAAATAGAAGAATCTCAGTTAAATTTGAAATTCAGGTAAATGCCTGCTACTTTTTAAAACATGAGAATGTCCCAAATATTGAAGAGTACATACTTATACTAGAAAAGTATTTGTTCTTTATCTGAAATTCAAATTTAACTGGGTGTTCTCTTCAGTTTCAATCTGTCCCCACCCCAAATCACAGTAACCTTTTTCTTTTTCCTCTACCAAGCTACTTTCACAGGAAAATTTTTGAAGTCAATCAAACTAAGTTATAGAATGGTAGATAGGGTTATAGTCATCATGATTATCTTTATTCAATAAAACCAGAATGTTACAGAGGAGAGTTAATCACTGAGATGGTGTCCAGGGGTCCTGGGGACAGTGAGCACTTCTTGCTTTTGAACTCTTACATGAGGTGTTTTAGTGCCTCAAAGTTAAAGCTGGTTCAGGAACAGCAGGTGAGGAAGCTTGGCTTTCTTCTGGCATGCCTGCTAAGAAACTATGAGTCTAAAACATGCCACTTAACCTCCGTGTCACAGTTATCTACTACCATATACCAAACTACACAAAGCCCAGTGACTTAAAACAATAATCATCTCATTATGCTTCACAATTTAATAGGTTAGAAATTCAGGTATGTTTCCACTGGATGATTTTTCTCCATGTGGAATCATTGTAGTATTGGCTGGTGACTTCTCTGGTCTGGAGGGCCTGAGACTATTCCACTCACAAGCCTGGTATCTATGAACTGGCATTATCTCTCCACACCTGCTCAGACTTCCTCTCAGAAGGGTAGTTTCAGGACAGTTGGACTTCTGCTTTGGAGGCTCAGGCTCTAAGAGGTAGTGTTTTATTGGGAAGAAAATAATTTTCCTCTGTCCCCCTAGGTTCATTTTCCAGAGCCCTGTAAATTAAACTGAAAGAAAAGAAAAAAAGAAGATTAATGAGACAAAAAGGTTTACATATACAGCAGCCAAAAAGAGAAGTAGCTGGTTGATTCAATGAGTAAAGTTGGAGGCTTATATATACAACTTAGTAAAGAAAAGGGATAGGAAGATGCTCATAAAGAACGAATAAGTTTCTGGGGCACCTGGTGGCTCAGACGTCTAAGTGTCTGCCTTTGGCTCAGGTCATGATCCCAGGGTCCTGGGATCAAGCCCCATGTTGGGGCAGGGAGTCTGCTTCTCCCTCCCCTTCTATTCCTTCCCCCAGCTCATGCTCTTACTCTCTCTTTCTCTCACATATAAATAAATAAGATCTTTTTAAAAAATTGCTAAAAAAAAAAAAAAGAAAAGAAACTTTCCTTAGGAAAAACAAATGAGATTTTAGAAGAATAAATGCGAGAGAAGAAAGCTTGCGATAATGTTTGTCTCTACAGGTATGAGTGGTCTTTTGGTCTTCTTCAGGGTCATAAAACTCCTCAAAAAGGAATCAATGGTAGGTTTATGCTAGTTCTTCCTCTTGGCAATAGATTCACTCTAAAGAGGGAATTTATGGCAGCCTCATTTCCCAGAAGTTGTTTTTAGTTAGATAACGAACACTCAGAGAAGACTTCTTTTTGCATCTATTGAATCTCAAATGTCTTAGGCTTAAAATTAAAATAATCTTCATACCAATGCTGGGGTTCCAAGTAGTTCCTTAATTTCCAAGAGATTAAGGATAAAGCTGTAAGACTTCTTCCTACTTAACCTCACAAGACACACAGCCTTATTTCTGCCACAATATATTAGTTGAAAAGAGTCTCAGTCCAGAATTCCAGGATATATAGTTTACTGAGGAGCTTTCTTTGGAGACCAGTACGATACCCCCTGAGACTCAGTTTCTGGCTCTGTGAAATAGGTTAAGATTACAATGTGTTGTAGAAGTAAAAATTATGCAAACACAACAGATGTAAACATTTTTTTAAATATCACATTTTTATTGCAATGTATTAGACAGCCTGAGTCTAACTTTTCTACTATCATACCCATTCTCTGAATTTTGTATGTAGGATTTTATTTATATATAACAAAATCATAATTTATACTTCTAATGGATTATAGAACTTTATTTAATTATATATATTACACATTTATAAATATATAAAATGCACGTATAAATACACATATGCACATATATACCCTGAGGTATTCATTGGTATGTAATGGATTGACTTCTTTCTATGCATCTAAAATGGTACTAGATAGGGGTGCCTGGATGGCTCAGTTGGTTAAGTGGCCAACCTTTGATTTTGGCTCAGGTTTTGATCTTAGGATCCTGGGATTGAGCCTCATGATGTGCTCCACACTCAGTGGGAGGTCTGCGTGAGGGGTCTCTCTTTCCTCCACTGTTCCTTCCCCTGCTCATGCTCTCTCTCTCTCTCTCTCTCTCTCTCTCAAATAAATAAATAAATCTTAAAAAAAAAAATAAAATGGCACTAGTTAAGTACCATCCTTGGAGTGAAGAATATAGTCATTTAAATGTTTTGTAGGATTTGATTCTATCACAGAATCTCAGTAGAAAAAGGCTGGTTTAAAATGCTGAAATCACTTTGGAAAAGCTAGTACAACTCTTACAATACCATCCTTTTAAGATATTATATTAGCTACATACTGAAAATCAGTGTGCAGATAATGCAGAGAAGATAAGATCAAATTTAAAGATGAGGTAATAAAACTACTCCTTTGCTATACACCTTCATCCAATTTAAGTACATCATCCCCAAGCACATGCACACTCACACACACACACACACACACACACACACACAAATATGGGAGGAAAAATGTACTCAAGGATATATACAATCAAATCACTTGTGTACTGACAGATTGGTATCCACATATCTCCTCCAATCATTAGACTCACTCCTTAAGAAGTTCAAGGGCTGAGACTCAATTTCTTATTAGAATTCTCCCATGGAATTTTCTCCTCTTTGTGGAAAAAAACCTCAATAGCAAGAGATATCATCTAGCCTGCAACCTTAAGACTTGTCAGTCATTTGGAAACTCCCATGAAACCATTTTCTACCACATTATTTATTTGAGAAGTCATAAATGTTACTGCTTGAATGTAGCGAAGAAAAGATTTTTATGATACCAGATACATGATTTGACAGGATTTTTAAGTTTACCGACCAGATATTTTACATTCCTGGAAGAAGTCTTAGAAAATGAAGCTCTTCACAATTTTAAGAAGTTAAAATTCTATTTCTTTGGTAAGATGTCTCTGACACAGTCTATGAACTGTGGTCTGCTAAGATGTGTGATGGCATAAGAAATTTTCACACAAAACACCAATGAGATTCTCAGTGAGTAGTATGAACATCTCTCCTCAGTGACATCTGCAGAAGTTAAAATGACTTGGAATTACTGCACATATGCTTTGCCACCCAAAGAACCAACTACAGGTGATGTTTTCCCACAACATAGGAAAAGTAAGTTTTTTCCTGAAGTCTGAAATAATGATTTATTATTTCCTCAGGAAATATTACATGAATAGGATATTATTGTATTTCTATCACTACAGAGAAATTCAAGAATAAAATAATTATTTTATGGCATTTAGACATAAACATTTTTTTTTCTGCAATAATCTGGATGGTTCCAATGATTCTTGATAGTCTCGGTAGTCCTTTAATTATAGGAATTTAGTCTATGAGTGGAAATCCAGAAAAATCCAAATGTTTATTCTAATGCAGATGATCGAACTAAAGCTAAAAAATCTGTGTTAAACAATACAGAAAAGATAAGATTGCTCTTCTACCAAATATCTAGAATTTCAGGGACTTTATTTTCATTTTGCTATACTAAAAGAAACACATGCTATTCTTCTGGAAACAAATGGTGGCAAGTGGAATTAAACAAATGAGAATCATCAGGTAGGTGCACCTGTGTAGCTCAGTTGGTTAAGCATCTGCCTTGGGTTCAGATCATGGTTTCATCGTCCTGAGATTGAGCCCCATATCAGGCTCCCTGCTCATCGGGGAGCTTGCTTCTGCCTCTCCCTCTGCCTGCCTTTCTGCCTACTTGTGTTCTCTCTCTCTCTTTCAAATAAATTTTTAAAATCTTAAAAAAAAGAAAAAGAGAAAGAATAATCAGGTATTCGGGTCAAGTAAATTAATATATTTTCCTGATATTTTAGGTATATATAAGATGTACAGATATGTAAGAGGCCACAGTTAACCAATCAATTTTAGGGAGGCATCAAGAAAAAAAAAATAGTTGTTTTAGAGAAAGTTGATTGTTCTCCTGACACAGATGCTTGTCAAATTGTGGTGTGCATTATTTGGGGCTACCCTTGGAGATCACCTGGTGAGATCTTGGCAGCTGATATTAGAAATGCAGAGGTTGTTTCATCATGAGAATTTTCTGACTTTTAGAAGCTTCCTGGGGACAATCCCAGATGGCTTACTTAGCAGGAAACTAATTTATTTGTAGCTCCAAACACTTGCTGGAATCCCTAGTGTCTTAATGAACAGGATCAGAAGCTCCCTTGTGGTTAATCTGCAAGCCCTATTAACTCTTTCAGGCTAAAAGTGTACCATTACGAGCCAGGTTACTTGTATTGCTCATTGTAACTTAATAATGGGGTTGGACTTGATTCAATAAAATTAATTCAGTGAGAAAGCCGACTGGCTTTACACCATGAGAAGCTACAAGTCAAGAGCTTCTTTTTAAAAAAAAAATTTTTTTTAAACTTTATTTTTTTCAGTGTTCCAAGATTCATTGTTTATGCACTACACCCAGTGCTCTATGCAATACACGTCCTCCTTAATACCCACCACCAGGCTCACCCACACCCCCACACCCCCACACACCCCCTCCAAAACCCTCAGTTTGTTTCACAGACTCCAGTTTCTCACAGTTCATCTCCCTCTCTGATTTCCCCCAACTCCCTTCTCCTCTCCTTCTCCTAATATCCTCCATGGTAGTCCTTAGGCTCCACAAGTAATTGAAACCATATGGTCATTGACTCTCTCTGTTTGACTTATTTCACTCAGCATGATACCCAAGATCTACAAAGAACTCCTCAAACTCAACTCTCAAAAAACAGATAATCACATCAAAAAATGGGCAGAAGACATGAACAGACACTTCTCCAAAGAAGACATACAAATGGCTAACAGACACATGAAAATGTTCATCGTCATTAGTCATCAGGGAGATTCAAATCAAGAGCTTCTTAGGCTGGGTCATTTTCTGCCTGGCATGGAATTCAGTCCTGGCCAGAGCTGCTCTTTCCAGACATTCTAGATGTCTAGGTAGAAGAAGTTAAAATTCCAGGAGGTTAGGGCCTAAAACTGGGTGGAGATTGTTGGGAGACGTGGAATATTCTGAAAGAAGCTGAGGTTCAAAGGAAGGGTTGGGGTTTTGTAGAGAGGAGAGGTTTAAATGTAAGAACAAAAGGGAGCATTAAGGACAAATGATAAAAGTGTAAAGAATGGAATCTCTGTGACTTGAGGCATATTAACCGCTTTGACTTTTAGCCTATTTATTCATCAGATGGTGAGATGCTGACTCACTCAACCATGGGGTCCCTGGGCATCATGTTGGGGGAATAGTGACTCAATCAGAACCTCAAGAGGCAGGCTGGGTATAGATCATGGAAGTCCTTGTGGACTACCTAGAGTTTCTACCTTTTTTTCCCCCCAGACAATAGGAAGTGAATAAAAGTCTTTCAAGAGGGGAGTAGAATAAATAGGTTTGCTGTATATGGAAGGAAATACTATGTTGACAATAGATGAAAAGTGTGACGCCTGTACCTAAGGAGATGAGAAGTTGATGCAACAGCACAGAAAAAGGACTGTGAGAGAGAGACCATGGCAGTAGGAATGGTGATGAGAGGCCATTCAATCACTCATTCAACAGATACTTGTTAAATACCTATTATGTGCTAGAAGCTGAGTTTTATATACTAGGAGGAATACAGGAATGAATAAAATTGACCAGTCACTTGATCTCACTTGATTCTGGTGAGAAAGATAAAAAGTTCTGGGGAGAAAGATATTCAGAAAATTCTTCACCAATTCTTAAATATGGAAATATTCCTGTAGCATCCAATCCATCCCCAAAGCAAGCAAACCATATGAAAATCATGCAGCCTTTTTAGTCCTTCAATGAGATTACTTTGTATGACATGAGGAGCAGAGAACAGTAAGACCCCAGTGGAACAAGATGCAGCATATGCCCACAAGTACACAGACAACTGTACATACATTTAATAGAAAGCATTAGTTACAGACACAGCTACTTTTTGAAGGAAGGTGTTTTTTAAAAGGGAGAACCTTGTCTGCTGGACTCCTTGATGACATTGCCTGGAAAAGTCTGCATTTAGGTGTCAGGGAAGGACGCATGGCCTCATAACAAAGACAATAATTGAAACTCAACTGTTCCTTCTTACTTCTCAGATCTTAAGAAAGTCTACTCCGTATACATCTATGAGATACATGCAACTTTAATTGGGAGGAAAATTTTTCCATCTGCCAACTTAATTCCAGAGATAAGGATGGAGGGCAATTACAAATTAACTGAAAGTAGACAAATTAACAGGAAAAAAAGTTATTTTGTGTGGGGGAACCATTCAGATGAAGAGGTTCACCAAAACAGCTAGAGATAGGGGTTTGTATGGCAAGTTCATAGTGGAAAGGGATCAGGGAGAAAGGGCTTCTGTGGGAAAACAAATGGGCTTTAGGAAAGATAAATGGGCTTTTAGGAGAATAAATGGAAGATATGACAGTTTGAGAGAATATTTGTTCTTGTGGTCTCTCTATCCCAGTGTGACTGGTCATCTCCTTACTGGGAGTGAAGCTCTCCTTGGGTGAAGGGAGGTATGACAACCTCTCAGAAGATTTTGCTTTTAGTCAGATAAGACTATCTCAGGTATGAGATCAAGATAACACAGAAGGGAGACCCGGGAGCATGGAGTCCAAGAGAATGTGGATCTTCTAGGACTTCTTTGGAAATCTCAGTGCCATCTGAACTTCCTTAGGGGATGGAATTGAAAGCTTAACCAATTTCATTTATATAGTAAGGTGCACAGAAAGACCCTTTTCTAATTACTGATATTAATATCTCTCTACCTTCAACTAATCTACCACAAGTACAGCTTATTTAAGTACTTAGGTGTAACAAGTGCTACAGAGACGTGTAAAGAAGTGTAAGAAATAAGCAACTGGGTGACTCAGTTGGTTAAGTGTCTGCTTTCAGCTCAGGTCATGATCCCAGGGTCCTGGGATTGAACACTGCATTAGGCTCCTTGCTCAGAGGGGAGCCTGCTTCTGCCTCTGCCCCCCACCTTACTTGTTCTCTTTATCTTTCTTTGTCAAATGAATAAATAAAATATTTAAAAATTAAAAAGAAAAAAGAAATGGGTGTTCATAAGATAAGGTATGGAGTGGCTGTCTTAGCTCATAATTTGGCTCGGCCACTTATCTGTGATCTTAAATGAATTCACCACTCTGAACTGCAATTTCATCATCTAGACAAAGGAAGCAATATAATTCTTACTTTTGAGAGTTTACTAGGTATTAGACATCTCATGTACATTATGTTTATTTGTCCTTTTAGGTTATGATGGAGGTATTATACTCTTGTTAACAAACACAAAAGATTTAAGAGGTTAAGACATTAATATCACACAGGTAGTAGGGAACAGAGGTGAAATTAGAATCTAATTCTGTCTGATTAGAAATTTCATCTTTTTATTGCTGCTTATGCCACCTTAATATGAAGTTACTATAAGGATAGATTAAATTAAATGATGAAATATAAATAAATTGGCCAGTATAATTCATGGCACATAGAAGACACTCAACACAGGGAAACAGCTTCATAATTGTTTAATCAGGAAGAATAAAATAATTTCTATAAGATTCTTTTTGCTCTAATGCTCTCTGACTATGATCCCTGACCTTTTGGAGATTAATTTTCTTTTCTTCTTTGAATGTCCTAAATTGTTTATTAGGTAAGAATTTTACAAGCATTACTTATTTTAGCAGTAATGGTGGACTTGGAGAGTATTGTGTCTTCTCCATGTTGGGAGGCAAGAACAGCCAATAGTGTGGTAGAACTTGTGACCCTTTCCATGGCTAGGGCTCTTGAGCCTGCTGTTGCCAACCCTCAGATCTCCCTGTGCTTATGGACTGGTTAGGTGATCCACTGGGTGTCAGGATTTCTTCCGATAGCTTTATAGAATGGATCAAGGAGGATAACCTGGAAGAATTTGTATGTAGAATCTCTGCCAACCCAGTAAGTGTTCAAGACTCTCAGAGCCCCAGGGTGGTGTCCAGCTCTCTCATCTGCAACAGACTGAAGGCTTTGGGCAAACTTCAGCTGGTTAACACCATGATGGACAAGCTTGGCATAGGTAGCACCCTTAGGATCTGGGTGTTTGTTGCCACCGTGTCACACATGAATCCGATATATGGCATAACCTTGGTTGGCCTTATGCCATAGTCTACGCACTTTATTGGGCAGTTTGGTGGATTGAGTAGGGAGAGGAGGCCCTGTGGAGCTCAGAGAGATAGCAGGACCACCAGTGGTGCAACCTGAAAACAAAAGACATTATGTAATACTTCTTTTTCCTCCATAGCTCCTGGATGTACTTGTAAGCACCCATCTTGGCTTACCTTGGAGCTGATGGCTGATTCCAGATGGAAAGAAAAGAGCTCTTCTCCCCAAATCCTTTTATGGCTCCTCCGAGATTAAATCTTCTAACATAAATCATACATTAACACACACACACACACACACACACACACACTGAATTTTTTTTTTTTTTTTTTTTTTTGACAGAGAGAGATCACAAGTAGGCAGAGAGGCAGGCAGAGAGAAAGGAGGAAACAGGCCCCCTGCTGACCAGAGAGCCCGATGCGGGACTCGATCCCAGGACCCTGAGATCATGACCCGAGCCGAAGGCAGCGGCTTAACCCACTGAGCCACCCAGGCGCCCCAACACACTGAATTTTTTTAAAAGGATTTTATTTATTTATTTGTCAGGGAGAGAGAGAGGAAGAGAGAGCAGAAGTAGGGGGAGTGGCAGGCAGAGAGAAAAGAGAGTGGGGAGAGTGCTCCCCACTGAGCAAGGAGCCTGATGCAGGACTTAATCCCAGGACTCTGGGATGATGATCTGAGCCAAAGGTAGCCACTTAACCAACTGAGCCACCCAGGCATCCCCATGCACACTGAATTAAATAAGGATGCATAACTTATATAAGAGAGCAAATGAATAGTGTATTGTCAAAACGAATTTAGAGAATCAGAGAAGGGAAAATTGATTGAGGAAAGAGCCTCCTTCATGAAGGAGGAAGAACCTGAGCTGGGGAGAATTTGCATGGTGCTTAAATGGTTAATAGAATTTCCCTAAGAACCTCATTTAGAATAGAAATTAGTTTAGGCTTTTGGGTGAATATGACTCATTTAAATGCTCAAAACCATGAATCACTCAGAGTAGCATTATGGGTAATTTTAATGAAACATCTTTAAGGTCTCTATTCCTTTGTTAACTGCTTCTATTGAATTTAAACAAAAGTCCCATTTCATTCCAAATTTAAATCCAAAAGAGATTTGATCTTTTCTTCCTGCCATTTTGCAACCAATGTAATTTCTAACAAGTGGCTGGAATTAAGATGTGAGTCAGATCAGAAAACCACATTTGAAACTGAACAGAATACCAAAGCAGAATGGGGATAAAGGGAAGATTTTAGAATGACGTATCCAGTTAAAACCACTTGAACTGGCCCTCATCAATTCCTGACACCTCCACCTTTCAGTGACTTACAGGACCCTGCTAATGTTCTCCTATTTGGAATGGTAAGAAGTTAGAAAAAGTAAGTTTTAAAAAATGAAAAATTATAAGTAGCTCACACACAGCGATCTGTATGTAAATGTTAACATCAGATATATTCATAAAACCCCAAACTGGGTACCAACCAAATGTCTGTCCACTGGGAAATAGTATACAGATTGTGGTACATCCATACAACACACCACACAATAATGAAAAGAAACAACATTGATGCATGCAGTAACAAATTGAGGCCCTACAGTGTAATGTTAAGTGAAAGAAGCCAGGCACAGAAGCCCACTGTCTACCATGTGATTCTATCTGTATATCGTTTTCTAGAAAAAGGAAAAGTATAAGGGCAGAAATCAGTTCAGTTGTTACCAGGCATCAGGAATGGAAGGGGGAAAAAAAAAAAAAAAAAAAGAAGGAAGGAAGGAAGGAGGGGAGAGAAGATGGTGGAAGGAACTAAAGAGGCATACATTTAATTTTTCTAATATTTTTATCATAGTACAGTATGTATAAAATTTACTATCTTAATCATTTTAAGTGTATAATTCAGTGGTATTAAGTACTTTCATACCGTTATATAATAAAGATTAATAATATTCCATTGCTTATTCATTCATTCATTCATTGACAGACACTTGGGTTACCTCCATGATTTAAATAGTGTGAATGAGAGGCACCCGGGTGACTCACATGTTTAAGTATCTGCCTTCGGCTCAGGTCATGATCCCAGGGTCCTGGGATTGAGCCCCATTTCGGGCTCCCTTTTCAGTGCAGACCCTGCTTCTCCCTCTCCCTCTGCCTTTTCCTCCTCTTGTGCTCTCTGGCTCTGTCTATATAATAAAATAATAAATAAAAAATAATATGTAAGTAAATTCATATATAAATAATAAATAAATATTGTGAATGATGCTTGCTTTGCGAGCTAGCATATAATGTATCCTGGAGAATGTTTCATGTGCTCTTGATAAGAATGTGTATTCTGCTGCTATCACATAGAATGTTTCATACATTCTGTTAGGATAATTTGGTCTAGAGTATAGTTCAAGCCCAATGTTACCTTATTGATTTTCTGTCTGTATGATCTATCCACTATTGAAAGCGGGGTACTGAAGTACTGTACTATTATGATAGTAGTTGCCTTTTCTCCCTTCCAGTCTGTTAGTATTTGCTTGGTATATTTAGGACCTCTAATGTTGGGTGCATATATATTTAAGGTTATTATACCCTCTTCATGAATTGATCCTTTCATCTTTTTATTATTTTATATGTGATAATGTAGTTTAAATATATGTCTTCTTTATCTCATATGTATGAGACATATATATAGTCTTTATCTCATGTTATAATTTTTGTATTAAAGTCTTTTTGTCTAATATAGATATCGTTACCCGTATTCTCTTTTGATTTGCACTGGTATAGAATATCTTTTGGCATCCCTTCACATTGAGTATATGTGTGTCCTTAAAGCTGAAGTAAGTCTCTTGTAAGCTGTGTATAGTTGAATCTTATTATTTTATTCATTTTACCACTTCATGGCTTTTGATTAAAGGATAAATCCATTTACATTTAGAAGAATTATTAATAGCTAAAGACTTACTAAAGTCATCTTATTATTTTCTGGCTTTTTGTAATTCCCTTTTTCTTTCCTTCTTTTCTGGCTGTCCTCCTTTGTGAGCTGATGACTTCTAAAGTGATATGTCTTGATTTCCTTCTTTTTATCTTTTATGCATCTACTATAGATTGTTGAATTGGGCTTACCGTGTAGCTTACATAAAACATCTTAGGACACAAGTCTATTTTATCCTGATAGTAACTTCAATCTCATATAAAAACTTTGATCTTTTACTCCCCTCTTTTCATATTTTTGATGTCACAACTTCTTGTATATTGTGTATTCATTAACAAAGGATTGTAACTATAGTTATTTTTAATACTCTTGTCTTTTAGCATATGACTAGAATTATGTGGTTAATACATTACCATAGCACAGAATTAGAGTATACTGAATTTGACTGTATACTTACCTTTACTAGTGCCCTGTATATTTTTATGTTTTCATGTTATGAGTTGACATCTTTTCATTTCACCTTAAAGAACTCCTTCTGTATTTCTTGTAAGGCAGGCTTAGTGGTACTGAAGTCCCTCAGCTTCTGTTTGTTTGAAAAAGTCTTTATCACTGCTCTGTATCTGAAAGACAGCTTTCTTGGGTAAAGTATTCTTGGTTGGCAGGTGTTTTTTCCAGCACTTTTAATATGTCATTCTACTCTCTCCTAGACAATAAGGTTTCTGCTGAGAATTGCAGTGCTTCTTTATAAAGATGGATAAAAATGTGCAGTCAAGCCCAGATCGTCTCCAGTAACACCTACATGAAGAAACATCATCATATTGGCTTTTCCTTCTTCCCCGTCTCACTCAGCTTCTCCTTCCCCACCAAATCCGGCATCCTGGCATCACTTCCCAGGATATTGTCTCTTGCTCTGATTTTTTTTTTTTAAGATTTTATTTATTCATTTGAGAGACAGAGAAAGCACAAGCCTGGGGAGAGGAAAAGGGAGAAGCAGACTCCCTGCTGAGCTGGGAGCCTAAGAAGGGACTGGATCCCAGCACCTGGAGATCATGACCTGAGCCAAAGGCAGACACTTAACCAACTGAGCCACCCATGTGCCTCTCTTGCTCTGCTTTTGGGAAACCCAAATAAGGCAAGAGCATTTGTTTACTTATTTACTTAATGTATGTATGTTTGTATGTACGTATGTATGTATGTATTTTTGCAATGGTAAATTTTGTTTTTCTTTAGAAGTGATTCCAAACTTACAGAAAAGTTATACAAAAGAAGAGTGCAAATAATCCCCATAATCTTTTTGTCCAGAAACTCAATCAAGTTTTGCCTTAAAACCCCCTGAAAGTCACTTCAGCCAGAGAGGGAGGGGCTATCTTTCAACAAAGAGGACGGTACAACAACAATGGCTGCCTGCCTTCCGCTGCACCCCTTAGATCAGAAGCAGCAGTCAGTGATCAGAGGACAGATCTCCATTATTTGGAGGACAAGGTCTATTTTCTCCCACTGGCTCTCATAAGCTGTGTGCAAACTGCCCAGGGACATATGTGCAGCTGCCTGCGGCAGGACTGGAGAGTGATGGATAGATAGTTGCTAGTGTGCTCAGAGCTAAAATTGGCTGAAATTAACCACAACTTACCTCCCAAGCCTCAATTTACTGACCAAGATTTCCCCTGGTTGTTGCAAGCTCTCAGTAGACTCTGGGATTCCCAAATAGCTACATCCATAAGATTCTGCCAGTGCAATTGTTGGTTGGGTGGGAAGACAGATTTCTGATGCTTCCTACTCCATCATTCTCTCAAAATCCAGGAATAATTATTTTTGGCTTTACCAATGGATTCATTGATTCTTTGTCAGGTGCTGGGGCAGCAAAGAAGAAGGTCTATCATGTAAACAGATGATTATCAAATGATGTGTAAATGTCCTGATAGTTCTATGCATGAAGTACTAGGAGTATACTGGAGAGATCTGAACCAGTCCTTCTCACCTGCAGCATCTAGCCGTCACTAATTGATCCAAGCTGTCTTTCACACAAATGGCTTTTGGAACCATTCCCAGTATGATGCTGGAATTGTCCATTACCAAACACACCAAAGTTTTCATTCTAACTTTGAAGTTTTTAAGCTAAACATTCTAAAAATTTTGGGTCCTTTGAAAGCATAAATCAGAAATTATCATATGATAGATGTTAGTCTTTGTTCTTTCTGCCCATGTAGGCTTCCCCAAACTTAGTTTTCTTTCATTTTTGTACTCCTCTGGGGCTAGCTTTGAGCTGCCTACCATTTTTTTTTCTTTAAGATTTTATTTTTATTTATTCATTTGACAGAGAGAGATCCCAACTAAGCAGAGAGGCAGGCAGAGAGAGAGGAAGGGAAGTGGGCTCCCTGCTGAGCAGAGAGCCCAATGCGGGACTCGATCCCAGGACCCTGAGAGCATGACCTGAGCCGAAGGCAGCGGCTTAACCCACTGAGCCACCCAGGCGCCCGCTGCCTACCATTTTTAAAGATAACTAGAAGATGCCTTAATTCTTGCTTTAACACGAGATTCTGCTTGCTCCCACTACTTACTTGCTGGATGGTAAAAACTTGCTGTTGAATAACTTTTACTGAAAGAAGTAAAACTTCCATGGTCCCTTCCGCATGTAGTTAGAATGTGTTGTATTTAGTTCAAATTATTGCTTTTTAAATCTATTGTTCTCTATATCCAGAGACAAATACTCTATGTTAGCTTAATGTCATCCTGTATTCCTGAGGCAATTATTTATATCGTACAACCTACTAATTTTACTATACTTGCGTTCAACTGAGATAGGAAAGATTACGCCATCATTTCATATTGTCCCTTTGTTTTGTCTCACTGGCCTTTAGGAAATATTTCTGGGAGAAAAACAATGAAGCAAAATTGTTTCTCTTTTCAAAAGAAAAATCCTGTTTAGGAAATGAAATACTTCTTTACGAAAATGGATAGAAATATGCAGCTGTCTCACAGATGGTAACCTCTCCTGAGATTTGAAGGCAGTCCTTCTCGAGAGGAATGGGGCATATAAACAGGAGGTGTGGAAGCCACTGCTACTGTTATGGAGAGTGAGAGCAAAGATTTGGCATTTGAGGTTGTCCTACATCTTACACTAATTTCCATGACTAGGAACCAGCTGCTGGGAACAGTCTCCAGCCTAGGGAGAGGCCTGGGTGGTAGTTGGGAACTATTGGTCATTATAGCTATTTCAGGAGAGAGGAATGTTTAGGGAATCCCTGCTAAATGCCAGGAGCTTTACAAACTTTATTTCTCTCTGTTCCTCCAGTGATCTTAGCAAAAAATAATTTTTTCTCCAGGTGGCGAAACTGAGGCTCAGAAAGATTGAGCAATTTTCCATGTCACTTGCTGGGGTTATGTGATGGATACCTATCTCCAAATGATTACTCCTAACTAATCTGGGATTGGCATAGCGCACACACACGACGCCCTCCCCTCAATGGTTCCTGGTTAATTCTCTAGCCTAAATATAAAATAAAATATCAAGCACCTGGACCCTTTTCCCCACTTCTTATAATTCACACATCCCAGATGAGGCTGGGCTTTAGCAGCATCTATGGTCTTAAAAAATGGTTGGCGTAGGGATGGGGGTGCCCCTTAATTCTCTTCAAATAGCTTGGGGAAGAAGAAAGTCAGGTGTCAGGGTCCCACTTTCTGGTATCTCCCAGTCTCTCCCATGACTTACCCTACTGCTCTCTTTCCCATCCAGAAAAGAGAAGGTAGTTCCAATTTTCTGTGTGTAAAATCTAAGGCAGTGGGATGTGCTGGGAGTCTGAGACAAGGGGACTAAGGTATCCTAAATAAAGAGGCAGCAGGACAGGACTCCTGAGAGTAATGGAAAATCCAATTTTCACTCTGGCTGCCTTCAACTCAAAGTCATTGTGTCCCACATCTCTCCCAGGGCTTCCTAAGGTCTCAAACACAGGGGCAAATGTGGCATGAATCATCTGGATGATTACTAAATATTTCCATTATCCATGATAGGGCAAAGAAGGACTTTATATAAATGAAGGCCAAGGGGAAGTGCTGACACATCTAAGAAATGGCACCTTAGTGACTTTCCAATGACTGACCAAGGTCTCCTGAAGTCTCACTTCTAAAAAGCATGTTATCAGTCAATAAACAAAAAAACAACGTAGAGAGATGACAAGCAGCTGGCTAGTACCATCTAGTGGTAACCGAGAAACAATAACGTTTCTCTTTTTAATGACCTATTAAAAAATGGGGAGAGACTGAAACCTCTCCTTACTTTCTGGGCACAGTGATGGCTTATTATTAGGTGCTGGGCTTGCAGCTTTTCTCTGGGGGAGATGAAGAGTAATACCCGGTGTACGTGTTGGAGAGAACAGGGTGAGGAGATTAAGATGCATTCCAAGATAAACTCATTTCTGTGCTTTGGAATAGAGGCACAGAGATTTACACAAATAGCTCCTTTTCTGTCGGGCTATCTCCTGGAGGCGGGGACCTCTGTGGAGAGGCTGTGGGTTTTCTGAAAACCAGCTGCTTTGCTTACAAGCCTTGTCATCCCAAATCCAAATATCGGATTAAATTCTGGCCATGGCAATGGGTTTTAGGGCCTTTGTTGTTCGTAGCACTTGCTTCTTTGTCTCGCAGGCAGAATTTCAGAGCAGTGAATGCTCAAAGCACACTTCTTTGCAGGTTTTCAGCTGCTGTAGCTGCATTCCACTTAGCAAAAAATCACTTACTACAGTTTATTCAATACCTACTGTGCGCAGGTACCACAGGAAGCATGTTAGCTCAATTGGCAAATTTAATGATTGGAACTAGGCTGAGGAGGTATTCTTGAACTCATTTACATACAAGGAATAAAGCTCAAAAAATCACATGACTTTTAAAGGTGGCAGAGGTCACAGAAACAGGTGGCACTGGCATGTAGCCCAGTCACATACCCCCCTCCCCCCAGGCCTCTGCAGAGGGTATACTCACAGCCTAATGCATGGCCCCTATCTTTAGGAAGCTCTTCCTATTTTTAGGAAGGCAAGACATGCACAAAGATGGAAATATACCACAAGGCCTCTGCAAAGTGAGTATGTTTCTGGAGATGGCCAACTGATGGGCAAGGCTAGAGAAGCTGAGAGGTTGTTTCCTTTACCCCATGAAGATCTCCTTATCTGTTAACCTAGGGACTCAGAAACGTTCTTTTCATCACCTCCCTATTCAGTGGCCCGCATTTAAATGCCTCCTTATTTGTTGATAACCAATGAGTTGGCCCCAGTGTGGAATAAGGAAATGCAGCCTTTGGAAGATTAATCTAGTGCCGCGGGCAAGATCAATTTAGGTAAAGAAACTGGGGTCAGGGAGATCAGTAAGGAGGGAGTTGTGATCCTTAGGGTCTCAGGAGCTTGGTCTGGACTGAAGCGGTAGCTATGGGGATGGAGAGGAAGACATTGTGAAAGAACCGTAGAGTGTAACTGGTACTGTCTTGTTTAAGGATGAAGAAGACTGACGACCCAAAGTTGCATATAGGAATGGGAAAGCAGCTTATCCTCTCCAACCAACCCCTATGGGTCGACCAAATCAAGCTCCCTAAACAAGAGGTATTTAAATAAAATAAAAACAAAAAGTGACTTCTTTCTTCCATGTCCATTATTAGCTCATTTTCTCACAATGATGTTTTTAGATAATTGGTTTTAAAAAACATGTTGAATATTTTTTTCTCCTGAATGTATAAATACCCTATGCTTATACACTTAACAATTTATTTTTCTTCTTTTTTGTGTGTGTCATTTTGGTAACCTGACATTAAAATACATTTTTAGCATTTTTTAAGAGCATTGTATGCATCCAAGGCATCCATACTAAGTACAGTTTTAAAGATGTGGGGAGAAAGTCTTACGTTTATATGTAAGACAAATGGTCTGTATCTTTGCTTTCATTTAAACGTGGTAGACAGAGAAAAATTGGGTCCCACAGTCATGGTTCTACCATGAGCTGGGTTGAATCTCTGTATAGTGCATACACGCACAGACATGTACTTACAAATGCAAAATACACACACATGCAAACATACACATGCAGAAACACACAAAGGTACACACATGCCCATAAGCATGCATGTATAAACACACAGCAGTGCTCACTCAGGGGTATTAAAGCTGCAGAAGGAAAGATTTAAGTCTCACTGGATACATGTTGTCAGAAAAACAAGTAGGTGATTATTAGTAACTCAACTCTTAAAATCTTGCTGTGGCACACAAAATTTCATAATAAAAAGAACTGGAACTATTTTATGACCAGTTCTTTCTGATCACTACAAAGCAATTACTTTACTCGGACTTATACACTCTAAGTCAAAATGTATTAAGTGTAACTTATTTGCTCTTTCCCAAGGTGAGGTGATGCAAAGATATCCTTTAGAAAACCCTCTACACAAAGAATAAAATGAATTCAGAATAAGAATAAAATGAATTGTGCACATTGAGTTTCAGGTAGTAGTGGGATGTCCTAGGGCTTCTGGTTTTCAAGGAGTTGATTGGAGTGGAGCCTGGATGAAAATCAGGGCTGGAAATATAAACACGGAAGTGAGCAGCATAGAATAACGTTTTTATTAGGCATTGGAAGAACTACTCAGAGGTATTTTAGGAAAACATCACCTCAGGGAATGTCAGATAATACCATTAAGTAAATATCACTCAAAGAATGTCAGCTTTTAATGAAGACCCCTGAATGTACTTTTATTAGATTTTTTAAGTGATAGGCTCGAGGGGCTCTCAGTTTGTTGATCTCAGTTTGGATTTTAGTCACATGAAAATAGATTTTCCCTCATTCATGAGCCATTACCTTAGAGAAAGGCTATGTTGACGTGAACCCAAATTACCAAATCACAGTGCATTCGGGGCTTTGCAGTAGGCTCAGTAAGTGGTATCAGTTGCTCTGGAACTGAATTATGAATAGAAATCAAATATGGGCAAGAAAGGAGAGGGGAAAATTGAGGCAGAAGGAAGAGACATTTATTATTACTCTATGGCTGATTTTTTCATACTACCAAGGTATACCCTACTTTGGAGTTGTTAATATTTAATAAATGACTCCCTTTTAGACTCTTGGGTTCTAGAAGCAGGTTTTTGCACTGGCATAAATAGTTACCATTTGACTACATGGTGACTTTTTCTTTTCCCTTAAACAATTATCACTAGGGGAAGAGGGAGTTTCACATTACAAGGTACTTCCTCAATTACAAAAAAGACATATTCGGGAAAAACTCATTTGCTTGAAAACACCTTAAGGAATGCTAATTTTGAAAGTTTTTTGAGAATTGATTTAAAAAAAAACACAAAATTTTGACACAGCTTTAGTTATACCTTTGTTTGTATGACCAAGTTTTGACTCTAAGGAAGATTAAAAGTTAAAAAGGTAATTTTGAGAGCAATATAGTGGATATTTGCAAATAATTATCTTTAAGACAAATAAAAAAAAATTCCTGAAAAAAATACATGATGGGTATTTGTGGCTTGGGATGAGATTTTCATTGATGGCATCTATACAAATTAAAAATAACTGTCTCGGGGCGCCTGGGTGGCTCAGTGGGTTAAGTCTCTGCCTTCGGCTCAGGTCATGGTCCCAGGATCCTGGGATCGAGCCCCCATCGGGCTCTCTGCTCAGCGGGGATCCTGCTTCCTCCTCTCTCTCTCTGCCTGCCTCTCTGCCTACTAGTGATCTCTGTCAAAAAAATAAATAAAATCTTAAAAAAAAAAAAAATAACTGTCTCTGGGCACCTGGGTGGCTCATGTAGTTAAGCATCTGCCTTCAGCTCAGGTCATAATCTCCAGGTCCTGGGACCAAGCCCCAAGTCCCCAAATACAGCTCCCAGCTCAGCAGGGAGTCTTCTCCCTCTCCCTCTGCCTCTCTCCCTGCTTGTGCTCTCTCTGTCTCTGTCTCTCTCAAATGAATAAAGAAAATAAAATAAGAAAATAAAAAAGAATAACTGTCTTCCAGTCAATTTAGATTGTAAGACAGATGATGGGCTGGAAAACTGTTAGAATCTGAAAAGTGAATCCAATGAGGGTGAGAACTATACAGGCAAGTGCATAGGAGACATTTGAATAAAGTCGTTTTGAGTATTGTAAGACTTGCTAAATATCAATATATGCTTTTAATTATGTGTATAAAGTGAAATGAATAAATCAGATATTAGGAGATATTGGCCTATTTATACTGATAACGTTTATATTTCAATTGGCCAAAATCCTATTGGTGTGGGGGACGTGGAGAGGAAATATGGAGAAAAGCTTGCTTTATTTGGTATTTTTTCCAGGCCAGAAAATGGGATGGCCCCATATCTCCGTAATCTTTCTAGCTGACTGGTTGGTTACCTTATGTGCACTTGAAAGCCTGGTATTGCAGAAGGATAAGATAAGTCTGCAGTGACTTATCTTGCACATGGGCTCTAGTTTCTCTCACCACTGATTCACTGTGATTTTGGTTTTAGAAATTTGTCTATAAGCCTAGGTCTTTCTAGATGGTATGAACATACAGTATTTCTTATCCTGGCAAACATGTAAGTCAGTGTCTAGGGATAATGGGGTATCTCAGGTTTTATCTTAAAAACTTCTGTACCTTACACTGCCCTTATATAAATTGTACTGCATAAATAGATTTACTGTTTTTTTTTAAATGTGTCATGTTTGATCTTATTTGTTCTTCTATATCATGGTATGAGGTCATGTATCCCAGTGGTGACCACCCCAAATTGAGAACTATGACATAGGCCTGGCCTGTGGAGTCAAGAAGGTATTGTGACCTTGCTGCCTACAACAACTTGACCTTGAGTTGCCATCTAAACACTCTGAGATTTGGTTTTCTTATTCACCCAATGAAGACTTTAATGCACATCTTGTAGAGCTGTCATGAGGATTAAATGGAATGCCAGATCTAAGAAGCATAATCAATGTTGGCTCTTTGCACCACACTGAGAGCTGCTTGGAGAGACTTATCTCCTTGGAGAGGGGTTTAGGCCTGCATACTCTCAGACGTGAAATAGCTGAGATTTTAAGTCCACACTGCTTCTCACAGAAATTTAGCACCAAGATTATTCATCACACACTTGGGTTGGGCCCAGTGTGATTCCTTGGATTGGGTCTCTGGAACTTGGGGGAAAAGCAACAAGAGAGGATGACTTACTTTCTGGAAAGAATGAGACAGTGGCTACCAGCCACAAGTTTAGACCTGTCCTCCATGAATTTTCCCTCCCTCTTCCCATTCCATCTCCAGATCTTCTCAGTCCTTTTTTTAAATTTTTTTGGATCCTTTTCTTCACTGAAACTCTTCTTGAAGACAGCACAGCCTTGTTAATTTCCAATCCAATTGCTTCTTTTAATCTTCATCCTATGTCATCTTTTTGTCTGTCTTGATGTTATAGACTTATTCAGCCTTGAGATGTTTTCCCCTTGATTTCTGCGGAACTTTTCTGATAGGCTGTCTTCTCCCTCTCTCCTAGCTTTCAGTGGCTTCCTCCACTCAGCTTTTAAATACAGTAGTACATTTTTTAAATGTAGTCAACACTCCCCTCTGTGTATTTGTGAGGAGTTGTCAATATCTATAAGTTTGACCATGATTCTCTGTTTTCTTTTCTCCAACCCATGCTCTTTTCCTTATAGTGATCTTATTTTAAAAGTTGAAGTGTACTGGTGTTGATGGGGTAACGTGTATCAGAGAAGGATTGGGGTTATGGCTTGAGAAGTAGGCAGGGATGAAATCATGAAGATCCTTGTACCATTAATAGATCAATCTCAACAGGATACTTAGGCTGGGTTGAAAAACAATCCTTCAACCTCGTTGGCTTAATATAGCAAAAACCTCTTCATACCAAGTATCTTCTACAGTAAGCTTGGAGCTCTGCTTCACATCATTCTCTGGGACCCAAGCTGCTGAATCAGCCTTCTTCTGGAGCCCCGTTGTCAAAACAGAAAGAAAGAGGACAGAATTGTGTATTGGCTCTTAAAACTTCTGGCTAGAATTTGTGATGATGTGAATGGAACCAGAGGGAATTATGCTTAGTGAAATATGTCAATCAGAGAAAGACAATTATCATATGATCTCCTTGATATGAGGAAGTGGAGATGCAACGTGGGTGGTTTGGAGGGTAAGAAAAGAATAAATGAAACAAGATGGGATCGGAAGGGAGACAAACCATAACAGACTCTTAAACTTACAAAATAAAATAAGGGTTACAGGTGGTGGGGGGAGGAGGGAGGTATGGAGAGGGTGGTTGGGGTTATGGACATTGGGGAAGGTATGTGCTATGGTGAGTGCTGTGAATTGTGTAAACCTGGTGATTCACAGACCTGTACCCCTGGGGCTAATAGTGCATTATATGTTAATTTAAACAAAATAAAAGCCTTCTGGCTAGAAATCACTTGTAGCACTTCTGACAAAATTTCATTGACTAAGACAGGTCAAATGCCACATTCAGTTTCAAGAGGGCAAAACATTGCTCCCTTACCATATGCCTGAAGGAGAGCTAAAATTATCTGGTGGACAGCCCTGATGGCTATCTAATTCTATGCACACAACACACAGTGAGTTTAATTTCCTTCTGACATGCCAAGTATTTACCTTTCCCTAAATGGTGATAGCCCAGAGTTCAATCAACTAACTATATCCCACTCCAAGTCTAGGGTCTCTGAGTGAGGCCTTTGGTCACGTTGGTCTTGACATATCTCTTCTTATTAAACAGTTTTATAAACTGATTAAGTAAATTGTGTCTCTCCCACAAACCCAATATGTAACAGTATAACACGGTCAGAATAGCCACAATAGCATTAAGATGGAAGGAAAATAAAGATATACATTCATCCATAGTATACTGTAAGACTGAAATCCCCCTGGGTAAATGTTGCAACAACTCTCAAAGGTGGGAATAGAGAAGGTTGCATATAATTAGGGCTTATGTGCTATTCCCTGAGAAGGGTTCATCAGTCTATTGTGTTCTGTAGCCCTTGGCTCTTTCCTCTGCGAGACTTGTTCTATTCCATTATCCTTCTTGAGTAGTGCTAGAAATGCCTTCTTTGGGTACTGTAGCATTTTCTCAGCCCACTCCCTGCCCATTGAAGTTTGAGGGCCTAAGGGCCATTTTTAGTTTCAAAAAGTCAAAGTCAAAGCTTACATGATTCTTATGCTTTATGATTCTCTCAAAATCTTAGATTCTTATCTGTTCAGTTCCAGGCAGTTCTATATACCAGTGGCCACACAGACAGTCCTCAAGGCTTGGATCTTAGTTTTCAAATCAACTTTCTTCCCTCATGAGCTACTAGGCCGGCCTCTCCTTGAGTGAATTATAGCTACCTGAGATTTTCAGGCTCTGTGGAAAAACTCTAGGTTCTTTTCACTGAGCCATCTTAACCAATTGAAAAGACTTACTGGACACTACACCTTAATTTTAAGTTTTCCCTGAATTACTTTATTTTATCCAAAGATCTTCAAAATAGATCTGATGACAAATCTTTAATTTGGTCCCAGTACGAGGTTGTTTTAATGAGCCATCCTTGCTAAAAGTCCTTCTCATTTTTTTTTTTTTTCTGTTTGAGGTTAAGAAGAAATATCAACATTTTCTTAATTTCTAGACCTCTCCATTTTATTTTTAAACACTATGCTTGTGCTGGGGAGGAATTTCTTATGCCTTCAGGTCTTTCTATCTGGACTAAGAATCAAGTTGACAAGAGACAGATTAACAGATGAAAATCAAATTTAGTTTCATATGATGGGGAATACACACACACACACACACACACACACAAAATTCCAAAGACAGGCAAAATGAGGTACATACATCACTCTGAACGAAGGAGAAGGGGATATGAGTCTGGGACCTCAAAGAAGAAATACAATTCATAGGAAGATGAAAAAGAGTAAATATTTGGTAAAAAAATGTTTGCTGGGCCACACAGGCATAATGGGATATAGAGAGGAATTTTAACAAATAGACTTTGCTAAATTCTTCTTTATTTACCACCCTTAGTTTATATCATAATGTAGTTATTTATGGTGATCACTCCTTTCCTGGAGTAGATACTTTATCTAAATTCTTTTTAGGCACCTGAGGGGAAGGTAAGGAGATTTTCCTGAATCTATTGGGTTTTGGTTGCTTTTAACTCAATTAAAAGCAATAGCCTATTTTGGAGCAATCTACTCTTAGCCCCTTGCAAATTTTTCATTACTTTTTTTAGCTCATTTCTTTCTCAGAGTACCTTGTCAAGTACAGTCATTTGCAGCCAACACACACTACTGACTCTGTGTCTCAATCTCTTCTCATATTACAACTTCATTATGTTCATGGTCTGCCTAAAAAGTTAGTTTGGTTAGAGTTTTCTAACTGCTTTTAACATTGGTTACCATCTTTGTAGCCTCTAGGATTAGTTTACTCACCACTATCATCCAGACTCTCCACTAATGTCACATCTTTTTGTTTTCTTTACTATGGAATCACCCACTTCTGGGAACAATATATGTATCTGTCAAAATTGGCAAAGATACACTGAGGTAAAAACCAAACACTTTCTGGCTTAACACAACAAAAGACTATTTCATCCTCCAAAGTCCAAAATAGACCGGGACAAGACTCTGGGACAGCTGTTTTCCAGGCAATGGCTCTGTGATCCCAGCGGCTTCAACCTTCTTATGTAGGCTTTTGCAATCAATGAGGAAATAGACAAGTGGGGAATAGAGCTGAGTATTAAAAATAAATACTTCCATACAAGAGTAACATGTTATTTTTACTCAATATGTTATTTAATTGTCTAAATCAAGTCAGATAGTTATGCTTAATTTTAAAGAGGTGGAGAGGTATAATCTTCCCATGATCCCAGAAGCAGAGTGTTGTATATTGGTGAAAAGTGGTAGTACCAACCACAATCTGCTTTGTATTACATTTATCTGTGTGTGTATAACGTGTGTGCATGCATGTAAGTATATTTCTCCGTAGTGTAAATGAATGCTTTAATGGCAGAGATTATCCATATCTGTATCCTCAGCTTTAAAACTTGTGATGCCATATATAAAAATTCAATAGATATATTTCATACTGAAGTGCTAACACTTCCCCAAATGTATTATATTATTATTTTAAACTCTTTTTCCTTTTCTTGGAATCTCCTAACTTTCCCTAACCCTCAGCAGTTCAACTACAATTCTTTTTAAATTTAGCTCAGGCATCATTCTGGTTAAGAATGATGTACTAGACATTTTGTACTAGACAAAATAATAATTATAATAACTCCTATTCACTGAGCACTTATTATGTACTGAACAGTTACAATGAATTATTTAAGGTAGTCTATACAACAATTCCACCACATAGGTCCCATTATAACCCTTTTACAAATGGGAAAAGTAAAGCCCTCATTTAAGCAACTACCTGAAGGTCATAAAGTTTGTATGCAATTGGGGTGGGATTCAAATTCGGGCCAGTAAAGATTCAAAGCCTTGTGGTCTTCACCACAGTGGGAGCTGTGATTGGTGTGATTGGTGATTGGAATGGGATGTGATTTAGGTGTCTCTGTTCTTGTTCACTTTCATTATAGTGCACTATGTTTGGCTATTTTCTGCCCATTTCTCCCTCCATCTGTAATCTCCTTTTATCGCAGGGACTATATACTCAATGCTAGCATGGAATATGGTATTTGTAGGCAATCAGCAAATTTCTGTTGATTGAATGCATTAAAGAATGAATAAGTTACTGAGTTAAATTATGATTCTGTGACACATTTTTACATTAGTGCCTATATTACTTTTCTGTAGGCTGTAAAAGAATGATCACAAACTCATTGGATTAAAATAGCATATATATATATATTTTTTACCTTCCTGTTTCTGTGGGTTAGGAGCATGGGCACAGCTTAGCCTGGTCTTTTGCTCAGAGTCTCACAAGGCTGCAATCCGGAAGTCATCCAAACTTCATTCTTTTCTTGAACTTGGAGTCCTCGTCTGAGATTGTATGGTTCTGGGCAGAATTCGATTCCTTGTGATTTTAGAACTGAGCACCGAATTTCTTGCTGTCTGTCAACAGAGGGCCACTCTCAGGGTCTGGAGTCCTCCACACTTCTTGCCACATGGCCCTTTTGTAAGACCTCTTATAACACAGCCCCTAAATCCTTCAGGGGCAGCAAGAGTAACTCTGGCTCTGGTCTACTGAGAAAGAGTCCTACACTCTTACATGAAGATAAAAAAGTTACAGAGTGACAATGGCAAAATCTTTGCTGTTTTACACTGGCTAGAAGCAAGTTACAGATTTTCCCAAATTCAAGGGGAGGGGATTTCATAAGAATATGATTCATTGGGGGGTATCTTAGAATTCTGCCTATCATGGTTACCTTTTCTCCTTTAAGTCTATTAATTTTCCTTTGTAGTTACACGTAACAGAAAAATCTTCCCATTCTCTGTTACTCAAACTAACTCTCCTGGCTCAAAAAAAAAATGTTTGTTTTTTTTTTCTTTTTTAGGTCTTAGGAGTGATTTGAACACTTTCCAGATTGCCTTGGTACAATAAAACTATCCATGTCCCCTTAAAAATGGGACAGAGCTGCTGTTAATATCGTGATGTAAATTCGTAATGCCACCATATATATGATATTTATAACTGTGTAATTTTAAGCAAAAATTGGTTCAGCTGCAATCCTGTTTAACAATTTTACTTCTTTATTTAACAATATCTCATGAACATTCCAACGCCATTCAGTATTTTTTATAGCTTAATTTGTGATTGCTGGACAGCGTTTTATCATACAGATACCTCATGATATATTTAACTCTTTTATTGTTGTAGGACATTTAGGTTATTTCCAACATTTTGCTCTTTTTTCTTTTTCTTTTCTTTATTTATTTGAAAGACAGATATCACAGAGAAGCAGGCAGAGAGAGAGGAGGAAGCAGGATCCCTGCTGAACAGAGAGCCCAATATGGGGCTCAATCCCAGGACCCTGGGATCATGACCTGAGCCAAAGGCAGAGGCTTTAACTCACTGAGCCACCCAGGAGCCCCTCCAACATTTTGCTCTTATGAAAGGTCTCTAATAAACTTTACCATAGTTATTCTCACCCATAATTATAATTACTTTTGGTGGGATAAATTCCTAGAAATAAATTTTTGCTCATCAAAGAATATGTACATTTTAAAATTTTTATTGAGTTCCAAATTTCACTATAGAAATTAACAGTTTAACCAACAATGTATAAAGGGGTCCAACCTGGAGACTTGTGAGTATGTGTATGTATTTTTTCTATTACTTTTCTAGCATATTGCTCTTTTTTAAGTTACATGACTAATGCATATTATTTTAAACAGGTAGGAAATTTGAAGTCTTCTATTACAGGGTTAATTTACTTTTTACTTTTCTAATTCCATCCATTGGGGGCACCCAATTTTAACAGTTTGCTATGAATCCCTCTAAACTAACCTCAATGAATGTGTCTGAGTCTTTTCTGATTGAATAATTGAAAAATTATATATTATTGCTTTAGTTTGTTTTTTTGGACTTACTAGTGAGGCTAAAACATTTTTTTATTGGTCTTGGTAATTTGCATTTTTCTTCTCTTGGTTGCTGGTTCATTTTTTTGTGTTGGTCTTTAGCCCTTATGTTGTTAAACATTCATCACTTTTAGATAATCTAGTTGCAGTATTGTCTGTAACCTTTACATATGAGTTTACTTTTCTTGGCTGCACAAAATATCTTTTTTGCATATTTGTTTCACAACACAAATAACCTAAGTTTGAGGAATAAAAGCTATTTTAATACAAATCAAGCACCCTTCCAAAAATAACTTTTGATAACAGAATACTCAGTTCCCAAATGAGGCTCACTTATTTAAAAAACAAAATGAAACAAAACAAAACTCCATATCACTTAATTCCAATGCACTGCAAGTATTTAAGATGTACCCAGTATTATTGTAATAAGATTTTATCTATTATAGAAAAATAAAAAAAACTGCATTCAAAAGATAACACCGTTTTTGTATTTTTACATTATTTCTTTTCTTGGATATTTCATGCGTCTGTTGCATTCTTCAGTTTTAAATACACAATCTTTGACTCGTATTAAGCCTGAAAGAGTTTATATACTTTATAAAATTGTCCAGACACAAAACTAGGAGTAAAATGTATACTGTGAGAGACTGATGTACTTCCTACTAGTGTAGGTACAAAGCAAATGTAAAAAGTCATAGTGCTTTTTCAGATGGTGGATTTCCCTTCTGGTTCTTTGATTTCTAAAACTCCAAAGTGTCTATGCAAAGAGCTTCAGATTTAAAGAGATGAAAGGTAACAGGCAGAGCTTAGCAGAGTTAGCTCTCAAAGCAATTTTTGTTGTGCTTTTTCCTTTTTCCTGGAAATAAGTTATAAAATCTAGCTTAAATTTTTATAAATCTGTGTTGAAGAGAAGGAAATGAAGGGGTAGTCCGTTCTTTATTAATCATATTATCTCTTCCTCTGGCTTCATCAATCTGCACTAGGGTTTTCTCTCATTTTTTGTGTGTTGCATGCCAGATTTCCTCAACATATCTTCCTTTTACAACTTTTATTTATTTATTTTTAATACTAGTACTACTATTTCCTGATAAGAATTATTGGTTTCAATTATTGGTTTCAAATGTGAAAAAGATAGGCGTGTTTACTATCAATGACTAGGAGATAACTCAGATTCAGTGTGGAGAGAAATAGGATCACAGACCCCTATCCCCTGTGCTGGAAACAACCAAGAAGAAAGCTAGGAGAACAAATTGTATTCAGGAAATTAGGAAATTTTATGAGCCCAGTGAGTGAGAAGAATACCAAAGCCTCTGAATGGGGAGAAACAACCACAAATGCAAATAGATCTGTTAAAAGTAGCATACAGGTACAAAGGTGTTACAAGATTGTTTTTAGTACTTGGCTGTATTTTTGTAACATTGCAAATGAACATGAGAGCATTTTTAAAATGTGTATAAGGTTTTGATGAAGTCCCAAAAGTTTATTTTCGTTTTTGTTTCCTTTGCCTTTGGAGACATATCTTGAAAGAAGTTGCTGTGGCTGATATCGAAGAGATTACTGCTTATGTTCTCCTCTAGGATTCTGATGGATTCCTGTCTCACATTGAGGTCTTTTATCCATTTTGAGTTTATCTTTGTGTACGGTGTAAGAGAATGGTCGAGTTTCATTCTTCTACATATAGCTGTCCAGTTTTCCCAGCACCGTTTATTGAAGAGATTGTCTTTTTTCCACTGTATATTTTTTTCTGTTTTGTCGAAGATTATTTGCCCATAGAGTTGAGGGTCCATATCTGGGCTCTCTACTCTGTTCCACTGGTCTATGTGTCTGTTTTTATGCCAGTACCATGCTGTCTTGGTGATCACAGCTTTGTAGTAAAGCTTAAAATCAGGTAGCGTGATGCCCCCAGTTTTATTTTTGTTTTTCAACATTTCCTTAGAGATTCAGGGTCTCTTCTGATTCCATACAAATTTTTGGATTATTTGCTCCAGCTCTTTGAAGAATATTGGTAGAATTTTGATTGGAATGGCATTAAAAGTATAGCTTACTCTAGGCAGTATAGACATTTTAACAATTTTTTTTTCATTTTAACGATGTTTATTCTTCCGATCCAAGAGCATGGAATGGTCTTCCATCTTTTTGTGTCTTCTTCAATTTCTTTCATGAGTGTTCTGTAGTTCCTCAAATACAGATCCTTTACCTCTTTGGTTAGGTTTATTCCCAGGTATCTTATGGTTCTTGGTGCTATAGTAAATGGAATCGATTCTCTAATTTCACTTTCTGTATTTTCATTGTTAGTGTATAAGAAAGCCACCAATTTCTGTACATTGACTTTGTATCCTGCCATGTTGCTGAATTGCTGTGTGAGTTCTAGTAGTTTGGGGGTGGAGTGTTTTGGGTTTTCCATATAAAGAATCATGTCATCTGTGAAGAGAGAGAGTTTGACTTCTTCATTGCCAATTTGGATACCTTTTATTTCTCTTTGCTGTCTGATTGCTGGGACTTCATCAAAATCAAAAGCTTCTGCACAGCAAAGGAAACAGTCAAGAAAACACAGAGGCAACGCACGGAATGGGAGAAGATATTTGCAAATGACAGTACAGACAAAAGGTTGATATCCAGGATCTATAAAGATCTCCTCAAACTCAACACACACAAAACAGACAATCATATCAAAAAATGGGCAGAAGATATGAACAGACACTTCTCCAATCAAGACATACAAAGGCTATCAGACACATGAAAAAATGTTCATCATCATTAGCCCTCAGGGAGATTCAAATTAAAAGTGATTGAGATATCACTTTACACCAGTTAGAATGGCCAAAATTAGCAAGACAGGAAACAACATGTGTTGGAGAGGATGTGGAGAAAGGGGAACCCTCTTACACTGTTGGTGGGAATGCAAGCTGGTGCAGCCTCTTTGGAGAACAGTGTGGAGATTCCTCAAGAAATTAAAAATAGAACTTCCCTATGACCCTGCCATTGCACTCCTGGGTATTTACCCCAAAGATACAGATGCAGTGAAAAGAAGGGCCATCTGTACCCCAATGTTTATAGCAGCAATGGCCATGGTTGCCAAACTGTGGAAAGAACCAAGATGCCCTTCAACGGATGAATGGATAAGGAAGATGTGGTCCATATACACTATGGAGTATTATGCCTCCATCAGAAAGGATGAATACCCAACTTTTGTAGCAACATGGACGGGACTGGAAGAGATGATGCTGAGTGAAATAAGTCAAGCAGAGAGAGTCAATTATCATATGGTTTCACTTATTTGTGGAGCATAACAAATACCATGGAGGACATGGGGAGTTAGAGAGGAGAAGGGAGTTGGGGGAAATTGGAAGGGGAGGTGAACCATGAGAGACTATGGACTCTGAAAAACAATCTGAGGGGTTTGAAGTGGTGGTGGGGGGGTGGGAGGTTGGGGTGCCAGGTGGTGTGTATTATAGAGGGCACGGATTGCGTGGAGCACTGGGTGTGATGCAAAAATAATGAATACTGTTATGCTGAAAAGAAATAAAAAAATACAGAAAAAAAATAAGCAAACAAACAAACCAATAAAAAAAAAATGTGTATAAGGTGGGATACCTGGGTGGCTCAATCTGTTAAGTTTCTGCCTTCAGCTCTGGTCATGATCCCAGGGTCCTGGAATTGAGTCCCACATGGGGCTCTCTGCTCAGTGGGGAGCCTGCTTTTTCCTCTGCTTCTCCCATGCCAGACATGCATGAGGGAGGGAAGGGCTGAGGGAGAGAGAGAGAATCTCAAGGTAACTCCCTACTGATCAGCGAGCCTGATGTGAGGCTCAATCCCAGGACACTGAGATCATGACTTGAGCCAAAATCAAGAGTGAGATGCTTAACCAACTGAGCCACCCAATTGCCCCTTCTTGATAACTTCTTGATAACAATTGAGCTGGTGCTCAATGCTGTCATTTTTCTCCCTCTTAGCAAGGCCATGCCACCTCCTTTCACAACTACGGCATTCCTTGGAAGTCACACTGGAGAACAATCTCAGTATAACTACAGCTGAGAAAATTAATTAGGACATATTTAAAGCCTAATGGAAACTAGGCCAACCCTAAAGCAAACCATTATCCCAGAGAAAGGAGGAGGTAATAAGTGTAGTTAAAAAGTACACTAAAACCAAACATTGGGATCAAAACCTCTAATTCCTCAGAATACACCCCCACCCTCAGTCTATGCATAAGGCAGAAAAGTCATCTCAGTTAGCCACCATGTAGCTTCATGGTCTTCCCCTGTCCAGTAGACTCTCCAGTCATGTATCTTTTGGAAAATATTCATGTGTAAGATGTTATAATTGGAGAAAATAACCATCTATTTTTTCTTCGTGGATTTAATATTTAAATGTTTTAAAAATATACTGCTTTGTGCTTTTTGTGTCCTAAGAAAATCTTAGCTTAGCCAAAACTTGTGAAGATTTTCTCCTATTTCCTTATAGAAGTGTCATGGCTTTAACTCTATATTCAGGTGTTCTGAATTAATTTCTATGTATTGTGTACCATATATATATATATACACACACGTATATATGTATGTGTGTGTGTGTGTGTGTGTGTGTGTGTATCCCCCCATTGGATATCCAGTTGTTCCACCATCATTTGTTGAAGTGTACATTTTTCCCCATGGAAATACTTTGGCATCATTATTGAAAATCTATGACCATAAAATGTGTGGGTGTACTTCTGAGCTCATTTTTGTTTCATCGGTGTCTATGTTCATTCTTATTCCATCAGAATACTGTCCAAATGATGCTATGAAGAAAAACAGAAAGGCAAGTCACAGACTAGCAGAAAATATTTGCGATGCGCACATATGACAAAGGACACATATCTTGAATATATAAGGAACTCTCACAGCTCAGTAATAAGAAGTAAATAACCCAACATCAAGAGACTAAAGATTTTAACAGAAATGACACAAGAGGAGATATATAAATGACTAATAAGCACAGGAAAAGATACCTTGTATCATTAGTCATTAGGGAAATGTGAATAAAAACCAGAATGAGATGCTACTACACACCCACTGGTAAGACTAAAGTTGAAAATCTTGATAATACCGGGTGTTGGTGAGGATATAGGTTGAATTTTGAATATTAGTCATCTTTAATTTTTTTCTTGCACACACACAGTGGTCTGGATCAGAAGAGAGTTTTGTTTTATTCTTTATATAATAATAACTGTATCAGGCCTCCTTGTCTCATTAATTACTGCTGTTGAAGTGCACTGAAAGTCAGATGGAAAAATTCCCTGTACAAGTTGTCCCACACTTCATAGGCAAGGGATGGATAAACATAGATTTTTCTCTATTTACAGGATAAAGTCAGCTATATATTCCTTTGATCCCAGAAGGAGCAAAAGAAAAGCCCTTTCTTCTTAGAGATGGGTAGAAAGAATCCTGGGGTCTCATTCTAACTTTTTGAAATGCAAATCAATCTGTTCAATGACCCCATAAGAGATAAGACCCTTTGTCTCAAGCTTTTATTACCTAGAGAGGTCTTCAAAATCCTGGGCCTCCTTTTCCCTTAAATGTAAACACACACAACCAGAGTTGGACCATTTTCTATGGAGTTCTCTCGTTACTGAATAGTTGTAAATTAACTTCCCAAAGCTGGTTTTCAGCTTAGGATCTCATCTTTTTAGCCCTGATTTTGCAGAAGCACAAAAATATTGTCTCTATAGCCCATTATGTGAAAAAATTGGAACTCATATGCTGCTGGTGGGAATATAAAATGATACAGCTACTTTGGAAAAAGGATTTTTGACAGAGTTTTTTGTTTTCATTTTTGTTTTTAATGAAGTTGAATATATAGTTACCATATGGCCCACCAATTCCACTCCTGAGTATTTACCTAGGAGGAATGAAAATATATCTATACAAGGACTTATGTAGAAATATTATTTCTTATAGCCCCAAACTAGAAATGACACAGATGTCCAGCAGCAGGTGAGGAGATCAACAAATCGTTATATCCATACAATGGAATACTTCTCAGCAGTGAAAAGGAACAAAGGACTCAGGGACTCAACATGTATGGATCTCCAAAGTATTTTGTTGAGTTAAAGAAATCAGACACAGGGGTGCCTGGGTGGATCAGTGGGTTAAAGCCTCCGCCTTCAGCTCAGGTCATGATCTGGGGGTCCTGAGATCAAGCCCCGCATTGGGTTCTCTGCTCAGCAGGGAGCCTGCTTCCCCCACTCTCTGCCTGCCTCTCTGCCTACTTGTGATCTCTGTCTGTCAAATGAATGGATAGAATCTTTAAAAAAAAGAAAGAAAGAAAGAAAGAAAGAGAAATCAGACACAAAAAAGTACATACTGTGTGATTCCATTGATATTAAATCCTAGAAAAGGCAAAACTAGCCTATAGGGACAGAAAGCACATCCATGGTACTCTAGGGACAAGTGTGGGAGGAGAGTTTGCAAAGGGACTTGAGGAAACCATTGGATTGATGAAAACTTTCTACATCTTGATTGTGCTGGTGGTTACATTTGTCAGTGAATGTTTACATTCGTGAACACTTCTAATATTCCACACTTAAATTTAAATGCTCACTGAAGTTTGAGAACCACTGGTCTAAAATGTGAAGACAAGAACAACTCAGTACATTAACCCTCCACCCCACCCCAAAAGAGAAAGGAACACTGTTATAACCTGGAACTCACGCAAGCACGATAATGAAGTCATTGTTCTCAAAGAATCTAAAAGTTAAAAAAAAAAAACAACAAACTATAGTTAAAAATCTGCATCTTATTGTTTGTAAATTTTACTTTAGTAAAACTGATAAATTAATCATTTCTTTTTTTGTTATATAACTTGGTATAATTTTTTAAGAATTAAACACTGGGCAACATCGTTCCCAAGCTCAATGTTATAAAGTTGTATTTAATGGGCTATAGTATCATAATGCATTATCTAAAAATTAGGCAATGGATGGTCAAGGTATAAATTATATTTAAAGTACTAAAGAATCATTGGATAACAAATGGCTATTTTGAGCCTTAGACTTAAGTGCAATAAAACAAAACAAAAAATTACTCGTATGGGAAGGTAATGAACTTTAGTGCTGCTTTGAGTTTCAAAAACAACATGTAGGTATTATGTGTAAGAAGGAGAAACTTTTAGTATTTTAGATTTAGTATTAAACCCAGAAATTTAGTGCCTTCCTATTTGACTATAATTAAGGCCAAAGTTTTGAAGTCTTAACTTTGGAATATAATAATATAGTTAGAGAGTAAATGATAGAAATTTTAGCACAAATAAGGACTAGCCAATATAAGTTTATATGACATGATGACACAAGGAGAGGATGTCCGATATTTGGTAACAACTCAAACGAAGCAAAGAACTCTTATTTTGAAGCCACCACAGTTGCTTGATCTCTGATACCCACCTTTCTGCTAGGAAATGTATAGTGAAGAAAACAGGCAGGCAAATAGATATTGTTACTTCATTTTCACATAAAGCCTTTCAGTGGTTTCAAATAAATGTTTCCCAACATTTTCCTATTAAATGTTTCCCAACATTTTCCTATTAAAATTTCCTCTTTGAAAGCTGTACAGCATAAGAAATAGTAAAAAATATTGTAACAACATTATATGTTGACCAATGGTAACTACATTTATCATGGTGAGCACTGGATAATGTATAGAATTATCAAGCCAACCAACTAACCAACCAAGGAACCAACAAACAAAAAATTAAAAAAACAAAACTACAATGAAATACCATGTCACATCCATGAGGAAGGCTATAATCAAAAAGAGAAGTAACAAGAAGTGTTGATGAAGACGTGAAGAAATTAGGACCCTCATGCACTGCTGGTGGGAATGTAAAATTATACAGCCATTTTGGAAAATAGTCTGGCACTTTCTCAAGAAGTTAAACATAGAATTGCCATTTGACCCAGAAATTCCTCTCTGAGGTATATACCTAAGGCTAATGAAAAGATGTCCACACAAAAACTTGTTCATGAATGTTCTAAGCAACATTATTCATAATAGCCAAATGATGGAAGCAACCCAGTATCTATGAATTAATGAATGGATAAATGAAAGTAGGATATTCACACAATGGATAGTCATGCAATGCAGTATTACTCAGCCATTAAAAGGAGAGCAGTATTTGACTCACGCTATAACTTGGATAAAACTTGAAAACATTATGTGAAGTGAAAGAAGCCAGTCACAAAAGACCACATATATTCCATCTTTATGAAATGTCCAGATTAGGCAAATCTATAAAGAAACCTATAAAGACTGAAAGTGGAGTAGTGGTTGTTTAGGGCTTATAAGGATGGAATAGAAGACATGAGGGTGACAGAGCATATGGGGTTTCTTTTTGGATGATGGAAAAGTTCTAAAGTTAATTGTGCTAATAATTGCACAACTCTGATATATAAAAAATTGCTGATTTAAAAAAATTATTGAATTTTACATATTTAAATGGATAAATTGTACAGTTCATGAATAATGCTGTTACAAAAATAATTTTTATTTATATTATTTTGATTTGTAATACTTTTCTGGCATAGTAACTCAGTAAGTACAAGGCTGGTCTATATGACCATGGGTTTTTTGGGGGGGTTTTGTTGTTGTTGTTATTGTTTTTAATGCTGTAACTTTGAGGCATGCTCATGTATTTTTTAAAAATTATTAAGAATTTGTGACTTTTAGGTTATGGTGCATGTGTGTTCTAGTTGAATACATCCTTTATTGAGTTGTGAGGAGTAAGTATCTCATGGTCACTGGTACCCAGACTTTTAGCTTTCATGAAAAATAAAAAAAGAAATTTCCAAGGTAGAAATTTCTTCCTTATTTCCAGCATATTGTTATATGATGGAATTGCCCATGGAGAGGATATAGAATGTAGAAAACCGTGGACCAGAGTGAGATTCTGGAAGAGAGTAACTCATTAGAGTGCCCATGAACATGAGCAAACAAAAGTATCTTTTTCCTGCCTTTCTGGGTTGTTCTTATAAGGGTCCCACACCCATGATCTGATCATGGGTGACTTCCTGACTTAAGTTTACAAATAGATCTGTAGTGGACCTTAAAAGACCAACATTCTTTACTAGTGTGGGTCACGTAGGACCTACAACATCCAAGGACTTTTCATGGCAGGCTAAAGTGAAAAGTTGTTGTGGTGCCAGGGTAGCTCAGTTGGTTAAGCGACTGCCTTCTGCTCAAGTCATAATCCTAGAGTCCCAGGTTCGAGTCCTTCATCGGGCTTCCTATTCAGCAGGGAGTCTGCTTCTCCCTCTGACCCTCCCCCTTCTCATGCTCTCTCTCTTTCATTCTGTCTCTTTCAAATTAATAAATAAAATCTTTTAAAAAATGAAAGGAAAAGTTGTCTGCTTTTGTAGCACAAAATCCAACACTCCAATAATTGCCAGGAAAACAAAATACAAACACTGTATCAAGAATGCCAATAGGGGGCACCTGGGTGGCTCAGTGGGTTGGGCCTCTGCCTTTGGCTCAGGTCATGATCTCGGGGTCCTGGGATCGAGTCCCGCATCGGGCTCTCTGCTCAGCAGGGAGCCTGCTTCCTCCTCTTTCTCTCTCTCTGCCTGTCTCTCCACCTACTTGTGATCTCTCTCTCTGTCAAATAAATAAATAAATAATCTTTTTAAAAAAAAAAAAAAAAAAGAATGCCAATATGGTGCCAACACAGCAATACTCTCAGGCTTGGCTGGGGACAAAGGGAGTAATACCAGAAAAGCAAACAAACAAAAAACAAAACAAAACAAAAACCCTAGAAAGGTTGCAAGAAGCCTGCAAACCTGGCCTTTTGCATAATTTCACCAGTGCAACTTCTGCTCACCCCAAGGAAAATGTCAGCCATGGCACATAGCCCATCTTACGACGTGGCTCATCTGGAGATGTTGCCCAGTGAGTGACAGCAAGCAGCTCAACTAAGCAGCTCCTGAGCGCAACTGGGACCACCTCAATCAAGGAAGACAGAAAAAACAGTTTAAGGAAACCCTGAGGCTCGGTTTTAAACAATGTAGCACAGCTGCAGACTGCTGAGAAATAGCAGTGGCTAACAGATAAGGCATCTGTGAGGATGACGGAGCTACCTCTGAACAAAGGCTTCAGGCTGAGTGGAGTCTAAGTAGCTTACTCTCAAACACCTGTGGGCTCAGCAAACTGTGTTTGCAACTATAAATCAAAGCTCTGCTTTCATGTGGACAGAGTGTGAGGAGGAATGCTCTCAACTGTGTATTAGTCTTTTAAACTGCATATACACACATCATTAGTATCGCCTTTGAATCTGAAAGACAGCAATACATTCTGGGACACATCAGGCATTGTTTCTGATGTCTTCGACATTTCTTATTGCCTATTGGGTGTCGCATTAATGAGTTCCTCAGATGTTTGAAGAAACAAGAAGAAAATAATTTTGAAAAAGCTCGATGTAACATTTATCTTTCAGAAATTTGTATCAGATAGTGTTTTGTAAAGAGAGATTTTCTAATAATAAAAAAGAAACAAGGAAATTGGATACTTTTCTTTGTAATGAGATCTCTCTGAAAACTTCGCTAAGAATGATGAATACAATTATTTGGTAATTATAGACCAGAAGGAAATAATAGATTTTTTAAGACTCAGGTTAGCATTTTGAAAACAGAGTAAACTATATTGATATGCAAATTAGGTTCAAACATTCATTTGTTTTCTTTTCTACAAAGATTTTAGTTATATGGACTCTTACTGAAAAATCATATGGATTAACCTAAAAGTAGAGGTCATCACAAAGATTGAGAGAGGTTATCTGTATAGGTTATCATGTCCTCTATAGAAGTAATTAGGCAGTCACTAGTCCCCTTCATGTCCCACCTAGTAGCTGGCTTCTTTTTTTGTGGCAAGCATTTATCCCAGATGAATTGAATAAACTAGACGAAAAATCCATTAAAAAGATTCAACTTGCACAATGACTTAAGGGGAGCCTGTCCTTTCTCCCCTCATTGTCTTGGTTGCTTGACCTCAATCACCAAACAGGAATGGATTTAATGAAGAGAAGGTTTATATTCATTACTCCACTGCTACTGTTCTTTGTCAAAGGACATGTTTTTCTCTCAGAGAGGAGTATTGAGGCAATTATCCTGAGAATTTGGGCCCCAGATTCACTCCTGTGATTGTCAAAATTTCCCAGGAGAAGTTGTCATTCCGTATTCTAGTGTTACTTATCATTCTATGATGAATTTTGCAAAGGCAAAGTGGGTAAGAGAATCAGAGCACTTAATTATTCTTCAGGGGGAAAAAGCAGTCTTTCCTCTTTGATAATTATCTTAGTTTTCAAGTTAATTTTGACAATGGGGATTTGGTCCCCAGCAGAAATTAGGAGGGTTTTTTTTTTTTTTTTTTTTTTTTTTACTAGAAATGTAGAAATGCTCACTGCTAAGTGGGTATTGCAAAAGATAATTATTTGCCTGATAGTTCATACATGAATTTGAAAGAGACAATGCTCTATTTCTATCTGACTTATACATGTACATAATTTAAAGGTAAATAGTATTACAGATTTTAACTTGAAAAACTAGGACTCATTCCTGGTCTTGCCCCTCATTGTGACTAATTTCCAGTGCTCAGAGACTACAACTTTCAACTTTTTAGACTCTCTTGGTATGTGTTACATATTAAAAAAACTACTTGATTATTCTCTTTCCTGAGTTTTAGTTATTCTGGTATTATTCATAACTTTCTTCTGTGGTTAGAATTTGCTGTTATATGTACTCCCTTTCCCCTCTCCCAAGTATTCATTATTCTCTTATCTTCCCCATATCACTATCTCACAAATTCCATTAAGTTATCATATTGGTCAGAGTTTGCTCATGTGGTATCCATGATTATACTTCCTATAAAACTTTCTGATTTCCCTGCAGATGTTAGTTACCTCCTTTTTTTTCTTTCTTTCTTCCTTTCTTTCATTTCTTTTCAAGTGCCCTAGGGGTATTTCACTTTTGCCAGAAGTGTAAGTCTCCCCTCAGTGGCTTCAATGCAATGAGTAAGATAGTTCCCATTGTGTGTTTGTGTGTTTGTGTGTTTGTGTGTATGTGTGTGTATGCATTATTCTTTTTTCTTAGAAACATGATGCTGGAGTCCTCTGTTCTGCATGAATTTGTAATGGCTGTGTCTTAGGCTTACTACACGTTATCATCACTGGCATTCTCTCCTTTCTTCTGCATTAGACTGACTATACCCTGAAAGCCGATTTTTCTCTTTTTTTAGATTCCTCCCTTATTTTCATGGAGTTCTTCCTCTAGTAACTCCATAAGGTAAGATGCTGCAAAAGTAAAATTTTTGAAATATGAAATATCTCAGGATATTTTCATGTTACCATCAGTAGTTTTCCCAAATACATAATTCTATGTTGGAAATAGATCTTTTTCCCCCTCAGATTATGAAGACCTTGCTCCATTGTCTTCTAATTTCCATTATTGCTTTTGGGAAGTACAATATCATTTTTATCCATGACTCTTTAAATGCAACCAATTTTTCCCCCCTCTGGGAGCTTTTAGCATTTTATTTTTGTCTTTAATATTGCAAAATTTCATATAGACATGTCTTTTCAGAAAGACAAACCTTTTTATTTTATTTTTCTTAACACTTTCAATTTGAAAATTTGTGTTATTCAATCCTGAGGAATTTTCTTGAAATATTTGTTTAATCCTTTCCTTCCCTCTGTTTTCAGTCTTTGTCCCTTCTGGAGTTATTGTTAGTCTAGTACTAGAAGTCATGATCCACTAACATTGTTTTCCCCTGTATTTTGTATCTCTTTGTGAGTTTTCTTTTTTGTTGTTGTTATTTTCCTTTCTGGGGTATTTATTAAATTGCAGCTTTCAACTCTTCCATTGAATTTTTGCATTATATTTTTATTCTCTGAGAACTCTTTATTATTATCTGAATAATCCTTTTAAAAAATTCTTCTCACGGTGCCTGGGTGGCTGACAGTGGCTAACTCTTGATTTCAGCTCAGGTCACAATCTGAGAATCCTGGGATCTAGCCCCGGTAGGGCTCTGTGCTCAGTGGAGAGTCTGCTTGGGATTCTTTCTCACTCTGTCTGTTGGCCCCTGCCTCCAACTCATGCACAACCTCTCTCTTTCTCTCAAATAATAAATAAAATCTTAAAAAAGCAAAAAGAATGTAATTTCTTCTTTTAAAACTCTGAGGTTTTTTTTTTTTTTTCTGTTCTATTTGCTCTCTTCAATTTCTTTTTCTTTCTAATTGGCTTTGTTTTTGCAGTGCTCATGTTTAAAACAGATAATAAAAATGCTACTTGGAAGTTTATGTTTATGGGTACACCTTGTGAACAATTGAGCTTGAATATAGAATGATTGGTTATGGCCCAGCTGTTTTGTTGCAGGACCTTCAGTTTTGTATCTCTGTAGGTCCTTTCCCCTGGAAAGATCAGTTTTCTCAGTTTTTTGCTTAAAGGACATAAAAAGCCAGCTTCTAGCTTTCTGGAAGCTGACAGATGAAGGTTGTTGAATGTCTCAGATCTCAGTATGTCGACATTCACATAACTTCCCTGCTTTTAGTATAGTCCCTCATCTTTGCCCTCAGCTGTATCTCTTATGAGCAACACCAGATCCGTTCCGGTTTAATTCTCTAGAGAGTAAACCTCTATGTTTCACTTGTACTTGGAAAAAGATAATTGCAAGAGAAAAGGTCAATTTTCCCTTTAAAAATGTAGCCAGTCCTTCACCTCATCCTCCTGTTGAACCTGCCCTTTCAGAACTTATTTCTGCCACATTCAGAGCATTCCAAAAGGCTATAAGGTGAACATCAATTTGCCTCTTGTTAGTTTCCCCTACTTTAGACTTAGATTGTACTTTTCTCAGATATTGGAAATCAGTTACCACTCATAATCTATCTTCCAGCTTCTAGATTTTGTTTTATCTCTTATATGTGTTGTCTCTGTTCCTGCTCTCTTCATCTATGCAGGTTTCCTGCTTCATTTCTTCAAATTTATTTATTTTTATTTATTTGGGAGAAAGAGTGTCTGTGCCCAAGCAAAGGGAGGAGCAGAGGAAGAAAGAATGGGAAGCAGTCTTCCCACTGAGTGTGCAGCCTGATGTGGGACTCAGTCTCACAACCTTGAGATTTTGAACAGAGCTGAAACCAAGAGTCGGATGCTTAACTGACTGAGCCACCCAGGGGCCCCTTAACTTTAATATTAAATGTGATTTAAAACGTGGTGAAGATAGACTTTGTGTTCAATTTGCCTGCTTCCCTAGAAGTCTTGACATGTGAAAACAGCAGTGCACTCTGAAAAAATTTCAAGTGTTTTGAGAATTCTCTTGACTGAGAAGTGGAGAAAGTCTCATGTCTTCAAGAAAGCTAATTTTGCATTAAGTTAGAGATTAAAGCAATACTACTGAAAATATTTATTTGTAACTGGTAATTTTCACATAAAGTTACAACCATGATGAATTGTAAAGGCCTAGAAATCATGGTCAAGGTGTAAAATTTCCAAAGATAGAGAAGAGGAGTTTGTTTAATATCTATATAGTTTTTGTCTCCATATGTATGTATCATCCCAAATCCCACAGTTGCTTTTATGAGTTTTAGTAAAATTCCCATCATGTTTGATACGAAGTATAATGGATTTGGTCTGGTATATAATGCAGTTAGCTATCATGCTACCATTCTTGGATTAATCTCAGGACAAGTCTAAAAGCAACTCACATTTTGCTGTATTTGTGCTTTGTTCTGATTACATTACTAGCTTTGACATGAGATACAGTGTTTTCATGGTAGAATCAGTAAGTAGGGTAGGGTGAGCAGACACATGGCATCTGGGCCACCATGCTGGTTCCCTATGTTTCTAATGGGGTTCCTCCATTTATTCCTGTGCTCTTTTTTCCTGACCCCCCCCATAAAACTTCAAGATCTGTCACTTGGCTGGCATCTATTGGATTTGACTTGTAAGATGATCTCTATTTGTCAGTCTTTACCTGGAGATAGCTGGGAATTTGAAGAAGGGGCCAAATTTAACAAAATCTGTCTTTAGAAGTAAAAGAAGGGTGCAGAATGCTATCAGTATTTTAGGATACTGAGAGTTACAGACTAAAGTTTGTGCTTATAAGAAATTTGAAGTTTGTTTGATTTTTCCAAAGATAAAGACAATAGAATACTCACTGTGAAAAGAGCTTCCATGTGACCTCTTGGGACAGTTAGAAGATGAGAACCTACCAAGTCACAATCCACAGGCAGGCTGGTAGATACATATTTCCTGAATTAGAGTGCATTGGGAGAGTTTTACACAGGGTTACAGGATTTACAATTAGGAAGAGAGGCTCACAATTTAAATTTTAAAATTTTCAAAATAAAATTCTTGCCCATCTGGAAGACCATATTTTCTTGGCCAGACTACCAGAGGATATTTGGAGGTAGGGTCAAAACCAAATTTTGTAAAACACAGTGTCAGTTCTGCTCAAATACTCATGAAGGCCCTGAAGTTCTGCAACAGACAATAAATAACCAGAGTTGGTGTATTCAGAGAAGGGGTCATGATTACAGACTGTGGAGTCAGGTGACTTAGGGCTGAGGAAGCTCTTACCAGCTTCTTGACCTGGTGCTAGTCAGAGGCAATAACACCTACTTCACCAAGCCAATGGAAGGATGAGGAGAATAACTGGTTAAACTCTTAACATGGAGCATGGCACATAGTAGGTGTTCCATACATAGTTGTAATTATTTCTCTGGAAAAAAACTGACAAAGGAAATGGTTAAAGAAAAAATTGAAGCTGCTTGAACTTTAGCAAAGTGACAAAATGCAATTAATCTTTAGAATACCTTTTTTTAAAAGTAGAACTCATATGGATAATAAAGAGTCTACCTAAAATACTAATTTTGGACTTTAAATTAAGAAAGTATAGTATCTGGGCTCTTCTCACCCAAGCAGGACTATGTCATCTGCAAAATAGAATTGACATGTTGCCCAGCTACTCCTGTCTGGAAGGAGAGGACTATTGTCTTCAAAAAGTTAGGTTTGGATTACTGAGGTGTGGATTAAAAAGCTAGGAGAGTAAGAAACATCCTGGCTTGATGACATTTAAAATGTGAATTTGCTCTTTCAAAAGGCCATTTCTGTCTGTTGTTTCTCAAAGCGGTGTAATCAAGGTTTAACGTTTTGTCCAGAGCTTCCTGATGTGAACACTCTGATTCATAAGTATAGCTTTTCTCCTGTGTTGAGGCGAATGTTTCCTTTGCGAATATATATCTCTGAAATGATGGCATAAGACTTCTGGGAAACGAGTCTATGCATAGTAAATATTGTGGTTGTTGCCTATGAGTGCTTGGGCGGGGTTGTTAGAGCTGTAGAGGCAGTAAGTTCAGACTCACTGAGATGCCAGGGCTGCATCTGTAGCAGAACCTAAGGGAAGGCTGCTTCCTGGCTGTCACCCTATACTGTCAAAAGTGCCTTATCCATCACTCCTTGCCTTGACTCTTTTTAGATTTTTCCATGCTTCCTGTTGGGGAAAGAAACCATTCCAGAACAGGCTCACTCTGGCCCTTGAGATAGAAGGGAGCAGGACATGGAGTAAAATAGGGAGGGAGGCAGGGGTTGAGAACAGCAGAGGCTGAGAGGCAAATTCTGGCACAAGATGTTGAGAGCTACTTAGCAATGAACTCTTTTGGTATGATATCCTTCAGTTGAAATCCCAGGAAAGTTACCATCAAATTTTACTGGTTGCATTTGCCCACTTTATAGCCTTATTTTGTAGTCAAATGCTCTACCACTGAGCTATACCCCCAATAGCCTTATTTTGATACATACTGAGCTGGTGTACCATTCAGGATTCAATCAGAAAAACAGAACCAATATATTAAGGGCTTTGTTATGGGGATTTGTCTTCTGCAATTGTGGGAGTTGGTTAAGCAGTTCCCTTTACATCTGATGCTAGAGCTTGCAGCCTATGGATGGACAGTCAGGAAGAATATGATAACCAATATACAGCCAACCTAATCAGATACACAAACTTCAACACTGATGACTCAAGATATGTAAAATGGTGGTCATCCAGATGATGAAGAACATGCTTAAATTTCCAGGTTACCAATACAAATTAACTTTTTAATTAAAAAAATTAAATGCTTGGGGTGCCTGGCTAGTGCAATGGGTAGAGTATGCAACTCTTAATCGTGGCATTATAGGTTTCGGCCCCATGTTAGGTGTAGAGATTACTTAAAAATAAAATCTTAAAAAAATTTAATGCCCAAGAAGTAGTCTGAAACCCTTAGGAGTTTGTGGACAGCCAGTTTCAGAAACATTGTTATGATGAGCAAGTCAAGAGTCAGACAGACTCTATTCAAATCTTACCTTTACTGCCTCTATCACATCTTGACAAGTTCTTAAAATCTTCATGAATCTGTTTTCTCATCAAAAAATAGAAATTTAAAAAAATAGAAAGTAATATGCATATATAATGCATTGGTTGGAAGAATTCAATGAGTAATTCACTAATTTAGTAAATATTTACTGAGATTTTATAATGTGCCAAGTACTCTTCTAGATCCTGGACATATCATAATAAGTGAAAGTGTAAAAATTCATATATGGAGTAGGGGAGAATGAGCATGTGCTAGGTGATGATATGAACTAAGAAGAGATAAAGCATAAAGCAAGATTAGGAGACAGAATGGGGTGGTCAAGGAGTTGTATTAGCTATCTATTGCTAAGTAAAAAAATTATCCCTAAATTTAATGGCTTAAAATAACATACATTATTATTTTAAGTTTCTGTAGCTCAAGGATCTGAGCATGGTTTAGCTTCAGGATCTGTTACAAGGGTGGAATCAAGATTTCTATAAGGGCTGGGGTTTCACTCCAAGGCTTGACTGGGGAAAGATCCACTTCCAAGCTTACTTACTGGTCGTTGACAGGATTTAGTTCCTCAACAGCTTTTGGATTGCTGCTGACTATGGCTGGAAACTGCTCTTCGTTCTTGCCACGTCAGACTCTGCAACATAGCAGTTGTTCCATCAAAGTCAGCAAAAGAGAGTCTCCTGGTAGGATGGAAGTAATAATCTTTGTATTCTAACCGTAGGAGTGACATCTTCTAAATGTTGCCATATTCTCTTGGTTAAAAGCATATTCAAGGGGAGGGGATTATACAAGGTTAGAAATAGCAGGAAGTGGGAACCTTTGGGCACCATCTTAGAAGCTGCAAGACACAGATAGCCTCTCTAAAGAGAGAATGTTTGAAGGAATACTCAGTTAAGTGCATAGTGAGCCCTGTGTATCACACAGGGAAGAGCTTTCCCAAGCAAAGAGAATAATAAATGCAAAGAATTGGAGGTGAAAGTGTCCTTGATGTCCCCAAGGGAAAGAATGGAAATCAGAGTTGCTGGAGCAGAATGAAGGAGGCAGAGTATGCTAGTTGCAGAAGTTAGAGAGGTCGGTTCATGTGGGACTATGAAGGCCATGGGAAAAATCTGGATTTTATTCAGAATGAGATGAGAGGCCATTAGAAGACCTTGAGGAGTGGAGTCGTGCAAAATGATTTATCTCTTAAAAGACTCTGGTTGGTGGTGGGGGAATAAAAGCAGACTCAGGGACACCGGCTAAGATGCTGATGTGAGTAATGAAGGTGGCAATATACCTGGGAAACAGAAAGCGTTCCATCATGTCAGCCAGAATGCTATCGTTGCCTTTCTTTCTTAGATCCCTCATTCTCAAACAATTATATACCTGAGTCTTGCCTGGGGAACTTGTTCTAAATATAGACGGTGAGGCTTTCCCCTGCAGAGAGAGTGATTTAACATGCTTTGGCGATAGGAAGATAAAACATACATGTACCTTTAAACACTGGCACAGGTTGCTCACAACTACCTACACTACCTTTGCTGCTGCTATTTCTCACAAAACACAAAAGTAAATGTGACATGAAGACTGCTGCCCACCCCCCCACCTCCCCACTCCAGCCCAGAACACAATCAGACACAGACTGGAATTCATTCTTCGGTGGGCTATGACATGCCCATGGAAGCTTCTCTTGTCAGAACAACAGAACAGGTTAGTAGAGAAAGTATCTTCCCACAGTTACTGTCCCTGGTTCCCACGAAGAGAGACCAACGTGGTAGGGATATGTTTATATTTCTTACCTAATTTCTCCAGGTAACTCTAATTTCAGGACTGCAAATGTGCCTCTCTTTTAATCAAACTTCAGGGGTGTCTTAAAAGGAAGCACGTTGCACAAATTTCTGATGTAGGAATTGGAAACCAGAATTATGTTTCTCTCATGCAGTCTTGACAATGTAGCAGATTGTGTTTGACACATTGTTAATGACACAAAAGTTTGAAAAATGGCTTAGATGTGTGATAAACTAGGCATGCTACTTGGACAGCTCATTCTTACAGATAAGATATAAAATCATACTCAGTCAAGCCAGTGGTGTTTGTGTCTGGCTTTTCGTGTGTGTGTGTGTGTGTGTGTGTGTGTGTGTGTGTTTTGGGAAGGAAGATTTAAATAACACCTCCATTTAAGGGCACATGCTCCTTCTTATGAATTGCTACATTAGAATCATGTTTTCTTTTTCCTAGTCCACCCACATTTCATATATGTAAATTTTCCTTTACAATTAAAAATTGTAAGGATAAAAGTATCTTTCACCCACTTTGGAACACCAGTCCCACTCTCTAGAGTTAACTAATACAAGTTTCTTGTGTGTCGTTCCAGAAATTTTTCATGTATATACACAAATCTTTTTGTTTATCCAAACAGGAACATAATGCATATACTGTTTTATCCCGTGCATTTTTTCCTATATTTTTTTTCCTCTGAACAGTTAAATACATCTTTTTCTTTAAATAGGAAAACACATTGTAAAATGTCTCCAACATCACTAAAGAGGAGACAGTATGAAGCAAGTCTCCATTCTACCCTGTTATCCTGAATGTCCCAGCTCCCTTTCCCAGAAGAAATGCCTTATTAGCCATTTCTCATGTGTCCATGTAGAGATGGTTCATGTACGTGTATGCATAAAGGTGTATTTATGTCATTCTTAGACTACGTGCTGTATCTTACAAATCACTTGATACTTCTGTGCAATGGAATAGGAGACAAACTATTGGTATGCTATACAAGGCACCTCTCTGCCTGTTCTGGGAGGAAGAGAATGGCACTGGGTTTAGGACAACTGAAGATCAAACAAGAATCCAAGACTATGAGCTCCCCGGGCGTGTGCTAAGAGATGGGGGATTTCTTAGGTTAGCAGAAGCTTGGCCTGAAGAAGCAGAGATGAAGAGAGCTCTCCATGACCTTGGCCTGGATCAGAAACAGATTAAGATGCTAAAAACCATTCTTAATGAGATTCTAGAACAGAAATAGACCAGCATCCAGTAACTGGATAAAAGGTCTAGTCTAAGCCAGCTCCGTTTGCTTCGCTTGTCATTATATTAATGGGCCCTTGGGGTCCAAACAGCTGGACAGCAGCCTTTCTGAATGTAGTAAAAACTTGGCTTGGCTTCTTAAATGAAATGAAAACAATTTTATTACCACTTGCAAGAATCTTAGAGGGAGGAGATAAAAGTCTTAATGCGGACAATGCTTCAAGAAACAGCCTTTGAAAAGCTTAGAGGGCCAAAGTGAAAGCAACAAGATTGTGTTGCTGTCTCTGTGACCCAAATTCTGAGTTACAGGACTCAATGGGAAGAGCTCTTTGAGTCCATCCTTCCCTTCCTCATATTCAGGTTCTTGTTCTTCCCCACTGGAATCAATAGCCTAGGGTGTAGTGAGCTCCTCTTTATACATATCATCAAAGGCATTCTGTTGGAGAAATTGATGTCCCATTAGAAAAGTAAACACTGAATTCCGAGAAGTTGCATTCCAACAGTGACCAATCTCCTGGTAATTGTAGGTGACTGGTACAAGAAAATGGGATTTGAAGATGACAAAAAGAAGTACTTGATGAAGGCTTGAATTCCGATAACCTCCTGGATCAGACAATTTTCCTAATGGGATTGTCTAAATAGGTTGTTGACTGATTTTCCTAAGTTTCAAACAAACCCACGAATCCTAGGAGAGAATAAACATGGAGTTTATTTCTTAAGCCAAGGAGGGAGTGAGAAAGAAAGGGAGAGAAAGGTTAAAACAGGTATTGATTTTTTGGCAGGCGGAATTAATAGCGGTTTCTCCTCCTCCAAAGTTAAATCCATGTCCTAACTCTAACCTTCTTTTCTTTGCAAAGCCCAGGAAACACATGCAGAATCTTGGAATTATTTCTTTGAACCAGTTAAGTCAAAATATCATTCTTCATGGGAGGTTGGATTAGTATTTAGACTGCTGATGTGAAGGTTTCCATTTTGGCTGCCCCTTGGGAGCGAGCTCTGGCTCAGCTGTGAGCAGCCCTTCCCTCCCCAGGGAACTGGTTTCAGAAGGAAACCTGATTAGAATAGACAAACTGTAGCTGGTGAAGCCCACGGACACCTTATAGGTTCTAATATGTGACAGAAGTGAAACCCAATTACTTTTGACCCAGTGGTCTTACTAGAAGTGATGCATACCCCTGATACAATTTTCCTTATACACATTTACATTCACTGGGGCAGGGAAAACACATTGAAACCCATTTCATTGTTTCAGTCGTTTTTACAGAAGTCTTTGTTATTTTACTATTTCTGTTTTCAATTTCAGAAGACAGGTGAAAATGGGTTGATATTGGTGTGATTTAGTAGTTGTAAAACAAGCTTGTTTACAGCAATAAAATGGGAAAGAGGAATTTCTGTTCCTTTGCCTACATATTCTGTGCTTGTAGCCTTTTTGTTGCTGCAGATGCTTGTTTGTCATGCTAATTCTTCTCAACTAATTTCTGTCCCTCACCCATAAGTTAAAGTAAGTAAAGTTTACTTCACTGAGTAAGATATATTCAGATAACTGATTGACATTCATCTCATTACGATCATTGAAAGGTAAAATACTGGTATCTGGAAACTTTGGGTCAAAATAAAAGAGAGTCAATTATCATATGGTTTCACTTATTTGTGGAGCATAACAAATAGCATAGAGGACAAGGGGAGATGGAGAGGAGAAGGGAGTTGAGCGAAATTGGAAGGGGAGGTGAACCATGAGAGACTATGGACTCTGAAAAACAATCTGAGGGTTTTGAAGGGCAGGGGGTGGGAGGTTGGGGAACGAGGTGGTGGGTATTAGAGAGGGCACGGATTGCATGGAGCACTGGGTGTGGTGCAAAAACAATGAATACTGTTACGCTGAAAAGAAATTAAAAAATTTAAAAAAAAAAGCCTATAGAGAAACCCTTAGTAACACCGTCCTTTCTCTGAGATATGAGAGCTGGCCTGTCGGCAATAGCGACAGTCCCCTTCTTCAGCAGTTTCTCAACATTCCTGGGGACTCCATTTGTCCTTGACTAAGGATGCTTCGTGGGTAAAATGGATGGCTCAGGCTGTGGTTGAACAGACAGGGAGCACCTTGGAAACACCTACAGCTTGACTTTGCAGAATGCAGCATCTCTGAGCAAAAGAGGGAAACTTGAGCCTCCCCTGTGAAGAGCTGCCTTTACTGTGGTGAGTGTTTGGTTGGGCTGATCATCTCTCCTTTGGGTCACTGTATCAAATAGATAGACCTCAGCCATAAACTAAATTAAATGCACCTACTTCCAGGAGTGGAAATAAACCCATGATCACTACTTTATACCCAGCATCATTGTTTTTTTTACTAACTTGATCTAATTCAGAAACATTCAGTATATCTTCCTTTTATGTGCCAGCCACTTGGCTGGAGGAAGTGTGCTGTCTCTGTCTTTATGGCTAGCCTTTTTCTTAGGAAAGAATAAAATAATTTCTAGGAAATATCTTGATGTGTCTTATCTTTGTCTTTTTAGAACATTGTATTAATATACTTTCCCCTCTGATGCAAAGTTATCAGGTTTTTAAAATTGTCAGCTGATTTGTTATATTGCTATTGATCATGTTATGTTATTTAGTGATCATAAATTTCATTGACTCTATGTTCTTCGGGAATGTTTTGATATTCAGTTCATTAAGTCTATAGCCATCATCCTTGCCTTTGTTTCTGCTTTAGTTGACACTCAGACAGTTGATTGTATTGTTTTAATACCTTGAAATAGTTTAGTCACAAAATTTTCATTCACTTACACAGAGGATGTTTCATAGGTATGCTCTCTGAAGGCACTGTGTATAAGAGATGTTGACAAAATACATTTTTATATATTATAAAGGCTTTAGTTCAAACCACAGAGAACTTTGGAATAAGAAACATCCCCAAAAGTATTACCAGAGCATCAATAGCTTGGTCCACTTAGTCCAGCTTCCTATACTAATCTGTGTCTAGAACCTTGTCTTTTACTTCTAGGCTTTCAGTTAACTATGTACCTTTTAATTGACAGGCTGATTCTTCTTACATCGTGTAATAGGAAACCATGTCTTGCTCTCTCTGTTCCCCCCACCTCTCCTGCCCTTCATGCCACCCCCAGGCCTCAACAAATCTCAGCTGAAATGAGAGGCCATGGTGAGGTTCCTCGATAGGAACCTGTATGTCAGCCTGTTCCCATGGTCTCCAGATGTAGATCTGGAGATTTAGATGGGCATCTAGATCTGCAGATCTAGATCTGCACTTCTTGTAGCCTGACTTGCCTTTCAGTTGGGTATGGGAGCTGTGCTCAGTTTTCCCTTGTCTTCATTCATTCACCATGTTCTGATACTGTGTCTTTTAAATGCCTCTGTTGTCCTTTCCCTCCACTCTGGCTGTCACTCTTTTGGTGGGAGGCCTAGTCACCAGATGTCTTAAATATTCCAGTAGCCTCATTTATTCACCTACAGATATGTGGCTGAACGCCATCCTGTGTCAGGCCCAGGGCCCCAGGGATACAGGTATGAAAGAGACAGCACTGTTCTTAGAGGGCTCTCAGGCTCTGGGGAAGGCAAATACGAAAACAGAAAAAGCATAATACAGAGTAGTTAAGTGCTATAATTAAGGCAGAAACAAGTGCTTCAGAAGCCTGGAGGAAGAATTTCAATTTCCTACCAACTGAATTTGTACATTTTATACAAATTATAACACCTCGACCAAGGGAAATTCATTAATTCTGTCTCCTGACTGCTTTACCCACCTCTAATTTTTCACTTTTCTGTTTATTCTTAGACCAGATTTTCTAAAAGGTCAGTCTGATCATCCCTTTCTCCTCAAATGCTGTCTGTCACTCCCCCACCATATACGGATTAAAGTCCAAGCATGACTTAACATCAACGTTTACTTCAGTGACTCATAGCTAACCTGGAGTCCGCGAGTTCCCCTCTTCTCCCTCCCTGACATTCTCATCCAGTGTGGAGACCGCCACTCTCTTCCATTCTTTACCCACTCACGAATCCCATTTTCCAGCTATGCCATGTTCCTCCCTGATTCATCTTCTTAAAGTGAATCTGTTCTGCCCCCAGGAAGTTCTGACCTATTGTTAACACACCGTTTTAGCTCATACCTCTCCCATAATTCCCCCTTCAACTACTTTAAGTGTAAACTATCCTTCTCTCAAAAAACTCGTCTTCCTTGCCATCCTTTTGAAGGGAGGGTTCTCTCTTTTCCCTATATATCAGATCCATAGCTCATGTAAGGGCTAGGACAGCAAGGGGGGCCCAGCCTTCTCTCAGACTTGCACTCCTCTATGAGAACCTTCTCCCTCTTTCTTACTTCTTTCTCCCGTCCCTCCCTCTGTCCCTCCCCTTTCCTCCCCCTTCCATCCTTCCCTCCCTCTCTCTCTCTCTTCTTTCTCCCTCCTTTCTCTTTCTCCTTTTCTTTCTCCTCCTTTCTCCATTTCTTTCTTTCTTTTCTTTCTTTCTTTCTTTCTTTCTTTCTTTCTTTCTTTCTTTCTAACAACTATGTAGAGTCTTCTCTTTTTTTGTCTCCCTCCCTGTGGCTATTGTATCTCCATCCCTCTTTCATGTGTTTGGTGGACATTACTTCTTATAACTTCACAACATCACTCACTGTATCGGGCAGGGTAGAGTTTAGATTGCTGTACAAAGAACTTCCCAAATACTATGTCATAGGTAAGTTTGAAGCTTATTTTTGTCATGCAGATATCTGAGTCCAGCTGTGGCCCAGGGCCAGCGTGGAGTTCCATAGGGTCGAGGGTGTAATAACATCAAGCTCCACGTTTGACTGACAGCTTTTAAACCCTGCCCCCTCTTTCTTTCCCTTCTGTCACACATCAGGTCAAGCCAATAAGGAAGCCTCTATTTTCCCTCCATTGGCACCAACAGGAAGTCTACATTACACACACTCTGGCCACCTTTGGAACCCTCACCTTATCCCCCAATTTTAATCACAGTAAGTTAATCTTACACTCTGCGGAACAACCACAAAGTACATGACATCAACCAGGCTTGTTCTCAGGGTTCTTCTCTCCATCCTTTCTACTCTCCATGAGAAATCTAATTCATACTCTTGGTTTTAGCTGCCTTACACATGCTGATAACTCCAGCCCAAGTTTCTCTGTCCTCTCCAGGACCATCCTAATGAATTGCTCAATGACCATCCCAACATTGACATTGCAAATTTAATATATCCTCATCCCTCTGCCCCCACCATCCTTCTCCTAAGGTTCTCTTGATAGAACACAATATCATCTGTTCTATCACTCCAGCCATCATTGTGGCAGTCAATCAAGGCTCCTCTCTCTCACTTCCACAACTAGGTCCCTGGGTGCTATTAATTTCATACCCTCTCCTGTTACTTAAATTGGCTCCCTCCTCTCTGTCACCACTGTTCATCTAGGCTGTTCAGCTCTTCATCATTTCTCTTTTATAATATTAAATATGCTCCCTGTCTTTGGACTCCTCCTCTCCAATCTATCCTTGGCACAGCTATCAAAGTGATCTTTTTCAGATGCAAATATGATCATGCCATTGCCCTGTTTAAAACCTTCCCGTGGCTCCTTATCCTTCACAGGATCATGTCTAGGGCCATGGTATACAATGATTTGGCCTCCGTCTCACTCTGCTCCTAGTTTTTCTCACCTACTCTTATAGGAAATCCGCTCTTTGGCTGTACTGAACTACTTGTGACTCCTTAACTATACCCCATGTTTCCTTGCCTCTTTTCTTGGTAACATAATCCTCTCTTTAGATGAAGTGACCTTCCCGGGGTACCTGGGTGGCTCAGTGGGTTAAAGCCTCTGCCTTTGGCTCAGGTCATGATCCCAGGATCCTGGGATTGAGTCCCGTGTCGGGCTCTCTGCTCTGCAGGGAGCCTGCTTCCTCCTCTCTCTCTGCCTGCCTCTCTGCCTACTTGTGATCTCTGTCTGTCAAATAAGTAAATAAAATCTTTTTAATAAATAAATAAATAAATAAATGGCCTTCCCCTATGACACTAGCTTACTCTCACTCTCCTTAAAGCCCACGCTCAAAAGTCACCTCCAGGAATCCTGTTTTGACACCCTCTCTCCCAGTCAGATTCATTTTTCTTCCTTTCTTTTATGTTCCCATCATACTCTATGCAAACACATAGTGCTTATCCCATGAGGTTATAAATATTGATTTCTTGCTATCTCACCCTAGAGAATATGAATATGCGAACTCCTTACAGGCAGGTACAGATATTTCACCTTTGAATACACCACATAGGAGGCATTAAATAAATGTTTGATGAGTGAATAAATTTAATTCAAGGCCCTCAAGCCAAACTGGCATTCCCATCCACTCACTAGAGCTTTCTCTTTCCTTCTCTGGTTTCTAATTTTTTTTCCCACCTCTATGCTGGCAACCAGGAACGATCTGTCATTGAATAAAGAGTTTTTAGCAGGGAGAAGCATTATTATATTTATTAAGTTGGATAATTAACAGCAGTGTTGTTATAGATGTTGTGGTTGTTGTTTTTAATAAATACAAGACCCAAGAGGAGCTGAAATCCAAATTAATCTATTTTGGTAGTTTATAATCTGATTGAGAAAGAACTTTATAAATGTAAACATGTGTGCGTATAATAATAAAGACAGTAAATCACCAATCAGTGGACAACATAGGATGTGTAAGTTCTCCAAGATAGGGGAGAGATCAGTGCTGGTCATCATTACTGCAAAACCACAGGAAAGAACACCACCCTAGCTGAGCACACCACCCAGTGACCAGTGGTCACTGGGCCTAGCAGGTGAAGAGAAAGGGATGTGACTTTGTGCATGAGAGTGAGGGTCAGGAGCGGAGTCTGTTTCTGACAGTGGCTTGTTCTAGGTGAGGAGTAAAATAAGGTCATATTAAGGAAATATCTGAATATTGCCTTTTTCAAATTCAACTTGATTATGTAGTAAAAAGAAAAGCTATTGAAGTGTGTGGACTGAAACATACATAATATGCTCAGAAATACTAATCTTCAGAAGCAATAATCTTCACTGGTAAGGTCAGAAAGCCGAATATGTTAATAGAGTCATGGTTATATTCTTTTTTATTTTGAAGGAACGCTTACAAATATTACTTACAAAAATTTAATATGGAACTAGGAAACTCTAAGTTGGAACGAAAGCTGTTTTAATGTACCATAATTTGGGAAATACTGTGTAAAATAAGGATCAATCCAACGATAACCAGTCATGCTTTTTCATATGAAAATTTTTAAAGATTTTTTTTTTTTTTTTTTGGACAGAGAGAGATCACAAGTAGGCAGAGAGGCAGGCAGAGAGAGAGAGAGAGGAGGAAGCAGGATCCCTGCTGAGCAGAGAGCCCGATGTGGGGCTCGATCCCAGCACCCTGGGATCATGACCTGAGCCCAAGGCAGAGGCTTAACCCACTGAGCCACCCAGGCACCCCTCATATGAAAATTTTTGCCTTGAGATTTAATTCTATATCCTCTAACACCCTCATTGTAAACTCACTCTGTGATACACACAGAAATGCTACAACTCACATACACAGTTGTAACACACAGTTATAAGTCACTAAAAGAAGAATGTCACTGAAATGTAAAATAATTAATTTTTGAAAGTATTAATATTTGAACCATAGCAGTCCATGTTTATTTTACTTGCTTATCAGTTAGTCTAAATTTGGTTTAAATAATTCTCTTTCATAGGTTAAAATTTCTGTGTCCTACACATTTTTACTGTAGTTGACATCACACTATTAGATGAAGGATGACCTTTTTCTTGTGATGAGTATGTCTGTGGTATTATCAAATTCTAAATTAGTGATAGTCTATTTCTTCCCTCATCAGGTTTGTTGTTGTTGTTGTTGTGTTTTGTTTTTCATCTAATGGAGAAAAAAAATTTAAGAAATTATTAAACTTGTAATTCATACAGGTTTTCTTCTAAGTCCACGATTAATGTGTTTTTCATATAACTGTTTAGATAATTGGTTTAATAAAATACATTGAAAATTTTTTATTCTTAATACATAAATGTGCTATGTCCATAGACTTACACATATACTTATTTTTCTTCACTTTTTGGGTCTCATTTTGATATACTGTCCTCAAAATACATTTTAGCACTTTTCTTAAGCATTATATGCATCTGATATGTCCATATTGAATATGGTTCAAGGACATAAGGAAAAGTTTTATGTTTATGTACAATACAAAGTGCCTCTATCTTTGCTTTCATAAAAGTGGCAAAGTGCCTTGAATTAGTTTTTAAAAATAGCAACCATGGATAGCCACTCTTTTAATAGAACTCTGTTATGTTGTTCTCATTTTTCAATTGAGTTTCTGTTGAGCTGAATTTTATGGCATTAATTACTGACTTGCCTGAGTTGGATTCATTAAAAAAAAGGCTAAGTACATATCTGACAAGCTATATACATTAATCTTGCCTGAGTTGGATTCATTTTAAAAAGTCTAAGTACATATCTGACAAGCTATATGCATTAATCTTGGACTTTCTTCTAACCACTGATATGGGTGGAAATCTCTAAACGTTGATTGCTCCTTGGGGTTTGGGGTTGATGGGAGTTGGGAATAGTTTCCTGCAAATGCAAATAGTCAATTAGCTTTATAACCACTCTTCAATTAAGATAAAAATAGAATTCTCTGGGGAAAAATATAACCAGAAAGATCACTTCACTGTAAATAGTACAGTCAATTTTATAGAAAAAAAAAGCCTCCAGCACCAAGCACTCATTCCCATATATATTGATTTATTCATTCAACAAATATTTACTGAGTGCATATGCTGTCCAAGGCATATTGTGTCCATCAATTACATTTTATACACACAGTGACATGACTCAGTTTTGGCAACAAGGTAAGTAAAACAAGGACTAGTTAGTACTACTATCATGAGCAGCAACCACCACTGATTGTAAACTTCCTAGGCATTATTCTAGAATTCCCATTGCTAAGATTGCTTTTAACAATCTGGCAAGAGAGAGAGTAAAATGTCGATTTTATAGATACGATATTGTGATCATTTATGTTTCTCATGAAGCCATCAGATGTGCATGTAGAAGTATATGAAAAATAATTGAGAAAAGCTTCCATTTTCTTTTCAGAGAGAGAACATCATTATTGAAGTCGTGATAAGTAGAGAGAGGAATTGAAAATGTGGAAGGAAAGCTAAAGTAAGATTTTCCTTACTCTCAAAATCCAAACAAAATAAGAGGAACAAAAATCAGGATTATATCAGCAGTTACTTTCTGTCATTTACCTTCAAACCAGATTCTTTGTCAATGGGGATGGGGTAGGTAGAAAGTAAGAGGATAAGAAAAAGACGATGTTGGGTTCCAACCTGTCCTTCTCTGTTTTTATTTTACAAGTTTGCATCATTTTTTAAGTTTTAAATGATATCTATTGATAGCCAACTATTGACAACAAGGGCTTACTCTTTTTCCACCAACCCACACCTCTGCACCTTCCCTTGCCTCAGACTTTCCATAGTTAGAGTATATACATATTAAATATTCAAGTAACTTTTGCTAGTTAACTTTGTTAGTTTAACTTGTTAATTAAATATTTTATATTTACATTTTTATAACTGGATATTGCTTATCGCTAACTCATGCAATGTACTATACAATTTATTTTTTAATTTTTAAAATTTTTTAAAAATATTTTATTTATTTATTTGACAGAGAGAGATCACAAGTAAGCAGAGAGGCAAGCAGAGGGGGATGGAGGAAGCAGGAGCAGAGAGCTGGATGTTGGGCTTGATCCCAGCACCTTGAAATTATGACCTGAGCCAAAGGCAGAAGCTTAACCACTGAGCCACCCAGGTCCCCCAATATAATTTATTTCTAATAATTTAAACATTTCTTTGTTGTATGAATCTGTTACTCAATTGTTCCCAAATTCTCTACTAAAAGTAAAAAATCCTCAGTGTATTTATAACCCATGTAAACTGGTTCTATCCTAACCTACCTTGAATGCCTCTAGAAATTTTTATGTGTCTCCAATGTTCTGAAATTTCATGCTGATGTAACTTAGAGTAAGATATTTTTCCAAACATCGTGTCAAGCACTTGGCTCATTAAATTTAGAAAATCATATGCCGTATTTTGAGCATTCTATCAATAATAATAATGATTGTTATTATTATTATTATTTGATAATTGTTCTCTTGTCTTTTCTTTCTGTTCTCTCTTCTGGAATCTTATATCTTTATGTTGTCCTGACTGTGCTGATCCTCTATTTTCTTATTTTTATTTTCTTTTCCATCTTTTTATTATAGTTTCTTTGAGATTATATTCTAACATTTTTGTAAGGGTTTATTTCTGCTATGAGAATCTTTACTATCCTAGAGTTTATTTTTGCTCTCTGAATTTTCCTTTTTAAGCTATTGACATAATTAGTGTATCTTTAAGACAGTGATACTGATCGTTTTTGAAGTAATATTTTGCTCTCTGCTCTCTTTTCTCCATAAGTAATAGTGAAAAAATATAAAATAGCTAGAAATAAAAATAAACAGGAAAGTATAGGTCTTTACAAACAGCAACTGCCTTACATATTTCTCATATTTTCTAAGCCCATACTATATTTTTTGAAAGCGCATATGACTCCCTAACATTTTATTTTACATTTACTTGTTGCAACCTCTTGCTGGAATGTCCGTTCTTTGAGGGTAAAAGCTTTGTTTGTCTTATTCACTTTTGTACTTCAGGGCCTAGAGCACTGACTAAATGCAGAACTGGTAAACAATAAATCTTTATAGAATCGATACACGATTGCAAAGTTTAAAAAAAAAAAAAAAGGAAAAAGGAAAAACCTAAACTATAAAATCTTATTTGAGAGTGTAACACAAAAGTTGGGTCAATGGAAAGACGTGCTCCTATCTGGGAATACTGGCACATTTTAAGATCACTTTTTTCCCCACCATGTTAAAAATAGGAAGTTCCAAAAGTAGAATATGGAGATCATTTGTGGACCAAGGGAGTAATAGAGATATGGAATGAGAGGAAAGGGTTTATTTCGGCAAGAAAATTCAACAAGAGTTTTTGTGCCATATTGCATAGCATGCATCTACAATTTCATTCTATTCTAAAAAAATTATTTAAATATTTCCCTAATGATAGATATCTAGGTTGCCTTCAACTCCTTACTTGCCTAAGTAACGTTATATTAAGAATCTTCATGACTGTCCCTCCATGGGTTTGTGGGATAGTTTCTCTGAGACAGGAATACTAAAATATGGGATATATCTAGATTGTTCTGAGTGGCTGAACCTACTTATACTCCTAACAATAATCCATCAGAATTCTTATCCTCTCATATCCTGACCACGGCTTGGTGCCACGTGACACTCTTGATTTGCAAATGGACCCCTGTACTCACAGGGCAGGGAGAGGAGGAAGAAAGAGCAGACTGCTTCAGAATATCAGGTGGTTGGTTTAATAAGGAAGGGAACTTACATATGAGCCTTGTCTTGGGTGGCCACAAGATGAGTAGATCTCACCCACAGAATCTTAAAAATTTATATTGAGAGGTCTTAACTCGGTTCAGTCACTGACAGCATCCAGATAGCTTTAACACCACATTTTTATCTCAAAGTTGTAACCTTGGAGCAGCTTTTGAGAACAGGGAAAGCAAGCAGAACAAATATTCCAAGAACAAGGGAGGTGTTGGGGAGGCACCAATTTCCTGGGTCCGGCTCACAGGTCAACTGTCATATCTTCTTGACGATTTTCTCCAACAGACATTCTAGATTTTTTTCTAATCTCATGGGCACAAAGGAATGTGTCATTGTATTAATTTACATGTCTCTGATGCCTAGTGATAAACATTTCTACATTTCTAGTCGCGATTTCTACATCTCTGCACAGTAGGCAGCTTCTATTTGAGAACCTACCTTTGTCTTGCTGATTTGTTGAAATTCTTTGTATGATCTACTCAATAACTCCATCTTGGTTTCCAATGTCTGTCACATTGTCACATACCTATTAATTTTGCCCATGATTTCTACTGTGCAGAAGAAATCTTTTCATTCTTGAATTCAGTGGAAATGATGGAATTCTGGTTGGTAGGAGCCAAGAGACAGCACTTAATCACTAAAAATACTATGAGCGGGTTACCATAATGGATAGCAGCATAAAAGCACTCATCGCAATAATCTTGCCCACAGAGATCGTCAGCATCCGCCACTCACCTATGATGTCCTGGGTCCTAAATAGCTGGAAAGTGTATCAGTTTCTTAAGGCTACTATAACAAAGTATCACAGTCTAAGTGGCTTTAAGCAACACAAGTTTATTCTCTCCGCAGTTCTGAAGACTACAAGTCTAAAATCAAAGCATAGGACTTGTTCTCTCTGAAAGCTTCCATGCCTTTGTCTTAGCTTCTGGTGTTGCTGGCAGTTATTGTCATTCCTTGGTTTGTTGACGCATCTCCAATCTCTGTCTCTGTCATCACATGGCATTCTCCCTGTGTTTTTGTCTCTTCATTTCTATTTCATGTCAGTCATATTTGATTAAGGGCCTGTCCTATTCCAGTATGACTTCCACTTAATTTGAATCTTAATTATATCTGCAAGAAACCTATTTCCAAATAAAGTTACATTCATAGGTATTCGATGTTAGGACTTCAAATACATTTTGGGGGATACGACTCAATGTACAACAGACAGCTTAATATGGTCTTACTTGATTTATATAAGCTAGAAGCACTAAATCTGATATATGGAACCCCGACTTGAAGCTCTTAAGAAAACTGTGGTTCTTCAATCAACTCCAAGACTTCAGCCAGTTGACAAATCTAGAGTCCTATAAACGAAGGGAGGCCAAGCTTCCTTGAGGAGGAAGGAACAGCCAAATTCCTACTACACAGCCAAAATTTATGCTGTGTCTTCCTCTTAGCTCTCTCCAAAGGGACTCCATTTGGGGAGGGGATATGATCAGACTCTTCAGGGATTACTGAACACTGGTTCTGACCAACACAAATTCCTAGAGATCTCTATGCTATGTGGTCTACCAGGCCAGTAGGGGATTCTGAATGTTAGGTGAACAGTGCAATTTTGACTTAGGTTGCCTAGGAGCCCACTGAACATAGCCTGTGCTATTTCTCAATTTTGGAATGCACAGGTAGAACTGAAAAGCTTAACAATTGAAGCTCACTGAACATAGCCTGTGCTATTTCTCAATTTTGGAATGCACAAGTAGAATTGAAAAGCTTAACAAGTGGCAGTCTTTCCACCGATTCCATGAGCTTAAGTAGAGTGGGCTATTGTGACAGGAAAGTAAAAGCCATTGTAACTATTCATTTTCCAAACTAGTGAATCAAAAGCAATATTGCATTCTCACAGGGGCTTCAGAGATTAGTGTCACTATTGAGGACTTGAAGGATGTAGGGGTGCTGATGCCCATCAACTCATTATTTGGCCCATATAGAAGATGGTTGGATCTTAGAAAATTATTGTGACTTATCATACACCTTATCGTCTGATGACTCCAGTTGCAAATATGCTTAACTTCCAAGCTTTATGTCATAACGGAGTCTATAGGGACCTCCGTCATCTCTCCATTTCATAGGACATCATGCTGGTTCACTGTGTTGAGGCTCTGGTGAGTAGGAAGTGACAAGAATTCTAGATGCCTTGGTAAGACTCTTGCATGCCTAAAGGTTTAAAATAAATCTCACAAAAATCCAGAGGTTTGCCCCCTCAGAGATATTATTAGTGTCCTGGTGGCCTAAGACAGGGTTCCAAACTATGACTTGCAGGCCAAAGCTCGTCCATGGTCTGCTTTTATATAGCTGGTGAGCTAAGAGTGTATTTTACATTTTTAAATGTTTCTTTCAGAAAAACAAAGAAGAATATATAACAGAAACTATGCATACCTAGAAAAACCTAAAATATTCACTTGCTAGCTTTTTATAGAAAAATTGTTCAAACCTCTCCTGAAGATCATGTTGTAATATCTTTCCAAGGTGAAGAACAAAGTGCTGCATTCAGACTCTCCTATGAGTGAAAAAGAGACATGAACCTTAGCGGGTCTCTTTGGATCATAAAGGCTGTATCTACCTTATCTGAATATGTTACTCTGATCCATTTACCTACTGTCCAGAAAGTTTCCTTTTTTTTTTTTTTTTTTTTTAGCATTGCCTCGGATAGGACTAGGTTCTGTAAAATATCCAGTCCACTGTGAAAGTTGATCTGTCACTCAGGACATATGACCCAGCAGATTCCATCATGCTTAAAGCATCTGTGGTGGATAGAGATGCTGTTTGAACTGCTGGCAGACCCTAATAGGTGAATTACAGCATAGATCTTTAGAATTTGGGAGTAAATCTATGTCATGACTTGCAGATAGCTACTCTTTTAAAACAGCTTCTGACTTTGTTACTGGCCTGAATGCTTGACCATGGACTACCAAGTTACCAAGTAACCCAAGATGCCCATCCTGAATGGATATTATTTGACCCACCAACTCAGAAAATTATGCATGCTCAGCAATCCTCATTATCAAATGAAAGTCCTGTTTCTAACAGTGAGCTCAAGAAGATCCTAACAGCCATGAGCAGTTTCCAAAGTACCTATTCCTGCTGTACTGACTTCCACTTACACCTCTGTCCCCATGTTTTCTATGACAAGTAGAACATAGAATGACTTCAGATCTGAGTTACCAATGGCTCTGCATTATTTGTTGGCATCACCTGGAAGTGGATGGATAGCCATATCCACATGGCTTTGAAGGACAATGGTGAAGGAGAATTCTTCTAGTGGGAAGAACTTGGAGTAACACATTTAATTAAGTTTTTCTCGAAGGACATACAGACAGAAGTGCAAATTCACATTGTTTCATGGTCTGTGACTTCCTGATTTGGCTTTGTAGGTAGGTACTTAGAATGTGTAAAGCATTAGCGAGAAGGAGGTTTGAAAAGAATGTGGATTGGTCTCTCCAAAGGGGCACAGAGTGTCGCCCTCGGCCCGCAAGAACGACAACCAGCCTGGCATGGTGTTAATGCTTCGTCTCTTTATTTCGACAACTTTCTTAGCTTATATGTGTCAGGGTGACCAATAAGGGGCCAAACAATGGGGAGAGCCAATGAGAGTCCTGTTATTATACTGATTAAATTTGAAACAGCCAATGACTATGTCCTCCTTCAGGTGGGCTTCACCAGAAAGTTCGGTGTTTACTTGCAGCATATTTTGCTGGCAGTGAGCCAAGCGCCATCTTGTAATGGCGGGGACTTTCCCGGCCGGAGGCGGTCCCCGACACAGAGCATGATGATACTTAGGTCACATGCGAATATTCATGAAAGGCCAACTCAGAAGAGAAGAACCTTAAAAATAAGGTGGACATCAGTCAATCTCTTTTTCCATCTGACCTAGAAGTTGAGGCTGCCACCTGGCCACTCTGAGCTCTTACTGACATTGAATAAATAGGCCAAAAATTTACTGTTGTAGCTGGGGTGATCGATCCTGACTATGAAAAGGAAATCGGGTTGCTATCATACAAAGGAGATAAAAACCGTGTGTCTATAAAAGCAGGAAATCATCTGGTCTGGCTTTCTAGTCCCCCCCCATGTCCTGTGATAAAAGCAAATGGATCCATACAGACATCCACACATTATTCATAGTAGTCGAAAGGCGGAGACAAATGACATGTCCATTAACTGATGAATGGATAAACAAAATGTGGCATAAATTTTGATACATTCCATACTGAACTGAACAGTATTCAGACATGTAAGCATAGAAGGGAATGGGTACTATGCATGCTACAACATGGTTGAAATGAGAATGTTATATGCTAACTGAAAGAAGACAGACACAGAAAACCCCACATGTGTGACTCCATTATATGAAATGTCCAGAATACACAAATCTCTAGAAACAAAAGTATATTACCAGTTACCTAGGTTGGGAGGTCTGGGGTAAGAGGGGGAGAAACTGCTGATAGCTGTGAGGTTTCTTTTTTGGGTGATGAATGTATTCTAAAACTGAATATGGTTGTTGTTGTACAAGTCTGTGAATATAACAAAAACAAATTGTATATTTTAAGTGAATGAATTGGGAACACCTGGGTGGCTCAGTCAGTTAAGCAACTGCCTTTGGCTCAGGTCATCATCCCAGAGTCCTGGGATCAAGCCCCTCCTTGGGATCCCTGCTTAGTGGGAAGCCTCTCCCTCTGCCTGCTGCTCGGCCTACTTGTGATTTCTCTCTCCCTCTCTGTTGAATAAATAAATAAAATCTTTAAAACAAATAAGTGAATTGTATATGCATTATATTTCAATAAAGCTCTTTCAAAAAAAGCCAATGGAAACTACAACTCAATGGATACAGGATTGTTAACAGTTTCAGGCCCTTTAAAAGTGAAAGCTTGGGTTGGTTTATCAGGCAAAGCATTATGATTCATTAGTCACAGTGCTTGCTTTATGGCAAAGAGAAAATATGGATTATTTTATTTTGCTTCTCAAATTGCTGCAGATTTGCCCATTGCAACTTTTCCAATCCTCCATCCTTTTGGTTCTTGTGCAATGTCTTGCTTTCTAGCACCAGAAGATGCTCAGGCTCTTCTTGTATTTTCTGTGCCATTTTCATTTAATCTAATTACTGATGTAATTGGGTTTATATCTGCCATATTGATATTTGCTTTCTCGTCTGTTTTGTATCATTTATTTTTCCTTTCTTGCTTGCTTTAGGATTTAACATTTTTTAAAATTATTTCATTCTCTCCTCTATTAACTCTTCAGTTATAGCATCTATTATTATGATTTTATTGATTGTGCTTGAAATTATAATACATATCCTTGATTTATTATAGTCTTCTTTAGATTAGTATTTTACCATTTATCAAACAATAAAAGAAATTTACAAGAGTTCAATTTCTAGTACTGCTTCCCTCTCTTGTAGTATTTTTATTATATGTTCTACTTTTACATATGTTCTTAATCACACAAGATATTAATGTTATTTTAAAGAGTCAGAATTTATTTCTCTTTGACCATACATTTACCCCTTTAGGTACTCTTCATATCCTCTTATAGCCCCATGCTTCTCTCTGGTAACATTTTTCTTCACCCTGAAGATGTTCCTGTATTATTTCTTGTGTGCATACCTTCTGGCAATAGTTTCTTTGAGTTTTTTGTTCGTTTGTTTATAGGTTCAGAAACAACTTCAGTTTTGAAGGACACGTTCACTTAATATAGAACTGTATGTCTCAATGGGGTTTTTAAAATATATAATAATAAAAATATAGTATAATATTTAAAATATAATATAAATATATTATAAAATATATAATATAAATATATTATAAAATATAATATAAAGTTTTTAAAATATAATATAATAATCAAAATATAGTATAATAATCATGTCATCCTATTGTCTTCTGAGTTCCATGGTAGTTGAGTGTCCGTTCCTCCTCTCAAAGATTGTCTGTGAAGAGTTGTTTTGTAATTTTTTGTCCAAGTGTTGTAGTTGTTTATATAGGATTCCAACTACTCCATTATAGCCAGAACTGAAACTCTTCTGTCTTTTTCTTGACTTTGGCATTGGCCATAACATAGGCCACTCTAGAATACATATTTGCTTTGTTCCTGATCATAAAAAGAAAAGCATTTAAAATGCCTCCACTAAGTATGATGCTTACTGGTATCCTTTATCAAGTTGAAGAAGTTCCCTTCTACTCTTGCCTTTCAGAGAATTATTTTTTTTAATCATAAATTGGTGTCAAAATCTACCAAACACGTTTTCTAAATCTGTTGAGATGGTATGTGATTTTTCTCTTGTATTTCATTATTATAGTAAATTTCATTGATTAATTTTCTAGGGTTAAACAAGCTTTGCATTTCTCATATTAGCCATACTGATGAGTACACTTGAGAATGACATGTTTGTTTTATAGATTATTTTTCTGGTTTATATTTACCTGGTATATTTTTCCATTATTTACTTTTATAATTTCTGTTATCATTTGTTTGTATAGGTCTCTGGTAAACAACACATTACTGAATTTTTTACAGTCCATTCTGGGAAACTGTTAACACAATACTATGAACACTGAGACAATATCTTTTTGTTTCCAGAACTCTTGGAGAGCAAGCATACACTACTCCTCCCAGTGAGGTCAGTAGACCTGAGACCTCTACAAAGTCAGAAGTCTTCATCCTGAGCCTCAATAAAGGGAACCTCTCCTCAACCCAGGCTTCTATGAACACATTTTTCCCCGAAAGATACAGGGAGAAGTTATCTCAGACCCAGCCTCCATTTTTCTTTATCATAGAAAAACTGCTCATGAATCAGAGAGTAGCTGGGAAGCAAAAATTTAGACTACCATTGACCCAGAGTCCTCTAAAAAATCTTTTTATAGATTTTTATTACTTCTTAAATTCAAAAATAACACTATTTTAGTATATGAAATTTAGAAAATATTGGATATACAAAGAGAATCAGAGAATAATTACAATGCAGAAATAATCAGTGTGTATCACTTGCTTGGGGATATGTGTGTCCTTTTTTTAACTAGAAGGTGTCAAGGAGAGGTTGCTAGGCAACACCTAAGACTCATCTTCCTTTCTGCCTGAGTTTTGAAAGTTTGTATTTGGCCAGTTAGGCCATCACAAATAGCAACTAAGTTCATACAGGTCTAAGCAATAGACCACACATCAGCACTGCTGCCCAGCCACAGTGATATCTGTAATACACTTTCCATTATAAGATATATCCCAATTTTAGAGATGTTGAAATGTGAAAAAAGAGTGTGCTTTAGAGTTGATGAAATACAGTCATACTTTTTAATTGAAAAGTAGCAGGTAGACTAGAAGGCTATATTCCATCTGTCTCTTTTAAAATCAGTTCATCCTTCTATTTTGTATATGAATACAAAAATGTCTCAATAATATCATATTGGTAAAATCTGAATGGTTTTAACCTAGAAAAAATGTAAAAATGGTTTTGCATTTTTAGCATACTATAACTTTCAAATGTGGACATATAATTACACAAAAATATAAAGGTATTATCTCAAGAAACAAAACAATAGAAAGCAATCAAAAAATCTAATAGCAAAAAGGGGAAAGAAAGGCTATTGAAAGGTTAGCTAAGTTTTTCTGGAGTTTATGCCACTCTTGTGTTTATCAAGTCGACATGTTGGAAATGTGTATCATCTTCTTCAGCCACAGAAAAGTATTCCGATACCTCTACAAAAGTGCAGTCCACATCATGCTTGTCATCAGAAAGATCATTTTCAATTTTGCCCTTGCTTCCCTTGCCTTTGGCGATGTTCCTAGGAAGATGTTGCTGAGGCTGAGGTCGAAGAAGTTGCTGCCTGTGTTCTCCTCAAGGATTTTGATGGATTCCTTTCTCACATTGAGGTCCTTCATCCATTTTGAGTCTATTTTTGTGTGTGGTGTAAGGAAATGGTCCAATTTCATTTTTCTGCATGTGGCTGTCCAATTTTCCCAACACCATTTATTGAAGAAGCTGTCTTTTTTCCATTGGACATTCTTTCCTGCTTTGTCAAAGATTAGTTGACCATAGAGTTGAGGGTCTATTTCTGGGCTCTCTATTCTGTTCCATTGATCTTTGTGTCTGTTTTTGTGCCAGTACCATGCTGTCTTGATGATGACAGCTTTGTAATAGACCTTGAAGTCTGGAATTGTGATGCCACCACACAATGGCTTTCTTTTTCAATATCCCTTTGGCTATTCGAGGTCTTTTCTGGTTCCATATAAATTTTAGGATTATTTGTTCCATTTCTTTGAAAAAAATGGATGGTATTTTGATAGGAATTGCATTAAATGTGTAGATGCTTTAGGTACCATAGACATTTTCACAAGTTACCATAAGCGACTCTTAATCTCACAAAACAAACTAAGGGTTGCTGGGGGGAAGGGGGTTGAGAGAAGGGGGGTGGGGTTATGGACATTGGGGATGGTATGTGTTATGGTGAGTGCTGTAAAGCATGTAAACCTGGCAATTCACAGACCTGTACCCCTGGGAATAAAAATATATTATATGTTTATAAAAATAATTAAAAAATAAATTTTAAAAAATCAGACATTAAAGAGTATACCATTCGTATAAAATTCTAGAAAATGCAGACTAACCTATACTGGGTTTCTTTAAACGCAATGATTTTATATGCTGCACTTCATTAACATAGCAAAATACTCTGCTTTTAAGAAAAAGAAATTAATGGGGCACCTGGGTGGCTCAGTGGGTTAAGCCTCTATCTTCGGCTCAGGTCATGGTCTCGGGGTTCTGTGATCGAACCCCACATCAGGCTCTCTGCTCAGCGGGGAGCCTGCTTCCCCCTCTCTCTCTGTCTGCCTCTCTGCCTACTTGTGATCTTTCTCTCTCTGTCAAATAAATAAAGAAAAGAAAAGAAAAAAAAAAAAGAAAGGTCATTTTCAAAGGTGGAAAGTCTAGGACTACATTCTAGGAGTTGGGAAATACAGAGAAAGAAGAAACTGAGATACGAAAGAACATTAAATAATAAAATTATTCCAAAATCCTGGAATGCATAAAATAGGAAGTTGAAAGAAAACAGATGAGAGGGGTATTTGGGAAACTGGAACAAGAATCTCCTCAGCTGGGGAAATGAACAAGCAGTTCCTGAAGTGAAAGAAAATTCAAGGAATTAAAACAAAAACAAAAACAAAAACAAAACCACCAATTCTAATTAGTATCTTCAGAGAGACACCATAGTTATTAGTGGATTTTCTTTACTTATTTATTATCCCTCAGCCTTCTAATTTTGAGAAGAAATATTGTTAACAACAAAAACAAATTATCTTCTCCCTCTCATAAATTCCCCCGCCCACCCACAGGCACCCCACATTTTCCCCTGCATTCCACCAGCCTTTCCTCCTTCCTTTCAAGGGCTCATTTATTTTCCTGCTGAAATGCTGAATTTTCTCCCCTGTCATACAATGTTATAAGGAAAATTTTGCACGAGTTCTCATATGACTTTTCTGGGTATCTTTATTGAGATTTGGTTTGGAAAACACATTTTCTTCTTTCAATTTTCTCCTCATAGATTAACGGAAGGTAGCTTTCTGTCTCCACTGAGAGTCTATATGCACATTTATATAATTAAATATAATTTAATATTTATATAATTAAATTTAAAAACATTGAGTATAGGCTTGGCACAGGCTAAGTGCTTTATCTTTTCTTTATAGAAGTGGAAGCATGGACTTAAACAGATTTAAAACAAAAACAAATGAAAAGACTAGCCCAGTTTGGCAGAAACTATTAATATTCACTGACATCCATGTGCTCCTCTACATTTTCCCAGCTTCCTTTGCAGTTAGGTTGGATATACTGTCTGATGAAAAGTGACTCCTTCTGGCCAGTGGTTACATATCCAGAGTGCTTTCCATCCACATACAGCTTTCCCCTTTAGCTGTCAGGTGGATGATGAGAGGACATCCTTGCAGCCATTAGAAGGCAAGAGCTTGTTTCCCCAAGTCACTGCTTGGAGGAGAGCTGCCTACCTGCATTACCTTGTGATGGAAGCAAGCGATACACTTCTACTGTCTTAAACTCTTGAAGTTTCGGGAATTATTTGTCACCAAAACTAGTGCCAATGACTGTGACTAGTATACCCTCTATCACATTGCCAGTATCTATAGAAGTACAGGACTAGAACCCAGAACTGTTGGGTTCATTTTCTGTACTCTTAAGAGAAGCTACTGAAATCAGGAAAGAGAAGAAAAGAAGGGGAGGAAGTTGAGCATTGGTTTGCTGTGAAAATGAAACTAACCAGACCTGCCCTGGAATGGGAGTGAGATGCCCTGGTTAAGACAAACCTGGTTGTCTACCAGTTACATCTCTGTTATCATGGGCAACTGATTTACCCTTTCTGAGCCTGGATCATCTTGCAAAAGAAGATAATAAACACAGTAAATGGCACCCAGTAGATAATTCAGTAGGCAAATATTATTTATTATAATTATCTACTATATCTACTATTTTTTGTCTTTTATCATAATAGATAACTATATATATTATATGTATATAATTATCTATTATGATAAAAGACAAAAAATAGTGATTGTAAATATAAATACAAAAAGTATCATGCTTAATAGTGACACACTGATGTTTATTTTGTAGTGAATAAGAAAATGAGTGAAAATGTCATTATATGTGCAAATTAATATAAAACATACTTGAGAGAAATAGGGACTTTTTATTTTTATCTTTACCAAGAGCCATATAAAGCCTTGTAATATCCATACAAATTCAGATAATGTAATGAAATAGATGAATCTCACACTGGTATAATTGAGAGTCATTATTTTCAAAAGCAATAGGGCAATTATCAAATGGGGAAAAATCTTAAAATTTTTCCGCTACTCTATTGTAATATCAATATGGAATTTATGAAACACAGCCTTTTTAGGTGGCCTTGGAACATTTGAGAATGTGACTGTCAGAGTGGAGTACTTTTCAAGAGAGGCTTTAAAGAATTAGAATTCCAGAGATGTGTTCAAAATGAACATTAATCACTTGATATTCAACTTGTATTACCCTATGTTCATAACAAGAAATGATCTAGAGTTCTGAAATACAAAGGTGCTTCATGAAATCTCATTTTATTTTCTAACTAATCACAGTGAGCCTGAAGCAATTTATTTTCTTTTACTTAGATAACCTCAGCTCTCATGGCCTCAGCCGCAGTATTTCAGAGAGTAGGGAGAAGAGGTTACGGAGGTGCTGTTGCGGGAAGCTTTGTCCTCAGGCTGTGTTTGAGTCTCAGTCATGGAGAACTCTTGCCTAGAAGAGCCTGCTTGCATGATCTGGCCCGCAGTTCCAATTACGGTTTTCAGAGTGACTCTCTAGCTCAGTTATACTATCTAATTCCTATGTACTTACTCTTGACATTTGCGGTTTGATGACTATTATCTGGGTCAAAAATGGGAGCCCTTGAGTCGCCACATGTACAGTCTTGTGAGAACAATGGACTACAATATCTGAAATGTCACAGTCCTGGGAAATCTCTAAATTAGTTTCCTTAGGGATGGATTAGTGTTTCCTACATAATCTTAACCTGTAGTCTGTTGGGTTTGTGTTTATTTGTATCAAGACTTGGCCCTTAGCTGGCAGAACTGCCAATATCTGTGTCCAGGTATCCTGGACAGAACCTATTGGTTTCCAAGAAAACAACACCTTGAAATACATGGTTTTGATGTTCATTGTTATCTTGAATATTTCTTAGTGTTAGATTTCTCATTTGTAAACTCTATACAATACCAACAATGGGGTCAAAATTTGCACATTACATATGGGGAGGGCAAAAAATGTGTTTTCCAAATCCAATTCTATCTTGCTCTGGATTGTCCAGTGCTCTTGCTAGCAGACAGAAGAGTACTAAACTTTCTCATTAATGATAAATTCATCTCTTCCAGTCTACAACACTCTTTCCAGCTAACTCAGTCTCTTGGATAATTATTCAGATCATCCATAGTTTGAACCCTCCAAAAGAGCTGTTGCTATTCTCTCAAGTTTTCATTGTCCCCATTCTTTCCAAGGTACCATCTAGATGACAGGGGATTTAATGCTCTGAAACAGTGACTATAAAAACAGATAATGACCGGATCATATTTGAAAAATAGGACTCAATAACAACCTGCAGCAAAGTGCCCAGAAAACCAAACTCTTGTCTACAATGAACAACTCAGGAGGTCAGCCTATTGCAAGTCAGACTTGCAAGAAACCTCTTGTTAGCTATCCACACTGAATGCCAGGACTAGACTAATAACCAGTAGCTCCCTTGTTTTTTGTCCCTACTTCAAACTTGGGACCAACTAAAGGAAGCCAAATATGCACTCTAACAATCACACAGGATGCCCTGCTTCTAGTTAGCCCACCTACAGCTTCCCCACGCCAACAGCCTCCAGTCAAGGGGACACCTGAAAGACTTCCCTTGGCTACTTCCTTGCTGTAGCAAGCTCTGTACACCTGGCATTTGCTTTTCTCATTATTTAGTCTTTATTTCCATAGTTCCCATAGCATCAGTGGGGAGTAACCAAACTCATGCCATCCTTTCCATGGGCACCTACCGACCTCCTGCTGAGATACAGTGGATGTCCCTGGGCGTTGCTTTTAACCTTGCTGCCTCTGCCAATAAAGTATCTGTGGCCTGTGTAACCCATACGTCTGTCTGCTTAGCATAGTGGGCCCCCCTCCACCCTGCAGCTAAGCTGGCCTCACCTTGGCTCTCTTGGTGTGCAGGTCTTTGGAATGTTAGTGCAATGCCCTATGTGGCCCCTGCCTGGGCTGTGTGACCCATCGTCTCTGCTCTAGGGGTTTTTTATTTCTTTCCTCAGTGGCTCTTTCCAGACCGATGTGGCTCTTAACTTTCAGCTAATTCCCCACAATCCCTCACATGTGTGCCTGTCTCAGAAGAGCTAGGATGGGTATGGGGGAGTAACTTTCCTCCCATCTCTGTGCCCAAACTTACTACAACACCATCTTATTCTACTGTGCCTGCCATGTTAGCTTGAGGTTAGCCCACTAAGCAGTTTCTAAATAGTAAGTGGGCAAAAGGTCCCCTTGACTTTGTTGTACTATCTTGGCGCCTCCCTTCCCTTCCTTTTCCATGCTCTCACTTAGAGGATCAGGTCCAGGGAGTTTCCTGAGACCCAGGTTATACTACTTCTCTTGTCCTTTGTGGCTTGCTAACCTCTTCTCTCCCTTGTACAGTCTGATAAGATCTTTCTCCTCTACTATGTCCTCCTTTTTCCTACCTTGTGAACTTCTTACCTCTCGGTGATTCATTTTCTTCTCCTTCTTGAAGTCAATAAGCCTTATGATGAGCTCTGACAGGGAAAGAGTACAGAAAAATAAACCCATCCACGGGTAAGGAAAAAGACAGCAGAAAATATTTTAAAGCCTTATCCTATCACTCACCACTTCTGATTACTCCATAGTGTGGAGATATGAATCAACAAAGTTAAAGTAGGAGGAAATACTTCATGATTATAGAGCTAGGCAAATACTTGAATTGTCATTATTTGAATCAGAATTTAGCCACTGGGTCTTGTCACTAAAAGGGGTTTGCTTCCTTGCTTATCTGAAAGGGGTTCTTTTTTTTTCTGTTGTTTTTAAGAAGAAAGTGTTCAATTCATACTTTGATTTTTTTTTTTTCTATGCTAGTTAAGGGCATGAATTTGTATCACCTTTCTTGGCCATTTTGATTTTCCCCAAAAGAAACTACAAATGTGAATTCCAAAGATTTCCATATGACATTTTTTCCTCACAGGTTATAGTGAGGGGAAGTCCATGAAATGGCAGAGAAAATCTTATCTGTTACCAGATTATCTCTATTTCTTCACAGAGTCTGGAACTGAAGTTCAAGGATCTTGACTCTGCTTGTCCATAAACATATGGGAAAGTAAAAATATTCTGAAGTGCTTCTAGGGGTAACAAGAGAGCCCTCAAAACTGTCCTGTGTGAGGACAATCTGTTCCGATGTTGAATAACAACTAGAATTAGTATTGACATAACACTTTATAATTCATAAGGCTGTTTTTTATTTTTTCATTTGCCTTGTCTCCCTTGAGCAAATGCAAATCTTCTAAGAGAAATATTATTATCATTCCCATTTTACAGATGAATTCAGACTCATCCTGATTTGGTTATATTTTGACTCTGACTTTAGTCCTTCTGTTCTTTATTTAGTCAGTTCCGTTATTTTTAAATGAGAGCATTGAGGGAAATGCCGGCTGTGCTCACCTTGACATCTAGAGGTGGGGGAATTTCCTGTCGCACCCTTAAAACCCTTCAAGTTGGGGCAGCTGTGAAGATGCCCAATGTTCCTATCATCCCTCATTGTCAAATTTCACATGTGGAAACTACTTTATAGTCAACGTACGCCACCAATAACATCTATAAATATGCAATTTGGAAACAATGTTTCTATGGCAATGTATTATTTGTCAGGGCAGTAATTATGGTTGTGCAAATGTGTTAACGGCTGGTTAGGGAAATCACACCTGTTTCTAAGTGGGTTGCAGTGACTCACTATCTTTTCTTTTCCAAATTTCATTGCTCAGAACACATGTTCTTTGAGGATGAATTCATCATTACCACTTTAATCATTTATTGCTTACTGAATGTATATAATAGGCAAAGGGGGTGAGTTTTGCTGGGTTTTGAATGAGAGGAAGAAGTTGGCTTTGGGAATGTGAAGCAGGGAGTCTTTCCAAGCACAAGGACTGGAGGGAGAAAAGGAAACATGGAAGATGGGTTATATGAAAAGCAAAGAAACTGAGAAGAGTGAATTTTAACTGAAAAGCCATGGGGAAGGAAACTTCTTGCATACGTGGGAGTAGAAAGAGCGGAAGGTAGTAGGATGTAGTATGAAGGAAATAGGTTGAAATAGAAAAAGGAAAAGAGAAAGGCTAAAGCAGAATATAAGAGAGAAAGGGGACACTGTGAGATCATTCATTCATTCATTCATTTATTCATTTGTTAAGCAAGAACTGAAAACCTGTTATGAATCCAGGAACTCCGAGGCATTAATATCCTTTCTGGGGAAACTGAGCATCAGAAAGTTCAGTAAGTTCACACAGACAGGAAATAGTCAACCTTGACTTTGAGTCAGAGCCTGGGGTCTGTGTTTTTTACCTGCCATGCTGATGCTCCTATCCCCACAAGAGGCATTGTTTTTATCATTTTTCTTATGGATTTAGATATTTCCTGAATTGAAAATATGTTTGCAAAGTAGATATGTGAGGTTCTAGGTGCTAGAGAAATTGAAAACCCTACCAAACTTGGTTGGAAAGAAATCATTAGTGAGAACAACTTTCAGGTAGTCATTTCACAATGTATATGTATAACACATCATCCCATTATACACTTCATATATAGATAATTATATTTATTAAGTCTTCTTAAATAAAGCTGGAAATAAAAGAGAGAATAACTTTTGGCATGGAGTGGTAAAAGTGCTGCTTTTACCTAGAATGAGTGAACAAGATAGCTAAGGCTGCTCCAGGAGCTTGATTTATTGTTTGTTTGTTTGTTTCTTCTCCTTTGATTTATTGATAGATATGCAAGATTTTTCAAGAAAACTGTTATTGGTTGCATATTTGGATTTAATCATTATTGTATCTTCACTCGTAAAGTCTGAGAGTGACTTATCAGATGACAAAGCTAACATTTAGTATTTTGATGAGTTAAACTCTTGACAAGGTATTATTTGAATAAACTAAAATCATTTTTTTAATTGACAAAAAGAAATCTCCTCCCCCCAAAATTGTTTTCAATCTCAGTGCAGTGCATTATCCCGACAAATTAACAAAACACATCAAATAATGTAATAGAAGCATCAGTTTGATCTTCACAGCAAATTGCCCCCCCAAAATTTAGTGCTCTTTAATTTAACAACTTAGTATATTCTGTTATCTATAACTGACCTTGACTAATGTTTCAAGCAAAAATAAACTTTCCATATGAACTTCCTGAAGTAATTTTAAGAATAGTTTGGAAGGGCCTAATAGCAAAATGAAGTGGAGTCATTTATCTAAATAAATCAGCTCCCAATTTCTCCAATGTCTGAATGAATAGTTTTATAAATAAATAGAAATTATTGTCTGCTCATTTCATGTTGTCTGCTTGTCATTTTTCATTGTCTATGATAGCTCTATGCTATTTAAAGGCACAGCTTAGCTCCTTTGAATCAAAGTTTGCCTGATACATAGTGGCTCTCCTGCATACATGAGCACTTAGAAATCATTATCAATTGTAATTATCGGTAATCATAAAAAAATTGTAATTTATGTGTTTCCAGTTAAGTCACAGTCTGTGTTTTGTTGCCAGTGTCCTTGTAACATTAGGATGCTAGCCTGTTGCAAAGGTCCTCTTCTCCGAGATGCAAAATATTTTTCAGTGCATTGCGTACTTATTAAGTATCTTCTATGCACTTAGCATTGTACATCTTGAGGTTGGAAATCCATGGCATATTAATAGTAATTGCTTAGGGAAGATTTACAGTCTCATTTAGGAGGTACATCTCTATAAATGGAAGCAAAGAGGTAACAGTTCAAATCAATACATATTCAAGTGCCAAACTGTGTGACCCAAACAGTATGTGCCAAGGAGATCAGAAGAAGGGAAAGACTGATATCAAGCGATCTATGAAGGCTACTTGGGAAAAGTGTGCCTTGAATCCTGAGCAGTGAGCCTAGGACGTAGTAATGGGTGTGACGATTATTAGTTGAATGAATAAATGGAGTAGGAATAGGGAAGAATAGTGGGAAGGGCATGAGCAGCAGGGGTAAGAGGTAATTCCATCAGACTTTCAAAGCTGGCTGGGTATCATCAGTATGTGGATTTCTACTTCTCTGGGACCTTTATTTTCCCCCAAATGATTGCTCTGTATATTCTCTTGCCTTTTTTCCAACAAACTCACAAACCTCCTACTTCCTGTTCAAAAGGTGTCCATGTACCCCTCCCGCCCACGTGTATAGTGGTTGACCTTTCAGCAGTCACTTCCATGTGCACTCCCTTCACTTCCCAGGGACTAAACTTATAAAATGTTCTGTGTACCCAGCTCTACAGAGAAGGAAATTGGAACTCATAGATGTAAGGAAGCCCGCTAAGAAATAGATGCAGTGACCATGCCCACAGCTCCCAAATTATTATTTTTTATTAGAAGATCACTAAAAAAAGAAGTCAGTGCCATGAAATAAGTTTGGGGAGGACTGCATACTCTCATCGTTGTACATTTTATAAAGCAAATTACCATATTATAATCTCTGAGAAGCTCTGTCCTAAAGAAACCTGTTAATTTTTTAATGCAGCATTTCCCCTAATTTATGGTCACAATCTTTTTATCCCTTTACCAATTATCAGTGTTTCCCAGATCATCTGAGTGTGTATGTCATATTTCTTCATCCCAAACATGGCTCTAGAATTTCTTCAAATCCTAGCCTCCACCCTCCTCTTCTACTATTTTTCAAAATTATAGATACACCTGTCTTAAAAATGTTCCTTCCATCTGCTAATTTATCTGAATCCTTTTCCAGGATACTATGGGTTGAACTGTATCCTCCCCAAAATTCACATGTGGAAGTACTAATCTCTAGCATCTCAGAATGTGACCTTATTTGAAAATAAGGTTGCTGCAGATGTAATTAGTTATGTTAGATGAGATCAGACTGGAGTGTGGTGGGTTCCTGACCCCTAATATGACTGGCATCCTTATATAAGGGGAAATTTGGACACCTGCCCTCACACCAGGAGAGTGCCATGTGAAGTTGAAGGCATTGATTGGGGTGATGCATTTATAAACCAAGAAACACCTTTAGTTTCAGCAAATTGCCAGAAGCTAAAAGAGAGGGAGGGAACAGATTCCCCCTCATGGCCTGCCAGAGGACCCAAACCTGCCAATACCCTGATCTCAGACTTCTGGACTCCAGAATGAGGAGGCAATAAATTTTGGTGGTTTAGGTCACTGTGTATGAAGTACTCTGTTGGAGCAGCCTGAGGATACTATACACAGCAGATCCTACACTCCCCTCTCCAGAACGTCCTTCTTTTCCAACCCCCCCTCCCCTTTGTAACTGCTGGATTCCCCAGAGCTCAGCACAAATGTCACCTCTTCAGCAATGCTTCCCTTGACTTCCCCAGCAAAACCAATTGCCTTCTCCCCTGGACTTCCATAGCACTTTTTATTTCCCATTGGTCTGTAAACCCCTCAGAAATCATCTTATTCTTCTTTGTATTCATAGCACTTAACAGAATGATGGTCACCCTTAGTTAGGTACCCAATAAATGTGTGTTTGAATGAACAGCTGAATGACTAATGGATCCCTGGTGTTTTTGCTCCTGACTTATTATGTGTCACAAAGCCCTGGAATGGCGGTCATGCTGGCCCTCTGACATGGCACAAACAGCTTTCAACAGAGTAAGTCCAAGTGTAGGATAAAAGTGGTCATTAGCATCACTTGACAACCCTTTGCTAGAGGCTCAGATGAGATCAGCGTGTTATAAGCACATTATGATATGGTCCTACCGCAGATGCCGTTAGATCAAAGCACCCGGGCTCCCACCATCCAGTTTCAATTTCATACTGATGCCTGGGGGGATGGAACTGCATATTGCAGAGCAAATCCTTCATGGTTTTAATTGGAACATTCAGGACTCTTAATACCTATGATGGTTCTAGTGTGAGATGTAGGAATTTTTAATTAGCACCTTTGCCATGGATTTATCTCCTTCCCTCCATTATAAAAAAAAATGTCGATTTCATAGTTATATTGAAAGTTTATAAATATAAACTTAGTTATATTGAAAGTTTATAAAATTGTTTGTGAGTTAAGAGTCATAATTGTGAATGTGTCAGAACTGGGTTTTGACTAGAACGATGAGGAATTAAGTATAGCTGCTTCTTGTTGTTTTACTCTGGTGTTCATGCCTATTGTATCTGTGAAAAGTGGATTTTGCCAGGGTTATATTGTGAATTTACAGAAAGAAAAATTTAAAAAGCACCCATTTTTCTTTAGAATACTAAATTTTACTCCCAGGGGACTGACTGTCTTGGTTTGCCCATGATGGACCAGATTAGCACTGAAAATCCTGCATCCCAGGAAACACTCAGCGATGGGTCCTCTTAGATAATTGATTGCTCCTTTGGCACCTCCTAGTTTTTGATTTCTGTAGTTTGGTGATGCTACAACTTCAATTCAAGGATATTTTTAGGCTTCAAATCTAGTGGGCTTAATGCAAGCTGTATATGCTGAAAGTCATGTCATCACACAATTGGGCTTGGACAGAATAGCTTTTGGACTGCTGAATAGGGCATAGGGACCATTTAAAATTGACCTTGAATTATATATAAAATTTTAAAAAGGGAATATTTAATCTAGAGAAGGAAATAGAAACAAATATTGCCTTCGTTTGGGGGATACAATACCACATTTTGTTTATCCGTTCATCTGCCCATAGACATTATGGTCATATCCACCTTTTGGCTGTTGTGAATAATGGTGCAATGTGTGTAAGTGTAGAAGACACATTCGGTTTCAATTCTTTCAGTTCTTTGGAGTGTATTCCCAAAATGTAATTTTTATCATCAACCTTATAATCAGTAAGTGATTGACAAGATAGAATGCACCAGTGTTTCTGGTCTTATCTTCTCAGTGCTGCAGCTGGCAATGCTGAGGCTGTTTCCCTGAAGCCAGGTGGCTCCTATGAGCCCAGTTGGGGGGACACTGGAGAGAGTGGTGAAGCTAGAGGGGGACGAAGGACACCCTTTTTTTTTTTTTTTTTTTAATTTTTCATTCCCTGTTAACTCCTTAATTTCAGTGCAGTGTTCCCCCGGCCTCTTTTTTCACCTCAGCTTTGCTGTTCTTTCGGGGCAGAAACTGAATTCATTTTGCCACTTTCCTGTCCCAAAGACAGCGGACACAGAAAGTTAGTCCCTCCTCAGAGATCTGGGCTGAGCTTACGGGACTTTCCCCAGGAGCAGCGGCCCCCAGGATCCACTCATCCTTGCCTTCTCAAAGATTCCTTCCACAGGGGCCTCTTCCAAGCAACTCAGTTGAGAAGTTGTTCCTCTAACTTTGCTCCTTTAGTCTTGGGGGCAAGACTTGCTTCCTGCCCTTGCTACTTCCTTGATAGGTGAGCGTTCTCTTTGTGTATTTTCTGTTACTTAGTTAACAGTTCTTTTGCTAACTTCTCTTTTTTGAAATAACCAGCCTGTTCCCCTCTCCTGCAGAACCCGGAGGACACATTGTGTACTATGGGATTATCCTGATCCACCTTTTCCTCCACCTTTTGTTTTCATGTTCTGCAAACTCCATTTACTTTTGTGTTCATGCAGTGTGTGGAGTTCCCACGGTTCTAGCCACATTTCGTATTCCTCCAGTTATTTCTCTGAAATGTTTAGCAATATCAATGTGGCAATTTCCCACCTAAGTTTCAAGTTAATGTTGAATACTTTCCCTAGAGAAAGTACAGCTCTTTTCCTAGAGCTGGAAATTCTTCTAGAATACCTGACTGTACATAAGCCCAAACTAATTCTGTTAAAGAGGTTCCTTTTGGAGATCCTTTGACTGACCATGAGGAGAGGGATCTAAAGTGTTCCTTTAGGGACATTTAATAATGCTGGCTTTTTATGGTGTTTTTATTACTACTTTTGTTACTACCATTATTATCACTTTTTATTATTTTTATCTAGATAGATCAGAATCCCCTTATGTTTTTATACATGCCTACCACCTGGCATTAGAAGATGATCCTAATAACTTTTTCCTGGCCTGTACTGTTCCAGGCAATTTTATTAAGTTTTTTAATATGCATTATTGGTGTGTTTTTCAACTCAATATATATCATCCCCATTTTTGTAAAAGATTTTATTTATTTATTTGACACAGAGAGAGATCACAAGTAGGCAGAGAGGCAGGCAGAGAGAGGGAAGGAAGAAGGCTCCCCACTGAGCAAAGAGCCCCGATGCGGGGCTTAATCCCAGGACCCCAGGATCATGACCTGAGCCGAAGGCAGGGGCTTTAGCCCACTGAGCCACCCAGGTGTCCAATATTATTCTCATTTCATATAACATAAATGATGCTCAGAAAGGACTTCAATGTGAATCTACCTACTATAGCCAGTGTCGTTGTCACAGACTGAAGTCTTGCTTGAATCTTTGATTCCCAAGCAGCAAATGTGGCATCAAATAAATGGTTCTGATATTAAGGGTTTATGAAATAAACAAATTGTAAATAAGGTATTTATAAAATGCACAAAATTTATGGAGAGAAGTTTACATATGCATATGTATACATACATAAAATTTATAATATACACACTAATCATTCATATATATATATATATAAAACAAGAAGTGTGTGTGTGTGTGTGTGTTTGTGTGTGTGTGTACATTTTCAGCATGATAGGCCCCTGAACTTGGCTGTATGACCTTCAACGGACAATGCATTCTTTCCATGGGAGTTACTTCATCTGTAAAATGGGGATAATAATATCTGCCTCATTGGGTTTTGTGAGGATTAACTGAATTAATCTTTGTAAAGTGTTGGCACAGGGCCTGGCACATCATATTCGATAAATGCCAACTCTCTCCCCTCACTTCAGACTGTCAAGCTGTAAGACAAATTGGGACATTGTATGTGATTGGGTGCCATAAGCTGTAAAGATCTATATAAATTTAACATGTTCTTATTATAAAGCTGTATTATTAGTTAAGTCAGAAATGCAAGAAGTTAATTATTCTGAGAAGAATGAGATGTGACTTTCAATTATTCCGGTTGATGAAGAAAAGGTTTAAATGGATAATCTAAAACAAAGGACTGTTAGTTAACAGAATAAGCAAATTAGACTGTATTATATTGATATGTTATTATCAATTTCAACTGTGATTAACTGCCAATTAACATATGGCTGCTTCTGAGAGGCAACAACAGAGAACAGTGAACAGAGAGACAAGTCTCCTCATCCTGAAACTCCTTATCTTTGCCCAGAAGTGACTTCTAACTTCCTTAGGCTGAGGGGTCTGGAGTGTGACCTGGTTGTCAATATTCTCCAGCTGATGAAGTTCTAGAACCTAGGTGAGGTTCGGTGGGGTGAGGTCCAGAGCCGATGACCAAGAAAGAATTCTTGAGACATCTTTGGTGCAAAATGGTGGTTTATTAAAGCACAGGGACAGGACCCATGGGCAGGAAGAGCTGCTGCCTCAGGGATGTGAGGAGTGGCTGGTTATATACACAGGAGTTGGGTAGGTGAGGACAAAGGGGTGTTCAGAAGGGCTATCAGGGTAAAGAAGACTGTCAGGATATTGAAGGCCTGGTTACGATCAAGCCAAGGTCGTTTTTCCCTTTAATGAGGCACTAGCATGAAGACAATTGGGAGTTTCCTGGTAGAATGTCTTCCTGCTATCAAGCGTCCTTGTTAGTGAGATTAGGGTTTAGAAGAAATTTAACTTTATTTACATTTCCTTCTGCCTCAGCCTCCTTCAGTTTTTATGGAGGGGAGGGTGATGTTAGGGCTTGGGGAACTCAGTTCCGTGCCGCTGGAAATTGGGCTATTGGTAAGGTAACTTCTTTGTTGTAAATCTCAAGGACATTTGTAAACCAAGGGAGACTCCTCCCTTGCTGGATTGTGATCTCTGCAAGTTAACTATTTATTTTTCTTTTAGGGCAGTCAGGGGTGCCCGAGGAATGTCACACATATTACCAAGGGGAGTGGGTGGAGAGGGGGTACAAGGTGCCAGCTTTTGCTTTGTCCTCAGCCAGCCTCCTGCTCCCTCATCACAGCAACCTTCCCATGTAAGTTTTTTTAGCATAACTCACGGTCATCTGGCCAGTCTTATCAAACATTTGTTTTTGTTTTTTAAGATTTTACTTACTAAAGAGAGAGATAGAGTGAGAGAGAGAGAGAGAGAGAGCAGGACTGGGGGAGGGGCAGAGGGAGAGGGAGAAACAGGATCCCCACAGAGCAGGGAGCCCCATGCGGGACTCGATCCCAGGACCCTGAGATCAGGACCTGAAGGCAGACGCCTAACCAACTCAGCTGCCCAGGTGGCCCTCACCAAATGTTCCACTACAAGGTGATGTGCTGGTCTGTTTGGTAATGGTTCCTTTCTCTTTCTTTCCCCTGTTCTGCCCAGCATCACAGGAAACTCCTCTTCCCAGGCTTCTAAAACACACTGGGAGGCTCTGGCAGAAGCCTGGAAGGTGGGAGGAGGGGAGAAATGAGATTATTTTTACCATTTCACTGCCTTGGGTGGCATCTTCAGGGCTGGCAGCAGCTGCCTCTTCATGGCTCCAATTCCTGCCAGGAGCGACTCTCTCTAAGGTCCCAACTGCTACCCTCCTCCCCCCGCCTCCCCGTTCTGTGTCCTGTGGGCAGCCTGCTCCTGGACTCTGGGAACACGCCCCTGCTTTCATCACTCTAGCCTTAAGGGGATGCGGTGGTTTCTCCAGCTGCTCTTCCTTCTTCTCCTTCTTCTCCTCCTTCTTCTCCTCCTTCCCCTCTCTGTCCCCCTCCTCCTTCCTCTTCTTAATTTTTATTGTGTTATATTAGTCTCCATACATCATTAGTTTCTGATGTAGTGTCCCAAGATTCATTGTTTACGTAAAACTTTCATCACAGTCCCCATTGGCTTTCTCAACTCTTCATCACGTTCGCAACCAATTCCTTCACTCATTTCCCCTTGTTAAGGGATGCAGAGAGGATTTTGCTTCCCGATTGAATGCCGTGCGGTGTCTGCGAGGGAGTGATATGATAGATTCCTTACACTGGTGAGAGGGGAACTGGTGGAGGTCAGTATCTCGTTCCTGAACCAGTTCCCACAGCACCACAGCACCTTCTTCCCTTTGCCCTCTACTGGAGCAGCTCCAGGAGACATCAGGTCCCTTCCTCCCGGGTGGAACGAGGACAAATACATCCTTTCATTTTTAAAAATCAGGAAGAGGTGGCCATGCCAAACAAGCAGCAGAAGGGAAATAATCACAGTGAACTTACTGCAAAAGGAATCTGCCATGTATTGATGACATGCAGACACATCACTGTCCAGCTCTGGGGACTGGTGGGGTATGTGACTGGCTAGAAACAGCTGCTGGCGAACTGACATGATTTCTATTACTTTCACAGTACCTTGCCAAATGGCCCAGGTTGGGGGGGGTTGTTTGTTTGTTTGTTTTTCTGTTTTGTTTTGTTTTGTTTTTTAAATCTCTGTTTTCTGGCCATTGGAAACAGCATCAATGATTATGCTTTTCCCTTAATTCACTGTCTGTTTTTATTTTTATTAAAGACATAGATTTGTGTACAGACATCTACTATTCCGGCTGGTAAAGCCACAAACAGGGATATCCTTGTCACAAGCAAGATCTCATTTAATCTTTGTAACAGCTGCAAAGCAGATAATATTGTATCTCTTTTCAGTTGAGTCTCTGAGAGGCTTAAGTCGTTAAGCCAAAGCTACACACACACCCTATAAATGGCAGGACTTAGGTAACAACTCAAATTCGTCTGACCCCGATACAAGAAGTTCTTAATTTCTATAGGAAAAATGGCATCAATGCAGGTAGAAGATGACAACTTTCGATAAAAGAGAACTTCCAAATGAAATGAAACACTCCTTTCCTTTTACTGTCTGTGTCCAATATCCTCCTCAGGTCTTACTCTCCCAGATGACCCAAGAGTCATGGCACCCCTTGGCTCCTGAAATCAGATGGCTAACATCCTTCTTTCTATGTGATCTAATCTCCCATTTAGTAGAGGTTGCATAGTAATGAAGGGAATTCTTCGTGAGCTGGAGCCAATTGCACACTCGTGGTGCCACAGACAACTGTATTTCTACTTTTCTCCTCTGGTCCTTTTCAGAAGCAGTCTAGCAGGGAGTCGGGGAGCTGTCAGCAGACCCACGCTGTTCAGCTATTCTCGGAATCCATTATTGAAGTCGGAGGCTTTCCTCCCCCTATTCAGACGCTTGCCTGCTAGTTCTGAAGAGGAGAAGGTAGAGTGCTCTGAATCCCTTCAATTACTTGTTTCTGGGTGAACGTGGTTCAGGGAATGTTAATGGTACCTTCTCTAAATACCTTTTAGAAGAGACAGCATGAACAAAAGTCTGAATTCCAGACCTTAGGGTCTCCAGTCGTGCTTGCCAAAATAGAGATTCAAAGGATACCCTCCCCTAGTTATCCCCTAGTGCCTGGATTTCAACTCTGTTTTCTGAAAAGACTTTTCCCAAGCAGAAAGAGTTTTCACTATTGATTTATCTTTCTCTCACTATTTTTTTTTTTTTTCAGATTGTTTCGGCAACATTCTAAAATGCATATGTAATGAATATCCTGTTCTCTGGGTTATTAGTTGTTTTTCTTCTCTGGTCTGCTAGTAAAATGAGGTAAAAAAAAAAGACATAGTTATATTTTTGGAGGGTCAGTTAGTGAAGCAGTTCTTGAAATACATTTTTCCCCATTCCGATACTTAACTGCTGGATATATTTTTTGGAATTTAGCTAAATTCTGGTCACCAATCCTCAGACTTTAAATTTGTAAAATTTGGGGCAGAGGATCATCTCTGAGAGAGATGAGAAAGCCCCCCCTTGAAAACTACAATGGAATGGTAGACCATCTTGCATGGGGAGGAGAGAGTTAAATCAGTAAACTTTACCTCTTCCTTTTCATTTCTTCCTCCATTTATACTTCTGTCTTGGTCCCTTTCCATATTTATTTCCAACCCCTGATCACATTCTGCAAGAACATTATCAATAAAATGCCTTTCAAAGAGGAATAACGACATAGCACCAAATCTGTCATCACTGGTTGGTTACCAAATTACACATCTTCAAATATGGTTTCACAAAATTGCTTGTAAGGTTGCATAAATCAAGGTGTCTCTTGTTAAGACAAATAAAAGATTAAATCATCAACATATGTCAAACTTTAAGAGTTAAACTACCACTTATGCAGTTCTTAGAAAAGGATATAAAATTGAGTTTAAGACAAAGGAATGATTAGGCTTCATCAAATATTTCTGTGTTTCAATATATGCTGTGTCTCATGAAGACCTGAGTCTCTTTGAGATATTACTCCCATATATTTTCTTTAGAAAAACATTCTCTTCTGTCATACGTGTTAGTAAATAAACATTTCCTGGCTTGAAAACAGGAGAGAAGTTCCCTAAGAGTTGGCTGTCCCTCACTTAGTGTCTTTCTTCTGCAGATTAATCCTTTACTTGAATATGGCAGTGGGAGTCTGCTGGCCGAGGATGGCTTTTTACCAGATTTCACGTAGACCGAGTCCCAGTCCTGGTTCTGTACCTCTATCTACTTTCCTGCATGTGACATCTTTCACCAGCAGGGCCAGTGGACCAACAATGTGTTGCTACCATAGTCACGCTAGGTCTGGAGTGAGCCTGTGAGAACTGGAACTGCCAGCAACTGAGATGTGGACAGAATTGTTTGCCAGCGACCCTCACCTTGAGTCGTCCTTCTTCTTCACATTTTACAAACCCAGGGCATCAGCCCATAGGCTTTGTCTTCCCTGCTTTTAACTTTTCCAGGTACTGTTCTGTTCCTCTAAACAATCCAAATGTGTTTGACTATGAACCACACCACAAGGCCTTTCTAAGGAATCGAGGAAGTAAATTGAGTATGAGGATTAATAATAATCAATGAATTCCTCTTTGCAAATAGCACCATTTTATTTTAATTTTATTCACTTAAACAAACATTTATTAGCATGTAATACATACCAGAAACTGGGTTAAGTTTGGGTATAAAGTAATAACCAGGAAGCTATGGCCCTGACCTCACAGATCTGAAGTTGGAAGTAGGCATGGCCCTCGAAATATAGGCAGTATGATGAGAGCTTTGATAAGGGACATTGGCCAGTCTAGTGGACCCAGGTTTGTGGAGGAAAGAGGGCTTCCCAAAGAGAATATCTTCAGAGATCTTAAGAGTGGTCTATGAGTCAGGCATAGGAAGGACCCGAGAAGGGGGAGTGGTTCTGCCAGAAGGAAAGGGAGCACAATGGTTGAGGGGAATGAAGAGAATCTGGCTCTACTACAGGGCAGAGTGGGAAGGGCAGAGGGGTGAAAGCAGATGTAAATGGGGACTTTTCTTACCACCTGCTTGAACCAAGTCAACTCTTTTAATGGTAGATGTAAGACGTAGTGACAGCCAATGGGAGACACCTTTTGGGAGAAGTCAATCTTTTGTGGTCCCCCTTTCCTAAATAATGTGACTCTTTGCTATACCTACATAATGGGCAGCCCTACCATAGACTCCCTGAGAGCTGTTTAGTTATCCTTTGCATGCATCTCTCTGGGTCCTGATGTGAAGGGGTCCTGACATACACCCTCCCCATGTAAATAAGAGAATTCTTCCCAGATCATAGGTAACTTTCCTAGATTTGTGAAATCCTGATTCTTCTCCTGGTGCTAGAGATATCACTATGATCCGTCCTTTCTGTAACTCCTCATAAGAAGCTGGGCCCGTCACAGCATAGTTGGCTTTGCTCCAGTGCTCTGAACAAAGCAGCCTTGCTCCCCATTCACAGCTGACTTGTTCAGAGCACTGAAGGAAAGCTACCCATGGGTTGACTTTGTGGAACGTGGCTCAAAAAATAAGCTGCTATAATCAGATCCTTGCTTCCTGTAATCGGTACTGGGAAATAGAAAGTCTAGGCTAGTTACTAGTGAAATGGATGACGAAAATATGCTACATGGTTGAGTGTGGATTACCCTAAGACCAATTCATGTACAGGTCAAAGTTCAGTGGCTGTTCTGGCAAGATCAAATAAGTTAATGCCTGTGCAGTCCTTAGAACACTGTCTGACACAGAGAATATACTCAATAAGGATTAGCTATTACTAATTTTGTATCTTGATGCTGACAACATGGCCAGAAAAAGCTTTCTGGCAGAGGGGCGTGTGGAACAAGCAAATGGTTAGAGAGAAACCGAAATGCCATGAGGGAGAGGCCAGGCCCAGGCCTGATACCATTTTAGTTGCAGTTTCAAATCACATGCATCCCTTATATAGATGCCCTGTCCCATGAGGTAACTTGGGAGAGATTCTGTTTTTTTATAGCTAAATAAACCCAACTAATTAACTTCGTAGTTCACAGAATGAATTAGGCAAAATGAGTTGCTGTTCCTAAACGGAGTTGTATCATTTGGGCACATGATAGCATGACAAAATAATGAACTATTGTTTTTGTTGTTGTTGTTGTTTTGTTTTTGTTTTTGTTTTTTTAAGATTTTTATTTATTTATTTGAGAGAGAAAGAAACTATGAGCAGCGGGAGGGGGAAGAAAGGTGGGAGGGGCAAAAATAGATTCCCCACTGAGCAGGGAGTTGGTCTGGAACTGGATCCCAGGACCCTGAGTTCATGACCTGAGCTGAGGTCAGACACTTTCCTGACTGAGCCACCCAAGGGCCCCTGATACTGTTAAATCCTAAAGCTCTAGACCATTTTTTTCACCCAAGGGTATGTTTATCAATGAATTAATAACCTTCCTCATTACACAGATGAGCTGATACTCTTTGGCCCATGAATTTTCACAGATTCTGCTTTGTAAAAGGTTGGGAAAAGGAACTAACTGAAAAGCTTCCCACCCAGGCCAGTTCTGATACAAGTTCCTTTGACAGTCCAGTTCCAGGAGAGGCAAAAATATATATATATATATCTGATGTGTATGGGTCCAGCCAAGACTAATAAAAGGGTCAACCATCTGAAACTTCCAATTAAAGAGGAATAAAGTAAGCAGCAAGGTAATAGTGGTCCTAATGCTGTGAAGTGCTTCCTTGTGAATGGAAATAAAAATAATTTTCTTAAAATTGAAATAAGGGTAATGTTCTCAAATGTGGTGGTGAAAGAGGATAAGCAGCTCACTTGCCAGAGAAGAAACAAGGCGGCAGAGGAGGAGGGTCAGCTAAATAGGGGACTAATCGAGACTTATGTCTCAGTCAATATGATCTGCCCTTGCCTCTAAATCAGGAATTATGCTTTTGAGCAATGCAATCAATCTTTTCGTATCTGAATTCTGTCTTCCTTCTCAGGATTATTTCGTTCAGATCACCATGCCATAGTTAAACTTTACGTTATTTCGTAAAAATGTTCCTGTTTACTTGTGGCGAGTTAAGTCATCATTTTATTTTGTTTTGTTCTGTTTTTTAAAGATTGATTTATTTATTTGAGAGAGAAAGAGAGTGGGAGGAGGCGAAGCAGAGGGAGAGGGAGAGAGAAAGAATCTTAAGCAGGTTCCACAATGCTGGGTGCGGCTTGCCACCCTGAGGTCGTGACCTGAGCTGAAATCAAGAGTGGGTGCTCAACTCACTGAATCACCCAGGCGCCCCTGGTGGTCATCATTTGAAAAGGACTGACTTGTTCAAAGAGTTCAGGGTGTCTTTGTTATTGCAGATCCTTAAAGACAGACTTCCTTTGCACAAATGGCTCTGCCCATTACACTTTCATTGTGAAGGTTCTCATGTGGAACTTTTCAAACATTCACAGAGGAAGGGAGCCTGGAGCAATGATCTCCCGGTTACTCACTGCCTAACTTCAGCCTCTGATGACATTTTGCCAACACGGTTTGCTCCATCCCCTGGCTTACTGATTGATTTGTTTGTCTTTGCTTGAGTATTATAAGCAAATCCCAGACATCACCGCCCACAGAGATACTTTGTTATGCATAAAAGACATCAAATATTGTATTACTTAAAAAACAAACAGAAAGGGAAACTTGAAAAATACCGGCCCCCGCCACTGGTTTCCAGGTATCCAAATTTTACCCCTCCAAGGCCCAGTTCAAACTTACTAGACTCCCTCTCAAGAGGTCTGGCATCATCTGACCTACACATTTGGGAATTCGCTTTCTGCTGTCTTACCTGTAACATGTCTTTAATTGACTTGATACAATGTTAAATTTTCTATTTTTATTGAACTTCTCAAGTGTTTATGTTATATCCCAAATAAGAATGGGGAAGCAATGAAGGCTAAAGGAAAACACTCAAGTTAGACTCAAGGAAGCCCTAGGTTTCAATGGGGATTCTTTTCTTTTACTTAAGTTTTCAGAGTCTCCATTTCTATAGCTGCAAACGAAGATGAGACTGGCTTGTTACGCTGTAAGCTACCCACATTTTTACTCACAATTGTAATTGTACTTATTTTAGTAATTTAATTTTTAAATGTGGGATTCATGCTGCATGAATATATATTTCAGCAAGACCAGAAGTATCGCCCATGATTTTTTTTTTAATCCAATAAAATACCATAAATCACACACACACACACACACACACCTGGGAAGATTAAATGATTAAATGAGATAATGAATGTGAAATGTCTGGTCCACAGCAGATTACAATAAATGGTACCTATTATCATTAGCTTGTGACTATCTGCCTGAAAGAAGACCTCATGTCTTACAAAACTTGTTTCTTTCTACACAGAGCTTGACCCCGTGATTCATATACAGCTGGGATAAGCTCGATTAATATTTGGGTCATCAATTTGCTGATATACCAGTTAGAATAATGTTTACTAGGAAAAAAATGGGACTGGCAACATAGAGTGATCAGCAAATCAATCAGGAGAGAACTTCTGATGTGGAGTCACAGGTGAAAGACCAGATAGAATGTGTCCTGAGATTCAGGTATGATTCCTGTTCTAGAAACTCACAAGCAGGAGATTTTGAAACTTTCCTTGGGCAATGTATAAATAACTTCAGAGCTGTAGCTCAGCACATGGTTATTACATTCTGATTTATCTTTCTCTAATCTCTCTCTCAAAATATGGAAAAAATCTATTAGACAATTTAGCAGAAAACAGGGACAACCTCTCCTAAGCCCTTGTGATCTACTAATCCTCCCTCAGACTTGCTGGCAATTTCCAAAGCTGTTTCTTTGGATTCTTCTAGTTTTGGCTTAAACATCTCGGAAAGACCTGTGAAACAGACTAAAAATTATACGATCCCTCAGGGTAATGTATTTTGTATGCATTTATGTGGTCTAGGGAATGTACGACCACAGTCTCAAAGAGCCACACAAAGTATCTGGAGGTTGCCGTGTTTCTAATACAAGTCCACAAACCTCTCAGAAAATAGTCTTCAGCCTGAAGTCTCTCATGGCCCCCATGCTTCTCTGTTCTCTGAGAATTTTGCCTACAGTGGGCAAATGTGTAGTGGTTCAAAACACATTAAAAATGCAATCACATGGGGCACCAAGGAAAACATAAGCAGGTTTAATTGTTAGGAAATCTCCAGTACTCTGACCCTCCACACACTTTATCCTCTCCCAGAAACCTGCAACTCAGTGCTATTTCTTCAAATGCTCCTGGGACAGGTCGCTGAGATTCTCCATGGGGAGGGAAGGCCAGACTTCCCAGACTGGTGGCAAATTGCTGTGCAGTATTATTAGCCTGTATTAGTTGAGTTGGCAAAACCTCTCTCCCTTGCCTGTCAATATTTATTGATTTTCCATAGTGTTCAGAGCTGTGTGTAAGTCCTCATGTTTCCTTCTCCTCAGCCTCCTCTTGGTAACAAGGTCGTCTTCCATTCTAGGCTAAAAAATAGAAAGACATGACCCTGGATCCCTTCCCCCTCTAAAGCAAGAAAATTGCACTACAGGTGATCATATTTTTTTAAAGATTATCTGTTTTGGGAGGGGGGTGCAGAGAGAAAGAGAGAATCTCCAGCAGACTTCCCGGTGAGTGTGGAGCCTGATGTGGGGCTCAATCCCAAGACTCTGAGATCACAATCTGAGACTGAATCAAGAATTGGACACCTAACTGACTGAGCCACCCAGGCACCCGATGTGATCACATTTTTAATGTGTTTTAAACCACTACACATTTGCCCACTGTAGGCAAAATACTCAGAGAATAGAGAAGTATGGGGGCCTGTCAGAAAATAGTCCTCAGCCTGTAGTCTGTCATGGGCTATTTAACTTGAAAATGGGGGAAGACTGGTAGATGGGAGCTCCTTCTTAGAGAAGCTCTTCAAGAAGCATGTGTTCTTGATCTGCAGCGTCTGGCGTTACACTGGGGCCTTGGTGGGAATCAGGGAACAGGGTGAGCATAAAGCACAGAGGGGCAAGATGAGTGAACTTTCTGTGCAGACACTGGTGGGAGTAGGTGGAGATGAACCAGGGAGTGGGTCTTTTCCTGACATGACTCTGCTCCCCCTGCCACCCTGACTCGCTGTGGCCTTTGGAGTTTCCAAGGGGACCACTGAGGGCTGGGCACCTGGGACTGAGTAGACACCCTGCTCATGTGGGCATGGATCCGGTCATCTAACAAGCCCCACATCAGACATAGTGGCAGGGGAAGGGGGAGCTTCCCCATAAAAGCTTCCATTTCTTAAAATTGCATTAGAGAGAGAAGTACTTTCAGGAAAAGAAATACTTCTTAACGTCATTCACAGACAACTGCTAGCAATGAAGTCCTTTGCCCACAGTAAGCAATTGTTTCACCTTCTGACCACGAAACTGTGTTGAACACAAGATACATTTAGACTGGGGTGGGGAGGCAGAGGGAGAAAGAAGGGGTGCGAAATAGGAAAAAAGAAGGCTCTTCCACAAGAAAAGGTAGGTCTATGGCATATTTAATTACATGGCCATGGCTTACATGTTTAAGGGCTTACTAGGTGACAGAGGCTGAAGATAGCAATATCGATAAAGTCAGCCCCTTCTTCTCCAGAAGGGTCTGGTGAGGGTGGAGGGGAGCCCTTCACAGAGAGCAGCTCCTCTGCTTCTCATAGCAACCCAGGATAGCAGGGAGGGCAGATCGACTCAAAGTGAGACCTGTTGTCTCATATCACACAGATAGCACTTACAGGAGCCTTTTCACTCCACCACACTACTCGGAATCTAAATTAGCCGTATACAACAATATGAAGGCCTCATCCAACTTTATTCATTGGGCAAGTTTAGAAATAATTATAGTATTGTTTGCCAGTGAAGAGAGGTGACCAAAATACTTTACAAGTTTCTTCCCTTAGAGTGAACTATTTCCCCTGCATATCTATTTGAACATAGAACAGATTCAAAATACTTTATCAGAGGGAACGGAAAAAAAAACACATCAACTTAGTCATTGTCAAAATTATCATAAGTTCTGAACTAGAGGATTTTAAATTTTAATGAGCTTTATTAGGTATTTTGTTCCCTTAATATTTTATGCCACTGACACTTTTCATCAAAAGGGCATAGAAACAGTGTATATTTTTGAAAGCGTAAGAAAATTCTGAGGAACTAATTTTCCATTTAACCTTAAGTTCAATAAACTTGGCTCTTTGCAAAGGAAGCACGTAATTCTACCATCAAAATCAACCTTTCATGGATTCGGTATTTTTTTTTTTTAAAGATTTTATTTATTTCTTTGAGAGAGAGAGAGAATGAGAGAGAGAGCATGAGAAGGAGGAGGGTCAGAGGGAGAAGCAGACTCCCTGTGGAGCAGGGAGTCCGATGTGGAACTTGATCCCGGGATTCCAGGATCATGACCAAAGCAGGCAGTCGCTTAACCAATTGAGCCATCCAGGCACCCCAGAATTTTTTTTTAATATTTTATTTATTCAACGAAGAGAGACAGAGAGAGAGAGGGAACACAAGCAGGGGGAGTTGGAAAGGGAGAAGCAGGCTTCCCACTGGGCAGAGAGCCCGATGCGGGGCTCAATCCCAGGACCCCAGGATCATGACCTGAGCTAAAGGCAGATGCTTAATGATTGAGCCACTCAGGCATTCCAGATTCAGAATTTTTAAGAAAGTCTAAAGTAACTTGATAACCTTAAGCTAAATCTTTCTGAGAAAAGGTAATTTTTTCCTGGGGCCACTTTTTAAATATGACTTGCTATTACAGTTGTATGAATGAATATCTGAAAATAGCAAACTTCTTATATTCATTCCTTTGTATTTTCCTCAGAATATTGCTATTATCCCTATTGAGCAACTCTATGATGTATACACAGGATGTTCTTACATCTTCTAGAGGCCTGTGGAGCAAGAGAAATGGATCTTTGAGTTAGACTATTCTTTCTTTTCTTCCTTCCTTCCTTACCCCCTTCCTTCTACTGCTCCTCTCATGAGTAAGCAATTTTTGAGCCCCAGAGTTGCCCACATATTTATTCTTCTATGTTTATTCCAGGTTTCCTGGAAGATACAAATAAAGATGGTATCAAAAGTTCCCACCAGAATGCAAGCTGGTGCGGCTACTCTGGAAAACAGCGTGGAGGTTCCTCAAAAAATTGAAAATCGAGCTACCCTACAACCGGCAATCGCACTACTGGGCATTTACCCTAAAGATACAAATGTAGTGATCTGAAGGGGCATGTGCACCTGAATGTTTATAGCAGCAATGTCCATAATAGTCCAACTATGGAAAGAACCTAGATGTCCATCAACAGGTGAATGGATAAAGAAGATGTGGTATATATATACAATGGAATACTATGCAATTGTCAAAAGAAATGAAATCTTGCCATTTGCGACGATGTGGATGGAGCTAGAGGGTATTATGCTAACCGAAATAAGTCAATCAGAGAAAGGCAATTATCATATGATCTCCCTGATATGAGGAAGTTGAGAGGCAATGTGGGGGGTTTGGAGGGTAGGAAAGGAATAAATGAAATAAGATGGGATCAGGAGGGAGACAAACCATAAGAGACTTAATTTCACAAAGCAAACTGAGGGTTGCCAGGGGAAGGGAGCTAGGGAGAGGGTGGTTGGGTTATGGACATTGGGGAAGGTACGTGGTATGGTAAGTGCTGCGAAGTGTAAACCTGGCGATTCACAGACTTTGCTTTGCTTCACAAAACAAAATCCCACAACCCCTGGGGCTAATAATACATTATATTAAAAAAACAAGGGGGGGGGGGTCTACCAAAGAGTCATGGATGGCAGAGAGGATCCTCTATAAATGAAAAAGAATGAAGGGAGAGGTAGAGAAAGATGTCATTTAATACTTCATCCTTTTACAAGTATCACCATATTAGGAATTAAGGAAGCAAACATTTGCAAGACCCCAAAAGGGTATATATTCTTGGGGATCTGGCAGGGTGGGGAAGAAAGAGGCAGATGAGACTCAAATACACCTCTTCAACATACTTATGTCTTAGAATTACATTTCAGCTAACAATGTTTGGGGCTGGGTGTGGTTTTGCTGAGAAATAAACCCAGGCGCCCCCCTCCTAAGCTTTTGACACTCTGCTGGCCCCACATCTCTCTGCCTCTGGGACTCTCATGGCATAACGAGCATACAAAACACATAAACAACAAAAATAGCACAGAGTGCTATGGAAACAGAGAAAGGAGACATATTTTCTTGCTGAAAATTGGAGAAGATTTCATGAAAGATTGATAGATTTTGAAGTATAGTTTTGAACTACATTTTGTAGTATGGATAGTTTTACCACTGAGAGAAGAACATGAATGAAGAGTTACTAGGCACTTTGATAGAAGGTCAGAGTTGTAAAAACCGTTTCCAGGAAACAGTTAATAGGTGTAATGAAAAACACAGGTTGTGGTGGGAGATTACAAGGTGGAAAGAAAAGAATGGTGGCCAGATTATGAGAAATCTTGAAGGAAATTAGCAATGGGCATTAGAGAGCCACTGATTTGGGGGGAGAGAATGGGAGGAGTAGAGTGAGGAGAAGATAAGCTGGGCGGGTCCACCATCAGATCTCTACTTTAGGTAACCTTTTATAGGAGAACGGAAGATGACGCATGGGAGAACTCTTGTTTTTGAACTCTAGCTTCCTATTGTTGGTTGGTTGCTGGGAAGCAATCTCTGAGATGGAGATTTGCAAACTCAGGAAGTTTATCACCCTTACGATCCACGCCTGTGGAAAAGCGATATTAAGGCAAAGGGAGGAGTTGCCATCATAACAAAGGTCTCAGGTTATCCCAGAGGGAGCCCCAGAGCTGGGAAGCCTGTTAAGAATTATATTAAACTGGGCTAATGGGGTTAGACCTTATCCCCACATCAGTCGGTCATTGGATAAAGAAGTAGGTGTGGCCTTAGTCAGCTGAGGTCAATCACCGAGAGGAGAACTCGGCTGCAACTGACAGAACAAGCCATCAGTTGTCACCACTCTCAGCAATTGGTGGAATGAATGTTTCAGTTCAAACCTCATCCCCCGTCTTTCCAGTTTCCAGAAAATGGCACCACCATGTACTCCATTAATCATGCCAAAGCCTAGGGACTTCCTTGGCTTCCCTCTTTCCTTTATGTCTCTCATTCACTCCACCAGGAAATCCTATCAGCACTTCTTTTAAGGAGTTCATCCATTTAAAGTCAGTGTACATTAATCTTAACTCATACCCCCTCATCTACCCCTGGGACTGTTACAGTAGACTCCTATGTGGTCTCCCTGCTTCCGCTCTTGCTTGCTTTCAGTCTCCTCTCCATATAGCACTGCATCCGTGCCTGGAAATTAATGAATGTTCGGTGTATATTAAATGAATAAATGAAAGAGCTCAGAAGATACTGATTTCTTTAGCCACCGAGGGACTATTATAGTGAAATGGAGAATTTGTTGGCCCCTGGATAATCTAAGGGGAAAAGGAAAAAGAGAAATAAAATTTGGATATTATGGAATGTCTTTAGAGAGTAAAATCCTATAAATGTCAACACGTGTTAAACTTATGTCTAAAATTTTAGTTAATTTGTTAATAAATGAGGGAAGTAGTGAGAAGTTACAACCAGTTCAAAGGTTCGTTCAGAGTAACACAGGTATACTAGCAATGAGTAATGCTGAAATGATTTTATAAATAGTTGTAAAATTGGAGCGCCTGGGTGGCTCGGACATTAAGCTTCTGCCTTCAGCTCAGGTCATGATCCCAGGGTCCTGGGATCAGCCCCACATCAGGCTCGCTGCTCTGCCGGGAGCCTGCTTCTCCCTCTCAGGCTCCCAGTGCTTGTGTTCCTGCTCTCACTCTTGCTTTCACTCTCTCTGTCAAATAAATAAATAAAATCTTAAAAAAAAAAAAAAAAGTTGTAAAGTTGGCTTATAAAAGGGGGGGTGAAATCAGTTTTATTTCTACGTTTTAATTTGTATCGCCATGGATAAGAATAATTTGCATTGCTATCAGTTATACATACAATCCACAGAGATATACAATAGTTTCAAGACTGGAAATTGTAGGGACCCCATAAAATCAGCTTATCTATATGTAGACACCTAGTTTCTCATCAAAGATACCTAGTAATCTTTTTAGTTCAAGTCTCATAATTTTTTTTTTTTCCTTTTATGGGGAAGAAGAACCAAAGTGAAAGAAAGAAAACAAAGGGGAGATTGTGTGGTCAGTTTTAGTGTAATGCTTGTTTTCTTGGAGCAATTATTACTGGCAAGTCTTTAACTCTCAAAATGTCCTGGTTTGGAAGGTAAGATGTAGTTAGCCTGTCTGGAATTCACTGTGATTTTGCTGCTATTCACCTAAAACCACCTGAGGTACACAATGAAGAGATTGAGCTGAGATAGAGTTACACCGTGAAGGATTAGCACCTATTCAATTTCAACTCTAAATTCAAGTGGCAGCCAGTCAAGATGTGAGTTTTGAAATGGGCAGAGTGTGGAGCAGCCCTGGCTACTTTCTAGACTGTCTCTCAAATGGGAACCTTAATGCATCTGTCTTCCTGGATTTAGTCCATCTCTGATCACTGGTCATAGAACTTTCTCACAGTGGGTGGTAGTCAAAGGTTTGGACAGCCTCACCTTTTAAAACATGGGGGATTTTGTGGTTTTTGGTAACACTCCAAAGCAAAATTCCACAATACTCTTTTCAAGTCTGTGTGGAACAAGCAGAAAGACAGTGGAAGGGCAAAGTATTAGTATCTTATGGCTCTAATATTCTAGTCATCATTTCCCAGACTGGACAAGCTGAATGAATGTCCAAATGACTGAATTTGCTTTAGATGTTACTTGTTTGTTTTTTTTTTTTTTTTTAAATATTCTGACTTTCTTTTTGTTTCTGCAGACCTGACAGTTGTAAGAATCTTGTTCATTCCCTTCTCTTTCCTCTGATTTACACTTTGGAGGGGTTTTCAAGTTCTTTTGCCTCTGCCTTATGCTTTGTGGCATCATGCTGAGAAGCAGGCAGCTTAACCACACTTGTAGATTTTTAGAAAGCTCACAAAATAAAAAGTGCTTTTCCCCAAATCTTAGAGGATTTGCTTATGCTTTTTTCTCTTTCAAAGTAGGAAGTCACATTGTGAACCATAAACAGAACTCATCCCCCAAGGGATTAAGGCTAAACTTAGAACCAACTATTTATGAACTTTCTACAAATGGAACCACACTTGAATCCATTCTATGAACAATAGTATGAACAAATGCAAACATAGCTACCAAAAAGTTTGCCAGTTGCAGGTTCTAATCAGTCTTCTTTATTCTAAGAAAATAAGGTCTTTGTGAAAGGTGTCAGCCCATCCTTTGAAAGTATTCTTTGAAATATAAGTCAGAGTGAAAGTCCTAACGCAGAAGTGGACTTGAGTGTTGGTTTCAAGTCCTGGAGTATTCTGGCTGAGCCTCTGATTTGTATGTGGTGAGAATCCCCCTTAGAAATGTTTTTCAATCATTGACATTTACAAAACAAGTGATTTTCCACAGAGGGCAGATCCCTAAAGTAAGTTCTGGAAAACCAGAAGAAAACAACCAGAGCAGAACCAACTTGGGCATACAGACTCACTTTCTCAAATGGGAAGGTTCATGCCACAAGCATTTTGCAGAAGATTTCTCTGAATAGTAATAATTATGACTAACATTTGCCTTGCCCTTTATGGCTTACAAAGTGCTATCAACCCAAGATGTCATTTCAGAAGCTCTCAGAGTAGATCTTAACAATATCACCTTGGGGGACTGGAAACCAGCTCAGCAGAGAGTGTCAGAAGACCATATTCCTAACTCTCACCTTATGAGTCCCTAAGGATAAGAGGTTCCTGGAAAGGATTATAAGCTGTAGTTGTTATAATACTTCAGAGTGTCTCTTTTGCAGTGTCAGTTTGACATAATACTCATTGAGTTGTGTATTATCTCAGGACCTGTTTCAAAAAGGGAGTGCTAATTAAACGTGTGGATATTTTTTGAAATTGCAGAATCTACCTTTCATTTTGGTTTCACATTCCAATCAATGCCAGATTGGTCAGACTTTCAAGAAAACGATCAGATTTACATGTATCTCGTGTATCTCTATATTCTGAAAACAGGGTTAATTCATTTATGTATTCAGTGATTATTTAAGTAACCATTTTGTCAATGCCTCCTACTTTTAGTGCATACAAAGATGAGTCAAGATTCTGCCGTCCACAAGTATACAATCTATTAGTGAGTATAAGATAGGTATATAACCCATAAGAGAAAATGTCAAAAACTTCCAAAGATGAAGAACTAGAATCTATTCTTTTTTTTTTTTTTTTAAAGATTTTATTTATTTATTTGACAGAGAGAGATCACAAGCAGGCAGAGAGGCAGGCAGAGAGAGAGGAGGAAGCAGGCTCCCTGCTGAGCAGAGAGCCCGATGCGGGCCTCGATCCCAGGACCCTGAGATCATGACCTGAGCCGAAGGCAGCAGCTTAACCCACTGAGCCACCCAGGCACCCAAATCTATTCTTGAATGAGGAGAATTAGAGCAAACCTTGCAAAGTAGAATTTGAGCTGGACCTTGATGAATGGGTAGGGTTTCGAAGGATGAATGAGAGAAGGTATTCCAATGGGATGAAAAGAATGCAAGATGGGAAAATAGGAGTGTGTTGGGGATGTGTTGAGTTACCCATCTGGAAGGAGGACAAATGATGATAAAGAATCCCCTGGATGGACAGTATTCTTGTGTGGCTCTGACAGATTTTTATTTATGTGCAGCCTAAGAAAAATAGTGACCTCAAGTAAAATTAAAATTTAAACCTATACCACATATGAGCATGAAGTCATAGTCACCTACACAGATAAGTATTTATCTAACAGTCTGTAATTAGGTATATTCACAACTCACTCACACACCTATTTTTGTAGTTATGATGTTTCTCTTTGTTGTGTAAAGAAAAAAAAAACAGATCTTATTATAAGTCATGTATTTTCTTATATCATTAAGCAAAAAAAGAATAAAACAAACAATCCAAACCCACTGCCCTCCCAAAATTACTGTTCACATTTTATGTGTATTCTTATCAACTACTGTATATGTACATATATTTTTAATATATTGTAAACATATTTCCTTTCCTGAAACTTTCTCTACATGTATTTCTTTTGCTATATGCTATTCCATTTTATAGAAGTGCCATAATTTATATAACAAATTTCTTATTGCTAGACATCTGGGCAGTTTATTGTTTTTCTCTTAAAAAACAGAAACTGTGACAATGAACAGCTTTATAATTAAATCTTTGCAACACACATAGAATTTCCTTAACCTAAATACTGAGTAGTGAACCCCCTGTTTCAGGGACTGTGTATGTGTGTGTGTGTGTGTGTGTGTGTGATCAAATTCTGTTCTTAAAAAGGTGTACCTTTTTTGACTCCCACCTGCAGTAAAACTATCTTAGTTCTCAAAGAAAATGATGCAATCTCTTAGGAGGCTGGGATAGTCAGAAACGCAGTCTGATGTTGACATTTAGGCAGAGACATTAAATCACTGAAACCTGTGTGTAGGAAGTCCTCCCCCTATATATCTCTCATCCAGAGAACCCCTCCTGTATCCATGAATAAGCATCAATTGCTATTCTCTGCATCATGAATTCCTCTTCATTACCCCCTCAGCCTTGAAAACACTTCTATCTACTCCTGATATAAACCATCTGAAAAGCTAAGGTTTGCTGCGATTTTTCATTATGCTGAGACTGATCACAGAGGCATACTATGGCAATCATGAGTACTAACCAGGCGGTAAGTAAGGGCAATTTCATTACAAGTGCACACTTGCATTTCATGCTCCTTAATCTCTGTTACTGCTCTCCCAAGCAGCAGACGCTCCCAGCTCGGATTTTGACAATGCTTCCTTTGTCAGAAACATGCTGCAATGAGAGTCAGAGAAGCTGCTGTTGCCAGGAACCTGATCTCGGGCACCTGGGGCAGAAGCAGCTTAAAAAGCCTCTGTGTGCATTTACACTTGTGCCATTGGCACACATGGCCTGACTCAAAAGAGCAGTATTAATGCAGGTTATGGTTCCATCTGGCTCAGTGGTTTTATGTCTTCATAGCCTCCAGATGTTTAATGAGTTTCCTCTCCTGCCCACCTCTTCGGGTAGTATTAAGGCCGAAGGTACAGTGGAAAATGCCCTGAGACCTAAAAAGTAGCTCTATCTGACACGTCTGAAAGGCCCACTTGCTACACTGTAATTCTTTTCAAAGCATCTATTAGCCCAGAGTCACGATTATTGAGCAAGGATCATAAATTAAATTAAATTAAATGACATGTAGGAAATGTCTGACCTGTCAGAAATATAGCCAAATAGAAATTCCTGAACCAGAGTGATAAGAAAATCAATTCCATGGCTGGTGGTTGATTAAACCCAACTTCAAGGTATTTCCCTGATATCCAGCTGCCTCGTGTAGTATTTACAGAGAATCCCTATGCAAGGTTGACTCGAAATGGATAATGTGCCAACTATTGGAAACATTCTTTGAAACCATGTTAGCTTAATAGTTCTTTGAGTGGGATACCTCTTTGTGGCAGGTGTTAGCTGATGAAGAAAGACAGAGCCACTAAGTTTTAAGTGGCTACCTACACAGGGTAAAATGAATTGAACAATGGCCGCACCATAGTTATGGGCCGGAATGCTTTACAAAATATTTCACAACAAAAATAGCAAAGACACCAACCAACCAAAAGTGGATAGAATCCCAGTCAGAATGGACACCAGCTGTAAAGAATTGGTACTTGTGCAGAATGCACTGCTGGGGTATCAGCCCTGCCTTGGGTAAGTGTGCAGATAGCAAGAGCCATGTTGTTAAAGAGTACCGACCATATACTGGGGGCTGGTGATGCATGACAGCCATAGAAGGTTGTGAGAGCTGGAAGGCAGGTTAGTGGTGGTAGTGGTGGTGGTGGTGGTGATTGTAGTAGCAGTAGTTAGTACTAAGAGCTATCATTTACCGAGGTCTTACTAGGCACTGGGTACTACTCATAAGGATTTTATTTAATCTTTCCAACAAGTCTATAAAGTAGGTATTTTCATCCAGATTACATAGATGAGGTCACTGCAACTCTGAGAACTGAAGTAACTTTTCCAAATCCACTCAGATCTGATGAGCAGAGCTGGAATCTAAAGGACTGTCTCTCCAGGAGCCCATACGCCTTCCACTCTGCATGCTGTATTTCTATGAAAAAATTGTAGTAGTCCTGGTTCTGCCATGATCAGGCCTCTTAGTCTCTTAGGTTTCAATGTCCTTATCATAAAATTAGAATAATAATATCTTCCTTAACAACTTCCGTTTTGTTTGTTTGTTTGTCTGTTTGTTTTGAAAGCGGAAATGAGATACTCTAAATGAAACCGCTAAACAGTGAGGTCCTCCAGGTTGGGAACCAAGTCATGTCCTGAGGTTGAATGCATGTCTTGCACATACTACATTATTCAATTTTAAAAGCATGCTTAAGGTTCTAAGCACATGCAACATTGTGAAAATATAGTCTTTTCCCATGAGGTGTTTGTAACTCAGTGAGATAAGATTTGTATATTAATATCAGAATAACATTCCAAGAAAACATACACTAAGTTCCAGATAATTTGATATGGTTGTCAGGTAGGAGCAAAGTTCCTTGAAGTAGGTGATATGAGCATGGAAAAAAGCAGACGTCAGGTGGAACTTTCCTTGAACCTAGAGGGCAAAGTAGCGCAAAGCTATGAATGTGTAGAAAAGAAGGGGAGGGCATTTCAGGAAAGGGGAAAGGTATGACCAAAGACATAGAAGTGGAAGTGTTAAATGCATTTGGAAAATAGTAAATAAATCTCTTTTTATATTAGAATAGTTATTTCTAATAGCACAAAAATGGCAGGGAGGACGGGTACAAAACACCTGAGTCAGGGGAGACAGCATCATCCAAAGTAAATACGCCTATGTTACCCAAGTGTGTGCCTCCATGAATATCCAAAAAAAAGGTATCATATAATCCCTCTTATCCTTTCCTTGAAACAATGTTCTTCCATGTGAATACACTTAACACTACTGAATTCTATTTTTAAATTGTTTAGAATTGTTAAATCGATAATGTGTTGTATACCAGAAAGGAATATAAAATTGTATGTTAATTATACTTCAATTAAAAAAAAACTGCCAAGAAATGATTAAGATGGTAAAAACAAAACAAAAAAGCAATACTCTTTAGGGAACTGTCCAGTCTGGGTTAATGATCTCAGTTACAACACTTATCATCCTGTGTTTTAATTGGTTGTTTTCTTTCTCATCTCCTGCATTAGCCTGTAATTTCTTTCTTACTGGTCTGTATCTCCAGGATTTAGTACCTGGCACATTGTATACACTCAATACATTTTGAGTAAATTAAGGATTTCAAGTAAGCAAATACTTTAAATAAATTGCATTTAGCTTGAAACATTAAAATTTTCCTTAACGCGATTGAGAATCGATTGAGCTTAGGGTTAGTCAGCATTAGTGAATATACAGAAGACACATGTATTGGGAATGAAATGGTTAAACAGTAAAGCCCAAGCCCACTGCAGCCACTGAGACTTTTTGATCATATATCATCAGAGGTATAGTAGCAGTCGATAACTTCTGTGCAGATAAGAGATTATTTTTCAAGTGAATTCAATTTGAAAATTGTTCTCTTCTAGGCAAAAAGCCAGGAAGACCTACGTAATTTTCACCACTGCTTCAGCTGAAAGGCTTCCCTAGGTAAAAGGCAACAGGCACATTGAATGTTTTAACATTAAATTAATCCATTCAATAGCCAATTAGAAATAGGAAGTACAAACTAGGAATGTATAGACATAAAATTGATGAAGACACTGCTTTCACAGGAGTGAGATGGAGAATCCCATACACTGCTTGGAAGGAAGAGAACATTTTGAAGCGGATCAGAATATTTCACCCCAGATGAAAACAAGAGACTCAGAATCTCTGAGAGAACCCAAAATGATTGAAATTACCATTAACCATGTTTGGCTAAGTGTTCTACTGGTTTCTTATGGAGGAGGACTGGGATTAATATTAGAACTGCATGTAAGAAAATGCAACCATCCATAAACATTTGCTTCCATTAATGTAGTAAATCTGTATAGTTAATCCATAGCATAAGTTCAGCAAATTCTCACCTAATTCTTCTGTGATCTGTATTACATCCTGAGCTAAGATAATGCATGAAGGGATTATTATTTTCATTTTAGTGGTTGCTTCTAACTCTCTATCCTATCCTTAACTTTGTTTTGAAATGTCCTAGAAAACATAGGGAAAGCTCCAAAGTTACACAACATTCATCACTACAATGATCAATGATCAATAATTTGAAAATACCTTAGAGGTATTATTCTGAAGGAACGAGTATTTGGGCTGCATTGAACACCGTCTTGGAGTGGTTCATCCTGAAGTATCCAACTCTTGGTTTTGGCTCAGGTTATGATCTCTGGGTTGTAAGGTTGGGCTCTGGGCTCAGCACAGAGTTAGCTTGAGATTCTCTCTCCCTCTCCCTCTACACCTCCCTCCACTGTACTCCTCTCTCTATATATAAAAAAATAATAATTTAAAAAAAAAAAGAATATGTCAGATGGCCAACTTGTGTTATTTGACAATGTGGTAGGTAGAAGGGAGAGAAAGGGCAAGCACCAAGGTCATGAATGGACTGGGAAAGAGTTGGCCTCGCTCTGAACTCAACTGGGAATGGCCCGATCTAAGAGGATAGAGGGCAAAACCTTCAGAACTAAACTAGACCACTCTGACAGTATGCAGCACAAGCGGAACAGAAACTCAACAATAAGCCCTGAAAGATGAATCCAATCTGCTCCCCAAGACTGTGATCTAGTCCTCATTCTGGTTTTAACTTCAGTTAGACCCAACAGTTAGAGTCACATAGGGTATCGCTAGAGTCCATGTCATTCTCAGTATACCACAGCCTGTACTGCCGTTCAGCAAACATCTTACAGACATCTCACTTGTCTCAGCCTAGACCTTTCACCTGGTGAACAAATCTAATCACTGTGTGAAAACTTCAGCTACATAATGGGACTAAAGCCTCTGGGATCAGAGCCTTTTATACTCACAGTGAAACTTGGCAAAAATATTAAGAAGAAAATACTTCTAGAATCCCAGTTTAGTACTTAATACCCCGTCAGAATACCAGACATATGCTTGTCATTTCTTCTTCATTCTCATAGGCTTTGGTAGTTGTTTTATTTATTCACTTACTTATGTTTGTCTGTCATCCCCATGAGAAAGTAACCCAGAGGAAGCTGGGGACTATGTGCATCTTATTGACCATCAACTCTTCAGTGCCTAGTACATAATAGGCACTCAGTAAATTGTTGTTGGCTCTTGAATGAATGCATTGATCATCTATGAAAAGAGGTGCAACCTTGGAGCTGTACGGGGGGACTGCAAGGATAACATTTGTCTAGCATTTCCCATTTAAGATTTACACCATCTTTACTTCCAAAAGGGCTTGAGTTCTGCTAGATATTAAGATACACTGTGACTCTTGTAACATCTTTATTTGTAGGATGTAAAGTAGCATATGAAGATGAACATTTTAAGACATTGTTTTATGAATATTTAAATGAGGGATGCTCTAGATTTTTTTCAGGGATGCGTACAATTGGTATATGTTATTTTGCAAGCCGCCTTTGAGCCCATGTGCTTCAGAAGTAACGATGTTTATGTAAGTTGCAATTTCTTCATCTTTTCATCATAAAATCCAGGTGACGTGTTCATTAGAGTTTTGAACGCGTTGTGGCAAAAATGCCGTGTTTCTAAATTTTCATTTCACTGTATTTCTGCAACGTATGTGCAGAACTAGCTGCAGACAGCACCCTATTATTTAAATCCAAGGTTTCCTAATAGGCTGTGGGAACTAGATTAACATGTTGATTAGAATGATGTTTGGCCTCTTGTGATCAATATTCAACATTCATCGGGTATTCTGAGGGCAGTGTTATTATTACAGAATAAACTGCACTGTCAGGAAGTCTGGAAACTTCTCTTGAAATCTGTTGACCTTTATTTCAGATACCATTAAACCATTTTTAATGAATGAAAAACAAAAATGGGATGATCAAATTTCTATTCAGTGTGAGGCCTCTCAGTGGGCTTCAACGAGCAGAACTTCTGATAGAAATAGCTACCCGTTACAGCATTCACAGTGGGCTTTTTTAGGAGACCTGGTACTTCCTGGTCCCCTCAGGGAGGAGACACTTTGTGACAGTCGTAGCTAGAGGTCTTTGTTTATAGCACACCTCCTAGCCCTGCTGCTGTCCAAATCCCAGCCTCTTTACCATACAGCTGGCTCTCAGTCCCAGTCCACCAGCACCTGAAGAGCCCCGGTACCCCACTACTGCTCCTGAGGCCAGGCCTGGTCTGCACCACCTCCACCCACCTCTAGGAGCTGAGTCTTACCACGTGGACATTCTTAGAGTAGAATCTACATGCAGTCTGTCAACCCATCTCCATGCCTCCCCATCTTCCATAGATTTTACTTCCTGGTACTTAATGAAAAGAGTAATGCTCTATAATTTTATTTCTGCCTTATTTTTAAAACTTAGTTTTAAATGGCAGCATCTTTCCTTTCTGAGGTATGCTGTAATTAAGCCATTCAGTTGATGGCTGTTTAGATCGCTCCCAAAGTTTTACTGTTGCTGTGAACCTCACCTTTTCAATATAAAATCCTGGCTGTATTATCTATTTTGCACTAATGAACTTTTGGGGGGCACCCATCTATTTTTCAAAGCTTAAATCTTTCCTTCAAGATCTTTTTTTTTTTTTTTTTTTTTTTAAGGGTAAATTGCTGGATAGGTGAACTTTCCTGAATCACTGCAAAGATCCTGGGCTAATTACTTCTCAGAAATAGGAGCTGGCTCTCACCAACCCCTTCCCCGGATTGCCTGTGACTTTGTAGCCATCTTTGTCAGCCTCATAAATAAGAAATCCTGTTTCTTTTTCTTTCTTTTTTTTTTTTTTTTAAGATTTTTATTTATTTATTTGACAGATCACAAGAAGGCAGAGAGGCAGGCAGAGAGAGGAGGAAGCAGGCTCCCCACTGAGCAGAGAGCCAGATGAGGGGCTCCATCCCAGAAACTTGGGATCATGACCTGAGCTGAAGGCAGAGGCTTTAACCCACTGAGCCACCCCGTGCCCCAATCCTGTTTCATTCTAATGCAAATCGAGCAACAATTTACATTTTACAAATGATAAGCTACCTACAATTAAAGAGGTTTGCAATCTTTTTTAACCTGTATGCTATAACAGAGGGGTCGCTTCTGAGTTGCTGACCTTTATGTGGTCTTCATGTCCCATTAAGTACTCTGATACTTAAAGCTCCAGGTCACTTTCAGACTTAATTGTATTTTATTATTCTCCATTGTTGCAGAGTGTTTCAGACAATTTAGCCAGAAGGGTCTCTCTTCACCTTTACTTCATTGGTCCATTTCCAGGTTTAACAATGACAAATTTCCTGAGAGATTATATTAATTTTATGATCATCGCAGGGATTATTTTTACTCAACTGAACATAGGAATGAAATTTTCGGCTTAGAGGAGAAAGGTTTTCTTCAGGGAGCAGGTATGTATTCTCAGTGCTTGGGCAGAAACTAAAGGTCAGAGAGTCTCAGGTTTTGGCAACAATTGTTTTCACTCCACGTGGTGTTGGGAAAACAAACAGAAGGCAATAAAATATCAAATTTCTTTAACATTTTCTAAGGGCATTTCTGCTGCACCATTTTACTAGATGGCAGATCAGTCACCCAATGCCTATATCTTCATCATAGTACTGGTTCAGGGAGATCAATGTGTCTTCAGTGCCCAGCCTCTTGGCTTTTCCCTTCATTGGAACCTTGACTTCTGGGAAGGATGCTTAGCATATTTATGTTCTCTCTTCTATTAGAATTGGCCGTTGGCCAAGTTCTGAAAATTTGTTTCTTGTTGAATTGTTGCCTCCACCAGGCTCATCTGTATTTTCAAAATGGGAACCCTACTCAGACCCAAGAGTGAACATACTGTTCAGTAAATAGTCAAGTCAACTTGACTTCTAAGCACCATCACACACATTAACCAAAGGAATGAATAATGCATCTGTAACTGTTAAAGATTTTTGTTGTTTTGTTGTTATTTTTGTTTTTCATTTTGTTTTGTTTGCAGTAGAAGCTTTTATCTTTCCTGTAGGAGGGCCTTCTGTGACTCCACTAGGAGAGTAGCTATCACATGTTAAATATTGAGTGTGTGCCAAGCACTGTGCTTGTCATTTTAAACGCTCACAGCAACCTTCATCATTACAGATGGGAAAACTTAAACTTGATGTGGGAAGCAAAAGCAAAAGAAAAAATTAATTTTTTTTTACTGCCTACCGCCCCTTGACAAGTCCTTGAAACAGGCAGAGTGACCTTCCTGTAGGATCTCAGCTGCCTCAATGTTAACACTTTGCTAGGGAAAAAGGTAATCTTAACCCAAGCCCCAGGATCCTGTGACTCTACTTTAACATACAAAAATTCTTTTGAAAACTTCTTTTATTTCTATAGATCTATTTCTATAGATCTATCTAAGATCTATTTTAGTAATCATCCCCCAGGATATGGCCCACCGATATACATTTGAAGGATCTCATAACTAGGGTTTTACAAAGCTCATTTACAATAAATGGCCTTTACCTAACAATAGCTGGCCTCCCTCAAGGTCCTGGACACCTTGCTTCCAAAATTCCTTAGAGACTTACCCTGTCCCTAACCCCCACCCAACTTGAAAGTATAAAATCAGTCACCTGTCACAACTCCAGTACAGCTCTTTCTGCCCATGGGTCCTGTCCCCGTGCTTTAATAAAACCACCTTTTTTTTGCACCAAAGATAGTCTCAAGAGTTCTTTCTTGGCTGTCAGCTTTGAACCCCAGCATTGCCTACCTCAAGTTCAGAGACGCTAAATAAGTTCAGCTATCAGATGATACTGGAGCTTTGAACCCCTTTCTGACTCCAAAGGCCATGTCTTTAACCGTTATACTCTTCGATGCTTTCATCTGAATGATAGATTTGGCGTCTGAGCCTCCCCCATTCCACATGCGCCCCTGCCTGTGACCTTGCCAGTGCTTCTCAAGAGGTAGAGTGTATTTCCTCTCCCCTTAATTCTGGGATGATCCTCTGACTGTTTGTATAAAGTGTGGCAAAAATGATTCTGTGTAACTTCCGTGGATGATCTATAAGGGGTCTCCAACTTCTGCTTTGGCTTCTTGGAACTTCTGGAATCTAGCTGCCATAACGTAAGAAGACCTCCATGGAGGAGAACACAATCCCCTTCGGAAACTGCCCAGCACCCTGGGCCAGGTATAAAATGAAAACACAGAGCCCAACTAGGGTCAAAGTCAATTTCCCTTCCCTCAGGCTCAACACCCTGCAAGGGAGGAAGAAGTTTTCTTCAACCCTCTTATAATCCTTGTCTGAAAATAAACCTGACAAAGATGAATTAGTGTGGACATTTTGGTCCTGTGAGGCATCCTACAGCTCCAAGAGAAAAACAAAACCAAAGACAAACAAGCAAGCAAAAAAACCACCCAGTCAACCCACAGAACCTTGTGAAATAACACGGTTTGTGCTTTAAGTCGCTAAGCTTTGAGATGATTTATTACATAGCACTTGACAACTGAGTAAAAGAGGATTTCTACCCTCCAAAAACTTACAGTATATTTGGCAAAAAAAAAAACCCAAACCAAACCAAACCCAAAAAACCCATAAAATACAACTAGCCCCTAACAGACAATGTACAATCAAGTAAGAAGGAGAACATTGGAAATGTTAAGAGCAAAGTGTTCAAAAAATAAAGGGAATGCCTGGGGAAAGGTGGTCAGGATATTCAGGGAAAGCTTCCCAAGAGAGAAGAGTGAGCCAGACCTTGAAGAAGTCTGTCGGGTAGCTGGCCAGCAAACCACAGGTGACCTTACTAAACTGTCTACCATGCTCAGCGGATACATCATGCCCATACGCTAGAGCACAGGAAATTTGTTTTCTGCATTAAGAGCTTGAACCGTTCAGTTTCCTATACCTTACACTTACCTCCTCCCTGCTCTCCATCACTCAACACAGCCTTCATTTCTGCCTCTGGCTTTCAGTCTCATCCAAATTCAATTTCTGTTGGCTTCTGATCTTGTTTTAGCTTGCCAGTCACAGGTTTTTCTTGCCTCCATAGCTCTCAGACATTAAAGCCTCTGGGATCCTTCCCTGCTGGGGTTCTCCTATCTCCTTTCTGCCCTCCTGTGATTGCACATATTAGAAGCTCATTAGTGTATAAAATCAACTTGTGGGATTTACACAAAGCACCATTTCCCTTACTTACTTGTTCATGGAAACCTCTTTTCCCATATCGTATTTTGGCTCTTCAGGTGACCATTCAGGAAATGCTACTTTAGACCGAATTTCTACAAGCTGTTTTGAAGCACCTTTATTTTTAGCGAGCTCCCTAGACAATTCTGATGTGCACCAAAGTTTGTGAAACATGGTTTTACAAGTAAATGGAACTCAAGTTACAATAATTCTCCTGTAACTTTTTATCAGTCTCACTCACCCACCCATTCTTTAGGACCCCAACAAGAATCCCCTCAAAACTCCATAACTTTTCATAATCACAACTAAGTTTCTTCCCTTGATGGTTATTATTGTGCAAGTCCGAGACATATCATCTTTGCCTAAATGTTTTTTTTTGTTTGTTTGTTTGTTTTTTTTTAAAGATTTTATTTATTTATTTGACAGAGAGAGATCACAAGCAGGCTGAGAGGCAGGCAGAGAGAGAGAGAGAGAGGAGGAAGCAGGCTCCCCGCCGAGCAGAGAGCCCGATGCGGGCCTCGATCCCAGGACCCTGAGATCACGACCCGAGCCGAAGGCAGTGGCTTAACCCACTGAGCCACCCAGGCGCCCTGCCTAAATGTTTTATTTTACTGGATCCTTATTTTTCCTACCTCTGCATGGCACTAGGATTCAGGAAACCTGAATTCTTTTAAGGTTTTTCAACCAGGCATTTTGACTCTTTTTGTAACGTGTAATTCAACATAAAAGGTAGACAGCCTGGTAGACAGACTTCACGGTTAGACAGACCTGGGTTTTAAATCTTGGTTGTAGCTTTACCGGCTTTGTGATACTGAGCAAATCATTGAAGATTCCTGGGCTTCTAATTCCCTAGCTGAAAACCAGACTAAGAATTTCTACTTTCCAGGCTAGTTTTGAAAATTAAAAGAGATTTTAATATGTAGCTAGTCAAAACTCCTGTACCTCAATAAATGTTTTTGCTCTTTCTTCTCTCTTTTATATGCATCGGTCCCAGGAAGGGCAAAAGAGGCTTCTAATACTGGTTCACCTATTTGCCAGAGGGTGGTAGAAATAAAATAAAATTGCAGAGATTGAAAAATGCTTTGAAGAGTTAAGGGTGTTTCTAAATGAAGATGACAGTATTTTCTTCTGGGGAGATGTAAAGCTTTTTTAAGGGAGAATTGTTTCTATTTTAATGTATTTAACATTTCAGCTTCAATTTAAACAAAAATAAAAACATTTAAATGGTGCATGTGTCTGTGTATTCATTAAGTATTTATTAGTGATGGTGCTAAATTTAAAGTTCCTGACTAAACAAATGCTCACATTGTTATTCTGGTTCTGTGTATGTTTTCCATTTTTCTTTTTTAGTATAAATTTTCAACAAACCTATAAATACCCTTCCCCTCCCTGCTACACACACACACACACACACACACACACACACACACGAAGTTTTTCACAGCCTCACTGCCTGTTTTAATGGAGGTTAAAGTTTCAACGTACACCTCTTCTCATTTCTAGGTTTGTTTGAGTTTAGGACAGTAAATATTGAAGAAAAATGGAAAATAAAAATTTGGTTATGACCAGTTTGTTAAATAAAAATGACCCCCATGTATTTTTATTTGAATTTAAATCATACCAGCAAGGGCTTAGCATTCATAAAGTCCTTTTATAATTCTGAGATTCTGTTAAGTGAGTACAGAATCTCACAAATGCAAAATAATGATGTTTTGAAATTGAAAACCAAGGGCTAAAAATTTCATTACTTCCATATATCACCTAATGTCAAAAAACACAATGCAAGTTCTCTATCTGAGTAAAATTGTATTGACTGCATGTACAATTTGGTCTATTAGTATGCTCCATTATTTTGAATTTGTTAAATCCTTGAATTAAAAATCTCTGTGTTAGCAGTTCTTGGCTAAATTATAAAAAGTAATAACAGCTGCATTATCACCTCCCAGGGAGAAGAAGTTTTGTCACAATGAGTAATGAGGAATGTATCTTCCTACGGAGGCACTATGAAGCACACTTTACACATCCCCTGCACCAGGCACTGATTTGATTTTCTTTGCCCAGAATACACACACACACACACACACACACACACACACACGGCTTCTGCTAAGACAAGGGACATGGTCAGTGACTCCATTTATTAATTTGAGTTCAGGGTCTGTGTGCCCTGACAATCTATTATCAGTTAAACCTGTGGAGACATGCCTGACTCCAAGAAGAGAGGCCCTAGTATTTTCACATACAGAGTCCAATAGAGAGATATGATTATTTCTGTTTCACAAGTAGGAGATCAGAGGCACATGGAAGGTGGAGGCGCAGAGCTGCAAGTATTTCTGGATTGCTTACCTCCAAGGCAGGGAGAATGACCAGGAGAACCCTCGATCCTGGCCTGTCACTAAAGTAGAGCAGGGGAAACAAAGCTGCTGTGCTGGGATGGGGAGGCCAGCATCATTGGCATTTCACCTGGCGATCTCTGCCAGGGTTCTCTCTGCATGGCCACCCTCAAGGCCTCTTGGGAGAGAGAAACTCAAGGAATTTAAGACTGACACTCAGGCCCTGGGACAGCAGGATTAAGAATTTCTCTTTCTTTCTTTCTTTCTCTTTCTTTCTTTCATAATCTTTCTTTCTTTCTTTTGAATAGTGGTAAGAACACTTCACATGAATTTTAAGGGTACAATACAGTATTGTTAGCTATAGGTATACTGTTGTACAGCAGATCTCTAGAACTTACCTTGTACAATCAAAACTTTAGACCCTTTAAAAAGCAACTCCCCATTTTCCCTTACCCTATCACCTGACAACCACTATTCTACTCTCGGTTTCTTTTGATTTTGAATAGCTTAGATGCCTCATATAAGAGGAATCAATGCAATATTTGTCTTTCTGTGACTGGCTAATTTCACTTGACATTGTGCTTTTAAGGTCCATAAACATTGTCGTAAATGACAGGATTCTCTTCTGTTCTAAGGCTGAATAATAACAGTTATATGTATATATCACATTTTATTTATCCATTCATATGTTGATGGACATTTAGTTTGTTTCCTTGTCTTGGGTATTGTGCATAATGTTGCAGTATTTGTGAGAGTATGAGTACAAATACTCCTTAGAGATCATGATTTCCATTCTTTTAGATATGTAACCAGAAATGAGATGGGATCAAAGAGTAGTCCTATTTTTAATTTTTGAGGATAGGCCATCATATTTCCCAATTCGCACCAACACTGTACAAGAATTCCAATTACTCCACATCTTCGCCAGCACGTGCCATCTTTTGTTTTGTTTTGTTTTGTTCTCATAAGAATTTAATAACAGGTATGAAGTTATACTTCATGGTGATTTTGATTTGCATTTCCCACCTGATTAGTGGTGCTAAACTTCTTTTTATATACCTCCTGTCTATTTGTATGTCTTCTTTGGAGAAATATCTACCCATTCTGTTTGCCAACTTTTAAATCAAGTCTTTTATATTTTTTGTTTGTTTGTTTTGAGTAGTAGGAGTTCTTTATATATTTTGGATATTAATCACTTGGTTTGCAGATATTTTCTTCCATTCCATAGGTTACATTTTTTACTCTGTGGATTGTTTCCTTTGCTGTGCTTTTTATTTTAAAGCTTTCAAATTTGATGCGGTTCCACTTGTCCATTTTTGCACTTGTTATTTGTGCATTAGGTGTCGTGTTCAAGAAATCGTTGCCTAGACCAATGTCCTGAAGTTTACCCTCTAAGTTTTTTCCTAAGACCTTTAAAGACTCAGGTATTATGTTAAAGTCTTTAATCCACTTTGAGTTGATTTTTTAAAAAATAAGAGTGAAATTTCCTTCCTCCTTTTCTTTTTTCTTTCCTTCTTTCCTTTCTTCTTCCCTTCTTTCCTCCCTCTCTCCCTTTCTTTCTTCCTTTTTTCCTTTCTTCTCCCTTTCCTTCCCTTCCCTTCCCTTTTCTTTCCTTTCCTTCTCTCTCTTTTGTAGGTGGATATAAGTTTCCCAACATTATTTGTTGAGGAGACTATCATTTTCCCATTGTTTATTCTTGGCATCCTTGTCAAAAATCAGTTGACCATACATGTGTGGGTTTATTTCTAGGCTGTCTACTCTTTTAAACCAGTCTATATATCTGTTTTTATGCTGGTACCATAATGATTTAATTACTGTATCTTTGCAGTATATTTTGAAATCGTGAAATGTGATGCCTTCAGTTTTGTTCTTGCTCAAGATTGCTTTGGCTATATGGAATATTTTGTGATTTCATATGAATTTTAGGATTTTTTTTTCTATTTCGGTAAGAAGAAATGCCACTGGGATTTTGATAGGATTGCACTTAATCTGTAGATCACTTTGAATAGCATGGACATTTTAATAATAATAATTCTTCCATTTCATGAACATGAAACGTTTTTCCATTTAGTTGTATCTTTTAAAATTTCTTTCATTAATATCATGTAGTTTTCAATGTAAAAGTCTTTTACATCCTTGATTAATTTTTTTCCCTAGGAATTTTATTCTTTTTGAAGCTATTGTAAATGGGATTGTTTTCTTAATTTCTATTTCAGATAGTCAGTTGTTAGTGTGTAGAAACCAAAATGGTTTTTATATGTGGATTTTGTATCCTGAAACTTCACTGAATTATTAGTTCCAAGGTTTTTTGTTGTTGTTGTTGAATCTTTAGGGTCTTCTACATAGATAATCATATGACTTGTAAATAGAGATTATTTTAATGCTTCTTTTCCAGTTTTGATGCTTTTTATTTCTTTGTCTTGAACAATCTCTCTGGCTGGGATTTCTGGTTCTATATTAAATATAAGGGCAAAGACTGGACATCCTTACCTGGTTCCTGATCTTAGAGGAAATGCTTCCAGTTTTGAATGTGACATAAGCTGTTTGCTTTTCACATATGATTTTTATTATGTCGAGGTACATTCCTTCTATGTCCAGTTTGTTGAAGGTATTTACCATGGAAGGTTGTTAAATTTTGTCAAATGCTTTTTTAAATTTTGCATATATTGAAACAATCATGTGGGTTTTTTTTTTTGTCCTTCATTCTGTTAATGTAGTATATTTCATTAATTGCTTTGTCTATGTTGAACCATCCTTATGTATGAGGGGTAAATGCCACTTAGTGATGCTACAGGATCTTTTTGTTTTGTTTTGTTTTGTTTTGTTTTGAGAGAGAGTACATGCACATTGGGGTGGGGTGAGGGGCAGAGAAGGAAACAGAGAGAATCTTAAGCAGGCTCCACACCCAGCAGGGAGCCTGAGGTGGGGCTCAATCCCTGACCCTGAGATCATGCCCTGTGCTGAAATAAAAAACTGGATGATTGAGCGACTGAGCCACCCAAGACCCCTGCAGGATCTTCTTAATGTGCTGTTGAATTTGGTTTGGTGTATATGTTGAGAACTTTTGTATTGATGTGTATTAAGGATATGGTTTTGTAGTTTTCTCATAGTTTCCTTGGCTTTAGCAGCAAGATCACTCTGGCTTTATAGAATTAATATGGAAGTCTTCCTCTTCTTCCATTTTTTGAAGAGTTTAAGAAGGATTCACGTTAATTCTCTCTCTCTCTCTCTCTCTCCTTTTTTTTTTTTTTTTTTAAGATTTTCCTTAGGTATTTGTCAAAGAGATAGAGAAAACACAAGCAGGGCAAGTGGCAGGCAGCAGGGAGCCCAATGTGGTACTCCATCCCAGGACCCTGGAATCATGACCCTGGGATCACAGCGGATGCTTATCTGACTGAGCCACCCAGGGGTCCCAATGTTAATTCTTTCTTAAACGTTTGGTAGAACTCATCAGTGAAGTCATCTGGTTTGGGATTTTTCTTCTGGGGGAATTTTTTTATTTAATCTCCTTATTCATTACTGGTCTATTCAGATTTTCTCTTTCTTCATGATTCAGTCTTGGTAGGTTTATATGTTTCTAGGAATTTATCCTTTCTCCTAGGTTATCCAAATTTGGCATATAATTGCTCATAATAGTCTCTAGTGATCCTTTATATTTTTGTGGCATCAGTTGTAATGTCTCCTCTTTTGTTTCTAAATTTGAGTCTCCTCTTTTTTTCTTCTTAGTTGAGTGAGCTAACATTTTGTCAATTTTCTTTATATTTTTAAACTCCTACATTCATTTATTTTTCTATTCTGTATTGCATTTATATCTTCCCCAATCTTTGTAATTTTCTTCCTTCTACAAATGTTGGGCTTATTTTTTTTTCCTAGTTCCTTCCTTGTGGTATAAAATTAGGTTGTTTACTTAAGTCCTTTTTAATAAAACAATTTTCATTTTAAACTGCCTTCTTGGTTGCTTCTGCTTTGTTCTGAGATTTTTGGTATGTTGTATTTTCAGCTTCCTTTGTCTTGTTGTATTTTCTAATTTCCTTTCTGATTTCTTCAACCTACTGGTCATTCAAAAGCGTGTTGTTTAATTTCCATGTTTTCCTTTTCTTATTAGCTTCTCTTTGCATTCCATTGTAGCTAAGAAGTAATACGTGGTATGATTTTGATCTTCTTAAATTTGATGTGTTTTGTGGACTAACATGTAATCTATTCTAGAGAATGCTCCATGTGCACTTGAGATAAATGTGTATTTTCCTGCTGTTGAGTGAAATGTTCTGTAATGTCTATTAGGCCCCTTTGGTCTGTAGAATTGCTCAACTCTACTGTTTCCTTTTGATTTTTTTAAAAAAAAAATATTTATTTATTTTGTTTTCCTTTTTTTCCCCTTTTGATTCTGTTTGGATATTTTGTCTATGTTTGAAAGTGAAACATTGAAGTCACCTATTATTATGAAATTTCTGTCTTTTCCTTTTGAGGTCGGTCAATATTTGCTTTATGTATTTGGGTGCTCTCATATTGGGTACGTATGTATTTATAACAATTACCGTTTTCATGCCTTCACTTTCAGCCTACGCGTATCCTTAAGCTTAAACTGAGTCTATTATGGAAGCATATAGTTGGATCCATTGCTTTTCAAAGATTTTATTTATTTAACAGAGAGTGAAAGTGGAACAGATAAGCAGGAGTGGCAGGCAGAGGGAGAGGAAGAAGCAGGCTCCCCACTGAGCAGAAAGCCTGATGTGAGGCTCGATCCCAGAACTTGGGATCATGATCTGAGCCAAAGGAAATTGTTTAACTGACAGAGCTACCCAGGTGCCCGGATCTATTTTTTTTTTTAAATTGATTTAGCCACTCTATGTCTTTTAATAGAGTGTCTAATCCATTTATATTTAAGGTAATTATTGATAGGTAAGGACTTATTATTGCCAATTTGATGTTTTCTGTCTGCCTTGTAGTTATTTTTCCCTCTTCTACTCTTTTGCTATCTTCCTTTGTGACTTGTTAATTTTCTTGTAATAATATGCTTTGATTCCTTACTCTTTTTCTTTTGTGTGTCTTCTAGAGGTATTTTCTTCATTATTACTGTGACACTTATCTAAAAATACTTATAACAGTCTATTTTAACCTGATAATATATAACAAATCATATACAAAAACTCTGCACCTTTACCTTGTTAACACTTTGTTATTGATATCACAATTCACTTCATTTTATATCATGCATCCATTAACAAATAGTTATATCTGTAGTTACCCTTAATATTTTTGCCCTTTAACTTTTATACTAGAATTAAAAGTGATTTGCACACCATCATTATGGTATTGCAAATTCTGTATTTGTCTATACTTGTATTTACCAGTGAGTCATACTTTCATATGATTCCTTGTTGCTTCCTTTCAGTTCAGTTTGAAGAACATATTTTTTTTTTTAAGCATTTCTTGTAAAATAGGTCTGGGGATGATGACCTCCCTAAGCTTGCTTTTTTTTTTTTTTTTTTTTTTTTTTTAGTGGGAGAGGTTAGTCTGGGAAAGTATCTTTCCTTCACTTTTGAAAGCTAGTTTTGCTAGGTGTAGTATTCTTGATTGGCCATGTTATTGTTGTTGTTGTTTTCTTTTAGTGCTTTTAACATATAACCCCACTCCTCTCTGCCCTTCAACGTTTTTGCTGAGAAATCAGCTGATAGTAATATGGTGTCTCCTTGAATGTAACAAGTCACTTTTTTCTTACTTCTTTCAAAATCCTTTTTGTCTTTGACTTTTGACAATTGGATTATAACTTGTCTCCATAAATTCTCCAAATTCTATTTGGAATTATAACTTGTCTCCATAAAATCTGGATGACTATCTCACCCTCCGCCCCCCCACCCCGATTTGGAAGTTTTCAGCTGTTATTACTTTAATTAGGATTCTATCCCCTGTTTCTTCTCTTTCTATGACTCTCATAATGCATGTGTTAATTTACTTATGGTGTTCTGTAAGTCCCTCAGGGTTTCTTCATTCTTTTTCATTCTCTTTTCTTTTTGCCCTTCTGACTGGATAATTTAAAATGACTGTCTTCAAGTTTGTTAATTCTTCTGCTTGTCATATCTGCTATTGAAACCCTCTAATGAATTTTTAGTCAAGTTAGTATGTTCTTCAATTCCAGAATTTCTGTTTGGTTCTTTTTTATACTTTCTGGAGATTCTCCTTTTGGTCACGTATCATTTCCCTGGTTTTGATTTGTTATCTATCTGTGTCCTTTCTAATTCCTTTGGCTTCTTTAAGATACTTATTTTGAATTCTTTGTCAGGCAATTCATAAGTGTTCATTTCTTTAGAGTTGGTTATTGGAGATTTATTGTGTTCCATTGTGACATATTTCCATGATTCTTCATGTTCCTTATAGCTCTGAAGTATCTGTGGATTTGAAGAAAGTGCCACCTCTCCCAATCTCTATGAGACTGGCTTCAACTGGGAAAGACCTCATCAATCAACCTGACTAGGGATTCTGGGAGCACCTTAATCCTTTTCTATGATTGTATCTACTCTGGACTTGTGCATGTAGATTCCTAACTAGAGTGGATTCACTGGTCTCTTCTTTTTAAGGATTCTATAACCTCTTGCTCCTCCTGGTATCTATTATACCATGGGCTGGGACATTAGAGGTAGGCACCTTTCTTTTACTCTCTTTCCTGTGAGAACTTTTGAGTTTTGCATCTTCTTTCAATCTCACCAAACCATTCCTGATACAGCACATTATCCAGCTCTTTTCCTTTCTTGTTAACTGCCCCCACCAAACTATAAGAGTTTCATCAGTGCTAGAGGTGTGATGAGACAAAAACTCACCCCTCATGCAGCATGCTGAAAAGCAGGGTCATTGGAAGCATGCTTCATTCTTTCTTTCCCCATGAGGGAGAAGTAAGGTGACCAAACAAATTCTTTTTGTCCTGAACTGAGCCTGTGGTTTTACTGTTTTGTGTCCATATGGAGTAATATGACTTTTTAACTGAATTCTGGGCTTTTCGTAAAGGTATTTTGTTGTTAAAGAAATGTTTCTGTGTGTTAAATAAAAAAAATCAAGAACTGGGATTTAGAATTCTTCTACCTGCTGACATAACTCCTGGGATCAAGAATCTTAATCAAATAGAGAACACTTACTGATCTCAACCCCCAATGATCATCCTAAGTGGGCAGGAAAATTATCCTTTAGGTAAGAGTGGAGGGGTACTTCAATTTTCAATTTTTTTGTCCAAGCTCTGAGAGATCATGTTCCAAGTTTTAAAAAGAGGAAAAAAAAAGAAAGTTGAAATGCCAGACCTTGTTTTATGAAGTTAAACAAAAGAGATGTAAAGATCAATTTGGATGGACAACCTTCCCATATCACATTGGGATAAACATTTTTAAGATAGGCAATAAAAATAGGTATATCCTAGCCATTGAGAGTAGTAGAAGAGGCACCTGCCATTTAAAGGAAGAATAGCAAGGCAAGACATTTGGCACCCTTAGAAAAGATATAATGGCCATTGTGGGGAAACCTTGCAAGTGGAGGGTTTAGGCCTGCTGTCAAATAATGCCAGGATAGTCAGATATCACTGGGCCATGTCCATACATTCAATTTTCCCAGTTTTGCTGTCTTGAGAGGAACTACATTTTGTAACCACTCTAATGGGTACCCCAATCTCAATTGCTCTTCTCTTCCTTCTCCTCCTACTGCCCCCATCATTGGTGTGACCTAAAATCTAAGATCTCTGTGTATGCCTATGTGTGAGCCTCTTGGAGACACAGAACCAGAATTATATTCAATAAGAGAGCTGGCCCAAATTGGAGTTTGTCACCTACAGAACTCTAATAAACACATTTCATGCACTGCTTCAGTCAAGCTTCTTTTTAAAAAAAAAATTTATTTTTTAATTAACATATAGTGTATTTTTTTAAAGATTTTATTTATTTATTTGACAGACAGAGATCACAAGCAGGCAGAGAGGCAGGCAGAGAGAGAGAGGAGGAAGCAGGCTCCCCACTGAGCAGAGAGCCCAATGTGGGGCTCGATCCCAGAATCCTGGGATCATGACCTGAGCTGAAGGCAGCGGCTTTAACCCACTGAGCCACCCAGGCTCCCCATCACATATAGTGTATTATTAGCCCCAGGGGTACAGGTCTGTGAATTGCCAGGTTCACACACTTCACAGCACTCATCAAAGCACATATCTTCCCCAATGTTCATAACCCAACCACCCTCTCCCTACCCCCTCCTTCCCCCAGCAACCCTCAGGTTTTTTGTGTGAGATTAAGAGTCTCTTATGGTTTGTCTCCCTCCTGATCTCATCTTGTTTCATTTATTCCTTTCCTACCCCCCAGACCCCTCATGTTGCCTCTCAACTTCCTCATATTAGGGAGATCATATGATAATTCTCTTTCTCTGATTTTCAGTCAAGCTTCTGTCATACATCTATGGTCATAGCTACATGTTCAGCCAAGGCACTACTCCAAACCTGTCCACACTAGTCACCAAAAGCTGTCAAATGAGAAAACAACAATTGATGGCTTTATAAGTTTTTGCTGAAAACCATGTCTATAATGATCTTTATTCTCTTAACCCTAGAGCACAAATAAAACCTATCAGACATAACTTGGCCTTTAGTCATATTCTGTCTAGTAGATAGATAAAACACACAGATTCTGACTGTGGAGTCAGATATTTGAATTTTATTTGTCCCATTTGGTGTGGGCCTTGGGTAAGTTTCTTAAGCTTTGCATCTCCTGCCAATAACTACACTGTAAGGTAGGATACACGTATAACGAAATACTGTATATTAGGAACTTAGCTGCATATGTGACATATGGAAGGAACTCAAGCAATGTTGTTTATTATTATTATCATTATTATCATTATTATTTGTTACTTTCTAAAAAAGGTTTATTTTATGCTCCATCCTCTTATCTCCTCCTACTATAATAAACTGTGGTTGGTATGCCTATAGATTAATTATAGTAATAGTAATTGTGCATCAATTAATGTTATTGACCTGCACTTCCTTAAAATGACAACTTTTTCAACCATTTCTTCAATGTTGAGGCAGTCAAATGACCTTTGTTTGATCCTAGATAGAACTTACAATAGCCCCAGGTTTGAGATGAAGTTGACCCAGGATTTCACTCCTTCAGTGCATGTCATTTAGCATTCTGCCTGTCTAAGCATCTTATTTTAGAATCAACCATATGGAATTTTGATGCCAAGCCTTATCTTAATTCTGAGCTATCAGATAGCTTGGTAATTACTACAAAGCCATCAAGTACCACCAAACAATTTGCATCTCCTTAGGGAGTAATTTTCCTACAGGACAAATAGCAGTTGTCAAAGGACTAAGAATGATTTTGTTTACAAGCGCAGATTTAGAAACCACTAAACAAGTATGAACAGGCACTAGAGATGTGACTTTCACTCTTCAGTATCTGACTTTATATCATTAAGCTTTAAATGCTCATAATGAAAAAAATAGCATTTCAGCTCTTCTGTTAAATGGTAGGAAATTGGGTCTCTGTGGTTCTTCTTGACCCATTAATGGGCATGTATGTTAAGAACTCATATTTGTTCTCATCAACTTGGTTGTAAAAGTCCTGAAGACTAGAAAAGGAACAATTTCTTCCTCGAATTAATTCATTTCATTCACACAAATTCAGTAAATGTGAGTCAATCACTTCTTTGCACAAGATGCTGTGCATAAAGCCTTAAAAAATATTCCCCTTGCTTTCAAAATATTATCATTTCTTTACCTCTCATAGTGCAGTGTGGCATGGAAACACCCATGTGTGCCCCCTTGGACTGTTGATATTTACTCAACTGCTTGGTTGCTCTGTCTCAAAGAGAGACCCTAAATTTCAAAAATTCAATCTATTGCTTGAAAATCAACAATTTGTTCCATCACAGACACCAATATTATTGTTCTACATGACTCTGTAGAAATAATCTCTGGCGTAATAAACATTATGAGTTTGTCCCTTAATAAATTACCTACTGGAAAGAACATAAAAGATTTTTCTCATCAGAAACTCTTATGTTGCTGAAATTGCACTCTCATTATAATTTTCTGCCCTAGAATTGCCTTCAAAAATAAAATAAATTAGTATTTAAATTATGCATGGGTATATAGCATTTTGATGTCTCAAATTTTAAAGAGATCTAATACGCATCAAATTATTAAATAAAAATTTGGAAGTCCATCTAGGTACCTCCTACTCATTTAGATTTTTCAAAGAGCCATGATTTTTTTTTTTTTTTTGGAGGGGGGTTGTTTACATTAATTAAAACTCCCTCATACTGAGGCTTTTGCTTCCCCTGGTGACTTTTCCTGGAATTGATATGTTTTGATAGACAGGGAATATGTTGCAGTAGTTATAGAAGTAAAGCTGAATTAGGTATGTTTATATTCTCTGAAGATTTTCAATAGCTCAACATTTTCTCTGAGCTTACATGATGGCTGTCAACAAGATTGTTAGGTAAGACAAAGAATTGCCTCATCAGTATAGCTGATAGAGTATAGGTAGCTGATACTCGACCAGTTCATGGTTTTAGCATGAAGCTATATCTAAGAAAATGAGAGTACCATATTTTATGTTTCCACAACTAGCACTAAATGATCATACAGAATAAATTTTGTCAACACAGTATGAAATAGAGACATGCCAGTTATCCAAATAAATGAAAGGATAAATGAATGTGTAATTTATATATCAAGAAACCCCCTGGGAACTGTAATTTGCCAAAATAATATTTATTTATCTCATTGACATATTGTAGGTAATATTTGTAATAAGATTAAGACTAAACTTTGAATTAACCAAACCTTTTTGGCAAGGTGGCAGGTTTATATAGTTTCATGATCGCTGTGGGTATTAATTGCACTAAAATCCCTGTCAACTGTGAAAATATCCCCAAAAGAACAATGTGTCATGACACTATCCATTCATTTCCTGTATGGAGGCGCAGCTAAGACAAAGGCCAATTTTTTTCCTCACTATCTCTTATCAACTAATCTGTCAATGAGAAGAGCAATCTCTTTCTTTTCTATGAATTACGTTTCTGGAGCTTTCTGGTGCAGGAAATTATAGGCATCCATTATTTGATCAATACTTTATTGTTTAGTACCAAATCTTCCCCATAGGTATTATACCACTTTATAATCATTCATACACAGGGCTTTTGCTATTTTGCCAAAACGACAAGAAATAGTCAGAAAATGCTGATGCAATTTCAATTATTTGTAAAAGAAAGCAAAGCAAACAAAAGAAAAACCACCTTGAAGAGCAAAACTACATGGGAATGTACTGATTTAATATTCATACTTCGGCATCTCATCTAAACATATTTTCATTAATATATTTTTATAGGTGGAAAATATTCCCTCAAATGTACTATTTTAAGACAATCACAATATATAAGGATTTTAAATGAAAATGCAGAGGCAGTTCATTAAGTGGCTCCCATAGAAATTACCAGAGAAAACATTAATTAATAGGGTCAGCACAAGGTAAGATAGATAAGGCTGGAAAGACATAACAAATTAAAGTTCTACTCTGTGCCATTGAACAAGCCCCATTTGGGGGGCACTCTTAACTATATAGCACATAGTTTGAATTTGCTTGAAATTTTCTATTTTGATCTACTATGCCATTCAAAGGGATGTGAACAGTTCAAATGCCACGTTTGTCTTTCTTTTCATAGATATTAAAAATAGGTAAAGGAAAAGTAATGGAACAGAAGGCTATCTTAAAAAAAAAAAAAAAAGATGAGTACTTTACTGAAAAGGAAATATGAGACCCTAGAGTTGAATCCTGTGACTACCACCCCATTTGATAAACAGTTCTTCTGTGAATGGACATCACGGCAGTCTCTCAGTGCTGGTCCTTCTAGGATAGAAGCATTCATTCAGAGCATGACTTATTTCTGAACTGCAGAAAACTTCTGCAGTCATTTTTCCACCCACAAATTCCAAAGCTGACAAGAATAACCCATTCACATCATTTCTTAAGCATCAACGGTATGCAGTTGAATTGATTCAGTCATGTTGAGGCTGGTCAACACGCTCACTCACTTGAGCTAGAACTGCCCAGAAAGCCACTTGGTCTGTGATAGCCTCAGAGAATCTCCTTACCAATGACTTTTCTTTTTATTGAATTTTTTTATTTTTTATAAACATATATTTTTATCCCCAGGGGTACAGGTCTGTGAATCGCCAGGTTTACACACTTCACAGCGCTCACCAAAGCACATACCCTCCCCAATGTCCATAACCCCAACCCCTTCTCCCAACTCCCCTCCCCCCAGCAACCCTCAGTTTATTTTGTGAGATTAAGAGTCACTTATGGTTTGTCTCCCTCCCAATCCCATCTTGTTTCATTTATTCTTCTCCTACCCACTTAAGCCCCCATGTTGCATCACCACTTCCTCATATCAGGAAGATCATATGATAGTTGTCTTTCTCCGCTTGACTTATTTCGCTGAGCATGATACGCTCTAGTTCCATCCATGTTGTCGCAAATGGCAAGATTTCATTTCTTTTGATGGCTGCATAGTATTCCATTGAGTATATATACCACCTCATCTTTATCCATTCATCTGTTGATGGACAACTAGGTTCTTTGCATAGTTTGAATATTGTGGACGTTGCTGCTATAAACATTCGGGTGCACGTGCCCCTTTGGATCACTACGTTTGTATCTTTAGGGTATATATCCAGTATTGCAATTGCTGGGTCATAGGGCAGTTCTATTTTCAACATTTTGAGGAACCTCCATGCTGTTTTCCAGAGTGGTTGCACCAGCTTGCATTCCCACCAACAGTGTAGGAGGGTTCCCCTTTCTCCACATCCTCGCCAGCATCTGTCATTTCTTGACTTGTTGATTTTAGCTATTCTCACTGGTGTGAGGTGATATCTCATTGTGGTTTTGATTTGTATTTCCCTGATGCCTAGTGATATGGAGCACTTTTTCATGTGTCTGTTTGCCATCTGGATGTCTTCTTTGCAGAAATGTCTGTTCATGTCCTCTGCCCATTTCTTGATTGGATTATTTGTTCTTTGGGTGTTGAGTTTGCTAAGTTCTTTATAGATTTTGGACACTAGTCCTTTATCTGATATGTCGTTTGCAAATATCTTCTCCCATTCTGTCAGTTGTCTTTTGGTTTTGTTAACTGTTTCCTTTGCTGTGCAAAAGCTTTTGATCTTGATGAAATCCCAATAGTTCATTTTTGCCCTTGCTTCCCTTGCCTTTGGCGATGTTCCTAGGAAGATGTTGCTGCGGCTGAGGTCGAAGAGGTTGCTGCCTGTGTTCTCCTCAAGGATTTTGATGGATTCCTTTCTCACATTGAGGTCCTTCATCCATTTGGAGTCTATTTTTGTGTGTGGTGTAAGGAAATGGTCCAATTTCATTTTTCTGCATGTGGCTGTCCAATTTTCCCAACACCATTTATTGAAGAGGCTGTCTTTTTTCCATTGGACATTCTTTCCTGCTTTGTCAAAGATTAGTTGACCATAGAGTTGAGGGTCTATTTCTGGGCTCTCTATTCTGTTCCATTGATCTATGTGTCTATTTTTGTGCCAATACCATGCTGTCTTGATGATGACAGCTTTGTAATAGAGCTTGAAGTCCGGAATTGTGATGCCACCAACTTTGGCTTTCTTTTTCAATATTCCTTTGGCTATTCGAGGTCTTTTCTGGTTCCATATAAATTTTAGGATTATTTGTTCCATTTCTTTGAAAAAGATGGATGGTACTTTGATAGGAATTGCATTAAATGTGTAGATTGCTTTGGTAGCATAAACATTTTCACAATATTTATTCTTCCAATCCAGGAGCATGGAACATTTTTCCATTTCTTTGTGTCTTCCTCAATTTCTTTCATGAGTACTTTATAGTTTTCTGAGTATAGATTCTTAGCCTCTTTGGTTAGGTTTATTCCTAGGTATCTTATGGTTTGGGGTGCAATTGTAAATGAGATTGACTCCTTAATTTCTCTTTCTTCTGTCTTGTTGTTGGTGTAGAGAAATGCAACTGATTTCTGTGTATTGATTTTATATCCTGACACTTTACTGAATTCCTGAACAAGTTCTAGCAGTTTTGGAGTGGAGTCTTTTGAGTTTTCCACATATAGTATCATATCATCTGCGAAGAGTGATAATTTGACTTCTTCTTTGCCGATTTGGATGCCTTTAATTTCCTTTTGTTGTCTGATTGCTGAGGCTAGGACTTCTAGTACTATGTTGAATAGCAGTGGTGATAATGGACATCTCTGCCGTGTTCCTGACCTTAACGGAAAAGCTTTCAGTTTTTCTCCATTGAGAATGATATTTGCAGTGGGTTTTTCATAGATGGCTTTGATGATATTAAGGTATGAGCCCTCTATCCCTACACTTTGAAGAGTTTTGATTAGGAAGGGATGCTGTACTTTGTCAAATGTTTTTTCAGCATCTATTGAGAATATCATATGGTTCTTGTTCTTTCTTTTATTGATGTGTTGTATCACATTGACTGATTTGCGGATGTTGAACCAACCTTGCAGCCCTGGAATAAACCCCACTTCATCGTGGTGAATAATCCTTTTAATGTACTGTTGAATCCTATTGGCTAGTATTTTGGTGAGAATTTTCGCATCTGAGTTCATCAAGGATATTGGTCTATAGCTCTCTTTTTTGATGGGATCCTTGTCTGGTTTTGGGATCAAGGTGATGCTGGCCTCATAAAATGAGTTTGGAAGTTTTCCTTCCATTTCTATTTTTTGGAACAGTTTCAGGAGAATAGGAATTAGTTCTTCTTTAAATGTTTGGTTGAATTCCCCCAGGAAGCCGTCTGGCCCTGGGCTTTTGTTTGTTTGGAGATTTTTAATGACTGTTTCAATCTCCTTACTGGTTATGGGTCTGTTCAGGCTTTCTATTTCTTCCTGATTCAGTTGTGGTAGTTTATATGCTTCTAGGAATGCATCCATTTCTTCCAAATTGTCAAATTTGTTGGCGTAGAGTTGCTCATAGTATGTTCTTATAATAGTTTGTATTTCTTTGGTGTTAGTTGTGATCTCTCCTCTTTCATTCATGATTTTATTTATTTGGGTCCTTTCTCTTTTCTTTTTGATAAGTCTGGCCAGGGGTTTATCAATTTTATTAATTCTTTCAAAGAACCAGCTCCTAGTTTGGTTGATTTGTTCTATTGTTTTTTTGGTTTCTATTTCATTGATTTCTGCTCTGATCTTTATGATTTCTCTTCTCCTGCTGGGCTTAGGGTTTCTTTCTTGTTCTTTCTCCAGCTCCTTTAGGTGTAGGGTTAGGTTGTGTACCTGAGACCTTTCTTGTTTCTTGAGAAAGGCTTGTACCGCTATATATTTTCCTCTCAGGACTGTCTTTGTTTTGTCCCACAGATTTTGAACCGTTGTGTTTTCATTATCATTTGTTTCCATGATTTTTTTCAATTCTTCTTTAATTTCCCGATGACCCATTCATTCTTTAGAAGGATGCTGTTTAGTCTCCATGTATTTGGGTTCTTTCCAAACTTCCTCTTGTGGTTGAGTTCTAGCTTCAGAGCATTGTGGTCTGAAAATAGGCAGGGAATGATCCCAATCTTTTGATACCGGTTGAGTCCTGATTTAGGACCGAGGATGTGATCTATTCTGGAGAATGTTCCATGTGCACTAGAGAAGAATGTGTATTCTGTTGCTTTGGGATGAAATGTTCTGAATATATCTGTGATGTCCATCTGGTCCAGTGTGTCATTTAAGGCCTTTATTTCCTTGTTGATCTTTTGCTTGGATGATCTGTCCATTTCAGTGTGGGGAGTGTTAAAGTTCCCTACTATTATTGTATTATTGTTGATGTGTTTCTTTGATTTTGTTATTAATTGGTTTATATAGTTGGCTGCTCCCACGTTGGGGACATAGATATTTAAAATTGTTAGATCTTCTTGTTGGACAGACCCTTTGAGTATGATATAGTGTCCTTCCTCATCTCTTATTATAGTCTTTGGCTTAAAATCTAATTGATCTGATATAAGGATCGCCACTCCTGCTTTTTTCTGATGTCCATTAGCATGGTAAATTATTTTCCATCCCCTCACTTTAAATCTGGAGGTGTCTTCGGGCTTAAAATGAGTTTCTTGTAGGCAACATATAAATGTTTTTTTTTTTTTTATCCATTCTGATACCCTGTGTCTTTTGATTGGGGCATTTAGCCCATTAACATTCAGGGTAACTATTGAGAGATATGAATTTAGTGCCATTGTATTGCCTGTAAGGTGACTGTTACTGTATATTGTTTCTGTTCCTTTCTGATCCACCACTTGTAGGCTCTCTCTTTGCTTAGAGGACCCCTTTCAATATTTTCTGTAGAGCTGGTTTGGTGTTTGCAAATTCTTTCAGCTTTTGTTTGTCCTGGAAGCTTTTAATCTCTCCTTCTATTTTCAATGATAGCCTAGCTGGATATAGTATTCTTGGTTGCATGTTTTTCTCGTTTAGTGCTCTGAAAATATCATACCAACTCTTTCTGGCCTGCCAGGTCTCTGTGGATAAGTCAGCTGCCAATCTAATATTTTTACCATTGTATGTTACAGACTTCTTTTCTCGGGCTGCTTTCAGGATTTTCTCTTTGTCACTAAGGCTTGTAAATTTTACTATTAGGTGACGTGGTATGGGCCTATTCTTATTGATTTTGAGGGGCGTTCTCTGAACCTCCTGAATTTTGATGCTCGTTCCCTTTGCCATATTGGGGAAATTCTCCCCAATAATTCTCTCCAGTATACCTTCTGCTCCCCTCTCTCTTTCTTCTTCTTCTGGAATCCCAATTATTCTAATGTTGTTTCGTCTTATGGTGTCACTTATCTCTCGGATTCTCCCCTCGTGGTCCAGTAGCTGTTTGCCCCTCTTTTGCTCAGCTTCTTTATTCTCTGTCATTTGGTCTTCTATATCGCTAATTCTTTCTTCTGCCTCATTTATCCTAGCAGTGAGAGCCTCCATTTTTGATTGCACCTCATTAATAGCTTTTTTGATTTCAAGTTGGTTAGATTTTAGTTCTTTTATTTTTCCAGAAAGGGCTTTTATATCTCCCGAAATGGTTTCTCTAATATCTTCCATGCCTTTTTCGAGCCCGGCTAGAACCTTGAGAATTTTCATTCTGAATTCTAAATCTGACATATTACCAATGTCTGTATTGATTAGGTCCCTAGCCTTCGGTACTGCCTCTTGTTCTTTTTTTTGTGGTGAATTTTTCCGCCTTGTCATTTTGTCCAGTTAAGGGTATATGAAGGAGCAAGTAAAATACTTAAAGGGTGGCAACAACCCCAGGAAAATATGCTTTAACCATATCAGAAGAGATCCCAAATCGTGAGGGGCGAGAAAGGGGATAAAAAGATGTTCAAAAAAAAAGAAAGGAAGAAAAAAGTAATTAAAAAAAGAAAACGAATAAAGAAAAGTATGAAAAAGAAAATATATATATATTAGATAAACTAGTTAAAAACGTTAAAAATGAAAAGGGTAAAAGTTAGAAAATTTTAAAAAAATATTTAAAAAAATTTAAAAATTTAGCAAAAGAAGAGAAAAAAATGAAAAAGAAAAAAATTAAATTAACTGCAAGACTAAAAAATCACAGGGAGAAAGCCATGAGTTCCGTGCTTTGCTTTCTCCTCCTCTGGAATTCTGCTGCTCTCCTTGGTATTGAAACTGCACTCCTTGGTAGGTGAACTTGGTCTTGCCTGGATTTCTTGTTGATCTTCTGGGGGAGGGGCCTGTTGTAGTGATTCTCAAGTGTCTTTGCCCCAGGCGGAATTGCACCGCCCTTAACAGGGGCCGGGCTGAGTAACCCGATCGGGTTTGCTTTTAGGAGCTTTTGTTCCCTGAGCACTTTCCGTAGAGTTCCAGAGGACGGGAATACAAGTGGCGGCCTCCTGGTCTCCGGCCCGGAGGAGCCGAGAGCCCGGGGCCCCACTCCTCAGTGTGCCCTCAGAGAACAGCACCCAGTAACTCCCGTCTGCCTGACCTCCAGCCGCGCTCCGAGCTCACCGAGCTTGCGACCGGTTCAAGGCAACACTGAGCTGTGAGCTTACTGTCGGCTCTGTCTCTGCAGCCGGCTTTCTCGCTCCAATACCCGCAAGCTCTGCGACACTCAGACACCCCCGATCATTCTGTGACCCTGCGGGACCTGAGGCCACACTGACCCTGCGTGGGCTTCGCCCTGGTTTAGCCTCTGGAGCGATGTCCCTCAGCGGAACAGACTTTTAAAAGTCCTGATTTTGTGCTCCGTTGCTCCGCCGCTTTCCGGGAGCCGGCCCCTCCCCCCGGGGTCTATCTTCCCGTCGCTTTGGATTCACTTCTCCGCCAGTCCTACCTTTCAGAAAGTGGTTGTTTTTCGGTTTCCAGAATTGCTGTTCTTCTTCTCTTCGATCTGCCGATGGATTTGCAGGTGTTTGCAATCTTTAAATAAGCTATCTAGCTGATCTCCTGCTAGCTGAAGCAGTCTCAGCCTGCTACTTCTCCGCCATCTTGACTTCCCAATGACTTTTTTAATAGAAATAATTTCCTTCTCTTTCCTCCCTCCCTCTTGCCCTTCTTCCCTCTTCCTCTTCCTTTCTTTTCTATTGTAAATATGGGGATAAACTATGTTATTGGCTTTGCAATTCTCTGTGATGGATTTTTTTTAAAAGGAGTAGGAAGACTCTTATTTAATTTCTCTTTTGACTGTATCAAGGTGAGCCCCGTGGGAGAGGAGGGGCCCATGCACAGGACATGCCTGGGCATGCTATGTGGCTGCCCAAGGGCATTTGCACACCTATGGCTGTAGGACTTGAGGTTGCCTTGTGGAGCAGGCCTGGCTTCAAGGTGAAGCCAAAAGGGATGCAGAGGAGAATTTTCTTTCTGCTGAAGTTTTGAAATTGGATCTCCAGATGGAAAAAGGAAGAATTAGGCAGATGAATAATAACAATAAATGTTTATGGCCATGCTAATAAAGCTACATTCTGTTGGAGTGTGCTTTATGGACCAGGAGGGTGGAGCTGTGATTCCAGAAATTCAAGAACACAAAAAGAACTTCTCTCCTCACCGACTAATATTTGAAGATAAATCTTTTAATTCTGCAACTGGAGCTAAGACACAACTCAGAGACATGCCTGGGAGAGGAAACATGTTGGTAATTACAAACTATTCACGCTCCTTCATGGCACATTTTGATAAGAAGGCTGATGTTGCAAGAACATTTGGTTTGGGGACGGGGGTTTAGAAACAAAACCAAACAAAACAAAGGACTGAAAAGTAGTGTCAGAGACCTCCGTGAGTTGATGGAATTCTCTTAAAAATTTAGTTTGTGTATACAGGTCGATTTTTTTTTTAAAAACATTTTATTTATTTATTTGACAGACAGAGATTATAAGTAGGCAGAGAGGCAGGCAGAGAGAGAGAGAGGAGAGAGCAGGCTCCCTACTGAGCAGAGAGCCCGATGTGGGGCTCGATCCCAGGACCCTGGGATCATGACCTGAGCTGAAGGCAGAGGCTTTAACCCACTGAGCCACCCAGGTGCCCCACAGGTCGATTTTTTTACAAATAAAATGTATGTCACTTTCCATGCAGCATGACTATCACTCTAGTGTTTTACTAGGACATGCTGAAAAGAGAGATGATTTATCTAGAATAACCATCTAGAGAGACTAGCAAATAAAACACCTATTTAAAGTGTAATAACAATGGAATTGTACTACTAGTAATTGAAATGTACTCAAAAGTTACCAATTAAAAATTGTTAGTATGGGGTTCCTGGGTGACTCAGTTGGTTAAGCGCCCAGCCCCAGGTCGGGCTTCCCACTCAGCAGGGAGTCTGCTTCTCCCTCTCCTCCCCTCCCCGCTTGTGGTCTCCCTCACTGTTTCTGTCTCTCTTAAGTAAATAAATAAATTTTTTTTTAAAAAATATTGTTAGTATGGGGGCGCCTGGGTGGCTCAGTGGGTTAAAGCCTCTGCCTTCGGCTCAGGTCATGATCCCAGGGTCCTGGGATCGAGCCCCGCATCGGGCTCTCTGCTCAGCAGGGAGCCTGCTTCCCTTCCTCTCTCTCTGCCAGCCTCTCTGCCTACTTGTGATCTCTGTGTGTCAAAAAAAAAAAAAAAAAATCTGTTTTAAAAAATTGTTACTATGATCCTGATTCCAGAATTGACAGAGCAGTGGAAATAGTTAATAGTTTAGAAACAGACCTTGGCATGTATAAAAATGTTCTATGTGATAAATGAGACTTTAAGTATCTAAAGGGAAATGATTATCTCATACAGACCTGAGGTAGTTAACATATGAACAAGAATTTGAGAGAAACTCTTGTTGCAAAACATAGGTGAAACCTAACAAACGTGTTCTGAAATGCGTAACAGAGCTCCCCAGGAAGGTGAGGGAACTCTCCAGATGCTGCAAATAAAAGCGATGCTAACAAATGGAGACTTAGAGAGGAACTGAAGTGGTAGATTACCTAGATTGATTGCAGCTCTGGGAAAATGAGATATTTGTTTTTTATAGCCACAGAAAGACAGGAGGTAAAGCTTTCAGACCACTCTTGGTGGGAGTTAAGAATGAGCATGCCATGTAAATCCAGGACCTTTGATAGTTTACACCATCAGGAACAGGATGGACTAGAAAAACTAATCTTTCAGCACAGGGGGATAACAAGAAAACTTGTCAGCTTTGGCCTGAGCTCTGCATGAGAAAATACTCCACAGAGAGTGTATTATTACTGACCTGCTCTGATGCAGATTTTCACTTTCTAACTGGCCGAAGAAACCGTGGGCTGCAAAACTAACAAAAAGTGACTATTTGCACACCCGTGTTCATAACAGCACCAGGCACAACAGCCAAGAGATGGAAACAACTTGAGCTAGATGTCCATCAAGCCACGAATGGATAAACAAAATGTGGCACACACACACGCACGCACGCACGCATGCACACACACACACATACACACAGGAATACTATCCTGTCTTAAAAAGGAAGGAAACTCAGGCACATGCTACAACATGGATGAACTCTGAAGACGCTGCGTTAAGTGAAACAAACCAGTCACAAAATGATAAATATCATGTGATTTCACTTACATGAGTTATCTGGTGATGGTTGCCAGTGTTAGAGAATTCATGGAAAATGCGAATTTTTTTTTTTTAAAGATTTTATTTGTTTATTTGACAGAGAGAGATCACAAGTAGGCAGAGAGGCTGGCAGAGAGAGAGGAAGGGAAGCAGGCTCCCTGCTGAGCAGAGAGCCCGATGCGGGACTCGATCCCAGGACCCTGAGATCATGATCCTAGCCGAAGGCAGCGGCTTAACACACTGAGCCACCCAGGCGCCCCACGAATTTTTTAATAGGTACAGAGTTTCAGTTCTGCAAGATGGAAAATTTCTGGGTATCTGTTTTATAACAGTGTGAACAGATTTAACACTGTTAATCTGTACATTTAAAAATGATCAAGATAGTAAATTCTATGTTATGTATTTTTTTCACTACAATTAAAAACTATGATTAAAAATTGACCAAGTTTGAAAACAGCAGGGGCACCAGGAAAAATCTAATCCATATATTTTCTGGATGAATGTGTCTTCAACACAGACTGCTCAAGGAGTGCATAAATCTCAGAGGAGCAGGAGCTCATAAGTTATAAGTGTATGAATTGTAGGAAACAAGGAAGATATGATAAAGATTGAAGAGAAACAACCAATAGCAGAATAGAGTTGGATAGATTCAAAATTCAAAAAATCAACAGAAAATTCAATAATAAAATAATGTTAAAACTGAAATAAAGCTTATGAAACAAGTGTGTTTAAAGGCCTGGTAAATTATAGGGGGGAAATAATTTAAAAACTAAACTAATAAGAACTTTTGGAAGTGAAATATATTATCACATTGAAATTTAAATGTAAAGAATAGGAAGATTTATCTGAAGAGATTTTCAGAAAACCATACAAAAACTCCAAGAAAGAAAAAATGAAAAGCCATAGATGGTAAAATAAAGACTAACATACATCCAGTTAGAGCTCAGAAAGTGAGAGCAGAGAGAATTAGAAAGAGGTGACATTGATGAGATAAATGTTGAAAATTTTTAAGAATTGATGCAATGAATATCTTGATTCAAGAATACAACACAACACAATTCACAGCTAAACACATGAGAGTGTAATTTCAGAACACTAAAGACAGTGAGAGAATCTTAAAGGAAGCCACAGAAGACAAATACTTAAAGAAAAAATTATGTTAACACGAGAATTCTTGCTAGTAACAGCAAAAGCCAGGACACAGTAGAATTATATCTTTAATTTGCTGAAGGAAATGAATAAACTATAGTTATATTCCAAACTAAATTATCATTTAAAATAACAGTATAAGGACATTTTCAGATAAATAAAAACTGAGTTAGCTTACTACCAATGAAAAGTTTACTGTAGTACTCTAGATAGGCAGATACTCTTAGAAGGAAATTTAAGCCAGAAGGTCTAAAATGCAAGAGGAAAAAAAAAAAAAAGAAAAAAAGCAAGAAGAAATGGCAAAGAAAATGGTAATTTGTCAGTAAACCTACTTCCTCTATAAACCTCAGTCTTCCTCCTTACCTCCCTCTAGATATCATTCATATTTGATTTCTAATGTGATCTGACTTTGATCAAAGAACATACACCTATCACTTAATTTCTGAAATTTGTTGGGATGTTGTTTAGATAACCCAGAATACTGTCAGTTTTGTTTAATGTTCCATATGCAATTTAAAAGATCATGTATTCTCTACCTGCTGAGTAAAGGCTACCTATCTGTAAATGAGAGGAAACCTGTTGATTATTTTGTTCAAATTTCTTTTTCCTTCATGATTCTCTGTCTTTGTAGACTCTTTGTTCATGGGAGAGGTACTTTAAAAAACACCACCCAGGACTTTTGCTTCAGGGGAGAACTCACAGGTCAATGGCCGGTAAATATTCCTTCTGATACCATGATAAAACGTGGCTGTATTGCAGAAAAGTCATATAGGAGATTTTAGAAATCAATAAGAACTAGACAACCTAAAATTCCAGAGATGAACAGCCCCTTCCTTGGCATCACTAGCTGTCTGCTTCCATGGCAGAACTTGACAATTCAAGTGTGGGCGGGGAATCAGGCTTGGCACAAAGCAGAAAGATTCTCCTGCAGAAGAGAGAAATAAGAAGAATTTTGGAATACCAAGCAGGGCTTGCATGACAAATTAGAAGAATTCCCAATCACAAGTTAATCCCACAGGACTTTTCTGAGTTTTGAGGCATTGCTGGAGACTGGAGCGAGCTGTGTGAGAAGTGCAAAGTGGGACCCTGGCAACTTTTCGGCACTGAGGAGACGAAAATCCCTCTGAAGCAAGGAGGTCTGCAAGAAACATCTGATTGGTGTGTTCCCAGGACATTTTGAATATATGTGAGGCCAGATACGAAAGAACTAAGCTGAAAACTTTTGAAAGGAAGAACTTTCTTAAGGTAAAGAAGACAAATACTATTAAGGTCTCAGTCAAAAGCCTTGGGCGGGTTACATCCATGGTGGTGTTGGAGTCAGTAAGGCTTTTTGAATTTTCCTGATGTCTCAGAAAGCAGACAAAAGACAAAATCCACAAGGTCAGAAACTTGTACTTTGAAAATGCTCTAGCTAGAACCAATTCTCAATATTGGGAATGAAAAATGAAATGTCACTGATGATCTACAGATATTAAAAAGAAAATAAGAGACTATTATGAATGATTTTATGACAATAAATTTAACACTCAAATTGAACAGAGTAATTGAAAAATATGGGGAAATATAATTCTTAATAATCTAATATCTGTTAAGGGAATTGAATCCTTAATTAAAAACATAAAAGGAAGTAATAATACCAACAAATTCTTTTAGTATACAAATTCTTTCAGAGAATAGAGGAAGAAAATGCTTTTGAATTCTTTTTCTGAGGCCAACATAACTCTGACATCAAAACCTTGCAAAGAAATTTCAAGAAGAGAGATTACAGGCCAATATTTCTTATGAACACAAAATTCCTAAACAAAATACTAGTAAATAACAGTAAATCTTATGATATACAAAATGTGATACATATATAACATAATTGAGCTTTTCTCAGGAATACAGGATTGATTGATATTAATAATCAGTCAGTACAATTGACCACATTAATAAAAAGAGAGGCAAAAAATATTATTTCTTTCAAAGGACAAAGACATTTCTTAATAAAATTCAATACTTGTTTATGATTTTTGAAAATGACTAAGCATGAGAGAGAACTTCCTCAGTCTGGTAAATTTTGCTAATAAATAACTTAAGTTTAGCATCATTTATATGGTGAGCTATTACTTTTTGAATTATTACTTTTCCTTGAGATTAGAAAGGAAAAAGATGCTATCACCTCTTCAATTCAGTATCATGCTAAAAATGTTGGTCAGTACAATAAGGCAAAAAGGAAAAAGAAAATGAAATAAAAGTATGAGGATTAGAATATATGAAGTAAAATGGTCTTTATCAGTAAATGATATAATTGTGCATGTAAAAAAAACCTAAAACAATCAGAGACTATTAGAATAAATAAGCATATAATAATGTCAATAAACAAATACAAATTGCATTTCTATTTGATAGCAACAATAATTAAAAATGGAACTAAAATTATACTACATTAACTAACTGGAATTTAAATAAAAACTTGAAAAAAATGAGAGTAAAAGATATCATTCACAATGGTGTTAAAAAGTGTCAAACACTCAGAGATAATTCTAAGAAAAGATGTACAAGAATCATAAGGCTATACTGAGAGACTTTAAAGGGGATATAAATAAATGGAGATATATAACACAGATCAGAAGACTAAATATTGTTAAAATATATCAATTCCATCCAAAGGACCTGGACTGGCCAAGATAATCCTGAAAAAGAAGGAAGTTGAAATACTTAAAACTACCAGATATTAAAACTTACTATAAAGCTAACATAATTGGTATTGATCAAGGATAGGCCATAACAAAGAAGAAAGGATCTAGAAACAGACCCATACATACAAGACCATCTGATTTTTTACCAAGTGAGCACTCTAAAAGGAATCTTTTCAATAAACGATGTTGAGTCCATTAGCCTTCCAAGTAGGGGGAAAAAATAAACTTTGACTCCTATGTTTTGCTATTTATAAACATTTCTTTGAGCTAGAACATAGACTTAAGTGTGAACAGTGAAGCAATAGAACTTCTAGGTAAAAATAACAGACTGTATTAATGAGCAACATTTTAAAATATGTTAGCAGAGTCTTTGACATTCCTTACTATAGAAGGTAAGGTTAATTCCCCTCTTTTTAGATGAGGGCCAGACCTACTGACCTCTTTCTAATGAACAGCATATGCTGGAAGTGACCCTTGATGATTATCACAGCAAGATTAAAAAAGAAATCAAAGTAATTCCTTCCAGTTCTCTCTTTCTCTTGGGACACAGACCCCAGCATACCTGAGCCACTGTGTAAGAACTCTAACCACCTTGAGGCTTTCAGGCTGGAGAGACCACGTGGAGGGACTCTACAGAGATGGGGAGAGATGAGCTTCCCTAAAGACCCCCACTTCTCTAGCCCCCAGCTGAGTCCGGTTCCCGTGGCTGCTGTATGTAACAGATGGCCACAAACTTGATGCCTCAAAACAACACATATTTATTCTCTTACAGTTCTGAAGGCCAGAAGTCTGCAATTGGCCACAGGGCCAAAATCAAAGTTTTAGGGCTATCCTTCCTCCAGAGATTGTGGGGAAGAGTACATGTCCGTGCCTCTTCTAGCTTCTAGAACTGCACTCTTCGGCATGTGCCCCCTAACTCTATCTATTCAAATCCAACAGCAAGGTGTCACATTGCTTTCTTCTAGGCCAAGTCTCCCTGTACCTTCCTTTTATACAGACACTTGTATTTGCAATTAGAGCCCCCTAGGAAAAGCCAGGATAATCTCCCTTTTTTGAGAAACTTAATCACAACTGTAAAGACTCTTTTGCCTTAGAGGCGACATCCACAGGTTCCAGGGACTAGGACCTGTATATCTTTGGGGGCCATCACTCAGCCCACCACAGCATTCCAGGTGAGAGATGTATGTGTGAAGAAGCCTTTGGAGGAAACCCCGGTCCTGGCCACTTCCCATCTGCAGCTTCATGAGAGACCTGCGTCAAGTTTGCATGGCTGAACCATCAAATTCCTGACTCTTAGAAACCATAAGAAATAACAAATAGTTGCCGTTGTTTCCTGCTACTAAATTTTGGTGCCCTTCGATGAAATTTTCCACGGTAAAACAAAGACAATTCGGAAAGTGCAAATGAGCTTGGCATGAAGCTAAAGTTATTCCCTTTAAAATACCGTACTTTGGTCTTAGAGGATATTCTTTCTATTCTTTTTGTGCAAATATACTCTATTAGGAAATTATATTAAAAGTGCATGATGGCCCATGACTTTTTAAAAAGTCTGACTTGGCAAAATGCAAAATTAATCATCTTTGTCAGTTTCACTTTTTTTTAAATTTTGCTCCAAAGTTTGGAAGTCAGCACTGGCCGTAGGATAACATCTAACTTCACTGGTCTTGTCACAAAGCTCCTGTGTGCCCCTTGGCCTTCTTCTTGAGCTTCCACCACTATAAGTTTCTGTAGTTTATGCTTCTGTATTTCTAAACTGCTGATTTTCTCACATGCAATATATGGTCTCACTACAAGATGCCTCTTTATGCCATTCTTCTGCCTGAAATTCTCTTCTTCTTCTCTTTCTCTCTTTCTTTCTTTCTTTCTTTCTTTCCCAATCAGACCATTGCAGCTCAACCTTGAAAATTCAGCTTGAAGGAAACATCTTCCCCCCTTTTTTTACTCAGTGCTTAATTTGTATCTTAACATTTAAAGCTTTATTGAAATGATCTTTCTGGGCATATATCTCAGCTACCAGACAGTAAGATCCTCAACACATTAAAAAAAAAAAAAAAAAACCTTACATTCCTAAAAATTCACAGATGATACAGATAGAGCACGTGCTGCTCTGTCTGCCTGCTTCTCTGCCTACTTGTGATCTCTGTCTGTCAAATAAATAAATAAAATCTTTAAAAAAAAAAAGAGAGGTTTGTCAAAGTATGGCTAAGTTTTGAAATACAAATAGAAAGCTCAGGTCTGGTAAATGTCCCCATCTGGGGCAAACTGCGGTCTGATAGTGTAATACTGTCATGCTGATAGGTGGTGTTATAACCACTTTTTACTTCTTTATTTTTTATTTATTTCTTTCCAGTTTTAAAGAGATATAATTGAACACAACACTGTATAAATTTACCATGTAGCATAATGGTTTGACTAACACATATTGTGAAATGGTTACCACAGTTAGTTAGCATCTATCATCTCTTATAAGTAACAAAAGAGAAAAAGAAAAAAAAATGCATTTTTCCTCACGATGTGACCTCTTAGGATCTACTCTCTTAACAACTTTCAACTCTCCTACAGCAGTATTCATTGTAGCCACCATGATCATCAGACCCCTAGTACTGACTGATTGTGTAATTGGAAGGCTGTCCCTTTTGACTACCTTCCTATGATTCTCCTCCCATCCTCCACCCCCTGCCTCTGCTAAGGACAAATCTGAGTTCTTTTTCTTTGCGTTTTAACCATTTATTTCTTTTAGGTGGCTTTCTATCTCTGAAAAGATGTTCTCTGATGAGTTCAATCTCCTTCCCTTCACTTCTACCATGAGTCCCTGTTCTGCCTTCTGGAGATATAAAGTCTATGTCTTCTACATAATAGCATATCAGATACATAAAGCCAATTAGTTAGTCTCCACTCAGTCCCCTGATCTGCCGACCGTACTATACTTGTCCGTTTCTTGTTGATGTCCTTTCTCAGCCTTCCACAGGCAGTGCCATCGGAGGCCCAGGCTCCTCTAGTCATCCTTAGCATGTAGGTTCTGTCCCTCTTGACACTGTCACATGATGATTGCTTGTCGCTCTGGCTTCAGGACAGCTTCTCTATTCCAACTCAGAAAAGAACAGGCAGAAGGCAGAAGGAATGTGGCTGTGAAGTATGTGCCCTTTACAGCATGTTCTCAGGAGGGTCCTAGTCACACAAATATCTCATTCACTTGACTCTATCACATAGTTGCAAGGGATGCTGGGAAACATATAATTTTGCTGGGCACGTTATCTCTTTGAAAAAATTACAAGGGAGAAAGGGAAAATAAATATTGATAGGCAGCTAGTAGTGTGTATGGTGTGTCAATTAATAGAACTTTGCTAATGACCTTCTCACAAGAATGGTTCCCTCGGCCAGGCAAGCATCCTAGAATGTTGGGTCTGGCAGAGTAATGAATGCCCATAATGTGACTCTATCTGTATATGTAAATTTATTAAGGTAGTTGAAGGTTGGCACTATTTTTTAAGGTGACACATCACTTTTATACATTTATATTGTTTTTCAAAATATTTTAATTATTTATTTGAAAGAGAGAGAGAGAGTGACAGAGAGCAAGGTAGGGAGGAGAGAGAGAAGCAGGCTTCCCTGCTGAACAAGGAACCCAATGCGGGGCTCAATCCCAAGACCCTGAGATCATGACCTGAGCCGAAGGCAGACACTTAACCCACTGAGCCACCCGGGCACCCCTGTTTGTATCATTTTTACAATGGACAAAAAAATAAAGTGATTTCTTTCATTCTGCTATTCAGCTAGGTCTCCACTAAAACTTTGTATTTGCTATTCTGAAATCCAGTGAAATCCATTGTACTCCAGTGGATTTCATTATGCCTGTCCTGGTCCATGATTTCAGTATGCTGAGATCTTTTTGAAATTTAATTTTGTCATCTATTGTTCTATCCACTAGCCCTCCAAGATTTGTATCATCTGCAAATTTAGTAAGTGTTTTTATAATTTTGAGAAGGAGACATACATGTAAGCCCATAATTAGGTTGAAATAGTTCATATACTATCAAATCTATCAGTAAAGAGATGTACATGGTGTAAGAGGAACTTGGGAGAATGTGTGTCAGCTTCAGCTTGCCTGGATTCTGGAAGGTTAAGAAACCATGAATAATACTAATTTTGAGTATTAAAGATGAAATGAGCTTTGCCTGAGAGACCACATCTAAATGAGTATTCCTGGAAGAAGGAATACAGTAAGAAAGAGCACAAGGGTGTGGCAGCCCGAGATTACAATGCCATAATCTGACATGCCAGGGGCATGGAAAGGGAAATAGGACACGAGGGAACAAAGTAAAAAGTTTATCCAGGAATTTCGAACTTTACATTTCATTGATTAGCCTTTAGAGACAAACTTTAAACTCAATATACATTTTGGAAAGATTTTCCTCTACCTGTCTTTTAAATTTACAATTGCATTTCATTCCCAATGTTGGTTGGGTAGACAGTATAGAAGAGTGGATTATTTGAGCCCTTTCCTCATCTGTACCATGTGATCTGATTTCCCTTCAGATGTGATGACCATATGTCTCATTTTCTAAGACGTTGAATTTCAAGTCATCTGTCCTGTGGCTGTTCAAAGTATTCTCAGACTTGTCAGTCCATGTGCTTCGGTATTTGTTCCAGAAAATGTAGCCAGTGGTCCTCTGATCACATACTTCTCACATACTTCTCCTCTTTTTTTTTTTTAAAGATTTTATTTATTTATTTGACAGACAGAGATCACAAGTAGGCAGAGAGGCAGACAGAGAGAGAGAGAAGGAAGCAGGCTCCCTGCTGAGCAGAGAGCCCGATGTGGGACTCGATCCCAGGACCCTGAGATCATGACCTGAGCCGAAGGCAGCGGCTTAACCCACTGAGCCACCCAGGCGCCCCACATACTTCTCCTCTTATGGGACATGCTCTGATGGGTCTTCAGCTCCATCAACATGTTCTGTCTGGTCTATCAAGGGAGATATCAGATCTGCAATGTGAATTAGAAAGCCAAAGAACACCATGCTTGCCATTCTATTTAATGACAATGAGAAATTCCAGTAATGAAAGGGGTAAGCAATAGCATAGTCTGTAAGCTTATATTTTTGCCTGTGTACAAGAAGCTCACAACCTTAATTTTCACAGCAACATAAATATTATGACTATAATTAACCATGAATATTTGATGAAGTTGGAGAGCATTATCTACACTTGCTTAATATCACTGGATGTCATTCTAAATTTTGGATGCTTTTTAAGTATGGAAATGTTCTCTGTGTGCTGCCAAATTTCTAAACAAATGCCTGGTGGAAAATTACACCTTAGCCAGAACAATAACCCCAGTAAATAGGTAATAATGGATATGTATCTTGTGCATTAGCTTGACACAGAGCATTAAGATGTCCCAGGACATTAAAGACTGAGTTTTTATAAAGACAATTAAAATAGACACAATAGCCATGCTTCATCTGAGGGATTGATGCATTGCAAAGAAGTACTTTTCTCATGTGAAAAAGAAAATGGTGCCTTGTTAAAATGCCAGGGATCTTCAAGTTGGGAGGGTTGGGGGTATCTCTGGCAGACACAGATTGGCAGGTTGCATTTGAATGCCCAAAGGTGATCTGGGACCCATCCCCTGGTGGTCGGCTATATGAATCTGGGGCAATTTACAGCCTAAATGCCTTTGTCAAGAAACAAAATGTGTGCTTACTGGATTTTTTCTTCCTTTTTTTTAAATGTGCATTTTTAAAATTTTACAATAAAGTTATGTAAGTTGCAATAAAAAGAAGAGGGTTTCTGACAAATGCATTTTAAATATAAAGGCAAGGTACAGACAGCCAGGGCTCACTAAAATGGGCTTTCTAGGTCCTCAGAGGTGTAAATCATTAAGACTCCTAAGCGTGTTGCATAGAGCTTGGCACTTCTGAGGTTCTTGGCCCAGAAGATTGCTAGGCATCGGTAGGTGTGGTAGGTTAAAGAAGGCTGCAGATTATTTGCTATATGTGTTAACTTCTATTATTATTTATTATCTCCCTTTGAGAGGTGGATTCTAATTCTTCTCCATCAGAATCTAGACCAACTTGTTTCTTCAGTAAATATGGAAGACATGATGCTATGCTAGTTCTGAGTCTAGCATCTAAGACCAGCAACATCTTCCCACTTGCCTTCTTAGAGCTTTGTACTACAATGAAGGAAGCCTGATGGTGCAGACGCCAACTTTCTGTAAGGAAGTGCTTGGCCACAGGGAGAAGCACAAGTAGGTGCTCTTAGGGATAGGTAAATTTGCAGCAACAGCCAGAATCAACTGCCAGTCTTGTGAATGTTCCCTCTTCCGGGTTATTCTGGAACAATCTAGCCCGGTCAAACCTGCAATTGTTTCAGCCCCAGCCACCATCTGATAGAAAGGACTTGAAGGACATGAAGCAAAACTGCCCAGCTGAGCCCCATCTTCCCACAGAACAATGAGAGAGAATAATTGTTCACACCATTAATAACTACATGAACTCAGTTGTTTACACCATTAAGCTTTGGGGTAATTTGTAATGCAGCTGTAGCGAACTAGATCAGGAAGGCTAATGGAAATGTGAGTATCATGAATCAGAAAGCTTTTTGCCTCTTTTCCTGCTTCCTTTGCATCCTTCTTCAGCCACAATTGAGTTACCTCCTGTAGCCCAGGTAACGGGCAGAGAAGTGTCCTCAGAGAAACACATGTTCGAGTAGGGAGTACAGGGTCACTGATACCCATTGCTGCCTTCAGCCTGTACTACATAATGTTCTACTTAAGATCAGGAGCTCTGCAGTCAGATTGACCTTTGTTCAAGCCAGCCCCAAACCCTACCAATTGTGGGGCCCTAAGCAACTTACGTCATTTTTCTCTGCCTCGGTTTTCTCACCTAAATCACGATGGGAATTATGTATGTAAGGCTCCTTGGGATAATGGCTGTGACACCTAGGAAGAACTCAGTAAATATTAGCTGTTGTTGTTATTTCTATGATGCTGGTGATGGTGAGGATACTAACTAAAGATACTTTGACCCTCATAAGTTGCCTTTTCCATGCCCTTTTCTGGTGTTTCTTTATATCAGATTCTGTCTTTTGTGAATCAATTAACAAATACTTCATGTTATTCTATGGCCTTCTGTATGATTTTATCAGTGTTTGTACAAGAGTTTTTTTTCTATTATTTATCTGAGAGAGAGAGTGTGAGAGAGAGAAGGACTGGGGGGTGTGGCAGAGGGAGAAGGAAAAACAGACTCCCTGCTGACCAGGGAACCTGAGGCAGGACTCGATCCCAGGACCCTGGGATCATGACCCAAGCTGAAGGCAGATGATTAACCTACTGAGCCACCCAGGGGCCCCTGTATAAGAGTTTTACAAGAAATTTTAGTTTAGTTTAGTTTTATAAGAAATTTTAAAATACAGTATTTGAACATTTTATGTAGCTTGTCCTTGTTATTTTCTAGAAGTGGTTAAATATCAGAAAACTAAAAATGATGATACAGTAGAAATTTTAACAGACCTCCACTTAATTAATTAATGGGGTTAATCAGCATCCTCCATGCTGTCTGGGGATGGTACAGACTCATGAAAGCTCAGGGCTGGGGCTGCCTCTGCTATGCGGTCTGAAGCTTGTCCATTGATTGTTTGCTATGTAGCCACATTCACTGAAAGTCCCAATGTAATAAGTCAGAGGAATGGTAAAAGGAACGAGTAAACTCAGAACTTGCAGCTTGGAAACGAAGCAAGAATTCTTGGCCAGTTTGGAATTTAATCATACCTCTCAGCTTTGGGGGTAGATTCTGATAGGAGCCAGCGCTAAGCTGTCCTGAGTCAGTTACTGAAGAATGCTTCTCAGTGGAGCGTGTGCGCGTGTGTGTGCCCACGTGTGCACACGCGTGCATGCCCCCGAAAGGGGAAGAGAGGAAGAGGGAAAGCAACAGCTATGACAGCAGGGTGGTCTGTCCCCAGGCTCTGCCTCTTGTCCCTCTGCGCTCTACACCCCTCACCCCCATGCCGTGATCATTTTTTGCTGGGAGCCCAGGAGCAGAGCGTTGGCCTGGGGTTCAGCAATCAGAGTCCTCAACATGGCTTGAGGAAAGGGGATAGAAACAGAGAGAGTAAAACAAAGGATGTAATGTTTTCCGTTGTTTCGCTGCATTTTGGAGAAACAATGGTTACTGAATGGTAAAAAGTCCCCTTACGGCACACTTAGCATAATAAAACGCAAATCACCGGCTCCATTTTTCTTTCTTTGAGCCTCTGTCAGCAAAATTGTTTGGGGTGAGGTGCGCAGGAGAAATACTCCAACGGTTTGCTTGCCCTGAGCCCTCTCAGGATGCCCCTGGCCGCTCCAATGTGTTCCTGCTGTTTCCCAGGAGGCCCATGATTTGCACAATGCGTCTTTCCCCAGGTCCCATGGCCAAACATTGACATATTCCAGCCATCATTTCACATCGCCTTCCTCCAGGATGCTTTCTTTGTGCACTGAACTCGAAGAATCACTCTGAGTGCCCTCAGATAAACTTACACTACTCATCTCTCTCAGTTGAAGATGTGTGCTGTGGAACGGAAGTGTTTTGTGAATGCTTAGCATGACACAAAAGCTGTTTCTGCATTTTGCCATCATACATTTCTGCCTTCCTTAGCTCAGCATCTCTGTGCTACAGGGAGACGTACCACACAATGCACAGATGGAGCGGGAATGCAGGCAGAGTTCTCTGGGGCTCAAGACTCATTCTGCCATATGCTGTTCTTCCTCCTTCTGAATTCTGTCAAGAACCCGGGCCACCGGCTGGCACAGGGTGACAAAGATGGAGAGGCTTTAATCAGGTGAAAGTCTTTGAAAGACTCCGCATATAGACACCCCCCCCCCAGCCATTGATTAACTAACTGCTTCTTGGCTTTTCTGTAATCGCTGGCCCTTCCCCTGTTAGACCCCTCCCCCAGTTAATTGTTTAACCACTCCCTTGCCTTTCTGTAACCACTTGGCTTTTAGGGGGTGATACTGGTCTCCTGTTTCAACAGGATACCTTATGCGCATAGTCACATAGGCAAGGGGGTCGCCTAGGTACGTGGGCCTAGTCACGTAGGCAGGATGTTTCTCTGCTGAGTAATAAGGTCCAACTCCCCCTCCTCACTCCCCCTCCCCACCTTTCTCTTCCCGCGCCGGGGTCCTTCAAAGCCAATCTACAAACACCGAGTATGCCTTACATTCAAACCAGCCAATAAGAACCTTGTAACTATGTTTCTGCTTCTGTACGTATGCTTTCGCTTCCCCAAACCCCATAAAAAGGCCCTGAACAAAGGGCTGGTGCGCGAGTCTTCCTAAGACTTGATCGCCCGCAGGTACCTGTGTCAACTCAATAAACCTCGTGCTGTTTGCATCTGATCAGTGGACTCGGCTTGGTTTTTGGGTCCGGGGGTCTCCTCCTGAGAAGGGGTCCATTCCGGGGTGCTTGGAGCCCCGGGGGATCTTTCATCTTCAATTTATAGCCATTTCAATAACTTATTTAAATAAAAACCTCAAGTGTCAATTGAAGTTATTTATCTGAGGAAAAAAAATCCTGCTTCTCTCCCTCGTAAATGAATTTTTCCAGGAATTCTGTGTGATCCCAATAAAGTAACCACTTTGAATTAGCCTGTTTTATATAACACAGAAATGATTTTAAAACCCCCACAGATTAAGATATAGCTTTATTACCTGTCAGTCTTCCTTTTCTTGAAAGTCCCAGTGAGCACTAACATTTTTTATGCGTCTCCACACAATTTAAATTATAGGTCTGCTTATTTTTTATTTTATACATAAATAAAATTTATTATCACCAGAATAGTAGTGAATCCCAATTTTTTATGCTATTAGACCTGTATAGAGTGAAAGAAATTTTGTTCTTGGGCTTTCTTGTAGCTTTTCAAAACTTTTAATCCCAGCTTTGGTCTTTTTTATTTACTTCCTCCTGTCATGTTTTTTCTTTTTCAGTTTGCGTTAAAATATAATAAGATGGCCCAAATTATTTTAATTCAACATCCTACCTTTCCTTTGGTACTTTCTTCCAGATGAATCACACTGATGAAGTTCAGGAGATTTACTTGTACGTTTCAAATAGCACCCTACTCTTGTCAAGTTACTATTGTTAAAATGGCAAAAGACTTTTCCAGGCAAGAGAGGCAAGTTAGTCAAAGTAACCCATATCAGATGACTTCCTTCAGCTTTGGGACTAGTGAGTTCACACCTAAAATCACAGCAGTAGCCATTTGGGCCTAGAATAGCGACTAGTCCCACTGAATAAAAGTGGCCCCAAGAGGTGTTTTGTGGGAAGAGATGGTTAATCTTCATAATGTCAGCTTGAAGGGATAAGTGAGACATCCCTGATGATCTTACTTTTTGGGGTCTAAGAAAAATTACCTGAAGCTTAGACATTGACTAAAGAAATTACTGGATGTTCTTTTTGGGCATGGCTGTTATTTTATAACTCTTAGGGACAGGGTCAACTGGTAGACTTTTGTCCAGCAGAGTTGCAGATAATTTCAGTTTTCCGTCACACCCAGCACTGATCATACCCTGGCAATTCTAGCTTCCCCAGTGCTCTTTGGAATTGGTGTTATATCTTGTTGTTTCCCTCCTTAATAAGCTCAATAAAATAGTTGACTCATGTTCATTTTATATCTGCATGACAAACACAATTTCACCTTTGTGAAACTCTAATAACTATTTTCAATAACTAGTACGGATTCAACAGCCATCAATTTATTTTCACATTTCCCAAATTTATTTATGTTTCTTTGTTTTATCTTTGCTGTTCTCCTCACAGTTTTAAAAAATACTGCCAAATTCTGTTTTTCTGATAGCATACTATGGAATCCATATTATATGCCATACCAGGCTCAGTCTTTAATGTAAGCAAAGCCTTAAGGAAGGAAAAATAAAATAAGATGGGAACAGAGAAGGAGAGGAAACATAGAAGACTCTTAACTCTAGGAAGCAAACTGACGGTTGCTGGAGGGGAGGTGGGTGGAAGTATGGGGTAACTGGGTGATGGGCATTAAGGAGGGTCACTTGAGGGGTGCCTGGGTGGCTCAGTCATTAAGTGTCTGCCTTTGGCTGCCAGCATCCTGGGGTCTAATCACACATTGGTCTCCCTGCTCAGCAGGGAGCCTGCTTCTCCCTCTCCACCTTCCCCTGTTTGTGTTCCCTCTCTCACTCTCTCCTTCTGTCAAATAAATAAATAAAATCTTTAAGAAAAAACAAAAGAGGGTCATTTGATGGAATAAGCACTGGATGTTATAGACAACTGATGAATCCCTAAATTCTACCCCTGAAACTCATAATACACTCTATGTTAATTAATTTGAGTTTAAATAAAAAGGGGGGGGAGCCCTAAAGTTCTTAATTTGACACTATTAGGAAATACCTCTTTGATTTAACTGCTTTTTTCTGGGCCTTTCCTAGCTTTGATATGTCTTTCTGGAAGTTAGGTGAGGAGAACTTTTTTTCTGGGCATGTCCAAGAGCAAAATTATGAGAGAAAAAAAAAAGGGGGGGGAGAATTGTCATGCTATATCAGGACTTTAACACACTTATTTTGACCTAGTCTTTATGCTACCCTAGTGAATTTGTATACTGTCTTTATTTACAGACAAAGTCATTGAGACTGAAGCCTATCCATCTGGTGAGTGGTGGATTTCTCTCTTTCTTTTCTTTTTTTTTTTAAAGTGGATTTATTTATTTAGTAATCTCCACACCAACGTGGGGCTCAAACTCACCACCCTGACTGAAATCAAGAGTTGTGCACTCTTCTAAGTGAGCCAGCCAGGCGTCCCACCCCACTTTTTTTTTTTTTTTTAAGTTTATTTTGGTGAGTGGCAAATTCTTGATCCCATCCTAGTTCTGTCCAAAGCCCATGTACTTCCTGTACATCAGTTTCACTTCAACTGATTGTAGCTTCTCATTACAATTAACCTTCCGTGGGTGCGATAAGATGATGCATCCTTGTGCGGACTGAACAACACGCTGAATATCATGACCTGGAGCCAAAATCACATAAGGTGCAGGGTTCTGTTTTCACGATGAACAGCCTTTGGAAAGCTGCAACCTTTGCCTTTCCTTTTTCGTGTTCTCACCTTGACACACTTGGATGTGTACCCAGCTTTCACGGTAGACTGAAGTACTGTTGCAGTTGGAAAAACTCGTACAGGGGTAGATAACTGGGCACTGGTAGATGTGGGCAGTTTAAAACCAGGTGGTCCCAGCAAATAAGTTGGCTTGTACATGGGAGAGGTGTTGAGAAAAAGAAGGGCAGTGGCCAGGTTTGTTAAATAGAGCAAGATGTATGAAACAGTCACCAAAGGCAGCACCATCTGTGGCCATTGTCCACACATGTTCCTTATTTGCCAATCTGATTGGATATTTGGGGATATTTTAATTTCCTTTTTGTTTCCCTTTAGTGGGAAATAATCTTGACTTGCTGAGAGAGCCTCTGAAGACTTCAATGGGGAGCCATTCATTTGGGTATTTTAGTACCACCCATAACAAAAGATCACCCTTTGCTCTACCCAAATAGAATTGTTAACTTTGTAGAAGTAGCAAATAGAAGTAATTGAATTAAAGAATGTAAAGAGTGCGCAATTTCATTTAATATACTTAATTAACTGTGTTTTTAAAGAATTCAAATGAAATTCTAAAACCAAATGTCCTTTAAAACTCCCCTTTTTGCCCCTCAATTTTATTTTCTGGGTTAAAAAGAAAAATAAAAGGCTTCTGTGCTAAGGACAATAAAGCAGAGATAAGGTGCGAATTTCCTTCTTTCCGGGAATGTGAATGGATGAAGATATGTTTCTAATTTTCAGAACAAATGTGCTTCTTTTCCAAGACTCTTAGTCGTTACAAACCTTGCAACTTTGCTTAGAGAAGATATTCAGGGCAAAATATTTCTATGAGATTCATGGAAGAGAAAAATGATGAATCATCTCAATTCTAATGTGGAAATGATTTTTCTGTAGCTTTACTTGTACTGTGAAGAGAGCTCTACACCTGCTGCACACTATATTTTATCTTGAATTTAAGAGAATAGAAAAGATGCTGCTATTTATTCCTCAAAATAGTACTTGTGCATCCACACACCCTCCCAAACAGAATTTCAGCCCAGCCTGAAATGAAGGTCACATCAAGTACCAAAGATATTTCAGTTCTAAGATGGATAATCACAGCAGCTATTCCAGTTATGAAAAGTTTTGCATGAAGTCATTTGCTTGTATCTTGTACTAGAGAGGAAACCTAATAGCTGCTGTTGGGTATTTAGGAGATATTTTATTCCTATCTTAAGAGGATTACTATCTTAAGACCATTGCTATCTTAAAATCTCCAGTTAATTAAAAAACAATGTAATGATGTTAGATTACTTAACACTAATAAAAAAAATAAGAATCCTTGCAGAAGACACAGGGAATTATTTGATCTAGATCCTGACAAGTGGGTAAAAATCTAAGGTCTGCGACTGAAACACAGGCCACGGGGAGCTATTGACCATGATTCCTTTATTTCCTATAGACTCATTCACTCAGGTTACCAGAACAATCAAATCCTGGGCAGGCTTAATTTAATTAATATTGGGAGACATTCACGCAACCTCTATCCATCCAAGAGGTGCTTCTTATTACATCCAGAACAGTGTTCAGCAACCTTGCTGTGGCCCAGCAGGACCACAGTATCTGATGCGGGCTAAATTTTATCTCTGACCTCACTCGCTCTGTAGCACTCACATGATTTCTGTCCTTAAATACACTAAGCTTTTCCCCACTTTGGACTATTCATACTTGCTGCTTCTTTGCCTGAACACTCTTCTCAGTCTTCACGTGGCTGACATCTCCTCATTTAAGACTCAGCTTACAACATTTCTCCCAAGTGCTCTTCCCTGGTCAGTGGAACTAGTCTGAGAGGTTCTTCAGGATGGGCTCTCCATTCCAACCTCCAGGATCCCTTCCTAGCCTGCACTCCATCTATGGTCGAGGGAGGGTTACTGAACTAGGTGCTTTGCCTTCTCTGACCACGTATTATTGCAAGGAGTGAGTCTACTGTAGTGAGGGGATTAGATTCGAACCCATGCCTGAGTTTGAATCCAAGACTCAAACCTTGTATATTTGCAGATCCTATTGGAGACCTGATTTTCTCCTTTGGCTATTTAGATGAGAGTAACTGACCACCTCATCATTTATTTTAGGCAAAATAGTACATGTAAAGCAATTAGGACAGCCCTCATATCTAATTGATGCTGAATATTTTTTTGTTGTTTTCGGTATTTTATCTGTCTCTTCTCTTGGCACCAGTGTGACCTGTTCCCGTGTTAGCAAGGGCATGGTCCATGTTGTTTTATTTTACCCATACTATACACCATGTGAAACCAGCACTTTTCATTGATTAGCTCATCTTTTTATCTAGCAAGAGAGTAATGAGGACTACTGAGAGCTAATTTCTTTCTGTAAAAATAAATCCATAAAACCCGGAGCCCAGAGCCTGTTCGGTAAGAAAGCTTTCCTTGATCAAAAACACTTATCAGATTTGTAATGGCAACCAATGTTTCTGCTTTCCCTTATGGTTCTTTGACTCTTTATATATAATTTGAGTGAACGAAACCAGACAGCAAGATCACAGTGAATTTTGCTTAATTGCATGCAACCTTTTCACTTATACATTTTCGTCTGTTGAGACAATCCAGAAGCTACCCTGGGGTACCTATTTGCTTATTCCTCTAATTAAGCCAAGCTGTCTATAGCCTAGAATTCTGGTCTCAGATGGTATGCTGTTTCTGCAGCAGTGACCTCTGTCCAACCCCAGAGCACGTTCCGGCATTTGCATTGTGGGTGGAAGCCGCTGCATCGTGCTTGGTCCAGGCTGTGTTTCTGGACAGTCACGTCGTCCCGGAAGTCAGGCTCATTTATCATCCCTGCCATGAGCTTGCGGGGCTGCCTGAAGAGGAAAATCTCTGGAAGCAGGCAGTGATGAAGCCGCAGAAGAGAGTCAGGAATCAGGATGGGAGTATGGAAGCAGGAGTATCTGAACGCCAGAAGGACGGGCTCCTGAGTCACGTTTCTGGTTCTGATGAGAAGGTTTCACAGTGACAAAAGCTCTCCCTTCTGGATCCCCGTATGTCTTCTGCCTCATTTTGAAATGCAGATTGTTGTGGTGATGGCACCCCCACCCCCCCGCTTGCTTTTTTCATACTTTCCCATAGCCTCATCCTTGGGTAAACGCCTCCTGTGCCACCTGTGAGCTAGACCATGAGGTGCTAGCAACTACAACACGGAGGCTTGCAAAGTGCTTGTCCCTGGGGGTTTGCTTTCTCACCGCTCTTGGAACCCTGTGTGAAAAAGCCTGGAATAAATACTCCAGAATGAGAGCCCACGTGGCGAGAAGCACTTGTCAACCCACCTGTCCCATCCAGGGGACTGGCAGTGACCCAGCCCCAGCTGCCCCATCAGACACATCAGGGAGCCCAGTTAAGAAGAGTCAAGCTCGGCCCAGAAGTGCCCAGCTGAGCCTAGCTCAAAGTGAGGACCTGCACTAAATTTCAGGAAGGTTTGCTACACAGCAAAAGATAACTAATAAAAGCGCTAATGCTTGACTTGCTGGCCCATGTCAGGAATAATTCCAAGTCAGTGTTTCATGAGTGTTTTCAAGATCCCATCTGAAAGATGCTACTCTAAAAAAAGAAAGCAGTTCAAAAATAGGGCAACCTAGTTTACTATCACCATTTGATAAAGGCGTTTTCCAGAAAAGTCTCTCCCTGTGATTTGCAGAACTATTTGTGAGGGGGCGAGGAAAAGATTCTCAAGATCCTGGTGCTAAGAGGAGGAGGTATTACTGAAGGACGGTGGCATTTTGAAATCAGAGAATCTTTAAATACTGTAGTTCAGTGGATCATGAATGTGATGTGTTGAACATTTGTGCTGTTGCCAGAAAACCAACCTTGCCTCTCCTGTGTCTTGAATATAATACTTAATGTGTGTGTGTGTGTGTGTGTGAGAGAGAGAGAGAGAGAGTGTGTGTGTGTGTGTGTGTGTGTGAGTGTGTGTGTGTATACATATATATACATATGTATATATGTATATATGTATACATATATACGTACATATGTATATGTATATACATATGTATACACACACACACACACACTCACACACACACACATATATATATGGTGCCTGGGTGGCTCAGTGGGTTAAAGCCTCTGCCTTCAGCTCAGGTCATGATCTCAGGGTCCTGGGATTGAGCCCCGCATCAGGCTCTCTGCTCAGCAGGGAGCCTGCTTCCCCCCCCCCCGCCTGCCTCTCTGCCTACTTGTGATCTCTGTCTGTCAAATAAATAAATAAAGCCTTAAAATATATGTGTGTGTATATATATATATATATATATATTGCTTAAAGGAACTCTATGCCAAATTCCTGGATGCTTTCTCAAGCTCCCAGTGTTCTACGTTCTACGTTTGGCTTGAGTGTAGATGAGAGCAAGGAAAATACGATATTTCCTATTTACACATTAGGAGTCATTCATCCAGCTCATTCATCTGCTCAGCAAATAGTTTGTGAACCTCTGTCTTTGCCATGTCCTGTGCTACTATAGGGGGTGGAGGAAATAGCTATAAATTCCCGATTTTCTCAGGAAACTGTCCACTGCTGCAACAGACAGCATCACAGCATGCTCTGCCATTCCTCCCAGCCAAGGAGTTGCCTTGCTGAAGGATGACTACTGGTGCTGGTTTCCATGAAGCTGCTCTGAATTTGGCTTTAAGATGTCTAAACAAATATTCCATATCTTCTGGAATGGACTGACCCTGAAACCTCATCCAAATCAGTCATATTTTTGTGGCTTTCAAAGTTTCCTATGAGAATTACCAATGATATATGTCATATATCTCATATATGACATAGATCATATATAATATGACATTGAGGGCTTAACTCTACATATCTAGAAGTGAGATAACACTTGCCCTGTTATTAGTTGGGGAGGGATGATTCATTTTGTTAGTGTGCTTCATAATTTCTGTGTGTTAATTATCCTCATTTGTATGAATCAAAAGAGTTTTTATAAAAAGTAATAAGACAACCATGTAGATCCAGGAGACATGACCTCAAACATTCCTTTCCTTCTTATTTGAGGACAAAGGCATAAGAAGTCCTAGAAAAAAATTCCCTCTTGTTCTGGTTAATTGTAGGTGTCAGCTTGACTGGGTCACAAGGTGCAGACATTTGGTCAAACATTTTGGTGTGTCTGAGTATATTTCTGGACGAGATCAACATTTCCGTTGACAGACTGAGTAAAGAAGATCATGCTCCCCAGTGTGAGCGGGCCCATCTAATAAAGTTCTAAATAGAACAGAAGAGGCTGAGTAAAAGGCTGCTCCTCTTATGTGACTGTTGAGCTTAGACATTGATCTTTTCCCGATTTTGGACTGAACTGAAACATGGACTCTTCTTGGGTCTTGAGCCTACTAGAACTATGCCATGGCTCTTCTAGATCTCCAGCTTGTTGTCTGTAGATCCTGGGACTTAGCCTCCATATTCATGTGGAGCTAACTACTTAGAATAAATCTATTCATACACACACACACACACACACACACACATATCCTGCTGGTTCTGTTTCTCTGAGGGACCCTGCTTAATATACCCCCTTCCTCCCATTCTTCAAGGGAAGCTGACTTCTGAACACCCTCACTTCCTGCCTACTTTCTGCAGATGTTCTGTTGCTCATACTTCTTTCTGCCCACTCTCTTGGACAACACATGTGGAACTTCCCCATTTTGTCTATACAGCATTGTTTGGCACTCATAACTACATACCCAGTCTGCTCTGTTTCTCCTGAGATCACAGCCTGGTTAGAGCCCAAAGTCATGCAGAGCTCGGGGGGAGGGGGGTGGTTTTATAGCCTCAGCAGTGACTTGAAAGCTACAACAGGATTGGAGCCAGAACCCCAGGAAGGGCCCGGAGCCCAAAGTGAGTGATTCTGCTACATGTGCAGTGATGTGTCTGTATCCCAGCAGAGGGAAAACAAAAGGACCTGTGAACCAGGTGCTAATTTCTCTAGCAAAACATTTTATTCAGTTATAACAAAGGTATAAGGTATTAGGGGCTTGGTTATTCATATTTAGAAGTCAGACGACACACTTGTTATTAGCTGCTTCATAGTATGTATGTGTTGATATCCTAATTTGCATATACTTTTATGCACCAGATTCTAGATAGGTATAGTGAAGACTAATGAAGCTTTAATGTCCCATATGAGCTATAAGTTAGAGGACAGTGCCACTGGATTGACTGAATTTAAGTTCATGTTACCATGAATATATATACTCGTCTATACTGCATTCTGAAATATTTATACTTAACAATTTACATTTTTATTATAGGTTTCCAAGCTAAATTCTTTTTTCCCTGGAATAAGGATCACCAAGCCCAGTATATACTGTCTTTCAAGCACTACAGAGATGAATTGGCAATAATTACTCTTTCCATCATCATCGTCATTATCATCCATGATCAACATCATATTCAGTATAACTGGTACACTTCCTGGGTTGTGTTTCAGTTATACACAGATACACTTCCTGGGTTGGAATCCTGGGTCTTCCTCCTAAGGGTGATTGACAGTGAACAATGAGTATACCTCAGCTGAATTTTCATATGTACAAAATGCGGGTGTAAGTAACACCTCTGCCATAGGGTGATTGTGAGGGACAAACAGATACAGGAGTTAAGTGGGTTAGCAGACTTTCTGGCTGTGATAAGCATTTTATAAATATTAGCTACTCTTTTCATCATTACTGAGTTTACATTTGCATAATTCTTCAAAGTTTAATCCATTCACATTTAATGTAATAATTGATATAATTGATATATTTGATTTCTATTTGTTCCAACTCTTCTTTGTTCTTTGATTCCATCTTTTCTGCCTTTTTTGGGTCAGTCAAATATTTTCTAGTATTCTATTTTACCTCTTTTATTGAACTTCTAGATATAACTATGTGTGTTTATTTGTTACTGCTTACTCTAGAGAGTAGAGTGTATAACATTAGCTTTTCATGGTCTACAAATGTTCTGCTATTTCAGAAACAATGTCGAATCTTACAGTAGTTTGATACCATTTTCACTCTCCTGCCCTTTGTGCTTTTTATTTTTTTTGTAACTTGCTTCTGCATATACTACAAAATTCAAGATACTTTGTTTTGTTTTAAACTGTTAATAATATCTTCAAAGTAAATATCTCTCAAAAATATATATCTGTATATCTATCTATCTATTTATCTATCTTTGTGTAGCATATATATAAAATTTAAAAATATTTTAATAATTCTTATTTAATAATTTTTAAACATTTTTTCATGGTTTTCCTCATATCTACCATTTCCAGTGCTCTGTATTTCTTCCTATAGATTAGTGCTTTCTTTTATTGTCATTTTCCCTCTCTATAAAAAGTTCTTTGGATATTTCTTCAGTGTAGTCTTTATGGTTTTTCTTTTCTTTTATTTATTTATTTCTTTTTTTCTCATATGGCAATGGATTTCTTATCTTTGTATGAATTAAAATGTTATTTTGACTCAGTTTTTAAATATAATTTCATTGGATAAAGAGTTATTGGTTGCCAGTGTTTTTGTTTGTTTGTTTTTTTAATTTCAGCATTTTAGAGATGCACCACTATCTTCAAGCCTTCATTGTTTTGAGAATTCAGGTTTAAATATGATTTTTGCTCCTTTGAAGATAATACCTCTTCTTTTTCTGACTACTTTGAAAATATTTTCTTTATCTTTGACTTTTCTCATTTTAACTATGATTTGCAAAGGTGTGGTTTCCTTTTATTTGTGTTACTTGAGGTTCACTGAAGTTCTTGGATCTGTGGGTTTTGTCCTTTATCAGTATGGGGAAATTCTTTGCCATTATCTCTTCAAAATTGTTTTGCCCCATTTTTTCTCTGATCTACTTCTGGGACTCAAATTAAATGTATATTTGACCACGTGATATTGTCCTACATGTCTCACATGCTATGTTCTTACTCTTTTATCTCTGTGAGCTTTGGTTGGGATAGTTTTCTTTCACCAAGTTACTAAAATTTACCTTTGCTTGACCAGTGTGTTGTTAAGCTTATTAAATGAATTCTATGTTTATAATATAATTTTTAACATATTTATTTAATGCTCCCTCTCTGCTGAAATTACCTTCAGTTCACTTTTTCTACTATATTTTATAACATTTTTATTACAGTTATTTGAAGTCCTAACAATTGCAACATATTGGCAATCTCTGAGTCTGCTTCTATTAACCTTTTCCTCTCTTGACCAGGGTTCACACTTTCTTGCTCTGATTTGTGTCTTATAATTTTTTTTATTGTATACCTGACATTATTTATAACAGTTGTAAGTAATATTTAAGCACAGGAGAAGAACAGGAAAAGTCCTGGCATGTTACTGGTATGTGGAAGGAGGGATTGTGCAAGGTCATTTTATTCTATAGTTCAATTGGGTCTAGACTCTGCTGTGGCTCACTGAATGCAATTTGCCACATCCTCAAATATTTTGAAGGCATAATCAGGACTATCCCTTCATGAAGACTTGAGATCTGAGCAGTGACATGACTCTAGTGATCATTTTCAGCTTTATAGACCAGATTTCAGCTTTTTAAGCAGCTGGTAACTCTCTTTTCTCTTCAGCTCCCTGCACTTTGTAAGACCTGTCTTTACTTTGCTTTCCTGCTGTTGCCTTTAGAATACCACTAAAGTATGCTTAGTGAAGGCCTAGAACACCGGACACGGCTTCCCTCCTGTCTTGCCCTGCCCCAAGCTTTTGGCAAATATCCCCATTCACTCAGTTTGGCTATGAATGAAAACCCAATCTGTGGCTAGGGCTCTTTGGAATTTTAACCTTTATGCCATTTTGCATGCAGCCATAAAAAGTTTGCTAAAATCCCACCTGGCTTCTCTGTTTCTCTTTTATCTAGGATTCTTCTTCTTCTTGTCACTCTGTCAACAAGGGAAGTAGCCATGGATCTCTTTTCCTCTAGAAAGAGTTTGTCCCCTTATGGAATGTAATTCATTTAGGTTTTGTTTTTTCTTTTTTTTTTCCCCTTCATACTCAACTATCTGGTGATTTTTTTTTTAAACTTCTGATTTTGTATATTAACTGGCTTGTTCTATCTGATAACCTATTTTTTTTAATATCCACATTTTTCTTGTAGATGTAAGGAGAATATTCTTCATATAAAAGACAAAGTCTTGCAATACTTTTCTGAATAAATAATGAATGCATGAGTGGATGAATACATGAATTAAATGAGCAAATAGATGAAGAAAAAAAAAAAAACACTTATTTCCCCAGACCAAGTATTTTAAAATAGGAAATTTGTTTCCATTGTAAGCTCTTCCTCTAAAATACAAAATATCATTAAGTATACAAAGGTCACCCCTCACCCTTGTACCCTACAGAACTATCCTTTCTGCCTAACTTGCGATGATACATATTTCAGAGTCTTTGCCTGAGTCTTTTGTCTCCCCAAGAGGCAAACCCTGAGCATGGAATTATGTATTGAAAGAAATACCACAAATACAACAGAAAAAAAAGATTATGGTGATCAACCCTAGAATATTTATGCATTCATTTGGTAAATGCATGCTCGTGAACTAGGCTCATCTTTATATTTTTCATATTCACCAATAGCTCTATGATGTACTGATTATTATCCCTATTCTATAATGAGTAAAGTGGGATTTAGAGAGTTCACACAGCTAGTAAGATGCATAGTTGGGCTTTAAACCTTCGCTTCTTTTATTAAATCACAAATTTCAAGCAATTATAAGTTTAACTCCTTGTATCTGGCTAATGCTGCAAGCATTTAAACAAGCACAGTCTGATTCAGCCTCACAGAGAATCCTGTGAGACAATTTTGACCAGCTTTAAGATTTTATTTCAGAGAAAAAGAGGCTAAGGTCACACTGATCCTAATCAGTACATTCAGCCCTAGACCCTAAGAGTTCTGATCCAAAGTCAAATCCTTCTAATACATCTCACTGCCTTCATGTTCTTTCACTTTCAGCTTTGAATAATGACAGAAAGCTGGTAAATTTACCCTAACACAAAATTCTGATCTTTTTGATGAAGCAATGAAAGCCCTTTTAATAAGCCAATTTTCATAGTCCAGAACCATTCACCAGTGAAAAATCTGCACGACGGTAGAAGTCAAATGGCCAAAAGACAGTCTTGTTATATTATTCAGCTAGAGGGAATCTAGTTTTGTGTGGAGGGAAGCTTATTAACTTCACCGTTTTTTTCTAAAAACTTGTTATTTTATCATGTGTAAGGTTAAAAAATGCCAAACGTCATATTAAGATAGCTGCGAGCATTTAGAATGCAAAGGTCACCATCTTCCTCAGATTTAGAGCATGGTTCCAGCATTTTCCTCTTCTGTTTCACTGGGACTTTTATTCAGCACTGAAAAAGCCATTCATTTTGTAAAGGTTAATTCACAACTCTGGGTTTGATGAAGTGCTTTGCCTGTACCATCTGCATTTTAACACTGCAAAGGTGTCAGTCAAACTCTCTTTCCTGATCAGAACAGGTCTCCCTGTTAGACAGGGAAAATCCACTTTTCCCTCCTTGGTTCTATCCTCCCACAGAGTTCCCCTAGGGATTATATCACACAGATTACATTCCCCCTTTCTTCCTAGTCAGTAGGTAGACAGAACAGTTGCCTTTCATTTTATGAATTCATTTTTCCTTTTAGCAGTTGCCTTTCAAACTCTCACAAGTTAATGGTTAATATAAAATAATTATAACCTTCTCTTCATAAATCCTGGTGGGCAAAAAAAAAAAAAAAAATCAATTCTCTCTCTTTCTCTTTCTTCCTCCCTCCCTCCCTCCCTCTCTTCCTTCTTTTCTTTTTTTCCTTTTCTTTCTTTTTTTCTTCCTTCCTTTCTTTCAACTAGACAAATTTTATTTTGATTTCCTATACCAATAGGGAACAAAAACATCTCAAGCCTTGCAGCATCTCTCTCTTACTTAATGTACTTATTTCTAGGTACCTAGACTAGGGCTTCAGTGGTGCTCACGTGCAGGGGGAGAGGAGACTTCTGACCATTGTCTCTTTTCATTGCTGGCGTATGAGAACATGTCTGCATTCTTATCCAGGTCTCATTTTATAGGCATCTCTATGGCCGCCAGTTCTCTGAGTCATATCCACACTGTTCTTGGTTATGGCAATAATGACTCTCCTCCCTTCACACAAGGGCTTAAGTAGGGTCCTCACTGCTCTTTTAGGCTATTGGCCCAAGCTCAACATGAGGATATTTCTTCTGCCCTCCAGTTTATTGTCCGACAGCCCAGGGCCCAGTGCTTAACATCCAACTGTATCTTTTGAGCCCCGGGGCTACCTCATCCTTAGCATGACATGGAGAATAGACATTTACCATCTTCAGCATCTAAACCCTCTTCTGATCAGGGGAAAAGCCTCCATTGTGTTCATCCCTGGGGAGCAGTCAGTCCTTACCATCCTTTACAGAAGATGAAAGAGCTAAGAGACCCGCTCTGCAGCTAATACACGAGCATATGCGCCGGTCTTAGTCATTCCGGTGTTCATCCTCCTGATTCCCGCTGCCTTGTCTTTGCTGGTTTGGGCATGTAAATCTTTACGTTTCCGTGAATTCTGTGAGCCACCTGTTAAACTTCCGGTACACTCCTTTTTCTTTTTGAATAGCCAGAATCAGATTCTATTATTTACTCTCTAATCCAAACTATTTAGAGTGGGTCGAGAGATCCCGGAGCGTGAGATGGGTAGGCAGATGCCCCAGGGCCGGCCTTGGAGGGTCCTTGCACATAGGTGATTGGAAGCAGTAGGAGATTTACAATGCCAGACATTCTCAGGACAGGGTTTTGGCATAAAGGGCCCTGCTACTGCGACAGGGACCTGCCTTGGTTGGGACCTGAAGACTAGACAAGAGAAAAAGAGCCCGTCGGAGGTTAGCAGTGAGTCGCAAGGACCACACCTGCTAAGCAAAGCCTTCTCCCCAGGTCTTGGTATTATAGGCATCTCATCTTCTCGGTGCCAATCCAGAGGAAAAGCTTAGTGAGGAATCTTGAAAGAACGTGGACTTGACATAGAAAATTGGCGCCTGGGTGGCTCAGTGGGTTGGGCCGCTGCCTTCGGCTCGGGTCATGATCTCAGGGTCCTGGGATCGAGTCCCACGTCGGGCTCTCTGCTCAGCGGGGAGCCTGCTTCCTCCTCTCTCTCTCTGCCTGCCTCTCTGCCTACTTGTGATCTCTCTCTGTCAAATAAATAAATAAAATCTTTAAAAAAAAAATTAAGTCCAGTTATAACTTAATTAAGTTACATTTCTTGTAAAGGGAACTGGATACTAAAAGACACATATACTAGAAAGAGTAAAGCCAGCTTGATTCAGAGGAAAGAAAAGAGTTAGTTTATATACACTAACCTTTTGCCATTGTATTTATTTATAATTTCAGCCTGCCTACTTGCGCAAGGGATTTGAGGCAGCTGAGCCTTGCCTGACATTCTAATGAGGAGGGAGCCCCATGAATCAGCCCTGCCGGCCCACAGCTCTGTTCATTAGAAGCTGGAGGCAGGCGCTGGGGCTTCTGCAGGCCCAGCCTGATGCAACCATTAAGTAGCTCAGCAGCTCCTCCCCCCACCCCCAGCCCTGATCCTTAGGGCCAGGCCGCAGCCACAGAAACAGAAACTGGGATCTTCATCTCCCAGGACCTTCTCCTCTGGGCTTTATGTCAATGGAATGAAGTTTATTACCTTTCAAAAAACACCAGCTTAGTCTGTTAGTGATAATAGGGGCTTTCAATCATCCAAGGGGATGGGAAGGTACATCGCACGGGCTTAGATAAACAAACGGGTTTAACACAGGATTCCTTCCTGTCCCTGTGACTTCAGAACTCACTGGAAAAGGAAATCTGGTGGCTGTGATGTGGAGAGGTGGATGGAGATGGTGTGGTGTAGAGATGTATGTGAGAACGGACGACTCTGTAGCAACAAGTGCAGGAACAGCAATTATTTGTGACTGACCCCACACTAAACACATCACCCTTGACTCAGGTATCAGCTGGGCACCTAGCCCACTGCTTAGCTTGCTTCTTTGGCACTCGAAGCCCCGTGGCCCAAGTGGAGTCAACGTCCTCCCAAGATTTGGGGAGCTCATGTGGTGCCGTAGTTTCAGGGCCCCCACTGGATGTGGAAGAGGAAATAAATGTGCAGATAAGAAGATCCTGACAGATGTAAGTTTTTCAATCCCATTATGAGCCTTTTACAAAGCGATACACCAAAGGTCTTTAAATTTGCACTTAAAGGTTTTTAGAAAGACCTAATTTAGAACTAAGACAAAGATGAGCCATAAACATATATATCTTAGGAGACAGGATTGTGGACAGTGGGGCACCCCAGACATTCAGGTAAGACATGTCATAGTGTCTGCTGCCATAAATGACATAGAAGGAAAGCACATGACATCCACAACCTTGCATTTGATGCTAATCCTTCGGGGTGAACTGCTGAGTTCAAGATAAAGTACAATAAACTCCCTCAAAGCTTTGAGTGGGCAACGAAGAACCTTAAAATGAAGTTACTTGGCAAAACATTTACTACTGAGTGCAGGCTGTGTTTGAAGTATTGCTGTAATTGATTTGGCCCATTCTAGAGGGACGAGATGTGGTCTCTGGGCTCACAGAGTCATCATCTGTGGGTGGAAATACAGCGGGACACAAGGAATTCTGAGAGTGAAGGAAGAGTGGAGTCATGTTGCTGGGAGTCTGGAGGGGTTTGAGCATCGACTGAGTTTAGACAAAAGCAAATATAAAGGTTCTGAAATGGGGTTTTAGTGCCAAGGTGTCGATTTAAGATCCTATCTTGAGTAGTCATTTCCTGAAAGAGAAGACCGTAGTCATAATCTATGTCTTTGGCTAACTTCCTAAGAAGTCCCTCTAATTATTAGGAGCAACAGAAAGTTTAAAATTTTATTACTGTGATTTGCAACCTTCATATATATTATATTTACCTAGGAGTTCCCAAAAAAAAAAAAAAAAATGGAGCATAGAACTAGGACCCATCTCCAGAGATTTTTACTTAATTGGCCTTGTTGGGGCCTGCTTGTAAGAGGGCCTTATCAAGCTCTTTGGATGATTCTAATCTCTAGTCCATGTAAAGAACCAGTGCCCTGAAAATTCAGATAAATAGCTGTCCAACCTTGGGTATGTTATATAATTGCTCTAAATCTTAGTCTTTTTTGCTGTAAAATATACTGGATGGCACCTTTCTCATAACAGTGTCTTGAGAATAGAGAACATGTCAAATGTGAAGGCCACAAAGAAACATCATGGCACATAATAGTATTTGCTAATATCACAATAATTACACATTAATTCTAATGTCCTTCCCAAGTGAGAAGGTAAGTGTGAGAAATGAAGACCCTGGACTTGGGCTGATGCCCAAGGCATGGTATGCCATTGACAGACTATGTGATTGTACTTCCGTTTCCTCCTCTGAAAAATTAAATAAAATGAGAATCACATGTATCTGACATGAAAACATAGATCTCAAATTTGATCCTGCAAAAACATCGGAAAAACCCTACAGAACACCTGGTGTATACTCTATATAAATGTCCATGGCATAAAATGAAAATGCAACTCTTATAAAATATTCCAGATTAAAGGGCATGAAAGAGACCTGACAATTGAATGAAATACATGATCTTGGATTTTCTTTTGATTTTAAAGACATCATGATGCTACTTGGGGATGTCTAAATAAGGTCTCTGTATGCTAGGTCCCCATATTTTGATCACGTTAATGCCTTCATTTTGGTAATTGTCCTGTGGTTGTGTAACTGAGGATCTTGTTTTTAGGACAGACTCGTGAAAATAGGGATAAAGAAGTGTTCTGTCTGCTGCTTACTCTGATAGAATAAGACAGAGAGAATACAGCACAAGTAGTAAAATATTAACATTTGGGAAACATGTGCAGGGATAGAGACCTTCCCAGGTTTAATCAGCATTTTTCTCTCCTTAACTACACTGAGGATAGAAATACTTCATAGCATTTAGTGGCCATGGTTCTTAAGTACTAACTGGTCTCAAAGGCAGGAGACTCAATCAAAATGATGTGTCGTTTAGCTTAAAAACTTGAGTCAAACTTTCCATGCTTCAGAATGCCTTCTTTTTGATGTGTGAATGTGAGTCTGTGTGCATGATTGTATGGAAGTGTTTAAGGCAAATTTAGAAATTACTATTTGAAAGCACAGACTTTGTGATCAAGGCACCCAAGTTTGAATCCTGGCTCTGGAGTATACTAGGTGCTTAATCTCCCCTCCATTTCTTCCTCCATAAAGCAGGCATAAGAGCACTTACCTTACAGAACTATTCTGAGGATTCGAGTTAATTTTTGTAAAGTCCTCAGAACAGTGTCTCACATGCACAAAATTCCTTAAAAATGTTAACTCTAATACTCTCTGCAGTGGTTGTAGAGGTCAGACTTTGTTCTTGGGTCCCAATATAGTAGAGAATGTGCTAGAATAATATCAGACTTTCAATAGTCAAATTAGGGAAAGAGCCCAAATCCATCAACAAATGAGTGGATAAAGAAGATGTGTTATACACACACACACACACACACAGGAATATTACTCAGCCATCAAAAAATGAAATCTTGCCATTTGCAATGATATGGATGGAACTAGAGGGTATGATGCTAATCAAAATAAGTCAGTCAGAGAAAGACAATTATCATATGATTTCACTCGGGTGGAATTTAAGAAATAAAACAGAGGAACATAGGGGAAGAAAAGGAAAAATAAAATAAGAAAATCAGAGAGGGAGACAAACCATAAGAAACTTTTTTTTAAACACTTTTTTAAATTTATCAGATAGAGAGAGAATGTGCATGCACAATTACGGGGAGCACAGAGGCAGAGGGTGAAGAGTCCTGAGACTATTGTAGGAAACAAACTGAAGGCTGCTATGGGGGAGGGGATTGGGGAAATGGGGTAACTGGGTGATGGGCATTAAGGAGGGCATGTGAGGTAATGAGCACTGGGTATTATAGATGACTGATGAATCACTGACCTCTACCTCAGAAAATAAAAATACATTATATGTTAATTAAAAATATATATATAAACAAAATAACCCATAAAAATAAATAAAGATAAAAATTAAAATTAGTGACTCTTAATCTCACGAAACAAACTGTGGGTTGCTGGGGGGAGGGGGGTTGGGAGAAGGGGGGTAGGGTTATGGACATTGGGGATGGTATGTGCTTTTGGGTAAATTGGAAGGGGAGATGAACCATGAGAGACTATGGACTCTGAAAAACAATCTGAGGGGTTTGAAGTGGCGGGGGGGGGTGGGAGGTTGGGGTACCAGGTGGTGGGTATTATAGAGGGCACAGCTTGCATGGAGCACTGGGTGTGGTGAAAAAATAATGAATACTGTTTTTCTGAAAATAAATAAATTGGAAAAAAAAATTAAAATTAAGGGACGCCTGGGTGGCTCAGTTGGTTGGACGACTGCCTTCGGCTCAGGGCGTGATCCTGGAGTCCCGGGATCGAGTCCCACATCAGGCTCCCAGCTCCATGGGGAGTCTGCTTTGCTCTCTGACCTTCTCCTCGCTCATGCTCTCTCTCACTGTCTCTCTCTCTCAAATAAATAAATAAAATCTTTAAAAAAAAATTAAAATTAAATAAAATTTAAAAAAAATACAACATTATATTTTGTTATTTAAAAAATTCATCCCAGGATAGTAAAACACACTGCCCTCCCCCTTGTTTTCAGAAAATAGGATAAGACAAAATCTAAGATAAGTGTGCAAAGAGGCATCACACCAGTAAGTATGTGTGTTTTGTTATTCTAGAGGATAATATATAAAACCTTACTCCACGCACCAATACCCTGACATGTTTATTATTGAAGACATAACCCCCATTGGCTTATGGCAAACAAGTTTTTTGAGTTGTCACGCTTTGAGTACAAGAAAGAAAGAATTAAAATGATATTGATTGGTGAGAATTTCTTTTACACATCTCCTTTTTTTTCTACTTAGGGTTGTTTATATTTCTTTGACTTTTCATCTCAAAGCAATATGGCAGCTTCTGATCATGTTTGTACTGATAAGAATGTTTTCATCTGAAAGTATACACAAAAATGGAGACCATGTGTCACAGAGAATATATAAGATTCTTGTTGGCCAAGCTGCCATCAGTGGAGACCTGTGGAAAGTGTAGGCTTGTCTTCATTCCAGAAGGGAGTTCTGCCTTCCTGCACAATGGCATTGAGCCCCTGAGTGAGGACTTGAAGAGAAATTACTTAAAAAAAAAAAAAAAAAAAAAAAAGCCTCTGAAAAAATTTAAAAAAAAAATGAGGAGAGGAAGGGGGATTAAAAATCAGGCGACAATGCAACCCACTTTCCTTATGTGATAGGAGATCTGAAAGGAGCAAGAGGAGGAGGAGATGGATATAGAGGAGGAACACCTAGGGGTAGGCAGGACCCATGCAAAACCCTAGCAACAGAATGTGAGTCTCAGGAGGTCAAGTTCCTGTGCTTTTAAGAGACCCTCTGCAGTCTCATCTGTGATCTCGCCAGTCCCTGGTGAGACTGTGGGCCCATCCTTGTAAATGGGCTTCTTTTGAAACTTAAGAAATATGGTAAATTCAATGGAAATGTTTGAAGCAAGCTTTTGTTTTTCTTCTTAACGTAAAAAATACATTTTATTGAAATAAAATGCAAATTTCACAAGACCAAAAATTCCTTCTATGGAATATTTTAATGAAGAAACTTGGCAATTGCCTCTTTGCATGTATCAGTAGTGAATCTGAGTTGAAAATGTGTTTCCTGGGAAATGAGTTCCGTGAGCAGTCATCAGATATTAAATTTGTTTCAGGATCAACAGTTTTCCTATAGAATGTCTTTAAATTTTATTCACCTCAAGGCAATTTAGACATCAGGAAGACTTAGAATCGAATCCTAATTCTACCCCTTGTTGTCTTAGAAAGTTGTTCAACCTTCCTGAGCCTCAGTATACTCATCTATATTAAAGAAACAGTCGTAACTTATGATATTGGAAGGACTTAGTGTAATTACATGTATAACGTTTCTAGTACATAGTTGTGATAAATTTTAATTCTTGCACAAGGTTACCCAGTTAATTATGGATTGTGTAGTGTGAAATGCTGAAATTTCAACAGCTGAAATGTTGACAGAATGAATGCACAGAAATAATTCCTGGTGCAATAGGCCAGCAATATCTGCGAAGAAAGAACACCTTCTTTTCCCTTATTGATTCAGAAGGAGGAGAGGCTTTCCTGGGATATGTGGTGTCTAGAAGCCAGGATACCCTCTTCTGAGTTTGACTTTATTCTAAGACAATAAGAAAACAATTAACAATTAACAATTGTTAATTAACAACTAACAATTAAGCAGGGGAGTAACATAAACAAAAATGAATCTGGAAGCTGTCTAAGTTGAGCTGGAAAGGAGAGAAAATGGATTCAGGGAGACCAATTAAGAGTGCTTACAATAGGATAGGTGTTGAGATACCGAAGTAGGTCAGTGGCAGTGGAAAAGGACAGAAGAGAAACAGAGGCAAAAATAATGTGGAGACAGAATCTAATTTTTTTTGCAATTGTATTTAAAAGTGAGACACAGATTTCAAGCCTGGTTGGCTAGGAGGATGCCTGCCACAGAAACAAACCAAATTATTAACAATATGTGTTTCTTGACTTATTAAATTTTTATATTGATTTTTTTCCTTAAAAATAGCTTTCAGAACTATCAAGTGATACTGACAATATTTTCTATTGGCTTTTAATTTTTGTTCTGCTGGGTTCAAGAACTTTATTATAAACACCATCTCATAAACCCTCATTGCGATTGGGTTTGCAAGACCCAATATACAGAAGACGGCTTTTTAAAAAAATTATTCTTGACTGTCTCTCATTCTCACTATGATCTTTTAGACTCTCAACAGCAATTAGTAGAAATTATGCTTGGCATGTACTGTGTTCCCAATTATTATCAATAGGTTCTAATTGAGAACATGTGTTCATTTCAGCTGGGATTATTGTCTGGTTGATCACAATGGAGAATCTGAATGACAGCATCTGGCAGAGTTCTTTTATATGATTGTTATATGAACGTATTTTCTGTAACTGGAGTGTTGTATGAGACCTCTCAGCCCCATCATCCTTTATAACTACTTTTATTTAACATGTGACCCACCAGGATAGAGGGAGGTCTATACCACAAAGTGCAACTAGTTCTAATATCTCTATGGGCTTATCAGCACAATCTTTACATTGAAAGTGAGGCATGAGTTTCTTTCTTTTTTTTTTTTTTTAAGATTTTATTTATTCCTTTGACAGAGAGAGAGAGAGAGAGAGCAAGCGCACAAGCAATGGGAATGGTGGGCAGAGAGAGAGGAAGAAACAGACTCCTGACTGAGCAGAGAGCCCGACACAGGACTTGATCCCAGGACCCTAGGACCATGACCTGAGCTAAGGCAGATGCCTAACCAACTGAGCCACCCACGCACCCGAGGTGTTAATTTTTTAAACTATGCGCTAGTTTCACCTATCTATTGCTTTGTAACAAATCATCCCCAAATTTAGTGGCTTAAATCACTCATATGCAATTTGGGCATGTTTGAAAGGTATGGCTTATTTTCACTCCATGCAGTGTCAGGTGGGGTGGCATGGCTGTGGATGGAGGATCCATTTCCAAAATGGCTCTCGCTCATGGCTGGCAAACAGGTTCTGGCTCAGGTTCAGATGGAAGCTCAGCTGGGGATTCTGGCTGAGGTCTTTCAATCTCTTGGGCTTCCTTGAGATAAGAGCACTAGAGTCCAAAAGTAAGAATTTCAAGAGACAGAAAGTGGAAGATGCCAGTATCTAAGTTGTCACACATCACTTCCCATTGTATTTTATTGGCCAAAGCAGTCACAGAGCCTGGTGAGACTCAAGGAGATGGGATATATGCTACACTTCTTCTTAGAAGGAGTGTCAATGAGTGTGTGGTCAAATTTAATTTACTGTAATGAAAATTACTTTAGGCAGTTTGAATGAATGATGGTTTGGTTTGGCATCTCTGAGTTCAAGAGTGATATATTAAATTGCGATGGGGGCCAATAATTCTAGATTCTTTAAAATATATATTTTATTTGTTTATTTATTTGAGAGCGAGAAAGAAAACAAACATGGGTGTGGGGGGTGAGGGTGGGAGAAAGGCAGAGGGAGAAGCGGGCTCCCCACTGAGCAGGACATGGCTTGATCCCAGAACCCCAGGATCATGACCTGGGCCAAAGGCAGACACTTAACCAACTGAGCCACCCAGGTTCCCCTAATTCTGGAGTTTAAGAATATACATTTTTTCCTTAGTCTCCATTCACCTTCTCCATATACTATTATTTATCTCTGGTTCTTATTTTTCCTCAAATGTTATTTTTTTTTTATCTTTGGTTTATTATATATGAGTTCCCCACTTCTGCAGCCTCGCTACCAATTGTTCTGCAAAGTTCTCTTGAGTTTCCAAACAAAAGTGCCCCCTTTGGGTACCTCCACAGTTTTCAGCTTAATCTTATCAAAAGAGTTATAACAGCATATTGGAGCCTGCTGCTCTGACTTCCCCTCTTGACAGCAGTTTCCCTGAGGAAAGGCAATCTTTCTTATTCATTTTGGTATCCCCAGTACAGAAGATTTTTCCTGTACAGTAGACACTCGATACATACTTGTCGAATGGTTGATCCACATTCTGCCCTCGATATATGCATTGTTGGAATAATCAACAGTTATCATGGACTTTTGCATGTTATTTGATACTATTAGAACTCACCCTCATCTCTTGACTAGAGAGACTAGGATTTCTATGGTGTCAAATCTGAAAGAATGAAAGGAAACATCATTTAAGTCCTATGAGAGATGGTGATGAATGAAGCCAGATGAACAAAAGCACTATTATTTGTGTTAAAGATTATTCTTTCCATGATGATTGTGTTAAGACTATATTCATCAGGGTATTTCTCCATGGTTTTCTATGTAAAAAGGAACTGTACAAAGCAGCAAGGACATTAACTATGCCTCATTCATCTCCATTGGCCCCTGGACATTTTTGAAGCAGGATATATATGCCACACTCCAAATTGATAACAGGTGTCTGATTCCAAACAAATGTCACCAGTCCTGCCCTAATGCATTGTAGCAGAACATGATGAAACATTAGCAGACTGCAGTAGTGTGTATTGGAAAGCAGAATGAACATGGAATTTAGTAACACCATCTTAACAATTGAATTTACAATAAATATTAATCTTGCTTATTAAGCACAGGAACAGATGAACCAATGAAACCTTGTATTAGAAGCTGTGGGTGACAGGCTTCTGGGGGGGTTCAGTCAGTTGTCTGCCTTTAGTTCAGATCATGATCTCAGGGTCCTGAGATCAAGCCTTGAGTCAGGCTTCCTGCTCAGTGGGGAGTCTGTTTCTCCCACTCCCTCTGTCCCCCACTCTGCTTATGCACTTTCTCCTTCTCTCTCTCAAATAAATAAATAAAATCTTAAAGAAAAAAAAAAAAAGGAAAAGCTGCAGGTGAGGTATATTGTCTTCTATTTCAGACAGTAAAGAGACATTGATCATTGATCACTCTGGGAGAAGCTGTTGCTCAGCTGTGAGAGATTAAGCTGACAGTGAGATTAAGCCTCTCTGGGATGATGTCACAATGCTTTTACTTCTATTTCATTTAACCTCCAAACATGTATTGAGCTGTGAAGATGCGTCAGTTGTGGTAGGTGGCACATGGGCTGCAAAGAAGAATACAATATATGCCTCCCGTCAAGGATCTGTGGCCAGTGGATGGGCATGAGGGGAAGGATCAAGGAAAAGGTGGAGAAGGGGAAAGTGAATAGCTTCAGGGTCTGGAACATGAGATGTCTGAAAGTTGCACCTCTTCTCTGTAAGTCTTTGGATGGGTTACTAAAACTTTCTGAGCCTCAGTCTCCTCATCTGTAAAATGATGTTGATTACACAATACCTACTTCCAGAAGATTGTTGCAAGAATGAAATAGAGCAGGGGAGTGAAGCTATAAGCTCCATGAGCATGGAAGGCAACTCTCTGTCTGTTTCTTGGTATCATCGACACCTGCTGAACATGTTACAGGTGGTCAGTGATTATTGGTGACTACATGTTGAGTGAAAATGCTTAAGCACAATTCTTGGCACATAATAAGAATTCAATAATTCTTCATTCAATAATTGTTCAATAATTGTTCATTAAGTTAGTAGTATTAGGTAGTCATGATAACATCAGAGATAAGTAATAGTAGCTGTGATTGCTGCTGTTAACAGTAGTATCAATAGTGTCATTGGTCATATTTAACCAGGAACACAGAAAATAAATAGATAAATAGCAAGAGGTAAAGCTAAAATGGTTCTTGGCAGGGGTGGAGGAGCTATAGCACCACAGTGAGAAGTTTGTACTTCATTCACAAGGCAAGCATGTTTTTGAAGATTTCTGAGTAAGGAGGCACGCTGTGGCAGCTGTGGGTAAGTAAGATGGACTAAAAGGTGGAAATTTCTTAAAAAGGTCTAGGTAGGATTTGGTGCTGAGCCAAACTAGAGGGAAGAGAGATGGAGAGGGAAAGAAATAAGTGAGGGAATTCAGAGGTAGAATTGATAGCAGTGGGTTGTATAGATGTAGTACAGGAAAAGGAAGTACCAAATGACTTGAAAACTCAGGGACTGGAGTCGATACTGCCATTGGGATGATTATTTTGGTTTGTCGTAATCTTATGTCTTACTGGGTAGAATACCCAATAAGAAATGGGCCATAGGCAATTGAAACTTCATGTGTGGAGTAGCAAAGGGAAGTCGTAGTCAAAGTTGAAGAGTTCCTTTTTTAAAATTTTTTTTAAAACTTTATTTTATTTTTTCAGTGTCCCAAGACTCATTGTTTATGCATCACACCCAGTGCTCCATGCAATACAAGGACAAGAGAACTAACGCTTGGTCAGTAGATAAGATTGCTAAGGGAAAGGAAACAGAGGGGAGAGGATCACGATGAGGACCACAGAGAAGAGCCAATCTGTGAGAAAGGGAGAAATAGCAGTGCTTGTGATGTAGAAGGAGGAGTGAGAGAGGTAGAAGAATGCCACCCTATTGCAAGACAAAGTCTGGCCATTTGGGAACATTGAGAGCTGAGAGTTGTGTTCTTCACTGGAGAAGATGGCAAAGAGCAGAGATCTACCTCTAGAAGCAAATGTCATCTCAACTGTGCTACTATCTGGTGGCCATGTTTGATGCTCCACAGCTTTTCTTCCCCAGCTCTGCAGCAGAAAGCACCGATGTAAATGCCCAATGCACTGAGCTGCAAGGCAAAGAATATGCAAATGAGAATGAATTAAACCATGAACCAACGACTTGCTCACTGAAGAGGAAGCCTGGAGTCCATGGCTCAGTAACGTTATCAATGATTTTATCTTTGTGCTCTTCTTCCTTCCATCCTTCCATCATAAGTCCACCATACTTATTCTCAGCCTCAGAATGTGTACCTCCTGTGTCTTTAAAGAAAATTAAAGCAAAACAATTTTTTAATGCCATCCATACCACTTAATCAGAAAACAAAAACTTTCCTTAAAGCCCCAGTAGATTTTCCTTTTTATTTTATGGTCCAGATCTAAGTCATATGCCAACCCCAAGTCAGTATCTGACAAGGGGAAAATGGATGGTCATGATTGACTATGAGTTCAGCCAATCATAATGGATTCCGGCCTGGGCATACTGCTGTCCAAACAGGATAAGGCCTGGGTTGGTGAGGAAAAAGTGGCGTTGAGTGTTGGACAGACACAAAACAGTGTCTATATAAAAGGATATAAAGTTAGAATTCTGTGTGTTGGGAGGAGGAAAAAAAAAGACACAGGTTGCCATGTGTTAAAACCTAGGAAGACGCCCCATTCAAGCAGAAGATTTTGTAAACATAAAGATATGCAAGGGTCTTTTGAAGACGAACTCGATATATCTGAGAGGAAAAGGATTGGTTTATCTTTTATTAACATTATTCATTCTGCCTAACTAATAAGAACAATTTCCATATTTACCTAAAACTGTACCTTATCTTCTCCCCAGCACTAAGAGTTGTACAACTTTAAGTTTGTCCTAGCTAAGTCCACAATGGGCATGGAGAAACCCAACCAAAGACTGGCTTGACCGGTTCCACCCACTGCACAAAGAACAGGAATTTCAAGGACATGGCACTTCGCTCAGAACTGGAAAAGCATCACCTTTGTTCTATGTGCCACCTTTGTTCCATCTTCCCCCACTTCTTTCACTCCCCCAGTGTTTACTTTATCTAATACTAACAATGTCAACTACTGATACTGGCTCATGGTTTTAAAATAATAGTAGGCAACACATCCAAATTATCTCCTTTCTAGTTCCACCCAGCTTAAGAGATGCCAACCCACAGGTCATTGGCCATAGACCTAATGTTTGAGTCTAAATCTCGGCTGATCCAGATCCTGACTTTGCCTCAATGAAGCAATGCTAGCAAGTATGGGACTATCTAGTCTGCCCTGTCCTCAGGTCCAAATGAAAAGGGGATTAGAAAGCAAAATAGAAAAAGAGAAACACATCTCCACAGATTTCATCCCAGGTTATAGCTGAATAGTCATTTATATAATGAATAGCTGTTTTACAGTAATAAGAATTAAAGCATGTTAAAACATAAGTAGCTGGGAAAAGCAGAATTTCACCCTTATTAGCCATTAATGCATTAGCATGAGTTAGTTTGTCAAATTATCAAGTCAGTGGTTTAGTTAGGGTAGAGGAAGAGAAGCTAAGAAAGAACAAAAAGCTAATTCCATCATTTTACAGTAATGCTTGAGGATGTCCTTGAATTAGATTACTCAGTGTTGGGCAAAAGCCCATTGAATTCTAGACTGTTATGCTCCAGGCTAAAGATGTCCAAAAGTCATCTGCCTCTCAGGACCCAAATGAAAGACCTCTCCAGGATCACCTGCCCCTTCACTCAAGAGACAATCTCTCTTCTGAAATCCTAGGAGACATTATTTACATCTCTCTCAGGACATTTATAACCATCTACTTTGCGTGAAGGCTATTTGTTTATATTGTTTCTTCATATGCATTATTATTTGCATATATGAGCTATTATTTGTTTATATGCATTACGTGTCCTGAGAGAATAAGCACCCTGGACAGAATCTGTACGTGCTCCTTCTTCATCTTCACGTCTTGAACAGTCACTCCACACGGGTGTGCTCAAAATATTATTTATTGATTGACTAAATAAATTATATTTCAGAGCTCTACTCACATGTCAATTTTAATTTCCTTGGCTTTATTCCTTTTATGATTTCTTTAGCAGTCCACTTGAAAGTCCTACTCTAAAGGGGGCTGAGACTGTGGGCAGAGCAAATAGAAAATTATATGTTTTCTTTACCATTCATTTCAAATTGTGATGTGTGAACACACACACACACACACACACACACACATTATGAAGCCAAAAAACTTGAAAGGGATCTTGGCTTCCTTTTCTTCATTTCTGAACACCTGTGTTAATATTTATTCATGAAACAGAGGCAGAAGGTGAAAACTCATGGTGCAGGTGCTGGGTATTCCAAACTCCCCATCTGTACCTCCTTTCAGGAAAAGCATATGTGGCTCTCCCCAGTCATGAGACAGGTTGTCCTTTTCCTTTCTTTCTATATTATAGTCTATGACTTCGGCAGGGTGAAAGCTGGTAAAATTCAGGAGGGGGCTCTCCTGTTAAATGATAGAATATTTCCCTTATTAACTCTGAGATGAAAATCCTCAAATCCTTTATGGGATCAAGATTTTAATTTCATTATTACTCAGAGGTTCTAAAGAATCTTATTCACCCTGGGTAGCATTCATTTTGCAATTCTGGTTCATCTGGAATCTATTTTTAATGCAGTCTATGTCTCTCAGCCCTGCACTCTGAGGCAAACAGCAATGTCGTTTCGAGGGTATAAATGTTCCTCCGGGCCCTAATCCCTTCTGTGTAATGGGGCATTTGTTTCTCTTCAGTGAACAGTAAACCTGTAATTCCATTTAATCCTGAGTGAGGTTGAGAGAGCAGGTTTCAGTTATTCACTCTCCCACCTACTTTCTACAGACTTTTTATTGTCACAGAAGACCCTTCAGAATGTTTACAAATCCCAGAGTATCTGTCTAGTTAGTCCCTAAAAAGATGTTATAAGTGGAGTTCGGAGTCTAGTCAATTGCATCATCTAGGAACTTCTGAACACAGGTCGGATTTGGCCTGGCATCTCTGACTGTCTGTCACCTGATCCTACTAGAGCCAATCCCAAAGCATTTAGTGTTTGAAGTGATTAAATAAGTATGAATACAATGAAATATATAGGTATAGATATGCATATAATAAATATATATGGAGGGAAAGCTTTTCTGGTAAAATGCCTTCCCCTGCTCTAAGCTGACAAGTGGTCCTGATGTAATGAAGCATGGAAATCTACCAACAGATGAGATGGATTTTTTTTTAGAATGTGACAATAGCAGGGGAAAAAAAGAAGAAGAAGAAGAAGAAAAAGAAAGAAAACAAGTACTTAAAGGTCCTTTGCCCTTAGCAAACTTTATAAGCAAAATGTCACTCTGTTTTAAAATAACATTTCTAGACCAAACACTTCTTTAGAAGTCTATTCCAAGCAGGTTTTAACTCAGTGCTAAGGAATTTTTATCCTGGAATAGTCCAAATTTTCCATTCCTTGGAGGCCAAGAGACTTAGGTATTTGGGAACCATGTGGTTTCCTTATCTAGTCAATCAAATAAAGGCCTTTGAGTGACTTTTGATTTGATCCATGAACAAATTTGTCCTTCTGATTGTGATACTTGAGGAGCTAAATAATGTGTGAAATTTCTTCCCCAGTGACTTTATGTTATGGATCTCAAATAATTCTTCCCTTGGTTTCTTTAATGCACCAACTGCTCCATTCTACTCAGAAGGTGATTCCTTGAAAGTAAAATTTTAGTCCAAAGTAATTCATTAGCAATGCCAGTGAAGGATTAAAAGGAAAATTTATTTTATCAATAATAAATTGCTCTCTTTTGCTTTTATAGATATGAATTAAATACTCATTGGTTGTAACTACTGAAATTTAATTTTAGCAAAGCACAATTCACAGATTGAGACAAGGAGTTATTATAACTGAAGAAGATGACAGAGTTTGGGTTCAACTGATCTTTCTAATTTCCTGCTCTAACCACTGATTGATTTCTCTTGGCACAGACCTAGACATGCAAGAGATTTCTACTTGGGTGTTAATTAGGATCTTTACCTTGAGTATGCTTCTGACGGTGTTTGCATAGAGCCCTTTCCTAATAGAAAATGTCTGAAAAATTTTAAGCACACGAAAGGGGGAAGGTGGGGAAGCGAGGATCTACAGACCAATGTACAAGTGTAGGAGAAGATATTATGAATAATTGGGAGGCAGGTGTCCTTGAATAGATCAAAAATAGCAGTTAGGGTATAAAAAGAACAGAGACATCATTTCTAGTCCAAAATGAGAATCTGAACTTGTGATTTAATTACATGGCTCTTACAAATGTCAACTGAAGTGATGAAAATCATAGAAAAAGGAAGAGTGCAAATGGCCCAGGCAACAATGGAAGAGCCCCTCCCATAGTCAGAGACATTGAGGCATTTATTCAACACGTGGTGCCAGAAAGATGGAATTGAGAGAAAGACCAATAGGCTGGCAATTTCAGGCTTGGGAGGGAAGTGATACGGGCTTAGTGAAGGGAATCTTAACCAAACTGTCCTAACAACTTTTGGTTGGAACAAAATGAGTTGGAGAAAAGAATGAATAAAAGGATAATATGAATTGGCCCACTTTGATCCTAAAAGAGAAGATTGAGAAATGTGCTGGGTGCTGAATCCCAACAGGAAGTCTAATAGTAACCACATCAGCAGCCACCACAACCAACACTTACAGGCCAGGTGTCAGTGTTTTATAGATATTAACTCAGTCATCACAACACATTTGCAATGTTGCCACTTTAATTATCCATCTTTAAAGATTAGAAGAAACTGAGTCATAGCGATGTTAAATTATGATAGGTGATCAGGAGATGATATGATTGTTTTCCTGGACAAATAGAGTCAATCAAATATAGTTAGAACTTTAAAGAAGTCTCTGTATCAATGGATTTCCTGTAATTAGCACCCTGTTAGAAATCACCATGGGGAAAGAGTTTCTTAACAATAACAATAGAAATTTAAAATGTGTAAGAAGAAATTTAATGAGTAGGATGTATCATGAAACTATACAATTTTAATGAAGCGCATAAAGAAACTTAAGAATAAATAGAGAAATAATATATTCTTGAATAGACTATTGTAACAATACCTGTTTCTTGTATCTAGTTCGTCTATAAATTAAATTATTTTTAATCAGTATCTGATTAGGATTTTGAGGGGAAAGATAGTATATGATTAGAGTATGTATATTGATTTTGTCTTTAACTATAGAAATAATGGCCCAATATATATATATAATCCCATGGTTAAAAAAATCATTTGTTGTAGAAGTTGGCATTACTCTTGTTCATCACATAGTCACGTTCTTCTTGTCAAATGTAAGCATAAATGTATTGTGAATCCTTCCAGACCATATTCATGAAGATGTTAGATGATGGATAAGTAGGTACACTTGATCTTAGCCAAAAGGCTGAGAAGCAATGATGGATAGGTAAGTAGGTAGGTAGATAGATAGATAGATAGACAGACAGACAGATTTATGTTATGGATTCCTCATTTTTCATAAATAATTTTATGCTATACATATTTTATGATCACTTGATATTTTTACTTAACCGTATATGTCTTGGAGATGTTTTCACTTTGGTGTAGAAACCTCTCTTTCAATCTTTTTAATGTTTGTGGTATATTCTATGGTAGAGATGTAGTGAGCTGTTTGGGACTTTTTTTGGCTTTGGTAATTTCCCTATTGATAGGAAGTGATGATGAGAAAACGGGCAATTTTGAAAATAAGATTTTGGAAGTGCTACTATTATTGATAATGACATAATCTAGACTGTAGCCATGGAAGTGGGTAGCTAAGTTAGAATGGAACACCAGGCGAGGGAAAATAAGATTTCGAAAATTCAGAGCATAGATGGATTTTGCCTGTGGGTATTGAAATTGTCAAGAAAGTGGAGGTGGAGTGACAGAAAGACAGTATTCGAGGTACCAAAACCTCCACTGGTTGTGGAGGAATGGCTTGAGAATATTTGGTGACTATATCCAGGAAGTGGTATAGGTAGGTGGTAGAATATGAATATATGGGCTTACAAATTATTGGGGTTTGTTTTAAGAAGGAGGCCTGAAAAAATGGTTCAAAATCTGTTGAGGGAGTTGGAGGTATTTAATCTCTAGCAGGAATGGAGGTTAGGGTATGGAAGTATTATTTACATTTTATGCCATTTTTCTTCTTTTTGATTTCATAACCATGTATTTCTATTACTTGGATGAAAATAAAACTAATTAAAATAAACTAAACATAAAAACAACAGCACTGGGAAAAAAAGCCATTTGTCAACAAATAGTGTTATGATAATGTTAGAATGTAAAATGCTCATGGATTATTCAACAAATCATGTTAGATTAAATGGCAAACCATAAAGGAAAAAGTTAAATGTTTGTTTTGGATCAACTTTCAAAAATCATTTCAAATTGACCAAAGATTTAAACATAAAAGCAGAACAACCAGGAGCAAATGTAGCTACATACTGACATGGTTTGGGGGTAAAAAAAAAAGGCCTTCATACCCTTACTGTAGGAAGGAACTCAAAAGGAATGTTAACAGAAAAACAAACTGAGGAAATGTCTTTTCAATATAAAACAGATAAATGCTATTTATAGTTTAAGAATTGTTATAAATTAACAAAAAAATGGGAATCACTCAATTAAAAATAAGAAAACATATGAGAAGGCAATTCATAGAGGCAGAAACAAGGATAACCAATGAGCATATATTAAAGAGCACAATCTCATTAGGATTCAAAAATATACCAGTGAACACCACTATAAGCTATAATTTTCATCTATAAAATTTTTTAAAGTGTTTTCAAACAGCATTTTTCTGTGCTGGTAAGTACAGGAAAATGACATCTTGATGAATTTCTGATCATAGTAATGGGCAGACTAAGAAGGGAATGGGCTATTTGGGGCCCAAAACTACGATTTTCTTAGTACTTTTGTTCATTGAGTGAATTAATTAATGTATTTTTAAGGAATGTCTGAGGATAGAAGACCTAATTTGAGAGTTATAACAATTAATTTGTTCAAAACCTTTATATGAATGGGTGTATAACATTCTGGATATATTTTGTGGAATTATTATTATGAGAATAGGATTTTCTTACCCTCTGGAATTCCTCTCGGGGAAAGTGTACTTTTAAAAATTATATTATATCATATCATATTCAAATACTAATATAACTTGCCACAATGTATGAGTACTAAATTCATCTGATGAGATGTTTTCTCATTTTCATTTCTGAAGGGAACAACAAACATAGAAAAAGTGAGACAGAAATAAGGAGAAATTGGAAAGTGGTCAGAGTCTGATAGAGCTCTCCTAGTGTCCACCAAACTCATGGAATGATTACCGTGGGAATATTTTTGTGCAAATAGGCAAAGAATGGAGCTTCACATGAGATGACCCAAGAACACAGTATATAGATAAGGGGATCTGGAGGTGGAGGGATCAAGGACATGAGCTCCTGGGAATTCCCAGAAATTGTGGGAAGGTGTTTTGGACTTCAGAGTTTCCAGATAACTATTCAGCTTTCCAATGTCATCATAAGTCAGGTGGAGTTTTAGAACCCAATATTTTTATTATTCCTTTTTTCCTTTGGGTGTGCACTCTTTTTTTTTTTTTTTTTGTATTAAGAGAATAACTTTTATGTTGGAAAGTACAAGGCAGAAAGGAGAAAAAAACAAACAAAAAACCCCAAACAGGAAATATTTCCTGCAGGGCATTTTTTACACACTACTTATATATTTTTCAACATGTATATATACATATATATGTATATATGTATATATTATAAATATATTTCAACATATATATATTTTTCAACATACTTGTATTTTTCAACCTAAAAATTTATTTCAACCTCCCATGTTTACTCCCACTTCTTAATATTTCTTACTGTTTCATTATATTTAACACTAGGCATCTTGGTTCATTGGTGGTGGTTTGTTTCATTTTAATAAATTGAAGCCTGAGTTCTACTTCTTAAATATTTGCAGTTGGATGCCAAAGGTGGCCTCCTCTAGTGGGGAGGAGTAGAGGCTTTCTTTGCCTTTGACAAGCTGTAATTAGCTACCATCCCTACACCAACCAATTTCTTCTTGAGGATGTAAGCTCTGAGGTTAGATACCACTCACTTGGGAATAATTAACAATATAGATGACCAATTATCCATAATCTTCATTCATTGATGGGATTTGAGAAATGCCATTTGGTTTCCCACGGGTTAATTCAGTCCCTTGATTCTTAAAATCCTTCATTGTTAGTTTGGAAATTAATCAAACTTCAAGGTCAGTTTCCATTTATCTTTGCTGATTCGACAGATTATTTGATTACTTGAAGATGGTCAAACCTAAAAATACTTATAAATACTAGGGGAATAGAAGAAGATTTTAATGGCAATAAAGGTATAGTTTCTGCAGAATTTTTTTTTAAAAAGGCACAATCATACATTTTTGATAAGAGAATAAAATATTTTTTCTTAATTAAAAATCAAGAGTGGCTATCAGAGAAAAATACTTAAAAGGAGCCAAGCCTGGATTGGCAGGGTAGTTTCTCAAGAAGATGGTTGTTTAATTTATGTTTAGAAATGAGAGTATGCTCATCTCTTTTCCTTCAAGGTCATAGTCATTGCCTCTATGATAAGGATCCTAAGCTTCCATACAACATCACAAGCACCCAGAGACTTTGAGTGTGTCTTTCCTTTCTGAGGCCAGAGTCCCTGTGAGTTTATAGATGACAAGAAGCACCTGCCAAGAGAGCCCCAGGAGGTGGACTCCCACTTCATCTCACCCTTACCTTGTGTAGGCATGAAACCACAGTTGCTACTCCTACAGCAAGACAGCCGACTTACTGGTGTCTCACAAATATATTTTCCCGAACTCTAGCATTTGTTGTCTTATTCTTTTCTATCATTTCACCTCAGGCTGTACTGATAATCTGAATAAAATATGTCGGTTTGACTATTTTTAAGTTTTGGGTTTCAAGAGGCACATGTGTATACAAATATCCTAGCATCTTATGGAGGGTAGACCTAGAAGCTAAAGGGAAAAGTGTTCAAAATCGGGCAAAAATCAAAGCAAACCTCAGTACCTTGACTTCATTTTCTCCCTTACCCAGAATGATCCCTGATCTCTGTGCCCAAACAGGCATTGAGTAGAAGAGAATTCTTCTCTCTGGTACTCCAGACTGTAATCAAGCATGCCTGAATCTTAGAGTGACACAATGATTAACATTTTTATTCATGGATTTAGTTTTTTTGTTTTTGTTTTTTGGTTCTTCATGCCATGTTTATTGAACACCTACTATGTGTTAGGTATCATGGAAGGTAACAGGAGACAAAGCTAAGATCAGAAAGGATAAGGTAGCTGTCCTATCAAAGCTTACAGTTTGTGTAGGTGATAGACAATTAAAAAGTGTGCAAATAAATGACCAGAAATAATTAAGCTTTTTGTAAGGAATAGGAAGGAAATAAAGAGTTCTGGGGTAAACAGCATAGTGGATGGTGGAAGGTCAGAAAAGCCTCTTTGAAGAGATTACATTTAAGCTGAAACCTGAAGGATTGGGGGGGAAAAGAAAAAGCTAGCCACACTTTTCTAATATATTTTGGCAGCAGAACACTTGTTTTTAAAATGAAATCATTAGTGGAATATTCCTCAAAAGCAAGCAAAAGAGACTTGCTCTGATAGAAGCAGTTAAGACAGCAACTCTGCTCCCTCAGCCTCTCTCCTAACCATCCTCCATCCCCAAAGGGACCTCAGACATTCTTGGGCCTCTTCCTGGTACCTGGAAGAGCCTCATTTCAAAAAATTGTCCCAGGCTCTGTGGAACACAGTTTGAAAACCACAGTGAGATATGACCCTACACCAGTTAGAATGGCAAAATTAACAAAACAGGAAACAACAAATGTTGGCAAGGATGTAGAGAAAGGGGAACCCTCTTACACTGTTCATGAGAATGCAAACTGGTTCAGCCACTCTGGAAAACAGTACAGAGGTTCCTCAAGATCTTAAGAATAGAACTACCCTATGACCTAGCAATTACCCTACTAGGTATTTACCGCAAAGATACAGATGTAGTGAAAAGAAGGGGCATGTGCACCCCAATGTTCATAGCAGCAATGTCCACAATAGCTGAACTGTGGAAGGAGCTGAGATGCCCTTCAACAGATGAATGGATAAAGAAGATGTGGTCCATATATACATATATTACTCAGCCATCAGGAAGGATGAATACCCACCATGTGCATTTACACGGATGGAACTGGAGGGGATTATGTTAAGTGAAGTAAGTCAAGCAGAGAAGGACAATTATCATATGGTTTCACTCAAATGTAGAACATAAGCAATAGCACGGAGGACCACAGGGGAAGAGATGGAAATCCAAAGGGGGACAAATCAGAGAAGGAAATGAACCATGAGAGACTACGGATCCTGAGAAACAATCCGGGAATTTCAGAGGGGATGAGGGTGGGGTGATGGGGTATCAGGGTGATAGGTATTGAGGACGGCACATGCTGAGATGAGCACTGGGTGTTATACTTAACTAATGAATCATTGGACATTACATCAAAACTATGTATTATACAGCGGCTAGCTGAACATAATAAAAATAAAATAAAATACTTAAAAAAGAAAAAGAAAACCTGCACAGAGTGGAGCCAATGGGCACTTGTTTCATGTTTTCTTGCCCTTTTAATCACACATAAAAATAGGTATCTTCAATGGAATACTATGCAGCCATCAAAAGAAATGAAATCTTGCCATTTGTGACGACGTGGAAGGAACTAGAGGGTATTATGCTTAGCGAAATAAGTCAATCAGAGAAAGACAACTGTCATATGATCTTCCTGATATGAGGAAGTGGAGATGCAGCGTGGGGGGTTTGAGGGGTAGGAAAAGAATAAATGAAACAAGATGGGATCGGGAGGGAGACAAACCACAAGAGACTCTTAATCTCACAAAACAAACTGAGGGTTGCCAGGGGGAGGGGGGTAGGGAGAGGGGGATGGGGTTATGGACATTGGGGAGGGTATGTGCTATGGTGAGTGCTGTGAAGTGTGTAAACCTGGCGATTCACAGACCTGTACCCCTGGGGCTAATAATACATTATATGTTTATAAAAAAATAAATTATAAAAAAATGTATCTTTTCCTCATGGTTGAACCTGTGTTCAGTTCTGGCACATATTTCAACACTTTCTTCAAGTTTTTATTTTTTTAAATTTATTTAAGTAATCTCTGTGCCCCATGTGGGGCTTGAACTCATGACTCCAAGATTAAGAGTCACAGGCTCCTCTGACTGAGTCAGCCATGTGCCCTAGCTCTGGCATGTATTTCCAACTTTCCTCTTTAAGATTTTTTTTTTAATGTATTTATTGAGAGGGAGTGAGAGTGAGAGAGATCACAGAAGGACAGCGAGAAGCAGACTCGCCACCAAGTAGGGAGCTCGATGTGGGGCTCAATCCCAGGACCCTGAGATCATGGCCTGAGCAGAAGGCAGACACTTAGCTGACTGGGACACCTAGGTACCCCAAACTTTCCTCTCCACGTCTGAAATTTCAGATACACACATCTCCATAAACGTGCATCTGCTTGGTTCTTTGCCTAAGGCTTGGGTGATCTCTATACCCTTGCTTGCAGGCTGTGCACGCTTGAATTGACATTAGATCATTAATGATAATAATGAATGTCTCTCAAGTGTATTTAATGATAGTTAGCCTTGATTAACTACTGAGAGGCTAAGCATACCACTTGGACATCTCATCTCATGAGGCCTTCCATTACCTCTGCCTCTGTCCATTCATTTCTGTTCTGTACTGCGTGGGATAAACATAGGCTTTTTCTCCCTTTGAGTCGTCAATGTATTTTTTTCTTATTTTAATCCCATTGAAATGATTCAAAGAATGAACTACTTCAAAAAAGCAAAGTACTAAGTTAAAGCTGCTTGTAGTTGTTTTTATTAGTTATGTAGGGGTATCCAAGCATAATTGAGAAAATAATTTAATCAAATCACTTCCACTATGGTGAAAGATGCAGGATTTGCTTCTATGAAATACCTAGCCATTTATTGTGCTGCCACTTAAATAGTGAGCTGCGGGACCAACGTCCAGATTTTTCTTATAGAATCCAGTCAAATTGTAAATCATTTGCACCAAAAAATTTTGAAAGTCATGAATGATTCAAGTCCATCAACTACAAGATAAGTAAGGGTGCACAAATTTTCTCTTCAGGATCACTGAAATTTAAATAAGACAGAGTAGTTTGGTAAACCTATTATATAAAGATCATAAAAGCATCATCTTTCAAATGTCACAAAGAGCTAATGTTCCCCTGGTGAAATCCACATAAATGTGAGCTACTTCCAGTTTTGATCTGTACTTTAATTTCACCAGAACTCTATTTTAACAGCCTGTGCGTAGCATTTTAAGGTCCACGTTGCGAGTCACTATATCAAACATGCAACATAGAAGAGAATGCACTGTATTGAATACCACTCCACTTGACAAATACTCAAGGTCAGATAGACCGGGGAAGGGAAAATGAGGTTGGTAGAGAGCAATGGAAAACAAAAACAAAAACAAAAACAATCTCAGATTTTCAAGAAGCAGGAGATGTCAGGAACATAGATTTATCCAAGCTCATTTCTTGATTTATGTCATGTCTATCCTAAACAATTAAATTCAGCAATTACAGAGAAGTCAGAGTATCTGAGTTCCCATCTCAACTTCCCTGTTTGAGAGTTCTGTAAGCTCGGGCAAATTTTCTTAATATCTTTAAGCCTCATTTTTTATCATCTATAAAATGGGAATTAGAGAATATGCTTCATGCGTTTTGGTGAGAACACAAAGCATTTAATGCCACAAAATAAATGATCTTAATGAATGCTCCTATTATTATAAAACAAATAATCATTGAGGGTTATCCCATGCTAGGCACTCAGAGACACTTCCAGAGACATAAATATAGGTAAAAGAGTCTATGTTTTAAAAAAAAAAAAAAAAAAAAAAAAAAAAAGAGTCTTTGTTTTCAAAGGGCTAATAACTTCAAAGCATGTGAACCACTATGGAGTAGGGTGGGTTAGCGGAGATACTAACTGATGCTGAAACTCTGTTGGGAGATTCTTGTCCTTTCTACTCTTCAGGGGTCCAGGAAGCCAGAATCCCTTGAAGTTTCCAGTCACCCGTAGATGGGTACCCCTCCACCTTGGGCTTCAGTTTATCTAGAAACCGCCCAGCCACTGAATAGAGGCTGGACTGGCAGGATTCTCTTCCCTGTCAGGTAGACTGTTGTTACTTCCTACCCAGTCTCCTCCTCTCTAGAAAAGCTTTCGCAGGGGTGAAACCTCACAGGGAGCAAACTGAGTACCTTTTTGTGACTGGGTGTGTTGGGTAGATGTGGAAGGGAAACGGACAACTTTTCTTCCTATTTACTCTCTCTCTCTCATTCCCTTCTAAGAAGGGTATTTCATAGACGGAAAACCTTGGCCACTCTGGCGAGTTACAGACTGGTTTCGAGCATCTTGGGGGATCTCCCAGCTAGGCTCACAGTTTATAGTGTAGAGTGAAAACTTCACAGAACACTTTCTTATAATATTCAGTAATTCTACATTACATGTAATGAATGACTGGACTAGCTCCTAAACTTAATTAATGCCATTCAAACCTTTTTTTGAATAAAAGAATACAATGTTTAAAAAAAAAAAAAAGACCAATTTTCCTTTCGGTCTTTTTACAACTTTCTGAGAAAGAGCCCACCCAATAAAGGTTTTCACTGCCTGGGCTACATTGTCACATATGTTGTCTCCTCTTAATAAATGAGCCATAAAAATGATTTAGGTTAAGTTTGATTAAGCAAAGGGAGGTGACTGAGTGGTGATCAAAACTCTACCATCCTTTCCCTTTTATTATTCTGCAGCCCCGTAAAATCCAGCAGCTCCGTGCAGACTCTCTCAAGGGCTGCCAGTCTTCTGGTTATTTCTAGCTAGGACCTGGGCTCCCACAGGACACGGGAGCTCACTCCCATCTGCCTCCTTGCGGTTTTCTCCTTTCTCTTCGCTATGCCCACGGAAACATGGAAATCAGCCCTTTCCTGTTTCCACTAACAAATTATTCACCCAAGGGGAAGGGGAAGGGGATTAAGAGGTATGAATTTCCAGTTATTAAATAAATAAGTCAGAGGAATGAGAAATACAGGATAGGGAATATAGTCCATAATATGGTAATAACGTTGTATGGGTGACAGATGGTGATGACAACAGAATGTATAGAACTGTCAGATCACTGTGTTGTACACCTGAAACTAAAATAACACTGTATGTCAACTACACTTCCTTAATAAAGCAAGTTATTTTGTGTATAGCAGATTTTATGATAGATTTAGGATGCAAGTGTGGTTTGTGCTACAGAAATGTAACAAACTAAAAACTGAATATTCGTCTTCTCTTTTTATTTTTATTTATTTATTTTTTTAATGTATTTTTTAAGATTTTATTTATTTGACAGAGAGAGACACAACAAGAGAGGGAACACAGCAGAGGAGAGGGAGAGGGAGAAGCAGGCCTCCCTCTGAGCCGGGAGCCCGATGTGGGGCCCGATCCCAGGACCCCGAGATCATGACCTGAGCTGAAGGCAGACGCTCAACGACTGAGCCACCCAGGCGCCCCTAGTCTTCTCTTTTTAAAAATATTTCTTGGTCCTTGAGAAAGAAATGTCCTCGAGACAATGGCTGTATTAGCCAGATGTCTCTCATCCCTTCCTCTGTCCCCCTTCCTTCCCCAACCCTTCCCTCTTCCTTCTCTTCTGGGATCTCTTAAACCCGAAAAGATAAGACTGCTCCTGCCACCTATTATTCAGACTGCTACAACTTTCTCAAATCCTATCAAGAAAGTAGTCGTCTGTCCTTTGCGTATTGAAACCTCACTGGTAGGTTCTGCTAAACAGCAGCCTGTCTACTGGTAGGGAGGGAACAATATAAAGATTTATTTCTCCTCTTCTATGAATGATGTCACCCTCCCCTTTCAAAGTGGAATCAGGTCTAGTCAGCTTGAGTTTTTAATAGTGCTTTTCCTCTTTCTAATCCTTATATTAAGTTGCTATTATTTTAATTTAATCTGAAGCTTCAAAGAGTCAATTCACTTATGGATTTTATAATTGGGTGTCTACCATGTGGGGTAGTTGAAACAAAAAACAATTATGTCTAGTCCCAAATAAATATGATCTTCGCTCCGTGTTTTTCTTTTTTTAGTAGACATACGAGAGCCAAATCCACACTGGATGTCTGACCTTGGATAAATTATCCTCCAGGAGTTTTAGTTTCCTCATTAGTGACGAGGATGGAGATAGCCCACAGGGTTGTTTGAGAATTAAATGAAGTCACACAGCCAGGTGGTATAGACGCTCAGCATATGAACAGATGAGTTACACACCTGTCTGCAGAGCTGTGATCTAAATTATGCTGGTAGGGTAGCCTGGCTGCTAACTCTTGATGTCTCTCAGCTTCCAGAGCATCAGTAGCTACACTAATAGCCTACATTTTAGCAGAAGAGCCTTAAGAATCTTCTGGAAAATGACTCCCAGTCACTCAGCAAAGCTCACAACTCCCTTCTACTAAAAAGAGACCTAATTTAAGAGGAGCATCAGTTCACTTCAGAGCAGGGTCTTTCTCAGAGATTTACGCCATCCTCAACATTCAGGATATTTCGTATTAATGAAACGGCCCCCAGAACCCTTCACATGGGCTCAGTTCCTCAAAGACAGCCAACCAAACATGTGACAACAGGCTTCCCTGCCCTTTTTACCATACCCACCTCACAGGAGGATGGGACGACACTGTTCAAGGCACTATTCCCTTTCTGATTATTGTTCCCTGATTGCCAATCACCCAGTGAGAAACCATCACCCTCCTCACCAACCCCTGACTCAAATGTGGGTGGTGTGTGCTTCTAAAGCTCCCTGAGGACAACTAGCAGGCTGGTCTTTAATACCCTGTAAGCATGTGTGGGGTGAGGACAGATGTCCTATTAGGTCAGAACTCAGAATCTAGCTAAACAGAATTACATAATCTTTCATTAATTTACTAGGAAAGTGTATCAGCAGAGCTCATTAATCTCTAAAATTAAATTCACCAGGGAACAAATTTAAGGCATAGTTTTCCCATGAATGTCTAATGCCCACCTATTACTTATTTCAGCAGAGAAATTGGATCGGGAGGCAAGTAAGCATCTTTGTAGAAACAGTAGGGTTGGGATCGGGTTTTCTATGAAATCTAACTGGAAATCCCCAAGATAGAAAACTTCTACAGCGTAAGGAATGTCCCCCTTTATTCTTCTCTGTAGGAGGTTAACAAACACTTGACATATAACCTGCATGCATGGCTTTCCCTTTTTCATTTAAGCAGTTCAAATTTTTAAAGAAAAATATATCAGTCACACACTAGATGTGGGGAATCCAAAAGATCTGACTTAGGTATGTCTTTTTGATCATTTAGAATGTAAAGGGCTTGGGTTTGAAAATGGAAACTAAAGTCAAAGTTCCTGATCATCAAGAGGTAAATGGTCAGGGTGCTAAATTTCATCTCCAAATACGAGAGAAAAATAAACTTTCATTCCCTTGTGAGGACTTCAGTTAAGTAAGTTAAATCATTGGGACTGTGAGGGTTGAAATGGGAAATTTACAGAATTCCCAAACTTGCATGCCTTTTAATATAATATTAAAGTAATTATCAATATCACTTGTTGAGCATTTAGTATACAGCAGATATATATTGTGAAAACTACCTTTAATCCATGCAATTGCCCTGCAAATTAGATCTGGCATTTGAACTATGAATACTGTACCAGAGTTTCAATGCCCAATTTAAATCATTTAAATGAATAAGAGAGTCATACAAATGGACCTTGTGTCAAATGTTTGTCAAACTCTTGCAAGAAGATCCAACCAGATCTTTTTAGATAAATTTTAAGCATTATTCTATTTTGTTATTATCCTGACATGTAAACAGAGAAACCACATAAACCTTCTACGTTCTCTTTCTCCTTTTTCCTCTTGAGTCTATGCCCCTTTTTCTGCACTTGGTCCCTGAGGGCACGGCGGAGCAAAGAATGGGGCTCAGATAGCTATAAAGCACCAAATACTAGCGGTGATATAACACTAGTAGTCAATTCAACACAGGATTTTTTTTTTTTTAAGATTTTATTCATTTATTTGACAGACAGAGATCACAAGTAGGCAGAGAGGCAGGCAGAGAGAGAGAGAGAGGAGGAAGCAGGATCCCCGCCAAGCAGGGAGCCCGATGCGGGACTCGATCCCAGGACCCCGAGATCATGACCTGAGCTGAAGGCAGCGGCTTAACCCACTGAGCCACCCAGGCGCTCCCAACATAGGATTCTTGACCACTACCCCAGAGAAATAAAAGCTGAGTCCAAGACCCACCTGTCTCCTTGGTGGGTGGGAATCTGAGGGTAAGAACGACATGTGCTTCATTCCTCACCCTCTGAGCACATCACAGTGCCTGAGTCATGATAAATGCCCGATGCTTGCTTGTGTAAAAGATGAAAAATATGCTCTCATTTTTGAGCCTCTGCTTATATTATGACATCTAAACCTACACTGTTCTCCTTTTCACTAAACTAAGAAAACTACAAGTGATTGTAGGAAAATACACATTTATTTCATGCAGTATAAACACAGGCTCAAATTACACATGCACACACTTTACGTATACCTATACATATTATATATCCTTCATATATATACATATATATCCTTCATACATGCACATCTCACATATATTTCTTTTATGGGTGTATGTATATTTATGACATATATATAAAGGAGCTACATTTATGCATATGCATTGTCCTATATATACATATACATATTTCCTTTATATATATCATATATATCTCATTAGTATTTTAAATATTTTATGTATCATGTATATATAATTCACATATATATGTTTTGTACTATATTTCCTTACTATATATAAGTTTATTGTATATTGAATTCTTTTAGAAGAGCTGATAAACTATAAGGTGCTGTGAAGTTTTTAGTAAAATAGAGCTTATCTGCTATGAAGATTTACTCTCAATGTCGCCTTTTTGTATTAAATAATATAACAGAGGTAAATTACCTAGCACAATACCCAATTTTGTTGAATTTTAATCTAAGTATATATAATTTAGAATATACCTAAAACTTAAATGTCCTTTAAGAGAAAGAATAACAAATGACCAAAAAACAAGGCAAACATGTGACTCCAAATTTATTAAAGTGGTAACTCCAGGAACGTCCATTGATTTTAGCTTTACAGTTTATGCCATGAGCTTTTCAGTAAATGTATTTTTTTTTTTACCTTTTTTAGTTGGTACCATGTTTGTTCAAGGATGTGAAAAATGAAGTAGTAAACTCTTCACTGAGTTTATTTTGGCTTCTCAGTTGATGCTATGACTCAAAAGAACAGAAAAGCTTCATGAACCACAAGAAATGATTTTATTTGACCACAAAGTGGCACATCAAGTCATGTGGAGGGGAAAATTGTGTTTTGTGTGGATGCTATGATTTCTTTTAGTGCTTCCTGATTTTTTAAGTATGACCATAGTCTTTTTGCTTGCTGTGTTTTGTTTTTGTTTCAGCATTTGTGTAAAATATAGCTGTTGAATTTCTCAATAGCTTTAAGGAAGTTTCCAGTGATGGGTGATCTGTAGTTATTAGATTGCTAAGTAAGAGTCCAGAGATATAGGAAGGGCATCCTTTGTAATGAAGGCCAGTGTTGTGTGTGGTGGGAGGATGGACGTGGGGTATAGTTGAGGAGGACGGACTGTGATGCTATCCAGACCACAAGCAAATTGTCCACAGGTGGACTATTAATTGAATGGCTTAATGTGTGATTGCTTAAGGTCTATCAGCATATCAAATAGACCTGACACTGAATGTTATTTCTACCACTTTCCAGCTTATGACTTTGGGCAAGGGCCTCGATCTTTCTCATCTATATTCTCTGAATCTGTGAAGTAGGAATATAATTATATTTAGTTCATGACATTTTTGTGAGAATTAAATTAAATGGCTCAACGTTCCCCTGTGGGAATGTTTTTTTAGGAAGATGGCAAGTGTGTCCCTGGACTTTGGCATTGGGTCCAGGAATGAGTTCTCTGTACAATAATACAGAGGAGTATATGTATTTAGTGGGGAAGCAGTGGGAGAGAAACCAGAACATGTAGTCAGGGGACCAGGAAAAAGACTTGTTAACTGGGTCCCTTGCCTTCAATCTCCAGGTAAGTTCTTGCACCAGCTTCTCTTGGATCTACCTCCAGAATATGTTCTGAATCAGTTCTCACCACTCCTCTTATTCCATCAAAATCAATAGCAACATGAGCAGTAGAAACTAAAAATAATACAGGGTGCCATGTCTCCAATATGGTCCCAGAGGAAGAGCAACAAAAGTTCCCTTCTAAAGGAACAACTACTAGAATTGCACAGCAAACACCAGAATGACCACTTACACAGTTGGACCCTGAAGGATGAAAGCAATGTCCTAGTTCTCTGGGCTCCTGGGTGGACAGCTTCTGAGAATGCATCCTTTCCCTTCATACTTCCATAGACTGTATTTCCACTTATTAAGAAATAACCTGATGGTGTCTGTCTATGTCCTTTGTAACATGAAAGAGCCTACTGAACATGTGAGTACTGTTCAGCTTTTCAGGGCCCTGTTGCTATACAAGTTATATTCGACTTCCCCAACAATTGAGCACACATGGGCATATGTAATGACCTTCAGTTACATGCCTTGAAACGCATGTAAATGACCACTTTTACTAAAAGGAAACCCTTAAGGACACACATAAAGCACAAAGGAAGGGGTAAAATTATTTTGCAAGTGGCCGTTTTGTTTCATCACAGTTTGGTCCTTGCAGTCCCCATCAGGTAGACCTGTGACCGTCTTCTCTCTCTGGTCTCCCTTTCTTCTCCCATAGCAGTGGCTCTTGTTAAGCCATCTCCTACGCTCAGGGCCCTAAATAGCTATGAACCAGTTCTTCTGAGTTTTCTAAAGGCCGTGGAAGGGTGTTTTTTTTTGGGCTACTCAGTCCCCAGGAATTGCTGGAAAACCACCAAGGAGATTTTTCTCCCGTTGCCACTGACCACTTAAACAACACTGTGTCTTATGCTAACAGGTCACCTTCACCCTCTTTTACCAATGACAGACAAGGGTGGGGTTAGAAAAGAAGAGGGTGGGGAAAAAAATCCCATCCTGCCACTGATGTGTGAGAAGGCACACGGCCATGGTTACATTTTTTTCCTAGGTCACAGTTAATAAACACTGACAAATTGCCTATAAGCATTTTATTCCTGCTATGCTGAGATATGAATATTGGATCTGAGTTTCTCCGTTTTTAATGTTTGGAGGAGTCTGCCTCCATCACAGGAGGGAAAGAAGATAGAGACTGTGAATTAGGGCCATAGTGCCTGTTAAGAGCTTACTCTGTAGATTTAATAATATATTCCTTCACACATGGTATTTGCTTCTTGCACCTATTCTTGACACCCAGAGAGTGACTGTCTAATTTGCAAAACCTGTAATTAAAGTGAATGGCAGCTAACAGCTGGCAAGATGGTCTAGACTCCAGAATCACCAGTAAAGTAAAAGGGCTTCACCAATATTTGTCATCGCACATTGAACCATCACTTCCGAGAAAGAACAAGTTACCCAACACATTGTCATAATCACCAGCAGCAATTAACATTCTGTAAGCCTGTTTCTCTAATGCCTAAGCTCTCCCTGTTCACAAAGACCTCATTTGCTCTCGTCTCCAAAACGCTGTATTCTTTTTCAGGCCAGCAAATACAACTTGTACCTTTGTGCAGTGCCCTACAAAATCAGAGAGCAATAACCTACAGCCCCTGGGCTGGAAATGGAGCTCTTTAAACTGCAGATAATAAGTCTTAGTGGTTAGAGGGATGAGGAGAGATAGGACTGAACTTTAGCAGTGATTCTCCTGGTGTATTTTTGCAAAAGCTCTCAGGGGCCGCCATGTGAGGGTTTTATAGCAGCTGGAATTCACTGACATAGAAAGTTAGACCCTCAGAGCTTTTTATATTATCCTGCCCTGATGAAGCCATGAGAGGTACATGACAATTAAACTACCCCTTTTTGAGAAGTTCAGAGTACCCCAGTGAAAGACCCTTCCTTGTGAGTTACAGCCACTTTCTCATGCAAATCCTTATAGGTCATTATGTTTGATGGTGTTTGACTCTGCCAAAGAAAGGGATCGTACTCATTTGGGTCCCTGACCAAAAAACAAAATGTGTATACTGGCAATTAGTCTGAATTCTGGAATATTATGACATATCTACCCAACTGAGTCTCCCTTGGATGATTCTCCGATGGTGGCTGGCCAACCTCATCATATCCTCTCCCTTAAGGAGTCTGAGTTCAGAAGCAAAAAGAAAGTAACACAGAAAACAGGGTATTATACAAAGTAATATGCATTGCTTTAATTGAAAAACAAAAACAAAACCAAAAACACCTGGATCTCCTTAGCTAAGGATTTATGGGAGGATTCAGAGCCTCCCAGGATTGATTGAAGGCAAGAGGACTGGACTTGGAAAACAGGAAGTCAGGACTCAAAGATTTCTCTGGAAGATTGGTCAGCAGGAGATGCCAAGGAGTCATACAATAGGAACAGAGACTCTCTGAGGCATTGTGCAATGGCACCAATGACATGCCCTCCAATCATCATTAGTGAGTGGTTTTCTCTAAGATACAAGGTCCCAGGCTCAGGGACTGACCCTACATCCAGTGCTCACTCTGGCTGCCCAGGCAGGGAATTGGACAGGGACCCCAGTAGCCTTTGCAGCAGGAATTGGTCACTACCTCTTTTAATGATCACACACAATGGAGATTATTTCAAAAGGCAGATTGAGGTCTCATTTGGAAGAGAGGATTAGAATACCAGTTATGTCAAATGTGGATGCAGTTACTAGCTTTTGCTGCCCAACATGTACATTTACACCCTTCTTCTAAAACCTAGGTGGAGATGAAAGAACAAACAAACAAACAACAAACAAAACACTGGTGCCTACATAATGCCACTATCCCTCATATTTCAATAGACTTTTTACCCTTTCCTCTAAAGGCTGCCACCACATTCTCATGATTTACTAATTTTTAGCTCAGACTTGAGGATCTCTGTCCATTTATTCACACTTCAGAACCATCCCAACAAACTCCATTAAAATATTTACCTACATTTGCTGTATCTAATAGGATAAATGAAAAGTAAAGACAAGGAAAATTAGTTAAAAGATGTAAACATATTCATTAAACATTAAGGAAGGGAGTATGGGTGGCAAATATTGTCCTCATTTCTGTACTTATTATGAGGTGTGGATATGACTTCCGTCCTTCCCACCACCTCCCCTTGCATTTAGCCGGAAACCTGGAAGCCTCAACGTTCTTTGACTATTAAAATACTGATTGAGTTTCTGATGCATCTTGGTCTCAAATGCCCAAGAGATGTTCTCAACTTCTAATTCAAAAGTATCATTGCTATGTTTCCCAGTTGAAGAATTCCTCACTTAGGTACAAAAATACCTAAACCAGTGAAGCCTAGTTTTGCATGCAGAGTAAAACTCAAAATGAGCTAGGAACTATTGTTTTAAAAAATAGTATGTGTTCACAGAAGAGCAGAGCCTGGGTTCTGCTAAAAATATGGTAAAAAAAATATGCTAAAAATATTTCTACCCTGATTTTCTTATGGAGGCCTGCCATAGGCTATACGCATCATCACAATCTAGCACAAACACTCTATTTTATTTTATCTTATTTTTTAAATTTAAATTCAATTAATTAACATATAATGTATTATTGTTTTCAGAGGTAGAGGTCAGTGATTCATCATCTTATGTAAGCACAAACCCTTTAGATAACACTGAATCTACCAAGTCATAAAAGTTGACTATCATAGTCTAGACCAGATCTGAATGTTCTCCTGAAAATGTACTCTCAAAGTGGAGAAAGTTTTGTGTTACCACAAAATAGCTTCAGCATCAAACACAAGTGTAGTTTATGTTGTTTCTAAAACCCAAACAAGATGACCTAATTTCTTGGTATGGGGCACAGGTTCAATTTTTTGAGGAGATATTCCAAAATGTCCCAAGCTATTGGAATGACCAGAAATTTCACTAAAAAAATCAGTCTTTTGCTTTATTGTCAAAGCACCTAGGAAACTAAAACTGTCTGCTTTCCAAGTCCTATTAGCATGGTGTCAACAAAATACTACACCTGGAAGGCCAAGGTTTCTCTTGATTAAATTGCAGGACAAAATTAGGAGGTTGACATATCCCTGGGTTAAATATTTGTCAATTAAAAACAACCTGCTTATTGGAGCAAAGAAAATAAAAAAAAATATTAAGATCAAAAGTTTGTATCAAGTGTCCAACAAAGATGACACATGTGTGATGTCAGATCCATTGGAGGTATACCAGGGTAAGCTGCCCATCATCGCACTGCAAGATCCATCTACTCTGCTCTATTCAACCTAGACAGTTAAATGGAAATATGATCCTATATCACCGATTTTTTTTAATGTTTGATGATAGCCCTAATCTCAATGATGTCTTCAGGGATGTTGAAATGCTTTTTGGTTCACTATTTCACTAGAGATGGATAGCTCCAATGACTTCCATTGGCCCTTCTGACAACAGTCTTTAATCTTGGGTCAAAGAACCAATAAAGTCGCCTATTAATAATAAAAATACAAATGAGACAATTAAAAGAAATATGTATAAACATTTCTCCGAAATTGTTATGTAAATCATCAATCAGCACATGGGAAGATGTTCAACATCATTTACCATGATGGAAATGCAAAACAAAACAAAAGGAAGAAAGAACAACACACTTGAATTGTTCTACTTCATACCCACTAAAACATCTATAACCAAAAAGATAATCACAAATTTTCATAAGGCTGTGAGGAAATCAGAACCCTCATAGTAGTAGGTACAGCCACTTTTGAAAGCAGTTTGACAGTTCCTCCAAAAGGTAAATATACTATTTGACAATGCAGTGTCAGATATAGGAAGGTACTAGAGAATCAAAATAAATGCTCACACAAAAACTTGTACAGGAATGTTTATAGCATTATTATTCATAATAGCCAAGAAGCAGAAACAACCTATATGATCATCAACCTATGATGGATAAACAAGTGTGGTATACACCTACAGTGAAGTGTTATTTGCCTATAAAAAGGGATGAATTATTAATAGATGCTAAAACACAAATGAACCCTGAAAATAATATGTCCTTAGCTTAAAGAAGCCAAACACAAAAGACCATATATATGACTCAATTTATATGAAATGTCCAGTACAGGAATCCATAGATAGAAAGTAAATTAGTGGTTTCCTAGAGCTTGGGGTGATGGGAAGATTTGGATGGTATGGGCTGCTTTAGAGGGTGAGGAAATATTCTAAAATTGTGGAGATGGAGGGCCAACTCTGTGAATATATGAAAAACCATTAAATTATACACTGTAAGTGAGTGAGTTGTATCTACATAAAGCTGTTATGAGTAAGAATAAACCAATGAGTCATCTTTTCGTTCCAGTAATGGAAGGTAAATGGTTCAAATATATATTAGGTTGAAGAATAATTGCTGATTGGATTTGAAATCCTGCTGTATTTTTCATGAAGATTTTAGTCAAACTTTATCATGGCCCCCATAAGCTCCTCTTGGACAGAAGGCAGACAGTGATATTATGTTCTGGATCCCTGGAAATTAATATTTATGGACAAGATCCAAAATTCTGTATCATTTAAGATTTATCCCATTCCCCAGTATATATATTCCCTGGTTAATAAACATAGGTCTCTTTATGGAAATCTAGAAGGAAAGTGACATTGAGCAGATGTAGGGTTATCACAAAGTCCTTGCTCAGGGATACACAGCCTCCCACTAAGTTTAAAGACTTGGTTTGTAAGTTAACTCAGGTCAAGTTTTGTGTAAGAAGATGTGAATCTCTGTTATGGTGGCTTTATCCAAAAGTATTTTACTTTTGTTTTATATAGCAGGGAGAGCCTTAGAGGCCTAGCCATCTAGGTCCCAGGGATCCCATGGATGAGTAACCATCACCAAAACTCTTTTGCAGGTCAGAATATTCAAATTGCCATCTCAGCTCCACTGCCAATTACATTTTAAGTGTATAGTTTTATGATCTCTTAGAACTGCCATAACAAAGCACCACAAACTAGATGACCTAAAGTAACAGAAATTTATTATCTCACAGTTTGGAGTCTAGAAGTCCAAAGTCAAGATGCTGGCATGCTCTCTCAGAAGTCTGTAGAACTAGTTTCTGCCTTGCCCCTCCCAGCTTCTGGTAGTCCCGGGTATTCCTTGGCTTATGATAGTGTAACTTCATTATCTGCTCCTGTCTTCACATGGTAGTAATCCCTGTGTGTCTGTATCCAAATTTCCCTTTTATTATAAGGGTACCAGTTATTGGATTAGGGCCCACTTAGTCTAGTATGATCTCCTCTTAATTTGACTAATGACATCTACAATCACCCTATTTCCAAATAAGGTCACAATCTAGGGTACTAAGAGGTTAGGACATCAACATACCATTTCGGGTAGAACAGTTCAACCAACAACATATACCCATCCCCACAATCAAGGTACAGAATACTCCCAACCCTCTCCAGAAAAATTCCCTTTGAATTCTATCTTTATTTTCCTTCTCTTCACTTGTCCCTGACAACTACTGACCTGACTGCTTTTGCTATGGATTGACCTTTACTAGAATTTCCCATAAATGATAATACATGTATTATACATATATAATGATACCATGCAGAGAGTCTTGTGTTTGGTTTCTTTCACTCAACATAATGATTTTGTACATTTGTACATTTTGGCATAGCGATAGTTTATTCCTTTTTTATTGCTGATTAGATGGATATAACACAATTATTTATACATTCAGTGCTTTATGGGCATTTAGGTTGTTTCCAGTTTTGAACTGCTATAAATAAAGCAGCTATGAACATTTGTGTACAACTTATATTGAAGCAGAGTTTCATTTTGGGGAAGTAAATATCTAGGAATGAAATTGGTGGGTCATAGACTAAGGGTGTGGTTAACTTTATAAAAAACTGCCAAATATATGTATATAGATACATATACACATAGATATATACATATCTATGTATATGTATACTGTATGTATATACATATACACCTGTATATATGTATAATACATATATGTGTATATATATATATACATATATATATATATATACTCTAGAATGGACTTGATTTAACATTTAACATTTATATTTTCAAAGAAATATTTTATTGGATACAGAATTATCAGTTGATAATCTTTCCATACTCAAAGAATGATACTCTATAATCTCCTGGCTAACATAGTTTCTGATGAGAAATATGCTATAAATCTTTTCTTTGTTTCTTTCTATCTGGTGTCATATTTTTCTGGTCACTTTAAATATTTTCTCTTTATCATTGTTTTTAAACAATTTGATAATAATATCCCTTCATGTGGTTTTCTTAATGTTTCTTTTATCCAAAGTTTATAAAACTCATTATATTGTGGGTTGTGTCAAATTGTATGAATTTTTACCTGTTTTTTTTCCTTCAAGTGTTTTACTGTCTCAACTTCTTCGTTTTTCTCCTGCTCATCTAAGTACACATGTGTTAGGCTGGCTGATAGGATCTCACAGTTCATAGAGTCTGTTCATTATTTTATTGTGCTGCTTTATTTTGGATAGTTTCTATTGCTGTGTCCTCAAGGTCAACAGTCACTTCTTTACTGTATCTAATAGGCAATTAATTCTTTCTAGTTTACTTTTCATTTTATATACTGTAGTTTTATTCTTTAGACATTCTATTTGGGTCTTTTGAAAATCTTCAGTTTTTCTTATCATCGTGTTTGTGTTTTCCTTATACCTTTGAGCATATTTATAATAGGTGTTAAAACCATGGCTGCTAATTACAACACTTACCTATTTCTTTATATTGCCTTTTTCCTCCAAATTATAGGTTACATTTTCTTGCTTCTTTACTGCCTGATAATTTCTTTATGCTAGACATTGCAAAATTTATGTTTTTTGTGGTGAATTTCATTATATTCCTTTAAACTGTGTTGCTTCGGGCACACAGCAAAATTACTTGCAAGTCATTTTTATTGTTTCAAGGTTTTCTTTTCAGTTTGGCCCAGAGTAGCCTTTATTCTATGTATAAGTTAGCCCAAGTACTAAGATGGGAGCTTTCTGAGGACTCTACCCCCATGTAGTATGAGAGGTACAATCCGGCTATAGATGAAAAAACCTGTGTGAACTTGGGGAATTAGTCAACCTACTAATTTTGGGGACTTCTTTCTCCAGCCTAATGGAGCTTCATCCCATCCATGCTCAGATAAAGTTTTACTCAAAGATTCAAAAATATCCCTTAAAGGTCTTTATAGCTTTCCCTGTGTAGAGCAACCCTCTCTCCAATAGTCCTTGAATTTGAAACCATCTCAACTCAGAAAGACCACTGGGCTCTGCTTGAGTTCCTTTTCCTGCATTGCCTCTTGGAAACTTGACTGCAAGCAACAATGACTGGCATTCCATTCTTCCTTGTTTTTATTTAATAAATATTCATTGAATTGCTCACTCTGTGCCAGGCACTGCTTGACTCATTAAATATTTCCAGTGAACAAAGCAGAAAAATTTCCCAGTATTTGTGGCTTTTACATTCTAATGTTTTATAAGAAAAAGGAAAGTATTGGAAAGGTATCTCTAGGAAGCACAGAAAAAAAAAAAATACATAGAAGATATACAGGAAATTCAGAGTCAGGAAAATAAGCAAGAGCCAAGGTCATGCACTAAGATAATATGTACTGCACGTGCTATTGCTGGTGAGAGAAAAAAACCCTCTAACTATTTTTAAATTCTTCCATTGTTCACTTAAGATTTGAAGTTTTAGAAGAAATAATCACATTGGCAAAGTTTGTTAGTTCTTACCCCACAAGTCCTCAAAGTCAGGGATAGAGATCAGGACCCCTTAGTTTTCATAGTAGAAGTGAGGCATGATCTCCACCAAGATGGCACATAAGCAAGAATTCCTTAGAAGGGGGATTTGACATGATTAAGAAGGTGAATAGGGGTGTGATGCCAGACAATCACAACATGACAAAAATTCCCTAAAGTTACCTGGCAAGGTCAAGACCCAGAGAGAGATGGCAGTGTTAAGAAACCAAAAGAAAGTAAAAAGTGAATTTGAGAGTTGGAGAAACAAAAATGAAGTCAGTTATTAATTAGTAGAGAAGAAATCAGCAGCAGAAAGTGAAGACCTGAGTTCTGAGCAACTAACGTGGTCATTAGGTCAGCAGCACTGTGGCAGGCTTCCTAGAGTTAGCTGTGTTCCAGGAAGCAATGACTCATGTTCCAAATGCCCACAAGGACTGGGTTTATGCCAGGTATGATATTTTCCACTCCCTTTTTATTGCCATGTCCATTTACAATGTACTCATCATTAGACAAAGACACCAGAGAGTGTCTCTTTCTTAACATCTGAAGAAGCAGACCAAATCCTGCTCTGTTAAGTTAATGAGGAAGTTACATAAGGACCAGCAAAATGCTGGGAGTTCTCCCAACCGTGTGGATTCTTTGGTCCCAGTGGTCAAAGGAATCTCTTCCATAATCTCACTTGCAACCTCCACATCTTTCCTTCCTACATTAGGATTGTTGCTCTGGGATTTTATTTTAAGAGATGTGACAGAAGATAGTAACGATTTGACGACTGCTCCTGCCTGTGACTTCCCAGCAAGCATGATTCATCCAAAATAAGTCATGGGCATGGAAGTTTTTGCGCTAATATTTAGAGAAATACAATGCCCCACTTTGATTTTTCAAAACACAGACAAGTTTAGCTGTCTCAGAGGGCAGGGCCTGTGGAAGTTTTCTCCAAAGCACAAACTTCCCCCTTTAGCACCATCAGCTGTGAATCAGGAGTTGTAAGTGGAGAGAACAATTAAAATCAATGACAGCACTTAGTTTCCTGCCAAGAGTAGTTTGCCCGGTTAACAGACTGTGCTTAGCTGACTTCAGTGCTCGGAGAACACCCTGAGCTAGCTGGTGGCTCAGCTGGGGACACACTAATTGCTTTTATTAATGAGGAGAACTCTCTTTTCTCCACTGATGTTTCTTGAGCTTCCATCTCATGCTTGGTCAGTGAAGCAGCACTACTACAAGCTGAACCACAGTTACAATATTTTTCTCCTAATCGAGATCAGCGGAGCAGAATTTGAAGGAGGAAATAGGAAAAAAAAAAAGTATACTTGAATTCCTAATGGAATGAGCATTTTGAGTATAAAATGAAGAGATTATCAAATGAATTTTAAAAACTACATGTCCCCTCAAGTTCTACACATTAGTACCAGGGGGTTGGATGCTGGCTTCGAGCACTGGATTTGGAGTCCAAAGATGGAGGTCCCTGTACCAGTTTCTCAGGGGCATTCATAGTATCACTTGATATTACTGGACTCTAATATTCTATTTTCAAAGAAAATATTCTATTTTCTTTGTGAAAAGGGGATAATCCAGGATCAGGCTGTCTCACAGCCCTCACAATAAAAACAAACAAACAAACAGCAAAAAATTAGAATCTGAAATAGTGGGTACTTACATATCTGTACTATGCTTATCTTACCAGAAGAGGTTCAATTACCAATCATTGAGTACATATTCTCCTACCATATGCCCAACATCATGCTGGCCAAAAGTAGTGAGTTCATGTCCCTTCTCTTACCTTTGTCAATGGCTCATTATACAAAAAGCCCAGCGGCTTGGTTAATAGAGTCATGGACAATTAGAAAGGAAGATGTTCACTTGCTCCTGTTTCTAAGAACCAGCATGATCCAGAGTCGAAGGGATTGTTTTGGGGGAATTGTTGTCCTCATGACAACATTTTCCCTTCAAAAGAAAATCACCTCTCCCACCACTTGAGTAATAATACAAGAGAAGACCACACTGTGTCTGGAAAAACATGGCAGATACAGGAGGAAGTAGACAAGGAGGAAGCAGAACAATGAATGAAGAGGAATGAAGAGGAAAAACAGGTAAAGGAAGATCCAGGAGAGAGAAAGCTTGGGTAGGGGTGGGGGTGGGGTTGGAGGTGGGGGTTGGAAGGGTGGAGAACAGGTAATGACAAAGAAAATGACATTTCAGGAGAGAGATGCCAACTTAGCAAGAGAGATCAACAGACATTTGAAATCAACTTAGAAAACCATATTACAAAGACAATTTTTGGAATAAAGGTCAACCAATACACAGAGCTGTGCTAAATCTGTGTGTGGAAAAGAGATAGTCTAGTTGCAACTCCTATTTATATAGCTTAACATGTAGACCTAGTGATTTAATACTTCTGTAATTATGTATGTAATTGACACTCTTATAATGTTTTATTTATTCTTCCAGGATCGTGTTTATTGCAGACTGTCTCATTTTAGAGTTATTTATGTCCTTGTCTGTCTCCTTTACAACTGAGTGGATTCTTCCAGGCCAGGGCCAGGTCTTATTCATTTCTGTTTTATCGTCTGCACCTAGCTCAGTATCTAATATGCAATAAAGGTTTAATAAAAGTTTAAATTGAAATGAATTATTTTAAGACTTTATTATCTCGTGTATGTGTGTGTGTGTGCACTAAATTGTTCTGGAAAATTGCATTTTAGTTTTAACTTCCCAAGTTAGAAATACAACGGTGCATTAAAATACCAGGAGGACAATTCTGAGAATCTGTTCACTAAACAATGGCTGGGGAATGATTATCTGCTCTTGATGGGGTCCATCTGTCCTCAGACTTCGAGAATCAGGGGAGGAGGTGTGGATTATAGTATTGAGATAGAGGTCATTATCCTTACTGGCAGGTAGAACCGATGTAAGGGAGTAGCATTGTGTATAGAAAAGAAATATTGCACAAGCCACAACCCTTGCTCCTTACCAACTGTAAAATCTATCCAGAGAAGAAGAAAAAGACAACTGAAACAATTCAGCGACTCTATGGTGGAAGCAAGTCCTACATATCTCTACGTAATGGGAATATTTCGGCATTACAACTGTTCTCTACCACACAACTAGTTCAGGCCCATCCTCTTATTTTTTGTTTAGTTATCTTGAGGAAAGGCTTCCAGTCTTAATCTTCCTGATTAGTTACCCCCACCCTATAGTGTTTGAAAATGTCCTCTAGTTCCAGAAGCAGGTGACATGGTAGAGGTGAAGAGGACCATCAGCCAGGGGACATGGTTCTGCTGAGAGCCCTTACGAATATATGAATGCACAACTTCCTGACACACAGGACAAAACTGCTTCCTTCTCTTTTTCCATAGGTGACAATTCCTCACTCAGACCGTGAACGTGTGTGAAGACCCGTGGGTGACACAATTGTGACTCTAGAGGAATGGGCTGAAAACGGAAAGACCAAGCTGGTCTCATGTGCTGGGCATGTTGACTCATGCCGTCTTCGCTTTCTCCTGCTCTTCAGGTTGAAGGAGGCTGTCATCTCCTCTTCATTAGAGAGAACTTCAGTTCTCATTATTGTTATGGTGATTTTTGAGTTGTAGACTTAAAAATATCTGAAATTATTTTCACTGGAGGGATAAAAGTAGAGATAAGGAAAAAAGGATTCCTTCACTATATGGACAGGGAAAGCTGTTTACATGAGGCATTGAAAACCCAGAGGCTTTTAAAGTTTTCTTCACTTTCCTGAATTCAAATGAGGGTAGCAAAACACCTCAGGATAAAAAGAGAGTATGTCATACTTTAAGAGTTAAAATCTATTCCATGATGCTTTAATAAATTGGCTGTGTTCATATTTGAAGTTGCTTATGGTTGTGCTTATGCTACTAGATGAAAGGACTATCATGACAGGGTTTCATACTGAAAACTTGGGGGGTATAGTCCAGTAGGGTGAAGACCGTAGAAGGTTGGAAGGAAGGGAGAGAGAGAGAAAGTAGGAGGGAGCGAGAGAGGAAACGATCTGATTTTGAAATAAAAAAGACTTTGGAATTCTCATACTTTCTTTTGCAGTCTATTTAAATCTAGGAATATAAACTTTGGGAAAATCAATTAAATTCAGTAGCTGTCAGCTACTTACATACAGAAACCAATGACATCTGGTTCTATCTTCTTCTTTGTCCCAAACTTGCCATTGTAGCAGTAAACACAAGACACTAGAGACTATATAGATAGAAGCTAAGAACAGGCTTTAGAACCAGCTTCATGGGTTCAAATATTATCATTCTCTTACCTTCTGGGTGAATCAGGGAAAATTGCCTAGGTGGTCTGTTCCTGTTACTTCACCAATGCCCCAGTTTCTTCATCTATAAATCTGGAATGTAACAATAATGTCTCCTTATACTGTTGCAAAGATTAAGTTAATTAATACATCTAAAGCACTTGGAACAGCATCTGGCCCATAGCAGGTGCTCAATAACTTAGACATCCCCAACTCAGGTTTCTCTGACCTCTCTTCCGACTTTCTCCTATCCACCTCCCCCTTCAATTTCAGCAACTTACCTGCTGAACCCTTGATCTTCTATTAGATACAGAATGACTCTGTTTCTAAACTCTTAAACTTTAATATTACTGGATCCAGCCATACCTATTATCCTTCCATCTTTCTGACTCCCTGAATTTGGTATCCAACAACTTGGGAATCTGCTGTTGACATAAACAAGGTTAAAAGACAAATAACAGGAGCGAGTGGGTGGCTCAGTGAGTTAAAGCCTCTGTCTTCGGCTCGGGTCATGGTACCAGGGTCCTGGGATCGAGCCCTACATCGGGCTCTCTGCTCAGTGGGGAGCCTGCTTCCCTTCCTCTCTCTCTGCCTGCCTCTCTGCCTAATTGTGATCTCTGTCTGTCAAATGAATAAATAAAATCTTTTTAAAAAAAGACAAATAACAAATTGAGAGAAGATATTTACAATCTATACTAACAAAGGAATGGTGTACAGAAATAAAAAGAATTCCTGTAAGTCATTAACAGAAAGACAAACAACCTAATAGAAAAGTGGTCAAATAGATGGAGAAACAACTTAAAGAAAAAGAAGATGGAATGTCCAAAAACATGTGAAAAAATGCCCAAGCCTTGTTAGTAATTTGGAAAAGTGAAGAAGTAACAAAACATTCCATACTTCAGAGACGGTAAGAACTCATGGCCTGAATTTACCAACTGTTGGTGAGGATATTTGACAAGAGCAGTCATACATGGCTGGTGGGATTTAACTGATAGATAGCCATTAGAGAACAATTTGGTAATGCCTGAGCTAAGGATAGACATCATTTGTGCGTCAGACACCACTAGATGTTTACCAACATCCTTCCTCAAACCTAGCTTTCTATTTATTTATTATTATTATTATTATTATTTACAGAAGCCTGATTTTGTTTGTCTAGCTCTCCTTTTCCCTTAATAGCCAAGTGCTACAAGGAAAGAAGATGCTATCCCCAGTTTCAGGAATGGGCTTGATATTTTCTATAAGTAGCCATATTCCCCTTGGTAATGACCTAATTGTAGCTTATAAATTATAAGAGGAGGTCTGCTATGAGTATTCTAGAGAAAGATTACAAGTCCTGAGAGATTGCCTTGGGAAAAACAGCATTCCCTCTTCTGGACACTGTTGTGTCTCAATGTCATGTTTCCAAATCCTGTAACCACTTTGCTACCAGCCTGAGAAGGGAGCCACACGCCGAATGGAAGGATGGAAGATAGAAAGAGCGGTTTCTTAATGTTCTCGTTGGCGATTGAACCAACTAAACCTAAAAAGCCAATACCACCTCAACAACCTCTTTTTAAGTAAAATAATGCATGTTTTCATTTCTTCTTTTTTTTTTTTAAATATTTTATCTATTTATTTGACAGAGATCACAAGCAGGCAGAGAGGCAGGCAGAGAGAGAAGAAGGGAAGCAGGCTCCCTGCTAAGCAGAGAGCCCAATGCGGGGCTCAATCCCAGGACCCCGGAATCATGACCCAAGCTGAAGGCAGAGGCTTTAACCCACTGAGCCACCCAGGTGCCCCCATGTTTTCATTTCTAAGTCAGATTGAACAGAGGATTTCACTTCTTATTGTCAAAATCAGACTATCTATAGTTAGAGACTCTACAAAACTACTCAGGTGTACATGGATATATATATACAAGAATACATACTGTGGCAATCTTTATAAAATCCCCAAATTGGAAGCAAATTGTCTAGCTTCACTTGAATAGTTCAATACACTTAGTATAATCATATGATGAAAGACTGAAACAACTAAAATATATTAAAATGAAAACACTTGATCTGTCTCTATAGACATGGTTATGTAACCAAAACACAGTGTAGGGTAAGAAAAGAGTTACAGAGCAATATGTACAACATAGCATTTGTATGAACTATATAAGCACATAAAACAATATTTTTCTTGGTCAATTTACATGTACATAAGGAGTAAACATAAAAAAAACCATGATAAACATACATAGACTCATAATAGAGAAGGAACATGCTGAGGTATAAAGAGAATTCCAATTATATGTGTCTTATTTTATTTCCTGTACTAGAGACGCAAACGTCAGTGTTGGTTAATTGAGATTAATGGAGATAGGGATATTTCTTACATTACTCTGTAATGTGTAAATTTCTGTAAGCTTAAAATAATTAATAATAAATATTTTGAAATAAAATAAATTTTAACATAAAATAAGCCAGAAAAAAGGACAGAAAAGAGATACTGGAAATGGAACTAGAGTGGGATCATCTTTCACTATTAAATTTTTTAAAAACCTTTTATGTTTTTATTTGAGAGAAAGAGTACATGAGCGGAGGGTCGGGGGCAGGGACAGAGGGGACAGTGAGAAGCAGGCTGTCCTGCTGAGTGCAGAACCCAATGCAGGGCTCGGTCGCAGGACCCTAAGATCATGACCTGAGCCGAAGTCAGATGCTTAATTTACCAAGCCACTCAGGCACCCCTCACTATTAAATTTAAACAGTGTTTTCTTGTTTGAATGTTGTAATGTGTGTGAATTTTATTTTCAATCTCTTAAAAACAGAATTTTGTACGAAATACACTGCATCTCTCAATAGATCTTGGTTGTATTTCAAGTAATCTACTCGCTCTATGTTATATGATCTTTCCTGGGCAGAACGAACAATATGGTGGATCACTTGGACTACCTGCGCATAAGCATTCCCCATTTCCTATGTGTCTTTGAGAAGTTCACGGTATGCTCAAAATAAATGCCGACATGTGAAATTGCTAGAGAATACTGCGCTCCTGGAATTCTTTCATATCCTGCTTGATTATACCCTTCTTAGCTCAAACCAACAATCCAGCTTCTCTGTTCCTAAGCACAGCTATTGAGAAAATAATCACCACAGTGTTGATTTGTTATGGTCCTTAATCCATCTTGCTAATTTAGTATGGTTCTTAATCCATCTTCGAACTGTCTCTACATGTATTGGGTGATATCCTTCACTCCTGAGGTTTTTCCTACCATCTAAACACTTTGCTTCTCAAATGTGTAACCCCTGTCAGATCTCTACCATCAACCTCCAGCAAGATGTCAGCTTTTCTATTGAATTTCTCTCTCCGGTTATGTCAAACTGAACACAATGTTAGACCTAACAAAAGAAAGGTCATGATTGGGGTCAGAGGTAATAATCTATAATTAGAAGTCATATAAGATGGAGAATGATGAGTAGAGAGCCAAGGCTGATCACAGCAATTCATTTGGGATGGCCTCAAATTTTTTTACACTCTTCCCATTGACAGGTGGGAGGGGTGGTCTATGGCCCCTCGTGGATTTTATCACTTCTTTGACCAATAAAATATGGCAAATGTTAACACTGTGCCAAATCCTGAGCCTAAACATTTTATCACTGACAACTTCTACTTCCTGAGTCTTAGCTCCTGTCACCACATACGAAGTCCACCACTCTATGATGGTCAACCTGGAAACACAGTTATATGTGCCCCACTTGCCAGTCTTAGCCGAACCCAATCTGCTAACCATCCCCCTTTGGGTGCCAGACTCTTGAATGAAACTGTCTTGGACCCTCTGATAAAGCTTATCCATCAATAGTTCTGAGTGACCTCAGTCAGTGCTGTGTGAAGCAGAAGAATCAAGCATAAAGCCCTTCTCAAACCTGACCCACAAAACTGAAATGTAACAAATGGCTTCAAGTCACTAAGTGTTGAAATTTGTAATGTAACAGTATATAACCTGATAATTTCATGCTCCTTGGAGCTATTTAATGGGCATCTTGGGCTTCACATAGTTCTCACCCATAAGACATTTTCCAGTTATTATAGATCTTTCAAAAATAATCACAGGAGAATGTATGTGTCTCCATTTGTTAAGCAGCTGCCTCTTGATTTCAGTTCATGTCATGATCTCAGGGTCCTGGGATGGAGCCCTAGCATTGGGCTCTGCCCTCAGTGGGGAGTCTGCTTGGCATTCTCTATCTCCCTCTCCGTCTGCCCTTCTCCTGCCCCATTCTCTCTCTATTTCTCAAATAAATAAATCCTAAAAAAATCATAAACTCCTTCATTATTAAAAAATATATAACATAATTATATAAAATAAAAACTGAAGACTCTACCTTTATTCTTTACCTCCACTCCATTTCCCACCTCAAAATTAACCATTGTTTCCCCCCCAATAAGGTTAACCATTGTTCCTATTAATGGATGTTTAGATTATTTCTAGATTTTTGCTAGATCAAATAGTGCTGGAATAGCTCCGTATGAGTAGTCTAACTTTAAGATTCAATGAAGCTGAATTGTGGGGCCAATAGTATGTGTAATTAAACTTGTGGTATATAATATCAAATTGCCCTCTAAAAATTAAAAGCCTTTACTCATTTATATTGTCACCAATAGTTACACTTATATCCATTTCTGCAAATATTAGCCATGAATAGTTATTTTCAATCATTTATATTTTGCCACTGTGACAGTTGTAGAAGTGGTAGCTCATTGTCTTAATTGATCTTTGGTTCTCTCTAAAGTTTAATAGCACCTTTCTTATGTTTATTACTACATGGATTTCTTCTTCAGTGTATTTTCTGTTTATAATCTTTTAAAAATTATTCCATTAGGTTGGTTTTTTGCATTTATTATTAATATTCCAAATATTAATTTGTAGTCTGTATAAATGCTACAAATACTTTTTTCTAGTTTATGGCTTATCTTTTACTTAATAATTTTTTTATTCAAAAAGTATTTATTGAGTATTTAGTACCAGACATTTTTCTATATATTGGGAATAAAGATGTGAGTTAGACAAAGTCCCACTCTCTTGGTATTAATAGTTTAGTGTAGAAGATATAGAAGGAACAAATAGCACATAGGTATAACATTATATAAATGTTATAAAGAAAAATGGATTAGGGTAAGGGATATAGAATGATGTAGTGTTCTATTTTAGATAGAGAAGTCGGGACCATCTGAGAACTGACATGAGTTAATATCTGGATTGAAAACATTCCAGTCTGAGGAAATAGAATGTGCAAAGGCCCTGAGACAGGAGCATGATGGGAGTGCTCCAGAGATGGCAAGAAGGCCAGTGTGGCTAACAGACTGTATGTAAGGAAGAAGATAGTAAGACACCAGCCTACAGAGACATCCAGGGCTTAGAAAATTTAGGACTTGTTAACTATGGACTATGGCATTCTTTCATTAGAGAATGGAAGCAACTCAGCATTTTTGATAGGGCAGTGATGTAATCTAACTTCCGTTTGAAAATTATCAGACTGTGGGTTGCTGGGGGGAGGGGGATTGGGAGAAGGGGAGTAGGGTTATGGACATTGGGGAGGGTATGTGCTTTTGGGTAAATTGGAAGGGGAGGTGAACCATGAAAGACTATGGACTCTGAAAAACAATCTGAGGGGTTTGAAGTGGCGGGGGGGGTGGGAGGTTGGGGTACCAGGTGGTGGGTATTATAGAGGGCACGGCTTGCATGGAGCACTGGGTGTGGTGAAAAAATAATGAATACTGTTTTTCTGAAAATAAATAAATTGGAAAAAAAAAAGAAAAAAAAGGAGAATATCATTAAAGAGATAGAAATTTTAAAAAAATGATCAGGCTGGTTACTGTGGAGAGTGGACTGTGTGTGTGTGTGTGTGTGTGTGTGTGTGTGTGTGTAAGAGGGCGTTGGGAAGAGTGGGAGCAGAAAGATCACGTGGTTGTTAATCCCAGCACACAGTAGGTAATTTCGGTAGTCCAGGCAAGAGATGATTGAACCAGGGTTTTGGCAACAAGGGTAAAGAAAAGTTGCCAGATTAAGGATATATTTCAAATGTAAAGCGGACAAGAGCATCTGATAGTTTGGATGTAGGATATGAGAACAAAAGGGAAAAGACAATTCCAATGTATTTGGCCTAACCACGAGGTGAATGATGGAACCCTCTGCTGAGATGGAGAAGACTGGAAGGGGAAAGCAAGGAATCACTTTTTTACATGGTAGGCTTGAGAAGACTATTCAATATCTCACTGCTATATAGCAAAGGGTGGAGTCTGGAGTTGAAGGGGGAGGAGGTTGGAGGCAGCATGAGTCTGTGAGTCATCAGTGTGTGATGGTATTTAAAGCCATGGAACTCTGTGGAAGTCAGTGTGGGCAGGGAAGTGAAGCTGTCCAAGACCAAGTCTTAAGACTCCAATATCCACGGGGAAGAGACTGGAGGAGGACCTATCCTGGGAGCTTGAGAAGTGACCAGTAAGGTGTAAGAAAACCCGGGAGCCTGTGGAATCTCAGAAGGCAGGGGAAGCACTTAGAACAGGGCCTAGTGCACAGTAAATGCTACGTAACAGTTAGCTTCTCTTATTATTTCTCCTTTTGAAGACCTATGATTGATTTCCAAATAGTTCTCTGAGATCTGATTTCAAATAGGGCTCATTCCATGACAGTTTTTTCAGTAGACTGTGACAGGAGAGATTAGACTCCATCAGCAGATCATAAGTGGTAGAGAAATAGAATAACTAGGATTTAGAGAAAATACTCTATTTGGCAAGGTAAAGATCATTGGTGACTTCGAGAAGAGAGGTTTTAGTGGAGAGACAAAATTCCAAATGGATTGGGTTCTAGAGAGAATAGCAGGAGGAGAAAAGATGTGCCAACTCCACTGTTGAGGAATTTTGCTCTAAAAAAGAACAGAGAAATAGAGGAGTTGTCAGAGGAAGATATAGGATCAAGGGAAGGTTGCTTTTTTATAAGATCAGAGATACTTTTCTAGGATGGTTTCATGCTGATGGCAATGAGCCAATATAAAGTCTAAATTAAGAAGGAGGAGAGAGAAGACGATTCTAGAAATAAAGTCTTTGGGTGGGTATGAAACTATATTAGACAGTGCCCAAATCTTACCTAAGACTCATGCTTTAGGTAAGAGCACAGATCATTCATCATTTTTAACAAAATGCAACAAAGCAAATCAACAGGTGTAGGGAGGGTAGGCTAGTAAATGTTTCAATGGGAGCACAAGGAAGCTTGATTCGGATGGATTCCTTTATCTCAGAGAGATAAGAAGGTCACTAATTGAGAATGAGGAGGAAGGAGTAGGTATTGGAGATTTCTAAATGTGGGCGACTAAGTGAACTGTTTAGCTTGGGCCAAATATATGGTTTCAGTATGACAAATTTCCAGGGCAGCCCAGAAGGGGCACTGGAGGTGTGTGCTCACGTTAAGATCAGTATGGTGTTTTTCTATTCAGCCATCATTATGTAATTTTCTTCACCTATATTGCTTACATTGTTTATGTTGTCTTAGAGCATATGTAAAGTTTTTTTTTTTTTCCTCTTGTGTAAGCAACTCAAATTTTCTAATTTTTTTCTCTATAAATCCTGGGGTTTGTATTTTTTTTTTTTGTATCTTCTTGAGAAGGCTCCACATCTACCCTAAAATTAGTTTTTCTTTTAATTCTTCACTATTTCTTATAATATTTTCATAATAACTCTTAGAGTTTTCTTCTACATAGATTTTTTACTTGTGTATAATGGTTTAACTTCATTTTTCTCAAAATGGATAAGTTGTCCCAACATCATCTTTCAAAAATTCACCTTTTTTCCTCTTAAATGCCACATTTGCTCATATGCATATGTCTATTTTTGGACTTTTGTAATTGTTTCATTTATCACTTGCCTGTTCCTGCATTATTACACATTGCTTTAATAACTATAGTATTTTTCAGTATTTGATGGTAAAAATCACCATTCAAATTTCTTTTAAAATTTCACGGCACACCTTGGGAATTTTTTCTTCCAGATGAAAATTATCTCCCAGATGACTCTAATTCAATACAATAACCATCTTGTAAAACATCATTTAAAATCCTGAAGGGGTTTTGATTGAAATTAAATTGAATTTAAAGATTAATTTGGGCAAGAATTAACATTTATAATCTGAGGACTTTTCACAGAGAAACCTGTGATTCTCAGTATTTATTTGGGTCTTTTTTTATGTTCTTCAGAACAGTTTTATAGATTACTTCCATGAAGAAACTCTGTGGCATCTTAAAGGCCTTTTCTGGTTCTGACACCATAAAACAAAACTCGTCCATGATCTTCTACATGGCACCACCTAGAACAAATGAATCTCTTTGTGCCATGGTTTCCTTATCTGTTAAGAAAGGATTGTTGGGGGGGAATAAATGAGTTAGCGCTCATGAAGCACTTGAAACATGCCTGGTGCTGCCATATTGAAGCCTTTTAATCTCAAATCGTCCTTTGTGATCTGACTACATCACACCACTGCCTTTCCGCAAGGAAGTATGTGTCTGAGCCTTTACACACATTATGCCTCAGTGTCTGAAGAATCTAGTCTCCAGACTTTCAGCTTCTGTAACTCAAGAGAGAGCTTAGTAGGGCAGGATACCACTTTCAGAGAGATGAGAAAGATTTCTCACAGAAACATAAAAATATGTAAAAAATCATTTTGAAACTGCTCTGTAATTGGCTATTTGTGTTTGATACCACTTTTTTTTTAGATAATCTAAAAAATCTATATATAAAAACAGACAAATTTAAAAAAATGTTTTAAGGGCAGAGGGAACTTTACAATAGATGAGTTGCCTGAATAGCAGTATCTTTATATACATAACCCAAAGGACATCTTTTGAACCTGTCATGCAAGCCATGGCATTCATTTCATATTTAACAAATGAAATTTGTACCCTATCATGTTATTTTTCAGGTGCCTTCAAAATCACAAATAACAAAGATACCTGTTAATCACTGAGAAGAAGAGGCCTTGCCAAAACTACCTGGGATTGGTTTGTTTGTTTGTTTGTTTGTTTGTTTTTTACCCCATAGTTTTATTACTGGAACTGAAAGACCTGTGAGACTCTTCATCTGTTAAAAAATATTTTTTCTAGGGAGTATTAAATTTTGTTAATGTCAGAAGTCTGACACAGAAGACTCTAATAAATGGATATATATATGTTACATGAAGTCTTCCTATATATTTTCTTTGAAAACCAGAGTTTTAGACAAAAGTTTCCAGAATATTCTAGGTTGGGCTGAGGAAGGCGGCACTCACTCTTCCACAGTGGCCATTGGTTGGGGAGAAAGTAAAAAGATGGCAAAAAGAAAACTTACCTCTATTTCTGTCTCTGTTTCTTTCTCTCTCTCCACTGAAATAGGGACTATATTTAATTATAGATCCCATGGATTCTCCTTCATGTAAGTATTGGCATAATAACCCCCTAGAAGGAGGCAGTACCAGAGTATTTCAAACCGCTGACTGTGCGATCCCTGGGATCATTTTTGTTGGCACGTTCTAACTTCTAGGAGTTCGACACATACTACATGGACAACTGAGCTAAGCACTGAAAAGAGAGCCTTGGTCTCTGGAGAATGTCTTTAGAACATGGTAACTAGGGTACTAGGTCACTGCAAAACTACGTCTGAAAGTAAGTAAAACAGACAGAGGAGAAAATAGCCCATGTAATATTAATGCACATTGCGCTGAAGAAAGAAATATGCTCCAATTGCAGTGTCTCTATGACCTGCTGCCCTAATTTACATGCCCTTGGACTTAACACACTCCCACAGCATCAGCTTGTGGTTTCTGCTTCTCTCTGATGTGTTTATTTCTTAAAAGAGTTGAACTTTTTGAAAGAACAGAATCAACAGGATAGGGTAAAAAACAAAACAAAGTCCAAGGGTAGATACTACTCTACGATGGTTGCCCAGAGGATGGCCAATCACACCGGGGGTGGGGAAAGCATTTCCCTGACCTTCATTCTAGGTTTTCCAAGGTCTCAGGCCCTAGAAGAGCCCCTGCCCTTACCCCAGGCAGTGGATCCCTTCACTGCTCACTAGAAGTGTGGTGCTTGAGGATTCTCGGAGCAGAATCTGATGAAGAAAGAGACCTCAGAAAACAGTATTACCACACATCCACCCCAACTGGGATCCAGAGCCCAGGCACAGTATGTAAATGTCTGGTACCTATACTTCTACATGAAATCAAATATATTTGTCAAACTGAAAAGTTATTATTGACTTAACCATTGTGAACAGCTGAAGCACCAACCTACGAATGACGATTTAAAGTAAAAATACGGCAGAGGAAGCTCCCAAACTCCTAACAGTGCAATAATGCTGTTCTTCACGAAGCCCAAACCAGGCATATGCTGCTCCAGAAAACTGTGAGACTCTGAAATGTAGAACTTACCAAGAAAAAATATTCCGTTGCAATTGTTGTTCCACTTATCGTAGGGTACACCATTTTCTTTCAGCCTCTGTAATTTCCCTGTCATTTAGTTTCCAAAAGAGCAGTACCAGCAGATTTTTACAACTGTTTTATGTGGAGGGAGAATGCTGGTAAAGGTCACTGTTTCCGGATATGACCTAGTCCTAAAAGAGCGTCCTCCAGTGGCGGGCTGCGTGGACGGAGCAGGGGAGCCATGGCCTCTTAGGGAGAGAGAGCATGTCTTGAGCCAGAGCTCATCGTTATAGACCTTAAACTGGTTTAGCGTTTGTATCTCCATGTGAATCTAGTCATAAAACATAATCCACCCCATTTTGGATTGAATTTGCCCTCTGGTTTGCCAGGAACCAGAACATAAGTTATATAATAGGTCATCCCCCTTGCTCAAAGATGCCACAGTTACTATTCCATTACTTTCCTTTTTAGTTAAGCTAATGAAGTTGAACCAAAAGCCATAGTGTCTACCAGAACAAGGCCCTCGACACATAATTGATTGACTGACAGAAATAAGAGGAGGAGGTCCACAGAGAACCTACAGGCACAATGAAAAACATTGATTGAGAGCATAGAGTCAGCCTGCTGTTTGTAGTTTCCTTCACAAGTGAATGCACCCCTAAAATCAATTTCGCTCTATGGAAAACGTGGGTCAACATAATGCAGCTGAAAATAAGGAGCCGTGCAATTATGGATAGAGAAACAATTTGAGAAATGCTGGAAGGTTCGTAAGGGAAGCGGGGCCAGTAAAGAGAAGTGGGCAAAAATATGACCTAGGAAGCTTCCGAGCCACGGAGAGAGGCAGGAGAGCGAAGAGGTCTGGGGCAGATGGTCGTTTTCCAGTTCCTCACTGGCTCTCTTCTTCAGGGTACCATTTTCATTCTGGAAAGGTTTCCGGGATGAGGTGAGTTTTTAAATGAAGGATTTGGAGAAAATGGTGAGACTGGCTGTCAGAGCAGAATATCATTCTCAGCAGCAGGGGAGAAGGGCTGCATGCTAAAAAGAAACGCAGGGCGGCTGGGAGAGGAGCCTGTGCACCAGGCTGGAAGGAGGCGATGAAGGAGACGTCAAGGAATGTGCTGCGGCAGTTAACACGCAGCCGCCTCGGGGGACGGCCGCCCTGACAAGAACCACCGCGGAACACAATTCGGTGTCGAGAGGGAAAGATGTTGGGAGGCATTTAAATCAAATAAAAATAAAGACCATCCGAGCATAGAGAGAATAAGGATATTAAAACAACAAAGCGTGCCCTACCGCCGCCTCCTGCACCGTATCAGCATTAAACTCGCCTTCCCTGCTCTGGATTCTAAAGACACCGTGACCAAGGGGCCCTTCGCAACCTCCGTGTCTCCAGAAATAGCAGCAGGTGATGCAAACTTTCCCATCAGGAACTAGATATTTTTATCTTTCTGTCATCCTTAAGGAAAAAAATAAAAATAATCAGAGCTTGTGTTGTCGAGTGCCTCCTATTTGGCAGGGACCGTTCTGAGCGCTTCACGCATGAACTTATGCTATCCTCGGAACAGCTCTGCGCTATAATTATCCCCAGTTTTTGGTTGAGGAAAATGAGAAACAGAAAAGTAACGTTCGCAGAGTCACACGGCTAGTAAGCAAGGAAGCCTGGATGCAAACCCAGGTAGCTGGCTCCAGCATCCCTGTTCGTGACTCGTCTATGCCGCTGTCTCCCGAAAATACCAGCACCAGAGCTGACTATGACCTTGGACAAGTTAGCACTGCCTTCCAAAGACCGCACTGTCATACACAGGCAGGACACGTGGATGCAGCTTGTGTTGTTTCTACAGGGTGCACAGTGTGGGCGCAGGAATGCACATGCTGGTGCTTAGGACCTCGGAGCAATCTGGCCCATGTGCCTTTTGTATTTGGTTCATTTATGAGAGCTCAAACCTAGTCCTAGTTCTCAGAGAAATTTTGATTGTCATCTCGTGTCTTTTTCCAAATTTGAGCACCTGGTATTCTCTTTAAGGATCCTAGTTTGCTGTCAGATTTAACTTTTTAAATAAGACTGTCTCATATGGATTCCTAAGATAGTCAAGTACCGGGGATACATACTCTTGTCTGTAAAGGCTAGACGTTTTTGTTGGTTTTTTTTTTTTTTTTAAGTTTTTATTTATCTCTTTGACAGAGAGACAGTAGGAGAAGGAACATAAGTAGGGAGACTGGAAGATGAAAAAGCAAGCTTCCTGCTGAGCAGGGAGCCTTAAGTGGGGTTTGATCCCAGGACCCTGGGATCACGACCCGAGCCAAAGCCAAATGCTTGATGACTGAGCCACCCAGGCACTCCAAAGGTTAAACCTTAAACTTGTCTGGATTTTCTAATAATTGTCATTTTTTTCCGCCTAAAGCATGGTATTGGGTTTCTGGATTTGCAGAGGTATAGGATGTGTTGCTTTGTGTTTGTCCTTTTGTAAGGAGTGCCATCTATTGCTAATTTCCAAGGTCATGTTCATCTCAGAGTAATGGTAATACAATAGAGGAGGGTTGTGAAGGTGGTAGAGAGGAAGAAGAATAATGGGATTTGGGCTAACTGAAAAAAAAATGTAAATACGTATTCTGAGTAAAGAAATGACATCCAATCAAATCAGTTATAAAAGACCCTAGTCTTTCACGAGAGGGGAAAATGCTGATGCAGAGAGAGATGCATTTTCTTTTAGTAATTTGGTAGAGGGCTTCCTGCTGAAGGCAATATTTGCTGCTATACAGCTTTTCCTATTCTCCAGCCCTCAATCCATCCCTGTCGTGATAATTTTGGAACACAATGTAGCATCTTCTTTCTTGGCTCCAATAAAAGGCAGCATTTGCTGCTCTTCTTTTTAACAAGAGTTCTTATCCTTTTATAAAAATGGACATCGGAGTGTAATAGGCCATCTAAGCCCCTAAAGATATCTTGGGTTGAAGAAAGAGAAAGACTTACAAATGAGGCAATAAAAAATAAATTACACAACATTAAATTTACTAAGTAAGCAAGATAATAGAGTCTGAAAGCCAAAGGTGCTGAGTGAGCAAGCTTCCACTCCATTCAGATCTCAGTCAGCTTCGACGTGACTTGCATGCTAATCCCGCCCTGTGGAAGACGCATTGTGGAGAGGGCCCTCGGTATTGGCATTAGTTATTCAGTTTGTACCCTATATTTCATTACTAACCTTCTCTTTTCCAAAGCCTATAACTGAGTGGTAAAAATTTATATCTTCTGTTATTTTTAAAGGACTGAATTTGGCATACAAATCCTGGTGCTTAAAATGGAATTTTATTTGAAGAGAAAATTGGGCTGCATTTGAGCGAGACTCTATTAAATATTACACAAGGTTACTGGCTTAACCGTTAAATCTAAGGATGAGAAAAACAGTTAATACTATGGGGAACAGTATTCTTATTTCTGTATGAACAATACAAACAGACTGGCAACTGTGTGAAAATACTGCTCTGGCAAATTGGGAGCCCCAGAAGATTCCATTCCTTTTTGGGCATTCAGAGAATGTATTTCTGGGGGTGAGGGATCTAGAGTAAAACCTTATGGTATATTCTTCATGTTTAAAAAAAAAAAAAAGCCAGGGAATCTATAAATGTGAACAGCCCCCAAATGAAAACAGAGATGAAACAGACCTGTGACTTGGTTTGTATGGAAAGATCTAGGGCGTGTGGGCAGGCTCACTACTCACGTGTGTCCAGGGGACAAATGTGTGGTATGGCCTCTCCCCAGCTGGGGTCCTCGATGTCATTACTGGAAATCATGTATTGACCCAAGACAGCATCTCGTAACATTTTAAAGCCTGTGCCCCCTTTTGATATACTTGACAATCTTGTCATTCCCCCAGGAGTCTTGTTTCCCTCAAAGCACCCTGGATTGAGCCAAGTTAAAATGGAAATACAATGGCCATTCCAACACAAAACTTCTCATTTATTCACTTCTCATGAAGTAGGTTACATATATTGGATCCTGTTCTAAGAGAAGATTTTAATTGGAGAGAAAGGAGTCTGAGGGGAAATGACTTTTATTGTGCCGGATACATAGCAGGGTCTCAAAAATGTTGGTCATCCAGCTGGATTGCTGATGGTAAAGATGGTAAAGATGGCTAAAGAGAAACCAATGTTTCCAGTCCTACTGGATTCTGTATGTACTTGACGATCTTTACTCAGCTGGCGCCCCACTGTTAAGTCTCCAACAGCGATGAGGAAATTCCCACTGGTCTGATTGTCCAGGAGAAGCTCAAGCAGAGAGAACGGAGCCTGTGAAGGACAGAGAGTTAGGGCAATTATCGGTTCTAATATTTTGCATGAGGTTATTTTTTTCCTCAGGGTGTTAGTATCCTGAATCCTAATTTATCTTATTATTTTATTTACTTTGCATGACTGTTTCTCCCATGGTCCATTCACATACAAGATCTTTGCAGACAGAACTGAATCTCCTTCAAAGCATCAAGACCCTGAAGCCTAGAGCTCCCAGCCCCCAGCGTTGGCTCAACAGACCCGATATCAGTCTTTGCTCCCTGCAACAGCACCTTGCTTCCCTCCCTGTAGTCTTAAGCAATGCCAAGTACACAATGACTTTTCTTAGATTTCTTTGGCATAGTTTGGGTATATAATAAATTGATTCAAGTTGCACTTTGGGTTGAATAGAAAAGAAATATATTCCCTTTCTGGCCCATTTGCCCAGCAGTAGATTCTCTTAGGATAGCATGAATGACTAATAATACAAATTATAAACAGAGCATGAGATACTCTATTCAAAGCAATTCATGTTGATGGTATCACTAATAAGTTTTGAGTATCTTTAATTTATTGATCTATTAGGAATTGGAGATAGAGGAAATCAATTGTGTATGAATTAAAAAATAAAATTACTTTGCTACATATTGTTAATTAAAAAGGAATTCTGGGGCCACCTGAGTAGATCAGTTGGTTAATTCCCCCACGTTGGTTTTGGTATCATTAATCAGCCATATCAGGTCTTGAAACTGGGTCAGTTTTCGTTCTGTTTCTCCTGTATACCTCACATCACAAAATCTCAAGGATGAACTCACTTTACTCAACAAATATCCTCTTGATCTATCCCCTCAACTTCTCCATCAAGTCCATGTTAACTCTTTCCGGGAGTAGGCACAATAGACGCTCTACTGCATGTGCTTCCCAGCGAGGAACCGGTGACATGTTTTCAGCCCTCCCACTGTATTGAATGTCCCTCTGTGTATGCCATGGTGTACCCGTGCTGCACTGTTACGGTGCTCCCAACCTGCCCTGTACTGATCATGCCCCTACCTTGCTTATATGTTCTGTTCTGGGCACATGAGATGCCTATCAAGTTGACTCTCGCAAGCTCCCTCATTTAGCCAGGCACTCAGATGATTCTCTCTAAAGTAGCAAATTCTTAGACCCCATTTCAGCCCACTAGATCAGAACCTCTGGGGCTGAGGCCCAGCAGTCTGGTCTTATCAAGTCTGACATCTGATTCTGATGCAAGCTGAAGCTTGAAGACCACTGTGGTTAGTAGCTTCCTTGTTCTTGTCCCCAACTTGATTATAAGCTCCCTTAGAGCCATCAACCAGCCAAGCAGATAAATCAATATAGGGCAGGAGCTCAAACAATGGGCTGTAATTTTGTTCTACATTTTTCTCTGCTATTAAAATTCCACTGCTTTATTTTCTAAGGGCAGTATTAGCTCCTTGATGTTGCCGGGCCCTGGGTCCCTCTCCATCTCCTAGGAGTTTTTTCAATTTACCCATACCTTTTATTAAAATCTCTTCAGTTACAACTTCTTGAGGTGTGCCATCTGTTTCCTGTCAGAATCTTGATAGATACCATGCCTTAAGAGTATATTCAATTTTGTAAAGGACCGCAAAAGCAGTGCCTATTCCAAAGAAGAAAATTGCTGATGCAATACTTTCAGGTTTTGGTGTTTGAGGGTAAAGAACCTCCCAATGCTATTCTAAAGAAAGAGCTGGGTTTATTTTCTATGTTCTGTGTGCCAGAACTATCCCAGGTCATTATACATTGCCATTTAATTCTCACAGTAATAATCATGAGGTCTTATAATTTCCATGTTACTGGAAATCCAAGCTGAGAGCATCTATCACTTGCATGAGATCACAAAGGTGGAAGGTGGAAACTCCAGGACTGGAGCATCTGTCTGATGACGAAGTCAGGGTCACTAAGCACCCTGGAGGCCTCAAGCATTGCCCCTTTGCACAGGGGACCCCACAAACACTCTATAGGAATGAGGTCACTGGTCAGGCCAGTCAGGAGGCAGAAAATAAAACCCTGGAGATAGCCTGGAATACAGCGTCTGCTTAGTGAAGAATGTCAGGGAACTCTGGGGGGCCTGACAGAGTCCATCATGAAGGATGGGGCAGGAGAGAAGAGAATTCAAGGTGAAGGGCATTAAGTATCACAAGAAGTGTGTACTTTTCAAGAATTAGGCTGTGAAGGCATAAGGAAATTGTACAGGATTGATAGATGAAGAAAAAGGACAAAAATAGACCATATTGCAACTAAGTGTCAGCAAAAAGAAGCAGTTAGGGAGACAAATACAAGGATGGTACAGGTTAACATTTGGAGAGTGAGCGAGATTACACTAACTTGTCAACCCTCCTTGCTGGGGGCTTTCCTGGCCTTTTCACCCCTGGGTTGAAGGCGGCAGTCACTGGCACTCCAGGGCATGTCCAGGGGGGCACTGCTTTGACATTATCATACCAACTATGACATCTACTCAGTATAAATGCCAACCCCACAAATGGGCTCAGGGGATCCCAGTTCGAAGTCCACACTGAACACAGCAAGACCTGGCCTTCTGTAAACTGCCTGGGAAAGTGCCTTTTAGTGAGTGGTTCATCTAGTCATCATAAATAATGTCTGTGGAATAAATGGGGGTGTGAATCGTAGCTGGAAAGAAACGTCACTTTCCTCAGCACGGGAGATTGAAATGGTGACCCCCTCACCCAAGCTCTGTGCTCTGTGCCAGACAGGCCACGGCCCCTAAACCCGGTGGCGCTTATCACACTGTAGCAGAGGGGCCAGACAATATAGAAGCAACCTTTCCAACTGTGCTAAGTGAAAAAAAAGAAGTGAACAAGATAGGATCGAGAGTAATATCAAATATCAAAGCCCCCTGAGGAAAAACCATTTGAGCATCTGCCTAAAGGATTCCAAAGACAAAGACAAAAAACAACCATTCAAAAATACATGAGCCAAGCTTTTCAGATGGAGAGTGCAGTCAGGGCATAGGCTTTATGTGGGGAAGGCTCTTGGTATCTTCCAGTGAGTGCCAAGTGCGGGGTGCCTAAGGGGAGGGGCAGGAGCTAGAGCTGGAGAGAAGTGTCAGCTTGAGATCATGTATGAGCCTAAGGAGGCCTTGATCTCTCAGCTCCATGATTCTATGAGTCTATCCAAGCTGTGGGTCTCTGAAGAGAAAAAAAAAAAAAAAAAAAATTGAAGGTGGATGCACTTTCCCTTCTTTGCCTGGAATCAGTTCCTTCTTCTGCTCCTGGCAAGCTGTCCATTGCCTTGGCAGGTGCAGGCTCCCCTGACTTTATAAATGGGCAGCCCGTAGTCAAGAATTTCCAAATGTGATTAAAATGAAACTGCCATTGAAATCAGGTTTGGCTGCCTGTCTCTCTGGTACTTAGAAAGAAGAGCCCTTCCTGGACCTGGCAGGCAAACTCAGTGACATTGTTTGGAATAGATTTAGGAAAGGCTGCCAGGTAGACAGGAGATTTCAATAACCGTGCAGCCAAATTAGTAATTAGAGGGACCGGGGACTGGGGACGCACCGTGAAAAACCCTATGACCTCTCCATAGTTGAAGTCATTGAGATAAATGAGCTCTGAACACAGTGCCTCGTTTGAGAAAGCAGACACACTTTATGATTAACTCCTTATGAGGCTGACTAAATACCAGTCACTGAAATCAGAAGATGGTAAGTTCTTAATAGTTCTTTTGGCCAGTTGATCCCTTGAACAGTTCAAGAGAGGAAGGATTGGCCCCAAATGTTCTACATCAGTGGAGAAGTACAGAGAAAACAGATTTTCCTGGAGGGTTTCAGTTTGAAACCAAGGCCAGCAGACCAAGTCTCTACAATTTCCTCTCTCCGTGGTTCCTCGCATCGTGGGAGAGATGGTTCCAGAACGATAAACAAAAGTAATGCTTTAAGTAAACGGACTCTACCTGCTCGTGAGAGTAATGAGGGTCCGCAGCCAGCACGGCAGCAGCGAGCTTCCTCCGTGGCCTGTTTTAATTGAAACTGATGGAGCTGGGGAGCTGACTGGGTTTTGCATAAATCATCATTGGTAATACACTTTCAAGGGTAATCACAACATTAATATACCAAGCAGGAAGTGAAATAATTAAAATTTAGCACATTGCGGTATTGAAGTTTCCAAAATTAATCTAAAGCACCTTTCCTCGCTACAAATGAGCAACCGTTTCAAACCACAGAAAGGGTCAGTTAAAGAAATAAATTACGTTTACCATCCGCCACAAAATAAAATGTCCACTTTTCTTTCTACTTTGCAATCATCTGCATGTATTTTAATTGCTTTTTCTTCTTTCTCTGGTGGTGCTAGGCTTTAAAAAAGAATTCGTTTTACCTGCCTTTAAGCTAAAGATGTGGCATAAAGCCATTTAAAATAGAAATCCCATAAATCTGGAGGTGTTGGAGAGAAAAATTATTCCCATATGACCCTTAGGAAGATAATTCCAGCCCAGAGAGTGAATATGGATGTGTACAATGCAGAGAAACCTGTGGTGACGAGCATCTCATTTCAATATATCTGTATGAAATGTAATAAAACATCCAGGCTGGATACCCTAGTGAGCCACAGGGGTAAGGTACTCAGTGGCACTAAATGGCTCACTTGTCCTGATAAAGCAAGTATCTTTGCCTCAAGTCTGACAAAAGATAATCAGCAAGAAAGCTCCCTGTTGTAATGCATAATCTCATATCCAGAAAGCTTGAGCACAGCAATATTTTGCAGGGGACCACACCCCACTGTTCTCAGGCGAGGAGCACCTTGACCTAAAAGTACAAAAATAACAGCTGTGGCACTTGCTTTCATCAGGATGATGGTAAGGAGCTTCCTGCAGTGGGCAAGATGACCAGTACTCAGCATCCCAGAAGGAAGCTACCCTACTCCCAAACTGTAAAGTAGGTAAATTGGCTTTGGGAGTCTCCTAAGTCACCTTGGGGTTATTTCTTTTCTCCTCAATACCACACCCTCCACAGGGAGTTAGCAGTCTCCCAGGATCTGGAGCAAAGAGGAGATAATGACCTCCTATCACTGTTGTAAGAATGACTTGAACAGGGAACTTCATCTAGAGAGGAAGGCCAAAGACTAATTTTGTTGTTGTTCTAACTGGTAGTTCATCCTTTTCCAAGGAAGATGTGTATTGTTCTTTCCCAAATCCACTGGTGTCACATCAGCCACTCCATTGTACATTCCTCCTAGGAAATGCATTTTTTAAAAATGTTCAGTCTTTTATTTAAAAACTATAAACAGTCACCAAAGTAAATAAAGCCATTCTACAACATAAACAGTTAGGTCTATATTTTTTACTGCACATCCTAAGGACACAGCAGAAATGGTGGTTGGGAGGTCTTCCACATTTTTGGATGCCAACAGAACAGGCAATAGGCAGTTATAAATGGATACATTTCACGCTGGGGGTAAGAAGACAATTTAAGGAAGTGAGCAGTTTCTGAGCAGGAATGTGGTACAGTATTAAGAATGGAAGAATAATACAATAAAATTCCACACTATATTAAGATAGAAATAGTAGTGAAGAAAATAGCATCCTGACATTAAACTATCCAGAGGCACTTAGGGCTATCTGCCTTAGTGATTTATTCTTAATTCTTCTTCCAGATCATTTATAATGGTTGAATGATGTCAGTCCTTATATCTATCCAGACAGACTTCAGTCTAACACTTACTTATCCTAAGAAATCTTGGTGTGTTCTTAGTAATGTTCTTCTTAGAGGTCAGGTTCCAAGAGAAACAGGAATTTTGAATGGTGGTATTTCGGACACTAGAGAAGGGGTACTAGCAGTGAGAGATGGGATAGTGTTCCCGATGTCTCTTGCATAATGTTATTCAAATTGTGCTTCCAGTGCTGCCTATCTGATGAAGTCAATTCTGACGACCATTTGAAGCAGACACTGCCATTTCCTACAGTGAAAAATCCTCTGGTGAGTTTAGCTGCCTTCAAGTGACAGGATACGTGAAAATACATGCAGAGTAAGGAGAGCTGTCAGTTAAACTTAGGTTTCTGAGGATCACCTGGCCAACGAGAATTCCTAGTAAACCATGACCAAAAATCCCTGCTTCATTTGGAAAATAGTAAGAGCCCTCATCAGATTAGCTTTATACTTTTTTGAATGAATAATCTTTCATGTTCTAAGTGCAACTCTTTCTGTTAATACTAGAGAACCCAAATGCAAAGAAGTCCCATTGAAATTCTGAAGGCACAATCTAAGCATACATTATGCCAATATCCTTGATCAAAAACTTCAGTATCCTTAAATCTCTATCTCTATCTCCAAATCTTACCTGGTACATATCTAAAAGTTTTGCTGCTATTAAATCTGTCTCAACTTCCTATAATTTTCAAGGAGGAGAAAAATTTGGGTAATATAGGTGCCATCATTTCATATCACGTCAAAGTATATTGACTGACTCTCTACAAAGAGGGAAAAATGAAAAGTGGAAAGCAGAGAGGAAAGAGGTGGAGGAGAAGAAAGGGAAAGAGGAAGAAGAGAAATAGAACAAAGCAAAAGAAGAAGGAAGAGGATAAAGAAGAGGGGAAAGGGGCAGAGGAAAGAAGACCAGAGCAGAGAGAAGAAGGGAGAGGGACAAGAACACAAAGGAGAAGAAATCAAAGTAGAAACTGTGCTCAGCCTCACTAGCTGATACTACTGTGACCCTCTTCCCCATCACCCTCACATGCTTGCCTGTCACCGGTCACCCTCCATGCGCGTGGTGATGCCCCTTTCTTATACTCACAAATACATTAGAGAAGTTACAGTATTTCTAAAACTTTCGTCATTTGCTTTTAATGTAGCCAACTTTCAGAGGGGTTTTAACCAAGGGGCTAGTCACTTCCCTTCCAGGAAATGTGCAAAGCGTCCTGTTTGTAAATTACTGTGATGATACAGCAAGAGTCATTTTATTCCAGGTTTTATTTTGGTTTTGATCATGTTGAATTTTGATAACTTTGTCATCAAGCATAATTTTAAAAATAATGTAATTATGGAGTACATAACACAGGTGAAATGTAATTATTTGGACTCCCAGGAAATGAGCTCTTATAAGCAAAGTAGCAACTTGAAGGAGGATCAGGAAACCATGTGTCATCCTCCTCTGATTGAGTGGTGCTGCCATCTGTACTGGGCTGAATCCAAGCGAGCAACCAGCCAGCCAGAAGGCTAAAGGCAGGATCAATGAGTTGCAACCCCAAGGAACATCTGGTTCCTTGATGTTAGGCACAGAAATTCCATAAATGGTTAGAGCCAGAGTGTCTTCAGAGAAAACATAAGAAATGCAAAGTCTACTATTTTCTCCTGACAGCTGACCTTCTCTACTGCATGGCCTAACAATAAAACAGTTGCTGTAGACTGTGTTGTTCCCCCCCCAACCCCAAAAAGAAATTTATACATTGAAACATATTCTCTAGTGTGACAGTATTTAGAGGTGGGTATTGAGAGGTGAGTAAGTTAGAAGAGCAGATACCCCAGAAATGGACTTAGTGCTCTTGTAAGAGAGACCTGAGAGAGCTCCCTTGACTCTTCCTCCATGTGAGGGCACAACCCTGCGAGACTGCCAGCACCTTGTCTTTGCCCTCCCACCTCCAAAACTGTGAGAGATAAATTGTTGCTAAGCCACTCAGTCGATGATGTCTAGATAACATAGATTACGACAGTAATAATTTGGGAGGTAAAGTTCTCTGGTAGACAACGTGCAACTTCAGAGCAAGAACTGGTTCAATGCCTGACACAAAGCAAGTGTTCAATTAAATCAATGACCTGTTCATTCTGGAACAGCTTGGGATTGGAAAGGGGAATGACTTCAACCTAGACTAGACCCAGAGATGACCAACATTTCTGAGTTTTTTCCTCCCCTAAGGCCAGAGAATTTGAGGAGCTGTTCAGAGACCCAGTCCTCTGAGGATTGCTCCACACTAGGTGGCTAGACAAAGATGGGATGAGCAGAATCTCGGTATGTGTTTGCCATATTATAAAATGAACATCTATGCCCGAATTTTAAATTGTATCTTGCTTCAATTTGTGCAGACAGCAGAAGTACAAGGCATATGGAAAAAGAACAAACAAAGTGCCAGTATCTTCAGAGCATTCCTGAAGGCTTCTCACGTATGAAGCACATTCCATTTTCCTTTGGGTTTTGATCTTAGTTTCACCTAAAAAGGAAAATGCCTTTTTATTTGGCTTGTTTGCAATTTTTAAAACTTATTTTGTAAATATTTTATAATATTTAAAACAGTATATAATGAGGACTCTATGCCTCTTACAGCAGAAAATAATTAATAATACTTGGCACTTAATGGTACTTTTCATCATTAAATCTCTTTGTAGACATTAATTAAGGGAAAGATACTTCATCTTTTTAAAGTTGCTGTTATGCTCCCATCATTGCATTTCATGAATATCAGTTGCAAGGGGAAGTGAAATATGTAGAATCCAAAATAAAATCTGCCAGAGGTTTGCTTGAGAGGTAAAAATAAGCTTTTCTGTGCTTTTTATTGTACTCTGCCTTCAATTCAGTTTTAAATAACTTTTATTCATGGCTCTATCTTAAAATCTATTTCTTCTTTGATTACAACTACTGTGATATTGTATTAAAAACAAATATTTTGTAAAGTATTTTGAATTATTCAGATGTAAAACCTTCATGAATAAAGGCACCAAAGCACTCCTATTTGCGGAGGGAGAGTTGAGTTGGCAAAGTTGGAGCAGCCCCCTGCTTTTCTATCCTGGAAAGAAAGAGGTTCATTTGGTGAGAGAGATGGTCCTTTTGATCTTTCTTCCTCCTCCCTCCAAAGGGACACAATTTATCCACTTTCAGCCTCATTTTTTACAGCCTCATTTCAATGGTCCTCTTCTTCCAGAACCCTCCTCTCATTGGTTTCTGATGTCTGGATTTTTTAAACATAATCCTTGTATTTTATAATTTGGTATAATAAGCTTCTCTCCTTCTTCTCATGTAAAATAGCTCCCAGCAGGCCCAGAGCTCCAACCTCTTCTCGCATTTGTATCCTCCCTGCCTTGGAGACTCACTCCTGTCTCACCCACACTCATTCCTCTGTCAACACCTGGAGTTTCGCTCTCACTGCTCCAGCAATCAAGATGTTTAACTTTATCTTCAGCTTCTCCCTTCTTACTGACTCCTTGCCAGAATTCTTTACATGCAAACCACACCATGTTCTCCTCTTCATGTTGAGTTTCTGACAAGAGTAGCCCTCTATAAGAGTGCTCTACTTCCATACCTCCGTTTTCTTTTCCCCCATTCATTCTTCAAATGAAATCAACTGATTTCTGCCCTCACAACCCCCTGAACAGGGGCCTTGGCACTCAACAAATAAAACCAACCATCATCTAAGTGCCGTATCCAGTAGATGCCTTCCACCCAACACCTCCTCCTTTAATATCATTCTCCTCTGGTTCCCCACAGTCCTGTTGTATGCTCCTGTTCTGTCTTTTTCAGCGTTCTCATCTCCCTGAATATTAGTGTTACCATGAATTCTGTCCCATGAGTTCGAATCATTGCCTTCCCCCTCTCTGAGGGACTTCCTGAGGACTAAATTGTCAGCACCACCCGCAACCACAGATGGAACATATTCGACCCAATTCTGTTTTTTAGCACCTTGTTTCTTCTGCCTGGGGTGTCATTCAGCCCAGAAAACTCCTTATTGGTCTTCAAGACCCGGTTCAAGAAGAATTCTCCAATTCTCTTTCTTTTCTCCTGTCTCCCTCCACCTTTCCTAACCCTGACAGCAGTTGGTTCCTTCCTCAGCTCTCCATAACTTCATGTGTGTGTGTGTGTGTGAGTGTGTGTGTGTGAGTGATATGTCTATACTTGACAATTTCTCAAGGAAAGGGATTCAAGCTTCATTATCTTTGCATTCTTGGCACATAGTCGAGTTGGAATAAGTCAGGTCAAGATGACTATTTCGTGTTAGAGAATGAAAGAGAATAATAATGTGAATTTGGTTCAAGGTTACTTTTTTTTGTTTTACTCTCCCAGCGCCTAATGAACAAAGCAAAGATTATAAATCAGACAAGAATGTTGAGAGAGAATGTAGCTCCCCATTGCTTCTCTTTGTATCTCATAGAGGTATGCCCAAATTTTGGTGGTATTGGCAGACTACACAAAGTGAGACATCTGCCAAGTCAGGGAGATTAAGCACGTGAATGTGTTTTCTTTTGTAGCCATAGCCATGTCAGAACCCAGAAATATCTTTTCCCACTATATAAAAAGACAAATTTGCAACTTGCTAAATGAGCAACCTCCAGCTTAATAGCAGGTTCCTAGCCTCCAGAACTGGGTCAAACTTCCCTTACTTATTCTGATACTTCACGGCTGAGGAATTTTTTCATGTCCATTTAGCTGTTTTTTGTGGTCAGGCCAGACTAAGTTTATAAGAGTTTTGTAAATATTAAATGAAATAGCCAATGAGTAAAGGACCAGCTGGCTGGAGTAATGCATTGACTGTGTAGTCCATTGTCCTGTAACTCACTGACAGTGGGGGTAACTCACATGTGCTGGGTATGATAGAATCAGCTTCTCATTATGGGATACTTGATGTAAGCAGCTATCTGAGACAACCTAGGGACCCCAGTCTAATAAGACCAATTGAGTCTGAGGAATGCGATTTCCTTTTGTCTATCCTTCACCATAATTCTGATATTATATTCTATCTTTATACTACTTCCCATTCAGTTGTAAAAGGCCAACTCAACTGTACTAATATGAATGATGATACATCATGACTCCATTAAGAACCCCCCTCATGAATGATTTAAGATTGAAGCAGATGAATGTGTATGTTTATGTATGTATGCAAGTTAATTCAGATAAACTCAAAATTCTTTCTGTTTAAGGTGAACTTTGTGTCCTAAGAATTCTATTTTATGTATTATCACTTTTGCATACAAAGTAGCCGCAGAACTACTGATAACTTCAGCAAGGATTTAATAACAACTTGCCAAAGGTCTCTAGAGATACAAAAGAACTGTAGTTACCTAAATAACAAATTACCTTTAGAGAGCCTTCTACATGCCAAGGTCTATGGAAGACCAGTCTTTGGATTCAGGGACCTTGCAAATGTGTTCATAAGGCAAAATGTATTCACGAGAAACATTAAGGAAGAGTATGGAGTTGGGGGAAATTGGAAGGGGAGGTGAACCATGAGAGACTATGGACTCTGAAAAACAATCTGAGGGTTTTGAAGGGGAGGGGGGTGGGAAGTTGAGGTACCAGGTGGTGGGTATTATAGAGGGCACAAATTGCATGGAGCACTGGGTGTGGTGCAAAAATAATGAATACTGTTATGCTGAAAATAAAAAATAAATTTAAAAAAAGAGTATATTTAATCACATGTTACATAATGCTATTGAATGAAATGCTATGGACTAGGGAAGATGTGGGAGCATATAACGAGCCTGCACATCACTGCAGGAGCAACAGGTCTTTTGAAGTCGAGCAGTTTTGGATTGAAGTTCAGTACCTGCCAGGTAATTTTAACCTTAGGCAGCACTTAACTCATCCCTTTAAGTGTAAGTTTCTTTAACTGTGGGGGTAATTCATCTGTACTACTGACTGACTGGCCAGTTCTGCACCCCAAGTTTTCTCCTGTGCAATGTTGCTTTCAGAACAGGTGAGGCAATATTAATACATTAATATTTTATTTTATTTTGATGATTCTGACCAAGTCAGAAAAATGCACATCATCTCTTTCTAGATGGTGCTGTGCCCTAAGTCTCGAACCAACTCTTGAACACAAAATCCAGTCACCCTCTTGATGATCTCGTGCTTTTTCATTCAAACTCCTCTTAAACCTGTCCCTCTGCCTTCTTCCAGTGGTGGAGCCAATGTGGCTGCACATTATTGCCCTTTGATTACTATTTATTTTTCACCTGCAAATGTAAAATTATGACCATTATGTGGAGCTGGTCCTGGAAAGACAGAGTAAGTATTTTCTAGTAAAAAGAAACAGTAAGTTCAAAGCTTTGAGGCAGAAACAAATGGGACATAGTCAAGTGGAAAGAAGAAAGTCCAGTATGTCTGGGACATAGAGAACAGGGGACACAGTGATGGAAAGTGGGGGTGTGAGAAGGAGGCAACAATCAGATCAGGCAGACAAGTTAGGAAATATGGATTTCTTCTAAGAACAATGCAAAGCTGTGGGTGGTTTAAGCAGTGAGGTGACATGATTAGATTCATGATTCAAGGCTCATTCTTACTGTTAGATATTTATTAGGGAGTGAGAGTGAAAGCATGTAGACCAGTCAGGAGACCGTTTCCATACTCTGAACTGGGGGTGATGGTGTTAAGGCTAATATTATAGCAATGAACTGTAAACAGAATAAAAGGTCTCAAAATACACTAAATTTATATTTCCAACAAATGTAATGCATCTGAGGAATAGAAAGGCCAGTGCCACTGGAAAGAGCAAGAAGAGTGATGGGAGGGTGAAGTCTGAGAGGTAAACAAGAATCATATCAAAGTGACTAAGTTGGGAAATGTGCTGTCATATTTGGCAGAATCTATTGTCAGATTGGATGTGGGAGTCAAAGGGAAAGAGATGAACTAGAGATGATTTGTTTCGAGGGCTGTGGCAAGAGCCGTTGAGTAGCTAGTGGTATCATTTATGGTGAAGACAAAGTCCTGGGGAAGAGTAGGTTTTGGGAGGTGGAATCCAGAGGTCTATTTTAGACATGATAAGATAAATAATAGTAACTGCTGCATATGATTGCTGGAGCAACTGATTGACTGAATGTGTATACAGCACTTGGCTAATGAGACATATACATAGTAAGAACTCAAAAACTATTGTTGCTTTCATTGTCAACATTATTATACATACAACTGTCTTCACTAACTGGAAAGTTTACTAAAAGAAGCTCCATTTTTCCATGGCTTCACTAGCCCATCATTTACGGACCCCAGCACTGCATGTTGCATTTTTTAGAAAATGTTGGGTTGGCACCTTTCCCTTATGTGCATGCAATTGATTTTTTGTAAATGGAAAGAAGTGAAGTAGGGTAAATGAAATTTACAAAGCCCCTATGTATCTGATTTCTTTTTTTTTTCTCATGAAGATTAAGGAGTTTTCACAGATGGATTACATTCTTTCCATCATTAGTTAAGCTCATCTTAGTGAAAATTCTACTCGGGAAAATATCTGAGAAAGGCAGATCAATCTGACTATGCAAAGAAACCCACTTTATATAAAGTCAGAATATCTGAAAGGAGTTAGAGGTGGAAGAGAAGAACCAGGGATTTCCCACCTCCCTCCACATCTGCCCCCATATCTGCCTCCACTACCACCATCTCCAGATGATAAACGGTCACCCTCTTGACACATCCATATACTAAGAAAGGAACAGCAATGCAGACCATGATCTCCACACACAACGACACATAACTTTCACTTGTCTTCAGGGTGTAAAAGGCACCAGGACACCTTCTGTGAGTCCGCTGAGGGGAAGCAATGATTTAGATCCACCCTCTTCATCAACATCTCTGAAGCAGAAAGCCAAATGAATAGCCAGCAAATGGATATCACTTCCAGACAAGGTGCAAAAAATAAAAGCTAAAAAGGACAAACGTTGATCTTGAATATGGTCCTGGGTTTGTGTAGGCAGTGGGTAGATACACGTGGATATAGTTGGCCATTCTTACCAAGGGCCAGGAAAGAAGGATAGACTAGGGAAATGTTGCTGCAACTTTCTTCAGACCAATGCCTGCGGACCACGTGCGACACCTCAGATGTTCCTGAGGATGACCATCAGTTCACAGGAACTGCCAGAGGAATGCTTCAGGATGACTCTGATCATTCCAACTCTTAGATCCTTATATGGTTCACACTGGTCGATTCCTTGTCTGCCTTGCAAGAGGCTGAATTTGTCATTTTTAATTGACAAGAAAAGTCTGAAATCAGTCAAAGACAGATGTAAGAAGTGCTGAGAGTCATTTGAAAATGCTACTAGGGAAAGGTCTGTTCCCCCAACAGGCATTTTGCTTTTAAGGAACAAGCAGAGATGAAGCAAGTGTGTTTGGGAGTGTGTTTCTTTCCATGGATGTGGCTATTTCTCACATCACCTGTACATCATGTAAAGTGACATTTCCTCTGGTCATCACGTGTTTTCTTTTAACAGCAGAGGAACTGTTCATGTGCAAGACACGTGGTTGTCAGCCCATGAAATCGTGCTTTTCAGGAAGCTTAATCCAGGACCCCTAGGGTCCCAATTTGTTTCCTAAAGGTCATGTGTTTTTCTTCTTCTTCAGATAATACATATCCCAAGGATAGCACTCTGTAAGTTGAATCTTAAAAGCTCCAAAGCACAAGGAATGAGCATTTAAAACTGGGGTATCAAGTAACCATTAGCAAAAGAGAACAGGCAATCCATCCACAATGTTCTGCACACCTTAGTAACAACAAGACAATAAGAGGGCAGGGAGAATTTGCATATTTAATATATATGATCTGAATATGCACATGAGAACAGACTCAAAGATGTAAAGTTTAATACAGCAAGACAAGGTGGAGCAGAAGCAAAGAAAGTACATTGAGAAATCATTGTTCCTTTCTTCTTTTTAATTAGAGAAAAAGTTATTCGTATTAAAGTGTTAACCTGGGTCAAGCCTTTTTCCAGGGAGTTAACTATGCCAATCCTCTTAATTATAATCGTACCAATCTGTGTGATAAAATCTCCACAAAGCCTGCTTAGGCATTTTTCAGTTAAGGAAAATGTATTATGTATGCTTCAGTGTCCCGAACTGAAGGTTTATTTAAAGCTGTAAATAGTTTCACGCTCATGTTATCACTTTAAAGAAAGACAAGAAATAACCCAAATAAGCTTCCTGCCTCCGACCTTCTGTGGTGGTGCCTCCCAAAGATTTGTGAGCACAGCTCGCCTTTTAAGTTCCAAAACTTTATTCCAGAATCTTCCTTTTTAGCAAGATGGAATCTGTGACAGTAAATGGCACCAGGAATCAAACAAAATAACGACATAAACAATGGCCATAACAGTTCCTCTGGGTTCTTCTCGGCCAGTGATGTTCACTGTTCAGGCTGCAGTTTAGAACCCCGGTGCATGAAAGAAAATCACATGGTTCCAGAATCTCCCAGGTGTTGAACGCTACAATTTTCTCAAAGATCTTTTAGTCCCTAAGAGCAATAGCATAGGCAAAGGCAAAGAATGTGGACACTAGTGGGCATCTAAACCCTCCTGAGCTCTTTTCATTGTAAAGTGTGGTCCATGGCAGTCCTATCTTTACCCACTTGGGAGGAATAGGAAAATGGCACCCTAGATCCCTGCCTCTGTACACCAATGCTATCTCTTGGAGAGGCAGGGAGGTAGGGAGCTACAGTATAGTTCTATAATCAAAGTTACATGTTTCTCTGCCATATGCTTGCTCTGTCCTCTTTATTGGCCCAGAAGATCATGTCAGATACACTTGGTAGAAGAGGGATTAGCCAACTAGAGCTGACACATTCCATTCCAGAACCAGAGAGACGCTGACAGATTCCTCTAATCCATCTGTCTGCTCTTAGCAAGGACCCTGGGATGTTACCTATACTGCTTCCCTAAAATAGGAAGAGTAGTTCTAGGATATGGCTAGTGGCTTTTAACCCATGCACTAAGTCTTCAGTGGTGGGACTCATTGTGCACAAAGTCTTGCTCTGTGACACTGAAGGTGACCAGTATTAATGTTGGTTTCAACTGGAGGATCCCTATGAAGACCCTTCTTGGATATGTATTGTATTGTATTGTATTGTATTGTATTGAGGCACCAAAATCTTGAGTAACCAGTTTTAGAAAAGAACAGGTATTCTGAATGCTTTGCGAACACGTTTCAGGTGTTTTAAGAAAAACCAAAGGGAACTGTGTATTGAATCAAGTGGTTTGGATTTGCTTAACTTCCTAGAATTGAGAGAATTACTTTGATTAAATCAGTTCGTATCAGCAAAGTGGGGAGTCTTAATGAAACTGCCCTTTGAGGTAGTGGATTTTAATAATGTAAATAAAATATCACTTTCAAAAGCTAATGTTTCAAATCCATACAGCATTTGTGGCTGTTATGACTCTGCTAAAAGTTAAAACAAAATCACATGTGTAGACCAGCAAGGGGCAGATGGGAGCCAGTTGCCAAGGGAGAGAGACTCAACCTGTTTGCCAGTTGCAGTGACCATAGGAAACGAAGAGCCCTGACAGGGATTCTATTCTAGGCAAGCTGACAGACCACTTCTGAAAGGCTCCACCACACTTCACTTCCTCTAGTCGATCATCAGGGGAAGCTGAAACTATCAGGAGAGGGACCACACTCCCAAGAAGGGACAAAGAACACATAGGATCCTCCCTACTTGGGTCCCTACTGCTATGGCTAAAGAGAAGAGGGGAGATAGGGTAATGTGGAGAGGTTATTCCAGAAACTATATCTGAAGTGGTCATAGGTCATTACCATGAAGGATTATTGAGACTATCAGATATTAATGTCCAGTCTAAGAGGTACAAGGTCAAGGAGGCCTTTATGTGCAGATCAAGCTCCTTGGCTTGGAAACCTTCTGTAAGGAGGCAGAACATGCCAATAAGCCGAAGGCCCCCTCTTGCTATCTTCTTACTCTCTGTTGCACAGCCATGCAAAGACCTAGAAGTCACTACAAGATCACAGCAAAAAGGTCCAAGAAAATTTTAAACTCTTCTTCCCTTTTCTCCACCCTAATCCAAGACATTTTTCTGTTCTTTGAAGGAGTTAACAGCATTGGGTTGGAAGTATTTACCTGTTAGGACTTTCAAACAGGCTTAACACCCGTGCTCACGTGAATTCACTGGGAACTTCAAACTCATCTTTGTCTCTTTGTGCAAGCCCACTGGAGAACAGCCCTTGGCCTGGACTAAGGGCTATGAAGAAGTGTCCCAAAGGGCATGTGTACACTAGATTATCATGCATATTGGGCAGTGAGGCACTTCATGTATTGCTTTAACCAAGCCACAAGAGGTTATGCCCTGGAAGTCCTAAGAAAGGTCTTCCTTGAATTTGGTCACAAAATATGGAGCACAGGTGAGTTGTACTCTACAAAGTCAAGTGTGGTTTTGTTGCACTTACTGAGTTCCAGTGTGATTCATTTGTCTCAGCAATTGGACATCTGTGTCCACAAAATGGAGGGCATCCAGCCAAGTGAGGGAATGTTCTGATAGAGTTTGGAATTTGTGTGTAACATTTTCCATGCTCTGCTGAATTACTGGTGGAAAGCAAGATGCTGCCTAATGAAAAACATCACAAAAGAAGCATAGGATATATTTTTCCTGGGACTATTAGTGACTAAGCAGTTTACTTTTGCCCATTATCACAGCTGAAAAGTTAGAGATGACATTGCATATGTTGTATTAGTGCCTTACCTTAAAATTTTTATTTTATTTTATTTTAACCTTCCCATAGTCTTTTTTTCTTCTTCCTCATTTGGCCTTTGCAACTTCCTGGTGAAAGGGGAAAGCTGGTGTTGCATAAATTTCACTGGAGGAAAATCACACATAAAAGGTTAAAAGACCTGCTTTAGGGTTCCATGACTCCAATTGATTGTGTATCAGAGGGCTCTTGGCAGGAAATTTGGATAATTTAAAGAAAATTTAATAAAGTGTGTTATTACAAAGGCCTGGGCAAAGGTAGAGAAATAATTAAAGATTGTGCAAGAGGCTGAGGTTGGCAAAGGCCTGGTAAAGGGGCAAAATGAGACCCCAAATACCTAGGGGTCTCTAAGAGGAGGATGAACTTCAGTCAAGGGATGCAACCAACCGAAAGCAAGCCTGAGTGGCAAAATCCAGGGGAATAAAAACCCAACCCAACTCTCCTCCATACCCCATCTGGCATGCTGCTTGTGTCATCTCTTCTCCTCCCCAACCATTAACCAGACCCCGCTGAAAGCCAAAAGGCAAAGAAATCTATTAGTGGAGTCTAAAGAATGGAGCCTTCAGGGAGTACTCCAGGGAAGGAAGACTCAACAAAAGATGGTCTGTTGAGTCACCTTCACAAAAAGCCAAGCCTACTGATTGCTAGTTTCAGGATCCCTCAATGCCTCATCTGTCATTCGCTGTTGTTTCCCAGATAACCAAGGACAGGTGTGTTATAACCAAGGTTATAACCACTCTTGCTGGTGACTGAGTGACTCCTGACAGTCCCAGGAGTAAGCCTGGCAAAGATAGGCTTCTGCTTTCAGTTCAGTCTAATTCAGAAAGCATGCTTGAGTCTTGTAACATGAGCTACATGTGGGGTAAATTCTTATGAGAGATCACCAGCTGTTACAATGACCATCTCCTCTTACTGTTCTCTAAGGTACTTTCTAAGTCTGGTCTTATACTCAAAACACACACACACACACACACACACACACACAGAGAGAGCAAGGCACATGCACTCAAAAGTTCACATAGGAAGATAAGAATGAAGCACAGCTTGTGTTTCTGGCTCAGATGCTACAAAGTTAATTTTAGTTGGAAAACTCCTTAACAGACTTCCAGGAAAATACCACTCCAAACAGCAGAGCTCCCATTAACAGCTGTCTGTTGTTTACTCAGTGACACCCAGAGCCAATCTCTAAGTCCAGATCCTCAAATCTTTCTCTGAAATTAGTCACTTTGATGAGGCTCATGATGATATAAAAGCAGTTGCTACTGAAAGGAATTGTTACTTTTGGTGGTGGTGGTGGTGTGGTGGTTAGGGAGCAAATAAGTACATATAAGTATACACGGATGGTTGGATGGATGGATGGATGGATGAGATGATTGGATGGCTGGATAAAGGGATGGATGTGTGGGGAAGTGGATAGGTAGACAAATGGTATTAGCTGGTGAGATGCCTAAATTACAACCACTACCCCTATTTCTGCTTCTGCACCTTTGCTTGCTAACCCATGAGGAGATGGAAAACTACCAGCAGACTTTCTATAGGCACTCTGTAACCACACAACCCCCACCCAGAATCGAACCTAGCAGAGTGGCCGCTCCTGGACCCCCACCCGGCTCTGGGCCGAGAGATAACAGCCATCTGGTGCCAGAGAAACCCCCACCCAGAATTGGACATGACAAAATGACTGCTCCAGGACCCTTCACCCAGCTTTGGGTACGGAAGATAATAACCATCTGGCACCCCGCGGCTTGACAGGGAGACCACGGCCAATCCTGAGGTGAAGCATACCCTAGAGGTGCCAACCAAGCAGTTTGAAGAATGACAGCCCTTTGACCTAACCAATAATCTGTTCCCAGCCTTTTCCCGCTCTGTAGCGAGCCAGTCATATTATGGAGTTGCTGTTTGATTTTCCCGCCGTATATAGTGATTTGTTACGAGATACTATGACTTATGCTAAGTCCCTGCCTCCCCAAATAGTGTATAAAAAGTGTTGTGATCCTGAGCTCGGGACCTCTTAGTGTCACCAGCAACGAGTGCGCGGAGGTCCAGGTTCGAACTCGTAATAAATGACCCTTGCAGCTTGGCTTTGACTCTAGACTCTGGTGCTCGTCTTTGGGGGGTCTCGAAATTTGGGCACAACACCGGAAGATGGAAGAATGAAAGTGGAGGAATTATCTACCTAACTCTCCCTTCACTATTCTTGGTGAAAATGAGCATGAGGTCCCTCTAAATCCTGAGAAGAAGGATTCAGAAAATAGGCTATAGAGGCGAGAGTCTTGGCTTTAAATTGTGATCCAGGGATGCCTGGGTGGCTCAGTCCTTAGGTATCTGCCTTTGGCTCAGTTCATGATCCCAGGGTCCTGGGATCAAGTCCTACAGAGGGATGCTTGCTCAGCGGGGAACCTCCTTCTCTCTCTGCCTCTGCCAGCCACTCTGCCTGCTTGTGTGTGCGCTCTCTCTCTCTCTCTTTCTCTCTCTGACAAATAAATAAATAAAATCTATATAAATAAATAAATAAATAAATTCTGACCCAGCTTCAAGTTATAACCTGAGGGGCCTTCTCTGTGTCTCTACAAGAAGCTGTCCCTCTCACCACACAGTTGGCTTGCTCTTTGGCTGGTGGCTCTTTACCTTTGGGCCATATAGGGATAAAGGTCACCCCATGACCCTTAAGTCATAGACCTCTATTAAAATCAACCTTTTCACTAAAACAAAGTGTAATCATGCCTGAACACACATTTGTCAGAAAAAAAAAAATATTGAAGTAGAAATTGCATTCAAATATCTGTGACCAGATTGGCTTGAAAATAAAACATTTCAAAGAATTTTATCATATATTAGTGATACATATAGAAGTCAGCAAGCTGTATTGAGAAACTGAAACTTAGAAACCCAGCTCAGACATTTACTTGTTTGGGAGACCTTAGGCAATCTATTTAACCTCCCTGAGTCTCCACTGAAGGTGGTATAAATGGGTATCCTTCTGGCCAAAACTGTCTAGCAGATGTGATTCCTTTGGGTCATATGCTGTTTTAAACACATGTAAGTTAAGACTTTAGAGTTGGGAAACATCTAGATTTTTTTTTAATTTAATTTAATTTTTTTCAGTGTTCCAAGATTCATTGTTTATGCACCACACCCAGTACTCCATACAACACGTGTCCTCCTTAATACCCACCAACAGGCTCTCCCACCTTCCACCCCACACCCCTCCAAAAGCCTCAGTTTGTCTCAGGGTCCACAGTCTCTCATGGTTTGTCTCGAAACATCTAGATTTTTCTTTTCTTTTCTTTCTTTTCTTTTTTTTTTTTTTTTGGAAAGTAAGAAGGTCTGACAGCACTGGGCCCCTATTCCTACACAGTACCCACTCAGTTGCCCCCTTCGACTGGGCATCTCTTCTCCAGATCTCCAGAGCCCCTACCACTCCCTACTAGCCACCAACCACTTTCTTTCATCGGAGGTACCCACTGGTTACCAAAGCCCAGGGAGTTGCAATCTTTGTGCTCATGTATAAAAATAAAAGTGGTATCTAAGCTGGGATTGTTGTGAAAAACACATAAAACCAAGTGAGTGAAGGGCTCAGCACATATTTGACATATGATCGTCCTGGGACACAGATCACTCCCTTCTCTTCACTGGCATTTATTCGTTAATTCAATAAACACTACCTGTTCACTATATGTCAGACCAGGTCCCAAGTGTGGATAAGAAGATAAATATGACACAGCCGACCCTCAAAAGGCTTGCATTCCTGTAAAGGGAGAACAATCTGTAAACAAATATAACAGCCATTTGATCAGTCTGCTCTTTCTTTCCAACCTGCAATGCTTCCCTGAGGGCATCTGAAAAAGTAAAGAAAACTTTGGAGGGTTTATAAATGATTCCTTGAAAAATATTGCTCAAGATAGCAAGGGATGCTCTAAGCCTGGAGTAAGGAAGTCTCCACGGGGAGTTTTCTAAATCTGTTAGTTTTACCAGATTAGACATGTTCTTATGAAGTTTATTTACATTTTATGCTTGAATGGGAAATTGCAAGGTCTTGTATTATAAGATCAGAGGACCTTGACGGAACACTTCAATCCCACTCTAACTATTCCTCCTGACTTCAGAGAGATGAAAATTAAACCTCACTCCCAGTCTAATGGAGGGAGTGAATGGAAAATGGAATCATAAAAGTCTGGAGTACTAATTGCACCTCAAGCTCAATTTTAATACAAAATAACCCTGGATTTTCCACCTTCCTGCACCATGTACGCTCGAAATCCCCAGAGAACCACAGCCTGCTGTATGTCTAGAAGTATATGTGTGACATGCTATGGAGTGTAGTCACAAGACACGTGGTAATAACGCAAACGCTGAGGTCCTAAAGTGCCCTGACCACCCTATCACTCTGCCCCAGAGCTTTCTTCTGCTCACTCCACGCTATGCTCAGGCTTTCATTCTTCTCAAAATCAGCTGTGTAGTCAATTTTACCCCATTACTCTAAACTTCTGAGACCAGTTCATAGACATTTACAGGTGGCCCCAATAACAAAAGGAAGACATCTGTATTTACCAGATTTGCAAAACATGAATGTCAGGAGCTTATGTTCAAAAGCTCTGTTCTTTCTTAAAAAAAAAAAAATCATTATGATGTGGAGGTAAAAATATGTATCTTTGAGATATGATAGACCCAAGTATAAACCCTTGTTCTCTCAATTATTAGCTCAGTACCCTTGGGAAAGGACTCAACCTCTCTAGCTCAAGTTTTCCCAACTGTTACAGTTTATAGTAAAAACAATGAGCAAATTACATTAGACCACCAGAGGGCCTGACAGAGAGTGGGCACTTGGAAGTACTTGTCCATTACCATTCAAAATAAAGTATGATTATTGGTTCTACATTATAATGGTAATGGTAATAGCTCTTCCTCATATGCTGCCTAAGATGCACAATCAGCTAGAGGATTTCATAGACACTTACTAATCTTTGTAAGAAACTATATATCATTTGTGAAATCTTGACTCAGAGATTAAGTCAGTGCTTTGTGTGAATTAACCTATTCCATTCTCAAAACAACTATTATAATTATGCTAATTTGATAAATGAGGAGACTAAGACACAAAGAGTTCGGGTAACTGTCTCAAGGTCACGAATAGGAAGTGGTGGAAATGGTGTTCAAGCCAGTTGGTTCTATAGGCTTATATGCTCTTAAGACTACCAGTCAGGGAGCAGACTGCCAGTCAGGACTACCTCCCACACACATGGCCATGGAGTCTCCCCAGTGTATTGAGACAAGTCTGATATAGCCCAATGCAAGCAGTGTGACTCCCATACTGGGTGAGTTGGGGGCATAATGGTTTAGCGCTCTGTGGAGTACCACAGTAGGAGCATCGCATGAAGCCTAAGACCTTATATAGAACTGACCCAAATTCTGAGGTGCTGCTAAGGCTGAACAGAATTCATAGATCCCAATATGTAAAATGGAAGGAATAGGGGCACCTGGGTGGCTCAGGGGGTTAAAGCCTCTGCCTTCGGCTCAAGTCATGATCCTGGAGTCCTGGGATCGAGCCCCGCATCGGGCTCTCTGCTCGGCGGGCTCTCTCTCTGCCTACTTGTGATCCCTGTTTGTCAAATAAATAAAATTAAATCTTTAAAATGGAAGGAATAAGCACTAAACATCCATATTTGTTATTCTTTCCCCCTCCTCTGCATCTCTGTAAGCTTGGTAATTCACTGGTGTCCACCACACATCAGGTCCTGGGATGGCCCGGAGTCCCACTGGAACTTGTGGAGCTTGGGAAGAGGGTCCACTCTGAGAGGAGGGAAATGGTCTGCCCTGGGATTCTGAGGAGTCAGAGCACACAGCAGCAAAGGAGTCAGATGTGGGAAGTAGAGAGGATGGGGAGTTTGAAAACACATCTTCTCGTTGGTCATCACTAATTCCCAGGGCATTTCAACCCCAGTATAATATCCCTTGAGAGAAACAGAGCATACTCATCTGTGTCAGATGATCTGAGGAATTCCAAAAACATGCACCCACTCACTATCACCCTGTTTCAAACGTCTTTGAGCCCAGGGCTGCCTGCCGATACCCCTGAGGTCAGACATGTCATGTCAGTGGCTCCCGCACCCGTGTCCTCCCTGCCCCAGGCCAATCTTGCCTCTCCTGGGCCCTCAGAGTGCTCCATGCACTCGTTTGAGTGATGTCCTGAATGAGGCGGCACTTCCACTTGACCCACTCTCCCCTAGCCTCCAGTCCTTCCTCTGGAAACATCAACACAGAGTTATCTGTGCAAAGCCTATCGCAAGACCTGCTGTGCTACCATTCTCACTAAAGCTTTATTGCCAGGTTGCTTGCCAGACGAGCTACATGAATTGAACAGGGATGGCAGGGTAGTGAGAAATGGGAGAAGGGAATTCGCTCACACAGGCCGGCTGGGAAGGGGTGCCTCAGCATGTCCGAGGGAGCACAGCCATGGAGGGAGGGAGAGGAGGCGGCGAGCCGGCCAGGGCCCAGGGGACTCCTCTGCCTTGCATCCAAGGAGAAACTGGGCTCATCCACTTGGGTCAGACTCTGGCCAACGACCCAAAACCCCTCAGCAAATAACTGCTGCCTTGACTCCATTTGGCCCGCATCGTAATTCTAGGCACCACACCAGAAATTAGTTTTATTTTGTTTTGTTTTGTTTCATTTTAGGAAGCAGGCTATAAATGGCAGGAAAACATACCGGTGCTCTCACTTCCTGTCCTGTGAGCCCTGAGATGTCCCCGAAGATCTCAAAGTCTGACATCACAGGACTGGCTGGCTCCGTTGGAGCTCTAGCAAGCCACGGTCAAGCAAGGCTGTTTCTTGCCAGCTGGGAGTCTGGGCGCAGAAGCAGGACCTGGGAATGTGATGAATAATCAGCAGTCTGCTGGTCAGGTGATTCTCTGTTGCCCCTGGGAAGGATCTGAGCAGAGAGGTGTGAGGGCTGCGAGGGAAAGGGGGGCTGTGAGCAGGGCCTGGGGCTCCTCCACAGGAGGCTGCCCGCCTGCCACCTGCTCTCAGAGCCCTGTGCAGCCGCCGCGCACTGGGACACAGAAGCCATGCTGTCTGGGGTTTTTTTCAGCCCCCTCCCCACCCCACCGCTTCTCCTGACCCACTTTTCTGAATTCAGCTGGATGGGTGTGCGAGAGCATCGGGTAAGCGCCAGGGCACAAGCCCTCTTGGGAGACCGCCGGGGCCACGTGAAGCCTTCAGAGTGCCTTCTGTCTGGAAGGCAAGCAGTCACAGAAGCCCTGCTTCCCCTCCTCCACGGCGAGCCTCCTTTGCCAAGTTCTCCAAATCTAGGATGCTCAAACTCTGCTCAGTCCACCAGCAGCCCCTGGGTCCCCTGGGACCTTGCAATACAGGGGCCCAGACCCCGCCCACATCTTCTGAAACAGGATGTGCATTTTGCAGGATCCCCAAGTGCTTCACAGGCACATTACATTTGAGAAGCATCAGCTCTAGGTGATCTCTTGATGTAAACAGGATAAGTTCTTATCACGGGGTTCGAAGAACATCAGGAACTCAGATCCATCCCCAGCCGTGTCCCAGATTAGCATTCTCATTTGTCTTGAAAAGTCGTAGACTCTCCTCTTTCATCTAAGCAGTGCCATTTTTATAAAAGTTCAAACATGCCTGGGAGGGAGAGTATATAGGATCCTCCACTTCTTAGTAAAAAATTGAGAAATTTGGGGTGACTGGGGGTTTGGCTGGCTGGGCATCCAACTCTTGATTTTGGATCAGGTCATGATCTCAGGGTCCTGAGGTTGAGCTTGGCTTATGGCTCTGCACTGAGTGGGGAGTCTGCTTGAAATTCTCTCCCTCTCCCTCTGCTTTTCCCCTCGCATGCACACCTGCACATGCTCGCTCTCTCTCTCTCCAAAATTTAAAAAATTAAGAAATTTTTTATTGAGCCTGTATTAACGTGTGACACATAATACCACAAGGTAGGAATAAATGAGATTAGTGTAAATTAATCATTTTCATTTCCCCTGGAGATCAGAGAGCTGGTCATTCAGAGAACAGCAGGCTTCTTTCTGGAAGGAAGGATTATTCCAGGGACAGAAGAGTGGGCACTCCAAAGGCAAGTGTGACCCTCAGCTCTGTCTTGATTTGACCCAGCTTGCCTCTCAGAGCTCATCAAGTTGTTGAACCGATGCTTCCATTTCCATTCCAAATCATCCTTTGTCATTTCAACTTAATGGAAAAGCCCAATGGCATTTTGAAGACAAAATGTCTAGGTGCCTGTTTATTTTTAGAAGGAAATGGACCACACCACATCTAGTCTGGAAAAAAAAAAAAAAAGAGAGAGAGAGAGAGAGAGTAAGCCATGACTGTGCATACAGTCAGCAGTACCTCGGAGAGGACAGCTCAAACTCTCCAGGGAATGGGAAGTGACCCCAATTTATTCTTTCCCAGATAACATGCAGCAAGTGTACAATATGTGCAGAATTAGTGCCAAGACCAAACGTACTGGAGGAATAACAAAACCTCTTTTCCAGGTTTCTGACTTAGTTGGAACATCTATGAATGAATAGCAACTACTTGGATTTTTAAATCATGTGGACTGCATGATGGTTTGTTTGCATTTTCTTTTATTTCATCAGTAACTGAATTAAGTTATCTTTTAAGGACATGGAATCCTCTTTGTGACCTGATAACAGCAATAATCATGGTTCCTGAGTATTAATTCTGTGCCAGATGCTATTAGAAGAGATTTGCAAGTTGGGAGTCAAGTCTCCTTGGGATACTCACATTGCTACATGTCTTTCAAGCAGAGGCACTGGTTGTCTTTGTTCTGGATAATTTTTTTTTCAACATTTTTTTTCTAGCAAACAGCTTTGGAACATGGATATACAGTCTCTCTCCAGAACCAGGAGCATCCATGCTTACCATCCAACATAATAACCATAATGTCTCCCTCTGAAACAACTCCTGAGCCTGCTACTGCCCATCTTAAAAGATGCAGGCTCCCTAAGCTCAGACTTCTTCCGGTAGGCAGCCCACCCTGTGTGTGCAGGTGTTTTTGTGTTGCTCTGAAGAAACTGGGCTTGGAAACCAGCATAAGAGAATGCTGCTACTCTGGCTACTGCTTTTACTGTGAGTCTTTTGTCTCTGACCCCAGAGTCTCAGGTCTTCTATCAGCATCTGAGAAACTATGGCAGGATATTTCCTCAGATTGTAGTAGGGCAAAACCTGACTCTTCCCAGTTCCTGACCGAAGTAGTATCAGAGTTAATCCTCTGAACAATCTTGAGAAGGTACTACTATTGCCACCATTTCACAAATAAGGAAATTGTCTTGGTATGTATTCTCCTAGGTCTAATGTAATCACTGAATTATACTGACATGTCCAAATGAATCCTGAAATTGAAATTCTATCCTGAGAGGCCCTGATTGCCAGTTATTTTCCATACCTCCTTTTTAAATACTGCAAGTACTGTTGGAAAGGGTAGTATATTAAATTAATTTCTATCTCTAACACCTTGTTATGAATTAGACATAGCCTCAGAAGTAAGAATCTGAAAGGGGTCAGAGAGATACCAAAAGGAAAGATGGAAGACACACTTTGCTTCCTTATTTTTGACTAGGGCTGGCCCAGTAATTGCACAATTCTTTCCATCATGGAGAGGAGAAAGACTTTGAGAAACCCACAGACAGAGTTCTTCTGCAGGTGTACAGGGGTGAGTGTGTGGCTGAGAAGGTAATCAGTCTGTCCCTCTCTGGGAGTGGCTGTGCACTTGACCACTCCACTGCCACGTTGCCTAGTGCAGAGATGGCATGTTGCTCCGTCTGTGTCACCTAGAGGCCAAATCCCTTGAGGTACTGACATAAATAGACATACAATTGGCCACTATTATTTGTTGTCTGAAATAACCTAGATAGTTCAATGCTCTTCTAAAAATCAGTACAGGAACATTTGTGCACAGATGCAGGAAGGAAGGCATGATGGTGGACATGAATATATACTACGTCTGCCATTTCCAAACTATAAACAAAGGGCTGAAGGTTGAGGTCCTACCTTCACTCATTCATTCGCTGAATATCTACCAAGTACCTTGGTATGGAGTTCAACAAGGGATCCAGAGATGAAGGACATATAGGGATTTACCCCACCTAAAGGTTTACAATTTAATACAAAATTAAGACAAGAACTGAAATAATAAAATGTTATAGATTAAGGAATATAGTATATATACAGTATATATATAATATAGAGAGACAAAAATAGACAAACCAAGCCTTATCAGAATACTGTAAGTATTACAGCAGGCCTGAGGGTGAGGGCAAGAACAGGGTCTTTCTTAGAGGATGGGTAGAATTTTTACAGACAGGAATGAGGAGGCAGAACATTCTATGCTGAGGGGACAATTTCAGCAAGTGATGAGCACCTGTTTGGGGGTCAGAGAGAAGCCAAGTAGCCTAAACTGACTAGAGTATAAAGTACAGGAAGGTGATTAGTGAAAGAAAAGGCTGGGAAGAAGGCTGGGGTCAGAGGGAGGAGAGCCATGATTGCTGGATGGAGAGTTCAAGGCTGTATTCCAGTGATATCCTGGAGTCTTTGAGCTTAGGTCAGCCAGGAGTGGAGCATAATCAGAAGTTACAGAAACCTAAGGCTCGTGAGAAGCAAAGGTTCTCATCTGTAAAATCAAAGCTTGGGGAGAGGGCTCAGGGCGACCTTGAAAAAACAAAGAATTATTATTTGCTAAGCAAAATAAGAGGAATTAGTCTTTGGAGGTAGGGGGGAAAGGGGTAACTTTAGCTTTTGGTGTTGTTCACTTGGAGTTTGCCCATTATCTTAGTGTTCAGTTTCAAATGACATTAACCAAGCATCTGTTACATTCTTAGGTGAGTTTTTGGTCCCTTCAGAAAGGAATGAATAGTCCTTCAATTAACCACCATGTAACAATGCCAAGCACAAAGTAGATGCTCAATAAATATTTTAATAAGTTATAGTGAATGAAGCATAAAAATAAATTATATCTCCAATAAGTCAAGAGCAGATGTTAATATTTGTAACAAGTATAAAAATTTAGCAACACCATTCATTCTGTTTCTGGTTGAATGTCTTTATCTAGAGCTAATTATTTTAATAGTCTAGTGATAAATGCAAATTTTTCCCCCAGCAAACGTATGTGACTTTTAAAATTGCAAATTTTAATACAAGAAAGCCAAACTTACTTAACAACACTTCCATGTGCCTGAGACATCAATGCCAGACATATGACCCTATTTAAACAATAATAATTAACCCATCACAGAAATTGTAGTAAAAAGAAGTAAATTTGAACAAACTGATCATTTTTTTCTATAATGCATTTTAGTACATATTTTTTCTTTATCAAGAACATACATCTATGTAGGTATACAGACCTCCTGAAATAGATCTGCAATATAGTTGTAAAGAAACCAAGGAAATTGTCAAGTCATAAACAACACTGTAAATCTATAGCATTCTTCATCATATTGATTAATGCAGAAACATCAAGAGTAACACGCCTTGGAATGCTGAAACTTGTGTCAATAAAATAGTGAAACTGTTAAATCTTAGCAGACAGGTTGAAAATGTGATTCTTAAAGTAGAGTCTGTTGAAATTTTAAATAGTTTAATGAACTTAAAGGAGAACAAAGATTCAGTCTCAAGAGCATTGAAGTTATTTTATCTTCTGTGGGAGATTTAATTAATGGTTTACCTGATTTCCCCAAACTTTTAAAATTGATGTTTTCACCACTGGCTCCAGGGGCAGCTGACCTTGTTACCTACAGCAAGCAGACTCCTGGCATCCCGCACCCTATGGCTTACAGTAAGTTTATCAAAGACCAAGGCAACCACAGGCATCTTTGGATATTTTATGGTATAGTTTGGAGGGCAAAGAATCCCAAAATAAGCCGTATGTTTCTTTATGGAATGAATAATCCCTGTGAGAATATAGAAGAAGAAGAACAGGCAGGCCCTTATGTAATAATCAGCAATAATTCTCCTAGCGCCTGCAGAGTGAGAATCAGGATGGTCAGTAGACACACCCTTTGAGCCAGAAAAATCTGCGATTAAATCTTGCTTACCAGCAGTGTGTCTGTGAATAAGGACCCCTGAATCTCAATTTTGCCATCTGTGAAATGGAGAGAATGAAGAGACATATGTTGCATATGTCTCATTCTGGGATCCAAACACCCTCAGATCTCAATGCTGACACATAGTAGAGAACACGGCTTGGATCTGGATCTTCATGACCTGCAGTAGCCACAGCTCCTGGGAAGCTTGCAAGACATAGATGTAAACTAAATCATGACGGGCTATTTCCGCTGGTCAATGCAGAGAATCCAGACCTTCGTTTTCACCATTAGCTGTGCCCACACCTCCATTTGCTACCTTTGGAAAATATCTGACAGTGGAAGGAGACAAAGCGCAGATCAGAAAAGGAGAAGGAGGGCCATGAGAAGGAAAGGCGCAAACGGTAAAAACCTACTTGTCTTCCCGCATGAGTTTCATTTGCTCTTCTTTTGAAGGATGTTTATTTCAGGTACACGAGTTATGTGGATTTGAAATGTCAGAAACAAGAATGCCTTGGTGATTTGAATGTTTTATATGAACACTTATGCATGCACTTCTTTGCAGATGAACTGGCAGGTCCTTTAAAATCTAAGTGAGTAAAGCTTAATATTTTTTATTGAAGTAACTGTCATTTGCACTGATTTTTGCTTCAGTGAAAAAGGATTTTATCAATACTGTTTATTCCATGATTTCATTATTTTGATTGTATATTTCTTTAAAATTTTAAATTTAAATATTTAAAATAAAAATTCTGATAAGCCATCATACAACTTGGGCATTTTAAATGAACTTTTAGGAGTCTGGTTTTCTGTGTAATTAGATTTGATAGAACTGCTTTTTATTTATTTTTTATTTTTATTTATTTATTTATTTATTTATTTTAAAATTTCTTTTCAGCGTAACAGTATTCATTGTTTTTGCACCACACCCAGTGCTCATGCAATCCGTGCCCTTTCTAATACCCACCACCTGGTTCTCCCAACCTCCCACCCCCCCGCCCCTTCAAAACCCTCAGATTGTTTTTCAGAGTCCATATAGTCTCTCGTGGTTCACCTTCCCTTCCAATTTCCCTCAACTCCCTTCTCCTCTCCATCTCCCCTTGTCCTCCATGCTATTTGTTATGCTCCACAAATAAGTGAAACCATATGATAATTGACTCTCTCTGCTTGACTTATTTCACTCAGCATAATCTCTTCCAGTCCCGTCCATGTTGCTACAAAAGTTGGGTATTCATCCTTTCTGATGGAGGCATAATACTCCATAGTGTATATGGACCACATCTTCCTTATCCATTCATCCGTTGAAGGGCATCTTGGTTCTTTCCACAGTTTGGCGACCGTGGCCATTGCTGCTATAAACATTGGGGTACAGATGGCCCTTCTTTTCACGACATCTGTGTCTTTGGGGTAAATACCCAGGAATGCAATTGCAGGGTCGTAGGGAAGCTCTATTTTTAATTTCTTGAGGAATCTCCACACTGTTCTCCAAAGAGGCTGCACCAACTTGCATTCCCACCAACAGTGTAAGAGGGTTCCCCTTTCTCCACATCCTCTCCAACACATGTTGTTTCCTGTTTTGTTAATTTTGGCCATTCTAACTGGTGTAAGGTGATATCTCAATGTGGTTTTAATTTGAATCTCCCTGAGGGCTAATGATGATGAGCATTTTTTCATGTGTCTGATAGCCATTTGTATGTCTTGATTGGAGAAGTGTCTGTTCATATCTTCTGCCCATTTTTTGATGTGTTTGTCTGTTTCGTGTGGGTTGAGTTTGAGGAGTTCATTATAGATCCTGGATATCAACCTTTTGTCTGTACTGTCATTTGCAAATATCTTCTCCCATTCCGTGGGTTGCCTCTTTGTTTTTTTAACTGTTTCCTTTGCTGTGCAGAAGCTTTTGATTTTGATGAAGTCCCAGAAGTTTATTTTCGCTTTTGTTTCCTTTGCCTTTGGAGACATATCTTGAAAGAAGTTGCTGTGGCTGATATCGAAGAGGTTACTGCCTATGTTCTCCTCTAAGATTCTGATGGATTCCTGTCCCACGTTGAGGTCTTTTATCTATTTTGAGTTTATCTTTGTGTATGGTGTAAGAGAATGGTCGAGTTTCATTCTTCTACATATAGCTGTCCAGTTTTCCCAGCACCATTTATTGAAGAGACTGTCTTTTTTCCATTGTATATTTTTTCCTGTTTTGTCGAAGATTATTTGACCTTCAAGTTGAGGGTCCATATCTGGGCTCTCTACTCTGTTCCACTGGTCTATGTGTCTGTTTTTATGCCAGTACCATGCTGTCTTTGTGATCACAGCTTTGTAGTAAAGCTTTAAATCAGGTAACGTGAGGTCCCCAGTTTTATTTTTGTTTTTCAACATTTCCTTAGGGTCTCTTCTGATTCCATACAAATTTTTGGACTATTTGCTCCAGCTCTTTGAAAAATACCGGTGGAATTTTGATCATAATGGCATTAAAAGTATAGATTGCTCTAGGCAGTAGAGATATTTTAACAATGTTTATTCTTCCAATCCAAGAGCATGGAATGGTCTTCCATCTTTTTGTGTCTTCTTCAATTTCTTTCATGAGTGTTCTGTAGTTCCTCGAGTACAGTTCCTTTACCTCTTTGGTTAGGTTTATTCTCAGGTATCTTATGGTTCTTGATGCTATAATAAATGGAATCGATTCTCTAAATTCCCTTTATGTATTTTCATTGTTAGTAGAACTGCTTTTTAATAGAAAGTCAATAAACAGCTGCTGGGGGCTCTGTGACCGCATGTAAGCATAGTGCGTGTGTGTGCGCATGCATGTGCATGCGTGCATGTGTGTGTGTGTGTGTGTGTGTGTGTGTAGGGGGTGGGGGCGGAGGTGGGGCTTCCCCAGAGCAAGAAATAAAAAGGCATTGCTGAGCAGGGCAGCAGAACTGCAAAGGGCTACCCTGCCATTCAGTGATCCTTGGTTATTAGAACCTGGGACAAGACCAACTTTAAATGCCACTTCTAGTAACACTGAACTTGTACACTTTAAAGTGGCTGAGATGGTAAACTTCATGAGTATTTTACCACAATAAAAACAACTGAAAAGAAAAAAGAAAAAGTCTTAGCCTCTGGAAGAGATTATGGTAAGTGAAATAAGTCAAGCAGAGAGTCAATTATCATATGGTTTCACTTAGTTGTGGAGCATAAGGACATGGAGGACATTGGGAGATGGAGAGGAGAAGTGAGATGAGGGAAATCAGAGGGGGAGACAAACCATGAGAGACTGTGGACTCTGAGAAACAAACTGAAGGTTTTGGAGGGGAGGGGGAAGGTTTTGGAGGTGAGCCTGGTGGTGGGTATTATGGAGGGCACATATTGCATGGAGCACTGGGCATGGTGTATAAACAATGAATTTTGGAACACTGAAAATAAAATAAAATAAAGTTGGGGGGGGGAGTCCTAACCTGTCTCAGGTATGTGGTTGGAAAAGGAAAGAGTGTTTTAATAGCCTTTTCAGATAACTGTGCATGTCCTGTCCACTGAACCCAAACTCAACAAAGTGATTTCCTAAAGATTAGTTGCAAAGAAGGATCTTAAACCTTATCGGTAAAGATTTTGTATCCTATTATATTTAAAAAAACAAAAACAAAACAAAACAAAAAAACCTCTTAAATAGCTCATAAAGGACATATAAAGCTGTGCTGCCTCATATATGGTACCACCAGCCACAGCTGGCCTTTGGGCATTTGAAATGTCACCAGTTTGACAGAAGAACTAAATTTTAAGTGTTATTTCATTTTAATGTATTTAAATAAATTATTCAAAAAAACTTTTTTTAAGTTTCTCTAAAGGAACATCTGAAGGATATCTTATTCAGGTGATTCTTAATGGAAATAAGGAATCACCCTCCAGGTCTCCAATTTGTATTTTACCCAGCAAAGAAAGGAATGAGAATCATTCTCATTGGAAAAATGAATCATCAGAGAGTGCACAGCATGTTGGGTACAGATGTCTGCTTCTCAAGAGATAGACATTAGCCATGACCACGCTCAGAAGGAAGGGGAGGAGTAGAAGTAACAGCATCAAAGGAAGATGTCCATTTTCAAAGTATTCTGCAGATATTAACTCCTTTCGCATTGTTATAATCCTATTATAGAAAGATAATCTACATTTTACTGATGAGAGACAATAAGCAAAGTAATTTAAAAAGCCCTCCTACCCATCTATGTGTGTGTGTCCATACATAGATTATATAGCCTATAATCTATATATGACAATATCTATCTTGTTGAAGAAGCTCAGAAGTGTCCCCCTTCTGGTTTCTATTTGTTTGTTAAATCTATTTATGCCTGGTTTTGTTAATAAACTGGCAATTAAGTAAATTTCAACAGTCTATATAGTCAGACTGATGATCTATGTCACAACAAATATTCTTTTTTTTTCCAATTTATTTATTTTCAGAAAAACAGTATTCATTATTTTTTCACCACACCCAGTGCTCCATGCAATCCGTGCCCTCTATAATATCCACCACCTGGTACCCCAACCTCCCACCCCCCCGCCACTTCAAACCCCTCAGACTGTTTTTCAGAGTCCATAGTCTCTCATGGTTCACCTCCCCTTCCAATTTACCCAAATTCCCTACTCCTCTCTAACGCCCCTTGTCCTCCATGCTATTTGTTATGCTCCACAAATAAGTGAAACCATATGATAATTGACTCTCTCTGCTTGACTTATTTCACTCAGCATAATCTCTTCCAGTCCCGTCCATGTTGCTACAAAAGTTGGGTATTCATCCTTTCTGATGGAGGCATAATACTCCATAGTGTATATGGACCACATCTTCCTTATCCATTCATCCGTTGAAGGGCATCTTGGTTCTTTCCACAGTTTGGCGACCGTGGCCATTGCTGCTATAAACATTGGGGTACAGATGGCCCTTCTTTTCACGACATCTGTGTCTTTGGGGTAAATACCCAGGAATGCAATTGCAGGGTCGTAGGGAAGCTCTATTTTTAATTTCTTGAGGAATCTCCACACTGTTCTCCAAAGAGGCTGCACCAACTTGCATTCCCACCAACAGTGTAAGAGGGTTCCCCTTTCTCCACATCCTCTCCAACACATGTTGTTTCCTGTTTTGTTAATTTTGGCCATTCTAACTGGTGTAAGGTGATATCTCAATGTGGTTTTAATTTGAATCTCCCTGAGGGCTAATGATGATGAGCATTTTTTCATGTGTCTGATAGCCATTTGTATGTCTTGATTGGAGAAGTGTCTGTTCATATCTTCTGCCCATTTTTTGATGTGTTTGTCTGTTTCGTGTGGGTTGAGTTTGAGGAGTTCATTATAGATCCTGGATATCAACCTTTTGTCTGTACTGTCATTTGCAAATATCTTCTCCCATTCCATGGGTTGCCTCTTTGTTTTCTTAACTGTTTCCTTTGCTGTGCAGAAGCTTTTGATTTTGATGAAGTCCCAGAAGTTTATTTTCGCTTTTGTTTCCTTTGCCTTTGGAGACGTATCTTGAAAGAAGTTGCTGTGGCTGATATCAAAGAGATTACTGCCTATGTTCTCCTCTAAGATTCTGATGGATTCCTGTCTCACGTTGAGGTCCATTTTGAGTTGATCTTTGTGTATGGTGTAAGAGAATGGTCGAGTTTCATTCTTCTACATATAGCTGTCCTGTTTTCCCAGCACCATTTATTGAAGAGACTGTCTTTTTTCCACTGTATATTTTTTCCTGTTTTGTCAAAGATTATTTGACCTTCAAGTTGAGGGTCCATATCTGGGCTCTCTACTCTGTTCCACTGGTCTATGTGTCTGTTTTTATGCCAGTACCATGCTGTCTTGGTGATCACAGCTTTGTAATAAAGCTTGAAATCAGGTAAGGTGATGCCGCCAGCTTTTTTTTTGTTTTTCAACATTTCCTTAGCGATTCAGGGTCTCTTCTGATTCCATACAAATTTTAGGATTATTTGCTCCAGCTCTTTGAAGAATGCCGGTGGAATTTTGATCGGAATGGCATTAAAAGTATAGATTGCTCTAGGCAGTATAGACATTTTAACAATGTTTATTCTTCCGATCCAAGAGCATGGAATGGTCTTCCATCTTTTTGTGTCTTCTTCAATTTCTTCCATGAGTGTTCTATAGTTCCTCAAGTACAGATCCTTTACCTCTTCAGTTAGGTTTATTCCAAGGTATCTTATGGTTCTTGGTGCTATAGTAAATGGAATCAATTCTCTAATTTCCCTTTCTATATTTTCGTTGTTAGTGTATAAGAAAGCCACTGATTTCTGCACATTGACTTTGTATCCTGCCACGTTGCTGAATTGCTGTATGAGTTCTAGTAGTTTGGTGGTGGAGTCTTTTGGGTTTTCCATATAAAGAATCATGTCATCTGCGAAGAGAGAGAGTTTGACTTCTTCATTACCAATTTGGATACCTTTTATTTCTGTCTGTTGTCTGATTGCTGTTGCTAGGGCTTCTAATACTATGTTGAACAACATTCGCAAATCAATCAATGTGATACAACAAATTAATATGAGAAGAGAGAAGAACCACATGGTCCTCTCAATTGATGCAGAAAAAGCATTTGACAAAATCCAACATCCGTTCCTGATTAAAACGCTCCAAAGTATAGGGATAGAGGGAACATTCCTGAACCTCATCAAATCTATCTATGAAAGACCCACAGCAAATATCATCCTCAATGGGAAAAAGCTTGCAGCCTTCCCATTGAGATCAGGAACAAGACAAGGATGCCCACTTTCACCACTCTTGTTCAACATAGTATTAGAAGCCCACAACAAATATTCTAAGGTCTGAATGTCCAGCCTTTCTGCACAGATTCATTTTAAAAATCAGGGTTTCCAGGCTGTTATTCACTTATTACAGTATAGACAGAAACTGACATGCATATTCACAAGGGTGTTTTCATCAAAGCCGTTGTTTCTCATTAAGCCACCTGCATCCAATGCCAAATGACCAGCTCGCTCACATGGAAACCATAGGTGGAACCCATAGATCATGGGCAAACCTCATTTCAGCCAATGGTTTTAGTTTTCTTCCCTCATGAAAGCCGCTAAGAGGCAGTCGGGACTTTATATCCTCTCCTCTCGCTGGTAGAAGTGTTAATGCGTGATGCAATGGCCAAAGCACAGCGCCCAGGGGGACGAGGAGAAGGAGCAACTACGTGGGACCCCTCCGCATCATCCCCGCAGCGGGAACTCCCCGCCCTGGAGGCCGCTCCTGGCGCAGACCGCTTGCTCCACCCTCTAGAGCGAACCCGACAAACACCGTGAAACCTCCACACCTGCTTGTTCTGAAATTGCTCAACAGACTGTATGAGGCGGTTAAATCAAAGCCCGATTTGCTATCGCTGCCAGTCAGATTCCCCTGGTAGTATTAGCTATCTTTAAAACATATTTCCATGGCAACTAGTTTTAAAAACACACTCGACTAGCCAGGCTCTGCCGTTTTGCGGGCCGGCAAAACCCGAGTGGCCTCTTCCGATCCGAAATCTTGTCTGCCAAGAGAGGGACTCTGAGGCCACGATGAGAAGAGGGAGAGCTGTATCCCGGCCCCCACTAGGGCACAGGACAATTACGGAGCCTCCGGGGGCATGCGCCCCACCTCTTTCAGGGTGCTGGCCAAGTTAGCTGGGGGGGATTTGTCATAGTCTCGCCGTTTCTTTCCATGAAGTCACCCTCCTCCACCCTCTTCCTGAGTTTTGCAAACCCAGCCCTGCTGCTGGAAATCCCACCTCCTGCCCCTTTAGTTTTGGGGGGTTTGGGGGTTGTTTGTTTGTTTGTTTGTTTGTTCGTTTTGTTTTGTTTTGTTTGTTTTAGCTCTGCCCTAGATGCTAAGGACACTCAGAATAAGATCATTTCAGAAGTGAGGGAAAAAACCGTGTGAGCTCTATGGAACAAAGAATGAGGAACACGTTTCTCAGATACCCTGTATTTCACAACTACCTGGCTTTTCATAATGTCCACGTCAGTTTGGGTTGAGGCTTGATCCAGAGACTCTGATACTCCTGAATTCTTAACCTTTTATTAAGAGAAACTGTGAGTTTTCTGTAGAGGTGGAAGGTAGAAGCCCCACAATGGTCTTCTCTCAGAGCAAAGGTGACACATTAATGGCTCTGAGCTAGTTCTTCACTCCCAAGAAACTTAGCACATTGTCAGTTATTCTCTGTCATCTCCCCAGGATGTAGATCTACCTATCATTAAGCCAGTTTTGTCAGATTGGGTGGGGGGAACAATTTGTAAACTTTGGATCAGAGCTAGGTCTCTTCGTGGATTGTTCTGATAGATGGGGCATACAATATGGTGATTTGGTGATTTGGCTGCACAGTGGGGACCACCTACCCAAATGTATCATCCTCCTACCACTGAGATGCAGCAGATTCCCACTCCTTGAGTTTGAGACATCATCTACTAAATGAGATGTATATCCGCAGTCATCAAACCCTTTTTTGAATTAAGGCGAGGTAGTATAAAACGTTCGATGAAAACAATACTCAAAAGAATAAAAAAGAAATCTGTAGGTCAGGACACTTATCTTGGAAGTCAGACATAGGCCATAAAATGTTGGGGCAAGAACATTTTACTGAACGGGAAGTGGGGGCTAAAATGATCTAGGATTTAAAAGAGCAGGTCCAGGTCGGGTCCTCACACAGCAGGATACATATCAGGTTGGGAGGGAGACTCCACAATGGCCTTCTAAAAGGAAGATATGTTACCTCATATGCTCTGCCCAGGACTCAGCTTGCATGGGTTTTCAATATACTCTCTCTGATTTAGGCCACATCAATATGTGGCTGGTGTCCATTTCAGCTATTTCATGATGACTACTGATCAGCATCATAGATCACTCATTCATTCAGCAGTCCTCATTGATCATTAAATGGCTGGAATTAATAGATTACCCAATTGAAGGTCTATTCATCTAATGCACTGGCATAAACAGTGAGTCTATGGGGAACCTGAGACCTAGATTTCCCACCACTGTGTAGTGCCTCATGACTCCTGGTGAGTATTTTTATATGTGATTATATATACTTTGGTGTTCATATATATGAAAACGTAAATGTAAGGTATCCAGAAAACTTGTATTAATTTGAACATAAGTCTGGAAATTGATGTAACTCAGAGGGAGCCACAGTGAAACCTACTTTTGGATTACCTATAAAGCCTTTATTAATTGTATAAACAGAACTTCTGGGAGAAACTTCCAGCATAAAATGCTTATAAGAGGAAAATAGTTTTAAGTAATTCAGGATTCCAATTTCACATGATTGATATATCAATTTAAAAGTATTCCCTCTTTTTCAAACAAGCTCTTCTTATTAGTTTATCAAAATAGGTCTCCTAAGAACACTTGTTTATCTGGGTTCTAGTATAATGTGCCCTTGGATAGTGGAAAACCTAGCTTAATGCTAACCAAAGTCCACTACTTGGACTGGGAACTGTGGACACATGAGCTGGGCTGAAGGAGAGGGCCTACCAATTCATTTTTCTGGACAGGATCCACAGTGGAACAGTGGGTGATGGAGAGGACAGAGACAATGTGTCTTTAAGAATTTACTTCTCAGGGCACCTGGGTGGCTCTGTTGGTTAAGCCTCTGCTTTTGGCTCAGGTCATGATCTCAGGGTCCTGGGATCAAGCCCCACATCGGGCTCTCTGCTCAGTGGGGAGCCTGCTTCCTCCTCTCTCTCTGCCTGTCTCTCTGCCTACTTGTGATCTCTCTCTCTCTGTGTCAAATAAATAAATAAAATCTTAAAAAAAATTAACTTCTCTGGCAGCCTAATGGATATTATCTAAAAACTGAGGAGGGCAGGGTGGTAGAAGGAACCTGAAAGAGCTATTTGTGGTAGTGACTTCATGAGGCATCTGGCTTTCATCTCCTCAGATGGTTCATTAGGTGATAAAATGGAAGGAATGGTAAGGAGAGAATTCTCCCTTCCTCGTGAAGTACCCATGATTTCACATCATTGGTGATTCTGGAGAGAACAAGGTGGCTACCATTTGGAGGTACTAAGGATGTGTTCATAAGTGCATGGCACTCATAAATATGAAATTCCCAGATATAATCATGGGCAAGGGACAATGTGGAGACTAGAGAAGGTACTTGGGGATAAAAGTGGGTGTGGCTTAATGATTCAGCCAAATATGGCTTCTGACAATTGAAGTGGCACTATTTATATATATAATTGATGTTTCACAGAAAATTTGAGCTATCCCTGAAAATAATGAAACTAAATTTATTTAAAATCTATTTGGAAGGAATATAATGTGGAAAAGGGCATAGGCTTTGAAACAAAGCTGAATTCAAATTCTGACTGTCAATTATTATCTGCATGACTTTGGGCAAGTTGCTTAATGTGGCTGACTGCTTAAACCCATTTCCTCTCCCTACCGAGCACACACCTTAATTATGTCTCCCAGCCTCTCTAGCAGCCAAGAGTATCCATATAACGGAGCTCTGGCAAATATACCACAGACTGAACTAATATATGGCATGTCTAGGTTTAGGCCATTAAAACTTCTTGTGCTCAGTTAACTTGGCATTAACTTGAACATCAGTCTGAAACTGATACAGCTCAGAAGGAGTCAGACTGAAATCTAATTTGTGGTTACATATAAAGCCTTTATTAATTGTATAAATAGTATTTCTAACAGGAACTTATGAAGTATTCAAAAGAAAACTGTATGTCTCTAAAGGGTAGCAGAGCCCTGGGCCCAGATTGACAACACAAAAGGACATTCACCAGCCAGGAATGCTTGTTTTGGGTTCTGCTAGAGCAAGAAATGAACTTTTATTGTCTTAAACCGCTAAGGTTGAGATTTATACACTGTAGTCGTTAGCATCATTACATTAACTGAATCCACCTGAACTTCAATTTCTTCTCATTAAAAAGGAAAAAAATAGTGTCTAAGTTACTTGGTGGTTTAAGCATTAACTGTAGAGTCTGGGACACAGTAAGTGCTAAATAAATAGCAGATATTATTATTATTATTTAATCTCTTATGTGCATTTCCTCTTCATTAGTTATCCTTCTGTTGTAATTGAGGAGTTAATTGTTTTTTCTTTGGAAGCAGGGGGAACAAATCACATTTATGAAAGCAAAAACACAGTATCAGTCTTAGACGGGAAGGAAAAATAATTTATTGATCCAGTATGGGCATCACTTGTAATTTATGTGAACTTGGGTACAATTCTTAAGTTTTCTGGGACTCAGTTTCTTTATTTGTAAAGCATGTATAACAGCCCATGCCTTGGGGCAACAGGGTGGCTCAGTTGGTTAAGCTTCTGCCTTCAGCTCAGGTCATGATCTCCAGGACCTGGAATTGACCCCTACCTGGGCCTCCTTGCAGAGATGGGGGTTTATTTCTCCCTCTGTCTTTGCCCTGCCCATGCTCTCTCTCTCTCTCAAATAAATAAATGAAAACTTTAAAAAAATAAAGAAAACAAGGCATATAGGAGGATAAAATGTAGCAACAAATGTAAAAGTATTCTTTCATCTTTGGAGTTCCAATAAAATCTGTTTGTTGTTACAGAATACCAATTTTATACCCACAAAAACAAGCGGGTTTAATGCAAACATTATCATCCCAAACAGTATCTGATTTTCCACTCCACTACCAAAGTTACTGCTTTTTATTGTACTTGTTTATTATTATGCTTTTAATGTAGGTGAATACAGGTGACTGACATTAATTTTCCACTTTTTAGGGTTTTTAAGTTGAGGAGCTAACTGTAGTCATGCATTTGAAAATGTCCCGTTTTCTTTTTTATTTTAAAGGAAGAAAAAAGACATTGCTAGCAGTAAATCATGTATGCCCAAATTGAATTTGATGGGTCAAGAAAAAGTAAGAGCCTCACTTTCTAATGTCACTGAAATATCCTCTGGAGAGAAATGCACTGGGACCTGGGGTTTCATTAGGATCAAACCAAATCTTGGCAGATGTCAGTTAAGCAAGCTCTGTGATGAATCTATGATCCACTTTAACCTTTTCAATATGTTCTCTCAATTTTACAATTTATAATATTTGAAAACTCTTCCAATGAATTTTATTACCATGAGTTGTAGGTTATCAAAAAGTAAGGCCTTCCTGGAGTTGTATTTTGTATGTTCCTCACATCACCATACCATGCCAGGCATGGGGATGTCTACCTTTCTCTATATATGGAGTTAAAACTCTGAATATTGAAAATACCTATGCCTAGGTCCTGAAGAAGAAAATTGCAGTCCCTCATATCTTAAAGGAGATCAATGAAACTATTGAGCAGATGATGTTCTAGAGTTGTGTGAAGGAGAGTGGAAGGAAAATTTTTATTTAATAATTCAACAAATGATTAAAGTATGGAACCTTAACCACATGACCAAAATGAACATTATCATTAATGTCAAGTTGATATCATGTACCCCCCACATATGATGTGGTAAGAAGAGCACTCCACCTCTGTCATATTTTTGAAAAAACAAAAACAAAACAAAACAAAAAACGACCAATCTATTTAAAAATGAATGATGAAAAACATCAGACAAACACAAACTGAACAACAATCCACAAAAATCTCTGACCAGCACTTACAAAACTGTTAAGGACATGAAAAATAAGGAGGGACTAAGGAATTGTTGTAGGTCAGAGGAGAACAAGAAAATGTGACAAGTAAATACAATTTGGTATCTTGGATTCGATCTTGGAACAGAAAAAAAAAGGTAATCATTGGAAAAACTGGTGAAATCTAGAGTTTGATTAATAGTAATACACAATGGTGGTTGCTTAGTTTGGGCAAATATACCACAGTAATGTGAAATGATTACATTAAAGGAAAGTAGACCCAGGTTAGAGGTATATAGGAGCTCTCTGCACTATCTTTGTTGTACTTCTATACATTTAAAATTATTCAAAATAAAAATTTCATTAAAATAATGTCTATAATTTCAATAAAAATAAAACCTTTTAATACATTTCAGAAATAAATATTTAATTAGGAGGATTTTATTTTTATTTAAAACATTAAAATAAAACTTTTAATAAATGCACAATTTTTTTTATAAATAAATTTCTCTTTCAGGAAAAGGAGATGTAGCATTCTGGAAAGATGATGGTAATGGTGTTGTTTTCAATCTCTCTGAATCAATACATAAAAAAGACAAAGCAGCTAATAGCAAAACAAACACTCATGACAAAATTAACCACAAATCTAGTTAATGTGTTATCTCCATGAACACTAAAATGCCAGCAGGTGGAGATGAACCACCAACAGTCATCAGCATTGCATAGAGCATAATCTGTGTGGGAGGAAGCAGAGGGAAGCATCAGATGCATCTGAAGATAGAACCTCAAAATAGCCGACAAATATTTACAGGAGCTCATGACCAACAAATTTGAGAAAACACCTGAAACTGGGAGAGGTTGTGCCCATTATAATAGTGGGTGAGTATAAGGACCCCTCAGTAAGCTATAAAGGGTCTGGAGCATCAGTGTCCCTGTGAATTGCCCCACTGGGCCTCCCTTACATGGTTAGACCATTTGGTGAGGAAAACTGCCGGGATGGAAATTAAAATTGAGCAAGTTAGGGACATAAAGATGAAAGAAAAAGAAGATCCAGATAAAAATAGGAAGAGAGAACAGAGCCAGGAAGTCTCAGAAAGAAAGCTGCTCTATTTTTAAATACTATATGACAAACATCAACAACAAACCAAAAGAGGGCATTTTAAGAAATTCAAAAAGTTATTTTGTACAGAAATTCCTTTAAAACTTCAGAAAGTTAATTTCTCAAAAGTGAGCAACAGAAAACAATCAAAATCCAATCCCAAACCAAGCTATTAGGAGATAAATAAGAAGGAACAGAATAATATTCACCTGGACCTGCCAGAAAGTCATACTGACCAAACAGGTAAAAATTGTACCTACTATTTTGAAACATGAAAGAACAGCATAAATTAAAATTACAAAAAATTCTGAGTTGAAACAACATGACTCAGTAAAGAATTAGAAGTAAAATAATCACTTCAGACTTTTAAACTCATGGTTTTATCAGATTATTAAAAAGAATACAAGAAAAAAAATACAAGAAAAAATAAGGACAATAAGTAATACCTGGAGGGAAAGACAAAGTGAAAATAAGAAAGTATTTAAAAATCAGAAAAAAATGAAGAGATAAAAAATTTCAAGAGAAAGTGACAAATATTGACAATGAACAAAAAACAAAAAATGAAAAGGATAATAGAAATCCCTGAAGAATAAGATGAAAATGAAGAAATACTAAAAATTAGAATTCAAGAAAACTCAAATTGAAAATAGATGAACGTTTGTACTGAATAAGCCCGTTATACACCTGATATCAACTCAGAATGATCAATAAGACATATTCTTATATGACTTTAAGGATGAAAAAAAAAAGGTGCTTTAGACATCTAGTTAGAATAAATCACTTACAAGGGAAATTAGATTGTCATCAGACTTTTAACAGTGATGTTCTATACCAGAAGAAAATGGAGTCACATATTTAATACACTCAAAGAAAAAAATGTGAATGTTTTATATCCAGCTGAACTGACTTTCAGGTATAAATTGTACAATGCATTATAAATATGTGGAATATTGTTTTCAAGAGATCTTCTTGAAGAAACTTCTAGATGGCAAACTCAACACAATGAAGATGATTTGAGACATGGATATAATGACTAGTGATAAACAGTATAGAGTTCCTTGAAAAATTAAGATTAAGTGAGGGCTAAGAAGAAGACACTGTCTAATGACTATATGCTTTGACTATACCATAATTACAAAAATATGAGGGGGAGGAAATTAAGACAAAGTTTTGAGAAAACTGTTTTTAGTAACTTTATTGATGGGAGTAGTATTCTCAATTGTTGTATGGATAACATGGAATGAGGTCAATGAGCACTTCACAGGATACTCTGTCATTCTCTAGTCCTTGAGAAGCAGAATTCTCTGTATTAAAAAGTAAAAATCCAATAGCTTAAATTTTAATTGGAAATGTCAGAATGAACAAATGAAGTATTTCATTTAAAAAATTTTTCCTATCTTCTAACTCTGTTCATTAAAAAGTCATAGACAAATAACAAACCCAGTAGCAATGGACATCTCTTGGGTCGCAGAAATTGTGATCTTGAAATACCATTTCTCACTAAAAGAAACCAGGCATTTTCAGATAATGGCTGATTTGGAAAATGATCCTAAAATATCTTTTTGTAGATGATAGCAAGGAAACTACCAAAAACTACTACCATTTGTCTAAAGGATTGGGGCACTAACTTGAATAGGCTTACACCAGGCAAAGAGGGGACAATTTCTGCCTTAAAAAAAGAAAATAGAATGGATTGACCCTGTCAAGTATGTTTAAATTTATAAGTCCATAATAATACAAAAAAGTTAGCCTTTGAAGAATATTAAGAAATAAGTTCATCTTCTTGAAATCTGGTAAACAAAGGCATTCTATCTACCATTTACCCTTCCTTTCCTATACTTTCCCATAGAAACTGTGCTAAAGGGAAACCAAATCATAGATGAAGTGAAGTGTCTCTTCATAGAGTATTCCAACTGTTAAAATGAAGTGAAAAATCTGAAAATCACTATTTTGCAAGATTCAATGAATTAGTGGATTCATTAATAGGCATTGAGTATCTTCAAAAGAGGGATGAACAGACATTTTGTGTCTCGGGATGAAAGAACATACTACTATCTACAGTCTAGATAACAGTTGTTGAAAATGGGCTATGTGTACACAGAATAATGGCCCCCAGAGATTCACCTTTTATTTAGAAAAAAATTTTATTTATTAACTGATTTGAGAAAGAAAGAGAAAGAGGGAGAAAAAGCTGGAGCAGGAGGGGAACAGAGGTGGAGAGACAAGCAGACTCTGCACTGAGCATGAAGCTGGCCTCAATCCCATGATCCTGAGATCATGAACTGAGCCACAATCAGGAGGCTTGACTGACTGAGCCACCTAGGCAACCCCAAAAATTCACCTTCTAATCCCCAGAACCTGAGAATGTGTTACCTTCATATGGCAAAAGGGACTTTATAGTTGCCAATAAGTTAAGGATATTGAGATAGGGAGATGGAAATATGCTGAGAAGATAGAATGTTGTTGTCAGAGATAGAATGAAAGCCTGAAATTAGGAGTATAAAGAATCACAATCTACCTACCAAAGTGTCCCAACAACTGCAAAATGATCAATGTGATACACTATGTTAATAAGAGAAAGGACAAGAACCATATGATCCTCTCAATAGATGCAGAAATAGAATTTGTCAAACTACAGCATCCTTTCTTGATTAAAACTTCACAGTGTAAGGAAAAAGGGAACATATCTCAGTATTATAGAAGCCATATATGAAAAGCCCACAGTGAATATCATTCTCAATGGGGAAAAACTGAGAGCTTTTCCCTTAAGGTCAGGAACAGGGATGTCCACAATCACCACTGTTATTCAACATAGTACTAGAAGTCCTAGCCTCAGCAATCAGACCACAAAAAGAAATAAAAGACGTCCAAGTCAGCAAAGAAGTCAAACTCTCACTCTTTAAAGATGACATGGTACTCTATGTGGAAAACCCAAAGGACTCCACCCGAAAATATCTAGAACTCATGCTAGAATTCAGCAAAGTGACAAGATATAAAATCTATGTGCAGAAATCAGTCACATTTCTATACTAACAATGAGACGGAAAAAAAATTAAGAAGTCAAGCCTATTTACAATTGCACCAAAATCCATAAGATACCTAGGAATAAACTTAACCAAAGAGGCAAAGTATCTGTATTCAGAAAAAGCTAGTGTTGATGTATTCATATAGAACACTCATGAAAGAAATTGAGGAAGACACAAAGAAATGGAAAAACATTTCCATGTTCATTGGTTGAAAGAACAAATATTGTTAAAATGTCTATGCTACCTACCACAATTTACAGATTCAATGAAATCTCTATCAAAATACCATTGACATTTTTTACAGTGCTGGAACAAACAATCATAAAATTTGTATGGAACATAAAAGACCCTGAATCATGAGGGAAATGTTGAAAAAGAAAACCAAAGGTAGGGCATCACAATGCCTGACTTCACGCTATATTACAAAGCTGTGAACATCAAGACCGTATGGTACTGACACAAAAACAGACACACTGATCAATGGAACATAATAAAGAACCCTGAAATGGACCCTAACTCTATGGGCAACTAATCATTGACAAAGCAGGAAAGAATATTCAATGGAAAAAAGAGGAGAAGTGAGTTGGGGGAAATTGAAGGAGGAGACAAACCATGAGAGACTGTGGACTCTGAAAAACAAACTGAGGGTTTTGGTAGGGAGGGGGGCAGGTGGTTGGGTGAGCCTGGTGGTGGGTATTGTGGAGGGCACATATTGCATGGAGCACTGGGTGTGGTGCATAAACAATGATTTCTGGAACACTGAAATGAAATAAAATAAAACAAAATGAAAAGAAAAAAGACAGAGTCCTCAACAAACAGTGTTGGGAGAATTGGACAGCCATATGCAAAAGAATGAAACTGGGCCATTTTCTTACCCAAAAATAGACTCAAAATTGATGAAAGACCTCAGTGTGAGACAGGATTCCATCAACATCCTAGAGAAGAACACAAACAGGAATTTCTGTGACCGTGGCCATAGCAACTTCTTGCTAGACACATCTCCAAAGTCAAGACAACAGACAGAATGGGCAAAGATATTTGCAAATGTCTTATCAGATAAAGGGTTAGTATCCAAATCTATAAAGAACTTATCAAACTCAACACCCAAATAAATAATCCAATCAAGAAATGGGCAGAAGACATGAACAGACATTTCTCCAAAGAAGACATCCAAACGGACAATAGACACATGAAAAAATGTTCAACATCACTTGGCATCAGGGAAATACAAGTCAAAACCACAATGAGATACCACCTCACACCTGTCAGAATGGCTAAAATTAACAAATCAGGAAACGACAGATGCTGGCAAGGATGCAGAGAAAGGGGACCCCTCCTACACTATTGGTGGGAATGCAAGCTGGTGCAGCCACTCTGGAAAACTATATGGATGTTTCTTGAAAAGTTGAAAATAGAGCTATCCTATAACCCAGCAAGTGTACTACTAGGTATTTACCCCAAAGATACAAATATAGTGATCCAAAGGGGCACCTGCACCCCAATGTTTATAGCACTAATGTCCATAATAGCCAAACTATGGAAAGAGACCAGATGTCCATTGACAGATGAATGGATAAAGAAGATGTGAGATAGATATCTATATCTACATCTGTATCTATATCTATATCTATACATGATGAAATACTACTCAGCTCTTCCCCCTCACCCCCCCAAAAAAAAGAAATCTTGCAATTTGCAGTGACTTGGATGGAATTAGAGGGTATTATGCTAAGCGAAATAAGTCAACCAGAGAAAGACAATTATATGATCTCGCTCATATTTGGAATTTAAGAAATAAAACAGGATCATAGGGGAATGGAGGGGAAAATAGAACAAGATAAAATCAGAAAAGGAGACAAACCATTAGAGACTCTTAATGATAGAAAACAAACTGAGGGTTGCTGGAGGGGAGAGGGATGGGGAAATGGTGTAACTTAGTGATGGACATTAAGGAGAACACATGATATAATGAGTACTGGGTATATATAAGACTAATGAATCACTGAACCCTACCTCTAAAACTAATAATATATATTAATGGAATTTAATTTAAAAAGTTAAAAAATTTAAAAGTATAAAAATAAATCACAATCGTGGTTCAGAGTTTCTCTTTGAATCTGGGTTCCCTAAGAGAATGAAACTGTAAAACCCTTAGATATCTAAAATAAGTAATGCATTAACTTCCTACGTATCTAGAATGATATAGTTATGTACCATCCTTATAAGTTTCGAGAACCTATTCTCTCAAATCATGCACAGCATTCCGTGACTCATATGAGGAAACTCTTTTGAGAAAGGCTGGCAGTATGGCCATGGGAATAATTGTCTGAAGTAGATAGAGGACAAGGTTATTGAAAAAGTTCAAGGAACAGAGAGACCAGGGTATTGATAGGATCATCTATATGTATTTTGAATTCACTGAGAATTAAGACAAGAACAGCATTGGAGCTGAAATTCTTGAAAAAGAGAGAGGTGACCCAGGAGTACATAGATAACAACAACAATGAAAAGTAGAGGGTGGTGTGATTTCATGATGGGAATACAAAGTGGGTTTTCAGGGAGCAGGGGAAGGAAATAAACAGAATGCAGCCACAAGGGGAAAGGAAGAAATCGAGCTTCCCCCTCCTCCAGGCCCTGAGGCAGGAGAACTGTGGAAGGTAAGACAGCCACCACTTAAGGGGCCTCAGGAAAGCAGGGTCCTGCAGGGTTGGGGGAGAGTCTGACCTTATCCAGAGGGTGGAGAAAACATTCACAAAATAAAGGAAATTAAAAAAAAGAAAGAAAATAAAGGAAATAGAGCATTTTGCTGGCAATAGACCCTGATTTCCAGAGAGCATGGTGGAAGGGATCAAGAATTGAGGAGGTGTGGGAGAAGAAAGCAGTGTAAAACAGATCCAGAGTCTTACAAGAATTCCAGGTGTGGGAGATGCAGGGTGAGCTGGACGTCAGCGGCTGTGGTGGCTGACATACATGGGAATAGAGGGCTTGGTGAGATTAGGCAAGCAGATTCAAGGCAATTAGTGAGGGCAAGTGTTGGGGGAAAGGAACAGGTGTGTTTCAAGAGCCCCCTGATTTCAAGAGGGCCTAGGTGATTTTGGATCCAGTCCATATCGCTAGCCTATGTAACTACAGTTTTAAATTTGGGAGCATCACACACCTCTTCAAGAATCTTAGGAAAGCGATAGATCATCTACTCAGAAAAATGTAGATAAACTCAAAATCATGAATGGAGTTTCAAGGTAGGGTTTTTAGACCTAAACACATCCATACATCGGTCTCACCCATTCTCATTTTACATCTGTGAATTCAAATTAGGAAGAGATGAGTTAGACTCTGCTTTTTGCTGTGACAGGATTATATGACATATGCTAAATTTAAAGGGAGAGTACTTTGTTACCCCTCCAGGGAAACTTATTTGCATTTGAACACAGACATGCTAAAGACAAAAGTTAATCCAAAGGCACTATACTGTGTTGGGACAGGAAGAGAGCGAGGCCAACAGATGAGCAGGGTCTCTTAAAATCCACCAGGGAGGCAATGATCTACTTCGCTCCCACCAAGGCGTAGAATCATCATTTAAGAGACACCTGTGCAAGAGGGGAAGGAGGCGGGGGTGTAGGGAGAGGGGGCGAGGGGCGGTGCTTTCGAAGAACCAAACAAAGGAGCAGAAACAAACACAGGTCCCACCCTTAAGAAATGGAAAACTCGTGCTCGCTTAGGCAGCACATATACTAAAAAAAAAAAAAAAAAAAAAAAAAAAAGAAATGGAAAACTCAATACCCTGGTGTCAGCCTGAATATGTACCTTCTAGTCTTGCCTCTGTCTCTCCATTATGATCTTGGCTTGGTCACTTAATTTCTCTATATTTTGGTTTTAATAGCTGTAAAATGGGAATCATAGTATCTGCCTCCAGGAAATTCAGGGAAGGAGGTAGTCATGGAGATGTTAGTGTTAATTTCAATCAGGGAGGCTAATACAAGAACCACCTGTTGTCTTTCCTCAACTCCTTGGCTGAGCGCACAAGAGCTGAAGAGCACAGCCTCTTGGGAAGAGAGTCACAGAAAATCACTGGCCCCCCAAATCACATTAACTGAAGAGAGGACATGAGGATTCTCTCCTGTGGGACTCACTCTAGCTGGGCTTGACAATTCAGAAGATAAGCTTCATGGACAGCTAAGAGCTCTCATGTTTTAAAGGCTAGTGTTGATGTAGCAATTTGTGAAATGAAATGTTACATATAAATAAGAAATGGAGTAGTTCCTGGGAAACGAGGAAGCTAGGGTAAGATATCTTGAAAAATGCTAGCTTCTATGTCATTGAAATTATACAGGCATTCTGTATTTTAAGAGATATTTGCATGCTTTAGAATCCAAGCAAAAGAGTCAAAATGTTTTTCTTAAAATGGAATGTACAATTTATTCAGATCCTCAATTAATGTTTGGATTGACTAAATTAAAAATTACAACATCTACTCATATTAATTTTGCCCTTTTAATATCAAATGAGATTATATTTTAATTCTATAAATTCCAAACAGATAAAGAATTCAAGCTTCATTGGATATCTCACCTAATTTTTAAATGACATGATTGATAGTTGTTTTCTAATTTGGAGAAATACAATTTGCATTTCTTCTTAAGCGTCAAGGTTGCAGAGGCCTTTTATTTGTCAGAATGATAAACTTTGTATGCAAAAGGTCACAAAGGAAGTAGCAAATTGGTGGATTGACATTTTCATCTAATTTAACACTAACATAATTGCAGGTATAAAAATCTGAAATGGAAATAAATTAGAATTATACTCCTGCCATTTTGTATTGTCTTTCCATGGGCTAGGAAAAAAAAAACACATTAAAAATTAATCCATTGACTTGAAAGAGGAGATATAATTGGGCTTAGAGGCTAGTAAATGAAGAGCAAAGCTTTGAGACTTATCAGTATCTGTTTTTACTAACCTATCTAGATACAGACTTTCTGATTCTTGTATGCCAGTGGATTTGGCATAATGAACACAATAAACCCAAACGTTCTGTCTTCTTTTTTCTGGTTTTTCTTCTTTAATTGGATTTCTTTATTTTTCAAAAGGCTCATACTTCACATAGACGGAGTTTATTGGCCTTTGGCACCAACAATCTGTCATGTAGATTCCAAATCAACCTAGGAAATTCGTCATAGAGAGGCAGAGGGGGATTGCTGCTGAATGGTTATCTCTTCTGTGGGCATCTGAGCCTCTTTTTAGCAGGGCAGGATTTTTATTTCAAGGTCAGAGATCATATATTTCCTCAGATCAAATTTTCAAGAAGTTGGAAAACTCAATATGTAGTAAATAAAAAATTCTTAATTACAGATGGAATAATCTTATGAGGTAAATTATCCTTATTTTAGAGCTTGAAGTTCTTTAAATGTTGACAATGAACTAGAAATGGCAGATCTGAGATTCTAACCTGGTGTATTAGACTTGAATAATCAGCTAAGAAAATCTAGTGAACTGTCTGGTATCTATTATCTAGCTTCTGTATCAATCATATATACACCATTATAAAAACCATCTATATTACATATAGTATAATATATAGTCTTTTCACACAGTATATATTTTTATTATATAGCCACATGTATGGCCACAAAATGAACCTTGAACATTAACAACAACAGCACAAAACACTTGAGGTTCTTTTATTCAACATCAGCTAACTGGATTTAAAATGGAAGCCGTGTAATTTCACCTTAAGGCTGTATCTTCTGGGCACTGTTTCGATGTCAGCTTGCACATGGCTGGGGACAGAACAGAGCAGAGATGGCAGAGTGGGGACACACATGAGGCACTAGTAGGAATGGGAAGAGCAATGGAAGCAGCTCCACAGAGTAGCTGTGGGCAACACGGAGCCCTCCCCCTTCACACTCACCTTCCAGCTCCCATGAAGGGAGAGGAGTCATGGCTGGAGGGACACAGAGTGATTAACATCCTGGTTTACACCTTGACACCTTGTTAAGCTGAATCAGCTCTGGTCAACTTGGGACTTCACCTGAACATTGACTCACTTTCTTATTAAATTATTATTTATTATTATTATTAAATTCCTATGCTCTCTAGGAACTGCTTAGCTTCCCAGCAATGATTTGCACACACCTTTCCCTGAAGATGATGTGCATGTTGGTGAGAGCTCTGCCAGGTCCCCTACGTGGCCTCCTTGCTGCCTGGCACCACTCAAGCTTGCTGACAGGGGATAGCAGCGACCTCTGTGGACAGCTGGCCCTGCCCACACCTGCAGAAGGAAGACAGTCTTCCCTCTTGTAATATTGCCTTGTGGCTGATGTGCAGCATCTCAAGTCAGGCTGCCTGGACTCAAGTCCCAGCTTTGACCTGGAGTGTCTGTGACTTAGAGGATGTTACATGAATACTATCTCACAGTTTCCTTATCTCTGAAACAATCAGGGGAAATAACAGGACTTGCTTCTTAAGTTGTTATGAGAATTAAATAAGATAACAAATGTAAATCTTTAGAAGAGTGCCTTATGCATAATAAGGCCTCAAAATAGGTACCTGATTAATATGTGCAAACTTTAGAGAACGTTCCTTCTCAAACTCACGATTTGTCTGGTAACATGAAGAATCTCACATCCTCTTAGGTAAATCCCAGATGCTATTTTCCAAAAAATACAAGAAATCTTGACAAAATCCTAGTATCATTTTCCATAAAATACTTGTTAACTCTCTGCTTCAAATATTTGGTGTCTGTTGGAATTACCCTAATGAAGATGAGTAAATGGTCCTCGTATTACTTACCCTGAAGTGGTGGTAACAACACAACAGCTCAGATTCTATAAGCCGCATATACCATGTTTGGGGACACACCTTGGCTTTAAAAAAGTCATCCTTGCACTTATCACTTCCCACTCTAGCCCCCAAATTTCCATCATAATACTTTTGAGCTCCTAGAGCATAGAAGAGCCAGATTCAAAGAGTTTATAATTATTTGGGCAGAAAAGGCATGCATGAGCGACAAGGTAAATAATAATATGAGACACCAGTTCAACAAATGTTAGATTTCAAGAAATATTTAGCGAGGGTCTATCTGCAAGACATAACTTATAGAAACTATGGGGACACATTACGCATAGAAAATAAATAGCAGAGTCTGTGCCCCAAGAACTCAGACTGGTGAAGGGTACAAACATACATATGAATATTTCTAATTCAAGAGATACTCTGGGGAGCACTAAAATAGAAGCAAGTGCTAAATGCGATAGGAGCAGTAAGACTCTTGAGGACAAGAGAAGGATGTGTCAAATAGAGAGGAGTGTTCGGGAAAGAAGAAAGGAGGCAAGTAAGGGCACAGAAACAGGGATGCCTGGGGCAGAGCGGGACGTCTCTACGAGAGAAGGGCATGGGGGGAACATTAAATATAGAGTAAAGATAGACACAGCTGCCATGCTGATGGCTGGCTGGATGCAGCAGGCTAAGGACGACTGACATGACTCAGAATGAAGGAGGAAGTCATTGAAGATTCTTAATAAGAACAAGGGCATAATCAGAATGTTGGTGGGAGGGTAGCTCAAGCGCAGGGTGTGGCAAAGAAGACTAAAACATGAGTCAGAACATTTGAGTTCTGGCTTGGTTGGAACGTTCTCGGTCGAACTCTGCTCCCATCTCTCTAAACCTCAGCACGGGATAATAATCGCTGCCTTCTTCCTAGGAAACAGAAACTCGGCATGGAGTAGGGTATGAGGGTTACTTGGTAGTGGGAGAGATTGCAGGCAGAGGGACCTCTGAGGGCCCTATTTACCAAATCCAGACAAGCCATTTGAACCCAGGCTGAGCCAAGCACAATAACATGGGATATCAAAGGGCTGGTTTTTTGGTTTTTTTTTTTTTTTTTTTTTTGGATAATTTATGCATGCATTGTGTTTTTGTGTTTACTCAGTCTTAGAGTTTTCTGTTTGGAGAGTGTTAACATTACCTCAAGAATAGCATGTTTGTATCACTTTCCACCATTTCCTCCTATCCTTGTGAGCAACTGTGAAAACAGGTATTATTTAAGTAGTTTAATGCTTAAGTTCTTCTCCTGCATTTTCATTAGAGATCAAATGAAGTATTTTCACTTTCTTAAAAATGAGAATAGGGGCACCTGGGTGGCTCTGTCAGTTGAGCATTTGATTCTTGGTTTTGGCTCAGGTCATGATCTCAGGGTCATGCGATTGGGCCCTGTGTGGGGCTCCCCACTCAGCAGGGAGTCTGCTTCCCTTCTACTACCACCACTCCCCTACCTTGCACAAACTCTCTCTCTAAAATAAACAAATAGATCTTTTAAATCTAGACCTTTTTTTTAAATTTTTAAATTTTTTAATAAACATATAATGTATTTTTATCCCCAGGGGTACAGGTCTGTGAATCGCCAGGTTTACACATTTCACAGCACTCATCATAGCACATACCCTCCCCAATGTCCATATCCCCACCACCCTCTCCCGTCCCCCCTCTCCCCAGCAACCCTCAGTCTGTTTTTTGAGATTGAGTCTTTTATGGTTTGTTTCCCTCCTGATCCTCTCCCTGATATGAGGAAATGGATCTTTTTAAAAATGAGAACACATATGATTAAATTTTACCATATTGTGCAATATTGTTATTTGAATTTTTTATCTTGAATCTCTCTATATAAAAAATATGTACATGTAAAAATATATGTTGTACATATATGTAAAATGTACATACATAAACATAAACTATACATGCACTGGTGTTTTTATATGGTCTGCTTTTTTCTATTGCTTAGATTTTGAACTCAATTTCTTTGGACTCCCTTTCTATCAGTTGGACATTGTCTACTTCTTATTAGGATGCACAGAAGTCCTTCAGCACCTCTATTTTCTCTCTTCTTTTACAACTCCTGGGCCCTGCCACAGGCCTTTATTAATGGTCCTTCAGAGGGGAATCCATCTCTCGTGGCAAGCTCCGGATCTCACACACAATGCTGGTCTGTGCTTCTTGCATATGCTAACAAACAAGCCCTTTCTTCCCAGTGGAATCCGTCACAGAAACATATATCTCCTAAGCGTACATCGGAAGCTGGCTTTATAAGCTGAGGCTGTAGATTTCTAGGCGCCTGTTTATTTCATAGTAATCCTATTCTTACTCCAAAAGGCAAAGGCTTGTCCTGTATCACCTGACTAATTGTAGAGCTATCCACCCACCACAGCCTTAGCCAGCCTGTTTTGGGGCTTCTAAGCATCCTGTAAAGAATATCTAAGCATGTCTTCTTCCACATCTTGGGGGAAAAAGAAACAGGACTTATTTCACCTAGAATATCTGCAAAAATAAAGGACTTACCAGGCTTCCAACAACTTAAATCGACACAGGCTTTTAAAACGTAGAGTTTGAAACTATGAATGGATATCACCAGCAGAGACACAGCCTTCATTTTCCGATCTCTGTACATTACTTTATTACAATGTAAATTGGCAGCAGGTTATTACCACTTTATTACTCAGATCACATACAGGTTGGCAGCTAATTATTGGATGAGCTCCTGGAGTGTGAGGAGAGGAAGTCTAGCATACAACCCCCACGTAATTTGTATCCCCACCCTTGACCACACTCATTCCTTTATCTAGCTCCATTTAATCTGCCATCTGCACAAACACTATCACACACAGGGATGCAGGCCGGAGCACAGACAGAAGCAAGTCGGAAGAGTTACCTTCCCTGAGATTGCAAAAAGGGCCCTGAAGACCCCAACCCTCAGTCCATTCTCTGCAAGCAATAAAAACTTGGGCCAGGAGAGGTGAAGAGGTTTCCCAAATTTTAGTCCTAGATGTTATGTTGGCCAACTTAGGTCTCTCTGTACTACATCCTCCCTCAGTTGTGTGACATAGGGAGGAAGAAGTGTGTCTATACATGGAAGTGCCAATCACTACTTTCTTCAACTAACACTTTGTCAATATCAAATACAAAACTCATCATTTCGATTTCCAAACACTGATCATAATGTTTCTTATGAAACTTCTGATGGTCTTTAGATATTGCTCCTTTTCTCTAAACTCAAATGCAATAGTATCGTTCCCTGATCACTGAACATTCACTATCCATGTTGTCACATCAGACATTTTTCATTTTCATGATTATTAAATATGGCCAGAAGAAACTTTGGTTCCTTATTGATGAAGAACAAGTGAAATCTAGATGTCTCCAATCTTAGAGAGGTTTTTACGGAAGATTATATTTTCCAATAGGACCTCCTGACCAACCCTACCAGTATGTACACCTCTACCTAATTAAAACTCTGCTTATCTTCCAAGTCTTATTTCAAGCCTCATTTATTCCCACAAGACCTCACTAAAAACACTTTATTTTTTTTAAAGATTTTATTGATTTATTTGACAGACAGAGATCACAAGTAGGCAGAGAGGCAGGCAGAGAGAGAGGAGGAAGCAGGATCCCTGCTGAGCAGAGAGCCTGATGTGGGGCTCTATCCCAAGACCCTGAGATCATGACCTGAGCTGAAGGCAGAGGCTTAACCCTCTGAGCCACCCAGGTGCCCCAGCAAAAACACTTTAATCCACAGAGATCATGTCATTTTCTGAAAAATGTATTACTTGAGTTACCATTTGGAACCCAGCTCAATACTGTCTAATAGTCTTAACTTGGAAGATACTTGTCTTTGAACCAAGATAGTACTTTCCCAGAAAGGAACTGATTTATTTTTTCAGTGTTGCAGAGAACCAAGAAAACTTCTCTCTCATCTCTCTCTCTGTCTCTCAAATATATATGAAATGGCTCTGGCAGTGTCAGACAAGTAATCGTTCCCACAATATCCATTCTAACCTTCCTCTTCATTAATAGAACCCTCAAGTAATAATTAGCTGGGTAGAGACTGTATATCTCACCCTTCCATACTTCTAGCTATTAAATGTGACTAATTTCCATCCAACTGAATAGAAATGGTGTGCTAGGCTGATAAAAACCTCCTCCTAATATGCCTGTGTCCTTGTCTCCAGAGCCTTGAATTATTACCCTTATTTGGAAAAAATAGTCTTTGGAGATGTGATTAAGAATCTTGAGTTGGGGAGATTATCTTGGATTACCTGAGTGAGGCCTAACTCCAGTCACAGTGTGCTGATAAGAGAGAAGCAAGGGAAGATTTCATACACAGAGAGGAGAAGGCAATGTGAGGAACTTTTGCTGGACAGCATTTTGCTAGTGCTAAAGACATTAGGCATATGACTTCATGAAGTCACACAACCATCTTAGTCAAAGCCAGAAATGGAGATGGAATCATCCAAGAAAAATCTGTAGATGACCCTGTTGTTAATAATGTGAATTTAGGGGGCAGACACAGGAGAGCCCCAAGGTTTTAAAGAACGTTGTACCAACAGAAACACTGCCATCTTGGACTGAAAGGTACAGAAACAGAATGAAGTGTAAGAAGGTTGTTGGATTTGGTCCAATCAGCCATGGCCAGGGTAGAAAGACCACATGGTGGTTTGTAAGTATGAGATCCTTTCAGAAGAGAGTCTTTGGTGTACCAGTCATTTCCCCAGGATTCAGTAGGGAAATCACCCTGTGTGGTCTGGCCAATATGCTATCTTAACATAAATGCTATCTTATTCTACAAACATTTACTACATGCATTTATATTGTTGCTGAAATTTTGCTAGCTCCTGGGAATATGGTGATGAATAGGCCAAGGTCCTTTCCGTATAAGAGCTCCCACTTTCGAGGTGGGAGATACACGATTTAAAATAAAAAATGATTCATCTTGAAATATTAGTTAACAGCTATTGATAAAGTGCCCTGGGGATCCATAGGTCAGAATGATTAAGGAAACTGTTACTGAAATCATCACAGGGGAGGCAACAAAATAACTGGCCTTTAGAAATTAATAGTCTTTACTGGGTGGAGAAGAGCATTTCAGAAGAAGGGAACAGTATGGGCATTAAGTTATACATGCAAAAGCATATGGTTATTTGGGACAAAGAGTGTATCAGGGGAATACTTGGGGACTAGGGAAATACAACAGGGATATAAGGAGGAGGAGAGTGATGAAAAAAAGACTGTAATGTAGTTAGGACTCCGAAGAGTCCAGATTTTGCTTGTAGTTGCAATCTTTTCCTTTGTAAATAAGTTCTTTCTCTGAATCCCCTTACAGATCATCTGGTACTGGCTATATGAGAGGTATGAAGTCATTTGCTGATCTTATCTATTCTAAAGAATATAAACACATTAAGGGAAGGATCTATTGATTATTTTCTGTATCTTTATTGTGTTTAGGACAGTGTTGTTAATATAATAGACAGTCAAGAATTAAGTATGTCAAATAACAGTGTTTCTTGGTTCTGGATTATAGAGATAGTGTCTTGATAATTCCCCTATAATACCTATAATCTTAGATGTTTATTCCAAGGAAAAAAAGAACAGTTTCAACTTATTAGTTCAAGATGGCACTGCAGGCAAAGGCCAAAGAAGAATAGGAGCCATGTTTCAAAAATGCTGACCCACGTTTAGAGTTATCAAGCACACTGTCTTTAATTGAATCCTGAAAGGAATCTGAAATTTCTAGCAGTTAGAAAAATCCATCTCACTGAGAGAAAGAATAGTAGTAATAATAATAATAATAATGATAATAATAACTATTATTATTATTATTATTATTATAACTATAATAATAGTTATTATTATCATTATTATTATTTGGCCTTAAAAGGTTTACTGAGAATAAATAAGGTTAAAAATAACCATAGCTAAGGGCGCCTGGGTGGCTCAGTGGGTTAAGCCGCTGCCTTCGGCTCAGGTCATGATCTCGGGGTCCTGGAATCGAGTCCCGCGTCGGGCTCTCTGCTCAGCAGGGAGCCTGCTTCCCTCTATCTCCGTCTCTGCCTGCCTCTCCGTCTGCTTGTGATCTCTCTCTGTCAGATAAATAAATAAAATCTTTAAAAAAAAAAAAATAACCATAGCTAAACTTAAATGTGGTTTGGAGATACACATGCAGAAACAGCACTAAATCAACAGTAGGATAATATCACCCTGACTCTTACATAATGCTGACAAAGGCAGTGGCTGACATTGAATGTTAGAACGGATGGCAGCAGAAGACACTGAACTTGTAAGCCCTACTACATCACAGGGGAGATGGCTCTATCCCGGAAGTGTGTTCCTGTGGAGGAAGTATCTTCAAATTTCAGGTCACCAGAGCTATTCAAGGTAATCAAGGTCTTAACTTGCTATTAAAATGAAAAGAAATACAGCCAAATTAAGAACAGTGAGGGGTAAGTCATGAGGTGCTTCCTGGGTGACTGGATAACTCACCCCAAGCTATTCTTTAATAAAACACAGGAACACCTTCAAATCTTTGTCGATATGGTTCAGTCACCTCAATGACATGTTGTTGGAGCCTTACGTCTTCCTCGACTTTTCGCATGTTTCTCCAGTTCTTGGCCAGTCATTCTAATGACAAAGAATAAAGCAAGCATCTGAGTTTTTAAATAAGATTTTTCTATTCTAACTCAACAATTATGAATATTATTTTAATCCAACTATGACATCCTGGTAAGAAGAGATTGACTGTACTCCTTCTTTTCTTTACATATTTTCTTTTTTCCTTCCTTCATTCCCTTCTTTCTCTCCCCCTTTCTCAAACTTTTTCATTAACGGATGTTCTGGCTGACCTTAAAACAATAACAACAACAACAACATTTAGAGATGAAATGAGGACCAAAAAAATAAATTCTTTGCCTTTATTCTCATTTAATATCTAATCCATGCCAGTAACAAATAAGGTCTGAGCACTGTTCTCACAGAGCATAGCCATGCTGGGTATAACATCTACTTACCATGGGCATACTATTTTCTTAAAATATCAGATCAGCCACCATGAAATATAGTTTTCCTGTCTAAATATCTGTGACCAATATCTTACTTTACTTCTCCATGGCACCAAAAAATGGTTGTCCATTCCTTCCTCAAAACACTTGCTTCTTTTGACTTCTATTCTGTTCCTGGTCAAATCTACCTTTGGGAGCTTGTCTTCTTCATCTAAGCTCTAAATGTTGCAGTTCTCAGAAACTGCAGTTTGACACTCTGCTTCAAATAAAAGAGAGAATCCTCTTACTCTGAAGATTCGAACTGTCATCATGTAACATATATTTCTCAATTTTTATTTCTAGAGGGAGCTTTTCTTTTAGACATGTAAATGCAACTTCCATGTTTCTATGTTTCCTCATAGCTGTCTCACAAATATTCTACTTTAACCTATCTGAGTCTAACCGCTTGAGTTTGGTCTCCAGATCCACTTCAGTTCCATAGTTCCTTGTGTCCTTTACCAACATCTTCCACCCAGCTGCTCCTGATAGCAGTCAAGGTGTGATACCACTCCACGCAGCCCATCTGTGACCAAGTGCCAAGTTCCCAGTTTACAAAGACTTCAAAAACAATCGAGGTTATTTGTCTCACTTAAAACTTCTGGAGACGGGCACTGTTTGCATTGGACCAATGGCATGACAAAATCCCTCATTCCTGCTACCTCTTTGCTGCAAGATGGTTATCTATGCGGTGAGCGTTAAAAGCACGGATAAGAGGGAATCACAAGATGTGTAATATATAGTGTATGAAATCCATTTGTTAAAAGCAAGAATAAAAGGGAATGACATCACTACCCATCTGTAACTTTTATCAGGAAAGCAAAAGCTTTCCCAGAACTTTCACAGTAGCTTTCTGCTTTTCCAGCTGGAACTTATCGCCCCCGTCCTTCCTTGCAGCTACAAGGGGGCTACGGAGAAGCAGTAAAGGAGAAGGAATGGCCAGCCAATCTCTCTGTACATGGATGAGCAGGGACAGGGAGAGGGGAACCAGCAAGATTTCTTGGGGCAGCAAGATAGCCTGTCCTGGCTCCCTCCATGTCAGACCAGGGCTAAACCATTGCTGTTCTCTGCTCTGCTTTCTGTCAGGCTGCCCTTCTTAGAGCTGATCTCTCTCTGGGTTTCAGTCATGACCCATCTGCCCTTTCTGGCTCTGGTGCCCTTAGTGCAGCCTGTTGCTTTCACTTACCAGCGCCTACACCTTTGTAAATAGCCCTTCATTAAACCCTTTTCAGTCATCCCTGTGCGTGTGCCATTTGTTTCCTGCCCGATTGAGTAATCAATACTGTAACATCACATTATTCATATTGTTAATGATAACACCACATCCCCTACAGAATGAGACAAAAACTCTGGCTGAACACGGGTGTGGGAAAGGGAATGGCTGATTTCCCTGCTGTTTGCCAGTGAGAGAAAACCTTTGCCATTCCCTTTCCTCCCACCAGATTCTTTGCAGCCACTGAATGGGCGCGAAATGCATCCTCCCTGTAATTTTTCTTCAATTTTTCTTATTCTTCCACCCACCACCTTATCTCATCGGAGAAGAAGGAAAACAAGCAGCTTATCTCATCGGAGAAGAAGGAAAACAAAGGATTTAATGGGAGGTGGGAAGCCACAAGCCAGAAACCGTGGCTGGCCCGCTATTCCTTTCTAAAGAGCAAATAAACGTCTTGAATGTGTGTGCCTAGAGTGAGTATTCCTTTGGAAGCACACACACTTCTCAATATTCCTAAAGCCTTAATGACATTCCTTTTGACTCCTCCCTGTCCTGTTTCTACGAGTGCCTTTATCTCCAAAATTTGGTTTCTTTCTTCTTCACTTACAGTCTTCTTCACTTCACAGTCTTTAACAGTCTCATGGTGGGGGGTGGGGGACTGAGGAATGGAGGGTTGATACTTGTAGTCCATATATGAATGTGCTAGAAATAGACGAGACCACGAATACTGATCCATTTGCATACTATTATTTTTTCTACCCAGACTACTCCTGCCAGCTATTAATTAGATCTAGGTTCCCATTTCCTCCCCCCGCCCATGCTTTGTATATTATTGTTAATGTCTACATTTAAAAGGAAAAAATAAAAAGTACATTTCTGGAACTTCAAGGCTTCATCCTCTGGCTACTATAAACCAGTCCCTTCTGTTTCTTATATGTTCCCCCTTCTCCAGCTAGAGTTTTAGACTGTACTGTGAAAGTCTAAATCTTTGGATTATCCCAGATATAGGAGTAGATAAGGTGTTTTGCAGGGAGGAGGTAGGAATAAAATAATTCTTTGGGAATAATATAAATGTTATGATGAGAATTTTTAAAACATAAATATTATAAAAAATTTTCAGTTTTCTCTGCCAATGAATACTAAATCGTGTTTCTTTAAAGCATGTATTAGTATGCCGATGAAAATTTCAGGATACAGTCCTGACAATCACAATAATGAAATGCATGAGACCAATTACACTCTAACATTCTTCACAGTATCTGAGATTTAATTTCAATGACTCATAGACACAAAAGTAGAAGAATTAATACACTAGTATGATAAAGCATAGTTTTTAAAAGTGGAAAGGACTTAAGGAGGGTTATCTTTTAATATCTGTATCCCATGATAAGTGTTGATTTTTCTGTCCTGTAACTTTCCTCATGATTTATTTGCCTTTGAGTATGATAGATAAGGAAGGCCAGAATTTTGTGGAACTGGAAGAAATGGTCAGATATACCTAGCCAACCCTCTCATTTTATGATGGGGAAAGCAGTACTTGGGAGGTCAGTGTCTCAACTCAGGTCATGCACTTTGCTGGGACCAAGACCTGGGACAGTTCTGTTCAGAGTCTAGTCCAAAGCTTATTTATGTTAGGCATGCTTTGTCTATTGGGTAAAATGCAGATTCCTAGGACCCACTGCCAGACCTCAGAGCTTCTAGGATAGCATCCAGAAATCTGCGGTGTTTAAAAACTTTCTGAGAGAAGCGCCAGGGTGGTTCAGTTGGTTAAAGCCTCTGCCTTCAGCTCAGGTCATGATCTCAGGGTCCTGGGATGGAGCCCTTCATCGGGCTCTCTGCTCAGCAGGAAGCCTGCTTCCCTTCCTCTCTCTCTGCCTGCCTCTCTGCCTCCTTGTGATCTCTGTCTGTCAAATAAATAAATACAATCTTTAATAAAAAAAAAACTTTCTGAGAACGAGTCTGATGTTTCAGAATTAATTTCTTCAGTCAGGGGTTCTTCTCCTTTGGTTGTATTTTCCATGTAGCTTAGGAATTGGGGTGAGGGTACAGAGAAGTCACCCATGGGTTTAGGTGGTGGTATGAAGCAAGGGAGCAAAAGCCATAGAATAACCATATCAACCCACAGGATCCATATTACTTCAAGATTTGGGAGAAATTTTACTTTTATATTAAACATTACATATAAAGTGGTAGTGAAAGAAACATCTACCCAACCCTTAAACCAAGACTTCTAATAAATGTGGGATTAAATTGCACAGCTTCACCTTCCAACCAGAACAGAATGTTTTAGTTATTTCTGGCTTAGAGGTGCTTTCAGTGTTTTTGTTTTTGTTTTTTTAAGGTTTTATTTTTTTATTTGAGAGAGAGAGAATGAGGGAGAGAGAGAGAGCACGAGAAGTGGGAGCGTCAGAGGGAGAAGCAGACTCCCAAGCAGGAAGCTCAAAGTGGCACTCGATCTAGGGACTCCAGGATCATGACTGAGCTGTAGGCAGCCACTTAACCAACTTAGCCACCCAGGCATCCCGCTTTCAGTGTTTTTTGCCTTGAGTTTCTCAATAGAATCCTTCTTGTATCAAAACTGACTTAATTTTTTTATTTAAAGTAACTTACTCTTTTTGTATAACCTAGTCTTAATAATCTTCTAATGTGTATGCTCTCACACCAAGTCTACCAGCTGAGTGGCCTATGATTCAGTTCAATTCTGACACTAATTACCCAAATTTAGTGCAGACCCTATAAATAAAGGAGCTAAATTCCACAAAACCAATGCCAGACACCAGCCCTGGGTGTCCTTAATCACCTGCATTTCTGACCAACCAGCTGCAAATTCAAGGCTTCTCATGAACCCCTCTGGTTTGATAATTCACTAGAACAACTCAGAGAACTCAGAAAAGTCAATACTTACGATGACAGTTTCATTATAAAGGATGCAACCCAGCAACAGCCACGAGGAAGGAGAGATATAGAGCAAGGTCTTGAGGGTGTGAGGTGCAAGAGCTTTGTCCTGGTGGAACTGGGATGAGCTGTCTGCCCAGGACATCTACATGTTCACCAACCGGGAAACCTCCAAGCCTCATTCAAGCCTCATTACTTAGTTACGATTGAAGAAATCATTGGCTCGGAGATGAACTCAATCTTTAGCCCCTTTCCCCTTTTTAAAGATTGGTGGAAGAGAGGTGAGAATCCCAGACTTCGATCATGTGGTTGGTTTTTTGGTGACCAGTCTTCAACCTCAAGCTACCTCTGGCCCCTCTCATTAGCATACTCAGGTACAGTTGAAAAGAGCTTCTTCTTATGAATGACAAAAGACACTCCTGTCACTCAGGAATTTCCAAAGGTTTTTGAAACTCTGTGCCAGGGACAAAGAATATATATATATATGCACACACATATATATGTATTATATGAACATACAATATATAAATAATAATATTCTGTTAATATATTAACATTAATCATTAAATTAAATAAAACATAATTTAACAAAATATAATCATTATGTCATAACATGGTAATTATATGGTTTTTTTTTCTGTGTCCTTTTTAGCTTAACACTGGTAGATATATTTGCTACCCATGAGCAAATCCTGCTTCATCACATTGCCATTAATATTCAAAAGGAAAATTTGTAGTTAAATGTGTTTGTTTTAAGGTTTTACTCTCTAAATTTCTAGGCCTCACCAGTATGGGGCTCATCCTTTAATGAAATGCTGATGGTTTCAGATTGGGTTTAAGAATTGTATTAGTCAGAGTTCTCCAGAGAAACAAAGGCTGAGAAAACCCATGATCTATATAAGCTGGACTGCATATCTCTCTCTCTCTCTCCATCTATCTAGACTATATATCTATAAGCAGGATAGCAAAAAAAGCCAATGGTGTAGTTCAAAAGGCTGAGATCCAGAGAGTAAATGTATATTCCAGTCCAAGTCTGAAGGCCTGGAAACCAGGGTGCAGAGAACAGAAGATTGATGCCCAACTCAAGTAGTCCGGCATAGAGAGAGAGAGAGAGAGAGAATCCTCCCTTCCTCTTCCTTTTTGTTTTATCCAAGCCCAGTTAATTAGATGATGGCCACCCACATTGGGAAGGACAATCCTCTTTACTCAGCCTCCCGGTTCAAATGCTAATCTCTTCCAGGAACTCCCTCACAGGCACACCAGAAATCCAGCTAAATAGGCACATAAATTCAACAATCACAAGAATCAAGGATCATTTTTTATAAGTTAAGATATCAATATTTCTTGAGGGGGGATGGTAACTAATCACTAAGATTTACACTTGCATGTCTGAAATTAAATGCCCAGCACACCCACTAGTCTATGAGATCTTTGAAAGTAAGGGCTATATTTTATTCTTACATCTCCAGAATCTGGGTGAATGTCTGGCACATATTGAATGTATAATTACTGTATTTTCTGAAAATATATATCAGTCTATCAATTTAGAAACTCAATATAAACAATTACTTTACTCTAGTACTTGGATATGTAGCCAAATTAAAACTGCTAAAACAAAATGATAATTGGTCCTCACACATACAGCACTTAGCTCTTCAAAGGTTAATTGGATTAAACTGGAATAACTAAGTGTTGCACTTAAGATTTCAAATAATAATAATTATTGTTATTACATCCACATTTGACATCAAATTAACAGGTGTTTTTGACATCTTAAATGATAATCACATTTTCAAATCTACCATTCAATAACCTGAACTGCTACTAGTGACCTGAAATATCAAAAAGATTTTTCTCTATTTTATTCATTTGTTACATAATATTATCTTGTTTGGGATATGTGAAACTATGGGCCACATAGTTTAAATATTTTACAACAAATTTGAAACCATCTTGTTGACCATGCAAAGGAATGCTCATGTTTCAACTTACCTATTAGATTTTTCCAAATATCTCTCTCTTTAAAAGTTATTTTTGAAGAAGCTATTTGATGTAAGCCAATTTATTACAGTCCTAAATGGTCTCAAAATATATCTTAAATTGATTTATTGTTTGAAATGGAAACATGAATGGGATAGCAAAAGACACAATAAGCAAAAAGCATAAAGCTAATATAACATAATAGTAACAGTATGAACAAAATCAATTTGAATTTTAGTTACTATTTGCTGAATGGTTACTATATGTCAGGTAGGGACCTAAGAACTATATGTGCATTACCTCATTCTGACCACTCAACTATATAAATTAGTTACCAATTTACTATCACTTGGCAGAATCTTGAAAAGCTTAACAGCCCATCCAAGGTCACTCAGCCTTTAAACGATATAAAGAGAATTATTAAATGGAATTTACAGGTTGAGTAACCTAAGATAGAAGCAAGGGCCTGCAGGAAAGAATAAAGAACATTAAAAACGGTACTTACGTAGGTAAACTAAGTGAAAATTGACTATAAAATGATAGCATATAGTGAAGTTTTATATAGACAGAATTAAAATGAACAATATCAACATTAAATGTGGAAAGGAGATAGATGGAGTTAAACTGTGTTTAACAGTTTAACAGAGCCTTGTGTTGTCCAGAAAAAATTTAAAAGTTCATATTTATATGAGGTTTCAAAAACCAAGCATGGGGTGCCTGTGGTGATGCAGTTGGCTGAGCATCCAACTCTTGGTTTTGGCTCAGGTCATAATCTCAGGTTGTGGGACTGAGCAAGGAGTGCTGGGCTCCTTGCTCAGCACAGAGTCTGGTTGGGACTCCCTCCCTCTCCTCTGGCCCTCTGCCCCTCTCTTCACTCTTTCTTTCTCTCAAATAAATAAATAAACCTTTAAAAAAAAAAAGCATACATGTTTTAATCTCATTGCAATTAAAAGAATAATAAAAATAAATTCTGTAATTAGAAAGCTAATAGAGTAGTGTAATTACCTTATTAAGGAAAAACAGTATAGGAAACAAAAGTAAAACAAATTATAAGTGGTATATTTTATGCCAATATAGCAGTAATTACATTAAATATAAACTGGCTAAATTGTCCACAATTAGATAACAATGATTGTCAGATGAAATTAAAAACAAAACAAAACAAAACCTTTACAGAGCTTACAAGAGACACATCTTAAATATAAGAGCACATAAAGGATGAGAGTAGAAGAATAAATAAGGTTATATCATGCAAAAATGAATCAAAAGAATGCTGCTATAGCTATACTAATATAAAAAAACAGATTTTTGGTCAATAAGTAGAAAACAGAACAAAGTGTGTAATTTTTTAATAATAAAAGAGGAAATTATAATAAAAGAAAAAGAGGAAATTATAACATATTAAAATTTATGTGGCACTATTCACATAATTCCAGAATATACTATAAAACTATTGGCAGAATATAGAAGAAAAAGACAAATTGAAAATTATAGTAGGCAATTTTAACATATTTCTTACCATAATTAAAAAGAACAAAGAAAATATTACTAAGGAGAAAATTTGGAGCATAATTATCAAATCTAACCTCAATTTATTTTGCATTCCCTATCTATAGATTTCATATTCATTAGGAGTGCACATGTAGTATTTAACAAAATAAATTGTAAGTTGGGCCCAAATGCAAACTTCAAATCTCAAGGACTGGAATCACACAAAAAAGATGTTTTCTGAACCCACTGGAATTAAGTTAGAAACCAATTTATAAAGATATTCTTTGTGGAAAGCTAGCAAATGTTTCAAAATTCAGCAATTCATTTCTGAATGACTCAGATTCAAAGAAAAAATATTTTAATCTAAATAATACTGAAAATGCAGCACATCAAAATTAGTGGGATGCATCTAAAGCTATACTAGAAAAAAAATTTATAGCCTTAAGTGTGTCTATTAGAAAAGAAGACAAGTTGAAAATTTGTGAACCCAGTATCTATCATAAAAAATGAGAAAAAGGATGACAAATTAACGCAAAGAAAGTTGAGCGGTGAAATAGAGATAATTGCAATTATTAACAAATTAGAAAGAAAATACAATAGTAGTTATAATGATAATAATAATAAACAATGAAGCCAAAAGTCAACTCTTTTAAAAAGCCAATAAAATAGGTAAATGTCTAGCAAGATTAAATAGGAAAAAAAAAGGAGGGCATAATTTATCAATAATATCAATGAAAAGAAGTATATCACTAGAGATCCTACATTTATTGACAGAATAATAAAAGGGTACTATACACAATTTTATGTCAGTAAATTTGAAAGTTTAGATGAAATAGACACATTTATTGAAAAATAAAATTAAAAAGCTGAATCAAGAAAAAAATTAAAAATTGAATAATCCTATATTTGTCAAATTAATTTGAATACCTAATTTAAAACCTTTAAGTCCACCCCCCCAAAGCAAAATTTTTATGCTCTAGTCTTAGATAGTTTTATTGATAAATTTTGCCAAATATTTAAGGAAAAGTAATACCATATAACACAAATTTCTCCAAAGAATGGGGGAAAGGGAATATCTTTTAATCCATTTTGTAATGTCAGCATAAACTTGATACCAGACCTGCCAAAAGAAAGTTCAAACTGATATCACTCATGAACAAAATTGCAAAAAGTAGGGGCACCTGGCTCAGTCAGTTAAGCTTCAGACTCTTGGTTTCAGCTCAGGTCCTGGTTTCAGCTCAGGTCCTGATCTCACAAGTCCTAAAATCAAGCCCCACATTGGGCTCTGCTCTCATTGTGAGTCTGCTTGGTTATTCTCTCCCTCTGCCCCTTCCCCTACTTGTGCTTTCTCTCTCTCTCTAAAATTAAAAAAAAAAAAAAAAAACTTATAAAAAAAGGATAATACATCATAATCAAATAATATTTATTCCAAAATGCAAGGTTGACTTAATATTAAAAATCAGTCAATATGATACAAATGGCTAATGGACACATGAAAATACTTCATCATCATCAGCCGTCAGGGAAATTTAAATCAAAACCACATTGAGATACCACCTTACACCAGTTAGAATGGCCAAAATTAACAAGACAGTAAACAACATGTGTTGAAGAGGATGTGGAGAAAGGGGAATCCTCTTACACTGTTGGTGGGAATGCAAGTTGGTGCAGCCACTTGTGGCTGCAGTGTGGAGATTTCCTAAGATATTAAAAATAGAGCTACCCTATGACCCCGCAATTGCACTACTGGGTATTTACCCCAAAGATACTGATGTAGTGAAAAGAAGGGCCATCTGTACCCCAATGTTCATAGCAACAATGGCCACAGTCACCAAACTGTGGAAAGAACCAAGATGCCCTTCAATGGACGAATGGATAAAGAAGATATGGTCCATATATATTAGAGTATTATGCCTCCATCAGAAAGGACGAATACCCAACTTTTGTATCCACATGAACAGGACTGGAAGAGATTATGTTGAGTGACACAAGTCAAGCAGAGAGAGTCAATTACCATATGGTTTCACTTACTTGGGGAACATAATAACACAGAGGACATTGGGAGATGGAGTGGAGAAGTGAGTTGGGGGAAATTGGAGGGAGAGACAAAGCATGACAGACTGTGGACTCTGAGAAACTAACCAAGGGTTTTGGAGGGGTGGGGGGTGGGGGGTGGTTGAGCCTGGTGGTGGGTAGTATTGAGGGCATGTATTGCATGGAGCACTGGTTGTGGTGCATAAACGATGAATGCTGGAACACTAAAAAGAAATAAAATAGGGACGCCTGGGTGGCGCAGTTGGTTGGACGACTGCCTTCGGCTCAGGGCGTGATCCTGGAGTCCCGGGATCGAGTCCCACATCAGGCTCCCAGCTCCATGGGGAGTCTGCTTCGCTCTCTGTCCTTCTCCTCGCTCATGCTCTCTCTCACTGTCTCTCTCAAATAAATAAATAAAATCTTTAAAAAAAAAAAAAGAAAGAAAGAAATAAAATAAAATAAATTGGAAAAAAAAGAAAATCAGTCAATATAATTCATCATACAATTAAACTATAGGAGAAAAACATAATCATCTTAATAAATGGAGATAAATCATTTGATAAAATTCTGTCCCTTTTCAATATCAAATCTCTCATCAAAGTAGGAACAGAGGATAAATTTCTTAATTTGATCAACGATATCTAAAAATCCCTACATCTAACTTCAGTGTAAAGGTAAAGTATTGACTGCTTCTTCCCTGAAGTTTGCAACAAAATAATTATGTCAGCATCGAACTTGGGTACTAGCCAGTGCAGGAAAGTAGGAAAAAGAAATCAACAAAGGTGGGAAAAGTCATTATTCTCTGAAGACATGATTATGTATGTTAAAAAAACTTCAAAAGACTCTGTAAACTATAAAATAATAATCAAATTAACAAAGTCTCAGAATACAACATCAAAATCAAAATCAACCATATTTCACAAAAGTCATTATGTTATTGGGAGCAAAAAACAACAAATATACCAATAAAATAGAAAAAAAGACTCAGATATAGAGTCTCTTTATATATAACAATGTTCTGCTGCATTTCAGTAAAAAATGACCTTATCAGTAAGTGGTGCTGTGTCAATTGGACATCTACATAAAAAAATAAATCATAACTTCTACCTCATATTATACATAAAAATCAATTTGAGATGGATCATAGACCTAAAACAAATTCTAGAATAAAATGATATAGCATATTCAAGACTTTGTAATAGGGAAAAATTTCCGACATAAAACACAAAAACAGAAACAATAAAGTAAAGATTTATAAGATGATTTCATTTAAATTAAGAACTTTTGTTCATCAAGAAAGAAACATTAAAATAATAGGCAAACCACAGAATGAGAAAAGGTATTTATAATAAATGTACCTGACAAATGACATATAACCCGAATATATAAAGATCCCCAAAAAAGAATGCACCAATCTTTTTAATGTTCAAGAGAGGTATCAGTCACTTCATAAAAGAGGATATCCAAATGGTCAATAAATACATAAAAAGATATTCAAGATCACTAGTCATCAGGAAAGTGCAAATTAAAATCACAGTGATATACTAGAATATATCACCAGGATGGCTAACCTTAATAAGACTTATAATATATTTGAGGAAGATGTAGAGCACCAGGCACTTAATACATTGCTTTTGGGAATGTTCACAGGTACTTTGGAAAACACTTAAAACATTAAAAAACATTAAAACATTAAAAAAAATTTTTTTTTGATCTAGCAATTCAACTCTTTGGTACTCACACAAGAAAATTAGAGTTTATGGTTACAAAAACGACATATGTAACAACATCCTTCGAAAGGTAAATATTCTCACTTCAGGTCACTTCTCCTTACATACAAAGCATATGACCAAGTGAACTGCCAACCTTTCTGTCCATTGGGAAGAATCTCCCACCCTTCTGCCTTTCAGGGCAATTCCAGGGTGACTGGAATGTGGCCACCCTCTATTTTGGGCTTGCATCTATTTGAAAGCCAAGCTCAAGGTTTTTCCTCCTTTTCTGTTAGTTATATAAGGTTTGTCATTCAGCTATAAATGCAAAGCTGAGGGAGGTACATGTACTTGGAAAACCTACAAACTTTACTAAGATGGTATATCCCTGAATCTTTCTGGAATTTGTTTTCCACCTTCTGGACTCATATGTCTTACTATAACTTCAAGCCATCTCTTGCTTGTTCTGCCAGATCAACATGATGTCATCAACTTAATGACAGCATCATTGTATTCAGGATGCTCACATGGTTTAGATCTCTTCAGGCTGCATTGTGATCTAGGGTGGGAGAGCTAATACAGCTTTAGAGCTAAACTTTAAATGAATGTCTAATCCATGAGAATAAGCACTGTTTCTGAAAGACAAGGTATATCCAGTCTGTGCACATTCACTAATGCACACATTCACTAATGCACACATTCACTAATGCACACATTCATTCATTAAATCAATGGCACCACATCATGTACTATTATTGCTAATCTAATTTAGCAGCAATACCATCCAGCATGGCTGCCATGATCAGTGCTACTAGTACATTGAACTTGAAGTTCTCTAAGATCCATCTTGTTTCTGCAGGGGTAGACTGGATGAATTAAATGAAGATGATAGGTGACCACAACCATTACATCCTTTAGAGTTTAATGGGGATGTTCATGACCATGATTCACCTTGGAATGCTATATTGATTTGTATTTGCCATCTTGACTCAGGTTTGGGACAGTTTCAAAGGCTTCCATTTTGCTTTCATCAATATGACAATACCTAACACATGAAACAAAGAGCTACTGAATATCAGGGTATATACTGCCCCAGTATATATACACTGATATACTGGCAAGTATATCAATCACAGTAATCAGTGGATTTGTGGACCTACTAGTCCCACTGTAAGTCAAATATCAGCTAGGATTCCACTTTTTACCTAGCCACTATATGCTTCCACTCTAAACAAGGGGCCATTGTGACACATCACATCTCTGAATAACATTGTCAATCCATACCCTTTGTGCAGTAGTCCTTGAAATATCTGGGTATCTCCTTTCTTCAGTGTAAAATCACCCAAGTAAATGGGCATATAGTTATCTCTGGAAAGATCTGCAGGAATCATCACAGCAAATATTTACTATAGAATGGCAGGATCCTTCCTCCTGAGGACCTGAGCATCTATTCAGTCAATGTGCTTCAGACCTTCTTCCCCTCCAGTATTTCTTCTGATTATACATGTGAAGCATATTTCTCAGTAGCTTCCCTTCTCCTTTACCTCTAGAAACACAATGTTTTTAACCATCTCCATAACTCCCTACAGTTAATGCTGCATAGGCAGTGCCTCCAAATCTTGCCCATCAGTGCAGTCATTACAGCTCTCTGGCTTCTCTATTGCTTCAGGGTCTAATCATCTCCATGGATGGTAGCAAGCCCAGCTCTGTGACTGCTTGTCCTACTGCCTACAGCAGAAAGCTTGCACTGAACATTTTGGAGATGCTGGTGTTCCTCTCATCCATGCATCCCTGATGGCCTTGGTGAATGGTATGTCCTCTGGGTCTTTTCATAAAAAGAATCCTGAAAAGACTTACATATCTCTCAATGTGTATTCTAGTGTGCCAACACCCCTGAGCTTTTTATCTCTCTCTGTCATCTGCCATGGCACCCAGGCATTTCATCTTCATCAACAAAGGCCAGCACTCTCTCTGTGCCTCTTAGACCCACCTTAGAATTAAATCTTTCCTGCCCTCTGGGGTCCTTGCCAGAGTGTTAAATCCTGTGTTTCAAAAGAGTGCCCCCAAGTCAATGAATTCTTGCTTATGAAATCTTACTCTCCAGGCCCCTTGGTCAAGCACCCTCAAAATCCAGGTCCAAGGGTACACTCCTAGTTCCTGCTAGTATATGCTAGCTAATTTTTGCTGCTCCTTTGGAGTGTAACATCTTTCTTCCCTTCTCTGTCCAGCACATCCCAGGAGGTTACCCTGGGATTTAACCCTGCTTTTTGGCCTGATATCAAGGACAGGTGGTGAGACAATTCTTGGGCAGGGGGGAGGGGGAGGTGAGGCACACCTGTTGTCTTGTTGAGACACCTCTGCAGTATCTTCCCAAATTGGGAAAGTGCCAGTTCTTAGAAGAGATGAAGACCATCTCTGTAAACACTGCAGGTCCAGGGGAGTCTACAGAGACACAGTCATCAGGTACATCTATCCAGATGTCCCTAATCCATATTTCAGAGTCTCAAGTTTTTAGCCAATGACTTGGGCTTCACGAGACATAACTCTAACTAAGTCCTATGCTTGCTGCTTAGCTATGTCTACTCTTATCTTTGTCTATATGAGGGCCTCTTTGTAAGCTGTAAGTTCTCACATATCCTCTAAGTTTTCATGAACCATCTCAGCTCATTATCCCTCTGTAAGCCATCAACACAACTTCATAATAACCAGCCAACTCCATTGCTCTTTTGCACTGTTCCCCTAATGTCTTTCAAATTTTGGAGTCACTGCCGTAGTAAGGGTATTCCCTTTCCCAAGGATGTTTCTCCAGATTTCCACTGGTGAAAGCCTTAAGAGCTTTCACCAAGACCTAGCTCACTACCTTGTGTCAGGAACTATCTGTGCTCCACGTACTAGTCACTATGGGGTCTCCATTGAGCTTCCTCCTTGCAAACCACGGAGTGAGTAATCTGACACTCGAACTCTGTCTTTCTATCTCTTTTCCTAGGACCAACTGTCTCCATTAGGGTCTTCTGGGAAGGGGACACCATGATAGAATTAGAAGTGACAGAGATTTATTAGAGAAATGCCCGTGAAGGTAAAGGGAGGAGAGAGCAAAAGTAGGTGGGAAAGCCATTATCACAATGAAGGTCTGACTGTCATGAAGAGAGAGAGGCACAGATGAGAATTTGGTTGGAAGAGTCTCACACTACAGTGTAGTTCTGAGAAGATCTTGGCCAAACTTGTGGGGGGGCTCCAGAGCAGAGACTGGCCAAGAGAAATTCTGGATTGTGTAGGAATGGCCCAGGCTAGGGTTTGGGCCTTATGTGGTCACTGGCTGGAAGCAGCCCAGGGAGAGAGTTGCCTCGGCATGGACACCGTAGTAGATTGTGAAAGCATGGCAGCTGGAGACTGTTGATAACTCCACTCATTCTAATGTATGCTCCTGAACAGGGTCTGAGTGACTAGAGCTTTTGAGTGCTCAGAGTAGTCTATATTCTGACCCAGGAGGTAGTGAGATAGGTGCGTGTACTTTGTGACATTTAGTCATGTACATAGGACTTGAGTATTTTTTAATGTGAATTTTATACAAATATGTATGCTATGTAAATACATTTACTTTAAAGAGATCAAGTAAAGAATTGAAGCTACTATTCTGAATATTCTCCTTTATTCTAGAAACAACCTTACCCCTAGAAACAACCATCTAGTGAATTACAAGTAGTTTGTTTTTATGTGTGTTATTTAGAGAACTGCCTCATTTCTCCCACTACACTGCACAATCTCAAAATAATGAGTTATCTCTGCATATTTTATAGTAACAGAAGACAAGGGCTTCCTTTTTGAACCACCATATTCTTAGAACATCTAAACTTTCGAAATATCAATTTTCTTCATGCAAGATTTTAGTCTATATTGAAGCACCAGGCTTAATGCATTCTTCTGGAGTTTCTTCCCAGGCCTACGATCTTATTGCTGCTGGGATGGAAAGAGAGTAGCTGAGAAGTGAAGTCCTATTGTGCAAAATCTATAGCTGTTCCAATGCCAGAGACAGAATTTGGATCAGTAGCCTGATCCAAATTACTTATTGGCCAAGGTAATGTTCCCAGTCCTCTGACACAGTCTCATTATCTGCCTGCTCTGACAGCCACAACAGTCTTTATTTAAAAAAAAAAAAAAAAATTCCTAGTAATAAAGGGAAACACGAATAGCATTGTGTGAATCCAGTACCAGTGAGAACACAGTGACTATATTTGGAAGTAGGATCCTTTAGTTTTACCACTTTGGAAATAGGACCTCTGCTTCAGGTCTCAGAAGATACCCCATTGTTCTGGTCATGGCCCCCTGTCCAAAAGCAAAATCAAGACACTCTCTCAAAAGTGAGAACTTTGTTCCCTTCTCAAAAAAAAAGAGGACATTTAAGAAGTACTTCTAGAATCTTCCAACTATAACTCCAAGTGAATGTTTTAGAAAAATAAAATGCAGAAGACCAAGATGGAACCAGAATAATCATCTTTTTTAGTACTATTGGATAGTCCATCATTCTCTTTTTCAAATTTCACAAATGCCTCTTAATTAATGAGTATCTCAATGAGCATCTTAATATAAAGTCAAAAGTAAAACAGAATTAAACTTGTTCTATCTTGAAAAATGACCCTGGAATCCCATAAAATGAAATTATAAGTAAAGAATCACCCCTCTAAAGTGTGTTTTGATGGAACTATTTTTCAAAAGGCAATTAGAAAGTTATAGCTAACTTAATAGTTATGACATAAATTCAACGCAAGATTTTTAGAAGGATTTTTTATTTCTTTATAACAAAGCCACATTATTTAAGATTAATATGATAAAAACGTGCTCTATTTCTGTCCTGCCTCTGTCAGCGAGAAGTTTTAAAGCTGGCTGCAGTGGCTTTCTAAGACAGATGTCAGATGCATGTTTTGAGGCATTTGTTAAATAAAGCTGCGTGTCATGGTCTGGCCCCAGTGGAAAGTGATGTAAGGGAACTTTTTGCTGTTGACAGGAGAAGAAAAATTTGGAAGAAAATCTGTAATATCCTAAGAGAAATTTCATACATCATTGGAAACAAAGGAGAGTAAAGGTAAAATAGATTGGGCTTGAGCTCTTTTTTTAATCATGCCAATCCAAAGTGTTCCAGGCAGCGGTCTGAACACACCACAGATGAGGGCAGATTTACCACTTGACTTCACCGAATAACAATCTCGAAGCTTAAAGGAATCTGTGTAAGAGGGAAATAGTGAAGCTTAATGCATTCTGGTTTTTTTCTAAAGGCAGTATGTTGTTTAAACATGAATTCTCAGAATGTAAAATGTAAAGATGAAGAAGACTATCTTGAATATACAATGCATTTGGAAACGGGGAAAAAATCTAAAATAGTGCCTGAAAAAGCCATAGAGTCTTTCTACAACAAGAATGCAGAACGAAAGAAATGCCTGGGGCTTTGGCCTGAAGCTATGTCTATATAACAAGACTGATTCAATTATTCTGTGGCTGTTTTCTTTTTTGTTTGAAATAATCCAATAGCTGCAAAATCAATCAGAGACCTTCATGGTTTATGTGATCCAGCTTTCAAGATAGAAAAGGAAATGATAACCAAACTGCATTTGCTGATAAACCATTTCTCTAACCAGAATTTCTGTGATTAAGGTAAGTGGGGAAATAATTGTTGTTCTTATTTAAACTCCTTTCCTATCAAATTTACCTAGCATACATGCAAGCCCAGTTAATAAACAAATGACACCCACTTCTGTTTTAAGTCACGGTTCTAGAGAAACTGTCATCTTCGATGGACAGCTGTAAAGGTAACTACTTCCTGGAACTGGAGCTTCATTTTCATGAACACTTGTAACATAATCTATACAGAAGAAGAATGAAACAATTAAGTTGTACTTCCTCCTTTTAATGGAGAATATCAATTTCATATAACCTGGGAGTGTGGAGGAGAAGGGTTTTGTGGGATAGAGAATCAACTGTAGATGAAAGGATTTCTGAAAAGTAGGAGTAGGTATTTGCAGCTAACACATAACCTGCCTGCTCATCTTTCCCCAGTCAAACGTAGGGAAGTCTAGGAGAATCTTCCTATGGCAGACAGGAGAAATTTTCCCACATATTTTAGCTGAAAGCACCAGCCTAGCTGTTACACAGTGAAGAAGACCCACACTCCCCACCTCTTCTTCCATGTATTCCATCTTGGAGATTGTCGATTAAAAACCAGAGTAATGCCAACGAGGGGGAGTTAGGAGATTTGCATGGTATGTGGCAAGACAGAAAGTTCTTATATGGAGGAATTAAGTTGAAGCAATCACAGAAAGAATGCTTTGCGTTAGTGGATGAGCCCCAAGCCTTGAAGTTGGTTGACACATCATGGATCATCACAGCATGTGGATTAATGGGGGAGCAAAGAAGGATCAGGCAGAATCTGGGGCTACCTAGGAACAAGGGATCAGATGGGAGATGCTAATCAAGTCACTGTGAACATGTGTTTGATCAACACGCAACGGAGAAGAGGCTATTGCATTTATTCTCACGGGGTATTTACAATTGCTGTGAAGACGTATAAACTTCGGTGTCCATATGCCGTCCTGGTTTGTTGCTCACATCAGTCTCAGTCACAACTGTACTCAACTTTACCCAGCCAAAGTCCCCACCAACATAATTATGGTATCAGCCCCTGTCGTTCATGTCCCCAGTCAGTTTTAGGAATTCCCAACTACGATTTCTGTCTTACTTTCTGGTCTCATCATTCAAGCTGCTGAAGGCAGGTTTTGTGAGTTAGTTACCTCCGCTCCACTGCTGCTACTGTATTCTATAAAAATGAACTGCAGCAGACACCGCCGACACCTCTACCATTGAAGAACGTTCAGACTGCGGTGGCAGTTATGCATTCGGCACAAAAATGGAAAGAACATTTTTCTCCTAAACTCTGTGTGATGCTGTGTTACCTGAGCCCAGATGCAGCGTTGTGTGTGCCAGGAGTTATTCTGAGCCTCTGTCAAATAGTCCCCGTAGTCTTTCAGGAATCAGCTCTCCTCTCGTGGGCCAGTTGAGGAATAGAAACAGCCTTGTTCTCATCTTCTCACTCAGTGTCTCTTTCTGCTCCCTCACCTTTGCCCTATCCCCCTCATACCCGCAAATGCCTCTTTCAGTCAAGATGGGGGGGGACCCCCAAAAACAAAAACAAAAACAGGAAAAAACATCAGGCATGGCAAGGGCAACTCATGAGGAGGGATGAAAGGTCATGGGCCTGACACATCCAAGCCCTACATGGTTGTTTATGCTGTGATGTGCTGTAAGAAATTGCCCTGAAAAGGAAGATTCCTTCTGGGAGTTAGTCTCAGAAAGGCAAAGTACCCACCCATAATGGGACACACACCAGTTTGTACCTCACAGACACATCTACGGGCTTCCTCCACAGGCCTTCAAAGAGTGAGAGCCTGGCATTGCTGCTTCTTTTCAGAGAGATGAGCAGGCTTGACATGAAACCTGATGGGTTCCCCTGTAATCCCCTGACTCAGAGATGCCTGAAAGACACCCCCAACTGGCAGTCTTGGGAAGCTGGCTTCTTTTAAGTTGTTATTATCAGTAAAGACACATCTCTGATAAAACCTTGAGATTATGATATTAACTGAGCAGACCAGGGAGCAAGAGTTCTGGAGTCCGATGGCCCTGGGTGTGAACCCTGGCACCACCATTCAGTAACTGTGATCTTGGATAATGTGCTTAACTGGCCTATCCAAGCCTCAGTTTCCTTGTCTATAAAATGGAAAGAAAATAATAGGACTGTCAGTAAAGGCTAAGTGAAAATGCTTATAAGGAGTTTTCCTCAAGTACAGCAAGTGGGCAATAACCATTGGCTACTGTTACCATACCAGGACGTAAACATGGACAAGCCTAGAGCTGATGAACACAACTGTTAATGTCTCCTTTAGAGAATTTGTTCCCTAAATGTTGCCTCCAAATGAAAGTAGGAACAGACACTAAATACTGTCACCTACAAATACAAAGAGGGAAAGAGAGATGCCACAGGCATACCTGAAGGCTGGGGATTCTGATAGGAGCAGTCTGTAGGAGCTGGATTTCCACTGTAGCTAGAGCAGCTGATATGGAAGATGCTAGAATGTGGTGAAAGCTCTCTTCGAGTCTTTTATAAAGTTTGGCTCAATGTGAAAGCAGTAAGATGGCATCTAGTTATACCTAAAAGGCATAAGCAGGTTTGATTTTTAAATCAAGAAAAACAATAGAATGACACGAAGCACAAGGGGAGTTAGTAGTGGTGGGTGGCTCTGTGTTATTTTGTCTGAAGGGGGGAAACAATTCACTGATGGTACAAGGACTCTTTCATATATGACTTCTTGCCTTGACTTGGCCGACTTTATCTACCACGATGATTAGGAAGGAAAGAACAAGAATTTGAAAGAAACACAGACAAGGCTCCCCAGTTTCACTGAGCGTCCCAAGGGTGCTCCCTGATAAAACACTGTCTTGCATTCCTAGGGACAATCTGTGCATTGTGTGGGCAGTCCAGCCACCCAAAGACACCAAAGTCAGCTTGGTTGCTCATCAGCTCAACCGAACTTTACAAAACTTCAGTATCTCTGGGAATCTTGATTGCTTGTGTGGGTAGAAAGCGGATGGTAAGGGACATAAGGAGTTGGTACCCAAAGCCTTTTCCAAGACAGAGGGCAAGTGGAATAAAGTTGAATTGAAATCAAGTGTCAGTTTTAGAGTGTTCACTTTCTTTGGGTAAATATCCAATACCATTACTGGATCATATGGCATTTCTCTTTTTTTGTTTTTTAAGTATAATGTATAAATTTGTTCAATCCCTCTGTTGTACATCTGAAACTAATGTAACAGTGTGTGTCCGCTATACACTAATGAATTTTTATGTCAAGTGTCACTGTCTCCATTTTGCAGATTATAAGCTGTGAATGGGTGACCAATAACGAAAAATAATAATAGAGACAGAGACAATGGGGCCATATTTTGAAAATAATGAAAGAGAATTTTTCTTTTGCCTTTCCAAGTTCGTGGTCTTCACCCATGTTGGCCCAAGACAACCATCTGTGTGGGAAATCAAGATTTGATCCAGAAGGAATGAACAGGGAAAGACTGAGGTTATACTTATCTCATGACACTCAAGATGTGGAGTGCCTTATTGATACTCTAAATCCCTTTATTCCCTATCCTGGAGGACTGCACTCATTTTCTTCCTTGGTGGTATAAAGGAAATAATCCTTTTAGCTAATTTCCAACGAAGTAAGGAGTTGGCAAGGCTTACAGTTCCATAGTAGACTAAAGACGTGGGAAATGGGAGATAGGAGCCCTGAGGATAAAAGTGACCAGAGAAAAAGAAAGTGAGAAAGGGAAGGCCGTTACAGTGTATAACTATTACATTGTGTGATAGACATTGCCTGTCCTCTCAGGGCTTCAGCCTGGACTGGGTGTATATATCAGGTATCAGATAATTGACTTGACATTCAGGCTGAGGGCAGATGGGAACTCCTGGGACTCTCATACGTAAGAATGTTGTTTTATAGCTGTCTTCTACCAGTCTCGTTTGCAGCCGCATCAAAATCATTTTGGTTGTTTGGCAGGGTGAGCCAGATGCAGGCCTGAGTTTTAGCTTCTCTGGACCACACTTGGTTCCAAGCAGCGTAGACAGGACCTAGGTATGCCTGAGAATCTGGACAAGGCAGAGAGCAGCAACTTCCCCAGGGCCAGGCAGATTTGCAGCAAGGACCATGGAGAATGTGACCCAGACAGAAACACACAAGGGCTCATAGCACCTATAGGAGAGGTATTGGGGATGAGGTCACCTACAGAGCACAACAGATATGGGCCAGGAAGAGAGAAGAAATAGCAGATAGAATGCAGATGTCAGGAGCCAAAGGACATCACATCCAAGGACCCTGATTTTGCCTCCACCATGAGATCTTGTAGGTCTCACCAAGTCCACAGCATACCCAGGTGACTTCTTAATGAACCTAGGTGCTAAGCAGATGACTGACAAAAGTGAGGGAGAAATAACTTGGTGTTTTGGGGTTTTTTCCTCCCTAAAGGACTGATTTCAAAGTGTATCCTAAGTTTGCAAGTCAGATTACATTTTAACCAAAGTATTAAAGTCAGTTGTCAATTGTTTCAGTTGGTTTGTTCCCAGGTGATAAATGGCAAGAAAACCAGATGGTTGTAGAAAAAATAAAAAAGCTATATGTTCTCTGCACATTCAGATGAAATGTGAGTGAGATTTGCAGTCCTACTCTGTAGCTTGATCGTATGAGAAGTGGGAAAAGATGGACAAAAATGTAGAAGGACTGGACATTTTTTGCCTCACCAACACAAACCCCTGAGTGGAGTGATTCATGACAATAACGAGGAATGACAATGTTGAATGTGTTCCAATATGCATTTTTTGAAAGAATACGTGAAAATGGAATGAATGTCACTAATTAGCTCACTCGAGGAGGCAGAGCCAAGAGCACTAAAAAATTGCTCATGCTGAAGTCCTAGTCAGTGACTAAGCAGTAAATATATCTACTTCCTGAATCATGGACTCAAACCAGGAAGTGACCTTCGTTAGTGCTTCTCAGTATTTAGGCTCCTGCATCAGCTGTCTGTAGCTGCGTAACTACTCTAAAATTGGCAGGTTAAAATAACAAGCGTTTATTATCTTATAGTTTCTGTGGGCTAGGAATCCCAGAGTAGCTTAGTTGGGTGCTTAGGAGGTCTAGCTCAGAGCCTCCATGACATGGTAATTTAAGCCGCTGGGCACAGTCTGCAATCATCTAAAGGCTGGAACTGGAGGATCTACCTCCAAGATGGCTCACTCCATGGCTGTTGGGAGAAGGCCTTCGCTCCTTTTCATGTAAGCCTCGCAGAGGACAGCCAGAGGCTCTTCCTCACTTCCCCAAAGTGAGTGATCAGAGAGAAGGAGAGAGAGAGAGAGAGAGAAAGAAGAGGAAGCCACGGTGTATCTTATGGCTCCCGGACCTCAGAAATGACCTACCACCAATTCTGCAATATTCTATTACTGACACAGACCAACAGGAACACCCTTAGGGAGGCGATCTCACAGGGTGTGAGTACCAGGAGCTGGGATCATTGGGACCATCTTGAAGGGGAGGCTGCCCTCCCCAAGATTTCTTTAAAAGGATAAATAAATTCAACAGACCTCCAGTGTTGTGTAAATTATTTGTGTTGCTTGAACTTGCAAAAACAGGAAACTATGCAGAGACCCCTTTGACATAAATAGGTTGTACAAACATGGGCTATAACTTTTTAAAGTTTGGTTTGTTGGTTCAGAAAAATCAGGCCTCATAAAGCCCCAAACTTTGTCAATCCTGGGTTGCAAATTTTAATAAGCTGTCCCTTGATGTCTCTACAACTGTCTTGTTTGTTCACTTGAAGATAGGTTTTCACATTGCGGTGTTATTGAAACCCGCATTAAGTAGATGTCTAATCCACTTACTGCTAGAATCAACAGAAAATTCTGCCCTGCTTTTTCACTGCTATGCTTTTTGCTGATGAACGGCTGCAAGTCTGCCTGTGCAAAAATGCGGTCTGCATAATGTATCTGCTCCTAACCTAAATATGGTACTGCCTGCTGCAGCACGAATTCTTTGGATTCTGGCACGCCCGTGTTCGGTAGGCCCCCAACATGATTCATTTCTCCTATCTGCTTCCCGCTTTGAACTGCTGTATAATCTTCCTTTTCAGGATGCTATGACATCATTTGTCTTCACTCAGCACGCGAGAGATCATAAATGAACGTGCAAAGCAGTCACAAAGAGCATGGGGCTGTGTGCAGGTTTTAGGAGAATGATGGTACAAGATGGTACATAGCGTGCTTATGTTAATTACTGAGGATCAGAGAAATAAAGAAGTGACCACAACTTGTGACATACCAATAGGACTATTTTCTCCATGTGTAGCTGCATCCTAAGGTCTCCATTTAGACCGAGACTCCTGAGCAAATGAAAAAGTATCAGTGTTTATGTATAGACATGTCAGTCATGTTACCCCCAAGAGAGAGGTCCAGAGAGGTCTCCCTGGAGCCCCGCTGTGTCTCCACCTCCAGAACACGTCTGTCTTAGTTAGTCCTGCAGGTAGGAGGATCTGCCAGGACTCAGAGGTCTTCTGTTTGGACTCTCTCATTCTCACGTCTAGGCCCCAGTTCCAGCCAGATGGCAAGTCAGCATTTCAAAGGCATAACCGAAGGGGCCGAACAACAGTAGGTATTAGGAATCTGTTGCCACCGTAAAGTTGGCTTGGCTTTGGAAAATCGTATCCATATGTTCGAGTAGATTTGTGAACCCCTTGGCGCTTCATTTCCTGCCACCAACCGGAAAATACCCTCCGGGCCCAAGGGCATCTTGACAAAGGATTCCTTGGCTGTGACACTCTGAGTGGCTTTTAAAGATGATCACAGCCTCTGACCCAAACATCTGGACTGTTGGCCACAGTCTGTGCTGTTCTAACAGCCTCTCGGAACTCCTCGCCCGTCTGAGCAGATAAAAGAATCCTCACAAAATGGCTTCCTCTGGGTGCCAGAGACCCCTCGGCTCTCACCTCACACAAACCTGGGAGAAGGAGCCCTGGCCTTGGCTTCCCCGGCTCTGTCGGGAGGTTTGTTGCAACTGACACTAATGTCACACTGGACAGACATAGTGCACAGGGTCTTCCTGCCCACCTCCTCTCCTGTCCGCTGTTAGGAGATAAATGGCTACTTAGTCATTGAAAGGGACAAACAAAAAAATCTCTCACACACACTGCTGAATGGGCACCCACTCTTGGCACCTGTCAAAGTGCTGCAGTCGACAAAGAGACGGGAAAGCCCCCCCACCCCCACCCGGGCTCTGCTCCTGGGCTCATCAGGATGTGGCCCAGGGGTACTTTCCACAAGGACTAGAGAGAGAGAGTTGTGAGAAGCAGCCTAAGTCCTGTGTATGGTGACTTTGCTCCAGTGCCTCTGCTTTTTAAAAACCTCCTTTCAAAACCCTAAAGACTTTGAGGGCATAAATGGCTGGAGACAAAGAGAACATGCTTTGTGAAGAAATCCCTCGGGATCGTTGTCTGATCTACTCAGGGTTCCGGGTATATGTGGAAGTTCCCAGAAATCCGTTTTACTGAGGGGCCTGTTCCTTCTTTACCGTTGAACTGCTGCAGGGCATCTGAACTAAAGCACAACAGGGAGAACGAGGAAAGCCTCGCAGCAGCTGAGCCACACCGGGAGTGCCCACAGCAAAAGCCGATCTGCCAGCAATCATCTTGGGTCCCCCGGGCAAAAAGCCCATGCAGCTCAGTGACAGTCAGACTCCCTTCTCGTTGCTAATGCAAATGCATCCTAGAGATATCACCGAAAGGGATCATTAAAAGTGAGCTGTGCGGCTCTCACTTCATCTGCTTGCCGCCAGGGCTGGGAGGAGCCGCCAGTGTCTAGAATCTCATTACACCGGCAGCCAGGAAGTAGTTTAAAGCATTACGTCATAAGTTGTCAAGGTAACTCACCAGACTGCCTCTCTGGCCTCCTGTGGTCCATGAAGACAGGTTCTCCAGACCAGGTGAGGAGTAGAGGGGTGGCCTGCAGCCTGAAGCAGGACAACTAGCAGCCCAGGCTCAGAAAGGTGACTTGGTATACAAGCCTGGGCTACTGCTCTCTCGCCTGGGCTACTGCTTCTGGGCTGGATGGTGAGACGGGACGCAGCAGTCTTGCAATGCTTCCTACCCACTGTGCGCTCGGGAGGACTACCCTTGGTATCGCCTACTGCCCAGAGCTCCCGAAGAAGGCTTCCTGACCATCATCAGCCTGACAGCGGCAAGAGGCTACAAAGCTTGTCAAGGACACTGTGAAGGGCACTCCCAGAGAACTCAGGCCCCGGCTTCCTGTTGCCTCCAGAATCGGACCCGGCAAAGTGCCACAACCTGAGTGTCCTTAAACAACAGAAATTTATTCCTTTCTAGATCCAGAGGCTTGAAGTTTGAGATTAGGTTTCTTGGCAATGCCATGCATCCTCTGAAGCCTCCAGGGCAGGATCCTTCCTTGCCTCTCACAGCTTCTCACAGCCCCAGCTGTTCTTTGCCCTGTAGCAACCTCCACGGTGACAGGGCCGCCTTCCCTCTGTGTATCTGTGTCTTTACTCGGTGTTCTCCTCTCTGTGTCTGTCTCCATTTCCCTGTGTTAGAAGGACACAAATCATATTGAGTTGATCTCAAATTGATTCCATATTCCAAGATGCTCTTTCTCAGTAATGTTACATTCACAGGTAAGGGGGTGGTGAGGACTTCAACCTGTCTCTCTGAAGTACATGATTTGATCCGTAATGGCCCACTCTTTATTTTGCACAAAGAGAGGTGCCCACATCGCATTCCCAGGCCTGTGTTGGGCCAGGCCCACACCTGGCTGCTTAACAGACTCACTGAACACAAGGTGGAAAGTCAAGCCCAAGTCAAGCTGTCACATCAAGGTCACCTCATGATTCTGAACTTGCCAACAGCTTCCATACATAGTTGCTCCTGTACCCTTCCTGGGGCTAGAAAGGAAAGTGTTTGGGATAAGGGGCTCTCAATGAAATCTATGGGAAGGGCTTCCCTTGGTGTAATCACCAGAAAAGCATACAGAATGTTATCTTGACCTTCTGTTCAGTAATAGTCTCCAAGACCTCTAGACTGGGCAGTTTCCTCAACCCTCTGAATCATTCATCGTCAGCAGCCCAGAGAAAGCAATTCTGGTGAGTTGTGTTTTGCATTTTCTCTCTTGATAGAGGCCAATCTTTTAAGATCAGCAAAGTGCTTTTGCATTGTCTTAATGTCAGAAGCCTGCCCGAACTCTTTGGAAAGGGCGTTTTCCCTGAACTAAAGCAACAGAGGGTATAACTCTCTCCCAGAAGCATCAAAGACCTGGAGATTATGCCATTCTGCTCATGTGCTTTCTTCAAAGAGTACAGAGAGGGAGGTTCCCAAGACTTTAGCAGAAACTAATACTCTGCTGTCTGAAACAGCACTCTTAACAATTGGATTAAGGCCACAGATGGAGATAGCAATTTTCTCTCTGCAGATAAGGTTATGGTTAATTTCAGGTGACCCATGGTTAATGGCCAGATGTAGCAGAGTTAGAACATCCTTCTCACAGCCAAGGGAAAGACAAAGATGCATAAAGAGATCTGGTGTTCATCCCAAAGTTCCTTCCCACATTCTGGGATTGTTTCTCCCACATTTTGAAGCCAGCTTGGTCCTAGGAAAATTGTGACTATCATTTCATCACTTGCTGGGTGCTTTACATACATTATCTCACAGTCCCTTAAGGAGACGGTATAGCATAATGGCAGATCTAGGGCCCCAGAGTCAAATGGCTGGATTCAAGTTCATACTCCCACCTTTCACCCTCCATATGACTGTTGGCAAGTCACTGAGTGCTATGAAATGGGAGGTCCAAATTCTGACACCACAGAGTGGCTGTAAAGATTAAAAGAGATAACCTAAAGGAACACTCAATAAATGTTAATTCCTATTATTAAGTACTGTCATTGTTCCCACTTTATATATTACATCCCACTTTTAAAAGAAACCTGAGATTCAGAAGAGCTAAATAATACATTCCAGTCACACAACTAATTGTGGGGAACAGATTCCAGTCCAAGGTTTAGCCAACAGAAACCCTCCCCCACCCACCTGACCTCGGCACAACTGCCTGCCTCACAATTTGGAGCAACATTGCTTTTGGGGCTTCCATTTTCAGTTCAGACTTCTGCCTTTCAGTTTCCTTCCAGGAATACCGTATCCCCCTATGTTCCCCTTCTGCCCAGAGCTCCCCTTTAAAACCTATCTTCCCCAGAGAGCACCATACAGTTCAGACCAAATCTCTTCCTTCAGCTCCAGCCCTGACTGTCCAACGCAACATAGGCCATGCCTCTCTGCTCAAATATCAACAGTCGGTGGTAGCTTCATTCCTTGGCCTCCATTTATTCAACAACAGCATCAGAGACAGACTTTCAAGCACTGTGGTCCAGGCTCTGTGTTGGCACTGCTGACACAATTCCAGCTATGGCCCCAGACCTCACAGAGTCTCTGATCTGGAAAGGAAGGCAGACACATAGATCATTAACACTTACCCTCCAGGGAAGGTGGGCTGGTGTTGATGAACCATGACTTGTGGGAATGCCATGGTGGGGCTGCTTTAGCTACATCTGGAACACTGAGTCTGATTTCGCCAAGAGGACATGTGGCAGAAAGCATCCTGGCAAAGAAGAAAGAGCCACCAGTGATGGAACTGGTATAAACCTAAGTAGTCATAAGGGGGATGGGCCAGTGCGGCTGGAGTTTGCTGAGCCTGAGGAAGAATGATGGAATGTGGCTGGAGATGGAAGTAGAGCCCAGATGGGGAGGTTTTAAATGCCTACTGTCCTCGTGCTTTGGGTTTTTTTCCTGCATGCTACTGATTCTCAAACTTTATCCTCCATCAGGGTCACCTGAGGGCTCGATAAAGAAAAAATGCAGATTTCTATCCACCCTGTTTTGATTCAGTACATCTGAGGTGGGGCGCGCACATAGACACTTCTAACATTCTCAGGTAACACTGAGTTGGCCGCTTCTAGAACCATGCTTTGAAAATGACTGCAGCAGGCTGCGGGTTAATGGAGAACATCTGGAAAATTTGCATTTCAAGTAGACACACCTTGGTTTCTCCTAAGAAAAGCTACTGGGGAGCCAGTTAGCTCCTCCTTCCCGTCTACCGCCTTCTCTATCTCTGCCTGGGGCTGGGCCACCACAGATATTGGGCTAAGCCCCATACTGGGGTGTCACCTCAGCACCCTGCTTTGCCCAGCAGCGTGTTGAGAAAGCGAGAGTCATTTCTGGCGTTTGCCTTTCCTGAGCGGTGACGCCCCACCCCCCATGCCCTAATGTCACTTGCTGGCTGAGGGTCGCTGGCTCCCCCTGCTGTCCCACCCATACCCCAAAGTGGTTGCTAATGGTTTCTGCAGGTTTTTGTTGTTGCAGCTGCACGTGAATCGGAATGCCTACGTTCAGCGTTCCCTCATATAGCTGCTGGGATCAAAATCAACTTTGCTGCCTCTTTCCAATGGGAAATAACCCATGTTCCACCTAAGGTATAAAAACTCCCTTGCAAAAGCAAACAAAATGTCATCTTGAAAAAGATATGTCATTGAGGAGTTGGAAATCAAACTTTAATGACCTCTGCGTACCTCTCTGAGCTCATGTCTTTCCTTTCCCCTCTCATTCTTCCCAGGCTAGCTGCCATGCTACTCATCTGACATATCAGGCAAGCCTTGGGGCTTTGTATTGGCTACTCCTTCTGTCTGAAATGTTCTTCCCCCTACATCCACATGGCTTACTCTCTTGAGTCTTTCCAGTCTTTCCTTATTGAAATCTGCTCTGGCAACCTGATTAAAACACCAAACACCCTTCTCAAAACACACACACACACACACACACTCATACATACATGCACACTGGGCCCCCTAATTCCACGTCATTTTTCTCCATAGACATATTACCACTTCCCATACTATATATTTTACTGATCTCTTTGTTCATAGTCTGTGTTGTACCCACTAGAATATAAGCTTCATGAACACAGGATTTCTATTCATTACAGGGTACCTCACACCTACAACAATACTTGGAACACAGTAATAGAAACACAATATTTCTTGAATAACTCACACTGGTTCTCCTACACCCTGGTTTCAAGACCTGGGCTTGTTCATTAACTGTCTTGTCCAGAATGGTCAATCAAGCTACTCAATGACTTTTATCAGTAAAATGAGAATAATATCAGCCTTACCCAGATTTCAGAGCTTAGAGAAGAAAAACCAATATCTAAATCATGAAAAGCTGTGAAACATGAACTGTAATACAAATGCAAGTTATTTTTAATCATTTTCCAATTTCCCCCAAAGAATATAACAAATATATTCAAAGAAGCCATTACTATAACTAGTATTTTTTTTTTCAGGCATATTTGAATAGGCACTTTCTTTGTTTTACTGTGTTCATAAATAACTCTTTGTATGTGCTAGAGAAATAGAAATGGGAAAGCTTCTAACAGTGAAAAAAATAAATAGAAATAAATCAAGTGTAAGATTATTCAATCGAGTATGTTTGGTTAATGTATAAACACTAATGAGTGGCACTAAGTTACAAGGCAATTCAGGGGCCGTTCACTCAATATCATCTGAGTAAAATAATGGGGGAAAAGTAAATGTTCATCAGCTTTATTAATATATATATAGCTCAATGTCCCCAGGCCACCCAAACTACAAGTTTAATTGCAATCACATTGACATGAATTCATAAAGTCTGCCGGCCTACATGATTATAGACTCCCAACACAACTACAGGCCATCTGCAAAGACTGCCCCAATTAGTCTGAGAATGTATGGGGTACTTCACATTTGCTCATGGTTATTTCCCACAGGGTGTTCTGCTGAATGCTACTTGTTGCTGTCCACCACCTTCAGCCCCTAAAGAAGATGTTGTGGGAGCAGTGTGTTAGGGCCTAGATAGCCGGATCTCAGTGCTCCAGGGTTTTCACAACCCCCAAAGATCCCCTGGTCCTCCCTGAACTGGAATCAGGTTTCAGACTTGGGGGATGTGCTAGGAAATGACAACTGAAAAGCCAATAGGCTTTTCTCTTGTTTCATGTCATTCAGTTTAAGGCATGCCTTATACAATGGCCATTATCAGGAAGCATGCCTTCCTATGAGCACACAGAAATCCTTACTGTTTTTTACAAGTCATAAATAGACTTGATCTCAGATTTCTTGAAAGCTTCGTTGTATTTTTCGTGGTGACTCTGGTGAATTAACCTCCCTAAGAAGCAGACAGACCGTTGAAAAGCAAGAATCAGGTAAAATACATTCCTCAGCTTCAACATAACCAGCCACAGTTCTGTTTGGATTGTGATCAGTGGTGCTGCACACGTGGCTGTTTTCCAAAGCGTTCTTGGCTTCCCCATAGCCCACTTCGCACTCCGGGCAAGTGTGGCCCAGTTGTGCCCATTTCTGCTTACCTTTCCCTGGCAAAGAAACATGTGGGCAATTCTCCATTCAAGCAGTAAAGAATGACTTTCAATCTTTTCACCTTTGATGGGAAAGAAAAGATCAGGGCGCCCTGTCTTCTAGAGAAATATAATGGAGGGAACATCTCAGGTAACAGTGCTTGTGACTATTGTTCCTCAGAGGAAAGCTGCTCCCACCTGTTTCCCACCACACAGGCCCCAGTGTCTCCACTCCATGCCCAAGCACAGAGCGTCCGGGGGCTTTGTGGATAGGCTCGTGGGGGGGTCCACCCACTAATACTTCTTCTCAACCGACACAGTGGAAGAATCCTCAAATTCAAACACCGTAGAACCTCTCTTGAAAATGTACAACATTTTATTTCATTTTTCTTGGTTTTCACACACACACACACACACACACGCACACGCACACGCACATGCATACGCACACCATAAATTCACCTAAAAGCAAGGATTTGTACAATACCTATGAACTGAATATTCAGTGGGGAAAAGACCAGGTGTTATCAGCCCGGACTGGAAGTCAGTATGAGATTCAGCTCCACACTGCAGTCCTATGAGTCAGTAAGGTCAAGACAGTTATTCTGAGTTAATGAGAGTCTTCTCTTTCTACCATACTTTAAAGGAGAAGATGATATAATGCCATCAGCATTATTTAACTCCAGGCTCAAATTCAAACTCTCATTTTTTCTTGTGAATAATTTAACAAATTTGCATCTTATAAATTTAAAAAAAAAGGTGATAAAGCAAGAAAAGGAAATGACAAAAAACTGAATTCAAGTCACCTTCTTTGATTTCTATTTTGTCTGATTTTTTTTTTTAACTTTTATTTATTCATCTGAGAGAGAGCAAGTGAGAGCAAGGACAGAGTGGAGCAGAGGGTGAGAAAGCAGCAGACTCTCCACTGAGCAAGGAGCCTGACTTGGGGCTCAATCCCAGGACACAGAGATTATGACCTGAGCCACGCAGATGCCCCATTTAGTCTAGCATTCAAAAGCAAACTGACTGGGCTTGTAGGAGATGTTGGATCTGGGATTAAAAATGACAACAAAATGGAGAAGACAGGAGTGGGGAGATAGCACGTGTAAGGAAGCTTTATCATTCACAGCTTTTTCTTTCCCTAGGTACTACTGCTATAACCTACTTGTTTATTCTAAGGTCCAGCACCTTGTCTAGAGGTGAAAAATGATTTGAAGAAAACCATAAGCCATATTTCTGCTCAACTGCAGTCTAAAGTTAGGGGTTTGAGGAAAGAATAAGGCACATAGAATCGGATCCAGCTTTTGTAGGACATCAAAAAAGGAATTTTCTATTCATTTCTTATACAACCTATCTGTTCGTATTAGCATACAATCATTTCAGCCTCTCTAAATAAAACGTTTTTAACCTTCAGAACAAACAAACAAAAAACAGAGTCATGGTTAACTTAGAACTTTTTGTGAAAGTGTAACATTGAAGATTGGTGTGTATGCTTTATTTACTACTTTAAATAAGAAAAGACTTATTTCTTTAAAATGGGAGAGGGCACCTGGGTGGCTCAGTTTCTTAAGTGTCTGCCTTTGGCTCAGGTCTCCCTCATCAGGCTTCCTGCTCAGCGGAGAGTCTGCTTCTCCCTCTCCCTCAGCCCCTCCCCGCACTCCTGCTTGTGTGTGTGCTCTCTCTTTCTCTCTCTCTCTCAAATAAATAAACAAAATCTTAAAAAGAAAACACCAGAATTCAGTAAATTTTAAAAAATCTCGTGGAAATTAATGTTTACTTCATTAATTCCTTTAATATCTTGAAAATTTTCTTTTAATATAAAATTATTTCATTGCAAAGTGAAACAATTATTCTTTAAACCCTTCCATTTACCTTAATTCTCTCAAAGGTAAAACAAATCGTGTCAATAAATGTTACTTTTTTGATATTTTTATTTACATAATTTCTTTGTTTATGATACAAGAACTGAACATTCACGAGAAGTAATCACAAAGTCAATACAAGCTGAAAGACATTCCTGAAATGTGGATAAAACCACTTAAAATTTGGCAAAAATTGAGCATAACATCTTAGTTTCTAAAAAACAATACAAGTTGCTAAATATTCTTTTTGTGTTAGAATTATCCAGAGAAACAGAACTAACATGATCTACAGTTGACCCTTGAATGACATAGGTTTGGACTGCACAGATTTACTTCTATGCAGATTTTGTGCAGTTGCAGTTGCAAGTGTATTTGATATTCTTTCTGATTTTCTTTTTTTTTTTTCTTTTAAAGATATTATTTATTTATTTGTCAGAGAGAAAGAACATAAGCAGAGGGAAAAGCAGCAGGCAGAGGGAGAGGCAGGCTCCCTGCTGAACAAGGAGCCCGATATGGGACTTGATCCCAGGACCCTGGGATTATGAACTGAGCCAAAGGCAGACGCTTAACTGACTAAGCCACCCAGGCATCCCTCTTTCTGATTTTAATAACATTTTCTTTTCTCTAGCTTCCTTCATTGTAAAAATACACTATATAATACATATAACTTACAAAATATGTGTAAGTCCACTGCTGATGTTCTCATCAGGATTCTGGTCAATAGCACGCTATTAGTAGTTAAGTTTTGGGGAGGAAAAAGGTATACATATATTTTTGACTGTCCAGGGGTGTTGCCCCTCCAAACTTCCAAGGTGTTCAAGGGTCAACTGTACATAAAGAGAGAGATTTTAAGGAACTGGCTCACAGGATTGTGGAGGCTAATAAATTTAAACTGGTTAAGTCAGGCCAGCAAGCTGCAGAGTCATTTTAGAGTTGATGTCACAGTCTTGGGTTTGAAATCCGAGAGCAAGCCGTCAGGCTGAGAACTCAGGCAGGGTTTCTAGGTTGTAATCTTACAAAATTACAAAATTCCTTTTCCTTGGGGCACGTGGGTGGCTCAGTTTGATAAAATCCTGACCCTTGAGCGCAGCTCACATTTGGATCTCAAGTTTGTGAATTTGTGTCCTGTGTTGGAGGAGCCTTCAGTGTGGAGCCTACTTTAAAAAAAAAAAAAAAAAATTTACTTTTTCTTCCCAAAACCTCAGAGTTGTTTGTGGGGCCTTCAACTGATTGGGAGAGGCCCACCCAAATTATGGAGGATGATCTGCTTTACTCAACCTGATTGTAAATGTTAATCACACTTAGAAAACACCTTTATAGCAACATCTATGTTGGTGTTTGGCCAAAGAACTGGACACCATATCCTAGCTGAGTTGACACGCAAAATTAACTATCACCATCCTAAAAACAATTTGTATGCTAGGAGTAAAGGTAAGAGTTGGCATTCCCTTAACAACTCCTTTCCCACAAGAAGCATTATCCATTATGAACTATCTAATACAGACTTCATAGAAAGAAACTCTGTCTTCAAGAATAAGAATATGTTTGTGTGTGTGTGTATATGTGTGTAAAAGGGAGTTAGCAAAATAATAATGACTTTAAGTTAGTATTTCCATTTGATTATAAATTTTAAGGAAGTATCTTTTTTCACTTGTTCTTAGTCTATGGGATTTGATGTGTAAATAGATTTATATTACTATTAAAACTAAAAAAAAATCACTGTTAAAAACTTAAAAAAAAAAAACTTTTTATTAAATGACTGCCTGATGATGGTGACTTATCTTATAATGAACTAACCTCCATACAGATAATTTTACACATTCTGTTTTAAAGAAAGATGCTATTTCAAGGCACAGAGAGCCCCTACAGCACACAGACTGCACACAGGTGGGGAGAGGGTGGCTCATGAGGAAAGGGTCAGCACTGAGTAAGCCACATTTCTATAACTTCTCTACCAATGACACTTTTCCCTGTGAAGCACAGATGGTTAGAACTTGAGCAGAAAGTAGCATTCTTATGAAGTTCATCAATTCTTTTTTTTTTTTTTTAAAGATTTTTTATTTATTTATTTGACAGAGAGAAATCACAAGTAGACAGAGAGGCAGGCCGAGAGAGAGAAGGAAGCAGGATCCCTGCTGAACAGAGAGTCCGATGCGGGACTCGATCCCAGGACCCTGAGATCATGACCTGAGCCGAAGGCAGCGGCTTAACCCACTGAGCCACCCAGGTGCCCCTGAAGTTCATCAATTCTTAATGAATTTCCATCAGAAATTAAGGGGGAAATCCTGGAACGGTGACAGAGGGATGCAAGGCAGACAACCCAGAATCTACTCATCAAGTCCTGGCAGAGGCACCTGTCAGTTAGACATCCTACCCTTGGTTTTGGCTCAGGTCATGATCTCAGGGTCATGAGACAGAGCTCTACATGGGGCTCCATGCTCAGCATGGAGTCTGCTTGAGATTCTCTCTCCTTCTCCTTCTGCTCCTCCCGCTCATGTTCTCTCTCTAAAGTAAATTAAAAAAAAAAAAAAAACTTAAAAAATAATAAAATAAAATATGCAAATAGTTGGCTGACTCCTGAATCCCATGCTCAAAGGAGACTGAAGATCTCCAGCAGAAAACAACAGCTGGAAGACTAAAAGAACTGGGGGAATGTTCCAGCTGTTACCTAACACAGAAAAGAAAGAATTTAGAGTTTGAGTCCTGCCAATAACTTTGTAGACTAGAAGGAAAAACCTGAAATATTAAAAGATGGCAATCTAGTGTAGCCAATATGACTTGTCTGTGGCTTTCGGTTTTGTCCCAGAAGACCAGATCAGTAATGAAATGGGTAAATGTGGTCTAGACCACATAAATGTGGGACGGATATATCACCATTTGGTGAACTATGATGAAGAATAATTGTCAAGAGATTCTGAGCCATGATCGATCTGTGTCAAAGGCAACAGGTATTTTCATTAAGATGCTCTCTGGTAAAATAGGGAACAGCTCTTTTCTTTTACAGAGTGGCCATTTTGGAGAAAGAGAAATAGTGAATCTCTAATCATAAAGATCCAGATTCAGATGGCCTTGATAAATTGAGGGAGTGCTTAGGATTTAATAGAATGTGATTCCATGGACAAATGCTTAGGAAAGTGGACCAGAAAGTATAAAAACAAATAATAAAGCAAGAGATAGACTAGGAGAGTTGTTCTTAAAATTTTAGTCTCAGAACCCCTTCATTCCCTAAAAAAACTATTGTGAACTTCAAAGAGTCTTATGTGTATGAATTACATATGTTAGAAATAAAAATGGGGAAAATCTTAAATAGATGTAATCATTTCAAAATAACAGAAATTTCATTGTATATTAACATAAATAACTTTTTTAACACACACACAAAATAATTTCTGTGCAAAACGAAGTAATGGCTGGCATTCATGACATTATTTTACATTTATGGAAGTCTTTTAATATCTGACCTATTAGAAAACAGCTGGAGTCCTGTGTCTGATTTTATAGTCAATATATTGAAATATTGCAGATCATGTAGCTTCTGGAAAAAGTCTCCACTCATGAAAGACTGTGAATGAAAACTACAAATAACATCTCAGTATTATTATGAATGTAGTTTCAAATTTGTAGTCCATCTGAAATGGTCTCAAGGACTCCAGGGAATCACCTTCACAGAGAGCTCACATGGAACATGAATATTCTCACAGTCTGGATCACTTCCGAGACTTCCTTTGACTTATTTTTTTCTAGGTGTCCTTATCACCAGCCTTTCAATCTTCTTTCTTACAGATTTCAGGCCATTCCACAGAATCAGTCATAACTTGCCATGAATCTATATTATCTCCACACCTCTGGCCATCTCTCTTTCTAACCCAAGTGGACAACCAGACAGATGTATCACTTGAAATTCTGACCACTGGGAGAATTTCCCTTCTGGTTCACCTCTTAGTATCTTAGTATCTTAGTACTGCAGTATCCCACTTTGGACTGATTTCAATACATTGCATAGAAATATCTCGAAAATAGACTTGAATATTCTCCTCAGCTCTTATGAGGTCATAGTTACAGGATGAGGGAGAAGTAGGTAATGCAGCAAAAACAGATGCACCGACAGTATAAGCCACTGGATTTGCAACATACTGGTGCCTTCAACACCTATTCAAACTTAATTTTATAATTGATAATGATCAACTACCCAAATTTATGGCTCAGTAGGCCATATAACATCCTGCTTATGATAAAAATTCTATTTGCATGGTCCTTGGTATCTCGCGGGCCCAATAGCAAACCAAGGTTTTTTCCTTTAAAAAAGAATAAATATTTTCTGAAAACTACAATTCTGCTCCAAAACTCAAGGGACTTGCACTGTGATTCTCCTAACCGGTCTTTCCACAAGATCCCTAGAGTATCCCAATCTATCATAGTAAATTTTGAACAATGTTAGATTCACTATGATATAAAGTCCAAGTAGTAGAACTGCTTACAGTGCAGTCTGGTTTTGTTGCTTCCAAATGTGATAAATTGTTGTCTTCAAAAAGCTCCTTTCTTAAGTGGTGGGAGTTTTGCAAACTTGGTTTTCACTTTGGATGTAATATCCTAACATGTCCTATACTACAGGAGTAACCAGAAATTTCTCTGAGATGACAGGCACATAAATTTTCATTGGGTTTATATTCCACCATAGACAGGAATACATCTTACCAGGTGTTAGAGCCTATTGTGATATAACAAATCACTCTAAAACTTAGTGACTTAAAATAACAATAACCATTTCATTCTTTCAAGCTTTGGTGAGTCACAAATGTGGGGAAGATCTGGCTGGCCAGTTCTAGCTCAGGATGTCTCATTGGAGTTGCAGTCAGATTACGGCCAGAACAGCTGGGGGAAGCTCAGCATCCCTCTCTTCATGCAGTCTCAGGTCTGTTTGGATTATCTTTCCATTTCCTTGTAATACAGAGTCCTTTTGCAGGTGAAGCCTTCAAGCACAAATATTCTACTAAATAAATGGAAATCACCGCATATTTTGTGAGCTTTAGAACACCACATCTGGCTGAACCCACTTAGAAAATCCCACCTAGCTTCAGGGAAGGGAGCACAGACTCCACCTCTAAGAGTGTCTGAATCCCATCATAAGAAAAGCAGGTGGGGCTGCAGATATTGTAGCAGCCATTTTGGGAAAATACCATCTGTCAAACCAGGTATCAAGGGTATGTACTAATTCTTATTGAAAAGGTGTTGCAACATGATATTATTAATATAGGAGACCAGAGTGATGTGTACCAATAAGATGATCACAGTTTAAATTATGGCAGTCAGTGGGAGATTTGCACTGTTCTGAGGTAAATTGGCAAAAGTGTACTGCTGTGCCTTTCAGGTGAAAGTAGATTGCTTCTGGTATTCTCTGTTTGTTAAATAGTTTCAGATAAAACATTTTCCAGAAAAATAACTGCAAAGCAAATGTTGGAAAGTGATGATTTTTTAAAAAATATTTTATTTATTTTTTGACAGAGAGAGAGAGAGAGAGAACTAGAAGGGGGAGTGTCAGGGAGAGGGAAAGGGAGAAGCAGGCTCCCCGCTGAGAAACCTGAAGTGGGGTCAATCCCAGGACCCTGGGATCCTGACCTGAGTGGAAGGCAGACAGTCAACTGACTGAGCCACCCAGGTGCCCTGAAGATTTGTTCTAGAAAAAAGACTTCATCTAGAACAATAGACATAATTTCAGTCACCACCTGATTGGTTTGTAATAGTCTCTGGTCATTCTCCTAGACCCTTTCATATTTTCCATGGAGAAATAAGTGACTTGTTTGGAAATAAAATAGACATTTCTGAATATTTTATGGCTTTGGATATGGTGCTAATATCTGTTGAAGCTCACCTTGGGGTGCAGTACTGCTTATATTAGACTTTTTTAGTTTCTTTAATTTTAATTTATTTACCAATTTGGGGGAGCTGGGGGTAAGGGAGAGGAAGAGAGAGAATCTTAAGCAGCTCCATGCCCAGCATAGAACCCAACACAGGGCTTGATCTCACAACCCTGATTTCATTATCTGAGCCAAAATCAAGAGTTGGTCCCTTAACCAACTGAGTCACCCAGGTGCCCCTATATTAAACTTTTGAGAGGTACAGTCTTGAGTCTTCTGTTTGCCTCCCCTCCCATGATAGCACTACTCCTTTTATCAGAGAGTTACTGTGGGGGAATTTTCCAGCAACCAAGTTTGTCTTTGCAGCTATTCCTTCAGGAACCAAAAAAATAACTATGGAATAGAAATATACATAGACATTGGGATCTCTTGTGAGACAGATTTTGGCCCAAACTCCACTTAATTCTTAACCTCCAAAATCTTTCACCTCCAAAAGCTTTCACAATGACTTTCTGTGCCTTAAAGGATTCACATAATTAAAAGCCAGTAGTCAATAATCCCCACAGTTCTTAGTATTTATTTGGCCAATTCAGAGTTTTTCTGGCAAGTAGCTAAAAATCTCTTTGAGTATCTGTAGAAGAAAACTTATATAGTATATGATTATTTCCATGTCTTAGGGTCTTTCCGCAAGGATTTGTGAATTGGTTCATATCTGGGAGTCAAGTGGCCATCACTGTCATTCATGTGCCTCAAATCACACCTTCATTTCCTGATTTACATTTGTTTGTTTGTTTGTTTGTTTGCTTGAAGTTTTAAAAATTAAGCAAGACTTTACAAACCTGCCCATGCTTTGGAGTCCTAGGGATCCCATGATCAATTAATCACCAACAAATATTCTTATGGGTCTAACAATTGTGATTACTGAACTAAGCTATTATTTATTTCAGTAACAGATCACTGGTTTTTAGTGATTAATTACTGCCACTGGTACTCTGCCAGCTGGAGATCCCATCATCTCCAAGTCAGAGACTCTATTTCAAAGCCAGGATTTTTAGAAGTTTTCACCTGGGTCTAGCAGAGACATTTGTTCCCGAACATTCTTCAAAAATATTTGTTTTTACACAGTTGATATATATTTTAGTCCTTAGTTAAGGAAGTGTCCTTGGGGGCCCTTTCTGGATACATGATAAAGGGGAAGGTGAAAAATCAAAGTCATTTAAACTCAATTAAAAATTCAGCAAAACTCAATTAAAAATGCTTATCTGCCTAAGCCTTGGATTCCTCCACCCCATTATCTAAGGAATTTCTGGTATCTCAACCTCATTTTGTATAGGCATCATTGAAACTAGCTGGAAAGAGAAAAAGGTAGAGCTTTGGTCAAATACTGTCTCACAGTGGGCTGCCAGTGTCTAATAACCCCATGATTATTTCTCAAGTGTATTGTATTGTACTGCAAAACCCAGCAAACCAAGAATTACTTTTTCCATATTACTTTGAGGTTGAGGTTTGGAATACTAATCAAATACACTTGTGCTGACTAGGAGCACCTAGGGAGGATTTGAAGGAAGAGAGAATAAAAGTAGATCACTAACTATACACAGTATAAAAGCCATTAAAAGCTTAAAGGCAAGTATCAAAATAAATTGAGCTGAGAACCAGACCTTTGAAACATTTTATCATGAAATATAAAACTGAGAATTTTCTAAATTTTACTAACACAGAGCAAAAAGTGAGAGTTTTCTGGAGTGTTAATAAAATGAAATAAACTTTGTTAAGTTTTTCTTTTTCTGTATACTTGATAACATACATATTAGTATGGTAGTGCAAATAATTTACAAAATAAACATGAAGAGAAAGGGTATTTGCTTTAAAAAAATTTACTGATGGGGACACCTGGGTGGCTCAGTCAGTTAAGCAGCTGACTTCAGCTCAGGTCATGATCCTGGGATCCTGGGATCCTGGAGTCCTGGGATTGAGTCCCGCACTGGTCTCCTTGCTCAGCAGGGAACCTGCTTCTCCCTCTGCCTGCTTCTCCCTCTGCTTGTGCTCTCTCTTTCTCTCGAGACAGATAAATAAATTGAAGAAAAAAAGTTTTTAAATTTACTGATGGAGTGTATTTTCAAAAAAATGTGAATACTACTGATCTAAAAGATGGAGCACGATGCCAAAAGTTATTGTGTACAGTACTTCAGTTTAAAAAACAAGCAAAATGAATTCATAAATACATCCACATGTGTATTTCTGTAAGTATTGTCATTGTTAGACAATTCTGTGCCAATGGCTCAACTCACCAGATATGATAATATAGCTGCGTACTTATATTTTCATTTATTTTCATTCACCTCATCTATGATTTTGGCAACCAATGCATGACAATGATATAAGTTAAGAAAAAATTAATCGATGTTCTCCTTCAAAAGGGATTTGAATAATGTATGTAATAATGTAAGCCAGAAAGACCAGATAAAACCTATTAAACACACTTCAAATCCTGCATTGGGGTTTCAGCCATGTTCTTTTTTTTTTTTTCCAGCCATATTCTTAAATATGCAAAACCTTAAACAAAAGGGCTTAATCTCAAAAACAAATGCTTCTAACTTTCATTCCTCATTATATGGTGTTGTGATGGATAGAACTATAGCAGCTCTGAAGATTATTTCTATAAAAATAATTCTGGAAAACACATAAGAAAAGACTGTGGATCTTTGTATTAAATCAATGAGTATTAAACAAAGTCAGATAGTTTTCCTAAGAAATATAAATCACCTAATAGTAATGCATTAAAACAGTGTACATACTACAAAAAATATAATACCCTATACAGTACTTTTCAATAGGCTTTCTTATTTTCTTAAAAATGAAATTGGAATTACTGAATAGCAAGAACAAATCTATTTTTGACTCAGCCATATTTTTTAAAGTCACAATTTAATAGAGATATTTTACCCTAAATCCCCCTATTTCTCAAAAGTTTCATTCTTTTCCCATGACATTTTCATCACCCTACCAGAGGAGAGATGATGAAACTTGGAACATAAAATCATTAGCCAAAATGAACTCATGTAGAGATATTCAAATCATAATAGGATATGGATATTGAATGATTAGGATTTATAAATACCTAAAATATTTTGACAGACTCTTTCCAATTTTTTCCCAACTAGATTGATTCTTTAAAATGCAATAAGAGATCTAAGATAATGTAAAGCAGTGCATCTGCTAATCCAAAAAATTGAGACTACAAGAAGACAACCTAAGTGGTAAAGGTGTCGCCTTAGAAATAATTCACTAGATAGAAACCCACAGAAACAAATTTAAGGCATTTGTTGTTCAGAAGCCAATAAACACCTCCACCCATCTGAATATTGCTAACTCTGAGAAGATAGGCTACTTTGAACTGATGTGGAAAATTTGCAAACTATGTATTTCAGTCCGGTTGGCTAACCTCTAGACTTACTTTTATTGCTCTAATACTATCTTTTATAGCATACAATATGAATTACATAAATGGCATATATTTGGGTAACAAGGGGCTTTACCAAAAGTAAAATAACTTGATAGTACCTTCTTTTGAGTACCATCATTCATAATAAATAATCAGCTGCTCTTCTCTGCCAGTAATCACAGGTTTCTAGGCCTAAAAGGGTAAGGATTCTGTTTTCTCCTATATTTTCCTATGGTTTCTCCTATGTTTTTCCCCAGACAATAATGATAACAAAGCAACAGCAACCCCAATACTCACTCAGTTCTTGCTAGGGGGGGTGCCAGAATTTTAGCAATTTCATGTAATATGTACTCTCAGAACTGCTCTAGGAGGTAGCTACTTTCCAGGGTCTGGTACAGGTGAGGAAATGAAGGCTAAAGGAAGGTTAATCAAATTACCCGAAGTCAAACAGCTGTCACTGCCGGATGTGGACTTTGAGCTGATCCCAAAGTTCATGCCCTTAACCACTACACTGTATTACACATACTGGAAAGGAAATGCAGTATCTGTTATCAAGAAGAGAATGGATTTTACAGACTCTGATGTTTGCCTCCGACTCATTTTCTCTTCTATACAATTCTAATGAGAACACAAACAGTCCTTGGGCGAGTTCTCTCTAGACCTCTCATGCTGCATTGGTGAGTACTTGCAAGAAATCATGGCTCACAGGGACGCCTGGGTGGCGCAGTTGGTTGGACGACTGCCTTCGGCTCAGGGCGTGATCCTGGAGTCCCGGGATCGAGTCCCACATCGGGCTCCCAGCTCCATGGGGAGTCTGCTTCGCTCTCTGACCTTCTCCTCGCTCATGCTCTCTCTCACTGTCTCTCTCTCTCAAATAAATAAATAAAATCTTTAAAAAAAAAAAAAAAAGAAATCATGGCTCACACACTCTGGTTCCCTTTCCTGTTGGATCTGAATGTTGGTCTTGGTGGTCTTAAAAAGAGGAAAAGGAGCACTGAAGCTGGCCTCGTGGTACTGATAGTCTGGTACATAGCCTGGGTGCTAGTTTCAAACAGGATAAAATAAATAAATAAATTTTTAAAGATTAAAAAAAATAAAAACAAAGAGATCATGGCTCGCTTTTCGTCTGTCATGCTGCAAATGAGGTATGTACAATGCTGCGACACCCAGAATCCAGACCCTCCCTCCAAGGCTCATGCAAGTCCAGGATGGAAGAAAATCTGGGGATGGTTAGGAGAATATGATTGTGGAGAATAAAAATTTATGCAGTACGTTTCTTCTCAAGTATAAGTTGACAGACTTATAGTCTTTAACACTTTATAAAACATACATTAGTTATGCAAATTGATCTATAAAGATAAATTATAAAAATAAAGTGATATTTATAGAAAAAGCTTCATTAAAATTTCCCTTTGAACACCTAAAATAGTATCTACCTATAGTTATTATTCAATGAACAGATATTTCTAGTATTTTTTAAGAGACAGCATATTCTTTGTTTACCGGTGTCAGCAACACATTTATTTGATAAATATGTCTAAATATTACTAAATCAACTCAAGTAGTTTTTTTTTTTTATTACCAGTTTAAGATACTAGTATATTTAATCATTAAAGATGAGAGAATGTTTTAAATAACATTTTTTTTTCCTCAGTGATTTGCAGGGAATTCAGGTAGGGATGGCTATGAAAAATGAGTCCATCTTTGTATGTTCAGTGCACTATATATAAATAAAATTAAACAAGGGGCTCCTGGGTCTCAGTTGGTTAAGCGTCTGATTTCAGCTCAGGTCATGATCTCAGGGTCCTGGGATGGAGCCCTGTGGAGAGCCTGTTTCTCCCTCTCCTTCTACCCCTCCCTCTGTGCTCTCTTTCTCAAATAAATCAATAAAATCTTTTTAGAAAATAAAAAATAATTTTAAACTTGTCAACAGTTAAGACTAGTCACTAAATAAGAGAATGGAAAAGAAATATTAAATCTTTGCATCAAAATAATGCCATTTGGCAAATGATGTTAAAAATAAGTGTTTTGTTTTATACATTTCATGAATTTCTCAAATGCATATACTATATCTAATGATATCTTTTCTTTAAGTCTTTTCTGCTACACTTTCTTCCTCATCAAAATTCACATAAGCAACAAATTAATGTATTTGATATTTTAGCATAACAGAGTGATCTTTTCTGAACCCAAAACAGGACCAGAATTGGGATGTTTCCTTGAATAAAGTCATTTGTGTGATATAGGAAAAAATCCCACACATTTGATCTTATTCTTCTTTTTCACTACAATATAATTCTGAAATAGCAATCCTGGCCAAGATCTCAACATTATACAGGTTTATGACTGGCGATGTGCCATAAAAGTAAGGGTTGTTAAACTTCCATGTTTCCAAATATATATGTTCTTCAGGAAAAGTGACAGTAGGCCTTAGCAAATTCAGTCTCATTGAAAATTATTCTATAAGACACATAATAAAAAAGCACTGATGTGAAAACTTGTGCAGAATGGACAGAAATACAAAATAATCCAGTGAGCAGACAAATTCTGAGCTACAGAATGCAAGGTTGGTTAGATCCATGGCAAGTAAAATATAGCTAGATCTCTTCTCTTCGCTTTATCCAGTATGCACATTTTCATTCTAGCAGTTCATATATAACCATTTTATTATTTTCCTCATTACTGGTCTAATCGTCACTAAGAAAGAAATAATAGCAAGGTTGTAGGTGTGGATTTTAGCATAATAAAATTGATTTGGAACAGAAAATTTTAAAAATTATAAGTATGAATGTCTTCCAGGGGTGCCTGGCTGGCTCAGTTACAGAGCAGGCAATTCTCTCTCTCTCTCTCTCTCTTTTCTTTTTTTTTTAAAGATTTTATTTATTTATTTGACAGACAGAAATCACAAGTAGGTTGAGAGGTAGGCACAGAGAGAGAGGCGGAAGCAGGCTCCCTGCTAAGCAAAGAGCCAGATTCAGGGCTTGAACCCAGTTCCCTGGGATCATGACCTGAGCCGAAGGCAGAGGCTTAACCCACTGAGCCACCCAGGAGCCCCAAGCATGCAATTCTTGATTTCAGGGTTGTTAAGTTCAAGGCCCATGTTGGGTCAACAGTTAAGACTAGTCATTAAATAATAGAATGGAAAAGAAATATTAATCTTTTGGTCAATAATCTCTAGATTATTTAGAAATAAAATAAAATCTTAAAAATGGCTTCCCTAGTGTATCAGTTTTCTAGGGCCATAAAAACTAAACATAAAATGGGAGGCTTAAAACAACAAAAAGGTATTCTTTCAGAGTTGTGGAGGCTAGAAGTAAAAACCAAGGCATTACTAAGATGATATTCCCACTGAAGGATTTGGGGAAGAATCTGTCCTTCCACCTCGTTGCTGGGGCTCCTGACAATCTCTGGCTTGTACGTGCAGTGCATCATTTCAATCTCTGCCTCCACCTCCACGTGACCTTGTGTCTTCTCTGTATTTCTGCTTCCAAATCCTCCTCCCCTTTCTCTTATAAATGTATCAGCCTCAGTTTTACGCCTTATTCTAATCCAGGATGCCCTTAACTTGATTACATCTTTTTGGTTCAAAACCTTCTCAGAAGCCTTACAGACATAATCTGAAACCAGGCCCCACACCCCGAGGTCAGAGAGAGAGCAAAGAAAGAGGTAGACCTCTCCCAACTGGCAGGTGGTTTAATAAACAAGGGAAATTGTGTTCAATAAACCAGGGAACTTACATATGAAACTTGCCTTGGGAAGCTGCAAGATGAGATCTCTGAATCCACCTGCCAAATTGTAAAAGTTTACATAGAGGTTCTAACATGAACTGTCCAGATGAACTCAGTGCCACATTGCTCTCACAAGGTTGTGTCCTTGATAGACTTCTGGCAGCAGGTAAGTCCAGCAGAATGCAACGACAGGGAAAGGGGTAACGAGCCTCTGATTACCAGGTTCTAGCTCAGAGGTCAATTGGAGGTCATGTCCTCTGGATGACCTCCCCCAACACATCTGCAAAGACCCCATTCACAAATAAGGCCATATTCATAGGTACTGAGGACTAACACTTCAGTGTATCTTTTGAGGGGACATAATTCAAACCACTATACCTAGTAAAAGGATTTCATTCAAGATAAAACAAAGGGAATTAAGGATTAGTGATTCAAGTACTAAATCAGACCTATGTGTATTTCTTGAAAACCAGTTTTAATCTAAGTATACAATCTTTTAGAAAAGTATTCTATATTGGGACACCTGCTTGCTCTCTCTCTCTCTCTCTCTCTCTCTCTGAGTGTCTCAAATAAATAGAAAAAATCCTTAAAAAGTAGTATATATTATTCAGTTTTATACCCACAGAAAATACTAAAAAGTCTAAACATGAACAAAATAACAGTTGAAATAAAGAATACAATAAAGGAGTTCAAGAGTCACATAAATTTCATGAAAAAAAAAAAGAATATTTGAATCAGAAAGTATGGTACTATCCCAGAAATAACCAGGAAATTATAAAGAGATAAAAGACAAAGGGAAAGCTAGGAGATACGGAACATTGAAATAAAAGTGTCAATCTATCCAGAAAATAGAATTCCCTGAAGGAAAGAAAAATAAAAAGAGTGCAGGAAATATCTGACAAATAAAGAAAATAAATTTCCTAGGTTCAAAGGAAAATGAATGGTCAAGTTGAAAGTTTTTACAGAGATCAACCAGGGAAAACAACACAAGGACACATTATGGTGACGTTTAAGAATATCAAAGACGGGGGGGGGGGCACCTGGGTGGCTCAGTGTGTTAAAGCCTCTGCCTTCAGCTCAGGTCATGATCTCAGGGTCTTGGGATCGAGCCCCACATCAGGCTTTTCTGCTCAGCAGGGAAACCTGTTTCCTCCTCTCTCTCTGCCTGCCTCTCTGCCTACTTGTCATCTCTGTCTGTCAAATAAATAAATAAATAAAATCTTTTAAAAAAAAAAAAGAATATCAAAGACAAAGACAAAGAAAACTCAAAAATATTTCAGAAAGGAAGAGAGGACCAACAATTCTCCATATGAGAATCATATGGACATCAAACTTGCACTCCTGAATTAGATTCCTTCTGTTTTAAATATAGGAATTTAACTGAGAAAATAAGAGAACCACAAACGTTGACATGTCTGGAAAGATCAGAGCAAGTTATGCTGATAGAAGATACTCTCAATTTTTTTCTTTATCTTGAAACATGTAAATAGTTTAGCCCAAGAATTTTCACACATTCTTTTTGCCCCATCCCAAAGGTTTTTCTTTAATAAATATTTTCATAAAATTTTATTCTTTTGAATGTTTTGCCAGACATAAATGCTACAAAGCCATAGTCATCCCCAATTTCATTCTGTTGTGGCCTAGAATATAAATTTATTCAATTAAAAATAGGAATGCCAACAAAAAAAGTCTTCCCATAAGTCAAGAAATTCAAAATGGCCATTGTTTAATTTCAAATTGTTTGCTTTGAAAATTGAAACTTTAGCTTTTTGATCTTCCATGATTTGATTTATGCAGTTCTTCCTCTGCTTCTGTAGTAATAATTTTAACTCTCCTCTTTGTTTATGATCTATGTTTTCATCAATTGAAATTAACCAAAATTCTTGAAAGATTAAATCTTGCCAAGTTCAGTATGTTGAATATGGGCACCTGGGTGGCTCAGTGGGTTAAGCCGCTGCCTTCGGCTCAGGTCATGATCTCAGAGTCCTGGGATCGAGTCCCGCATCGGGCTCTCTGCTCGGCAGGGAGCCTGCTTCCCTCTCTCTCTCTCTGCCTGCCTCTCTGTCTACTTGTGATTTCTCTCTGTCAAATAAATAAATAAAATCTTAAAAAAAAAAAAAAAAAGTTTCCGAGTAATTTTGAACAAGTTGCGATACAAAATTTTGGTAAACTCATTTACAAAATACAAGTTCTTTTTTTTTTTTTTTTTTTTTTTTTTTGGTGGCACACTGAGGTGGTAAGAAGTTGACAAAGTAGTTCTTCAAATTCAGTATCTTTACAAGTGAATTGATGATGGCTCATAAAGAGAGAAAACACGTACTATCACATTAAAGCATTTCCTAAATTCAGCATTAGTGTCTTCACAAATATGTTGTAGTTCATGTATTCTACCCACGTATACATAAAAATATTTGTAAGTTTTGACAAGTCTCGACTTCAACTTCAGTTGGTAGACTACCAAAGACTGTACCGGCATCTGCGAGCTATGTGTGCCTGACAACCAATTCCAGATCTCATTCTGCTCAGTCTCTTAATTTAGTCAGCTTTTTTTCTTTATATCATGATACCACACTACACAAAGTTTATATTCAGATAATTGTATCTTCAATGTTGAAAGTTTTAACTATATTTATAATAAAATTTACAATAATTGGCAGGTATTTTATCTTCTTTTTAGTGAACATCTGAGTCCTTATTTTGATTGCATAAATTGAAATTTTTCTGTTTGAATCACTTAATGACACTGATTATGACACTGATGCATCCTTCAAGTGTTTGCCAAATTCCTCTAATAACAGGTGCAACTTACTAAACAGCTGTCTTTCACTTCTTATGCAAGCACAGGAAACCACAGAGTTTAAAATGAGTAAAATAAATTTAGATGAACAAATTTTGATCTAAATGAATAATCATGTAATACAAATTAAATACACCTCTTGCTCCTGTTCATGTTAAACTATCATCTTTGGACATTTCTTTAATAACTACCAATTTTTGACATATACATCATTGCTTCTGTAGCGAATCTGTATCTTGTGGTTCTCTTGTAGTTAGTGGTATCATTATGACACCCATAATGGATGGTAAATCTTCATAAATATTTTCTGTAAGTCACACAGTTATTATCACTTTCTTGGGAAATAGAAAATCAGTACTTAATTTTAGCTAAACATGCACTTTCATTTTTCTTTTAGCTTGTTGCTGTCAAAAAGGTTTACTAGGGGAAAAATGTATTATGAAATAAAAAGAAGCAGTTATAGAATTATACCTTGAAATTATTGACAAAACCACCGAAGCGAGGGCATTCAGATTGTTATTGATATACCCTACTGCAGAACTTATCAGCCTTTATTCCCCAGACATATTTCATGATCACCTAAATTGTGATTTTCCATGTCTCCTACTGACTCCACCTAACTCTACCAACTGGCTGACTTGTGTCTTTATGCATCTTACAGGCCAGAGCATAACTTTCTTCTCCCACCACCATCCACATAATTACCAATGTCCAACAACACTTCATCTCATCAGTAAGAGCCCCACTTGCTGTTTGCAAAATTGAGGGGTTAACTGAGTGCTTCTGGAAAGGACTGAGAAAGAACACGGATCGTGGTCCCAATTTAGTCATGTATTAAAGTGAGAATTCTCTTCATTGCATATACATCCCACATGCAACAAGAAGACACCAGCTGGGAAGACAAAGTGAGGGTTTATTAAACCCATCCAGCTTTATCCTAATACAACTATAAATAATAATACCACCTATAAAAATAATAAATTCATGATGAATGCTAGATAGAATACAGAGCACCAGATTCCATCCCGTGATCAGAGCATATCTAGTCACTCTATGTTTAAGGTTTATATCATAATCTAATACTAAAGATGCCAAAAAGCCTTCAAGATTTAACATGTAATTGAATAATAAAGCTATTCATATCAACTCTTCCTGACGGAAGATGAGAGGAGTCCCAGCTGCCCCCTGTGTACATTTTATTTCACTGCAGGAAAAGTTTGTAAAAAGAAGGAGCAGTTACTTAAAACTACAAACTCAAAAATGGTAAATCTCAGAGTGCCAAGAACTAATTTTAAAATAATCTTTTGAAATAAAAGAACCCTTATTTTAGGATAGCAGGTTGAGAACAGAAGTATTAACCATCTAGTAGTTTTAAGTTATCCAAAATTAGACATGTTTCAGATTGGCTATAGGTTTTGTTAAAAATGGGACAGGAGATTGTCTGTGTAACTCAGACTTCAGATGGGGAGATCTGCAGCACAAAGATCGTTTTTGCCAATTCTTCTCCAAGACGTTACAGTTGCAGTTACCTGGCAGCTTTTATGATCCAAAACATCACAATTCTTCACTTAAAATTTCCTAATTCAATATCATGAGCATGCAGGATAGAACATGTGCCATTATGACCACAATAAATCTGTTTACTAACCGAAGGTGCAAGAGGACAAAATGAATTTACTAAGATTAATTGTTGACGAGTTTTTAAGCCCAGACCATTTTGACGTCATCAGATTTGTTCCTGTACGTGTCTTGTTCCCCAAATTTCTGGGAACAGTACATATCCATAAATGCCTGAGAGGCTTTGAGACTAAAAGGTGGCCTTTTGCTGGGATAAGTCTGGAGAGAAGAGTTTAGGCCATGTAAACAGTTTAGGCCATGTAAAGCTGAGACCATAGTAGTTTCTCCCAGATCTTTAAAATTTGTATTTCTTTTTGAGCAATCCTTGATGACTTGCTTGTTTTCATTATTAAAAGGGTCCTCCTTATATTTAAGGGGATCTGGCTCCCAAGAGCTGTGTATCATCATTGAAAAAAGATAAACTTGAGTCATGAAATAATGGATTTTTCCCTTTGAAGTTAAAGATTACTCAGAAGATCCTGTTTTCTTACCCAGAAACCATTCTTCACAAAACCATCACATGTTTTCGCTATCGGTTTTAAATATCACAAATTTTGCAAAGTGCTATGTGGCACTGTAGGGATTCCATTCTATGATCCGCTGCTTCACTTGGTGGGCTCGTGCTCAAAACTTTGGGGAGAAGCAGTGGGGTTGAACGTATGACCTCATCCTTCCAAGTTGCAAACTTGACCCCAAGCCAGACATATGCAAAATGATGTCAGAAATGAAGTTTGCACTTGACCTATTTTCCTTTTCTTTCCTTTCCCTGCTCAGTCATTTGAATGCTTTTTTTTTCCAGAAAAGTTTGTGAAGTCTTCTACAGTGAGGACTTGCTTATGCCTCAAGAGGACATACATCACACTCTGCTGACACCTATATCTATAAGAAACTCTTTGAGTCTTTGTTCATGCTCAATCACACTTCAAGAAACTATGGGTGGAAGAGTTTCTTTCTCACTCAAAGGCAAAGATGGTGACTTTGGGCTTATTACTAACCCCCTTTAGTTGTTTAGAAGTGGAAGAACAGGTCTCTGTGGCTGCTCCTCTCTTGTGTGTAATGAATCCTTCTCTGGCTGAGGTGGTCCATTCTAGAAGGAGGTCCTTCTAGGACCTCACAAAAAGTATCCGGCCTTTTGCAGAGAGCAGCTGGATCTGTGCGAAGAACCAGAGAAGCAACAGCCCTCAATGTGTGACCAAAAAGATGCTGAAAAATAGAGGAAGTTTTCTGACTAAGGCATGCCAAGTTCTCTCACAGGACTCACTTGACTGCTAGAATAAAATTTTATCCTTTTTCTAAGTCTCTCCACAAGTGTTGGGCAGCTGTCTGTGGCTCTTAATATTTCTTTCCCTCTGTCCAGACATAAACATACATCAGAGGAGTTTCCTTAGAAGAATGGAAGGGACATTTAGGAGTATGTACAGCCCATACCCTGCTGAGCCAAAGAAAGAAAGATCAGACTTACTAGAAATAGGAAGCACACTTGCCTACCTCACATTGGCTTTCTTTTCCTGTACCAACATGGAAAGTGTCCTTCTTTTCACTACATCTGTATCTTTGCCTTATAAGGCAAAATAATTTACAAGCAAAATATACAACTTCTCCCCAATATAACCTTTGATACCCAGCTCATGAGCGGACACTTTATCCTATTTGATTTTTTGAAAACTATACCGTCAAACACAACAGACCATCCAAAGCAGCCATAAATATCCCAGAGGCTTATAACGAAATCACGTGGAACTCCAAATGCCATTAACCTTTAAAGAGCAACCTGCCTGGCAATTTGCTCTGGAAGCCTGACAGGAGTGTTCCACCAGTTTAGCCTGAACAGAAAGCTGTACATCATCGAAGTCATGGATATCCACCTTGAACAAGATGGCCCTGGAGCATGGGGAAAAAAGACTCTCCATAGCTATGAGAAGGATTGATGGGTTTAAAGCAATGGAGTAGGAGGCAGAAAGGAATGGAAATTTTAAATTACAGTCTTGAGTATCTAATTATTATTAATTATTATTATTATTGTTATTTTAAAATGTCATTATTTTGAGTAATTATTGAATTGACTTTCTTGCAGAGGGACCATCATTCGGCAAGACACTGCGCTCTGGAGGCTTCTGAAGGAAAGGAAGGAAACGAGCTTCTACTGAGCATAAGCCATTTGACAACCCTTCAGCATCCACTTTTCCTGTAATCCCCATGACAATTTCATGAGGTTCATTAGAAGCACTCTTAACACATCTTCACTTCCAGACACTGAAATGACTGATGTTCTTCATTCTCTCCATATGTGCATGGATGTCTGTAGCCAGCTGAGAGGCTGTTCTGTATGCTCACTGGCTGCTGCTCTCACCATTTGAGTTGTTTGCTTGCCAAACACCAGTTGCATCGCCTTACAAACCAGTTGCAAGTATAATTAGGTGATCTAATGAAATAGTCAACATAGCAAGGAAAAAGAGTGAAAAGGAAAGAAAGCTGTTGTTTCTATGAAAACTACGTTGAGTGATCTAAAAGGACTCATTTTAAAGGCAAGTCAACTAAAACAAAACTGCAACCAAATTTGTCACTGGCCAGAAAACTGTAAAAAACTGAAGAAAAAAAAAAAAACAAAGAACAGAGATAACGCCAGTGGGAATAAAGATCTAGAATGATTGTGTACTTCAACCAAACTCTAAGATTTCAGCATATTTAAACACAAAAACAAAAATACGAGATGGTTGATAATTCATCATAGGTGTTGCTTTTTCAAGAAAGGAGGGACTCCAACTTTATTCAGAAAAATGCCTTAACCCTGCACTAAAATACTGGGTAATAAATGCACTTTTCTGTGTTTTAAAAAATATCCCAGGTATAATGCCTATCACTGCTTAAAGCTCCACACTTGAGCTGGTTGTTTTTTTTTTTTTTAAATTAACCAAGTATCGGCCCCAATTGCGTCAGACATGACGTTTAAAACTAAATTCTGAGCCCCATTTTATAAATGAGGAAACTAAGTATCAGAAAGAATAAGTTGATTTCTCAAAAAGCCACAGCTGGTTAATGGCGAAACTAGACTTGGCTTTTGGCTTTCTCTAAAATGGAACTAGCTGATTCTGTGGTTACAACTTTCAAATCACATTTATTCTAACCTTGTTGTTTCGGTCCTCTGAACCAGCTCAGGGCCTTGTAGGTTTCCTACAGCCTATGGCTGAGGTCAGATGGACTCAGGTCAAGTCCCTGAGGGAGAGGAGCCCAGGCAGCCTCAGCTGAGTTTCCTCCTCTGTGCTCCTGCTGAACCCTGGAATCTGCCCTTCTCAGCCTAACCAGACTACCTTCCTTGGGCAGATTTGCTGAGCTCTTGTTGGATCTCTATTACCTCATCTCTGTAGCTGGTAAACTAATCCTACCTCCCTCTCCAAATATGTTCATAGCCTCCATCTTCATCTTGTCTGTTACCCTGCCCTTGAGGGAGCTTTCCGTACCTTGGGAAGACGCAAACTGATCAGCCACTAACACTTTCTTCACCCTCTTCTTGACTCTCTGTTCTTACTGTTCTTGGAATTAAGGCATTCTCTGTCAAAATGTAAAGAAGGCCTTAGGGAGGCCTCAGTGACCTGTATCTCAGCCTATTTGATTAATTTGAATTCATAGCAAAGCTGAGTGAATGTTCTCTAGGACTCTCAATGTACCACACTGAACTCTTTTCCACCAATTCACCACTCTTAGGGAAAAAATAATTGTAACTGAGCAGAACTGAGCAGCTTTTTTACTTTCTTTAAAGGATAATTTTGAGTGTGATATCAAACAATGGAATGTCAGGGTTTTATCCACTTATTTGGGGAAGGCATCAATAAGCAGCTAAAACAGGAATTCATAATGGATGGCCCAGCTTAACCCTAATATTTCACTGCCCCCACATTGTCATGACACAGCTGTACGGAACAGTGTGAAATCATCAGAAATAATGAGTTGTCTGTGAAAATGTTGCAGGCTGAAATCCTAATGAGCTATTTAGACCGAAAAACTTAAATATTTTCATTCCTATAGTGGGAGCTTATACAAATGAGTTTATGGATATAAATATATTTTTTTTAAACTTGGAAAACTGTAAAAGGAATATTAAGTGAAGCTTCCTTTTCCACACATAGCCCTGATTTGAGTTGTCTTACCTAAACCCAAGCCTTTGCCCAATATCCCTTGATAAAGAAAATATTTCAGCCCATTGTCAAGAGCATTTGCTTCTACTAATTTCATATCCATGATAAATGATCTCTCAGTTCTCATGAAAATAGTCTGGAAAACAGAACATATTTTCATTTGGGATGAATCTGAGCTTGTAAGTGGGGGGGAGGGAATATTCTCTTGTGCTGAGCTGTTACACTTTGAATCTATTTTGCATAGTCCGCTTATGATAATAGATGGGTTGGGATGGAAAGGCTAGGGATGGTAAACAGGATGCGATGCAGCAGCCTGGGCAACCCTTCTACCATTGAACACTGTCTCTTGCCATGACACTGCTCCTCCAGGAAGCTTCACACTTTGTTGCCTCTCAGCGCCCCCCAAGCTTGGGGAATCAAATTAGAGAGGCCAAAGGAGCAATAAGTTACTCCAGCTGTGGGTGAGCTACCGGAGAAGGTTTGGATCCTAAAGCCATTTGGGGGCTGTTTCCAAATTTCTGACTCTAGCCAAATAGTAACCTGAGTTAGTTTGGACCAAATTGGGATTTTCCAGTGCCTCAAATGTATCATCAAAGTCAGTTCTTTCATAACTAACTTGCTTACCTATGGAGTTTCTAGGGACTCCTGTAGCTACAGAGCCACCTTAGAGAGGGATATTTAAATAAAGGGGCTTCGACAGAGGCTGCCAGGGTTAGCCTGTGCAGCAAGCATTTTGTTATATAGGAAAATGTTTTTCTTTCCTCACTGGTGACTGTACAAAGAAGAACAGTAGTGTGATACTCAGGTATGGTGACAAACACCTAAGGTGCCCATGAGGATATTTGCATCCTAAACACAAACCTACAGTTAGCAGGGGGAAGGCAAAAGAAATGGATAATGATCCAGAGAAGATTTTGGATACCTACTGCATGTCAGATAGAGCATTGAAACTATCAAGGTACATTGAGACCATTAAGCACACGTAACATATCACAAACATTTAGGAATCATGTCCTGAAAACAACATTTTAATCAGTCTTTTCAAAAACTCTTAAGTGAATCTGTTAGATCATGTCAGAGTTCAGACTTTCTGATACAGCATAATAGCTTCCTAAATACTGTCTGAGACACCTGGGGAGATAATTGGAGAATTTAGTAAGGTTTGTTAAGTTCTTGTGAATCTCTGTGATTCTCAAATATTATAATGAGGACAGAAGTGTGGATAATGTTTTCTTTCTTCTAATTCTCCTAGCATAAATGGTGGATGACTATTTAACCACAGAGATGTCAGTCATAATTTAATACCAACTTTCTAGGCTCCTTGGCTTATGCCTATAAAGCACAGCAGCTCGAGGATCTAAATTTAAGAGCCAAGATTATAAAACTCTCAGGAAAAAAATAGAAAATCTTCATGACATTGAATTTGGTAATGATTTCTTCTATGTGACATCAAAAACATAGGTAACAAAAGAAAAATAGATAAATTGGACTATATCACAATTTAAAATGGAGACTATCAACAGAGTGAAAAGGCAACCCACAGAATGGGAGAAAATGTCTGTAAGTCATACATCTAATAAAGGGTTAATATCCAGACTATATAAAGAACTCTTACAACTCAATGACAACAACAACAAAACAAATTAAAATGAACAAAGGACTTAACTAGACATTTCTCCAAAGATACACAAATGGTTGATGAATACATGAAAAAATGCTCAACATCATTAATCATTAGCAAAATGCATATCAAAACCTCAATGAGATACCACTTTCCATCCCTTAGAATGGCTATCATCAAAACAAAAACAAAAACCAGAAAATAAGTATTGGTAAGGATATAGAGAAATTAGAATCTTTGTTCTCTGCTGGTGGGAGTGTAAAATGCCACAGCTTCTATGGAAAACAAAATGACAATTCCTCAAAAATCAAAAATATAATCACTGTGATTCGGGATTGCACATCTGAACATATACCCCCAGGAACTGAAACCAGGGACTTGAACAGAAATTTGCCTACCAGTGCTCTTTGTAGTATAATTCACAATAGCCAAGAGGTAGAACAACCCAAGTGTCCATCCATCAATGGACAAATGGATAAAGACAATGTGGCATAAAGATACAATGGAAGATTATTAAGCCATAAAGAAGAAGAAAATCCTGACACATGCCACCAAATGGTTGACCTTGATGGCATTATGCTAAGTAAAAATAAGCCAGTCACAAAAGGACAAATACTGTTATGATTCTACTCATTTGAATTTCCAAGGTCAAATTCATAGAGACATAAAGTAGAATGGTGATTGCCACAGGCTAAGGGGCAAGGGAAATGTGAAGTTAATATGTTTAATGGGTATAAAATTCCAGTTTGAGAAGATGAAAAAAGTTCTTGAGATGGATGGTGGTAATGGTGGTACAACATTGTGAATGTACCTGATGCCACTGAACTACACAGCTAAGAATGGTTAAAGTGGCAAATTGTATGTTATATATATTTTATTGCAATTTTATTAATAAAAACATACGCAAAAAGGATCATGGCACATATTGTGAATTATTTAAAAAGCACATTAGCCTCAGTTACATATATAATTTAGGATTAAAGGCTTCAGGAATCTTCTGGAATCTTTAGGAATTTTCTGAATAATTCAATTCAGAAAATCTGTATGCATGGAACTAGCCTTTGAGAGATGAATCATCTGCTAGGAAAGTTTTTATTTCTGTTAAGAAAGAAAGGTTAAGTAAGTTTGTTGTGGTGATATTTTGGAGTATTTTACTCAGGTTCAAGCCCTTTAACTGCCTTCCTTGCTCATGATGGTTCCCAATCTGTCTTGCACCACTACTACTACCATCACACATGCCATGTAGACCATGAGTCTACACTACCTGTACAGCTAACTGGAACAACAATAGTCATCTGACCTAAGGTGGGTCAGTGAGAGGTCTTTGCCAATGAATTTGGAATCAGTAGACAAAGACAGAAAGATGTGATAGGCCCCCTCTATAAAGGGCCCCAGTGTTCTCTGTGTACTAAGATTTATGTCCTCTCTCCTTGAGTGTGGACTGATCCTACAGTCTCACTTCTAACAAATAGAATAGGAAAAAAATGATGGCATGTCACTTCTAGGATTAGGTAATAAAAAGACAGCAGCTACTATCTTGCTCTCCCTTGCTCTCCCTTTCTTGCTCATTCTGCATTCTGATAGAAACCAGCGGCCATATTGTGAATCCCTCTAAAGAGAGATCCATGTTGCAAGGAATTATAAGAAGTCAGTAGCTAGGCTGCCCAACATCCTCCAAGGAACAGAATCTTGCCAATAGACATGTGAACAAATTTAGGAGCAGATCCTCCCTAGGTGAAACTTTTGAAACTTTTGAAACTTTTTGCAGCCCTAATTAGCATTTCAATTATAGCCTCCTGTGAGATTTTGAAGAGGGGGCACCCAGTTAAGCCATACTTTGTGTCCTGGCCCCATGAAAACTATAGGGTAATAAATGTAACAAATAAATTAAGTAAATAAGATCTCAAAAGTCACTAAGCTTTAAGGTAATTTGTTACTCAGCAATAGATAACTAATACAGAGCAAAAGATGTCATCACCTTTTGGGAAGCAAAAATTAAAACATAAACATGGCAGTTGAGGACGGCCCCATTATGCCATGTAGATAAAGGAGCAGAGACCTGGGTCTTAGGAGAAAGACAACGATTTGGGGACAGGCATGAAGAGAAACAGAGACCAGAATCTGAGTTTCCCAGTGGTCTAGTTTCCAGTGGTCTGCCCTTTCCCCCATTCCTTCCTAAATCCTGGCTGCAGTCCTATTCTGCATTTGTGTTCTGTGAGGTCTCTGGTTCTACAGAAGTTGCCCATATTTCTTTCTCTCAGTTGATTTTTGCAACTTGGAATCAGAATCCTAAAATCCTAGGATGTATCAAATTATATAGTTGTATAGGATGTATCAAGTCTCAGGCAAGGCTGATTTTTTTAAGGTCTTCAGGTACTTGACAATGAGTTTGGCTGTTTAAAGAGGCCCTTGGCCCTAGGAGCACCCAGATATTCTAAGCCACTTGACTTTGGGTCAAAAGAAATTGAGCCAAATTCAAGAGTAACTAGCTTTCAACCTACTGCTCTAATCAACAATCAACCATGGCAACATCCCTCCGGTATTAGGTGGTTTGAATAATATTTGTGCAGAACTTAGAGATCCCAGCTGAAAGCTGTTTGTAATAGACAATGTTGTTATTGATACAGAACAAATTTTTGCCCTTTCTTACAAAGAACACAGTGATATTTTGGGAGCTCTCTTATTATGTTACATGATGCAAATACATATCCAGAGGAGGCATATTTTAATTCTTAGAAACAGAGTAACTACATAAAATGTACTATCCTTCTCTCCTAATCCAGTTAAATCTCTTTGTTGCTTTCTGTTTTAAAGTCATGGCCCTATCTAATCACTCACTATCTTAACAAAATTCAGAGCAGTTTACGTATTACAAGCTTGGCCATAAAATAGAGACTTAAAAGCAATAAACATCTTTGAAACAATTCATCAAGCCCTAAAAAGGTGCCAGAATGAGTTTGGGAATGATAAGTTTGAACTTAAAAATCAAAATTTGTTCTCAGGCTGGGACTTAAAATGTCACAAATACATTTTTATAGCCCAGTTATAAACCTTGAAAAATAGCCTAGACCTCCAAGCAAATACAGATGTGGTTCTTCCAACACTGCCAATACCCCATTCTGGTCCTATGCATGTGTGTATCCCCATTTGAGTGGATTCTCTGTATTTCTGCCTTATGACTTATTTCCACACGTTTAGCATTCATTTCTACCCTGGTCTACCCTGAGTAGGCAACCCCACAACAGTTAACTGCAAAAACAATACACACTTGACCTAGAGGCATTCTAATTCAATTTTTAAAAGACATTCAACAGTCTATTAACTGCTATTATCTTTGGGCCAAACAAAGCAACCTCAAAACCAGCTCTTAGGCCTAGAGCTGTCAACCACAGGTAGAACTTTTCTTTCATCCTGATTCCACCTTAAACTCTCCTGGTCTGGTGGCCAGTCCCTCCAGGACACATCTGTCATGTATGCTGAGCGGTGGGTCACCTCCTTCCATGAGAAAGTTCTTCCAACCTTCCCAGATGGTCCTATTTACCTAGTTAGTGTGACTGGGCCCCGGATGCCAGGATCATGACTGCCATTGTCAATGGGTTTCCCCATTTGCAGGTATCTCTTTTGAATAACAGCCTAAAGGTCTTTTTCCAGTTCTGACATTTATGATATTAGTAACATTGAGGATATCTGGAGAAAAGATTTACCAGTTGTTTACTCAGGGAAAACTTGTGCCTGTGCAGGTGTTCTTTATATGGAGGCATATCTCCTCAGTAACACCTGCCGGCCTCTTCTTGGGCTTTTGCTTCCAGCTTTTCCCCCAGAGACCCAACTCACTCCTTTCTCTTCATTAGGTCTCTGCTCAGCTGTCGCCTACCATGAAGGTTTTCCTTGACTGTCCTATCTCAAATAGCCCTCCTGCCCTTCAGCCACACACACCCTCTCTCCCCTGTCCTGCTTTATTGTTCTTTGTGGCACTTACCACCCTTGGACATGCTACTGTCTGTCTTCCTCCGCTGGAATCTAAGTGCCAACAGGGCAGAAACTGTGATGTGGCCAGGCCTGGAATAGAACCTAGCCTTCAGTCGGTTCTCAATAAGTATCTGTTGCATGAATAAATACATGCATTATATACAGATACCAAAAAACCCATCCAATATCTACATGAATTGTGGCTGTAAGGCCTGATGAAGCTTGCTCAGCACCAGAATAATCTTATCTTGCTCTTTGGGATCTTTCTTTCTGCATCACTGGTTCGTCTTTCCCGCATTCTTGTCCCTGTCACACTGATCTTTATCAAGTTGCTCCCTTGTATCATGTCTGAAATAGGGCTTTGCAGAAAAATCTTACTCTCTCTATGGCAGCTACTCAAAGTGGTCATTATAGGTCAAGTTTGGATCAACTCTATACCTCTAATTATTTCCATTACTCCTGGCTTCTATACAACTCTCTGCAGTGTGAGAACCAGAAATGTCCTCCCTTCTCAAAACTGCACTCAGCAAAAGTGGCAGCAGAAGTGATCTAAAGTGACTTCTAGGCTCCGTGTTACTGTGTATGGTTTGGGCTTCACCTTGGACCCACACACTTGCCTTGGTGTTGCTTAAAGTCACAAAGCTTGGTTGTTGCTGCTCTTACTTCTACAGACCCAGGCCAGAGCTGCATCCCTAGTGTTGTGTAGGTCCCTAATCCTACATCCAGGCGACCAAGCACCTGGACACTTCCCTGTGGCTGCAAAGTGTATGCAGATGTGGATTCAAAACCTAAAGGGTATTAGGGTATTAATATATCACAGAACTAAGTTCCAATCAACACAACTTGGAAGTCAGTGAAATAATTCTCCTTTATCTCTCCCTGGAGAGATTGGTGAAAGAGGAAGCGGCATCATATGTTCTTTCTGGAGCTTCCCACGGCACTAAGCCATCAGTGCCTCATGGAAGGCAGGCATCTCAGGAACACGCTTCCCTCCTTCCTTCTGTCTTACTCCACTTCTTTCTCACTCCTGTTTTCCTAGGATTCACTCTTCAGTCAAGTGTCTTTAGGTAAGTCTTGTTTCAGGGTTTGTTTTCTAGACAATTCAGACTATGGGTATGCACACACACGTATAACTATGCAGATAGATAGATAGATAGATACACAAACATACATACACACACATACCCCTAGCTTTTAAAGGACAGAAAGTAACTTTTAAGTGGAGAGCCTCAAAAAAAGTACAACAAACAAAAGCAAACACAAAACCATAGCCAAAACTCTTCTATTGTCTTGGAAGTTATTATCACTGCTATTACCAATGCCATAAAAAAGAAATTTTCCCTACATAGAATGGCTCGATCTTGCTGTTTAATTTTTTGTTCTCCAAAGATGTGTGGGCTTTAAAAACACTTTAAAATATACAATGTTTATTCATATACATCATCAGATTTCCACCCAATTTAGGAAGACAGGCACTGCTGGCCACATTACATTGAAGAGTAAATTCTGCTCTTCCCATACCACCTGAGAATTCTTTGGCAATAAAACACCCCTAACCTAAGAATGAAAGAGCAGCAATGATTTTTGTAGTGTGGGTAGAGAAGATCGACAAGATCCGTGGGTCACGGAATCATGGAGGGCACCTCAGCTCAGACCTCGTTGGCAACTAAGATTTTAGCTTAAGTGTATTTCTGCCTCTAGTGAAAAGTTAATCCACATTGTATGTTGGTTCTCTCTAATTATATCATTCAGATTTGTTTTTCAAAATATGGATACTTCATGATTTTGGAAAAATAAATAGTTTTTCTTAAAAATCAACATAGAAATGTCAATATAAACAGATTATAGTGAGCTTAGCAACAAAATGAGCAAAGATCAACAATTTACTTAATGAAGTCAAGAGCCCAGAAATGATCACAAACATGGACTTTCACAATCTGGAAGTTTATTTATTTTTTTTTTTTTAAAGATTTTATTTATTTATTTGACAGAGAGAGAGAGAGATCACAAGTAGGCAGAGGCAGGCAGAGAGACGGGGGGAAGCAGGCTCCCCGAGCCCGATGTGGGGCTCGATCCCAGGACCCTGAGACCATGACCCGAGCCGAAGGCAGCGGCTCAACCCATTGAGCCACCCAGGCGCCCCGGGAAGTTTATATTTAGTTATGTGTCCTGCTAAAAGTTAATTCAGGGGCAAGGGACCTACTACTTTGAAGAGTGTCATGTCTTAAGTTAGTTATTTGGAAATTGGAACACATTTCCCATGAGAATGATAACTTATGCGGTAATTAAATTGCCAAACCTATTCCTCAATGTCTATTTAACCCATAATACAGTTGAATACTACTTCTGGGGCTATTTGGGTGAAAGGAAAAAGAACAAAATAAGAAAATGAACTTCTGGTTTCCCTGGCTTGGGGCCATCCTGCAATGACTTTGGAAAGAACTTATTTGACTTTGGCCTCATCTCACTTCATTTTCTTCAACCCCTTTCTTACCTTTCAGCATTCCTCCTACAGTACCTCATCAGCAGGGAGGCCACATATCTCTCCAAGGCGTGCTACCCACCTTTCCATCAAGGCTGGCTCCCCGGGGTCTGCTTATGATCCACAGGCTGGGCACCTGCTCCCCTCTTCCTAGATGCTTGGGATGAACACCATGTGCCTGGCTAGTTGACAGGAATGTGGGACTGGCCAATGACTGGCCAGTCATCAGAAACCCCCCTGTAAGTGTACACCTACTTGAATAGCTCGACTCATGAACACGGTTGTCGAAATCAGAGAATTTGTGCATGTATCAAATAACGTACGGCGATGGCCCAGGGCCTGACACACCTGCGGTGCCTTTTTTTTAAAAAACCATTTTAGTTTTACAATAAACTTGAGAGGAAGTACAGAGATTGCCCATATACCTCCTGCCCCTACACAAGCGTTGCTTCTCCCATCATCAGCCTCACTCCCCAGGATTGTACAATTCTGTGAAGGATGAACCTACACTGACACATCAGAACCACTCAGAGGCCACAGCTCACATTAGAGTTCACTCCTGGTGTGACATTCTATGGGTGTAGACAAAGGTATGATGATGTCTCCCTACCAATTACAGTATCACACGGAGTATTTTCACTGCCCCAAACATCCTCCGTGCCCTACCTATTTATCTCCCCTCTCCCTCACCCTCGGAAGCCACTGATTTTTTTATTGTCTCTGTAGTTTTGCCTTTTCCAGAATGCCATGTGGTTGGAATCACAGTATGGTGTCCTTTCAGATTGGCTTCTTTTACTTAGTAATAGGCACTTAGTTTCCTCCATGTCTTTTCGTGGTTTGATAGCCTTTTCCACTGAATAGTATTTCATTTTCAGGAGGTACTGCAGTTTCCTTATCCATTCACGTACTGAAGGACATCTTGCTTCCTTCCAAGTTTGGGCAATTATGAATAAAGCTGCTGTATGCATTTGTGTGCAGGGTTTTGTGTGGATAAAAGTTTTCAACCTTTTGGGTAAATACCAAAAAGCATGGTGGCTCTTGCTGGATGGTATGGTAAGAGTATGTATAGTTTTGTAAGAAACCGTCAATCTGTCTCCCAAAGTGGTGGTACTAGTTTTCCTATTCTGCATTCCCACCAGCAGTGGATGAGGGTGCTTATTTCTTCACATCCTCCCCAGCATTTGGTCTTGTCAGTATCCTAGATTTTGGTCATTCTAATATGTACGTAGTGCTATCTTATTACTGTTTTAATTTGTATTCACCTAATGACATGCGATGTACAGAATCTTTCCAGATGTTTATTTGTCATTTATTGCTTCTTTATTTCTGAAATTATGGATGTTTTTAAAAAACAAATGAGTTTTGGGGCACCTGGGCGGCTCAGTCATTAGGCTTCTGCCTTTGGCTCAGGTCATGATCCTGGGGTCCTGGGATGGAGCCCTACATCGGGCTCCCTGCTCAGTGAGAAGCCTGCTTCTCCCTCTCCCACTCCCCCTGCTTGTGTTCCTTCTCTCACTCTCTCTGTGTCAAATAAATATAATAAATAAATAAAATCTTTAAAACACACATTCACACACACACACATACACTTTAAAAAAACAAAACAAAACAAGTTTTTATATGCTTTACTTGCTTCCCATGGTAGTGCCAAGGGGCTCCAATGAAAGGAAGAGAAGACAAACAGCAGGCCTAGAGGATGGTTGTCGTTTGGACAGATGAGTGATTTGTAAATTGCGGATTAATTATTAAGTACACAAAAGAAAAATCTGGACATCTGAGAGTAATTTCTGTTTTAGACAAAAATATGAACATTTTTATTTACCAAATAATTAAGTTATAAAAATATGCTTGACCTTTTGCATTAAATTCAAGGACTAATAGTCCATCTCTCTCTCTCTCTCTCTTTTTTTAAGCACGAGAGAGAGAGAGTGAGTACCAGGGAGGAGAGAAAGGAGGAGCAGAGGGAGAGGGAGAAAGAGAGAGAGAGAGAATCTCAAGCAGGCTCCATGCTCAGCACAGAGCCTGACACAAGGCTTAATCTCACAACCCTGAGATCATGACCTGAGCTGAAAGGAAGAGTCAGATGCCTAACTCACTGAGCCACCCAGGCACCCCAACTCAGTCCTTCTCTAATCAGCACAGTGAGCTGTGAGCTCAGGAGCCAGTGAGGGCGAGGATAGGAACCTCCCAGTCCCTGCCAGCCTCCACCCATACTTTCCCACCTTTGGGACCTAGAGCACAGCTATAAAGATAAAAGATGTTCAGTAAGTGAGTTTTATGAAAATTTAATCTGCTAAAACTTCTACTTATTCCTCTAAAAGCCAGTAAACATATCCGAGGGTGGGAGGAAGCAGATTCATTGACACAGCCTTTTCTCCTTTCTCCCGGTAATGGAAAAGAAAAGAAACAGAACCAAGAACCATGCCTCCGGCTCATCAGCTGTCTGACCTGGCAGTCTTTGGACTAAAAACACATAAATCAAAACCCAGGAAGTTTCTGACCCCCACCTCAGGACGCGGTAGAGCAGAGTAGCTGGCAGGGAAGGAGGATGACGAAGGATTGTGCTCTCCTGGGAGCCTGGTGAGAATGCTGTATATCAGCATGCGAGAGGATTCCAGGCCCCGCTGAAAGGTGAGGAACAAACCAGAATCAAAGGAGCCAGACGGTGGCCAAGAGCTGGCCCCAGGATGAGTAGCTTGGGATGAGTGGGGAAGTACTCTGAGTACCAGAGGAACCAGCTATGAAGAGCCTGGAGGGAAGGCCTGAGTTGCTGAGGACAATACAGGCCCAGAAGACCGCAGGAAAAGTTAGGTCCTCAGGTACTAAGAGCCTTCGGTTTTGAGTTAGCAACTAGATTTCCTTGGAATGATCCAAGTCTGCCTTTTCTGTAGGATGGAAGTTACCTCCCATCCATCCCCACGCTACCCCCCAAACCTCCAGGCTCTCATTCTTGTTGTGTGGAGGATATATTTAGTATTAAAAGCACAGTTATTAAATGTGTACTGAGCACTCTTGCCTTTTCTTCGTCTCTGTCCTGCTCTTAGTATTTCTTCAAGACTTGAGGAAAGGTGTCTCAGTGAGATGAGAGGGGTGAGGTATGGCTTGGGAGACCTCAACAGGGCCTGGTCCCTAACAGCAGCCAACACATCGGCAAGATGCTCAGGAGGAAAGGGTGCCTCCCCTCCCATGGGTTCTCCTACCAGCCCCACCCTGGGAGCAGCTGGGCTTGACTGGCAAAGGGAGAACCCAGCCTCATGGCCCCCTGCCTGCCCTCTTTCCCTGCTGTGGATTTTAGCCGTCTTGTGTCTTTGAAACACAATCAAAAGCTTGGAGAGAGTAACATTCATATCTTCTTTTTATTGATGAGGAAACATCCTGAGACATAATAAACTTTAAAAAGTCAAGCCAGGAGAAGCCCTGAATGTGGCATTCACTCCTAAAAGTGGCCTGAGGAAATAACTTTAAGCAAAACTTAACTTTGTTTAAGAAATCACCTTCTTCCAAGAATACCTGTTGAAGATAAAAATTTCACCGTGATTAAGTCAACATTACTGTTAGGTGCAGGGCTTTGGACTAGGCAGAGGGGCCCAGTGAACAAAACCAGACACAGCCTTTGCCTTCTGATTCGAAGGAAGATGCCTTCTAATTGGTAGAAACTTGGGAACCACATTTCTCTCAGCTCCTGTAGGGGAATATTGTATTTCTAAGTAAAGACTTTGTCCTTCCTTTGAGATGAGGCCTGACTTGCTTGGGAAAAGAACTCGCTTTTACACTAGGAGAGAAACATGGGTGCCCAGTGAGTTTGGGTTAACCATGAGATGAATAATTGCCTGTTGATCTGTGGGCAGATCAATTCCCATAAAAAGTCACCGAACAGAAATTTCTGGGGCCAACTGACATCTGCCTTTAGTCCCGCTCCTCGGAACACCACCGTTCAGGTGGTGGTCTGTCAACATGCTGCTGTACTGTTTATGCTCCATTTCCTCGTTCAGTGGTTTTACTGCAGGAGCACGGGCCCAAGGACCCACCTGGAGACACAAGGGGACCTGCCCCTCTGATCTGGTCATTTTGGTCAATTGACCCAGTCAAATGACTGGCCTTGAAGAGCAGTGCAGACTGATGTAGGCAAAGCTGTCAGGATCATTTGCAATGATTGTCCCTTCCATTGCCCAGTTTCTTCACTCACTCTGTCTAGACTCCAATTTCCAGAGTCTTTAGTGACTCATTTTTCAAGAAAATGCAAGTAATTTCACTTTGCTTTGCCTTAAGCACTATATAACCCAATATTTAATGTGCACAAGTAATACTACGTGTACCCCAGCAAAAAGCAGTCTGCAGATATCCCAGAATATCCTATCACTTGGACTCATCCTAATTACCTATTAACCCGTTCATGGAAATCTTGGTCTTGTGAAAACTTGCATCCTAGAACCCTACTCAAAGCTACAGCACTGACCTGAATACAGTAATGCCTTTAATATCTCATATTTGGTTTACAATGTCTTAAAATGCCATAATTTAGGTTGCCTTTGAGGTAAACGCTGTCTGTTCCTCTAAAACTTAACATGCTGTCTTGAAAGACTAGAACAGTCAAACCGTAATGAGTGATGGTTCAGGGTGCCTTAAATGATCAAAATGCAGAGCCTGTAGGAAAATGCTGGGGATTATTCTAAAAGGAGCCAACTATGAGCACATAGACAGGCCATCCGGGGATTTGATGACTACATCATGCTTTCAAACAAGCATATGTGGGTATAGAAGCAAAAGCCCTTGTTTGAGATTCTGTATCTCTGGGGCTCTTGGGAGAAAAGTCTATCCTTTTTCTGCCTACAAATTATCAGAGAACTGGAGTCAGAGGCAGAAAACAATCAGTGGATTCACTTTGTTGAGCCCATTGTAGTATTGGGGTTACATACAATGTAACAATGTTACAATGTTAATCTTCATTGTGGAACACTATTCCACGGACTAATAGGGTGTAATCTCAAAATGATTTCCTGAGATAATGCTTCAAGACTGTTATTTCTGCTTATTCTATACAATCATTTGACACATGTCCGCCCTGACCTGGAATTTACATTTTCACATACATGTTTCCTGTTATCTAACCAGAATTTTCTTAATATTTTTTCTCATAAACCAATCTTATCAATATACTGTTTTCTGTCAAGTTCCTCATTTCTACTCATTTCTTACTCTTTTTTTAAAATAATTATTTCAGTGCATGCTTATTGAGAGTCCTTTATGAGCCGGATATATCTTTATATTCATTATATATGTTTATATATAAATATGTATTTACTTACATATATTATAAGCAAATATTTTAAATAAATTATATTTTTTGGACAAAAGCATGGCAATGCATGGAACAAAGTCCCCATTCTTGTGGAGTTTATAGACTAGGGGATAATAATAGCTACAATCATCAAATGCTAACACCCATCACCTCCTTGAATTCTCTTGCTAGTTTTATAAGGCAGGCATTATTATCCTCATTTTGCAGGTGAGAAGAGTAAAGCTCTAAACAGTGAAAAGAGCTGAATCTTGACCTGCTTCTGCATCCAGCCTACTGTGGCAGGTTACCAACATCTAAGGGGAGAGCCCTGCCTTACTTCTCCTCGAGTATCGCACTCATGCGTGCACGTGGGCCTTCTCCTCTCCTTCTGCTAACAATCACTCATGTCAACTGCTTTCCTTTATCATCTCTGGGTCTCCTCGGCCGTTCCCGTTCATACCAAACAACTACTGTATCTATATTCGTGATTACTTTCACCACATGATCACCAAATGGGAAAACATCTGTAACATTACGGGTTTCCTTCCTCTCTTAATTATGGGTTTAGCAATCAGAGGAACTTTAATATTTAATAGCTAAGCAAAACACTTAATGATTACAAAGTGATGTTCCACTTTTGATGTCAAATCAGAGTTAAAGTGAACTCTAAGCAAATCGACTCTGTGTGCCCGACACACAGGCAGGCCAGCGGCTGGAAGAAAAGAATGCATTTAAACTCATTACCAATGACCCGCACAACCAACACAGGCCTCCGCTCGGGTTCCTGCTTTGCTTTTTGCTCATGAATTATACAGGCAATTTAAATCACGAAGAAAAGCAAGGCCTTGCATTGTCAATACCCTTCCACATAACCATGATACAGATAAGTTGATAAACAGGCTGCTAACGATATTAGCATTTTGCAATGTATGATTCAGTGTTGTTCGCCGTAGAAACCATCCTCCTTTTCTTAGAATATTTACCTTCTTCCCTGATCTTGCTTTGCCGCGGGTAAGTTTTGGAGGACCGCCAATATTATTCTCCTATGATAGGTGACAGATTTCAGGAATTATCAGAGTATATCACTAAGTGATCTTTTTTACATTAAAATGAAATACCGGGCCTGCCTAACAGATGACAACTTGAAACTATGGGGGAACAATTTCTTTTCATAATAAATTATCAGAAAGATCCCTGCTTATAAATATTTATAGAGGGTCACTGACAGTAGTTTGACTCTGCCAAACCTCTTTTAAAATGAGCCACCTTAGGGTTGATTGGGTTCAGATTTTGCTGGGGCCATAAGCATGTATTGGGGGCGGGGTGGATTTCAAGATTTCTGGTTAGCTTCTGGAGGATTACTCAGGGCAATAGAAGAAAGTAGAGCCAGAAAACCACCACACCTCTTCAAAAGACAATGTCGAATAAAAATGATGACAAACCGCAGGTTTCATGCAAGGGAAGAAAGGAGATCAGAAGCTCTAAGGCTGGAGGCTGCAAAGGCAGCTTCAGGTGAAGGGTTCGAACCAAAGCACATTGGGGCACATTTTTACACATTGCTGACATAATTGGGCAAAGCCCCATAACTTTACCTTGGCACAACAATGGAATTTATTTACTTCCCACTGGGTGCCAGGAAACTTGGTTTAGAATATTGGTTCTTTAACTAACTAGGTGGCCTTAGACTAAAAAATTAACCTTTCTAAATATGTCTTCTACCACTTACATGTTAGAACTGTTCAAGGATAAAGTATGATGTGATTTATCTTCTCGTTCATGGAGATGCCCACATGTAGGCTTTATTATTCACTTATAATTTATTATTACTGGTGTTATTATTATTGTCACTAATACTTATTTTCTGAGATGAGGTAGTTTATATGAGTTTTCTTAATTATTCTCTTCCCTCCCTTTGGGAAGATTGTATTTCTTTGCTCCGTTTGAAACTAGGCTTGGCCATGTGAATTCTTTTATCCCATGAAATGTAAGAGAAAGTGATTTATGCCCCTTTAGGATGGACGCTTATATAGTCATTACATAACAGTTTCATGACTCTTTTTCTACTGTCCAAGGTCAGAGTTTCCCAGACAGGCTGAATCTTTCAAAGGTCCCACAAGGAAGACACAAAGAGCAGAGATATGGTTGACCTACACCTGCCATGTAAGGTGAGTTAAAACTAAACATGTGTTATAAGTCACTAAGAGTTATTTATTACTACGGCACAACCAAGCAGAAGTGAGTAACACATGGGGTTTCCAGCACGGGGGTCATGGGAAAGTCGCCAAGTTTTCAGTCACGATTCCATCTACCTCTAAAGATCCTATTCCAGCCTTCCGGTGATACAAATAGTGGCTCCAAATGTTGAGGATGCCATCATGGTACAACAATAGAATTTCTCTGGTGCATAAACAATGAATTCTGGAACACTGAAAAAAAATAAATAAATAGAATTTCTTCCCAAACTTTTTCTCGGTCACTTCCCATTACCCACTGCTCACCCCGCGCTGAATGCACCATCCATCCTTTGTATACAACATCTAACCAGGACAATCTTGCATGCCATGATGAATTCATATTAAGAATTATTAAGAAAATGGTTGATAAAGCAGAAAGCATCCCAAGAAAGATCTGTGGTAAATGCATAGGAGAAGAGTGTATGGTATTTGTCTCCAGTGAGCAACCTGCAAACCCTTGTCAGGCTACCACCATGGTAGCAGTTGTAGAAAATCCAAATGTGATTAAGACATACACCTTGTCCTCCATGAAGCTATGGGTGAAGGACAATGAGATACCGCATGAGTAACCACAACTGAAAGAGAACGTGATAAATCCCACAGAGAGGTGCTAACTTCTACAATATGCTATGAGATCACAGAAGAGTAAGAGAGGGCAACTGGCTGGGGTCAGAGAAAACTCATCAAAGTAGTTGGTCTTTGACTTACACTTCTACAAGTGAGCTAGTGTCTAGGGGGGCAGATATGGAGGTGAGGAAGCATTCTGGGGGTGACAGGAAGCATTCTGGGGGTGACAGGACAACAGCAGAACAAAAGCATAAAAGTAGGAAATTAAAGTTAGTTTCAGGAAATTGTGAGCAATTCAATTTGATGGGAGCAAAGGGTACATGAAGAAATAGTGTGAAGCAAGGCTCTAGTTCATCTGTTTGGTACTGAAGAACAAGGAAAGGGTGAAGACCTTCTTGGGAAGACATTCTATGCCTTTGAAACGGGATTGAATGATCAGAACTGTATTCATTCTAATTTCTACACAAGCAAAAGAAAGGTGAAAGTTTTGACTGGTGAGTAAGGATTGAAATGGAAAGATCAAGACTTTCCAGATGGTGAACCAAGTACTTGTATTTCACTCCCTTCACACCCAAAGAAGCACAAATCTATCAACCAGCCAGAGATTTTGATAAATTTTCACAAGATGGAAATTTAGCAAGATCATATTTGTAGACAAAGAGAATGTAGAAAGTCCTCACTCAGCATCAAAAGTTGTAAACACTCTTTGTGGTAAACTCAGGAGAAGCTCGAAACTCCAGACTGAGGGAGGAAGAAGGGGGTGGAAACTAAATCAAAATTCTGGTGGTTACTGAAGGTCTATGAGTCAACTTTGTCAATATGTACCCCTACCACTTCTCAAGCACTTACCATGGGGTATTTACCTCCAAGAGAAATCTGGGAAACTCCTCTCTAAATAGGTGATAACCCACCGAAGGAGGGCTGAGGCTCCTAGCCTTTGGGTTGTAAAGGCCCTCCTCACTTGAGTGGAATGGAGTGTAAGTAAACGAAGCCGTATTTTCTCTCCTAATGAGTGTCTGGGGGTACCGTCTGAAGTCGATGGATGACGAAAGGTGTGAGCACAGTATTTAGAGCTACAGACGTAAGCAAAACAAGATCCAAATTTTATAACATAACAAAAAGGGAGAAGTGGGAGAAGCAGAGAGATGCTCAAGTAGGCTGGATTTCTCATCTTTCACAAGGGGATGTTACCGGGTACATTTACTATTTTTTCAGCACCCAAAGAAGTATTGCTACAATCACATGATTTAGATGTGCAGAGGTAGCCACCGGAAGAACCAAAAAACAAGATTAAAAACTGTGTCTTCGGGGGCACCCAGGTGGTTTAATTAAGCGTCTGCCTTCAAAACAGATCATGATCCCAGGATCCTGGGATCAAGCCCCACATGAGGCTCAGCATGGAGTCTGTTTCTCCCTCTCCCTCCACCTGCCGCTCTGCCTACTTGTGATCTCTCTCTATCTCTTTGTCAAATGAATAAATAAAATCTTTACAAAAAGCAAAAACAAAACAAACAAACAACAACAACAACAAACCCTGTGTCTTCAGAGAACTGAATCTTGGATCAGGTAGAAGACTGAAAGGGCTGGGGGAGAAGTATTTATTTTATTTTACATCCTTCTATTCTTTTTGAATGTTTTTAACCATGCATGAATATTTTCTGTTGCAACTTAAAATGGGAAAAGAGATCATTTGACTTTTATTTGATGCGCAGATGACAAACATTACCAGGAAGTTCTTTTTTGACCCTAAGAATTCATGGGAAAACTACAAGTATCAAAAGTCCACTATGAAATTCTCGTCCTTTTCATGTTTATGAACTGGCATTAGGAGATTCTGTTGTTGTTATTCCCCTGTCTTACATGGTTTTTTTCTCTTAGAAATAAAACAGTGTTCTCTTTCTGCTGAGTGATCCCTACACTTGGACTTAAACATGTCAGTTTATTAGCAATGTCTAGTTTTACGGTCCCCAGGAACCATGAGCTCCCAAACAGCATTGCATGAGCTCTGGGTGTTGTTGGACCGATTATAAGGAATCTAAAGAAAAAAAAAAAAAGACAGATATTCAGTGTTAAACGTGTAGTTGTATGTAAAAAATACTATAGAATATACCTAAAAATAAAAAATAGTTTAATTTAGACATACTTAATTGTTTCAATTTTCCCTAGCCTCCCTGACTGTACACTGAAATTTGCATGAGAGAGGCTATGAGGAAAGATTTAAATGAAGTTATTTTCCTAATAAGATTTCAAGTAGGCAGATGTTTGCCCCAAGGAGCTGTTCAGACAACAGAACTTACAGAAGAACATCATGAAAGCCAGAAAAAAAGTGCATTTCAGTTCTCCGGTTTTTGCATCATTTTAAAGACAGATCATGGTCCATTTGAATTTCCAATGTACAGTTTCTCAACCGGCAAAATTAACCTTTGTCCAGTGATACATTTTCCAGTGAAAAGACCTGGGAAACTCTAAATGTTTATCCTGAAAATTCTCCTGAGAATAACATAGCTTTAAAAAATGTTAATTTATACAGATATGAACTACTCAATTAGGCTCATGTTCAGAACAGACTTCCCTGACGAGAGCTGCCTACCATCTGTTAAGTCAACTATTCCCATTTCCAGTGATCCCAAGTTCATCATTTTAGCTGCTGGGATTGAAATTCTCAGTCAGTCATAAATATCATCTGTTCTATCCCTCCATCCTCCTCCTGCGTTCACTTAGGTCATTATTTTTTTTCCTTCCTTTTTAATCAACAAATTTGAAGGCAACACCACAGAAAGGATGTATAAACAATTTCATTTTCTTGGGCGATGGCTTTGAAATGACCACCAACTCAGTCTGATGGTCCAGAAGGCTGTGTGTTTTCCAATTCGCTAGAAAGAAACAAGTAGCAGGTGGAATAGAAATCCAGAGTCCAGGGAGGACTGGAGGAAGACCTCATTTTCCATACCCTTCTCCAGACTGAGTCACTTCACACCAGCAGGTAGTTAACTCTTCCATTCTAGAAGCTCTGACAAAGATGGAGATCCCATCAAAACTAGCAGTTAGGGGGCACCTGGGTGGCTCAGTGGGTTGAGCCTCTGCCTTCAGCTCGGGTTGTGATCTCAGGGTCCTGGGATCAAGCCCCGTGTGGGACTCTCTGCTCAGTGGGGAGCCTGCTTCCCCCTCTCTGCCTGCCTGCCTCTCTGCCTACTTGTGATCTGTCTGTCAAATAAATAAAATATTAAACAGGGGCGCCTGGGTGGCTCAGAGGATTAAGCCGCTGCCTTCGGCTCAGGTCATGATCTCAGGGTCCTGGGATCGAGTCCCACATCGGGCTCTCTGCTCAGCAGGGAGCCTGCTTCCCTCTCTCTCTCTCTCTCTCTGCCTGCCTCTCTGTCTGCTGTGATCTCTCTCTGTCAAATAAATAAATAAAATCTTTAAAAAAATAAAATAAAATAAAATATTAAACACACACACACACACACACTAGCAGTTAGTTACTGGAGTGGGTAGCATTTTTATTGTCACACCTTAGTCTATAATTTTTTAATCTGGGAAGCTTCCGACAAACCCCTAAAGAGTTGTCACCCTAGCCAAATCTCTCTTGTGTCCCTTCAAAGTCCTTTTGTTCTCTTCTCTTTGCTGGGGAACCCTAATAGTTAAGGTGAAGTCTTCCTTTTCATGTACTCCATTCCCTGTGCCCCATGTCATAGAACTTTATGTAAGGAAGGGCCAAAAAGTCATTTGGTCCATTCACCTAACTTCAAACAAATGAGATAAAGATTCATATTGAAAAAGACCTCTCAGGGCGCCTGGGTGGCTCAGTGGGTTAAGCCTCTGTCTTCGGCTCAGGTCATGATCCCAGGGTCCTGTGATCGAGCGACGCATCAGAATGCTCCAAGGGGAGCCTGCTTTCTCCTCTCTCTCTGCCTGCCTCTCTGCCTACTTGTGATCTCTGTCTGTCAAATAAATAAATAAAATCTTTAAAAATAAAAAAAAAAGACCTCTCTCCAGAAGCTTCTCCTGAACTGTACAAAATTGGATCAGATGCCTTTCTTCTATACCCTGAGGCCCCAGAACTTGCCTTTGTCATAGAGATTACATCATAACCACAATATCTGCTTCCTTGTCTGACTCTCCAACCAAACTTTATGTGCTTTGAAGTTGGAAGTTCCAGAGCCTTCTTTGTACCCATGTCATATGCCCAACATATGCGGCTCCCGATAAGTATGTTCATCCTATATATAATCCCATGTGTATATGGGCCCACACTGCAGGTGTTCTGGGCATGGCTCTTGTTAGACAGATATAAGGATCCTTCTCTTCTCTTGCTGACCCTTGGCTTCTGTAAGTTTCCTCTTGTCCAATAAAACCAATTTCTTAATCTATGCTCTGTGCTGCTGTTAGAATTCATCAGACCCTTGATGCAGGACAAATAGTGAATCAAATGTGACTCACTTTTTACACAAAGTTACACATTTGATATCTCTGACACTGCATGTTTTTAATAGTATTTTTTTAGGCATGCTCAGCCTCCTTTTATTAACTGTTTAATACTTCCTGCCTGGTAGTTATAAGATCCTTTAAAAATGCATATATCAAAAAAAATGCATATAGCTCTTATACTCCTAGAAGGCCAATTAACATAGTACTTAAGCTCAAGGACTTGGATCAGATAGGCCTGGATTTGAGTCTTTGCTCCACCACTTTCTAGTCATGTAAAATAATCACCCCTCCTGTAAAATGGGTATAATAAGAGTGCTCATTTCACAGGCAGTCTGAAAATTAAATCAGCTAGGCCACAGCACTGGCATGTGATGAAACTTCATTAATATTGATACTGTATTGGGGTGCCTGGGTGACCCAGTTGGTGGGGCACCCAGCTTGTGATTTCAGCTCAGATCACGATCTTGGGGTTGTGAGATCTAGCCTTGTGCCAGGCCCTATGCAATGCATGGAGCCTGCTTGGGCTTCTCTCTCTCCCTCTATACCCCGCCCCCATGGGTTCTCTCTCACTCTCTCTCTAAAAAATAAATAATAAATGAATAAATAAATAACATTGATTCTTTATCATAATTAGTGTTTCTGGTCAGTGTCTTTCTTGACCTTTGTGTGTTCACCCCTCTTGAGGACACTGACCCAGGAGTTGCCTTTCAAACTGCTTGTTTGTTATTGACGATTATGCCAATTCTCTGCTGTAATATTATCTTGTACTTCATCATCCATTCCTTTAAAGCATGGCTTGCATTTTATTGTTTCCTCAATGAACACCCCAAACATTTCATTTCTTAATGTTTCTCCTGTCTCTGTTTGTTTTCTGAGAGAAGGGCCGCCATTTCCCTGGTTCTCTGCCCACGAGCAACAAGTCCAACATGTTTTATCAGTATCACCATTCCCACCATAAAGACATCACTACATCTAGGGGTGCCTGGGTGGCTCAGTGGGTTAAGCCGCTGCCTTCGGCTCAGGTCATGATCCCAGGGTCCTGGGATCAAGTCCCGCATCGGGCTCTCTGCTGAGCGGGGAGCCTGCTTTCCTCCTCTCTCTCTCTCTCTGCCTGCCTCTCTGCCTACTTGTGATCTCTGCCTGTCAAATAAATAAATAAAATCTTAAAAAAAAAAAAAAAAAAGACATCACTACATCTAATGATCTAATGAGAGGACCTTCTTCTCTTTTTTCTTTTAAAATTTTTATTCCTTTTATTAAATTATTAAAGTATGAGGGCCCCGGTGGCTCGGAGGGTTAAGCTTCTGCCTTCAGCCCAGGTTATGATCCCAGGGTCCCAGGATCTAGCCCCGCATCGGGCTCTCTGCTCAGGAGGGAGGCTGCTTCCCCACCTCTCTCTGCCTACTTCTACTCGTGATCTCTTTCTCCCTGTCAAATAAATAAATAACATCTTTAAAAAGAAAGAAAGAAAGAAAATATAAATGGGTTAGACAGGAGATTGGTGCTAACAAGGATATGGAGAGAAAAGAATCCTTGCGGGCTATTGTTGGGAATGTAAATTGGTGCAGCTACTGAGGAGAACAGTTCAGAGGTTTCTCGAAAAGATTAAAAATAGAACTACCATAGGATCCAGCAGGTACAGTTTGGGGCATATATACAAAGGAAATGAAAACAGGATCTCAAAGAGCTATCTGTATCCCCATGTTCACTGCAGCACTATTCACAATAGCCAAAACATGGAAACAATCCAGGTGTCTGTCAATGGAACAGAGATGTAGTATGTGTATGTGTATGCACACATGCACACAATCAGATATTATTCAGCTATGAGGAAGAAGGAAATCCTGCTGTTTGCAACAACATGGAAGAAATGTGAAGGCATTATCCTAAGTGAAATAAGTCAGAGAAAGACAAATACTGTATGGTCTCCCTTATATGTGGAATCTGAAAAGTACTGAACTCATAGAAACAGAGAATGGAATGGTGGTTACCAGAGGCTGAGGGATTGGGGAAATGAGGAGACACTGATAAGAGGGTATAAACTTCCAGTTATAAGGTTAACAGGTTCTGGGTATCTAATGTACAGCATGGTAAGCATAAGTAATAGTATTGTATTATATACTTGGAAGTTGCTATGAGAGTCGATCTTAAATGTTCTCACCACACACGCACACACCCACACACGAGGGTGATGATGTGAAGGGATGGAGGTTGTTAGCTAATGCTATGGTAGTAATAATCTTGCAATATATAAGTGGCTTCACTTAAATGTTTTATACCTTAAACTTACACAATATTATATCTCAATTATATCTCAATAAAACTATGGAAGAAAGTATGAATGTAATCTTTGAAACTAGTTAAATTATTCAAGAATGTATAAAGAAAAATTTACTAACCATTCCTCCATCCATTACCACCCCAACTCCCAACCTGAAATACCCAATATTCATAATCCATATCTTATGATACTTCTGTGTTATACACACAAACACACACACACGCACACAGACATCTATATAAATATACACACAGAAGGACAGACGTGGTGTTACTCTTGTTTTTTCTTCTTTCTCTTGATTTTATCAAAATTGGATTATACTATATAGTACATTATTTTGCAACCTGTTTTCCTTGTATAAATATAGTATAGATATTGTTTTTAACAGTCTAACAGAAATACATGGAATGGATGCATTATATTTATTTGAACTTCACATTATTGATAGACATTAAGATCATTACTAGTTTCTATTCCACGACAAATAATGCTGCGGTAAATAGCCTTACACATGTATCTTTTAAGCACTAGAACCCTTAATCCTTGTTCCTCTTACTCTTTATTCCTTCCTAGAAGTGGGGCTGTAGTCAGAAGGTATGTGCAATGGGGGAGGATTTGCTAGGAAGCTAACAAACTTGAACTTCAAAGTCCTGGTTGCACATGTCCCTTAAATGCTCCCAGACTTAGTCTAGAGCTTGTAATGTCCCATTACTTTTCTTAAAGAATAATGAAGGAAAAGTTAAATGCATGAAGGTAATGTGATGTAAGCTTTGGGCCCACAAATCCCAGACCCTCCCTAAATATGTTTATATATTTCATTTCAACAAATACTGGCAGATTCTTTTCCCAAAGTGTAGCAGCAATTCCTGCATACACCAGCAATCTAGGAGAGAGCCCCCTGGTTCACATATCCAATAGCACTGGATAGCATTGCATTTCAACCTTCTTGCCAGTTTGATGGGTAAGCGTGGGATATTTTATTCCTTTACTGTATATTTTCTTTACTTCTGCAAGTATAAGCACTTGCCATATATTTATTGACCACTTAGATTTTTTTCTGTGAGTTTTTTAGGCATTTTTCCATTGTATTTTAATATTTTTCTCATCAGCTTATAAAAGCTACTATATTCAGAACACTTCTGTAGATAAGGGATAGAGCCATGAACAAAATCCCTGAGTTCACTGAAATGTACTGCTTAGTGAAGAGAGACAACCTAACATCAAATAAACAAGAGTAGGAGAAATATGTCAAAGTACCAAAGAGAAAAGAAAACAATGGGAAGGGAGAGCCCAGATGAAGGAGGCAACTCTGTTTTGTAGGTTGTTCACGGAATGGATAGCAGCACAGCAAAGATCTTGAGCAAAGATCTTCAGGTGGAACCAAGGGAACACCTTTGGGAAGAGCATCCCAAGGGGAGGGATCAGCAGGAGGGCAAGGCTCTGAAATAGCAACTGACACTGTATGTCCACTAAACAGGAAGGAACCAATATGGCGGGGCCCAAGTGGGCAAAAGCAGGGGCCTAGAGGCAGGTGATGAAGGCAGGAAGTCTCTGCCCATCAGATTATGCTGGACCTCCTCAGCTGTGGTAATGATGCTGGCTGTTACTCAGCAAAATGGTGAGCCAGGGAGAGTTTTCATCAAAAGACTGACATGATTGAATTTATAAAGATCTTTCTGCGGCTAGATAGCAAATATACTGGTTATACTGTTGTCTATCACATCTATAACCAATGCAAATATTTCCCTTAGTCTAGTATTTGTCCTTTGAATCCATGTTGGGTTCTATTGAGTATTAAAAAATGAAATTTTTATAGTACATGTTTTAATATACATTAAATGTATATTAAATTTATAAGAAATGGAATCTCTTCTTAAATTTCTTATAAAAAACTCTTCAAAATAAAAGTTGTAGACAATTCTTAGTTTTCTTTAACATTTTTAATATTTCCCGTCATTTAAGTTATAAATACAAGTGCTAGAGATTCAGAATCTAACAACACAAAATACTATCCCTTTTCTCTATGTCAGACGGTTTAGAATCACACTTAAATACACATTTAACGCTTCAATTTGTTTAATTATTGGGAACTTCCGAGATACAAAACTATTTTATTGTTCAGAAAAAGAAGATGGAAAGTAAAAAAAAATCTCTGACTCAGCACCCTTTACCCTGCTTCTCACGAACATCAAATGACAAGAGTTCATCACAATGAAATCTTGCTATCTATAATAACAATAATTTTTTCATTTCAGGACTATGCATGAACATATAAAGGTAAATATATCAGAACTCATGTTCTTTAAAAGATTAAACTATGTGTACTAGAAATAAGTGAGTTAAAGACAACACTAATATTTAGAGAAAGGAGAAGGAAAAAGCTTATTTATCACCTGAACAACAACAGTAAAAAGTTTTTTACTAACACTGGAGTCTGTAGTTATTTATGCTTTCAATTATGTATATAAGTTTGACTTTGTATTGAAGTATTAAAATTAATGCTTCAATATGAACCTGAAATTGTCATACAAATTAATACTGAATATATAAAACCATAGCCATAACAAATATGATTATGGGATTTATCATTCTGACTTATTTATTCAAATAATGTATGAATACCAGAAGATTAGACAGCTCCCTATTATCTTGGATTTCACTGACCTATTTTCTGACCTTTAACATACACAGTTTGCAAAAATTTTGGTTGTAGGACTTAGTAAATTTCAGTCTGACCCAATTCTCCTATATTCATGTAGGCAGAGTCTAAATCATAATAGATATAGCATCAGACATAACTATGGTCGATGTCCTTACTAATAGAGGGGAGCAATGGCCTGGATAATGCAATAAAGCATGTAATGCCCTGCTCTCTCGATTGTCTCGGGTTGAATGGAGATGACAGCTGTCAGAGTGAAATAGGTGAGTGGGTAGGATGTGTGCCAGTCCTATGGTCTCTGCCCTGGGCTGAATATCCTCCCCTGAATAGTCCTGGACACATCCAGACTTAAATGCCTATACCATTGCTCTCTTCTGTCTTATTTTCTTTTCAACGCCATCTTCCATGCATCCTGCAGAGGACAGAGCTTCCTCTGCTCCTCCCCATAACCTTTGATTGCCTGCTCAAGGGACATCAGAGCCACACCACCACCCAACAGTGTCCTATCAGGGCAATGGGAGGGGAAACTGTGGCTTTCGTCACCATAAAGAGTGTGAAAGGAAAATGATGGGGAAGGAAGATCACATTTCCTTCCAATCACAGCTTACGGGACAACTAAGAAAGGCACTTACCACCAGAAGTTTCATAAACACCCATAAGTGAGTTCTTGCCCCCTTGTAGTGCTGAAAGCTATTCTTGAGCCGACTGACATAGTGCTCACTTGGGAATCACCCAAGTATTCCTTCCATAGGTAAGCCCTAGGGCCACCCGGATTTGCTTTTTCTTTTACCTTGTCATGGCTGTGACTTGCTCTTCTTTTCTCTTCACTTTGTAACCCACTGGACAACTCCCAATCCCGCCCCCCCTCCACCGCCCCAACACACACACGACAAGCAATGCAAAGGGCTGTTGTTCCCACAGTTTCCTCCCTCCTTATGGCTCCAAAGTCAAACACCCAGGCTCTTTCTGTTTTCAGACTTTTAGTCTAATCACTTGAGAAAAAGAATCATTGAGAAATTAGTAATGCCACAGAACCTTCCAGAATGCTTACCTTTCTGGTCTCCAGCCTGTTGATTCTGCTTCCATTCTATCACAACAGCAAGGAGGCCAGGTCAGGCCATCTTTCTGCTCCTACATTTGAGCTTTCTCAGAACCCCCTCTGTGTGCTTTCAGGTGAAGTTATTTCTTCCCCGAAGCTCTTCTTCCAGGATCTTCCTTGATTTCCTTTAGGTTAAAATAAATACCTCTGACCCACATACGAAACATACTTTTGGATATCACCTCAGACTTTCCCTGAGCTCTAACTGGGCAAGGAGAAGAGGTCACCAGCATAAATCGCACTGTGATTTTTTTTAAGTATTCTTTGACATATGTCTCTTTGATACACATTTTGCGTATTTTGGAAATGAGAAAAAATAAACTTGGCAAAACTGGGAGGGACCTGGCAACAAGTCCAGTCCTGAGCATATTCTCTGTTCAGAATCAAACTCAAGAAACCACCTTAATGGAGTCGAGGAGACCCAAATGGGAACTCCAGCCGCTTGGCAGGACCTGAGTTATTGAGCCATGAGAGTAAGGTTTGGTGGGAGATCGGGCTGTCAGGTGCACTAGCAATCTTCATGCGGGAAGGGCAATTTATCCCCAGAGTCATCCTCCTAAGGAAAGTCCCCATCCCACCTAAGGGAAGCGCCACCTCTGAGAGAGGCTGGGTGTCACTGAAGCTGAAAGGCTGGAGGTGGGAGTGGTTTAAGCCACAATCCTATGAGGAAAGGCTGCTTCCGAGTAGGAGCCCTCCGTACCACCACTCCTCTGCTCAGACCAAGCACACATATCTGTCGCCAATTCTGAAGATAAACCATAGAGGAGCCTGGAATCCAGAGGGATTGGTGTCTGTCTCTGTCATTTGCTTGCTAATTTCTACCCCATCTTTCCCTTTAACAATCCTTATTCTAAAGGGAATATGAAAATCCTATTTTAAAGGTTTCATAGGTCATTCGATAATAAAAGTGAATAGTAATATCGAACATTCACTGAGTACTTATTATGGGTCAGGTGTTTTTCTAAATGTTTTACCAATGTTACCAATGTCACATCATTCTTCAAAAATCCTAAGAGGTAAGTGCTATTATTACTCCTGTTTATAGATAAAATGTTTAGCTCAAATTGCAAAAGTTCCCTTTCTTCCCCAATGAGCTATATTCCTTCATTCAGAGAACAAGTTATATATTCAGCATCTACAGGGTATAAGGCCATGTTCCAGGCAGGGGTGCAAAATAGATGTAAGACAATCCCCTCCCCACCACAAGTTGTTAATAGCCTAATGGGCGTTTACTGATAAGGACAAATTTTTAAATTTTGAATTCAATATGATAGATGGCAGTGTAGGGGCTATGATAGAAAAGAGGAGGTTCACCAACCCGAGATGAGAGTAAGACCCAGTATTGGGGGACATGTGAGATGGATCAGGGAGGATCTGCCAGAGAAGGGGATAAAGGCCGAGCTGAGTCGTCCAGGACAGGGAAGGGCCAAGCAGTAGAGGTCTGGACCAAGCAAAATGACAAGCCAGAGAAATGAGCTGGGACCCATATCCTGAAAAATAGATATATCATGCTAACAAACTGGGGTTTTTTTTTTGTTTTTTTTTTTTTGTTTTGTTTTTAAAGATTTTATTTATTTATTTGTCAGAGAGAGAGCGAGCCAGAGCGAGCACAGGCAGAGTGGCAGACAGAGCCAGAGGGAGAAGCAGGCTCCCCGCGGAGCAAGGAGCCCGATGCGGGACTCGATCCCAGGACGCTGGGATCATGACCTGAGCCGAAGGCAGCTGCTTAACCAACTGAGCCACCCAGGCGTGTTTTTAATCCTAAAATCAATGGAAGGCCACAGAGTGATTTTTTTAAATTATAAAATACACACAGCATAACATTTGCCATTGTAATCATTTTTAGGTTCGGTGGCAGTGTTCAGTTCAGGGATGGTAAGTACATCTACATGGTTGGACAACCATCACCAGCACCATCCGTCTCCAGAATCTTTTTCATCTTCCAGAACTAAAATTCTCTAGTCATTAAACAGTGGTCCCCACCACCCACTCCCATCCCCTGGCAACCACCACTTGACTTCCTGTCTCTATAAGTTTAACTATCTAGGTCCCTCATAGAGGTGGGATTTCACCCAATGTTAGTCCTTTCAGGACTGTTTCATTTCACTTAGCATAATGTCCTCAAGGTTCAACGCATATTATAGCACATGTTAGAATTTCCTTCCTTTTTAAGTTTGAATACTGTTCCATTGTTTTCGTGTACCATATTTTGTTTATCCATTCATCCAGGCACTGTACTTAGGCTGTTTCCACCTTTTGACTTTTGTGAATAAATGTTGCAATGAACATGGGACTCGAAACCTCACTGAGTCCCTGCTTGCTGTTCTCTGGGGCATATACCCAGAGGGAAACTGCTGGATCAAGTGGCAATTATATGTTTAATTTTTTTTAAAGATTGTATTTATTTATTTGACAGACAGAGATCACAAGGAGGCAGAGAGGCAGGCAGAGAGAGAGGAAGGGAAGCAGGCCTTCGGCGGAGCAGAGAGCCCAACGCAGGGCTCAATCCCAGGACCCTGAGATCATGCCCTGAGCTGAAGGTAGAGGCTTAACCCACTGAGCCACCCAGGCACCCCTGTTTAATTTTTTTTCTGAGGAACAGCTGAGGTATTTTATGTTCCCACCACCAGTGCACAAGGGTTCCAGGTTCTCCACATCCTCATCAATACTCAATGTTTTCTGCTTGTTGTTGTTTTAATAATAGTCATCCTAATGGGTGTGATGTGCCATCTCATTGTGGTTTTGATTTCTAGTTCCCTAATGATTGCAGTGGTAAACATCTTTTCATGTGATTACTGTACATTTTCTTTGGAGAAATTTATATTCAAGTCTTTTGCTCATTTAAAATGATTTCAAAGCAGGGGTGATATGATCTGATTTGCATTTCAGAAAGAGGTCTCCAGTGTAGAAAGAACCATGCATGGCTCAGAGAGTGAGAGGCTGGAGTTCATCCAGGAATGACATGATGAGGCCAGAACTGCACTGGTGGTGAGGACAGTGAGGAGAGGATGCACCTGGGATGTACTAGGAGCATAAAATTAACGGGAGTTGGCAATGGGATGAATGGGAAGAGGGAAGAGTCAGGACTCGTCCTGCGGGGAGCTAGGCTTAAGGGAGCAGTCCTGAGACCTCTTTCTGCACAGGGTTTTACCGCATTCTATGAAGCACCTAGCCGGAGTCTCTCCAGTCTTCCCCTTCTGAATTCTCTAAGGTTTTTCTCCTTCTTCCTAACAGACCCCCCAATCCATTTCCCTCCCTCTTTCTCCTTACCTGGTCATGAATCCAGTCCCCACAGTTCTGCTGCTTCTAGGCTCATCTATCTGTATCACCACTCTATATCCCTTTAAATCTACTATTGCCTCTTTTCTGACTTTGCAGGGGAAATCAACCCCCTGATGTACTTCAGGCTGGAGAAACGGAGGAGGCAGAAGGAAACCAACAGCTCCGAGGCCACAACAGGAGAAAACAAAGAAATAAGCATTTCTGTCGTTCTTTTGACTTCATAAATCCTAATTCTCTCTTCTTCAATGAACCAATAACATCTCTCACACTCTATTGTAATTATTGGCTTGCTTACCTGTCTTCTCAGGAAATTTGAAACTGAAACATATTTATAAATAATATTTATATTTTATTAATAATTTACAAAGAATGATATCAAATCCAATCTAAGCTGATCAGGACCAAAATATATGCTGAAGTCATGAGAAAGAAAAGATTTTATACTTCTTCCTGACATATGCTTTTTAATTTTCCAAAAAGGAAATTTTAACAAATATTATAATAAAATAAAACCAAGATATCAGAGACAAACACTGAGGAAAATATAACGGGAAGTGCTCAGGTTTTGTGGTAATTCACACTGAGGAACAATGTTCTAACCCCATTAATGTATCTAAATACAGGGAACAGCACTAAATACTGTGCTGAAATGACTGTCACTTTTTTTTTTTTAAGATTTTATTTATTTATTTGACGGACAGAGATCACAAGTAGGCAGAGAGGCAGGAAGAGAGAGAGGAGGAAGAAGGCTTCCCGCTAAGCAGAGAGCCCGATGCGGGGCTTGATCCCAGGACCCTGGGATCATGACCTGAGCCGAAGGCAGAGGCTTTAACCCACTGAGCCACCCAGGTGCCCCAAGACTGTCACTTTTTAAACCCCTTTAGATTATAAATTACTAGGTGGGAGTCAAGAAAGTAATAACAGATATATATTTTATTAGAAAATTACACGTCTCCTGTGATATGGGTTAACATAGTGAAATTAGCAAGTCTTTGTCAGCAATTAGGATTTCATCAGAAGAAGAAAAGCAGAGGTGAGATTTTTTTGGCTTTTCATAAACATTTTAACTGAGTAAGCTTTTTCATTCCTCTCTCCAACCTCCCCACTCCTCCACCCCTTCCCTGGCTTCTCCTCCTTCTTTAGATTGAGATTTCTGTACCATACAGAAATAAAATCCACTGCCAAGTTTACTCAGTCAATAAAAGTAGGTTTTGAAAGGAGAGATTTTGTAGACTGGTGTTTAGAAGTTGTCTCCCTCTCTCTCATCCCTGGGAAATGATCTAACATCAAAATATGAGGAAACAAACTTTTGAGTAAGAGCTGACAAGGTGTTATGCTGCTGTTCTGGAAAAAAAGAAAATCAACATTACCCTCAGAAAACAGAATGTGTTTTTTCTAGTAAATAAAGTTGCAAGTGGGCAGATGACAGTTTATGGGAAGAAGGAGTGTTTCAAACCCTCCAGCAGGATTTTACATGGAATAAACGCCTTAAATAAAAATCACATCTGTAAACTACAATGTCACATAATGAACAGGACACAACTTTTCTTCGTGCAGTTAAATCAGTTAACAGTGGGCAAAGCTGAAGATGCATGTTTGAGCTTTTGGTGTTGAACTCACTGCCTGACCCCCCAGCTTTACAGAAAAGTTGATCTGAGGTTTTGATTTCAGAAGCTAAATCAGTTGCTTTTAGATAGGAAAAAACTATTGTGTGGTTAGTTTGGAATCAGAGGAGTTGACAGTATCAAGGTTCTATTTGTGATACACCAGTAGGTCCTAAAATAGCTAACGGTGCAACACGACTTATTATAATCACTGATTTTGAAAAATAGAAGGCTAAAATCAATAAGGAAAAAAAAAACTAAAATGCTGATTAAAAAAACAGGGAAGGGACAGGAATATCAATTCACTAGAGAAATGCAAATGATCAAGAGCATATGAAAAAATAATATTCAACCTCCCAAAAGTGAAATTTTAAAAATTCTAATATAACAATATAAGAGCTTATTAAATTAGTAACTATGATAAGAAATAATGATACCCTAGTTTGGCAGGGTTCTTGGCAATACAAATTAGTAAATCTTTCTGAAAACCAGCTTGCTATATATATCAGGAGTCCTTAAAAAATGCATCCATTTAAGGTCCATAATATCCCTGCTAGGAAACCAACACAAAGAAATAGAAAATTGGTCAAGTATTTACTTACCAACAACATAAACAACCAGGCTTTTAAAAAAAGAAAAATGGAAATAGTCTGGGTGCCCTTGTGGCTCAGTCATTAAGCATCTGCCTTTGGCTGGGGTCAAGATCCTAGGGTCCTCGGATCCCTGCTCACTGGGAAGCCTTCTCCCTCTCTCACTTCCCTGTTTGTGTTCCCGCTCCCACTGTCTCTCTCTCTCTGTCAAATAAATAAATAAATTCTTTTAAAAAATGGAAACAGCCTAAATGTCCAAAAATAATGGAAAAGTTAAATCAATGATCATTTATATGTACTAGGAATATCATTCCACTATTAAAAACCATATTAATGAAATAGGGAAATGGTCATGACACAATGTTAGGTGAGAGCAAGAATATAAAAGTATTATAATTTAACATTATATTTGTGTGTGTGTGTGTGTATCCATATGTTAAAAACATATATCCATACATGTAAAAATAACCCTGAATTGACTAAAATTTTTATGTCTATGCAGTGATAAAAAAAGAATGGAAAAATACATCAAAATTGTAACCAAAGTTACCTCTGCTTATGTATCAACAAAATAATAGAAAATAAATACATCAAAATTGAATCAGAAGTGATTATAATTTTTTTGCACCTTCCTATGTTTTCCAATTTTCCTGTGGTGAACAATGTATGTCTTAGGTTTATTTGCCACAGCTCAACCCAACTAACTTAAGAAATAAAGAAAATTTATTGGCTTTCATAATACAGTGGTTCTGAAATAAGCTTTGCCTCAAGGGTGGCTAAATACAGGAGCTCAAAGTAGTTTATCAGGATTCTATTTCTCTTCTCCTAAATTATATTTTCTGTGTTGACTGCTTCTCAGAAAGGAGTTCTTGGGGTCCCAGTTCTAGGAGTTAAATATTTTAAGTTCAAGTCCACCTGCACAGCAAAACTTCTAAGATCCATTCTGATTGGTCTGTCTTAAGTCATGTGCTCAAAATAAACCAATTGCATGTCGGGAGAATGCCAAGCGCTAATCAACCCAGGTCTCTGTGCTCTGTCCTAAGTCTCTGTTGGAGCCATACCCATACCAAGTGGAATGAAAACTGGAAGACACAGATTCCCAAATAAAAATCGAAGCTGCTGTCAAAAAAGGGAGATAAATAGTGAATGCTGAATACAAACATGTATTCCTTTTACAAGGGGAAAAACGTGACTCCTAACTTTTTTTCAAACCCCAGTGCCCTGGGACACCTGGATGGCTCAGTGGGTTAAAGCCTTTGCCTTTGGGGACTTTGGGGTCCTGGGATCAAGCCCCGCATCGGGATCTCTGCTCAACAGGGAGTCTGCTTCCCTCTCTCTCTCTACTTGCCTCTCTGCCTACTTGTGATCTCTGTCAAATAAATAAAATCTTTAAAAAAAAATAACATTATACACTGCTAAAAACAAACAAACAAAAAACAACCCAGTGCCCCTCCTCTTTTCCATTAATTCTGAATCCGTTCTCCTTTCTCACCAGTAACGATTGTTGGTCTGTTAACATCTTCACAGGACAGAAATGTTTTCAATTTGCCGATGGGAATGTACTGCTCGTACACTTAATAATTGCAAGTGCTATTTCTCATGAATATTTAGAAAGAGTGACAAGGTAAAAATCATGTTTCCTGTGAGACTTCCAAGTAAAATTTTTAGTGATGAATTAAATACTATTATTGTCAATTCTTCATTCTATGTCTTTCCCACTGTTACATCAGGCCATTCTGTATAAAATGACTCTGTCATGTTGCAGGGTTGTTTTGCAGCATCATGAGAGAGAAAGAAAGAACAATAGACAGAAGAGGGAAGGAGAAAGACACTAGGAACTGAGCTTCATCTCACCTAATACTACTTCGCCTCAACTGATCATGTTGGTAATGTTTGCCAATTTGGTAAAACAGCTTTCACTGGTTGAATTTTGAGATGTATTTCAAATATATTCTTCTAACTGAATCATTGTTCATTTTTCAGGAGAAGTACTTTTTGAAATGCAATGCAGACTTTTCTTTTAAGCCTTTCTTCATTTACCTAAGCGAATTTGGTGAGTACATCTTTCTCTGCTTCATGAAGATAATTTATTCTGGAAAAGTCACTTGTTAAATGAATTCTCATAGGTAAAAAACATAATTACCATGAACTTTTATGAACAGCGATTTACACTAAGACAACACCAAAGCCTATAAAATTCAGCCCAATTACTTCAACAGTTTAACATTAGTTAAACAACCTAACAAGACCTTTTGCTTCATTAATTACACCAAATTATGACTGCTTACCTATTCTCATTAAGTTCTTGCACAGCAATCATGTAACATATACTTACGATTATTCTTACAAGTAAAACCCATTGGGCACTCAATGTTTATATAACTCAGTCTTTATTGCAAAATAATAATCATAATCATAACAGAAAAAAACCGCTGAAAACAGGGCAAATTATTTCACACTCACCAAATTATCTGACATCCTTAAGACATGAGATTACCAAGGCCATAAACCACAAAACACTAAGCCTCTGAGAGAGTTGAATGCATCACATTCCATCAATGACTATGAATGGGGCTACAGGATGCTTCTGGTCTGGCAAGGTTCAGCTGCCCATGTGATATTAAAATCCAAATCTATCCTTATAAATGCAATGAAATGACCCGTTCACCAAAGCGGGGGTACCTAGGGCACCTGGGTGCCTCAGTAGGTTAAGCATCTGCCTTCAGCTCAGGTCATGATAACCAGAGTCCTGGGATTGAACCCCACAATGGCTCCCTGCTCAGGAGGGAGCCTGCTTCTCCCTCTTCCTCTGTGCTCTCACTCTCTCTCTCAAATAAATAAATAAAATCTTAAAAAAAAAAAAAAAAAGCAGAGGTACCTAATGAAACTTTGAAAAAAAAAAATCAAATTCATGGCACTGTATTCCATGTCACATGCCCACTCAGTAACATCCTACAGTCTAAGTTTCAGACTACTTACATAATAATCACAGCAAGCAGCGAGTATTATCAATATCTTTTTAAAATAGTGGGGGAGCTTTGGGGGTTTTTTTAATGGTTTTTACTTATTTGAGAGAGAGAGTGAGAGAGCATGAGCTGGGGGGAGGGGGCAGAGGGACAGGGAGAAGCAGACCCCCCACTGAACAGGGATCCTGTCATCTCTGGGCTCAAACCCAGGACTCCCGGATCATGACCTGAGCTGAAGCAGATCCTCAATGGATTGAGCTGCCCAGGTGGCCCTAAATAGTGTTTTTTTTTTTCTTTTTTTCTTTTTTTTTTTTTAATGTTTCATTTACTTGAACTAGTTGAAGAGATTTTTAATTACTCAACTAAGTATCTCAATTTCCCACCCCATGTTTAATCAGTAAAAACACATTAATGACATGTCATCACAATCATTATTCTCTCTAGGGAATTGGCTGAACTTGATTGTCTTCAAAGGCAACTGCTTAGCAGCTTCTATAATCATTCTGCCCCAGGCACCTACCTTCACTACAAAGGTGACAGAAAACCAAGCTCTGGAGAACTCTCACTTCATCTGTACCTTCCAGTCCTTTTCTTCACAACTGTAAATGAGTTCTCAGTTCTTTGCCCAGCTTTGTGACTGAGGATACTATCCTGAGAAAATGCAGCCCAATGACAAAGAACAACTCTAAAATAGCAGTATAACCAACAACACTTGAATCTCGTTTCTCTTTTCAAAGAAGCATGTAAAACAGGAAATGAGCTTTAGCCTTTACTTCTGCCTGTCTTGGGAGAAGTTTATGAAGTATGAAGTAAGAAGAAATGAAAATGAAGAAAATAAAGTATGCTTCAGATTGCAAAGGTAACAATGAAAAGAGAGGGAGGGTGTCTAACACTGTAGAAGCAGCTTCAGCCACGCTGAAGTATTTCAAAGAAATACACCATAACAGCGGTGACCACTCCATGTTTGGTTCAGCCCATCTACAGTGCATCAACAGGCTTTTTCTAAAAGTGTGTGGACACAATACTTTGAGCTGAGATCTGTAGCTTTAGCCTTCTAAAGATGATATCTACAGGTTGTCATGGTAACTCACAGGGCACCATCTTTAAAAACATTAAATTCTGAGGAAAAAATACACACAGAGAAATTTCAGCCTTAAAAGCCATTCCCCCAGACAAATTGTCCATTAGCCTACATATCTCTGTCCTTTTAAAGCTTTGCTTTGATTTTTATTTTCATTCCACAGTCAATGAATACAGAACCCTGAAACAAGTGAAAAAAAAAGTTTGAATTCTTTTATTACAGATTTTCCATAATAAACTCTACATTAGCTTTAAACTGAATGAGCACCACCTCTACCGCCCACACTTTTCTTCCTTTCAATTGCTTTTTTTTTTTTTAATATGAGCTTTCCCCTTTTAGCAATAGGCACAACCTTTGTTCTCTTAATATTGTCCTGTACCCGATATTAAAGCAAGGGACTTCTTCCTTACTTGAAACCTCAAGGTCTGGATGTCAATCCATTTGTCAATAGTTTGGGGACACAGTGACTATCCCTCCTCACCCATAACACTTATTTTTGTGTCAGTCATGTAGGATTTAACAAGTTTGGCCTTGAATCTTGCTGTACCTTCACATTAGTACCTGCTAATCCTCCAGCTGGATTATGACGTTTTGGCAGGATACAGAGGTCTCTTACAGCTCATTATATCTTTAGAGATAGAAGCACTGTACACAGGCACACAGTAAATATTTTATGGCTTAGAACCCAACTTTAAGGTAAAGGCACTGAAAGGATCATCTAGATCATCAAATCTACCCCCTATTTTCATAAATTAAGAAAGTGAAACAAGGAGAGGTAAAGTATTTAAGTCCAAAGTTATGACTAGTTAAAAACATGTACTTTTGATGTTAGCAAAGGGAATTCCAATCCCCATTCTACCAGTATGGGGAAAGCAAAAGGAGGTAAAACTAAGATTCTTTATTCACAAAACAAAATTGCTAATAGCCATTCCTGGATTACATACCTAATTAGACTGTTGTTTTGAGGTTCCAATTCAGTAATACTCTATTCCGGAGGGAATGTGTTAAGCATTATCTAAATATGAGGTGCTTTTAAAAAAGATTTTATTCATTTATTTGACAGAGAGAGAGAGGGAGTGAGAGAAAGAATACAAGCAGGGGGAGTGGGAGAGGGAGAAGCAGGCTTTCCGCCAAGCAGGAAGCCCAATGCAGGGCTTGATCCCAAGACCCTGGGATCATGACCCGAGCCGAAGGCAGATGCTTAACAACTGAGCCAACCAGGCGCCCCAGTATGTGGCATTATTAAGAAAAAGCGTAAAAATAAATAAAGCACGTGAAGAAAGATGAATGTAAAAATAAAAAATTAAATAATTGTTAATATTGAGCATCATCTTATTCTTAATTCAGAGGCAATGTCATTGGGAAAAATACTAAGATTTTAGACTTAACGCTTCTAGAAACTGGGGTTAAAATAACCAGCATAAGACAGTGGGCTAATAAGAAATCTAGACTAGACACAGAGAGTATTTCAGAGCAGGTTCACCTTCTTCTCCAAATTTCTTTGTAGTTAAGCTTCTTTGGGAAGCCCTTCCAGATAGAATTCCATGTGTGTATGTGCCAGGAAATCCTTATGTTCTGTTAGTTCATTTGTATCTGTACTAGAAACAATGAAAGGAAATTATTAATGGGAGGACAATGCAGGTAATTAGGAAAGGACCTAATAAAAAACATGTAGAGATTACAATGGTGTGTGTGTGTGTGTGTGTGTGTGTGTGTGATTAAAATTCCTCCTACTTTAATTAAAAGGAAAGTTGACTAATAACAACTTACAGTTATATAAAGCCCTTGCAGTTTACAAAATTCACATTTAGCAAAGAAGAGTTTCCATAAATCTCAGAGGGCTGGAAGAACAGGTGTTCTTGTTCCTGTTCATTGATGGGGCTCAGAGTGGTTAAGTGATTTATACAAGGTCACATGCTGAGGAGTTCTGACACCAAATCCAGGGCCTACCTATTTTAGAGAAAGACTGTTTTGCTTCTCCATTACTTTTGTGGGTCCCATTCAAACCTATGTCACTTCCCAAAGACTGCTTCCTAAAGATTGAGCAGATGTGAGGAAAGGAAGTAAAACAGTTGTTTCAAAATCAGTTACTGCGTTTGGAAAGGAGGTTTGAGGGTTTAAAGTGAAGTTTCAATCAATGAATCACTACCCTACATGTCTCCTGTTACAAAAGATCACCCCTGATTAGTTAGAGCTTTTACAAAAAGACTACATTAAAGAAGAAATGACTGGTACATCTAGACCAAACTATTCCAGGGGCCATGTTACTATTAATTTTACTAGTGCAATGGTAACCATGATCCTTGATCATAACTCAGAGCAAAGTTAAGAATAACAATTACCCTTATAAACACATTGCCAATGATCAGTAATGATTAGGGGATGGGAATTAAGCAATTGTACTTATGCTAATAACCAATCATGGGAGTTTGGGGGAAAGAATTAATGAATGGATTTTCAGAGACCTCCTAGAAACATGATTTAGCATATGGATCCTTGACATTGAAATCTGACTGGAAAAGAATGAATGACAAGCTGGGGATTAGCTTGAACAAGGCTCAGGAGAGTCCCAGAGCTCAGTTGTATCCCAGCACTCACCAAGCATTGGTTAATAGATTCAAGCAGGACTGAATAGATTCTGACACTGTTGAAAGTCAGATGGGAAAACTGTCATCTATAGAATGATAAATAAGTGAAATGAAAAGAGCTGAGAAAGCTTCTTGAGGGGCGCCTGGGTGGCTCAGTGGGTTAAGCCACTGCCTTCAGCTCAGGTCATGATCTCAGGGTCCTGGGATCGAGTCCCACATCGGGCTCTCAGCAGGGGGCCTGCTTCCCTTCCTCTCTCTCTGCCTGCCTCTCTGCCTACTTGTGATCTCTCGCTGTCAAATAAATAAATAAAATCTTAAGAAAAAAAAAAAGAAAGATAGCTTCTTGGATCTCATTAAAAAAGATAGCAATAGGATCTGGGGCTTAGAGATCTTACAATCAGTTCCTAATGTATCTTTTGCAGTCTATGTCAGTGCTGGCCAGTATAGATGGGTAGTGTAGCCATGACATTCTCATGCAGGATGCAGACACCTGCAAGTTTGGGTTTAGATGTATGTAAACCTGTGGGTATTACTATGAGATTAAAAAAACCTGCTGCAGGGACTCCTGGGAGGCTCAGATGGTTAAGCATCTGCCTTCAGCTCAGGTCATGATCTCCAGGTCTTGGGATTGAGCCCCACATTGTGCAGCAGGAAGCTGCTTCTCCCTCTCCCTCTGCCTTTCCCCCTGTTTGTCCTCTGTGTCTCTTCCTCTCCGAAATGAATTAAGAAGAAGAAGAAGAAGGAGAAGAAGAAGAAGGGGAGGAGGAGGAGGAGGAAGAAGAGAAAGTCTTTAGAGGTGTGTGGATGGCTCAGAGGGTTAAGCTTCTGCCTTCAGCTCTGCTCATGATCTCAGGGTCTTGGGATCCAGTCCCATATCCTATCGGGCCCTCTGCTCAGCAGGGAGCCTACTTTCCCCTCTCTCTGCCTGTCTCTCTGCCTACTTGTGATCTCTTTCTCTCTCTCTCTCTGTCAAATAAATAAATAAAATCTTTAAAAAAAAAACTTTAAATCATCTGCTGCAAATAACTATTTATACTTTTATGGGATTTCTTCTTTTTTCTCTTCCATTAACTTTTACAGTTTGAGAGAACATTGACTTTTTGTTTTACATTATCCTCTCCATTCTACATTGGTAGCATTTCTCAGGTTGAATGAAAATGGTGAGAAATGAAAATGCACATTAAGAATAAATAAAGTGGGGCACCTGGGTGGCTCAGTGGGTTAAGCCGCTGCCTTCGGCTCAGGTCATAATCTCAGGGTCCTGGGATCGAGTCCCGCATCGGGCTCTCTGCTCAGCAGGGAGCCTGCTTCTCTCTCTCTCTCTCTCTCTGCCTGCCTCTCTGCCAACTTGTGATCTATCTCTGTCAAATAAATAAATAAAATCTTTAAAAAAAAAAGTATAAATAAAGTCACAGTTTAATTTATGGAACCCACACCATGGTCCAGTAATGTACTAAAGCACTTCATCCTGAAGGGGTTCAGAACGTGCCACCCCCAAATCTGTCACTTTGCCATATGGATTATTTTGAGTTGAGAGAAACCAAGACCCAATAGACCAAGGAAAAGCTCTTATCCCCCCTTTAACTGCCTAAAAGAAAGTATAAATGTCCCCATTTGTGGGGGAAATATATATTTATAAAGGAAATTTCGCTTGGAAAGAACACCTGTTCCAGGAAGAGCTACTACTAGAGATTAAGATCTTTTTTCTCCTGAGTGACTTTATCTGCATAACAAGACAACCTTTGTTTACCATACATTTCCTCCTTTTAACCTCCCTCAAATTACTTCCTCCCTCACCTAAAAGCCCTAAAGCCCCAACCCTTTCCCTAGCTCAGGATGGTATATAAATCTCCATCATCTGGATGCCTTTTGAAGTCTCATATCTTTGTGAAACTCCCATGTATATGTACTTAATTAAATTTATGTTTTTTCTTCTGTTTCTCAGTGTCAGTTTAGTTCTTACACCAGCCATAGAATCTAGGAGGGTAGAAAGGAAGCTATTTCCTCCCTACAGTACATATTGTCTTCTATAATCCTCATATCAAACTTAACAGGTGGGTAGGATCACTTTCATATCATTAATGAAGAAATCCAAGCTTCATACAGTCAAATTAATTGTAGTCAAATTAAATCATTAAATTGGAATTTAAACCAGGTCTTGTCTAACTACAAAGTCTGTGTTCTGGTTTTGTTTGTTTGTTTGTTTTTATAATTTTTTTATTTTTTTATAAACATATAATGTATTATTAGCCCCAGGGGTACAGATCTGTGAACTGCCAGGTTTACACACTTCACAGCACTCACCATAACACATACCCTCCCCAATGTCCATAACCTCACCACCCTCCCCCTCCCCCAGGCAACCCTCAGTTTGTTTTGTGAGATTAAGAGTCTCTTATGGTTTTTCTCCCTCCCAATCCCATCTTGTTTCATTTCTTCTTTTCCTACCCCCCAAACCCATCACGTTGCATTTTCACTTCCTCATATCAGGGAGATCATATGATAGTTGTTTTTCTCTGATTGATTTATTTCACTAAGCATAATACCCTCTAGTTCCATCTACGTTGTTGCAAATGGCAAGATTTCATTTCTTTTGATGGCTGTATAGTATTCCATTGTATATATATATACCACATCTTTATCCATTCATCTGTTGATGGACATCTAGGTTCTTTCCATAGTTTGGCTATTGTGGACATTGCTGCTATAAATATTTGGGTGCATGTGCCCCTTCGGATCACTACATTTGTATCTTTAGGGTAAATACCCACTAGTGCAATTGCTGAGTCGAAGGGTAGCTCTATTATCAAGCTTTTGAGGAACCTCCATGCTGTTTTCCAGAGTGGTTGCACCAGCTTGCATTCCCACCAACAGTGTAGGAGGGTTCCCCTTTCTCTGCATCCTTGCCAGCAGCTGTCATTTCCTGCCTTGTTAATTTTAGCCATTCTAACTGGTGTGAGGTGGTATCTTATTGTGGTTTTGATTTGTATTTCCCTGATGCTGAGTGGTGTGGAGCACTTTTTCATGTGTCTGTGTTCTGTTTTAATGTCTAACCTATACTGCCCAGCAGTAGGAAGCAGAGACAAACCAGTGTCTTGGTATGTCAAAAGGCTAGACCTGTTCAAAGGGCACATGGTTAGAATTTGCTCATTCCTTTTATCTGGAAATGGCCTATAGATGTGAGAAAATAGGGTTTGCCCCAGGGCCCACAGAGTTTGTCTCTGCCTGCCTTAGTAATAAGGGAAAAACTGTACTCTAAGATGGCCGACCAAACCAGCAGGAGAATTCCAGTCCCGGTCTCAAAGCCCTTCTGGGTGCTTCTTTCCTGCCCTGTTTCCCACGTGTACCAAAAGCACAAAGTATGCAGAAGTAGAAGGGTATATATTACCCTCTCTGCTTGTGCTCAGGGCTCAGACCTTTGGAGAACACTCTCCTCTGAGCCCATTAGTGTTAAATAAATCTCCCATCCTCCAAAGTCTCCTTGTGCTGCTTGGTTCTTCCATCAAGACCCAGTCTGGGTTCCATAACATTAGTATAGACAGGGCCTTTAAACACGGTCTCATTTATAAACAACAGAATATTTCAAGCAATGGACAGAAAGTCTAGGATTCAGCTGGGCTTCCTAGGTGAAGGTGATAGGCTTAGAGTTTGAATCTGAAAAAGGAGTTCTAAGCAGGTCTAATCAGTTTAATCAGAGGGACAGATATTCTTCATGTATCCATGATTTCTCCTGTGCTGACCTTGAAGTTTATAGTCTGAAGAACCCTGGGCTCATGTTTTGTTTTGTTTTGTTTTTGTTTGTTTTTTTGTTCATTTTCTTGTTTTGATTTATTTTGTTTTGTTTTGCAGTTTCACTCTCCTCTACTCCAGGTGAAGACATATTGGGTCCTCCAGGCCTCAGGTGTTCTTTCTTCTGACTCTATGTTCTCCCTCCTGGAAATCTGACCCAACTATCAACACCTACATATAGAAACTAATACCTCCCAAATGGGTATCATTGGGCTGCACCCCTCCTCAGAAGATCAGACCCATATACGCTTAGTTGAATTCTCCTCAAACATGTCTCAGAGAAATCTCAATCACATTATGTGCAACATTAGTTAAGTGATCTTCATGGAAAGTCCTGATTCTTTTCCAGTGTCCCCCAGTCTCAATGAATGGCACCATAACAAGCATTTCAGACAATGAAACCAGAAGTCACCCTGATGCCTTATTTTTCCTCACTGCTCTATCTGATCCAGCTCCAAGACCAGTGCTCTTCCCCTGTCTTAACCACCCTCTGTTCCAAGCTATCATTAACTTCTCAGCTCTCCCCCTGACTTCTCCTATATCCATTCTCAAAGACAAATCAGTTCATTTGAGAGACCCCAACTTAAAGTCCTTCCTTTAATTGCCATTTTTCTCTGGAAAATGTATATCTCTTCATGTGGCCTGAAGGACCCATGTGATATACAGTGCCCCCCCCATCCCCGGCCCTACACACACACAAACACACACACACACACACACACACACCCCTGCAGTGTCATCTGCCCCATGGTCCACCATGCTCTTTCCATTCACTTTCTTTCTAACGTCTTCCCTTGCTGGGATTTTACACATGCTATTTTCTATACCTGGATGTCTTCTCTTTCTTCTTTGCCTAGTCAACACCCAGTTATTCTTCAGATCTCAGTGAAGCCTTCCCTCCCTTCCCTAGCTAGATCAAATCCATTTATTACAGGCTCACTTAAATTCTGCAGCTATTTTTCAGTTGTAATTAAGCATTTATTTGTGTATTCATTACATCAATATCTTCCTCCCCAATAAGATGACAAGTTTTATGATGGCAGTCTATGTTTTGTTTGTTTGTTTATTTTTTTAGCTCACCAATGTACCTCCAGTATCTATTTACTAATGCTTAATTTGTTTAATATCTAACTGAATGACAACTGAATAAATAAATGAATGAGTTATGTTGTGGATGTGTTAAATTTCTGTAACTCACTATAATCCTAAAATATTAAAATCTCCTTTTAGAAGCAAGTTTTGTCTCAGGTCCTTTTTTGAATCTCACCTTCTCAATGAGACTTACCCAACAATATTATTTAACACTGCAATCTATTTTTATGCCACCCACCAGCACTCCCTAAGCCCCAAGACCAGCTCTAAGTTTTTTTTCTTTTTTTCTGTAGCTTCATTTATCATCTTACAACACACTGGATAATTCTGCTTATTTATCATTGTTCTGTATTTTCTTAGATTCTGTATTTGTCTACTTGTCACCCATTCATCATGGGGGCAATCAGGGTACATATATTTTATTATTTTCTGTATTCTTTTTTTTAAGGTTTATTTATTTGAGAGAGCTTGAGCAGCAGTGGGGTAGGAAGCGGGGGGAAGGGGAGAAGGTCAGAAGAAGAGGGTGAGAGAGCATCTCAAGCAGACTCAGTGCTGAGGACAGAGCCTGATGCAGGACTCTATCTCAGGACCTGGAGGTCATGAGCTAAGCCAAACCAAGTCACTTAACTAACTGATCCACCCAGGTGCCTCTTATTTTCTTGATGATCTGGGCATTTGTGGCCTCACTGACCTGAATGTAACATTCCTCCCATGTTTAGACAATCCTAGAGCTAGCAAAGTCTTTGCTCCGGGCATATCTCTCATATGCAAACTAGTTAGTCCAGAGCCCACATCCTAACCATCTCCTTGAACTCAGGCACCGAACAATATTCTTCAGCCCTAGATCAACTGAGGGCAAGGTCCCAGACAACCAAAAAAGCTGCTGTGTCCCCAAACCTGCTGGAATTATTCAAAGTAGCCAAACCCTGTCCTGCCTTGAGTTTTCTACCGAAACACAATAAGGGCCCTGCCTATGCTTTTCCCACACTCCTTTTTCACCTCGTGGCTAGCGTTTTTTGCTTTCACAAATGCCTGCGTGGCAGGGTGGGGTCCCTTTTCTCAGGAAATACAGTAACAAAAATTTTCTTTCAATGACATTAGCCTCATCACGTCATCGCTCAGTCACCTCCCTACATTAAAATCCCACAAAGGGGCATCTGGGTGGCTCAGTGGGTTAGGCCTCTGCCTTTGGCTCAGGTCATGATCTCAGGGTCCTGGGATGGAGCCCTGAATCAAGTTCTCTGCTCAACATGGAGCCTGTTCCCCCACCATGCAAACCCCCTCCCCCCGCCACTGCCTGCTTCTCTGGCCACTTGTGATTTCTGTCTCTGTCAAATAAATAGATAAAAATCTTTTTAAAAGTATTAAATAAATAAAAATAAAGTAAAATAAAACCCCACAGATAAAATTGAGGCAATTATATTATTATTTATTAACCTGGTTCCTTCTTTCACTAATGGAAAGCAAACTTAATAAAGTCATGGACCTATGTCTGTTTTGTTCCTGCTTCTAGTGCCCGGAGCAGTGCCCGCTACATAGTAGAACTTCAATAAATACATGTTGAATGACTGAGTGAGTGAATGAACTAATTAATTAATGCTTCTGATCCCACTTCTGATACAATGCTACTTAAGACTTTGAGCTCCCCTTAGGACAGGAATTTTATCCTACTCCCCTTCATGTGACCGGGCCCTTTCTCAGGATCCAGCAAGTGGTTAAAATCTCAGTAATGATTTGTTCTAATTCATGTAGATACTGCATTCTGTTTAAGTTTTGATGGTCCCAGAGCTCTGAGAGTGACCCTTCATGTTCTGGGACCACCAATGGCTTCTGTTCTCAAGAGCAAGGAATCTTCTTTCTTGTACCTTTTAAGGGGGTTCCCAACCACAGAGTGTATGTGAGTTGTGACCAACAGAACTTGTGAGAACAGAGTCCTACTCAGCCTCTAAACCCTAGGTGCCCTTGAGCAACTGAGTTGATCATTATGCAAAGCATCTAGTACTATCTTCCCGAATATACAAGTATGGGAAAGACGAAGACACAGCATTTAATGTCTTCAATATGGATTACATCAGTACCCAACTAAAGGACTTCTCAGGATTTCTGTGAGCTTTATGAGTTCATGGTCCATCTATGGTTGCCAAACACAACTGCAATTTTTCAGTCTCATTTCATTTCCCAATTCCCCTTCCAAATGATAAGGCAAATTTCCATGCTTAATCTTTACCTTTGAGGTATGTAAACAGATGCCAGGCTGTACTACACCAATGTTTAGATTACATTGGTTCAACTTCTGTTGACATTACTGTATTCTTTAAAATGGTCTAAGTCCAAATCTTATAAATTCACTTGAACAAAGGCAGTCTTGGAATTCCAGCATTCTCTCTGTAAATCTAAGAAGGTTTTGCTCTGATAATAGCTGACATTATTGAGCACTACATGTCTCATCTTTAACAAATGAGAAAAAGAGGTACAGAGCAGTTAAGTCATTTGCTCTAGGTCACACAGCCAGTAGGCAGTAAGAGGAGGATTCAAACCAAGCTAGCTGTCTCCAGAGACTATGCACTTGGTCTCCTACCCACACTGCCTTTGCGGGTTAACTGAACTCCATGACTGAATTCTTACTGACTTGAATCTATTCCCGTTTCTAATTATATATCATACCAACACATTATGTTTATGGCACATGCTAAACTTTTCCTGAGTCACATATTGTTGATAAGTGAATATAATCATCCTAATTATAGATCAGAAAACAGACATAGATAGAGCTACAGTGGCATTGAGGGAGCCAGTGGCCAAAGTAGGGTTAAAACTTATGGGTCTGGCCTCCTGGTATTTTTATCCATCCTTTGATATTTAAATTCTACTTGATTTTTTAAATTTCATGGAGGTATTCAGGGGCTGAAGGCAGAACCAGAGTTCTCTTCTGGATAAAAGTAGTAGCTTTGAAGGCAAATTCCTTTACAAATGTTTTAGTATCCTAAAACAGCAGGCATGTTTCAGGATTCTGGGCTCTTTCCATTAGCATGCAGAAATACTATCAGCTGCCTAAATTATTTTCTAATAAACCAGGTCTTCATTATGTCCCAATTGCCCCAAGTGTGTACTTTGTCAGACTCAGATTTTTAAAAGCAGGTCAGTCTTGAGTCACTTTAGCTAACATGGATTTCTCCCTCCCTATTCATTTGCAGCCCTCCTTTCTGGGGCTCTATCTCTCTTTTTCAATATTTTGGAAAAGCTTTTATTCCTTTTAATCCCTTCAGCTCTTTTTAGCACAGTCAGCAATTTTGCAGACCTTCCTTCCTTGCTCTTGGCTCCAACCCTCTGTTGTTTGCACTTCCCCAGTTTATTGGCAGCATGTTTTTTTGACAAAGCCTTGAAATTGAATGGAATGCTTCTTGTTTTAAATTTTCTTTCTCTGAGGAACCTAGGTGGCCAGATCTCTAGCACTGCCCTTTTCATTAACCTCCTATCTGCATTCCTACTGTAGTGTAACGTAGTTAAACATTCAACATGTGCAAATCAATATGGGTTGAATTAAATTAAGAGAAAATATTTTGAGAATAGTTGATCTTTGAACAACACATGGTTGAACTATGTAGATCCGCTTATGCAGATTTTTTTTTTAACAATACAGTACTATAAATGGTAAATGTATTTTTTTCTTATGATTTTCTTACTAACATTTCTCTGGCTTACTTTATTATAAGATCAGACTATGTAATACATAGAACATACAAAATACATGTTAATGTTTTTGTTATTGGGAGAGATTCAGTCAACAGTAGGCAATCAGCAGTTAAGTTTTTGGGATTTGGGATTTGGGGATTTGGGGATTTGGGAAAGTTACACGGATTTTTGACTGCATGGGGAATCTGCCCCCCTCAACCCCTTGTTGGTTGAGGGTCTCCTGTATAATAACATGTGAAGAAAAATGTGCCACTAAAAGGCAATCCTCTTAGACTACAGTCCATAAAAAGCATTATCACAACTTTCTAATAACCCTCCTGGGGCACACATATGTTACTTTCGGTTCCAATAAATTTTCCAAGTGTAAAGGAATAAAAAAAAAATCAAAAAGTCAAAAGAAAAGAGAGAAAATATTTTGGTATGCCGATATATCCTGATTCAAACAAAGCAGAAAAGAAATTATTTTCTATTCAAATTCCAAATTGAGTGTAACTTTACACAATAAGTATTTCCAAAACTTACAGTTATTGATAGTTAATATTATATTATTTTTCAGATATGCACCGGAGTTCTACTTTTCTTTGATTTAATTATGGTGTACCCCAGACTTTAACAGTGTCTTTTTTTAAAGTAACAAGAGCTCCTGTAATTCGATGCCATACTTTTATTCAGCTCAAAGACATCTTATCTCCCAGAAAAATCTAACTGCTTTGTAAATAAGGAATGAAAGACCAAAAAATGGACAAATCAGACTTCATTATTTTCATTTTGGTGTTTACTGTTTATTTCATGGCAATAGTAAGTGTTTGGAGCCATTTTATTTTATTCTAAGCTTTTATTTATTCATTTGAGAGAGAGAGCACAGAAGGAAAAAGAGAAGCAGCCTCTCCACTGAGCAGAGAGCCCCAGGCGGGGCTCAATGCCATGACCCCGAGATTATGACCTGAGCCAAAGGCAGATGCTTAACTGACTGAGCCACCCAGTAGCCCCGTTTGGAGCCATTCTAAATATCAGTGTACTCCTAGCTGTACATCTAGAATAAAGTACATAGAAAAGATCTTAAAAAATCATAATTTCTCTTTTACTTAGTGTATTTATTTAATAAACCTTGGAAATAAACATAGAAAATATTATGCTTCATCCAGTGGGGGATATAAACATTGCTCAGCTATTGCCAGAGGAATCTTTCAGAGCTACATGTCTCATTTAAGGGGAGAGGCAAAGATGAAAAAACTGAGCCTTGTAGAAACTGACCTTTGGCTCAGCATTAGAGTTAGGAATGCTCTGCTAGAATGATTCCCTTATACCCAGATGTTCTTCCGTGCTGCCTGACTCAGCTCCCTCCTGGCCCTCCGCTTCCATGTTCCCAGCCCTCCTCTTACAGTCACAGGGGCTTCCCTAGCCTTCTCTGAAAATGCCAGCCAGGCTCCTGCCTCAGGACCTTGGTCATTTCTGACTTTGTTTCCCCAGCACGTTCCACATGGCTCAACTCAGCTATTTCTCTCCCTCTGCCAAATATTAAGAAGACCTCCCCTGAATACCCAAAGTAAAACAGTATCTCCCAGCCCTGCACTCCGCATCTGCTTTGCCCTACCTTATCTTCCTGTGGAGCATTTATGAGCACCCCATAGTATGTATTTGCATGTAACTTACAGGCAAGCTCCACGTGGGTTTGACTGCCACGTTTGCCATGGGACCCTCAAACCTAGAAGAGGGTCGGGCGTTTTCCAGGCGCTTGGGAAATGGTTACTGGATTAGTGAATGATGTTATCCTCCTTGACCTCCCAAGTCAGATAAATTATGAAGGCAACTATGTACAAGTAACGCAAGCATTGGACCGTGTGCAGTGGAGTGACAGAGACAAGAGCTGAGCTTGGGCTCAGTATGAAACCAGACAACCTTCGTGTTAGAAGCTGAAATGACAAAAGGTCTTCCAAGTGTCAGTGGCTCGTGTTAGATTCCTGCTCCAAAACAGGGTCAGGACAGAAGGCTGGATGCACGTTTAAACACCCCTCCCCCAACGAATGAGGGGTGGTGGGAAGGCGCTTTCAGTAGCACTCGCTGCTGTCTGAGACAACCATCATCTCAAACATGCTAGACATTTGCACTGCGAAGTCCAGAACAGCCTGAATGGATTTATGCCAATCAGAAGACATCCACTTTTAATATATTATAACGGAAGCAGACTTTTCTAGGCATGCTGCTGAGACAGACTTTCGAAACGGATTTATAGACCCCTAGAAAAGTGTATGCATGAGAAGAACTAGGATTCAGATAGATCTCTGGTGCTTGGGCTCCCAAGGTTAAAAAGGACAGCTGGCAAAGCCCTTGGCCCATTCAGTCTCCTTATGAGATTCAAAAAAACGTATTCTTTTCTCCTGGGGACTAGGCAGCATGTGCCCAGGCAATGGATCCCTTGTTCAATCTCTATTACACAGGGGTCAGTTCTTTGTGGTGGCCCTAGACACAGCAGGATGTCTCAGACAAATCGATTTTACTGCAGCCACTCAGGATTTCCTTCCAGAAGCCATGGATGTCCTCTGGGGCTCCAGCTTTCTGAGTTCCCCAGCCAAAATGAAGGGCTCAAAATGGCAAGGTCCTTCTCTCTTAGGTCCTCCCACATTGCCCGGATGACTTGGAGATGGATGTCTAATCAGAGCACCTGGTAGATAGGATCTTCTCTTCCACTTCATGCTGTCCTCATCTGTCTCCAAGGGTCTTCGTCTATCTATGAAAACGTTTTTGGGGTGTTTGGGGGGCTCAGTGGGTGGTTAAGAGGCTGCCTTTGACTCAGGTCATGATCCTGGGGTCCTGGGATCAAGTTCTGTGGGGAGTCTACTTCTCCCTCTCCCTGTGCCCCTTCCCCTGCTCGTGCTCTCTCTCACTCTCTCAAATAAATAGATAAAATCTTTTTTTAAAAAAAAGTTTCTGTGCAAACCAAGGCCACAGAGCATCCAGTATAAAAGCATAAGGACTCGGGCTCAGATCTGACTTCCAGGTTGGCTCATGTCACTGAGAAAAATTTCTTAATTTTCATAAACCTCAATTTCTTTACGTTTAAAGTGGGAGATGTTTGTTCAAACTTAAAATTATAAAGTGCATTTATAAAGTGGGGGGAAGATAATACTAGTTATTATCATTGTCTGTTAGCTATTATTATTAATATTAGTATATTTGACCATAATTCATGTCCAGTTGTAATATGAAAAAGTAATAAGATTTTTGCTCTGAAAAATGGCAATTCCACATCAGTGTAATAAAAACTTTTATTCCAAATGTAACTTACATAGGCTTATAACTGTAACTGACCTCATAACATTTTACATACGTTTTACACCTTGGTGTGTATGGTTTTTCTTTCCCTGATATTAATATAAGCCTATCAACTTGCTTTTAATTTACTATTTGCTCAGTATTACCTTTTTTTACTTTTCTTCCAGCATTTCTGAGCCCTTTTGTTGAGTATGTCTCTTTAAATAGTATATCCTAGGTTTTTGAAATCTGAACTAAAAATCTCTATTTTCCAATTGTAAATTTAAGCCATCTGCATTTATTTTATTTAAAAGCTGTAACTGGGATTAGCTTCTACAATCTTATTTAGTGCTTTCAACTTACCATATTGTTTATTTTCATATCTTCTTTTCTGCCTTCTACCAATTATGTTTTCTTTCATCTTTTTTACTCTCTCCTGGCTTAGAAATTATATGATCTACTTATTGAAGATTACCTTTAAATGTTTAGTTTGCATACTCGGCCTAACAAAGTCTAAATTTGATTGGTCTCTTCCTCCAGAACACACCTTTTCCTCCATCTTACATGCTATTTGTATTGGCTTCTTACCTCACCTTGCTTCTTTTTCTCCCCATACAGCCAATGTTTACTTACACCAACTTCTTGCCTCATGGTTGGTTCTTGTCTAGCAGCGATTCCTCTGGATACAATTTTCTTCTTTATGGAGTCCATTCTTCAGTAGTTCACTCCTGATCCTTTTGGCATTAAAGTCCTTTGTTGCCAAGACCAGCACCATCACCCAGAGGAGCTACAGCGTCAGCTCATGAGCTTATGGCTATGGTCTCTCAATCCATCTCTGATCTTGGCAACTGGAGAATTTCATTTCTGTCTTGCAAGCTCAGCTATGCATTTAAAAGAATGTTATGTCATTTTCTGCATTTCGAGGTATTTATAACTGGAGTCTAGTTTAATGTGATCAGAAGTCACTGCTTATATACTGTGTCCTGGCTGGTCGGTGTTAAGTGTCAGAGATGGAAAGATGGAAATAGTTTGGCCCTCAAGGAGCTTACAATCTAAAAGAGATAGTAATGAATTAGGTATGTGCACTAAAGTTTTTTAGGCTTTACACATGCTATAATTATGAGATTCCCACACTAGACTGAGCTTCTTAAGAATAAATATGTTGTCTTGTCTTCCCATCCCTAGTATCTAGGGAAGTATTAGCAGATAGAAGGTGTTCAATAAATGTTGCCTGAGTATATGAATAAATTATAGAAATCAACAAATCTTTTCACCGTTGCTTATTCCCACTTTTTAATTTATAAAAAAAAACATGTTTAGCATTTTCTAATGACAAATGAAATTTTTACGAAGGTTTATTTGAAAGATGTTTAATTTGCATTGAACTACTAACAACTGAGTCCTCACTCTGTATCAGGCATTAGTCTCAAAACCGTCCAAGCACTAACTTATTTGGACCTGAAAATAACCCTATGAGGTAGGAATTTTGTGATCACGCCTGAGTGGCACATTTGAAGCTACATTGTGGTCTAATTTAAATTAGTCTGACTATAGCTTCTGCTCTTTGGTTCTATGTATGTATGCGTTTGTCAGACTACGATTTAAGTGGCAATTTCTAACTAGTGATTATCCTTGTTTTTACAACTATGGTCTATGTTTGCAGAGTTTAGCACATTTACAACTTGATTACTGTCTTACTGATTGATTAATTACCACTGGACTAGAAGACCTACCTCATTTCCGATGACTATACACGAGGCTGATTTTTACAACAGTTATGTTGCTCTTAAAGTGCACAGCTAGATCTGCCTTAGATCTGTGACCCATCTCTTATCCAACCATCTTGTAGCTAGGAATGGCACAGGTGAACTACTGCAATTAGCAACCCCAAGCACTTACCAAAAAACCACTTAATAATAATTGAGAATTCTAGAATTTAGCTGGGAACCAGATTTCAGTATGTTGCTTGGTAGAATTTACTTTTAAGAATTGGGCTGATATTAGCCAATACATTTTCCTGTCAGCTTTATTATTCTCCATGAGTTCTCAAAAAATCGTTGATAGTCGATGTGGAATTTCTTCTGAAATTAATTTCAGTACCCAAATATATCATGTTTCAATAGTCAAAAATATTGAAATTGTTCCAAGGGGCTAGATGTTATTTTATTCTCATGACCTTAAATGTCCTTTATTGATAATTGTTCTACCTTTCCTGGCTTGAATTTTGTCTCTCTGACAGAGAAAATGTAAACAAAACAAGAATTGAACAGCTTTGCAAAGCTGCCATCCTCAGAGTAACAGTATTTTATGTTCACTCAGCAAATATTTACCCAGCACCCACTATGTTCCAGGCAATATTCCAGGGACCACAGATAGAATTGTAGACAAATGGACACAAATTCCAGATTTTGTGGTGCCTACAGCCTGGTGGTATGTGACATGAATCTTTTTCTACTCCAAACTCTCAAGGACCCCAGCAAACCTTTCTAGTCCATTCCCACCTGCTTCTGCCATCTCTGTCACTACCATCAGCAGACATACAGACATAGACACACATGACCCTAAGACACACCAGACTACAGGCTATCAATGGTTCTGGATCCAATCACCCGTGTTCCTGCCTCTATGCCTTTAGGGTAGGCATCATCTCTACCAGAAGGGACTTCAACATAAGTCCTACCAGTAATGCAAAACTGTTCATGATTTTTATCTCTAGGCCGTCTTTACTCATCCTAATGATGAAGGAGTGTTGGAAGAAAGGCAGGCAGGGACAAGGGTCTCCCCCCACCCCAATAGGAAACTACCTTTAAAAGGATTTTATACCACCCTGGAAGGAGCCCTCTACCCTTTCCCTTGTGATAGGTAGATGACAAAAATCTGATTGAATGACAGGGGCATGAAGGGTTAATCAAATTAAAATGCCACCAATAGGCCCATAAAACCCTCTAGACTTAGAAGCTCCATGGCAACTCTATCGGGTCCCCTCCCTCTTCGGGAGCTTTGTACTATTGCTCAATAAACTTCACTTTGCTGCCCACTACTATTCATCTGGTGTACCTCTCCATCCTTCAAAGTGTAATGATCAAGAACCATGGGCACTAAAGGAAAAGAAGTCCTGTAATATAAATACAAACACATGTCTTCCTTTATGCTACCTCATTATATTTTGGAGGATAATGATAGCATCTTTTACAATCTGCCTTGGATTTGGTTACTTGTTTATGGAGATATACCCCTACTGGACTGTGAGAAATAGTTAACATTTGTGGGTAACAGACTCTTTTCCCTTTTCCATCTTCAAATTCCATATGAAGCCTGAGCAGCACTATACACAGAATATGTTGTCAATAAAACTCGGTAATTATACAATTATGCCATCTTTTCTGTTATATAACTTAATTTTTACTTTTCCCCAGTTACTTATTCTTGCATTCAAAGATATTTAGTTAGTACCTACTAGATGCCAATCATTCTCTCAAGAATTTGGGGATACGTGAGTGAGAAAACCAAACAATAATATTTTTAGCTTAGTTTTGGAAGTATTTAAGTTGGAATCCATGAAAAATTACCTGTCTGTAAGGACTGATAAGACACTGGGGTATATTATTAAAGGAAGTGCAGGGTTTCTTACAGAGACTGTTAAGTGCAGTTAACTTTCGGTCTTGAGGTATCTGAATGAAATGTTCCCTGGGGGCAGGCGGGTGAGGGTTTATTTCATAATGACCCCCCTTCAGTTTTATGAAAACCCCTGTTTGGTTTTATGAATTAATATGCATGAGGGCAAACAACCCAGTGAGGCTGTTCTCCCCCCTCACCCGTCATTATTCATTCGAACAATGATGCCTGTGAAAGGCTTCTAGAACAATCATTAATTGTGGGAACTGTAGTAGGTTTAAGACTTCCATCAGCCCTTTAGACCTCATCTAAAGTAATCTATTTTTCCAGGAGCTGAAAGAGTTTAACAACCTGGAAAGGTCAGTTCTCTAAAAGGATCTCAACAATATCTGGATTGCAAGCATTTTGTGACAAGGGAAGATACAAGATGATTTTATAAGGGGGGAAAAAAATCCTTGAATAGCAGAAAACTCAGATTAGCTTTTTATCCCCTACAGAATAGTGCCCCGAGAATGTCAGAAGGCTTGGCCAAACTGTAAATGTACAAAACAGACCAGAAGAAAGCCTGAAATCATAAAATGGTCACTCCTCAAAACCCGTGCCGGGAAAGAGGTGGTTGGATTTTCTGCAGCCCTGCTAAATAGAATCTGCTTCTCCCATGCATGTCCTTTAAAACCTTTGGTGCTAAGACACCATACAGATGAACAAAGACTAAATCGCCAAATAAAGGACTCAACATTGAAGATCTTCGTGCATCAACAACCAAGTTCAGATGCCTTCTGCTATCTCATCCTTTCCTTCCCCACCCCCCACCTCCACTTACTTGCCTCCTCCAACCCCATGCAGGGGTGCCTAGGAGCAGGTCTCCAGAAAGACCCTTTCTTAAGCTGACCTGATCATTTGCAGTAATTACAGTCCTAGAATTTCACCATTCATACTTCTGTACTCTCTCTTGAACCCCAGCGTTATTTTTCCAACTGAATGACTTTAAATGGCCTTTGTCTCTGTGTTGCTGAAGTCAGAGGAATTAGTTGCTTCTGATCACTGTTTTATGCCAGGCAGATGCCCAAGTGAAATGCTGAACAGAATGCTCTTTCTGTCATTATCACTCAGAGAATCCGGAAAGTCAGTCCTGACCGGGAAAAGAAATATAAAAGTGAGTTAATAAAATTGTGTATCTCTGAGCCACTGTAGAGTGACTGCACAATTGGAGAAGCTCAAGCATTCCCTGGATTCCAGGAAGACCTGCTCCTTCCCCAGGCTGTGTAGGGATCTCCCTTGCTTCATTCAGACATACTGTTGGGATGTGGAAATGCCTCTCCACCTCCACATCAAGCACAGACTGTCATTCTCCCGGAAGATCGAGCAGCTAGAAGGTCAAAGCCATCCCAGAACAAAATATTCCACTCGAGTTTCTGCCTTTATCTGGGCCATTGGCAGTCAGCCCAGCCATGAAAGGAATGTAGCTGGCCTGGGATGAGGCAAGGAATTCCATCAAAATGGATTATAGGAGAAATGAGCTATGGGGGATAGATTATGGTTTAGGGCTTCTGGCAGAAGGAGGAAAGAGGCCTAGAAATGAAAAGAGCTGCCACCCCCCGAAGCCTTCAGACTTTCATTTATTTTAATAGGATTTCGGGGGAGGCTGACCCTCATCTTAGGTTGGTTTATCACTTAGGATAACCCATTCTTCACCATAAATTCAAACATTTCCCTTAGATTCATTGACATTTGGGGGATATGATTTTACACTCCATTCATTTAACACTTCTCTAAAGACTCACAGCACCACAGGCAGTATCTACTCTGGGCTCCAAGCTTCTTCCTTCCAGAGAGACTGACAGACACCTGTCTCACACTCAGCTTTGCATTCTAGTTGGGGGGGGGGCATCAAGAAGAAACAACGAAAGATATTAATAAGATAATCTCATATTTTTCATGGATAAAGAAAATAACATAGGGCTATATGATAGATATATGTGGCTTCTTTTGTTGTTTGCATTTTTCTTTTTTTTTTTAAGAGATGGGAGATAGGGGCTGGTTCTGCTGAGATGTCTTTGAACTTGGATGTCAACAGTAGGAACAGCCAGCAGCAGATACCCTGGGCAGGAGTCTATAATGGAGGTTACAAGAAGTAGAATATCTAAAATGGAACCAAAACTTGAAATTTAAATATAAAGAAAAAATAGATTTGTTGAAATGGACAGAAAACCCTGACATTTCATAAAAATGGCCACTCAAAAAAAGTAAACTATTCTAGAAGCAAAATAATACAAATTTAAAATTTTACAGGTACCAAGTCCATGACTTTCATGTATACTATGGATATATTACATGTACATCTCATATGCATATATATCTCAAAGTAAAATCCATTTTACCAAAAATTATATGTATTTTTTTAAGAAATAGAATTAATTCTATTTCATAACTCACTTCTGTTTTCAGGTTAAAAATATCATAACAGGGATGCCTGGGTGGCTCAGTGGGTTAAAGCCTCTGCCTTCGGCTCAGGTCATGATCCCAGGGTCCTGGGATCAACCCAGCATCAGGCTCTCTGCTTGGCAGGGAGCCTGCTTCCCTCTTTCTCTCTACCTGCCTCTCTGCCTACTTGTGATCTCTGTCTGTCAAAAAAAAAAAAAAATCATAACAATGAAGAGATACTAGTCACCAAATTTAAAAACCTGACATGATTTTGTCTATGCCGGACACTGGCTACAACAGTCAACTCCCAGAAGTCAGCAGATCTTTACAAAGGCAAATACAACCTTTGCCCTAAAGGAGTTCAAATTTTGTCAAGTTGTTTGTATTCTCATAAAAAGATATCATTAAGGAGGGGTCTGAGTGGCCCAATCAGTTAAGGGTCCAATTCCTGACCTCAGCTCAGGTTGTGAGCTCAAGTCACTCATTGGGCTCCACCTACACATGGAGCCTACATTAATAATAATAATAATAATAATAGGATACAATAGCTACGTGTGAGGCATAAATGAAGTTTCCTGAAAGCATTGGGATGTAGTAATTCATTCCAAAAGAATTTGACAAAGATATATAAAAGGTATTTAATAGGGTATAAACCCATGGAGAATGACCTCACTGCAAACTGTAAATCTGTTTTTCTGGTAAAACATTAGGAAAGCTGACCACAATTATTTCTAAATTATTTACGTTTCATCTTAACCAACTGATTGGCTTAAAGGTAGCATTCAATCCAGAATTTAGTGCATGGACAACATAGCATCCAAATTTCCTTTTGATGCTCTGATTCCAAAAATATTTCTAGCAAAATTTTTTTCTATTTTGACATTTAAAGATGGATTTTAAATTTTTATTTATAAAATAAATCCAGTACACATAATAAAGTTGATTTTTTTATTGTACATGTCATTTTGTTCATTCAATGTATGTTTATTGAGAATCTGTTAGTATTCATTCAGTAATACAAAAGGAGGATGTAACTGTTCTTTAGCTTGTTTCTGGTGTATCGGGGAAGACAAAGCAAATGCTATATATGCAGGACTTGGAAGAAGAAACACTATGGGTCAGTGACAAATGAATGATACACATCAAGGTTCACTCCAAGTTTTTAAATTGTGAACCATGAGATGAAGAGTGACGTTTAATTAACGGCAGCTTACATAGTTAATTTGACACCAATTTGATGAGATGCATAATATTTTGCTACATGGTAAAAAGGCATAAGTGTTAAGTAACCTCAGAAATGACTGTTCTCCATATTTTTATGCAAAGCAAATATTTATTTTATATACTTTTTAAATTATTTTATGTATTTATTTATTTTATACATATTTATTTTATTTATATTTATTTTATACAAGCAAATAAAACTTTTTTTCAATCAGTTTTCTCTTCTAACTTTTGAAACTCTACAACATCTGTAATCAGTGTTGACAGCTTCCCTGATAAAGTGTAAGCTTGGCCACACAGACACCCTAAAACCTCATGAGTTCTATCACAAACTGCATTGCCAACATTGGAGGAACTCATCCCTTCGGAGTCCTCTTCTTCACTGTGACCTTAGGGTGCAGTTTGCTCGGGAACTCCCTCCACCCCCAACCCCAGCAGCAGATCCAGCACCATCCTCTCAGGCTCCTTTCCTGCTATTGAAATGCAGGGGGACAGTGGGGACAGTGGCCACTTCCCTGTGCATGGAATGTGGGTCAGAGTAGACTTGAGCTTCAGTAATGCCCAGTGTCCTACTGCTGAACTTGAATGAAGCCAGGTCTACCCAAGCAGGAACAATGCAGTCCTCAGCAGCTGAAGATGCTGACAGATGCCACAGAACCAGATTTCCCAGCCCTGGGGAGAGGCTAACACGGGCTTGACCTCTGTGTTAGTCTGCCTGGGCTGCTGTCACCAAATGCCTCCAAATGGAGAAATTTATTTCTCGTAGTTCTGGAGGCTGGGAGACCAACATGCAGGTCTAGCAGGGGTTGGGTGCTACTGAGAGTCCTCTCCCTGGCTTGTAGACTCCTGCCTTTCATTGCAGTACCTGCTGGCCTATCCTCTGAGCACAGCTAAGAGAAAGAGGAAAAGAGAGTGAGCGAGAGAAAGAGAGAGGGCATCAACTTATAAGGCTATCAACTCTATAGTATCAGACCCACTCTCCCTTACGGTCTTATTTAACCTTAATTACCTGCTAAAGTCCTATCTCCAAATAGTCACATTGAGGATTGGGGCTTCAACATACATATTTGGGGAATGCAGGGCACAATCCAGTCCTTGGGTGGCCTATATTTCAAGAGAAATTCATGCCCCCTTTTGCTTTCCTTTCCTGCATGACCGTCCACACCATCTATGCTCTGTGTGCCTGAGACTCTGTTTACAAACTGCACTGGTCAAAGTGATAAATCAGTAGGAATGAGTTGAAGTCCCAATTCCTCCAGGTTTTATTAGGGAAGAAAAGAATAAATCAGAAATAGGTATACCCGAACTGAAATAGACACCACTAAGTCATGAAAAACGTAAATAGAATAGGCTAGGGGCTTGGGGTTTTTTGTTGTTGTTGCTGTTGTTGTTGTTTTTAAGATTTTATTTATTTATTTGACACAGAGAGAGAGATCAAAGTAGGCAGAGAGGTAGGCAGAGAGGGTAGGGGGGCGGGAAGCAGGCTCCCGCCGAGCAGAAAGCCCAACACAGGGCTCAATCCCAGGACCCTGAGACCATGACCTGAGCTGAAGGCAGAGGCTTAACCCACTAAGCCACCCTAGCGCCCCAGGGTTTTTAAGACAATTTTCTGTACTTCCCGCTGAAGAGCAGTGCCCACCTGTTTCACACCTGTCATGTATAAACAAACAGACACTGTGGTCATGGGCATTGTGTGGTGCTTGTTTACCCTGAGATATAGCCAACAGAGATAAATATCTTTAGGGAAAAGTTTCACCCACTCTGAGGTCCCTGAATCCTGGATTCATCGCAGGGAACTGATTCTTAGAGAGAAGGAAGAGCATCTCCCAAGTGTGCTCTGCAGAGCTGTGGGCCCTGCGTGAGGAAAATTTATGTAAGTATAGGAAAGACAGGCGGCCTGCAATATTTCTATTTTGGTCATTCTTAACAATGTCAGTGGACTGAGAATTCATAGCATGAGAAGACTTGGAGAATTTTGGTCAACAGGGTGTTCTCCAAACTTACGTGACCAGTCTTCTTTTTGTTATCTCTGTGGTAGGCATTATCCATGATCACCAACATCCAGCTGCCCCCTTGCTTCTTCCTAGGCACACCTTGCAGTCGGGCAAGGTTAGGTGACTGGTTCTGGATAATGGGGTTGTGAGCAGAAAGGGCATGAGAATGGGTCTGAATTCTCCATTGGCCTCACTTCACCCCTCCACAGAGAGATCAGAGGCTGTGAAGGCTGAACACTGAGATAGCAGAACAAGATAAAAAAGGTCTGGATTGGGGCACCTGGATTGGGGCACCTCAGCTGGTTGAGACTCAGACTCTTGACTTTGGCTCAGGTCACGATGTCATGGGTCATGGGATCAAGTCCTGCGTCAGGCTCTGTGCTCAGTGGGGAGTCTGCTTCTCTCCTTCTCCCTCCGCCCCCCTGCTCTCTATATATGTAAGATAAATAAATAAATATTTTTTTAAAAAGGGGAGGCCTGGATTCCTGAGTACCCCCACAGAGGACAAGCACTGTGGAGAAATATCCTACCAGCCCCAACCTTTGCATGAGCTTTACAAGTTAAGCCCTGAAATCAGAGGTAAATTTTGTTATGAGCTAAAAAATTTCAAATTGTTTGCTATCACAAGTTAGCTTAGCCTATTCTGATTAATAAAGACCTAGAAGACTCAGCGGGATGATACATTTCTGATAATGATGCCAATTTGGGAGAGACTATTTTATGCTTCAGTGCAGAAATATCAGATTCTATGAAAAAGTGACAGAAGACCATAAAGGAAAATAATATATCAAGATAACAGGATGAGAAAAATAGGAAACATGCTGACATAAGAAAAGATTACAATAAAATTTAAATTACATACTGGAATTAAAATTCAACACACTCTCCCATAAAGCAGGGGAATAATGAACAAAGAGACAAATAAACAAAAAGAGAGCCAACGTGGTAAAAATTAAAACCAAGGAAGAAAGAATAAAGGAACAGAGCTAATAACCAGAAACATAACTGAAGAAAATGTGCCTCAGTTGAAATTTTTTAAAGTTTGCAAATTGAAAGCATTTGACAAGTGATGATGCATTTAGATATATCTCAAAATATTCTAAATAAAAGGATTAAAAAACACCATAAGATGTGGACCTGTCTCCAAACTGTGCTCTGGAAAGAAATGAAGAACCATAAAGTTTATTGCTAAAAGGCTTACACCCCTACCAGAAAGGGTAGTTTTAGGTAACCATATGTGGTTCTCCCTCTTCCCTAATAACTAATCAATGCAACTGCACAGCTTCCACTCAAGAGTTCTTGCCTTTGTTTTCTTTTCTTTTTTTAGTATTTTATTTATTTATTTGTCAGAGAGAGAGAAAGAGCATGAGCAGGGGAAATGGCAGGCAGAGGGAAAAGCAGGCTCCCCGCTGGGCAAGGAGACCCTATGCGGGACTCGATAGCGTCCTAAGAGTTCTTGCCTCTGGACTGATCTGGCAGAGACTCAATGACAAAGTAGAGGTTAGATGCTCTAAAAGGTAGAGCATCTGACCTATACAGCTCCTTCTTTATCTACTTTCCCTCCCCTCAGCCTTCTCCACCTCCCACTCTATTCCTAGCACTTCCCCTGTTCCACTTAAACATCCTTCTCTTTTTGGTATAGGGTATCTGGCCTCAGTTTTGTAGTTACTTTATTGTGTATCATTATTTCTCATTGTGTATAATTATTTTTTCATTGTAAGCAATAGAATCATCCAGGACACTTATCTCCCAGGAATAGAATTGTTCTGGGTGGTTGGCTTTCTTCTTGGGACACTTCGCTAGTTTATCATTGAGCAATGTAATGCTGGGTCTCCTTGTATCTGATTATCATGCATGACCATCATTCTCCGTTCGGTTCTTCCTTCACATGGTATGGTTCTATACTTTTCTGGAACTCTGGTTTATTCCCAGTGCCTTACAGCCATCCTTCATTATTTATATGATAGGAAAAATATCTGCACTGTATAGGAAAGCTTATGTTTAAGAGATAAACAGAAGCATGATACATGTCAACAAAATTATGCAAATGATAAAAAATTAAATGGGCCTCAGAGCCCTCATTGGCCATATGATATGCTAGCTGGGAACAGAGCAATACATGTGTGACCACTGAGAGGAAAATGTCATGAGCCAAGACTCTTACATTGAGCCAAATTATTCATGTGCAAAAAGTCTTTGTTATAAAACTTTCTAAGGAAAGCTGTATAATATAATTCATCTGACAAAAAAAAATGTACAAAAACTTGAGAATCCCAAATGGGAAATATCCTACAAGCTATAAATTGGCTAATATCTAGTCTCAATAATTTCTGTAAATATGGATAGTAGTTATAAAGCAAAATGTAAACATAAGAATTCCTCCCTGAGTAAAATACGTGGTACAAAACGTAACCTTAGGTTCAATGCCCGGATTAGGTTAGCAGAGATGGAGCAGTGGCTGGGGTGGAGACCATGTGTTTTTCGTTTTGTGCCTAAGGACCGAAAAGATACCATTTCTTCTTGACTTTTCATAATCATAAAAATAGAAGGATGTATTGTTGGACTGTGCTTATTAGTAGTAAGATTAAAAACACTGACTTAAATTGCATATGGAAACTTAGAAAGAACAGAAGTGATATGTAAAGGGATATTGATCTGAAATCAAATTCTTCTAACTTCTGGGAATTTCTCATCTCACCCTAATCTCCATTAGGAGATCTCCTCATCTCCACCCTCACCCCATCCCTATCTCAGAACAACTCCTTCCTCCTAAATCTTCCAGCTTCCAGTATATATCCACAAAATCAACCTCACTCTGTATTTTTGTCTTCAGTCACCCAGGAAAATAACTTTTTCTGCCTACACAGCCCTACCTCTGCCCTAAGCTTCGAGGTTGACAATCTTCCTCATATTGTTTGCATTAACAGGTTGTCTACCTGTCCTTCTAGAATACAAGGCACACAGCACCCAGTGAAATTGCCCCTCTCTCCCAGGCACTGAATCCAGAGCAGTAATAAGCAATATTCCACTCACCTGTTTCTGCATCTGTTTCCTATGTCTCCCAAGCTGCTTTGGTATCTAGCTGGTTCCTGATATAATACATCCTTAGAAGGGATCCTTCCAACAATTAATGCTCCCCATCTCACCGCCTCACACTAATAAAAGCAAAAAACAGAATAATGTTAACAGTGAATAATAACAGCCAAAGGAAACCCAAAGCAGCATGCTGGCCATATTTTCTATTTGGATTATAGTGTCCATTTGCCTAGACCGTTATTTCTCCCAGGCCTAATGCCTGGAGGTATGTGCTAATTTGCCAAGCTGCTTTAATATTTAGTGAGGAGCCACAGCCGACCAATAATTTTTAATAGCTTGTCCTCTATTGATTTCAACCCACACATTAAAGCGCCTAATAAAAATTTTAAAAGGATAGGTGAAGGGACATAAGGACAACAGAAAGTTAATAGCTTTGTCCACCTCCATTTGAAGAGAAGACGGTTATTTCAACTTCTATGCAGAGTTTGTGTAATAAGACAACTGCTGCTTGCAAACATCTTTCAGCCATGTTTTTTTTAGATGAGCTTACACAATACATAAGTTCTTTAACTGACATGGTTGTGTTCCTTAGCAAGCTCTAAAATAAGTAATTTCTGATGAGGTATAGGTGGGTTTGTTTTATAAATCGAAAACCCTTGTGGGCAGAGCCATGAAATTTAGAAAGAAGAAAAAAATTCCCAACAAATGAATGACACTTCAGGTGTTGACTCCATGGCCACCACTGCGGTCACCACCACTGCCACCACCCTATAACTATCTGATTGAACAGGAGCTACAGGAGGTGAAGCCAAAGATGGAGCCTTAGGGTGCCTGGGTGGCTTAGCTGGTTAAGAATCTGCCTTCGGCCCAGGTCTTGAGCCCAGGGTCCTGGAATCTAGTCCCGCACTGGGCTTCTGGCTCAGCAGGGAGCTGGCTTCTTCTCACTCTGCCTGCTGCTCTCTCTGCTTGTGTGTTCTCCCTCTGTCAAACAAATAAATAAAATCTTTAATTTATTTATTATTTTTTTTAAGATGGAGCCTTAAAACTGGAGGAATGTATTTGTAGTTCCAACAAAGTTACTGAAGCCCAGGCCTGAGGCTTCAAGAAAGATGGCGCTCCTCTCTGGCATGCACTTGGGAAGAAGTAACAGAGCTAGCCAGTACACATCATTTTAGAAAGGAAGGTTTCACTCTGAAGCAGCCTTCAAATTTAGTAGAAATAACAAGTGCCATATTTCTTTTGGATTATAGAATCTTTTGGATTAAGTCCTCTATCAAGGAAGAAACTCTCTATAAATTCCCCATCAGCAAGGACAGGTCCTGTCTTTCATAAATCCGTAGGCCTGGGCTTCAGGGATCAAGCAGAGGCACTGCACACAGATGGCTCAAAGTTGAAATGAAACTTCTTCTACAACTGCCCCTGGACAAGTTATTTAAAACCACTCTTTGTATTTTTTTTTTCCTTAGCTAAAAAATTGATTTAATAGATTATAAATTAAAGTAAGGATAGCCTTTTCAGGCATCTTGGACATAGGCACATTTTATTATGGTGTATACTATGTGCTAAAGCAGTGCTTTACACAGGAAAGTCTTAACAGATTTTATAGGGAAGTAGTCACTGTAGTTTGGGATGGAAAAGGAAAGATTCATAAGTAGAGTGACCATATTATTTCTCTGCCCAAACGGAACACTTTTGAATGACAAAAAGGAAACTCTTACTAAATATGCTGAGACAACAGGCATAAACTGTGCATATTTCAGACCAACCTGTGTTTGTATGGTCAGCAAACACTTGATTTAAGGTTTGAAGAAAGAGTGGAAATGAAATGCCAGAAGTGTCATGAGATGCAAAGGCTGGGTGCCACGCAGGGGTTTTTTTTGTTTGTTTGTTTGTTTGTTTGTTTGTTTTTAGATTTTATTTATTTGACACAGAGAGAGAGATCACAAGCAGGCAGAGAGGCAGGCAGAGAGAGAGAGAGAGAGAGAGAGAGAGGGAAGCACGCTCCCTGCCAAGCAGAGAGCCCAATGCAGGGTTCGATCCCAGGACTCTGAGATCATGACCTGAGCCAAAGGCAGAGGCTTTAACCCACTGAGACACCCAGGCGCCCCCACTGCGGGGTTTTTATGAATTGTAATAAAGAAGCCTGATCAGGGTGCCTCAGTTATTTAAGCATCGGATTCTTGGTTTCTGCTCATGTCAGATGCTCATGTGAGACTGAGCCCCACATCAGGCTCTGCAGTGTGTGTGGAGTCTGCTTAAGATTCTCTCTCCCTCATCCTCTGCCATTCCCACACTCACACCCTATCTTTCAAGAAGGAGGAGGAGGAGAAAAAGTGGAAGAAGAAGCAGCAGCAACAGCAGCCTGATCCATCCTTGATAAAGAATTCTTTTGAAAGCATAGTGTATGATAAGGATAGAGGTAGACAGAAGGATTTGGGTTGCAAAATACTTCAAATGCCCACATAGCAACTTTGTTTTATCCCTTAGACCATAAAGAGTCATTGGAAGTATTTGAGGAGAAGAGCAAAATGCAAAAGTAGTATATTCAGATCAGTTTAGCAGATTGGAATATAGAATCTAAATGGGTAGGTATGATCTGGGACAGGAAAGAAATGCCTGCAGTAAAAAATATTTGGAAGAAAATTTGAGAGGACTTAGTCCTAACTTATTATGAAAAAGTAAGAGGGAATTGAACATCATTTCATGAGTTGAAAGCTATTCAATAGAAAAAGCCAAGACTAGTGATAAAAATTGATGATACATTATATGTCACATGATTTTCAAAAGTGTCTCAACATGAAAACAAAATACAGAAGATATTCCTTTCTTGCTAATTTGTATCCACTGGGAAGTTCTCAGCAGGTGATAATGCCATCACAAATAAAGATGCTTTATAAGATGCATCCCTGGGACCTTGACTTTAATCTACATTGAATGACAGTTGGAGAAGTGAGCTTGTGCCAGAGTTAGGCCTAGTAATCCAATTGGTCTGGAATGGTCTGAGACCATGCATCAAGACCAACAAAGCCAGATAAGAAAGAGAAAGTCAAGTTTAATTATGGATACAAGTAGGCTAGGAAGGGTAAGATTCTATCTGGGAAAATGGATAATGGAAATGAGGGACCCAGATAAGGACTTTGGGGAAAAGTTCTCTGGGCCAAGAGTGAAAAGATGTGGAGGATATGCCAACCCAAAATATGCCACTTTGGCATAAGGATTATTTTGAACTGAAGGCAGTTGAGAATTAATAGAGAAAGAGTTCTCTGCTCTCTCCTTATCTGCCTAAATTCAGGGCATAAATTTCCCTTTGAGGGAGGTGCCTCCCTCTCTAGCCCTCCTCACTTCCTTCCCCCCACCCCCATTACAGGTAGAGAGGAACAACTCTTATCATTGAAGATGGGGAGTTGACATCAAGATGAGTTTGCATAAACAGACCTCACTAAAATAATTTTTATCTTCCATTAGTTCCCCGATATACTTCCTAGTTATTCCCCACAATCCATTGTCTCCTGAAGCCCAAATCTTCCTTCTGCTAAAAGGTATATAAACATCGGAATCTAACAACCTTTTTTTTTTCTTTTTTTTTGAGTCACATTTCTTTTCTGTAACTCCTGGGCATGAAAAACTGTAAGATGTATGGTCCTCTCTCTTTTAATTTGCAGTCCCCAGGTATAGAACTAAGAGGGTAGAAAAAATATTTTTCCTCCTCAATACTCATTTTAACCATGAGAAAATCAAGGAAATCCCAATTTACCTAACTGCAAATCTCTTGTCCTTCCCAATAAGATATACTGGAGCTCCCTCTCTATCACACCTCCTGGCACAGGCAGGGAACGGTTTCAGAGAATGGATGCCCTTGGAGTCACAGGAGACAAAGGGCTCATAAGGCTGGCTGGGAGAAAAATAGGTGGAGAACAAGGCCCTTTCAGCTAAAATCCTTGAGGACCAACAAATTAGCTGAGAAGGAGATAACTGAACCTATTAATTCTTTCTTTTTATTATTATCTTAATTGTGTCCTTTCTCTTCGCTAGCACATTGGTATGATATACACACAAAAAAAGCCAGAAATATCACATCTTCAACTCTTAGATCAACTGAATATAAAATAATATTGAACGAAGAAGTCATAATGAAATATGTTGAAATGATGTCCTGTCCTACTCATCTTCTCTTGCCAAAAAATTTATAAATAAATAAATAAAATAAAATAAATTAAACTCTGAAGGAATTGATGACCAGTGACAGTCTCTACAGAGCACTGTAAAAATCAATTAAACAGAAGCTGAAAAATGCCTCAGAGTGTAATTGATAATATGATGAGACAGGAAAAAAATTACAAATATGAAGTTAAATCCAAAAATTCTTACTTAGAGAAAATGCAGAGGCTTCTCATATCCCACAGGACCAATCTGGAAAACTATTAGTGTTTGGAGAGGCGAGAACCAGAGAATAATTATTGTTGTTTGTTTATTCTTGACAGTTTTAAAGGACAATTTCTCTTGGGGGAAAATTTCTGTTGCCTACTTAGAAGTTCTTTCTAAACCCAAGAATGTTCCAGGAAAGTTTTTTGGCTCTTTCTTGAACTTTGGAAATGGATTTTGCATAAACTTGCATAATCTGTTTACCGAATTGTTTCAGTAGATTATCATTCCCCAAATTCAGAGGTTTAAAAATATCACTGGATATGAAACACCATCAGAAAAGGAAAAAAAAAAATAAATGTTACAAAGATTATGTGCCAGACCCATGAATGAAAGGCCAGGATTTTGTCCATGGTGGTCTCTGAATTGGACAGCTGCCATTTTCAGTATTGAAACCTACTCATTGTTGATGTGATTTTTCATAAAATGTTAAAATGGTCCAAATACCTTCTTGAAATATAGCCCAGTCAATTTAGGCACTTAGATCTAGTTAAGCACTGGTTGCCAGGTTTTCCTAGGGTATTATCCACTAAGCCACACACACTGCTAAGAAAACCTTAATTCCTATGACACTTTCTAAAGTTGGCCAAAAGAATAAGACCACAGTTGTCTGTTGTTTCACTTTCACTATTAAGGTTTAATGATCTCTGATGATTTCTATCATGAGAATTAAAATATTAATGTATTTGGTACTAACACTATACAGTATTTCAATTCTTAAAGAACTTTTCTGAATCATAAGGTTATTTCAGGGAAGATAACTCAGGAAAATCAGATACCTGAGATGTACTGCTCTAAAATTAAGGTAAAATTATTGTACCCCATTAAAATTTGTAATCTCTTGTTAATGAAGTTTAAAAAGACAGCACATTTATCCCAGGGAAGCCAGGGGAAAGGAAGTAGTAATTATCAGAATATATGCACCAAATCATTATTCTACCTCATTCCTTATGCATTTAAACTGTCTCTCTCCACCACACAAGTCTTTTGTAATAAAAGCAGAAGATTTTGATAGCCTACTTAATGTAAATTTAGATGCAACCCACAGCTTGTTTTAAAAGAAGAAAAATCTTAAATTTTATTACCAGAGTTGCCAGATTAATTAATGGCAGGAGGGTTAAAATTCCAGATACATGTTGGTCTTGTTAACACGTAATTGATTCCAACTCCTCAAAGACAGTTCCACCTTTTTATGCCAGACATCTAGGTTGTAAAATAAGGTAAGGTTCATGAGAAGTACAGCATAGCAAGATGGGTCTATTCGGGCTTTGTTCATTGATACCTTTCAAAAGTTATTTTTAATCATAATAAGAACAACAGATACTTGAGTGCCTATGTGCCAAGCACTCTATAGGCACTCTCTTCTGTAAACCTGACAGCAATTCTATGTGATATAAATGAACATGTTCCTTATTATACAAATAAAAATCTTGTGACCCAAAAAAGTTAAGTAACTTGTTCAGTGTAAGTCAGCTGGTAAATGGCATACCTTGGATTTGAATCGATACAGATGACACTCGAGTCTGTGATTTATCACTGAACAAGGCAGTAGTCATCAAACCATCTGATACATTTCTTCTGCAAAGTCAGAAAACTTTTTAAATTGGACAAGATATTTCACTAGCATTTTTCTTTCATTACTCTCTAGGAATGATGAACCTGCCAGCCAAACTAGGCAAAAGCTTATCAGCTGCTCCACTTTGAGGAGAATGAGGCTCTCAAAATACATCTATATATTTAAAGTCTTGTATCATTTCCTTATCATGCCCATAGCAGTTTTATGATCTATATGAGAAAACATGTCCCATCTCTCCCTTCTGGCTGGCAGGCCGATCCATAGTGTCCTACCACAGTTAGATCCCTATCTGGAAAAGCACAAAGACCAAAAGACATTTCAAAGACCCCTTCTTTGAAGCCTTCCTTAGTTTTCCCAAACAAAATGAGGCAGCTCCACCCCTGTGCTTTCTTATCACTCAGTTCTTACCCCCATCAGAGTACAAATCACAGCGCATTCTGAATGATCTGCGGGTGAATCATCTTTGACGCTAGACCACACTCCAGGACTGTCTCTCAGGTTTCAGTGAATCTGTTGGTGAACACAGGAAATCTATTTTTCAGTCTTCTGTTTTCCTAAAGCATATTGCAATCATGGATTATTATTGCAATTTTCTCCTCAAGAGCCTGTCCAAATTATTATTCTAAGAAACAAACAAACAGAAACAGTGCTCTTAGCTTTGTACATGGGAAAACCAAAGATTAGCCCCAAGCAATTGATCACAAAGTCACAAATTGTCCGAAGCCTCCTTCAGGAAAGACTCCTGAATAATAGAGAATTCACAAGACTGCATGGTGTTCCGTTTCATACTATTCTGTACCAGAAATGTTCCAAGGAACCCTAATGACTGTGAAAATGCAAAATTAGTACTTAGTCTTTTGGAAACTAATTTTGTGAATAATTTTATTTTAATAGCCTAAAACTATGGTTATGAATGAGGAACCACTTCAGAAATTAATAGTTTGGTTGCTGAAACAAAAAAGTGATTAACTCTATATCATCAATTAAAATGCATGGTACCACTATACCACTTTCATGCAGAATAAACAATGAATACCTTGAAAACTGTAAATTATATACATCCTGTAGACCCTAAAATAAAAAGGAAATTAAAGACTACTTGGCAAAAGCAAACTCAGTTTCCCCTTAAGGAAAAACATAAAGAATTTTTAAAAGATGAAAGATTCTCATTTGTGCTTCCTGATAATTTCTACAAATCATTCAGTCTTATTGAAATGCACCATTCCTACTTACATTAATAGAACATTTTCATGTGTGTGTGTATTTTTGTTTTTTGTAGCATCAATGCAACCAGAGCTTTAAGCTTTGTTATATCAAAAACAAATTATTTTAGCCAGCTCCTATTCTGCCTGGAGCCATGAAATAAAAACTGGAGGCAGACAAGATGTAGATACTCCAGACATGGAAGGCTCACTGTAGTACACTATAGTCAGAAAATTCCAGAAATTTGAACCTAATCTAATGATGTTCTCAGAGAAATCCTGAAGATGAAAGATGCCTATTTCCTACCTAAGCAATTTCCAAGGTGCGGAATCCCAAACTGGATGAACACTCAGCTACCACAGATGCTACCAGGAAATTGTTTCAGTAGGGAGTTTCTTTTTGCCCCTGTAATGATGTCTCTGGTGCGTTTATATCTTCATGTGTAGACACGTGCACAGTACAGGTTTAAGTGCTTAAGTACTGTTCACAGGTAAGGGAAGAAGGAAAAATATGCAAGCAATTGTATGAATGTAATATCAGTGTATGGTCAGTAGCTGAACCAAATGGACAACAGGGGACAAGGAGAAGAGGGGGAAGCAGACTAAAGTGACTGAGTGGTTTACTAATGACCTGCATTCTGTCTTTTGGAATGCACGAGTCATTATTTCTTTGGAATGCATGACTCAAAGAAATCCTTTTTTCAACACCAGAAGCAATAATATTTGCAATCGGCAGAACAAATGACTCCCTAAAGATTTCCATGCCCTAATCCCCAGAATCTGTAAGTGTCATCTGACATAGCAAAACGGACTCTGCAGATGTACTTATATGTAAGACATTGAGGCAGGGGGATTACCTTGGATTATCTGGGTGAGACAAATGTAATCACAAGTTAAGCAGCAAGGGTAGGATAGAGAAGGAGATGTGATGACGGAAGCACAGGTCGAATGGATGCAGCCATGAGCCAAGGAATGTGGGCTGCCTTGTAAATCTAAGAAAGGTGAAGAACGGAACAAGCGTCTTCCAGTACCTTTACGTTAGTTCTGCAAGTCCTATGTTTGAATTCTGGCCTCCAGAACAATCAGAGAATAAATTTCTGTTGTTTTAAGGCATTAAGTTTGTGCCAATTTGTGACAGTGGCCATTGAAAATGGATATAGGGTATTTGCTGATTTTTTTTATTGTGGTTTCCATTGCTCTCTTTAAGATAAACATGCATTTTCTTCCTATATAGAATGTTCTTTGTTAGTGCCCTATTTTGTACCATAATGTAGAAAATATTTGTAAATTAGTGTCATGATATGCTCTTATACCTCAGGGTTTCCTTCAACTTAAAAGGTAAGAAATATTAAAAAGTCCTGAAGAGTCATTCAGGAAGTGCTATATGCAGATCAGGAGCCCTGATCACAAAGTCTGCACCAGACAATTAATGTTAATATTCCCTATCCATGGGCTCTTCCAGCAATGCGTCAGGGATTTTTCTTAGCATTATCGTCATTGGTGATAGTCCCCATGGAGAAATGGGACAAAAGAAAAGGTAAATAAATGATCTGAAAGGTCAAGCAGAATTCTGGTACCTATCAGGAGCATAGTGACATTTTTTTTCCTGCCCCCTTCTCTGAAAAGAGGTCTCTCCACTGGGATTTCTAACTCTAGGGAAAAAGAACAGATCCTGTTACAGGTTGAAAGGGTACTTCCTGACAGTCAGTAATAGTGCCTGTGTTTCAGAAGTCAGAACAACAGGGCCAAAGAACATGCTGGATTGTCTGTGCAGCATATGGTTTCAGATGGAGAAGAAACTCTGCGTAGTTTATCGCCAATTACATTCCTTGAGGTGGCTGAGTCTATTACAGGGAACTCGCAGTTACTTGAACAGCTGAAAATTATCTGTTATAGGTTGTTTTATGTGTCACGTATTCTGTTCATATTGGAGATACAGACATGATCAGGACACAGCCCTCCACAGACCAAGATAAGGAGAGCTACCATGTCCTAAGTTGGAATCTTGGCTCCATCTCAGAGTAGGTGTGAGAATTTGAGTAAGTTCCAATGTTTCCTTCTAATTATTTTTAAAGAAAAAATATTAAAACCCCCATCATCTGATTAGGGTAGTTGGATGTTGCTTCCATTGAGTAGCATAGAATTCAGTGGGGAGATAGACAGACACACAGATGCCTAAACGTTGCAAGAGAGGTATATGCGTGTACATGGAAGCACAGAGGACTTAGCTGGAGGAGGCCTTGAAAAAAAAATTTGTAGGACATGGTGGAAGGGTTTGCAATCAAGACAGAAAACTGATGTACCAGATTTAGGGACTAAGGCTCCTCTAGGCCCATTTAGCCTGACCAGTCCTAATAGAGCATCCTATCTATTCAGCCTAAAGGGACAGGCTGAACTTCCGTGGTGTTCTTTCTTGTTTGCAAGTAAATTGGAGCTAGTAAAATAACATACACTTATTCATTTATTCATTTATTCATTTATTCACTCAGCTATTATTTGTACAGAGAAGTAACAAGCTTCAGCCAGGCTGAGGATTTTACCGAAATGCTAACGCTAAGGCAGGAGTACAGCTGCCCCTTATTCCAGGCTTTGATTGAGCCCAATTGAATTGATTAGCATAGATTCCTTTCTCCTTCCTTCACATAAACCTGCTAGTGTAGATTCAATGTTAATCAAAATATACCTCAAACAATGAAATCGGACCAACTTAAATTAAGTGGAGAAGCTATGAAATAATTCCTGTAATTATAATAACATTGCAATCTATTCAAGAAATTTAAATTACATTGGGATTCCCTAACTGGATGTCCTTTGTTGGCCATTTTATTAGATGGCATAATTCAATCTGTATTAGTATACCTCCATATATCAAATGAGAAGCTGACCGGCAGCTCAGTTTATTTTATATTCATGGAGCAGCATTCCTTACTAAATTGTCCTGGTCTTTTGTACAATTTGAGTGATATTCAGGGTGTGTGACTTATTGGAATAGAGTAATTGTTTTACGGTCTTTTAGAATCCTTAAATCCTTATATTCAAGCAACAATTGCATTGAGGTCCGTTTCTCCACTCTACCTGATTGTACTTTTCTCACTTCTTTACACTGCATCTCCCAAGAGCATTGCCCAGTACACACTCTGCAAGCAACTTCACATCTCAAAGTCTGTTTCTAGGTAGCCCAACCTAGCTCATGATTGTCAGTCAAAATGGCCCCTGTGGGAAGCTTTACACAAATTTTAATCATTCTGTCCTTGCTCAGAACCTACTGAGAATTCCAAATGAAGATCTGTTTTTAGAACTAGAAGCGTATTTTGTAGGAGATCTACCCCAACGTACCAAATCTTTACTATCTTATGCATATATTTTTTGGAAAGAGCCAAAAGTTATTTTAAGCTGAGTCTGAAAAATAAGTTTTGTGATTAAGCTAGAGTCTACTATTTAGGACACAAAATTAAGTGCAGCTAAAATGTCTTGGGGATAATTTGCCTAAATGGCAATCAAATTGGTTTGAAAACAATATCTAAAAAGATGTTAAAAAGTGTTTTTAGTAAGAAGAACATCGGTGAAATAGATACGTAGACTCCCAAGAGAATTACTCAGAATGAGTAATCTCATGTCCCTGTGTAGCCTCCACCATTCTTATTAAAAATGCCAGTTCCATCATTTTATAGTTATGAGGTTGCAGCCCTAAAACACTAGTTTTTAGTCTATTATTCCCCCCTGTAATCATACTTTAAGGACTAAAGAGCTCCAAGGAAAAATGGGACTGACTTTAGGACCTGGCTTGGAGGTGCCGAAGAAATGAGGAAGTTTAAGGAGCATTTGGTATTTTTCCTAAAGCAAGATTTTGAGCATATTTATAGGTTAATTGCAGGAATTGTGTTTTATCCGTCTATCTATCCCAAGCTACCTATCCCAGTGCCTCATACATTGCAAACTGTTGTGCAAGTAACTCAAATATTCAATAACAAGAGAAATTCTAGAGACGAGGAAGCTTTCTGGGCCCCAGCTAGTAAAAAATATTGGAAATTATAAATAAAATATTATAAGCATAATAATTTATTATTATACTTGTGTAGATTTTTGCCTATGTAGCATCCCTTGTATTCTCTCACAACTTCATATTACCTTTAGTTATTAGCTGAACCCTAAAAATTTAAAGGAACTATCTGCTTGTTTGTACTACATGAGGGGCTAACTCCTCAAGTAAATCTTAGTAGTAGAAGAACCCAAGAAATAAAGACAGTAGAGGTTATTGCAAAGAGAAAAGAAAGGCTGAGTCATCCCTAGGGTCTGGGAGTGGAAGAAGGGAAACAGAAGGAGACACCTCAGCCTGAAAACAGGCCCCAGGCTTCTCAAAGTAGAAAATTCTCATGGCTCACCAAACATGAAGCACTGATGTAGCTATCATTGGTGGCATATGGTGAAGTGTCAAAAAGAATAGAGTCGACAATTTGTGCTTTGCAAAGCAGGAAGGCCAGAGATCAATATACACGGGGAAAAGCTTCAGGAGGCAAAATGAGAAAAAAGCTGTGGTTGGAAAGGAAGCATCAGATCATTTAGGACCATAAAGGAAGTGTTGAGGGAGGAAGCATTCCCAGGAGGAAATGAAGGCTCAGAGACAGAAAGGGCCTTGACATCCATGACTGCCCTATGGCCACCCCATAGCCGCCCCACTGTAGTCAGATCCTAGTCACAAGTTGTTGTTAGAAGGTATGTGGGCCAGACCCAGGCCGGGCACTGGGAAAGATATAGATGTACATAGATGAGCATACCCTCCAGAGTTTCCACAGCAGGGCTGCGGAGAGAAAACCATGAATCTGAGAAAGCCTCTTGGAGGAAACCCTCAAGAGAAGCCTTGAGAGGTTGTCAGGATTTTGATAGGCTGCTCTGAGCAGAAAGAGCACCAGGGGCATCATGATTTGTGTTCTGCAGAACAGAAGAGATACACTGGATAGTATGAGAAAGCATGACCAAATACATAAATACCGGGGCCAAACTGAGACAATCAACAAGCCCAGATGCACCCAGGACACTCTCTGGTGGTGGTTGTCACTTTTCTTGCAGAACAACCTGTTGGCTGCCAGTTGCTTTTTCTCACAGAGCAAAGCACCGACAGATATGCAAGGTTAGACCCTTCAAACCAGTCTACGACAAGGTGGCTGCCAAATTAGACTTTTCACTGACCTTTATCCTCATTATTAAAATACATGCCCTATGGGGCTCCCAGCTCAACGGATAGCCGGCTTCTCCTTCTCCCTCTGCCTGCCACTCTGGTATTTGTGCTTTCTCTCTGTCAAGTAAAATAAATAAAATCTTTAAAAAAATAAAATAAAATAAAATAAAATAATACATACATACATACATACAATGCAATACAATACAATATGTGCCCAAAATTGGAGACCTAACGTGCAAATGTTTGAAACACATATATGAAGCAGCACGTTGTGTTAACTGCGCCTGTGCACCCAATTCCGGGTATGTCCCCACCCCTACCTGCTTAAACGTGGCTCCTTTCCCATCTGGGTTCCTTTAAAACTTTCTCTGATGCTGTTCAGGGAGTTGGTCTTATACCTTTGTCGTCCCCGTGTATCCCTTCAGCTGCAGCTGTTGCCCCAGTAAAACCTTGCTGTGTCTGTCCTGCCTCTTTTCTACCATTGCTGGGTCCAAGGACCTGAGTCTGGAAACAAAATGACAGGCCTTCAAAAGAATAACAGGACTTGGATTTGAGGTCGAGGATGAGGAAGCTTGTCATGGAGGGGCTGCAGTCGGGAGACACTAAAGACAGAGCCAGCCACCTGCAAGCAGCTACAATTGCCCAAATCAAAACGTTGAAGGCCTAGCCTAGGCAGCGGAAATGGGAACAGGAAAAGGGAGATTCTAACAAAACGTTTCAGAAAGTCCAATGGGATAATAAATTAACTAAGGGGGTGGAAATAGAGATGAATCCAAAATGATGCTGCTCATGGAAATTGGATTATTGGGAAGGGAACTCAGTCTAGGATGTATATACATCCTAGACTGAGTTCCCTTACTAATGTATTTTAAAGCAAACTTACTATATATATACATATATATATATATATGTATATATATAGTAAGTTTGCTTTAAAATACATTAAATCGGGGCACCTGAGTGGCTCAGTGGGTTAAGCCTCTGCCTTCAGCTCAGGTCATGGTCCCAGGGTCCTGGGATCGAGCCCCACATTGTTCAGCAGGAAGCCTGCTTCTCCCTCTCTCTCTCTCTCTCTCTCTGCCTGCCTCTCTGCCTACTTGTGATCTCTCTCTCTCCATCAAATAAATAAAGAAAATTAAAAATAAATAAATAAATTTTTAAAATACATTAAATCTGGCAAGGGCATGGTCTGTGGAGTGGAAGGTCTTACCTGCTTATTTCAATCAGAGGCTCAGCTGCCTCAGAGCCTCATGGAGATCTGTCTCCAGCACCTTTCTCACTGAAACTCAACTACTCTGGTCTGCCATTCAGCAGCTCTGGCGAACTCCCCAGGCTTGTACAGCAAGCCAGGAAGGGAGCTGGCAAGATAGACTCTCCCTTAGTGTGGATGAGGCAAAATTTTGTCAAAGTTTATGCATTATTTTTTTTTCTTGTTCAGATCATATGTAGTAAATAATCTGGAAATACTGTTAGGTTCATTACAGCACATTTACTGTGAATTGTTAGGTTCATTACAGTGCATATACTATGTTCTAAGTATTGTTAATTGTTAGGTTCACTACAGCACATCTACTACGTTCCAAGTATTGACCTAGACTCCTTTCCTATCAAATCTCCCTTAAACACAATGTCAAAGATCTCATTAACCCAATTGTTTGTTCACCAATCTGTGACCAAAAAATAAAACAAACTTAAATTCAGGGAAGTTGAATTCCAAATTCATGAAACTATTGAAAGTAGAACAAGAATTCTGGGGCACCTGGGTGGCTCGGTGGGTTAAGCTTCTGCCTTCAGCTCAGGTCATGATCTCAGGGTCCTGAGATCGAGCCCCACATCAGGCTCTCTGCTCAGCGGGGAGCCTGCTTCCTCCTCTCTCTCTGCCTGCCTCTCTGCCTACTTGTGATCTCTGTCAGATAAATAAATAAAATATTAAAAAAAAAATAAAAAGAATTCTAACCTAGCTCTTTTTGAATCCAAAACCTATGCTCTTTCACTCAGATACACACAGAGTGCTGGTTAAAATAAAGTTAAGAATAATTGCGTATGGCGTAGTTCAAATATAGTCTGGGAACACAGATGAGAGTGAAGCAATTGATTGGTCAGAAGTTCTATAAACTCACTTCTGAGAACTACCAAAACTAGAATGGCTGCCATCTAGTTTTAAGGATTCATTGACACCTAAATTTTTAGATTTAGAACATCTGTATTTATCACTATTTATCATTAACCATTTTAACAACATTAATGTGTGTTTCAAAAGATAATTTAGGAATTAGCCCTCATTACATCTTCATCAGTAAAATCAATATAGATAGCCCAATACAGATGGGCAAAGGACATTTTTTAAAGGAAAAATACAAATGACCAAAAACTTAATGAATACATTTCTAACATTATTAATAGCAAAAAATTAAAATTAAGGGAGATACCATTTTTTATCTCCCAAATAGCCCAGAATTCTTTTTAGAATCCAACTGATGAGAATGAATGAAAATTATCACTCTCATATACTGTTGATTAAAGTACAAATTGATACCATCTTTCTAAAAGACAAGTTGCAAATCAAAATCATCAGAATGTACAAATCCTTTGACCCAGAAATTTCTTAAGTACAAGTACATTCATCACGATGTTACTTAAAGCAGCAAAAAATTTTAAACAGCCTAATATCCAGCAATAATTAATGATCAAACAAAGTTGGAGGTAGCATATAAGAGAATGCACTGCAGTTATTAAAAATCACATTATGTAAGAATATAAAATAACCTGGAAAAATGATTATAGCTCATCATTTAATAAAGAAAAGCATGTCTCAAAATAATGTTACATTATAATTCAATTTTGTTGATCTGAGCTGGAGCTTCTTCCTAGATCTTAAGAAAGTTTTGTTTTTCATTTTTTAGTAATGAGATAATATTTTATTCCTTGTGCTCTTCTGTGACTTCAAAATTTTCTATAATAAATATACATGGTATTTATGGTATTTAATTCTCAGATAAAGTAATTTAAAAATCTGATTTTGTTAAATTATCTATTATAGATTAACAGGGAAGCCAGGCACCAATTCCTCCCCTCCTGTGGAGTGGAAGGTCTTACCTGCTTATTTCAATCAGAGGCTCAGCTGCCTCAGAGCCTCATGGAGATCTGTCTCCAGCACCTTTCTCACTGACATTTGCTCCCTCTCTCCTCAAACTCTCTCTACTCTTCTTTTGCATTCCACTCCTCTCCTTCTGAGAAGTGCCCAGCTAGTTTTAGCCATTGCCCTGATCCCAAATCTTTCCATAAGAATGCCATGCCTTGAGTCAGATTTTTTTCTTCTCCATCCTTCTTAACCCATCCATTCATTTGTGATTTTGGCAAACAGTTATTGAATATTTACTCTGTGCTGGACAATATGCTAGATGCCCATGACACAAAGTGAAATAGGACATTTTCTATTAGAGTCAGATGTGAATACATCATATACACTAGGACTGGAGTTTAATGGGCACACAAAGGAGGAAGTTCAAAATCAGATTCAAGAGGTAAAGAAAATCAGGGAGGTATACTCAGAGGCAGTGATACTCGTCCTGAGGTGGGCGGGGTGGGGTGGGGGAAGATAGGAGCTAATTAGATCAACGACTCAGGGGAAGATACTCAAGGCAGAGGGAATGCCTGTATAAGGTGCATAGGTAAGAAAAAGCATATTTTCTGGGAACTTCAAGAATCTCCATTTTGCTGGACTACAGTGTGCAAGGGCAAGTGTCAGGAAATAAGGTCAAAGAAGATGTTCCAAATTGGTTTACATGGATTATCAGAAGTTAACCTTGGGGAAAAAAGGATTCCTTGACCAAACAAGTTGAGGAAACACTGTATGGTTATAAACTGTAGCCACCTCTGGTAGACTAAGAGTGCACGTTAACATACTAAAAGGTGGGAAAACAGAACCCCTGTCTCTCTTTCCCCCAGTATGCCTAGAAATACACTTTGGAAACATTGCACAAAGAGAAGAGCCTAGGACACAAAGGCCTTGTGTATTAAACCAAGGGATTGGCTCTTTATGCTGAAACCTCTGTAGAAGACTGGGAACCTCTCCAGCTTTCCAGCAAAGGAGTCCCACAAGCAGCGTTGTGATTCAGAACCCACTGCTATGGGAGGAGTCAAGATGGCGGAGAAGTAGCAGGCTGAGACTACCTCAGCTAGCAGGAGATCAGCTAGAGAGCTTATCTAAAGATTGCAAACACCTACAAATCCATCGGCAGATCGAAGAGTAGAAGAACAGCAATTCTAGAAACAGAAAAACAACCACTTTCTGAAAGGTAGGACTGGCGGAAAAGTGAATCCAAAGCGACGGGAAGATAGACCCCGGGGGGAGGGGCCGGCTCCCGGCAAGCGGCGGAGCAACGGAGCACAAAATCAGGACTTTTAAAAGTCTGTTCCGCTGAGGGACATTGCTCCGGAGGCTAAACCAGGGCGAAGCCCACGCGGGGACGGCGTGACCTCAGGTCCTGTGGGGTCACAGAAGGATCGGGGGTGTCTGAGTGTCGCAGAGCTTGCGGATATTGGAACGGGAAAGCCGGCTGCAGAGACAGAGCCGACAGAGCCGACAGTAAGCTCGCAGCTCTGAGTTGCCTTGAACCGGTCGCAAGCTCGGTGAGCTCGGAGCGCGGCTGGAGGTTAGGCAGACGCGAGTTACTAGGAGCTGTTCGCTGAGGGCGCACTGGGGAGCGGGGCCCCGGGCTCTCGGCTCCTCCGGGCCAGAGACCAGGAGGCCGCCATTTGTATTCCCGTCCTCCGGAACTCTACGGAAAGCGAGCAGGGAACAAAAGCTCCTGAAAGCAAAGCCGAACAGATCACTCAGCCCGGCCCCTGGTAAGGGCGGTGTAATTCCGCCTGGGGCAAAGACACTTGAGAATCACTACAACAGGCCCCTCCCCCAGAAGATCAACAAGAAATCCAAGCAAGACCAAGTTCACCTACCAAGGAGTGCAGTTTCAATACCAAGGAGAGAGCAGCAGAATTCCAGAGGAGTAGAAAACAAACCACGGAACTCATGGCTTTCTGCCTGTGATTTTTTAGTCTTGCAGTTAATTTAATTTTTTTTCTTTTTCATTTTTTTTCTCTTCTTCTGCTAAAATTTTTTATAACTTTTACCCTTTTCTTTTTTAACGTTTTTTTAACTAAATTATCTAATATATATATTTTTCTTTTTATACTTTTCTTTATTCATTTTCTTTTTTTTAATTCTTTTTTTTTCTTTCTTTGTTTTTGAACCTCTTTTTATCCCCAAATCAGAAGAGATCCTAATCTCTTCAATCTTTTTTTTCTTAATTCTTTTTTAAATTCTTGATTGAATTTTTAATTCAATCTCTTTTTTTTTATTCTTTTTTTCTTTTTTTTCTTTCTTTCTTTTTGAACCTCTTTTTATCCCCCAATCAGAAGAGATCCCAATCAGAAGAGATTGGGTGATCCCAATCAAAAGAGATTGGGAGATCCCAATCAAAGGAGATCCCAATCAGAGGAGATTTCTCCCCCCTCACGATTTGGGATCTCTTCTGATTTGGTTAAAGCATATTTTCCTGGGATTGTTGCCACCCTTTTAGTATTTTACTTGCTCCTTCATATACTCTTAGCTGGACAAAATGACAAGGCAGAAAAATTCACAACAAAAAAAAGAACAAGAGGCAGTACCGAAGGCTAGGGACCTAATCAATACAGACATTGGTAATATGTCAGATCTAGAGTTCAAAATGACAATTCTCAAGGTTATAGCCGGGCTTGAAAAAGGCATGGAAGATATTAGAGAAACCCTCTCCAGAGATATAAAAGCCCTTTCTGGAGAAATAAAAGAACTAAAATCTAACCAAGTTGAAATCAAAAAAGCTATTAATGAAGTTCAATCAAAAATGGAGGCTCTCACTGCTAGGATAAATGAGGCAGAAGAAAGAATTAGCGATATAGAAGACCAAATGACAGAGAATAAAGAAGCTGAGCAAAAGAGGGACAAACAGCTACTGGACCATGAGGGGAGAATTCGAGAGATAAGTGACACCATAAGACGAAACAACATTAGAATAATTGGGATTCCAGAAGAAGAAGAAAGAGAGAGGGGAGCAGAAGGTATACTGGAGAGAATTATTGGGGAGAATTTCCCCAATATGGCAAAAGGAACGAGCATCAAAATTCAGGAGGTTCAGAGAACGCCCCTCAAAATCAATAAGAATAGGCCCACACCCCGTCACCTAATAGTAAAATTTACAAGCCTTAGTGACAAAGAGAAAATCCTGAAAGCAGCCCGGGAAAAGAAGTCTGTAACATACAATGGTAAAAGTATTAGATTGGCAGCTGACTTATCCACAGAGACCTGGCAGGCCAGAAAGAGCTGGCATGACATTTTCAGAGCACTAAACGAGAAAAACATGCAGCCAAGAATACTATATCCAGCTAGGCTATCATTGAAAACAGAAGGAGAGATTAAAAGCTTCCAGGACAAACAAAAACTGAAAGAATTTGCAAACACCAAACCAGCTCTACAGGAAATACTGAAAGGGGTCCTCTAAGCAAAGAGAGAGCCTACAAGTGGTAGATCAGAAAGGAACAGAGACAATATACAGTAACAGTCACCTTACAGGCAATACAATGGCACTAAAATCATATCTCTCAATAGTTACCCTGAATGTTAATGGGCTAAATGCCCCAATCAAAAGACACAGGGTATCAGAATGGATAAAAAAACAAAACCCATCTATATGTTGCCTCCAAGAAACTCATTTTAAACCCGAAGACACCTCCAGACTTAAAGTGAGGGGGTGGAAAAGAATTTACCATGCTAATGGACATCAGAAAAAAGCAGGAGTGGCAATCCTTATATCAGATCAATTAGATTTTAAGCCAAAGACTATAATAAGAGATGAGGAAGGACACTATATCATACTCAAAGGGTCTGTCCAACAAGAAGATCTAACAATTTTAAATATCTATGCCCCCAACGTGGGCGCAGCAAACTATATAAACCAATTAATAACAAAATCAAAGAAACACATCAACAATAATACAATAATAGTAGGGGACTTTAACACTCCCCTCACTGAAATGGACAGATCATCCAAGCAAAAGATCAACAGGGAAATAAAGGCCTTAAATGATATACTGGATGAGATGGACATCACAGATATATTCAGAACATTTCATCCCAAAGCAACAGAATACACATTCTTCTCTAGTGCACAGAACCCACTGCTATGGCTGCAGGAAAGATATTGCAGTAGAGGGAGGGAGTAAAAGAAGGGCAGAAACCAGTTCTCAGGAAAGGGTTACAGTGATCAAGAAGAGAAGGAATATGGTCCTGAAACCAAGACTAAGCCAATGGTGATAATCAACAAAGAGATGGTGCTTTAGAGAGAATCTGGTCTACAGCAGAATAAAGGAATCTCTAACAGATGGGAAACATGGTGGAATCAGGATCAATGAGGAAAACGTCTAGGACGTTTTCAGTTGTGTCTTGGTTTCTTCCTAGGGTCACTGGAGGAGTTAAAATTAAGTTTGGAGCAGGGTACCAGAGGTGCAAAGTCAGTTAAGCATCCGACTCTTGGTTTCAGGTCAGGTCATGATCTCAGGGTTGTGAGACCAAGCCCTGCATCAGGCTCTGCCCTCACCATGGAGTCTGGAGTCTGCTTGAGATTCTGTCTCTCCCTCTCCCTCTGCCCCTCCCACTCATGCTCTCTCTCTCTCTCTCTCCAAAATAAATAAATATTTAAAAAATAAGGTTTGGAGAAAAATGTAACAAATTAAGTCTTAGACACATCTCACACATTACAGGAAATATGAGTGGAGGTTGGCAGAAAGATCTATGAACGATATGGTTTAGGGGACCATCAGAATATCAGTCATAGATGAAGCCATGAGCTTTGGTGGGAAACACTTACAAGGAGGAGAGGGCACTTTCAAAGACATAAGCCTGGAGAACACCAAAGCTTGGTCCACAATAATAAATCTATAAAGCGGGTAAGGAAAGACCAGAGAGGAAGCATGCAAACTTTCAGATGGATATGCCAGATGACCCAACAAAGGTGAGTTTTAAACTAGAAATTGTGATCACTAGGATCTAGTATCAGAGAGAGCTAGTGAGATATGAACTGGGACTGGTCTGCTGGCTTTCATGAATGTTGATAATCAGAGGCCTGTGTCAGAGCCTTCTCCTAGTGGGCGGGATTACAAGTCAGAGCACAGGGTCAGAGTGAAATAAGAGACAGAATGAGACTGGGCTTGTCCTTCAAAGCGCTGACATAGAGGGTATTAAGGGTTAAATAAAATGTGGGTGTTTTGGCTCTCCCATGAGAGATAATTGAGTATATATCCTATGCTAAGAGTTTGGGGACACAGGAAAGGGGTGTCAGAACAAAAGGGAGTTTAAAGAAAAAAGAAGGGTGGTTGATGGGGTAGTTTCTGGGGAAGTGGAGGGCATGAATTCACAGTGTAGCCACTGGGGAGTAGGAGAACCTCTGCTTCTTTGAATTCAGAAGGAGCGAGAGCTTATAGGTAGCAGGGGAGGAATTAAAGAATATGCTCACCCAGTGACTTCCACCTACGCAAAGCAAAATTTTGCAAAAGGTGCTTAGAAAGCATGAAAGGACTTGACTGAAGAAAGTTGGGTTTCAGAGAATAATCAGTTCATCATCCAGAATCACAACGAAAGGAAGAATCCAGCAATGCCAAATCCATTTTTAAGCTTCTGAGATTGCAATCAACTCAATATTTTAAAAGTTGACATTAGTTTTTAAACATAGGAGCACAGGTATCAAGGCAAGATTCCTCAGATGTGTGTGCGATTTATGCCATTTATATGCATTTTGGTACACATTTTTAAATAGGAACATTTTCTTAACTATATAGACTGAGAAATGTAAACGTCAGAACCTACTGAACTTTCCTTTCGCTTTTCCCTCCCCCAAATCTGGGATCATTTAAGGTGTAAGAAAACCACAAATAATACAGAGATTCTACTTTTCATTTACTACTCTTGTTCATGGAACTTTCAAATTTCCATGTAATAGAGTGAAGTGTTATCAATTATTAGAGTAATGTTTCTTCATTTTCACCATTGATTTCCTTTTAAAGTCTCTCTCTAAGATAATTGAAAAATTAAGATATTGACTAGGTGGGTACAGGGAAGGATACATTCCATCTGACATTGCAGCAGAAATCTAAACAACCAGGTGGATTCTTACACCATGGCCTGAAGACAGAAAGCAACAAGAACTCCACACCTGGAGTAAAAATGCTAAGAACTATTTTTGGTTCCCTGATTATAGTGAAATTTCATTAAGTACATTTTTGCAAAGAGAAATAAAATGCACACAGAATAAAGGCAAACCAAAAAAGAAGGGGCTTCTAAAATGGACTATAAACTCCACTCCCACCACTTCTTCGATCCCATCCTTAGATGAAGCAATGCTTCGGTCTAGGGACTACATGGTGTTGTCAACTGAATTGGAGAGGTTCAGACCCAGGAATCCAAGCAAGAGAGGGAAGACCTCAAGAGCAGTTGTTTAGAGAAGATCGGGGGCTTCAGAAGAGTTTCAAGTTTCCGCAATTCAGATCCGCTCATACTCCCTACAAATTCAGATTTTGACATACTCTAAGAAACGCCATTGCAGCCCTATATATTTTTTAACTAATTTTTTTAACCAACTATGTCCTCTTGTGGCCTATTATGATAGTTATATTTACTTAATTTATTGTTTACACATCCCTTAAGTTATTCAGAATCCATAAGGGAGCTCAAAAATTTACAGAAAACCTTTAGGACAAAAGTAATGCTATTTAATTCTTTAGGTTTGTAAATCTATATTTTCACTTACATTATTAAGGTTGTTTAAAAGAGGTTTATTTGTCATTATAAGTGCATGGGAGCCAGGTACCATATTTCCTCATTTAATTTTGATTAATGTCATTTGATTTGTACTAAATCCTTTTGGGAGACCCTCTTCTTCCAATATTAATGAGAAGCTTTTAAAATCAGGTTTGAAGTAGTCAGGAACAGTGAAGGTTCAGTCTGCCAGAAACACAGCCTCATGAGGAGTGTGGCCAGGATGCTGCTGTCACTGCCGACGATCACGGTGCACCATTATCACAGGCACGGATGCTGCCACCATAGAACCCTGCAACTTAACCCAGAGCCCCATAGCTCTCCCCACAGCAAGGTTTTCAAGTCATTCCCACATATTTACATTATATGTTCTGGATTCAGTACCCTAGTGGAGACATTGGATGGACCAGGCATGATCACTTGTTCCCCCTTCTTGCAGCCAAGGAGCAGGAAAAGCTAATATCTGCCTCCCTTCAGCTTCTATGGGATTCCCTCTGAGTAGAAAAGCTAGATGGTGCTGGGCAGCTAATCCTAACAAATACCCACTATCAGGTACTGCTTTGTACCTGGTAAGTGTGTCTAAAAACTGTTCTTGGGGATGACACAGAAATGTGGTTTTTGTTTTGGGGTTTTTTTTTTTTTTTTTTTTTACATTTAAAAATTGGGTAGGTGGGCGCCTGGGTGGTTCAGTGAGTTAAGCCTCTGCCTTCAGCTCAGGTCATGATCTCAGGGTCGTGAGATCGAGTCTCGCATCGGGCTCTCTGCTTGGCAGGGAGCCGGCTTCCCTGCCCCCACCCTCTCTCTGCCTGCCTCTCTGCCTACTTGTGATCTCCCTCTGTCAAATAAATAAATAAAATCTTTAAAAATTGGGTAGGGATATGGTGCCTGGATGGCTCAGATGGCTAAGTGTCCAACTCTTGATCTCAGCTCAGGTTTTAATCTCAGGGTTGTGAGTTCAAGCCCTGTATTGGGTTCCATGCTGGGCAATGGAGCCTACTTAAAAATGAAATAAAAATTAAAAATTAAAATGGGTAGGGATTTTGTTCCAGAAAATATGTGAGAAATAATGCTAGTTCTCTTTGCTTTTTAATGCCTCAAATGTATTTCCAAATAACATTGCAAAGACATGTTGATTGTATGGAAACCTTTTGGAAAAAAAAAATGCCAATTTCCGCATTCTGAGTAATCTTTATAATTTGCACATTAAGGAGAAAATAAAAGCATAGTAGCTATTAGAATAAAAGCTTTCATGAGGTAATATATAATAAATTAGCCCCTGTGGATCCTAAAGAGAGAGGATGGAGTAGCTGAGACACTCCCCATTCTTCTCTTATGTCTTGGAAGCTTTAAGGCCTAAGGCAGACTTCCACGGAAAGGACACTCAGAAGTACTCAACCTGACCTGCCCCAATAGAGGATAAAGGAGGAACGATGTTCTCACATTCAGTGGGAGAGACGTTCTGTCTCCTCTATGGTCCCTGCACCTGTCAGTTCATTTTCTCATTCACTCACTCAGTGACACACACTAAATGTGATCTCCATGGATGAGCACGGTAGACCGAATGCTTCTTTTCCCTCTGGCTGGTTTCCTTTTGGAGATCCCTGGCCTCCTTCTCCAGATACTGATGTGTATTTCTTTGGCCGTGCTTCCGGTATGCTCTTAGGCAGTGAGTACAGATGAAGCAGAAGGTCTGTACATCGATAGATTTGGATCAGGAGAACGGGTCAGTTCAGTCTTGAAGAATAGTGTCACTTGACATAATCTTTAAAAGCTCTTTTCTCACCTCATCAGGGGGTAAACTTACACATCAGATCAGGGAGACAGAAACCACTTTTGCAATTCAAGTTGTTTATATGAACCATCCTTTTACCCCTGGCAGTTTGCGTGGGTTAAGAGAATAAGTAGTCCAGTCAGGTCGGAACATTCAGTCCCATCTCTCATAATTAAGTTCCCCCTTCTGCAGTCTCCGTATGCTGATGGCCCTGGATTACGGTAACAATTTGAGCATGTGTTGAGGGTGGTGTGAGGCATCAGTAGTTCCTTTCTTCTTTAGAATCTTTCTTATTAAAGAATTATCATATTTGACTGATTCTTCATAAATGTCCTCAGGGGCTTTGTCCTGTGCTAGACACTAATCAAAACACATTAGTCATCAAACCACAGAACTCACATTCAAAAGTAGTCTGCACCAATATAGACTGGCTACAAAAAAGGTTGGCAACATATACAAACTAGAAAGAACTGATCTATAAATACAGCTGCTCAGTAATGGGAAAGAACTGACCTATCAGGCAAAACTAAGGTAACTAACCAGTAATCACGATGATAATGACAACTGATAATATTTACTCAGTGCCTCCTACATCCTCACATTACTCTAAGCTCCTGTGTCATTTAATTCCATCCTCACTGCTACCCTATTGGTAATGAAGTCAAAGTATTCAGCGTCCTGTCTTCCATCTGTTGGCTGGAAGGCTGGACCACGTTGAGTCTCCATCTGACCACAGAACTAGTGGAGAAAGTGGTATTTTATTTTTATTTTTTTTAAGATTTTATTTATTTATTTGACAGAAAGAGATCCCACAAGTAGGCAGAGAGGCAGGCAGAGAGAGAGGAAGAGAAGCAGGCTCCCTGCTGAGCAGAGAGCCCAATGCAGGGCTCTATCCTAGGACCCTGGCATCATGACCTGAGCCGAAGGCAGAGGCTTTAACCCACTGAGCCACCCAAGCGCCCCAGAAAGAGGTATTTTAGCCAATGTTGATGGGCTTAGGGGCTTCTGTGTCAGTCCCCAAGATGGAGAAGGCAGGTAAGCCAGAAAATGTGACTCCTGAGATGCCATGACTGAAAAGAAAGAGAGAAAAACTAGGCAAGATAGTGTTCCCAAATCCCAAGAAAGGGGCTCAATGGTGCCTTGAGGGAAAGGTAGAAGAGAAAGGCCCATGGAGAAAATGATAGCGATTCATCATCTGGACTGAAGCAGCAAAGAGACCAACAAGACCGGTGAAGAGAGAACTGTGGTTGGTGTGTTTGCTAGGGAGGCTTAATGCTGCACGTGAGGAGTTGGGGTTTCATAGGCCAGGTGGGGGGATCAGAGCTTAAGCATGGATGGAACTGATCAGATGGGAAAAGAATAAGACACAGGGATGTACTGGGATCAGCAGGATAGTGTGACAGATTAGATGTGGGCAAAACTGGGAAAAGGGACTTTGGTGTCCACAGGAATATGTCCCCAGAGCTGTCCTTTCTCTGTCCATGACTCTTGTTAATCTGGACCTGAGCCAACAGCAACCACCTGAATTTTCAACATGTCCTAACACCTTCTTCCATGTGTTCTGATCCTTTCATTGCTGGCATGTCTCAGCTGTGAGATACATCAGCAGCTGTCATTACTGTCATTCCCTGCCCAGTGTTACTTACATCAAGCCCAGTGTTACTTACATCAAGCCCCGACATTCAAGGGTCATTCAGACAGATTCTCCCCTCCATGGAAGAGAAGAAGGCCAAGAGTGGTTCATATGGCTACAGAGTTCACTGTGAGAGAAATTTGCAGCCCAAGGGGCCACAGGTATCTTGGCAGTGTCTAGATAATCAAAAGGACCATCTGGGAAGGACCAGAGAACTGAGAGGCCAAAAGGCTTGTGGTGGGCTGATTAACTATCCCCAAAGACATCCATGTCCAGATTTCTGGAATTTGTGATTATCTTACATGGCAAAAAGAACCTTGCAAGTGTGATAAAATTAAGTATCTGGAGATGGAGAGCTTGTCCTGATCTTCCCTAAATGTAATGATAAGTGTCCTTGAAAGAGAAAGAGAGAAAGATTTGAGTGCAGAAAAGAAGGCAAAGTGACAGACCAGAGATTGGAGTGATGTAGCCAGAAGTCAGGGAAGGCTGGCAGCCACAAGAAGCTGGAAGAGGCAAAGTGACAGACCAGAGATTGGAGTGATGTAGCCAGAAGTCAGGGAGGGCTGGCAGCCACAAGAAGCTGGAAGAGGCCAGGATCCGATTCTTCCTTGGAGCCTCCGGAAGTTAACCAGCCCTACTGGCACCTGGGCATGAGAACCCTAAGATCATTCTGGGCCTCTATCATCTGCCACCGTAAGAAAATAAATATCTGTTCTTCTAGTAATTTGTTACTGCTGCCATAAGAAACTAGTATTGGGCTCTTCCCTTAACTGGTGAGAGAGAGAGGGAAACCCAATTATTCAAGAAAAAAATATCCCTCTGCTGGGCCAGCTTTCTAATATTGGAGAAATAGCTTTCATATTTTCCTCCCAAACCCAAAGTAATACACGTATGCATCTATTTCCAACAGGGCGTTTTTAATCCCACATGCTTTCCTTTGGTCCGTACCTACTCTCCCCCCCAAGTACTCAACCAGCTCACGTTGCTTTCCTGCATACACTGCCTGGTCTTCCACTACGCCCCCAAGTCTGCTCAGGCAGGAACGCCCACTGGAACTGTCCTGTCCTTTGTTCTCCATCTCTCTCTCTCCCTCTCGCTCTCTATCTATCTATTTTAGAGATGGGGGAGGAGCAGAAGGAGAAGAAGAGAGAATCTTGTTTTTCATTAATTTTTTTAAAGACTTTATTTTTTTATTTGAGAGAGAGAGCCAGCGCACACAGCTGGGGGAGGGGCAGAGGGAGAGGGAGAAGCAGACTCCCCACTGAGGCAGGAGGCAGATGTGGGGCTCCATCCCGGGAATCCAGGATCATGACCTGAGCCTAAGACAGATGTTTAACTGACTGAGCCACCCAAGCGCCTCTGTTCATTTTTAAAATGCCTATCCATCCTTTAAGACAGCAGAAAGTTCCTTTCCAATCTGTCATATCTACAAAATAAGTTCCTCTCTCCTTTGCCTTCCCAGGCTTAAGAACATTGAGCACTAATCATATTTTATTTATTATTGACTTACCAGAAGATGAGCTCTTGGATGATGGAGACTTTGTATCCTCCTTCCCAGCAACACACTGGCTATATGTTGAGTGTTGAAGGGAGTGGGGGTGGTTGTAATTGACACATAATTGAATGAAGACCTGAGCCTGTCTGCTCTTCCCTAGGCCCACATTCCAAGCTCTGCTTTTATCTCTTACTCTCCCCCACTTTAAAAAATCATATTCATATGCCCTATGGGCATCTTTTTTTTTCCAATTTATTTATTTTCAGAAAAACAGTATTCATTATTTTTTCACCACACCCAGTGCTCCATGCAAGCTGTGCCCTCTATAATACCCACCACCTGGTACCCCCAACCTCCCACCCCCCCCCCCGCCACTTCAAACCCCTCAGATTGTTTTTCAGAGTCCATAGTCTCTCATGGTTCACCTCCCCTTCCAATTTAGCCAAAAGCACAAACCCTCCCCAATGACCTATGGGTATCTTTAAGTTAAATGGAAAACTATTTCTTTAAATTTAGTTATAAAATTCATACCACAAGAAAAATGAGTAACCAGTGGACAGCATGTTAGGATAAACCAAAGCAGTGGACATTTCTGTCCTTTTGAAAACCTCCTCTAAGACTGAGTTTTGTTTCAGATGAAATTTGATCCTTCTGGTCAGGATAATCCCAAACCACTGCCTCTTTCTATTCTTAGTAGTTCTATTTAGTAGGATAACTAGACCGAGGCATAAATAAATAGGTTAAGTAACTCCGCAGCTTTCCATACTGTGCATTAGATCTGCGCCCTGTATCTAGTACCTGGAATCAGATTGAGGGATTTATGTCGTTTGTGGGTAGATGCATTTGTGAATCCAGATTAAACAGTGAAGGAAGAATGGGTTTAATTTATTTTCCTGTCATTTATTCATTACATGACCTTAGGTAAATTCTTCAGAGTGAGGTTCAGTTTCTACCACTGTAAAATGGGGTTAAATAGCTACATTTTTCATCTATTATAAGAAGGATCAAGAATGCAAATAGGAGTTTTCACTAACTGGTAACTATTATTAATATTTCCTCCTAAATGTCCACTATATTCAGAATTATGTGTCTATAACAATACCTTATGCATGTCCTCAAAGTAAATGTGTTACTTGTGAAACGATCATTAAGTAGATATGCCAGAGTTTTCAGTCCCTCTTCGGGCCTCTGACTCAACTGGACACCTATCCAATGAGATTCAGCCACGTGTTTCAACCTTTCCCTAAGTAATTTCAGGTCCAGTCTTTCCCACTGTCATTCTGATTATGAATCCCTTATTTGCATCACACTGTAAGTGATTCAAAAGTGCCTAGATATTTTAGGATGTATTTATCCTCCAGGAATTTAAATCTGGAAAGGTCACAGTGATGTGATGGACTATTTTACTGGGGTCAGAAAAGCGGGGCTCATCAAAAACTAGAGGATCGATGCAGGTGAACATAAAAGACAAGAAGCTGAGCTAGAGCCAAGACTCACTAATGAGCACTGCCTTCTTCCCCAACCTCGCTCCTACTAACAAGGCTGGTCCAAGGCCAGGTCCTAGATCTTTCTGATGTAGGATCTGGACGGTGTGTTGGGAGGGGATGGAACAGGAGATGGAGAAGACACCTGTAGGAATTCTTGTGAGTTCTCACAATATGCACAATAAAGGGTTCCAGCTGGGGAAGCAGAGGGAAGAAAGCCCTCTCAGACTGATCAGTGAGAGAAGTTAGGAGTTTGTATTGAGAAAGGCTGAAGGGTCTGGGAAAACTGAAAAGGAGCAGCCAATGTAGAATCGGACCCCCCTGAAAGCTGTTTAATAGAGGCAGGTAAAAAATGGATTTCATTTTCATTTATATGCTAACAGTAATTGAGCTTCTCCAACTTGACCTTGTTAAGAAAACAGAAGCCCCTGGTTTTGTTAGGGTTACACAAGAAAACAGAAAACGCATTAATTAGTACTTTGTGCAAGCAAAGCAGTTCAAGAAACTTGCAGGGCTCCAACACGTTCCCACCAAAACTGGATGCCAGCAAACAGCCAGTGTGGACCCTGGGGAGTTTATCTCTTTCACGGTCAATACCCTGACATTTTGCTCTTAAACAGCATGAAACCTAGTTTCCTGATTTAATTCTGCAGTTCCAAATTCTTAGCCCCAGCCTTGAGTCCCAACTACAGCCTTTAAACTCCATTCAAGTGTGACTCTGCTCCTTTTCATAAACTGACCTCTGGCTTCCTTGCCCCTTTGGCTCTCATTCCTGTGCTTTCAACTGCTCAGGATTGAGCTAGACGCAGTCCCAAGATTCTTCCTCAGATCGATGAAGTTTAGATAATGTAGATGTTTTAATTAATCGAGGAAGGCCTCATGGAGGGGAAGAATCTCACAAGCTGTTTGAATAAGGGCTTGGAAATGGTGAAGAGATGAGGACACAACTTTAAAACAGTTGCATTTATCGGAGTTTGAATTTACATGGGTGCCAGAGGGGAAAATGGGTTGATGATGAGGTTTTCTGCAAACTTGCCTCAGTGCAGAAGTGAAAGCTACTGAAAAGGAAATACTAAGAAAGATTCACATTCTGGTCTCTTTGGAAGTGGTTATTTTCCTCGACTGATATGTATCCTACTCCTCTTTGGGAACTTTGCTCGTTGGCGAAGAGAGCACCGTAGGTGAGCCCCATTTTCCTCCACCATCAAAACCAGCAAGAGATTAATTAAACTAAAAGCTGGATGGTCTTTGGGTCTGGTTGAAAGAGATAGAAGGCTGGAGAAAATGCAGCAGCTGTCTCCAGTTTTCTACAGAACTCTAGCGGGAACAATTTTTCCCCTTTCTTTTCATTTAAAATTCTTTGCCAAAAGGCTCCTGCTCTGTCTGCCCATCTTTTAGCCAGGCATTTTGTGTGGGAGTGATTGAAGTGGGCAATTACATTCTCCTCTTAGCAGCTCTTCATTTTCCTCGGGTAGATATTTATTTCTTCCTGGTACAAAAAAATAAAATAAAATAAAATAGGGATTTTTGAACAAGGAGGTAAAAACCTCATCTCATTTTATCCTATTTGGATTCAGGAGACATCATGACGATGTGTGTTTCCTGATACAGTGATGATTTTTGAGAGGAAAATAGCGGAACTTTTGATTAGTGAATATGAGAGAAAAATACGAATATTTTTCTCAGTCTTCTGTCCACCTTCCGGGGCTTCTACTACTCTCAACTGTTCTGCCTCACGTAGTCTACCAGTGAAACAGAAAAATGTTCAAAACTACTTGTTTCCAAATATCCTAGTTATAGGCTTTCTACATTGAATTCTCAGCTGAATGTAAATACCACATCAATGTATTCATCCATTCATCCCTGACTTTGTCAATAATTATGCCAAAATGTAAATTGCATCTCTACCCGCACCACAGGTGCAGAAGTGCCTACTCAATGTTCTTCCCTCAAACTCCAAATTTGATCACTCCTCTTCCTCTGTACACCACGAACGAACTCACTCCTCCGAAAGGTGAGAACGGTGTACTCTTGGTGGATACAGCCCAGGTTTACTCATTGAAACTGGATCACACCAGCTCCCAAAGCACCCTGGCATCTGAAAACACCCTTCCCAGACTTCAGGAGCTTTCCTGTGGAGACCAAAACATAATTCATGAGCTTGCTCCGGCTTTGTCGCCCTTCATTTCCCAAATCACCTTGGGGAACCAACAAACGAGACCTAAATTAAAATCCAATAAATAGATATTCCCATCTCAAATTACATCAGGGCCAGTTGAAGGAAATCAGAGAAGAGATGCATTGCTGTTTCTCAGCTGTTGTTGTCTTTGCAGAGTTGACTGGTCATGCCCTCCTCCATTTTCTGATCACATGAAGAAGTGGGTGATCCCGCTAAGTCGTCAAGTCATCCTTCCAGTATCTGATGTCCCCTATAGACTCACACTGTGTAAGTATCTGTATTCTGTGCCCTGTATCCTCTCTGAGGCCATTGGAGACAACTGATCAAAGGTCATCACTGCAGCCTGCATGGAGAGGTAGGGCTCAGTCACATAGAAATGTCCTTTAGGTTCTCTCTGCCTGTAAGTACGGCTCATGAAGTGCTAAAAATATACATTAAGAAAGAAATTTCTTTCTTTCTGGGAAGTCATCATTTTACAAATGAAATTACACACAGACTATTGATGGAGTGAATTTCTAATCTCAGCCTGACTCTTCTGTTACCACTCCATCCTGGACTGCCCCATCTTCTCACATCAGTCACCCCATTTAAGGAATGTAAGCCAATTTAAATAGAAGTCCAAACTAATCAATTGCTAGGATATATCTGTTGCCACAATTATCCCTGAAACAAATAACCCCCAACATAAGGCTTTGCATGGAAGATTTTCGAGGAATGTGGATTGGATCAGCAAACATTTTTTAAATAAATGAACATTAATGATTTTTGCATCCATCCACAGTTTGTGTTATCTGTCATATTAGATAATGTTCACTATTTCTCCCTTCTATTGGTTAGGTAATTGAAAATGTTCTATAATCTGAGTTGCCCTAAGAGCACACAAAATGGGAATCAGAATGTCAGGAAGGAAAATGGATTAACTGCTTCACAAAATCTGTGTTTTATCTTACAGGGCTCTCTGTTTTAGGTTCACATGCAAGGTTAGATAACCTTAGAGGGCAATCAGCTGTAATATTCGGGATATCTTGTAACTTTAACTGGTTCTAATTTTAAAAAGATAGGAAGGAAATAGCATTTATTCAATACCTACAACATACTTTTGCTTTCACATACATTAACTCACTTAATACTCAGCCCAATTCTGGGAAGTAGGTAATATCATTTCCATTTTAAAAATAAATGAACTGAGACTCAGAAAAGCTGTTGAGTCTCTATTAGCTCATTCAAGCTTCAAAACAACTCTGTGAGCTAAGTACTCTAACCACCCCCATTTTACAGATTCAGAAAACGGATTTTGCGCAGTGTTGGTGGCTTACCTAAAACCACGTGGGATGTCCGTGGGATGGTATGAATAGAAATTAAGGGTTGGAAAAATTGATCTAAGTGAAAAATAAGAAGCAAAGATCCTTTGGCTATGAAAATAATATGAAAGGGCTGGGGCCATGTCTGGTTTTGTTAACTATTTGATCCCAGGGCCTGGCTCTACTACAAAGAGCAGTAGATGCTCAGTCAAAACTTGTTGAATGAAAGAATGAATGAACACATAGTTACAGCTTCAGTCTATAATACAGAAGACTGTAGCCAGTTGTCCTTCATCTTCGCTAAGAACAGCCTGGGAGATTTAGATAAGATGAAAAAACTTGACACTAAAATTTGTTTCTGGAGGATATTAAAATTTATATTCAGAAAGTATGTCAGAAAAAGATTTCTCCTGATCAAAATGCAATGAGTTTGATATGCTCCCACCTATAGAATAAGGGATGGGTTAAGTTCATCTCTCATCCCTCTGAGATAATCATTCATTCTTAAATGTGAAAGACCCTATCCTAGCATATAAGGAAATGGCAGGCATTCCCGAACAAAAGCAGTTTTTGAAAAGAAATTCTTGTCAAATATATTTCACTCAGAGGGTGAGTCACAAAGAGGGCACATGTGTTCCCTAATTGCAGGTCTGTTGATTAGGAAGGTTAGAGCAAATCATTTTGGGGTTATTCAAAACTATGAATTTCACAACTCCTTTAGATGCATTTCTGAAGTTGGTTGAGCTAAAAAAAAAAATCCATGGTCTCCATCTAGTTTTAATGAGAGACTTCCACACGTTTTGTGATCCTCAAACAATAATGTGGCCATTTACTAATACAGTTGGCCCTTGAGCCACGTGGGTTTGAACTGTGCAGGTCTACTTTACACATGGATTATTTTTTCAATAAATATGGCAGAGCAGTGTAAATGTATTTTCTCTTCCTTATGCTTCTCTTAACATTTTTTTTCTCTTGCTCATTTTGTTGTTAAGAACACAGTACAGAACGCATGCAACATACACAGTATGCGTTAATTGACTGTTCACATTATTGGTAGGGCAGTCAACAGCAAGCAATTAGCAGTTAAGTTTTTGGGAACCCAAAAGTTATATGCAGATTTTCAGCTGCGCAGGAGGTCAGCACCTTTACCCCTATTTTGCTCAAGGATCAACTGTGGTGATTTGGAAAATGTAATGAGTGCTTTAAAGGAAATGTGAATGTAAGGTGCTCTTATCAAAGCTAGCACCTTCTAAGTGATTGTGGTTCAGGCATCGTTCATCCCACTGGTCTTTGGTGCTTTTCAGAGCGGGGATTATCTGTCCTAATAGTGATACATTCCCAGGGCTGGCATGGCACCTCCAGGCGGCAGAGCTTTAACAAACTCTGCTGAAATGAATGAATGAACGCATGAACTCTGAGATGGTCAAATACATTAAATTCATTTTGGTTTTTTTTTCCAGTAAGAAATTTGATTCCAGGGCAAATTAAGATTTTGCACTTTTGGGATTTCATCAAAATCAAAAGCTTTTGCACAGCAAAGGAAACAGTTAACAAAACCAAAAGACAACTGACAGAATGGGAGAAGATATTTGCAAACGACATATCAGATAAAGGACTAGTGTCCAAAATCTATAAAGAACTTAACAAACTCAACACCCAAAGAACAAATAATCCAATCAAGAAGTGGGCAGAGGACATGAACAGACGTTTCTGCAAAGAAGACATCCAGATGGCCAACAGACACATGAAAAAGTGCTCCATATCACTCGGCATCAGGGAAATACAAATCAAAACCACAATGAGATATCACCTCACACCAGTCAGAATGGCTAAAATCAACAAGTCAGGAAATGACAGATGCTGGCGAGGATGCGGAGAAAGGGGAACCCTCCTACACTGTTGGTGGGAATGCAAGCTGGTGCAACCACTCTGGAAAACAGCATGGAGGTTCCTCAAAATGTTGAAAATAGAACTGCCCTATGACCCAGCAATTGCACTACTGGGAATTTACCCTAAAGATACAAACGTAGTGATCCAAAGGGGCACGTGCACCCGAATGTTTATAGCAGCAATGTCCACAATAGCCAAACTATGGAAAGAACCTAGATGTCCATCAACAGATGAATGGATCAAGAAGATGTGGTATATATACACAATGGAATACTATGCAGCCATCAAAAGAAACGAAATCTTGCCATTTGCAACAATATGGATGGAACTAGAGCGTATCATGCTTAGCAAAATAAGTCAAGCGGAGAAAGACAACTATCATATGATCTCCCTGATATGAGGGAGTGGTGATGCAACATGGGGGCTTAAGTGGGTAGGAGAAGAATCCATGAAACAAGATGGGATAGGGAGGGAGACAAACCATAAGTGACTCTTAATCTCACGAAACAAACTGTGGGTTGCTGGGGGGAGGGGGTTGGGAGAAGGTGGGTAGGGTTATGGACATTGGGGAGGGTATGTGCTTTTGGGTAAATTGGAAGGGGAGATGAACCATGAGAGACTATGGACTCTGAAAAACAATCTGAGGGGTTTGAAGTGGCGGGGGGGTGGGAGGTTGGGGTACCAGGTGGTGGGTATTATAGAGGGCACAGCTTGCATGGAGCACTGGGTGTGGTGAAAAAATAATGAATACTGTTTTTCTGAAAATAAATAAATTGAAAAAAAAAAAAAAGATTTTGCCCACAGCCACCAAGCTAGACAATAACAGAATACTAAGTATAAAAAGGAATAAAATCTCCAGAAATGGCCCCCATACCACTAGCTTCTAAATCTGCCCTTCTGTGGGGAGTTTTCCAATCAGCCAAGGCTGAGTCAGGAAACAGCGCTTGAGGTATTTCAATGACTTGACAATTGAATATGGATTTCACAGGTAGTAGAAAAGCCTAGAAGCCTACCTGGCGGTGGCCAAAATACCAGAAAAGGCAAGACGTGTGAAGAGGGAAGATGGTGTTCACAGAGTCAAGGAGCTGGGCTGCCTGGAGGAAGTGGGTGTGCCCGGCAGGACTTGGAGCTGCTTGGGAGCCTCAGGAGGTGCCTAGTGGAGCAAATGCTCCTCCAAGAAGGGAAACCGGAAGAGAGACAGTGATTTATTCCCTCACGTTGCCCTTCGCTTTTCCACCGTGCCTCCCCACTGGCCTCCTTGAGAGTCAGGAGACAAGGCAGCCTTGGAAATATTGGAAAAGTGCTCCCCAAGTCAGGGTGCGAGGCAGAGAAGCAGAAAATGCATCTGAGAGAAAATGGGCAAACAACCCATATGACTTCTCTCTCACCTTCCGACAGTTAGCATCTCCCTCCTATGCACCCTTACAGCACACTAGGCAGAGAATTATTAGAACATGCATCCTATTGTTATGTTTTGTTTACATATTTGCCTCAGCTTCTGCCTTTTGATCCCTCTAGCACTAGCTCTGGGACCTTGCAATTTTTGAATAAAAGATTTTTGAATGAAGGGATAAATGATTGATTTCATTCAACTTCAGCAAATGTTTATGGAGCATCTCCACGAGGCCACAAATTTCCAGTGGATTCCACCTAGGTCATCTCATCCACAGAATGTTCTGAAGGCATACTGACCTCTCACCTTCTCCCTGTCCCAAACTATCAAGCCTCACCACTCCAACTATTGGTTGGCAGTGTGTATGATGACAAATCAACATGGATAGCTTATTTCCATGGTTATGAATATTAAAATCCAACACATAGGAAGCCCGACATTACACATTACATTTGGTGCTATGTGGTTACAAGGGTGAGAAACCATGCACTGGTCCACAAGGAGACTTTATTCTGCCAGAGGCATGGAGGGACCATCAGGAGATTGTTTTGATGCCTTTATGAAGTTAGAGTTAGCAAGGATGCGCTGGAGTCAGAATTGGCATTCTATCGAGCCTGGAAATTCAGGGAAGCTTCTGGAATTTTGAAAGGTGAGTAAGATTGAATCAGGTGCAAATAGAAAGAGAATAGTAAGACCACAAGCAGAGTTGTAAAATTGGCTTCTGCACGCTGCTCTGTGTGACTAGAGACGAGTGTGGGTGTTGAGGCTGGGACTAGTCATGAAAAGTATTGGAGACAGCCTCCAGGCAATGGGGAGACACTGAAGAGATGCTCACATCACATGGCTCACTCTGGCTGCAGCGTGAGAGAGAGATTTAAAGTAAGACTTGATGCAGTAAAGGGTCAGACATATCCTACAGAAACAGGCAGACAAGTACTCTGAGCCTCTGTACAAGAATGCATTCACCTCAGCATTGCTTCTGATCACACAAACCTGAAAATGAAGGAAAGGTCCACTTTTTTTTTTAAAGTTCTTGTTAAAAACTTATTTTGGACTTTCGGAATACTATGTCTAAACGTAATTTTATATTTGTGTGTGTGTGTGTTTTCTATACACTTCTTGTCACATTTCACAATTTAAGCTAGGATGGATTCAAGGTCTACAATGCCCTAGGTGCTGGATATGGAAGTCAAATCTCAAGGTTGTGAGGGAGACAGACAACTGGGTGTGGTGCCTCACCCAGCCTGGGACAGCTCATGACAGGCGTCTTTTAACATCCTATGCTTCTCTCTGGTCACAGAACTGCAACTCTTTTTTCCCCTGAGCTTTAGAATACATGCTTTCTCAAGGTGTTGAGAAGTGTCTGATTATACCGGCCATGGCTTCTCTCATAAATCATCTTTCAGTGATGTGGTCATTTTCTACAAAGTTCTCACTAATTCCCCATATAATGGGAAGTAACTTCTTTTCTTACTTTCAGGCAATAGGAGTTGAATCCACACTCACAGTTGCACTGTTCCTTCTATGTACCGAGAGAGACATTTTTTTCAGCCAAAATAAAATCAAGCATTTATTAGATATTCTGGAGATGGTGACTATCGTCAATTTCATATCTCCAGTGATTTGCATGGCATCTGGCCCATAGTATGTGGCCAGTAAATGGATAGTGAATTTGGTAAATCAAGTTGTATTTTTTTTTATATTTTTATTTATTTATTTGACAGAGAGAAATCACAAGTAGGCAGAGAGGCAGGCAGAGAGAGAGAGAGAGAGGAGGAAGCAGCCTCCCTGCTGAGCAGAGAGCCCGACGTGGGACTCGATCCCAGGACCCTGAGATCATGACCAGAGCCGAAGGCAGCGGCTTAACCCACTGAGCCACCCAGGCACCCAATCAAGTTGTATTTTAAAAATCCAATTTCTTAACTGAATAGGCAACCTCTCTGTTTCCAACCACTCTGTTTCTCACATTTATGCTAATTTTGTATTTTAAAGGAATTTTAAAAATCTATTATTACTACCCTCCACCGAGCTAGACATGCTGTCCTATATGCCACAATGATTCCAATATTCTTGTGAGCAAACATGGGTTGAATTGGGTCTCCCAGAAAGAATGCTGAAGTCCTAAACCCCCAGGCCCTCTGAATGTGGCCTTATTCGGAAAGAAGGTCTTTGTAGATCTTCAAGTTAGAATGAGGTCATTAAAGTGAGTCCTAATCAAGTAGACTGATAACATTACAAAAAGGAGAAATTTGGACACAGACACAGACACATTCACAGGAAGACTGCCATGTGAAAAATGAAGGTAGATACCAGCGATGTTTCTATAAGCCAAAAGACATAAAAAATTGCCAGCTCACCACCAGAAGCTGGGAGAGAGTCAAGGAATAGGTTCTCCCTCATAGACCCTAGAAAGAACCAACTCTGCCCATACCTTGATCTCAAACTTCCAGGCTCCAGAACTGTGAGACAAAAAAATGTCTGTTGTTTAAGCCCCCCAGTGCATGGACAGTGTTAAGGCATCTCCAGGAAACGAATATGTGGCTCCTGGGTCATATCATTTATAGTTCTTATCTATACTTCCTACTTTAGTTAAATACTTGTGTATCCATATCCATGTATGATTATAAAGTCTTTGATATCAAACACCATGTCTTAGTCCTCTTCATATCTTGATATCTCCTGCATATGCTCATTACTCATTTGAATTAATCATGTTCTTGATTTACCCTGCTATACCCCCATCCATATCAAATGTATTTCCTTGGAACACTGTGTGGTCTTCTATTATCTTGGTTCACTGAATCATGGTAGTAGCTATGAGATAAGTTCTGCTTCCTTGTATTAACATTTCAAGGTCCTTTTGCTTGAATCTCTCATTGTTCTGCATGGACATATATACATGTTCAGCCACGAGTTGCCGCTACTGGCAGTTCTCCTGCTGTTTTCTCATGAGCATCATTGGACACCTCTTCAGTTTGTTGTCTTTGTTACGCTTTTGGTTTTGCTCTTACCTATTCTCATTTATAGAATTGTGATTTGTGGTTTCATTTGTTTAGTACTTTCTTTCTACTTCTTAAAGCTTCTTAATTTTAAGTCCCTGATATGTGCAAAGCATTGTACTGGACGCTGGAGATGCGTAAATGAGTAAAATATGGTCCTCGCTCTCAAGAGATTCAGCTGGTTACTTTCCTCAACAACTTTTCTTCCTAGTTCTCTCCTACTTATCATTTTATTCTCATAAGCCACATGCTAGAGAACCTAATTTTTTTATTTTCTTACTTACATTCTACTATCCAATTATGTCCTGTATCTTTCCCTCCTCTCAAAATCACGACTTTTGAAGAAGAAATAACATACTATGCCTAGAAATCCATTTAGCTTTCTATTCAGATCTTCCAAATCACTAGAAATATATCTTAGGTTCATTTTTGCAGAAAATTCCCAGCTAGGTATGACGAAAGCAAATGCATTAGGTAGCTAAAAATAGGAGGGACATTGGGTTTCAGGCAGCTTTTCATTCTCAACTTATGACCCATGTATTTCTTGGTATTGAGTCATCAACCATCACCTGTCACTCTGTGTGTGTGTGTGTGTGTGTGTGTGTGTGTGTTTGAGTGGTGAGTGAGTGAATGTGGGTCACTTTCTCCTGAGGTTCTAGCAGGATTCTGCTCACTGGCTAATACTTAGAAATTCTTCTTAATATTCCTAAAAAAAGAGCACATCATTTCCTCTTCAAGCAGAGTTTTAAATCATGCTATAATGTTGATAATTTTTCCCCCTTGGCTTTTTCTCCCAATGTCACATTCATTCATTCCTGTACCTTGCAACACTAGTATTGATTTTCCTGGTACTCCCTTGTACTTCTTTAGAATATATTTTTATTTTTAGCAAGCTTTCTGAATTATTTTCTTTTCATCCTCTCTAGGGATTTTTCATTCTCCTTAATAAGCTAGAGCACAGAGGTACATTCCTGACATCCTTTAACCCTTTTCTAAAAGAAAGATTAGTATGCATTTAGAGCACACATAAATGATGACTATCTCAGCAGAAAAGACAAACACAGCACATATTCTACAGGTCACTGGAACAGGACTCTTAGTTCCCACACTTCCTGGATTCATTGGCTAAAATATAATCAGAGAAGGCCAACTTTCAAGGCTCCTACATAAAGAGATCTCAGAGTGCCCATGTTGAAATAGAAATACATCTGCTCATCTCAATACCCATGGCGGGGAATTTCCAAGTAGATACTGTCATACTCTATCACTCAGAAAGACCGTACCTGAGAAAGCTATTTTCAAATAATGCCATCTCAAAGTCAGGATTTGATTAGAGAGATGGATTTATAACCCCAGAAGTTTGCCTGCAGAGTTCTAACATTTTTACCATTACAATGTTCTTTTCTCAGAGAAAGGAGATATTTACTATTTATAATGCCTTTCATATGAAAGATAATGTCCAGATTCCTTTCCTTGTGTTTCAAGCATTTGTCCTTCAGCGCCCCAGATTACTTAACTTCTTTTGATCACAAATACTTTCTAGCCCTCCTTCAACACTCAGCTGGCCTCCCAGTTCCCAGCTCCCCACTTTTCCAAACTCAGCCATTGCCTGTATATTTGTCCCCAAATCATCTTCTTGAACAGAAAGCTCCTGAGACTCCAGTAGGCTATGATACCTTTTCTTGTTGTTCCACATGAACAAAGGAATGACACTTTCTGTACTAATTAATCAGGATTGGACTCCAAGTATCTGAGTTTTTTCTACTCTTCACTTTTCATTGTCTTTAACATTGTGAAGCCCATTATAGCAGACCTACTTCCAATGCTGTTTTCTTGTTTATTCATGCCCTTTTATGTTTAATATGGGCAATTACACATTATATTATAAGCTCTTAGAAAATGAGGTCAGTAACACCCCAAAGATCTTCTCTACTAATATACACCATGACCCACACAAAATAAATTGTTGAAAGTAATGATGCCTCCTATGTGTAGGAATGAGAGGATCCTTCTCATACGGACAAATGTGTTTTTAAAGACCTTTGTAAAAAACTGCCTTGTATTCTCCCAACTGTATAGTTTCCAATCCTTCTCCACAATTATGCATAGGTGCCTTTTAAGCTAAATTTGATCCTCTATAAATTGTCTATTATTTGATTGGTGTTCATAGGGTCCCAACAGTATATTTGGAAAATGAGATCAATCAATCAATCAAACATATGATTATGTAAGGAGCTTACATTAAGAGACTTTATCTTGAGCACCAAACCCACTGGGAATCTCCCCGCCATGGCCCCCAAATACCTCAGATTGAACACAGTCATAAAGTATGCATGTCTTGTCAGTGTGGTTTCCCTGGCCTGCCATATATTATCCTCTCTCTTTGTCCAGGTCCACTACGGAACTCTTTTTTACTCCTATACTGTTGAGACATCATCTCCTTTGTTAATTTTTTCCTGACTTTCCCTATCCCTCCTAAACACATGGGAACTGGTCCATCATTTATGCTCTATAAGTTTGTTTTTGTTTGTTTTTTTTATGACTGCTTCTGATGGTTTGCTTCTCTGCCCCCATTTGTCCATATTCTTTTTGAACACAGGCATTATGTCTATTCATCCCATCCACTCATTTATTCAGTTAACAATTTCTTTAGCACTTAACCATGTTCAGACACTGGCTGTCTCAGTAGGCAACAAGAAAGTCATTGGCCCTCCTAAAAGAGCTTGCAATCTACTGGGGAAGGCAAATGATAAAGAAGAAATAATACAAAGTGTATGATATCCTCAAAACCTGGCAATATAGGCTCTCAAAAAATGTGGTAAAATAAGTTATTTTTTTTCTAAAATCAATAACCACTCATAAACATAGGACAGAAGGTACTACATAAAGTTGATAGTCACATAAAAAAATATTTTATCATGGGGCTTGATGGATATGAAGTTATAAGAAAGTGGTGATGGCTTCTTGGCACATCCCCTATTTGGTCTCAGGCAGAGAAAGGTAGATAATTGTCGAATACTTCATTCATATTTTTGTTGTTGTTACCCAACCAATGGTATTTTCCACTAAAACTTAGCAACGTCAACACGCAGCACTGGCTGCAACCAAAGACAGAACTTCAGCCAGAGAAAAAGAAAGACTCTGAGCCAAACACAAAAACACTTTAATTAGTTGTTTCATTTCAAGATGTTGAAACGGCTCCAACTCAAGGAAACGAAGGCCTTTAGAGTCAAGACTGCTTCAAGAAGAGGAAAAAGATATCTCATTTATTTAGGAGTTTGATCTGAATCCAATTTGGAAAGAAAAACCTAAAACCTTTTAGAATAATAAACCTGGAGATAATATAATGTTGTTTTCATTTATGTGAGAAGACACTTTCACGCTTTGCATGAAATCTATTTTAAGATCTTTGAAATTTTACAATCAGGATAGGTGATTAAATTGTTATATTAAATGGTTTAGCTAATACTCAGCATTGCTTCCTGTGACATAAAGTAAGCTATTTGCATGCTCTTTATTAAAGCTTGATTTTAAAAATCTTGGGGATGAATAATTGTCTACTGGCAGATAGTTCTGAAATAAATAATGTATCTGATAGAATTTGGAATCGGTTTTCATTTTTTTTTAATAGCAACAAAATGTGATTGAGGGAAACTTTTAATTCTTAGATTGCGAGAATGAATTGACATTAATCTAAATAGAAACTTAGAAAGAGGGTGTTTAAACATGATCTCCTTCCACCTGTGAAACCCCAAAGTCTTACCTTGAAAACTAAAAGATGATAAATATTGATCTTTATTATGCTTGAATCTGGAGAAGAAAGGAAGAAAAGAAGAAGAAAGGAGAATAGGCCTGTTCATAGAGGATGTTTTTAGGTTGCTCAAAAACCTGAAAGCAATTCATAAGAAATTTCGATGATTATAATTATTTCATCTATACCCCAGCAGGTATAAGATTTCAAAATTAATTATAAAATCCAAATGGATAACTATCTTATCTACACTATCCGTTATCCAATTAATTTAAATTAAAGGAAATTGCATCACATACTTCACTCATAATGTCTCTCCTTGTATAGTCAACATCTCTCTCCATGCCAAAAGGAAGACTCTGGGGAATGAAACTGCCTCCTGATAGGAGATTTTCATCTTTCTTCACTCATTCATGACCATCTTCCAAATACTTGCATTTTTCCAAATATGCCATGTTTTTAATGCCTGCCTACTTTGCCATATGTTGTCCCATCTGTCTGGCTCATACTAACTCTTCCTTCAATGGCCCTTCTTCTAGAAAACCTTCCTGATATTTCTTCTTCCTCTGTGCTCTCACAGCAGCATATAATAACCTTTCCTGATAATTTATCAGGTTTGGTTCATTTACATGACCATTTCTTCTAGTAGACGCCGAAGAGCATAGACTGTGTTCCTTTCATGCTTCTATTTCCAAACCCTTGTGGGATCCTGTAACTGAATGAATAAATTGACAAGAAATAAACATGGAACTGGGAACATCAGACCTTGAGCAGTATTTTCACCTTGTAAGCTGATCTATACAACTTGTTGGCCACAAACACTTTCTCTACAGAAGACCTCGACATGTTTGCAACAAAAAAGGGAAAGGCATATTTGGGTAGAATCCAATACATTTCTTGTACATACATTCAATGTACAGAATTAATGGAAATAGTATCAAAGAATATTAGTTTATACTTTTCTGAGGTAGAAATTACTTCAAGTAAGTATAGACTAACTAATTGTCAGATTTTTGAGAGAAAGAGTGCACACACGAGCACGAGTGGGGCAGGGGCAGCAGAGAGGGAGAAGCAGACTCCCCACTGAGCAGGGAACCCAACACGGGTTTGATCCCACGACCCAGGATCATGACCTGAGCTGAAGGCAGACACTGAACCAACTGAACCACCCAGGAGCCCCCATCCCATCAGATTTTTAAAGAATAAATTCTTTTTTTTTTTTTAAAGATTTTATTTATTTATTTGACAGACAGAGATCACAAGGAGGCAGAGAGAGAGAAGAGGAAGCAGGCTCCCTGCTGAGCAGAGAGCCCGAAGCGGGGCTTGATTCCAGGACCCTGAGATCATGACCTGAGCCAAAGGCAGAGACTTAACCCACTTGAGCCACCCAGGCACCCCTAAAGAATGAATTCTTTTCATCTATTCATCAATTAGAAAATCACTTTTTAGAACATTAAAACACCCTTGAAAAACTTTATGAACATGACAAAAATTATCTCCAAGACACAAACCGATACAATTTGTACCTTACAAACACATCAGAGAGTAATATAAAATGATGCCATGACAAGTAAGGTATAAAATCATTATTATCATTTTCAATCACATAATAATTCATAATGGCCAGTAAATCTTTGGCAAAGCTGCATTTTGCTATCTGTACTTGTTTGTTTATAAAATAAGAGTGGGGGTTGGGAGGAGTTGTATTAACACAGCCCTGCATGCATTTTAAAAACATGTTCTCAAAAGCAAAAAAACCTTTATACTCAAATAAAGCAATTCTGTTGGGAAATTACATGTAAATGTGGAAGCTGAGCTTTGAAGCCCCACATCTCATTTTTATTTTTGAGTTTTGCTGGTCTCATATCTCACCACGCTCTCATGCCGGCACTCACATAGCTAGCCTCAGTTGGCCGCCATTAGTCTCCTGCTCTGATGTCCTACAGTATCAATTGCTTGGCTTTTGGTACCAGCAATGTTGCCTTCTCTGTGGTTCACACCACCCCTAGTCTTCGGCCACTCCCCAGCCCCTCAACTGTCCACCCCATGTTGACATGCACAAACGTCTACAGGAAGGAACCTCCTGAGCTCCTCAGCTCCCCCAATCTATTCTCTCCTCTGCAGCAAGAGTGATCACTTAAAAATACAAACCTGACTGTATCCATGCGTAAAGCCTTTTAATGACTTACCTGGTATGTTTAGATAAAAACTAGAGTCTTCAATGATCTTGCAAGCTTCAATAGGACTCTTCCCTGCCCATCTCTATCACCATATCCTACTCCAAGCCTTCCTCACTCTCTATCTCCAGACACTCTGGGGCTCTCTGTTCCTTGGAGGAGGCATGCCCCTTACTGTGACTGTCTATACATGTGCCCCCTCCTCTGCCTGGAAATCTCACCCCCACCACTATACCACACGTAGTTAACTATTTATTCCTCCCTCAGATCTCAGCTTGAACTTCACACCCTAACACTACCAGATGATGATAGGGCCTATGGATACATGCTCCACTCTCCTAATGCCCTATGTTTGTCTTATCAGCGTTACCACACTTTTGTAATTTTGCATTGACCTATATGTTTATAACCTATCTTTCCCTCTAGCCTATAAGACAGGGACTGTGGCTGTCTCTTCTCCCCATTTGATCACCAATACCCAAAAGGACTTGCCGTATAGGTAATACCCAGGAAAAATGAGCTGAATGAGTAACTGGACTTCTTGAAGTAAATATATCAAATCCAGCAGGCAAAAGGGTATGAGACGCCCAAGCAAATATATCACTCAAAACCAGACATAGTTGATTCTTGTGATTTGCAAGAGTCATTTTCTAGAAAGTTATCCTAAAGAGTGGATTAGTGAATATTGAGCCATCATTCATAAAAGAAATACAAGTTAGGTTCCCAGGAGCCTCTGGTCATTTTCACCAGCCAATCAATAAATAAGCTTGTTTTACACGTATTTAAGATTCCTTATTAAATATATATAGTTGATTCATTAATGTTGAACTCACAGACAATAGCCATATAACTCAGGCCTGAACCAAGCTTATTTACCTCTTGTCTTTTCTCTGAAGGCCCATCCCAGCCTCCCTCTGCTTGGAATGCTAGAGAGTACTTCATATCTGGGGCCTAATAAACATCAAGGTCACCAAGGGTGAAAAACGGGACACTGACTACCTGTGAAAAGGATACTTGTCTATAGCACAGGAGCTCAAACTAGAAAGCAGGGCATCACCTTGTTTGACCTCAACGGGGAGTGTGCCCTCCCAGTGACACAAATGTTTGCAAATGACAGGAAATGCACTGCAAATAAAGATTTGGGGGCTGCAGATAAATCCTCATGAGCAGGTGAATTTGCAAACAAATACAGGATCCTTAAGTAATGAGGACAGACAATATTTGTTAAAAGATGATTGCCTGTGTGGAACATGGTTGTATGTGTGGGCATACATATGTTCTGGAGAGCAGAGAACTGACAATAATGTGTCAGTTTATTCTATGCAGTTTATAGCTCCCTATAGGAGTACAACAAATATTAAATTATTATCTCCAATTGGAGAGGATTAAGCCAAGACTCTTATTCAACTGATTCAACCACTTAATAAGGTTCTGGTATATCCAGTTATGGGAAAACACTATAATATTTGATTCTTACAAAGAATATGTAAGATGTGAAAGTATGCCAACAGATCATTAATTACATACATCTTCTTTTTTTTTTTTTTTAAGATTTTTATTTTTTTATTTGACAGAGAGAAATCACAAGCAGACGGAGAGGCAGGCAGAGAGAGAGAGAGGGAAGCAGGCTCCCTGCCGAGCAGAGAGCCCGATGCGGGACTCGATCCCAGGACCCTGAGATCATGACCCGACCCGAAGGCAGCGGCTTAACCCACTGAGCCACCCAGGCGCCCCAATTACATACATCTTCTTTGTAAGAATTTAAATGTTTTCTGATCACACAATGTCCTAGAAATAAATGAATTCCTGAACAGTTTTGAAATAACAAAACCAACTCTGAATTCATTTGGTAAGTCAACAATCATGCCAACGGATCATATGTAAATAAATCTTAAGCCTAAAGGACATTTTTAACACCCTGGTTACTCTTAAAGTAAATCCACGTGAGAATTTTAGTGTCTAAAGTGAAAATGGCGAGTTCTGGGCTTTTTGCCACATTTCATCTTGAGTGTGAAATTTCTGACTTGCAATCTGAAATTCTTGGAATCTTATAAGCAAATTTTTTTTTTTTTGCAGTTGCGAATGGTTTTCGCATCCACAAAATTACCTATTTCCCTTGACTTAACATTTATGGAGGAGCGAATTTACACACATGAGGACCTTCTGAGAATCAGGACTTCAGCCCACTCCAGCCCTATGCCCCTCTCCTCATCACTGCTGGCTACCCCTTCAGTGCAGAAGGCACTCCATGGCTTAGGGAATGTCACAGCACATAACAAAGCAGGAAACCAGGGCCCCCAAATCCTTATCCCAGAATATTTGGCCACCAGAGAAATGGACAAAACCTACTCCTTTTCTCTTCTTCCTTCCTTTGAGGGTAATCATACAGGTCCTTCTTCCAGAAGTTTCATGACCTCCTCCAAACTTGTTGCCTAAGCAACCTCCTAATGTCATTTTTATTTTTCAATTCATGGTGTTCTTACCCATGTATCTGAGGAACAAAAGAATAACATGTAGTAGAAGGAATATTATTTGTCATTCTTTTACCTAGGAAAGGAGGGGAGGAAGGAGCACCCAGCTTCTCCCTCACCTTGAAGAGCGTGGCCTACATCCCCTCTAATTTCAAAGTGTAGGAACCAGCACCCTATTCTCCTTTGAAGAAGCTGCAGAAGACTGGGAAGAGCCTGACTTGTGCCTGGAAACCGAGCAAGCAGGGGAGGAGACCAGGTGCTGCTCTTGAAACTGATGATGAGGGAGCAAAAGGCAAGCTGAGGGCAAAGCAAGAGCTGACATCTGGCAACCCCTCCCCCCACACTCCCTACACTCCTGGCTGCCCTAGAACTAAGGGAAGGAAAAAACAAATGGTTAACTGATAGAGATCACAGTCTAGCTGGACTGGAGTCTCCACTGGTTTACAAATGTCTAAGTGATTTGCAAGAAAAAAACAATCTTATCAATAGCAACTTCCAGAAACCCATAGACTCAATTTCCAGGAGCCCTAATATCACCCTCCCCTCCATAGTGATGTGGAAACAAAGGTAGAAGGGAACGTAAATAAAATTAAATTTCCTTATAACCTGCAGCACATTGACAAATACTTGAGATAGGCAGAGTAGAACATTCCTCCAGGAAACTCTCAACAGTCTTAATGCTTTGCTAAAGGGAAAAACAACCTTAGCCTGACAATAGCCAGGCCTCCAGGACCCTGAGAATCTTCTTTAGCATCTGAAAGTCCTTTTGGACACCTCTCTACATCCCTACCTTCCCTACTCCAAAGTAAATAATCAGTCACAATCCCAGTGCCCCTCTTTCTGCCCACGGGTCCAGAGACATCTCGAGAATTTTTTCTTGGCCATTGACTCCGGACCCCAACACTACTCCAAACCACATCCACTGAGGCACCATGGCATACACCCTATGCCATGCCAGGGAAGGGCCATGTAGAAAAAACGAAGTTGGTGTCAGTGTGAGTACTCAGGTCCTGTCCCAGCCAATAGAGCTGCCTGGAGAGGCAAGGAGATGTTTAGAGAAAGAGGCTGATTGATGATGGGGGTCCAACTAATGTCACCAAGCTGAGGAAGGAGCCACAAGTGGCCACCCAGGGTAGAAACTCATTCTTTCTTAAGGCAATTCAGGTGAGAGGGCCAAACCTGAAAGAGACTAAAAGACAGAAACACACATAGCCATCTGTGAGGCTATTTTTAGAAAAGAATGTTCCGAAGTTCTCAAATCTGTGTCTCTACTCAGACTTCTCTGAACTTAAGCCTTGTATCTTTCATCCTAAATGGCCCACAGGCTTCTTTTTGCTGGAGCTTGTTCAAAGAGGAACACCCCCCACCTCAAACCAATCTCCCTCCAGGGCTCCATACTTAGTTAGGTTCTTGCACTAGCTTTCCTATTCATACTTTTAGTAATAAATAGGAAATGCATAAAGAGCACTTAGTATTTTGCTGCGCACAGAATGTGATTATCATCATTGGGAGCTGCTCAAGGGAAGGGAGGAAGGATGGAAGGGAGCACAGAAGGGAGGATGGAAGGGAGGAGACGAAAGAGGGAGGGAGGGAAGGAGAGACAGGGGAAGTGGGGGAGGGAGGAACTGAAGGGAGGTACAGACCCCATCATACATATAGGTGTGTGTTGGCCCATGTCCTTGCTCACAGGCAAAGATCTTCAGGTTGACCGCACATGAGGGCCTGTGATTTAGTCTCCCCAGCTCACTCTATGAAGAGGTACTTCAGCTCCTCTAATGGAATCTGGTCTTCCCCTTAGTAAGAAAATACTGGGGGCAATCAGGTGGCAGGTGGGTTATGGGGTTGAGGAGAGAGCATTGGTAGAACGTTTGAGGCTTAGATGAGCCACTTGCAACCTGGGGCATTGGAGTGACTTGTTTAATCTCTTTAAGCTTTAGTTTTCTTATCTGTACAATGGGATGAACAGTCATAACTCTGGTTACCTCACTGGAAGGTACAGATGATGAAGTTCTAGAACCTAGGTGAGGTTCGGTGGGCTGAGGTCCGGAGCTGATGACAAAGAAAGTATTCTTGAGACATCTTTGGTGCAAAATGATGGTTTATTAAAGCACGGGGACAGGACCTGTGGGCAGGAAGAGCTGCTGCCCGGGGTTGTGAGGGATGGCAGGTTATGTACCCTGCGGTTGGGGGAAGGTGAGGGGAAGGAAGGTTTCAATGGAGTTTTCATATGCTAAAGAGGGCCTACAATGTGCCAGGATGTCCGAGGCCTAACAGAGGCCTTGCCCTTGGGGCTTGATCAATGTTGTCTTTAGACCAGCCATTAACATTAAGATAGTTGGGAGACTTTTTGGTGGGGTGTCACAATCCTGCTATCAATTGTCTTGGTTAGTGAGATTTAGGACATTTGTAAGCCAAGGGAGACTCCTGTCTTGCAGGATTGTGATCCCTGTAATCTTAACTATTTGTTTATTGTTCATGGCAGTCAGGGCTGCCTGAGGGATGCTACACATAGGACTGAAGGGGGGCGGATGGAGAAGGGGTTCAAGGTGCCAGTTTTTGCTTTGTCTTCAGCCAGCCTCATACTCCCTCATCACAGATACAGATGTAGTGGATACTGGTCCAGACACCCCTGAAATGACCAGCAGCTCATCCCCTCAGAAGTGTGGACTGCTGATGTGCCCCTGGGGAATTGCCCTTAGCTTTCCCAAGCTCTGCCTCTCAGGGCCAGCCTACTCCAATAGCTTATTGATCCACCTTCAAAATATCTCCAGATCCAACTCCATTGCTCCACCTTCACCATTTCTAGCATAAGCCATTCCTTCATCATCTCTCATCTAGACTCTTGCAATAATTTTATCATGTATCTCTCTCATTCGATACCTTACAGCCTGAGTGATTTCTTTAAAACATACCTTGTCACATCCTCCATTACTTCCCACTACCGTACACAAAAAACCAAAGTCCCTGTGATTGGCTACCAAGCCCACGCCATGTTTCAGCACTAGCTCTCCCTTCTCTGGGAACCTCCAAATCTCATCTCAAGATAACCACTCTCCCTCTTGTTCACATCACTCAGCCATGTCCTTCTTGCTTTTGCTCAAATCATGCTGGGCATGCTCCAGACTTAAGGCTTGCTATTCCCTCTGCCTAGAATACTCTTACCCAAAATGGCTCATTACGTCACTCCCCTCAAGTCTTTGTGCAGATGACTCCAGATCACAGACGTCTTCTCTGGCTACCCTATCTAAAATTGCAATACCCTGTCCCCTTTAACTGCTTTAGTTTCTCTTTAACATACATTACCAACAACATATCATATATTTACTTATATATTTGTTTGTCATCTGTCTCCTCCCACTAGAATATGAGCTACATGGGGGTAAGAATTTTTGTTTTGTTTTGTTCACAGCTAAATCCTGAGCACCTAATACAGTGTCAGACACATGGTGAGTGCTCAAGAAGTATTTATTGATGCAATGAATAAATTAATGAAAGATTAGGCATTTCCCTAACAAACAATATTTTCTTTGATTCGATGTTCAACAGAATCCTGACCTATATGCATCTGAATACATACCAACAAATGCGAATACAGTAGAAGAAATTGAACACACTGCCATGATATTATATGTCCAAAGACAAATGAAAATATCTGTAGTTAATCAAACAGCAACAATGCATTCTGAGAACTGACTTTATCAGCATCTAACTACTAGTTCATCTCATTTTGTGAGATAGAGCCAAAGAATGACACATTTAAATTATTGTGACATCTTTTCTTCTTTGTCAAAGAAACTGATGAAGAAAGGCTGAAATCTTATGGACAGATGCTACCATATATATATTTTTTTCTTTACCATTTCTGAAAGCACTAGGGTTTCTTGAGCATCCAGTCATATCATTGTTTTTCATAATCAACCCTAAGCCTGGGTTTCCTTTCCAAAAGACAATTAATGATGGAAACAAATCCTCTGCTTTCTGCAATTTCCCTGGACTCACTGTCCCTGTTCCAGGTCTGGCTTCTCAGGATTTAGATTAGACTTTTCACCTAGTTGACAAAAGGCTTTGCTGGATTCATTAGCAGAGGCATCTCCAGCTTTCGCTATTAGCCAACAATTTGTTGTGCTGCATTTGCCAATGATTACTTTGCCCTACCAAATTGTTGGAGTTCACATAGTTGGCAGTGGTTTGAAGGGGATGGATCTCCCAGCAACACCTGACAGGAAAACAAATACACCCAGAAACTCTGAGTGCACAGTGGCACTAAGTCTCTCCTGCTTTGCCAAGGCTCTCTGTCTGCTAGCCAGTCACTCTTTGAAAAGGGACAGTGAGTAGGAGACAAGAAGGAATCATACTCGTAAACGTCTAGGCATTTTAAGAAAAGTGAGTGGACCATCCCAAGTCTTGCTGGGGCTTTTGCACAGATTCCTGGGATCATCTCCCTGTTGCCATGCAAGACAGGTCTGATTCAGACACTTTCAATGGAAGGCACTCCCTGATTATCCTCATAAGGTCATCACTCAAACCTCATGAGGCCTTCATTATTGTAGGTCGCTAAAAAGGGGATTCAGTGATTTGAATACTAAGAAACCTCACGCTTGAGCATTTGAGGGTATAGAGTTCTAGGAAAAAACAAAAAATTATAATGCTAGTACAGAAGAAGGCAAGGCAATGGAAAAGCATATTCAGTTGCCCCTAAAGCAGGTATAACACTGTGGTGTAGTAATTGCATAGCCTTAGGAAGCTCTTCAGAAACTTACTGGAAACTTGCAGAAGCAAGTTTTCATGCTGGAGTCCCTCTCTACAATTTCACAGGGCTCACAAAGAATCTGGTCTTTCTAAACTTGGCAGAACTTCAGTGGGGAGTCAGTCCTGTCTCCTCCAGCTCTGGACACACAGGTTGCTTGGGTGCTATTTATGTGTTGATTAACAAGTATACACTCTGTCGGAGAAGTAGAGAAGCATCTTTTGCAATGATGCTTCAAAGGAGCAGCTGTCCGGAAAGATGAATCAATGCCAGGATAGTTCAAGAGCCAATCCAAATACCAGTAACCGAAGTAAACACTAACAGATGAGATGAACACTTGAAAGAGGAGACTTACTCTAGGAGTCCACAGTGCAGTAAAGATAGACATTGTGATATAAACTTCTTATTTCTTTCTCATTAAGAAATCATCCAACCAAGAATGATCATCTGAAAGAATTACCTTGGTTTCCATTATATAGACCCATCATATTGTTTTCAAAATTAGGAAGAAGAATGTTCACTCACTTTCCCATTTTCTTAAATTCTTTAGCACAGCATTCAATGCCTTTAGTGATTTTGTAGCATATGCTTCCACATTCCATCCAGTGCCACTCTCCATCATCTATACACACTATCTAGTAAAATTTGAGTGCCTGTCATTCCCTAAGCTTACATAAATATTTGCTTATTCCTTTCCTTTTGTCTAGAATTTGCTTTCCTGCAACCACTCTGGATAAAACCTTAATCATTGTTCAAAGCCCGACTTAATTGACATCTTTGGGGAAAACCCTCCCAAATGCCTTCCTAAGCAGAATTTGTTCCTTAAAGTACGATCCTCTAGCATATTGTAATAGCCCTACTACAGCATTTGTCATACTATCTAAGTATCCCATTGTTCTTGGACTTCTCTCTTCTACTCCACTAAGATATTTTTTGGTGGGCTTATCTCTCTCACTCATACCTCTTGCTGCCTCATTAAATGTTTGATGCAAGAATGTGTGAAAGAAAAAAACTAGCATTTTTCTCTTTGCTCTCCTGTTTTCTTACTCTTTCATTTTACAGAAGAGAAAAACAATACGGTCCAGAGAGATTCAGAGTCCTGACCTAGGTAACAATATCAAAGCTGAAAATGCAGAATTAAATCAAAAGATCCCTGATGGACCCATGAATATGTCTAACATTAGGGCAACTACAGTGTGCTTTTTACCATTGACAAGAATCAAGTATATAGTGGAGAAGAACCACAAGCAGTATAAAGAATGAAGAAAGCAATAATATTTACTAAAATTATGCAAATTCAGTTTTAAATCTCCAGTGAAAACTCTTACACACTTTGAAAAATATATCAGTCTCCAGCAAAAAGGAGTATTCCTTCTGGATCTGACCTCTTCTTTCCCCAAACTGCTAGTATACTCAACCAACTAGACACCACCAAACCCAAGTGCTGGCCATGCGTGAATGGTAATGAAACCATCAGAGGGAAGTCATGGTGTCAGTTTTCAGGAGTGAGAGCATCACCTCAATAGTGGTTTCTGGGAGTGGGGGCGTTGAAGACAGAGATTTTGACTCTGCTTTTCTCTATTTCTGCATTATAATCCTTCAAGTCCATATGAGTGATCAAAACAATCTTTAATAAAGGAAACTTCATCTGAGAAAAAAGGAATACTCTGATGTTAACAATTTATGTAAATTCAATGAGTATAAGAATCTTGAAGGATTCTAATAATACGTTGCTCATGCCACTCACTGAATTAGCAGAAACAAAGATGAGGCAAAGATTATTACCCATTGGGCTCCAATCCCTCAGCTTCCAAGGCTCCAGACATTGCAGGGAATGGTAAGCAAGGAATTTTACTTTAGCTTAGGAAGCATCCCCCCTGTGAGTGACTTTCTGGAAGCTACAGAAAGTGAGAAAGTGTAATTTCATCATTATCATTATCACATCAACAAGCCCACTGATGTGTTTATAATGTACAGGAGTATTCCTAAAACATTTGGCCATAATTGCTGGGTCTATTCACAGGGCACTCAAGATTCTCCAAGAGTGCCATGGAACAGGATGCTAATGGCATGTAGCAGTGATAGAATGTCAAAATGATGATAGTTTAAGATATGTGAGATATCAACAAGGTTGATGGCAAAAGAGAATTTGGAACATTGTCTCTGTAGGAAAAGAGAAAGGCTTATTTTAGCTAAAATGGCATTTTATTCCATAATCATTATCATCATCATCATTCTGTCCCTAAGTAGTCATTATCAGGATTCACAGGGTCAGGGTTACATCACACACACAGGCATGTACATACACACAAATGGATTTAAGCAATCTCAGACTCTGCTCTGCCTGGCTCCTGTTTGGTTTTGAGTAGGTGGGTGTAGAAGTACAACTGACCCTTGAGCAACACGAGTTTGAACTGCATGGGTCCACCTACATATAGTTATTTTTCCAATAAATACAGTACATTACTGTAAATGTATTTTCTCTTCCTTATAATTTTCTTTTTTTTCCTTATAATTTTCTTAATAACATTTTCTTCAACTTATTTTATTATAAGGCTACAATATATAATACATATAGCATACAAAATTTGTGTTGTTTATGTTATTGATTAGTAAGGCTTCCAGTCAACAGTAGGCTATTAGTAGTTAAGTTTCAGGGGAGACAAAAGTTATATGTGGATTTGCAATGGCTCAGGAGGTTGATGCCCCTCCACCCACATTGTTCAAGGGTCAACAGTAACTAGAAATATATATATTTAGTCATGGCCATGAAATTAGGGATTACAATAAGAGTGATATGGGTACACAAGAGTAAAATAATTTGTATAGGTACACCAGGTAAAGAGAATCTCTTCTTCATCATACATAAAGTCTTAAAAAGCATCAGCTCATTTCCCCTTAAGCTTTGCATGTTCTGGCTCCTATTGTCTTTCCATTTACATCCTTTACTCTAGTGTCTCAGCCATTTCTATGACTTCTGTATATTGATGATATCTTAAAATCTGAGGTCTAGATTCAATTCTAATTGCCTATTAGGATTGGATATTGGTATTCTGCAGATACCTCAAATTCAACACATTCAAAATCACAGGACAACAGTGAATCAAAGATTGGTAGTTTTGTTTTTAGTGAAGAGATTATATGATAATGTCCAATGACAACAAATTTAGGATATTGTTTCTCAAACTTCCAGTACCCATGAGCTAACTAGTTCATTGATATACAAAGACCAGTAATTTTTACATTTTTTAAGGGATTCATCACCATTTTAGACAATTAAAAATAAAACATTTTAAAGAAATATTAATGTTTTTAAAGATTTACTTATTTATTTGAAAGAGAGAGAGAGAGCAGGGACGGGGAAGAGGGAGAGGGAGAGAAAGAAATTCAAGCAGATTGTGTGCTGAGTGTGGAGCCCAATGCTGGGCTCAATGCCAAACTCTGAGATTACAACCTGTGCCAAAACAAAGAGTTAGTCCTTTTAAGTGACTGTGACACTTAGGCACCCCAAAAATGTTTCTTAAATCAAAAAGAGGGATGAAACTGTTTCAAATTTATAATAGGTTATAAAAAGAATTTTTTTGTCTGTTTCACCTGAGGCCACAAGACAATAGCCAATATGCTTTTATTCTGAAACGAGGTGCTAAACTATTTACAAATATGTTTATTAAGGGTAGGAAGGAGATCAGAGTTTGAAAAGAAAATCATACTGAAAAATATTATTGAAGTGTTGTGACATTTTCTTTCTTATCCACAAAAGGAAATGGAGAGATGTTCTATGTACCTCACTTCAAAGAGGAAGAGAAAGGAGATAACTCATGAAACTTGATATGTGATTTAGAGTTCGTGGAATAAAGTAAACTTGTGTCTGATTCACAACACAAAAATTTAAAGGAAAGAAGGCTAAGGGAAGTAGAATGAGGATTGTAATTACACACTTCAATTTCCATCTATGGTGGATCAAGTGTATATGTTTCCAGCAGACAATACTTTAACTTTAAAAAACAAAACAACCCAGGCATGCAAGAAAATCAAATAACCAAGAACCAAGAGGGAGGAAAAAACAGAAGATCCAAATATGCAAGAAGATCAAATGACCAGAAAATAAGAGAAGTTTAAAAAACAAACAAACAAACAAACAAAAAACCACTGTAACTCTTAGGTGACTAGAAATCAGTTATCAGACATGAATTTTAGAATATCAGTGATTATTATTTAAAGAAATAGGTGGCAAGACAGTGAGTTTCACCAGATAACACAATCTATAAGAAAAATCAAATGGGAATTACAGAAATGAAAAATATAAATAACTAAATTAAAATTTTGATAAATGGGTTAAACAATATATTTAATAGGGTACAAGGAAGAATTGGTGAACTGGAAGTGGATCAATAGAAAATACCTGCACTGAAATCACAAAGAGAAAGAAGAGAAAAACCTGCCAGAAACATATGAGACCACGTAAAAAACAAAAACAAAATCCCACCAACCTGATAAGTATTAGTGTCAGAAGGAAAGGGGAGAAATAATGGGTCAGAAGCAATATGTGAAGACAGGTTAGCTGTGAATTTTGCAAAACTGACAAAGGACATAAAACAGTAGCAACATAAAGATTTTGAGGTTCTACCAATGTCAAGGAGTATGAATATAAAGAACCACACCAGGTACATCATAGGGAAACTGCTGAGATTCAAGTCAGGGAGACAGGGCTCATTACCTTCAAAGAGCAATAATAAGATTGATGGCTGACTTTTTGACAGAAGCTATGCATTGTCCAGAAGGCAATGAAATTACATTTTTAAAGTGCTGAAAGAAAAATCTGCTGACGTAGAATCCTATAGCTACAGAAAATAGACTTCCAAAATGAAATTAAAAAAAAAAAAAGATAAATTCTAAGTGGATTGCAAACCTAAATGAAAATTAAAAAAAAAAAAAGAAGAGGAAGAAGGAAGGAAGGAAGAAAGGAAGAAAGGAAGGAAGGGAGGGAGGGAGGGAGAGAGGGAGGGAGAAAAGGCAAGGATACAGACAGGTAGGAAGGAAATTAACTTCTAAAAATGAGTTTAAGAGAATACCTTCATGACATTCAGGGTGGGAATATTTTCTTATACAGGACAGAGGTTACTAACTATAAAGGAAAAGACTGAAAAATCAGGTTCATAAAATTGGGAAATTTGCTCATCAAAAACACCAGTAAGATATGTGAAAAGAGAAGCCCCAGACAAGAAGACATTCATAATCCATACGTGTGACTCTGGATTCATTTCTATAACCCATAAAGAACTCCTACAAAACACTGAGAAAAAGCCCAAAAGCCCAGTTTTTAAGTAACAGTCAGAAGACTTATTTAGGTATTTCAGAAAAGATGATATCCAAATGATTAGTAAGGTTTGAAAAGGTACTCAGTATCACTAGCTATCAAGGAAATTGCAACTGGAAATGGTAATAAGATATAAGCACTAGAATGGCAAAAAATGAAAAAGGTAGAAAAACATCAGATGTTACAAGGATAAGGAACAACTGGAATCCTCAGTGCATTTAAATAAGTTCAATGAATTTGAAAACTGGCAGGATCTCCTAAAGCTCAACACATAAACATTCCATCACCCAGAAATTCTACTTCTAGATATAAACTCAACGGAAATCCATACCAGCTGACATGTAAGGAATGATTACAGTAGCACAACTTGTAATGGCTAAAAAATAGAAAAGTCCAAATGTCCCACACCTCATCTCCTCTGCTCTAGCGGACAGGTATTTCTTTTTTTTTTTTTTTTTTTTTAAAGATTTTATTTATTTATTTGAGAGAGAGAGACAGTGAGAGAGAGCATGAGCGAGGTGAAGGTCAGAGAGCGAAGCAGACTCCCCATGGAGCTGGGATGTGGGACTCGATCCCGGGACTCCAGGATCACGCCCTGAGCCGAAGGCAGTCGTCCAACCAACTGAGCCACCCAGGCGTCCCATAGCAGACAGGTATTTCTGCATCTGTTCCCACCCCTCTCCATCCCCATGAGACATTGATTGCCAGCCAGAGGGAGATGCCACACTGCACAAAGAGATAGAGGATGGATTCTTCAGAAGAGATCTAAGCTGTCTAAATGAAGGGTCAAAATTAAAAGCCTCTTTAAAGACCCATATTCTCACTGACCAGCTAACAGACTCTATGGTAATGTAGCTGTGGGAACCTTCTGGTTAGCTTGAGAAGAAGGGGCTCTACATCTCTAAAGAACTGATGTGTATCTATGAACAGGCTATCTGGGAAGTGTGGCTTTCCAGTGATAATTACACAGTAGACAGCAGGTATGTTTACCAAGCATTTCTATAACGAGCATACAAATTGTAGGAGAAGCATTGTCCATTACTCAGTTTATTAATAGACAGGAGTTAATGAATATAAGGAAAAAATTCACATTGTAATATGTAAAGAAGCAGAATTTTTCTCTTTTTATTCTATCTAGACCATAGCACACCCTATAGCCTTTTTGGATATAAGGTTTAATGCATAGACACATCATTAAGCATTGACATGATGTTCTTACTGTCCTGTTTTTAAAATACAACTGAGTAACATATCTCAAATACAAGCTTCTCTCCCCACTTGACTTTTGCTCAGCACCTATTGGATGCAGATCCTACAGAGAGAGTGGCATCCGTACCTCCACCCTTCATAGTTACACAAGTCTTCTCTGAAGCGTAGAAGAGGTCCCTAAATCACAGGGAGCTCGAAAGCTCACAGTGACTGAACTGGGAATTCAGACCAAATCTTCGTATATCCCTTGCAATTCTCAAACGCCTTTTCCAAAGTGCACATGGATGATGACCCAGAAGGTGATTCCTGATTCTCCCCAAGCAGGAGACATTGCAAGTTGTCTTCCATCTGCCCCACCAGGGGAAGGACTTTTGCACATACAGCCCGAGGGTAACATTCCAACAGAGGCTTGAAGCAGAGGCCAAGGCCAGGTAGATCAAGGACTTGGTGAAATCTCAATGAATTATACCTCCTTCAAACCTCATGCCACTCTTTCTAATTATGGAAGCTTGCACAAGAAAATGCCTAAGTTTCAGGAGTTCTCACCTGTCTAAACGGGACAAAAAAAAAAATCTGGCTTTGAGAGATTGCTGTGGGAATTAAATGAGAAAATATTTAGCTTCATAGGGCCTGGTACAGAGTAAGCACTGAATATCTATTAGGCTTATTATCTTTATTGGTTTTATTGTTGTTGCTATCACAGTAACAATTAATATCATTTTATGATCTCAGACACCTAAACATAATTTCCATATTAGGGCACAGCAGTATTGTTAGATATCTTTTGGGAAAGAAATAGGTTTCCTGTATTCTACAGCTTTTTGGATTCATTTATTAACTCACTGTAAATTTGTTTTGTTTCTCTTATTACAATGTTCATCAGATCAGCAATACATATTGAATGAATAAAAATAATGATAATTAACATACACCAAGTGAGTCAGGAATACATCTGAGAGCTTTACATGCCTTACCTCACAACCTCCTCACAATATGGGTACACTTGCTATCCCTACATGATAAATTCACTGAAAGAATTCCACTGTATTTCTTCTGTCTACCGTCCGGTCCAAAGTTTGTTGTTTGCCACCAGGAAGGGAAATCCCTTTATATTGCTCTGCTGATGGGGTACACAAGATATATAGATGACCTGAAGGACAGGGTGCCCAGCAATGACTCTAGAGGCCAGTGAAGGAGTCCCACAGGACATGGACCAGGCCTTAAAGTATGATTAAAGAGTGACCAAACAGAGTCAAATCAGAAAAAGCCAGGGAAGCATAAGTCCTGTAAAGACTGGAAATATTGCAGAGGCTGGAGCTGAAGGAATGGCAAAGGGGGAAAGGCAGTCTGGGAGACGAAAGGACAGCCAGGGTCAACTGTGAAAGACCAACATACCCAGTGACAGTGTTGGCACTTGACATTGTAGGGATTATGGCAATGAGGAACACTGAAAGGATTTAAGCTGCGGCATTAAGTGCTCTCTTCCCAAACCCTTCCTTAGACCTGCCACCACAGGCACTGTGAAGGTTTATAATACTAGACACCAAGATAAACTGAATACAGAACACAGGGAATACAGATTATATGAAAAATGAGAAGGTCTTGCAGGAAGTCCATGATAGTGGAGCTGGAAAAATGAGATTAATATGGAGAGAAGAGGTAGAATGGGCAAGGTTTAGTGGCTAATGGGATGTGGCTGGTGAACAGGAGGGGAGAGAACAGCAAGATTTCCAGGCTGAGGGGCTCCTGGGTGGCTCAGTCAGTTAAGCATCTGTCTTCTGCTTAGTGGTGATCGTAGGTCCTGGGATCAAACCCTGCATCAGACTCCAAGCTCAGTGCGGAGTCTGCTTCTCCCTCTCTCTGTGCCCCTCCCCTTGCTCTCTCTCAAATAAATAAAGTCTTAAAAAAAAAAAAAAAAAAGATTTTCAGTCTCAGTGACCAAATGGATGATGATGACAATAAACAAAATGAAAACACAGGACAAGGAAATACGATTTTTCTTTTCTTTTTGGTTAGTGAGGAAGATAATGGTTCATTATTGGGCATGTTGAGAGGGAGAGAAGAATTATAAGAATTTGCAAAATTCTTGATTACCAAGTTGGAAAATATTTAAAGATTAAAAAAAAATGTGGAGGGGCTCCCTGTGAGACTACAGAAGAGTCTCCTAGTGGTTGGAACTTTGCGTTGGGTTGGACATCTTGGGTTTATGTCCCGCTGCTGCCACTACAAGCCACACAGGGTTGTGTAGAATTGTGGGTAAAATGTTAAATACCTAAATCTACCTAGACATGTTGACTATAGACTCCTACTTCTGGGAATTTAACTAAGGCAAATAATCAGGAAGGCTCAGGATATGTGGACATTCAATATAGCATTGTTTATAGCAGCAAAAAATGGAATTAAATATTCAAAAATAAGAAGTCATGGCAAAACTATATGGTAGAATACGAAGCCAGTAAAATGATGCTTGGTTCTGTCTGTTTACTGGAAAGATGCCCACCATTCTGAGGAAAAGGTGGGTGTTCATCTGTGTGACCAGAGTGATACCATCTCTTTCCTCCTCCCCCCAGGCACTCTCTCCAGAGACCACCTCTCTGACAAGACTTCTCTGAGCCTACTTCCCATGTCACTATCATTTCACTCAGTTTATATCCTTATTATTCCTCAAGCTTCTTAAGTATCTCTATACCTACCATCAAAGAGCAATCTTGTGGGCATCATCATGGTGATACTTAAATGAGTTAATTTGTATTAAATGAGATAGTACTTAAATACATAAATATACCTGGTGTAAAATTAGTACTCAATAATTGCCAACTGTAATTATGCTTATTCTCCCTTGCTAATAACTCTGTGTTGAGTATTTGTTTTTCTCTTCCTGATGTCACTCTGAGATCTTCTAGAAGTCCCCTGTAAATGCTAGATAACACTAATGGTTGAAAATAATGAAATATATACCAACATTTGAGAAAACCAGATTGTTTATTACTGTGACAAGGAAATGGGCTTTTAAAAATCCCTTTCTGGGGTGCCTGGGTGGCTCAGTGGGTTAAGCCTCTGCCATTGGCTCAGGTCATGATATCAGGGTCCTGGGATCAATCCCTGCATCAGGCTCTCTGCTCAGCAGGGTGCCTGCCCCCCCCAATCTGCCTGCCTCTCTGCCTACTTGTGATCTCTCTCTGTCAAATAAATAAAAAAAACCTTTAAAAAAATAAAAATTAAATAACTAAAATCCCTTCCTATGATGAACATATTATTTATCATACATATGCATATATACATATAATGAATATATTAGTAGTTCCTTAAAAATAAGATGAGTAACAGGGTTTTCCTGTATTTAAATATTTAGAAGTTTATCAATCCTTAAAAGAGGAATTGAATAACACTAACTAGTGCTTTGAAATTAATATGTAACATATTATCTTTTGGTAAAGAAAAGAACTCGAGGGCGCCTGGGTGGCTCAGTGGGTTAAGCCGCTGCCTTCGGCTCAGGTCATGATCTCAGGGTCCTGGGATCGAGGCCCGCATCGGGCTCTCTGCTCGGCAGGGAGCCTGCTCCCTCCTCTCTCTCTGCCTGCCTCTCTGCCTGCTTGTGATCTCTCTCTGTCAAATAAATAAATAAAATCTTAAAAAAAAAAAAAGAAAAGAACTCGATCAGACATTCTGAAGGTTTGAAAAATACATGCCCATCCCCAAACTTAACATATCATTCTTATGGGTCATGGGTGCTTTACTAGCGAATGTAACATGGTTTCTGAAGCAAATGCACATGGAACCACATACAGCCTATAATCTGCTATTTAATGCAAGTCTAAATACATGATCTTTAAAATCTACACCCAAGGGACGCCTGGGTGGCTCAGTTGGTTGGTCGACTGCCTTCGGCTCAGGTCATGATCCCGGAGTCCTGGGATCGAGTCCCGCATCAGGCTCCCAGCTCCACGGGGAGTCTGCTTCTCCCTCTGACCTTCTCCTCGCTCATGCTCTCTCTCACTATCTCTCTCTCAAATAAGTAAATAAAATCTTTAAAAAAAAAAAATCTACGCCCAAAACTAAAGATGAATACACACACACACACATTTATAAATACACTCATGCCCTCCCACACACAAACAATTCATGCCAAAAAAAAAAAAAAATAGACCAAATATCCAGGGTCCACCCCAAACTTTTTTTTTTTTCTTTTTAATTTGAGAGAGAGAGAGAGACAGAAAGAGTGCCCATCAGAGGCTTAACCGACTGTGCCACCCAGGCACCCCATCCCATACTTGTAACACATAATGAAGTAGCCCAAGAGTCCCCAGGCTGGCTTAGCCTCATGGCAACAGCTAACTTCTCAGAGGACAAGAAAATGAAATAGCATTTGAATGCCATATTTGGGAATCTGAATTTTTCAAACCAATTACTGGAAGTAGAATCTTTTCATACATTCCTCCTCTCTCCCTCGTTCCCAGTAGCCTTAGAGCCACTTATCTTGACTTCCGTTTGAAATATTACATTGTTACGAAGTGCTGGGGATCGGAGCTGGGGAGCAGGTGTGGCTGTGTGGGCTGCTGTGCTGGCAAGAATAAAATCTTACCATGATAATCTTAATAAGAAAAAATCTCTTGCACATTGGGGAAAATTAGCTCTTCTATCTTAATTGTGCTTTATTTACATGCCCCCAATTTGCTTATTTCACAGTATTTTTAAAAACATTCACTAAAAATTTCAAATCGTATATTTTCATACAGAAGAGGTCTTGTCATTTCAACATAAAAAGATAAAATTAAGTAGGTTTCTGAAAGATGCTGGACCAAGACACAAAGCAAACAGTGCTAAGTAGCCAAATAATGAGAAGTAAAACAATCATAAAGCACGTGCACGCGCACACACACACACACACACACACACTGATGTTAGTTAAGAAAGTGGGAAATGTTACTACTTAACATAATGCAAAAAAAGAAGAGGATTTGCTCTTCTTGACTCCTTCACAGATTGATTTTTCATTGCTTCCTCCTTTTATGAGGTCTTAGTTATATAAAGACCAGTATTATTCAAATTAATGATTTTGAATAACACACATTCCTTTTCCTGTATTTTTCCTCTCTCATCTCCTTTGTGACTCTCATAGTTTTGTGTATCACCTCTATTGTAATGAGATGAATACCTAATTGTTCTCCCATAAGAGAAATGACATGTTAATGAGAGTATGCTAAATATAAAAGTACGCGTGTACAAGTGTTCCTTCTGTGGAATTTGGGGAGTCAGAAGGGCAGTCCCTGTAAAGTACCGAGGAGAAATTCTGATTCTGGTTTCAGGAGAGAGACACTTGTGTTTTCATTCCCATGAAATCTATCAGAAGCCATTTTGCATGGCCAGAGCAAGGCCGCTTGATAAGGCTGCAGTTGAAAATGCACTTCTTTGGCAAAATCTCTGATACCGTAGGACAATGGAGCAGTCTGCACACTTCACGGTATGAAATTTGGGGAGGAATTGGCAGGCACATGTGTACCTAAGAAAGTCCATCCTAATTTGAGGACAGGTTTTGTTAATAAACCAGGACATAAAGGTTTATCTTCCCCTTCCAAAATAAAAAAATAACTGCAATGTCAATAAAATGCTTTTGGTTAAGCTCTGCTTGCATGAAAGTATTGCCCACAGCACCATATCTTTTATGCTGGTGGATAGCTATGCTTCAACTCCTCAAGATCTTAAGCAACATACATTTAACAGCATGACACGTTAAAGGAAGAACAAATTTCTTTTCTTCACACCAGATGGGAATAAGGAACGTGAGTGTTGTGCACAATGAAACACTATCTATAAATCTAGCATTTTATCATCCCATTTCAGACTATAAAATTAGAAGATTCATCAGTTACACCTCCACTCTTGAAATATACCTGCTGAGGTATGGGGTCCCCCTGGGAAGACGGATATGGAGAACACATTCAGAGGGGTGAAGTCATACATCAGTGAGCGTGATGGGTTAGCCGGAGCTGTGACCCTGGTAGCCAGCTGCATTTGCGTTATGCTGCAGGATGTCAGGAGCGTGCCAGGAAATGGAATTATTAGGAATCTGCTTATTACCGACTCTATACCTCACGGGCCTTCTGGAGATCTGATTTCATATTTTCTCTACATACAAAGACATCCACAAACAATAATATTAAGATAACATTCAAAAAATATTTTGATAACATTCAAAACTAAAAAAATATTTTCCTCTTGTTAGGATCCCATTTTATTAAGGAGAAAGAAGCTGTTTTTCACCTATTTCTTTTCCCTCCCTTCTCTTTCCCAGTTCTTTTTTTTTTAACAATTTTTTTTTAAGATTTTATTTATTTATTTGACAGAGAGAAATCACAAGTAGACGGAGAGGCAGGCAGAGAGAGAGAGAGAGAGAGAGAAGCAGGCTCCCTGCTGAGTAGAGAGCCCGATGCGAGACTCGATCCCAGGACCCGGAGATCATGACCTGAGCCGAAGGCAGCGGCTTAACCCACTGAGCCACTCAGGCACCCCTCTCAGTTTCCAGTTCTAATCCACATCCAGACTCTTTGTCCTCATGATGGTAACAGTGACAGGTGGAATTTGTATGGTGTGAAAAATATTTAGAGCACTTCCCCCTTCGTTATCTCATGCCTGTGGCCACCTGGAGAGATTGGGGCATAAATGGCTTAATGATGACCAACAGCTGGGAGGAAAACGTAGCTATTCCCAATACTTTCCCAGTGTTGGTTTTTTCCCCCTCTCTTGAGGCACACTTAATGTGCAGGTGATATTAATAAAATGGGTAAAATAACATGTCAGAGATTCTTTGCTTTCTGAATTCTTTTTTCTTTTTCTTCTTGACAGAATATCTGTAGAACCCAAGGAAAACATCTCTGGCCACTTTCCTCCCTGAGTCATATTAGATGGGCTTCTTGGCTACTTCAGGCCTAGAAAGTTTACCCCGATTTAACTGATTTGAGAAATTAATCATACATAATAAACCACTCCAAAATGTAGTAGTTTAAAAAAACCATAAGCACATGTTGCTTTGGTAGCTCACTGGCTTAGGAATTTGGGAGCAACTTAGTTCAGCGGTTGGACTTGAAGAAGTCATTCATGAAATCCCAGTGCGATATCCGCCATATCTGCAATTATCAGAAGACAAAAGTATCAGCTTCCAAGATGGCCCACTCACATGACCAGCAATTGGTCTGGCTGCTGGTAGGAGGCCTCTGGTTCTGTCCACATGAACTTCTCCCAGGGCTGTTTGAGTGTCTCCAGAAGTAGAGCAAGTAACCCACAAGAGCATTTATGACCCAACTTCCAAAGCTACACCATCATCTCCACTGGGTTCTATTTACTACACAGGCCAGCCTAGATTCAATCTGTGGAAATACCTCATGTGGGAGGTCTTAGAGGCTGGTATGATTACCATGGATTTCCCTGTATGAGCCACTGAACATTCCATTGCTCCCAAGAACCCAGAATGTCTTGAGGAGTGCACATGCTGACAGAGGGGTCATGCCATTTTGCTGTCCAAGTGGTATTTTCATTCAACATCACCCTCATTCTTACTTTCCCTGGGGGGAACTATCCTTCCAACACATGGCTACCATGGAAACCATCCTGGATTTACATGTCCCTGACTCCCTAATCATGGTTTGTTGGTTCGGGAGTAGGTAACTGATCCAAGAGGTAGAGGGACATTGAAAATACCATCCCCATGGCTACCACTGATTTGTCCAAGTGGGACATCTGACTCAAACTAGATCCATACAGTCCCTCCCTAGGATTTTGAACTCAAGATCAAAATAAATGTGAAGGAGGTCTCTCTTCTTCTAATGGTTGAAGTATAAAATACAAAACTGCTTCACATGAAGGAGCTGGTGAGAAAGACCAGTAGAGAGCAAAGCAGAGATCAGTAAAGAAGACAGAAAGCTGGGCTCCTATCAATCTAAATTTTGTCTGGTCTTAGTGGGGAGAAAATGTACTTGACTTTGTCTAATCTGCTTATTGTCTCCTTTATCTGCAAGCCTCTCTTCTAGTGGTACTGGGTTGAATAAAGGAAAGAGCTCACATGGCCCTGTGGCTCTGGAACACAGTGGTTCTTAGAGCTCTCTGACTCCTCTGACCACTGGTCGGTGGCCTCTTATCCATCTGATCACTGCTTACCCTGACAACATTCACAGCTGTGGGTCCTGGATTGTGAAACTCATGATTTCATCTCTCTGCCGGCACTCTAGCATTGACTGCCCTTTGCTGGCCAATGACAAGGCCTGCCTCTAGCTCTTATTGGCTGTGGAAAATACAGAGCCTCTGCAGCATTCTCCCTGAGACCTCAGGATCATGGGATCTTTCCACAGCCCTTGCAGCCTCCTGGGATATCAAACAGAAAACCTTTGTCCTTAGCACTTTCTTCCACTCACCTAACAGGCCTAAGCCCTGCCTATCTTACCTCTCCTTTCCAGTGTGGACCCGAGTCAGGAGGGGGTGGTTTCTCTCTCTTCTACTTGAGGCTTCCCTTACATAAAATTCTAAGCTCTCTCTCAAGCCTGACCTTCAAGCTTGTTATGCCACCACAATATTGACAAATCACCTTCCTCTAATCCTGGGAAAATAAAGGAAGGCTTTAAGGGGAACAAGGACTTGAGAGGAACATTTAAAATAAGCTTACAGTTTTAAGGGTATCTGGGTGTATCAGTTGGTGAGGCGTCCAACAATTGGTTTCATCCTGGGTAGTGATCCCATGGGTTATGAGACTGAGCCACCTCAGGGTCCACACTCAGCAGGGAGTCTGCTTGAGGAGTCTGCTCTTCCCCCAACTCATACTTGCTTACTCTCTCTCTAAGATAAATACAGAAATCTGTAAAAAATATTTTTAAAATATTTAAAATATTTAAATATTTATTTAAATTAAATTAAATTAAATTTTCATTATTAAATAAATAAATACTTAGTTATTTAATTTAAGTTTATTTAAATTAAATAAAAATATTTTTAAAATATTTTTACAGATTTCTGTATTTATCTTAGAGAGAGAGTAAGCAAGCACGATTGGCTATGATTCTTCTTCTAGAAGTTCCCATCGCCTCTGGGCTTCCCCTTGTGTGACTTGCAGCATTGCAGCATTGCTGGCTACATCTGTAATGGCCGTCACTATAAGAATATGATTCATGTCATCTTATTCACTGCTTACGTGTCCATTTCATAGCATGATCTTGGCCATAGACTGAATGCGCAGTTAGTAAATGTGTGTTGAATGTAGGATGAATGGACACAACTTTTTACAATGGCAATTTGGTTACATGTGTCAGAAGTTCTTAAAGTCCTTAGAGATTTAACCCAAGGAATTCATAATGGATATATGCATGCAATTGTTACAGAAATGTTCAGGGCAGTGTGGTTTATGCTAGGAGAAAGTTAGAAAGAGTTGAAATGTACAAAACTGAGTTCTGTTTGAAAAAATTATGGCATTGTCTCAGAAAGGGCTACTATGCAACCATTAAAGATGACAATATTTATAATAAAATCACGTTTTGGTAAATCTGTGTTTACTGTGTGTGTGTATAAATGTACATGCCAAGAAAATCAGAAGAATGGGCAATCATATGTTAATTGTGGTTATCTTTAGATGGAAAATTTTGTCTACTCTTGTCATTTTATTTTTGTTTATCCTTATTTCCTCAATGTTCTAATAAAATGACATATATATCTGTTGTCATAAGAGTAAAGCAACAATACCAAAAACTGGGTTGACAATCTCATGGCATGAGCCCCAGGAAACCAGCTAAACGAATTCAAACTCATCAGTATCCCCATTTTCAATAAGGGCCTCCCCCAGTCTCCTTGAGAAAGTTATATCCATGTGCTTGTCCAAGGTACCTACAACATGATTTATACTTGTCTACTCTCCAATCCTCCTGCTCTCCAGCAGATGGGCTGGGCAGCAGTGTATTAGGCTAGGTACAAACTAGTCTTCAGTGAAGCATTCGTTTATTGATGCCAATATTGATCTGGGCTAAGACAACCCTAAGACCCTTTGTGCATGCAACCACCAAAATTCAAAGAGGCTTCCCTGCTGATAGGAATCCCAAAGAAATATAAATTAGCACTGGGATGTTAGACCTCTTAGCTCTTCCCAGCAGGTGTGCTGATTTGGGACAGAGCGCATTCTTCCTAAGCCATTTCAATGTGGGTCGACACCCTTAGATCCTAGGAACTCCCAGAAGATCTGTATTTGGTACATGGACTAAGAGAACAGAGGGTCTTCTAAAGACAAAACCATGAATTACCAGACTGTTTTTCCTGATTGCATGGGGGGAGATATAGGACAAAGGAAGAGAAGTTGGTAACAGCATTTCCTCAGCAGAAGGGGTAATTGCCTCAGGTACAGCCACTGATAAGGTAAGCACCATGTCTAGTCCCTTGGAGCCCAGTTTGAACGTCTCCTGCACCTGCGCCACGGCCGCTGCTACTGTCCCCAGCCTCGTTTCTCTGCATATTCCGCCTCACCCTGACCTCACTGAGTTCTAACTTGGGCACTCATTTTTTAGAACTGTGCCTTCTTCTCTGAAAACAGTTTTAACTCATCTTTTTCTAAAGGATTCATTTTTAGAAAATGAAATTAGGGATTAAATTCCTAATGAAATGATTACTTCTGTAAGTGACAGAAATGAAATGCCCTGACAAACCTTGCAAGATAATTGTTCCTTCGGTAATGTTTACCATCATTACCTAGCCTGAATTTCAGACTTTTCAGCTTTCACCCCCAAACCAGAGCAACACAATTAATCTGATTAAAAAGGAACCATTTATAGTTACAAATTGCCTTTCATCTTGGTTTGATCAAAGCACTCCACTGATGATAACTTGTTCTGATTTACTATAATTTTTATATTGCTCGTTACTATCAAACCAAGAGCTTTAATCCTTATAGTTATGTGGGGGTTGTTTTTTTTTTTAAACTGAATTACAAATTGAGGTGTCACACAAAAGTTACTTAAGAATTTTTTTCTTTTTCCACTCAGCTTCCAAGTAGTTAATCCAATTTGCCAGGATTCTAATTACAATTCTCTTGCTGGGGCCCGAGCTCATGAGAACTTGTACAAAGATAATATACCGTGGTTTAGGAAGTGAGGGGAGCAGGAAAGAAGAGGAGGTTACTAAATTAAAATTTGTATGAATGCCTTAGATATGAATTCTGAGTCTTTTTAATAGAAATGACTGAGTCCCCTGCATAGACCCTAAGAAGATGCCTTCTCAAACTAAAAGACAAAAATACAAAAATTTTCTCCCAACTTTACTTTACATGCTCTTTTATCCTTGCAAACTCATCTGATGCATGCTTGCTGGGCTGCTGTCTCGCACAAATTATGCCGTATCAACTGCATAAGAAAGGGCTCATGACTTTCTGTGTATTCAGTCTACCCCATAATGCTCTCAGGGCAATGACCAGTTCTCCAGGAGCTTGACTAAATAAACATTTAGTCAAAATGTTTGAAAAGTATAGACTAGAAAAATTACTTCTATCCAATGCAAATAAAAATAAGCATCTAGAATTCAGTGCATTTTTTCTGCATCTTATGAAGCCCAAGGTGATTCCTTTTTTCTAAATAAAACCACATTTTCTTATTTTTTAGCAGATTTTATTTATCTATTTGACAGACAGAGATCCCAAGTAGGCAGAGAGGCAGGCAGAGGTGAGTGGAGAAGCAGGCTCCCCACTGAGCCCCAAAGCAGGGCTTGATCCCAGGACCCTGGATTCATTACCTGAGCTGAAAGCAGAGGCTTTAACCCCCTGAGCCACCCAGGTGCCCCTAAAACCACATTTTCATCCCAAGACTCAGATTTTTTCTTAGAAATTGATTGCCAAATCGGCTACATTTGGGGATTCGGACTGGTAAGAAGGGAACCGAATTATCTTTCTAGAGTGGAAGATAGCTGTTGGTATGGGCACAGAACAAAGGTCCTTTTTTCCTTCCTTCCGGGGTTTCCTGATACAGCCTAGAACATGACCAGATCTAGAAAATGCCTCAGTTTCCACCACATCTTGTTATTAAATGAGCCCAGGGTGAGAAATTGCCTTTTGACACATTGATTATTGGAATCTTAGCAAAATCTCCATGGCTTTTTGGGTACTTTTTGCATCTGCTCAATTCCCCAAGTCTCAAATTCCTTCAGATTCAATGTGTTGAAGGACAGTAGCTATTAATATTATTTGAGTAATAATTTTATATTTACATAGTGACTTAAAGTTTTAAAATATTTGCAAAGACATTGTATCAGTTTGTTAGGGTTACCATAATAAAGTTTAACAGACTGGGTGGCTTAAACGAAGGAAACTGATTTCCTCACAATTCTGTGTGCTAGACATCTAAGAACAAGGGGCTAGCATAGCTGGTTTCTCCTAAGGTTTCTCTCCTTGGCTTGTAGATGGTTATCTTGCCAAGTGTCTTCACAAGGTCTTCCCTTTATGTGTATCTTTGTTCTAATTTTCTCTCCTTTTAAGGACAATAGTCATATTGGATAACAGACACCCATAGGACTTCATGTCATCTTGACAACCTTTTTTTTTTTTTAAGATTTATTTATTTTAGAGAGAGAGAAAGAGAATGCACCTGCCCAAGCTGGGGTCAGGGAGAGGGGCAGAGGGAGAGAGATAATCCCCAAGTAGACTCCCCACTGAGCACGGAACCCCATAAGGGGCTCTATCTTACAACCCTGGGATCACAACCTGAACTGAAACTGAGTCAGACCTTAACCGACTGAGCCACCCAGGCACCCCTTAACTTGATTACCTTTTAAAAGACACTATCTTCATATACAGTCACATTTTGAAGTGCTGGGGACTAGGACTTCAACATGTGAATTAGGGGAGGAGGAGATACAACTCAGTCCATAACAGGCCTGATTTCATTTCATAGCCTTCATTAGGCTAAGAACCTAAAATTTAAAAAAGAAAACCATCCAAACATTAGGTAGTATAGCTAAAATTGGGCCCCTGGGGCTCAGATTCCAAAATACCATGCTCTATCTACTACAATCTTCTGCCACTCAAACCAGTAGCTTATGTTTAACTGTCTGACATTCAAATACAATACCGGTATCTCACAGAATCTTCTCAGGACCGAGAATTATACATCACCCAAGGAACCATTTGGCCATCCTTTATACATCTCTACTTTGAAAGTCCTGAGGGGTAGGAGAGAAGGTTCTAAAATTCTCCAGCAGCTTGCTCTTTACCCACAACCTTTCAGTAGGGACCTTGGCACTGCGGATGCAATAAAGAATCATCTGACCAAAGTTTGACTCTCAAAAGTGTCCCAAATTTTGGCTGTGACTGAGAGGCAAGTGTGTCCAAAGGAGCGGGATGAGAATTCATCACTAATGTTGATCCCAACTCAGGTACCAGTTAAATTTGAGAGCAGACAGAGGAATCTAAGGGTAAGGGACTACCAGGGTGAGCAGGTGTTCCTGAGTCCCTTGCAGAGTCAGGCCAAGAAGAAAGCATCTGCTCCCATCATTCCAAAGTACCTGTGTGGTTCTTATATTTTAAATACCAAGAGTACTATTTGTTTGGAAAATTTAAAAATGTAAACAAAGATATGTGAATGCCCATTTACTGTTACTGCTAAAAACAAAAATAAAAACAAAATTATCCTGAGTGAAATAAGTCAAGCAGAGAGAGTCAGGTATCATATGGTTTCGCTTATGTTGGAGCATAAGGAATAGCATGGAGGACATGGGGAGATGGAGAGGAGAAGTGAGTTGGGGGAAACCGGAGGGGGAGACAAACCATGAGAGCCTGTGGACTCTGAGAAACAAACTCAGGGTTTTGGAGGGGAGCAGGGTGGGGGGTTGGGTAAGCCTGGTGGTGGGTATTAAGGAGGGCATATATTACATGGAGCACTGGGTGTGGTGCATAAACAATGAATTTTGGAGCACTGAAAAAAATTTTAAATTAAATTTTAAATTAAAAAAAAAATCAAATGGTGTTGCAAATGATTATGTTTGGTGCATGTAAAACTTTTTCTATGTATCCCTATACAGAAGTCAGGAGACCTTAATTCAAGTGCTTTGTAGTGTCTGTAAGAAAATCAGTAGATCTCACTGGATTTCAATTCCCTCACTTATAAAATATAGACTGGAGGATGTGATTTTTAAGGTTCTTTATAGCCCCAACTTTTTATGCATGAATTCAACTTTGGCCTTGTTTTCAGTTTCACCTTCACCAATTCCTCAAAGATGGAGCTGGTACAAAATGCAAAAGCTACAATGTCTTTCTCCAGTCCTAAGTCAATATTATCCTCCCATTCTCGTGAATTTCTCATGGCATTCACTGAGGCACAGGGACTGACCTAGCAGTGTAGGAAAAGGGATGAGATCCATTGGCAACACGGGCTAAGACAGCAAGTGCTCACACAAAACACGGAGAGAAAACGTGGCTGAAGCAGACCCCAAACAGGGAGCTGATACCCAGTTTAGGAAGGACACAAATCTAGGAAAAGCCAGAAGCCACAGCTTCCAGATTTGGATCCTCAAATTCATAACTGGGAATCTGCAAACAACTCAAAGCAGGTTGGGATCAAAAGGGCGAGGGGCAGAAGAGGCCAAGTATAGAGAGTGGGTCTAGCTGAGGGAAGGGGAAGTGACACACAAAAGGCATGCCACTTTTTTTTTTTTTCTTTTATCTGGCCATCTGTGCCAGAGTTTACTTTCCAGAGATAGATAGAGGAGTATCTTCTGTTCCAGTGTTCCTCTAGCAATTCGATACTCCACTAAGAAATGGGTTCTATTTCTTCTTCCTTGAAATTTGGGCAGGTTTGGGCCTTGTTGGTGAGCAGTAGGATGTGGGAGAACTGACGGTGATTTCTGACACTAAGTTATAAACATTGACATTTCTTGCTTGCTCACGAGGGCACTGACTTTAGACCCCCGAAGCCGCCATATACGTGCCTAACTGCTCTGAAACTGCTATGCGTATGGAAGCCCAAACTAGCCCATGGCAACAGAGCCCATGGGGAAGAACAGCAGCTGCGCCATGGGAGATGGCCAGCCTCGGCTCCGGCTACTCCCAGCCCTGTTTCCATCACTGTTTTGGGTCTAACCACGGCCTGGCTGCAATCGCGGGAGAGATCCCAAGCCAGTAGCACCCAGCCAAGTCCTTCCTGAATTTCCAGCTCACACAAGTTATGAGAGATTTTAAAACAATGGTTGTTTAAGTCATTAAGTAGTGGGGTGAGTCATATCAAAACAACAAATAATCTATAAATCATCCTTTATTATTTCCTACCTCCCCTCCCCAGTTCTGCTTCCAGTCTGAATTCGTCAAGCTCCGTCTACACATTCAGTCCTTTTCTTTCAATATAAACATTATACTATAAACTGAAACACCGCACAAGCTGATCGCAAGGTCTCAATGTCATTTTCTGCTCTCTTCATCAAGAACTAAATAACCCTAGTACAGCCATTTCTCTTCCTGTTTATATACAAATATTTTAAGCACTGAGCTGTCCCAGTTGTTTATATTCGCATCCATATTACCCCAAAGCAATTCGAAATTCAAAACATGTAATAAATCAGTGATTTATTTGTCTCAAATTTCTCTTCTCCCAGAATCCATTTATTTAACCAACCATATTTTATTGAGTTTCTCATTTGGAGGAGTGTGTGGTTTGCCTTGTTTTTATCCTTTCCTTGGTTCTTATCCTGGCTATTAAATAGGATTATTTGCCAATTTAATATCTAAAGGCACTTCATTCATTAGGAAAATAAAATAATAATGGTTCATCAGTCTAGGAAAAATGCAAAGGAGAAAAAATCAAATTTTATATTATGATTGATGTAGGTAGTTGAGCTTGGATGTGTTTATCAAATCTCTGAATATAGATAAATGCTCTTAAAAGCTAACTTACAGATGAAAAAATGGTTACTTATCCTAACTGCTGTTAAGAAAGTGACTGCATTTGTTCAGTAGGAAGAAGTGGGAGTGGGTTTGCAGAGTTATTCCTCCCTATGACATCCCGACCCATTTTTAGTAAAATCAACCAAAATCATGGGAAGGAAAACAGCATGTCATTTAAACCTGTCCACATTAGCTCTTCATAAGTCAGAAAAGCACAATCATTTAGTGTAGTATTTTTAGCATCAAAAAAAAAAAAAAATCCCCATCCTCAAAAAAATGTTCATTTATCCTTGAAATTGTTTTTGCTGTCACCACATGATGAATTCTGAAGAAAGGCTTAAGTATATTGTTGAATCAGTGTTGATTTAAACATAGATCGACCTCCCACATAGCCACCATCTCTGAGGTGCTGTGAGAACGGAAAGAAGCTAGAAAGAAATGATCAAAATTCCCCAAAATGAACCAATCCTCCCTCCGCCCAAAATGCCCTTCTATGGAAAACCGCAGTCCCTCCTCCACAGAATGTGAAGGACTTTGGTCTACAGCGACACATAAAAGGTATTGCTAAGGGAACATGTTCTAATTTTTAGAAGTCTTTTCCGCTGCTATCAAAAGCATCTTTCTACAATAAGAAAAAGACCAGAGTTACGCCTTACACTACTCAGGATCTTTCTCCCTTGGCCTCAGCATTTGGGGCTGGAGATACTATTTGTGGAATGAGGCTGAGGAAATGAGCCAAAATGAATTTCAGGCTTGCCAGAGCTTACAATCTTAATGCAAATTCAACAATTAGCAATGCCTCAGCTGTGAAAGCTGGAAAAAATTCCACACATCAGATGGTGAGAGAGGCTGCTTGAGAAAATCACTTCCATTTTACTGTTGTCATTCTGTCGTCTCGTAACTCAACTCATAACCTTGACAGCGGACCTTGTCCCTGTGAGTTACAAACTCCAGAAAGGTAACCTTCCTATTAATCCAAGCTAGAACTATATAAATGTAACAAGAGCCTGAGTGGGGAAAGAGTTTTAAAATATGACATGAGTTTTAAAATATAAAACAGGACTGTATCATCAGTTTCAAAAACAGCCTAGGTTAATGGATATCATCGAATGCCAAGAGGATCCAACTAAATTAAGATGCTTATAAGAATAAACAGCTCCACTGTATCCTTGTCAACTTAAACTATAGAGCATGTGTTATGTATAAAGGCATTTTTGTTTGTTTCTTGAGATTTTTGAAGCAAGCAGACAACACACACACACACAGCACACTCTACGGTCCTTCAGCCCTGAGTATGTTAGGATCTCTTTGCTTTCACTTTCCCACCTTGGTCTTTTTTTAGAAAGAAGGAAAAAAAATGTAGCTATGGATAAATATGTGACTATGTTCCCCACTCTTGTACGGAAGAATGACAAGCTGATATGACAAGCTGAGGAGAAACACCTGGAATCCTAAGGACTTCACATGCTAAACACATTTATTCCTTGTGGGGTTTCCCCCCAGATCTTTTCTTCTTAGTTCCCTTGTCAATCATTTCAGATGATGTCAACTCTGTGACTGTCCCCAAAGCTGACAGCCACATTCCACCCCAATCTTCCATTCAGTGACATATCACAACCAGTCTGGGAGTAAATCTTGCTATTTCCCTCAAAAACATTCCTCTTTGTAACCTTCCCTCATTGTCTTCCATCAAAATATCCTCAATTCCCATTAGACACTGTGCTTCAAAATGCAAATTTCAAAAATATCAATTTTTTTATTCAGGTATAATTGTGTTATATTAGTTTATTATATTTAGTATTATACTATTATATTTTATTCAGGTATAACATTGTATTATATTAGTTTCAGATGTACAATATAATGATTCAATCATTCTATACATTTCAAAAAAAAACATTATTTTTAAGTAACACCACCCCCCTATTTTTCTTTGTCCAACATCTATTCAGCATATATCTTAGTTTGGATTCTCCCCAGTGCAGAGCTTAAGAAAAAATCTGGGTACAAGTAGTTTATTCAGGAAGTGATCCAAAGACTCAGAGTACAGCTCTGGGGAAGCGAGGCAAGGAATAGAAAAAGGCACATGAAGAGCCTTTAAGCAAGCAGGCTACCGCCGTGGGCAACAGCACCTCACTCCAGCTGGTGACCTCCTGAAACGCTGCATTTCACATCCATCCCAGAACTGTCCCACCAAGGAACAGTTATCCACTTACTCATACCCCTTCCTGTTTGAGTCTTATGTCTGAGATTTTCTGAACTCCCCAGACCTTCTGGCCTGGCAGGTACACAGGTCTGATGATAGCCAGAGAACATCCTCTGGCAGAAAGACCCGGACACTTGAGAGAGAAAGTCCTTGGTATGGTTGGGAACTGCCCACCAAAGCTGCAGGTGATTTTCTGAGAAGTCAAGGGGCTACAGACGGGGTGCCTACGATGGTATCCACTGCAGTATACCCCAAATGCTCAGTTAGGCACACAGTAGGTAGTTGAATTCACCAAGTAAGTTTCCAAATACTCTTTCCTCTTTTATGCTCTATTGAATTATGATCTCTCCTTGTATCTTTACTGGGATACAACCTTTAACCCAATCATTCATTTACACATCTTTTAATCTTTGCAAAAAGCTTCCTGTCTCCATTCTGCAAACACTTGTTTTGAACCCAATTATCTCAGTGCTCTTCTCTCTCTTATGCACTGTCAAGGCAATTTACTTCAAATGAGCAAATAGCTCCAGCTCATGGCCTTGCTTTTGAATCTTGGAAAAAGAAACTCAGATATCTTTCCCAACCATGGGTCTATACTACGGGTGTGTGTGTGTGTGTGTGTTTCCAGAAATCTAAAAAGTGTTTTAATTATTTCAGATTCACAGTATTTTCTACATCTTCTATTTACATAAGAAAAAATGAAACATATTCTTTTATACATTAGCCTCTTATTCAATCAGCAAATATGAGGGCGAAAAATTTCATCACAGCAAATTCTGTTGGTTTTATATTTAAATCACAATTGCCACTTTGTGAAAGAGCTTATGGTGAAGTCCAGGCAGAACTAGAAAAAAAAAAGTCAAACATTTACCCAAAATCTGAGCTACCATCTAGAAACTCATTTTACCTCTCATATTAGATATCACCTATCGACTTTTCTTTTTCCTATTATATCACCCTCGTCTTATAACCTAGGATTGTTTATTAACCCCAGGTCTTGGAGACTGTACCACTTCATTAATCTTCAAAAAATTTTTTCCACTGACAGTGACTCTTTCAATGTAACTATTATATCTAAGAATTTTGGAGGCATAAACATGTGTTAAGGACTCAGAGACACTGTTTCTCACCTTCAAGTATGGCCAAAGTATTTCTTCTTCTCAAAGTTTGGAGAAATAACCTGAAGGCTATGGATGGGAATATACTGTGGTGTCTCCTGTCTGACTCATATTTGCAATGAACCTGCTTTTGGTTTGTTGGTAATAAATAGGACATAATCCTTAAGCAGGTGTCGGAGAAGCTCTACTAATTTATGTGGCAGGACCCAATCTCATGTGAAGGTTTAATGAGACCCTCACCTGGTATAAAGTGTGCCTGACATCTGTTATAGAAGATGGCTCAGAGAAAAGCAGAGAAATGCGTTATGTGAAGAACATATATCCTGACTTTTGTTTTAACTGACAAGGATGACCCTAATAGAGAATGAGGGGGGAAGAGAGGAACAACCACAAAAGACCAGTGTGGCAAGTATTGATCTATTATATACTTTCTGGTCATTGTAATAGCCTGCAAACATTCCCCAAAAGGAAAGCATGACATGGATAATTTACGTGCCCATTGAAAGTAATCTTCCAAGCATGAATGGCTGAAGGATTATAATTTCTTTTCCCCCACAATCATCAGAGGTCTCCCAGAGGTCATACAAATAACCAGCATCCTTTCATCCTAAACACTACTAAGCCAAGGTTGAGATATGAGCCTATTAAAATCTGGTTTAAAAAGAATTTTATTTTGCCGATGATCTCATTTATTAATTGCTGACTGCCTTTTAAAACCTTCAGTGGAAGACAAAGAGACCTTCAAATCCTTTCTCGGAAAATTAAAGCTTTCATTTAAGGACTCCAGATGGGCTGTACTTTAAGTATTAAAGTTCAAATGCTTTAACCACCAACAGATGAAAAGAAATTCTACCCAGTTTTGTTCCACAATTGCCACCCAGTCGTTCTTCAATCCTGGCCAAATTAAGCATCAATTTAAATTAGATTTACTCACGGGACCCTCGACAATCACAATCAACACAAGATATTAGGGAGTTTAGGAAATGGGTCTATTAAACGACAATTAAAGCTGTCAGCCTTCCAGAGCTTATTTTCAGTTAATTTGATCCCTAGTAGACAGTCGTATTTGACTGCTGTAAACAAAGAGGTCTGCTAGAACATACACGCCGAGAGCCCGAGCTGATGGCTTGAGCCCTGGCGATGGCATGCCTCGCTTTCACATTGAGGGGGCTTCAGCTCCTCCGCGGAATAAGTGCCTTCAAAATCGCCTCCTGTCCACCTGCTTAAGTCCCTCCTGAAAGTCCTAACATTCACCCAAAAAGGAACTTAGCTTGTTCCTTTCAGAAAAGTCAGCAAAGAGGTCCTAGGGAATGAGTCCAGCTTTTCATTTTTGTGTGAGGTCTCCTGGAAATTCTTTAGGACCAGGTGCTTGCAATCTGACACATGGTCAACAGCGCTTTTCATCTAGAATAGGCTAAAAATGGGGTATCAAAAGTCTTAGATTATCCATACCCTTTGATAGGGTATTTCTACTTCCAGGGATTTATCCCGAAGAAAACAGATCCCTGCATAGAGATTGATGAACACGCATGTTTGCTGCACCATGAGGCATGGGCAAAACGTAAAGCAAGTTTGTTGTTGCCATTCCCCCCACACCATTCTCCTTAACCTTCCCCATGGGCCAGGCCAGCTTTCCCTCCTTGAAAAAAGCCTTCAGTGCCACTTCCTCTCTATTTACCTCAGGATCTGTGCCCTCCACAGGACCAGAATTTCCAAGACCCGGACTTTTCTTCATCGAGACCCGCTTGTTTGTCCCCATGCCTGTAAATTCTTGCTCTCTGCCATCCTCCGGGCTAAAAAATCAGCTGCATTTCTCATTCTGAGGTATTAATGGAATAATGTTACCCTCTACTGTGTAGTCTTTCATGTTTTAAAATGAGACCCTTCTGAACACAATGCTTTCAACCAAAAATGGGATTATAGTGGGAATTTCAGGCTCCACATAAACTCAGAAGTTGGGATGGTTTAAAATCCTCTTTAAAATATATTTTCAGCATGTGTGTATGTATGTGTGTGTGTGTGTCTTAGTTTATTCATTGTGTTCATTATGGAAAGATATTGTAGCTCATTATAGAAAATGTTGGAAATAAGGAAGAGCGAAAGGAAGACAAATTCATCCATATTCCCTACTGGGCAGAAATGACATTTTTAACATTCTATTGTGTTTCTTCCCAGTCATAGTAATATGCACAAATTTGTTTATTTTCTGGAGTCATAATTACAGTGTGTGCAACTTCTGCATTCTTTTCTCACTTTGCACTTGTATTTAAGAATGTCAGAACAGGGGCGCCTGGGTGGCTCAGTGGGTTAAAGCCTCTGCCTTCGGCTCAGGTCATGATCTCAGAGTCCTGGGATCGAGCCCCACATCGGTCTCTCTGCACAGCGGGGAGCCTGCTTCCTCCTCTCTCTCTGCCTGCCTCTCTGCCTACTTGTGATCTCTCTCTGTCAAATAAATAAATAAAATCTTTAAAAAAAAAAAAAAAAGAATGTCAGAACAGGGGGTGCCTGGGTGGCTCATCAGTTAAGAATCTGCCTTGTGCTCAGGTCATAATCTCAGGATCTTGAGATGGAGTCCTGCATCGGGCTCCCTACTCAGTGGGGACTCTGCTTCTCCCTCTTCTTCTGTTCCACCACACAGCTTGTTCTCTCTCTCGCAAATAAATAAATAAAATCTTAGAGGAAAAAAAAAATGTTCATAGTTCTACTCTGAAAAGGCCTTCAATGAGGCCCAGCTTTACAATAGTATATACCCTTTCCTTTACTCACCATTTTTCCTGCTGTGAATATTTCTTTCACGTAGTCTTTCTGGATGTCTCATTTCAATCTCCAGATTAAACTGGAAGCCTTCACCATATTTGGCTGGTAAATAAACTTCCCCAAATAAGAGCACTCAAACCCACTTCTAGAACAGGTATGTATTAAAACAATGTGGATGCAGCAGATGTAGGACACGGCCAGAAAGTCATGGTCAGAGCCTGCAGTAGCACCAAGAGCCACCCTGCCATAGCTCCCCTCCCATGGCTGCTTAAGGAAGTGGGCCACTGCCCTCACAAGACCCAGCCTCCACACCCCAGTTCTTTTAAACATCTTTGGCAGCACTTGTGGTAAGCCCAAGGGGAACAGAAACTGTTCTCGTGTGTCCCAAGGAAGGCTCATTCCTACCACCAAAAAAAGTATCTTCTCTCTACTTCTTTGCCCCTCTCTTCACTCACAAGCTTCAACTCTGCTTAGCCACACCCACTTCCTTGGCTCACAAACAAAATGTGTAGGGTCGAGTTGGGGCCTTCTTGTGTTTGTTGATGATCTGGTGAGCACATTCACATTTCTATCTGGGCTATATCTTTCTAGTGTTGCCACTGACCATGTAGCTAATCCAAGCATTTACCTTGTAAAATCCTACTTGGTAACCAATAATCATTTTTCTTGCAGCTTCGGATTAAATTTTTAAAGTACAGCCAAATGTTTCCTAAGGAAACAAGATGGAAAGATTTAACATTATTAGAATCAAACCAATTAGTCATATGTTTTGAATAGTGTTCAAAAAAGACATTACAAGGAGAATGGATGAAAAGGGATGAGGAGAATTATTAGATCGCAGTTGATTTGAGAATTTTATTTGTAAATAGCATGTCATTTTACTAATGGAGTTGAATTACATTTAACTCTCCTATAAATGTTGGTTTGTATTAAGCTGAAACATGTTATAAAGAGCTTTTAACTGTTTTTGAGCAAGCAAGACTGCCCAGCTATTAATAAATGCTTATAAGGAGTATCAGATTTCCAATAACTAAAAACAGTATTATCTACTCAGAGACTTGGAAGAAAGTAAATTCTCAATGTCTGATGATTTGTATGCTTTCTATATTTTTCATGGGATACTAAGCACATAGCATGGTGAAACAGTGGGGGGAAAGAGCTGCTTTTCCCCATCTAGTAACTGCTAACCTGCTCAGCAGCAAGTGGGGTGCCCTGAGCTGCCTTGTGAAGAAGAGCCTGCTTCTCAAAGGGGATGCAGAGAGCTGGGGATAATGGGATTCACAGGAAGTCAGAGCTTTTTTCATGAAGCCTTGGCAGTGACATCTATGTGAGTCATTGAACTGGCCATCATTATTCTTATTGATCTCCAGTCCAGCTCTATTCAACCTTCTAATAAAAACAGCTGAAGGAGATGATCAAATCAGGATAAAGAGGCAGAGGGAGCTGAAATGGCCACGAATATGTATTATTATCCCCATAATGACCTAATGGATGTGTAGCTCGGTAGAGTAAAATGAATGGTATATTTCCTTTTTCCATTCTTTTATATAGTCAGAAGAAATCCAGGAAATGGTATAGGATCTCTATTTTCAAAACAAATACTTATTATTCCATTCCATTTTTTACAGCTATCCTTACTTTTTTTTTTCCTTTTTCTATAAGCTTTTTCTCCAAGAAGAGTTCCCTGTTAGAAATATTACTGCACGGGCACCTGGAAAAAAAAAAAAAGAAATATTACTGCACATCTATCTAATGAACGTATCTTTTAGCTTTTTCATTATTCATTATTTTATGGGATGAATTGACCTTTTCCGTTGTTGTAAAAGTGATGCACTTATATATTTTACCACAATAAAAAAAATTAATGATGCTCTGAAAATGCGTGAAGAAATGACTGAAATTCTTTTTAGAAATTCTGGGAAATGCGGGATTTGGAGGAATTATTTAAATCACAAATGGTAAAAAGACTCATCATTTACTGGTTAAACTTGGCATGCTTTAAAAATCTCACAAAGTTTACAGGTTATGAGACCCTTTCCCTGGCCTTTTTTAAAGGCATAAAGTATGCTCAAGATTTGCCCTTTCCCAAATGATTTAGGATTGAGTAGAGAAGAGCAGGCCTCTAATCACGGTTAGACTACAAAGAGGGTCATCTTTTGGCTTCTTCCCTTGGCACTGGTTCCCAGCAAGCAGCCATACTGGGGGTTTTTCAGTGTCTCTCAAAGGACACCCACTCAATCACATTCATGTTCAGTGCACTGGAAATTTTTCTTTGTAGAAACCGGTAACTATTCGCTTTTATCCTGAACCACACAGCAGCAAAATGCAGAAAGGCAAGAGAGATGAATCTGAGCCCCCCTTATTAAGTGTTGGTTCTGTCAAATTTCAATCTTTGTACTGATCTGTCCTCAATCCTTGATAATACTTACAACACCGCACCTTGATTTTCACTTTGTGGTTTCAGGATAAAGAGGTCTTAGGCCAAACCCAGCCAACCAACACTCCCAGCACACGATCTAAATATTATGCCATCCTGTTATCCCTAACATAGCACTGTCTTGAGATCAGGACTATGTTTAATTCACTTTTTTCTACCTGTGCCTGGCATATAGTAAGCTTCAATAAGTGTTATAACAGAAGGAAGAGACTGGATCTAGCCATATAGAATAAGTCAATGTGCTTCATCCAGTGAATTTTTGAAACAGCATCCCTGTTCATGTATCATATGTTGGATTCTTTTTTCACCCAAGAAAAGATTCTAAGAAAGTGCCAAAGACCATAGACTGAGTACAGCACTCATGTCGGAGAACAAAGACCCACAGTAACAATATTCTGGTAATATTTTTGCCAAAAGTGCATAGTCTGAATTTGACGTGAAGAAAACACAGATAGTCTCAAATTGAGGGAGGTTTTACAAAGTAACTGACTGGTATTATTCAAAAGTATTAAGGTCATAAAAGATAAACTAGGGAATTGTCCCAGATTAGAGGAGACTAAGAAGTCAGGACAATTAAATGCAATACACAACCTTGGATTGTATTCTAGATCAGAAAAAAGATATTAGTGGGACATTTGGAAAAATTTTAATAAGACCTATAGATGGGTTGTGGTAGCCTATGTTAATTTCCTAGCTTGGATCATTATACTAAGATTATGTAAGATGTTAACATTTGGGGAAGCTGGGTGAAGGGCATATTGGATTGTTCTGTACTATTTTGTTACTTATTTTGTATGTCTGGAAGTATTCCAAGTAGACAAAGAATTTTAAATAAAAAGTTCTAAAGATCGAGATACTGGATTTCAGTGAATATTTGTGAGCATTTAATGCATTTCTGAGAAAAAAGAAATAAAGATCACAAAGTTGCTTGCATTTACTTTAGATCAATGGGTAACTTGAACAGTTTGCCATTTTAATTAAAGAGAGAACAAGACACAGAGTGGCAGAAAGACAGACAGTGAAAGACATCCTAAGTTGTTACGTCTGAATTGATGAAGTGTTTCAAACAGAGCCAAGGCTTCATCTTGGAGCCACACCAAAGAGGTCATTGCTGTCCCTGTCACAGCCACATCTATGCTACCAGAATCAAAGGGAAGCTTTTCTCTGGTTGATTGGGTCAGGCTGCTAATGAGGTGAAGGTCATGGATTGGATCTGCTGTCACAGCCTGCCCAGTACCGCTCTGTCTCTGGGAGTTCTGCTGATCACAAGGGAGCCAGGTAAGGAAGCTTGACGGCACCGGTGCAAGGCTAGCTCTACTGCAGAGACATAATTAAAACATACGCCCTCCCTATGGTTACCTTTAAATATAATGGACACACTTGAATAGAATCACTGTCATCTAAAAATATGCCTCTAAAAATAACTGCACTGGGAAAGGGATCCCTCATTAGATTCACTTTTCCCTGTCGAACTTATAATTAGGGGACCTGGAAGGGTAACGCTGATTAGCCTACTACGTAATCCACAGACACACAGAAATTCTTGAGAGCCCTGTTACCTTAGTGGAAGGATGTGATAGCTTTGAAGGCATGCTCTCTGATTTATTATCTGTTAGGTAGACACCAAAGTACATAAAGAAAGAAGCTTGCTCCTGACAGTTACACATCCTTCAACTTTCATGTTCCAAAAAAAGTTATTGAGCGGGGGCTTCTTTCAACATGATTTTCCCTAAGCCTCCTGTTTACTAGGAGAGCTTCCCCGTAGTACTTAGGATTTACAACTTGGAAGGAACCACAAGCTGGAAATTCACAATTCTAAATATCAGTCCATTTTGGAGCCAAATGCAGCTATAGAAGTAGAATAGGTTAAACCATATGATTATCTTTGGAAACATAAACAAACACAGCAATTTCAAAGTACATTTACTTACACGGTCAAGTTAAAAAAACAAAGTTAGTGGGCTTCACTCACTTCTACACGCCATTAGAGGAATTCCATCCATTTTATTTAAAGAGTTATTACTTTGAGAGTTTTTAATGTAAGGATTTGTGAACTTCACAGGGCCAGGTGACAGGGATGTGCCTCCGAGTGACAATGCTGCCCCTCTGTTTTCTCCACTGAATGGAGGACTTTCAGGTCCTCCTGGCACTTACTAGGCAAGGTGAAGTTTAGAAAAAAGCAAACAAAAAAACAGTATGTGTTTAATCCATTCTTCTTCTCCCGATATCAGTGTACTCAGCAGATCTCAGGGAAATCACCTGGTTCACTAGGGTAAGACTTGTTGGTAGTGCCTCTTGATAACAGAAATAATACAAAAACTAGAAGCATATTCTCCACCTAACATTTGTGAACCCATGGTCAAACCACTGCTCTGAGCAAAGCTGAGGATAGCTACAGAAATCAATGTTAGAAACCAACAACTGTGGAACAGAAAAAAAGTAAAATCCTTCAAGACTCCAGGACCACTGGGTTGTAAATATACCTAAACACAGGCTTAAAAAAACAAAGATGCCAGACCATATTATACTAAAATGGTTGTGTCATTTTTAGATGAAGCAATTCACATTCAACCACTCCATCTTGATCTATGTTTTCCCATGGGTGGACTTGAATAGACATCTCTATGTTCCTTCTTACAGACTTTTAGTGTCCAAAGAATGGCCTAATTTTGTATTTCTATCACCTAGTTCCTTTACCAGCTATTTCAAACATAGGAACAAGTAGTCTGAATTATTTTCCTCTCTGGAAATAGTTATAAGTTTATTTCACTACACATATATACAGTTTTTAAGGAGGAGTGGGGGGGGAAATATTACATGTAATGAATTGGTCCATGAAATAAGATATAACACTGTTGTCTCTGAGAAAAACATAGAATATGCTAAAGGAAAATTTATTCATGACATTTGTTAAAGAATTTTTAGACAAACTTAATTCAAGACCTTACTATAGGTGCAGGGATCACAGAAATGGATTTTATAGTAAGAGAGAGGGCTTAGGGTCAAGTCAGAATACAGCAAGGAAAAGTAGCCAAGGAACTAGGTGGAGGGCAGGGGGGTCAGTGGATGAAAAATTACTAAGTGGGTAAGGTAATTCTTGATAACCTGGCCTAACAGGATACTTGCTAAAGGCAGGCCAGGGTGCTCAGTTATTATGTGGGAGGTAGTTAGGGGCGAGAACCCAATTAGATATGGAGGGTGATCCAATCTTAAGGATAGGGGATTGGCTAAACCAACTTAGCAAGATTCTTGCTAAAAGACAAACATGGAAACCTTAAATTTAAGGCATGGTTGAGAATAAGATTCAGATTCAGAGGAACCTGACAGAAGTTTAAGAATAGACTGTGTCGGGGCACCTGGGTGGCTCAGTTGGTTGAGCAACCGCCTTCGGCTTGGGTCACGGTCCCGGGGTCCCGGGGTCCCGGGATCGAGTCCCGCATCGGGCTCCCAGCTCCATGGGGAGTCTGCTTCTCCCTCTGACCTTCCCGCCTCTCATGCTCTCTCTCTCAAATAAATAAATTTTAAAAATTTAAAAAAAAAAAAAAAAGAATAGACTGTGTCAAATATAACGGGAAGGTACCCACTGGTGAGGACCCATTCTCCCTGTCCTGCAGGCTAAGCCCACAAGGGCACAGGTGGAATTACATTTATTTTTTGAAAGACAGAAGAGCAGTGAGGACCTGCATGCAGGAACTGAACAAACTTACTCGACCTTTTTTTCCCCATGCTTGTATTTGGGAATCATGAAGAATGTCTTTTCACAGTTTATTCAGCACATTTGCACACATTATTTCCTTTATTTTATTTTTTTCAGATTTATTTATTTGTTTATTTGGGAAAGAGAACAGTGGAGGGGTAGAGGGAGAGGAAAAGAGAGAATCTTGAGCAGGCTCCATGCCCAGCGAGGAGCTCGACACAGGGTTTAATCTCACCAACCCGAGATCATGACCTGAGGTGAAATCAAGAGTCAGATGCTTAAATGACTGAGCCACCCTGGCACCCCACACATTATTTCAGTTTTTTAAAGATTTCATCTATTTACTTGCCAGAGAGAGAGGGGGAGAGCACAAGCAGGGAAAGTGGTAGGCAGAAGGAGAAGACTCTCTGCTGAGCAAGGGGCATGATGCAGGACTCAATCCCAGGACCCTGGGATCATGACCCTGAGCCAAAGGCAGTATCTTAATCAATGGAGCCACCCAGGTGTCCCAAGATTATTTTATTTAAAGTAAAGAGTATGATTATCATTTTAGAGATGAGAAAGTTGAGACTCAGAGGTTATGGTAACCATTGGGACATAGCAAGGACCCACCCAACTCAGAACTGTGCGTCCACTTTCTTGCCCCCCAGGTGAGAGTCTGTTTCTGATGAGCATCCACACAATCATGGCTGTCTTTTCTGCTAGATCATTCTGCTAGATCATTCCATCTTTCCTCTCAAAATCCACAAAAATAGACATTTGCTCAAGGAGTCCCTCTCAGTCATATTAAAATATCACCTCAAACTGAGCACAAAGTATCCTTTGCTTCCCAATGATCAACTTAATAATATAATGGCCTTTGATGGAGATAGAAGTGATTTTACAATGTAAGGTTGTAAAGGCCATGGGACCTTTTAACCACGGAACCAACCAACCAGGAACTCACATACAGATGCAAGTACATTGCATTCAAGCTTCGAGAAAACTGAGGAAGCATCGCGATGACCTAATAAATTTGAGTCTGAGTGAACAAATCCCATGAGGTCCAAAACTTCAGGGAGCCACCGCAGTGCCAACAGATTCAGGCGTCTGTGTGCAAAGAGTACTCCAAGAGGCAGTGCTTCTTCCCTCCTGGAGTAGCCCCACACCTACAGATACTTTTTGTAAGTGCAGATCTTAGACTCTTTGCCTCAAGTCCTCAAATACACCCAGACCCATAGAGCCAAATTTCCAGGACAAGCTTCCGAAAATCTATAGTATTATAAAGCTCCCTGGGAGTGGGGAGGGCTTCCGATGCCTGCATCCAGTGACAGAATTTCCCCCACAGTAAGAGAGAGCCCGGGAGAAATGCTCTGTCCCATAATGCCTACTTACAGCTCCAAATGCATGCCGGGCCCCTGTTGCCATGAGACACAGAGACGTGAAAGGGACCAAGAAAACCCACCAAAATGGCATAAAGACTACTTCAAAATGAAAACACCTGCACAAACAAGTAAGGGGGGGGTGGGGAAACCACCTTTAAACTTCCCTCGTTTCAACAGAATTTTCTGAAAATTCAGCCTCCGGGGGGGAAAACCTAATCCCTAGCACCTAGAAAATGTGAGGATTCTGTAGCCATAAATCCTCCTCCAAGGAGCTTCCAGCCAGGAAGGAGAATGACCACCCACACAAGTACCTGGATGATAAAATGTATAAATGCGTAGCGAGCCTTATCAGAACCTCCCATACTTCCCTACTGAAACTCTAACTACCAACACCTGGCCATTATGCTGATCTATAAAGTTTTACCCCTCGCGAATTGGAGCACTAGTCTTTCTGGAATGCTGCTGCATGCATGTGTAATACAATTTTCTCCTGTTGATTAAAATTAAACTTGATTAAAATTTCAGACTGCCCATTGATTCACTCGGACCCTGGTTGGTAGAAGAAAAGTTTTCCTGACAGACCTCCAACATCACCAAGTCATGGAACTGACCTTACTCATCAGCAAGATTTCCTATTATAAGAGAAAAATAAACCCCAATTTGTTTAAGTCACTAGTAGCTGGATTTTCAGCAACTTAAAGCAGAAAAGAGAGCTTTCAATTCACCCTGCTCATTCGTGTGAGCCCAGGCACAAGATAACTGCATCCCCTGCCCTCAACCAACGTAACAGGAAAAGTCATAGTTCTGACTTGGACCTCAGAAGGATTACACAAGAAAGCACAGCAGTGTCTCCTCTGATCTGTTTCAACTCTTAGCATACTTCACTCCATGAACTAATGCGGTTAGTTTCTTATACTTGCTCCTTGAATAACCCATAGCAACCCTGATTGATCTGAAAAAATGGACAAGTGTAAAACACTGCCACAGTTTGAAAAAACTCCTTTATCCAGCAGTGCCTGACTGCCTTCGGCTCAGGTCATGATCCTGGGGACCTGGGATCATGCCCTGTGTTGGGCTCCCCGATTAGAGGGGAGTCTGCTCCTCCTTCTCCCTCTGCTCCTTCCTCCTTTTGTACTCTCTCTCTCTCTCAAATAAATAAAAATCTTAAAAAAAAAAAAAAAAAAAGCCCTCCTTTCTCTAACTGTTCCTATTATGAAAGAAAATGTTCAGATATGGTGGGGGGAGCTATGTGTTTTCATGATTAAATGGCACTGGCCACCACAAAGTCCTCAGTGTGTTGGGGAAAGTTCAGAGCTAGGGGATGGTAAAGGGTGGATGGAAAAGCTAAAAGGAGTCTTTGGGCTGAATGGAGGTTTCTTCCAGAGTCCATAGGAGAGGAGGAGGCAAAGGTGGGAGTAGGCTGAGTTCTCAGTAAGTGGGTTGAAAGAAGCAGGATGAAAGGATGGGAAACAATGAGCACCACCCCCAGACCTGTATCCAAGTGGGAAGGGTTCATGAACTTCGAGAAATTAAACGGGAACTTGAACTACAAAGCCCAAACCTTTAAATTAACCTGGCAGTTGGCAAGACTAAAAGAATATTTTCACATTATAGAAGCTGTGTGGAAATTATTTGAATCTTGGTATCTTCATCCACAGAGTAAAAGAATGGAAATAAGTGGGTTTTAAGATTCTCTTAGCTCTGAGATCTCCTAATTCTATAATTTGTCTTCGCAAGAGGATTCTGACCACAGCTGTTCAAGTTAAATCCATATCCCTTCCTCCAGCCTGAAAAAGAAAGTCCACAAGTTTGAAAAGGTAATTCTCAAATTATCCCCCAACAGAATAGCTAGTGCATTCATTTCTAGCCCAGTAATTGAGCCTCATAAATCAACAGGTTCAGTAATTCACTCTGTAACTTTTTTTTAAAGCACCCGCCACATATCAGACATGGGGGGTGCATTCAAGATGCAAAGAGAGATCAGATACAACATCTGTTCTCAAGTTACTCAGTTAGCTCAAGCCAACACATTTTCCAAAATCTATTCCAAGTATTGTTAAATAAATGAATGAATAATTATTGTAACTCTGTAATAATTATTCTAAGAGAAATAGTCTCCCCTCTTACCTGCACCCTCTAAGGTTGGTATTGGAAAGAAAAGCATTCTTGTCATTTCTCTTGTTGGGTGTTCCCATCTTGGCACCCAGTTGCCAACAGTGAGAGTGTGGGCCAATATTTGATGACTATCAGAGCAGGGCACATCTACCCTTTCTCGATGCTTTCTTGCCCCAATATAAGACTAAACAATAATAAAGGTTTAGGTAGTTCTCTTTGTTAAAGGGTTCAGGAAATTTTTCCAAAACCTGACACAGTAGAGGAGTAATGGCGATGAATGGGATCCATTACTATACCACTGGCCACCTCACTCTCTTGAACTCCCAAAAGGAAGTGGCTCCTCTCCTAGTGCATTCAGAGGTGTCCTGCATGGATGGTTCATATTCTTTTCCAACTCTGTTTCTTCCTGCTGTTTTCACCCTTAAAGTTGCATCCCTAACTAGGGACCTAGAGTTATAGTCTGACCCCCTTCCCCAGGGTAACCCATACATCCTGACAAATAAATAAGTTCCAGGACTCTGATCAATTTCTGTTTCTGGCAGATTTCACAATCTTAGGCACCCAATAAATAGCAAATTCTTTCTCCCAGGCATAATTTCTGCTGCTATACAAGTGAAAAAATGGTTTGCTAGCTCCACTCTAGGAAATGATGAGCTTGTGACCTTTGGACTTAGGTAGGCAGTAAAGGTAGGGAATCAGTAAAGTTTCCTTATCTTAAAGTATCCATATATAACAGTAACAATAACCCCCCAAAAAAGAAATACAGTGGGCTAATTTCCTTCTATTGGCAGTGTGCATTTTTCCTTCTAACATTACTTTAAGAGTTAGTGCTTATGTTTTCCACTACACTAAGAATAGAGATGTACAATCTGATGTACAATCAGATATTGATAAACAGCCTGAGAAAAGAGTGACTCCCCTTGTGAGATCAAGAAAGTCTTCATAAACAATGTGATATTTAACTTGACATTTGAAGGAAGTTCACCAGGAACAGAGGTGGTATAAGGGTAGAAAAGCTTGAGGTCCTATTTCAGGCAAGGGGAAAATATGAGCAAGGCACAGAGGAGTGAATTTGCCTGGTGTGTTGAAGACACTAGTAAAAGTTCGCCATTCTTAAACTGTTTGGGGGAATCTTAGACTTGTTTCTCCTCCAGTCACTGCTCTAGGAAAGAATTCTGAAGGCCTATACTACTTTTGAGAAATAGCAATAAGAGATGCTGAGCTGATCCTCAACTAACTTTATAAACATCCTCCTAGTGTTAAAGCTGTCTAGAGGATAACAGATGCAGAGTCAGGAAGAAAAGAACAAAGCCATGTGCAACACTCTTTCTGCATTCTACGTCCCAGATGAAAAACATAAAATCCAATTCCATCTGTCATTCCATGGCTTCTTAAAGCAAGTAATTCAATCTGATCTTTTTTTTCCCCCTTCAAAACACATTTAAATTGAAAAAAAGAAAGAAAGAAGAAAAGAAGGAAGGAAGGAAGAAAAGGAGGGAGGGAGGGAGGCAGAGGGGGTTACTCTGTAGGAAGGACGAGTTCAAAGAGTCTACAACACAGCAAGATGGATGTGAAGAGAGACTATGAGAAGTACCATAAGAAAAGTATAATCTTAAGAAATGAGGGATAGTATCTAAATAGAGGTATCAGTGAAGGCCTCCTGAAGGAAGTAGCAAGCAAGGTCACGAAGGTAGGAGTCTAGCAGGTGATAATGTGAGGGGAAGGCAAATAGAGCAGAAGGAGTAGGATGCAGTGGGAAAACCCAAGGCATGTGTAGAGTTGTCCAGTAAAACTTTCTGGGATGATGGAAATGCTCCATATCTATACTGTCCAGTATGGTAGCCATTAGCTACATGAGGCCACTGAGTGCTTGAAACTTGGCTAGTGCAACTGAAGGACTGAACTTCTAATTTTATATAATTTTAATTATTTGAAGTTTAAATAGCCAGTGTGGGAATAAGCAAAGTCCATCAAATGAAAACAGTGCAAGGCTATTTACTCAGCATCTGCTCTAACAAGGAAGTCAGCCACTATCAATTGTTCTGGCAGAGATTCAAAGGCAGGCAGAGGAAACTTTATAATCAAAGAAAGGGAAGGCTCCCAGTATGCCCTGATTGGAGGCTACTGGCACAGTGAAGCTGTAGGAAAACTAATTACAAGTGTGGCATCCTTTGTGATTGGTTAGTGATACATCTTTGGCTTTCTGTGATTGGTCCTAAGTTAGAAGTAGGGGCAAAACTCAGAGAAGCTGTCAGCTATGAGTCAAGTCCTGGCCATTTGCAGGGATTATTACAGGCCTTATTGTCTGTATTACAGGCCTTATTATTCCTGTAGTGTTGCCAGTGATAGTGGTCTGACTTCCTAGAAGTTTCACTTATAGATAGCAGGCTAGCTTCTTGGGTTGGTGACTGTAGATCATGGGTTGGCTTTCTAGGCTTTTGTTGCAGACTGTGGGGTTTGAGTTCTACTTTAATAAATAGTCCATCCATTATCTGTATATTTGCTCTCTCGTTGCTAGTGGCTAGTAGCTACTGCATTGGGCAGTGCAGTTCTATAGACAAAAGAAATCCAGTTTGGTGGAATACAGGATGTGTTTCAGAAGACAGTAAGAAATAAAGCTAACAGAGGTAAGACCAGAATATGGAAACCAGTGTGCAAACATAAGGAATTTTTATTGGTTTCAATATGAGTAAAGTATCATGGAAAATTTGAAAGTGGGAAGCTACATGATCACAGCTTTGCTTTATCAGGATTAATCCAATTTTAATATGTAAAATGAAACTAAGAGGGAAACTTAGAAACAGAGGGACCAGGTCAGCATCCTGTAATAGTTCAGAGAAGGGGAAATGGCATTGCAGGATGCAGGGAAGGTAGATGGAAAAGAACAGAGGTGAAAATAATCTGAATGTATAATATGAAGTTCTTGAAATCTGATTGGATATAAGCAATTAAAAAAAAAGATTTCCAAAGGACTTTTGAGCCTAGAGTAGGTGGAAGATTACAGCTCTTTTAAGGACTAAGGAAGTAAGGAAATAGCGAGGTCGGAGGATGGAGCACAGGGAGGGTAAATAATGAGCATGGGTTTCAGACTAGTAAACCTCAGCAGATTGAAAACAAAGAAAAAATAGGGAAAACAAATCAGAAGGAACCAAAAGAAAATATGCCTTCAAACAAGAGAGAGAACCCAAGAAAGATTAATAAAAGGATATGCCAATCCTAAATTATTTCATTAAGTAAATAATTATGCATTCACTTCAAATCCATAAGTTATGCTTGAGAGACAGTTTTCAGATGATCACAGTTATATTGGAAGAGTTCTGTTCAACATAAGAAATAATAACAGATGTCATTTTTTTTAAGAAAAAAAACCTGATTTTGCTCTCTGCTCTGCTTGAGCTCTATTAGTTAATTAAAATAAATGAATTTAACAAAGGTCCTTAGTAACATGCCACATTATTGATTAATAAAGTCTTTATAAAAAGAGGTTGCACACTCTTTTCAAGAGATTTTAATTAAAGAAATATGCACTGGCTTCACAAAAGGAAAGATCGACCACTCATCAAGGCTTTGGGATTAACTAACATCTCCCCTTCTTGGTTAATTAGTCCAACTTGGTTCACAGCAACTTTCTTTTCTCATTTATTGTATTCTTTATCTTGGTACATTTTTTTTTTAAGATTTATTTATTTATCTATTTATTTGACCTAAAGAGAGATCACAAGCAGGGGGAGCAGGAGAGGAAGAAGCAGACTCCCCACTGAGCAGGGAGCCAGACATGAGCCTCAATCCCAGGACCCTGGGATCATGACCTGAGCCAAAGGTAGATGCTTAACCGACTCAGCCACCCAGGCACCACATATCTTGGTACTTCTGTTTCAAAAGGTTCACATTCAAGTGTATCAGCTCCCTGTTTAGCTGACACCCAAGCAATCGGGACCCTTCCCACTGCTGCCCCCCACCCCACCACCAACAACCATAGCTATCGTCTTTCCAATACCTTCCAACATCTCAAGTGGAAACTGATCAATAACAGACCAGATTGCTCTAAGACAACTGGTAAGATTGAGAAAGATGTCCCATTCCAAGTGGCCGTTCTTGTGTGAGATGACACAAGGCAGAGACTCTTGCCTGATTCAGTGCTACCTATGAGGTTCCTGATACAGTGTGTTCCCTCAAACCACTTTTGCTTAATGAACTACTAAAAAGAAACAGAAAGAAAAAAAATGCTATAAAACAGGGTGAAAAACCCATGTAGGCTACAGATCCTCAAAGATAATTGCCTTGTTCAGTTATTCAAGTATTTGCTGGGTACCCACACAGTCAGAAAGTATGCGATATCCAGGTGCCTGATATACAGTGATGAATATTCTCTAGCCCCACCCCCATAAATGCATAAATTTAAAGTCTGTGTCATCTATGGTTTCATGCAAAACTGACGATATGTCATGCTTAATTCTTGTGCTGCTTAATGCATAGCATTGCCTCAATAAAGTATTTAAAAATCTTTATTGGAAATAAATAGTGCTGAAGGATACCACTGTCATTTCGCAAGAATGTCTGACCCTTCCTGTTTTCCAGATCTCTCACTCAGTGGTTTTTACAAGATTTGATCAAAAAGGTGACATCACAGGTCAGATATTTTATAATCAGAAAGTAAAGGCACCAGTTTAGAGAACATGTCTTCCAATAGGCTCATAACAAAATCCGAACAAGCTGAAAATCAAATGGAAATTCCTCTTCTCGCTAATCCTCCAAGTGAATCTTTGGAGACCAGACATATAATTTCACTAACATTAAGTTTTCCAGCATGATTTCTTTCCTCCAACTTCTCTCCTTAAGTCAAGATCCTCTCCAAAAACAAACCAAAAGAAAAATTGAATATTTAATCAATTGTTATCAAAACACATACTTCAAGAGAAGTAATTAAGATATCCTGATAATAAATGCAGAATAATAAAATTGGGGTCATTTATCTTTGGTTGCTTTTCTTTCTACATTCTGAATAATTCACTGATAGCAAAGCACTCATAAACAGGATTTGGTTTGAATCTGTCACCACACATTTTCTGAGCAATTTCAGTTATCCCTGGGTATAATATATGCTAATCTGGAGTTGAATACAGCCTCAGGTATTATAACATTTGTGTTCCCAGCCTGAAGGAAAGGCATTAATTAACCACAGTTCTGATTCTCCAAGCCAAAATAGAATATCACTGCTGTGGCGATCCCGAAAACAGTAGTCCTATCTGAACATTTTCAAACTTCCAAAGGAGGTTCTAAAATTGGATACCATTATGAAGGCAATGACCCACAACCTTCCTCAATGGTAAATTCTCTCCCTGGGATTTTTGCCAGCATGGCAAAAAAGATCAATACAATATTCAGATAGATTTATTTCCAATAGACAAATAACTCACATATGGGAAAGTCACTTAATGCAATTCTGAGCTTTCAGACTCCTCCACATCATTCTGCTCCCATGATTGCATTTCTTGGAAGCAGGACAGGACTTAAGGGAAGTCTCGGAAGCCCTTGGATGCCCCTTCTATGCTCTGATCTACCCTTCTCAGAGCTCTGTGTCAACCCTCCTTGAAATCCCATCATATGAATGGATGCTTATCTATCCCCCTGGGAATGAGGTCAGCACTTTCAGGAAGGAGCAGGCCTGGTAAGGCCAAGAGAAGTGGATGTTGGGTTCCTTCTCATTTCAAAGAGACTATCTATCAGGCGGTTTTTGGCAAGCAAAACAACCCAACTCGGATAATATAGGGAGAAAGGAGATTTAATCAAAACACTCCTCAGGACTGGGGAGACCAGAAAACCAGGCCTGGAAGAGATACAAATAGAAAATATAACCCTTTCTTGCATAGGAATGAATCATCATGAAAATAGCAATGAGGGTATTGGAGAAGCAGCCCTCCACACTCCCCACACTCCCCACCACCGTTACAGGCTCCTAATATGGGCCCTGATTCCTCTTGGCTGCACTCAGTATTGTGATCTCAAGCCATGAGGGCTCTCATACCCGGAAGTCCCAGAGAAGCAGTACAGTGACAGCATATGAGCCCAAGGTGAGGCACAGAAGAGCCATTCCACAGGAAAATAAAATGAAAACAGAAATAATGACAAGAACAGAATTGATGCTGTCAAAAACCAAATAAAGTCCAAGACACAATGAACAAAGGCTGTTTATTCACAAGTTTGCAGCAAGGGAACCAGCTCTGTCCTCATTGTTTTGTCTCAGTAAGGGTAAAAGAGCGTCTGAAGAAGAGTAGGCTTTATCAAGTGAAAATAGCAAATATTAAGAGCATGTTCAATTGGGAAGCATTCTATTAAGGTGGGATTTTTGGAAGTAGGGAGATTTTCTAGTTGGTCTTCAGGCACATGTGATGGTCTTTGGTTGGCTGCAAGGGGACCATGGACATTTCAAAAAAAAAAAAAAAGGATTGTCCAATGTCAGGATCAGAGAGTTTTCTGTGCTGACTTTTAAGAAACAAGAGTGGGTCCAGGGAATCAAGGCGGTGCTTTGAGCGAAATGGTCCTCGTGACAAGGTGACTGCCAGAACAGGCAGTTTCTCAAAGTTTCAGAAAGAAACTGGGTCAGGAACCAAGGGTGTCCTCATGTAGCACAGACAGAACTAGAGGAAGCAGGTGCTGGGCGGCACTGACAATTATTTTATGGCAGCTGTCTGCCACCTCAGCTGGATCTTACTACTCCAGCCATAGAGGCAGCAGTTCTCCTCAGAAAAATATCTTTATCCTCTGTGTCTTGCCTGGGTTTCCATATACTCCTACTCCAAGAGTCTTATCACTTGGGATCATGGGCCTTGTCCTTATGTTTTCCTCAGTGCAGTCAGATGCTAATGATGAAGTTCTAGAACCTAGGTCGGGTTCGGTGGGGTGAGGTTCGGAGCCGACGGCTAAAGAAAGAATTCTTAAGACGTCTCTGGTGCAAAAAGGTGGTTTATTAGAGCACGGGGACAGGACCCGTGGGCAGGCAGAGATGCGGCCGCCCCGAGTTGTTAGGGTAGGCGTGTTATATACCTTGCGGTTGGGGGGGAGGTGGTGAAGGGATGGGAGATTTCGACAGAGCTCTCACGTGCTAAGGTGGGCCTACAAGGTGCCGGGTCCTTGCCCTTATGGCTTGATCAATGTCGTTTTTAGGTCAGGCATTAACATTAAGATAGTTGGGAGATTCTTAGTGGGGCATTATGACCCTGCTGTCATTCACATTCCCTTCTACCTCAGTCTCCTCCAGTTTATGGTGGGGAGGGGGACATTAGGGCTTCAGGACATGAGAGTTATTTGCCTCTGGAAATTTGTGCTATTGATAAGGTAACCTCCCTGTTTAGATCTCTAGGATACCTGTAGAGCAAGGGAGATTCCTGTTCTGCAGGATTGCGATCCCTGCAAGTTAACTATTTATCGTTTTATGGCAGTCAGGGGTGCCTGAGGAATGCTACACATATGGAGGGGAGCAGGTGAAGAGGCGGTGCAAGGCGCCAGCTTTTGCTTTGTCCTCAGCCAGCCTCCTGCTCCCTCATCACTAAGAACGCTTTGACATGGAAGTAAGGATGCTACACAAAACACGGGTTAGAGACTGCGTGTTTGTATCTTTCCCCTCCCCCAAAAAAAAAAAAATAAAATAAAAATTCTTATGTTGAAACCCTAACCCCAGTGGGATGGTATTAAGAGGTATAACTTTGGGACATAATTAGGATTAGATGAGTTCACCGTAAAAGAGTCATGAGAGCCTGCTTCCTCTTTGCACTCTGCCAAGTGAGGACATGGGGAGATGTCAACAGTCTGTGAGTCTGGAAGAGGGGTCTCACCAGAGCTCGACCACACTGCACCCGGACCTTGGACTTCCAGTCTCCAGAACTGTGCAAAATAAATTTCTGTTGTTTGCAAGCCACACAGTCTACGGTATTTCTGTTACAGCATCCCAGATGGACAAAGACAACATATTTGGACTAACACATTACTAAAGCTACCACTAAAAGGATAAAAGACACCAGGCAGTCCCTGTTACTGATCCAATTATACAAAATTACAGAATTGTTCTTTAAAATGGCCCAGGGAGACTAAAATCTTTCAAGGTAATAGTTGACCCTCTATCATCTCTTCCAGTACTACTATATGTGTCTGTATGTTGTATATGCATGCACACACACACACAGAAGTTGAGGATCAAGTTTGGAATGGGTAGAAAGAAAGAAAAAAAAAAAAAAAAAAAAAACAAGAGCTCTTTGGAAAATCACTGGAAAAAAAGGCTGTGCTGTCTACATAGCCTGATGAAAATTTTATGTAAATATACATACTTGGTTCCTATTTAGCTTTCAGTAAGAACCAGGTAATGACCATTACCTTTAACATCCCATTAGCTTTTTGCCATATTCCTTAAGAAATTTTCCAGTCAACATTCTCATGCATAATTTATCTTGAATGCTGACACCAACCTCTTTGACTAAGTGTCTCCTACGAATACAAAAAAAAAAAAAAGATACGTAAAATTGTTCAATCTGTCTGCTTCTGTAAATTAATTTAAACTTCTGGAGAAAAGAAGTATCCTAATACAATGCTCATCACACTGAGAGTTTTAAATAAATATGAAATATCACTGTGTATGAGACACCCACATGTTTGAGAGAAAGCACCAACAAAACTGCCTATCAATTCAGAAGGATTTAACATACAGTGTGAATGGCATGTATGTATTTTCTCTGATATTTTCTGAAAATGTAGAAGAGAGTGTTAATTTTTCCAAATACGTTTTCTTTTGCTTCCCAGCAAAAGTGAGCTTGAATAAAGCAGCTTTCCATCTTCTCCTTTATTAAATTCACATCTGTACCCAAATTGTCCTTCTCATTTGGAGTTTCGGTGTTCCGATTATTGTTGCCTTTTCTTTGTTGTTTTGCAATTGCATAATGTGGTGGTTGCCTTGGTAATAGAAAAGTGGGCTCAAACCTTTTCAAATCATAACCATCTCTATTCCATGTTATTTATTGGATTTTTTCAGGTATATTCTCCTTTCTATTTTTTTTTCTCTTTATGAATTTGAAGTTACTCCTTCCTTTGTCATCCTGATTTCCATTTCCTAAATACCTCTCAAACTGCCAGTATTTCTTACCTATTCTATTCAAATGGAAAATCAAGCTCATGATTTTATATGCAATTGAAAAATAGACATTTGCATTCGCATTTCAATCAGTATTGTGACTGAGCACCACATTCCATGTCACGTGTGTGCACACAGCCACTCACAGGTACCTTGTCTGAGAGTTATCCTGCTGCGTGGTCTATGGTCTGGGGTGGAGGGCAATTGAGAATGGAGGAGTTGGGGAACACTTATTAAAGCATTCCATGGAGTCCTCAGCCAGCTTCCTTCTGTAAGTAGGCAGAGTTGCTGAAAGCCGCTGACCTCTGCTCTTAGCTGCTGTGTGACTGGAAGGAAGACTCCTGCAGTGGCTGGTCAAAGCCCTCTTTTTCTCATGGGTGGCTGTGGAAAGAGGCTGCACCTTAAATAGAAAGCAGTAAAGTCCCTCAAGTGTAAAGAGACACCGGGTTCTGATCTGCAGCCCCAGCTTGAGTACTTAGAGCAGGAATGGCCCAGAAGCACACTAATGATTCGTGATTATCAGCATACCACATCTATGGAATTATAAAATTTCAATGAAGAAGAAACTTGGGGAAATTTTGTCCAAGACTTCTGTCTGTAGATCCCCAAATTTCCATAGAGTAACTGGGAACTGGGCTAATGGATCACTCCAATCGTATGTGAAATGCAGGCTGCATGTATGTGTTTTTCTGAAGAGAGAAGCTGGGGCTTTTTTCACATTCTTATAGAGGCCTGTGGTAAGCATAGCATATGCCACAGCTTGCATAGGACAGTCACGTTTATGCCCATGTCCTGGCATAATTATTAATAATGTTCCATTTCACTTTCAAAAAATAGTTGAAAAATTGTATGGTCTCTCCACTAATTTGGTCCAACCCTCCACTTCTGCACAAAAATTCTGGTACTATTATATACTTGAAAGTTGCTGTGAGAACGAATCTTTAAATTTCTGACCGCACACACATGATAACTGTGTGAGGTGATGGATGTTAATTAGCCTCATCATGGTGATCATTGTGCAATAATATGGGTGTATCAAATCATTGCATTGTTCACTTTAATCCTACACAATGTTGTTGTCAATTATATCTCAGTAAAGCTAGGGGGAAAGTGATTAATTCTTAGAAATAATCATTTCCACTAGCAGAGTATATTCTGAATCAAATTTCCCTGCTGATGTCAAGAATTGGCTTTGGTTATGGTTACTAATGTATTTTGAAAAGGAAATCTCATCTGTATACCATCTTGGATATTTCCTAGTACTTTCTCAAGATTTCTGGAAAAAATCAGCTATCCAATGATGTCATTCTCCTACTTCAAATCTTTCACTTGTTCTCCAAAGTTTAGGAAGTTAACTCTAAATTCCCTTCTTAAATACAAAGGCCCTTTATGACCTCTCCAGCTTCACTTCTTGCCGTTCCTGACCCACACTCTTCAAGGCAGTCATTCCCAACACTGGATTTCCCAACCACACTGTTCTTCCAGGCCTCTCTTGCTTACAAAGGATGTCACTGCTATTCTGAGTCCCCTTCTTCCTCTTTTTCTTTCATCACAAGTGTCCCCTCCTCTAGTGAACTCTCCTCTACTCTCCAGTGAATGAGCTACTTCATTTTTATATTTGAATAGCACTTCTCACAGAAAATCATCATGTTTACTATTATAACTATCAGTTACTTGTCTGTCTTGATAAAATAGACTATAAATTTCTGGGGAAATTGTTCCTTGTGATACTCCCAGCATCTAAGACATTGCTCTTAAATATGAGTTGAAAAAGTGAATGTATACATTTTGGCCAAACAGATTAAGAGGAATGCAGGGAAATTGTGGGGAGTAACAGGGGAAGCAACCCAGGTATGAGACAAGATGGATTTGTGGAGACAGGACAGGAGAATGCTAAGAATATCTATCCTAGGAAAGATAGGATATGAGCTAGCCTATTTTCACATATATCATACATGATCATAATTATAAGGAGGCATATTTGAAGGGATGTGTTAGAATTCTATCAGAAGAGTATCCTTGAACAACACGAAGAAATATTTTTGCCATAATGGTGACTCTACAAAGACTTCCTTAATACATTTTTTAAATGTTATCCCTAGAAATTTTAAAAATTAGATGAAAAAACATCTTGTTCGGGAGTTTGGGTAAATGTGTGAGATGGTCTCATAGGGTCTCACAGAATTTAGAACTGCAAATATCAGTGAGTCCACCTACCTGAGTGAGGACAACACAATGATGAAGAGTCCAGACTTTGGGTCTAAGAGAGCTGTTTAATCCTAGTTTCACTACTTATTTCTTACTTACTACTCTAATACTTACTCGCTATATGGCTTTTGTTATCATCAGCATTATTGTCTCATGTATAAGGAAGCTGTGGTCCTGAGAGACACAGTGACATAGCTAGGGTCATATAACCAGGAAGTAGTCAAGCTAGGACTAGAATCAGATATTCGGATGTGCAATCCACTCTGTCCATGACATGGGGGCTAGGAACTAAATGAACCAAATACTGCCTAGTTCTTATACGGATGATATGGCAGCACATAGAATGAAAAACTGCATTAGGAATTCAAAAACTGGAGTCATGTAAACCTGTAACTTTTATTAATGAAAGGAATAAAGTTTCATTTTTGTTAGCCTAAATTTTAATTATAAAAACTAAACACTTTTCTTGAGGTAGGCTATTTGAAGCCCTCCTTTGTAGCCCCCAAATCTTTCACGTTGCTTTGTTATTTAAAGTTGGGACTTTTAGGGGTGTTTCGGTGACACAGTCATTTGGATAATTGACTTGTGGTTTCCAGTCGGGTTGTGATCACAGGGTGGCGGGATCTCGGGATCGAGCCCGGCGTCAGGCTCCATGATCAAGTAGGCATCTGCCTCTCCCTCTGCTTCTGCCCCTTCCTCCACTCATGCTCTCTTTCCCTCCCTCTCAAGCACTCTAAAATAAATAGACAAATCTTAAAAAAAAAAAAAAAAAAAAAAAAAGTTAGGACTTTTTAAGGCAATTGAAAATTTGGCATTACAACCTCCAAAAAAGAACTGAAAAATTTTTGGCTTTCCAAAGTTTATTGCCTGCAAAAAGCTTTAAATCTATTATTTAGAAAAAGCTGATTGATGGAGTGTTTTTGCTTCCACCTAGACGCTTGATGTCAAATAGATGGAGGGAAAGCCATGTGACTATAGTTCGCACACTCTGCTTAGGAGATATGTATGTTTTGTTAGACAGCTGGAGGCCCAGAGCTAGAAGGTTTAATGTTTAATATTTTTCTTTTGCTGAATACATTTGGGAAGTGATTTTTAGTCATCTTTCCCAATCTCATTTTTTTACTTTGTAAATTTTTTTCTAGAATAAAATGTAGCTAAAATTTTGTTATAAGATGGAAACTCAAAAGATTATAAATAAAAATCATAAGGATTCATGGACTCATCACTCCATTTGTATTTATAGAATTCATGTGTCTCTAGCATTTTTTCAATGATTATTTCATAGCAAGGGAGGTCGTTTTCTCTCAGTAATCTCTGTCCTCTAAAATTCAATTCACAATAATCTTTTTCTTACTACGTTGAATGGATTGTCTTCTTCTCCAGTGTGAGGAATATTTTTAAAAACTTAATGACTAGGTGATTGCAAATCTTTCTGCTGCTATTAAAAATAATGCCTCATTTTGGGCTGAATATTAAGAATCTGCACTGTGCTTGCTGTTTAAAGTGTCTTTTAAATGTCCACAATTGAATTACAGCCTTATGTTCAATCATGAACCATGAAATTAGTTGGTATAACCAATGTTCTGCAACTCAGGGCCTGAAAAAAAAGGCTATAATTCAAAATTACTAAAAAGTGTCTCAATTAAAACTGAGCTCTTATACTTTCTAAAGGTATTGATTACATCGGTTACTCTACCAAAAGGTAAAACAAAACATAAAATAATTCCACCCATATGCATGATTATTTTATAAAAACAAGCAAACTTTTAAACCAGATAAAGTGGATTTTAGTGACAGAGAATATCATAAACTTAAGTTTCTTCATTTCGATGTGTTTTTTTAAGATTATTTATATATTTATTTAAGAAAGAGAGAGCACAAGCAGTGGGGAGGGGTAAGGGGAGAGAGAAGCACACTCCTGTTGAACAGGGAGCCCCACTCGGGCCTTGATCCCAGGACCCTGAGATCATGATCTGAGCAGAAGGCAGATGATTAACCAACTGAATCACCCAGCTGCCCTCTTTATTTCTGTTTTTCTAGTGAGAGTTGGCATATGTTTACACATTAATACTTGTTTATATTTTGGGTGGATTTCTGATTCATTCAGTTAAGTGCTCATCATTTCACACCAACTCAGGATATTATACAAATGATCAAGCAGACTACTCTAAGATCTGAAATGACTAAAGTCAGCCCATTCCTGTAGCATGGGTTCTTAGGCAAAGACACTCCCACTATGTGACAAAAGCAGTTACCAGGATCTGGCTCTTTGCTACTCAGCAGAGGTCTATGGAATGCAGTGTAGGCACTGCCTGACAGTGTGCTAGAGAGGCAGAATCTCAGACCTTACCCTGGAGCACAATCCACACTTTAACAAGATCTCAGGTAAATCAAATGCATGTTAAGCTTTGAGAAGCAATGGTATAGTTTATTGGCCCAAAAGTGTAAATTTCTTCCTTAATTGCCCAAAATAATACCTAGGAAGAAAATTAAGCAAGTTTTAGGAGAAAAAAAAAGTCTATGGCACCTACCATGTGCAACTTTAGACTTTACCTCATTTAATCTTCATTAAAAACCCTGCAAGGTCGTTTATCACCATTTTTATAGGGGATGAACTAAGTACCTTGTTAAAGATTACACAGCTAATAAATGTTGGAACAAAGGTCCAAAACAAGGTCAGTCAGGCTCCAACACTTCCTATATCTTTTCCATTAATAACACACCACCCCTTATCTTGCTCATTTTTTATACCACTAAGAACCATTAAATGTGTTCAATATGGGCCTTAGATTGAACTTTATCATCAAAATCCATTTATTAAATTCACTTGGTTTGTCACTTACATTTTCACATTTTGTGTCCAAGGCTATCCTGCCTTGGTTACATCCTCAACACAGCAAACTGAGCTGTTTGTCATATTGCCAAGGTCCATTGATGGCACATCCTTTTCCCTTGACCTCAGAATTTATCTTTTCAATAATTTATGGATGCAAATATTTTCAAGGCTTATTGAAGACAAAATGGTCTCAAAATCTTATTGTCAAACATCATGGCTAAAAATTACATACAAATCCTGCAAATTGTGTCCTACTAGCTACATGATTGAGAATTATTAATATTTCCTTTTGGCAGGGAAGAGAATGACATATAAAAAGTTCCACCCTGGTCACCTGTCACACCATTGCCCCTCACCACCTAGAGTTACACTGTATTTCAGTCATCTACCACATTAGATTCTGGATCTGGTTTTCAGAAATCAGTGGCATGTAAGATTTCTAATCCAATGGCACATAAGGATTTCTTCTAGGGAAATCATAGATGTCTGGTGACTAGGCTGCATCTTGAATTAAAATGTCAACTTTTTTTTTTTTTCCTTCAGAGAAAGAGTCAAGTTCACCAGTGAATGTACTTAGAAGCAACCAATCAAACCTATTATACTCTTTATTCATAATAAAATATTCTATGGCAACAAATAGGTGGTCACTCAAAGATTTACCTTCTTTCCACAGATACTTGATTACAAGAGGGAACAGGTGGAAATTAAAGTAATTATTTTGTCATATATGCCATGGACTTTTAATGTCTCCTCTCTTTACCAATGGAAACGAGGACATCATTGCCTTTAAATCTGATCAATTACAGGTAACTCAGAACCATTTCAGAGGCCTGCCTTTTCAAAATCAGCTCTTGTGGAACCACTTCTAGTACTAATTTCTGTGTCACTTCAAAAAATGTATAGATTATTCTTCTAAATTGAGTTCTTAAACTACTTCATTCCTCTGTCACTAAGCTACTCGTATGAACAGATGGATATTATTCCTGGACAACTTTTTGTACCTTCTCTAGACGTAACGTGTGTTGGCTAAACCTATTTAAACTTTCCTTTCTTTAATTATATTCATTAATATAATAAATATATGTATCTCAAGTATAAATTTTGGAGTGATTTATTTAGGATCATATTTTGACCAAATTTTTCATTCCTAGTAACTTGAAGTCAAACTTTTTCATTTATGAAATGAAACAGCTATATTTTATCTTCAGCTATAATCACTGCCTATAGATTAATTTGGGGTAGTAATATTAATAACAATTAAATTTTGTATAGGACATTGCTATTTACAAAGAAATTTCACGTGTTTTAGATGTTACTTCAGATGTTTCAAAGTAAGTATATTAAGATGTTTATAAGTGACTATATCAAGAAATATTTTCCACTTCAGTTTCCACATCTTAGAAATCTGAATGAATCTAAAAAGATAAAAATATGGAGACACTCTAGCTGAATGCTCACTTGTGCACATGACAGTCTCCTTAATAAACAGTTATTGCTGCGGAACAGTGAAGTGCTACAATTGCCTTGTTTATTCAAAGCAACACAGATTTCTATTTTTGGTCTCATTCAAAGTGAACTCAGAAATGCAAATAGAGATTTGAGCAATCAGAAGTGCTTCCTGTTACCACTAGAAAAGTTGAGTTCATGATGAAAGCTGCTAGGTCAAGTCTCTACACCAAGTAGAAGCTAATGATTCCATAAATATCTAGTTAGCTTCAAGTACAACAGATCCCTACGAATTTTGAAGTTCTATATTTAACTTTGGATTTCTAGAGCCCTTGCAAACCATCACTTAGAATCACTTACTTTTCCACTCATGGACAAGAGCTCATCTTGTGTGAAGAAAAAAGATCACTCATGCACCGTTGGTGGCAATGCAAGGTAGTACAGCCATGATATATGAAGGAAAACAGTATGGAGGTTCCTAAAAAAATTAAAATAGAATTACCATATGATCCAGTAATTACATTACTAAGTATTTGTCAAAGAAAACAAAAACACACTAATTTAAACAGATACATGAACCCCTATGCTTGTTGCAGCATTATTTATAGTAGCCAAGATATGGAAGTAACCCAGCTGTCCATCTCTAAATGAATGGATAAAAGAGATATAGTATTTATATACATACAATAGAATATTACTCAGCCATAAAGAAGAATGAAATCTTGCCCTTTGCAACAATGTGGATGGATCTCAAGGGTATAATGCTAAGTGAAATAAATGAGTCAGAGAAAGATAAACACCATATGATTTCATTCATGGGGAAATTAAAAAACAAAACAAAGAAAAAAAGAAAGAAAAGAGAGAGAGAGAGAGAAAAAAAAAAACCAGACCTTAAATATAGAGACTAAGTTGGTAATTGCCAGAAGGGAGATGAGTAGGGGGATGGGTAAAATAAGTAAAAAGGATTAAAGAGTACGCTTAACTTGATGAGCACCAAGTAACATATTGAATTGTTGAACCATTATTTGTACACCAGAAATTAATATAACACTGTATCTTAATTATACTTGAATTAAAAATAATAATAAAAATACAAATAAAAAAGAATGCATTTTAAATATACACATTTATGAGGCCCCTGGGTGGCTCAGTGGGTTAAGGCCTCTGCCTTCGGCTCAGATGTCATGATCCCAGGGTCCTGGGATTGAGCCCTGCATTGGGCTTTCTGCTCAGTAGGGAGCCTGCTTCCTCCTCTCTCTCTCTGCCTACTTGTGATCTCTGTGTGTCAAATAAATAAATAAAAATCATATACATATACACACACACACACACACACACATTTATAAGAGAGCGCACCTTTTATTTACCTATGTATTACACTAAAAAGGCAAATACTAACCTACTAAACACTGAAGAACTTCAACTCTCCTCATAAACACAAGAAAGGTGTGACATAAGATAAAGTGCTGATTTAAAGAAATAAGTGGTGAAAAGTGACAGCCCAGTCTCCAGAATCACAAACGGTGCTCTGACAGGAACATGGTAGAAATTTTGTAGAAAGCCCAGGGACTACCTTTGTTAAAGCTATCCTCAAAAATATTTTTTTCGGGACGCCTGGGTGGCTCAGTTGGTTGGACGACTGCCTTCGGCTCAGGTCATGATCCCGGAGTCCCAGGATCGAGTCCCGCATCAGGCTCCCAGCTCCACAGGGAGTCTGCTTCTCTCTCTGACCTTCTCCTCGCTTATGCTTGCTCTCAAATAAATAAATAAAATCTTTAAAAAATATATATATTTTTTTTTCACAGATGCTATTGGTGCCCATCCACATGTGCTTTTCTGGTGAGGTCCACTCATTTCCCAGCTGTGTGAGTGTTGGCTGCTCATGGCTCACACCTCATTCTGATCCACAGACTGCCTTTCACTGGAGGAAGCCACTTGACCTGGAGATTTCTAAGAGATGACATCCTCCCTGCAGAGGTGGTCCATAGCCAATCACAACTGACGTGAGATGTAACAGTCCAGCACCCTTGCTTCTGAAGCAAAACTATGTCTGTGATACAATTTATGCTCCAGAGCCCCCTGTGGAATTAGGCTGATGCTAGACTCCTCCCAAAGCCACGTTTTTGCCTAGGCTCTTTTACTGCTCTATTCTGTTTCCCTTAGTTTCTTACAGGTTACTCCTGAGAGCTCACCCTTGATAATTCATTTACATAAAAACTCTCATCTCTCCTCTAAGGAAGCCTACAAAGAAACTATTTCATACTCTTAAATTTTCATTGTTGATGACAATAAAAACCGGCACTAAAATGTAACATGGCACAAATAGATCAATGCGACAGAATAAGGGGACTAGAAATAGATCTACACCCCTCTGATGAATTGAATTTTAACAGCATCATCAGAGCAATTCAGTAGGGAAAGAAAAATCTTATCTAAAAAATGTACTAGAACAACTGAATAGTCCTATGGAAAAGAAGTGGACCTTAACCCTTAACTCACAACACATACAAAAATTAATCTGAGATGATTAATAGACCCAAACATTCAAATTAAAGCTATAAAACACTTAGAAAAATTTTATGAAAATACTATCTAAAAACCTATTAAAATAATAATCAGTAAGGGGAAAGGAAGGAAGCACAGATGAAACAAGACTGGCAGGGTGTTGATAGTTATTGAGCTAGGAGATGGGTGGTTGGGGCTCATAATTCTATTCTGCTTATACATGTACATGCATATGTATAATCCCATACATGGTGAATTGATTTTCTACAAAGGTGCCAAGGGGAGTGAATAAGTTTTTCAATAAATAGTAATAGAAAAAACAGATATCCATGTTTTAAAAAAATAAACAACAACCCTCACTGACTCACTAATCCTACAAGAATTATTTCTAAATGGTTCTCAGACCTAAACATAAACCCTCACACTATAAAACTTCTAGAACAAAATATAGGAGAGAATTTATGTAACTTCTGCATCACAAAACTTCTTAGATAGAATACAAAAACATGAACCATAAAAAATCTTGATAAATTGAATCTTAACAAAATAAAAAACTTCTGCTCTTCAAAAGACTCTGTTAACAAAATGACAAGGAATCTCAAGACCAGGAAAAAAGTATTCTCAGGACATAGTTCTAACAGAGAAGTATCTAGACTATATAAGAAAAACTTCATGATATGAAGGCCAAAAACCCAACATAATCGTAGGTAAATGACATGAACAGTTACTTCACCAAAAAAAAATATTTGAATGCCCAAAAAGAACACGAAAAGATATTCAACATTATTGTCATCAGAGAAATGCAAATTAGACCATGAAATAACAATATAACCGTGAGAATGACTAATATTAAAAACGCCTAGGGGCCCCTCAGTGGCATAGTCGGTTAAGTGGCCAACTCTTGGTCTTGGCTCTGGTTGTGATCTCAGGGTCCTGGGATAGAGTCCCGCTTCGCAGAGCCTACTGCAGGATTCTCTCTCTCCCTCTGCTCCTGCCCCCACTTGTTCACAGGCTCTATAAAATAAATAAATGCATCTTTTAAAAAAACAGAGAGAAAAAATAAAATAAAATAAACAGAGAGAGAGGGGCACCTAGGTGGCTCCATGGATTAAGCTTCTGCCTTTAGCTCAGGTCATGGTCTCGGGGTCCTGGGATGGAGCCCCACATCAGGCTCTCTGCTCAGTCGGAAGCTTGTCTCCCCCACTCTCTGCCTGCTTCTCTGCTTACTTGGATCTCTCTCTTTCAAATAAATAAATAAAATCTTTAAAAAAATAAAAATTAAAAAACAGAGAGACAATACCTAATATCTCCAAGTGCTGATGAGGGTATGGAGCAACTGGAACTCTTACGTGTTGTAGTGGGCATATAAAATAGTCCAACCATTCTGGGACAAGATCTGATAGTTTCTTACAAACCTAAACCTACACTTACCATACTCCAAAACTCCACTAGTAGGTTTTTATCCCAGAAAAATGAAAATATGTCATTTAAAAAAAATTATATGAAAAAGTACAGCAGCTTTACTCATCACAGGCAAACTGGAAATAGTTCAAAGGCCCAGCAGTAGGGAACTGAATGAACACACCTGTGTGCAGTCAAACAATGGGGCAACAGAGTGGAGCAAAGAAGAAACACCACTGGCAAAGAGTTGATAGTTGTTGAAGCTGGATAACAGAAAGATGGGGGTTCATTATACTATTCTGTTTACTTTAGTGTATGTTTGAAAGTTTCCATATAAGTATTTTCAAAATCATTTTCCAAAAATTATTAAAAGCATCTATTCATTGAGTTTATAATTCCTCTTCTGAAAAACTTACTCTAGAAAACAGTCAAAAAGAGGAAATAAGCTACATGTGTGCAAATATTCATCTGATCTGATTTACAGTGTTGGAAAAGTTGGAAAGAACCCAAATAGACAAAAACAAAGAAATGTTAAAGAAATCATACTTTATAGAATATTATGCAGATGTTATAAACCGTTAATATAAATGATAGCTAATATTTATTGTGTACTTTTGATGTGGTAGGCCCTATTTGAGCACTTTAGTTAACTTATCTAACATGAATAATATGTAAGAAAAATAGGTTATTTAACAAATTTTATCTGCTACACACCACGAACTGTGCTAGGCACTGGGAATACAACAGTGACTGAGAATATGCTATCTTTAGTCTCATGGAGCTTTGAAAAGCTTGTCAGAACATACGGATAATTTAAAAAATAATGACAAAAAATAAAGAAACAATTACAATACAATGCAATAAATGCATCAAGAGGAAAAAATAAAATGTTAATTTTTTGATTTAAGCGGCAAAGTGAATGGGTAAGTGCAGTTCCTCTGTGGCAGCTATGTAAGGGGACAAGCAGTAAAGGACAAGTATTTGACTTCTCCAGGTGCTGTAATTACAAAATTAATTTTAATCTGGAATTCCGTTCATGTTGCTACAATATTTTCACTGTCATAGAATTAAATCACATCCATATCAGTCAGCATAGTCATGAGTAGGATTTGTTGCATGGTAATTTTATCATCTTTTTTTCAATCAAACTAGTTTGTCAAATCCTTCTTGGGCTTCTCCTACTAATCAGTGTTAACAGAAAAGGGATTCATTGGTCCTAATTCACCATATACTGAAAGTCTGACCTAGTTAGTCTACTTAGAGGAGTTCTCAACCTGGCTGCACATTAAAGTCACCACAGGAGCTTTCAAAACCTAATGATTGATGTCTGGACCCCACCCCAAGCCAATTAAATCTGATCTCTGAGGGAATGGCACGTTGATCTACCAGAAGAGCCATGGGTCATTTTTTCCATTTTTCCCTAGGTCTTTGCTGAGCTTCTTTCCCTTCAGGAAGTTGATCTCCATAATTACTCTATTTTTGGCTGGAAAGATAATTAAATGTACTGATGGAGACACTTTGAAAAGTGATTAAACAAAATATAGGCTTTCTATTCATTTATCCATATTCTAAACTCCTCTGCTCTGAGCAGTGCACATTTTAGATGGCTTAACCACCCGCAACAACGCAATAGGGCACCAAGCACAACTGAGAAAGCAGAGTAGGTTATTTTCATCAACCAGGATTTTCATCATTTCTCAAAACACAGAAAAGATAGTGTATGCAGACAGTGGAGAAAGCATGTGACCTAAAATAACATCAGAGCTCAGAGAGGTGGACACAACAGGCTAAAATGTGGAAATGTGGATAGTCCTGTTGCAAGTAAAATGGCAAAAAAAAAAAAAAACCCAAAAACAAAAAAACAAAACCCAACAATTCTCCTGGTCCCTTTTCCCCATCTGTCCTCCCAAACATCCCATGTGCCAACTCATGTTCCACACAAAGAAATGAGATGACTCAAAAAGGGCTTATTCAGGGGGGTGAATAATGCCCATGTCTCTTCATTCTTCTTTTTTTTTTTTTTTTTTTTGAGATTTTATTTATTTATTCAAGAGAGAGTGATAGCATCAGAGAGCACAAGTAGAGGGAGCAGAAGAGGGAGAAGCAGGCTCCCTGCTTCAACTCAGGGCTTGACCCAGGACCCTGGGACTGAGTCGAAGGCAGATGCTTAACCGACTGAGCCACTCAGGCGCCCCTTATCAACTCCTCATTCTTTGTGAGCTACTTTCTCTTCTTTGTTTTTCCTCCCTGGCTGCATGGAGGTGGGGTGTGCAGCGGCTAACCCTCTTCTATGTTTATGCAGGTTGTTGTTGTACATTTTGGGGAGTTCTCGTGTGCAAGGCAGGGATAATAGCAATTTAACTTGCTTGATACAGTACTTAGCACAGTAGCACATGGCTGTGGATACCTAATAAGCCATGGAGTAAAATTAGCCTAATTCTGTTCAGATTCCTTGTTTCATCAGCCTTTGGGGAGACAATGATAATTAGTTGAAATAGCTGGAGAATAACACTTAATCATAGAAAACCAATGCAGAAAAATTACCAAAAACAAATTGTCTTTGCCTAAGGTACATTTCTGTCTGTGAAAAAGAGCAAAAGTAAGCAACCTTGAAGTCCTCCAAACCTTACGTGCCAAAATGTTGGGATTTTTGTTCTCCTTGCGTTTTAGTATAATCACTCTGGGCAGACATTTAACTCAAATTCTCAGATGGGTCAAGCTTTCCTCTGACCTTATCAAATAATTAATGTGAGATTTTTATAGAAACCTCCACAGCTTATATTACTCATTAATATGAAATATAATTAAATGCACAGCAATGACTCTCAATTAATTGCTCAATTCTTTCAAGTTTAGAGATAATCACTTTTTCTTAAATACATACAGACTGATACCATTTTCGATACACTGACTCGCATAATGTTCAACAAGGTAATTAAAAACAACAAAAAAGCAAGCGTTGTCTAAAATAATGAAACTGTTTTAGCTCCTTGAGTTCAAATTGAGCACCCTTCTGAAATTGAAAAGTATGATTAAATAAGAGTAAGGTTATAAAGTGTGGGTGGGTAGATACAAGCTGTCCTTTTTCCAACCTGGACAGCCATTTAAGGCTTGTCGAATATCATTAATGTATCAGTAATGGAAAATTGCCTTCGTAGCAAAACTCACACTCAAGGGAGGGAAGCTTCATACACTTCAACCATATAATAATACGAATGCACAAACCCAACAAATATTAGCTGCAATGCATTTATTTATTTTTTTAATTTCCAGGCTGTCATTTTGTAACGATGCAACCCCACATTCCCACACTACGTAGGTATGGGACCTCTGGGTTGCTTCTGCCTGCCAGCTTCCTCTATCCTAGGGCTGCCGCTCACTTCTTAAACAGACTCAGGGCCTGCATGGCTTGACTTGGGCTCTTATTTGCTTTTACTTTTGGAGAATACATTAGCAAGATTAACGACAGCTTTAGCTTAATGGTTATGCAAAATTATAACTTTGGTTCTGCCTCCCTATTTCCACCAAATATGCTCTTTAATAAAGTCATATATTGCAAACACCAAGCCAAGGAAGGCAAGCAGCCTGTGTTTGTGGAGCACCTGTTACTGCACACCTTCAGGGTGAGAAAAACAGGAGTAGGAGGCACACCCACAGGATTGCTAATACTAGTGAGCCAGAGATGCTGAAAATGAAATCTATGCCAGGGAGCCATCTGCCTTTGACAAAGAACTTGCAACCGTGTCAGCAGTGAAAATCATTTCAGAGGCCCAGGCTGAAAAATCAGCTCTGACCTCTCAAGAACAAAGATCAGCATTGCCTCTTCTGCTACAGCTGGTTTAATGTAACCCCCCCACCCCCAGGTAATGTTTTCAGAGTTCTAGCTTCTTTTTGACTTCACACATCCTTTTTGCCTCTGAAATATGAAATACACTGGACTTTCTGAAGCCTGGCTTTTAAAGGAATGGATCTGAAGTTCTTTCTTTCCCTCCACTGTGTCTTGAAGTTTAAAGGCAGACACGCTTGGCTGCTGGGGGATGGCTATGGGGTGTTGTGTTTGGGACTTAAGGCATTGATTGTATGAATGAGCAATGCCTTGAACTACACTTGATAGTTGTCAGTGAAGGTGGAGCTAAAACCCAGAGCCTAACATAGTGGGATTAGTTCAGCAGAGTTTGCATAGTCCCTGCACAGAGTAGCTGTCCAAAAAAGTTTGTTAAGAATGAATGAAAACTTGAATGGACTTGGGCCAATGCGTGAAATGGTGCAGTCATTCACCACCTACCATTTCTACATGTCTGGGGTTTAGCTTCTCTACACCTGCTTCAGGCCAGCTTTTCTTTCCTTCTATACCTTTACAGTAGAACCCCAGAACCCCTTATGTTTCGGGCCTGCAGTTTCCCTCTGACTTTTCCAGAAATTCTTCTACGCCCTTCTCCCCCTACTTCTTCAAGGCCCATGGCTCCTTCCCCTGAACCTGCCCCAGTCCACCTCACATAATGCCTCCAAAGGGACTATCTGAAGAACTGATAAACCCTTGGTTTATGTGATTCAAATTAACCTAAACAAAGTCAATTGTAAATCAGAGTCCCAGTCCATGTCATTTTTATTCCTAACAAATTTATTCCTAACAGGCTTCTCATATTACCCCATTTTAAACTACTTTAGGTTGCTTGTATGAAATAATTGATTATTTTTAAAGAAATAACGGCAACATTTATCTTTATAAAATCCATAGTCTATGTAGTTGTTATTTTATCTCCATTTTTAAGAATGCTGTTGTTCATCTTTTCCTATAGTGTGACTCCCGAGGGGCCCTTTCCTGTGGGTGTGCCTCTGTGGGGGGCTCCACAGAGTGTTTGGAAAATAGAAGCACAGAGTATTCAGTGGAAGAGACAGACCTATGACAAGACAGTTTCGAAAAGCTGCACCTGAACTATCTTGTAAGTAATGCATTGAGCAGCATGCCTCACTTTGATTGAACAAGTGTGCTTTGAGAAAAAGTTTTTTTAAATGTCAAGCATCAAATTCTTTAAACAATTCTACACTTCCTTGATTCTGGTTCTAATTTTCATCCAGAAATCAAACAGAAGAGTCTATTTCAAGGCAATATCTGTTGCCTCAAACAGATATGATCAGAAAATGATATCCAACAACTGTATCATTTATATTTTATAGTTGATGATGATTCCATAGAGGTGAGCCATTGAAAAAAGAAGAAACCAGACTCCTATGCTGAGCACAAACATGGCTTGTTCAGTCAGTTAGTAGCATTATATCTGAATCTCAGCTCTCACTTTGACCTTCATGTTTTTAGTTGTTTCTAAACAACCTGGTAGCATGGAAGGTCCCAGCTCAAGTAAAAATACGATTCAGACACGCGCTAGCAAGCCTAGGATTAGAGAGGTGCCACCAGGGGTTACTTGCATGAAGATCTGAGGAGACTCAAGCCAGAGAGGCAACAACTAATATTTGGGGGAAATGAAGACAAGGTGAGAGGGACAGAAATCCGATTTCCAAGATAAGAGGCCAGTCATTGGACTGATGGGAAGCACAGTGTGATAGCCTACAAGCTCAATTTCCCAGGGGCTCAGTCAAAGGACTATGACAGAGTACCAATGAAAACCAAAGGTTCTTTTCTTAACTACAATTTAAATTGGCATGAAAAGGGCAAGGTTGTCCCCCATATTTGTGCCAGGAACTGCCACTTGCTTTTCTCGGCCAGAAATTAATCAAAAATCTCCTGTAAAATAAGAATGACAAGAAAATATTATTTTTGCTGCACTTATCTGGCTTTAGGCAGTGAGCTAATGCTTTATGTACATTGTGTTCATCAAAATATCAGCAATCTCAACTTCAAGAATGCTCAGTTTAAGCTCAGGCACCAAGTGCAACATCTAAACATTGCTCTGGTCTATATGAGAAGCCCCAGTAGCTCACATCTTCAGTGAGCATCTATGCCTAGATGCTGAATTTTATATCTATAATAGCTGGCCTCCAATATAGCCCCAATGATCTCTCCTTCCTGGTATTTATGTCCTCATATAATTCCCCCTCCTTGCTGAATAGGATTAAACCATGGAACCAGTAGAATATTACAGTAATGTTAGTGTTTGACTTCTCAGATAGGTCATAAAAGACATTGCAGCTATACATTTTTCACCTCTCTTGGATCACTTGTTCTGTGAAAAGTCAGCTGTCATGAAAACTCAAACAGCCCTATAGATAGGATACATAGTGAGGAACAGAGAGCTCCTGCCAAAAAGCCAGTGACAAGTTGAGGCTTCCTGCCAACAACCTTTTAAGTGAGCCATCTGGGAAGCAGATCTTCCTGCCCCAGTCGAGGCTTCAGTTGACTTCATCCCAAGCCAAAAATTTAACTTCGCCTCATTAGTGATCTCAAGCCAGAACCAACCAGCTTAGCTACTCTGAATTCCTGACCAATAAAAACAGTGAAATAATATATGTTTATTAATTTAAGCTACTAAATTTTGGAACAACTCATTACATAACAATTGACAAACAATACCGATTTGGGTACTTTCATACTTGAAAATGAGGTACCAGAGTAACAAGCAACAAAAAGTATGGATATGGCTTTGGAAAAGGCAGTGGGCAGAAGCTGCCTAGACTCTAGGGAGAGTGTTAGTGACAGCCTCAAGTGTAGTGAGCAGCCTGCTGATTGAAGTCAGACTAACTTTGAAGAAGGGATGAGTGGGGGACTAAAGGGAATAGAAAAACATATTGGAAACTGGAGAAAAAGGGATGCTCATTATATAATGTTAGGAAGTTTAGTGACACGATTTTATGCAGTGTGTGGAAAGGAGAGAGTGTGCCATGTGACGGGGATGACCTAACCAAGGAGATTTCAATGCAGAGTGCTAAAGGTGCCACTTGGGTGCATCTGGCTTCTTAGAGCAAAATGCAAGCAGAGAGACACAAGCTTAAAAGAATGACTTTTAAACAAAAAAGAACCAAGGACTTTCTGGTTTTAAAGAGTCTCAGCCTCTCAAGATGACTAACAGTGCTAAAATTCAGAATAGCTTCCAGGCAAAGATGAAGCCCAGGACATTACTAGAAAAATAAGGTGTTGTGATAAGTCAAGGGTGTGGCTCTAAACGCCTTTGTTAAAACCTCATCTAGATCTAACATGGTGCCTCAGACAACTGTTCAAACAACAGGGCTTCTAAGAAGCTTAAAGATGAATTTCTTCAACAATCTCAGCAGAAGCCCAAGTTAGAGGACTGAACTCAAAAAGATTTGCAGACAAGGTTTTTGCGTAAGAAGACTATGTCAACGTTTTTAAGACTACTGTATTGGCAGAAACACTATTAGCTTGGACAGAAAGGAACACAAACAGCACAAAATGAAAACAAGGACTTCAGACTCCCCAAATTCAACTTCCAGCAAGCAGACTTGAAAGCTACCCAGCTACAAATCTGGCTTACCTTTCTTGGAAAAGAAGGAGTGACTCAGAGAGCAGAACCAAGAGTCAGAGAGCAGATCCAAGAACCACAGAGAAGTAGGACTGCATCCTGATTAACTTCCAGAATATACCTACTTCGATTTGAGAATATGTTTTCCATATTTGTAAACAGAAACGACTAGTGCAGTTCTTTTGCACCTATCCCACCACTGTCCTTCCGGAGCATTATAGGGAAATAGCTTGCACCTTTAGGTTCACAGGTGTTCAGATCAAGAGCAACTGTATTCAAGGAGCTGTACTTCAAAAACTGTGCCTGAGAAGCTGCATCTGTGTCTGAACCTGATTTAGATGATGGGCTTCTGGACTTCAAGTGGAGGTTGTAAAAGAAAGAGACTTCAGGAAGTGCAGCATGAGTATATTTTGCATGTGAGACAGTCATGAGTCGTTGGGGGCCACCAGGTAGACTGTGGTAATCCCCCTTCCAAATGGTCCCCAATGTTCCCTGACTCCTAGAATTTATATCCTGTGTAATCTCCCCAACACTGAATAGGAGCTTACCTATGTAGCCACTAACATATTGCTGAAATGACAGTGTGTGATTTCCAAGGCTGGATCATCAAGACCTTGAAACATCTACTCTTATGCTTTCTCTTGGATCACTGCCTCAAAGGAATTCAGCTTCCATATTATGAGGACATTAAAGTAGCCTTACAGGGAGGATATTTGGATGAGAAAGTCAGTAATGTGCTCATGGGCTAATAAACATCTTCCATTCCAAAAATAATCGTGTGTGTTTGTGTGTAATTTTACCATTATAAAGGATGTGTAGAACACAATTTATACTTTCTAAAGTCTAAATAATCAATAAAACAATAATTCAAGTTCCTATTTGTAGTGTTTGCTGATATCCAAGTATAAATATTCCCAGCTGACTGATTTCAAGCTACCAAAATAGTATCACTGAATGCAGAGATAGGATAAGATTAAGATGTGCAATAGGACACAACTACATAATACTTCTGCCGTCAGATACAAAAGACATAAATAATCACAGGAGCATCAAATAAAGGACAAATGTGGTAAAACCATCAGGAAGTCATGAGTTTTGAGTATTCATTAACCTTTGATTTAATGTAGTTTATTTAAGTTTACATAATTTAATTTCTTTTTTTTTCATAATTTAATTTCTAATAATAGTTATATTTAACCATTGGCTTGCAAAACTCCTAAAATTTAAACAATTAACTCTTAAGAGCAGATCTGAAGCATCTTCAGTACCCCATTTAGCTGAAACTTCCTGTCAACCGCTCTGTAAGTGAACATCATGGAAGGAGACCTTTCAGCCCCAGTCAAGTCTTCCAATTCCTATAGCTCCTACTAACAGTGTAAAAGACCCTGAGCCAGAAGACCCAGCTGAGTCACCTCTGAATTACTGACCCAGAGGTTCAGTCAGATAACAAAGGTTTATTGTTTAATCCACAAGCTATTGAGGTGAATTGTGGCTTAGCAACAGATAATAACATAGCGGCAGCTTCTCCAGCCATAGGAGACATTGCCACATTGAGGCAGAGAAAAAGGGAAACCCTTAGGAAGGTAAGAGCAAAATTGTATGGGGTACCCTTGGCACTTCTGCAAACACCCCTAGAATTACTGGGGGGGGATTCAAGAAGAAATTTAAGTATTTCCAGGGGTGTTTTTATTTCCATCTGTTTCCAGAGAGCATAACTAACTATTAGTTTCAGCATAACTAAAATCACACAGCCAATAAGCCAGTGAGAAGTAAAACCCAAACCCTGGTGGTTTGAGCCCAGATCTCAGGGAGGTTGCAACAAGATCTTTAAATTTTAGAACACTTTATTATTTATGAAAAATTTGATTCCCACAATAATCTGGTGAGGGAAAAGGAATAGTTATTTCTACTTTATAAATTAAAAAATTGATTTTGTACATCTATTACCAGAGCTGAAATTAAAAAGCATTTGAACCTTAGTCCACTATACCCAAAAAAGACTAAAAATAAAAGTTAATATGAGTATAAAATATAATCATGTATAATTGTTAAATTTTGTAGTATAGAAAATAAAAATTCAGAACTCAATAGCCTTTTATGTTACTAGTTTTTCTATTTACACTGAGAAGAAAAGAAATAGGTAACAAACTAAACTTCTATGGCCAATAAATATAGATAATATATTTTTTAATTTATTAAAATTTCACTTATTAAAAATCGAATTTCTTTTGGGTCTTATCCAATTTGATCCAGGACCAGTGGGTTCCTATTAATTTGCATGATTGCCTCATATAGTATTAATATATTTCCAAGCTCCTCAATTTATTCACTTTAACAGCTTTCCATAAGCACTTCAAATGAATAGTAACACAGTTTTGTTTTCCAGATGTCATTTCATGGGTCTGAATAATTCTACCAGACTTTTATGATTACATCAGTTCAGAATAGTGAAGAACAAACACCAAATTTAACTTGAAACACTTTTAACAAATTCCATATTCGTTTTTCCTCTTAAGATCTTACTATTTATGTATTTGGTACAATAAATGCAATGATGGAGGTTCCATTAAAAAGGCCTAGAATTTGAAAGCCTGGGACGTTCTCTGAGACTAAGTTTGGAAATAGGAACCAAATGGCCCACCCTGAGAGATGGACTGTGAACGTGATGATTCAAAGAAATAGGTTGTATCTAAAATCCAATCAGAAATACTAGAATGTGGCTGCAATCCAATCAAACTGATTAGGGTAGGTAGATTAAGGCCTGAAGATGATTGTGCCCAAAAGAAACTGCATCTAATCAATTGCACTGTAATTTGTAGGAGAAAAAAGCATCAAGGAGCTAGGATGGTCTTCATAAGAGTCTGGAAAAGGGGGAACAAATATGCAGGGAATCAGGTGAAATCTGTTAAGCTGCACGTTCATTGGTAGGAGCCACTGAAAAAGTTACAGAAAGGGAGTATACACCCTTACTGAGCACTTAAATATTCCAAGTTCCATGTTGAATACTTTTCACAATATGCCATTCATGCCCATCACAAGACTGTGAGATCGGTCTTGTAATCCTCCTTTTAGAGACGGACAAATGGAAGGGTTAAGACATTGCACAGGTTCATACTGGTATGTAACAAAGCTGGAATTTGTACCTTTTAATAATCATAATTACAATAACACACAGCAATTGATTACTATTGTAAGTGGGTCAAGACATTTCTCTAAATACCTAGCTGTATTATTTCTTTCTAATGGCAATTCTTTAAGGTAGATACTATAATTAATTTCCCAATTTTATTTAAGGAAACTGAGGCACAAATAGATTGAGTGAAATACGCAAGATCACACGTATTGTGGAGACTGAATTGGTTGAACCCACACAGTCTGACTCCAGAACCCAGGCTCTTCAGCCCTCCCTTCTGCTACTTCTATCAGTCTTGCTCATTCTCAAAGCTGTGCTGTTACTCTCTTAGGTACTGACTCCTAGAAGCCTCCTAAGGAAAGACCTCACAGACAGGCCCTATTTCCTAGCTTCAGAGTACAAGCGAAGGCTAATCACATACAATAAGATCATCTTCATAACATAAATGTATATAAATATTGTAGCAGTAAATATTTAGGAGGAGATAGATTAAATACCCATATGTTCTAAGGAACAAACTTAATAGAACCACCATAGATTAATTTTATGAAAGTATTAAAGAATAAAAAGTAATTACAGCCTAACCAAATCCCAGAATCTTAGAATTATAAAGAAGTGTGGTTACAATGTAATTAGAAGGGCAAATGGACTATGAACAGAGAGAATATTTGACCCTGTGTTGAGCTTTAGGCTACCTCCACATTATGAAGCAAGGAATTGGGCTCAATAGGAATAATTTCAGGGCACTCTACATTACCTGTCTCAGAAGTAGAGGTAGGCTATTGGCAGTTTTTCAACAACCATTCACCTCCTTGTGTACTCTAATTCAAACCAGTTATAAAGCTGCTTAAATTTGTATTTTAAAAAATGACATCACTGTTGAGACAGAACTTCAACAATGAATTTTACAAATTTTAGAGTATTACTGAAGTCATTCCTTTTTAAAAAAATATTTATTTATTTGAGAGAGAGAGAGGTAGTGTGCTCATGAGTTGAGGGGAGAGGCATAGGAGGAGAAACTTGAAGCAGACTCAACACTGAGCAGGGAGCCTGATCTTGGAACCTAAGAGATCATGACCCCAACCAAAACCAAAGAGCTGGACACCTAACCAACTGAACCACCCAGGTGCCCCTATTCTTAAAGACATAATTAGTATATTACACTTTGTTTTCATCTATATGCCTGTTTATTTACCCATCTACCAAACCTGATTATTTAGCACTCTGAACTTTTGCTGAATTAAACTTCATTTCCATTGGTAATGTTTTTACTGAAGTTCTTTTACAGACATTTGGGTAGAAAGATGAACTAAGAAGTAATTCCTTTGATATTCTTTGATAATTTCATAAAGGAAGAAATTTGGAATCTGAGTGATTTTCAACTAAAAAAAAAAAAAGTCCCAGTCAGAACTGGTTAAACCCTTCCTGACCTTCTAGACATCTGAATACTCTTCTTCCAACTTAACTCACTTTGTCCTAACCAGATACAGACTTCACTTCAGAGTTCATCAGGAGAATTCCTGCTCCACTACACTGATTGTAATACTATCCACATATAGTTGTAAAAACAAAAACTCTTTCCCTCTCCCTCTCTACTCCTCCCTCTCCCTCTCCCCTCTCTCTCTCTGTCTCTCTCATCTCTCTCCTCTCTCTCTGTCTCTCATTGCCTCTCTCTGTCTCTTCCTGTATCCCTCACCATTCCTCTCTGTGTCCCTTCCTCCCTCTCTCCCTTGATCTCCTCAGCAGTTCAGATATTCTCTTCTAATGATCAATTTGTTTTCTGGTTATAAAAATGTTCTATTCCTATTTGGAGAGAGAAGCTAGAAGTAGAAGGCTATCTTGGATTTAGCTGAGCCTAACTGATTCAACAGCTTTCTTATTATAAGCCATGCTCAAAAGTTCTTTAATAATGATTTTTTGAAAGATTTTATTTATTTATTTGACACAGAGAGAGGCAACAAGAGAGGGAACACAAGCAGGGGGAGTAGGAAAAGGAGAAGCAGGCTTCCCACCAAGCAAAGGGAAGTCCAGGGTTCCATCCCAGGACTCTGGGATCATGACATGAGCAGAAAGCAGACACTTAATCACTGAGCCACCCGGGCACCCTTAAAAATAACTTTTAAGTAACAAAGACATTTAAAAACAGCGTATAGTAATTCAGGCCATATTTTTTACTGGTTCTGTTTTAGGCTGATCCAGATATGGCCAGTGAGTGCAAGAAAGTTAAAAAAACAAAAAACAAAACAAAACAAAAAACACTAAACATTGACATGAAGTTCTAAAAACTAATCAACACATTATGCATCATGCATGTGTATATGTGTGTGTGTCAGGCAGTCAATGGCATATAAAACATTGGGGAGCATGAACAACAGAATTCAGCATGCAGATCATATAGGGAATGTACATTTCAAAATTTAAAACTAAGTTTGGTTGTGTAATTAATTATCCAAACAGCAACAGCTGATAGACCCAGAATAGAAAGAGTTCAAAAGAACTAGGATAAACATGTAAGGGTTTATAAATAACATCCATCTGTTATTAGTTATATCTCATAGATGCAGCAAATCAACACGTGTTCCTCATATCAGTTACTGTTTGTCCCAAAATATCGCTCTTGCCAAAGCACCTTGGTGCACAGTGATTGAAGATAAATAGGCAGAGAGAGTACTCTTCAATTTTTAGTTTGTAACATTTCTAGATGATGGTACGTTTCCTTTCCATCCTCCTTTTATACTGGGCTAGATATGTTATCTTTATTTGTAACCACAGTGCCAACACCAAAAACTGAAATGATGGATGTAATGGGTCAGAGTCAAGCATTTTTCAGTCTGTTGTGTGACACTGCTGCGGGCAACTTGGTTGCTAGAATTCTACGGGGCAGGTTAGGAACAGAAGAGCCTTCCAAAGAGCCAGAGGACTCAGCAGTAGAAGAGGCTATCATGGACTTCCAGGGAACTCATGGGATGAAATGGTTTTAAAAACATTGACTTAATAGATTCTATTCTAAATCAAGGTCTTGCCTCAGCTTCTGCTAAGTTTTAGGTCCATGAGCAAATTATTTTCCTCCATTGGTTTCACTCAAAGTGAAATAAAATTAGTAGTATCAGTTTTCTCACAGAGCATTGTTTAGAATATTTGCCACTTATGGAAAATTTTAAACTTTTGTGAGTGATCAGAATGAATGAATGAATGAATGAAGTGATTCAGAAAATAGATGCGATGTGAGAACACTGCAGGAGGACTGCACTAATCAGGAAGGGGTCTTAATGCTGATGAGCCTCCAACGAACCTTGAGGTGTGGTTAGACTTTAAACAGGAAAGCTGAAGATGGGAAAACATTTCAGGTAAGGGAAGTGGCAGGACCAAGGAGGGGAGAAAATGATCTATAAGACATGCTGGAGGACCTAGTAAGACCAACTAAGGTTTGCTCTGACAGCCTTCCACTTTTGGGGCCAAATAAATTTTTCAAGAGAGGATAATATTGAGTTTTCCTTCCTAGCTTTCTGATTGGTAACTTTTTGACACTGAAAACTGTGATCCACTGAATCTCATGAATCGCTTTACAGACAGAAGTGCAGAAGATACCTCTGAGATCATAAGCACCAACACCTAGAGTACCTGTAACACTAAACAGGGAAAACTGTACTTACTATAGTAAGGTTCCTGTGCTTTTTATGCAGCACAGGAATATATTGTCAGTTGCTAAAGAAGATCATTAGTTTAAAAAAAAATCTTGCCAAAAATGAGGTTAAGAAAACATTAATGAATGTTAATGAACTGTTTTTATGGTATCTATTATCTAATGATTAATACTTTATCAATGAAATATTTCTCATTTTATTTAGCCCCCTAATTTATTTAGGTACAAAATAAAGGAAAATTGTATACCTATGTTGAAATTTTTTCCTCTTGGAAATTGCTGTTTAATGGTGAGATGAGTGCTCAGAAGCCTCTCCATTGATCCCTCCCTTTTCAGGGTACACAGAGTCCTTCTATAATCAGCACCAGATGCCACAGAAGATGTGACATAACACTGACCTGTGGCCTCATAGCATAGACCCTGGTGTCGTAGGGGAAGTGACTTGTTCCAACTCCAGGGTATTCACCATATTTTAAATTTGATTAGTTCTGCTCTTCACTGTTTTTGTGTGTGGGTGAAATATACATAACATGAAATTAACCATTTTAACCATTTTTAAGTTCAGGGGCATTAAGTACATTCACAATGTTGTGAGGCCATTACCACCATCCAATTCCATAAGTTTTTCACCGTCTCAAAGTGAAACTCTATACTTACTAAACCATAACTCCCCTTTTCCCCTCTCCCAAAACCCTGATGACCACAATCCTACTATCTGTATGAATTTGACTATTCCAGGTACTTCATCTAAGTGGAATCACATAATAGTTGCCTTCTTTGTATCTGGCTTATTTCACAGAGTTTAATGTTTTGAAGGTTCACCCATTGTCTTTCACTGCTTTATCCATTAAGAAAGCCATGTTCTTTCTTAAACTTGTGCGATTTGTTTATATCTTTATGTGAGATTATATGGACTTTCACCTCCTATCAATACGGAGCATACGAGGACATTATAGCCTCCTATAATATAAATAAATAATACTGTATATTTTGTCCTTGAAATAGAAACAGAGAAAGAGAGCTGGTCAGTTGACATTGCCTCCAAGGATGTGGGCAAGGAACCTAGTAATGGAATCCAGAAATAGTAAGCAGGAGCTGGAGGTGAGGGGAATTATGGGTGTTTCCCCTGGTCCATCCAACTTTACCTTTCTGTTTCTCAGTGAGGAAGAAAATCTAGACTTGATTTTCTGCTGGTATAAAACTATTATTACAACTAAGGAGAAGAGAGTGACAGAGAAGTACACATTTCTTAACTGCTTTGTCAGGAAGTGATTTTCATCTTTTCTGCTTACAGTCCATTGACCCAAACCAAGTGCAAAGCAGTCTGGGAAATGCAGGAAAACATGGATATTCACTGATTACCAAGATAACCATGATATTATCCATGGGATTGCTTAAGGGGAAAAAGGTTGTACTTTCCTTTTGGTATTATGGTCTATACATATCATGTTCTTATGTTTGAATACACACAGGATGACAGCAAAACCCATGACAAATACAAAACACATGCCTCCAGTTTTTTTTTTTTTTAATATTTTATTTATTTATTTAAGTAGGCAGAGAGGCAGGCAGAGAGAGAAGAGGAAGCAGGCTCCCCACTGAGCAGAGAGCCCGATACGGGGCTCGATTCCAGGACCCTGGGACCACGACCTGAGCTGAAGGTAGAGGCTTTAACCCAATGAGCCACCCAGGCCCCCCATGCCTCCAGTTTTTATCTGCAATTCCAGGTTCCCAAAAACTCTAGGCACCAAGGGTTCTATCAATAACTAGTTTGAAGGGAAAAAACCTTACCTGACCAAAAGTGAGGCAATTTATAAAAATATCTGGACCTAAGGTTTTATTTAAAGAGTTGCAAGCCTGAATAAAACATATATGAATTCGAAGTAAGAATAGGGACTAAATTGGAGTAGCAGTTTAGATATATTCAATTTGTCCCTAAGCTTTTAGTCATTTGCCATGTAAATCTATTAGCTAACATTTATTATTTCCAGTGCAGAAGCATTGTTCTAAGTGCTTTGCATTTATTAGGCCATTTGAGGTTCTCAGAAACCCTTTGGTGTGCTATTAGTGTCTTCATTTACCAGACATGGAAACAAAGTCCCAGTAAGTATAGGAAAGGTCACCCAGCTACAAAGGCAGTTAAGGATAAATGCCAGGTAGCCTTCCTCCAGAAGCCCTTACTTACTACCTTACATGGCTCCCATATCATATTTAAAACCATATGAAGAAAATCTCTTCCCACAGTAACATCATTACAATGGTAGTGTAGTAGTTTTCTACCATCTCTACCACCCCCCCACCCCGCCCGCAAAGAACAGGGATTTTGACCACCACTCACAGGCAAGGCCTTTGTGGAAGTCTGGGAGTTCAGTGGAGAAGTCCCAGAACATCACTGGAGCTAAACGAAACCCAAGATCAGGCACACTGAAGAAGTAAGAGCAACACTCTCTCTTTACCTGTTTTATCCCTCCCCCAAGGCAATAGAGCTCAATGCGAGACCTCCTCTGCCCATGTTTTCTACCGCAAGGGAAAAGGAGGGTGTGTGCATGAGCCTCTGCCTTTCCCAGCTGTGCCAGACAGTGCCAAGGATGTTCATTTCTTACCCCCCACTCCAGAATACTGAGTGGCAAACTGTGTTAGTGGGGGGTAGTGAGTAGCTGGGAGGATAGCAGCTAGGGCTCAGCATGCAACATATCAAAAGGACACGTATCCTACGTATAGACTCCACCAGGAAGCCTGCCTAGGAGCCACTAGCAATGCCTCACCTGCTGGCCTCCGCCAACTGGATTATGGGCACCCCAATGCTCTGAGTACCCACCTTCTTGCCCCTCCCACCCTATAGCCAGCTCTATATACATCTTCCTGAGGCAAGGGTGGCAAGAGAGAGAGCCTTTGCAGACAACTAGCAAACATATGCTAAGAGTTGTCCCAAATCTGCAGAATGGGTAGAAAGCACCAACCAGAGCATTCAGTATCACCCTAGGGAAATAAAATAAGAGGCTATCAAAGTCCAGCCTGGCTGTACATTTAGGGAAGGCAAATAATCTTAAGAGGTCCCCCTCCAAGTGGAAGTGTGACACAGGTATCCATTGAAACGGTCTGAGAAAGCCTCAGAATCCCTAACACAGAAGATTTCTGAAACCAGTCAGTAAAGACTGAAGGAGGTAACTACTTTTATAATGCCAAGACAGCAATGCAAGTCTTCAAAGAACATGAAATACCAGGAAAACGTGATGCCACCAGAGGAATACAGTAATTTTCCAGTAACCAACCCCACAGAAATAGAGAATTCAAAACAGTTGTTTTAAGGAAGCTCAGTAAACCACAAGAAAACACAGAAAGATAGTTCAACAAAATCATGAAAATAGTAATGAACAAAATGAGAAGTTTAACAGAGAGAAAGAAGTCATAAAAAAGAACCAAACACAAATTCTGGAGCTCAAGAATACAATGAATAGAACGAAAAATGCACCAAACAGCATCATCATCAGACTGGACCAACCCAGGGAAATAATCTGTGAAGTAGAAGACAGGTCAATTGAAAGTATCCAGTTGGGGGTGGGGGGGAGAAAAAAAAAGACTGAAATTGAGTAAGGAAAACCTGTAAGATATAGGATTCCAGTAAGAAAACAATCTACCCATCACTGCATCACTGGAGTCCCAGAAGAAAAGAGGGGAGGGAACAGAAAGTTCATTTAAAGAAATAATGGCTATGAATTTCCCAAATCTGAGGACAGATTCGGACAGCCAAGTTCATGAGGCTCATAGGTCCCTCCAAAATTTCAACCTCAAACTATTTTCTGCAAGACACCACTGTCACAAAGCTTTCTAAAATCAAAGACAAAGTGAGATTTTTTAAAGCAGCAAGAGGGGGAGAAACATCCTCACATAAAAAGGAACCCTAATAAAGCTATTAATGGGTTTCTCAGCAGAAACAGGAGACAGTGGCCAGGCCAGGGGAGAATGGGATGATCTATTCAATGTATTGAAAGTTAAAACTGCCATCAAGAATACTTCATCCAGAAAAGCTGTCCTTCAGAAATGAGGGCGAGATTAAAGATAAACGCAAGCTGAGGGAGTTAATCACCACTAGATCTTCCCTACAAGAAATGCTGGGTTTTTCAAGCTGAAAAGAAAGAACACTGATTAGTACCATGGATACTTGGAAACTTATGAGACAAATCATCACATTGTATACTTTAAGTATATTGCAATGTTATTTGTCAATTACACCTCAGTAAAACTGAGGGGGGAAAGAAAAAACAAAAAACTTTCCTGACGTCCCATGGCATCTTTACTTCCCCTGCCATGGCACTCACTTCGTTGCTAGTCTTCGTCTAACAAACACCTCCTGAGCATCAATCACATTTCAGTCTCTATTGAAAGGATGGGAGTAAAGCACTAAACAAAACAGTTTCCATGGTTTGGATGGCCTACTACTTATTTGTGACTTTCCATAGGACTTGAAGTTCTAGGATGGCAGAAATACAATCCATCCTATTTGGAAGGTTTAACACATCATAGGCTCTTCATAAGTATTTGTTCAATGAATATTGTTGAGTGGCAAAAGCATATCACTTTAGCATAAATCTCACATCCTCAATTAAAAATGCTTTTCTTTAGTTAAATTCTGCTATTGTTAAATAAGCCAGTGACCACTGAAAACACCTGAGTGTTCCCTTGTAACAAAAATTCAGACATCTTTGGTGTCATATGGACATAGGTGCTACATCAAAGCAAAAAGAAAAATATATATATGAGGAATATAGTTAGAGAAAATGCACTTTTTATCTCCCATTCTTTGCCCCTTCTGAGAAATAAGCCTTGTGGCAGACATCACACAGATAAAAAGGATGTCCAAAAAAAAAAAAAAGCAAACTTTCTTTGACTATGAATTACGTGACACCTCATAGCAATACTTTTCTGTACCCCAGTCTACATGACAAAGGAGAGTGTTAACATAGAAATATGCTTCAGAATCTGAGTGATTCATCATCAGGTAGATGTTAGGCCCCAATCTTCCTATAGCTGTTCCTCCCAGGATGAAGGTGGAAACTACCCCAAAGTTACCCAGCCAGTATTCTGCAATAAACGGAGCCAAACAGGACACTTTACTGGTAACCAGAATTCTACTTAGCACCAGTTAAGTTCCTTCCCTCTGGGAACCTGTTTCCAAATTCCACTTGATAAAGATAACTCCGAGACCATGCTACATACCCGTGAACCAGGCACACACAAAGGCTCACCCAAACTTTCCTCATTTTTTACTTTAACTCTGGCTTTCACTTTTTATTTTTCCCTATTTCTCCTCTCCCATTTTTGTTTAATGGACCCCCTGTGAGCTATTCATGGAAATTCTTAAAACTAGAAGGAAAACTGATTACTAAGATTTATGAGGTTGTGATGATTTATTCACCTCTCAAGGAAAGAAGCAATCCATCACATTTTGAAAGGCCGGACAATCAAGTTCTGCCTATATTTATATGACATCATAAAGCTGTTTTCTTGAAGAACGACGAAGCTACCAACTATAAGATGAGGCTGCCTTGTTCCGGCACAGATTCTGAATAAGAATAGTTTAGAAACTTATGTATTTGTTTGCCACTGAGGACATTTTCAGTGGAAAAGAAACTCAATAGTATGATTACTTGGACTCAATGTTACTTAACTTTAAAATTTTTTTAATTTAAATCCAATTTAGTTGACATACACTGTATTATTAGTTTCAGAGGTAGAATTTAGTTATTTGTCAGTTGTATACAATACCCAGTGCTCATTATTACTTCAAGTTCCTTCCTTAATGCCCATCATCCATTTCCCCTTTCTCCCCACTCCTCTGGCAACCCTCAGTTTGTTTTCTATAGTTAAGAGTCCCTTACAATTTGCTTTCCTCTCTGTTTTCATCTTATTTTATTTTTCCTTCCCTTCCCCATTTTTCTTAAATTTCAAATATGAGGGGTGGCTGGGTGGTTCAGTAGTTGAGCGTCTGCCTTCATCTCAGGTAGTGAACACAGGGTCCTGGGATCAAGCATCGGGTTCCCTGCTCAGTGGGAAGCCTGTTTCTTCCTCTCCCACTCCCCCTGCTTGTTTTCCCTCTCTCACTGCATCTCTATCAAATAAATAAAATCTTAAAAAAAGAATTTCACAGATGAGTGAAATCATACGGTATTTTTCTTTCTCTGACTTATTTCACTTAGCTTAACACCCTCTAGTCCCATCTACATCATTGCAAATGGTAAGATTTCATTCTTTCTGATGGCTCAGTAATATATTCCATTTTATATATATATATGTATATATATATATATATATGTACTACATCTTCTTTATCCATTCATCTGTTGATGGACATCTGGGCTCCTTCCATATTTTGACTATTGTGGACCTTGTTGCTATAAACATTGAGGTGTATTCAATGTTACCTAATTTTTAAATAAATTCTTTTAGGCCAGCATCTTCCCCTGGACCCTACCATGGGCCAGCCTCAGCCTCACTCAGGAATGGGGAAGGTGGAAAGGCCAGCTGCCGCCAGGGTATTGTTTTTTTCTAGGGGTCCTTCCCCTTTTCTTTTGGAGGTGGTTCTAAACACCTCTCAAATCAAGGTCAACAGCCAGAGGTCAGCTCACCTTTCTTTCTGCTTGCAAAGTCTGAGGTTCTCCTTCTCAAAGCATCTCTGTCTCTTCTGGCTCTTATGGCTGAGCTTTCTGGGCCAGATCTCCAGAATAGAAGGTGGTAGGTGGTATGGCTTTTGCCAGGAGAACAGGAAGAAGGAATGGTCCCTCCAACTCTTATATGTAAGGTTAAACTCCAGTGAGACCCACCTGTCGAAGGCATTGGCATCTACTCAGGAAGAGTCCCTGTTGGCTTCGGATCCTTCTTCCACTACCCCCTTTCTTTACAATGCCCCATGTAGAGAGCCCACAGCAAGAGGAACAGAAGCCAGACTCTGCTCCCAACTTAGTTCCTGGTCAGAATGGTCCAGCCATACTAAGATGTCTACCAGAGGAATAAAGTCCTGTTTGTTCTCTCTCTCTCTCTCTCTCTCTCTCTCTCTCTCTCTCGCACACACACACACACACACACACACACACAGAAGTTCTTGTTTTTCTACCCTTTTCAGTCTAACAGGCTACAAACTTAATATTTATATTTAATGCATCTTAGAAGGTTGCCTATTTCCTAACCTACTTTCTTGTTTACTATCTATATTTAAAATACCCCATGAATTTTGCCTCTATCTTAAAAGCTACCATTTTGTCTATCTACAATATTTATCCATCCTGTTCTTCTTTCCAGAAGAATTGAGTATTTTCAAATACGTATTAAATAAAGCAGAGATACAGAAAACATACCATTCAAGGTACAGAGCAATGAGAAACCTATGGAATTAAATGGGATATAAATACTTCAGTGATGACTGACTTACTATCATAGATCCTATCTTATTATAGATCTATATGTCACAGTATCTTGTAGTCATTTTATTAAAATGGCTCTACCAGGGGTGCGTGGGTGGCTCAGTAGGTTAAAGCCTCTGCCTTTGGCTCAGGTCATGATCCCGGGGTTCTGGTATCAAGCCCCGCATCAGTCTCTCTGCTCAGCAGGGAGCCTGCTTCCCGCCCCCTGCCTGCCTCTCTACCTACTTGTGATCTCCGTCTGTCAAATAAATAAATAAAATCTTTAAAAAAAAAAATGGCTCTACCAGACTGATATTTGCTGCCCAATATTTGCTTCTTCAATAGTCTGAGCCACTTTAGTTGCATTTTGGGTAGAGCCACCAGCATAATATTCGACTGATTTTTTTAAAAGTTCATCAAACAGTTCCTAGTGTTTGTCTTCAGTCAAGATTTGATCATTTGGTTTAAGAGAATACTTGTTGAGGAAATTCTTATTCACTATAGCAGTGATGTCAAGGAGTGGATTTCTCCCAGTCCAAAAAGACTATTTTAACTAATGGGCATCATAACATCAACTACCTGTCCCAAACAATGGCACCTGCCTCTGATGCTCTGTATTCATGTGAGCAGAAACAGATACCATGGCAAATCCGCGTCTGCTCCAGCACCCAGTGACAGAAAGTGTATCCTCATACACACCTTTCTACTAAACATCTACTGTGGGCTATGCTCTATACTAGATGTTGCAGATTCCTTTCCAGCCAGGGGCTCATAGAAGCTCACAGTACAGTAGGGAGACAGAGAAGTAAATACATAATTATAACAGAGTGTTAATTACTAAAAACGAAGTTGAACCTTGCCCAAACTGAGAAGTTCAAAATCTGGCTACATGAAACCAAAAGCCTGAGTTATGTCCATTTCTGGCTGTTAGCATTAAAGGACTTTCAATCTTTTACAGAAGAAAAGTGATATTGTAGGAAACTCCAAATATGAATAAAAGAGCTATTTTCAGTACATAAATTGTAAGTATAAAATGTGAGGCTACTGGTCAACCTTTTCTCTTGTGCTCTTTTGAAAGCTTTCCGCTTGTGTATACTAGTCCATCTCAGCCATCTAGTTTATACTAGAAAACAGTCTGATAAGTGAAACCCTAAGATGTTAATGGCTGGTCGTCTAAGACATCATCATACCAGAGGATTTGCATATTAATAGTTTATTCAGAAATAAAAGCCATAATGCACTATTATGAATTACTAACTTTAGATTAGCAAGCAATATACGAGTTTTATCTCTAAATCTGAATATTCTGCCCTGACTTGTTCATAGCGAAATATGCAGGCATTCATCAGTCTATCCAGATGATACACTGGCCCAAGCCATATGCATTCAGAAGAAAATCATTTGGTCGATTACAGTTTTTAATCTAAACATTTGTGATATAGAATTCACGGTGACAAAAACAAAATGATCACTTTATGTGAAACTACTACCACCAGAAATTATGGCAATCATGGAGAAATCAGTTATATTTTTTTAATGTCCTGAACCATATTTATGTTTTCTGTTTTTCCTTTTCACAAGAAAACTCAGGGCTCTGATAAGGCAACTTTTAAAGAAATATCTTAATATATGCACATCCTTAAGTAAGGATATATTTATACGCCTCAACTAAGTATAACCTTTGCATGTGGTAAGATTTCAACCTTTAAACAGCAAAACCCCAGACGAGTAGCAAGCAGACAGTCTGTAATTCAAGCAGCTGCTGCTAAGAAAAAATGCAATAAATACGCTCAAGAAGAAACTAATGGAGTAAAAAACATCTTTTGACTTAGAAAGCAGAGTTTTCCAAGTACCTCTCAGATCGGAAGCTGTACTAGCAGAAGTTTTTATAGGTCACTCAAAGCCAAGGTTATCCAGAAATCCCCTTCTAAAATAAAGTGAAAGAAGCTGTCCAACTTTATCCTTGGAATATGCAAACCCCAGTCATACCTGTGCTGGGATTTTGGGAGCTGAGCCCAAGGGTGAGTGGGTAAGTCAGAGTCCTCAAAACAGGAACATAAAAGAGATCAAAAACAACTTCCTAGGAAAGCCAGAATTTTAAGTCTAAATCAAGTGTCTGACCAAAGGCTTAGGCATAGAGGTGAAAACTGTACAAGACATTGGGATGGTCCTCCAAGCACAGAGACGGGGGCAGGGAAGATGTGTTGGAAGAAAAATTAAAACTCCCTGACTTGACTCTTCCTAATGCTCTGTAACTTCACTGTGAGGAGGAAAGAAAGCAAAGACAGAGCAGATTTAAACAGAGGAAGGCCCTCTAGTCAGAAGCTTCACAGCATACATTTTAAGAGAAAATGTCCCCAAATTAAGACAGGGTTGGGCACTACTGGGTAAAGCTCAGAAACCCCAAAGAGACAGAAAGAGTATCACATTTCCTTCAACCCCATTCAACACATTTCATTTCCCACAGTGCTGTATTGTTTTGGTTTCACTAAACTTAATCCCAAATGCAAAGCTTCAGCTCATTAAAATAGCAACACCTAATGCTCTCTGAGGCTAATTCAGATGATTTCAAACCTTCAGCAAAACCCTTTTAATAGTTTCAAGCAAATTACACATCAAAACTGGTATTGGGGCTGCCTAGCAACAAAGCTAACTGCATACGATAAATTCATTGCAAACCTTTGGAAAAGCAGAACTTCATTCAAATATGAAAGCCCCCCCCCAACCCACACACATAAAATTTTTTTTTTAAGATTTTATTTATTCATTTGACAGACGGAGATCACAAGTAGGCAGAGAGAGAGGAGGAAGCAGGCTCCCTGCTGAGCAGAGAGCCCGATGTGGGGCTAGATCCCAGGGTCCTGGGATCATGACCCAAGCCGAAGGCAGAGGTTTTAACACACTAAGTCACCCAGGCGTCCCCACACATAAAATTTTAATGTATAGTGTGGAAACACCAGACAGAATATTTTATTATACTACCATATTTAATACACTGATTTATGTGAAAAATCGATTTCCCTCTGCAAATTGCATGTTCATCACAACTAACACTTAATAAATCTCTTTGTTTACCTTTTCCCACCCCCTCCATGTCATAACATGTATTCTGATTTGTGAACTGGAGTTGATTTCTTTTGAAACCATAAATATTTCTTTATGGCATCATCCATGGCAGTTATCTGCCCTGCTGGTTATACCACTAGCCCATTTATGGCACTGACTTTAATGGAAAGCCTTCAGATAAGCCAGGACAGAATTCATTCCTTCTGACTTGTTCTTCTAAGGATGAAGAGCATAGTCTTATTTATCCTGTAAAAGTATTTGCTTACATGCTAACAAATCTACGGTAAAAATCAAGAATATACATAGCCAGTGCCACTGGCTGTTTTTTAGAAAAGTAAGATAAATCCTAAAATCTCATTCATTTTACTATCATTAATATTAATAGAACACCCTATGGTAGTGATTGTGCCTTCATAAATATCAAATATATCTCAATGGAATGTTCTCTAACATGAAAACAACATAAAAGTAAAAATAAAATTTTATTATAGCCTGATACCGGTTTTATTTGGAAACTTTGAGGATTAGGCACTTTCCCCACCAATCTAGAAGTCTGGAGAAGTGATGATAAGTAATTAATGCCCTATTACATCCCTGTGCAGGAATTCATTAGTATTCAATAAATACTCATTAATAATAGTTCTTCTCCTTAATAATAGTTCTTCTCCGCCTCAGGATATATTAGCACCTATTAGTTTTCCTTTATTCTTTATTACTCACTTGAAAAAAGATTCTAAACAAGCTTATTTTATTCTTTGCAGCTTCAAGTACATAAAAAAACTTCAGTGGAAAACAAACTGCTTTCTCATCTTTTGAAAGTAAGATTGAATTGAATGTCCCAGATGTTGCAAACCCTACATGTTGACCTGAGGAACTGTTCATTCTGCCTACCACCATTTAATTATTTTTTAAATCAGCATAGAAGCTTCTCACTATAGTGTTTTAATTTATTACACCAATATGTACTAAAGATTTATAAGATAGCCTCACCCTTCCCATTCTGTCATGAGTGATAAAAGCTTTTTTAAAACTATCTATTAGGGAAAGGCAGCACTAGACACCTGAGTAATGTTCCACATTCTAGAGACATTTTTGAATTACAGATTTCAGAAAACAAGATGTTAATCATCCTTAAGACATTTCAGAAATCCCCAGTAAGTTACAACATTTTCTACTCGGTAAACTGGATAAGGCACATAAGAAACAATCACCATACACCCTGATGAGACTCTGAAGAGCTAATCTTACCAAGGATAGACAGACCACTTCTGGCAAAACTTTAGGGAACTGTTTTCGACCACAACAGTGGGAAAATAACTGGATTTGGTGAGCAAATTGGAACTGGCACAATATTTCAGAGGAGTCCCTTTCAGGAGTACTTTCATGAACAGAGCCAGAGCATTAAAAGGCTGTAGAATTTAAAACTGAAAAGCCAACATAATTATCTTCACCATTCTCTGAGGTTGTGACAAAACAGTCTGAAATACTCTTAAAGTTGAAATAAATATAGCCTATTTCCACCCTCAGAAGAGGCCCTTTCTGACATATATTTAAACTGGACCTCCTGAGGACCTCCTGTAGCAACTACTGACCTACCTTATAAACATCAAGATCAGCTATGCATTCCAAAATATCCATGTCTCTTCTGTAGCATCCTTCATGAACAATCCCCGTTTTCAACCCACGACCAAAAACAACAGTGTGCAACACTGGAAGAAAATTGTGCAGTGGTGTGAAGACCAGCAGCACAAACTGAACAAGAAGCTGACTTTGTTAACCCCTGGAGAATTAGTGAGAAAGGGGATTTTTTAAATCAAGAAAGAATGATTTTGGTTTTTGTTTCGGTCACTGTTGTGTTTCTTCCTGTCACATTCCTTCCTGCCCTGTGCATTTCCTCCTGAATGCATCTGATGTGGTCAGTGCCACTGGAAGCAGGGAGCTCTCCAGAGTAAGATAGTTTAGGTTTTCTTTCTATAGATTTTGGTAAGATGATTTAGGTTTTCTTTCTATAACATTTTGGAAAAGGGTGCGTTCAAGGAGAGCTAACACTATCCTGTAAGTGCATTGTGAAAACTGAGAGAGAGCACATAAAATTCTCGGCACAGGGGCTGGCACATAATCAGGGCTCCCAAAATGGTAACTGTTACTACTTTACACATGTTGATGCCCAGTTGGTGCTAATTGGATGGACAGATGAATGCATTGTTGAAATAAAAGAAAAGTCAGCATCTACAGACAAATAGCTCAGTTGATGTAGACACAAGCCTTCTAGTCAACCTGTTCACCATCATTTATCCATCTGGGAAGACTATGAATACCAGAAATGTTGAACCAGAAAATACCCAGAAAAACACCAGCCCAGCAGACCACCATAAGAGAACTGGAATCATCCAGCAGTTCAGTCTTTCCAGCTCTGGGTCTAATTTCCTAAAATTTTGAATTCCTACAGAGTTTTGAAAAGTCATCCCATAGAAATTCCTCCACTCAGGGGCACCTGGGTGGCTCAGTCAGTTAAGCGTCTGCCTTCGACTCAGGTCATGATCCCAGAGTCCCAGGATGGAGTCCTGTATCAGTGGGCTCCCTGCTGCACAGTGGGGAGTGGGGGGAGGGTCTGCTTCTCTCTCTGCCTGCTGCTCCCCCTACTTTTGTGCTCTCTCTTCCTCTCTCTCTCTCAAAAAATAAATAAAATCTTTAAAAAGAAAAAAAAGAAATTTCTCCATTCAGAGGGAGCTTCCTCTTTAAAACTATCTAAAAATCCATTAGGCTAATAATGATATAGGTCTCATTTTTATCACAAAGCACTGGCAGGGAGGTATTATTATCTCTAATTTATAAATTAAACTGAGAAAAAGTTCTGATAACTTGTCCCAATCATATATCTAGCAAATGGTAGAGCCAGGATGCAAACTCAATTCTTAAATCATATTTTTGGTATGGTTTCACCATTATTTCAACAAAAAGATTTTCAATACCAACTGTGTGTCAGGCACTATTTAGGTACTATGGATATAAATCTAAATATTACAACATGACTCCATCGAAATGTTTACAATTTAGAGGTGCTTGGGTAGCTCAGTTGGGTTAAGCGGCCCAACTCTTTATTTTGGCTCAGATCATGATCTCAGGGTCGTAAGACTGAGCCCCATTTTGGGTTCTGCACTGAATATGGAGTCTGCTTGAGATTCTCTGTCTCTCTCTGCCTCTTCCCCTGCTCATTCTCATTCTCTTTCTAATATAAACAAAAGAAAATGCTTTGAAAATGTGTATGATTTAGTATAAAAAACAGAAAACAACACTCAAAACCCTTCTTCCATGTTCCAAGTAGCTTATGAAAAATGTAGATCTCTGGGTCCCACTCCAGAGCTCAGATTCAGTTAAGTCTGGGTTATAGGCCAGGAATCTGTACTTTTAACCAGCCTTCCTAGGGTAATTCAGACCACAAAAGACAGGTTATAATGGAGATATGTCCAAAAACAGAAAGGAGGACACCCTTGGAAAGTGATTCCTACACTGGGGATTAAAGGACCCACTGAAGTTCCTAAGGAGGAAGAGGGGGATTGGAGAGAGAACTATTACCATGGAAAAACAGACCTGACCCACTGTTTGAAAGATGAAATTCACTGGTGAAAAGGTGGCAGTTCAGTATAACTAAACTAAGGGAGTAGAGGGGAAAGGGTTCAGAGGAAGTAACTCTAGAGTAAGTCTAGATGGGCCCAGAAAGTAAGTCTAGTTGGGCCCAGGAAGTAAGTCTAGATGGGCCCAGATCCCTAGAGACCTTGTGGGCTAGGCCCAGAGCTGAAGAACACACAGAGCCCAGGGCAGCTGGGACGGACCAGGTGGAGTCAGAAGAGCAGGTGGCCTCAGATCTTCAGTTTGTGCTATCTACAGAATTGTGGAAATTTATCCCTGAATAATTAGATTTCTGTTGGAATGGCCTGTTTCTGTTAAAATGGGTCTCTAAGGAGGATTTGAACCAACCCAGGAGCAGGCTTTGACATACAAAACACATATTTTAAGATGAAATGGTGAATCTTCAAATTGCTTTTAAGTCAATACAACCTATAAAGCTAATGAAAGCACAGCAAAGGCGAGACCCAATTAGTGGCTCTTAATCTTCTATACTTTACCTCATGGATCTGAAGTTCTTTCCCTCAGGTATGCTGAGCACATGTAAAATCCTTATACCAAAGACCTTGTGCTGCTTAGAGGCCTCCTTAATCTAAATCGCTATTGATATTCCCCAGGCTCTGAGCAGAAAGAGCCTGCTTCTTACACCATGTGTCCTCCCTTTCAGTCATGGGGAATGGCATCTGGGCTCGAAAGTCTTTGGTTTGAGGAAAGTGAAAATAAAGGAATATACTTATCTAGATAGAGAGGAAAAAGACCCCAAAACGTGCAAACTTGTAATGCAGCATAGTTTTTGATGGTTAGACAAAGACAGATGGCTGACCTTGGAGTCAGAGAGACGGAATGGCTCCTTTCAAGCCGTCTGTGAGACCAAGAAACAGCAAGGTTGGGTTCTCTGTCAACCAGCCAGGGAAATCCTGTCATGGCCTCTCTGTCAGGGCCAGGATAGGAGGCTCCAGGAAGCAGGAGACATTACCTCACAAGTGGAAGTCCTGTGTGTCAGGTGTTTCTCAGTAGGACACTACTGACTACTGACTTTTTTTTTTTTTCTGGACAATTGTTTCTCTTGTAAGACTTCATCATTTACTCTAAAATATTGGTCATTTCTGGTGCTTGCATATTAAATACCAAAAGTGGCATCCAGTCATTATGGCAACCTAAAAGCACTTCCTATGTTTCCAAACTCTCCCTGGTGGCAGTAGCATCCCCCTGTGAAGCACCACTGAGTAGAATTTAAGATCCCTGGCAGGGACCTTCAGCGTCATCATGGTTCCACAACCCCATCTTGTAGACAGAGAAAGTGAAATCTTCTGCAGACTTTTTTAAGTAGGAACAGGCCCAGAACGCAATTTTCATGGCTCTCAGGTAGACATCCCCCAAATCTCAATGCTGTCGAACTCTAAAAAGAGTCTCCAACTTCCCTCTGGTATCTCTCATTCATACCCTCCAAAGACTCTCTCTTGATTACAAAGCAAGTGTAAATCTCTAGCAACTTCTTCCTTTGGCAATATGTATCAGCCCACTTTTTCTCAAACTTAAGGTCCTGGCTGGTGGTGAAGCCAATAGGCAAAATTCTGTGCTTGGAGCTAGAAGAAAACCTAGACATCTTCAGAGGGAGAGTGTGGGCAAGATTAAAAGGTGCAGGAAATAAATAAATAAATAAGTATATGTGTGTCTGTGTGTGTGTGTGCATTTAATATTATATATAACTATATATTATATTTAATATTCTATATATAACAATTATATATGCATAAAATATATGTATATATTTGTATATGAGGAGAGAGAGAGGCTTAGTCTCATGAAGTTTCAGAATGCCAAGGATAAAACAATAACTTAAAAGTTTCTAGAAAGGTAAAACAAATTTCTTCAAAGGAATAATGATCAGATTGACATCATAATTCTCATCCGAAACACTGAATTTGAGTACCAATGGTACAAGTAAATATCACTGCCTAGTAGGTAAACAAAATCTTCAACATTATCTGAGGAAAAAAATTTAGAAATTAAAATTCTATATCACTCAAATGAGAAGATAAAATAAAATGCATATGTGTATGTATATATGAGTGTGTACATACACATATATGCAATAAAAAAGTTTATCTGCTATACAAAAAATACTCCAAGATGCATTCCACAAAAAAAAAAAAAGAAGAAGAAAGAAAGAAAAGTCCTAGAAAGACTTTGATTTCACAATATAATGGAACAAGCGCAGGAGTTCAATAAAAAGAAATGTAAATCCTGCATACCAGCCATACAGCACACCTAGAAATCCACTGAACTTGCTGCTTCCAGGATGTTTTAGGACTTAGGGTGGGCAGTCACTCCCAGGTGAAGCAGAGGGAGTGTTCCTCTGGCTTTGGCCTCTTGTTCACAGAGGGCTTCCAATTCCTCCTCTACAGCAGGTTATGTGATCATAGAGATGCACTGATGAGGTCAAACTCTTAAAATTTTTTGACAATTTGAGCTTCCTTCACAGAAAACTTAGTGGCTTAAATAATATAGGAATTACTCATGAAATTAAAAAAATCCTGAGTTTGGCAACCCCTAAGGCTGGCCAGTGTAGCAGCTCAAAGGACTCCAGGACAAGGATTCCAGGAAAGCCAAGCCTTCTCTTATGAACTTGCTAAGGTCTTTGTGCAACGTATTAGACAAGAAGCAGGGGCATGAGAGAAGGGTCAAAGGGCAGATGCCAACTGTGTTTACTCTGCCTTTAAGAAGTGTGCCCAAATTTCCTCCAGATGATTTCCACATATATCGCACTGAGCAGGCCTCTCTCTCAAGTACACCTGGTCTACAACAGAAGCTAGGTAATGTCATTTTTTAAAACTAGGTATAGTGTCATGCCAACATAATTATAATTCTACTAGTAGGAAAAATGTATGTAAATAATCCAAATTGGGTATTCATCCACTTTTTTAAATAGGCTTTAATATTTAGAGCAGTTTTAGGTTTATAGAAAAACTGAACAGAAAATACAAAGGTCGAATATATGCTTTCCCCCAACACACACACACACACACTTAATTTCCCTTATTATGAGCATTACTGTGGTTCACTTATCACAACTGATGAATCAATACTGATACACTATTATTAACTAAAGTCCAAGTTTGCATTAGAGTTCACTCTTTGTGTTATGGGTTTGACAAATGTATTGTGTCAAATATCCAACAATTTTTTAAATATATCAGACCCTCAAAAAAGTGGAAGTGGCCCTAAGTTTTCTTGACCTCAATTAGACTCTGCTAAGAAGACTATCTTCAAAAAAAGATTTTTCATTTCAACAAACAGTATGGTAAGCAAGCTATACAGTGTCTGTAAAACACACACACACACACACACACCCCTTTGTGTTACAATGAAAGAAGAATGACAAACATTTGTGTAAAGGGTCTGACAATAAATATATACATATATATTTAAGATTTATTTATTTAGTAGAGAGAGAGTGAGAGAGAGGCTAGCTCTTCAAGATATCGATTTCACTTTCTTAGTATATATACCCATCACTAGGTTGCTGGATCAGATGGTGGTTCTATTTTAATTTTTTGAGAAACCTCTATACTGTTTTCCATCGAGGCTGCACCAATTTACATTCCCAACAGTGCTCAAGAGTCCCCTTTTCTCCACATCTTTGCCAACATCTCTTATCTCTTGTCTTTTTGACTAGAACATTCTATCAGAGGTGAGGTGATATCTCATTGTGGTTTTGATAAAGGATAAATGGATAAAGATAGATATATCCATTATATCATATATGTGATTTTATACATACATACATATATATATATATATGAGATGTATAATACACACACACAATGAATATTATTCAGCCACAATAAAGAAGGAAATCCTGACCTTTGTGACAACATGGACGGGACTTCAGGTTAAATACACTCAGGCAGACAAAAAAAAGACAAATACTGTATAGTTTCACTTATATATGAAATCCACAAAAGCCGAAATCATAGAAACAGAGAGTAGAATGGTGGGAGATACTGGGAGGTGTTTGTCAAAAGGTACAAACTTCCGGTTATAAGATGAATAAGTTTCAGGATCTGATGTACAGCACAATGATTATAATTAATAGTACTGTTTTAGATACTTGAAACTTGTTAAGAGAGTAAACCTTAAAAGCTCTCACCACAAAAAAGAAATGGTAATTTTGTGGGTTTTTTAAAAAATATTTTATTTATTTATTTGACAGAGAGAGAGATCACAAGTACACAGAGAGGCAGGCAGAGAAGGGGGTTGGGAAGCAGGCTGCCCGCTGAGCAGAAAGCGGGATGTGGGCCTGGATCCCAGGACCCTGAGATCATGACCGGAGCTGAAGGCAGAGACTTAACCCACTGAGCCCCAAGAAATGGTAATTTTGTGACATAAAGGTGTTAAGTAATGCTACTGTGGGGTTCATCTCTCAATATATATGTATCGAAATAACACATGGTACACCTTAAACTTAACAATGTTATGTGTCGATTATGTCTCTTTACTACTGAGCCTAGAAATTCCTAAGGGGGGAGGGGGGAGAGTGACATAAACAGCAGGGGACAAATAATCAGTCTTCACAAAAGAGATCACAATAGCCAGTCGAGGCCTGGGAGCCTGGGACCAGTGATTATACCACTACTGTAAGAGACTTGTAAATCTAGCTGAGGAGCAGGCTCCTGGCAGATAAACCAAATAGTACTCCTACACATCAATAATACTACTATTTTTCAAATGTACTATACTTTATTGTAATTAAATAAATTCTTATTTATTTAAAAGTATTACTAAATTCATTTATAGAACCTTATATTTTCTCAATTAGTATTAGAAGTGAATTCCTCCATATTTAGAAGTGTACAGTCTTTTTAATTGTGAAAATAAGATTCTCATACTTAAAAAGTTAGGAACTACTGTGTTAATAAGTATTAGAGGCTCCATTCCCTGACCATGGTGTATTAAACAAAAGGAGAAGGGAGGCAGGGAGAATGGAGCAGTCCAGGCACACCATAGAAAACCAAATATATTCTTCTAAATAATACTTCTGTTAAAGAAAAAAATCAAACATTTTATAAAAATGAGCAAGAAAGTTATATATTAAAACTTCTAAACTTAATTCTGATGGTTTGTAATTTTTGGAAGAGACCCTTGATTTTAAGTGAAATAGAAAATACAAAGTTATCAAGATTGATTTTAAAAGAAATAGAAAAGCTGAATGTTCTTTAAACATACGCAATATTGAAAAAGATGATAAATAGCCACATTCCTACAGAGCTCTCCCTTCAAGAACAGATAATTCCTATCAAATTTAAACTGTTCCAGAGACTTGAGAGATCTAAGTAATTTTTCAAGACTATCATAATGCAAGTACACAAACTGGGACAGGAACAAAAAATATTTAAGAAAATCATAGGCTAACATGATTTACAAATACAGTGCAAAAACATAGTACTTTCGACAATAATAATTTCATCTTTCTATTAAATAATAATATAATGGTTAAGTCGGGCTTATTCTAGGAAGTTTTATTTTATTTATTTAAAGGTTTTGTTTATTTATTTGTCAGAGAGAGAGAGAGCACGCATAAAAGCAGGGGGAGTGGCAGGCAGAGGGAGAAACAGGGTCCTCACGGAGCAAGGAGCCCAATGTTGGACTTGATCCCAGGACTCTGGGATCATGAACCAAGCTGAAGGCAGACACTTAAGTGACTGAGCCACCCAGGCGTCCCCTAGGATGTTTTATTAGAAAAATCTACATGAGCAGATTAAAGGAAAAAAACTCAGGTTATTTCGAAAGATAAAAAAAAAATTAATAAATTTCACCTCACTTTCATGATGGAAGAATTACATCTTAATACCAACTGATTGAGCAAATATAGGAGAAGACACCATAAATGAATTCGATAATACTTTTAAATGAATTTGACTTTCCTTAATCACAAAAGCTAATTTGATAATGGGTGACAAGCAAAAGACTTCAACAAATGACTGAGTGAAACAGTAGAAGGATGTTATTAACTTAATAAATTCTGTGTACCCCAGGTTATGCTGAAATAACAGAAAAGACCCCAAAATCTCATTTTTTAAAAATAAGAACATAGGTGTATTGTTCTCATCTCATGACAATTGCTTGTTAAATCTGACTTTGCTCCACATCATATTTTTGGCTCAAATATTCCACTCCCTTGTTCTTTGTCACACAAGCACATAGATATCTGTATGAAGATGTTCACTGAAGCATTATCTGTAATAACAAAATTTGTCATTCCTGCTTTTGTTTGTACTTGTTGAGTGTATGTAACCTCTCACTTTATTTGTACCCTTTCCTAGTTACCTTAGTGCTTCTCCCAGATACTATACAGCATTGATTTTAAAAGTACAACTGAAACTTCAGAGTTTTAACAAAATCTTGAAACAATGAATTATGGTTCAAATTTGGTTCTTTGAGAAGGAAAATGCTTAGTTAGCCATTATGTCTTATTCGACAAGGAAAATGTTAGTGAAATTTTACATACTCATTGTTCTAAAATTTAAAATAAATATACACATATTCTTTAACTTGTTATTATAAAGTTGAATTTCTGTATCAGCCTGTTTGCTCACAAGAGAAAAGAACTTTCCTAAAACATAAGAGTTTGTTTTAATTATTCTAAGAACTGTTAATTTGTAACCCTGATGCAAAACTGTTTTCTATAGTAAACTATTTATTTAAACTTATTTTCGTAATAAAAGGAAAAAAAAAAAAACTGTGTGTTTTATTATGTGGTAAACCACATTTGTCATAGGAGGTGAATTTTAACTACTAATATATATGTAACTATGATGTCACCAAACTGGTGCTAATTACTTCTCTAAGGGACCTTACAGGTTTTCTAAAAAAAACAAAAAACAAACAAACAAAAAAAAACAGATTTAAAAATTAATTTTGGGGGGCACCTGGGTGGCTCAGTGGCTTAAGACTCTGCCTTTGGCTCAGGTCATGATCCTAGGGTCCTGGGATCGAGCCCTGCATCAGGCTTTCTACTCAGCAGGGAGCCTGCTTACCTGCCTCTCTCCATGCCTGCCTCTCTGCTACTTGTGATCTCTGTCAAATAAATGAATAAAATATTTTTTTAAAAAATGAATTTTGGAACACTGAAAAGAAATAAAATAAAATGAAAAAAAATTTTCTTCTGGTATAAACTACTTTAAAATAAAACACAAGTGATTCTAACAGACTAAAACACTAGACAGAGCCTCAATTTGCCATGTCAATAACAACTAGTATGATGAAAAACAATGATTTAATAAGGTTATCTTATGGGTTATTTTCAAAGAAAGTAAAAAGGATGATGAATGGAAAAATGGAAATCCAGGAAAAGAAAAGAAAAAAAAAAAAAAACATGACTAGATCTAGTCCTCTATCACATTAGGATTCACACCTGCTGACAGGGTAGCTAAATTGGAAGAAGTTTAAGTACTATCCAACACATTCTACCAAAAATCTTTGCCCTCCAGCAAAGACATGTGATCATGTCTGCATTTGTGTCCAAGAGAAGGAATAAATAGTGAACTAATCCTCTATCAAAGCCCAGGCACTGTGAAAGATACTAGAATAAAGGAGGATACCTGTAAACCCCACCCTACTGAGCTTACAGTTTAATATACTTGCCTATTATCCGGGTCTGCACTGTCCAATATGGTAGCATCAGCCAAATAGAGCTACTGAAATTTAAACAAAATTTGAAATTCAGTTTGTCAGTCACACTAACTGTATCTAACATGCTAAATAGCCAAATGTGACTAGTGGTTACTTTTAGGGCAGTGCAGACAGAACACTGCCATCGTTGCAGGAAGTTCTATTGGGCAGTGTTGCTCTGGATGTCTGGTACATATGACTTGGACAGCGTTTTGAAAAGGATAAGTCATTATATAGGGTGACAAAAGCTATTACATGATGAAAGGAACCTGGTTCCTGAATAAATCCCCATGCAACCAAATTCCCCATAAACCTGAACCTCGGAATCTTACGTGAAAGAGAAATAAACTTACTTCTTGAACCAATGTATTTTGGAGGTCTCTTTGTCATAGCAAGTTTAAAATTAAGTTTTATCTCAGTTGTCAGCAACCCTGCTTTCATATGCCCTTACCTTAATTAAAGCAACCTGTGCCCTTATATCAGCTCATCCCTTCAACAAGAGGATAGTCATTCATAAAAATAATTCACACTATGGTATTAATGACTGAATTCCAATGGCTAGCATATATTGTGTTAATCTTTCTTGGAATCATTTTTTTTTATTAAGAGAGATGCCAGAAAAAGGGGTGGGAAGTAATCTCTGATGGAGAAAATTTAAATATTAACAACTCAACAGTAGAGAGATGTGTTGGAGTCTGAAACTTTCTTGTCCTCTCTCCATATATTCACAGGTGAGTCCTCTATATATAAAGGGCAGCATTCGAAATCAGGATTTAATTGCAAAATTTACTTATAAGGAAAAAATAAGGGAAGAGAAAAATCCTTTTCTGTGCTGTTTCTTTGTAAATTAATACTGGAAGGGGTAATCCAATTCTTCTCAAGCATCGCAATTCTGTGGCTGTAAATGAGGCTGTGTTACATTTATGGCCTTGTTAGCGCCATGAAGGAATCTGGCAAGAATTTCAGTACTTTTAAAAGCATAACACCTTGCATACAAGATTTACTCAATAAATATTTGTTTAGACAGTCCCCATTAGGTGACTTACACCCTTGAATGATTTTACACCCTTGAATGAGTGATACATGATTTTTTTTTTTACATTTATTGTGTCTTACAGTAGCTGTTGGTCAATCATGTTGTAGCTGTGCCTTACAATCTGGGTCAGAGTTGTTCATATTTTGTCACTTCAGTTAAGTGATATGTACTGCTCTATAAGCATATTGAGCTAAATTGCCATGTAGAGTGTCTTCAAGAAGATTATTCTATGATTCAGCTTTGATATGAAATGCTATTGTATACAAAGAAAGGAACAGAAAAAGAAATGGGACATAAATATGATTTTAGTAAAGCAAAGTTTGTCATTGGTGGATGACTGAAATTCATATTTCCTTCCAAAGACAACAACAAAGTGCTTTGTAGGAATGCAGAAAGGAAGATGCCCGCAAATAAATGAATCTATGTTATATTTTGTTACTATAATATGTGGGAAAGAATTGACAATCACACTCAAGCAACGCATGTGAAGGCAGGAGAAATGGTCAAAACCATCAGAATGGAAGAAGAAAATTTTAAAGCAATGAGAGGCCAATATGCATGAACCATGCATCCAGTAGGACTAGGATTAAAGTATCAAAATTAGTTTGTCAGACACTTCCTTCTGAGTTTGAACACGAACTACTTGACTTCCAATAAAAGTAATTTAATTGAGAAAAATATGAAATGGAATTTAACCAAACAGGACACCCTAATGAAACCCAGCGTGCTTTGAAATTACATTATCAATGTCATGAAATCAAGAAATCAAAATCATGAATTTAGGAAACAAAAGGGGCTTATTACTATAATGTTGTACAAGACTACCAATGGCCAAATGTTCGGCTCCATGGGCGCCTGGGTGGCTCAGTGGGTTAAGCCGCTGCCTTCGGCTCGGGTCATGATCTCGGAGTCCTGGGATCGAGTCCCGCATTGGGCTCTCTGCTCTGCAGGGAGCCTGCTTCCTCCTCTCCCTCTCTCTGCCTGCCTCTCTGTCTGCTTGTGATCTCTGTCAAATAAATAAATAAAATCTCCATATTTAATTATAAACCACAAAAATCTAAGAATAAGAGATTTCCCCCAAAGAACATTAATTCCTTTTAAAAAATGCATAGCAGCTGAGCAGATAGAGGACAGGAGACTAAATTCCACTAGGAAGCACCAGTAGCACTAAGTAACCCATCAAGTGTGTTTAGTTCTAGATGTTTTTAATACGTGTGTGAACAGTTATAGCAAGGACAGAAGGACAGTATCAAACTTATTGGTGGACTGGCAGAAAATCCCAGCAGAGCATTCTTTAAGAAACGAGGCATCATCAAGGCTCTTAAGGGCATAGTGAATGACACTTTAAAGAAAAACACAGGCATTGATACTCTGAGTTGAAAGTTGGAAGTCGTTTGGAAGAGTCAAATCCAGAATAAGAGGAGTTTTAGAAATAATTTAACCAATCCATTTCATTTTCTTTTCCTTCATAAAGGAAAGAGTGATACATGATTTTTTAAAACGATGTTAAATAAGTCTAAAAGTCTCTTCAGTACCTTTAAGTATAAAATAAATTTTCAAAAATCACACAGAAGCATTGTGTCATGGTTTAACTTAAAATGTTTTATCCTTCTTAGAAGTAATAAGATAATGGTGCATCTCTGAATCAGTGGCACCTTCAATTCCATGAAATATAACACACTTTTTGGCTCCTTGCATTTCTGGTTAGTTGTAACAGGTTAGGCAACCTCAAGTACATATCTTAATTTTTTTTTAAGATTTTATTTATTTATTTGACAATCAGAGATCACAAGTAGGCACAGAGGCAGGCAGAGAGAGAGAGAGGAGAAAGCAGGCTTCTTGCCAAGCAGAGAGCCCGATGCGGGGCTCGATCCCAGGACCCTGGGATCATGACCTGAGCTGAAGGCAGAGGCTTTAACACAGTGAGCCACCCAGGCGCCCCTCAAGTACCTATGTTAAGTATGGCCATTTGCAGTAGTGAAAATTAAACTCCAAACTCTCAATCCTAACTTTGGGGAGACTGTCTGGCTTCTCCAGGACTTGTGTATACACAGTCCACTGGGCAGTTGATCTCCTTCAGCACCAAACCATGGGCTCCTTACGGGAGTTCTCCTTAAAGAATGAGAATATTTGGTGACAAATTTATAAAATAGCCCTTTACATTTGCCACAAATACACCCAAATAACTGACATTTTTCCACCATTCAATAAGCATTTTATACTATGCTCTAGATATGACACTAGCCAGCTCTCATTTGAAGCAAACTTAACTTTTGGTATGGTCTTGCTATTTTTGCCCTAACTCATCATTAGCCAAAATATTAAACCTCAAGGTGTTTAATTAGGGAGGCATAGTTTCATAGTTTCATAATCTGTGTAAGAAATAGAGTCAGGTGAAGGCATAACAAATTGTAGTCACTCTTTCATCGAATGTCATAGTGCTCACAGAAGCAGCCTGCTGACAAGCAGGATAAGGCTATTTTTAGCACATCACCTTTTTAGAACATTTGTGATTGTTAATTATGACCATTTGGAGCTCACAGATGGCATATGAAATTGTAACATTCTGCTTTAGATAATGAGGATGGTGGCATAATAAATAAATCATTGTGAAATCAAAGGACATTGTTGGTGCACAGCATGGTGTATTTGGTTATTTACTGCACATAGTACCTTGGTTGTTAATAGTGCTTTATCCCTGATTTCTAGCCACCACTGCATCTGCCACTCTGGTCTCCCTTTGACACCATTTCCCTCATGTCACCTCTCTACTTATAACCTATGGTGTCTCCTTTCTGCTGCCCCATCAATCCTGAGATCCTCAGTTTGGATTTAAAGACTCCATAATCAGACACGATTTGGCCAGCTGAAACATTTTTCCATGGTTGCTAACAGGCAACTTTCCCCCAGTTAGTACATTCTTCACCCTGGTTCCCTATGCCTTCTGCTCATTGCCAGTCATATTTTCACTGATGATCTCCCCACATAAAATGCCTATTTTCCTTCCTTCTGCCCATCAAAACTCTCCCAGTTCTTAGCACAGAACCATACTATCACAAAACAAGTGTCTACTTTACCAAGTATCATCATTTTCTCCCCTGAATTCCAACTGCACAGGAAGTACCACATAGTTTTACATTAATTGTCCCATGATTATGTCACCATATAGCTCTTAGCTCAAAAAGAAGGCAAGGTTCCAAGTAATGGAAAACTGGCATGTTCTTACATGGCTTTCTCACTACACCAAATGAAAATGCTGGTGAGAGGCGGAAGAGTAGATGATTAATAGATACCTGTTGAGTATCTGATTCAGAAATAATCTCTAGCAAAACATCAAAAGATTAGGCTTTACAGGTTCATTCTCTCTTTTTTTTTTAAGATTTTATTTATTTATTTAACAGACAGAGATCACAAGTAGGCAGAGAGGCAGGCAGAGAGAGAAGAGGAAGCAGCCTCCCCAGAGGCTTTAACCCACTGAGCCACCCAGGCGCCCCTATAGGTTCATTCTCTTAAAAGAGAGGAAGCTGAGAGCAGCAAGTGGTGTAGAATGTTGACCCTAATCATATAATAATCATTGTTCAGAAATTAACCTTTCTGTAAACTGCCAGGCACCTCTCTAAGCTTCATGTCACAGCAATCTAAAGTTCCAGGGTTCAAATAACCAATTTAATATCTGAGGCTTTCCAAGGCTAAGGAAGACTGTGCAACCAAAGAAAGGGATTTATTTTTTAGAAACCATTAGCTCTTGGGTCACCTGGGTGGTTCAGTTGATTGGGCATCTCCCTTCAGCTCAGGTCATGATCCCGAGGTCCTGGGATCAAGCCCCACATCGGGGTCCCTGCTCAGTGGGGAGCCTGCTTCTTCCTCCCCTCCCTGCTTATGTTCTCTTTCACTATCTCTGTCACTGTCACTCAAATAAATAAATAAAGTCTTTAAGAAAACAAAGAAGAAACCATTAGCTTTTTGTTAAAATACTCAGTGCCGCATTTCACATTGACACAAGTATTTGGCACAGTGTTTCAGTTATTATTATTCACTTAACACTATGGTGTTCCTACCACTGAGATGAATAAAAATCACATTCACACAGGGAGTTATCAAATGTTACTTGAAAGCAAAGAATGAGGATATTTGAATAGCTACAAAGTGATTTATATTTGGAAAACTTAAATTTTCAAAACAAAAGTTTACAATGAACTAATATAAACAAAAAGAGAGAGGAGATAAAGAATCCAAGCTAAAAGAGGTTCAGGAAACTCAGCGAGATAGACGGTAACTTACAAATTAACTTAAGCATCCATTTGTCACATCAGGTCTTGATACGCTATGTCTCAATGGCCTTAATTTTGTTGATGTAGAAAGGATGTAGTCTTCGTATGGTGTGTGTGCATTCTTGCTGAGCAAATTGGAAGTGTAAAATGCATACTCTGTGGGCGATTGTTTGCTTGAGAGAAATTAATAAATTGTGTGTTGACGAAAAAGCAGAGAGACCAATCTATTGAAAATCTAATTACTTATTAACATTCCCTACTCCAAATTTATCCTATGATACCAATTTATTTGATAACTTTGATATTTTCCACCTCAGAGATTTCAGATAATTAGATACATTGGATTTTAAGGTAGGTAGAATTTATTTTCTTTCATTAATCCCCTGACTCTTCTTTTTTCTTCATATTAATTTTTTCTATAACTATTCACACAAATTTTGGGTGACTCTTTTCAACAATATTTTTACTCAGCCTTTAAGAAATACTAGATGAGAACCTAAGCTGTGGGCTCTGAGGATACCAATTAATAAAATACAGAAAAAAATAATTTCTTTATATATGAAGTGAGAGAGTTTTTATGCAGTTGAATAAAGTTAGAACTGTTGTTATAGGAAACAAACTTGTGCAAAAGAATTTGATGGGAAGTCAGGATGAGCTACAGTGTTATTTCCCATTGTCTCCTGTGTGAACATACATATTTTTTTTCTGTATCTCTCTAGTTATTCTTTCAAGACAAAGCATTCTATAAATGGAATGTAAGGTGCCTAAGCATGGTATATAATTATGTCCTAATAGAGGTTTCCTTTTCTATAAGATTTCCAATGACTGAGTGCTTGGTATGTGGTTTGTTTTCTAATTACAATCAATCATTTTCTCCTTGAAGTCATTCTTGTAACACATCTTTCCCATTATTTTTAGATCTATGACAAATCATATATTCTGTACTAATTCAGAAATGTTTTCCATTGAGTAGCTCTCATCAAATACAATTTTAAAGAAGAAACATATAGTTGTGTGATCCCAAGGGTTGGCTTCACTTCAAATAGAAATGAAATTAATCCCATTATACCAGTTAACCCATCAGTGATTGCTGTGGGGAGGACTAATCTTAAGCCTATGTAACGAAGTCAATTGCTATTGTTGGTAATGGATCCACATTCCTATAATGCTCCCCCATATAGTTATTTATTCTTGAATTTCCTTCAATAAAAGATGGTTTTCATTTCTACACTCTTGTTAAAATACAAATAGTTGGGTCACCTGGGTGGCTCAGTGGTTTAAGTCTCTGCCTTTAGCTCGGGTCATAATCTCGGGGTCCTGGGATCAAGCCCAGCATCAGGCTCTCTGATCGGCAGGGAGTCTGCTTTCCTCCCCCTCTCTCTCTCTTCTGCCTTCCGCTCTGCTTACCTGTGATCTCTCTCTGTGTCAAATAAATAAAACTTAAAAAAAAAAAAAAACTTTAAAAAATACAAATAGTTCTGGGAGAGGTAATATGCAGATCTAAATTCACACAAAAATAAAAATATCTATATCAACTGATATCAACTCTTTCCTGAGAAAATTTGTTCCATTGCACAGCTGATCTAAGAACTTGGAGGAACCCATCATGAAAGAAGGAAAGGATGCAAACAATCTGGGATATGCCAAACACAAATTTCTCCTTATTTGCAATCTTACCTGTATTCCCACTGTCTGGGAAGTTAGCAGAATTACTCTTAAAAGTTTTCAATCTTAAACCCCATGCACTGTCTGTTACTTGAATCCCAGGAAAAGAGGTTGGCAACTAGAACGTAAATTACATGCATAATCAAATTTTTACATCTTTAAACATATGTATATATATTTATGTTTAAATTAAGTGTTGAGGCACCTGGATAGCTCAGTCAGTTAAGGATCACACTGGATTTCAGCTCAAGTCATGATCTCATGGTCATGAGATGGTGGCTCTATGCTCATTGGGCTCTATGCTCATTGGGCTCTATGCTCAGTGTGGAGTCTGCTTGGGATTCTCTCTCTCCTTCTGCCCCTCCCTTCCTTGAGCTAAATAAATAAATAAATAAACAAATAAAATCTTAAAAATTAATTAATTAGTTAATTGCTTAGTGAAGTTTCTGAAGTTCAATCCATGATGTAAATTCAACCCAATTACTTTTTTGATAAACTTGGGGGGTGGGAAAGCAACTAAGCCTCCTCAGATGGTCTTGAATTTCACTGACATTGTCTGAGTTCTCCAAGCTATGGAGAATGAACAAATGAATAAGTGAAAGAACAGAGAAACCAAAGGGCATGAAAATGAGTAGAAGCAACCTGGTAAGTAAACAGTCTGATTATAGTAAAATCATTCTCCATAAGTGACTGCTTAACAGCTATAGGCTTTATTTTATTTTATTTTTAAAGATTTTTTTTTTTTTTAATTTGAGAGAGAGACAGATCAGGACCAGAAGGGAGGGGAAAAGGGAGAAGCAATGCAGGACTTGATCCCAGGACCCCAGGATCATGGACCCAGCCAAAGGCAGATGCTCAACCAGCTAGCCATCCAGGCACCCTAGGTTTTAAATATAACTAAAGGTCCTCTGGGTCAGACCCCTTCACTTGGTAAGATATACCATGACATCTGGAAAGCCTAGGAAGAGCGATGACAGTTGCATTAAAAAGTAGCACTTTCCAATCCATTTCTTCCAATGGAGGTGAGTACACCCATAGCACAGCTGCTTGGGGTTTCAGCCTTCTTGCTCATCACACTGAGAAGGTCTGAGACTGATGGGGAATGATCATGTGGTGGTGTAAGACATTATTTGAAAAGCCCTTGTCCTTCATTGTGTTTGCTTTTACTGGCTTGTGGAAAGTGGAAAGATTCCTATTATGTGGTGCTCTGTGGTAAAACCTCTCATTTCACAAGATATACATGTGTGGGTTTCGATCCAAGGAGTTCCAGCTACCCAAGAGGTAACTACTCCATATGCCTTAACCTCTGATTTATCACAGAAGAAATAAAGGTCACACTCTTCATAAAATACAGAATGTTTTTGCCAGCTAGAGTTTATTCTACACAGGAAGAATAATGGGAAATTTGACAGAATCAGAGCCAGAATATTTAAACAAAATAATTACTTGTCTGAATTATTCAGGATTAGAAATTTCTCCCCTTAAATAATGGCTTAACAGGCCCCTTTAAATAGCCCTATCAGTGCTACTAAGTGAGACCTTATTTTAATAAATCTAAAAGATTTAAGGAAAAGAGGGTTCATTTTAAAATTGGTGAAGAGATAACTAGTTAACTAAAAACAATGACATAAAATGTTGAAATATACTTACATAGCAGAAAAAAAAATGCTAACTGAAGATATGGATCTTTCAGTAGGAAGCAACATAAAATTCTTTTTGGCCCTAATTTACCTGAAGAATCTTTTGCCATCACTTAAAAGACTTTCATGTAGTCAAAATCAATTTCTCACACTCCCTTGGACTATTTTGTTGATTTTTGACATCCCACATATGCAAAATCATTTACTCAAAGTGACTAGAGAAGTGGAAAAATTAGAGTTTCATGGATTACGAATTGGAATATATACAGATTTTACAGCTTTGCCTTTAAAGAAAGGGAAATGTTTTTTGCAGTTAAGAAATCACTCCAACAGATGGGCCTATCTCCTCTATTTTTATTTCTAGTTGGCTTACGGGTGAATTACCCTGGACATAGTTATAAATTTGAAATTATAGGAACTGCTGAGGGGTGATTTTTTTTTTTTCTGGCTATAAAATACAATGAGGACACAGCTGCAGCATCTAGAAAGTGAGGAAAGCTAAAACCATAAAAATAATACTACTTCCTCTTCCTTGTTTTGGATGCAAGCTCTGAAACAAGAATGAGCTTATCTGGTTTCCCATTATTTATAATGATTAATCTGAGGCCACATTCCCATAAGAGTAATTAGCCAGTCAATTCAGTGTGAATCCAGCATTTCTGATTAAGTGTAACTTTACAATTAGAAGTTACCAAACATCCAATAAAACATAGTACAGGATATCTTTTAAACTGAGGTGGGAAGGGTGTGGAAAGAAGTAAAATATGACAGCAATCACTGGTTGATTTAACTCCATGCAAAGAGATCTCGGGACAATTGTGAATCATCTATTGAATATGAGTCAGCACTGAAATTCTATCTACTTATCTTTCTACATATGTGTTTGTTGGGTTTTTATATGTGTTCTTCCTGCTCTGTGCTCAGACTGTAACTGAGCGTTTTCATTAAGAGCTGATTCTTCTGACATTCGATTCATTTCAGGGCCACTTTCCCCAGTATCTCCCAATTACCTCCACGGGCAGGGCTCTGAATAACCATTTTCTTTTTCCCTTTTTTTAAAAAATTCAAGTATGATTAACTTACAGTATTATATTAGTTCCAGGTTTATTATGATGATTTCCAATTGTACACATTACTCACTGCTCTAAGTGTGCTCTTAAGCCTCTTCACCTGTTTCACCTATCCCTCCACCACCTCCCCTCTGGCAAACCCACCAATTTATTCTTACATTTAAGAGTTTGTTTTATTTTTTTCCTCTTTAATTCCATATATGAGTGAAATCATATGGTATTTGTCTTGTCTTTCTCTGACTGACTTATTTCACTTAGTATTATACCCTTTATATCCAGCCATGTTGCAAATGGCAAGATTCCATCTTTCTAATGGCTGAGTAATATTCCTGTGTGTGTGTGTGTGTGTGTGTGTGTGGTGTGTACACAACACACCACATCTTCTTTATCCATTCACCTAAGGGTGGACACTTGGGTTGGTTCCATATCTTGCCTATTGTAAGTAATGCCGCAATGAACATAGGGGTGCAGATATCTTTTCAAACCAGTGTTTTCATTTTCTTTGGTAAATATCCAGTAGTGGAATTACTGGATATTTCTTGGTAATTTTCCTTTTAATTTTTTTGAGGGACTTCTATACTGATTTCCACAGGGACTGTACCAATTTACACTTCTAACAAGGGTGCCCAAGGATTCCTTTCTCTCTACATCCTCACCAACACGTTACTTCTTGCGTTTTTTATTTTAGCCATTCTGACAGGTATTATCTCAGAGTTTGTATCTCAACGTGGTTTTGAACTTGTATTTCCCTGATGATGAGGGATGTTGAGCATCTTTTCATGTGTTTGTTGGCCATTTGTATGTCTTCTTTGGAATAATGTTTATTCAAGTCCTCTGCCCACTTTTGATTGGGCACTTAAGATTTTTTTGTGATATTGATTGTACAAGTTCTTTATGTATTTTGGATACTAACCTCTTATCAGATATACCCTGTGCACTTTCATCTCTCATTCGGTAGGTTGTCTTTTTTGTTTTGTCAATGGTTTCTTTCCCTATGCAAAAGCTTTTAATTTTGATGTAAGCCCAATAGTTTAATTTTGCTTTTGTTTCCCTTGCCAAAGGAGACATTTCTAGAAATACTTCTATGGCTAATTTCAAAGAAGTCACTGACTATATTTTCTATGGTGTTAGGTCTCACATTTACGTCCATTAATCCATTTTTAGTTTTTTTTTTTTTGTATGCTATTAGAAAGTTGTCCAGTTTCATTCTTTTGTAGCTGTCCAGTTTTCCCAACACTAACACCATTTGTTGAAGAGACTCTCTTTACTCCATTGTATATTCTTGCCTCCTTTATCACAGATTAACTGACCATATAAGCATAGGTTTATTTCTGGGCTCTCTATTCTGTTCCATTGATCAATGTGTCTTTTTTTTTGTGCCAGTACCATACTGCTATGACTGCTACAGCTTTGTAGTATATCTTCAAATCTGAAATTGTGATACCTCCAGTTTTGTTCTTTTTTTTCAAGATTCCTTTGGCTATTTGGAGTCTTGTGTGGTTCCATGCAAATTTTAGGATTATTTGCTCTAGTTCTGTGAAAAATGTTGTTGGTATTTTGATGGGGTTTGCATTAAACCTATATATTGCTTTGGGTAGTATGGACATTTTAACAATAACAATTCATGAGCATGGAATATCTTTCCATTTGTCTGCAGCATCTTCAATTTCTCTCATTAAGGTTTTATAATTTTCAGAGTACAGGTCTTTCACCTCCTTGGTTAAGTTTGTTCATAGGTTATTTTATTCTTTCTGGTGCAATTGTAAATGGGATTATTTTCTTAATTTTTCTTTCTGCTACTTCATTATTAGTGTATAAAATGCAACAGACTTCTGTAGCTTGGTTTTGTGTCCTGTTTTACCTCTTCTTCACCATTTTAGATGATTTTATTACTTTCTCTTGTCTGATCAGTATGGCTAGGACTGCCAGTACTATGTTGAACAAAAGTGGTGAGAGTGGACAACTTCATCTTGTTCCTAATCTTAGAGAAAAAGCTCTCAGTTTTTCATCATTGAATATTATATTAGCTGTGGGTTTTTCATATACAGTTTTTATTATGTTGAGGTATGATTCCCTCTAAACTTTGTTGAGACTTTTTATCATAGTGGTTGTGGTACTTTGTCAAATGCTTTTTCTGCATCTGTTGAGAAGAGATGATCATATAGTTGTTGTTGTTTTTTTTTAATCAACCCTTGTTAATGTGATATATCACATTGATTGATTTGCAAATACTGAACCACACTTGCCTCCCTGAAATAAATCCCACTTGGTTTTGGTGAATTATTTTTAATGTATTATTGAATTTGATTTGCTGATATTTTGTTGAGGATTTTTGCATCTATATTCATCAGTGATATTGGCCTATAGTTCTCTTTTTTGTAGTGCCTTTATACAGTTTTGGTATCAGAGCAATGCTGGCTTCAGAAAATACATTTGGAAGCTTTCTTTCCTCTTCTATTTTTTGGAATAGTTTGAGAAGCAACATCGACTCTTTAAATATTTAAATATTTGGTAGAATATTCCTGTGAAGTTGTTTGGTCCTGGTCTTTTATTTTTTATTGATTCAACTTTCTTGCAAGTAATTGATCTGTTCAAATTTTCTATATCCACCTTATTCAGTCTTGGGAGGTTATACATTTCTAGGAATGTATCTGTTTCTTCTAGGTTGTTGGTATATGATTTTTCATAATGTTCTCTTATAACACTTTGCATATCTATGGTGCTGGTTGTTATTTCTCCTCTCCAATTTTTTTTAAAAGATTTTATTTATTTATTAGAGAGAGAGCGAGTTAAAGAAAAAACACAAACTAAGAGGAAGAAACAGACTCCCCACTGAGCAGGGAGCCCAATGTAGGGTTTGATCCCAGGACCCTAAGACCATGACCTGAGCTGAAAGCAGACCCCTAACCAATTAAGCCACCCAGGTGCCCTTCTCTTTCCATTTCTGATTTTCATTTGAGGACTTTTTTTTTTTTTTTTTTTAAGAGTCTGGCTGAAGGTTTCTCAATTTTCAACTTTCTTGATCTTTTCAAAGAAGCAGCTCCTGGTTTCATGTTCTGTTGGGTTTTTTTAGTTTCTATTTCATCTATTCTGTTCTATTCTTTATGATTTCCTTTCTTCTATTACCCTTGTGCTTTATTTGTTCTTCTTTGTTTAGGTCCTTTAGTTGTAAGCTTAGGTTATTTATTTGAGATTTTTCCTGCTTCTTGAGGTGGGCCTATATTGTTATAATCTTCCCTTTTAGAACAGTTTTTGCTGCATCCCAAAATGTTGGACGGTCGTGTTTTCGTTTTCATTTGTCTCCGTGTATTTTTTTTATTTCCTCTTTGATTTCTTGGTTGACTCATTCATTGCTTAATAGCATGATATTTAACCTACATGTATTTGTGTTCTTTCTAGATTTTTTTCTTGTGATTTCTAATTTCATACCATTGTGGTCAGAAAAAAATGCATGATATGATTTTGAATTTGTTGAGACTTGTTTTGTGACTTAACATGGTTTATTCTGGAGAATGTTCCATGTGCATTTGAAAAGAATGTGTATTCTGCTGTTTTAAGATGGAATGTTCTGAATATATCTGTTAGATCCATCTGATGCAATGTGTCATTTAAAGCCACTGCTTCCTTGTTGATTTTCAGCCTGGATGAACTATTCATTGTAAGTGGGGTGTTAAAGTTTCCTACTATTGTTGTATTACTATCAATTTCTTCCTTTATGTTTGTTAATAGTTGCTTTATGTATCTGGGTACTCCCATGTTGGCTACATAAATGTTTACACTTGTTAGATCTTGTTGGATGGTTCCCTTTATGAATATGTAGTCTTATTCTTTGTCCCTTATTACAGTCTGTTTTAAAGTCTATTTTGTCTGTTATAAGTATTACTACCCCAACTTCTTCTTTTTGCTCCATTTGCATGATAAATGTTTTCCATCCTTTCCCTCTTAATCTACATGTGTCCTTAGGTCTGAAATGAGTCTCTTACAGGCGGCATATAAATGGGTCTTCTTTTTTATCCATTCAGTCACCCTGTGTCTTTTGATTGAAGTATTTAGCCTATTTACATGCAAAGTAATTATTGATAGGCCTGTACTTATTGCCATTTTGTTACTTGCTTTACAGTTGATTTTGTAGTTTCTCCCTGTTCCTTTCTTCTTTTTTCTTTTCCCTGTGGTTTGAGGATTTTTTCTAGTGATATGCTTGGATTCATTTCACTTTATTTTGGCACATCTATTACAGGTTATTGATTTGTGGCTACCATTAGGTTTGCATATAACATGCTATGCATATAGCAGTCTATATTAGGATGATGATTGCTTAAGTTTGAATCCATTCTACAAATACCAAATTTTTACTATTGCCTTCCACATTTTATGCATATGATGTCATACCTTACATCCCTCCATTCTGTGAATCCCTTAACTTATTTTTATAGATATAACTGATTTCATTTGCTTCTGTGCTCTAATCTCCATACTGATTTTATACGCGATTAATCTACTATTTTATTACGTTTGTGTGTACCTGTGAAAATTTTTTCTTTCCTAATTTTCTTATTCCTGTTTATGGCCTTTTCTTTCCACTCAAAGAACCCCTTTTAACATTTCTCATAAGGCTTAGATTTAACAGTGAGAAATTCTTTAAACTTTTACTTGTCTGGGAGATTTTTATCTCTCCTTCTATTCTGAATGTTAGCCTCAGTAGATAGAGTGACCAATAGAAATGCAAGGAGAAATGAACAAATTCACAATTATAGTCAAGTATTTCAATACCATTGTCAATAACTGAGAACAAGGAGAAAGAAAATTACATCATCAACCAAATGGCCTAATTGACATATTTACAGTACACTATTCAAAAACAATAGGATACACATTCAGAGCACATGGAAATTTTGCCAAAATAGACCATATTCAGAGTATTAAAACAAATAATTCTCAGTAGACTCTAAGTACCCAAGTCATGCAAAGTATGTCTCCTGGATAAAATGAAATAAAATTAGATATCAATAATAGAAATATCTCTAGAATATTCCAAATATTTGGAAAGAAAATAACACACTTCTAAATAACCAAGTGGTCAGAGAATAAATCAAAAAGGACAATTGGAAGTATTTTTGAACTGAATAGAAAGGAAACCACAAATCAGAATTTGTGGGTTGCCACAAAAAGGAAAATGAAAGGCATGAAAACTTTATATTAGAAATGCAGAAAGATCTTCAGTCAATGATTTCAACTTCTACCTTAAGAAACTGGAGGAACAAAAGATGCCCAAAGTAAGCAGAGAAATGGAAATAATAAAAGAGTGGTAATCAATGAAATAAAACAGGAAAAAATTGTTTTTGAGACCAATAAAATTAATAAATCTCTGGTCAGGCTGATTAAAAGAAAAAGTGTGAAGACCCAAATTACCATTGTCATGAATATGACACTGCTGATTTCATAGAGGTTAAAATAAGAAAATATTATAAAAATAATTTGAATTAAATGGACAAAGTCTTTGAAAGACACAGAATATCAAAGCTCACTTAAGAATAGATAATCTGAGGGATGCTGGGGTGGCTCTGTCGGTTAAGCATCTCCCTTCTGCTCAGATCCCAGGGTCCTGGAATAGAGCCCCACATCAGGATGCCTGCTCAGAGGGAAACCTATTTCTCCCTCTCCCTCTCCCACTCCCCTGTTTGTTCTTCCCTCTCTTGCTGTCTTCTGTCAAATAAATAAATAAAATCTTTAAAAATAATAATAATAATCTGAATAGTCTGGTCTTCTTTTTTCAATTTTTTTATTGTAGTAAAATACACATAGCATAAAATTTACCATTTAACCATTTTTAAGTGTATAGTTCAGTGGTATTAAAATACTCATAATAGTGTGTGATAATCACCACCATCTATCTCAAGAATATTTTACACCTTGCAAAACTAAAGATTTGTACTAATTAAATAACTATCCATTCCATCTTTCCCCCTATCTCCTGACAACCACCATTCTATTTTCCATCATCATAATTTTGAGTATTCTAAGTACTTCATATAGATGGAATCATCCAACATTTGTCTTTTTGTGACTGGTTTGTTTTACTTACATAATGTCCTTAAGTTTCATTCATGCTGTAGCATACATTAGAATTTCCTTCATTTTTAAAGCTAAATAATAGTTTATTTATGTATATACCAGATTATCTTATCCATTCATCCATTGATGGATTCTTGGTGTGCTTTCACATTTCACCTATTGCGAATAATACTTCTACAAATATGGATATACAAATATTTACTTGGGAACCTGACTTTGATTATTTGAGGTATATACTGAGAAGTGGAATTATTGGATCATATGTTAATTCTATTTTTAACATTCTAAAAAAACACAATACTGTTTTCAAGTGTCTGTACTTTCTCTAATTCTCATCAATACTGCATAAATATTCCTTCTCAAAATCCTTGTCAACACTTGCTATTTCCTGGGTTTTTTTTGATAGTTAGCCATACTAATGGGTGAGAGTATTTCATTGGAGTTTTAATTTGCATTTCCCCAATTATTAATAATGCTACCTATCTTTTTATGTGCTTACTGGCCATTTGTATGCCTTCTTTGGAGAAATGTCTATCCAAGTGCTTTGCTTGTTTTTGAATTAAGTTGTTTGCTTTTTTGTTAGTGAGTTTAAGAGTTCTGTATACATTCTAGATATTAATCCTACATCAGCCATATGATTTGCAAATATTTTCCCCCTTTAGGTGGATTATTTGTTTTGTTTTGTTGATTTTGATGGACAGGCTTTTTTAGTTTTTATGAAGTCCAATTTGTGTATTTTTTCTTCTGTTGTCTCTGCCTTTAGTGTCACATCTAAAAAAATGATTGCCAAAGCCTTAAAAATCTTGAAATCCATAAAATTCTTGCCCTCTATTTTCTTGTAAGAGTTTTATAGTTTTAGGTCTTACATTTGAGTTTTTGATCCATTTTAAATTCATTTTTATATGGTATTAGATAAGATCCTAACCTGATTTTTTTGCATATGGATAACCAGAACTATTGGTCAAAAAGATTCTCCTTTCGCCCACTGAATGGTCTTAACCTGCCTGTCAAAAATGATTTGACTAGCTATTTAAGGACTTATTTCTGGACTCTATTATATTCCACTGGTCTAATTTGTCTGCCTTTATGCCAGTACTACATTGTTTTGATTACTGTAGCTTTGTAGTAAATATTTAGATCAGGAAATGTGAGTCCTCCAGCTCTGTTCTTCTTTTTTTTTTTTTTTAATTTTTTTTCCAATTTATTTATTTTCAGAAAAACAGTATTCATTATTTTTTCACCACACCCAGTGCTCCATGCAAGCCGTGCCCTTTATAATACCCACCACCTGGTACCCCAACCTCCCACCCCCCCACCACTTCAAACCCCTCAGATTGTTTTTCAGAGTCCATAGTCTCTCATGGTTCACCTCCCCTTCCAAATTACCCAAAAGCACATACCCTCCCCAATGTCTTTTTTTTTTTTTTGTATAAACTGCGTTGGCTATTCAGAGTCCCCTTGAGATTTTATATGAATTTTAGGATATGTTTTTTTTTTTTTTTGTATCTGCAAAGAAAAGACATTAAAATTTTGATAAGAATTTCATTAAATCTGTACATTGCTTTGGGTTAACATTATTAAGTCTTTCTATCTACGAGCATGGAATATGTTTCCATTATAAATGTCTTCTTTAATTTCTCTCAGAATTTTTTTTTAGTTTTCATTGTATGTCTTTCCTCTCTTTGGTTAATTCCTAATATTCTATACTTTTTAACACTATTATAAATGAAATTGTTTTTGTAATTTCTTTTTAGATTTATTTTAAGTGTATAGAAATGCAACTAATTTTGTGTGTTTACTTTCTATCCTGCTACTTGGCTGAATTCATTTATTAGTTCTAGCAGTTTTTGTGGTTTTTTAAGGTTTTCTATATATAAGATTATATTATCTATAAATAGAAATCATTTTTCTTCTTTTTCAATTTGGATTACTTTTATTTCTTTTTTGTGCCTAATTGTTCTGGCTGGAACTTCTTGTACTATGTTAAGCAGAATTGGTGAAAGTGAATATCCTTGTATTATTCCTGATCTCAGGGGGAAGGTCTTTAATCATTGCATATGATGTTTACTGTAAGTTAGTCATATATACGACTTTTATTATGCTGAAGTAGTTTTCTTCTATTCCTAGTTTGTTGAGGGTTTTTATTATAAAAGAGAGCTGAATTTTGTCAAAAGCTCTTTCTACATCAATTGAGACGATCCTGTGGGTTTTTTCTTTTATTCAATTAACATGGTGTATTACATTTGATTTTTACATGTTGAAACATTGCATTTTAGGAATAAATCCCACTCGGTTATGGTGTATGAGCCTTTTAATGTGTGTTGAATTCAGTTCATTAGCATCTCATTGAAAGGTTTTTCATCAATGTTTATAATGTATATTTGTCTGTAGTTTTCTTATAGTGTCGTGGTATGACTTTGGTATCAGGGTAATGCTGGCCTCACAGAATGAGTTAAGAAGTATTTCTTTTCATGTTTTTGGAAAAGTTTGAGAAGGGTTGGTATTAGTCGTTCTTTACATATTTCATAGAATCCATTAGTGAGACATTAATTTAAAACCTCTTCTTTATTAGATTTTTTATTTTTGATCCAATCTTATTACCACTTATTGGTCAATTCAGAGTTTCTATTTCTACATGATATAATATTGGTAGGTTTTGTGTTTCTAGGAATTTCTCTATTTCATCTAGGTTATCCAATTTATCTCGTAGTATTTTCTTACAATAATTTTTTATTTTTGTAGAATCAGTAGTAATGTCCCCATTTTCATTTCTGATTTTAGTAATTTGAGCCTTCTCTCTTGTTTCCATAGTCCATCTAGCTAAAGGTTTGTAAATTTTGTTGGCCTTTTCAAAGAACCAACAAGTTTTCATTGTTTCTAGATTGTCTTTCTAGTCTCTATTTTATTATTCATTGTTTACTCTATTACTTCCTTTATTCTGCTAGATTTGGGTTTAATTATTTTTCTTTGTCTAGTTCCTTAAGTTCTAAAGTTGCCTATGTCTTTTAAATAAACTGCATTTGTATGTAAAAAGTTTCTGACAAAGCCAGGCCTAGATGGCTTCAGTGGTGAATTCTACCAAACATTTAAAGAAGAAGTAATACAAAGTATACATGATCTCTTCCAGAAAATTAGAGAAGAGAGAATAACTCCCAATTAATATAGGAGACTAATATTATTCCAACACCCAAAATGGACAAAAATCTTAAAAGAAAAATAAACTACATGACCAATATTTCTCTTGAACTTGCAAAAATTGAAAAAAAAGTTGGAAATTGAATCCAACAATGTATTAACAATCACTACCAAGTAGCTAACTTTTGAATATCAAACATGTAATTCACCATAACATTAAAAAAACATATAATTTATAGATTCATTTGTCCAACCCAACAACTATCATAACAAAAATACTCTCAGCAAACAAGTAATAAAAAAGAAGTCCTTCAACTTGGTAAAAGATGACTATAAAAAACCTAGTTAACATTACACTCAATTGTAAAAACTGAATGTTTTCCCCCTAAAATCAAAAGTAAGACAAGAATATCCATGGTCACCACTTCTTTTCAACAATATATAGAGGTTCAAACCAGTTCAATAAGACAAGAGAAAAATATAAGTTATCTAAACTGGAAAAGTGGAAGTAAAATTATCTTTATGTACAGACATCATGATTATCTATGTACAAAGATGGAATTTCAAAAATCCTATTAAAATCAGCAAGTTTAGCCTACATTGCTGGATACAAAATCAATATACAAAAATGATTGTGTTTTTAAATCTACCTACACTCAGAAATTACTATCCAAGAATAATAATATCATTTATATTTGTAAAAGTTACAATTACTTAGAAATAAATCTGATAAAACATGTAAAACTGTACACTGAAAACCATACAATATTGCTGAGGAAATTTAAAGAAGATTTAAATAATTGGAGAGATAAACTTGTATAAGTCAAAAGTGTCAATAGTGTTAAGACTTTAATTCTCCCCACAATAACTTGAAGATTTACTATAATCTCGATCAAAGTCAAAGCAGAATTTTGTGTTGAAATTGATGAGATCATCTAAAATTCATATGGAAATGCCTAGAACTTAATAGCCATAACAAGTTTGAAAAAGAAACAAGTTGGAAGACTACCTGAATTTAAGACTTACCGTAAAGCTAAGGTTATTAAGACAGCATGGTTTAGGATAAAGATGTACAACAAATTAATGAAAAAATATAGAATTCACAAGTAGACATATGCATAGAAATGGACAACTGATTTTTTACCAAGGAGCAAAGACGAGTCAGGGGAGAAAGATAGTTTTCAAGAAATGGTGCTGGCTACTGGGTATTTTCTCCAAAGATACAGATGTAGTGAAAAGAAGGACCATCTGTACCCCCAATGTTCATAGGAGCAATGGCCACAGTCGCCAAACGGTGGAAAGAGCCAAGATGCCTTTCAACAGACGAATGGATAGAGAAGATACGGTCCATATATACAATGGAGTATTGTGCCTCCATCAGAAAGAATGAATACCCAACTTTTGTATCAACACAGATGGGACTGGAGGTGATTATGCTGAGTGAAATAAGTCAAGCAGAGAAAGTCAATCATCGTATGGTTTCACTTACTTGTGGAGCATTAGGAATAACATGGAGGATATTGAGAGATGGAGAGGAGAAGTGAGTTGGGGGAAATCGGAGGGGGAGACAAACCATGACAGACTGTGGACTCTGAGAAAACAACTGAGGGTTTTGGAGGAGTGGGTGGTAGGGGGTTGGGTGCCTGATGGTGGGTATTAAGGAGGTTACATATTGCATGGAGCACTGGGTGTGATGCATAAAATTAAATTAAATTAATAAAATAAAATTCTAAAAAAAAGAAAAATGGTGCTGGGACAATTGAAAATCCACATGCAAAAAACACAAATTTTAATCCAAATTTCACACCATGTACAAAAATTAACTCGAAATGGATCATAGACATAAAATAACACTATAAACTTCTAGAAAAGAACACAGGAGAAAACCTTTGCTTACCTTAGATTCAGCAAGAATTTCTTAGATTTGACACCATAACCATTATTTATGAAAGAAAAATGATATACTGGATTTTATCAATATTGACGATGTATGCTCTTCCAAAGACACTGCTAAGAAAATAAAGACAGACCACTATCTTGGAAAAACTAGTTGAAAATTCATAGAACTAAAAAAGAGTTGTATCCATAATACATATTTAAAAATCTCAAATTCAGTAAGTAAACAAAACCCAATTTATATATTTTATTTTTTAAGATTTCATTTATTCATTTGAGACAGAGAGATAGACAGAACATGAGCAGGAGGAGAGACGGAGGGAGACTGAGAAGCAGACTCCCTGCTGAGCCCAGAGCCCTATCTATGTGGCGCTCAATCCCATGACCTGGAGATCACAACCTGAGTCGAAGTCAGATGCTCAACCATCTGAGCCACCCAGGTGCCCCAACAAAACCCAATTTAAAATGAGTTAAAATTTTGTACACTTCTCCAAAGGAGATGTATGGCTAGCAAATAAATACATGAAAGGTGTTTAAAAAAAAAACTTTTTTTTTTTTACCCATTCTTTTTTTTTTTTCCAATTTATTTATTTTCAGAAAAACAGTATTCATTATTTTTTCACCACACCCAGTGCTCCATGCAAGCTGTGCCCTCTATAATACCCACCACCTGGTACCCCAACCTCCCACCCCCCCGCCACTTCAAACCCCTCAGATTGTTTTTCAGAGTCCATAGTCTCTCATGGTTCATCTCCCCTTCCAATTTACCCAAAAGCACATACCCTCCCCAATGTCCATAACCCTACCCCCCTTCTCCCAACCCCCCTCCTCCCAGCAACCCACAGTTTGTTTCGTGAGATTAAGAGTCACTTATGGTTTGTCTCCCTCCCTATCCCATCTTGTTTCATGGATTCTTCTCCTACCCACTTAAGCCCCCATGTTGCATCACCACTCCCTCATATCAGGGAGATCATATGATAGTTGTCTTTCTCCGCTTGACTTATTTCGCTAAGCATGATACGCTCTAGTTCCATCCATGTTGTCGCAAATGGCAAGATTTCATTTCTTTTGATGGCTGCATAGTATTCCATTGTGTATATATACCACATCTTCTTGATCCATTCATCTGTTGATGGACATCTAGGTTCTTTCCATAGTTTGGCTATTGTGGACATTGCTGCTATAAACATTCGGGTGCACGTGCCCCTTTGGATCACTACGTTTGTATCTTTAGGGTAAATTCCCAGTAGTGCAATTGCTGGGTCACAAGAACCATATGATACTCTCAATAGATGCTGAAAAAGCATTTGACAAAGTACAGCATCCCTTCCTGATCAAAACCCTTCAAAGTGTAGGGATAGGGGGCACATACCTCAATATCATCAAAGCCATCTATGAAAAACCCACTGCAAATATCATTCTCAATGGAGAAAAACTGAAAGCTTTTCCACTAAGGTCAGGAACACGGCAGGGATGTCCATTATCACCACTGCTATTCAACATAGTACTAGAAGCCCTAGCCTCAGCAATCAGACAACAAAAGGAAATTAAAGGCATCCAAATCGGCAAAGAAGAAGTCAAATTATCACTGTTCGCAGATGATATGATACTCTATGTGGAAAACCCAAAAGACTCCACTCCAAAACTGCTAGAACTTATACAGGAATTCAGTAAAGTGTCAGGATATAAGATCAATGCACAGAAATCAGTTGCATTTCTCTACACCAACAACAAGACAGAAGAAAAAGAAATTAAGGAGTCAATCCCATTTACAATTGCACCCCAAACCATAAGATACCTAGGAATAAACCTAACCAAAGAGGCTAAGAATCTATACTCAGAAAACTATAAAGTACTCATGAAAGAAATTGAGGAAGACACAAAGAAATGGAAAAATGTTCCATGCTCCTGGATTGGAAGAATAAATATTGTGAAAATGTCTATGCTACCTAAAGCAATCTACACATTTAATGCAATTCCTATCAAAGTACCATCCATCTTTTTCAAAGAAATGGAACAAATAATTTTAAAATTTATATGGAACCAGAAAAGACCTCGAATAGCCAAAGGGATATTGAAAAACAAAGCCAAAGTTGGTGGCATCACAATTCCGGACTTCAAGCTTTATTACAAAGCTGTCATCATCAAGACAGCATGGTACTGGCACAAAAACAGACACATAGACCAATGGAACAGAATAGAGAGCCCAGAAATAGACCCTCAACTCTATGGTCAACTAATCTTCGACAAAGCAGGAAAGAATGTCCAATGGAAAAAAGACAGCCTCTTCAATAAATGGTGTTGGGAAAATTGGACAGCCACATACAGAAAAATGAAATTGGACCATTTCCTTACACCACACACAAAAATAGATTCAAAATGGATTAAGGACCTCAATGTGAGAAAGGAATCCATCAAAATCCTTGAGGAGAACACAGGCAGCAACCTCTTCGACCTCAGCCGCAGCAACATCTTCCTAGGAACATCGCCAAAGGCAAGGGAAGCAAAGGCAAAAATGAACTTTTGGGATTTCATCAAAATCAAAAGCTTTTGCACAGCAAAGGAAACAGTTAACAAAACCAAAAGACAACTGACAGAATGGGAGAAGATATTTGCAAACGACATATCAGATAAAGGACTAGTGTCCAAAATCTATAAAGAACTTAACAAACTCAACACCCAAAGAACAAATAATCCAATCAAGAAATGGGCAGAGGACATGAACAGACGTTTCTGCAAAGAAGACATCCAGATGGCCAACAGACACATGAAAAAGTGCTCCATATCACTCGGCATCAGGGAAATACAAATCAAAACCACAATGAGATATCACCTCACACCAGTCAGAATGGCTAAAATCAACAAGTCAGGAAATGACAGATGCTGGCGAGGATGCGGAGAAAGGGGAACCCTCCTACACTGTTGGTGGGAATGCAAGCTGGTGCAACCACTCTGGAAAACAGCATGGAGGTTCCTCAAAATGTTGAAAATAGAACTGCCCTATGACCCAGCAATTGCACTACTGGGAATTTACCCTAAAGATACAAACGTAGTGATCCAAAGGGGCACGTGCACCCGAATGTTTAGAGCAGCAATGTCCACAATAGCCAAACTATGGAAAGAACCTAGATGTCCATCAACAGATGAATGGATCAAGAAGATGTGGTATATATACACAATGGAATACTATGCAGCCATCAAAAGAAATGAAATCTTGCCATTTGCGACAACATGGATGGAACTAGAGCGTATCATGCTTAGCGAAATAAGTCAAGCGGAGAAAGACAACTATCATATGATCTCCCTGATATGAGGGAGTGGTGATGCAACATGGGGGCTTAAGTGGGTAGGAGAAGAATCCATGAAACAAGATGGGATAGGGAGGGAGACAAACCATAAGTGACTCTTAATCTCACGAAACAAACTGTGGGTTGCTGGGAGGAGGGGGGTTGGGAGAAGGGGGGTAGGGTTATGGACATTGGGGAGGGTATGTGCTTTTGGGTAAATTGGAAGGGGAGATGAACCATGAGAGACTATGGACTCTGAAAAACAATCTGAGGGGTTTGAAGTGGCGGGGGGGTGGGAGGTTGGGGTACCAGGTGGTGGGTATTATAGAGGGCACAGCTTGCATGGAGCACTGGGTGTGGTGAAAAAATAATGAATACTGTTTTTCTGAAAATAAATAAATTGGAAAAAAAAGAATATTTGGGATCTTTATATTTGGAAAAAAATAATCAACTGGCTTATTTTTATACATATTATGTTCTATTTCTAAACATAAATACAAGAGTGACTGAGTGACTAAGTCATGAGTTCTATTATCCAAATATATTCAGAATCTCACTGTTTCTCACCACCTCCATTGTTCCCACTCTAGTCAAACACCCTCATCTGTCCTCTGGATTATTACAATACTTTTCCACCTGTTCTCCCTCTTTCCCTTACCCTTTCTCTAGCCTATTCTTAATGCAGCCCCCAAGTACCTTATGGCATTCCTTTGTTCAAGTCTAGCCAATGGCTTCCTCATAGAAGTGAGAATTCTTACAGTTGCCTTCAGGGCATTATTAGTCATACTCCAATTATGCTGGCCTTTCTCCTACTCAGACATGCCCACCACATTTCTACTTCAGGTCCTTTGACTTGCTCTGCCTGAACATCTTATAGCTTGCCTCCTTTTCTTCTTCAGAGATTTCCCAAACATCACCGACCTTTACTCCCTACCTCATTCTCTGCCTTGTTTTTCTAAATAACATCAACATTATCTGATATACTGTGTATTTTACTTATTTAGTGTATTGTATTAATTGTACTGATAATCCTAATTATTGGCCTTTAAGTACTTTGCACATTTAGTAGATCCTCCCAAAAAAGGAGGAAGAATCCATATTCACACCCCTCAAACCTGGGCTGGCACCCTTCAAATTCCATTTTGAAATAGACAAGACTTAATAACTTCTTGCTTGATTTTTTTAAAACTGAATTTGCATCAGATGCCATTATTGTCCTTTGATAACGTGAGTCCTCAATGACTCCCAACATTAGATTTCCTTGCATGCCCAAGATTTTAGAGCAAGTATTTAATTCAAGGGTGATCAGAGCAGACAGTGTGATTTAAAAGAATGGAGTAGAATTTCTTACCAAAATTTTTTTCTCTTATGATAACTAAACTTTCATTATCAGTAATTCATCTCGTTTGGGTCAAAAGCTCTGTTTTTAAGAGTCATCAATTTCATCAGCTAAGAATCCCTAATTATCAAATTACAGCTAAGTTGAAAGCATTATAAGAATTAAAAATATGTTGGGGCACCTTGGTGGCTCAGTCAGTTGAGCATCTGCCTTCAGCTCACATCATGATCTTGGGGTTCTGGGATTGAGCCTCACATTAAGCTCCCTCCTCAGCAAGGAGTCTGCTTCTCCCTCTCCCTTGCCCCTCCCCTCTGCTTGTGTTCTCTCTCTGTCTCTCTGTGTCTCAAATAAATAGATAAAATCTTTTAAAAAAAAAGAATTAAAAATATGTTCTCATCCCTGCCCTCAAAAGCTAAGAATTCAGTTGCCATAAAATATAAGTAATCCCAGGAGCGCCTGGATAGCTCAGTGGGTTAAGCCTCTGCCTTCAGCTCAGGTCATGATTCCAGGTCCTGGGGTTAAGCCCCGCATCAGGCTCTCTGCTCAGCAGGGAGCCTGCTTCCCCCTTTCTCTCTGCCTGCCTCTCTGCCTCCTTGTGATCTCTATCTGTCAAATAAATAAATAAAAATCTTTAAAATATATATACATATGTATGTGTGTGTGTGTATATATATACACACACACATATATATAATCCCAAGAGGGAAGGAGAGCCCCTAAGTGATCTTCAGCAAAGCAATCTCTTTTTGCCTAAGAAAAGAAATGGCTTAAATAGTTACTAAATATATATATCTTATATATATTTTAAAATAATTCTTCCATATCTCTACTCTTATTTGAATCATGACAAGAAAAAAGACATTCTCCGAAATAATATTTCCATTTCATTGACTCTTCTGGCAGGAGCAGCAGGCTACCTTTCACCACCATTCTCATGAGCTCACGTCAGCTAGATTATGATTGGTCCACTATTACAATTGTTAGTTACACAGAATGCCAAGAAAGTCAGCAACATCACTAGGATAAACAAGTGAAAAATAGAAAAAGTATCTAAACCAATGCTTGTCCATGAAAAAAAAAATGATAACACATCTCATTACAACTGGATAATTGTGAGGCCACCCACGCACAGACATGTAAATTGACTGTTCTGATCAAATAAGCTAGTCATGGTGGAAACATCATGTAGATATGTCAACTCCCTCTGAACAATACAGCTGGCATATAGTCGTTACAAGAAAAGATCCTGCAGCAACTAAGGTTTATGATCCCCAACTATGAAGTCCACGTCAGTAGGATATAGAGTCTTGGGTTGAAAGGGCAGGGACATGACCAGATGAGAAGGGAGTGAGGCAAGAGAGCTGGAAGTTACCATTACCAAAGGTGCCTTGTCTAAGACACACATACACACACACACACACACACACATAAAATGTCTTTTCGAAAATCAGGAAATGGAGAGAAAAATAAAATCACATATTTGGTGGACAAATTTCTCTTAGAAGGATAGACTGCCCCCAAAGGACTACTCTATTTATTTAAATTATGTAGAATCATGAAAATCCTGATTGATAGAGCAGATATGGAGAGCTACGCTCGCTTCCATATGACTTTCTAATGAGACTGACATTAGCCCAAAAAAGCACTTACTCCATGAAACAATCATACAAGTACCTTCTCTTTAATTGAACCCTGCCATTCTTACCTCAATAGAGGAGGTTTTTCTTCTTACATTTTTTAAAGAATCTATCTTAACACTTCCAGACAGAAAGAATCCATTTCTTGAGTGAGAGTAAAATAAGGAAGTAAGCTCATTATCTGTGTAAGTGAAGCAAAATTAAAACAACTTTACATCAATTATCTGGCCAAGATAATAATCTTCATCCTCTGCTTCACTTCACACATGTCGTATGTCTGTTTTCCAAGACGTAAAATTTTAGAAATAATAGAATACTAAAAATGCCTACCTCCTAGGAGTTTAGAAAAATTAATGGAATTTAAGTTAGGAGGAATGCAATTATCTTGCCTGGAATTTGGCTAGTCCAGCTAAATTAATTCCAGAGCTTTTTCAAAAATGTGCCACGAGACCCGTAAGATTAAGGAATACAATAGCTACTCATGACCTCAAGTACAAATCGCCTCAAGAAAAGGTCCTCTCAAGTCAGGTGTGACCCCTTGTCTAATGCACATGACCAGTCACCAGCTACAGGCTAGTGGAAAGAATAGTCTCCACCTCATTTACCAAAAATTCCTTTAGCGATAAATCAGCAAAAATGTACTAAGTGCCAATGTGAAGGCAACCCAATCTACTGCTGGAGGGTCTGCTCACAGGGGATTGTTAAACTCAGCATTGCAACCTGCTTAAAAACCCTGATTTTAAGCTCTGTGTTCAGAAACTCTGTAACCCTTAATATTTGGATCAATCAAAATTTCTAAAAGCCTCTGCTCCCTCTAACAACTTTGTCCTACAAATTACTGCTTCTTATTAACCTACATATTACACCATAAAAAACTAGTAACGTTACGAAATTATCCGTGGTTGGATTAATGAAAGCATTCATACAGCTCTCTGATTGCTGTCTTTGGACCATGAGCTTGGAAATTTTTCCATGTACTTCTGTGTTTAAGAGCAAATTGGATACTTGCCTCAATTCTGCATTTGAAAAGCTTGTCTTTGATTCTTTTTTTTTTTTTTTTTTAAGATTTTATTTATTTTTTTAACAGAGAGAAATCACAAGTAGGCAGAGAGGCAGGCAGAGAGAGAGGAAGGGAAGCAGACCCCCCGCTGAGCAGAGAGCCCGACATGGGACTCGATCCCAGGACCCTGAGATCAGGACCCGAGCCGAAGGCAGCGGCTTAACCCACTGAGCCACCCGGGTCTTTTCTCCTGGGGTTTTCTAGATATCCATTAACCCCTGACATTTTAAACAATATTTGGAGTAAAGGATAATAAAGGATTTGTCTCACTTCACTTTGGGTTCTTAACATGTAACCTTTAAAACTCAGAATGTCTGGAGTGATAGGAGTGTCTTTATTATTCATGAGCCCTTTAGATCACACCTGAGTTTCTACTAATGAGATGAATCAAGATAGATTAAAAAAACAAAAACAACCATGTGACTGAAGGCTAGGGGTCTTGACCCAGCCCAGGTTCTGGGGGTAGGAGGAGGGCTACAGACTGAGTTCTGCCCTATAGCCAACGATTCAATCAATCATGCCCATGTAATGAAACACCAATAAAAACTCCAGACACCAAGATGTAGGTGAGTTTCCCAGTTGTTGAACACATTGATAGACTGATGTGGAGGAGGTGATTCACTCAGACTCTGTAGAGAGAAGAAAATGGAAACTCAGTGTTTAAAATTCTCTCAGATCTTGCCCTCAGAGTCTTCGTTTGGCTGGTCCTCATTTGTATCCTCTATAATACAACGGTGCTTGTAATTACACTTTCCTGAATTCTATTAGTTGTTATAGTCTAGTGAATTCTCAAAATCCCTTAATTTGTAGCTGGTTGGTCAGAAGTATGGGTGGCCTGGGGACCCTGAACTTGCAGTGGGCATCTGAAGTAAGGAAGCTTTGTGGGGAAGGTGCTATTAACCCTGTGGAGTCTGACACTAACTCTGCATGGTTAACTAACTCAGACTTGTATTATAACACACTAAGAATCCATATCTGTTGTCCGATTTTCAAAGGGCTCTTTGACCAAAAACTTACATTACAAACCATTGCTCTCAGAGTCCTAAGCGAAGAGTTTTCCAAATGGAAGAAGTAAGAAGCCTCATTAGCCATGGAAAAGAGTTGGGTAGCTTCTAAAACTTACAAAAGATGGCTATTAAGTTATCAGAAATCCTGCAGCTGTTTAAAAGTCAGAATGTCTTAAATCCTCTTCTACCCCAAACCTTCCAAATGAAGAAAATAAAAAATGAAAGTAGAACACAAGGTTTCCCAACACAGAAAACTCAATACCTAGCTCTTGATCTTTTCTACCCACCACTTCCTTCTCACTCTGCTTTCTAAACTCCACCCTCTCACCTGCTCCCTTCCCAGTCTTTCCCCATCTCAGCAAAGAAAACATCGATCATTCAGGCCATCAACCCTGGAATCCTCCTCGTCTCCTGTATTTTTCTCATACCCCACATCTTCAAATCCTTCAAGAGGTATTCAACAGCAGACAATATCTCATCTTCTACTGCAGCAGTTCTCAAATTGTGGTCCGCCGATTCCTAGGAGTCCTCAGGAATCCTCCTCATCTCCTGTATTTTTCTCATACCCCACATCTTCAAATCCTTCAAGAGGTATTCAACAGCAGACAATATCTCATCTTCTACTGCAGCAGTTCTCAAATTGTGGTCCGCCGATTCCTAGGAGTCCTCAGGATAACTATGGGAGGTCAACAACACGTCCACTAAAGGGACAGTCCAAAAGAGTGAGCCCATCACTTGAAGGGAAAATTTTTCATAACAAATATTTTTTGGCTTTTTCACTGAATCGATACTTGCAGTGATGGTGTAAAAACAATGGTGCATAAAACTGTTGGTGCCGTAGCACAAATCAAACCAGTGGTACCAAGTGGTATTAGTATTCCTCACTGCCATGAACTCACAAGAAAAAGGAAAGAAAGGAAGAGGCACTTAGTTTCATTTAAGAATGCCCTTAATGAGGGTGCCTGGGTGGCTCAGTCTGGTAAGTGTCTGCATTTGGCTCGGGTCATTATTCCAGAATCCTGGGATTAAGTCACACTTCGGGCTCCCTGCTCCTTTGGGGGCCTGCTTCTCCCTCTCCCTCTGCCAACTGTTTTGTCTGCTTGTATTCTCTCTCTCTCTCTGTCAAATAAATAAATAAAATCTTTAAAAAAAAAAAAAGAATGCCTTAATGAAGCTATCAATTTTTAATTTTAATTTTATTAAGTATCAACACCTAAATACATGCTAGATGACAAAATGGAAAATATACACCAAGCACTTTGTTACATGCTGAAATACACTTGTGCAATTATTTGTTGCAAGCTGAGCTAACCACTTTTTTTATAGAATACCACTTTGACTTCATAAACAAACTGTCACTCACATTGATTATTTGCAGATATTTTCTTGAAAAATGAACAAAGTGGGCTTGTCATTTCAAGGAAAAGAAACCACAGAAATTAGTGCTAATGTAGAATTGAGATTTCAGAGGGAAATTAGAATTTTTGAAAACTTATATCCACCAGTGTGGGCTTAAATCTTCCCAATACTTAAAAATGTTTTTGATGAGATCATGATATTACTAGCAAATGTGATTTTTATGTTGTACAATAAAAAAGTCCATCAACATTTAGAAAATCTGCATAACTCAATATTCAGTATTTTCCAAATGACCAGTTCATGATGCTATCCAATTAAGCATATGTAAAGATTTATTCACCGTCTGAAACAGACCAATGGATTTTAAGGTAACTGAGTACAAAAACTTCATTGATTTGGTTTCAATGAAACTAAACTGCATATTGCAGCTAAACTTGAAGAACTATTACTTATAAATTTTGGTAGAATATCATGGAATATCTGCTATTAACTGAAAACTCTTCTGTTTTCCAAGTACATATCTATGTAAAAGTAGATTTTCTTCATAGACTTCAACTAGTACAATATATCATAATAGATTGAATGCAGTAGCGAATATGAGACTCTAGGTATCTTCTATGAAGCCAAACATTAAAGAGATTTGCAAAAGTCTAAGGCAATGCCAATAATCTCACAAATTTCTTTTTCTTTTGGAAAATACATTTATTTTTCATAGTAAGTTAACATATTATAGATTTATTACTGCCATTTTTACATGAATCAATAATTTTTTTTTTTTTTTAAGAGAGAGAGCAAGTGCATGGGTTGGAGGGGAAGGGCAGAGGGAGAGAGAGACTCTCATGCAGGCTCCACACTCAGTGCAGAGCCCAATATGGGGCTTGATCTCAGGATCCTGAGATCATGACCTGAGCCAAAATCAAGAGTTAGACACTCAACCAATGGAGCCACCCAGGCACCCCATCAATAAATGCATTTTTAACTTCCTCGGTTTTAGTTTCTAACGTGGTAAATATTGATAGATAGAATCCACATCAACTAAAACTTTTTGAGGTCTTCAATAATTCTTAGAAGTGAATATAAACAGGCTCTGAGACCAAAATGTTTGAGAAATATTGCCTCGCTGTTGCCACTCTGTTCCAAGCCATTATCATCACTCTCTGAATCTTTGTACTAACCTCTTACAGGTCTCCCTGCTTCCATCTTGTTTCTTTGCATAATATTCCCAAACCACATCCAGATTCTTTTTAAATGTAAATCATGTCATGTCACTTCCCTGATCAAAATCCTCCACAGGCTTCCTTCCAAAATCATTTAAGGAAAAAGGTGAAGTCCTTATTGGCTTACTGACATTAGAAGTGATCTTTACTGATGTTCTGCCATCACACCCTCCTCACAGCTGTTTGCTGTTCCTGGAACAAGCAAGGGGAACAACACCCAGCTCTTTCCTCAGATGAGAACCCATTTCCCTCATGTATCTACAACAGACTGTCTCTTTGCCTGCTGTAGGTCTCTGCACACCTTTTATTTCCTTGAGGTATTTCTAGATCAGTGTGCCTTCTATGACTGCTTAAAATCACAATTTTCCCGGCCCCCTCTCCTACTATCTTTTTCTCCATATTGCTTTATTACCCTTTGATACACTGTACAGTCTACCAATTCTTTTTTCTGTTAATTGTCTGTTTCCCTCCACTAGGAGATAGGAATTTTGCCTGTTTTCTTCCTATGTTATCCTTGGCACATAAAGGACACTCAACATATATTTGGTAAATGAGTAAAGGAGTGAGAGAATGAATGATAGCATATGGGGAGAGCAGAACATCTCCAAAAGTTCTGAAGAAATGTCTCCAAAAGTTCCAAAGAATTTAGTCTAATCCAAAAGTGGTCTCAAGGAGTAGTCTAATCTTTTTTCTGTCTTGCCTTGAACCAAGACTATATAAAATTAGGGAGTAAGCAAAGTCAGGACCCTCTCTGAGTCATATATTAAAGCATCCAGCCCAATGACTATCCCATCCTCTAGAAGCTTCTCTTGCACCCAGTTCCTCGGTTTTGCTCATAGCTTTGTCAATGAATTCTCCCAGCAATGATCTGTGACGTGTCCACCCCGGCTTTGGCCTCTGGGTGCACAGTCTTCCCTCAGGCTAGATATTAGATGTGCCTTCAGAATCACAAGTTGGGGATGACAACGAGGTTGCCATGCTATGTTAGCTTCCAGGTACTCTGACAGCTGGACCTAGCTGGACCTCAGAACCCTGGTGAACAGGCTGTAACACTCACAGGTTGTTTGTTGTGATAGCTACCTGCCCACCTGGACCATCTGGAGGACTTCTTACACTGCTTCTGCTTATATAAATATCCAAAACTTTGGCCTTGGTTAGATTATAATGTCAATAATACTGTATCTCACCTGTCTTTTCTTTTTTTTTTTTTTTTAAGATTTTATTTTTTTATTTGACAGAGATCACAAGTAAGCAGAGAGGCAGGCAGAGAGAGAGAGAAGAGGAAGCAGGCTTCCCGCTGAGCAGAGAGCCCCTTGTGGGGCTCAATCCCAGGACCCTGGGATCACAACCCAAGCCAAAGGCAGAGGCCTTAACCCACTGAGCCACCCAGGCGCCCCGACCTGTCTTTTCTCTTTAAAGGGTCTCCTGATTCACATTACTCTATGCTCTATGACTCCTTATATCAGTCCCTAGAGCAGTGTTGTCCAATAGAACTGCCTCAAGTGATAGACATGGTCATCTCTGCATGGTCCAATACAATACCTACTCGCCAAATAGGTCTACTGAGCACTGAAAATGAAGCTACTACAACTGAATTTTAAATTTAATTTAATTTTAATTAATTTAAATTTGAATAGTCACATCTAGCCAGTGGCTACTGTATTAGACACTGCAGAGCTAAAATTACAGGCCAGCCTCATGCTTTAGACTCTTCAGAATTTCTAGTCTGGGACCACGGAGGTCTTTCTCTACCAGCCTTAAGACACCGAAGGCATTAACATAGGCTTTACAATGCAAAGACCATCTGCATTTTTAAACAGTGGCCTCTTATACACCTTCACTGTTTCAGAAATGAAGGGAAGAGGAACCTTACACTAAACAAACCAAAAAAAGTGAAATATTTCCAAATACATGTGAGGCTAGAATTGTCATCTGGAAATAAAAACTTTTATTAACTTCCTCCATGACTTCCTTCCTCTCTGAATTTGTGTTTGCATCAGCTTATTGATCACTATCCACACCAGAAAAAGTATTTGGTTTATTACTCTTCTAAATCACTCTTGTCTTTTTGTAAGCAACCGACCCTTGCTTCTAGTATTGATGTTTTAATGGATGAATTATTACCACTTTTCCAAAGTTAAAGAAAATTGATCCAAACATTTTAAATGTAAAAATCTATGTGTACAACCGTTGGACTGGAGAGATGAAATGTCTATACAAATGAAACAATTAAAAGTGACTTTACTAGAGGTCATCTGAAACCTTATTTGGATATTCAGAGCAAATCCAAGGACAAATCTATAAAAAGAATTTAAGTAACACTCCAAAAAGTTATTCTCTGTCCATTTAAGATTTGTGCATATTCATATATATACATATACATATACATTATATGATGTGTGTATACATATATATACACATATATATGCATATGTACATTTGTGCATGTACATGTGTGTGTATATATATATATAAAAGGATAAACCAAAACAAAGAATTCTGAAAGTTCTTTATGCTGAATAATATAAAAATAAATAAAAATCATGACATGAGGGGGCCAGATATCTTACGTACACATACACATACACACACACAAACACTGAAGCTGGTTGTGTTCATGGAAATAGTGATGATAGTAAAATAGCATACTATCTTTACCCTTTGATTGTTGAATTTGCCAGTTGTGCAAACATCCAAAATGGTGAGTGATGTCATCCAGTCACTTGTCTATCCCACTGTTTCACTGCAAATTTCCTGCTGCTGTAGCTAACCATTACCATTTTCACTGGGAGCTCTCTTACGACCCCTAAGCTCTGTGACTCTAAACTCCCCTGAAACTAAACTTTGGAGTCAATTTATGAATCTGCACGCTCTCTGGAAGCAATAGGTGGAAATAAGGGAATATATCAGGAAGGAAAAAGTCCAGATAGCGTTTTCAATTGCTGGGTTGCTGTCTAGCAGAGGACTTTCCCCAAATGAGGAAACTTTGAGATACGTCTGCAGGAAGCAAGCCCTGGGCATAGCAGCCAAATTTGTGTTCATATTTCCTTATCACTTGTCCATCGGCTTCACTACTTTTTATTGAGCATTTTTATGGGGGGAGGGAGCTCTACCTAATGTCTTATTAACCCACAAAAACCCAAGGAGGTAGTATTGGTTATATTCATTTTACAGAAAGATGTGGAGTCTAAGCAATAGGCCTAGAGCCCCTAGGCTAGTAAAGGGTGGAGTTAGTTCACAGAGCCTGTTGAGTGACCTGGAAATTGCTTTCTTCCTCTACGCAGATTATTTCATCACACAGATAATGTTCATGAAGGTCATTAGGGGTCATCTAAATATCTCGCTTCATTTTCTCCTGTCTCATAGTCTGACTGAGTGAAGAGAGGGAACAGCTGGGTTAATTCCTAGGCGGCAACACCCAGGAGAGCTTTCAACAGAAGTCTAATTTTATTTGAAAATGCTACAAGATCACTTACGGCAGAGACATCCCCCAAATGAATCTATCTTAAAGTGAACACATCAGAAAATTATATTCATGTTTAAGGAAAGAGGTCTTGTAAAGACACACCCATAAAATATGCCGTTGCATTTCTTTGGAGTGTTTTCAGGAGGTGAAAATAGCTAAAGAAATTGGCCAGCGTTCCCTATCACACGATATTCCCCACCATCTGCTGCATGTGCTCATGAAGACAGTACTCGGTGCTTAAAATTATCATCAAAGAAAATGTGAATAACCAGTTTACAACCTGTGAGAAAAAGGGAAAAGGATGCCTCCTTCCCACTGCCGCAAGTTCAGATTTACAGCTAACACATGTAGCTGTGGGTGGCTGTGCTTGTTTCTTAAAAGAAGATAATTGCACACACCACCAAATAACAAAACAAAAGGGGAAAATGTGTGTGGGAGGTGGGAGTGAGATGTTAGAATAATTTAATTACTGTCAGGTGGTTCTCAAGCTGCACTAGGGGAAAAAAAAAAAAAGAAAAAAAAGCTCTGAAACAACATCTATTACCCAGAAAACAATCTAAGCTTCCATCTCAGCTCATTTTTACTAAACAATCCCAAAGTTTTCAAGAATTTGACAAACTTTAGGTTGATATATGAGGCAGTTGCCTTGTGCTCCTGAGCATAAAGCTAATGAGGTTAAAGTCTCAAGTTCATTTAAGGCCCTCAAGGCTAATAATTTTCACTCTATTCTAGGACTACTAACTGCATATTACACACTGGTGAACACCGAGACCACCATTTATAAAAGCAACTTTCTAGCCTCCTAAGAACAGTATGTTTGGCCCAGGGTTCAGAGAAAGACTGGAAATTAACAAACTATTTGCATGAGGCCCAAAAAGGAGGCAACTCATCCTACAGTGGTGATGAGGAAAGTGTAAGTAGTCACTGCAACAACAGAAAGGAGAGGCTTTTAAAAGAAAGAGAGAAAAGACATGCGTCCTTGCAGCCTAGCTAGGACCTCTGGTCCATGTGGCACTTAAAGGGCTTGGGCTTTAAGGATGGCATTAAAAGGTTACCACGGGTATAGCAAGTGGTAGGCTCAATCTGTGCCCTGCACTAAAGAGATACAACAGTGAGCAAGATACCTAGGGTACCTTCGGGGGCCCCCAAACTTGTGAGGCCTCAGAGGCCAGAAGAAGAAGAAGACCTGGAGGAGAGGTCTCTGTGTGTTGGAGGCATGCACCGCCATGAGCCCTGCAAAGACGGAATTCCATGTCCTGGGACTGGCTGGGAGCTGGAGTCCGTAGAGATGTGGCTGTTCCACAAAATTGACAAAAGTTGTAGCAACGGCAATGGTCTGGTGAGCTCAAGAATTGAGAGTCCTGGAATAGTAAGAAGCTGTCATGGACAGAGGTGACCAGGTCATTCAGGACAGGCCTCAGCTAAGGAGCATGGTACATTGATTCAATCATCTTCGGAACGTCTGCAGGCTGAAATAGAAGCCAGCTGAAGGAGGTCCTGACTCTGAAGAGTACTGGCTTGAGGGACAACCCAGCTCTACTCCCCATGATCCACCACAGCCATCTCCAAATCCCACACTCAGCTTTGCCTCAGAACTTGAAACCAGTTGAAGATAACTACATACATGAATACACATACACACATACATACTGTGTGCCTTGTAATAAATGTACCCATCACTGCTCCCCCGTCAACATGGTCACAAATGTTGGCATTGGCGATCAAAGTGTTAAAAGATCAAACTAGCCATGAAACTGAGGTCTGTGGGCATCTCTGAATGAACAGAAAGTCACATCTGTCATCTTGACACACTACAGAGTTAATTACACACTAATAAAAGTCAACAATGGTTATACCATTACAGCTACTGAAATCCAAATGGCGTTGTTTGTTTGTGAATTATTGGATTAAAGATATTAGGGCCAGTGAATTAATACTTCCATTCCTTTTCTTACACACAGTGCAGCGAAGTGCTTGTTTACTTGGCATGCTCCCTATTAGTCAGGGAAAAGCGCTTGGGCTGAGCCGAGTTCCTTGGTTACAAGTACGTCATGTGCCACACTTACACCAGGAAATACAGGGCTCTCAGGAAGTGCATTTGATAATGAAGCACTGAGAGCCAAAATTAGCCAATAATCGGCATTACTCTTCATCCTGAAATGATGCAATCTTTTTTTTTTTTTTTTTTACAAGGTAGTTAAGTGATGGAGATCAGCCTGCTGGACATATCAGATATGTTTCCTAGCATTGTCGCTGGCTGGCTGATTTGAAACAGCCAGGTTTTAATGACTTCCCAGGGTTTCAGCTTCTCTTTTTCAAAATATTAGATAGAGGTGAACCATGAGAGACTGTGGACTCTGAGAAACAATCTGAGGGGTTTGAAGGGGCGAAGGGGGTAGGTTGGGGTACCAGGTGGTGGGTATTGGGGAGGGCACGGATTACATGGAGCACTGGGTGTGGTGCAAAAACAATGAATACTGTTATGCTGAAAATAAATAAAAAATAAATTAAAAAAATATTAGATAGAACCATTGGTTTTAGAAGTTCATATGGTGGTGAATATTTTGGATGATAAACTCTTTAATGCTAGGGACAATGTTTTTATTCTGCTTTATATCTATGGAGCACAATGCTTAATATTCAATTAATGTTTGCTAAATTATTAACAGTGAGAAAATAAACAAGCCCTATGAGTCACTAGCTGATTGGGCAGGTTTTCTTCTTGCCCACTAGCATTATTAAGCACAGAGAACAGGACTACCTCAGTAACACACCCTCTCCTCCTCCCAACATGAAGAGAAAAACAGCTTTGTTAGATTCTCAGGATTCTAAGACCTACTTGTTTCTGATTACTTGTTTTTGGCAGGCACTGCATAAATACCAAAGAAACAGTGCTGAAACTGAGGAGATTTTTCATCTCCATTCCTAGAAAATTCATAGTAATTATTGTGTCTTGTGGTAGATGAGTACAGCTGGAATTCTCTCTACCCTAGAGGGCACACAGCAAATATACAGAGGCACCACTCCCGGGGAGCAACAGAATCCGATTTCTGCCCTCTAGTGATTTATAATCTAACACTTGAGTGACTCTCGGCATTAAGAAACCATTAATGAGCATGGAGGGTTGCACAGGCTCTGAAGTGAAAAGAACTGGGATTGAGATCTGTCACTTACTAGCTGTGTGACATTGGGCAAATCACTTAACTTCTCTGGGCTTTGGTTGTTGTAACTATTTCCATCTTTCAGCTTTCCTCTAAGACAGATAAAATCAGGCATATTCTGAGAGGCTCAGTAAACCATAACACAAATTATACATGTTATTCATTATTGTTTTATAGATGCTTCTTTTTGTTAATCTAGAAGGTAGAGATCTGAACTGCAGGAAAATGTCCAACTTAAAAAGCAGTAAGTCTGAAAGATATAACTGCAAACTGGAGTGAATGCCAGTACAATAGGGTGAGTCAAAATCAAATTCTGGATTTACCAGGTGTCCGGAGCTAACAGTGCACACCAGAAAGATAATGACATCTTTTGCACAAGTGTGTTTTGAAAACGAAAGTGTTTAGCTCTTAGTTCTGGTGTCTCGAATATCAGAGTGATTTTTTGACACCCAGAAATGATAACAATTGGCATTTGCGCAATGTCGATCTCATGTACTTATGTTTTTTCTTTAAATTTCAACACTATTATCTATTCCATAGGCAAGTTTAGCTTTTCATATAGGTCTAAAAATCTAATGACAAAACTGTGCTGATGGGCTTGCATGAAAAGTACTACTGTGGGTAGCAACAAAAAACGGCTGGAAAGTGCAAAGTGTGAGACCCCCCATAACACTGGGCTCTTGGCAAATTTATGCTTTCTTATAAACCTGGGTGCCTCCTCTGTAAAATAAGCAATTTTTTGTGGCATTTTTTTAAAGATTTTATTTATTTATTTGACAGACAGAAATCACAAGTATGCAGAGAGGCAGACAGAGAGAGAGGAGGAAGCAGGCTCCCCGCCAAGCAGAGAGCCCGATTCAGGACTCGATCCCAGGACCCTGAGATCATGACCTGAGCTGAAGGAAGAGGCTCAACCCACTGAGCCACCCAGGCGCCCTTTTGTGGCATTTTTAATGACCCAGTTCCTCCAGTCATTAAGAAACAAATTCTTTATGCATTTTAGTACTTTTCTATTCAGAATAATTGTGTTATTTTACGAGGAAATATATACACAGTTGTCATATATTTCGCAGGTATCTAGTTAACAACCTTTCCCTTGCACAGTTGGACTGCTGGTGTCTGTTCATTGGAAACCCTTTCATTCTCTTATCTTCTATCCCTCTCTCCTTCCCTCTGGGTCCTCCTGACAATTGTCGCGCCTCTCCTGATACGGAAGCACCATGGAAAACAGATGGTGCCCCATCTCTCCTCTCCAGGCTTTGTTGACTTACATCCGCAGAAATACATGGGGGTAGAAATGTAGATCCTAAACACATTTTGCTTGTCTTAAGAAGAGATAACTGCCCCCTTTCTGCACTGCGATCAAAGGGAAGCTGTTCCCACAGAGGGTCCGGTGAGGCATGCCTCTGGATACTGTTCACGGTTCCTTCCTCCAAGCAGTCTGTCTCCATGGAGACAGACAGGCAACAGAAGAATCAAGCCGGGGCCAGGTGGGGACCACGAGCAGCAGGGGAGATGCCAAGAGTCAACAGATGGGAAAAAAAAAGAAACACTAAATGGGAGACTCAATTGTTTGGGTGGAAGAATTTACCTTCTAGCTGATTTTTAAAATATTTCCTCATCTTAAAACAAGAAAACAAACAAGATGGTCCATAGGTGAGTAAGACTAAAGCTTTAGCTGTTCATTCCATATAATTTCCTGAGTGTCAGAATATTCTGTAATCATTTCAATGTTTATCGTGGTAGATCTGCTTGATTTTCATTAAGCAGCATTAGTGAGAAAAGTAGATGATCATGAAAACTGTTGCGTTCACTTGGCACATGATCACATCCCCACTTAAAGCCCTCATCAAGCTGCACACATGATATGATCTATAAAGCTCTTGGCTTTCTCCAGCATCTCATTAATTTCAGAGAGTGATTTCTAATGATCGCATTTCAGAAATTGTCAGAAATGTTTTTCTTTTTTTGTTGCTTGTCGCCAAGTGAGAACAATGGTGTAATGACACCACACGTTTCAACATGTCTTTTCCTAATGAGTCTTTAGGGGGAAATTCAACTTAAGAGAATTAAGAAAACAGTCTGCTACTTCCCAGAGCATCAAAACCATAGGAACATGGCTTTGCATGCATAATACCACATGACTGTAATGTCTGTAAGGGGGCTTATATTCCACACAGAATATGAGCTACCATTGCTACACAGTACAAGTATAGTATTGTTTGCACATGCCAATATAAAGTCTTCAATAACATATAATTTGCTACCATTGCTAAGAACTAAGAATAAAAGGGAACTGTAAAAGATCAAAGCACAAGTTCTCAGCTTTGCTTCTGAACAGTTCTGTGACATGTCACATGTCACAGAAAGCAAATGTGCTCAATAGTACAATTTTTAAAAGGCAGGAGTGTGTTCACTTTGCTCCAGCACCACTCAGGATTAACCTTAGCCATTTCTCTTATGGTCAAAATAAAATAGTGAATAATAATTGGTGCAGAAAAAATAAGGTAGTAAACGAGGCCCCTTTATGTAAAACCTTCTGTCCTCTAAGACCAAGAGTGACTTACCACGTGGGACTTGAGGAGCCACTGTGACAGCCAATGTCACGGTAGCGAAAAGGGAAATGAGAGTGAGAGTCCCAACCACATTCCCAAGGTGATGCTTTTTAAAGAGATGCCCTTGAGTTTATGTCAGTGACATAACACCTATTTTATGATATTGCAGTTTTGTTCTGCTACATTGTAAAGACTCTGGATATGGCACAAACCTGTGATATTTTAAAAGGCCTAATAATTCACTAACTTGGGAAATACTCTAACAACCAAGACATGAAAAAAAAACAACTTTTTGTGCTCAGTGTTAGAGTTTAGTTTAATTTGTGATAATCAAAGTCAGTCCTTCTGTAGGATTTGAGTCAAGGGGAAAGATCTGTATGCTCCAAATATAACTCTTCTGTCCACTTGAAGTCCTATTAGAGGCAATTGTAGATTCTGACATTATTTCCAGAAGAACACTATTAAACTTAAAATTCTAGAGATGTGGGCCACCTGAGTGGTTCAGTGGGTTAAGCCTCTGCCTCAAGTCGTGATCCCAGTGCCTGAAGTTGAGCCCCACATCGGGGTCTCTGCTCAGTGGGGAGTCTGCTTCCTCTTCTCTTTCTGCCTCTCTGCCTACTTGTGATCTCTGTCTGTCAAATAAATAAATAAAATCTTAAAAAAAAAAAAAATTCTGGAGACGCCTGGGTGGCTCAGTTAGTTGAGTGCCCAATTCTTGGTTCTGGCTCGGGTCATGATCTCACGGGTCATGAGATCCAGCCCCCTGTCAGGCTCTGCACTCAGCGGGGAGTAGTCCACTTGAAGATTCTCTCCCTCTGCCCCGCTCCCTGCTCATGCTCATGCTCTCTCCCTCTTCCGTACCCTCCCTCAAATAAATAAATAAATCTTTAAACAATTCTTAAAATTCTATCACCAAGAATTAAATTATAGTAGTAAAAATCAAAAACAAAATGGTTAGCTAAATGAAGATCCTTCAGGCAATATGACCAGAACAAATAACACAGGTAGAGATATTGAGATTGAGGTTAAGAGACAGAGAAAGAGTGACATTTTATTGAATGCCTGCCATGTACACAGACTTGAGCACTTTCCATGCATTATACTCTTTAATCCTCAGAACAAACTATTATTGCTCCCATACTACATAGTAGTTCACACAGCCAATGAGGAGCAGAGCCTGAAATCCAGCTATTCTAATGAGAGAATTGGGGTAGTTGGTGGGCGTGGAGAAAAGTCTGGAGAAGGTCCAGTGCATGAAGAGGTCCCGGGACAGCCAGGACAGTAGTAGGCTAGGTGTCAGAGGAAAAACCTCCAAGGCAAATTACACTGAAGGGATGACTCAAATGGAATCCCAGCAGTGGCTCTACTTTATTTCATTTCATGATCATGTTGAAAACTTTGAAAGAACAGAGTGGAGAGTGATCCATATAGTGGAAACTACAAGTGTGCTTCGATCTTCAGATACTTCAAAACCAGTAGTAAAATGTTATTGGAGGGTTATTGTAAAACTTAAGTGGGGTAGTACTTGTAAGTGTGATGAGCGTGTGTATAGAAGTGTGATATGTGTGTGTATATGCATGCACGTGGGAGTGTACGATGCATGTGAAGGAGTGTGGCAGCATGTCTGGGTGTGCAAGGTAAAGCCCATTTAGCATATCATTGCTTTATGATCCTCTATTCACTTACCTGGGAGAACAATCAATTACACTTAAAACTATCCACCAACTTTGAGGCTGCCCCTTAGAAAATAAACACAGCTGTGCTAACTGGGTTCCTTTTAAATTCAAAATGGGCTATCAAAACAAAACAAAAACAAAAACAAAAACAAAAACAAAAACAAAAACAAAAACAAAATGCCCAGCAAATCTTTTAAGTCTTTTAGAAGCAAATTTTCCCCAGAAGTTCCATTTAACACCTTTTCATATATTTTCCGACCTCCAATATTCCCTATAACCCACTCTAACTTTTAACTGCTGATTTCAGTTCATATTTCACTGACAAGCTAGCCACAATTATACAGGAATTCTCACTTTTTCCATCATCACCTCTACCTGCATCTGTACCCAAATGCTCTGCCTTTCTTCCTGCTACAGTTTTTATGTTCCCATCAAAGGCAAACACATGGATGTTTCCCATCCTCTCTCTCCTTCTCAAGGATTTCTGCAACTCTTTTAATTCATTAGTCTTTCTCACTTCTATCAGCATGCAAGCATGCTCTATGATTCCCCATCTTTAACAAGTGTTCCTGTGATCTTGCATCCCTCCCCAAAGAGTGCTCATATTTCTCTGCTCCACATTACAACGAAACTTATGAAAGTAGTTGTCTAATATTTATTGCCTATGTTTTCACTTCTAGTCATCTCTTTGGCCCCTTCTTGTAGGGCTTCTGTCTTCCCTTCCAACCCAATACCACTATTCATAACCAACCATCAACAACTTTTATAATACCAAGGAAAACCTTCACTTCTTTGACCTCATTTTACTCTCAACATTAGTCTTTGGAGTTGCACTCTCTTCTTGAAAAATGTTAATCTTTTGGCTTCCATGAAACCAGCTCTTTAGGTTTCTTTCTATCTCATCACCCATTCTTTCTCAGTTCCTTTGATGGCCAAAACCCAAACATATCAAAACACAAAAACACAAATATCAAGACTTATGGCAGGCTGAGAAAGCAGTGCTCAGAGGGAGATTTATAGCTTTAAGTACGTATATTAAAGAAGAGAAAATCTCAAATTAATAACCTGACATTATAGAAATAAAAGGACTATAAAAGCATACTATGAAAAATTATTTGTCAGCAGTTTGCTAACTTAGATAAAATAGAAAAATCTCTAGAAAGACTTTTTCAAAACCTACTCAAGAAGAAATGAAAACTCTAAGTGGACTTATAACAAATAAACACACAGAAATAGTAACATAAAACTTACCACAGGGGCGCTTACGTGGATCAGTGGGTTAAAGCCTCTGCCATCAGCTTGAATCATGATCCCAGGGTCCTGGGATTGAGCCCCACATCGGGATCTTTGCTCAGCAGGGAGCCTGCTTCCCCCTCTCTCTCTGCCTGCCTCTCTGCCTACTTGTGATCTCTGTCTGTCAAATAAATAAATAAAATCTTTTTTAAAAATTAAAAAAATAAAACTTACCACAAAGAAATGCCTAGGCTCAGATGGCTTCACTGAAGAATTCTGCTAAATATTTTAAAGAAGAAAACCAATCCTTCACAAACTCACTCAAAAATACAAGAAAACACTTCTCAATTAATTCTGTACAGTCATTATTTCACTTTTGCCAAAACCAGACAAAGACAATGTAATAAAATGAAATTATATCCCAATGTCTTTTATGAATATAGATGCAAAAATCCCCAACAAAATTTTAGCAAACTAAATTCAGCAACATATAAAAGGATCATACACCATACCAAGTGGGATTCATCCCAAGAATGCAAAGCTGGTTCAAGATAGGAAATTTATTTTAATAAAATAGGGGAAAAACAACACAATTAACTCAATAGATGTGGGAAAAGCAGCCAACAAAATCCAACACCCTTTCATGATAGAAACACTCAACAAGCTAGGAATAGAAGTGAACCTCTTCAAGCTAATAAAGAATATCAATGAAAAAACCCACACCTAAAGTCATACTTAATAGTGAAAAACTGGTTTCTCTCTAAAATCAGAATCATAACAGAGATTTTTTTTCTGATTTTGCCCCTTTTATTCCATGTTGTACTAGAGGTTGTATCCAGGGAAATTAGGCAAGAAAAAGAAACACCAGGTATCCATATTAGAAAGGAAGAAATAAAATTATTTGTATATAATGTATAAATAATGACAGCAAAGTTGCAAAATACATGATCAATATACAAAAAGTCAGCTATTTCTATATATGAACAATGAGGAATTTGAAAATGAAATTAAATAATTCCATGTAAAATACTGTGAAAAAAAATAAAATTCTTAGATATAAATTTAACAAAAGAAATTTAAGACTTCTACACTGAAATCTATAAAATATTACTGAAAAAAGTTAGAGGGGATCTAACATCAGGTCTAATCTGATGTTCAGATTCATTGTGATTCTTAAAATACTGTTTTTTCACAGGAATTGTCAAACTGATCTTAAAATTCATATGAAATCCAAAGGACCCAGAATAAGCAATCTTGGAAAAGAAGAACAAAGTTGGAATACTCAAACTTCCAAATTTCACAAGTTACCACAAAGATAGAGTAATCAAAAGAATGTGGTATGGCATAAGAATAGATATATACATCAATTCAATAGAACTGAAAGTCCAGAAATAAACTTATGTTTTTGTGGTCAACAGTATTTCAACAAGGCTGCCAAGAAAATTAAAAGGGGGAAGGAGTAGTCTTTCAATGATACTAAGACAACTAGATAACCACATGCAAAGTAATGAATTTGGACTATCTCACTTATACACAAATGAGCTCAAAATGGATCAAAAATCTAAATGAGTGAGCTACAAATATAAAACTCTTAGAAGAAAACACAGAGAAATAAATCTTCAGGTCATTGGATTAGTCAATGGTTTCTTAAATGTGACACCAAAACACAAGTAAGAAAGGATGAAAAAAATAGGTAAATAGAACTACATAAAGCTAAATCCTTTGTACTGCAAGTGCTACTAGAAAGAAAGTAAAAATACAACTCACAGATTGGGAGAAAAGATTTATAAATAATATATAACCACCTTCAAAAACAATAAACAAACAAACAAAAAACACACACACACAGACCATATCAAATGCTGATGAGAAAACAGAAAAACTGAAATCCTTCTTGTTTGTGGGTAGAAATGTAAAATACAGTCACTTTGGAAATCTGTTTGCATTCCTCAAATTGTTACAAAGGAACATTATTTAACAATTAAAAAGTGATGCACTGATACATGCTATACAGAACAGATCAATTTTTTTTTTTTTAAGATTTTATTTATTTGATGGAGAGAGACAGCTAGAGAGGGAACGCAAGCAGGGTAGCAGGAGAGGAAGAAACAGGTTCCCACTAGCAGGGAAACTGACTCAAGGCTTGAGCCTAGTATACCCTGGGATCATGACCTGAGCCGAAGGCAGATGTTTAACCGACTGAGCCACCCAGACACCCCAAGACAAGTTGAATTTTGACAACATACTAAGTGAAAGAAGCCAATCACAAAAGACCACATAAGGTATGGTCCCGTTTATATTAAATGTTTAGAGTAGGCAAATGTATAGAGACAGAAAGCATATTATTATTTGCCAAGGGTTGGGAAAGGGGCGAAGGGTAATGGCTTGTAATGTATGTGAGATTTTTGGTGGGAAGGTAATGATAAAGGATCTAAAATTTTATTTTGGTTGTGGTCACACAACTCTGTGAATATATTAAAAATTGAATTGTATATTTTAAGTATAGATTTTATAGCATGTAAATTATATCTTAATAAAGGTGAGAAAAGGGGAGCCAGGGTGGCTCAATTGGCTAAGCGTCTGCTGTTGCCTGGGATCAAGACCTGCGTTGGGCTCCCTGCACAGGGGGGAGCCTGCTTCTCCCTCTGCCTCTGCCCCCCACCCCCGCTTGTGTACTCTCTCTCTCTCTCAAACAAATAAATAAAATCTTCAAAAAAAAAAAAGGTGAAAAAAACAATCTGGGAACCAAATGCCACATATTTAAAGGGAAGAGACACAAGTTTCCAGGATAAGATGCAGAGAGAGAAATACATGTCACTTAAAAATATTTGATCTGTTGGCAGCAAGGACTGTAAGAGTACATTAATTTTAATTTGAAATATACTGGTAATTCCTACATAGAAAATAACTCATAAATTATATGAGAGAGCTATGTATTCATGGACCCCCATCTTAAAAGATTTGTAGGTAGAATGAAAATGAATTCAGATTGTGACAACACTCAAACCCTTCCCCTAGGGCTTTGCATTGCATCCTCAAGAAACATAAAGATTACACCATAATAAAGATGATTATAAAAGTAGAGGGAAGGTCTGGCTGAGGATTACATCTAAATTTCCTCAAAACAGCAATTCCAGGTTACTGCCAAAATATCTATGAAGATATAGCACTTTGGGCAAAATACAGATTTCCTAGTAAGATTTTTTTTATGTACAGAAAATTTCATTCATTTGTTTTGATTTTTTAAAATAGACTTTATTTTTTAGGGCACTTTTAGGTTCACAGCAAAATTAAGCAGGTATAGAGATTTCCACATTTGCACAGCCTTCCCCACTACTAACCCCCTGCATGGCAGGGGACATACATTAACACATCATCTCTACCTGAAGTCCGTAGTTAAAATTTGGGTTCAAGTTTGGTGTTATATATTCTTTGTTTTATTTTGTTTTGGTTTTTGTTTTGTATCTTGCTATTTCTGCCCAAGGATTTGTCATGGACATTTTTTTCATATCCATATACATATATCTACTTCTTAAAAAACCAAATCACTTCTTAAAACACAAATCCATAGTATCCCATGCTTTGGTAGGTATGGATGTCCTTTAAGTAATTGTTTCCCTACTGATATTTGAGTAATCTCTAACTTTATGGTATTATTCTAAAAATATTCTGGTAGACAAATTTGTGTTTTTCTCTTTTAAAATTTTTTTAATTAACATATAGGGTATTATTTGTTTCAGGGGTACAGGTCTGTGAATCATTAGTCTTTCACAACACCCAGCACTCACCACAACACATACCCTCCCCAACGTCCATCACCCAGCCACTCCATCCTCCAGCCCCCCTCCCCTCCAGCAACCCTCAGTTTGTTTCCTAAGATTAAAAGTTTCTTATGGTTTGTCTCCTTCTCCAGTTTTGTCTTGTTTCATCAACAGATGAATGGATAAAGAAGATGTGGTGTATACATACATGAGAGAACATTACACAGCCATCAAAAAAATAAAATCTTGCCATTTGCAATGACATGGATGGAACTAGAGAGTATTACGCTAATAAATACGTCATTTGGTCTTGTATATTCTATGAATTTGGAGAAACGTATAATGGCATAGATCCACTATTGTAATATCATACAGAAGAGTTTCATTGCCCTAAAAATCCTCTGTGTTCTGTGTTCCGTCCCCTCAAACCCTAGCAATCACTGATCCTTTACTATCTTCACAGTTTTGCCTTTCCTAGAATGTCATATAATTAGAATCATATAATGCATAGTTTTTTCAGATCGGCTTCTTTCACTTAGTAATATACCTTTAAGCTTCCTCCACGTCTTTTCAGAGCTTGATAGCTCACTTCTTTTTAGCACTAAATAATATTCCATTATTTGTATGTACCAGAGTTTATTTATCCATTGACCTTGCTTCTAACTTTTGGCAGCTAAGAATGAAGTTGCTATAAACATCGTGCAGGTTTTTGTGTAGATGTAAGTTTTCAGGTCATTTGGGGGGAAATACCAAGGAGTGGGGAAATACCAAAGAGAGTGATTGCCACCTAGGGTCCTGGGATTGATCCCCAATCCCAGTAGGGAGCCTGCTTCTCCCTCAGCCTCTGTCCCTCCACCCCGCTGGTGTTCTCTCTTACTCTCTCAAATAAATGAATTTTAAAAATCTTTAAAAAAAAAACCTGTAAGATTCAGTCATAAAAATAAATGTACCTAAAGAGGAAACATCTATTCTAAATCACGTTGTCATATGACAAGGACTCAAACGCTAGGAGAGTTTTAAGAAAGGAAATTGTAACTTTGGACTTTTCTATACTAGTGTTATTGGTCATTTATGAAAGTGGAAGACAAATATTCTTTCAGAGACACAAGGGCTCTGACAAGCTGTTACCCAGGTAACCTTCTTTCAAAAGCTACTTGAACTCTAAGATAAAGCAAATTAAGAATTCAGGCATGCAGAAATTATTGTGTAAGAAGAGGGGTGATAAATATAATTTTTTCCTACCCTCCCTGATTAGAACATAATCTCCCACTATAGGTCTCTAGAACTCTGTACTTTCTGGATGACATTTGTCACAGTTACTGGCGCATATATGTTGCTGTAACTGCTTGATCTATGTCTGTCACCCCCACCATACTGTGTGGTCCTTGCAAACAGGCGGTATGTGCTATTGCTCACCTTTGCAGGTATTCCTGCCAACAACAGGATGCTGTTACTTCTTTGTGAAGAAAAAGAACCTGGCAGTTCTTCTGTTGTTATGTCTTCACTCAAATGTAATTTATCTGTGACCTGTGTCTCCTTTGTTAATGTCTCAAGTACCAGGACAAAGCTGCATTTATTCCTGCACAGTGCCCAAGCTAAAGAGTCATTCAATTCATATTTGCTAAATTATTGAACACAATTCCCTGCCACACCCTCTCCCCCACCTTACATCCCTGCCACACTCTACAATCAAAGGCCATATGCTTTTTCACACTTCCATGCCCTTATTTCTTTTTTTTTTTTTAATTTAATTTTATTTATTTGAGAGAAAGAGAGGGCAAGAGGGTCCAAGCAGGAGTGGCAGAGGGGGAGAGAGAAACAAGCTCCCCACTGAGCAGGGAGCCTGATGTGGGACTCAATCCCATGACCTGAGCCAAAGGACCGGAACCAAAGGCAGACACTTGAACCAACTGAGCCAGCCAGGTGCCCCCATTCCATGCCTTTATATATAATGTTTTTGCCTCTGATTTCTTGCCCACCTTTTCTGCTTCATGAAGTCTCAGAGTCTTTCAGGCTGCTCCAGGCTTGTTTCCTCTGTCAATACTTGGGCAGAATTTGCTGCTTCCACAGCAATTGAACTAGGTCATACTGAAATTATTTGCTCATTTGTTTGTCTAGCACATGAAATGGTGGGCTTCTGAGGGCTATGATTTTTACTTTCCCAGCTTTAGGTATCACGTATCCTAACTCATAGTAAATGCTCATTAAATATTTGTTTTTTTTTTAAAATGAACCTACTGATGGAGCCTCATGGGCATGTAAGTAGTTGTTTATCTATTCAGAAAGGTTTCATTGGGCCAAATTTGAATTAGCAAAACAAAAATAGATACCATGCATTGAAAGAGAGTGTGCAAATGATAAGCAGGCATTTCCGAATTTACTTGAGCTTGGTTTCAGTATGAAGGAGGATTTTTGTCCTCCCTGTGTGTCAGAGGACACAGAACTTTCCAGGTCTGGTAAATGCAGCTAAGCTCAAGGTTTAGGTCCATCACACTGAAATTATTTTCTATCTTTTGGTTACAGTCATGAAGTTTTACTGCTTTCAGGCTCTTCCCTCAACATTGAAAGATGAAAAGAGGAAAATTCTTCAGTGTCTCAAGCATTTTAATTAATAGTTAAATCAAGAAATGCCCCTTATCAAAATTTCCCTTGATCTGTTGTACTAGGCTAATTTTCTCTGTCATGTGAAAGTGCCATAATTTTTGGTACTTAATGGACTTGAAGTTTAATGGGAAGATTTAGTTAATCTTTTAAAATCTAGTTTTAGTTAATATATACTTTCTTAGCTATGGACACTATAGTTAGATTTGCCTGGTCTATAATTGGTCTCACTTTAACTTATTTTTGCTGAGGTGTTTTTTTTTGTTTGTTTGTTTTTGTTTTTTTTCCTGCTCTTCAAAGAATGAGATAATCTAACTCCACCTGCCTATTGATGAGAGTTTTCATGTTTCATGTAGAGTCACCTTTTAAGTAGCACTCCTGCTGGGAAAGTGTTTGCACATAAGGAGAACTGAAGTGTACAGCCTTGCCTGAGAGAACACAAACAATCTGGGTTGGACAAAGGGATCTGAATAAACTGAGAAGCAACATAACCTAATAAACCCATAGGTCAAAATATGCTAAAAAGAATTCAAATTGCTATTATAAATTCATCTGGAAAATGTCCTACAAAAGTCAGTACTTTCAATCTCACATAAACGCATCCTATTAAAACAGAAAATGCTAAGGTATTACAAGAACAGTTTCACCATTCTTTTAACATAACGGAAATATGAATGTCCTAGAAAGCAGTCTTCAAATCTTATCTTTCACAATGCAAATCCATTTTGTAAAATTTGGAAAGTTCTAGAAGCAGCCAAACAGGGGAGCAAGGGTTGCTGGTGATACTATTTCTTTTACATAAGAAAAGGTGAGGTATGTTGGTTCTTGCCTACATTGTTAATCAATCAACCCAATTACCACCACGAATATTGCTGATGTTTAATTACTCTTCTTACTTCTGATTTGATCTTTGCAAAGAAAAGGTCCTAGAATAGGACTCAGGGTTTCAGGAGTCTAATTTCAATGCTGCTATACGCCCATGGGTAAATCCTTTCATCTTTTGGGGTTCCACTTTCTCGATTTATAAAATTAAGAGGTTGAATACAATTATTTCAACTTTGGTTTTGTAACTAAAGTCAGTTATAGAAAACTGAGATTTAATCATGATCTGGAAATAACAAGATGAAAATCTGACAAAACTCGAGAGAATATTTGACTTAAAAGACAAAAAACAACATTTAATTCATAATTTGCCATGTCACCATATATAGATAAGACTGGTGTCAAAGGCCCAAAAAGAAAAATGGTAAAACTTTAAGCCAAGAAAGGCAAATAAATTGCTGATGGCATGCCAACACTACCTGATTGGTAGAGGCTGTCTAGAGAAGGATATAGAGGGTTTTAAGGCCAAGTCTGAGTTCAGTGGGAAAGAATGCTCTGATTTATTAGTACTGTGTACTGTGGGCTCAGAAGAGAGGAGTAGTAGCGTATGCAGGATATTTGCCACATAAAGCAATATTCTAACCATGCATAGTAGATTTCTGTTATTTGTGTCTGAAGACTTAGAACGGCCTCTATTCTCAATACAACAGCCTATCATTTGTCACGTGAAATACAGCAAAATGGAACTTTAAGATGGAAGTAACTTCTTTCGGGCTCTTAATTATTGTGTAAATATAAGATTAAAGCAGAAAAGCTAGCTGCAGCTCCATTCATCTTTTGTGTAGCAGTAGTAGAGGCTCCAGAAATTTATGGGGCACACAGCTGCCCAGAATAAGTACTCCACCTTCAGCCTCTCTTGCAGATAGATGGGGCTATTTGACTAAGAGCTGACCAATGAGATATCAGAAGAAGTGATGTGAGCAGCTTCCAGGTTGTGCTCTTTCCCCTTCCTGCTGGTTCCAAGGCCGACAGGGTGAAGGGGAGCCACGAGGGAATGATGGTAGGGTAACACCTGGAGTCACTATATTAGCCGTATACTGCTGACACAAGGAAAGTTAGTCTCATGCTCAAACCACTATAATTTCAAGTCTCTCTTAGAGACACGTACCTCACCTAATAAAATAGTTAGTTTGGGGTATGGAAATGTGCACAAGAAGCACATGTCTTCTTCCAGGAAATGTGATTCAGGAGAAAGTCATTCCCATTTTATGGATATTCCCAGGCAGTTAGCATTCCCAGGCACCAGGTAGCAGTTCAGCTGCCAGGCAGAACTTAAACATGTTTATTTCTTATACTGGGCGACATGTGTAAGAAATAAAGCCAGCCAACCATGTGTTTATAAATAAAGTTGTTTTGTTTTGTTTTTTTAAAAGATTATTTATTTATTTATTTATTTGACAGATCACAAGTAGGCAGAGAGGCAGACAGAGAGAGAGAGAGGAGGAAGCAGGCTCCCTGCTGAGCAGAGAGCCCGATGGGGAACTCGATCCTAGGACCCTGAGATCATGACCTGAGCCGAAGGCAGAGGCTTTAACCTGCTGAGTCACCTAGGCGCCCCTATAAATAAAGTTTTATTAGAACACAACCATATTCGTTTGTATGTTGTCTATGTCTGCTTTCTGAGCTACAATAGCAGACTTGAGTAGTTCTGACAAAGACCATATAGTGCACAAATACTAAACTATTTACTATATGGACCTTTATAGAAAAAGCTTTTTGGTCCCTGATTTAAAAGATGGAAGCCTTGGACACCTGGGTGGCTCAGTAGTTTAAGTGTCTGCCTTCAGCTCAGATCATGACCTCAGGGTCCTGGGATGGAGCGCCACATTGGCTTCCTTGCTCACTCAGCCAGGGAGTGTGCTTCTCCCTCTGCCTCTGCCTGCCCCTCCCCCTGCTTGTGCTCTCTCTCTTTCTGGCTGTCAAATAAATAAACAAAATCTTACAAAAAAACAAATAGAAACCTCTCAGCCACAGGAACTCTGAACTAATTTCAGGTATCACTTTGTTTTTAATTTCCTTATGGCAGTTTGTCACATCTCTGTGTCAATATTCCATATCCTACTTTCGATTTATCCAAATTCTCTATTTTTTATAAAAGAACCACTTAAAACCTTGTAATCTTTCCTCACTTCTTTCCCTAGTAATAATTGCACTTGAGTGCCACTTAACCCAGTGGCTATTTTTCACAAAAAGGTACTATCTCTTCCCCAAGAATTAGTGCATTACAAAGGGGAGCTGGGAAAACTAGGAGAGTGAGGCACAATCTCCTGGCTGCTGTGCAGCTTAGTGACAGATTTCCATACCTAGTCTCACAACCAGTGAAGTCCGGGTTCACTCTGAATTCAAAGGTCACTGAGAAACAGTGCCTTTCCAACACTGTGAAAGAACATGTATCTACATGTGAAGAAAATAAGACTTCATGTCAAATCCAAGAATGTTATGGGTCTATTCTAGCAGAAGTTTTAGGAGATAATCCAGACTGAGTCTTCAAAGGTGAATTTGAATTGAAAGGAATTTTAAATAGAAAGAAAAGTGAGACTAATGAAGAATAGCCTGCATTTATCTCAATAGCAGTCAAATAATCAAGGGAAAAGCAAATGTGTTTCTAAATGTAAATTAAAAACCACACATGTCAGAAGTGGACATCCAACTAACAGTGAAAAGTTCAAAACGTTGTCTCTAAAATTGCTGGGCTCTTGAATTCATTCTTTCAATATGTTTAAAAAGAAACATTAAGAATCCTAAGCTATTAAGAGGTGATGAAGTCTTTGCAAAAATAGCTATAGATCAAAATTAAGAAAAGACAAACTCAGTTGATATATGTGGATAAATCTACACATAAAAAGGCTGTGCCTGTATTTTAATACGTTTTAAATTAAATTTATTTCATATAACCATCATCTATAACATGTCTTAGTACCTATGAGACTTCAGAATCTAATTAAAAACAAAATATTCATGTTCAGAAAATCCAACATTGTTGGAAATAGGAAATGTTTTAAAATTATATATAGCTATGTAGATATGCAGAATATGCACTAATTTTATTATACTTATTATCCTTCAGAGCTGAGCTATCTAATATGGTAGCTACTAACCACATGTGGTTTTGAAATGTGGCTAGTCCAAATTTAGATAGCAGAAAATACACACTGAATATTGAAGACTTAGTGCAATAAAAAGTGTAAAATATATCCATCTTATACATTTTGATTACATATTGAAATGATAATATTTTAGATACATTGGATTAAATAAAACACACTATTAAAATGCATCCTTTTTCAGCTTTTTTTTTTTAAAGATTTTATTTATTTATTTGACAGACAGAGATCACAAGTAGGCAGAAAGGCAGGCAGAGAGAGGAGGAAGCAGGCTCCCTGCTGAGCTGAGAGCCCTATGTGGGGCTCGATCCCAGGACCCTGGGATCATGACCCGAGCCAAAGGCAGAGGCTTTAACCCACTGAGCCACCCGGGTGCCCCCTTTTTCAGCTTTTTAAATGTAATTACTAGAAGACTTTAAATTATGTGTGAGGTTGGCATTGTATCTCTGTTGGACAGTGCTAGCCTTGAGTATCGCAGAGTACACTCTCGCTCAGAGAAACTTACCACCACAACACTGGTACTCAGTAAATGTAAACTGTTTGCTGGATACCTCAATGAGATTAAAAATCATTCTGTCTACGCTCAATGAATCTAGCAAATTTAAAATCTCTAACCAACAATTCAGAAATAAAAGGTTCAGTTCCCATTGTTCTCCTTGCTTTTTCCATCTGAATTTCACTGATTCCAAAGGGAAGATTTTCTATGTGTGCAGAGCAAGATGGGGTATTAGTTATAAACTGGGAGGGAAAGAGATGGCCCCAAATAGCACAATCAACAAGAGAATGGTATCCATGTGGGACACAATAACTACACTTGGGATAAAATTTTATCCAAAATAACCCCTTTTAAAGGACAAATATTTAGTCCCTTAAATTATTTCTTTAGGTGAAAACTTTTTCTAGTGTTTTACCTTCACAATCAGCTGAGGGTATAGCTTGATATAGAAATCAGTGAAAAAAGGCTTCTACAGAAAAACACTCATTGCTTCCTAAGGGTCTTCAATGATAGGCTCTCCACAAATAATCAAGATAATATTGCTTAGAATATGAACTCTAAAGCATCATATTACAAAGTATTTATTTTACTGTAACAGTTCTGAAAGGCTGACTTGGTTTCCTGGCCATCTAATTTTACCCTAATGAACTATTTTATTCAATGAATCATTATTCTTGTAAATTCTTCTACTTAACAGAAGAGAAGGTGACAGCTAACAGCATGTGCCGGCTGACAGTGCCGGCTTGCCTCTAGCCCTGTTGCTTTGAATGATTTACTCAGGATAGAGATATTTGACCCTGCAGAAAGGCAGTCCTTTGGATTTCCTCCTAAGGCCCACTTGAAAGTTATCTCCCACTGCTCTTTCGATGTCAGGCCTTGCCAAGAATAAAAGTGCTGTGTCACTCACTCCACTGGTTCTTTGTCCCTAAACAGATGAAAAGTCCTTGTTTTCACTTCTAAGATGTCAGAGAATGAAAAGAGAGAAAAGTAATTTCAGTGCCCTGAAGTAGGGATGCCTGTGTGATCATTTCCAAACAATACCAGTCACTCTGAGATCAACAGGAGAATATGAAGGCTGATTCTTCTGTTTCTAATTCACAGGTAAAGAAATACTTAACTTGTCAAAAAAAAAAAAAATCCATACTTAATTATTATTTTTTAATTTAATGAGAGACCAAAGGCAAAAAAAAGTTGTGTTACATGTTTAGAACATGGTTTCAGGGGCACCTGGGTGGCTCCGTCGTTAAGCCTCTGCCTTCGGCTCAGGTCATAATCCCAGGTCCTGGGATCAAGCCCCACATTGGGCTCCCTGCTTAGCAGAGAGCCTGCTTCTCCCACTCTCCCTCCCCCTGCTTGTGTTGCCTCTCTCGCTGTGTCTCTCTCTGTCAAACAAATAAATAAAATCTTTAAGAAAAAAAAAAAAAAATGGTTTCATTCATTAACAGGGATCGTGATCATGGGAATGACAACCCTACCTCCTACCTCCAACTTAAGCAACGTGCAGCAGGATCACCAACTATACCTAACATATAATTAATTGCTTGGAGGCTTTTAATACTTGGATAGACAGAGGTGAGCAGTGATGTGCATGGCAGCTTTTAGTTCTTGGACTGACGAAGGTTGAGAAGGGTTTATACAGGGGCCTTGGGGAAAAAAAATGTTGGGAAAGACAGAGAGAAAGAAAGGATAAAATGGTATCTAATCCCAACCAGCCTCTGAGATTACGTCGAACCTTCCTAAGAAAGGAAAGGAAAGGCCATTAGGATGCGGGAACTTTTAAGATTCTGGATATAAGCTTGAGAATGAGAAGGACAGAGAGTAGCTCCACCAGTGTCCAGAGGTGTGAGCAGGCTAAGATGCAGTGAGGCAAGCCAGGGGCAGCCTGGTGTGGGGCTGATGGATCTCTCATCAACGGCGGCTGAAGGAGTGAGCACACATATGGGAAGTACCACATTTATCGATTTCCTCTGTCTGTATCAGTGTCTTGCCATCAATTTCTTCCTCATTTTCCTGCCATCCCAGTCTTAACAGCCACAATGTCAACACAATACCTTTTTTTAAAAGCCATTCATCAATAGTTTTGGAGAATGTGATGGATGGGAATCACTGTTCCTGTTACAACCTCTGTGCAGCAGCAGCAAGCTATAGGACTAGCAATGGGCACAGCAGCAAAAAGAGTGTTGCGTTCCCACCCCAGCACAGCAAAGTTCTCACAAGTCCCACCTACAGGCATTGCAGCCCGGAGCTTCCTGGGGGGAAGATTCCTGGGGTGCACAGAGAGGCAAAAGATTAGAGGTCTTGATCAAGAACAAAAGTGAGACAAAGTTGAGGAGACTTTGAAGAGGGGCTGAGGTCAGCCAACACTTTCACGTGTCCTCCTTCATACACGAAGCCTGGAGAGGCCTATGTGCATTCAGATCTCGTGCAACTTTTCTACCAGAGAATGAAGCAGGAGTCAGTAGGAAGAAAGAATCCCCAGTCTAGGAGTGAATATATAACATATTAGTACATAAAATATGTATAAAATAGAATAAAAATATAGAATAGAATAAATAAAAATAATAAATAAAATAGAATAGAATAAAAAATGGAATAAATAAGATAGAAAATAGAACATACTACTACATAAAAAAGAAGAGAAAGAATAAAGCTGGTTCCATACATTAGATGGGAATTTTTCATTAGAGTATACATTTCAATATTAATCTCATATTACCCAGTAGATGTATTCATGAACATAATAGTAAATTTTTTTGAAAATTAAATTATCTTTTGGGACGCCTGGGTGGCGCAGTTGGTTGAGCAGCTGCCTTCAGCTCAGGTCATGATCCCAGCGTCCTGGGATCGAGTCCCGCATCGGGCTCCTTGCCTGGCAGGGAGCCTGCTTCTCCCTCTGCCTCTGCCTACCTCTCTGTCTGCCTGTGCTCACTCTCGCTCCTCTCTCTCTGACAAATAAATAAATAAAATCTTAAAAAAAAAAAAAATTAAATTATCTTTTAAATTCTCTGGGAAAGATATTACAAGGAATTTGTCGTAACATCCCTCATTAAAACATTGCCCATTAAACGCATCTATTTTGTGTAATTGGATTTTTACATCCCATTTTCTCAAAATGAAATGTAATTTATATTAAATTCACCATATTTTATCAGGTACTTAATATGTGCCATGCTTTGAGCTAGGTCCTAGGGATTCAAAGAGAATAAAACATAGTTTTTAACCTTAAAGAGGTCATGGATTATCAGAGACAATATTTATGTTAACATGTAGAACAAAGCATTAAAAAAGAAGTGATTAATTCAGCACTAGTTGGAAGAAAGCTGGGAAAGCTTCATGACTCTGAAGCTGGATATTAAAAGATGATGAAAAATATGCCAGGTAATTCAGAAAGAAAGGGATATTCCAAACATAAAGAGAATATGTACCTGGTTGAGGAATTATTTATAATAGCCAAATTGTGGAAGCAGCCCAAGTGTCCACCAATAGATGAATGGATAAAGAAGAAGTGGCATATGTATATACAAAGAAATATTATTCGGCCATAAAAAAGAATGAAATCTTCCCATTGATAACATGGATGGAACTAGAGAGTATTTTGCTAAAAAATGAAAGAAGTCAGTCAGAAAGACAAATATGATCTCACTCATATGTGGAGTTTAAGAAACAAAACAAACGAGCAAAGGAAAAAAAAAGAGAGACAAAGAGATAAACCAAAAAACAGACTCTTAACTATAGAGAACAAACTGATGGTTGTCAGAAGAGCGATTTTAGGGGGATAGGTGAAATAGATGACGGAGATTAAAGAGTGCACTTATGATGACCACTGAATAACATATAGAAGAGTTGAGTCACTATACTGTATACCTGAAACTAATCAAACATTATATATTAACTATACTGGAATTTAAAAACTTAGATTCCAAAAAAAAAAAAAAAAATGTACCCGGTAGAAACTGGATGAAGGATACAGAAGACCTCTCTATGTCATTTAATCAAGTATCTACGAATCTATATTTCAAAATTAAACATTTTAATATGCTAATTATCACATGTATTATGCATGGTAATTAGGAAAAATAGCACAAGTTATCCTGGGTGAGGGATAGGGATGGGAGGATGTTGGGCTCAGTTTGTACTGCAGAAAAATAATGCCAGCAGCAAGTGAAAAATTCTTGAAAGAGTGGAAAATAGAAGGTAAAAAACTGAAAGAGGTATTTTTGAGGGAAGACAAGCAAAAGTCTTCCATGATTCTGATAGAAGAGATAAAGAGAATTTTAAGATTGGGGTAGAAATGCATGCTGTTAATCATTATAACATAACCAATGAAGTTTTTATAGTGAAAGATGATGAGTTCTACTTGTAACTATTAAAATTGAGTATCAATACCCAAATGTGACATGGGATTGGAATTCAAGAACAAGGTCTTATAATGTGAACTTCCTTTGTTGTTTGAGAATTTTCAATTCTGCAATAGAAGGCAGAAAAACAAACAGGATGGACCGAACATGTAAGAAATGTTAAGCATGGTATAAATTTTAATAGGTGAAACTCATAGGATATGTTGTTTTGTGCACATAATGAGTAAGAAAGTAATTTGTGAGATACAAGTAGAATTCATGTGATATGTTAAATTTTGACATAGTTAAGGTAGTTATAGGTTAAGGTAGTAATCTATAACACATGTCAACAATCAGTGGAACAAATAAAAAGCAATAGTGTTGTTTAGAAAATGAAGGGCATAAAAAGATGAAATCAAGCCACCCCTGAATTGACAGCTATGTCACCCTCAAAATCAGTCACTCAGGAGTGACATCCAGGATGGCCTCAGGCTGACCCAATGTGCACTCTACCCAAAAAACACACATAAGACCAATGGCTATTTAGCAGGCTAATTGACAAGCCACAGCTATGTATAGATGTTCTTGTCCCTGAGTGGCTCCTATAAAGCAAGTATGTATCATTGGCCCAGGACCCCTTCTTTCTGTGAACCCCTATGTCCAACCTCACCTCTGGTCCTCATAAGCAGAACTTTAGCAGGGAGAACTAAGATAGCAGAGAGAGACAGAGAAGCTATGTGAGCCTTCTAAGCAGTCTCAGGTTTCATAGTCCTTTCCTCTGCTACTACCCTAATCCAGGAATGTTAATTTACCCTACCTCTTTGTCCTTGTTTGTTATTATATGTCTCAAAATTGATTTAATAAACCATGTGCTTCCAGAACTGTAATTTGGTCTATGAGCCTTTTTGCCCTTTGACTTCCCAGATAACATACCTCATAACATACTTAGAATACACAAAGTAGTTCCCTATCTGACAGGTCTGGACTAGAAGATTATAATCACTCAGGTAGCTGAGATAATCCAGCTAGGCCCCAATTATCTTGGTTTAACATGGTTAGTTTTTTGGTGTATGAAAGCTTTCAACAAATGTAAAACCCCATGGATTATAATCAAGGCCCCTCCTTTGAAAAAGTACAAGCTACCTCTCTATATCTATATCTAAAACCACAAAGCAAACCTTTTCCGGACAAAAACCATGCCTTATTTTTCATTGTTATCTCCACACCTATCCTATCACCAGCCATAGGGTACATACCTACTGCATTTTGCTGAAATGAAGACTAAGTTTCAAATGAAATTGAAGCCATGATGGATAAATTAGGGTTTGCTCATACGACAGAATATTTTGCAGATTTTTAAAAAGAGATGAAAACCAATTTACAAACTGCTATGGAATAATCTACTAGATTTACTGTCAAGCAAAAAAAAAAAAAATTAGTGTGAGGAGCAGTTTGTATAGCTGTTAATATTTTTTATTTTTAAAAAATGTAGACAGATACTTGTAAATGTATAAAATGTGTGGAAGGATACATGGTACATTGATTTTAGTGGTTGACTCTAGGAAGGGGAACTGGCGATTGTAACATGTAGCAGAAAGAGGACTTGCTTTTGTTTTTATGTTTTTAAAATTTGTGGAAGTTTGCATTCATGACATTTCCTGAAAATAAAGATGAAGTAAAATTATTAAAAATACATTTTTAATGTCAGATTTTTTTCTAAAATGCTTTCATCAAAAATATGTAAAACTCAATGTAGTAAACAAATATATTTCAATTCATATTTATATCTATAGTGTACTGTCCTCTACTGTTAAATGGAAGATTTTTCATTGGAATTTGCTGTAATTCCCAAAATAAAAGGCTGTAGATTCTAACTATGTTGTATATTTGGTTTTATATTTAGAACAGTTTTCTTTCAAGCTAGTATTTCACAAGAAGCCCTTAGCCCACTGAACCTTGTTCAGTTCTAGAGTTTAGTTAAACTCCAGGTTAGTCATTTGCACAAATCTCACAAACCAAAAAAACTTTTCTTCTTTAATCCTTTCATTCTGGGAGGTAATACTTCAGAGAGTAAGACCCAAATTACGAATTTTACCCTTCAGAAACAAGACTGAGAAGAAAATGAAAGAAATACACCTTAGTTTTCTCATCTCTAAAATGGAAATAATAAGAGTAACCAGCTTGATAATACATATAAAACCCACAAAAGTGGTAATTGTAACTAACACAGCTTAAAGGTCGAATAAAGATATGCTAGTTCTATGTAAATATTTATGTCTAGAAAACTTAAGTTTATTGTCTTATTTAAGTAGAACTGTAAATACCTAATGATGCTTGGTGGTGACTATTATCTTCCTATCACAGTTTGTCACACATCTCTCCCAAATATCTATGATTACTTCTTTGAATTGGAAGTGGCTCATCTCCTAGTGTATTCACAATTAACTGTTTCCAATAGCTTTGGTAAACAAAATTAACAAAATTATTGTTTAAATTTCTTGCACAGCTGTAAAGTTCTAATCCAAATCTAAGAATTTAAAACAGCTTTTTAAATACTGGTTTTTAAAAAAAGAAAGAAATGGGACGCCTGGGTGGCTCAGTTGGTTAAGCGGCTGCCTTCAGCTCAGGTCATGATCTCAGTGTTCTGGGATCGAGTCCCACATTGGGCTTCTTGCTCGGCAGGGAGCCTGCTTCTCTCTCTCTCTCTCTCTCTTTCTGCCTGCCACTCTGTCTGCCTGTGCTCGCGCGCTCTCTCTCTCTCTCCGACAAATAAATAAATTAAATCTTTAAAAAAAAAAAAGAAAGAAAGAAAGAAAAAGAGGCATGCTATATATTAATCTTTGAGCATTGAAAAACTTGGACTAAGATCTTAAAGATAACAAGAATACACAATTGGGAGGAAGAGCATTAAATCCGTCTTCCTAAGGACTGATATAAAGATGAATTTTAAAACAATTCATCCTGATTTGGTTAAATTGACCAAGTAATCACCTATAGTCCTTTTTTTACTACTTTTATAAACACAGGTAGGATGTCATTTATTTAGAGCCTTAGCAAAGAATCCCGTTGGTGTCTTAAACATTCCAAAGAGGTTTCTACTTCAATGACTAGTCCTTGAGAATAAAAATAAACCAGACTAAGTCACCTTCAGGTTTACATGCTGTGAACCAAAAATTAATCATTTATTTTAGTGATGACTATAACACTAACTACTTACTTTGAAAATAGATATGCATGGTAGTTTGTGAACATTCAGATCTATGATCCTACCAGGCAGGGAAAAACAAATGGATGGAAGAAAAGATTGAAGATGCACAATTGGACAAGAAGGTTGGGTGTAGCATAAAAAACACAACAGGGTCAGTCATTGGAGAGCACCTATCCTGCAAACCCAGACCTCCTCCAGCCCTTGACTGATGCTCATTCTCAAGCCCGCTCACCACCACAAAGGGACAGAACTAGCTGCTGCTTCAAGAGGCTGCTCTTTACCTAGCAGTGACCTGCCTAGAAGTAAAGTATGGGGGTGTGAGTGTGGGTAGGTGTGACAAAGCAGAATGCTTACACAGATCTCCTGTTACATAAAAGGGGAGGGGGGTAGGCCAGGGAGTGGGGAGGATAAAAGACATATCTGGAGGAGCATGGGTGAAGGACCACCACTGGGAGGAGATCTTTATTCTATGACTCAGGGAAAGAATCAGGATGATTTTCAAATTCAATTATTTCTGAGACCTAGCTGATTTTTAGTCCACTAAATTCCACAGCTGGAGCAAATAAACTATGAAATCTGTTCAGGTTAACAATGAAATAGTATCAAAACACATGCTTAAAAAAAAAAAAAGAAAAGAAAAGAAAGAAAGAAAAGAAAAGAGAAAGGAAAAAACAAAACCCAGAAAACTCAACAAGTTCTCTGGAGCCTAAAAAGTAATAAGAGAACACATGTGTTTGAAATGAGGAAAATTATTCACAACCATATTTACATCATGTAACACTCCCTAAAAATGTTTATTTTATATATCCACTAAATCACTCATTAAATGTTTTCCATAGAAGAAGTACATTTCATGTGATAAAAGCCTTGTTCTAAGCTGGGACTGAAGAAGAAACAAGCAGTTAGGGAAGCCCAGGCCTTCCTTTCTTCATGAAGATGTTAGCCAAAGCCTGAGGAGACCAAGAATGCATACCACCATTGTCAGGAAGAGAGCAAGAGTCAAGACACGAAGAACAGAGAATTTCTAGCCACCTCCTGAACAAGGCTAGTCACTCCTTCTTCCTGTGAGGAGAGAGTGAGAGAGTTCACATTTGGAGGCTACAAGCATCTAGTGGGTAGAGGCCCGGGATGCTACATACCCAATACATTCCTGAGAAGGTAGAAGTGTTGGCAAAATCCCTGTTTTACAAAAGGAACATGAAGAGTGTGTTTCCCTTCATAAGCTTACATTCTAATTAATATGTGTTCCTCACTGTCCCCATGAATCTCCCACAAACTTGTAGCCTGGTCCCTAGAACATACCAGGCACTTTCACACCTCGGGGTCTTCATTCATCCTGTGCCTTTTCCCTGAGTTCATTCTCTTCATTCCCACCCATCTTGTCTTCCCTAATTGTTGCAATCCTCTTCATCTTTGAGGTGATCTGCAGGATCCTCTCCCTTTAAAGTCTTTCCCCAACTCCCCATCCCCATGGGGAAACTAATTCTGGCACTCTCCAGTTGCTTTATCACCTTGGGGAATTGAGTCTCACTTTCCCATCTCTAAAGCAGGAACTTACCTCCTCAGGGCTAGTGTAAGGATGAAAGCATGCAGTCATACCTGGTTGCTAACTGGTGTGTAATAAATGTTCCCTTCCCGTCTGCACTCTGAGACTGAAACTGAACTAATTTCCTGTCTCTTTGTTAAATAAGCCTGGGACCAAGCATATATTCCTGTGACAATATTAAAAAATACTGAGACAAGCAAAAATAACTTAGCTATTTGCTCTAGGAAATACTTGTTCCTGGAAGATATGACCGTGAGCCAACTTACATATCAAGAGAGAGTTTACTCATCAAGACTCCTTTCGATCCCCTTGCCTCATGGTGCTTACCAATCCAAAACTATTACATCACACTGCTAGCTTGACTGTTTGTAAACCTAGCTTTGCTTAATCAACACATCGTTTCAGAGATTTGACAGTTGACACCTCTTTGCCTTAACTGAGATTCAATAGCACTTTGCTTAAACTTCTATTATAGCACCTGGCCATAACTTTGTTATTGGTGATAAGCCAATTATCTTCCTTCCTCTATAAAGCGGTTAGCTTCCAGAAAGCGAGATTGTGTCTTTTTGTCTGTGATTCCAGCGTTCATCTTCACGGTTGCCAACAGTTGAGCCAGAAGATAAAACAACACATTTTTCCTTGAGTGAATGAATGAACGGTCATCCTTGAGGTCACAAATCTACTTCTAGTCCACCAACCTAGTGGTTTCACGGAGTCTGATCCCCACAGAACACTTGGCAATGTCTCAAAACATTTTTTTATTGCTGTGAGGTGGGGAAGGGGGCACTGCAGTCATCTGGCGGATAGAGGCCCGGGGATGCTGCTGGATCTCCTACAGTGCACAGGGCAATTCGCACACAAAGACTCAGCCGGCCAAAATGCCAAGATGGCCAAGGTTGAAAAATCCTGCCTTAACCTGGCATACAGGCTGAAAAATCCTGTCCTACCCTGGCACTTTCTCCATTCTGCTTTGGTCTGGTGAGGCTTATCTGGAATGCAATGTACCAGCTCCCTGCCCTCCCTCCACCTCTGGTCAGATTCAGCCAGTGGGAAGTACCAGCAAGGGATCAGAATATAGCAAGGGAACAGGCACCAGGCACTTAGTTCCCCAGCGCCCTGCCTGGCAGACCACAGGTGCTGGGGGGGCTGCTCATTCTTGGGTTCCTCTATGAAAGCCACCATCCCTCCCCAGAGGCCTCTCTGACAAGCTACAGCTCTCCCCAGGTTCTAATAGAGGCCTTTGCCCCGTGGGCTTTGTCTTGGTAAGTGCTTCTTCTGTTGATAACATTCACCCTAATCCTGCTTACACCCTGGTAATTAGCCTCTTCCTTAATGTTCCTTAAATGTTCCTCCATTACTCTACTTGGGTGTGCAATCTGTTTTGCAAGGAATCCTGACTGATACGCCTACTAGGGGTAGACACCAGGTAAAAAGATGGCAGAACACCTCTGCGTCTGGCTGGTAAGTCTCATGGCACAGGAGTAGCAACTCTGATTCAAAATATATTAACAGAGTGTCAGGGCTCCTTAGAAAGGACATTTGTGTCTCTGAAAAGGCTGTTTTCATTTATATCTGTTGGGAACTGATGTGGTCCCTAACCACAGAAACTCAAGGGTGCATTTTTAAAGTTGTTACTGAGGGAAAGGGAGAGAAAAAAAACCTTTGTAAAGTGGTTTTAGGGTGGTAAAAACCCATTATACTTTAGCAAAAACAACCACATCAAACTATAATATGTATACTGAATGGTGAACACCATTCCAGTAGCCTCTCTAGCATGTGGGAATTGTGAAAGAAAAACGGTGAAATAAAATTTTTGATCTACTTACCTCAATTCAGAAATTGTTGAAATTTAGAAACTTGTAAACAAAGTAGGAAAAACCCAACAGAACAAACTTTTTTCAAAGACCAAAAGAACCTATGATTACTCTGATTTTTAACTTAATTTAATATGTGTTGCAATATTTACTGAGGCCCTTCTATACAACTAATATTCAGAAAAGAGACGGTATTTGAAATGGGAAAAAAGCAGCCTAACATTTTTACTGGTATATGGAACCACAAGTCCAGGTGTAAATCTTTTAAGCACTGTCAAACCTGGAAAGGGAGAATTATATAATAGAATATACAAGAGCAGGGCTGGAGGTCCTTATGCAGATGCAAGCTGATTAAAATTAGCACTTCATGAAATTGCTTTCTTTCTTTCTTTTTTTTTTTTTTTAGATGAAAAGTGATTCTAAGTGGGACACAGCTATAAAAGTAAAAAGTCCTCATTTTTCAATCTATGCTAAAGGTTCTTTCCACGCGTGACCTTATTTGGGGCTTTAACGTAAGATTACAAATATGCAAAGGACTTTTAAAATTGTTTTTCCTCTTGCTTGTTTGGTTTTAATGAAAAACTGCCAAGATTACGTGAAGGCAGAGTAACTAGTGTGACAGAGAATTCAAATAGTAAGTTGAGGACTTTGAAAGCGGCCTAGCTTTGGAAAACGACTGAACTTTGGGAGCCATGAGTTTATCTTTGAGTCCTGAAATTGCTGAGGGGATTAGGGGCGAGCACGAATGTGCTCAGAGCACCTCTCAGTGCCTGGCACTCAGGAGCTGTTTATTCGTCATTAGTGTCCGAGAGTGACCCCTCATTTAGCAACAGCGCTGTTATTCCATTCAGCAAACCCTGGGTGCACACCTGTGATGCACTAGGTGCCGCCCAGGTGCCTGCAAGGGGTTTCTAATTGTGTAAGTACAAAAATAGCCTGAGTCAATTGGAGTTGAAGAAGAGAGAGGGTAAGGTCCAGCAGGAATTTTAATTGAAATTGAAATTCCCCTTGGATTGCTGATTCAGATCCATTACTACCATCACACTGCAGAGGCTGTGACCTGGTGCTCCTGAAAAATCATACTGAGAGACAAAAAGGAGGGTCTGTCTGAAGACTGCTTTATTCCATTAGGATTTCTAAGATAATACACTCTTCTGAGATATCTTCTGCACACGATCAAGCTAATTGGTGCACTACCCTACTAACTTTGTCTATTACTCCCGTGTATCTTCCATCCTGTACTGGGGTTGTTTCTGTTTAAGCCTTCCTTGTTCTGCTGACTCACCAGCATCAGAAGTACATGCTGCCTATCACTGACACTTCTCAGAGACACACAAATTGGACTGAAGCACTGGCAATTAATATTTCCACTTTTCTCGGTGTGACATATACAATATTATAAGTGGTACTCAAAGTGTAGAAATGAAATGAAATTATGGGACAAGACGGGGTTTTTGGAGACCAAAATCAATGACAGTTGCACTTTACTTCCAGACAGGCTTATAAAGGAGAGGAAAAGACTAAGGCATAATGTAGGATAAGGCGCATTTTTTAAAAATCACCCCTCTTTTCCTCCCAAAAGAGCTTGAAGCAGGAGGTAGAATAGCATCCATGCCATTATATCATTTTAAAAATCCCTAAAAGAATATAGTGATTATTTTATCATTTAAATGTTTTTATCATATACAACCAAATATAATTTATGATTAAATGTCTTTTTTATAATTTATTTTTTAAATCACATTTTTAATGTGAGTTCCTAACCTATCAGTCAATAACCAAGCCCCAATTTTACAAAACCTCTTTAGAACCATACAATGGAGTTTATGTATAGTTACTGTATTGTATGTAGCCACATAATGGTTATTATAATGACGGTAATAAATCCAGAGCTCTCAAATGGCATCCAGGCTCACATCTGGCTATTAAGAGTTGACCTCTCCACACCCTCCTCTCCCTTGTTTCCAGAACTCAGCAGGGGTCTGAAGCACAACAATGGCTTCTTCCCCACCTCACCTTGCACCAGACATCCTACCTCTCACCTCCTCCAGTTCTTTACTCAAATGTCCCTTGCATGAGTGTTTTCTTGGTTGCCTTTCCTAGAAATCCTAACACTCCCCACTCCCCTGCCTGCTTGATTTTTCCCCTTAGCACTCTCCATCATTTAACATATTATAACATATCATCAACATATCTTTTCTCCATCGAATATGTAAACATAGCTTGCTTATTAATCTACCTCCCTCTACTAGAATGTCAGAACCACAGGGGGATTTCACTTTTGCTTTGTTCATTATATAGCTCCAGGGTCTAGTGCAGTGCCTGGTACCTAATAAATGCCACATATTTTTGTTGAATAAATGAAAGAGACCTTCTCCTCCTGAATTTGGAAGTCCACATTTCCTTGCAAGTTCGCTGGGGCCAACTACAAAAGCATCTTACATTAAGAAAATTAACAAAAAATTGGAAATAAAGGATGTCTGCTTATCCTGATTTAATGTCATATTGAATCATTGTCTGATAGATCCATGCAGACATTGTTTAATTCTCCAGGGGAATGTATCTTGATTTGTCATATCATTTACTATTGATTAGGGTCCAGACTCTATCAAGTTACATGGTAACTATCAGATTTTTGTCTGCTAGAGATTAAATAATTCTGTACAGAGAAACAATAACCCCAAATGTCATATTTTTATTGCATCGTTGGACCTAAACCGTTTTGTATCTAACCTAGCAATCTTTTCTTCCTTGTCTTAAATGCATTTTGAACCAGCTCTACCACCATGCTGGTTCTCTCGTCAAGGAGTTAAATAAGTCTTTAATATGTGCTTAGTCTATATTTGTAGAATTGTCATGTTTTAACATTTCTTTTCTTTTCTTATTTTTTTCGGGGCGGGGTTGGTTAAGGGGAACAGGGAGGGGCAGAGGGAGAAGGAGAGATAAAATCTTAAGCAGGCTCCCCACCCAGTACCAAGTCCAAGATGGTGCTCAATCTCAAGACCCTGAGGTCATGACCTGAGTGGAAATCAAGATGCTTAATGGACTAAGCTATGCAGGTGCCCCCATATTTTAACACTTTAGAGATAGTATTTTAGCAGCTTTGGGGACCACACCACCGAGATGTCCCAGTAAATGATGAAGCTCAAGTTAAGAAAGGCAATATTTAGGTTGTTAGTATTTTTGTTTGATTGTCGGACTATTTGTGAGCTCAAATCAATTTTTTAAATGTGCCCACTGTAAGAGAGAGCATCTCTGAGATCTTGGCCACTCACGTTTTGTGATTCTGAGTTTACTTGGCTAATGCAATAGTAGTGAAGTGTCAAGCTATTGTCCAGGTGTTTGGAGGTGAAAAAACCCTATTTCTCTTGGTGTTTGAGTTTAAAATATTTTACTACACCTGTGTGTATTAATAAAGTAAATTATAAAGCTTTGTAAAGGAGCTCTGTTCTGATTGTGTTATAGATGCTAACAAGGCCTTACATAAATCTAATATCACCAAAATCCCTGGAAAATAAACTAAATTTCTAATACTTCAAACGTACTATCACCCATTCCCCAAATTGATGAACAAACCACTAGTGAAATCAGACAGAAAATGCTAGCTCAGAATGCTTTTTATAGAAAACCCCAAGTTCCTATAATCAAAGTGATTCCTGGGACATATGAGACTTGTTTAATCACTTTTGTTTAAAAGCAGCTGTATATCTGCTCCCTTGTTTTCTCTATGTAGAGTACACTATGAGAAAACATGTCATAATAGATCCCTATTTGTTTTCTCATAAATAGACTATTTAATCTCAATTCCCCAAAAGCCTTATATTGGTTTATTGATCAGAGAAGTCAACATATTTCCATATAAGGTTTTGGGTTATGAAAACTATAACATAATATATTCAAGTAAGCAGTTATAATTCTGATAAATTTTTACTTTGGCAGTGTTTATGTTTTATAGTGCATCTTACACATAACTTTCAAGACCTTTAGTTAACATTAAGAACTGAATACACTGGTAAGTTGAGTTAATGAATAATCTTTGGCTATTTGGATAATTTCTAATAGGACAGAATACTATAAGATTGGCCAGAAAACATATACATTGTGTATGTATTTACATATACATGTAAATAATACAAGTATACATACCTATATACACACACAGGTTTGCTTCTTATTACAATATGTTGTAACATGGCTCTACCTTGAGGTCATGTTAAGCAGGGTTTCTCAACGAAGGTACTATTGGAATTTTGGACCCATAATTCTTTGTTGTGAAGCACTATCCTATATACTGGATAATATTATATACATCCCTGCCCTCTACCCTCAAGACACCATCAGCACAGCCCACTGCCCTCCACGTCATAATAATCAAAAATGTCTCCAAAATTGACAAATATCCCTTGGAAGAAAAACTGAGAACTACTTCATTAATGAAGGTGTTCATTTTTGCCATGTTAACAATGTGGTAAAATGATCCCTGTGACTACTGGAAGTCATGCTGGATTTACTCTGACTTTCTAAAATGCTCAAATGCAACAGATCTACTCCCCATCCTCCCACTCTGCTCTCTCTGTAAAGTGGAAGTTAGTTAATTCAGTTAAGAGTTAAAATTAAAATGGGTGATTAAGATGGTAGGGACTAGAGTGGCAGAGAAATTACACTGTTTAAAAGGTAATGGAGAGTTTATTAAGGTAAAAGTATTTTGTCCTAAAATTAAGTCTGCTGTTCTGGAATATGAATGACGATAATGAAGGTTCAAACTTGAATGGCTAGATAACATGTAGAAGGACTGAAGGTTCAAAGTTGAATGGATAGATTACATGGTATAAGGAATGCAGAAAATGGTTTTGTTGCCTTGGTTTGTAATAAATCTGAATAATGAGCCTAAATGTAAGCAATGACTTATTTTCACAATTTGGCAAAGTTGGCACAGTTTTGATAAAATAATTCACATTTAGAAAAAAGAAAGAATTCTGTTAATCCTTCATGGCCAAACGTTATGTTAGCACAGAATTACAATTTGTCTTTCTTTCCATTAAAATTGATCTTTCCTTTAAAATTGGAGTATTTGATCTGCTCTTAACAAGGAGTAGGAAAGGTTATTATGTATCATCTATGTACTCTGTTCAGATACCAGAGATTCTATGTCTCACCAGAATAACTTATTGTGCTTTGGCTGATTTAGTCATGTCCTTGATTGTTGGTTTTTTTGTTTGTTTGTTTGTTTTTAATCCTCACTGACGGAGCTAACGTCCTGATAACTTCTTCTGTACTTAATTTAATACACTCCATTTTCATTTTGATTAATAAGTAGTCTAGCTAAATCTATCCATGTACTCAGGCATCTGATTCTTTTAAGGAATGGCCCATCTTCCTCTCTTTTCATTTTTGTTTTTTCAATATTAGATTCTAAAATTAGGTAACAAGGGGCGCCTGGGTGGCTCGGTGGGTTAAAGCCTCTGCCTTCGGGCTCAGGTCGTGGTCCCAGGGTCCTGGGATCGAGCCCCACATCGGGCTCTCTGCTCAGCAGGGAGCCTGCTTCCCTCTCTCTCTGCCTGGTTCTCTGCCTACTTGTGATCTCCGTCTGTCAAATAAATAAATAAAATCTTTAAAAAAAATTAAAATAAAATAAAATTAGGTAACAAAATGTCAAGGTGTCTTTTTTTTAACTGAGGTGTAACTGACATACAATACTATATTTAGTTCAGGTGTACACCATGATTGTGACTTGTGTATACATTGTAAAATGATCACCACAATAAGTCGAGTTACCATCTGGCACCTTATAAAGTTTATAAAATGTTATTGACTCTATTTTCCATATCATACATTATATCCCCATGACTATTTATTTTACAACTGAAAGTTCGTTTTTCTTAATCCCTTTTGCCCCTTCACTTCCCCTAACCACCTTCTGTTCAGGCAACCAGCAATCTGTTCTCTGTATTTGAGTCTTGGTTTTGCTTTGTTTTGTTTTGTTTGTTTATTGTTTTGTTTTTTAGATTTTACATCTAAGTGAAATCATGTAATAATCATCTTTCTCTGACTTATTTCACCTAGTGTAATACCTTCAAGGTCCACCTTTGTTGTCACAAAGGGTAAAATAACATTTTTTTTTTTTTAATGCTCAGCAGTATATATAAACCACATCTCCTTTATCCACTTATCCATCAGTGAACACTTAGGTTTTTCCAGATCTTGGCTATTATAAATAAAGCTGCAAGAAACATAATGGTGCATATATCTTTTCAAATTCTTGTTTTTATTTTCTTTGGGCATATACCCAGTAATGGAATTGTTGGATCATATGGTATATCTAGTTTTAGCTTTTTGAGTAATCTCCATACTGTTTTCTATAGTCGCTACAACAGTTTACATTCCCACCAACAGTGCATGAGGATTTTTTTTCTCCACATTCTCACTGACATTTGTTATTTCTTGTATTTATGATACTAGCCATTCTGACAGGTATAGTAAGGGTGATATCTCACTGTGGTTTTGATTTCCATTTCCCTGATGATGAGTGATGTTGGGCATCGTTTCATATGTCTGTTGGCCACCTGAATGTCTTCTTTGGAAAAATGTCTATTCAAATCGTTTGCTTATTTTTTAATCAGATTGTTTGGGTTTATTTTGTTGTTGTTGTTGTTGTTGTTGTTGTTGTTGTTATTGAGTTGTATGAGTTCTTTATATATTTTGGATATTAACCATTTAAGAGATCCATGATTTGCAAATATCTTCTCATTTCAGTAAGCTTCACTTTTTTGTTGTTGTTGACAGGTTTCCTTCACTCTGTAAAAGCTTTTTAGTTTAATGTAGTTCCATTTGTTTTGCTATGGAGTCAGGAAGCCCTGACTTTCCAGTCTCGGCAGATGCTAAGCCGCTGGCCCCTGCCTGTTCCAGGAAGGTGGTGGGAAGGTTCTGCCTCTGAGCCTACCCACCTCTGCCAGGAGGTCATGTAGAGAGTGCAACAATAGCATCAGTCCATGCCTCCGTCTCTGGGGGGGCATCTTACCCAGCTTCTCCCCCTCCAGCCAATGCCACAGCTCAGCAAATGAATCACCTTCACATATAATTTAGGTGCTTTTCAAACTGGTGGGGTTTTTGCTGGGTCTCAGGGTGAGTGACACTGCATATAATCTCTTCAAGAGGAGAATCTCAGTTTCCTATAGCACTTTGGGATTCCTCCCCTGCACATCAGCTCCATTGGTTTTCCAGGCCAGTCATTCTGGGAGCTCATCTTTCTGATGCAGATCTTAGGGCCGGGGTGCCTGAAGTAGGCACTGACCCTTTGCGCCTGCTGTCCGTTGAAATTCCTTCCTAATGTGTTGGTGTGCTAGAGATGGGGGTTTTTTGGTCAGACCCTATCCCAGGTCTCCAACCCATCTCAGTGTGGTCTTTTTATCCTTTGTTGTGGAGAAGAGTTCATCTAGTTTTCCATCTTTTTCAGAGGGAAATGATCTATATATAACTATAAATTTGGTGTGTACGTGGGAGGAGGTCTTCCAACAGCAGGAAGGTCTTCCTGTTGACCACCATCTTGTCAGGGTCTTCCAACACCACCATCTTGGACACCCCCTCTTAAAGTGTCTTTTATACCTAAACTACCTTTAGGATCTTCCAAAGGACTCCTGAGAAATCACAAAATTTGGGGTTTTATTTAACTAATGTATTAATGTCCTGTTGCCACTGTAACAAATCAGTGCAAACTTAGCGACTTAAAACAACACAGATGTACTCCTTTACAGTTCTTAGGATCAGAAGCCGAAAATGAGTTTCAGTAGGCTAACATCAAGATATTGGAAGGTATGTTTCTTTCTGGAAGCTCTGAGGGAAGAATCTATTTTCTTACTTTTCTCAGCTGCTAGTGGCCACCTATCTTGCTTGGCATGCGGCTCCTTCTTTCATCTGCAAAGCCCATCACCAATTCCATCACTCCATTACATTCTCTTCTCTTATCTCTTAAACCCTAATGATCATATTGGGCAGACCTGGAATAATCTCCCAGTTCCTTAATTGAATCATGTCTGTGAAGTACCTTTTTTCATGTAAGGTAACATATTCAAGACTCCGGGGATTAGGACATGAAGATCTTTGGTGGACATGTTATTCAGTCTGTCACACCTTTTTTAAAACAGAGTATGAGAGGGGAGTCTGTCTGGCTCAGCTTATGGACCCTTGACCTCAGGATTGTGAGTTTGAGGCCCACGGTGGGTTTAGAGATTATTTTAAAAAATAAAAGCTTAAAAAAAAAAAAAAAAAAAAAAAAGATGGGCACCTCAGTGGTACAAGCAGTTAAGCCTGCAAATCTTGGTTTCAACCCAATTGTGATCTCTCTCTCTCAAGTAAATAAATAAATCTTTAAAAAAAAAAAAAAAGAGTATGAGAAATAGTTACATTTTCTGGTAAACTCCATATTTCTTGAGTAGCACCATATCAATATAAAAGTTATAGGGAAAAGTTGTCAAAGAAGGTCAGCTTTCCCTGGATTAATTTTGTACAACTAAAACATTATTAATATAAATAAGTTTTGTATATGTAACAAAGCCACTGGATGGCATCTAAAACAAACAGGTCAGGTAAGTTTTTTAATGCTTCATAGAACCCATGATATTACAATGTGGCACAACCATGCAACTATTCAGTCAACTTTCAATCTGATGTTTAAATCATAAAATATAGGTTTATAAAATAACAATAAACAATATCTAAGGGTAAATAACATTTCTCCAAAAAATAGGCATGATGCAAGTGTATGTCAATGTAGCTTAGGTAAAATGTATTTATATGTCATCTCCTTTTTATGTTCCAGTTCACTAAACAAAGTCTTACTAAAGTCTTCTGTTCTACCTGGAGTACATTACTACATATTAGAATATGATATGTTCTTTTTACTTAAGAGCATTTATCTCTAAATTTCACATGCTTTTTTTCTATTTTTTCATTTTAACAGTATTAGCTTTAGTGTTAAGAACATTCTCTCTTTATCCAGATTTGCACTTTTCCAAGGCAGACTGAAAGATTTTGAAGATTTGTCAATGACTCTGCTACCCATATATGCTCTTATACCAGAGGGAACACTGGTGGAATCCTTATGGAAAAATTATGTAATATATATAATCCAACAGAGAACTTCACTCCCCTTTATTCTGTGTATTGGTTATTGAAACAAATTAGCTACATTCATTCAGCCTTACCATCAACTTGTGGTTTTTGATTTTCCTTCTTTGTCTGAAGACTAATTAAGACTCCAGACAGAAATTAACTCTGAAAAACCCAGTCTTAGAGCCTTATAAAAAGAACTGAACCAGGTACTGTTCACTAGATCACTACTGATATTTCTTTCTTTAACTATTGGTATTTCAAGACATATACTCATGGGAACAGGCTTTGGAGCTTCACTTAGCATTACTTAGTCAACAATGAAACTATTCTGGAGAACTGATCTGGGGCATCTTAAATGCTTTTGAGTTCAGAAGCAAATGACTCCCAGGAAAATCATTCTGCTGAACCAATATCCAGTAGAAAAAGACTTAAGTAAAAGTAGGATGTGCTAAACTAATGAAGGAAATGTCATGTGGCATTTTGGGGGGGAATATTTTTGGAATTAGTCTACATGTTCTATTTTCTGATACATAAATAAGGAAGTTCTTTATCGTTAAAAATCTGTAATTCTCAAATTATGCTTTTGTAAACTGAAATAGAAATTTAATATTCTTTAAGTAGTATCTGGTTCTCACAATTCTAAATTTTAAAATTCTGGTCTTCAGAATTCAGGAACAAATACTTAAATTGAATCTCCTTTTCATAGCAATGTAGGTTTTTGCATAAAGCCAGTACAAATTTATCCTTCTTTGTACACAAAAAAATCATTTAACAAAGATTTATAATGAGTCCATACCTAGAGTATCATACTTGAGAATAAAGCACATTTAGTGAGCTTTGACAAGCCCATCATTAAGGAACAAGCATTGTACTTCATGTGTGGAACCAGTGCCCACAAATCTTTCTTAGGAAATGGTCTGGTACCTGTCCTATGGCTGTCAGGTTCCTAGATTTAATAGCAATGAATATCAGGAATCTTAGCAGTTTGTGGGGACTTTAAGGAGACAAGAATTTAGCCTAATGTATAGATACTACAGGAGAAGACTGTGGACATTAATTTCTTAGGCTTGGTTTTCTAGAGTCAAAACACAAGAACCAATAAGAATTTTTGCTGAATCTTTGAAATAATTGAAAATGCCACCTGAGATTCCTTCTAAAACTTCTAGACTGAAGTTAATTCTCTGGTCTTGTCATTGTTCAGCACCTGTAAGACTAGGTTCACTAACACACTCAGAGGCTCATATCTTTAATTAAGACTTCTTACTAAAGCTATGTAAATTAATCAGGCCAGAACACAAAGTGATAGCCTCTTTTTTGTGTGATCAAAAGGCTCAGTTGGTTGGACGACTGCCTTCGGCTCAGGGCGTGATCTGGAGTCCCGGGATCGAGTCCCACATCAGGCTCCCAGCTCCATGGGGAGTCTGCTTCGCTCTCTGACCTTCTCCTCGCTCATGCTCTCTCTCACACTCTCTCTCTCTCTCAAATAAATAAATAAAATCTTTAAAAAAAAAAAAAAATAATAATAATCCTTAGAGACTTAATGATAACTTGAAAACTTCCCTGTCCTGTATATCGTTTGTTCTGGTCTTTTTTTTTTTTAAGGTAAATCATAACCCTCATACAAATATGAAATGAATACATAGCAATATTTATTTAAAGTATGAGAGAACGAACAACATATTCCAATAGTGTCAAAGAAAAGTTCAAAGACCAATATATATGTAGACAAGAAGGACGCTGAAGTAGAGTTACAAATAAATGCAAATTGGCTTCTTTTGGTAGAGGGCTTGGTGAGGGGAAATCAATTGTCTCTCCACAAGACAGAATTCATTTGCATGTTTATAGATAGAGTCATTTGCATTGCTAGTTATTAAAACTAACGGAGTTGTAAATAGCTCAAAGTCAATGAAAGGTAGAGATAAACCTGAAGGGTGCACTAGAAAGGATACTTAATCATCACTGATTTATATATTTAGCCCATTTCAAGTCTTTCAGAATTTTTTCTGAACCTATGACATCCCATTTTCCCTCTTTTTGTAGAGGGCTTCTGAGCTCACTTATAGAGTGTGGATTGATTCCTCCTCCCTTTCCCCTGAAAAGATTTCCTTAACCATATTAGTCCTAAGAAATCCCAATAGGAGTACTTCCTTCCCACTAATTTCTTCACAGCTGAGCACGGTTCCCCAGGGACTGCCTCGACAGTCTCACATACCCTTCCTCTGAGGCTCCAGTTGGCTGGCTCCTTGGGGAACGCTGAGCCTCAAAAGAAAATATTGACATGAAGTAATAAACGCTTTAAAGGCAGCTTATGTCTCCATTGGTGAAAAAGAATGAAACTCAGTGTTATTTTAATAATTTAGCCCCATCCAAGAGCTATCCAATTAGACAAGCACCCTAAGAGTTGGGCCACTCAAAAGTACAGGGTGTGCAGGCTGGGGAGAGAGGAAGACCCTGGCAGCTTAGGAGCCTGGCCTTTTCTCCAAGCTTTCCCTAAGAACCTTCTGTCTCTGCCCTAAGGCACTTCCTTTTGTTCTCTGTAAACTATTTCAAGAGCTACCATCTATTTCAGTGCTGTTAGGCTCTAAAGGCAAGGTTTGAAGTCAACTGAAGTCCTCTTGCTTAGAGTCACTCCTCAAAGGCATCACATAGATATATGCAAATATATGCAAATAGGCCACACAATGGATTAATTAAAGTAAAATCTAGTAGTCTTAAATAGACACCAAATAATAGTCCTAAGAGAGGCAATTAAATCTATTGTTTACAACCACTCTTTTGTTAGCTGATTTTTTTTCCCCAAAATTAAGAGGCAAATCATTTTCTTTTCTACTCTGATAGAAAGGCAAAAAACATTGCATTTATTATCTCCATCACTGTTGTCCAGAAAAATATAGTTGAACAATGTCCATTAACAAGAGGAAAAAATAATTCAGAAATGGGGTCACGGCTAAGAAGACTTTCAGAGTCTGACCACTCACCAATTCAACCTCATCTCCTCCCTCAACTCCCCCACTCCCCCACCCCTACCAAATGTCAGCTCCCCATATACTGAACTTCTGGCAGTCCCACCATCCCATCATCTCCCAATCCCCACCCCCCCCCAGGGCTTCCATGCTATTCCCTCTGCTAGGAGAAAGAACACAGAGCCTGCCTTCAGGAACACCCAAAACAGTTAGGGGAAACGACAACCAGCAGGCAATTATGTAACCCAGCATGCTCAGTGCAGCAATGGAAATGTGAACAGAGCATGATGGGAGCATGAACAGGAGCACCTATGGGAGGCAGGTGGGTGGTCAGAGAAGATCCTAAAAGATATCACACTTGAGCTGAGGACTAAAGGAAGTATAATTGCTTAGAAAGGACACCTAAAGTACAAGATTTTATAATCTGTATTTGGAAGAGCTACAGGGAGTTTTGGGTGTGAATGGTGTGAGATGAAGGGCTGGGTTGGCCATTGTTATAAGATAAACTGAGGCATGTTAAACTTTTAAGAGTCTATCTGAGCAATTCCAATCAGGAGCAACAAACTGGAAACAGTTAAGAGCACACTCCACCTACAGAAGCTCAGGCAGAGACTTTTATAGAGAAAAGGCAGAAGTGAAGTAAGGAACTTATTGATAGCTTATTGCATAAAGCCTAGTTGGCTATTTGTGACTGGTTATCCTTGGGTTTTGATTGTATAACCTTGAGGCATTTATAGACTTAAATTTTTGTTTTCTTACATAGACCACAACGTCTTTAGTGCCCCCTCAATCTAATGGCCTCTTTGTGTAATTAGCCTAACACCATAATACGGAGGTTGCACTTATTTCATCCACTAGGGAGAAGGGAGCTTTCACTGGGTGACAGGATAAACTTCTCTTCTAGGATCCAGCCTCCTGTCCGCACCTTCACAGAAGGAGAAAGAGCAATGTGTTAAGAAAGTGATACCAAGTTCAAAGGCTGTTACAATAATAATACTTGGGAGAGACTGTGGTGGCTATCATTAAGGCAATTGCTGTGGTCAAGAGAGGGGGGCAATTTTAAAGATATTAAGGATGGAGAGATTTAACTGGACTGATGATTAATTAGAATATGAACAGTGCTAGGATAAGAAAGAACTAGAAGTTAACTCCCAGGTTTTGTGCTTGGAAGTTCTGTAGATACCGGTATTCTGCACTGAGGTAGAGGTAGAGGAGGGGAAGATATTGAGCAGTATAGTAAATGTATTGAGAAATAAGGACTTGATGTCCAAGAAGCAGATGGAGTGTGAGTTTAGTAATAGTGGAAACAGATCCCATAAGAGATTAGTTGCCAACACAGGAAAAAAAAAATAATTGTGGCCAAAGTAGGGCAGTGACAGCAAAGATTTAGAAGCGATATATTCTAGATGTATTTAGGAAACAAATTATTTTTCTCCCTTCATCCTCTAACCATTCAAATACTAGTCACTGGCCCAAGACTATGTTAATTGTCTTTATGAAATGAGTAATCACAAGCCCCAAAATTTTGGATGGTGAAGACTTTGGTTTGTATTATCAATATCTTTTTCAATTCCGATATCTAAAGCTTTCTTAAAGTTCTTATAAGAAATAGATCAAAGCCCTCCCATTTCATGGGCACAATGGGGTGATTTACCCAAAATGCATTACCAATTGGCAGCCGACCTACAGTCAGATGCCCTTCTAATACTGTACCTTTCTACCACACTCTGCTATTGCTGACCTTTCAACCTGGTGTTTACTTCTAAGTATTTAAGACAGCCTTCTAAAAATATACAGAACATCAAGAAGCCACACTTGAACCCATCCAACCTTATCCCCCAAGGTACATTAGAGCTCAGATCATGAAATGAATAGTTACTTGCTTATGCAAAATCAATATATTCCCTGGCTAAGATGAGTGATTGTTTTTGGAAAGAACATAAAAGAGATCTAGAGTGAGTGCCACTGACAGATAGAAAAGCAAAGCTGGGGAAGGGGACACCTACAGTAGAAACGAGAGAAAAGGCCGGCTTCAGTCAGGCCAATCCCTCAAATTCACAGCATGGCTCACCCCAGGGAAGAGTGGAGACATGGAATTAATATAAGACCTTGAGACTAATAACCTGGAGATGGAAATATTCAGGAAACCCCAATTTCTAATCTGGGTCCCCACATTCTAAGTGTCCTTTGAGTTTGGATCAACATCTTCATCAAACAATTTTTAATTAATTAAAATTATATTCATGTCCCAAGTTGGGAGTAGACATCCACCCAAGAACCTGATATTCCAATGGAAAACGTATAATCAAAAGGGTAATGTGGTCTTAGATTAGGGTAAAACCCACATAATGTATATAGTTTATCAAAATCCCTAAAATGGGTCAGGTTTATTCAAATTATTTTATCATGAAGTGAGAAAATGAAACAGCCGTATGAATATAATGAATCTAAATTGAAATGCTGTATTCTTTATGAGCCACTTCTCCTTTCAAACTATGTCAAGAACAAGTGTTCGCTAAATGCATTCCTTTTAGAAGCTGTCTTAATGTGGAAGTGAAATACTGTATACACTCGCTATTTCCATGGTAACTATTTTCTTACTAAATGGAAATAGCATAATCAACATTTAAAACTTTCTATTTCCTGAAGCATTCCTCTTGTGTGAATGTGTTTTATACATAAGTTACATGCAGTGTCTCCCCCTTTTCTTTTTCATTTTTTTTTTTGAGAGTGAGAGAGAGAGAGAGAGAGCGAGCAGGGCTCGATCTCACTACCCTGAGATCATGACCTCATTATATCACAATATCCTGGGATGTGAAACAAACACTTAGTTGAAACAATTTTAAGAGGTACAATGAAAACATGTCAGAGACTACTTCAAATAAGGACAGCTGACATACTTAATGACTCATGCATGAATGAAACAAGCCCTTCACATCTTTTCTCCAGGCATAATCCCTTAATGATCTGATTGGGGACTATTAAATCATTAGAGATAGGAAGACAAGCATGCTTCACATCCCTTTGAAACATTCCAGCACTATGCATGCACTCTGAAGTGTCTATGGACAGCAAAATAAAGGGAAGAAAGCACTAGTTTTCCCAAGACAATGGAATGATTTGGGTGCTGATCAGGCAATACATCTACAAGAGAGTCCAAAGGTAACAGGGCAAGAGATACCAATGCTAAGATACTGCTCCCTCAAATCACCAATTTACTCCTTGCGCTAAAACCTAGCAATCCAGTGAAGTAACACTGAGCAGGAAGACCACAGGGATTGACATGCAAATAAGCACTCCTGGCAACCCACAGGGAATCCTGCCCCGGGAGGAATGTTTTGAGTGCTCATTTGCATGTCAGTTACCAGAAAGTATTTTCAGTTCACAGCCATTTTAAAGCCCTCCTTGTCAGAGCCTGGGAACAAGCTGAAGTGTCTGAACCAAAGTGACCAGGCAATGAGTTCCCTTCTGTAACTCATAGGAATACAGTATGTCTTCTTTGGAAACAAATATTCTCTCTCGATGCTTATCATGCAAACGGAGCAGAGTCTACCCACTAGTGTGTAATATCTCTTGTTGAAGAAAAGATCTCTGACCACATCAACCTCTTTTCTGCCTTAATCTCTGAATTCTGAGGTCATGGAGCATCCAATTGAGCTCCTCTTCTCGGAAAGAGTAATATCTCACTCTTCTGTTGCGGCATCTGCTTCCTATTTATAAAGGGTACACTCTGAGAAAAGAAATGTTTCTTTCTTTAATCCACAGCAGTATTTATTGCTTCAGGGGAATTCCAGTCTTATCCTTTGGCAAGCTCACAGCTCTCAATTTAAACAAGCAAATCAAATGCATTTTCTCTCCTTCTTATGAAAAGGCTATTGTTAGCAGGACTTTGTCTCTCAAGGATAGCCATTTCAATTATTTTAAAACAAACAAAAATTAAACAAACAAACAAACAAAAAGATAATCTTAAAGACCTGAATCTACCCTAGAAATTTCTTTCCCACAGCATCTTTGTAATCAGCACAATTCAATTAACTTCCACTACCACTGTTCTTTAAGGGACCACTATGGGTGAGCTGTACGAGTTGTGGTGAAGAGTACTTACTTCCAGCCTCCAACACTTACCAGAAAAAAATAAAAGGTGGGTCCATATGATAATGTACATTAAACACTTTCTAATACAATCTCATAAATTAGATACAGATTTCTCCTTAAGGACAGAGCACCAGGAGAACTATAGGTTGTATGATGGTGAATAGAGATATAATTTATTAAAAACAAACAAACAACAACAAAACACGGGGCAACAACTCTTTTCTCTGTACTAAGGGAATGCTTTATAAAACTGGACAGATTTGGCAATGAATACAGATGAACTAGGAGCCTCCAACTGTTTGTGCCTCTTTAGTATGTACAAGGCTAATTGTTCAGAAATGCGTTTTTTTTTTTAAATATTTTATTTATTTGACAGACAGAGATCACAAATAGGTAGAGAGGCAGATAGAGAGAGAGGGAAGCAGGCTCCCCGCTGAGCAGAGAGCCCGACGAGGGGCTCAATCCCAGGACCCTGGGACCACGACCCGAGCCAAAAGCAGAGGCTTTAACCCACTGAGCCACAGAGGTGCCCCCAGAAATGCATTCTTAAAGAGCGGCATAATTATTTTAGATATGCTGGTATAATGGACTTCATCAGTCTCATTCACAAAATTCATTTCAATGTGCATCTATTACCAGCTATACTCAGAGGATCCTCTAAAGTTCAATTCCAGCCACTTTTACCAGTGACACTCAAAAGGTTTCTCAACCTCACAATCAAGGACTATGCAAAGAAAATACCTAGATCACACAATGATTGTTTATGTACAATAAACTTCAAATACCACCTCCTTAAGGAATGTCTAGGTATGTATCTATTGTTTTTAATCCCAACTAACTCATTTCAGTTTATTAGTTCTGCTCCACACAAGAGCAATGCAAATATTTTTTTAAGCATGCAAACAGTAAATCACATCTTCCCCCACTCATACAAGCTAGTGCAAATATTTAACATTTATCTTAAGTTTCTTACTAGCAAAGCACCTTCTATCATGTGAGAGAAATACATTTTACTTCTACTCACTATATAAATGAAAACATAGGGATACAAAGAGAAAAATAACTTAGACTATACATACAGTCTATGACATCGCTGACATCTGAATTCAGAATTTCTAAGGTACAGTCTCAAAAATGAAGGTATAGAACATACATGTCTTGGCCAATTAGAGCCAAAGAATGGGAATTACTTGTTCAGTGGAAAGTGCGTACCTTATAAATATCTTATAAGTATCTTTTCCCAGAAGTCATTTGTTTCCATATTCTTCACCAAACGGTCTGAATAAAATAATTAATGGCCTAATTACTTAAGATCTTTGAAGATCAGTTAAAGAGAATCTAATGAATGGATTAAAAATTTTGTCCTTTTTATAAGTATTATTATTACAAATCTGGTTATATATGGAGTTTTTTGAGCATTATTAATCATTCTTATGTGCTAAGAGAGAAGATTTAGACTTTCCTTTTAAAAAGTTACCTCTTAATGTTTACCAGGCCACAAAAAAAACCCTACTAAAATATTCATTATATTTGTAATTACTTAGTAACCATCAACATATTGAGCTATTTGAAATCATATTTCCTGGAGACCAATTGTTTTCCAAAAGAAAATCTTATTATAGATAATGATCATTTCATTTTAGTATGAAATCAACTGCCTTCTTAAGGCAAAATCCTGCCCAAAGCCACTGTGATTTTGAACTCTAGAGAGAAATCAATCCCAAATGAAAACTGCACTGTTCCACACAATCTTATTTTATAGGGAATACAGCTTCAAAACATGGTATTTCCCAAAGACTGGGGATAGATAGACACTATAATCAAAATAAGACAAAAAGATGGGGTTTACTATCATATATTAAATAAATGGTGGACCTTGGCTACTTTTTTTTTCCTAATTCAAAAAAAAATTTTTTTAAAGATTTTATTTATTTATTTGACAGAGAGAGATGACAAAGTAGGCAGAGAGGCAGGTAGAGAGAGAAGGAGGAGGAAGCAGGCTCCCTGCTGAGCAGAGAGCCCGATGCGGGACTCGATCCCAGGACCCCAAGATCATGACCTGAGCCGAAGGCAGCGGCTTAACCCACTGAGCCACCCAGGCGCCCCCTAATTCAAAAATTTAAACACATTTCAGTGCAACATTGACTGAAATAACATAAGCATTTTTCCTCTCATTTTATTTTGGCTCCCTCTCATTGCCAATATTTCTTGGTCTGCCATGAAACAGGACTTCAGAGACAAATTACAGAAGAAATAGGATAGTTGTGAATCCCAAAGAAAGGAATAGATTTGAATGGCATGAAGACATGGGGTTGGGAGAGAAACAAAGTGAACTAAACGAAGGGAAATGTCCTAATCAGAACACATCTAGAAACGTAAATCTAGTCAAAGCAGCTCAAATAGAGGTGTCATAGGATCTATGGAACAAAAAATTCACTGGGAATGGAATATGGGCACCAAGATTGCTCTTCATTTCTCAAAGCCACATGGCTTCCCTCAATTCGACCTCTTTGCTCTGACCTCTAGTTTTCCAACTTTTTCTTCAAAACTGTTGTTTCTTCTTTTCTGAATCATTAACAGGTAGGTGGCTCTGGTTCTGCCTGGTACACATTCCCACCCTAGCTCTATAAGACTAATTATTTCAATATGAAACATTTCCTTCATTTTGATTGGCCCCATGTAGATCAAGCCTCCATCCCTTTGCAGTCAGCTCTGGTCAAGGGCAGAATCATATGGCAATAAGGTTGCCCCTTCTGGACTATATATGAGACAAGATATATGAAATGAGGCTGTAAGAAGGTACAAAATGATAAGTGTCTATATATTCTGCAACGGAATAAACCTTGCGGATTAATACAGAAATAGCTACTTATTTATCAGGCTTAATTGTTATCTTGTGAGGCTGAATTTGAGACCAGCAGTGAAGAATGAAAATGAGACTGATATTATAAAGTAATGAAATACGTTTCTATAAGAAATAAAACTCTCTTGAACAACTAATACATCAAAGAACATACTGGAACTTACGGGATGCAGCAAAATCAATTTTCAATAGCCAAGTTCATAGCAATAAATGCCTACATTAAGAGCAAGAAAGAGTCCAAATAAAAACCTAACTCTATGCCTAAAGGAACTAAAAAGAGAAGAATAAATCAAGGCCAAAGTTAGCAGAAGCAAGGAAATAATAAACAAAATTGACAATCCTTTAGCTAGACTAATCAAGAGGGGAAAAAGAAAGGATGCAAATCAACAAAATTATAAATGAAAACAACAACAACATTACAACTGATACCCCAGAAATTCAAAAGATCATTAGAGGCTACTTTGAACAACTGGGTGGCAATAAACTGGACAACCAAGAGGAAATGTAAAAATTCTTAAAAACATACAGTTTACCAAGATTGAATCAGGAAGAAATAGGAAATCTGAATGGACAAACTACTAGTAATAAGAGTGAATCAGGTATCAAAAATCTGCCAATGAAAAAAAGCCCAAGACCAGATGGCTTCACTGGTGAATTTTACCAAACACTTAAAGAATTAACACCAGCCTAGGTATCTTATGGTTTGGGGTGCAATTGTAAATGGGATTGACTCCTTAATTTCTCTTTCTTCTGTCTTGTTGTTGGTGTAGAGGACTGCAACTGATTTCTGTGCATTGATCTTATATCCTGACACTTTACTGAATTCCTGTACAAGTTCTAGCAGTTTTGGAGTGGGGTCTTTTGGGTTTTCCACATAGAGTATCATATCATCTGCGAAGAGTGATAATTTGACTTCTCCTTTGCCAATTTGGATGCCAAACCATAAGATACCTAGGAATAAACCTAACCAAAGAGGCTAAGAATCTATACTCAGAAAACTATAAAGTACTCGTGAAAGAAATTGAGGAAGACACAAAGAAATGGAAAAATGTTCCATGCTCCTGGATTGGAAGAATAAATATTGTGAAAATGTCTATGCTACCTAAAGCAATCTACACATTTAATGCAATTCCTATCAAAGTACCATCCATCTTTTTCAAAGAAATGGAACAAATAATTTTAAAATTTATATGGAACCAGAAAAGACCTCGAATAGCCAAAGGGATATTGAAAAGGAAAGCCAACGTTGGTGGCATCACAATTCCGGACTTCAAGCTCTATTACAAAGCTGTCATCATCAAGACAGCATGGTACTGGCACAAAAACAGACACATAGATCAATGGAACAGAATAGAGAGCCCAGAAATAGACCCTCAACTCTATGGTCAACTAATCTTCGACAAAGCAGGAAAGAATGTCCAATGGAAAAAAGACAGCCTCTTCAATAAATGGTGTTGGGAAAATTGGACAGCCACGTGCAGAAAAATGAAATTGGACCATTTCCTTATACCACACACGAAAATAGACTCAAAATGGATGAAGGACCTCAATGTGAGAAAGGAATCCATCAAAATCCTTGAGGAGAACACAGGCAGCAACCTCTTCGACCTCAGCCGCAGCAACATCTTCCTAGGAACATCGCCAAAGGCAAGGGAAGCAAAGGCAAAAATGAACTATTGGGATTTCATCAAGATCAAAAGTTTTTGCACAGCAAAGGAAACAGTTAACAAAATCAAAAGACAACTGACAGAATGGGAGAAGATATTTGCAAACGACATATCAGATAAAGGACTAGTGTCCAAAATCTATAAAGAACTTAACAAACTCAACACCCAAAGAACAAATAATCCAATCAAGAAATGGGCAGAGGACATGAACAGACGTTTCTGCAAAGAAGACATCCAGATGGTCAACAGACACATGAAAAAGTGCTCCATATCACTCGGCATCAGGGAAATACAAATCAAAACCACAATGAGATATCACCTCACACCAGTGAGAATGGCTAAAATCAACAAGTCAGGAAATGACAGATGCTGGCAAGGATGCGGAGAAAGGGGAACCTTCCTACACTGTTGGTGGGAATGCAAGCTGGTGCAACCACTCTGGAAAACAGCATGGAGGTTCCTCAAAATGTTGAAAATAGAACTGCCCTATGACCCAGCAATTGCACTACTGGGTATTTACCCTGAAGATACAAACGTAGTGATCCAAAGGGGCACGTGCACCCGAATGTTTAGAGCAGCAATGTCCACAATAGCCAAACTATGGAAAGAACCTAGATGTCCATCAACAGATGAATGGATCAAGAAGATGTGGTATATATACACAATGGAATACTATGCAGCCATCAAAAGAAACGAAATCTTGCCATTTGCGACAACATGGATGGAACTAGAGCGTATCATGCTTAGCGAAATAATTCAAGTGGAGAAAGACAACTATCATATGATCTCCCTGATATGAGGAAGTGGTGATGCAACATGGGGGCTAAGTGGGTAGGAGAAGAATCCATGAAACAAGATGGGATTGGGAGGGAGACAAACCATAAGTGACTCTTAATCTCACGAAACAAACTGTGGGTTGCTGGGGGGAGGGGGGTTGGGAGAAGGGGGGGTAGGGTTATGGACATTGGGGAGGGTATGTGCTTTTGGGTAAATTGGAAGGGGAGATGAACCATGAGAGACTATGGACTCTGAAAAACAATCTGAGGGATTTGAAGTGGCAGGGGGGTGGGAGGTTGGGGTACTAGGTGGTGGGTATTATAGATGGCACGGCTTGCATGGAGCACTGGGTGTGGTGAAAAAATAATGAATACTGTTTTTCTGAAAATAAATAAATTGGAAAAAAAAAAAAAGAATTAACACCAGCCTTTCTTAAATTCTTCCAAACAAATGGAAGAGGGAGCAATCCCAAACTCATTTTATGAGTCCATCATTGTCCTGATACCAAAACCAGAAATGGAAATGATTAGAAAAGAAAGCTACAGGCAGCCAATATCTCTAGGCCAATGTAAATGCAACCATTCTCAATAAAATACTGGTAAACTGAATTCAGCAGCATATTAAAAGATCATTTAACATGATCAAGTGGGATTTATTCCTGAGATTTAAAGATGGTTCAACATATGCAAATTATCCAATGTGTTACACCACATTAACAGAATGAAAAAAAAAATCATATAATCATCTCATAGACACAGAAAAAGCATTAAACAAAATCCAACATCCATTCATGATAAAAGTGCTTAACAAATTAGGCGTAGAAGGAATATATCTGTATATAATAAAGGCTCAATGGTGAAAGGCTGAATGCTTTTCCTCTATGATCAGAAAGAAGACAAGGGTGCCCATTTTAGCACTCCTATGCAATATAGTACTGAAAATCCTAGCTAGAGTAATAAGGTAAGAAAAAGAAATAAAATATATCTAAATCAGAAAGGAAGAAGCAAAACCATCTATTTGTAGATGAATTTTATACATAGGAAAATGCTAAGGACTCAACTAAAAAATTATTGTATCTAATTAATGAATTCAATAAAGTGGCCATATACAAAATTAACATACAAAAATCAATAGCATTTCTATACATTAACAGTGAAATTTCTGAAAAAGAAATAAAGATCTCATTTACAATGGCATCAGAAACAACAAAATACAATAAATTTAAATAAGGAGGTGAAAAATCTCTATACTGAAAACTACAAAACACTGATGAAAGAAATCAAAGAAGACATAAATAAATGGAAAGGTATCCTGTGTTCATGGATTGGAGGAATTAATATTCTTAAAATGTCAATACTGCTGAAAGCCATTTATAGATTAAATGCAATCTCTATCAAGATTCCAAAGACTTTTTTATAGAACTAGACAAAATACTGTTAAAACTTATATGAAAATGCAAAAGACCTTGCATAGCCAAAGAAACCCAATAAAGAACAAACTAGGAGGTATTACATTTCCTGATTTCAAGTTATATTATAAAGCTAGTCATCAAAGCAGCATGATACTGGCATAAAAATAGACAAATAGGCCAACAGAACAGAACTGAGAGCCCAGAAATAAACCCAAGCATATATGGTCAACTAATATTTGACAAGGAAGCCCTCAATACCCAATGGAGAAAAGACAATCTTTTTAATAAATGGTGCTAGGACAACTAGATATTCACATGTGGAAGAATCATATTAGACCCATATTTTATACCGCTCACAAAAATTAATTCAAAATAGATAAAAGACTTAATTATGAAAGGACTAGAAGAAAAGAAAGGGCTAGAAGAAAACATAGGAACATAGTTCCTTGACATGGGTCTTGACAATGATTTTTGAAGATGTCACCTAAAGTACAAAATAAAAAATAAACAAATGGGATTACATCAAACCAAAAACTCCTGCACAATAGAAGAAATGACCAGCAAAGTAAAAAGACAACCTACAGAATGGGAAAACATATTTTCAAACCATATATTTGATAAGCGATTAATATCCAAACATGCAAAGAACTCATATACTTTAATAGCAAAAAAATAAATAACCAAATTTAAAAATGGGCAAAAAACCCAAGTAGATATTTCTCCAAAGAAGATATACAAAAGGCCAATAGGTATATGAAAAGAAAGTCAACATCACCAGTCATTAGGGAAATGCAAATTAAAACCACAATAAATATCACCTCATGCCTATTGGTATGGCCAATCATCAAAGAGAAAAAAAGATTAAAAAGCTGGCATGGATGTGAAGAATGTGAAAACTTGTGCACTATTAATGGGATTGTGAATTGACACAGCCATAATGCATAACAGTACAGGGGACCCTCAAAAATTAAAAATAAAGCTACATGTGATTTCACAATTCTACTACTGGGAATATATCCAAAGGTAATGAAAACACTCAAAAGATATCTGCACTCCCATGTTTATAGCAGCATCATGTACAACAGTCAAGACATGGAAACAACCTAAGTATCCATCAATAAATGAAATAATAAAGAATCTGTAGTGTGTGTGTGTGTATATATATAATATATATAGAAGTGTGTAGTGTGTGTGTATATATATATATATATATATACACACATATATATGTATACAGCATGGAATATTAATCATAAAAAATGAGGAAATCCTAACATTTACAACAACATCACTGGGCCTTGAGGGCATTATGCTAAATGAAAGTCTGACAGGTGGTGCCTGGGTGGCTCAGTCCTGTAAGTGTCTGCCTTTGGCTCAGGTCATGATCCCAGGACCCTGGGATTGAGCCCTGCATTGGGCTCCCTGCTCAGTGGGGAGCCTGCTTCTCCTTCTCCCTCTGCCTCTCCACCTTGCTTGTGCTCTCTCTCACTCTTTCTCTCTCAAATAAATAAACTCTATCTCAAATAAGCTCTATCTCAAATAAATAAAATCTTTTTGAAAAAAAGGCAGATATAGAAAGAAATACTGTATGATCTTACTTATATGTGGGCTCTAAAAACAATCAAACTCATAGGGGAAAAAAGATCATATTTGTGATTAGCAGAGGTGTGTGGTAGGGGGAGGGGAGTTGGAGGAAGGTGGTCAAAAGTTACAAACTTCCAGTTATAAGACTGATAAGTCCTAGGGATGTACTCTACAACATATACAACAAAATAACTATAGCTAATGCTGCTGGAACTTGTTAAAAGAGTAAATCCTAAGAGTTCTCATCATAAGGAAAAAAAAACTTTATTCCTTTTTTTTTTCTTCTTTTTTTTTATTGTGCATATATGAGACTATGGATGTTGGTCAGATCTATAGTATCATTTCACAATATATGTAAATCAAACCATCATGCTTTCTGCCTTACACTTATACAGTGATGTATGCCAATTATTTCTCAATAAACTGGGGAAAACCATTCAGTTAATGAAGCAGCATGACAGCATTCAAAATCAAAAGCAGGATTCTCTGGAGAATGGGCATAGTGATATGGATATGAAGACATGCATATTATCGTTTAGAACAGAACATTAATTACAGCTTTGTTTTTTATATAAAGTAGAAATGAAGAAGAATGCCCATGGTTACACCTTGAAGACAATAATGCCCATATGCTATGCTAAAGAAATAACTCTTTACAAAATACCATAAATAAAATAAATAATACTATTTCTATTTAAAATGATTAATCATGGGTCAGAATGAAGGCATTCTTAATAGGTATCCACAGATCACAAACGCAGCTATCCTCAGATACAAAAACAGAAGTATGAATCTCTGATCTCTTCCAGATTACAATCATGTACTTATGAAGATGAATGAATCCATTTCTTCTATTTGATATGAAACTCCTTAAAGGTAAGAAGAAATACAGTAGGCCCCTCTCCCTTGTACCCATGGTTTTGTTTTCTAGGGTTTCAGTTACCTGCAGTTTAGAAGCAGTGAGCTGCATTCTGACTGTCCTCAGAAGTAACCTCACACTACGTCACAATACCTACTTCATTCACCTCACTTTATCTCATCGAGTGAACATATCACCATCTCACATCATCACAGGAAGAGCAAGGGGGAGTGGAGGACAATAATAAAGTTTTGAGGGGCGCTTTGGTGGCTCACTCAGTTAAGCGTCTGTTTTCAGCTCAGGTCATGATCCCACGGTCCTGGGATCAAGCCCCACATCTGGCTTTCTGCTTAGTGGGAGCCTGCTTCTCCCTCTCCCTGCCGTTCCTCCTGCTTGTGCTCTCTCTCTGTGTCAAATTAGTAAATAAAACCTTAAAAAAAAAGCTTAAAAAAAGGTTTTTTGAAAGAGAAACAAAGACCACATTCACATAACTTTTATTACAGTTTATTATTTTGTTATAATTGTTTCATTTTATTATTGTTGTTAATCTCTTACCATGGATAATTTATAAATTAAACTTTGTCATAGGTATGTATGCATAGGGAAAAAACATAGTATATATAGGGTTTGATACTATCTGTGGTTTCAGACTTTTACCGGGGTCTGGGAATATATACCCCACAGATAAGGGGTGACTACGTAAAACTCTTTGTAAGCAACGAAATTAGTAAACCCCAAGATGTTAAGTCACCTTTATTTAATATTTCAAATATATATTTTACCAAACCAAGAGTACTCACATTTTGTTTTACCCAGCACTCATTCAAAGCAAAAATTTTTAATTAATTCTCCATCCCAACAGTTACAATATTTTCCAATGTGGTTTAAGCATTAATAATTAACTTGGAATTGGTATGCTAATGGAAGACTTGAAGGGAACTTCTAGAATGCTTTTTTCCAGATCTATGGCTTTGAAATTGCCTTGACATTTCACATATTGACCTAGGATATACATAAATAAGTTTACATATATTTATGCTTATATACACATGATATGCATATATGCAATACTACATATATATATTATGTATGCATATATATGAAATAAAAGTTTTACAAAACAGTACTTATTCTTCCTATACACAATATTCTCTCCTATTTTACTACATTCAATTCTATTTCCTCTTTTAAATTACATTGATAACAACCTATTTAATTGATTTCAAAGCCATTAATAAGTTGCAATCTATAGTTTGAAAAACACTGCTCTCAGACAATTAAACATTGTACTTTACTTCAGGTTTCTTCAATTAGTTTGATACACATATGGATAGACTGTTTCACTTAGGAGGTGATAGCCAAAACCAATATATGACTTATATGGGTCTATAAACTCATAACCCATGCAGGCTTTCTCTATAAATTAGTGTGGTTGGTGTCATTGTAAATCTTATAGGCATTTCCTTTATCTGCAGAAAGTATCTATTTTCAAATGGAGAAAAGAATCCCCACTAAAAAGCAAACTAAATCACATAGTAAATCTAATAGAAAGTGATTAATGGGATTGGTTGTCAGCATAGTCCAGCTTCCTTCCCTCAAGAAGTGTGAATAGGACCTCAAATCCATCTTCATTAATATGTTACCACTTAGTGTGGTGTTCTAGAGATACATTTGCTAGTTAATAATTAATCAGAAGAGTCTTTACTAATAGTGGCAGAAGGGATAATGCATGGGTAGATCTGCCCTGCATAGAGAAAGATTTCCAACAATGACACCACAGTATCATGCCTTTAAGATATAAGAACAATGGCCTTTATGAAATCTGGATAGCATGATAGATTTTTAAGAGTGCAATCTTCTTTAGAAAAACAAGTTTTAGTCTTACTACATGAATAATACCCAGTACCTCCCTTCTGGTCCATATAACCTTAAATCTTCCCTATCATAAAATGCCCTATGCTTACCCTTCAGAATGTTCATCATGACTGTAATTAGTTACTTGATCATCATTCATTTTATGTCTACTATCCCACTTAGTTGGATAATTAATTCTCTGTGGAATGCACAGTGCCTAGCTGAGTGCTACCACATCAACCATTTTCAATAAACACTTGCTGACTGAAGGAGTGAATGGAGGAATGAAAGTGAATAAACATATTAGAAGGTTGATGATCATGCATTTTCTCTTCCTTCTTCTAGGAATATCCTTCCCACTTTCTTTACCTGAGACACTTCCATTCATTCTTAAGGATACAGTGCAAATGGTACCCTTTCTATGAAACTTTCCCTGGTCCAGTTACTCTTCTTGACCAGTCACCTTACTAGACCATTGTTCATTTTCTTTGCTCCTATTTCACTGTGCATTACTCATCTATAAGACTGTCTGTTGAATTGTACTGTTACCATTTCTTTGCATGCCTATTTTGGTCTATTGAATTGTACTGTTACCATTTCTTTGCATGCCTATTTTCCACAAGACTGCAAAGCCCTTTCAGAATGAACATTTGTGAACCAAAAATTAGAAGTCGGGCATAAATTTATTACCTTATCTATAGTACTTTGCACAGATGTTGACCATAATAAACTGTGTCTGTCAAAACCGATAGTTTCTGGAAATGTAATGTCATTTAGCTAGTCTACACCAAAAGGGAATTATTACAAGGTGTTAGGCAGCTCACAAAACGTCTAGAAGAGGCAGGCTGTGTAGCTTGGGAGCTACTCAACCAAAAATACTCAGCTGAACTGAGTAGAACACTCTGTTTCTCTATGATCCTGTTCTAGCTGAAACCTCACTGCTGGCCAATGACAGGATCTGTAGTTCCTTTGTCAAAGTTTCCCCAGAAGAACGAAACATTTCACTACCAAACTTGCCAGAATATTCAGTCTCCTGCATATTTACACCAACCACTTACCACTCACTTCTTCTTTCCAAGTCTCAACTACAAAAAGGAGAACATGCACCACTCCAGAAGGTACCATCACAGCACAGAAAGCCTGTAAGCCATATACTGAGGCACAATTCACACAAGTTACATATGGCTGAGGAAGCATAGCTCATATGTGAAATCTTAACCTTAGAGGAGTCTAAGAAATGTAATTTAACGTTCTTGCCTCAGTGGTTCAGGAAGCCATAGTAAAAGGGGCAGGAGTGGGTGATGAGAGAGCCACTTTGCAGTTCCTCTCACATACATGCCTAATAAAAGTCAAGGAGGGAAGGAACACATAGAAGGTTGAAACATGAAGATCATCTTTTCTCCTCCATATTCTGCTATTTAAGGTTTTCAAATTTAGCTTTTGAGTAACAAAATGTATCATTATTCCTTCAAAAATATTATTTATGTTCTTCTTTTCAGGCAATTATTTCCTTTGTTCTGTCTTTAGCATGTCACCTTTTTCTAAATGTTTCTAATGCTCATACCATCTACGTACTTTTTTCAGTTTGGCTTGTGATTTGACATATATTGCATTCCTTTCCATTTGTGTAAGAACATGAACCCTCTGATTATAACACATAATGACTCTGACTAACAACAACAACAAAAGATCCTCTCAAATGTAAAATCATAATTCTAAGTTATTTCCATCAGAACAGATAAATTGAACATAATTTCAATTTCTTCTTCTGTACTTGATACCTTTATAGCACATTAGAGACAACAATTAAGTTATCTAATTTTAGTATATTAAGTATAGCACTCTTTTATCAAAATTCATAAGCCAAAATAAATTAATTTTTTTTTAAATATTTTATTTATTTGACACAGAGAGAGAAATCACAAGTAGGCAGAGAGGCAGGCAGAGAGAGGGGAGAAAGCAGGTTCCCTGCGGAGCAGAGAGCCCGACGTGGGGCTCGATCCCAGGACCCTGGGATCATGACCTGAGCCGAAGGCAGAGGCTTTAACCCACTGAGCCACCCAGGTGCCCCCAAAATAAATTAATTTTTACATGGATTTTAGTTTTTGACCCCCAAAGATCCAGCCCCAAATTATAGTGAATTTCCAACTCATGGCTTTTAAGCACCCAGACTGCATTTCCAAGGATAGAAGTATGCTCAGGGATAGGACTTATTCTATTTCTATTCAGACGCTGACTTCTTGAGTGATACAAGTGAGATATATAAGATATAGTACTCTAACTAAGTGTAAAAAATAAACTATAGGAAGTGTTAGAAGCTCACCTACAGGACAACCTCCCACAATAAAATTATTTGATCCAAAACTTCAATAGTGTTGTCGTTGAGAAACCTTGATAAGCTGAGACCTGGTATATGACTAAAATTTTGCTTGGTGGAAGGATAAGGGGAGGATAGAGCAGGGATCGGGGAATGACAGAAGACAATGTTCCAGGAAGTGAGAACCATTTACATGAAGAACCTCCACACTCCCTGATTCACCAATTTCTCCTTTATTGTTGTAAAATACACACAACATAAAATTTGCCATTTTAACCACTTTTAAGTATATAGTTCAGTGGCATGAAGTACTTTCACATTGTTGTGCAATGTGCACGTTGTTATGAACAAGGGTGTATAAGTATCTGTTTCCGTTCCCAAATTCAATTCTTTTGGATATACACCCCAAAGTCATTCATCAATTATTTTTATGTGTCAACTAATTTCCTGGCATCACTGCAGTGCTTGGTCTAGGATAAGAACAACACCCAAGATCCTTCCCATCATGACACTTACATTCTAGTGAAGGAAAACAATACATGAATAAGATCATTTCAAGAGAGTTCTATAAAGAAAATAAAAGGAGGTGATGTGGTTGAAAATTCCAGTTGAATATGACTGGAACTTAGAGTGCTAAGAAGGGAGCCATACGTAGGAAAGGTAGGAGAAGCCAGGTAAGAACCCTACATATTTATGGGCAATGAAAAGTTCAGGGGAGCTAAATGAATTACTCAATGTCACACAGCTAATAAATTCTACAGGCCAGGCCAGAACTCAGTAGCACTACCTATCCTTACTCTGTAGATTTTCTTTAGAGCAGCAAAGTTGGATGAGAGGACATGTTTCTCAAACACAGCAACCTGCACCCTACCTCTCACACATCTGATCTTTTCCATCTGCTCTCATGATTCCTCCAGAATCAACACTGTGAACGGTAAGAGGACATTTTAATTTTCTGCTCACCCACATTTATTCTATACCCAGCTTTGCTGCTGGTATTCCTCTTTGCTTATTTACAGAAAGCTTTCACAAGTAGAAGATAAAATAGTATATTGATTCTAAAAAGAAATGTCACATTTCTCCATAGCCCAGCTTTAAAATAAACAAATTCTATTCTGTTAAAAAAAAAAAAAATCACGTATGACCTGAGTAAGTAATATCTGACAATATAGTGAAGCATTCTGTTGAACAATAAGAACACTGTTTCTTCTAACCCTTGCTTTCATTCAAGGTCATGTGCAACTCACATAAATATTACATGAAACCTGTTTTGCAAGAAATCACTGTCTATGACGATTTATAGAGACAGAAATACATTGGCAGAGTCTACCCTTTCAAATGCTATGGGCTTTTAATTTCTACCAAGAGGAAGAAAATGATCCTTTTTCACTAGGTAAACAGAGATATTTTTTCATGTAGGATTAAGACCTTAACACAGCTAATGTGTGCAGCCAAGATTTATCAAAGGTTCTTTACGAAAGAATGTGTCAAGGGACAAGATGTGTTGTAATTCATTTCAAAATCCAAACCTCATTGGTTGGATAAGCAAGAATAAGTTATAACACAAGTTTATATCAAGACAAATATATAAGATATTTTTCTTCTTTATTCTCATTTAATCTTTTGCTGTAATGTGAGCTGTTATAGAATTATATAGCGAGTAGTTATTCTTGGCTTTAAAAGCGCTTTATAAAAGGAGGCCAATTTTGCTGAATATATTTCCTCCATCAACAATTAGTTGCTGAACAACTATTATGTGTAAAGCACTTTAATAGGTGCTATTAAAATTGTTATATGTCATTGTGAAGCAAAACATTTTCCTACATATATTAGGTGATTGGTCTAGTATAATAAAGAAAAATACCCTGTGTGAAAAGATTTAACATGCTTTAAAGAAGTTTTACATTATTATCAAAAATCCCATAATTACTGCCAAGGGACCTCTTATTTTTATCATTTAGAATCAACCTCAGATACAGCACTTTACAAATACACTGTTTAATGTAATACTACAACAAATAAAAAGGGCTTTCCATTGCCTTTTCCCTCTCTTACAGTTCTGCAGCCTCCTTTTTGCTTATTCAACGCTCCATTCCTTTTTATGAAGTGCTGGGCACTGTGGGTATCTTGAGGATACAAAGGTGAGTAAGAAAGACAAGGTTGCTCTTTCATTAAGTTGGCAGTCTGGTTGGAGTGACAAACAAATGACGTGAAGTTCACAGACACTGTGACAGGGAAAGTAGATGTTAGCATTGGGGCTCATAGCTGGAACGCTGAAACCAGCACAGGATGGAAAGAAGGAAACGGGGAAATGACAGGGAAAGCATTCCAGAGGAAGACACAAGTATTTCACCCCTTGTGAGCTTCTCCATAGTCTCACCGTTACCACAGGGAGAACCCAGATTTTGAACCGAGGTTTTGAACCCCATTCCATGTGACTCTTCTGTAGCATACTGCTAGCTTCCTCCTCATCCCCAATTGACTCACTCTTGAGTTGGTCTTGCTTTCTTAAATCTCTTACCTAATGAGCCTAAGGGGGTCCAAGGGATTGTGCTTCCCAGTGTATAATGTTATCTCCACTACTCTCAATTTTTTGCTGTCTTAGTTTTAGGAGTGAATTTCAATTTCTAGAGAGACTGGAGCATTCTTCTGAATCCCAGCTGGTTTGTCCAGGTCCCTGACCTTCTGTTTAGTCCTTGCCAAATTCTCCCAATCTCATCCCTACGCTTCCCAGGGATCAAGTTTCCAGTGCCCCATAACTTTCATTATGGGATAGGCCCAGAAAAATCTATCCAGTTGAGCCTCAAGGAAACAAATATCATTTCATGAGAAAAGTAGCCATATCCCCATGAACACTGTAATACAGCAGACACTGGTAAGCGTCCCTCCCTCGGGGTGGGATGTGTATCTGTAAGTGTAACAAATACAAATCATTTCGAGCTTCCTTAATGAAAAAAATAATAATAATAATTGGAAAGAAGTTGTGTAGCTCAAAGTGAAGTGAAAATCTAAAACACCGAAGTTCAGAAAGACCAGAAACCAGAGCTGTTCTGGGTACTGCGGTTGCAGGAATGAGAGCACCAAAACCTAACCACTAGACCACCAGGGATGCTGGTAGCAGGAATGAAAGGACAGTCTCTTCAGGAGGCCACTGCTAGGACAAATACATTCCCCAGTGTATTCCCCAATATTTATACTACTTTGAATACAATGGGGAATGTATTGAAATTGTATATTTGAATACATTCAATTTGAATTCAATTTAATTCCTTCAATTGACTATTCATTCATTTTCCTTCAATTCTAGGGAAAAGGCATCAGGTTGGCTAAGCTTAGGCCATGTGTCCACCATTGGCCAGAGGAAGATAGGTACCACTATTGACTATATCCTGTAAAAAAGAAGTGTTTCTCCAAACCACATCTGGAATGCTGTGATCATAAAAAGGGAGAAAAGATACTGAGCTGCCAAAATAAAATTGTCCACTATAGGAGTCAGTCTTCTTGCTGGATGAGTTCTCAGAGTCCCAGTCTTGTGGATTCCTAGTCTATACCTTTCTCTGTGCTTAACTGAATGAAGTTTCAGCATGCCTTCTAATTGGTTCCACATGATTTCCAAAGCTCTCAATATATGAATACCAGGAGTCTTTGAAATATAATTCTCCAATAAGTAAGCATAAATAATGGGAAAGAATCTATTTTTCTCCAGAATGGTAGATTTCTAGATACTAGAAATGTAAATAACAATGAGAAGCCACAAAGAAACCTCTTTTTTATTAAAAAAAAAAAAAACAAAAAAAAAACGACCCTGTATAGTCATATCATTTAGAGCAACTCCTTAAGGAAAAAAAGTCATGCCCTGTGCCTTTCCCAGAACTCAATAGTTAGCCAAAATATTAACTAATAATCCCTCTGCCTATTGAGCTCAGAATCATTTTTTTATTTTATTATTTTACAGTGATAAATATTTGTTTTATTTAAAATTATAAATACAGGGGTGCCTAGGTGGCTCAGTCAGTTAAGCATCTGCCTTCAGCTCAGGTCATGATCCCAAGGTCCTGGGATCAAGTCCCACATCAGGCTCCCTGCTCAGAGGGGAGTCTGCTTTTCCCTCTCCCTCTGTCCTTGCCCCCAACTTGAGCTCTCTCACTCTCGCTCTCGCTTTCCCTCAAATAAATAAATAAAATCTTTAAAAAACAAAATAATATAAAATAAAATTACAAATACAGAACACCAGGTAATTTTACAAAGATTAGAACTCTGATTTCTAATTTCCATTATTCTCCTCTGTATATTTAAAATTTATAAATATGTATTGGCTGTAGAAGATGTTTTTTTAAAAAAACTAATACTCAACACACTATCTCTTAATATTTACATTAGATATTGATCTATTTTCCTATTTAACCATTTAGAACTCCTAAATTTGTTCAGAAAATTAACTCTCACAATTACTGTTAATTGTTCTTTCATTTTACTTTTGCACTGATAAATATTATGTATACTTCAATCATTTTTTTGTTAAAATTGCAACTTTCTTTAAGTTTTAATTTTAATTCCAGTATAGTTAACATACAGTGTTGTATTAGTTTCAGATATATAATGTAGTAGTTCAACTATTCTGTACAGTATTCAGAGCTCATCATGTTAAGCATACTCTTTAATCCCCATCACCTATTTAATCCACCTTCCACCTATCTCCCCTCTGGAAACCATCAGTTTGCTCTCTATTGTTAAGAATCTGTGGGCCGGGTGCCTGGGTGGCTCAGTGGGTTAAGCCGCTGCCTTCAGCTCAGGTCATGATCTCAGGGTCCTGGGCTCGAGTCCCGCATCGGGCTCTCTGCTCAGCAGGGAGCCTGCTTCCCTCTCTCTCTCTGCCTGCCTCTCCATCTACTTGTGATTTCTTTCTGTCAAATAAATAAATAAAATCTTTAATAAAAAAAAAAAAAAAAGAATCTGTGGGCCCCTGGCTGGTTCATTCAGTAGAGCAGGTGACTCTTAATCTCAGGGTTGTGAGTTCAAGCCCCACAATGAGTTTAGAGATTACTTAGAATCTTACAAAAAAAAAAAAAAAAAAAGACTTTCTTGATTTATCTTTTTTCCCTTTTATTCCTTTTTTAAATTTTTCCTTTATTATCTTTTTTATTATTTCTTTTTTATTTCTTAAATCCCATGAGTGACACCATATGGTATTCATCTTTCTCTGCCTGAGTTTTTCACTTAGCATTATACTCTCTAGCTCTATCCAAATATTCCAAGTAAATATATACCATCTCTTCTTTATCCATTCATCTATGATGGACACTTGGGCTGTTTCCTTAGCTTGACTATTGTAAATAATGCTGCAATAAACATAGGGGTGCGTGTATTCCTTTGAATTAGTGTTTATATATTTTTGGGGTAAATGCCCATTAGTGTGATTACTGGATGATAATGTAGTTCTATTTCTAACTTTTTGAGGAATAGCCATACTATTTTCCACATTGCCAGCACCAAGTCCCACCAACAGTACACAAGGGTCCTTTTTTCTCCAGATTTTCAACACTTATTGCTTCTTGTGTTTTTTATTTTAGCCATTCTGACAGATGCAAGGTGATTTTGATTTTCATTTCCCTGGTGATGAGTGTTGTTGAGCATCTTTTCATGTGTCTGTTGGCCATCTTTGGAGAAATGTCTGTTCATGTCTTCTTCCCATTTTTAATTGGATTATTTGGGTTTTGTGTGTGTTGAATTGCATAAGTTCTTTAAATTTTGAATAAAAACCCTTCATCAGATATGTTGTTTGCAAATATCTTTCCTCATTCAGTAGGTTGTCTTTAGTTTTGTTGATTATTTTCTTTGCTGTACAAAAATTTTTTACTTTGATGTAGTCCCAATAGTTTATTTTTGCTTTTGTTTGTCTTGCCTCAGGTGTCATATCTAGAAAGAGGTTGCTATGGCCAGGTAAGAATTATTTTTATTGAGGTATAATTGACATACAATATTATATTAGTTTCAGGTATACAATATAATGATTTGATATTTGTATATATTACAAAATGATCACCATGATAACTCTAGTTAACACTTATTACCATACATAATTACAGAATTTTTTTATGATGAAATTTTCAAGATCTACTCTCTTAGCATCCCTTAAATATGCAATATGGTATTATTAATTATAGTAACCATGTGGCACAATAAGCTAAAATTTTTGAGCTGTTTTACTATTGCATTTATTAGGATTCCTCCAAATAAACTGCTATGAAGACAACTCTTAAAATAACATCTTTTCTTTTGGGTCCTCCATGAAAGCACAGATATCTTGAGGTATTAGCTCATTTTGTCTTTCCATGTATTTCTTTAAAGAATATTCACAAAAAAGAAAATACTAACCATTTTTTGTTTTTGTTTTTGTTTTTTTTAATTCTCCTTATCCTTGAGTGCCTAAATGCTGGTCCTGGTGACACTCTCTAGAGTGAATTTCCTAAGACTTGAAATGGGAAGCCCTGATATATATTACTATTACAAAGCTTAGTAGGGATGAGCCTGAAGAAGAGAGGGATAATGATGGCAATAATTATACTCAACCATGAACATTGAGCCCTTACTGGATACAAGATGTATTCTATGACCTTTGTATGCTATTGGGAATGATCTAAGACAGAGACATAATTACAGGAGAGAAAAGAAATAATTACTAGAGTCAAGTCCTTGAGTAGATGGAAAGGGATGGGAGCATGGGATCTAGGGTTCAAGTGGAGAAGTTGGCCTTAAGTAGGAAAGGGGTTGTCCATCCATAATAACATTGCTAAGAGAGATTGATGGATTTGGTTTTAGAAAGATGAAAGATCCTCTGATGATGGCTGCTATTTCTCAGAGAGATCAGAAGAAAAGAGAGAAGGGTACATAGCTGTTGGAGATAAGAGGAAAATGATGGGCAACAGGGTTGCCACTATTACCTTTTGCAGATATAGAAGACCTTGTTACTAGAATCTAGGGAAGAGGGGAAAGCTATAAATTCCATATGGAATTGGGAAGATTTCTAAGATACCCTTTCCAAGATACCCTTGAGGTTATCCAGAACCCTTAGGGGATGACTGCAAGTTCTCATAAAGCAGACTGGGGCAGGACAAGGAGAAGGAGTATTTTCTAATATTATGACCCTAAGTGTATACTCCACCCCAGTAGATAGACCTTCTTTCTTTCTTTATTTCTTTTTAAAAGACTTTATTTATTTGATGGAGAGAGAGAGAGATCACAAGCAGGCGGGGGTGGGGGCGGGGAAACAGGCTCCCTGCTGAGCAGAGAGCCTGATGCGGGGCTCGATCCCAGGACTCTGAGATCATGACCTGAGCTGAAGGCAGAGGCTTAACCCACTGAGCCACCCAGGCACTCTGTAGAACCCCCCTACCGCCCAGTAGAAACTTCATAATATTTTTTTCTTCAATCCTGGGACTACACACTTCTTAAGGTAGGGTGTATCTATGCTGTTATCTTCAATAGTAGGCACAAAGCCTGGAATGGAGAAAATGTTTGCCAGATATTCTATGGATGAACTGGTGAATAGATAGATGGAATGATGAATAAAAATTTATGAGATTTTTTAATATATTTATATATTTCTGATTTGCCTTATAGAATTCTGTGTCACACATGTGTGATAGTGTCATACTTGGCTTTTGACCAAGCTCCTACTCAAAAACCAAAGGAGATCTCCCAGACTTTTCAGAAGGATATTTTCACTAGGCCTAGAATGAAACAAATTTTCTGTATTATCTACACACACTTATAACCATCTGATCTATCCTTCCTTATCACTTACTGGCTTGGTATGAGATATATTCTAATACTAACTCAGTTCTTCCTTGAGCCCAAAGTCTGCTGGCATGGTCACTTCAAAATATGTTCTACTCTCTTTGATCTAAGAAGTTACCTTAGTTGAGATGTCAATTCAGGTCACATGACTAATGTCCTCTGTTTACCTGATTCAGCATCTTCAACCAGCAGGTATTCTTTTTTGGACCATGAGGGTACCTACTATACCTCTTGGTAGGCCAAAAGGGTCCAATTTTGAATTTTCGTTTATCAAAAATCCTACCTATGCAACCCAGAGGCCATAGCATTGCTATTTCAGAAAAGCAATGTCTTCTTTTAATGCCTTAAATTCCTCTCTTCCAGATAATCTTAGGCACACAAAGAAACTCATTCTTAGAGAAAGAGCTTGTGTCTGATTTAATATCCTCAGCACTTAGCATGGTATCTATTGAAGGACTGAACACATGATTCACTAATCAATAAACACTGAATTATTCTAGTGAGTGACCCACTCTGGTCTTTGGAATTCAATCTCTGTTCCATGCTGTAGGAAAGGCAGCAACACAGAATCTTTTTCTCAATAACTGACCTAACTTTCAACCATAGAGTTTAATGGTCTTTCCCCCAAGAATTAACCACACATGATTATCCTTCCAGCCCAATTTACTCCCACTCAGTAGGGGGAAAAAAAATCAAACCACTTAGGGATTCTCAGTGTCTAGCGTTGGCTGTTCTCAACTAAGAGAGGGCAAAATACATTCACTGCTTCTTCCAAACTCTACAATCTCTAGAAGGCAGCTACTTTCAATTTTCCTGGAGCTGTTCTTTAGTTATAACTTAATAGCATCTCCTGTACATGATTCCTCTTTCTAACACTTTCTTCTGTAGCCTACATTAAGTTTGAAATGCTTTTAATGAAGTGTCTGGGGAAGTGGGTGGGTACAAGCCCTAGAAATTATGTCAAGCACTACTTCCTTGTGATAGTTACAGATTTTCTTTTTGTTAAATATCAAAATCAAAATAAGCACTACCCAGCCCAAAACTGTGAAATAATTACAAAGATCTACTTTCCCATTTAGCTCAAACATAGGCCAAATTCAATATTTTTCCTATAGAGGCAAAGTATAAGAAATTGTAAAAGCAAAGAACACCAGATTATAAGTCAACGAAGAGAGATTCTGTTCTAATATTCAATTTGCCTTGATCTGGGGAAAAGCATGTAACTTCTTTCACAGCTTTCTCCATATTGAAAATAGGGCACTTGCTTCCTACTGATAAAGAATTGTAGTGATATGATAATTGCTCATAAACCTCGTGAATCTTAATAACAGTGAGTATCACTTTACTTAACCAGTAATAGCTTCTTGGCATCTCCTGCACACGATTGCTCTTTCAAACATTTTCTTCTGTAGAGGCTACATTAAGGATGAAAAGCTTTTAACTAAGTGCACAGAAAAGAGAGGCAGCCTTTTTAATCATTCATAGAAAGGAATTAATAACAAACATTTTTAAAACATCTATAATTAAAACAAGTTATGCTTTAGGGGGAAAAAAATTCTATTACTTTCCCAGGGAAAGAGAGGCAATGAGCCAGTGCTGAGTCAATTTCTATGAGCCAGGCCTTCTCCCAGGTTTTGTCCACTGCTTTTCTTATCTGAATCCTCGCAACAGCCCTTCAATGCAGTTTTGTTAGCCCCTTCTTGATATAGAGAAGATGCTAAGTCATTAAGACACCCAGGATGTATTTTAATAAAATACACCCAGCACATATTTTAATAAAATACAATTAAATATTTGTAACACTATTGCTTTCAAATATAGTATACTAAGATTTTTGGATCTCTTATAACCAGAACTCTAGCTTCTCTCCCAGATTTCTATCTGATGGATAAATGAAGGGTAAGCCCATCTCAAGGAAGCAGGGAACTGGAGGTCAACACAAAGACTTAATACACCAAACCACCATAAAGATTTCCACTCAGAGGGAAGAAACCTAAACATTTACCTACAAGCAACAGCCTCTTCAATCATTTATAAAATGAATTAATAACAAACGGTTTTTAAAAATCCATAATTAAAAAATCTGTGCTCCCGACACAAAGCCACCACCCTATACACGATATCCAACGAAACGCTGAGAAATCACTAGGGTAAGTTTAAGTCTTTCTCTGCAATGCTGTAGTGTTCTGATGTTGATTAGATCTGTTTTAGGAAGTAAAATGTTTAGGAACCAATTACATTTTCTTTGCACATCTCAGTCATAGTGTGAGTCAATATTCAGGCCAACTACAAAATGATTACAAAGTCAGCCAATGCTGAGGGCATGAAGTCTATGAATCAAAGAGACCACCTGGAGATTTTCCTTCTATCAACCAAGATCATTGGCCTCAAACAACTAAGTTAAAGCCAAAAATGAATACATTCTCACTGCTTTCCTGCAGTGTGGTTTTGGGTGATAAAACATTCATTTTCAGTTGTATGGTCTTAACACGCTCAGAAATGAGACTTTACCATTGAGAATATTTTCCTTTAGATCACATTCTAGACAGCCAACTTTTCATGTGTGCCACCAAATTTGGCCACTGAGTAAACTTTTCTAGTCGATGTGCTTTATATAAAATAAAATGTCGAGTTAAAAGGATTGTAAGGCAATGCAACAGATTGGACTGAAAAGATAAAACTTTCAATCATCCAATCATGATTAAAGAAAAGGTGTGTATTTATTAAAACAGGTGGGAATTTTGCTAAAATTTATACAGGATAGGAAATTGCTCTACTCAAATTGTGACACAGACCTGAAAAGCAAACAGGTCCAATGAAATAAATTGTAGATATTTTTGTAAGCCCTAAGAGACATCACTCATTTATTCATTTGGCAAATATTTACTGAGCCCCCACTATGTTCCAGGTACTTCTCTAGGTACTAGCAATGCATAGGTATAGATATAGAAAGCACCTTCCCTCAAGGAATTTATATTTTGGTTAAGAAAACAAACAATAAATAACTAAACCAAATACAGGTCAGAGAGTTATAAGTTCTATGAAGAAAAATCAAAATAACGCAAGGTAAGAGGAATTAGGCATGGGACAGGAATTTTATATAGAGTGACAGGGAAATCCTCTATGATAAATTAATATTTGAGTAGGAATCTATATTAAAGGAAGAAGAGATTTCATGAAATTACCCGAGGAAAAGAACATTTTATGCAGAAGAAACAGTAAAGCTCTGAGGTAGACACAACTTTGGAATGTTTGAAGAATAGCTAATAGGCCAGTATGGCTTGAACAGAATAAATAAAGGGGTGACAGAAGATAAGGTTGGAAAGTTGCCAAAGGTCAGTCCATGTGTGACCCTATAGGACAAATTAAGACACTGGGTTATATTCAAAGTGGGACAGGAACTCATCAGAAAGTTCTGAGCAAGAGAATCACTAGACTGTATCTCTGTTTTTAAAAAAAGCTCCAACTGCTGTGTGGAAAATAGACTAAATGAACTGGATTTTTACCTAACTATATACAAAAATAAATTCCAGATGCACTAAAATCCTAGATGTGAAAGACAAAGTTTAACTCTTCTAGGATAAATCATGAGAATATACTTATGATTTTAAAATATAGTAGAATTTCTGAAACTAAGCACATCAAAGGAAAAAAGAGGGAGAGAGGGAAGCAGACACACACACACACACACACACACACACAGAAAAAGAGACATGGAGAAAGAAAGAAAAATAAAGGAAAAGATTGAATGTTTGACTATTTTAAATTTTTAAACTTCTGTTATTCAAAGGATGTCATAAACAAAGTGAAAAGACAGTCACAGCCCAGAATAATGTATTTTCAATGAATGTAACTAATAATATCGTGAGTATATTAAGAACGCCAATGTCAATAAGAAAAACAACATAGTAGAAAAATGGGCAAAAGCTTTAAATAAATATTTCAATTAAGAGGACAGGCAAAAGGCCAGGAAACATATAATACGATGCTCTACCTCACTAGTAATCAGGAAAATGCATATTAAAACCATATTAAGATAACTTCACTCATCATATTAGCAAAAACCAAAAAATCTGACATTATCAAGAAATGACAAGAAGGTAGAGAAGCAAGAACATTTCATTCACTGCTTGTAGGAGTGAAAAATTGAAACAACTGCTTTGGAGAGAATCTGACAATATTTAGTCAAGTCAAAGATGTGCATACAGTATGACTCAGAATTTAACACCTATATATCCCAAAGAAACTCTTACAGGAGTGTACAATGGATACAATGGAGACACACAAAATAATGTTCACTGTAACTTACAATAACCAAAAATTAGAACAACATAGTTGTACATTAACAGGAGAATGAATAAATCATAACATATTTAGATAATAAATATTAATATAGCAGTAAAAATGAATTGTGAGCTACATATTTCAACATAGATAAGTTCTAAACAAATGTCCCTGTGCAGAAAAAGAGCAAGTTACAAAAAAGCTATGCACAAAGTTTAATGACATAAAAAGAATATGAATATATAAAGAGAGACAGAGAGACACAAAAATAATGAATACCGAAATCAGGACGAGGACGTGTCTGTGTTTACTTTGGGTCTCGCCCACCGCCATCTCCCCAACCACCCAAGAAGCAGATACCAAGTTGGGATTAGATGGTAAGAAACTTTTTAGGGAAAATGGCTGTAAAGGATAAAAGGGAAGGAGGAGGAGTAGTCAGGACACGTCACACCAAAAGCCAGGGTTGATACCTATGAAAGGAGACAGGGAAAGAAGAATTGGGTGGGAAGAGCTCAGAGCAGTAGCATTTAAGAATACTGTAGCCAGGGGAAGGAAGGGAAAAAGAAAACAGGAAAGGGAGATAAACCATAAGAGACTCTTCATCACAGGAAACAAACTGAGGACTGCGGGAGGAGAGGAGGGTGGTATGGAATAAACTGGGTGGTGGAATGATCAGTGGGTGTTATGTAAGATTAATGAATCACTGAACTCTACCTCCAAAACTAATAATACAATGTTAATTAATTGAATTAAAAAAAAAAAAATAAGAATGTCATGGCCAGGCCAGTGAGGAGTCCTTAAGTTAGTGATCTAACTCACACATGAATGGGCCTGAACCTGTATTCCACTGAGCTCAGTCATTGCTGGGAGCAGCCTGGAAGAACCGAAGACAGTGGTTAATTCGGAGGAGAATCATCTGGGATCATTATCACTATGGTTTTCCAGCTGGGGATGTGGGTGGTCTAGTTTTCACGGGTGTCACATTGATTCTCTCTGAGCGAGAGTATAAGGGAGGAGGATGTGATCCAGGGGAGATATTAAAGAGCTCTAAATGTATTTGTGATATTTTACTTCTGAATCTGGAGAGTGGGGATGTAGATGTTTACTTTGTTTAGTCTCTTTATTTCAGGCTGAGGGTGGGAAAATGGGAGGTTAACAGGTTAATAACATTGGACAAGGTTTTCCTGATATTTTGCTGTAATGTGGAGCACAGCAACAGGATCGAGGGAGCCTTCTTGATCCTGATTTAGTTTATGGGCAAATCTGATACATGAAAAGGAGGGAAAGATATAAGAGTGAAGTCCTTAAGTGCTAAGAGAGGATGGGTTCCATGCACCGGAGGAAGGAGTTGGGCCTAGATCAGAACAGGTAAATTTATCCACCCTTGAGAAATCAGGCTGGACTTGCGGGAGAGATACAGGAAAAATAGATTTTGTGGTAGGAAGATGAAGACGTTCCTTAATGACTGCTTTTATTTTCTCAGTAAAAGAAGCAGCCAAATGATCAGCTGATTGTAAGGCAGAGGAAAGTGGTTTTGGAGGTTTGAGGAGAGTTCAACTGCCAAGGAGTCCCAAGGGCTCACTTGAGGTTTGTGGTCAGAGATTCAAAATGAAACCAGTTGGCATGGTTGTGTGCTTTCTACCAGCCATAAGCAGGTGCTCAGATGTAGGCTCAAGGTTGGCCCAGAGGGCGGAGGATTGGATTTAACCAAAGCAGGCTTTGCCAGGCGAGTACAATGAAGAAAGGAAAGGTAGAGGGATTTGGGGGTACAGGGAAAGGCAGTATCACAGTGATGGACTATGGGAAGGGAGCATAAGGCATCTTTTAACTTTTTCCTTTACTTTGTATTTTCTGAAAGATGGAAGTTACAGCTAAGAACTTGATAAATTTCAGTTAAGCATTTTCGGCAAGATTACTTTGTAGGCAATGCTGTGAATTTTGTATTACAACACATCAGGAGGCACAGAATGTCTGGCCATCCTACTAGTTTGACGCTATAATTGATCTCCATGAGCACAATAAATAACAGGGGTAATACTTTGCAAATATGCCAGCTCAAATATATGAATCTCTTAACTGTGTGTCCAAAAAAAAGTTTAGTACTCAAAAGTATGATGCAAACACAAAAGCTTAGAGACCTGCTGTTTCAGAAGGTTACAGCATTTTTGACACTGAAAGACTCACAAGCCAGAGTGAGTTTTAGAGTCACTGTTATTGAAAGTGCAGGATCCCAGAGTGGGGGAGAATCATGGAGAATAGGAGGAAGCTATACCTCATTTTATCCCTTTCCTCACTCTACGCCTGAAACTAAATAAATCCACTTTCCAAATCTAAAGGTTCTACCTCTTTGTGGCTTTTGTCACTACATAGTGAGATACCTCTTTCATTTATATTCCCGAACTCTGGGCAATAGGTGGTCTCTTTTTCAGTTCCTCTAGCAAATTTATAATTTTGGAAATTATGAGGGGGCGGGGTTATACTCTGAAAATCTTCTGTGATCTTATTGTATCCCCTTGAGTATTTGCTTTATTTATTTATTTATTTATTTTTAAGTACAGTTTTTTCCAATCTTCTGTTAGCTCCTGTGACATGATGACTGAGCTTGGACATCCTCCATCAGGCTACTGTAGCTTCTTAAGGAGGGTATAATTTTCCTTTGTGTTTTCTACTTCCAAAATATCCTCTAAATTACAATCACTTCTTATTGTCCCCACTACTAAGACCCTAGTCCAATTCTTCATGTCTTGCCTGGATTTCAGCCACAGCTTCTGAAGGGACTGGTCTCCAGCTTCTACATCTTCCCCACCCCTCACCACAGCACCCTGAAGGATCCTTTTAAATTCCAAGTCAGATCCTGTTACTTCTCTGCTCCTTTTCCTTGAAGGGTTTCCCAGTTCACTAGGCATAAAAGTCAAAGCTCTTACAATGGCCGACAAAAGCCTTACAAGATATAGCCTTACTCCTACTCTTTGGGTAGGAGTTGCTCCTACTCTTTCTCTGCTTGGGTTATTCCTATTCTTTCTCTGCCTCTGTCCTATGCTGGCAAAGGAAGTGATAGGTCTTGTTTATCTGAAAGATGCTAGGTGTGCTCCCATGTTGGGGTCTCTGCCCTGGCTGTTTCATCATCCTACAGGGCTCCTTCATCTTGGCTTACCTTCCTGACTTCAATTCTTTGCTCGGTTGTCATTATCTCAATAAAGCCTTCCCTAACTACTCTATTTAAAACTGTAACATTTCTGGGGCACCTGGGTGGCTCAGTGGGTTAAGCCTCTGCCTTCAACCCAGGTCCTGATCTCAGGGTCCTGGGATCAAGCCCTGCATCGGGCTCTCTGCTCAGCAGGGAGGCTGCTTTCCCCTCTCTCTCTCAGCCAGCCTCTCTGCCTACCTGTGATCTGTCTGTCAAATAAGTAAAATTTAAAAAACAAAAAAAAACTATAACATTTTTGCCTGCTCAGGACTTTTGTCTTTTTACATCGCTTTATGGGTTCTATTTTCATCTTTACCATCCTACCTAAATTACATATTTATTGTGTTTATTATTTATGTATTGTTTGCCCCTCCTGCTAGAGTATAAGACCCATGTGCCAGAGATGTTTCTTTTTACTCACTGATGTGTCTCAAGTGCTTACAATAGTATCTAGAAGACACTGGGTATTTAACAAACACTTCTTGAATGAATATGGAATAAATGATTCCTTTTTTTTTTTTAAGATTTTATTTATTTATTTGACACAGAGAGAGATCACAAGTAGGCAGAGGCAGGCAGAGAGAGGGGGGAAGCAGGTTCCCTGCCAAGCAGAGAGCCCAACACAGGGCACAATCCCAGGACACCGAGATCACCCCCTGAGCCAAAGGCAGAGGCCCAACCCACTGAGCCACCCAGGCACCCCGGAATAAATGATTCTTAAAATTATCCTTTATCCAAGATTTGTCTGTTTCTCTTTTGGCCACTTTGTTTTTACTGTTTCTCCTCTGTGCTGTTTATTTCTTCAAATATCTGGTAGTCCTGTGATACCCATTTATATTTATGAAGGCAGCTATGATGCTGTATCTCTGCAAGCACAAAGGTCTGTTTCTGTTATGCTATGTTATTTATTTATTTTAAAGTCTGTTTCCATTAATGGGGGGCTGGTGACAAGCAAGCTTTCACCCAACCCTACCAACCCACACAGCCCCCGTCATCAGGCTGAACTGATGAGAGCTATAACCTGTTTGCCTATACCAATTCCACACCACAACAGAGCAATTTAGCCTGAGAGTAAACAGAGGAGGCCAGGAACTCTGTGTATTAATAACGGAGAGAACAGGAAGGAAGGTAGAGAAGGCACATCTGTTCAGAAGATATCCCTTCAAGGAGTCATTTCGGTGGGTCCGTCCTTCACCTTTCTTTCTGACTATACCATATCTCCAAGACTCTGCATGAGGAACTCTTCTTTCTCTCAAGGGATAATTCTCTGCTTTAGGCTTCAGCACATATTTGGAATGAAGAGCTCTCCAGTGTAGTTTATTTCACTGCATAACCCCATCATTTTTCTGTCTTCTAGAAATTTTCTATCAAATGGACTAGACTGTTGCCCAACCTATATCATGTTTTTCTCCACCTATGATGACTCTATTCCCTTTTATATGTTTTAATTAGGGTCGTCATGGAATTTAGGGAAAAACATGTAAAAATAAATCATTAGTCCTCTATCTTGACCAGAGACAGAAGAATCTCTGAGGACACAGTAGCACTTGTGGAGAAAGAGAGAAAACCATTTATCTGAAGAAAAGAAAACTCATAAGTTTCACTTCAGTTTCTTTTTCTTTTTTTAAATTCAAGTAAAATCACACTTCATATGTTGAATTTTAATTTAATGCTTTTAAACATCCAAGCAGAAACTTCCTCTGTGAACACCAGAGAATGTAGATATTCTCATATAGCAGAACATGGTCTTCATCCATACCATCGTCAAAATGATGGATGGAAAGGAATGAGAGGTGATTAAAGACATCAAATATTTCTACCATTCAACCACAAAACCCCACAGACAGATATCTGGTGTATACGTCATAAAAATTCATGTATCTGCTTTATTTTAGAATTCTTTATAAAGATTATATAAATCCCTTACTTCAATATGGTCTTTGTATTTGCAATACCCAAAAGACAATGGCAAAACTGATTTTACAGCACACTCTGCCATTTAAAAATACAATGTATTTTATCCTTGGTAATAACCACAAAATGATAAACTGACAGTTTGTAAATGTATGTCAAATTTCTTTTGTTATCACCAAATTGAAAAATATTTCTAAATGCATTCCCTGGTGATGACTTTGGTATCCTCAAATCTTTGATTCAACTATGTTAGGAATCTAAAGAAATATACTTTAGAATAAATTTCTTAAAGATGAAAAATTTCTTATAGATTTAATTCATTCTAATGGTTAAACTGTTCCTTGTTTCCCCAAGTTAATTTTAAAATAGAATAAACATGAACTGGATGACATTACAACAAAAGTGATACAGGAGACTATGATGTTATACATAAATTGTCACTACAGGCATAGTCTCTAGAAAAAGCAAAGGTTGTTACAATGAAGATAGGGGCTGCTCTTTGAAGAGGATGCAAAGCTCTCCAAGGGGTAATTTACAATGTTTCTTCAAGGCACTGATCTAAATTATTCTTACCTTAAAACCAATGAAACAGCAACAGTCATTAACAAAGTAGGTGGCGGCCTACCTGGCTTAATTGGAAGGTTTCCTCCAGCTCTCTCTTTTAATGGAATGTCATAGTGCCATCCACAAAATCTGACCCATTCTTTGAGCCTTTCAGGAGGAGCCTAGTAAATAATGAGAAGGTTCTGGGCAAAAAGATGGAGCTTACAGATGGAAGAGAGCCTAACAGTCATGTATACCTGATTTTTACCTCCAATTATTATCTATGTGACCTCCACCAATAAATTCTTTCATTTAAGGCTCTTATAAATCAAAAATCACTCAAACTCCCTTAAGTAAGAAAGAGAATCTATTTCAGATTTAGTGAAGCTTCATAGAAAACCAAAAAGAAAAAAGAAAAAAAAAAAAAAGCAGGCCAAGGATGGGTAGAATTCAAGGTAACTTTGGGAGTGACCACTTTCTGACTTCCATTTGTCTCAGCATATCTGTGCTTCTTGGAACATGTCTGTCATTTTCTTTTGGGTTGTTCAGATTCCTCTGCTTACGCGTCTTAAGCCTGACCATAAATGGCAGCATCCTCATTAGGCCTATAGATCCTTAAGTCAGTGACTTACTGCCGGATATTTTTTATTTTTTGGTTCCACATCCAGAGAGGAAAAACCAGATTGTGGTAGATAATCCCTTCCTACCAGACTGATCTACTGGAGTCCTACATCACTGGCAAGCAATAAGGACCAGTCCTAACCCAGGTATTCACACTGGCCCAATATCTGCAGCCAGGGAGAGAGTGATCACACAAGAAGTAGGTCTATCCAGAGGGGCCAGGGAGCAGTGAGGCAGCAGGACATGAAAGGCTCTAGTAAACTTTATTTCATTTCCAAATCTGCAAAACCTGGGCAAGCAATCTGCTTCACAAATTTTGGGGGCAATTGAGGTATTTTTGTTGACTTTTTACTTAAATAGACTTAAAATGGTGTATTGCTCTTTTGGTGCTTTTTGGCAAACGCTATCACTTTATTTACTTGATATAGTTGACATCACTGATGGTGATTATGTTGACATTTGATCTTCACTGCAAAATTCTCTGGCTAGAGAACAGAAACATTGCCTGGACTTTCAGAACATCTCACTGAAACAAACATATTTGCCAATGCACATTTGCAAAACATTTTATAGCTTACAAAGTGCTCCACATGGACACCATCATTTCATGTGATAATCTGCAGTGGCCACATACGTAGCATAGGCTTCCCTTCCAAAGTCTTATGTTCCTATTTCTGTTGTTTTGAGGCCAGAGCTCTGTTCAGTGGCCTCAGATATGCTGGTGCTGTTTCTTTAAGAACGAAGGCTGCCAAACACGTAATTCATGATTCAATTTAGGGTTTTTAAACAATAAAAATAAATCCATAGGTGAGCCCAGTGTTCACTGGCAGAAAACACTCAGGATGGAAATACTCTGGGAAGTCAGGGAGCTGGAGAAGCCATGGCCTAATTTTAAAGTAAGGCAGAAAACTTAAGAGATTAACACAGCTTAGTTCAGAAATTATCTTGAGTTTCCTGATTATCCAAATATCAAAAAGTTACCTTTTACTCTTGCTTATTCCAAGGAAGGTATCTTTTACTAATTTAAAATTAGTAATTTTAAAAATAATTTTTAAAATCGGTAAAATTAGTAAATTTTAAAATATAAATATCTTGGATAATGGGGTACCTGGGTGGCTCAGTCGGTTGAACGTGTGACTCTTGACTTCAGCTAAGGTCATGATCTCAGGGTGGTGAGATGGAGCCCATCAGGATCTGTGCTCAGTAGTAAGTCTGTCTGGGGATTCTCTCTCTCCCCCACCCCTGCTGCTGCCCCCACTTGCACTTGCACACATGCATGTGCTCTCTCTCTCTAAACAAATAAAATCCTTTTAAAAATCTTGTATAATAACTACCATATTTGCGTGACTTCAGAGGTGAAAAAGTAGCCTATAGTCTTCTTACAATTATCTTAAAGAATCAGGTGCCCTGGTGACTGTCTTAAAGCCCCATCCACAGATTATTGCTATACTCCTCTGTGGGTTCTTCCTATTTACAAAAAAATACTGCATGTAATTGCACCAGTGAATTGTATCCAGGATTCACGTTTAAGTATGATTTTTAGGGATACAGTATAAAAGCAATCTAATAGCAACTTGTGTTGGATGTGTTTCTTATCAGCTTCTCAGTTTCCAAACTCATCAAATATTGAAGTTCTTGGAGCCAAAACCAACCCTCCAACACCTGAAACATTTATTTGGAACTACACTTAGAATATAAAGAGCTAGGACAGGAAAGAAAAACAAGTCAATACAACCACAGTGTTCTGTTTTTCCCAGAATGTGTGTTCTGAAAGAAATATTGAGATGCAGTCAAAGACTGAGAGTCATGTCTGTTGTTCTCCAGTTCTTCCGACCACCCCTGCCCCCGAGTAAGTGGTAGCAAGTGCTGCATTACCACCCACTGCAGGAAGTCCCTCTCTGGAAGCATGAGTACTGGGAGCCACATCCTAGATCACTGTGTGGCTTAGCTTCTTGATCTGCCTATCTTAGAATGGCATCATAGAGTAATGTCCGACTCACTTACTTCAGCCGGCTGTCTAAAGTATAAAAGAGGATCACCTAAGTGAAACTATTTTGAAGAGCTAAAAACTGCTGTACAAAATTAGGAATGAAGTGAAGGTAGGCTATTTTTGCTCAGAACACAAACATTGTTTCTACTCTTTGCCACTGAAGAGAATCCTCAAACTAAGTAATTTTCTTTTCTTAGATATAAACACTTTGGGAAAGAATGTTCTTACTGTGATATATTCCCTCACCTCCATCCCACTAGGCCTTTCAGAATGCTGTTGACATTTTTCTCAACATATTTGAGGATTTTGCTGACATTTTCCTCAGGGCCCTTTCAGCTTCTGACTACAGCACAGTGCCAGAACCAGACCACATGTCTTAAGGTTTTGTTATGGTGGCACCCATATCTAGGTACCAAAACCCATTCCCTTTATCCAACATAGTCTTAATAAACCACTCCAAAAGTTAGTGGCTTAAAATAATAGCACACATTAATTTTGCTCACAAATTTTCAGCTGGGGCAGGGCTTAGAAGGAATCTCTCCTTTTTACTTCACAGCATCATTTGTGGCTGCCTGACTAGAATCTGGAAGACTAACTTTCAAGATGACAAATGGGTGCTAACCACTACCTAAGGGCTCATTGCAGGACTGCTGTGTGGGCTTCCTGGAGGTGCATTTGGCTTAGGCTTCCTGATGGCATAGTGGCTAGGTACCAAGAGCACACAGCCAAGAGACAGGAAGAGGAAGTTGTTAGTTTCTTAAGATTTGTGCCTGGAAACTGTCATAGCAACCTTTCTACCATATTCTCACTTTCTCTTGTCTTATTGCATTGGTAGAACCATCCAGAACCATGATATATAATAATATTGATTCTGTGAAGATTTCTTAGTTTATTCCTAACTTGAATGGTAATGATTCTAGTGTTCTCAATTAAGTGCAATGATGGAGTGACCACTGACACACACATTTTTTATGATGCTAAAGAAGTATCCATCTATTTCTATTTTACCAGAACATTCTACTAAAATAACATTGAATTTTTATCAAATGTCTTTCAGCATCAGTGAAGACATATTTTTTTTTCTCTTTTGATATACTAATCCCGTGAATTAAGTTAAGATATTTTCAACTACTGAATTCTCTTGAATTCCTGGCATAACCTGATTTGGTAATGGTGACTTATTTTTTAATATTACTGTATTTATCTTATTTTATGTGTCTTTCACACACCAAACTAAAAAGTTCTTGAAGTCAGAAGATATTTTGTTATTTATTATTGTTTTCCCCAGACCAAATAAAGTGACTAGTAACTAATAGGTCCTTAGAAATATTTGTTGAATGAATTAAATAACTTATAGGACTACAATAACTATTTTTTGAAGTCTTCTCAATCCCATTTCTAAAGAAAACATTGCAACCACGAATAGCATAGTCTTGATCACTTCCTTCTCTCTGTTGTGTACATTAGTTAATCAAGGTTAATGTATATGCAGCCACAATGCTGCAAATGGCAGGATGCTATGTCCTATGAAATCTGGTATAGGAGGGGCGCCTGGGTGGCTCAGTGGGTTAAAGCCTCTGCCTTTGGCTCGGGTCATGATCCCAGGGTGCTGGGATCGAGCCCCACATCGGGCTCTCTGTTCAGCAGGGAGCCTGCTTCCTCCTCTCTCTCTCTGCCTGCCTCTCCCCCTACTTATGATCTCTGCCTGTCAAATAAATAAATAAAATCTTAAAAAAAAAATCTGTTTATAGGAGTCAAACCATAGCATATGACCCCCCCTACACACACACACACAAACTGGCAGATTATAATATAGCCCTTTTGAGATAGCTAAAAGGATCACTTACAGTGATGGTCAGTAGCTCCTAATTATTGCTGCTAAAAAAATGTTCTTTAATGTTTTCATTCCTGATGGTATACCTCCCTGAGTACTAAAGGTTCTGAATCTTTTACTTTGTTCTTCATGCCTTAGTAGCCTAACAGTAAGGAACCAAATTCAAATTTTAAATACACTGGCCAAAATTTAGTGTGTTTCTATGGCTGAAGATATGCTGCTGGACCTAAAAAGTAGTAGTAGTCATAAACAGTCATCTTAACCATTTGGAAAAGACATGACTGCTGTTACTATCTTAAAAATCAATACATCTTTCAATATAAATAAGGCAAATGAAAGCCAAATAGCCAAATTCAAGCCCTGATTCCAGATCTCTATTCATGAACTAACATGTAAGTGTTCAATACCACTTGAATTCCATTGCAGATTATTTTTAAACACTTAATAAAACTCCAAACAGAAACTAAGAATGAGAAATTTAGAGCTTAATAATACAAGCTTTTAGGGGGGGAAAAAAAAGTCTATCTGTAAATCCTAATAGAATTCTTCAGAGGTCATTTAAATTATAAAATTTAGAGCTGATGACCTAACTTCTAAGCATGATAAATATTAAAACCTAATTAACGTCATCATCTGGAGAAGTTAGAGCCTCTACAAACATATTTCTTCCACATGGCAGACACTACATAACTAAACAATCTTAGGGTTGGAAGGGAATTGGAAGATCAGTTAAGAGTATTAAATGAGATAGTATAGGTGAAATGGGCATATGAGAGCCTAATATAGGACCTGGCATTTTGTAAGCACCCAATAAATATTTGAATTAAGTCTATTCCCATTGTCAGTGATTAAAAATAATTATTTCAGATAAAGTCTCTACAATAAGAAACACTGTTTGCCACAACTCAGAGAATACAGATAAGTACATACATTAAACACACATAACAGTTTTGTACAAGTAGACAGAAAGCAGCACTGAATTTCAAGTCAGAAAAACTAAATACGAATCCCAGTTTTACCACTAACCAGTTATCTGAAGTTGGAAACTTCATTTAACTCATCCAAATATCCATTTTCTGACTTGTAAGAATGGGAGTAATCATCTCAATCACATACTGTGCGAGTTATTATAAGCACAAAGTCAAGTAAGATAATTCATTGGAAAGAACAATATAAATCTAGGATATTAATGTAATTGCTGTGATTATATTAGTATGGTTTCTCTCTCTGGACACTGAAGGTTTGGAAAATGACATACAAATTCATCTGTAACATTACAGGAAATTTTAAGAGAGCTATGGAAATTAATACATTTTCGGAAAGTAGTTTTCCAAGGGTATACTCTATTGTAAAAACAATAAGTCACTACAAATCAGATACAACAGATAAATTTTACACTTAACACGGTGAATGCTTCAGGGTCGATGCAGTTTTCCTCAAAGTTCAACTTAGGGTTTATAATCAAACAGCTCCACAGTAGCAAGTAGAAAGGAATATATCAACCATCTTAAAGCCATCCAGTGACTCACTAGAGAGGTTCCTCAATTCTGGAACAGTTTTGCAAATATTTTTAAAATACCAGACAAATTGGCTAAGATGTAAAATATAAATCAGCTTTGGGGAGGCTGATATAAATAACGTTGAAAAGAAATTAAATATGTGCTCTTAATTCATCATAAAATAACTTCCAGAAAAACATGATAGGCTTTAAACATAACAGGCTAAATCACACATCAAGGTACCTTTGCAATAATTGGACATTTTATTCTTCACAATAAAATGCTAAACTATGAAGCATGGTTTCCTAGTAACAGCAGTAATACTAGGTAAATAAAATAGAATTCAGGTTACAGCAATCAGCAACCATTCAGCTTCCAATGAGAGGTTGAAATCATTTGGATGCTTACTTTTTCATTTCCATTATCATAAAAATGAAACAAAAAGAAATTGACTTTCCAAGTGTAGAATTATATTTTCAAAATTTGGAGTACGCATTGAAGTGGTGCCCCTATATTCTCTGGACAATCTGGCCCTTCTTGGCCACTGCATAATCATCCCCAACTCGGTTGTTCTTACCCAGTGAGTGAAGGAGAAGGCTTCCTACCTGACATAAATTGTGAAGGGCTGAGACCAACCTCAACTCTACTCACTGATGTGTGAAATACCACACTTAACGTGCTTTTTTTTTTGTTCATTCGTGGTTCTTTGTTTTGTTTTGTTCTTGCCTTTTATGTAAGTCTTTCTGGTCCCAAATTTCAAAAATGCAAATGTTCCAATATGCACACTCATGTCTCCAGCATAAACCCTTCAACCAAATTAAATCCTGGACCTGTACAAGAATTGTACTAGGAAAAAGAAGCAGAAACTGATAATGTAAGAGATGGTTTGTGTAAATAACTCAGCTGGTAGCTACTACTGAAATGCAATGGGCCTGTATTGCTCCATAATATCAAAGGAATGGAATGCTAAAATCATGAGAAAATGAAGAATATAGATAGGATTTTTCTACTATACTTTTAAAACATCTTTGATACTCATAGCCAGTCATTTACAACCAATCACTAGCAGACAACAGAATGGTAAATAAAAAAATAATAGTGGAAAAACTCAGACGTATGCTCCCCTATAAATTATATATGTATTGCTTTAGACATGTAGAGATAGGCAGAAATATCATATTTTATAGAAAAATTACTATTCCTGGAAAGTAATAATGTAACGTATGTTGTTTTGCAAAACACATCATGTTATATAAGAGGTGCACCATATGTTCATGTTTTGGAACATGCTATGTCATAGGCATAGCAATCTGTCTTGGTTATCTACCAAAAATCCACTCCCCTAATCTTCCTTCCTAAAGATCCCTGTTTTGTTTTGTTTTGTTTTGTTTTACTGGCCTATATCTTATTAGGAAGAATATTCTAAATCCTAGCTGAGGAGTAAGGCTCATTAGTCCATTCCAGTCATGGTAATCCTTTGCCATGAAATGACTGGCTTAGAAATAAGCATGTAGTGCAATTCCGATCAATGACACAAAACAGAAGTCCACTGTAGAGCCTTCTTTACTGATTAAAAATAAAAAGACAGGGGAATCTGTGTGGCTCAGTTGGTTAGGCATCTGAGTCTTCATCTCAGGGTCATGAGTTCCAGACCCAAAGATTGGGCTCCATGCTCAGTGTGAACCCTACTTAAAACATTTTTTTTTTTAAGACACAGAAAAAACTGCTCTCATCTACTCAACAGTGTTTTGTCTAGGTGCAATGCCTGGAACTAATGCAGCTATTTTGCAACCACTAATGATGGATGATCCAGTATCCTCTGGATGGCAGAGCATAGTAATGGAAAAAACGCAGGTCCTTTACCTCACTGAGCAGCTGGATTAACCAATCCTGGAGCTCTTTTGCCTCTGGACTTATTATGTAAGATAATACATATTATTAGTTAAGACCAATGAGTTGGGCTTTTTTGTAGCCAAAAGTATTCTAACTACTACAGAATATGTATTTATCACAGCAAAGCATTTGAAAGGTCTCTTGCGTATCCCTGTATATTCAATGAAGATATGTGGATTGAACAAAGGTTTAATTGGGCAGGTTTATAGATGGTTACATAATGGAGGGAAGTCTTTGGTAGTCTGTCTCAATTCTTTTTGCCTTTAGCTTCTTCTGCCAAACTTTTTTGTAATCAACAATGGATAACTACACAGAAGACATAACATATGTAGATAATTTAGCAGAGAGCAATAATGTGCTAGATGACAGAATCAGAACTGAAGATGTTTCTTCCTAAGGAATGATATGAATGCCCGATGTTTCTATCCTACCTCAAGATTCTTTTCAGCTCTTATCCACCTCAGCTTATCTGTGAAGTTTTTCCTTATCTCCCACTCATAGGCACAGTTTAACACACATATCCAATCCCAGTCCAGGCCCTTGTCTCTACCACTATCATAGCTTTCACTGCACCTTAATATATATTTGTTTACTTATCTATGCATGTGAGCTCCCGGAAAACAGAAACCATGCTTTATTCATCTTTGTACCTTCAGTCTTCCATTTGGTGCCATTGGCAGAATAAATGCCTACATGAATACATAAGTGAATGAATGAACAAATAAATGAGTTGATTGTAAAGAAACAGTTTTCTTTATGTGAAGCTGAAGGACAAGAAGAAAAGAAACAAAATTGAATAGTTAATGGAAACTACTGAAGAACAGGAACAATCTGAATTTAGACTCAATATAACACCCTATTCAGAAATATTTTAGGAGGCTCTTCTTTCCCCTGACTGAGCCTTCCTTTCTTTCATTTGTGACTTGTCCACATGTATGTGTACACATGCATGAACATTATAACATTATAGGTGGCCACAATTTTTCACAAAGACCATCTTTGCAAATGCACTAAATAGACTGAATTATGCCTTAAACAACAATCGCTGTGCATTTGCAGTTATTATAGAAATCATCGGTAGCCTAGACAGAGTAATTTGTGCTTCAGGCCCTGGAAAGTCCTGTGCCTTGATGGTGGTGATGTAGAATACTTGGAATTAAAATCTAATCCCCACATAATTTCCTATTCTTTCAAAGGCTGCTGAAAATGTTTACTTCCTACTGTCTTCTCCAATGCTGCTCCAAGTACCCTTCCAAATGCATATAAACCCGAGATATAAGATTTATGCTACTTCTTTATGACACACAACTAAATATATGTTTTCTAGAAAACCTAGCAATTCAAAATAAAGCATATGTATGTGTTAAGAATCAAAAGCTTAAATCTGAACAGGAAATAGAGATGTGTTATTTTCAGAGTACAGCAAGAAAGCCAAAGGAATGATATACCAATACTTAGTTGGAACTCAAAGGCACAGCCACTAGAAATCAAAAACAGGCTAACAAAACTGCTGACCAAATCATAAAAGCAAATTAATATCATAGTTTCATTTCATTATCAAAACAAGGTTCCAAGTTAACCCCTGTACATGGAATGAGCTCTTGCTAAACGTACTTGAACGTCCTCATTTACAGTGTGTTGTGAAATCAAACTGAGAGTTGGCAGGAAAACTGAACACCTGAAAATTCATATATGAGCCTTCAAGAAGACAAGTTTATATTGTCACCTAAAATTTACAAAATGTGACTATAAGGTACTTGAGTAGTTATTTTTGCCTAAACTTAATCCAGTCAGGAAGTTACCAGCCTCGGGCACCTGGGTGGCTCAGTGGGTTAAGCCGCTGCCTTTGGCTCGGGTCATGATCTCAGGGTCCTGGGACTGAGTCCCGCATCGGGCTCTCTGCTCAGCGGGGAGCCTGCTTCCTCCTCTCTCTCTCTCCGCCTGCCTCTCTGCCTACTTGTGATCTCTCTCTGTCAAATAAATAAATAAAATCTTTAAAAAAAAAAAAAAAAAAGAAGTTACCAGCCTCTATTTTCTCAGACTATGGTAACCACCACTTAGTTCAGCTCCAAGTGAAAATTATTTGTTAGACATACAGTATTGGGAGATAGCCAGGATAATAGCGTCTCTATGTCATGTCTTCTACCATTGTACAATTTTTAGAGATTTGATCTTTGTTACAGGGTATTAAATAAAGAAAAGGGAAGTATGAGCATTACACTAACTTACGTGTGTGTGTGTGTCTGTGTGTGTGTGTGTGTATGATAGAATATAGAAGTTCAAATATTAAATGTTTAAACACAATTCAATAATCACTAACTGAGCTCACACTCTATGTACTGTTATATATTTTATGCTTTGCTGTGTATTGTTTTTTTAAAAAAATCACATTTATAAGAGTCTTGCACTCAAACATTCTTATCCTCTTAAGGAAAGTATAACCGAATGATGAAGTGTTTCTCAGTGTATTTTCAACCACAAAAACACTCACTGTGAACTAGTCACATCATGATCCCATGGACCTTGGGTCTTAGCCTGATGTCAAATGCAGTAAGACATTTGGGGAGCCTGGAAGTGAAAGACTATTTTGCATAAGGCAGTTAGGCTAGAAGGCACAGGGCAACCTCTGGAGGTTTTATAATACTGCCTCCAAATTTTTTGACATGTCTCGTGTCAAGAAGTGGGGTCTTCATCTCCACCCCATGATTCTGAGTAGGCTTGCAACTGCTTCAGTCAAGATGAATAGAGCAAAAGTGATCCTGACTTCTGAGGCTAGAACAGAAAAGAACAGATACTGATTCTCTTTTTGAATTCCTGCTTTCCAGATGCCTCCTTTGAGGAAACTCTAAGACCCCAAGGGCCATGTAATGAGAAGCCCAAATCCAGGGAGCGGCAACACATAGGTCCTCTTATTGACAGGTCCCAAATGACTCCTCCTTTTGAGTCATCCTAGCTGAGATGCATATATATGAGGGAAGAATCCTCTGGTTCTGTGGTTCTCAAATATTAGCATGCATTAGAGTCACCTAAGGGATTATTAAAAACATAGGTTGAGTCCAACTGCTAAAGTTTCTAATACAGCATATCTGGGATGGGACTAGATAATTTAATTACGTCCACAATTCCCGATGATTCAAGATGCACTGCTGTAGATGATTCAAGTTACCATCCATTGATGAAACTCTAACATCATGGAGCAGAGATAAGCCATCCCTGTTCTGCCATGTCTGGATTCCTGACCCACAGAATCTATTTACAGAATTACTCCACCTTTTCCCATTCAAGAAGGTATATTAGAATGAAGATTAGTAAAATGACATTATAGGACACTTCTAATTCACTCTAATTGATTTCAAAGCACAACATTCACAAACTTTCATGCTTTAATTATTAGCTTTAATTATTACTGTGATAGAACACAGTTTACACGTGATTGCAAAACATCACTGCTTACTCCTCACATCTGGAAGACTACCCTATTTAAGAGCATGAGCTTTGAAATCAGTGGAGCTGGTTTTGAATCTCACCTCTGCTACTTAAATGTTAGCTCAGCAACTGACAGGGAAGGGGAGAAGCCTAAGGGGTTTGTGTGCCTGGGTTTAAATCCAGGTCTAGCACCTTCCAGATGTGTGTGATCTGAAACAAAATACTGTGTAAGCCGGGGCGCCTGGGTGGCTCAGTGGGTTAAAGCCTCTGCTTTCAGCTCAGGTCATGATCCCAGGGTCCTGGGTTCAAGCCCCACATCGGGCTAACTGCTCAGCAGGGAGCCTGCTTCCCCTCCTCTCTCTCTGCCTGCCTCTCTGTCTACTTGTGATCTCTGTCTGTCAAATAAATAAATAAAATCTTTAAAAAAAAAAAAATACTGTGTAAGCCTCTGTTGCTCCAATCCTAGAATGGACTGAGAAGATTGTTGTGGTCAAAAAAAAAAAAAAAAAAAAGATTGTTGTGGTCATTAAATGAGATAATGCTCTTAAAACAGTGCGTGGGACTGAGAAGTCAGCCCACAACTATCTTATGAAATGGTGTGTGTGGCCTTTTAACACTCTGAGAATTAGCACTTCCTCTACAAAACCATGATAACAATCAATATCAAACTCATAAAGTGATCATTAGGATTAAATAATAAACAATACTTGCCCAATAAAAGGTGGATGATGATGATGATGATGATATTGCTATGAAAGAGGACATTACCAGGGACAGAAAGAATGAATGAGCAAGTTCTATTCCAATAAAATAGAGCTTGCCTGTGTGGGTGCGGTGACAGCAATACATAGACTGTTTTAGCCCAGCACTAATCAGATAGTAAAGGAGTACGTTAATACCACATTAACATGTGATATTAACATTAACATTTCCATGATATTAACATTTCCATGATAGAATCAAAGAGATTCCTGAATATCTGTTCATTTACACTCTGAAGCTAAAGTAAGAACTGCAATAAATCACCATATATTTTGGCCACTGTCTTGTTAGCATCAGATCTTGGGAGTTGTGAACCAAGACCCATCCCAGCAGTTGTGAATCAAACATTTCTCAATCTCCAGCATCTATTCCTCTTTCTTCCCTCAGTACCCAAAGCACAGGTTTGAGGTGCCATTTTTACTAGACATTGTGCTACTGAATTATTAGATGGGCAGAAAATCCAAAGGAATATTAATCAGTAGTGAATATGTTAGCTAAAAACTCAGTAATGAAGAGGGACTTTTAAAAACAAAGACTCTTCAGGGCCCTACAAAATAAATCTATAGTAATGTAATGATGGGTGAGGAGATTGCAATTTTGATGCAAGATTTTTTCAGTTCAGTTAAACCACAGCTCACAGGAGCTCCCTTCTTCTAAGGGTGGTCTGGTGATTACAGATTTTGCAAGACATAGATATGGCTTTCTTTAAAAATTATTTCTTACTCATGATGTGTTTCATTCTTTGTGTAACTAGAAGAATGCTGAAAGAAAATTTAGGTAAATATTTTCCTTCTCTTGGGATGGGGAAGAATTTTCTAAGCATAAAGAAGTAAAAGGGGTCACAAAGGAAAAGATAGATTTGACTACATAAGAATTGAAACCTTCCATATGTTAGGAAATGCCAAGCTAAATGAAAACTGAGAAATACCATCATTCACAAAGCATTCATGTCCATAATATACAAACCAATAATAAAACTCTAGCATCTCAGTAGAAATATGGTCTAGAACTAGACATAGATAATTTATGTTATTAGTGGAAAAAGAATTGCAAACTTAAACTACATACATTTTTCCCCTTAATAAATTAGCAAAGATTTTGAAATATGTTAATATTTTATGTTGGTGAAGGATGTTAAGACCAAGATTCTAATAACCTTCTCAGAAAAGTGATCCAATTTTTTTGGAAAGCAATTTGGCTAAATGAGAAGTAATAAAAATGTTTTCAGTCCTTGGTCCTGTGAACCCACTCCTAAGTAAACTTGGAAAATTTTCCTGTGAAATAACCAGAGTTTAAGACAAAATTTGCAGCATAAATGTATGTACTAAGGCTTTCTTTATAAAAACAAAATTTATAGGGGCGCCTGGGTGGCTCAGTGGGTTGGGCCGCTGCCTTCGGCTCAGGTCATGATCTCAGGGTCCTGGGATCGAGCCCCGCATCGGGCTCTCTGCTCAGTGGGGAGCCTGCTTCCTCCTCTCTCTCTGCCTGCTTGTAATCTCTGTCTGTCACATAAATAAATAAAAAAAATCTTTAAAAAAAAAAACAAAAAAAACAAAACAAAATTTATAGAATAGCTTATACTTGACATTATGGATTAAATAGTCTTCTATTTCTTATGAATATAATGCAGTCATATAAAAAATATTAAATTCTAGTGATCTGAGAAATCTCATACCAAAAAATTAATGGAAAAAAATCAAGATATAGAACAGGATTCATTGGAGATAGCTTTTGAAATTTTTTGGTATTGGCTTTTTGGAGTGCTGCATTGAAGTATATTCTGACACGGCATCTGGGCTCAGCAGGAAAGAAGGCTGTGATCAGTAATATCTGCCATCGGCATAAAAGGTAGGAAATAGCAGCACACATGCATTATATCTGCCATCCTTAGTAGTACATGCAACATAGTCCTAATCACTCATCAGCATATTAGTCATGTGTGCATGTGTCTGCTCATGCGTGTACGTGTAGGTGTGAAACCACTCCATTTAACTGTGATTATCTTTAGCCTGTGCTATTAGGATGATTTGGTTTTAAAATGCTTTTTTAAAATTTACTGTATTGAACACATATTGATTTTTATATTATTATTTTTTTAGATCTTCAAATTGTTCAAATGATTTTTTGAAGATTTTATTTATTCATTTGAGAGAGAATGGGGGAGATTTATTTGTTTGAGAGAGAGAGCACAGGCAGTCGGGATAGGGAGAATCAGGCTCACCACTGAGCAAGGAGCCTGACTTGGAGCTCCATCCCAGAACCCTGAGATCATGACCTGAACCAAAGGCAAACATTTAACTGACTGAGCCACCCAGGCAACCCGTTCAAGTGATTTATTTTTTTAAACAAGATATTACATTCGTTCTGGGGAAGGTGACAGGAGTAAGGGACAAAAACATAGGTAGAGAGATTTTGTAGGGGTGTTTATGTGTGTATGTGTGTGTGTTGTGTGTTTGTTTTTGTTTTCCAGGAAGTAAATGTGTTATTAAAGTTAGGAATATCTTTCCCAGTACAGGTTCCTTCAAAATCTCTTCAAATCTGCTTATGAATAAGAATGTGACCTTTTGTCTCTTATGGAAATCCAAGCACTTGAAGGAAGATTTCTGTGAATGAGCTAAAAAAAGAATCAATTTTTGTCCGTATAAATAGCCAAAGGTCCTAAAACTAATAAGACCACCTTTGAAAAGGCCAGTCTTATGCTAAGCTTTTAAAATTTTTAAACAATTAATGCCGCTTTTCTTTTTCTTTACTAATTTGTATACTTCTCAGTCATCCTCACTCTCGAAGCTGATTTTGATATTTTTAAGTTCTGATTTCTTAGCAGAGAGTAATTACCAGGTGAAGAAGGAAGCAGGTATGGTTTCTTGGCTGAATTTCTTCCACCTTATGAGGTTGTCTCAGAATTGGAAGCCATAAGCTTCAGGGAGTCAGAGACAAAGGGCCCAGATGCAGCTCTCCCTTTAATTAGCTCTGTGACATGAGACAAGTCATTTTCTCTGTTCCCTCTCAGAATTTCCACATTGGTAATATGAAAATACAGTTACTGTCCTCCAGGGCAGGATACATGAGGATAAATTAAGTAAAAGATGCAAGGTGTATAAGTTGACAGGAGGCCATCCTTCCTACTGGGTCTCTCTCCCCCATGGTAGCACACAAATCCCTCCTAAGGTGTTAACTGATAATTAGGATGTTAACTAGCAGCCAAGGAGTCAGGGATTTTTCAGTTTTTAAAAGTAAATTAAGTGGGATTGTCTCCAATTTCAGAAATGGACAGTGTTGGCAAGATGTCCAGTGCTGACCCCAGGGAGTTTGTGGGGAGGATGTCTGGCTATAATTTCCCAAATCCTCGCCCAATTCTCTTAAAACAAAATCCATTATGACAATCATATATTGCCTTTTTTTAAGTGCTTTTCGACTATAGTTGAGTGAATTTGTCACCTTGCTCAAAGATGATGTTTGCATTCCTCTGCTCCTTCATTGTATACCTATGTTCCTAGGAACATCCAGGTAAGTGTTAAGGTACTGTTAACCAAACTGAGAATAAAAACAAACTGTGTGAAGTCATTACTGGATAGGCTCCCGATAACTGGTGCCTTTTTGGGGAAAACTTAAATATGCGAAGGATACTCCCAAATCAGAGTGAGGACTCTCACTGCATCAATGCATAGGCCCCTTTCTCTTGCCTTCCATACCATGTCTATATCCAATGCAAGTTGAACAAATGCTTCCTCTGTGGAGGCACCACACCATACCTCCCTAGTCATGGGTGGACAAAAGAACAACATGCCAAGAGTTTTCATGGGCTGCATTACATCAATTTGGGAAATATTTATGTTTCCAAATTATGGAATTGCAAAAAAATTATCTAAGCTCAAATATTGAAATATGAAGAGTCTTGCTTTGCATTTATTTAAATTTTTGGTGAAATATATAAGCTAGATCTTATGCTTTATATATAAAACATCATAAATGCATTAAAACTACATTCTAGGGGCACCTGGGTGGCTCATTCATTAAGTGTCTGCCTTTGGCTGAGATCACGATCCCAGGGTCTTGGGATCAAGTTCTGCACCGGGCTCCCTGCTCGGCAGGAAGCCTGCTTTTCAATCTCCCACTCTACCTGTTTGTGTCCCTTCTTTTGCTGTGTCTCTCTCTGTCAAATAAAAAAATATATATCTTAAAAAAAAACCCTACATTCTATTTTTCCTTATTATGGAGGTATAGGAAGACCCCAAATTCACCTCCCATGGACACACAGAATCTACAATTATATAGAGAGCAAATCCTCCAGAAGAACTGAGGGCTGACTGAACAGCTTCAGCACAACAAAGTATATCAGGACCACATAGGTAAGGATAGAAAAGATGGAGACACAGTAATGAGGGGAACCACACTCCTTATGAGACAACCTGCAGTGGAGAGAGATATCACCAGAGGGATAGCTTCACCTGCCCTGGTGATGAGGGAGCACGGGGCTGGCTGAAGACAAAACAAAAGCTGGTGCCTTGCACCCCCCTCTCCATCCGCTCCCCCTCTGTCATATGTGTAGCATCCCTCAGGCAGCCCTGACTGCCATGAACAAGAAGCAAATAGTTAACTTGCAGAGCTCACAATCCTGCTAGACAGGAGTCTCCCTTGGCTTACAAATGTCCTAAATCTCACTAACAAAGGTGATTGATAGCAGGATTGTGACATCCCACCAAAAAGTCTCCCAGCTATCTTAATGTTAATAGCTGGTCTAAAGACAACATTGATCAAGCCGCAAGGGCAAGGCCTCTGGTAGGCCTCTGACAGCCAGGCACCTTGTAGGCCCTCTTTAGCATATGAAAACTCCATTGAAACCTCCCTTCCCCTCACCTTCCCCCAACTGCAGGGTACAAAACCTGCCGTCCGACCCAACCGGGGGCGGCTGCATCTCTGCCTGCCCACGGGTCCTGTCCCCGTGCTTTAATAAACCACCATTTTGCACCAAAGATGTCTCAAGAATTCTTTCTTCGTCATCGGCTCCGGACCTCAGCCCACCGAACCTCACCTAGGTTTTAGAACTTCATCACTGGGGCACAGCAAAGAAACTGTAGTTTAAAGGACAACTAGACTATTAAGTAAAGGAAATCCACTTACTCTAACCCTACAGCATCCACCTGTCTGCACCCCCGGCACAGTTAGGTGTGGCAAATTTCATTGTTGTCTCATTTTAAGAAATTGCCCCTGCGACCCTGACCTTTGGCAACCACGACCCTGATCAGCTGGGAGCCATCAACACTCAGGTAAGGACTTCCAGCAGCAAAAAGATCATAACATGCTGAAAGCTCAGATAATGTACTTTTTAGCAGTATAATATTTTTATTTTTATTTTTAAGATTTTATTTATTTATTTGACAGAGAGAGAGATCAAAAGTAGGCAGAGAAGCAGACAGAGAGAGGGAGAAGCAGGCTCCCCGCTGAGCAGAAAGTTCAATGCGGAGCTGGATCCCAGGACCCTGGGATCATGACCTGAGCCAAAGGCAGAGGCTTTAACCCACTGAGCCCCAGACACCTCAGCAGTATAATATTTTTAATCAAGATACATACATTGTTTGTAGACATAATGCTATTGTACACTTACTAGACCACAGTATAAACATAACTTTTGCATGCATTTGGGAAAACAAAAACTTCATTTGACTTGCTTTAGTGCAACATGTGTCTTATGGCAAGGGTTTAGAACTGAACCCACAATCTCTCCAAAGTAAGCCTATATTGAAAATTGCGAAGATACGGAAGCAACCCAAATGCCCACCAACAGATGAATGAATAAAAAAGATGTATATACACAATAGAATACTACTCAGTCATAAAAGAGAATGAAGTCTTTCCATTAATAGCAACATGGATGAACCTAGGGGACATTATGCCAAGTGAAATAAGTCAGACAGAAAAACACAAAGCCATATTGTCTCAAGATCATTGACCGCTAGTCAAGAAAAAATTCTTGAGACTTTTTACTGTGCAATTTAGTAAGTTTTTTCAAGTAGCACAGGGACAGGACCCATAGGCAGAAAGAGTCGTACTCTTGCTGTATGAAGCTGATGATTACATGCTTAGTGCTCAAGGGCGGTTGGGGGGGCAATTATGCAGGAAGTATGAGATCATAAATGTCTTCCTTGAATATTCTACACATAAAACTATTTTTGCAAGATTTCTCTGGTGTTTATTTCAGCTCGATATTAGCTATCAATGAGATTTACACGCAGTCATGAGACCCTTTAAGAATATACCAACCAGCACTTATTCAATCCTTATCAAAACTCTGCAGGCTATCAGTGAGCCTTCCGGGCTAAAGGTGAACATCTGTCTGCTTCTATCCCTCATCAGTGTGATTTCACTTGGATGTGGAATATAAAAAACAAAACAAGAGAACAAAAGAAAACAGACTCACAAATACAAGAAACAAACTGTTAGTTACCAGATGGCAGAATAGGTGAAGGGGATGAAGGGTTACAAACTTCCAGTTATAAAATAAAATAAGTCACGGGAATGTAATGAACAGCATAGGGAATAGTGTCAGTAATACTGTAATAACTTTGCATGATGATAGATGCAAACTAGACTCACGGGGATCATTTCATAATGTATAAAAATATCTAATCACTCTGATACACACCTGGAACTAATAGCATATTGTTTGTCAATTATATTTCAGTGGGAAAAAAGTTTAGTCTGCATAAAAATAATACTTAACCTGGCTGGTGGGGGGATAAATTATGTCCAACATTCTGGAAAGCAATTCAACAAATACATTGGAGCTTTAAGGGTTCTCATGCCATTTGATCCAGTGTACTTTCAGGAGTTATTCTGAATTCAATGATCATGTATGTAGACAACTGTTATTATCTAAAAAAAATTCATACATATTATTTATAATAAGAAAGGCAGCAACTAAATGTCCATAAAATAGAGGAAACTGTGTAAATGGTGGCACATTGTGCACTATTATGGATATTATGCATAACAATGCAGCCATTAAAATGATAATTACATACATTTTAAATAAGAAAACATGCAGACAAAATCATAATTACTATAAGGTTATAAAACTATATACATAGAATAATCCCAAACTGGTTAATATTCAATATATGCTTAACAAAAGAAAGGACTGGAAGAAAACACACAAAAAATGTTAACAAGGTTATTTCTGGGTTTGGGTGAATTTTGTGTTTTAAAATTTTTTTCACATTTTTCTAAAAATTTAAATAATGATCATATAATATCTTTCAAATAAAAAATTTCTCCACCTCCGCCAAAAGAGATTTTCTCTGAAAGATTATAATTTTTTAATACAATATCCACCCAAAATGTATGCATATTTTAAAAAGTGTCACATAGCATTTTATGTAAAATTAAAGATATTTCTTGATAAAAATGTCATTGTAGGGGCACCTGGGTGGCTCAGTGGGTTAAAGCCTCTGCCTTCAGCTCAGGTCATGATCCTGGAATCCTGGGATCGAGCCCCACATGAGGCTCTTTGCTCATCCAGGAGCCTGCTTCCCCTTCTCTCTCTGCCTGCTTGTGATCTCTCACTGCTAAATAAGTAATAAATTAAAAATCTTTTTAAAAAAATGTCATTGTTGGGGCGCTTGGGTGGCTCAGTGGGTTAAAGCCTCTGCCTTCGGCTCGGGTCATGATCCCAGGGTTCTGGGATCGAGCCCCACGTCGGGCTCTCTGCTCCGCAGGGAACCTGCTTTCTCCCCTCTCTCTCTGCCTGCCTCTCTTCCTACTTGTGATTTCTCTCTGTCAAATAAATTTTAAAAATCAAAAAAAAAAAAAAAGTCATTGTGGAGCCTTGAAAAGAAAAGCTTATCCAAAATAACGTATTAAGAATGCTTAAATGTTGCCTGTGTATATCTTTAAAAATAAATACTTATTTCTACTAGAATCGATTTATTAATATTTATATTTTGCCTGACAGAAGTGATGTGTTTCCAGTTATTCAGTCTTCTCACCAGTAGACATCATTCTCCAAAACAGGAATAGTAAACCTAAAATTTCCCCCTTTTTTTTTTCTGTTTACTTCTAGGCATTACTATGATTTACTAGGGGAAAAAAAATCTTAAATCATCTTCTTAAGATCAAGTCACAACTGATTCAGAAATTGTGAGATTTACATTGGTCCCATAGTATCATCTCAGTGATGCTTGCAATGAAGTAGGTGATCAATCCTGCATATGGCCAACCAGGCAAAGGGTTAAACACTTCAGTCCATGTTGCCCTGGAACTGCTGCCAATCGGCACCAATTAAGCTTAATGGAACCATAGGAAGATGAGCATAATGGTAGCATGCTTCGGAGTCCCCAGAAGATGCAGGGGTACAAACTACCATCACAGACATAAATTAAACAAATAGAAGTGGGGCGAGAAGGTACAGACAGATGTGAGGGTCAGCCTGGGCTTTGGTGCATGAGTTCTCTATGTCAGTGGCTTAATCTGGTGGAAACTTCCATCCCAGTCTGGACTGGCAGCATCTCAGTTGAAGTGGGATAGTGTGTAACCCCTGGTATGTTATCTAAAGCTATAGAGATATGCTTTTTCTTCCTACGTGGCCAGGTGACCATACTTGATAACAGACATCTTTCATAGTGTACTTGGACTCCAGAAAAGCAGATTGAGATCATTCTCCACCCCACCCACCCTGCCCTGATTTTTACTCTTTTGTCCCATTCCCTGCTCTGATCAGACCCAACTTTTCTGGGCGAATATAAAGGCAAACAAACAACAGTATAAATACCTTGCTGAATAAGTTTGACAAATTTGAAGAGCACAGTCAATGGTTTAGGAAATAGGGTTAATGTCCTTAAGTTTTAAGACAATGTGGAGATAAGTCACATATTATTCCTTTACTTCTTACATCTATATACTTATGTTTACATCTATATCTATCTATATCTTTCAAAACAAGCATTTATTGAACATCTACTACACACCAGGCTCTATCTAAAGTACAAGGGCATTTGTACACAGACATGTTAATAAAAAGGGTATTTCCGGGGCACCTGGGTGGCTCAGTGGGTTAAGCTGCTGCCTTCGGCTCAGGTCATGATCTCAGGGTCCCGGGATTGAGTCCTGCATCGGGCTCTCTGGTCAGCAGGGAGCCTGCTTCCTCCTCTCTCTCTCTGCCTGCCTCTCTGCCTACTTGTGATCTCTCTCTGTCAAATAAATAAATAAAATCTTTAAAAAAAAAAAAAGGGGTATTTCCACAGTGTACATTGTATCAATACCAAGTTACAAGCTGAACACACCAAGACAGGAATAATTAGATCTAACCAGGACGTGTGGGAATGGTCCTCAGTGTGATCTTTGGGCTAAGCGCTTTAGGTTAAAAAGAGTTTGCCCTGAAGGTGAGTGTAGAAGGGAACTAGAGACAGAGAAAAGGTATTCAAAGGTGCAGATGAATGGACCAATAATGATGTACTCAGGAACTCCAAGTAGTTCACACAGACAATAGGGTGCAATGTGGGTAAAAGAGATAGCGAAGGACTGTGTTTGCCAACCTAAGCCTCTACACTTCTTCCTGTAAGTAAAGAATAGCTGTTGAAGTATTTAGCAAGGATCCAATCTGCAGATCAAAGTGAGTGCTCTAGAAGCAAAGGGCGGGGGTAGATTGAATGGGATGTACACTGGGAGGACAGTTAAGCAGGCAATTGTTAAAGCTCCTATGGGAGATATCAGAGGCCTGACATGACTTTAGACTAAAAGAGGGTAGCTTCAAAAAGAAAAGAAGAAGAGCATTAGATGTTTAAATTTCAAAATCTGTTGTACTAAAGCTGAGGACAACATGGGGATTAGAGAAACTGAGAAATGGACTAGGGAGGCCAGGATGCAGCCTTCATAAGGAGAGAAGAGAGGAGAGGGGGTGAGGGTGGGCTCTATATGCACAGGCATGTGTTACATTGCATCCAATCAGAAATAATGCCCTTTACCTGGAACTAAAACCTATTACCATGGCTTGACTGGAAATAAATGCAGCAATAAATTCTGATGTTGCAGAAAAAGAAATAGGAAGAAAAGAGAAAAACTCATTTTGTTATAGATTAATCTTCTATCACTGGGGCTTGGGTCCTGCTGTTTAGTAGCAGGACTAAATCTCTCTGTTCCCAGATCTCTTTTCTGCAAAGGCTCACACTTGGTTGGTCTCAGAGGCAAGGAAGAGTCAAATCACCTGTTCAGCCTTCCTATAATTCCTCCAGGGACCAGAATGAACATCAGATCCTTTTAGAAATTCACAGTCTACCCTGCCCTTGACCTCAGGAATTCCAAGTCAGTGTGTTCTGATCTTCCTCCTCTTGGCTCCAGCCTTATATGCCCAGATGGGAAGAACTCCTGTGTTAACTCTTTCCATTTGGACCTGAAAGATCCAGCTAGGCCCTCAGCTACTTGCTGGTCCCCTCAGGATGGTATTTTAGGAAGCTCATTCTGGATACTGAATAACAATGTATTTGAGAGAAACAAGAGCAACAAGCAGGTGGTGATTGCCTGGACTAGATGGTGGCTACACTGAGGAAGAGAAAAATACAGATTTGAGAGATATTTGCCAGAATTTCAGGGGCCGATTCAAAGGGGGTATTGAAGGAAAAAGAAGAGTCAAGGAAAACTTTCAGGTTTTGATCTAAACAATTGGGTAGATGGTGGTTTCATTCATCAAACTAGAGAACACAGGATATAGGATGTTCAATTGTAGACCTTGTGAAGTTGAGGTACTTATTTGGCCTCTAAGTGGAGAGGTCTGGTAGTCTGGAAATCCACACTTGGAGGTCAGAAGAAAAATCTGAACAGGATAAATAATTCTGGTATCATCAGCATATAGATCACAAAGTTAGTATCTCCCTAGGAGAATGAATAGAGCACAAATAACCAGAACCCAGAGGAAGATCCAGATTTTAAAAAAATTAGAGAACAAAGGAGACTTTGGAAAAGAAAAAGAAAGTTTACTAGAAGGGACAAGACCAACCAGGAGAGTAAAATGTATTTAAAAAGAAGTACAAGGAGCAGGGTGTGGCTAACACTTAAAACACTGCTGAAAAATGAAATAAGATCATCGCTGAAGTGTTCATTCATTTGAGAGACATGGAGGCTAGTGGTGACCTTGGAGAGAGCAGCTGCAGTGAAGCAGTAAGAATACAAATAGAGATAAAAATTGGAGAGGAGAGGGACGCCTGGGTGGCTCAGTTGGTTGGACGACTGCCTTCGGCTCAGGGCGTGATCCTGGAGTCCCGGGATCGAGTCCCACATCGGGCTCCCAGCTCCATGGGGAGTCTGCTTCGCTCTCTGACCTTCTCCTCGCTCGTGCTCTCTCTCACTGTCTCTCTCTCTCGAATAAATAAATAAAATCTTTAAAAAAAAATTTAAAAAAAAAAAATTGGAGAGGAGAAAAAATGGGAAGAAAGAGAGAGACCAAGTATAGAAACATGTTCACTAAGTTTGCCTGTCAAAGGTTGGGGAGAAAAAGCACAGTGGAGAGGGACATGTAATGAAGATAGGGTATAACTGAGAAGATGAGGCATCATCATAATAATTGGAGAGCAATTCTAAGGCAGCCATGCAAAACAAATGTGAACAAATGTGGAACAGACCATAACAGTAGGGCGTGGAAGAAATCAGAGGAAGGGAGCAAGTGTTATGAACCTGGGTGATTGCAGAGCAAGTACCAACAAGACATGGAAATCAAGAGAACTGGGTTCAAATTCTTGCTCTGGCACTTCCTAATGTCTCCTCATGCATAAAATGGTGGATAATCCTTACCTTTTTGAGATAATCTGCAAAAAAAGTATACTTGCCACATAGTAAAAACTTGGCACACCTTAGTTTCTTTCTTTCTTTTTTTTTTTTTTCATTTGCAGGTTAAAAGCAAAGGAGCAAGAAGACTTTAATAGTAGGATATATGTATGTAAAATATAAAAACCTCACATAAAAAAGAATTTTTGTATTTTCATATTTAAAATACACTAAGGTGAAGTCCTACAATAATGTCCATACCTTGTATTTCACACCACTTTAAAATGTGTCCTGTCATCTCATTTTAGTCACAAAACAAGTCTATGAGGGAAGTAGGACAAGTATTCTTATCCCTTGTTAAAGATGCAGAAACTGGGGCATGCTGAGGTTAGGGAACAACCCATCCTCGGTTGTTAGCAGTGGAGGCTGGGCTCAAACTGGTCCCCAGAGTTCAGTGCTTTGTTTAGGAGCCTGTAATATGCAGATAAAAGCTAACTGCAGTCTCAGTAGCACATCTAGAACAATGTTAAGTCAGAAATTATTTGGTACTTACTCCTCAGTTTTTAGAAATGAATACGTTAGTTTAAGTTTCACTCAGCTGCATTTCATATCATCACTACAACAATTAATTCTCTGGTATTGAATTCTCCTTGCCTCTGAGACTAACCAACTATTTTCCTTTAAACTAAGGAGACAGGGAAGCAGAGAAATTTAGTACCCCAGCAGCAGGACCTGAGCCCCAGTGATGGTGTGAAAAAAATAACACACCTATCCAATGATGACACAGTAATCAGGGAGAGGAATTTTGGTTAAAATATCCAGAAGAGGGGCACCTGGGTGGCTCAGTGGGTTAAAGCCTCTGCCTTTGGCTCAGGTCATGATCCCAGGGTCCTGAGATCAAGCCCCACATTGGGCTTCCTGCGCAGTGCGGAGCCTGCTTCCACCCCAGCCCTCTCTGCCTGCCTCTCTGCCTATTTGTGGTCTCTGTCAGTTAAATAAATAAAATCTTTTTTTTTTTTAAGATTTTATTTATTTATTTGACAGACACAGATCACAAGTAGGTGGAGAGGCAGGCAGAGAGAAAGAGGAGGAAGCAGGCTCCCCACTGAGCAGAGAGCCCGATGCGGGGCTCGATCCCAGGACCCTGGGATCATGACCTGAGCCAAAGGCAGAGGCTTTAACCCACTGAGCCACCCAGGCGCCCCATAAATAAAATATTTTAAAAAAATAAAGTAAAATATCCAGAAGAGAGGATTTCTAGCAAAATGGAACTGCAAATGAAGTCAGAGATCAACCCAAGCCATACTATTTCTACTACCACTATTACTAGATATGCATCTACTAGATACATACAGATGTGTAGCTATGGATATACGGAGATAGATGATAGAGAGATAAGTAAATAACAGCAGAAGTAATAGCACTACCAGTAATAGCAGTACATGGGAGAAGTCAATTTCATCATTTCTTCTACTCCTCAAAAAAGACATAACACAAATTTATGATTTTCAAACTTTAAAAAATGAGACCCAAATGAGTAACCTGGAAGATCAAGTGGAAGGAATTGCTGGAAAATTTCTATTCAAAGGGCTACTACAAATTATGAAAAAAAGAAAAATTAGATGAGGTAGGCAGACTTAAGGTACATAACACAAAAATGATAGGAATTCCAGGAAAAAAGTTGCAGATTGAGGATAGATGCTAATTAAGCACAGAAAACTAATGTCCCTGAGTTGATAGAAGAGAATAGATTTGAAGGGCTTGCTGAGTTCCTCATCTACACATAACAGAGGAAACCAGAAAATAATAGATTACTATCACCTTATCTAGAGAGAAAAGTACAGCAACCCAAGAATCCTAAAGACCTCCAAGATACCACTTACAAGCCAGGTTAAAGGAAAGGTATTTGCCAAAAAGCCAGAATTCAGATAGTTCCCACTGAAAATAGTACTCCATACATACCAATAACCAAACAGCAAATTAATAAGAAGAAAGAAAAAAGGAAAGATGAAGACAGAAGGGAACAGCAGTGATTTTAACTTTGCAATATACATATTTAAATTTAAATAGATAATAACTGTGTATAAAATACATCCTAAATAAGAATCATCAGGGAAAAAAACAGTTATGCTACAAGTGAAAATCCTATAGTTTGGAAAGTAAAAAATTATCTCAACAAAACTAAGGAAGTAGGGTGGTAAAGAAGAAAGAAGTAAGGTAAAAGTTTTCTGTATATCACATTTATATGGGGTAGGCTAGTATGAGAAAAGTAAAAACATTCTATAACTGCCTGTTAGATTGGGGCAAGTCTCAGGATAATTGGGAAAACAGTTTCTTATTATCATGCAATAATATATAAATAGGCATCTATGAGTGTTGGGAGAAGGATAACTACTAGTTGAATGGAATACTGCAGAAGAACTTCTAAATTAATGCAAGGGGCAGGAGCAAGAAGGCAAATAATGGTATCAAGTCACAAAAAATTAAGAAAAACACTAAAGAAATCTTAGAATAAAACTAATAGTTACCACAGTGAAATTAAAGAATAAAACATGATAATGATGATATAAAACTCTGAAGAAAAATAAGAAACATGAATTGAAATGCAAAAATTCTTATTAAAATATTAACAAATAGACTTCTGCATTGTATCCAAAGAAAGTAATTCCCTCTGATCAAGTAGTATTTACTCTGGGATTTCAAGAATTTTTCAAAATCAAAAGGTTTTAGTAAAATAGCAAGAAAAAGAAACAACTTGAATATGGTAAAACAACTTACCAAAGCTTATCGTAAAATATTTCAAAATTATGAAACAATAAAGACTTTCTCATTAAATTCAGATATGGATGCTTGATAACACCATTACCATTCAACATTGTTTTAAGACCCTAGAAAATGCAATAAGACAAGAAAATGAAATACTCTGTATAAATTGGAAAAGATTAAAAACTTAGTTTATATTTACTGATGACATTACTGTATACCTAAGGAATCCAAGAGACCCCAATGAAACATTACTAGAATTTAGTAAGACATATAGTAGGATGGCTGAATGCATAATAAATGAAAGAAAGGTTGAATCCATAATAAATGTACTAGATAATAAATATTACTAACATATACTAGTTTTTTCCTCCATTTTCACTAGCTACTGAAAATATTCCACTCACAGTGCTAATGAAAACAAATAAAACAAGAACATAAGACCTGCATGAACAAAATAATAAAATCTTATTGAATGATTTTATGTCCATAGATAGGAACACAGTATGATTAAAATGTCAAATCTCTTCAAATAAATATATATAGGAAATTCTGAAGGGATAAAGAGTTTGGGTAATATAATATTAAAGTCAGTACAGATGAATTAATGTCCAAGAATAATGGGGAAAAGTTATTTATAAGAAAAATGAAGAGGAGGGTTTGCCTAACTGGGTATAAAAATATATACTAAAGCCACTATAATTAAATAATACAGTACTGACACAGCAATGAACAAAGTAGATCAGTGGAACAGAGAAAAAAACCCTGAAATACACACCAATATATAAGGAATTTAATCTATTATAAAGACAGAACTTCCAATCTATGAAAAAAGTATAACTTAAACAATTAATAATGTAACACTGACAATCCATCTGAAAGAAATAAACTAAGACCCCTATCCCCTACAATGCTGACATGGAATCTAAAATGGATAAAAGACTTACATGTAAAAATAATATAATAATTATTTTATAAAAGGAAATTTAAGGGTTGGGAAGATGTTTTAAACCAAATAGCCCAAAGCTCTAAAAGTCAAGAAAGATAGAGCTAAATAAGTGTGATGTTTAATTTTATGTGTCAATTGACTGAGCCAAGAGACGCCCAGATAGCTGGTAAACCATTATTCCTGCGTGTGTCTGTGAGAATGGTTCTCGACATGATTAGCATTTGAATCCATTACACTAAAGATCTGCCCTCACCAATACTCGAGGGTGTGATCCAGTTCTTGAGGGCCAAAATAAAACAAAAAGTGAGAGGCAGGGCAATTCCTTCTCTGTTCTTAAGCTGGCATGTTCACCTTCTACTACTCTTAGATTTTTGGACCTCCTGGCCTTCGGGCTCAAACTCTATTATACCACTGGCTTTCCTGCAGACAGCATATCATGGGACTTCTCAGTCTCCATAACATGTGAGCCAATTCCTGATGAATCTCCTCTTATATCTATCTATCTATCTATCATCTATCCTATTGGTTCTATGTCTCTGGGGAATTCTGCACATTTATAACAGATTAATATCTTCATTAAACAAAGATCTCATAGAAAATCATAAAAACATAATAGAATATGACAACTCTCAGAAAGGCAAATAAAATCATTAGTACACATATGAAAGGAGGTTTAACCTCCAAAGAAGTCAGGAATAAATAACTAAAGTAACAATCACTTAACTAACAGTAATTTAAAATGATGATGATATCTGTTGCTGTTAAAGATCCCATATAGGGGCACCTGGATGTCTCAGTGGGGTAAGGCCTCTGCCTTTGGCTCAGGTCATGATCCTAGGTCCTGGGATCAAGCCCTGCATCGGGCTCTCTGCTCGGCGGGGAGCCTGCTTCCTCCTCTCCTTCTGCCTGCCTCTCTGCCTACTTGTGATCTCTGTCTGTCAAATAAATAAGTATAATCTTTAAAAAAAAATAAAAAGATCCCATATAAAATTACCTACAAACAAATTGGTAAAAATACAAACTGTTATAACATTTTGGGAAAACAACTGGTATGTCTATTAAAATTTAAAATACACATGTTTTGGCCCAGTAGCAATAGTCCTAGAAAATAAACACTTCCAGTATATATAAGAATATGATATTTATGTAACATTGTTTTAGTGGCAAAGATGGAAACAAAGAAAGACCGATCCATTCAGGAATAAATGAAAAAACTGCAGTGCATCTACAATATGTAACACCGTGAAAATCATTAAAAGAATGAATTAGATCTCCACTAACTGATTTGGAGGGATTTCCAATACGTATAGTTAAATGAGGAAGGCATAGTGAAACTGTATATGATAGAATATCATTTTCTTAAAATGAAAATGACTCTCCTAAAACCCTGGTTACTATATACTGTGTGTGTGTGTGTGTGTGTGTGTGTGTGTTTCTTACAGTTCCTCTACCCTCTGCACATGACATTCCCTGCTTAGAATGCTCTTCCCTCCAATTGTCTCCTTCCCATCCCCACTATCAGGCCACTTTCTCAGGCCACTAGGCTTCCCTAGTCCCCAAGCTGAGTTTAGGTCCCCTTCTTATTTGGCTCCTTACATCTTCTCCCTCGATCACAGATCTCCTGACATGTTATAGTGCATGTACGACCAGGGAACATCCATCTTGTTTACCCTCAGCTTCTGACATAGCTTCTAACACATACTAGGGGCTCAAAGTTCAATCAATATCAATTGAATGAGCAAACAATTCCCTTATAAGATTCTCAAGGATACAGGAGCGCCTGGGTGGCTCAGTGTGTTAAGCTGCTGCCTTCGGCTCGGGTCATGATCTCGGGGTCCTAGGATCGAGTCCCGCATTGGGCTCTCTGCTCAGCAGGGAGCCTGCTTCCCTTCCTCTCTCTCTGCCTACTTGTGATCTCTCTCTGTCAAATAAATAAATAAAATCTTTAAAAAAAAAAAAAGATTCTCAAGGATACAGCCAATCATTTACTTCATATATATCTTCCTCCACTTCTGAGATTGGAGTCAGGTTCTACTGCAAGGACTACTTATTGAGTATATGGATACATGATAGGAAGTATCATAGTTATGATATGAAAAAGAACTAGATAGAGCAGACTTAGAGAATATTCAAGATGACAGGCCATCTATGATGTTTAAGAGAATAGGAGAACTTTTAAGGACTAGAATATGTCATACTTAAGTCTGATTTGAGACATTTTTCCTCTGTAAACCACTTGAGTGTTGAGGGATGAATATACTTATAACTAGAGCTACTGCTGAAGAGATTGGTTTCCACAATCCTATATAGCCTGTGACAACGCATCCCCCTGACCCCCAATCTATAAATAAGGCATGGACACCAGATCTAAACACGTCTAATTTTATTTTCTTTCCTAAATTTGAAATTGTGAAACTGAGAGACTCTAGGGCCAAAGAATATACAAAATCAGGGCCAAATCATTGCTATAGCAGGACAAAGCCAATGACAAGCCTTAACTTGAGAGAACAGAAGGGCCCATGCATAGCACAAAGAAGCAGATAAATGAAGCAAGTATGCAGAGATGACAGATTATCTAGTACCATAAGACATGAAGAGGGCAGCCTCATTTATCTATGTATCTATTCAAATATTTCCTGAGGATTCACGAGCAAATAGGACAATGAAAGTCATTGCTTTCATAGGGCTTGATGTCCTATAAAAAGGACCGATTGAAACTGATTATGGATGGGGGCACCTGGGTGGCTCAGTGGATTGGGCCTCTGCCTTCAGCTCAGGTCATGGTCTCAGGGTCCTGGGATTGAGCCCCACATCGGCTCTATGCTCGGCGGGGAGCCTGCTTTCCTCTCTCACTCTCTGCCTGCCTCTCTGCCTGCTTATGATCTCTGTCTGTCAAATAAAAAAATTTTTTAAAAAAAAGAAAGAAACTGATTATGATGAAGTTTCATCAATGTTACGATAGGGAAAGTTCAGAATACTATGGGAACATAAAACTGGGGAACCCAACCTGATCGAGCCCTTGGACTTTCCAGATCCAATCCTTTTGTGGTCCAGCTGTATCTTATTTCTTCTCCTTTGGCATCTATGAGATTCCTCTTTATCTCTTCAAGAATAAGCTCTATTTTCACTTGAACCAGCACACTAGATACCTAATACATTTTGTCTGCCCCATAATCTTTTTAACGCTGTCATTTTAGGAAATGTCCTTTCTTGTCCAGGGGACTCAGAATCATTTTTGTGGGGACTGATAGAAGAGAATGGAGAGAGAGAGTCTCTGTCCTTACAGGATCTCAAGCACAAAAGACCTTTTAAGGCTGGAGCTGCTGGGACCACCCTTGCCACACTTGGAGAGGGCTTGCCTGAGCATGAAGACACCACAGAGGACGGCAGAGAAGAGAGATTCAGAAAGAGACAAAGATGCCTGATGACATCTTTTTAAGTATCTCTAAGGCTTTCTAGTTACACGAGCCAATATTCATTTTGTTTCTAAAGTTAAATGAGTTGCTTTCAGTCACAACTAAGAGCATCCTTATTAATACAGCTATTTCTGAATAAATTTCCGTTCTGTGCACAAATTATCTCTGATCCAAATGGCTTAGTGTGTTTGGGGACAGGGAAGACAAAACTTACTTGTCCTTGTCCTATCTTTCCCTACTCTTTCCTACAACAAATGGGTTGTAGTAACTCATTTGCAGAATACTTATTGTGACAGTTCCTCACATGGTTTTTTCCTGTGGCCTTCCTACAATTTCTGTAAAGTGGGTATTATTACCGCCATTTTTTAGTGGTGTTCCAAGGTTGATTAGCTACAAAGTGACTGATTTAGTACCTGGAAAGGCATTCTTGCACCATTCCACATCTCAGATTCCTACTCCCTCTAGATTCTGTCCCCTCCCATGCCAGTGCCACTATAATCAGCCTCCAGCTCCAGCCCTACTCCCTTGAGGTATCAACTGGAAAATGCCCACAGGAAAATTATGAATCTATTTAATTATCTTTTTCAAAGAACTAGAATCATAGCATAAATTTTATTACTCAGCTACAGTTTAATTTTAATATGCAAATTTTTGATAAGTTAATATTATAATCAGATTTTTTAAGAACCTTAAATCACGCCAAGTTTTTTTTTTTTTAATGTAGTGAATAAATGCATATTTTTTGAAACTCAGCAAAAATATCTGAAAATAGTTACGGCAATAACACACATAGGTATTCATCAGATGACAGACAGAAATATTATTTTATCCAGATTCCTTCTCTTAAGAATACAGAAGTCCTGAGCAAAAAAATAAAACAAAGAAAATTGAAACTATTTATTTTGAAATGAAAAATTTCCTGTTCTACTGAGAGATTGGTCCTTAAAGCTGTAGGATTTAGGGAACAGAATAATTTTTTGCTCCATTACTCTAAAATATGCCAAAGAAATAATAAATTTGGATTGGAACATTTAAAATATTATTTATTTTAAAATTTCACTGATGATTAAATTTATGTTAAAATTCACTGCACTTTATTTTCTTGACAACCTAATAAAATGAAACTCTCTCTTTCAGATTCCATTATATTTTAGTCCCCTAGAATTCCATTTGGATAGTCTTTTGTTTTCTTGTGTCCATCTTTGAAGAATGATACCATCAGTTTTGCAAATGCAAGCCCTCCACTAAGTCACCTGCTAAATAAGCCAGACATCATCACCACTTAACTCATTTTTACTTTGATGAGCTATTAATTAAAGTTTTATTTCAAAGTATAAATATTACTATTTGTTGCCCATAAGATATCCTGGTATCATTTGTTAAATCTTCATATTTGTGCTCATGAACCACAATTTCTTCATTAAAATATCACTGTATGAAGCAAAAGAAACAAATCTAGAAATTTTTTAAAAAGATTTTTATTTATTTATTTGATAAAGAGAGCGCACAAGTAGGCAGAGAGGCAGGCAGAGAGAGAGGAGGAAGCAGGCTCCCCGCTGAGCGGGGAGCCCTATGCGGGGCTTGATCCCAGGACCCTGAGATCATGACCTGAGCCGAAGGCAGAGGCTTAACCCACTGAGCCGACCAGCCGTCCCAAATCTAGAAATTTTTACTAAATCCATTCTGAACATCCTCCCCTTTTTTTTTGGTTAATTTAAGCTAAATCTATCTAAGAATTTTTCTGAATTTATTTCCATCTCACTTACCCAAAGCTTAAACGTGAAATAACATACAGAGACAGTAGACTCAGTTCTGTGTGCAAAGTATTGTCAATGCAACAGGATTTTGAAGATTCCTCATCTCTCAAAATTTAAATCACTTAATACTGTTGAGAGCAGGCACTTTTGTACCTCTTTGCATTATCACTGTCAAATGCTAACATCTGGTCATGGATTAACAAAGCAGATTTCCTGTTAGCGTGAATCACTAAAGGAATGGAACAGTGAATCAATGTGTTTTGGTAGGAAAGTGGAGAGGCAGGAAGAAAGTTCAAAATGACCCTGTGGAGCTTTTGAGCAGCCAGGGAGCATCAGGAAAGCTCTGAGCCACTAGACTCAGAGTAGGAAGGGGCTACAAGGTGGGGCAGGTAAAAGGACCTTCAAAAAAACCCACAAAAATTTTCACCAACCTCACATTTTAGATAGCATTAATTCTATTTAGTGACATTTTCAAAATGTATATGAGGATCCAGAAGACATTGAGAACTATGTAGGGGGAGGTGGATTATTCTCTTAATTAAGCTCATGGAGATAGCTGGCTGACTTCAGCAATGAAATGTAATTTATTCTTTTCTCCATTCTCTCCTATGCACATTCTGTTACACCTTCCTGAACAAGCTGAAAATTCAATAAATAAATACATTCATTAATGATTTTGTGTAACCCAAAAGGAGAGGAAAGCTGCCGGAGCCACTCCACAGGTCTCCCACTTTGCCAGTACCGATTACAGTAGTGCAGGACTGACAGCACGAACCCGCCTGTGGGGGGCCGAGGCTGCTGTGGCCACCGCTGCTCTTTGCAGCTGCTGCGGCTGGAGCCATCCTAGAGGAGCTGCCTCTTTGGCCTTAAAATTGGCACACCCATGGTGCCTGAGAAAAGAGAAATTTAAATGTATTCACGTTAAGTTCTTCCTTCTTCCCCATCATTATGCACTAAGAGATGTTCTAGTAAAATTCAAGACATCAGCTTAGAATATGTTAATGCTCATAAATTAAATTGCTCACAGAAGGTGATCAATTTTTAATGTTTACACTCAAGATGTTCTTTTTAATTAACACTTAGCTACATTTGTACTCTCTGTTCACCTCAAAAAATGTCTGAACTTGCAGAGAACTGCAATAAGTTGTAAGACATCAAACTGCAGTCATTTTCAAAGTTGCACCCTTCAACTAAAGAGAAAGGGCTGAGCTTCAGAGACTGACATCATAAACAAACCTAACTTACTCTTAGGAAATAGTGGGAAGCTACTCCAAGTGGGTAGATATTTTTGGAAAGTCACCTATATTTGTCACATGAAGTGGAAATTGCCCATCCGTAAAAGCCAATGATACATTCTGAGACATATACATGAAAATTAAAACTGATTTCCAAATCAAATGAGCAAAAAGCTCATGATATAGGAATCCACTGATTTATACATAACATTAATTGATCACTTGTTAGCCATATAGGACTATAAAAAACATTGTTTACGAGCTGTGTTACTTTTAGAAATTCATCTACTCATCACTAAAAATGGTAATAATACCCACATGATGGTTTCCCGTGATGATTAAATAACTTATGAGGAGTGCTTATCAGCGCTTTATGTATATTACATACTAAATAAATATTTGTTTCTTTCTTGTGTATCTTACTGTACTTATTTACATTGTGCTTCTTGGTACTTTCTAACGATGAGAGTAAGAGTATGTCAGAAAATACGTACTTATCTCACTGTGGAGAATATTGATTCTGGTACAGTGTAGGGTCCTGCTCCAAGACAGGGACAAATGAGGGAAGCAGAACCAGGGCTTTGAAGTATTCTGAAAAGGAAAAGTATAATGTGTCATTTTTAAAGAAAAGTGAGTCTCAGTAAAAAACAGAAATTCATGGGCCATGAGGGTCAGAATAGCTTTCATGGTGGTGCTTCTGCCAATTCAATTCTATAGAAAGTAAGAGCAGAAGAACATAAAGAGGGAATAAAAGAATAATTTTCAAAAATAGGATAGAGTCTTCTCATCCTTATATTCTCTCTGTCTGAATTGCAAGTTTTTAAGGATCTGTAAGAGTATCTCTCCTGGAGGGATCTCCATGTTTGTCCTAGTTTTCTGCGAGAAGAAATTTCAGGCTTCGAGATGATAGTAACAAAGAAGAATTGGCACCAAAAAGGGTGGGTGGGGCCAAAATAGAATTTGCAGACTGAGGAAAGTGTGATTTGGGCAAAATGGATGGAAATTTTTATCTCTGCATATGCTCAAACTAGCTGTTGGGTTGGTAACATATTAAATTATAAATGTATAATTTTTGTACTGGTGCACTAACCTGCCTAGGAAGTTTTCACGATCTATATTTGGAAAAAAACATCCGAAAGTGTGAGTTTTTCCATCTATAAATAACTTCTATGTGTAATTCCAATAATTCACACAAGTCTTACTTTCAGATGCCTTTGGAAAATTTTGGCTAATGACTTATTTAAATTATTATTCTTTAAACCCATAAAAAAATCAGTTGTCCACTAGACAAGTCAATGAAATCATACACCCTTATAATACTTAAAACCAAAGCTATAAGAGAGCTTCCTGATCCCCTGTTTCTGGGATAGTCATTATAATGTGCCCCATGTTGAACCAGAAAAAATCATTTTATCTAATCACAATTCATCTACTTGTATTTTACCCAATTTCCCAAATACTTTCTTCTTCTTTTTTTTTTTTTTAAAGATTTATTTATTTATTTATTTATTTGACAGAGAGAGACCAAGCAGGCAGAGAGGCAGGCAGAGAGAGAGAGAGGAGGAAGCAGGCTCCCTGCCAAGCAGAGAACCCGATGCGGGACTCGATCCCAGGACCCTGAGATCATGACCTGAGCCAAAGGCAGAGGCCTAACCCACTGAGCCACCCAGGCGCCCCTCCCAAATACTTTCTAAGGATTGCAATGTGAAAAAAAAGTTCTGACAGCAGGACAGACTATAGCTATGTGAAGTTTTATCTTCTGAAGTAGGTGGTTTGAGATTGGTAGGAAAGTAAACCCCCCCTCCAAAAAAAAATTAGTCTTCAGTGACTTTTTTGTTAGTCTAACAATGCATTTTAAATCTGGATTTGTGGAGGAAATGATGGTATTTTACAAATAAGAATCTTAGACCAGCAAGAATTCTTTTGGTTTAGGATTTTCAGAGGTTCACCCAATTAGAATTAACACCTAACATTCCTTGAAATTTTTATTTTTCATTGTGTTGAGCTATTTCAGATTTCCTTTCTATCACATCCAAGTCACACTGGGTAGTTACACCATCTAACCTGTAGAAGAACAAGAGTTGAAGTGTAAAATAAGAACCCTGATCAATGTTTTGTAACTTGCTGCACAATAGATCTAGCTGAGTAACTTTCAGAAACATGCAATACCCATGTCCTGTGCAGGTCAGGTCCTAGTATTAATAATTTTACTAACTCTACCCAGATGACTTGAATGTGCAGACAGAATTCAAAGCAACTGCTTCTGCTACAACTTTTTTTTTTTTTTTTTTAAAGTAAAGAGCCTTTCAAGGGCATTGTTCACTGTTGTTGTTGTTCACTGTTCCCTGAAGATGAAGAGTGGTCAATAAGTTAGATTCTCAACTGTTTCAACCCACTGGGGGTTGGCAGACTTCTTCTGTAATAGGCCAAATATCTCAGGTCATAAGGTCTCTACCACAATTACTTAATTCTGCTGGGCTCCATTACAACTACTGGATCCTGTCATTGTATGCATAACCAGCCAGAGACCAGATGAAACATACAGGCCTGGCTATGTTCCAATAAAACTTTATTTACAGAAACAGGTGGTGGATGGGTTTGGCTGCCGGCTACTAGTCATAATTTGCTAAATCTTTCAGTATATCACCCTGCAATTCAACTCTTGCAGCCTTTTGCAATTTTATTGTTGTAGTCTTATTTCATAGTTTCAAAACATTATTTAATGCAAAAATATTGCCATGGACTAAATAACTAAGTAACTATTATATATGATTATTAAAGAAACTGCGTAAATAAGAATGACCCAAATAATAATCTATGTACTTTTGATGAGATTACCATCTGTAATGATGTCAGTTATTAGGGGATTTAATTACACTTTATCTAGGCAGGCTAATATAACTTTATAAAGTATGCCTACTAGGTACAAAGTGATTAAATAGAAATTCCCTAGTGCTACAACTACTAGAGTAGAATAACTGTTTAATTGTTTTTCTAGAAAGTACCATGGTCAACGGGAGGAAATATTTGGTATATACAGGGCCCTCTTCCTTTCTAGGAAAGACATTGCCAATCAGTTATAGCTAAGACTAGATGCGGCTTTGCAATATTTCCTGATATTGCTCAAGGCAGTCACTACAAATCAGAGTTAGCAGACAAGATGAAATCTATGTGAGGTTCTTAGCCCACTAGGAGATGTTTTTTTCCAGCTCAGACAACAAGCAGGAAATTATTCTTCTCTCCAGGGGTATAAACACCCTTCCCATCACTGCAGCGAGGAGTTAGCTGATCTCACAGAGGGAACGTTAAGCCATGTGTGCATGTTAGAGATTCAGGGAACTGCAACAAGCCATGTCTTATCCAAAGCATGTGGTCGGCATTCCACATAGCATATTGGGATGAGAGCCAAGATTCCCATAGAAATCAATCAATAAAATTCTGTAATTAAAGACTAATTTGAGTGCATGCCAAAGGAAATAGAAAAAAAACCTTTCTACCATTTATAGAAAACAAAGCCTGAAGCAGAGAGTTTGGGGCAGCTGCTATGGGACTAGAGAAATGAGGGGCACACAAAAAAGTGATCCAGATTGGACCACAACTTTTTCCTTAGCCACACTCTGATGACTGGTAGTTAGCACTATCACCCGGCCCACCTTGGTTCTCCTCCATGTGGTTTCTCATCCCCCAGGATACTAGACCAGTTTCCTTACACGGTGGTCTTTGTAGATATTCCAAGACCGCAAAACCTAAACCCGCAAGCCGTTTGAGGCTGAAACAGAACTTACACCCCTCTTTACCTACATTCCACTGATCAAAGTAAGATTCAAGGGGTAGGAAAGAAGACTCCATTTCTTGATGGACAGCTCTGCAAGATATTGGGGACATCTTTTCAATCTGCCACTCCTGATGGAGTTGTAGCTTTATTTAATACATTCTTCTGTTCTTTCACAAAATCCTGAGTTAAGCTCTTCAAATTATTATGAATAGCAGGACCAGATGGTCTCTCTGACACCCACAGTGGCCACAATGGATAAGAAGTTGGTTTAATATAATTCTCACACTGAAGCTTATTTCTAAGAGTGCAACTCACACATTTGCCCTCCTTTTATATTTGATTTTGTACAACCCTAATATTAAGAAGAAGAAAGGATCAAGTCCCTCATGGGGTCCCTTGCTAGGTAGAGAGCCTGCTTCTCCCTCTGCCTGATGCTCTCCCTGCTTGTGCGCTCTCTTGCTCTCTCTCTCCCTGACAAATAAATGAATAAAATCTTTAAAAAATAAAAATAAAAAATGATTTTAGATCTCATTTAATTCCAGAATAAGCAGGGTTTCAATTCAGGGAAAAAAAAAAAAAAGTAAAAGTAACTTTTACTTCATTAAAATAAGAGATTAAGATCCATGGGGGGAGAACTATATTTTTCTACAACAATGCTATGTTTGATTTTGGGGTTTTTTGGGGGGAACGTTTACTATCTGGTTATAATTACTATCTGGTTATAATTAAGAAGAAAGTTAGACAGGCAACATGACCAATTCCTTGATTTCCTATATGAGAAACAGAAATAGAAAAAGTCAAGGTTCAAGGTTACAGAGCCAGCTAATGGCAGAACTGATGGCAAAAGACAAAACTTCCCAGTTCCAAAACAGTGTTTTTCCCATTGCTCCGTTGTCACAGCTACCTGGATTTAGGAAAAGCATACTAGTTTTTATCCATAGGCCTTGCTGCTCTGGCAAGATCAGGAGTCAGCACATTTTTTTCTATAAAGGCCAGGTAATAATTATTTGAGGCTCTTCAGGTCATACAACATTTTGTCACAGCTACTCAATTCTGTTGTTGCACAAAAGCAGACACCATTAATACATTAAAAAATAAACATGCCTGTATTCCAATAAAACTTTATTTTAAAAAAAGCTGTTAGTAGGCCACGTTTGGCCCATGGGTCATAGTTTGTCAACCCCTCTGCCTGGTTTAAAGTTTAGACTATTAAGAGCATGCCCCATTCTTCACCCCTTCCTACATTCATACCCTTGCCATGACTTCATTGTGGGAGGTTGTATAATCCCTACATCATGAGTTACACTGTGGCCTATCTACCCTCCCCAAAAATTCATATGTTGAAGTCTTAACCCCCAATATGTCAGAATGTGACTTTATTTGGAGAAGGGTCTTTACAGAGGTAATCTAATTCAAATGACTGGGTAAGCCCTAGTCTAATGTGATTGGCATCCTTATAAAAAAGGGAAATTTGAAGACAGACATGTGTACAGGGAGAGTATGAATATAGCCATCTACCAGCCAAGGACAGAAACCTGGAAAAATCTTCCCCTCACAACCTTCAGAAGAAATCAACCCAGGTAACACCTTGATTTTGGACTTTGGGCCCGCAGTACTGAGGGACAATGAATTTCCATGCACCACCTAGTCCATGGTACTTCGTTAGAACAGCCCTAACAAACTAATACCGCCTGTGACTTGCTCTGCCCAGTGATGCATGGCTGGAAGCAGTTGTGCGCCAGTCCCCAGCCTAGGCCTTAAAACACTTCACACTTTTCCACTTGCCCTCTTACAGCTCTTGACTGACATGAGAACAATTTCCTGCTGGTTTAAGAAGCATGAAAGACATTGGAAGCAGAGCCACTCCAGCCAAGCCCGGCCTCCAGCTGACCCGCAGATATAAGCAACAATATGTTGTTTGTGTTAAGCCACTAAGTAATAGTGAATTGATTTGAACATTAAATCTAACATTAGATCCATTCCCCAAATAGGGCTGTTAATATCCAGTATAAGACTATGCTTTTTTTTCCCCTGCATCTCCTTTGCTTATTCCACTGAAAATTTTAAGTCAATGACTAAAAAACATTGCTCACTGCCTTTACTCCCACCCTCATTCCTTTTTCGTCCAGTGAAAATAGCAATGAATGAGCACTTGAATGGATTAAGAATCTACTTGCCTGATTTCTTTTAACACAGGGGAGGTGAATCGCCCTGCAATCCCACTCCTTATGACAGTTGTAAAATTTGTACTGCTATCAGCAGTCTTAACTTCATCCGCCAGGCTGTTCCTTCTTTTCCCCCAGTTTCATTGATGTATAACTGACAAATAAAACTTGTATACATTTAACGTGTACAACAAGCTGATTTGATAAAGTCTGGTTTGGTTTGGTTTTTTAAGACCAAACCAGCGGCAGAGGGAGAGGGAGAAGCAGATTCTCAGCTGAGCAGGGAATCCAATATGGGTCTCCATCCCAGGACTCTGGGATCATGACCTGAACTGAAGAAAGAGGCTTAACGGACTGAGCCACCCAGGTGCCCAATAAAGGCTGTTTCTTAAGAGATGTATCCTTAAAGAGGTATTTTGTTGTTGCTGACTGAATAATGCAATCCATTTAAAACACATGGAATTACAAAATATTCTTTGAACAGATACAGCAAATTCTTAACCTCTTTAGTACTCTCAGTCTTCAGAAACTGACCTGATTGCCTAAATGGGCACCTGGGTGGCTCGGTCAGTTAAGCTTCTGCCTTCAACTCAGATTATAATCCTGGGGTTCCGGGATCAAGTCCTGGTCAGACTCCCTGCTCACCCAGGGAGTCTGCTTCTCCCTCTCAGTCTGCCCCTCCTCCAGCTTTTGTGCGCGAGCGCTGTCTCTCTCTCTCTCTCTCTCTTTCAAATAAATAATACTAAAAGAAAGGAATGAAGGAAGGAATGGAGGAAAGGAAGGAAGGATGGAGGGAGGGGGAAGGAGAGAAGGAAGGAGAAAGAAAGAAACAAAGAAAGAGCGAGCGAGCGAGCGGGCCTAACATTTTTGGTCTTGGTTTTTGCTCAACAGGACGAACTGAGACTGATGGGTGTAATTAGTTTTCTAGGGTAGCATGGTATTACAAATTGGGTGGCCTAAGACAACAAAAATGTATTGTCACACAGTCCAGAAGGTTAGAAGTGCAAAATCAAGTTGCCAGGGAGGCCATGCTCCTTCTGAAACTCATAGAGGAGAATCTGTCCTTGCCTCTTCTGGCTTCTGTTGGCTTGCAACAGCTTCAATCTCTGTCTCTATTTTCCTTCACAGAGCTGCCTTCACCCTGTGATTTCTCTCCCCTTCCTGTAAGGACACCAGTCATACTGGATGAAGCGTCCCCTACATACTGCCTTCTGCAGTATGACCTCACCTAACCTTTTACCCAGAAGTATCAGTCAGAAAATCATTTAAAACAGAACTGCTCTGGGGGCACCTGGGTGGCTCAGTCAGTTGACTGTCTGCCTTCCGCCTGGGCCATGATCTCAGAGTCCTGGAATTGAGCCCTGTGTCTGGCTCCCTGCTCAGTGGAGAGCCTGCTTCTACTTGCTGCTCCCCCTGCTTGTGGTCTCTCTCTCTCTCTCTCCCCCTCTCTCTCATTCTATCTCAAATGAATAAAAAAAAAAAAAACAAAAAAAACCTGCTCTGGCTGAAGAAATGGTAGGCAGGTTTTGCAAGCCTTTCTACAAATCACTGAATGTGAGGGTGGTCTTGGGGACCCCTGAAGACATAACTCTTTGTGCAAATATACCTCATTGGAAAATGTCAGATTGTGATCAGTCACTTCTCCACAGAGTATACATGTGATCAATCTATAGTACTGTGCTCTATTACATTTGCTTGTGTATAATACATATGTGAAAAGTTCTCAAGCCCACATATAAGTGGACAAGTCATAAAAATTGGTAAGACCTTAAGCCAGGACCCCCATTTTTGATGAAAGGATATGAATATTACCATTGGCTCAACCAGTCTTTACAGGGCGTGGACCTGTCCTTAACCAGTCACAAAGAAAACTTGTTCTCCAAGCTCTTGCAAAACCAGAGTTCACAATGCCAGCTGAAGCCTTTGTAATTTTAAGACTCTGAGAAAATCTCATAACCTCTGAACCTTGGTTTCCTTTTTGCAAGCAGAAAAACAATAAATATCACACTGAATTATTATAAAGTTTAATGAAGATAATATACATGTGATTGAATAAAAATACCAAAGTATGGCTCTTTGCCACTAGACTTGCTGAAGAGGATCCTGTCTTTCTATCTCATCTTCTTTTCTTTCCTTGTCTTCCAAGGACAATTCTGCCTATGCCTGGTTCATTATTTGGAATCTGATGGTGCAGAATAAGAAAAGACAGAAAGCATAGAAAGAAAAGAGTACATAAACTAAGGCTGGGGAACACGTTTTTCAGGAAGACTTTGAGAAAGGTAAGTCTGACAACCCCTGCAGAAGAAGAGTAAGTACATTGGTGACAGAGGGGGAAATTTTTTTAAAATTATTTTTATTAACATAAAATATATAGGGCAGGGATTTTAAGAAGTGCTGAATCCTCTTCATAATATTTGCAGATCACCAGTATAGATCTGAGCAACCTCAAACAGTTTGCTGCCCAATTTCTGTCAAAACCTTACTTGAGAGAAATGATACAGAAGAGTGCCTGAAGAATAGACTTTCTATTTTCCTATAGATTAGGCCAAATCAGAACAGAAAACTTCATAAGCTGGTATTTGTCTTGCTCCCCAGAAATTCTTTCACTGAGTTTCACTTGAGCTGTATGTCCTTAACTTATATCAAGGTGATAATAGACTAAAAATGTATTATACTCAGGGACACCTTTTCAGTGTGATGTTATACTCCAGAAATTTCCCTCAGAACCTAATACCAGAAAGATCTGTTTCTCTAAAGAGCTAATATGTCTCTCCCTTCTGCACACTGATAAGCACATAATTACAGCTATCATTAAGATCAGAGTCAAATTTCTAGTCCAACTTTTGTAATGACCTAACCTTTAAGTTTTATCTATTTGCATTTGGACTGCCTTCTTCACCTCTGCATGATGACCAAATCAGGCCATTAGGAGCAGAGGGGGATAAAACTACCAGATCAGGAAATTTTGAGGCTGTTGGGAGAAGACGGGAAGTTAACAGACTTCCTTTATGCATGTGCAGGAGACAACATCAATGGAAGTAGCCTTAAGACAGGCAAAAGTAAATCAACATGAATTTAGGAACTCCAGTAAGCCAACAAGAATAGGGGAGTTTGATGAAGCTTTAAGAGTCAAGGCTAAATGAAAGAAGCTTCTTATGAAACTTGACCCAGCTTAAAAGATCTGAGTAATAAAAACAAACATAGTGTTATGGTTTTAGGATCTATGCAAAGAATTCAATTCATAATCAGGTGGCTGCAAAGTGTACAGTTTTGATTTTTAAATACCAGGGGATTGAACCTTGGAGTCCCACCAGAAAAGACTAAGTGTGCTTAAGGATTTAGAGAGTTTTAACCAGCTGGGGGTGAAAAAGTTTGCAACTGAAAAATCTAGGCAGTTATGTTAAGTACTGTGCCATGCAGAGTACCCATAATTTATCTCTGTGATTATAAAATCAACCCTAGACCTTAATTTTTTAAAAAGAATATTCTCAAACCATTATTGACTCCAGGAAGCAGTACAATGAGACTTCTTTTTGAGGGTATTTTTATTGGTTTCATGAATAAAGGCAAGAATGTTTGTGTCAGCTCAGGTTTATAATAAGTAAACCAAAGACACACAGAATCACACCTAAGAACAACCTTAGAAATGATCTAGTCCTGCTCCCTCATTTTTTTGGCTTAACTAAAATTCACAAAAGCCAGAATCATATAGTTCAGCTAACAACAAAGTGCTGAAGCCTTTGGATTCCAGCATAAGCTACCTGTTCTGCCCAAAACATTACCAATGCAACTTCTAGAGACGAATTTGAAGCTGCTTCGGTGCAGAAACCAAGACTCACAGCTCAACTAATCCTCATACAGAACAACAGTTCACATTTGCCTTTTTTTTTTTTTTTTCAGATAAATTATTCCCATTTTAACTCTTTTAGCTTTCAAATTCCAGTATAATTTGCATACTCCATAAAATTCCCAAGTGACTTCCTTGAGCGTATGTGTTGACAGTACAGACAATTTCATCTTATGACTTGTTACGGCATGTCTTTATGAATCTCCTCTGTCTTTTATAACTCAAGATTGCCTTTTATAACTCAAGATTGCCTTTTAAATCTCCTTGGACCAATATTTCTCTATTTTCACTAAGGTTTGGTTAGCTCTTTAAAATTCAAGAATGTAATCTGTAACTATAAATATTTTCCTCAGCAGGATAATCATACTTTGCAGTTCCTTGGTAACTTACTTTATCCTTTCAGCTTCTTCCATCCCAGGATATTTGCAGAAAGTCTTATTTGTCTTTATTTTCATTTCATAACTATCTCTTCTACCTATGGAACATCTTCAATTCAAGGAAAGATGCAAAAGAGAATCAAAGTTGTCTTAAAGTATAGCAGATACATTTTTAGGATCATTACGAATCCTTGTTTTGCTTAGAAATTTTGTGTACTATTTTATTTTTTTAATAATGCAAAATCATCATTAACATATTTTTTAATTTTTCCTATGGTTATATGGTCTATTGTTTTCCCTTCCTTTTTTTTTTTTTTTTTTTTTTTTTAGATTTATTTATTTGAGAGAGAGCACAGCTCACATGAGCGAGTAGAGGGCAGGGACAGAGAGAGGGTGAGAGAGAATCCCAAGCAGACTCCATGCTGAGCTCGGAGCCCACCGCAGGGCTCCATCTCCCAAACCTGAGATCTTGACCTGAGCTGAAACCAAGAGTTGGACGCTTAACTAACTGAGCCACCCAGGGTGCTTGCCACCCTTCCCTTATTTTTTAAAAATGGTACTTTTGCTATGTTCTGTATAACTGAAACAGAAATAAATTCACAAAGAACGATTAATACTGTTTTGCAATGAAGAGTTAGTCAAAACAAGTAACTGATTTTCTCAGTCAAACTCTAAAACAATGGAAGACCTTTTGTAAATTAAATTCACCAAGTCTTAGATGAACTCCTGTCTGCAAACTTTGAGCAGGTACAGTCAGAGTAATGAGTAGGAATTCCTCAGAATGGCTCTTATCTTTTCCATTCATTAGGCTCGTTCCATGAAATTGACTATAACATATGAAGCTATTAGATTCAATTTTGTTGTTTCAACCCCTATTCTACAAATTAGTCACCATTCAGAATTCACTTAAACTAAAATGTGGATTACTCCTTTAACACCAAAAAGTTTCTATATCTTCTACCACCTATAAAATCCCTTCACACGCCTTAGAAAAGATGAATTTCATCATTAGGGTAAATTACAAGGGCATGATTTTAAGCTGTCTTCAGAGTTCTTCCTGGAGCATTTCAGGGACACTTGCCTCAGGGAAACATTTTCTGACATCCAGCCAGTGTAGCCACAGCCCAAACACTCCTGGAGTTATTTTAGTGCTCTGTGATATTTGCATTCCCATCCTTTTTCCTCTTCCTGTAGTATCACTTTCATGATTATAACTCATGCATAAAGGAATAGGAAAGTGCCAGGGGAAAATATTACTAGAGTAGGACCATAAAGGTTGTGAAAACGTTGTTGCTTACTTATTTCTCTAATCAGAAAACATCTCTTTCTCCATGTATGTATATACATACACACATATGAATATATATACCCATATATGAATTAAAAACTTGTATGTAATTAAATTAGATTTTCATGTTGCTGTATTCTTCTGAATATCAATATATACATACATAAGCTTTTAAAATAATGAACTTTAATTTATTGCTAACTTCATTATACCTTAACTTTTAATATGCATATAAATAGTCAACAAACTGTTCACCTGGGCCACCTGGGTGGCTCAGTCGGTTAAGCATCTGCCTTCAGCTCAGGTCATGAACCCAGGGTCCTGGGATGGAGCCCCACATCAGGCTCTCTGTTCAGCAGGGAACCTGTTTCTCCTTCTCCCTCTTCCACTCCCCTGCTTATACTCTCTGGCTCTATATCTCTGTCAAATAAATAAATAAAATCTTAAAAAGAAAAAAAAGCTATTCACTTTTTCTCACATACAGAATATATGCAATTTTACAAATACAGTATCATATCTTATATCAGGCCTGGCAGCACTGTCTAGCACTGTGCGCTCAAACACCAGTCACTATTACAATGATTTATTCCTACCCAGACTGGGAGAGATGTTGATTAGCACGATAGCATCAGTGGCTTACATCTTTCAAATGTTTGTTATATGCCAGGATGAATTTTACAGATGAGTAGGTTCAAACTGAGATAAAGAAGATCACCCATCCAGGGTCACCACAGTAGAAAGCAATCTGCCACTGAAACCCTTTAAGGGTGTTCTTCTAATGCTTAGTTGTTCTTGAGTGAAAGCCAGATATTCTTTGCCTTTTATTTATTTATTTTTTCTGGCCCACACCATTCACAAATACAACCCATTTCCTTTACAATGTCCTCTCACTGCACATCATGAATATTTTGAAAAATGTTCTGTCTGAAACTTTCCCTCTCCTCCCACCTTGGGTTTCTGTGTCTTCCACAGGCAAAAAAAGGAGCATACCATTACTCTTTGAGAAGTTAAGATTCTAAAATCTCTTTCCCCTCTTGACAATTTCTCACATGGATTCTAAATATTCATCATCTCACATATAAAAATGGCAAAAAAATATTTATTAAGTAAAAGCTCATATCAGTTCTATGAAGCACAGTTTAAGTTTTGGTTAGTCTTCTTTTAATAATTATTTTACTCTATTTCAGTAAATAATATCCAAATATATCATTATTGTCTTTGATGATATTTTCAAGTCGTCCAGGTACTCCTTCCAGTTCAAGAAAAATTCCAGTTTTTCCTCAAATGAGACGTCCTATTTACAGAACTTTTAAATCTCATCAGCCACCTATAATAATCTCATCAGCCGGGTACCTGGGTGGCTCAATGGGTTAAAGCCTCTGCCTTCTGCTAGGGTCCTGATCCCAGGGTCCTGGGATTGAGCCCCACATTGGGCTCTCTGCTCCATGGGGAGCCTCTTTCCTCCTCTCTCTCTGCCTGCCTCTCTGCCTACTTGTGATTTCTGTCAAATAAATAAATAAAATAATTTTTAAAAAAAATCTCATCAGCCACCTATAATATTTGTAAAGGTTTAACTTTTCTAGGCCTGTTGTATTCTCCCATGTCATTGTAATTACATATTTTATCCATGATGGGACACACTGTTCTGGACAGTTTCTCTTAGTTGCTTTATTACTGCTCTTCACATCCTCCAGAAGTATGTTGGGTTTATCTGTAGTATTCACTGGTTTAGAACTTGTCTTTCATTGTCGTAGCTAATTACTTCTCTGCGATCCTTGTTTTTGCTTGCATTATTTCTCAAAAATATTGAGTCAATGTTCAGGTCAGTGTTGAGTAATTATTTTAGGCATCACGTTTTCCATCTCTTTCCATCTCTTCCCCTTTGATGTTGCAATACTCACTTGTTCACAGAGCATAGAATTTTGAACATGCTTCTTTGTTTGGGAACTTAAATTCTTGAATTCTGCTATTTTCTCTTTTTAGCTGACACATTTTTTTTTTAACTGATGCTATGATGCTATTTCCTCCACTATACCACCTTTCTAGAATGTCATGTGCCACTTAATACAGTGATTTCTTTTTATAGTCATGCTTGATTTTTTCTTGTTAACCTCTTATGATGATCATTGCACAATGTATTAAAATAGATCAACACATCATTTTAAAAGTATTTTCTAGTCCTCCAACAGGATTTGCCTGGTGCTTCAGGTTTGAACACTAAATGATAATGGCCAATAACAGAAGATAATTCACACTCATAGATCTCTGCAAGTAGAATTTCCAAGTAAATGAGAGACAATCTTTTTCAACCTACCAACTTTTCTTAGCTAGAGCACAGTATAGTTGTCACCCCCTTACCTTGATGCTGGGAGTTGTAGTTACTGGACATTCCCGAACCAGGTAGAACTCAGCCTTGAACCCTACCGATGCTGCAGCTTCAAACCTCAGTTACCTGGCCATGTAAGCAGGAAGGCTGAAATGTCCTTTCTTACCAACTGTCTTTCTTCTTTACTCAAACTACAGAGAACAGGTAGGGCAAATATAAAATATAGACCCTGCTCTAGAGGTTAAAATGGTGTTTCTCTCACAAAGAGACCTCCTGCGTCTTTATCCTTCAAGCAAAGAAAGTGACAAATCTGCCCCAGACCACTGTGCCCTTCCACATGGTCCTTCCCAAAGCAATGCAAGCTCCTTTGACCACCATCTCTCTTTTACGGTCTTTTCTTTATATTTGCATAACTTCGAAGTGTCTGTCTGCATAATAAACAGCTTGGAGGCTGTATCGGAGTTTCCATCTCTCACCCAATAAAATCTTCTAGTTTTTAAATAATGAAATTTGAGAGATTAGGGATATTATACTCTGTAATCCTGCCCCTAGCTTTCTTTAAAATTCAGGGGGTCTAGGAAACCAGATACAACTTCTCATAGTCCTCAAGACCTGGTGCTCTGCATCACTGCACCCACATGCTTTCCACCCCTATTCCACCAACGTTTGTTGAGTAATTTCTCTGTATGTGGCTCTGTCTGGGATAGAGCTATGAAAAACCAAGACAAAAACTCCTCCCCTCATCCAGTGATGGAAGGAACACCTACCCTAAACAAGATGATTGAGTTAAATATTTACGATAGACAGTTAAAGGTGTTAGGGGAAAAAACTAAGGAGGAAAGGGAGATGGGGAGGTGACGTGGCCATGGCTCTGAGGCGTCACTCAAAGCCTTAAGGAAGGAAGGAGAGTTGCAGGCAAAGCGAACAGCAAACTCGGGCCTTGAGACAGAGCAAGGGGCCTAGAAATAAGAACCCAGAATCTATAGCACTTAGATCTCCCATGACTAATATTTTCCTCAAATCAAGAAAAATATGATATAAAGCTAAGTATAAGAGTTCATATTTTCTTAAGCTTTCCTGACCCTTATTGTATCTGGTATCACTGAGCTGTCTTAAGAACTTCTGAGCACACAGAGGGCCTTAAAAGCTTTCTTCCACTTTACCTGCAGATTAGGCCAGTTATTCTAAAAGCAACCATTTTAGATCTACTTCTTCTGAATGTGTAGACCATAATAAAACACTTTTTGGATCTATTTGGGTTTTCTTAGCCCCCCTCTCTCCACCCCCTGCTGTGATCTTAATTGCTCAGAGGTGACATCTCGCTGACAGCTGCAAGGCCGCAGACCCCATACCAATCTCGCCAAAATGAAATCATTCAGCACCCTGAGGGTATCTTGGCCTTCTGGATTCTTCAGTTCAGGCTGAGAAATGCGTGCCCTACTTGGACGACCTGAACCACAGGGAAAGCTAACCTAGAGGAGTTTCTATTGCTCTCTTTCTACACTTCTGAAGTTGCCTTGGCACCATGAAGGGCAGGCAGATCCTGCCCCCTGACTACTGAGCTTGAAAATTCTGTGAGATGAAACAGCACTAAGGGACAGGGGACTTAGAGTCACTGTACAACAAAGTGGAGGTGTATGTGCAAAGTTCAGCATGCAAATGAGCCCAACTGGATGGGTGGAATCCACAGCAAATTTGTGAGCTTACATACTTTAGGAAAGAGTCAATTCTCAGATCTAGACAGTTGCTGACATGTGGCAAGAAACTCTTAATGATGCCAAACTGGATTTTTAAAGAAAAGACAGAAATCCAAGTATTTTGTATGAAATTTCCTGACCCTTGAATGTTGGCAACTAGTAATTCAAAAAAGAAAAAAAAAATGCAGAAGAATAATCTTTGATCTCATCAGTCATTTCCTATTTCATGGTGTTCATGGTCAACTGAAATTCAAAAACAAGAGAAGGAGTAAGGATAGCAAATAATTTCTAAATTGCATGCCAACTCTGATTTATTAGTTATGGTTACCCTGAGCGTTGTGCTTAGGATTCAGAGGCTAGTTCTGGGTCAGCCGAAAAAGTACTGTGTTGCATTATTAGTTCTGAATGATGGCACATAACACATGTATTGGCCATTCTTCAGGCACACTCTCCCCATGATGGTTATGATTGGTGATAGAATAAATGTTTTCAGCTACCCCTACTTCTTTAACTCTTCGATTTGGTGTTTTTCTCTCAAGTTCTCCAGAACCTGGGAAAATAGAGTGTTGTTTTTCAATAAACACGAGAGCCCGGCCAATAATCAGATGTCTTTGCTTGTAATTCATGATGCACAAATAAAGCTAACACATTCAGCACTAAGATGAAGGGGAGATAATCAATTTGATTTATCAGTCAAATACCTATGATATAATTTATTCAGAGTTCCGGTGATGTAAAACTATCAGAGCAGAATTTTATTACTGTAGACCAATCAGGTGTCAGGTCATTAAATATTTTAATCTGTGTTGATAATCTAGCTATTCAGTTTACTACCAAAATAAATTAGCTATTAAACTATTTACCAAAATGAGTTGTTCTTTAGAATTAGAAGGCACTTTAATATAAAGTCTAGATATTTTTATTTTAAAGTGAAACAAAATCCAACACTGGAAAGCAACCCTAAGACAATTACTTTTTGGTGTTTTAATTCTTGACTGGGAGAACGAAACCAACAAAGTAATTGAAAAATGTTATCCTCCATGAGGTAAGGACATTCAAGTGTCTAGAAATATGTTTTAAAACATACATATTTATTTTTAACTCTAGAAGGAATTTCTTTCTAGAAAAATAGTAGCAAATCTATCATATTGGTTCTTTCTGTTAATTCACTCGGTTTTCCTTCGAATAAATCCTCTACCAAAATTCTATTCAAAATAAGGAAAGGTCCACAAATTCCATTTCCAATAGTAGCTAACTCAGTACTAACATAAACTCCTAGAGAAAATTGGGTAGCTGGTAATGGCCTATATGATGAAGGAGTTTGATATAACAAGTCCTCTTCCTAACCCCCAAATTTCTTTCCCATTAACATGCTGTCAAGGCCTCAAATTCATTGATCACAATCTTTCTGAATATATTTTAACAACTTCTTATTACAATATCATTAAATGTGGAGTATTAAAACTTTAAAATTTCCATGTTTTTGAGGGGCGCCTGGGTGGCTCAGTGGGTTAAGCCGCTGCCTTCTGCTCAGGTCATGATCTCAGGGTCCTGGGATCAAGTCCCGCATCGGGCTCTCTGCTCAGCGGGGAGCCTGCTTCCTCTTCTCTCTCTGCCTGCCTCTCTGCCTACTTGTAATCTCTCTCTGTCAAATAAATAAATAAAATCTTTAAAAAATAAAAAATAAAATAAAATAAAATTTCCATGTTTTTGAGACTGCAAGGAAATGTTTGCATTTCCTTAGAAAACTGTGCATTGTCTATAGCATGCTCTTTCACTTACTTGATTCTGACTCTATAGGAGATTTATTTCCAATTCTATAAGCTGCAGGCAGCTGACAGCACTGCAAAATATTTCTTGTCTGTAGACATGCAAGTAAACTCTGACTGATGGAGAGACCCACACTCCTACCTATGGAAAGACACAGTCTGTTTCCATTGGTATATTCATTTCAATAGTTCTCATCTAGAAATATATCTGTTCTTTTGGATTCTTCTCTGAATTGCTTATAACATCTGTTTTATCACTGATCAATGAGTTAGTTCAGATAGTTAAGCAATGTTTCTTTTATATTTATATGAGTCGTGATTTTCCCTATTTTTGAAAATTATCTTTTAGTAGTTTACTTATTAGATCAATGTAAATACAATTCTTAATAAGTAATATCAATATCTATCCACATTTATAAAAAAACTAAGCCTCCAATTCTGATTAAAGTGGGTTTTTTTGTGATTTTATTTATCCTATCAGAACTTCCATTGAAAAATCCGTTTCTGAAGAGTTTATTTTGCAACTGGGCAGATTTCCACTCTTTTTTATACTTAAAATCTTATTTCACATCATTGTTTAGACAAAGCAACAAAGAATATAAACAATTTGTAGGGGGGAAACTATGCAACAAACAATTATTGAGAGTTGCTCTATTGTAGTTTTATTCATTGTTATAGGCTAGCTGTGGACCCTACTCTTCACCCCAATTAATACATTGAATTTCCAATCCCTAATAATTAAGAATGTAACTGTATTTAGAGTTGAGGTCTTTAAAGAAGAGATTCAATTAAATGAAACCATTATGGTGGGGCCCTAATCCAATAACTGATATCACTATGAGAAGAAACATCAGAGATACAACGCATGCACAGAGAGACAATCATGTGAAGAGGCAGAAAAGACAATGTTCATCTGCAAGCCAAAGAGAGAGGCCTGTAAAGATCCTTTACTTATGGCCCTTAGAGGGAACCAACCCTGAGAGCACCATGATATGGATCTCCAGCCAGGACTGTGAAAAATACATTTCTATTGTTTAAGCCATCCAGTGTGCAGTATTTCATTATGGTAGTCCTAGTATACTAACAGATTCATATATCGGGCCAAGGGATCTGGTGTGTGCCTCACTATTGAAGATCTCTTTTTAAACGCCATCCAAGAACAAATTCACCTCTATGATATTGACCATCCCATGCAAAGTTAGTCAGTCAAAGCTCATACTCTAAATCCTCGAAGAGTTTCCTCCCATGTAACATCAATGTTAACAGGGTCACATGACCAGTGTCCCAAGCTGCTTTGGTAAACGCGCCGTCCAATTCAGCTGAAACTTCAGTCTCTTCAACATCAGCCCTCTACGCTCACTTGGTTCCAGATGATGGAGAAATCCATGGTGTGGTGAAGGAAGTGGGTTGAAATGATGTATGAGTGAAATTAGAGGTGAAGACCATCAACTGACTAGCCACAGAGCAATCAAAATTCCCCAGAATAAAGCAGGATTAGAAGTGGACAGGAAGACCTAGAGCCAGAGGCCAGAATACTTTCATGAATGTGGGAGAATAACTTGAAGGTTGAGATTAGCAAGATGACAGCACTCCTGCCCTAAAAGTACTAAAGTCATGAAGGAGACATACCAGCAAACAGATAACTAAAATATCTGATCTGCACAAGATCAAAGCATGCTAAGGGAGCCCATAAGAGATATATGGATCCCAGTCTGGGTCAGTGCAGAGCAAGCATAAAGAAAGGTAGCATTAAGGGAGACCTGAAGAGTGTGTATTCAGCAGGATCCAAAGAGAAGCACCAAATGTGGCCAAGATGAACTTGACAGTCACTGGATAAGTACCTCTGTAAGTGGAGAAGAGATGATTGATCAGGCCCGTCACAAACTAATGAAATCTTTCCTGGTGCTCACTAATCAATACTCTTGATTATCAGTTTATCTCTTTGAGTACCCTAATTCCAGCACAGGGACACCCCAGACAGAGAATGCATGCATTCCAGCAACTAGAATTGAATCTCTCACACTAAATCGCTTAGGTCTCTTGTGAGTAGATTCCCATGAATCATCTTCCCTAGGCTTTTTGGCTCAGAAAAACTGACAGGGCTGAGGGCCAGACCGGGGGCCTTGCTAAATTCACCAAAGGTAATATCTCCCATGAGGCTTCTTGAAAAACCTTCTCTGTAGCCCCTTTGCAGTTTTTAACAGTGGACATTGCAAGTATGAATTGGATGTCACCAATCAGTCCTGTGGAAACATAAACTCCTTTTATTCTTATGACTACACATACTTTTCTTTGACAAGCCCTGTTGCTGCTCAGTACCAGAAAAACTGAATTAGTTTCAGTCAGAAAACTTAACCCAAACTGTAAATTTTCTAGTTGCTTCTGATTTAAAATTGAGATCTCTCAGGTAAATATTCAATCAGATGCAACTATCATTATGAATGATCATTGTCCAGTTCAGTGTTCTCTCTCTGCCTATAATCCTCCTCCTCTGCTATGGACTACATGTCTGTGTCCCCCCAAATTCATCTGTTAAAATTCTCACCTGAAAATGACAGTATTAGAAGGTGGGTCTTTGGGAGACTATTAGGTCCTGAGGGTAGAGCATTGTGAATGAGATTAGTGCTCTTATAAAAGAGACACCCCCCCCCAACCAGAGCTCCCTAGAACCTTCCCCTTTATGAGCATACAGTGAAACGTTGGACCATTTATGACCCACGAAGCAGGCCCTCACCAGACACAGACCTGACCATAACCATGTGGGCACCCTGACTTCAGGCTTCCAGCTTCCATACCGTAAAAAATAAATGTGTGTTGTTTGTAAACCACCCAGTCTATGGCATGTGGTTATAATAGCCAAATGGACTGAGGCCGTCTTTATTCATCTAACTCTCAGGAACCTGTAAGGGGCTCCTGGTCCATCACCCCTGTGGTGTAATACCTAAAATTAAGATCCAATATTACATGCTTCTTTACCATATGATAAAATTAATCCCCAAATTCTCCTCCTTACTCTGCTCCACGTATAAGGTCCCTAGCTGAAAACCCGCCTTACCAAGGGGACTAGGCACAGCAGCTGCTTATCCCTGAGCAGTGGATTTCTGTTCCCTGCCCACCCCTAGAAGTATTCAAAGCCAATCACATCCGCCCCAGGAACCAGGGTCACCCTCCTTCTCTTGATACTACAAGAGTTGGCTCCCACCACCCCTGATTATTTCCTCTAGTCCTAGTGCAGCCGATGCAGCTTTGCAAGACAGGCTATATCCTCCTTCCCTGGGCTGTGAGTACGTGTAACTAATTAGCTAAGGGCATTTCAGCTGTCCAGTGTCCGGTATCCTGTGTTTGACTGTCCCTATAACTCTAAAGCAGGAATCCTCTTACCAACAGGACCAATAAGAGATTAAGACACCCAACAGCAGCAGCAGCAGCAGGAGCCAAGGAGGAAAGGAGATTCGGTTACATGACTGACTGCACTTTGTACTGGGACCTTTCTTTAGCACAATATGGCTGTTAAGTCCTTACTTCGTCTGCTCACTGACACCAGTGTTTCAATACTCCAGCTTCTTTGGAGTGGTCCTTTAGATGGTCTACAGCAGTTATGAAAGAAAGGCCTTAGGGCAGCTTCCTGGTTGGGCAATACCCAATGAGTGGTCTATACCACGGTCTTAGTATATAAGGCATTGTCCCCCCTGGGAACCTTCCTGTTGCAGCATAGCTGGGTAGCCCGCCAAGATCTCAGCTACCTTCCCTAGCTGACCCCAAACCAACAGGAAACCTCCAAATTTGCCCAGCCTGAATTTGGCTCCAGAGGAAGCTAAAGGTGATTTCTGTTTCTCTTAATTCACATTGCTGTCTTATCAGGACCCTTCTCACTCCAAAGGCAACAGAAGGCCCTGCAGATTCTGTTGCTCAGAAAACTTTAGAAATGGTATGCCAATTCTTTACTTATTTGCCTTCAGCTGCAGACTTAAAAGTGAGGATTTAGAATATGTTCCCCATGTACAGATGTGTGGTCAGAATAAATCTGCGCTCAAATGCCCTCTTCTTCTCCTTTGCATACCCTCTTGCAGCTTTCCTTCCCTACAAAACTTCCCAGTGAGTGGTTCTGTGCTCACTTTCTTTACTTCCCCCCTCACATTCATTCTTTGTTGCAGTTTGATTCCAATCCCTGAAACTCCTCTCTGTAAACTCACATTTATCTTCAAATTGTCAAATTCAATGATAGTTTATGTCTTCATCTTATTTGACCTCATGGTGGCATTTGACACCGTGCCCACTTCCTCCTTAAAACTCACCTTAGCATGAGTGATACCACCCCTATCTACTTGCCCACCTCCTTCTCTGACCATTTTTCATCTCTTGCATGCAGGATCTTCCAATGATGCCTCAGCGATGCTGCCATCACTGTTCAGAGCCTGATTCTTTGTTCTGTGCTCTTCCAGCCACATATGTCCTCACCGACTGGCCATGTTTAAGTCTCTGCTTTCCTTCAGTGACCACTTATGACCCAGTGCCTCTGACTCCTTGTTTTCAGCTCAGACATCACTGCTGGGCTTTGGACCCGCAAATTCTGTTCTGTATTTGGCATTTCTACCTGAACATTGCCTACTCACTCCATATTCAACCTGAATTAAGATCCCTAGTCCCTCTGTATTTTCCTACTTGAAAGCATAATTGTTTAACCAGTGACTTAGCATTTCAGGCATTCTAGACTCTGTCCCTTCTGTCTTCATCTTCTGAGAGTTTGATTTTCCTTCCTACATATATCTTGAGCTATCTTCTTCTCCTCCAATGCATTGCCAATTTCGGGCCCTTGTCTTTTTTTTTTTTTTGCTCTCTCAGCCTCTAGATTACACAAACCTTTTGTCCTTCCCAAGCACAAGAGTGATTTTCTAAAACTGTCAATCTGTTCATGGGAGGTCATTTTCCTGCTTAAAGCCCTTCATGCTCCCATGACTTTCAGGATGAAGGTCAAATCCCTCAGCCTACCACACAAGACTCATCATGATCCAATGGAGAGAGTTTAATACTCTAGCATCATACTTCTCTTGCTAGAGGTGAGAATGCAGACACGTTACTTAACCTTCCTAAGCCTCAGTTTCCTCCATGAGAATAGAGCTAGAAGATTATTGGGAGAATTGATTGAGTTGAGACATATGAAGTACTTATGGCAGTGCCCAGCACATAATAGGCAAATCGGTTTTTTGCAGGTATTATTACTACCACCTTTCTAAGCTTTTTCTTCCTTTCTCTTTGGCCATACTGGTCTACTTGACATTTGTGAAAACAGCTTGTGATTTTATTGTTTTGGCTTTCTCATAGTGCTGTTGCCTTTGCTTAGAATGCCTTATTCTCCATCCTTTATCTAGCTAACACACACTCAGTTTAAAAACCATTCTCATGTCCCTTCTTCCAGGAAGACTTCCTTAATGTTTCCACTTCAATCTCATTTAACTTGCACTGTGCTTTCATAGCCCTTCCTAGATACATTTATCCCAGCACTCAGTACACTGCATTAGACTTGATTACGTGTCTGTCTCCTGTGTAAGACTGTGTGATTCTTAATGGTAGGATACAACTTTCTGGCAGCAGTTCCAAGAATAACATGTAACACTGTTGAGCTGGGGTTCGATAAATGATTGCTGGGTGAATTAAAAAAACAAATTTCTTTTCATCTGGTGCTCAGAGACACCAGGCCAACTTTGCTTCCCAAAAACACCTTCAAAATTATTCTTATCTCATTCCTTCCTCTATTAAAAATCCCAATTTCTAAGCAGTGCTATTAGCTCACTATCAATGATGAAACTGAGCAAGCCAACTGATAATTACAGTTCAGTATGTATCTAAAGGATATTTGTATTTTCAAACACAGCACTTGTTAAGACAATGAAATGAACTTTTACTGATGAGACTTAAAGGAGTATAGCAGTAGGAAGAAGTGTAGCAGGATAAGGTTGGGAGGACAAATTACTAAGATTTCTTAGCAATCTTCAAGTAACATTAAGTGGGCATCCAGCATCTATATGTAAGGAAAACTGAGGGCTACGGTATGAGGCATTCAACTAGGAAAGCATCAATAAGCTTTATAATTACTCTAGCTGCTGAGATACTTGAGTAATATCAGTAATAAAAAAACAACACAACCATGGAAAGGAAAAAAATCTTGATATATGCTATAACATGCTAAGTGGAAAAAAGCCACATACAAAAGGTCATATAATATATAATTATATTTATATGAAGTGTCCAGAATAGGCAAAACCACAGCTACAGAAAGTAGATTAATGGTGGCCAGTAGCCAGAAAAATAGAAAGTGACTTCTAATGAATACAGGTTTCTTTGGGGCTGATAAAAATGTAGTAATAATGGGGGCACAACCTTGTGAATATACTAAAAGCCACTGAATTGTACCACTTTGGATGGGTCAATTTTACAGTATGTGAATTATATTGCAATAAAAATCTGTAAGAAAAAAAGTGATACACCAAAAATTATTACCAACAGGAAAAAACAGTGTGAGTTATTTATCATTGCTATTAGAGGGTCCACAAATAAAATCACATTTTCTAAATATGACGGATTATGTAGCCAGCCATTTTAATAGCTGATATAAAGCATTTTTACATTTCTTTTCCTCCAGTTTCCCAAAAGTCTTCTGCTATATTGTAACCATTCGTTCACAGACTCTAAAAACTATAATTGTCAGTTAGTTGGTGTTTTTATTTCTGCCTTAAACTTCAATTTTCTTTAAATAATTTCTATTAGTTTATAATGCTCAATTTAGCTCATTCAATAAAAATAAAAACCTGTGGTATTTTAAGTGAAATTCAAAGGTTCCTTTTGACCATTAGTTTCACTTTTTTTTTTTTTTTAAAGATTTTATTTATTTATTTGACAGAGAGAGATCACAAGTAGGCAGAGAGGCAGGCAGAGAGAGAGAGGAGGAAGCAGGCTCCCCGCCGAGCAGAGAGCCCAATGCGGGACTCGATCCCAGGACCCTGAGATCATGACCTGAGCCGAAGGCAGCGGCTCAACCCACTGAGCCACCCAGGCGCCCTAGTTTCACTTTTAAGATAGACATTTTAACTACTCACTCTGATGCCATGATATGCTATAATTAATAACATTTTATATTTCTCTTTATTTTCACAGTAACATAATTGATTATTATTGTGCACTATAAATGTCAGTTGTACCAAGGCATATATTGAAACATTTTTTACGTAACACAAAAGATACATTGATGCTTTGCTGGTAATCACCAACCACTTAGATAATGCAAAGTTGAAAGAGCACTAAATCAAATATTTGTTAAATGTCCACTATGTAAAGCTATGGCTCTCAACATTTTTTGTGCTTGAGGGGAATACTTTGAAAACCAGCTGTTTAAGCAACACACTTGAAGAGATTAAACATATCCCACAAATTATACTGCAATCCCAAAATATAATGTCTCATAGTATCTATGAAAGTGTACAGTCATTATCACCTTATACCAATAGGAGGCTGTCATCAAAAGAATAAAAAAAACAAGTGTTGGCAAGGATGTGGAGAAAAGGAAATCCTTGTGCACTCTTTGTGGGAATGTAAATTGGGGCCCGTGCTATGGAAAACAGTATAGAGCTTCCTCAAAAAAAAAAAAAAAAGAAAGTAAGAAAGAAAAAGAAAAGAATTACCATGTGACCCAGCAATTCCATTTCTAGGCATATATCTGAAGGAAATGAAATCATTATCTCAAATAGCTATTCGTACCCCATATTCATTACAGCATTATTTACAATAGCTAAGACATGGAAACACCTAAATGTCCAACAATGGGCAAATGGATAAAGAAAATGTGGTGTGTGTGTATTGTATTATATATATATATATATTACACACACAAAGGAATATTACTCCGCCATAAATTAGAAAGAAATCTTGACACTTGTGACAACATGGATGGAACTTGAGGGCACGATGCTAAATGAAATAAGTCAGAGAAAGACAAATACTGTATGACCTCATTTATATGTGGAATCTAAGAAAACTGAATTCAGAGATATAGAAAACACATTAGGGGGTGCCAGAGTTGGGGTTTGTGGGGGTGAGAGGGTGTAAAAATGGGTGAAGAGGATCAAAAGGTACAAACTTCCCATTTTAAGACAAATTAATCCTATGGATGTAATGTAGAGATTGCATGGTGACTATAGTTAACAATACTGTATTGTATATTTGAAAGATATTGAGAGTAGGTCTTAAAACTTCTTATCACAAGGGAAAAAACTGTAACTATGTGACATGAATGTTGACTAAAATTATTGTGGCAACCATGTCACAATATGTACATTATCAAATCCTCATTTGTACACTTAAAACTAACACTTAATAGGCGTACAAACAGTAACTTCAGTGCACCTAAAACTATTAAGATAATTATATCTCAGTAAACCTGGAAAGAAGTATATAGTCATCACAGCGTTCAGAATAACAATGTTCATATTTCTACCAACTGTTCATGGCAAAACGTCAGCTTTTTTTTAGCATGCGCCTCTAAACTCCTCCAGCCTCTCTACCCCCTCCCCACGTCCAAGCCCTCTTGTACCTCTTTAGCTGTTTACAGCAGCACCCCATCTCCCAGTACCAAAATCATGATTTTATGATTATACAAAAATATAATGCATTTATTATTTGTTATAAATAAGCACTCACGATTTTGGAAGCCAAGGAGTCCCAAGATCTGGAGTCCGCAAGCTGGGGTCCCAGGAGAGCTGATGGGGAATTCCGATGCGAAAGCGAGCCGACTCAAGACCCAGGCAGAGCCAGCACTTCAGCTGGGAGTCCGAAAGCAGGAGAAGCCGAACGTCCCGACTCAGGACAGTCCGGCAGGGGGAGCCCCACCTCCTCTCAGGCAGGTCAGCATTTCCGTTGCCTTCGCGCCTTTAACTGATTAGATAAGGGCCATCCCCTAGGGAGAGCAATCTGCTTTCCTCAGTCTACGCACGCAACGTTAATCTCGTCCAAAAACACCTCACAGACACACCCAGAATAACATTGGACCAAATACTGGGCGCCACGGAACTCCATAGACCCGCAGAATTCACCACCGCTTCTCAAGCGGAGGGAGCGTCCCACAAGGAGTCGGTCACAAAACTGGTGGCAGAGCTGACGAAGCAAATACGGAAAGAGGCGTTCACCCGTGGAGGCAAGAACAAAGGGGGATCTAGTGTCCCACAGAAACCACGCCCCTGTGGCGCTGAGGCTTCTGGGAGCTCTTCCGCTCTTCCGCTCTGCTGCTTCCACCCAGCAGAGAGCCCCGCGCCTGCATTCCCACTGAAACCGCGGGAGCACGGAGGCCGGGAGATGCCCGTCGTCGCTCTGCGGCTGAAGCCAGAGCCCACACGTGCTCTGTTGCTGAAAGCACTGCCTGGGCATGAACCCAGGACCCTAAATCTGCCTGCTTACTGCTGCTTCTCTACACAAGTGCTGCCACAAGCAGGGAAAAAAGGACTTCTTCCCTCTTCCCGCCCTTCGTCCATTCTCCCACCCAATGCCTTGGGTGGGCCATGGGCAGGACTTTCGTATAAGCTCTAAGGCAAGAGAATCTGGGAAATATCCTTTGCCGTCTTTGGATCCCCTGCGATTCAAAGGAGTTAGGAATGGGGCAGAGAGCCAACAGCCACATAACCAGAACAGCCCCTATGATTACTTTCTTTTTTTCATATAATTTGTCCCTCATGGAGAACCAGCTTTACTCTTTTTATTCCCCAAATCTCACTAAAAGCAAGCTGTTGTGTGCAGCACACTTTTTGGAAGGTTTTGTATAATTTACATAATAACAGGGGAGAAAAAAATCTCAAAATTAGGTACTAATTGTGACTGTTCCCACAAACCAAGGGGAAAAATACATGTAAACACTTTCATAGGGGTTCTCTCCTGGTCACACTCCAGGTTCCAGCCTTGTTTGTTTTCCCATGCACAAAGTCCATCCAGCTCTGTTTCCGGCAGCCCTTCTCCTCTTCCCCAGATTATATCCCATACTCTTTGCCTCTGTCTCCCAGTTCACTTCTACCTCCTGGAAGATTGTGGATCGGTCTTCGCTTGACAGAGCAGTCCAGCTTCCTTGTTTTCTCACCCTTACCCATCAAAGTACTTTTAAAACTACAGAAATGAATTTTGCCAACTGCACTAGATGGAAAAAGCAATTGCAGTCCATTTTTGTTTTAAATGGTCATTTCTTCTTTCAGTTATTCAAATGATCTTTCTTTGATGCAGTTTTCATAACGTCAAGCCTCTTCTCAATTGCTGCAAATGATACCTTGCCCTTTACTGTAGGGTCCCAAGCACTCAACTATTTCATTACAGCAGACATTGATTGCTGTAACCATATGCATCCTTAGTTATACAGTAACGTAATTTTTACATGTTGTTGAAGATTTGGTGCCATACCAGTGAAAGTTGTCATCTGAAGTAGCAGATGACCACAAGCATGGTAGCAACTACTGTGAATAACACATTAGCGCTTACTTTCGAGAAATTTCCAATCCCTGTCAGGAAAATAAGACCTATATACAAAAACTATAAAATGAAGCAAAACACTTCGAGATCTGTGATTTAGAAAAAAGCAAAGAACCATGGGAGTTTGGAAATGGCTTTTGTTGGAAGTGGCCTCAGAGCTAAACCTTGGAGGATGGGTTTGGACAGATAGTGAGAGGGAGGGAAAGGCAAGTGCAGGTGGAAGGGGGCCATAAGAGGGGACTTGGAAGCACAAGAATGCAACTATCTCTGAGAAACTGTATGATTTGCAAGTATCTTCTCCCATTCAATAGTTTGCCCTTACGTTTGGTTGATGGTATCCTTCACTACACAATTTTTTTTTTTTTGGTTTGTTTATTTTAGCTTTTTTTGGTCCTTGCCTGAGAAAACTTGTCCAAAAACCATTGCTAAGATCAATATTAAAGAACTAACTGCCAGTGTTTTCTTCCAGGAATTTTATGATTTGGTGGGAATGCAAATTAGTGTAACCACTATGGAAAATAGTGTGAAAGTTCCTCAAAAAAATTAAAAATAGAACTACCATATGATCCAGCAATTCCACTTCTGGATATTTATCCGAAGAAAATGAAAATACCAATTCAAAAAGATATATGCACCCCTATGTTCATTGCAGCATTACTTACAATAGCCAAAATATTAAAGAAACCTAAGTATCCATTGATAGATGAATGGATAAAGAAGATATGAGATCTATATATAATGGAATGTTACTTAGCCATAAAAATGAAATCTTGCCATTTTTTACCATATGGATGGATCTAGAGGGTTTTATGCTAAGTGAAAGAAGTCAGACAGAGAAAGATAAATGCTGTCTGATTTCACTTATGTGTGGAATTTAAAAAACAAAATGAGCAAAACAGAAACAGACTAATAGGTGCAGGAAAGAAAGTACTGATTACCAGATAGGGGCAGGTGACATAAATGAAGGGGATTAAGAGATACAAACTTACAGTTATAAAATAAATGTCATGAGAATATAATGTATAGAAGAGGGAATATAGTCAATAATATAATAACTTTGTGTGGTGATGATAGTGGCTAGACTTGTAATCATTTTGTAATGTGTAAAAATACTGAATCACTATGATGCACATCTGAAGCAAATAGGATATTGCATGTCAATTATACTTCAACAAAAAAGGAGCTGTGAATAGTTAACATAAGAAAGTCTTGAAATTCTAATTGACCTAAATGACTTTTATTTCTACCTTCATGTATTTCTAGAGGGTTAACAATCTCTACCTTAGTGATAAGCCACAAATCTAGATGGACTTCTTTATTCTCATCTATCTCCTTCAGATTTAAGAGGTGGAAGATTAAACCCTTGTTCATATAGATGCAGACTGTTTGCAAAATACCTGGGAATCCTCTGGGGGGAAACTTGCTAAAGCAAGCAGGGTTCACCTATGAATCTGGGTCAGGTTGAAGAGGAAAAACCCGGGGATACTTAAGATGCTTCATTTCTCTTTAATGTTAGTAATTAGTTCATCTTAACTTTCTCGTTTTTGGCCCTATAAATCATCCTTACCGTCTTTCATTGACTTCCAGTCTTCCTAAAATTGATTAGGTGGACTCTGCTTTCTTCTGTGTTTCCAGCCTTATTTTTTTTAAATTTGGTAATTTGTTTGATATTATATCCTGATATCCATTTCTCATCTAACATGCTGTTTCCAGGTAAAGCCTGAAACTCTGAAGCAGATTAATGACTGCTTTCCTCCTTTTGGTAGTTCTTAATGCTGAGAGGTATTACCGCCCCCCCCCGCCAAGAAGGTATATGGAAATGGAAATGTGTAGTCGTCTGTGTTGTCACAATGACTGCAGAGGAGCAATAGCATTTGGTGGGGGTGGAGAGCAGGCCAGGAATGCTAAAATTTCTACAGCTTGGGGGATATTCTCACAGAATAGATTTCTCATCTAAGAAGCTAATAGTCCACTTGCTTCTTTTGATACCTTTTTAAAAAAGATTTTATTTATTTATTTGACAGGAGAAAAATCACAAGTAGGCAGAGAGGCAGCTAGAGAGAAAGGGGGAAGCAGGCTCCCTGCTGAGCAGAGAGCCCAATGCTATGCGGGGCTGGATTCCAGGACCCTGAGTTCAAGACCTGAGCCAAAGGCAGAGGCTTAACCCACTGAGCCACCCAGGCACCCCTTGATGTCTTTATTTGTAAGTGTACTACAGAGCCCCAAGCACTTTAGCAGAATGGACCAAATTATTTCCCTTAGCAGCTTACCATCATGCCTTGTGTTTTTGTTTTGTTTTGTTTTGTTTTAATGAGGAGCTGAGAGGAGCTTGTTGATATAATAACACATTTATTGTTCTGGTCCAGGGAGGCAGAAATTCAGACCTAGATCCCCAATGAATCACTCCCTGCTCAACATGCTGTTCCCTCCCATAAGGTAATAGGAATTTTGCAAATTGTCTTTATCCATCATCACCCTGCTCCCTCTCTGTCCCCTTACCCCTTGAGGTCAGAGAAAGCATGATACACAGAAAGAATCATAACAAAATGGAGGTCAAAATAGCACTTCATAAATGGCTGAACAAATGCCTGATATATCAAGGAGAGTTTTTATTAAAAGTTCAGATTGACGATTAAAGTTTATATGCAGCAGCCTATGCTGAGCTTTCTACTCCTATTCCACTCCCATAAACAAAGACATAACTTTCCAAGGGGCTGACTTGGGGAATAAAGGGAAAGAAGGAGAGATATTGGCTATGTAGCTAAGGTAGGTTTCAGTTTAATTTATTAAGTTGGTCTCATCTATCAGCCTGAGACAAATGTAGAAGGAATCAGAAATGGAAAAAGAAAGAAATCCGAGTCTGGCAGCCCAGAGACACGGGTCCCATCCAGTCTACATCCTAGAGAGAGATGAGAGAGAAAGAATATACAAGAAGGTAAACAAGGCTGAATTCCTAGTTCTAAGGGTAGAGCTTCCTAACACCGTAGTAATTCTGCTCAGTAGGAAACCATGATCTAAAGAATGAATTTGTTTCTTGAGATTTCATTTTATTTCTTCTTTCTGGGAGACAGAGAACCAAGAAGAGGGTTGGCAGAAATAGACCTTGGAAGATGAATGGAAGAATTTTCATGCCCTATATCTTAAGCCTTTATGTACTTTTTGGTCAAAGGCAGTCATGTATAGTGTTATAGTGAATCTTGAACTGAAATTTGGCTTGGAGGTGTGAAATGCATTCTGGGGCAAAAAAATGAATCCATATGGAAAATTACAAAGGATGGGTATGGTGAAGAAGAGAAAGGTTGACGATCTAGGTATAGAATTGGCAATATTTGGTTACAAAGCAGTTGCAGAAACTGGGAAGAGGAGGGAGTCGAGCTGATTACCATTTTTCAGAGCAACTGTTCACTAAAATGCAAAAGATAGGGTAGGGCATGTTTGGGGCAAGGAAATTTCTTTCTGGTAGCATCTTAAATCTGGATGAAGTGAGGTATCTGGATGGAGTGAGGTATCCTGATGAAGATAACCAGGAAGCCGTTGGTGTATGGGTCAGGTACTCAGTAAAGAAATCTACACCATTTATTTTCTTGTAACAGTAAGCTCCTGTTTATTCTTCAGGGCCCAACTCAAATGTTTGCTTTTACTAACCCATATAAGGCAGAATCCCACGTAATTGCTCCCAACACACTGTATACATGTTTGACAAAGCATTTATCAGATTTTTTCAGTCCTAATCATTCTCCAGTTACATAAAATCCTAGATCATTATTTTTACATCTTTACATCCCCAATACTTTGCACAACCTAAATAATGCTCATTGAAATAAAATTAATATTTTTTTTACATGGTTGAGACTTTCTGTGATATTTGGTATATGCATGATTCTTGAGACAACTGGTAGGTTAGTAAACTAATCAGTACTCTAGTCATTGGCCTTCCTTTAGTTCTTTGAACAAACCAGACTGACTCTTATTTTAGATCTTGCACTAACTGTTCCCTCTGCCTGGTATGCCATTTCAACAGTTCTTCCTATTGCTATTCCTTATTTCCATAGGCTCTCCTCAGAGAGACACTCCAGTCTAAAGGAATGTCAACTCATGCATAACCATTTAGCCTGTTACTATGTTTCTCTTTCTTCATTGCACCTATCACTGTCTGATATATTTATTTGCTCATTGTCTGCTCCCATAGACTGTTAGGTCAATGAAAGCACAGAACTCCTCTGTCCTATGCACCACTAGACACCTAGTGCCTAGGACAAGTAGGCCTCCAATAAATATTTATTGAGTGAATAAAGGAAGGGGGTCAGCACCAAGGGACACAAGAGAGGTTGCAATAAACATTTGTTAAAAATAATAATAATAATAAAAAACAAAACAAAACAAAACACACACACACACACACACACACACACCTTTGAATTTACTCTAATTTGATTTGCACATGGGGAAATACAGACTCATGTGGTAAGTGACCACATCTTTGTGGATTTTTTTTTTTTCTCTACTTAGTTTTCTCACTTTAGCGGATCCTGAAGCAAAAACTCAAAGATCCCGCTGTCCTTTATTTTCACAGCCGAGTTGCTTTGGTGACAACTTCAGTGATGACAGACGGGATTCTTTCTAGCAGCTCTTTGTTGAAGATTTTATCTTATTTAGTGCTGGGCATGAATATGAACAAAAAACCAGGCATGCCATGATTGTGGTTCAAGAATCCCCTCTACAGGGCGCCTGGGTGGCTCAGTGAGTTAAGCCGCTGCCTTCGGCTCAGGTCATGATCTCAGGGTCCTGGGATCGAGTCCCGCATCGGGCTCTCTGCTCAGCAGGGAGCCTGCTTCCTCCTCTCTCTCTGCCTGCCTCTCTGCCTACTTGTCATCTCTCTCTGTCAAATAAATAAATAAAAATCTTTAAAATAAAAAAAAAAAAAGAATCCCCTCTACAGTAATAGGAAAACAGAACATCTGAAAGAACCATATGTGGTACAATCCTTGCTGCCTGCAGAAAGATGTGACCAAGACTCTGTAACACCCTGACTGCACAGTTTGTAAATTGCCTAGTTAAGTCTGGACTCAAACTGTGTTACCCACTTTTAAACTGTGTTAAATTTCTTAATACTTTAGAGTTGCTAGGGTGAGCCCATTTACTGTGACAAAAGGATTACCTTTAAGCTGGTCTTTTACTTTAAGTAAGTAATATTTCTTCTTTAATTATTCTAACAAAAGAGGGCTATAGTTTATTACCTATGAACAAGAAAAAGAGGACTCTAAGGCATACTGGATTCTGAGAGAGACACCAAGAGTACACATGCCTTACAGCCATAGCAGGTCAGGAGGTGGAGATCATTAGGATGATGAGAGCCTAGAAACACCCATGTCAGATCGTGAACACCTATTCATAAGTTGATCCAAACGTTTCTTATAGCATCTTTAAAAGGATCAATATTTCTCCTAATTTACATTATTAAAGAAAGATTTACCTTTTTGAATACTAAGACTCTGTAACACCCTGACTGCACAGTTATTTACGTTTAACTTACAATAATATCCATTTTAAAATCAGTCCTCATCAAAGGGTTTCACAATCATGGCATTAGCTATTAAAGAGTGATTTTTTTAAAGATTTTATTTATTTATTTGACAGACAGAGATCACAAGTAGGCAGAGAGGAAGGCAGAGAGAGAGAGGAGGAGGAAGGAAGCAGGATCCCTGCTGAGCAGAGAGCCTGATGTGGGGCTCGATCCCAGGACCCTGGGAACATGACCTGAGCTGAAGGCAGAGGCTTTAACCCACTGAGCCACCCAGGCGCCCCTAAAGAGTGATTTTTAAAAGTACCAAAAGGATATTTCTTTTCCAATTGCATCCATTTTTATTCATTTGCACATGTTTAAAGGTCTTTCTTTAACATTTTCTCATATTCTTTTTGCCAATAGGGACTAACATTTTCTCCTGTCTTTTGAGTGTGTGTGTGTGTGTGTGTGTGTGTATGCTATTTCATCCCCATCTTCTTCTGGAAGGTCAGGTCTACAACAGCAACAATTCTTGAAATTTGTCTCCATCTCCCACATTTCATTCTTCAAGGATCTCTTGAGATTTTTGGCATCTTTGCTCCACTTAATTTTGTTTTAGAATCTTTAACTAGTGGCCGAGTCCCAAAAGACCCATCAGACTTCACATGTCTTTACTGACAAAAAGACATTGGATTTCTCATTGATTTTAGTGATCTCTTGGGAGGTGTGCTCCCTGAAGGCAGCACTTTACTTTCGCTGAAAAAGGCACAATAAAGGGATATGGAAAGGTATATCTGAATTTTAAAACTAGCCACAAAACTGACATTGAGTCAGTACTCTTCGTAGAAATGATTCCACTTTATATACAAAGTGGCATTATTTTATTCTTTACAATAATATCCAAGAGAATTTTGCTGTTATTTACATTCAGTCTTCTGTCATAAAGACAAATAATTCGTGCAGGAGGGGTTCTTGGAAAAGAACTTCCTTTGTATCCTATGGATAGAAATCCTATAGATAGGGTTTCTTTAGGGGCTCTATAATTACTTCTTTAGAGGTCTTCAGTTACATCTCCTTAAAAAGCATCAGGGAAGACAATAGGCAACTACAAAATCATTTTGTTCTGTTTTGGGTGGGGTTTTTTTTGTTGTTTTTTAGGGTTTTGGTGTGGTTTTTTTTTTGTTTGTTTGTTTGTTGTCCCCCTCCCCCCCCCCAAACTGCCAGCTACTTATCCTTTGCATTTTCTTATCCCCACACCTCTCTGGGCCTTACTTCTGAATCGAACTCCTTTCCCAAACCTTTCCACTGTGACATCTGAAAACCTCTTTGCAGGACAGTTGCTCCATTTTGTTATTTTAATTAAAAATCAATTTCCTCTATGGACACAGTGCTTCCCTTGACATGCACTCAAGTGGAGGCTGACCATTTTTCCAAAAGCTAGGTTATCACAGAATTTTAAAACGGGCTTGCACGCTTTTAGTTCAACATTACCTATTCCAAATCATTTCAAGTCATTGCTCCTCAGGTTTGTGTGAAGACCTTCCTTGAGGATCTTTCCATCTACCTGTAGTCAGATTTGAACAACCACCACAACATTAATTTCCAGGACTTCCTCTCTTCCCAAATCCCCATCATTGTTTTATTTGCCTTCCCTTCAATGCCTATGTGATTAACTCATCTAACGTCTTAACCTCATATGTTCTTGATTCTCTAGGCTTTGACAACCTGTACTTCTTGAATTCAGCCTCCCACCACCTGTATCCTAGAAATTTGTATCACCCCAACTGCTCTATCTCAAAATTCGTAAGTTTTAGTATCCTTACTCTGATTCTTATTTTGATCCTTGAAAATATCTTATTCCTTACTTCTATTTAACTTCCTCTCTGAGCTGAGAATGATCTTTTTCCTATTTTCCAAATTTATCAACTGTTCCTGTCTTAACTTTCCTATTTGACTAAATTGCATGATATGTGATATAATGCCTGATACAACCATGCTTAAGCTAAGATCTTTAGCTTTCTTTATCATCTGACATGGAATGCCTGGAAGAATCTTAATCCTGCATGGATACATTGTCAATGTTTCCCCTCCTATACTCAAGCTGTCGGATACTGCTGGGGAACATCCAGCAACCAAGAAACCGATGCTAACTGCAAATATACAAACTCTGATCTCAGCGGCATCCTCAGGAATGACAATAATCTTTGCATGTGACCCTATTCTGCTTCTTTTCCCACCCCCATTCTCTCTTTTAAAAAAAAAACATTTTTTGAAAGATTTTATTTATTGATTGATAGAGAGAGAGAGAGTGAAAGCTCACACAAATGAACTTGCAAACCAGGAAGTAAATGATAATGTGCTCTCAACTTCCTAGTTTTACCTTCAGTCCAGAATAATACTTACTCCAAAAAGGTAATGGGAATCCTGGTGTGAGAGTTCTCTGTTCTGTGAGATTCTTCCCAGGGACTTTTTTTTCACTTTTAATAGATGCTTAATTAAGCCAGTCATATTAATTACAAGAAACAGCTTTCATTGATATGTTACATGTTTAACAGTATGTTCTCAAGATGGAAGTTTGTTTCTTTTTCACTTAATGGGAACGTAATGGATAGTTTCAGAAAACAGCAGAATCTTACTGAAGAAACCATGATTGGGAGCTTCATAAGAATTTTGCTTCTAAACCTGTGCTCTTACTGTATACTGTTATTCATTTTCCAAATAATTCATATTTTAATGTATTTACATAGGTAGTTTACATAAAGGTATTTCTAGAAATCATGATCATTTTCAACCTGTCACATGATTCTCTATGGTTTAATTTCTGTGAAAAACAATTAAGCCAGTCTGGAACCCAGCTATAATGACCTCTAATTTTGTAGATCTCTAACTTGTTCACATTTTCTATGGTTTTTCATCTACGGCATCTTCTAATATTTGTTTGAGTTCAAGAGCCCACAAATACACAGGGTTTGGAATGTGCAATAAACAAGTATGAAAAAAGGAGGGTGGCAGTTGACACAAGAAGTTGTAACACATAGTGTTCTCAAACACACCACCTTGGTTGCCTTCTCGCACTACTTTTATATCTCATAATTCAAAATTCTGGGGAGCTGTCTCTGGCATGTCTCTTCTCATCATAAATACATATAACCAATATATCAGGCAATACCAAATATCTTTAAAAATGAAATAATGAATGTCCTCAGAATTGTGGCAGCTTCAACTTACTTGAAGATTATATATATAAAAATATACATTATATATATTTATCTATAAACATACATTATATGTATATATAAATATATATTATATATGTCTATAAATAAATATATATTTTTATCCCAAGGCTTTACGTTTATGAACTGATTTTTTTAAATCACATAATTTTTTAATGTTACACTGGTCTGTGATCACTTGTTTTATTTATATAAAACCTGAGTCATGTTCAAAAAGACTGCTCAGTTTTAATTTTTTAATAAGGAGGAAAAAGTTTTAAATATTAGGTGAAGAAAACACAATGCATATCTGGAGTTTCTTTTCTTTGCCAGTTGTTACTTCTTAATTATACTAATTTGCAGGCCATAAGATGCAAAAAGGTTTCATTTAATCATGCCATGAAGTATGGAACATTCAGTTGTTCATTCATCCATTTCACACATTTCACAAGTGCCTACCAGGCACTGCAAGTGAGAAGAACAACTACCATCCAGGTTCCAAGCACTGCAGTGGAAGGAGGGAGGGGAGAGACGAATGCATTTTTGTTGTGTCCTGATTATTGTGGTTGATGTGACTCATAAAACTAACTAATTTAATTCTTACAACAACTTCCTGGAAAAAGTATTATTAATTCAAAAAAAAACACTAAAATCCAGAGTGATTAAGTGACTCTCTCCAAGTCACAAAACCAATATGCAACAGATCCATAAATCCAAATTGGGCTTGTCTCACATCAGAGTTGCATCCTATCCACACACCCAGGGACCTCTCTGGGCTTTGCAAGGTGCTACAGGTACCAAGACCTTAAATGCTGAAGGAGACAGAGACACTTCCATGAAAATGAGACAGCTGGAGTCAAGTCTTGTGGCATAAGCATTAGTCATACAGGTAGATACAGTTGTGAAAAGCTTTCCAGACAATGGGAGGAGCATGTGAAAGACATAAAGACTTATGATAAATGTCAAATTTAAGGAACTGCAAGTACTTTAGCATAAAAAAGTCACTGTAGACTCTAGAGGCAGGCTGTGTAGAGTCAAACCTCAGCTGCTACACTTCTTAGATGTAGAACTTTGGCAAGTATTTAACCTCTCTTTTCTTAATTATAAAATATGGATAATAATAAGACCTACCTAATAAAGTTGCTGAGATTAAATGACATAATATATATGAAATATTTTATGCAGTGGCTGAAACCCAGGGAGAGCTCCATGAATATTACATGTTCTGAAATAACTGGAATTATAATGTGCAAGGGAAATAGTGATAGAAGATATGTTTAGAGTTGAAAGGTCAAGGCCAGATCATGAAGTGCCTCCTATTACATATAATTGGGAACATCATTGAGGATCCAAAGTTTGTGTTTATGTGTGTATTTGTTTTATATAAAACTAGTTCTAATTTATTTAAAAAATCTTTGTGATGTCAGTGTGAAAAACAAATTAGAAGAAATGAGACCTGAATAAAGGAGGTTGACTCTCTAATTGATGCAATAAACTAGGGAAGGTACCATAAGGATCTGAATGAACTTACTCAGTGGTGATGAAGAGGAACAATAGGACTAAAAAATATTTAGGAAATAGAATCATCAGGACTTGACTCACAGAGAACAGAAGTAGGCTGGAGGGGTTGGTGGTACCAATCACAGAGACATGGAATATAGGAGGAGAAGCAGGCTTTGGAAAAGGAGTTTTTATAGCAAAGCACCTCATGTCTTATTAAAACAGTTAAAGAAGTTAATTTATTCAGTTGTAAAATACAGGTACTATTCTATTTGAAAGAGTGACCTGGAAAATTGTGCTTGAGGTTTAAAGTTAAAAAAAGAATAGCCCTGTTATCAACTAATTTAGTCATGGAGGAAAAAAAACAAAACAAAACAAAACAACACCTAAGCTAACATCTTATTGGATAAAACTAACAACTGGTTTAATGTCATTCACATTCAACTTATATTTTATACCTCTCCCAACACAATAATTTTTAAGTAAGGTATAAATTAACAAAAAGAGAATACATACAGAGATTAGATTATATTTATGATTTTATTAGTCAAGAGTGCAAAATTGGGTGTCCATATCAAGCAGGAGTAACTGCTGCATATCCCAGAATAGAGTCCCTTGTCTCCCAAAGTCCCCATGTGACCATATAAATGCTGATGACACTGTCTGACCAAGATAGGGTCTCATTAGACCTATAATGTTCTATTCTTGCTTTGTCAATGACTTATACTTACTCTGGGTTTACCTATCTAAGGAGGAATTACACTAACACTTTTTATACTTCTATTTTTGGAAATATATAAAGGCATAGCTATCTCCAGACCCTTACTCCGAATCAACAAAACAATTCTCTTAGGGGAAGCATATTTTTACCATACTCCTAAGTCATTATAAGCATTGAACAAGTGGTAACTACCTAAAGTCAAGAGGACTATTGCACACTTAGAGAATTTGATTGTAGGTATTTATTTTTAAAACAAATCCTTTAATTCTGACACATTAAGTCAACTGCTACTTATCACTATCAAGGTCAGCTTTTTGGTGGGTAGTAATACGTTTTGGAACATTTATAGACCTCATGTTTCTTCTGGAACATTTCTAGACCTTAATGCCTGTGTACTAAAATTTGTTGAACTGTTATCTTATAGAAAAAATTTCCAATAATATAGTAAGAGTAAGTAGAAGATTAAATATTAATCTCATAATCATTAATCAAGATGTTAATGTATGAAAATTAATATTCTGTTAAGGTATTAACGTTTATCCTTCAAAATTTCAATTAAAGGGTATGACTAGGAGAAAGCTGTTACATTGTTCAACCACAAGGACTGCACAGAGCAATTTCAGCACCAGGGATAGTAATCCTACTGGATAACAATGAAAGCCATGATACAGATGAATAAAGGCTAAGGGTCTAAATTCAAATTACTTGCAAGGTTTATATGAGTCAGTATGACATGATAGTTAAGAGCATAAGCACAGGGAAAGATTCCATAAATTTTTTTTGTTGTTTGTGCTATTATTTTTGTTACATGTGAAGTTGATGCAATAAAAAGATAATTAAATTTCTTCTTAGTTATAGACACCAATAAAATATGGAAAATTAATGACCTTAAATATTTCTTTTTTTTTTTTTTTTAAAGATTTTATTTATTTATTTGTCAGAGATAGAGGGAGAGAGAGCGAGCACAGGCAGACAGAGAGGCAGGCAGAGTCAGAGGGAGAAGCAGGCTCCCCGCCGAGCAAGGAGCCTGATGTGGGACTCGATCCCAGGACGTGGGATCATGACCTGAGCCGAAGGCAGCTGCTTAACCAACTGAGCCACCCAGGCGTCCCATGACCTTAAATATTTCTTGTCTCATACATGTTAATTTAAAATACAGCACAATCGATCACCATTTCTTGATATTAGCAAAATATGAGAAAGAAAAACATTAAAAATTATTAATTAAAATTTGATTTGCAATTGCAAACTTGCAATTGCATTGCAGAAGGAAAAAAAGAGAAAGCACAAAATTTTAAAGAAATATTATCTTCCCAAACATAGGCATAAGTTTCCTGTATATTGTAAATGTTCATGAATTTTCATTGGTATATTTTCCCTGCGTGCTCTGAAGAATAAAGCAATTAGTGAACTGTTGATTAACTATAATATATATTTAATATTATATGCATTTTTAAATTAGAATAAAAAAACCACCAAAAGCTCTAGAAAGTTAAAGTATCTTTGGGGACGCCTGGATGGCTCAGTTGGTTAAGCAGCTGCCTTTGGCTCAGGTCATGATCCCAGCGTCCTGGGATCGAGTCCCACATTGGGCTCCTTGCTCTGCGGGTAGCCTGCTTCTCCCTCTGACTCTGCCTGCCACTCTGTCTGCCTGTGCTCGCTCTCGCTCTCTCTCTCTCTCTGACAAATAAATAAATAAATAAAATCATTAAAAAAAAGTATATTAGTAATCCACATAAATTATCAAGAGGTGTAAATGCCAATCCCATGAATAACTGTAAATTCGTGCAATTTTAAAGATATAATTGTTCCAAAAAAGTTGGTCAATTTGGAAAAAAGCCATTAATATATAAATAGGTATATTTAAATTAGTACATATTCATCATTAGAAGCTAAGTAATCTGGGTTTTGGACAATTTTGCACATGGCCATTTATTTGCTTATATGCCAACAACAATTTTAAAAAAATTTTGAGGCCACCAACACCCAACATATTTGTAATGGGTGGATTCACATCTATGTTGATATATCATGGTTATTATGTCAATTTATAGTTAATTGGCATCTAAGACTGATACTGGACCTGGGAAATTAGTACTCAAAAACCCAGTTACCAGGAGTACATAATGGAATGGCCAGAATTCAGTAAACACACAGGTATATAAACCAAAGTTTCATTAACCCAACAGCTTAGAAAATCTCCCACAAACTGAGGGGCACAAAGTTTTGGGGAAAACAAGTGCACAATATTTGCAGAAACAACTTGATACTGAGCCTGACCCCTTCCTGGCATGCGATTTCTCCAACATGATGAGAACCAATCCTCAATAGGTCTGGCCTGACGTTCATTGGTGATCATGTCAAAATCTAACTAGTCACAGTTGAATGCAGAGATAGAGATACCTGATGTCAGTATTTGTCCTTAAACACAAGGGGACAAGAGTTTTGCCTAGCATTCACAAACACAGTGTTACATTATAATTTATCTATTAACTACCTTTTGCCAATAAGTTAGTAAACTTGGGACATGGAAAATGAACAGAATCAGCAAGTTCAATTTGAAATGAAACCGTACATATTGAGCATCTAGTAATGAATGCATGAATCACTAATTTATAGGGTTGTTTTCCTTTCAAAATATTTTGTAGTATCATGAAAACATGCTTGCAAATCCCAAAGGAAATTTATTTAGAAATTTGACAAAGCTTTACCTTACTGTTCAATTAGAAAATGGATTATAGGAAAGAGTCTTCTAGTTGGTTAAAGATATTTATTGACAAAATTATCTGCAGAGAAACTGGCTGTTTGGCTCCACCAATATTCCCTACCTCAGCCATGTACTCCTGACTATCCATTCCTGAGGGACTTTCCTCCAAAGGAAATGTATAAATGCATTGAAACTGAGGCACAAGAGTTGTTTTAAGGTATTTTGAGTATCTCAATTTTGGTTTCATGTTTTCAGACTCTTGACTGTTTGCCCAATTTTGCACTGCCTTCTTGATGCGTTCTTGAAGATTTGTGGTTGCTTTGACTCTCCTTTTCAAGTTGCCTCAACTGTAGCTTATCTCACCAGTTTTGATTCCTAATCATTTGATTCCTGACTACTAGCTCTGGGCATTGAACCTCTCTATCCTCCTTTTAACTCTCCCCACAGTTTGTCAGATACTTTATTAACATCAGTTTCCTGCTCTGAGTCCACAGTCATGACTCACTACTTCCTGCATTACCAGAACTGAAAGAGTAGTATTCATTCCAGATAGCTGCCAGAATGAATGCTATTGTTTCCTCTGTAATACTCTACTTTTCAAAGCATGATCACGATTTATCTCATTTGCTTTTACAACAGTGTTACTGTAGAACAAGAGTTATCCATTCCCATTTTATTGGTAAGAAAACTGAGACTTGAAGAGCTCAAATAGTTTGCTTAATACTAAATAGTGAATATTCAATAATGTGAATGCTAATTTTAAGGAATTTAACCTTCCTCAAAATTCATGTCTTAAGGAATTTAACAGCTATATAGAGGAATGATTTCATTCTGATTTAAAGTCTTTGATCTTCTTTCTTTAAGTGTTGAGATAAGCAATTATTGTATTGGGTTGTTGAATTTATTGAATTATTAAATTTCTGCCTTTTCTTTCCTCCTTTCCTTTATCTAAACATTTATTGAGTACTTACCATGTATCAGCCAATAATCACAGTACACTGCTGAAGATTTTAAAGAAAAGATGAAGTCCCTGCCTTCAAGTAGCTGCCAACCCAATGAGGAAAAAACACATAAGAGAGTGCATGGGTGGCTCAGCCTGTTAAGCATCTGCCTTTGGCTCAGGTCATGATCCAAAAGTCCTGGGATCCAGTCCAGCAAAGGGCTCCCTGCTCAGCAGGAAGCCTACTTCTCCCTCTCCCTCTGCCTGCCCATCTGCCTGCTTATGCTCCCTCTCTCGGTCTCAATCAAAAACAAAAAACAAAAAACAAACAAAAAACCCACATAATAAATGACCACACCATCATATATTTTTAATATGAAAATAATTACTGTATTAAAATATCATCTTATGTTAAAATAGCATATTAACATAAATTTTGCTAATTTATTATCTGTGTTCTTTATTAGAATGTAAGCACCATGAGGACAGGGACTTTGTCTTATTCATTACTATATTTCTGGTGCCTTGGAACTATCCATGGCTTGGAGAACACAATAGATATGTGTAGTAAGGAAGAAGATGTTTCTTTTCTTTTAGGCCTTAAAAAAATAATTAATCATATTATGTTTCTAGGGATTGAAGACTACTAAATACACAAATTCAATGTATTTCTCCTAAAGTTTTGGTTCTTTTTTTTTTTTATTTTTTTTTTTATTTTTTTATTTATTTATTTTTTTTTATTATTTTTTTTTTTTTATTTTTTTAAAGATTTTGTTTATTTATTTGACAGACAGAGATCACAAGTAGGCAGAGAGGCAGGCAGAGAGAGAGAGGAGGAAGCAGGCTCCCCACTGAGCAGAAAGCCCCATGCGGGGCTTGATCCCAGGACCCTGGGATCATGACCCGAGCCGAAGGCAGAGGCTTTAACCCACTGAGCCACCCAGGCGCCCCAAGTTTTGGTTCTTTTAAGTAGAATTTCTTTTTTAAGTTTTCTGTCTTTATCAAACAGGCCATTTGAGTTATATTATTTAATAGATTATACAATCTTTTATTTTTTAATTATTTAAAAATATTTTATTTATTTATTTGACAGAGAGAGACAGAGATCACAAGTAGGCAGATAGACAGGCAGAGAGAGGGGGAAGCAGGCTCCCCGCTGAGCAGAGAGCCTGATGTGGAGCTGGATCCCAGGACCTTGAGACCATGACCTGAGCCAAAGGCAGAGGCATTAACCCACTGAGCCACCCAGGCGCCCCTAGATATACAATCTTTTAAATATAGACTACCTTTCATTTATTTAATGAGAAATACATACTGCTAGAAATATATAATGTCTCCTTGAAGTCGTCCTATTTCATGGTTTCATTATTTGAGACTCTTTAGAATGCTTTTAAGTGAATTTGTAATGAAATTACAGAGTTGCTACTTGTTTATGTAATAATATTGGAGAATTAAGTTCTTATCCAATTATTAGTCTATATGACATTTCATTTCCTGTTAATGCTTATTGAGTAGTAGATGGCCAAAAAGCTCAAAGGATTGATGTTTCAATTATATTCACTATTTTACGTTTATAGTTGTGGTGTTCTAACTTCCACTACATTTCTGCTCTGTGTTCTGTTTTATAGGTGATTGTATTTCCTTTGGCATTTCCCTTATTTAAACGTCAAATAGATTACATTTTACAATTCCAGAGTACTGAAGCCATGTCTCCCTAGTAAGCTTTCAAAATAATTAACAGGATTGCTTACTTGAGAAAAGCTAATATATGTTTTATGTTGATTCAATATAACACATTTTCAGTTTAGGCATTAGTGGAGGTATTGAGACAATAAAAGACATTTTGAATTTTATAAATATTCTGAGTTAGGACAATTCCAAAGGACTAATAGATAGGAAAAAGAAAGTAGAATTATAGAAATATCCAGTCAATTTACATTTTAATACCTGGAAGCTATATGGATAACCTTAGTAATAGCTAAGTTTACAGCATATGGGATGCCTGGGTGGCTCAAATGGTTAGGAGTCTGCCTTTGGCTCAGGTCATGATCTTGGGGTCCTGGGATCGAGCCCCAACAGACTCCCTGCTCAGTGGGGAGCCTGCTTCTCTTTCTCCCTCTCTCTCTCTGTCTCTCATAAATAAATAAAATCTTTTGAAAAATAAAAAATAAAAAAAATTTTAAAAAGAAGTAGTTTATGGCATATGCATAATGCCAGTAGTGGTGTGGGTTCCTGTCAATGTTAAAACTAAACACACACACCTGAGAAATAATTTGTAAAAATTAACCCCATGAAGTTCCACTGTCTCTTAAAAAAATAAAAATAAGGAAGAAACTCTGTCTTGGCCGGAACTTAAAGTACTAAACTTTATTTACAAAAAAATCAATAACACAAAAGTTCAATGAAAATGAAAGGTAGAGAAAATCAGATATTGAAACAACAGAACAAAAGTGTAGTTTAAAACCTCAGGTGCATTTTGGTCAACTTCTGGTCAACTTTTTAGTCAACTGTTTTCTGTGGATTCGTAAATTTTAAAGGATTATTTTGCTATTATTATTTGCTTATTCCTTTGACTTTTTTACTTTTATAAGGGTTCAGAGAAAAAAATCCTATTTTGTAATATGTCTCCTCTAGTATGGAGTGAAAAAACCCCTGAAAAACAAAGAAAAAAATACATAGCTAATTCGGCTTAATGTTTTTAGCAGAGATAAAAAACTCAAGTTTGAGACACAAAATTCTTAAAAGCCTTACAAAGTAAGCAAATATGGTATATATATTCTATATATCTTTCTGTATATTTATCTATTAAAAAAAAATCTAAAGAAGATAATGTTGTCCTTTCCCTCTCTGAAGAAAGGGAAGTCAGATCAATGAATCAAGAGATACAAGTGGATATTAGTGTACTGAATTATATAATCTGAACACTCACAAAATGCTACTGTCTTTTTGTGTTAATAGAGAAGCACAACTTCTATCATCTGTTGAGTACTTATTACAGACATTGCTTTAACTGGTTTATATGTTTTATCTCTTTAAATCTTCCAGGCAATACATATGTGACTGATTTTACAGGTGCAGAAATGGGTTCAAAAGCAATTTGTCTGGATTTGAACCCAATCTATCTGATTTCAAAACCATTCCTTTAGCCACTATCCCATACTGCAAAGGATTATTTGGGATTAGGGTGGGAATGGTGAAACAATAAACAATGTTTGGGAGAAATGCTGTATTATACAAGGTAACCATGGGAGCCTTCTGTTGTGCTTACGAAGGAAAAATAGAGCGATATGAATTATGAGGGCAAATCATGTGGCCATGACCCTAATGTGCTTGCTGAATGTGACTAGCCCTGAAACCTGCTGTTATATCTTCTTGCTGCTGCTAAATAAATCAGACTGAGTCTGTTTTTATTAAACAAAGACACTAGTGATAAAGCTGTGGCCAACATATGGCACTCCATCTACTTCTCACAAGCATAGATTAGGAAAGAGAAAGTTTAATATATACATTCATGCACACTTAACAGATATTCAAATGCTAAATGTGATTAAGCTTCTGGATCACTTAATATGTTCTTTAACCTTATGATTATGTGATTTAATAATTGTTTTCACATCAAAACCCAAGAGACTATATACAATATATATCTCAAATTCTGTAATTAAACTCTCAAGAAGTGAAAGGAAATAAACGATAGTCCCATGAAATCAAACATAAATCTGAGATTGTCTCAATGTACTACCTGCTAATTGACCATTGAGGTAGTTTCAAGCCATTCTTCCACTGGTTACTCCATAGTTACTGGCACCAATACAGAAAGGCTGTAATCCAAAGTTTCATGCACTACTACTGGGGTCTGAAATCGATTTTATACCCCATCTCCTGTTGAGCTAAAGTTTCCTAAAAATCTCTGACTTTGAAGAGATTCTATTAATGAGATAACTATTCAAAAGGACTCTTGGACATCTACTAAACATTCTTTTCCTGCTTCTACTCAGAGTATATGTTTTTCATTATAATTATGTAGACATATGATAATACTTTCAATAGAGACTAGGAGATTGAGACTGAGACACATAACAAATCCTTTGCCAGAAAAGCATAATAAGGAGTGATATATTAATGGACTATGAAATTAAGTTTAGGTTAATCTTAATGAATACAATTAAAAACAATTTAGTCACCCTAAGCAATTTTTGTCTAGAATTAAAGTGATTCCCAAGAAACAGAAAGGCTAATGGAGTTTGTTTTTGTTTTTGTTTTTTAACCTTCATAGACATAGAGATATAAAACCAGACTGACTCTGGAGATCACCTCTCAGTGGGTAGCTTTCACCAAAACATGCAAAAACGTGATGACTTTGTTCTTTTAAAATAAACTCCCCAATCTCATTATCTTTCATTTGGTAAATTTGGTAGAAAGGAACTACTGGCCTCAGTCCAGGTCCCAATATAAGCCATGTGGATTAGTGAAAAGATCTGAAGCCTTGGCCAGCTATACCCTAGGGGATCAAATCCCAGTTTTGTCACTTGAAGTATGACCTTGCACGACTGACAAACTCTTTTCATATTAGCTTCCTCATTTGAAAAATGGGAACAATAAGACCTTACTTTCAGGACTATAGTAAGGAATAGAAATAGTACATGTAGAAGTACATAGGATAGGAAATGAACTGTCTATGACAGCTATAATGGTTGACAACAATCAGCCATAAACTCCATCTTTTTTTTTTTTTTTAAGATTTTATTTATTTATTTGACAGAGAGAAATCACAAGCAGACAGAGAGGCAGGCAGAGAGAGAGAGGGAAGCAGGCTCCCTGCTGAGCAGAGAGCCCGATGCGGGACTCGATCCCAGGACTTTGAGATCATGACCTGAGCCGAAGGCAGCGGCTTAACCCACTGAGCCACCCAGGCGCCCCCATAAACTCCATCTTTAATGTATGTTCAGTGCTTATTAGTATGAAAATAATTACATGTGTTCTTTAAAATTTTTTTTTTTTTCAGTGAAGGGAGTATAGGTAGCTATATATACTGTCATGTGAATTTCTTATCTTTGGAAAATGACACAGAAGACAGAAACTATTAATTTATTAAATGAAAATTTGTCAACCTAGGCTACTTGAAAACAACAGTAAAAAAGCCAGAATCTTTTTTTTTTTTTTTAAATGCTGGAAATGGGTACCAATTTCAGGTCACTTTCACCTAGGTGGTATTTTGAAATGTATTCATGAAGGTGGCATTTAAGCTGGAAGGAATTTCAATAGGAGGGGAGAGGAGGACAGGGCTATAGATAGGAGGAAGAACATGAGTAAGGCACCAAAATAGGAAAGCACAATTTATTAATTGGAAACAGAGTGATTCAGTTTGGCTAAGCATTGTTTCCCAACCTGGGGACCTAAGAAAGTGATCCATGAATACTTATATTACTTATATATACCAGATATTGTTTATGGGCAAACACCAAACACATTTATGTTGCATGTATGTATATTAGTTTCATAGGGCTGCTGTAACTTTTGTTACCATAGACGAGGTGGCTGATAATAACAGAAATTTATTCTCTCACAGTTCTGGAATCTAGAAGTCCAAAATCAAGGTATCAACACAATCATGCTTTTCCTGAAGGCTCTAGAAAAGAATATTGCCTCTTTTTGTCTGACTTACTTCACTTAGCATAATACCCTTTAGGTCCATCCATGTTGTCACAAATAGCAAGATTTCTTTATTTTTTAGAGTAGAGTAATATTCTATTAGATAGACAGACAGATATATACTTTCTTTATCTGTTCATCTATTGATGGATGCTTGTATTGCTTCCATATCCTGGCTTTGCAAATAATTCCACAATAAACATAGGGGTGCATATATCTTTTTGAATGTGTTTTTGTTTTCTTTGAGTAAATTCCCAGTAGTAGAACTAGATCATATAGTATTTCCATTTTTAATTTTTTAAGGAATCTCCATACTGTTTTCCATATCTGAGAAAGACAAATTATCATTTGATTTTACTTATATGTGGACTCTAAAAAACAAAACAAAGGAACAACCAAACAAAAACGACAGACTTAAATACAGAAAACAAACTGTGGTTGCCAGATGGAAGGTAGATGGGGAAATGGGTGAAATAAGTGAAGGGGATTAAGAGGTTCAAACTTCGAGTTATAAAATAAGTAAGTCACAGAGATGAAAAGTACAGCATAGGGAATATAGTCAATAATATTGTAATAATGTTGTATGGTGAAAGATGGTGACTACACTTTCTATGGTAGCAGAGTAATGTATAAAATTGTCAAATTGCTATGTTGTATACCTGAAACAGATATAAAAAATATGTCAAGTACACTTCAATTAAAAAAAAAAAAAAGTCCTTCATTGTCTCTTCCTAGCTTCTGGTGGTTGCCAGCAGTCCTCAGATTTCCTAGGCTCAGAGTAACATAACTTCAATCTCTGCCTCTGTCTTTTCATGGCCTTCTTTCCTGTGTCTGTCTTCACATCATCATCCTTCTGCGTGCCTGTTTGGCTGTGTATCTCTTCCCCTTTTTTTTTATAAGAATACCAGTCATATTTGGTTAAGGGCCTACCTAATCCCAGTAGATCCTCATTTGTATTAGATAGGATCTACAAAGGCCTTACTTCCAAACAAGGTCACATACCCAGATCCCAGGCAGGACTTGAACATATTTTGTCGGAGGGAGGAGGACACAATTCAACCCCTAACACAGTGTATGTGTGTGTGTGTGTATTCAAATATATATAATTATTATGATTTTTAAAAAGCAGAAATTATTTAAATAGCATTATTGAATTAAATATAGCTTTTTAATACCATATTTTCTCAATGGACATTCAAATAATAAATCTCTCCGGGAAGAGTCCAGGAGTCCACAGTTTTTTTTCATGATACAAAGAGTTGTACTTAAAAATGTTGAGAGTTATTGTTGTAAATTTCCTGTCCAGAACAGAATGAAGTAAACTAGAAAGTAAGTTTAGGAATGGAGGGCCTTTGGTACTAAGTAAGATAAGGACTCTGGGCTTCCCTTATTTGGTAAAGAAAATTATGGGTGACTTTTTGAGCAGATGACACATACACACATAGACGTTATTGTGATTAATATATTAAAAATTCTGACCACACCACTCTGTCCACCAAAGTGGAGCTTTAGGAAAATTACCATGTACAGGATGAACTGAAGAAGAGTGAATGTGGAGACAAGGAGAGCATAGGAATTGAGTAGGATCTCATTGAGGATAAAAAGAACGAGACACATGCTGGGCATATTGCCAAGGAAGAAGGGACTAAGGTCTGACCAATCTGATAGTGAACATGTATGTGTGTGTGCATTTGTACATATGTTTATGTGGATATTTGAGGGTATATGTATGCAGTATGATGTTTGCATGCTTTTGAAATTCAACAGTACCTATTATTTCTGTACCACTCACTTGTTACTTTTAATGTTTTGACTTGCTAATTACATGGAAAACAATTTATTTCAGCTAGTCTACTTTCCTGTACACAGTAGGCCATCAAATATTTGTTGGCTGGTAAGCATCAACATTTTAGCCATTCCAAATCCAGGTCCAATTTGTTAATAAATATTGAATTTCTATTTTGTGTGTGTGTTTTCTGCTCAGGTGAAAACTAGTCAGGTGAAAAAGATAGAACTAAGTAGTTGGAGGAAAGTTGAAATTAAAATTTGGTGAAGAAACTGTAAAAAGGCACTTAGCTAGTCTACATGATTTCAAGTTCCCAAGGCAGGGCAAATTATATACATTGGTCCTGACAGAATCTGAAAACTAGATCATGTTGAACAACGCTCAGTGGTCTTGAAGAAGTCTTGGAGAAGTGCTGGAGGATTAAAGTGCCAAAGGGGAGAAAAAGGAGATAAATTCTTGAAAAACCACAGCAGGTAGCTGAGTATTATCTACAAGTAAGATTACAGAATGGTCCATTCATTAGAAAAGGAAGCACTAAGTCGTGTCATCACATTAAACACATTTTCTTGTTTATGATGTAGTTATTGGAAAAACTGATAATAATTCCTATCTCTTTATAGTTTTTACTTAAATTTCTCCCAGACACAGAGACAGTAAATCAGGATTTCAGCTCGCCAGTTGTCATGTTCCCTTATGATACTCTTCTGCACAAGTTACAGTAACATGAGCTAGTTGTTAGCATAAGGTGGTAACTATTTAATAGTTGAAGGATTATATAAAACAGGTACTTATAAACAACTTAAATCAGTGATCTTCAAACTTTTGGTTATGACTTACAGTCAAAGATTCATTTTACATGATTATCTAGTGAGCACACATGTACATATCTATGTGTATATATGTGTATCTATGTGTATGTAATTAAAATAATAGATATTTTACATTCTGTTTGATATTTTACATTCTGTTTCACTAAACTGCTGGTTGCAACCTGCTAATTCTATTTCACTACTCACTAATGGGTTGAGGTCTATAGTTTGAAAAATGTAAATTGATTTCAATCAGAATGTTTCTAGTGACAAAACAGCTGCTTGTATCCTGTTTCATCAAATATTTGGATGAAGATATATAAAGATTGTGCTAAAGTTTGCAGATAATATAATAATAAGACAAACTTTTTGCATGATAAAAATAGAATTAAGAAATTCCCAACAAATTAAATTTACATGGAAAATTAAACAGAAAAATGGAATAAGATAGAAATAGAATTAAATTAAATTAAAATATGTACATACAATTCTGCACTTTATATCTCAAAATCTATATGTGAGTGTTGCTGCTTAGCAGCAGCATGTCTACAACAAAACAAAACGATAACAATGAAACAAAAATCTTGGTTTTTCATTTGATAAGAATTTTAAAATGAGGGGATGGAACTGAAATTATTTGGAATTTCTACAATATGCCAAACAGGAATCATTGGTGCATTAAATGAATCATTAGTGTCACATTGCTGTAAAACCTAGAGCCAAACTAAACAGAATCGATTTGGGGTTACATTAACAGGAATTATATTTCTAAAGAGTTACCTTCTATATTATACTGGTCCAAACCTATTTACCTGAACACCTTTTCAGATGAAGTTTAGAGGATAGCTAGAAACCTGTTCTTTAAAGAATAGGTCAAGGGAATGGGGATATTTGGCCTGGAGAATTGCTGTTTTCATTCATTCATTTTTTTTAACACCTTTATTCAATGGAAATTATAAGCCAGCCATGTTAGCAGCTGAAGACACAAAGAAAACCACAACATTGTGTTTTCCCACAGCCAATGAATGAAAACATTATTTACTGACCCTTGTTATTGCATTAATACCTTAAATGTATTAGTTCCTTTCATCCTTTAATCCTATGAATCTCTACTTTGGGTTGGATAAACTATGGCTTTGAAAATAAGTCATTTGTCCAAGATTACACAGGTTAAGTGGCTCAGAAACTGGAATCCAAACTCAGGTTCTACTATACCAAGCATGTATTCTCAACCACTATGCAATATTGCTTCTTGATATGTTATTTGCAATACCAAATCATTATATTGTACCCCCTGAAACTAATCTAACACTGTATGTTACTGGAATTACATACTGGAATTAAAATTAAAAAAATATTGCTCCTTAGAACTCAGATGCATGGGCTTCTTATCTTTGAAAAACTGCCCTTTGAAAATAGAGGTATGCATCTATTCAAGTAAAAATGTACACAAAATTAATATTCACCACATACAATGGTTTTAATCTGGAGAGTTTAAAAACATTTTAGGTAGGTTCTATTATTATGTAACTGCTTTTATTTCAAAAATATTATTAATGCAAACACTAAGCTATTTGTACATTTACCGGGAAATAGGCTTTATAGGCTAAAAAGAAACATACCTGCTGTCTTTTCTAAACTTTATGCTTTTCGGGATAGTATTGAAAACACATAACTGTGCAATTATAAAGACTTGTATGTGGTTATAATTGGTTTTACATGTGTTTATAGGTCATTCAACACATATTGTGCCTGTATACTAAAGGTACAAGGACACATTTACTATGTGCTGGCAGCTGAGTTCAAGTGATTCACTGAATTCTCACTTCCTTATGGGGTAGGTATTCTAGGAGCTAGGAGACTAGCTTGGTAAATTGAGTAGACTGTGCAGGTGGTAAGTTTTGAGAATTATTCCAATGATTGTGCACTTTCCACACTACCATACTGCCTTCAAGGAGCTGACAGCATGCTGGATTGGTAAGCTCTTTTAAATATTTCTGATATTGAATTAAGCATGCAACAGAAGTAGGGTCTTCCTACTTTGAAAAGGTTATATCCTTTTAACCCACTCCCTGTCTCCACTAAAGGAAAATGAACAAATACAAAATGAATAAGAAAAACAAAACCAAAGTGCACACACATACTGCTTAAGAAACAAAACAGAGAAAATTAAAGTGAAAATATTAAGATGATGTTAAGCTATTCATTTGGAAAGGAAATAGAAAGTTCAGGTTGTCACTGTCTCTCAAAGCACTCATGCAAGAAGTCTTAAAATAGCAAGAGGTAGAACCTGCTGCCATATTTTTTTATACACAGCAGGGTGAAAAAAAAGCTAGTGTGATGATCTTTCAGTCTGGATTTACATATTGAAGTTATATCATTTTTGATTTACAAATGAAAATTGTGCTCATAAAAGTAGATAACACTATAAATAAAAGACTATAGGCAGTTATATATGTTGCAGGGTTTTTAAATTATAGCTTATCTAAGTCACACTATTAAAAGTTACTGGTTTTGCAAGTTTTTCCATACAGTTTCAATCATTTAAGCATTTTATAATTCAATTGCTATTTAATATAAATGGACATACCAATTACCACTTCTTTCAAAAGGATTTTTTTTGGCTAATAATTCAATTCAATTTGCTAATTCAACCAATTCAGAGCAAATTTAAAACAACTAAAAACTAATCCTAAGTGCTGGTTTTGAGGAGCTTTGTTATACATAACCTATAGTACCTTAGAATTTTACCAGGTCCCAATATCCTGAAAGTTAACTTGACTAGTTGGCTGGTAAATATGAGTAATAACTGGGTTATGATAGATTTGTATATTGACTCTGTTTATTTGAGATGACAATTAGAATGACTTGAATATACCTCCAGATACCAACTATTTCTGGTGGCTTGTAATATATCTTTATTGAAAAGGGCATACTTCATGAAATAGTAAAGAAAATCAATCCTTCATTTCAAAGGAGAAAACAGCAGTCATACCTGTTTAGTTTTAATTCAGGACTAGCAGCAAGATTACTGTATACAGTTTAACTTTCTTAAGCAATAATATTTTTGTTTTATATTTATACAGTTGTAGTAATCTACTTTGTTTTGCACATTAAGACTGGTGATGAGGATTACCTATATTTTTAGATACTTTCAAAAACCTCTGAGCTGTACATGACTAAGGAAAAGGGAGGCATCATTAGTTGGCATCATACCTGAAGATCTCAAGAGATTTCTGAAATATGGGATATGTAGCTCCCACCAAACTACCATATAGTGTCACTCAGTGCAGCCTTTTTAGGCTGATAGGTGAGTTCAAGAGCTGTTTGTTGTTCAGAGCTCCATCCAGAGCGGATCACTGTTTGACAAGTTCTATTTTAAGTCGTGCCTGTGTGTGCAGGTGTCAGCCTCTTTCATAGCTGTAGAAAAAGACCCATTACACTCCATCTGTATCCTTCCCCGACAATGCAAGATCTTTCCCCATGGAGCGTTTGTTTCTGCTTTGCCAGCCACTTTTTATTTGGGAAATTGGGGGATGGGGGGGCGCTAGGCGGGTAGTACTGCGAGGAAGGACGAAGAGGGGCAGAAAGAGGTCGTCTGCCACTCCCCTACCTTACAAGGCACGTGGCACTGGCAGTGGCAGCTGCTAGATGCAATGATGAAGACGAAGATGATGAACCTCCTCTTAGCAAAAGGATATTGAAGGAAGGAGGAGGAGGCAACGAAGGCAAGACACACACTCACTGTGTCCTTCCCCAAAGGGAGAATCCACCCTCTAGGGAAAAAGTACAAGGAAGCCACTACCTGTCCCGCCTCTACCAGCTTGCCCCAGGGTCTGGCATTGGTCCCCATGCACCTGCTCACCTGTCTATCGGCTCAGGGTGGTTGGGGGAGGGACGAGGGGTGTCAGGGTGGGTGGGTGGAAAAGAGAAGGAGGGCAGGGCAAAAGAGGGGGTGCACCGAGGGCTCCGCCCCCGGAGACTCTGCGCAGGCGCAGTGGCCGCTACCGCAGGCAGGGGGCGGCAACATGGCGGAGTGAGCGGCGGCGTCGGGGCTTCACAACAACAGTGGCGCCCGTAGCAGCAGTAGCAGCAGCGTCAGTAGCGTCGGCCACAGCCTGAGCTTCAGCACCGGCCAGCGTCGTGGCCAGCTGCTCGCCCCCCAGGGCTTTTCGGAGCGGCGGCCGCATCTCCGCGGGGGGCGGGCCGGGCCGGACGGACCGGGAGGGGGAGAGAGAGGAGGCAGCGGTAGCGGCGGCGACAGCGGTATAGCTGCTGGGCGGGCACTGCCGCTCGCCGGGCAGCGGTTAGCGGCGCAGCCACCGCCGGGAATAAGCCTGGGAATAACCCACCGCCTCCGCCGGGGAGGGCGCCGGAGCGGGCCGGGCTGACGCGCAGGCGGGAGCGGGCCCGGCGCCGCGGCGCTGGTGGATGCTGGGGCTCCGAGGCGACGGCCGGGGGGCGGGGGCCGAGGCAGGTATAACGGTACCGGCGGAGGCAGCGCCTCTGCTCTTCCCTTCTCCCCAGGAGGGGGGCAAATGGCGAGCGAGAAGCCGGGCCCGGGCCCGGGGCTCGAGCCTCAGCCCGTGGGGCTCATCGCCGTCGGGGCCGGAGGCGGAGGCGGCGGGGGCAGTGGCGGTGGCGGCAGCGGGGGCAGTGGGATGGGAGAGCTGAGGGGGGCGTCCGGCTCCGGCTCGGTGGTGCTGCCCGCGGGGATGATTAACCCTTCGGTGCCGATCCGCAACATCCGGATGAAATTCGCAGTGTTGATTGGACTCATACAGGTCGGAGAGGTCAGCAACAGGGACATCGTGGAGACGGTGCTCAACCTGGTAAGGGAAAAGGCGTGCTCTCCTTCTGCCTCCCAGCCCCCCGTAGCTTGCCTCCCCAGCCTCTTGCTCCCACACACCTCCACCCCCAGGGTCGCACACGCTGCGCGTCCCTGGGAGCCCCGATCGTCGGGCGGGTATTGCCCAGCGGGTGACCTGCCTGCGCGCAGCCTTAGCCACGCCACCTCCCAGCTCTCCTCTGGTCCTCTCCTGCCTCCTGAGTGCGGTGCCCAACTTAACACCGCTTATTATCACTTCTTCTGACTATGAGCAGAAATTATTCCTTGCCGTGCAGGTTTTGGGTTGACTTGAGAGTTGAGTTAGGGGGAGAGGAGGCCTCTTTTTCTCTGGGGTTCTTTCTTCTACACTCTTAATTGTCTGTGGTGTCGCTCTCCGAGGATGAAAGCCTTGCCCCTGGAGCCTAAATTCCCCCGTGCTACCGAAATGTGAGAAGCGCATTAGCTCTAACTTGAGCAGCTGGGGTGTGATGTTTTCAAATGAGGAAAATGATGCAGTTTTGCATTTGCCTTTAAATATATTCAGAGGCTGTGATGGAGAGTGTTGTGGCTGTATTTTGCATGCCCCCCCCCCCTTTCCCGCCCCATCTCTTTTTAGGCAGCCTTTTTTCTTTGTAATATTGCCCTGGGTATGCTGACCTCTTAGTCATTTTTTTTTTTTTTTTTAAATGCACACAAGGTGTTAAAATGTGAGGGCACCCAATCATACAGGTTGGTTTCTATGGTTGCCTTCCGAGAGCGTGGCATGTGGATAAAGACTAAAGGCAAGGTGTTAAATGAAGCCGTAGGTTTTGGTTTCTTTCATGATAAGAAAGAGTTACTGCAGAACTGTGTATGACTTAATGTTTTGCGCTATCTACAGAGAGGCTAAGAAGCGTTCAAGATGTCAGGGGAAGAAATGAGAAGAAATAAAGAAAGCAGAATCATAAATTGCGGATAATTAAGAGTAGTTCATTTTTAATGTTTTGCAAATGCAGTTTTGCTGCAGCAAAGCTTTTAAAGCAGTTTCCTCTGCAATATCTAGTCTTTGATACACTGTTAAGGTAGGGGTTTTGGAAGACAAGGCTTAAATCAGGAGCGGATCAGTTGGCTTGTGTTTGGTGTGGAGTCACAGAAATGTAAAAATACGTTTACAAGGAGATTTTATAACACCTATATAGTCTGATTTTTCAGCCAAGCAATTATTTTTATTTCATCTATTGGGAAACTGAAAGAAAGCTGCAACTACAGCAGTGGTGCCCTGAGACGTGGATTAATGTCTGTGGTCTTATGAAGCTCTTAAATTCACAGAAAAGTTAAAGCTGCTTTTTTCCCCCTTTTTTGCTAGTATGTCAAGTCAAAGAATATGTGTTTGCTTTGTTATATTATTACTTTTTAAATAGAATACACCTCTTTCTACTCCACCTGTCAAATAAATCACCAAAAAAGTCATTGTAAGTTTGGGGGAATGTCACCTGGATATAACCAAATTCTTTTCAAAACAATGACAGAAATATTGTTTCTTTTAACCAGCGGCAAATAGGAGGTCAGTACTTGCCTTTTTAAAAAACAAGCAAGATGAAATCTCAAAATATATTAGTATGTTAGCAGGTACTGTATTTCTGTAAATTTAAAAGAACACATATAAAGTTTTTTTTCCAGTTTTCACCTAACCAATACCATTTTTTAACCTTAGGTGATGTGATATTAGGTTATTTTAATAAGTGTTTGTATGCTTAGTACATTTTAACATGATAAGAGGCAATAGAGCTCTCACAAGCTGGAAACTGATTTGAATGTGTAACCAGTTTGGACTCTGCAGCAGTAGTGATGTATGCCAGATCAGTTCTTAACAGATGGGGTTCTATACATATACAGTTAGGTTAAGAAAGGAAGTGAAATACTTCTTTTGAGATAGAAAAGAAATTTAACTCTCTTATAGTGCAGTGAAAATCTGGCGTGAAGTCTCAGTATGCAAACATTATGTTAGAGATTAGCTTTACTGTTAAGCTTAATTGGAATAATCAGAAATAAGGTAATACTGAAATGTTATATTTCAAATCCACATAAGATCTTGTAACTCATTGATTTTGGAATAAAAAAGGTTAGGTTTAAAATTTCTTTGTACATATTTAAAGGATGCAGTAGTTCTTGAAACGTTTGGGGAAAAGAATATATGACAAAGGGAGCTATTTGCTATTAAGTTGTTAATTATATTGATTTTAGAATGCAAATTGATCACTTGAAGGGTAATATTTCTTGAGCTGTAGGTTTAGGGCTTTATCTTTCTAATATACTCATGAAAAAAAAGTCATGCTTAAGCTGATTCTGAAAATACTTGGAAATCATAGGCATTTAGAAAATAATTATCAAAACAATTCTATTTACTTAATAAGTAAATCAGTAAAATCCATTTAGGGAGCTTAGTGACTAGTTAGAAGTTAGAGGCTTCTAGTATTATCTCTAAAGTGAGTTTTTTCAATTTTCAATCTTAATTTCAAATATTAAATTAAAAAAGCAGGTAGAAATAGTGAAATCTCTATCACAGTGCCATTTATGACAGAAAAGAAAGGAGGGAAACTGATGAAACTTCAAAACAAAATAGTTTCTACTTAAACAGTCTTAATCAGTCACTTTTGCCAAAATGTTTATCTATTTTTCATGTACATTCTATATCTCTAGATAAAATAGGAATACTAATACTTGGTTTTCAGGTGTTATTTTTCTCTTGCCTGCCCAAAGAATTAAAAGTTTTGCTGAGTGAAGTTTAAGTATGCAGTAAAATATAGGGTTTCTACACAGTCATAGCTGTAATTTTTCTGCTTTTGTTTGCCAAGGTAGAGCTGTTTCCATTAATGAAGTGGGTTATGAATTTGTCGAAGAATCACAAATGTAAAGAGAAATAAAGTGATTAATTTAAATTGTAGATGGATATATTTTGTATAATGATATTGATAACTTGAAATGTTAAAATATAGCACCCAATATTTATATTTACAGAATCAGGAAGATGAGTAAATTAATTTATAAATAATGTTACAATGATATTATAGTGTCAAGAATTTTGCAGTGTAGCTGTGAAAGAAGCTGATCATCAACAAACTTTGACTTTAGGAAGAATTATTTAATGTAGCAGTACAAGAGAGTCCTAACTCTAGATAAGGAATTTGGTTGCCTGTTTCAGTTATAAAATAGGCATACTGCTTAATCGAGTGCTTCTTTTGTAAACACCCTTAACATATGTTTGTATAAGGTTTTTCTTTTCTTGAAGTAAATGCTATGTAAATATCATGTGTTCTTTGTTTATAAATGAAAGTTTCTTTTTATCAAAGATTTTAATATAAACATAGTTTTAGAAAAGATAAAATAGAGGATTGATATTTACTTAGTGAAAGAATTCAGGTTTGAATAGTTGTCTTAGGTAGTATAATTCTATAGCATTTGATTAAAAAAATTTTTCCCCAAATTACAATGCTATATCAGTGTATCTTGTAAAAAAAAAATATTTCCTCTGATAATTTCATTTTTTTACATGTGAATGGCATGTTATATTGAAAACAATATAAGATACTTACCCGGGATTTTGTGGGCAAAGTTCCTCTCCTCTCTTGCATATGAATCATAGGGAATTTTTAAGTGATTCTCTTGTGATTGAATGGGACAATAGCTTTTCTTAGAGATTTTTCCTTTGTAGTTTGAAAATCAGAATCATTTTTCCTTTAAAGATACATAGAATTTCACAAACAAAAGGTATATTCTGCATTTGAACTAAATTTATTTTAAAAATATGTAGTTGCATCTTGGAATCATGGAAGTCCTTAATATTAACAAAATTACATTTACCTATATTAAAAGAGAATTTCCTGCATTTTAATTTACATTGGCATGTAAGTCATTTCATATTAACTTGAATTATTTTATTTTTGCTATTGAGTATTGCAAGTTAAATTAAGAATCCATTTGTAAACATTGGAAGTTACACCATCAAGAGTTCTGAGATTTTCCACAGAAAGATTCATTTAGTCATGGAATGACACCAAAGCAGTATGGATAAGCCCTGAGAAATGTATAGAATTGTTCAATCATTATACTGATGTAACACTGTATGTTAATTATAGTTGAATAAAAAAAGAGCAAAGTGCAAATACTCTATAGCCAGATTATGATCAAGGTATATTAATTTTAAATAAGTATTTTGTATATTGCTAGTCAGTTTTTGGCAAATACTATGCTGTTGAATAAATGTATCTCAAGGTTCTGTCTTCGCTATGCTTTCCCCAAACACTGTATAGAGAAATTCATTGGAATTTATTCAATTGGAATAAAAAAAGTTAGGTTTAAAATTTCTTTGTACATTTAAAGATGCAGTAGGTCTTTAAATGGAAACTTTTGGGGAAAAGATTATATGACAAAGGGAGCTATTTGTCTTATCCCCCCCACCCCCCCATTTTGGATCACTGATGTGCTACTGTATCCTAAAATTCAATCATCCACATTTTTGACTGTTTATTTAAATATTATTTTGCATCAGTTTCATAGGCTTCTAATTTTTTGCCTGAACTTTTCATATTTCATGCATTATCAGCATACAGGTATCCCCTGCTTTCCAAAAGTTGATGTTTTGCCATTTCACTTTTATGAAAGACCTATGTTAGTACCTGTTTTTGTTAACCAAAAAAAATCTGAAGAAGATTTTTGCTTTTACAAAAAAAACCATTACTGTACCAGTAATAGGTCTTTTGTAAAAGTGAAGTAGCATATTGCCAACTTGAGGAGATTGGGAGATACTCTTCATTTTATGCATTTCGGCTTTTGAAAGGTTTCACAGAACACTCTACTTTTGGGTAGTTGGGGAACCAGTATCTCCTTCTACAGAGATACACCTATCACTCTCAAATATTTTTATTTATTTATTTTTCTACTGTTGTTATTTATGTGTGTTACCCCTCCTATGCTGTGAACTCCACAAGGGCAGGAGGCTGTTTTATGCATACAGATGGTCCTTGACTTAACTGATGGCTCAGTGATTTTTAGACTTTACAGTGGTCCAAAAGTAAAACACAGGGGCGCCTGGGTGGCTCAGTGGGTTAAGCCGCTGCCTTCGGCTCAGGTCGTGATCTCAGCCCTGGGATCGAGTCCCGCATCGGGCTCTCTGCTCAGCAGGGAGCCTGGTTCCCTCTCTCTCTCTCTGCCTGCCTCTCTGCCTACTTGTGATTTCTCTCTGTCAAATAAATAAATAAAATCTTTAAAAAAACAAAACAAAACAAAAAAAAAAAAGTAAAACACACTCATTAAAAACCATACTTAGAATTTGATCTTTTCCTTGGTTAGTGATATGTAGTATGATACTCTCTCGTGATGCTAGGCAGCAAGTCACCTCCCCGTTAGCCACTGGATTATGAGGGTGGACAACTGATATACTCAGCCATTCTGTACCCATACAACCATTCTGTTTTTCTCTACTTTCAGTGTGTAGTATTCAATAAATTACAGGAGATAATTCAACACTTTATTATAATATAGGCTTTATGTTAGATGATTTACCCAATTGTAGGCTACTGTAAGTGTTCTGAAAATGTTTAAGGTGGGCTAGGCCAAGCAATGATGTTCAGAATGTTAGATGTATTAAATGCATTTTTGACTTTTGATATTTTCAACTTACAATGGGTTTATCAGAACATAACATCATAAGTTGAAGATAGATATTTATCTTTTATGTTTTGGCTCTTGGGTAAGTTAAATGCATTTTGAGTAGGAAGGACCCAATTATTAGGCAGTAGAAGACCAGTTTCTCAACAGTCAACAGTAACGTCCAGACCCAAGATCCTGAAATAAATGAGACTCATTTAATGTATTACCTAGTTTTGTAACTAGAAATGTGTGTTAAATAGGTATGCATTATGTAGACCTTACTATATAGGTAAATGTTATTTTTAAACTGACACATTGGAAGAAGTAAGTATCTGATAAGAACTTTTCATTTCAATAAACCTATGTATATGTCAAATGTATAAGCACATGACAAAGATTATGTTCTTATTAGCAAAGAATACATATAATGCTTTGAATAGAAATTAAAAAGTTATTGGGACACCTGGGTGGCTCAGTCAGTTAAGTGTCTGTCTGCCTTTGGCTCAGATCATGATCCCAGTGTCCTGGAATCAAGTTCTGTATCAGGCTCCTTGCTCAGTGGGTAGCCTGCTTCTCCCTCTGACTTCCCCTCCCCCTGCTTGTGCCTGTGCTCATGTGCACTCTCTCTCTCTCTCTCTTTCTCTGACAAATAAGTAAATATATGTGCTGCCGAAGCGAGCACGACAAATAAGTAAATAAAATCTTAAAAAAAATTAAAGTGTTTTTGCAGTATGTCATATTGCCAGGAATAGTGGACATTTTTTGTTTTTGTCTCTCTGGCATACATTTCCCTTTTTGATAAGGGCCCTGTAGTTGCCTTTGAGGAAGCACTTATCTGCCATTTTTAGTTCAGCCGGTTTAGGTGGGCTGGGTATCTAACCCAGGCATGGCCAGAATCACTGTGATTGGCTCAGGGTTGAACATTTAACTCAAGGGGAGTCATAGGGTCAGTCATAGGACTTGTGCTGAAACTCATTCTTTTGGGGATGCTAAATTGGTATCATCCTATAGTTGTGGGAGCCTGTATTAGAATTTGATTTAGTATGGGGAGAGAGAGAAATATGTCCTTTTTAAAAAAACAAAACAAACATTTATTTGAGAGAATGTTTGTGCATGAGTGTTTGCGCATGTGCATGAGCAGGGGAAGGGGCAGAGGGGGAAGGAGAACCTGGAACAGACTTCCTGCTGAGCATGGAGCCCAATGGTGGGCTCCAAGCTGGGCTCAATCCCAGGACCTCGAGATCATGACCTGAGCTGAAATCAAGAGTGGATGCTTAACCGACAGCCACTCAGGTGCCCCAAGAGAGAGAGAAATACATTCTTGATTCTGCTTGAACCTCTGGCATTCTCTGTGCCTATGGAGATTGTTTTCTAACCATTAAATTCTCTTTTAAAGTTTATTATTGTTGTTAGCTTCAAGTCATTTTAAATTGGGGCTCTGTCACTTGTAAATGGAAAGAATCCTTCCTAGCATAGACTTTAGTAAATGGAAATGGTATGTAGTAAGGAATAAACTTTAAATGTTGAAATGGAGTGTAAGGCAATGAGGACTTTGCTTTCCCCTATCAATTCCTTTTAAGGAATTACAGAACAGCTGCTTTAAATTGTCACCTGGGTATCTTTGCCCATGGAATTACTGAGTTGGTAACTTTAGGGAGATACTTTAGTTTTTGGTCACTTTTTTGTGGCCTTTGATAATGTTTTATAGGAGGGCAGCTAGCTTTGGTGCAAGCTGGCATGGTTGAAAGCAGACAGGGAAGAAAATACTGGGAGACTGAATGTTGTTAGGATATTGAAAAGATGGAAATCTGGATTAAGCTATATCTTGACAAGATTTCTGGCTCTGATGCTAATTGAACCAGTTGACTGAAGGTAATTGACCAAAAATTTGTTAGGTTTGAGAAAACTACTTTGAGAGGGGCGCGTGGGTGGCTCAGTTGGTTAAATGACTGCCTTCGGTTCAGGTCATGATCCTAGAGTCCTAGGATCGGGTCCCACGTTGAGCTCCCAGCTCCATGGGGAGTCTGCTTCTCCCTCTGACCTTCTCCCCTCTCATGCTGTCTCTCTCAATCTCTCTCTCTCTCTCTCTCAAATAAATAAAATCTTAAAAAAAAAAAAAAGACTTCAAGAATAACTTCAAGTCTGGGAAACAAAGATCTGTATTCCTTTCCTTCTAAGGCAGTTCTAAGCTTTAGTAAAAGGAAGTTGGCTGCTAAAGCAGTGTAGCTGCTGGATGGAAAATCTAAGCTATGAAGGTGAGCAGACAAGTGAGGTCTTCTGAGTTAGTAGGAATGAGTACATCTGAATTGGTTGAACAAGCAACTGCATTGCCAGGATAAGAAATTATTGCTACTCTAACCAGTAGTGTACCGTGTGTGCTTCAAATTAGTGACCATGGTTTACCTTTGCCACTCTTCTAAGTGCAAATTATTATTTATGTTCTTTACCATCCTATATTAAGTATCAGGGAGGTAGTTAAATTTATTGTATAACTACATGTTGTCAGGTAATGAGGTACCACCAAAAAGAATGCACATTTGGACTTGACCAATTCATAACATGAAGTTTTATTAGACTTGTAGCTTGATGCATTAACTTGACATTGTCTTTGTCTCTTCCTCACTCCCTGCTCACCCCACACCTCCTTGAGGTGATGAGTATGTTTCCTATTGTGGCTATGGTAGTAACATCTTTTTCTTCTAAAGATTTTATTTATTTATTTGACAGACACAGTAAGAGAGGTAACATAAGCAGGGGGAGTGGGAGAGGGAGAAGCAGGCTTCCTGCTGAGCAGGGTGTGGGGCTCCATAGGACCCTGGGATCACAGCCCAAGCCTACGGCAGACACCTAACAACTGAGCCACCCAGGTGCCCAGTAGTAACATTGTTAAACATGGGTATTAAAGAATTATGTATATATAGAGAAGTGAATATATACATGAAAAATTATGTATACATACCTTATGGGCAGCCAAGGGCTAGAATGTTACAATTTTCTGACATTTTGGCTGTATAACATCGATTTTTTCTGCTGCTAACAGTTCTAGATTTTTTGAGACTCCTCTCGGAGTCATCCCTTCTTAATTCTTTGTTTATATGGTTTGGGGTTTCTGTGGATTCCTTTCTGCTTTCCTGAATCAGAAGCAGAAACTGGACCTGGCTCATCAATAAAACTTTCGGTTAAAAATCTAGCTGCACATCTGAGTAGCTTGGTAACTTCTTTAATTCTGTCAGAGAAAGATATTGACCATTAGTGTTGACAAAATGTTAGAATATAAGTCTGTATTTGACTGGCAGTCTGTCACCATGAATCAGGGTATGCTTGAGAATGGACCTATCACAGAGGCACCTAGAATGAGGAGATAGATTATCAACAACATCTCTGGAACCGTTCAGGTCAGTTGTATCCCCTGACCTTTCAATGCATTAAGCTAATAAATTTCCTATTTTGCTTGAGCCAGTTTGAGTTGCACCCCACTGACTCCTGACCAGTATTCTAAATTTAAAAAACAAAAAAACCCAAAAAATCCCCAAAGCCTTAGGTATTAAGTATTATAGGACGAGTCATAAGAAAAATATTAACTTGGCAAAGGACTTGGTATATTTCAAGAAAGAAGATATACATATTGCTCATTGATATAGAAATTTATTTTCACTAATAACATAATAATAATGTACAATGAAAAACAAGTGATTAAAAAATTACCATTGTTTCCTAGGCATGCTAAAATAATCATTTTTAAAAGATTATTTATTTATTTGAGAGAGAGTGCGTGCGAGTGAGTAAGCATGAGCCAGGGGAGGGGCAGAGGGAAAGGGAGAAGAAGACTCCGTGCTGAGCAAGGAGTCTGACCAAGGAGTCTGACCCCAGAGCTGGATCCCAGGACCCCAAGATCATGACCTGAGCTTAAGGCAGACACTTAACCCACTGAGCCACCCAGGTGCTTGGATAAAGTAGTCTTAAATGATGTTGTAGGGTATGCAAAATGTTAACAGCTGCTCTGAATGACATTTTAACCCTATGTATCAAGAGATTTAAAGATGTTCTTGTCATTAATCCTTAGTTCTTTAGGTTAAGGAAGAATTACCTGGGGACAGGTATGAGGGATAAATGTAGTTTTATGATATAAGAAAAAATTGGCAACAACCTAAAAGTTCAACAGTAGGAAAAGGTTAAATGAATTATTTTACATCCATATTATGGGCTATCACACAGCCATTAAAACTTTATGTGCCTCAATTTCCTTATGGGTAAAAGGGGATATTTACCTCAAGGCTATTGGGCAGATTAAATGAAATAGTGTATGTAAAGCCTTTGGTACACAGTTTATTTAGGGCTTACTATTATTAACTTTATTCTTATCTTGAGCCTGAGGATCATCTGATCATAGAAAAAAGACAATGATCTAAATAAAACTGAGCTGTTCTCTTTTAGTTTGGAGTACCTGACCCTGATGAACCTGTCAGAGAAGGGATCATAGGTACTTACAGATCAGGCTCTTCTGGTGAAACACAGGAGGTCTGTTCTCCAGCATCCTGCATTGTCTGTATTAGTGCCTGAGATATTTTTCCTAATTACCTACTTTGAGTAAGGTAGATGGAAAACTGGGGAAGGAAGTAGATAGGAGGTAACACAAGTTTCTTTGCCTAGAATCAGTTCTATCTCTTCCTTTCCTCACATGGCTGAATTTTACATTTAGATGTAGTAGGACATGATTGGTGATCCTAGTAAGTAATTCCTCCCTCTGGGAGTATTATCTTAAATATTTAGAAGACTTCTTGAGCAACAAGCCAAAAGGGGAAGTTAGGGGATTAAAAACTACTTTGTGATCTGTTGTTTTGGAAAACAATATTAGCCTATAGGTTAACAGCTCTTAACTGTTTAAAATCCATTTGTGAAATTGTACTGTTAACTAGTCCTCAGAATAACTTCTTGTTCGGATACCGCTCTATAGATGTGGATACTAAGGCTGCAGGAAATGTGTGTGAGGTAGTTAGATAAGACTGTCTAGGTATTAAGTAGCAGAGGTGGGACTCAGGCTTTCAGATTCAAAAAAGCTAGAGTCCTTTTCATTATTAAACAAAGTGAAGCTACTTAGAAATCATCCCAAAGGCCAGCACCATACGGAGAGTGATGTTGGTAGGGAGGGTCCAGCCAGTCTCAGTGAGTTGTTGCTTTGGTAGGGAATGCTGCCCTTGGACGACTCAGGACTAGCTGTTTATAGGAAATCAAAATGAATGTAGGACGGTTTGATGGATTTGTATACAAAAAAGATTTTAGCAAAAGTTATTGTGAACTATTTATTTTTGAGTTTTTGGGAATAATTGATTATACAGTGTTATAAATGGTAACTAATTTTGAATTGTTGACCTTTTCTTAGGCTACTTTGAACCAGAATAGTAGCATACATTAATATATTTATCTTATATAGAGAAAGTGGATATGTGATATGTTAGTATTAATTATATGGACCACCACATATATCATATTTGCTTGGATGAAACAAATGAGTTATAGAAGGAATTATTCTAGGGTCTAGGTAATATAAGTTCCAGTAATTGTGATTCCTTTTTCAGTTTAAGAAAGTAAAGCAAACATTGATTAATAGCAAATTTTATGGAAGTGTAGATGTCTAGATACATTTATCTTTAGCAAATACCTCCATATTCTGAGAGATATAACCTGCAGCTGATTTAAAGATGGCATACATGTATTTCTACAGTTATCTTAAAATTTTTTACTTGTGGGGAGGGATTGGCATTTATAGATTGGGTTTGGTTTCATACTTTATGTTTTTAATTTTCTCTCCCAACCCCATTGAAGTAAATGTGGGTTTATTTTAATATAATAAGTCAACTGTGGCTGAAGTTAAGTGGCTTGTCCAAGTTTGCAAAGCAGTTTAGTTGGAGAAATGAGACTAAAAGCCAGAGGTCCCATTTCCAGGTTCATTGCTGTTTAAAATATATAGAAACCTTTGGGGTGCCTGGGTGGCTCTGTGGGTTGAGGCCTCTGCTTTCTGCTCAGGTCATGATCCCAGGGTCCTGGGATGGAGCCCCGCGTCAGGCTCTCTGCTCAACAGGGAGCCTGCTTCCTCCTCTCTATGCCTGCCTCTCTGCCTGCTTGTGATCTCTGTCTGTCAAATAAATTTTAAAAAAATTAAAAAAAATATAGAAACCTTTAATGATGATGATGACAGTGATAGCAGCTTACACTTATTAAATCCTTACATGCCAAGCAGTATGTAAGCATATGATATGCATTATCTCATTTTATCATCTTGATGTTAAATGTAAAATCTTCAGTGAAATACAAATAGTCTTCTTTCTAAGTTACACTACGTCTGATATCTTAAAAGGGAAGTGTTTTGAGCTTCAGTTAAGCAATATTTTATTATAAAATGTCATAAAACTATTTTACTTGATTTGTACTAATTTTGTATAATTTAATTACCCCTTTGAAGTCCTTGAATTTAAATTATTTAAAAAATCTTATGAGATAGGAGTCATCGCTGGAAAAGTGTTCCTTTTATTATATTATATTGACTGTTACTTGCTAAATAATTACTGCATTTCTTAAGTCATCATATTTTTCCACCTTTCTCTAAAAAACACCTACTTGTGTTTCAAGAGTTAGTTCTCATCCCCTACTTAGGCCATACCTTCCTGGAGCTCCCCCTAAAAGCTCTTCCTCCAATCATGTGCTTTCCCATATCATTTTGTACATACCTCAGAGTCAGCACTTGCACATTCTATTTTAAATATTTGTTTACTTGTCAGACTACCCTAGAGACTCTGAATCCCTTGAGATCAGAACATTGTGTTATTCACCTTGGTTTCATGAGTACTTATCGTAGAATCTGGAATTTTGTGCTGCTTATTGAACTTGTTTTTGGAATGAGGATTTTTTTTTTCACCTTTGATATTGTGTGCTTGTTTTTGACACTTTTGATTTGGGTATAAATCTTGTCTTCGCAAGCTTTTATGGTTCTTTCAATTTCTATGTTTGCCTCTTTTGTAACATTTCAATTTTTATTTTTCTTGGGGCAGGAGGTAGATAAAGATTTTTAGGTGTGTATATGCATGGTTTTTATGTTTAAAAGAAAGTTTAAATTTGAAATGGGTTATAGGGTCTTCAGATCTGGGCAGAAGTCTAACTCTATCTCTTACCTAGGCGAGGAAAGAGAATCAGGTAGATTAAGATCCTGTGGTCTTTCACAGACTAGGAATTAACACCTAGATTCCCTGACTCTTCATCCAGTGCTTCATCCATTTTATCTTGGTGCCTACAGTTCTGCTTTGCCCCAGCTCATATCAAATAGAAGCATGCTTTTTGTTGGTTTGCTTGTTTTTTTTTTGTTTTTGTTTTTTCACTCAGGCAAGCTCAAGATACTTAAATGACCATTCAAGAAATTACTGAGTAATCCTAACCTAGTGTTCTATTGTCAGAGTAAAGATACTCATTGGGCATATAAAAAAGAATTTTTTACGTAGTCCCTCCCTTCAGTAACTAGATGTTCAGCACCAGGAAATAGAATAAGCAGATACATTACAATGGTAAATAGTGATATTATAAAGATTTACATAAAATGCCATAGAGACAATGGATCCACTAACTTTCCGTGGAGGATTCCAGGAAGGTCACCTTGTTAGGTGACTTTTGAACTGGATTTTGAAGGATAAGCAACTGTTTCCCAGGATATAAAGGGCAAGAATGGAAAAGCTTTCTATAAAGAGGAGGTAGCTTGCATAAGGACACAGGTCATGAGGAAGTGTTTCCATGGTTTTGTTTTCTACTGTTAACTATAATCTACTGTTAGATCAACTTCATTTCTTTTTATAGAAACCCCTCTATTTTTATTCCATGAGTATTCACATTTTTTCCCCCCTCTCAGGCTTCTCAGGGGAGGTATAAAATTTATTAGAGTCCAGTTCAGTTAATTATTTCAGGAGCTCAATGTATATAGGTATCTTACTTATACTTACCCAGACTTCTGATAAATTGGGTCTTTGACATAGAGGGGCTTATCTTTTTCCTGTCAACTTTTCCTTTCGTCTGACTGTTACACTATTGTGTAATAATGATGTACACATAGTACGCATTCAATAAAAACCGGGTGAATAACCAGAACTTCTTAACTATTCCTAAATTGGAACTCTGTACCTATTAAATAGTAACTCCCCAGTCCTTTTCCCTCAGGCCCTGGGGACCACCATTATACTTTTCTGTCCCTATGAATTTGACTATTCTGGGTACTTCATGTAAGTGTAATCATACAGTATTTGTCTTCTGAGTCTGGCTTATTTCACTTACCATATGTCTTCAAAGAGTAAGAGTTTTTATTCAAACCAGTCTCCATTGGCAACATAGATAAGATACTCTGGAGACTATATTTGTATGTTACATTTATAAATTCATGATCTGCATGATCAGTCTCTTTGTTGATGGAACCAAAAGAACGTAGTCCCCAATAAGAAAAAGTAATTTCTATATGACTCAGGTTCTTTACTCCTATTTCTTGAATATTACGTGGAATAGAGATATATAGACTATAGTAGTAGTAGTTCTTTAAAAATTTACTCCCATAGTATAACTGTTCTTGATCCTTTTATTTTGGAACTTGTCAGAAAATCAGCATAGAGTTCTTACCCTGTAAATTCTTAGTGTTTCTCTTTCTTCTCTTTATATTATAAAGCCTAAAATAATTTACATTTACACTGATAAGACAGTCTCAGAGGGTGGGGGAAGGGAAGAGACTCAGCAGGCCAAGCCAGAATTCTCTTGGAGTAGGCACAGGGAAAGAAAGACCAGGGACATTCACATATGAATAATTCTTGTCACCTAAAAAATTAATTAATTATGGAAGATGGCTGCTAATTTGTTACAGTGATTTCAGTTTTTTATGGAATACTCAGTAGTGATTTTTACCTCAATTCCTCCTTCATTTAAAAAAAAACAACAACCTGTATCTTATTTTTCCTTGAGAGGTTTTTTTTTTTTTTTTTTAAAAAAATGTGCTTCTATTAAAAAAATCTGTTTGGGCGCCTGGGTGGCTCCATGGGTTAAAGCCTCTGCCTTCGGCTCAGGTCATGATCTCTTGGGGTCCTGGGATCGAGTCCTGTGTTGGGCTCTTTGCTCAGTGGGAAGCCTTCTTCCCCCTCTCTCTGCCTGCCTCTCTGCCTTTTTGTGATGTCTGTCTGTCAAATAAATAAATTATTTAAAAAATCTGTTCAATTTTTCTTATCTCTAAAATTTTTCTGTCATGTTACGTACCTAGTTACAAGCTTCTAGAGAGCATGCCCATATCTGTTTGAAGTCATTTTATATAATATACAGCTTCTGAAGATGACTTTATTTTTAACCCCTTTTCCCTTTGTTTTTAACAAATAACATAATTTAGCTATCTTCTTTTATACCGTTTCAGTTTAGGTCTAGCTTATCTTTCTATTTCCAAAGATTTTATTTTTTTGAGAGCGAGACAGCAAGCTTTTGTGTGTGTTTTGTGGGGAGATTATGGGGAGGCAAGCCAACTCCATGTTGAGCTCAGAGCCCAATGCCCGGCTAGATCTTAAGATCCTGAGATCGTGACCTGAGCTGAAATCAAGAGTCTGGTGCTTAACTGACTGAGCCATGCAAGCACCCCTAGGCCTAGCTCATCTTAAATAACTTACTAAAGGTTTATCAATCATGACTATATTTATGCTATTTTAAAGATTTTGTTTATTTATTTGACAGACAGAGATCACAGGTAGGCAGAGAGGCAGGCAGAGAGAGAGAGGGAAGCAGGTGCCCTGCTGAGCAGAGAGCCTGACATGGGGCTCAATCCCAGGACAATGGGATCATGACCTCAGCCGAAGGCAAAGGCTTTAACCCACTGAGCCACCCAGGCACCCCTATTTATGCTATTTTAAAGTCTAATGAAAACTATGACTCATTGTATAAGCTTGTCTTTTCATATATTTACTACTTGTTTTGAAGTGCCATCTCTTTTTGCTTGTCTGTAGCTATACTATACAGTGTAGAAGTCACTCCATTTTGGGACTATTGAGCACTTCTTAAAATGTGGCTAGTAAGAATATAGATGGGCTTTAAGTTTAAAATACACACCGATTTTTAAGACTTAGTTTGGGGAAAAAAATATAAACTCTTATTATTAATTTTTATATTGGTTACATGTTGAAATGAAAGTTTTAGTTATATTGCCTCTTGGGTTATTTTATTATAAATAAGTTATATATATATATAAATATACAGATATTTATATATATATATGTTACCCTCACCTGTTTAATTTTACTTGTTCTAATGTGGCTATTAGATAATTTTTAAATTATATATGTGGCTGACATTATATTTCTCTTATTTTTTTGTCTATAGCTAACTTAAATATTGGGTATGCAACTAACTCAGTAATTAGGTCCTGTAGGTCTTAAATTGAAAACTTTGGGAAGTAAATTATACTTTGCATGATTTTCTAAATTTTCATATAAGTTACTTACCCTTTATCTTTGGAGAAAAAAAGATTTATGCTTAACACTGCTATTAGAGTATGTTCATCAGTAAGAAGGAGATGATAGATTCACATTTTTAAGCTCTCATTGAGGGAAGGGATATGAGAAGAGATTCCTGATGCCTGGTGATGGGTCTGATACACTGTAAGCACTCAATGAATATTAATTTAAAAAAAATGTTTAGGTTGAGATTTGAAAAGGTAGTTGATGATAGGGTATATGACACCTATATTTTATTGAGTAAAGCTGTAGCTTAAATATACCTGTGTAAATTTGTGCCCTGTGGAGAGAGTAGGTGAGTTTGGTTTTCAGTGCCTACCTACTGTCTTGAGGGGGAGGAGCTAGATCTCTCTGGGCATTTGTAGTTCATGAATAAGAGAGAAGGTGGAGGAAGAGATGAAAGGAACGGAACTGCAGGTGTTGGAAGTTATTTTGAATTTTTTCAGTCTCATAAAAACAGAATTCTAAAAATTACAATATTTTATCAAAGTAGAGTTAATGGTTTTCTGAAATGTAGAGGAAAATTCAAACTGGCTTGAGACAGTTCAGTATCAGGATCACCATAAATAAGGCTTTTCCTTTAACTGGCTTGGTCTTAGTACTATATTGAACTTTTCTTCCTCTGAGGAAATTCTGTTCCCTCCCACCACTGAAAGGATGCCGGTTTTTCCTTTCTGCACATCAAATTATAGTTTTTCATTTACCAGCATTTCAGAATTGAAAGAATGTTCCAACCCCCCCTCCCCCCAAAACTGTTAGCAGCTAGGTCAAGTATTAGTATATGTAATAATGCACCAGCTATTTATAAGGCAACATATTTACTTGTCTTGGTTTTTAAAAGTTGAGATTTAATGATTCATCTTTACCAAAGCGTGACTTTTCACAATGTAGTTTTCTTTGGAGTATCTGTACCTATGAATAAAATATGCTAAGTTGTGAATTTTTTCCCTAGCTGTTAATCTGTTCATATTTACATGCTTGTTTCATTGCTATTATTGTTGAAGTCCTCCACCTGGCAGACAGCAGGCCCTAACTGGGTGGGATTGTAGGTTCAATCTTTTAACCATTGACTATACTAAGGTTAGATTCAAATGGAAAGGTAATCCATTTTCTTAGTCTCATTAGTATCACACAGAGACTGAGTGAACTAAGTGGTCACAGTTCAACAGATTGCCTGAATGGTCATGGAATTGTTTTGAACTATTAACATTTTCTCATCTGGGCTTTAGAATCAAGAACATTCATTTTTGGGATAATTGACTTATTTTGGGGATGGTTTGAGTAGCTGTAGAAGAAGCATTTTTCTCTGTGAAAATACTATTTAGCTACTTTTTTAGGAATTATGTTGAGCAAATTTATGTTAGTCAAATTTGCTGATTTTTAAAATTAATTATATTGGGCTTTTTTAATTCTAGAGATAACATTCAACCTGATTAGTGATTGCACTCTGAAAGGTAAAGTATTTTAGTTACTGCATGACAAACTGTCATTCAGAATGACAGCTGAACCCACTTACATTAAACAATTGTGCTGCCAAACTGAAATAAATTGAAGATGACCTGCTTAGAAAATATGGGATATAGACATTTACAACATAGATTACAGTTCCAGAGAGAGAGTGGTTGAGGTTTTGGATCAATATGATAATGTATTTCGTATCTTAGAGCCTTAATTTATTATCTTTGTATGTAAAAGGAATAAAGATCTATTAATGGGGAGGTAGCTTATGGGAATACAATTTAATAATTAGATGTATCATATTTGTGATATATGTTGCTACTTGTTAAAAAGGGACTCTGTTAATGAAGTTTATTCCTGAAGAAACACCAGAGATCTTATAAATGCTTTGCTTTGTATTATGATACTCAGTAAAGTTTAATATATACTGTTATCGAATTATAGCATTCTATAGTTGACTTTATTTTCTGATTGATTAAATTATTCAAGTTAGAATACAATATTTAATTTGTAGTTTATCTAGTTCTTTTGTTCTTTTGTTTGCCCTTCCTCCCTTCCCTATTTATATATTGGTCTATGGTATCTGACTATATATACTCATTTTTAGCCTCGCCTCCATCTCTGACTGTGTATCCATTTTGTTCAAACAAATATTTATTGAATATTTGTATTCATGTATGTAATGTATATATGTAATGCTAGGCACTGAGGATACAGTGAGGATACAGTGATCAAGACAGTACCCTACCCTGGAGTTTTTCATACTGTATCAGGTGATAAATACAGGCAATTAAATGTTTAAATTCCTATAATAGAAATAAGTGAGGGTATAGTGTGCCACACTGAAGAGAGTGACTTACTGATGAAGTCAGGGGAGGGCTTCATACGAGCGGTGGTGCTTGAGTTGAGGTTTGAAATATGGCTAGGTCTGTCTAGAGCTGTGTAGTCTTTTGGTAGCCACTAGCCACATGTGGTTAGTGACCACAAGAAATGTTCTGAAAGCATAAAATTCACACTTGATTTTGAAGACTTGGTATAAAAATGTAAAATTAGTAATTGAAAAATATTTGTTACATGTTGAAATGTTACTTTAGATATATTGGGTTAAAAAATGTAATTTAATTTCTCATGTTTACATTTTCTTATAATAGGATCAATAAAATTTAAAACTACGTATGTGGCTTACATTTTTACTGGGCAGCTCTAGTTTAAAGGGGAACATCTCAAAAATAAATGAACCATTGGGAATATAGAAATAAACTAATATGCTAGTATGTTTTCTTTCTTCATATGTATGGATATGTATATACATAGGTGTCTGTGTATACCTATATAACATATACTTGTACATACAGATGCATATCTATAATCTTATATTGTTTGAGCCACTCATATTTTGGGTATTCCTGTTATGTGTCAGTACACCACCTCCTAGCTAATGCATTGACTTAATAGCAACAATTTAAAAACCACATATCATTGAGGAAAACCTTGTTCTCCCTGCTCTGGTAAAAATTGCCTAAATAATTCATGGAGATCAATATGGCAACAAATTAAAATGCATTTTATTGTCAGCAAATACTTTGGAAGGCAAATTGTAAACATTGCTTCAGAGTTGAAGAAACAATTACAATAAAATGTAGGAATTTTTTTGTAGGAGTTGGATGAAAGTGCTGTTACTTCTAATGTGTTTTGCTAGGTAGTTGCTTATATTATTTGCTAGACTGTTTCTTAATAAAATAAATGACTGCTTTTTGTGAATTACTATTTTAAAATATATGTGAAAATATACTTTTTGGAAATCATGTTTGTTCTATTTACCAAAATCAGAAATCAAGAAGTAATCTTACTTTTACCTGGAAAATAGGATATACAGTTTGTTATTTATTTGATTTATCAGAATCAGGGTCACCTATTGTATTTAGATAGCTAATTTTAGTATTAATTATCAGGACTTCAAAGATTATCTGATTTTCAGCTACTGAAACCTAGGCATAGGGAAGTTACTGATCTAATCTGGGCTTCACAGTTTTTAAATTGCCATACCTTAGGACTAGATTTCAGGTCTCTGAATTTCTAGACTAGCAATTACTCCTTCTATTATATTCAACTTGAGGTTGTTGGATTTGGCTGGTGTATTAGTTTGCTAGAGCTGCTGTAACAAATGTCACGAAGTGGATAGCTTGAACAACAGAAATTTATTTTCTCACATCCTTGTGAAAGAATAGCCAGGGGAAGAGCATTGTCTAGTTTACCAGGTGATTAGTTGGCAAACACTTGACACCCTCTAGATCAAATTAATACTGGAACAAAATTGGGACCAACAGGTGCTAGAAATCATGGATTGGCAAAGAACTGTTGTGAGTGGCTTCATGGTGATTCACAGCAGTGTCCAGAGTAGAGAACCCATCATAGCAGTGTTCTAGGGCTGACTTGGCTAAAGGCTAGCACTGTCAATTTGGGTAATTGTCTAGTTCTTGAGAGTTGGTGGTGTGTGTTGTGGTCTTTCATTATAATTTTAGAATATACTTCAGCAACATTTTTGGATGCTTTTAACCTTGAAGGAGGAGATGAATCTAAATATTTTTATTTCTTGGGACCTAAATTTGCCCATTTCTAGGGATAGTATAGTCAAATCTGGGATAGAATGGGATTGGAAAGATGATTCATTTCTTCAAATTCTAAAAAGAGAGACCCATCAGTAAATTAAAAAGTAGTAAGTAATGTGATCAGGCCTTTGTGGTTTGACTAATCAGAATTCAGATCCTGGGGTTCTTTTATTTCTTTTATTTTTCCTATGATCTTGACTCAAAATGTGTCTTAGAATACAAATCATAGAAGAGAAAGTGACAAACTATTTGCAAAAGTCAGGAAAAATTTTAAGGTGGAGGATCCTTTTGAGATTGGCTTTGAAGGGTGAGCAGGAGTTTGCTGAGTAGATAGAGTGGAGTGGGAGCATTCTCCGTCTGGAAATTTGAATCAACATAGTATGTTTAAAGTAGTACCTTCTTTCTAGGAGTGTTTTTCTCTCCTTGCAAATTACTGCCTATCCTTTAGAACTTAGCTTAAGCTTCTGTGTCTACTGGATTCTTCTCTGACTCAATTAATTCAGCAACTCCATGACAGAGGCACTTCTGTACCCGTTTTACACATGAGATAAGTGAAGCTGGGTGAATTTGAAGCTAAGGCCTTTGGGCAATGTGGAGGAAGAAGTTTTGGCAAGAGAGTGACAAGAGCAAAGCAATCCATACATTCCCTGTAAATTGATTTGGTAAGATAGAATAGTGTTGTCTTATTCTTTCAGTACTTCTTGTTTCTCTCCTGAAACAACTGGATTGGTCAGAGAAGATGACTTGTTCAGTGGGGAAGTGTATATAAATAGTCAGTGTTTCTTCTAGCTCCATTGTGTACCTGCTCATTTTAGGCCTTTTATACCTATGAGCTGATGTATCTGACTGTATTTAGATTTATGAATTAATGTGTAAATGCTGTTTGCGTCAAGTCTGTTTTTGTATCCTGGTTTTCTGTAAAGAGCTTGGCCTTTGTGGTAAGACTAATCTGAATTCAAATCCTGACTCTGCCTTTTCTTTGCTTTGTGACCTTGAGCCAAGTATTCTATCTTTCTGAGCTTCTGTTTCTCTTTCTCTTTATGTTTGTAACTACACTGCATATGTGTGTGTGTGTGTATGAAAATCCATAAATATGAAACGAAATAGGTTATTTTCCTTCTTATTCCTTTCAAGTGGGAACTGTGTATGTGAATTCTATATATGACAGATCATTATATTATTAACAGTTTCTGCTTCTGTACCAAATGTTTATTTAATACGTTGCTATGGAAAATGTGGCCCCCAAAACAGGTTTGTGTATTTGTAAAATGTTTCTTGGTCTAAGAGGAGATAAGGAGCTTGTGCCAGAATATAAATCAACTTTGTAGGTACATTGTTTATTTCAAATAATTGTTTCTTTTTCCATAACAAAGCTTGCTTTTGAAAGAAGCTGAACATTGATTCATGTTCTGATTCAGTCTCTTCTTTTTTTTTTTTTTTTTTTAAGATTTTATTTTATTTATTTGACAGACAGAGATCACAAGTAGGCAGAGAGGCAGGCAGAGAGAGAGGGAGGAGGAAGCAGGCTCCCCTCTGAGTGATTCAGTCTCTTCATTCATGGCTGGTACTCCGAGTAGCATGAATGGAGAGCACTTTTGGATGGTATATTTTGAATAAAGTTTAGTTATGTTGTTATTCTTTTCTCACTTGTGAAAAAGGTTTGCTATTGTTAGTGAAAAGATTATTGATTTTTGACTTGGAGTCCAATATATATTTTTTAATTAATTAATTTATTTAATAAATCTCTCTAGAGAGAGAGATCACAAGTAGGCAGAGAAAGAGGAGGAAGCAGGCTCCCTGCTGAGCAGAAAGCCCTTTTCGGGGCTCGATCCCAGGACCCTCAGACCATGACCCAAGCTGAAGGCAGAGGCTCAACCCACTGAGCCACCCAGGTGTCCCTTGTTACTAACTAGTTGGGCAATTCATGTAAGTGTCCTAGACTTTATTTTGCCTAACTGAAAATAAAAACTGAGTTAGATAATGTTTGTGGTCCTCTCAGCCTTAAGCATGCTAATAATCCATCATCTTTCAATTTTTTTTTTCTTTTAGAATCAGAACATAGGACTGATTCTAATGTAGGAAATAAAGTACACTGAGATAGAAACATGCTTTAGGAAGTTTTTTTCCCCCCGAAATCAGTATTTTTATTAAGTTCCTGTCAACTGTATGCCAAAAAGTTGGTCTTAAAGATAAAATGATAATAAAACATTATTTTGTTCATAAGTAGTAATATCCTGGAGGAGATAGACAAATATATAATATAATAGGTAATATGTTAGTGATCTGTACCCAAAATGTTAAAACAGGAGGCTAACATTTTATATAAAGATCCAGGCATTTTAGGCTTTGTGGGCCATATTGTGTCTATTGCAGCTACTCAACTTGTTGTAGTGGAAAGTCAGCATCATTAATTCTCTGACCTCAACTAGGTGTCCTGTGATTCAATTCAATTCTGACACTAACAACTTAGAGTTAGTACAAACATTATAAACTAAGGACTTGGTCCCACAAGTCTCCATTTCAGATGCTAGCTATAAGTGGGGCTACCGACTTTTCTGCCTTGCTGAGTACATCCCCACCCTCAAGTTCAGTAATTTTCTAGAATGGGGGCGTCTGGGTGACTCAGTGGGTTGAGCCGCTGCCTTCGGCTCAGGTCATGATCACAGGGTCCTCGGATCGTCCTGCATCGGGCTCTCTGCTCAGCGGGGAGCCTGCTTCCCTTCCTCTCTCTCTGCCTGCCTCTCTGCTTACTTGTGATCTCTCTCTGTCAAATGAATAAATAAAATCTTTAAAAAAAAAATTTGCGGGCGCCTGGGTGGCTCAGTGGGTCAAGCCGCTGCCTTCGGCTCAGGTCATGATCTCGGGGTCCTGGGATCGAGTCCCGCGTCGGGCTCTCTGCTCAGCAGGGAGCCTGCTTCTCTCTCTCTCTCTCTCTCTCTCTCTCTCTCCCTCTCTGCCTGCCTCTCTGTCTACTTGTGATCTCTCTGTCAAATAAGTAAATAAATAAATCTTTAAAAAAAAATTTGCTAGAATGACTCACAGACTCAGGAGAGCACCATACTTACAATTAGTTTCATAACAACTCAGGAATAGCAAGATGGAAGAGATGTAGAGGGCAAGGTGTTAGAGGTGGGGAGTGGGTGCACAGAGCTTCCGTCCCCTTTCTCAGCACCTTTTCAGTGCATCATGTGTTCATCAACCTGGAAGCTTCCTGAATCTCATTGTTCAGGAGTTTTTATGGAGTCTTCATTATGTAGGCATGATTGATTTAATTATTGACCACATAATTGAACTCAGTCTCTAGCTCTTTGGTCACATGCTTGGTCTTTTACAGCTAGCCCCTCTTTTTAAACTATCTAGGAACTATGAGTCACCTTGTTAGCATAACCTTAGGTATAATAAAAAGGAACTAATAATGGATAACAAAAGACACCTATGAAATGCCAACGGTTTTGAAGGTATGTTCCAGAAACTGGGGGCAAAGACCAAATACATATTTTTAATTATACTGTAGTCAGCCTTAAACAATATGTCCATGAACAGACATGGCTCTGTCTTTCAATAAAATCTTACTTATAAAAAAGCAAGCTAGAATTGATCTGGTGGCAGTAGTTTGTAGACCCTTGCTCTAGGAAAATGGGAATGACTTCTCCAAGAAGATGACATTTGAACCGTATTTTCTCTTTCTTCAAAATTTTTTTGTTGATGTTACACTAATTTTATAGAATTTATAAAAAAGATCTTATTTATTTGTTTGAGAGAGAGAGAGAGAAATCACAGGTGAGGGGAGCAGAGGGGAAGGAAGAAAGAACCTGAAGCAGACTCCATACTAAGCATGAGCAGAAACCAGGAGTCGGATGCTTAACTGACTGAATGACCCACAGCACCCCTAATTTGCATAATTTAAAAAATTATATGTTACAACATTAGTGATGTAATTTTAGTGAAAAGTTCAGTACTACAGTGGTACTACCCATAGAGAAATTCTTGTTTGAGGATGCTTGGTGAGTGACCAAGGAAATTTTTCCACACATGTATCCTGATTACTAATGTGTTTTAGTATTCTTTGAGGAAGACTTCAGTTCTCAGACATTAATTCCTTTTCACTCCTATAATTAAGAAGGCTTGAATATTGTCTGCCAGATAACAACTGGTAGTTATTCTGCTGAGTGACCATGATTTTTATCGTATTTCTTGATTAGTAATATTTTGTCTAATCTGTTGTCGTTAGGATGTTGTTTCCCATCTATTTTATGTTGAATCCCACTTTTTTGTTTTTTTAATAAAAGGATTTGGAGACTTGCATTTGAGTTTTATCCCTTTGACTAAGGGAGGCTGTGTGAGTTCCACATTATGAGAGCTATTCAACAAGAGAATAGAAATTTGGCATTTACTGCTAAATAATGGAGATTAAGACATGAACATTTAAGAACTTTTGGTTTTTGCCTCTTTTTTTCTTTCTTCCAGAGTATGAATCATATACTTTGGTTGCATGAAGGTTTCACATGGAAAGAATGATCATGCTGATAATTTATCAATTTATCTTGTTAATTTTATGTCTTAGTATGTCTGAAGTTTCAAATGTGCATAAAGATAAGCATTTGGAAGGCCTCTAAACAAGGAATATTGGAAATGGGCTATAACTGACTGTTTTAACAGGGATGGCAAGGGGAGGGTTTGGGTTTACTGTTATCCAGGTGTTTGGATGATGTGCCCACAAGCTTAGGGTAGGGAATGAAGAGAATTGCCCTTAGAAATTATGATGAAAATGAGGGTAATGGGAAAAAAATCTAATCTTTTTGGGATAAAATAAAAGCAAAGTTCAGAAGAACCAACGTGAAGCTCATTTGTTTTTGTGAGTAACTACAGATGATTTACTAGGATCATCCTTAAACTGAAGGGGCAGTTCCTTAAGTATGTTTCTGTATATGGGCCACAGCAATAGTCTATCAATCAGTAACACATGAATAGCTTATTCACTTGCTATTTCAACTGAAATATTTTTTAAAAAATTGAATACCTATTAAATATTGTTGGTACTGAATTAGGCTTATATGGAGTTAATAATAGAATAATAATAATAGTAATTTTTATCCAGTACTTTATGCAGAAGGCTAAGCATAATAATCCTATGAGATGAAAGTCCTGTTATCTGCAATTTAGATATAAGGAAACAAGATTAAGTAATTTATCTTAGGTCACACAGGTAGAGTTGGCTTCCTGATGCCCAATCCTTTAAACAGTTTTTTCTTTCCTAGTAGATGTAAATTTCTTAAGTCTTATAAGAGAAATACAAAGAATTAATGGCATTTCTGAGGAGGGGTGGATAGTATCTTTGGGAAGTGGAGCCTCAGGGAAAGCTTCATAAAGGAGAGACACGCAAGGTGAAATGAAAATATAAGGTGAGTCTTGGGTAAGAAGGGCATAGAATATTAGGTCACAATATGGAAAGTTATCTGAGACATAAAGTTGATCGTTCATTGTGGCCTTTTGCAAACTCTTCATACTGCTTTTTTCTCTGGAGAAAATGTTTGGATTTTTGAGGCTTTGTAGTTGTGGTATTTTACTTTTAGGGAACTTTTTTACTTCTACTCTACTTGTTTGTATGCCTATCAATATGTATTTAAGCATAAATATGAATGGATGTAGATTATACTTGATTATCTTTTTTTTTTTTTAAAGATTTTATTTATTTATTTGACAGAGAGAGATCACAAGTAGGCAGAGAGGCAGGCAGAGAGAGAGAGAGAGAGAGAGGAGGAAGCAGGCTCCCTGCTGAGCAGAGAGCCCGATGCGGGACTCGATCCCAGGACGCTGAGATCATGACCTGAGCCGAAGGCAGCGGCTTAATCCACTGAGCCACCCAGGTGCCCCTATACTTGATTATCTTAAGCAGAATAGGTGGTAATATTAACTGCTACTTTAAAGGAACTGTAATCCATCTTGATAATTGGGAGGCATTTACCTTTCCAGACCAACGTTCATGAAGTTCAGGATTTCCTGTGCCTGTCATTCTACCACTTAGATTCTACTGTTCACATTTTCTATAACTTGTTTTATCACATATGTATCCATCCATTAGTCCATCTTGGCTTTTTGTTGTTGTTGTTGTTGTTGCTTTTTATATATACATTTCAAATTAGGTTGTAGCCATACATATGTATCTATTAAATCAGTTGTGGTCTCCCTATACACTCCCTCCCCCAAATTACATATGATGAAAACATCAATCTTAAGTATAATATTTAATGAGTTTTGACAAATGCTTATATGAGGATAACCCAAACCCCTGTCAAGATAAAGAATATTATGGTCACCTCAGAAAGTTTTGGCCTATCCTCTACCCCGTATCCCCCTAGGCATCTACTCTTGAGTTTTTTCCCACCACAGATTACTGTCATAGAATTTGTTTAAATGGGATCTGACAATAGGAATGAACACTTCTTATTAAAGCTTTCTTCATTAAACATGGTACTTTTGCATTTTTTTCATGTTGTTTCTCAGAAGTTTGTTACTTTTAATTGCTGAGACTGTCATATAAGTATACCATCCTTTATCCACTCTTGTGTTGTTGGAACTCTGGGCGTTTCCAGTTTGGGACCATTATGGATAAAGCTTCCTTGAACATTCTTATACAAGTCATTTGGGGATTTGCAGTTTATTTACTTAGGGTAAATTGTTAAGAAGGTAATTGCTGGGTCAGAGAGATGATGTATATTTGGTTTAACAAGAACCTGCTAGACCTTTTTCCAAATGGTTGAAGTCTTTTGTACTTCGAACACTATGTGAGAGTTCCTGCTCTTACCAGCATTTTATGTAATCAGTACTTTTAGTGATTCTCATGGATGTATATTATTTCATTGTGGTTTTAATTTGAACTTCTGTGGTAGCTAATGATGGTTAACACTTTTTCATGGTGATTTGTGCATATTTTTTTGACGAGCCATTCAAATGTTTTGCCATTTTTAAATTAAAAAAAATATTTAGGAGTTCTTTATTTTTAGATACCATTCCTTTGTCAGATTTATTTTTTGAAAAATTTTCACAGTCTTTGAATTTTTTTATCTGTAACTGTCTTCATGAGCAAAGACTTTTTAATTTTGATTAAATCTAATTCATCAATTTTTTTTATGGTTTTTTCTTTCTGTGTCCTTAAGAAAATTTTGTGCTCACTACAGATGATGCACATATTCTTTTGTGGTTTCTTTTAGAAGATTTATAGTTTTAATTCTTTTGTTTAATCTATAATCTATATAAAATTTCTTGTTTGTGATATGAGTTATGGATTCAGGTTTTATATCTTCCTCATATTGATCATCCATTTGTTTCATTGTTACTTGTGGAAAAGACTTACTTTTCTCTTTTGGATTGCTGTAGCACCTTTGTAGAAAATTGAGTGATGTGTAAGTGTGATTCTGTCTTGTTCCAGTCATCTATTTGTCAGTCTATGCCAGTACTATGATATTTTGATTACCAGAGCTTTACGATAAATTTTGAAATGGGTAGTTTGTACATTCTCTACTTTTCTTTTTCCAAGATAGCTTTGAATTAACTTTTGTTAATTTTTTTCTTTTTCCAAGATGTTTTTGCTGTTATTATGGTTTCATTTATATAAACTTTTTAGAATCCATTGTCAGTCTGCAAGGAGACCCAGAGGATGTATTATACATAGGTCTGCAGGAATGTATAGCTTCATTTGGGGGGTTGGGAGAGTTGACTTCTTAAAAATACTAAGTTTCCTGATTCATTAATATGGTGTATCTCTTATTTGCTTGGGTCTTTTAAAAATTTCTCCCAGCAGTGTTTTAGAGTTTATAATTTAGTGGCATTATATATTTTTTGTTACATCTATTTCTAAGTGATTTATTGATGTTACCTGCTATTATAAATAGAATTTTATTTATTTATTTATTTATTTTATTTATTTTTTTTTTTTAAAGATTTTATTTATTTATTTGACAGAGAGAAATCACAAGTAGTCGGAGAGGCAGGCAGAGAGAGAGAGAGGGAAGCAGGCTCTCTGCTGAGCAGAGAGCCCGATGCGGGACTCAATCCCAGGACCTTGAGACCATGACCTGAGCCGAAGGCAGCGGCTTAACCCACTGAGCCACCCAGGCGCCCCATAAATAGAATTTTAAAATTTCATTTTTTAATTTGTACTCACAAATAAATCGATTTTTATATATTATAGTCTCTTACTTCACTAAAATCACATATTTGTTTAAATAGTTGTTTTGTAGAGCACTTAGGATATTTTCTGTAAACAGTCAAGTCTACATGTATCTAGCAATGACAGTTGTACTTTTCCTTTTATGATCATTATCCTTTTCTTCTTGCCTTACTACACAAGCTAGGATCTTTAGTACATTGTAGACTATGTGAAGAGAGTGGGCATCCTTTAATTTTTCAGGATATTAGGAGGAAAATACTCATTATTTGAAGATTAGGTGCATTCACCAATACTGTATTAGTCAAAGGTTTTTCTAAAAACCATTTCTCCGGTTGAAGAAATTCCTTTTATTCCTATTTTCTAAAGAGTTTTTATCACGAGTGGGTAGATTTTGTTAATTTTTTTGTGTTGAATGATACGCTCATCTGGTTTTTCTTCTTTGTTGTATTAGTATGGTAATAGTTATTTTTTAAAACAACTTTCATAAGGTATAATTTACTTACCATAAAATGAATCTATTTTTTGCATAAAAGTCAATGACATTATTTTTCCATGGTCATTCTCAGAATAACCATAATGTACTTTTATTACATTTCTATCACCCCCCAAAAGAAAGCTCAAGTGCACTTATATATTCACACCTCCAGCCTCCAGCAATCCCTAATTTATTCTTTCTATATTTACCTTTTCTGAATATTTCATAAAAAGAGAGTCATACAGCATATCATCTTTTATATGTTTGACTTTTGCCATTCATCATATGAGGTTTACTCATGTTCCTTTTTATTGCCAAATACTCATCCATTGTGTTTTCTTTACATCTGATTATCGCTTTACCAGTTCATGGACATTTGAATTATTGTTGCCATTTTAGCTTTTATTAATAATACTCTTTTATATAATTGTGTACAAGTCTATGTGGACATCTATTTCTGTAGATATGTAGGAGTGGAATGCTGGGTCATATGGTAAATGTGTGTTTAACTTTTTAAGAACTGCCAAATTGTTTCCCAGAATGATTGTACCATGTTACATTCCCAGTGGCAATGCTAAATTGATTTTTTAAGTGTTAAAACAACTTTACTTCTTAGGATAACTCTGCTGTATTTTCCATCTTATATATTGCTGGATCTGGCTTGCTTACAATATTTAAGGATTTCTATGGCTGTGTTCATGAGAGAATTTGGTTCATAATTTTATTTTCTTGTAACGTCCTTGTTGGGTTTTGCTACCGGGATTATCATAAAATAGGTTGAAGAGTGTTCCTTTCTCCTGTATTGTGAATAAGTTTCATAGAATTCACCAATGAAAACATCTAGGTCTGTACTTTTATTTACTGGAAGGCTTTTTGATAATGAACTTAACTTGTTGATAAATATGGGCTATTTGGATTTTCATTTATCTCGTGTCAGTTTGGAAAGTTGGGTTTTGCAAAGGATTTGTCTGTTTTATCTAAGTAATCAAATTTGTTGACATAGTGTCATTCATAAACATTTCTGTAATTGCTTTTAATGTCTGTAGGGTTTGTAGTGATAATCCATTCCAGACATTGACAATTTGCATTTTTTTCTTTCTCATTTATTTGAGTTAGTGGTTTATCAATTTTATCAATTCATTTCAAAGAAAAAATTTGGCTTTGATAATTTTTCTTTTGTTTTTTATTTCGTTGAATTCTGTGCTGTATTTCTACTCTTCTACTTGTTCTGTTCTTCTTTAAATGCATAAAATGAAACTTTAGGTCAAGGAGAGCTTTTTCTTTTCTAATGATATATAATTCTCTTTAAGAACTGTTTTAGCTCATCTCACAACATACAGGATTTTGATCAGAGACATTAGGTATATTGTTTTTGGAGGCATTTCTAAAGTTTTTACTGTTATTGGTTTCTTTTCTTTCTTTTTTTTTTTTTTTTTTAAGATTTATTTATTTTAGAGAGAATGAGCATGCAAGCAGGGGGAGGGACAGAGAGAGAGGGAAAGAAGCAGATTCCCTGCTAATGGAGGATCACAATGGGGAGCTCAATCCCAGGAGCCTGAGATCATGACCTGAGCTGAAATCAAGAGTTGGACTTGAGGTGCCTGGGTGGCTCAGTGGGTTAAAGCCTCTGCCTTCGGCTCAGGTCATGATCCCAGGGTCCTGGGATCGAGCCCCCCATCAGTCTCTCTGCTCAGCCGGGAGCCCGCTTCCCCCTCACTCTCTGCCTGCCTCTCTGCCTACTTGTGATCTCTCTGTCAAATAAATAAATAAATTAAAAGGAAAAAAAAGAGTTGGAGTTAACCAACTGGGCCACTCAGGAGCCCCTTACTGATTTCTATAAATATTTTTACTTTTCTATTCTAGTCCTCTTTTTTTAAATTGGTACTGCATTTACAATTATATTAGATCTTTGATTTTGTCCTACAGGCCTCCGAGTTTCTATTTGTTTTCTCCCAATTTTTTCCCTCTCCTTTTTCTTCAGATTAGATAAATTGATTTATCCTTAATTTCACTGACTCTTTTTTATCTAATATGCGTTTAGCTTGTCTTGTGAACATTTTACTTTAAGTATCATAGCTTTCTGTTATGGATTTTGTATTTGGAGCTTTGTAGTTTGTACTTCTCTGTTATGATTTCCAATCTTTTCATTCATTATGAGATTTTTTTTTTAAACTTCCATGAAGACATTTATAATAGTTGATTTAAAATCTTTATCTGTAAATAATGAACCATGGAACACTATATCAAAAACTAATGAAGTATTCTATGATGGCTAACATAACATAATAAAAAAAATTAAATCTTTATCTGCTAATTCAGGCATCTGGGTCATCTCTGTGTTGATTTCTATTGATTGTGTTTTATCTTATGAATTTTCCTGGTTATTTGTATGTTAAATAATTTTGGATCGTATCCTGAACACTGTGAATAATGGTGTGTAGAGATTCTCATTTTGTTACGCTCTTCTGAATTTTGTTGGAAAAACTTTAAGGTTTCTGTTTACTTGGATAAACTCAAACTGCAGAACTCAGTGGTTGGCAACAGTTGAAATTTCATGAATGCGAGTAGTTATTGGTTCAGCCATTTATCCAGAATTTATTTTGAGGGCTTCTTTTCTCTAGTGCTTTTGTTTCAAGAATTGTTTCTGTTACGTTCAAACTGCTGGGATTGTCCCTAATAGAAGCCTGTTAATTCATGATGTAGATTAGGGCTTTCCCTAAATAAAAACTTGTAAGAAACAGGGAATTTTATATAATACCATTACTGTTTTATACCTATAAACTCCATTTCTGTTCTTTTACATGTCTGCCTTTGGTTGCTCTTCAGCACCTTCAGAAAGCTGTTTTTAAATAATTTGTCCAGAGTTTATAGTTCTGATCTGTGCTGTGTTAAGAACCAGGTCATTGGGGCGCCTGGGTGGCTCAGTGGGTTAAGCCGCTGCCTTCGGCTCAGGTCATGATCTTAGGGTCCTAGGATCGAGTCCCGCATCGCGCTCTCTGCTCAGCAGGGAGCTTGCTTCCCTTCCTCTCTCTCTGCCTGCCTCTCTGTCTACTTGTGATCTCTCTCTACCAAATAAATAAATAAAATCTTTAAAAAAAAAAAAAAAAAAGAACCAGGTCATTATTAGCAGATTCTGCTTCTATCCTAAATTAAAATAAAAGACAAAACTTAATGTGCCTACTAGTTCGCCCAACGATTATAGAGTCTCTTATGTGTGCTTGACAACATAGACCCCTCCTCTCAGGGTTTTCACATGTCCATAGGAGAAATAAATATAAACAAGTGTGAGAAATACAGTAATAGAAATACCTGCTTGGAAAGACAATAGTGGAGAAAGTGATTGATTCTCACTGGGCTAGGCAATATGGACACACTGGCAGAGAGTTTAAGGGATGAATTCTGAAGGAATATTATATCTTGCTTAGAGTTTGAAATGTTAATAGGTGTTTTTAGGCAAACAGAGAGGGGGATGAATGTACTATGCTTTTAAGTTTCAACATAAGGATGTTATAAAGAGGCGATGTAAAACATAGAGCCAAGTTCAGCTGGAAATTTTAACTTCTCTTGCCTTTCTTCCTTCTGTTATGTCTGACTTTAAGATTTCCTCCACTTAAATCATTGGGTGACTGCTCTGCTGATTTACTAAATTCAAATGTGACCTGACCAGTTTTCTCTGTGTTCTACAAATATTTAACATTAGCTCTTTAACTGGGAGGAGTTGAGAGCTAGAACATAAAAAAGAACCCCTAGGTTTTTAGCCTGGTCCTGAAATTCTTCAGCATTTCAAATAGCTGAGGCAACGGCCTTGATCACACTGGTAAGCTCCTGGTAAGAATTAATTATTGTTTAAGAATTGATCAGTGGGGGCACCTGGGTGGCTCAGTGGGTTAAAGCCTCTGCCTTTGGCTCAGGTCATGGTCCCAGGGTCCTGGGATTGAGCCCCACATCTGGCCCTCTGCTCAGTGGGGAACCTGCTCTTCTCTGTTTCTCTGTGATCTCCGTCTGTCAAATAAATAAATCTTAAAAAAAAAAAAAAGAATTGATCAATGAACAGTGTTAAGTCCCCCTATCAGCTAGTCTATTTTAAAGTATTTACTTGTGTCAGGGATCTTTGCTCTATTTGTATAAGAATTTTAATAGATGCACATTAGAAGCCTATTAATTCATTTTACTTATACTAATAGTTCCAGGCTCATCTTAATGTCTAGATTAACTGTCCAAGTTTGTAGTTGCTGAGTCCCTTAGAACATTGGCACTAAGAACCAAGAAAATCTTAACCATCCGTCTGGGGAAGGGGTTAGCCTCAAATAATTTTGAAACCTGGAGTCCCTTAATTGGGAGAAAAGGAGCTAAGATGAAATGAACAAATCAGCAAGTGTTAAATTTTTGATGTGGTTAACAGATATTGGAGAAAGGAATAGCATCCTTCAGTGGTTACCAGTTATTCTTAAGGTAAAGCTGAAAATTCTTCATATGACCTGTAAGCCCCTACATGATCTAATACCAGCAGAGCTCACTTGTCTCATCTCTTGCTACTCTTCCATTCATTATTCCTTCCTCTTCCCCCTTGTTCTCTGCACTCCAGCCACACTGGTGTTCTTTTATTATCTTTAACTAGAGGTTCTTATTATCCTAGGGCTTTGGTAAACCCTATTATCTCTGCCTCAGATTCTTTTCTTCATTTCCCTCTTATCTCCTCCTAGTTACTTTCTCCTCTCCCAAATTAATTTTTCAGATATTTCATGGCCTCTCCAAATAAGGTAAAATGCATTAATAATCTCACTGTGTTAGAATATAAGCGTTATGGCACCAGGAGTTTTCATCTTAACTACTGTATTTTGAATACCTACCCTAGGCCTTTGCATATGGTGTGTGCTTAGTAAATATTTGAATGAATAAATGAATGAATAAATCCAGAGATGAATGGATTATTCAGAATCCCATTTAGTTAATTTTCAGAGAGAAATAAATCTGCCAAAAATTAGTGTGAAGAATTTATTCCTACCACTTCCTATTAAAGTGAGGAAGTAAATCTTCAGAAATAAATAACCAGTTGCTTTTAGAGATTTATGGTCTCATTGTTTGAGTATGATCCCTAGTTATAATGAGTAATGCCTCGCAAGCTGTAGTACTTGTTATATAGATGATGCCCAGTGCATACACTAAATTGAACTATAATAAATAATGCTATGTCTGGCTTTTCACTCAGACTGTTACAAAGATAGTTATGTGTAAGAAGCATTGTAATTCTTTCAACACTCTACATTAGTTAGATTTTTAAAAAATTATGTTTTTCCTTAGGGGTTTGAGCAGCATTTTGATTATCGTTCTTCCAAAGAGATATGCAGAAACCAGTAAAGGTTCATACAGTTAAAGCTATTAAAAATATGTTAGATGAAGTTTGATAGTTTATATGAAATACTTTGAAGGGGTACCTATATTAAATTAAAATGATTTTTACTGACTTTAATGAAAAGATGAGAAAAGTTAGCCTTTAATAAGAAAGATTTATTTCAGATGAGGGCTAAGAGTGAGACAGACGTAGAAATACTCTAGGAAGTGAGGGTGTTGACAGTTCATCCTTGAAGACCTTTTAAAAAGAAAATTAGAAAATATTAGTTGCAAAAATATTTCATTGAATAAAGACAACTAGCTTGGACAAGATCTCCTACTTACTTCCAGTTGTGATTATGTGATTGCCTAGTTTCATTTATTGTACTTATTTTCAATGGGCCACATAGAATTATTTCAATGCTCAATCACTTTTTCTTTCAATTTATTTATTTTCAGAAAAACATTATTCATTATTTTTTCACCACACCCAGTGCTCCATGCAATCCGTGCCCTCTATAATACCCACCACCTGGTACCCCAACCTCCCACCCCCCCGCCACTTCAAACCCCTCAGATTGTTTTTCAGAGTCCATAGTCTCTCATGGTTCACCTCCCCTTCACTTTTTTTTTTTTTCTTTTTATGTGTGCCTGAGAGTGTGATTCATACCTGCATGAATGAATGTTGTGCTTTGTCTCTCTCTCTTTCCTTACAATGCCTGGCATAAAGGGCTTACATTTTAAGAATGAGATTTAATTTTTATTTTTATTTTTATTTTTTTAAGATTTACTTTTTAAGTAAGACTTGCTTTTATTTGGAATTTGAGATAATATATCGCATTTTATCTGAAGTCTTTAAAACTTTCACATGATTTTGGGGTGCATGGGTGGCTCAGTCTGACTCTTGGTTTTGGGTCAGGTCATGATCTCATGGGTTGTGGGATTGAGCCCTGTGTCTGGCTCCCTGCTCAGCAGGGAGTTTGCTTGAAAGATTCTCTCCCTTTGCCTGTGTGTCCCTTATGCTTCCTCAAAGAAGTACATCTTTGAAAAAAGGAGAAGAACTTCCACGTGATTTTTATTCTCTTTAGAGAGTCATAGCAGCAGAGGGACACTTACGACTTTGAGACTCATTTCTCAAAGAAGAGCCTCTGCTAAAGATATTAATAGTTAGGAATAGATTGGGGTTAGAAACCAGTGAAATCACAATTTAATTAAAAATATTTTCTGATTTAAAAAATATATTCCCTTAATTAAAAATTCAGTTTATCAGAAGTAATAGTCATCCATAATAGTGTCATCAAAAGTCTATATTTATAACTTGATATAAGTTCCTTCTGAGTTTTTGTTTGTTCATTTGTTTGTTTTGGCTTTGGTAGGCACTAGGCAAAGTAAATACCTCATCCATGTTGTTTTGTATTTGGGATGTTGAAACCATGTTGTTATGGGTGGAATTTACTGCCATCTCCCCAACAATGGTAACAAAAAGGTGTGTTGGAGTCTTAACCTCCAGTAATTTAGACTATGACCTTGAAATTGGGTCTTTACAGTTAAAATGTAGTCATTAGGGAGGGTCCTAATCCTGTATGACGGTTATCCCTATAAAAGAGGAAATCTGGACACAGACATACATAGAGAGAAGCTGATGTGAAGGGAGCCAGGGAAGATGATACGAAGATAGTCATCTATATGCCAAGGAGGGTGGCATGGAACGGATCCCCTCTCATACACCCCTCCCAAGGAAACAACCCTGTTGACACCTTGATTCAGACTTTCAGACTGTGAGAAAATAAATTTGTTGGTTAAGCCACCTAGTTTGTAGTATGTTGTTAGTACAACCTTAGCAAACTAATACATACATATAAAATTGCCTTACAGCAATTTTATAATTACCTTATATCTTGATTTTTGAAGTTTTCTTATATTTGTTTCTTTGCTTATGTTGGGTATAATCCAACTAAATTATACATTACTTGAGATCTGGTTAATATTTCTCTATCTTTCCTTTCCCTATAGCATTTTGTATAAGATGTAAAAGATGTTTGTGTGATACAAATAGGCATGCTTTTGATTAAAAGAAATTATGTAGAAGCAGCACTTTGTCCAATATGGAATTGGGGAGAAAGTATTTAATTTTAGGCTTTTTTTTTTTTTTTTTAGCTGGATGAACTTGGTTATTTTATGATCTTGGAATTTGATAGATATATGTATAATATTTATATATTATATAATGTTTATATATAAAAGATTTGTGTGTTTGGATTATGTAATTAGAATTTTTATATTAAAATTAATATAACCATATTATAAGATAATTAGTATAAGAAGAAAACAAGATTACTTATTGTTCCATCACCGAAACACTATAGCTACTACTATTTTTATTATTTTTCTTTTAGATTTTCACCTATACAGAGAACTGGTCTATTTGTTTAATCATAGTCATGTGTGTTTTTGTATATAAATTTAAGATTTTTAGCTAATCTATTACAAAAATTTACTTCTTACATAGCTTTGTCAACTAATTTAGAATGGATGTATTATATCCTATTTGTGTATATAATGCATTTTTCTAACTTTCCTATTTTGGGATATTTAGGTTGTTTCCAGTTGTTGACCATGACAGTCATGCTACAGAGAACACTTTTGTGCATAAATATGTTTCCACCATTAGGATTATTTAGAGTAATGAAATGTCTTTCAAGGTTCTTCATACTGTGTTTTACAAAAGAGTTGTACAGTTTTCATTTTTTTTTTTTAGTTGTACAGTTTTCAAAGGAATTATTTCTTACATATTCTTTTTTTTTTTAAAGATTTTATTTATTTATTTGACAGAGAGAGATCACAAGCAGGCAGAGAGGCAGGCAGAGAGAGAGGAGGAAGCAGGCTCCCTGCTGAGCAGAGAGCCCGATGCGGGCCTCGATCCCAGGACCCTGAGATCATGACCTGAGCCGAAGGCAGCGGCTTAACCCACTGAGCCACCCAGGCGCCCTTCTTTTTTTTTTTTTTTTTTAAAGATTTTATTTATTTATTTGCCAGAGAGAGAGAGAGAGAGAGAGCGAGCGAGCACAGGCATGCAGAGTGGCAGCAGAGGCAGAGGGAGAAGCAGGCTCCTCGCTGAGCAAGGAGCCTGATGTGGGACTCGATCCCAGGAGGCTGGGATCATGACCTGAGCTGAAGGCAGCTGCTTAACCAACTGAGCCACCCAGGCGTCCCTTTCTTACATATTCTAATTTGGAACCCAGTTTACAGTACTTATTGTTACTTGTTCTGATGTGCATAATTTTAATGGTGGTTATTCAGCTGCAGCTTACCCATCTTTTTGTTAGTAATTTTTTTCATCCCTTGATTTTAGAAAAACCCTCCTTTTACCATTATATGTGAAAAAGACATATTATATATAACATATATATTAACATATATGTAAAATTTGCATTACTTAAAGTTTTGACCATCAGATATTTCATTGATTAGTTGTTATAGGAAGGGACCTTGTGCAACAGGGAAATCAACTGAAACTGTAAGGTAGGAATTTAGACTTTTGGCAGGTGGCTGAAAGTTCAAATCACTGTATCTATTTCTGGTGCATTTGAGATGGTTTTGGGTAGTATGGGCAAATGATAATGTTTATATTTGATAGTTGATAATGTAATGCTTACAAAAAAATAATTATTATATACTGAAACAGAAGTTCAGTCAGTGGCTAGAGATGAATGCACACATCCAGAGATGAGGACTTTCGTAAGCTTGTTAGGTGTCGGGGACCTCAGCTGTAGGTTTTCTCTGCCCCTGACCTTCTGGCAGTGAAACCAGAGTTAGCTCAGGAAACCAACAGAGAATCCCGTTTTTGAAACCAGATAAACTCAGTGAGCATTAGGGTTTAAAAGTTTATTCCCCAAATATCTGAATTAGAGCACAAAGCAGAAAGAATGTTTCTCAGTCTTACCTGCTACTAGAAGTTAGCAGGACCTGAGTCCTTAATACTCTGCTAGGCTTGAGGCTGAGACTTTATTACTTGAGGCTGTTGGGGTTTGGAAAGTAGGGATTCAACCTTAGATAAGTCACTTGCCCAAGATCGTATTTTCCATTTGAGTTGGTGTTAGAATTGTGATCTACATCTTAATGCTCTCTTCTTTTCTAATTTAGTGCTTTTGGCTGTATAACATCATCTTGAATGTTAAGATTAAGTGTAACCTCATAGTTACTTCACAAAGTGTGATTATTGCTATAAAATCTAAAAGATAACCACAACTTGGAGAAACATTTTTGAATAGATGAATCTTGATATTATACAAATACGCAGTTGCGTTAAATAAAAAATTTGGTATGGTTTTATTATTTATTTTACTTTAATTTTCATCCCATGGGAATTAGCTTGCCCCATTTTATTGAATTTCTAGCGATGTTAGGGTTAAGTGTTGAATGAATGCTGATAACCTGAAATGGTAGTCAGAAGAGTTGGGCCTCTTAAAGTTGTATATCTGTATAATCTTGACCATGATGGAATTTATATTCTAGTGAAGATCAGCTTGGTTTTTGAAGTGATATGTGGCAGACTTAACTTTTACAGTTGCTCTTTTGAGTTGTTACAGTAATAATTACTGAAATAAGAGTGAGAACTTAACAGTTGTCCTTAATTTTATAAATGAGGAAACATACCCAGAGGTTATGATAGGGGCACATTGGAAAATCATGCTTTTAGATTTGTATATTTAACAGATTTGGTTTTAGAAAAGTTTACTCTTAAGTGTTTATAAGAATGTGTGTGTGTGTTTTCTGATTATAATAGCATATATGCTCATTGAAGATCATTTTGAAAGTTTATGTGAAGGAAGAAATTAAAAATTAACAGTAATCTCTTCACTCTATATGAATCACTGTAAATACTTCAGTATATTTGTTAATACCATCATATATGTTACTATTCAAAATGCTGTAGAATCAAGACTGCAAATAAGGAAACATGTATATTCTGCTGGTCCATTACCTTAGTTGTTGGCCTTGGTTGTAGGGTTTATTACCATTTTTTAAAATTAAAAATTTTATTTGTTTATTTGACAGAGATCACAAGTAGGCAGAGAGGCAGGCAGAGGCAGAGAGAGGGGGGAAGCAGGCTCCCTGCTGAGCAGAGAACCCTGTGTGGGGCTCCATCCCAGGACCCTAGGATCATGACCTGAGCCAAAGGCAGAGGCTTTAACCCACTGAGCCACCCAGGCGCCCCCATTTTTTTTTTAAATCATGAATGTTCCCTTTTCTTACCCTTTCTTCTTTCCCAATTTCTACTAAATTATTTTTAATAAATAAATATTACTTTGATTTATAAGGGGATAGCTTAACAATAATTCATTTATCTACACTCAGTGAAGAACAAAGGAAGATGATGTTTAGGTTAGCTAATATACTTTTAATTCTGGGGTACCTAGTATATTAGACTTTTTGTGGTATTAAAAATGGATTGAGCATTGCCCATTTGACTCTATAAAGGCCTAGGGTCTCCATGAAGGGAATAGTTGGAGTAGATGCACTGTAGTAAAACCCTTTAAGGTTTAAAATGCTGATACCCTGATTCCATTGCATGTTGGTATGAACTCTTTCTTCCTTATTATTATTATTCCCCAAATGGTTATTATTTTGCTTTCTAGACCAGTAAGCTAATATATCAAAAACTTGCACGTGAACATAGTTATTTTACTGTGACTAATTTGAGTTGCAGACATGATATCACTCAAAGTTACCATATTCTTTTGCCTAATATCCATTTTATGAGAAACTGAAAGTAAATATATTCTTTGTATTTTTACCAATCTTACCCTAATCAAATATTACTGAAGCTGTTGTCAAAAAATGTGTTTGCATTTTAAGGTTCTCACTTTGAGGCAGAGTATTATGAAGCTGTTTTTCAAAGTTGCATTCATTGTTGTAATTTTTGGCAACATATCCATCAGTTTCTACTATCTGAAGCTTGTATGTGGTACTACCAGTGGTAAATACCAACAAATGGACTTTCTGATATCTTACAGGTTTTATATTTACTTGTTTGGTACAGCTCCAGCTGACCTTATTATTATAATGAAACCAATGAGATACATAATAGCTTTTTCAGAGTGTTGTTTGGCTTACTTTCACTTCTTTTATGTAGACACACCTCCAGTTTCATCCTTATCAGATATTTTTCAGTGTAGACTTGATAAAATCATGTAACTAAAAACAGCATGTCTCTTACCTTACTGTAGTATTAGAGAAATATTGTAAATGCTTATTCTGATAAAAACCAAATAAAACTGAGGTAAAATTTAGTCCTGCATTTATTCTTTAATAGTTTCTTTGTAAGAATAATACTAAAAGTTTTTTTTGATTAATATATTTATTTAATCTATTGTTTGTGTCCTCACTGACTCAGGGATGACAAAGCTATATAAAAAGGGGGCATAGAAATTAAGTTAATGATTTTAGCAATTTTAATTGATACTTGAATAATAAAATAACATTTTAATTAATACTTTTGATACCTTTATTATTATCATTTTTTATTATTAGTTTTGGTTAAGCTCAACTTTTTAGAATGTGATTTCAGATTTGAGAATTAAAATACATTTAGTAATTAAAATGAGTTGTATTCACTTTGACAGAAATGCTGTTCTACTGGTAACACTAGATACCTTGAGGTTATTTCTAAGCCAGGTTCTTGTAGTTCTGCACGGCATTCTTCCTTGGGCATTGCTCAACATACAAACCTCTGTGAACAAGTTTTCTCTCCTGTCAACTTGGTATGGTGCACTGATTCTGTATGTGGTCACCAGATTGCATACTTATTTGTCAGGCACTGTGATGGGAAATAGCAAGTAAATACTTGGCTTTTGGGTACCTGGGTGGCTCTCTTGGTTAAGTGGGTTCTGGGATCATGCCCCCCTTCAGGCTCCCTGCTCAGCGGAGATCCTGCTTCTCCTTCTCCCTCTGCTGCTCCCCCTGCTGTTTTTTCTCTCTCTCTCTCTCAAATAAAGAAATAAATAAAATCTTAAAACAAACAAACAAACAAAAAAAACAACAACAAACAAAACCCACTTAGGTCACATTAATGTAGTTATAGACAGAAATTGAAAAATAACAATTATACATAGATAAATGCTTTCATAAAGATAAGCACAAGGTATACCTTAGGAAATGGCACTGAATTGGGGGATGGGTTAGAAAATGTTTTTCTTTAAGAAATAACTCCTGAGTGGAATCTTGTTACCCGGATCTAGGGGATTAAAAAGGGCATTTCAGGCATGTGCAGAAGCTTAGGGATGTGAGAAAACATAACCTTTTCTTTTTTTGTCCCGTTTCTCCGTCATGGGATCTTTTCCCATAAAAAACTTTCTTTGTATTCTCACCCTTTCCCTCCAGTTCTTTTACGTCCTTACCTGAATCTATTAAGTGCTTTTTCTTTTTCCAAGTTCCGGTGTGCCTCAAGATGAGCAGAGAATCTGGCGTTCTCCAGATATTTTGCTTCTAGATCACTTTTTAAAAGTTACCTTTTTCTAGCAATCCCTTTGTACTTCGAAATCTGTGCTTTACCTGCCATATCATCCTTGTTCCATTATCTATTAACCTGTAGAATATTCCTCAAGGACTTTTGTCACCATTTTCTTTTGTGTCCTGTCTTCTAGGAGTCATGGATAATTTCACCTCATAGGTAAAAGTTTCCTGCAGAGTATGCCTCTCAGTTCATTCCTGTTCTGACAACTTACATTTTCATACCACTCTAGCAACTGGCCCGCCAGACATCAAACTTCAGAATCACCAGAGCTGTTGTTTTAAAAATCTTAAATGCTATAATTATTTATTCTGATATCAATATATCTTTTATGTTTTCATTTCCAATAACCTGACTTTTGCCCTGATATCTGGTTTCTTAAATCTCTTTCCTTCATTCTTCTTTGTGCCAAATTCAGATGCAATTGAATATTGTTACAGATATGCACATACACGAGAGTCTTTAGCTTATTTGACCTTGGCACTCTTATTTTTTGATAATCCCATAAAAATACATACATGTATGTTCTATATGTTAGTTGTAAGTTAGCTTGGCAATGCGGGGTAGAAAAATCCTATAATTATCTTGATTGGTTTATTAGAAACTCATGTTTTTAAATACTTCTGGCTTCTTGGTGTCTCCCAATAATTTTTTTAATGGTTCTAGTTTTAGTATATATGCTGTCAGTCTTTTTCCAGTGCATATGAAGACTGGTGATCAGGTATGCTGCAATAAGGTGAATTCAGATATTGTGCATTTGGTAATTATCTGCTGTTTCTCATCCAGTCCCCATTCTCAATAATAAAATAATACTTGTGAGTCACTCTCCAACTTGTCATCTAGAATAATACCAGTATTGTTGAAGCCCCATGTATCTTACTTCCCAATCCTGTCTTCCTCAGAATAACTCATTTTGATTATTACATTTATACTTACCATTCTCTTCCCTTTCATATGGTTTTAAAAACATATATATGTATATATGAGTACATCAGCTGTTTGTTGCTTACTATGATTTTTAAAAATAAGCTTTATAAAATGGAAGCCTATATGTGATTTTCTGAAAAAAGGTTTTTTTGTTCTTTTGTTTTTTGTTTTTTTAGACTCAACATCATGAGTTTGAATTCATTCATTTGACTATCTTAAACCTCTGCACAATGCTATGAGATAGATACTGTTTTTATCCAGATCTTACGGATGTGGAAGCTGAGCACAGATGTATATTTAAGTGACTTGCGTGAGGTTATGCCTGCAGTTAGTTTCACTGTCTAGATTTTAACCCAGGAAGTGTATCTCAGTGTCCAGACTCTTAACCATTACATGGTCTTTACATTCACTGCTAATCAGAGATATATTTATCTTCTTTTTGTCTCTCTCTCTGTATTTACTGTATTTAAAATACCAACAGATACCTACAGGGAATTAAGAATCAGATGGACAGTACATTTCTTTATCAGCAATATCAGATTCCCTAAGATGGTACACTGATAAAATGACTAAGGGGAAGTAACTTTGAATGAACCAATGTCTTATCCATACATATTTACATTTTAGAATAAGATAGAGATAAAGACAATTTCAGGCATACAGGGATCAGAAACTGTCCTGTCTGTTGATCATTGCTGAAAGAATTACTAATGATGTACTCTAGCAAGAAGAGCAGTGACTTGATATAAAATAGTGGGATACAGGATATAATGATGCACAAAGAAAGCTGTAAAACATATTATTAAATCTAAATAGAATTGAAAAAGTTACATAGGCGTTGGAAGAGAAAGAAGTATAGAAAAGAACAAAATAGTAAGCTATATTTCTTATCTTTTTTGGGGGGAAGGATAGATACACTTGCTAATGTCAGATTCGGCTAGGAAAAAATAACTAATGATAATCTACATTTTACTAAGCATTTAGCATATAGTAGATATTTTGTAAAAATTTTACATGGATTATAAGATATACATATATCTTGAATATGAGTACACACTTTTGAAGGTGTGTAAGTCAGTCCTTCCTGCCTTTGTTTTCTTCTCTTAGACAACCAGTGTTTTAATTGTGCATTCCAGTATCAAACTGTGACTCTGAGGAGGATATCTCTCTGCCCATTGTTAGACGTTAGGAGCTGTAATTTGTGTTTTCCTTGGTCTGAAGAAATGACCATCAGCTCTTCAAGCTGGTGCAATATCATCTGTTCTGGTTCTTTTATAGTACTCAGAGCATTTGCATCTATCCCTGGGTAAGCAAAGCCCAGTCCAGAGGCAGTGTCTATTTCTGTTAAGACCTCCCTTTCTAACCTCCAGTACTACTAGCATCAGTCTGATCTGCCACCAGTTAGGGCCTTCCCACTAGGGAATCTGCCACATAGTCATCTGTAGTCTCTGTCTCATTGACCGGCAGAACAGTTTTTATTGTCATTTATTGTCATTGTACCCTTCAGAGGGTACAAGAGTAACATGTTTAGATTTAGACCAACTCTGCATTGCTATAGTGCCCCCATGTCTACTCATTTCATGGGTCCAGATGGCCAACTTAAGTGAGTACACAGTGATATCTGCTTATCGACTCCAGTCATCTTCTAAATCTGAAAGAGTTCTTCTGATGGCCTTCAACGTGTCCTACGCTAATGCATCTCTGATATTCTGATAGTGACTTCCATAGGGCCATGCCCGATGTGAACATCCCTTGTATAGGCCAAAGCATAGGGGCAGGCCACTGGCCATTGCCTGTGAGTCAGTAAATACCCAAACATAGTGGCTTTTATCGATGTTCAATTCTTCCATCACTACTAGGAAAAATGCAGTTCGGCGTACCAAGCTGATCTGTTTTTACCTTTTCTTCACTCAGAGTGATAATCTTCCAAACAGGATGTTGTCCATTCACCTTGGAACTGCTATATACAAATAAAGGAGGTCTTTGTTGGTTAGTCAAGAACTGCTTATATAGCATTGTCCAAGTGGCAATAAAATCCAGTTCCTTCTCACACATTTTCAGAGTCAGCCCTAGGGGAAAAGAAACTCCCTGCTCCTGAGAACCCCCTCTTTGCATTTCCTGGGCAGCATGATCCTGTATAAACCATATTCATTTCATTTTGTTACTCTTCTGTATACTGCCATCTCCATTAGTGTGTTTCTCTGACATCATCCTTGCTGTTATGGCTATTTCAGGTTCCAAGATCATTTTACGTCCTTCAATCATAGGGGTGACTTCAGTAAGTAATGTCCAATAGCAAGGTACTGAATGCCCCTCAAATGGAAATTCTTTAGTCCAGTGTTCTAGTAGACATTGCTGGGAGGCACTCACAGGCTCTTGCCCTAAGCCCTTGTCTGTGTTCCACATGGGGCTATTATACAGAGAATTTGCTGCTACCAGCACTCCAGCTTCTATTCCACGATGTGTGGACTCAGGCAATCTTATTGGTTCCTATTTAGCATGTCCAATTAATATTGCTTGGAGGGCAAGATTTACATGCCTTGTGGTTTTCAAGGGAAGTGTTTCCCAGTCAGATATAATGTCTATCTCCATAATACAGTTCAATAAAAAAGATGCAACCACTTCACATAAAGCCTGTTCAGACATACCAGCTCTGCTACAGACCCTTATCTTAATTCCATCAACTCTTATGTTTCTAATGTAGCTTCTGTTAGGACTTTATCCATAGGTTTTAGTTTTTGTAATGTTAGATAAGGAAAGGTGTTCCCCAGCCAGACATAATATCCATTCCTATTAAACATTCAGGCAAAGTTGATACAACTTTTTTACCTCATAACTGCTTAAACATTTCAACTTTCATATCATGTTATATCATGTCATCCATTACATTTTTATGTTATCTTAATCTAATTTTAGCCCAGGTCAGGGCATTATCTGTTGGTTTTAGTATCACCATTTATAGGATTTCTGTATAAAGGAGTTCTGGAAACCTCTCTTTTTTACCCTCTTATCATTTTATCCACTCTAGTGTGAAAGTCTTTGGGTTCCCAGCAAGGGATTGATCCAAGGGACCCTGCCGTTTTGTCAATCTTTATTTTGATTCATCTGCCTAACAACTGTCCCAGGGTACAGCAGATAAAGTTTCTCATTGTAATCTCTGCCTTCTGACTTTAAAAATTTTTTCAAAATGTGGTAAATTGGGGTGGATTTGTTTGGGTCTCTATAATGTTGGCAGACTGACAGAGGATGTGTTTGGCCCACCCAGCTTTTGGTAGTGCTGTATTAAAACCTGTTTTTTTTTTTCTTTAAGATTTTATTACTCATTAGAGTGATAGAGACCACAAGTAGACAGAGCAGCAGGCAGAGGAAGAGGGAGACGCAGGCTCTCCGCTGAACAGGGAGCCCGATGTGGGGTTCGATCCCAGGACTCTGGGATCACGACCTGAGCCGGAGGCAGCTGCCCAACCAACTGAGCCACCCAGGTGCCCCTTAAAACCTGTATTTTAACCTCATCACTGTCCATTTTATTTATCCCACATTTTAATAACCATCTAAAGATTTCTACCCTCTTAGTTTGAATCCTCTGACTCTTCCCTTTAGGATGATTCTTTGTTTTATCTCTATCAGTACTTGCTTTATTCATCTTATTTCTTAATACCTGCTTAAAATTTCCAGCTTGTTGGGAGAAGTCCCTTGACTCTCCCTTTAGCCTCTTCCCATTCTCTAATTAATCTGATGTTTTTATTAGCATCTGTAAAACCCATAAGGGAAAGCTAAGTCACCAAATTTAATAAAGCTTCTAGAAGTGTTTTTCGTTTTTGCAGTAATCATGTTATATGAGGTGGCCATGTGAAAGAGTCCCCCTTACCTGCATTTCCACAACCTGGGTAATGGGTGTATTCAGTGATGAGTGTCCTGGTCATCAAAAAGCTAGTCTAGTATAGTTTGTATGTCAAGCATATTGGCTGCTTCTTCTGGGGTGTTCCACTTAGCATTTATGGGGAGTGGCAGGCTGTCTTTCTGAGGGTAAACAGACTTTATAGTGGCTTTTATCCAGTCTTCATGCTAGCTGTTCCCTCAAGAATAACTTCCTGTGGGTATGTCTGGATTACCGATAGCCATTGGTGATTCTTCCGTGGTGAGCTATGGATCCAATATCAGCCTACATAGGCTCTTCCAACTCTGCATCATTCAAGACCAGATACTCCTAAATTAGGCATTTTCATAATTTTATTAAATGTTCTTCAGGACGCTAATGATACCAGCTTACAAAATGAAACAACTTCACACTATTTCCATTACTTTCCTGGTTTTGTCCTCCCTCCATGTGGACTACCTTCTTCATGACCAAAGTTCTTAGAGGTACTCTCTATTGTTTCTGCATAATTTTTCCTTTGAGGAGTGAATTTGAGGCTAGTGACTTAAGCCCAGACTGACTGAAATTTGAGTTTGGTCTCTCATCAAGGTCTGACTCAACACTTTTTACTAATGTTATTTTAGGTATTACAGATAACAGTAACCAAGAGATTGTATATTTTGTCTTTTTCTTATTAGTTTGCATTTCTTTATGCATCCAGGGAACTAGTTCTCAGGGAGTTGGATTCACCTGTATATTCCTTTGTTAACTTTTCCCTTTAGCAACTGAGCACAGCATAGCTGCTGCTCCATACAATGGGTGACATATGGCCACCTAGTAATCAAAGGTTCTCCCCCCCCCACCTCCCCTTTCATCCTTTCCTGAACCACAGGTTTCTGTGAGCCAAGCCCATTCTAGTACGTCTCATTTCTCTGCCACCAATTATAATTCTGACACCAATTCAGATTCTGATTCAATTTCAGATGTATGTTTTTCCATATATCACAAAGCAGTTGACTCAGTTTGGACATTATCTACTTGGAGATAGTGTCAGATCCCACAGATTAAGGGCTCAGTCTCACAAGACTGCTTTCTCCCCAACCCCAGAAGCCAATTTTAAGTCCAGGTTGACACCTTTGCTTCTCAACAACTGGCTATAGATTGGAGGCTCCAACGACCCCTTTCTTGGGTTCAATTAATTTGCTAGAGTGGCTCACAGAACTCAAACAGTTTACCTGCTAGATTACCAGTTTATTACAAAAGGACGTAATTTAGGAATGACCAAATGGAAGAGATATACAGGGCAAAATATGGGGAAAAGGCATGGAGCTTGTGTGGTCTCTAAGTGTGCCATTTTCCTTGAATCTCTGAGTGTTCACCAACCTGGAAATTCCATGAACCCCAGCCTTTTGGGGTTTTATGGAGGCTTTATTACATAGGCATGATTGATGAAGTCTTTGGCCGTTAGTAGTGATTGAACTCCGTCTCTAACCCTTCTTATTTCCTCAGACCTGTACTTGGGAATGGATGGGAGATCTAGACTGAAAGTTCTAACCCTTTAGTCCCAAGGTTGGTTCCCTGGCAACCAGTCCTCAATATTAGGTTACCTAGAGGCTTCCTCAGAGTCATCTCATTAAAATGACAAAAGATACCTTTATTTCTCTCTTCTCTTAGGAAATTTTAAGGGTTTGAGGAGCCTCTGCCAAAAATGGGAACAAAGTACAAATAAATAAATATATATATTGTTTATACATATATATATTATTATAAATCACATTATCACCTCAGGTCAGCTCTCAGAAAGTAGAAACTGTAGTTTCTACAAGGTCAGAGACAGACACATTCAAGGTCAGAGACAGACACATAAATTCAAGAGTTAGACACATAAATTCAACACAGACACATAAATTCAAGAGACAGACACATAAATAATTGGAGATTTTAACACTTCCCTCTCCATCCAAGGAAGATTACATTCATGAAATTTAGCAAGTGTATTGAGTACCTTAAAATATAATCAAGAATGGATCCTATTTATATCAGACTCTAAACCCTCACGTTAGTAGACCGTAGCTTCTTTTTTTTTTTTTAAGATTTTATTTATTTATTTGACAGACAGAGAACCCAAGTAGGCAGAGAGGCAGGCAGAGACAGAGGAGGAAGCAGGCTCCCCGCTGAGCAGAGAGCCTGGGATCTAAGTAGACCCAGGACCCTGGGATCATGACCTGAGCCGAAGGCAGAGGCTTTAACCCACTGAGCCACCCAGGCGCCCCCCCGTATCTTCTTTTTAAGTGCACATTAAACAATAATGAACATTGAACATGTTAAAAGCCAACAAAAAAAATCTCAATGAATTCCAAAGAAGGGAAATAATAAAAACAGCATTCTCTGATCATAATGCAAAATGTTGAGAATGAACATACTCATTCCAAAAACAGCAAGGAGTAAAATGATTTACAGAAAACCCTGGATAAGTACCATCAGATGACAGAACTAAAATAATTTAGTAATGAGTTTGATGTCCTTTATTCAAAGGAAACAATCCATGAATTGGGTGAGTAAAGAACCTCACAAGCAGGGGAACACACTTCCTGAAGAGTTTTGTTTAAGAAGGATTTTTATAAAGGATTAATACTTGCATTTTGGAAATGGCATTATTGCCTAAGTTGCATGTCTGAGCTTATTTTGAAAAATTAAGGAGAAAGGAAATGAGAGTAGAGCCCAGAATTGGCTTGGCATTTGGGGATGGGATGACTGGATATATTGTATTTCCAGTCAAGAGTAGCATTTACAGGAATAACAAAAGTTCAGTTTGCTGAAGTAGTGTTCTGGGCAGAGATGCCTAGAAATTTCTTTTTTATTTTTTAAATATTTATTTGAGAGAGAGGGAGAAAATTCATAAGGGGGCAGAGGGAGAGGGAAGAGCAGACTCCCTGCTTCTCAATCCCAGGACCCTGAGATCATGACCTGAGCTGAAGGCAGATGCTCAACCAACTAAGCCATCGAGGTATCCCTAGAAATTTATTTCATCTTGGGCCTAGGAATTTATTTCAACAACAGAAAACACAGATGATAGAGAAAACTTGATATATTAGTGATCAAAGTAAGTGACAGTACTCTGTGTGTGTGTGTGTGTGTGTGTGTGTGTGTATAACTACATGATTGAAATTATATATGGGGAAGAAAATAAAATTCTGTGTATGCTTTTTTACAAGAGATTATAAGTGGTAAAAGGACAGCAAATGAACCAGGTAATTAGCAATCCTCATTCTCCCTCTTCCTACCTCCCCAAAATACCAATTTATTAAAAATACACAAATATGACTTTAAGATAAAAAGGATTAAGACAGTCATCAGCTGATTACATTTTCATTTATTCATGTGGAAAGAATGTAAGTAATTTTAATTCCACCAAGTATGTGATTGTATGTTCCCTTATAGTTATACTATGAAATTTTCATCCATGTACATTTTATTCCTTAACTTGAATTTTGGTCTAACTTAGAGTTGGTTAGGTTGCTTTATCTTCTAATCAAGAGCTAAAGACTGTGTTCCTATCTTCTGTGAATTGCAGGATGTTTGGAATGTTTGCTGTGATGAGAAAGGAAATTAAAGGAAAAAACAACAATGGGCAGTTAGACTGGTGGTGTATGTCACTACCACTGACAAGCTTTGTCATTTCCTCTTGAGAAGTTACTTGTTTCATTAATGCTCTTTAAGGCCCTCTTGTGCCTTTTGGGAAGCAATTCTTGTAGGTTAGGCAAAATATCTCCATATTTTGCCTCTATAGAAAATATCAGTGCTATTTGATCTACACACTAGTTTATTTATTTCGGTAAGTCTACCATTGAATAAAATGGTCATGGTATTTCCAGTGGGTGCATATCATGATAAAGATCCTAGCTGATTAAAGATCCAAATAAAGAGAATTTAGAATATACAGTGTTTGCCTAGACCTTAGAAATTACTCATTTAAAAAGAGAGTAATAGAACAAAGTATGTGAATTTACAAAGTTGAGACAATGCAATTATGCACACGATAGAATCAAAATAGAGCTATTTAAAGAATCTTAAGAGAATTAAAAGTGATTCAGTGTTTTATCATAATGCTTATTGTCTATAATACTATAGTCTATATAGTATTATATGTCTATAATACTATAGTCTAATACTTATTGCCTCTAATACTACAGTAGAATGCATAGTATTCTGCTAATGTTGATTACCATTTATATGCCAGGCATTGTGCTAAGTGTTACAGGTGAAATGGTGAATTGTATTTTGGGGCAATTCTCCTTTTTTTAAAAAAAATTTATCAGGATTTGTTCTTGAGTTGCAATAATTCTTTAAAAAAATTTTTTTTTTCATTAGGATTTGTTCTTGAGTATCTTTTCAAGGATTTTTATATAGGAAATAGTCTTGAAAGAGATATTTAGGGGATAGGGCAGACTTATTTTTTTTACCATAATAATAAAGGTATCTCTGTCTAAGGCAAAAACGTGTCAGGCTTGCCACAGCCCCTTTAAAAGATTGGAGTTTCTATATGTGCACCATCACTTGGGCTTGCCTGTGCATCAACCCTGTGGACTTTGGAGGACAGAGGGAACCAATGGAGGTGGGAAGCTTATATAGGCGGTTGTGCTTGAATAATAAAATCTTTTGTCTGTGACCTGGGAATCACCTATTTTGCCAGCATTTATAAAACCAGCTTATTGGTTAGCTTGCAAGTAGAAGGTCTCAGAACTTTCACGGTTCTGGACCCAGTAGAGACTGGGTTTTGATCTTACAGGATTTGTTTTCTAGTGGAGGGAATAGTCAAACAGTTACTTACTATATACTGTAATAATTGTTATGATGAAGCACAGTTTGTATGGAATTACCTAGCAGGAGCACTTGACCCTGTTAACCTAGTTAGGGAGAGTAAGGAAAGCTTTCTGGAGGAAGTAACATGATAAGAACTGGAGGATAAGCATAAGCTACCCAGGGAAAAGACAGGGTTGGGAAAAAGTTTATACTTCTTAAGATATATGTATAATTGCTTTAGGCTTTTCTTTGTTTTGTGTCTGTGAGTTACCTTGCTATCATATGTTAAACTCCTGAAAGATGGACCCCATTTCATATCCCCCACAGGTTTCATTCTGTACTGGATCCTTATGTATAAAGGTATATTTCTTTATTTCTTGTAAGCTACATTTAGTTGAGGGATTTTTGTTTTTGATTTTGGTCTTAAAAAATATATGCAGTTTGACTATCCTTGTTTTTATTTTTTATTTATTTTTTATTTTTTTCTTTTAAAGATTTTACTTATTTATTTGACAGAGAGAGATCACAAGTAGGCAGAGAGGCAGGCAGAGAGAGAGGAGGAAGCAGGCTTCCTGCCGAGCAGAGAGCCCGATGCGGGACTCGATCCCAGGACCCTGAGATCATGACCTGAGCCGAAGGCAGCTGCTTAACCCACTGAGCCACCCAGGCGCCCCATCCTTGTTTTTAAATTGGAGTGTTTAATTTCTTTACATGTGATATAATGATTGATATGTTTGGATTTATACTTACTGTGTTTGTCGTGTCCGTTCAGTATGTTTTTCCTTACCTTTCTTGACTTCTTTTGGATTTAAATATTTTTCATAATTATTCAACACCCCTATTAACTTTTAGGAATATATTCTTTTGCTATTCTTTTAGTGGTTACCCTGGATATTATAACATACATCTTTGATTAATTGAAGGGTAAAATAGATCCATTCTTTTTATCCCTCTCCCCCATTTAGTGCTATTGTTTTCATTTATCTTAATATCTTATATCTTGGCATTGTCATTATTGATATACACAGTAAACAATTGTTTGGAATTACCTGTATAATTTTACTGACTTTTATTTCTTTCTGCATCTCTAAGCATCCATCTGGGATTATTTATTTTTTGCCTAAAAATACATTTTAGTATTTTCTTTATTGAAGGTCTCCTCGTTATAATCTGAAAGCTTAATTTTTTTAAAAATAGCTTTGAAATTTCTTTACCGTTATACATTCAGATAGTGTTCCTGCTTCATTTCTTCCCCCTGTCCTTCTGGAGGTCTACTTATACATATGATAGACTTATTCATTGTATTCTACATCCTTTCTTCCCCTCTGCTTTCATCCTTACTTTACTATTTGCGTATGTCTTTTATTTTTTTTATTTTTATTTTTTTTAAAGATTTTATTTTATTTATTTGACAGAGAGAGATCACAAGTAGGCAGAGAGGCAGAGAGAGAGAGAGAAGGAAGCAGGCTCCCTGCTGAGCAGAGAGCCCGATGCGGGACTCGATCCCAGGACCCTGAGATCATGACCTGAGCCGAAGGCAGCGGCTTAACCCACTGAGCCACCCAGGTGCCCCTGCGTATGTCTTTTAATACATGTTCTAGCTCACTAATTCTTTTTCCAGCTGTATGTAATCTGCTGTCAAACTTATTGAATTTCTGAATTCAGTTATTTTTCAGTACTCTTATAGTTTCCTGTTAGCTGCTGAAATCCTCAATCTTGTTTTTTTTTAAATTCGTGGAAAGTATTAGTTATAATTTTATGCCTGATAACTCCATTATCTTTTCATCTGTGTGTTGAAGTGTACACATCTAGTCACCTAATACATGTTTTCTTTTCCTTGGCTTTCATTCCCATCTTATATTTTAGTGGTGTGTCTGGCTGTTTTTTATTGAGGCTTGAATAAAGTACATCAAAAAGTTGTAGAGCTAATTTGAGACTTTGGGTGCTGTTATCTTCCCCCAGAGATGATGACTTTTGGTTCACACTGGCATCTAGGCCTGAGACCCTAGCAGTCTTAGATTGCTGAGATGATTTGAATTGATAATTGGTCTCTGTAAGGGCTTGTTTGTTTCTTTCTTTTTAACAGATATAAAATTCACATTATTTATAATTCATTGTAGCCATTTTAAAGGGTATGGATTCAGTACGATTCAAACATCAGTACGATATGGTGTTTAGTATATTTATAATGTTGTGTAGCCATTAGCACTTTCTAGTTTCAGAATATTTCCATCACTCTAAAAGAAACTCTTGTATCTCTGAATTCCTGATTTTCCCATCCTCTAGCAACTACTCATTTACATCACAATCATACAATATGTAGTTTTTTTTGTGACTGGTTTCTTTAATTTAGCATGTTTGGGTTATTTTCTTTTCCACCCTTACTCTAGGGAAATAGCTCTTCAAGGTAGCAAGCAAAAAACTTGTGGTGTTTGAAAGGGTTCTTCTGTTGTAAGTCTTTAAACCAGTTTTTCCATGGATATGTCAGAATTTATATTCAGGTTCTCAGCCTTTCCACTGTTGCTTTTGTACTGGGCATTTGCCTTGAAGGGAAAAATACATTTAATTCTGGGCTGGGCTTATTTCTAGGGACTTTCTTCCTCTATGGACCTGGCTTTGCAGTTCTTCTATCTTGGCAGCTATCTGATGTCTTCGAATATTGTTTTTTGTTTGTTTGTTTGTTTTGTTTTTTTTTAAAATATTATTTATTTATTTATTTGACAGAGAGAGAGAGATGACAGGCAGGCAGAGAGGCAGGCAGAGAGAGAGAGGAGGAAGCAGACTCCCTGCTGAGCAGAGAGCCCGATGCGGGACTCGATCCCAGGACCCCGGGATCATGACCCGAGCCAAAGGCAGCGGCTTAACCCACTGAGCCAAGCAGGCGCCCCTCGAATATTGTTTTTATATTTTGTCTACCTTTTAAAATTCTGCTTGAGAGCACAATGAGATTGGGTTTTAGAAATTTTGGTGAAGGACTAAATTCCTTTATTCAATTAATATTTATTGAATGGCAAATGTATACTAGGTACTGGAGATAATAGCAAACATCAAAACAGGTAAGAGTCTCTGCTCCCATGGAGGTGGCAGTTTAGGGAGAGGCTGCAGGAAATAAACACACACCTAAAATACGTAGTATGTCAGATGGTGAGACTTTATGGAGAAAAATAATGTGGATAAGGATAGATTTCTGGAGTATTCGCTATCTTAAGTAAAGTAATTTAGGGAAGACCTCTTTAATGAGGTGACATCCAAAGAGAGACTTGAGGGGAGAGCCAGGTGGATACCAGGGGGAGACCCAACAGGCAGAGAGAACAGCAAGTAGGCACAAATGAATGGAGAATGTCAAGATTGTGGCTGAAGCAGAGTGAAGTTGATGGATTAGATCTGAGAGGTGAAGGATGGGGCAGATTATGTAAAGTGCTGTATAAGTTTGGGTTTTATTGGCTTGGGAAGCCATTGCAATGATTTGAGCAGAAGAGAGATATTATCTGTTTAGGATCACATCTGTTTAGGATTGCATTGATCCTGTTAAAACTTGTATTGAGAATAAGGCCTGGGTGATGAGGGTAGATGAGAGAAATCCATGAGGAGATTCTTTCAGTAACCCAGACAAACGATAGATATTGTTTCAGATTATGGTGGTACCAGTACAGTAGTAAAAATTGATTAGATTCTAGATGTCTTTTTTTTTTTTAAGATTTTATTTATTTATTTGATAGACAGAGATTACAAGTAGTCAGAGAGGCAGGCAGGGAGAGAGGAGGAAGCAGGCTCTCCGCTGAGCAGAGAGCCCGATGTGGGGCTCGTTCCAGGACCCTGAGACCATGACCTGAGTTGAAGACAGAGGCTTTAACTCACTGAGCCACCCAGGCGCCCCTCTAGATGTCTTTTGAAGGAAGAGCTAACTGGATTTGCTGGCTTTTTGGAATTGGGCATGTACGAAAAAGAGGAGTCAAGGATGACTGAAACTTATGAAAGGATGAAGAGTTTATCGTTGACTGAGACTGGGAAGTTTGTTAGAAGATATAATATGGGGGTGGGATGGCGAGAAGATCAGGAATTTGTTCCTGAACCTGTTAAATAGATGTCCATTTCCCATATAAGAGAAGATGACAAGAAATTTTTTGATAGATGAGGCTGCAAATAGTTGAGCTAAAGATACACATTAGTGAGGCAATAGTATCTACTTGGTACTAAAAGCTATGAGAATGAATGACATTATCTAGGAATGAGTATGGACAGAGAAGTGATGCAAGTACTGGCACCAAGGACAGTTCAGCTTTTGTAAGTTCCAGGGATGAGGAGGATTCAATAACAAAAAGTAGAAAAATAGGTTGGTAGGTTGAAGGATGAGGTGGAGTCAATGATTTTTTTTTTAAGATGGGTTAGATTTTAGTAGATTTGCATGCTGATGAGACTGATACGGTAGAGGGAATGATCCAGCCCCTGATGAGGCAGGGATACAGATGTCAAGAATAGTTCTTAGAGCTATTTACTTGAGAAAGAGAATGGGCATGGAATATAGAAGGCACAGATGGAAGCATTAGCTGTTAAGAAGTTGGAGAAGGAACAGTAAAATATCCCTCAAATGAAGATGGCACTTTGAGATCAGAAAAATGAAGTGGGCAACTCCATATAGTTTACACAGAGTTTTATTCAGGGTAAATAACTGACAGGGGAATCAGGTAGATGGCAATCCATGGTAGTTGCGTAGTTATTCTCCACAAAGTCTGGACCTTAGTTGACAGGTTTTATAGAGTGAGGGGACAATAGAGGGCATCATAGTGAATCAAAAGATTAGTTGGCAGCTAACCTTTAATTAGATCTTGTGACACCACCTGGAATGACTGTGTTATCTTCCAATCCTGACCTTGGAGGGTTCTAAAGTATGTATATTACTCTCCCAGGGGCCAGAAAATGTAGTAGAAGACTCCTGAGAGAAGTCATGGAGCCAGCATGAAGAGATGAAAGTATAGAGATGGAGTCAGTGGTATTAGCACTCCTACAGTTAGGTTTATGTAGGAGTCTGGATAGTTCATCCCTAAGAAGAGATGAGAAGGGAGATGATATGGGTATACTTGCACGGTTAATGTGATAAAGATGACAGTTATTTCCTGATTGCTTTTATGTTGTTAGTGCAAAAGGAAGCTAGCTATCGCTAGAGTAAGGGTGGGGCAGGAGGTCTTAGAAGTTTAAACAGAGAAGAGAAGCTATAATATGGTTACAGAGGAAAGTAAATAGTCTTTGGAAGTGTAGGGTGGAAGAAGAGCACTGAGATAATGTTACTTTCTCATATATAAATTGAAAGAGTTTAGATCCAACTCTAAAGTTTTTATGATATTGTTGGGGAGGAAAAATTTTCTTTCTACTCACCAAGGTTCTAGCCCCAAGTTGCTTGTGAAATTAACTGACAAACAAGATTAGCAGGAGAAAACAGATACACAATTTCTTGGTATTTTTACATGCATGATTCACAGAAATGAAGTGAAACTCAAAGAGAGATTATTACCCTTCTTGACGAAGGAAAGAGGGTATGGAATTCAAGGGACATTACATTGTGGGGAAGTGACTAGGAAATACATGGGCGAGCTAATGGAGATAAAGGTTATTTTGGTAACGTTTGTTTATGCAGACTCATTTTGGTGTGGGCTTTCCATCTCCAGGGATAAGAGTTGCTCTTCTCATCCTAGCATAGGAGAGGTGGGATATTTATACCACTTTCACAAAGATATATTTATGCCCTGCTTTTAGACAGATTATGGGAGAGAAGAATACTCTTCCTATATTTTCCTATATTTCCTATATTTTTTGCTTATTAATTGCCATCAATTTAAAATAATTCTTATGCCAGAGTGGCATATTTTGGGTGACATTTCCTGACCCCCTTCAGTATGAATAAGTGTTGACTACCACACCCCGAATCTATATAGATTATTGCTTTTATTTGCTGTGGCTTACTTTCCAAACAGTAAAATCAACTCTTTGATACTGATATAATATTAAACTAAATTGTGGGTAAATGTAATATTAATTGATATAAATGTGACATAAAACGCAAACTTTGTTTCCGGCAAATCTTATTTTGATATTGATTTCTGTATATAGTTTAAGTTATATATTAAGGAAGTTGATTGCCTAGTGGGACTTCCTATGTGAAGTACAGACTGATCTTAATACTTGTAGGAATTTCTAAGAAATATTTATAGAAGCTTAGCTTAAGTCTGTATCTTCATTTCAGGAATTACTCATTTTAGTTTAGTTGATGTTTAACTTGTGCTTAATTCTTGGTTATAATATATAATATATATTATATATTATATATATAATATATAATATAATTCATGGTTATAATATTGTAGTTATAAGGAAAATTACTAATTTTTATGCCTGTGTGTATAATGTGTGTTTATGTTTTCTAAGATCAAACATGGGCACCTAGATGGCCCAGTCAGTTGAGCATCCAACTCTTGATTTTTGGCTCAGGTCATTATTTCAGGGTCATGAGATCGAACCACTTGTGGGGCTCTGTACCAGGCATAGAGCCTCCTTAAGATTCTCTCTCTCCCTCTCTTCTTCTCTTTCCCTAAAAAAATAAATAAATAAACAGATAAATAAATAAATAAAAACAAACACAAAGCATAGACTTTGTGATTTTTTTAAACCATCTCAAGGTTTTTGTTTTTTAAATTAATATTCTTCTGATATTTAGTAATATTAACCTCTTGTCATTCCGATGTATTGATCAGCACATAGTGCTAATGAAGTTAAAGTCATGGATATTACTCCTTTCTGTGCTGCTAAGTATTTCTCTTTATTTTATTTTTTTTTTGGCTCTCCATCCTATACTGGAAAAAGAAGGTAAACTTAACATGTATTGAGTACCTAGTCTAAGCTATTCACTGTTGCGTACTTTACATAAAATAGCTTCTTTAATGATCCATCATCCCTGTGAGATAGGTGGTATTATCTCTTAACTGAGAAGTTACCTGTCAAGTCATGAATTCAATAAGTAGCAAAATTGGGATTTGAATCCAAGTTAGCCTATCTCCAAAGATTGTGCATTAATTAATTGTGGGCCAGTAAAAAGCATTTTTTACATAATATTGAATAATAAGTGATGGTTTATTCACTAGCCTTATGCTAGTGAATTGTTTCTCCTCATCTTTTCAAGTGTCTTTTTAATCAGTATCTTCCTGGGTTCTGTCACCTTTCTTTAATTTTTCATTTTATTTTCTGATTGGGAACTTGATAAACTTCCATGTTTTAGAAAGAAATTTCTTTTTTTTTTTTTTTTAAAGATTTTATTTTATTTATTTGTCATAGAGAGAGAAGCGAGAGCAAGCATAGGCAGATAGAGTGGCAGGCAGAGGCAGAGGGAGAAGCAGGCTCCCCGCCAAGCAAGGAGCCCGATGTGGGACTCGATCCCAGGACGCTGGGATCATGACCTGAGCTGAAGGCAGCCGCTTAACCAACTGAGCCACCCAGGCGTCCCTAGAAAGAAATTTCTAATGAAGGGAGTACTTAGGATCTTATGGAATGGAATTAGAGATGGAAAGTTTAATGACACTAGGTTCACTCTGGATTCTGCACCTAAGAGATAGGTTGTTTTTGTAGAAGAATTGGCAGAAGTTCTTTTATCAAATAGGCTGTAGGGCTAGAAGTTTTATTTATTATTATTTACATATTATTTAAATCTACTTTTAAAATACTGGTATCCCCATAACTAGGTTAAATACTTGTTTAATAGATATAAGATGTTTTCAGATATTTCAGTGCATATTATATAGGTGTTGCTCATGGATTGGTCAATAGGACAAATGTGGGTCCTATCATTTGGCAGTTTATGGTCTAGTGTTTATATATAACCCCTGAATCTGAGACTTATTATACCCTCCTAAATATAAGTTCAGGAGGGTAGAATATAATTGATAATAAAAGTTAAAAAGTTCTTTTAAAAAATTCATAGAATTGGAAAATATGTAAAGATAAAAAAATGTATAACCCCTAACTCAGAGCTACACTTTGAGAAAAAATTTTGATTTAGTTCCTTTTCTCTATAAATTTAGTAGTACAGATTGAACATATGTCTCATGAGATGAAAGGTCTACTTGCTATATTTCGCTTTTATTTTCAGTCTTTTCTCTCGTTCTCTGAGGGTTGTATATATTATTCATTTTCTGGCTATAAATCACATTGTGGATTTTTTAACCAAATGTACAATTTTAAAATTTTCTAACCCATGAAATTCTGCTTTAACAATTAAAATTTCTTTCTGTGTAAATATTTCAGGTTTGCTTTTTAAAACTCTTTTCCCAATTTCTTGAGTTAAATGCTTGATTCATTCATTTTTCTTTGTTGCTTCCTAATTAAAGCCTTTTACGGTAGGAATGCCTTCTCATTGGGATATAAACAGTTATTTGAAAATTCAGATTCTTGTCCTGGTTGTTAGTACTGATAGAAGTCATCTCAAGTAGCTTTGTGAACTCTAGGAATCAGAAAGTAATGTTTTATTGTTCTAGTCACATATTTTTTATTTCTTTCAAACAAACTGGTTGAACTGGTGAATCTTCCTCTCTGTATTTACCTCATCAGGTAATCCTGGCAGTTTATCCAGTGCCTTATTTATAGTCTTTTAAATGTTACTTTATCCTCCTTGGGTCTTTGGATTATACATTCTGCCCTTGCTTTATAACACCACAGTTTTTTCATACGTCACAGCTGTCTTCTCAGTAGGGATTGTACAACTTTGTATTCCAGAGCCAGAAGATCTTAGAGATCATATAATTTTGCTCTATTCTTTTATATATAGTGATGTGGAAACTGGGGCTCAGAGGAGAAATAAACTGATGTACCTGGCTTATTAAACTAATCTATTTCTACTCAGAGGTTTTAGCAGAGCTTTGATTTAAAAGCAGGGGTCTCTCCTTTCATTTTATCCCTTTGGGCTTGATCAGTACTTCTGTGAGAAGCTATTGTAGGATTTCATATGGTGGATTCAGATAATTTCGATATTCAGATAATAAATAAGTAAAAATTCATCTAGTAAAAAGGTTATTGAGAAACAGTGTTATGAGCTAAATGTTTTTTAGGAAGATGAATTTGGCAGTGATATTCAGTGGTGACTTGAAGTAGTGAGATACTGTAAGGATGCAAAGTAAGAATTTTGAAACTCTTCGGTGTGTAGCTAGGGAAAATGAAGGGTTGAATGTGAGATATTTGAACAAGGAAGAAAATGAAGGATTGAATCTGAGAATTTGAGCAAGGAAGAAAGGAAGTAGGGCTTGACAATTGGAATAGAGAAAAACGCAGACAAGTCAAAGGTAATATGAAAGTATCAAGTTTGTATGAAGAGGGAGGATTAGGTTTGCTCTTCAAGAAAGTAGTTTTATTTTGGGGAGATAGGTTTTTTTCCCCCCTTTTTATTCACTATGTATTGCAGAATGGATGATAGTCATTTTCCAAAAAGTTGAAATTTTGAGGAGTGTGTTCTGTTTATGTATGTGTAAATGTATGTCCATACATACACACACGCATGCATGTGTATATAAATGCATTCTGTATAGCTAAAAATCAGCTCTTAAGTTCAGTTAAAACTTTTTTTTTCTTGTTTTAATTTATCATTCAGAATATAGATTTTATGTTATTTCTATGGGAAAAAAACTGTAAAGAAAGGAATGGGATTGGTGAGGCCTGTGAAACCTTGAGCAGTTCAAGAAGATTATTTTATTAAGGGTATTTTACATAGTAGTTGACTACCAATAACCCATGATTTGGATTAATCCATCTTAATAACTTTATTTTTTATAAAATGAACCCAGTAGCACATGTAACTAGTGATTTTTAAAAAAATTTCTGAGTTCTAGAGTTCTAAGATAATTTAATCATGTAAGACATTAATAAAGTGATAATGAAACATTAAATAAGAGTAGAAATATTTTTTTAAATTTTCCTTCCACAAACTAAAGCTTTATTACACTCATACATATGCAGAATTTACTTTAAAAAAATATAGATGTTTGGGGCACCTCAGTGGCTCAGTTGGTTAAGTGTCTGACTCTTGGTTTCAGCTTTGATCATGATCTCAGGGTTCCAGCCCTACATCTGGTTCCATGCTCAGCAGGGAGATTGCTTATCTCTCTCCTTCTGCCCTTCTGCTCCTATCCCTGCTCTCTAGCTCAAGCAGTCTCTTTCTCTTTCTTTAAAATAAATAAATAAAATATTTAAAATAACAATATAAAAAATACATAAAAATGTATTTATTGTTATAAATGATTTCAGCTGTTCTTGTAATATGTTGCTTCTGTATTTGATCCCAAGAATGTTTAGAAAACAAATACCAAAAGCCAACAGAGTATAGAACTACTTTTTACTCTTTTTCAGTATTAGTATTTTAGTTTTCTTTTATGTGAACTATTGCATTATGTCACAACTAATGTCGTTAAGGGATGTGTAATAAATGCTAATTAATTCAAGTCATGTGGCCTGCAAAAACCAAAAATCATGAGAAAATAAGCCTTAAGAAAGATAAAAGAAGATTGGCTCAGGTTTAAGAAAGATTCTTATGAAGATAAAGAATAGTTTTAATTGTAAAAATATTTTATTTTTTCTAATTTTATACATATTTTAGACCTTAAATTCTATATTTTAAGACTTCTTCATATGTATAAGAGTAAGACTCAAAATTTTATGTGCTGTGTGAGAGAACTTACATAATACTTATTTGACTATGTATAACAGATTTATGAATGCAAGTTTTATTTTTCTTCTCACAGAGTTCAGGTATATTAATGACTGGATTGTGATGGAATGTAGATGTTTTTCTTTTTATATAATCTTTTAGATTGGAATGGAATGTAAATGTTTTTCTTTTTATATAATCTTTGTAGGTGTTTTTCTTTTTATATAATCTTTGGTTGACCTTTATTCATCCGTGTAAAATTCATCAATCATTTTACAGTTACATTTAAATTGAAGTAAATAACTAGAATAAAGTTACATTTTTATATCAAAGTAAACAACTCTTAAAACTCAAAACAACTCAGATTTCAAGTATTATTTATGATTAGAACTTAAAATTTAGAAATGAAATGCATTATGCTCTCATATAACTTTTGTGCATTAGACTTTGATGTGATTTTCTATATAATTTTCTTGTAAATAGATACTACTGCGTATGTTTGTGTGTACATGTACATAAACACAATAAAATATATAATGAAGATTATTTTGAAGGGGTTTTTATGTTTTGTGGTAAAAAATGGAATTTATTACTTTGCATTAGAATCTATTAATATATTTAGTTTGGAAGTATACATTTTAGGTGATTGATTCATTAGCTACTTGAATTTCTTGGGCCTCTTGCATGCAAGTTAGTACATTATGTACCAGGCACTGAGGAAGACACTAAGAGTTACAGTAGAGAGCAATGCTAGGACTCTGTCTTATAGAAGTTTATATTTTTTATGGGAGACAGATAACATACACATAAAATACAGACTGTAATTAGTGTTGTGAGTGAAGCAATGTTTTTTGATACAGAATAACGAAGACATATTTTAGGCATAGTAGCCAGTGAAAGAGCACTGCAATCAGAAGGAACGGTGAGCAGAAGACCCAGGAATTGGGTTGGAAAAAAGGCCTATCTAGGAACTGATCAAATCTGAGTGATTGAAGCCTGTAATGAGCAAAGGAGAGAGCAATATGAGATGAAATTTGTGAGGCAGATGTGAAAATTTATTCAGGTTTTACAGATTATTGGAAATAGCTTGGATTCCATTAAAGGAGCAGTGGGAAGCCATTGAAAGGCTTTCAGTTCCAGGAGTGACGCATGTGTTGTGAAAGGGTCATCTGGCTGCAGTGGAAAGATATAGGAGTAAAGGAAGTGATACCTGATGTAGTATTCTGTTCACTATTAGCTATACAATGATTTTTTTTTTATTACTAAAATGATGAAACTAGAATTAAGCAGGAGGTTTGTTTCTTGCTGTTTCCAATAACTTTGTTTCCATTTGTAGAGTATTAGTAAAAATGGGTGAACCTAGGTTTTCATTTACCTTGGGTAAATTATCTAAGAGTAGAATTACCCGGATATATAGGTATATGTATATTTAACATAATGAAAAACTTAGCAAATTGTTTTTCAAAATCATTATGTCATTTTGTATTCACACAAGAGACATGTGGGAGTTCCAATTATTTCATATCCTCTTTAGCATTTGGTATTATCAGTCTGTTTTTATTTGATTTTAGTGGGTGTATAGTAGTAACTTACAATGGTTTATTTTGTATTTTCTTAATGTCAAATGATGTACCAAGGATCTTTTTTCATGGGCTTATAGAACATTTAAAAAAAGATTTTATTTATTTATTTTAAAGAGAGTGAAAGATAACATGGGCGGGGGGAGGGGCAGAGGGAAAGAGAGAAGCAGAAAAGCACAAGCCGACTCCATATTCAGCTTGCTGTCATGACCTGAAATCATGACCTGAGCTGAAAACCAAGACTGAGACGCGTAACCAACTGAGCTACCCAGGTACCCATTTAAAAAAAAGTGGGTTGTCTTTTTATTATCAAAATGTAAGAGTACCTTATATATTATATATTCTGGATAGTCTTTAATCAGATATGTGATTTATAAATATTTCTTCTGGGGCTGTGGTTTTTCTTTTCATTTTCTTAATAGTATATTAATTTGTAGAAGTCCAAATTATCAACTTTTTAATGTAGCTTGTCCTTTTGTGTGCTGTTTAAAAAATATTTGCCTAATCTGAAGTCAAGAAGTTTCTTTCGTAGATGTTTTATAAGTTTAACCCTTATGTTTATGAATAGTATAAAGAGACAAGTTTTACTTGTCCAGCAGTTCCTCACTATTTATAAATACTGTTCTTTCTCCCATTATTTATTTTGACACCTTTGTCTGTATTCACTGGATCATGTATTGATTTTGTTTTCTGATTTGTTTGGTTCTATGTTTGGACTTTCTGTTATGTTCTGTTAATGCATATGTTTATTCTAATGGCAATACCGTATTGTCTAGTAAGTTATGAAGTCTCTCAAGTTTATTCTTCTTTTTCAGATTGTTTTGGTTATTATATGCTCCTTTACTTTCCAGATACATTTTAGAATCTATGAATTCCTAACAAAACGACAGCCACAACTGTGGCCTTGATTGTATAAAAATAGGGATGGAATTGACATCTTCCAATCCTTGAATATGGTACATTTCTATATCTGCTTAGGTTTTTTTCCCCTCTCTCTTTTAAAAAACAACAACAACAACAACAAAAACCAACATAGCCATGTTTTGTATTTTTTAAAATTTATTTTACAGAGAGAGAAATTCACTGTGTGCAAGCTCGTGAGGGGGAGGGGCAGAGGGAGAGAGAGAGAGAGAGAGAGAGAGAGAATGAATCTCAGGTAGACTTCCTGCTGAGTTTAGAGCCTGACCTGAGGCTCCATCCATGACTCTTAAGATCATGATCTGAGCTGAAGTCAAGAATTGGACACTTAACCAACTGAGCCACCCAGGCGCCCCATGTAGTTTTGACTGTACAGACCTTACACATATTTAGGTAAAATTTTATCTTGAGGATTTCATATTTTATACTATTTTATTGGTTTTGGTTTTAATTTATTCTGATTATTCTTTGCTAATACAGAGAAATTTAATAGATTTATGTGTACAGAATCTTAAATCCTGAGACTAGTAAAATTCTTTATTAATTTGAGAAGTTTTAAGTAGATTTCTTAGTAGTTTCTAGGTAAATGATTCTCAGGTTTGTGAATAAATATAATTTTACTTTTTCCTTCCCAATATGTATGTCTTACATATTTACTTTTCCTGGCATTTTGCATTGCTTTGAACATCCAGGAGAATGCTGAATAGAAGTGGTTGGAGAGGGGAATATCCTTGCCTATTTCTGGAAAACATGCAGTCATTCAGCCTTAAGTATGATGTTAGCTATAAGTTTTCACAGATGACTTTTATAGGTTTGTGGATGTTCCTTTTATATTCCTAGTTTGCTGCAAGTTTTCATAATGACCACTTTTGAATTTTGTCAAATGATTTTTGTTTACCTTTTGAGATGATCACTTGGCTTTTGTTTTTTAGTCTTTTGATATGGTGAATTACATTGTTTGATATTATGATTGGTAAGTTCACCTGTATTCCCGGGATAAAATGTACTTGGTCATTTTTGTTGTTGTTAACATGCGTTGCTGTATTTGAATTCTGTATATTTTGTTAAGGTTTTTTGTGTCTATTTTCATGAGGATTATTTGCTTTTAGTTTTCTTTCTCTGATAGTTTCTTTGGTTTTATTGTCATGGTACTGTTGGCTTATAAAATAAATTTGTTAGTGTTCCTTCTTTTAAGATTTTCTGGGAGAGATCACGTATAATTCATGGTAATTCTTTGTTAAATAAATTGTCTGGATCTGAGATGTTGGGATTTTTTTGTTTGTTCGTTTTGGGGGAGTTGTTTATTTATTTATTTGACAGAGAGAGAGAGAGAGAGCGAGCGCGACCGAGTGTGTGCGTGCCCTTACACATAAGCAGGGGGAGTGGCAGAAGGAGAGGGAAAAGCAGGCTTTCCACTGAGCAGGGAGCCCCATATGGGGCTCGATTCCCAGGACCCTGAGATCATGACCTGAGCTGAAGGCAGCTTCTTTTTTTTTTTTTTCATTCTACATAGATTTTTTTAAAAAAATTTATTTATTTTCAGAAAAACATTATTCATTATTTTTTTTTCACCACACCCAGTGCTCCATGCAAGCCGTGCCCTCTATAATACCCACCACCTGGTACCCCAACCTCCCACCCCCCCGCCACTTCAAACCCCTCAGATTGTTTTTCAGAGTCCATAGTCTCTCATGGTTCACCTCCCCTTCCAATTTACCCAAATTCCCTTCTCCTCTCTAACACCCCTTGTCCTATTTGTTATAGGCTATTTGTTAGAGGCTATTTGTTATGCTCCACAAATAAGTGAAACCATATGATAATTGCCTCTCTCTGCTTGACTTATTTCACTACTAGAACTCATACAGCAATTCAGCAACGTGGCAGGATACAAAGTCAATGTGCAGAAATCAGTGGCTTTCTTATACACTAACAATGAAAATACAGAAAGGGAAATTAGAGAATCGATTCCATTTACTATAGCACCAAGAACCATAAGATACCTGGGAATAAACCTAACCAAAGAGGTGAAGGCAGCTTCTTAACTGACTGAGCCAACCAGGCACCCCTCTGAGAAACTTGGTAACTACAGATTTCTCTAATAGACATAGGACTGTTTAGATGTTCTCTTTCTTCTTAAAGTAAACTTTAGCAGTTTGCATCCAAATAATTTGTGTTTTTCATTTAAGTCGTCAAATTGGTAGACATAAAATTATTTAGAAGAATTGCTTATTATCATTTTAGTGTATGTGGGATCTATAGTGGTGACTTTTCTTTGTGTCAGTGCTAATTTGTATTCCACTCTAGCCTTTCCCAGAGCTCTCTGCGACCCCCACCTTTGATTCATCTCCTAAATAAGTTGAAGAACCGTTTGGTTTCATTATTCTCTCTTGTTTTGGCTGGTTTTTGTATCTTTAATTTTTCTTTTGTTGTTATATTTTTTTATTTGACTTATTTTATGTGTAATTTACTCCTTGTAGCTTCTAAATGTAGAAACTGAGGTGACTGATTTGAAATCTTTCTTCTTCAGTAAATGGATATTTAATATTGTAAATTTTCCTGAAGCACCTTTTTAGCTGCATCCCATAAATTTTGGCATATGTTTTAATTTTATTCAGTTAAATTTTTTTTCTGCTTTCTCCAGTGACATCTTCTTTGATCAACAGGTTATTAAGAATAAATTGCAAAATACTTTAGTATTTTTTCCCTGATGTATATTTAGTGATTTTAATTTTATTTTGATCAGAATTTTAAACTTTATTGAGATTCCTTTTGTAGTCCAAGTTAGTCTCATCTTGGTGAATATTTGATATGCACTTTAAAACAATGTTTTTTTCTGCTCTTTCTGGATGGCATGTTTTATATGCCTCCCTAACAACTAGATCAAGCTGATTAATGCTATTTCTATATCTTTACTGATTTTGGGGGGGGTCTATATGTTCTCCCAACTACTGAGAGAGGAGTATTAAAATTTACAACAAAAGGGCGCCTGGGTGGCTCAGTGGGTTAAGCCGCTGCCTTCGGCTCAGGTCATGATCTCAGGATCCTGGGATCGAGTCCCACGTCGGGCTCTCTGCTCAGCAGGGAGCCTGCTTCCTCCTCTCTCTCTCTGCCTGCCTCTCTGCCTACTTGTGATCTCTCTGTGTCAAATAAATCAATAAAAATCTTTAAAAAAAAAACTGAAAAAAAATTTACAACAAAAATTGTAGATTTGTTTTTTCTCTTTTGTTCTCATATTAGAATCATTCATAGTTGGGATTGCTATGTCATTTTGATGAATTAGCCCCTTTCTCCTTATGGAAAGTTTCTATTTTTCTTTTATAAAGTCTGCTTTGTTTGATACCAATATCACTACAACATTTTCTTTTTTATTGTATTTACATAGTGTATCTTTTTTTTTAAAGCTTTTATTTATTTATTTGATAGACAGATCACAAGTAGGCAGAGAGGCAGGCAGAGAGAGAGGGGGAAGCAGGCTCCCTGCTGAGCAGAGAGCCCAGTGTGGAGCTTGATCCCAGAACCCTGAGACCATGACCTGAGCCAAAGGCAGAGGCCTTAACACACTGAGCCACCCAGGCGCCCCTACATAGTGTATCTTTTTTAATCCTTTTCTTTTTAAACTATTTCTGTTTTAATTCTGGGGTCAGCAAACTATTGCCTATGTGCTAGTCACCTGATTTTATAAATTTTTTTGTTGGAACACAACCATGCTATATCATTTAGGTGGCTGTCTTCAAATTACAAACTCAGAGTTAAGTAGTAATGATAGAGACCATAAGGTCCTGGAAGTCTAAAATCTTTATTGTATAGCTCTTCAAGAAGACATTTGCTGACCTCCATATATATATATACATATATATATATGTGGGCACACATATATATGTATGTATATAAGTATATATATATATATATGGCAGTATATATACACATACATATATATATAGTATATGGAATATAATTGGGTCTTGCTACATTTTATACATTCTTATAATCTCTGTATTTTAAGTGGTGGTTTTATATTATTTACATTTAATGTAATCATTATGGCAACATTTCATTCTGCTGTTTTTGCTGTTTAATATTCACATCTTTTTTTGGTTTCTCTTTTTCCTGTTTCATGTCTAGTTTTGGATTAACTGAATATTATGATTCCATTCTGTATTACTATTGATTTATTAACTATACCTATCTTTTCTTTAAAATAGTTCCTTTTAAATTAAGACTTTAGCATTTTAGAGCAGTTTTAGATTCACAGCAAAATTGAGGGAAAGGTACAGAGATTTTCCACATATCCCCTGATCCCACACATGCATATTCTCTCCACTTACCAACATCTTCCACCAGAGTGGACATGTGTTAACAATAGATGAACCTACCTGGATACATCATAATCATTTAAAGTCCAGTGGTTTACACTGTGGCTCACTCTTAGTTTTAAACATTTAAAAGTCTAGTGGTTTACACTGTGGCTCACTCTTGGTTTTAAACACTCTTGGATGTGATAGTGTATAAAGACAAATATCCACCATATATACAATGTAAAATATTTTTACTGCTCTAAAAATCCTCTGTGCTCCACCCATTCATCTGTCCTTTCACCAACCCCTGGCAATCACTGATCTTTTTATTGTCTCCATAGTTTTGCCTTTTTCAGAATGTCATATAGTTGGAATCATACAATATACAGTGTTTTCAGATTGGCTTCTTTCCTTAGTGAAATGCAATTAAGATTCTTCTGTATCTTATCATAACTTGATAGCTCATTTCTTTTTAGTGCTCAATAATAGTCCATTGTCTGGATGTACCACAATTTTATCCATTCACTTACTGAAGGACATCTTGGTTTCTTCTAAGTTTTGGTAGTTATTAAAAGCAAATTATTAATTTAATCTAATAAAATTTTAAGTTAATTATTAAATTAATTATTACAAATACTATAAACATCTGTGTGCAGATATTTGCATGAACCTGAGTTGTCAGCTCCTTTGAGTGCATACCAGTGAGTGCAATATGGTAAGAATACGTTTAGTTTTGTTAGAAACCACCAAATTGTCTTCCAAAGTGGCTGCACTGTTTTGTATTCCCATCAGCAATTAGTAAGAGTTCCTGTTGCTGCACATCCCTGCAGCATTTGTTATTGTTAGTGTGTACTGGATTTTGGCCATTCTAATAGTTGTGTAGTGACCTTTTTTTTCCTTTCCTTTTCTTTTTTTTAGGTAATTCTATAACCTTTTGCTTTTTTTTTTTTTTTTAAGACTTTATTTATTTATTTGACAGACAGCACAAGTAGGCAGAGAGGCAGGCAAAGAGAGAGGAGGAAGCAGGCTCCCTGCTGAGCAGAGAGTCTGATGTGGGGCTCAATCCCAGGACCCTGGGATCATGACCTGAGCCGAAGGCAGAGGCTTTAACCCACTGAGCCACCCAGGTACCCTGATATTGTTTCTTTTTCACATTCAATGTTTCCTAGAGTTTACAATATACGTTATTAACTTATCATTCTCCATCTTCAAATAATATATCACTTCAAGTATATGGTTGGAACCTTTTATTTTTATTTATTTATTTTTTTTAAAGATTTTATTTATTTATTTGACAGAGAGAGATCACAAGCAGGCAGAGAGGCAGGCAGAGAGAGAGAGGAGGAAGCAGGCTCCCTGCTGAGCAGAGAGCCCGATGTGGGCCTCGATCCCGAGACCCTGAGATCATGACCTGAGCCGAAGGCAGCGGCTTAACCCACTGAGCCACCCAGGCGCCCGGTTGGAACCTTTTAAATGTATACTTCTATTTCTTCCTCTGCTGTCCTTTGTGCTATTGCAGTCATTGGTTTTACTTCTGTATGTTTATAAGTCCCTTAATACATCATTGTTAGTTTTCCCAGTTATTTTTTAAAGAGTTTCAAAATGAGAAAACAAGTCTTTTGTATTTAACAACAAACTTAACAATTTCAGAATTCTTTCATTTTTTTTTTTAAAGATTTTATTTATTTATTTGACAGAGATTACAAGCAGGCAGAGAGGCAGGCAGAGAGAGAGAGGAGGAAGCAGGCTCTCTGCTGAGCAGAGAGCCCGATGTGGGGCTCGATCCCAGGACCCTGGGATCATGACCTGAGCCGAAGGCAGAGGCTTTAACCCACTGAGCCACCCAGGCGCCCCGAGAATTCTTTCATTTTTTGTTATTTCATATTTCCATCTGGTTTATTTTCCTTCTGCTGAAAGAACTTACTTTAGCAATTCTTGTAGTAAAAGTCTGCTGGCAATGAATTCTCTCAGCTTTTATTTGTCTGTAGAAGTTTTTATTTTGCTTTTATGTATGAGATGGATTCGGGTTTTTAGTATTAGTCTTAGAGTTACAATTTAAAAGTATAAAGTGGTTTGGCAGTTAAGACTTATAATTTTTACTTTTTTTTTTACTCATTGGATGACTGCTGCTAGCATCTAAGTGTACTTATCATCTGTTATAATCTTATTAAGTAATTATAAAAGTGGTTATACCACTTTTGATAAAACTGCATGTTGTTTTAAATATATTTTACTTTATTATTATTATTTTTTAAAGATTTTATTTATTTATTTGACAGAAAGAGAGATCACAAGCAGGCAGAGAGGCAGGCAGGCAGAGAGAGGGAGAAGCAGGCCCCCCATTGAGCAGAGAGCCCGATGCGGGGCTCAATCCCAGGACCCTGACATCAGGACCTGAGCTGAAGGCAGAGGCTTAACCCACTGGGCCATCCAGGTGCCCCTATTTTAAATATATTTTAAAGAGGTCAGTTATTATATGAAAGTCACTCACTGTGCTGTGAAGTGTGTAAACCTGGCGATTCACAGACCTGTATCCCTGGGGCTAATAATACATTATATGTTAATAAAAAAATCATAAAAATAAATAAATAGAATAGAACATATCACCTCTTGGTCAAAAAGAAAGCATTAAAATATTTAATGTTGAAGTTAGAGCAATAAAGGCACTCTTTCCCTCAAAACATTATCATGCTAAACAGTAATTGAGGGATGCCTGGGTGGCTCAGATAGTTAAGCATCTGCCTTTGGCTCAGGTCATGATCCCAGGGTCCTGGGATTGAGGCCTGCATCAGGCTCCCTGCTCTGCGGGAAGCCTGCTTTTTCCTATCTCACTCCCCCTGCCTGTGTTCCCTCTCTTGCTATGTCTATCTCTGTCAAATAAATAAATAAAATCTTTTAAGATTAAAAAAAAAAAAAAAAAGAAAGTCACTCACTTTTGTTTTCTCCTCCAATCCTTAGAATTTTTATGGGCTATATTTATAGTATTTGCTATATTCCTGGGTATAGTTATTTCTATACCATAGAAGGATTACCAATATGAATTACTTTTAAAATAATTTTTCAAGGACTATCGTGAAAGAAATAGGAAACAAGTAATTTTCTATTTTTCTCACTTGAGTTTGTCAGCTGGGTTTAAGATCATTAGCTTTTATTATGTTCATGTCCAAATTATAAAATATTTTCCTGTTACATACTAAAAATTTATCTGAAAGTCATTTATGATATGTGTATCAGATCTTGAAGATTCAATGACTGGTAGAGGTATGTATTTATGTGTGGGGGATGGTCTCTTTAGTTTTGGTATACTTCTTAATTCTATATGAAATTGACAAGACTAGACAAATTCTGATGCTGACACTAGCTTTGGGACCTTGGGCTGGTAACTTATGCTAACCTCAGTTTCCTTGATTGAGATGCTATTTTACAAAATTGTGGTGAATTAAATGAGATGATAAATAAATTATTCAGCACATAAATGGTCACGGAGTGGTCATTTTAAATATCATGTTTCCACTTTCTTTGTAAAATTATAGACAAATTTATCTCAAAGATTCCTTCTTTAGAGGTTAATAACTCAATACTTTTAAATTTAGATTTTATCTGTTTCTAAAGTAATTTGATTGGCTTATAGGAAAAGACATCTGTGTAGTAAGAGGAAGAAAATAAAATGTAAGCAGGAGGACAGAGTAGAGGAAGGAAATGATAACAAATGTAGTTATCAAAGTTTGAACATTAAATTAATATTTTCTCTTTAGATGGACCATACTTTTGCTTCTTTGTATGTCTCATATTTTTTTTGTTGAAGAATGGACATTTTGAATATTGTCATATGGAAAGGCTGGAAATCATATTCTTTCCTTTTCCTTGTATTTGTTGTTGCTGTTTTGGGTTGTTGGCTTAGTGATTTTCTAAAATATGTTTCTAAGTCTGTACTCTCTGTTGTGTATAGCCATTGAAGTTCTGTTTGTTTGGTGGTGCTGATTTTTTTTTTTTTTTTTTTTTTTGAGAGAGAGAGAGAGAGAGAGAGAGAGAATGAGAGAAAGAGAAAGCATGACCAGGGGAAGGGGCAGGGGGAGAGGGAGAATCAGACTCCCTATGGAGCAGGCAGCCCAATGCAGGGCTTGATCCTAGGATCCTGGGATCATGACCTGATCCAAAGGCAGACACTTAACCTGCTGAGCTACCGAGGTGCCCCTCAGCTGATGTTTTGACACAGTTATCTTCAATGCCTCGAGCGAAGGAAAGAAAAAATGAAAAATCAAAAAATACTCTTCCTGCCTTTGTAGATTTGCTCTTGGGGCACTCCTGCAATGCTTAGTCAGGCTATTTGCAGCTCTCTTTTAGCATTTACTTCCTACTTGTGTAGAATCTAAAGGCCAGTTCCAAGTGAAGGCTTAGGGTCTTTTTAGGCTTTTATGTGCAGGCTGCCCAGGAGATATCTAGGTCTTTATGCCCACACATACCTTCTTTCTGCACATCTTCTTTCCCAGGCTTCCAGGTATGTTTTTTGTGTATTCCAAGTGTTGTCTCTAGCTCAGGCTGCTGCAGCTAATATCTGTGCCTGTACATGCTTTCAGCAGGTCAGGTGTCCCCGACCTGGAGGTGTTCTAAGTTTGGTGAAATAAAGACAGCTCTTTGTACCTGTCCTTGAGGGAGCTGCCAGATTGGTTGAGACCCATAAGCTTGAATATAAGGTTCTTGCTACTTCTCTGGAACTAGAAAGCAGTTCCTCTGGAACTTGTACAGGATGCTGCCCTCATGACTATTGCCCTCCAGGGTTTGGGGGATTATAGGTGGGACAAAGAATAATAGCTTCTTCTTCACTACTTCTTCCCCTGGCTGGTGTACATTTTTGTCTTGACTCCAGAATTTTTCAGAAGTTGATTTTGACAGTTTTTGTCAGCTTATTAGTTTTTTAGGGAGAACATAGCCTTAAAGTTTCCAATTCTGCCATTTTTTGGTGGTGGTGTTATTTTTCAAAGGAAGATGTTTTAAACTGATTTCACTTGAAAATAGAAACTGGAAGTGGAAATATGATTAAGCCTGATTTTAACAACTAAAAATTGTATGTAGTATACATACACTATAGTATACTTAGTGCTTTACTAAGTCAAGTGTACAAGTCTTCTGAATTTTACTTATTAAACCTTATATATTTTCCAAGTAATAATAGAAGAAAAATTAAGGCAGCTGAAGACATAATTAGGAAAGAGAAAGTATCTCTGGCTTTGTAATCCCCAGTGGAACATTAAAAAAGTTATGTGGCAGTAAGGGCATTCATTACTGAAGGGGAAAAACTTGAATAATCTCGCTTAAAACTTGGTGATTGGCCATGAATCAGACCCTCTTGCTCCACCCTCCTGAACTCCCATCTTGCCATCTTCCCATTCCTTGTTAAACACTGAATAATTTTCATTGGCTTGTCACTGTGCTTATGTGAAGATGAAGGGGGTAGTTAGAAATGGTCCTTACCCTAACAAAGTTTACTAATGTGGGGGATAGAAAGATACCTGTGAACATCTATGGTATTATGTCATGATTGCTATGGTGTGCATGGGTGTTACTGGGAATTCAGAGAAAGGCAAACTGTGGGTTCTGGGAAGGCTTTCTGGATTAAGTGCTATCTAAACTGGTATTTGGAGGCTTACTGGATGTTAACAATGTTAACAAATGTAAAGGTTGGAAGAGAATTCTGTGTCACGTATAGGGAATAATATATATGAAAAGTTTTAGATGAAGTGAGAGATGTGCAGTGCAGAAGTATTCCTATGACTGTAGCTAGCAAATGGGAAGTAGAGGAAGCTGGAGCTGAGGCGTTAAATTGTGACTTTATAGGCAGTGTTATCTAGTTTAGAATTTATCCAGAAGGATAAGTTGCAAAGAAATCCAAATGGTTACTAATTGCCCAGTTTGATCTAATTAATGAAAAAGAATTATCTCATATGATTCTAATAATCTAAGATTTCAAAATAAAGGCATTTAAAAACTCTATATTTAAAAAGATAAAAGATACTTAAATTGCTAGTAATTACAAACTTAGTCCTTTCAGAAGGTATTTTCCAAGTCAGTTAGATTTTATATTCTAACTTTTTATATAGTAAATTTTACTTCTTTATGTAAATAAGAGTAACTTCATTTAAAAAGCTCAGCTATGGTATTTATTTTATATAAATTCCTCTATGACCAATTCTTGGGTAGGAAGCACCATGGTGGACCACTTTTCTTATAGTGGCAATACCTTTTAGAATTTTTTTTTTTAATTTTAGGATAGTGCTTTATGACTTTATGAAACCAAAAACAAAATAGAAAAACTACAGTGTGAGTAAAAAAAAAAAAATCTTAGTTTTAATCAACTTTGCTTATTCCATCATTTTCCACTCGTTTTTTTTTTTTTACTCTTGGTTTATCTTTTCCTTCTTCCCATAGATAGATTTTGATTTGGAGGTTACAGTTAAAAAGTTTTGATTTTCAGACTGTAACAACATCAAACCATTGTGGATGTATTCACACTAAATTATATGCTTACACATGGTTAAAATGATACATATTATGTTATGTGTATTTCACCACAGTTTTTTTTTTAATTAACAAATAATATTTGTTTTAAGGGTATAGGTCTGTGATTCATCAGTCTTTCTTACACAATTCACAGCACTCACCATCCTTTTAGAATTTTAAGAAAAAGGCCTAGAAGAAAAGAACTCTCTTAACTGTACAAATAGAGTATTGCAGTGACATGTTCATAATTAGAGGAAGTCTTAATTGATTTATAAATCTCTTTTATATTAGGGTAACAGTGATTTTAACTTCTTTTTTTCAGCTTTTTTGCTTTTTAAAGGTTGCCCCCTGAGTTTTCTTTTTTAGTGTTTATTGCTAATTTTCCTATAATTGAGCCTTCAAAGTCTTCTACTTTCTTGTTGAAATAACCGTAAATAAATTAGTTTTTTTAAAATTTATTTTCAGAAAAACAGTATTCATTATTTTTTCACCACACCCAGTGCTCCATGCAATCCGTGCCCTCTATAATATCCACCACCTGGTACCCTGACCTTCCACCCCCCCCCGCCACTTCAAACCCCTCAGATTGTTTTTGAGTCCATAGTCTCTCATGAATTAGTTGTTTTTTAAAAATTTTATTTACTACCTCTGGGTGTTTTATTTCTTACCCATAGAAATTATTTTCTCTTCTTTTATTCCACATGCAGTTCATACAACACTGATTTCTTTGTAGATCTACTATGATACGCCTTGTGTTATTTATTTATTTATTTTTAAGTCTATACTTCTAACTTCATAGGAAGGTATTTAGGTTCATTTTTCATCTAGATTAGACTCCTGGATCTGTCATTTTACTTATATGTGACCTTGTTCGTGCTGTTTAACCTCATTTATTTTCACTTTTATGAAGACAATTATGCATTTTTCTCAAAGGATTGTTAGAGAATAGTTTAAATAATGAAAGCCAGTTATTTCTACTTTTTCTTATGTGCTTTAGTTGGTAAATGTGAAACCACTCATTTATAAGTAGGGAATAAATATTTCTCTAATCTTGGAATGATAGTTTTGTAAGTATTTAACCTTATTAACACTAAAGTATTAAAAATTACAGTGAGGTTAGAAAGAACATCTGAAAATACAGGTCACTACAACATCTACAATAAATATTTTTGAAGCTTCTGGCAAAGAAGTCAGAAATCCAAACTGTACTCTTTTGTAATTAAATGATGCATAGAAAGGAGCATTGTTTTTTAACTGTGAAAGATGAAACCGTAAGCTTCCTAAAACAGAGGACTCATTGTTAGAGATATACATATTAATTGTTGATTCCTTTAAAAGCAGACTTTTTTTTCCTTCTAACTGAACCCATCTCTGTTATTTACACATTACATAATGGTTGTTGGTTATGCCAGACTCTATGGAAGCACTTACAGTTCATTTTGGAGATTAGTCTAAAAAATTCTTCAATATTCTCCCATTTTAGTATATACTAATTCTTACGCACATTTATTCAGAGATATGTAGGCTTAAACCTTAGTTATCTCCTTTTATTAGTTCTGTCCACATCATTTTCAAACCTGTTTTTTTTTTTCCTCCCACTCTATATGGTTCCCTTTTAGAGCATCTCTTCTGAGTTACTAACCATTGGTCTACAAGGGTCTTAAGTAGTGACCCAAGTCAGTTGGACATATAATAGTAGAAAAGTCACCAGTTCTTTGATAAGACCATGGTATGGTGAAAAGATGTTTGAGTTGGTTCTTATAAATCTACAGTTAATATCTTAGAGAGTACATGATCCACAATAGTTTAACTTGCTGGAAACATAAGGCTCAAGCTATTAATTTTGTGGTACTTCAGACATACATGATTATATGACCACTTTTTGTTGTTGTTGTTGTTAAAGTTAGGGTCATAAGAGAACTGCTAATAGCTAATCTCAACTGAATGTTAGCTACATGGCTAATTTTGTTCCTAAGCACCTAAACGCCATTACTTTATTTAATCCTCATAACTACAACACTGTTAGATAGGAACTTTTATTCCCATATTTATTTTATTTTTGGGTTTTTTTTTTTTGTTTTTTTTTTTTTTTTTAGATTTTATTTTTTTTATTTATTTGAGAGAGAGAGACAGTGAGAGAGAGAATGAGAGAGGAGAAGGTCAGAGAGCGAAGCAGACTCCCCATGGAGCTGGGAGCCTGATGTGGGACTCGATCCCGGGACTCCAGGATCACGCCCTGAGCCGGAGGCAGTCATCCAACCAACTGCGCCACCCAGGCGTCCCTTATTCCCATATTTAGATAAAGTAACTGAGACTTAGAGAAGTAGAGTCATTAAGGTCACACAGTAAGTGGTACAGCTAAAATCTGAATCCAGGAAGTCTGAATTCAGAAACAATCTCTTAACCATTCTCGTAGCTCTTTTTGTTAATAAGACCGAAATAGTAAGAGGAGTTGAAGTTGTTTCATACACAGAGGTAAAACCAGCTTTTAACCCAAGAGAATATCTAGGTCAGTTAAAAAAAAAAAAAAAAGTCAGAGTTAGGATGAGGGCTAGTTTCTCATATAGTTGAGTTTTACAGCTTTTACAGAGAGAAATACCGAGTATAATTTTAAAATTTGAGGATATTTTGTTTTTAAATTCTTAAATTTGAAGACTTTAAAAATATTCTTAAATGAGATTATTGCTTGTATGGACTTGTTTGAAGATGGACTTATTGGGTTTTGATCCTGGATCCTCTATCTACTAGTTTTGTGATCTTTTCTGAGTTAACTTTTCTGTGCCTATTCTTCCTTATCTGTAAAATGAAGATAATAATAGGTCCTTTCTCATAAGTTGTTAGGAATTATTTAATATATGAAAAGCCCTTAGAATAGTGCTAAGTGGTATGTAAGCTTACTTTATGGTATTATTATTATTATTATTAATTATATTTATCCCATATATCTACCCTTATAATGAACATTTTTCTTTGATAAAAAATTCTATTTCGTGAACCTAATTTCTGTTACCTATCTGCCCCTAATTTTATTTCCCCCTTATTTCCATTTTCCTGACTACTTTATATCTTCTTTTATGCTTTCTGTAACTTATGAACCAATTTCAACTTTTGGGGGAATAAGGTAGAGTGTGTGTCTATATATATATATAGACACATATATACATACATATATATATACATACATACACACGTGTGTGTATGTGTGTGTGTGTGTGTGTGTGTATACGCACACACATCTTTATTTCTGGAACTTAACACTATTAGCACATGGGGTTTTTCTTGTCCATAGATATATCCCTAGTTCCTTGAACAGTAATTTCTAATTTTTAATAAATAAAATATTTACTGAATGAATGAATAATGCATGTATGATTTCAAATTTATTAGGTATTTTGTATGTGGCTATTATTTTCTTCCTAAATTTTCTTCTATAGACCAGAAAGATGCCTAGTTTTTCAATGTTCTTCATTAAGAATAGTACTTATAACAATATAATTAATATGTCATGTGTGATTTGAACAATAGAGAATAAGAATATCATTAATTTTTTATTCTATGAATATTTGTCTATCACTGTACTTAAAGTAGGAAAGAGTAATACTTTTTAAAAAGTTTTTATTTAAGTTTACTGTTGAAGTAGAGTTGACGTACAGTGTTTATTGGTTGCAGGTATTCAACATGGTGATTCGACAATTCTGTGCATTTCTCAATGCTAACCACATTGTAGTCACCATCTGTAACCACGCAATATCTTGACAATATTATTGGCTATTGACTATTGTATTTTTCGTTTCCTTGACTTACTTATTTTATGACTGGAAGTTTGTACCTCTCAATACCCTTTATCTATTTGGCCCATCTCCTTGCTCACCATCTGTCTGGCAACTGAGGCAGATGTGAAATAAACAAAAAACAAAGGAATAAACAAACCGAATTCTTAGATACAGAGGACAGTAATACTTTTGACTCACTTGTTGTAATGCCACAAGTCAAATACATTGCTGTTAAATCATCTTTGTATATCAGTTCACAATTTTTAAAGTAAAATATTATAAGATAGTAGGTATATTTTAAACATTTTAAACATTGATTCTATCATTTGAATTTTTACTGTAAGTTTGCTAGTATCAGTCATATTTCTTTATCTTCTGTACATGGTTATTAGGCCCTTTGTTTCTTTTCTGTTACATCTCATTTGTTAGTCTAGTAATATCACAAAAGAAAATGAACTTCATGTCTTAAAATTTATCCTTTGTGAGTTCTGCATTTTCTAATGATTATCACTTTTTGGAGCCAAATTCTCTTTTATAGGAATTTGTCCTGAATCCTATCCAGTAGTCCTCTGCACCATTTTGCTCCATTTGATTTGAAATTATCCTTTTCCATTTTTAAAAAACTAGACATTGCTAGTTTTCGTTCTTATAGCACCCTTAATCCGTAGCTTTCAAATTTTTATTAAAAGTAGTGTTTGACTAGAAAACTTGAAATGTTTTAGAGTAGCTATGCTATCATGCAGGTTGAATTATTATTTTTATTTTATTGTTATAAATAATCTCTCATGTTATCATTAGTTATTGTTTCTTTTTGTTTATTTTCAGCTGGTTGGTGGAGAATTTGACTTGGAGATGAACTTTATTATCCAGGATGCTGAGAGTATAACATGCATGACAGAGCTTTTGGAGCACTGTGATGTAACATGTCAAGCAGAAATATGGAGCATGTTTACAGCCATTTTACGAAAAAGTGTTCGGAATTTACAGACTAGCACAGAAGTTGGGCTAATTGAACAAGTATTGCTGAAAATGAGTGCTGTAGATGACATGATAGCAGGTATGAGGTTATCTGACAGGATAATATACTTAAAGTGTTTATCAAGAGTCACGTACTTCTCTTTATATTCTATTGGTAATATGGATTTGTTGGAGCTAACTTGATTTAAAATAGATAGTAGAAATGTATGGAAAATTTGCCATGTATATTAAGGGAAAACTTGAAGAATGGAAAATACCTTTTTCTTTATTAGACAAGCATAATTCTGATTTTGCTTTTCCAGGTTTTAGAAAATCTCATTACATGGAATAAATAACCACGAAATCGATCAGAAAAATAAACAGTACCTTTTAACATAGTACTTAGTTAAATTTTACATAATTAAAATTTTACAATATGTATTACAATTCTGTCTATGTGCACTTTACCAACTTCAAGCTCCACGCTTTTCAGTTTTGCATATATGGAACTATGACAGGAGGAACTAATGTCTTTAGGATAAGTGTGTTGAATTTTTGGAAAGTATCTCCATTTTACTTTGATATTCTTTAGAGAAACTTTTGTATTAAACAGATATAGAATACAGCATGAAATTTGCCTGGATAAGATAAAAATACTAATTTTCGTCCTTGTTATGTGTTACTTCAAATATGAAGTCTATGATTATTCATTGCCAATCCTTTATCTCCCTGCAAGTTCATTCTCCTTTATTGTTAGATGCACTTCAATAGAAATATTTTGAAAGATATGGTCTCAGAGCAACATTATTCCCAGAAAATAAGCTTAGTGTTTAAAATGTTCATTCTTTTAAGCCATGAATCTTCAGCATATGTCTCTTCTGATATAAAAGAGTTTTCATAATTTTAAAAGTGCTAATATGATTCCTCACAATCTCATATCTGATTCTTAACAAGTAGTTCAGATACTGGAGAATCCTCTATCGTATTTTGATTTATGCATAATTAATTTTAATATTAGTAGAACAAAACATTAAGAAGTAATGGAGTGAAGAATTAGTTAAAGATGAATGTCTCTTAAACAATATTTAAACATTTTTGTTTTTCTTATAGAGCTATATTAAAATAATTTCTGATTGCTTTCAAGGTGGTATCTCTCTCTAGAGTGATTTAGCATTCTCTATATTGGTTATTAATGGTTATCTTGATGAAAAATGAAGTTCAAACTTAAAACCTTTTAATGATGATATGTACCATCTGTAAACCATTCTGTAAATTCTAGCACTGTTTAACAGGAATTTATTTGCATAAGCTTTTATGTTTGGTGCTTACATGTTGTATAGAATATCATGTGATCTCTGAGTCCTCATATCAGGGTTTAATCCCTGAAGTTTTTTTGTTTGCCTGTTTGTTTTTTGAAATAAAGTGGCTACCACTTTATAAAGTGCACTTTAGAAAATGAGCCACAATTACATACATGGTAATTTACTGGTACATAATTCATAAGCTTTGAGATATAAGATGATAGTAAGCTTGATTAGTACTGCAAAAGTTCGTATGTTCATGTTTTCTATTATATAAAGCTTCTTAATTCTCTTATCTTTGCTTTTCAATAATAATACTGGTAACACAAACTTTCACTTTTTGTTATTTTATCATTGAATAAATGCCAAATAAATACATCTACCTTACTTTTCAGTAGAGAAAATAAAATTTATATAACATAGTAATGAAGTACCAAAAACCATGACTAAGTTTTCACTCTTGATATTTATACCATGTCATGTTCAGAGGTACTTATAGGCTTTACTAGAAGGTAGTAAATATCTGTATATACTAAATTGATAAGAGAATTTCATAGTCTGAGTCTTTTTTCTTCTTTAAAAATTTTGTTCAGAAAAAAACACCTGTTATAAAAAAAATTAAACTGAGCTACTTGTTATGTTATATATACAATAAGTAAGAAATTTAATAACTGTGTAATTAAATATGAATTTAATAGGCTACTTTTTGTGACCCACAAAGAAGATGGGATAAAGTTTTAGAAAAAGAAGTTTAATTTTTTAGGAAAGTATTTGTAGGTAAATGTTAAGATATCTATGAATTTGCCATTGCAGCTAATTGCCTGAAACTGCTTCTTACTAACTTAGGGCTTTAAGGAGCTTGATTTCTATGTAGACTTTTTTCTTAAAAAATCTTCTGACTGATATGTAGTAACTATAAACTTTTTTATTGAGTGGTGAAACACTTTGTTTCATTAAAAGATCTCTCAAAAATGGCATATAAAAAGTGACAGTTTAATCATAGGGATTGCTTACTTATTGTGGCATTTACCAAGATTATTCAATTATTTATTGATGAAAATAACCATTTGAAATTTCTGTTTTGAAATGGGTACATAATAAATACTTTAAACTTTCAAATGCCAGGTATTAATTTGTGATACTAATTAGTAACTAATTATTTAAACTTACCCTAACTCACTTTTTTTTAAACTAATTAATGATACGTTATTTAGAATATATATGTGTATTGATTATAATTCTTTTTATAGTATTTCTAATCCTTAGGAAGAGCTTTAGAGTAAGAAAATGAAGTATAAATATTCAGATCTTTAATTTCTTACAAAGAATGATTGATAGAAGTACTACTCACAGTGTCTAGATGAGAAAGAAATCAAGGACAATAGATTAAATGTATAATTTTCTTATTATCTGGTGAGCTGGTGTGTCTCTTATATGCACATAAACACATGAGCAGAATGGATACCACTAGTAATGTGTTTAAGTGATACTTTGATTTAGAGACTAGTCTCTGGGGCCATACAGCCTAGGCTTTAATCCTGACCCAGCCACTTAGCAGAGTGTGTTCTTGGAAAAGGTGATTAGGTTATTTATGTCTCACTTTCCCCATTTTAGGAAGTGGCTAATAATAGTACTTATTCATAGGCCTGTTACAAAGATTTGTGTACTTAATAACTGTAAACTACTTGGAATAATGCCAGGCAAGGAATTGTTAATGGGGCAAGGAATATTTCAAGAATATATTTTATTAAGAATAGATAAATCTAAAATAAAATATGGTCGACTCTCACTTTTTTATTGAAAACAACTAATTTACAACGTTAAATCATTGTACCTTTGTGTATTTTTGCTTTCCTTTCCCTGCATATAGCAGGTGTGTGTGTGTGTGTGTGTGTGTGTGTGTATGTGTGTATGTATTGTGGGAATTTATAAAATCTATTTTATATATTTTCTAATGAAACAATTGTAATGGTAAATCTGATGGGGAGAAAGTCCTAAAATTCGCATACAGTGTGTTTGGCTATCTGAGGACCTAAAAATTGTTAGAGTGACTATTCATGAGGACGTTTAGATAAATATGTGTGTAGAAATGAGAATTGATAACTTTTGTCTTTCAAAAAGTGTATTACCTTGACAGATGGCAGCTCATGACTAGAGTTCAGAATAACTTTATTTTCCTTTGAAGATCTTCTAGTTGATATGTTGGGGGTTCTTGCCAGCTACAGCATCACTGTCAAGGAGTTGAAGCTTTTGTTCAGCATGCTTCGAGGAGAAAGTGGAATCTGGGTAAGCTGTGGTCAGAGGGAAAAGTACTCAGTATTAGTGCATTAATACTTAATGCTCAACAATTTGTCTCTAGAGAGCTATAAACTTGAATTTGTAATGGAAATTGTTCTCCTTAAAGAGTTTAGTAAATGATGTAAAATTAATTTCTCTCTAGTTAGAAAACAGTCTAGTGTCTAACATGATATATTGGGTATTTTTGCTAAATTTGTACAGTGACATTTCTTTTTCTTGTTTCTTTAGCCAAGACATGCAGTAAAATTATTATCAGTTCTTAATCAGATGCCACAAAGACATGGTCCTGATACTTTTTTCAATTTCCCTGGTTGTAGTGCTGCGGTGAGTTTTAAATACATGTGTTTATTTTTAATTTAGTTCTGTTAAGATATAATTCACATAAAATTCACTCATCTAAAAGTATAATTTGATGCGTTTTAAAGTTTATAATTATAATCACAGTCATGATTTTGAACAATTACATCACTTTCTGAGGTTCCCTTGTGTGTCTTTGACCAGTCCCTTGTCCAGCTTCTGTCCTTTGCAACTTCCAATTTATTTTGTGCTTTTATGATTTTGCCTTTTCTAGAATTTCAAATAAATCATACAGTATGTAATTTTTTTCCGTCAGCCTTCTTTCACTTACTGTACTGCTTTTGAGGTTGCCCATGTTATAGCTTCCAAGTAGTTTATTCTGTTCCTTTTTATTCTGAGTTGGTTACATTTTATGGATGTGCCACAGTTTATCCATTCACTAGTTTATCCAACTCACTACTTGAGTTTTCAGTTTTTGGCTATTTTAAATAAAACTGCTGTGCTCATTTGAACATAGATCTTCTGTGGGCATATTTTCTCATCTCTTAAGTAAAAACACAAGTGAAATTGCCTCAAAAAATTAAAAATAGAGCTATCCTATGACCCAGCAATTGCACTACTGGGTATTTACCCCAAAGACACAGATGTCGTGAAAAGATGGGCCATATGCACCCCAATGTTCATAGCAGCAATTGTCCACCATAGCCAAAATGTGGAAAAAACAAGGTGCCCTTCAACAGATGAATGAATAAAGAAGACGTGGTCCATATACACAATGGAATATTACTCAGCCATCAGAAAGTATGAATACCCAACTTTTGCATCAAGATGGATGGGACTGGAGGAGATTATGCTAAGTGAAATAAGTCAAACAGGGAAAGTCAAGTATCATATGGTTTCACTTATTTGTGAAACACAAGGACTAGCATGGAGGACATTAGGAGATGGGAAAAATGAAGGGGAAGAAACTGGAGTGGGAGATAAACCATGAGAGACTATGGACTCCAGGAACAGAGTTTTAGAATGGGTGAGCCTGGTGATGGGTATCAAGGAAGACACAGATTGCATGGAGCACTGGGTGTTATATGCAAACAATGAATCATGGAACATGACATCAAAAACTAATAATATATTGTGTGGTGACTAACATAACACAATAAAAAAAATAAAACAAAATGAAACAAAGCAAAATTGCTGGGTTTTATGCTAAGTGTTTGCTTCATTTCATGAAAAAGGGCAGATTGCTTTCCATAGTGGAAAATTTTGCATTCTCATCAATAGTGTATGAGAATCCCAGTTGATCTGCATCCTGGACAATGTCCATCTTTTTTATGTGAGGCATTTAAATGGTTATGTAATGGTATATCATTGTAGTTATAATTTTTATATTGCCCTAATGACTGATGCTATTGAGCATTTTTTCATGTTTATTAGTTGTTTTTACATCTTTTGTGATATTTGTGTTCAAATCTTTGTTCAGATAAAAAAAGTTGGTTGTTTTATTACTTTAAGTGTTCATTATGTATTTGGTATATAACTTAATTTGTCAGATGGATAATTATCAAATATCTTTGCCCAGTCTGGCTTTTCTCTTACTTTCCTAACAGTATTTCCTTTTTTTTTTTTTTTTTAAAAGATTTTATTTATTTATTTGATAGACAGAGATTACAAGTAGTCAGAGAGGCAGGCAGGAAGAGAGGAGGAAGCAGGCTCCCTGCTGAGCAGAGAGCCTGACTTGGGGCTCGATCCCAGGACCCTGAGACCATGACCTGAACCGAAGGCAGAGGCTTCAATCCACTCAGCCACCGAGGCGCCCCTCTTAACAGTATTTCTTAAAGCAAATAGATTTTATTTTATTTTATTTTTTTAAATTTATTTTTATTTATTTGTCAGAGAGAGAGAGAGAGAGCGCACAGGCAGAGTGTCAGGCAGAGGCAGAGGGAGAAGCAGGCTCCCCGCTGAGCACAGAGCCCCATGTGGGACTCGATCCTGGGACGCCGGGATCATGACCTGAGCTGAAGGCAGCCAGCCGCTTAACCAACTGAGCCACCCAGGCGTCCCGAAGCAAATAGATTTTAATTTTGGTGAAGTTCAATTAAACTTTTTAAAATGGCATATGCTTTTGTAATCCAAGAAATTAGTATAAACCAAGGTCATGACCTTTTTTTCTTGCGCTTTCTACCAAGAGTTCTTTTGTTTTAGCTCTTATATTTAGGTCTGTGATTCTCTTCGTGTGAATTTTTAAAATATGATATGACGGAAGGTTGGAGGTTAAAGTTTTGTTTGTTTTGCATAAGAATATTGAATTGTTTTCTTGACCATTTGTTAAAGAGAGAGTCCTTTGACATTGGATTACCTTGGCACCTTTCTTGAAAATTATCTGGTTAGGGGGTATGTGGATTTGTTCCTGAACTCTGGTTCCTTTGTCTTCTGTTTCTGCTTTTATGCCAATATCAGATTGTCTTTATTTTCATAGCTGTATAGTAAGTGGTTCTTGAAATCAGGTTGTGTGAATACTCCAAATTTGATCTTTATTTTAAAATAACTTTGGCTATTCTAGATAGCATTTTAATACATGTGAATAGACTTGTCAACTTTTGTAAAATGCTTACCGTGATTTAGATTTTATTATGTTAAATCTATAGAACAATTTGGAGAGATTATTGAGTCTTCTAGTTCATGAACATACTATATCTCTATCTTTGTTTTCTATGATTTTTCAGTGTTTTGCAGTTTTTAGCGTTAAGTTTTAAATATCTTCTGTTTCTCTTCCTATGTACGGGGAGGTTTTTTAATCATCAGTGTGTTGATACTAGTGTTGAATTCTGTCCAGTGCTTTTTCTGATTTTATTGAAGTGAACATATGGATTTTCTTCTTAATCTTTATTAATGCAGTGAGTTACAATGATCGATATTTCAGTGTTAAACCAACCTTTGTGTTCCTGGGATCAAAACTAGTTGGTTGCTATGTTTTAATATTTTTGTCCAACACTGGATTTGATTTGCTAATGTAATGCTAAGAAATTTTGCAATTATTTTTATGAGTGATTTGGGGGTGTAGTTTTCTACTATAATATCTTTTTCTGGTTTGGTGATAGGGTAATTCCTCATATGATGAGTTTGGAATTATTTCTTTCTTTCTATTAAAGAGTTTATGTAGATTTGGTATTACTTATTCTTAAATGTATGCTAGAATTCACTATTGTAGCTGTTTGGGCCTGGAGTTTTCTTTGTGGGAAGGTTTTAAACTATGAACTTAATTTCTTTAATAGACATAGGGAGGTTTTCTATTTTCTTTTGAGTGAGCTTTGGTAGTTTGTGTCTTCCAAGTAATTTTTCCAGTTAATCTGAGTTGTTGACTTTATTGGTATAAGTTTATCATCATATCTTTCTTATCCTTTTAATGTTTGTAGGATATTTAGTGATGCCTCCTTCTACATTCTTTTTTTTAATTTAAAGATTTTATTTATTTACTTGATAGATAGAAATCACAAGTAGACAGAGAGGCAGGCAGGGAGAGAGAAGAGAAAGCAAGCTCCCCACTGAGCAAAGAGCCCAGTGTGGGGTTCCATCCCAGGACCCTGGGATCATGACCTGAGCTGAAGGCAGAGGTTTTAAACCACTGAGCCACCCAGCTGCCCCACTCCTCCTTCATTCTTGACACTGGATTTTTTTTATTGATTAATCTAGCTGGAAGTTTATGCATTTTGTTGTTCTTTTCAAAGAATTCACATTCTCAGTCTACTTGATTTCATCGTTTTTATCTAACATTGTAGCATTGTAGAGAGTATGTCTAACTTTTGACTAGAAAACTGGTTTTGATTTCAGAATCCTCTACTTCCTTACTGTGGAGGACTAGTGCCTTAATGTTTCTTGGCTTACCTTCATGTAAAATATTAGTACTTTCTCATGGAAGAGTGTTAATGTGAGCCTGTAATGAAATAATACACTTTTTCCATATTTAAGTACTATATAAGTTGTACAGATCATGTAAATATTTCTTGCTCTTTGGTTATTAGTGCATAAGTATCCTTGTAGTCTCTCAGTTCATCAACCATTCCCCTAGTTTTTTTTCCTTAATATTTTGTTACTAACCCTTTTTTTAAGGTTATATTTTTCCATTGTAACAAAATTGTGAAACAAAAATGGGAAAATTAAAAATTTTGAAGCAAAAATAATAAAGTTAAAAATCTCTTTCCAGATGAAAGTTAATAATTTTACATATCAGATTGTTAGAGTGGATCACATATCAAATGTACGTTGTGGTGCTTAGCAGAGAAAACAGTGTCACTGTCCCTAAGAAGGTATCAGTTTTCTCAGATTTATGTAATAGTTCTGTTTGCATACATACATATATTTTGATATATGTTATAAAAGTGTTCTTGATCTGGCATCTAGTAGATAGTAGTTTAAGGAGTGAGAAGAGCCAAGTGTTTTAATAGAAATATAATCAAGTTACTGTCCTACTGATAGAATCAACAAAACTAGCTAAAACAATGTTTAAACTGTTTTAATAAATGATTTGAATTTCTTCAATAGGGTTGCATGTCATCCTGTTTTTAGATATTTGATCCATTTACCAGAAGTCTGTGAATATTTTCTATCAGTATGTAATACATTTTACACATACATGCATGCACACACACACAGAGAATTTTACTTATATGTTGCTAGGGGTGTATGTTTTGAGTTATTTTCATTCAGGGAATTTTGATGGACTTAGACTATCTACTCCATCTTTCTTGGTTTTCCCTGTATCACTCATTTTCATGAAGGGTATTATCAATTAGGAATATAGTCTGTGTAGGAAAGGAAGCAAAGAAGGAACTAGAACTTTTACAACTCTTATTTCATTTGGGTCATAAAAGCTATGTATAAGATAAATGATATTATTGCTATTAAATTTGTTGTGGAAAGAGCCTCAGCAGTGTTATATGGTTCAGGGTCATAAAGCAGAGTCACAGCCTGAATTAAAATTTGCTTGACCTTAATTAAATCCAGTGTTTTGTTTTGTTTTTTTAAGCAATGGATTGGCTTATTTCCAGGTGTGTTATCTTTGGTACTGAACTACTGAAAAATTCAGATAGGAACTGACTTTAAAATCCTTACCATTACAGTGTTTTTGCTAATTTAATTCTGGGTGAGCATGATACTGGAAGTCCACAATGAAACCGAGACAAATGCTATTCTAGAGCCTCTCAAGTGTGTGTTTTGTACCAGTTGTAGCAAGATCAACAAAAATTAGTATTATTTCATTATCACTTAAGATTATATTTTTCTTTTGTAAGACTTTTTTTTTTTTTTTTTTTTTTTCCCCCCCGTTGTAATTTGGTTCACTAGTGTTTGCAACTCTATGTGATTTGGGGCTCTTTCAGTCCTACTGTGGAGGTAATAACAAATGATCTGTTGGACTGCCTTTTTCTTAGTGGAAGAGTAGTGGTAGGTCTAGAAAACTTGAAGGGCAGCTTGACTCAAATTCTTTCCTTTATCTCTTAGGTTAATGCAATCTTTAAGTTCTGATTTAGGGTTTAGTGGACTGGATGTTGAAACTGGTGATACAAAAAGTGTATTGGCTGGGGATAAGTCCATGATTTTCTGATATTTATACCCTCCTTGTTTTTTGATCTGTAAAGGCTATGTTTGGCCTTGGTTACCATCACATTTTCTTAAGCTGATACTTTTCTTTTTTCATTGCCTTGTAGGCAATTGCATTGCCTCCTATTGCAAAGTGGCCTTATCAGAATGGCTTCACCCTAAATACTTGGTTTCGTATGGATCCATTAAATAACATTAATGTTGATAAGGATAAACCTTATCTTTATTGGTAAGTGATATATTTAATTTTCATACTTTCATCTTAAGTATTTCAGTTTTGTAAATATGTAACAGTCTTAAGGCAACATATCAAATAGAATGTATATGTGTTTGTGTGTGTGTATATTAAAATATATATAAAAAATATATATTTGTATATGTTAAAACTATAAAGACATATGTCAGTTTATTCATTTTTTGCTATTGGTTTTAGGCAACCTGCGTCACTATTTTTTTCCTTTATTTTTATTTATTTATTTATTTTTCATTATTTTTTTCTAATGGTAACATTAGAAAGTCGATGTTTACAAGGCTCTTTCTCCAGTCCACATCTATATATATTAGTAAGGGGATTGTTAGTGGACATGCAAGTCCCCAACCCAGGGGAGGAAAAAAAAAACCGAACTTCTTCTAGATTTCATTACTTTGCCTTTTTACTTTCTTTGTTTTATGAACATAATTAAGATATGCTTTAAAAATATTAGTGATAACTACTGTGCAAGAAAATAACAAATAATAAAAGTAATTATTTGATAGATAACTAACAGAATAGGTTGATAAACCCAGATAGGTTGACCTGTAAAGACCAAGAGCTTGATTGTTTTAGTTTACCAATAATGCGCAGTAATGAGAACATCAAACTTTCATTGACTGCCTTACCATACACTAGGCATTGTAAATGTTTACATGTATTACCTCATTTAATGTTTGCAATGCTTTGAAGTAAGACTGCCTGGGGTTAAGTCTTCACTACATATTGTGCTTTGGTGCCTTCAACTGTAAAGTGAAGATAACAGTAGTACCTGTCACATCAGATTTAATGAGATAATTATTAAGTGCTTTTGTACATTGACTGCTTCAGAAATGTGAGTGTGGAAAAATTTGAGCTATTAACAGATCGTAAGCTCTATTATTAAAGATTATGTAAGGATAGTAGGGAGAGGGAGTTCTAAACAAACGTCTGAACTTCCAAACATAAATGGGTTGAATTTCAGAATGGTCATTTTGGCAGATCATACATATATTTTAATAATACCATTATTTTGCAGAGCATTTGCAATTTTTATAATACTGTGCTTAAATTCACAGCTAGGAGGAGTGCTCCCTTAGAAGAAAATAACTGTATTTCATAGACATGTTCTCTTTCTTAAATGTACTCCTTTATTTGATTACCTACATCATTTATCAAACTTGGCTCTAACTTTTTTTTTTTATAACTTTTAAGCTATTTTATTTTATTTTTTTTTAAAGATTTTATTTATTTATTTGACAGACTGAGATCACAAGTAGGCAGAGAGGCAGGCAAAGAGAGATAGAGAGGAGGAAGCAGGCTCCCCGCTGAGCAGAGAGCCCGATGTGGGGCTCAATCCCAGGACGCTGGGATCATGACCTGAGCCAAAGGCAGGGGCTTTAACCCACTGAGCCACCCAGGCGCCCCTAAGCTATTTTAAAAGATAAAATAGAATTGGGATTAAGTTGTTTTGAAAAGAGTAGCTGTGTAAATGGTGTCTGTATTTGCTAATTTCAGGGGTCCTGGAAGGTAAATGAAGTCTACTTGGTAGGCTTTCATTGGCCATTAATCTGTTTTTATGTATTTGTGCTATTTTACCTTGAAATTTCAGAAGGTTTTTGATCTGTAGTCTATTTTCTCAATTTAAAGTTCTTCTTTAGTTGTTCTAAACCTTTTATGGTTTAATCTTTCTTTGGTACATGTAATACTCTTCTACTCTATGGGGAAATGAGTTTCATTTTTATAATAATGTTTTATATTTTATTTATTTACTAATTTTTAGAAATATAGTTCTTTGTATCAGAGGATATTATACTATTCTGTTTTCTTTACAGTTTTCGTACTAGCAAAGGAGTTGGTTACTCTGCTCACTTCGTTGGCAACTGTTTAATAGTCACATCACTGAAGTCTAAAGGAAAAGGTTTTCAGCACTGTGTGAAATATGATTTTCAACCACGTAAGGTAGGTATAAGTAAATGTTTCTATTGAGAATGACACAATTCACCATTCCCCCATCTTAAAATTCGCCTTTTATGACTTCTGTAATATTCTCTTTCATTGATTTTTCTTATGACTCATAGTGCTTTTCTCTTCTTTTTGTCTGCATTTTCTTTTTATTTTTATATCTAACTATTCACATAAAAAGATCAGTCTCTTGACCTCTCACAGTGTCTGTCTCACTTACTTGCTCGCTGGGATCTATTCTATGGCATTCTTACAGTAAATACTTACTGCGTACTTACTGAGTTCCAGACATTGTTGTAGGGACTAGAAATATGACAGTGAACAAAACAGATAACATTCCTGCTTTTGTGGAGGATATAATTTTTTGAAAATTTTTATTCAGTTTCATGATAAGCTTTCCACTATTATTCTTACCTCCAAGCTCTGTTCTTATATCTTACAGCTCTGTTATATCTTATAGCTCTGTTCTTATATCTACCAAAGATACTGCCATGTAAATGTCTTTCTGGCCCCTCATTTATTTACAGAAAATGTAACACTGTATTTACATTTCCAGTCCCATATTCAGTATGTTCTTAAGTCCTCTGTTTTGATTAAGCTGCTTAATCAAAGCCAAAGACTACCGTCTTCATGATAGTGGGGACTTGAATCGTCTTTGTTCTTCACCCCCTTTTTGATCATGGTATCAGTGTAACTTTCCACTCCTTTACTGTGTATCTCTGTAATATATGTCTTTAGAAAAATTCCTTGATTGCTGCTTAAATTCTTCATATTGTTCTCTCTTTATCTTGGATCCTTTGTCTCTTTCTCTCCCAAACTATTTATATACTAATATCTGATTTATGGTCATGATCATATTATTCCACTGCTCAAACCAGTCATTTGCTTCTCACTAACTATAGAATAACTTAACATTCTTAGCCTAGTCCTTCATGATTTGGATTTCACTTTTAGCTTTTTACTTATCCTCTTTACTCTGTTAAAACTGAACTACTCTACCATGTTTCAGTTTTTAAATTTTCCTTTTCAAATGTTCAGTCTCTGGTGTGAAAACATTTATGTGTCTCCTCATTTATGCCTATTGGTCTTCAAATCCCACCTTATTCTTAGGTTCCATTCCATATAACACCATTTCCGTGGAATCTTTCCTTGATTTCCTTGCTTTCCACTATAATCTCTCTCATTGCGTATTATTTCAGTATTTCTTATAGCAATTATTTCTCTTAAATCTTTATTACTCACTTATATGTGCATTATTTAGTAACTGTTGAAACTAAGCTATGTGTTAGATTCATCTTTGTATTCCTTCATAAACTTGCCACAGAATTCTGATCTTGGTGGATTGCTAATAATATATGTTGGATAAGTAAATAAAATATGCTTTAACAACCAAAGAGAACCTTTGTTTCCTGAAGGAGTAGGTTCTATTTATCTGGACAGCTAATTTCTGTTGGGCAGTTTCTTTTCTAGTGGTGTAAAATAAATGAGGTGTTACTGTTGATAAAGTGAGAAAGGAGGCCTGGGTGTTGTTGTGGTCATTGCTCTTTCTGGGGCAGTATGCCAAGGACCTTTTCCATGTGGCAGGAGTAAGAAAGGTAGTCATGGCAATAAAGGCCAAGTAATGTGGTTGTTACTATGTGATACATTTTTAAAATCGAAAGTTTACCAGCCTTTCTTGTTGTTCTAGCACGGTAATGTACACTGCAAAAACTAAGTTAATTATCGGATTTATAGAGAATTAGAGTATTATCCATGAGCATTAAGAGAGATTTTATGCTTTTTGACAAGGTGTTTTACACAGGTTTAATGGAAAATATAGTCACTTAGAATCCTAACTACTGACACATTCTTATATCTTTATTTAGATCCTAAAATTTTGGTACATAATTTTGTATATGTCATATATAATAATATATGGAATATATAAATTTGCTATATGTTGTATAGAAATAATACAGTGTCTTTTCAATTTTCAGCATGTTTATGAAAACAGTATTAAAGAGTTTAACAATTACATTATTAATTCAAAGTTTATTCAAAGGCAAACTTATATATGAACTTTGTTATTTAATGATAGTTTTGAGGAATTATGTATGAAGAGTATTTGCAGAAATTTTGCTTTAATTACAGTTCTATCTTATTTCTCTTCTTCCTTTGCTTTTCTCCTCCTCAATATTCTCTTGTCGCTCTTTTGCCTCTAATTCCTCTTGTTCATCTTTTTCATCTTCCCCTAAGTTTCCCCTTCTTTTTCCCTTTTCCCTCCTCCTCCTTTTTCTTGTTCTTCTTCCCTCTTCTTCCTCTGACTTCATTTTATTTAGATATTAGAACCAGTTTTTAGACTGGAGATTCAGACTTCACAGTAGTTTTTATATGTGTACATATCATGCACTATGGATTTATAGATAATTAGCTCTTTCAAAAGGTCAGGTGTTAAACCTCTAGATTTGGTAATACAGAGAGATTTTTCTTGAGGGAGTTTTAGTTAATCCTGGTAGTCCTGAATCGTGTTTCCTGAGATTGAAGGTTGCAGTGATTTCTGCTTCTTCAATAATGCTGACTTCAAGGAGGGAATGTTGCTCTACAGCTAATGTTTTGGCCCATTAAATATACCTTTCCTTAATATCTAGTAGAATATGGATCTTCAGAGACCAGGTTGAAATGCACTTTTAAAAGCCTACTCTGAACATAAAAAATAACAAGAGAAAATGCAGAGAAATGTGTAACTGTGTAACTAGATTTATGAGATATAATTTGCTATTACCTGGGATTTTTCTAGAGAGATGTTCCATTTTATATATGTGTGTGTGTGTGTGTGTGTATAAAATATTTTAATGGACTCCATCTTTGTGTAAGAGTAACTAACCATTTGAAAGTTCTGAATCTTTAAAAAAAAAGGACAGATTAATAGAGTTCCTATTTCCACATGTTTAAGGCCAGTTACCCCTTCCAGGTTCAAGGATCTTTTGGATATATGTATGACAGTGAGATTGTCTACCTTCTTTAGGGCACACTCTACATTTTACCCATGGGAATATTTATCCACAGGAACAACCATAACAGAGATGATGAGCCCACATATAGCAGAGGGATGCCATTTCTTTTTCTTTCTTTTCGTTTGTTTTCTTGTTTGCTTATGATCCCATGTGTGTTTTGCCATGTATTGATGAAATTATGATTTAGGATGGGGTTTTCAAGTATACATTTAAAAATTTTACCTGAGTCTAATAAAAATATTTGCTTTATGTTTAAGCAATAGTAATAGCTATTTTTATTAAAGAATATCAGTGTAACAATCATTCATTAATATATACTTGGAAAATAGCTTAAAAAGCAATGATTCAATATAAATTTCTATATTAGATCAGAGGTTCTTTTTTCCTTGATACAAATCACAGTTAGTTCCTATAACTTCAGTTGTCCCTCCACCAGAAATTCTGACTTACTAGATTTGAGATGACACCCAGGAGGGTTTGCCAAATGTGCCAAACTATTTTGAATTTCCTCAGGAATTTGTAATAAATACAGCGTCTTAGAATTAGAATTTTCATATTAGGAATATGTTTTTAACAAATGCTCTAGGTGATTTTTTTTTCATCAGATAAGTTTAGATAACAGTGGTTTGAAGAGTATAAATAAGGAAAGTTAGGGTGAAGTTAAGAACCAAATAAAATTGTCATTAACCAATAAAAAGCAATTTAACCCATTTGTTCTGTTTTTGTTTTTACGCTATTTCCTTATGAGAGATACATTCCCATTTGTAGCAGCTCTATATACATTGATTCTAAGGAGTCTTGGCCGGTACAAGGCCATAGAGTGATAGAGGTTTTGAAAAACCTGTCAAGATTCTCAGAAACCTTGAAAACCATAGTATTTTATTTTATTGTTTCATTATTCAAGATAAATACATTCTTTTTTTTCTTATTTTTCCAGAAGATGCCCTAGCTAAATTGTTATCATTTAATAAGATATTTAACTGACCTTTCAAAAAGAAATGTTTATATGAAAACTTTCGCTTCCTTATCTGTACCACTTACAGATGTTTGACCTTGTGTTAATACCTATGTGTTAGCTACTGTTGGTATTTGTATAATTATCATGTTATATTTTCCTGTGAATTCTTTTTTTTTTTTAAAGATTTTATTTATTTATTTGACAGATAGAGATCATGAGTAGGTAGAGAGGCAGGCAGAGAGAGGAAGGGAAGCAGGATCCCTGCCGAGCAGAGAGCCGGATGTGGGGCTCGATCCTAGGACCCCGGGATCATGACCTGAGCCGAAGTCAGAGGCTTTAACCCACTGAGCCACCCAGGCGCCCCTTTTCTGTGAATTCTTATTACAGGTTTTTTTCTTGTTCTTCTTTTATAGATCTATTTTTGAGTCTTAATTAAATGCAGACCTTAGTAGATGTACATACTATCATATGATACACAGTTTCCAGCTTTCGTCCCATTTCTTTCAAAACATTAGTCAAAACTGTCAAGTCAAAGGTTGAGCTCTTTGGAATTGAAAAGGCATTTGTCTATTATATATAAAGGATATATTGATATACCAAGAAAAGAGAACAGAAAAGTTAATTTTCCTGAAACTATCTTGATCTTCACTGAGATCAGTTCGTTCATTCAACTCTGCATTCATTTATTCATTCATCAGTTTTATCAAATATCAGTGTTATGACCAAAAGCAAACTCTGTTATTCCACATCTTGTTATTTGGCTAATTAAGTGGCTAACTATATTAATTATCTCAAGTTAATGGTACCGCAACCAAATTAAGTAAAAAATTGGAAACCATCTTACATTTGCCTTTTTTGTATCATCACTTTCAATCAGTTCTGTTAATTAGTCCCTATCCCCCTTCTTTTAATTACAAATGCCTTTATCTTAATTTAGACTTTTATAGTTTTCTTACCTGAACCTTTGCAGTAGTTTTCAGCTTTATCTTTAACCACATTTTCCTAACTATCCCACTCACTCACTATAGCTGGTTATTTCCTAAATTGTGAAGATGATCATTTTACTTTCCTGCTTAAAATTCCTAGTGGTACCACATTATGCAGAAACAAAGTCCAATTACTAAAGGTGTCTACACTTCTCTTTACAAGCTGGCCTTTGTTATTGCAGCTAAATCTAAACACGGAGAAAAATTTTGTCAGGACTCTGTGTTATAATGTGAAGTATTAGGCTTCTTCTGCCTGGAATGTTTCTTTCCCTCCTTTTTCTGCAACAGTTTGTATTCGTCCTTTAAGCTATATTTTAAGTTTCATTTTACTCTTTTAGTGACTTCTTTGCTAGCCTTCCTTCTCCATTTGTCTTGTCTTTTCCCTATGCCTTCAGTTAGTCATTACTTCTTTTGCTCCCAAATCTGTGTTTTAGATATTTGTGATGGTTTTATGGTTGTTTTTATGTTTGTTTTTCTGGTGAAACCTCCTTAAGGGTTTATATGTTATCTTCGTATGCCCGCAATCTGGGTGATACTTGGCATGAAACAGATGCTCAGTAAATTTTTTGAATGAGGGAATGACCCTGAGGAGTAAATAGTGTTAATTCCAGCAGAAAAAAATCTCATTTGGGGACATAGTGTATAAAAAAATGAATATATATTTAGTTATCTTATTTATATGGGTGCCAAATATGTATTAAGAACTGTTCCTTATAATTTTCATATATTGTCTATTATGTGTAATATTCACAGTCATTCCATAAAGCAGGCATTATTATTCCTCCTTTTTTAGACATGGAAGTTTTTTCAGAGAGGCTAAATAATTTGCCAGAAGCCATAGAGCTGGTAACCTGGGAACTCAGTTTATATCTGTATGAATTCGCAGTTTGTATTTTCCAGCCCAGTACACTAAATTATCTGGTGCACAGGAAAAAGAGCTCAATAAATATTTATTAAATAAGTACTTTTCTATATTAAGTATCTCAGTAACTATAATAATACACCTAATAGTATTCATCTTAAACTTGTCTTTGGATAGCCGGAAGTCCTCTTCTATTTCAAGACATTTTTTAATGTGTATTCTGCTTAGAAATTTGAAATTTCTAAAAATTTTACTCCAAAATATAAAGATTTTATTTCCTGTGTTACCTAGATGGCATTCTGATGGAAAATTTTCAAACTCAGTGAGGGTAACATAGGTAAATTTGATTTCTGACGCATGTAAACTGAAAGATTTTTCTTAAATTTATTTAAAGCTCCATTTTCATGGCTTTTGCCTGATAATTTCATAGTATTTAGAAATACAAGTTGTTAAATGACTGACTTTAAAGATTTTCTTCTGCTTTTAGTCAGGACAAACATATATATTGGTTTCTGATCCAGTGAAGGTTCAGTTTGCAATAATTGGAGTTAAGGATTACCTAAAATGAAAACAACTTTTAAAAAGGCCCATGTTTTAGGGGTTCAGCAATTTGACCTGACATTTTGTTTCTATAATTGAGGAACAGTGTTGTTTGTGTTACTGTCTTCCATTACGTTTGAGTGCACAATTTTTATTTTCTAAATCAAAATGAAAGAAATTGAATTTTGTTCAAAGTTTTTCAGACACCTTGAAATAACTAATATTTTAGTGGTTGGGAATTATTACTATAGGTTTATGTTTTTGAAAATATGCTATATGAAATAATTGAATAGTATTTCTAAGAAATTTGGGAAATAAAGTGTGTATTATATATTTTTATTTTGGGGGAGGAAACTAAATCTAATTTTCCCTCCTTAACCACTGAAGGCATACTTGTTCAAGTATCTGTAAATTTTTGAATTTTTATTCTCAGCCTTAGAGTAAGGGTTGGAGCCACAAATTGTTACAGAACTTAAACCATTCTGTATCACAGTATACACTTAAAATGCTTTTGGTTGAACTTAGGAGCTATAAAGTTAGAACTTAATATAAACTCATTCCTAGATTCTTAATGCATAGTCGCACATTATCAGGTTAAAAATATATAATTATACTTGGACCTAATAAATCTAAATTGTGGAATTGAAATCACCTACATTTCATTATAAATGTTAAAATGTTGTTCCTCTGACAGGTCTTTCCTGACCATACAATCCAAAGTAGAATCCTAGGTTATTCTTTCTCAGTTTACAGTGGTTTTGTTTTTTCCCCTTTGTAGAGTTCATTGTTCATCATTTTATATATCTTTATATATCTAATCTGTGTCTCTTTCATTATACCATGAATTTCAGGAGAGTTGGACCTATGCTCTGTCTGGTCAAACTTGGGCATTTGTGGTGCCTGGCAGAATATACATGTTATTAAATGAATGAACACAAATATATTGTATTTCCATAATATTTGGATCTTAGTATAATGAAAGGAGTATCATTCCAGAGTTCAAGGTGTTCTAGGTCTGTCTTCATCACAGATTTATTCTTTATGAGTCACTTCTTCCATCTGCAAAATGAGAAATAAGGGGGAACTTGAAATAGTAATGTATAATTGTTATTATTTCAAGCATTTTTTGTATTGTGTATGAATGTTATGATTGCTTTTTTAGACAATAACTAAACATGACATATTAAGGTCTTTAAAATTTTTTTTATTTAAGTGGTACATGATCAGCATTGTCCACATTTATAATCGATGGAGGAACAGTGAAATTCGGTGTTATGTTAATGGGCAGCTGGTATCCTATGGTGATATGGCTTGGCATGTTAACACAAATGATGTAAGTTTTTTGTTTTTTTTTTTTAATCTGTGCTTTAATGTTTTTGAGTGTATGATCTGTCATTGTTCATAACATGAATTGTATTAAAAATAGTTTGGAAGGAACTTAATAGTTATACTTTGAAAGTTATTTTAAGTGAATTTTTAGGTCTTTAATATAATTAAGTTGCTAAAATAGACAATTAGTGGTAAAAAAAAAAAAAAGAAAATTGCTCAATAAATTAAGTATTAGGTCAAAAACATCTATGCAGTATTCTATTCTTTCCAAAATTTCAGTCAGTTAAAAACTGGGTCTTGTACCTTATTTGGATGTGATAAGAAGATTTTAATTACAAAATGAATAAATATAACATTTAGTCAGTATGATAAATGCTGTGGAAAAAATTTTAGTGGGACTAGGTATAGAAATTATAGGTGTAGGGAAGTGGGAAGCCAGATGGTAGGAGATGATTTTAGAAGAGTTGAGGAAGCAAGTCATGTGAATATTGAGGAGAGATATCCCATTTGCTGGAAGCAGTGAGTACAGTCTTTGAGACAGAACTGAGAAGTTAATTGAAGAAAAAAGCAATCACTTTATCTAGAACAGAGGGAGGAATGGACAGAATAATGTTTAAGAGATAAGGTTAGGTAGACAGCAGGGGGTGAAATCATGCAGGTCCTTATGTGCAGACACAATACCTGGACTTTCCCATCTTACCCAACATTAAAAATCTCTGGAAGGTTTTGAGCAGACGAGTGATGTGATGCTGGTGCATATGTTAAAAATATCAGTCAGGCTGCAGTATTGAGAATATTCTGAAGGGAAAAAAAAATGACAGAAGTAGGGAGATCAATTAAGTGATTTATTTTGTAAATAACAAACAATACTAGTTTTGACTTGCCTGTTAACAGTGAGGGAGGTAACACAGTTGGATTCCGGATAGAGAATATCTAGAGTTAAAACCTCAAGAGCTCTGTTCTCAGCTTTCCCCTGTCATTATCCTGGCCTGTTAGAACCAAAGGAAAATATGTTTTCTAGTGCCAAAAGTACTTCCAAACCCAATAATGTACGAGCATTCCAGCATTCCTGGTTTTACAAAAACTTACATCTTTAACAAAATTCACTTCTTAGTATTGTCTTTATCTCGCCAGACTTTAATTTACTCAAGAGCAGGGTCTCTTGTTCTCTCTGGTTTTCTTCCACATAATGCTGTATGCACAGTCCATTGCTTTTGCCCTAAGTCAAGAGTACCCCCGAAGAACATATCTGAACCTTGACCTGTTTTTGCATGACCTAAGAATCTTTGTGGTTTTTTTTTTTTCATTTTTAGAGGTTTTTCTTTTCTTTTCTTTTTTTTTTTAATATTGAGACAAACAAAAATCAAAAAAGATTATATGGTAGAAACCACATGTGGCTTGAAAAGTTTAAAATATTTACTGTCTATTCATTTATAGAACAAGTTTGCTCTTTCTGCCCTAGAAACTCATAGTTTGGCCAGAAACAGTCAATTTTTGAGAATGATTTTGCAGAGTTAGATTACATAGATGCAATTCTACTTCATATCTGCCTTCCAAAGGGGAGGCTTTTTATTATAGAGTGGAAGAAACCCAAGAGATTTTGTTGACTTTCACTAACTCTACAGTTATATTTAAAAAGGAAGGAAGTAAGGAAAGAATGAAGGAGGGAGAAAGGAAGGGAGGGAAAGAAAGAAAAGAAAAAAAAGACTTAGATTTTTAAATTATTTGCAGTAGTGTACCAAGAAATGGAGAGGTCTGGGCAAAACACATATGTGCACATAACATTATGCAACAAATTCTTCAGTTCCTATAGTTTTAATTACAGATTGGGTATCTGTTGATGAGTTTCTGTCTTCATAATTCATTCACAGATATTTTGTCATTTTATTGAGGCACCAAAGGAAAACCATAAATATTTAATGTCTTGCTTACTAGTGCTAAGGTGTGTAATATCCTGTGAGGATGGGGGAAGGAAACCAGGGCCTAATATTTGGTGAGATTTTAAGAAGCAGAGATGGGAAGGGTCTTCATAAATGTGGCTTCTTAAGGTCTTGAACTCTCCCGATGGAGAGCACCATACCACGTGCTTTAGGTGGCAAATTTTGGTGATCAATATTGATTTGGTTCTGCATAATGCCTACTCATGGAAGAGAGGGAAGTGATTTTTGTTGTGTCCTTGACTTAGTGTGGAGAGATAGAGGAATATATATCCCTGGGGGAGACATTAGTTTCAAAAATTTAGGGCTTATGTGTTTATGGTTAACATATGGAATAGTCATTCTCTGATTTAGATGAATCTCTCTATATATGGACAATTGTTAAATGATTAGAGTTTTAAAATTAGTTTTACTTTTGTAAATAAAATTATAAGCCCTTTTGCCTTTAAGAAAACATTTCTATAGTGGTTAAGTGATTATTGAATAGATGATTTGTTTTGTTTTGCTTTTGTATACATATAAAATATTTAACTGATACACTTTTTCTAAAAGTCTTTAGCTGGCCTTTATTACTTAAATACTCCATAAAGTCTTAAGTGATGCTTTCTTCTGTTGTTATTGTTATATTTTAAGGTATTCATGACAGTGAAGGCAGTTGTCTTTAAATATTTTATCAATGCAAAATAATACATTGATTTTTTTTTTTGTGACTTTTTAAAAAATAGAGCTATGACAAGTGCTTTCTCGGATCTTCAGAAACTGCTGATGCAAATAGGGTGTTCTGTGGTCAACTTGGTGCCGTGTATGTATTCAGTGAAGCGCTCAACCCTGCACAGATATTTGCAATTCATCAGTTAGGACCTGGATATAAGGTAGTAATAAGTATCTTGTTATAAATTCTGTGGAAAGTTTTATGTGAACTCTATGTGAAATGTGATACTATATAATATATAGCAATAATCTTCCTTCAATGTGGTTTCAGAGTTATCTCTGCTGTTTGGAACTCAGCTGTTATTACAGGTTTCATTTTGTTTCCAAGATGCTTTTTCTCTTTTTCACTATTTTCATGAAGTTTTAAAATTCTTCAGAGTATTTTCTAATATTAAAGCCATGGCTTTTGTTAACATAATTCTGAAATACTAAATTTTATAAAAGCATATTGCTTAATGTGGAATTTAAATTCTCAAATTTTGAAATACAGAATGAACACATGAAATGACCATTATTGTTCAAATTAGAGATAATTTTGAAAGAATAAAGATTTAAGAGGAAAATGGTGTAAAATTACATGTGACTGAAATTAATTCAGTTTTAGTTTTTACTTTTGCTCGTCCTTTACAATAGGTGGAGAAGGTCAGTATAGTAGTGAGTATCTGAGTTTTGCAAAATCAATTATTTAATATGATTTATCATATTCTTCCTGTTTTTTAACTTTCTTTTTTTTTTTTTTAAGATTTTTTTTGTTTATTTGACAGAGAGAGATCACAAGTAGACAGAGAGGCAGGCAGAGAGAGAGAGAGGGAAGCAGGGCCCCCGCTGAGCAGAGAGCCCCATGTGGGACTCGATCCCAGGACCCCGGAATCATGACCTGAGCCAAAGGCAGCGGCTTAACCCACTGAGCCACCCAGGCGCCCCTGTTTTTTAACTTTCAAAACGAAGACTGAATTAGGCAAGATACTGCATTCACATATATAAATTAGTTTTTAATGTACAGTATACCTGTAATAATAAGAAATAAGAGTTTTATTTAAATCACATTAGGGGCTGTGACATCCCAAACATTTAGGAGCTGAGAGAAAATTATGGGGTGTAAGTCAAAGTATTTATAATTTTGAAGAAGTTTATATCTTGCATGGAAGAGCTGTTTTCTTAAAAACAGTGTTCAAATAATCAGTATGAAGACTATATTATGAAAACAGGGGTACAAAAATAAGTCTGTTCCCGGTATATATAAAATAATCAGAATAATATTAAATGACAATAATGCTGTTATTTTTGTGTCAATGTGAAAATATTTGCTACGATCTTTTTTCCATATCATTAATTTTACTATCCCTAGAAACGACTTTGTGCTTACACAGCACTTTTTATTCTGTTATTCCTTTAGTTTCGTTTGGGTCATGGTTCTGCCATGTGTTGGCTTTGCATGGGAATGTTTCTGTAATTCAGATTTTTATGAGACTGACACGCTATCTACTGCACTAACGAGGCACCTTGTAATTCAGATTTTTAGATTAGTGTACTTTCTGCCTCCTTTTGTTATACTTTGGCTTGGCTTAAAATATTTGAAGTGGTTTTTTTCAAGTACTGCCAGAATGATATTAAGTGAATCAAATCAATGATGCATAATTAAGAAAGAAATTAAAAAAAAACCCAGTTTTGTAAGCTATAAATCCAATATGATGATTATAGTGAAATTTTAGAAATGATGGGAGCTTCCTGGCAGGAAAAAGGAAAAGGACTAAATATAAACAAGTTATGTAATTCTCTTATTTGGAAAGGAGCAAACATTGTCTTGAACCACTTTTCAGACTTAGTAATTTGTAACGTGGCTCTTTCTCATCATAGTCTTTTACAACAGAAGTGGAAATGAGTAGTAACCCTGTGTCACTATGTTCTGTATACAAATAGTCAAGTGGTAGAGAATGTATTCCAAGCATCCTAATACAGACAATAGAGTACCTATATCAAATCAGGACTTTCAAAAGAAAGTACCTTGAAATTTTGGGCATTGCATGAAAAAGTATTTCATTAAGCTTTGAAATTTCCCAACCTATGGGTATAGCCCACTGAACCCCTTGGTTTGATTTGGTTTGGTTTTTAAGGATTTTATTTATTTTAGGGGCACCTCGGTGGCTCAGTGGGTTAAAGCTTCTGCCTTTGGCTCAGGTCATGACTCCCAGAGTTCTGGGATCGAGCCCCATATCGGGCTCTTTGCTCGGCAGGGAGCCTGCTTCCTTCCCTCTGTCTCTCTGCCTACTTGTGATCTCTGTCTGTCAAATAAATAAATAAAATCTTAAAAAAAAAAAGTTTTATTTATTTTGGGGGAGGGGGGTTGGAGAGGGGCAGAGGGAGAGAGAGTCCCAGGCCAAGACCTTGCTGAGCATGGAGCCCATGGGGCTCAATCTCACAACTCTGAGATCACGACCTGAATCGAAACCAAAAGTTGATGCTCATCTGACTCTGCCACCTAGGTGCCCCCTGAGCCCCATGTTATTAATGGAAATAGACTGTATAAGTCCATGGGTGTATATGTATTTTCTCAATTTGTAAATACTAAAGTAGAATTACAATCAGGACAAGCATCTATAAAAATTTTTGACATTGAAGTTGTTTTCTAGAAATTCAGAGAATGAAAGGAAAGAGGAGAGGATACAAATGAAGATCAGATTGTGTTATGACAAAGAGAAAGCTGAAGTGGTTCACACATAATGATCTCAATTTTCTTGGGTAAAATAGGAGGTAAAGTCACTTCCTATGAGTTGAAGGGTAGAAAGTTGCAGTGGAATTTTTATGGTGTTTAGGATATAATAATCAGTTGACATTTGGCTTAAATCACAAATGAAGCTAGAATTATTGTTATATAATAATGTATTTATATTCATTGATGCAGGTTATTTGGAGCTTCTAATAAGTATGATTGTCAGTTGGTATTCTCTGTGGTTCTGGGCTTAATGTCGATAGCATGTCAACATCTGGGCTCTGAGATAAAATAAATCCCCCCAAAATAATGTCCTCAAACTATATATACTGTACAGCCTGTCCCACGTAATTTTGACTTGTTGACCGTTGGAATATTAGGCAACTTTCTTTCTGTGAAATGTCTGGTTTTGAGCAATATAGCTTGTCAGTGAATATTTTGCACTTAGTTATTTTAGGCAAACAGTAAATAAAAGGAGGGTATTACTAATCAAACAAAGCATTAGATTTGGTAATAATTTGTAAAACAAAAAAATTTCTCACTGTAATTTTTTCTAGTATGGAAAAATTTATTGTGAGTTAAGCTCTATTTGATGTGGTTATTCAGTGGCTACAAGTATCTTATACAGTGGCTTTTTGACATAAGTTTGCAAAACAGATTTTAAAGTTCTGATATTTTATAATTGTTATTGTACATTTCCTAATTATTAAGCAGTTTGTCTGCATTGCTAAATTTTTCAGTACTAAAATTTTGCTTTGTGTTTTGTCCTCCCTTCAATAAAATGATAGCATAGTGATTCTTTATCAGTTTATTATATTATGATAAAGATCTAACTGATATAGAAAAAATATACAGAGTTAGTTAGTTAGTTAAAAATCACTTTGGAGGAGTGCCTGAGTGGCTCAGTTGGTTAAGTGTCTGCCTTTGGCTCAGGTCACGATCCAGGGTCCTGGGAATTATTACATGGAATTATTACATGAGCACTTTTAGGACGCTATTATAACTAGTGAGGTTAAAAAACTTTTGCTTGTAAGGAACTAGGAATTATCAGCCACAAAATTTTTAAGAAGTGGAGATTTTAGAACTGAAAATACATCTGAAGTTAAGAAAAATTCACTGTATATTGGGGCGCCTGGGTGGCTCAGTGGGTTAAGCCGCTGCCTTCGGCTCAGGTCATGATCCCAGGGTCCTGGGATCGAGTCCCGCATCGGGATCTCTGCTCAGCGGGGAGCCTGCTTCCTCCTCTCTCTCTCTGCCTGCCTCTCTGCCTACTTGTGATCTCTCTCTGTCAAATAAATAAATAAATTCTTAAAAAAAAAAAAAGAAAAATTCACTGTATAGGTTTATTATTAGGAAAATTAATATGATAGAGAAATAAACTTGGATATAGTTTGACAGAACCATTAGAAGAAAAAGAAAAGATTAGGGGGGAAAGAAGAAAACCTTAGAGATGAATGGGATGGTTTAGAAATGTCATATGCAATGTATAAGAAAAAATATAGGAGGAAATAATGGTAAAAAACTTACCAAATTTCATTAAAAACAAAGACAAAAACAAAAACAAACATATTTATAGATTGAAGGAACTTTGTAAACTCCAAGGAAAATAAAGTCAGGGAAACCACAGAGTGGGAGCAGAACCTGTCAACCCAGTCACTGGGCATCTGCCTTGGGCTCAGGTCATGATCCCCGGTCCTGGGATCAAGCCCCACATTGGACTCCTTGCTCTGCAGGGGAGTCTGCTTCTTCCTCTCCCACTCTGCCTGCTTGTGTTCCCTCTCTCTCTGTGTCTCTCTCTGTCAAATAAATAAATAAAATCTTAAAAAAAATAGGATCTTACTTGATAGATTAACAAACACTGATTGTGTTTTACTGTGTCTAGGATAGAGGGGTTTAGACAAGACTGATAGCAACAGAAAGTAATGGAACTTGTTTGGAGTTTTGATAAGCCATACCTAAAATAATACTTGTAAGAGGTCGGCTTTTGCATAAAATCTGGAGGTAAATCCAGGAGGATTTTCTGTTCCTGTGAATATGGACTAAAGGTGCAAGAAAAGATTCAGAGGTGACCCAATTATTTTTGCCTGAATAACTGAATTGATGGGCTTTTTATTTACTGAGATAGGAAAGATTTGGAAAGACTAAATTTTGGGGAGAAAAGTCAAGGTTTGTTTATAGATATATGATGTTTGAGATGCCAGTTAGACATCTAAATGGAGAAGTGATGTAAGCCTGGAGTTTGGGGAGGAGTCTAGGTTGGAGATGGAACTTTAGCATTGGTAGGGTATAGACAGGGTTTAAAGCTCTGAGACTGGATTTTGATATCAATGAAATGAGTTCAGAGATAAAAGATGACTGAGTAATGGGTCCTTGGAAAAGCCAAAGTTTGCAGTTTGTGGAGATGAGAAGGACCTAGTAAGGGGAAATTAGAAGGAGAGCAAGGGAGTAAGAGGAAAATGCAGGAGAGTGGTGTCCTGGATGTTTTTAAAAGAAGAAGAGGTGATTGATTATCAAATGCTGCTGCCTGGTTGAGTAAATTCAGGACTGAGAAATGGCTATTGCATCTAGCAGCATGGAAGTCATGGGTGATCTTGATTATCACACTTATGTTAGCTGAAGTGGGTGAAAGTACTTTCATTTAATGAAGACAGTAGTATTTTTTCAGAATTGAAAGAGAAACATTAGTTTATGATTGAAAGTATGTTATTTAGTTTTGCTTGTATCATTCTAATACATTGTGTGAGAAGGCTTTACCTCTCTGCCTCTGTAATATTCTGTAACTCCCATTTCCATCATTTTGTCCTTTTGAAGAATTGTTTATATGTAGCTGTTTTTTTTCTGGTCTCCTGGTTATTTGCGTTTACTGTACTATACATTTATTTATGTTCAATATATGTGTAAATAAAAATTTTATAGGAAAACATCTGAGTAATATGTACTCATGTGCATATGAATATGGTTACATACCTTCTCTGCAAAATAGTAAAGCTTTATTTTCATTTTAGTCACTATCTTTAGGGTGATACGAACATATTCAATGTATGCTACCATTTCTCAAGTTAGTTGCAGTTCTTTTGTAATTGCTTTTGAAAGGTCAGTTTTTACGTGACACAAGAAAACAGTTCTCATTACTTTAGAGCTACGCTATATTTTTGATAATAGATGGTTTTGTGATACCTATTAATTCATCAGACATGGCTTCAAGTTGCTCTTCCTTTTCCAAAAATTAAATCTATCCCTTGAGGATGACAGTTTGCTTTCAAAAAAAATTTTTTAAATGCTGTAATGTTTGATTGATAGTGGGAGTGGAGAGCAGATCTCAGAGAGCCCTGAGTAGCTCTCCTTCCACTTTCTCCCCTTCAGGAATCACCACTGCTGCTTCTGACCCCACTCACCATCACTGCAACCTTAGCAGTGAGGCCAAGATCTAGCCTCTAAGTGAGCGGCAGCAAGGGCAGCCTCATAGTGGCAGTGCCTGAAGGGTCAAGTTCATCCCAAGGAAGTTTTTGGGAACAATAAAATGGTTCAGTGAAAGAAACAGATAAGATTTAATCAACAGGAATGACACCAGAGAATATGTATTTGTACACCAGGAAGTACCTTTGCAGTGTAGAAGATAAAAAGTCTGTCGAGTTTGATATCGTTGAAAGGATAAAAAGGGTGCAGAGGCAGCAAATGTTACAGGTCCTGGTAGATTTCCAGTGAAAGGCAATAAATGTGTGGCAGACTGTAACCTGCTAAATTATAGACACTATCCACATTGCAGGGGCCTCCACGCAATTACCAGTAGTATTTCTAGAATAGTGAGAATGGGGAAAAGAATGCAGGATCAGAAAGTACTCCTGAAGACCAGGACCTAATTCAGGCCATGGTGCCTACTTTACTACATGGGGAGACCTTATGTATGTTGACCACAGTATTCCAATCTTCCTGTACGGGGAGAAGTGATGGAGGGTGCTGACAACCAGGATGCAGGAGAGCAGGGTTGACCAGTGAGACAGAATATGCATTGGGGTTATAAAGGATCATTCCACAGGGGCTCTCCTTGCCAAAGACGGACTAAAGAGGATGGCAGTGAAAGAGATAAGGAGAATAAAGGAGATGAGACCCAAGGTCAGCAGCCATCTCAACATTCTGTACTACTACAACTTCAACTACCGGAACACAGAAGCCCAGAAAGCCCTAAGTGACAAGAATGCAAAGAGACAAAGTTGCTGGTCCACCAGTGGAGAATTAGTCCCCTTACCAAGGCTGTACAGGGTAGGGCTGAGTAACTGCAAGCTTACTATCTCTCCCATCATCCCACCATTGGTTTGATCATCCAAAAAGAGGATGTGAATATGACACTTCTACAATGAAAAATAACAGAAGGTTGGAGCTACAATGCTTGATTTTTGTTCATTGACCAGATAGTTAAACTTTCTCCATTATCTCTGCAGACTGGAATTTTTATTATCTTTACCTCAAGATGTCTCCTTTTTGGTAATGGCAAAATTTTTTTTTTTAAAGCCTGGTTTTCTTCACTACAGTTACAAAGGTTTTTAATTTGTCTCATGTCTGAAAAAGTTGAGATTTTTAAGAACCCCATTTTTAATTTATAATAAATGTTTACAACTTTTTTTTTCCAAAAAACTGAACAAACTGCAAACACCTTTTAATAAAGTTCTTTAAAAATGTTGTAGATTTTGAAAATGTTTTTAAAAATTCTAGATAAAAGGCGGAGTGCCTGGGTGGCTCAGTGGGTTAAAGCCTCTGCCTTCACCTCAGGGCATGATCTCAGGGTCCTGGGATCGAGCCCCTCTTCGGTCTCTCTCTTCTTTGGGGAGCCTGCTTCACCCCCCCCCTCTCTGCCTGCCTCTTTGCCTACTGGTGATCTCTGTCTGTCAAATAAATAAATAAAACCTTAAAAAAAATCCTAGATAAAAGGAATGTTTTGAGCAATAGACATTCTATTATGTGTATTTCTAAGGTAATTCTTTTGGAAAATATACGACTTGTGATCATATTGTTTAGTAATATTTGCTTTACAATATTAGGGGTGGGGTGTTTGGGTGGCTCAGTTGGTTAAGCATATGCCTTCAGCTTAGGTCATGAACCCAGGGCCCTGGGGTTGAGCCCGGCCTTGGGCTCCCTGCTCAGTGGGAAGTCTGCTTATCCTTCTCATATGCACTCTTTCTTTCTCTCTCAAGTCCTCTCTTTCTCTCAAATAAATAAATAAATAAATAAATAAAATCTTAAAATATATCAGGTATATTACCTTAAAGCCATACTATACCTAAAATACTAGAATATCAATGAATGGTGAGAAAAGTGTTTTCCAGTGACCTGGTCCTATCTCCCCTCACCAATGTAATGCCTTTAGACTGATTTTATTATCCAGTTCAAATAATTTTTACTTACTGGTCCTAAATTTAAATCTGTAATTTCTACAATGTTTGTATTCAATTATTGGATCATTTTGTGTGTACTAACATGTTTTTACTCTACCAACTCAATCTGATAATGCTTCCTAGTGGTCAGGAGGGGAAATGTATAACCCAATGCCATTTTTTCATTTTCAAAGATCTTGAATTATCTGTTTTTAAAATTTCATTATATACTCATAGATTTAAATATATTTGAAATATTTTAATCTATATCAGTTATTGTCCTTTTTGAAATTAAAATTGTCCCACCTTTAAGTGATGAATGTCTGTTCTAGTTGGTTCCTTAGTTCTTTGACCTGACCCTGTAGTCTTCAATAGATTCCTTGCTATTTCCCATGACAAGATTTCAGACTCATCTTGAACATTTTGTTGTTTTCAATCCTGGAATCAGCCATTATTCCATGAATCCTTAGTTTCTATTAGTGTGAAATTGAGGACTTTGCTGTGTTTTAATTTGACCTTCTCTAAGTTAAATCTGTATCTCTTTTCTATACTGAGAATACAAGTTGTCAAATGTACAGAGAGTAATAGGATTAGGAAAGCCCATAGTTACACATATAACAGTCTCTGAATAGCACTACCAGTATTACTCTACTGACATTATTACTGAAAATGATTTTTTTTGGGGGGGGGCATATGTTCTCTTCATTCTCCTTGCCATTTCTTAATAGTTTAAATATATTATAGGCTGAGTTGTATTTCCCTCAAATTTTTATTCTGAAGTCCTAGATCCTAGTAGCTTAGAATGTGATATTTGGAGATAGGGTCTTTAAAGAGGTAATTAAACTTAAGTGAGGCTATTAAAGTGGGTCTTAATTTAATATGAATGGTATCCGTATAAGAGGAAATTAAGATACAAACATGCACAGAGGGAAAAGTATAGAAGATACAGGGAAGAGAAGAGGTTCCAGAAGGAACCAAGTCTGTTGACATCTTGATTTTAGATTTCTAGCCCCCAGAATAGTAAGGAAATAAATTTTTGTTGCTTAAATTACCTGACTTTGGTACTTTGTTGTGGCAACTCTACCTAGCAGACTAATACAGGTATGATCTACACTGTGAGTATATGTAGTTATTACATAACTATTCTCAATTTTAAACATTCTTTAATTGTAGTCCTATGAGTATTTACATATTTAAGTTTCATCATACTGCTTATATTGATGCATTTTGGCTATCTGAAGCTTATTCTGTAGTGTGTTTCTCTAGGAGGGCTTATGGGAATAGTATTTCTTTTCTTTATTTTTTTTTTCTGATTTTATTTATTTATTTGACAGAGAGAGATCACAAGTAGGCAGAGAGGCAGGCAGAGAGAGAGGGGGAAGCAGGCTCCCCACCGAGCAGAGAGCCTGATGCTGGGCTCAGTCCCAGGACCCTGAGATCATGACCTGAGCTGAAGGGAGAGGCTTAACCCACTGAGCCACCCAGGCACCCCAGGGAAAAGTATTTCTTAAGAACTGCATTTCATTATTAGTTTGTTAGGGGTATTTACACTTGAAAGGCATTTGCCTGCTTATAAAATCCTTGACTAACCTTTCTTTGAATGTCTTAAATATGTTACTGATTTTCTTCTGGATTAAAATGTTTTGTTGAAAGTCTGATGACAGTTTTAATATCCTGTTATAGGACACTTGTTCTTTTTGCCTATGTGTTCAAAGGATTTTTTTTTCTTTATATCTAGTCATTTTTCTAGATATGTCTTGGTCATTTGGAGTTGATTTCTCAGATGAGTGGTGTGTACTTTCAGTATGTAGTTTTGCATCTTTTTATATTTCAATTTTTTTTTCTTACATTGTTTAGTATTTGTGTTTCCTTACTTTGGTTTTCCTTTTCAGAGACCTGATTATACATGTTTGATTTACTTATCTTTAATATTTGTCATTCTGTGTGTGTGTGTGTGTGTGTGTGTGTGTGTGTGTGTAGTCAAATTATTTTTTGGGTTTCTTTTCATTTGAAGGACTCTGTTATTTTTTGTAGGGTGAGTCAGCAACAAATTATCTCAGTTTTTATTTTTTTGTGAATATATTTCATTTTGCTTTCACATAGCTTTCCTGGATACAAATTCTTGGTTGAAAGGTTTTTCTTTGAGCACTTTGAATGTTTTATTTCGCTGTGTTCCGGCCTCCATTTTTTTTTTAGGTGAGAAGGCAACCTCCCCCACCCCCCACCCAAAGATTTTATTTATTTATTTAACAGACAGAGATCACAAGTAGGCAGAGAGGCAGGCAGAGAGTAAGGCAGAGAGAGAGGAGAAAGCAGGCTCTCCGCTGAGCAGAGAGCCTGACTCAGGGCTCCATCCCAGGACCCTGGGACCATGACCTGAGCCAAAGGCAGAGGCTTTAATCCATTGAGTCACCCAGGTGCCCCGAGAAGTCAACTTTTGATCTTATAGGTGAAGAGTCATTTTTCTCATGCTGCTGTTAAGATTGTCTCCCTGTCTTTGGCTTCCAGCACTTTTACTATGATTTTTCTGTTTGTAGATTTCTTTGCTTTTATTTTTCTTTGAGTCCATGGGCTTCCTGAATGTGCAAATTAGAGTTTTCCAAAAATTGGGGAAGTTCTCAGTTCATCAAGTTTTTGAATATTTTTCTCTTTTCTTTTTCTTCTCTACTTCTGCTATTCCCATTCTGCATATGTTGGTATATTTAGTTGTTTCCCACATTTCTCTGAGGCTCCAGTAATTTTTCATTACTCTTTTTTTTCTTTTTGGTTTTTGGATTACATAATCTTTATTAATTTATTTTCATGTGTGCTAATTCTGTCATCTGCTTGTTCAGATCTTTTGTTGAGCATCTATAGAAAAATTTTCAATTCAATTACACTTTTCAGCTCTAGAATTTCCATTTGGATTCTTTTTATAGTATTACTCTCTTAATTGATATTCTCTATTTAATAACTTTTTCAAAGATTTATTTACTTATTTCAGTGAATGAGTGAGAGAGAGAGAGTGAGAGTAGGGACAGAGGCAAAGGAAGAGAAACTCAGGCAGAGTCCATGCTGAGCCCCGTGTGAGGCTTGATCTCTAGATCCTGAGATCAGACCTGAGGCAAAACCAGGAGTCAGATGCATAACTGACTGGGCCACCCAGGCTCCCTGATAGTCTCTATTTAATATGACATTGTCACCATACCTACATTTACTTCTCTAGTTACAGTTTCCTTTTAGTTTTTAGAATGTATTTTTATTGGCTACTTTGGAGTCTTTTTCTGTTAAATCTGACATCTGTTTGCTCTCACTGGCAGTTTCTGTTGCCTGCTTTTTCCCATATGTATGGGTTATGTTTTCCTGTCCCATTCCATGTCTCTCAGTGTCTGGTTGGAAAATGTCCCTACTCTCTTTTTTCTTTTAAAAAATTATAATAACTTTATTGAAATGCAATTTACATATCATATAATTCACTCCTTTAAGTATACAAGTAAATTATTTTAAGTAACTTACGGAGTTGTACAGACATCACCACAATCCAGTTTTAGAACATTTCTGTCACCCAACATGCCTATTGGCAGTCACTCCTCATTCTCATCCCCATCCTACTCATACCATTTTATATAACAATTGTGCTTCTGAAAATCCTTCAAGGAATAATTTAGTGAGTAATGATATTTATGTATAAGCATGCTTATTATGCCTTAATATATAATTTTGAAATGCTGGAAGTAATCTAAATACCAAAAATGGGGTAAATATAAGAAAATTATCATATTTTAATAATAGATTATCTTTATAGTCATTTAAATTGCATCATAATTTTAAAAAAACTAAAAATGTTATATTTAGTTAATTATGATGTAAGGTTGTTTTGCTTCTACAAACCAAAGTAGGGAATATGTTATTTACATTGTAAACTGAGAAACTTAAGGCCAGTCATTATTTAAATAAGAATGTTTTATTAGACTACATTATATTTCCCAAAAAGATTTTATGATTTCCCAGAGAATATATTAAACATCATTTATTCCATTGTAAGTAATAGGAACAAAATGAAAATAAAGGTTTTGTTCCAGACAGTAGAATGTACATACATTTCAGAATTGTTAAAATGCCAATGTGGAAAAGCTAATTACAATATTTAACAATACATTTGTCAGTATTTCAATCATTATTTTTAGAAAGCAGGTATTCTGAGTTCTTAAGCAAGATAGACATATAAAAAAATAGGAAGAATTAATTACCTGTTTCAGATATTGCTTTAAAAATAATAGTAACCATGAGCCAAAGAGAGTGATATCTTCAATGTTTTCTAGTACTTTTCACTTAAATTCATTGAAGATTTTAAGAACGCATTATATTAGTAATTACTGGTATAAGACTTTCAGCTGAAAAAAGATTTTACTGCTTAAGTTCAGTGTGTGGTGAACAACACTGGTGATTTCATAGTCATATTTAATGGTTGCTGTGTTTCTCAAAGCAACCAACTCTTTTATACATGTTGTTAAGTAAAGGAAAGGGCACAAAAAAGCAGAAAGAAGCAAAAAAGAGCCAAAGAAAGATATTTAAAGAAATAAGAACTGAGAAGTGGTAGGTTTTAAGCAATGGTAGAAAACAAAAGTTTTGTGATTGAATTGAATCCAGAAAGAAAACCAAAATCAAGGAAGAAATATGGGTAATGTATTTTTAGTCTTAAAATTATGAGTGCAATTAAATATAAAGTGGATGTATTTTGTCAAAAAGAGATTAGAAAATAAAAGTGCCAAAGTGTTAAAAAAAAAGAGGAATGGATAATTTTATTTTAAATTCTGAATTTTCCCTGAATACGGAAAAGTCATTTAAAGTAGCTTTAAAATGACGAAAGGAAAAACTGAAAGGATTCTATTTGGATGAATTTCCTTATAAAACTTTAAAATTCAGAGAACATTTGTTAAGGCATTCCTATGCATGGAGCACTGTTATAGGCATTATGGAACATGCAAAGCTGTAAATTACCTTTAAGGAACTTTTTAACCATATAAGGAAGAAAAACATACAAAAAGTTAAAAAGTAAAGTTGGTTGAATTTATAATCATGATATAATCTGAGAACAGTAAGTCCAGTGGGATCATGGAAAAGGATTCTGATTGTAGGAACTGAGAAATGCTTCATAGAGAAAGATAGTTTTAATGACAGTTCAGTCAGGCTCGTGAAGCTTCTAATCTTTGATTTTTTTTTTTTTCCTGTGGGGATGACAATTAGAATTTGCAAAACAGTCTTTTAAAACCAATCTAGGGACGCCTGGGTGGCGCAGTTGGTTGGACGACTGCCTTCGGCTCAGGGCGTGATCCTGGAGTCCCGGGATCGAGTCCCACATCAGGCTCCCAGCTCCATGGGGAGTCTGCTTCGCTCTCTGACCTTCTCCTCGCTCATGCTCTCTCTCACACTCTCTCTCAAATAAATAAATAAAATCTTTAAAAAAAAAAAAAACCAATCTAATTACAAAATTCCTTAATTAAAATTTTGAGTAGAGTTAACACAATGTTACATACATTTTAGGTGTATAGCATAGTGATTTGACAAGTTTATACATTATGCTATGTTCAATACAACTGTAGCTTTTTGTCACCATATATCACTATTATAATATCATTGACTGTATTCATTTTTTTAAAAAAGATTTTATTTATTTGTCAGGCAGAGAGGCAGGCAGAGAGAGAGGGAAGAGCAGGCTCCATCCTGAGCAGAGAGCCCGATGTGGGGTTTGATCCCAGGACCCTGGGACCATGACCTGAGCCAAAGGCAGAGGCTTTAAACCACTGAGCCACCCAGGCTCCTCATTGACTATATTCTTAATGCTGTGCCTTTTGTTCCTGTGACTTATTCATTCCATAACTGGAAGCTTGTATCTGCAGTTCCCTTTACCCATTTTGCCCATTCCTCTATCCTGCTCCCCTCTAGCAACCATTATCTTCCATATCTTGGCTGTTATAAATAATGCTCAGTAAACATAGGGGGTGCATATATCATTCCAAATTAGTGTTTTCATTTTCTTTAGGTAGATGTCCAGTAGTGAGATTACTAGATTATGGGGTATTTCTATTTTTAATGTTTTGAGGACCCTCCATATTTGTTTTCTACAGTGGCTGAAAATAAACTTAAAAACTCAAATTGGAGTAAGGACCTAAATGTGAGACCTGAAAACCATAAAAATCCTTGGAAAGTACACAAGCAGTATTTTCTCTGACATTGGCGTTTATAACATTTTTATAGATATGTCTCCTAAAACAAAGGAAAGAAAAGCAAAAAAAAGTATTAGGACTGCATCAAAGTAGAAAGTTTTTGCACAATGTAGGAAGGAAACCACTCACAAAATGAAAAGGTAACCTATTGAACAAGAGGAGATACTCACAAATGATATCACCAATAAGAGGTTAATATCCAAAATATATAAGGAACTCATGCAACTGTACTCTAAAAAAAAAGAAAAAAAAAGTCCAATTAAAAAATGGGCAGAGGACCTGAATAGACATTTTTTTCAAAGAAGACATCCAGATGGCCAACAGACACGTGAGAAGATTTTCAACATCACTAATCATTAGGGAAATGCAAATCAAAACCACAATTAGATATCACTTTACACCTATGGCTAAAATAAAAAAACAAGTAAAACTGTGTTAGCTTAATTAATTTCAGAAAATAGTCAATCTGATTTCTGATTTTGTCAGTGTTGAAATACTGGTACTGAATGTGTTGGACTACTGTAAATAATTATAAAAATGGGCAAAATATACAAAACATCTGTTTTTGACACTTGTCAATACCAGCACAGGCCTGAGATCATATTGAGAGTAGGAATATATTTAATGAACTTGGTATTCACCCTTGAGATCTGACTGGAACCAATAAAATACTTCCACATATTTTAGCTGTGGAGGTAGCTGAGCTGAGTATGTTGAGATCAGAAATTCAGGGCGGCTTGAAACAGCTTGAATATATGGAACGGGGCAAAAGGAGCAAGCTGTTGGGGTAGGGGCAAAAGTCTTTCTGAGGATTTCCTGTGCATTCTTTGCCAGGTGTAGAGCTGTACATTAACAGCGGGGGGTGGGGTCGGGGGTGGGGTGGGGTGGGGGGGTGGTGGTGGTGGTTCCATGAACCTTAGCAGAAAGCAGGTGTTCACTAGTAGCAGAAGAGAGGTAGGAGAGGTCACACAATTGTTTGAGACTGTGGAGTATCACCCCGATGAGGGAAGGTTTATTTCTAAATCCTTTGGTGGGCAGTAATTATTATAAGAATAAATGACAGTAGTGACACAGAAGTTTTGGAGTTTTACTCTGCTGGATTATAATTACTTAAACATGTGTCCAACCAGATCATATCTACAAAGTGTATCTTTTATGATTATGTAATATTGATTGCTTTTGCAATTAATTTTTAAAATTTCTAGCCTTTCAAAATATCCATTCTTCTGTGCAACTGCATGCATGTGAAAAACTTTTATTCATATTAGAAGAATGAGTTACATGAAATTGCTTAATATTGGGAAATGATTACTTAATTTGATATAAGTCGTTTCTCAGTACCATTGTTAAATATTTCTCTTGGATATTGGTTGGTATCAGTGAAATGTTTCCTTTTAATATTTGAAATATTGTACTTATAGAGCTCATTCTTGGTATTTCTGCCATTATCATAATTTTTAAAGATTTGATTTGGTGGGGGCACCTGGGTGGCTGAGTCAGTTAAGTGTCTGACCACGTCATGATCTCAGGGTCCTGGGATTAAGCTTCATGTCGCAGGCTCTGCACTCAGTGCGGAGTCAGCTCTCTCTCCCTCTGCTCCTCCCCCTGGTTGAATGCTCTTGGTCTCTCTCTCTCTCTCTCTCTCTCAAATAAATAAATCTTTAAAAAGAAGACTTGATTGGGTGAATAGTTATCCATTGTGTTGAAGTACTAATTTCATGCACTGAAGTTTTCTCTGCTGATCTAGTTGCCATTTGTTGACATATGTTTGTGACTATAGTCTTTTCTTTACACTCTTGTTAAGAGGTGGTTGTAATTAATGATTGTAGGGAATGCAATTAAACAAAATTCATTAGTATATCAAATATTTATTATATTCAAGGAACTGTTCTAAGCTTTTAGGATTAAAAATGATCATGGTTATACTTTTTATGAGAATATCCCTAAATGTTTATGATTGAGAGTTGTTATGTGTACCCGAAAGGAGATATAATGCAAATGCTATTAAAGTTCTGGGGAAGGATGATTAATTTCAGCTACAAAGGCTTTAGGAACTCTGTGGAAAAGTTTTTTAGGGGATGCCTGAGTGGTTCAGTCAGTTAAGCATCTGCCTTTGGCTCAGGTCATGATCCCAGGCTCCTGGGATCAAGCCCCACACTATGCTCCCTGCTCAGGGAGCCTGCTTCCTCTGCCTGCTGCTTCCTCTGCTTGTGTGTGCTCTCTTTCTCTCTCTCTCTCTTTCACAAATAAGTGAATAAAATCTTTAAAAAAAAGTTTTTTAATGGTTCTTGAAAAATACATGAATTTCAGAGGATGAGCAGGATGTGATGATAGAATGAGACAGCAGGCATGCTCATAGGGATAGAAGCAAGGAAGTGTTTATGGATTAACCAATTAACCCATTAAGCCATTAATCCACAATCAGGCATGGCTTCCTGGCAGAATATAGAGTAGGTATGCTGAGTGGTTTATGGTGGAATGTGAGGATGATTATGATAGGTTGAAACCAAGTTATTGAGCATTTTGAATATCAAAATCCTCAATGACTTAGTTTCTAGTCATTTGGAATTATAAAAAAAATTGTGACAGAAGAAAGGATTAATCATACTTAGTACTTTCCTAGAGAAGTTTGGAAATTTAGATACTAGAGTCCGAATTATTTCTAATGAGTTCAGTTGGATAATTCATTTGGAAGGGAAAATTCTACCATGCACAGGTAGCAACATTCTCTTAGTTATACATCAGGAAATATAATTCATAGAATGTTGCAGTGTCTTTCCCTATTAAAGTCAGCAACACTTTTCACATAGAGATCCTGGAAGAGCAATAGGTATTGCCATATATATGTTATTCTTACATAATTTCAATGGAAAATGGCTATATTCTTGGCATTGATGAAGTTTTCAGATGTTAGTATTAGAAAATAACAAGTCTCTGCTCTTGTAGTAATCAGATAAACTTAGTTTGGTTGAGTTTCGCAGTATTTTGGAATATGTTCTGATATTCTTGTTAAGTAATTCCAGTTTAGGTGATTAGGGTTCTTCCCAATGAGACTTTGCCTCATTAGCAACTATGTTACAGATATCTGAATGTTCACTAAGATAAGTGTAATATGCCATTACATAAAATTTATAGTAAATGTTTTATGAGTAACATTTATGAAAAAAATATTGAACCTAGAAAAATTCGTATAATACCAAGTAGAAAAAGACACAGTAATAGCAGCTACCATTTTGAGTTGCCTTTTTAAAGGTCCTTTTATTGTTCAAAGTACTCTACTTACTATTTTACCTGTTAAGTGTGTAACAGATGAGAGGTAGATAACTTGTAGATGGATGCACATCCGGTCAGTGATAGAGTTAGGATTCAGACTTAAGTCTAACTGATTTTGAACCTAATGGTTTTGCACTGTATAAAACTGACAATACAGTCATTTTTACTTTTTTAAATTTCACAGCTTTTATTCAAGTTTTACTGAGATATAATTGACACTTAACATTGTATTAGTTTAAAGCATACAATGTAATGATTTGATGTATGTATATATTGTGAAATGATGACAGTTGACACATATAGCAACTCACATAGTTAAAATTTTTAGTGTGTACTGAAAACTTTTAAATCTACTTTTTTTAGCAATTTACATATATACAATAAAGTATCTAATCAACATTTTGTATATTTAATCTTCAGAACTTACTCATCTTCAAAGTAGAGGTTTATACTCTTGTCTACCCTCACCAATTTATCTACCCCCAGCCTCCATCTCTGATCATTCTTTGTATCTATGAGTTCTTTGTTTGAGGTTCCACATACATGTAAGGTCCTATAGTATTGGTTTTTCTCTGTCTGACTTATTTCACCTAACATAATACCCTTAAAGTCTATATGTTGTTGCAAATGGCATGATTTAATTTTTTTAATGGCTGAATAACATCCCTTTGTGTGTGTGTGTGTGTGTTTATACACACACACCATATTTTCTTTATCCATTATTATAAATAATGCTGCAATGAACATGGGGATACATATATCTTTTTGAATTAATGTTTTTGGGGTATTTTGGCTAAATATCAAGAAGTGGAATTACTAGGTTATATGGTAGGTAGTTCTATCTTTAAGTTTTTTTATAAACTTTTTAAAGTTTTAAGAATTTTATTAGAGAGAGAGAGTGAACAATCATACGCATGTGCATGCCTGTATGTGTTTGTGTGAGGGGGAGAGGGGAGGAGCGGAGGGAAAGGGAGAGAATCCCAAGCAGACTCCACTTGAGTGCAGAACACAAGGCGGGGCTCAATCCCAGACCCCAAATCCATAACCTGAGCCAAAACCAAGAATCAGACTCTGAACAGACTGAGCCACCCAGGTGCCCCTCTTTTTTTTAAGTTTTAGAGAATATGTCATACTGTTTTCCATAGTTGTTGCACTTACATACCCACCAGCAGTGCAAAAGGATTCTCTTTCTTCCATATCCTTGACAACACTTGTTATATATTTTGTCTTTTTGGTAGTAGTCAATAATAGCTATTCCAACAGGTGTGAGGTTAGGGTTAGGGTTGTGGTTTTGATTTGCATTTCCCTAATTAGTGATCCTGAGCATTTTTCATGTGCCATTCGGCCATCAATGTGTCTTTTTTTTGAAAAATGACTATTAGATCCTCTGCCCATTTTTAAATCAGATTTTGTGAGTTATATGAGTTTTTTATATATTTTGGATAGTAACCCCTTATCAGGTATATGATTTGCACATATTTTCTCCTATTTGATAGCTTGCTTTTTCATTTTGTTGGTGGTTTCCTTCACTGTGCAGAAGCTTTTTAGTTTGATGTAGTCCATTGGTCCACTGGTTTATTTTTGCTTTTGTTACCTTTGTTTTTGTCAAATCCAAAATATTCCTTAATATAAGGTCACTTTACTGGGTAAAGTCTGTGTTCCTCTTCCTGCAGTTGCTATTCCCATCATTTACACATTGCTTTTCTCAGTATGATGTCATCAGCATAAGGAAGCACCACTACTCTACGTGATTAAACTTGAATCTCCCCTTGGGTCATCCAACTCCTTGACTCTCCTCTTCCTTATTTGGTCTTCTTCTCTAGTGTTTTATTTTTACTTATTTATTTTTAAAAAGATTTATTTATTTATTTATTTGACAGAGATCACAAAGAGGCTGAGAGGCAGGCAGAGAGAGGGGAGGGGGGAAGCAGGCTCCCTGCTGAGCAGAGAGCCCGATGTGGGGCTCAATCCCAGGACCCCGGGATCATGACCCGAGCCGAAGGCAGCGGCTTTAACCCACTGAGCCACCCACGTGCCCCCTTTTCTGTAGTGTTTTAATGTCATATCAACTCTTCTCCCAAATTCCTGCAATTAAATACTTTTATTTTTACAAACTAACTGCTATGTTTTACTCCTTCAAGATAATTAAATCCTTCTTTTGATCTGTGCTTTGCAACATAAGTAAATAATCAAATTTTATTTGTGAAATTTTACTTCAAAATTACTGGATTAGTAACATAAATATTAAACATTTTGAGTATGTATAATTCTACCTAAATGACTATTAAAATATTTATTTTTTTAATACCAAGGCAACCAGTGAAGAAGGCAAATTAAATTGGTTTTATGTTGCCAATATTACTATCTAATATAGTTTACTCATAATTTCATTCAGATATTACTTTTTAAAAAATTCTTTTTTTTTATTGTAGTTGTTGCCTATTTCTTTAGTACAGGAGGGACTGAAATACAATCTTTATTTTAAACCAGAACATGTGTTAAGCCCAACTGTTACCTCTAGATTAGGAAGTAAGAATCTGTGAGTTACATAAACAGATTAAATTTTGAAACTCTGAGGTGGCAGATAAAGTTCTATATTCCATTTAATTGGGAAGAGCAGGCAAGGTTCAATCCAAAGTACTGTAATTCTGTTAGCTTATTTCTTATATCAAAATATGTAAATGTGCTTATATTTAAAGGACAAAAAGTATCAGCCATAACCAAATATATATAAATTTTCATTTATTATGTTGCTCTTATATTGGTAGATGCTTAGTAAGTGGTTTGTGTCCAAGTTCAAGGAAGGGAGGCTCTCTGATACTAGTTTAAAAGTAGAAAATGGGCTAAATTTGGCCCGACATGTTTGGTCTGCACAGTGTTTTTGAACATTTGCATTAAATTACAAATTAGGTGATATTTTATAAAGATGTCCAGAGTTCATGTTCCTTTTGAAAAATACTGAAGAACTGACAACATGGTACAAAAATGGATTTGAGCTGAGCATTGAGCACTTTTAAGATTTTATTTATTTATCAGAGAGCGAGCGAGCACAGGCAGACAGAGGCAGAGGGAGAAGCAGGCTCCCTGCTGAGCAAGGAGCCCGATGCGGGACTCGATCCCAGCACACTGGGATCATGACCTGAGCCGAAGGCAGCTGCTTAACCAACTGAGCCACCCAGGCGTCCCCATTGAGCACTTTTAGACAGGATATACATTGTCTAGACTGAAGAAATCTCCGTGTAATCTGCTTCATTTATACACGTATTTGTTTGCCTCCTGTAAGAGTCCGAGTTTGGAACATTCAGTTTACACTTACTGTAACATTAGAGTAATGAAATGGGGCACATTGGTTATATGATTTCTTTGACTCTTATTAAATAAAGGTGCAGAGGGCACCTGGGTGGCTCAGTGGGTTAAGCCGCTGCCTTCAGCTCAGGTCATGATCTCGGGGTCCTGGGATTGAGTCCAGCATCGGGCTCTCTGCTCGGCAGGGAGCCTGCTTCCTCCTCTCTCTCTCTGCCTGCCTCTCTGCCTACTTGTGATCTCTCTCTGTCAAATAAATAAATAAAATCTTTAAAAATAAATAAATAAATAAATAAAGGTGCAGAGATAATCAGTAATAGAGTCTGGATTATAATCCAGATCACGTCAGCATTAATCCATTAATACTATGAGAGAGAAGACTTGACATTGTGTCGTGGCACTATCCCTTCCAGATCTTAATCTAACATTCAGTTTTCATAGTTGTAAGTTGAAAATAATCATAATAACATCATGTGATTTTTACAAAGGTTAAATATTATTTGTGTTTGTCAGGTTTTTATCTGCAGAGAAATTCTGACCATTTCTAACAATAGTATGTTTCTTTTTTTTTTAAGATTTTCTTTATTTGATAGAGAGCACAAGAGTAGGGTGAGGGGCAGAGGGAGAAACAGACTCCCCATTGAGTGGGGAGCCCAGTGTGGGACTCGATCCCAGGACTTGGGGATCAGGACCTGTGCTGAAGCCAGAAGCTTAACTGACTGAGCCACCCAGGCGCCCTAACAATACCTTTCTGATTACAACTAGTACATCTTTGTTATTTCTTTATAAAGCAGTGACGTGTTTTAATGAAGTTTTTTCTGGGTTTAACATGACTATCTGATACTTTTTTGTGGATAGTGTTGTTACTCAATATGTTGATAAAATTTTTATAGTAGAGGTATAAATATTTTTGCTTATAAACTTTTTTCATAGTCTTAAATGATAATTGTTTTTCTATATAAGTGATTTCTATACCAGGTGCTGTTTAGTCATGTAAATACTTTTGAATGTGTTAAGCAGGAAAATTAAATTTATGTTATGAAGTATTAAATCAAAGTCCTTTTACTACAGATTTAATAGCATCTGGCTTTATATTTTTTCTAATAAAATTATTTTAAAAATATAAACCAAAATATGCAGATGAGTAGTGTTTATTAACATGATGAGTAAAATTTAACTCCTGGAATTGAAGTAAGAATAACAAAATAATACCACTGACTAATGCCTGATGCTTGGAAGGGTCAAACAAATTGTCTATTATCTTAAATGTTTCTCTGCTTTAAAACTTTAGAGTTTTATTGTGTTACATTTAAAAAGAGTATTTAGTTTAGTTTTATTTTTTCAGAGCACCTTCAAATTTAAGTCCGAGAGTGACATTCATTTGGCAGAACATCATAAACAGGTTCTGTATGATGGGAAACTTGCGAGTAGTATTGCATTTACATATAATGCTAAGGCCACTGACGCTCAGCTATGCCTGGAATCATCACCAAAGGAAAATGCATCAATTTTTGTTCATTCCCCACATGCTCTAATGCTCCAGGTAGGTGAATAGTGGCTTAGTGTAATATTCTCATTAAGCATTAACAGTATGTATTTTACATATTAAACCTTGCTAGTCTGTAGATCTATAGTTGCTTTTCTTTTTCTTTTTTTTGTTTTCTAGTTCTTTGAATGACATTTTTCCTTTCTCCCTTATTTTCTTATTTTATTTTATTTTATTTTTTGGCAATATACTTTGCCCTGGACTAGTCAGTCTTCTTAGTAGGGAATCTGTCATCTCTGTTATCTTGTCTGTTCTATAACCTTTGAAATAAAATTGGTTGATTAGCTGAACAGAAAATTGTTAGACACAAATATATACTTTGCTTTAAAAATGTACTAGTATAATACCCCAAATAAAAATTACTTGAAAATCTTTAAATCTACTAATAATATTTCTTATTCTAAATTGATTTTTGATTTATAGCTTCACATTTTCCATATAAAAATCTCAACTTCAAATTCAAATTTGAAAGTGGTTGACAAAGATTTCAAGTTTTTATTTTATATGTGTATCAAAAATTTTATAATTGAAGGATTTAAAATGTCTATGTTTTTAAATTTTTTCAGAGTTACTTAGAACAAGGAAATAGTGATAACTTTATGCTTCAGAGGTTAATACACATTTTTGTTTTCGAACATAGGATGTGAAAGCTATAGTAACACATTCAATTCATAGTGCAATTCATTCAATTGGAGGAATTCAAGTACTTTTTCCACTTTTTGCCCAACTGGACAATCGGCAACTCAATGACAGTCAAGTGGAAACAACTGTCTGGTAAGTTTTCTTTAAATGTGTAATTTCTTGTAATTTTTACACGCTTAGATTATGCCTGGCATAGTCAATGCTGTGTAAATGTGTTACAATATTTGGTTTTTATCCCTGAAGTGCTAATAAAAGTTTCTTTAGGACTAAGGCAGATATATATTTACACAATATTAAAACTTGACACTTAAAATCATAAAGGAATGACTTCCTTGATAATAAATCAAAACTTCTTACCAGATGTAGCATGATTTTAATACAAATTGAGGAGAAACACTAGTCCCAGCTTTAACCTTTAGAAATGCTTTATGGTTTGGATCATCCATGAAATCCTCTTAACTCATATAAAATTACTAGGGTAAAGTTCATTCCGAAAAAATGTATTTGATAACAGTCACATAATTTATATATTATATATTAGTATTATTTTATACTTATGTTATCATAATATTGGGATAATATTAATCGACATTAGCTTTCTTTTATATATAATTCATATATGAGAATCTAAATCTACCCAGTGGTATATCTGTGTTTATATAAAAATTCAGTTATTTTCTAATTAGGCTTATTTCATGTGCAATTCTGTAGCTTCTTTGCTTTTTATAAAAACATACCTAATGCTTCAAATGCTGATTTAATTTTATAACAATCATTTCTATAAGAAGTTAAATGTGAATTTTTAACTATTTTTACTCTGTACATTGCTATGTTTGGAGAATTTCAAGAAAAAAATATATAGGTAAACATTCATTTTTACTCCAGAAACAATATAGGAATGCTTCCCTAATATGCACATATATACTGAAGTTCTTCATGGGTTATCCAATTTTGAATTGTTGGAAAACCTAGGGAATAAAGCAAAGATGGGAAAATAAATTAAAAGTCCATTGGAATGTAACATGATTTTTTCTTACTTATTATCTAAATAAGCTATTAACAAAATTCTATTTTAATTTCTAATAATACTGTTCCTGTATTGAGACCACCTTTATGTACAGTATAAACATGAATATAAATGGACCTGTACATTTACAACATCCAGCTCTTATCCATGGGTCATTCTTTCTTTTATATCAGTGTAAAGGTTGGAGTCTTGAAGTAAAAAGCTTTGAGGTAAAAAAGGAACCCTGAGATCATGCCCTGCTGTGATACTATTTTGCTATAAGATCTTAAATAATTTCACCGGGGTGAGGGTGGATTTCAACCTGGTGGAAAAATAAAACTTTAAATTTCAGTCCTGGGTCTAAATTCAAAATGTTTTGCTCTTTATCATCTAAGTGAATCATCAATATACATTGTGATCAGTAATTAAAAACTTAGTAAGTTCTATGAAAAGAAGTTGGGGATGAAGTAGTCTGTAGCAAACTCCCATGTGTAATTTAAATATTCCTTATGAATTAATATTGTCTATAATCATTTTAACCATGGAATTTGTTGTTTGTGAAGAAAAATTAGAAAGATTATATAGTTTGAAAATGTTATAACTAAAACTATCATAATAATTTATATCTACGTGAATATCTATTATAAAATCTTAGGGCTAAAATCATATTTTAACAGTTTATCTGATCCATTCATCCAGGGCACATGGATATTTTTCATTGCCTGTCTTCAAAACTCATTTAAATGTTTATATTTTGGTATTTAAACTGTATTTATTTCATCATGGAGGTAGAAGATAATATAAGGGGAGAGTATTCTGATTTTCATTTTCATTTGTTTTTAGTATTTTATATCATTCATCTTAATTTTTCTCTGTAATAAAGAACTTCCAACTTTTGCAGTGATATACATGTTCTTAGTTTAAATCCAACAGAAAACATATAATAAGAAAAGTATCACTGTGCTCTTTGTAATAACACATACCCAATTCCAAGCTACCCTGCATTCATTTATGTGCTATTTTGAATTCTTATCTAATACTTTTGCATTAATTATATCAAAGCCCTTGATGTCTGAGGTTGGCTCTTTTGCGGAAAATTGTGTCTATCAGTAATAAGGTCTTCTGTTATTTCAAATTTTGAAGGGGGCCATTACAGATAAGTGTGTACATGAGTGGTACAGTCTTTTGGTTTTTAAAATGTTAAAACCAAGTTATTAAATGGGACTTCTGTCTCTACTTGAAGAACCCAGGTTCTTAGTTGCAAGGCCAGAGTTGATAGAGTTTCTTGTTTTCTGGCTATATCATATATTTCATTCATATACATGAATGAAATCTTGAAATAGGATATATCATCTTATTTTTAGTTATTATTGTTCTAGATGAATGAGAACCTATTTGAAGTTTTTAAATTTCCAGAGAAATTTTTTTTGAAAATCTGTTTGCATAAAAACTTACGCCAGCAATAATAGTGTTATCTAATATTTCATTACTTTTTGGAGAAATTGAACTAGGCTGTATAATCAGTTACTTCTCTGTCTTCTGTGTTTTAAGGTGAAGCATTTAGTTACCATGTTTCCCCCCCCACTCAGTAGTCCTTTTTTACGAAACTTTATTGTTTCTCTGGTGGCACTATTCTACTTTCCTTAGAAATCTTGATGAGTTTTACTCTACCTAGGGAGCATAGTATTAAAATAATTTATTGAAGGAATAATTTATTTTCTGGAGTCTTTATAAATAGGCTCTGTGTACAATTTTTTTTTTTAATCATGAAGGGTATGTATTATGGTTGTTATATGTGTGGACTTTCAAGTCAGATAGTCTTGGGTTCAAATTCCGAGTTTACTGTATTATTAGTGCACCTTTGAATATGTTAACAATTTTATGCTTCTGTTTCCACTGTTACAAAATTGCAATAATAATAGCACATTGGATTATTTAGATTAAATGTTATAAAATATGCAGATCATTATAGTAAGCACTCAGTACATGTTGGGTTTTGTTAGCATGACAATGGGCTAGGTGATCTATAAGAGCCTCTCTAATACCACGGCTTTATATTTAAAAAATTATATATCATTAATCTTGGAAATTGGTTGTTATAATATGGACTGTATTACTTTATATTTGAACTTCTTTTTATCAATGTTCGTATTTACAATAGAGACTTAAGTAATTAATTAGGACATATTTTGAATTTTAGTTGTAGTGATGAAAACTGGTTTTGAACTATTCATTTTCTAAATATGGTGGCTTAATATAGAGGATGTGTAAATGTGTATATTGGTTCTGAAGTCAATGCCAAGACAATAAAAGCCTAGAAGGGTTTAAGATGATTTTTCTTTAGCTTGGTTTTGGATCTCATATAGCATCCCCTTTAGTACTTAAATTTCCAGGAATAACACATTTTGTCACCTTTTCTTTTAACATGTAGTTTTAGCTTTTATCATGGCACAAAAATATTCACCAACAAAATGAGTAGATAAATATTACTGAACTGAGTTAAATAGCCTGTGGCATCACAACAGTATTTTTTTTTTAAAGATTTTATGTATTTATTTGACAGAGAGAAATCACAAGTAGATGGAGAGGCAGGCAGAGAGAGAGAGAGGGAAGCAGGCTCCCTGCTGAGCAGAGAGCCCGATGTGGGACTCGATCCCAGGACCCTGAGATCATGACCTGAGCCGAAGGCAGCGGCTCAACCCAATGAGCCACCCAGGCGCCCCCACAAACAGTATTTTTGATGTTACCTATTTTTGACAAGTAAATTAGGCCAATATGTAGTTACCATTGTGATTTCTTCTATTCATAATGATTCTTAAGCTCTGAGATCTCCTTGAGTAATTCTGCCAAGTGATCAAAGCTGTTTGGATGTTTTTTTTTTTGTATTTACTTTTTTTTTTTTTCAATTTATTTATTTTCAGAAAAACAGTATTCATTATTTTTTCACCACACCCAGTGCTCCATGCAAGCCGTGCCCTCTATAATACCTACCACCTGGTACCCCAACTTCCCACCCCCCGCCACTTCAAACCCCTCAGATTGTTTCCTTTGATTTGGATGATCAGATACATTGTAATGACAGATCTTTTTCATTTGGTCCACCCTCCTTTTTTTCAGAACATATGTTATTAAATTCTTTATGTGATACGAAATAAATCTTCCTTATTGTGTATTATGGGAAGAATCTGCTTTGAAAATAATACGTTTTCTGGTGCAAGGTATAAATAGACTTTCGTATATCAAATAGCTAAAAATGCACTAATCAAAAAATTCTCTTTAGAGACAGTGTGATGCAATGAGCAAGACTTCCTTTATGTCAGACAGATTAAGACTCAAATCACTGTACTGTACTATCTGATCTTGGGTGATGGGGATTGTTCAAGGGTGTGTAGTAGTAGTAGTACATGGCATTTACTGAGTACTTACTATGTGCTAGTCTCTGTAACTACAGTATCTCATCTAATACTATCTACTGATGAGGGAGAGAAAAACTGAGTAACTCAAGGCACAAGACTTAAGTGGGAGATTAGAACCAGAATCCTAATCCTGAAAGCCTGACTTCAGAGCCCTCACTCTAAATCATTGTGAACAACTCTGAAAATCACTTTTGCCAGCTGTGGAATGAGTTTTTAGAAATGCCAATTTTATCTGACTGCAAAATGAGTTAATCTAAGATAGTATATGTGAAATATCCACCATAGTGTCTGGTACATAATAGACACTGAATGTATTTTCTCTCTTTCCTCAGGAAATACTAGTCTATAGGTGTGATATAATTTTGTATTACTAAAATTTATTTCTGATGCTGTTTTACCTCTAAAAAATTTTACAAACTAAAATTCAATTTTGAGTGATAGTTTAAATGAATTCTTTTAAATATATAAATATTTTTCTCAGAAAATTGTTCCTTTTGTTTTTAGTTATGACACAAGTTGTTTGGTAGACTGTTTGTTGGAACATGAGATACAAAAAATTAGAGAATCCATAAGGAATTTATGTCAGTGATCTGTCATTAAGAATCTTCTTGTAATGTGATGTTAATGACTCGTTAATTTGTTTAGTGAACTTAAATGAAGATGTTTTTCCTTTTTTTTTCCTGAGTGAGGGAAAGGAATGGGGTGGTAAGAGGCAGAAAGTGAGGGAGAGAGAGAATCCCAAGCGGGCTCCAGCCCAGAGTGGAGCCTGACACTGGTTTGGATCTTACAACCCTGAAATTATGACCTGAGCCAAAATGAAGAGTTAGATGCTTAACTGATTGAGCCACTCAGGCTCCCCAAAGATTTCTTTTTCTTAAAATGTATTTTGCTCATCAGTTATTTCAATGATTATCTTGAATTTTGTAAGCCTCTGAATAATTAAGCCATTCCTTTAATTAAAAATTTCATTGTGAGTCATTGTAAAGTCCTGGTTAGCACTGCTGCCATGTGTAAACCAACAGAATTGCCTGGAAATTTCAGTATTTCAGTGAGTACCTAAACCAGATTTTCCCTTACACTTTGAAGTTATCTAAAAATCCTTTGTTCAACCATGTTTTCTGATTGTTAGTTCAGGGAAAATTACCTATTACACATACAGTGTCAAAATTTTATTGTATAGTTTTAATGCAACTGACAAAAAAATGAAATGTGATTGATTTCAGTAGGCAAAAGAAGCGAAATCAGTACCTGTTGATAATGACTGTCTCTCTTACAAAGGTTGTTAATATATGTAGAATATAATATTTTTGTTTCCAGAAGCTTTTAAGTATTTTCAAATATACACCTATCAAATTATATTCCCTTTATATTTTTTCAGAAAGAATGTATGTCACTTCTTATATTTGCTAGTTTGCCTTTTTTTAGTTTACTGAATTATTGATGAAAAATTCTTTAAGTAAAACAGACACAAGAAGTGTAATTGATGTATATTATTACTACTAATAGAGGAGGAAAAAAGCAAAGAAATAATTTATTTGGTAAGATTAAATACAGTAAAGTGGAGTTTATATTGAATTTACCGTGAAAATTAATTTTTAAGAAGTAAAAAATAAAATACAGAATTCTGCCTGAAACATAAGGAAACTAATTTAATGTTCAGATAACTTCTTCTTGTCAGGCAAGTCCTTTATACCCTATGGAGTCTCTATAAAACTCCTAGTATATCTAGAAATTTAATAAATTTGTCAGCTGTCAACAAGAATGGATGTTTTGTTTTATTCTAGATTTATGACTTATGATTTATTGACTTTTCAAATAAGCTGGTGCTTTATTGTCCATTTTAAAGTGTGTGTTTTTTTTTTAAATAAGGAGTGATTGCCTTCACAATGATTCTTTCGTAAAAAGTTCCCTTTAAATTTAGTGAAATGCGTTTTTAATGCTGTGTTAGTGAGTGTTATTTCATTTTAGTACCTTTTTTTGCTCTGTGGAGGTCAAGGCTTTTGCTTTATCTTTGCTGCCCCCACCCCAAAAAGATAATTGCTTTGTCAAAAAGGTAACTGCAAATTATTTGTTGCATAAATTTTGGCAACTATAAGCACATCTTTACTGAATTAGTTGCCTTAATTTTCCTCTAGTTTGTATATCCATGTAATTTCTCCTTTGATATTTCAATCAGTCCGACACAATCTTGTTATTTTTCACATGAAATAGCATTCATTTCTTCTAACTTTTCTCTCTTTGTATTCCTTTTAGAAATAAGAAAAATTCTTCATTCATTTTGGTTTTGTGATAATCAGAGTCTAAAGCTAAAATAAATATTATTTGCTTTTACAAGAACTATTGTCACACGCTGATCTCTTCACTTTCAGAAGCCCAGATTTTCTGATGAAAAGTGGGTATAATACTAAGAGTGTCCCCATTGTTGAGGCTCTTTTTCCTTACTCTTCCCTGGATGTGATGACCAGTATGTGCACTGAGTTGAATCTTTAAGAAAAGAATTAATAAGTCATTATCAGGAGATTCTAGTCAGTTTAGTATTGTAATTATATTTGTTTTTACTTTATTTTGTTTCTAGGTCCACGGTCTTATTACCTATGCTGACAACTCCCAAACTTCTTTTTTTTTTTTTAAAGATTTTATTTATTTATTTGAGAGAGAGAGAGACTGAGAGAGAGCATGAGAGGGGAGAAGGTCAGAGAGCGAAGCAGACTCCCCATGGAGCTGGGAGCCTGATGTGGGACTCGATCCCGGGACTCCAGGATCACGCCCTGAGCCGAAGGCAGTCGTCCAACCAACTGAGCCACCCAGGCGTCCCCCAAACTTCTTTTCTAGTTATCTTCTATTTAGGTCCCTATACCCAAACCATGTAGAAGGTATCACAAAATCAACATGCCTTAAATAAAAACCCCAAACTTTCTTCTCTGCATAATTTCTTTTGCTTTTGATATTCTTTTTATTTTTAAATTTTAGAATTTGTTTTAAATATTTTTAAGATTTTTAAATTTATTTGACAGAGAGACAGACAGAGATGGAACACAGGGGGAGTGGGAGAGGGAGAAGCATGCTTCCCCTGGAACAGGGAACCCAACCTGGGGCTCATCCCGGGACCCTAGGATCATGACCTGAGCTGAAGGCAGACACTTAACGACGGAGCTATCCAGGCGCCCCAAAATTTGTGTTAATTTTTTTAGAGACTTCATTGTTTTAGAGCAGTTTTAGGTTTACAATAAAATCAAGACAGTACCGCGATTTCCCTACACTCCCTTTCCCCACAAATAGATACCCTCTCCCTTATTCAATGTCACTCACCAGAATGACTTTTTTTTTTTTTAAATCAAGGATGAAACTAAATTATTACAGTATAATCATTCAAAGTCTGTAGCATCTCAGAATTCACTCTTGGTGTTTTACATTCTGTGGGTTTGGACAAAAGTATAATGACATGTACCTATCATATAATAACATAAAAAGTATTTTTACTTCCCTAAAAATTCTTTGTGCTCCACTTATTCATCCTTTTGCTGCTCATACTCTCTACCTGGAAACCATTGGTCTTTTTATTGTCTCTTGTTTTGTATTTTCCACAATGCCATAGTTGAAGTAATATAATAAGTAACCTTTTCAGATTGTCTTCTTTCACATAGTAATATGCAGTTAGGATCCCTCCATGGCTTTTCATGATTCAATGTTCATGTCTTCTTAGCACTGAATATATACATTCCTTTGTATGTAGCAGTTTATTTATTCATTCACCTATTGAAGGACATGTTGGTTGTTTCCAAGTTTGGGCAATTATGACTAAAGCTGCAAACACTTTACAGGTTTTTCAGTAGATTTAAATTTTCAACTCCTTTGGGTAGATATCGCGGAGCGTGATTGCTGGTTCATATGATAAATGTATGTTTAGTTTTGTAAGAAACCTCTCAACTGTCTTCCAGAGTAGCCATACCATTTTCTGCATTCCACCAGCAGTGAATGTGAGTTCCTGTGGCTCTTTAACCTCATTAGCATTTGGTGTGTCAGTGTTCTGGAATCTGGCCATTGTAGAAGCTGTGTAGTGGTATCTCAATGTTTTAATTTGCATTTCCCTGATGACGTGATGTGATGCATCTTTTTTATATGCATCATCTTTTTGATGATGACGTGATGTATCTTTTTATATCTCTATTTGTCATCTGTATATCTACTTCAGTGAGGTGTCTGTTCAGGCCTGAGGTTCATTTTTTAGTCATCTTATTTGTTTCTTACTGTTCAGTTTTAAGAGTTCTTTTTATATTTTGAATAATAATCCTTCATCATATATGTCTTTGGCAAATATTTTCTCCCAATCTGTGGTTTGTCTTTTAATTCTCTTTATAGTGTCTTTCCTGGAGAAGATTTTAATTTTAATGAAGTCCAACTTAACAATTATTTCTTCATGGATTGTGTCTTTGGTGTTGTATCTAAAAAGTCATCCCCATACTCAAAGTCTTGTATGTTTTTTTTCTTATGTTATCTTCTAGGAGTTACTTAGTTTTGCATTTCATATTTAGGTTTGTGATCCATTTCAAGTAAATTTTTGTGAAGCATGTTAAGGTCTGTTTTCTGGATTTACTTTTTTCTGGATTTACTTTTTTACTTTACTTTATCATGTGGTTGATCAGTTTTTCCAGCAGCATTATTGAAGACACTTTGTTCCATTTGTCAGAGATCAGCCGACTATTTATTGGTGTCTATTTCTGGGCTCTCTCTTCTGTTCTATCCATTGATCTATTTTTTGTTCTTTCACCAATACCATACTATTTTGATGACTATAGCTTTATAGTAAGTCTTGAGGTTGGTAGTGTCAGTCCTCCAACTTTGTTCTTTAGTACTTTGTTGGCTATTTTTTGCCTCTTCATATAAACTTTGGAATACATTATGATTATCCATAAAATAACTTACTGGGTTTTGGCTAGTATTGCACTGAACCTGTAGATCAATTTGGAAGGACTGACATCTTAGCAGTATTTATTACTCCTATTCATCTACTGGACTGTCCATTTACTTAGTTCATTTTTTATATCATTCTGGAGTTTTATAATTTTTATCACTTAGATTATGTATATATTTTGTTAGATTTACACATAAGTACTTTTGGGGGGGTTGCTAAAGTTAATAATACTAAAGGTTTAATTTCAAATTTCACTTGTTTATAGGAAAATAATTGACTTTTTAAATTAATCTATATCCTGCAAGCTTGCTATAATTTCTTATTAGTTCCAAGAGGACTTTTGTATATTCTTTTGGATTTTTCTATACAGATAATCATACCACCTAAAAAACAAAGACAGTTTCATGTCTTCCTTGCCAATTTGTATATGTTTTCTTTTTTTATCACAATAGCAAGGACTCCTGGTATGATGTGGAGAAGGAGTGATGAGAGGAGACATCATTGCCTTGTGTCTGATCTTAGTGGGAAATCTTTGTGGCTTTCATCATTAAGTATGATGTTAGCTGTAGGTTTTTGTTTTTGTTTTTGTTTTTAGGATATTATTTATTAGAGAGCAGGAGAGAGAGAGCGGGCTTGAGCATGGGAACATGTGGGGTGGGGAGGAGAACGTGGAGGGAGAAGGAGAAGCAGGATCCCTGCTGAGTGGCGAGCCCGTCACAGGGCTCATCGCAGGGCTCAATCCCAGGATCCTGGGATTATGACCTGAGCCGAAGGCAGGTGCTTAACTGACTAAGGCACCCAGGTGCCCCTACCTTTAGAGTTTTAATAGATAGTTTTTATCAAGTTGGGAAAGTTCCTTTTTTACTAAGCATTTTTTTTTTTTTATCATGAATGGTTGTTGAATTGTGTCAAATGCTTTTTCTGCATCTATCGATATGAGCACATCATTTTTCTTTTTCAGCTGTTGATGTGATAGATTATATTAATTGATTTTTGAATCTTTAACTAGCCTTGCATACTGTGGATAAATCCCACGTGATTGTATTGTATAATTCTTTTTATGCTTTTTTGGATACAATTTACCATATTATGTTGAGGTATTTTGTACTTAAGTTCGTGGGAGGTACTGGTCCATAGTTTTCTTAAAATCTTTTTGTCTGGTTTTGGTATTAGAGAGATGTTGGGCTCAAAGAATGAGTTAGGAAGTAATTACTCTGCTTCGACCCTCTGAAAGATATTGTAGAGAATTGGTATAATTTCTTTCCATTTAAATTGTTTGATAGAATTCACTAGTGAACCCATCTGGGCCTGGTGCTTTCTGTTTTGGAACATTGTTAATTATTGAGTCAGTTTCTTTAATAGATCTAGATCTGTTCAGAATGTCTTTCTTTTTGTGTGAGCTTTGACAGGTTGTGTCTTTCAGGTTACCGGTCCTTTTCATTAGGTTATCAAATCTGTGGGCATAGAATTGTTCCTAGTATTCCTTTTTGTCCTTTTAATTTCCACAGGATCTCTAGTTACATCTCTTCTTTCATTTCTGATATTAGTATTTCGTGTCCTCTCTCTTTTTTTTCTTAGGCTGGTTTGGTGCTTAATCAATTTTATTGATCTTTTCAATGAATCACCTTTTTGTTTCATTGATTTTCTCTATTGATTTGCTCTTTCCAGTTGCTTTCATTTATACCTTAATTCTTACTATTTCTTCTCTTATGTTTACTTTGGATTTAGTTTACTCTTCTTTTTCTAGTTTCCAAAGGTGGAAATGTAGATAATTATTTTAGATCTTTCTTCTTTTCTAGGGGTGCATAATAGAGGTTTGAACTAAGGATTCCTGTGTGTGTGGAGAGGTGGTTCCCTATACCACTGCCATCACCAAACAATTCTCTATAACATTAGCTGGTTGTCCTACAATTTAATTCAATTCTCTTTTTTTTTTTTAAGATTTGATTTATTATTTGACAGAGAGAGATACACAGAGAGAGGGAATACAAGCAGGGAGAATGGGAGAGGGAGAAGCAGGCTTCCTGCCAAGCAGGGAGCCCAGTGTGGGGCTTGTTCCTAGAACCCTGGGATCATGACCCGAGCCGAAGTCATACTTAATGACTGAGCCACGCAGGTGCCCCTAATTCAATTCTAATACTGTCTACTTGGAGATAGTGTCAGATCCCACATGTTAAGGGCCCAGTCATAGAAGATTGCTGCTCTGACTTTAGGACACCACTCATAAGCCCAGATTATCACATGTGCTTTTGACCAACTGACTATAGATTGGAAATTTGATCGACCCCCTCCTTGATCTTCTGATGCCAGGTGTTACCTGGACATGTAACAGACTAACTATCAATCAGAGGTTCCTACCACCACCACTTTCAGTTGAATTAATTTGCTAGAGTGTCTCACAGAGCTCAGGGAAATATTTTAATTACTGGCTTTCTGGTTTGTGATAAAAAGATATGATGAAAGATACAGAAGAATGGTTCAATGAACATCCAGATGGAGGAAATGCATAGGGCAATGTATGGGGAAAGGGCACAGAGCTTCCATGTCCTCTCCAGGCATGCCACTCTGTCTCCATCTCCATGCTTACAGATCAGCTCTCTGAACCCTGTCCTTTTGGGATTTTATGGAGATTTTGTTATATAGGTATGATTGATTCAGTCATTGGCTCTTGGTGATTGAACTTGAGCTCCAGGTTCTCTCCTTTCCTGAAAGACTGGGTGGGGCAAGTGGAACTGAAAGTTCCAATCTTCTTATCATATGGTTGGCTTCACTGGCAACTAGGTCTTGTCCTTAGCTGAATTTCAAAAGTCATCTCATTAACATGACAAAAGACATCTTTCTCACACTCATCACTTAGGAAATTTCAAGGGTTTTAGGAGCTTTGTGCCAGAAAGAGGGATGAAGACCAAATATGTATACTGATATTATAAATCCAGTATCACAACATTCAGTGCTGTAAATTTCCTTGTAAGCATTGCTTTCACTCCATTCCAAAAATTATTATCATTTCTTTCAATTATTTTCATTTCTTTCAAAATATTTTTACTATATCATAAGATTTCTTTGACTCATGTTATTTAGAAATGTGCTTTTAATCTTCACATGTTATGGGATTTTCCAGTTATCTTTCTGGTTTTGATTTCTAATTATTAATTTTATTGTGATCTGATAGTAGACATATATGATTTTTTATTCTCCTTAATAAATAAAGAGAAAATTTAATTTGTAAGATGCCATTTATAGCCCTGAATATGATCTTACTTAGTGAATGTTCCATGTGAGCTTCACAGAAATGTGTATTCAGCTGTTGTCAGATGAAGTCATGTATAGATATCAATGATCTCCAGTTATTTGTTGGTGTTGTTGAGTTGAGTGATGTCCTAACTGATTTTCTGCCTGCTGTATTTGTCTATTTCTGAGAGAGGGGTGTTGAAGTCTCCAAGGGTGACAGTAGATTCATCTGTTTCTTCTTGTAGTTTTAGTGGTATTTGCCTCACTAGTTTGATGCTCTGTTGTTAGGCACAGACACTTTAAGAAATGTAATGCTTTTTGAAGAATTGACACCTTTATCATTATATAATGCCCTTCTTAATCTCTGATTACTTTCCTTGCTTTGAAGACTCCCCTATACAAAGTTAATGTAGGTACCTCTACTTTTTTTGATTATTGTTAACATGGTATATTTTTTCCTATATATACTTTAAATCTGTATGTGTCTTTATATTTAAACTAGGTCTATTTTAGACAACATATAGATGGATTGTGTTTTTCACTTTATCCTGACAGTTTCTGACCTTTAATTGATGCATTTAGACATTGACATTCAAGTTGATTATTTTTGTAGTTGGATTAATAGCTGCCATGTTTATTACTGTTTTATATTTGTTCTCTTGTTCTTTATTCCTGCTTTGATCTTCTACTGTTTTTCTGCCTTTTTGATTTTAAGTAAGCATTTTGTATAATTCCATTTTGACTCCTTTCTTAGAAGCACATCAGTTAAAATTACTTTATTAACCTTTTTAAATTGTTGCCACAGAGTTTGCAACTAAATTCTACTATCAACAATATACAACTGCATGGGTATTGTGTGTACTTCATATCAACAAAATAATCATTCCTTCTTATTCCTAGTATCATTCATATGTCATTAATTTCATATAGAAGCATACATAGGCATATATACATATGTATAAGTATACATGATGAAATACAGTGTTGCTGTTACTATTTTGAATAAACTGTTGTATATTAGATCATTTAGAATTTTAAAAAAGTTTAAAAAAAATAGAAGTTTTCATTTTACCTTCACTATTCCTTCTTTAGTGCTCTGGTTTTCTTTATATAGATCCAAGTTTCTGAACTTTATTATTTTTCTTCTTGCTAAAGAAATTTTGCTAACATTTTTTTGCATGCTAGGTCTACTAGCAACAGATATCCTCAGTTTTTGTCTGAGAAAGTCTTTATTTTTCCTTCACTTTTGAAAGATAATTTTTCAGAGTAGAGAACTTGAGGTTGCTGGGTTCCTCCCCTCCCCTACTCCATCACTTTAAATTTTTTACTCCATTCTCTTGCATGGTTTCTGAGGAAAAATCAGATGTAATTCTTATCTTACTTCCATTCTTGGTATTGTGTTTTTTCCCTTTGGTTTCTTGTAGTAATCTTTTGTTATATTTGATTTTCTTTAATTTGAAAATGATATACCTAGGTATAGTTTATTTTGACTTTTATCTTGATTGGTGTTCTCTGAGTTTTCTGAATATGTGGTTTGGTTTCTGATAAAAATTTTGGGGGAAATTCTTAATCATTGTTTTTAAAAAATATTTCTTCTGTTCCTTTCTAGTATTCTTCTCCTTCTGGTATTCCCATTATGTGTATGTTACACATTTTGTAGTTGTCCCACAGCACTTGGTATTCTTTTTCTTATTTAGTTTTTGTTCTCTGGTTTTGGGTTTTTGAGGACTCTGTTGATATATACTTGAGATTACAGATTTTTCCTCACCCATGTTCAGTCTACTAATATACCCATCAAACACACTTCTCATTTCTTTTGCAGTATTTTTTACTGATAGCATTTCTTTTTTGTTCTTAGGAATTCCATCTCTCTGCTTTTACATTGTCCATTTGTTCTTTTATGATGTCTCTTTTATCATTAGAGCCCTTACCATAAGGGCTTAGCATAATTTTTTCTTGATAGTCAGACACCATGGACTTGGTAAAAGGAACTGCTATAAAAAGGCCTATAGGAATGTGGTGGTGAGGTGTTGGGGAGAGAAAGCATCCTCAGCCTTGTGATTAAATACTGTTTTTTGTTTGTTTGTTTGTTTTTAGTCAGTTTATGCCGCTGAACTAGAAACTTCACAAGTGTTTCTCAGGGTTTTTTTCAGCCCTATTGGGTGGGAAAAGATGACTGTAGTTGGCTATAGTTAGATATTTCCCTTCTCTCAGTCATTTGGGCTCTTAAAATACCTCAGCAGGTTAGGATTGGTTAACTAGTTTCTCCTGAGGGCAGGCCTTGTTAACAGATTGCTCTGGTATATTTCAAGTTCATTTTCTTTTCCCCTGGAAAGCCCGGGAGGATTTTTCTGTTGCTTAATAAAATCTGGTTGATCTCCTGGAAATAAATCATACTACAAATGTAGAGTCCTCTCTCTGGAGGGGCTGAAATCACTGAGATTCTGGCAATTTGTCAATTACAGTTTAGTTTTCCCTACCTGGGCACTGTTTGCCATAGTGATGTCCACTTGTGTGTCTCTGCTCCAATAATCCATGACTCCCTATAGTTTGCTCTTTGTCTCCCAAATCTTTAGGGCATCGGTTTGCCTTGTTCTTCTCCTCTCTTATTGGATCCTAGAAGAGCTGTTGATATATATCAGTTTGTTTAGCTTTTTACTTGATAGAATGCATGGACTTTTGGATTCCAGGATTTTTACTTTCAGAACCAGAAACCTCTATGTTACTTTGTTTCATCTCTCTTTTACTACTGGTTTGCCCTGAATTTGAACAGCATTATAGAAGTGTGCAGCACAGTGAGGAAATTGAAGGACTAGCGTTTTGACAACAGAAATGAAAAGAAGGGCCCCACAACCAGAAATTATTGGGGAAATCATGGAAAGGGAAGAACCTGGGAAGTCGCTCAATAACATTATGTATGAATTCAGCTCTGAGCCGTACCTTTGTGATTTTGATCCAAATTAGAGGTCTAACCATTACAGTAAAGCAAAATAAAGAATCAAAAGTCATTCAGGTTCGAAAGGAAAAAAATCGAGCTGTCCCTTTTACAGATGACATGATTGTCTATGTAAAAAATTCTTAAGGATTAATACACTCAAAATTCTAGTAAGTAAATTCAGAAAATTTGCAAGAGACCAGTTTTTCATACAAAAATAAATTTTTTGTGCATTAACAATGTATAGTAGGATACCAAATGAAAAATACCTTTAACAATAGCTTTAGAAATTGAAGAAAGTAAGTTAAGTATTGAAAATATCAATGTCCAAAACATGTAAGGATCTTTGTGCTGAAATCTATAAATTGCTGATGAAAGAAATGAAAGTATTAATTAAATGATGAGATATATTGTGCTCATGTATAGGAAGACACAAAATAGTAAAGATGTCATTGAAGAGACCTATAGATTTAACACAATACCAATTAAGATCCTGGCTAGCTTTGTTGGTTGATATACGCAAGGTGATTCTAAAATTTAAATGAAAAGATAAAGTAACAAGAATAGCTGAAATGACTTTGAAGAAGAATTCCCTTACTTTGAAGTAAGGAAATAATACTTACTGGCTTTAAGATGTACTATAAAGCTCTAAGAAAGAATATAGTATATGATATCAGCAAGGTGATAGACACATGTTTCTTTACAACAGAATAGAGTCCAGAAATAGTTTTGCACATATATGGACAATTGATTTGTAGCAAAGGTGCAAAATCAGTCTAAGAGAGGAAGGATATTTATATGCCAAAAAATGGTTCCTGATCTAACCTCACACCTTAAAAAAATTAACTCAAAATTAACTCTAAATCTAAAATATAAAACTATTGAACATATAGAAGAAAGCCTATAGGGCAGAATCTTTGTGATCTAAACTAGGCAACATCATTTTAGACATGATAATAGAAGGATGTACATAAAAGACAAAAATTGATAAATTTGACTTGGACTTCATTAAAGTTAAAATCTTTTAGTTTTCCAAAGATGCAACAAAAAGACATGTTACAGACTGGAGGAAGATGGTAGAAAAATTTTTACTTGACAAAAGACTATATCAAAAATATGTAAAGAAGTCCCTTAAGCTTTAATAGTGGGAAAACATAAAATTCAATTTAAAAAATGGGCTTAAACTTGAACAGACACTTGACCCAAGAGGATATAAGGATGTCAAAATAGCACATGAAAAGATGTTCAGCATCATTAATCAATAGGGTAATGTATATTAAAACTAGTTTAAGATATAGCTACACACTTAGTAGAATAGCCAAAATAGAAAATACTTATGGTGCCAAGTGCTAGCAAGGATGAGAAGCAACTGGAATAGATTACTGGTGCTATTGCCAAGTGGTACAGCCACTCTGGCAGTTTGGCAGTTTATTACAAAGTTAAACATACACAGTTACCTTCTTATTCAGCCTCTCTCCTCATAGGTTTGTATTTATGAGAAATGAGTGAAAACTGTGTTCCCACAGAAGCCTTTATATGAATATTTATAATAGTCCTATTCACAATTGTTAACTAGGTACAACTCAGATGTACACAAAATGTGGTAATCCATTTGTAAAATGAAATACTAGTCGGCAATTAGAGGAATAAACTCTTGACATACACAGCTACTTGGGATGCGTCTCAGAGGCAATATATTGAGGTCAGAAAGACAAACTCAGAAGGATGCATATGTATGATTCAAGTTATAGGACATTGTTGAAATGTCAGAACTGTAGTGATAGATAAGAGATGAGTAGTTATTCAAGATGATGGGAGTTGGAAGGATGTGATTATAAAGCTGAGAAGGGATAGGATAAATGAAGGTTTTTCTTGGTGTGATGGAACTGATCTATATCTTGATTGTGGTGCGGTTATACAAATCTACAATTCTGTCATTTTTAGAATTGTATACACAAACACAAAAGAAAAGAAAGAATAAAAAAAAGTCAGGCTTATTTTGCCTGATTATTTAAAAGATAATTAAAAACAACAGAAAATTCCTATAAAGCCTGAATACGAAATAAGTATTTCAGCTTTTTGTGCAGTCAGCTGTTACTATTTTCCTTATTGGATAATTTTAGCACCTCCAGGGTGGACTTTTTAACCCTGCTTCTGTTAAATAGGCTGGGCTTGGCTGAAAATGGAGCTAGCACCAGGATAAAGGACTGGCCATTTGGCCTTCCTGCTGTGGCATATTTTGATCTTGAATGGCATTGGAGGATGCATGCATAGTTAAGGTCACACATGTGTCATTATGACCTCTCTGTCTCACTTTTGAAATTTTGAGCTACTTGGGTGTTAGGAGGTTACATCATGAAATTTCTGAAGTATTCATGTATCCATGGATTACACATTACTGTAGTATGTCTACTCAATTTTCATAAAGGGACAAGCACATTTAGAGTATTATAAGTGGTCATTTTTCAGTTGGGATTAAATTGAAAATAGTAGACTTTGAGAGTTATTTCTGCTACAATAGAGCCTTTTTATTAAGTATCTTTTGTTTTTTTAGAGTTATGAATGGAGCTGATCAAAAGGCTATTTTGTTCTCAAACTATGTTAATACCAGTAGATACTATATAATATACAACTACGTCATAAGAGGTTTAGAATAAGTTCCTTTAGAAGTAAAAATTTTAAAATTTTGTTTCCTACATAAGAAAGATTTTGAGATATTTCAGTTATAAGTTTATAAACTTAGACTTTTTGGCTATATTTGGTCAGAAATAACATATCAGATGAAACATAAAGTCATAATCTGTTACCAGAAGAAGGTAAAAATGTGTAATAGCCTGATTAAAATAGGGCCTTTAAAGAATACTCTTAAATAGCCATGACAGTATTAGCAATTCCAATTTATAAGGCTGCCTGTTTCCTTATCAGGCTGTAAGAAAAGGTAGAAATTACTGAGATATTTCCTGGCTAAAGGCAGGCTTAGTGATTTCATGTGCTACCAGTGTATTCCATCTGTCCTTACATTTTACTGTGCTGCATTTCACTGTTTTCCTTATTTTACTCTGCAGATAAATGTATTTTACTTATTTCAGCATGTATCTCCACTTGATTTCCACTGATGAATGTGACAGTTTGCGTATCAGGTTCATTGCATTCATAGGAGGTAGGCAGTGTTCTTTTAAGAGCGCATCTTCAGGAATACATTGTCTAAAAGTGACCATTAGATGTACCTGTAATTAGAAATTTTGGTTTAGAGCTTTCTGATTTTGAACTGTGAAGGAATTTAACTCTTCTAACTTTTGTGAGGCTTATTTTTCCATGTGTGTCACTAGAAATTAATTGCCTTGAGTGAGAAATTATCTTGGGTATGGACTTGAGTTGATTTCTTTTACAGTTTTGTTCCTGCTGTGATCACTCTCATCTCAGAAAAGTTTTCTAGTCAAAAACATAGCATAGAAACAATGGTATTAGATATTTTGTATAATTTTAATCATCCTTTGCAAGATTTCAATATATCTCAATAACAAATTAGGCTACATGAAAGATGAAACCTTAGAAAAAGTCAAGAGTTACCCTACTGGGACCTTAATCTCAATGGAACTTAATCTGCTTCTGAGTTTGTTCTGGCAATTACTTAGTCCATAGTGTTTCTTAAGATATTAAAAACACCCTTTTAAAAGGGGAAGAGGTGTTGGATCTTGGGCAGTCTTTAATTTTTTACATTATATACATTATTTACATTATATCAGTATATTTAAGCAGTTCATCTAACTGAAGTACTTGGCTTGTTTCAGTACAAAGCAGATTGAAAAGCCAGTTTCTATATTCTAAGAACTTGTCTTTGAACTGAACTTAGGTTACATATTCAATCTTAATAATTTCTGTCATATATTCGGTCTCTCCTTATGATATATTACATCTTTAAATAATGAAATATGTCAAAGATAATAAAACTTTTAGGATCACATGACATGAGTTGTCCACACTAGTTACTTTTAAAAAATAAATAATGGACAAACTGAAACGGATAAAGTTACATTAAAATCAAATCCAAATCTATATATAAATTTTAATGGAACCTAAATATAGTACATATTTTTCATTAGAAACAGAAGTTAGTCATGTTCATGCATAGTTATTAAATATTCTCAGGTATTTGTGGGTGAAAACTATGTGGGATTCTTTAATTATATGGACCAGAAAGCTCTAGAGAGATAATAAATATGCTGTCATTAGAGGTATTATTATACTATTTTCTTCATTTTTCCTAAGGCCTAGCACTTTATGTTACTTGAAATGAATACTATTGTCTAATTTAATGGGAGCTTTCTAAGAACTGGAAGATGGTAATTATATTTTAAAAATAACAGTATAGATTGTTAGTGTTGTTTTCCTTAAAGGGAGACAGGATTATTAAACACCCTTAAACTATTCCTGAAGTAGAATTGCTACGTATAGAACACGATATGTTATAGCACTGTCTATTGAAAAGTTTAGCAATTTTATTTTATGAGCTAAAAGTTACTATGCTTTTTGTTTGTCAAGTAAAAGATTCCATGAAAATCTGTTTCTAGGTATTGCTATACTTTTCAAGAGAATCTTCTATGTTGTGTATACTAGTCTTGGCTGACACAGATACTTGGTTTTGGGTTATCCTATATACTTAGATCCTCTGCAGATGAACTGATGTGTCTAGACAGGAAGTGGTATGTAGGAGATATAGGAATGGGCTGAAGTATCCTTTATATTTGCCTTTGTATCTAGGGGAGTTGGAAATAGGCAAGAATGGAGAGAAATTTTGTATGGCAGTACACAGAATTTTGCAAGTTTATTGTGAGCCCCGCAGCAATCCGATGCATTTTAGTTACTGGTAAGTTTGTTAAATTATGTTTGAAAATGTAACTCTTCGAAGATGGCCATCTATTTACTATTACATCCACCATGTCAAATATACCTATTTTAAAGATTTTTTTTTTTTTTAAAGATGTGGTATTGCTATTGCATTCAGTTTTAGGTATAAATGTAAAATACTTTCGCTAGTGAATGCATTTGACTTTTCAATTGTTGTTGTAGCTAAAACTGAAGTGAAATTAACTTTATATGGGTTAGCATAGTCATGTGTTAAGATTTGGGAATAAAATTAATATTTCTGATTTTGTAATGGAACTCCACTGTGAAGAGAAGTCTGAGCTAATTCCTTAGATGTTTGAGAAAGTAGCGCTTCTGATAGAAAAGTATAAGAAAATCCATGGTAATTTTATATAGAGGGTGATTGTTTTATAAAAAATATTTTTTTTTGCATTTTTTTTTTTTATGGACCATAGGAACCATAGGCATTTCTTTTTGGCAGTGCTGGTTTTTAGGAATTTTAGTCATCTTTCCCCCTACATCATTAAGTTAAGTGTAGGTAAGAATTCCATGAAAAGATTAGGACATTGTGTAATCTCTGTGCAGTAGTTTCTTTATTCTTCTCAAACATTTAGGTAGAAATATTTTGTGTAGTAATACCTGTGCAGTTATTTGTGAAGTGGCTTTTATCATTGATACAATTCATTAAAAATGGAATAGATTGCCTAATAACTGTTCTTCCTTACAGAAATATTAAAAAAATCCCCAAAGATTCTTTGGTAGTTGTGGTTTATTTGTAAATGTCTAACTTTAGGACAAAGTAAAAGGACATCTTTGACTTGTGATACCAGTTAACTTTTTTTGTGTGGTTTAAAGAAATAGAGCCAATTAATGTAATTCAATTTTAATTTCCTGTAATGAAGTACTTTATTTCCAGATATACTCCAGTTTTTTCTGACTAATGTCATGTAACCCATTAAACTATTAGTTTTTATAATAACAATAATTTTGCTATTGATTCTTTCAATGAGAATATTTCTGATTTGAACAAGAATAGCCACATTATCGGAGAAATGTGTTGTCAATTCTATTGAAACCAGAAGAGAATAACTTGAGAGAATAAAATCACTTTTGGACTTTAGTTTTTTCAAGTTTTCCTCTTTAACAGATTTTCTTAATTCCTTGCAGTAATGAGTACTGGTGAATTTAAAATATATTTAGAAATTTGTGGTTTTACTCTTTCTTATGAATATAAATAGATAATTTAGGGTACATTACAAAATACAGCAAATAGATATTTTAATTGCTGATGAAGTTTGGCTTGTCACTTATTATAAACTACAATAACCATATACAATGAAGGAATATATATTTTCTTAATTAGGAATGCCATCGTGTATTAATGCTGCTAGTTGAAAAAATCTCAGTATAACTTTGTGAAGTAATATATTATCAAAGCTTAATTCAATGCAGTCATTTATTTTTCTTTTGTTTTCTTCTTTCATTCAACAGACACATTAAGGGCTTTATCTTTGGGCACTTATCTTTGTGTGCTTTTGTGTGTTTGTGTATACATTGTGTAATTAACTGCCACTTTCATTTCAATATTATACAGATCATTTGTTTTTCTGTTCCTGTGAGCTTTCCTGAGGGCATATATGGACATATTAAATAACATGTTGCATATTTCTCTGGATATTTTCTAAAAAAAAATAAGATTTTTTGAAAAATAGGTCTAAATGAAAAGTTTATTTTAAAAACAGGTGTGTTTTTCCAAAGCAATATCACATACGTATTTAAAATTCTCTAAGATAGTATGTTCTTTAAAAGAATACTATGATGAAAGTCTTTATTGTGGAGAATTGATGTATTTGTGCGTATGTTTCTTATGTTAGATTTACTTGAAGCTGGTAATGTACATATGTGTGGATGACCTTCAGTGTTTGACTTTGGAATATAAAAAAATATGCATTTATGTTTTGATTTATGATACTTAATTTTAAAGAGATGAGACTAGTTTTCTCATGCTTGTGAGAAAATATATTCCTGTACAATATAAAATATAATAATCATTGTCAGCAAAATTAGATTAGATTTGAATTTGGTTGTTATCTTTTGGCATAATAAAATTCTGAAATGGAACACTGTGTTTATAATCAGCATTTGATGATTACATAATGAAATTATCTGTACTTTACATGCAGTGCTACTCTTTTGGCATTCCTGGTTGAACTACTTAAAAGTTCAGTAGCCATGCAAGAACAGATGCTGGGTGGAAAAGGCTTTTTAGTCATTGGCTACTTACTTGAAAAGGTAAGTGATATGTGTTGATGGTTTTATTGTGTTATGTTCATAGCTGAACTGACAACCCCTAACTATATTTTCTCCATACTTTCTCTTTTCATGTACTACTCATTATTGTTGGCTCATTCACAAATATTTACTTTTATATTTTGTAGTGAGACTTAAATGTAGACATTGAATTAAATTGGGAGCAGGGAATCTATATAAATAAAGAATTTTGAGTAAAGATAGAAACTAAACAAATCTTTTTTCCTTTGTCTTTATTTCAAAGTTACAAGTATTTCCCCTTAATTCTTTTATCTAGTTGTTTCTTTGCTATTTTTACATTCAAACTAGGTTTCTTAGAAAAGTTTTGTCCATTTTATTTTACATGGATTTTCTAAATTTTTATTTTACATGGATTTCCTTAATCAGTTATAAAGTGAACAATCTTTCTTTTGTAATAAGCAAAACATTAGTTTGTGATTTGTCTCTGCTTTTCATATATCTGATTATTTAAGGTAGCTTTTCTCTAATCACTACATAATATAAGCAATACAAATTAGATGGACTTAATTTTCCTCATTTTGTGCCATTTTTTTCTTGTGTGTGTTTTTTTTTGTTTTGTTTTGTTTTGTTTTGTTTTGTTTTTTAATGACCTTCTTTGCTTTAGTCACAACTGTACTAATTCTGGTAATGAATCCTAGGTTTCTGATTATGGTCTCATAAGAATCTGGTTGTATCATGTGATTTCTTTTCAAAATTAAAGGGGAAGGTCATGAATATAAGTATTGGCCTTTTTCTTTCCTAAGGAGTATCTGTCATCCACATTAGTTCTCTCAAACCTGTTCTATCAGTTAACTCTAACACCGAGCTGCTCTGAAAATGAACTATTTGAGAAATAATAGAGGTGAGGTCTCAAGTTAGAGGAATAAAATTATTTTTCCCTTGAAAAGACTTTTGGAGATAGTTTTTTCAACTCCGATTGCTCTGCCTTTGAAATCCTATAACCTATCTTTGCTTCGAAGTAAGCAAATCCTATATCTTTGCTTCGAAGTAAGTATTCTTCTTTCTCGAAGGACTGGTGATTGAGGAGTGGTATGTTATTAAATAGATCAGTCATTTAATCAGTCATTAAATAGATCAATTTTTTAGGGAAAATTAAGCTTCTCATTAGATATTTGGTTTTATTGACAACTATTTTTTTATATCTAGAGTATTAAGAGTTGTTTAGAAGATTTTATGTTGAAATATGTTTTACATGAATTAGGTATTATGAAATGCCTTTGTGATTTTACTGTGTATGACAAGATCAGTAACAGGAGCTACCCCTTGAATATTCTTTTCATCTATTTGCTGTGAGTTTACCAGTATAATTCTAAAGTGAGCATTCCTTTATAGTTAAAACTTAGCTTAAAATAAGAAATTCAGTGAGGGGTACCTGGTTAGCTCCATCAGTAGAGCATGTGACTCTTGATGTCAGGGTTCCAGGTTTGAGCCTCAAGTTAGACATAGATATTACTTAAAAATAAAATCTTAAAACAATTTTAAAAATTAGAAATTCAGTAAAAGGACTTTAAATTAAAAAATGACATTATAATCAGTTCTTCTTCTTTCTCAAAATTAATATCCTTAAAATTATATTGTCAAGTTTGGTATAAAATATTATTTCATTGTGGTTTTAATTTGTATTTGTGGAAAATTGGGTAAGATGGGACATATTATCATATTACTTATAGTACATCCACTCTTTCTTTTTTGTGGAGTAATTATTTATGTCTTTTGCCAGTTTGCCCAATTTCCTTTGAAGACCTCCCCACTCCTAGGCTACCTGAAATCTACTTTGGACTCTGATTTGGTGTACTCTAGATATTTCATATAAGTGAGGTCATATATTTTGTTTTTTTGTGTCTCATTTCATGTGCCATAATGTGTATAACTTTGATCCATGTTGCAGCATGTATCAGTACTTTCATCCTTTTAATTTATATTAATTGTTGTATATGACACATTTTGTTTATAAATCCAAATGTCAATAGATATTTGTGTTTTTCCCACCTTGATGTTATGAATAAAGCTGCTGTGAATGTTCATGTACAAGTTTTTGTGTGGACATATATTTTTATTTCTCTTTGGTAGATACCTATCTGTGAATTGATTTGCTGGGTCCTATCGTTACTCAATGTTTAAACACTTGAGAAACTGCCAGATTGTTTTCCAAAGTGGCTCCATCATTTTACATTTTCATCAGCAGGTTTCTAGTTTTTTCACATCCTTGCCAACATTTGTTAATTGTCTTTTTTTTTTTATTCTAGCTTGTCTTAGTGGGTGTGAAATGACATATCATGTTTTGTCTGCAGTTCTGTGATGTCTAATCATGTTTAGTATCTTTTCATGTGCTTATTGGCTATTTGTATATTTTCTTTAGAGAAATGTCTATTTAAAATTTTTGCCCATTAAAAACATTGTATTTTCTTTTCATTATTGAATTGTAGCAATTTTTTATTCTGTACACCAATCTTCATTTGATATATGATTTGCAAAGATAGTCTTATATTCTATAGATCAAATTATGTTTTAATTTGCATTCCCCTGATGACAAATTAAGTTGAACATTTTCATACATTGTCTTTTGGTAGTTATCCTTTTTTGGTAAACACCTGTTCAGAGTGTTTGCCCTTTTTCATTTGAATTGTCTATCATTTTTTTATTGATTTGTGGAAATCCTGTTTTTATGACAGATATGAGATCTTTGTTGGGTATGTATCATGAATATCACTTTCTTGTGGCTTGCTTTTCCGTTCTGTTAATGACGTTTTGGTGAATGGAAGTCCTTAATTATCATAGATGTCATGTTTCATTTTCTTTTAGTATTATCCCATTTTGGACCCTAATGTATCCCAAAGCCACAAGACTATTCTATGTTTTCTTCCTAAAGTTTTGTTTTACTTTTCACATTTGTATTTACAGTTCATCTAGAATTAAATTTTGTGTAGGGCGTGAGGCATAAGGTCAGATTTCTCTTTTAACCTCAAGTATGTAGTAGCTAGCTGGCCTGGAACTGTTTATTGAAGTTGACTTCCCACTGTATCACAATTTAATTTTTGCTATGAATCTGATGACCATTATATAAATGGGATCATTTCCAGAATTGATCTGTTGTGGGTTTTCCCATTTGAGGCAGTACAGCACTATCATAATTTGTATGCCTTTTTAGTGTATTTTGATATCTTATAGTATTTGATATCTCATAGTGTGTCATCTAGTTTTATTGGTCTTTGAGATTGCTTTGGCTATTCTTGGGTTTTTGCATTTATACACACACAAATATAAATGTAAATTTATATATATATAAATATATATAAATACACATATACACACACACATATATATATATATTCCTTTCAATTTCCATCAAAAATGCTAGAATTTTCATTGTATTATACTGATATCTTGATATTAAACCATCCAGTTCATACATTTAGTGTTTTCTTCTATTTATTTAGATCTCTTTGGTAGTTTTCTGTGTAGAAAACTTTCTTTTTGCTAGATTTATTTCTAGATAACTTGAGGTTTTTCAAATGTTGGTTTTTTTATTTGTCCCAGAAATATAGAAATATAATTGGTATTTATATCGACCTTTATATACTCTTCTTTTATATTGCTCTTCTTCTATTAATTCTAGTAGTTCGTTGATTTCTCAGAAGCATTTGTTTATAGAAAATCTCATCATCGGAGAATGGCCGTTTAATTTTTTCTTTCCAGTATTTATTCTTTTATGTTTTTCCCTTGATATTGCTAAGACTTCCAGTAGAGTGCTGAACAGAAGTTGTAATAGTGAGCATCCCTATCTTATTTCAGATCTCATGTGCAAAGCTTTCAGTAATCATCCACTAAGTATGGCTTATGCTGTAGGTTACTTTTGTAGATTTTTAAATCAAATTAAGAAGCTCTCTACTACAAGTTTGCTAAGAGTTTTTTTTTTTTAATCATAAATAGGTGGTAAGTTTTATCAAACACCTTTTTTTGCATTATTGGAGATAATTATGATGTTTCTTCAATTTTTTCTTAGTTTAGTGAACTACATTAATTGCTTTTCATATGTTAATCCATCCTTATATTCCTGGAGCCCTATTTAGTTTTAGATCCACCCCTATTCCATTCAGTATTTTTTCCTTAAAATGGCTCATGTCAGTGTCACCAGTAGTCTTACATTCTTACATCTTAAGATTCTCAGTTTTCATCTTATTTGACCTATTAACATTTCCGTTCTAAAAGTCTTTCCTTTTTGAAATGCTCTTTTCACTTGTATTTTGTGACGGCATTCTTTCTTTGTTTTCTTCCTACTTCCTTGGTCTCCTGTTTTATTCTTTCCTACTAGTGCCTCTTCTTTCTAAATTTTCAAGACTGATTTTCCTCTCAAATGATTCATCCCTCAGTTTTCTCTTACTTAATAGCATTGCCATTCACCAAGTAGTTCAGACCAAAAATTTTAATCTTTTTGACTCTTTTCACACACTAAGTTCATACCCTACTAATTATGTTGGTATGAAAATATACCCAGAATGAGTGACTGCTTCCTACTTAAAACCCTACTCCTTTCTGTATCACATTGATATCATCGTATTTCAAACAGTCATCTTTTCTTTCACTGTCGGTTATCCACAATCTGTTTTTCACTTGCAGTCAGACTAGTCTTCCTAAAATGTCTCAGACCTTACTGCTCCATCCTTCTGAGGGTAAATTAATAATTCTCTTACCTCTGACATCATCTCTTATCATGCCCCTTTTTACTTTGTTGCAGACACTGGCCATGCAAAGGCCTCTCCCTTTCCCTTAAAAACTAAAGTGTAAGCATGAGTCCATCTCGGGACTTTTGCATTTTCCCATTGCTTTCATTATTCTTTTTGTAGATATCCAAAATGGATTGGTTCTACACTTCATTTAGGATTTTGCTAATGACACCTTATCAGAGAAGTCTTCCCTGATCACTCTAAATAGAATATCACCCCTTCTTACATAACCATCACTAACTGTCTCCCTACTCTGCTAATTTTTTTACATCACGATTCTGACTTCTTTTTGTACTTGCTTATTTTCTGCCTCTTTTCACTGGAATGTAAGCTTCAGCTTAATGAAAGCAGGGACAGTATCACTTTTGTTCTCTTGCCACGTCTTCAGCACCTAAAGAAAGAGTGCCTGCCTTAATAAATATTTGTTGGATTTAATTGAATAAGTGAAAAGCATTTGCATCCTTGTCTGAGTACTTCAAAGAATATGTTTTTTACCTTCCCAGATGAATAGTCACACTTTTTTATTTTTAAAGATCAGTTGCGGGGCACCTAAGTGCCTTAGTGGGATAAGCCTCTGCCTTCGGTTCAGGTCATGATCCCAGAGTTCTGGGATCCAGCCCTGCATGGGGCTTTCTGCTCAGCAGGGAGTGTGCTTCCTCCTCTCTCTCTGCCTGCTTCTCTGCCTACTTGTGATCTCCGTCTATCAAATAAATAAATAAAATCTTTTAAAAAAATATAAAGATCAGTTGCTGGGTTAATAGTATAGATAATAAAGATTCCATTTTTATTTTATCATCAACTAATAATTAGCTAATGGTTAACCGTCCCTTAGCTTTATTTCCTTGTCTCAGAAGGTATAACTTAGTTATCAAGGAAGGTAGTCTAATGATGAGAGGCTTTCTTACTCATTACATTTAGACTATTTCATGAACAAATTTTGAGGTACTTTGTTTTCTTTTGCCAAAATATGAGTTTGAAGGAAACTTAGAGGTTATCTGATGTATTCAGTATTTTTGTTGTTGTTAATTAAAAAAAAATGATTCAAAGTAGCTTAAACATTTAGCAATTACGCTTGCTAATGAAACTGGAAGTCTAGTGACAGGTAACTTATCACTTATAGTCCCAGCAGGAAACAGCACACTCAGACTTGGTTATGGAAAAGAGTTTAAGGCAAGGCTCTTTAAAATGTTGTGAGCCTTGTTAAGGGAGATCAGCAAGGTTTGCCGAAGTGAGAGGAGTGAGTGTTTATCATAACTCAAAAAGAAAGTTACTATAGTGTGGGAGAAATTGTACCTGACCAGAGTGTGGTCTTCAGTAAAAGAATATAGTATATTGGCCTGAAGGAGTAAAGCCAGGGTCCCTCCAACTTCATTTTCTTCTTGTCCTTTAATTTCCTGCTGGTGTCTCTAACAGTCAAACCCAATGGAAGCCAATAGCCAAGGGAGTTCCCAAGCACAGAAATAAGATGTGGAAAGTTGGGGAGTAGATCAGTATAGCCAGTAAAACATGTCCATTAAGTTGGACTTTAGAATTTTGTTGCCTGAGTCTCAATTACGTCATCAAGGACCCACGGTTTTTCCTGTATGCCTGCTCGGCTACCCATACTCGTGATTTTATTTGCTGCTATAGCTACTATTTTTTGTGGTCCTAAGAAGTTGCCAGGTCAGTTTAGTGCTATAGGCTCTCATATCCAGGTTGAGGATAGACAGAAGAGCTCCTTTCTCTCAATTACTGAACAACATCCTTTCCTCCAATTTGATTGCTCAGGTTAAGTCTTGACCTAACTTTCAATTATTTGCTGCCATGAAATTTTGATGAATCATTGTCTACCTTTCTCCCCTCAAAAACAGCAACAGCAACAACAACAACAACAACAACACATAGGTGATTCATGTTGGATTAGGTTTTTGGAGCCCAATTTTGGGATCCTGAAAGGAATGAAATAGATGTTGAAGATCACCTCCTTTATGATGTGCCTCTACTGTTTAAAACAATTTCCCAAAACTTACTTAATAATATAATGTATGTTGTGTGTGTGTGTGTGTGTGTGTGTGTGTGTGTGTGATTTCTGCAATAAAAATGAACATTTCTGGTGATCCCTTCCATTGTGGGCTGTTCTAAATGTGTGAAAGACCTCTTTTTACTGAATAGCAACTTGTCCCTATAACATCCATTGCTCCTGTTTGATTTAGTTACTTCTGAAGTGGATGTTATTTTTTCCAGGCTTCTGAAATTCTATTTCCAGATATGTTCCATCACAATTCATATAGCGCTTATCATACAGATTATATCCTTAGTTATCACACAAAAGTAATGTCATATAGTTTTAATTTCAGAGCATGCATTTTACAGATTTGTAACTATCAATTAGACAAATATAACTTTTTAAAATAGCTTTGAGAAATGAAAGCAAATATCAAAATAAAAAAAAATTTAAAGCAATCTTGTAAACTAAACACATTAAAACAGAATTGGACATCTTTTATCTTCTCCTAATCAGTGTTTTTGTCTTATCTGTCCTATTCTTATTCTGTTCTTAAATTTAACATGAATTCAGTTAAATATCTGCCGAGGATTATGGCAGGTACCAGACAGAAAAAAAGATGAATAAGATATATCATCTTTTATTACAAGAAAGAAAGATATATGAATAATTAACAGTAATGGAAGGCAGAAGGAAGAAGTACTACTTATGGTAAAGATAATATGCTATTGAAGGGAACTTTCATTTTCTGCCTGATTGGATTTTTGAGTAGGCCAATAAGAAACAACAAGTTTGGAAAGGTATTTCCTAAAGATCAATTTTAGAATAAGAACTACCACCTAAGAGTTTAATTGCTATAAAAAAAACTGATACTTTTTTATTAATGTGGAAGGAAGACCTCATGTGATGCTTCCAGCATATCCTTTTATAACACAGCAAGTTAAAAACTTGTATTCAAATTATGAATTACTTCCTCAAATGAATATTTTTATAATGGCCAATCTGATTTTATATTGCTTTAGTATTCTTTATAAACACAACAATATTTTTTTTTATTTTTATTTTTTAAGGATTTATTTATTTGGCAGCAAGAGGAGAGAGAGAGCGAGCGTGAGGGAGCACAAGCAGTGGGAGTGGCAGCCGGAGGGAGAGGGACAGGCTGGTTCCCTGCTGAGTAAGGAGCCCAATGCAGGGCTTCCAGAATTCTGGGATCATGACCTGAGTTTAAGGCAGACACCTAATGGACTGAGCCACCCAGGCACCCCAACACATGATAATTTTATAGGGTAAAATCTAATCTCCAAAAATGTTTATCTAGGAACATGATCTGACTGTTTTATTTCAGAGTTTTTAAGCATAAAAGTAGAATTTACCAGATAATGTTCTTAAAGTCATTATTACTGAATGAAAAGACATTTATAATCATTGTAATTATAAACTTTGTCAAATTATAGCTAGTAAAGGAGGGGCTAAAGCTTTATATAACCGTTGATCTCTTGTTCTAATTTTCTTCACCTACAAATAAAATGTTTTAGAATTTTAAAGTATTGTATTTTTATTAAAGTTTCTTTAAAGTGAGTGTTCAAGCTTTGATTTTTCTCTTTACTTAAATATTTATTTGCTTTTGTCTTCCATCCCTTGCTTTAATGATTCAGCTCATTGTTAGGATCATTTTTCTATCTTCTTATTAAATTTTCATGTAAAGTTATGCTTCTAGGCTTGGTTTGAATTTTGTGGGACTATTGCTTATCTACTTACCACTGGTGTTTTGTCAGACATACAAGTATAGTAATAAAAAATCATTACTAGCCTTATCATACTTAAAACTAATTGGTCCCTACTCAGTAAATCCTTTTCCTAGTCACTCTTCTACAAATTTGCTATCCTCTGTGTTTTTTTGTGCACTTACTGACATCTAACTTGTTACATATTTTACTTTTTTATGTAATACTATATCCCTGTCCTCTCCTCCCTTAGAATTTGAGTTCTGTGAGGGCAGGAGTTTTTCAGTTTTGTTAACTGTTCTTTCCACAGTGCCAAGGAGAGTCCCTGGCAAATAGTAAGTACTCAACTTGCGAATTTTCCAAATGACTAAATGAAAAGTCCTGACTCTGCCTTTAAGTAAAGGAAATGGATGCAAGGGTTTTACAAGTTGAGGGAACATAGTAGAGAAAGCAGATGAAGCTAACTGCTGTTGTGCAAGCAAAATTTACCCAAAGAAATACTTTGTTTGGCTCACTGAAAAGTTTTCTAGTTATGAATTTTTAAAGAATTTTTTTTTCTTTTCTAGTTATGAATTTTATTTACTTTAGGTACTTTGGGCAGTTCTCACTACTGTTTATTGTCTCCTACCCTAAAGGCATACACAGTTAACTATTTGAATATTGTGATCATATGAGTTTGTGATACCTTGTGTAGAACTGTGAAATGCATAGCATGCTTAAGAGAAAGTTATTGAGCTGCCCTTGTTAAGTAAACCTATGGGAAATAAAATTGGTAAGACAATTTAAACTCTTTTAGACCTTAATTATCCTGTAGTGATACTTGGACTTTAGTCACTGGATAGTGGAGAGAAAGTGTGATGTGACCTGAGCTCTGGGCTTGAGTGGTAGATGGTTCTTTATCCTAGGGAGTATCAAAAAGGATCACTAGATGAGGAAGAAAACATTTCTGTAGTAAAATATATTTTTGACAGTCAAATCAGGATTATTGGCTTTTAAAGAACAGCATTTCCTCTATAATATTTTCATCTGAAATTATACTTGAAGGTGGTATTTTCCAATTTTCCATTCAAAATATAATGCAAGCCTCATGTGTTATTTAAAAAGTTCTAGTAAAACATAACCAGTGAAATTAATTTTAATAATGTATATAATTTAACCTTATATATCCTAAATATTATCACTTCAACATATACTCAATTAAAAAATTATAAAGGATATTTTGCTTTATTTTTTATTCTGAATCTTCAAGTCTGCACATGTTTATAACACTTACCACCTAGGACTGGCCACATTACAAGGCTCAGTAGCTATACATGGCTAGTGGCTTCTCTATTGGACAATTCAACTTTTAGGTTTGGTTTTAATTTTGGGAGGTCTGTCATTTATCTAAATAACATTGGTAGTAGGTTGCTTATTGGCAGTTGAAAATCATGATGGGGATGTTTAGCAAAGAGATATTGCTATATGAAGCTATGGAAACATAAAATATCACTGAGAGAATGATTTTATGGGAAGAGAAACCAAATAAATAAGTTTCAGCAGTTCCCATCTTTGAACCAAAGGGCACTGGGGAGGAATTTGAGGATCATGAAAGCCAAAAGGGCAGTATTTCCAGGAAAGTAAGACGTACTTTTCATACAATGGCTAGGTTGAAAGGTTTATGCTAAGTAAGATGCATTGCATTTATCCGTGTGCAACTTATTTGTGACTTTATGAAGAAATGATTCAGTGGAATGGTGGAGTCAATTTATTTACCCATTGTTTTGGATCTCGTGAAAGCACTTCTCTTTTCCAGTATCGTGTGTGTGTGTGTGTGTGTGTGTGTGTGTATGTATTATCATGATAATAAGTTTTATGCCATTTCAGTTTCCTTTGAGATCTGTCCTTTAGTCAATTTATATAAAAATGGGCTGAAACCATTTTTGTTCATAACTGATTTTATTTCTTTAGTTTGTGTTGAGAGTGGAATTATTTAACCTGAGTTACTTACCTGCAGTTATTCTGGAAAGGGCTTCAGGTAACAAATTGTCATTCAGAAAATTATCTTAAAAGCTAATGTTTCTGAATTTAATTAAGTTTTGAATAGCAAAAGAAATATATGGTTTTATAGTATGTTTAAATTATTAGGTATGGCATTATGAAAAATTCATATGTATTTATTATGTCAGCAGTCTTAAAATTTGATATTCTGAGTATTTTTAGCTTGAAAATCTTTTCTTTTTCTTTAGTCATCAAGAGTTCATATAACTAGAGCTGTCCTGGAGCAATTTTTATCCTTTGCAAAATACCTTGATGGTTTATCTCATGGAGCACCTTTGCTAAAGCAGCTTTGCGATCATATTTTATTCAACCCAGCCATCTGGATACATACACCTGCAAAGGTAAAAATTTCATTCTCATTCATTTTATTTTAGTGTAAAATTAATAATACGATCTAAACTATGCAGTAGAAAGCATTTGTTTTTTTTTCAGCATATTGTATAGTCAACCCAAAACAGTTGTGTTACTAGAATCAGCAACCAAAATATTAAATATATAAATATTAAAATAACTGAAAATTATTATATTGATACAATAACTGCATTCTCAAGTTAGTAGTTGTATTTCATATCTTTCCAAGAAAGAATTTGGTACACTGATTATTAAGACTAAGAAAAGAGAATGTAATAGGCAACTAATTATATAATGATAATTACAATCATTGTGACTGAAAATTGCTTATATTGTGAATACGGAATTTATATCATGATTGTAAATTTCTTTGTTTTAAAATAAACATATACATTGTTTTTTATATATCAACATAATTTTTTTTAAATTTTGCATACATAAATTTAGCCCTGTTATACTCTAGTGGAAATCAGTAATGGAGTGATATTCTTTTTTTTTTTTTCCAATTTATTTATTTTCAGAAAAACAGTATTCATTATTTTTTCACCACACCCAGTGCTCCATGCAAGCCGTGCCCTCTATAATACCCACCACCTGGTACCCCAACCTCCCACCCCCCCCGCCACTTCAGACCCCTCAGATTGTTTTTCAGAGTCCATAGTCTCTCATGGTTCACCTCCCCTTCCAATTTACCCAAAAGCACATACCCTCCCCAATGTCCATAACCCTACCCCCCTTCTCCCAACCCCCTCCCCCCAGCAACCCACAGTTTGTTTCGTGAGATTAAGAGTCACTTATGGTTTGTCTCCCTCCCTATCCCATCTTGTTTCATGGATTCTTCTCCTACCCACTTAAGCCCCCATGTTGCATCACCACTTCCTCATATCAGGGAGATCATATGATAGTTGTCTTTCTCCGCTTGACTTATTTCGCTAAGCATGATACGCTCTAGTTCCATCCATGTTGTCGCAAATGGCAAGATTTCGTTTCTTTTGATGGCTGCATAGTATTCCATTGTGTATATATACCACATCTTCTTGATCCATTCATCTGTTGATGGACATCTAGGTTCTTTCCATAGTTTGGCTATTGTGGACATTGCTGCTATAAACATTCGATGGAGTGATATTCTTCATGAGAGTGGGCTGCCTTTTATGGTTTTCAGATTCCAGATTCCACATAACTTTGCTTAATTTATAAAGGGTCTGACTTTTATTATTGTTCAGCATGTTAGTTGTGGTGCTAAGCTCAAACTTTAACTTTGTTCACTTTTTAAACAAGTTGTTTGACTTATCTCTCTACTTACATGGTTAGATTCTGATACTTTGACAATGGGTTAAGAAAATTTGGAATTATATTAACTCTTAGGATATATGATTGTGTATATTTTTTCCAAATGTGATATAGCTGACTCGTGTTAGTTCTGTACCTTTGAGCTGCTGAAATATATTTTGATTAAGGGCTTTAGATTAGGTAACTTTTAAAATAATTTAATCTTCCTATCAGTTACTTTTGATCAATTAACTCATTTAAAATTATTTCATTGTTAATAGCTACAGATTATCTTTATTAAAATAAGTTTTCTTAGAATGTGTTGGCTGCAGATTATTTTTGTTTAAAAATATAAATACTATTTAATAAATAGTTATTTTTAACCTCATAATAAATGGTTCTTTCTTGGTCTTTACTAATTTGCATTTAAATTAGAATGTATGTATATAATATAAACTCTTGAGACATTTTAAATTTATTTTAATGCTTTGTTAATATTCTGTATTAGGTTCAACTTTCCCTATACACTTACTTGTCGGCTGAATTTATTGGAACTGCTACCATTTACACCACCATACGCAGAGTAGGAACAGTATTACAGCTAATGCACACATTGAAATATTATTACTGGGTCATTAATCCTGCTGACAGTAGTGGCATTACACCTAAAGGATTAGGTAAGTATAGTACTACCACTCATTCATTGTACTAATACTATTCTATATCCTGAGTACTATTATAGGCACCAGAAGTGCACAGTTATGAAAATATCACTGAACTACTGTCTTTCTTAATGTAACCTTGTATATTGAGAATTTTTTTGTGGTAGAGAAGTTCGTAGTTCTGAAATATTAAGTTATTTTTAGAATAAAGGCGGGTAAAAAATAATATTCTACCTTTTAGCTGATTGCTTTTTGTGCTCAGGAAGATATATTTGTAATATTAAAATTAGCTGAAGTTGATTCTGGACAGATGTTCTAATACTGTTGTTTAAACCCTTTGAGATAGTTACCTTTCTTTATGTTTTTCCCCCAAACTTTACCCTTTAATGTAAGTGTAGTAGAAACTAATTTAATACTTCATTGTATTGTTTAAAAAATATTGCCAGGGTGCCTGTGTAGCTCAGTTGGGCATCGGACTCTTGGTTTTAGCTCAAGCTATGGTCTTGAGGTCTTGAGATTGGGCTCTGCCTTTGGCTCTGTGCTCAGCGCAGAGTCGGCTTGGGGGTCTCTGTTTCTCCCTGTGCCATGCTCATGTACATGTGCATGGGTGTGCTCACTTTCTCTTTCCCTAAAATAAAATAAGTAAAATCTTAAAAAATAAAAATAAAAAAAATCACCAGTTTCCTAATTATATAAAAATACATACTCATCATAGAAAATAAAATGATGGAGAAAAAAAATATTCATAACCCAACCCCGGACATAAGAACTGTTACAAGCTTGGTGTATGTTCTTCCACTGTTTTTCATTGTATTAAATATGTGAAATATTTAAACTTACAGAACTGAGATTTTCTTGATCTTTTTCTGTTTTCTTCTTGACTATACATAGTAATCTAAAAGAATGTACCATTTACATGTTTCTAAAATTTTGATCCTATAAATAACAGTGATCTATTCCTTTGTATATAATCATTTACTTCCATCTTTGATTTGTTTAAAATTACTGAGAGAATAACCATGTAGTATGGGAGAGTGCTTTTCTCAGCTTACTAACAATAGTGTTGAAAAGTATTGCTTCATAAAAATCTTTTTAATAAGGGAAAATAACATTTCACTACTTTAATTTTCATTTATTAGCTTATGTTATGCCTTTTATTGATAGGACTTTAAAAATCGTGTGATTTGCAATCTGGTATATTATTCTGTCATTCATGACTTTTTTGTTGCTTTTAGTCTTGATAATGCCTAAAATTTACTGAATGTTCACCATGAGTTTGAATCTACACTAAATATCCTGTTTATTTTGTGTAGTCATTTATATATAATGTAATTATATATGCATAGACATGTTTACCTCATACACATTGGACTATGTACTAAATTGTCAGAATCACTGTTATGTTTTCAGTTTGGAAACTGAAAGTTGGTACAAAGTAACAGAACTAAAATTTGAATCATGTCTATGTGATTCAACACCTTTTTAAAACACTGTACTCTAATAGTTTCTTTACCCCAAACAGATCATATATTCATACATATTCATTTCTGCTTCAGAAAACGAATTTCTAATTTATAGAAAGTTGCAAGAGTTATACAGAGAATTACCATATTCCCACCGTGTTTTCCAGTATTTTATATTTTACCACGTAGACTTTCTCATTCTCCATTTTTATGTAATATAGTGATATATACATGCATATATTTTTTCTGAATCAGTTGAGAATAAATTATAGATGTGATACTGCATTACCTCAGATAGTTTACTGTTTGTGTTCTAAAAGGTATAGTCTTAGATAACCAAGGGCAACCATTAAAATGAGGTAATTAACATTTATACAATGCAGTCATCTAATCCAAAGCTCGCATTTAAATTTTACAATTATTCCAATAATATCCTTAATCTTTTTTTTTTTTTTCCTCTGAATCCCAGTCGAGGATTGTGTATTGCATTAGTTGCCTTGTCACTTTAATATTCTTCAATACAGAATAGTTTTTTGTTAGTATTTCTTTGTCTTCCATGACTTTGATATTTTCGAAGAACACAGACAAATTACTTTTTAGAATGTCCCTTAATTTGGATTTGTTTGATATTTGCTCATGGTGATCCAGGTTTTTCATTTTTGGTTGGAGTCGCTTAAAAGTCATACCAGTTCTGCTGCATCATATCATGTCAAGAGGCACATGACACGGAGTTGTCTTATTACTGGGAATATTGATTTTGCTCATTTGATTAGTGTGGTGTTTGCCAGGGTTCTTCATTATAAAATTAACTACTTTCCCTTTTGGAATAATAAGTATTTGGTAGAGAAATACATTGAGACTGTGTAAATATCCTGTTCTTCAACAAACCTTTGCCTCCTGGTTTTTGTTCATCAGTGACTCTTGCCATATTGATCTTTATTATGATTGCTGCTAAATGGCAATATTTTCTAAGACATTTATTTGTTTGAATTCTATAAGAAGGAATGTATTTATTCTCTTCCATTTATTTGTTCATTTTATATCAACACAAATTTCATGGATTTGTTTTATTCTGTGTACTATATCGATAGTTGGCACGTTTTCTCGGCAAAGGGCCACACAGAAATATTTTAGGCTTGGGAAGTCATAGGGGCTTTGTTACAGGTAGTCAGTTCTGCCAGTGTATAGCAAAAAGAGACATAGGTAGTATGTAAATGAATAGGTATGGTTTGTTTTAGTGAAACTTGAGAAATGTTAAGGCTTAATGGATTTAGCCCAGCAACTATCCCGTGGATTTTATCATTATTTATTGGATTTAAGGTTGTCCCACATTTTGCTTGTAGGAGACCTTCACATGAGATTTGGTTCTTTATGACAGATGTTTATAATTATTTAGTACTAGCTCTCTGCCACAAGATGTTTTTGCTTCATTTTATATTTACCCAGTTCTGGAATCAACCATTTCTCCAAAGAGCCCTGGTTTGTTTTAGTAGATGTGGGTTTTGGAAACCAAGATTTAGGTGTTTGGTGTGCTTGTTGTACTTAACTGCTCTTTGAGTGGCATTGCTTCTAGGGATTCTGCGTGGATCTAGGAAATACAGGTTTATACATAGAAACCTTCCTTTCCAGTTTAAAAACTCATCGTTCAAAGAAGCCTTAAGCTTATTATATTTATAGCTTTCTTCTTTCAATAGTGAAAAAAATCTGCCTTAGGTGATCTTTAATAATGTATTTATATATTTGCTTATCCTAGTTTATGACGCAGTGTTCTGACATGTGCGCCATCACCTTCTCAGATTAGATATTGCCAGTCAGCCCTGACCATCCCCTCACCTCTAACTCTGGCTGATCCTTGTCACCTCTTTAGACCTGATTGTTTCTTCACTGCTGACCACACTAGTAGCCCATTTTGTCTCCTCACTCTGACCCTGAAGGTCCTGCCAGACTTAGTTGCTTCTTCAGCCTTGCCAGCATCTGGTGTTTCCTTGTCCTCTGCTTTTTTCTCCCATCCCTAGACCCTCAAGCCTGGCTGGCTCTGGCTTCTTCAAGGAGAGGGGAGGGAAGAAACCAAATACATATATTTTAAAGAAAAGTTACAAGAAACTGGAAGAGAATTTCTTTTTCTTTATGGGTTATTCTTTTTTTTTTTTTTTAAGATTTTATTTATTTATTTGACAGACAGAGATCACAAGTAGGCAGAGAGGCAGGCAGAGAGACAGAGAAGCAGGCTCCCCTGTGGGCAGAGAGCCCAATGAGGGGCTCGATCACAGAACCCTGGGATCATGACCTGAGCCAAAGCAGAGGCTTTAACCCACTGAGCCACCCAGGCGCCCCTCGGTTATTCTTTTTTAATGCATCTTTTTATTTATTATTTTTAATGTATCTTTTTAATTTAACTTTTTAGTCTATCTGAAATTAACTTCGATATTTAGTGAAAAGAGGCTTTTACTTGAAACACGGCTTTCTACATAACAACTTTTTTCAATACCATTTTGAACTGAAATGCTTTCTTTTTCTTTTAAGGACACTGTAAAAGATAATTTGTACACACTAGCTTTTCATAGTACTAATTCATTTGCAGGCACTGACTTGAGAAGTAGGGTCTTTTGGCTTTAGCTCTTATTTAACACTTTTTAAATTATTATTCTGTCAGGTACATTATAAAAAATTTATTTATATTAATATGGTACCATAGTAATACATGATCTTAGTTAACAAGTAGAATGATACAAAGGTTTATAAATAAAAACTTACTTATCTCCCAAGGAGCCAGTATGACCAGTTTTATATTCATCTACCTCTTTTTCTCTGTTCATACAAACACCAACTTACACATGCCTATATGTAGATGCTTCAAATTATAGGTGTATCAAAGTTCTATTTTGAATACATCATAAATGCAAATATGTAAATATGTAATAAACCTCATATGGGTCTCACCAAACTTGAGAGGATATTACCATAAACCTGTATTTACCTATCTTTGGTCATACCTTCCTCCCATTCCCAGCCATAGAGATAACACTATGCTCAATTTTGTTTCATGTTTTCTTTTATGTTTATTATGCCTTTCCTTACTTGAATGCTTATTACTTTTTAGTATGCTTTACTACTTTGCTATTTATATGTGTATTCCTAAGCAATTGACTGTTTAGCCTTCTGTACTTTACATAAATGGTATCATTTGTGATTTATGTCACTTTTATATTTGTAAAATATCTGTTTATTCTATTTTATAAAATAAGGATTCATATTATGTATATAAATAAGACTCATACATATGTGTGTATTCTTCTGCAATATCCTCTTTACATTTTACCATGTCTGAAAATAGTAATTATAGCTAACATTTACCGAATACTTATAATTAAAATGGACCAGGCACTATTCTAATTCCTTTAACATGTATTGCTTTGTTTAGTTCTTATAAAATACCCTGTGACATAAGCACTATTATTACTCTCATCCTTCCAATTAAAAAAGAATGCTCACTAAGATAATATAAAACTTGTCCAATTTCATTAAATGAAAGTAAGGAAATTATTACTAAAATAATGGCTGTCTCTGATGGGTTGGAATGGAGTTGAAGCATGTGATCAAGGTATGGCTCAGAGCTGAGGACTGGTGTAGGGTGAGGACTTTAGTATGCTGGAACAAGCTGGTGCATAGCCAATTATTAAATATTTAGGGATTTTACAACCTGGTTTTTAAAACCATTGGTAGCCTGAGCTTGAATTCAGTCATAGTGGGAATATTTATATAACAATTCAAGTCAGGACCTCACTCCTTCACTCGTGTAGTTCCTTTATCTGCACACCAATTGTTAATGGATTTCTTTGCCAGGTTACTGTGAGTGTTCAGTATCTTGACCTAATACACGTGTTCATTTTATACAATTCATTAAGTTGTACATTTACATCTTCTGTATGTGTGCTGTATTTTACAATGAAAAACAGGTTTGTTTGTGTTTTTGGGATGAAGATCATGAGCAGATAGGGAGGGGCAGAGAGAGAGAAAGGGAGAGACCATCTTAAGTAGGCTCTATGCTCAGTGCAGAGCTGGATGTGGGACTTGATCTCATAACCCTGAGATAATAACCTGAACCAAAATCAAAAGTCAGACACTTAACCAACTTAGCTATCCAGGCTCCCCCACAAAGAAAATTATTTTTAAAAAATTAATACCAAGTGTTGGTAAGGAAGGAAACAGTATTTTGTACACTGTTGGCAGCAGTGGAGCAAAAAATGTTGAGGGCGGTCTGGGAAATGAGAAAGAGATTTCTTTCTCAAGAATAAATGGAATGGATGGTTTGAGTAATAACTTGTATGTAAATATTTGTTGAGTGAATAAAAGATGTTATAAATTATACATATGTGGATTTTTATTTTAAAACTTATGAAGAAGCTATATAAATCCTTATTGCTTCAAGAAAGGCTTGATATTTAAGGGCTTTCATGGTTCTAGCTAAATAGTTAAAGATATAATTTAATTATTATATACTTTGTAAGTTATATATATCATTGAATAATCTCATTTATTGGTAAGTAAATATTTTCAATTAATTACTTTGAAATTTAGATGTTATGATGGAATTGATAGATACACTAACTGTTGACATTCATTTTCATTTATTGACTCATGAGCATTTATTGAGTGTCCATTATGATATGTATTTGGTATATACAGGTAACATGGGGGGGAAAAGCTGCAAAGCAAATAATTTCAATAGAGTGTCACTTTTTCTGTGCTTTGTTATATACTGTGTGGTGTGAAATTGGAGACAGTCTTTAAATGAAGAAAGGTTTAATTGGAGATGAAAGAAATGTTGAGAAAACTTGGATTTGGGGAAAAGGGGAACCTATTAAATTAATAAAAGTAGAAAAATTTATGTAAACACTTGATGATTATACACTTATGAATGGATGGTAATATTATAATTTTTTAAGAAATAATTCTTTCCCCCAAATCTGACATTTGGTGAATAATTTGAAATTGCCAAAATCTGAAAATTAACGTTTGGACCCTTTGATATAACTGAAATGATATAGTATTAATACTAACAAATATTATAATCCTAATAAATGCAATTTGAAAAGAATTCCATAGTATTGTAACATAATTGCATTAAACTTATTTAATATCATGACATTTCCCCCCCCTTTTTTTCTTTTCTTTATGTTTTCTGTTTTATTCTAGATGGTCCCCGGCCGTCACAAAAAGAAATTATATCACTACGGGCATTTATGCTACTTTTCCTGAAACAGCTCATACTAAAGGTAAAATAATTTTACATAATTTAGAATTGTAGTATATTAAATAAAGAGGAATTTTTTGGCATTGTTTAAAATCAATATTGTTAAATTAGTGGTAATTACTTTGAATTTATGAGTAGCTTTCAAAATCCTAAAGTAAATCTTAGTGTTAACTTTTGTTAAACTTCACTTTTTGCTGATCTTCTTTGAGATCATCCATTCTAAGGGATATAAGAAATGGACAAAGAACATATGCATAAGAAATGAGCATATAGTTTTTATTCTAGAAAATGAACTGTGTGTCAGTTCGAGAGGACTTACATTATGTATTTTATCACAGTAGGATTTTTAAAAGATTAAGATAAAGAAAAATGGAAAATAAAAGTAAAATATACATCAGTTGGTCCTATAAAGTTTTGCATTAAGAAAAGAATAAATGGTTAGAAAATAATAATAAGAATACAGTTAGGTGAGCAAAATATACGAACTTTTGATAGTGATGGTCAGTCAAATATTAGCAACTTTAAAAGACTAGGTACAGTTTTCCAAATATTTACTTAATTATGTGGAAAAAGAGAGTTTATGAATTATGGCATATTTAAAGATTTAATGAAAACATCACTACTTGTAAGTTCTTATTTTCTTTTAAACTGATCATTTGATGTCTATCTTTAAGGTATTAATTTTAGATTTAAATAATATACATATTTTTTAAAATTAGGATCGAGGGGTCAAGGAAGATGAACTTCAGAGTATATTAAATTACCTACTTACCATGCATGAGGTAGGACATGGTCTGGGTCTTCTATTTTAATTATTTTATGTAAAGTACTAGAATAAAATATTAACTAAAGAAATATTGGTGATCCTTTTTATGCAGGATGAAAATATTCATGATGTGTTACAGTTACTAGTGGCTTTAATGTCAGAACACCCAGCCTCAATGATACCAGCATTTGATCAAAGAAATGGAATAAGGTATGATTATAATAATGGTATTACTAGCAAACTTTAATTGAGTACAGTTGTGCTTTCTAGAATAACTCCTTCTCTAGAAACTTTTGAATAAATATGGCAAAATCTCACTAAGAAAGGAATAAATGGAGAAAACTAGTATTAATCTTCTAATACTCAAACTGATGAAGTATTTAAAGAATGGGTCTTGGTCTCAAGAAGAGTAATTAATTTATTGATGCTATAGTAAAGATTTCAAGTAGTGTGAAGAACAATTTTCTTTTCTTTTTTTTTTTTTTTTTTTCAGGAAGACAAGAGATCATGGTATATTTCAGCAAAAGAGAGCACAAGAAAATTATATGAATTTAGGCTAAAGAACTAGATAGTGGCCAAATTTGGAAGATACATAATAGAAAGAAGTTAAGATTTTATTTTGCTGGTGATGAAATAAAGTATTTTGAATGGGGTACCAGTTTGCTCAGACTTCCATTTTGTTAGATTTATAGTCAGCAATGTGGAAAATGAACTAGAGAGGGAGAAAATTGATATAGCAAAATAAGTAGATTATTTTATTCATCAGTATTAGGGATGATGAGTTGGGAAATGGCAATGTAATTGGAACAAGAGGACAAAACCAAGAGAGTTTGAAGTTTAGTTATAATGATTTTAATTAATTATTACTTGATTAGTATTCTTACAAATATTGGCCTATAACCTAGCCCTTTAGGGATTCTCCTTTTTAATTTTTCTGAAGTCTAAATTATTAGAACAAAGAGGAGGAAATCTAAGTTAGACATGTGAAACTCAGTGAACTTCTACAGGTTGTAGAAGAATTTGGAAATAATACACCTGCCAAGGGATGTTAGTAGTGCTTCTTTTACTTGGCCATTTATATCAACAAATGACAGTTTTCTAGATTTTAAGGACTCCTTTCCAAGTCAGAGAAGCAATCACATCATTTCTATTGGATGTCCTGTTTGAGTTATCACTGTGACCTTTTGAGTTTACAAGCCATGGAGTTACTACTTTATTTGAAGAAGAGGATTACACATCTAATTATTAAGAACTATAAACATTTTCTTACTATGAGTTGAACTATATGAATTTGCTGATACTTAACTGTTTACTAAATAATAAGTTTCATATGGTTCAACCTGATCATATAATAAAGTTATTCTTCTTAAATTATATTTAGACTGAACAATTAGTATCTTTTTTTTTAATTTTAATTTTTATTTTTTTAAAGATTTTTATTTATTTATTTGACAGAGATCACAAGTAGGCAGAGAGGCAGACAGAGAGAGAGAGGAGGAAGCAGGCTCCCTGCTGAGCAGAGAGCCCCATGTGGGACTCGATCCCAGGACCCTGAGATCATGACCTGAGCCGAAGGCAGCGGCTTAACCCACTGAGCCACCCAGGCGCCCCTGAACAATTAGTATCTTTGACCTTAGATGCTAGTATGTCTTTTATTTATTATATTGACTGATAAGTGGGTCAATTAAAAATGCCCTTATCATCCTTGTGAATGATACCAACCTTAGATTGGTTAGTATGAAATTCAGACAAAATTCTGTGTTACTTTGACACAGTGAAAATATGATCTTACAGAGGAAAATGATATTTGGTTAGATTTTTAGGGGACTGAAATAGTAATTAATATGTGTAGTATGAGTAGAATGATTAGACACAATGAATACCAAAGCCTGGTTGCTCATGACTGACACCTGTTAAACATGTCCTGTTGTTACCATTGTGTTCAAAACAGTGACAAAGATGCACATTTCAAAAAAATGTGAAGAATGTAGGCTTTGACTAGAGATATTGAAAAAATAGTCTTATTAAATGGAACACTTACAGGTCTGCATCTTAGGTACTCAAGGATAACAGTTATATGTATGTATAGCTATTGTATGTATAACTTTATATATAAAATTTATATATTTTATAAAAATACTTAATATTTAATATTTATATTATATTTTTAAAATATAAAATATTTTATATTTTATATATAAAATTACCCAGAATTTTCTGGGGAAAATTCTGATTAATTATTTACTAATAATTATATGCTATGTATTAATAATTACTATATATAGTAATTATTATATATTATATAGTATATGGTATATTATATACTATATACTAATAATTACTGAGCACAAAGAATGAACTTAATTCTGGTGATATTTTAAGCAGCATTAAGAAAGACCATGTAATAGTACAACCTTAAACCCAGCAGCTAAAAATATGATATATTTATATCTGAAAATCTTTGAAGAAAAGAACACATAAGTACTGGTCTCAAGTAATTTAGATCATTTGCTGGCTTAATATAGTAAGCTCAAACTGATGAATTAGGATTCACCTAACTATCTTATTATATTTCAGGTGAACATTCATTAACTGATTTGTCAGTAAATTTCCCATTCACACTATATTGTAATCCTGTGTTCATATCTTGTTTTGTTACGGAACAACTGTCTAGTTGTAAAGAAAATCCTATGTAATGTACTTGAGTAAGGACCCCGGATGTTTTCATGTTTCAGTTGTTAATCATAATTTCTGTTAGTCCTGGGTAGATTTTAAACCTTTCTTATCCCTACAGTTTAAAGTTATTTCTAGAAAACAGGAATTCTGTGGGAGTTTCTGATTCCATATCTGAGTATAGTCATGTTTTTAGACTGTGAGCTTTTACTTTGGTTCTCCAGATTATTTTTACTGTTGAATGTTCTTTCTCATGATTTCCTGAATAGTTCTTTATCTTATATGCGTAACTTTTCTAGTCTCATGCTTTTTTTTTTTTCCATTACTGATCTTGGTTCATAAAAGTTCTGAAAATAGATTTCAATGTAAATACATATTTAGGAACTTGAGGCTTTTAGAAAAAATCCATCTTCTAAAAGAAATAGTAACTCTAATGTTTACTTCAATCTGTTCTTCCTTAGAGTAACACACAAATAAGAAACAGTATCAACAATATATTATCTTCTTTTATAATAGTATAAGCCACTGTTAAAACAAATGTGACTAGCTTTAAGTAATGTGTTCTCTTTTCTTAATGTTACTGAAACGATATAAAAATTATTCTGTATCTTCGAATACCAACTTTCTGTTTAGCCTAGATGACTCCATCTTAAAAACATAAAACAATACTTTATTTTTTAAATAGAATTTAATACAATAAAGCACATCCTAATTTTATCATTACCACCACCAAGTTCAAAGAACTTTCTTAAATTCTAGAATTAGTTGCAAAACAGTTAGTTATTATTGTCCCCTACTACCTTATGGAAAAAATGTTTACTTTTATGTTTTGGAAAAAGTTTAAATTTTTTAAATATTTATGAAAATTATAATGGATATAGCCTTGTTCTTATGTCATGTTCAAAATGACTATATGTGTTAAATTAGGGTATATGTTAGTAGAGACTTCTTTGCTCAAAGTACCAGAAGACTTCTCAAGCCAATTTAAGTAAAAACAGAATGATGTGTTTGTTAGAGAAATCTCATTAGGGTAAGAATAAGGAATTGGAAAGGTATAAGGAAACAACTTACTTTCTCTGCTACTTCCTATATGGTTGCTTTATTCTTCCTTTTGTGTACAGACTCATGTCTGCAAACAAAACAAGGCTGCTTATAGTTTCTGTTTTAAATAATTTTCTAATTCAGGAGCCTAAAAAGTACTAGATATTGTTTCTCAGATCTTGCTCCAAGTGCTTAGAAAAGAGAAATAATTGGGCAAGTATCTATCCATGGTCCAATTAGCGATAAGCAAGAAAAAAAGGTCATCAAGTAGAAATGTCAGGGGCAGTTCTAATAGAAAGGGAGATACAGCCTAACTAAGCATGTATCTTACTTAAGATAGATTTTTTTTCATTGTGCTAGAAGGCAATACTTAGGAGCAATGAATCACTTTGAACTTTTGAGTATTTATTTGCAGGCCAAGTTTAAAAAAATAATAGTAAAATTTGTTAGTTTTTAAATTTTTCCAAAGAATTTAAAATCCTGAGAGGAACTTTAGATTTTTTATATTTATAGTTCATTGTGCTTATATTTTTAATATTTGTAATTGCTTAAAAAGTCATTTATTTTTGTATTTTTTAGAGTAATCTACAAATTATTGGCTTCTAAAAGTGAAAGTATTTGGGTTCAAGCTCTGAAGGTTCTTGGATACTTTCTGAAGCATTTAGGTCACAAGTAAGTTGATGTTTTTCAAAATAATGAATTGTGGAAATACCTGTTGAAATTGTATTTTTATAGTTTCATATATAATGGAACATGAAAATTGACTTGAATAATCTTACAGCAGAAAATAATAGCTTCCTATTGATTGGGGGGGGGGACAAACCATAAGTGACTCTTAAAGTTATAAAACTGTTTTATGAAAGAATGTTTATTAACAATAGGTTATAGAAAAATTCATAATTTAAGTAATATAGTTTCTTTTTATTTGTTTGCTGGAAAATACTTTCATTTAAAGGATGTAGGAAAATATTTCATCAACTAAAACAAAAACACTTTTGTTTATGATTTTGATCAAAACTTTCCTAACAGGGAATACCATGTATATGAGAGTTGCTCTTTTGCTTACATGCTAAGTCAGTATTTTATTATTTGTACTTTTTTGTAGCATTGAGGCTTATTATGTTTTTGATTTAAAGATCTAGAATATTTCTTTTTTCCCCAAAGCCCTGAATTTAGATACTTTCAAATGTCACTTTCTGATATAAGGAATGTTTTTCATATTATGTTATCCAGTACAAAATTATTCTTTTTAAAATTCACTTTCTATACAAATGAACCCAAGAAAGTATCATTTAATTATCACTAGATGGGGTTCCTCTCAAAACCTCACTGTTGCCATTTCTTTTTGGTGCTTAGATTTATGAAGAGTTTATTGATAACACTGATGAAAACTACACAAGATCTAGATAAGACATCTGTAACATGCTAAATAGTTTGAAAGAGTAGATATGCTTTTTATTTTGGTTCCAAATCAATAGTCAAATAAGGGAGAATAGACATACTACAAATAGAGGAAATAGTTCAACAAAATCTCCCTTGTAGGAAAAAAATTATGCATATATGAGGATCTGTAAATGTACTAGTTGTTTGATTACTGAATGAGAAGCACATGTAATTTCAAAATTAAGAGAGAGGGATTACTCATGTAACTTTGGTTAAGTAAAAGAAATTGACTTGGAGAAATTAAATAAAGGATTCCAGTCCCAGATGCTAAAACTATTAAGAAAGTACATTTAAAAATATAGCATTGTGGAAAAGATAAGCCTAACTAACCTGCAGATAAAAACATTCACTGGAAAAATATTGTTACAGAGTACATAATAATTGCAATTAGAAATTTTACTGTAAGTTTAAAATGTAAGGAATGAATTGCTTCTGAGGAAGGATTACTACTAAGCAGATGGTATAACACAGAAGCATTGGATCATGGACTAACAAAACTTTGGAGGGAAGTTTCTATTTTTGTTGAAGAAAAAATAATTTATACAAATAAAAATGAAATCAGAGGAAGCCTAAAGGAAGATAAATTGTGTGGTTGGCAGAGTGAGATACACAGAAGATAGAAATGAAAGCAAAATGATTAATATGTATGGATGGAAATATAAGAGTTCAGAAGGATCAAAGAGAAAATGATTGATATAGAAGGCACAGAAATTCCAAAAATGGTATAAATTGAGTTTCCAAATAAAAGCAGAACAATGGGACTAAACAAATACTTAAAGCTATAATTCTGCGAAGTCCTAATAAAAGATTTTGCCATCCATATTAAAAAGTCATGTTGTGTACCAGAGAGAATTTTCCTAGAATGGTCAGTTCAGAATTAAACTATTGTGTTTAAATGTAAGTCAAGAATATTCAGCAGTGTGGAAATAAGAGGAAAATTTGAGTTGGGCATTGGACTTTTCTATAACATTTTTCAATAAAGAAAACATAAGCAACACCCATAGGATATTGAAGTGAAGAAAATGGGAGCCAAAGTATCATTTTAGTAAAAGGAATGCTGCCAAACAGGAGCACCTGGGTGGCTCAGTGAGTTAAAGCCTCTGCCTTTGGCTCAGGTCATGATCCCAGGGTCCTGGGATCGAGCCCCGCATCGGGCTCTCTGCTCAGCAGGGAGCCTGCTTCCACCTCTCTTTCTATTTGCCTGCCTCTCTGCCTACTTGTGATATCTGCCTGTCGAATAAATAAATAAAATCTTTAAAAAAACAAAAAGAATGCTGCCAAACAATCTTTAACCATACAAGGAATTATTTTTCTGAATAATTATTGAGAAAATTTCTGGGGACAAAGTTCAGCCAATCAGGATGACTGGGAAGACTATAGCTAAGTACTACTGGTGAACACTGAATGAATTTAACAGTAAAACTAAGTCTAAAACAAACATTTGAATTAGAGTGACAGACCAGAATTTACTTTTATATACCTTATTAATGTAGAAATGCTACAGTTATAATGAAGTGGGAAAGGATTAAGGAAAGACAGAAAGTAGAGTAAATCCGAAGAGTCAGAGGTTATCCATAAGAAGTTGACAAATGATGTATTAGAAACAGAGGCTTACTGACTAAGATTTGATGGCACAGGGGAGATGAAAAATTAAGAGTAAATATATTGAATTTATCATTGCTCATAATGGGAAAATACACTTGCTAAACATATAGAAGACTTCTTATTCCTTTATAGCTACAGAGTAAGAAATTTGGCAAAATTATAATGCTTTCAAGATATTAATAAGTATAAATAAACCAAAGAATAATACATGTAATGGAATCTTTAAAAAATCTATGAAAGTTGGAAGCATAATGTAAAATATGACTCTAATGCCAAACATCTGCCATGAAGATAAATGTAAAAGTTTTTCTAAATCACCTATTTTAAGAAAAAAGAAAAACAGTTCATCACAGTAATAAAATGCAGATCTATATGCAAGAAATATACCGAAATAAAGTGATTTAGAAAGGCTGAAAATTAAAGGATACTTAAATGTTATACCACATATATACAAACGAAAAAAGCAGGAATCATAATCTTAGCATTGGACAAATTAAAAGTCAAATCAGAAAGCAATAAATTCCATAAAGAAGGACACATAGTGTTAAAGGGTGAAACTTTCATGAAAAGGAAATTTAGGAGAATTAGTACAATTACCATTAATTTAAAACATTAAAGCAAATTTTAGTTCACCTTCGTTCATAAAAATCAAAGGGGAAAGTAATATAAATAATAAGATAAATCTGATTAATATAGTTTGAAGTCTGTATCATGTTAATAAAATAAATCAGTGCCATGGAATATTTATGGAAATTTGACATGGCATTGTAGACATCAAAGAAAAATTCTAAAATGTAAAAATAAAACCGAGAAGGTTCTCTTATTAACATACGGTAAAGTTAGAAAATAGGAACAAAATTAGAAACCAAAGTTTCTTCTACCTGGAAAGTTAAAATTAATTGAATAACTTTTGTGTCAAAGAGAAGATGCATGCAAATTTACAGAATTTTTTTCAGGATTTTATTTTTCATCATGGTAAGTGTACACTTAGTCCCATCCCCTATTTTCCCCATCCCCCCTCATTTACCATCCCTCTGGTAACTATCAGTTTATCTTCTGTAGTGTAGAGTCTTGGTTTGTCTCTCTCTCTCTCTCTCTTTTTTTTCCCTTTGCTTGTTTGTTTCTTAAGTTCCACATATAAGTGAGATCATATGGTATTTGTCTTTCTCTTACTTCTTTGTTTTGCATTATACTCTCTAGCTCTATCCATGTTATTGCAAATAGCAAGATTTCATTTTTAATGGCCAAATAATATTCCTGTGTGTGTGTGTCTATAAAGATAAATATTTTTGCCTATTAATCTATCAGTGGACTCTGCACTGCTTCCATAGTTTGTCTATTGTAAATAATGAACATAAAGGTGCATGCATCCCTCTGAATTCATGTTTTGTATTTTGGGGGTAAATACCCAGCAGTGCAATTTCTGGATTGTAGTATAGTTCTGTTTTTAATTTTTTGAGGAACTTCCATGCTGTTGACTACAGTGACTGCACCAGTTTGCATTCCCATCCACATTGCAAGAGCGATCCTTTTTCCTCCACATTCTCACCAACACTTGTTTCTTATGTTTTGATTTTAGCCTTCTGATAGATGTGAGGAGATACCTCATTATGGTTTTGATTTGCATTTCCCTGATAATGAGTGATATTAACATTTTTTCAAGTGTGTGTTGGCCACCTGCATGTCTTCTTTAGAGAATTGTCCATTCATATCTTCTGCCCATTTTTTAAAAAAGATTTAATTATTTATTTGACAGACATACATCACAAGTAGGCAGAGTGGCAAGCAGAGAGAGGGGAGGGCGGAAGCAGATGCCCTGCTGAGCAGAGAGCCCAGTGCAGGGCTCAGTCCTAGGACTCTGAGATCATGACCTGAGCCCAAGGCAGAAGCTTAACCCACTGAGCCACCCAGGTGCCCACTTCTGACCATTTTTAATTGGATTAGTTGTTTTTTAGGTTGAGTTGTATCAGTTCTTTATATATTTTTGATACTGACCCTTTATCGGGTATGTCATTTGCAAATATCTTCTCCCATTCTTTGGGTTGCCTTTTAGTATTGTTGATTGTTTTCTTTGCTGTGCAGAAACTTTGGATTTTGATGTGGTCCCAATGGTTTATTTTTGCTTTTATTTGCCTTGCCTCAGGAGACATATCTAGAAAAATGTTATGGCTGATGTCAGAGAGATTATTACCTGTGCTCTCTTCTAGCAATTTCATGGTTTCATGTCTCACACTTAGGTCTTTAATCAATTTCAACTTTGTTTTTGTGTATGATGAAAAAGTGGTCCAGTTTCATTCTTTTGCCTATGGCTGTCCAGTTTTTCTAACACCATTTGTTGAAAAAGCTGTCAATTTCCCATTGTATAGTTAGTCCTCCTTTGTTGATTACAGAATCAATGTAAAGAAATTTGTTGCATTCCTATGCATTAAGAATGAAGTAGCAAAAAGTGAAATTAACAAAGCAATTCCATTTACAAATTTTTTTTCTGGATGCAGAACTGTGAGATTTTATTTAATATTATCCTGAATCTGTATTTGGAATATTTTTTCCATTCTCTGTTGGTGGTTCAAGTTACTTTATTTTTTAAAAATTTTTTATTGTGTTATATTAGTCATGATACAGTACATCATTAGTTTTTGATGTAGTGCTCCATGATTCATTGTTAGCATATAATTTACAGTTGCACCAGAAACAATAAAGTATCTGGGAATAAAACTTAACTGGAGAGGTGAAAGACCTGCTACCCTGAAAACTATAAAACACTGATGAAAGAAATTCAAGAATATGCAAAGAAATGGGAACACATTCCGTACTCACGAGTTGGGAAAACAATATTGTTAAAATGTCTGTATTACCCCTGGATACCTGGGTGGCTTAGTCCGTTAAGCCGCTGCCTTCAGCTCAGGTCATGATCCCAGTGTCCTGGGATCGAGTCCTGCGTCGGACTCCTTGCTCAGCAGGGAGCCTGCTTCTTTCTCCACCTCTGTCTGCTGCTCTGCCTGGCTTGCGCATACTCTCTCTCTCACTGACAAATACATAAATAAAATATTTTAAAAATATATTAAAAAAAAAAGTCTGTATTACCCAAAGCAATCTATAGATTTAATGCAATCCCTATCAAAATACCAAAAGCATTTTTCACAGAAGTAGAACAAATAATCCTAAAATTTATATGGAATCACAAAAGATTAGACCCCAAATGGACAAAGCCGTCTTGAAAAAGAACAAAACTGGAGGTATTAAATTCCAGATTTCAAGTTCGATTACAAGCTAGTAGTAATTAAACCTGTCTAATACTGGCATGAAAATAGATACACAGATCAGTATAACACAATGTAAAGCTCAAAAAAATCTCAAAAATTATGTGGACACACTGAAGAATTAAAACAAAAACAAAAACAAAAAAAACTTCAAAAACCTATGAGCTACAGCCAAAGAAGTGCCTAAGGGAAATATCCATAGTTACAAAGCAATAAAAAGAAAATACAGAAAAAAATAATCAAAATGTGTAAGTTAGGAAATGAATAACCAAATAAATGGAAGGTAGGAATTAATGATTCAGGACACAAAGAATCATTTAAAAAACTGTTTTTTTTTTAAAACTCCCGATATAGATGGATAAGTCATCATTAATCAGCTCAAGAAAGGGCAAAAGTGTGAATGTACAAAATTATAATTTCCATAATTAATATACAAACAGAAAATTTAAAGAATTTTACATAATAATTTTGCCCAGCTTTTCCTAGAAATTGATAAGCTAACCTAGTAGATAAAAGGAAAAGAATATGAATGAATGGTCAGCTCATAGAGGAGAATATGCATGGCACATAAACATTTGAAAGGAATGGAGTCCTACTAGTAATTAGAGAAATAAAGGGACACTAGTTCCTCAGTTGGTTAAGTACCTGCCTCAGGCAAGGTCAGGATTCCAGAGTCCTGGGATCTAGTCCCCCATCTAGCTCTTTGCTCAGCCGGGAGCCTGCTTCTCCCTCTGCCTGCTGCTTCTCCTGCTTGTGCTCTTTGTCTCTCTGACAAATAAATAAAATCTTAAGAAAAAAGGGAAATCTAATCTGAAACTAAAGTAAGACATCAATATATTAGATTGGATGTGGGGGGAGCAAGCATTCTTATACATTGCTAACTGGAGCATAAGTTACTGTGGTACTATTTGGAATGCCGTGTTAATTTTGATCAGTGTCTGTCAAAAATACAAATACATATACTTTTTAACCCAGCAATTTATTGCTTCTACCCATTTGAAAACATGACCCTTCAGAGTTATTCATTGTTCTGCTGTTTAAAATTGGAAAGGTTAGGAGAAATCTTAAATTTCTATTAATAGAGAATTTGTTAAATCATGTATCGTTCATTCATTAAATAGAATGTCAGCAGTTGTAAAACAAAACTATTGAGATAAGTCTTAGTTATGTTGATATCACAATTACATTGTTGCATGATTAAAAACAAATAGTATATATAGATGAATATGTACTGGGTGTAGTTTTGTATAAAAGAGAGGATATAAAAATATAGTACTTCCTATATTACATTAAAATCTAGAAGCATATGTAAGAAACAAACTTAAGAACAGTGGCTCCTAGGGGCACCTAGGTAGCTCAGTTGGTTAAGCCTTTGCCTTTGATTCAGGTCATGATGCCAGGGTCCTGAGATGGATCACCACTTTGGGTTCGTTCCCCAGCAGGGACTCTGCTTCCCCCTCTCCCTTTATTGTTCACTCTGCTTGTGCTCTCTCACTCTCTCTGACAAATAAATAAAATCTTAACAGAACAAAACAAAAAAACCAGTGGTTCCTAATGGGGAGTTGGTAGAAATGATGGTGAATGTGGATCAATTTAATCTTTTAGGCATGCAAATATTAATAACATTGTTTAGGAAAAAAAATGCAAATATTTAAAAAAACAAGCAACTTAAAACCTTGGGAGAATTTTCATTCATTATTTTATTGATGGAGTTGAACTGAATAAAAATCAATGACTGATTAGTTTAAATGAGTTGTTCTTGATTGGTGCAATCATGGAGTAAAAGGACTAAGGTAACACTGAAATTAAGTGTTTTCTTAACTACTTAGCTACACAGGGAATTAAGTCCAAATGATTTCCATCAATATGATTATAAAATTAAATCTTATTGTAAAATATAATATTTAAAACAAAGCATGTATTATTTGATGGTTAATAGAGATAATGGTTAGTAAAATACATGTAATTCATTACCTTTCTATTTAGACTGCATAGGTTTGGATCCTGGCTTAGTCATACATTTTCTGAATAGTTTTTAAAACATCCTTGAGCTTCAGTTTTTATCCCATAAATGAGTAAAACCATATTGCTTCCCTCACTGAGTTTTAAAGATAAATGATAAAGTAGACATAAAATGGTTAATCACAGTATATTGCAATGTGATAATTTAAATTGTTAGCAAAAAGTAATAGGTGCAATTTAACATGTAATTCTGATAAAAGCAGAATATACCCTCAATAAGATATTTATCTTCAATATAAAATTTTAAGTATGACATACTAGCAGCATTCAGATTAGTGAGATAAGTTTTTCTACTAAAATTATTACTATTATTGTTAAAGATTTGAAAAAAAATTAGGGAAGAGGAAATAGGTAGTATTTATGAAGGGTTTGATTATATACCTAAAAGCTTAAGAAAATCATCTCTAAAATTTAAGAAATGAGATATCACCAAATTTAGTGTCTCATTTGTTTATAGAGCAATTATCTGGCAGGAAATCTTAGATGAGTCCACAGATGAAGCTACACTGAAGTCGGGTGGATTGGTCCCTCGTAACACCTAGTTTATAATTTCTATCAAGTGTCTGGAATATAGGTTGTTAAATCCGTACACTTTAATTGTCAGCTGAACTAGAGATAGGTTTGAAATCTGTCACTAAAATTGAGAAGTCTGTTCCAAATAGTATATACAGCTACTCTTCCCTCCTGGGGATGGAACTTAAATCTCCTCTATGGAAGTGTGAGATGGACTTACTCACTTGCTTCCAAAGATAGTGAAACCTGGCAGTGATTTTCAATATTGATTAGGGCTAACATCAACAGTCATACAGCATCCTGAGGCGATGTATTTCCTGATACAATGTGATGAAAAAAACACTTCATCTTTGTGGTATTCTTTTATAAGAAAAATAACTCAAGCCTAGTCCAGAGAAAGCATCATACATCCCAGATTGAGGGATATTGTACAAAACACTTGACCAGTACCCTTCAAAACTGTTGAAGGGCATGAAAAACAGAATGGGAAATTGCTACACACCAGAGGAGTTTAAGGAGAGATGATGACTACATTCGAGGTAGTATTCTGGATTGGATCCTGAACAGAAAAAGGATATTAGGGGAAACTAGTAAAATAGAAACAAAAAGGGTGATCCTGGTGGGTGGTATTATGGAGGGCACATATAGCATGGAGCACTGGGTGTGTTGCATAAACAGTGAATTCTGGAACACTGAAAAGAAATAAATTTAAGAAAAAGTCTATAGTATAGTCAATAATACTGTACCTGTGTTGATTCTTAATTTTGACATATGTCTCATGATGACATAATATATTAGCACATAGGGAAGCTGGGTGAGTAATATAGGAGAACTACCTGTACTATATTTTTAACTTTTCTGTAAATCTTAAAAACTTCCAAAATAAAAATGTACATAAAAATGAGTCACATAGGTTACCTGGGTGGCTCAGTTGGTTAAGCATTCCAACTCTTGATTTCAGCTCAGGTAATGATCTCAGGGTCATGAAAATAAGCCCCCCATCAGGCTCTATGCTCAGCAGGGAGTCTGCTTAAGATTCTCTCTCTCCCTCTGCCCCCATCCCAAAAGATGGAGAACCATAACTTGGATGTATGCTTGAGGAGAAAGCCAAACTGTTCTTTCATGGAAGTAGTATTACAGCTATCCTCAGAACAGAATCTAACAAACGATTCAGATATATGATCAAAATGCCTAAATGGCTGTCCTGTAATACAGTTATGATCATTTTAGCTTCTATAAATTTTTTATTAACATATAATGTAGTATTTGTTTCAGGGATACAGGTCTGTGATTCATCAGTTTTGCACAATTCATAATGCTCCCCATAGCACATACACTCCCCAGTGTCTATCACCCCCACTCCATTCCACTCCACTCCAGCAACCCTCATTTTGTTTCCTGAGATTAAGAGTTACTTACAGTTTTTTTCCCATCTGATTTTGTCTTGTTTCATTTTTCCCTCTCTTCCCCTATGATCCTCTGCCTTATTTTTCAAATTATACATATCAATGAGATCATATAATAATTGTCTTTCTCTGATTGACTTATTTTGCTTAGCATAATATCCTTTAGTTCCAACCACGACATTGCAAATGGCAAGATTTTGGTGTTTTTTGATGGCTGCATAATATTCCATTGTATGTATATGTATGTATGCATCTATATACCTATGTACATATATACATACATGTGTATATATACACAGATATATGCACACACACATATACACACACCAACACGCATTCCAACACACACACGCACACCACATCTTCTTTATCCATTCATCTATTGATGGACATCTAGGCTCTTTCCATAGCTTGGCTATTGAGGACATTGCTGCTATAAACATTGGGGTGCAGGTGCCGCTTCGGATCACTACATTTGAATCTTTGGGGTAAATATCTCGTAGTACACTTGCTGGGTTATAGTATAGCTCTATTTTCAACTTTTTGAGAACCCTCCATACTGTTTTCCACAGTGGCTGCACAAGCTTGCATTCCCACCAACAGTGTAGGAGGGTTCCCCTTTCTCTGCATCCTCACCAATATCTGTCATTTCCTGGCTTGTTAATTTTAGCCATTCTGACTTGTGTGAGGTGGTACTCACTGTGGTTTTTATTTGTATTTTCCTGATGCTGAGTGATGTGGAGCATTTTATCATGTGTATAATGGCCATATGGATATCTTCTTTGCAGAAATCTCTGTTTGTGTCTTCTACCCATTTCTTGATTGGATTGGTTGCTCCTTGGGTATTGAGTTTAACAAGTTCTTTATAGATTTTAGTTACTAGCCCTTTATCTGATATGTCATTTGCAAATATCATCTCCCATTCTGTCAGTTGTCTTTTGGTTTTGTTGACTGTTTCCTTTGCTGTGCAAAAGCTTTTGATCTTGAAGTCTTAAGAGTTCATTTTTGGCCCTTGCTTCCTTGCCCATGGTGATATTTCTAGAAAGAAGTTGTTGTGGTTGAGGTCAAAGAGGTTGCTGCCTGTGTTTTCCTCTAGGATTTTGATGGTTTCCTGTCTCACATTTAGGTCTTTCATCTATTTTGAGTCTATTTTTGTATGTGGTATAAGGAAATGGTTCAGTTTCATTCTTTTGCATGTGGCCGTCCAATTTTTCCAACACCATTTGTTGAAGAGCCTATCTTTTGTCCATTGGGTGTCCTGCTTTGTCAAATATTAATTTACCATGGACTTCCATTTCTGGGCATTCTGTTCTGTTCTATTGATCTGTTTGTCTGTTTTTATGCCAGAAACATACTGTCTTGATGATTACAGCTTTGTAATAGAGCATGAAATCTGGAATTGTGATACCACCAGCTTTGATTTTCTTTTTAAACATTCCTCTGGCTATTTTGGGTATTTTCTTTAAAATTTTAGGATTATTTGTTCCATTTCTTTGAAAAAAATTGATGGTATTTTGATAGGGATTGCATTAAATGTGTAGATTGCTTTAGGTAGCACAGACATTTTCACAATATTTGTTCTTCCAATCCATGAACACTAAACATTTTTCCATTACTTTGTGTCTTCCTCAATTTCTTTCATGAGTACTTTATAGTGTCTGAGTACAGATTCTTTGCCTCTTTGGTTAGGTTTATTCCTAGGTATCTTATGCTTTGGGGTGCAATTGTAAATGGGATTGACTTCTTAATTTCTCTTTCTTCTGTCTCGCTGTTGGTGTATAGAAATGCAACTGATTTCTGTACATTGATTTTATATCCTGACACTTTACTAAATTCCTGTATGAGTTCTAGCAGATTTGGAGTGGAGTCTTTTGGCTTTTCCACATAAAGTATCATTATCATCTGCAAATACTGAGAGTTTGACTTCTTTGCTGATTTGAATGCCTTCTGTTTCTTTTTGTTGTCTGATTGCTGAGGCTAGGACTTCTAGTACTATGTTGAATAGCAGTGGTGATAGTGGACATCCCTGCCTTGTTCCTGACCTTAGGGGAAAAGCTCCCAGTTTTTCCCCATTGAGAATTATATTCGCTGTGGGTTTTTCATAGATGGCTTTGATGATATTGAGGTATGGAACCTCTATTCCTACACTTTGAAGAGTTTTGATCAGGAAAGGATGCTAAACTTTGTCACATGCTTTTTCAGCATCTGTTGAGAATATCATATGGTTCTTGTTCTTTCTTTTATTAATGTATTATATCATATGGATTGATTTGCAGATGTTGAACCCAGCTTGCAGCCCAGGAATAAATCCCACTTGGTTATGGTGAATAATCCTTTTAATGTACTGTTGGATCCTATTGGCTAGTATTTTGGTGAGAATTTTCGCATCTGTGTTCATCAAGGATATTGGTCTGTAATTCTCTTTTGATGGGATCTTTGTCTCATTTTGGGGTCAAGGTAATGCTGGCCTCATAAAATGAATTTGGAAGTTTTCCCTCCATTTTTATTGATTTTGGAACAGTTTCAGGAGAATAGGTATTAATTCTTCTTTAAAAATGTTTGGTAGAATTCCCCTGGGAAGCCGTCTTGCCCTGGTCTCTTGTTTGTTGGGAGATTTTTTTTTTTTTTTTTAAAGATTTTATTTATTTATTTGACAGAGAGAGATCACAAGCAGGCAGAGAGAGAGAGGTGGAAGCAGGCTCCCTGCTGAGCAGAGAGCCCGATGTGGGCCTCGATCCCAGGACCCTGAGATCATGACCTGAGCCGAAGGCAGCGGCCTAACCCACTGAGCCACCCAGACGCCCTGTTGGGAGATTTTTGATGATTGCTTCAATCTCCTTACTGGTTATGGGTCTGTTCAGGTTTTCTATTTCTTCCTGGTTCAGTTTTGGTAGCTTATATTTCTCTAGGAATGCATGCTTTTCTTCCAGATTGTCAAATTTGCTGGCTTATAGTTGTGCATAATTTGTTCCTATAATTGGTTGTATTTCTTTAGTATTGGTTTTGATCTCTCCTCTTTCATTCATGATTTTATTAATTTAGGTCCTTTCTCTTTTCTTTTTGATAAGTCTAGCCAAGGATTTATCAATCTTATTACTTCTTTCAGAGAACCAGCTTCTAGTTTAATTGATCTGTTCTACTGTTCTTTTGATTTCTATTTCATTGCTTTCTGCTCTGATTTTTGTTAGTTGTCTTCTCCTGCTGGGTTTAGGCTTTCTTTGCTGTTCTCTCTCCAGCTCCTTTAGGTGTAGGGTTAAGTTATGTATTTGAGACCTTTCTTTTTTCATGAGAAAAGCTTGTATTGCTATATACTTTCCTCTCAGGTGCCTTTGCTGGACCCCCTAAATTTTGAACAATTATGTTTTCATTTTCATTCGTTTCCATGAATTTTCTAATTCTTTAATTTTCTGGTTGACCTGTTCATTCTGTAGTAGGATGCCCTTTAGCCTCCATGTATTTGTGTTCTTTCCAATTTTCCTCTTGTGGTTGAGTTCTAGTTTCAAAGTATTGGGGTCTGAAAAAATGCAGAGAATTAGTCCATCTTTTGGTACTTGTTGAGACCTTACTTGTGACCCAGGATATGATCTGTTCTGGAGAATATTCCATGTACACTGGGGAAGAATGTGTATTGTCTTGCTTTGGGATAGAATGTTCTGAATGTATCCGTGATGTCCATCTGTTCCAGTGTGTCATTTAAAGCCTTTTAAGGTCTTTATTTCCTTTTTGATCTTTTGCTTAGATGATCTATCCATTTCAAGTGAAGGGGGTTTTAAAGTCCCCTACTGTTATTGTATTATTGTTGATGTGTTTCTTTGATTTTGTTATTGTTTTATATATTTGGCTACTCCCATGTTAGGGGCATAGATATTAAAAATTATCATATATTCTTGTTGTACAGACCCTTTTCATATAGATATAGTGTCCTTCCTCACATCTTATTATAGTATTTGGCTTAAAAACAAATTTTCTGATATAAGGATTGCCACCACAGCTTTCTTTTGATGACCATTAGCTAGTAAATTATTTTCCCCCACCTCACTTTAAATCTAGAGGTGTCTTTGTGTCTAAAATGTCTTCTGCAGCATATTGATGGGTCTTGTTTTTTTTAATCCATTTTTATCCATTCTGATACCCTGTGTCTTTTTTTTTTTTTAAAGATTTTATTTATTTATTTGACAGACAGAAATCACAAGTAGATGGAGAGGCAGGCAGAGAGAGAGAGAGGGAAGCAGGCTCCCTGCTGAGCGGAGAGCCCGATGTGGGACTCGATCCCAGGACCCTGAGATCATGACCTGAGTCAAAGGCAGCGGCTTAACCCACTGAGCCACCCAGGCGCCCCACCCTGTATCTTTTAATTGGAGCATTTAGCCCATTTACATTTAGTGAAGCTATCAAAAGATATGAACTTAGTGCCATTGTATTTGCTGTGATGTGATTGCTACTGAATATTGTCTCTGTTCCTTTCTGGACTACGTTACCTTTAGGCTCTCTCTTTGCTTAGAGGACCCCTTGCAATATTTCCTGTCGGGCTCATTTGGTGTCTGCAAATTCTTAGTTTTTGCTTGTCCTGGAAGATTTTTATTTCTCCTTCTATTTTCAGTGACAGCCTAGCTGGATATAATATTCTTGGCTGCATATTTTCCTTGTTCAGTGCTCTGAATATATTATGCCAGTCCTTTCTGATCTGCCACGTCCCTGTGGATAGGTCTGTTGCTAGTCTAATACATCTGCCATTGTAGGTTACAGATTCTCTTGTCCCGAGCTGGTTTTAGGATTTTCTCTTTGTCTCTGAGGCATTGGTAAGTTTTACGATTAGATGACAGGTATTTACCTATTTTTATTGATTTTGAGGGGGGTTCTCTGTGCCTCCTGGATTTTGATGCTTGTTTCTTTCCCCAAATTAGGGAAGTTCTCTGTTATAATTTGCCCCAGTATACCTTCTGCCCCCCTTCTTCTTCTTCTGCAATCCTAATTATTCTAATATTGTTTCATCTAATGGTATCACTTATCTCTTGAATTCTCCCCACTTGATCCAGTAGTTATTTATCTCTCTTTTTCTCAGCTCCTTTATTCTCCATCATTTGGTCTTCTTTATCACTAATTCTGTATTCTACCTCATTTATCCTAGCAGTTAGAGCCTCCATTTTTTAGTGCACCACATTAGTAGCCTTTTTGATTTTGACTTGGTTAAATTTTAATTATTGTAGTTCTCCAGAAAGGGATTCTCTAGTATCTTCTATGCTTTTTTCAAGCCCACCTAGTATCTTTATAATCTTCATTCAGAACTCTTTTTCTGTCATCTTACTAATGTCTGTACTGATTATATCCCTGGCAGTTGGTACTGCCTCTTGTTCTTTTTTTGAAGTGAGTTTTTCTGTTTTGTCATTTTGTCCAGAGAAGAATAAATGAATGAGAGAACAAAATGCTAACAGGGTAACAGTGACCTCTGAGAAATATACAGTAAACAAATCAGAAGAGACCTGAAACCGGGAAAAAAGAAAGCAGGGGCAGGGGAGGCGGAATATGGTCAGGCTGGTGAACAGAAGAGAGCCATACACTAGATTTTGGGTGTATTTTGGTCTGTTAAAAGAAACTGCCTCCCCAAATTTTAAAGAAAGAAAACTTATATATACACAAAAATAAGGGTCAGTATGATGAAGGGATGGAATATGACTGTAAAGATGAAAATTTAAAAAGGTTTAAAAAATCAGTAAGTTGCTTGATAAAAGAATCATATTAAAAAGGGGGAGGGAGAAAAAGAAGGAGAGAATGTGATCGAGGAGGAGACTAGAACACTATATTTAGGGTATATTTTGGTCTGTTAGAAGAAACTTTATTCCAAGATTTTAAACAAAGAAAAAAAAAAATATATATATAATTTCAAACACAAATGAAGGGATAGACTATGACTGTAGTAAAGTTAAAAAAATATTTTTAAAAAGGAATCGGTAAGATGTTGTTTGAAAAAAGCAAGAAGAAAGATACAGAAAAAGAAAAAATTTTTTTTTAAAATTTCTTTTCAGCATAACAGAATTCATTGTTTTTGCACCATACCCAGTGCTCCATGCAATACATGCCCTCCTTAATACCCACCACCTGGCTCTCCTACCTTCCCACCCCCTGCCCCTTCAAAACCCTCAGCTTGTTTTTCACAGTCCACAGTCTCTCATGGTTCACCTCCCCCTCCAATATCCCTCAATTCCCATCTCCTCTCCATCTCCCTATGTCCTCCATGTTATTTGTTATGCTCCACGAATAAGTGAAACCATATGATACTTGACTCTCTCTGCTTGACTTATTTCACTCAACATAATCTCCTCCAGTCCTGTCCATGTTGATACAAATGTTGGGTATTCATCCTTTCTGATGGAGGCATAATACTCCATAGTGTATATGGACCACATCTTCCTTATCCATTCGTCCGTTGAAGGGCATCTTGGTTCTTTCCACAGTTTGGCGACCGTGGCCATTGCTGCTATAAACATTGGGGTACAGATGGCCCTTCTTTTCACGACATCTGTATCTTTGGGGTAAATACCCAGTAGTGCAATTGCAGGGTCATAGCAAAGCTCTATTTTTAATTTCTTGAGGAATCTCCACACTGTTCTCCAAAGTGGCTGTACCAACTTGCATTCCCACCAACAGTGTAAGAGGGTTCCCCTTTCTTCACGTCCTCTCCAACACATGTTGTTTCCTGTCTTGCTAATTTTGGCCATTCTAACTGGTGTAAGGTGGTATCTCAATGTGGTTTTAATTTGAATTTCCCTGATGGCTAGTGATGATGAACATTTTTTCATGTGTCTGTTAGCCATTTGTATGTCTTCATTGGAGAAGTGTCTGCTCATATCTTCTGCCCATTTTTTGATATGATTATCTGTTTTGTGTGTGTTGAGTTTGAGAAGTTCTTTATAGATCCTGGATATCAACCTTTTGTCTTTGAAAGATAAAAGAATCGTAGGAAAAAAGCCATAAATTCTATGTGATTTATGCCCCTAGCACTAGAGTTTTGTAGTTCTCATTGATCAGTAAACTTGGTCTTGGCTGGATGTTCTTTCTGATCTTCTGGGGAAGGGCCTGTTGCTGTGATTCTCAAATTTCTTTGCCTGAGGTGGAATTGCACAGCCCTTGCCAGGGGCCAAGATAATTAATCTGCTGGGTTTGCTTCTCAGTAGCTTTTGTTCCCTGAACGATTTCCTGACAGGTTTGGAGGACAAGAATGAAAATGGCAGCTTCCCAATCTCTGGCCCTGGAAGAGTGAAGAACTTGGGGCCCGATTTCTCAGTGAGCCCTTAGAGAAAAACTGTCACTCCTTTTTCCCTCGTCTCTGGCCACACTCTATGCTCACCTGGCCTGTGACTTAGTGTTTCTGTGTCTGGTATATGACTCCATTTGGAGTGTCCAAACCCAGCAGATTCCTGCAGTGTGCTCCTGTGGCACTCCTTGGGTGGGAGGGAAAGAAAGGGAGTCTTCCATATCTGCCTCTTGTTGGGTTCTTGCTTGAAGAGTAGCGGCCCAACTGGGCTGCGGATCATGGTTTATGGTATTCGTGAGCTGAGAACCCACTCCTTGGCTCCATCTTTGCAGCTGGCTTTCCTGCTCGGATACTTGGGGTCTCTGCCACATTCAGGTACCCCTGGTTTTTCTGTAATGCTGAGGGTCCTGAGACCACACTGTCCCACTGAGTCTTCCAAGCCACTGGAGCGACATCCCTCAGCAGAGCAGACTTCTCAGAGTTCTGATTTTGTGTTCTGCTGCTCCATCACTTGCTGGTAGCCAGCTGATGGAGGCTCCTTCCCATAGTGGTCTATCTTCCCATATATCACCTCAGATTCACTTCTCCACATGTCCTACTTTCCAGACAGTGGTCACTTCTCTGTTCATAGAATTGCTGCTATTTTTTTCTTTTAGGCGTTCAGAATGGTTTGATAAGTATCTAGCTGAATTCTTGGGATCAGACAAAATTTGGGTCTCCTACTCCTCTGCCATCTTGCAGAGGAAATTTTTAAAACAGTTGTTATTGAATTTTCACTGTGGAAATAAAAATTCTCAACCAAGTATATTTTTCTGATATCTTAACTTCAAACCCTGTAACTTCTGAGTGAATTCTCCATTCTTCACACTGTAAATAGATCAACTTACTCTCTATGATGTTGGCTTGTTATACATTGACCGTTGTTTAACCTAATGGTTTGGTTCTTTTTGGACTTGTTGAACTAGTCCAGTTTTTCTGGAAAAATTAGTTATCTGTTATCAAAAAGTAGTGATATAGGTTCTGGGAGTATGAGAGTTGGAAAAAAGTTTCCTTTCCATCTATTCTCAACTCTAAGCTATTTAGCTTTCTTCAGGCGAATGTTGGCTCCTGTGTGTATCTGGAGTAGGAATAGAGATAATAACCGGTGCCAGGTTTTCTCTCCCATGGGAATGACAAGCAGGTGAAGAACTATGTTAGAAGCCTAAGGAAAAGACTAAGAAGCAGCAAATCTTGAGGGATCGCTTTGCTCTGAAAGTTCTCTGCCTCTTATTCTCTCTCCTCTGCACTTCCCTCCCTCTGAGTAATGTTAACATTTACTTCTATGTGGGTGACCACCAGGAGGCGCAAAGTTACCTGAAATGATAGAATGATTGTTCTTCTCCACTCTTCCAGGGCCAGAGATTGGGAAGCTGCCATTTTCATTCTTGTCCTCTAAAACTGTCAGGATAGAATGTCCTTGAACTTGTGGAAGTATGGGAATACAGGAGTGCCATGATGGTGGCTTAGGACTTACAGCAAGCTAAGTTTTGTACTACAGATTAGTATATTTAAAAGGTCTTCTGCGTTACACCACCTGCAAGTATTCCATCATGTAAAAATCACAGCAGTGACATCTGACCTCAACTGTGTAAAAGTGAAATATAACAACTCGTTAAAGGCTAATAGCCAGAGACAGAAGATAAGAGAAACATCAAACTATGTACTCATTGAAAGAGAACTAGTGGTGCCAGCTGTGGTGGAACCATTGAATTTTATTTTTAGAAAGAGCAATTGAGATTCAAGTAGAGCACCAAAATTGATAATCTGCCTTGTTAGCTTGTAATTTATTTTCCAGTTTAACCAAATTAGTGGACTGGAAGCTCCCAAAGCATGGTCCAACAATATAAGGTGAAAGAAAAGATAAAGACATAGGCAATAAGAAACAAAATGTAAATAAGAATTCTTGGAGGAGAAAAATAATGGGTATAACAGGATATCCTTAAACAATTTATACTACTAAAAGTTTCTAAATTTTAGGTAAAATAATACAAAAATCCTTTCAGACGTATAGCTGAGCACACAAAAGTAGGTAAATTCTTATGTGCTAAAAATGAAAATCATAATAGAAGAAATAGTTCTTAAGAAGCAAGATAATATTAAACCATGCAGCTTTAAAAAAGTAATCAAATATAACTTAATGGAAATGAAAAGGCAGTAAGTAAAATTAACAATTTCATGGTCATATTAAACAGATTAGATACAATTTAAGAATTGGTGGGGTACGGAGTGGCTCCTTTCATTGGGTGCCTGACTCTTGATCTCAGGGTCATGAGTTCAGGCCACATGTTGGGCTCCATGCCAAATGTTTAGCCTACTTTAAAAAAAAAAAAAAGACTTAAGAATGGTGAGCTGGAAACTCAAAATGAAGAAATTACACAGAATGTAGTATCAAGAATAAAGATGACAGAGTAAAGATAGGAGGTTAAGAGGTTAAGAGATGAAAAAAAAAATGAATGAGGTTAAGAGATGAAAAAAAAAAGCAAATTAAAGTTTTCATAGAATAAAATACCCAGGAATAAATTTAACCAGGGAGATAAAAGATCTATAAACTGGAAGCTGTAAAACATTGATGAAAAGATTAAGAAATAAGATGTTATTCTGTGAATACATATTGGAAGAATTGATATTGTTAAATGTCCATATTACCCAAAGCAGTCTATAGATTCGGTGCAGCCCTTACCAAAATTCCAATGGCATCTTTTCACAGAAATACAACAAATAGTCCTAAAGTTTATGTGTAACCACAAAAGACCTCAAGATACCCAAAGCATACCCTCTTATGAAGAAGAGGTCATGTAATGCCCAGGTCCTGGTGCTTTAGGGAATATCTCTGGTGTGTGCTACTTGCTTTCCATTGTTCTTCTTGGCTGCTCTGTTCTTCAGGCTAGTAATCTGCAGAGGCTCTCCTCCTTGCTTGCTGTGGGCAGTGTTTGGTCTCTGGCCAGAATGTGGTGAATTTTTACTAGTTGTGCTCTGATTTGCTTATTAAATGAGACCTGACACCAACTCCACCAGAACTGAGGCTCACAGAACTCACAGAACTCACAGGTTGGGAGATATATTGTGGGCAGACACGTGCTGGTCTTCTGAGGGAGAGGCCTGCCTCACTGGGACTGGAGTAAGATTGACTGAGAAGGGCTCAAGTGTCCATCAACGGAAAAATGGACAAAGAAGATGTGGTATGTATATGTATACACACACGTACGTATATACAATGGAATATTATTCAGCCATAAAAAGAGTAAAATCTTGCCATTTGCGGTGACCTGGATTTAGCTCGACAGTGTTATGCTAAGCAATGTAAGTCAGTTGGAGAAAGACATATATGATTTCACTCATGTGGAATTTAAGAGACCAAACAAATGAGCAAAGGGGGAAAAAGAAACTATCGCAAAGCTATAATAATCAAACAGTATGATTCTGGCTTAAAAACAGATGTAGGTTAAGGGAACACAGTAGAGAATCCAGAAATAAACCTGTATATATGTGCTTAATTTATGACAAAGGAGCTGAGAATCTACGATGGGAAAAGGACAGTCTCTTCAATAAATGTTGGCGAAACTGGATAGCCAAAAGCAAAAGAATGAAATTGGACTCCTGTTTTACATTATACGCAAAAGTCAGTTCAAAAGCGATTAAAGACTTGAATGTAAGACTTGAAACTATAACACTCTTAGAAGAAAGCATAGCAGTAAGCTCCTAGACATTGGTCTTAGCAATGAGTTTTTGGATTTGACATCCAAAGCAAAGCAACAAAAGCAAAAATAAATAATCAAGACTACAGCAAATTAAAAGGCTTCTGTACAGCAAAGAAAATGATCAAAAAATGAAAAATCAGCCTACAGAATGAAAAAAAGTATTTTCCAGTTATGTATCTGATAAAGGAGTAATACACAGAAGATTTAAAAAATTCATGCAAATCATTTGAAAATAAACAATTTGATTTAAAAATCATGGGGAGAAGATCTGAAGTTCCAGAGAAGACATACAAATGACCAATTGGTGAATGAAAAGGTGCTTCGCAGCACTAATCATCAAGAAAATGCAAATCTAAACCACAGTAGATAGATATCACCGCACACCTTTCAGATGGCTATCATCAAAAATGCAAGAGATAACAAATGTTGCTAAGGATATGGAAAGAAAGAAACTTGTGTACTGTTGGTATGAATATAAATTAGTTACAGCCACTATGGAAAACAATATGGGGTGTCCTCACAAAATTAAAAATAGAACTGCCCTGTGATCCAGCCATTCTTTTGGGTAGATACCCAAAGTAAGCAAAAGCAGTATCTCAAAGAAATATGTACCCCTGTGTTCATTTCAACATTATTTACAAAGAGCCAAGACATGGAAACAACCTATATATCCACATTTTCTTTTCTCATTCATCTGTTGATGGACACATAGGTTGTTATGCATATATATTGACACATATATGTAATGGAATGTTGTTCAACCATAAAAGGGAGGAAATTCTGCCCTTTTCAACAACATGGGTGGATCCTGAGGGCATTACGTTGAGAGAAATACATCAGAGAAAAACAAATACTGTATGATCTCATGTATAGAAACTAGAGAAACCAATTTTATAGGAACAGAACATTGAGGTGGAAGCGGGGAATATGGGGAGTGGTTGAATGTAGTCAAAAGGCACAAACTTGGAGTTATAAGACATAAGTTTTAGGGATATAATGTATAGCATGGTGACTGTAGTTAACTGTTATATATTTGAAAGTTGCTGAGAGATTAGATCTTTGAAGTTCTCATCACAGGAAAATTTTTTTTTTTTTTAAGATTTGTTTATTTATTTGAGAGAGAGAGAGAGAGAGAGAAAGAGATCACAAGTAGGCAGAGAGTCAGGCAGAGAGAGGGGGAAGCAGGCTCCCCGCCGAGCAGAGAGCCCCACACGGGGCTCAATCCCAGGACCCTGAGATCATGACCTGAGCTGAAGGCAGAGGCTTAACCTACTGAGCCACCCAGGTGCCTGCAGGAAAAATATTTTGTACCTGTGTAGGTGAGGGATGTTAACTCACCTTATAATGGTAATCATTTTGCAATTTATACCTATATCAAATCTTTATGTTGTACACCTTGAACTACTTAAAACTTAAGCATGTATGTTAGTCGTAGCCCAATAAAACTGGGGGTTGAATCAAGGTGATAGTTATAAGAAATGTACCACTCTGTGGGTAAATGTTGGTAGTTAGAGGAAACCACGAGTACATGACATATATGGAGTAGGGAATATATGGGAACTCTCTCTACTTTCTGCTCAATTTTGCTGTATACCTAAAAGTGCCCTTATAAAATCTATTTAAAAGAGTAAGAGTGGTGGATAAACTGAGAGGGAAATAAGAAACTGAAAAATGTGTACGTGTATGTTGTGAGTGGAGACTGAATGGTGGTATGAGTTGGATGTGAAACTTTTCTATATCTTTATATGTTATTATTTTTAACAATGTAAGTGTTAATTTGTTTTTAAAGCTAAATGATAAAAATTGCTAGATCAGTATTTAAGTAAAATTACATAAGCTTTAACACAAAAAAGTTGATGAGGCTAAAGAGCAGTACCATGTAAGGAAAAAGGTACAATTCACCAGGAAGAGAAAACAATTTCAAATGCATTTGTACATGACAGCATAGAGGAGGTATAGAAAGCAAAATTGACTAAATTTGAAATAGAAATCAAAATGGTTTAGAAATTTTAACATATTCTTTTTTTTAAAAGAGCAATTACAAAATAATTTCACAGTATAAATTTGAACAAAAAATCCACTGGCTCGATTCACATACACATTCTTTTCAAACACATATAACACTGTAAAAATTGTCACTTGAAGCCATAAAATTTTCTAAAAACTTAAATTGTCATAAAGATGACTTCTCACCCATAGTGCAATTATGCAAGAAATCAACGATAAAAATCGAGCTAAGACAATGGAAATGTACATATTTTAAATAATTAATAACAAGAAATTATTGTACACATTATGAAATGCTTAGAATCAAAAATTTTGAAAATTTTGTACATTTACACTTCTGAGAGTTGGCCTAAATGGTAGTGGAGGTAACTTATAGCCATAAATATTATTGTATTTTATTTATTTATTAATTTTATTGTTTTGTTTTGTTTTTAAAGAGAAAGAGCACACACACCAGCAAGGGGAGGAGCAGGGGAGAGGGAGGGAGACTCTCAAGTAGACCCTGCTGAGTTCAGAGTCTGATGTAGGGCTCCATCTCAAAACCTTGAGATCATGACCTGAGCTGAAATCAAGAGTTGGACACTTGACTGGGCCACTGTGGCATCCCTAACCATAAATATTTATATTAAAAAAAAGAAAGGTTTTTTTCCCTCCAGGTTTAATTTTATGCTGAAGGTAAGGACAGCTTAACATCAGAATATCCTTTAATATGATCTCTTTAGAAAACACATTAAAGAGTAGCTATATAATTACACCAATTGATACAGAAAATTTGGGTAAAATTCAGTACCTAATAAGAATTCTTGGGAAACCAGGAACAGATGATTTTTTAACCTGATAAGGTATATCTACTAGAAATTTACCATAGTCCTACTTAGTAGTAAAATATTAGAAGCATTCCCTTTCAATAACTAATAATTAATAAAAGCCTGTTCTTCCCTCTCTGTTCAAGATCATAATTAAACAATTTATTGACGTTCATAGAATAGTCCACATGAAGTTGGCAAATTGTTTTCTAGTATAAATGGATTATGTACTGGACTATAAAACATAAGATAATTTTCAATAAATTTAAAAGAATTGAGATCAAACAAAATATTTTCTTGGACCACAACAAAATTAAATTAGGAATCAATAGCAGAAAGAGAGTTGATAAATTGCTTGATATTTGGAAAATAACACATTTCTAAGAACCCCCTAGGTCAAAAAAGAATCACAAAGAAAAATAGATAATGGCTTGATTTGAATAAAACCATAGCATATAACATACAACCAGAACATGTAACAATTTCCTGAATTCCCATGCATTGTTGACAGAAATGTAAAATACTCCAGCCATGTTCCAGAAGAATTTTCAAATTTCTTAAAAAATGTAACACTTACTGAAAACCCTAGCATTTCCATGCTTGGGTATCTACTCAAGAGAAATGACACCATATGTTCACACTTGTAACTGTGCAAGAATGTTCTTAATACCATTATCCATGATAGTTCAAAACTGGAAATAATCTAAAATCCATGGTTTGGTGAATGGATGAGGTATCATATGTCCATAAAATGAAACACTAGTGCACAATTAAAAGGAAACAAACTGCTGATGCATATTATGACATTAAGGAGTCCTAAAAATCATTATTATGGTAAATGAAAGATGCCTGATGTAGTAGACTACATATTAAATGATTACATTTATATGAAATATCCAGGATACAGATTAATGATTACTTTGTGGTAGTGATGGGAGTGGGGTGACCACAAATGAGCACAAGGGAACTTTTTAGGGTAATGAAAATATTCAAAACTGGAAATTAATGATGACTACATTACCCTGTAAAGTTTTCAAGAAATCACTAAATTATATACTTACAAAATATGAATTTTATGTTTACATTGGTGAGTGGAGCTGCTGGTAAATTGTGTTTACGTTTTGATGGTGGGAGTATGAATGTACATATTTTTGGAGGTCATAAATTGCAAAGTCTCATAAAATTAAATATAAAAGCTTTTAACCCCCATCATTCCAGTTACAAGAATTTGTTCTAAGGAAATAGTCATAGATATGTTCAAAGATTTACCTACAAGGGCAGAATTCTGTTGATGGTAGAAAGAAATTGGAAATACCATACGTGCCAACAGTAATGAATGCATATATTATGCTGCGTACTTACTATATTTAATAACTGAATAATCAAGATAGCATATATTCTTGATTTAAAGGAAAAAAGAGCTATATATTACCTTATATAGAATTATTTTCATTGCATTGATACCATCTGTATTTGTCATCTATATTTATATACATAATAATTAATCTAGCAGAACCTAAACTGATACTTTATAATGATTTTCTCTGTGTTATGGAGTTATGGGTCTCTTTTATTTTTTCTTTCTCCAACATATGGTCTGAGTTTGTTACAAGAAATATTTTTTGACCATCCAGAAGAAAAGCTGGTTTGTTTTGGCAAGAGGAAAATTGGAGTCTGTATTCATTGGAATGTTCAGTAAACTAATAAATGTGTAATTTGTATGAGATTAAAAGGTTACCCTTTTAAAAAAAAAAAAAAGAAAAAGAAGACTTCAGGGTGCCTGGGTGGCTCAGTGCGTTAAGCCTCTGCCTTTGGCTCAGGTCATGGGATCTCAGGGTCCTGGGATCGAGTCCCACATCGGGCTCTCTGCTCAGCAGGGATTCTGCTTCTCTCTCTCTCTCTCTGCCTACTTGTGATCTCTCTCTGTCAAATAAGTAAATAAAATGTTTTTTAAAAAAAAGATTACATTCTTAATCTAAGTGGACAGACATTGCATAAAATTCAGAGGTGGACAAATAGGCCTGAAGTCTGTTTAGGTCTTAAAGTTAAGTAGGGTCAGGATGTTAGTTTCTCTCATAAATGCCCTATTGAACTTTTCAGAGCTGAATGCATAGGGATTCTGTGGGAAACAAAATCATGTGATAGCACACCAACACTCTGTCCAAGATAATGGATGGCATTTTTTGCTATCTTTTGACTGCCGTGCAGCAAAATTTACTGGTAAACATCGTTTTAAAGCAAACTGCAGGAGGAAGCTGACCCATCTCTTCTCTGGTATATGCAGAGCATTCTTCAAGTCTCCCCACCCCCATCCCCACCCTGCAAGGCCTAGAATATAGCTGTTCTGTAAACATTTACGATGTGGGAGATAATCCGGAGGGCATGGATTTCTTTAGTAACTGAAACTGTACTGTTGCAGGTAAGAGATTACTGTAAGTTCTTAATTAGGCTATTCCACATAGCCTAATTTGGGTAACTTTTACCAGCTTCATGTATCAGAGAGATATATTAAAGAATACTCTTTGGCTTTTTTTTTTTTTTTTTTTTTCCTTTCTGGATTAGGAGCAAATGAAAGTTTCAGTTCTCCTTGCCTTGGGTGTAGCTTGAATTAGGAGAGAAATAAAACCTTCCCCTCTATAATCCCATAGTATTCATTAGTCCTGGTTTATTTTTTTATGACCAGTTGACTTTTTAAATCTTACTTATTAAGTGTTTTGCAAACACAGCCACAAGACAAATGCCTAAGCTTTGGGTTTAGGTTATTTTGCTGTTTCCCTTCCTGAACTGAGGAGGAGTAGGTGAGGGGAGACAGCTGCCTTGTGTCTTTTGTTGTGCAGCGTGGAGCTTGGAGACTGATCTTAGAAGAGGGGATTTCCAGGTGAGTCATATCCAGATATATGGTTGATTATTTGATTTCTGTATTAATTAAGGTAACAATGGCTGCTCTAACAGACGAACAATGAAATGCTAGTTACTTATCACACTAGTAGTTCCTTTCTTGTTCACTGAAAATCTAAATGAGTATTACTTAGCAGGCAATTTTCTTGCAAGCTGTAATTTAGAGACCCAGGCTACTGCTTCCATCTTGTGCCTCGCTGTCTTCATCATGTGACTCCTGTGTTTCTGCCTTGGGGAAAGAGCATGGAAGACATGCATGAGTGCTATTCTATTGACCAGGCCTGAAAATGGTTCATGACTTTTCTGTTCATATCCCATTGGCTAAAGTTCAGTTAAATGGTCACACCTGGCTGTAAGAGAGGCTGAAATTAATAGTACAATTTTGGACTCAGGAAGAAAGGAATAAGAATTGGTGAATACTAGGCAGCTTATGTCGTAGTTGCCAGATCTGAACGGGAACAATAGAAAAATCAAGGTAATAAATGAAATATCTCGGGTTGAGAGCCAAGATCAGATCTTGGATTCTGTGACAGTAATACAAATGAGATGCATATAGCAATTCCCTGAACTAGAGCCAAGTGTTGCAGAAAGCCTCTAGTAGAGCCTTCTATCCTATTTATGGATTTAGTGGGGGTCGGGAGTAGGGGAGAGACAGTTAAATGAACCAATAGTAAGTAACTAAGAAAGTTTTTTGGTATTTTTTCTCTTTGTTTGGTTTTAAATCCAATGGCAGGCCACAAATACAAGCAAGAATGAGTCCCCTTTACTTCTGTTGAATTACTTTGCTGTGTAATCCCAACATCGAACTGGAGTACTCATTTTTAGCCATAATTTTAAATTCTTGATATTAAAACTTATCACAGATTATTTTATAGACTTTATATTTACACAGAAAGGATTTAAAAATTCTTTGGTCTCTGTTAGGGGAAACCAGTAGTTTTAACCTAATAAAAATAACTCATAAACAGTTAATAAGAAATCTGAAAATAATAGCTGTCAACGTTTGTATAATTTATAATTTGTATATTTTACATTTTATTTAAGAAGTATATATATATGTATTTAAATAGTATTTTTATAACTTTAGAAGATAGCTGTGGTATAAACTGGTTTGTTTTTGGTAGATGGAAGTTAGTAAAAATAATTACCTGTATGATTCTATATCTGCTTAATGGATTGTACTTTTATCCCAAAGTCATGTGATTAGAAAATCCAATGTATTTCATAGTTTTTTGTGGTTTTTTTCCCCCTTTTTCTCCAGGAGAAAAGTGGAAATTATGCATACTCATAGTCTTTTCACTCTTCTTGGAGAGAGGCTGATGTTGCATACAAACACTGTGACTGTCACCACATACAACACACTTTATGAGGTAAAATTTTAAAAAAATGTGTGATGATAATTTAAAATGTTTTTATTGGAGGGGCACCTGGTTGGCTCAGTGTGTTAAGCCTCTGCCTTCGGCTAAGGTCATGATCTCAGGGTCCTGGGATCAAGCCCATATTGGGCTGTCTGCTCGGTAGGGAGCCTGCTTCCCCCTCTCTCTCTCTGCCTGATGCTCTGCCTACTTGTGATTTCTCTTTCAAATAAATAAATAAAATATTTGAAAAGAAAAAATAAAATGTATTTAGTGGAAACCTTCTATGTAATTGGGATCACATTGTTGGTCAGTTAATCAAAAAGGCAGTAACGTTCTTTTTTTTTAAATGAACACATAATTAACATTTAAAATTTTTATTTTAAAACATATTCATGCACATTTATTTGCCAATATTTTTGTGTTGGTCCAAGGACTTTTCTTTGAGTGTGAGTTGGCTGATGATTGACTTTGTGCAGATCTTTTCTCACATGAATCACACCCATTATGTATTATATGTTAGTTCTCTCCCTTGCCCTCTGCTGATTCTTTTCATCTCTGTCTCCTTTGCAATTACCAACATTAACCTTGAGTTGATAGTGGGTTACACTGTAGGTAAAAATGATTTGTAAAAAGCACTATCTGGAAGGAAGCTATAGATCTCATCATTTCAATTCAGAAATCCTTTTCTCACCTTTTCTAAGAGATGGCCATATAACTTGAGCTCAGTATTTTCTATGAAATACAGAAAGCCAAATGTTTATCATAGGTGGGGACAGTGACCTTTTCTGGTAAAGGGCCAGATAATAGATATTTTAGGCTTTATGGTAATCTTAGTTTGTCTGGGTTATAACAGAATACTATACACTGGGTGGCTTATAGACAACAGAAGTTTCTATCTCACAGTTCTTAGGCTAACAGGTCCAGTATCAAGGCAGTGGCAGATTTGGTGTCTGGAGAGGACTCACTTCATGGTTCACAAACCGTCTTTTCACTATGTCCTCATATGGCAGAAGCGTTAGGGGAGTTCTTAGGTTTCCTAATGAGGGCTCTGTGGCCCTACACACCTCCTAAAAGGCCCCACATCTTATAATACCATCACACCAGAGATTAGATTTCATCAGAGGAATTTGTGGGGATACAAACTTGCAGTCTGTAGCAGCAGGCTATGTGGTGTCTGTGGAACTATTCATCTCTGCAGTTGGTGCTCAGAAGCAGCCATAGACAATATGAACCAATTGAGCGTGCTGTCCAATAAAACTGCACTGTATCTGTTTACAAAAACAGATGGTATCCAGAATAATATTTTGACCCCAGATCTGCCACATTGCTTCACTTTTATTTCACCTTTTTTCTGTTTTCTATTATTATCAGTGAATTTAAGAGTGGCTGCCTTTTAGATAAATTAAAAAAATCTTGTGGCTACTGATTTCTAAGCTTAATATTATAGCTCTATGTCTATTATTCCTCTGATTACATGATTTATAAACTCTTATCCTCTAGAACCCAGCTTTTATGAGTAATAGTAGTTTTTTAGTATTGCTCCAATATTTGGCCTACAGAACTGAATAGAAATGCCTACCCTATGCAAAGCATCTTGATTCTGATATATTTCCCTAATGACAGTAACTGTTTTGAGGGGTATATTTCCTGTGACAGTCACTCTGGTGTAAATACTTTGTATACACCATCTCAGATCCCTACAACAACCCTCTGAAACTGGGTTGTTTTTCTTGCCTTTTTAACAGACAAATTGAGAATCACAGGTTAAACAATTTTCTCTGTCTCACCACTAGTAAATTGTCATAAAATAGACACAGTTCGTACTATAAGGCCAAAAACGACAGTGTCTACCTTCAGTGGACAGCATTAAAGTCCTCTGAATTAGAACCTTGCTACAGTATCAGATTAGAGCTGTATCTGTTTCTATCTTGGTTTTCTTAGACAAATCCCTTGGTTAATGATTTGTGTACATGTTTTTTAAATCATTTTTTGTCTACATTTTTGATCCTCTGCTTGTTTTGACCAATTTCTATCAATAGAGCAGAAAGTCTTTGTAGTCAGTGAAAACTTACATTAATAGGAATGTAGCATAGCAATATGATATGTAGAATTTGAAAACATTATGTACTCTTAACCTTAAGTAAAATGCCCTCTGTGTGTGTGTGTGTGTGTGTGTGTACACACGTATTTCTGTTTAGTCTTGCTGAAAGTGACTCAACAGCAAGTGCAGCAGCATTTTTACCTACGATCTATACTCATATGCACTCTCTTAGTGTCCAGATTTTAGTCTTTAATGATATTGTACAAAACCAAACTGCTGCTAATTCCATGTCTTAGTTGGAGAAATCTGGAGAAGTTTGGATCTCCTGATACTGGATGTTAGGTGATGCAGGTGAAGGAACTGACTTACAAGGTCTCTGACCAATTTGGCAATATATACTTTTAAAGTAGAAAAATAATCATGGTTAATTGGAAAGATGGACTAAATTATGATACTCCAAAAAGAAAAATTAACATAAGTATATAAAAAATAAAAAAGAAAGATGATTATGATATGATTGAGTAGCACTGTTGATCCCATAAAAAAGTGGAAAGGGTCTTCAACATAAACTTTACTACTACTAACAAACCAAATTGTGTTATCAGACAGGATAGTGGATGACTAATTCTAGATCACAAAGTTAAAAAACTGCACCGTTTTGGACGGTGGCCTCTGGTTGCAGAAAATTAACACTTGTGATAGGTTTGAACTTAATTCTCATTAACATAGTAAGTGAAATTTAACTATAAAAAGAATACTCAGCCTCAAAACCTACAGCCTGAAATGAGTTTGATTCCTCTTGTGAGCATCAGCCAGGACTTACACCCCAGCAAGAAGAATTTGGTTGATAATCTTCAGTTTGAAAGCTCTTTTTACTTTCATTTTCAGTGTTGGTTTGGGGAAATGACCTTAACCCCAAACAATGTGTCAAAATACGGATCACTCCAACAGTAGAAAAACATAAAATCAAGTACAGAAATAATAGAGAACTATGTCAAACCCATGGTTTTGATAATGATATTTTAGAATATGAGGTTTTTGTAAAGTTTTTAGGAGGCCATTAAGACAAGTTCAGTGTCACTGTGAACTTTAAAATTCTACATTTGATAATTCCTATAGTAGAATAAGTGACAATATTAAAGGGCAAAATGAGTTAGACCTTTTGGCAGTATATAATAGACAACACTGTATAAAAGATGTAAAGATGGTTGTGTAACATTTAAAATGTGGCTAATGTGAATTGAGATGTGCTCTGAGGGATTTCATGTCCATATGTGGCTCTGTCTATTTTGTACTATTTTGTTTTTTTAGGGGCTGGGTTACTTCCTATGTATATCTCTAATCAATACCAGTCAAACCTCCGTGGCCCATCTTTTAGTCATATCCTTTCATTAAAATGTTTACATTTATATTCATCTCTTCTTATTTATATCTCATTATTTCCCTCTCCCTTTTAAAAACTCACATAGGTTCTTAATGACAGTCTATCATGTTTTATTATTTAACAGGAACATATATTTTTGCCTGTCTCTAGAGTATTAATTAAGTAATTGATTCTTGAAATATAGTCCTACCTAGCAACTACTTTTCTCATTCCAAACATGGAGCAGAGTGTGGACACATAAAGGGCTCTTTTAAATACATGCTGGATTGAGTTTCTAAATATGTTTTGGTAATTTAAAAAAGCTCTTATGTGAATATGTGGTAGTATTCAAACTACTTTTCACATGTAGAGCCTTACTTATTTGATCTTCCTAGCAGTTTTTTATTAGATAGGCAAGACAATTATTACCCTCATCTTTAGAAGATCAAATAGGAACTTAAAAAGGAAAATGTAAGGGGCGCCTGGGTGGCTCAGTGGGTTAAAGCCTCTGCCTTCGGCTCAGGTAATGATCTCAGGGTCCTGGGATTGAGCCCCGCATCGGGCTATCTGCTCAGCAGGGAGCCTGCTTCCTCCTCTCTCTCTCTGCCTGCCTCTCTGCCTGCTTGTCATCTCTCTCTGTCAAATAAATAAATAAAAATCTTTAAAAAATTAAAAAAAAAAAGGAAAATGTAAAACTGTAGATTCCTTGAGATAAGTTTTGTTTTCTGTATAATGAGGTTTCTTCTTTTTGGGGTGAGGAAGTTTTGACTATTCTCTATCATGGAAGGGTATGGCCTTGTCTTTTCCAAGCTTGTCTACAGTTATTTTGTATCTATAACCAGAATTTTAGGGATTTTGTCTGCTCAGCTGTAGGTCCACACCAGTGCTTTTTTGGGCAGATCAATGGGAAAACCTTGTAAGCATATACCAACCACTGAATGTTCTTTGGCATTTTCAGATTCTTTGGGTTTTCAAAGAAATTTCTGTCCCATGTGTCAGTTCAATCTAATTAGTAGTGCATGTCTGTAGTGCTCTGTTGAGAAAATTCTGAGGCCCTGTTTGGTATTAACAACAAAGTGTTTCATGAGAGTGAAGGAGGTCCTTGTGGTCTATATTTATCATTTTAGTAATAGGTTAGTTTTTATTTCAAGTCAATACTTTTTTGATAAACATCCCTGATATGTAATAAGTCAGTTTCTTATCTTCTTCCTTTTTTTCTTTTTTCTCAATTCTGAGCGGAAAGGTCAGAAAAATGCCACTGTTGTTATGGTCTTTTTCTAATTAGATGGGATCATCTCTGGCTCATTTACTTTTCTGCATCCCCAACTTTTACAAAATAGTTAGGTACAACTAGGCTCTCAACTAACTTTTATGGCTTATGCACAGATTTTTTTTACCTTGCCTTGGGGTGAACCAAAAGTTTCATTCAGAACTTAGTATGTTAAGTTAAACAGGAAATTAAATCACTAATATAAAATTACATCTTTATTAAGTATAGTCCCATTAGATTTTTTAATATATGCAGGAATAGAGGTATGTACAAGATAAAGCCTAAAATACAGTGTAGAGTCACATATTCATTATATATATATAATTCAGTTACCCATGCTTAAATTTCATAAATGTTTGAGTACTGGCACTGTGTCAGGCACTGTGCTGATTGCTAGGAACATAATAGTAAAAAAGATGTATAAGAATCCTATCAGTCTATCATGTTTTATTATTTAACAGCCTCCAGCACTCATAGAGACTGCATTTTAGTGGAAAATTTTAAAAATGTTTTAGAATTTTATTTTTGATTTGGTCAACTTTTTGTCATTTTGTTTTTGAAAAAAGTTTAAAGAAAAATTCATGGGTAAATGGCAATGGGCCACACTTTTAATAAAGATTTTTCCCCTCCCACACTTCATTTTGATGTTAGTACCCAGGCTCATACATTATTTTTTTAATTTACTTATTTTCCAAGTTTTTTTTAAATTAATGATGGCATAAAGAGTCAAATGTTTACAACTCATAGTTTAAGTATATTAAGGAAGTACACTGTGAAGGTATTTCAAACAGAATAAATTTTTGGATTTCCTAATTAATCCTTCCTACTATAGATATTGGTTCTTTTTTGTCTTTATCCATAATAAACAGAATTTGGAAACTAAAGAGTTAAAGAGTTTAGAAGATGTGGAATGACTAGAAGACACTTTAGAAGAAGATTTCATTTGATTTTGACAGAATTGACATTTCTTGCAGATTCTTTGTATATTTTGAAATAATGATTTTAAATTATTTTCTCAATGAAATTCAAATTCTTCGTCTTTCAGATCTTGACAGAGCAAGTATGTACTCAAGTTGTACACAAACCACATCCAGAGCCAGATTCTACAGTGAAAATTCAGAATCCAAGTGAGCAAACAGCATTTTTTTTTCTTATATTTCCTATGTTGTACTTTTCAGCCCTATGACTTACTTTGTAACTGGAAGTATGCAGCTTAATTCCCTTCACCTCTCATTTGCCCATCTCCCTACCCTCCTCTCAACTGACAATTGCCAGTTTGTTTTGTATATTTATGAATCCATTTCTGTTTGTTGTTTTTTTAGATTCCACACGTAATTGAAATCATACGGTACTTGGCATTTTTCACTTAGCGTAGTACCCTGTAAGTCCATCCATGTTGTTGAAAGGCAAAATCTCATTCTTTTTAATGACTAATATTCTATTGTGTGTATATACATCTTTTTTGTCTGCTGATGGGCATTTAGATTGGTACCATATCTTGGCTATTATAAATAATATTGTAGTGAACAGAGATACATGCATCTTTTAGAATTAGTGTTTTCATCTTCTTTGGGTCAGTACCCAGTAGTGGAATCATTGGATCATAAGATAATTCTATTTTTAATTTTTTGAGGACCCTTCATACTGTGTTTCACAGTGGCTGCACCAAGTTACATTCTCACCAACAGTGCATGAGAGTTCCCTTTTCTCCACATCCCTCACCAAAACTTATTTCTTATTTTTTGATAGTGGCCAAATGTTCTTTATTGTAATTATTATTTTTTGAAGCTAGCCAATCATTCTTTATTGTAATGCAATAGTATCATGGTAACACGGAAAACTAAATCAAAACTTTGCATAACTGCTGATTGCCATAGTTCATGATACTTATAACTCACTTATCATAAGGCTAAGTTGAAAATGAGTAAAACTTTTTAAGGGGAAGTTATGGTGCAGTTATAAATCTTGACTTCTTTTTTTGTTGTTATTGTTCATTCACAGTGATTCTTAAGGTGGTGGCAACTCTGTTAAAAAATTCCACACCAAGTCCAGAACTGATGGAAGTTCGTCGTTTATTTTTATCTGACATGATAAAACTTTTCAGTAACAGCCGTGAAAATAGAAGGTAAGCAGTTTCAATACCATAACAAAACTTTGTTCTGTAATGATATTCTCTCCTTTATTTTTAGTCTCTTTCAAAAAATGTTTTCAAATTTTTCCCATATCGCTAAATAATTGTAATTATCAGAAAAGGCATTTTATGTTTCTTTGATGTAATCAACATTCATTATATTTATATTCATTATTATATTTTTATGTGATTATGTGGGTATTATATTTTAATTGTGTCTGTAAATATACATTTTCACAATCCCTTTTTTAAAATTCACCATTCCTTTTGGTGATACCTATCTATTGTAATCAAGGTGTATTTGCTCATATTCATCTATGCTTCTCTCAATTTTTTTCTGATAACTGATTGTTGTCATGCATTTTTGAGCTGGTTAGCTAAGACATGGGATACAATCTAAGGCTATGGTGGCTTCATGAGTCTTTAATTTCACGAATACTTATTGAATAGTATGTATAAAGCACTGTGCTGCACAGGTTATCTTAGTATATAGTCTTGGTACAAGTTAGTGGGGAAGATAATAAAACAGTGATTAATTTATAATGTATTAAGTGCATTGTGAGTGGTACATTTGATGGGGAGTAGAGAAACAGTAGCTAAATCTGACTGGGAGTGTTAGGAAACCAATTTGAAATGATAATTTGGATTTTTCCAGGTAGAAAAATGGGAGGAAATCTTTCCAGGTATAGAAAATAGAATGTGCAGAATGACTGTGCACCTTACTTTATCTAGGTCAGATCATATTTTCACTATCTAAATTTCAAAATAGTAAATTCTAATATAAATTAGATGTTTTTAATGAGTTTTTTCCCCACTAGATGCTTATTGCAGTGTTCAGTATGGCAAGATTGGATGTTTTCTCTTGGCTATATCAATCCTAAAAATTCTGAGGAACAGAAGATTACCGAGATGGTCTACAATATCTTCCGAATTCTGTTGTACCATGCAATAAAATATGAATGGGGAGGATGGAGAGTCTGGGTGGATACGCTCTCAATAGCCCATTCCAAGGTAACAAGAGTTTCAGTATTTTGTATCATCTGTGTTTCAGGGCAGTTTGAATGTCTGTAAACACTCTCCTGGTGCCATCTTGTGGACAGTTTACTTCATGGCCCATTCCTTTATCTCACCTTTCTTTCTTGTTTTTGGTTTTATTTTCTCTCCGTTTATAAACTGTTAGAGCATGAAATGTTTTGTAGATAATTTAACTGAAACCCCAGGTTTATGAATTAGGAATTTTAGACCCCACAAATTACCCCACCTTTATTTTAGAGCTTGAGTCTTAGTCAATAGCTCTTTTACCTAAAACATACCTATTGGTTCTTAAAAGAATATTTCATGAAATATACTCTGAAATATATGTTTTAAGACTTTTAAAAAGTAGTCAAAATTGCCTTTATTTCCAAGTGAATCATAATTCAGTATTTAAGCTTAATGGTATTTTTAATGGCATTATCTTTTCTTTTTAATTCTAAGAATTTGTATATCTATATTTTAAATGTTATCTGATCTTGGTAAGAAAGAGTAGTAGCTTACAATAAACAATTATGTGCACTTTATATTCTATAACATTTCTCATTATGTGGAGCCATAGAAAAAGCATGGGTGTTAGAAGTTTGGCTTTTACTCTAAGTCTAGGCCACAGTTCAGTTTTGTGACTTTAGAAAGTGCATTTAGTCTTTTTGTGCAAGGATTAGAAAAAAATTTTTTAATGTTTTTAAGATGTACAGATAGTAAATATCTTGGGTTTTGGGAGCTGTACAGCCTCTGAAGCAACTGTTTAACTCTGCCGTGTAGTGTGAAAATAGCCATAAGCAGTATGTAGAAAACTGAGTATGGCTGTGTTCTCATAAAACTTTACTTACTGAGCAGGTAATAAGCAGATCTGGTTCATGGGTCATAGTTTGTCAGCCCCCACTTTGGGTCTTGATTTCCTCTTTTGTAAAGTAAAGGGGGTTTGGTTTCAAGATAATCTCCAAAGGAAGATCCCTCTCAACCTAAAATCCCATTCTCATTTAAATATAAGTCAGTATAATGTGTACCTATAAGGAAAGATTTTGAACTTTTTTTCAATTTTATTTTTAAGTTTTTAAAAACTTACTTATTTGAGAGTGAGCGAGAGAAAGAATGAGCATGCGGGCACAAGCATGAGCAGGGGTAGGGACAGAGGAGAGGGGAAAGCAGACTCCTGCTGAACAGGGAGCCTGCATAGGGGCTGGAGCTCTTGACTCCAGGATCATGACCTGAGGCTGGAGGCAGACTGAGCTGCCCAGGCACCCCTATTGTTTTCAATTTTAGAAGAGCTTTTTTATTTCTGTTAAAACTTACATATTACAATATATTGGCACCTTTTATCATTACATTAACAAAGTTTAAAGTAGTATTTTATAAGAAAAAGCATTGCATTTTTGTGAAAAAATATATATCGTAATTATTTTTAAACAAGTCTATGTAAAGTAACCAATTAAAGTAGCTTATATAAAGATAAAATTGTGATGTTTTAACATTTTAAAATGTATATATTTATAGATATGTGATTTAAAAAAAATCTTAGTTGTTGGAAATAGACACATGTGAGTAATAGATGCTGAAAATTGATATAGCAATAGTACTTTGGATATTATATATTATTAGCTGATTTTCTGTTTTAGCTGAACTCAAATATGTAGGAGTTCAACTGACATAGTAGGTTAGAGTAACATTGGTTAGGTAACATTTAAAGACTTAATCTAGGAGAAAAGATTGCTGTACTTAAAAGTTTAATGTTGCTAGTTTACAGGTCATATAATAAGTCATATCTATTTTTGATGATATTTCCAATTACTTAATGGAACTTATCTTAAAATTAATATGTACTACATTTGAAATATTAAAATTTTGATACTTTTTCTATTATCATAACTTTATTTCTACTTTTTTTTTTCTTCTCAGTATGTATATAAAATGCTTAATTTTTTCACTTATTCCTAAGGTCACTTATGAAGCACATAAGGAATACCTAGCCAAAATGTATGAAGAATATCAGAGACAAGAGGAGGAAAACATTAAAAAGGGGAAAAAAGGGAATGTGAGCACCATCTCTGGCCTTTCATCACAGACTACAGGAGCAAAAGGTGGAATGGAAATTCGAGAGATAGAAGATCTTTCACAAAGTCAGAGTCCAGAAAGTGAGACAGATTATCCTGTCAGCACAGATACTAGAGACTTGCTCATGTCAACAAAAGTGCCAGATGATATTCTTGGAAATTCAGATAGACCAGGAAGTGGTGTACATGTGGAAGTGCACGATCTTTTAGTTGATATAAAAGCAGAGAAAGTAGAAGCAACAGAAGTAAAACTTGATGATATGGATTTATCACCGGAGACTTTAGTCGGTGGAGAAAATGGTGCCCTTGTGGAGGTTGAATCCTTGCTGGATAATGTGTATAGTGCTGCTGTTGAAAAACTCCAGAACAATGTACATGGAAGTGTTGGTATCATTAAAAAAAATGAAGAGAAGGATAATGGTCCATTGATAACATTAGCAGATGAGAAAGATGAACTTCCTAATAGTAGTACATCATTTCTCTTTGATAAAATACCCAAACAGGAGGAGAAACTTCTTCCTGAACTTTCTAGCAATCACATTATTCCAAATATCCAGGATACACAAGTACATCTGGGTGTTAGTGATGATCTTGGATTGCTTGCTCATATGACTGGTAGTGTAGATTTAAGCTGTACATCAAGTATAATAGAAGAAAAAGAGTTCAAAATCCATACAACATCAGATGGAATGAGCAGTATTTCTGAAAGAGACTTAGCGTCTTCCTCCAAAGGGTTAGAGTATGCTGAAATGACTGCTACAACTCTGGAAACTGAGTCATCTGGTAGCAAAATTGTACCAAATATTGATGCTGGAAGTATAATTTCAGACACTGAAAGATCTGACGATGGCAAGGAATCAGGAAAGGAAATTCGAAAAATCCAGACCACTGCTACAACGCAAGTGAGTTATTCTACATGAGTTCTAAAAATGCATCGAACAGGTAACAAGTTGTTAACATTACAGCAGTAAGAGTCATTTCTTACCAGTTACACCATGTTTATACTTAATTATGGTATTGTAGTAATATATGGAGTCAAATAGTACGGTAGAGACATTTAAGATACCTGAATTGTATTTCGAGCTCTGCCATGTTTTGTCTGTGTAACTTGGCTGAAACTCTCTGGGCCTGCATTTCCTTATACAGTACAAGAGGTTGTACTCTATTAAAATATGACCTTTTAGGGCTTTACCTATTCTGATATCTTATGACTCTGTGACTAAATTTACACATTTTGTACTCAAGATCTTCATTCTGAATACTTGATTAATTTTAACCTTTTAAGCTTCAGGCCCAACCTTGTTCTGAAAAGAGGACTTGGAGCCCAGATTGAACTGATAAATGAAGGGGAAGGGAAAAGGGAACTGTTATTTAGCAAATGCCTACTATGTTCCAGGCACTGTGCTTGCTGTATGTTTTCAGATTTAATCCTCACAACCACCCTGTGAGGTAGGTAATTGGCTGAGAAAATTTGCTTTATTAGCAGTGAGAATTTTCTTTACAACGACATGGCTAGGAATCTGTCATGAGAAAACTAAAGACTTAGGTCTGGCAGTGAGGAAATGTTAGTGCTGCAGTTCTGGCCTCACCAGAATAAAGCTAAAAATAGATGATGTTTTCTGATACGAATTTTAATTGTGGAGCTCGGAGTTTTAAGACTACTTCCTTATTTTCTAGACTAAATTACCTTACGGTTAAGAGTTGAAACATACTTTAACCCTTAATGATTTGTTTTTTTGGTGGTTTTCCAGGTTTTCCACTCACCTTTAATGTCCTCAAAGACAAAATTAACATGTTTCCATTAGAATTATAAAGAGTAAACCATACCTTTCTTTGTACTCTAATAATAGTATTATATTTGGTGTTTGGAAAATAAAAACAAAAACAAACAAAAAATATATTCTATGTATGGGAAGGGTATTTTAATTTTTTTTGTTGAATGTTGTTTTCCATTTTTTGTGGCAGTTGTACCACAGTGATAACTGAAAGGGAGTGAAAATACTGCATTAGGAGACTTTAAAGAAAGGAAAGCATGGTGCATTGTTTTTCAACATGATAATCACTAGGCTTGCCTGGTTTTCAAGTAGAGTTTGTAGGCATTTTCTGGTTTTCTAACTTATCAAATAGATGTACTGTTTTTCTAAATTGAAGTATTGTGAATGAAATAGACTTTGTATTAACTTGAATCGGTTCAAGTAATATTTTTTTTAATCTTGTGTTTCCAGTTATAGTTAGTTGATGACATATATCCAGTACATTTAAATTTGAATTATATGCTTTCTTTCCTAAGGAAGAAATGTGGTCTAATATGAAGACTCCATAAATAGGAGTAAAGAGGACTTGGTTTTCAATGTGAACCTTGGTGTTGGAACTAAGGTCTTTGAATGCCTTGCCTAATTTCTGAAACAGCAAAATAAAAATAATCAAAGTGGCCTCTTCGGCTCAAAAAGGTTTCTGTCCATGGAATCACCAGATGACTAATATATGTAAAATATGTTAACTTACAAAAGTAATATGCAAATCTTTATTCACTCACTCACTTGACTATACTTGCTGTTTCCTTTTTGAGACGAGACATTTCTTTCACAGTCTACAAAAGTTCACCTTGTCTTTCTCTAGGCTGTTCAGGGCCGGTCTATTACACAGCAGGACAGAGATCTCCGTGTCGATTTAGGATTTCGAGGAATGCCTATGACTGAGGAACAGCGGCGCCAGTTCAGCCCAGGCCCACGCACTACGATGTTCCGTATTCCTGAGTTTAAATGGTCTCCAATGCACCAGCGACTTCTCACCGACTTACTATTTGCATTAGAAACAGATGTACATGTTTGGAGGAGGTAGAAATATTTCTTTTCTTAAATAAGGCAGCTTTCACTTAAGAAAATGAATATTTTAAATTAGTGACATCAGTTGATCCATAAGGGAATTATATCACTGAATAATCTCAAAAATTGAACTTATTAAAAATGCAACATTGAAATTTTATATAGAAACATGAATATTTTCACAAAGGTTATAAGGCCTTGGGATCATATCAAAAGGTATCCAAGAATTTAGGCTTTAGACAATTAAAAAGCAAAATTTTGAAATCTGGTATTGCCTATATAAAAGAGACTTAACAGGGCACCTGGGTGGCTCAGTGGGTTAAAGCTTCTGCCTTCAGCTCAGGTCATGATCCCAGGGTCCTGGGATCAAGCCCCACATCAGGCTCTCTGCTCAGCAGGGAGCCCGTTTTCCCCAGCTCTCTCTCTGCCTGCCTTTCTGCCTACTTGCGATCTCTGTCAAATAAATAAATAAAATCTTTAAAAAAAAACAAACACAATCATTAAAAAAATATTTAACAATAACAATAGAAAGGTTCAGTTTTTGTTACAAGCTGTTTCCACATTTTTATTCTTTTTCTGTTAAAATTAGTACCATATACTAAATATATTCTTGGCAATAAGATTATAACATGTAGTGTTAAAATAAAATCTAGATCACCTTATGGCATCTATTTTTAGAGCCTTTACCCTTAAAGTAGTTAGTATCACTTCATATATAATCACTTAAAGAAACAGTCTACATAAATTAAATCATCATTTAAGGAAAACAAAGTCTGCGTAAGTTAAATCATTACCTCGCCTCACTTTCTGTTAATTTTCTAATAGCAAATATGCAACAAATTAAGCAGTTATGAGAGTACATCATTTGTATGTGCATGCACATAAATTAGGAAGTTGACAGCTGTTACAATACTCTGCTGTCATTGACTTAAACAGTCAGTAGCGTGGTCTTCTCTGGACTGAAGGAGGCTTCTCTCCTTCTCTTAATTTTCCTTCTGAGATTCAAGGTGTCTAATTCATCTTCCAGCACCAGTTCAACATAGGAAACTTGCCCAAACTAGAAGGCAGGGGCTCTTCTTCCTCCTTCATCCCTTTCTTCATTCCTCCTCTTCCTTTTTTCCCTCTCCCTCTTCCACCTCTGTCTCCTCTTTTTTCTTCTCCCCATTTTCTTTTCCTTCTTCTCTATTCTTTCTTCCTCTACTTTTTCCCTTTCCCACTCCTTACTTCCCCTCTTCTTCTTTTCTAAAAGAAGCTCCTCAAGAAATCTCCCCCTTAGCTCTCATGTGCCAACAAAGGGGAATCACCAGCAAAGGGGAAATGGGGTTATAATGACTGGTTTATATAGAGCAATACTGGTTAGTAACCTACTAACGAGAAAGACCAACCTTTTCTATACCTGATCTAGCTCAACAATAGAACAAAATCTAGATTGTGTTAGTAGGGAAGAAGGAATAACTATTATCGAAAACAATCAGTGTCTGCCATAGAATGTTTTTACTTCTAAATTTTATTAGTTTGTCCTTAGTCTACTTACGTGATAAAAACAATGGTCTTTCCATTGCTAGTGCTGGAATTGTTATATGCTAAATTACCTAGGGATACTAAGTAAGGAAACTGGAATACAATGAAATACATTACTATTAATATGACTATCAGTGGAGATGTATACTATAACTTACTAATTACAATATTAGTAGTCCCCAAATGAAAGGTAGTCCACTTTCCTTTCTTTAACATAGGATGGAAACATAACATGCACACAGATACCATGTGTGTCTGTTCTCTTTCATGAGCTCTCATAAAATTCCCCAAACATAACTTTACTTAATTTTTTAAAAGATTTTATTTTTATTTATTTGAGAGAGAAAGAGAGCATGTGCACAGTCAGGTACAGGGAGGGGTAGAGGGGGAAGGAGAAAAGCGGACTCCCCACTGAGTGGGGAGCCTGATGCAGGGCTCCATCCCAGGACCCTGAGATCATAACCTGAGCTGAAGGCAAATGCTTAACAAACTGACCCACCCAGGTGCCCCTAATTAATTTTTTTTTTAAAAGATAGCACTTATTTTTAGGATTGGGCAAACATCTTGACACCTAAGATGTCATAGATGATAGTTTACAATTGGAAGGAGTGAGAATCATTTGGCTTAATTGATCATGCTGAAGATTGAGTATCAGCTACACTAAAGATGAACTGATATCTGGGATTCCATTCAGTTGCTGATGCTTTGTCTTTAGAGGATTTATCCTTAACAAACCCAAACCAAGCATCCTTAGACAAGCATGTTCTCTCATCTTGCCACTATCCTGTATATGAAAAGAAGAATGACTGATTATTTTTTCTGTCAGTAAGATGCATCATGAGCAATGGAAGGCCTTTTTCTTATTGCAAATACCGTGAACATTACTTGACTTCACACACAGGGAGAAGAAAGTGGCCACACCCCCTCCTAGTGAACTAATGCTGAGTCATTGGAGTGAATGAGGCCTCAGTTGGGTTTCATGGTCTTCTTGACTGGATCTGTCACAGTGTTTTAAGTCCTATAGCACTTTGCCCTGTTTCCAACATTGGAGTAGCCACTGCATACCAGATACCACTGATTTCCTATAAAAATAGGGTGATGAGCTTTCTTTTCAGTCTTTCCTAAAACTGAACCTTTTGGTTGACGGGACTGGCTGTTGGCATCAATACAGAAACCTACTGGCAGCTTTCCTTGACGAACCCTTTGACACATGGACACCATTTCACGCCTACAGCTGTTTGTGGGATGTTGGGGAAAGAGTGAAACTTCAAAATTGGAAAACAGACCAAATTTGAGAAAATTGAACAAAAAAGAACAATTGATCATGGAGTAATCTCTTTTTTTCCATTAGAAAATTGTTTATATTCTTGACAGACATCAAACTAAAGCAGTGTATTTTTCTGGGTATCTAAGTTGCATGTTTTGTATGGAAAAGCTGCACTGCTGACCTTTAAGATCTTTTTCATTTTTTTATTCAGCAAGTTCTTGAATTTTTACTGATTTATTTATATTTCCCTAACATGTCAATTCTGTGACTAGCAGTACACATTTTCAGTATGGCTGGTCACAGGTGGGGCTGCAATTTGGTGATAAACAGAAACTCCCTGAAAGGTAAACTTGGGGTTAACTATCCAGTTGTTCTAGATAACCTGAGGATGGTAAATAAGGAGAACTGATTTCAACATAAAATAACCAGCTTTTGTGAAAATAAACTTTAGCTAATTTAAATCCATTGACCTACATCTGGTCAACACACTTATTTTTAAAGCAGAAACTCCCATTAATGAGTTAATACATTTGGACACAAAGAAACTCTGCAGGGATGAATGTTAAGTTTTGGGTAATATGCTATCTCAATTGTAAATTATTTTCTTTTCTAATAATTCCATTTTAAATTTGCCTAGCTCTTCAACATTTTTCACTTTATTTATGTTATAGCTAACTTCTTAAGCTAAGAAAATGTTCATTTATGTTTTGTTTTTCTGCTCTTTTAGCCATTCCACAAAATCTGTAATGGATTTTGTCAATAGCAATGAAAATATTATTTTTGTACATAACACAATTCACCTCATTTCCCAAATGGTAGACAACATCATTATTGCTTGTGGAGGAATTTTACCTTTGCTCTCTGCGGCTACATCACCAACTGTAAGTACTTTGCTTCCATCTAGTGGTATATTTTGTAATTACCTGACTAGAGCCTGTCCGTGTTTTCTGTTGTAAACGGATAGATTTTAAGGAGACATATTCACCTAAGGCAACTTCTCCCCGTTTCTTTTTGTCAGTGTTGGGTTTCAGCTATGTGTGTTTATGGAAACATTTCTCTGGTGATTTGATGAATACTTTTGAAGAAGAGCCATAACTATAAGTGACTTACTTTATTTTCTATATATTGCCTATTTCTTCAAATACGTATTATGGTGACCTTAAAATTTTTATTCTATTACTCTTGACATTCTAAATACAAGCACATGGTTATTGTATAAGTAGAGTCATGAATCTAAATTTAGAAAAAGTCATTAGATATGCAAAACCTCATGTGAATTGAAATATTATTTCTAAACTTAGTATTATTTTAAACTATATGTGGAACTTTTACATTCTAATTCTCTGAGATTTAATCTTGAAGCTAGCAAATTGCTTCCAAAAGGGAGCCAAATTAATGAATTCTTATTTAAAACTTAGGCATCTCAGAAAAAAATGTAAATAACATACCATTTTTATGCTATCTGAACAATTCCATAATCCTCAAAAAACTCAACTTTTTATGGACATATGGACTGTAATAACATTTACATCTGACTTAATTCTAGTTCATCGTTTATTTAAAAAGTATAGCTGTCTTTCTAGATAAAACATGGAAATATATTAATAAGTTTGAAAGGCATTTAACATTAATTATATATGTTTAAAATATAGTAGGTAAATGTTAACTTTATATTTTAGTTGTAGTTCAAAAAAATTTCTGATTTATATATATATTAAAAAAAGACTCCATACTGCTTGCTCAGATAGGAAAGAATGTAGAACTCTGTTTAGCGTATTGATTGTGTTCCTGCCACTATACTGGAAACTAATCCATGAGCCCAAAAAGTACTCTCACCAGAGAAACTGGCCTTTTTGTTAAGATATCTTTTACTTGGTGCAGCAGTGTTTCCAAATTAATCTCTAGTTTTATTACATTATTAACCAGCTTATCTTACATGATTCCTTTTCTCTCTATAGTTTTTTCAATGCCATCATCCCCGAAGTATCACTGAAATTTAAAGATTGGCAACAAAAGATTGCATGCCCAACATCTTTCCCTCCTCACAGGCACATACACTTTCATTTCACCCATGAATTTACTCAAAAAGTTGACAAAGTGTAGATCAACAGGGAGAGCAGTAAATGGATCGTCATTATTAGGGCCTTAATGAAATTAGCAGCTAAGCAAGGAAATGAGCCTGGAAGAAAAATAGATGATGGTATGTGAAGAATGTAGATATCCTGTGAGATTAATGTACCTACCATGCCTTCTCTTCAGTCTCTGATTTCTCCTGGTGATTTATCCCAAATTCAGGTAAATCGAGAGTTGTTGTCAAAATGCATTCTAACATTAAAACAGGGGAGGGTCTTTTTCCCTTCTACACATTAAAAACTGAAAAAAAATCATTATTTTCTCCTGACATTTTTCTTCATCATATAAAAATTTTTAATATTTTCTAAATAATTATTTGTTATCAAGAAATTTTAAAAGGTTGAATTGAAATCATTTTACAATATTGTTTTAAAATTTAGTGCAGAACTGAAAATGACTCCTATATAAAATTAGTAGTATTAAAATTTGTATAGGCTTAAAATATTCATATTACTAAATAATCTTCCAATTTTTTAAGCTAAAAGATCTCCATCAAGATAGAGATAATAGGAAATTACCAAATAAATTGTTCATAAATGTTATGATTTACATACTATTTCACTGCACAAATTTACTTATTTTTTATTTTGTAATGAATATATAATAAAGATACTGACATTTTGAGGTTTGACTTCCAAAATTATTACCTTTACAGTTTAGACCACTGTATTTTACAGTTTGAAACTACTTGTTGCTTAGAATATTCCTTTTTAGAAAAGATTTTATTTATTTACTCAAGAGTGAGGGAGAGCATGAGGTGGGGGAGGGAGAGGGAGAAGCAGGCTCTACACTGAGCAGGGAGCCCTCCATGGGGCTCAATCCCAGGAACCTGGGATCATGACCTGAGCTTATGGCGCACACTTAACTGACTGAGCCACCCAGGCGCCCTTGCCTAGAATATTCTTAACAGATTTAGGAATTCAGGTGTAGAAAATTTTTTTCATTTCTATCTCTAGATTTCTGTCATTTTGGTTCATTAACTGATTGTACCTATGCCTGGTTATACAACAGCTGGTTATGTTCTTTGAATAAGTTGCTTCCTTAAAAGAAACACCCAGACGTTTTGTCCTATTTCATACTAGTAGAACCATGACTAGTGCTGATTGCTGAGCATTGTTTTTCTTTACTTACTTGTGTAATATTTGTGCTAAAAATTGTAATGTAGTAGAGGGAGAAAGTTGGGAAAGATGAGATCAAATAAAGAAGAAAATTAGAACTGAATATATAAAGAACATTTGGTTTAGATTTAACCTGTAAAAATCCAAACATGAAAAAGGAAGCATACAGGTTAGCAAAAGGAAACACTGTAATGTAGATGCTATTATAATTTCAATCCTAGAAACATTTGATACTGATGTTTGAGTGATCTCATGATTTTGTTTAGGTTTGTGTAGTTTTAAAAATACTTATGCATTATGAATAATGCAGAGGTGTATTTAATGAATAAATATGAATAATGATGGATGGCTGTGACTGGCAAACTTTTTCTGTATGTGTCAGATGATAACTATTTTCAGTTTTGTGGGCTATAATGGTATCTGTCTCAATTACTCAACTCTGCTTTTTTGCAAAAACAACCATAGACAGTTATATAACAGAATGTGTGGATTTGTCTCAATAAAGCTTTATTTATAAAAACAGGCAGTGGGGTAGGGTGACTTCTGGGTCATAGTTTACTGACCTCTGACGTAGAGCATAATCCTCAGATAAAATGCAAATATCATAGTATAATGTTTTAGTGGGAAAGCTATTATTTACTGACCATTGAAAATTCAATAGTTAGGGCTTAAGATAAACTCATTATTTCCTATTAAACAAGAACTTGAATTTTTAGAATTTTAGAAATTTAGAAATTTTAGAAATTTAGAATTTTAATTTTTAGAACAATTTCATTGAACATTGTGGTCATTATGTTCTATTAGAAGATATGTAACTTTTCACATAAGCCATGCTAATTTTTTGTAGCATTTGACATGTCTATTGTTGAAATTGTATTAATTTTGAGAGGGTAAGTAGAATGCTAGGTAGTCGTCTTTCTCCATTTTACCAAGGTGAACAATAACATTAGTTGTATTTATTTCTACTAGCAATGAACATGTGTATACAGGAATTTAAAATATGGTACCATATGTAATCGCTCAATATGAAATATTTAGTTGTAAAAATAACACTAAATACATCATATTTGTATTCCAAAAACTGCAAAAGATGGGTAAAAGCAATCAAAAATGGTCTAAATAAATGGAGACTATACCATGTTTATGGGTTGGAGACTCAACGTAATAAAGGTAACACTTGCCCCCAAATTGATACTTAGATGTATCACAGTTCCTCTCAAAATCCTACCAAAACTTTTTGTAGTTAAAAAACTATTTTTAAAAAAATTCACAAGGGATACCTAAAACACTTTTGAAAGAATCATTATATATTACACACAGTAACCATGACTCTGTGGTATCTTAGAGAGGCTTAGTTGATGGAACAGAACAAAAACACAGAAATGGATCCCCCCGAAATACACGATTTTTTTTCCCCACATACGTCATAAGCAGTTCACATAAACAGGGTAATGCTAGGTTTTCTTTATAGTTCTCTGTTGAAAAAAATTATGATACAAAGCTCGACTTAGGAATATGTCCTTCCCATTTCTCAGTATAAGTATAGATCACAGATAAGTATGGAAATCTCATTTTCATCAAAACAAACATGTTTCCCATCACCAGTCAGATTCAGACTTAATCTTTTTGGAGTTAGGATTCAATATTAAAGTATATGGATTTTGGCACAAGATAAATCTGTATTTTAATCTGGGTTCTACCACTTACTAGATAGGACCTCACAATTTCTTCATTATGAAAAGGTGTTAATTATGCTTATTTAACAGGGAGTTTGTGAAAATTAGGATAAGTAATAAGTGTAAAGCTCATTAGATGGAGAAGAGGCTTTTGATGTTTCCTTCATTTAGTTCTTTTTGAAACTGTTTATTCAGAACTGTGTCATGATAGAGTAATTTTCCCATTTATAAAATAATCTGCCATATTCAGAATTCTAAAATAGGATATTTGAGGCAAATTTACTTATAATGGGTGATTTATTTTGATGGCAAAGATTTACATGGTATAGTCTTTTTGTCTGCCATCCCAGTAGGATTGGCATATTGGTGGTCTGTTTTCTGCTCTGAGATCTCATATGAATATACTAATTCCCATTAGGAGTAACATTTGTGTATTGCTGTTGTAGTATTGTCATGCAAGAAAAGTTTAGATTAGAAGACAACTATCATATGTTCTCCCTGATAGGAGGAAGTGGAGATGCAACGTGGGCAGTTTGGGGTAGGAAAAGAATAAATGAAACAAGGTGCGATCGGGAGGGAGACAAATCATAAGTGACTCTTAATCTCACAAAACAAACTGAGGGTTGCTGGGGGGAGGAGGGGTTGGGAGAGGGTGATGGGATTATGGATATTGGGGAGGATATGTGCTATGGTGAGTGCTGTAAAGTGTGTAAACCTGGCAATTCACAGACCTGTAACCTTGGGGCTAATAATACATTATATGTTTATTAAAATATTTTAAAAATTATTTTAAAAATATAAATAAATAAACCAAAAAAAAGAAAAGTTTAGATTAATGTAAGTAACATTTCAGTGGAAACTTTAAGGAAAAATGTATACACATGCAATATTAGTGAACACCTTGAACTTAATATTCATTGAAGAGGCAGGACTTTTTGGAATTTTAGCTTTGCCTGGACTATTTAAGAAGTCTTTTGTGGCATAGAAAATAAACTACAAAATAATTTCTATAAATTAGAACAATGGTTTTAACTTTAGTACCCAGGGAAAAATTTAAACTTCTTAGTATTCAGTTTGATCAATCTTTGGTTTTGGAAAGAGGAATTATTTTTGTTGTTGTTGATTTTTTAGAGTTAGTGTTTCTATGACTAGTCAGTTGAACCCTTTCTTTTATTCTCTATATATTATATAAGTTGGTCTTTAGTGAAAGCAAGAGTTGTAGAAAAAAAAAATGAAGAGAGGCAAAGAACATGGATCCAGCTACAAATTGCATAATCACTTTGTGATTTTAAGTTGATCATTTTGGTCAACCATCCAAAACACAATGTTTGTTTAGAATTTAATTCAGAGTCAGGTATGGTTTCATTTTGTCTGTTAAGAAAAATAGTAGTGACTGATATGTCTGGCTTTCCTCATAGTTTCATAATCATGAAAGAAGAGCAATATTTTTTGTCAAAAAATGATGATAAAGTCTTAATTTTAGTTTATATTTCCTTACCATTATCAGAATGTGGAGTTAATAGACTTGGAAAAATTAATTTTTCCTTTGTCTCATACTACTGAACATACTGTGGTATTCTGAGGAGGCTTTTATGTATTTTCCTATACAGTGTACCAAGAAAATGGTGGGTTTTTTTTTTTTTTGAAATTTACACTCACTTATATTTGTTGTCAAAAATAGAGTAGGAAAATTGATGAACTTTTATTGTGAAATTTAATTCTAGCCAAACTTCTGAATATATTGAACATAATTCTTAGTTGAGACTCTGAAATTTAGTGTAATATCTATGTAATTAGCTTAGTTCACATGCAGGCCTGATTAGTCTATCAGTAAGTTCTATTCTAGCAAAGAAAAATGTTTTTTAAGTTATAATCACTACAGTATTTTATTTTATTCTTTGACTCCAGATATTTTAGAAAACAAATTATAACGTGATTCCTAAATGAAAATTCTGGAAGTTTGGTATAAATAGTTTATTTCCTTAAGTCATTTCTGCTCAAACCAGTACTGAGTTAGGCCTTTTACAGAGAAATCTTATCAGTTTTTTATTAAAATGTTTCCTTAGGCATCTGCTAGGAATATATATTTATTTTATAAAGTAGAATATGCATAATTTCTAGTGTATGAAATATATATACTATTTGGGCAGAGTTACCCTACTATATATATATATATATATATATATATATATATATATATATTATTTGGGCAGAGTTACCCTAATGAAAAAAATAAACATTAGTCTAAATATTTGATATTTAATCTTAATCATATGTAATTTATAAAAGGAATACGTCTTCTAAGAACTTGACTTCTAATAAAATAATTAAATAAAAATTTTAAATATCTTATTTTGTGTTTCAATTTTACATTGTATTTTCATTTAATTTTAATAATTTCCTTTTCTTGTACTTTTTTGATCTGTTGTCTGTTTTGTCTAATGCATGTCCAGGGTTCTAAGGTTAGTATTATTACTTAAGTAATTTTCAGGTTTTCAGTTTTAAGTTTTATTTTTGCTTATTTATAAAATTTTTGACTTGGTTATATTTTGAGTTTCCATACCATCTTTAGGATTAGACGTATCTTTGGTATATTTAAAATATTCATTAAAAAGATTTTTCTCTCAGTGCATTGATGAATTATTATCTTATTCACAATAACCTTTAGACTAAACTATTGTAATATAATGAAAACAAATTTCAGTCATACATATAGTCAGATGTTAATTGATTCCAATGAAAGGAAATTGGATGGGATGTATATTATTTTAAGATTTAATAATAATCATATGGGAGTGATCTTTATTGTTAAATATATGTTATAATGTTTATATAACACTTCATAAAACTATAAATTACTTTTATATGGAATTAATTAAGAACTCCCTTTTTGGTTTTTGTGTTAAGAATGCTTTTTATTTTAAAATTTTATTTTGTTTAGCCAAAAATAACAGTTTGGTTGGCTAATTACATGGCTGATTAATAATTTTGTTAGTAATTTCTGCTATAATTCAGTCATTTTAAAAATGAAAGTATATTTTGAAGGTTAGACCTAGTAGACCACAAAAGACATGAAAATAAGTCTGTTAACTAATAAAGTGATAACTAATAAATCTTATAATTTGAGTAATTCAAAACGATTAATTTCTTTGAGAATACATCTACAGTTATTCTAGAATTCTAGTATTTTTGAAAATTTGTTGAGAGTATTTGATACACCTAAGCAATGGCCAGATCTTCCAGTCCATTATGAGACACTTTTATTTACTGAGATTTAAAAGAGTTCTTGTGGTTTTTTTTTTTTTGCTTTTTAATATAAACTATTGTGTTGTGATCACAGATTTTTAATTTGTGCTATGAAATAATGCTGTATATCAATGAGGTGCTAGGAAATAAGGAATCTGTAGTTAAGAAATCCAAGTAACGAATTATTTCGTTAGACCATGGATACTGAATTGGCATAATATAAATCAGCAGTTGAAAACAGGTTTTTGTCTGTTTTCAAGCTCATTTTAGAGAGAATGGTTTTAACACTATTTGCTGTTAAATAGAAGGAAGAAAGGTTGTTACATTTTATACTCCATTTAAAATTGAGGTTAGTTATATAGTGCTTGCAGTAGTCACCTATCATTTTTATTACCCATCTTGTGCTCAAGAAGTGTTTAAGAAGTGTTTTGTTGTTGTTGTTTTTCAGTCAGTGTTTTCTGCTGACATTTCCATTTTAATGGGAGCCAGGAATATGTTTAGATAGAATGATGGGCATAAACAATATCAAAATGGAACATTAAATAGGAATAGATACCTATAATATATGCTTACCTTATAGTTGAATTTATCATTGGGTGAAGAAATAAGATTAATCAATATGGCTAGTGTGCCGATTTTCAGAAAATTTAAGGAGTAGTGTTTTTTATTTATAAAGCACTTAATTTTCTCTGCCCCTTGTGGCATTGAGAAAATGAGGCCTAGTTATAATGAATGAAAATAATCAAAATGTTGTATAATACAGAATGAAAATTAAAATAAGAAATGTTGCTGTTGCTTATAAAATACAAAGTTACACATCCCCAGAAATACTTTCTAACATTTCCTTTGAAAGCAAGAAATTATATTTTATCATGAACAATACTTTAGTGAAAGTATAGTTCCACCTAACTAAATTGTTACTGATTCTTCTTGTTGCTAGTGTCTTAAAGGTCACAAATTAATATCTTTAGAGGAATTAATGATCTTGGTTATTTTTACCCTAGTATTATTGTATGTATGAGATACCTAGTGGCTTAGTTTATTCTGAAATGGGTAAGAAATTATGTATTCTCATTTGACAGTCATCTCATTTTGATGCTGATTGGAAGTGCCATATATCTTTACTATTACTCATCATGCATTTATACTAAAGAGAAATTAAAGCCTGTCTTAATAAATGAGAGTGAAGATTTTAGCAAAGTATCAATTTTATCTCTTTATTAATAAAATAAGACAAAAGTAGTACAAATAGAGCTGTATAATTATTCCTAGATGTTTTTGTGAAATGACCTTAAGTTTGGAATATAGCTTTTACAAATGATAACATTTAAATTTAACCTTCATCTTAAAAATGTACTTTTCCTTTTTTCAAGGATAATTCATAGGTAAACTAGTTAAATTTGACAGCCAGCTCTTTTGATATGTAGAATTAGCTATAATTTATTTTGTTTAGAAAATATACTAGATATGCTGAACTACTGTTTACCTATAGCATGTATGTGTATGTATTATATTTCCAAATTTTAAGCAAGACTTAAATCTTCTACTTTTTTAAAGACGGAATTGGAAAATATTGAAGTGACACAAGGCATGTCAGCTGAGACAGCAGTAACTTTCCTCAGCCGATTGATGGCAATGGTTGATGTACTTGTATTTGCCAGCTCTCTAAATTTTAGTGAGATTGAAGCTGAAAAAAACATGTCTTCTGGAGGTTTAATGAGACAGTGCCTGAGGCTAGGTAAGTTTGTTAAGAATAACGGTGCATGTTAAATAATTACCTACAATTAGTTTTTGATGTTCTTTGGTTTGTAAACTATTGATGAAACAAGTTAATGATTATGTTGTATAGAGATTACCTTGTAATTCTTGACAATTACTAACTTAAAAATATTGTGGCATCATCACATTGGAGATTTCATGAAATGGATCATCTTTAATGGATTATAATTTGAAATGAAGTCAAATATATATTGAATTGTTTCAAAATCAAAAGTGCTGTAATATTTTTTCATTGACATGATTTTAATGTAAATCCACTTAGGACTCCTGTTTTGGTACTAATGTAGTGTACCATAGTTGATAGTTGTACTGACCCACAAATATGTCAGAAGACCAGTGACATAGTTTTTATACACAGAATGCCAAAGGATAAAACTGACTATGCCAGTGTCACTGTTTCTCAGAGTAAGCAGTTAACACTAACAAACATTACTATACCTATAGTGTTCATTTACGATCCCGTGTCACAAGAAAAGTTAGCATTGAAAACTCTTAGTAAATTTAATCCATCTCTTTACATCCATTCTTCTATAGCCTACCTTTCTTAAAGGGGAAATTTTTGTATACTACTTAGACTTTACAAGGGACCAGAAAGCAATTGTTTTTATACTTGCCTTGGAGCAAGAGTAGGACACAAGAAAGTAAGGCATTAAATAGGAAGGACATTTCTGATGTGTACTCTTTTTAAACATAACTTTTAAAATTATATACGAATCTACACATGTATAGTTTTAGATAAATTGTTCTGATCCAAGGTAGGAATAATAACTGCTTTAAGAATGATGGAATGAAACCTACGTGTTTTCTTTTGCATTTTTTAAAGTCAGACAGGTTAAGTGGAATCATTTCATACTCACTATAATGGAGAGACTGATCACATTGAGATCTCTCTGACAACCAGTAGGTGTGGGGTAATTTACTGTGGCCAGTATGGACATATCCTTTGATAATTAACAATAGCTGACAGTGAACTCTGAAACAGAAATGTTTAAAATACCTCAGTATCTTAAAACTAGCATTTATTTGGTTATTCTGAGCTTTTAGTTCTGAATATATTTCAAAGCTGTAATTTCATTTTTATCCCAATATTTCTTAGCTGATTTGCTTTTTTGTCATCTACAGGAAAGTTTTATAAGTGAATAATAATGAAGCAATAATATATCAATATGTGCTGTCTACTGTTCTAAGCACTTTATAAAAATATCAATTCCATAAATCCCCACAGCAATCCCGTAAGGAGGTTACTATGTTTATATTCATTTTACTTATGAGGAAACTGAGGCACACATAGCTTAAGCTGCTGGCCCAAGATCACACAGCTCATAAGGGGCAGAGCCAAGAGTAAAATTCAGGTAGTCAGATTCCAGAACTTGTAATGTTTATTACTATATGAATAGGACTTCTTAAAATAAGTAAATAAGTGAAAAGCTTATATGTATGGAATGCTTATTGACAAGGCTGTCGACTTTCCCATCATGCAGAAAGGTGGGTTGGGACTTGTGAGATGGACTGCATTGTGGTGTTGTCACTTCCTGAAATAGGGAACTGTGCTCCGTATAGTCACCAAGTAGTCATGTTACCAAAGAAGTCTTACCAATCAAGACAGTTTATCAAATGTGAATATGAAGTTTAAAAAAATTTTTGTTGATCTGTGAAATTCAGTATTTTAAATGATGGAGGGAGATAGAATAAGGAAGGCATATATTGGGAGCTTCAGTAATATTCTGTCCCTGTGATTGATTGGTAGTATATGGGTATGTTGTTTTGTTTTTGTTTTTTAACTACACACGTTTTAAATGTACTTTTCATTACTGTATTTTATAATTTAAAAAATATTTTATCTAGGAATAATGAATGGAGAAAATGGAAAGAAAGAAAAAAAAAGCTAGCAACTTTTTTCAACATGTCAGAGTCAAGCATTTATATTAATAATATGCTTTTGGTTTTTAAATAGTTTGTTGTGTTGCTGTGAGAAACTGTTTAGAATGTCGGCAGAGACAGAGAGACAGGGGGAGCAAATCTTCCCACGGCAGTAGTAAACCTCAGGAAGCTCCCCAAAGTGTGACCGCCACAGCAGCTTCAAAGGTAATTAAGCATTTTCTATGTTAAATATCATGTACTCTAAAATTTGTTTAAGTATGAGAAAAAAGTAACATGGTATTTGTAATGAAAGTGCAAACATTTGGTAATTGGACAGCTGTAGGCTTCTTCGATGCTGGCTTTTCTTCTTCATAATTGTGTTACCAAGATTATTAAACCTCTCTGAGACTTGCATTCTTTGTTTATTAAATGAAGGTACTAATAATCTCTACTTCATAGGGTTTTTTATAAGGATATCAGTATACATAGTTCTGAAAGTTCTTAGTTATTACTATTTTTCATAGTTAAATGTATTTTCACAGAACTCAATATGTGGATTATGCTTTTTAAGTGGATATGTTTTTGGTGATGGATACTCCCATAATATTAAACACATATATTGAATGCCCAGGAAATGAGTAAATAATGTATTTTGGAATATACTAGTAATTCTCATTTTAAATTAGCTCTTTATCACAAGTTTAATTAACCCTTTGCATCACATCCAGAGTTTTATCAACATGACTTTTATGGTCCTCCATGACTGACGCTGTCTTACTTCTCCAACTGCAGCTTGTATTCCCTTTCCCATTGTTTTTGCCATTTTAGTCACATGATAGATTTTATTTAGTTCATCAGAGGTTTTTTTTGTTTTTGTTTTTGTTTTTGCCTTCAGACTTTTTCATAGTTTCCCTTTACTTGAAGGGTCCATCCTTACTTTTCATCCAGTTAAATTTCATTCAGCTCTTGGCTTCAGCTTAAGTGCTACTTTTTGGGAAAATGTTTTCAGATAGCCTTATAACCACCCCAATCTAAGGTTTCCTCTATTTGATATTTTCATAAAACTGTGTATGTATCATACCACACACTACACTTGTAATTAGATGTTTGGTACTGCTCAGTAAGCGAAGACATGAAATATAAGTTTAATTCATTTAAATATTTCTATGGCTTCAAACTTCTGTAACTTTCAAACAGAACAACCACATATTTAATATATCTATATTGTAGCCTCTTTTTCACGTCTATCAGAAAACATTTCTACAATAATAAGACCATATTTTATTGTTAACAAGTCTCCAAAGGGTTCTCCATTGCTTAGAAAATGAAATATGAACACTTCAGCAAGAATGCCTCATGTTGTATGTGTAGGCGTAGTAGATTGTAAGTTACTTGAGGGCATGTGCATATCTTCCGCATCTTTGAAATTCTAGAGCATGTATGTACAGCACTTGGCAGTACTTTGTTAAGAGAGCACTAACTCTAGAATCAAACAAGTCTGAATTTTTATGCTGGCTCTACCCCGTAACTAGTTTTGTGACCCGAAACAAATTCCTTAGTCTCCTGTGCCTCAGTTTTCCAGTCTTTAAAATGGATGCAAATATTAATTTACAAGGCGTTTATATGAACTAAATGAAAAACAGTAATTAAAGTTCTTAGTTAATTCCTGACACACAGTGAACTTTCAGTTAATACTAATTTTCCTCTACTGGGTTTATATACTCATGAAATGAATAAATAAATTAGTATTTTTGAGAACTTTGATCTTAAAGGAATCTGTAGCTAATTCGCCAGATAATAGGGAGCTTTTCAACACTGTCAAACCAACTATTTTTCTGATTACAGAACATGGAGAGAAAGTCCAACATGAAGGAATTTTGTGGTAATTTAGTTGAGCTAGTCACTATCTCTTTAGAAAGAACCTTGGCAACAAGACATGGTTAATAAGTGATAGATACAGAAATATTAGAGGAAAAGTGGACTTTGTAAGAAAACACATTTCAAGAAAGGGAGTTAGTGGACCTAGCAAATGAGGGTTTTCTTTTATCTCCCTGTGTTTATGCATTTTTATGTGACTTTAGTAAGTAAACCATGGATAATTTTGATGTAATACTAATCCATGTAGACTTGTAGGAGTCATACATCTTCATTGGGCCCCACTTTCTATACTTTGTAAAAAGGAGTAATAATACAAGCTTTACCCTAAAAAAGTCTTTATAAAGATCAAATTCAATTATGGTTGTAAAAACACTTTATAAAATGTAAAATGATACATATAAGTTAAAGTATTCATATATTTCTTCATCTTAGCTGTATAATGTGTTCTTTTCATCTCTGCTATAAACAATGTGTTATTTTCTTTAATCATCCTGTGATAAATATTATTAACTTATCATTTAAATCATATAGCTGATGTCCAGAGAGGTTAATATCTCACCTAAGGTCATATGGCTGGTAAGTTGTGGAATTATAATGGAAACCAAATAACTTAGCCATGTTCTTTTCACTATCCTGTGCTGCAGAGGAATCAAACATCTTATTAAGAGTGAAATATCATAATTGAAGTGTGTAGAAGATTTAAAAGGAAGCTTACTCTGTTTGCAGGAATTGTATTTGGTACTCTATATGACCTAATTTAATCCAAACAATTCTTAAAATATTGTGTAAGTAATGAAGTACTAGAGTGAATTTCAGGGAGCCTAGCTCTTTGACCGGTTTGCTATGTGATACATTACTTAAAATTTGTCAGTTTTTGTATCTTCAGCTTTAAAAAGGATTTTCGGTGGTTATGATCTTTTATGTTTTTCAGTTTTAATATTAAGGCTATGACTGATTTTTGTTTGCCTTTTTTAGCTTTTCATAGATATAACATATTTATATGTATAAAATCTCATGTAGTATAATATAGTAATCTCATATGTTGTAAAGGCATGATGGATAAATGAAACAAGTGACTCAAAAAGATCTATTAAGTAGATATTGGGAAAGTGAGGCTCAGAAAATTTTAGTAACAAGTCCAAGGCTACACAGCAGAGTTTAAGCTCAAACTCTTCGAAGTCCAAGATCCGTCTCTTTTCCACCTCAGTCTACTTTTCTGAGTCTGTTGTGGTAGCTGTGGTGTTGAAAAACAAGAACCCTACAAGTAAGTGAAACTGTGACAAGAGTAGAGAAGAGAACAGAGAAAGTGTCTTGTAATAGAATGCTATTGTCAATAAATGTTACTCAGTGATAGGGAGGTAAAGACCATGGCTCATGAAATACCTGAAGATACTAGAAATTACTCTCCTTTCTGCATTATGCTATTTTCTTTTTAACAATTCTCTTTCTTTTTTAAGACCCCATTAGAAAGTGTTCCAGGTAACCTTTCTCCTATTAAAGATCCTGATAGACTTCTTCAGGATGTTGATATTAATCGTCTTCGTGCCGTCGTCTTTCGGGATGTGGTAAGTTATACCTGCTTGATTTCCCAGGGAAAAAATCTTCCACTGTCATTTGTGTAAAATAATTTAAATTTTATAAGCTGAAATTACAGGGGAGCCTGGGTGGCTTAGTGGGTTAAAACCTCTGCCTTCAGCTCAGGTCATGAACCCAGGGTCCTAAGATCGAGCCCCACAACAGGCTCTCTGCTCAGCAGGGAGACTGCTTCCTCCTCTCTCTCTTCCTGCCTCTCTGCCTACTTGTGATTTATGTCTCTCAAATAAATAAATAAAATCTTTAAAAAAAAAAAAAAGAAAGGTGAAATTACAACTAAATGTCACAATGTCAGGAATTATAGGTTTAGAACATACTTCTGATTGTAGAATGATTGAGTTTTTGCTTTCTCTGAAAGCTCATTGATAGATCTCATTTTTTTTAGATGATGTGAAATTTTGATTTAGTTCTGTGTATACTAAGACTAGGGATAACCTTGAAAAATTATGATTCACTTTGTGTTGAATCACCTACATTTTTTTCTTTTGTATTCCTTGCTCCATTTCTAGGTACTATTTTGTTATTATCAATGTGCCTTGTAGTATGGATGAAAGGGAATAATTCACTAAGGTTTTACTGGCAATTACTTTTTTGAGGGGCAGCAATTACTTTTGAAAGAAGATCTACATTTTAAAAATAATAGGTATTTATGAGAATTTGAGTTACAAAAGTAGATTTGTAAAGCTTAAGGAAAAATAGCTTATGGAAATGGTTTCTTGGAACACCCAGCTATATGATCACTTACTCAAGTGAAGATAAGATTGGACTTTTCACAAATCATGTAGAGATGTATATAGTATTTCGCAGCAGATTCAATATTGACATTACTCCTTAACATAGTCATTATTTTCCAGCTACTTTGCATTCCGTTTTTCTTATTTTAATTGATGATTTATGAAACAGAAGAAAGTTTATTTAATTATTTTAAGTATGTTCCATGCCCAATATTGGGCTTGAATTCATGAACCTGAGATCAAGAGTAAGAAAGTCTGTATTTTAAATTTATATTTAACAATAAATTGGATGAGTACTTTGTACTTTAGAAAGTAGCTAAAGCATATGTAAGTCACACAGCATAATACTGCATGGTAAGTAGATGCAACAGAAAAATTTTCACTCTCTTTAATATGTATCTGTTCTTATAAATTACTAGAAAAATTATAAACATACCAACAGAAAATTAGATAGTGGACATAAACTATAGAAGATAAGGTAACAAATAAATGATGAAGTCAGGATTACTAATAGTCAAAGGAATGCAAATTAAAATAAGTGAGATATTTTTAGTATTAGGTAAATAAAAAATTTTAAATAATAATACCCAGCATTGCAAGGGTGCATTGAAACATGTTCTGTTATATAGCACTGGTAGATGTTTAAATTGGATAAACTTTTTAAATAGTTAGTTAGCATTATGTGTTAAAACTCTTACAAATATTGACACCCTGTGAGATGTCCTATGACCTTTTGGTTCTACCCAGAAGTAATTTGACATCATGTGCTCATCAAAGATGCCTACAGGAAGGTTGGCAATGTTGCAAATACCTCACAGAGTTTCAGCTTAGTAGATCATAGTATATTCATTGTGTGGGACACTATGCAGCCATAAAACAGTATTTGCGAGGGAAATTTTGTGGCATAGAGAAATGGTCATGATATATTTTAAGGGAAAGCATCAGTACACAAAAGTACTTATGTTATACAAATACTACATTTTTATGTTGAGTGTATGTACATGTACATGTGTGCCTTTAAAAATAGAAGACTAGAGGGGTGCCTGAGTGGCTCAGTTGTTAAGTATCTGCCTTCAGCTCAGGTCATGATCCCAGCGTCCTGGGATTGAGTCCCATATCAGGCTCCCTGTTCTGCAGAGATCCTGCTTCTCCCTCTGCAGCATCTCTGTGCTTGTGTTCCTTCTCTCCCTCTCTCTCTGTCATGAATGAATGAAATCTTAAAAAAAAAAAAAGACTAGAAAAAAATACCAAGTGCTACTAATGATTATCTCCAGATAAACAATTTTTATTTTGTACCTTAGTCTTTTTACTTTTTTGTGTTTTCAAAAGTTCTGTTGTAAACCCATATTTCTTTTGTAATTAATAAATAATAAAGTAATCTTTAAAAAATGGAAATAAAATGCATGACAGTATAAAAATCATGATGTGAGAGTCTTACAACAATCTGGACTCTAATCCAGACTTGGAAAAAAAATCACTAACAGGTCTATCATTTAGAAATTATAATTATTCATCTTGAAACAATATGCTGTAGAAAGAATGTTTTTCAAATGAAGAATGATTAAAACATGGAGCATATCCTTATCTCCAAGAGGCGCACTCAGATCTAACATAGAAGGGGTTTATGTTAAGTGTAACATTATGTTTAAATTGTTAGTGAATTCTGCATTGGTTATTATGGTGAATTATGATAATATTTTCTAAGACTTCTGGATGTTAAATATGTTGGATAACTCAGCAGTGGTGCCTAGCTTTCTTCCCGAAGGATGGGAATTAAGTGTTCCCAGAGGTACCTTCCAAATACCATCAATATGTAATTAATAGTAATTAATTAATTAATATTAATTAATTAATTACTATTAATTAATATTAATATTAATATGTAATATAACTTGTGTTCCTTGAGTTTATAATGTGTTTTAGACAATTAAAATGTATTATCATAAGCCTCCATTTAAGAGTTAAGAGAAACTTAAGACTCAGAAATGTTAAGATCACCCAGGTAGTATGAGGTGGTGAGAACTTTAAGGTAGATCTTTCCAAAGTACTCTCTTTTTCACCACCATATTTTATAGATTCTGAAATACCTTTTTCACTTTTGTTTATTTATTTATTTATTTATTTATTTATTTATTAAGTTTTTATTTAGATTCTTAGTTTAATATTAGTTTCAGGTGTACAATATAGTGATCCAACACTTCTCTACAGCACCCAGTGCTCATAACAATGAGTGCACTCCTCCCATCACCTGTTGGCTTTTGACAGTTGATATATTTTAGAGTCAATTGTAGATACCATGCTAAGAATTCTACTTGACTTTTTGAAAATTTTGTGAATCATCAGTCATTTTTAATTGCCTTGATTTTAAAAACAAATGAGATCAAAAATTAGGTTTTTAAGGAAAAATGTGTGTACATTTTATATACATGCCTATAATATGTAATAAATGACTATATATCTTGCTCTTGTTTGTTTTCTGTTTTGAAGACATTTGCTGACTTCAACTCACATGAACTGTTTAAATCTAGGCCAAAGCTTTACATGGCAAAATTTGCTATGTGTAAGAAATAAAATTAGACTTATCATCATTGTTAAATAAAATAAAATAAAAATCAACATTGTTTTCAGTGTTTCCCCAGTAAATTAAAATTTGAAAGCAAATTCATTATTCTTCTATACTAGTGGTCCCTTAAATACAAAATTACATAAACTGAAATAATTTTAACCCTTAAAATTTGAAAAAAAAGTTTTTAACATCCTAGTTGAAGTTTTAAAAAAATTTTTTTAAAGATTTTATTTATTGGAGCGCCTGTGTGGCTCAGTGGGTTAAAGCCTCTGCCTTTGGCTCAGGTCATGATCCCAGGGTCCTGGGATCGAGCCCCACATCGGGCTCTCTGCTCAGTGGGAAGCCTGCTTCTCCCTCTCTCTCTGCCTGCCTCTCTGCCTACTTGTGATCCCTGTCTGTCAAATAAATAAATAAAATCTTAAAAAAAAGATTTATTTATTTATTTGACAATAAAATCTTAAAAAAAAAGATTTTATTTATTTATTTGACAGATAGAGATCACAAGTAGGCAGAGAGGCAGGCAGAGAGTGAGGGGGAAGTAGGCTCCCGGCTGAGCAGAGAGCCCGATGAGGGGCTCGATCCCAGGACCCTGGGATCATGAGATGAGCCGAAGGCAGAGGCTTTAACCCACTGAGCCACCCAGGCACCCGAAGCTTTAAAATTTTTAAAGGATTTAAGAGTTAATTATATTATTGATTCAAGATTGAATAGTGGAGGGACCCATTTCTTTAGCAGATGGGAGAAACATAAGAGTTTATGTCTTCATAATAATAAAATATGTAGGCAAGCAATTAATTTGTATAAAAATTTAGTTCTCCAGATGTTGTACTTCATTTTTAAAGAAAGAGCTGGGAATAAGCAGCACAATTGGTTTGCAGATCTGGATTTGAAAAGAAAAGGCAGCTGTTTTCATGTCATACATATGGGAGATTTTAGCTTGGCTAGGACACTTCACAATATCTGTTGTTTGCAACTCGGCAGCTTTGTAGTTAACATGCATTCATTCCACACATGCTTTTTAATTGCCTGGCATTGAGTTTACAGTGGTAGAAATGTAAATGTTGTAGAATATCACAGTCTGTCACAGTTTGAGCTGTGTTTGAATTTATTCCTGGTCAGTATCTTTGTTGATAGGATTGTACTTCATTTTCCTTTATAATAAATAATTTAAGTATTTTAATTTGTCCCTTCTCTGTATATTTATCCCATCAGCATTATAGTGAACAGAGTATGCATTTCAAACACTTTATAAGAAACTATAGGAAAGCTGTCACCCTCAGAATATGAAATACTAAATTTATAATATTTTAGAACAAATTTAATCTGTTTTGGTATTTTTCTATACTAATACCATTTCACAGTATTAAATTATTACTATATATTTCTTGTTTGCTTTCTTTTCTGACAATAGACAAAAGGCACATACATTCTGAATCTTGTTTGCATTTTACTAAATGAAGTAAAAATATAAAGTGCCTTTAATGGAGTTGCTACACTTTAATGCATATTCGCTTTCCATATTCATATCATACTATTTTTTATCTGTTATCTGGGGGATACAGTAATGACTTGTAGTTCTGGTTTGAAGGATCTACCTTTACCTAGCTTAGAAAAAGGGTTTTATAACCATTTACATTTGATGCCTTCGATCCAGGCTAGTTTCAAAGTAGTATTAGAGGTTATACGTTTGCTTCTTTATCAATTTTTCCCTTATGATATAGTTATCTAGGCTTTCAAGGTTGCATACAACTCTTTATAGTTTACAAAGCTTACTTAGAGAGTTATTTTTTCTACTAGACTGCAGTCTGCATTTCTTTTCTTTTCTTTATTTCTTTGTTTTTTTTTTTGTTTTTTTTGTTTTTTAAGATTTATTAGAAAAAGAAAGAGAAGGGGTGTGGGCGGGGGCAAAGGAAGAGGGCCAAAGAGAATCTCAGGTAGACTCCCCTGTGAGGGTGGAGTCCAAGAACCTGAGACCATGACTGAGCTGAAATTAAGAGTCAGACGTTCAACCAGCTGAGCCACCCAGGTGCCCCTGCATTCTGCTTTTTTGAAACTATTCTCTCTATATCCTAACTTCACCAATTGTTTTCATACATTTTACCAATTTGTTGCACTGGAAAAACTCCCATTTTGTCATGAGCTTTTGACGTTCAAAGTCTCAAATATTGGCAGTGTTTTAGAGGTCATTTTCCCAGTGTGGGCCTGTCACTTATTTTTATCCATTTAAGTAGTCAGAAGTTGGATTAGCATTTCTTAAGCTGCCATATCACACTTCCAGCTCCTGTTGAGCTTGTATAAAGTTTTCTGTTCCCCCATTGTTTGTTTCCCCTATTTTGTACTTGTACAGTATTTAAGGTAGTAATATGTTAGAATTGTACATGTATCTCAATTATAATTTTATTCTATTCATTTTTAAAATTATAACATTTGGAGCTATTGATTTTTATCCAGATATTATTCTTTCAGCCTTCTGCTTTCTGTATATTTTATAAAAATACCTACTCTATTGTGGGGCGCCTGGGTGGCTCAGTGGGTTAAAGCCTCTGCCTTTGGCTCAGGTCATGATCCCGGGGTCCTGGGAACGAGCCCCGCGTTGGGCTCTCTGCTCCGCGGGGAGCCTGCTTCCCCTCCTTCTCTCTCTGCCTGCCTCTCTGCCTACTTGTGATCTCTGTCTGTCAAAATAAATAAATAAATAAATCTTTTAAAAAAAAAAAAAAACCTACTCTATTGTTATGGACATAACAGACAGTGATGGTGACAAGAACAAAGAATAAAATTTTGTGGCATATTCAGCAAAATTTTAACATTCTCATTTTTTGAAATTAAATTTCAATCTGTGACTCATGATATATTTCTGGAATTTTATATTTATACCTATAAGATACTAATTAAATAACAATGTATACTTAAAAGTTTTAGTAAAAGTTAAATGTCATGTTTTGCCTCCATAAAGAAAATGAAATAGTAGTTTCTTGTACACTGATAACTTTAAAAATTTGAATGTCAGAACTGCCTTTTTATTTTACACAGGATGATAGCAAGCAGGCACAGTTCTTAGCTCTAGCTGTTGTTTACTTCATTTCGGTTCTGATGGTTTCCAAGTACCGTGACATATTAGAACCCCAGCGAGAGACTGCAAGAACTGGAAGCCAACAAGGTAGAAACATCAGACAAGAAATAAATTCGCCAACAAGTACAGGTACTATTTTTTTCTTAGTTATTTGAATTTTTATCATCATTCATCTCCTTTTTGTTTTATTTTTACACCCAGTTTTAAACTAGTCCTACTGATGATCATCTTAAGTATTTATAAGTAGGTGGTATGTAAATGCCAATTTAATACTCTTTAATTCCACAAAAATGTGTGAATTTCCACGATATTTGCTATATTCTCATTTTGTCAGTGCTGTTTGGGTTTTAGTGTTTTCCATATGTTAATACAAATCATTTATTATTTAAGATGCAAATAACTGATACATTTTAAATATACTACTTTTTAACTATTATGAACATGAAAGTAGGAGATTCTTATACAGTAGTTCAAGACCCAGAATAAGCCAAAATATAAATTGTTACCGCCAAGTTTAAAGATAGCTTCTTTCTTGCTGGCTTATTCTCTCTCTCTCTCGTTCTCTGTATTTCTTTTGCTGTTTATAGTTATTTAAATATCTAAATATTCTGTCAGAGATTCATAATAAGCCAACATACATTCTAAACTTTATACCAAAGTTCCTTTAAATAAAATCAAAGACTTAAAGACAACAATGAACCATCTTGGATCATATTATCATTCTTATTTAGAGAAGGTGTTCATGTTGTGGGAGTTCTTGCATTATCAGCTTTGCCTACTCTGCTTGAAAATAATAAATACGTTTTCTGGTAGCTAGTATTTTAATATCACAGGGTGCCTTCTATCAGTTGCATTTCCTGCCATGTGTTTATATCAAGATTGTTTCTTGGTTGTTTGCAATGTATCCTTGGTAACCGAGTGGTAATTTCATATGCCACTGGACAAATTTGTAGCTGAAATTGCCTTTCCTAAATAAATGCATATGATATATAAGTAAAATGGATATTTTAAAAAGAGAGTAGAAATTAGTGGTCAAATCTCTGCATCTTGTTTTCCCTGAGCATATCATATCTCCTTTACCTTGCTTTTGTGGAAGTATGGATTATGTTTTAACTATAATACTTTATTGTTGCATGCAGTATTTACTTTGAACACATAAACATGGTGTTACTTCATCGTAGTATACTTTTAACTTTATTCTTCAAATTAAACATTATCCTACCATTCCAGTTTATGTCTTAAAACACCACTTAAAACACTAAGGCTCTATTATGTTAATCAACTTTTGCTTCATTTTTAATGCATTCGTATCAGCTTTATATGTATAAAACAAGCAATACTGTAGTCAGCCTTCCAGTTCTGATTTTGTATGTGTATGTCTTCCCGTATGTTGCTAAAATTACTCTACTTAACAAGTGTCTGATTTCTCCTTTCTCTTAATACATAGCCTCTTTCCTTTCCCCAGAGATGCAGTCTTTATTGCTAGTACTGTTTGCATGTTGCAATAATACAGAGTTGTCATGGATCTCCAGTGGACCATGTTGCAGGTTGTTACATGCTGGCTCAAATTTGATTCCATGATTTTCTCTACAGTTGTGGTCATACCATCTATCCCTCATCCAAGTTTGAACCATGGATTCCTTGCCAAGTTAATTCCTGAGCAGAGCTTTGCCCACTCATTTTACAAAGGTAATATTGACCTCATCTCCTGACCTGTTTGGGTATTTGTATTTCATTAATTGTTCTACAATAAATATCCATAATGTAATTGTTTATAAACAAGTATTCACTTCAGGTTTCATGGAGATATGATATGTTGTATTTACATTTGGCTCTTGAAAGCAAAATACAGTTTTTATATTTGTATTTCTTTACATTTCTTTAAGTATCATCTGCAAATTAAGGATATTTAATTATATTTTTAAGAATATTCACAGTGGTGGCATTCACTAGAGATTGCAGAAGAGTCACACCTTAGTAGTGGGACTAAAATAGCCCTGAAAGGAAGGCTGCTGTAGACTCACAAGAAAAAAAAACTTAAAAACAAGCCTTGAAAATATTAAATTGATCTCTAAGTTACTTTACTTTCTGTCAGAGCAAAGTTCTACCTCTCTTTAAAGGACTAAAGTTTTTCAACAAACAACATAAAATTCAATGTTAAGCACTAATAAAAAAAATTATTAAACATGAGAAGAATCAGGAAAATGTGATATATAAGCAAGGGGAAAAAATAATTCAATAGAAACAGATTCAGAAATGACAGAGATGGCAGACTTGCCAGATAAGAACATTAAAATAGCTATTATAAGTATGTTTAAAATGTTTTTCAGTTTAAAAGAAATAGTGAATGTAATGAGGGGAAAAAAAGGAATTTTTTTTTTTTAAAAGAATCAGTTGGAGTTTATAGAGATAAAAAATAAAATAGCTGATATGATGTCTCTGGGTAAGGTTGACATAGGATTATTCTCTGCAAAACAGAGGATTGTAGTAGGCCGAATTCTGCTCTCCCTGTGCCATCCCACCCAAGATTTTCCCGTGTACACACCCTGCATGATTCCTGGGGATATCTTACTCCTGTGACTATGTTGTATTGCATGGCACAGTTGCTTTAGAAAGTTTTAAGTTTAGAAAGTTTAAAGTTTTAAGAGAAACTGATTGTCCATATCCATGACCTAATAACATGAGACCATAAAGGCAGAGCGTTTTCTCGTACTGGTTACGGAAAAGGAAGTCAGAGAGACTGAGAGTGTGAAAGTGATTTGACTTGAAGTAAGTCCTTTGTTGCTGAGATGAAGGTGACTGCAGTTCGGAGACCTAAAATCACCTTGTAGGAGCGTGAGAGCGCTGCGTGGCTGGCAGTCAGCAAGTAAGTGGGGGGACTTAGCCCACAGCAACGAAGAACGGAATTCCTCCAGTAACTTGAATGAGTTTAAAGAGGACCCTGCACTCCGGATGATACCCTAGCTCAGTGTTTTCTATATATTGGCTAATGATATGGAAGACCAATTTATAGAACACATAAAGCAGTGAACTATTTTTTGTTACATCTTGGTGAAGGCACAGATTTTTTTTTTTTCAATAAATGTGCAACACTTGAACATCATGATGAAATAAAGGAAAAATTCTTTTCAGCTTTATTGCTTACAAACATCTAGCTATGAATTAAGAAGAATTAGATTAAATTAGATTAGATTAAAAATCTGGAGGGTTGGGGCGCGTGGGTGGCTCAGTGGGTTAGGCCGCTGCCTTTGGCTCGGGTCATGATCTCAGGGTCCTGGGATCGAGTCCCGCATCGGGCTCTCTGCTCAGCAGGGAGCCTGCTTCCTCCTCTCTCTCTGCCTGCCTCTCTGCCTACTTGTAATCTCTCTCTGTCGAATGAATGAATAAAATCTTAAAAAAAAAAAAAAATCTGGAGGGTTTTGTGTGTGTGTGTAGAGGTGTTCCAAAGACTTAGCTGTAGTGCCTGGAAAAGATTCTAGAATAGTTACCCAGGTTAAAGAGCCTGTATCAGAATATCAATGTACTTCTTTCTTTATCAAGGAAATCTTGTGAAAACCACATTAGCTCAACTGCACAGTGTTCTTACTGGCATAATAAAATTTTGAATTACTTTAAGACTGTTGTGGTGAATTTGCTATTTTCTTTCCTGTGTAGTAATGTGGAAGCTGATTATAAATAACTGGTACGGTGTTCTATGGTATGATGGGTATTGAAAGGCAAAAAATCTTGTTGATGATATTGAAACAAGAGTCAGCTCTCGGTGTTTACTCTTACAGAGTAAGAATCCAGTTTGATTTCGTTCTTTAAAGACTAGTAGAACTGGCTTCTTGGTCAGACCTGTAAAATATTTTTAATGAATTCAGTAGTTATAAATGGGGAATGATTGCAACATGTGTTTTTAGTAGCAGAAAAGCTCAAAGGACAAAAAGTTAGAATCTTAGACGTGTACAATTTCTATGACTTTTTATTACTTAAAAATTATTATTTAATATAATTATCAAGAAATTATCTTGATCTGTAAGGATGATTTTGATTTTGATCATCCTTGAAAACTTATCTCCTGACATTTTTTGTATTTGATAGAATGTTTTGTGTTTAGTTTTCCACCAGAAGAAAATTCATACGTAAGAGATTCACGAAACTGCAATTCATTGCTTTCATTGAAATATAATTTGTATTTGATTATAACAGTACAAGATAAGTTACTGGAATTGGGCATTGATGAGCATTGAGGAAAATTTTGAAGACACAGCATTTCTATTTTCATTTTGGATAAAAGCTTAAAATAAATATTCTGAGCTTTCTGAGTTTTCATTCCATGAACATACCTCTGTGACACTGTTTCCTCTACTCTGCACGATATTAAAATAAAACAAAAACAGCTTGCTATATGTTATTCCCATGAGTGGCATTATTGCCAGTTCAACTTGGATTAGATAAGTTAACAAGCAAAAAGCTCTCACTGTCACATTATCAGCCTTAAATATTTATATTCCCAGTGTTTGTATAAAACATTTATATAGGAGTCTATTTTAGAGAATCACTCTTCTGCTTAAAACTTTGTTTGTTTATGATTTGTGATGGGAAAAAGTCACAAGTATAATAACATTTTTATATATTGGTCACCTATACACACACTTTCAGTGAACAGCATGATGAACAGTTTTATAATTATTTTCTTTTCCCAATGTTATCTTTGTTCTGATCAAATTGAAATTTATTTTTTTCTAGAGAGTCAAATAAAAACATTTGGGCTTTTGTTTTGTGTACTTAATTTTTAAAATTATTTTAAATTCATTTTCAGAATGTCAGTCAGTGATGGATTTTTAAAAAGGTGAATTTTCGCAGATAGTTTGAGAAGCACTGATTTGGACTACTCTTCAACTCCTTCACATTTTACTTTCTCCTTTCAGCTCATATTGAGCTTTTTAGAAAGTTCTTAACTAGCTCTCGGGCCTCTCTCTCTTTCTCTCTCTCTCTTTATTTAAATCTTTGATAGTTCCTCAGTTCAAAGTCTCATCTCTTTTTGGAGCATTGCCATAGTTTCTTCTTTGGATTTCTTTTCTTTAGTCATTTAGTCTGTAACTGATGACAGTAAAAAGTAACACTAATGTATATAATAAAATAATGAAACATACTTTATATTTAATATTATACATTCTTATAAATATTTTATAATATACAATATAACAAATATAATAAAGCAGTGTTTCTTTCTAAAAATTTCTAAAGGCTTCTTATAATTTAGAGAACAAAATTAAAATGTCTCACAGTGGCATACTACTTTAGTTCTAATTTACCTGGATTATACAATTGCTTCCAAAGTAGTTACCTCTTTTTTTACTGATCTTTATTTGATTTATTGCAATTTTGCTAAAATTTGTTTTAAAATGTAAGTGATATTAGTGTTTTTTTTTTAATTTTTTGGTAGCATTTAGAGTAAAAATATCACATAGACTTCTCCATTCCTTAATAATTACAAGGACTGTCCTGCCTCTTGATCTTTGTATTTTGTTTCTGGTTTTTAGTTTGCTTTCTTCCCTATTTTTTGCACAACTGATGCATTTTCATCCTTCAGGTGTCTCCCTGAAGGCGCCCACCTCACAGAGGTCTTCCCTGATTTCTGTAGCTGAGTAGCTTCCTCCACATGACCAGCATGTTCTCTACCACTACATCTTCATTTCCTTTTTGCACTGACACAATTTATGTATTTGTTTAGTTGCTTATTGAATGTGTACTTCAAGAGCATAGTCCCTGAGACCTAGCATGGTGCTCAGAACTTAATATATCAAATATTTGTTAGTAGATGAGTAAGCCAGTGAGAAAGCTAACCAGTTTTTTAAAAATTAAATGTATTTTATGATAGCCATAAAATGTATTATCAAACATTTTAAAAATAGGGACAAGAAACTTTTATTGATAACTTAGTCTAGAAGCTGTAGAAGCTTTCTATTAATCATTTCAATTTAGGTTTAATAAGAATAAAGTTAATATTTAGGTGAACTTAAAAATAAGTATGTTGGTTGGGGCGCCTGGGTGGCTCAGTGGGTTAAGCCGCTGCCTTCGGCTCGGGTCATGGTCTCAGGGTCCTGGGATCGAGTCCCATGTCTGGCTCTCTGCTTGGCGGGGAGCCTGCTTCCCCCTCTCTCTGCCTGCCTCTCTGCCTACTTGTGATCTTTCTCTCTGTCAAATAAATAAATAAAATCTTTAAAATAAAATGAGTATGTTGGTTTTCATCTAACAATTCATTATTAGGGAAAAGAATTAACACTGTAAATAAAATAGTTAAAATAATATAGTACTGTTAAAAGAAGAGGTGTATGGCATGATTGGTCTATAAATAAGCTGGAATTTGTATGAATTAGTATATTACATATAGTATCCTATATATTAGTATATAGTACTGTATATGTTATATAGTATATTATAAATGCAACTTTTCTAGTCAAATGGAAGTATCATTTGGCAAATGGTATCTAGTTTACCAAGTGGGCAACCATTTGAAAAAGTTAATTTATATCCTTATCTATTATGCCAGATCTACTTCACGTGCATTAAATTTAAAGGTAAAAATGACTCTCTCTCTCCCTCTGTCTCTGACAAATAAATAAATAAAATCTTAAAAAAAAAAGGTAAAAATGAAACTGACCGTAATTCAAGACAATTAAAGTTAATATTTGTATAAAAAGGTATTTTAAATTGTAACATCAAAAACTAAAGTTTAAAGTAGAAGATATGACTAAATGAAAGTTTTATATACCTCCATGTCTGAAAATATCAACCAAATTTAAAACAAATGCTAACAAGAGAACTTTTATATGTATGTGATGAAAGTTAATAGCCTTAATGAAGAGAAAGCTCTTAAAGATCAATTAAAAGAATGTATCACGCTAAGGGAAACATGTAGAAAGCATCAAAACAGTTAAGAAAAGAAAATCATTGTACAGTACAGATGAGGAAAATATATTTAAATCTAATAACCAAATTTATATTGAAGGAAGAATATACCTTGATCCTGTGTGGCTCAGTCAGTTAAACATCCAACTCTTGATTCTGGCTCAGGTCATCATATCAAGGTCGTGAGGTAGAGCTCCACATTAGACTACCCTGCTGGAGATTCTGTCTGCCCATCTTCCTCCCCTCCGTGTGTGTGTGTGTGTGTGTGTGTGTGTGTGTGTGTGAAATAAAACTTCAAATATATATATATATATATATATATATATATAATTTGTAATTTGGACAAAATTCTGAAGGGTTAGAATGCAAAGATGTGCTCTTTACATAGCATAAAAATATTTATAACCCTTACGCTAGTAATTTTACATTTAGAATTGTTATCTTAAGGAAACAATTAAGGTTATGCCAATAATTTGTATAGAAATATTTTTACCATTAAGTTTTTATTGTATGTTTAGAAATAAAGTTAATATTTATTAAGTAAATTATTACATTCATATCAACTGCAGACTTTTTCAATATTACAAATTTATTTTCTCTTGCTTTTGAAATCATTTTTAATGTATCCATTGTAATCCATTATATGGATGCATTATAATTTATAAGTACTCTAAAACACTATCATCATAATATTTATAGAGCTTTTATTGGTACTGATGTTTGCATAATATATATTGTATTTATTTATAGGTAAAAATCATGCACAGGTATTCCTAGCAAATATTTCTTAGTTTTACATCAACTTTTTGAAATAAGTGTCTGGTTTTGGTATTAATATATGTACCAACAAAAGCCTCTCCCTCCTCTTTCTTCCTTTTCTTCCATCTCTAATTTACTCTTTCTTTCTTTATGATTCCTTTATTATATATTTGTTGAATAAATGAATGGTTTCCTGTTACATCCTAGTTGCTGGGAATATATAATAGTGAACAAAGAGTCCATGTCTTTATGAAATTAATATTCTTGCAAGGTAGATACATTTATAGAAACCACACACTTAAACATATAATTGCAAGTTGCTGCATTCTACGAATAAAATTACCTACTGTTGTAAGAATCTACAAAATAAGAAACCTAATTTAATTTGTGGGTTGGGATGACTTTTCGCAGAAGAGACATTTAAACCAGCAACAAAAAGATGAGTTCAGGGACATCTGGGTGGCTCGGTCAGTCAAGTATCTGCCTTAAGGCTCAGATCATGATCCCAGGGTCCTGGAATCGAGTCCCCTATCAGGTTTCTTGCTCAGTGGGGAGCCTGCTTCTCCCTCTTCCTGCTGCTCTCCCTGCTTGTGCTCTGTTTCTCTGACAAATAAATAAAATCTTCATTTTAAGTCTAATACGGATTTGGCCAGGCTAAAATCAAGGCTTCAACAACACTGCATGCCTCTCTGGAGGCTCTTGAGAAGAATCCATTTTCTTCACCTTTTAGCTTCTAGAGACCACCCATAATCCTTGACCCCTGGCTTTCTTGCTTCTCCCTCCATCCTTAAAACCTGGAACAATGTATCTTTTAGACTGTTTTTCTGTAGTGACATCCTCCTCTGAGCACAGCGAGGAAGGGTTTTCTTCCTCTGTGGACTTGTCAGATTAGATTGAGCCCACCTGGATAATCCAGGATGGTCTTCCCTTTGCAAAGCCCTTCCATTTAATGTCCTTCTTGCTGTATAAGGTGACAGTCATAGGTTATGAGAGTTAGGGCATGGACATCTTTAAGGGGAGTGTTCACTATTTTGTCTACTGTAAATATCATAATCTGCTTACAATTTTACAAGAGCGTTGTGGGTATAATGAGGGAATAGATTAAAGAGGGCAATGAGGGAATCTGTATAAACCAATTGGAGGCTGTTGCTCTCTAGGTAAGTGATGCTATTGCTTAGCACAAAGGTGTGGTGGCAGTGGAGGTTGAAGAGGAAGATAAATTAGACATACCTTGGAGGTAAAAGTGAAAGTATCTGGTAATAGATTGGATGTGGGGCATAGGGTATACCAAGTTTTCAAAGATAGTGCCTGGCTATGTCTGAAGTTCTGAGACCAAATGGCCATTTATCAAAGCAAACAATACTGTTAAGAAAGGTCGAATAGAATGACACTTCTGTTCTCTGCATGTTTTTACATCTAAAGCTAGTCTCTTGTAAGCAGCATATAGATTCTGCAACTGAAGGCAACTTTTAGGCATATATGTTGGCATTTTATTATTAGTGTTAATGATTGCCTCCATAATACTACAGAAATACATGATGTATTTTAATAGGAAAGTAGTGTTTTGATTTGTTTTGTTTTTGTTTTTGTTTTTTAAGAAGAGAAGTCATAAAGAATACTACATCAAGCTAGGTCAAAGGGAAGGCAAAATTTATATGTATGAATATTTGATAATTGATACTCTACTCAAAATGTACAAATTGGGATTGTAAACATCCCTTAGAGGTAGGACTTCTGAAAGAATGCAGTAAGGACCGCCAAAGAACTGCTCCTCCAAAAAACAATGAGAACACTAGCAAAAATTGTCAAAATCACTTTTCCCATTCACTGGAAAGTAACCAAAGGCTTGCAACAATCCAGAGAGTGCTAATATAAGAAAAACTACAGAAATCTTTATGAGAATAGCAGGCTTTTTGTGATTTAGCTTGCTCTGTTAGTATCCAGTTCTCCTCAGCTCTATGGTGTCCTTGAAAATCCATATCCAGAAAACTGTGGTAGCTGTGAAAACCAGCAGCATAGCAGCACTGGAAGGAGGTCAGAAAGTTTTCAGCAAGTCCACTGAGCACTGTATCTGACCTGTCTGGAAACTCCCTGGTAAAGCTTCGTTCACAGAGCTTGTCATTATTTAACCTGATCAGAGCTTGCCTGATGAGAAAAGTCCTGGATATTTTTTGAAATAATCAGCAGCATCTTTTTAAAAAAATATTGGAACTGCCCAAGGTGGCAGTACCAGTTGGGCTAAGTAGGAACCTTACCAAAAGCCTAAAGGAAAATCTGAGAATGAGATGTCCATACTCTAGGCTGTATTCAGGTCCAGGAAAGACCTGAGAAAGCCCCAGTCACTCATCTCTGGATAACCTTGAAGGCTCTGTTCAAGCAAGAAATGAAGGCTGAGGGAGAGTATTGAAAGCATGCCCTACTGCACATCCAAAGCCTCTGGCAAAGAGTGGAAGATTTTGTTTGTGCAAGATAAGTAAAGCAGTCTCTATCTAGTCATTAGCTGATCATTAAGCTAACTGAACAGAAACTTCTGTGGCTGCAGGTATTATGGGAATATCAAGAAATATCAAACAAAATTCTATAAAATTTTATGGTAGAATTTTATAGAATTTTTTTGGAGAAGTCAATAAATAAGCAGAACAACAATGAGCCCTGTGGGAAGGGTCTGATTTCCAAGATCTCCACATTATATTTAAAATTTTTCAACAAAAATTTTCTGACACTTGTAAAGAAAGAGGAAAGGATGGCCAGTTCACAGGGGGATAAAACAGTCCTTAGAAACTGCCCCTGAGGAAGCCCTGATCTTGGACTGACTAGATAAATATTTTAAACCAGCTGTTGTAGAAATGCTCAAGTAATTAAAGGAACAGTTTTCTAAAGAATTAAAAATATGGGGGTGATGTCTCACCAAAGAGTATCAGTAAAGAAATATAGAAAAGAATTCAATAGCAATCTGGAGTTGAAAATTACAATAAATAAGAATTCATTAGAGGGGTTCAACAGAATATTTGAGTTGGCACAAGAAGGAATCAATATACTTGAAGACAGGTCAGTTGCTGTTATCTTACTCTGAAGAACAGAATGAAGAGAAGAATGAAGAAAAGTGGAATGAGAAAAGGGGAGAGACTCAGGGACTTGTGAGACACCATCAAGTGAACCAACATACAAATAATGGGAGCCTAAGAGAAGACAAGAGGCAGAAATGGGAAGAAGGAATTTTTGAAGAAAAAGTGGCCTGAAAACTTTCCAAATTTGATGAAAATCATTAGTATGCACATCCAAAAAGCATGTATTCCAACTAAGATAAACTCAAACAGATCTATACATTATAATAAGAACTAATTAGAAATACCTTTTGGCTCCTAATTGTTTCTCCTGAATTATAATTTTGTCTGTTATGGGTATATTCATTGAAAATACCGAATTCCTGAAGTTGTATTCTTATACTTTTAATGTAACAAACAAAATTAAGTCATATATAAATAAAAACTACTCAGTGCTTTTGCAGTCTTTGTTGTGTAAAATGAATAATAACAATTTTAAATCTTATATATGGCAGCTTTTTCTTTCTTGGAATTCAGGTTAATTTTTGTGTAACTTGGCATTTTGGGATTTAATATAAAAAAATACAAGTTACATATAGTTTTTTATATTTTAAATTACTCTAAGGTGATTTAATTTGCTTAGTATTACTACTTGAGCAAATAAGATTTTTAGTGATATACAAAAAGGAGCTGTATGTTCCTTTAATGTCATTTCTTAAGTAGTTTGGAAAATAACAATTTGAATAATTTAATAGGTAAGACATTGAAACCCTTTATACATCACTGTAAAACAAGATTTTTCAAAAAATATTGTGATAAATGAGCTCCCATACAGAAATCATATCATCTGCTGCAGTTAACCCTATATGTTTCCTAAAATATATTAGATGTATTCATTAGGTTCAATGAAAATCAGTAAGAAAAAGAGACATCTGGCATCCAGCTCCATGTTTCTTATAAGGTTAAGATCACTCAGACCAGTCATGTTTCTGCTTTGTGTACTAACGTGCCTCTTGCTGTAGAAACTGATGAAGAATGATCGAAAAATTACAAATCCATTGTCATTGATATAACTGGCACAGCTGCAATCATTTGTACTTTCTTGTTCATGCTTAACATCCTATTGAAGTCACTTGGGTTAAATCCTCAGAGTACTTTACTATCCCAGAGAAGCAGTCTGGAAATGCAATATAAGTTATTCAAACTGAAATTGATGCTATCAACTGTGAGCATGCTCTGTAAAAAATATTAATGCATGATGGGAAGTTAAGGTAGGCTTTTGAACTACTGATCTCTTTTTTATTTGCAATTACCATTATAAAATTTTCCAGTGGTGTGTATTTTTATTTCTACATAATATGATCATAAACTATGCTTTGCAGAGTTTTTTGATTTGAATAGAATTCTTATTAAAATATCAAAAACTGCTTCATTTTGAAATCATTGATTTACCAGCCTCAGTAAACATAAAATTAGAATTATATTACTGTGTAAATATTTTAATGAGTCATTTGAAAATATTCCAATATTCAATTTTAATAAACTTAATTGCATTTTATAATTAAGAGGTCAACATTTATATTGGAGTTTCAGGTATCTAGTAGTGAGTTATAGATTGTCATTGTTCCCTGAGAGTTCATTGAATGGAAAATCAAAAAAGTATGTAGTTGATGGGAAAATCTTATTATATCGTACCTTGTGGACACTAAATCAAGGATTTTATTTTAGATATTCTGTTTTTAGCAAAATTCTTATATTTCAGGTTCCTATACTATTTATATTTTTGTGTAGTTCTTAATGTAAAACATGCCATAAATAAAGACACTGAAATGTCACATTAGGATAAAGTGAAACTCTAGGCCAAATCTGTAAATCAGCCAAGTTCAGACTAGGTGCTAGATTTGACTATATGCCTTTTGAGAATTAAATTCTGAAAGAAAATTTAGCCCATGCTGGTAAAACCATGCCACTGTGATTTCTTGTTAGAGTTCTTATTTTGTTTCTGCATTTACATTTTCTGTCCTATTGTTGTAGAAGGTATTTAATTTCTATTTAATTTTCTACTGATTTTCTACCACAACTGATTTTTCTCCCCAAATATATAATATATAAATGCAAACGTGCATTAAATTCAGTAATACCTCCAATAGGGGCAGTAACTGCCTTAGCAATTGTTCTCATTCTTTATTCCCAACTTACTTCATCAACTTTTGAAGTATCAATTATCATCTCAATTTGAATAATCCCAAAATACATGGCTGTATTTCTTTTGACTCAACAGCTATAAATATTTCAGAGATTCTGCACTCAATTAATTTCAAAATTTAACTCATTGTATTTCTGAACAGGAGCACCTGAATGGCTCAGTTGGTTGAGTATCAGTCTCTTGGTTTCAGCTCAGGTATTGATCTCAGGGTTATGAGATCAAGCCCCATGTAGAGCTCCATGCTCAGTGGGGAATCTGCTTGAGATTCTCTCCCTCTGCCCCACCCCCATTCTCACATACACATGTATGCTTTCTCTCTCTCAAATATATAAATAATTTTTTTTTAAATTTTCTTTTCTTTTCTTCTTCTTTTTTTTTTTTTTAGATTTATTTATTTTAGAGTGAGTAAGCAGGAGGACAGAACGAGAGAGAGGGAGGGAAGGAGAAGGGGAGAATCTCAAGCAGACTCCTCACTGAGCATGGAGCCCTGCTCGGGGCTTGATCTCAAAACCCTGAATCATGACCCAAACCAAAACCAAGAATTTGATACTCAACTGACTGAACCAACCAGGCACTGCCCCCCCAACTAATATTTCTGAACAAAGTTTCTTATCTTTTGCTTTCTTCCTCACTTAGTGGTATGTCTCCATTGTTTTTCTTAAGCTAGATATTCCAGGAACATCTTCATTCTTTTCCTTCTTTTTTATCCCAAATGCTATTATTCAAAGTCTTAATTTTCTGTCACAAGGTTTTATAAAAAATCTGAAACTCTTACCTTACCTCTTACCTTTTCCTTCTCCAGTGCTTTGCCAGGAGTATTATTAAAATTATATATCTTCTCAAAACTTTCATGCAGTTATCTTAATTTTTAGTCTTGGAGCAATTAGGTTTCTAATATGTCTGCCTGTTTTTCATGTTGGTCATCTGGTGTTTGAATATTATTGTCTTGTTCTACTGATTAATCTTTCCTGTCAAGTCTAACATCCTTGAGCAAACAAATAAAACTATTTAAGGAAAATGACAATAAAACACTTAGTTGTGAGAGATGTATATTTTTAGCCAATTTAAATGGATACTGTATATTAAGTTGAATAATATGAAAATGTTTTTTTTTTAAAGTAATGTATGTATCTAATACAGTTTGAATCAAAAGGAAAGGAGAATTGAAAGAAAACTTTCTTTTGGAACTTGACAGAATTATTCTGAAATCTGGAAAAATTAATAAATTCACATACTAAGTAAATTTGGATGTCATGACATTACTCTACATTTAAGAAATCAACAAAACTGTCATAGAGTCTAAGAATCAAGCCCTGTTGCTAAAGAAATTCCCTCCACATTATGTTTAATCCTTTAGCATGTGTGTATAAAACTTTTTTTTTTTAAAGATTTTATTTATTTATTTGACAGAGAGAGATGACAAGTAGGCAGAGAGGCAGGTAGAGAGAGAAGGAGGAGGAAGCAGGCTCCCTGCTGAGCAGAGAGCCCGATGCGGGACTCGATCCCAGGACCCCGAGATCATGACCTGAGCCGAAGGCAGTGTGTATAAAACTTTGAAAAAATTATGATCCCACCCAAAAAATAGTATTACCAAAACAACATTTCTCTGTGTTTTTATTAGAGACTTCACCAAAGGTTTTATGAGATGTTTTGCTGAAATCAAAATAGCCTATTTCCTGTTGGGCAGTCTTCTGATTTCCTGTCCTAAAAACATTTCAAAAGAAAGAAACAACCAGCCAAAGTAACAAAAATCTAAGGGCAGTTTTATAGAACTTACAGATGTTCATTCTGAAGAGATCTTAGAAATAACTTCCTCTGCGCTTCTTGTTTTACAAAGGATAAACTTAAATATAAATCAGAGTAAATCAAGTACCTAACACTGACTACGTATCTACTTCATATTGGACCTGCAAGTAATTTACCTATAGTATCTTATTTTCTTCTTCCACATCACTTTATTAAGAGCTGTTATCTCTATTATACCTAGATTACATCAATTTTCAAGGTCATGATTTAGAATTTGATAACATTTTATTATATAGGGAACTTCATTGTATTAATGTTTGTATAATGAGAATGATAGGCATATAACATTTTAAAGATGTTTTTCTGTTTTAATTGATAATGTATGTGTATTTCATATCTGTATATATTTTATCTGCTTCAGTTTTCACAAATTGAAATTTATATTTATTCACAAAGAATGAGTATTCCAAAATAAGTTTTCTTAAAGGCACATATAGAGGCGCCTGGGTGGCTCAGTGGATTAAGCTGCTGCCTTCGGCTCAGGTCATGATCTCAGGGTCCTGAGATTGAGCCCCGCATTGGGCTCTCTGCTCAACAGGGAGCCTGCTTCCTCCTCTCTCTCTGCCTGACCCTCTGCCTACTTATGATCTCTCTCTTTCTGTCAAATAAATAAATAAAATCTTTAAAAAAAAGGCACATATAAGCTAAATTCTTGAGGAACATTATTTTCTTATTAAAGTGTTTATTCTTTTGAAATAATCATTTGGCATGCTTTTTGCTATTAACACTTCAGAATTTTAGGTGTAATATAATGTGATTTTAAAATAATATTTTTAACTAGTTTTAAACTAGTTAATATATATATTAACTAATATATTATTAGTTAATATATTAACTAATATTTTAACTAATTAAAATAATATTTTAACTAGTATTTTAATTATATATTATATTAATGGTTATTGAAATACCAAAAAAGGTATAAAACGACTTTATATTTTTAAGGTAATATTAGAGAAGTATAATAATTTCTCTTACATGTTTGGTAACTCGACAAAGGATAAAGGGGAACTTCATATAATAATTATTTGTAAGCTGTTATAAGAAATTGTTGTGAGTACTATTTCTCCACACTTTTAAAGACATCAGTTTTGAAATGCCACGTGGCTTTTAAAAGAAATAGGTTCTGTTGAGGCTTCCCGAACAAAATGGCAGATGTACATGGATGATATGTTTCAACCCAGTTGTGTTGTTATGCACATCCACTTAGCAGATTTTTCTTTGTTTCCCACAGGTCTTATTTTCTTTATTCCAATATGTGAGGATATTTTATTAATAATACTGAATTTTCACTTGTGAAGCTTTTTGTTTAAACCAGTTTCTTTTATTACAGAAACTCCTGCTACATTTCCAGACACTATAAAGGAAAAAGAAACACCAACACCCGGTGAAGATATTCAGCTAGAAAGTTCCATTCCACATACAGATTCAGGAATTGGAGAGGAGCAAGTGGCTAGCATCCTGAATGGGGCAGAATTGGAGACGGGCACAGGCCCTGATGCCATGAGTGAACTGTTATCCACTTTGTCATCTGAAGTGAAAAAATCACAGGAAAGCTTAACTGAGAACCCCAGTGAACTGTTGAAACCTGCACCATCCATATCTAGCATTAGTCAAACCAAAGGCATCAATGTCAAGGAGATCCTGAAAAGTCTTGTGGCTGCCCCAGTTGAAATTGCAGAATGTGGACCTGAACCTATTCCATACCCAGACCCAGCATTGAAGAGAGAAGCGCAAGCTATTCTTCCTATGCAGTTTCATTCCTTTGACAGGTGGGTACCAAACTTATTATTCATAGTGCTCTAAACACAGAAGGAAAACTAGAGTTTATTTTTAAAAATATTAGAAGGAGCTCAAAAACCTTATATTTAGTAATATAAGTATTACTAAAATACAAAATTACTAAAATGCTAAAATACAAGAATATCAAATATCAATTTATATCAATATATATCAATTTATATCAATATAAAAACCAGATTGATCTCATAGTAAAGCACTTAAATAATACATCTCAAAAAAGAAGTTTCAATATGGTATGCAAGACAGCATGTTAAATTCAGAATAGGGAAATGCAGATTCTGATTATAGTCCATCATCAGTGACTACACTACCTTGAGGAAGTACTTTTATCTTTTTGGATTTAATTGTTTCATGGATAAAATGGGAGAGGGATAGGTCCTATCTCTCTGGTCTAATCTGGCTCTAAAGTTCCTATATCATAATACTAAAAACTGTAATAACTGCTGGAGACCAAAGAAGCTTCCTTAAGTAATAAAATTCAAATTCGAGTTTTAAATCCAAGGATGGAAAAAATTTGAAAATGTGCATTATCATCTGAATATATGTGTGGAATTTTCAAAATCAATGTAAAAGCCATATTTTGAGGCTTGTGTTTGAAAGTAAATATTGTTGAAAGGCATTTTAGGTTTCTAAACTATAAGGTGGCTCATATATCTGCACTCAAATGTTAAATCATACAAGGGTTTTAAGTTGAGGACCACCAGACTTTATTCTGTTCCATTATATATGCCATAAAAATGATAGTCCACAGAAGCAGGATAAAACATTTTAGAACCTAAGAATTTGTTCATGTAATTTATCCTACTATTTAAAAAGCTTATACAGCATTAGAAACATTATTTGAGGTTAGTCATAATTACTAACAATAGTACTTAATATTGATACTGGGACTAATATTTACATATTAACATGTAAACTAAGGAATGTGTTTACCATCTGAATTAAATTGTGATTGAAGTTAAAACCACTTTCCCCACCCAAAATTTATATGTGTGTGTAAGATGATTGGTAAACAATTGTTTTTTAGAGAGAAAAATTCAAGTTAGAAAATCAAATGGTTCTTAAACTGGAGTGTCAAAAATAAACGCATAATCAAAATGTACTAGCTATTCTGTTTTACTTTTCCAAGATAGCCATACTGCTTTGTACATTTTTTAGTATTAAGGGTTAGAGGTATGGCAGTAAAGGCATTTTCAGTTAGGCAGATTATCTTTTTTATATATAAATATTAATTAAACTTTTACCTTTAAAGATTTTAATACCTGTCCTACAGATACTTCTTGAAAATTTTATTGTGAAAATATAAATAGCATCAGTCATCATGTTGATATAAAGATGGATAAAAACAGTGTTCTCTACATTGAACTTAGAGAGTGGTAAATGGAGATGAAATGTTTGCAAAAAATTGTCACACAAGTTAAAATGTGTTAAGTCTCAGAATTTTAAAAAACTGAAAAAAGGAGGGTTAAAATATAGGAAAATATTTTTTCTAACAGTTTGTGTTAATATTATACTTGGATATTCATTCATAGAGTTTCTTGGATGTTGCTTATGTCATCTCAGATTGATGTCCTCTATTTCACGTATTCGGTTTATGTCTCCTGGATATATGAGCATGTGTCTTTATAAGTGTATGTAAACATGTGTATGTAAGTATCTGTAATTGTATATATTTATAAAAATGTTATAGTAATTTAAGTTAGGATCATAAAAATTTTGTGTTCCACTTACTTTTAAATTACATATTTAAATTTTGTTAGAATACAAAACAAATAAATACAGAGAATTATTCTGATTTGCATAAGAGAATCCAGTGAAATAAAAATTAAGTTCAACATTTTTTGTTTTAATTTGAATTATTCTTAGAACAATTTTTTCATTAAAACAACAAAAGTGCTAATATTCTCGCTACTCAAAATTTATTACACTTTTGTGAATATTGCTTTAAAAAAAATAGAACTTTCCATTTGTTCCTTGTAGCATTTGTGCAAAGTGCAGTGGGAGTGGGATCATTATTCTAAATTGCGTAAGTAGAAATGAAATCGAGGCACACAAAGCATACTTCAGTTCTTTTTAGGAAAAGGGTCTCTAGTGTAGTTAATATATGCAGTAGCTCAAGTACTATCAAATGTAAATGATGAGGTGATATTGATGAAAGGAGGGGATTGAGGTCTCAGGGGGCGCTGATGACGGATTGAACAGAAGCGGCCTTGCACTGCACGTAACTCAAGTCTGTCGTCTTCACTGCTCAAAGCCATAATGGGAGGTGGCAGTCTGAAATGAGTTGCCACGGCAAAGAGTATTATTTTTGAAATGCTTTCACACAAATCACTAGGCCCTGCATACAACTTAGTTTCATGCTTTAATGTCATCAGGAGGCACAAATTGGTGTGTCTAATTGTTTGCCACCTGCCAGCAAAATGAGCTGCCAGCCAGCCAGACGGGTTTGATTGTCTGTCAGCCATTCAATAGATTGAGAGTGACAACATCAAAAATTTAACTTCAAACTCTAGAGCTTTGAGCAGCTTTTCAGAGGCATCATCCCCACAAGTGCTTCTGGACAACTGCATTTTTCAATTATACTTCCAATATATTGCTACCATTTGCCTTATCTGTCTTAAGGTAGCTATAATTACATTATGAAGTATATAAACATATTTCTGAAGCACTAAAATCTGAAATCCAAGTTATGACATGTCTTTTAACATCAGATTGAATTCCTTGAAAATAGGATCCAAGATGACAGGACTCAGAAACAAAGTCCTGATGACTACCAGTTTCAAACACAGAATTATCATGGGTCTTACTCTACCTACCAATAATATATTTTTCATTTTTACCTTTAGTTGAAAAATAGCTACAGTCTTAGTTGCTCATTTCTCTGTAACTAAATCATGCTTCCTGATAATAATGCTCAATCCCAATGGAGATCACCTAGGATTTTACTTTTGTTAACCAACAGTTTATTGGTTTTATTCTAAGCATGCTAACAATGTATTCTTTATACTCATTCTATACAGCAAATTTGAAAATAGCTTCCTAAAACAACTGATGTAATTTGAGTTATGTTAACTTGTGTTCCACATAGGGTGTTTCTCCCCACTTGGGATGGAGCATTTATGAATTTCAGTTGTGAGATTTATAATATTTTCTTTAGTTAAATTACAACCTCAATTTTAGAAACATTTAGACTTACCTAAAATAAAACTTTTCTTTCAGTATTATTTTCTCACAATGTATTATGAAATATTGTATAAATAGTCTTATTAACATACCTGGAAAGTACTGATGCTTTTTCCTCCATTTCTTCCAGTCATCACCTGTGCAGATTTTCATAAATGTCTGATTACACTGAGTGGCCCTAACAAATTCGTTTTTATGATTGCAAAGCGCTGAAAATGATAACGATTCACTGGTACTGTTCTATAGTGAGGACACACTGTATATAGAGAAAATACAGTTAGGAAATAATAACATTATCATGGTTTTATTTTGGACAGAAGTGCTTAATAATCTCATCATAGAACACATAAGCCAAATTGCGAAGTTCCCCAGCAATGCAATCTCTTTTGATAGATTTAAATACAGATTTATAGTTTATAAAATACTCTAGCTGAGCTATATTTTTTATACATTAGTACCTGTGTAACTTTTAGGTTGGTATAATGCTTTTCTCTAAAACCACCAATTAAGTTTTATCCTACCTTTTATGTTAAGATTGTAATCTTATATGTCCACATGATTTTATTTTTGGAGATTTTGGTATATATTTGTGATTTAGGTCAGTCTTAATTCCCCAGGGATTTCTAAGCTATTTCTCCGCACCTCCCCCCAACGCCTTAGTTTGGACAAAAGATGGAGTGGGGGGAGAGGGCAATATGCTTCTTCCTTTTAACTGTTACAGTGTTTTAGAAATTTATTTTATGTCTGGGATATAACAAAAAACTCACAATTGTGTTGCTTCTCTGGATAACAAACATTGATCTTACATGATTTATATTTCATCTCTTTTGATTTTACAATCCCACTTACATTTGAATCACTGGGTTTGATAAGTTCAGGCAGAATGTTCTGTATATTTTTCCATCCAAACCTAATTTCCTCACTTTCAAGTGTTTTATTCTCTGAATAAGAAAATCTCTAAAATAAAATTTGTAAATATTATAGGACTAAAAATGCAATATAGATAGCCTTTATATTATTAAACTTAAAGGATAAGATTTGGGTAGCTATTTTCTCTCTAGCTTTTTAATATTAACATTTTTAACATTAATGCTAAGGATGACAATTTAGGGAAAATAATAAAGAAATGTTTGATATACGTGATGGAATCTACCTACATTGATTAAAGATTATTAAAAATTATAATTACTGCTGAGGACTTCAATTTCTCTTCCTTTACTAATTTTTGTGAAGTGTTTTGCTTGTATCACTTAAAGGATGAATAAGTAATTGTAAGCCAAATTGATTAAAAGTCTGCCAACCTTTACATTTCAAGGTATCTATGAAGTCTAGGCACTGAAATTCCAGCTTTCATTATGCTCCAAGTGTCCTGGGTATAGTATTTTAAAGTCAGTTGCCAGAAGATGCAGTTTTGACTAAGCATGATGGTATCCTAATGTCCCTAATGTTGCCTTTGTCTCTCCTGGCATTTACACAGACAAGTCAGTGAGCTGAAAAAGTATCTCTCTTTAAGGAGTAGATTAATGAAATACTCGATTATTTCTTATATATATTTTTTCATTGATATTCTAAATATTTTACAAAATAAAGACATATAAAACACGAAAATGTCACAGCAGTAGCCTTGTGATTTCTGATGAGCTGCAATAAATTATAGTATCAGCCTAAAGTCAGTAGCATTGTTTCTTTCCTAGGCTTCAATTTTTTCTTTCCAGATAAATGTTTAGCATTTATATAAGCCTTGCTAGGGAAGAGTGTTAATCTGGAAATTAGGAGAATCGGTCATTAATAATGGATCTCAATAATAATAATAATGGATTATAAAATTAGTTGTGTGATATTACTTTTATTCTGTTTGGCTTTGTCAGCATATAAAATAATGCATTATTCCTTAAAAGTCCCATAAAGTTCCAAACCCTATCATAAATGAAATGATCTTGTAATGAGTCTTAAAAAAGTAGCAGATAGCTATTTTTGAACTTGGTTAAAAGACCTGAGTTCCAGAAAAGATAGGACATGACTATTCCCAAAGCTATCAGCTCACTTTAGGCCCTCAGTATCTCTCAAGTGGATTCTTTGTCTTATCTCCTAATTGCCGTCACTATTTCCAGGTCTCTACCACCCCAGCCAGTATATCTTCCACATTTCTGCCAGAGTCATTTTTCTTAAATGCAAAACTGATAAAAATTCTGAAATAATTTTTGCTTATTACAAAATATATTACAAAACAAAAGATGATGAACTTCTTAGTTTGAAATGTCCTTACCTTTTATCAGTGATAAGGATATATTTTCAGTTTCTTCAATCTACTATGTTTTTTCCTTTCTCTTTGCCTCACTAAGGCTTTATTACTGAACTTTTTCTCCTCTTGGCTAATTCCTATTGTGCTACTTTTAAATTCAGCTCACTGTTCCCAGATAATGCACATCCATTGTATTCCTGAAAGACCCTGTGCATAACTTCGATCAAAGCAGTTATTGAAATATATTGCACAGTTGATTTGTTGGTTTCTTGTATTTTCTTCAGGTATCTCTAAGGTATGGGTTATATCTTACTTTCTTTTTATCCCTCAAACTTGTCAGGGAAGTTGTATTCCTTTAACCTGTCAGTGCTCAATAAGTGTTACAGAAAAGAGAGAGGGAGCAGAAAGAAGAAAGGGATTCTTTTAGGGTGTCATAAATAATTACAAAACTCACTTGCCTTGATGAGTCACTATTGAAAAATCCTTATCTTCACTATCTTATTTTATACATAGGCCAAATCTTGAATATACAGATAAAGTAAGAATCTTTTTATAAGAGCCACAGAAATAATTAATGGGCTCTCCAGGACTCTGTCCTTGAACCACTTCTCCTATCCACTTGCACTCACTTCTTCGGTGATTTAATCCAATTTCTTGCCATTAAATAGCATTTACGTTGATGATTCCCAAATTTATGTCTCAGCCCAGTCCTCTCTCCTCAATTAGAGACTCCTGTATCCAATAGTTTTTCAACATATTTGGATGATTAATAACTGCTCCAACCATGTTCACCCCATCTTAGTTAATGGCAGCTCTGCCCTTCATGGTGCTTAAGGCAAAAATCTTTACATCTTCTTTGACTTTTCTCTCACACTCACATCCAGTCTTCTGCAAATGCTGTTTTCTCTGCCTTCTTAATATAGTCAAAATATTGACTATATTTTGCCATTCCAATCCAAACTACATCATTTCTTGCTTGGTTTATTACACTAAACTCCTAACTAAAACTAACTCCTAACAAGTCTTCCACTACTTTCCCTTCCCCCATTAAGTGTATCCTTAATACAACTGCCAGAATGGTCCTGCTTAACCTGAGATCAAATTCCTCCCTTGTTCATAAGGTTTTAGTAGCTTCTGATCCACTGTGAGAAAAAGCCAATGTCTTTACAATGGACTATAAGGACCTATGATCAGAACCCCGCTTACCTTGGTCTCACCTCTTACAAGCCTCCACATCTTCTAGACTCACACTAGCCTTCTTCCTGGTCCCACTACCTGTGACACTCTTTTTTTTTTTTTTTTTTGCTTTTGCTTTTGCATTTTTTTCTTTATTTTATTATGTTATTCACCATACATTACATCATTAATTTTTGATGTTCCATGTGTTCCATGTGTTCTATGATTCGTTGTTTGCATGTAACATCCAGTGCTCCATGCAATGCATGCCCTCCTTAATACCCAAGTCTGGGCTAGCCCATCTCCCCCGCCTGAAACCTTCAGTTTGTTTCCCATAGTCCATAGTCTTTCATGGTTTGTTGAGACCTTACCAGTTTAGCCAGTTAGAATGGCCAAAATTGACAAGGCAAGAAACAACATATGTTGGAAAGGATATCGGGAAAGGGGAACTCTATTACACTGTTAGTGAGAATGCAAGCTGGTGCAGCCACATTGGAAAACAGTGTGGAGATTCTTAAAAAAAATTAAAAATAGAACTATCTGAAGACCCAGCAATTGCACTGCTGGGTATTTACCCCAAAGACACAGATGTAAAAAGAAGGGCCATAGGTGCCCCAATAGCAGCAACGTCCACAATAGCTAAACTGTGGAAAGAGTCAAGATACCCCCTTCAACAGGCAAATGGATAAAGAAGATGTGGTCCATATACACAACGGAATATTACTCAGCCTTCAAAAAAGATGAAAGCCCAACTTTTGCATACCATGGATGGAACTGGAGGAGATTATGCTGAATGAAATAAGTTAAGCAGAGAAAAACAATTTTCATGTGGTTTCATTTAAAATTTGTGGAACAGAAGGAATAGCATGGATGACATTAGGAGAAGGAAACAAACCATGCCTGTGACAGTCTTACACTCTTCCCTGGATATCTTATAGCTTGCTCCTCCTGCACCTTCCAGTGTTTCCTCAAATACTACTATTTTTAGTAAGTCTTATCTAAGCAATTCTTTTTATTCTTATCTGTGCTTTATTTTTCTCATAGCACTTTCCATATCATATACTGTATTAACCCATTCATGTTATTGTATCTTCTGTCTCTCCATATTGGAATATAAGTTCCATGAAGGCAGAGGTTTTGTTTGTTCTATATATTTCTATATGTCAGAATTTAGAACCACACCTTACTGTCAGAGGCTCAGTAAGTATTTGTTGAATGAATGAACAAATGAATCTCAGATTACAGCCCAAATTTCTGGTTTTGAGATAGGATAAATTCAGTGATGGAGAATTTACACTTATATGTATTATATATCACTCACTCTATCACAAAACATAGTTAATCACTGAATGGAACATTTTGTTGATGTGAGTTAGATTGAATAATTTCTTGGCTTGTGCTGTTTTGATGATAACCTTCACAACTTTAGAGTATGCATGAGTTTTATGTAGTACAGAAGAATCATCTACTTAATTATAGTTTCCTGTCTTAAGGTTGTGGAGCAGAATTGTGAAATTGTGTGGGAAAACATGGAAACAATGTTCTTGAGATAGAAAAATGCAGTTGGTAATGTGTGTGTAGTATAGAGGATTCTATGTATGCAACTGTATGAATAGCAGATCTAGAAGGAGAGTGGAATATGTTAATAGTCTATATTGGTGGCTTAACTTTTTTGTGGCTGTATTTTTGAAACCCAGATAATTATTTGCTCACCCTAGAAAAAGTGTATGCACTTCAGAATTTTATGTATACTTTAGCATATTTATGGAATCAAAATGGGTACCCACAATATGAAGACTCCTAGGTAAGGTTAAGCCTTTTGTTCCAATTTTAGTATATGTGCTGCCGAAGCGAGCACAGGTTAAGCCTTTTGGTACGGATAGAATAAGTTACCAAATAAAACATGTTGAATCACCGATAGAAGATCTTGTAAGAGCTAAAAGTTCAGTTTTCACATAATATGTTAATCAATGCATATTAATAAATGTAAATTTGCAGATTATTTATAAAGTAGATTGTTAGGACACAGAATGTTTTGATGTGTTAGGGAATGGGCAGTGTTGAAGGAATGATGTGAAGGAACAGAATGTACTATACTCTGATTCTAGTAAACCATCTGTCCATTATACTCAAAGAAGAAAGAGTAGGCTGCATGAAGTTGTAGATTGAGACAGGATCTGAGAAGTCAGTCAAAGCTAGTTTTCCACTTCTCTCAACCCAGCTCTGGTGACGTGATCATCCTAGTCATTTGAACACATCAGTAGTTGGAAACTGGAGCTCATAAAAGTTACTAGAGAAACTTCTTCCTGTTGGTTTTAATTTGATAGGGAGATATATAGGAGTTTCTTCTTATTTCCTTTTCATATACCTTCAGATTTAAAAAAAAAAGTTGTTTGTTTGTTTGTTTGTTTTGTTTGTTTGTTTAACTATAATTTTCTGGTCTCTCAGCCTTCCCTCCCATGACTTTTTCTTTTATGGGCATGATGCTGTCTGTCATTATTCTTGAAATCTGATGCCTAAAACTGCACACAAGATTTTGTTTATGACAATCAAAAACTATGTCAGGATTATCACTTCTTTCAAAACTGTGTAGTGTTGCTGCTGCAGACCTAGGTTGCATCAGCACTTTTGGAAGCCACAGCAGTCCTAACAATTGCTATAGATCACATGATATTCCAGGCAAAGTGCTAAACATTTTATATGTATTATATATTCCATCTTTTTAAAAATCTTATAAGCTACAAACTATTATGAGTCTCATTTTAAAGGTGAGGAGAATGGAACTTAGATTTACTTGCCTAATACCACACAACTAGAAATTGTGGAAGGTAGAATTCTAACTCTGATCCATCTGTCATTGAAAACTGGGTTTTTTAGCCACTGTTTTACTATATTTAAATGCCATTTTGCACTACCAGATTTGCTGTGTTCGCTGTCAATGAAGTGTCTGAAGACTTTCACATTAATTGCTATTGAACCAGATGCTTTCCGTTCTTAAGTAGACTGGCATTTAATGTTGTTTGTATTTATTTACAAGCTATTGTTACAGGTTGTTGAGATAAAATTTTTTTCTCTCATTAATATAACTGTTTTTCATAATATATTTTGCATAGCCTCAGCACTTGACAAGATGCTGTAGTAGTCCGTTAATAAAAGTTTCTGCCCAAATTTGGTGATGGCCTGTTAATTAGGAATTTTGGGTGATAGTTCTCCTACAATCTTAAATCTGTCTCACAGCACTATAAACCAGCCCGTGTTTCTTATTTTATCCACAGGGATTTTAATGAGTTGTTTAAAAAAAAGTGTTATAGATTACTAATGACTTTTTTTCAAATTGAGAGTTGATAATTTTGTCTTCTTACTGGATAGCCAGGAAAATAGTGCATCTTAACAGTTTAGAAGTTTAGAGAAGAGTTTTGATGATAAACCCAAAATACTAGGTTTTTTTTTCTTTTGATAGATCAGTATAACCACCTACCTTATATGATGTAGGCAGAGAATTATTTCACTTTACACAGTGGTAATAATAACATTTATAAGACAGCTTATGCTAAAAAAAAAAACCTTTTAAATACAATCTCATTTAATTTCTCCAGTTATATGTGAAGTATATGGCATTCATCTTGCCATATTTGCAATGAAGAACTGAAATTTAAAATCACACAACTTGAGAGTGATTTAGGTCTCAAGATTTAGTCTTCTAGCTCCATGTCCTGTATTCTTTCCATAATGTCACACGCTTCTCAATGTAATAAATGAAGGCATTGGATGAGGAATGGCCAATGAAAGGGTTGAAAGCATAAAGTGTACTTTTGGAAATTTGATAAGATAGTTAAGAGTTCAAGATTGAGTCTAATGAATTAGATTCCACCTATAAAGAGTAAAGAAGAAAATATCCAGAAAGAGATAATGTAGAAATTTTTTGGCATGAGTAAAATTATTTAAGACTGCAATACATTTGCTCACAAAAAAAGTTTTAAGTATTCCTTAAATTGAGAGTAATTATTCTTATAAATTTAGCTTTTTGATAATGAAGAAATCATTGAAGACAGCAACATAAGTGTTTCTAGGAAAAACAATGTTATTAAGGAAGCTTAAGCTATAGACTTACTTGAGGATAAGCCACTAATATGATTTTAAATAAAGCTTTTTCATGGGACAATTAAAATTTTTACAATGTGTATAGGCATATTTACGAGAACTAGTTTAGTTTGGAGAGTTTTGTACCGTCAGTCATTACTTTTCAAGCATTACATTTGAGCTTATGGCATCTCATACATCTACTCTCTAGGTGAAAAACCTCAGTGATGGTTGAGTAACACTGGTAAATACTTTTTCTATGAAGTTTCAGTCTGTATACTTTGAGAAGAATGAAGCTTCACTAGTTTATTTAGAAATAAACATACTTATTATTTTAGATAAATAGTTTATCTTTTAAAATTATACTCACTTTAAAAATTTTAAAATTTACTTCAGGTTAACACAATGACAAATTCAGAAATTTTTAGTGTGAAATTCATCTATGTTAAAGTAACATGGGAAACACCTGTGTTCAAAATGTCAAGTCTTGAAAGCTAAATAGATCTTTAACTGAGTATCGAGTGTATCATTGAGTTCTTTTTCATTATAACAACTATGAAAAATAACTAAATTTCTTTTCAGAAAAATAAACTGTAACCTTACTATGCCATTAGATGTTATTCAGTAGTCCTTGGTTAATTTTTAGCTTTACTATGAAGAAGCTTCAGAATCTGGCTTTTGGAATGGTTTTTATGTTATGACTATTTTACAAATGGAGAATATAATATGGATAAGAAGTACATTTTATGCATATTTTGCCAAAAAACTATGCAGATGCAAAATATTCTAACTTGAGCACACATTTTCCCAGTTTTTCCAGATTCATGATTATAGTCTACAAGCCATCTTAAGAAAGGTTTGCAAACTCCATATTCTACTTAAACATTTGCCAAATGAATAAAAGTGAACACATTTCACAATATATCCTAATGTCCATATTCCTTTCACCAATGAAATTGGACTCCGAAATAAAAAGAAAGGAAAGAAAGGAAGAAAGGAAGGAAGGAAGGAAGAAAGAAAGAAAGAAAGAAAGAAAGAAAGAAAGAAAGAAAGAAAGAAAAAGAAAGGACAATTAAATGTTGACTGTAGGGGCGCCTGGGTGACTCAGTGGGTTAAGCCGCTGCCTTCGGCTCAGGTCATGATCTCAGGGTCCTGGGATCAAGTCCCGCATCGGCTCTCTGCTCAGCAGGGAGCCTGCTTCCCTCTCTCTCTCTCTCTCTGCCTGCCTCTCTGTCTACTGTGATCTCTCTCTGTCAGATAAATAAATAAAAATCTTAAAAAAAAATAAATGTTGACTGTATATGTCATAGCAGGGTTGGATTTCATCTTAAACCTTGTGTTGGTTATTTTCCATCACTTCTTACTTTCCAGGAGTGTTGTGGTACCTGTTAAGAAGCCACCTCCAGGTAGTTTGGCTGTAACCACTGTGGGAGCCACTGCTGCTGGAAGTGGGCTGCCAACCGGCAGTACTTCTAATATATTTGCTGCTACTGGAGCTACACCAAAAAGTATGATTAATACAACAGGTATTGTCCTTATATATTTTTGTGATACCTCATCTTTTTCTTTCTGTTTTCTTTATCTTCATTTTTCTGCTTATTTGATCTTAAAAATTAAATTGCTCTGGTCATTTGGGATTGTCATAATCTTTAAGAAGGTTCTACTTTATGTTACCACCTTTTAGAATTTGTCTGTACTTCTAAGACATTTTTAGTGGTCATTTTAGAGGACCCTATTGTTTTTGTTTTGAGTCCTCTCAAAACACAGTGCTGTTTACTTTCAGAGTTAAATCAGATTGCTGAAAGTTATTTGGGGAGCAAGACCAAAAGATAATTTAAACATTGGAGTTTGATATATAAAAATTAATAAACAGTATCAAGAATATCACAAAATATGTTAGTGATAGAAAATAGATTTAGTGACATTTACTGGTTGAAACTTAATGTATATTTTTTGCAAAATCCTCTAAGGAAAGACAGAGCTCCCCTAAGAACCTGAATGGTTTGCAAGAGCCTCAAGGTGATGGGGAAAAAAATGCATGTGAATAAGAACCATTATTTGACATTGAATTAATTTATGTACTTAGATTACAGTTGTATCCAATTCATTGTCCAACATTTTCCTAATGATACTAGGAACAGAAAATTCCAAATCACTACAAATTTTAAAAGCCTGCCTAAAATAACCTTTATTTATGTAAATTTCCAGAAATGTTCCTGTTGATTATTAGCTAAATAAATCCTTACCCAAATCTTTGTGATTCCATTTTAGGTATTTATACAACGCAAGATGATCCCTGACTTTTCTTCCCTGACTATAGTAGCCTTCTCTTCTCCAAACTGTATAGCCTTGAATTTTCCATCTATTATCATTACTTAGATTCTTCCCATTTTTATTAATTTCATAGCTCTTCTATGTGCTTTCTGTATCTATCTTGTTTATCATACCACCTGAGTCTGACATATCATGACCAACACATTTATGGGGTTTTAGTAAGTAGAATATACTCTATCAAGCATATTTATATTAGCAAATAAATATTACTAATGGCATTGTGTTAAAGAACATAACACCCTTAGTTTATCTATATTATAAATAAATATATCCAGCTTGTCTGAAGACTTCAAAGTTTTTCTATACAGTTTATAATCCCATTTTATATATTCATTCTGCTTTCTAGAAATAGGAAGAAAAATACTGTTTTACCAAAATATGTATCAAAAAACATGTTAAGATTTTGAAAATATGCCAGTATAGTTGAAAGAAGTCTGCATTTAGTGTCTAATGAATAATTCCTTATTTTTGAGAGAGAGGTTAAAGGAAAATTAAATTACCTCTTTTTTATCTTTATATGAAACAAGTTATATTTCCTTATAATTTCTATTTTATGAATTAATAATAGATATAGAAAGTGATGGTAGCATACTAATGATAGTATAAAGTACATAATATTACAGTGGAAAATAAAATGTAAGTAATTAAATGTCCTCCTCAGAAATATGTACAGACACACCTACACACACACACACACACACACACACTTTTTATACCAATACTTAAACTGGGCCCATTGTCCAGTTTAGTTTTTGGCAGTTGTGTTTAGTGTTTTGGCAGTTTGGGCAGGTTAGTGTTGCAGCAGAATCCCCGTAGCAGTTCAGTTTTATGAGAATTAGTGTGAGATAAGATAATATTCAGGAACACTAGATGTCCCTCAACTCCACAGCTCTTTAATATACTTATGGTGTATTATAGAAAAGTCTGTTCCAAAGTGTCATCTTGATATCGTTGAGGAGAACTCATTATTTTAAAAGCAGGTACAATTATATTCATTATAGCCCTTCTTAAAACAATCATTTTATCAAAATAAGCATTTGATGCTTCAGGGCCACAGATTTATGCTCAGTTTGTTGTAAATTATAGCTTAGATGGTGAAAATTAAAATATTACAATATAGCAATAAAAATTTTCATTTCTAAATTTGAATTGTTTATCGGCCTCATTTTATCTAAAATTATTTTCATTTGTTGATGTCTTTTATTTATACCCCATTTGTAATAATGTACTTCTGTTAGACTATTATAAGTAAATCAACTGGATTTTAGTGCAATTATTTGTAATTATAAAGAGTTATTAGGGTATAATGGCCAAATGATTTTTTAATTGTTGAATTCTGTTTTGAAATTCAGATGAGTAAATCTTCAAAATCAGATAGTAATGATATAATGAAAATTATTTTGTTAAATATGCTTAAGGCTAAAAATTATTATTTTGGGAACAGGTGCCGTGGATTCAGGGTCCTCCTCCTCTTCCTCCTCTTCTAGTTTTGTGAACGGTGCTACCAGCAAAAACCTTCCAGCTGTACAAACTGTCGCTCCAATGCCAGAAGACTCAGCTGAAAACATGAGGTATACATAACTATCTTTTATACTCATTTTCCAACACCATCTTCAAACATAGTGAAACAGTACACAGTAAATACAAAGGTATAGTTAAGAATTCTTGAGAAGAGCTAATTATGGATTTTGTGCTATATTGCATAATTGTATTGTTCTGGCATTTTTAAAAGTCACTCACTATATTTCAGAGCCTTAACAGAGGTGGTGACTGATGTTCAGTGACCGTGTTGGATTTGTCATCCATTCTCATATAGCATGTTACTATTTCTGTTACAGTAAAAACATGCACAAATGGTAACATGATAACGTTGTGCATCTTTGCAGTGGTGATGAAAAGTTTAAAATACAGACTTTCAAAATAAATCTGCAAAATTATATATAATACATGTAATTGAATAAATGAGCATTATCTTTTTCTTCATGCTAAATAGATAAAAATTTATGGTAGCACATCACAGAGCATTCCTGGAAGACTAGTCCACAGTCTTAGAGTTAGTCTTAGTGTGTGTGTATTCATGTTTTACACTTGATCTTAGCCAAAAGGCTGAGAAGCGATGTGTATTCATGTTTTAAATTCAAGAATTACACAAATGCAGAGTATAAAAGCTCAGTGAAACAGTGAAGACACTCATGTAGGAAATACAATGTTCCGAGTACCCCAGAAGCCCCCACCTTGTGTTCCTTTTCCTGTCAGTAATCTTGCTCCTCATTTATAATCCTGACTTTTAATATGAGGGCATCTTTGTCTTTTTTTGAATTTTATGTAAATGAAATCGCACAGTACCTGTTCTTTTGTTTTGGAGTGTCTTTTGTTCAGCTTTGTTCATGAGATTCATCTATGTTGCATGTAGTAATAGTTTATTTTTATTCCATTTTTATTCCATTGTGTTTGGATACTATAATTCACTAGTCTTTTTTACTGATAATGGGCATTTTGGAATTTTCTAGGTTTAGACTATTACAAATAATGCTGCTTTTTATGCAGTGATGCTGCTTGACATTTCTCTTGAGTGTGCCACATATTTGCTTGTGTGCATGTCTGTGGGTTAAATAGCAAGAAGTAGAATTGCTGATTCACGTGACTGTGCATGTTCAGTTTTACTAGATAATCCCAAACAATTTCCTGGAGTGCTTATGAAAGTTTACTAATTCTGCAGCGGCATATGAGAGTTCCTGTTTCTTCATAACTTCAATGGTACTTAGTACGGTCACTCTTACATTTTAGCCCTTTTGGTGGAAGTATTTCATCATATTTGTAGTTTGCATTTTCCTTGTGGTTAATGGTGAGCATCTTCTTACATATTTATTGGTCTTTTGGTTTTATTCTTTTGTGATTTGCCTATTGAAATCTCCCATTTTTAAAAATTGAGTTGTTTTTCTTCTTGTTAGTAATTTGTAAGGTTCTCTATGTATTTGAAAATGGCTTGTTTGAAGACTATATGTTTTATATATATCTTCTCCCATTCTGTGTCTTCTCTATTCATTTATATGCTCTGGGTCCACAGAAGTTGTAATTTTACTGAAACTCAATTTGTCAAGTCTTAATGCTTTTTCTATTATAGATGAAATTTTTGCCTACATTTTCCCCACCTTATCTCCTGGCTGCTTTATTATCTTTTATATTTATACATACAGTCCATTTAGAATTGAGTTCTGTAAATTTAATGGAAGTAGAGTAATATGAATGTCAGGATGACCCCGCATCACTTACTTAAAAAACTCTTCATTCCTCCTATCTCTGCCACTCTGTCACAGATCAAGTGCCCCTAAATGCTGGATATGGTTTGCCACTCAGTTCTGCCCCATTTGCCTGTGTATCCTTGTGCCATACTGTCATAATTAGCTTTAGATTTAATAAAGGTCAGTATCTGGTTGAGTAAGATCTTTCTACTTTGTCCACTTCTTTTTCAATAAAGTCCAAAATACTCTTGATACTTAGCATTTCTATTTAAATTTTAGATTCAGTTTGTCAGTATCCATATTTAAAAAATCTTGATGGAGTTTGGCTATGCATGGAATTCATGGATCTAGTACAACTAAAATCTATATTGCATGTATAGATCTCCTTCAGTATTGAAATGTTCAAACTATGAGCATCATATATTCTTCCCATTTCTTCATTTTGTTTCTGAGTTTTTCCTAGTAACAATGTTTAGTTTTCTAAGCAGAAATTTGCACGTTCCTATTTCATTTATTCTTAGGATTTTAATATTTTGTATTTATTGTTTTTCTCTAGTTAGTTTTCAAATCAGTATTATTGAGACCATTTATTTATATTGTTTGAACTCAATAAAAATACTCCTTTTGAGTATACTTTTGAAACAACGGACTTTATCATTTTAATGAGTTTTGATCAGTTTATATACCTATAAAACCACCCATTACCCCAGAAAGCTCCCTTTTGTTCCATATGTAATTCATCCATCTTTGCCTCAGGCAAACACTTATGTACTTTTTTAAAATTTATTTTTATTTTTGTAATTTCTTTTCAGTGTACCAGAATTCATTGTTTATACATCACACTCAGTGCTCCATGCAGTACGTGCCCTCCTTAATACCCACCACCAGGCTCACCCAACTTCCCACCCCTGCCCCTTCAAAACCCTCAGATTGTTTTTCAGAGTTCATAGTCTCTCATGGTTCATCTCCCCTTCCAGTTTCCCTGAACTCCCTTCTCCTCTCCATCTCCCCATGTCGTCCATGTTATTTGTTATGCTCCACAAATAAGTGAAACCATATGATAATTGACTCTCTCTCTGCTTGACTTATTTCACTCAGCATAATCTCTTCCAGTCCCGTCCATGTTGCTACAAAAGTTGGGTATTCATCCTTTCTGATGGAGGCATAATACTCCATAGTGTATATCTACATCTTCCTTATCCTTTCATCTGTTGAAGGGCATCTTGATTCTTTCCACAGTTTGGCAACCATGGCCATTGCTGCTATGAACATTGGGGTACAGATGGCCCTTCTTTTCACTACATCTCTATCTTTGGGGTAAATACCCAGTAGTGCAATTGCAGGGTCATAGGGACTTATGTACTTTTTAATGGTGTAACTTAAATTTGACTTTTCTAGGGTTTCATGTAGATGGAATCATACAGAATGTATTTTTGTGTGTGTCTCTATCTTCTTCCACTCAGTTTTTGTGATTCTGAGATTTATCCGTATCTTTTTGGTTTCTGTGGACATTTAATATTCTGTGGGCATTTGAATATAAGGCTTGTCTTGGACATACATTCTTGGGTAAATAACTTAGAGTAAAACTGCTGGTTGTATAGTAAGTATATGCTTATCCTTATAAGAAACTGCTATTTTGCAAAGTGGTTGTATTGTATTATATTCCTGTCAACAATGTGTAAAAGTGCCAATTTGTTCTCCATTCTTGTCAACACTGGTATTGTTAATCTTTTTAATTTAAGGCTTTATAATGGCTAGGTAAGCATATTTCATTTGGTTTCATTTTCAGTTTTCCTAATGATTAATGGTGAGAAGGTTTGTTTTTTTTGTATGTGTTATGGGCCAGTGAAATCTTTTGCTGTTTAAAAAAAATTAGATTGTTTTTCTCATTGATTTGTAAGAGTTCATTATATATTCTGAATATATGTTCTCTGTTAGATTGCATAATTTTTCTGTTCACTTTTATATTTTTATTTTGTTAAAAGTGTTTAGAATAGGAACTTTCTAATTTTGATAAAGTCCATTGTTTCAAAAGTCTTTTCTGTGGTGATATGTCTTAGTGTCCTAAGAAATCTTTACCCAAAAGTCATGAATATATTCTTACATTTTCTTTTAAAATTGTGGTTTTCAGCTTTTATAATTAGGTCTGTGATCCATTCACTTAATTTCTATCTATATGGTGAGGAAAATGTTGGGGTTTGTTTTTATTCATTTTCATATCAGTTTTTCAGCACCATTGAATTATCTTGGCACACTGGTTTAAAATCAGTTGACCACCTATGTGTGGATCTATTTCTAGATTCCATACTGTTCTATGACCTATATGGCTATTCTTATGCCAATACTTTTCTGTCTTCTTCACTGCAACTTTATAGTAAATCTTCAAAGCAGGTAGTACAAGTTTTCTAACTCTCTACCCTTCTACAATTGCTTGACTGTCCTAGGTTATAGGCATTTTCATATAAATTTTAGAATTTGTTTGTACTTGACAGTTTCTAAAAGAAAACTGCCATAGTTTTAATTAGGATTTTGATGAATCTTTAAATTTAAGGAGAATTGATGTCTTAATAATATTGAGTCTTCCAATCTTTGAACATTGTCTATATCCATTCACTGAGATCTTTACTTTCAGCAACTTAATGTAGTTTTCATTGTAAGGGCCTTATGCTTACTTTTTTCATTTTTATTATTTTTACTTGTCTTTGATGATATTCTAATTAAATTTTTTACTTTAAATTTCCAATTTTGAATTAGAAGGCAAACAAAAAAGAGCCAATACTGTATGTCTCCATTTATACAAAATGCAAGTAAATTTATCTTAACACAGAGTAAATTGATGACTGCCTGTGTCAATTATACCTCAGTAGAGCAGAGAAAAATGAAACATGTTAACTGGATTTTATTGTGTATAGAAAGACAATTCGGGGGTACCTGGGTGGCTCAGTGGGTGAAAGCCTCTGCCTTCGGCTCAGGTCATAATCTCAAGGTCCTGGGACTGAGTCCAGCATCCAGCTCTCTGCTCAGTGGGGAGCCTGCTTCCCTTCCTCTCTCTGTGCCTGCCTCTCTGATTACTTGTGATCTCTGTCTGTCAAATAAATAAATTTTTAAAATCTTAAAAAAAAAAAGATAATTTATTTTTGCATATTTGACTTTATATCCTGTAGCTTTGCTTAATCCACTTAATTTTAGTAGACTGTGGTAGTTTAGAACTATTCTTAACTCAATAATTATATTATCTGTAGTTTCCTTATTATTTTCAAGGTTAAGGTAGTGTCACTTGTAGTTTTAGTGATATTTATCCTTCAGCGTTTGAAAATTCACCAGTGGCGCCAAATCAAAATGAAATTTTCTTTATGGGAGAGTTTTAAATTACAAATTAAGTTTCTTTAATGGATCAGTGACTATTCATATTTTGCTTATTGGCAAAAATATGCTTATTTGCAAAACTGATTCGCATCAGCTTTGGTCATTGATGACTTCTTTTTTTTTTAATTTTTATTTTTTATAAACATATAATATATTTTTATCCCCAGGGGTACAGGTCTGTAAATCGCCAGGTTTACACATTTTGGTCATTGATGACTTCTAAAAATTTAGCCATCTTACCTAAATTGTTGGATTAATTGCCATAAAGTTTTAATATTTTATTATTTTAAAATATTTGTAGGGTGTCTGGTTGGCTCAGTTGGTTAAGCATCTTCCTTCACCTCAGGTTGTGATCCCAGGTTCTTGGGCTTCCTGCTCAGTGGGGAGTCTGCTTCTCCCTCTCCCTCTGTGCCTCCTTCAGCTCGTTTTCTCTCCCTTTCTCTCACTCTCTCTCTCTCTCTCGCAAATAAATTCATTCTTTTAAAAAATACAATAAAATATTTATAGGTTCTCTAGTGATGTTCTCTCCTTCATTCCAGATTTTGTTAATTAATATCTTTTTCTCATTTTATCAGTATTAGAATAGCTATTTATTTTTCAATATTAGATTTTTTCTAGAAATTAGCTATTAGCTTCTTTCATTTATTTTTTTGTGTGTGTGTTTTCTATTAAACTGAATTCTGCTCTTACTAATTCCTTTTCATTATTTGAGGCTTACTTTTTTTTCTCTTTCTAGAGTCTTTGGATGGAAACTTATAATAGGAGTCTAAGCTATGGCCCATGGGTTAAATCTGCCTCCCACCAGTTTAGATCAAAAATAAACTTTTATTGGTATATAGTCATATAATTTGTTTATATACTGCTTGTGATTGCTTTCACATTACAATGGCAGAGTTAAGTTGTTGTAACCTCTCTATAGTATTGTCTAAAAGCTTAAAATATTTACTGTACCCTTTAGAGAAAACATTTACTGACCCCTTGCTTAGACCATTGATTTTAGATCTTCTTTTCTAATATGAGCTTTTAAAGCCACAACTTTTCCTTAAAGGACTGTTTTACCTATGTTTAACAAATTTCATTGTAATATTTTAATTTTCATTATTTTTTCTAAATTTCCCTATAATTTTTTTTTGACTCATAGGTGTTTTAGAGGTGCATTTTGAAATTGACCTTTTCTCATTTAAACGCAAAACTGTGAGATCCATCCAACTTGTTCAATAGGTCCTCCCATTTGTATTTCTTAATGGTATTCCGTGGTATGGATATATGACAGTTCGTTCAACCATTCACTCATTAAAGGCCATTCAGTTTTTTTCTAGTTTTTGGCTTTTATGAAAAAAGCTGTAGTGAACAGTTTTTTTTTTTTTTTTTTTTTTGGTAAACATAAGTTTTCATTTCTCTAGTATAAGTGCTCAAGAGTGAGATTACTGAGTTTTATGATAAGTACCTCATTAGTTTTATTTAAAAAAACTTCTACCAGCAATGTATACATAATCCAGTTTCTCTTCATTTTTACTGACGTTTGGTGGTGTCTTTTTTTTTTTAAGTCATTCTGGTAGGTGTGTACTGATACCTCATTGTGCTCCTAATTTGTCATGTTCCCAGTAGATGATTCTGAACATCCTTTTGTGTGCCTTTTGTCATCAATAGTGAAATTTCTCTTCATTGTAATATCTGTTCATATTTTTTGCCCATTTCATAATTGGATTGCTTTCTTATTTTTAAGCCTTCAGAGTTCATCATATTTTCTAAATACTAGGCCTTTCTCAGAAATGTGGTTTGCAGTTGTTTTCTTCCAGACTGTGGCTTCTTGTTTCATCCTTTTAATAGGGTCTTTGGCAAAGGAACACTAAATTTTTGTTGTAGTCTGACTTACCATGCTGTCATGTCTAAGAATTCTTACCCCCACTGCGTCCTAAAAATTTTCTCATATGTTTTCCATAAAGTTCCGTGGCTTCATAAACAGTTTCACTTTTAAGTCTGTGACCCATCTTGAGCTAATTTTTGTATAAGGTGTGAGGTTTATATTGAGGTTTGTATTTTTGTCTATGATTGTTCAGTTGCTCCAGCACTATTTATTCAAAATGCTATGCCTCCATATGAGGCATGCTTTTAAGGTATTTTAAGACAAGTCCAGAGTGGCCTTTATTCCTGGGCTAATTTTGTTACACTAAGAAAGTGTGCTGGGATTTCTCCTGAATGTTCAATATATTTAATGAGGTCTTTTCATTTGGTGGGAGGGAACACAGACATTTCTCAGCCCTTTGTGAGCTATAGGAAATGTTTGTGTTATAGCTCTTTCATAATTGTTCTTCCCTCAGAATTTGTCCTAATTCTAACCTTGGGAGCTTTCAGATGTCACATACATAGATTGTTATTCAAGTGAAGACTCCAATTATTGGGATTATTTCTCTTTATAACTTTTTCCTCTGGGAAATTCTATTCACCTTGGCCTGCCTGAATTGTGGTTTTAGTCTTTTCAACCCAGAATGGTTGCTGGATTCTGTATTTGCCCTAATAAGGGAAATACCTCCACGCAAGAAACCTGAATGATGGTGGAAATCAATTCATTTTTTTTCTTTCCTTGAGGTTTATGGTCTTGTGCTACTTTTGTTGCCTGAAAACAGCTGTCCTCTGTATTTTGTACCTATTTCTGGTTAATTGTGTGGGAGGTAATTCTAAACTATCTTATTCCTTTGAGGTGAAAAATGGAATTTGATATTTTATATTGTAAATTATTTCTTTTATAAATTTCATTTTTAATTGTTTGCTGGCATATATAATCCATTTTGGTGTATTGAACTAATATCCTGAAACTTTTAACTACTTATTATTCCTAATTATTTATCTATAATTCTTTCTAAATAAATATGTATATACACAGTCATTTCATCTGAGAATATTGGTAGTTTTATCCCCTATTGTAATCTTTGCACCTTTTTTTTTTCTTGTCTTATAGTACCACCTAGTACCTCCAATGCAATTTTCTGTAAAAGTGGTTAGAAAAAGCATTTTCTTCATCTTAGATGGAAAGGTTTGAGCATGATTAATTATAATGCCTCCTCTCTATTTACTAAAGATACTCTGTCAAATATAAGACATCTCTTGTGTTTATAATTAACCAAGATGCTATGATTATGTGTATTGAATTTTATTGTACTCACAAATTCCAAGGATTATGGTTTAGACACATTTGAGCAGCCATTATTTGGCCTACTGCATTTCTGCTTCTAGTATTGTAATGACAGACTGTTTGATACTCTTACATAGTTCTTCATTTCACTTGCAAACACACTCCCTTCTCTCTCTCTTTTTACATATTCTTTTATTCTCTTTTTGTTTGTTTAATTGGCCTATCTTTAAATTCACTAATTCTCCTTTAACCTTATTGAGTCTATTGATAAGCCTATTGAAGGCATTATTATCTCTTTTACTGTATTTTTTAATTTCTAACATTTTTATAGTTTCTTACTTTGTTTTAAAATTCCCCATCAGTTTATGCATTGTGGACTTATCTTTTCAACTATTAACTCTTAATATATTAATAATAGTTATTTTAAATTCTTTGATAGTTCTAACACATGGTTTATCTGTGATTCTCGTTCTGTTAGTTTGTGAATCTGTCAGTTTTCCTTCTTCGTATGTCTTATGCTTTTTGATTGAAAGCTGGACATTATATAGAGGGTGGTAATAACTGACATTCATAGTATTTATTCTGGAAATGGGCTTGCCTCTTATGCTGGGCCTTTAATGTTATAGGTTAAGTCATTCTACCCAGCAGCTGAGATACTGTGTTTTCTTGTTTTAGTTACTCTCAGTGCACCACATGCCTTAAATTCTTTTATGTGTACCTTGTCTTTATCTGGGGGCTGGTCTGTCAGAATGTTTTACCCTATTCTACCCTGATTTTTAGGCTTTCCTTTAAGCCTACATTTTAACGAAGTCCTCTACACTGTGGTGCCTTCTACAGTAGTAGGCTTCTGTTACTTGTATTGAGCACTTGCAAGCCTGGTTTTTGGTGGACATGGAGTTGTTTCCTGTTTTTCTGGTTCAGACTTGGTTTTAGGCAGGTATTGCCCTGGGTATTGGAAGTGGGATTTTCCACTGATCCTGCCCATTTCCAAGTAGTTGGGGAATCTCTAATTATTAGAACTTGGGAATTTTTCTTGCCCTCCATTAGAATAGAGTTTTTTACTCTTCCTTTCTCCAGCTTCAAACCAGTCTCTCTGCTACCCTGGAAGGGGCAGGGTTTGCTGTTCTTTTCTAAGATGTATAAGACCTTTGTTCCATAGAGGTTATGGGTAAGAAGGTGCAGGCAGGGCTTTGTGTCTTTTCTGCAACAGTTATGTTCTATTGGACTAGTTGACTAGAAAGGAGGAATTTATCCATTTGTTTGTTTTGTTTTTTTTCTGTCTAAAACACATGTAATTAGCAATTTCGCACATGCACTTCATAAAAAGCTTTTATACTTATCTAAAGACATTCCAGCATTACATTTCCTAAAACTTGAAAAGTATGTATTTGGAATTTAGTTTACCATATAGAGTAAACCTCTTGCATGCAGAAGAATTCTATTTAGGTTTAGTTTTCTGTTTTTAGTTTAAGTTCATCTATTTTCTTCACCTGTACTCATGCACTTAAAAATGTATGTGATTCTTTCAAAAAAGAATAAGGAGAAAATGTCAGTTTTTAGTTTAAAAGATCATGAGGAAGTAAAGTAAGCAAGCATTTTTTCACCTTCATGTTTTGATTAGGGTAACCATAAAAAGTTATAGTGAGAAAAACTGTTTAGCAGTAGGTCATAGGGTTATAGAATCTGAGATTCATGATGCATTTACTCATCAGCTATCTAATGTTAAATTATATTTTAGAGATGCCTGGGTGGCTGAATTCATTGAGCATCGCTCTCTCTCTCTCTCTTTTTTTTTTTTAAAGATTTTTATTTATTTATTTGACAGATAGAGATCACAAGTAGGCAGAGAGGCAGGCAGAGAGAGAGGAAGGGAAGCAGACCTTCGGCTGAGCAGAGAGCCTGATGCAGGGCTTGATTCCAAGACCCTGGGATCATGACCTGAGCCGAAGGCAGAGGCTTTAACCCACTGAGCCACCCAGGCTCCCCAAGCGTCTGACTCTAGATTTCAGCTCAGGTTGTGATCTCAGGGTCGTGAGATTGATCCCCTGGTCGGGCTCCCTGATAAGCATGGACAATGCTTAAGATTCTTTCTCCCTCTCCTTGTGCCTCTCCCCTCTACTTGTGCTTGCTCTCTCTAATATATATGTATATATATTTCCCATTAGAAGCTTAGTGAAAGCCAAACAAAGTATTTTAAGTCAGTGTTTGTCATTTCCTAGTCATGGTATATAATCAGTCAAGAATTCAACTTTACAATTTACAGTTTTGCTGTCATTAATATTCTCCTAATCTTTTCTTTTTATCTGATTTTACTTAAGCAAATCACTTCATTTACCTATGCTCATATTTCCTAACTTACCCAGGAACATTTGATTAATGAAATCTATTGTGGAATTCACTAGTGTAATAATTTCCTTTATATCTAAGCTCTCTTATTATGTACAGTACTTAAAGTTACATAATCATTTTCATTCTAGATTTTATTATTATATATAACCATTTTATATGATTTAAGGAATGAAGAAATTTAAGAACTTTAATGTACAAAATTAAATTAAGTATTTGTTATATTTATGATATGTTAAGGACCTAGGAGAATACAAAAAGTTAAAACCAAAAGTAAGAATTATTAATATATTAAGTGGCATAAGTGTAAAGGAGCTTATTAAAATAGTACTCACAACATAAGTAGTGTCCTAAATGAAAGTAAAGTTACTGTGTTTTTCTAGAATTCTAAAGCATATAACATTTGAAAATAATCAATACTTTGTAGTGAAACATGTTTGTAAGGAGATTAATTTAGAAAGTGAGACAAAAATCTTACCTTTTTCTGCTGATTAAGTTAGTTCGTCGCCTTAGCTTTTGTTATGTCCTGAGGTCAGTTACAGTTGGCAAGATTCGATGGATTTTCACACATTTTTTTCCTATCATGAAACAATTATATCTTTATTCATAAAATTTCTTAGAATCTGTAAATCTCTGTAAATGAGATTTTCTTAATGTAAGTAAAAACCAATACATTATTGTGTTTTTTAAAACCATAATAATAAAACTCTTGTGTTTTAAGTCATGCTATCTTAATCCAGGCATTGATGCTTTAACATTTCATCTAAAGCATTATTATTTTCTTTGAATATTTTGTTTTTGTAGTTGTAAAATTTGTGAGAGTGGTTGATAAATTACCCAACTTGCAACAGTAGTTTTCTTCATGGAAATCACTAATTCTCCCTCTTTAAAGAATTTGCGCTTAGCTATCAAGAAAAATAGCCAATGTCAAAATAACATCATAAGCATCATTAATGTGACTGAAGGGAATAAAAAAAAATTGAGTAGGAGGAGAAAAATGAGAAGCTCAAGAGAATGCATTTCAGCCTGGAGTTGGCCCAAGAACTTTCCTAAATACTAAGAAGTTGCTAGAGTGTTAAGATTATAAATCTCAGTCAAGACTGTACAGGGCAAATTACCCATGTCCTGAAACCTCAAATTTTTTTGTGCATAAGGTATCTTTTACTGAATTAATGTTTCTTGAATAAATGAAAGTAGGCTTTCAAATGAAACTGAAAAATTATTAATCTTTTCCCTAAATCAAGTAAAATATGCCTATTTTTCTTACAAAATAATTTGCCAAAGAACTTCATTTTCTGGTAGTTATTACATGTACTGTTTAAAAAATTATATTCAAAATGAAGAGAATAACTCATTTATTTTGATAGGACATAAGGCCAAGGAATTCTCTAGTGTTAACTTTTTTTTTTTTTTTTACATGTTAACAGATAAATTTTTCAGCTATGTCTTGAGAAAAGGAAGTTCTATATTATGTACTTTTCTCAGATGAGAAATGAAATATCAGTTTTTTGTTTTTTGGGTTTTTTTTGGTGATTGGTGTTCTTTGCCTGGTGATAAAGGAGGGTATTAAGCTGAGATCTGTATTTATATAATGTTTTTTGAGAATTTAAATTGTGTAAAGATGAGGATCACATACTTTATCTGATGTTTACTTTCCTTTAAAATACATTGTGTGGAATCTATAAATATTAATGACAACAACTAAAACTTGTCCTTTTTTTCACTGTAAAAAAGTGATGGTGCAACTTTTCCACTTAGAATAGGCTGTTGTTTGATAGCTAAATCTGGCAGTATAATTTGATGATGATTTTCTGTACTTAAAACCTTTGATTTCTTGCTGGGTAAAATGTTACATTGTTCTCCATTAGAATATTAAAATTATGGTTACAGAATGATATGTAAGAGCATCATTTAATATTCTATTGATTTTTATACTATTGTAGGGATTCTTTTTTATCCCTTACCCTTAAGTCATTAATACACATGTATGCACACACTTATGTGATTAGTTATTAAATTAATTGAGGTTTCTATTTGATATGTAACCCAGAACAGTACTGTTGTAATTTTGAAGCCTGTAAGTCTTATAGAAACCCATAAATTATGGAAAAAAGTCATAACCTGGGGAAGAAATATACCTGAATTTAATTAGATGATAATATATTACAATAGATAACTATGATGTGAATCTTTATACATCTAAGAATTTTCTAAATTTAATTTCATTCTTATTAATTATTCTTAAATAAAAGTATCCATGCTTCACTGAGAATTTAGGTTCAGAAACAAATAATAACATCTAGATTTATCCCCTGTTCATAGGTTTGCTCTTAACATTCTTACTCATCTTTTCTTAGAGGAGGGGATTATGTTACCTGGGAAGTTATGGGACATGATCTTGGAGATTAGAAGGAATGTATTAATTAATAGATATAAAAAAGGAGTTCTGTCTGTATTCACTAAAATCAGAGATAAGTTATTATGATTATTTTATGAATTCAGGTAGCCTTCCCTTTGCAGCTTTATTACAATTTACTAGTAGTAAGTACTCTCATTAAAACAGGTATTTTCAAAGTGAGTTTCCTGGATCAGCAGTAGCAAACCACCTGAGAATTTGTTAGAAGTGCAGATTCTCACAGTACACCCAGACCTGCTGAATCAGAAGTTAGGGGGATGGGGTTCTAGGAATCTGTGTTTAAACAGCATTACCAGTGATTAATGATGTACTACATGTTGGCTAATTAAACATGATAAAAAAATAAAGAAGGTGCTGACTTAGTTCGGGAATAACAGAGTAAGGGAGAATACTGAGAATTCTCTATATCTTCAGCATGTCTTCAAAGCCCTACCCAGTTCCCTTTTTCTTGCTCAGATTTTTCCTCTGGAATATTCTCTTAAGGTATTTGTGGAAGTGCCACACCAGTTTCCTCTCTAAGTTCTTTCTCTAAAGCTTTGACCCAGGTAAGAGGAGACAAAGTCAGATAGAAGTGCTAATGGTGACGCTTTGAGTGCTTAAATGATTCAGATTCCATGATTCCAAGTTGGGAAAGAAGGAATCCTAGATTATTCCCTCACCCCTATTTAGTCACCAACAATGCAGTACTTTAGTTTCAAATATTAGTAGTATATTGAAAATTATCCTATGATTAATTACCTTTTTGTCATTTAAGTTTTCCTCGCATATAGCAAAGTGTTACACAGCTTTGTGGTGGCACTTTTATTATTTTGAAGCATTGTTTAGTTTTTTGCTGTACATGTCTTCTGTGTAGAACAGTGTGTGTTCCTCTAACATTATATTATTATATTGATTTTGTTTTTTAATCAGAGCTACATTTTCTAAGAGTAAATATAGATTTTTTTTAATTCAAAGTAGCTATTATAAGAGCTGCCATCATTGACATCTCACTGTGTGTGCCCGGTAGTTTCCTCTACACTCTATGTGCCTTAGTGCATTTAACTCTCACCAGTAGGCACCATGGTTATTTCCATTTTATAGGCAAAGGAAGTCTAATGCCCTAAGCTCACCTAGGTAGCATAAGAGAGAACCAGCATTTCAGTCTATGCAGTCTTATTTCAAAGCATTTATTTTCTAAGAGAGATAGTTAGATGTTAACGGATTATTTATTTGCTTGAGCAGAATTAGTCTTTACTAATTTTTTTTACATATACTATTTTTTTACATATATTACTTGAAGTATTTTCAAGACTGTCAAATAGTGCTTATGTGAGGCCATATAACTTAAAATTTAACAGTGAACGAATATAAATGATAATGTAGGAATTAGTAAAAAATAGTAATAGAAATAAAAAATGCCTACCTGAGCAGCAGCAATTTAATTTTATTACACTGAATTCTGTTTATCCCCTTATTTATCCAGCTTTTCAGGGAATTTTTAGGCAACTCTAGAGAACAAAGTTTAATTCTTTGTAACTGACACAATGATCCATGTAGTAGGTGTTCAAAACAGTTTTCTTTCATAGATAGAAGGATAGTCATGGAAGAGAATAGAACCAGGAGCAGAGTCTGTGGCCTCTGCAGGTTAAAGAATCCCAGTTGCCTTTCACAGAATATTCTACTTTTTTTTTTTTTCTTTTAAGATTTGCTTATTTATTTTAGAGAGCGTGGCAGGGAGGGGCAAACGGAGAAGGAGAGAGGGAATATCATGCAGACTCCCCACTGAGCACAGAGAGGGCTTGATCTCATGACTTTGAGATCATGACCAGAGTCCAGTTTGAGAGTCCTGGGCTTAACCCGCTGAGCCACCCAGGCACCCCTGCTCATTCGACTTTGGCTGCAGTCTTTAGAGTAGCCTTATGATTGATGTGAAACTCTACAGGGTGTCCCCTCTACTGAAGCTGTTATTATTCCATGAGTTAGAATTGTACTTTTATGATTTTTCAAGATTTTAATTTGGAAGTTAACTTTATTTGACTTTTGTATTGAATTATATTTACTAGTGTTTATGTCTTAATTTCAACAGCATCACTGCAAAACTTGAAAGAGCTTTAGAAAAAGTTGCTCCTCTTCTTCGTGAAATTTTTGTAGACTTTGCCCCATTCCTATCTCGTACACTTCTTGGCAGTCATGGACAAGAGCTATTGATAGAAGGTATGATTTCTCTCTCTATTCTAATTATTTTAGTTTCCTATAATGTATCTATTACTCATGATATAATCTGTACTTCTGGAGGAATATTTATTGCCAAAAGAATATAAAGACATTGCTTCCACAAATTCTAATAAGATATTCATACATGCTTTCTTCTTATTCATTTTTAAAAATAACATGTTCTCATAATAGAATGGAGAATTTTGAAAAGGTATTGGACTAGGAGACTCTGGCTCTTATAATCCTAGTCTACCAGGGCTGCAGTGTATCCTTCATGAGAATGGTATGTTTACTAAGCAATATGCTCTAAAATCTCCTTCAAATCTAAGAGCCCTGCTTCTGTAAGTGATTTCTTATTCTTATAATATTTGTAATATGAAAATTCTTAACTGAAAAAATGTAAAGAAATATTTACCTGGAATTGATGAAGTCACTGTCTTTTTTACTCAACAGCTGCTTAAATGGAATGAGAAAGGAACGTAGATAAATTAATTATTATGTATCAGTATTAGGAGAGCAGCTTTTAAAAATACGGTTCTCTGAAGTCTTATTTCTTTAAAAAGTTCATTTTATAAATATTCAAGAACTTCAGAAAGGGGTAATCCATATCTAGATGATCCTGTGCGTAAATAATGGCTATAGGTACTATTCCTTGAATTTAGCAGCCTTATGTATGTTTTTTTTGCTTTTCACTTTCTATTTAGTGTCATTTTCCTATGATTATTCTATCATTGTCTCAATTGCTTTTACACAATCTCTTTCTGTTAGGTGAGACAGTAATAGTTAATAGTCAGACTGGGTTTAAATCCTTGTTCTACTACTTCCAGGGTTCTCTGAACTTTTTGAATTATTTAGCCATTTTGTAACTTAACATTCTTTCTATAAAATATAATCAGTGATAGCACCTCTTTCCCAGGGTTCTTGTGAAGATTAAATTATATAATGCATATAAAGTTCTTAGAACAGGGACACACAGGTGAGCTATTCTTTTCTTTTTTTTTTTCTAAAACACTGAATTCTTGTTTTAGGCCAAACATTGTCTTAGGTACTTTAGAATATATTAGTATATAAAGGACAAAGATGTAGAATCTAAAAAAGGAAACAAATGTAAAAACAAAAACAGAAACAGACTCATAAATAGAACAAGCTGGTGGTGGACAGAGAAGAGGAGGATGGGGGCTGGATAAAATGGGTGAAGGGGAGTGGCAGATAAGCTTCTGGTTATGGAATGAGTAAGTCATAGGTATGAAAGATTACAGCATAGGGGAATACAGTGAGTAGTATTTTAACAGCATTGTACAGTAACAGTTGGAAGCTACATTTGTGGTGAGCATAGTAGAACATATAAAATTATTGAATCACTGTGTTGTACACCTGAAGCTAATGTAACACTGTGTGTCAGCTCTACTTTATAAAACAAACAAACAAAAAATAACCTTATTTAAAAAAAAAAAATCCCTGCCTTGTGGAGCTTATATTTCAGCAAGGACAAGACATTTAGATAAGTACTGAACATAATAAATAAATTATAGAACATGATGGAAGATGGTCAATGCTATGTTAAAGGGTAAGTCCAACACAGGGGTTTGGGATTCTAAAAATGACAGTGTCGGGTTGCAGTTTATTTAATAAATAATCACTCTCTTTAAAACTGCAGCCCGTCTCTGCCATTTTTAGAATCCCAAACCGCTGTGTTGAACTTATCCTTTAACATAGCATTTACCATCTTCTAACATGCTCTATAATTTTAAGTAGACCAATGGTAAAAATTACATTTAAGCAAAGACTGAAAGGAGGTGAGTCATATAGCTTACTAGAAAAGTGTTCTAGACTGAGAGAATATTTAGTAAAATGACCTCATAATGTGTTACTTTACCATAAGAAAAAAAATTAATAAACATTATTGAAAAAATAAATCTTAAAATGTTTTTTCATTCAGTATAAGTTTTTATTTCTCCTGTATATATTTTCCTAAAATGATTTGACAAATTTATATAAGGAAATATAAATAGTGGTCCAAGACATGCTAAAATAAACAGAGAACAAATTTAGAAATGTTAATAATGGGTCCTTATAGTGCTATTAAAACTGGGACACAAATCAGCAGTAAGTTTTCTGGCAGCCAAAGCTAAGGAAGGAATTATTTTAAGTTATAAGAACCACATTCCTGGTTCCTCAGTGACAGTTTGTGACAATTTGAAGCTCTAAGGAATTACTATCAGATAACACGTAACTGCTCTTTGTTGGTTAGGCAAGACCCCACATAGGTAGCCCCTTTCCAGAATTTGCTATGACCAGGCATCTGTAGACTTTCTTATTTCTTCCCAGTACTGCAGTAAGAAGGTAGGAGAAGAAGCTGGGTAGGTAATTGAGAGCTGTTTTTCTTGGGCTTCCCTAAGTTTACGTAAAATATTTTGAGTTGAGTTGAAAGACTTAAGAACATATCTCTTGGATTTTTAAAAAAGTGACTATGCTAAAAATGAAACATTGGAATATGTTAAGAGTTGAAAGTTCATTTTGTGTTCATCTAGCAGAATACAATTTTATGTTGTAACTTTTCTGCATCCAAAGAGTTTAATATATCCCATTTTTAAAACTATGTGGATATAATGTTGGTATCCCTTTCTTGTGTTAAAATTATTGTGCTTAATAAAATGATGATAGTAAATGGCAGAATTTTAGATTTTGAGTTGTATTTTTAAAATTAATTAATTTATTTTCAGCCTAACAGTATTCATTAGTTTTTCACCACACCCAGTGCTCCATGCAATCCGTGTCCTCTATAATACCCACCACCTGGTACCCCAACCTCCCACCCCTCCGCCCCTTCAAACCCCTCAGATAGTTTTTTAAAGTCCTTATTTTTTAAATAGAAGGTTGACACAGTATGTCCTCAAATTTCTGCTGATCAATACAATCTAAAAGTCTAGAAACATCTGCTGTATAACAGAACAGCATTCTGTATCCCTCACAATTTAGTTATAACTTTCCTTTTCAGACTCAACTAGTCTCTGTCCTCTTGTATGGAAGACATTAATTAAACATGAAAAAAAGTTACTCAGTATTACATTTCCTTGTTTTTGTATAACTCTTCTGGATTGGATCTTTTTTCCTTTTTTCTCTCCCCCAAATTATTTCCATCCTTTGAATTCTGTTTCAGATTCCTTAAGTCTAATTAATGTCTTCTCTACTGTGATCCTGTACCATTTTATTTATACAATTTTGATAAAATTATTCATCACTTATAAATAGGAAATATCTTACTGTTTATATTGTATTGTCTAGCTTAATTTGGTACATAATAGTCAGTATTTTTTCCTTTTATACTTGACTAGAAAATTATTTTTGTTACTGATATTGGTAGAGGTAAGTTTTTGAAATGAGGTGGTCAGACAAATAAAATGTTGGGTTCTTTGGTAAGAATTCCCAGTATTGTTCAGTCATCTGTAACTGTGAACTGACTGCTTTGCTCATCCAACGTCTATTCTTGCTCTCTAACCCAGCCTCTGGAAATACATGTCCTTTCATGTTCTCATTCTTGAACATGTATTCTTGGTCATTCTTTTTCCTCCTCCTCCATCTTCCTCCTTTTTCTCATTTGAAACACCGTTGTTCTCCTCTGAGAAGAAAAACTGTCAAACTATTATAAAAGACTCAGGAGATGTACATGATAAAAATATTTTTTGTTAGCCATTGAGTATTTAAAAATAATGCTTATGATGAATATATCCCACTGCTTTTGACTTCATCATGTATATCTAAATGTTAAGAACAAAGCTGGATTTGGATAACTGAAGATATTTTATGTCTTAAGAAAAGAGAAGGCAATTATTCTTAGTTTCAAGTAACCATAAAGTATATTTGAATTGCATCTTTATTTGTTTTATATTCATTTGTTCTTAATTTATACATGTATTCATGTAGTTTTTTTATAAAGTAATCATTGATATTTTGTATTGTCTATGTCCTTTAAAATACAAGCTAAAAAAGGTATCCTTTCATTTTCTTAATTTGTCTGTCACTTTTATTAGTCAATCTGTGTTTATTATTATTGTATGATTCTAGAGTACTTAATTTAATATAGTTCTTAACATTTTAAGGTCATTCATTGACAGTACCTATTTTTATATGCCTTTTGATGTGTACGTGTTTTCTCATGGCAATAATTAAGGATTTTTGGAGACAGTGGTTATTTGGAGCTTGGTGAACTTTCTCTAAAAAAATCCTAGCTTTCAAAGGTGCAAACTAAAGCATAAAAATTAAAGTCGCTATGTATGCAAGTATCAAAATCCACCAGCCCAACATGACAAAACAACCCTTGGTCCAACAGTTATTTGCTTGGTTTGCTGCAGCAACGGAGGTTGTCCTGAAGGGGTCGTTGGAGATTGGAGGCTGTCAGGAAGCAGATTAGATCTTGCTAATTTTTATTCAAGAGTCCTAAGGAATACAGTGAACCCAGAGTTATCATTAGTAATAAAGAATCAGTAGTCACTTAAGTTAATTAGAAGAGAAAATGTTTAGGGGTGTGTGTGTGTTAATCTCATGTCCTTTACTCTGTCTTATTCCACCACAGCAGATTGGCCCTGAGAAATCACTGTTTATATTCTGTGAGCATTATTTATGTTTGATTAAGAACTCACAAGAGTATTAAAGGTAGCTTAATTATGATGAGGATACAGCAGAAAGTCTTACAGCTACCAAAGATAGGAAATGAAAAAACAGGTAGGTGTAAGGCAGCCTTGAAAATGGGAGAGGAGAGTCAATATCCTACTCCCTTTGACTCTCAAGGCAACTTTATAAAGCTTTCTATCTTGGCTTCTCTCTGTGTATTAACTCAATTTTTTACTTCTTTCTCAGACTAACCTCACATTTTTAGTCATCAGAACATGACCCAGTATAGTACCCCACCCTGACTCCAAATGTGCTTTTAATGTAAATGTCTTTCATCAGTTGACTATAGTCACTGTTTATGAAGAGAGGATCTGAGGGGCTCAGCCTTGGCTTTGGTATCTACCTCAGTTACATATTGGGGTAGATGGGAAGGGTGAAGTTGGATGTAATATATAGGCTGACTCTTTTAGAAGCTATACATTTAAGTTGAAACATCTTAGAAAGGGATGGTGGCAGTGCAGGAAATATTATACTAAAGTGTCTATTATACTTTTGGTGACACTAATAAATGTTTTATTGAAGTTATATAATACTCAAGAATATTTAAGTTTCCAAGACTAGCATTTCTTTATTTTTATTTTTTAAAGATTTATTTATTTATTTGTCAGAGAGAACAAGAGAGCCCAAGCAGGGGGAATGGTGGAGGGAGAAGGGGAAGCAGGCTCCCCACTGAGCAAGGAGTTCGATTCAAGGCTCTTCAGAACTGTGGGATCATGACCTGAGCTGAAAGCAGATGTTTAACCAACTGAGCCACCCAGGTGTCCCTAGCATTTTTTAAATAATAGCATGGAATTTCCACTCAACCAAAAGAACATCATTGAAATGTTATTATAAAAAGAATGACCCTAATCAAGAAGTCCAGTTCACCTTTGGATCATTCATAGTAACAGTATAGCTACATAATTAGAAAAACTTGAATATGTTTATCTTAATTAAAAAATTATAGATTGGAATGTATTTTCAGAAGTTATTAAAATAACAATAATACCAAAAAATGTACGTGGAAGATTCAGTATAGACAGTAACGAGGGGCATACTTTTTAAATAACCCCGAATTCCTCCATGAAAATCAGAACAGTAGATGTTGAAACAAGAACTACAGCAACAACAAATGAATGGTTACAATTAAACTAGGTGACAAGGTATCCCATCAATCCTCCAAAATATGACTGTGTTGAGATATAAGAGCTACAAGATAACTCATGGGTTAGCAGAAGGGAGGGAGAAAGTTGTGGAAAGCAAGATGGCTCTGAGGAAAATAGTCTATAAGTACTTACTGGTAAACCCAGAGGGCCAATCTGAAAACAGCAGCTAAAATAGAGAGGGTTTTTGCACACTATAATAGCAGATGATTCCAAGGGTTCCATGGTAAGGCTGGATGGGGCTAAGCCGTCCAGGCCCCATAAGTAATTAACCAAGTAGAGTTCTCCCAAGACAAAGGTCCTCATTGGGAAGAAACTAATATGAAAAGAGTCCAAACTGAGCAACAGAAGTGCAAGAGAGTCAAAGAGAAAGTCCACATAAAACTGGGTTGTGAACACAGGCAGAGCTGATAGTTCTCAGAAAACAGGTTGTCGTATTTTTGAAAACTATATGAAAACAGAAGAGGGATCTCTAGAACCTGAAGAAAGAAGGAAAAGGGCTATCCTGTAAGTTTGGGTAAATTAATTTAACATAAAATAATAAGTAACAAAAAGGATCATAATCCCACATTTTACAGTAAGAAAAATGAGAATAAGTAGAATATACCCCCTCAAACCATGAAAGCAGGCCAGAAAAAAAGGCAAAAGTATGTAAATGAGCTGAAAAGACATTAGAAAAGATACAGGATATGAAAGAACAATTTATATCAGAATTTAGAGAATCTCACAAATGTGGTGAAAGAACTTAGGAAATAATTGAAAATAAAGAGAAAAATAATTTTAGAAATGAAAACTAAGTTAGAAGAAATAAAGTATGTAAACTCAACAGATAAGGCTATAAAAGACATAGAAGGTAAAAAAGAAAAATGATAAATTTTTAAAAATGACTAAAGAGACTAGAAAATCTAGGATAGATTTAGAATATTGAACATATGTATGCATGTCCAAAAAAGAAAACCAAAGAAAAGAACTCTAAAATAATAGGATCAGTCATTCAAGGAAACTCCTGGAATTTGGCAGGGCGCATTGGAGTGGGAGAAGAACCATGGAGACTATGGACTCCAGGAAACAAATGGAGAGTTTTAGAAGGAAGAGGTTTGGGTGGGTTGAATGAGCCTGATGATGGGTATTAAGGAAGGCATGTATTACATGGAGCACTGGGTGTTACAAGCAGATAATGAATCATGGAACACTACATCAAAAAGTAACGATGTACTGTATGATGATTAACATAACACAATAAAAAAATAAAAATAAGGGGCGCCTGGGTGGCTCAGTGGGTTAAGCCGCTGCCTTTGGCTCGGGTCATGATCTCAGAGTCCTGGGATTGAGTCCCGCATTGGGCTCTCTGCTCAGCAGGGAGCCTGCTTCCCTCTCTCTCTCTCTGCCTGCCTCTCTGTCTACTTGTGATTTCTCTCTGTCAAATAAATAAATAAAATATTTTTAAAAAAATAAAAATAAAAATAAAATATTTTTAAAAATATATATATAAAAAGCACACTGAATGAAAAAATTACTCAGGCAACCAACATTGAGACATATCTAATACAATTAATAAACTTTAAAGGAAAAGAAAACCCATAGCATCTAGATTAAAATGCAAATTAACTTACAGGAGAAAGAGAATCAAATTGTCATCATACTTTTTTGACAGATGTATTTTCTGCCAGAAGAAAATGGAGTAGGATATTTAAGATAGTCAAGGAATGAAAATGATGGCAAAACTGGCTTTTGTGTATAGAGACTGCAGATAAACTATTAAAATGGAAGAATTCAGGAAATATTATTCCTATGAGGCTCTCCTGAGGAATCTACTGTAGAATAAGTGTCAGGCAACTGAAGCGACTACAGAGTGTAAACATAGGGACTCATGATAACCCTCAAATATACATGTATTTTGGAGAACTAACCCTTTAGTTAGTTATGTGAGAGAGAATGTGGTGTATAATGGCTATGTGCTCTGAAAACTGAAAAAGCTAGAACAATAATTATATTTGTAGCGCCATTATTGATATTTTTATAAAACTATTGCATGTTTTATAAAACAATTAGTAATTATTGATATTCTAATTATTTTATTTTGACAATCAGGATTCTCATTAAATAAAGGAAATCCAGATATAAAATACAGTTTAAGCAAAATCATTCTGTTTTGAATTTGAATGAGACATTATAAGAGCTAAATTATTATGTGCACACACACAAAACACATACACACACTCACACTCACATATGTACTGCAGTCCTATGTACTGTTTCGCCTAGGAACAATGACCAAGTTAGTAGCAGTTGAGTATATCTAGAGTCCAGATTGCAGCCTTGAATTATTATTTGCTGTTGAAAGAAGCCAGTTTCTTGGAGAAATGGGTGATTTCAAAGCTGTAAGTGCTCTTGATTTGCCTGCAAGATTTGGTGATACCAAAACCAAGGAAGATACCAAACACTATCAAAAAGAATGAGGAGCTGACTTGAAGACAATCTTCTTGGCCAAAGATGGGGCATTTTGAGCATCAGTAAATTAATAACTGCAATGTATCAAAATGCATGGGTATGTTTAAATATGTAAGTCATAAGAATGATTTTTAAAATGACTTAGTTGAATTTAGAATATAAGGAACCAGCTCATTATTTTAAAAACTGATCAATAAAAAGAAAAATTTATCCTGTTATTCCTATGTAAGTTATTTATGTTATCAAATCACTAATGAGGAAAGTCTTCTTTTTATAGAAAAATAAATGTATCTGATAAGTGATGGATATTTAGTTTAGGTCATTAACATCTATTAATCAGGAATTAATAGATCATAGGTAGCATCAATTGCTGTTATCATCACAGAGGAGAAACCTATAGACAACCAGATGGAAAAAACACTATCACCCATCAAGACTAACCAGCTGACCTAATTAGTTAATTATTAAAGCTGAATCTGATTAATTCTATATATCTAACATGTTAAATAAACTCTGCCATGAGAATCCTGTCATCAAAATTAACACTGGTGGGGCGCCTGGGTGGCTCAGTGGGTTAAGCCGCTGCCTTCGGCTCAGGTCATGATCTCAGGGTCCTGGGATCGAGTCCCGCATCGGGCTCTCTGCTCAGCAGGGAGCCTGCTTCCTCCACTCTCTCTCTCTGACTGTCTCTCTGCCTACTTGTGATCTGTCTCTGTCAAATGAATAAATAAAAAATCTTTTAAAAAAATTAACACTGGTGGAAATTTTGCACTACAAGTGTCTTGGTTTCTTCAAAATAATTTATATAGCAAAAGAAGAGATGAGGGGATCTGTAGTTAAAACAGGTCTAAAAGATATCTCAAAGAATCAGTAAAATTGAGTTGTTTATACATATAATTCTGTCATTTTGGTGATGAGCTTTTAAAAAAAACTAAGTGAAGGTCACCTGGGTGGCTCAGTCAGTTAAGTGTCTACCTTTGGCTCAGGTCATGATCCCAGGGTCCTGGGTCAGGTCAGCTCCAGAGTCCCAGGATCTCTCTCTGTCACAATAAATAAATAAATTCTTAAAAAAAAAAAAACAAAAAACCCTGAAGTGATTATCATAAAAACTAGATAATAGTTTGTTGAAAGTAAGGAGAATAGTGCAAGACACAAGGAGACTTTTTGGGAAATTTGGCAAAAGTCTGTTTCTTCAACTTATGTAATGGTTTTAAGGGTGTTCATTCTAAAATAATTCATTAGCTCTTTTATGCATTTAACTTATCTGTGTTATATTTTACAGAAGTATTTTAATGTTCTCTAAGAAGAAAATTATAAAAAGCTTTTAATGACATTAAAAACAAGTAATAGTGAACTATATCATGTTCATGGTAGGAAGATGATCTCACAAAGAAGTAATTTCTGTCCATGATTATCCATCACTTGAATAAGAACTTGTTTTCAGAAATCTCAGATTATTTTCATGGAATTTGATGAGTTTTTCTCTTAATTTTCTATAGTTGAATGGTTGAAAATAACCAAAATAACTTTGAAGATGAGAAAGCTATTGTAATTTTAAAAGTGTTATAATGGCCCAGGGTTAAACAGATCATTGTGTCTGAATAAATATCCAGAACCAGATCCCAACTCAGAGGGACAGGGCTGTGACAGAGCTGTCATTACAAAAGGAGATGGATGAACAATGCAGTAAATACAGCTAAATCAATTGGAAAACTTTTTGGTAATTAAAATAATTGAATCTCTTCTTCACTGTATACACAAAAAGTCATACTAAGATGGTTGAAAAAGCAAAACTTCAAATTCTGTAGAAGAAAATACAGGACAATATCTATATTTCTAAAGTCAAAATATTTTTAAATTAGACCTCCCCCCCAAAAAAGTATAAAGTTTAGTGGTTGATAAATTTGACCATCTAAGAATTACTTTGGTTTATCAAAAGGACACCATTAATAAGTGAAAAGATGGAGAGTGACATCAACAAGATGCCAAACCAGAAAGCTTCAGACCTTGGTTCCACCATAGAAACACTGAATAAACAATAATATACAGACCAAAAGAGCTTTAACTGTAAGAACCAGTTAAAAAACTGCTGCTACCAAGAAAATACTCCAAAAGTTAGAAATCCCATGGTATTTTGTCTTTGTGCCACCTCCTCCCCAGTGCAACATGACATGCATGGTCAGGAGGAAATCACTGAATTCCCATTTTTTCCCTTAGAATGCAAGAAAAGAGTACAGATTCCTTGCAACATTCTAGATTGTTTGGTGGCTGTGCAAAAGACTAATTTCTGTTTTGCCTGTTTCAAAACAGTGCTGGAAATGGTGGTACGATTTCGCTAATAGTTTAAAGGCTACTAAAACAAGTAATAGGTAACATGGCACATTATTGATGCAGGAGCTATGCAGTTCTGTGGACAGTTGAGGGGATGAGATTATGGGGAAAGTTTTGAGGGGATCTTTAAGCCAGCCAGTCAGTGAAGTTCTTCCCTTACACAAAGACAGTTCATAAAGATTGGAAGAGGTTACTTTTTTTCAAATGCCCAGATTTCCACAGAAGTTTGCAATTTATGCAAAGAACAGGGATACATGACCCTTTGAAATAAATTTCCAAAAACTGATCCTAAAGAAATGCAGTCCTTTGATTTTATATGACAAAGGATTTTTTTTAGCTTGCTTAAATATGTTTAATGAACTAAATGAAAACACAGACTGACAAGAAAATCATGAAAATATTTTATTAACAAAAGAAGAACATCAGCAATGAGATATTTTAAAAGAACTAAATAAAATTGGGCTTTTAAATTGAAAAATTCACTGCAGGGGTTCAAGAGCACAATTGATAAGACAGATGAGAGTCAGTGAACTTGAAGACAGGTCATTTGAAATGACTAACTTAGAGGAGCAAAAGGAAAAAGGAATGAGAAAAGTGAGCAGAATCTATGGGACTTGTGGTATATTATCAGATGGATTAATATGGGCATCTATGGCAGTACCAGAAAGAGAGGACAGAAAGGGACAGAGAATGAATTTGAAGAGATAATGGCTGAAAACTTAATACAATTTCATGAAGCCAAACAAACACATGCCAAGATACATTCTAATTCAACCAAGAAAAGTTGAAGACAAAGAGAAAATCTCGAAAGCAATGAGAGAAAAGCTACTTGTCATATACAAAGAAGTTCTCTAAGAATGTCAACAGCTTTTTCAGCAATAAACTCGTACACCAAAAGGCAGTGGGATAATATATTTTTTAAAATACCATTAACCAAAATACTATATCCAGCACCAAATGTCTTCAAAACTAGAGAAGAGAAAATTCCCCAAATAAACAAAAACTGAGAGAGTTCATGATCACTAGACCTAATCTAGAAGAAATGGCAGAGATAGTCCTTCCACTTGAAACAAAATGACAATAACTTGAAGACACAAAAAAATATAAAGTTCTCCAATAAAGGTAAATATCTGGATAAATAGCAAAAACTGTATTATTATAATTTTGGTTGATAACTCCACTTTCACTTCTTTACAGGATTTGAAAGGCGAATCATACAAATATCTAAATCTTTGCTAATGGGTACACAATATATAAAGATATAATTTGTGACAGCAAGATAAATCATGGGGGGAGTCACAGTGATGTGAAGGAATTTTTGTAGGTATTGTAGCAATTTAAGTTCAGTGTAAAACATTGTTATACCTTTAAGATATTTCATGTAATCCCCATGATTACAAAGAAAATATCTATAGAATTCATGTAGAAGAAATTAAAAAGGGGATTAAAGTACGTCATTAAAAAAATTAAATGCAAAGAAAGTCAGTAACAGAACAAATAAAGGACGAGAATGCTTTAAAACATGCAGAGCACAGTTCACAAAATGGCAATAGTAAGTTCTTCCCTATTAGTAATTACTTAAAATGTGAAGTGTATTAAATGCTCTAATCAAAGGATGTAGATTGGCTGAATGAATTATAAAGGAAAACAGAATTCAGTTAAATTCTGTCTAAAGATATTCACTTTAAATGTAAGTAAATTCATAGATAGAAAATGAAAGGGTGGAAAAATGATATTCCATGGAAATAGTAACCAAAACAGAGCAGAGGTAGATGAACTCTATTATAAGACAAAATAGACTTTACCTGAAAAACTTTTAAAAGAGGCAAAGAAGGATAATACATAAGAATAAAAGGGTCGATTTACTAAGAACATATAATAATTAGTTTTTTATATATCAGACATCAGAATTCCTAAATATATCAAATGGAAATTGACAGAATTGAAGGGAAAAATAAGGAGAGTCTATAATAGTAGGACATTTCAGTACCTCATTTTCAATAATGGGTAGAACAGCCAGATGGAAGTTCAGTAGGGAAACCAGATGACTTGAACAATACTTACAGACCAGTTACACCTAACAGACATGTGCAAAATCCTACCCATTGCAACAGAATACATATTTTTCTCAAGGGCACATGCAGCATGTTTTAGGATAGACTGTTGCTTAAGCCACAAAATAAGTCTTAATGTATTTAAAGTGAAGTCATACAAAGTATCTTTTCTCTTCATAGTGGAATAAAACTAGAAATCAATAACAGCAAGAAAATTGGCAAATCCACAAAATGTTGGAAATTATACAGCACACCCTAAATAACCATGACAACAAAGAAGAAATTAGAAAAGATCTTGAGGCAAATGAAAAGTGAAACAACATACCAAAACTAAGATTTGTGCAAAGCAGACCTCATAGGGAAATTTGTAGTTATAAAAGTTTACATTAGAAAGGGAAAGATGTCAAAGCAATACCTAACTTTCTACCTTAAAGAACTAGGAAAAGAAGAACAAACTAAACCTCAAGCTAACAGAAACAAGAAAATAATAAAGATTAGAGCAGAGATAAAATAGAAAATGGAAAAATAATAGAGAAGATCAGCAAGATTTGGTTCTTTGTAAAGGTCAACAAAATTGACAAACCTTTAGTTAGACTAACAAAATCAAAAGAGAGAAGGTTTAAATAACTAAAATTAGAGATGAAAAAGGCGATAGTGCATCCTGTGTTATTAACATAAGAAGGATTATATGGGAATACTATGAACAGCTATATGCCAACAAATTGGATAACCTAGATGAAGTGGGTAACACATACAGAATCATGGAGAAATAGAAAATCAGAGCAGACCCAAAATGAATAAAGAGATTGAATCAGTAATCAAAAATCTCCCACCAAAAAAAAGCCTAGGACCAGATGGCTTCACTGGTACATTATTCCAGATGTTTAAGAATACAACCAGTTCTCTTAATAGTTTTCTAAAAAAAAAAAACTGATGTGACTACTTTCAAACCTCATATCACTTAAGATGGTTACTATTAAAAACCCAGAAAATAACATGTTGGCAATGATGTGAAGAAATTGGAAACCTTGCACACTGTTGGTGGGAATGTAAAATCTTGTAGGCAGTACAGAAAACAGCATGGTGGTTCCTCAAAAAATTGAAAATAGAATTATCAAATGAATCAGCAATTCTGCTTCTAGGTATATTATCTAAAACAAAATTGAAAGCAGATCTCAAAGGTATATTTGTACACTCATGTTCATAGTGGCATTCAAAATACCCAAAGGGTGGAAGCAGCCCAAGTGACCACATGTGGATGAATGGATACACAAAATGTGATATATACACACAGTTGAATATTATTCAGTCTTCAAAAAGAGGAAGATTCTGACTTGCTATCATATGGATATACCCTCAAGGACATTATGCTGGGTGAAGTAAGCAAGTTCCAAAAAGACTGTGTGATTCCCTTTATATGAAATACCTAGAATAGTGAAATTTAGGAAAATAGAAAGTAGAATGGTAGCTGCCAATGGATAAGGGAGAAATGGGAGGTTGTTTAATGGTGATAGAGTTTCAGTATTACAAGATGAAAAAGTTCTAGAGATTGTTTGCTCAACATTGTGAATATACCTACCACTTTAAAGTGGCTAAGATGGAAATTTTTATTTAACATGAATTTTGCCGTAATTTTAAGGAAAGACTGGGAAGATGTACTTCTAACATCAATAATTGTAACATTTTACAAAAAAGCTACAAATCAATAAGAAAATTATAATTCCGTAGACCAGTAGATAATTTGCAGTTGAGGAAAATGCAGATGGTCAATAAGAACTATAAAAAAATTAAAGTTTAACCTCATTTTTAATCAGGTAAATGTTACAAAATGTGTATTTGTATCCAGTTGGTTAAAAATTTATATTTAGAACCCATCCCACTGGTACAAAATATATTTTTAAAATCCGTGTATTGGGGTATAGAATCTTCTACAATGGGGCGCCTGGGTGGCTCAGTGGGTTAAGCCGCTGCCTTCGGCTCAGGTCATGATCTCAGGGTCCTGGGATCGAGTCCCGCATCGGGCTCTCTGCTCAGCAGGGAGCCTGCTTTCTCCTCTCTCTCTCTGCCTGCCTCTCTGCCTACTTGTAATCTCTCTCTGTCAAATAAATAAATAAAATCTTTAAAAAAAAAAAAGAATCTTCTACAAGTATAAATTAATGCAAACACTTTGAAATATAATTTCACACTCTCATTAATTTGAATTTGTAAGTTACATTGACTCAGCAATCTCACGTGTGTATATATATCCTCAAGTAATTTTTGCATATGTACACAAGCAGATGTAGATATAAAATGTGTTGAGCAATGATGTTTTTGCCAAGGACAAACTGGAAGCAAACTAACTGTTCACTAACACAAGAGGGGACAAATGAATGATATTGTTGTACAATGCAGTACTATGCAATAAGGAAATGCAATTTTATGAAAATAGTATTGACCAAAAGAGCTTAACACATACATAAAGATAGTACTACATCTTACTTAGAAATTCATTAGTATATGGTAGAATTTTTAGAATTTGATTCAAGATGGTTAATTTACAACATTTTTTTACCCTAGACAAATGGGATCAAGTAGGGTTACACAAGTGCTTCAAGTCTATAATTTTTATTTCTTAACCTGGGTGTTGATTATCATTACATTAGCAGGAGTCAACAAACTATGGCCTGCCAGCCAAATATACCAGCCCTCTGTTTTTGTAAATAAAATCTTATTGGAACCCAGGTATGCCATTCTTTTATGCATATCTAAACAATTTTTGTGTTACAGTGGCAGAGTTGATTGATTCAAAGACTAATAGCCCAAAAGCCTAAAACATTTTCTGACTTGTAGAAAAAAATCGCTTACCCTTAATCTATACCAATATGCCTTTCACTGTTCCTATCAACAACAAAAAGAATAAAGAATGATGTATTATGATTGTTTGTTGATTTGTGTACACTTTTGATGAAGTCATAAACGCTGTCTGTGGTCCAAGATGAGCAAAATGTAGTGAATAAAGTTGATTGGTTCCCAATTATTTAGTTTTAGACATGGAGTTGGAAATTAGTCAGGTCACATGCATTATTTCTTTCTCAAGATTCAATTCATAATATCACCAATATGCCCTATAATTTACTATGTCTCTTCTATAACCAAGTCCTTATCTAAGTTTTTAGTTAGCTAAGATAATGAATTAAACATGACCTTATTTCTCCACCTTTTTGAGTAAATGGTCACAATACTACATAAGAACTTGACTCCTAGATAAAAGTATTTAGTTGTTACTTGTTCATTCTAACTAGAATCGTCAGGGGTAATATTTTTATTGTAAAACTCTTAAACAGTTGTATTCTAAAGTCTTCAAAAATATGTTTCTATAGTATTTATTCTTTTGATAGCAGTATCAATAGAAATAATACTTCTTTGGTATTCTTGGAATCAGCTGACAAATTTTTTCTAAGTTAAAAAGTAATAGTTTAACTTTCTTAATATTATGTCTTTTGCTGATAATTGTTGAAATACTACTTTTAGTTAAAATTCTTTTATTTAAATTTAAAAATATTTAGGATCAGTGCAACAAATACATTTCATTCCTGAAAACAACAACAACAACAAAAACCCACTGCTATTGTAGTGTTATCTCCAAAAGTTCAAATAGATAAATATGTAAACTGGATTCTAAAAGTCAAATGTTTATTAAAGATTATAGATGTTAATACATTTTTGACACAGCCTGAATTTTCGGTTTTAGTCTTGGTGATTCGTGCCAGTATCTTATCATCTATTTAAAATATTGTATATATGATTAATTTCCCTACTGCTTCTAGGAGATGACATGGTACAGTAGTCATCTAATTTTTCTCACAATTTCTATTAAAATTAATGTTTTAAAAGTAGCAATTGTTGTGACAACTGTGGCAATGTCTAGAGACTATTTGAGATATTTTTAAGAACATGTGGTTAGTTTGAATTTTTACGTAAATATGACTGAGTTCTTAAAGCACAAGGTGATGATGTAAGCTGAAGGAAATGGAAAGCAAACTTAGGTAAGTCCTACCCTCGACACAGATGACTCTAACAACAATAACAACAACAAGAAAACCACTTTGGGAGAAGTTATATATTAAAGGGTTAGCCATATTTGCAGCTCATTCTTAAGGAATTTTTTAAAAAATGTAGTATTGATCTTGTGAATGGTAAGATAATTATGTTGTCTCTATGCTTCACAGAGATCTGATTAATAAAAAAGAAATTCAGTAGTCTAACATGTGAAAGGAAAAATCTCCCAATTTTTTTATTTGTATGAATAATTATAATTTTCCAACATGAAATTGTAAGATAACAATCTAACAGCATTTATCTTATGCAGGAAGATACCTTATCCATAAGCTCAGTATTCGTAAGTTTTATCTCTTACAGAATGCAATTATGAACAACTTTTACAGATTTTCATTTCTAATATTTTATTTCTAATGAATTTTGTGTATAATGCAAATTTTCCTTTTAAAGAATTCAGCATTTCTCTTTGTTTTCTGGTTGTATCTTAAATCCAGAAGTACTCTAGAACAAGAATTTGCAAACTTGTTCTTTAAGGGTCTAGATTGTGGACATTATCTCTCACTTTAGCCAAATGGCATCATCAAAAGAAAAATTAAATTTTTTCCTTAATAAATGGTTATAGGAAACTGCTTTTTATTTTGTTCATTACATGGTGTCCTGGATACAAATTGTTTTTCGAAATTTTTGTTTAAAAAGATAAGTTTCTTTTAGCTGAAAACCAAGATCGACTGGTATAATTTTTGACCAGCCACAACTCAGTGCTGTGTTGCGTAAGCTTGAACCACACTTGGGTGCCTGGGTGGCTCAGTCAGTTCAGTGTCTTACTCTTGTATTCATCTCAGGTGACGATCTCTGTGTTGTGAGATCCAGCCTCACATGGGGCCCTTCACTGGGTGTGGAGCCTGCTTAAGATTCTCTCTCTCCCTCTACCTGTCCTCTCTATGTGCATGCACTCTCTCTCTTAAAAAAATATTTTTTAAAAAATTGAACTATACGGACTGTAGAATGCATTTCTCTTCCTATTTTTGATTATTACTTTTGATAAATTTGGTTAACTGACACCTAGGTATCACTGTCCATTCTGTGCCTAATTCTGTGTAAGCAGCAGTGTGTATCGTTTAGTTCCTAGAGTTGTTATTGATGTTATTTTAAGAAATGGTCACTAGCATTTTAGGAAAATTTCACAAACATACACCAGTGATGTTTTGTATAACATCCCATATTTTTGCAAATGATCCATTTTTGTATTGGGGGAATATACTTCATATATTGTGCTAAATATTTAAAAAATAGGAATTTTTAATCAATGATTTTGATTCAAGCAAAAAATTTTATGTGTAATTCAGAAATTTTATCTTTCTGAATTATTCTTTGGAGGTATTTGTTAGTAAAGAGAAGATGATCACTTGTTTTTACAAATATGATAAAGTCACATTTTATCAAGGGATCTTATTACAATTTTCAGGTAGCTACTGAAGATTGTTAGATACCTGAGTAATTAGGATGTAAGGATGTCAAGAGATCGTAGTATAGCAGAACTTTAAAGAAATGATCCTTCAGAAACAATATCTTCAAAAAGTTTTTCATATGAATCAAAACAAGATGGAAAAGAGATGTGCATGATTGATCCACCAGATCACTTAACATTGACAATCAGTGGTTTAATAATTGTGACAGCCATATTGCTGTCATATAAAAATTATAGTCTGTTGTGAAGATCAGACTATCTTTTAGTATTTGTTCCATAGTATATGGTATATGTTTAAGGATTTTACTTTAAATGCATAAGATCCTATCTTGCTTTCTCCGCTTTCAGAAAAGGGAGATAATATTAAAACCTGTGAAATAACAAGGTGTTTTTAGTCAGGATTAATACTCTTCTGGTACTGTTAGTCGAATATAAAGTCCTGCATATGATGTTGACAAAAAGAACAAGAAAGGAGCAGTAACACAATGTTTTGAAGGAAAACCCTAAAATATATAGCATGGTTTCCTCTCTTTTGTCATGATAGAATAACAGGGAGTGGACTTGCCCTCCACTGTAACCATTAGAAAATTGAACAAAGTATATAAACCAACAGTTTTTAGAACTTTGACAGTAGGTCAATGTGAACTGAAATCCCTGAAAAAAAGGAAATAATTAAGTTGGGTTCAGGGATTTCCATTAACATTTTACCTGGAGGCACATTCTGAAATAATGTGAAAGAAGGGAAATCTGAAGTAAAATACAGTAGTCTTGGTGAACTGAGAGATAGGAACCAGAGGTCAAGAAGTTGTGGAGCATATTTTCATAGAGTAGGTAGCTACACAGTAAAATAGCTCCAGAAATCTGTGAATGGGTCCCTTGGATCTTTACTGAATACCAAATGGCACATGTACAGGGAGAATGCAGACTGGCAAATTATGTCCAAGGGGCTTTGAGTATTTTCTTTACTTCACAGGAGAGAGAGCATTATTCTAGCTCTGCCCAGCCAGAGTGGTTGGTCCTCACATTATTGGAAGTAATGTGTAGAGTGCTCAGAAGATAAACACATTAGTAGTAGAGTTAAATTATTTTTAGAGTACAAGATACTCTAGTGTAGATCCACCCTTTAAAACACATAAACACACACACACACTTAAAAATAAGCCTCAAAAGAATCAACTTGACCCACCAATAATTTAACTGTCAGAGCAAAGCCTATCACACTTTAAAGGAACAAAGCAAGATGCTAACACTTAACAATGCAATAATCATAATTCCCAGTATCCATATAAAATTACTAGACCTGAGATGAAGCAGTGTAGTGTAGCACAAAACCAGAAGGAAATGAGTTGATAAAACTGACAGAGATGGTGAGTTTAAAAGACAAGGATTATCAGATGTCATAAAAATGTTTAGGTATTAAAGGAAAATAACACAATGTGGAGAAAAATGAACAATATAAGAAAGAAAAATGAGGGACGCCTGGGTGGCGCAGTTGGTTGGACGACTGCCTTCAGCTCAGGGCGTGATCCTGGAGTCCCGGGATCGAGTCCCACATCAGGCTCCCAGCTCCATGGGGAGTCTGCTTCGCTCTCTGACCTTCTCCTTGCTCATGCTCTCTCTCACTGTCTCTCTCTCAAATAAATAAAATAAAATCTTTAAAAAAAAAAAAAGAAAAATGAGAAAAATTAATTTGATGGATTTTACAGTTTATTATACACTGATTACAGTAGTAACAGTGAACTATAAGATACAGAATGATATCTTTCCAAACTGAAACAGAAAAAAAAAAAAAAGCAAAAACAACCTAAATATATAAATGGGGAACAGAGCCACAAAAGCCTATGGATAAATCAAGCAGTTAAGTATGTATGTTTGTAGATATGTATATATGTGTGTGTGTATATGCATATGACATTGTTGTGTGTAAGAAAAGCTTATCTCAAAGGGTTGTATATTTTGTGTTCCCATTGTCTTTTTGGACATTCTCAAAAAGACAAAACTAGGGATGGGAAACAGACCAGCAGTAGCCAGGGATTATGGGTAGGGGGAGAAGGCCACTGCAAAGGAATAGTACAAGGGATTTCTTGGGATGATGGAACAATTTTGTGTTTTGATTATAGTGGCCATACAGGAGTTAATATATATGTTAAATCTCATAGAAATTTACATACAAAGTGAAAAAAGCCAATTTTAATGCATAATAATTTAAATTTTAAATTAAATTTTCTATTTAAAAAAAATAAGGTTTTATTTATTGGCAACCTGTTGGGACCCCTCTCACTCCTGAGAGCTTTTCCTATATCTTCATTTAATAAAATTCTATTGCTTTGCTAAAAAAAATACATTTTATTTATTTGAGAGAGAGAAGGCAAAGAGAGCACGAATGGTGGGGAGGGGCAGACAAGAGAGAGAAGCAGACTCCTTGCTGGGCAAGGAGCCCAAAGCAGGGCTCGATACCAGGACCCTAGGATCATGACCTGAGCCAAAGGCAGAAACTTAACCAACTGAACCACTCAGATGCCCCTTTTATTAAAATTTTAAAGAGCTGTCAGAGGAGAAATGCATTACTTAGAAAAATAAAAATTATTAACAACATTTAGTCAGAAATTATGCAGACCAGAAGATAATGGAACTTCATTAAAGTGCTGATAGAAAAGATTTCCAACCTAGAATTCTTTAATGAATATCTTCAAAAATGAAGGGGAAAGACTTTCAGACTACAAAAGATAAAATTCATTGCCAGCACATCTGTGTTATAAGAATTGTCAAAAGAGATTTTTCAAGTAGAGTTAAGGATATCAGATGGAAACTTAGACACACACAAAGGAGAGTACAAAAAATATGCAGATAATTTTTTTCCTCATTTTTAACTGGTGCAGAAAAAGCATTCATTAAAATTCAGCACCCATTCATGATAAAATATCTGAGAAAAATAGGTTCCAAAGGGGGTAAACCTAACCTGAAATTGGTACCTATAAAAAAATCAACAACTGATGTTATATGTAATAGTGAAAAATCAAAATGAGATTGAAAAGGGAAAGATTTTGCCTTTCTAATTCAATTTAACCACTGTAATTCAAAATGTTACTGAAGTATCAAAGTACTAGAGTAAAACTAGAAGTGAGAATAAAAGATACACAGACTGGAGGAAGTAAAACTTTTTAAATGCAGGTGAAATTATCATGTATGTAGAAAATCCTAAGGATCTCATACCTTACTGATTGGCAATGTAAAATGGTACAAGTTTGAAAAACAATTTGGTAGTGTTTTATAGTGAAATATTCAATTACAATTTGACCCAGCAATTCCACAATAATTATTATTCAAGAGAGATGCAAACATATGTCCACATACTTATATAAAATTTTATAGCAACATTCATAATAAATACAAACTGGAAACAACTACTATAATCATCAAAAAGTAAAAAAAAAAAGTAAATTAACAAATGCTTGTATTATCCATATGATACAGATTACTACTCAAGTGTAAAAAAAAACCTGATACTCAGAAAAATCCATGAATTTCAGAAATACTGTGCAAGAGAGCAGCCTGGCTCAAACAAGTTCATATTGTGTGTTTTCATTTTTATGAAATACTGGAAAAGAACACATTGTTTTTATAGTGTAGAATGCAGGAAAGTGCCTGGGGTTAAGGATGTAGAGAGGATGAGAATAGGCACAAGGGAATTTGTGGGGGTGGCAGGCAGGTACCTTGTACTGGTGACCACATGGACATATACATTTATCCCAATTCAAAGAAGTGTCCATTCAGAATGGTCACATTGTATTTTATGTAAACTATCCTTTAGTAAAGTTGAATTAAAATAATAAAACAACTTTGTTATTGAATATGGGGGATGCATATATATTCTTAATACTTGGAAATGGTAAATATTCTATGGAAGTCAAGAGAAAGTCTAAAAACATACTCCTTGGTTTCATAAGTCACCTTTGGTTATCCTGGAGACATTGCAGAAGAGTTGTAGGCACAGATACAGTATTGTAGAATGTGGAAGTGTTTGTAAAAGCTGAACCTAGACCAGTCATTGAAAAAATTTAATGATGAGAGAGAAGAGGAAAAATTGATAGAAGTTCATTTGGCTGCATGGAATTTTATTCATGGTGGGGAAATCTAGACCTGTTAGGAGACAGAAGGGGAAAAAAAAATCTTGGAAATGTAAAAATGAAGGTACTTGATAGGGATAAGAGAAACTAGTGCAGAAAGGATATCAAGATCTAGCCACAACTGAATTAGTGAGGTTCCCTTATTAAAACCTTTCATAGCACAGTGTGCTTTTTCTCTAGAGCATGTATCAAAATTATAGTAAGCAACCTATATGTGTATAATTACTTAATAGTGTTTCTATCACTTACCAGATCAGACTCCACCAGGTCTTCAGGACCTGCCAGCATACCCTCAAAAACACCTGTGGTTGAATAGCAGGTGGGAGAACAAATGAGATTGTTTTCTATACTCAAGTAGATTTCAGTAATTGGTCTTAACAATCGGAGAGAAGGGTATAATTTAGCTTAAGCAAAAAGCAAAAGTTCCTGGATTACCTTATTGCAACATTGTCTGGAGGACTTTAAGAGTGATTGTGACCAATTTTTGATATTGCACAGGAAATAATATATTTCATTATAATTCTTGAAGTTTTATCTGTATTCTTTATCTTGATACTGCTTTATTTCCAACTATACTCTTAAAACAGAAGTAAAATAAGGGTACTAAATGCACAAAAACACGTCATGGATGACATGTCGATCAGGTTTAAACCTGAAGAAACCAGGGACAGAAAAGTACCTATTTGTTCATGACTACTTTTGAAAACTACGGAGAGGCAGGGGCATTGACTTTGCCAAATACACCTATTCTGCAGAAACAAACAAAAAATTAGATCCTAGTCATCCTTTGAACAGGGAGGGACAAAATCAAGTATAACTAAGAAACAATCTATCAAATTTCTGAAGGCTAAAAGAATAAAAAGATCTTATTGGAAAAAGTGCTGTTTAAATAAAGGTCTAATGTGAATAAGGAAATATTTAAAAAGCACAGTTGAAAGAGTTTCAACTCAGATATGGCTTCACTTTCCTTACCCAATGATTATTTAAAGTGAACGTATGAATACAATGCAACGTAATTGACCACTTCAGGTGCAAACTAATCCTTGCTGAAACAATTACCAACCTTTACTGGCCCATCATAAAACTGAAGGACTTAAGGACTACAAGTTAAAGCCCTGTGAACTCACAGGAGCAGATTCTGTAAATGATTTTAATCTTTATGCTATCACCAAATACTGCTTGTCAGTTTTCCCCCTTTTCCTTCTTATTTTCAAGTTATGGAATGAAATAGAAAACTAATGCCTAAATAACTGACCAAGAGCCCACTTTCCCGCATCATTTCCTTTCCACTATCATGCACCTACTTCCCCTTGTTCCCAGGTTAGCCCAGGAAGACATGAAGGACTTAGAACCGTGGGTAGTCAAGCCTCAAAGAACTGTTTGTATCCTTTATTGCGGGAGTCAAAACCTTTTTTCAATAAGGAGCCAAAAATAAATAATTTGTGGCCATACAGTTTGTCACAAGTTCTCAGTTTTGCCATTGTAGTGAGGAAGTTGCCACACATAATATGTAAAGGGATGAACTTGGCTATAAGTTAAAATTTTATTTGTGAACAGTGAAATGTGAATATTATATAAATTTAAGTGTCATGAAGTATTTTTATTCTCTTTTATTCTCCAAACATTTCAAAATGTAAAAACCATGGGCTTAGCTTGTGGCCCATATAAAAACAGGAGGTAGTTCACCTTTAGTGATGTTCAGACTGCAGACTGTGACCCATTAATGGTATGGTGTAATCAGTAAAGGATACCCCGATGGTATTTTTTAATGGCATATCATTATGTAGTACAACATAGATTAGAATATAACACACAGTGAGAGGAAGTGTTTCATGAAACATTTATTTCAGTTATATGTACTGAATCATGAAGTAAAATGTATTCCTTTGGTTGTAATTTTTCAAAGCTTCAAAATAATTAATTTACTGTTCACCAGCAAAGAGTTTTTGTGTCAAGGAAGGTAAGTGTCTTAGCTGAGGTTTACATAACAGTTTAGATTGTCGGCTAAAACTAGGTCTTCACATTTTCAGTCCAGAGCTGCTTTGGCTTAATTAAAAACTAGATTCAGCTGAAAGAATTCTGTAATGCTAATAAAATTGGGTAAACCCAAGTGTGAAAATATTTAGAAGTGTAAGGACCTAACGGGTTTGTTACTTAACATTCAGATAATAATTTGTGTCCACCTGCATGGTATTTGAAATACCAGTACAATCAAAGAGAATACATACAGGCACACTTTTTCCTCGTCCATGATCTCTGCTGTCCACATTTGTTGTTCCTTGTCTCTATTTTCTGATAATGAGGTCACGTGCAGGGCATGTCACCCTTGAACATCAGTCTCCAGTCTGTCCTTCTCGGATAGCAATTTCCCACATTACAGATGCCCCTTAATTAGCTGAAGTAGCTGCAACTCAGGTGGACCCTGGATCCTAAGAAAAATAAGGTCTTTCTTTCTTTCTTTTTTTAAAAGATTTTATTTATTCATTTGACACAGAGAGAGAAAGACCACAAGTAGACAGAAAGGCAGGCAGAGAGAGGGGGGAAGCTAGCTCCCTGCTGAGCAGGGAGCCCAATGCTGGCTTCAATTCCAGGACCCTGAGACCATGACTCGAGCCAAAGGCAGAGGCCCAAACCACTGAGCCACCTGAGCGCCCCCAAAATAAGGTCTTTCTTTTTTTTTTTAATTAATTAATTTATTTTCAGAAAAACAGTATTCATTATTTTTTCACCACACCCAGTGCTCCATGCAGTCCGTGCCCTCTATAATACCCACCACCTGGTACCCCAACCTCCCACCCCACTACCACTTCCAACCCCTCAGATTGTTTTTCAGAGTCCATAGTCTCTCGTGGTTCACCTCCCCTTCCAATTTTCCCCAACTCCCTTCTCCTCTCTAACACCCCTTGTCCTCCATTGCTATGTGTTATGCTCCACAAATAAAAAATAAGGTCTTTCTACAGTAACTTTCCCCAGGAACCTCCTCATTGACCAAGTGACCATTTTTGTTTTCCTGTAACTATTTCCTAGACCTCACCTCTATCAATCTAGTATGCGTTTAACTAAATGGGCCACATTTCACTATGTCTCTCAAATTGTAGCATTTCATAATTTACTGTTTCACGCCCATTATTGCAAAAGACAATAAGATATTGACTTCTTCCGTAATGTTTCTATATACAGTAATGCAAACCAGGATTATGTAAGCTTTGCCATTCATGGTTGGATTTTGATCAATTTTATGTTTTTGTTTTGGTTTGTTTTGTTTTGGTTTTGGTTTGGTTTCAGTTATTTCTAAGCCAGTAGGTGTGTAGAGCTGTTGCCTCTGAATGTTTTCTAGAAGACTAAGCTTTTCCCCTTGTGTCTCCTTCAAAGCTATTTTCCTGTATAGCTTCTTTGATTTCACTGCTTTTTTTGTATATACACTGCCCCTCCATATAATATCAGCACTTTTAATCCACTTTTCCTTGGTATCCAGCTAACAGAATTTACTAGATTGGATATAAAATAGAGTCTAATGTGTGTAATGGAATCCATGAAAGCTACAGTTTAGACTCGTGACCAGTTTTAACTGCTAGAGGATGATTGTCTCCGTTTTCTCCTGCATACGGAAGGAGATGCATAATTTACATGATACTATCCATTCCTAACGTGTGGTTCTCCCCATACTCAATAGGCTTATTCTCCTTACACTAAACCCAATCAAAGATAGTTTTCTGTCAGGATATTATTTTAACTTTGAAACTAATTACTTAAAAAGTCTATACAGGGGGCACCTGTGTGTCTCAGTGGGTTAAGGCTTCTGCCTTCAGCTTGGGTCATGATCCCAGGGTCCTGGGATGGAGCCCTACATCGGAGGGGGCGGGGGGTGGTCTCTGCTCAGCAGGGAGCCTGCTTCCTCCTTTCTCTCTCTCTCTGCCTGCCTCTCTGCCTACTTGTGATCTCTATCTGTCAAATAAATAAATAAAATCTTTTTAAAAAAAGTCTATAGAGGTCATTTCAGCAGCTATACTTTGCAACATTTAAACTAGAGAATATTCTTGAATTAAACATGTTTTCAAGAATATTTAATATTCTTGAATTAAACATGTTTTTCTATTTGATAGAGGACACATTAAGTCAAGATACACTGACAGGACTAGAGGAATTTGTTCATGTGAATCAGATTCTGTTTTACAAATTGAATAATACTTTTTGTGACTGCTGATCTTGGAATGATCTCTGAGTCTTTTTTAAAAGAAATTGATAACTGCACGTTATTTCAAGCTAAATCCTGTTATTTCTCAATTCCACTATTTTTTGTAATTACTGTAGGAATTACTTTAATGACATCATTTCTCTTGCCTTCTAAGTCAACATCTTATAATGATTCTGAGATAACTCTTGGTCTTTTCACGTTAAATTGATTTGTTTATCTGCTTGCAACATAGGCTTCTCAAACAAATGGCTGTTTCGTATTTGTGTTTGGCATATAATAAGCATACAGTATCAATGAAACATACGAATCAATGAATATCATTAATTCTTGGAAATTACTAGCTCTTCAGTTTTTGACAGATTTTTTGTGGTTATTTATTTGATTCCATTTTGTTGATTTCCCCAGCTGTACTGTTTCAAAAGATAATTGCTATTTATAATCTATTATTTCAGGAAGGCTTAGAGAAATAACAGCACCATTTACTTTTAGTTTATGAGTAGGTCTAATATTTTATACTTCAAGTGTTATCTTTTAAGTACAAAGCAATGCCCATGCTGATTTCTTTACTGCCATCATTATTGGATTATATTCTGTGACTATATAATTTGACTCCAAGATACCATTCTGAATTATGGATAGGTGTGAGTTTGATGTAGGATTTTCTGATATAGACAAAATAATCTTGTTAATTCAGTAATCTGTACTTCTTTGTATAACCAATGGCATATATTCCCAATAAATATTGCTTAAATGGGATCATATGCTTATGAATAATTTCTGTAACTTTTTAGAATAGCTTCAATGTTGTAAAATTTAAGGAACTTCCAAGTTCCTCCAAGTTCCAAGAACTTCCTATTTTTTACTAAGAAAGAACAAAACTGGACTGGTTACTCAGCTCTTCAGTATTTTGCCCTAAATGCAGAATTTAGTAAAGAAAATCAGCTTTGGTCACATTGGAGAATTTATTGCTTTAGACACAGATAAGGAACTTTGTGAACCTTATTATCCCAGATTACTTCAACAGTTGAAACCTATATTTATTGGATAAAGTTTATGCACTTTTGAATATAAGTGAGGTTCATCTGACTGATGTCTCCTTGAGTCTGTCTTAACTTTTTTTTTCCCACTGTATGCCATAATCACAATAATCATTAAATGATTTCCTTCTACCAATTACATGTCTTAGTTTTTATTTTAAGCTCATGAATGCATTATTAAAAGAAAGGCATACAATTTCCATTTTGCATCATATTTAAGTATTTGAAAGAAAAAGAGCCAGTGTTTATCTGAACCCCAAAATAAAGAATTTAAAGGTGTAACCACAAAAACTACTTTAAATTTAAATTTGTGAACTTTAAATTATTGAACATATTTACTTGAGAATGTAAATCAATGAAAGTCAAAATTTGGGTAGTTTGGAACTGTAACAATACAGATTATACATTTATACACACTATGTTTAAAAGGAGAATCTCATATTTTACAGAATATAAATTGCTTTATTTTTAAAATGAAGGCATCAGTTTAGCCATTTTATTTAACTGTAATCGTTCATGTGATTTAATTGTAACCGTTCTGTGATTTAATTGTATGACTAACTTGAAATATTTTCTATCCTTTGAGTATTAGTATTTCTTGAGATGAAATACAGGGTTAAAACACATGTATCATTCTTAATGATTATTTGGGACTAGAGTCTTTTCATGGGTAATGTCAAAATTTAGACAAGACATAGTTTAGTAGTTTTAGAATTTAATTGAGGCTTTTTGGAATATGAAGGTGTGCAGGGAAAGGAGAAGAAAATTGGTGCAAAGAAGTGAGATAGGAATAACAATTGGTTCTATAATTAAATTTAACCCAAAGAGAATTGAGGGATCCAGATGATTTATGATAGTGAAAATGTCTCTTATTTCCCTTATTTCATCCTTTCTCATTGCTGTTGTGATTAAATCAGGAAGTCAAGAAAAGGGCAAGACACTCAGGTCAATCACTTATGTAGTGGAAACTTGAGTCTAATACTGTGAATCAAAATGCTTAATGAAAACTTCACAAGTAATTGTTTTAAGTTACTTTGAGGCATAGTGCTTTATTGTAATTTTTTTCAGTATAATACTCTCTAGAATCCTTCAAAATATATTATCTTTGTAACTAGGCTGTTAGCTCCTTGTGGTCAAAGACTGTGTCATCTCTGTGCATACAGCAATGGCTTACTTATAGTTCCATAAATAAATTATTTAAATGAAAATGTCTCAAGAGATAGCCAACTCAAAACTTAATTAATCCCAAATGATTTGGAAATTGTAGTTTGTTTTTAAGGAGGTGTAAATAAAAAATGATACTTAAATGGAGCATGCAAACAGAAGTTTAAAGTCATATGGAAACAAAAAAAGGATGACATTGGACATTAGGAGTTTTCCAGAATATTTCCCCTGATATGACATTTTGATGGTCTAGCACATACTTTCTAAAGCATAAGTAACAAAAGAGTAAATTTGTGGCAGTGTTTTATATTTAATAGGTGTTAACAGTGCCATTAGAATATTCTCATCTCAGCTCATGTTATAATCACTAATAAATATCCATGTATTAACCATCACTGTATCTTCATTTTTTTATTATAATCTATCATTGTGTAGAAGAATTATCTATGAGTTTTAGGAACTTCAGCCCTATCATTATGCAAACATTCTTGGCAGAAACAAAAGTGTAAAAAAAGGAAAAAAATCCACAGTCTGTTAAATTACTAGGCTGTATCAACACAATAACAACAACAAAAATTAGAATTGATTTAAATAAATCTGTCAAAATGATTATTTGGGTATCGTGTAATTACAGTTATAATTAATTTTATATTTGATCAATCTACATACTCTAAATTTACAGTTTAAAAGCACTTAGACAACCATTCCCATGTGGAAATAGATTTTTAGTTCTGGATATATGGAATTTCCTTGGGGAAAGGCACAATATCAAATTGCTTTGAAATTATAATTAATATTAATATTAATTTGTAAATCTTTCAAAATATTTCATGTGAGAGTACTACTGATTTCTCACTTTTAAAAAGATTTTTAAAACTTTAATAACTGCCTACAATGCCTTATTCAAAAGTTAGAGCCATATGTGTCTTGTAATATAGAGACGCTGGGACTCAAGAAAGGTAATAGGTACCGATATGTGTTATTTCATAGCATCTTCAGAGGATTATGTAGTAGTTTGTTAATCAAACACATTAATATGTCTTCAGTATTACATAGATACATTCACACTTAGTGGAATAAAGATTATAAACAGCTTCATATTAGGTGAAATGTTGCTTGATAATTGAGTTTGTGAGAGTTTTTCAAGAAAGCTTTTATTTTTCCAGAGCTTTTTGGATTTGAAATTATAAAGCATCATAGATATATATTTAAAATAATTTCCCCTGCAGTTTTAAAATTCTGTAGGTGCATATGTGAGTATGTGTGTATATGTATGTGTTCTCTCTCTTCTCACACAGAGATGTACACACATGCACATGTACCCATACACGTTGCAATAAGTAAATAGTTTTTGTGGAAGACAGTCAAGTTCATTGGTTTTATGTGTTGTGTGGCTTCTTTTGCACCTACAATGGCAGAGTTGAGTAGTTGTGACAGAAACTTATTGGCCACCAAAGCCAAAATATTTTATCTGTGCCTTTACAGAAAAAGTTTGCTGACCCCTGATATGTGTGATATGTCCAGGGACTTCAGTTTTGTTCCTATTCCAAAGACATTAAGAGTGCCCTAAGTTGGTGATAACTGAGTTCTTAACAAACGAGTAAATCAGTGAATGAATGAACTCTCACTGACTTTACAGTATTTTGAGGGTTTTTTCCACTTAAACTTTATAATCTAAATATAAAAACAAGCTGTAATGATTTAATTACACTTAAGCTTTTTCTTAGAAAATGAGCTTAATGTTATTTTAGTTTCTGTAAGGTAATATAATTGTTTCCATTTGTAATGCAGTTTTAAATTAAAATCTCTGTAGGCAAATCTTGAAATATTATATTACTAATATTACCATGCCCATATTAATATTAGTTGTAACAATAATAATTAATATTCAGGCCATTATTATTTCAAAGGATGCTTAATAGTGATTTTGTTGTTGTTGTTTTAAATGAGAAAGCCGCACAAAATATTTGGTTCGGTAATTCTTAACATTTTGACCTTAATAAGTTCAGATGACTTAAACAATAAAACCAAAAGTACTCTTTTACGTACAGGAGCATACAGAGTGATGACATAAGGAAATGGATTGCTTATTGCAGATAAAAAAGTAAAAGGCTGGTAAAAAACAAAGGAAATTGTTAATATACTGGTAGAGATATATAAGTATTGCAGAAATCATAAAAGATAGGCTGTTTTTTGGTTATGCACTGTATTTTAGAATGCTTTGTAACACAATGCAAAAACTACATAGAACAGAGAATTTCAAAGAAATTACCAGCTAGCCATACACCCACTGACACTAAAGCAATGAAACCTAGTGAGCTTGTATAGTTTCTTTCAAGGTCAATGGTTCTAATTCAACATTTATTACTAAGATGAAACTATTTCAGTGCCACTTGATCTCTACTAATTTTGGAATTTAAGAAAGTTAAAATCATTAGAAAGTTATTTAAAAAGTAAGTAGTCCTGGGAAGACTTGTTTTTTAAAATTCAAATTACTGGAACAGTCATGTCTATTTAACGGAAAACTAATTTGTATATTTTATTCTGAGGAAAAATGGAAAATCTAGATCTTAAAACTATTTGTAGGATTACTACTGGTAGTCTACTAATGGGACTCATAAAAACTACACAATTGTGTTTTCTTCGACAGCATGCTATCTGTCTGATAGCATGGTTTATATTTATATCTGGTTTATCAGAGTTACATCATCTAAAAAACAACACTTCTAAAGCTCAACATTCATTTTTGTGCCTGTATTCCTAATTTCATCCAGAATGAAAGTCAGCACTCTCTTCCCACATACCTTCTTCTTCATTTGTTTTATCTAGCTCAGGTAAAGGTGTCATCATTCACTCTTGCATTGCTCCTCTACCCTAGAATTTAACCTCATACTCCATTGTCTGAAATACTGTATTGTCTCATTCCAAAATGGCTTTCAAGTCTTCCTCTATTTGCGTTGCCACTGCCTTCAGCTCAGGCTTTCATTATCTTAACTAGACTTTACAGTTATGGATTTCTTCCTATATACTGACAGAAAGGGATCTTTCCAGATAGATGGAATTATGTCTGTCACTTGTTTAGAGTCCTTCATTGGCTCCCTGTTGCCAGTGGGAAGCCACACCATATATGGCCCTGCCTCCCTGTCTCCCTCTCTGTCTTCATTTCCACTCCTTGCCTTTTGTCCTCTCAACAACCCAACATAACATTCCAACCCCGTTTTACTAGCTATTTCATGTTTCTTTATACCTCTCATGTTTCTTTCGCCTTGGATGACTTTCCATTCTATCTTTTTTTGCCCAGACTTCCAACTGATATATCACATACCCTATAAATTCTCCTCAGCAGAGTTGCTCACTACCTTTCTGTGCTTCTAACACTTTATGATCTCTGAGTATCTCCTAGGATTCTATGTCATGACTATTTGTTTACAAAATCTGTGCCACTTTCCTCACTTCTTTTTATACTTAGTACCTGACACGGTATTTAGCACATTAGACATTACACTCAATAAATGCCTTTTGAAGGAAATGGGTCTTATTCCCCTTGAAAATATGCTTGTTTTTTTTTCTCAAAATCCAATTATTTTTTCTCTATCACCAACTACACAGTTACTCAGTGAATGATGGTCTCTAGATTTATTCATTTAATTGACATTTAGTGAGAGTGTACTCAGAGCCCTGCCCTAGTCATAGATGTCTGGGGGTCTCCTCTTTTGAAAGAGGGCCCTTGCTGAAAGAAAATTCTGATACTGCTTAAAAGATGAGTCCCACCTATGGGTGTGATTATTATTCTTTTTAAATATTATTTACTTATTTATATGTTTATTTATCTGAGGGGGAGGCAGAAGGAGAGAAAAAAAAAATCCTCAAGCAGACTCCCTGCTGAGGGTGGAGTTGGAAGCTGTGCTAGATCCAAGGGCCCTGGGATCATGACCTAACCAAAACCAAGAGGTTTTCCCTTAACCAAGTGGCCACCTTAAGCAACTCAGGCACCCTTATCTATGTGATTTCTTGCTCGAAGTGTGATTTCTTGCTTATCACTGTAAGGCTTCATACCCTTTATTTTTCACTGTGAGGAACATCCTGCTTGAGATGGAATTTCCCTACAATATTTTATAGCTGAAGGGCTCTTTTAACTTGATCTAATTTTATAGACACACAAAGTCAGGTTGACAGATGAACTCAGAAGAATCTGAAAGCTTTGTAGTAAAACAGCATCACTGTACCTTGCAGTCTTCCTTGTATTAAGAAAGATAGCTTTGTCCCAAAGTCAAACTTAAAACTTCATACTCATCCTACATTTTAGTGGGCCTTGGTGGGGTTTTGTTTATTTTGTTGTTGTTGTTGTTTTCTTTTTTAAAGATTTTATTTATTTATTTGACAGAGATCACAAGTAGGCAGAGAGGCAGGCAGAGAGAGAGAGGAGGAAGCAAGCTCCCTGCTGAGCAGAGAGCCCTATGCGGGACTCGATCCCAGGACCCTGAGATCATAACCTGAGCCGAAGGCAGAGGCTTTAACCCACTGAGCCACCCAGGCGCCCCTATTTTGTTGTTTATGGTGAAGACACATAGTTCTGAGAATCAAATTGACTTCTTACCCCTAGTAGGGGGGTTCCCAAAAGAACTGCCAGTGTTTTGGATGATGGTTTAGTTTATTCAGTTCTATTCATTCTTTGCTTCTTGCATCTGGACCACCTCAAATTTGTCCATCTAATCTTCTCACGTGCTTGTATGTTAACCAGTCAGTTGACCTTATCTGTCAACAGTGCAGTTCATAATATATTAAAAAACTCTTACTAGATAGTTTCTTCACTGTCAAATACCTCCTTTACATACAAACCTCCTTTGCTCACTTTGCTCCAGGTCTTAATTTTATACCGGTAACTTGTATGGTATAAAGTATTGGATTAGTATTCCTAGTCAGAATATTTATTCTGGTGAATGTATATTTGCTGGTAAATATTAACTGGCCAATACGTCTAAGTAGATTTTTGATGATGGGGCAAACGTATACAGCTCCTTTGGGGACTTCTCAGTTAACAGCGTGGGATAAATGATCATGAAATAGGAATACTTAACCCTAGTATCATTTCCTTCATTATATAACTTGCACTAAATTCTTCCCTTTTCAAAAACATAAATTTACTGCTTTTGATCTTAATTTATTTTTGAATTTTATGATAGCCCTAAGTCCTACTTTTATACACTGCCTATACTCCCCCAAATAATAAAGGTCTTTCACATTTTTTCTCCCTTCTCCCTCTTTGCTTTTGCTAAAGATAGTGCTTTTTGTCCTCATGTCTGACCAACATATGCTACCTTCTCCAAGAAAACTGTCAAAATCATCCCAGTTGGAATGAACCATTATGACCTTTCTCATAGAGACATATTGCCATCCTATTCATGTTTAATTATTTATATAGCTCTGCAGCAGACATCAAATGGACATTCAAGTTAGTTTCCTTGAATTTGGGTTCCAGTTCTACTACTTAACTGAATGACACCTCTTGGGCTAGTCACTGACTCTTCATTTTTTATCTATCATATGAGGTAATAATAACTAAATCAAAGAGTTATTAAGAGAATGAAATGAGATAGCATATGTAAAAATGTTTTGTAAATGATAAAGCTCCAGGTAAATGTTAGATAATCTTAGATTTGATTTAAAACATGGAACACGGGGTGCCTGGGTGGCTCAGTGGGTTAAAGCATTTGCTTTCTGCTCGGGTTATGATCCCGGGGTCCTGGGATCGAGCCCTGCATCGGGCTCTCTGCACGAGGGGAGCCTGCTTCCTCCTCTCTCTCTGCCTGCCTGTGATCTCTGTCTGTCAAATAAATAAAAATAAAATCTTAAAAAAATAAAATAAAATAAAACATGGAACACATGGGAAGGAGTAGATAATGTCTTATCCATTACTGTAAACTACTCAGTGCTAACACTATACTTTGCTCATGTGAGTAGCTGCCAAATGAGTTGATTTGATTATGAATTTCTTGCCAGATACAAGAAGGATAAAATCAACCTCTTTGAAATATACACATAAAATATTCGCCTTATGCTTGTATAGCTTAGGCATTTATAGCATCACGAGATAAATGTGGCTTTCTTGAGCTTATGATTTAAGTTAATATAATACCATGTTTATTTCTACATTTTAAACTTTCAAATGTGGGTACATCTCTTTATTTAGAAAGTGTGCAAGGTTAGAGTATTACCAGACATTGCTTGTATTTTTAGTATCGCTAATAAAAAACATTGGAGTTTGGGTATTTGTTTTAGTAATACATTTGTTAACACCTAGAAATACTTCCAATCAAAGTGATTGTGTAATACTTGAAGGTTGATAAGTCTTCCAGAATTGCCTCTGCTTATGTTCGCATTGTCAATGGTAGATTATTTTTTTCCTTTTAAGGAGAATCCATTAGTTCATTGTGTTCAAAACTAATTAGACAAAACACACCAGTAAAGGTGTGTGGATCTATGGAGTTGAAATCACAAAAGCCATACTGTTTGCAAATTGTGGTTTTGCGATCCTATCAATTTGTTGTCATGTCCTTTGAACAAAGCATTGATGGAACATTTGTTTATATTTTCTGTATGAAATTGTAAAGATTATGAGCATTCCTGTTACATAGGAGGTTTTTTTAAATTTTCTTTTAAGATTTTATTTATTCATTTGACAGACAGAGATCACAAGTAGGCAGAAAGGCAGGCAGAGAGAAAGGGGGGGAAGCAGACTCCCTGCTGAGCAGAAAGCCCAATATGGGGCTCGATCCCAGAACCCTGAGATCATGACCTGAGCCGAAGGCAGAGGCTTAACCCACTGAGCCACCCAGGCGCCCCAGGAGTTTTTTAGAAGTTCATTTTAAAAATCAGGCTGTGAGAAATTAACATAATAGCATGTTTTTCCTAATTTTTACTTTTAAGTTGTTATGTATTTAAAAAATTCTAATACACAGAATAAATAATATGGTGAATAATTCTTTATATAGTCATCCCTTATATAGCCTATAGTCTAAAATCTAAATTTATATGGAGTACATATCAGAATTATGATTTTTTTGCTATGCATAGTCCTTTGGCCTTTTCCTTAGTTTTTCTTTGTCAGAATTTCAAATAGTTGAGTAGCCAACAGGTGATAAATGTCCCATTAATCTTTTTGACTCTCTAGCTCCTGAGCATAAGAATTGCTGATCAATTACAGCAATTGTCTCTTAAATGAGCTTTTCACATCTGCCTCTTATTTCATTAGTAAACTGTCTGCCCAAAGATCTGATAAGATGGAATACTAGTGCCTTTTACAGCTTTTTCTGTCATGTGTACAATAAGGATAGGGTTGTTAGCAGAGTGGGCACAAAAGGGTATTTATCCACAACCTACGTAAATATACATGCTAGAGCCTAGAAGGCATTTGAGACTATTTACTGAAATCACCTTAAGAAGAAAAGAAGAGAAAAACTGGTTTCACTTAAGCTTTCCATTTAGCAACAACTAATGTAAGACCATGGCATTTCCTGCTATCCCATGCTTTTACTGATCACTTTTGTCCTCCTTAAAAAGAAAAAACATTATTTTTTTGAATGAAAAATTTTAAAATCTTTTTTATGTTAGTAAGCATCATGATTATATACTCTCAACCAGGAATTGTTCTTAATCCTTAGTTATGTCTTCCTCCATTGTTGGCACTTTAAAAAAAAACTACCAGTCATGATTGGCTTTCTTATTACATGTTATTCAGCAGTCATCCTTTCAACTGGGAAACGTCCCAATGAATAATTAATGTTTAAACTGTTTATAGGAAGAATATTTTCTTATCTGTAGTATGGGTACAATAGTAGTATGTAACAGAATAGAAATAAGATTTAAATGACACTATGAATATAAGGCACTTAACACAGTGCCTCGCACACAGTAAGTGATCAATGAGTAGTAGCCATTATTTGTACAAATTACAACATTTCAAGATTCTATGAACATTGCTTAACATATTAATTGTGTGTGAAATTCATTTCTGAATATTTTAAAAACATTTAACAATTGATAACCTTTGGGCAGTTATTTTTTTGTAAATTATATTAATTTTGTCTTTTAAAGAAAATTTAGGCAGATCTTCACTGATGATTTCTTCTTTTTCCAGGAGACAATCACATAGCAAATGTCATTGGATTCAAAGTAGCTCTAACAAGCGCACCAATTCCAATAACTAACTTCCATCTTGTTTAAATATAAAAAAATGCCTTGACCAATAAATAACCCAAGCATGAAATCAGTTTTTAGTATTTTTTTCTACATCTTGAATATCTGAATGTTTTGAAATTAATGCCATAAAAAATGTATTAGTGAATCTTTCTTTTATTTGTTTTATTTTAGGAGTTCTAATCTGTAGAACGTTTTGTAAGTTAAAATTACATAGTAAAGCAACTTGGAGTGATGATTTCTACCACTGTAATTTCATTTTGTTCAACCTTTCTTTGTTGCAGGCCTTGTTTGTATGAAGTCCAGCACGTCTGTGGTTGAGCTGGTCATGCTGCTCTGTTCTCAGGTAGGACATCTCTTCCACTGGATTACATTAAACTATGGGAGCTGGGTTTTTTTTAAATGTCATTTAGTTAGTAGAATGTGTGTGCCTATATATGTGTGTGTTCAGATGTTTTTAAAACTTACATTTCTTATCCTGCAGATGAACAAAATAAGATATATATTTAGATGATAGTACCTTGTAAATATTGATTCAGTCTCCCTCTCCATTCTTCCGCTCTCTTAAGAGAATAAGCTATCTTATTCTTTCCCACCTTCCTATCCTTCTATTGTCCTCTATCTGCAAAAAAAAAAAAAAAATATATATATATATATATATATATATATGATCTATTACAGATCTTTTGATACCCTTCTTTACATTCCACCATTTAAAAATGGTACCATAGAATTTATTATTCTGACATTTATTATTAAGTGTTTCTTCTATTTGATTACAGATAATGAAAACAAAGTCTTTTTCATGCAATAGCCCTAGTATAAAATACAACTCATTAGTGAGTGGTCTTTTATACAATACCTTGTTGCTTTCTTTTTTTGATGTAATGTGTACATTTCAGTGTACATTCTAAAAATATACTTATGCTATTTATCTTTAATAATCAGATTTTAAAATAGAATTTGTAGTTGTTGGCTTTTTCTTAGCAGTTATAAGAAACTATCTATATCTATATCTATATATATATAAACATTTTTCTGATAACTGAAATTAGGGACCTAGTGGTCTTTTTCTTACTAGCTTTGCCAAGTCTCCTAATGATCCTAATTTTCATATAAGTATTAAATATTTTGTAATGTGAAAATAAGAAAGACAGGTTATGTATGTTTACAATAAGTAGTTATTACATTTATTCCTAGCTTCCTCAGTAGCAAAATACATCTAAACTCTTTCTAGTTACTGACCTTGAGGTCTGCCCAAAGCCACAACTAACTCCCAAATAAACAATATGGCTTTAACTGATCCTTTAAAATATTAGCAAACACAAAGCAACCGAAACTTACCTATTGATTTCCAGTCTTCAGGTTTACTTTCTTCAAGAATATATTCATAGGGAAACCATTAGGTCCATTCCTTCCTTTTCAGCCAGGAAAAATAAGAAGAATATTAATAAGGAAGAAGTTAAAGAAAGCAGCATTCCTGGCAGGAGTTCATCTGCAGGGCATTTGAAAATTGTTTCCTAATGCTGGAGTCCTGAGTTCAAGAGACATTCTGAGAGATCTGTTCAGACCTTTTAAGTTCTTGATGATGCACATTTATTTAAAAAAAAAAAACAAAAAGCTTTTGTGGGGGAAAAAAAAGGTAGCTTAAAATTCCTTCTTCTTTAGCTCAGGGTTTTACTGCAGTTCAGAGAAGTAAAGAAGAATGTAGCATTAGGGTCTAGTGTCTTTGATGGCCTCATCATCTAATCATAGGTTTAACATTACTCATTTGCTGGCTCCAGGAATTCCTGCCATTAAGGGCCCTAGAGATGAAACTTTGCCTCAGATATTGATTGAAAGGAAGAGTGAGAAATTTAAGCGCTCTATGCAGTGCACTTTCCTTCAGTGTTTCAGCAAAGCAGTATTATAAACATGTCTCTTGGTTTGATTTTTAAGTTGAATTTTTTAAATAATTCAGAGTGTATTTAAATATTTCAGGTGGTTAATGGATTAAATATACCTCATTTAAGTGAATACAAAATATATATTTGTAAAGGTTTCCAATTGTTTTGCTATTTTGTTAAACTGAAGTGTTGCTTTCCACAAAATACTTTTAAAGAAACAAATGAGTAGTAATTTCCTTTAATACAGTTCAAGTGGGAGGACTTGATTATTCTGCTGTGAAATTAGCTTGTAACATGATCTTTGACAATTGTTAATTATTCCATGGATGTATAAAATCTTGGTTTTGAGGACCCACAAAAAAATATACATGCCTTTAAAATTTCTTAACATAATCTCTCATTTTTCTCTACTACTCAAATTCAAGATGATATATATTCTGTTTTCATCCATTAGCAGGACAACCGTAGCAGTAGCAGACTTCTGATAAAGAAAACTAAATACAGTTAATGATGCTAAGGCGCTTGCCTGGCCTGGCCCTCTCCAAAGCCTGGTTCTCTTCTACAGGCCTTAATGTGTCTCTTGGACGATGGAGCCGATCCCTGGAGAGTTAGCAAAGTTTGTAGGGCTGTCTGTGCCAAGGCAGAAGGCAATCCTGAGCAATCTTTAAAGCTGCAGAGTTCTGAGTTGTCCTTTTGTTTTGCCTTATAGTCAGCTTTTTGTAAACATTTACAGCTCTGTGTTATGATTTATTGTAATATTTTGATTATATTATGTTATTATCACTCCAGTGCAAATGGTATTTTCCAGTTTATTTATTTGCTTAAAATGTGTTTTTCTTTTTCCAATTTAAATAAGCTATTGAAGGATAGAATTTTGTGTGGAAACACTAGGTAGCTAAGGGTTGAAAAGAAAAAAAATGCAACACTTTTCTTAATATTTGTTTTTCTTTCATTTGCTGCAACACATTAGATGCTTTTATTTTTATGCTTTTCATTTTGGAAATTTCATGTTGAACAGCTGTTATTAAGGATATCAGTTTTTCTTTCCTTCTTATCTGAGCTCCTGAATAAACTTACTATCTCCATTGGTTTGTGTGCAAAATATGGTCTAAATTTACATGAGATCATATTACAAGTGTCTGAAGGTACTTGTCAAGGATAATTCAGTTCATATGGACAGCCTTTTAAACTCCAAGGGACATGCCATCCAATCTACCCCCCAGTGGAATTTTAGGTCTCTGTAGAGAACATATTTTTAGTTTAAGAAGCTATTAGCACTAACATTATATCGCATTTATTGCTCCAGAAATACCCAAAATACTTTTTAATGTATTTTGGGTACTTCTCTTTTCCATGCAGATCTTATTGACAAGAGTAAACTTTAAGAATTAACTATTAATTCTTCTTCCCTTTCAATTTGTATTAAAGTTGTGCTTAGTATCTTTTTTTTTTTTTAATGGTTTCTTGTCATTTGGAAGTAAAATGAACAGAAGTAAATTAAAATAAGTAAAATAATCAATATATACTGGTTTAACAAAATCATTGCTTAATCAGTTAAGTGCAATTTTTCCAACATAGTTCTTCAGTATATCATGGGTCTGATACTGTGTTCTGTCAACCTTCTTTTTTTCTTTTTTATGTTTTGCAATCAGATTTGGTTGAGGTGCTTTATGTTATTCTATACGTGTACCTTATTTTTCCATTACATTATTCTGAGTGTATTATGGTCTTTGATGAATAGCAGATTTAGTTTTCAAGTAAACTTTTTTAGGTACTATAATAGTTTCTAATTATTTCCAGATTTTTTTTTTTAGGAAGTCTCCATCAGAGGTACTCCAGGAAAAATTGAGTGATGTTATCCCGTAGGATTTCTTTAAGTTTTCCTAAGTAAAGCTTAGCAGATGTCACTTGGATTTTTCTGTGCCTTATCTGTCAATAGAAAATGTTTTATAAATTGAGAAACTTTTATGTAAAAATAATGTCTTCCAGTATTCAGACTTTCTGACTTGAAGTACTGATTAAGCAAAATGTATGCTTAATAAATCATTTTTATTCTCATTAGAAACCCCCAAATGTATAAGTAATATAAAATAGAAGTCAGCCTTGCAAGTGTCTTCAGGATTTGTGTATGGAGTTACTAACATGAATTATTTTGTGGTTTTATTTGCCTTTATTTTTTTCTAACTATTTCGTATACTTAAGTAAAAAGGACTTTAGTGACTGTACTGATGTAATCAAGGCTCTGACCCAGGACTTCTAAACACAGCACTTACAAAAGAACCACAACTGAAGAATAGTCTTTCTTTTCCAAATGATTTGGCCTTTGAACTTTGAAATTTTTCATTTTTTCTCCAAATTGATACAGTTTATTCAGATGGTACAAAGGAAAAATACATACTTTCCTTCTAACTATAATAAACTGGAGAGGGTGGTTAAAAAAATATATAGATGAGCTAAATATGGAGACCTAGTAAAGCATATTTGTCCATGAGTATTGAAAAAAATTCAGGTGTGTATAGTAAGATTTTAAGTGTAAGAAAACTAGAGGTAGACTAGAATTTTTTTTAAAGCATCTTTGGAAATATGAAATCCTAGTTGTCTGATGAAATTATGTCACAATTATTTTGTTAGTGACTGCCTTTAGTATTAGCATTGTGATGGTTACTGAAGATTTATTGGTAATGTTCTTCCATTTCTAAAAGGAGTCTGGTATTATCCGTGAAACTTAACTGTTACGTAGCTGAATTTGAAATCAATGACAATAAAATATTATGACATGATATTTTGAGTTGAATATAATCAAATACTACATATGGTTCAGAAAACTGGTCCCATGAAGCAATAGTAAGACTTTTGTGGGAAGCTTTATTGAGATAGAAGAAAGATGGATCTGTTGCAGCTAATGGACTTTCTACACAGCATAAGCAAGAAAGGAGATTCAGGCCAGGGAAACTGACAAAAGTTTGGTGAGAAACAGACTTACGACATGCTTAGAGTAGTGTCTAGACTCAAATAAAACGCTCGATAAATTAAGCAACCATATAATGTATCTATTTGTGTTTAATTTGTGATGTAGGGAGTTAACTCATTTCCAGGCAGTATATGAAACAATGTTTCCTCAAGAGTACTTTTTTTTTTTTTTGCAATTTTATTTATTTGTTTGAGAGAGTGAGAGAGAGAGAGTGTGCACAGCAGGAATGAGGGATCAAGGGAGAGAGAGAAGCAGGCTCCCAGCTGAGCAGGAAGCCCCACATAGGGCTTGATCCCAGGACTTTGGGATCATGACCTGAGCTGAAGGCTCAGCTGACTGAGCCCCCCAGGCATCCCATCATCAAGGGTATTTTTTAATATAAAATATTGTAGTGTGTTAATAGCATAGAATTGAGGCTGAGAAATTGAGAAATTTCTAACTTGTGATTAGCATTGGGTAGTTCCTGGTTTGCTTTCACAAGTTCTGCCTCTCTTTTTTAGAAGGGATAAAGCCACGGTTTCATTCCTGAATATCTATCTAATAAATCCCTGCCTTTTTCTCTGGACAGTGCCTGACCTGAACTTTTATCTCTGGTATAATGTCATCTCACATTAGGCACAAATGCCTCACATTAGGCATTTAAAGTTTTTGGAATTGTGATGAATATATCGGTTGTAATATGTCTTAAAAATAAACAGAAGTATAACAGGAAATTGAAAATATAATGATGTATAAAGATTACTGTCGACTTGGGTTATAATAAAATTATTAGAACATTAACATTATTAGAAAATATATAAAAAATATAGACATTTTGAGGGAAAAAGAAAGACCACATAAGTATGAAATAATCAGAAACTTTCCGTGGTATATATCTTGGGGACAATGCCTACTGCACAATTGCAACAGGAGGGCAGACTCAACTACCTGTTATTTATCCAACTATTTATGGCATCCCTCAATGAAAATTTAATCAAAGATTTAAAGAACATACAAATCAAATTACTTTTGATTATTTTCATTTATTTCACTATTGGTTTCTTTTATTTCAACTCCTAGAGAAGTTAGGACGTATAATAAATTTTGAGTTAATCACTTTTATATGATAAAATATTTATTTTCTAAGCTACCTGTACTATATGTGATACTCAAACATGATATCTCATCCTTGTATATTAATTAATTCATATCCAACCCAAATTGTAAGTGGAAGAAAAATGATGACTGAACAGAAGTTCTGAGCTCATCTGTATGCATATAGTAAAATATGAGAAATAATAGTCCTTTTCTCATGTCTGAATTCTTACAATTTTGGTAAAATCAAGACAAAAAGAAATCAGTAAGCCTTGGCCATCTGTAGAATAATCCTTAAGAGCTATAAATTCTGTAGGAAAGGAGGGAGAAGGTAGCATATTGAGGTAAACCCATTTCCTTGGGTCACTGATAGACCACCTCCCTGATTCAAAACCCCTTCCCATACTTTGCCACAATATCCACCCCTTTGATTTCTTTCTGGTTATTTTGGTATGTTTGTTTTTCCCCATGTCTATTTTGCAATGTTTACATTATATAAATTCTTCAGGCATATTAATATTACCACAACATTGAAAAATAACAAAAACAATGTGTGTGCATTTCACAGCCCTACCATTATACATTCTCTTGCTTTTTGGTGGTGTTTTTTGTTTTGTTTTATTTTGTTTTGCTATATTCGTCCTGTGTATATTTCAACATATTTTATTTTTAAAGGCTATTATGTGATAAGTAATTTTTGGTGTCCTCTTTTTCTTCCACTGTTTTAATAAGTATAGACTCATGGTAAGTTGCAAAAATAGTACATAGAGGTTCATGTGCCCTTCCCACAGCATTATTTTACTATTTTGCTATTACATGCATTCATTTGTGTGTATATAGATCAAAGCAAGTTCATTCCTTATATTGATGTAACTACTACCATTATCAAAATATAATATTGCTATTATTACCTTGTATCTTCCATTTATTTCTAAACTCTTTTCTTTCATAAAGCTTTTCTCATTTGTGTTATGTGGTTCTAATCACTCCATCATTCCCCTTAGCATTTGAAGTAAGTATATTTAGATAGTAAATATAGGTATCTGTTTACATGTTTTAACTGGATGCTTTACATGTGATACAGGCATGATCGTTTTTATCCATTTAATTGGAAATCCCTTTAGGAGAAACATCGTGTCCAGTATTTCTTCTCTTTGGGAAACATTCCATTCAGCCAGTAGAGGAAATTAGTTACATATAGTGTCATCAGTATATTTAATATTTATGGAGAGTGTTTTAAATAACAGAATATCTGTTTCAAACTATGCAAAAGGAAAGACTTCCTAAGGATGATACAGAGCCTTAAAGTTTTCCAAGGTCACTTTATGGATGTTATCCATGTCAGTTACACTGCAAATTTATACCATAACAAAGTTCATTGTATTTTTCCATTCACCATTATGTGACCCACACCTAGCAGATGGTCCAACACATAGTATATGTATTATTACTTATTAAGCTAATGCATGACTAAAGAGAAAACACGGTCCCCAGGATGATTTGACATACATACTTATATTGTGCTAAAACATACATAACATAAAATGTGCTTTTTAACCATTTTTAAGCATGCAATTAAATGACAGTAACTATATTCACAGTGCTATATAGCCATTATCATTATTTATGTCCAAGAATTTTCAATACCCCAAACAATAACTCTGTACCCACTATGCAGTAATTCCCCATATCTCATTCCTCCAGATTCTGGTACCTCTAATCTACTTTTTATCTCATTGATTTGCCTATTCTTGATATTTTATATAAGTGGAATTATATTTGTCCTTTTACATCTAGTTTATTTCACTCAGTGTAGTATTTTCAAGGTTCATCCATGTTGTGACATGCATCAGAACTTCATTTTTTGATGGTTGAATGATGTTCCATTATGTATAGTACCTACATTTTGATGGACACATGGGTTGTTTACCCCTTCTTACTGTTGTGAATAATGCTGCTGTATTAGCATTGGTGTCCAAGTATCTCTTTGAGTTCCTATTTTCAGTTCTTTTAAACATATACCTAGGAGTAGAATTGCTGAGCTATGTGATAATTCTGTTTCACTTTTTGAGATACTCCCAGTTTTCCATGATGGCTGCACATTTTATACTTCCATAAGGAATGAACAAGGTTCCAATATCTCCATATCCGCCCCAGCTCTTATTATTTTCTCTTTTTGTTGTTGTTGTTTTAGTATGTTGTTTTTGTTTAATTATCGTCATCCTGGTGAGTGGAAAATGGTATTTCATGTGGTTTTGATTTTAATTTCCCTAGTGACTAATGATATTGAGCATCTTTGCATGCATCTATTGGCAAATTTTGTATCCTCTTTGGAGAAATGTCTATTCACATCCATTTCTATTTTCTAATTGAGTTTGTTTGTTTGTTTGTTTTTTCATTGTTGGGTTTTATGTGTTTTTTATTCTGGATATAAAATCTTTATCAAGTCTGTGATTTGCAAATATTTTCTCCTCTTCTCTAGGTTATTTTCATTCTCTTGATAGTGATTTTTGACACACATTTTTTTTAAATTTCAGTGATGTCCAGTTTGTTTACTTTTGTTGTTATTGTTGCTTATACTTTTGGTATCATATTTTTGAACCCATGGCCAAATCTGAGTTCATACAGACTTTCCATTATATTTTCTTCTAATAGTTTTATTTCCTAGATTTGGGTTTTTGATCCATTTTGAGTTATTTCTTATATATGATCCAAGTAAGGATCTAAATTCATACTTTTGGATGTGGATATCCAATTTTCCCATCACCATTTGTTGAAGAGACCATTCTTTTCCATTGAATCGTCTTGATACCCTTGTTGAAAATCATTTAAGTGTATATGCCCAAGATGATATTTAATTCAAGAGTATTTCCTGTACATTAAAGAAAAAACAATTTTAGAATAGTAAAAGGTTATATAAAATTTGCCCTTACCTCATATTTTCATTACTCAGGAGTAATAACAATTAGTCACTGAATAAATATTCTTTCAAGCTACATTTCTACACATAAATGCAAAGTTATTTCTTTTGTTATTAATATAAGTGGAAATTGTTCTTGTAACAGCAGTGGTTTACAAATTGTTTTCCCAATTGGTACTCTACAGCAGTATCGTTTGAAAAAATGAAATGTGAGTCATGTACAATTTAGAATTTTCTAATCACCACATTTAGAAAGGTAAAAAAGACACAGATGAGATTAATTTTAGTATATTTTATTTAACCTAAGTATCATTTCAACATGTCATGAATATAAAAATAGTTGAGGGGTGCCTGGGTGGCTCAGTGGGTTAAAGCCTCTGCCTTCGGCTCAGGTCATGATCCCAGGGTCCTGGGATCGAGCCCCACATCGGGCTCTCTGCTCAGCGGGGAGCCTGCTTCCTCCTCTCTCTCTCTCTCTGCCTACTTGTGATCTCTGTCTGTCAAATAAATAAATAAAATCTTTAAAAAAAATAAAAATAAAAATAAAAATAGTTGAGATTTTATATCCTTGTTTTTTATAAGTCTTTCAAATCAGATAGATGTGTGTGTGTGAACACACACACATGCACACTTGTGGACACTTTTTTATTGTTTTTATTTTTTATTTTATTTTTTTAAAGATTTTATTTATTTATTCATTAGAAATAGATTGAGAATAGAGAGAGAGGTAGAGGGAGAAGGAGGCTCCCCATTGAACAGGGAACCTGATGCAGGACTCGATCCCAGAACCCCAGGACCATAACCTGAGCAAAAGCAGATGCTTAACCATCTGAGCCACCCACGTGCTTTTTTTTATTGTTTTTAAATTGGTTTGATGACCTTGTTACTAGCTTGTGTTAATTATAATGACAAACACAATTTTACTCACAAGTAACAGTTCCTTGAGGGAGCCAACTTTACAAGTCATTGTTCAGAAGTCAAAACACCACACAAGTTTATCAATTATTTAAAATTAACCAGGTATATACTTTTTAATAGAACTCATATCAGTTTCTACTGGCTGCATTTCACATACTTGTAATAGCCACATGTGAGTAATAGATGCTGGTAGGTAGTATAGGCCTAGGTGGTAGTCTCAAAACATGACTAAGTACAAAGGTCTTAGGATGCTCTCCCTTTCATATATGAATATCTGTGCTTTTTGTTGTTTAATATTAGTATAGTCCAAAAGTAGAATAAGCTTTTCCAGAATCCCAGAATATTATAGGTGTCCAAGCAAAAATCAGCTAATTGTGTGTCAGAGATTCTTGCAGTGGGTTAAAAATGATGAGATCTAAGTTTCTACGACACTAACATTCTTATACTCGCTTATACACCTATTGCTACGTGATTATTCATGAATAAATATAAAATATTTAATGTAACTGTACATAATTCTGCTTTATGCCAGTGACGCATGACAGGATCTTAGCATTCAGGATTTAACACTGAAAGTTCCTTCTGTTCCTAAGTGGTAACATAGATGACTGGAATAGTGTGATTTATTATTTTACCAAGGCATGAATTGAGACTGTGTGTGCTACAAATTTAGTATGTGGGAATGAATTAGCCAAGCAGCAACAAAGCATCAACAGCTCAAAGCAACATGGTTATTTTCTATTTATTCTTGAAAATAATGCAGTTTTTATAATGATCTTTTATTGTGGGTTATAGTATAGGCCTAGGTGGTAGTCTCAAAACATGACTAAGTGCAAAGGTCTTAGGATGTGCATTTTGAGAAATATCAAATGTCTGTTGTATCATTAGGTTATATATGAACAGTTTTTGAGAAGTTAAACTTGCATAGTAGCTTAATAATACCCAGCATTTTTATGCCATAGTTAAATACAGTCTGGAGCTCTTAAGCTAATGGTATAATTTCCTTTATATTTATATTTTACTGTATACTTTTCTTAAGTTATTGTGTTTTGAGAATCAATCTACTGATATACTAATTCTCAGCCCTAGAAAAATATGACACTCAAAGATCATCAAAAGAGTAATATTAACAATACAGTGCAACTTAAGATAAAATAGTTGTACATTAGTCATGACTCAAACATGTGATATGCTCTCCAGAAACGAATTTTGTTGAACAGAAGTAAATACCTTTTCCATGATAAATCATGGAAATTAGAGAAAGATAGTCCTGTTCTTTCATTGATTACAGAGCAGTACAGGATTTTATTTTCAAGTTTTAGAAGTTATTGTTCTAGCAAACTGAACTCCTTTAAAACCACATTAGCATTAAATCTTAAACTGCATATTTGAATGAGATAAACCATAATATTTTAAATGTTGCATATTTGTTTTTAGTTTTTAATTTAAATTTATAATTTTTTTAATTAAAAAGGCACAAATTTTAATGTGTTTTTTTTTTTTTAATCCTGTTCTTGGGGCACCTGGGTGGCTCAGTTGGTTAGGCGTTTGCCTTTGGCTCAGATCATGATCTCAGGGTCCTAAGAACAAGTCCCACATGGTGGGGGGTGGTCCCTGCTCAGCAGGGAGCCTGCTTCTCCCTCTCCCTCTGAAGCTCCCCTGCTTGTGCTCTCTCGCTCTCTCTCTGTCAAATAAATAAATAAAATCTTTAAAAAAAATTTTTTTTAAATCCTATCCTAGCTTTTACTGTTTTCCTACCTAAATAGAAAATATTAAACATTGCCTCTATTTTTATATTTAATAAAGTTATTTCTTAAATAGCTTTGATCTTTTTCTGATCATTTCTAGTAGCAGATGTTTTCTCAAGGAAGAAGTATCCTCAACAACTTAGCATATAATAGGCTTTTTTATTGTATGTATTCACAGTTATAGAAAAAAAGCTGTTTAAAAGTCCCTTGTAAAACAACCTAGATTATTTTTCATTAGAAATACAAATACAAGTATATGTTTATGTGTATATGTATATGTACATATACACACATATATGAATATTTGTAATAAAAAGTGTTAAATATATTTATATAATTTAGTGATCTGTTAGGACCCAGGGAAACCTGTTTATATGATACACCAATTTTAGTAACCCACTAGATGTATTTCTATATTACCTAATGATTTTTCTGTGGTCGACCTTCATATTAATCTCTTTGCTATTGATTATTCTTTTTTTATATCCAATTTTACCTATAATGCTTTTAGTAAAATGTCCGCAAAAATAAACAATGAAGGGGTGTCTGGGTGGCTCAGTGGGTTAAAGCCTCTGCCTTCAGCTCAGGTCATGATCCCAGGGTTCTGGGATTGAGCCCTGCATCAGGCTCTCTGCTCAGCAGGGAGCCTGTCTCCTCCTCTCTCTCTCTGCCTGCCTCTCTGCCTACTTGTCTGTCAAATAAATAAATAAAATCTTAAACAAAAAAACAAAAGTAATGAAAATGAGAACAGATGATGTTGAATACTTGAATATTTATTTTCATTATTTTTGTATACATTGAACACATGACATAAATCTAGTTCTCTCTCTATGTAGTACATTTTTACTTTGATCCTTGTACTTATTAATTTCTCTTACTGCAGAGAATTAATAAGCATGCCAGTTATAATGAACATTCACTAAAAAAATTTTGAGGCACTTACCAACCTCTTTTAATGGCCGTAAATGATAAATAGACATTAAGGATATAGAAAGTAAAAATCAGTTCTGGAGTTCCTGAAGACAAGATTCCAATTTAACCTCCCTTTTTAACCTTGAAATATTTTCTATATTTTCAAAGATTTTGAGATTAATTGAGTCTTGAAGGACATTAAGTTGGTTTACTTAATTGTATACAAAGCTAAAGGGAAAGAGAAATATGCATTGAGCTGACATAGATGAGGAAAAACTGGTAGGAAAAAAAAATTATGTCCTGTGTCTGAGATTTGTACTAGGTCATCTAACTACCATGAAGTGATTGTTGAAGAGAACATAGGGATTTCATTGTCATCCTTCTGGAACCTATTTGTCTTCAAAGTGTTTAGTTTCAAAGGATCCTTAACTTGATATCCATTTCTCTGAAAAAGTCCTTCATCTTGAGGAAATTTTATGCATCCATACAGAAGAGTTAAAAAATTATGACAAAGCTGTCTAAAGATTTGGCAGCTCTCTGCAGGCATTCAAACCCAGTTTAGTATGTTTCCCATGAAGACAAAAATTTGATGCCTATATTTAATTTACACCTTTCTTATAGATGTTCTTTTTTTTTTTTTCAGGAGTTGGATGAGTGTGTGTGTGTGTGTGTGTGTGTGTGTGCGTGCGCTTTCTTAAATGTCAGAAGATTTTCTGGAATCATATGTAGACACAATTTTAAAGTACACTTTTTTCCTGACATTGTCCAAAAATTGTCTTTGTTGAAATGACAATAAGTTATTGTCCCTCTGTGTACATTCTCATGTATCCATTTCCCTTGTTTTAAGTAATTTCTCTAAGTCTACCTGTCAGAGGGAATTGTTAGAAAGCTAAGACAGTGATTAAAGTGTCTTCCCTGTCCAGCCATATCCCATTTATCAACTCTCAATGTAGTTCATACGTTAGCAACTACAACACTTGGTTCCTTTCTATGCAAGTACTTTTCTTGTCATTTTTTCAATATTTTACCTAATTTTTCTTTTGAAACTCCTAGAATCCCAGTTTCATGGTAGTGTACATTTAAGAAACACTTTTTGGGGTGTCTGGGTGGCTGAATCACTTAAGTGTCCAACTCTTGGTTTTGGCTCAGGTCGTGATCTCAGCGTCATGAGATTGAGCCCCACATCAGGCTTCTTGCTCAGCATGGAGTCTGCTTGGAATTCTCTCACTCTACCTCTGCCCCTTGCACTTAGACACACTCTCTCTGTCTCTTTCCTCTCGCTCTCTCTCTGTCTGTCAATAAATGAATCTTTTTTAAAGACCCACTTTTTGAAATACAAAATCAAATGTGCACCAACATAAAAGAATATGATCATCGCCTAGCCTCATTCGTTACTCACATTTCTTTTACACAGTCACAATAAGTTAACACTTTCAAGCTTACAAAAATACCACTCATGGGAATGAAATGCCATGTCAGAGCTGAAAAGGACCTTCATAATGATGTTAGTTTAGAGATGTGGATACTTCAATGATTATGGTGTAAATTATGTAATTATGATGCAGTAGTGCGCTAATTTAGAAAGGAAACTTAAATAATCGATCAACTTGAAAGAAAATATATACATCACCTCATGACTAAGTTATTCTCTGCCTGGCCCCTATCCGTAGAGATTATTCTGTTACGATTAGTACTTTTTAAGAATTCCCCTGTTGATTCTTTTCTTCAGGCAAATTGAGAACCATAGATTTAAGTGATACCCTTGATTTGGGAGGATTAAATTCCGTTCAATAACAAAAATACATGGCGTCTATACAGTATGCCAGACACTTGCTGCTTAGTAGGTATGTATAGTTAAATAAAATAAGATCCTTCCTTTCATTAACCAATTTATGATCTAGTGGGGAGACATATGTATGAGCAAATCACTACAAAATATAAAGAATTATATTTCAGATGGACTGTTTTCTGACTAATGAAAGTATTAGGCATTGAGAAAATAATGATTTAGGATTGATCCCATTTCCAAAGTTTTAAAATAATCATTTCTTTTTAAACACTCGAAGATTTATTGCTTTGTCAGGGTGCCTGGATGATGCATTTGATTAAGCTTCTGCCTCCAGCTCAGGTCATGATCCCAAGGTCCTGGGACAGAGTTCCGCATCAGGCTCCCTGCTCAGCCGAGAGTCTGCTTCTCCCTCTCCCTCTGCTCCTCACCCTGCTACCCGCTTAAAAAAAAAGATTTAGGGGCGCCTGGGTGGCTCAGTGGGTTAGGCCACTGCCTTCGGCTCAGGTCATGATCCCAGAGTCCTGGGATCGAGCTCTCTGCTCAGCAGGGAGCCTGCTTCCTCCTCTCTCTCTGCCTGCCTCTCTGCCTACTTGTGATCTCTCTCTGTCAAATAAATAGAATCTTTAAAAAAAAAAAAAGATTTATTGTCTTGCCAACATAAACTGTTGTTACAAGTTATAGTTTTCCTATAGGACACTTTTCCCTTCACATTCCAGGATTTTTCTTTGCATGCCTGTGTTTTTATTTACTATTCTGTACTTAGGACCATATTTTTCTGAGTTTGGAATTTTCAAATAAAGATGCCTAAATAATTTGTGCTTTTACAACTGTCACTCAGAAATTATTATGTAAGTTTTAAAAACACATTTGATAGAATTTTTTCTCACATTTTCTGAGAGGGAAAATATACTTCATCTTGTGAGGAATATTTGTTATCCCCTTTTCTCTCTCTCATTTAGTTTTTCTAAGTAGTTGGAAGAAAAAATTCTGTGTTTTCTTCATTGCCTTATGAAATCTGTTTGTTTAAAATTCACCAAAACCAGGAGAGACTGAATTCTCTAAATCCCAGACAACTGGTGATGCAAACATACTTAAAATCTCTAGTTCTAGTGCTATTTCTATGGCTTAGGTCGTTACTTTCCCAACTCTTCTATTGAAGCAGCCCCTTAGAATGCAGCATAGTTGGAAGGAGAGGAAGGGGACGTAACTGTACCCCATGCAGCCCACTGTAAGCACGAACATTATTTGTTCTTCTGTTTTAAAACTTATATTTTAAATTTTACTGTGTTATTCCTATATTACTCATAATTTTGAATTAAATTACTCGACTTTTTTTTCCCTCAGATGCCAGAGAGATTACTGTGTATATCCTGGGACTTCGTTTATCTCCTGCCTTGCACTTTTTTTAATCTCATACCACAGTTTGAAAATTGAAAACCTAAGTCCTCTTAAAGAAAGACAATTGGTAACATTTTTGTGACCTTGGTTGTTAATGTGGTTAACTGAAATTGACTTGATAAATTGAAATTATGCATATTGGTTGTTACAGTTATTTGGGAAATTTGAAAACCTTCAGAACTTGAATTATACTCATTTAACACTAGGTGGAATCCACTTTGACCCTTACTTAAATCAAAGCCTGTAAAATCACTCTATTCCCATTCATAACATGTTAATGTGCAACCCAGTAGACTTCTATCATAAGGAAGCAAATACTCAAATGTGGATAGCAAATAACTATCAATAGACCCTAGAAAATAGATACTAGGGAATACAATATTTCTTACATTTTATTCATAGGATTTTTTTTCTTTGTTTTCCATCCAATGTCACTAACCTAATTGTTGCCTTAATGCTGTAGTATAGTCATTGTAGAAATGACATCATTTGTTTCTTCTGGCTGTTTAGTTACTAGAGATGAATAAAATGTGGCTTCTCCTTCAAAGATGCATTACCTAAGATCTAATCATATAGTGCATACATAAAACATAAAAAGAGTAAATTGAGGTTTACAGACATACAGAACAATACTTTTAAGCTAGCAAATGTTGAACTCCATTTTGGAAAATCGGTATTTCAGTTTATGTTGTTTAAAATTCTGTGTCACTTAACTATTTGATGCCTATTTCTGCCTGAAGAAAGAAAATGAGAGGTGGCAGAAAAACAAGATAGAGCCTCTTTTGTGAGCTCTGATTTAGGTAAGAATTTTGAGAAAAGAACAATTCTCACTTCAGCCTTTCTGAGGAAGAAGTTGAACCCAAATAACAAAGCCTGTCAACAGCATTATATTGTCATCAGCAAACTAAGGAATTATTTTGTCTGCTTACCCAAAAAACAACTCTGAAGTCAAAACTATATATATGGCTATGATACATTGTCATTCAAAATTTTTTATTCTCTGTAATCTGATAAAAATTATCTATTTCCACCTTGGCAGCCGACAGCATTCCAGACAGTGGCTGCGTTGTCTGTCTGGCTCCCAGAGTGAGGCTGATGAGGATGTAGAGCGGAACACCCGCAATGGTCATGGAGCTTGAGCAAGAAATACATCTTTGTTGTTTAAGCCCCCAAGGTTCAGTAACTGTCACAACATAATCTTGTCTCTCCTGTGGGAGAGACACCCTCGTTTTGGCAGAGTACACCATCCCTAGGTTCTGGAAAGAGAATGGATGAAAAACAAATGTTTATGCATTTGTTTTTTGTTCAGCATAGACTGAAACTAGTCTATCTTTGGATGTTATTGATAGTTGTGGTGGATATTGTGTTCTGAGTGTTACGTTCTCCATAACGATGCAAGCAGTGTTTCCTTTTCTTCTCTTTTCTAGCTTTACTCTTGAGAAGTTAAGTTTCATTCTTATTCTTGATTCTTTGTACAAACTTTTTTTCTTGTTAGCCTTTTCCTTGACCCTCATGTTAAGGAGAATTTTATGATAATGTGGTTTGCTAGGGGTTTTAAGTCAGATATTTCATTTCTGGGAACAGTTTTAAATTTATTTGATAATTTCCTCTCTTCCGTGTTCCCCATTCTCTCTTCACCATTCACTCTTTCTACAGTTCCTACTCAATGTATATGGTCTTTCTGTTGGAGATCCTCTAATTTTCTTATTTCTTTATTTTTATTGTTGTACTGTAGTTTCATCCCTTTATCTTTTTGTTGGCACCTTATCTTTTCTTCTATACTTTTGGGAGATGCTTGTGACTTTGTCTTTTAAGCTTTCTTTCTTTCTTTCTTTTTCTTTTTCTTTCTTTCTTTTTTTTTTTTTTGATGTTTGCAATATCTTCATGTATCTCAACCGTGTAATTACAGATTTTTTTTTCCTGTTGTTTCACTGTCTTTCCTTTTCCAGGTTTCCTTTTTTGTTGTGTTGCTGTTGCTGTTCCCAGTATCTCTTCTGTACTCTTATCTTGGTCTGTGTCTTTCGTGTCAGGTTGCCAACTCTAGCTAATGACTTCAAAAGGGCTATTAGTAGTGTAGGCAGCAGCTCTTATGCCAGCTCTGGCACCAGCTGCAGCACCTATAGTTTGGGCCAGCTCTTGAACAAGCTCTAGAGCTTCACACAGCTCTGGGACCTCCTCCATCTCCAGAGCTGAAAGCAGTGCCAGTTCTGAGCTAGAATCAGCTCCAGCCCAGCTACAGAGCAGAGCTAGAGCCACCTTCAGGGATAGAGGAAGTTCCGTCATTAATTGGCAGTACTTGCTTCAGCAGCACCTGCAGAGCTAGGGCCAAGTCCAGAACTCATCCTACCAGCAACTCTGGAGTTAGAGCCACCTTCTGCACTAGCTCCAGAAATAGTGCTAGGGCTAGCTGCAGAGCTACAGCCAATACCAGCAGGAGCTCTCGTACCAGCTCCAGACTTAGTGGCAGCTCCAGCTCCAGTTCTAGCCCCAGAGACACTATCAGATCCAGACTAGAGTCCTCTCCATCACCAGTTTTCATATCAGGTCTGGCAACATACATGAAGTCAGCCCAGAGCTAGAGTCAGTTCCACAACCACCTCTAGCATTGCAGTCTGAGATACAGCCAGATTCGTCATCATCTCTAGAGCTGATCTAGCTACACATCTAGTGCCAATTCCGTTCCCAGATCCACCACCAGCATCAGAGATGGGCAGCTCAGGCATCAGCTCCTCTGCCAGTTCTGAGCTACAGCTGGTGTGGCTTTAGCTTTCTGTCCCCTTCCTTGGAATGGCATCTTTGTGTGTGTGTGTGTGTGTGTGCTTTTCAATGTATGTTTCATGCACTTTGTGCTTTACCATATTTTGTGTTTTATAGTTCACATACAGTAAAACTTAAATCCTTAATCATTAAAAAAGAGAATGTTAATGATCAAAGGGTTTTATTTGTATGTTTTTGTTTTGTTAAGTCTGTGTAGTAAGTGAACTATTTTCTTTTAAATGGTACTATAATACTTTGCTGCTATTCTTAAATCTTGTTAGATCTTTTCTTATGCCTATTTTCAGCTTCTTTTCCTAATCTTAAAAGCTTGAATGATTCCCCAAATTCATCCAGACCTAGATCTTTTCATCCTCCTTGTGTTTCTTCTTTTTTGAACAATTGTTATTTAAATTCAGTTTAGTTAACATATAGTATATTATTAGTTTCAGAGGTAGAATTTAGAGATTCATCAGTTGCCTGTAACACCCAGTGCTCATTCCATCTTTAGAGACTTTTGCCTGATGGTTTGCCTTAAACAATATTTTTGTGCAAATAATTCCAAATTCCACCACATTCCGTTTTGATATACCTTCATCACTCTAAATCCAACAAATATAAACTTAAGACAACCCTAGGGGTGGGAGGGATGGAGTGGCTTGGTGATGGACAATGGGGAGGGTATGTGCTATGGTGAGTGCTGTGAATTGTGTAAGACTGATGAATCACAGGCCTGTACCCCTGAAACAAATGATACCTTATGTGTTAATAAAATAAAAGACAACCCTATGATTTTCCTTAAATGGGTACCCTTATTTGCATAGTAATATTACCATTCTTTCTATCATTCATGCTAAAAACTTAAACTCTATATTGTTCCACTTTTTTACTTTAGCCCTTAAATCCAATTTCTTATCCAGTCCTGACATCTTTTCTTTGTATTGTCTCTTAATTTCCGTTTCCCTATCCAAAACACCAGTGCATTATAGGCCCTTACTCTTTCTCTTCTAGAAAGGCATATAAAACAATCTTCTACTGTTTTCTCTGACTCAAAAATGACAAATCACACTTCTAAAACATATATTCTTGAATGAAGTTTTGCAGTCATACACTTTCATTGGCTTTCCTCATCCTTTAAACTCTAATGTCCTTGACTTGACTCAGTTATTTCTGCTGTTCCTTTATCAAAGATTGCAAATTAGTGTCTCATGGGCTGAGGCACCTCACAGGTCTTTTGTTTGATCTTTGATCTGAACAGAGTTTTGAAAACATTTTACTCTATGATCTTCTAGACACGGTATAATTTGGGATGCATATGTAGTACCTGAATATGTACTTTGAAATATCTTCTTGAAAAATCCTATGCATATTAAAGTTTCTGCTGATAAAAGAGCATTGGTGTACAAACAGTATTATAAAGGAAATCATGTTTAAGAAGTCGTCTGTAAGAATTTATTCTTCAGAGTGTCATGATTCTTGTTAAATAAGAGTCACTTTTCTCTTGAAGCTAATAGCACAATAAATATCAAGTTTTCCTGAGAAATTTGCACATTTTGTGGGGTATTGGTTTGCAATAAATATATGGGAATATTCAAAATATATAAAATGATGATTATAGAAACCATTTTATTAAAATATAGGAAAAAGAGTTTGCTGTAATTATTTTCAACAGAAATGATTTTAAAGTTTTAATAAGCACTGTAAAATGCTATAGTGATCTTGTCATTTAGATGAATTTTCATTAAAGATTATATATGATAGCTAAAAGTGGCTTTGCTAAAACCATTTAGCAAACCATAGAACCATTTAGGCCTTCGTATGATCATTACTGTCCCCAGGCTTCCACATCTCTTTTCCCAAGTTGTTGATTCTCCCTTCTGGGGAAACAGATTCATGATGCATTCTTCTATAATTCTTCACAGATTTACTTCGAGCAGAAAATATTTACAAATCCAAGTACCTACTTTTGGGGACCACATTTATTCCCAGTATATATGCAAAACTTTAAAAAGGCAATATGATCAAGAGTAGAGGAAAGGGTTGACATAGAGACTGTTTTTTGTGAAGGTGAATTTGTGACAAGTCAGCTGACTACCATGGTGTATAGCAACTTAGCAACTTTTCTCGTGGAGAAAAATTACCTATAGATGAGTGATGTGAGTGATCGATAGGGAACTTGTATAAAATGTATTAAGGAGGCATTTAGTTATAGTACTATTGAAAGGGATGTGATTTTTAATCCAAAAAATGCAACTTACCAGGTATATAAAAAATTGAAATCACTAAAATAAACCAATACCCTTTAAAAATGGCTTAAAAAATGGCTAAGGCATATTCTAAATATGCCATTGGAAGAATACAAAATAAGCAGTATACTTTCCTAATCCAAAACACTATAACAATCACAAATTTATAATGATGACACTGTGGAACTGCCAAATGAACAAATATTTTCTAAACCAGATTAGCAAAGAGAGGTTTCACTTGGATGTAGTTTTAATATTATTTTCTCCCCCCCTTTTTTTGCAAATTCAAAAGAATTCATTCATAACCCTTTTTCCTACATAGTTTTCAGTCACTTGGAATGCATGTGTAACTAGAACATTTCCAAATCAATTTAAATCTCTTGTATATAATTCTGATTTTTGTTTTGCAGCCTCAGTGAAAAATCTCTATATTCAGAGCTAATATTTTCTTTCCCAAATGATCCTAGTGCTTGTATAGTTGCATGACTAGTTATTTTATTTCTTTTGGAAGGAGGCTTTGTGCTGAGAGACTTCTGTAACCTGTGTCTCACTTTCTCAATCCACGTCAAGCCTGAAATTTACTGGGAATTCATATTCAAAAGCATCTTCTGAACTAAGTGATACAGAGCTACTTTTAAAATTTCGATTTCTTACAAAATATTTTAACATATGTTAGAAATATTTTAAAAAGATTTAGAAATAATGTAACATGGAAGTTGTTAACAACATCAATATGATCCTTAAACCAGATGTTACTTTTGTTTACATGCTCATTTTTCTGATATTTGGTTTGGTTTCTCCTTTAGGAATGGCAGAATTCTATTCAGAAGAATGCAGGACTTGCATTTATTGAACTCATCAATGAAGGAAGGTAATTAATTTTACAATTTTTAGACAATTAATCCACGTACATTTTATTCCACTAGGCAACTGTTCTCCTACCATCTGTTCCAAAAATGAGTAAGAAAATATACTTGAGTTAAATAATTTATCACACAGGTAATTAAAAGAAACAAAGTTTAAGATATAAATCATATTTATTTTTAGGGTGGGGAAAAGCATCTATGAACTAAAGGAACGAACTTTATAAGGCTTCTGTAAGATTTGAGCCCCGTCTTACTGGGTAGTAGAGTTGTTTAACACAGATCAAGTGAACCCAGTCTGCAGTCCCATCTGCCACTCCATCTGTTTTCAAAGCCTTGCTCAGTATTTGCTCCCTCAGCCCATCTCAGTTCATGTGAAGCCATTTTACCTGAACATATCATGCTCTTGGATATCCCACTGAAAATGTGAAGAATGTTAAATATGGTCAGGTTAGGAGTTCATATGCCCCATTGTTAAGATGATGCTGTAAGTAAATTTGTGTTTGGGCCCATTATTATACTTATCACTTTAGGATAAACAGTTGTTCACTGTGATTTTTCCAGTACTTTATTGGCAGTGGATACATTGAGACAGATGTTAACTGTCACCATTTTGAGATGTATGGCTTCTGTCAGCCAATGACCTGCATCCACTACAATGTTTTTTCTATGCTATAACGTATTCTCTGGAAAATAACAACTGAATATTTGGCATAATCTACTTACTTCTTATTTGAAACTATATTTAATTAAGTTGATGATAAGGGAATAATGCTTACTGTATATAAAACTTCTCTTTGTCCAGGGAGATGTCATGAAAGAATATTTTACAAGATATTCTTTGAAAATTAGTTTATATATGGTAATGAAACCTATTTTTAAAAAGTTAAATGCTCTTTAGGATTCCTTTTTAGTAATAGTTTTCTCCTATCACTTTATTATAATGCAGAGACATAACCTCTGTTTTTATAATTCATTTTATTGTATATTCCTCACTTACATATTCCATGACTGAATTATTTTTAGTCATAATAACACATCTCTAGAAGTTAGAATAAGTTTTACATTCACCACAAAGCAAAAGATGCAGGGAAATAACAGTTTTCTTTTATAATATAAATGCGAATTTTACATAATAACAGCATACTATAGTTCTTATAAAACTATTTTGTGATAAAAATAGATCATGATTATTATCCATCTTAAGGGGATGAAAAATAGAAAAAAAAAATGTTGCCCAGACTATTCATTTTCATATCAGTTATAGAAATCTCTCAATTCACATACATGCTAATTTTGTCAATTTGTTTCTACTGTGAAGGAAGAAAACAGAAATTATCTTGTCGTCAGTAACTCTCTGAAGAGTTAATATAATTGAATTTTCAGCACTTAAGATTATAGCTATTGTCTTAGAAAAGAGAAGGGGGGAAAATTTGCTGATATCAGAGGTTTTAGTTTTGATCCTATTTTACTGTTCAGTGATAAAGGTTGGAGTTCATTTTATTTTGTTTTTTAGGAAAAAAGCTGGAATTATAGAAACCTTCAAAATGTTCACCATAATGACATTCGTTCTATTATAGATTTTTAAAAAATTTTTTTTCCAATTTATTTATTTTCAGAAAAACAGTATTCATTATTTTTTCACCACACCCAGTGCTCCATGCAAGCCGTGCCCTCTATAATACCCACCACCTGGTACCCCAACCTCCCACCCGCCCCCGCCACTTCAAACCCCTCAGATTGTTTTTCAGAGTCCATAGTCTCTCATGGTTCACCTCCCCTTCCAATTTACCCAAAAGCACATACCCTCCCCAATGTCCATAACCCCACCCCCCTTTTCCCAACCCCCCTCCCCCCAGCAACCCACAGTTTGTTTTGTGAGATTAAGAGTCACTTATGGTTTGTCTCCCTCCCAGTCCCATCTTGTTTCATTTATTCTAGTTTTTTACAAAACTTAACATATTCTTACTGCAGATCTAGCAGTTATTCTCCCTTATATCTTCTCAGAGGACTTGAAAACTTATGTTCATGTAAAAACCTGCACACAGATGTTTATACCACTTTATTCATAATTGCCAAAACATGGAAGCAACCAAGATGTCCTTCAGTAGATGAATGGATAAGTAGATACTCATTTATTGAGTATAATAAATGAGTATCTATTGTGGTATAACCAGATGATGGAATATTTATTATCTAGTGATAGTAAGAAGTGAGCCGTCAGAGTACCTGGGTGGCTAAGTCAACTAAGCATCTGCCTTCAGCTCAGGTCATGATCTTAGGGTCCTGGGATCTAGCCCCATATTGGGCTCTCTGCTCAGTGGTAAACCTGCTTCTCCCTCTTCCTCTGCCACTCCCCCTGCTTGTGCTCTCTGGCTCCCTCCCTCTCTCTCTCTCTCTCTTGCTCTCTCTCTGTCAAATAAATAAAATCTTTACCAAAAAAAAATGTATATATGAGCTATCAAAACATGAAAAGACATGGAGAAACTTTAGTTGCATATTACTAAGTAGAAAAAGCCAATCTGAAAACCTACTCTATGATTCCAACCATATACATTCTTGAAAAGACAAGACTTATGGAGACAGTAAAAAGATTAGTAGTTGCCAGGAGTTAGAGAGAAGGAAGGCATAAATATGCAGAACACAGAGGATTTTCAGGCCAGTGAATCTACTCTGTTTGATACTATAATAGTGGATACATGTCATTATACATTTATTGAAACCCATAGAATGTAAAACACCAAAAGTGTTAATACTGTATTAAGTGATAATATAGTGATATAGTGAAAGTGATAATACTATATTAAGTTAGGTTCATCATTTGTTACAAATGTACCACTCTGTTAGGGGATGGTGATAATGGGGTAAAGCCTGTGTGTGAGGAGGGGGTATCTGGAAAATCTCTATGTCTTCTACTCAAGGTTGCTGTGAACCTAAAATTCTCTAAAAATAGTCTATAAAAGTAAAAAAAAAAAAAAAATCCAGGAGGTTCCCAAAAAAAGTGTATACAAATAGAATGCTCTTCATTGAGAACTGAGAGATGGTTCTCTGTTCTCTGGGCCAAGGGAATGGTGTGATATCAAAGCCTGGAAGCAAGAGACAGCAAGACATGTTGCTGGACATCTCTTTTTAGTCAGCCAAGAGCTATTTAAGTGCCTGTTGTATACCAGCCATGTAAAGGCAATGTCATCCCTTCATGGCAAGGATCGCTGGCAAGAGTCATGCCATGAGGGGGTTTCTAAGCTATGCTAAGGGTGCTGTGGTAGAATTGAAGAGAACTAGGCATAATCCACACTGTGGCAAATGGACTTCAGGGGCTCTAGACTGAATTTAATCAGAGGTTCAGTAATCTCATTTAAGATGATGATGTCATAGACTGACTACTAGTGGTATGAGGAAGGAAGAAGTGGACAGAATTAAAGTATCCTTTAGAAATTAAGTCTAGAGAATTGCTGATAGATTGAAGTATGAGAGGGAAAAGAAGGAATCAAGGAAAACTTGATTTCTGGCTTTAAAGCTAGATAGTTTATACTCTAAGTATAGCTTACTTAGAACAATACAGAAGGAAGGACATGGTCTGGGTGGGAGATGGTTTCACCTTTGGCTACACTGATTTTGTAGCACCTGTGAAATCTCTGAGTGAAAATGTTGAATACACATCTTGAACGTGGGTCTCTAATTCTGCAAAGAGACAAGGAGAAGAGGGATTTGGATTTAGGCATCCTCAGCTTCTTTGTGTAAATGGTAGATAAGGATACAGATGTGATTCTCAGCAAACCTGTGTAGAGCGAACAGAGAACCTGAGGCCATTTTACTGCTGTTCCTGCTGGGAATCCTCTTTCCCCACAGCTGTACATTATTGGCTGTTTTCTGTCATTAGAAATCAGCTTAAATGTCACCCTCTCAGAGAGGCTCCCTTGACCCGTCTTATTGAGTTACCACACTTCCATCACATGGCTCTGTTTTAACATTTAGTAAGATCATCTCATATTATTTTCGTTGTCTACATCTATCTTCCCCACCAAAATGTACTTTCCTTAAGAACTTGTATCCTCTTCACTGATCTATTCCTGGTTTCTGGAATAATACCCAACACGTAGTTCACAATCACAAATATTTACTGGAGGAATGAAGGAAAGAATGGTGACTAGAATGTTTGAGATGAAATGAGCAGTCAGCAAAAGGGTTTTCGAGCTAGGATGAAAGAGCCCACCGGATTCAGTGATGAGGCTGTCAGTGTTGATTTCATTCATATGTATGCTGGTGAATTCCTGTGTGCTCAAATGCTGGGTAGAGGCCCAGGCCCTGCTGTAAGAGAGCTTACAGTCTCATGGGTACAACAGTCTTACAATTACTGATACAATAAATGTGCCAAAGTCAAGGGTACAATGGGGAGCAGATGATTCAGGGAATGATTTCTGAGAAGGTGGTGATTTCATGAGAGAACTGGGTTCAGGACCTAGGTTGTTCTGAGCTGAGTAATGTGTGGGAGATGAGTGTTGTTCGCACATAGAGCAACTCTAAGTAAGGAGTTTGGTCAAGAAGAGGATGGATAAGGTGATTGCTGGAGGTGGGTTTGAGGTAATGGGGTATTTTTTGGAAGAAAGGAAGAACTCAAGTATTTTTTTAAATGGTCACTGAATACATCTCATTTAGATAGAGGTACATGGCTTGACCCCTTGTGGAAAAGCACTGAGAAAAGAGGCAGACAGTTATGTTGGCGTCAGGTCTCAAAGGGGTTTTTGATGATACCTTCTGTCTTCTCTATGAAGTGACAGGTAGGACCATTTACTGAAAATGAAGAAAATTTGGAGAAGTAGGTGTCACATTTGAGAAGAAAGGAGATTGTTGAAAATAACCAGTGTAAAAGAACAAGGGAGAGAAAAGATAGGAACCTTGGGCCTCTGGTCCAGATGTTGGGGGGCCAGATGGAGACTGCAGTCTTTGATACTGGAATGTTTTCCTCAGCCGTCCACAGTACAGAGAAGATGGGCATTTCCTTTAAGACACTCATTTCTCATACTTCAGTGAAAAAACGTCTTCACTGAGTGCCAACCCTTGACCCCATCCCTGTAGGGTTATACAGCTATACCCCACCCCTATTCCAGATGAGGTGCCCTCCTGTGTTCTCATAGCACCTTCCAGTTGTCCTGGTGTGTACTTCCATACAGTGTTAGGGCCTGTTTTGTCATCCTGTGTTTTGTAGGGTTCTTTCCACAGTGCCTATTACAGCCCGTCACGTATGTGTATCATTTGTATGGCATTCAAATACTAGTTCTTGTATTGATAAACTGTCAGACTCTAGGCATGTAACATAATCTCCCTCTGACATCGTTTCATATCTGTAGAAGGGTGTAACACCTTTCTTGCCCATTTTCTCTGAAGGTTGGAAATAATATATGACATTTATTATAACTGCTGCAACACAGACTTTAAAAAAGGAAGTTTTATTATTGTTGTCATTACTTACAACATATATTCAGAATTTTGCTGACTCTTGACTTTATAGTTTGTTTCCTCTCCTTTCAATTTAGGCCTTTCTCTTTCATAAATTTGAACTTGGGAGTTTCAGGTAAAAAAATATCATACGAGATAGTTGAGCTGTAGTTATACTAAATACACATTACTCCATTTATCTGGCTTTTATTTGTTGAGGCCTCCTATTTGCTAAACACAAATTAAATTCTTTATACACTCTTATCTCATTTGCATGGACATACAGTCTTTTTCTTAACTTTTTCTAATAATTTAAAATGAAGCATATAAAAAAACACTTTCTCTTGGTCGTTAGAATATTAGTTTTTAATTTGTCCTTGTAGGAATGAAGTTAAAAATCTTTAAGTGGAAATTGTTATAAATGTTTATCCTACTTAACAGCTATACTCGTGAATATAATTCATCAATCATAGCTAGAGAAAGCAATTGTGCAGTTGTCTACAATTAACAGGACAAAAACAGTTGATGAATGTGCAGCTGAATTAAAGTACTCCCTAGGACAGGCTGAAATTATAAACTGGATCATTTAAAGGAATCTAACAAAGGATCTTTATAATTAAAACAAAGCAAGGTTAATGGGATGTAAAATTGCCTATAATATCTTGGCAATAATAATTGGAATTTAAATTATTAAAATATGAATTGAACTATAAAGCAAATAAGAAAGACATTTTTAAATTATCAATTTGAGTGATCCTTTGAAATGAATTTATCATTTGCCTAAAATAAACCTTCATCACTCTTTTGAAACCATATAAGATATAATATAAGAGCTAGTGTGTATTTGTGTTTGGTACTGAATTTAATGTAAGATTAGATTCCAATTTTTATTTTGTTCTTTAAAATAGTGAAAAATATATAGCTTGCATTTCTTAGTTTTTGAAAAGGAAAAGGATATTGCATCTTAACATAATTCTTTAGTAATTATATGGCCTTGATTTGAATATCTTCTTTAATTTAACAAATGCTATATAATAATTAAAACAGTAAGTTTTGGTTTGGCTTATGTAATAATCAAAGCAATAAAGTTTGAATTTATCTATTTGTATCTTTGATTTGGCAACATCTGTATTAAAAAAGAAAAAAAAAAACAATAACTTCCAAAACTGTAAGATAAGAAACTTTTTTTTCTTAGAGTTGAGATCCTGGTTTAATTTTGAATCAAGTACCCCTGAAAACTTCTGGAAAACAGAAGTTCCCAACCAACCTAATCTATATCTTTTCCTTACTATGTGTTACTCATTTTACTCATGTAATAGGTTTTTAAATCATGCTGAATTTTGCAAATGAACGAGGGGGGAAATCTTGTGCTTTTACAAAATTAATTGTATCATTTAAATAGTATTGCTAATTTATAGACTTAATTTTAGACATTGATTATAAATAAAATGTTTACCTACAACTAAGATAAGCAAGCTATGTAATAATGGCTAGATTTCAAGGAATAAGAAAATAAATTTTAGAATTTAGTCATCATAAACTTTATTTGAATTACATTTTAACCATGTTTAAAATATATCTGCATATGTGTATATATTGAGATTCTTTATGAGGACAACTTTTTAAATATGCTTTCCTCCTAGGCAACATTATTTTAACTTTGGTAAGAGTTAAGTAACAATTCACAAAACACTCACAGTTCTTTATATTAAAAGACAAACGGCAAGAGTGCTCAATTTTTAGTATATTCATTTATATAATGCCTTATTCCCTGCTTATTCTTATTTCTTAAAGACATTAATTTTTTTATTGTTGATCTTAGCTTACTTATTGCAGGAAAATTACTTCTGGCAGGAAAATCAAGATTCAGATGACCCATTTCTTTATAGGAAACCTTGATTCAGTTTCTATCCCATTCTGACATAACTCGGCGACAGAGGAACCTAGAATTGATGTTTGTGGGTCATATGTTGATTAAATAACAGGTATAGGCAAACTAACAGGTTGCTGGAGGGACCATGCTAACATGAAGGTACAATGTGTATGGCCAGTCCAAGGATATGCTAAAGGTAAAAGGTGAGCTGAAGGAATAGAATGAGCAAGCCTGGTTAGACAAGAGAATAGCCATGGCCTGAACTATAGATTTTAGTCTAGAAGCTCTTCCTAAGGTGCCAGGGGAATTTAAGTGTTGCATATAAGCTGATTTTTTTTCTTTTTTTTTTAATTGTGTTATTTTAGTCACTATAAAATACATCTTTAGTTTTTGTTGCAGTGTTCCAAGATTCATTGTTTATGCACCACACCTAGAGCTCCATGCAATACGTGCCCTCCATAATACCCACCACCAGGCTCACCCATCTCCCCACCCCCTCCCCATTAAAACCCTCAGATTGTTTCTCAGAGTCCACAGACTCTCATGGTTCATCTCCCCCTCCGATTTGCCCCAGTTCACTTTTCCTTTCCTTCTCTTAATGCCCCCCCATTATTCCTTACGTTCCACAAGTAAGTGAAACCATATGATAATTGACTTTCTTTGCTTGACTTATTTCACTCAGCATAATCCCCTCCAGTCCCATCCATGTTGATGCAGAAGCTGGGTATTCATCCTTTCTTATGGCTGAGTAATACTCCATTGTATATATGGACCACGTCTTTATCCATTCATCTGTTAAAGGGCATCTTAGCTCTTTCCACAGTTTGGCTATTGTGGACATTGCTGCTATGAAAATTGAGATACATATGGCCCTTCTTTTCACTACATCTGTATCTTTGGGGTAAATACCCTGTAGTGTAATTGCCGGGTCATAGGGTAGCTGTATTTTTAATTTTCTGAGGAATCTCCACACTGTTTTCCAAAGTGACTACACCAACTTACATTCCCACCAACAGTGTAAGAGCATTGCCCTTTCTCCACATCCTCTCCAACATTTGTTGTTTCCTGCCTTGTTAATCTTTGCAATTCTAACTGGTGTAGGGTGGTATCTAAATGTGGTTTTGATTTAATTACCCTGATGGCCAATGATGATGAACATTTTCTCATGTGTATTCTATAGGCTGATTATTTTTTTATAAATAATTTTTTTAAAGATTTTATTTATTTATTTGACAGATATTACAAGTAGGCAGAGAGGCAAGCAGAGAGAGAGAGGAGGAAGCAGGCTCCCCACAGAGCAGAGAGCCCAATGCGGGGCTCGATCCCAGGACCCTGGGATCATGACCTGAGCCAAAGTCAGAGGCTTTAACCCACTGAGCCACCCAGGTGCCCCATAGGCTGATTATTTTTCATGTTGGTAAAGGGAAAGCCCTTTACCTATTCTTTAGTTATCGTTGTATAGACCAACATCTGACAAACCAGAATACTTCTTTTATGATATGACTGTTATAAAGGGTCACAGTCCAAGCTGGAAGAGGAATAAGAAAAAGTTCATTGTTTATGTTTGCATATATTAAATATTTAGATATTTATAAAAAACATGAGCAGACTTATGAGCAGACTTCAAAACAGTCCATTATTCATTCAAAGTCTAGATTTTTTTCATTCCTAGCACAAAGAAAAACAATAGACTTACTCTTAGGAGTAGATTGATTTTAAAAACTATTTAATATTTCTACCCAATATTTAAGGAAAAACTAATACCAATTATACTCAGTCTTTCAAAAATAGAAGAGTAAGTAATACTTTACATCTCATTTAGTGTGATTTCATCATCTTGATAATAATAACAATTACAAGAAATAAAATTACAGATCAATATCCATTGTAAACATACGTGCAATATTAATTGCCCTTATAAAAATTGTCAAATTAAATCTATATGAAAAGAGTTATATCATAAGCAAATGGTGTTTATTCCAAGGATGCAGAGTTGGTTTCAGATTCAAAAATATCTATCAATGTAATACACCATATCAACAGATTAAAAAAGAAAAAAGTAAGGGTATTTTAGTAGACATAAGAAAAACATTTGAAAAATTCAACATATATTCATAAAAAACTCTCAGCAAACTAGACGTTAAACTCCCTTAATGTAATAAATGCTATCTACAAAAAAACATACAGCTAACATCCTACATAATGGTGAAAGACTTACATGATTTCCCATTAGATCAAAAACAAGGCAAAGATGTTCTCACTCACTATTTGTATTCAGTATTGGACTGGAGGTCATGGCCAATTCAGTTAGGCCAGTAGAAAGTTCTAAGGTGGCTGAGAAAAGGTATTATAATAAGTGAATTTAACAAAGTTGCATGATGATATGAGGTCAGTATTCAAAAATCAATAATAATAATGTGTATTTATAATATATGTGAAATATTAGAAGCTTAAATAAAGCAAAACCATAATGGTATCAAAAATAACTACTTAGGGTTGTTGTACTTAATAAAATTTGTGAAAGATCTATATGATAAAAACTACAAAACATTTTTGTAAAAAAAATTAAAAATAAAGAAATGCAGAAATATGTATCCATGGATCAGAGGACCTAACATGGTTAATATGTTAGTGCTCCCCAGACTGGTCTGTAGACTCAAATCTAATCAAAATTCCAGCAGGCAATTTTAGTTTTCTTGGTAGAAATTAATAAGCTGATTTTTAAATTTCTGTGACAATACAAAGGACCTGTGATAGCGAAAATAAAAACGAACAGAGTTGAAGGATTGGTATAAAGATAGGTATATCAATGGAAGGGAAGAAAAAAGATCTTACAACTCAGTAATAAAAAGACAAAGTACCCAATATAAATCGGGCAAATGATTTTTTTTTCCAATTTATTTATTTTCAGAAAAACAGTATTCATTATTTTTTCACCACACCCAGTGCTCCATGCAAGCCGTGCCCTCTATAATACCCACCACCTGGTACCCCAACCTCCCACCCCGCCGCCACTTCAAACCCCTCAGATTGTTTTTCAGAGTCCATAGTCTCTCATGGTTCACCTCCCCTTCCAATTTTCCACAACTCCCTTCTCCTCTCTAACTCCCCATGTCCTCCATGCTATTTGTTTACAGACCATCAATCCATGTTTCTCTGCTTCTATTATTAGAAGTTAAGTAGACTAAAATGGCTTGAAGCAAGCCTTCTTTCCTTTAGTCACTGCCACATCCCTGATCTTGAGCAGCTGGTATTTCTCAATTCACCAAGTCCTATTCCATTGCTTTTCAGACTTGTATTCTTGTTAGCATTGACTGTCCTTCTGGACATTACAATTTGGAGCTGTTTACCTGGAAGCCCAAAATTTAAGCTAGGAGATTGATTATTTGACCCAGGTTTAACCCTAATAGGAGTGAGTCTTCTGGTCAATATTTTTGAAACTATTTTCTTGACCATTAATAGTGCATGAAATCAATTTAATGGGTTACCGCTATCAGCATTTTCCAAAATAGAAAATAGTAAATAATAGAAAAAATAATTGGGTGTATTATCTGTTCAGGTAAATATTGTTTGCTAAAGTGTTTGTTGTGTGGGTATGTGGGGTTGTGATATGAAGTATATTTCTCGTATTTTACTTTGAGACACAGTTTAAAAGTCACTCTTCTAAGCTGAATTGACAGTTTTTGTGCCTTAAAACAACCGTAACATACCCTATTCTAATAGCAATGTTTCTAAATCCATATTAAACTATAATCTCAGTAAGTTATACAAATCCTTCATACTGGTATTAGCTTGTTGAGACTGGTTTTACATAGAAGAGTAAATAGCTAAGCAACCTATGACCGAAGAGATTGGAAAGGAGAAAAGTAGGAGATTTTATATAAATTGACCATTTTGGCCTTTGAACAAATCAAAAGTAACTCCCTTTGCATGTGTACCGTACAAGTTGATTTACTTAATCTAGTGACCAAACTAGTATTAGAATACCTGGGGACTCATCTTAAGAAATGACCCTAACCTACAATGTTAAATACATGTATATATGCCCTTTGTAATCCTTCTAGTGGTGTTATTTCTGAGCTAGTTAACTTGGGGATTGATTTTGGGATTGTGCAAATAAATGAAGTTAACTAAGCAGTGCCATATTCCCCACGTGAAGAGAGAGACATGGAGATTTCTAAGAAATCATATCCAGACTTTCCCATCATTTACACTGTGTGAACTCAGTGGTCCTCAAATGTCAATGTGCTTTAGTATCACAGGGATGTTTATGAAACATGTAGATGCTAGGGTCTGACCTCAGACCTGTGCAGTCAGTATCTCTGGATAGGAGTTATATCACCATTTTTAATGTGTTCTGCAAGTGATCAGTACACCAAATTTTGTACACCAAAATGTACACCAAAATTTGAGAACTATGAGAACTACTACACTTTATTCATTCATCTTAGGAGTCATCTAAAATTATCACCATCTTTACACATAACTGGAAACATAAATATAATCATAAGCTAAGTGTTTTTTTCCCCTATGCTTCACTAAGGAGTATAATAACTATTTAGGTTCATGGCAGATTATAATATAAATTTCTACCTTTATGTCTTTGAAATGATAGACTTACTTGAAGCCTCAAGTAGGTGATAAGAAAATGAATCTTCATCCAACATAATTACTTAATTTCCAGGGCTTTTTTCATAACAGTTAATTAGGCAAGGGGGTAGGTTTCAACCAGTGCTAATTCCCTCTCCTCACTGCCCTTTCTCTCTTTAATGCCTCCCTTCCATTTCTAGTCCTTAGATGTCAATCTCAAACTCCGAAATTGTCCTTTAGGTTTTATCTTCCTTCTTTCTACGTTTCCCAAATCAAAACTCCAGTTTTCTAGGGAATCTGAGACAAGGGTAAGTCTGATTATATTTGTATAGAATAGGTTTTCATATAGTAAGTTGATCTAAAAGCATGAATAATTCGTAGATCTTATTCTCTGGGAAAGATTTAGTGTTTTAAAAGAAAAACTTGATACTGTATGTAATTTTTTTTTTTCTAACAGCCGTAGAGAGAGAGAGTTTTCAAGTCTCTAATGTCTGTTTTTCTACTTTTCTTTCCTTTGCACCAAAGAAACACTCAGGGTCGTCCACTACAGAGACCCCCTACTATGCCCCAGTTTTCTAATCTTTGTATTTTACCAGTCATATAATTGAGTAAATTGGGTCTTGCCTAAAAAAATACAAAGTTTTATGAGTAGTACAGTTCATAACTAATATGCTGACTTACAAATCTAGGTCTGAATATGCAGAATCAGTTTGAGAGTCCCACCACAAACTGATGTGGGGATTCATAAACAAATTTCAAGATCTGCCATTGTTTTTCCTTCTTAATGAATGTAAAAGAACCAATGTATCAATGTGTACCTTTTAGAAAAGTGAACTACTATGGGGGGGCACATAGTACATATCAGACGCTTCACAAGTGTTCTCTCACTTGTGCTCATCACAACCCTATGAGCTGTTGTCCCTCCTTAAAGAAAATGTACTTTTGGGGAATGTAAGGAAGTTAAAGTCAGAGATACACTTCTCAGGAACAACATAGTATTTATTCTGCTATTTTCATAAGGTGAAGACTTGTTGGCACTAAAATATTTCAGGAACCAGTAGAGCCCAAAGTTTGTAAACATTTTCTAAAATTTTTTAAAATTTAAAATTAAATTATAGGGTTTTTCTAGATTTTTAAACAGTTGATTTTTTAAAGACTTTGTTTATTTATTTGACAGAGCACAACCAGGGAGAACAGTAGAGGGAAAAGCAGGCTCCCCACGGAGCAGGTAACCTGACTTGGAGCTCCATACCAGGACACCTGGGGATCATGACCTGAGCTAAAGGCAGATCCTTAACCAACTGAGCCACCCAGGTGTCCCTAAATAGTCTATTAAAGAGTATCATACAGGAAACAATTGAGCTTCTCTGACCCAACCAGACTCTACCTTGCAGTGTCACCAGAATCTCTATGCCAGATTGTGGGGCCAAACGCAATTCTGCTCCTATGCTGTGTGACCACTTAACTTCCATTTGGAGTCTGTCTTCTTGGCTAAATAAATCAGGATCTAAAAATCTAATCTTACAGTTTGGACATACATTTTTTCCCACAGTTTATAAGATATCTGAAATAGTACACCCTCATTTTCCAATCAGGAAACTGAAACTCAGACACAAGGAAAATTGCTCAATTCATAATACTGATAAAAGGCAGAACCTAAATATAAACTAGATTTGCTTTTGTCCCCTCATTCATCATAAATAATGGAATACTAATTTTTCTGACCTCTTGTATTGCTTTTTCTATTGATTTTTTTCTTTCATCAAATTACAGAGCTTATATTTAAAATTCAGTATCTGTTAATCTCAAGTCAAAGACAAGCAATTATATTATAACAATACTGCATAAAATTGGATTCTTTCTAGAATATCATATTTTGTCCTACTGATATCTGTTCCATTTAGAATAGATTACTTTGTTTTGTCTCTTGACTTCTTTCCTATATCCATGACAACTCTTGTCTGTTTCAAAAATAGGAATAAATAGGATTGATCAAATTGATGGGGTTTTTTTCTATTTCCATAAGGGCTACTTGGAATGCCTGGATGGCCGTTGGTTAAGCATCAGACTCTTGATTTTGGCTCAGGTCATGATCTCAAAGTTGTAAGATGGAGCCTTGTGTTGGACTCTGTGTTGGGCATGGAGCCTATTTAAGATTCTCTCCATCCCTCTCCGTCTGCCTCTACCCCACCTCTCTTTTTCTTTAAAAAAAAAAAAAAAAGAAGATGATGATGAAGATAATTTCTTTCATTTTCTGTATTATATAGATACTATGAGGAAGAAAATGTTCGGTAATAGATATTTCTGAGTTACCCTGCATTTTTTATTTATACCATTTTCTGTGTGCTAAATGTACCATAGTATTTCATGGTGTTAAAAAATTACCTTAATATTAAAATTCTATTTCTTCTTTGCCCCTCCTTCTCATATAACATATTTGTGTATTCATTCAGTCATTTATCCATTTAGCCATATGTTACTGGTGAGTCCATATTTCATACCAGGTACCTTGCAAATCATGTTGGCCTTAGAGATGAATAGGCACTGTACCTAATTTTATGAACTTCACAGTCTAAGAGAGAAAAAGTACATAAAACAATGTGATAAATATTATAATGCCAGCACATTTGAGAAATTGGAAGGTCTTTTAGCTTTTTTGGGAGGAGGGGGTGAAAGAGTTACAGGAAGAAATGGCACTTTTTGAAGTCCTGAAAGAGTGTGAGTTTTTAAAAGAGCTCCAAAGATTGTTTTCTAGGACATGGAATAAGTACGTTAAAGAGGCAGTAAGATTAGAAAATTAGACTAATATCTGTATATAGTGAGTCTAACTATTATCTTATCTATTGAGTAGACATTTAAGAAATTTAAGTGTAGATAACACTAATGGCAAAGTGAAAAAAGCTGTATTGATGGAATATTATTTAGCCATCAAAAGGAACAAAGTATTTATACATACAACAACATGGATAAACCTGAAAAACATTATGGTACTAAAGCATCCAGACACAAAAAGCCATATATTATATGATTCCATTTATGTGAAATGTCCAGAATAGGTAATTCCATAGATATGGAAAGAAGATTAGTTACCAGGGGGTGGAAGGAGTAAGAAAGGGGAAATTGGAACTACCAATAGGTAAGGGGAGTTTTTGTTTTAGTGTTGTTTTTATTGCAATATAACATAATGCAAATTTAAGGTATATAACATATTAACACATTTATACATTGTAGTGTGATTGCTATCATAGTGATAACTAACACCTCTATCATATTATATAATTATCCTTTCTTTTTAGTGGTTGGAATCATTAAGTTCTAGTCTCCTAGCACAGTTTATTAAAATAAAATATTGTATGGTCAATATAATGTGAAATTTTAGATCTCTAGGGCTTATTCATTGCAAGTCTATAACCTTAAACAATATCTGGCCTACACCTCCATCCCCCATCCCCTGGAACTATCATCTTACTCTCTGCTTTTAGGAGTTTCGGTTTTTTTAGATTCCACATATAAGTTATATCGTACAATACTTGTCTTTCTTTGTCTGGCTTATCTCAATTGTATAAAATGCTCAAGGTCTTGAGCATTTGGCAGGACATCCTTCTTTCTTGTGGCTGAATGATGTTCCCATTTTGTGGCTGAAAGATGCTCCTTATCTTCTTTATCCATTCATTCATTGATGGACACTTAGGTTGTTTCCATTTCCTGGCTATTCTGAATAATGATGCAGTAAACATGGGAATGCATGTATCTCTTTGATATTCTGTTTTCTTTTTCTTGGTTGTATTCCCAAAAGTGAAATTGCTATATCATCTTGATGTAGAGTTTTTAATTTTTTGAGGAACCTCCATATTGGTTCCATAGTGGTTGAACTAATGTACATTCCTACCAACAGTATACAGGTGTTCCCTTTTCTCCACATCCTTGCCAACCCTTGTTATCTCTTATCTCATTGTGGTTTTGATTTGCATTCCCCTAGTTATTAATGATGTTGAGCATCTTTTCATGTACCTGCTTGCTATTTGGATATCTTCTTTGGAAAAAATATCTAATATGGGGTTTTTTGAGGAATGATGGAAATGTTCTAGAATTAGATAGTGCTGATCATTGTACAACATAGTGAATATACTAAAAACCACTAAAGTATACATTTTTAAATGGCATTAATGTGAAATATATCTGAATTTTTAGAATGCTATAAAATTTAAGGTAAAATAAAATTTAGTGATAACCAGAATCTTAGAGTTTACCACTGAGAGAATGGCCACTACTTAATTTATAGTGTGTACATGTCAGATTCAAAGAAATAATCTCAGAAAGACAAAGAGACAAAAAATGTGCAAATAAATTGTATTTATGTAATAAACATGCATATACATCTAAAATAGGGATTGGTTTTTCAAAGTGATAATGATATATAATTTGTGAGTTTGAACTGGACAATATTGGACAATAATGTGTAAGACAAAAATTGTTAGGTCATATTGTTGTAGAAGACAGTTACAGTATTAATTTTATACTTTGTTAACTATACCTGATAAAATTCCAAGAATAACAGTGAAAAGAATTGCATAAACACAATTCCAGTTAGTGAAAGGAAAAAAATGAGAATAAAACAAAACATTAAAAAACTGAGACTCGGGCGCCTGGGTGGCTCAGTGGGTTAAGCTGCTGCCTTCGGCTCAGGTCATGATCTCAGGGTCCTGGGATCGAGTCCCGCATCAGGCTCTCTGCTCAGCAGGGAGCCTGCTTCCTCCTCTCTCTCTCTGCCTGCCTCTCTGCCTACTTGTGATTTCTCTCTGTCAAATAAATAAATAAAATCTTTAAAAAAAAAAAAACAAAAAAAAAACCTGAGACTCACAGAAATATTGTGTTAGAAATAAGTACATTGTATAACAATGTGCACAATTAAGGCAAATAGACAATAATTTCCATTAAGAACAGAATTTGTGAGGTTTTTTTTTTAAAGATTTTGTTTATTTGACAGACAGAGATCACAAGTAGGCAGAGAGGCAGGCAGAGAGAGAGAGAGGGAAGCAGGGCCCCCGCTGAGCAGAGAGCCCCATGTGGGACTCGATCCCAGGACCCCGGGATCATGACCTGAGCTGAAGGCAGCGGCTTAACCCACTGAGCCACCCAGGCGCCCCAAGAATTTGTGAGTTTTAATTAATTTTATGTTCTATTTACTAAAGACATTCCTGAAACCTAAGGAATGTTAAAAGTAAAAAGATAGACAAGGATATGGTGGACAGTAACCAAAACAAAGCTTACACAGGTATGCTAAGATACAAAATAGGTTTTAATATTCATTAATATTAATATTCATTAATATTAATGAACCAGGTCATATAGTTTTTAAAAAATTGATTTTATCAGTAAGGTACTACCAGTCTATACTTTTATGTTTCATAAAATAGCATCAAAATATGCAAGGCAAAAATAGATGGAACATCAGGAAGAAAATGACAAATCTTCCACCTTAATGATTTTAATACTCTGATATCAATCATCAAAATATCCTTCACACAAAAAAATTAACAAAAACATACAGGATTGGGGGCATCTGGGTGGCTCATTTGTTAAGCATCCAACTCTTAGATTTCTGCTCTGGTCATTATTTCAGGGTTGTGAGATCAAGCCCTGCATCAGGCTCCATGCCTACCTTGAAGCTAGCTTGGAGCCTGCTTAAGATTCTTTCTTTCCCTTTCTCTCTCTCCCCTACCTACCTCCTGCCAAAAAAAAATAAAGGAGAAGAAAAAAGAAAGAAAGAAAAGAAATACACGAGATTTGAGTGACATAAGTTAGCGGGTTTGATATTATTGTTAATCAGTGGGAGAGTCTGCATTGTGTGAATGAAGGTCTCCATTCTTGGATTCCCCACAAAAAGATATACTTGAGGATGGGTGCTCCAATAAAGACAGCCAGAAGGAAAGCAGCAAGCACAAAGTAGTTTGGGGATTGGATATTTGTTGGGTCTTTCTGGGCCGGTAGGAGCTGTTTTGTCGAGTAGGGTGATCACTTACGGACACTACTTCCAGTCATTTGGGGGTTGGGAGGGGTAGTTTTTGACCCTACACAGTTTGTACTGGAATCATCATGGCAGCTTTTCTCCATTGGGGGCTGTGCTATAACTGCAAAGCAAATGCATTGTAATGAGTTTAGGGGCTACCCTGGGGCAGAGGTAGAAGAGGAGAGGGGCATGCTCCATACCTGAGGCTCTTGGTCTGTTAGTCCCGAAGTCTTAGAAGCTTCAAGGTCAAGATGTTGTACCCTTGGGCTTCTAATGTGAGCCCTCTATCACCATCCTTGCTTCTACCTCAGGTCTCTATCATTCCCCCTCAAGGTCTTGGGAGTTTGCCTCCAGGCATTCCTTCCACTGTCATATCTAGCTTTTTCCTAACATTATAGGCATGTATAGAACTTTGTGCCAACCATAAAGAATACATATTCACAAATAAATGAGTCACATTAATGGAGTCTGATGACACAGCCAGATCATCTCATCAAAATTTTAAGAGTTAGTGTTACCGTGATATCTGATAGCACATTTACATTTAAAGGCAAGAAGAAAACTAACAGCCTCATAATTATAGAAAAAATTTAAATATCTAAGTAATTTATATTTTAAAGAAAAATCAGAAGAGAAAAATATTTGAAACTAAACAGTAATGAAAATGCTAAATACTAAAATGGATATAATGCAAGAAAAATGGAATTTGACGATAAATGTGTAGCTTTAAAAGCTTATATTAGAGAATAAGCCTAAAACTAAGGAGCTGAATCACCAGCTAAAAAAATAATGTCCCAGTTAGAAAAAACAGAATAAGCCGTCACAAAGTAGAAGGAAGTTGATAATAAAGACCAGAAATCACTGAACAGAAAAATAAGTTACAATAGAGTGGATGAACAAATACAAAGTTTTTTTCTTTAAATAATAATAACACAGGCAAACTATCCCAAGATTGATCAAGAACAAAACAGAAAAATAAACATCAGAAATTTAAAAAAGAAACATAATTGTAGATAAAACAAACTTGGAGGGGTGCCTGGGTGGCTCAGTGGGTTAAAGGTTAAAGCCTTGGCCTTCTTCTCAGGTCATGATTCTAGGGTGCTGGGATCGAGCCCTGCATGGGGCTCTCTGCTCAGCAGGGAGCCTGCTCCCCCCACCCCGCCTGCTTCTCTGCCTACTTGTGATCTCTGTCTGTCAAATAAATAAATAAAATCTTTAAATAAAAAAAAACAACTTGGAAAAGATAATGAGGGTGCTATCAAAGTGTTTTACCATTAAAAATAAAAATTTTAATGAAATGGGAAGATTCCTAGAAAATATATAAGTTCTAAAGACTAACAAGTAACAAAACCCTAAAATTCTAAGTATGAAGGAAATTTAATCAGTAAAAATTCTTCCTACAGTAATAGTTTAAGTATATGCTACCAAATGTTCAAATAAAACACTGTTCCAACCATATACCAACTGCTAGAGAACACAGAGGGAATGCTCTTAATTCATTCTTTGAGGACTGTTTAATCCTGACTACAAAAGCAAACAAGATGTGTGGGAGAAAGGAAAATCACAAGCCAGTCTCCATTATTAATGTAGATGTGTGAATCCTAATTAAAATATTTGCAGAACTAAGTCCAGCCGTGTATAAAGATATACTGTGTCTGTGGGAGTGGAGAACTGGGGAAGGGAGAAGGGGGAAAGTTAACCCAGGAATGCCAAAGTTGTTCATTATTGTAAAATTCCGAAAAATGTCTTTGATTTATCCTATTAAATCCTTATTATCCTCTCAGTATGTTCAGACGCACCCAATAAAATTCAACATTCATGATTTTTAAAAAAATAGTCTTAGCAAATGAGAAACAGAAAAGGATTTTCTTAATCTGAAAAGAGTGCAGAAAACATGCCACTTTATTTCTAAAACTTAAAAACAAGTTAATCTGGGCAACATATTTTGCCATATACATAGATTAGATTAAACGATGAAGAGGCAAGAGAATGATAAACATGAAGTGCAGCAGAGTGGTTAATAAATGTGTGTGTTTATGTGTTAAATATATATCCAAATCACTACAAACATACCTTCGAGTAAATACAGTATTTTTTTAAATAAAGAAAAAATTTAAGTGAATAAAGTTAGAATACTAAAGACATTTCTGTGGACTCTCAAAACATGAGTAAAAGAAATTGGCTGTGAAAAAGAAATAGAAATTTCATCTTCAATGAAATTTGGTTTTGTGAGTTTCCTCAACAGTCCAGATATAGGACAGAGGAGGGAGACCAATGTCTTAATCTAGGGAGGCCTGAGCAATTGTAGCAAGTAGATAAGAATTGAATGGCAGTGCCAGCAAGAAAGTAGTTACAACATGGAACTACGGGATGGCAAGTTCAATGGGAAAAGAAGTGAATCTGAGTGGTGGAAGAAGGATTAAGAGAAAATAGAGGGATTAAACAAGTGCAGTTAGAAGAATTCAGAGCTTGTTTTTGCCTGGATCCAGGGGAGGGACAAATAAAGGCAAGAGAGAACAATAAGTGTAGGGAGGTTGTAGCCAGAAAGTAGATTGTTGGAGTTTAAAGATGTAGGAAGTGAAGACAATTAGGGCCAGTAGAGTGATTTCCTGAAATGAAGTAGAATTGAAGTTTCTAAAGGAATCATAGATTTAGGTATTTTTAGATCCTGTTAAAAAGGGACAAGGAATTGTGATATACTCTGGGGAATGGTTTTCCCTGCGGATAATGAAGTTACCCAGAATGATTAAGTCAACTAAGATTCCTTCTCTCCATGGAAGTAAAACAACCTATGTTAGTTGATGTGTAACCCATAAGTATGTTCATTGATGCAGAACTCATTAGTGTCAGAGCAGAGCTAGGAGGACAGACTGACTTTCAGATAATTGATACAATTTCTCTGGTGTTTCTGAGGTAAGAGTCTTCCCCACCCCTGCCCCTCTCTGCCACCATGCCTCTTTGCTTTACCAATCCACTGTTTTGCTCCTGGGGAGTCCTACCTATTAACTGCCAGACCCAGGGCCTCTCCCTCCCTGCTGTCTTCTGTTAATCTATTTAAGTTTTGTAATCCACACTAATTTGCACATATTAGATTTCCTCCTGGCTTTCTTCAGCTTTCATGCACTAGACAAAGCCATTGAACAGAATATTCCTGTATTTCACATCTCTTTTCTCTTTTGAAGCCAGCCTAACAAATATAGACCAATTATTTCATCAAAACTTAATATTCAGAGTTTAAGTTACAGTCTTTTTTTAACTTATTTTCTTTTTCTACCTCCCTCAGTGAATTGAAGATTATCTGTATGATTTTTGCCTTCTAACATTATAGAGAAGTCTGAGCCTTTTTTCCAAGTATTGTGGTTTCTAACAGATTCCCCTAACCTTTTTGTTCTTTGAATAATTTTTATTATCATTAACTTTTGTTCTAAAAATTAAGAAAATATTCCCATTGGAATGTGCCTGTGTTCCTCTTAAGTAACTGGAGAGAATATTGCTGCATGTTTCCAGGTGATATTTCCACTTACTCTGCTGCTATGCAAGATTTTAATTGTGCCTGTGTCATACGGTGGGAAGTCCCTGCTGGTCTGAGAGTGATAGCGATTATTTACCTTAAATCTCCTCATGGAGTGATGATGTCAGACCACATATGGACTTTGGGGGAATAGGTTTTTTACTGAGAACTATCTTGAATTCAGTATCTACATTACTGCCTTACGAAATATAGAGATCATTCACCTGCTGATTTTTATAGAAATGCTACACAGTTATCGCACATAATTTGGTGAAAAGATAGTAAAACTTACTGCTATGTAATTCAATTTTAATATACTTCAAAGAAGAAATAAATTCAGTACTGACTCACTTCCAAGACATATTATAGAGCTTTTACAAATTATATTTAAGCAATAATTTAGAAATATCAGGATGCTCAGTAATGGTTTTTTGTTTGCTTATTCATATTTATCAGTGAAAAAGATGAGTTTGCTGTGGGTAGACAATGTAGTGAACAATATAGGAATAGTTACTAGGAGTTGCTCTTTAGTATATACAAAAGTTAAAACGAGGTTCAATCTTTCCCATTCTGATTAAAATTTACAACAACTTGAGCAAGAAAAAAATGATAATTCATTTCATTAATGAGCAGTGGAAATAAAGAACAGCAGTCTTAAAAACAGCACTCTTGTTAAAAATCTAAGTAGAGAAAAAACTGGACCATGAATGGAGGTAAGTATTCGAATTGAATCTTGAAAGGACATAGGTAAAAGAATAGACATTATTTTGTAAGTTTCCCTTAAAGAAAAACCCAGAAAGACTTAAGGGTAACTTCAAATGTCCTTCGGTTATTATTTTGTTTTGTTTTGTTTTGTTTTCCTTTATTGCTATGTAACTTCCTTACTTTTTTTTTATGTAATGTAAGTCACCATATAATAATTCATTAATTTTTGATGTAGTGTTCCATGATTCATTGTTTACATATAACACCCAGTGATCATTGCAATACATGCCCTTAATACCCATCACCAGGCTAACCCATGACCCCACTCCCTCCCCTCTGAAACCCTCAATATGTGTCCCAGAGTCCATAGTCTCTCGTAGTTCATCTCTCCCTCTGATTCCCCACCTTCATTTTTCCCTTCCTTGTCCTGATGTCCTCCATGCTAACATTCAAGGAAAAAAAAAAAGTTTTTTAATCCCTCCTACATGTTCTATGTATATGCTAATGTATTTCACATCTTTTCTTTGTATTTTTTTTAAAGATTTTATTTATTTATTTATTTATTTATTATTTTCAGCATAACAGTATTCATTATTTTTGCACCACACCCAGTGCTCCATGTAATCCGTGCCCTCTATACTACCCACCACCTGGTACCCCAACCTCCCACCCCCCCGCCACTTCAAAACCCTCCGATTGTTTTTCAGAGTCCATAGTCTCTCATGGTTCACCTCCCCTTCCAATTTCCCCCAACTCCCTTCTCCTCTCTATCTCCCCATGTCCTCCATGCTATTTGTTATGCCCCACAAATAAGTGAAACCATATGATAATTGACTCTCTCTGCTTGACTTATTTCACTCAGCATAATCTCTTCCAGTCCCATCCATGTTGCTACAAAAGTTGGGTATTTGTCCTTTCTGATGGAGGCATAATACTCCATAGTGTATATGGACCACATCTTCCTTATCCATTCGTCTGTTGAAGGGTATCTTGGTTCTTTCCACAGTTTGGCGACCGTGGCCATTGCTGCTATAAACATTGGGGTACAGATGGCCCTTCTTTTCACGACATCTGTATCTTCGGGGTAAATACCCAGTAGTGCAATGGCAGGGTCATAGGGAAGTTCTATTTTTAATTTCTTGAGGAATCTCCACACTGTTCTCCAAAGAGGCTGCACCAACTTGCATTCCCACCAACAGTGTAAGAGGGTTCCCCTTTCTCCACATCCCCTCCAACACATGTTGTTTCCTGTCTTGCTAACTTTGGCCATTCTAACTGGTGTAAGTTAGAACTGCCTGTCAAATAAATAAATAAAATCTTTAAAAAAGAGAGAGAGAGAAGAAAAGGTCTTCAAAGGATATTGCTAAGTGAGAAAAGCTAGGTACAGAAAAGACTGTATAATATACTAACAATAGTGTAAGGAAGTTGGGGGGGAGAATGTATTTGTATTATGTATTTTTAAAAGTCTCTGAAAACATGCAAGAAACTAATAACAAACGGTGCCTGATGTGTTTGGAAATCATGTGTCTAGGTGATAAAGGGAGGCTTTTCACTATGTCTTACTATAATTTTTCAAAACAATTTGAATATTCAAATAACTTTTTTAAATTTGTTTAAAATGAAATTTATAGATTTCCTAATATATGGCCATCTAGATTTTGTGTGAAAACTTACTTCTATGATAGTGAATTCTGTTGTTTTAACCATTTACTTCAAAGGTGGTGAATTCTGTTTTAACCATTTAAAACACTGTCGAAAAGCCTTGATTCTTTTGCATTAACTACATCAAATTAAGTGAATCATTCTTTCACAAGACACACAGTACTTACCACACAGAGGCATTGTTGTAACATTTTTATGGTATATTTCTGTATTTCAAATGTCTTTGAATTATAATTTCATCTATCTTAATGTCATAATGTAACTTCAAACTTTATGCATAATATTTCAAATACTGAAACTTGATTATTAAAAAGTAGTATTAACTGAAGCTATTAAGAATAATAATTCCAAAGATATCTTCCTTTTTAGATTACTATGCCATGCTATGAAGGACCATATAGTTCGTGTTGCAAATGAAGCTGAGTTTATTTTGAACAGACAGAGAGCTGAGGATGTACATAAACATGCAGAGTTTGAGGTAAGGTTTTTATAAAGAAGGTTTTTATAAAGAAGGCTTTTTATAAACTGTTTTAAAGCAGTTCTTTTTTTTTTTTAAAGCTTTCGTAAATGCCAAACACAGAGCACTAATTTTTACCTCATTTACAACATGCAGAAATTCTTCTTACAATATGCCTAACCCTTTGGTAGACTGAAGTTGTTCTGATGTACTCTTAAAGGCAAATAAGATTTTATGATGCAATTACTTTAGTAATTTTTAAACTAGTTTATGTATCATTTAGAGATGGGCATATCAAGTTGTTATATGAAGAACCTCAGTTTTACCAAATATTCCATAATTTATTATTTATCAATATATCCATCTTTAGAGTGACTGAAGATCACTTCAGTTGTCTTATTGTTAGAATCGATACTTCACTGACAACTTAAGCTTTGCTATTATATGATATACATGTAGATCTAATCATATATTGGGAATAGAATAATTTTAAAATCCTCAAAATACCTTGGCTAAAGAAAAAAATTATCATTTCTATTTCACGTGCAAAAACTAAAGTGTATTGAGATATTGTATATTCTATACTAATAGGTTTTATAAAAATATTTTTATATTTCCAGCATGTTAACAATTATTTGCCATTATTTGAATTGCTTCAATTCAATATCTTGATTTCAGTGTTTTAAATTATAATGATTACTTAATTCATTCAATTTTTGACAAAACTTGGTTTCAGAAATACTCAGGTGACCTGCCATTTGGCTTAGGTTGAACTGTCAGTGGCCCTGAAAATACTCTTCTTCTTTATTTTTTTTTAATTTAATTTTATTTTTCCAGTGTTCCAAGATTCATTGTTTATGCAGCACACCCAGTGCTCCATGCAATACGTGCCCTCCTTAATACCCACCACCAGGCTCACCCATCCTCCCACCCCAACGCTTCCAAAACCCTGTTTGTTTCTCAGAACCCACAGTCTCATGCTTCATCTCCTTCTCCGTTTTCCCCCAATTCACTTTTCCTTTCCTTCTCCTAATGTCCTCAGTGTTATTCCTTATGCTCCACAAGTAAGTGAAACCATATGATAATTGACTTTCTCTGCTTGACTTATTTCACTCAACGTGAGGCAGGAATCTATAAAAATCTTAGAGGAGAACATAGGCCTTGAAAATAATAAATAACCATCAATTTATTTTCCTGATGCAACATGCAAACAAGTGGGGCACGGCTGGAAATCAGAGTCCGAGATTTCAGTTTTGATGAGGTTTTTATCTCAGGAAGCCAGCTCTCTTAGTCATGCAAGTTGATGCCCTCAGTCTAGTAATCTCTGACCTTGCTAGCTGAAAAGCACAAGACAGAGAAATAACTGTTGTCACTCTCATACCCAAGCTCTGCTTCATTTGTCAGAGGAGACAGCACACACTTGTCACATGAGATTGCAACAACCTTATTTTGAAAAAAAAATACCAAATATTTTAAATTTTGATAAAAATACATTGACAATTGGGTGTTTATCAAAGTATCATATCCCTTCAAGAGTAAATACTATTGATTATTTATCAAGATATCCTGCTATAATCTGGGTGTCAAGAAAATTTTGACTTATCTGTTCTTTGAAGAATATGTTTAGATATGAGATATGTCAGGAGTTGAAACAAAATAAGGATATTCAATTAACTAGTGACTTCTGTTAGTAAATAAGATTTAGAATATTAGCTGAATCCCCTGCAGGATGAGTTTTGAATCATTCATATATCTACTAAGAAAATCAAGAAATTTTGTGGGGATATAAAAAGGTCAATATTTATTATATGAAAGCATTTAAAATAGATTTTTAAGCAGCTAGATATTAGTGACAAGTTTTAACACATATTTAGCCAAAATGGAATTAAGCTAAGGACAGTGGTTCTCAGCCTTTTTTTCATTAGTGCCCCCTAAGGAATCTTTTCTAATCTCCCTCTCCCAGTAAAATTTTATTTCTATAATATGCTGCATATCTGTTTGTGTACTATATATGCATCTGGGCTTTATATGTAGAAAGGATATGGTTTTTTCTCATCCTCAATACCACTTTTTATGCCCTGGGCATGAGTTCATTCCTGTTGAGGATGCATGGCAAAGAGTGATAAGAGACTATGAAGTGGACATGAAGACTCAGGGCTTTTTAGATTATGTAAATATAAAATAAAATTACATAAATCAAATTTTGAGAGTATCATCATTGTTATTTAATGGATGTATTTTTTTTAACTGAAATGTTTAAATTTGTTCTTTTTAGGTTAGAGCTGTATTGGTAAATGCATTGACTTTGAGTGTGTGTGTGCGTGTGCACGCTTAAGTGGTTTACCAAACACTTACCACTTTTAAATTGTAAAAGATTTTATAAAAGCCATGATATTTTATTAAGATTTTTGGGGAATTTCTCTGTCTCCCATATAAGCCTGTGATTAAGAGATAAAGTATATTTAATTTGAGATGGGTACTTCACAGTTTTTTTAGTTAACCATTGTAATTGTTAAGGAAGAAAAATGAAAATTTCATTTTGCTCTCCAATGAGCTAATGAAATATTAACCTCATTATGGAGGCAGATCATTGTACTAATTGGTGATTCCCTGTACAAAAAGATAAATTGGAAAATGAATTAATCCTTCTTAGAGTACTGTAAGGTTATTTCTCTGAAAGAGATGACTTGTGGTAATAGTCTGCATCAATAGCTAGACTGAAGGGATATGTTCAAATTCCTTCCATGAAACAAATTTTTACATAGTAAAGATGAATGTGAATCAATTATATGTATTTTTAGATGTGAGGCTTTTTCTCCTCTAGTTATATTATATGCTTGGTAAAGTTAGAATTTACGATCAGTCCACCCTATATAAAAATTACTATACAAAAAAAATCAAACCTCATTAAAGAGATGTTCATCTTCATGTTCATATTGAACCTGTCTGATACATAGACATAGATTAGCTATGTCACTGATACTGGTGAGCATGAATGCGGACAGTGGACAGAACAACTGATTATTAGAAAAGATGAGAATAAGAGGGTTGTTATCATGGGAACCTTTGAACACATTAAATTCTAGAGTTGGGAGAGATTATAGAGAAAACTTTAGCTTCTCATTCTTTAAATATGAAACTGGGGAAAGAAAAGAATTTTCACAAAGTGTGGAATAAATCCAAATCTAAATTCCTAAGTCATTCCTTTTCCTTGTATACCACATTGCCATTCATGAAATTGGAAAACTAGAAATAAAATGGCAAGTTTTGGATCTCTATATAATTATCAAGAATGTAATTCTCATTTTAAGTGTGGGATATACCATATTTGTTAAAATAATAATTAGATTTATATTTTTAATAAACCATTCTTCTAAAATTATTACTTTGGGAACATATTAAAATCAGACTCAGAATTTTAGGAGCCTTAAAGAACATTAATTGCTTTATATAATACCATCCAAATTATCTTCCATATACTTCATGTATAATCACATAGAACACATTTTTACAAGTTTGAAAAGTGATTGTAGTGACCATATTCTTTCTGTTTTACTTTTCTTAAATTAAATTTTCATAAGATTGTGTTATTATCCTTCAATTTAAGTTCAGATATCGTTCCTTACTTGGACACCGCAGAAGTTATACATTGTTAAACATTATGCATTGTTCGTATTTTTTGTAGTCGCAGTGTGCCCAGTATGCTGCTGATAGAAGAGAGGAGGAAAAGATGTGTGATCATCTCATAAGTGCTGCTAAACATCGAGATCACGTTACAGCAAACCAACTGAAACAGAAGATCCTTAATATTCTCACAAATAAGCATGGCGCTTGGGGAGCAGTTTCTCATAGGTGAGTTTCACAAATTTACAAGTAAATAATAACTCACAGGTTATTTATAATACTTAGAAGTTAAAGATTAGAAACTTTAAAATTATGTAGAAAAAATGATTTAAAGCATACAAAATTGCTTGAATTTTTCCCTGATATCTTTAGTAATTCCTTGTTAGAATCCTTCAGGAGATAATCTAAACTTTTAGCAGAAGCTCCAGTGCAAGCCATTTCTAATTTAACAGTAATATGTAATATAAAAAAAATTAGGCAAGTATTTTAGACTACTATCTCTTATATGATGTGTGTTAATTATAAGAAGTGGCTTTTTTTCAACTTTGAAGAGTCAACTCTACCTAGTAATTAAATTTATATCATTCTTAATTTTTCTTAAAAACAGGTAGTCATAGAAACATTTACTGTGTAGAGGTAACACATTTTTTAAAACTTTTCTTCCATATTTTTCTATCCAGTCTTTCTTAGGAAAGATTTTCATTTACGATATCATAGTAAAAGTATTTATGATTAGAGCATTTATGATATCATAGTATAAGTAAAATCAAAATTGGTTGTTTATGAATTACAGATGTTCTCGCAGAAGTTTTGTGGGCATAAAATTTTTTTTATTTCCTCTACACAATGAAGTTTTCTAGAAAAATAATAGTGAGGCAGGTCACAATATTTCGATTGCTAATGTTCTTCATTTTTAGATCTTCATTTTATTTGATCCTATTAAATGCTTTTAAGTCTCTGGCAGAGTTTAGGGGTTGGTTAACTGTGACCAGCACACTACTAAGAAGACTCCTGATAGAACTTATTCTCTTAGTTGGGGAAGAACATCTAGAATATGACCATGATACTGTTTGATCATCTGGCCTGGTATTTCAAATATAAGATACACTTGGTAAATCTTTATAATTTTTGTATTTAAGGCAAAATTATATCTTAATGACCTTAAAAATAATCAACACTCAATATTTCTTTCTTATAATAATAGTGATACTGTGACACCTAGATTTATTGAATGCTTATTGTGCGCCAAGCATCATATTAAGAATTTTGCATGACTTATTTCATTTAACCTTTAGAACATCTCTATTTAGTTTGGTACTCAAATGTTTTCCGTATTATATTGAGGAAACTGGAGCTTTCAGAAGTTAAATAAAAACTTACATAGTATCAAACAAGGAGAGACAGTGTTTCAGTCAGAGTTCTCCAGAAAAACATAAAAACAGAACCAATGGGATATATTTGAGACATAGAGATATAGGTATAAATATAAATATAGAAATAGACATAGATTTATTTTAAAGAATTGACTCACATGATTATGAGGGCTGGTAAGTCTGAAATCTGTGGGATAGACTGGCAGGCTAGAAACTAAGGCATGAGTTTTGCTATAGTCCTAACACAGGATTTCTTCTTCTCCAATGAACCTCAAGGTTTATTTTGTTTTGTTCTTATTTTTGTTTTTTTAAGGCCTTCAACTAATTGGATGAGGTCCACCCACATTTTATCTTTTATTTAAAGTCCAGTGATTGTAGATGTTAATTAACTACATTTAGGAAATACCTTCGCAGCAACATCTAGACTGTTATTTGACCAAATAACTGAGCACCATAGCCTAGTCAACTTGACACATAAAGTATAACATTACACATGGTAGCAATAATATGGGCATTTTGCCCAGCTCTAGACGTTGTCTCTCTTTTTTGTGTTTTCTGAATTGGATTTATCTTCTTAGTTATATACAATCAGGACTGTAATGTATTATTGCTAATAATTCAGGTGATATGACTCAGGATATTGACTTCAGTGTATAAAGATGCATGAGAACTTGAGGTCTTAATTATTTCATCATCTGATTAGGATATAGCTAACAGAGAGTCACCTCCGTAGCTGCAGTCATGAGTCAAGTGCATCCTCTGCTCAGCTAATCCTTTACTGGGTTTCATTAGACTGACAGAAAGACTGGCAGCAGGACCCCTTAGATATAAAGGTAGCTTCTCTTCTTTCCTGCACATTAATTCCCAGTGACTAACAAAAAAAAAAACACACAATCTTTCTGTTAATCATCCTTTCCTAAGTAAGTCACTGAACGCTAAATATTTAAGAATAGGTTTTGTTCTCTATAATCTTACTTAGTATTTGACTAATTAATAAGACTCAGTCATTAGATTGCTTCTCTTTTTTGTTTTATTCACTCTTTATTGTAGCTTTTACAAATCTCATGGCTTAAAAACACAACCACTACGTTGATAACTCCCTAGTATATTATCCCCAGTCCAGATCTTTCACTCACCTCCAGACTTGTTTATCCATCGACCTATTTGGCATCTTCTACTTAGATACCATGCTTCAGGTGACAAAACAGCTCCTAAGACTTTCTCCCAAACCATTTCTACCTCAGCCGAGGGCAGCTCCATTCTTAAATTTGCCCAGGCCGTAAATGTGGCTTTTATCTGCTCCTAACACATCACATTTTGAGCCCTGAGGCACATCTTACTGACTCTGTCACAGAATATGTCTAGCACATTACCCTTGCGGTCCCCTTGATCTAAAATGATGCCATCATTTCTCACTTGACTTGTCCCAGCAGCGTTTTCAATAGTCTTCCTGCTTCTGCCTTGATCCTCCTAAAGGCCATTCTCAAAACAACAGCCTGGGCGAATTTTATTAAAATGTATATCCTTTTGCTCCTCTGCTCAGACGTGCTGCGCAAGATGGTAACCATTAGTCACATGTGGCTATTGAAATTTAATAAAAATTAAATTTAATTAAAAATGTAGGGCCACCTTTCAGGTACTCAGTAGCCACATGTGGGTGGCAGCTAGCATATTAGACAGCACAGAACGTTTCCATTATTGCACAAAGTTGCACTGAACGGTGTTGCTCCAGAAGTTTCCTGTATCACCAAAAGTTAATATCCTTACAATGACCTACAAGGACAGAATGTGCTATTTTTGATAGAGTGGATTTGATAGATTGGATTTCAGAGAGATAAAGAACCACTTGGGCAAAGAACTCTCTGAGCATTTTAAACAGAGGGAACAGCCTGCAAAAGAAGGAGGTGCTTGGCCTGTTCCAAGAGCAGGCAGAGACCAGTATGGCTGCCTTGGAGTGAGCCATCGATGAGAGGTTATGATCTTTGTTAACTCTTTGACCTCCTCTCCTGCTACTCTCCCCTGGCTCATTTTATTCCAGTCACTGTGGCTTTTTTGCTGTTTTTCTGGCTTTTAGTGACATGCTTATTCTATTTGGAATATTTTTTCCCAATCTATGCAGCTCCCTCTCCCACTTTCTTCCAGTTTTAATTCAAATGGTACTTTCTCAAAAAAGCCATTATCTGTAGCCACTTCTTACCCTCATGTGTTTTGTATTGTATTTCTCTGCTTTATTTTTCCTTTTCCAACATTTATTACTATCTTACATATTATGTACCTATTTATTAGTTGTATTGTTTTGTCTCCCACGAGAATACAAGCTCCATAATGGAAAGGATTTTTCTCTCTTTTGTCCATAGAATACCTCACACCTAGAATAATGCCTGATACATGGTGCTAAATAAATATCCACTGAATAAATTAATAAATGAACACTTGATGTATACCCTTTTTACAACGATACTGATGATGGAATGGAAAATAAATTAGTCTGTTGTCTGGGACGATTTTATATTTTGAATGAAATCGTATTATTAAATGACAAAATGTACTTAGCCTTGCATAAAACCAAAGCTTGGGTTCATCTGGAAAGTGAGAGGAGCAATTCTCATTTCATTGGATTATTTAAATGGTAAACTGAAGTATTATAATGCAAAATGCTTAACACGTTAGCTGACACAGAGTAGACTTTGTATATTTATTAGTCTCTTTTCTTTTTTGTTAGCTCTTTGAAAAAAGCCTTTTTAAAAAGACTTTATTTTTTTAGAGCAGTTTTAGGTTCACAACAGAGATTTTCCTTATACCCTCTCCCAACACACATGTATACCCTCTCCCATAATCATGGTCATTCTCCCAAATGGTACATTTTTTACCGGGACTGAACCCACATTGACACAGTATAACATAATCACCCGAAGTCCATAGTCCACCTGACTGCTCACTCTTGGTATTGGTTCTGTGAGTTGGGACAAATTATCCCATATATCCAGCATTATAATATCATATTCAGTATTTTAATTGCTCTAAAATTTCTCTGTGTTCTGCCTATTCATTTCTCTCCCCCCCCCACCACCCTGGGCAACCACTGGTTTTATTGTTTTGTTTTGTTTTTAAATCTATAGTTTTGCCTTTTCCAGAATGTTATATAGTTGAAGTCGTACAGTATGTAACCTTTTCAGATTGGGTTCTTTTACTTAGTGACATGCAATTAAGGTTCCTCCATATTTTTTCATGGCTTGATGGCTGATTTTCTTTTAGTGCTGAATAATATTTCATTTTCTGGATATACCACAGTTTACTTATCCATTTACCTACTGAAGAGCGTCTTGGTTGCTTCCAAGTTTTGGCAGTTATGAATAAACATTTGTGGGCAGGTTTTTTTTTTTTTTTTTTTTTTAAAGATTTTTTATTTATTTATTTGAGAGAGAGAGACAGTGAGAGAGAGCATGAGCGAGGAGAAGGTCAGAGAGCGAAGCAGACTCCCCATGGAGCTGGGAGCCTGATGTGGACTCGATCCCGGGACTCCAGGATCACGCCCTGAGCCGAAGGCAGTCGTCCAACCAACTGAGCCACCCAGGCATCCCTGTGGGCAGGTTTTTGTATGGACATTGGTTTTCAGCTCCTTTGGGTAAACACTAAAAACCATGATTGCTGTTTGGTATGATAAGAATATGTTTAGTTCTGTACGAAACCACCAGAGTGTCTTCAAAGAGTCTATAACATTTTGCATTCTCACCACCAACGTATGAGAATTTCTGTTGTTCCGCCTCCTCACCAGCTTTAACTATTGTCAGTGTTCCAGATTTGGACCGTTCTTATAGGTGTATGTAGTAGTGGTATCTCATTGTTTTGATTTGAATATTCCTGATGACATATGATGTGGAGCATCTGGTCATGTGCTTATTTTCCATATGTACCTCTTCTTTGGTGAGGTGTCTGTTAAGTCTTTGGTCCATTTTTTAACGAAGCTCTTTGCTTTCTTATTATTGAGTTTTAAGAATTCTTTCTATGTTTTGCATAACCATCCTTTATCAGATATGTCTTTTGCAAATATTTTCTCCCAGTCCATGGCTTGTCTTTTCATTCTCTTGATGGTGTCCTTTGTAGTGCAGAAGTTACTAATTTTAATAAAGTCTGGCTTCTGTTGTTTCTTTCATGGGTAATATCTTTGGTGTTGTATCTAAAAGGCACCACCCATATATACCCAAAGTCATCTAGGTTTTCTCTTCTAGAAGTTTTATGGTTTTGCATTTTATATTTAGGTCTGTGATCCATTTTTAGCTAATTTTTTTTGAAGGATGTGAAGTCTGTATTGTATTTCTGGGTTCTGTGTCCCATTGACCTATTTGTCTGTTCTTCCAGCAATACCATATTGTTTTGGTTAATGTGGCTTTATGGTAGTTTTGAATCAAGTAGCATTAGTCCTCCCTCTTTATTCTTCTCCTTCCAAAGACCTTTTTAAAGTAATTTCCCATCAGCCATCAATTCATGAAAAGAGATTTCCCAGAACCTTCTAACTTGTAATATATAGCTATAATTTATCGATCTTATTAATTTAATGAACAGATAACTCACGTTAGCATAGTGGTAAAGAAGACTTACTCCCTGTCCTCACTTAGTTCATAATAGTCAAATAGAAGTGACTGATATTAAACAAAACAAATGATTATAGAAAGAAAAAATGTAAATACAAACTCTGGCAATTACTAGGAAAGAAAAGTACAGGGTAATCTAAAGGAGAGGGTATAACGAATGATCTTCATGTTAGATCAGGGAATCAGAGAAGATTTCTTTAAATAAGTTCTGTTTGAGCTAAAGAATGAACAGGGAATCATCACAACAGGTGAGGTATAGAACATTCAAGAGAGAGAAATATTAAACAGAGACTCAGCTTAGAAATAATAAAATGAACGGTAAGGAGGCTCATATTTCTAGAGCTTAGTGAGCAGTGGGGATAGTGGCTTGAGATAAGGCTGGAGAGTAACATATGAGCCAGATGATTTAAAGTCTTATAGATCATGTTAAAAATTTGTGACTTTATCCTAAGTGGCATAAACAGCAGTGAAAGGTTTTGAGCAGAAGAGTAACGTGATCTGATTAATGTTTTAAAAGATCAGTCTGACTGCTTTTTTTTTTCCAATTTATTTATTTTCAGAAAAACAGTATTCATTATTTTTTCACCACACCCAGTGCTCCATGGAAGCTGTGCCCTCTATAATACCCACCACCTGGTACCCCAACCTCCCACCCCCCCGCCACTTCAAACCCCTCAGACTGTTTTTCAGAGTCCATAGTCTCTCATGGTTCACCTCCCCTTCCAATTTACCCAAATTCCCTACTCCTCTCTAACGCCCCTTGTCCTCCATGCTATTTGTTATGCTCCACAAATAAGTGAAACCATATGATAATTGACTCTCTCTGCTTGACTTATTTCTTTTTAAAGACATATTGGAAGTAATAGGGAAGTATAGTCTCTCTATTTATATCTGAGTTCAAATATCACCCTTCCTGTAGCATTCCCTGACTTTCCCTATTTTTCTTAACCCTACCTCCTCCTATTTTGTTATTATCTGTATTGCAATATCTTTGCTACACCACTTAATGTTTTATAGCTGTGCGGATACACATGTCTTCCAATAGACTTGTAGCTTCCTAAGAGGAAGGATTAAATGGTACAGCTACATCCCTGTTATTAAATATATGTTAAATCTGAAGGAATTTCATTCCTATAATATTATAATTGCTGTCTTACCCAAGAAAATATTGAATTTTAACTTAAAATTCCTTTTATCTTTTGACTCAGTGGTCATGCTGGCTCTAACATACTTCAGCTTTTGAATTAATATTATTGCTCTTTATTTTGTCCTGAGGAGGAACTAGAATCTGACAGCCCTTTAAAAATGCATATTCAAGAATTAATGTTTTAAAATAATCCTTAGTAGGTATGAACAGCTTTTCTTTATCTTATATTTTTGGATCGTATTTTCAGTTTCTTAAACTATATAGCTTACTTAAAAACTGGGCAAAGGACTTGATAGGCATTTTTCCAAAGATGATATAAGAATTGCCAACAGGTACATGAAAAGATGCTCAACATTACCAATGATTAGGGAAACACAAATCAAAACCACGGTGAGATATCACCTCACACCTGTTAGAATGGCTATCATCAAGAAGACAAGAGAGAACAAATGTGGCAAGAATGTGGAGAAAAGGGTATCCTTGAGCAACTGTTGGCAAGAATGTAAATTGGTGCAGCCACTATGGGCAGTAGTATGGAGGTTCCTCAAAAAATTAAAAATAGAAATACCATATGATTCAGCAATTCCTATTCTAAAATATATTCGAAGGAAACGAAAACATTATATTGAAAAGATATCTGGATCCGCATGATCATAGCAGCATTATTTACAATAGCTGAGACATGGAAACAATTTAACTGTCCTTCAATCTGTAAATGGATCCAGTTTTGTGTCATATCTATAGGAATGTGTGTGTGTGTGTGTGTGTGTGTGTGTATGTGTGTGTGTGTGATGGAATGTTACTCAGCCATAAAGAAAAACAAAACAAGGGAGTCCTGCCATGTGCAACAACATGGATGAACCTCACATTATGCTAAGTGAAATAAGTCAGACAGAGAAGGACAAATATTATATGATCTCACATGTGGAACCAAAAAGAAAGAAAGAAAATCATAGAAAAAGAGATCAGACTTGCAGTTACCATGTATAGGTGGTTGGTGGAGGGTGAATTGGAGGAAGGTGGTCAAAACGTACCAACTTTCAGTAGTAAGATAAATAAGTACTGGGGATATAATATACAACATGATGACTAGCTCACTGCTATATGGCACATATGAAAGTTAAGACACTAGATACTAAGCATTCTGATCACAAAGGAAAAAACCATTTTTTTCTCTTTTTTCATGTCTCTGTGAGATGACAGATGTTGACTAATCTTACTATGGTAATCATTTCACAATACACATAAGTCAAATTATTATGCTATATACCTTAAACTTATATCATGTTGGATTTCAACTATATCTTAGTAAAACTGGGGAAAAAACTGCATAAGCCATACAACCTAAATTAAACTCGAGATTTTAATAGGCTCTTGAGTAAAAGGGCACATAAACACACACACACACACACACACACCCACACCCACATATAATCCCAATTTTTAGTGTACATTTTCATATAGGCATTACTATTGAGTTTTTGTATAGTAGAAGATTTTATTGAGTGCAGCTTTGTAATGGGAGTCTCTCAGTTGATACTTCACATCTAATATCTTATTTTTATTCTAATAACTTTATAAGGTAGGTATTATTTTTTACGATTTGCATGTAAGAAATGTGAGTCTTGGAGCACCTGGGTGGCTCAGTGGGTCAAAGCTGCTGTCTTCGGCTCAGGACATGATCCCAGCCAGGATCCTGGGACCAAGCCCCACGTCTGGTTCTCTGTTCAGTGGGGAACCTGCTCCCTGCCCCCTCTGCCCATCTCTCTGCCTACTTGTGATCTCTGTCTGTCAAATAAATAAATAAAATCTTTAAAAAAAAAAAAGAAAGAAAGAAATGTGAGTCTCAGAGAAGTAGAGTAGCTGGCCCAGAGTTATACAACTAAGTAATAGGAACAGGATTTGAATCCAGATCCATGTAACCCTAAAGCCCGTGGTCATTTCAATAATGAAATTAATTTTTGTATTTATTGTAAAAATTATTGATTGGAATAATGAAACAAAAACACTTACTAAACTGAATAAGACTAAAAAATCTGGGGCTTTAGAAGGTATTTTTAAAGTTTTACAAGTCCAAGATAATGGTCTAAATGGACAATAGAACTACTGCCCACAGAAGGCAAGATAGAACTTGCAATCTGTGGTAGATTGACTACTCAAACAAAAATAAACACACATATATTCTTAATAGGTGGCTAACAGGGTCCAGTGTCCTACAGCATAATATTTAAGATATCCAAGATATAATCCAAAATTACCTAATATACAAAGAACCTGTGAAATCTTATCGTTTCTCAAGAAAAGATAATTAATAAATGCCAATCCAAGATAATCCAGATATTAAAAGTATGAGAAAAGTACTTTAAAGCAGCTGTTAGAACTACCTTCCATGAAGTCAAGTTAACATTTTTTAAATGAATGGAATGACAGAAGATCTCAGAAGAGAAATAGAAAGTATATAAAAGAGTCAAATGAAAATAAAAAATGTAGTATCTGAAATAAAAAATGATTTAATGAGCTTAATAGTAGAATGAGGATTCTGACAGAAGAGAGAGTCCATGAGCTTGATGATAGATCACCAAAATTATACAAGTGAAGAACAGAGAGAAACAGAGTGGGGAAAATAAGGGAAAGAGCTCCAGTTACCTGTGGGACAATATTAAAAGGTCTAAAATTTATATCATTGAAGTCTCATAGAAGGAGGAGAAAGAGATTCATGCAGAACAATTACTAAAAGAAAAAAATGGCTGAACACTTAACAAATTTGGTGAAAGATGTCAAGTTAGATATTGAAGAAGCTCAGGATAAGCTCAGTAAAAACTATATCCAGACACATCATAATCCATCTCCTAAAAACCAAAGATTAAAAAAAAAAAAACTTAACAGAATGCAGAGCATATAAACATTACATATAAAGGAAAAACAATTCAAATAATGATCGCATTTCCTCAGAAATCATGGAGTCCAGCAATTGCCAAACCAAAATTCTTTATTTAACAAAAATACCCTCTAGAAATACAAACAAACTAAAAACATTGTCAAATGGTGGAAATCTAAGAGAATTCCTCTCTGCCAGACATGTTCTCAAAGAAATGTTGAAGGATGTTCTTCAGGCACAAGGAGAAAGAAACATAAGGGAACTTGGAAATCAGGAATGAAGAAAGAGTTGTTTTGTTTTGTTATGGTTTTTCCCACAAAGATGCAAAGACAAGTTAGTGGAGACATTACAGTCTGTCTTTTCAACAAATAATGCTGAAACAATCAAATATTCAAATGCAAAAATTAGACCCCTGAACTATGACTTGCATCTTATGCAAAATTTAAATTGATGTAGACTTATATATACAATGTAAATTCTAAAATTTCTGGAAGAAAATATAGGAGGGAATCTTTGCAGCCTTGTTCATGTTGGACAGAGTTATTAGATACAGCACTAAAAGCCTGATTGATAAATGAAAGAGAAAGTGCTACAGTGGACTTTATCTTAGTCTGCTTGGGCTGCTATAACAAAAACACCATATGGTAGCTTATAAACAACAGAAATTGTTGTATCTAACAATTCTGGAGGCTGATAAGTCCAAGATAGAAGCACTGGCAAATTTAGTGTCAGGTGAGCCCACATCCCAGTTCATGTACATGGGTGCCTTCATGCTGTATCCTCACAAGATGAAAGAGTTGAGGGATCTCCATAAGGTTCCTTTTATAAGGGCATTAATCCCATTGAGGAGGACTCCACCATCATTACCTAATCACTTTCCAAAGACCTCACTTTCAATACTACCACACTGGGGATTGGGTTTCAACATAAAATTGCAGGTGCGGGGAGGGCAGTATGGGCTGCTGGGAGGACACAAAAACATTCAATCCATGGCAAGCTTTATCAAATTAAAAACTTTTTTGTGTGAAAGAAACTGTTGAGAATGCAGACTGGGAAAACTACAGACTACAAATCACATAATCTTACAAAGGTCTTACAAATATAAATGGATGGAAATATTAGTATATATATTTACCCAAGTATAATAGTATACAAGGGATTTATAAGTGTGTGGGGGGGTGTGCTTATACAAATATATATGTATATTTGTATATATGTGATATGTATGTATAAAGAACTTTTCAAATTTATCAGTAAGAAAAACATTACAATAAAAAAGCAAGCAAAATATTTGGACACTTCAGCACAGACAATATATAGATGACTAATACCTACATGAAAAGATACTATCCTTGGCTATTAAGAAAGTTCAAAGTAAAACAACAGTCAGATGCTAATACTTACCTATTCGTATGACTAAAATTAAAACAAAAACCTTACAATACAAGAGCTGGCAAACAGGTGAAGTAGCTGGAGCTCAAGTACATTGCCACTGGAAATACAAAATGGTGTATCCTATTTGGAAAGCTGTTTGGTGCTTTTCTTATACAATCAAACATCTACGTACCATGTGACACAACAATCCTACTCCTAAGTATTTACTCCAAGAGAAATGAAGACTTAACATTCACACAGAAAACTTTCACATGAATGCTCTTAGCAGCTCTATTAATAAATGCCCCCCAATTGAAAATAGCCCAAATGTTCTTCAGCTGGGGAATGGATAAATAAAGAGTACATCCATATAATGGAATAGTACTCAGCAATATAAAGGAATCTACTCCTGATACATGCAACAACCTGAATGAATCTCAGGTGTATTCTACAAAAATGAAAGAAACCAGACTCAAAAGAACACAAATTGTATAATTCCATTTATGTGACATTTGGAAAAAGCAAAACTGTAGGCAAATAAAACATATTGGTTGTTTCTAGGAGTTAAGAGTAGAAAGAGAATTTGACGAGTAAGGGATAATGTGAGGGAGTTTTAGGGGAGGATTGAACTGTTCTATATCTTAATTGCAGTAGGTTTCATGGCTATGCTTTTATCAGGATTCATAGAACTGTACAACAACAAAAAAAGTGAATTTTACTTTATATAAATTAATAAATGTTCAAAAAGTTAAAAAAATCGAAGGCCCAGAGAAGTCTTTATAGATGACTCAAGCTGTGTATACTAATATTTATCAAACTATATTCAATTTTTAATATTGAGAATTATAATAAAATATTATTAATCTACTGTTTTAAAGTTAAATAAATTACAACTTAGATTATCTCAATTATTTTCATGCCACCGCAGGTATATTTGTCATATAATTTTAAGAATGTAAGTTAGATTTTTCTGTACCTAATACCTATAAATGAATTGATTTCCACTATATGTACTTTTTTAATTATATAGTTTTTAAAATCCTAAAGTAAATGTAGTAAATGTATTATTCTCTAATAAAGATTATGAAATGTTCAAAGGGAGGAAAAAAGAACTTTCTCACAGCAATTTTTAAGTAGTTTAAAGTGTCAGGATTTAAATTAGGAATGTGCTCTATGCTCAGTGAATACAGTTGTTACAAACTGTGCTGCCAGGTGTATTGATTGTTAAGGGTTATACTAAATCTACTAATTATGATCTCCATAACAATGTGAGATATAAGATGGGGAAAAAAAAACCTGCTTAGAAATCAAATATATTTATATCACAGTCCACATTTGTTTAATGGCTATGAAGTTTCATAGAATGCTTATCCCTTAGCTTCCTAAAGCTATGCAAATGAACATTTTCAAGTGGGAAAATGACATACTTATTGGATTTCAACCTGATATTCTACACCTTCAAAACAACAGTTCCCATACTCACTGTATCATGAATATAAAGTCATAAAGAATGAGCAAGTAGTGCTGTGGAGTGAAGACTGGAAATAAATTTTGGCTTTAGAATATTCTGAAATAATCCCATTAACTTTCACTTCCTGGTTTCACTTCTATTTCCTTTCTCTTTAAACATTTTCTGTTGCCATCTCTAATGGGTAGAAACTACAGCCACTGCTCAGGTATTTATTTAATTCAAAACTAATTTGCTCTGAGTCCCCTCCATGGGACTGTTAGAAAATTCAATCTCAGTTATTAGTAAGTCCCTATATATACATTCCTGGATTATGCAGAGATTCTAGTAATCTTATTAATATAAAGTCCTGGGATCCTCATTTCACTCTGGGCTCTAGAGATATGCTTAATTTATGCTTGAAGGGAGGTCTGTTTCTGGACAGAATGAGAGATGAGGTTCTATATTAATGCAAGGAGCTGTGGCACCTAAGGTACAGCCTTGTATGTTCCTGCTATTTCACTGGGAGTAGATGTCCCCCAAACCCTTTTCAGGACCCTCTTCATATATCATCTTCTTAGTCTTGGAATAAACTCAAACCTTGGATACTTTAGTCTCTTCGCCATTCAAGCCTCTATGGTCCATCATCTCTTTAGGGATAGTTGAACTACTTTTTAAAAGGAGTATCTCTTAGGGATCCTAAGAAGGTAAAGGTAGCCTCAGGTCTCCTAGATTCAAAATCTTTCTTGTTTTGAAGGGGCTGGCATCCAGTGAAGTGGAGATTTTGCTTATTTTTCTCATCCATGTAGATTCCCTAGCCCAAACCTTTCTACAACTATCCTGGGACATCTGTTTGGAGCAAAGGTTCTGTAATCATGGAACATATTTTATTTTTCATTGGTAATTTGAACCTTTGACTTCAACTCACTGTTTTAATTGAGATTACTAATTCTAATTGCTCTAATAGAAAACATACATCTAAGGGTTGTGATGACTTAGTAATTAACTAGATAGGAATGAACCAAGGATGTTGTCCATGTTACTTTCATGATTCTGTGGGTAAATGGTGGGGCCATTCTTAGAATTGAAAAACACTCAAAGAACTGGTATAGATGGGAAAATGATTACTGAGTTTGCCTTGCCTGTGGCATATTCTAGTGTAAATGTCCACCACAAGATTGAAACTAGAGCTCCATTTGACATTAGGTCACTAGTTATGCATGTGATAACTTTCTCAGGCATGGCCAAAACATTTTGCAGTACAAATTTCATCTCTCTTTTTCACCCAGCGAAGGACATGTAGGAGACGTCCTTGATTTACTTCTTTCTTTCAGTCCTCCCTCTCCCCATACAGCACACATACACAGATTTTCCATCAACAGGTGCTGTCAGCAACATATATATGCTTTCGTCTTCCAAGCACTGAAAATAGTAGATTCTTCCAGGGTTGTGTTTTGCTGGGTAGGTTCATCAAGGGAAAGAAGCAAAGATATTAAGATACAAGTAAGAAAATGGTTGTAATGATAGATTGTGTACTTAGTCTAAGGTAGTTCAGGAGGGAAAGAAGGAGATTGATAGGCAGATAATAAGTCAAGAATACAAGGTTGATAAGCTGAAAGAATGGGAAGTTTTAGGATGTTTTAATATAAATTTCAGAACAACAGCAGTACAAGATTAACAAATCCAGAATGTGGTCCTGAAAGTGGTTATGTGGAATCAATTGAAGATAATAGTAATGAGGAGGTCAATAAACTGAAAAAAAGATGGGACCTGTATTTGGCACTTATATTGAATTACCCAAGATAATTTCACTACTTGGGATGGAAAGGATGATTGTCAGCATCTTTTAAGACTTCAGCAAATAAAAGGAATGGCAGAGAATGTTGGTATAGGACTCCAGGTGGAGAGAGGAATAGATGGTATAGCCAGATTCAGCAAGAGCCTTAAAGGAGTCTCAAAGTTCACCTTTCCTAAAGTTCAAAGTTCACCTCTCCTAAAAATAAATAAATGAATAAATAAATAAATAAATAAATAATATATAGCTATAACTATAAATATAATTATATATAACTCCCTGTGATAGTTCAATTATATATATATATATATATATATATATATATAAAATATTTGGCAACTCCAAATAAACTAGAATAGAAAATATACTATAGGATGGATGGCAGAACTTTAAAAAGTCTATCAGATCATTTTCTCTGATAGAAATCTAATGCAGATCACATAGGCAAGAGCAATGATTTGAAAGGATGAGGTGATATAAACCCATAGTGGTTGCACAGGTCAAGACCAAAAATGTCTATAATTTGGCTATGAAGATGATTACACTAAAACCTTTATGACCCAGTTGATTGCCAGCCAATTATTTCTGTTGCTTTTTTCTCTAACATATATAGGCTTTTTAAAAATTAAAATGATTATTTTAATAAGTCTCGGAAATAAGACACTCTATAAAATGCTTAATATATGGAGTTAGAATTGTATAAAATACACAAATGAAGAAAATAATAAATAGATTATAAAATTAAAAATCTCATGAAGTCTCACTTTCTTAGCATGGAAGTCATTAGGTCTAAAACAAAAAATAAAGTTTTGGATTTTCACATAAATGGAACTTCTCCTTGATTTATAGATGGCATAAAGTTTGAAATTTTTGACCATTTGCAACAAGTGCCTGGAATTAAAGGGAGATGATCACAATCCCTCAGTCATTTATTGGGCTCCTAATTACCATATGCATTTGTGAAACTGTAGGAAATATTTCTCAAGCAGTAACATCTGCTGTCTTGGCAGATGGTGTTTTTGCTGGGATCATTGAAGATGATACCTTACTAGGCTGTTGAGAAAAATCTCTGGACTCATTTAATGTGATTTTTTTTTATAAGCTTGTATGTTAGACATTTTTAGTTAAATACCACTATATTCCCTAATATAGTATGTTCAACCCATTAACTTTTTGAAAATCATAAAGAGACATACAAAAATGTTTAATAATTTGAATTCAAACAGTATTTTTCTCTACAAAGATCTTTTTATAACTGCATATCAGATACCACATATCATATATATTTTTGTTTATATAAATGAAATGAGTAAATTAATTTCCAGTGGCATTTCTCTATATTATATTCACGCTACAGTTTTATGCATTAGATTGTGAAGTGTTTTTTGCTGCTTGTGTTCACAAGTAGTTTACTGTCTTTTGTCAATAATAAGGGTTGCCTTTTTAGTTGGAAAGTGCCATTGCCCTAGAGTGCTATATTTTGAAGTCATCTGTCATGGATACATTGTAGAGAGAAGACTATTTATGTTTATGGCATTTTAAGTAACTGAGTTAAACCCTTTGGAATATAGAGAAATGGCTTGTTTACTGTCATCACTATTCACTTAATCTTGTGACCCTGACATGATAGCATTCCCATAAATCTCCCTGTGGGTAGTTCAATAAAACAGATGAACATCAAAATGTAATGATTGTTTCAGCTTTAGGAATTAACTATGTGATGGAATAAATATGGCCTGCATAGTACTATTACAGAAGCATTTTACCACTCCCTTTGTCTAACAAGCAATACTAGAAAATAATCATGTATTATAGTTTGTATTCCATTCTTAGATAATATTTGCTGTATCTAGTAGTCATATCATTAAAAGAAAAAAATAGATAAAAATAATGTATATTATGACATTATTAAGGCAGTTCAAATTTGTTGGTGTATTTAAGATTAAAAATTTTAAAATTGTTTTCTGCAAGGATATTTTAATATAGCTTTCTATTGTGTTTTCAATGTATTACATCGTTGTCATTTTTTCTATATTCACTTTTTAAAAATATTTGCAATTATTGAATTTCTCAAATGTAAATTTTTTACTTCAGTAGTTTCTTACCCCACTCACTTTTGTAAGCAACTATTAAGGCATTGAGGGAAAAAAATTGAGGACATTGAGACATTCAAGAAAAAAAAACTAACATGCAGCACTAAGATACATTAATGGAAGAAACTAAAAGAACTTAACACCCAGTTCTCACTCAACCATATTCCAGGGATCATGTCCACAAATTGGAAGAAAATAAATTTTGCTTCAACATCCTTTGAAAAAGCGAATGCTGTTAATACTCTTATTGCTTAGATAATAGATCTATAGGATGAAACAATCTTAAAGATGAAATGATCTTAAAGCAAGTTACATTTGTCTCCCAATTTCCATATGTAAAAAACTTTTTGTCAGTTTGGTATGGTAAAACCTCTAATCCTCTTTTCCAATAGGATTTTGTACTTTGGCTACTATTAATCCAATTTGCATGATAATGGTAAATTCTAAACACCAAAAGTGTGATGTATAATGTCAAATGGGGGGGGGCACAACATTTATATTTTTATACAGGTTATTAAAAAATATAGGTAACACATCTATTAGAAAAACCCTCATAAGCATTTCAGCGACCTAGACAGAAAATTAAGAACATTGAAAGCTCTGAAGCCTGTCAGAAAAGAAGGCCAATTACTAATATGACACAAGACCCCAGAAAAATAAGGTGAATGAGATATCTTTACTAATTAAATCTTTGACCATTAGCATCAAATTGAAAAACAATCTTCCACAAAGAGAAGTTGGTATGTATTACTACATACATAATCAGCTACTTTACTTTAAGTTTTGGTAACTAAACCCTAAAAATACCTCCTTTTATTTTAACAGCCTTTCAAAGTGATAAAGACCCCTAAAAATTTGATTGTGGACAATGGTAAGACAGAAACTGTTTTCTTTTATGTGGGATTCTTTTCTGTTAGCTATTAATATTCAGCAAATAGCTACCAAATTATAGTCAAGCACTCTATAGATAAACACAGTATTCAGAGCCGGGGAATATGGGGTATTACATAAAAGATTTTTATGCATTTCCAGTCTTAACATAAAGATTAAGACTTAAGTATAGCTGGCTTCTGGATGAAGAAGGATTTTAAGAGCAAAACAATAAAATACAGCAAACACAAACTATCATATAGGCATTTTTAAAGTATATAAACTAGATTTATCCAACTGAATAAATTGAATGTTTTTTACAACACTCTAAGATACATTTTTTTAAGCAGTAAAGTAACAAACATGTGAAGTAGCTAGCAAGATAACTCATTAACTTCTTTAAGAGCATTTGTTAAATATATGATAATTAAGTAGATAAAGTTTCACCTTTCTGCAAATTTGATGATGTCATGGCCAGAGTTGGGTGAGTATTGGTTCCAGATATTAATAGTTCAAGGGCACTTAAGTGATGAAGACCTTGTAATTATTCCCGTGAGGAGCATCATGTCTGTGATACTTAGTTTAAAATAAAGTCAAGACTTTCTTCTCTGGTTAATACCAATTACTTTTTGTTTACCATCTCCCAGATTATTCTGCATTAAATTTCAACTTTTGTAATCTATAAAATGATAGTCACCTCACAATTTACATATGCTTCTGACTCTTTGTGACTGAGCTCTGATTTGGGTATAATTCAGGATTTAGGTGAATAAAATATCTTGGATTTGTCTCTTCATATTCCTTGAATTTCTTTGGTATGTATCTCTATTCTGTCCCACTTGAAAGCCAGTCATTGAAATGGATGTCTCATCCGTCTTCCTTCAACCACAACATTACTTGTTTTTATTCTGGGTATTTATTATAAATCCCTTTACCATCAGTAACACTAGTATTGTTTCATATTTTGAAACAGTCTGCACTCCAGATATTTTAAAGTATCTCTTTGATCTATTTTGAACATTGAACATTTACATTAATACATAGTACATGCCTCTTAAGTAGGTTCTGAAGATTAAAAACATAGTTAGTGCATATGTTAGTTATTATTATTATTATAATTGTGTCACTCCTTGCTGCCTATTTTCTGAAAGGGGTAACTTCTTACCTTTATAAAAATTCTCTAAATGTATCTAACATATATCTAAAACAGCCTATTAATTCAACTCAGTATGTTTTTGGCTTCAGATGCTGGGGTTAGAAAATATTGTTTGGAAGGGTCCACTGTTCCAGCCTCTGCCTGTAAACAGATACTCATACCATCCAAGACATATATTTGTTGTTAATGTGGAAGGAACTGTGCTGTATTTTAGTTCCAGGCATTTTTATGGGAGCCTCCCAGTTTGGTTGAGTACCAGAATACCATAATGATTATCCCAGGAAAAAACAACAACACAAGAAAAACAAAATTTTAAAAAAATAAACACTTGGGGGTGCCTGGGTGGTTCAGTGGGTTAAGCTTCTGCCTTCTGCTCAGGTCGAGATCTCAGGGTCCTGGGATCAAGCCCCGAATCAGGCTCTCTGCTCAGCAGGGAGCCTGCTTCCCACTCTCTCTCTCCCTGCCTCTCTGCCTGCTTGTGATCTCTCTCTCTCTCTCTGTCAAGTAAATAAATTTTTAAAATCTTTTTTAAAAAATAAAGAATAAACACTTTACTGGCCTTTGTTTAAAATGCTGAACAGTCAGATCAGAATTTCCAACTGTCCATTTGACTATCCTGTGAGGCCTTATAGTGAATAAAACTGAGCTGAAGTATTACTACTCTTGGTTTAGTGTCTTCCCTCTTTGTTCCTCTATGACTTTCTTACTTGGTTTATGTCCCTGCCATATTGTATATATATTTTTTTTATTTTACCGTCAAAAACTTTGTTCTCTTCAGAAGTTGAAGTTCTTGGTATGTTCAGAGTGTCTGGCATATAAGAAGTGATCTGTAAATGAGTATCACTGAGTAAGTCAAGAAGTGAGTGAATGGAAGGATAGAGGAATACAGGAGTTCAGTGTATCAATGATTGGTCTCAGAGAATTCCAAAACGTTACCAAGTGGCTCCAAGTAATAATTATTATTGGATAATAAAGTAATTATCATTTGGGCATATCGGCTAGCATTTCAGAAATTACTCTTTGGATAAAAAGGGTCTCCAAGGTGTCTCAGTCAGTTGACTGTTGATTTGGCTCAGGACATGATCTCAGGCTCCTAGGATCGAGCCCCATGTCTGCCTCCCCCAGCTCAGCCAGGAATCTGCTTATCTCTTGTCTTTCTCTCCCTCTGCTCCCTACCCCCATAGTGTGCGCACACTCTTTCTCTCTAAAATAAAAGAAATCTTAAAATTAAAAAAAAAAAGCTTGGATAAAGAATTGAATGAGTACATTTTGCTTCTGCTTCTACCTTTAACTCTCTGATTTGCCTTGAAGTACAGAAATAATGAATAATATTATTCAGGATATTTTTAATTATTTAACTGTGATATTTTATATATTTTGGTAAAATTCTAATTTTCAGTGTATCATTTAGTAAACCTTGAACATAATAAGAGTAAACAAACTTCTTTAATGTAAATTTTGTTATTAAAATTATTTTAAGTATTAATTAATTATATGAATGACATTATGTTGGCGCTTTAGACTCAGACAGACTTGAATTCAAATTTTATCTCCAAAGCTTCAGATCTGTTTAGCTTTGACAAATTTCCTAGCCTCTTTAAACCTCAATATTTTTCATATGTAAAATGTGACATATTTACCATCTCATAAAATTGTGGACCATAAATTAGAAAACAAAATTTTATAATTTTATCAAATGATAATAAATACATGAGTACCTCAAATTGGTAATAATTTTGAAGCAAACCTAAGTAATAACTTATTGGCATTTTTACTGTTTTTAATTTAAATATGTACAGAATTATATTTGATCATTAGTATAATTATCAGCCTATTTCAGACCCAGAACACTTAAAAGATATCTTTACTGTTCTGATCTCATTATTTATCTTATGGTTTTCATTTATATTTCTCACTGTTATCTAAATGAAAATGTATACTCATTGGTTTTGTACTTTTACAAATACATAGGAATATATGGCTAGAGTATTTAGTAGAAATAACTTTCCCAAATAAAACTGATAGGATTCTTCATTAGTACCTTTTTTCCAAGTGAAAGAGTATTAACTATAATGCTGTAAAGTCAAGAATTCTACCTTTGACTTTAAAACTTGCTGGAAGGTTTGTTAAAAATACTGAAGTTAAAGTGTGTATTACCTATTAATTACTTTGGCATTAATTTCCTAGCCTTTCAAAGAAGTACACACACAACTTTTGGTGACTTCTACTAGATTATGTGTTTGTTTACATAGTTAAAATATGATTTGAAACTCATGGTGTACATTCATTTCTTTTAATTTTTTTATATCTATTTATTTTATTAGAGGAGGGAGGGGGCAGAGGGAGAGGGGGAGAATCTTGAGCAGTCTCCACACCCAGCCTGGAACCCGATGTGGGGCTTGATCTCACCACCCTTTGATCATGACCTGAGCCAAAATCAGAGAGCTGGATGCCCAATCAATTGAGCCACCCCGGTGCCCCAATTTCTTTTGCTTTTGGATTGGAACCTAAAACATCTAATTTGATTCTAAAGTTTTCAGTCGTACCACCTCATATCCCATATTCATGTGCCCTTTTACTTGCTCAGCAGGTTCTTGTTAAATTTACCAAATGAAATCTCAGACAGTTGCACTTTTTTGTGGAGTGGTTTAAAAAAAGAAAATCTTAGAAAATCCTCTCTTATTTAGTCAAAGAATAAGATTATATTGGGGCACCTGGGTGGCTCAGTGGGTTAAGCCTCTGCCTTCAACTCAGGTCATGATCTCAGGGTTCTGGGATCGAGCCCCACATCAGGCTCTCTGCTCAGTGGGGAGCCTGCTTCCCCCTCTTTCTCTCTGCCTGCATCTCTGCCTACTTGAGATCTCTATCAAATAAATAAATAAAATCTTTTTAAAAAATTATATCAAGCCTTCATCCTCTTGACTTGACACATTTATATGTTTAATTCCTAACTTCCACTACATAAAAGTATGTGCAACAATGATTTTATGTAATACAGACAAGGGATGCACCTTATTATGTTCTTTTGAAAATATCTAGCCAGGTGGGAAGTTAACTTATGTTCCCAGAAACTGTACACAAAATCATAGCGATTGGAAGTCAGAATTTGTAATAAAGGATAAATCTTTGGCTTTATAACAACAAATCTTGAATATGTTATCAGAAAAATTAAGGAATTTAGGGAAAACTAGCCATGTTTTCTAAATTAATTTTTTATAAAAAATTAAAAATTAAAAAAAATGCAATTTATTATTGGTCACAGAAATAAGGCCAAACTGTAAGTTTTTGTTTGACTATCTTCTTAGGAAAATCTTCTTGTGTTATATTCTAGAATTCTTTTTCACTTGGATGGAACAGACTAAAATTTATGAGCAGATGAAGAGAGCGTTCTGAAAAGTATATGAATCTTCTAACTCAGATATTTTAAATAAATACCTGCAATTAAATTTAAAAAATAAATAAATAAATAAATTATTTTATTCATAACTGAACTAGTATGGCTGTTTCTATTTACCTCATAGGTAAATTGTTGTATGTCAAATATTTGAAAGGTATTACCTTTTTTTTACATTAGAAGCATTTTTTTTTTTTTACATTAGAAGCATTTATAAGGGAAAATGTCTAACTAGGATGCAGTTTGTCAGGAACTAACGGGGGTGGGGGATGGGTGTATAAGCATAAACCTGTCATTGTTGTTGTTTTTATTATCTTTTTCTTAATTCCTTTTTTTTTAAACTCTTGTTTTTGGTCAAGAATAGGGAAAGAAAAATGACTTATTATCTCCATGATCTAAAGGTTTTACCACAGCAGCTGAGCAGCTCACTTTTATTCAACGCAACATTAACTTTTCCATTAAGGGCTCTGTAGTAAAGTACAGAGCCCTTAAGCATTATGAAGTTGCTGTCTGGTGTTAGTTCGTTGAGGTGGCTGCTATATTTGAATGCTGGAATCATTTCAGAGTGAAAGTCTTCATTATTTTTAAGAATGTTTCTTTCATCTTAAATTTGGTTAAATTTAATTTCACTGCTGTGGATGAAATGTCTCTAAATAATTTTATAAGACTAAACTTTTTTCCTTATTTACAATTTCTGTCACATAAACTACAATATAATTATGATGTTACTATTATTCATAAAGCCCAGATTTGTATGTGTCGGATCCTACTTGAGGAAGAAAACATATAGTTTGGTGTCACACATGGCCTAAGTTCAGTTCATTTTTCTTCTTTTCTTCCTTTTCATTCATTCTAGCAATTATCCCGGTTGTCTATAGAGTTGTGCAAGACCTGAGGATAGGTCTCCAGGAGGCTGGAGTCTTCAGGTGACACTGAGGGTGGAAGAAATAGGTTGTCCTCCCCATGGATGGGTTAAGCTGTTGAAGAAGAGGGGGATTTAGAGTCGCAGAACAATTAGGAAAAGGGGGTATGAAGTTGTGGGCACATGCTTTAATAAAGAGAGACCACAGAAGAGTTGTTACAATCCTGCTTAGGGTGGACAGTGCAGTACCCCACTGAGAAGTTGGGAGGCTCATACACAGAGCAGTATGTACAATGTCTCTTCCTGGCAGATTTTCAGGCCTTGTTCATCTTAGTAAGAGGATAAATTCTATGGTGAGGAAAAGGCCATGGGAATCCAGTACCCTTTGTTTTCAGGTTTAAAGAGCTAAGAAATAGGGAAAACACGGGTAAGAACCAAGTTTATGTTTCGAGAGATTTTGTTTGTTGACAGGTTGGTTTCTGTGTTTGGGGATTTTATTTTATTTCACCTTATCTTATTTTGCATTTTTACCAAACAGAGATTAAGAGACAGACAGACATCCCTACCAACTGTGGGAGTGAGCTACCCTGGTAGCAGGCTTACTGATGTTGATCGAAAGCCCTATCAGGCTAATGAGCAGGAAGGACCAGCAGCAGAAATGGTGAAACACTAGGTAGAGGAAAAAGCTGATTTAAACACTGACCAGTGATTGTGGAGAGAAACACAAGGCAGAATCCATTCCCCTACCAAGGTAGGACTAAACTGTTGAGTCTGGCAGTAAGAAGGAACTATACTTTGGGGATTAGGGTTTGATAGGATATCCCCTTCCCGTACAGCAATAATCTCTATTCTCTATGGTTTGTTTGGGTGGTTAATTTCCCCCAAATGCAAATGTTTCCAAACTTGTACATTTGAAACACATAACCATCATGAAGCGACAAGGTGCTGCCTCTCATTCCATAACCTTGTTAAAATTTACCTCTTTTAATAAATAAGCCTCTAGCTCAGATCCCAATTATCTTTACTGATCCATCCAGATATTTAGCCTTCGGACTTCAGTTCTTTTCTCGGCCAGGACTTTACCATATCATATTGCTTGGAAGCTACCTGACATGGGTCTTTACAGTAACTTCATGATAAATTCTGATACTTCAGCCCTGACTTTATGACCTCTGTCATGCCTGTATGTCATTTATGCTATCAAAATAAATAAATAACCACAAACATACATACAAGTACACAGACTGATTCCCTGCCAAAAACAAGAACACACATTTGTGTCTTTTCATTGAAATTCCTTTTTCTTATTCTGATCTTCACAAGCTCTTTACTAATCACTCTAAGAGTGCAGCTTAGAGAACAGAGTGTCAACCTATCATTTATCTTTCTAAAAACCATCATAGTTATTCTGATTTCACTGTAGCTTTAGGATTAGAACAAAATTAAAAGAACAAAATAATAATTCTGATAATGATCTATCAAAATTGAATTGATATGTCATTGAATCTTACTGTCTTGGGGAAAAAATAAGTTTAGATCTACAAAATGATGAGTAAGCTTCTGTGTATATATATGTATATATATGTGTGTGTGTATGTGTGTGAATCTAGGAGTAGGCCTACATAAACTAAGTTAAATCTGTTTTTCTTTCATTTTGTTTTGTGTTTCACAGTCTCTCTTTCCAGAAGTTTCTCTGGCCCTGTTGGCTGGCATGGCCTCTGAAAAACAAAACCCTAATAAAGTGTTTCTCCCCCATAAGCATAAATCTGTTTTGCTAGTGGAAGCTAAAAGAGAGACAGGTTTCTAACTGACAGGAATGAATGTTTGTGGTCAAACTCTAGAAAATACAACTGGTCATTGTAAACATATTTTAGAGGTTTCCTGGTATATTTAAATATATCATGACTTTGGCCATTTAACATCGTTTGCTTATTAAGTTGGTTTTGTAGTTTTTCTTCATGTGTTGGTAAAGAATGCAAGTAAAATCAGGGTTTGGGGCATCTTTAATAGATTTTATTTTATAAGTAACTCAGATTGATAAATATGGATTTCAAATAAGCAGCGAAATAGACTACAGATTATCACAGAGTGAAAAAAGATTATCACAGAGTGAAAAAAGGCAAACAGAGACAGTTTTTTTTTAACTTTAAAATGTGACACATACAGAAAAGTGCATATATCACGAAACAGACCAGTGAATTTTCAAAAACTGAAAACATCTATATAGTTATCCTAGATAAAGAAACAGAACATCACCAAACCTTAGAAGTCTCATTTGTACTTCTACCCACCCACCTACCAATAACCAGTATCCTAAATTCTAAGACAATATATTTCTTTTACCTACTTCTGTATTTATGTGAATGAATCATAGAGTATGAACTCTTTTGTCTGGTACCTTCTACTCAGTATAACATTTGTGAGATTCATCTCTGTTGCATAGATAGTAGTTCATTTTGTGAATATACTTGAACTTATTAGTATGAGTCATACTGTGAACATTTTAGTATGTGTTTGTTTTCATTTTTGTTACTTCTTTGATGAAAAATCAACATATTTCTATTATGCATGTATCTAGGATTGGTTGTTAAGTCATAGTATAGCTTATGTTTAGCTTTACAGTGTAACAGTTTTCCAAAGTGTTTACTTAGTCATTCTATATCCTCTCTAACACTTGGCATTTTTGGCCTTTTTCATTTTAACCATTCGGGCCAAAGTTAAATATATTACATTATAGTCTTAAACTGAATTTTCCCAATAACTAATCAATTTGAGCACCTTTTATAATGACCACTTAAAGGTTTCCCCATCCACTTTTGTCAAATGTCAGTATAAGTCGTCTGTCTGTTGTTCTCTTGGCTATCTTTTTATTCTTATTGATTTGTAAGACTTCATTAAGTTTTCTGGATCTATGGCCTTTTTGTTGGATGTATATATTGCAGAAATCTTCCACTCTGTGGGTTGCCTTTTGCTTTCCTATATCTTGTCCAGATTATCCATTTTTTCTTTTATGGTTAGTGATTTCTGTTTCTTATTTAAGATATCTTTGCCTGCTCCAGCATCACAGAGATATTCTCCTAGGTTTTCTTCTAAAAGCTTTATTGCTTTGCCTTTTCACATTTAGAGTTGAAACCCATCTGGAATCATGTATGGCAAGTGGTGGAAGTCAATGTTTTACCATATGGATATTCATTTGACACAGCCCTATTTATTGAAAAGATCATTCTTTCCCTCCATTGTACTAAAATGTCAATTTCTGGGCCTGTCTCTGGACTTTCTGGACTTTCTCTTCAATACTATTGATTACTTTGTCTATTCCTGCACCAGTCCCACACTGCCTTACTTACTGCTTCTCTGTAAATAGGTCTTGGCACCTGCTTGAGCAAGTCCTTCAGCTTTGTGGTTCTCACAGCTTCACTTGACCATTCCTGGTCTTTTCATTTCCACTGTAGTTTTTTTGTTGTTGTTGTTGTTTTTTAATTTGCTTTGCCACTTTCTGCAAGAAAAAAAATGTGTTGGAATTTTGATTAGGAGTGCATTGAATCTTTGGAACAAGCTGAAGAGAATTGACATCTTTAAAATACTGAAATGATATCATTTAGATGACCTTACAACTCTATTCATATAGGTCTTCTTTAATTTCTCTCAGTAGTAATTTGTGGATTTAATGTGGAGGTGTAAATCTTTCCTAGGATTTATTCTTGGGTATTTTTTTGTGAAACTGCTGCAAATGTTTTAAAAATTTAACTGTGATCTTGTGACTGACACATAAAATATAGTTGTTTCCTTGCATAGACTTTTACCCACTTCCAAATTCAGTTCTTAATTATAATAATTTGTATATTTATTAGACTTCTTGTGGACACATCGTATCATCGGCAAATACTGAATTTTACTTCCTTTTTAATCTGCATACTTTTTTTTGGTTGTTTTTCTTACTTTATTCTAATGGCTAGAACCCCCAGTATAATACTGAAGTATGGTAGCACTTGTCTTGTTCCTAATGGCAAGGAGAAAGTTTCACGTATTTTGTAGTGATTGTGGTATTTGCCAGAGGATTGTTTGTTGCTTGGTAAGTATTCTTTATTAGGTAAAAGAAAGTTCGCTTCCCCTTTCCCTTTTGGTTTGTTTAAAGTTTTTATCCTAAATAAATTTGTAACTTTGTTGTATGTTTTTTCTTCATCACAGTATTCATATGATTTTTCTCCTCTTCTATGGAATTAGTGAGTCGGTTGATTGGTGTTATAATATTAAGCTATCAATGGGTGATTATTAAAATAGAAAACAACTTTTTAGATCGAAAACTTCTCAAAAGTTCAAGTGCCTAACCTCTAGCGATGTGTTTGGCACATAGATTGCTGTGTTTGTTAGCTAACTGGTAATTCAAATAATATGTCATTTGGGAGAATATGCCTTCTTCCATCCAAGTTAATATATATTAGACAACAATTCTGTGAAGTGACACATAGCAAACCATTGTGCTGTGCACTGCGTAGAATACAAAGATGTGTAAAAATTAGTCTCAGCCTCAGGTACGCCACCTCAAGTAGTTTAGTTTATAAGATCATCTCAAACAGTATTTAGTTATATTTAAGTGACCCATTAACTAGACTGTATGCTTTATAAAGACATAGATGAATACTCAGATTTTTCAGTTCCAAGGAATAGCACAGTGCTGAAACAGCCAGGCTTATCTCATTACATTAAATTATTCAGAATAAAGTATGAGAATGGTAGTAGTTACAGATAAGACTGCAAAATCGAGTCCAAATTCAATCAAGGAAGATCTTGAATGCCCAGCTAGAGATTAGACCCGGTTGTGTAGGCAACTCAATTTTATAGATAAGGAAATAAGTCTTGAGAGGTCATGACCTGCTTTTGGTGATACTAAATCAGAACTGGGAGTGCATTTTAAAAAAAGAATTCAATCTTCTAGATTTTTAATGAAATTTTCCACCCCCTCCAAACAAGTTCATTTAACTAATTTTTATAATGGTATTACTTTATATTCATAAAAATAGTTTGTTTCTTGTCATTTTAAATTTTTTTGTATTCTTCTATGTCTAATTATATTTAATACCCAGTTATAAAAGTAAATGGAACCCCTGAAACAAATAATGCATTATATGTTAATGTAAAGCCTGGCAGGGACAAAATAAATAAATAAATAAATAATTCTGTAATGATAATGAAAATACATTTTAATGTAATAAGTCACCAATAAATAAATAATAAAATAATAATTAACATTCACACACACACAGACAAAAGTAAATGGATGAGGAGCAGAGGGGGGGGGAACAATTATTCTTTAGCCATGACAGATATAATAGGCATTCATGTCATATGATACTGAATGTTAAAATGAGGTCACAGGGCACTAGAGAAAAGGAAACAAGCAATACAGTACCTCAGGGTGATGAATGTGAGGGGAAACATCTTATATAGGGTACTAGCCAGGATATTTATCATGTAAGGCTGAAACTCTGATGACATGATAACAAGGTTTTTCTATAGTAGTCATGATACCAGAATCCCATAGAATCTCTTGATGATGGCTTCTTTATCCCATTAGCTCAGTGCTATCTTAAATAAGAAGCAAATGGCCATGAGAGTCATTGGGAATGATGAAAGTGCCATTACTTATTACTTTTTGGTACTGTCCTTGTTGTCGTAATATTCAGAACAGATCATTTAGTTCTATTCTATTCTATTCTATTTAGCATATATCTAAGTACCACAAAGTTACTTAGCTTTTACTTTTTAGTCAAAAGTACAGCAAACATAAAAGGAGAAAGTACTAAACAGATTTGGAGTAATTAGTTGTTATTTTTATGTAGTATAATGCCTTATGGGTATTAAGTTGTATATTTCAGAAAACATTAATGCATCTGAAAATGGTCAATTAGATAATTCTAAAATGAATGAATTAATGAAGAAAATAACTGAATTGTTACTAGTATTCCTGCACAAACCTGGGAGGAATGAAGGCATGATTCCTTTATTATTCACTCTCCTTTTATCTTAACTTTACAATAGGTTTACATTTCCAAAAAATGTTATAGTTATTTATAATAATACCCACATTAATAATAACAAAAATATCTACATTTTGTAACAGCAACTAAAAAGTAAGCTAAGTTGAACTAAAAATGAAAATGGCTTAACTTTAACAACAAAGAAAACCTCAGTCAGGTTTACAAACACCCCTAGTTTAGACTTTTATAGGCTTTATTTCAAGCTTGAACTTTTACTAAAAACAAATGACTGGGGCACCTGGGTGGCTCAGTGGGTTAAAGCCTCTGCCTTCGGTTCAGGTCACAATCCCAGAGTCCTGGGATCGAACCCCACATCAGGCTCTCTGCTCAGCAGGAAGCCTGCTTCCTCCTCTCTCTCTCTGTCTGCCTCTCTGCCTACTTGTGATCTCTGTCTGTCAAATAAATAAATAAAAATCTTTTTTAAAAAATTTTAAAAATTAAAAAAAAATGACTCATCAGTCTAGTATTAATCGTGCCACCTTAGCATATCATTCCCTCATGCCATATGCCTTTATAGAATGTGTGCACCAGTAGGTACAGATTCATAATACAGTTGCTTTGCCCTCTATCCTTAAAGACATTCATACTGGCAGAATATATATATATATATATATACACACACATACGAATACTAGTACTTTACAGATTTGGGGAAATTTGAATTCTCAGATGATTCAATGGAAAATAAATTTAAATATAGCCTTTAGAAGAGATAAGTAAAGCGTTCATCAGAATTGCCCATCTAGGAAGCCTCCCTGAATCAGGTAGCCTTAAAATGAAGGGCAATTAAATGGCTGATAGAATTTTTAAGAGCAGTCACAGTGGAGAATAGGAAAAAATGTATATTGTTTAAGTCAAAAATTAAAATAATGTCAGTCAGGAATAAGTTATGCCTAATCAGTGTGTAAACTATAAATAGCGTTAATTAGGGGGAGTGCAAAAATAAAATAAAAGTCCTTAAAACTCAAGTAAAATAGGTGAGTCTACATCAGAAAATTACAGAGTTCCACGTGTCTGGGGGAATTGTCAAAGTGTATGGTTAGAAAGAGTGCCTTTAAGTAAGCTTGTGGAGTGGAAAAAGGACAAGAAGAGCACTGAAAGACTATAGTGGGCCAGCAAGTCAGGGTGTGGCCAGGGAGATGAGAATAGTCTACTGTGGGCATTCTCCTGGCTCAGAGGCCACAGTTGGTACACAGGATATATTTTACACAGCTCTTTTGCTTGAAAAGACATGGAAAGGAATAAGAAAGCTATAAAAGTTGAGAAAGCAAGGCCATCTAGGTGGCTTGGTTGGTTAAGCCTCCAGCTCTTCATCTCAGCTCAGGTCTTGATCTCAGGGTCTTAAGTTCAAACCCTGTATTGAGCTCCACACTAAGCATGGAGCCTACTTTAAAAAAAAAAAAAAAAAAAAAAAAGTTGGGAAAGCAGAAAATTAAATTATTCTTAAAAATTGACCTTGATGACAAGAATAATGTTGGTAAAATTTCTGTCAGTATTTTAAAAGAGGAAAAGGGAAAAGAATATCAGAAAAAGAGTCAAATCAGTATGTGTATATGTTCAAACATTTTTATATGTTGGAGGTGAATGGGTATTTTCCTCTATGTTTGGAATAGTGCTGAAGCAGCCAAGCAGGTAAGTATTGGGCTGTGATGTGATGGGCTGGACTTATGAGAGTCCCATCTGGAAAGATAAATCTAACACAAGGCCCAGGTGGTTTTTAGAACTAAGATAAAGATTGAAAAGTAAAGAGATTCTAATATCCAGACCCCCAAAATACACGGATTTGGGACAGCATGCAGTGACGTAACTAAGACATCAAAGATAAGGTCAGTGAATAAAAAGAAAAACCATGAACATTATGAGTATCATTTTTTTTAATTGTATTTATTTAGGGGTGCCTGGGTGGCTCAGTGGGTTGAAGCCTCTGCCTTCGGCTCAGGTCATGATCTCAGGGTCCTGGGATTGAGCCCTGCATTTGGCTGTCTGCTCAGTGGGGAGCCTCCTTCCCTCCCCCTTTCTCTGCCTGCCTCTCTGCCTACTTGTGATCTCTGTCTGTCAAATAAATAAAATCTTTTAAAAAATTATTTATTTATTATATGAGCCACCCAGGTGCCCCATGAGTATCAATTTTAAATATTTATGTTAGTACCTTGTTACTGAATCATTTTCATGTTCTAGAGAGCCTTTACTTATCCTAAACTTTTGTAACTAAATAGATTCTTTCTATCTTTAGTAAAAATCGCTAAGTACAAGTTACATCTCTTAGGCATTAACCCTTGACGTCTCCAAAAGTGCCTGATATATAATTAAAAGAGACATAATTTCATCACACAGTAGGTTATAGCCTAGTTTTTATCAAGGCTTCCTACTTATGCTTCTTTACAAATCAGAGTATGTTAGCACCTACACTAGAATTTTAAAATGGTTTTTTAAGAAATTACTGATACACTTTCAGTCATGCCCTTATGCAAATGGACTACCTTTTTTAGAGAGATAAGACTATAATATTGTGCCATTCCCGAAGTTAATTATGAGCTCACTTGAGGATCACCAAACAATTCAGTCTGAAGATTTTATCTACTTTTTCATGTAACTTTTTCTTTCAAAAATACACTCCAGTCACTGTTGCCTCAGATATTTTATGTTTGAAACTCTGCATTGATGGCATACATTTTCTTCTAGCATTATTTTTGTTCTTCAGGTAAAGCTTTTTGACTCTTTATTATGTTAAAAATTTTAGGGAGTTTTGGGGCACTTGGGTGGCTCAATGTGTTAAAGCCTCTGCCTTCGGCTCAGGACCGAGCCCCACATGGGACTTTCTGCTTGGTGGGGAGCCTGCTTCCCCCTCTCTCTCTGCCTACTTGTGATTTCTGTCTGTCAAATAAATAAATCTTAAAAAAAAAACAATTTTAGGGAGTTCTAATTTTGGTAAATTTGATAAATTAAGGTTGGCATGAGTATATACATGTATTGTCTACAGAGTACTTCTTTTTGATTATTTACATTGTAAATTTTAAATATTTTTTGTTTTAACTTTACAGTTTTTCATAGTTACTGATTTTTTTTGTTTTGCTTTTCTTTTGTTTTGATCATTTTACTTCTGCCAGTTAAAGAATACAAATCATATGTTCTAGGTTTGTAACTTGAAGAAATTAATATTTTCTTTTACTTAACATGTTAGTTGGAAATGTTTTATCTGTAATATGTGCCTAGTACGATAAAATCTCTTTTGATGTTATCTGCTTCATACTGAATGGACAGGGACTGAATCCATTTATCTCGCTTTGTATAACTTTTACCATAATGCCGTGCACATATGGAAAGGGTATCTTAATAAATAACGGCTAACGTGTATGATTTACTTCATTTCCTCATCCCTTCCATTTTCTCATAATGTTTTATATAATTTTCTTTAGAGATCCATAGCAAATGAGATAGTATTTCATGTATAATTATTTTAATGTGACAGATTTTTAACATAAGTATATATTTAACAAATATATAATAGAAAACATATAATGTCTCTAAATATAAAACAAATATACTTATTTAACATATATGATATAACTTGAATGCTTTCATTTTGGAAAATATTTTAAAGGCAGGATTATTCCATAGTAATATTTCCTTCTGTTCATTTCTTGTAGATTCTTAATAGCACTTATAATAAAATGCTAATTGTGCCACAACAAATACTTAAACTTTGTTTACAAAACATGTTGATTTTTACTTTTTCTACTTTGAATCTTCCAGAACATGACAGATGCTTTTGAGCAAAATTCCTATATTTTTAAATTAGCAGGATTTTCATCTCTATAGTTATGAATTCAGAAATATTTAAGTCCTCTGTGCCCCCAAAATATTTCTACTGTGCAGTCTAAAATTCTTTCAAAATGTCTGTCATCCTGTGTTGTCATTTTTAGCTGTTGATTAGCAAATGAAGCATTTTGTGTATTAAGTAGTAATTCACTCTATAATTTTTATCACTGCTTAAATGTAAATATTTAGAGTAACTTAGAGTAACTCTAGGATAATCTGAAACTAGAACTAATAACTGGGAAACCCAGGAGATAATGTTGGACTAGCTTTGCGCAGTGGCAGTATCGTAGCCAATGAGGTTTATCCGAGGCGCGATTATTGCTAATTGAGAACAAAGTGAAAAGTAATAGTTATATAAAAAAGTTTAACTCAATTTCTCGATTAACTATATTAAACCATTCTTGGTAAAAATGATTAACCAACAAGGCAAGTAAACCTGAATTTCATTTGATCATTTTATTTTCTGAACATTTGTTTAAAAATAGATTGAGTTTTTTTATGATTGTTGATAAATGTGGCTGTACTCAGCTTATAGCAGAAGATCAATGTTTTAAAAATTGAAACAGTATAGGTTTGTATTGATTAATGTGGCTAAATCAAAACGAGAGGTTTTGTAACGGCTTTCTTAGACAGGCTACTCCCCAGTAATGGCAACCTATCAATTTTAGCTTTCTACTGATAAATCAGCTTGAAAATTGGATGTCAAAATTTTTTTCACCAAAGGAGTGATTTTTCCATGCCCTTTAACCTTTTCTGATATATTAGATTGGTTTATAAGACTAAGCTCTATCTCACAAAAAGCAGTTGTCAAATTGACATTGGATAGATTTTCAAATGATTGTGACACCTATTTTTTATCCATGTTTACAAAATAAGCATATGTACAATTATCTACGATCACCTCCACAACTGCAGGTCTCTCGTTTTTTCCTGAGAAAACTTCAATCGCATATGACAAAATTGTGCATTTTTCTGTTAAGGGATCTTAGCAGTTCAAAGGTCAGAGCCTCAACTGGAAGATTAGGAAGCAGGCTTCCAGAAGTACTTACTTTTCACTGAGTTAGAGACATTGATTGTTTTCATTTTGTGAAATGATTTTTTTCTTTTCGTTTTTTTCTTTTTATTTCCTTCTAACATACTAATGGGCTAATTAAAGGCAGTTCTCCTATGTTGTTACATGGTCAATAGTAACTTGGTATGTTTTAGTGACAAAAAAACAAACACAAAACCTGACAACACTTTATTTCTAAGGAACCAATATTCAGGACTTGAAATAACACTGGTAAAGATTTGATTAACAGCACAGGATAACAGGCTTAATTTGGATTTAATGGGGTAGACTTCAGTGACAGCTGACAGTACCATACCTTCATGCCTATATAGCGGACTTTAAGTTAGCCTGAGAAGGTATTGATTGTGAAGTTTCTGTTGTATAATTACTTTTTGCTAAGGGGGAAAAAAAACCATGGTGTATTGATCTAGATGGGAGCATTTGAGTAGCAGTTTCCCTTGGCTAACAGTGAGTGTCATCTTTCAGCCATGATAAATTGTAACGTTCTGGCTCAGCATAATTGCTTTGTGGTGAAATGAACCTCCTCTACCCTTCTCCTTTTCCCATCAAGGAGATACAGTAATCATCTTTATCTCAAAGCCATGATTTACTGAACTAATCATCCTCTTAATAGAGGAAAATCTTTCCCCCAGAGCACATCCAGTTTTTGCTAACTGAAACAAATGCATTATGAAACAATGGAATTTTTTTTGAAAAATTCAGATTCCACAATTATACATCTTTTTAAATCAATTATCAATGACTCCTCACCTATGCTTTTACCCATCTCTCCATTCCCAGACTAGTAGTTAGACTTTCATCTTCCATTGAATCTAAATTAAAAAGGAAAACAGAAATAGTCAAATTTTATGTGCTTATTTTGGCAATAGAATCAATAAGTCCAGTTTTCTGAAATTTACTACATTTGACAAACATAAAAATTTAGTTTATTTAGTTTAAAACTGTTTTGGAAAGTCTTTCTCTTGGCATAACACTTTTGTTTTTTTTACAGTTTTAAGCAGTAAACATTTCTTAGATTTTTTTTCTTGTGCCATTTATCTCCATTCAAAAGTAAATAAGATGCCTTGAATGTGAAAACCACCATACATTTCCTACCAGTTCTGGAAAACTCAAATAATTTGTATTATTTGTTAGCTTTTCAACAAAGATGTTTAATGTGCTATCAATTTTTCATTAAGCCTATGTTGTATTTTGCTGAAAATAGATCTGTAAATACTTGCCAGTACTTTAATATTGCCCCTGGGTAATGACTTTTAGTTAAGTAATGTTATTTAAAGAATATCTGGCAGTCATTTTAGATCATTTTAAGACTGCTGTGAAGGGTTTGGATAAAGGTCATTTTCAATGATTGCGCTTAGTTAAATAAATGTGAAAGGCTTCACAAAGGGAATCTTGCTTTTCAGTGTGCTGTCATAAATTTCCTCTTAGCACATCTGGGAATACCAAGTAAAATGTAGTTGTTTCTGCCTTGAAGGCAGTATATTTTATATTTTCCTTCTCTTTGTTTATTTTCTCCCTATAATTCTGTTTATTCCCATAACTGAGCACAAAGCTTTCATTTTGTCATAAATTAGATTCACCACTCTTGACAGTTTGTGGAAACCCTTATATGTATTTCTCCAAATGTTTACAAAGAGTAGTTTTTTACCAAGACTTATTAAAAAGCATTACCTTTTCTTTTCTTTTTTTTTCAACAATCCCCCTCTAATGTAACCCTGGTTCACAGTTTGCTCCCACTCTGGCCACAGCTGGGCTCTCGCTGTTCACAGCTGAAAAGTGAAATCAATGCTGGGTCTAACAAAATGCAGATGAAAGCCATTCTGATCGTATATAGTCATTTCCCGTAACTTTATCAGCCTTCAGTTACTTATGTGATCTCTGGAAATCATTGTTTGCTCAAGTAAATACAGTCCTAACTTCTGTGTTGAGATGTGCTGTCCTCTAGGAAAATAATACTTCCTTAATGCCATAAACACTGTGAATAGCTCATCATTATAGGTTTCTAAAATAACTATTACTTTTGTTCTCCTGAAAGAAATATTACAAATCTAATCAAATCAGTTATCATTTGAATTCTGGACATTTAAACTCTAAGCAAAGATGTCTCTTTATTCTTAATGTTAACACAATTTAAAATTCTGAAACAAAAAAAATACTAAAATAGCACAACCCCAACCATCATTGATCTAGTATTTTCTTGCATATTTATTTGAACACCATTGGGTGGAAAGCTGTATTGTAGCTGAATGCTTCAGAGGTCACGGAACTACAATGAGTTTGATGGAAAACAGCCTTTCTCCTTCCTATTTTAAATGGTTCCTACTTTGATTACAAGCATTTATTATAATTATCAAGAGATTAGGCTGTTGTTATAGAATCCTTGTAATGGAACCATTTAGAAAGAATATAATGGCAGTTTATTGGATTCTGCCAAAGAAAAGAGCACAGATAAAGTGGTCCTTTTTTGCAAATGGTCCAACTGCTAGCTAAGTATACTAATTTTATTATTCTATCTTAGTTCATTTGCTTTGGTAGTTTATGTGACTAAGGGCACAATTTTTTCTAATAAAGAACCTGTCCTTTAGTCTCTTCTATGGTTTATTTCTTTTGTAGGGTTTCTATATATATTTGTGTGTGTTTTCTGAAATAAGGAAGGTTCACAAACACATAGCACTCAATACTCTCTAATATGTAATCTTTGTTTTGGAATTTTCATTTGTACACTTGTCTCTCCTAAGATGGCTTTTTAGTATTAACTTATATATTTTTTTAATTTATTGGTGTATAAGATGAGTCCATTCATTTAACACCTCTAATTTTTCTTCTTCAAGCTTAAGTAAAATGGGCCCAATGAAATAAGTACAGGAAGACAGTTCGCAGACTTCAGACATATTCAGTGCTAATATCTTTTCTATCAAAATCTTTGTATTTGACACTCAGGTTAAATATATACTGGATCTTTCCTCATTCTTCAAAAACAAAGATTTGGAGAATAACAGCACTTTTTCCTTTGAGACTTTATCCATTTGGAAGCAGACACAAGAAAATTCAAGATACAGTACTTTGAAAAATACTAAATTCAATTAAGTAGATTTTCCAATTTTTTTTCCCCCAGACTGGTGACTGGTGAATCTGCAATGTTTGGTCAACTACTAAAGTAAACCAACCATTAGGGAATCCATGCCTATAGAGAAAAGGAACTATGGCATTAAATATTATCTGTCCTGTCAGAGGTGCCAGGGTGGGTAGCAGACTGAAGTTCAGGAAAAATGGTTCTTGTGAAGTAGGTGACTGGGATGGGGGATGATAATGCTATTTTTAGAGATTATAAACTTCCTGAAATCAAAGATCATCTAGTTAGGTACTTAGTGCTATTAGGTATCTTGAGCTATTAGGTATCTTAGAAAAAAAAATTTTTTTTATCGAAGTCATGATTTTTAAAGTAGCAAAAGAAATACCACTTTTTAAATTATAGATTTTATTTTTCTTCTTTTAAGTTATACTCATTAAAAATAAATCTGTGATTTAAAAAGTGGTGCTTCTTTTGCTACTTTGATTTAAAAAAGAAAACAATTTTCTAAAAAATATTCTTGAAGACCTATTATGCTCAAGATACCTGTCAGCACAAAGTACTTATTTACTAGGTAATCTTTGTTTTCAGAAAGTTTTTGTTTTTGTTTTGTTTTTTATTATGTTCTGTTAGTCACCATACAGCACATCATTTGTTTTTGATGTAGCGTTCCATGGTTCATTATTTGCATATAACACCCAGTGCTCCAGGCAATATGTGCCCTCCTTAATACCCATCACCAGGTTAACCCATCCCCCTACTCCCCTCCCCTCTGAAAGCCTCAGTTTCTTTCCCGAAGTCCATAGTCTCTCATGGTTCGTCTCCCCTTCAATTTTCCCTTCCTTCTTTTAATGCCCTCCATGCTATTCTTTAAGTTCCACATATAAGTGAAACCATATGATAATTGTCTTTTCTGCTTGACTTACTTCACTAAGCATAATCCCCTCAGTTCCATCCTTGTCAATGCAAATGGTGGGTATTCATCCTTTCTGATGGCTAAGTAATATTCCATTATATATATGGACCACATCTTCTTTATCCATTCATCTGTTGAAGGGCATCTCAGCTCCTTCCACAGTTTGGCTATTGTGGACATTGCTGCTATGAACATTGGGGTGCACATGCCCGTTCTTTTCACTACATCTGAATCTTTGGGGTAAACACCTAGTAGTGCAAATGCTGGATTGTAAGGTAGCTCTATTCTTAACGTCTTGAGGAACCTCCATACTGTTTTCCAGAGTGGCCATACCAGCTTGCATTCCCACCAAACAGTGTCAGAGTGTTCCCCTTTTTTCACATCCTCGCCAACACTTGTTGTTTCCTGTTTTGTTAATTTTTGCCATTCTAACTGATGTAAGGTGATATCTCATTGTGGTTTTGATTTATATTTCCCTGATGACTAAGTGATGTTGAGCATTTTCTCGTGTGTGTGTTAGCCATTGGCTTGTCTTCTTTGGAGAAGTGTCTGTTTATGTCTTCAGCCTGTTTTTTGGCTGGGTTATTAGTTTTTTGAGTGTTGAGTTCAAGAAGTTAGAAATGGACCCTCAATTGTATGGTCTACTAATCTTTGACAAATCAGAAAAAAATAACCAGTGGAAAAAAAACAGTCTCTTCTATAAGTGGTGCTGGGAAAATTGGACAGCTACATACAGAAGAGTGAAACTGGACCATTCCCTTACCCCATACACAAAGATAAACTCAAATGGATGAAAGACTTCAAAGTGAGACAGGAATCCATCAAAATCCTAGAGGAGAACACTGGCCACAGTAACTTCTTTCAAGACACATCTCCAAAAGCAAGTGAAACAAAAGCAAAAATGAACTTTCATCAAAACAAAAAACTTCTGCACAGCAAAGGAAACAATCAACAAAACTAAGAGACAGCCCACGGAATGGGAGAGGATATTTGCAAATGACATTACAGATAAAGGCTGATATTCAAGAGCAATTTTCAGGAAGTTTATAATCTCTAAAATAGCATTACCACCCCCCACCCCAGTCACCTGCTTCACAAGAACCATTTTTCCTGAATTTCAGGCTGTTACCTATACTGGCACCTCTGACAGGACAGATAATATTTAATACCTCAGTTCCAAGCAAAACAGATGAACATAGGATAGAAAAATAAAATAAGATAAAAACAGGAAAGTAAACCATAAGAAACTCTTAAACATAAGGAACAAACAGGATTGCTAGAGGGGAGGTGAGAGAGGAGTTGGGGTAAATGGGTAATGGGCATTAGGAGGACACTTGTCATAAACACTGGGTTTATGTGCAACTGATGAATCACTAAATTCTACCCCAGAAATTAATAATATGTTATATGTTAACTAACTTAAATTTAAATAAAATGTTTTTTAAAGGGCAAAAAATAAATCAATCATAGATTTTATATATACTTGAAGAGTGTCGAATTGTATTATCTCCACTTCTACCTATCCCATGTCATCAGTGTTCACATTATTGTTTTGTTGATATTGTTGACATATAGTAGGAGCAATGGTTTTATTCCTGCAACTTACCTGAAATCTTAAATCTTTTTCATATGCCAAAAGGAAGCTTTACATGTAATTTAAATGTTTCTGGATAAAACAGCTCAGTGTAGGGGCGCCTGGGTGACTCAGTGGGTTAAGCCGCTGCCTTCGGCTCAGGTCATGATCTCAGGGTCCTGGGATTGAGTCCCGCATTGGGCTCTCTGCTCAGCGGGGAGCCTGCTTCCCTCTCTCTCTCTCTGCCTGCCTCTCCATCTACTTGTGATTTCTCTCTGTCAAATAAATAAATAAAATCTTTAAAAAAAAACAAAAACAGCTCAGTGTAAGGGTGTGCCTAGCCTTCTCATTAATGAGTTTCATGTACATTATACACACCAGAGAATTTGAAATTGCAGTTATATGCTAGTTAACATAGATATGGAGTGATAATAAAACAGAAAAACATAATTTAGAAAGACTTGGTGAATAATGAGGATAGTTAAAAGTGTACAAAATCAAGGGCTCACTTGGTTAAGCACCCAGCTCTTGATTTCGGCTCAGGTCATGATCTCAGGGTTGTGGAATCAAGCAATGCCTCTCCCCTAAAAAAAATGTACAAAATCTTTATGCATTATACAGATTTACCCTGCTTTGTTATTTAATTCCATAATAATTTAATACTAAACTTTGCTTAAAAGAACATAATATGTATGTATATGTGTGTATATATGCCAGTGGTTTTCATAGATGTATATTTAGAATTGTAGGCCCCATGGGGATGTGTGTAGATAAATAAGAATTATGGAAATGTGGAATGTGTAGGGATTTCAAAAAGGAAATTTCTGTTGTCATCATAATGCTTTTAAGAACTACACCTAAAGCATTAAAAAAAATGAAATCAGTGGGGCACCTGGGTGGTTCAGTCGGTTAAGGGTATGCCTTTGGCTCTGGTCATGATCCTAGGGTCCTAGCAACAAGCCCCACATGGGTTCTTTGCTCTCCCAGGGAGTCTCTTTTCCCTCTCCTGCCTGCTCCTCCTCCTGTGTGTTTGCTTTCTCTCTCTCAGTCAAATAAATAAAATTTCAAAAAAAAGTGAAATCAAGAAATTTACACATATGAGTTGAAGACTCTCTCTGTCATGGCTCATCAGACTAGGTCATCAGGAAAGTATTTCTTAATTCTAACTGAATTACATCTTCAAATATTACATATGTTAGTTTCATAAATTTATTATATGCAACTGAATTTAGTTTTTCTTTAGATCTCAGATGTATGCATATCATATATAATGCTGCTTTCATTAATTTGACTGTAGACATTCTTGGTACTAGAATCTGTATGTAAGAGAGATGTAAGAACAATAGCAAGTAGGAGACATCACAAGCCCACTGTTTCTTTGGGATGTTGTATAACAAATCAATGAAAAACTTTTCCACAAATGCCATTACTCATATTTTATATGCAGTATGTTTCATTAATTTTATTTAGAGGAACCCAAGAAGGCTAATAAGATTATGATTTCATCATTTATGAAAATGAAAGCAAAAAATCTTTAAAGTTTAGGGTGCCTGGGTGGCTCAACAGATTAAGCCTCTGCCTTCAGCTAGGGTCAGGATCTCAGTGTCCTGGGATTAAGCCCTGCATCTGGCTCTCTGCTCAGCAGGGAGCCTGCTTCCCACCCTCTCTCTCTTGCCTGCCTCTCTGCCTACTTATGATCTGTCAAATAAATAAATAAAATCTTAAAAAAAAAAAAAAGGTTTACGTTTACTTACTAGGACTCTAATATGGCGACTGAGTAATACTATTGGAAAATAAAATAAACTTTGTATCCACTTAGCATTTGGGCCAAATGAGAATAAAAGCTTCACTTCTAGGATTTGTTATAGATCTAATCCTTTTAAAGCTCTGAAAACCGTAAATTTTTTTATATGTTTGTGGACAATATATTGGGTGACAAAACAGTGTGAGCCAATATGTGGCTATTTGTTTTCTCTATCTCATTTAGTAAATTTTTTGTACATTTCTTTGCAGAAATATTAATTTGTTTGATCAGGAAATACTAACCCAAACGAAATGCTACCAGGAGTCATCCATAATACAAAGAGCCACAACATACTGTTTTTCTAACATCTGAAAAATTATGGCTTGCAAAACATAATCTATCCCAGGGGTTTCAGATAAAAGCCATCCTAACAATAGAAATAGCAGATCAAAGTTGCCATGAGACTGGAGATATGTGAAAATAAATAAAGTCAGGTATTTAGATACATGGGATTTTCTTTATCCTACATAATTTCATATTAAGAATGGTAATCTTACCCAGAACCAATGGCATTTTGAGACACAGAGTTAAAGACTCAGTAGAGTCAACAGCATTCAGAAGAGAAGTGCAGGTAGAATACATTGTGATTGTAAACGACCTTCTAGGTCACAGCTGAACATTCCACTGCTTGTTTCCTGTTATAGTTGTATTGGTTGACTCGACAGAGCTAGCACTTGTAGCTAGCTGGGACCTCAGGCTGAGTCCAAATTCAGTAAGAATCCACATTCTTTCTGAGCAGCTATTTCTTTACAACCTCACTAAACAATCCCAACCACTATGACTAGGTTCCAATTGTACTTAGTCAGTGTAAGTTGTCCAGTTATCCTAACACTGAAAGATAGCAATTGTAACAGATAATTGCCCGCTATAGTACCTTAGAGAGTTAGCCAAAAGCAGAAGTAGAAGCTTCCTCTCAATACACATTCTTAGCACATTAAAAAAAAAAAAATAGATTTTGAAAATTCTGATAGCCTCCTAAACTTAAAATTGAAGAGTTCCCACTGGATTTTGCTTTCATCCTATCTGAAATGAACTATAAATGCAGTGCTGCAAAATTAGTAATTATGTAAATCATAGAATAAGAAATAAGTGATAACAGGTTTCATTATCAAGCTTTTAATTAAAATCCTTTGGCATGCTTTTTTTCTTTGAAGTATGTGTTTGGTAAAAGTTGGTATTCAAAGCATCATTGAAAGACTTGTTTGTTTTAAAAACTTTTTCAATTATCATATTTAGGTAATTTAAATTTAGAGGCCTTTTTTATTTGGTTAGTTTCAAGCATTTGTGGAAAATTAAGGACACACTAAAATGTCTTTATTTAAAATTTTTTGTATAAATATGACCATTGATATCCTGATTTGGAGCTAAGAAGTTCCTAGAACACTGAGATAATTGGAAATACAATTTTAATTTCTCTGTTTTCAAATGAAACGAAACAGCAGCAAATCCCTTGTCTATCCTTGCATTCTGCCTCCCATCTATTTAGATTTGTTTTTTATTAGACATAGCAAACCTAGACTCAAGTTATAACCTTTTAGGAGAAATCTCTCTAACTGGCTTATTTTCCCTGAGGATATTTGCTAAGCAGTGCAACTACCACTCTTCCTGCCAAGAGTTTTATCTTAGAGACCAGAAGTCCATTGTAGGTATTCTATTCTAAACTTTTTTTTATTTTATTTTTAAAGACTTTATTTATTTGAGAAAGAGCAAGAGAGAGAAAGAGCATGACCGGGAGTTGGAGGTGGAAATGGCAGAGGCAGAGAGAGAAGCAGATTCCCTACTGAGCAGGGAGCCTGATGTAAGACTTGATCCCAGGATCCTGGGGCCATGACCTGAGTTCAAGGCAGACACTTAACCAACTGAGCCACCCAGGCACCCTGTAGGTATTCTATTCTCATATGCAGCATATCGAGGTAACTAATGCTTACCTTCTATCTGAACTATATTATATCATCATACTTAAGCAGATATATTAGGAAAATAGCTCATCTTCCACTTCCAAAAAGGACAAGGTCATTACTTCTTTGTAAAGCCAAGGACTGGAAGACTGAAACCAAAAGTGTTCTAGTAATTTTCTCTCTTGCTCCCTATCATTGATGGATTGGTCTGTCTCCACCATATGAAGGAATACTTCAGTGGAGCATTATAAGATCTGAAAGCACTGCTTCTAGGAACAGAAACTTAGGTATTTCTTTATCCTTGAATAAAATGATTATCTCCTCAAGATACAAAGGGGACATAATTCTCTCCTTTCATCCTTTCCTCATTTCCTCTCTCTCTGTTTCCTTTTTTATAATCTGACATTGGAGCTTGAAGTATATATATGATCACTGATGAAAATCTATGTCACAGTAAAGCTAATATTATAAAACAGATTTTCTTTGGTTGTTATAAAGATTTTCCAAATGAAATGAAAAGTAGCTCAACACCAATTTACCAAATATTTCTAAGAATTAACAAATTTATTTTTCTTGATATAAAAGCAAGAAGGAGCTCCATTTACCCAAACTCATTATAAAATTGGCCATTTTCTTTGTGCTAATGGTTCTAGATCTTGATATCTCCTCCACATAACATATGCATACACATAAACACAGAACATAAGCACATTCTTGGGAGATTTCCAAATGTGTGCTAAACCTGGGTCTTGATAGTTTAACAAATTCTCTGCCAAATAACAATTTGTGATTTCTGCTCTTACCTTTATTGTTTTCCTTTTTCTACTTATGTTAAGTTTACTTTGCTCTTATTTTTCTAGTATTTTGGGGGTACAATCTTAGGTTACTGGTTTTCTAATGTATCTTCTCTTTTTTTTCTCATGTAAGTATTTAAAGCTGTAAATTTCTATGATTGCATTAGCTGCATCTCACATTCATTGTACTTTCATCATTAAGTTTGAAATCTCTTGTATAATAACATGTATACGTGTGTTGTTTCATTTTACAAATATTTGGAGTGGTTCATAGATCTTACCATTATTTATTCCATTGTAGTCAAAGAACATATTTATTCCATTGTAATCAAAGAACAATAATTTCAATTATTCTAAATTTAAAGATTGTTTTATGGACCCTAAGCATGGCATATTTTAGTAGACATACCATGTGCACTTGGAGATAATATGCATTCTTTAGTCATTGAGCATAGTGTCCTATAAATTTAAACTAGGCCAAAGTGACTGATACTATAGTTCAGATGGTCTGTGCCTTTACTGATATTTTTTGTTTACTCATTCTGTCTACTGAAAGAGAGGTATTAAAATCTCCTAACAGTATAATGGGATTATCTCTTTCTCCCTTTAATTCTGTCACTTTTGCTTCACATGAGGCATACTTCATTTTATTGTGTTTTGCTTTATTGTGTTTCATAGATACGTGTTTTTTTTGTTTTGTTTTGTTTTTTTTGTGGGGTTTTTTTGTATTTTGTTTTGTTTTTTACAAACTGTAGGTTTGTAGAAACCCTGCACTGGGGAACTCCATTGGCACCGTTTTTCCAGCATTTGCTCGCATAGTGTCACATTTTGGTAATTCACACAATATTTCAAACTTTTTCATTATTATTATTGCTGTTGTGGTGATTTGTGATCAGTGGTTATGACTCACTCAAAGCTCAGATGATGGTTAGCATTTTTTAGCAATAAGACATCTTATAATTAATGTATCCTGTTTTTTAGACATAATGCCATTGCATACTAAATAAACTACAGTATAGGGTAAACATAACTTACATGCACTGGGAAGCCAAAAAATGCACTTTACTTACTTTTTTGTAATACTCACTTTATTGAGGAGGTGAGTCTCCAAGCTATGCCTCTATTATGAGGTTCTAATATTAGCTAAATACACATGAATATTATGTATTCTTAAGAATTGACCCCTTTACTGAGATTAATGCCCCTCTTTATTGCAAGTAATATTCCTTGTTTTAAAGTGCACTTTGCGTGTTAATAAGGTAACCACTCTAGATTCTCATGCTTATTGTTTTCATACCTTTTTTCTATTCATTTACTTACAACCTAGCTGCGTCTTTGTATTTTTAAGGATGTCTTGTACACAGCATATAGTTGGGTATTGCTTTTAATCCATTTTGGTCTCCACTTTCCAATTGGAATAGTGTGTTAATATTTATATGATTAGATTTAGTTTACAATTTTAATGTTTGTTTTTCATGTGTCTTCTCTGCTTTTGATCTGTTTCCCCTCTCTGTCTTCTTTTGGATTATTTGAATATTTTATATAATTTCATTTTAACTTATATGTCAGCTTTTTAGCTGTACTTCTTTGCATTATATTTTTTTTAGTGGTTGATCTGGAGATTATTTTATGCATCTTAATTCTCAGTCTACCTCGATTTAATTGTCTACCACTTTGTGTAAAATGTAAAAACTTTACATCCATAAATATCCATTTATCTTCCCCATCCCTTATCCAAAATACTTTGTGCTGTATTTCTTGTATAATACATAACACCTGCATACATTAGGAATCCCACAAGAGCATATCATAATTTTTGCTTTGATATCATATATATGTTGGAGAAATTAAGGGATAAAATAGTTATGTATATTATCCAAGCATTTACTATTTCTAGCACTCTTTGGTCATTTCAGAGGATTTAAGTTTCCTTCAGACTGTAGAGTTTTCTTTATCACATCTAAGAGTGCACATCTGATGTCAGTGGACACTCATACTTTTCCTTTTGCTGAAAAGTCAATTATTTTATCTTTATTCTTGAAGGATATTTTTCCTGGATATAGAATTCTAGGCTGGTAGTTTATTACTTTCTTTATGTACCGTAAAGATGTTTCTGCTCTGTTTCCTGCCTTCCTTATTTTCCCATTTGTAATTTGTAATTTGTTCTTTTTCTCCAGCCACTTTCACGATTTTATCTTTATCATTAGTTTTTAACAACCTGACTATGATGTTCTTATGTGTGGTTTTCTTTTTTTTTTTTTCCAATTTATTTATTTTCAGAAAAACAGTATTCATTATTTTTTCACCACACCCAGTGCTCCATGCAAGCTGTGCCCTCTATAATACCCACCACCTGGTACCCCAACCTCCCACCCCGCCGCCACTTCAAACCCCTCAGATTGTTTTTCAGAGTCCATAGTCTCTCATGGTTCACCTCCCCTTCCAATTTACCCAAAAGCACATACCCTCCCCAATGTCCATAACCCTACCCCCCTTCTCCCAACCCCCCTCCCCCCAGCAACCCACAGTTTGTTTCGTGAGATTAAGAGTCACTTATGGTTTGTCTCCCTCCCTATCCCATCTTGTTTCATGGATTCTTCTCCTATCCACTTAAGCCCCCATGTTGCATCACCACTTCCTCATATCAGGGAGATCATATGATATTTGTCTTATGTGTGGTTTTCTTGATCTTTATGTTCTAGGAGATCACTCAACTTCTTAAATCTCTGTATTTATATCATTCTGAATGTGGGAAGTTATAGGCCATTCTTTCCTCAAGTATCTTTGTGTTTGGGGGACTCCCAATTATATATTTGATAGACCTTCTGATATTGTGCTACAGAAACCCAAGGCTCTGTTGATTTTTTTTTTCAATTTTCTTTTCGGGTTGGATAAATTCTATTGATCTATCTTCAAGTTCACTTTCTCTGTATTTCCATTCAACTCTTAAATCTACCCAGTGAATATTATTTCAGACATTTTACTTCTACATTCTGAAATTTACATTTGATTCTCTTTTACATTTCTATTGCTGAGATTTCCTGTCTTTCATTAATCATGTATTTTTCTTTACTTTATTATACTGTTTTAAAGCCCTTTGTCTAGTAATTTCAAGACCTGAATTATCTTGTGGTTGACATTCACTGATTACCTTTTTTCTTGAGAATGGGTCATATTTTTTCTGACTCTTTGTAGCTTTTTGCTGTATCCCAGAAATTGCAAATGTTATGTGATGAGAACTGTGGGTTCTAGTATATTCCTTCAGAGAATGTTGAGATTATTGTTTTAGCTTGCAGTTAGCTAGGTTAGACTCAAGCTATAAACTCTGTCATATAAACAGTGGGTTGTGGCTCACATCTTAGTTCAGATTGCTTTTGTCTGTCCTACACATGCAGTTCAAGAGCTAGCAAGGCTCTTGAACAGAACTTAAACATAGAATTGGCGTTCTACTTCACAGGAATTCTCCTTTTCATGGTTCCCAGCTTATTTTTCAGCATCTCTGTTTACCTCAAGTTCCTTCCCCCTGGTCCCATGTCTAGAAGCAGACTTTCTATTAGAGTTCAAGTCACCTTGCACCATTTTCCTGACTGTAGCTCTCCTCCTGACAAAAATACCTCAAAAATACCCTCAAAATATTTTAAATATTTTGAGGGTATTTTTAAAAATATTTTAAATAAAACATATTTTACCCGCAAAAAAAAGAACTCTTCCTGTGTTGATCACTTCCTCGTTTTAACTCCCTTCCAAAATCATACTGTTTCATTTACCCTCCACAGCTCTCAGGTCATTGTTATATCTAATTTCTCAGATTTTACAGGTGTGATCTGTGGAACATTCAATTTGTTAATACTCTTCCAAATTAGAGACAGAATTCCAATTAAGAATGATTTTTCATTCCCTTTTTTTTCTTACCACTCCTTCCCTGCCTCTGCCTCTGCCTTTGTATTGGCTCTATCTATAAAATATATTTAAAATGTGCCCTCCTTTCCTGTCTCCATCTTGACTCCTTCAACATCCTCCTTACCTGTTTTTCAGGTTTCACTTAACCTTAAACCATTTTTTCCTCACACAGCAGCCAGAGTAAGAGAAGTATAAATAAAATCTTATTATTCCTTCTATAGATTCCTTCAAAACCCCAAATGATCCTGTCCCTGCCTAAATATCAGAACATATTTGATGCTATTTTCTAAGCTTGAACTTCACTAGCATTCCTTTTGTTACTCAGACATACGATGCTCATTTCCAATGCAGTGCCTTCTGAGCTAGCTCCCTCTATAGTCTAGAACCTTTCATTATTGGGTGGCTGCTGGTCTTTCTCATCAATGAGATACTAGCTCACATGTTAACTTCTCATAGAGGCTTTCCCTAAACATATTGTATAGAGTATACCCACTCACTCTCTATTCCACAACGAAGCTGTATTTTCTTTTATGTATTACCATTATCCAAAGTGAGGTTTTGTTACTTTTTTTACATACTTATTGTCAATTTCACCATATGAGAATGTAAACTTCATGACTACAGATACCTTTTCAATCTGGTCACTGTTGAGTCCCTCGTTCCTAGAAATAATGCCTATTTTAAAATAGGCATTAAGTATGTATTTATTGAATATTGAACCTGCAAGTTGGACTGGTATATAACTTCTTGAGCCTCCTTTTCCATCTATAAATTAGAGGTTGAAATACATATTTCATAGAACTGTTGTAAGGCTTAAATGTTATGTTTAAAGAATATAATGTGGTTCTTGGTTCATATTTGTTGCTCAAAAAACAGCACAATGAGAGTCACAAAAAAGAAAAGAGAGACATCTGTTATAACCTATTTTTTCAGAGCTAGAAAAATTATATATTTTTAAAGGATTATAACAACCTTGAAAAGGACTTTGAAGAGAATGAACTTTGGAGTTTAGAATATTAAAGATGATCAAAAAACTTCATGCAGGCCTGTAATCTGGCTCAATACTTCCTCTTACCATTCAACCCACACTAATCTTTCTTTTTCTGTATTTTACCATTTCTAGTCTGAATTTCTAGTCTAGAAGGTTCCTGGGAATGTTTGAATGAGATTCAAGCTATGAGATAATTGAGACAATCAAATGAAGATAAAATTCATTTATCTCTTCGCTCAGTTATGGAACACTCCAATATAGGAAAAGAGGAGAAAATCATGAAGAAACCATTGTTATTAGAGTTGGAAACTCTAAGATTATTCTTTTTCAGTGTAGCTGTATTAAAGGGTCAATATATCTCCTTTCCTTGTCCACCCAGTAATCCTTCTTTATCATTTAAAGGTTTATTCCTAGTTTCCATCTCTTTGATCTCACCAGTGGAGTTCGTAAGTCCTTCACATATGCCCTCAAAGTGCTTTATTCAAACATCAATTTCCACATTATATTGTAATTGTTTCTATCTTTGTCCTCCTCTCATAAGACCATAAGCTTCTTAAGCAGAAAATACTCCTAACTAATCTTTCTTCCTTTGTTCCCAAACACAGTTACTAGAGCATGGTAGTTATAGAGCAAGGCACTATAACAAGCACCATTTCTAAACACTTGCCATATAGCAGTGATCAAAATAGCAAGGGTCTCTGCCTTCATCAGCAAGGGGGAGGTTGCATGAATCAGCTATCATAGCCACCAGCCATTGGCTCATAGTACATAGTGTTTTTAAATGAGGAATCACCATATCACGGAAAACATTCCAAAGTAGGATGCGAGGGCTGTCAGTGTTACTTGAGTCAAGTGTTATGTGGTCAAATGAGCTTGGGATGTTGAGTTGGGATCTTGAGTTAAAATTAAACAGTTTTGTTTAATGCAGACTTCCACTTCTGCAGAAGACTCATCACTAGAGCCCCCAAACATCTCAGTTAATTGAATCTTTCTGTATGGAACTGTATTGTGAAACATTTGTTACTGGCTTCTATCTCTATCTTGAGACAGCTGTAAGAGAAAAGTTTCTTGGTATTTTGCTAAGAGTTATTGCCATCTTTAAATAATTACTTTGGAAAGAATATGCTTTTAGGGAAGATAGAGGCCATTTTTTATCAGCTAAATTGTACATTTTATCCTCATTTTTTATATTTATATTCAAAAATACTTCTGTTGGAGGTCAAATCAGTTGATACAGATTGGTGAATTGTGAACTCTGCTGCATTTTCTAGCCATTGTTTTTTTTAACGTCACGTTTTCAGCATATATGCTGCTCTTATGTAAAGGAAGAAATGTAAATTGAGTAAAGCTGAGTAGCAGCTGTCCATCTGTAATTATAGGATGTGAATATGTGTATAGCAAATCTTATTTTTTAAGTGTACAAATTATTAAATTTACGTGAACTATTTAAATTTTGAAAATTGAGTCAAAATAAAGAAAAGTAAAATGTCATGCAGAAGGTTATCTGAATTTGGGGCACTTGGTTCCTCAGTTGAGCGTGCAACTCTTGATCTCAGGGTTGTGAATTCAAGCCCCACATTAGGTGTAGAGATTACTTAAAATAAAATCTAAGAAAAAAGAAAGAAAAAAAGAAAGAATCTTATCTAAATTAGGAAAATAATTTAAAACTATTTCAAAAGTAAGAAAAAATTTCAGTTATTCCATTTTGATTAAAAAATCACTTTGAATATAATTATAATAACTGAGCCACAAGTATTGAGGTGAATATTTAAATATATGTAAGTTATGTAAGTGTACAAGTTATGCTACCCTTTAGAAAAATATGTTCTACCAGAACACTAAAAATGAATTCAAAATTAAATGTTATATTTAAATACCAGTTTATTTTTTTTTTAAGATTTTATTTATTTATTTGACAGACAGAGATCATAAGTAGGCAGAGAGGCAGGCAGGGGGTGGGGGAGCAGGCTCCCCTCCAAGCAGAGAGCCCAGTATGGGGCTCGATCCCAGGACCCAGGATTCATGACCTGAGCCGAAGGCAGAGGCTTTAACCAACTGAGCCACCCAACTGCCCCTAAATACCAGTTTAAAAATAATTTGGAAAGTATTCCTCTATTGTGAATATAGTTCTTCAAAATATTATCTACATTAGTGAGAAGTAAAGATATAATGAAAAGTTTGCTGTATGAGTACTCAGCTAATGGGGTGCTTTTCTGTTTTGTCTATTTTTATAAGACTGTTAGTATAACAAATAAAAATCAGGGAGATAAAATTACTTTTTAAAATATTTTTAAAGATGAATATCTATAGGGAAAAAATCAAAGGGAAGGGAACATAGGATTCGGTTGTTTTCTGAATGGGCAAAATTAAAAACATCAACAAAGTTGAGAGCTTTTGAAAATAGAAAGTTAATTATAAAACTAATAAACATTTTCAATTAGTTTTAAAATAAATGTGTTAGATAACTTTTTTTGGATGTTGACATTTTTCTTTGGTGGGCCTCACAAATACCAGAAAGAATCAAATATAAATGCTCCAGCTTGCATTTGATTACTGAAATAATTGTATAGCCTAAAGCAAATTCACAGAGGCAGACTAAATAGTCACTGTGTTCTTAGTTTACTATGTTTTCCTATTTGGGTTAAATATGTTACTGGCAAATCATTCCCCCCTACAATGTGATGATAAGCTATTACTAAGAAAGTGATATTTTAAGTGCCAGTATTATTATTATAAAAATATCACTTACAAGGTGATATTTTTAGTGCCAAACATGTTTAAGAATTAGTAGTTTTGCTCTGTCTTTGAAGGTTTCTCTCTGTCAAAATTTGTTTTCAAAAAGTTAAATCTAATTTTTAGCACTAGAAAACACCATGAGAGAACAATCAAATTACAAATATTATTGCACAGCTGTTATTTGCAAACACTGTTCGAAGTTTGTCTTTCTTCATTTAAAGTAGTCTATTATTGGGGCACCTAGGAGGCTTAGTCCTTAAGCGTCTGCCTTCAGCTCAGGTCATAATCCCAGGGTCCTGGGATGGAGCCCTGGGTTGGGCTCCCTGCTCATTGGGGAGCCTGCTTCTCCCTGTCCCACTTCCCCTGCTTGTATTCCCTCTCCCTCTGACTCTCTCTCTGAGTCAAATAAATAAATAAAATCTTAAAAAGAAAAGAAAAGAAAAATGTACTGTGGCATTACCAATCTGCCTAAGACAAATACCTTGATCCTTGATCTCTTGTTTATAGTCTGAGAGAGTGAAGGTGTACATGTATGAGATAGCAAATGAAAAGTTCTTGAGATTCACCAAAGTACAATAGAATGTTTAATTGCCAAATTTATAAGCAAGAATATTTTTCAAGAGAAGAATGGCATGTGATACAAAATAAACATAGAAATATAGCATACAGAATAATACACAATTAACTGCTAATTGGATAAGCATGAACTTTTTTTTTTAAACCGTGAACATTTTAATGAGAGGAACAGCAAAAGTCTGAAGAGAATAGAGATTCTAAATAATGTGATAGGGGTGATGAAATTGGAAAGAGGGTCGCTCTGTGACCCGGCAAAGCAAGATTAAAGAATTCACTTCCATATATCTGTCACCTCAATTAATGTTACATTAAAAAATATTAGACCTTAAAAAATATCTGAATTTCTGGAAACTTATTGTTTTAGTTTAATAGAAATGAAAAACTAAATGCACTTTTGTGTACCAAGTGATATAATTACTGTTTATTGGTAGACTTTTAACAAGTAGTGGGTGAAAACATTAATATTACCCCCATATAGGTAAGAAAAGTAATACTCAAACAAGTTGTCATTCTTGTAACAAGTGACAGGGCTGGGATTTGAACCTAATTCTTACCATTTTTCCTCCTATTTCTGCCTCTTGCTTATATGTACTGTGCACTGAGTTGAATACTTCACATTCATTCCTTATGACAATTCTATGAAGTAAGTTTTATTTACCCCCTTTTATAAATGAAGGAACTGAGGCTTAGAGAATGCAGTAGTGAAAATCACAAACCTAAATAATTTTAAATAATACCAGACTTGTAACTGTTATATAACCAAAGGAACCCCTTTTTTATAAAATTTTTGTAGCATTTAGAAAACACTTATTTAGCGGTAATAGATACAATTTTAAAGATCATCGAAATTTATACAATTTAGTATGATGATATCCTTCAAATTTAAGTAAATCTTTTTTCTGTGTGATTTCTTATAGTGATCAATTTCTGAAGTCTTACAGGGAAGAATTTTTAATTATAATTTCTAAAAATACTTAAGCCTATTCACCATAGCAGTAATTATCAGGATCAAAGAATATCTATTTTCTTCAAGTGCGATGATTGCTGTACAGAATTAGATGTTTCACAAGTAATTTTACAATTTTCTCAATTAAGATTAAGGTAATTATTTCTGTCCTAAGATTGCTTTAAATTGAAAGTCTAGCTCTACTAAAAGAGAGAAAGAAAAGGAGTGTTTATAAACTCTAAAAAGCTTGGAATGTTATTGCTCCTTTTTCCCCCCAAAAAAGGCTGAGTCAGAAGGATAGTTGGTTCAAGGTGCAGAAAGAAAGAATGAAAATGCAATTAAACATTTGTGCATCATGTGGGTAATAGAGACCACATTGAATGAAGTTGGGTTTTTTTTCCTCTTTTTTTTTGGAGATGACTTCCCTGCTCTACTCTCCAGCCCTGCCTCCTGGTTTAATTGCTCATAACACTGGAGCCACTTTTTTCCCCCACAAGCCTTAATAAAATAAAAGTTGTATATCAAACTGTCCCTTAAACTATTTCACTGTTAAAACCTTTCCATTCACTCCAACCAAATCTTTTATGAAGGGTCACACCTAGTGACCTCCTTAAGAAACCACACGTACTGGAATTGAGCTGGGTTGCGCTTCCTCTTTAGCTATAGATCAAGGGCACTCAGAAACCAACTCCACTGCTCTGTGTGGCTACTTGACCCCTAATTTCATTTCTCTTCTTTCAGTTGAGACTTATAATTCACAAGTATTGTAAATAAGTATTCTGTGAGAATCGAGCCCAGTTTCCTGGACAACACACTTAAAATAGCTGCTCTTCCATCTTACGACAATGTACGGAACCTGACCATATGCTGCTGGGCTTTTTCTCCTCATCTGTCATTTTCACACTGAAAACTATCACTTAAAGTCTCTAAAACCACTTTATTCCTTATGATACCAGAAAACCAGGCTCATAGGGAGTAATGGTGCACCCACAAGGCAAAAGTAATCATCTGAATTTTTTTTTTATCTTCAGAAAACTACTGTCCCTGAAGAAAAGAAAAAAAAATTAAAAATCAAATAAAACATCTAGTACTCTATCAAAAGACTTCTCTTTCTGCAACATTACAAAAAGTAATATAAGCTTTCTGATATGATTAATTATTTTGAGAACAGAATGAAGATTTTTTTCTTGAATGATTTGCTCAGCCCTTTATCAAATAGGCAAGTAGCCCTTTATCAAATAGGCATGCATCTATCTTCAAACTTACAATAGAAAATATCCTCCTTCAATATTACCAGGTAATATTAACATGGCTTTTCAAAGCTCATTGTGAATAAATTAAGAGGGTTTTTTTTTTTTTCGTATAATGTCGTTTATGCTGAAAGGCTTTACTTTTCATGTTATGTGGCTGACATATTATGATATGTTAACCAAATGATACTACTTTTTTTTCCTTCTGACAAAAAGTAAATTAGGATCAAAACTAATGAGAAGTGCAATACGTTGTCACTTCCATAAGCAATATGGGAAAAAGGAAGGAAGAAGGTAGCAAAAGCTACAAATGGGGTCATCTAAAGAGAGCAGCAATATAAACCAAAAGTTAGATCGAAACTGAGTAAAAATAAGAAACCCATATTGGAAACAAATTTTAGACAAAAAGTTTTCTTTACTGCCTACTTTCTTTTTCATGTCTTAGCTGTTTGATTTGATTGCTAACAAAAATGTTCTTATTGTTAAGTACAGCTGAGCAGTCTAACATGTGCTTTAGTAATATTCATTATTTTTTCAACTGAAGTTTCATTTTAGTTAATTGGGAGTCTTGCATAATTCGTATACATTCATCAATCACTGTCTCCCTCCTTTGTGAATCCAAAATGTTACAGAGTTTCTCAAGACTCATCATTCATAGTAACTACTCCCCACTGATATGCATGGGAACAAATGATATAGCCAAAAGGTTGGAATGCATCCCCAGTGGTGTATCTGGCATCCTGGTTACGGAATCCTGTCTTTCCTTCCAGGTTCAGTAATCATGTGGAGAGGGAGCAGACTAGTCTGGCTGAGAAAGGATGGGCTGACGATTAGGATTTGGCTCTCTGAACTTTGACTTTACAGTGTCAGATTGAGAGTGCACTTTTCAAAGACAGGAAGGATACATTTTTCAGGAGCATCACCAATTAATTTGTAATTTAAATGAGCAGGTATAATATGCAAGCTCAGGTTAGAGTGGATGCAAACATGTCAGAGAAAGAAGACCTTTAAAGAATAGTAATTCTCAGTAATACATAGGAAAAAGTCAAAACAGTAAAATTGGCTTAAGATAATATTAAATGTATGTGTGCAGACATATTTGGATATGAGTGTGTGCACACATACATGCACTTAAAGCATTAGGGCAATATATATCACTAGGAACTGACTAACAGCACGCAAGGCATGTGAAATAAAGGCAAATGATTTTTCTTATGGAGGAAAACTAAGGGTGCCAATAACTATAGACTTCTTTTGGCCAACATACTTTGTAATGATGTTGCATTAGCATACTCCCACATGTGTATTTATACTTTAGCAGCCAGTTGGTTCCCCTGTTTTTATTACTATATCTTTTTATCTCTTTCATTCTTAACACTTAGAAAAGTTACCTATAGATTTATTTGCTTTCTTACACTATGAAATAGACTGAAAGCTGCACAGAGGCAGGGATCATGTTAGTTTATTGACCTCTGCACACCTAGTACTTAGCCCATGGCCTGGCTTATGGTGGGAGTCCAATAAATATTTGTTGACTATATGATAAGCATACACAATAAGCACACAGCATTTTAGGTATTTCATGGTTATTATTTTTGATTTACAACAATTAGTTCTGCTTATTAAAGAAGCAGGGAACAGCTGTGTGGCTGCTTTCAGTGTGGTATCCTCAAGATAGTCTGATTTCCTTGGTTGCTTTCTTTACAGTTTGAGGCAGGGGAGCCGGAGTTAAGAAGTCAGCCATCCTGGGGACAGATCCTAATTCTCGCATCTACTGGTTGCTTAATACTGGGCAGTTATTTCACCTCTGCCTCCACTTCTTTATTTGCAAAATGGGTTAATAATAATACTCCTCTCAAAGGGAAAAGATCAAGAGTGAAGTTGTCCACATTCTGTGCTTAGAAAAGTGTCTGGAACACAGTGAACACTCCGTAACTATTAGACCTTGAAAAAGTATTCTTAATCTAGGAATTTGCCCAGTTGGGTTAGATTATACTACAGTGACATACACATTACCTTCAGTTCATCACAAGAAAAGTTTATTTCTCACTTCTACTCCACACCCACCGTGGGTCTGCAGGGAAACTCTTTCACTGATGTCATTCATTCAGGTTACAAAATGATGGAAATTCTATATCAGTGCTTATTTTCTTGATCACTACAGTGGAGGGAAGGGAACATGGCAGGCTGTTCATTGGCTCTTAAACTTTCTTCTGGAACTGACTCACTTTTGCTCACATTTTATTGACTGAGAGGAAGTCACATAGACATGCTGTATTTCAAAATGGATGGAGAAGTACAATCTCCAGTGTGTCCAGAGGAAGAGAAGATAACAATTTTTTAATCATTAGTCTGCCAGTTAGTGTTAGTGTTTTCTTAGATCCTGGTAGGACTAAAAGTCATTCACAGAAGTCCTGACCTCAGTGATTACCACCAATTATTTAGCCAAGTATAAAATTCAGGTTCTCATTATATATTACATGTATATTTAGCAAAATATTCCTTTGTGCCTTTCACTCTTTTCTCAGTTCCATTGGATAATTTTTGTTACCAAATACCAAGTAACCAATTAAAAATACAGTCATGTTTTACCAGGTAAATTCAGTTTTCTCCCTAGTTTATGAAGGTATCCATTCCTGGGAGGGCAGGAGGGATCCCTTTTACAGAATGTAGTGCATTCTCATGAGTCTAAAATGTAATTATCAAAAATTTCTTGGAGAAAAATTATTTCCTGAGCTCTGTTTATGCTAAAATAACACCAAATTTAATTTAATGAATGCCATTGCAGTTGTAGTAACATTCATTATCATAATACAACCTAACTGATGATCTTCTCTTCATTAATTACTGGCTGTTGACCCACTCTTTTCTAGCAATTAATTCACTTTCCTTGTAAAACCATGCTCATGAACAACACATACATATGATATTTAGTGTTTCTATAATTCATTCTTGAAAGGTAAAAACAAGGTTACAAGAACTAAAATAAATAAATACATGGAAATACATACGATATCACATTCACCGTCCTAGTTGCCCAATTGGAGGTAGCAGACATGACATTTTAACTGCTGTGAACTGGCAAATCCAGGCAGAACATGACTGCAGCATGACTCCCTACACAACTTTGGTGATGCTCGAACAGTATCTCCCGTATGTGTTCACCTGGCTGCTCTCCAGGGCAGGGAATCTCAGTGAGTCCTCCTTCATGGAAAGAAGTGTCTGTGCACCTAACTGTACACCTGAAATTTTCAGAGCATGCAGAATATACTGACCTAAAGAGGTGTATCACAGAATACAATTTTTTATCATAAATTATTATAAATTATTACTAACAGTCCTTTCTGGAGTGATTCTGAAAAACTTATTGGAGTGGTTCCTTTTCTGTTTTGTTTTGTTTTTCTGGAGTGGCTCACAGGATATAGAATAATATGGCAAAATATAGGTACGTACACTGAATTTTTTTATTTTTAATTTTTATTGAATTACAGTTGATACACATGTTCCATTCATTTTGGGTATGCAACATAGAGATTCAGAAGGGCTATACATTATGCTGTGTTCACCACAATTGCAGCTGCCCTCGGTCACCATACAACAACTACAGTATCATTGACTATATTCCTTAGGCTGTACCTTTTATCCCCATGTCTTATTCATTTCATAATTGGAAGCCTGTATTCCGCATTCCCATTCACCCATATTGCTTCCAACACCCTCCCTTCTGGCAGCCATCAGTTTATTCTCTATATTTATGGGTCTGTTTTTGGTTTTTGTTTGCTTGCTTATTCATTTGCTTTTTAGATTCCACATAAAGTAAAATCATATGGCATTTGTCTTTCTCTGTTTGATTTATTTCACTTAACATAATACCCTCTGGGTCCATCCATGTTTCCACAAATGGCAAAATCTCATTCTTTTTATGGCTGAGTAATATTCAAGTGTACACACACACACACACTATACTTTATCCATTCATCTATCAATGGACACAGATTGCTTCCTTATCTTGGCTAATGTAAATAATGCTGCAGTAAATATAGGGGTGCATATGTCTTTTTGAATTACTGTTTTCATTTTCTTTGGCCAAATATGCAGCAATGGAATTACTGGATTATGTGGTATTTCTGTTTGTTTGTTTTTTTGTTTGTTTGTTATAAAGATTTTATTTATTTATTTGACAGATCACAAGTAGGCAGACAGGCAGGCAGAGAGAGAGAGAGGAGGAAGCAGACTCCCTGTTGAGCAGAGAGCCCGATGCAGGGCTCGATCCCAGGACCCTGAGATCATGACCTGAGCCGAAGGCAGAGGCTTTAACCCACTGAGCCACCTAGGCGCCCAAGTATTTCTATTTTTAATTTTTGAGGCCCCTCCATACACTTTTCCACAGTAGCTGCACCAGTTTGCATTTCCACCAACAGTACACAAGGTTTCCTTTTCTCCACATTCTCACCAAACTTGTTATTTCTTATCTTTTGATGCTGAGCATACTGACAGGTATAAGGTGATATCTCACTGTGGTTTTGATTTGCATTTTTCTGATGATTAGTGATGTTGAACATCTTTACATGTGTGCTGGCCATCTGTATGTCTTCTTTGAAAAAATGCCTATTCAGTTCCTCTGCCCATTTTTTAATTGGGTTATTTGTGTTTTTGGTGTTGACTTTTCTAAGTTCTTTATATATTTTGGTCAGTATACCCCTTATTGGATATATCACTTGCATATATCATTTAGCACTCAGTAGGTTGCCTTTTCATTCTGTTGATGGTTTCCCTTGCTATGCAAAAGCTTTTTATTTTGGTATAATTCTAATAGTTTATTTTTGCTTTTGTTTGCTTGCCAGAGGAGACAGATCTTTAAAAAATGTTGCTAGGTCAATATCAGAGAGCTTACTGCCCAAGTTTTCTTCAAAAATCTGTATGGTTTCAGGTCTTACATTTAGGACTTTAATCCATTTTGAGTTTATTTTTGTGTATGGTATAATAAGTAGTCTAGTTTCATTACACTGAAATTTTAAATGGAAGGAGTGATAGAGGATCGATTTTGTTAAAGAATCTACAATCCTGTATACTGATGAATTTCAGTGGGAGTATGGTGAAGAACATGTAAGTGAGAATAAAAGGAAGGGACTATATCTATTATATATGTTTTGCTACTAGAATATATCTTTAGCACAAAGAACATTGCCTAACATGGAATAAATGCTCAATAAATACTTTTTTTGAATGAAAACATTGAAGAAGGAAAAAAGTGGATAAGAGATTGTAAAGAAAACAGAGTGATGATTTTCTGAATTGGTAGCTTGGCACAGATGACAAATATAATGGTGTTAAAATGTAAGCCTTTTGTAGGCCTATCATTCTGCCAACAGAAGTACTTCTAACAACTCTTGAGTTGCTGGTAAACAGTATTATTGATCAGGAAAAAAAAAAGTGGAAACACAAGGAGAGAATGATTTATATACTCTAACAAATTTCTAAACATTTTTGGATCAGAAACTGTTTTGAGAAAAATGTTATTGATACTGTGGACCTCTTTCCCCAAAATACATATGTTCATATCCCACAAAATTTTGGATACCATTTCAGGAGCTTTGTGCACACATAAAAGCCCTCCATGGGTTAGTGATGAATAAATTCCCACATACTCCTTTTTAAATAATGGGACTGCTAGATATAATACAGGAAAGTAGGTTTCAGAAATTTCAAGAAAATATGTACAAGTCTCATGACCAGAATTTCAACAAACAAAAAAACTTCAGTATTTATAAAAGGTTTTAAAAACATAGTAGTGAAAATACAATAGAGAAAATGCCAACAAAAAAGAAACCAGTGTGAGTGAAAAACACATACAAGGAAGAAGAAACACAAAGAGGAACACAAGTGCAAAGGAACAAACACAGAACTATGAGATAAATGTCAGAAAGACCAAAACCCAGAAAGGGCAGAGATGTAGTCTACAAAAATCATATAACTCCTCCATCAGGTTCCATCGTGGCAGGGAAGAGACTTTCTTCTGCGTTGACCTAAGAGGCCACTGTAGGTGCAAAGTACTGCTTTACTTTTCCTACAAAGTACACGATTTGCTTGTGTAATCAACCTCTTATGAGCTGTCCATTGTTCCTTGTCTCTGTGCTCTTTTATACGATCTATGTTCTCCTGCACCGTCCAGGAACGTGGCTTCTTCAAGATTATACAAGGCCAAGGCCATAGGGATGCTTATTCTGGCCTCTTGTTGAGTTTTTTTGGATCAGTATAATTTGCACATTTTTAGGGACCTATTTGTGTTAGGGTTTTCAGACTCATCAGAGGAGAATATCTATTGAACAAACCAGTATGTTTTTTGCTAGTATTGACCATCTTGCAGTAACTGATTACATTTTAAGAAATAAAGAAAGGGAGGGGGGAAAAGTCCCCTTTTCTATTAGGGTTGGAGGAGGGAGGGGGAAAAAGGAACAGAGTAATGAAGAAACTAGAAAGCTGCTTTGTGGCACACATTCGTGGATTTGCAAGGAGGACAAGGAGGGAGCTGCTGGCACACTTTGCAAGTTCAGAGACACCATTTCCATCAGTCTAGGTAAAGGTTAACTTGGGGATTGGCCTGTTGTCGGGGACTAACAGTAATTTTAGAAGATCATCCAAAGAAAGCACAGTTCTCAATATCTGCTGGTATTTCATCAGTGTTCAGTGTCAACAGTCTTTAAAATAAAAAGAGTATAATAAGCATGGTTTAAAAGGAACCAGTAGTTCCATAGAAGAGTTGATGTCTGTTCAAATATTGAAAACCCTAAATATGATCCAAGACTGACTCAGTAATCTAAAGTAATTTCCACATAATAATGGGAAAAATACCAGAAGAACAAATCAGAGAACAAATATCTCAAACTTCCCAACTTCCTCCTTCAACAAAAATAAGAGGATGGATTTTAGATTTTAGAAGTTACAGATAAATATTTTTCATTGTTACTTAGGCTTAAATTTTTATGTGAATCAAGAAGTGTATTACTCATTTAATTAGCATAAGGATTTTTTTTGTTCGTTTTACTTTAAAACAGTGAAAGAAACATACTTTAAAATAGTTTGAAATGAACAGGATATGGGATTTTGGCATTAACAATAGTGATTTGAAAAAAAAAGATATGACAGAATGCAGTTTTATCAAATCACAATTTAAACTAGTTTGTGATATTCAAAGGAAGAAGAACTTCCAGTAAAATGCAGCGTTTACTCCGTCATTTATTCTTTGAATTTTGGTTACTAGCCGTTAGTGTTTATGTTCCTCCAGGAGAGAAGGAAATGAACTGGCAATGTCCTTTTCCCCCCGACAAACACAGAGAAAAGTGGTGTATTCTGTATTATTCGCTTGCAATTCCATCCCTGACCTCACTTGCCCCATATGCAGTATTCTCTACCACAGGTACAGAAACATAGCTGCTTGCCTGAGCATTGGTACAGGAAGGTCTTCCCCAACTGAGATAGAAATTAATCTTAGGAAAAGGATCCCGGATCCTTCTTTATCAAGAGTTCTTTGGGGAACAGAGACAGTGGAGAAAAAGTGTGTTTTTCATCATGAAAAGTAAATAAATATAAAGGAGGTATAGGATATGCTGAATTTGGAAATTTAAAAAGTTGATTCATTTAACTTCATTATCTGTGTGAATGTATAGGCAATTTTACATATCGAAATATTGAAATCTCAGTATGGTGAGGACATGTTTAAAACTGAGCTTTATTTTGAGATAGCTGTAGATTCACATACCGTTTAAGAAATAAGACATTTCTCTGGAATTCCACACAAATTTTAGGATGATTTCACTTATATGTGAAAGATAAGGAATAGTGCCGTGGACCACAGGAGAAGGGAAGGAAAATGGAATGGGAAGAAATCAGAGAGGGAGACAAACCATGGGAGACTCTGGACTCCAGGAACCAAACAGGATTACAGAGGGGAGGGGTGGGGGAATGGGGTAACTGGGTGATGGGTATTAAAGAGGGCATATGTGGTGATAAACACTGGGTGTTATTTATACACAGCTAATGAATTGTTGAATACTACATCAAAAACTAATGATGTACTATATGTTGGCTAACTGAACATAATTTAAAAAAACAAACAACAAAAACAAAATAAGACAGATCCCATATCCCTTTTACCTAGTTTCGGCCAATGGTAACATCTTGTAGAACTACAGTGTGATATTATAGCCAGGGTATTGATACAGTTAAGATACAGAACATTTCTATTTTCACAAGGATCCCTCACATTGCTCTTTTATTGGCAAAACCCACCCGATTCCTGACTCTCTTTTCCTAAAACCCCAGGAGACACTAGTTTGTTCTTCATTTCTTCACTTTTGTCATTTCAAGAATGTTACATAAATGGAAACATACTGTAGGTAATTTTGCGCGTGGGTTTTTTTCAATCAGCATCCTTCTGTGAAGATTCATCCAGGTTGTCCTATGTATCAATAGTTTGTCTTACTTTCCTGCTTACTAGTATTCCGTGGTATGGATGTACCACATTTGTTTAACCATTTACCAATTGGAGGACATTTGGGGTGTTTCCAGTTTGGGGGTATTACAAATACAGCTGCTTATACACATTTGTGTCCATGTTTTTCTGTGAACATAAGTTTTCATTTTTCTAGGATAAATGTCCATGAGTATAATTACTGAGACAAATGATAATTGCATGTTTAATTTTTTAAGAAAACTGTTTTCCACCATAACTATTCTATTTTACATTCTTGCCAGCAAACAAATGAGTGACCCAGCTTCTCTGTATTTTTGCCAGCATTCTGTGTTGTCACTTTTTATTTTATTTTAGCAATCCTGATAGGTGTATAGTAAATATCTCATGTGGTTTTAATTTGCCTATCCCTAATGGATAATATTATTGAACATCTTTTCATGTGTGTATTTGCCATCTGTATATCTTGTTTGGTGAAATGTCTCTTCATGTATTTTGCCCGTGTTCTATATGTATAGTTTACTTTTTTTACTGTTAGGTTTTGAGAATTTTGCATATATTCTAAATTTTAATTCTTTGTCGGGTAGGTAGTTTACAAATAGTTTCACATACTCTTTTCATCTTAATATGTTCTTTTGTAGAGCAAATGTTTTACGTTTCTATTTAGTTTCCTTTATCAGTTTTTCCTTTCCAGGCTTGTGCTTTTTGTGTCAAGTCTACAAAGTCTTTACCTAGCCCTTTACCAAAGATTTTCTCCTTTTCTTACCCCCAATTTTTATAGTTTTACAATTATACATAATTCAGAACCATTTTAAGTTAATTTTTTTAAAGATAAGAGATTTAGGTCAGGGTTTTTGTTTGTTTGGTTGGTTTTTTGTCTCTATTTTTTTTAATTTGGGGGGATTTTTTTTTTTTCTTTTTGCCTGTGGATGTTCAATTGCTCCAGTACAATTCACTGAAAATATATCTTTCCTGCATTGAATTGGTTTTTAACTTCTATCAAAATAAGTTGGTCATATCTGTGTAGGTTTATTTCTCAGTTCTCTATTTCATTAATCTATGTCTATCCCTTGGCCAGTATCTCACAGTCTTGAACTATTTAATGTCTTGAAATCAAATAGACTTGTTCCTCCCGTTTTAACCTTCTATTATATAAATTTTAAAGTAATCTTGTTCATATCTACTAAAAACCTTGCTGGAATTTTGATAGAAATTCTGTTAAACCTGTATATCAATTTAAGGAGAATTGATATTTTTACCATGTTGAATTTTCCAATCCATGAACATGGTATGGCTTTCCACTTTATTTAGATATTATTCTCTTTTTTCATCATTACTATGTAGTTTTCATTACACAAGTCTTCTACATGGTTTTTTTTTTTAGATTTATCATTATTTCTCTTTTTTTGTAATTTTAAATTAAAATTTTCTTTCACTGTTCATGTCTTCATTGCTAGCATATAGAAACACAACTGATATTTGTGTGTTTATCCTGTGACCTTGTTAATCTTAGTCATTAGTTTCAGGAATTTTTGATAGATTTTGTGTGATTTTTTACATAAACAATAATGTGATCTGGAAATAGAGACAAATTTTATTTCTCCCTTTCCTATTCTATATTCCTTTTCTTCTGTTTTGCCATATTGCATTGGCTAAAAATTCCTGTACTATGTTGAATAAGAACTGTGAGAGCAGATATTTTGTATTTTTTACAGTTTTAGGAGAAAATCCTTCGGTCCTCACCTTTAAGTATAATTTAGCTGTAGCGTTTTTGTAGATGCTTTATGAAGTTGAGGAAGTTGTCTTTTATTCTTTTTTTTTCTGAGAATTTCTTTTCATGGATGCATGTTGAATTGTGTCAAATTCTTTTCTGTATTGACTAATGTGGTCATATGATTTTTCTTCTTTAGCCATTAATGTGGTGGATCATATTAATTAATTTTCAAATACTGAGCAAAACTTGCTTCCCTGGAATAAACTTCATTTGTCATCATGTATAATTTTTATTATACATTGCCTAATTCTATTTGCTAATATTTTATTAAGGATTTTTAGTCTATAGCCATAAGGGATATTGGTCTAGATTTATTCCTTTGTGCTGTCTTTGGTTTTTATTTTGGTAATACTAGCTATAAAATTAATTAAGAAATATTTCCTTCTCTTTTTTCTAGGTGAAATCATGTATAATTGAGGTCGGTTTTCTTTAAACGTTTGATAGAATTTTCCAATAAAACCAAATGGCCCTGGAGATTCTTTTGGGGCAGTTTTAAATGTATTAAATTTTCTTAATAGTTACTGATCTATTCAAATTATCTATTTCATATTGAGTGAGTTGTGGTAGTTTGTACTCTTTGAGGAATTGGTCCATTTTGTTTAAGCTGTCAAATTTATGTGTGTAGAGTATTTCATATATTTACTTATGCTTTTGATGTCTTCAGAGCCTGTAATTATATATGTTGTTTCATTGCAGATATTGGTAATCTGTCTTCTCTCTTTTTCCTTTATCAGTTTTGTTGGTATTTTTTAAGACTCAGCTCTTTGTTGTATTGATTTTTCTCTATTGTTTTTCTGTTTTGAATCTTGGTGATTCCTATTTTTATTCCTTTTTTTAAAAGATTTTATTTATTTATCCAAGAGAGAGGAAGGAGTAAGGAGGGAGAGAAGGATCATGAGAGGGGGGCAAGGTAGAGGGAGAATCAGACTTCCCACTGAGCAGGGAGCCTGATGCAAGAACCCGGGATCATGATCTGAGCTAAAGGCAGAAGCTTAACAAATTGAGCCACTGGGGGGCCGATTCTTAATTTTATCTTTATTATTTCCTTCCTCTGCTTGTTGCTCTTCCTTTTCTATATTCTCAAAGTGAGAGGTTAGAGTATTTATTTGAAATATTTCATCTTTTCTAATGTATGTATTTGTACTATAAATTTTCCCATCATTATTATTTTAGCTGTGTCCCAGAAACTTTGATATTTTTATTGTAATTTTTATTCAATTCATTTTATTTTTTGTTTTCCCTTGATTATTCTTTTTTGACTGAGTTATTTAATAGTGTGTTGCTTTAGTTTCCAAGTGTTTAGAGAATTTTTTTCTCTTGCCTTTCTGTTACTGATTTCTTTTTGTTCCATTTTGTAGGATTGTACCAGTTCTTCTAAGTTTGTTAGATGTGTGTTGTGGACCAGCATATGGTCTATCTTGGTAATATAGGTAATATAAGTTCCATCTACACTTGAAAAAAATGTGTATTCTGTCATTGTTAGTTGGAGTATTCTAAATATGTTGGTTTGTGATGGTATTGTGTTCTTCTATATCTTTGCTGAGCTTCTAAGTGTTCTATCAATTGCTGAAAAGAAGGGTATATATTCACACACTATAACTGTGTATTTTTCTTTGTCTCTTTCAGTTTACCAGTTTTGCTTGACTTGTTTTGCAGATCTGTTGTTTGGCACATACACGTTGGGATTTGTGTCTAATTGGTAGATTGGCCCTTTTGTCTTCATAGGGTCCTTCTTTGTCTCTAGTAATTTTACTTTTTTCTGTAGTATGTGTTTATCTGGTATTAATATAGCCATTCCTACTTTCCTTTGATTAATGTTTGAATGATCTTTTTTATTCTTTTATTTTCCACCTGTCTATATTAGTATATTTGAAGTCTGTTTCTTATAGACAGCTTTCTTTTTAAAACATTATTATTATTATTATTATTATTATTGGTTATCCTTGTTTTTTATTGCTCTGTTTTTCCTGTCTTCCTGTGGATTACTTGAACATTTTTTGGAATTCCATTTTGATTTATCCATAGTGTTTTTGAGTATATAGCTTTATATAACTTCTTTTAGTGGTTGCCTTTTTAGTGACTGGATATGTATTTTATCAGTCTACTGTTGATGTCATTTTACCAGTCCAAATGAAGTATAGAATCTTTACTTCCTTTACATCCCTTTACCCTCCCCCATTTATAGTATATCTGTCGTAAATATTACCTCTACGCACACTCAGAACCACAGCAGATGGTGTTGAAATTTTTGCTTAATGATAAAACATAATTTAGGACACTAAAAAAAGAAAAGGAAAATTTATATATTTACTCATATTTTGGTTATCATGTTCTTTTTTGCTTCCTGGTGTTCCAGTGTTCCTTTTATCACTTCCTTTGTGTTTATAAGACTGCCTATAGCCAATTTTTAGACTAGCCCTGATGGCAACAAATACTTCATTTTCCTTCATCTGAAAGTTCTTTATTTTTTATTCCTGAAGGATAATTTCACTGGTTGCAGGAAACTGAGTTGACAGTTCTTTTTTTCAGCACATAAAAAATACTTGGCTATTTCTTCTGGCCACCATAGCTTTTGATGTAAAATATGCTGTCATTCTAAGTGTTTTATATCTATAGATGAGGTGTCATTTTTCTCTGGCTGTTTTGTAGATTTTTTTTTTCTTTATCCTTTCTTTTCAGATGTTTAATCAAGATGTGTCTTGACATAAATTTCTTCAGATTTATTATATATGGAGTTTAGTCAGCTTCTTTAAATCTATACATTATGCTTTTGGGCTGGATTTAGGAAGTATTCAGCTATTATTTTTTAGGGACTGTTTCATCCCTGCTCTCTTTCCTTTCTCCTTCCAGAACTCCAGTGACCCAAATATGTTAGATGTTATAATCCATAGATCCCTGAAGCTTTGTTCATTTTTTTTTTTCAGTCCATTTGCTCTGTTTTGCAGATTGGGCAGTATCTATTGCTCTATCTGCCATTTAACTAGTTTTTTCATCTGTCCCTTCCATTCTGTTGAGCCCATCCACTGAACTTTTCATTTTGGTTATTATATTTGTCAGTTCCAAAATACTTGATGCTTTTTTACATCTTCTAATTTTTTGCTAAGTGAGACTTTCTGTTTCTTTCCTGTGGCTTGCTATTTTTTTATTTGCTCCAAACACGTTCCTAATGTTCAGTGAAGCATTTTTAAAATCACACATAGTTTAGAACCCTTCTCAGAAAATTTTAACATCCTTGTCATCTCAGCGTTAGCATCTATGGATGACTTTTTACATTCTGTTTCAGATCTTCCATGTTCTTGGTGTGACAGGTAACTTTGGATTGAAGCAGGATATTTTCTTATTCTTCTCTGAGATATTTTGTATCTTATTAAAACCTCCTATTTTAGTTGATGTTCTCTGACATCACTTTATTAGGAGAAATGGGGAAGCACTGCATTTTTACTGCCAGGTGGAGGTAGAAATCTAGTTTCCCCACTTGAACTCTGCTGACATCCAGAGAGTGAGCAACTCTTCATTACTACTTGGCAGGGGTGGGAGTTCCCAGCTCCTGTGTGGTGTCCACTAATGGGGGTAGCCTCATTTGTGCTGATCAATGGTGAAAGTCCTAACTCTCTACTAGGCCCCCACTGATAGCACCACAGTGGGAGGGAGAAGGATACCTTATTACCGTCTAGCTGGGGCAGGGGAGAGGGGTGGATTCCAGGCCCTCCACATGATCTCCACCGACCTCATGAGGGTGCGATGCCTTGTTACCAGTCAACAGACATAAAGTCCTGGTTCCCTGTATGACCTTCTCTGATACCACCCTGGTGAGGATGTTAGGATTCCACCTTGGTTAGGGTTCAGATGTAGGCTTCCCACTAATACATTTTGGTGTGAGTAAGTGGGTCCACAGTTTCTCTTTGGTGTTTGGCTGGAGTACAATAGTTGTCTAAAAGTTTTCTGTCTTGTTGGGCTATACCTTTTTTGGTTCTTTGGCTAGAGAAACCAGGTTTTGGGGGGGGGCATTTTATTTATTTATTTATTTGCTTGTTTGTTTATTTTGGTCTACTCCCATTAATCTGCCTGGGTTGTTAGCCTCTTTGCTTCAGAGTCTAGGATATATTAGGCAAAAAGATGACCATGGGTGTTGTTTCTTAGGCCCTGGGGTTGTTAGCCAGTCTGTCTTCTGCTTTCCACCTTTCAGAATCTTGGTATATTTGTTTTACATACAGTGTCCAAATTTTCTCATACTTAATAGGAGGAATATAGAAAAGTATGTGTATAATTGGAAATTTGAGATAACATTAGATCTGTCTCTCCTGCTGAGTTCAGAACTTAACTTTAACATACTCTTAAGAAAAATCTTTATGGCAAGATTTAGCAGGGTCTTCCTTAAACCACTAGGATTGGTTTTATTTTTAAGGATAGAAATGGTCCTATTTTATTTCATTTTATTTATTTATTTAGAAAAAGAGAACACAGTGGAAACAGGGGTAGAGGCAGAGGGAGAGGGAAAGAGAGACTCTTAAGCAGGCTCCATGCCCAGCATGAAGCCCAGTTCAGGACTTGATCTCACAACCCTGAGATTATGACCTGAGCTGAAATCAAGAGTCGGACACTTAACCAACTGAGCCACCCCCCTGTCCCAGAAATTGTCCTATTTTAAATTAGTGACAGAGGCACTTAAAACCCTTATTTCTTACAAAAATACAGTTATAATAATTACAATGAATAGAAAAACAAGTATATTCAAATATACGTCAAACCTTATAATTTTAATATTCGTTTTCGTTTTGTATAGCCCTTACCTTGTTACATTCTTTTATAATTAAGTAGTGGAAAACAAAATTATATAGTTATATAATCCAAAATGTTTTTCAAAAGTAAATTATTGTTCTCAGTGACTGTACATGTCTGTATATCTCCAAAGTACCAAATTGGTATAATTAATTCATTGAATATATATTAAAAACATTGTATAAAAAACAGTATGTTCTGTCTTTGCACTAGAGAAACAATGAAGAGCAAAACATACATAGTTACAGCTTTAATCAAATGTAGTATTTTTTACAATAAATGGCAAAATAAAAATGAAATCAAATCTTCTATGAAAGCATTTTATGTGTTTTTATGAATAGTGCTGCTCAGGAAAATTAGAATATTATCTCTTTAGTATGTTACTCCAGATACTGTAAATAGAGAAAAACAGACTTCTCAAACAGTGGCATTTATCACCAGTGTTTATTGAAATTAATTTGAAAGCAAAAATTATATCATGAAACATTCCACTGATATACAATGAACAGATTTCAGTATCTTCTGAACTATCTCTTGGATTTTTAATATTGGTTTAGAGCGTAACATGGTTTAGGCAATGTTACCCAATGAAGGCTATGATTGTTAATGGTTTATATTAGCTGAAAGCGGTAAAATCATCCAAGGACTCTGTTAGTGTTAGAATAATAATTTACCAAGACAATTACCACATACTGGAATTTTTTGCAGCTCTAATTCAGTATTATTAATAATGGATAAAATTGCACTTTTCTCAGGTTGCTGTGGGCAGCAGGGAATTACTTCAATGAATATTTCAGCACATTATTTTAATCATTGTTCCACCAAATCCAACTGGGCAATATTTTATGGTTCTTAATTCAGTCTACTAAGAAACCATGGTCATTAAATTGCAAACTATTTGTAGTGAGGTCTATCCTGTGATTTACAAGCCTTGTTAAAAACAGTGTAAAAGAATGAAAACTGTGCCATTAATACTTGTAATTTGATGCTGCATTTGTTACTAAACCCCCCATGATGAATGTTTTCAGTAGATGGAAGAACATTGTAAAGAAAGCATAACTGAGTGTTACTATGCTTAAAATACGAGAATGTTACTATTTTAAGTTTTGGTCATTTGTACAGGAAACGTATGTAAACACAAATGTAAAAGATAAAGATCTCCAAAATCATCTTAATTTTCCATTGAGACCAAGGAAATAAAGCTTTAATGTTGTGTAAAAAATATATTTCCCATTTTACATTGTTATTAATAGTGATGACTGTTTATTTCCTCATTCCTAGCCAACTGCATGATTTCTGGCGTTTGGATTACTGGGAAGATGATCTTCGCCGAAGGAGACGGTTTGTTCGAAATGCATTTGGCTCCACTCACGCTGAAGCCCTTCTTAAAGCTGCAGTAGAGTATGGTCAGTACCAATGCCTCTTACACAAAAATATTCTGGATATGACATGACTCTTTGTGGTTGATAATTCATTTCTTACCTAGCATTTAAAATTCTCTAGGTTGTAAGTCAAAAATACTGTCTTCTGCTTTATCCTTCAGCATCATGCAGGTGATGCTTAACCCAGTTTTTCGCCTGTGATGTATTTTAGAACTTTCAGCTTCTTAATAGAGTTTATATAACTCTATGTAAGACTCTGCATAACTGATTATTACCCAACATCCATCCATCTCTTACAGCCTAAACCAAGAGTAAAGTGAATTTCTTTTTCAGTGCCTTTTCAACTTTGGTGACCTAGACACAAGGTGTAAAAAATATATACAATTGTGATCGCATATTCAGACTTAAATATTTTTATGTATAATTTGTATATGTGTACACACACTCATGTATACTATGTGAATATATATATATATGAAATATATACACACATATGTGTGGTGTTTTTAGGAATATATATGCACATATTTGTGTATTTAACCGAAATAAATGCCTTATTAATAATCTTATTATGTAACATTTTGTGTTATTATTCTATTCTTTTCAGTCTAAAAAATAAAATTTAAATAAATAAATAAATAAAATAAAATAAATCCTGCTACAATATGTCCATTTAAGTTCCCAGTCCTCCATTGGGTTGCAAATAAAATTTTAAAAAGACCATCTCACATTAAAGATATCAATTATCACACAGTAGAACTAACCCTAATTTGTCCTTTAAAAAAGTATTACAGGGATGCCTGGGTGGCCCAGTTGGTTAAGCAACTGCCTTCAACTCAGGTCATGATCCTGGAGTCCCAGGATCTAGTCCCGCATGGGGCTTCCTACTCAATAGGGGAGTCTGCTTGTCCCTCTGACATCTCCCCTCATCTTCTCTCTCTCAAATAAATAAGTAAAACCTTAAAAATAAATAATAAAAGGTATAATAAATAGAAAATACCAAAATATTTTTATAATTTAATAAAAATACTGCATTTTTAAATTACATTAATATTTGCTGTCTACCTGGAAATCTAAATAGGATGGTTTTGTCCCATTTTTAAGTTCTCTAATAAGTTTAAGTGTGATTTATTATCTCAAAATTTTATAAATTCTATACACTCAGAAAACCATTAATGAATACTGTTTATTCATTTTTGTTATTAACCACTTTTATTCTTACAATTACTTTATTATTACTATGTTAATTTTCATTTACTAGAATGTGATAAGTGAGCCATCTGCTTTAAAATTTGCGTAATTTATAAACATTCATAACTGTTCATGTTCTTGATGGATTAAACAGAGAAAATACTTAATCCTGTTAAAAAGAAAATGTACAAAGCTTTTGCAATTTGTTGTGCAAATAGTCTGTGAATTGATATAACTTAGTAAGAGTCAAACATAATTAAATAAATACATGAGGATTTCATATGAAACTTATGCCTAAGATAAAAATTACAGCGTAACTTTATATAGTAAAAGTAACTAATGGAAAGAATATACTAGAAAAAAAGAGAAAAAATTAGGAAAAAACCTTACAGTAGACCAGTACTATAGAGGATTTCTTTAATCAGCAAGAGAGATCACCAAAGGGATTTTAGCACTTAAGGTATTTAGCACTTAACTTGAGGTCTTGTATTTATGCTTAACATGAGGTATTATCTTTATGCTCTACAAAAGAGATTCTTAGAAATACCTACTTCAAGTGGCATGCTTTATAATATGAACTTAAAATAATTTAAACTTCATTGCATATACCTAGTAACTTAGACTTTTTCACCAACTCATCCTGTTTGAATTCATCCCATTTGAAAATAGAAAACTCTAGAGATAATTTATAACAGAGTTAGGCTAAATTGATATTATTTGTGATGATGAGTTGCCAAAGGTTTAATTATATGGATCCACATTTTACTACATTCAGCATTCTATAGGTCCTTTTAAAGAGTGTCTTAGAAAAAAAAATGGGTTTCTCTGTAAAAGTGGATGCTTTAATTTATAAAATATCTCTATTCTTAAACCATTGTTAAAGCCTATCAGAAACAAATTTTAAAATCTTTTAAGACATCTGGTTGTCAGGTTTTGGTAATATAGTATCTATTGTTAATGAACCTAAACTGAAAATAGTAGTCTAACTTTGAAATTGAAGGAAGCTCTGGGTGATACTAAATATTCTCTGTATGTGGTATGAGAGTATTTTAAAATATGTAGCAGTATATGAATTTTAAATACTGAATCATCATCAGTATTCAGAACTTACTATCTCTACTGAGTTGGGTTCTTTGATAGAAGGAAACAGGGACATGTTTTTATTTTATTCATATCTAGAACAAAGACCACATGTATGCCATAAAATATCCAAGGAAGCTATATGGTACCCATGCCAAAGTTATTATCACATCCTTTTTCTGGATTAAGGTCATGTGATGGAAGACAAAGGAGAACTAAAACAATTCTACCTGCAAAACAATTCAAGAGCATACCCCTTCAGCCTTTATCACAGTTCACATCAGCGGACTTTTAGAATCATGTAGACAGTAGGGAGTAAAATGTGGAGGATTCTGAAGAGTGAGTGGGAGAGTACTCCCTGGTGTGATCTGTTCAAAGAAATAGAAGGAGGTGGGGCATCTGTGTGGTTCAGTTACACGTCTATCTATTGATTTCAGCTCAGGTCATGATCTCAGGGTCATGAGCTCCACATGGGTCTCCATTCTCAGTGGGGAGTCTGCTTGAAATTCTCTTACCCTCTGCCTCTGTGCTTCTCTGTCTCTCTCTCAGTTAAATAAATCTTTAAGAAGAAGAAAAGAAAGAGGAATTACAAACTGCCAAGAGAAAAATGTATTACTGAATCATCCTCCAAACTCTTAATGTGCCTCCTAACCTATAAAGTTCTTTCTTCAGAAGAAATAGGAAACAAATATCAGTAATTATTATAAAGCACTTCATCCTATAAAAATAAGTGTTATAAACCTTAATTGAAAACATATTTTGTGTATTTTGAATAAAGCTTTTGTATTCACATACTACTAAAATATTCATATAAAAGTCAAAAATTCTGCCCATCATCTGGCCACTCTGCCTGCCTTTAAACATTTAAATATGTTTTAAGTATCTTAGAGTCTAGTGGTATGTAGACTAACACCCAAATGATTGAATGATTTGGTTTGTGTAGATATAGAAAAGGTATATTTTTTGTACAAACCTCCACATTTTGAGAGGACTTGTAGGACAAATTGGAATTCAATATGTTCCTTCCTCTATTTTAAATATTGACACTATTTCAGTTTCCCTATGCATTCTAACTTGAAAGTTGAGCATTAAATACACAGAAACTTTGCTATAATCTCTGGTCAAAAAAAATTTGTATTCCTCTACATTGTGGCAAAAAAATTCTTTTAGGAACAGAAGGAAATATTATGAGTGGAACTTTCATTGTGGCTAGAAGTGTTTGAATCAGTGATCAAAGTTTTCAGAATTTTAAACAAGTTGTACAAGCTGAGGAGGTAATCTTCAATTACATCGATAGGGAGTACTTACATGGCCATCAGAGCAGCCCCTGGGATTTTAACACTGGTCAGGTCTCTCTGTTCGTTCCTAGCATACTCAGTTTCCACACTGTGAGCCTGGATTCATGTAAGAGAACTAAATCTGAACTAGCAGACTTAATATTTTCTTTAAAAATTTTTTAATTATTTGATTTTTCTCTAAATTCAGACATTTACATTAAATTATAGTTAACTTTCATGGGATGGGCAGGAACATTTAGCCATAATTTGAACATTCTTTTCAGACAATTTATGTGGAGTCACAAAGAAAATATATTAACAGGGCGTTCTTTTATATGAGCAAATAATCAGAATTGGCTATATTTTCAAGAAGACAAAAAGGATAATAATTTTGTTTCATATTGTCTTTGGAAAGCTTTCCCTTCAAGTTCATTATTAAAACTTTTGGTTGACCTTTTTCTGCTGGAAAACATCTTTAATACTGATGGAGTTTTTCATGCTTCTTAGTAATACTAATGAGTTGAATAATTTATGAGGTTGTCATGTGCAAAAGATTTGGTGTGATTTGATATACTTTCCACCTTGGTGTTGGAATGTGATTAATAAAAACCTAGAGGCATGCGATTTTTTCCTGATGCTTAATGTTCTAATTTTATATGTATTCAGCATATTATTTAGGTATTTTCTAATGGTAAAATTTCATATAAGTGCAAATTTTATTGATGACTGAATTTTACAGACCATAAGGAAGAATATAAAGAACATATTTTAAAATTCATAAATACATCTTCTAACTTTCTTCTTTGGGACAAATTAGCTAATGAGGAAATGATTGAAAAGGGAGGTTTTGTATATTGTTTATATGCTTAAATAAAACCTGAAGTGGTCAACTTCTGGTACATTTTTGCTGCTTAAAGATAATGCTGTCAAAGGATAGTGCAGAATCCTAATAAGTTTGGTTGTCTTTGTGACTGTCCATTATCATTTAAAACTCTGTTTCCCTTCCATAAAATTATAGTGGAACAATGTTTCATCAAAGCCTAAGATCGCAAACTCCCCCATGTCTGTGATCAAAGACATCATCTTAAATAGGTCTGATCAGGCATTGCAGAAGAGGGCAGACTGCTTCAGCTGGAAGAAAAAAAAACATGGAGCAAAGATGACAAAGTTAATCAGTCATTTCTTTGGCAATAAATAATAAGATATGCTGAGAACTGCAAATGAGAACATCCTTAGGTTCCTCAGAGATGTGTCTCCTTAACACCTGATTTATCTAAGCTTGTGAAGCCATCAAGATATGACCTTGATGAATAAAAAGCAGCTCTGTAATGAATCTGGAATTAAATTAGTTTTGGCGGTATGTGCATGGCTACTGTAATGTGCTACTTGCAGAAATAAGGAAAGCACTGAGAATAAAATATTCTAATGCATCTCTAAAAATTGTTCAGAAAAAAGCTAATTATCTGACTTCTTTTTTAAGAGTTTAAAGTTATTATCATATTTGAGAAATATGATTTGATTTCTTTACTTAATAGCCTATTGTTTGTCTTGTGTAGAAACACTAGCAAACATACTGTTCCTCGATAACTCCATTTTAATTGGTGTATTATTAATTGACTCTCCATATTTAGAATGAACTAGGTGATCTGATTATGGTTAAAATAATTCACTGAAAATTGAATGATGTAAACTCTTCGAAAAGAGAGGGAGAAAAAGAAATGTAGGGGACCATCTTTCAGCTCTTTTTGGTGCCAGTGTCATATTGTAATATCATAGCATTCTCTTCAACCTTTGATTCTTTTTTTAAGATTTTTTTCTTTATTCATTTGAGAGAGCACATGAGTGGGTGAAAGCAAGACTGGAGAGAGTCAGAGGGAGAGGGAGAAGCAGACTCCCCACTAAGATGAGACCCTGAGATCATGACCTGAGCCTAAGCCGGATGCAGAACCCACCGAGCCACCAGGCACCCCTTTACCCTTTGGTTCTTATAGTCTCTTAAAATAATTAAAACAAATTATATAATTGCTAAGTTATAAGATATTCTTATCAAATCCACTTCACAGACTATATAGCATTTTTGTATCAACAAATGTTCTGGGGCACCTGGGTGGCTCAGTGGGTTAAGCCTCTGCCTTCAGTTCAGGTCATGATCTCGGGGTCCTGGGATCGAGCCCCGAGTTGGGCTCTCTGCTCAACAAGAAGCCTGCTACCCCCTCTCTCTCTGCCTGCTGCTCTGCCTACTTGTGATCTCTCTGTCAAATAAATAAATAAAATCTTAAAAAAAGGAAAAAAAAAATGTTCTAACAACTCCGTTTTGTGTTGAAGATTCAGATGGTAGGCTTTAAACAGATTCAGAAAAAAATCAAATAACCTTACTACTTTAAGAGCATTTATTGAATTTCTTCTGCATGCTAAGCGTGTGCTAGATGCTGGCCTCAGAGTTTGAGATAGTTTCTACCTTCTAGGAGCACACAGCGTAGTGTGGTGCTTTGTAACAGTTGGGGAGGTACACGGGTGTTACGAGCATCTACTGAACAGAGACTGCTGCTAAAATATCCTGTCATGCACAGGAGAGTTTCCCCAGAACAATGACAACACAAATTCAACCCTAAATGTCACTAGTCCCAAGGTTAAAAAATCCTGGTCTACTGGAGAGAAATAGTTATCATAGACAGAGGTAGTCATAGTCGTTCATAAAGGAGCACAGGAGAGAGAGTGACTAACTCTGAGTCTGGTCAGTTGGAGTAGACTGCACAAGTAACTACTTAGGAACCGTCTTGTGAGAAGATCAGGTGAGCCAGGAATGGCAGTAGTTAAATTACCAAGACATGAAGGCATAAAAGAGCCTAATGTATTCCTTTAAATGGCCTCAATATTTTGCATTTTGTGCTCAGCCACTTCATAATGATTTCAGAAAATACCTGATTTTAGATGTGTCATAATCTGCGATATAAACCACTTGAAAACAGGAAATGATATCTTCTATTTATTTCATTTAGAGTATCCACATTAATTCAATTTTGTGCATTTAGTTGCTGGGTTTCTTTTTTTTTTTTTCGCTGCTGCTTTTTCAATTTAATTGATAATTGATTAATTTCAAGGTATACATATGGTATTTTAGCCACATCTTTTCATCATTTTCAGTAATAACATTGAAGGATGGGAGTCCTGTGAAATAGGTCTACAAATATGGTGTTTTCAAATTTTGAAATGTATTTTTTATGTCAGCACTTTATTTCCACTTAAAGAATCAAAGGCTGTTTAAGATAGAGAGCTGACAAAATTATATTTTTTCTGAGTGGCATAGAACTGTTCATAATCTTTTATCCTTTTAGACTAATTTTTCACAAAGTGTATACACAGTTGGCATTTAGGAATAATTACAGTGCACTATGATAAATATTTTCTACTGATGTGTATAAAATGCTGTCTGAGCTCAGTGAAGGGGTTTGCCTAACTGAAGAAATAAATTTTAGCTGGACTTGAAAGGGTGAATAGAGATCTTCCTGAGCCAGTAGGTGAGAAGGTGGCCATGTGGAGCAAGGGACCACACCACATGACATAATGTGTCCTGGGAATGCAAGATGGTGGTGTGTGATGGAACACGGGACAGTGTGGGGACATAGTACAAAATGAGGCTGAAAGGCCTGTTAGAAACCATTTTTTTACAAGGACTTCTCACTAGGTAGAGCCATTAACGAGTTTTTGTTTCAGAAAATGACAGACCAGAGAAGTTAGGTGACATGCTAACTAGTAAGTGGCAGAGAGAACAAAAACTCAGTCCCAATACCCTTCTCTTACTGTACAGTGTGTTCCTGTTGGTACATTTGGAACTTTCTTAACTGCAAGAGCATTATTGAACATTTCCCCACTTTAAACTTTACCTGTTAAATATTGGCTTACTCTTGTATCCTATAGAGATATACAATCTATAAAGACATATCATATCACTACAGATGAACTTAGTGTCATTTATAGAATGCACTTCTGTGTCATTTACAAAAATGTACTTTAAAATGTTCTGGGTGTTTTTAAAAGTGCTTTAAATAACCAATATCAGCTCCGACCTCTTAGCTATTCCAATTTTTTTAATATCTAAAAAGAAATTTTTGTTTATTACTTTTTTTCTTCCATGTCTCTGAGCCAGTTGCTTATCTAGCCAAAATACCTCCTACTCCCATTTCCCAGGGTTTTAAAGGAAATTTTGCACACAGAAGTATGTGACAGGCTTTTCGAAGAAAAAACAAGCATCATTCCCCAGGTTGATACCACCCACTGCCAGGGGAAGCGTGCCCACCCTCATCCCTCCTTTAAGTTGCCCGAATCATCTTTTCTTTCATTCCCAGAAGAGCCAGAACTTTCTTCCATTCTACTACTCATCTACTCCTCCTGACTCATCATGCAAAGATTCTTTAATTCTTTTCTCTTCCTTTCTTCCTGCCTTCTTTCCTTCCTGAAGAGAAACATGCTCGTTGTAGAAAATCTGGAAATGCCAGAGAAGTACAGAACAAGGATAAAGGTCACTACAACCATGTAAATAAACATAGTTTATTTTGCTCTTTTCGATGGACTTAATTTCATACTACTCTTTTTCTAAGCGCATTTTAACATAGGAGCCATTATTCAAAGATGAATAATGCATCATTCTGCTTTGTATGATATTTAGAGGTTTCCAAACTGCCCCAAGTTTTCTATATGTTTTAGCATTTTTTCCCACAAGTAAAGTGTGCCATGTGATTTTTAATATAATAAAATCCTAGTTCAAATATTTAAAAATTATTCTAACTTCATGGCTAATCAAAAGCCTCTCAAGTAATATCCAGTCTAAAATGCGCAGGGATTCCACATTTATCATCATGTATATTCTTAAAATATGATTTATCAAATTTCCTTTAAAAAGCACAGAATGCAGTTTTCTGCATTCACTCCATTAAGAAGTTTATTAAGTTAGCATTTTATACTTATATAGTGGTGCACTTAAATTCAATAATATTTTCTTGCACCTTTTTAATTGCATTTTTTTCAGTTCAAAAATGCTATTTGAGAATATTCCCTTTGTTGGTCTGCTCTAAGAAATATTGCTTACATATGAATATTTTGAATTAGGAATAAATGAAATTCCATTTTTGCTGTCAGAACCAAATTGTAAAAATGCATTGCATGTCTTGGAAAATCAGTATACTCTATTAGCAGGCCTGTCAATATAAAAAGTGCATTCCATTTCCACCTCTTGCTCTAATAACCTTTTCTGTGTTACTCTGAGGCAGTTCACATAATCAGAGTATATTGTCAGCTTACTGGAGTTGGGGAAGCATGAAATGAAAATCACGTTAATATTGATCCAATTCTTTTACTTGCAAGTGTCCTTGATGTCCTTTTCCACTGAGCAATAACTGTTGATGTTAGGTAGCCATTTTCTTATTTTATTTCTTATAGTCCAGTAAATCGTTTACAAGCATAACTAATCTGAGTAAGAATTTACCACTTAGAATAATTTCTGTGAACACTTTATCTTAATTAATGCCTATACAGCTAATTCTGCATTTTACTATTCCACTGAATATTTTCTTTGAGAAAAGCATACCTGCAGATACAGTGTTTGTCTAGTTTGAAACAAAAGTCTGTGCAAGTTCTTCATTGGTAAAAACACAAACTCTGATTTTATGTGCTCTAATGATGTGCTAAAATGGACCATAAGTAACATCAATGATTGATTTAGGCAAGGATTACTATTTTGGAATCAAGTTCATTATAAATTTGAAGCCTGGTATCTTGGCTTTTTAGTTTTTTGGTAGTTTGGATAATACCTCATTTGGTTATTAAATATATTCTCAGTCAGCAAAAATGAAGTGGGAACCACAGTTAAATCTAATGAATTCAGATTAAAATACCCACAACTAAGAAAGGAGGAATTTGGTGGCTGAGAACTGTCTGGATTTCTTCTCTGTGTTTATTAAGTCTGTTCAATAACCATTCAGATTTTTACTTAAAGTATATTTGAAACAGCAAATAAAAACCATCTATTTCATTTGTGAAAATACTTGCTTTCGTAAAATGATTTTGTGTTGATGAAGTGAGTCTCCTGACTCAGCACTAGGTATAAAAGAGAAAAAAAGATACCTGAGATTTCTAGTCATTCTATCAGTAGTGTTTCATTCAGTATCACTAACAGGCTTTTATCATTAGGATGTTTCTACCGCAAAGTATGAGGGTTTTTTGAATACTGTTCTATCTAAAACATGATTTCTTTTAGTCCTTAGTCTTTAGTGGGTCTCTCCTATGTCAGCATTATTTATGTTTTTTTGAGGAAAGAAATGCTACGTCTGTGTATAAAGGCAAACACAAAATTTAATTTTGAATTTAAATTATTGACAATGATGGGACGCCTGAGTGGCTCAGTTGGTTAAGCAGCTGCCTTCGGCTCAGGTCATGATCCCAGGGTTCTGGGACCGACTACCACATCGGGCTCCTTGCTCGGCAGGGAGCCTGCTTCTCCCTCTGCCTCTGCCTGCCTCTCTGTCTGCCTGTGCTTACTCGCTCTCTCTCCCTCTGTCTCTGACAAATAAATAAATAAAATCTTTAAAAAAAAATTGACAATGAAACAAATTTACTTTTTACTAGTAAAGTATGTTGTGTGTATGTGTGATATATATCACACACACATGCTTTCTTGTTAAGGTCAGAATAATATATTTTGAGTCATAGTTTTCTCAATATAGTAAAAAATGTTCTTTCAACTTCTTTGAAATGTTCAACATTATAAAGTTCTCAACAGTAGATTGATTCGTACCTATTTATTGCATGGTAACATGTCACATATCTAATGTAATTAGTTGAGAGTTACATTTATCTTAAAATCTTTTCTTTTTAGTGAAAATTAAATAATATCTCTTAAAGTTACTAAAAGCACTGTTATATAAAAGTATTTGTGGCTCTGATTTCAGCTTTAATGAGGAAAAAGTAATCTTTATTTTAAAATACCCCAAGGAATTCATATGTCATTAATACTTCTAAAGGAAATCATTTAGGTTTGAAAATGAATTGCAGCATTTTTTTATATTATTGAAGTATAACTGACATTGAATTGCAACATTTTATCTTATTTACATAGGGGGTAGATTTTGTCAAAACAGATTTTACAAGCTAGAAATATCATGAAGTTGTATATATTGAAAAGAATTTTTCTTTCACAAAAGAATGTCATTTTGTGAAACTGACTTCCAGATGTTTAGAAACATTAGAATTGTTCCTGATGTTACATTTAGACAAAATTGAAATAAAACTGAATTTCTCTTCTGCCCATTTTCTTCCAGTGATAGAAAGAAAGTATATATTAAATGCATTATCTATGTATAATTCTCTAAAGCAAATTCTGATAACAACTTTGTTGAGAAAGCTGTTCTTTTCCTTCAGATATCTAAGATATTAAAAATTCTTATATCTTAACATACCGATATAGAAAATCAAAAACACATGTCAAATATACTGATGCTTGTGTAGTTTTATTTAATAATACCTTTAAATGAATATTATGTTTATTGGGAGGAAACAGTTTTTTAATTTAAGCTGTTTACACTCCATTTGATTTCACAAACACTTCATGGGACCTGTCCACAAGCTATACTTCCTGTCTTCAGGGAGCATACCATCAGTGGAGGAGATGAAGGCTCATATTTCACTGTAGTGAATATAAACAGAGTAATGACAGCATGGCAGAAGGAAAAAGATTAATCGCAACTGAAAGAAAGGAAAGCATTAGTTGTTGAATACCCGTTGTTTGTTAGGCACTGTACTGAGACCTTACATGCATGAATTACCTTGAGTTTTTTAATCCTCACATCAGCCTGCTTTTTTCCTCCTTCATATAAATGTTAGAAACATTATTATAAGCAGTAAAGCACTGGCTGTATTCTTGTTCAATTTTGAGTTGTACGCTTAGTAAACTCCTCTAATATTTCTTCTTAATCCATCTATTTTACCAAAATCTTAACAATCGTTTTGATAGCTTATTATATAAGTAAGCTTTTCACACACTTCAAAGTATTTTAGTATCCATTGTCTCATTTTAACATTGCAGTAACCCTGTGGGAGTTTGGTTGATAAATACTTACTTCCTCTTTCACAGGTTGAGAAAAAGAAGTCCAGAGATTGGTCTAAATATCTTTTAAAAATATAGTTCTTAATAGACGTTCAGGAGGAAAATAAAGTTAGAATTGCAAAGCTCATATCCAGCATTTACGAGACTATAAAGGACATAAAGAGAAATAATTTACGTAGTGTGCATATAAAATGATGACCATATGAATTAGACTTCTATTTTCACGTGCTCATTCAACATTATTGATTGCCACTTTGTTGATATTTGACACATTTTTAATAAGATAATACCCAAATAAAAGACTCCAGAAAAAATATCAAAAAATCATGATAATATATTTTGACTTATTTGTAAGATAAAAAGTTTGTACAGAAAAGGGAGTAATCAGCTACACTGAATCTTGAAGGACAAGGCAAGTAAGAGAATTCCATGTAAGAGAAATTACATAGGTCAGATTTAAACGCTTGAAAAAGTGCTGCATGTTTGGGAACAGAAGCATCCTGCTCTTGGGGAATATAAGATGTGAAGGTACCAAACTGGTAAAATAGTGAGGTTAAAGAAGTAGGGGCCAGATCATGAGTCATAGACCATGTATTTAATTGCACAGATCAAATAACATTGAAAATGTATTCTTACACAACAGACTCACATTAGATGGACACATACATACATATTTTTATATAATTTTTTATATTTTTAATTAAAAATTTAATAAACAAATTAAAGCCATATTTCTATACTTAATGCAAAATAAATAATAGTGCAAAACTGGTAAGAAGCGAATGCTCTGCTAAAATTGGCATGTTAGGGGCGCCTGGGTGGCTCAGTGGGTTAAAGCCTCTGCCTTTGGCTCAGGTCATGATCCCAGGGTCCTGGGATCGAGCCCCACATCGGGCTCTCTGCTCAGCAGGAAGCCTGCTTCCTCCTCTCTCTCTGCCTGCTTCTCTGCCTATTTGTGATCTCTGTCAAATAAATAAATAAAATCTTTTAAAAAATAAAATAAAATTGGCATTTACAGGTTTATATCTTTCCTCTGTGTGCATTAGCCACACATATATTATTTACGGTTTCCCTATCGCTATAAATTACTTTTCATCTTTATTAGTATAGATGTTTTAGAGTTGTATAGAATATGTATAGAATAATTCCTTAAACAGATAAGCTACCATGTAGTCTTTTTCTTTACATTAACTATATTTGTCAATAAATAAGGACAAATAAAATAACTTCTTCACCTGACTGTCCACTTTCCAGGTAGACATATTCTCTGAATATTATTAAGATAAGTTAATGTTTCCAACTTGTCATTTCTATATTTTAACTTATACTTATTTAAAATATAATAATAATATAATTATAGAGTAATTACTAGAGTATAATAACAATCCTAGAAACATTTTAGTTCTCTTGTTACTTTGGTTTTAAAATACACTTTGTTTCTATGGATCCTATTTGTTAAAATAAATTTATTGAAAGAAGAACTTTATTTAGTTTTGTCTAATACATTATTCTATACTAGATAATGTTTTTACCCACAGAGCTACAAGCATATATATTGACTAAGAAATCTTATGAGTATAGAATGTTTTTCTGTAGTTGTTATTTGTCACACGATATGGAAAATAATGCAAAAATAATTTTGGATTTGGATTAATCTATAATTTGGTGGTATTTTATTACTTCTGAACCTTCCTAATTTATGGCATTTTGATGTCTTCATAGTAAATAAGTATATATGCCTATACTATCCAACTTTTTACACATAATCCACATTTTCAAATTCACATAATTCACAATTTCAGATCACAGGGAGATCTGGTGGTTTGTAGTATTCGCTTGTTAATTTCTTGATGAATGGCTAAAGAGGCCAAGAAGTGCACTCAGTCCAACATGTCTTGTGAAGATAGATTATCTCAAGGAAATTCTCTTCCCAATCAGATTTTGATTTGTTGGGTGTTAAACCAATTCTTTCTAAGGACAGTGTTTATAAGCCTTGTAATGAGACAGCCCTTTGAGACCTTACCTCTTTTTACTTGTAATTTTGATAAATGAAACTCTAATTTATAGAAGATATTATGATTGAAATGCACCTTTGGATCTTGTACACTTTAATTTAGATAAATGTTTCGTGCAGTACCATAAAAGCAGAAAGTTTACTGAGCTACAGACTGATAACACTTCAACAGGGATGGTGAGTTCAGTGTCGGTATGGATCAGCTTACTATATGCCTCTTAAAGACATAATTGTTTTACTGTTTTAAAACCAGAGAGGATAAAAGTGAAAGCTTAATACACATTTCAGAGCTCACCTTTCTTTGACTACATTGACTTTATTCGTAGATTTTAATTTTAATAACACGAGTAATGTATATCTCTTTTCTTAATGACAAAGCAGATTAAACATGGTTGTCCACAAGGGGCAATTTGTTTTATCAGGCTGACTCGTACTTAAGGAGTTTTATTGATTATTTCATATAAAGAACCAAGTTCTCTTTCATGTAAATACATAAATTCTCCAATTGGTCCCCAAACTGGAGCCAAATCACCAGGACTTTCTGAAAAATCTTGGGATTTTCAGGTTAAGAAATATCCAGAGGTAACTTCTATGTCTCAGATTATCCATTTGTTTAGCTGATATGAGGGCTCGCTCCGTGCCAGGCAGTGTGCTGAAAACTAAGGAAGCAAAGACTGAAGCTTGTTGCTATAACTGCAGTAATAGGACTTATAAGGTGTGATGAAATCATCAAGGAAGGGACACACAAATTTACCTTAAGAAATCAGAAACAAGAAAACAGAGTGGGTAGAGCTGAACTCCATTTGGGTTATGTCAGTGTTTGTTGCCCCACACTGAGGCTTGCAAGAAACGAGCCCGGAGCCCTGTGGAGAAGACAAGCACATAACAGATAACACCTGTACAGTGTGGTAGAGTTCTGTGTCAACTGTGAAAGTACAGAGCAGTTGGCTAGGAAAGGCCCCCAACAAAGGTGAGTTTGGAAGATAGAATAGGAATGAGCCCCAAAAAGGAGGAAGGAAGGAATACACCGTATAGAAGGAATAATATTAGCCCAGGTAAGAAAGTTTGAGGAGCTATAAATGGTTCATATTGCTGATGATAGAGAAAAGATAACGCAAAGCTGGTTTTGAGAGGATAAAAGGCCTGGCCCAGCCATGCTAAGGAGTTTAGATTGGGACTCCTATCATATAAGCCTTGCATTGAGTATTGTTGATTGGGAGGAAACATTATGCAGAAGGCAAATATCCTCCACTTATTTTTGCTTTGTAATAATCACTCTGACAAAAATGTGCGGGATGGTGTAAATAATGGAGCTATGGAAGACCTCCAGACCAAAACAATGGTGGCCTGAGCCCAGGCCATGACAGTCACAGGATGACCCCTAGGTTCGTGGCTTAAGTGGGTTGATCAAAATCGGGGCAGGTGGGGAACTAATAGATGATTCATTCAGTTAGGGAAATGTGGAGCTACGAATATCCAGCTGTAGATGTCTAATAGAAATATGGCTATAAGGACTTCAGGAGAGGCTTCTCAGTTGTTAATGATTGGATTCTCCTCTTTTGTTCTCAGATGATGCAAGCTCTGAGTTTCTTAAATTGAGTTACTACCCAAGAAGCAAACAAGTTATAAGGATACCTACCCCCAGAAGATTTCTGTTTCACTGGCTTTATATTATCAAGAAACCAAATAAAATTAAGATAAGGTTCTGCAGCATTCAGTAATCAGTCCTCAGTCTTTTATTCCAGAAGTAAGAATTATCTGAGGGCCAGTGAGAGAAAAATGTACATATAACCCATTTAATGCCTCTCACCTTCCATGTAGCATTGAGTTGTAATAATACTGTTTGTTTCTGAAGTACTTATCAAAATATATATTTAACAATGTATTACTTGATGCTGTGGTGCTATATTTTAGCTATGCTTTCTAATTGCTGTTTTCCAGTCAGAGCTAGGATGACAGACTGTACCTCTGTGACAGTTACATTCTATGGTGCCTTTGTGTCATGACTGTGTTCCTCGTGTGTTTTTTACTCCTATATGTGCTACTTTTGAACCAACTTATTAATGTTTTAGTGAACAGACTTGGCTCTGCGTCACTAACTAAAAGAAGCATGCAAGTTGCAATGAAAGAGACTAACATTTTTACAGTGCAAGTGTTACAGCAGCTAAATGTACTTCCAAAACAATGGTTGAGCAGATACCACAGACTGTAATGGGCTGTCAGAAGTCCTATATTGGGCCTGGGAGAATGACCAAAAGGATTGTTAATTGTTAACTGGAGGGCATTTTGGCCAAAGTCATGGCAAGATTTGGAGAGCGATTGCGTATGTACACAGACACTTTATAAGTCCCCAGAATTGTGATACAACACTACCATGCAGGAGTGATTTATTAGGCTCCCATTTTCAGGAATATATCCACCACACCTTATGACATGTGTAGGTATTTTCCCAGGAAATGCTGCTTCCTTGAAGCCTATATACTAATACTATGGCTAGAACACAGTAAATTACATTCTCTTCCAGGCTGAATTCCAACCTCAAGTGATATGAAATACAAATATATATATATACATATATATATATGTATATATATAAATTTACTTGCTATTCAGATAATTTTAGAATCATCACCACCTCCAAAGCCGGTAGCTGAAGTGGCTATTCCTTAAAATATTGAAATGTAATATTGAAATATAAATATTGAATTATATCTGTTAAGGAGTCAAATCCACGAGGGATTCAAATGCATTATAATTTCTAACCTTTACACTGACTGATATGTTAATGCTAGGTCAGCTTTGGCGATATTTCAATTTTTATGACTTTGTTTTTGGATTTTTGGCCTTCTATTCTATTTTATCTAACAAAATAAGGCCATCAGTTCTGAAAACCGTTATTGCTTTCACTGACTGTGAAGGAAATAGCTATTGTGCAGTCCATTTTGTGTGGCTGTCATTCCTAACTCCACCGTTTGTAACTTCGCAGCGACAATCACTGCCCTCTTCAGATGTGGACGCGTTCTTGTTTTCTTCATCCTTATCTACTTTCAAAAATGATCTGATCATTTGATTCTCTAATTCACATAAAAGTATAATTATGCAAAATTGTGTACTTTTATGTATCAGAAAACCAAGCTTGTGATGAGGTGCAGATTTTTTATAGAAAGTGGTGATGTTAGAGCCCCAGGATGTGGATTTATAGTCTTTTCTCTACCACTGGCCAACTCCTTGGTCCCTCAGTGAGGAATGAGCTTTTTCGGCCTGTTTCCTCCTCTGTAAAATAAGGGTAGGTGATTGATTACATCCCTACTTCCCGCCCCCCGCCTTTCTCAGAGTTATTTTGAACAGCAACGAAGATAAAGAAGGTAAAAATGTTCTGTAATTGTAAACTCATACATTAATGCAGCCTTTAATTATAAGAAAGTAATAGATTATTTTTAATACTGAAAGCCAAATAATCATAATCACCTAAATTATTATATTTCCTCTGTGACTAGGCACTGAAGAAGATGTGGTGAAGTCCAAGAAAGCCTTCAGAAGTCAAGCAATAGTGAATCAAAACGCAGAGACAGAACTTATGCTGGAAGGAGATGATGATGCAGTCAGTCTCCTGCAGGAGAAAGAGATTGACAATCTTGCAGGTAAATGTTTAAATATCTTTCTTCTGTTTGTTGTAAGTAAGAAACACATGCAAAGTTTATGAACTTAAAATCTATCTCCTGGCGAATGAGTTGGTGCCAGTGGTTGGAACGATACTGAATCATGTGACCGTTAATAATTTACTTCATCACAATCGCTGTATTGGAGAGAGAGGAAAGTGCATATCAAACAAATATATATTTTGCTACTAATGAATGAATAGCTGCATCTACTTTCTTTGGAATGAGGAGCAACTTTTTAATATAGGAGAGACAGCTTATAGCAGAAGTCCCATTTAACTGCCTGAATAATTGGAAGGGGACAGAATAATAGTGTCACTGACTTATGAGTGACTCTAGCCTGCTAACCGCCATGAAGATGGCCACTTCAGCTAGCAGACACTCCAATTTGCTACCACTCTTTGGAATGTCCCTGGTGTATTTCTGTATACCCACACTGCTGATCTCCACCATTAGCAGACACTGTTTTTACCCTGTCCTGGTGCCGGTGTCAGGTCGATTGAGAGCAGTACCTGCAGTGACCATGTGGGATATGGATATATGGATATAGGTCTGGGCCCATTACCTTGTTTGGGTTTTAAACTACCTTTGAGAATCTGTGAAAACACATTGCTTCATGAAGGTGAAGGTATAATTTTATACACAATTTTGGAGGGTTCACTGACACCTGGAAACCAGTCTATAGAATCCTATCCTAAATTTCAAGTTAAAAACTCCTGCTCAAGTAGTGGCTGAGTCTTAACCTTAATTCTGTATTTCCAGCCTGTACACTGCTGTGTGGCAGATAACAATAGAAAAGTGGACTTGTACTCATCATTCAGTTTACAAAATTGCACTCCTATTTCCAGAAGTGTGCTGGAAATTATCGGGCTTTATGAAAGCCTCCAATGATGTTTCTGTCAGTTAGAGATTTCTCTTTTTACCAAAGAGATGTTCTTATTAATTGTAAACTAGAGATGGCACCTTATTCTCTCTCTTCTGGAGAATGTTTAATAAGTTACTCGAATGCCAGCTCCTAGATATACCTATGTCACTAACATTTCTGTGTGATGAAAATTATTTGTCCTATATAAAAGTAATCCTAAGTCTGTGAACAAATGTTTGCCTTGATTTCCTAAGTAAATGTTGAAGTTTGGTTTTAGTGTTTTTGTGGTTTGTTTTAATAGTTCAGAGATTTTCTCTGAGGCCATTTGGAAATTTAAGCAAATGAAGTCTGTGATTTCTTTTTGCCCACGGATTTGTTTTCTCTTTTTCTGGTCTTATTTTTGATCCTAAAGAACGAAAGAAAATTTATAAACATGATTTATGACCTTTTCAGATAATATGTCATCTTTCCTCATCCACATATGTTGATAAATAGTTTCAGTCATTATACAGTTTAGTTTAGACTCTCTCATCCTTAGTTCCCATTATAAAAGTAATTAATTAGGGGCACCTGGGTGGCTCAGTGGGTTAAGCCTCTGCCTTCGGCTTAGGTCGTGATCTCAGGGTCCTGGGATCAAGCCCCACATCAGGCTCTCTGCTCAGCAGGGAGCCTGCTTCCCCTGCCCCTCTGTCAAATAAATAAATAAAATCTTTTTTTTAAAAAAAAGGTAATTAATTAGTTGATACAAAGTTGGCTAATACCCTGAAGTTTATTGTAATAAGATCTGCCCCAAACTACCAGAGGCAAAATCCAATAAAGACTCATAACTTCTTTATATTTCTCTCCTTTGATGGTAGCTAGAGTAATTACTATTATTAATTTATGCTTATAAGCAAAATTCCCAAAATAGCATTAAGTTAAAATATCTAAAGAATAATGAAAGTATGCTTGCAGTAAATTATTTAAAAATCTAATTGTGTGGCTCTTGACCAACTCACTCTGTCAAGACTCCTTTAACTTCTCTCTTTTAAGTAGACTTTTCTTTGAGCAGATCCACTCCTACCCATTTCCACCTGGTTCTAATTTATACTCTTTTTGCGGAATCCTTGTGTCTGATAAATCTTACAAACTGTCCTAAAATATTGATCCCCTATCTAGTCTATAATGTTCCTCTTTAAAATAGCAGTCCACAAATGTTACTCTGAGCTTTGAATTCAGTAGAAAAGAAGGAAGGGATGGATGTTTTGTGAAAGAAGTAAGGGTACAGGAAGTAGTCTGCATAATATAGGAATGTACAGATTCATTTTATAAATGCTGAGGCCTATTAATTAGCTAGACTGGTGTGATAGTGACGTCACATAAAAATCATTTTTAGAAGTTAATTACAAACCACTATTCTTGGATTTTTAAAAATCAGCTGTTAATAAAATTTCAGACCACATAAATATGTAACCATTTTGTTGTCTTTGTCTCAGAAATTAAAAGTTGTTCAAGGATAATGGCTTTCTTATAGGTAACTTATTGTTCTAAATAACTAAACAGTGCTAAGCTGCCTAGAGAACACTTTCATGATCACAGGAGACCTAAGTCTACAGTAAGATCCAGGAGATCCTAAAATCTGTGCACAAAATTAATATAATCTATACTTGGTATCTGGAAATATTATATAAAATAACCAATGCCCATTTTCCACGTCTGAGATGAAAATTATAGGTTTATTTTTTTCATGACTCAGTGACACGGCTTGCATATTAGTAATGTAAGAAATGTACCTTCAAAAATATACAAGTAGTTAGACTTCTTAGACTTTAGATTTTCTATGAATGAGGACACCATTTTTACAATAATAATGGTAAATCTAAATCTGCTGAATAGTATGATTCATTTTCCTGTTCTTAAAAAGCCCTATTTTGCTGACAAGCACACAGATGAGGAGATTATGCATTATAATTTGTCAATATGCAATATTTCTTAATAGTCAAGTTAAATTTCAGGGAAAAAAAGATGTTAATTATAATAGAAAACTAAGGGAAAGTACTAATTTAGTTAAGATTAATTATATTTGGGGGTTTAAAAGGTAGGATCAGTTTCTGTTTATAAAAAGAAAAAAGAGAAAGAAGAGTAACTAGCATATCTTACTAAGTAACAACCAGGCAGCATTCAAAGAGCTTTAATATTGACAGTAAACTCTATGAGCTTGGTACTATTATTACCCTAATTTTACAAATGAGGTTATAGAGACCAAGAGAGATTAAGGAACTTGTATAAGGTTAAGAAGAAAATAAAATAATGTGTTTCCTTAAAAATACATATGTTATTATTTGAATTCAAATATACCAAATAGTATATTTAAATACGCATGTGTATATACTTAAAGATTCTTCTAAAAAGATGTAAAGACAAGATCCTCAGCTTATACCTCAATTTTTACACTAGTTCCATTAAACTATATTTAGAAGTCTTAAGAATATGCACAATAATTTATTTTAGTTTTATGTATCTGTTCTCTAAAATCATTCTGGTAAGTTAAAAAAATCTGATAGATTTTAACACAATTTTATTTATTTATTATTTATTTATTTATTGACTCTCATGTTTTTTACCATTTGCTTTGGAGTTGTCTATTTTTAATAAAGATAAAATGGTCCACCAAATTCTACAGACTTAAATGTCATACAATTTTCTGTTTCACTTTTAGTTCCCTTTCTTCCCAAGCTGTTCATCTCAAGAGGCAAGTTAAATGTGTGTGATTATTAATTACTCAATTTATTATGCATTGTAGCAAATGGCTAATATAATTATAATATAGAAGTATGCAAATGAATTAAGCAATTATTATATTAATAACATCTAACTTAATTTATTTTAATTGCTTTTTTAGTTTGTAGTGACTCACCAAAGTGAATTAGCACCTAAGACGCCATACATAACTAAAAATTTCAATTTACTAATTATATTGTTATCTAAAAACTGAAATTAATTAGTATAATTCAACTGATTTTAATCTAAAATCCCAATGTATACTTTAATTTGAAACTCAACGTGGCAAGTTATTTCTGCAAACAATTACTGAGTAATTAAAATTTAAGATTAACTAGAATTTATGTGAAGTAAAAGTGAATGATATAATTCAACTGGTAGAATTGTGTTCTGCTCATAAAATGTACCTCATTTTCTTTTTTAGAGCAGTAGTTCTGTCACATACACCAACTGAGAGTAGAAATATTTTCCATAACAGACTTGGAATATGTACAGATTTCTCTATTGTTACTACCAAATATTACTAATTTTGCCAAATTGGGGAATTCTGAATTCATCATGATGGTGGTCCTTTATGGTTTATCAGCTCAGCAAATTATTAAAAACAAATTATCACAATTTTAGAACATTTCATCACACCAAAAAAGAAACCTCCATACCATTTGGCTATTCCACCCAATTTTCCCATGTCCCCTCCACTGCCCTGGAGGACCACTAATCTACTTTCTGTCTCTATAGATTTAACTCTTCTGGACATTTCATATAAACATAATTATATAATATGTAGTCTTCTGTGACTAGCTTCTTTTAGTTAGCATAATGTTTTCAAGACTCAACCATGTTTTAGCATGAGTGTCCCTTTTTATGGTGAATAAATGGTGACTATTCATTGTATGGATATATCACATTTTGTTTATCATTCATTAATTGATGGACACTTGGTTTGTTTCCACCTTTTTGCTACTGTGACTAATGCTGCTGTGAACATTCATGTACAACATTTTATGTCAACATATGTTTTCATTTCTCTTGAATATATACCTAGGTATGAAATTGCTGGGTCAAATAATAACTCTATTTTTAACTTTTTGAGGAACTGCTAGACTGTTTTCCAAAGTGGCTGCATCATTTTACATTCCTATCAGCAGTGTCTGAGGGTCCCATTTCTCCACATCCTTAATGCTGGTCACTATCTGTCTTTTTTATTATAGCCAACTCTATAAAGTTTTGATCATGTCATTCTTAAGATATTTACACAAGATGCCTTTCTATATGTTTTTTCTTTCCTTTTAGACTGCAAATTCCTTACGTATGGCAACCATATCCCACGTACCTTTGAACCATGAAGAAATCTTCTAATACAATTACTTGTCCTAATAAGGTTCCCATTGAAAAATTCAATGTAGGTTGGAATAAACTAGAGAGCTGAGATCGTTATCTAGTTAATTTATACCAAAAACAAAAAAACAAGACAAAAATTCTGAACTATTAAAATTAAGTTTTTAAGGGCTTGAATTATCAGATCATCTGCTCATACTAATTGAATTATTGAAATTACTCATCACTTGACTTTTCCAGGTAAGAACTAAATTAATCTTTCTTCCATCCCAGCTTCTGCTGATTGTATCATTTTAACTAAATGTTCTTAAGGTTCCCATTTTAAAAGTCTAGATACCACTGTGACTCTTAACCAAAAAACACCTTATCACTTGGAAAAGATATTCCATTATTAAAGGATTATAATGTTATTTTGAATATTTAAAAAGAGTAACTAGGGGGGGATAAAAGTTAACTAGTATAGAAAACTAGCAACATGGGAAAGAAGTGTTGAAATATAAGACTTGGATTTTTTATATGGCTTTTTCAAAATGGTACATTTATAATCCTTTTCACACATACACATATACACTATATTCCATGCACAGAGTCAAAAATCCAAAACTCAGAATTATATGAATTTAAGAATAAAAATACATAGAAATAGGGGTGCTTGGGTAGCTCAGTGGGTTAAAGCCTCTGCCATCAGCTCGGGTCATGATCTCAGGGTCCTGGAATTGATTCCCCCATTGGGCTCTCGGCTCAGTGGGGAGCCTGTTTCCCACCACCCCTTGGCCGGCCTCTCTGCCTACTTGTAATCTCTCTCTGTCAAATAAATAGAATCTTTTTTTAAAATGCATAGAAATAAGGAGGACATCTACTAAGAGAAACAAGATGCAATTAATAGGAGATTCTCCAAAGTGATGGTCAGCTTCTCTGCAGGACACACATGTAATGCCCTAGAAAATTCTCAGGTTTGCTTTCACTGTTGTTAAGATGGCTATACCTTTCAGACTGTTTTTCTTATTGTTCACTGGTCAAAGCTTTGTCTGTTTTCTTTTATCTTTATTCTACTAATTCAAAGTGAAAGCAGGGGCACCTGGGTAGCTCAGTCAGTTACGCCTCTGCCTTTGGTTCAGGTCATGTTCACAGGGTCCTGGTGTCAAGCCCCATAAAGGGCTTCCTGCTTAGTGGGGAGTCTGCTTCTCCCTCTGCGTCCCCCACCCACACCCCCCCCATACTCTCTGTCTGTCTCTCAAATAAATAAATAAAATCTTTTTAAAAAAACCCAAACAGACACAAAATGAAAGCAGATATCAAATAATTGGGGAGGGGGTGGAAACTTGCTTAGAATTTGTTTTAAGGTTAACCATTCCTATCTCCCTAAATCTCTATTTTATTGCATTCACACACTGATTTGCCTACTATTCAATATTTAGGGTGCAGAATGCTGGGACTCAGAAACTGATAGAAAGAAAAAAAAATCAAGAGAATTAGCCTACCTACCACTACCTCGCAGGAACTTCAGTAACCAGGAAGTTAGAACATAAAATATGTGTACCCTGGGGCACCTGGGTGGCTGAGTGGGTTAGGCCTCTGCCTTCGGCTCGGGTCATGATCCCAGGGTACTGGGATCGAGCCCCGCATCGGGCTTTCTGCTCAACGGGGAGCCTGCTTCCGCCTCTCTCTCTGCCTGCCTCTCTGCCTACTTGTGATCTCTCTGTCCAATAAATAAATAAAAATCTTTTTAAAAAAAAAATGTCTACCCTAATAAATGAAAGTCGACAATTAAGATGATTAGATAGATAATTAGGCCTTCAAAAGTTCTAACTTGGAATGTTCAGATACCAGAGGCAAAGTTGTTTATATACAAATTGAATGTTACCTAAAAACTGAGCAAAGAAAAGAGGATAAAGTAAAATATGCAGCATATAAGAAGGAAGAACTCAAGATTCGAGAAAATTATAATCAAAATACAGGAAAAGCAGAATTCTAAAAGCTGAGAGTTTTTCAGAGAAATACGTGATTAAGAAAGAAATACATTTGAACCTAAACACAGAAAAAAATTATTATAATTGTTTAATGGAATAAGAGAATAAGTACTACAGAAGGAACAAGTTCAGTGTTACATAGATATATATAAACTCATAGTCAGATCTGCTGAAGCCTAACTGCTCTGCAATACAATTCAAATATGGTTAATGAACAGTGTTTCCCTAATAAAACTAGCATTTTTTACAAGATTTTTTCATATTTATTTTATGTAGTTTTAGATACAGAGTCAAACTAGAATTGAATCAATCTGATATTTGTATTTAGGAGAAAAATGTCTTTTAAATGTTCTGCATTCTCTAAAATGCATTTTGCTCAGTATTTCCCCCTTAATTTTTTAAGCCCATGTGTATTTCAAGGGAAATTTAATCCATATGTCCCTGACTCACTCACACTTAACTCATCAAAATATTGTTTAGTAAAAGCTATTTGATGTTGAAAAAGCCTTATGAGTCTTTATAAGTCTTTTTTCTCTCTCTTTGAATTAAGTTGCTCTGCCACTCATAAATAGTATACCCAAAGGGGTCACATTCAGCTTCAAACACAGAATTCGCAGAGCTCTTGAAGACAACAATAACGCATGCCCATTGCCTATAAAAGCTAAAATATTTAAATTTCTAACCTAATTTTTTATTCACTTTAAGAATTCTAAAAATAAACAAAAGCTGTACCTTGACTATCTAGCCTTTTTACTCTCTCCTCGCAACTTTACAGTGTCCACAAGGCCATTTATAGCCTGCAACATTTTGCTAGAATCCATATTCTGTTAGTGTCCAAAAAAAAATGAATGTCTCCTTCAACCATGTAGTTAGTCTGTAGGAACACTTTTAAAGGGCTCTTCATCATAACACATCCCTGCTAACCAAACTATGTAGATTTAAAATATTATAAAAAGACAAATTCAAGCATTATTTAGTAGACCATCAGCCATGATTCAGATCATATATAACATTCTTACATCTTTTAAGAGGCCATCCTTTGTTATGCATGCAAGTGTTTCACAAACCACAACAATGCCTATTCTTCCTAATACAATGTTCTAATTGAAACTCATTTTTATTTTTTACTTGCTTCTCTGTACAGAGGATTTTCCATAAAGTAACTCTTCTAAGACTTATAGTTATACTTATTTTCAACCTGAAGAGCAGAGGCAATCAAGAACAGAGCTATCTTATCTGTACACCAGATCTTTCCTACATGCAGGGGACTAAATTCTCATTTAAAAAAAAATCATATATATATATATATATATAAACATATTAATCACCTACTGGAAATATACAGGTCACCTTGTTTGTCACACTTGGAGAAAAAGAAATGTGAGGTAATAAAACTTTTTTACTGCCAAACGTGGAGAAGAGGAAGAGATGAGTAACCATCATTGCACACTGCCACACCTATGAGGCCTTGCTCCAGAAGGCTCTCTCCAAAAGACTTTGGCATGAATTCAAACACTATATAAAAACGGATTTCACCACTACATTTAGAGCCCTACTATACAAAAGGACAAATAAGTCTTTCTGTATAGTGCAAATATTTTATTTATTTATTTCATTTACATGGCTTTGTGCAAAACGTCCTTAAGCAATATTTACATTGCAATCAACTTATAAGTAGTTAGTTATCACAATAGAATCTGCTCCATAAGTTCAAATCATCATCCCAATAAATATAAGTGTAGAACATTTTATCAGCAAAAAAGAAGAGAAATTCAGACTGAGTTGCCTGTCTAAATATTGTTAAGCATCCTTTTCCAGATAGAATGTTTAAGCAGTTTGGTTAATCAGAATAATGACCTGATTACAGAATACCTACCTGGTTTAATCAGTAAGAATAATTCAGTAACCAGTAAGAGCATGGGACTCTTGATCTCCAGGTTGTGAATTTGAGTCCAACATTAGGTGTAGAGATTACTTAAAAATAAAATCTTAAAAAAAAAAAAAAGATGATGATGATGATGACTGACTACAGTGTTTTATGCTTTTTTGAATCCCAAAAATTCTATTGAATTTTTCTTTCATTTTAAGTCACTAAATAACACTGCTAAGTATAGTTGTAGTGTTATTCTAGTTCAATTTGTATATAAAACAGGAACATTAAGAACCAGATACCATAGAAAACTTTCTTAAAACATCTTGCATCTCAGACTGGGCTAGGAGGAGGAGTCTCAACTCACCAACCAGTTTTGAGGGGGAAAGCAAAATGAACTTGATAGTAGTCGTAAAAAAGTATGCACCGTTGGGCAAGTGAAGCTGGGAGACATAATTTACTTTGTTGAAAGAAAACGATACTGCACGTGATAACTTCACAACTCTAAATTAGGTATTACAGTTCATTTTCAGATGTGGAAATTAAGATTTGGACATTAAAGTATTTAATGTCTGAAAGGTATAGCCATCTTAACAGCAGAGATGAGCTGAGATTTATTAAACCCATTTTTCTGCCTTTGTTAAATCCCTTGTTCATTCTACTATATCAGTGTTTGCTTGGTTTTTAATTACAAGTTTCAACCCATTGGTGTGTAAGCAAATCAACTACATGGATCATTACCAGCATTATTTGTAAATGAAATAAAAGAGAAAAGAATAAATTTGAATACAGAATGTCAAAATTCATTGCACACAGTAAAAATAAGAGCTGAAAGGACCTGCCAAGTCTTCATTCTCTGAAGCCAGATCCCTACTTGGTTGAGGTTGGATGTGGTTATCCAAGCAAAACAAGTGTTGATATTGGGTATTTACTAAATGAATGACATTATGGTGGGTGCTTAAAAGTAAAAAGACACATATGATTAAAGTTTCTGCTTCCAAGGACGTTATAGTCTAGAGGAAAAACAGACAATGAAAAACAATAGCAACCTAGATATACAAAGGAAACCACGTTAACACAAAACAGGACCCTTGACCACCATGTGTATTCTGGAAAGCCTTCCTAGAATAGTGTTTCCTATCTTGAGTCCAGGAACATAAGTAAAGGATTTAGAAAGATTTAAAGACTTGTTGCAGACTGTGGAAAACATCATATACTAAAATACCACCTTCCCTCTGAAATAGTAGTTCTAAATCATTCAGGTACAAGTATGAGGCAAGGAGTCTCCGCAGTTGAGACTAACAAGCTTGCTAGGGAAGCTTTATGTGCCATGAGGAACCTGGATTTTTATCTTGAAGGCCATAGTGAAACAATGAAGGATTTTAAGCTGGCAATGATAAGATCCTATTTATTTATTTATTTTAAGATTTTATTCATTTATTTGACACAGAGAGAGAGAGATCACAAGGAGACAGAGAGGCAGGCAGAGAGAGGGGGGAAAGCAGGCTCCCTGTTGAGCAGAGAGCCTGATGTGGGGCTCCATCCCAGGACCCTGAGATCATGACATATATGTGTGTGTGTGTGTATAATTTTATTTTATTTTATTTTAAATCACTCAGGCCACTGTGTAGCTCAGTATTTTAGGATGCCCACATTTGAGGTAAAAGGCTGTTGTCTGAACTCGAAGAGATGGGAGCATGAACTAAATTTCAGTTGGTGGTGGCAAGAAAGCAAAGGGGACAGCCTCAAAAGAACACTAAAATGTCAAGGACTGATGCCGGGCTGGGTGTGAAGGAGTAAGAATGTAAGAATGAGGGAAACAAAACCTGAGAGAAGGAATGATATACATACTATTAAATATGTTTGAGAATGTGAAGATGCAGGGTTTCAGGGAAGAAGAGAATGAAGACGCTTGGTTCAGTTTGGCCAAATACAAAGGTTTAGAATTTGACACCCAAGTTGAGCATGGAGTACAATTAAAACCACTGAAATCACCCAAGAAAAGTGAGACTATATAGGAAGAAGAGCAGCAGGCCAAAGTCAGAGTCCACCAAGGATACCAAGGAAGTCAAGCAGTAAAAGAACAATAGAGACGAGTATGCTGTAGAAATCAAGGATCTCTCGCTGAACATTTTTAAATTGATATTCTTTGGAACACAGGTGTCTTGAAATGTGTTAATGAGGGGGAGAAGTATAGCTAAATTCTGGGTTTAAATATAAAATGTTACACAGGTTTTTTTTTTTAAATTGATGGATAGACTTTTCTGAGCTTTTAACATATTAATTCATGTATATTCTCCTATCACTCTGGCCCAAGTAGAGGATGAGAGTGACATAAAAAGGAGTGAATAGGAGTGAGGAACTAAGAGGTAGAAACTGATATGTAGAAGCTTAACAAAGGAGAAAAGGAACAAAGATAAGACAGTTGCTAGTCAAGGCAGGATGGGTAGGAAACCACCCCTGGTAGAGTGAGTAACTGCTTGGCACAGGATCGAAGATACATTTTCTGAAATTGGAGAAAAAGAGGTATTGACAGACGCAGAGGCAGAAGAGTCTTTAGATAGAAGAGGGCATCAAGATCAATGACAGATTTTCCTTTTCCTCCAAAATACAAAACTTTCATTTTTTTATATAGTCAGGATGGAAAAATGTTCCTATGTGAATTTTCTAGGAAGGAGCTATGTATTTCAGCATCTTCTCCACAAGATGTGTGACCACTAAAAGGGATAACTGCTTCACAGACTATAATACCTGAACTCTAATCTTTGATTCCTTAAACATTCCAGAAACATCTCACGTTCACAGCTATGTATGTTTTCTTATTCTTTTTTTTTTTCCAAGATTTAATTCATTTATTTGACAGAGAGGGAGAACACAAGCAGGGGGAGCAGCAGGCAGAGGGAGAGGGAGGAGTAGCTTCCCCGCTGAGCAGGGAGTCCGATGTGGGGTCCGCGTGGGGCTCCGTCCCAGGACCCCTTGGCTCATGACCTGAGCCAAAGGCAGACACTTCACTGACTGAACCACCGAGGCTCCCCGGTGTACGTGTGTTTTCAGTTGCATCTCACACTGCCCGGCCCCGGACTTTATACATCCTAATCACTGGCCAGTCTTCCTTATTCCTGTTCACCTATTGCATCTGGGTGTTTGTTCAAACTCTTCTGCCCTGCTTACAGTGCTCTTCTCTCTCATATCGCCTGTCCACACCAACCCACCCATTATATCTCACTTTAAATGGTACTGCCATCATCCTGTCCCAACTCCACCGACCCCCAAAAAAGGCTGGATGGAAATCATCACAGTTCAGTGAATGTCTTTGGAATATTTTTCTGGCCCTCTCTTGTTGAAAGGCAGAATGCATAACAGTTAAATGCTCTGACTTTGAAGTCACATAACCAGACCAAATCTTGTCTCTACCATTTACTAGTTGTATGGCCTTCCCTAAATTACTTCACCCCTTGATCTCATTTTCTATCTGTAAAATGGACACAGTAGCAGTACCTCTCTCCTAGGTTTGTTGTCGTGAGGAATAAGTGAGATCAATTCATGTAAAGTGCTTTAACAATCCTCAGCTACCCTTCCTCCCTTATGTCCTAGTCATTCCTATGTATTTCTTATCTTTACTATGTAATATAAGCTCTTGAGAAAAATCCATGTCTTATACTTTACTATATACTCTCTTAGTACCAAAAACAGTGAATAATTTTTGTTGACTACATGAATGAATGAGTGAATGCTGAGTTGAATATCTCTCTCTAAGCACTTAATTTACAAGAAGGAACAACTTGGTAGGAACGATATGGCAGTTTTAAATTATGCCGTTTAAAAAATAATGGTATGCGGGACGCCTGGGTGGCTCAGTTGGTTGGACGACTGCCTTCGGCTCAGGGCGTGATCCTGGAGTCCCGGGATCGAGTCCCACATCGGGCTCCCAGCTCCATGGGGAGTCTGCTTCGCTCTCTGACCTTCTCCTCGCTCATGCTCTCTCTCACTGTCTCTCTCTCTCAAATAAATAAATAAAAAATCTTTAAAAAAAAAAAAATAATGGTATGCTTGGGACCTAGCTAAATTGACCAATTACATAATAGTCTTGTTGGTTTTCAGCATCTTTTATTTATGTTTTCTCCGAAATGCATTGTCTTTCACATTTTTAAAGAATAATTTGAAGTCATTTCCAGAAAAATAGAAAGGATGTGATCTGTTAATGTAAGTGGCCTTTTTGCTCTAACATACAAATGTGACAATCTGTTTGTAATTCCATAAAGACAGATTGCATACTATGTGACAGTTACTGTGTTAGATAAGAAGATAACGCCCCTTTCTGTAAGTAACTTATGCCAAGTGGGAGAAATAGACTTCAAAACACATATATTTAATATACTATACGGCTGGAGTGAAGATGCACCCAGGAAACCGTGGGAGCATGAAGGCAAGGCACTTACTCCAACCAAGGGATGCAAAGAGTACCTCCTAGTCCAATAGATTTAAATCATCTCCTCGGTTTATTCACTCATCTATTCTAGCAGGAATTTACTCTTCTCAATCATTAAATGATATCCTAGTGCCATAAAAGAGTCACTACCCTTCCAGAAAATGAAAAATGTATTCCATATGTTGAACTAAATGTGATGTAACTAGAAACACAAATCTCATCTGGATCACCTATTGAATCAAAAAGCAGAACAAATTATCACCATGGACATTAAGACTATCACTGTTTTTGAGTATATTTTTGTGCTTAAAAACTCATTTGTATTTTACTTAGACTATATATGCTTTATAAGCTTTTTTCCCAGTAAAATCATTCATTGCCTTTATGGAAAATGCACTAGTTTTTGTTGATTTATTTTTAACACAAGATTATCTGTTCTACAAATAAATTGGAAAGCCTAAATGGTAAATTAAAATTAGAACCTATCAGATTATCTCTTGTTACTTTAAAAAATTATTTACTATAAACACAATGAATAAGATGAGATGTTAGATAATATTAGTGCAAAAATAGGGTGCCCGAGTGGCTCAGTGGGTTAAGCCTCTGCCTTTGGCTCAGGTCATGGTCTTGGGATCCTGGGATGGAGGCCCGCATGGGGCTCTCTGCTCAACAGGGAGCCTGCTTCCCTCTCTCTCTCTGACTGCCCCTCTGCCTACTTGCAATCTCTCTCTGTGTCAAATAAATAAAAATAAAATCTTTTAAAAATATATTAGTGCAAAAATAAGTGTTCTACCCTGATGAACAGATATTTTGTTAAATGCAGTCTTCAACTGTTCTTATATAGAAGGTTCTACTCTTTCCGTTTCTGTTTCAGACCGTGTTGAGTTTTACCAGAGGTAGGAGTACTTGGATCTGAAAACACTGATGTGGTTCTTAAACACCTGTCTCGTTTTGTACAGTAATAAACTAATACACTAAGTGCACTATGGAGATGATTGGTTATTGTCCCTCTCAATCTAAAGATAGATTATGTTCAAAAAGTCACCAAAGACCATAAAGAAACCACGTCTTGGGCACAGTGAGCTTTGTATAAAATTTGGGTTTGTAGGGATGCTTGGGTGACTCAGTTAAGCATCTGCCTTTGGCTCAGGTCCTGATCCCAGGGTCCTGGGATAGAGTGCTCCATCGGGCTCCCTGCTTAGCAAGGAACCTGCTTCTCTCTCTGCCTGCTGCTCCCCCTGCTTGTGCCTGTGAAACTCTCTCTCTCTGACAAATAAGTAATAAAAATCTATTTTTAAAAATTGGGGTTTGTAATGGAATGTGTGTGTGTGTGTGTTAGGGAGGGAGGGAATACTGCTAGAAGTTAAATTCATAATTCTTGAGCTATGTATTCTCTTAGTTGTTCACTTTATATTTTTTTGACTCTAGTATAAACATAACAAACTCAAACATAAACTACTTTCATGCAAGAAGTTTTTGAAAACCTCAAAGGACTATTATTCTGGTAGTATATTTGGACCACTATCAATATTCTCTGTACATAAAGAAAAGAAACATTGTCTAGAGATTTTGTTACTATACTTTCTTTTTTCTTGGGGCATTTCAAATGCCTGAAATCCAGGGAACTATCCTAAATGATAGAAATCTCAGATCTTCTGCAACATTTCCCCCAACTCCCTCTCCCCCAGGCACACACACAAACACCTCCATTTTCTTTGTGCCTAAAGCTTTCCTAGGATTTCAAAACTAAGTTCCAACTTTCTCATACTCTTCATTAGTTTCTTTTAAGTTGTTCTGAGAGTGATGCATGTTATCCTTTTAATTCTATGGGAGAAATATTTAATTTTTTAAGATTTTTATTTATTTATTTATTTATTTGAGAGAGAGAAAGCAGGAACAGAAGGGAGAGCACAGGCAGGAGGAAGGGTCAGAGGGAGAGGAAGAAGCAAACTCCCAGCAGGGAGAGAGCTGAACACAGGGCTCATCCCAGGACCCCAGGACCCTGACCTAAGCCAAAGGCAGACACTTAACCAACTGAGCTACCCAGGCACCCTAAGAAATGTTTTCTTTAAATTACATTGCCATACTTAAAAATAATAGAAGTCCAATGCAGATAGATATCTTACATATGCTCAGTCACTCATGCTAGGAGTTATTTTCCTACAAATTGAATCACAGTATAGAAATAATTGTAAGAATCATTTTTATTTTTTTTTTAATTTTTTGAATGCTATCCTTTTGCACTAAACACAAAGGATTTCAGATTAACTCTATTCCTTTTAAATAATGTCAGGATTTTAAGTTTAATAATTTATAAGGATTAGTCAATGTTTATTATTCCCAAATAATTGTCTTTTAAGTGTCCGTAAAGCAAATTGAGCACGTGGTTTCAAAGTAATTGAGGTCAGAGAAAATCTACATAGTTAATAATACTTTTATTAATATTAAACTAAGTTTAGGAAGTATTCAAGTGATTCTAAAATACATTGTAACTTCAGACATACTAAATACAGTTTGGGCCAATTAAAATTTATCAAATAATTGTAATTGCCAATTTTATTTAAACTTCAATTCTTTGTCCCTGTATACTCTTGTGGTACATTTTATTGAAATTCATAAAGAATCTTAGCCTTGTTTGAAAATTTAATTGCCATAATTGCCTGTTAATACCTAGAATGTTATTGACACCCCTAAAAAATGACTAATTTCTCTTTGTAAGAAAAACAAAAGCAGTCCTTGACCTCTGGAAACTACCCTGAGCCTTGAGAGGAAGCGCATATTGCCAGGAATTAGCCTAGAGCTCACAGCTAGGCCTTGGTGTTCTCCTGTTGGTCATAAACAACCTCCCAGAACACCAGGATCAGACAAGGTCTCATGATGATGATGTGAAGCAAAAAACGACTTTATAAGTCATCGAAGTATAACAAAAGCAAGGTTACACTGCAGACCACCTCAATACCAAACAGCCCCCCATTTTCCTTTTTAATATGAGGGACTACCACTTCTCTGATAACTATAGCATTAGCTAGATCTGGTCCTCCCTCCCTCTAAATGAGATTTATTAAGACCCATAATCGCAGAATTATCCCTGCTTCCTGACAGAGCCCAATCCAGAGCAAAGCCATGCTCCTTGAACCCTTCCCAGAATCGCTTCACCAAAGCCCAGATCCTACAAAAGTCCTTTTTGACACTCTTTCTAGGTTGCCTGTGTCTTACTCACTGCAGTGAGCAGTAAACCCAACCTCTTAAACTACAGATGTGTTCCCGTTTGGTCTTCGACAGGAGAGTATCGACACATCCATACCCCCTAAACTATGAATATTGAACTAGTAGTTAAGTAAAAATGATATAAAAGAACCTTGTAAACTCTAAAGCTCTATTAAAAAGTTGGTGTATTAGTGAGATCTCCAGACTTGGAATTTTGTTTTCAGTAGAATCATCCAAACCCACAAGTATTTTTTAACATTCTACTTTTAAAATACATTTGATGAATAGTTCCCTTTTCAAATATAAAACATATGTACTTTCGACTCTAGGTTTACCATCTCAACTGATTAAAGATGCTGTGACTCTGAAAGAGAAGTTCATTCATTTGAAGAGTCTTTTCCTTATGCTTGGGTAATCTTTGTTCTAGGACAGACTTTAAATTAGCATTTAAATGTCAAGTAATATCCTTTTCCTTTCAAAAATAGTAATGGATCAATATTGCTTAAACACTATGTTGTCAGTGCTAGAAGTAAATAACACTTATGAGTTCCTTTAGTTACCACTTTGCATGGTGGAATTTTAAAGGACTGTATTGTATGCATCAATACAGGGGAGGAGGTTTGGTTCCATCTATTTGTTTAACTGCACTTTAACAGCCATCACTTGACTTCAGTGTGTGCTTGAGAACAGTATTATAACGTATCCTTTTATTACTCTAGTAATGATTGGAATGGATATATCTACATTCAGTCTTGAACTCACCACACCAAGAAAAGTTAGGAGGTTAAATTTGTACCCAGTTATCTTCTAGAACAAAATCTGCTCTATCGCCATCTCTCTGGCATCCAGAGAGGCTGCCCTTCTTAAACTATTTTTATTTGAACAGGGATCCCAAGCTTTCAGATAACCAGATCTTCCATGTAAGATCTGCTGGTTTGTGATGGTGTCTTATGTAAACATTTTAGTATCAGATCCCTAAAATCCAGAGGCTCCCCCAAAAGGGATTAAAACATAATCCCCTCTCTCTATTGCTGCAGTGGATTAACTCTGTATTCTCTCTGATGCTGGTTTGCTCCCTGAAGGCTACAACAAAAAGATTCAGTGCTCTTTAAACATACTATGGAATTGGAAGTTGTAATTGGAGATTTCCCAAGGACAGGGGTAAAAATGACACACTATGAAGGCTGAATGTTTCATGACGCGTCTTTTTTAAATAAGGACCAGTTCGAAGTCCTTTTATAAACCCCCAGAAAATCTCAATTCAACAGAATGAGATTGGAGTAAAAGCAGAAAGGAGGGCAGTCTTCTCTCAGAAATGTAGAGAGTTTAGTAGAGAGAATGCGTTCCCCGTTAAAAGTTCACGAGATGTGTCCTTAAAAATTCGTAATATATGTCAGTAAATCAGTATGTATGGTTTTGATAATGTGTTCAGGGATTTTTTTTATGCCACCCCAATTTAATTGTTTGGATATGTTAAATTACTTTTTAAGAGCAAGGAATAGCTCGCCATTTTAAATGTTTGTGACCATTCTACGTCTCCAAATGCCAGAAACCTCTATTAAACCAGAAATCAGTAGTCGCCAGTGTATAGAATGACGACTTTCCTGAGGTTTTAGCAAGGCCCAGCGACATTTAAGAAGACACTGTTTTTGATGTCAGTCACGGCACCTTCTTTCTCACCTCGCCCCAATCAAGAATAAGCTTTCTGGATTTCTCCGAAAGGGAAACAGGGAAGGTGGCATCTAGAAGAGCGTCCTGGTGGCGGAAGGGTTAAGGGAGCGGTTCGAACCGGCCGGAGCGTTGGGGGATTCCGAGGAGGGCGCGGGAGGCAGGAGGCGCCGCGGAGCGCGCGCACAGACCCTCCAATAAACACAAAGGAGGGCCTGGGGAATAGAAACCCAAATCCACTTGTAATCGTACAAGAGATTCGGGCATAATTACTTGAGCAACCTAGATTAAGATTGATGAGCCTTTAAAGTGGCGCTTCAGATCGACCGCCTCGCCCTTTGGAAAGAAAAACCTTGTAGAGCCGAGCTGGACCCCGACTCCGCTGGGCTCCGCGGCGGAAACCCGGGCCAGGAGTCCGCGCGCCCCGGGGCCGGAGCCCCCCCCCCCCACTCCACCGCCCCCAGTGCGGGCTCCTGGAGGACCAGGAGCAGTAAACTGAAAGAAAGGGCTTGGCGTTAGAGCCGGGCGGTCAGGATCTGGGGTGAAGGCCGACACTGACACAGTTTGCTTCCGTCCACCCCGTTGAGCGCGGCAGAAGCCGGCCGATTCCTCTGTGTGCCTCCCGCAGCAGGAACGGCCGGCTTTGTGCAGGGCGGTCGCGGGTTTAGTGTGTGCTACTCCCTGGAAACGTGAACTTTTCGGCAGTTCCCGCGCCCGGCGGGGTCGGGCCTGCTATCAGTGGCCTTGGCGGTGGCCAGCGGAGCCGGTTTCCCTGGGAGGAGCCGCCGCCGAGGGGCCCGAGCCTGAGCGGCCGCAGGAGACCTGCCTTTTTATTGCCTTTATCCTACTGTTAATGTGACTCATTTGACTATATGCATTTCAGAGCGGGCGGGCGGGGGGCGGGTGGAAGGGAACAGAACGCGCCCTTGCTACCAAAAAAGAAGAGGAAAAAAAGAGGCGGGGGGAGAGAAGGAAGGAAGGAAAGAAAGAAAAGAGAAGAGCAGAGAAGAAGAATAAGTAATTTCTGATTTCCGTGTCTGTATCTTAAGTACAGTATAGCAAAAAAAAAAAAAAAAAAAAAAAAAAAGCCTCCCCTTTTGGGGAATCTTCAAGGGCAGCTAAGTAATCCCCTTCGAATTTATATTCTAAGACGTAATTTTCAACGTTAACTCAGACTGAGGGAATTCGAAGTAAGCACCTCAGTAGGCACACTTTCTAAAAATCTCTTTTACTGGAGATTAGTTTCTCTAGTTTTCCAAGTTGAGAGATAGTACTTTCCGGACGCTTTTCTAAGAATCTTCTTGTTCAAGCGTCTTACAGTTTCATCACTTTTGATTGTGGGTGAGAAGATCACTGTTAACGATTTTTGTTCTTTTCTATATAAGAAATGTACTTAATATCTTTGTGTGCGTGTATATGGATGTGGCGCGACCTAGGACGCTGATATTAATCTTCCTGCAAGATGCAAACCCGTTAGTACAGTGGAATTTATATATTTAGATCCCATACCCCTTCACATCCTCCCGCCCATCCTTGGGGAACGCTGCTGCCGAGTGGAACGGCTTTACAGGATGGCTGGTCTTTGGGGGCAGTGCTGACTGCCTGTGGTCTCTTTCGGACAGCCGGTGGTGCTCCGAATGGAGAATCCGAGCATTTATAGGATTTCTAGGTGGAGGTTACAGACTCGCTTGCTAAGGGTCACTTATTCGGTATCTTGACCACTTGGGGTTTTATGGGATTATTTATCTCTACTCTTGTTATAAGATAATGTGCAAGAGCTAAGCAGACCTTATCTCACATGAAAGCAGCTGGCCGGGTTACACTGGCACCATTTTCTTAGTGCATCTTTAAAAAATAAAGACCTGTGGCACCCTTTGGGAGGGAGCGGGAGAGGGCCACAGGGACTGACTCCCGTGCCCTTGTCTTTCAGGCCCAGTGGTTCTCAGCACCCCAGCCCAGCTCATCGCTCCTGTGGTGGTGGCCAAGGGGACTCTCTCCATCACCACGACCGAAATCTACTTCGAGGTAGATGAGGATGATCCTGCCTTCAAGAAGATCGACACGAAAGTGAGTCAGAGTGATTCGTGTACAGTACTAGTGGCTTTCTGGCAGGAAGTGGTTTTCGATTTTGCTTGGTTTTAAATGACAGTGGGGGAGGGGAGCACATTTCCATTTTTGTCATAGGAAATAAAATGAATGAAATAACACATGCTCTATTTTATGGGATTGAAAAATATATTAATGATTTAAAATCCTGTGTTACCAGAGCATGCACATTACAGTCTCTCCATGAGTGCCTTTGTGTGTGCGCTTGGGTAAATTCGGTAGGTAAGCCAATTGTTCCAAAGCCTCTGGGGTACAGCATCCCAGGCTCTCTGGGAAGATCAGGAGGGGTCTTCTGAAATATTTTAAGATGACTTTTACTTTCCAACAGTGTAAATTGCAATGTGAATTACTATTCATTGAAAGGTTGTAAAGAAACTGGGGAGCAGCAGCATTTAGATATAAATTCCTCTCCATTATTACATCAGTTTTTCATCTCCTGAAATGAGAATGAGTTTTACATGTGAATTTAGAATAAGAGAAACTGATTGTTTGAGAAGCGTTGATTTAAAGTGTATATAGCTATATGGGTATATACTAGCAATCAGATGTTTAAAGTTCGTGTTCTTCTGTGGGTGCAATGCCAGAAAAATACCTAGTTGGACAGGATGAAGTACATAAATATTTATTTATTATATCTTAATGTATAGATTTTAACACCTGATATTAGGATAACTCTACACCCCTGCTCTTTCTATTGAAACCAATTTGATTGTTGTTTTAACTTTTATGTTCCTGTGCAGTTTGCAAACTTTTTTCCTGAGGTTAAGAATTCAAGTGTCATGCCAGATATTCAAGCATCAGTTTATAAAGATCTTTCTGTGCGGTGTTATCAGAAGGAACTATTCTAATATCGTCAAAGACAAATGCGCCCACAGATCCAGAACTATACTACTTATATGTAATTTTTACATAGAGATAAAGTATCATTAAACACTTTGTAGAAGAGGAACTGAATTTCTAAAATTCATTCCCGTCTGAATTAACCACCTACCTTAAGGCCTGTAGGTGATTAGTGCTCTCAGCACTTGTTGATATTAAAATACTTGGAAGGACAGTCATAGGACTTCTTGTACTTCCAGCTCCCAAAGGCTGGAATGTTTAAAATGGGTATGAATGTAGTGTATTTGATTGTTAAATAATCGAAAGTGTGTCTTTATGCTTTTATCATTAGTTTGCCCTTTGAAGTAAAAAGAAATTTGGGATTTCTGATTAACTTCCTCAGCTAATGGAACACTTACTGCATAAAATAAGATTTGACATAAAATGGTCAGAAATAATCTTTATTTGGTTAGCACAGTTATACACATTTTGAAACTTTCATTATGACTTGAAGTTCATTTTCTCTGAGTTAGTCTAATTTTTAACTGAGCAGTCTGTACCATCATGACATAGTTTTTCCTCATATTATCAAAAATGCTACAGAAATACTAATCTAGAAGAGCAAGCTTTCAAGGGTAGATTTAAGTGTGTCTGTTGTAGAAAGAAATAGTCTTATAAGTAAATCATTATCTTGTGTAGCTGTACAAAGAGTTTTCTCCAGGATTTTAAGGTTTTATTTTTAATTTCATTAGCATACTCCTTAAAATGTTTAAAATACTCGAGTGGGTTGAATTTTCAAAATGGAGCATTACCTTTTTTGATAGAAAAACAATTTAAAGTGAGACACAACAACTTTTATTTTACTTCATTTATTAGCTTCTAATTAAATAAAAACCAGCAACAGAAATTAAAATCTAAATCACAAAAGTAGTTATCCAGTGTATTTCAAGTGCATTTTTCAAATATATAATTCAGATATTCAAGCGTTATTATATAAGCTGAATTCAAATTTCTTTGAATATATTTAAATAACATTTCAAGTATATTTATGGAATGTTAGAAATAGAACAAGCATTATATTTGAAACAAAATGTAAACTTTTTAAAGTTCAGACACTTTCAAAGACAGATAAAAGTACCAGGAGGAAATCTACCTTTAAATGGTATCTTTGTTAGTGGAAAATGTCCGGCAGTCTCCAAAATGGCAATTTAACTTCTGTTCACCAAATCACAAAACACCAACATCCACACTTTCAAAGACAAAGTGAGATCACAATATTTGTTACAAATCAAAATATACATTACACTTTCCTTCAGATGGCATATCCAAATCGTGTTTACTCACAGACAGATGCACCTAAATCACCAGGATTGCTATAATCCTTTGAAAGTTAGGCAGAGTGTTCGCTGTGGTCTTGCATTACAGCCAGGTTGTTTTCCCGGTATTACTGTGTACTTTGCAAGGGAAATCCTTTGTAAAGAAGTCTTCTAATACTTGTGGGTTTGGGTTTTTCTCCATCCCCTTTCCCTACTTCGTTTTCTCCCCTTGGAGGGGTGGGTGAGATGATGCCTACACGTTGTATTGTTACTCCTTTTTAAGGAAGAAATTGTTTGCACTGACAAGTGGGATATTAGGAATCCAACAGGAAGTTTACACTGAATCAGATCTTTGAGAAGAGTAATCACATTTCGGCTCTCGATTAAATTGTCCTCTAAAGTTTTTCCAAACTTTTCGGGTTGGTCAGGATCTCTCTTGCCAGTCGCCACGTTTGTTTGGCAGCGTTTTCCAGAGCCGAATGAGGTTTGCCTTGAAACAGATCTAAGTTCGGTAGGAAGTAGTGAGGACACCGCCGGCACTGCAGGCAGGAGATAAGTTGCAGCAAAATCCCGTTAAGCCGATCACCCAGGCAAGACTCGTCCCAGTCTGACTCCCGGGGATGCTTTTCACACTCGTAGGAAACCAAAGTCTTCATGTGGTAATTGTTCAGGGGCTGGCCTGGCAGTTCAAGGTGACGATCCCGTAAGGTTTTGAGGATGGAGAGGCATTTCTTTCTGCAGCCCCCCATCTGCAGTCTGTTCTCTGCTTCCGCGAACTGCAGCACCCAGGCGTCGCTCTCGGCCGAGCTCTGTTTGCCGGCCAGGGAGTGGCACTCCTTGGACAAGAGATTGAACCCTTCCGCTTTGACCTCCGCCACCCGGTTGGGTCCCGGCCAGGGGATGTGGGGAAGTGGCCAGTGGGCAGCACTCCTCGGCCAGATCCCGGTGCATTTAAAAGCCGGGGTGATCTGCACCACGTACCTATCTCGGATTCTCAGTTTCACTTCGCTGGTGTCTGCCACCATCTTTACCACATCCCTGTAGCTACATTTGTCTACGGCTTGAGCCACCAGCGTCTGAAACCTGGACCGGATTTTGCGCGCCGAGAGGTAGCCGGAGGCGGTAATGAATTCCACCCAGAGGGACATGCTCCTCTTGCGCCCGTCGCTCAACTTCAGCACCGCGCAGCCCGGCAGCGAGCCGTCGTCCACAAAGTTGAACACCCCCATTTGGTTAAGGTAAAGCACCACTTCAAATTCGGTGGGGGAGATGACCTCGAGGCCCTCGTAGCGGTTGTCCATCTCGTTGAGAGAGCTGATGAACCGGGGCTCCTGCACTTCCACTTCTTTAAGCACGTCGGAAACTACTTTGCAGACTTCCCGGATAGTTTTTGCAATGGCAGCTTTTCTGGCTTGGCATTTCTCATTGTAGTATTTATTCAGATGGTATACCAGCTTGGCCTGGGCCGCGATCATGTTGGGGCAGAGATCCGGATTGTACACCGGAGTCTCGCAGTAAGCTGTGGGATCCAATGCGGCTGCTAGCGCTGGAGCCAACTTCGGTGGAGAAACGGGCCGCCGCGCTCAGAAATGTACCAAAACGCTCTCCGATGTGTTGCAGCGGTGGGTTCCTAGCCGCTGCTTTCCCCTTCCTTTTATCTTTGAGCCCAGACGGTCTTAAAGTGAAAGATTGTTCTCCCCCCTCTCTCGGTCTTTCTTCCTCTTTTAAAGAATCCTTGTGTGAGAGGAACGCATGGAGAGATCACCTTCTCAGTAATGAAAACAAAAGTTGCGCTGAGACCCAGCAAAGCTCTTCCAGTAGTCAAAATAATCAACCCTTTCCGTATTTATTTACGCTTTCCCGTAATCATTGTGTATGCTGGACTGTTAATCAGATGGAGGAAAAGTGTGCTGAGTGTGTCGGGGGTGAGTGTGAGTGTGTATATGTCAGAAGAAGCTGCTGTTGGTTTGTCTAAGAGCCCAGATGCACTCGTGTGGAAATTATAAAGGCAGGGCCAGGCAGGCTGGCGGCCAATCGCCACTGGGCTCGTCACGACAGCCTCCTTCAGCTCCAACCCGGCTAATTAATCCCCCCTCATGGATATAGGCACACAAACTAAAGGTAGGAGGCTGCTGCTGCCGGCAGAAAACCACGCAGGCCACCTAGACAGTTTTGGAAATCAAGAGGAATCTCTCAGCTTTGGTATTAATTGAAGCATATTGACGTTCTGAAAAGACTTGGCAAAGTGGTTCTCTTCTGTGTTGAAAACCCTGCCTGTCTTTTTGCAGGGGAAATGCAAATACAGGTGTATTAATGGCCATCCATCAATTAGTGAACTAGATGGGGTCTTCTAAAACAAAAGTCAGTAACTTGCATTTAGGGTAAGATAATTAATGTCTGGTAATCCTTGAGGTCTTTTTAAATGCAGGTTGAGAGTTTGCTCTTTCATGTATATGTAAGTTGGCTTTAGATGGACTGATGCCTGTGTCATTTGGGGGATGTTCCTATATGTTAGAATGGGGTTTTGGGTTGGGTTTTTTGTGCGTGTGTGTTTGGTGTTTTTTTTTTTTTTTAACACTATGCAGCGTTTTATCTCTGTTTTTTTCCCCCTCATTTGCAGTTGTTGAAAGGAATATGAAAATTATTGCTTTGTTAGGTGTTGTCTACCCCAGTTTAAGTTAGGATGTTTAAAAAATGTTTAGTGTTACTCCCCCTCTCCCCAACTGCAGCCCTCTTTGTACTTTGGTAGACTTGCCCAACATAATCAGGACAGTAAGCTTTGTATGCACTGATGGGAATATTTTAAAAATAACTTATCTCTGTGATTGAGAGATTACTGCAATGTGAGTTCATAGCTATGTTTTAATATGTGAAATTAAAGCAAAATCATGGAGATGAGACCTACTGGCAGATAACTGTTCTGAAAATGTTCAGGTTTAGGGTTTCTGGCTTGCTTATTGATGTATAATTATACCTCCTCGCTTAAGTGTCCTTAGTGGTGACCTGACAGTAGACTTCTAATTGTTATAGGATTTCATGTGATTTGGTTGAGGAAAAAATCGGGTAAGATTTTAAAAGAAAATTAATTTGCTGTCATCCAGAGCTTTTAAATTTAAAATATCATTTGGAATACTTTGAAAGAAATCAGCATTTCTGCATTTTGGAAACTTGAAACAGGAGGGGGAGAATGGATTTATATAGAATATGTTTTTGGTTTTTGTTTTGTTTTGTTTTTTTCTGGTGGTACCAGTTGTGTCCTTAATGTACAGGAAAGGAAATAAATACCACTTAGGGATTATGTAGTGGTTTTAAAACCTAAGCAGATTTTTAATGCCTACCTTTAATTTAGATGCCATCTCTTTAACAGTATTTCCAGCAAAATCCTATAACTCCTGGTAACAGGTCTGTAGGCTCTTTCTTTCAGATCCGCTTTCAACAAGATCTTGTTCCAGGCTCCTACTTTTTACTCCAGCATTTGCTTTTTTATTTATTTATTTGTTTGTTTATTTGTTTTTGCACAGGTATGAGCCTCACAAAGCCATCTATTATTTCCTTTTCTCCTTATCCAAGAGTAATAGATTCCCATCTAGCTTAAAATAGTACATGAGATTTGGGGCTCATGGCATCCATCTACTGTTTTCCCCAGGAACCTTCTATTCCCTTAGGAGCAGGGATTGGGAGCAACCCGAACAGCCCCTCCCCACTTCGCAGGCTTTTCGGGTGAATGCACTGCTACCTTTTGGCAGTTGGAAGAAGAAGAGGAGGCAAATCAGAACCGGAGAACCCTCGGCCAAGAAGGCGAAGAAGTGCCTTGGCCTCGGGGGGAAAGCCGCGTCTGGCTCTCACCCAGCGCAGGTTCCCTCTCTCGCTGGTCCGCACTCCCGAGCCATCCTTCTTTTCCTCTCTCTCTTCCATAGGGATTGTTTCCCTGTGTGCCCGTCCTTTTGAACCTTACTTGGTGTCCTCGGGTTCTCCACTGCTCCAGGCCACGGCCCCTGCCCGCGAACCTCTCGGCCCCGACCGCCCCCCTTGGGCCCACCTGAGGTCGCAGCCAAGCCCCGCGCTTTCTCGTCGCCGGCCGCGGGCCCCTGTGCCCAGCGCAATCTCCCTGGGGTTCAGAACAGAATTGCTCGGCCAGGACCTCGTCCCTCGATTTCTTGGGCCACCTGCAAGTGTCCCCGGTTGCCGAGGACGTGCAGCCTGGGACGCGGAGGCCCCGGAGCCGTTTGGGGGGCACCGTGGTGCGGCGGTCCGGATGGGTCTCACGCGAAGGACGCGAGGGGCGCCGGGCCGGCTCGCTGGAGCCAGGCGCGCAGGTGGCGCATCTTCGGGGCTCACTGTGCGGCTTAATTGGGTTAAAGCGAAGCTAAACATCGAAGCACTTTGTGCAAACTAATTGGTGTAACCGGGGCCTTTTCACTAACGATTTGCACTTTGAAGAAGAAAAATGGATGGTGAGAAAAGGACTAAGAAACTCGTTAGTCGTAGAATGTTCCAGGGAAGTGAAGTCATTCTGTTTCAAGGACGCCGGGACTGTGTTTTCTGGGCTGCTTCCTCCAGCACCCTTCACACTGGGAGCTGACAGTGATTTACATAACACAGGATTCACCCACCCGCTGTTATCACTGCAGGTGAACTGGGCGCCCTAGAATAATACTCCAGTGCAAGTTCTGCTTGTTGCTGCAACACAGTGATTTTCTATTACACTGAACACGTGAAATGAATTGCCTTCTGTAGCTGAAACCTTTCAGTGATCTTAGACACCTCTCATTGTGGAAGGGAAAATTAAACTATCCGAGGAGTATGTTTTTCTATCCCTTAATTTTTTTTTAATTGAAATGACCTATGTAGAGGAATTTAACATATATGGTATATTTTTATGTAATTCGGCCGCTTTTAATCTAGGCTTTGGAGATAGTTTTGTGGGAGTAACTTATTTTATAGTAATTTTTTGAAACACCTTTGGCCTATTGAACTGGTTATTTCAAATGAGGATGCACTACCTGGGGATAGCTTAAAATCAATTTATTTACTTATGTGAGAAGTTATAAAAGAACTCTAATGATCCCAATCTTACTTATATATATATTTTACTATAAATATAATCTTAGTACTAGAATAAAAGCTTGTGTGTGTCCCATGCTTTAGGATATAAATGCTTAATTGTTTTCGTCCTGTGCTGTGCAGGCATCTTTGACACGAGCTAATAATAGAATGATAATTGAGGAAAACTGACCTAATTGAAGGGGGAAAAAAAAGCCAAGAATCTCATGATTTAATGATAGTTTGAATGATATTTGGGATTTGACTTGAGTTTTTCATTTCATTTACTTAGGATACTAGGCAGCCTTGATTTAAAATGCACCGTTTATGAAAAGAATCCCAAAAAGTCACAAATACCGTTATCGTACATGTTAGTAGCATTAATGAATATAAAACAATTAAATACTGTGATCCTTAACATTTCCAGACATTCAAAATAATAATGGCAAAATATTTTTTTCCTGAAGTATTGTTGCTTAAGTAACTTACCTGCATTCTGTAAACCTACGTAATTTATATGGGATACACAAAGTAATGTATAAATAGTCACCTTATTAGGTTTAAAGAAAAACTATTGTGTTGAGAAATGTAGGAATGCAAGGTTTCTGTGTTTTTTTTTAAAAACTAATTTAAATTTGAATTACATGTTCATAAATTTAAGCCACTGTGACCTTTCATCTAGAAAGATGTATCTGTTAGGGAATATGCATATACATGTTAAATGCTCAAATAGATATTGTTTTGTGTTTTTCATATTTGCTGGCTGCTCTTCTATTCACAAGTATTCATGAACTTAAAGTTTTATTTTTTTAATATGTGCTTATTACACTGGGGAGATAAAAAGAATATGAAGTTGAGTTTATTAAATTATTTATCCCTACTGCTGGAGTGGCTTTGAAGGCTCATTGTACGCATCTGATTTCTGCCTCCCCCCACTTCGTTTTTTAAATGCACCCAGGCTATTTCATCTGCTTCATTCTGCCAGACACAATATATTTCTTTTTTTACACTAGAGAAATTAAAGACAGATATTTGTGCAGGGTTTTCTTTATGTGTCACATTAAATAAAGTAAAATAGAGGGAGTTTCTCTGGTAATCTAATTTGATGGCATCTCTACCTTTTTTCCTGTTGTGACTCCTTGTATAAGAACACTTGAAAAAAAAATAGCTTGAGAGCTTCCAAAGTTTCAATGATTTCTTAAAACACGTATTTCTTATTTTAATATCAGGCTTATGACAAAGTAAAGCAGAGAACTGAGGTCACTGTTGACACAATTTAGACCCTGTTTTGTTGTTTCAGCCAGCGCATCCTGATGATTGCAGTTCTTTAAAAAATTATTTCCTTAATCCTTCACTTGAATGATCAGGGCTGTGGCCTTGGTTTTGCTCATCCCCCGGTACCCATCTTATAGTCAGCATTTGTTGTGGGGACCACTTCTTTTCCCTACAATGTTCCTTAGTAAATTTGTTATTGGTGCTAATAAACGTTGGAAAGAAAGTAAATTTGAGATGAAAGATGGACACTGGAAGTGTACCTTACCAGAATTATGACCACTGGTGGATTTGCAGATTTGTAGTGATTCTGGATAATTCTGGATAAAAATGTTTCTTTTGGTAGAAGAAGAAATTGAAAGCCTGGGTTATTTAGGTAATCGGCTCACTTTCCCCACTTCATTTGAATGTATCCATAGAAGTGTAGGATATTTTAAGTTGCATGCATAAATTGAAAAATCTGAGGGGAAGTTTATTAGCCAAAAGATTTTCTTATTGCTCAAAACAGATTGTTATCTTTCTTCCAAAAATGTAAGGATATTGGGGTTAGTCATTTATTTATTGAGTATTATGGAGGAAGTGTTGGTTCCAATAGTCCAGTTCCTCATAGACCCTTCAGAAAGTCACTGTCCTCTTTATGATGTAGAAAATTCAAATTCACTTTATGAGATTTCAGCCTCTGTTTTTCATCCGGATAGTGTAGAAATATTCTGATGAGATAAATGGGCTCACGCAGTTCCTTTCTTTATGAATGTATGAAAACTAGGGACTCCTCAACCCATAATTCACGCGGATTTATAGACATTTGTGTATGTGACCACAGCCTTAGTACTCTTAGCGCATTAGAGTTTTATGGCTCTTAGAGAAAACAATGGAATCCGACGCGATTAGTGTCTTAATCTGTACATCTGTAGTGGGTCATCTTGGACTGCAGAGCTCTCATTACTGTCCCATACTGTATGTGATTAAGCCACAGGAAATATTCAACATGACCTTGAGACTAGAGTATGGTATGTAGATAATCAACATTCAGTGATTGCATGTCTAAAGTAACCTTTTCTACATCCAATTTACAGTTTTGGAGCTTACTTTTTAATGAACAAAGCAATTCCTCTACTAGGATTTTATTTTTTTTAAATGATCAGCAACTGGAGTAATAATCTAAAAGAATAATTATATCAAATGAAAACTATTACCTTGTATCATATATATTTTATGTAATAAATGCTTTATAGAAAAAGAAGGAAATTAGTTTATAAATAGGAATTTCATTTATAGTTTTGCATATATATATAGATATATATGATATAGAGATATAAACATCTGAGAATACACCACCTAAATAATGATTTCATTTTCACTTATGATTATTTTCACTATTCTAGTAATACACATTTTAGTGTACAAATGTATATCGTTTCTAAAAAGCCTAATTTTCCATGACTTATCAAAATATCAAATCAAAGTCCTAGTAATTAGTTAATACTTTTTCATCTACATGTTTATTCATTTTGTCTGCACATCTAGATCAAAAAGCATGAGAGTGCAGAGTTTGTAAGACTGTAGTCTTTCTAATAAAAAATTGTGAAACCATCAAATAGAAAGTATACCTTTATTTTATTTTTATGTGAAATCTGTTTTTATTATTTAAGGCAAGTTTATTGATGTGTATTTTATGTACAGTACCATTCTGTTCTATGGTTTTTCCACATGAATGTGCCATCCTGTGAATTTTAGCAAATATCTAGAGTCAGATCATCTGGCACAGGCATAGAATATTTCCATTGCCACAAAAGTTTCCTCGTGCCCCTATTCTTCTTTTTAATTCATAAATTTTATGATTCGTTTATATTCTTCTGGGTGGTTTACTTTTATGTCAAAAAATCCTTGGGTTGTAAATCTTTATTTATTCCTCTAGAATTTACTATTTTATCTCACTTCTAATTTAAGGCCAGTTTTAATCTAGTAGCACTGAAGTGGAGGCAGAGTACAAAATGATATTTCAGATAGGCAAGCAATCGATTTGCACTTTTTTGTGTTTCGTAAAAGTTGTTTAAATATAATGTATGTCAGCTTAATGCTAGGTAAAAGATTTATTTTTCAAACGAACTGCTACTATATGTTACACAAGCATGAATGTGTGCATTAGACTTAAGAATATAGTTTATATTTGAATGCCAAATGCGTAGTAAACAGGGATGCCTCATATAAGTTAGCAACATTTGAGGCATATTGGTAATGTTACTAGCTCTCTGTCACTGGAGAAATGAATCTCCTTTCAGTATTTAAATTACATTGTACTTTACATTTTCAGTAAATTAATCCTCCCTTTGAATGGTGGGGGACAAGGCCAAGGAGTTTGTTAGAGCTAATATTAATTAACGTATGCACATTCTTGGAACATATGCTTCTAATCCTAATTTTATATAAATATACATTGTCATTTAAATTTCAATGGTTATAAATACTCCAAACAAAGAATTCTTAAATTGTAGGAAAGCAGACGTATTCGTTGACCAAGATGCTCTTTCAAGTATTTTGCCTTTTTTACAACTTGGAATAGTCCAACTAGTCTTCTGTTATTTTCCCCAAGATATAAAATTATTTAAACGTTTTCTGCTTTATATTTTTATTTGGCAATTACAACAGAGATTTTAATGTTATGCATGCTTACAGGCCTATTAAGAAAGAAGTTATTGCTTTCTTAATAATCTTAAACCATTTTTAGAAAGTATACTCTTTTTATGGTTTGCAAAATAGCCTGTGCACGTACACACACACACACAGTATTTCAGATAGGAAAAGATTGAATTGGCCTCTATACATTTATTTTAATCTATTAAAGGGAAGCAACTACTAAATCCAGGATTCTTGTGGCCACCAGGACATAATATCACATCTGCAAGATTGGTCCATGATAACCTAGACAGTTTTCAGTAATATCTTCAGAGATGACGCTAAACAGAGTTTTTAAATAATAATAACCCGAAGTTCTGACAGTGTATATACAGATACACACACTGTGGCAATTAAAAGCTTATCATAAGCTCTTAATTGCAAAATTGAGAAATATAAAACTTCGCTAGCCATTCTCTCTAAACACAAATATACTGCTCAGTCACCCACACGCATAATACGCATGTGTATCCATAAAAACACTTTCATAGATTTAAAATTGTTTTCTGCTTTCCTGCAACAGATGATGGTCAAGTTTTTTGCAACCTGAACCTGTATTTGATAAGGAAATTGCATAACTCCCTGGGTGGGGAGCCGGGGTGGGGGGTTGCAGGGGGGGGCGGTGATTTTAGGGTTTCTTTTGGTTTGGGGGTTTTTGCTTTTTGTTGTGTATGTGTTTTTTTTTTTTTTTTTTTTACTAGCAAATTCAGTTCTTCATTTGTTTTGCTCTCCACGCTGCATTAGCACAGTTTTCCCCTGTGTGCATCTGCCAGTGTACAATTTAGCCACGGGCATCTGTAGACCTTGTGGTGATCAGTATTGCAGGCAAAAGCCATATGTGTTTAAATAAAAAAAAAATCTCTTTATTTCATTTGCTGTTTTAACTGGATGGATAACTTTTGTGCCTCAAGACAGAAGAAGAAAAAATACAGAAATAATTAATTGCCTCTATTCTTGAGGCAGTTCCATTTCCCCCTCCAATATGGAATGCTTGTCAGCTTTCCTGATAAATGACTGCATGTATTTGCATAGATTTTACATTAACACAAAAATTAGTTTTATTTGTAGAAAACTAGTTTACATAATAATATAAAACCTAGTGTTATTGATTATGTTTTCAAACATTGATGATTTTTTAAAGGGGTCATAGCACTCTTATGTTTCAAAGATCTGATCAACCTATTTTTTTAACTTACATTTTCTTTTGCTCTACATGGTTTTGCGCTAACAAGACAAACGTATACAATTTTAAAGTCATAAGAATTCTTTTCTGGGTGTGTTCCTCACCACTGCTTCAGACCCGTAGTTAGTAACCCTCGTTCTGGTAAAAAGATTCTGATTTTAAACTTCAGCCGAGGATTATTTTAAAGACTTAGTACCAATTACAGACACCTCAGACAGTTGGAGGATTGCATGTGTGGGAATGATTTCAGTTTTCATATTCATGTTATCAAAAGGATGGGCACTATCATGGGTGTGTGCGGTTGAGCTCGCTCCTGAGACACTGTGCATTGTTTGCTACCAAATTTGAACGACAACTGAGAACTATTCTCTCCGTCTTGGGTCTGTTTCTTTGAGTACACTTACCCGCTGATCACCCTAATCCAACCTTGAAAAAACACAGTGTGCCCGAGCCATGTGGATGCTGCAAACCATTCTCCCTCTCTAAGTGGCAGGCAGGAGATGTTTATTCATACTGTAGTCTGGCATCTTGTTGTCTAGAGGCAACCTGCTAATTATGTGCTATCATTGTATTATCCATGTTACGGAAAATTCAAATATGTTCACTGCTGTTAGTTACATCACAAAGCTTTTCATAAAATATACTTCCTCCTCCAGAAACCTGCTACACTTAATGGCCACCTAAAGCAAGAGTCTCTCTGCCACTTCTTGATTCTGGGACACCCTGGGTGCCAGCTGTCACAGCTCAGCTAATGATGACAAATGCCCCTCTCTATGCAGATTGCAGAGTTTGCAGGCTGCCGTGAAAGGCAACCAGATTACCTTTCCTCAGATAGTAACTTAACCTTTTAAACTCATGTCAGAATGAAATTATCAGCTGCGATAGTTCCAATAGCTGTATCTTTAAAAACAAAAATCAGAACAGGGTCAAAACACAGACTCCCTTTTTAAAAATTTTTCCGAGTTGGGTATCATTTACATGGCTTGACCCTGGAAGGCCGGGATACTCCTAAATGAGGAACTCTAGGGAAAATATACTTTACAGCCGCACCAGAATGTGTATTTGAACTCTGCGTGTAACTCAGGTAGTGTGAATTATTGAGAGCATTATCCAAATTGTTTAGTCTAGAAAATAGGCTGGAATAGGTGGAATTTTGAGGGAAAAATATATTCTTTCTTTCTCTTCATCGAGCAAAGAGTGGTAAAGCCTCTGTTCTCTGCTGGGTGTACTGGCCCAGCCTGTTTGAGATAAATTTTTATATTATTTTTTTAAAACTGTGGATTATTCCAAAACGATTTAGAAAATAATTGTTGCTAATGATTGGTTTTCCTATTTTCAAACTTGAGCTTTTGTTTTAAGCTGCTTATTTCTTCTATAGAAATTTGTTATTACAGTTATTCAAAAGGATAATGGTGTCTGTGTGGCTCAGTTCATTAAGTAAGTGTTAAGCATCGTACTCTTGATTTCAGCTCAGGTCATGATCTCAGGGTCCTGAGATCGAGCCCTGCCTTGGGCTCCTCACTAAGCATGGAGCCTGCTTCAGATTCTCTTTCTCCCTCTCCCTCTGGTACTCCACACCCCCCAACAACAACAAAAATTAATAATAATAATGAACACTGTTAACCATGATGTCATGCAATGCAGGGGATAAATTGCCTATTAAATGAGATAATACAATTGCAACATTCTTTTAGATTTACAAAAAACTTTTATATGCATTATTTCACTTGATACTTAAAATAATTCAGTGAGTTGCGAGTAGATGGTGATAAGAAAGGGGGAGCAAATCTTATGAGTATTTGATCACATTTAATCTTCACAACAAATATTAGTCCCCATTTACCAATAGCGACTGAGGCTTAAACAGGTTAAGTGTGTTAGCAAGGGTAATTGCAGAACGAGGTTTGTCTGACTGCAGCTGCTCTCAGCACCACAATATCAAGACTGTATGTGGCAGAGATGTAGATGTCTGTGCGCGTGCGTGAAGGCATGCCTGTCTGTGCTGTCTGTGTCTAAGAGGTAATTTTTAGCAACTGCTGCTGGGATATAAGTAAGTGTTATTATGAAAAGAAACTACCAGGCTTACATTTCCATTAAGCATATGATTATTTGATGAATTTTAAAGATTAAGTTCTTTATTAGGAGGCTTTTAATCAAGTAAATAGTGAGGCTGTTTGTATGTTATAAATCTTTATTTTATGAAAATAATGTATTGATCACATAGAGAGAAACTATTTAGAAAATACATGTGCTGTTTAATGAACATCAAATTGGACTATTTCACCTAAAGAAACATTTCATAATAAAACCTACAATTAATAGAATATACTTTTATAAAAATGATGAAGAGAAACAATTCAGCAATTAATTGAATAAAATACCCATATACTTTTTTTATACATATGATTTTACTTGGTGATATCAGTGAGTTATACCAGCCATGGTATTGCAAATCTTTCAGTTAAGACACATTAAAAATGCTCTTTCATCATGAATTTAAAAAAAAAAAACCATTTGTTTCTAAGAAAGCTATTTGTTTGCCAGTTGTTTTTATTCCTTACTAAATTTTTATTTGGTGCAGATACTACCATATAAGGAATTTTATCAGTGATGTGTCTGTTCATGTTGTGAACACTCCTTCTTTATATGTTTTAATTATAGAATTCTATTTATAATTACTAATTAGTACTAATGCTTAGTAAGTTGCAAGTATTTCACTGTATATAAAAATTATGTAGAATTTACAATGGCCATCTCATTAAAATATATTATGCAGTTAGTGCTAGGCGGAAGAACCTATTTCTACTCCATGAGTCGGATATTTTATACCAGGGCAAGAAGGAAACTTTAGAGGAGAACATAATGCAGCCCTCCTCATTAACTGCCTGAATCTTCCCTACAACATTACTAAGGAATGGTCATCCAGCCTCTACTTTTACCTCCACTGATGACAACTTTATTATCTACTCAGCTAAGTACTCGCATTTACAGACAGTTTTGATAGTTAGAAAGAGATGCTTCTTTTTCTTTTTTAAATTTTATTTATTTAAGTAATCTCTACACCAAATGTGGGGTTCTTGATCTTGAGATCAGGAGTCGCATGCTCTTTGACCGAGCCAGCCAGGCATCCCAAAAAACTCTTCTTAATTCTGAACCAAACTCTTTTCTCCTTGAAACTTTCACCTTTTGTTGTCTTAGCCTTACTCATTTAACAGAAATAAGTCCTTTATATTCATCATTTAAGGTATCAAATTGAATATCCTCTGACCTTCAGCCGTCACAACCTATTTTAAATCATCTCACCATTCAAGACCCATTCTCATACCTCATTTTCTTCAAGAGAGTTGTGTAAATTTATCACTCCCAGAGTAGATTGGGAAATGTAGAGTGGAGAGGCTTCTGTTAAGTGAAACACACTCATATTCGCTTTTGGGGGTTGTCTTCATAATCCTGTTGATGAATGCTGAGCTATATGCCAGCAAATACCAAATTTGTTTAAACATATGTTTTGGAGTCCTAAGTACATGACTCTTTAATGTTTCCAACTCATTTTATCTTACCATTTTTAGCTGTTTCTCCTGTGGTTTGACTTATAAGTTATGCTGTTGTTTTGAATAAGAATAATAGGCATAAGGGTTCTTTCTTAAAAGTTGTTACAGGCTTTTTACAGAACATTCATAGCAAAATGGAAATTAACTATAATGAATCTACTGTTTTTGCTCAGCTAAGTATACAAAGAGGCTAATCCACTTAAGATATGTGGCTAGATTAGACTCACCCAATATTCCATAGCCTTTATGTAGTTTTTTGCCAAACACTTGAAATCCCAATACTAGTTTCTTATGGTGTTATCAAAATATGTAACTAATAAGCCCCATTTGGGATAAAGTGTACTTTATATATTTTGACCTATTTATCAGTTTTGCTTTGTCAGCCTTTTTTTGTCTACAAAGAGCATCTACACGTTTCCCATAAGTTTGAAGAATGCACAGAAAAACCAATAAATTTTTAATGTAAATAAATATGTTCATAGAGTCTTATAATGTTATTGGAATGATTTTCATATTGATCCACTAATATTTGGGTGATAATTTTTGGTAACAATAGTTTCTAAATAACTGAATATGGACAGAGGCAAATGCTTTTTAAGAGTGATGTATTTCATAAGTTAAAGCCAATGTGAAAACATTTTATGAAGCTAAAGTAGTTTCACCAATCAGGACCCATTCTTCTCTAGCATTTTCCTCAAAAGCAATGCCTAAATCTGAATATATAATAACCCAGAGTGAACTGGTGAATGTAGAGTAAAGAAGCTCTCCTTAAGTAATGAATACATCGCTGGAAAAACATACCCAGAAGATTAAGTAATAAAAGGTAACCGATATTAAGTATTTTGATAAAATGCACTGTGAATTGTGTAAGGAAAAAAAAAAGAAAAAACTTTTTAAGTGATATGTTATTTTAAAGCCTTAAATTTCTCTGAGTGGAAGCTCATGTTTTTATTTGCCAAGTTTTTTTTTCCCCTAAATAAGGATATTTCATTAATACATTATTTACTATTGCTGTGACATCTAGGCAATAAAACACAGAGAGAGCTGGCCTCAGATTTGGCTTTCTTGCAGTTTGTGTCTCGAATGGAGAATAAGGAAGTCCAGTGTTTTTACAAAAGAAACATTCTCAAGTGAAGAGTGGCCCCATCTGTTTCATCTGGTGGCTTATGCAATAAGAGGTGTTATCGCATGACTCTAAATGCACAAGCAGTTGTTTTATGAACTCTTTTTGTGCTTTGAGGAGTTTATAAGTTGCTACCCTATTGTGTGTCAGTCCCAGCTGACCCAAGTGCATTCTGCTGAGCATATTTGGGGGATAATTAGAACTAATGAAGCCTGGAACATAGCTAATTCTCTAAATGATTTATTCTTATGCTCTTGTCTGAGTCCTAAGAATTCTCCAAATCATAATCTAGGCCCTCTGTTTTTGCTAGCACTGTGTTGATACTGCTACTCGATTTTTATGTTTGTTTGATGGGCATTGAAAATAAAGATTGTGTATTTGAAATCCTGAGAAAAAATGGTGCAGAGTAAAAGTTTGTAGTATTTGCTAGTCCCCAGAGGTGAGGGGAATGCCAGTCCTTCATCCTCTTTTGTTTTTGTGTGTATATCAAAAAGTTTATACGGCGCCTGTGAGAGATAAGGGGATAGACGATATCAAGTGATAAGAGCCTCTTTAAAAATTATGTACCCTTGGGGAATAAACCTGCAAGCAAAAGAACTGAAAATCTCTAATGGAAGTTCCCTATTAGGTTTCCTGAGGAAATAAGAAAATTTTTAAAAATCAGCCTTCATGTTTCAAAACCGGTTCACTGATACGGCTGCACAGTGTTAGCCCTGTTGAGAATGACATTTCTCTCGTGCCCTCGCCAAGTAGTCAGTGATTCAGTGGCCTGAAACACTTGAAATCCCATCAACTTGCTTTCCTTTCCTGTTATAACTGTTTCAATGAGCGGCACTTTTGTTGTGCAGGTTAAGATCTGGTAGCTTACGAGGGTGTCCTAGAATGAGGACAGACACCATTGCCAACACAAGAAGGCTATAACTTAATTAAAGGCTCATGCTCAGGAAATAAGATACTGAAGTCCCTTCGAGTAGGTAGTTGTTGTAGCCTGTGTCCGATTCGTTCTCCTTTGTCTGGAAACTCTGACATAATTCGTTGTTGAGTTACCACTTTTATCTCGTGATCCCAGTATGTACAATTCCCCCTCCTCTAGAGCCCAGATAATAAATACTTTGAGACCAAGTACCGTTCCACTTCACTGGATCTATGGAGACACCTAAGAGTTAGATCGCCAGCTCCACCGCCCAAGTAATGACTTAGGAACCAGTCAGAGATTCCCTGATCTTCATCACAAAATGTTTAATGCTTCCTCTGATAAATCCAAGTCTTGACTGTTAAGCCTTGGCTTAAGGCAATACTCTTCCTCATCTTTAACCCCTGCTGGAAAGTCACCTAAACCCTCAAATAATAGTCTTAGAACACTAAAGGAAAAAGTTGCAGGTGATTGTTATTTCTTGGGCTTGAAGAACATCTTTTTTTCTCATTTTTCAATTCTTCCATCTCTAAAAGAGACAAATAGGCTTGATCAAAGTCAATAAATACTGAGTTCTTATCATAGGCTAGGTACTGTGCCAGATCCTTGGTCAGTGTTACTGCACCTTCCTCTGAACAGCGCTATCGTAGAACCTGCTGCTGTCATTTCATTGTTGAGAAGCTGAGCCAGGGGAAAGCCCAGTAAGTCCTCCAAATTTGCAGAGCTATGAATTTGCAGAGCCAAAGCTCTGAATCCAGACTTCAGAGCCTGCTTTCTTGGTCATTCCACTACACTTATCCTAGTTTGTTTTCCCTTCTGTAATATAAGGGTAATGATATCTATATTAGTATTGCACAGATTAAATCAATTAATACACATAAGGCTTAGACTATTGTCTTAACTTGTATTATCCAAGTCCATACAGTAAGTACAAAATTAGGTTAGAATTCTAACCCTGCTTTTTCTGCCTCTAGACCCCTGAGCTTACCTAGCATAGCACTGAGGTGAATCTTTATTGAATGAATCATGAAATGAATATCATCTGTCCAGTGGAAAAATTTGTTAATTTTACTGGCTGTTTTGATAGCCGACAGCAGACACTCAATGCTGGTTGAAGGAGTGAATGATTATCCTATAACCGCTAATAAAATCAGTATATTGATGACTCTCAAATTTATAGCTCCAGCCAAGACCCCTTCTCTCAACTCCAAACACATTTACGCAGCTGTCTCCCCCACATCTTTTCACGTGTGGAAGACGTGTATCAAACATAACCTCTCCGAACCGAACCCCCGCTCTTCAACCCCAGCCTGCTTCTCCCGCAGTCTTCCCTGCTTCAGGAAACAGCAGTCCTTTTTCCACAAGTCGGCTGCCATTCTTGACTCCCCTCGTGCTTTCGTAGCGCAAATCTGGTGCGTCAGCAAGTCATCCAGAATCTGATTCGCTCTCACCAACGTTATAGCTTCCATCCCGATCAAATCACCATCATCTCTTATGTTTGCTTGTAGTTATCCAAGAGGTGCCTCAGTTTCCTCCCTTATCCCCTTCTGTCTATACTCTTTTCTTGACATGGCAGCCAGAGAGATCTGTTAAAACTAAGGTCAGATCATACCACTCTCAAGTTCACAATTCCCTAATGGCTTCCCACCTCAGAGTAAAAAATCCAAGCCTTTATTAGCCCTATGAACAGCACCTTGCCCTTCTGTTTCTACCCCCTTCACCTCCTGACATCATTGTCTATGACTGTCACCATTACGTGTCTTCACCAAGCACCCTGGCACCCACTCACACCAGGACCTGTGCATTTGCTGGTTCTTCTGTGTGGAGTTCTCTCTGCTTCTGGTATCTGCATGACATTTTCCCTTATGCCTTTCAGGTGCTAACCTATCTAAAAATGAAATACATATCCACACAGTCTCTCCCTGTCCCCGCTCTGCCGCCTTTTCCCCCACCACTTATCACTATCTACATATGTTTTTACTTATTTATCATGATTAATATCTCTCTCCCCACATTTAAATCTAAGCTTTTAATGAAGGCAAGGATTTTATCTCTCCATTGCTGCGTACCAAGGATCTAAAACAGTGCCTGGCTTATGATGAGTACTCAATAAATATCTGTTGTTGGGAAGGGGTGGAGGGAGGGAGAAATGGGTATATAAAGGGAAAAAAAACAGGAAAGAAAGAAGGAATGAAAGGAGATCACCAGTTAATTCTGCTGCATATTTTGTTTGTCAAAAAGCTATGAAAACTGTACTTAAAAGTTGTAACCTAATTCACAGATCTTAATGGCATCCTGACATCATTGACCTTTTCCTCGTTTTTGAAATTTTACTCTCTTCACAAAGGGAATAATGTTAGTTATTGAACTAATATTAGCTATTCTGGGCAGGGCCTTACGCTAAACACTTTAGGTATGCAGCAGGAGACTCAGTGGGATTTTTCCTGTGGTCCCAGAATTGGAATCCTGGGCTACATAGCAAAGAAGCAACTACTGTCTCATTTCCTAAAGATCTGAAAACAGTTGAGGCTAGACAATGAGTATGCATTCCAGTGGGGAGACATTAAGTTAGCATATAAATATATAAGCAAGTAAACAACTGTGTAACATGTCAGCTGGTGATGAGTGCCCTGAGAGGTAGGTATTACCATCTCATTTTTGGAGATGAGAAAAGAAGAGCTTAGAAAAGTTAATTAAGAGCCTCTGGTTGGGGCTGGGACTTGGAACCGTCCTTTGTGTCTTCAGCATCCATACATTTAATGGTTGTGCTCTACTCACTGTATCCATTCATTACCCTGTTTTGCCTTTTTCCTCACTAACTCTGAGTTTTCACCATTAACTTGATTCCCCTTTCTCTGTCAGCTCTAACCCCTTAAATATGGGTGTACTGTTTAGCTTCTCCTCGTCTTGTGTCATATAACTTGAATGATCATCTCTGTGTAGATGCGTCACAAATCTGTGCCTTTAGTCCTGACCTCTGTTTCCCCTTCATCGTCATTTTCTCCTTCTTGGTGGACACTTTCCAGATTGATGCCCCCCATTCTCTCCATGTTGTTATGCCACCTTCTCAAGTAGTCAAAAGCTTTTCCTGAGAAGTGCTGTATCTCATTTCTCCCTTTGTTTCTGTCATTGGCTTGAGTCATTGCTGTAATTGCAAAGACTTGACATCCGAGTCATCACTGACTCCTTTCTCGCCCTTTGCTCTTTCTCTACTACCCCCGTGCTCTGTTCATCAGCAAGTCTTGTGGATTCTTATTTTTTCCTGGTATCTTTCTCATGTATTGCTGTCATACCCACACCATCACCCAGGTTCAGGTCTTTATCAACGTGTTACTCGCCTGTGGCTCCCAGTGCTGTCTTCCCCTTTTCTAGGCCATCATAAAGAAAGCTGCTGGACAGACTTTCTCAGACACTTCCATCATGCTACTCCCCTGTTAAAAACCTTACTTTGACTCCCAATTCTCAGAAGCAGAAGGGAGGGAGGAGGAAAAGGAGGGAAAGAAAAAAGCCACTCCTGGCATTCAAAGCTCTTCACTATTGGGCCACCGCAGTATAGCAATATTAACTTCTTGACACTCTACCTTGAACTCTCTGCTGCAGATTATTTTCCAAACATAATTCTTACATTTCTTTCTCTACCTTTTTACCTCTCACTCTTCACCTATCAGAATTGCATTCCTTTCTTTTAAAGTCATATGTATCCTTTCTCTGATTTTCCCAAATAAAAATGCTTTTTCCTTCTCAGTAATCTTATATCACTTGCCTTTTCTAAGTCAAGTGCAGATGAGTGCTATCTAAAAAAAGTATTTAAATTTGTAAATGTCTTTTTTTTTATAAAGATTTTATTTATTTATTTGACAGAGAGAAATCACAAGTAGGCAGAGAGGCAGGCAGAGAGAGAGAGAGGGAAGCAGGCTCCCTGCTGAGCAGAGAGCCCGATGCGGGACTCAATCCCAGGACTCTGAGATCATGACCTGAGCCGAAGGCAGCGGCTTAACCCACTGAGCCACCCAGGCGCCCTGTAAATGTCTTTTGTCCCCAAAATATATTTAAAATTCCTGGATGATAAGCAAAATTTTATCTTACTTACCCTTGCCCCAAAATACCCAGCATAAGACTGCATGCATAGTAAATGACTGACACATAAATGTTGAGTGGATGAAACTTAACTTAATCTTAAGGTATCAAAAATGTAGGAGGAAGATTAGGGCACGTTTGGTGTTTATAAGAAAAATAGATGACAGTGATCATAGTACACATTTCATCTGTAGACCAGCCCCACAAAAAAATGGGCAAACTAATTTTCAAGCATTATATTTCATCCAAGACTATTAATAATATAACATATAAGTCTATTGGACAAACTGGCTGGCTTCTATTTGCTTTCCTGAGAATTATTAAAAACCAAATTTTGTTAAGTAGGTTGCACAGCCATCTCAAGGTGCCACTGTTCACCTGGTGCCATAAAATGATATAAGGGAGCAATTCCTGGGGCTCTTTCCTGCCTTATATTGCCACACATGGCAGTTCTGAATCTTCCTTTATCATTTGATAGTCTTCCCTAAAGACACTTATTGCTCAACGCATTTCAAATGAGTGTCTTCATTCAGGAGAATTTAGAGAGGTTTTTGTTTTTTGGTTTTTTTTTTTTAAGATTTTTATGTATTTATTTGACAGACAGAGATCACAAGTAGGTAGAGAGGCAGGCAGAGAAGGAGAGAGAGGGAGAAGCAGGCTCTCTGCTGAGCAGAGAACCCAATGCAAGGCTCAATCCCAGGACCCTGAGATCATGACCTGAGTCGAAGGCAAGAGGCTTTAACACAATGAACCACCCAGGCGCCCCTAGAGAGATCTTAAATAAATATTTTTAGCACTCCAGTATTCGAGAGTTATGAAATCTCTAGTATTAAATATGTATATCAGAAGTATTTGAAAATTATAAAATTATCATCTGGCTGTTGACGGCAAATGGATATCTTATGTTGGCATGAGCGTACAGCTGCACAGGCTTGCCCTGTTTTAATTGTGTCTGTATAGAGTACAACAAAAAAAAATGCAGTTGTAATGCTTTCTAAACTTCAGCTCAGGAATGTGCAAAAACTTTTCTTTATAATTCCTGGTAGAGGACTCAGGTGAAGAACTTTTTAAGTCATTCAATTATCAGATAGTCACTGAGTATCCCCTGTGCTCTTCACTGTGTCCTGATGATACCTTCACTGCCTTCACAGGATTTTAGGCTGACCGGAAATTAAAAAACAACTTGAGTGCACAATTACAATTATTACAATTACACTGAGTAATTAGAAAAGGAGAAGTTTCTAGGGGTCATAAGACAGGGGTATGTAAACACAATCCAGGAAAGCTTCTTTTTTTTTTATTTTTAAGATTTTATTTATTTATTTGACAGGCAGAGATTACAAGTAGGCAGAGAGGCAGGCAGAGAGAGAGAGAGGAGGAAGCAGGCTCCCTGCCGAGCAGAGAGCATGATGCGGGGCTAGATCCCAGGACTCTGGGATCATGACCTGAGCCAAAGACAGAGGCTTTAACCCACTGAGCCACCCTGGCGCCCCCCAGGAAAGCTTTCTGAATGAAAAACCTCAAGGATGAGTAGATTGGTCCTATCAACAGACCTATCAAGCATATATATATTTTTTTCTCTTCCCATCCTTTTGTTCTCAAGCATTATGCTAACTAATACAGTGGATATGTAGCTTATAGCCTCCACTGTGAAAAGCAACTGCCTGGAAAAGATAGAAAACTCCTAAAAGAGTATTTGGGTACATTTAAGCTGCTTTTCATGTTTCTGCCTCCGAGTGATAGGTACAGAAACTCTACCAATGGAGATAGAGAAATATTGGAGCAAAAAACACGTTTTCTGGGAAGGTGAAGAATTCAGTTTTAACCACTGAACCTGTGGGTTATCCAGGTGGAAAAGTAAAGAGGGCAGCTAAATGTAGGACTCTAGAGCTTAGGAGAAAAGTCACATTTTCATCATATTTTGTGTAGTGAGAAGCATGACAGTGCTTGAAAGACACCAGGAGACAATATAGAATGAAAAATGGTTCAAGGACATTATCCTAAGGAATACCAACAGAGGATGATGATCCAGGACAGGTGAATGAGAGATGATGCTCAGAAAAGTAAGGAGGAAAACCAAGAGACAGGATTCTCTTAAAAGCCAAAAACAAGCAAGTTTTAATAAAAAGGTAGTGGATACCCACTCAGCTACCACATGAAGTTTAAGTAAGATGAAAAGTTCTTTGTCTCTCCACACCAGTTTTTGCAGAATGGTAGAGACCAAATGCAGATTCCAGTGAGGTTGAAAAGAAAATGGGAGTAAGTGAAGTGTAAAATACACTGTCAAGAAAATGAGATATAAAGGAAAAGTTAGAGATATTGTGCCAATTATGGAGGGATGCAGGATAGATTTGAAGAAAGACTTTCACCTATTTAGAGCAGAAAGAAACAACAGAAGCAAGGTTAAACTTGGAAAAGAGAGGGCTAATTCATGGAGGCCTATCTCCAAGACCAGCAGAAAGAAATGGTATCATTTTCTTGAGGATGCAATGAAGAGATGGTTCCGTTTTCCTTGGAAGTAGACTCTGCACAGTTACTAGCATTACACGTTGTTTACTGTATTCCATATAGAATACAAACAATGCATGGTGAGGGTTTTGGTTTGGGATTGGCAGGAGGAAGGTCTAGAAATATACCAGGAAGAAGCTGTTGCCTGTTGCAAGGTGATTGTGGAGAGAAAGAAGTTGATAGGTGGTTGTTTGAATAGTTGATGGAGTATATAAGTCGGCCTCAGTTTTCTCTTGGCAGTAGAAAGCGCTGGGACTTCAGTAAGGATTGAGGGTCTTGGATGTATAAATCATCACTAAAAGGGATAGGAGGTAATACACTAATCAAAAACAAGTAAAAGATGAAGGAGAAAGATCGAAGCCCCACCGTGATGGAAACCATGAATTTGCAGTGGTGTCCATTTACATAAAGTCAAAATTATCCGTATCATTTAGCCAAAACGTACAAGAGGGGAAAGACGAAGTTACAGAATGAAGGTTTACGGAGAGTTTATGGCTGAAGGATATGGATGCAAAAAAGTTAAAGAAAAGAGTGATGGACATTAAGGAGAGCACGTGATGTAGTGAGCATTGGGCATTATATGAGACTACTGAATCACTGACCTCTACTCTGAAACCAATAATACATTATATGTTAACTAATTGCATTTAAATTAAAAATAAATAAAATGTCAGTGACTGGAACATTAAAAAAAAAAGGTACTTACATGATTAGACTGACAGACTACTAGTTCTAAACTGGAGGGAAGAAAATGTAGTCAGGTTGACAAATGGCAAAAAAAAAAAATGGAAAGATGAAGAAACTAGAAGTCTTGTGGGGTTTAGCATATTTAGCATATGGAAATACAGGGCTTCTCATTAGCATACAAAAAGGTTCTCTTCATCGCCACCTAAAATCTTAGCATCTCGAAATCATATTTGAGTTTCAGATGAGCATTTCATTGTTTACCTGAACAAACATCCTGTACTGTATCTGGCAACCCGAGATGAGAGTGAGATGTAGTCAAGTAAAAGCCTAGTGAGATGAGTTATTAAAGGTAGGAGGCCGAGTAGATCACGAAGCAGAATGTGGCCATTCACAGACATAGATCGTTGCAATTCAAAGAAGTCAAGGAATTTTAAAATTAAACTGGAATAGACTGAATACTGAATATATGAATATTGAATTCTCTAACAGTGGTGATAAGATTTTGGGTAGGGGGGAAAGAAGAAACTTTGCAAAAGAAAAAAAGTAAAAACACAAATTGAATGAATGGAGAGGAAAAGAGGCTGAGTCACCAGAGCCTGCACAGAAGGAAATAAATGAGCCTGAGAGGGGTTGCTGGAATACTGGGAGCCAAAAGACTACATCCAAAAATCATTTCTACTCATTGCTTTGAGTAGTACTCTTGAGATAAAGTTTTAATAAAACTTTACCTTTTTTTCATCAGCAGCTGATGAGTAAAGTTTTAATTTACTCCTGTAGCAGAAAAAAATAGGCTTCTTTAAAAGACCCTGATATATGTATGAAACTTTATTCAGGGACCAACACGAGTCTTTTTTTTTTTTTTAATTTTTAAGATATATTTATTTATTTGAGAGAAAGAGAGTGTGGGTACACATGAGCCGGGGGAGAGGCAGAGGAAGAGGGAGTGAGAGAAATTTAAGCAGACTCCCTGCTGAGTGCAAAGTCCTCAGTAGGGCTCGATCCCATGACCCTGAGATCATGACTTGAGCCAAAAATCAAGAGTCAGAGGCTCAACTGACTGAGCCACTCAGGCACCCAAGAAGTCAATCCAAGTCTTAATAAACTTGGCATATCTGTTTCCATCATATCTGTTTCATTTAAGCTATATAAAACTGCCAAAAATACTTTTCCTTTAAGTCTTTGGCTATCAGCTAACTCCTTTGATGTTTCAGTAGAGAAAGAAAAGCACTTGACTCAAATCAGAATACTTGGGTTCTAGAGTTGGTCTTTTTCAAATAAGCTATATGACCTTTATTGGGGGTTAGGGTAACCTCTGTCCAGTTTCTTGCCATATATAATGAGAGAATTGGGATACATGATTTCTGAAGCCTATTCTGCACATCCACTTCTAAATCATTTAGCTCTCTGTATTTTATTTAACTTTGAGGTCAGCAGAAAATATCAGCATTTTTACCTTTGAAAATAGACTTCATTAAATGTAGCATATCTATTCCTGGAAAGTTAGCTGTAAATTATATTCTTATTATTTGAAATATATTTAAATGTATTTCATAATGAATCTTTTATAAACAAATTATTGGTCTATACTTTTAATGATGTCTTCATTAGGTATCATTTTTAAACTAAAACTTTAGTTACTAGATAATTTTCTGAAGATTTTATCTTTATGAGAGAGAGAGAAAAAATAGGGGGAGGGGCAAAGGGAGAGGGACAAACAGACTGCACACTAAGTGAGGAGCCCAATGGAGGGCTTGATCTCAGGACTCTGAGCTTATGAACTCAGCTGAAACCAAAAGTCAGATGCTTAACTGACTGAGCCACCCAGACACCCCTACTTACTAATTTTTAAAAAGACGACTCTAACAATGCCTGGATAGCTCATATGGTTAAGCCTCTGCCTTCAGCTCAGGTTACGATCCCAGGTCCTGGGATGGAGCCTGGAGGCGGAGCTGAGCAGGGAGTCTGCTTCTCCCGGAGCCTCTGATCCTCCCCCTGGCTTGTGCTCTCTCTCGTGCTCACTCTCTCTCTCTCTCTCTCAAATGGTGAATTTAAAAAAACAAAAAAACAAAAAAAACCCTAAAAAATTAAAATTAAATAAAAAGACAACTCTACATATTTGTTTTTATATAGCTGTGGGGAGGATATAGTGAATATGATTAAGAGTAAGAACTAATGAAAATAAAATATAGAAAAAAGTAATTAATCACATTAAATGAATTCATTGCATCAGGGCAGTAAAAGAACCTGTAGGTTTGATTGAAGAACTAATCATTGTTGAGGGATTATAAAGAACGAGATGTATCAAAAGTCCAGATATGGGCAAAATACTAGGAAATTTTGTACTTGGTGCCTTGTTCAACATTGTTAGTAAAGGTATAATGAAGACCTAGGAGAATGACTCAAGAGTGCCTCAGATCCTTTTGATAAGCAACTAGTTCTAAATTTATTGAAACACATTTGTATTCTGATAAGATATATGTTATAAACCCTAAAGTCGTGTCTAAGAAAATAACCTAACTTTAAGTAGTTTAAAAAATCATTAAAGAAATTACCATGTTGCCTTAGAAAATATTAATGCAAAAGAAAACAGTAGAGGAGGAACAGATGAAGAATAAGATATGAGACATGTAGAAAACAAAAAGCAAAATGACAGACATAAATCTAGCCACACGAATAATAACATCAAATGTGAATGGGCTAGACAGCCAATCAGAAAGAAGACAGTCAGACTGCCTTTTTTTTCAATTTAATTTTTTTTAATTAAAAAGGCAACAAAATGTATGTGCTCTCTACCTGCAACTACATGCAATCAATTATACTTTGATCCAGTTTAGATTTAAAGATAAAAAGAGGTTGAAAATTATAGATGATAAAAAGCGATACCATGCAAACAGCGATCCTGAAAGACTGCTATCGGAGTGACTATACTAATAACAGGAAAATAGGTTTTGACTTAAAAAGAACTTAACTAATATAACTGCACCCAAGTCCAGGTGCTCAAAGCCAGTCACTGAGACATTATTGCTTTGTAGCAAGGAAAGAGTTTATTCAAGAGGCAGCCAAAGGAGGAGGAGATGAGATGGGAGGGCAAGCCTCATCCTCAAGGAGGACAGAACAAGTTTTCTGTAACCATAGTGGCTGAGATTACATACATGTTGATGGAAAGGGCAGGGAAACTTGTGACTCTTCCTGAGGAAAGATGGAGTGTGTGCACTGAGCAAACATATATGTAACATATGTCCCATGTTCACTGTAGAGGAAGACAATATCAGAATGAGACAAAATTCAGCCCCTTGACCTCAGGAGATTAACTGCAGACAGAAGAGGGGTTGCATATAGAGTATATGCAGTATATACTGCAGAGCTAGTATAAACTGCAGGGGGTCTTGGGCTCTAGGGCCTTGCTTGTTCCTGGGCTGGAACTGCATCAGTTGATCTTGAGTCCAGGCTTCTGTGGGAACCACCAGTGGATTTGATAGTGGGATCTGAAAAGACACAAAGGGGATCAGGGGAAACAACCCTCTGAGAAACAAACTTTAAACTTTATGCTATTTTCAACCTCATTAACCCTGTGGGGCACAGTGTCATTTAAGAGACATTTAAAATGATAAAAGGGTTAATGCATTGGGAAGATAAAACAATTATAAATGCGTAGACACCCAACACAAAGCCCAAAATACATAAAGCAAAAATGGACTGAAATGAAGGGAGAAATATTTACTTAATAATAGTTTGGAGATTTCCATACTCCACTTTCAATTATGGACAGACAGTAGATAGTAGATTAACAAGTAGATTAAGTAGACAGCAAATTAACAAATCCATGAAGGACTTAAACAATAAACTAAGCAGACCTAATGGACATCTAAAGAACACTCCACCCAATTACAGGATTTTTCTCTAGTGCACATACAATGTTCTCTAGGCTAAACCATATGTTAGGCCATTAAAAAAAAAAAAAAGAAACTCCATAAATTTAAAAGCATTTAAATAATACAAAGAATTTTCTCTGACACAATGAAATTAAATTAAAAACCAATCTACAGATGGCACAAAACTGAGTTAGTGAATACTTTGACATCAAGATATATAAATGATACAGAAACCACATCATGTGACTTGAAGGAACTGGGGCTAGGTTAGCCCACTGAAGAGACTAATTTGGATTCTAAAGATAGGAATGGGGTAGGACATAACAGTTGCCTCTAAAAAGCCTGTCATTTATAATAAAGAGTATATTTATATGTGGTCTTCCAAAGAACACAAGTAAGACCAGTGGATGGAAGTCATAGCACAAAATAAAGAAGAATATTCTAATAGTACTTTCCAATGAGACATAGGCAGTCTTGTACTTTCATATATTGTGTCCCCTAAAGTGTGTTTTAAAAATCCTACATTGGAAGGTCAAGCAATAACATAAAACAATGTTTTGAAAAGGGTTCCATTCCCACAAAGTTTTGAATAATTACAAATATGATTCCTATAAAATACCTTTTCTTAAAAAGTCAAAGAAAAGCTTTAATAGCAGCCCCAGCTTGATAGACAGGGTTGAATTTAAGAGCTTAGAACCCGAGTCAGCCCATTTCCCTTCTTTCCCCAAATCAAACCCCCTTCTTCCCCTCACACCAAATTTAACACATTTCTAAATAAATTGTTGTGTAATTTCCTTGTGCTTTTGAACTTCTCCTTAACTTTATCAAGCCAATTCGTAATTGCCTGAATTTCTAGAGAACCATATGAGCAATTCTTTCTCCTAAATCTATGTTCTAATCATACAAAATGAATTATTTAAATAGCAATTCAGAGCTCTTGTTAATATAGACTCTTCAAAAATGCAGATTTGTACCAAAATTAATGATATGAAAGACCAAGATCACCTCCAATACATTATCTCATAAGTAGAGAGCATTGTCAACCAAAGTTATTCAGTCGGAATTCTGAAGAAACTTCTATGGGGAAATTGAGGAGGTACTCCTCCTATGCACACACACACACAAATGGACTGAAAAGTGTAAACCTATTTCATCAGCTATTCTTAACTTCCGTAATTCTCTTCATTCAGACAGTGTTTTTATCTAAGAACAGAATTTTCGAAAAGATTTTAATAAGAAAAATGGTTTCATTTATCATATTCTCCCAGAAAATAAATTATACTGGTGGAGTAAGCTAGGCAAATTCTTTTATACTCTGGGGTTCCTTTAGCACATTATTCTTTCAGTGAAGTCACTGATGCCCTTAGAGTGCTGAGAAAGGTAACGCCCAAATTTTCTGGTGTACCTATAAGGCGCTAATTTACACACCAGGAAGGTCTGTATAAATCTGGGCATGGCATCTTTCAGCCCTTTGTTTCCTAAATACCAGCCAATTTAGAAAGACTCAGAACCTCAGAAATGAGAAAGATATTGGCATATTTTCTCTTTGAGTGAGGGCAATGAGATTTCATTTTAAAGAAATCTAAAGTATTCGGTGTACCTAGGAGACTTTAAATTACTTAATTATAATCGTATATATTATATAACTAATATATTTATGCTTTTCCATTAATTTTCTACCAGATGTTTAGAGAGGTCTATTTAAAATCCACTTGAAATGAATATTTATGTTTATGGCTTACTAAACTTTTATTGTAAGATTTTTAACTCCTATTTTTTGCCTTGAATGTGTCATTTTATTTATTCATGCTTTTTCCTGGAGATGATTGTTATTTTAGAAGCCAAATTATTTAGTGACAGATTTATAACCTTGATCTTAGCATATTTTTATTTGTATGAAAACTCTAATTTTTAAGGTCACATAAATCAAATTTCATGAAGGAAGTGGCCTGGAGATGCTCAGTAGACATTTTCCTAGGCATGAAGAATTATTTGTTTATGTATGAGATAGATATTTCACTTGTAACACCCAGTCCTCCCTGGGTTGAAAACTTTTTATGGCTGATCTTGTCTTTTGTGTGTCCAATAAGAATTACCAAAATATCTTCCATGAGGTGAGGCAAATAACTGCTCGTTACTATTTAGTTTCTTCCTCCTGCAGGCACATTGGTTCCAGTCTAGTTGCCAGGGCAAGGCGGCCAAGGCAGGGGTCCTCCGGTGTCGATGACTGGTGGGTAAATCTCACTGACACATCATGACTGTGGCACATGAAGACATCAGGGTTTATTTATTTCAGAGGTGGTTATAGCAATATTAGATGATGACACACTCTTCTTAAAGCACTAGGAGCCCAGGGATTGCACTTAGCATTTTTTGAAAAGCTTCAGGATAATTGAAAGAGAAGAAGTTGAAGAAAACAAATGTTCCAATCTCTTTAATGAATCGTACTTTCTCCCTGACCACTGAACTTACTCACATGCACCTGAAAACTATTTTTTGCTTCAAATCCGCATCTTCATAAGAATATTCCATAAGAATATGAGATACTTCACAGAAAGTATCTACAAATACTAAAAATAAATTTGTCAGCTACATTAAATGTTAGTTCCTATTATACTTTTTTTTTTTAAAGATTTTATTTATTTGACAGAGAGAAATCACAAGTAGATGGAGAGGCAGGCAGAGAGAGAGAGAGAGAGAGAGAGGGAACAGGCTCCCTGCTGAGCAGAGAGCCCGATGCGGGACTCGATCCCAGGACCCTGAGATCATGACCTGAGCCGAAGGCAGCGGCTTAACCCACTGAGCCACCCAGGCGCCCCAGTTCCTATTATACTTTAATTAAATGATATCTGTCTTCACTAATGGAAATGTAGTGTGCCAAATGCTCCATTAATTTCCTTTTTTTTCCTTGATACCTTGCGGTCAGCCATGCCTGATACAAGAGACATACAGACCTACACTTCTCCGATGTTATTAATGAGTTGTTCATGACCTTGTGGTTGAGATCTGTGTGTTGTTTTGGTATTTAAAGCAGGCGTCCTTAGTGGAATGTATGTGACCAGGTCGGGCAATTTAAAATTACCTATTATTCCCGGCTCGGATCTGTAACATAAGTTAATCATAATCACTTGTGGGGGGAAAAAAATAGTCTTGCCATCAGCAAGCAGTTTTGTTTTGTTCTGTTTTTTGTCCCAAATGAGAGAAAAAATGGATGTAATGCTCTTTGCCATTGCTTTCTCCAGAAAAGCACAAGATCTGTTTACCTGGTTGAAATTCAAATTGTTTTATTATGGTGTCAATTCTTTGGTTTTGGCAGCACTTCTAAAGTGTCTATTCACAAAAAGACTACCCTCGTGAATGAATGCTAGTGTTGACACCACCTAACAAGCAGGGATTATGTGTTTACAGAAGAAGTCATATGATAGGTCAAGTAGAAGAGGCACTTCTCAAGAGCACTTCAGCACATAATGAGTGACTGACTAGAAAGCGCGGAGCTGCCACTCTTTGGCTGCGAGGCCGCGCTGATGGCTGCCTCTCTTCTCCAAAGCTCTCTTGATCATGTTCAGCTGCTCTGTTCTCATGTGGGGAATAATAGTAGAGTAAAGCTGCTTTTCTGTCTCATTTTTCTTGCTAATTTACACATTCAAGCCATTTTTTGTTTGCTACCCTTATTTGCTATTCCCTTTTGTCAAGGCACTGTTCTCTTTTTTGCCTCGGGCCTAAGAACTAATTTGAGCTTCTATAATTACTTCATGTTTTACACCTGTCTGCATATCATGCACCGCCCCCCCCCACCGTCTCTGTACTTAAGCTGTATATTTCCTTGCAGAAAAGCTAGTTTTCATATACAAGGAATCCTAAGTTTCTCTCCTCAGACTTCTTCCAGAAGAAACACAATTAAACTGTTGAGATATCCTCAGAATGCGGCTGACCTCTGGAGTTCATGAAGGACAAATGAACGCTGTCTGCTCAGACAGTTTGTGTTAAGACATTGTTGAGCGGAGAGCCTGAGCTTTGTTCCTCGTGAATGAAGCAATGGTTGTAGTCATTTTAAAATCATTAAGACTCTGAATGCACAGTATCATTCTCCAGTGTTTGCTCTACAGCTGCTCTTCTACTTTATAGCGGCTTATTAAATTTGGGTCAAGCGTCCTCTGAAGAGTATCACAATGAAGAAACTGTTCTAAAAGTTACCTGTTTAAAAAAGGCAATTGATTAGATTTTTAACTTAAGTGACAGCTGCAATTCATTGCCTGTTCTCTGTGACGTCCTGCAGCCAGGGCCGCCCTTTGTCATTTGGGCTGCATTTTGTAAGGGCTTTCCTGAATAATCCAGGGTTGCTTTCCACTCAGAGCCTGCTTCAATCCAATTAGGAGTTTAACAAGGGTCAAATTAAGGAGACTTTACACTTCATGTTTGCATCATTAGCCATAAGACTGTTCTGTGAGTGCATGACTGTGTGTCAGGGAAGAGGGGGAAAGGCGGCGAGATGGGACAGACACAGAGCTGTCATCCACCATGTGGTGTGCCCCTTCCCTGATGGAGGCTCAGCAGGCTAGCAACAACATTTCCAGTTGTCTTTGGGGTTGTTGCCTTGTCAGATCAGCTGGTATATAGTTGTTTGGAGGTTACGGGTGCTAGCTAGGGCTGATGAAGAAATGTTTTTCGCCTACTCCTTTCTCTTCGGGTAGCCCATTGTGATTGGACCAATGACTGGGAAGACATGAAGTTGAACCCTCTTGAGCATTCATTATTTTTGATGAGATGACAACTACCGTGGTTTGTGTTCTCATTCCTCGTGCTGTTTCCTGCTTTTTTTTTTCTTTTTTGAAAACATAATTGTTCATTCTGTAAGATATTATCATAGGGAGTGGAAACTCATTTTTTCAGCTAGTAGTCTGTTTAAGGTCTGGCAAAGATGCGTTCCTTGCCCTTCGAGAAAAGAGGGACCTCGTGATCGTCTTCTTCAGTTTGGCAAATACTTAGAATAACTTGGTGTTTTAGCCTGTCCGAGGCCATCGGGGTATATTTATGTTCCTCATGTCCTCTAACTCTGTGATGTCACCGTGAAGAAAATGACCTCGTTGGAAAATAAAAGACAACAGAATTCCGCGACTCAGCGCTTCCACACTTGGGCTGTTGCTGGACAACTGTTGCTGTGCCCTTCAGCAGAGCTTTGTGCTGAGACACACAAAGTAAAGATTTATCTAAAAATAACACTTTCATTGTTCCTTTCTTACCTCCTCAACCCATTAATAGGTACTTTAGTATCATGAGAGTTTTCATAGTTTAATCCCTTCTCAAAAGCTTTTCAGAATAAAAGCTCTAAATGGTCCTCAGTATTAATTTGATGTGACTTCTGTACAATATGGTTTAAAACTCTCAGAAGCACATTTTTACCGCTTACCCTTTTTCATTGGAGCAGTGCGTGGAAGATACCAGCTAAAATGTTTTGTGGGGCGTCTACTGTGAACCATTTTTGCTACTTTCTAATAATATGCTTTCCCAATTTAAAAAAAGTGTCATGATGATGTCATTCTTAATCCTCAAAAATACTGTTTTGGGCTTTTGCTTGATTTTTTTTTATTGTAAATGCCTTCTTAATGTTGACATTTCTCAAAGCTGTATTTTTAGTCTCTGGTTTGCTAAGAACTAAGGGCCAATTATAAAGTGAGCCTGGTAAATAGCAATCAGGCTAGATTACATGCAGTCAGTTACATCTTTGTTTATATTTGGACCATAGCGGCCTGGAACACAAGAGCTTCCAGTGCTAATAACCAACTTCACCCTTTTTGTGTGCTTAGCTGCTTTTGAACACACCTCTGTCTTTCTGAAAAAGTGGGATATGGTAAATGTATTTCTTGCTGTCTGCAAATCTTTTCATAGTGGCCCCGTGCATTCCATACCGAGTTCCCTTTCCTCAGCTTCTTGTATGTCTGTGAAGCTTCCAGTATGTGAAACAAGACTGTTAATTCTTTCAAATTCCAGATTCCTTCACCGAATTTTAATGTTCACATTTTCCAATGGGTTGTGTGGGTATGCACTCATACGTGAGTGTTTACAAGTAAACATCTTTCTGCAGTGAACAAGTTATTTATTTTTAAAAATGTATTTGAGTCACCTACTAGTGCAGAGAGTACTGTTTCTGGTGAAATGGTAGAGAGCTGAAAGAACACCACCTTGCCCTTTGGAGCTTTAGTGTTGGGAGAGAGGGGAGAAATCAAATAAGCCCACAAATATACATAAATTTACGGTCAGGAATATACTCTTCTTGGGGAATGTGATCTGATTGGCGAGTTGGGGGGAAGATTTTCCTAAGAAAGTGACTTTGAGTTGACCCGTGGAAGACACTTTTGTACTTATGTATTTTCATTCCAAAGAATCAAAAACATTTGCACATACACCTCTGACTCAACACTGACATAGTGAATCTTTGCACTGATCATCTACTAATTGAACATGTAGAAAAAGGCATCTAAAAAGATATAAATAATTGTAAGTTCAGAGGAAAGCTTCAGGCCAGCTTTAGACTATGTTCGTGGGCAGTAAAGAAGCAAGTGACTTCTTCTCGAACAGTATTTCTTTCTTGGTTATATTTTCTCTGGTGTATTTTTTTTTAATTCCTTCTACAAGGCTTAGTACATGATTTATCTGCTTACCATGTGGCAACAGATTGGAATCCGCTAGTGTGGAACGGGTGGTGCCCTGAGCCCCTCCTTTAGACTGGAAGAGCGGCATGTGCTCATTTCTTCCCAGCGCCACATTCAGTGACCTCACCTTGGCAGCCTGAAATCTGCCGTGGTGTGAGTATTTATACAACAAGGATTGGCAAACCCTCCAGAGGAGCCTCACCACCCCCCGCTGGTTTCTCAGCACATGGTTTCTCAGCACACGGTTACATCCGCTGTAGTCCATGGGATCTGGACCTCTGGGGCGATTTGGGGAGGCAGTCCATAAATTCTCATAGCTTCCTGTCATTTGTATACAGGGGTTGGGAATGGAAATTAGAAAACATCAAATCAAGTTTGGGTTTTTTTTTTAATTATTTGAAGTTTTATGAACATACAAAACTTACAGTTAACTAAATTCATTTTCTCACTATATAAAAATTTTGCTGATACTGTATACCTTTTGAGGTTAGCAGTCAATAATACCTCTTCACCACAAATGAGGTGATGATTCCCTTTTTAAAAATAACTGCCTTGGGGCACCTGGGTGGCTCAGTTGGTTAAGCAACTGCCTTTGGCTCAGGTGGTGATCCCGCAGTTTCGGGATCGACTCCCACATCAGGCTCCCTGCTCGGCAAGGAGTCTGCTTCTCTCTCTGACCTTTCTCCTCTCATGCACTCTCTCTCTTCCAAATAAATAAATAAAATCTCTAAAAAAATAATAACTGCCTTTTAAAATAAATAGCTAAATAAATAAATAAAAACTGCCTTTTGCACGTGTTTACTATTTTCCAGTGTAATCAAAGACAATATAAAGTTAAGGGTATATTGTGAGCCTGTAGACTAATGCCCTCTATCACTGTTTCTTTTTTCCCTATAATGAATCAAAAGTTTGTTTTGCTTTCAAAATGAGCACATTTATTGTTTTTAACTTCATATACATGCACACTTGCTAATGTTAAAATGCAGGCAATTTAAAATAGTTTTTAAAATTTGTGGCATGGAATGGCTCAGTCCACTAAGCACCTGACTCATAATCTCAGCTCAGGTCTTAACTCAGGGTCATGAGTTCAAGCCTCACGTTGGACTTCACACTGGGCATGGAGCCTACTTCAAAAAAAAAAGAGAAAAGAAAAACTTAAAATAGTCCTTGTCCAACAGCCTGGAAATAAAATTTGTTGACATTTATAACACCATACCTTTTCAGTACCTTTCCACATACAAGTAGATGTATTTTTATAGATGATGGTATACAGATTATTTTTAACTTGCTTTTTCACACAACAGTATCATATATATAGACTTATTTATACATGTTATCTGTATGTCTGTATATACATAAAATATAGAGACACATATTTCTGTTTCAGTAAGTATTTATCTACTTCATTCTTTTTAGCAGCCATAGAACATTTCATTGTGCAAATACAATAACCAGTCACCTCTAGATGAGCATCTAAATTATTCTCTATTTTCAACAATGAATAATTTTGTAAATACCCCTTTATACTATGTTCCCCTATTCCTCAGGACAATTTCCTAGAAACAGAGTTGCTGGAATGGAGAATTCATGTTTTGTTTTGTAAAAGGCTTTTGTACATCGTGCCTTTAAAACTGTGCTTGAAAGTGTATCTCGGTATATAAAGTAGCATATACATGCACACATTTCATTGACCCCTTATCGGCATGGGATATTATCACTGATACTAAATTTTGGTAACCTGGTTATCAAAATGGTTTGGCGATATACTTAAAAATCTTTATTTCTTTTTCATCAATAGATTGTGAACGTAAAGTTCTCTAGTGAAGTGTTAACACATTGTCCAATTATCATTACTCTTTCAGAGAAAGAAACAAAAGCCAATTCAAAATGTGCAAATTTTAAGTAAAGGAATAGGACTACAGCTTTAGGTAAAAGAGCTGTAAGGATGTATATTACAATTATATTATCAAGAATGAAGGCAACAAATGTGAATATTCATTTATAATTAGATTATTGAGATAGTTCACATTCTTTATATGTAATCCCGAATGAATATTCATTTTAAAGGAAATGTTTTGGATTACAAAATAAGAATGTGGAGCATCTGGACTATAGAATGTTGCCAGCTAAGTGGAATTGAAAACAACAACACAACCAAAAGCACAGCACAAGCCAAGTAAAACATATCTATAACAAACTTGGGCCAAAAGGCTGCCAATTTAGAAACTCTGCCAAAAGTTTTGTGGCTTTCTTCCCATGCAAAATAGTTCCTTACCAGTTCTTAACTAAAACTGGTTTTCCGTTCCTATACCTAAAACTTAATGAAGCTTCAGATACACACACATGAAATTTTTACCCCTAAGTGTAACTACTGTATAAAGAATTTCTCTAATGACGGTGGAGCTGAAGAGCACCTGCTGCCCATGGACTGAGCATGCTCAGTTCGAAGGTTGGCGGAGTTCAGACTCCTCCTATCGGCTCACACCATCCGGCCTCATTGCTGGCTTTACTTGAAACTTCTATTATTTTTTTTTTTTTGAGGTTTTATTTATTTATTTTACAGAGAGATGGAGAGAGCACAAGTAAGTAGGAAGAGCGGCAGGCAGAGGGAGAGGGAGAAGTAGGCTCCCCACTGAGCAGAGAGGCTGATGCGGGGCTCGATCCTAGGGTGCTGGGATCATGGCCCGAGCCAAAGGCAGCCGCTTAACCGACTGAGCCACCCAGGCGCCCTGAAACTTATGTTTTTGAGTATGTAAAAATAAAATATAAAAACCCTTTTATTGAGGGGCATCTGGGTGGCTCAGTCGGTCAAACGCATCTGACTCATAATTTATGCTCAGGTCATCTCAGAGTTGTGAGATCCAGTCCTGCTTCCCCTCCAGTGCTGGTCCTGGAGCCTGCTCCTTAAGATTGACTCCCTCTGCCTTTGCCCCTCCCCATTTGCTCACAAGACCCCGCGTGCCTGTTCTCTCTCTCTCTCTCTCTCTCTCTTTCTGTCTGTCTGTCTGTCTCTCTCTCTCTCTCACACACACACACACACATAATCCTTTTATTGACGTATAATTTTCATTTTTAAGTGGAGTGTTACTTTTCAGTAATAAATACAAATACTACTGTCCAGAACATAATTTATTATAAATTGCTGGCTTATATTAATTGACTTTTAAAAGTAAACCTATAAAGGGGAGCCTGGGTGGCTCAGTGGGTTAAGCCTCTGCCTTCGGCTCAGGTGGTGATCTCAGGGTCTTGGGATTGAGTCTCTCATCCAGCTCTCTGCTCAGCAGGGAGCCTGCTTCCCCCTCTTCTTCTGCCTGCCTCTGCCTACCTGTGACCTCTCTCTGTCAAATAATTAAAATATTTTAAAAAAGAAAATGTATAAAAACATATATTATTGTAAAGAAAGCAAATGGGCAAGAAGCAGAATTCAAAATAACATTTTTTAAAAGATTTTATTTATTTATTGGACAGACATTGCAAGTAGGAAGAGAAAAGAAGTTGAAAAACCAAATTCTTGTACTCACTTGACACCAGATCTGTATCAATTCATCCTATTCTCTTAAATCTTTCCAATTTTATCTATTAAATATGTGTGATTTATTATTATTTTTGGCACTTGTTAAGTTATTGGAAAGATTTTTTTTTTAGATTTATAAGCCCGCTTATTAGGTTTTTGTGGTGTTTGATAAATCATATATATGTGTATGTATATTAAGTTAGCAATAGTAATTTGAAATTATTACACAGAACTGTGACCAAAAAATTTTCATAATTAAAACAGCCAACGCTGCACAGTTAGGCAAGCTTGGATATCAAGACATTTTTTTAAATATTTTATTTATTTATTTGACAGACAGAGATCACAAGTAGGCAGAGAGGCAGGCAGAGAGAGAGAGAGAAGAGGAAGCAGCCTCCCGCTGAGCAGATAGCCTGATGTGGGGCTCCATCCCAGGACCCTGGGATCATGACCTGAGCTGAAGGCAGAGGCTTTAACCCACTGAGCCACCTAGGTGCCCAGATATAAAGACATTTAAATTTGCAAATCTTGAGTTTTCTCATCCAAAAATTGGGACCTACCTCATAGGATCTTTGGAAAATTTAAATAGTACTAAGAAGTAGCAAATGCCTAGCACCCAAAAAAAATTAGCATTCTGTTACTCCCTCATTCATTCCTTGCAACATAGAGGATAAATCCTAAGTAAAGTACCCCCTAGGTATTTAGGGTTAGCATTTCTAATAAATTATTTCATTGCAATTCTTTAGAACAAATAAGGCCCCCAAATAGTCTCAGGTCATACAACTGGTTAGAACTAGCGCTGCCCAATTCATTCCCAGCTCTACGTCATTTTTAAAGTTATGAAACTGTTTGCCATAGAGTTAGAAAGGAGTGTAAGTCATCTAATTTCACATAGAAAGACTTCTTTTTAATACTTACCCAGTCATTTTAGATGTGTAAAACAATAAGGATCTCCTGTTAATGTTTCCCCTTGTACCTAAAATACACTTTCCTCCCTTATTTTTCCTTTACAGTCCTGTTTGCTGAACCCTCCTTTCTCCCCAACTACCCAAGACTAGAGTGCCTCAAAACTTAGTTCTTGGACCTCTTCTCTTTTTTTTTATAGTTACCCCCTTGGTAATCCCACTCAGTCATAGGGCTTTAAATATCTTCTATATCCCGAAATTCCACAATGTATATTTCTAGCCTGAATCTCTGTATTGAACTCTGATATTCAGCTGCCTACTTGTCATTTCTACTTGGGTGTCTGATAGGTAAATCAAACTCACCTTGTCCAAACCTGAACTACTATTTTCCTTTCCTCCTACTATTTTCCTTTCCTCCTGCCCCGATCCAAAAATACTGTTCTGCCTACAGTCTTTCTTATCAAAGTTCTTGGAACTCCATCAGCCGGATTGTTCAAGCCAAAACCTTGGAATTATCCTTGACTTGTCTCTCTCCCTCCTACCTCATATATATAGTCTCCTAGCAAATCCTGTCGTTTCTACCTCAAAATATATGCAGGATTTTACCACTTCTCACCACCTCCACAGCTACCACATGGGCCAGCGTCTTCTGGATACTCTTTAATTTTAAATGCACCTTTTATTGTGTAATGCTCAGAAATGGCCTGATTAACATGTTAGTTATATCCTTTTTCTGTCATAATCATTTGTCATAGTGGTGGCTCAGTCGATTAAATATCCAGTTCTTGATTTCAGCTGAGGTCGTGATCTCAGGGTCCTGAGATAGAGCTCCACATCAGGCTCTGTGCTCAGCGAGGTATCTGCTTGAGAGTCTCTCCTCTCCCTCTACCCCTCCCTCCACTCATGCTAACTCACTCTTTCTCTCTATCTCTCTAAAATAAATAGATAAATCTTTTAAGAAATAATAATTTTGTCTTAGGATTATAAGGACCATTTGAGTTATATTATAGTGTAGACTAGATATTTTTATTTATTTATTTTGTTCAATGTTTTTATTTATTTATTTATTCTGAAGTCTTATTTATTTATTTTAGAGAGAGTGAAAGTAAGTGGGGGGAGGGGCAGAGAGAGAGAAAGAATTCTGAAGCAGACTCCCCACTGAGTGTGGAGCCAGATGCTGGGCTTGATCTCAGGACCCTGAGATCATGACCTGAGCTGAAACCAAGAGCTAGCGACTCAACAGACTGAGCCCCCCATGTGTCCCAGGCTAGTAATTTTTAAATATTAATTGTTGGTAGATTGGTGTCCCCGTCTAAAGTTCCAATCATTTGTTGAACATCTTCATACACAACTTTATCATCACAACCCCTTAAATATGGATAGGATTATCTCAATTGGAGATGAAGAAATAGAGGCTCAACAAAGTGAAGTAATTTGCTCAAGATCACAGAGCTAAAGATTAATAGAACTAAGCAGTAGAATTCAGATCTGTTCAATTTCACTGACCAGATATGGGAGACCAGATATGGAGACTTAAGTGTGGGAGAGAAAAGGATACATTCAAGGGTTTGAAACTCTGAATATTGGGAGGAGGTAAAGGATAGGACGCCTGCAAGCATTAGCTGAGAGGGTACTGCCAGATTCTGAGGGAGACGGTAAACCATATCAAGAAGTTTACACTTTCCTATCAGGCCTGAGGAAGGAGAAGCTGATAAAGTATTTTAATCATATTTACTTTTCCAAATAATAATCACTCTGAGTTTAGTACGAAGAAAGAATTTGAAGACAACAATGCTGAAGGGGTTTTTGATGGCCTAACCAAGGGTAGTAGCAATAAAAAGGAGTCATCCAAGGGGTGTGTTACTCTAGTAGGGCACTAAAAAGCAATATTGTTTGAAATTGGACCGTATGTGGGTACCTTTACTGAAACTTTTTTTTTTTAAAGATTTTATTTATTTATTTGACATAGAGAGACAGTGAGAGAGAGCATGAGTGAGGAGAAGGTCAGAGGGAGAAGCAGACTCCCCGTGGAGCTGGGAGCCCGATGCGGGACTCGATCCCAGGACTCCGGGACCATGACCTGAGCCGAAGGCAGTCGTCCAACCAACTGAGCCACTGAAACTTATTTTAATGCCCAGTGTAGAACTTTTGATATTTTTCTCTTCTTCTAGTGTGTTATTTATTTTAAACAAAGAATTTTATGGCTATTAGCTATGGAGTGAAGATCTGAAGATGCGACCTCCTGTCAGTCTATGCATTAGAGGGGACTCGGACTGAGTTTTCCAAGTGGAATCTTAGCCCTGCTCCTGGTTACCCAGAGTAGAAATGGAGTGTAGTCTTCTCTTTAGGTAGGTGTTTAAAAACAAAACAAAGCAAAACAAAACAAACAAAACCCCGAGGTTTCTGGAAGAGCTTGCCAAGTTCACCCCTGTCTTGAACTGTCAGTGAAAGCATATGGTTTTGCTTTTAATTTCTAACACACATTAGTTACACTATAGGTACATGAAAGGAAGCCTCATCTTCACCCACCCCCCGATGACAATTCCAGTTTGGGCTGCATGAAACATTATTTATAGAGAATTGCCTACATGTTAAAGAGTTTGTTCATTCCTAAATATTCTCTACTCCTGGATTACACCTGATTAGCAGAAACCTGTGAGCCTGGATCACCATGTTGGCCTCTTTTCTGGTTAAATTCCTTGGCTTCGTGGAACAGACTTCATTCAAATTACCTCAAGAGAGAGGGACTTTATTGCAAGGATATACGGTCTAGAGTTATAAAACTAAAAATCTAAGTCGGTTCTAGGGACTGCTCTCTCCATCCATCTTCCATAAACCAGTTAGTCTGCTAATCTACGAATGCGTTCTTTTTCTTCTCCATAAACAGATAAGCTCCTTATACTTACTCATAGCTTTGGTTCACTTGAATTTTCAGCTTTGCCCAGATCTCACTTCGGCTCTCCTAGCCTCTCAGTACATCTGTTCCTAGCTGCCAGGTACACCGTTCTCTCTGTGTTTCTTATTTCCAGTACTCTACGGGAATCTGATTCACTGAGTTCATATTCTTGAGCCAGGCCAAACCACAGAGTATTGGCAACCCTAAGGATTAGCTGCTATTGATTCTGCCGGGGGAGGCTCCTCATGGTCCTTGTAGGTGGGCCGCTTGCACAGAAACTATGGATGAGCTCCCTGCTCTCAGAAGCCAGGTCGGGGGGTCTCGCTTACTACCTCTCAATAACACTCATTTGCTTCTAACTTGTGTTTTGAGAAATACTGTATACTTTGAAATTCAGTGTAAGGATATTGTTGAGATGTTATTTATTGCACGATACGGTGCCCTTTTTGTGAAAACCCTTGGCATAAAGTCATTTCTAGCTTTGTATTAGAAATAATTATGCAGTTATTCCTGAACCAGTTTGTTTTATCTTATTAACATTGTTGTGAATTTATTACTTCTTTTTCCAAATTGGCTGTTGGGAGTTCACGGATCTGGAGCCCAAACAAAGGAAGTTTAAATGATTCTATGGTATGCTTTGTATTGTTGTTACCAGTCTTATATCGAGATTTATTCTCTGTTTTTGACCTCTAATTCAAATCACATTTTATGTACCTTGGTAAGTTACTTTACATCTTTGCAGAAGCAAGCTATGTGTATAAATTATGTAAACCTTAACATAATCAGGGACATGTTAAAGTTGCTAGCTAGTTTTTAGTTAAACGTGACCTAATTTTAAAGAAAGGAACAAATAATTTGAAAATGTTAATATATCACATTTTTCTCTATTTATGTAATTTTAAAATCATCCAGATGCTTTTCTAAAATACAAAAATCCCTTTGGGGTTAGAAATATCCTTCAAATAAAGTTTGAGATAGAAAAAATCTTATTACACATTAATCTGCTTTTGGCACTCGTTAACTATTTGTAACATTGTGATTGAGAAAGTAGATGTGTAATAAAATTAGTATACATTTAAAATTGTTTTCACATGAACACGGTTTCAAAACAGCAGCCTCTACCCCTCCAACAATAACATACTCCTAAAATTATTTCCTTTTTCTCCCAGACTTGACTTTTCAGCTACTCCTCTTTAAAACAGAAAAAAAAGAAAGAAAAGAAAAGAAACTGACATCAATTTTATCTAAAAGAAGCCCTTGAGGTGGAAACTGAGGGAAGGCTGTATGAGTTTATAGCAGACAGAATGTCGCTTACATTTTGCTGTTCAGTAGTTTGATATACTCATTTGCTGATGTGAAATGACGAGGGCTTACAAAACAGGGTTTTGTTTTTTAGCTGCCTGTAGACCTGGTGGGGCCTAACAGAACCCAGTCAGCAGGTCATTAACTCTGGAGAAAACAGCTTGCATTAATATGCTCTAATCCGGTATAATTAGTCAAATTACTGCACGCCGACCAGCTTGTCATGTGTTGTCAGACTTGGCATGCACGCTGGATTGCCTGGGTCCCTCTGGAATGCCACCCTCAATCAGGGAAAACTGCTCATTTGTAGTGGTCTTGAACTCTTGATAGAAAACCAAACTACAGCAGCAGTCGCGGAGGAACTTTTATTAATTCTTTGAGTGAAAATATTTTCTCATCAAAAAGAATTTGGTATTTTGGTGATCGAAGTGCCATCTTTCCATTTCCCTTATTTTCTGTCGCCGGTCTATGTGATACTCAAGTGAAATTAACATTCACGGGAGAAAAAAGATTGAAAATGAGTAATTACCAGTTGGTCAGCTCTAGTTGCAGTATATGGGGGTGTGAGTTCGTCTGTGTTTGTGTATGTGTGTGGCGGGGGGAGGTCTTTTTCCAGTAGGGTAAGAGGTTATTAAACTCCAAAAGGGCTATATTAGCATAAATTTACAAGAGCTCTCGTTCTGGCAGCAGGATAAAAACCTGTGTTACCTTTGCATTAACACTGAATTGCTTGTTGTGCTTTTGGCAATGACAGATAAGTCAGTGTAATTCCCCGTTGCAACAGAAATGATGCTCCAGATTCTAAACGCATCCTGAAGATGTCACTGACAATAATCTTCAAAGAACGGCCAGTGAAAGTGGGCTGTATGTTTGTAGGATGATATACTGCAAATGACAGGAAGAATTATGTGAGTGAAGACGAATCTGTAACATATTATTAAGCAATTTCACGAGAATAACAGGGATAAAAGGATAATGGATGAGGGTGTCATGATTACCTTCATGTAGAGGGAAAGCAAAAGCAAAGGTAGAGAGACAAGATTAATTGAGGAAGGGTGAAGCATTCATTGCTCATCAGCTCTTTTGTACTCTTTGCTCCTGAAATTCCAGACTGGGGTGGGGGGGAAGGTGCTCAGAGCTGCATTTTAATGCAGCTGGCAAGGAGAAGAGAACTGACAAGGCACTTTTTAGTCCCCTCCCCTCTTATCAAAAAAACACATAATCACTATCACCTTTTGAATGCTCTGAAGCCACCACAAAAATCCAGCAGAATATTTATCCTTCTGTTAGCAGCAGTTTTCATTATTAGTTATACCTTGAAAAAGAAAAATGATAGAATTTCAAAATGCATTTTTCCATGTATTGCCCCCAAAATTGTGCTTTTAAATTTAGAGATTCACATTCAGTGATGAAACATTTCATAATCCATTAGGTTGTTATTTTGATCATCCTAAGATCATTAGGTTAAGAAAATAATGCTTTTTATAATCCATTTTGTCTGTTCCTTTCATATTCTCAGCACATTTCCCTTTCATGTAATGCTGGTTTCTCTTAGGTAACAGTAAAGAGCAAATACATTTAAGTGAAGGTGTAATTAAAAATTTTAAATGCTAACGTCTTCCTTTCTATTTTCGTCTATTACCTGTTTCTTATAACTTCTCATTTGGTCAATTATTCCAGAGCACACGGTATATCACACGCAGTTAAGGTACAATTATAATATTAGCAACCACAGCCCTTCTGGTTGCAGAACTGTAGCACAGGTGTTTTGCTGGAATCTGAGAAACCTTTTGGGACATGGATTCCCTTCTGATAGTAATTTACACCTCGTACTGAGTTAACCTTAAATGTTGCAGAAACCTTAAAAATATTTTTTTGTGTGAACTGAGCCTATAGGAGAGTCAGATGATCAAATTACATGCTTAAATCTGCACCCAGTGGACGTACTCAAGAGTTGAAGACTAATTTGAGTATAAGAAGCCTAAATTTCATCCTTGTCTACATAATGGGTTCATATATTCAGGAAAGGTAACAAAGGGTCAGGATTCGGGTGTCAGCGAGAACTGAGAATTATTCATTGTTAAAATGCAGCTGGCAACCAACAGTTTACTGTGTACATACACATACGGGTGTGCGGAGCAGTAATGTTACCAAATACTACTATGTTTTCATTGTGTAATAATTTCCAAACTGTCTTCCTATGCAACTTTTCATATTTGATCCATGAAATAGTCACTTTTGATGAGCAGAACCAGAATTCCTATTTCAGCTCTTTAAATGGGAAAACTGAGGAGCAGAAAATTAAATGAGTTTATCTAAATAATTCCATTGTAAATGATGCTGCTAGGAATAGACCCAACCTCTTCAGACACCTGATCCAGTGTTCTTTCCTTTTGCTGTTTGATTTTTTAAAATTCATTATTTATGCCACACTCTGATTACATTTTACTACTTTTCATGTATGTCTGTCTGAAGTGTTTCTTCACTAAGGGAGCTTCCTCTGCCTTGTGTTTTCCATAGAGTGAGGAAGAGAAACTAACATTTGTCATGTTCCTAATGTATACCAGACACTGTGTTAGACACTTAAACACGCCGTACATTACCTAACTTAATATTCACCAACAGTTAAGTGAGTTAGATATCATTATCACCCCTTCACCAAAGAGGAAACTAAAATTCAGACATGTTCAGTCATTTGTCAAGCTCACAACCAGGAAGTATCAAGGATGCAAACCCAGGTTTTCCTGGCTCCGAAGCTCGTGATCTTTCAAACACCATATGGCCCTTTACTCTTGTCGACATTATATCATATATGTGCAGTCAAAATTATACTGTCTTTTTGCATCAATCCCATATTTTAGATTTCCGAATGTTTAAATTCAGTGGCTTTTTCCTGTCCTAGCGTTCCTTGATTTCTGCCCAGTATTTGACACTGAGCTTCCAAAATCCTCAGGAGCGCTACTCTGCTAATTCACTGGCCCTGAAGTCTTTCTCACCAGCTGCTCTTCCTTCTGCTGTGCCCTCCATGTGATTCTCCCATTCTCCAAGGTGTGTTTTTTCCACCTCCTGCGTTCTCTCCCGTAGAGATTCAATCTCTCGCCATGCCGTAAGCTGTCTCTCTGTGCAGATGATGCCAAATACCTCTTTGTAGTCATGTCTTCTCACCGTAGTTCCTTTTCCTTATTAGCTACCTGCTCTCTGGTGCTCGCTTCGGCAGCACATATACTAGCTACCTGCTCTCTGAACAGCCCTCTCTGGATGCTTTGCTTGCCCCAAGCCAAACTCATCATTTTCCTTTTCTTCCCAAATTTCCTCTTCCTGATTTTAGAAGATACCATCTTCCTCTAATCACCCAGGCATTATTGCCAATTGGAATTAGTTAGAAGCTTTTTGTTTTTTTCAGGATTTTTATTTTTTTATTTTAGAGAGAGAAAGAGCACATGCATGGAGGTGGGGGAGCACAGGAAGTGAGAGAGAGGTGAGCTTAAGCAAATCACATTGAGTGCAGAGCCTGATGCAGGGCTCAGTCTCATGACCCTGAGACTAAAGCGGAAACCGAGAGTCAGATGCTCAATGGACTGAGCCACCCAGCCTCCCCTAGAAATTTTTTAACCAGTTAAAACCTCTCCTGCCCTTTTAGGCTGCTGAAGTCCACCCTGATCCCTTCTCCATCTTTTATAGACCAGCCACTCTTCAAGGCCCTCATCAAATATTATCTTTAATAGGAAGCTTTCCCCAAACCCATCAGATGTACGTATTTCTCTTTTCTTTAACTTTCCAAACATGTAAAAAAGTTGTACCCAACTTTTCCTGGCTCCAAAGTTCATGAAACCTAACAAGAAACTCGGTCATATTTGTTGACTTGAAATAAATCAAGGTCCCTAACAATCTCGGGTATTTTTAAATTTATATCACTTTTCCTTATACTTGGCTTTCCCATGTCAAAATTTAATATTAACCTTGTGATTTTTAATTTTACATTTTCAAGGGTTTTTTTTTTCTTGTTGAGTTTGCATCTGTACATCCTGATATAGTTGTCATTTGTTGAACATGGACTTACTGAGTGGCTTACACGGACCAGGCACTTTGTTCTGTCCTGAGTATGCCGAAGTGAACTCGTCCCTGTGTTCAGGAAGTTTCCTGCTTAGTTGGAAACTAAGTGTTCTTTAAGAACTAGTGTTCTTTTCATTTGACATTTGAATCAATTTCATTGAACTCTTACAGGTACATTTATGATATGGAAAGAATACAGATCTATAGAGCACTTTATTATGTTTTACTTAGAAATACCTAAATCTTGATTCCTTATAATGACCCTAAAATGTGGATATTATACAACCTCATTTTACACATGAGGAAACAGACTCTTAGGGTCCAAGTCATTTGCTCCAAATCACAAAAGCTGTAATGCGGCAGGGCCAGGAGTGGAACTGAAGTTTGTTTAATGCCAAAGTCCATGCTTTTCTCCTGTGGCACAGGACTCTACATGTCTTTGTTCTAGCAAAAGGGATGTTAGATGACGGGAGTTCTTTGACTCATGACTTTATCTAGTTCCTCGACTTTTAGAGAAGGCAGGAAGCATTAGTCATAATTACACTACATAATAGGTAGAATGGTAATACTTATTGCACTTATGGAAAACACACCCCTGTGGTTTTATGAGAAGAACTAAAGCAACTTACTACTTTTGTGCACAAATGCACAGTCAGGGTGAGGACACCCAGTTGCCCTTCTTGCTAGCACTAGCCTCCTGATTCTGATTACTGGTGTAATGTGGGTCAGGGACAATGTACTCTGCGTCCTACCAAGCGTTTGGGGGACTCAGGTTGTGGGAAGTTCATAGAAACTGACACTTTCTTCTATACTTGCTGCCACTCCGACAACTGGAGGAAAGCAATTCTTAAGTGACTGTAAACCCAAATCAAGTGCAGAAGATGACAAAAGAAGCAGAATTGGCTCCTTTCTCACCTTCGCAAATTTTGAACTCCACTGTGAAGAGGAGAAACGAACATCAATGGATTGACCAATACAATGCTACTTAGCCTTCTAAACAACTTTTCAAACTGCTTGTTAGATTGGATGCCTGGATTTCTCTTTCTTTTTCTTTCTATTTAAATTCAAACTTCCCTTAACTCTCAAGGCTTCTTTTGTCTTCTCATCCTAAAAGCTGTTTTATGAATCTGGTCTTTTTGGGGGGGGAAACATAGAGGGGCACCTCAGTCAGTTAAGCGACCAACTCTTGGTTTCAGCTCAGGTCATGATCTCAGGTGTATGAGATGGAACCCTAGGTAAGGATCCGTACTCAGCAGGAGTCTGCTGGAGAATCTCTCTCTCCCTCTGCCCTCCCCCTTCTCTTGCAATCCTGGGCTCCTATACATGCATGCTCTCTCAAAAATAAATAAATTTTTTTTTTAATGTTCTTAAAAAATGTAGTAATTTTCTCATGGTCTCACATTATCCAAATTTCAAAATTCTAGTCTACTTAGCAGGGCCCAAAATGATACTTCTTTATCAGATAAATTAGGATTTTAGTTTTATTTAATTGCTTGTAACTAATAGATTATTTTAAGTTTATATTTCAACTTTTAAACTTAAAGGTGAGCTCATTCCTGTCTCTGTAATGGGCTTTATATAGAGGCCATCACACTGACATTCCCAAATATTTCTACAGAAATGCTTTTGATGATAATGTCGACTCCTTTAATATTCAGATTTCCTAAGGATCCATGAATGAAATATCAGTTTCATTTACTTTAAAAAATAATATTAGCCTTTTCAGTAGCATTCAGTATAATGTAAGCGTGAGTCAGTATGCTTTGCAGAGGAAATAAAAAGCATAACTTAATCTGATGACTTCGTTAGGTAGAAGTCAGGCCTCAAGTGCCTAATATTGATACAGTCGCCATGTATAACAATGCTTCAGTGATAAAAGGCATTAGGCAACTCCATCTCTCCCGTTACTGCCAAGATTGGAATATTTCTTCCCCTTAGCTCCAGTGGCACTGAGGACAGGGGATTCTGAATAGAATAAGGGCCTGGAGAGGTTGTCAGGGAAGATGTGCCAGTGGTATCTCTAGTGAGGAGTAGGTAAGGGCATCCAGTGTTAGAAGAGCCCAGTGCCCATAAATCTAGGACATCTTGTCAGTAAGGCTCTCAGGGACATCAACCAAATGACCAGTTGACTTTTTTTTTCTCCTGACAACCCTAAGAATTGGCTCCTCCTCTCCGTTTTCCTGGACCAAACATTACTTTCAGCCTGATTTTCTTTCCCTCTTGACCCCACAGAGGAAAAGGACACAGTCTTCTAGCTTCTCACAACTCTCTTCCTTAAACATGAGTAAAGTTCTCTGGAAGTTTCTAAGTGTCCTTATTGTTTCAATTTGAGACATTGCCCTTAAAACTCATTATTTATTTATGAGATTCCATAAAGCCAACTTTTTAGATTTTTGACAAATTTAAGGAGGGATCCTTTTATTTCTTCACATCTCTGCTTTGTCCATAGAGGAGAAACTTCGGCACAAGCTTTTGTTGCTCTTCCCATGGGAAAGGAATTTCTACTCTGATTTTCCAGAGCCAGAAGTATTCACTGGGCCATAAAAATTCACTACTGGTAGGGTCGGTATAATGTTAAATTGTCAGTGCTCCCATGAGGTAAACACATCTGGACAGAACTGATCCCTCAAGGTAGGCTAGCCAGCCCGTTTTCTTCCATTTTATTCCATAGAATCATTAAGTTGAATAGATTCCTCTTGAAGTCTAGCCAAATATTTCCCCACAGGGATATTCAGGTACATATACTCCAAGATCTCTTTTCATGCTGGGAGGTGGAAGCCCTGCTTTGGCTTCAACTCCATACCAAATTCTTTAATCTAACTCTTGGCAGAATAACCTTGCAATGGGCGGGGGGAGGATAATCTCAGCTATTAATTTAAAAAAAAAAAATCTTAGCTTTGCATTTAGTTATTATTCTCTCTTGTATATTTTCTCAGTCAAGAACCCTACCAGAGAAAGCAGAATATGATAGGATTTAGGCAGCAAAATGCCACCGAGAAATTCTAATCCTAATTCCATTATTGTCACAAGTATGAACTTTCAGGGGGCATTTGGTTGAGAGAAATAGAACTCAAACTAGCTTAATCTAAAAGATCATTTATTTTAAGCCGTTAGGAGTGGTTCATAGAATCCAGTGACAAGTAGAGCTGAGCTTGACGAGAGACTGGAACTGAAAATTGGGAAACCCAAATTTCCAAAGAATTGGAAGGTCTAGATTTCTCCCTTTCTTGATGATATGGTCTCCTGTCTCTGCTGCTGCTTACTTGTCACTTATCTCCACACATCCCGTGTCCCCAGATCTCCCTGTCTAAAACCCAAAAGTAGCCACTACGGCTTTCTGCAGTTCACTGCCTCTCCAACACCAGCTAAAATTCCAGTTTCACATTCCAGCAAGAGGAGATCTCACATAGGCTAGCATCCGCAACCGGTGTTCACCCTGGTCTAAATCAGCTGTGGGTAAGGAGGGGCAGGGCCACACATCCATGTATTTGCAGGGCATATTCCTGACAATATGGGAGCACTTCTCAGAGAAAAAGGGGATGGTTGGGACCCATGCTCCAGAAAGTTCCTCTCTTTAACTATTTTGGTGCTTCCTTCCCTCGGTATACTATGCAAGAAGAAAGAAGGAACAAGCAACCCAGTTTGGAGGAGGACAGGATTCAAACATGAGCTGTCAGCAGTGGGTCAGAGAGAGGGAAGCAAGACATTTCAAACAGATAGAAGGAACAAGGCTGCAAAAGCAGGGAGAGGCAAAGCACATGGGTTCTGGAAGCAGAGCTTCCATGGAGTGTGTGAAGCAGGGGCACAGGGGTGGGTGCTGGAGGGGACTAAGGGGTTCCTGGAGGAGGGAACTGACAGGCAGCGGCAGTGTAGCTATCAGATGCCAGGGCTGGGGCTCAGGCAAGTCCAGGGCACCATGGAGGCCAGATCTGAAAAGCTCCAGGTGAGGGTGTTACCAGTGGAAGTGTAGAGGAAAGGGTAGATTTGGAACCTAGTTTGGAGCTAAAATCATCAAGATCGAGCCACCCACTGGAAATAGGGAGTGAAGGAACAGGAGTGTTTACAGATAAGTCCAAATTTTAGCTTTGATTCCGTCATGAATAGTAGTGCCATTCACGGAGATAATGATAGGAACTTACCCCTATGATAGTGACCACTTGCTGTGAGTGCTTGTGTTGTCCAAAAGTACTACGCTAAAGACTTTTCTATTATTATTATGTTATTTAACTTAATCATCATAATGATTATTATTCATCTATGAATATTATATTATTTTCACTAGTTTAGAGGTAAATACAAACTTCGAAGAATTTAGGTACTTTGCACGTGCTCATATAACTAAAAATGCAAGGTGAATTTTCACCTTCATTTCTGTCTGACTTTGGAATGATGGAGCACTGACGTTTACTTTTCTTAAGAAAGAAGAGCAAGTTTTAAGGAAAATGTAAGTTTTATTTTGGACATATCGGATTGAGTTTCCCATGAAACATTCAGCTGAAGAGGTCATTTGGACATTGGAATGAGGATTGCAACTTACAAGGAGCCTGGGCTGGACACTCAGATTTGAGTTGGTGGCTTGAAAGGGGGACTCCTGGAGGAGGGCGGAAGGTCTCGCTCTGGGAGAGGATAGCCACTTACTTGGTAGAGAAAGCAGATCCTTGCCTCTCCTGGGAGCTGCTTCACAATGTAAAAGAGAAATTATTCTTAAATACATACAAGTCTTCAGAGTGTTCATTTTTAATTTTAAGCATCTTTCTGTATTAGTTATTGCAGCCCTATTTTTTTTTACTTTTTTATGGTTTTCTTTTTTCTTTTTAAAAGATATTTACCAAGGATTTGTCTTTTTCACTTGTCTTCTCAAAGAATCCATTTTAGACTTATAAAATTTTCACTTTTTAATTTTCTAATGATTTTTTTACTTCAACTATTTTCCTTCTGCCTTTTTCCTTCGATATGTTTTTCTGTCCTTTTTTAAAGATTTAAGTTGAATGCCACATTCACCCATCTTCTTTCTCTTTTTTTGACAGTTGAAACATTTAAAACTAAGAACTTGTATTGACGTTTTCATCATATTCATCATATTTTGTATAATGTTTTATTTATTGTTTCCTGAGTGCTCTGTTGCTGTATTCATTCCAACAGTGGCAATAATCCAAATGAACCTTGGTAGGATGTCTTTAGTAATAAGTTCTTTAGGGGGCACTGGACAGAGGAAACTTCAGAGTTTCACTTGCTCCCTGTAGGTACACCGTGCACCGCCAGCCAACACAGAATCCATAAGGAAGATCTGTGCCATAGGTCAAAACAGAAGAGAAGGATTCCTCCCTTGAGAATCTGTTCCCAAAGAACAAACCAGATCTTTCGGACACATTCCAAACAAATGGTCAGCAATAAACAGTGTAGTCTGAGTGAGGAAAAGGGTCCAGGGAATGCCTCAGAAGTGCCTCCCTTCACCTCCTCACCTCCACTTACTGTCTTCTCCCACCCCCTCCCCAAGGTGCCTCCTAGTGTTTCCTGTAAACTCCATTTAGTTGGACTGTCCTCAACCTATGAACTCCATAGATTATTTATTCTGGTTAGAGAAAGTTCTGTATCAAGTTCTGTGTCATTGGACAGGATTGTCATTTTTAAGTCCCTTTATTTCGACCTGGTGTATTACATTGAGTTTTTCATACTCAACCAGCAGACACAATAAAGCTAAATATTTTCCGAGGATAACTAAAATGGTGTAATACACCACCTAGATTTCATTTTTATATTATTAAAAATAACATGAAATAGCCTATGTAAATATAAATTATATAATTAAATTTACTGATGGATGTATCATAGAAAACTATAAAACATGTCTCTTCCAAATAAAGTTTCCTTTACACTATGGTAAACAGAACTATAGACATTTATCTAGATGTTCCTCATCAGTACCCAAGGTATTTTGAGGAAGACTACTTATATGAATGAGTAGGAGGCTTTTATCTGTACAGCACTATATAGGTAGGGCATAATATATCCCAATCATTGAGGTGGACCCATGTTTTTTTTTTTAACAAGGAGAACTAAAATTGATATTATTTATTTGTTTATTTAAAAGATTTTTTAAAATTTATTTGACAGAGAGAGACAGCAAGAAAGGGAACACAAGCAAGGGGAATGGGAGAGGGGAGAAGCAGGCTCCCCGCGGATCAGGGAGCTGATGCAGGGCCCTCAAACCCAGGACCCTGGGATCATGACCTGAGCTGAAGGCAGACGCTTAATGACTGAGCCACCCAGTTGCCCCTGATGTCCTTTGTTTAGAATTATGCCAAGTCACAAAATTTATTAGTGACTCTTTGTTTTTTTTGAAGGTCCTACCATATTTCAGAAAGTATTTAAAACAAATTGATGCTTATCGTAAATTAATTATATTCATATAATATCAAATTATATATATATATCAAATTATATACAGTTGTATATCAAATCATCAAATGTTTATAAAGACATATGTGAATGACTAGAGAGGTTGTTCATAAATATTACAATATGAATGAATAAATGTGAGAAAACTTGCCCATATTTATGGGGAAGTGTCACTTTCTGAGAACTCTGAAGCAGGGCACTTGGGTTCTAGTCCCAGCTCTGCCATTATTCAGATTTCTTATGAACTGGATGGGAGGAAATCAGCATCCCTGAGTCTTTTCTTCCTCACTGGTAAAATGGGAATAAAAACTTCATCTCTGTGCATTACATGGTGATTCTGTGATGATGAGATAAAGTTGAATATTTGACAATATTTAGTAAACAGAGATACAGATATAAAAGCATACATTCAATACTTTTAACTTTGTTATGTTAATATTTTACATTATGTTATTATGAAATAGTCAAACAAGTCAAAAAAATCAAAGAATAATATAACAAATGCCATGTACCCAACACCCAACTTTAACATGTCATAAAACTCTGCCATATTTCCTTCTGTTCCTTTTTATGAAAGAAATCCTTATGAGTACAAGTTGTACTCTATCGTGGCTTCATTTTCTTTTCCCTTTCCTGGGAATTCCACATTGTTTTATGGATGCATTATAATAATTTGATCCTGTTCAATTTAGACTTCCTCAGTTTTCACAGTTGTTCATACATCCAACAGTTTTACTCCAGAAATAAGTATATCCATTATGATGGCTTCTAACAGGAGGGCAAGCCAATTACACAGATCTCCAGAAATACTGTATATAGTCATTGTCAAGAAAACCTATAATCAGACTCTATTTTGCTTGTTTTGTTCCCTTTCTAGATGTTAGTTGATGCTAAGCAAAAATAAAGAACACATTCTTTTAAGTGCATTTACACAGTAATAAAGATAGCTCATTGAAAACGTATATTTTCATCTGTATTGGGGGATAGATAAACTAAGAACAGAAGCAATTTCATAACTTGATTAAAGTTGCAATTGTAAGCAAATCTGGATGACAAATATGAATATTTACTGTAATGGGAATAAGGTTAATATTTTAAAACAAGGTTGACAGGAGAAAAATTGTCTTAGTTTGCAAAAAGGAAATTTGTTTCTTTAAGTGAAAATTGAGGTCAGTAGGCCATAGCTCTCTTTGCTCCTACATGACTGAAATGAATTAAATAATGCAGCAATAAAGCAGTACTGAGCAAACTAATGACAAAATTATACTGAGAGCTTGAATAAAATCATTATATGTTAGAAACATGTATTTTGCATAAGAAAATATAAAATTTTAAATGCATGTCCACTTCACCTCGATTGTCTAAGGAGAAAACTAAGTCCCTTTCTCTTGGGGTCGTTAAGAATCTCCTGGTCATTTTCTGGGGGCAAGGGTCATAACCATCACTTGGATATATTTTGGTATATATAGTTTTGGTTGCTGGGTTCTGCATACTTACTGTGACTTCAGTGTGATTGGGTTATTATGAAAGACTGTTCTTTATACTATCGAAGCAATATCCAGTCTCATATGCTCTTCAGAAGGAGTAGTATTTTGTAGAGGGTAAACCTGATTTTAAATTGTTTACTCTTCGCTGCATTCTCTTAAGTGAAGGTAGTAACTTTTTAAATCATGTACGTGTTCTAGGCATGGAGACAGAGACTCTATATCCACTCTCTAATCCACAACAATGCTTTGAGGCAGACATCATTTTCACTATTTTTTAGATGAGGAAATGGGCTCAGAACGGTTATAGAAGTTGACCAAATTGACCAGGCCAGTAAGTGGCAGTTATCATGTACCAGCCACCTATTTTCAGTAATATATTTCAAATAGATTACTATGTGATGTGATATTGCTCCCATTCATATTGAATCTTATGATTCATGACTTCAAAAGTGAGGGGGTGTGGGAGTCTACCTTTAGATAACAGAATAAGTAGTCCTTTAAGCCTGTTCTATGCATTTTTGTAGACTGAAACACACACAGAGCGCTGTATTTGGCTCTTTTTGCTCTCAGTGTTAATGCCAGCAGTTACTCTATGGAAAAAATGAGTGAAAAACCTTAATGAATGTAAGGTATATTTTACTATATAATCATTTATTTACATGTGGGCATATACTGAATGAAGTGTTAACCTATACATATTACATGCACCTTTATTCCAAATACTTCCATGCAAGGCGGACACATTTATATGGTGATCTGCATGCTGCTGAAACAGCCATCTGATTCATGGAAATTATTTAATCAGAGTATGATTTTTTAATTGCAAGTCTTCATGCTTTAGTTCTTTATGCCAGGTTATATAATATAAACACGATCCAAGTTGTAATGTTCTCATTGGGTTGTATTTATTCATAATGGCTCTTTTTTCCCAACATCACAAAAGGCAGAGATGTGTTACAGCCATCTGAAAATGCCAGTTTTATCCTGTTTCTCTCTTCATATTTATTGGTTCTCAAGACACAAGAAATAAAATCAGCACTACTGCTCCCTGGTGATCTTTATAAGAAAATTCTTTGAACATAAGGGATTATGATATCAATAAACTGAATCAAAAATATTAAATTTCTGATATGTTGTAGCTTCTCTATGGACAGAGGCAGAGGTGGTCTTATATCCTTTTTTACCGTGCCCATATTATCAAAGTAACCTTTATATGTGTTTCTCTCTAATAATGACATTTACACTTTGTTGCATCGATGTGAAGTAACAGGGATTGCATGTGTTAGTTAGATTACTTTTAATTGCTGTGTAAAAATGATACGTAATTGAAACCAAAAGCATTGTTTCCAGTCCTAATTTTTTTTTTTTTTCCTCAAGTCCATCCTGTCAAGCTGAAAGCATGAAAGTTATTTTCTGGTGGTGTGATTAGATTGGGGCTGGACTCTCCAGCTGGCAGGCCTGTCTATGACTGGCGGCGGCCTGTCCCCAGTGCTTGTCATTTCCTGACATGCCTGACAGGATGGGGACAGCCGCCCCAGACAGGTTCATTAGATGGTGTTTTCTACAGCTGGGCTAAAAATAAATAAATAAATAAAAAGTCTGTGCTTTGTCAAGGCCCAAGCTGTAGGGGCCCTTCTTGTTGGTTTAAACCAGGGCCTTGTTTTGACAAATTTTGATCTGTGCGGTTTTTAGATTTTCTGACACATTTTTGTTTCCTTCCCCTTTGGCCTGCACTTTGTGCACTCTGCCTTGTTGCTGCTTCAGAATCCCAACATAGCCTTCCCAAGAGAAAAAGAACCTCAGGTACTGAGAGCTTAAAAGGAAAAACAGTGCGATATTCTATAAAATAGCAATAGTCCATTTATTTCCATGGTGATCTGCACAATGATAGGAAAAACAATCTTAGGACTTGGGATAAGCCAATTACAAGAAAGGTTAAGAGTTTTTCTACCGCCAGAAACATGCCATCTCCGTGAGAACATAGTATCGTTACTAGCAGTCTACAGTCTCAGATACACTGCTCTTTAGAACTGCCACAAATTTAAGCAATCTTCATTCTTCGGCTTTTAGGAAGCTGACAGAGTTTTCCGCCTGTGCTGATACGCTTTGATGTCAGGAAGAGAAATTAGAGAAGATTATAGAATACTTGCTAATTAAAGCCAGAAATAAATTCCAAAATCAAATTTAGAAATGTATTTCTTTGTCAACGATAAGAACACTTTTAAGGTGAACTGCCTGGGCCAAAAATTGGTGCTCGTTTGAAACGTATATGCATGCAGAGTCATGATTTATCATTTTCAAGCCCAAATTTAAACTTTTAAAATCCGTAGTCTTGCAGAAGGGAAAAATAATCTTCATCCAAGAAATTCTTCTTTCTGGGTCGTACCTGCAATTAAAAAGTAGATATTGACATCTTTATTTATAAACTTGCTAGCCATAGTCCCTTTACTATCTGTAGTTTCTGATAGCTGCTATCTGTTGGGAGAAGCGTTTGATCTTTAATTTTTAGAAAACAGAACATGCCCAGATAGAAAACATTTGACATACATGTTCATGTGATCTTAGTGCTACTGTGGTTAGCTCTCTATTCATGCAAGATACAAACTGTAACACTGTTTGTATCTCTGTACTTTGTCATTGGTGTAATAAACAGAGTTGCTGAAAAAAGCAAGCTCCTCATTCACAGAAATCTTAGCCCTTACCTTTCCTTTGTATTGTTAGTTTCTGCTGCTTTAGTTCCCCGTCTCTATGACAACTGTTTAAATTGGGATGGGCAACTGTCATCTGGAGTATTACTGAGAGAAAAGTGTTAGTGAGCACACAGTTCCCATAGATAGAGCATTTCAATATAATCCAATTTTAATTGAGCTCCAGAGACTTTGATGTGCTGCAGAAGGTTGGGAGGGAGCTATTCCAGGGAGAAATTAAAGCAGCCCAGCAAGGCTTCACTACTCCAGACTGTCACCATTTTAAGTAAGCATTAGCATCAGACTTAACCTGCCCCTATGGAACATCTCACTTCTTTCTTCAGCTTTTCACTGATTTATTTTGCCATATGTAAAAGCAAAGCACTTTCATCTTTTTATATATGTTTTTACACCCATTTGATTAGGCTTGAAAAGCTTGTACTGGACCTGAGATTCATCTTGCGCTGTCTGTTGGACTTTGCTTCAGTGGTTCATAAAAGAAAAAGAAGGTAGAGTAGGGATTAGTTTGAAATTGTCAGCTATCATATATTAAACTTTCTTTTTAATATTACTGTGTAAAACCCTATCTTGGAGCTAAAAAGTTGAGGGTGGTGTAATTTTTATTTAGCTTTGATTTACCATTGAATTTCATTTTAATGCTTAGATGCTTAGGCATTTATTAAAGGCTTGGGTTTTTATTTCAAAATGCATTAAAATATCTTTTCTTCATCACATGAAAAATGCCTTTCAGGCAAAGCTGAAAGCAGCCAAACACAGGCACATCAATCCTTCATGAAGAAAGCATGAATTTTTATTTTTCCATGTTTTTTCAAAGATCTTTTAAGTATTTTGAAATATAATGTTGAATATACGTTAGATATTTTATTTATAATAAAAATGACAAAATCACAATGTTAATTAATTAAATGAACACTGAATATAATGCTTGTGATGATAAAAAGCTTTGTTACAGATAAGGTAAATTCGAGGAAATTATTACCTCTTTATGACAGACCTGAGATTTCTGTCATTCTGTCATATACATATATAGGCACATTTTAAAACATTTTAAATGTATGTTAAGAAATTAAGTAAAATTATTAGAATAATTAGAAATTAGTTTAGTATACACATCATCACAGATACCTCTAGATTTTGTTATGTTTTTACTGTAAAGCTAACGAAGCATAGGCACCAGGGTCCCTTAGTCCACAGAGCCTGTGAAAGACAAGTTTCTGGGAATTGTGTAGTGGGCTGTTTACTCAACTGTTTTAAGAGGCCTCAAAAGAAAACCACTGTAATGTCCAAGGCTCCAATATTTGTTGTGATTTTTTTTCTTATTCTAAATAAGTATTCACTTATATAACATGCCTAATTTTTTATTTATAACTTTGTGTTCTTTTTCTTTGAAAAAGCATCCTAAATAATGTAAGCTTATTCCATATTTTATTTAATTACTTTACTGAATTAACCCCTTCCCCCCATTGGTGGGCATTTCCCTCCATTTTTTTTTTTTTTTTTTTGATATTATAAGCAGTACTGCAGTCGAGAATCTAGTACACACTTTGTCTTGCTTCATCTTGCACAGGATAAATTCCTAGCAATGAGATTACTGGGTGAAGGGTGTAAATATTTGAAATCTTGATAGCTAATGCCAAAGTCTCCTTGATATAAGTTACACTAATTTACATTCCCACCCTCAATATAGTGAGTGCCTGTTTTCCCCACAGCAAGCTCAGTATTATTGAACATTTAGATTTTTGTCAATCTCATAGATAAAAATAGTATGTCTATGTCTCTGTATAGTTTTAAATCTTCTGTAGGTAAAGTTAATCATGTATTCAACCAGCAAAGAGACATTTGTACTGTATTTTCTGGGCTTTATCTGTTTAATATGTTTTAAGCAAAATTGTACTGTATCACAATGTCTATAGGAAGCAAGTATTGATAAATAGTACAGTTTGTCTCATGTATGTATTTTTGTGTGTTAGACATCATATGGACCTCTATTATACATTATGAAAATATATATATATATATATATATATATATCCTTTCCCCCCCCAATTTCCCATCTAGATTAATTTGTTATTCCTCTTGTGGAATGCCTTCCCACATTTTAGTGGCTTTAGTTATAAAGGTCAGAATCTTTTAAATTTCCCTATCTACCCAATAAGAATTTTTCTGCTTTGGCATAAAAACAAAAATTATGAACTGCCTGACATTATTTGAAATATAATATAATTAGGGACGCCTGTGTGTCTCAGTTGGTTAAGCATCTACCTTCAGCTCAGGTCATAATCTCATATCCGGCTCCCTGCTCAGTGGGAAGTCTGCTTCTCCCTCTCCCTCTGGCCTTCCCACCCCCCACTTGTGCTCTTTCTCGCTCGCTCTCACTCTCTTTTGAGTAAATAAATCTTTTAATAAAAATAAAAAATAATAGTTAAGTATATTAATACATCTGTGTATTTTTACTATATGGAATACTATATCCCACGGGCCATCTTCTTTGCAAATAAATTTGCTATCTGGATGTCTCTGGTATGCATTTTTATTTCTTTACTAAGATATGAATATTGGAGAAACATACAGTAGACGTCCACGGAGCTACACACACTTGCTGTGTGCCAGACACAATGCCTAGTGCCAGGGAAAACATTCAGTGTTGATAGAGACTTATAAATAACCTCTGTTTCTGGGGTAAATAATATTGGGTTTACTTATACTTTAAGTGAAGAGCAAAACTTTAATAAAAATTAGCTATTTTAATTTATTCATATGCTATTCACAGGCTATCTTTTTTTTAAGTAGTCAAATGTAGATCAAATGTTGGTTGTTTTGTTAACACATCTTATTTGCACAAATTCATGCTTAAATGAGTGATGATGAGCGTAGTGATTGTGTTATCTGGAACCGGACCGAACCTCTTACTTTTCTCACAACAGTCGTGGTCTGCTAGTAACCCTAAACCTACAGTGTGCTGGAGAGCACCATTCGCCCGGTCCCTGGAGCCAGAAGCTCTTGCAAAGGTTCAGTTTCTTTCATTTTTTTGTGTCAGTATTAAACAAAACAAAAACACACAGGTCTTCCTAATTCTAAATATGTTTACTATCTTTCCTTTCCTCTTCCTCTCTTCTGCATCTTTCTTAGATAGGACCTCCTTTACTTCCTGTTGGCAGAGTTCAAGTTTCCAGTCTAGCATCTTCCAGATCCTTCTCACCACTGCCAGAACAGTCGTTCTAAAATGCAGAGTTCATGCTATACCTGTGCTCCTTTCACCGGTTTTAATGGCTTCACAGTCATCGTTAGAGCTACCATTTAATGAGAACTAAGTTGAAAATCAACGGCTCTGTGATTCCTTTCTGCCGTAAATGCTCTGGACAGCCTCTTGCCTATAGCAAGTACTTATACTGGAGACATCTGTTAAGTACAGTAACCTATTTAATGGTGTTTTTTTTAGCAACCCAGTGAAATCGAATTGTATTAATCAATTATCAAGGCTTTCTACAAAGAGATAGGATGAGCCATGTAAAAGGAGGAGGGAAAAAGGAGCGACCATCTTTCTCTTGTTCACTAGTGTATTTCCATCACCTAGCACAACATTGGGAACTTAGTAGGTGTGGACTAAGTTGTTCTTTGATAAACAAATGACATGTGATGCTAACAACCTTCCCTGGGGACAGAGTACTTTCTCATGTTGTTCAAGTGGAACATAAATGGCAAATTCTCAGCAAAACAGTATTTGCTGCAAATAGGTTTACAACCAAGGAATATAAAGAAAATAGAAGAAATAAATATAGTCTTGGAGCATTATGGTAATGAAGAATAGACTTTGCGGGGGTGGGGGGTGGAATACCCAACCCTAGAAGGACAATTTTCATTGCCTATAAAAGTTAGGAGGGCTCTAAAATCTCTTATTACCCCCTAATTACAAATATCTGTGTGAAAGACATTCATGTACAAACAAGGCATGTTTACTGAGCTGTTTACATTTAAATTGAGTTGCATTTCTTGAGGAGCTGTTATTTATCAGGTAATGTAGAGTAGGAGTAAAAATACTACAGGAAATTCAGGTGCTGAAATCTCTCCAGCTGAAGCAGTTAAGATTTTTTTTTTTTTTAAGAGTAAACTTCAAACATAGAACACTCAAAGCCATCCAGTAAGGGTTATATTAGAACCAATTCTTGGAAATAGCCAGATTTAGATGAACCAGTGTACGATGGAGAAGCAGAGAATAATGGACACTGGAGAAGGACCTGGGCCAAGACCACAGCAGGGACTCACTCTATTCAGTCCTGACTGAGAGTTTCACGAAGGTCCTGGTGGGGAAGGATTGGGAGTTCATTTGTTTGGCACATTTATGTGGTACTTCTTTTGTACCGACCTTTCCCCTAAACACTTTATATGTTATTTCACTTAATACAGCAACCCAGTAAAGTGGACATGATCATTCTTATTTTATGTGAGTGCCAACTGTGTCTCAGTTATGTTAAGGAATGTTCTCGTGTTAACACAGCACTGAAGTGGTTACTTCAGCTCTCAGTCTTTCTGTCATCCTCTATAAACGTCTAAGTTCTTTCAACTCCAGTCTGGTTATAAAAAATGATCATAGTCCACCAGACTAAGTGCTAATAAACCACATACTTTTTGGTACATACTGGTCATGTAAGGAAATTTGTCAAAGGTAACACTAATACTGTAGTAGGCAGACATGTGAAAATAACCCCCAGTTGGGACTTCCCAAATGCAGATTCCCTACGTAAAGATTGGGCTTCATTTTTTTAACCCCTTCTTTGAGAGACACTGATTCTAGAAGAGATCCAGCTTTGAAAAAGAAAAATTCTCATGAACCCTGTGGGTGTACCTGTGAGTGCCCAAGAATACTTGGGTTTTCAAGGGTAAACATACTTAAAAGCTGCAGTACGAAAATAGCTTTCAGTTTCAATTATCACTGAAAAAGAAGTCTTTAAAACTTGAAAAATAATTCACATTCATAGTGTCTTTTCTGTCCCCAATGAGCCTGGTATCTACCTGACAGATACAGGATAAAAGTTCAATGTCTTTTGAGGAGATGTTTTTTTGAGCAGTCAGCTTTTAGTAAAAAGTAGGACTTCATCAGGCTATCAAGGAAGAAAAGCTATTCTAGAACATATACAAAATATGGAAACATTTAATATGGAAACATTTAATGTTTGCATATTTTTAAGAAATTTTAGTACACTTTATTTTTTTGAACCATTTGGGTTTACAGATACTTGAGCAGAGAGTACAGTGTTTCTGGTGTATGTGTGTGTGTGCGTGTGCGTGTGTGTGTGTGTGTGTGTGTGTGGTATTAGTCTTTTTCCTTCTTCAGATAAAACAGACACGAAGGTTACATCAAGCAGTAAGAGTTTGTATCAGAAAATTTTCAGCTGCAAGTAACACATGTCCTAATTCAAATAGCTTTATATGCATGGATGGATGTGTTTGCATCATAAAATAGCAAGTCCTGAATTATACTGGTCTCCAGGGTTGATTGATTCAGATACTTCTATATGTTTTCAAGAAGCCAGGCTCGTTCCCCATCTCCATTCTGTCATCCTTGGTTTGTTCTCGTTCTCACATTGATAACAGTGTGGCTCAAATATTTCTCCAAATCAAAGTAAGCCCGGGAATGTTCACAGGATGGAGAGAGTATCTCTTCCATTGGTTTCCTTTTAAGTATGGAGACATTTTTACTAACTTGATCTGCCCCTGGGACTGGCCGGGGGTCACTGTGTCCTGACTCAGAAGTGCATGGAGTTGAAGTCAATAAAACACAATCAGTGTTCTGTTAATCAGGAAAGTGGAAGATGGGGGAAGCAGAAGTAGATTCTGAGTGAGGAAGCAATAACGTCAACTACAGAGTTTATTGTAGGAAAGCATGGTAATATTCAAAAGGAAAATTCTCATCAGGCCTTCAGAGAAACTGTAATTTCATCCAAGCTCCATGACCCCGTTCTTTTAATGTCTTTAAACCATAGACACCCATTAACATTACAGTGCCAGGTACTCTACATTTTTATTTATGTTGTCACTCCTACAGACTAACTCACTCTAAATACACCTTTAATTCAGTCATTCAGCAGGTTATTTATTGAGTTTCTACAATGTAACAGGCACTGTGCCAAGCAGTAGAGATACAGTAATGGGCAGAAACAAGTGGTCAAAGAGTGGAGGACATTACATTAATAAAATATATAATAAATTTGCAAAATTTGTGGTACGTGCTATAAAGAACTTCTATTGTATATGGAACTATGAGAGTATGTCATGGGGGCTAGGGGGAGGTTAACCTAGCAAGAGAGGTCAGCTGAGAAAACAGTAAGTAAAGAAAGCTCAAGGATGAGTAGAAATGAAGTAGGCAAAGAGGGGAGGGGGAGATATTTCCAGAGAAGGAAGAATATGAGCATTGGCTCTGTGACAGGAAACAACATGGTATGGAAAAGAAAGCTGGAGCCAGGAGAGCAAAGTGGTACCAGATGTGTCTGGCATAAGAGATAGTTACATCGACGACTAGACCCATCTCTTTTGGTCTTGACTTCTGCTTCACAGAACTCCTGCTGCTTATGATTTCTGGTGACTGACTGCCTTCTCTGTCTTTTGGCTTCTTCCCGCCTTCCTGTGAGAGTTGTCTCTGAATGTCTCACATTCACATCATCAAGAGAAATAATCAGTGGTGTCAGCCAGTCAACATTCATGACAGCCTGGTTCTGAGAGACCAACAGGATTCTCACAGCCACGAACTGTGGCTATCCAGCTTAGATACTACTTTTATATTAGGGGTCCATCCTAGTTCAATCACCATGGCCAGAGTTGTGGGGTCATAGGTAATCAACATGGTAAAAGGGAACTTTTCGGGAGGGGGCAACTTTCCATGTCCTGTCCAATATATAATGAATTGGGAATCACTCTAGACTGTCTTAACCTGACTGCTTTTTAATTCATGTAGACCATATAAATGATAACTTTCCTACACATGTGTATTACTAAACATTGATCAACAGAGGCATTTATAAGTTATTACTACTTACTGTTAAATTATTGCTGTGTGCTGGGCTCTGTGCTAAGTATGAAAAATACAGAGATGTCAAAAATACAGAATTTTTGCCCTCAGTGAGCTCACAGGTTAGCAAGAGACACGGACAAGTAAACCATCAATTGTAGTAACGGTCTGGCACGTGTCATAGGTGGGTACAGGGTCCTCAGAGGTAGCAGCAGGCTCTTCTAGCTCAGTCATTAATAGGAGTTAATCAAAAGAAACAGCATGTACGAGGACACAGAAGCATGACAGAACATGGTACATTTGGGAGCTGAAAAGTGTTCAAGATGGTTAGGACTTAAGAACCAGGCATAGGGGCGCCTGGGTGGCTCAGTGGGTTAAAGCCTCTGCCTTCGGCTCGGGTCATGGTCCCAGGGTCCTGGGATTGAGCCTCGCCTGCATCGGGCCCCCTGCTCTGCTGGGAGCCTGCTTCCCGCTCCCACCCCGCCTGCCTCTCTGCCTACTTGTGATCTTTGTCTGTCAAATAAATAGATAAAATCTTAAAAAAAAAAAAAAGGAAGAAGAACCAGGCATAATGCACATTGTGGCTAAATATGGAATTTTTTAACTACTAATTTTTAACTACTAATCATAGTAGTTAGCACTTATTAAATATTGTGTACCATAAGTATATATGATTTTTATGTATAAACTCTATTATGATAAAAAAATTTTAAATAAAATTATTTTAATTTGTTAAAAGATTTCTCTCATAGCATAATTAGATCTCCAGTCAAAAGCAATTCTCCTTTATGTCTACTCTGCAAGTTAAGAATGATTTCACTAATGCAACATGCAGCTAATACAAATACCCCATCTAATCTTGTATCATTTCTGACTGCACCTAGAACTTGAATGTGAAATATTTGAAAAAAGGGAAAACAATTTGTGCTAACAACTAATAGTATCCACAAATCAGACCCTACTACCAAAAAGATTCAAAGAAAAACCTGTAATCCAGAAAACCAGATGATCTCACATAGAAGAAAATAAAGCTAAAAAACAGAAGATCTGCATATAGATATATATAGATAGATAGATACATAAATACTAGATATACACACACACATACATATGACAGGCTATACGTACAAGTGGATGCACATGTATGTATATATATATATAACTAGTTTAAAACTTGCCACCATGCAGAATAATACAGGGGAAGTTAAAATATCCAGTATGTAAAAGAAAGGAAATTCTAGAAGCCAGAAATAAGCTTCTTTCCAACAGTGTAGAGTTCTCCCTCCCGCTACTCCATTCCTCCCCTTTGTTAAATAACAGCAGAGAGACAAATACAAGATTTTAGAGTTTGCCAAATTTGAGAAAATGAGAAAACACAGCCAAATATATAATAGTTACACATGGGGACATTCATGAGTAGGACAAAAATGAAGCAACCTTGCCAATATCGTTTTTTAATTTCAAGAATTTTACCGTAATTTTGAGCATGTGCATTTGAGGATGAAGTAGTCACAGAGGACTCCAGCTGCAACTCAAAGTTTGTTTGTAAATTAAATTTTCAATATTTTCTTCAACAAAAACTGATTGAGTTCCTTCCGTGTGCAGATTCTGTAAGGAATAAAAAATAGAATACAACCTAGTCTCTACCCTCAAGAAGTCTCCAACTGTTTACGGGGTGTATGGAATAAAATAAGGAAATTTAAAAGTATTTGCCATGATATGAGACACTATTGGCCAGGTACAAACAATACTCTTTTTGAAAGAGTTCACGGTTTTCTACTAATGACTATAAAATAACGTTCGCATAGATTATTTGGGACTTCGTCTACCCTGTAGCCACAGCAGGGATTTCAAGTGCAAATTTGATCATCTCAGCTCTTTGTTTAACAATAAGGACTATCTGTTTCTTGCAGACTGCAAGTTCAACTCTAACATGAATCACATATTTCCCCATGTCCTGGTTCCTTGCCCATCTTCATTATTCTAATTATATTTTTCACCTTTCTCCTCTTTACAGTATGTGTTCCAGACAGCCTGGACCCATTCCCCAAAGCACCATACTTACATACGTGTTATTCCTTCTGCTTGAGACCCTTTTCTTTCCCCCTCTTCCCACTGTCTGATCCTCCAGCAGACCATGAATTATGGGAGGTGAAGGATTCCTCCCCTCTTGCTCACCATCAGCTCATGAAGGTCAATCGATACATCTCTGCTCAATGAAAGTCGCTGAAAGTAAATAAAATACATCATGAGGACAGGCTTGGTAGAAAAGGGCTGGCCTCCTCACCCATAGACAGGAAGAGAAGGTAGGAAGAAGCCTCTGAGAATGGTCACTACTGATGGTGGTAGCTCCATGTCCCAAACAGCTGGGCTTTCTCATGAGAGCTTAGCTCTGTGATTCTGGAGAATTTCTAGGGTACCAGCTGCCACTAAGGAAAAAGAGCTGTGACCTGTCAGCTTAGTATAAGTTTGTTTACTGTGGTCTGGTTTTTCTACTGCCTTGCTGGCAATGTTGTGTGTCTCTGTGTGTCTGTGTCTGATGGGCAGTAATTGTAAGTTAGATTTGTCTAGCACTTCCTGTGTGCCAGGCACTGTACCAAGCATTTTTTAAAAGATTTATTCCATTGAATTCCCATGATCATCCTGTGTGGTAAGGTATTATTTCCCCCAAATCTTAAGTAAACTAAAGAATTGAAAAGTAACTAACTTACCTGAGCTCTCGCAACTAGTAAGAAAGACCGACCCTCGGGTGACTTTAAATCTAGGATAGGCAGATATGTGCATTGATGAATTACAACAAAAGCAAGGTTATTAAATAAAAAGCTCTCTGTGGATGGGCTGCCTAAATTTCCCCCAGTTGGAGGATGTTGCAGTCCTGCTGTTTTAATCCACATATGGATAATAGCTGTGTTTATGAATATTTAACCTCAGAACTATAGGAGTAATAGGATCTATTGTTTCATTTTCATTGAGAATATATTTTCTGTAATTCCTCATTTGCCAAATTAATTTCTTCAGCATTTTCCCTTACTTCGGAGTTAAGCCATATACAGTTTGCCCCATTTTCAATTTTATATTACCAAATTATTTCTTTTCATCAGGAAAAAATTCACAAAAAGATTTGAGTCTGTGATCAATGTTTCAGTCTGTACTAGATATTACTGATTATGCTGCCTGCCCTTGACAGTTTTATTTTGATGATTATTTTCATTATTAATTGGGCAAGAGGCTAAAGTGAGACTGTTCCATCAACTATTTGAAGGTTTCTTTATTCTTTATTCTCTTTACTGGTCTATTGCAATCGTCCCTCCCCCCCCCCTTTTTTTTTCTTATTTATTGTGTAAAAAATATTCACAGGACTATATACCACCTAATATTGTATGTCAGCTACACTTCAATATAAAAAACCGCCCTGCACAAGTTTAAGTTTATATCTAAATCTTGTCGTAAGTTCAAACATTTTTAAAAGATGTAATATCCCACATGTTCCAAATAATGCTATTTTAAAGTAAAATGTTGTATCACTGTTTCATGAAGGGGAGATAGCTAATAAATGACTTCCAAAGGCCAAAGAAGCCTTAAGACTGAAGAAAAAGGTCAACAATACAGCTTCCTGAGAAATGGTTTCTCAAGGAAACTTACAGAGAGTGTCCTGGGCAGCCGCAAGAGGACTAGATCTGCAACCCCACAACCCTCTAACACCTGTTTTTATAGCCCTAGAGGCTGGGAGTACCTGGTGAGGGACCACCCAGGAGGAGATCTTTAAGAAGAGGTGTGTATGTGATAGTCATATCTCCAGTGCAGATCAAGAACGTTATGCCCCAGAGAGGTACTTAAGGGTGTGGTTAAACAAAAAGAAAGAATGTGGGTGGGGGCTGCTTTCAGGAAGGTTTCAGGTCACAGGATGGTCGTCCAGGGGGATTTCTCCGAATGGGTTAGTCTGGTTCACATAGTCACTTTTCAGATGGATTCAGTACAATCAAATCTATCCAATAAACTAGTGATTTGATTACTGTCATCACCCATTTTAAAATACACGAATAATAAGGGGCGCCTGGGTGGCTCAGTCGGTTAAAATACATGAATCCTCTTTTTTCAAATGAACATTTTATGTAATTCCTCTTTCTCTTTGAGCTCATATTTTCATTTGATTCCCTCCCCAAAATTTATCTAAGATATCTTATTCTTGAAAGCCTTTTATTACTTACTATATTATATGAATCTGCAGAAAGTATATACATTTATGAATTAGAGTTTTAATTTTTAAATTTCTAAGATCATAAAATTTTAAATATTTAACAGTTATATTCTAGAATAAGTTATTATAAATAACATGAGCTTACAACCATAGAAGAACACAAACATATTATGAACTTTGGAAAATAATTATTAAGCACAAAAATAAAATGCTGTTGGAAATTGATCTCTGATTGAGATGAACGGTTAATATATCCACATATGGATATCGCTAGGACAATACTAGGATCGATATTATAGCTCCTCTTAGTTTTCTTTTTTGTAGATATGTTGGAAAATCTCGTTCACATAAATCAATAGAATATTGAGGTTTTATTATCGTAGTATAATTAAAATATATATATAAATATATATTATATATAAATATATAATATATAATAAGTATATAATATAAATATATATATTATATATAAAAATATAGTATAATTTTTTGTACTGCTTCTAAGTTGTATGCTAAAAATCACCCAGTGATCTGTAATCAAAAATTACTTTTAATTATCTCTCCATTGTCAGCTCCGTTAGATCCACCTTCACTCTTTGAAAGTGAATCGAGAAATCATGAATTTGCAAAAGGATTTTTTAAAATCTGGTCATTGAGGACATCCGCTTTTCAACCTCTCTGTCAGTATTTTAACTTACCCTTATTCGAGGCTCTTTCCCCCTCAACAAATCTCAGACCTCAGGCAGTATACCAGAGAGAGTCTTCTTCACAACATTTTTTTTTTTTAAATAGGAAAGGACAATGGGGAGAAACGATATGAGAAAGAGAACCTGTACTTCCCTGATAGGCTCAATCTTAGACAGATAGATTTTAAGAAGTTGAGAATCTGGGGATGCCTGGGTGGCTCAGTAGGTTCAGCATCTGCCTTCGGCTCAGGTCATGGTCCCCCTGGGATCCAGTCTAGAGTCAGGCTCCCTGCTAAACGGGGAGCCTGCTTCTCCCACTGCCTACCCTGGCTTGTGCTCTCCCTCACTCTCTCTCTCAAATAAATAAATAAAATCCTTTTAAAAAAAAATGAGGATTTGGACATTTATTCTGTTAAATCGTGTGTACCTAACTTATCTCTTGGAAGGTTATTGCATTGCCCATTGAGAAGAGGCTGTTCCGTTGTGTTTCTCTGTCAGTCCTTCCATGCATGTCTGATTATTTCTTATATCTCCTATTTCTCCGTGCCTTTAATGAGGAAGTAGCATCACCAAGACATTGTTGCGGAAACAGAGGGGAGAGTATCAGTTAGAGGTCTCACTGTCACTGCCGCTCCCTACGCCCTCGCCCCTTGTGCCCCCACAGCAGTTAGCAGTCCAAGATGATCTTGCGCTCCAGCCATTATAGAAAGCAAGCTTCCTCCGTCTTGTGATTCGGCTTTACTTCCAGGCTTTAGAATTCTCTCCATTCAGCTGGTGGATGGGAAAAGAACATGCACCATCACGTAGGAATGTAAACCTGAAATTACGTATGAACTATTCCATCTTGAATATATCTGTTATAGCCCACATCACTGAACACGTATACGGAATTACGAAAAGTAATGGGGACTTGTTACTTTACGTTGTACTAAACCCCTTTAATTAAGCTGCAAGTGCCAGTCGGGTAGATATGACGACCTCATGAACGCTGGAAAGGGCATGTCTATCCAGCCTTCCGCAACATTTTCATCAATTCTTAACAGAAAATAAAACCTGCAGCAAAATTTAGATCTTTTGTATTCAAAAAATAAAGTATTTGTAGTATTTGTTCTAACAGATGTGTTCGATGATTGGAGATCAGCACAGATACCACTAAACAAGTACTTTTTTAGGTTGCACAATATTCGCTGCCTTAAAAGGGGGGGAGAAAAGAGAAAACTGATTTGACAACCGTATACATGTTTCTGACAACATATACATGTCTGTTACACATGAGTGCACAGCAACCCGATTTTTCTTCAACAGGATCATCAAATAATCTGTGTTAAGCACACATTTGGGTGAGATGGCTTACAAGGGCTCTCTATTACATTTGTTTTATAAATTGCTTCCTGAGCACCTCAGAGTCTAAGTGAAAAGAGCAGACCTCAGGGTATGAGGCAGCATGAACTCTTTCTCCCTTCACTTCTTTTGGATGGTAAGCAGGTGGCTCAATCTGGTTCAGTGGTCAGTTAAGAAAAAAACCACAAAGTTCCCTAAGATTTGGGATCAAGATGCTCTCATATTCTTGTTTATGACCTATATGACGTCCTGAAAATTACATTTATTCAATTTTCAGAAAACAAAACTGAATTGGGGTAGTTAGTGTCTGTTGATTAGATTTCATAGTACATTAAATAATTTGGAGAAGCAGGCAGGGACAGACCAGATGATACAGGAAGGCTGATTTAGGAAAGAAAACAAAAGCCACAAACCTCAGAGATGAAAGTACAAGTATGTATGTAGTATAGTATAGAAAGTACAAGTTCTATGTAGTATAGAAAGACATCAGGGGCTGTGATGAAGAACTTCAAGAGTTATTATGGCAGGTCCTGAAACTTATGGAACATAATGTAACTAGTAAAAGTATAAATAAAATACAATCAGTTTTATAGTCTGAGGTCATATTTCAGACCTGGGCTTGAGGCCCAAATTTTTATAGAAACGTGCTGTAAACTCAATATGTAACCAACTATAAATGATGTTTCTTTACATTTCTGAAATGAGTACAAACTGATTAAACCCTTCATCACTTGCCTGAAGTAGTATCTTAACAGGTCATTCTGCCTCCGGTCCCAGAACCTTTTACCACAGCTTCTGCGTACCACACAGCGTTGTGTCATAAAAATCGCACTAGGGTACCCTCTGCTGAGTGTGCGGGCTTTCTCGTTGCCCACGAGCTGGGAAGAGCAATGGAGTTTGTGGTGTAGTCTAAGGGTGCCCATGGTAATGAAAATTTACCAGAATGCTGGTGTTTTATCTTGATAGTACATCATTGTTTTCCATTTTACTTTCCATCCTGTCTGTAGGAATTTCATGACAAAAAATTTTGTTCCTTACCACAAATAAAACTGATGCTCAAGAGGGGTGCCGGGTGATATTCCGTGACACACCTCAGTACACATTTTTTTTTTAAAGTGAGAGATGTCAGTGTATAAACTGAAGTCAAAATACTGCAGCCTAAAGAGTTCCCCTAATCCCTCCAGCGTGAAGGACTCCTTTTTGTGAGGGAGCGTTGTCTTTCAGGATGGGGTATAACTGAGTCTAGGGTTCCCCAAGAGTGAAAATTAGACTACCACAGAAGAGAAACCAGTTATCCTATTTTATTTTTTCGGAGCTTAACTAAATCTCATGTCAGGAGAGATGCTTGGTGGGTCCCACCATGAAGATAGTACCTGAGACGTCTGTGGGCCAAAATAGAAAGCTTTTCCAGTTCAGCCAAGAAGTCAGAAATGCCCACACATTGTAAGATTTCTTTGTGGCCTTCCCCATATTTGTTATCTCTGTCCATTTTTCTTATTGATTTGTTCAACAAACAAATGTGTATGGAGCACCCGACGCCAGGCACTGTTTTAGGCACTATGTATTGAGCCATAAATGCGACAGACAGAGTCCCGTTCTCTTAAAACTTTCACGTGACGGGGGAGGACAGAGAAAAAAAAATAAAAAATATAAATAAAAATAAATAAGTGCTATGCAAAGAATTAAAATAGTGATACAATAGAAGAGACAGTAGAGGTTAGCTGTGGTGATTCCACATTGCTTGCCTGGAAAGGCACCTCACACGAGGGCATATAAAAATGTTTAAATACAGTATTTTAGGAGAGTTTTATCACATATGCAGTTTTGACGGGAATGAGAAGGGAAAGCAGGAGGTGGTTTGTTATAAAAAAAGAAGAGGACTCTAGGCTCTCGTGGATTTCCTGGCAGGGAATTATGACCAGTTTAGAGCATTATCTTTTATCAGCCTGTCGTTAAGGATTTCAAAAGCTTAAATATAACATAGGTTACTGTAAAATAATTAGGAAGATTTTTTATAAAGTTGTAAGTAGTTATGTATATAAATAATTTTTCTTCCCACAGTCCCTGTGGTAAGGGCTGAACACTTAACTCAGGTGATCCCGCCCTTACTCGAAATAGCTTTGTACCTTTGGATCTGTCTTTTTGGAATTTGCTTCCAAATTCCTGTTTACTAGCTACTAGCAAAATAATTTTCGTTTAGTTTTATTCTCCTTTTCCTTCTTGGCATCAGACTTTCCTGAGTTCCTCTAACTATCTCAGTTTCCCTTTTTTCTGGCTTCTGAGGGCCCCTGAGCACTGTCGTGGCCCCAGCTGGAGGGAGAACTGATTGAGTCTATCAGCCTGGATCCATCAGGAGAGGAAAACTGCATAGCAACTTAAACAGGGAAAGTGTTAAATGAATAATCATAAATTATACCAGGAGATTAGAGTACAGAGAATGGTTAGTAAGAAACAAAAAGAACCTGAAGGATTCTAAGAAGGGTATTGGAAAGGAGCAGCCTCTACCCTTAGAGCTGTCGCTGAACCCAAGGAAGCGGCCCCCCAGGCCTCCCTGGGGAAGGCGGGGCTGTAGCTCACTGAAGGATGGAGAAGTCACTCCAGGACTCTGCTCAGGTACTTGCTGGAGCTGTGCGCTCCAGAACTTTACAGAAATCTACCTTCGAGGGAGTCGTTGAAACTGTTCTTGGGAGGGGTTCTAACCAGAGGCACTCTGCTACAAAACTGCCCGGGGCAGAGGGTAGTACAGGAAAAACCTTCAAGTGGCTGGATGCAGTTGGCCATCACACGCTGCAGGGGCCAGGCCCCAGAGAAGCCCCAGGTTCTGCCGGAAGCTGCCGAGTGAGCTCGCCAGCACCAGCACTGAAAACCCCTTTGTCTGCCATGCAGTGTGTCTTCAGTGTCCTTTAGACAAAGCTTAACATCATGCCAGTTAGCAAAGCAAAAACAAAGGGTACGGATTTATTTTCAGAGAACGAGCAATTGAGGGTGAACGTGAGGCTGGAAAACAATCAAGTGATAACCGGCAAAGTCGGTGAGACCAGCTTTGGGGTTACAGGGAGTGCTTAAGGAGTCAGACTAACTCCTGCGTGTTTGCATGTGTTTGTGAACTACCTGTCTGCTAGAAGTAAAATAATGGGAAGGAATACAGACCAAATATACATTGCATCATTCCCAAAGAGGAAAAGAAGTAAACATGTGAGTGAAGGGTGTGTGTGTGTGGTCTTTTGTCCCCATCCTCCTGGCACAATGCCTTTCCTAGAATGCCAACACAGCTTTTGTGAAAAGCTCTCTCCTTTTTTCTGAGATGGTACTGTTTGGGTTTTCAAAACTGTTCAAAACTATCATTGTACTGTTTGGGTTTTCAAAAGACCTTAATAGTTACATTTTTTAGCAAAGTAATGTTCATATGGAAGATTGTTTTTGTTGTTTTGGGTGTTTTATTTGTCTTAAAATTTTCCCTGCTTGACAAAAAAAAGTTATCAATCTTGTATCAGTACTCTTCCCATTAAAAAGAAAATTATACCAGGGGCGCCTGGGTGGCGCCCTTCGGCCCAGGTCATAATCCCAGAGTCCTGGGATCGAGTCCTGGGATCGAGCCCCGCATCGGGCTCTCTGCTCAGCGGGGAGCCTGCTTCCTCCTTTCTCTGCCTGCCTCTCTGCCTACTTGTGATCTCTGTCTGTCAAATAAATAAATAAAATCTTTAAAAAAAAAAAATTATACCAGTCTGTGAAATTCAAGTCTGGAGAACATTGCATCAGATTAAGAACTTATTGATATAAATTGTGGCAAGTCACTATAACCCGTTTGTGAAATGTATAGTTTTACATTAGAAGTCAAAGCAACAGTTGTTGTCGTTTTATGCTCAACCATAAAGATCCATAAACTTATAAACAGGACTTAAATAATAACTAAGACCATGCACTTAAGGTTCATTGTCTCTGCTTAGACCAACCAATAATAGTAGTATTATCACTGTTTTTCAGATGATGAAAATCAGATGGAGTTAAATAGTTTTTCCAAGGTCCTATAACTGCTGCATAGCAGAGCCAAGATTTCAATAGGAGTCTGCCTGGCTCCAAAACATTTCAGGATTTAAATAGATGTCTGACTGCCTCCAAAACTTTCTAGCATCTAGGGAAAGACAAAAACTGAATTAAGGAGTTAGAAAATGGAATTTTCAAAATATGCAAGACTAAAGGATCATATTTTTTTTTCTAGAGAAAAGAAATGTAAAAAGGGAATTCATAACTTGTTTGCAAAGCTTAAGAAATATCATGCACGTAGAATTCAACCGGTTTTGATTTCACCGAAGCAAATGTAAATGTAGTAGATTATATATAGTAATGCAAGTAGAAATGTGTTTTGTATAGTGACTATATATCAGTGTATCAGGAGGGAATGCATTTGTTGCATTTTTGACTGCAGTGCCTTTATCGAGTATGGACTTAACTATATCGTGTAACAGGAAGTGCAGATGTGGGGGTTGCTGAGCATGTTTCACTAACTCAGTGCTCAGGCCAGTCTCGCTGTAATTCTTGGCTTTCCTCTCATGGTTATACAACTGCTGCTACAGTTTCTGCCATTATATCTCCAACCAAGAAAGAAGGGGAAAAGAGTGTCCCAGCTACGAATAACTCATTTTATCAGCTGATACATCCCTAAGTGACTCTGGTTTTGTTCTCATTAGCCAGTTTTGGGTCAAATGTCCTCACCTCTAGTTTCAAGGGAATTTCAGAAAGCACGCCTTCGCCATGATTGGCTTAGACTGTGGATCAGACAGATTGACCCCAGGACCAAATTCAGGCCACCCTTGTTGTTATAAATAAAGTTTTATGGGAACACAGCCACATCCATTCATTTATACATTGTCTGTGACTGCTTTCACTCTATAATGGCAAAGCTGAGTAGTCGTGGTAGGGACCATATGGCTTTTAAAATCTAAAAATATTTGCTATTTGTCCATTTACCAAAAATACTTGCTACCCCTGCCACAGACCAACCATGATCCATTGACTGGCATAGACCACATGGGTACTGGGGCTAACTGAGCTTCCATTAAGTGAGGATGAAGGAACAAAACAAATGTTGGAAAAGAACCAACAGCATACGTCAGGTTACCTTGTCCACCTGATTATATACTAGATGAAAATAGAATATATTTTCTGTCTTGAGTCACAGGGTGAATTTGAACATATAATTTTTCTGCTCCTTCATTTCTTCATGAGGCAACTAAGAAAATTTAGAAAGGTAGAAATTTTGCAAATACTCTATACAGAATCAAATGATTGACAGTGTTGTGATCTATCATGAATTCAGGAAGGTAATCCCTAATTTACTGACTTTTATAGAGTACTGTCTAAGATATTGTCAGACTAAGTCTTAGACACACATTTTACTGATTGACCCTTCCCTTTAAACGATTTATTTTAGGTTCTTGCGTACACTGAAGGACTTCATGGAAAATGGATGTTCAGCGAGATACGAGCTGTATTTTCAAGACGTTATCTTCTACAAAACACTGCTTTGGAAGTATTTATGGCAAACCGAAGTAAGGCCCCTTAAGTATTTGGAAATAAATGTGCTCATATTTGGATGTTATTTATTTACATGGTGTGATACAGTCTTCATTTTTCCCTGCTATATTTCTCTCTTTGATATGCCCTCATTAAAACAAAAATAAAAGTAAAAGTTAATTTGCTTAATTAAAAATGTTAATCCTAGATTTCTCATGGATAAAGTTATACAGAAAACTGATTTTCCATGAAGATTCATTACCTCTACAAATAAATCATAAGAGGCACTTGAACTTGAAAATGATTTCTGAAATTGATGGTTAGCTCTCCTGTGGTTTTCTAAATCATGTTTTTTCTTCTTACCACAGCCTCGGTTATGTTTAATTTCCCTGACCAAGCAACAGTAAAAAAAGTTGTCTATAGTTTGCCTCGGGTTGGAGTAGGGACCAGCTATGGTTTGCCACAAGCCAGGTAATTATATCATATTACACGTTATCTGTGGTTCGTTAACATACTTTAATCTCAATATGACAAATATAAATAAGGTTATACCATTATAATTATTTTGAGAACCAAGAAATTTTTCTCTGTAAGCCATTTGTACGGAAAGAAATTAGCTATTTTAAGAATGACAGAATAGTTGGTGTATAGGTTTCTTTAACACATATGTAAATGAGAAAGCAAAAAAGTTGATTGCATATCATAGCTAGCATATAATTAACACATTTTTGCTTAACATCTTACAAAAAATATGCCAAAAGCTTCATGGTATTTGTGATTAAATTTTCTTTAATCACATGTAAGTTGTTTTTGTAAATGCTATGTATACATGCTTCTTTATGAAAATGAGAATTTATGGAGATTAATAGTCGTGAGTGATTATGTACTTTTAGCCATTTCCTAAATCTTTCATCATATTATTTTAAAATATCATTTGAAATCTTATTTTATTGAAAGATACTGATCTAATAGATAACACAGTAATTATGTGTATCACTAAATTCAGTTAGTCAAGTAACTGAATACCTGTCTAAAAATGGCTTAAACAAAAGGATGTTTTGCTGTTTGAGTCTTATTTTATAAAAGGTCTGGAGTTAGGGAGTTGTCAGTCCTGGCTCAGAGGTTCAGTGATGTGAGGAGCCTCAGTTGACTTCATATTCACAAAATCACCGCTAGTGCTCCAGACACCACAGTTTCACCAAATGCATTAGGTGGGGAAAAGGCACAAAGGATTTCTCATTGAACTTCTGTGTTTTAGGAAAGAATATATTTGTCACATGCCTCCCACAGTCTTTATCTCAGGTCCCCTCAGCCTGAATGGGGTGACCTTCCTGTCCTTAAAACAATCACTGCCGAAGCAGAGTGAGTTGACTGACTTCGGTCAATCATCCCCTGGGTAAGACTCAGGGTAAACTATACCTCTGAACTCCTTGCCACCTCCTACTTGAACAAAATAGGTTTCCTGGTGGCAAGAAAGAAAGAACCCAGCTTTCTTCTTCTGCAGTGTCTTCTTCTGCATGGCCCACTGTTTCCATGGGAATTATTGGAGAGCCCAGCATGGAGGGAAAGAAAAACTAATCTTTGTCCATCTTCCCTTAAACAGGCTGCAGACATTTAAAAGACACGGACTGTGTCTTACTTCTCTTTCATCCAAAGCACCTAGCACAGTGCCTAATTGCTGAGGTGCTTTCTAGGTGCTACTCAGCTGGAGTTACCTTCCATCTCAGTGCACCGGCTCTCGTGTTAAGCTCACAGTGTAAGACCAGTTCACTGACGTGTATGTACATGCTCGGCTATTTACTAGCAGAATGACAAGATTAAATTAAGACATTAGTGGGTAATGAAGAAGTACTTCTGTAGAATACAGGTCAAAGGAAAAATGCATTTAATCTATCCAAAAAAAAAAAAAAAAAAGAAAATGAGGTTAGTTTTGCCAGACTTGTTCTTACCGAATCGAAGCTAACTCATGTAATGACTGCTTCCTTTCCCAAGTGCTTTTAAACTGCTTGTTTAATTGTCAATGCAAGAATTTTTCCGGGAATTGACATTAAGAACTGACAAATAGATTTCATCCTTTTTTTTTTTTTTTTTTTAATGATCTTCTGCCTCCTGACATCTTTCTTAATGATCATGTTTCTTCAGAGATTACCAGTAGGGGTTTCTCAATGATGTGTATAAGTTCCTTCCATGCTTTTGGACTTGTCTGGACCTGGGTGCATTTAAAACAACGGAAGCTCTTGTTTTCTCTCCCTTATCTATTATGAGTGTAATTCCCTTTTAAGCACCTTTGGTCTCCCTTTGGCTGTTGGAAGATTATCCTTCTTGACTGAAAAACTGGAAACAAAATAGATAGTTATTAGTTTGGGATTTGCTGTGGCTTCAAACAACCATTCTATCATAAACCCCTCTGGTCCTTTGTTCCCCTCCCCTCAACTCATTCTTAGTTTCCTAATGATACTCTCAGAAGTTCAATTTTACATATTTCCTATGATATATAGCCTTAGAAGCAGTAGATGGGGGAAGGAGAAACACTGAATCTAGGCTGAGTCCTGCCCCTTACTGTCTGGGTAACACTAACAGAGCCTGGTACTTAGGAGAAACTCCATTCATATTAGTGGAAAGGATGAAAAACACTGGGCAAGAGGAATGACACTTTCATTTGCTATAAAATGGAGATGGTATCCCTGAAAAGAGATGTTTTGTGAATGTCTTGAGATCATAAAGTGAAGACATTTTATAAACTATTAACACATACACTCTGTACACGTATATGCAACATGTACACACAGATATAGATAAGTAGGGAGGTGGGTAAGAGGGTAGGTAAATAGATCTATGCACACAGTCCCATAAACATGTGTGTGATATGTAAGTCCTGTTATATTTAGAGAATTGTCAAAGAGAAGGGACGATGTCTGGATCCTACCAGTGGAAGCCTCCCAGCTGAGAGTATCATGGTAGAATCACCAAGAGCTTCATTGTCTGTTTTGTTTTCTTGACATTGGGTTATAGCAGTTTAAACAGAGTTTATCAGACTTTAGGGAACTTACTCTAAACTAAATCTGTAAGATTTATAAACAAAAAAAAAAGTTTACCAAATTCAAAGGCAGGTATACTGCTTGAATAATTGACTTCGCTTATCATTTAAGCCGCTTCTTGGGCAAGCCCACCAAAGAGATCACATTACAGATCAGATTGTTGCTTTTTGTTCATTCTTTCTTTCCTTCCTTTCTCTCTTTCTTTCTTCATTTTTAGTTTATAAACAATAAAAACTAATTTCTTGACATTCTGGAGGCTAGGAAGTCTAAGATCAAGATGCCAGCAATTTTGGGGTCTGACTAGAACCTACTTTCTGGTTCACAGATGACCATTTTCTCCCCATGTCCTTACATGACAAAAGGGAGCTCTTTGCCCTTAATTCTTAAAACAACCACATTCCTAAAACAATGTGATTCGTATCCCATTTTACAGAGAAGAAGACTTTAATTTAGATAAGTTACTTATCTTGCCCAAGATCATAGCTCATTCTCAATTTCTATCCTGTGTCATCTGTCACAGTTTCCCATGTTGGTCATAAGAACAACACCTTCACCCCGGCACAATGATGGAAAAATACTGGCAAAAATATGCCCATATTCTAGATTCCATGTTGATTATTAGCATTTGGTTAATGTATTTTTCTATTCAGATGGTACAATCAATTAACTTTGGATCTAATCAGATTCTTCACTCACTAAGGATACACCTGGTTGTATCCATAGGATTGGTGATTTTAAATGGTCACCTTTTGTTATGGTACATAATAGATTTTATTCTCAGGAGGGCAATTTTGTCTTCACCTTATCCCCTGCTTCTAAAAGCATTCTACTATAGCCCCAATACATACCAGCCATCCTCATTCTGCTATCTAAAGTTGTTATGGGTTATTTGGGAAAGCCCTATTGATTTACTGTTTTCCATTTTTCTTCTTCATGTGGTTGACTTATTTAATTTTTTATCATCACCTTTCTCTTCAGCCATATTTTCTTTCAGGGTGACAAGTAATTCAAGTCATGTAGTATCGAGAGCCCACTATATACTAAGCATTGCTAAATGCTCAGCATATAACAATAAGTAAAACAAGGCTCCTGCTCTCAATGAGTTTATAGTGGGAAACACGGAGCAGTAAATAGGAAAAACTGATCCTTTCCCCTGATCTGCTTTTTTTTTTTTTTTTTTTTTTTAAGATTTTATTTATTTATTTGAGAGAGAGAGAGACAGTGAGAGAGAGCACGAGCGAGGAGGTCAGAGAGCGAAGCAGACTCCCCATGGAGCTGGGAGCCCGATGCGGGACTCGATCCCGGGACTCCAGGATCACGCCCTGAGCCGAAGGCAGTCGTCCAACCAACTGAGCCACCCAGGCGTTTCCCATGGCCACATTCCTCCTCACCGTCACATACTCTAAGAATGACATAATAACTTTCCCCCATAATTTCCATTATTTATACTTGATAGGATTTGTTTGATTTTTGATCTGGTGGTGTTTTTGATGGTCAGAATTATTTCCAGATCAACAATTTTCTTCTTTAATTGTTTGGGTTCAAAATGTCAACAAAAGAATTCAAAACTTTGTTATATGCATTGCTTTTAGCCACAGGTAAAAATTTTAGTCAGAATAGTGAGAATATGATTATAATAGTAATACTGTGCAAATTAGACTAGGCATACAGTTATAATAGTAGCACAATGAAAATTGGACTAAGCATAGCTTATTAATTCCTTGATAATTCAGAGACTAGCTTTGCATGTTGCCATGACAACATCAGGATCAGGGCTAAAATTTGTAACATGAAATAGTTATGTAAGTGGAAGTATAGCTGGGAAGATTTTGAATATCGGTACCAGTATGGATCAAAATCTGGAAGCACTGTGAAAATCATATTGCAAATTAATTGAGGACTGTACTGAACTTTAGAATTGAAGTATGAAACATACATATCATTTACCATTGCACTGAAGTGAATCATTAAACTCATACAGTTCCTTTGGAGTCAGTAGGAGTCAAATATATGTTGCTAAAAAAATTCTGCAAAAATGTCAATATTTTAAACATTAAGTTACTCCTAATTATTCTGAAACTCTTAATTCAGATTTGAATTTGAGATAAAAAGTTCCTTTCCATCCCTCTTTTTCTTCAGCTAAGACATATTTTAACTCCTACTATGTACAAGATGGTACCTATTAGGATTCCATGTGAATAAAAAATTTGTTACTAATACATGAGACAGAAATAGTCTTAAGTCTGCAGTTCCCAAACGGAGCATGAAGGAAGCCTGGGATGTCACCGTGAATTCACAGGGTGCTGCAGGGCAATTCATCCTTTTCAAGGAAACACAGCAACATCTCTCAATACACAGACTATTAGCTGGAGTTAGTTCTACATTTGAACATTAGATAGCACTGCACTCTTTCCCGTGACATCTTAGCTTTGTGGACCAGTTTTGGGGAGTTGCTATGAAAAGAAACAAGAGCTGCATGAAACTCCATGTGGAGCAGGGGTGAAGGTGGTGGGGTCTGATGTGACTCTGAGGCTTCAGAAGCTCTGCAGTGTCCACCAGGGGCACACAGCCCTTTAGTAATTGTGGTTATTTAAGAATAAAATAAAAGTATTGTTTTTCTTTCAGTTTAGGAGTATTTTCAAACAGCTACTGAGTTGTTAAGACTTAAGTATTATTTAGATATAACTAATTAATAAACAGAACTGTTGGGTGTTTCTCCTGACCTCAGGATAACATGAAAAATTCCTGACACACTAAGGGTCTAATGAACTGAAAAAGTTTAGGAACCTTTGTCATAGGTACATGATCATTCTAGAAACTCAGTAGCTTTATCATACTTTTACAAATAGAGTTCACTTTCATTATTTCTTAGATAAACACAGTGAACCTTAAAACGTTCATCATTTACACAAACTGTCCCGATTTTATTCCCTTAAGCTATTCCCGTGTCCCTCCTTCTGAATTCTTATGTTTTCAAAGTTCCCAGCTTGTAGTTTATATCATGAGAGGGCTATGTGTGGTGTGGGTAGAGGCTGTACACAGATGCACACTCTGTGTATGGGGGTTGGGGGCCGGTGGTTAAGAGTAGAAGTGGCCGCCATGATTTTATGAAGTTTCAGTCAAATGCTTGTAAGATGGTACCTGACTACCTATACCTACTTAGCTTATTAGCATGGAAAAGATTTGCTGTACTGTTGAAAACCTGCTTAATTATCTTGAGTGTAGTTTTACCTTTTCATTCTTGTTGACTTATAAAATACCCATTTGCAGCCATATTATACAAATAGGTGTTTTCATAGTGGTTTATCCTGAGCCTCTAAATGTATCTTTTCTATAGTAGAATTTTTGAAGATTGCTAATATCTGCAATTAAGATGTATTTTAAATTTCCCTAAGGATAAACCATAAATTACCTTAAATGGATTGATATTAAACCAATGTATTAGTTAATATTGATTTTTAAAAGTCATTACTTAAAAGAGACTACGTTTGTTATGGTTTGCTTAATTGCTAGGAGGATATCACTGGCCACTCCTCGACAGCTTTATAAATCTTCCAACATGACTCAGCGCTGGCAAAGAAGGGAAATTTCCAACTTCGAATATTTGATGTTCCTTAACACTATAGCAGGTAAGACATCTCATTCTTTCATTTCATAATATGTTTGTGTTCATCAAAATCAACGGTAATATGACTTGATGGACTACATTTTTTTCCCTTGGAATTCAAATACGGCATTAGAATAAATATTGAAGCACTCACGTTAAATGTTATCAGAAACTTCACAGGCTGGTACTGAGGTTTTAGATGCATTTGTTGTTGAAGAGGCTTTTCCTTGCTCTCCTTTTGCCATTTCCTTTGCTGACAGCTTTGTCTGAAGGTTTATTAGAGTCAACAAACCATTGCCAGAAAGTGTCTGGAAATAATAATGGGAAAATGTAATTTCCCTACTTTGTCATTCTCAGCAATAGCAGCTAGACAGGAGAATAACAACAGGATTCTGCCTAGTACAGATGTCACCTGGATTATGGCATGATTGGGTTACAGGATCTTTTTTTCTTAAAATCTTCAAATAAAAATATAAAATCAGATTGGATTTCTAAATGATGAGTAACTGCCATCAACCTCAGCAGTACCATGCTTGTAAATTAGAAGAAGGCAGTGGCTTTGTTTTTCTGCTAAATCACAGGCTGTCAGTGGTTAAACATGTTTATGAGATTTAAGTACCTCTTTCTTTTTTCCTAAATTAAGCTCCAGAAGCCCTTCTTGTTGAATTACAAGAAGTTTACTTCTATAAATCAGGCTCTACAAAAACTTTTTGGAATCAGATGAATTGAAGTAACTACATAAATACACATGCTTCCCTTTGGTTATTGTTCTATTATGAATAAAGGCTCAGAAGCATGAATTTAGAGCCATGTTCTCTGAATAATTGCTTAAAAGGATAAGTGTGTAATAGCACTCTTTAAATCGATCATCTATGTGTGAATATGGATGCTTTAGGGATATGCATGTTAAATATGGGATATATAGATTTGTATTAGATAGGCAGGAGAACGCAATTTGTGAACAAAAAGGGATAAAAGAGTTGTTGGAAATGGTTTTGCACTTTAATCACTTAAAACATTGTAATGTTAATGCCTTTGCTAATAGGAAACTAGAGTACAACCAAAGGATTATTGCATAAATTTTAATTTTAGTATTTATTAGTATTTATTTAGTATTTTTATGCACATATATATATACACACGTATCTTTATGATATTTCCATCACATATTTTGTATATATACGTGTGTGTGTATATATATATATATATATATATATATATATCAGTGTGCATGATGTTTATATCTTAAAGAAACCTATTTACTTACTCAAAGACACAGGAAATGGGTTATACTGTTTAATTAGCATTTCTTACATGGATCGAGTGAACTTAAATATCCAAAATGTAAAAAACTTCATTAGCATATTCTGCTAAGAGCATAATGTAGCAGAAAGAAGCTTCAGCGCCAAAGAGAAAAAAGAATCTCAGATGTGCCAACTTTGTCCTAGAGCACAGGTGGAATGTCAAGTTTTGACCCCATCTTGGACTTCAGTCTTTCCATAACCATATTTAATTATGTTCACCTCTGTCATAATAAGTGGTATGTTTGGTCTTCTATCACCTCATTTTATATTATTGTTTTTAAAATGTTTCCTTGTTTTTATATTTTGTTTTTCTTTAACCTTATACATTTTTGCCCACTTTGTTAGTGATTTAGAATGTAGACATCTTGTTATTAATTCTCCTAGAGACAGGTTTAAATTTTTTAAACCCTGTAAAGTATATTTCTCTTCTTTTTGAACTCAAAAACGAATCAACATTGAATTCTCAACTTTAACTCAATTTAGTCCTCATTCTTTGCCTACCTCTGTCAATACGATTTACTACCCAGGATCCATATTCTTATTAAACTCTTACTTTTTGGAGTCCATATATTTTGCATATTATGAAGGATTTCAAACCCTATTTAAATTTTCTTCTTGGTAGTGCAGTATATTACTTTCAGCTACATGGCACTTAACCTGATTTTTAGGATAATGTTCTCTTTCCAGTCTTCTGCAGTATTTTTCCATATTCTATATGTTAGGCTTTTGTCTTATCCTCGAGAAATATAGCAATGCTCATTGTCTACCATGTGTCATAGATGGTCATGTGGTTTTTTCCTTGGCTGTGCAAGCTGCTTGGAGCTGTCGTATGTAAAACTGGAAGACGAGGGTCAGACTCACTCATGGCTCAGTTTCCAGTGGAGCTGGCATTCATATTAAGCTATTCTGCTAGTCCAAAGTGGGATTCTCGCCGTCTTTCTGGTTGGAATGTGGTCCAGTTCATTGTATTAAAGGACTCACCTGGTTTCTGTCCTTCCCCACTACATTTTACTGGTGTCCGATGTACTTTACAGAATGGTACAGTACCACCTACAGCCACTGCCCGCCGCAGGCCTGTTGCTTTCTGGGAGCTTCTCCGTCAAGCTGGGAAAGATTGCAGTGTCGAGGGAGGTATAACATTGTGATCCTTTCTGAAAGCTACACCTGAGCAAGACAGACACTGTTGTTGTTTCATCTTGTTTTTCTGGTTGAGACAGTCTTTGGGTCTCGGAGCTAGAGCATGCAGGTCATAGGGGTATTTAAGTGCCATTTTACTCTCTTTTGGATCATTGGGGTCTGTTTTCTTTGATGACACAAAGAATGTAGAGGCCTCTGGCTTTTTTTTTAAAAGACTTTTAATAGGCTTCTCCTTTACAGTGATTGTAACTAAACATTAAAGCCTGTCTGTTGTAGACAGTGGATTAAAAAGAAGTATAAAATCGGGACTAGGAATGCAGAGCACTTACAACTGGATGGGTAAATGAAATATACATAAATAAGAGAGCATTTTAAGAGCTGATATTAAGTGCTGAATAAGAGCTGTAAATAATGGATGCTGTGAGAGCTAAGTAGAGTGGAGGAATTTTAAATATGTGTTTATCTGGGCAGGGAAAAAAGAGCAGAGCTTTACAAATTTCTGCCAGTCGGATATGTGATGTATTCAGTGGACATAAGAATCATATCTTGGCTGGAACAGAGAATAAGAACAGATAATATTGGAGCTATCAGAAAGAGCCAGATTGTAAAGAGCCTGATCTTGGAATCTTAGGAGTCAGTGTGATTTTGGAGTAGAAGGGGATGCAGGTGGAGTTTTAGGAAAATTAAGCTGTGTATGGCCTGAACCAGAATGAGATAGCCTAAAGTTAGGGAGAGCTGTTGGTAGGAGAGTTTGACAGGTCTCCAGATACGAAGTCAATTTGTTCCGTTCTTTTAGTAAATAGTTACCGGACACACACTCTGGTGCTGACACTGCAGGGAAAACTAAGGTATGGTTTCTGCCTTTGGAGAGAGCAGTGTAGTCAGCAAAATCCCAGGAGAAGTGATCATTATTAGAACGGGAGGATCTACAAAGCCATTTGGAGTCACAGTTCTAGACGGCGTTACTTATAACTAAGAGATCAGGAAAAGCTTCTCATAGACAACGCTTAAATTGGAAAATGTAGTATGAGAAAGAATTCAGTGGAAAGTCAACAGAGGGCATTCCAAGAGAAAAGAAGATGTGGGGTGAAGAGCTGGGTTAGAGTAGTGGCAGCAGGTGTGGCAAAAAGAGAATGAGAGAGAGAGGGAAAGAGAAGTGCATGACTCCGTAGACAGTGTCATTATACAAAAAGTAGAAATCACAGTGCGGTGTTCTAGTTCAGTGGTTGACAAGTGTGGCGCCCTGAACGGCAGTGTCAGTGTCACTTGTCCTCAGCCTCCTCCTCAACCCTACTGACTCAGAAACCCCGGGAGTGGGGCCCAGCTCTCTGCGCTTCAGCAAGCCTTCTAGGTGGTTTTGATGCATATGCAGTTTGAGCACCATTGCCCTAGCCATTTAAGGCCTGATTATCAGAACACTATTTGCATATAAAGACATTTGGAACATACAAGAGGGCACGCTGTTATGTGCCATTAACTGTCCTGAAAGTTTACAGAATTGGGAGATGGGCTGAGCCAGTCTACTCAAGGGGGAGCTTGTAGAAATGCTGGGCTTTGAATTAGCTCTTCAAGGATTTTGTCTACGTTAATGATGATGCAGGCAACGTGAACCTTGATACAGAAGTAGAAGGACAGTTGGAAAGAGTTATGAATGTAAATATCCTAAGGAACCCTCCGTGGATATATCCTGCCAGTTCTTCCCTGGCCGTCCTTCTGAAATTTTAAGTAGGAATGCCATCTTGTATTGCGCAGCAGCACCGAGGGTTTAGGTGATGGTTTTATAAAGATTCACTAAAGAGAAACTGAACCCCAGGGTTGTACAGCAAAGGCCTCAGCAGGTCCCACAGGGATGCAGGAGCTAGGATATCTCTTCAGAGTCATCTTGCCTTGAAACAAGAGGGCCAGGCCTTCAATACCTCCTCCACACTGCTGTCACTGGATGCAGGCTCCTGGGAAGGAGACAGACCCTGGTGAGGGGGCTTTCTTCTGACGACGGCAACTCCTGGAGAAGAACTTAGCTGAGTATCACCAGCTACAAGACTGCAACATGGTCACCAACCCGGCATCCAGGATACTCGTGGTTTCCAGAATCACCTGGAGGGCTTGCTGCAGCTCGGATGGTTGGGACCCATGCCCACAGGTTCTGACTCAGTAGGTTGAGGGTAGGGCTCAAGAATTTGAATTTCTGACAAATCCCCAGGTGATGCTGATGCCACTGTTCTAGGGTCCCCACTTTGAGGACCACTGCACTATATCTATATTCTTTAGAAGACATACCTAAAGATAATCGTATTAATCTTCTATAGCACTCACACCTTCTATGGCACTGTATGTATCACATGTCTGTATTACATTTATGGTAATGTGGCCTTAGCATTTTCTTTCTTTCTTCCTTCCTTCCTTCCTTCCTTCCTTCCTTCCTTCCTTCCTTTCTTTTTCTTTTTTTTTTAAGATTTTATTTATTTGACACAGAGAGAAAGAGACAGTGAAAGAAAGAACACAAGCCGGGGGAGTGGGAGAGGGAGAAGGCTCCTGCTGAGCAGGAAGCCCCATGCAGGGCTCGATTCCAGGACCCTGGGATCATGACCTTAGCCGAAGGCAGATGCCTAACGACTGAGCCACCCAGGCACCCCTTATGTCTGTTTTTCATCTTTCTAATGAGATTACGATAATGCTACAGAGGAAAAAAAAAAAAGTTTTGCCAAGTAAATACCCCTCAAATTGAACTGATTTAATATTTAGGCTTTGCAAGTGTTGTGCTTGATTGTGTGATCTATTATGTGAATTTACTAGAATTGCTAGATGAGAAATTCTTTACATTTCCTGGATTAAAGAGAAGGGTTACAGAATGGGAATCTGGAAAGAGGAAACAATCTTCCTTGGCTTCACATTTTTAAAAATACAGGCTGTCACTTAGTAAATCTACATTTTCTGTAAAAAAAAAAAAATTTGGTTCCTGTCTTACACTTTCAGACTTCCTTTTTCTCCAAAATATTATTTTAACATAAAATACAAAGTATATTTATGCCTCATTTCTTGCCCTCCATTATTTTGAGGTCCATCATCTTGGCCAATTTTGCTGTTCTTCTTTCTAGATGCTTTTAAAAATGAGACTCTGTATAAAGCATATAACAGCAGTGTCTTAGTATTGATGCATTATTAAATTTTCTTATACCCTCATGTGATATATGTATATGTACATAATTACATATAAATAAACATTTTATTTTATATAGGTGAGTTTTGTAAAACTACTTTACATAGTAAAAGAAGTTTATCAAAAATTCAGAAAACATACTGTTTCTTAAAGACATCTAAAAGCCCATACATATTTTCATGACCTTTGATTTCCATGGCCTTCTTATAAATTTAATAAATACTCACTATAGAATATTGGAAATATGGGGGCGCCTGGGTGGCTCAGTGGGTTAAAGCCTCTGCCTTCATCTCAGGTCATGATCCCAGGGTTATGGGATTGAGCCCCGCATCCGGTTCTCTGTTCAGCAAGGAGCCTGCTTCCTCCTCTCTCTCTCTGTCTGCCTCTCTGCCTACTTGTGATCTCTGTCTGTCAAATAAATAAATAAAATCTCAAAAAAGAAAAAGAAAAAGAAAAAAAAATTGGAAATATGGGATAGAGTAATTAAAAGATTAACTTACTCATAAGCCTAGCAGTGTATACATCCCATTTAACAGTGTTGGTGGTTTTTCTCCTTTTTCTATGTGTCCTATCTCATTGGGAACTTGCTACACTTATAGGTTCAGATTCTTCTTTTTTAATTGCATTAAATATTCTTGGAAGACATGATTTTTAAAATTGCATGAAAGTCTAGCTCAGGACTCTGGAATAATCTATGTAACTATTCTTGAAACCCATGCCTTTTTTTATTTTCAAAGAACTTAAGTTTTGGAAGATTTATGTAGAATAATTTATTTTCTTTTCTTTCTTCTTCTTCTTCTTCTTCTTTTACACATAGAAGAAGTTTAATGATGCTTAGAGTTTAAATAAAAATGTGGCTTCAACCTCTAATTCCTGGCGTAGACCCAATTTTTGTTCATTGTGTGCTGAAAAATACAACCTGTGCTTCATTTTATACCTTATTAGATACTGCCATGAACAAGACGTTAAAATCTGGCATTCTTGCATTTATGAAAATAGCAGAGTGATTGCTAACATAGCTTTGTGTAAATGATTCTGTTAGGTCTGAGAATTAAGGTTTTCGAGTTGTGTTTCATATGATCAGCTAATGAATTCAGCACAACTTCCCCAACCCCAACCTTTTTCTCCTGTTTAGCATTTTCCACTTTTTTACTCTGTGATGTACAAGCCCTCCCTGGTTAATTATGTATATATTTAGCTACTGCATGTGTTGGGCTTATTATTGTCATCTAATTAGATGTAACTTGAACTGCTTGCTTCTAGAAAAATCATTAAAAATTCTTTCCTAATGACCTAGAGATGACAAAATGTCTGTAAAGTGTGAAGAAGCAGACAAGCACAGGAACATCGCTCTTAAAGAGTGTTAATCCAGATGCTGCAATCATCTAATTAAACAATATTTTGCTGTCATTAACATTTTCACCAAGGAATTGCAGTTATAATTTCTTTGTCAGCTGTCTCTAGATCACTTTACCTTCAAAACTAAAGTGCCATATAAAAACATTAAATTGGATGGTTTAATTAAAAAGTTTTTTTTTTAAATGAAGAAACAGATCCAATGTTTCTGAGATCTCATTTACTGTGCTTCACTTTTATTGTTTGAGTAGATTAGTGTCATAGGCTTGCAATATTTAATATTCATCTTCTAAGATAAAACCTTATAAGCATAGTTAGGTTAAAGAAAAAAAAATCTTCACTTACCACTGCTGAAAAAGGATAGAACCCTACCAATTATAGCACAAGGTTATTTACTAAACTTCAAATTATCCTTAAAAAAAAAAAATAATAAAACATAAAAAAACAAAGAACAGAACAGTTGATAAATAGGTACCTCCACGTAACAGGTATTACTTTGGAAATACTTCACTTCTTTTCCTAATTTAGTAAACAGTCATTTTTTTGTTCATTTCACAAAGATGTTCAGTAAAATAATTAAGTAACAATGCTAATTCCTGAATTAAAAATCCAAAGTACCATTTATTCTTTTTCATTCCATGTGATTTTTAAGTACATTGTGCATTTTAAATTTAAATAAAAAATTTATATCGACTATCCATGGAGTAAAGGTTTTATGTGAAAATTTTTATTTAAAGAAGTTTGGCTATATGTAAGCACACTGATTGATAAAATTTCTTCTGTTTATTAGAATTTGAATGGTGCTATCAACTTTAGTAATTTAAATATTGCTAAATTTTTGTTAGAATTTATTTTGAAGGAAACTTCCATAGATTAGTAAAAGTGAATTGCAAAAAACATAGGACGGAGCAATTGCCATAAGCTGTAACTGATGTCATCAATCAATTTTGTGTGTGTGTTTTAAAGATGATGGTTTCTTTCTTTGCCTGTTTTGCAGAAATACCATTATATTGTTTCCTATATTAGAAAGTCACTTCTTTTAAGAAGCTGGTGTCTTCAAATATGGTCTCTATTTTTATGCTCTTTGTAGTTATATGATACATTTAAGTACTAAGACAGTATAAGTGGGTTTTTTATTTATTTTATTTTTTATTTTTTTTTCCAATTTATTTATTTTCAGAAAAACATTATTCATTATTTTTTCACCACACCCAGTGCTCCATGCAAGCTGTGCCCTCTATAATACCCACCACCTGGTACCCCAACCTCCCACCCCCCCGCCACTTCAAACCCCTCAGATTGTTTTTCAGAGTCCATAGTCTCTCATGGTTCATCTCCCCTTCCAATTTACCCAAAAGCACATACCCTCCCCAATGTCCATAACCCTACCCCCCTTCTCCCAACCCCCCTCCCCCCAGCAACCCACAGTTTGTTTCGTGAGATTAAGAGTCACTTATGGTTTGTCTCCCTCCCTATCCCATCTTGTTTCATGGATTCTTCTCCTACCCACTTAAGCCCCCATGTTGCATCACCACTCCCTCATATCAGGGAGATCATATGATAGTTGTCTTTCTCCGCTTGACTTATTTCACTACAATGGAATACTATGCAGCCATCAAAAGAAACGAAATCTTGCCATTTGCGACAACATGGATGGAACTAGAGCGTATCATGCTTAGCGAAATAAGTCAAGCGGAGAAAGACAATTATTTATTTTATTTTGATAGGTTTTTTTCCCTTAGTATATATGGAATTAAACCTTATCAGAAAATTTAAAAACAATTATGGTATCTCATTTCCAACTATTTTATTCCTATAAGTAATATAAATATATGTTACAGAAATAATAAAAACATTATTCTATAAAAATACACTTACCTACCGGAAGACCTATTTTTCATTGAAACCTACAGATTTTTTTTTAAGATTTTATTTATTTATTTGACAGACAGAGATCACAAATAGGCAGAGAGGCAGGCGAGAGAGAGAGAGAGAGAAGGGAAGCAGGCTCCCTGCTGAGCAGAAGGCCTGACTGTGGGGCTTGATCCCAGGACCCTGGGATCATGACCTGAGCCGAAGGCAGAGGCTTTAATCCACTGAGCCACCCAGGTGCCCCGAAACCTACAGATTTTTAAGTAGAATGGTAACCCAGAAAATGACAGGGCCCTAAAAATGCCATGGGCCCAGTTTGAATCCCAGAAATAGTTCTGCCTAGCCAATCTGGACTCTCTGTATCCATACACATATAGAAAAAAAAAAAATTGCCGAGAGTCATCAAGCATCCTAGGCTGACATATATGTAGCTGTCAATAATACATTCCAAATTTTAGAATTTTATACTTTGTACTCTACAGTGATACTGCTTTACCAGAACATTCTCACGCACGAGACTTTATAAAGATTCCGAACTTGTGTGTTTTCTTATCAGTCTGAATCTTCATAGTGGACTTATAAAACAGGTGCATTCTTTGGCTGAGCTGTCTAGCTGCAGAGTCTCCTTCTAGCTTATCATGCAGGTTCACAGAGTTACTCTCTCTCATATATACTGCTCTCGCCCTACATAGCCCTCAGCCTGCAATTTTCCTTTTTTTCACTTGGCTATTTGTTCACCTAAAATTTGGTTCATCTTATCCCATTTTTATCACCTCTGTATCCATTCCTTCAACAAACATCTATTGGCAGATGGTATGTTTGAGATTAAAAATGAAACAAAACTCTAGACTCTGCATTCACGTGTTCACAGAGTGATGCAGAAGCAGACAAGTAAACAGTGATGTGTATTAGCAGCAACCCCTGTGTTGTGTCCGCATGAGCCCTGTACTAGGGGAACAAAGGGGACCCTAACCTGCCTCTCACCTCAGTCCAGGAAGTGCAAAGTAGAAGGAACGTCTTGCTTTCTATCTGTTACCTCCATCAATTTACACATTTAAAGCAATATATTACTTTGTTATAAAATGTGGATAAAATGTTAATATATCATTAACAGATAAAATATTCACCTGCTACAATGTTTAGGAAATGAATGAATGAATTTTATCTGATGCTTGTAGTAGCAGATTTAGTTCTCCCTTGGATCAGGGTTGGTTTTTTCCCTATTATACAACCACGTTAACCAATTGCTACAAAAAAGTAGGTATCATTTAATGACAATTCTTGATGCCAAATGAGATAATGTATGCATATCTATATTACTCTTAGGTTCTGTGTGTTGTGGGCACCAAAGCATTCATTCTAGATGAAATCTGTATCATTAAATACTGGGGAAATCGCTTTTTTGTATGAATTCAAATGGGAATTTAGAAAGTTACCCATGATCAGATTATAACATATTTTTGCAAAAAAAAAACCCAAAAAACAAAAAACTTGTGCAACAAAAGTTTCCTTTGGCCCCGTTTCTTTAAGAGTGATTCTCTTAATTTCATCCTATGTATTCCAGTACCAGTTTATGGGAGTGAGCCAGTGCCATGTGCTTCCTAAACTTTCTACCTTCCCACTGTGCTTCCATAACCTACCTGAGCCTCTTAAGTCATTCTATCAGAAAATAAACAACAAACCCAACCTAAGGTGCAGCAACTCTCCACTGAAGTGAAACAACATAACACAAAAAGAAAATGTGTGAACCAACCTAAAAGAGTGAAAAGGCAATACATGAGACATCTGCCTCTGAACTTCCTCATACTGGCTTCAGATGACTTGTTAACTTGTACATTCTCAAGTTATTCTTGTTTTTGTAATTCTTGGTATAAGCTCATATAATATTCTTTACACTGGCGATGTAACTTCTAGATATATAATCATTGTAGTAGAATACCATCACATAACCTGAAGATGTACAGATCGGCAGGATCCCTCATCCATGATCACTTTTGGGGGTCTTCACCAACGAAGCTCTGCCTTTCAGATGCCAGTAATGTCTTCATCAGAATCCACAGAAAAACAAATGGAGGTCCCCAGGTGGCAGGTTGCAATGGGTCAGGACCAGGAGTGGGACATACAACTTCTGCTCGGGTTCTATCAATTAGAACGGAGTACCATGCCTATAGCTGCTTGTAAGGAAGGCTGAGAAATGTGGTCCAGACCAAGAAGAGAAACGAATTACAATAAACAGCTCTCTGTCTCTACCACAAGCCTATATTCTAAAAAGTACTTCTAGTTACTCGTGTCTTAACTATTATTGAGTGAATTCACTTGAAATACATTTTGTTAGAGTGCTTTTGATTAAACCAAAACATAGTTCAATTAAATAAGTTATTCTCTTCTGAAATCCAATAGTTTCCTTATATAAGAACAAGAACAATTCATAAGCACTTAGTGCATATACAGATTTTCATTTCTCTTTTTCATTACTAGGACGGACATATAATGACCTGAATCAATATCCCGTGTTTCCATGGGTATTAACAAACTATGAATCAGAAGAATTGGACTTGACTCTTCCAGGAAACTTCAGGGATCTATCAAAGGTAACTTTTAAATATATTGAAGTCAATTTTCTTCATAAAACTTTATTCTCGAAGTATTTTTACCAGGTATGTATATGTATCCAATATAGCCAATTAATCTTTATAAGAAAGAAAACCTGGGTCTTCTCATTTTGTGGTCAACATCTAAATCTCATCAATTCTTAGCATAGGTATTAAGCTACAAGAAGATAAATGAGTACTAGTATAGGGAAAATGCAATACGTATTTAAGAAAAAGCAGATGTAAGGGGAGGTTGCTCAGATATCCTTCGTTGTAAAGGTCAAGGTAAAAAACCTGAAATTAGAACAAGGTGTGGTTGCAAATTATTTCTGTGATATATTTCTTAGGTGATAAGACATGTAATCTTGACCATAACACACATACACACACACACACACACACACACACACACTACATAGGGGAACATCCTAGTGAAAAGAAAGTAGGACACAATAATTCATCACAGATCTGTTAAGATACAAGAGAGAAGATTTGGCCCTAAAACTGGCAAAATAAAAATTACATAATGGGGGATAAGAATAAAAAGCAAATTTGCTATTAGTTTACCTCATTTGTCCAGAGGAGACTTAAGTGGAGTACTTAATTATTGAAAGTGCAGTAAAGGATTAGGAAATGAGCCCCCAAAAAACTTCTCTGTAGCCTAAGCTGATGTCAGAGCCAGACCATTAAGTTTAATATGTATACTTCAGCCATTTTAAGCCCAGCCCCCATTCACTCTGAATTTTATTCTTTTTAAATTTTATTTTATTTTTTCAGTGTTCCAAGATTCATTGTTTATGCACCACACCCAGTGCTCCATGCAGTACGTGCCCTCCTTAGTACCCACCACCAGGTTCACCCATACTCCACCCCTTCCCTTCCAAAACCTCCAGTTTGTTTCTCAGAGTCCACAGTCTCTCGTGGTTCGTCTCCCCCTCCAATTTCTCCCAACTCACTTCATTCTCTTTTCTGTCATACTTGGTGGACATACTTGGTGGCCATACAAGGCCATACAAGGCGTACGGGTGAATGTTTGGGTTGGGTGGGGGGAGGGCTGAGAGCATAACCATTGCAGCTGGTTTAGAAATGATTCCGCACATGGTTTTTAACTCCGCACACCTTCTCTTGCCTGCTCTCTTGCCTTTGAGAACTAGACCTGCCTAAGCTGAAGTTTTGTATTCCACTGCTTACTAGCTATGTGACCTGAAGTCACTTAGCCTGCGTTTCCACATTTGTAACAGGAGAACAGCACTACTCTCCTAAGCCACACAGTTGCAAAAGTCAAATGACATGTGCATAAAGAATGTGACATGGTTCTTGGCGCATTGAAGCACTTCGTGATTATTAGCTATTAGTATTACACATGGAATATTTCTCAGCCCGTTTTGAAGCCCGTGTACTAATATTTGCATATCCTTACCTATCATTCACTCTTTCGTTCTGTATTTTATGTGACTTCCTTATCTAATCTCCGTTGCTAGCTCACTGCTAATTTTATTTACGATATAAGAGGTCGGTTAGTCCACACCTTACTGAGAGTCCCACATCTGGGAGAAAACAAAGTACGAGCAACTGAACTCCAATATGGTTTTCAAATATAGTAGTTTTTCCAGTTCAAATAAACTGAACAAAAATGTTGTGTCATTTACCATGGACAAGTAATTAATTATTCAGGCCCAGGTAGAGAGATGGAAGTATTGTAACTCATGGGGTCTGCCCTCTGGAGCAAATCCAGTTATAAAGTATCTGAATCATAAAACCAGTCTCTGCAAAGTAAAATAATAAGGTCCGATATTTTATAGAAGATCTACATAAGAGGCAGTAAGTAGTGGTTAGGAATGAGAACGCTGGAGCTGGATGGACTGGGGTCAAGTCTTAATTGTGCCACGTACTGGCTTCAGGGTCTTAGACAAGGTTAATTTTCTCTTTGCCTCAGTTTCTTCACCTAAAATAGGGACAATAATAATAGGCTTGTTGTGAGGATTTGATGAGTTAATAAGTATAAAGAACTAAACAAAAAAAGTGTAAAGAACTTGGGATAGTGCTTAGCCTATCAATATTAGTGAACACCGACACTGTATGTTTAAAAATGATGTAGGGGCGCCTGGGTGGCTCAGTGGGTTAAAGCCTCTGCCTTCGGCTCAGGTCATGATCCCGGGGTCCTGGGATCGAGCCCTGCATCGGGCTCTCTGCTCCTTGGGGAGCCTGCTTCCTCCTCTCTCTGCCTGCCTCTCTGCCTACTTGTGATCTTTGTCAAATAAATAAATAAAAATCTAAAAATGATGTAAATCATTGATAGAGGTCATATATTTTGAATTACCTTTCAAATATTGATGACAAATACATACTGTTATATTCATATTAGGATCTTAATGTTTGAAGATAGACATTTTTGAAATGACTTGCCAAAGTTACGGTATAATCTTTGGGTATAAAACAAAACCAAACTAACTCGTCAGTGTGAGGATAAAAACTGTCAGACTAGTTTTTTGGTTTTGGGGTTTTATTTTTTTAAGATTTTATTTATTTATTTGACAGAGAGAGATCACAAGTAGGCAGAGAGGCAGGCAGAGAGAGAGAGGAGGAAGCAGGCTCCCTGATGAGCGCAGAGCCCGATGGGGGCTCAATCCCAGGACCCTGAGATCATGACCTGAGCCAAAGGCAGAGGCTTTAACCCACTGAGCAACCCAGGCGCCCCTGTCAGAATAGTTCTTTAACACAGTCTTGTTTAGCATTATTCAAATGACTGTTACACATTAGTCACTATAAAATATATATACAGTACAATTTTTTAGATTCTCAAGTAGCGTGATACATGGTATTAAAACCTCAAGAGCTGACTACCACTATGGCTATGTTAGATTTTTTTTTTTAATTACTTTAAAAACAGGGAAGGAAGGTCTTTTTCTTTGAAATGAACTAGAATATTGTGGTGATAGGAAATTCTCAAATAAGTTTCCTTTACTTCCTCTGTTTATTTACTTATTTTTAGTCAATAAATGTTTATTACATACTTCCTATATGTCAAGCACTGTACTAGCTGAAACGATATACAGGAGTTAATAAAACAGACTTAGTCACAGCCCTTTTTGGGAAGAGTCCAGTCCAGAGTTGAGATGAAAACTCAGGTAGTTACCAGAAATCTGAGGCCAGCATATCGACAGTGTAGTGGAGACGGTACCAAATTGGAGAGTTCATACTTAACTACTCGAAGACACGGGACTCCAGTGTTATTGCAACACTGTCCCAACCAAAGAAAGTACAGCCTTCATTATGATTAATATAGATAAGAGAAAGCATACAGTAAAGTATTTACTAGTAATTATGGATTTTTAGTTTATCATACAGAAAATTTTAGTATATCATATAGAAAAGATGACATAAACTAAAGGAGGAAATCACTCTAAAGTAACTAGAATATGTAAACATTCTTCAGGTTTTTAATGCTGAACCATTTAATCTGTGTTCCTTTTGGCAGAATATTTCCATTTGTAATTCACGTGTGCTCTCCTGAGTTTATATAATGTTAAGTAAGTAGAAGAGGTAAATAGACAAGGCAGAGTGAATACTAACCATGGAGTCCTTCATGTTGTGAACATTTGAACCCATGAGCTCTTAAAAGATAGATAGCTTTTTTTTTTTCAGTTCTGCTATTTTCCATGCTTTAGTAATTTGTTCTTTATATTCTGTCAGACTAACATGATAGGAAAATGTTAGCAAATTAAAGCCTCCTGATGTGTTAATAAATTACTCTTGCTTTGTTCCCATGCTTCATTGAATTTCTTAATAGGAACTTCTTACAAATGGGCTAGAAACTCAAAACTATCCTGTAGAAAAATCATTAATAAACAATATTTTAATGTATGAAAATATGTCATATTATACACCTAACAGGAAAGTGACATTTGAAGTATAATAATATAATTGGAAGGACAAACTATTAATAATGAAATATTATGTAATGAGATGACCACTAAGAAGCACATGAAATTCTTGTAGGTATAATCAGTACTACAGAAAGAAATTTTTTTTTTTTAAACTCATAGGTAGATTTTTTTTTTTTAGATTTTTTATTTATTTATTTGACAGAGAGAGATCACAAGTAGGCAGAGAGGCAGAGAGAGAGGAGGAAGCAGGCTCCCCGCTGAGCAGAGAGCCCGATGTGGGACTCGATCCCAGGACCCTGAGATCATGACCCGAGCCGAAGGCAGTGGCCCAACCCACTGAGCCACCCAGGCGCCCCCAGAAAGAAATTTTTAATGGAAAGTTTGTTAATCTTCAGAAGCTCAAGCAAGAATTTTAAATATCTGAATGATGTTATTAACCAGGAACCCTCTAAAAGATTTCTAAGAGCAAAAGAAGTTGTTCCTAAGCAAAGATTGTGACCTATGGAATAATTTCTAGTAATGAATAATTCTAGAATTTGTTTCATTAAACAACATTTGAAGCCCCAAATAATTTTTATGTTCTCAAATCTTTAGAATCTATTCTTTATTCGAAAGAATAAAAAATTAAGAAGCTTTGAAATATACAATAAATAAAATATACAATCCTAAAAAATGTCAAAATATTTTCATCTTTATATCCCTACACGACATTGGCTTCATGAAATTCTATGTCATCAGTTAGAACTTGTGGACAGTATAGAAGTAAAACAGGTGTTTCAGTTCCAGACCTCACATCATACAACCCAATGAAAGAGCGAGCATCTCACCAAAGTCAAGCTCACGGAAGAGAGAAAAACTTTTCTTTTTTAGAAACCCCAAAAATGCCTCCTAGTGTGTCATTGATGCTGCTTAACAGCAGTAGAATATGTTCACTGGAGATGAGATAAGCCAATTATTTCCCATGGTTGGAGTCAGTGGTCGTCAGGATCACACCAGACACCTGTCAAAGAAGGATGGGCTGAGAGTTGACCAAAGGAAATTTGGGTTTCTGTTTCCTAAAGAAAGGGGACTGAGTTGTGGTCAGCAAACAACTCTCTGTTATAAAGTGAAAAATAGTGTATCTGAGAGCTTCTTCTTTCCAATTTCTATAATCTAGAGAATAGCAAATAAATTACAGGCTTATATGCACATAACTACTTCATAAAAGGAGCTTTGCAAGGTGCTAAGAAGACTTTAAAATATAGTCCTAACCCTCAAGGAATAGTCACTGGTTATGAGGGAAAAATAGCCGATAGGCAGTAGCTTTTTATTACATACATACAAGTTTAATATATGAATATTAGGTGGAATCAGAGATAAATTTGCCAAAAAGCTCATGAAGCTTAAACTTCAAAGCCCCTCAAGCTTCAGGGGCTTCTTACAGCTTGTCCCTCATTTTATGTTCACAGTCCTGGTTTATTCTCTTAGAGAGCCCCTCTTAGAGAGAGCTCTGTGAACTTCTTTCTCCTCTTCTTTAACATAGCACAGTAGTACTTACATAACACGGTTTCTGAAAGACTTAAATGCGCTAATGTAGGAAAGGCACCTAGTGGCACGAGCCTAGTGGCTCGCTAGTGGCATTCAGTGACTGGGAGCTACAAAGCCAGTTTCCGTGACTGTCAGTTGAGGGTTCACTGTTGTTTGTGCAACTGAAAAAATATAGGGAAAGATTGCTTGATTTAATTTTGCTCTAATAAAATAAAAAGCAATACCTTTTAATAAAATATAAAGTCACATTTTCATGCAATAAGTAATTGCTTTTGCATCTCTTTAAATTGTCAACTTCTCCGAACTATAAACATCGAGATGCTGAAGTTAAATATTTATTGAAACTTGAGAGGCACATTTATTTAGACTAAACTATTTTATTATATTTATAATATTCATGTTCTTTCCTTAACCCAGTTCAGTGAATGAAGAGCACAGGAACAATGAAAATTCTTTATCAGTAGAATTTACTGGATCCCTCATTTGATTAGGCCTCAGACTTTCAAGTTTTATTTATTACATGTACAGGTTAGAGGTTGTGTTTCTCGTTTGGCATGATGGACAGCAAATGAAACAATATGTCATTGACTTATCTCTTCAATATTCAACCAGCAGTGGGTGTAGACAATTTTCCCCTCCATGTATCGAGATTTTCCTTATGGAGATGTGACCTCGTGGTGAAATGTATCTTAAAACATGATACACACCAGTGCTTGAGTTATTTACATATACTCATATGAACTTTGCTCTTAAATTACAGTGGTTACAAGACTTTGACGTGAAGCGCAGCCTCTGCTCATTAAAGTGTAAATGGAATTTTCCTATTTCCCAGTCATGCCCTCTGATAAATGAAATAGTTTCATCACAAAGCCAAGTCCTGCTAATATTGACATGAGCGTAAGACATCACACACACACCCATTCACTGAGTGGAAAAAATATATTTTGTTAACACAGGAGTTGTTTGACTGACAGATGATGATAAGCATAACCATTTTCCCAAATTATTATGCCACTTAAAAAAAGGAAGTGATAATGCCTTGAGGCTTTGAAATGTGAGAATGCAAATGGAGGCACTGAAGTGTGAATACTCTTCAGCCATCCACCCCTGATACTACTGCCAAATGTCTATATACCACATAGAGAAGGGTGTGCGTCGTTAAGGTGGGGAGTGCTCGATTCAGCAATGTGGTGCAAGTTTCTGCAGTTATTTTGTCTTTCTTTTTCATCTTCGGCTAACAGTATCTAAAATGAAATTCATTCTATATACCCTAGTATAACAATCTCCCTAATGCTTGGGTTTTAACAATAGCGTGTGAAGAATGGGCAAAATGATTAAGTGTATTAGTAGCTGACTATGATGATAGAAAACCTGGTAGAAGACAAATTATTCTATACCATCTGCCAAAAAGCCTACTGCCAAATTTGAAATATTCTAAATATATGCTGAATGTCCCCTTAACATACAACCCAACCTGAAAACTGTTTTTGTTAGACTTGCTTATATTGAAATTTTGAATACAGAATATTGATTGGCAATATTTGAATACTGTCTTAAACTCATGGAACAAGCCAAGACGAGGGTCCAGCTTGGGGGGGGGAATGCAAAAAGGTACCAATTTCAAAATTGGATTTCTTGAAGTAGATAATTTTATTCATTTATTTGTTCTTTCCTTACACAAACCTTTATTCCACATCTGTGTTTGCCGGGTACAGGAGATAAAAAGACAGTAAGAACTGGTCCATGCTCTTAAGGGTTTACAAGTCATGTTTGGTTTACCTGGTGGCATATTAAGTTCTTTTCCTTCTAATTGAAAGGAAAAAAACCAAGTGTAGACAAAGAGCAGAGCTGGTTCATAGACACTGTGGTAACCAGAAAGAGCGAGGTGCTCTTTGTTTTTATCTCCACTGTTTGTTGGAGATATGTAATAGGGCATTTTGAGGATTTACACAGAAGTCCCAAACTGGTCGCCTGCTCTGCCTGGTCCTCCCTTAGAGTCTCTTTTCTAGTTCTTTCCCATTTAGCCAATTGTTCTACCCTTTCAGAGAGAGAGAAAGAGAGAGAGAGAATACTACGGCCCATACTACTTTCAAAACTTGAAGCTGTCAGGGTGCCCGGCTGGCTCCCAGTATTGGTACTACTTGAGACTCTTGATGTCAGGGTCATGAGTTTGAGCCCCATGTTAGGTGAAAGATTACTTAGAAAGAAAGGAGGAAAGAAAGAGAGAGGGGGAGAGGAAGGAAGGGAGGGAAGAAGAAAGAAAAGGGAAAGGGAAGGAAAGGGGAAGGGAAAAAGAAAAGAGGGAGAGAGAGAAAGAGACAGAGGGGCAGGGAGGGAGGAAGGACGGAAAAGAGAGAGAAAGAAAGAAATTTTTAAAAGAAAGGAAAACTTTAAGCTGTTAGAGGAGGAGCTGGAAACAATAGGAGCGTTTCTGTAGTGTCTGCTCTTAGATACTACCTACAGAGAAGGAAAGAGAGCTTGCTTGTGCACTTTGGTGTCACATCTCAAGTACAGCAGCATCAAGGCAAACCTAGGCCAGAGTCCGTCTCCTTTAACCTTTCTTTCCAGCTGAAACAGGAGATCCAGTGGAGATGATCTTGAAACTCCTCAACAGGCTCATCATTGTACTACTTAATATTTAGAAAGCTTTTAGAACTGACACATGAAGATTTAAGGTACTTAATTATACGTCCATTACTTTTATGTCAAAACTGGTTACTTTTCACTAAAATATTTAAAACTGATTTTCTTAGGAATTATCCTGGGACAGTGATAACACCAGCCAGTTACTGACAGGTACTTATTATATAGCCAGGCACCCTGCTAAGCATCTTCCATAGATCTTCTCATTTTATCTTCACAACATTAGGATGAATTGCACGGGCTTTGTAAGTTGCATTTCCTTTCATTTGTTACCTATTATTTCTCTATAGTAGGGAAGTAGAATATACTTTAAGAAAATACACACACAACCAAACTACAGTGATTAGTTCATCTTCTAGGTGCCCTCCACCTTTTCTAAATGCCCTGCACTATGGATAGCCATGTGATAGAAGCAGAGGATGCAAAGAAATGTACCAAGTCAGCGATTCTTTACCTCCAAAGGCTTCAGTCCTACATGGAACAGACATACCTGTGAATATGCTAATACGTCATGCTCATCAAAATTCAACTTTGGCTCAAAGTCTGCTTCCCCATAATGTAACTAGTCATTTTATTTACCCTATGAAAAAATATGAAAAGAATTGCACTCAAAGATAGCCAGCAAAGTATAAATCTTAACACTGACTTTTATTAACACTTCATTACTTCAGGTTCCATTTTTTATGCATGTATGTGGGAATTATATGGTGATTAGCTGAAGTTCACCTGATGATGCCATTCTGTGCATAAAATTGCAAAGGGGGACTTTGTCTGTTTCAGATAACAACCTTTCTGGGGCCCCTGGGTGGCTCAGTAGGTTAAGGGTCTGCCTTCAGGTTGGGTCATGATCCCAGGCTCCTGGGATCAAGTCCCTCATCAGGCTTCCTGCTCATTGGGGAGCCTGTTTCTCCTTCTCTCTCTCTGATCTCTCAGGGTAGTGAGATCAAGCCCCACATCAGGCTCTGCACTGAGTGTGGAGCCTACTTGAGATTCTCTTTCCCTATCGCTCTGCCCCTCCCGACCTACACACACTCTCTCTTCCTCTTTTTCTAAACAAAACAAAACAAAACAAAACAAAAAACCCTAAAATTTATAAAAGTTTAAATGTTCATATTTGAAAGATTTTTCTGGGTCCTATAACTGAGAAAAGCCCTTAACATTCTATATGCAGGATAAACCAAATTCTTTTTTTTTTTTTTTTAAGATTTTATTTATTTATTTATTTATTTAGCGAGGGGGAGACAGAGAGAGAGAGAGAAAATGAGCCAGGGAGAGGGACAGGTAGAGGCAACTAATTTTATAATTTTATGTTTTATGTATATTCTTCAAAATTTTACTCTGAATAGTTAGCAAAAGTATATTACTTATGTACTCGGAATTTTTAGAAAGCGTGATAATACTATTTTTATAAAGTCATTGATAAGACTACGGTGTTGATATTGCTATGATGCTAATAGCTTTTTTCAACCTAGTACTCATAACAATGATTTAATATTACCTGTAACCCATTCTCCACAAAACTATTGGAGTTACCTTTTTTTTTTTTAAGATTTTATTTATTTATTTGACAGATCACAAGTAGGCAGAGAAGCAAGCAGAGAGAGAGAAAGAGGAGGAGGAGGCAGGCTCCCTGCCAAGCAGAGAGCCTGATGCAGGGCTCTATCCCAGGACCCGGGGTTCATGACCGAAGCGGAAGGCAGAGGCTTTAACTCACTGAGCCACCCAGGCACCCCTGGAGTTACCTTTTTAAAGCTTAACTCAGATCTTGGTTATCTTCTGCTTAAAAGCATTCAGTGACTCTCCCCTTCACTTACCATCAAATTTTCATTTATAGTTTATTTCCCTGATCTGCAAAACCATATGATATGCCTTTACCTATTTTCTCATGTCATCTCCTAATCCCTTCCTCTCGTCTACTGTGCTTCAGTCACACTCTCTTTCTGTTCCCTGAGCCTGGTAGGCCTCTACGAAGCCTTTGTACTAGCTTTTCCTCTGTCTTGAATTCTCTCATTTCTGAACTGCATATAATCTCTGCCCTAGAGGTTCTCCTTGGGAGATGCCGTCTGTATCGCCCAGTCACTACTGTCCCATTCTGTTTTGCCGGTAGAGCACTTACCTCTGGTATTTTTCGCATTTACCTAATTGTTTATTTAGATTCCCTCTGTCTTTGTCTCTAAAGGCGTGCGCGCGCCCATACGCACACAAACGCGCGCGCGCGCACACACACACACACACACACACACACACACACACACACAGGAAGCATCATGAGAACAGCAACCTCATTTATCTTATTGTAAGGCCTAGAGTAATTACTGACACATAGTAGGCACTCGATATTTATTGAATGAGTTTACCTGGGAGTTTTTTTTCAAATCAGCCTTTTCAATTAGATGCATAGTATGCAGTAGTATGAGTATATCATCACTTATTTAACTAGTGCCTTACTGGATTAGACTATTTCTAGTTTTGTGGGGAGTTTCTGTTTTCATTTTGTTTTGCCATTTTGAGAAATGTTGCAAGAAATATAAATATCCTTGTATCTGATTCTTTCCATATTATAAATTTCTTGAAGTGGAATGATTGGATCAAAAGCAAGTGTATATTTTTAAAAAAATATTACCACTTTGCCCCATGAGAAATGTATACCAATTTATATTCCCACCAACAGTATTATGGCATATCATGTTTTGCTATTTCCTGGCCAACACTGAGTATTGTGAAACTTAATTTTTGACAACCTAATGAATAAAACTCGTTTTTATTTGACATTTTAAAACTTGCCATGTACTTCTGACTTTTAACTATAAGGAAAGAAAATCAACTTAAACTGGCTGTAATTTAAAAACAAATTTTTTATTGGCCCACATAACTTAGAAATCAGGGATTGGTTTGTTCAGGAAACTCACCAGTGTCATAGGATGCTGCATCTCTGGTATTTTTCCTTTCCATTTTTCGTTTCCATGAAAAATGGTATTTTTCATTTTCAGACAGGCTTCACTATGTTATAGTAGTGATGCCTTTCTAATTCCAATAGAAAAAGAGAAAGCTTCTTTCCCAGAGAGTCTCAGCAGAGTTTCATTGGAGTAACTTGAATCATCTGCCCATTTCTCTACTAATCTTGGTGGCCATGTGGATAGAATATGCTGATTGCCAAATCTGGATCACATGCCCACTGAGGGAATCAGGTAATGGAGTCAGCCCACCTGAACCAGATATACCAAGAGTAGGGAAGGAGTGGTTCATAAAGGAAGAAAGAGTAATGTATGGTGAACAGAAAAAGAATAGCTATCCATTATATTGGATATAATTATATTGTGTGAGCTAGTGCTATTTTTCCTACATATATTGAAGATTTGCTTTTGTAAATTGCCTGTTCATCTCACTTGCTCATTTATTCAACTAGATTATTCATTAGTTTCTTACTGATTTGTGAGAGCTCACTTTTTAAGGAAACTAGCCCTTTATCATGTACGCTATAAATATTTTTCACTTTGTTATTTGTCTTTTGATTTTGCCTAAAATTTTTGTTTGAAGCTTCCTTATTGAAATTTAAATGTTATATCATCAGGGACACCCATGTAGCTCAGTCAGTTAAGTGTCCAACTCTTGATTTTGGCTCAGGTCATGATCTCAGGCTTCACACTAGGTGTGGAGCCTGCTTGAGGTTCTCTCTCTCCTTCTCCCTCAGCCCCTCGTCCTCCACGAAATTGATTACATACTTAATTAATCTTATATAATCAGATCGTTCTATCTTCATTCATTCAGCATTTATTACATACCTGAAAAGAGCCAAGTAGTGTATCAAGTGCTCCGAACATAGAAATGAGTAAAAGCCATTGCCTTGAGGGGCTAGCCTACTGGTAAAAGGAAGTTATAGATTTGCCTATTACCAGAGAGTGTCATGTAGGGCTTCACAGATGAAATTTGAGCTGCTATGAGAAGAATACACTGAAATTCTCTGGTCAGATAAGAAGAGAGGCAGGGAATTTCCTTGAGCACAGAAGCATGTGTGGGTATGATTTCTATGTTGTCCTGAGAATTTTAAGAATGATGATACATATATATAGCTCATGACTGAAAAAAAAAAAAGAAAGGACAAGAATTCTTAAAGCCTCTTCTTTGGGATTCTTTGGAATCTTTGGATTCTTTGGGAATCTTTGGATTCCCAAGCCCTTGGTTATTATAATGAAAGATAACAAGATAGCTTCAATATGTTAGAAGCTCAGATGTGTTGAGAGTATTGAGATGAAGTCAAACAGATCAATCAGCTATATCCCGCTCCCAGCTGTATCTGGCACAAAGCTTCAGCTGGTTCTGCAAAACGTAGAGCCTCTGACTAGCAGTGCAATCTTGACTGGACGTTTCTTCATTGTTCTCATCTATACTGTGAGGGAGCTGGACTTGCAGGCCTGTAGGGTGGACTCCAATTTCTGAAGATCCATGATGGTTTAGGAATTAAGTACGTGGTTATAGAAGAAAAAAACGACATCAAGATCAGAATTTCCTATTTCGCCATGAAATGGCACTGCAGTGTTGTGGAAAGAGTAGAGACCCACGTACCTGTTTCCTTCTTATGAAATTAGGTTCAGAATGAATGCCTTGCCCACCTCAAGACTTACAAAAATCAATCCAGAAAATGGATGTGAAAACAGTATCTGTTATAAGTATGTAGTACCATCAGCATTTGCAGCAGAGAAACACTAGCAATAATGAGCTCACAAACATTTTATATATGTAAGTAGAATCCTAATACCATCAACATAGTGAGCATTTTCAAGTTTTTTTTGAAATACCAGAATTGTTTTATTAATATTACTTTAATTGGACCTCTGATTCCTCTTGAAAACCTTTTTTAGTCTTAGAAATTATAATCTATTTTAATGGCATTGACTGCACCTCAAGTCAGTCCACATTTATTTTTGGTTTCTTTATTTATTCAAATAATCCAGCTATGTGCCCAGACTTTCACATCCCCTAAAGTTCTTTGAATGCTTCATAAAGTACCATTTACCCAATTAGTATTTTTTATTTAAATCGTCTTTGTTGTTTTCACCTCTTTAATTTATATACCTATCCCATAAAATGCACTTGATAAAACTTGTAAGGTTTCATGAAAGAGAATCGTGTTGATCAATCAAGACTAAGAGAACAGAAAAGGAAGGAAAATAGGAAAATATAATCAAAGAAAAAGTTCACACTCAGAAATGCATACCATAAGGATTCTAACCAGAACTTTTCAAGGATCCCTAGTGCTATGGCCATATATATATATATATATATATATATATATATATATATATAGTTATTATGAAAACAAAAAATGATGAGGATCTAGTAAAAATAAAAAATGGTAAACACTGGAGTGAACAAGATTAACTAATTCTGTTTATAACATTTCTCAGAGCCTTTCATAATGTAAATCTCCATGAGTATCTGTCAGGATCTTTGTTCCATATAATAAAGACACAGTTTTTTTGCTTTTTGTTTGTTTTTTTGTTTTCAGGAAAACAAAGCTTTTTGTGGTACTTAAGACAGAGACAAATTTCTCTCTTTAATATTCAAACAGGGGAAATTGAGTAATAAAGTAGAGAATATCCTCAACACTGATTCTTCGATAAATTCTGTTGCTTCATGTAGACGTGGTAATGTTAGTATGTATGATTTTCCATCAATTTTATATTGAAAATAGTTATTTTGGAAGCTACGTAGGCTTTGTAGTAGTTTGAGAAACTGAATTATAATAAAAATGCTACATAGGTGGAATTTTTGTTTTTAATTTTTGCCTTGTTATCTGCATTATTTTATTTCTTAGTGTCAAGTCATGGCATACAAACCAACAAAAACAAAATCATAATACATCTAATAGCAAGTTCGAAACTTTCAGGTAAACCTTTTCATCTGGGAACACTTAAAAAGCATAGAGGTGGCTGTTCCTAAAAGCCTACTCTTTGAGAGAAAACTGGTAATCATTACTATGGTAATGAGGGTAAAAATTGGAAAAGATTACAAAATAAGCTTCTACATTTTATTAAGCAGAGTTTTACTGTTTCGCCGGATTTCCTACCTTATTCGTTTGCTATATCCAAATGGCTTTGACACTGCATTATTTGCTCAAATTTTAAAAGGATAACAAACACAACCATATCAGTTTATACACAGGATAAGTAGATCACTATAGCCAGGTAGATGATAGATGGACAGGTAGACAGGGGGCAGATAAATAGATAGATATTGTATGTTTGGATCCCATAAGAAAATATATCATCTGTGATGATATTTTTGTTTTTCAGACATTTTCAAGCATTTTGCCTTCAGATGATTTATTGCTTCCTGATTACTAGAGCAAAATAATAGAAAAATAATAAGTACAAACTAGATCATTTACATCTTGTTATATACAAAATTAGTTTCTAAATGTATTAGATAAAAATTCAAAATTGGAAATTCATTTTAAGAAGTTTACTAATGGAGGCATGTGTATACTTTAATACTGTGCAACTGTTTCCTACAAAGTATTACTCTCTGTCAAACACTCCAAAACAATGACTTTGATGAAACTCAAGTAAAATAAAAAGTGTAAATATTTACTTTATCCTTTTTCTGGTAGTTGATGAGAAGCTGGAAAAGATTAAAGGGAGGACTTGTTCCTTTTTTAAGAAAATTTGTGTGAACAAACAAAAAATCAGATAAGGTCAGTCCTTACCTATTGGAAGCCATTTTATGCATGTGAAAGACCCATTAGCCTATTCAAGAGAGAACAAAGTATTAAACATTTTAAATGCTTTGAAAAAATAGTCTTTTAATATTGAGAAAGAAAAACAGATGTCTGCACATTTAGAAAGTATAAGATATGTTGGCTCTCTTAAATGAAAAACTATTTTAATTCAGGAACAGCTCACATTCCTTCTACTATGGTAACTATCCTTTTACCAAAAATTACTTATATATTTGTTTTAAGTGTTATTAATATTCTATGTGATATTTAATGAAATTATATTGCCTTTTGATATCTATGCAAAAAGATTTGAGAGATGAACAGTGAAATTTAATGTAGAATAAAATGTAAGCCTTAGAATATTTAAAAAGTATATTTAAACCAAAGTTCTTAAACATTTTTAAATACTTAAATTAAACATTTTCAAAAATTTTTAAAAATAATTAAATTGTTTAGTCTTTGTTAAGTCATAATTAAGTTAAAGAAAAATGAGCGTAGTTTACAAATAATTTTAGTATTAAAGATAAGAGCCCTTGCAAATAAGAGTTTATTATGGAAATTCTAACAGACCTTTAACTGCTGACATCATTGTGTTATTTGAATTAGTCCCATAGGACCAAAAGAAAAAGCTTACAAACAATTTATAAATGAATCTTTCTCTCTTGTGTAACATTATTTGTCCCATTGAAACACTAATTTTCTACTACTTCTCTTGTTAAAATTAAGCCCTGGGGGAAACTTCATAGTTAACTAGTAATATTAAATTTTGAATAAAGGAGTTCTATATTATACTTAGTGTTCATCTTGTTTTCTCTATAAATATTTATATATAATAGTATGCATCCTAAAGCAAAATAACGTAGCTATTAGGTATCATGAGAATGGACTCCATGTCCCATAAACCAAAATCAAGAAATTGAAGCTAAAACAGTTTCTTATTCGAAATCATGAGGACTATATGCTAGAAATTCTTTTAATAATTAGGTAGGTGTGCTAAGAAGTTTGAGGCAATGATCCAATTAACCCACACTTTTTTGAGGGGGGAAAAATCTATGTATATTGTATCCTGAGCATTTTACTGTATGCTCCACTCTAGGGATTAATGTCATCATTGGGATGATAGGAAGGTCTTAGTGGCTTTACAAAATGCTTTCTAGGAAATTGGGAATTGTCTGGATTATTTTCATCAGCCTTAGGTTTGTAGTTTCACTTAATAAAGAAGATGTATGCGCCATTTTTATAATAAAAAAATGGAACCAGCATTCCAACAGGGTTTCCGTGTGGGTGATTATTATCTTTCGCACTGTGAGTGGCCCTCTGGTAAAAGGAGGTTTTCTCTAATACGGTTGTCACATGGTCAACTGCTTCACTTCTCCTCCTTGGATTTCCTATGATCAAGCTAAACGTTCATTATGGTTATTACTAAGTAGGCAGGACAATGACAGTAAAAGTTTTGGTTTTGCCTTGACAGTTTAAACTGGATCATCCTAGTAATCCAGTTTACTGAAACTTTTAGTAAAATCCAGAAACTTCGCAAAATTCAGAGACGTCTCTTCCTGAGAGATTTTTGACATGTGTCATGATCCATAATTAATATTAAAATCAAATTTGATAAAATATAATACAAAATTTTGTATGCTCTAGGGTTAAAATGAATTAACAGTAAGTACTTTTAGCATAAAGAGTTATAGCATGCTTAATATAACTGTATTAAGTGAAATGCTTCTTTTCTCTTCTTACAGCCAATCGGTGCTTTGAACCCAAAGAGAGCTGTATTTTATGCAGAGCGTTATGAGACATGGGAAGATGATCAAAGCCCCCCCTACCATTATAATACGCACTACTCAACAGCAACATCTACTTTATCCTGGCTTGTTCGAATTGTGAGTCTCTTCATTTCTTCATTAAGTTACTATACCTGTTATTTGTTTTAAACAAAGATTAGAGGCCAGTGAAGTAGAAACGAGATTTCAAACTCTAGTAAAACCTGAATCCTTTTTTTTTTTTTTAATGAGTTTTCTCATTTACAAAACAGGGTTAGGAAGATAGATTATTGTGAGCTACTTAAGCCTAAACCAGTTATAAAGGGAACCAGACTCTTGGAGTGCATCCATAATGTCCCGTTTCTTTTTTTCACCGATGGTCGCAAGCTGGCTCTCTTCCCTGGCCCTCTCCAGCTTGCTTCTTGGGCAGTATGCTTTAAGAACAGTTTCTAAATGTTTTGAAGACTTTCTCTTTCTCCTAACACATTCGGATCTCTCTGATCTTTCAAATACAAGTATACATCCATATGTACACACATACGTGCATACATACGTACACACACAGACACACACACAGACATGCTTCCTTGCACCCTGGCTGAACCTGCAGTTACTTTCCAGTTCTCTTCCTTCAGAGCCACATGTCAGCACAGCCTCCACTAAACTGCACTGTCCTGTGCTCCTCTCTGCTTTATCACCTCCCATTCAATCTTTAGCCGGGCTGATTTAGGTTCCACACCCACCCCTTTACTGAACTGTTTTTGCGGAAGTCACAAGTGACGGGGCTAGAACTTCCCATTTCTTACCACAGTGTATTTGAAGCTTTTGGCACCATTCCTTACTCTCTCCTTCTTAAAATTCTTCCCTCTCAAGGTGCCTGGGTGGCTCAGTTGATTAAGTGTTTGCGTTTGGCTCAGGTCATGATCCCAGGGTCCTAAGATGGAGTCCCTCCCTCATCAGGCTCCCTCTCAGTTGGGAGCCTGCTTCTCCCTCTCCCATTCCCAACACTTGTGTTCTCTCTCTCTCTCTCAAAGAAAGAAATAAAATCTTGAAAAAAAATTCTTCCTTCTCATGACTTCTCAGACAGTATCCTCTCTTGGTTCATTTCCTGTCATCTTAACTGCCCTACTCAGTCTCATGCTCAGATTGTTTTTTTTTTTTTTCCCTCGATGTTTGTGTGCCCCAGGATTTTTCTGTATTCTTTATCTGGGCTATGCCATTTAATTATAAGCTAACGCCATCCAGCTTCTGTCTTCATTGCAAGCGTTTTTCTTGGGCTCCCAGCTTTTATTCTCATTTTATTTTTATTTCCAAAAGTGCCTACTGGATATTTCTACCTAAACACCTCCTAAGACCATGTACACAATTTCCAAAAATGAACTCATCTTTGGTTCTTCCTGCATTTCCAATCTAAATAAATGGTGTGATCATTCACCCAGTTGCCTGATCTAGATATTTTCTCTATTTTACCAGCCCGTTATTTTACCAGTCAGACATCGCATCAGCTAGATTTTACCAGCTAAGTATGTCTGCAATCTGTCCCCTTGCTCTATTAACTCTGGCATTTCCTTAGTTTAGGTTCCCATTTTTCTCATCTAGATGAGAAAAATGCCCTTAACAAATCTTCTTGCCTTTAGTCTTTAGTCTTGCTTTCTTCAAACCAGTCTAGTTAAGAACAGTTACTGGAGTCAGATGGTCTGAATTTTTTTTTTCTATAAGCAACTGAGGAGTATTATAGAATGTTAAACCAAATCTATAAATCAGGGCAATCAACAATGTCTTCTCCCCTTACCAAAATATACCTTAGACCACTCTGTTTCATGAGGCTGATTTTACCTCAGAAACACATAGATAGAGTACATGAAAATGTGTGTATGTGAGACCACATTTTATATTTTCCAAGATTTTTTTTTCCTCTACCTAACTGACAGCTTTAGTTCGGAGGTCCTTCTCAAATATTCTTTCTGTTATGGGGACAAATTGACTTAAAACAAATAAAGTGTGAGTATCTTTTAAGTAACTTTTAAATCACTGAAAGGTAATATGTTATAAACAATTACTGTTATTACAGTAAAAGATTTGTCAGAGTTGTGACTCAGTTTAACTGAACAGAAATTTTATATTTTTATCATCTTAAAGCAGTACAAGTAGTTTTAAAAAGTTTAGATCTAACTAGCCTATTAGAAAATAAGCCCAAGTCTTATTTTAAAAATAACCTCTGTAATTATAAACTAAAAGAAAATACATAAAACTTTCTTTTTTAGACCGAAGTTATTAGTCTGATCTGTCCACAAGTTCACCTTAATTACACGAGCTTAGATTCTTTTATAAAAATGTTTCTGAGCTAATGTTTCTTAAGAAAATTTTTTAACTCTAACACTTTTAAAGAATAAGAATTTCTATTTTTGTTAATTTTTGAGGAATATAAGATTTAAATAGGTCCCTGGTTACCCCTATAAACCAATCAGAACAGAGCACTTTAGTTTATGGGTTGTAATAATTTTTTAAATACTCTCCAGATGTAGGAAAATACTTCACACTAACACAGGAGTTAAAAGCTTTTCTGAATTACAGACACACTGGTATATTGAGAACTTATAGCTGCTATCCTGTAATATCAGCCACAGGCCAAAACAAAACACAGAAGACAAAAAATTACCATTCACGATCTCAAGGAGCTGGTGTCCTTTACAATGGACATAAAATATCTTCTTATTTGATTTGGGCTCACAAATAGGCAGACAAGAAAACAAAAAGACTAATAAATTCTCTGATCACCAAATGGTGAGATCATAAAACCAAATTCTGGGTCATTACCACCACCAATGGGAAATGCGTGATTAGTAGTGCATGTTATAAATGTTATAAACAACAAAATGAGCAGAAGGGATTTAAAAAAAAAAAAGCCTAGAGAAAAAGAGTGTCAGTAAAGTTCAAGTTATATTTGCTGCCCAGAATTCACTCTATAGGGCAAGGAAAGACATACCCAGGCTTACACTGCCTTTTAGATATACTTCCTACTCAGCCCAGGCTATTTGGTGACATAGAGTTCATGCTCAAAGGGACTTCCAAAACTGTTAGAGAAGGAAATTTTTAGAAAGCACTGAAGCCAGAGATACTCATCTTGGGAGGCCTTTTCACATCAAGGATGTCTTTGGGTTCCATCAAGGACAATCATTGCTAGTGAACCATGGCCATCGGGAGAGTGAGACACCTCTTATTTTGGTGATTTAAAAAAAAAAAAATGTCCAAAATCATTTCAGAAAGAACATTATCATAAAACTGGATTGTTTGAGAATTAATTGAGAGTATATATGTGATAACATTTTGACATATATAAGTTGATATTCAATGGTTTATGTGTAATCAAATTAGTCTGAAGTCAGATTTATTACTTACTTATGTGAGTCCATAAAAATACTTGCTATTAGGCTACCTGGGTAGCTCAGTCGGTTGAGCATCTAAATCTTGGTTTTAGCTTAGGTCATAATCTCAGTGTCCTGGAGCTGAGCCTGTGTCAGGCTCTGCACTCAACAGGGAGTCTGCTTGAGGGTTCCCCCTTCCCCCCGCCACCTGCCCCTCCCCCCAACTTGCACATGCATGTGTGCACTCCCTCAGAAATAAATAAATAAATCTGTAAAAAAATACTTGCTAGCAACAGCTTGATTTAAGACTTGTGTATCCCTGATAAAGTTAAATTCTTTCTCAAATCATAAATCACAATTCATCCTTAAGTTGATTTATTATTCCAGTGAAATGGAGTACAAATTTGAATCAGTAAAAGAATATGGCATAAATTCTGTTCTTATTTATTCTATAAATCCCTTTCAGTATTATCTATAACAGTGCTGCACAATAGAAATAAAATGCTAGCCACTTACATAATCTAAAATTTCTAGTAGCCACATTTAAGAGTAAAAAAAAAAAGGTGGAATTAATATTAATACATGTATTTGTTAACCCAGTATATTCAGAATGTTATACTTTTTTTTTTAAGACTTTCTTTATTTATTTGAAAGACAGAGATCACAAGTAGGCAGAGAGGCAGGCAGAGAGAGAGGAAGGGAAGCAGACTCCCTGCTGAGCAGAGAGCCCCGACACAGGGCTCGATCCCAGGACCCTGGGATCATGACCTGAGCCAAAAGCAGAGGCTTTAACCCACTGAGCCACCCAGGCACCCCAGAATGTTATACTTTTAACACATAACCGATATAAAATTTTTTGAAGATATATTCTACTCTTTTTTGGTTCTAAGTCTTTGAAATCCAGAATGTATTTTTATATTTATAGCACATTTGGTTCAAAGAAGCCATACTTCAGGTACTCAATAGTCACAGTGGCAAGTGGCTACTGTATTAGACAGAAAAGATCTATAGGATTGCTTTTATGGGGACTCATTTAGCCAACACATCTTGTGTCCTGCTGTTATAAATAAAAGTATCCCATTCTAATAGCTTACTAAGTGTTTAGCCTAATGGCCCAGGGAATTGTGATTTCCTCACTCCCATCCCATGGAGTTTATGAAGTAGAAAATGCATTAGAATTCATGTCACTTAGAATTTGTTCATAAAAACAAAATACAGAGTAAGTAAGTATTTGCCCTTTTAACTTTCAAGCCTTTTGCACCCAAAGTCATTAAACTCTCTATTAGTTTTACTCAATATATATAGTACCAACAATGATAATAACTGTTTTAAAATGTTAATCAACTACATAACTCATTTCTTTTAATTAAAAATATTATTTTAGACAAACTACCAGTGAAATCACTCATCTGAATTATAAGATTCTGAAAAGGCTGATTCCTTGGTAGCTGCCATTGGCAAATGATGAATGAAATATTAGAGGGGAGTTTGGAGTTTCTTCAGATATTAACTAGTATAAAAGGCACATTTTACTTGGAATGTTTTTACTTTAAATCTTACCCTGAATATATAGCATATAACATACACACAGAAGTAATTAAATCTTACCCTCTGACCTTTACATCCCTCAGCGACCTGTTCACCTTCCAAATACACTATATTCCACCGAACTATTCAAAACTCATTTGTCAAACATTTAATCATAATCTTTAAGGAAGTTAAATAGGTTGTGCAACAAAAGTTCATTTATAAATCAGTTGTGGAATTTGAGACTTTTAAAAATAAATTATGGGTTTTTTGGAAAGCCTACCCAAGAGTCTGAATCTTTAAAAATATGTGTTTGTAGTGAAAAAAATAGTAGAAACACTTCTGCAGGTATTATAATTAAAGCCCAAAGATAATGCTCCTGAATAAAATAGTGTTGTCATGTTTATCTTGAATACTGATGCTTACGGACAATGCAGATTTACTTAAAGATGAGGAATTCTGGTTTTTTATTATTTTTTAATTATTATATAAGTTTCAGGTATTATACAAGTTTCATCTTTCTTTATAATTTGACATCTGTGTTTGCTGCAAAATGATCACCACCCGCAGTCTAGTTACCATTCATTGCCACACAGTTGACCCTCTTCACCCACTTCAACCACTGCCCGAAGCTCTTCCCCTCAGAACCACTAGAGTCTGTTCCTTGTATCTACGAATTTGTTTTGTTTTACCCTTTTCATTTATGGTTTTGTGTGTGTGTGTGTGTGTGTGTGTGTGTGTGTGTGTTTTAGATTCCACATGAGTGAAATCATGCAATATTGTCTTACTCTATCTGATTTATTTTGCTTAGCATGTAATACACTTAGGGCCCATCCATACTATTACAAATGGGACGGTTTCATCCTTTTTCATCCTTTTATACAGTAGTGCTCTGTATAAATTCACCACAGCTTCTTTATCCATTCATCTATCAATGGACACTTAAGTTGTTTCCATATCTTGGTTATTGTAAATAATGCCACAATGAACATAGAGGTACATGTATCTTTTCAAAGTAGTCTCCTTGTAGTCCTTGGATAAATACCCAGAAATGAAAGAGCAGGGTTATATAGTAATTCTATCCCTAATTTCTTGAAGAATCTCCAACAGATAAGGAATTTTTAACCAAAAGCCTGGTTTAAAATAGGTATGTAGGTCAATTAAAAGAGACTTTTTGAAGATTCTGAAAGATACTTCTGGATTCCTTCAAAAGGAATGGGAGAAAACAAATTTCTGGATTAGGAATGCACAGTACAAATAATAGCTCCTCCATTTCCTAGAATATGACCCTGAATTTTCTCATATGTTAAAGAGAAATAATTATACCTACTCTAAAGGATAATCACAAGGATGAGTTAAATGAAATAATACAGGGCTGAGCACAGAAAATGTGCCCAGTCTTCTTCGTTCCCTTCCCTTTGATCTTTATTACGCTTCATGTCACTCCAAGATACACATTTTTCTTTGGTAGAATTGTGTTCCAAGCACTGCCTATCCCCCCCAAATAAAGGAAGGCAAAGAAGAAAAGCATAGCAGAGAGGGACTTAAAAGATTCTTATGAAATTACTCTGCAAATATAGAAGACAGAAGAATAGAGGAATTGAGCGAAGAGAAGAGGGGCAGGGAAGAAGGTTAGATTGCCCAAGATAGAGTTCATGGGTCTGTCATCATTGAAAGGCCAAAAAAGTTGTTAGTGTCCTCACAGGGGATAAGGTTCTGATAGAATGCAGTAGGACAGATACAACTACCCAGTGCAGGCCTGGTTGGTTGGGTTTTCTAGTACTAAGACAGGGCTGGAAGATACGAAGTGACCTTAGGGTAGATGTAATTAGAAGGAGGAGGTCCATCAGCCATTCATATGACAGAACCTAACAGGAAGCTCGTAAAATGCAACAAATGCCCACATTTTAATTTCTGAAATTTCTGTTTATTTTTTTTTTCATTTGTACATCTTGCAAACCAAAAGCTTTTCTGGTAGAATGATAAATTATCTAATATGCTAATGTACACACAGAAAATAGTTCAATCAGCATATGTTAAGTAAAAAAATACAGAAGTTTCTCAAGCATAATATAGCACTTAATTGTCTCTGTTAGTGAGGCGTGAGTCAAATGAAAAAAGAAAAGCCTTCCACTGTGCCTTGAAGGTAAGAAGGAGACACATGGAAAAAGGTAATCTCTACAGTAATCAGAGCTTGAAAGATCAATACTCACTTAGAAACAAATAGGTTATCAATTTCCATTCGTATTCTACCACTGTCGCAGCTGGAGGCCTTCAGGAATAATGAGAATATATGTCAGTAATGTAGTATGTGACCCTAAAACAGTTGTTAATCAGATCTTCTTAAAAGCTACTTAAAACTGTGAAATGTGGAATTCTTTCATCTTCTCCACCTTTGGGTGCCACCAGTTTCATAAACTTGATGACCAGAAGGAAAAATAATTCTTTAATTTCAGATTTCTTTGTACTATGCACACCTGTGCTATTTTTGGCATGCCTCTGTTAAGGTTGAAAACCAGGAAGGATTTTATAATTTAGGTCAGGATAGAGGTAGATCAGCTTTTACAGGCTGATGATAAAAAAAAAAAAAAAAAGTAAGGCTTTGCATGTATAAATGGGTCTTCACTCACATCTGTATAATAGGTTAAAAATTGTAGAGACAAGTGCCATTCTTCTAAATTAATCTCTGGCTACACCTGCAGAGAGAAAGAGGGGGAAAAAAAAAAAACCCATACCCAACATCAGCATCCTAGAGCAATGAAGAAGTGGATTCTGAAGTTATACCATTTTGGTCAAACAAGTAGTTAAAAACTGACAAAAACTATCTTACTCTTACCAAGGCATACCTAATCTCCCAACAGTAATTGTATGTTGAGGTGCATTCGAGAAACCTTTATTAAACACTGATTATGAGCCAAGCCAGGTACTTGGTGCTAAGGATACAGACATGGATAGGACCTAAGGCAGCACGCGTCTGGCCAGGTTGTCAGTCTGGCGTGAAGCCCAGCCCAGCAGTGGGGACTCGACACAGTACATAAACCTGTAGTCATTTTTATAACTGTGTCAGGTGAGACACTTCAAGCTTTCTCAATATTATTTAATTGTCTATAATGCCCATAATTATCCCGTAGGTGTTGTCCTTCCCAATTAGCATAGATGAAGGACCTGAAGCAGTTACTTAACACGAAACTTAAGGTTAAATAACTTGCCTAAAAGAGGTTAATGGTTTGTTCCACCAAGATTCCAACTTACATCTGTCATATTTCATTCAATTTGCCATTTACTACTTTTAGCATGGTTTTTACCCCCACTTGAACTTTGTGCCATGATATGCCACATTAATTACATAATGTTTATTAGTTAGCTAAAAAATCTGCAAAGCAAATTGATTAGTGAAGGACATCTCATAAGATTTTTCTTCCTAACTTAATTTCAGTGACATCTATTTGTCTTTCATATCACTTAAAATCTTAGACAGCAATATGGGCTTCCTGGATGCAGATCTGATTTTCAGGAGAATCAGTAATACAGACCTTCTCCATATATTGTTATATCATTCTTCATCCTATCTCTTTAATCACACCTTACTGTCATCTGATAGTGAACATAAAAAATTGGTGATCTGTTACCAACTTTTAACACTGATGTCCAGCCACACTAAATTTCAGGAAGAGACTGAGGAAGATGAATGGTTATGCCTGTTGGCCAGCAGCTGGCCCTTACAGCCAATGACAACCAGAAAAGTTTGAAGGGGCCCAGTAATGTCTTATAGGTATAAAAGAATAATGGGGATTATATACTGAAGAAATGTAACTGTTCAGGAAAACATCATGTAGACGTCTTAGCATTATTGAACCTAGGGGATGACATGTCATTCATCCCAGACTTAAGAAAGAATGAAACCATGGAAAAGAATATAGATATTTATCTGTGTTATACTTGTAGTTAAGTAAGAGATCCTTGGTAAGAATCTGTTATTCATAAGTGAACTTAATGGCATCAGAAATAATGCCTCTCTCCCAACATAAAAAGTATACAGAAAGCATTAAAACTAAGTGCATTAGAACCATGTGATAGTCATTCTTAGGTTTCCTGCTATGGGCATGTACTGGGTGGCAGATACTGTGTTTCTATGAGGTGACAGTGACAGAGTACCAAAAGGACTAGAGTTATCTAGTCTTATTTGCACTTCACTTTATTTCATTCATTTCTTCACCAAATTATACATGGAGCAACTTCTGTGTACCAGGTATTGTTCTAAGGGTTGGAGATAAAACAGTGAGCATGACAGGTTTCTGTGTGGTGGGGGCAGAGATAGACAAGTTACAAATCACTTACAAAACAGTGTGACAAGTGTTGTAGTGATATATTTAGAAAATATAGGTTGTATTTGAGCATACTGGAGAGCTTGGCAAATCAAGGAAAATCTTTCAGGAGAAAAGTGACATCTTGGCTGGGGCATAAAGGATAGTTCTGGCTGAGACATAAAGGATAGAAAGAACTTAGCCAAGCAAGGATGGTAAAGGGAAGGGATAAATTGGTACCAGGCAGAGGGAACATCCCCTACAAAGGACAGAAAGTGAGAGCAGTGTGTCACGACCTGCGAATGTGGAGAAGGGAAGGTGACAGGTAAGTTTCCAGATCATTCAGGATCTTTTAAGACAAGTTGAGTGATTTAGAATTTCTCTGAAGAGCTCTGAAGAACTACTGAAAGATTTTCAGCAGAACTTTGCATTTTAAAAAGATCATCAGACCATGATGTGGTACATGTACTTTTAATAGATTTTCATAGGTAATAGAAGATGGCCATTCCCTACCCAATTCCACAGTGCAGTGATCAGTGCCAGAGTGATATTCTTCGGCGGTATTAATACATTACGTATGGCCTTAGTTATGAGAAAGAACATCTGACTTACAAACTGATAATAATTCAAAATCATTCATCATTAAATCATTAGAGCACTAGAACGCCATCATCTTACCGATCAGAAGATAAAAGCCCAAGAAGCAAAATGGCCCTCAGTAGCCCAGTCAGGCCCAGTCAGTCACCCCCTGACTCCTCAACATAGGCATCTTTCCAGGACCCTGCACTGTTCTACCTCACGGGGGTTTCAAAGACCATCATATTTTCAGTGGAAAAAGGCAGCTGCCTTCAGGAGGGTCAAATTCCTGATTCTTCTTCCTCTTTTCTCTTAGGAACCTTTCACAACCTTCTTCCTCAATGCAAATGATGGAAAGTTTGACCATCCAGATCGAACCTTCTCGTCGGTTGCAAGATCTTGGAGAACTAGTCAGAGAGATACTTCTGATGTAAAGGTGGGTTCCTTTATTCAATAATAGTAATTTAATTTCAAAATATGCAGAAATCTTGATTTTTAAAAATTTAATTATATGTATAAGACAGTTTTGTTCCATTGTATTTTAAAAGCATGTGGTACATCTAACCTAAAAGGAAACTAGAGGAAATAATTTTGAGCATCACAGAAAATGATTCAGAATTCATTTATATTATTCAGTTAAGGTGTTTTCGTAATTTCAAAAAATTCCTATCTAATTTAGATCGAATAATCTGGAGATGGAAAGAAAAGGCCATAAATTGCCTTTCCTGCTGTTAACTCAATATTTGGCCCATTCCATAAAACACAGCAGGAATTGGATTTGACCTTAATGTGTCATATTGTTATAGCTTGCCCAGCTTTGGGTTTACGTAGCCTGGGGCAATTAATAAAGCATTAATGACAAGACCCATTTAAAATGTAGGCTTTTCTGTACGGCCTTAGCTTTTACTTGACTGTGTCTGGGGATACCATGCAACAATACACATTAGATTAAACCAACACATACACAATACCCAGGAACATCCAGAGCGCTGAGTAATTTTACAGTTGGTACTATTTAACTATTGTTAGATACTAATGTTTGTTATTCGTTTATATGGGCTTTTGTTTCTTAAAAAAGGTTCTATTCAAAACAGTAACATACATTTGTTCTCTCCTTTTTCTCATTTATTCTCTGATACTTGATCTGATCAGGTTATTGCACCACGTATACGTGTTCCTAAAGCCTCTTTCTTCAAGGCAGTTTTTTCCCTGTCACTGCCATTCATATTATTAAATATAAAAATATTACGGAGTTACTCCATTTAGGGTCTTAATCCAACAAAAGGCAGTGAATTAGAGTCAAAATTATCATTTTCATATTTGTGTTTATCTATTGCAAACATTTTTAAAGGCAATCACAGTGTTACTGAAGTGTAAGAAAACTGATTGAATACAACTTTGTTCAGTTCTTTTTGAAAGCAGAAAACAAACAAAATTGATCCGTGTGGCTTCTTCATGTATTTTGTCCGATTACTATCAAAGTTTGCATAAATGAATATTAATTTGTGCATATAACATATTCATATTTGACAATAAGATAATTTAACATGCATCCTTACTATACTAAACTCTGAAGGCATACAGTTTTCTCCCAGCAGCCTTATAACTTCGCTGAGGAACTCTAAACTCTAAAGCATCCGCGAACTGTCATTTAAACTGACTCCTTTCCAGTGAAATCAGGGAGAGTCCATTTTTTCTTTTGTAACACACTCAGAATTTACACAGAAAATGAGGAGTCCAGAAGCTTCTAGAATTAGCCTAATGTTCATAAAAAGCACTTAATAAGTATTTTGTGTTTGAATTAAATATTATTATCTATATTTTAAGGCTTCCTGTCATATTTAAGGTTATTCATATCTTAATTCAGAGCAGTATCCACATTGTACCAAATTATATCAAATGAAAATGCTTGCTCACTCTTATCAGACATCATCACAAAAAAGAAAATGGGCTTTTCAGCTTAATTCAAAGACCTACCCTCACAAACCCACACAAACCCACACACAGATCAGAGTTAATCATTCTAATTTATGTGAGTAAATACAATGTTACACTTTACTTTCTAGACTGAGAACTTTATTGATGCTTCTCATCACCAAAAATATCTCACCAAGGTGCAGGTCAGTCTCCAATGATCAATATTTTCCTATCAGGCTTTTCCCTCTACAACTGCTAGGATTTCTCCCAGAGTTTTCCTGTTCTGGTACTTTCAAGCAACGCTTGCATGTTGTTACCAGTTGTGTTCCTTTGGTTCCTGGGAGTCACATCATCAAAGACAAAGACCAATGTGGCTGTCGCTAGATGGGGAGGTTTTTTATTTTTTATCTTCAAGCAGCTGTGCCGAATACAAACAGGACTTATTCCCCCACCCCCGAACTTAATTAGTTCATAAGAAGCTCATTCCCCAGCTTGACATTGCAGGGATTTTCTTCCCCCATATTCAGTTCTCTTTCATATTTTATGATAACATATTGTGAATATCTTTCCTTGTAGACCCGTTCTTTTTCAAGGCTGCACACTGCACGCATACACGATAATTTATGTAAACAATCTCCTATTTATGGGTAGTTTGTCTTTCTCTGCGATTGTTCCTGTTCAACACAAGGCTGCAGTAGACACCCTTGCACGTGATCTTGATGAACTTTGCGTATACGTGTAAAGGATAATTTCTATTAATGGCTAAATGGCTATATACATTTTTAATTTGGAAAGATATTGCCAAACCATTATTCCCAAAGATGATAATTCACTCCCTAGAGCATGTGTGAAGATGCTTCCTTCCCCACGCCCCCCTCATCATTGTTATAATAAATAGTGGAATTTTTGCTAATCTGGTGAGTGAAAATAGAGTTGTCTTTGTTTGGGCTTGCATGTCATTAATTGTGAGTGAAGTTGAGCATTTTTCATGTTTCATATTTCAATAATTGACCCCTAAACTTAGTCATATTTTTTCCCATTTTTCAGTTGGGTCAAATATCTTTTTCTTATTGATTTGAAAAAGATCTTTGAAATCGCATCAAACTGCATTACAAGTATGGTTTCTCAGTCTTCTTTCCTCTGTGTTGTGTGTATCTGTGTGCCTATGTGTCCAAATGTGTCTGTCTTTCCATGTATGGCATCAGAATTTGAGGGTTCTCATTAAGGAAAGGTTAAAGAGGTTTTTTGGTAATACTGGTAGTAAATTGAGACTTTCTAAATTCACATTTAAATATATTGATTAAAACCCATGATATTTTTTCCGTCTGAAATAATACTCGATTTAGCAGGGAAGAATATGTTACCAAGAGTAATAATAGTTTTGCTAACCGTGTGTTAAAACCTAAGCTTTTGATTTCTTATCCCCAAGCTGTTAAATAAAGCATTGGATATCATTTTAAGGAAATGAGTTTCCATTTATGAAGAAAAGTACGTCTGCCATATATCTCCTAGCTTAGATAATCGTATAAGAAAGAACTAGAATGGAGTGATTGGTTTCATTCTGTCTGTCTTCATTAACCTCAGTCTCTTCCTGTGGTAATGCATACAAGCTGGGCAGAGACGGAGTGTTGGTGAAGTGACCTTTCGGGAGCCAGGTCCCCTGAGTTAAGTCAGACTTGTTAGTTTTTTACTTTATTTTTATTTTCTTTTTTATTTCTCTCCTCTCGTGTAGTCTTGGTAACCATGACATTCAACTCACTGGAGTTCTCACACTACGATTCCTTAATGCCTTCAAAAGTTGTTATATTACTTTTGAATAGCTATGTAGATGTCAGGAAAGGTAGCTGTGACAAAATGTCATTAAGGTGACATAGTGTAAATTAATACAGTTAATGGAGGTGCTCGCCACTGACTCATTGACCCATTATGAGCTCTTGTGGAATTAACGAATGCCAGGGCATCAATCTTTTGAAAAAAAGGAAGAAAAGAGATGGCAGCTTTAAAACCTTGCAGTGAATTATATTAGAAAAGTGAAAACGTCTGGGTTGGATTTGATTTCACTAGGAAGCCATAAAATGGTATGCTCTCTCAGCAAAATATATTAAACTGAAATGTCAGATTTGATGCAATAGGTATACAATTATGATAGTGTTAATAGTGGTCTTCTATCACTCTAAGACATACTTTCAAGTCCAATTTCTCAGCAGCTTGAACTTGTCATAAGCTTGTAAATTAGAAATTGTGTTTGAAGATATTTTCTTATTATTGACAGAACGCATATAGCACTATTAACTGTACCGTAGGGTTTTAGTATAGCTGTTAAAATAAACCAGAAATCACATTTACGGACAGAAAATGCCTGTTATAATATTCATCTTGCCATTTCTTTGATAGTATTTGGTGTCTTTCCGCACTGTTTTTCATTTAGGAAACCTTAAACTACTTGGACTGTTTGCTTAAAGGGAAGCTAATTAACAGAAATCTATCAGTGGGAATAGAGTAAGCAGGAGAGCTCTTACATGAAGTAGACAAGTTGGTCTCTGAAGTGCCTTCTGAAGGAGCATGCTTCCCAGTTACAAGAGGAGCATGCATGTTTTTTGGAGTGGTTCTCAATAGTTTTTAAACATGCTTTTTGGTCATTTACTTGGTAGTCTTCAGAACAGCCCTGTGAGATAGCTATCATTGCTCTCGTTTTGTAAAGGAGATCCACAGGTATTAAGTGGCCTGCCTAAGTTCACACAGTAGGTAAGAAGGAAGCCAAAACTAGCACCAAGGTCTCTTTAGTTATTGGTAGTGCCTTTTCATTGCTTGGCATGCTGCTTTAATTCTTTTGCATGACCGTATCATCACATCCAGCCCCTCGGACTAGCTCGGAATCACTGATCAATCAAGTGTTCCTTTAGTCATTTTTTGCTGTGTAACAAACCACCTCAAACCCTAGGGGCTTAAAAAATACAGCTGTTTCTTTCCCTAGGATTCTGCAATCAGAGTAAGGTTCATCAGGTACAGCTCAACTCTGATCCACCTGGGGACAACTGGGGGGGCCTGTCTGGGTCTGGAGGATTCAAGGTGACCTCACTCACTTATCCTTTGCCTCAGTAAGGATGGCTGGAACTGCGGGAGCCTGGCTGGCACTCTCTCTCTGAATAGTCTTTCTAAGAAAATCACACTCTCTTCACAGTGGCTTGCTAATAAGAGGTTTAAAACAAAACAAAACAAAAACTGCAAAGGTGCTGAATGCCTAAACTTGAGAAAAACAGCATTTTGTTGGTCAAAACAAGTCACAGGACCAGCCCAAATTAAGGAAGGGGAGCAATGAACTCTGCCTCCCAGTGAGCTGAGCAGCAAAGTCACATTTCAATAGGACATGGAGGTTAGAGGCGTGTTGGTGGCCCTCTTTGGAAATAGTCTCCTAAAGCCCCTTCTCTGGTCACAATTCACGTTCCTCTTAGATGCAAAATATACTCAACTTGTTAGCCACATTACTGTATCAGGGTCAAAATCTAGTATCTCATGGTCTGTATCAGGTCCAGATACAGATACGATGCAGAAATTTCTGATTTGGACACCTGGAACCTGGAAAGGCAACCTAGCGGTCCCATGTACACTCGGCATAGGGTGGTGAGCCAGGTAAACCTCAACAGACCACTCCAAAGGAGGGGATGTGGAAGGTCCAGAACAGCGTCTGGTTCTTGGTAATTACAGCCAGGCACCTGTTGCCAGTTTCCTGGACTCTGGGGTCAGGTCCTCTGAGACCTTGGCTTTGCCCTCTGGATCAGCTTTCCTCTCCATAAAAAATAGCCCTTGTCTGCAGCTGAGTGGCTTTCTCCAAATGCTTCCTGATCATCGAAAGTTGGGGCCAAGGCATCTTTTAACCTCCTTTAAAATTTTGTGGACTTTCTATGTATCAAATTATAGTTCATTATGAGAAAAAACGTGCACCAAAAAATCCTTTTGTTAGGATCCCCTCTGTTTCTGACTATGAGTTAAGATGCTGTTTACAATGCCCTTAGGATTCTCAGAATCCCTTTGTGTGGCTGAGTGTTTCTAAAACCACCACCTTAAATTTTGCCGAGCCCTTATAAAGAGGTTTATAGCCACGCCTTTTACCCTGTGGCCACATTTGATTTGCAGCACCGTGGAATCTCTCTTTCTCTAAAATAAATAAATAAATCTTTATTAAAAAAAAAATCTTGCCCAAGCTGGCAAAAAGTCCAGGTTTAATATCTATTTAATGCTGATGCACATAAAATAGCTCTTCCTGGTAGAAGAAGAGACCATCCCAAAACTGCCTCCCTGCCCTGCCTCCCTCTTACCTTCAACTAACCACTCACCTGAAGGACCTCTGCTTAATCTAACACAGCTTGAAAACCGTGGCCTTCAGTATTGTTTTTATTACTATTTCATACCTGAAACTCAGGAGATGATAAACACACAGCAGTAATTGATTCTTCTTTTTTTTTTTTTTGTATCTCAAACATTTGTATTGAGCATCTCTTTTGTACTAGACACCATTGCTAGCTAGTGAGTGGTGTGAACCAGTGAGCAAAACAATGATCTCTATTGTCATGAGATTTCCAGTATAGTGTGACACAGGAGCCTAATATATATATATAACATATTATATATATAGTATATTTCATGGATAAGAATATATTGACTATTGATTTATGAATATTGAATATGAATATATTGAATATATAATATTATATTATTATATATTATAGTTGCTATGCAGGAAACCAAAACAGAATGAAGTCATACAGAATGATAGGCTCGCTTCTTCAGAAGGCAAAAGAGAGACTATAAGAGCAGAGACCCTGGATTTAAAGCAATCAGTTTTGATTTGGGGCTTTACCACCTATTTCCAGTGTAGTCATTAGCAAATTACTTAACGTTCTCTCTGCCTCAGTGTTCATGTCTAGAAAGTGGGAAGAATGAGAATACCTACCTCACAAAATTTTTGTGATGACTAAGAAAATCCATATAAAGCACTTTACAACAGTGCAAAGACATAACATAAGATACAAATAATAAAAATAATAAATTAAATAAATAAAAACATAAAATGCAAAATAACATAAAATTTTTAAAAAGATACAAATAAATTCTATGTACTGTTTTAAGATTGAATGACCAGAGGTAACATTTCAGCTCATTCCTTGTCTTAGAGCACAGATAGAGTAATTGTCATCTTCTTGGACTTCACAGTTAAATATCCCAGATGAAACTCACTTATTCATGAGGTTTTTCTTTTTTTAAATAAGCAAATCTTTTAAATTATATAAATATGAATATAAATGATATACTAATGTCCTGTATTTATATGCCAGCATTAAATTTTAAAATGCTATTTGAAACAAGAACTTCTAATCTTTTAATTTTAAAGATTTAAAATAAACTGAGGCATTAAAATTAAAATTTACACCCACTCTACTGCTTTAACAGCTTCTCCCTAGACTGTGTGATTTTACCGGTTCCTTCCCCTTCAGAAAAAGAAAAAGAAAAAAACAAAACAAAACAAAAACTTCCCCAGCTCAGGATTCAGCATGCAGACAGCTTTAGTCCCACATGGTTCTGGTCTTTTGAAGTTTTTAGGGACCTTGCAGTTAAGCTGAACTTCAGGAATTTCTTTATATTTGCCTTAAAAAAAAGTGTCTGTTTGTGACTGTTCCCTCTATTAGAAATCTGAAAGCATTTCTTCAGCCCTTCAAACATCAGGCGTCTAACAGCTTTTTCCAGCATCTTAATCAACACCCTGATTAGTGAGCGTAGTATGGCTGCCCAGACGGACTGGAGTAGAGAGCACAGCCTTTACCAAGGGATCATCCTGAAGACCCTAGTCACGCTACTTTTTCATGTAACTGGCCTTGATTAAAGCCTTCCAGAATGTTCCTCCTGCTGAACTCCTTACTTTTCCTCCTACCTTTCTAGGTAATCATCAGGCGTGACCTTCCTTAGCCTTCCTTTTCCTCCTTAGTGGCCACCAGCTTTTAGCCCCTTCTTATGCTAGAGAGTTTGAATTGAAAAAAAGTAGGTCTTGTTTCTTCCACTTCTGCAGTTTGGGTACAACTTCGTCAGCAACTTTAAAACCAACTTTTTCTGTATTTTAAAGTGAACTCTTTTACACTATTAAACCTTTTATACCTAACTAGGATAAGCAAGATAACATTTTTTTTTAAACTGCGAACATTTCCCCTCAAAGGGTACAAATTTTATGATGGGGTTCATCCTTTTTCTTTTATTTAATAAAGTCCTTCATTGGTTTTTTTCCGATCTTGAGGCATTTTCCCAACCATCTGCATATTGCCCCAAGGGATTTCTAGTTATATTAAAATAACTTTACCTAATATCATCAATAACTTAATATTTAATGAGTACCTGCTGCATACAAATTATAACACCAAGAACTATGAGAGTTCAACAAAATATAAGCCTCACAAAATCAGGCTTGAAAATCTGCTTTTACCCAAATCGGTGTTAATGTAAAATCCTAGGGCTTTGTTCCCTTTCTGAATCTAATTTAATGACATTTAGGAAAATAGTATTATGGTGGTAAGTAGGTTAATAATAACCATATAGTTTATGTGACCCTTTGCCATAGGGAAGAATGGAAAATAATATATTTGGAAAACATTATAAAGCACCAAGATAGTCGAAGATAAATTAAGACTCTTTGAGCTGTTTAAATAAAAAATAAATCTATATTGCTTTATCCTTGTGGCTATATCTCTCTGTGTGCCCTCCAGGAAGCTTAGACAATCTAGTTCTAGAGATGGGACATGAACACAAATAACTGATAAAAGGCAGGAAGGGAAATCCCTGACTCCTGTTAGCCTACGACATATAAATCGCACTCCACAAAGAGCGACTCTGTGAGCTTACATTCTTTCCCACCTTCCGGACCATTTGGAATGCTGTTGTCATGCTGTGTCACATAAAGAATGGGTAATGGGCAAACAGTGATATTCTTTACCTTTCTCTACATCTTTTAGTAATTGTTCATGCTTTCCCAAACCATGAGAATAAGATCAAAAGAAAATTATGTTTTCTCTTAATGCACTGAAATAATAAGTGAATAAATATTGTCTTGGTCAGCTTAGGCATCTATATTTTACCATAAATGAGGAAGCTTCTAAACAACAGAATTTATTTCCCACAGTTGTAGAGACTGGAGGTCCAAAACTAAGGTTGCCCACATGGTCAGGTTCGATGTCTGGTGAGCGTCTGCTTCCTGGTTCACAGACGGCCATTGTCTAGCTGTGTCTCACGTGGCAGAAGTGGACTCCCTCCTGTAAGGACACTAATCTCATTCGAGATGGCTCCACCTTCATGACCTCATCTAATTCGAATTAACTTCCAATGACCCACCTCCTAATACCATCATAGAAGATAGAGTTACAACATTTGAATTAATTTTTTATTTTTTTATTTTTATTTTATTTTTTTTTAAAGATTTTATTTATTTATTTGACAGACAAAGATCACAAGTAGGCAGAGAGGCAGGCAGAGAGAGAGAGGAAGGGAAGCAGGTTCCCCGGTGAGCAGAGAGCCCAATGCGGGGCTCTGTCCCAAGACCCTGAGATCATGACCTGAGCCGAAGGCAGAGGCTCAACCCTCTGAGCCACCCAGGTGACCCAATTTTTTATTTTTTATTTGTTTATCAGAGAGAGAGGGAGGGAGAGATACTGAAAGAGAGATCGCAAGCCGGGAGGATGGAGGAGGGGGAAGAAGCATACCCCCCACTGAGCAGGTGACCTGATGCAGGACTCAATCCCAGGACCCTGGGATCATGACCTGAGCTGATGGCAGAGGCTTAACCAACCCGAGCCACCCAGGCACCCTCAACATTTGAATTTTAGAGGAACAGAAACATCACATCATAACAGTTACGTACTTCTGATTGCATACAGATCAATGAGAGCTGGAATGATGCTTTACTTCTACCTTCTAGTCTGTGACCACACACGCCTTTACCAAATTGCTCCTTCAAAGCAATATACTATACACCATTGCGCTTACCCAGCCCAGAAATCAGCTTGTTATAGTCACTGCTGATAGAATATTTCTGAAGCAGTCTTTAGCTCCTGCCTTGCCCACCCACTAAACTATATCATGATTTGTAAATAAGGGTGTTGGTTTACCTATTGGTTTTTCTTTCAGCACTTTCTCATTTTCCCCTTATACATACATGTCACCGAAAATTTACATGAGTTTGTATTAATCTCACCATAATTCTCCTTTCCCACACTCTGTTATGGCCTCGATGTCTTATACATAGTTTGTTGTTAATGAATGAGTATCACACAGTGTGAGCCACCTAATTCCGTCTGTTCTTTGTACACCCATCCCCACCTCTGTTGCAGGTTGTCCTCCTTGGTAAAGTCCCACAACATGTCCCATTACTGTCACTTGCACTTGCCCTTCTCCCCCTTCCCTCCCGTTGCCCTTACTGCTTCTGGTTCCTCTTCTCCCTGCATACACATAGACACCCAGTCTCTCCTCTCCAGTCCATCCTTTATGTTGACACTCAAAGTCTTGGTATAAAATAAATTTGTCCAGTAATATAAAATCCAAACAGCTTAGCTTGTCATGAAGTTTCTTTCATCACCTCTTCCATATAACACTTACCAGCCCATTTCCCCCATCTTGACCTTTATCCCCCAGTATATCCTATACTCTACTCATACTCAGTCCTTACCACTTCCTGGTAATACTCCCTGATGGTCCCCTTGCCCCTTCCCCCCGCCTTTATCTTCAGGCATAGTTGAATTCAAATATCTGGTCTCCAGTGAAGTCTTTCCAGACTTGCCCCGAGTTCCCTGCCTTCTGCTCTGCATTCCCTTGTTCTTGGTTCATACTTCTTTCAAGCTATTATTATTATGTAGTATAACCATCTGTTTATGCATTTACCCTGTGGACAAGATTATAAATTCCTTGAAATAAAACCATCTCTTGTTCGTTCTTCTTCATACCTGTCACAGTGCCCTGTACTCAAACTTTATTATTTTTTTTATGGTTCACATTTATCATCATCAGAATGGATAATAACCAAATTCTCATAGAATATTAGAAAGATAAACACCCACTTATGCTATCACGGACAAATGTTGGTTTTAGCAGGAGAACCCATAGAGAGAAAGGTTTTGTGTACGCTTTTCTTTGAAAGTTAATAATTTGATTTATTTGAAGACATCAGTGTTTGGTGGTATTTTTTGTTTTTTGTTTTAATTTTTCTGTGAATTTCTTGAGAAGACCCAAGCGAGAGTTGAATTTCAGGCACTACATTATCCACATTGATCATGACACAAATAAATGATCTTATGCTTTTCACAATATAATTTAAAGTTAATTTAATCCTCATCTTGCTATTTGAGAAGATTGTTGTTGGGTTTTTTAAATTATTGTATAGATGGTATACATAAAAACTATAGTGGGTTTTTGTTTTCATTTTCTTCCAGTTGCTTTAAAAAAAAAAAGGGACAACAAAAAGGGTCATAAAAACAGCTCATTTCTATACCATATTTATTCCACAGAAGCAGAAGCCTCATGTTAGACATTGTGTGTCAAACAGAACTTTGCCTTGAATCAAGTTGTTTATGCCATCTCTGTATCCAAGTAACACAAGTTGTCTTTGCATCCAGTTTATTAAAAACCAATACCATTCAGGTGCTGTGTTACATATTTAGAAATTAGTCTCACACTGTATGTCATCTCTTCATTGTGTTTACTGATAGGTACAAAAGTAATTTTGGCAAATTATGAAATAAAACTATGAATCTTTTTATAAAAATCATGTATTGTAATTGCCCTTGTGATCAAAAATAAAAGTAAAAGGTATGACATTATTTCTAACCAATAGTGGCAGCAACTTTTTTTTTAATTGGATTTTTCCTTAATAATATTCAGAAAAGTTTGGTGAGTGGCATAGACTTGTAGGTATAGCTTTACATATTTGTTTAAGAATGATATTGTGAACTACTCCGGGTCCTGTAACCCATTTCTCTTAACCAGTTCTGGCAAGATAAGATTGAAAGTCTTATAAACATAAACTATCAAATAAAATGTTCAAGAAAAATATTTGTTTTCTCTTTCCTTCTCCTCTCTTCCTTCTCTTCCTCTTATGTAAAGAAAATCAAATGAAGAATAGAATTAGGTAATAAAATATTGAATTTTAGTAAAGAAAGTATTTAATCCAGTTCATAGTTAACAAGTTATAATAGTTTACTTCAACTCATTTTTAAAGTGGTTTAACATGCCACATTTTTATTCCTGGCAGGAACTAATTCCAGAGTTCTATTATCTACCGGAGATGTTTGTCAACAGTAATGGATACAATCTCGGAGTCAGAGAAGATGAAGTTGTAGTAAATGATGTTGGTCTTCCTCCTTGGGCAAAAAAACCTGAAGACTTTGTACGGATCAACAGGATGGTAAGAAAGATTTTATTTTTGCTTTGAGTGGTCATCAAGAAGTAAAAACATTCTGTTGTTCTTTTTTGTTTCTATTAACAAATTGCCATTTAACATCTATAAATACAAGGTTAAAATTTTAAGAAAAAAGAAGGCAAGCATTTTACTATTGTCTTTTGACATGGTTCTTTATTGTGGAGTGGATTTTCCTTTCATGAAGACTAATAAAGGAATGGTAATTCAGTTATATTTGCTCCCTTAGGAGAAGACAGTCAGATGAGCATCTGTTGACTAAGAAAATATATTCTAAAATGCTTGATATAAATGTCCACGTCTTATTTTTGTCTACCAGCTAAATCTGGACTCTTTTTTACTCATAAAATACTCAAAACAAAATAATTTACATTTAGAACATATTTGCATGCAGGAAATCATAAGCTATGAAACATATCTTCAAATATCCTCGTGGGGCCCCTGTGTGGCTCAGTTGGTTCAGGATCCGATTCTTGATTTCAGCCCAAGTCATGATCTCAGGGTCCTGAGATTGATGCTCTTGCGGGACTCCGTGCTGGGTATGGAGCTTGCTTAAGATTCTCTCTCTCCCTCTCCTTCTGCCCCACAGCCCCCCACTCACGTGCACACGCACGCGCACACACACACACACAAACACACGTTCTCTCTCTCTCTTAAAAAGAAAAAAATACATATATATATATATATAAATATATATATAAAATATACTTGTCCTTAAGAGAACACCCATCTAGTAAACATTCTTAAATTGAAAAATGTCATTACTTTTTAAATCTGTGTGACAGATATCTGGCAGATATCTAGGTGTTCAGGTAAAAAAATGTGTAAATAGAATGTTTGCATGTGGGTATTTTATAGATTTTGATATATTTGAACCATATTTCAGAAGATTTTATATATTTGAACCATATTTCAGAAGATTTTAATCTCAGTGTTGTTATGGTATATGGAAATGAACCACTTTGCCAAACAACCTCCCTAGTATACTATTATTCTTAGTAAATTGAGGAATTAAGAAAGTCAGTGACTCAAAATAAATCTGTTCGCTCACTCCCAATTTTTTCCAACTGTCCTGTAAATATATTTTATTTTGTTTTTACACCCAATTTATTTGAATCAGAATCCAAATAAAGTCCACATTTACAATGGAGTTCACATATTCCTTAGTCCATTTTTTTGGTAAGACTTACAGAATTCACATATGTCACACAGATATAATTCACCATACAGTTCACCCATATAAAGTAATAAATAAATAAATAAATAAATAAAAGGGGTTTCATTTATTCACAGAATTATACAACCATTACCACAATGCCCTTTACTAGCTTCATTACTCTGGGTAGATTGTGGAGCATCTCTGGTCCTCATATTTCTCATCTATAAAATATGAATAGATACCTTATAGATTTTTTTAATTGTATTTATTTATTTGATAGACAGAGATCACAAGTAGGCAGAGAGGCAGGCAGAGAGAGAGGAGGAAGCAAGCTCCCCCAGGCAAGAACTCGATGTGGGGCTTGATCCCAGGACCCTGGGATCATGACCTGAGCCAAAGGCAGAGGCTTTAACCCACTGAGCTACCCAGGTGCCCCACCTTATAAATTTTTTTAAATCATTACCATAAAATTCATTTTCCTTTGATGTACAATTTAATAACTTTTAGTTAATTTACAGAGTTGTGTGACCATCACCAGAGTCTAATTTTAGAAAATTTCTGTCATTCCAGAAAGATCATATGCCTATTTGAAGTCACTCCCCATGCCTACCTCCAGCCCAGGCAACCACTAGTCAACTTTCTATCTCCATAGGCTTGCCTTTTCTGGACATTTTATAGAACTAGAACTGTATGATATGTGTTCTTCTGTGTTTGACTTCTTTTACTTAGCATAGTTTCTGAGATTAGTCCATGTTGTAGCACATATCCGTAGTTGGCTCTTTTTTGTAATGGTAGCCATGGATGGATAGGCCATTATTTTGTTGACCATTCATCAGTTGTTGAACACGTGGGTTTTCACTTTTTGGCCATTACAAATAATGCTGCTATGAACAGTCACATACCAATCTCAATATGGACATAGGTTTTCATTGTTTTGGGGTATATACCTACAGTAGAATTATTGAGCCATGGTAAATTTATGTTTAACTTTTTAAAAAATTACCTATTTTGCAAAGTGATTGTACCATCTTACATTCCTACTAAGGGTGACTCTTTCACCTCCCCTGTATCTTCACCAACACTTGTTATTGCCTGTTTTTTTTTTTATTATAACCATTCTAGCGGATATGAAGTAAAATCTCATTATAGTTTAATTTCCTTTTTTCTAGTGACTAGTGATATTGAGTGTCTCTTCATGTGCTTTTTAGATGCTAGAACATTTTTACATATATATTAATAAAACATTAAGTAGTGATTCATTATAGATACAACCTTTGTGTTCCTCATTAGTGAAAGAAGTTCATGTGCCCCCAGAATTAATAATTTTATTAATAGTATGCCTAATTGAAAAAGAAAAGGCAGTTGTGCTTCTAAAAGCAAATCCCCAAGACAGCATCAAATACAGAACTTTGTGAATATAGGGAAAGATAATTATTATGGATAAGAAGCCATCAGGTAATTAGTATTCATATAATCTAAATAAAAAAGACCATATACACTTGACTAAATTTGCAGAAAAATCAGAAGGCTTCATCTACCTAGATCCATGAATACTTTCCAGTAATAACTTATATCTGTAGTTGCCCAGAGTACCTCTATTGCATGTAAATAAAATACAAGAAATAATTTGCTCCTGATACTAACCTTACCAGTTACTATCACGTGACTGATAATTACCTGACTTCTGTTTATATACCTCCTGTATCTTGTCTTTCTATCAGCGCAAGTGCTGCTGAGCAAACTTTAAGACAAAATGCAGTGCTTCTTTAAAATAAATCTCACGGGGTGCCTGGGTGGCTCAGTGGGTTAAAGCCCCTGCCTTTGGCTCAGGTCATGATCCCAGAGTCCTGGGATCGAGCCCCACATCAGACTCTCTGCTCGGCAGGGAGCCTGCTTCCTCCTCTCTGCCTGCCTCTCTGCCTACTTGTGATCTCTGTCTGTCAAATAAATAAAATCTTTATAAAAAAATAAATAAATCTCACTATTTACTGTCACTGCAAATACGGATTTATCAAGTCAACTGTGTTGTCAAGCCAAGTACATATAGTGTACTAGGAACTTAAAGATTGCATATGATATGATGAATTAACTGTCCTCAAAGATCTGCTCTTACATATTCAAAAGAAGTAAATTTTATAACTGACTGAAATATGAGACATAAATACTTGTGCTTTTCCAGAAAATGTCATAAAACATTTTCAGAAATGCATCATACTTATTTGTAGTTCTTTTTTTAATTGAGGTGTAATTGACATATAACATATTCTTATTTATATATTACATGTATAATTATATACATATTACATGTTACATTTTTATTATAATAACAATTTCCAACTTGCTTTTGTGAAGAAATGAAAGAAGCAAGGCATGGGGGTTTTCTCTATCTTAAACCAAATTCCTGTTATCTCATCAGCATTCATGAGTCAGTGAAGACTTGAACTAAATCTCTACTCCATAGAATGAAAGGCTTTACACAAAATTCTGCCTTCTGGAAAAAAAATCAAAGTGCCGCCATCTTGCTTCTCTGCAGCAACGGGGTGCACGGCCAGGTTAAATCGACCATATGTAGGCAGTGCCTGTAGCACAGACTGGGTGGCTTGAGAGGTGTTTATTCTTCCTGTTATCTTTGCCTGGGTTTTCCTTGAAGGGTCCCTGCAGAATGGGAAGGGAAGGCTGCCTTGGTATAAACAAGGCTCTGCACCTATAGCTGCCATTCTTGGTTGCGTCAGAATTCCGGCGAAGGGGCAATGGGAGGTGCTGCCCCTGAGAACAGGGCTAGGGAGCCACGCTGTCAGAGGCCATCTTCTGAAGAGTAGCTGCGTGTCTCCGCAGCTGCCGTCCTCCCTCAGTGTCCCCTGCGCTGCTTTCCATAGCCCACGTTGTCCTTCACAGGACCTTTTGCTCCAACTTCTGGTCAGTTTTCGGGTCATTCTGATGGGAAATGATCACGCTGATGTCATGCAGAATTCATGTCAAGACCCCTGTGTCAACACTAGGAAACTTAATCAATCATGTGCCTCTCTCTCTGTTTTTTTCTACTGAAGGAATCATTATTTGATGATCATTTCTCTAATATACAAAGCCTGAGTAACAGATATAGGTGCAGAAGGGTTTAAATTTTCCACAAATTCCATGAATGCAAATTGTTTTCAAATTGTTTTATAACATTGAAAGTTTCTAACTTTGTCCCAGCTGGGTAGCTCATATAGGATTTAGTTCTTAGGAAATGGGTTTAGAGAAAATGTACTGTAGTATATGTATAATTTGGGCTGGGATTATCTTCAGTTACTTGAAGGGGTTCTTTGTAATGAGCCTAAAGTATAAAATGAAAATGTCATATATCCCAAAGAAATGACATTCACAGTGGTAAAAAACATTCATCTCTTTGTATGGATTAGTATTCTATATCCGTGAGCATTCCCTCCTTCTTCTTTCAAGCTGTCATTAAGAAATTCAAGCAAAGAAGACAAAAGTAATACTATAAAAAGGGATGATATCACTGATGATAAATCAGTTTTATTATCTTGTGGCAGCAACCGAAAAGGTATTTGATGTATTTTGTGGAAATTTGCATATGTATACAACTTAATTTCCTTCTCTTATTTTTAAAAATGAGACAGTACTTTGGTTTTTAAGGATGTATTTTTTTTTTTGCTTAATTGGTTTTCTGCTTATGGGAAATAGTATATATAATTAATTACAGTTGTTTATACTTTGTAAATACAGGGACAAGGACTGTGTTTTACTGAAGAACTGTGAAATCCAAAATTTGATCTCATTAGAAAAACAGGAAAAGTGTTATGGACACGTTGGGTAGACATTTCAGTAAATTCTAAGTGCACTGAGTTCATACACCAAAAATTGGTTTAATTTACCCACACCCGGCTAGGCTGATTACAGCCGACTCACTCATGAAACATTAATAAAGCACTGTGTTCGGTTCTAACGTGATTATAATCTGACCTCTCCACAAAGGACAGAAAGAGAAAGTATCTCTGATAACATTACCCTAATGCTGGGTTCATCAATCATAATCTGCCCTTTTTTAAAATTTGTTTTAGAAAAAGGCCTTTCACGGATGTGCTCTGATAATCTCATCCGGCCCTCAGCCCAGCAGATCCCTGGTGCTCCTGGACCAAATGTAGAACAGTCTCCATCTGCAGAGCAGAGCACAGGGCACTGAGGCAGAGAAAGCAGAACCGAATGTGGTTTTGCTTTTGCTATATCACATCCTTTATATGATTTTCATATTTGAAAGAAAAAGTCTCTTTTCGATAGGTAACAATTTGCATTTGGGGTATATCTTTATACTAAAAAGCACACCCTGCCCTGAAAAGAATTTTCAGGAAATGAGAATTTGTGGAAGTGTTCTGCGGCAAACTCAAATTCCTGAAACAGAGCTCTTGTGCTTACGTGCTCTGCTCTGCCACGGGCCAGCTGCGACCCCTTGGATGCACTATATTAAGACCACCCTTAATATAGTGGAGCTTCAGGGTCCTCCTTATCTCTAAAACCGGGGATTTATTTATTCCACAAACCTTTGAACCAGCTCTGAGGAAGGCATTATGGAAGACACAAAGAAGACTTGAACATGGATTCCACTCGAAAGAAAACTCAAGTAGAGAAATTCCTTCTTTTATCCCAGTCATGAAGGGCCTGGTACACAGTTCACACTGCTCGGGGCTCTGAAAACCCAAGCATGAGCAACACAGTGAATGGCCCTCAGGAGCTCACACTCTAGTAGGAACATTGACAAGTACACATCAGTGCCAGCAAACACTGATAGGTGCTCTAATCCATTCATTCAATAGATGATTATTGAGTGTTTCACATGCTGTTTCATGTGTTTGGAGTAGATGGGTGAAACATACAAAGATCCCTGCCCTCATAGAGCTTACTTTTGATCAAACAGACAATAAAATAATAAATGAGTAAAATACATAGTATATTAGAAATTAATCAATACTATGGGAAAAAAGAAGTAGTGGAAGGTTAAGGGGGCCAGGAATACAAGAGTAGGTGGCCAGGATCCCCTCACTGTGGAAGTGAGATTTGCATTAAAGACTGGAAGGAGGTGAGAGAGTGGACCAAGTGACTGTCTTGGGGAGAGACGATTGCAGGCAGAAGGACCATCTGGAGCAAAGGTCCTGTGGCAGGGATGTGCTTCCCAAGCAAGGCAGGGAGCTGGGGTGGAGTGAGCAGGGGGCACCTAATAGAAGGCTGAACAGCAATGAGGCCAGATCACAGAAGGCCTCGAAGGCCATCATAAACTCTTTGCATTTTTACTCTGAGTGAAATAGTCATCGCAGTGTTGCAGCAGAAGCTTGCCGTGATCCTACTTCATTTTGAAAGGATCCTTCTGGCTACAGTGTAGTTATGAACTGTTGAGGCACAGGGTAGAATCAGGCATATCTGATAGCAGATTTTATGAGAGATGATGTTGGCTTGGACCAGGGTGGTAACAGTGAAGTTAGTAAGAAGTTAATCAATGAATATTACTCAGCCATCAAAAAAGAATGAAATCTTGCCATTTGCAACAACGTGGATGGAGCTAGAGGGTATAATGCTAATATAATGCTAAGCAACACAAGTCAGTCAGACAAATACCATGGGATTTCACTCCTATGTGGAATTTAAGAAACAGAACAGATGAATGTAGGGGAAGGGAAGAAAAAGTAAAATAAGATGAGAACAGAGTGGGAGACAAACCACAGAGACTCTTAACTATGGGGAAGTAACTGAGCGTTGCTGGAGGGGACTTGGGGGTGGGGGTGGGGTAACTGGGGGATGGGCATTAAGAAGGGCACATGATGTGATGAGCACTGGCTATTAGATGCAACTGACGAATCAGTAAGTTCTGTTCCTGAAATTAATAATTCAGTGGATGTTAACTAAACTGAATTTAAATTAAAAAAATTTTTTAAAGAAAAATAATTTTTAAAAAATAACAAAGTTCAAGCCAATAGCCTCGCTCAGCAGCTTCCTAGTTGTGACCATTTTCTCTCAGATTTCTCTAGTCTTATACAGGCAAGTCAATGGTAGGGGACAAGTGTGCAGAGTGGTGATGGATAAAGCAGTGGAGATGCATCATTATATTTAGTAATTTCTGCTAGAAATGGGATGGGGTTAGGTGTTTAGTGCCTATTGTCAGCTTAGAGTTTGAGCCCAGGAAAAGCCCAAGCTGCCATGTTTATCTCCCACTAGACTGATATTTTTGAGGACATGGAATCCTTATTCATCTGTATATTCTCCTAGGCTAGTTTCTGGGGTAGATAGTTAGTAATTTGGGGCTGGAGAGAGATTACAGTATTTTCACCTTGTTTATTTGCATTTCAGTGGGGCATGCTCCTAGAGATCTGAGCTTTTGTATTGGTTATCATAGTATCTCCTGCCTAAAATAACTTTCTAGCACATAATAAGATGCTTCATAATGAATGGATTAGGGTTGAATGAATGAATGAATGAATGGCTGTTGGCCTCCATTTGAAATCCTCTTCCCCCAGATATCTTTGTAGTTCCTTTCTTCATTGTGGTCCTTAATTGTCACAACCACAAAGAAGCCTTCTCTGACCACCTCTGCCAAATTAACAGCCCCCCCCCAATCCATCAATACATACTCCTTAACTCTCTTTCCTACCTTACTCTTTTTTCTTTAGCACTTAACCACCTTCTGACATTCTCTGTAGCTTACTAATTATCTGGGGTTGTGTTGATTTCCCCCCACTATAGTGTAAACGCTGCTGAACAGGGATCTTGGTTTCTTTTATTTACTGTCATAACCCTAAAATCTAGAATAGTGTCAGGGCATAACAGATGCTCACTCAATATTCGCTGAATGACTGAATGAGCTTCTTTACCACCCCTGACATTTCTTCCTTCTTGTTACCAACATATCTTTCCCATTGCTTAATTCATTAACCAATAATATTTATTAAATATTTATTATTTAATACTAGGTTAAGAGCTATGACAAATGGAAAAGAAGCATTAGATATGATCCCTATCTTCAAAAAGCTTATATTCTAATTGAGGATACAGTGTTGCCAGTTTGCAATAAGTGCTAATTGGTAATAACCCCATTTGTTTGTATAGCACTTTCCAGTTTATATGCAAATTGATTTTCACAAGTAAATGTGTATACGTTATCTTACTCCATCAAACAGGAGGGTATGGCTTTCAAGTATCATAGAAAGTCATAGAAGAATTCATAGAGTGTGAGCTGGAGAACTCAGGAGACAAACCTTGCAGCTGAGTAAGAAGGATGGGTAAGACCTGAAAAAGAAGCAGGAGGATAAGGGGATAAAGGAGCAACAGAGACTCAAAGGTTGTATGAGCTGCTCTGTGCTGGTAACTGTGAATTGTCTGTGCTCCTTGGAGCCAATGAGGTATATTCGGAAGTTCTAAGAACTAGTGGGGGAAGGTAGGAGCAAGGTTTGAAAAGGCCTTAGGGGTCAGTAAAGTTAACCCTAATGTGTTTTGCTAGGAGGAACCTTAGGATATTTGAAATAGAGGAGGACAATGTGAGTGTGATGGTTTCAGAAGTCTGTTCCCCCAGCAGGGTGCAAGATGAGTTGGATTAGAGAGAGAGGTTGAGATGTATTGGAGCCACCCATGTAGAGAACAATGAGAGCTAAGACCAGGGTAGGGCTAGTGGGACTGGAGAAGAATCCCCTGGGTTAAACATCCAGTAAGAAATCAAGTCCAGGGCGCCTGGGTGGCTCAGTGGGTTAAAGCCTCTTTTTTCAGCTCAGGTCATGATCTCAGGGTCCTGGGATTGAGTCCTGCATCAGGCTTTCTGCTCAGCAGGGAGCCTGCTTCCCTCTCTCTCTCAATGCCTGCCTCTCTGTCAAATAAACAAATAAAATCTTTAAAAAAAAAAAAAAAGAAGAAGAAGAAAGAAATCAAGTCCAGAATAATTTAAGTTCCCCTACAGAAAAAGTCGTGCTATGATTTCTGGTTATCCCCTTGACTACATGATGCAACTCTCTTTAGAGAATTTTTTCAATATCAAAAGCAAATTTTTGAGGCAATAAGAGAAAAGGCTTGAAAATATTCTTGCTCTAATCTAGAAGAGGAGATGGAAATTCATTATTCCTAAATAAAAAGAATTCAGGAGAAACAAATTTTTTTTCCTCAGAGTTTATACCCCTAGCCTAGTTTCCTTTTTCATAAGTTCGGAGATGCTTTATCCTAAACCTGTCTCCAGAATACCCATGAGACAACATGGAAATTAGAATTAGGTAACTATTACCCATCTAAGAGGTATCCTCTCTGGCTTAAATCTCACTCTTTATTTCCTTCCTCCCAGATCCCCAGGGTAGAATTATGGATTGGGAATTGGTTTATCTAGGCTTAAAACAATTGCTTCTGCTTTTAGATATGCAAGTAGAGGGAAAAGAAAGCTATTAAGACCATTATAACCCTAATAGCTTAGTAATCAAGTATTTCTTTATATTTTTCCATTGTAAGTATTTGCAATAAAATCTTGTTTCAGAGTCCAAAATGGGTTTGTACGAGAAAATATACTTCTGTAAAGAACAAATAAGCAGATAGCATGTATTTAGTAACAGACTGATACTGGTTAGAATATAGTTAAGCCTCAGTGTCAGCCTTTAGCTTGAGATAGGTCTTTATGCTTTTGTCACGGGCTATCTAAAATTCACTTCTCAGGTATGCATTTGATTTAGTACCAAGGCTGACTTTTCTTTTCTTTTCTCTGGAAAAGAGATTTTCCAGATTTTCTTTTCTCTCCCCATAGTGACTAGCAAGACAGGCAATCTACAAGACATTATCTGTTGAATCTGCTATCTTATTGTTTCTTTGTCATTTAATTTTTATAATCCCCCCAAAAAGCTGGGGCAAAATTATTTAAATAATTAATTGTTCAATGATTCCCTCTGCTGCCTGTCTAACATATAGACTGGGGTAGGATAAATAACTATAGACTTAGAGATTTTTTAAATTGAATTAAAGAGTGTTGTAAACAAGAATGAGCTAATAATTTTTTAAACTGAGATGAAATAAATACTGAGAAAAATATAGAGAATGTTGAAATTGGCACCAAAAGAAATAGAGACTTAAAAGCCTTAAAGAAATGTAAATGGTAAAATCTTCCCATCTCTAAATTATCGAAGGCCATATTATTTTACAGGTAAATTCTCCCAAACTTTTAAGAGATAATAAAGTCATTTCTTAGAAAGTAGTTGCAGGAAACATGACAAGCCATCCATGAGGCTAGTGTGATCTTGATTCCAAAAGTAGTTAAATATTATCTAACCCCCAAATTTTATATATATATATACACACATATATACATATATGTGTACAATTATACATAAATATACACATATATGTATATATATAATATTTGTGAGTGTGTACATATGTAATGTGTAAGTGTGTGGGTGTGTATATATATATAGCATGTATGAGATTTGTGTGTATATATGTGTATTACAAAAAGACTAATTGTTAAGATTAGGAAAAAGACAAAGATGCTTCATATCACCACTATTGTTTAATGTAGTCGTCAAAGTTAAGAACAATTCTGTAAGAGAAAATAAAGAAATTGTCATTACAACTAATAAGACTTGCCTGAAGCAAAATCACCTTAAAGAAATCAATGGCATTTTTTTACATCATTAGTAACCAAATATGAAATGTAATTTTAGAAGTGATATAATTACATCAAAACTTATGGACTGTCTGGAAATTAATTTAAGCAAGAATTCCCACATCGTTTATGGAGAAAATACTAATTTTTTAAAATATTTATTTATTTATTTTTCAGAGAGAGGGAACACAAGTTGGGGGAGTGGGAGAGGGAGAAGCAGGCTTCCTACCATACAGGGAGCGTGATGTGGGGCTCCATCCCAGGACCCTGGGATCATGACCTGAGCTGAAGGCAGACGCTTAATGACTGAGCCACCCAGGCATCCCAAGAAAATACTAATTTTTAACATAGAAAATAATCTGTATTAGTAGAGAGACATTCTAGGACCTTGGATGGGAAAACCCAACATCAATTTTCCCAAATTAATCCATAAGTTTATTGGACTTCTCAAAATAATTAAGATGTATCTATGTACACTTATTATAAAAGTTATAGGGAAGAATAAAGGTCCAGAAATAGCTGCAATGACTGAAAAAAAAAGAAATTCACCAAATGTAAAGATACATGAGAAATAAAGATAACTAAGATAAAAGAAGTAAAAAGAGTGGAAAGACCTAGAGACTCATACATATCCGAATGGATGGTTGGATGGGAAAAAGAGAGGAAGGAAGGAAAGAGGGACGGAAGAAAGGAGAGAAAGAAAGAAAAAGGTACCTTGCAACCCTTGTATTAGTTCTAATAATTTGGCTGCTGGTTGTATTGCTTTTTCTAGGTAGATTATCATATCTATAAACCCTAGCAGTTTTATATCTTTGTTTCAAATATACACACACTAAAGATGGCATCACATACCACTGAGGAAAGGTGTGTTTATTTAATAGACGGTACTGGAAAAACTGACTTCTACATAAACAAAAATAATACTGGATCCCTATTTAATACCACATATGAGTGAAAGTAGACTCTAGGTCTACTAAAGATCAAGATTTGGAGAGTAAAACCATAAAAGTAAAGCCAATACATCAAAATTATAGAAAGTTATCTTTGTAATTTCAAAACAAAATCCCAAGAGCATAAAAATAAGGAGAAAAAAATTTGATTAACTCAAAATTAAGAATTTCTATTTAACAAAGAACAACATGGATAAAGTTCATAGACATGTGACATTTGGAGGATGTATTTGCAATGTTTTACACCAACAAGGAACTATTACCTAAAATATATAAAGAACTTCTGCAAAGTAACAACACGAAGACAGGACCCTCCATAAAATGATGAGCAAAGGATGTGAACAAGAAGTCTACAGAAGAGGAAACCCAAATGGCTATATTAAAAAGATGTCAAACTCCTTATTAATTAGAGAACTATAAATTAAAACAATGGGATACTGTTTCATATATCTTACAGTGGCTAAATTAGAGATCTAGATAATACTAAGAGTTGATGGGGGTGTGGACATATAGAACCTTATATGCACTGCTGGAGGGAGTGGAGGCAGGGGCAGCCATCCTGAAGAGCATCTGAGCCCTACTGACTTCTGGGTCCTTAAGTCTGTACACATCCACTACAGTGACACAGCAGTCGTACTCCAGATGATGAGTCCCCAAGAAATTCTCACCAAGATCCAACATGAGATGCAAGAGAGGACATTCATCCCAGCGTTGTGTCTGAAGGAGTTAGAGACAGTCTAGCGCTCATTGCTGGGGGCAGCTCTGTGCACCATGGACTTCATATGAACACAGGGACCTGGGCTGATCTTCAAAAGCAATGCTACATGGAAACAGTAAGAAACTAAGTGAAATCTATAACCCTGTACCGTTGCTATGAATCAAAAAGACATGCATAATATGTATACATACATATAAAGAGTAATATTTTATAAAAACACAGGCAAACAAAAGGAGAAACATCAAACATATTACAGATATTGCTTCTGGTGGAGAAGGGAAGTGAAAGTAGGAGATGGAGATAAAAGAGAACAAATCGATTTTTAAAATTCAAATTAGTGAAAATTATTATTCCCTCTACCTTTCACAACTACATTTGGCCTTTTAGTCAATGATTATTTTACTGTAACAGAATAATATTAAGTTTCATCAATACTTTCCAAATATGTCTAGTGGTACCAATAAAATTTATTTGAAATGGTTGCTGCTTAACTGATTATGTGATGGTGTTGGTAAAATCATGCTTTGTTTCTATTTTTAAAGATTTATTTATGTATTTGGAAGAGAGCATGCCACAAGTGTGGAGAGGGGTGAAGGGAGAGAATCTTCAAGTCAGCTCCTTGGTGAACAGGTCGCCCTTGGCAGGGCTAGATCTCAAAACCCATGAGATCATGGCCTGAGCCAAAAACAGGAGTCGGTCACCCAACCGACTGAGCCACCCCGTTGCCCCTAAAATCTTCTTTAAGTAGCATATCTGATTTCACTATTTTGAATTCCCATGAATACATTTGGACAATAGCTACTCCATAATTTTTTTGTTTTTGTCCTTTCATTTATTGTACGGAGGACTGAAAACATTACTAAATAATTAAACTGACTTTTTTCTTTATCAACTAGTTACACTGCATGTATAGAATCATTTATACACATTGACCAAATCAACAGTATTGACATAACAGATATAGAATTTTAACCAACTTCATTCTTATATTTTAGTCTTCTTCCCTATATTCTAGTCTGAGCTGTTATATCAATACAACTAAGATAGAGAATATAGAATTATGTTTAGTTTTAGTACAGAAACTACCTTTAATAAAGTCTGTTATATTTCTGAATGAGAAACATCCACAGTAATTGGTATAAGTAAAATACCAAAATTTTTGAAAGAAGTCAATCAAGAAGTTGAGGGAAATAAAATTACTAGTAAAATATGATCATAGGAAAAGTTACAAAGTATCATTCAGACATTTTGTAGATTAAAAAATGAAATGAAATTATCAGAGGGCTGATTTAAGAAATCATTTATTAATTAAGTTATTCCAAATTGGTGTCAATGCCTTAGAAATCGGGGTCATGGAGCCATAGAATGACTTCATTCACATATTTAGTTACAGCTGTAATTTAGAAAATTGCTTAATACGCTACACTTAGTTGAAATTTAAGAAGCTATCTCTATAGCTTTTGTTCATGTTGCTGAAATCAGTGTGCTCTTAAAATCAATAAGAAATTGATGACAAGTGGATGCAGTAAGTGAGAGGCATAGAGAGCCATAAAGTGATTGACACTGCTCATGTCACAGGTATGAACAGAACTCCATGCCTACATGTCAGGATACCTCCAGGAAGCTTATGATATTTCTTATGCAATGAAAAGGACTTCTTTTTTTTCTGACTCTTTACAGAAGCTTCGTCTGGTCATTGCCTGTCAGTAATTTGCATTCATTTCCTACTAGCTAGCCAACATGTAAAATTGTCCAGTGATTCCTAGGCTGTGTAAAAGCAAGAGTTCATTTGTAGCCAAGAGAAGGCATCCCCTTTTAGTAGTGTTAGCATTACACTTGAAGACTTTGGGCAGGAAAATAAGTGTATATCAAAGTTTCTAATGAAATTATTTAAAAATGAGAAATGAAATTACTGTAAAATTAAAACAGGTACTTCAAGTTCGTTTTGTTGAAAACATGAATGTGTCTTTTTAAGAAATCTATTTAATGTTTAAAAATCGTGTCCTATACATAATGGAGCCACAAGAAAGTTAAGCATTTTGAAAGAAAATTTTCAGTCAGGTCTGTGTTGTATTATTTTACCATTTCTAGGAACCGGACATCTAATACGTGCAGATAAAATATATGTGTAACATATGTAATGCAAAGAGCATATGGTACTTCTTTATATAGAGTATTTCAAATTAAGGAAAAGGGAGATTTACTAAGTTTGTACAGTCTCTTACATCTTTCTTGACTCATTCATTGCAGGCCCTGGAAAGTGAATTTGTTTCTTGCCAACTCCATCAGTGGATTGACCTTATATTTGGCTACAAACAGCGAGGACCAGAAGCCGTCCGTGCTCTGAATGTTTTTCACTACTTAACCTATGAAGGCTCTGTGAACCTGGATAGCATCACTGACCCGGTGCTCAGGGAGGTAGGTGTTAAGTTCCATATTATTCCAAAAGTTTCTGTCATCTCTCAGACACAAATTTGGCTTTCCATCTCTTTCTCTGTAAACTTCCTTTAAACACAAACTTTTATAATACATAAATTTCAGAGTTTTGACAAATGTAGGAAAATGAATATTATATGTCAAAACCAAGTAATGAGACCACTGTGTTCTTCTCTTTTGAATTATAGACACATGTAATGCACTCCAGTATTCCTATTTTACTTGTTTTATTTCAGCATCTTCATTAAAATGCTTAATGCTCTGTGCATGTTATTAATGAAACCTAGTTAAATATTTGAAAAAGAATTTTTCACATTAAAATAAGCTGCTAGTGTGCATTTTCTTAATAAAAGCAAAATTACAGACTTCCAGACAGAATGCTCAAAAAAATGCACTGATAAAATACATGAGGGTATAGTATTTTATTCCAGAATGTTCTCCAAAATACATCAATAAAATAGATGAGCATAGAGTATTTTTATTCCTGTATGTTCTTACCCTGAAAGTTTATAGCTAACAGTTTGGAATTATGTGCTCTACTATGTGCATAAGTATTTTTAGTGAAAATATTCATATAAAATATTACTTAAATCACTTCCCCACTGCACAAAATGACTTCAGAGAGGTGAAAGACTAACGGAGCAACAGCTGCTGGGTAAGTGTCGCTGCTAGGAAGCCACGTCCCAGCCTCCATTCCCCCGATAGTGGCCATCTGCTGGATGCAAAACAAGCAATCGTGTCTACATTTCCCATCAGTGGAATGCTTGTTTTATTTTTTTACTTTTAATTTTAGAAGTGGAAAGCTTGTAGATTTGGGAAGTAAAGCTCTACAAGAAAAATCTACATCCATAAACTTGTTTCTTACATACCTCTACAAAAACAAAATGGCTCCATTTGTATGGCTTCCAGCAGGGAAGAAGAGAGGAGAGAGACTTGAGATCGGTGCTCATTGGACTCTTAGGGCTAAATAGTCAGAGAACACATTGTAAGCGTGTCATTAGGTGCAGTGTTAGATCATGTTGTGCGTGTGAGGAAATGGATTGTGCCTGAAGCTGGAAGAAGGGAGCAGAGATGCAGAATAAATGAATGAGAGAGAAGACAGGTATTATGAAATTCATGGGTGAAAAAAGGGATTTTTTCCCTGCAAACCATTACACTCGCCTGATTTAGTAACCCCTGTACAAATTGTAATCAGATTATTTTATAGAAGATAATTCTGAGCTTAATTACTTTTTTCACAATACACCTTTTCCCAGTTCCGTAAACACCTTACAAATTATATTCTCCTTTTAGAACCAATACCGTTAGAATCAGAAAAAAAAAAAAAAACAACAACGATTGGAGTAAGCTTATCCTTTTATCCCAAGACCACCTCCAAACTGGTTTTTGACATTTAAATACCATAAACCTTTTTACTTCTGAATAGCTGATCATACCTTTTTATCCAATATAGAGTTCTGTCCTTGTAAAGAAAGTTGCAATTAATCCTCTCGGGGAAAATATAATTTTTAAGCATACTGTACGTAATGAAAGTACAAGACAGCATTACAGTTGACAGACATATGCAGGTTTTTAATATTTATATGAGAGTCAGTAAAATGATAAATGGGAATAAAAGAAAATGGAATTAGAATTGAGACTTTCTTTACATAGATATTGTGTTTATTATTTGAATTCTATAAAAATACCTGCTTCTGTAAAATTTCACATCCTTGCTTTGGACAGTGGGGGAAAAAACTATGCATGGGCCTTACTTATCAAATTATAGGACTTCCCAATGAAATACTACATGAAAATGTATAATTTTTTAAAAGTTTTAATTGGATGAGAGTGGTTCAGCCATGGTGTTCGCTTATTATAAAGATGGTCTGAACAATATGTTACTGCTCTTGATTTCCTCATAGTGAGGCCAGTTGCCAAGCACTAGGCAGCCTGAGTTCAGGACCCTCTCCTTCTAGCATTCTTATTCTAAGCACATAATTGTTGAATATGGAGGTTCCACCAGAAAAACTTCCAGAGGCATTCTGTGATAGATATGTCCTTCTACCCCAGCTCCTCGCCTGCCACCCTGACCCAAAAACTCTGATATCCGTTCTCAGAATACTCCCTTAGGGAGCACACACCTGGAACACGGTTACCTTTCTTCGGCCAGCCAGCAGAGCCCCAAGCACACACCAGCACAGAGAGACATTTGCTCTGACCGCATGGACCTTTGTCAACTCAAGTCTGCTTAGGAAGATACTTTATCTCCTTAAGACTGCTAAGACATGCTTATTACATTGTAGCCACAGCAGATTAAATGGTAACAAGGGACATGAGTTAACTGTCCTTCTTCCTATTCCCCACACTTACCTCCTCTACCCCAGAAACCTAACATATTTTCAAAAACGTCCTCCACTGATTCAAGGCTTGAGTGAGATATAGCTCTCCATTCTTACCATATTAGTAATTAAAACTGAGATTCTGTGGGGAAAAAAAAAAAAAGTACTGCACTATCATTTAAGAATCCACACAGATGGGAACCCAGCTAAAATCTGTAAGTGGTCTAGTGTTGGCCAAGACATTTGATCTCCCTCTACGTCAAGTGCTCTCTCTATAAAGAAGGATTAATACATGACATATGTTTGCCAACCTGAGAAGTGTTTAGCATCTACTGTCACCCAAGAGAACTCTGTAGATAATGTAGATAATGTGGAATGAAGTGCAGTATATTCATTATTTGGTAGCCATTTGCATCCCCTTAACATATACATTTTCCCAGTGAGGAGGCCCTCTAGGAGGCACAGCATCTTTTATGAAAACATCACTGTTGAGATCCCAGAGGACTAGCTATGGTACCGTGACTTGTGAAAGTTGATACCTACCTAAATGGTTGGACACAAACTCTTGGAAAAAACATTATTCAAAATGTTAGCCCTCTTATGTAGCTTAATGAATTTCCTTTATTTGATAATGTTTGTCTTTGTATTTTTTAAATATTAAGATCATTACATTTCATATAGGTAAAACCTGAGGAAGGTTATAGTTATCTTTTTTTTTTAAGATTTTATTTATTTATTTGACAGAGAGAGAGAGAGAGATCACAAGTAGGCAGAGAGGCAGGCAGAGAGGGAGAGGGGAAGCAGGCTCCCCGCTGAGCAGAGAGCCCGATGCGGGGCTGATCCCAGGACCCTGAGATCATGACCTGAGCTGAAGGCAGAGTCTTTAACCCACTGAGCCACCCAGGCACCCCAGGTTATAGTTATCTTATACTGAACTCCAAATAACCTAAGGAAGGTGATTTTTTTGGATGCTTAAATTAAACACTGATTTAAACAATAAATATTTAATATATGAATATTAGTATGTCTCTTGTGAAAAAATTATATGTATTTCCTCTAATCTGTGTATAACTTTGAGCTTTGAAGTCAGGGCTAAAATTTGAGAAATGGCTTAAGGTTATTGATTCATTCTTCCTTGACAGGTGAACTCATGAAGCAGCACTAACCACAGCAATTATGGCATTAAAATGTCAAGAAATTAGAGGTCAGAATAACAGATAATTTTCTTCTCTATGTCAGATTTAAAATTGACATTCTCTGACAGCTTAGGATCTTTGCCTGAGAAAAATATGACAGCTTAACTTATTTTATACTTGTAAAGCAGTAACTGATAATAAACTTTATCATGACAGCCTCTGGGTGGAAACATGACAGAACAGTTCTGGTACAAAGCTTTTCTTAATATGTAAACACTAGATCTGTTGGATATTAGATATTATTTAAATTGTCTTAAGTCTTGGCTTACATCATAATCTTCTAGACATGTTATTTCATAGATGAGCTCAACTATTTGAGCAGTAATTTTAAGCTCTATATAAAATTAATTTTACATATTAATAAAAATGATGTGATTTGCTTTATATTTTTACTTACCAAATGATGGCCACGAAAGTCCATCCATCCTATGACCTACTGAGGAAATAGAATATTCTAGTTAGTAATTATCAGGTCCCATGGTGTTCTAATTCTTTTCTACTCAAATATAGTCCATAAACCAGTAGTAACACCATCACCTGGGACTTGTGAGAACTTCAGACTCTCAGGCCTTTCCAACCTAATAAATCAGAACATGCATTTAAGGAAATCCCCAGGGACTTGTCTGAGACATTAAAGTTTAAGGTGTATAAGGTGTATAAGAAGATCTGGAGGGCACCTGGGTGGCTCAGTGGGTTAAGCCGCTGCCTTCAGCTCAGGTCATGATCTCAGGGTCCTGGGATCGAGTCCCACATCAGGCTCTCTGCTCAGCAGGGGGCCTGCTTCCCTCTCTCTCTCTCTCTGCCTGCCTCTCCATCTACTTGTGATCTCTCTCTGTCAAATAAATAAATAAAATCTTTAAAAAAAAAAAAAAAAGATCTGGAAAGCTTCTCTCTCCTATAAAAGGAGAGAGAATGGTGTGATGAACTTCCATGTACCCATCACCGAGTTTCAAGCTTTTGACTGGATTTCTTCTATATCCCTAAGCCCTTGACTATTTTCAGTCACACTTGCCATATCCATTTAACCCCATCTAACTCCGTATCCACTGTCCGTCCCTCCATCCCATAGGCATCTCAGGATATCCAGGGAGAGGGGTCAAGCAGGTTTATTTTGAAAAACAAAAACCTTTCCAAGCATTTCATACACATCCCCAGTTAAAAACCATTAATCTAGGCCAACACTCTCATAAAATAATTTTTCCAAGGACACCTGTCTATGTAGCGCCAGAGTCAGCTTTGGGTGAGGTCTCCTGATTCTCAAGTCGGGGTTGCTTTAATCCCTTTACTTCCTAGGGATTTTAAAATAACAGTAATTACTAATACAACTAGTTTTAGAGATGATATTCATCTTACTTTCCAAATGATTCTTAAAAATGAGGGACACCTAATGTGTATTCCCATTTCACTAATTTAACCTGTAAGGTTTTTCTTTCTATTTTGTTTGTGCTTTTGAATTTCTTAAAACTCTCAACTCAGTAAAACTTCCAGGAATTACAAGGCAAATTTTAAGGTGGTTTTAAGAAATCTTTCTCAGTGAGATGCCTGGGTGGCTCAGTTGGCTAAGTTCAATTCTTAATTTTGGCTCGGATCATGATCTCAGGTTATGGAGATCGAGCCCCCATCGAGCTCAGCGCTGGGTGTGGAGCCTGCTTCAGATTCTCTGTCTCCCTCTGACCCTCCCCTTACTTGCCCCTGCTCGAGAGAGAGAGAGAGAGAGAGAGAGAGAGAGAGAAAGGAAGGAAGGAAGGAAGAAGGAAGTCTTTCTCAGCCGTTTTATTCATTGTTTATTTTAACCACTTTGCAGAAAAACTTGTTTTGTCAGTGTTAAGAGTTCTAAAGGCACTAGGGGATTATGGCATAGTCAATAGTTGGTTAGTAGAGATTACAAATTAAATGTCACATTCTTTTTTTATATACTATACTCTTATAATGAGTGAAAAACATTTCATTCTACAAGTGTTTCTAAAATGGATCACTCTTCTGATCATGGATATACTTACTCAAGCCTGTCTTCCTTAAAGTATGATTATATGGTATGTAAGAGGCAATAAAAGATGATAGAAAGGTAGAAGTCAGATAATAGCTTTTATCACAGCTAGTCGTTACAATATGAGACATTAAGTGAGTCACTTTACTTTTACGTACCTTGGTTTTCCCACCTAGAAAATGACAGCAGAAATGATACCTAAGTCTATATTTGAGGATCATATCAGAAAAGATATGGGAAAACACTTTGTAAACCATAAAGCACTACACAGATACTGGCTATCATTACCTAAAAGCATAATTAAATGTACTATCTTGGAAGAACTTTCATTTTAATAATTCATTTCTCTATATCATCATATGTGCCGTCGATACTGCCAAACTGAAAAATGACTTAAATGACTTCTCTTTGACAGTGGGAGGTATATACACAAGCCTACCACAAAAGGCTATTTTCTGGCAAACTATTAGAACATATGGGCCATGCGATATTTATTTATTAATGCATATGTACACATTTATCTATGCTGGAAATATTAAAATACTAAATACTAAATTTTAATATTACCAGTAGTTATAAAAGTGTGGCATTTTTAGTCCAATTTCTTGTTACTAATATTTCTTAGTCTTGATCTGACAGGGATAGCAAAGCATTCCATTGGACCTGCTTTAGTGAGAATATGCCCAAAGGAAGTAGGATAGATTCCTTCAGTTTTCACTTTATTTTCTTGCTGAACCATTCCTGCTACTACAGAAACCTGACATGATAAGGCTGTCAAGAACCACAAGACAGACGTGTCTTTAACCAAAACAGTTACAGTGCTGGCTTTTCTAGAAGATGAGCTCATAAAATTTATAAGGAAAAAATGAATCCGCTTTTCATCCTAATGATGTAAATGAAGGTATTTGTAGGGATGATACTGACGGCTGTCTGGTCATTGCTTATTCCTTCTGTGAATTTGTTATCCCTTGTCTTTTCCTTCCCCCATATCTGACTCCTTTCTACTGTCTAACAAGGGATAGCAACACCTGCCTTGTGGATCACTTGAGTGGGTTGTAGCACAATGTTGCCCATTTATAAGGCCATGATGCCTGATTGTTTTCATGTGGGGGATGTTCGCGGTTTTTCTCCTGGGCATTTATTCTGAGATGTGATTGCAACAAATGATCAAAAAAATGGCTGATAAAGATTTCTTAAAACCATCTTCATTTTCGCCCGATAATTGCTGGAAGTTTTACTGACTTAAAAATGTCAGCAAATTCAAATGCCAAAATAAAAAGAAAGAAAAATAAAATAGTAAAATAAAATAGGAAGAAACCCCCTACATTTTAAACTATGGGAGTAGAAAGACACATGAGGTATTCTTTGAAGCTTAAAGAATCGTTTGGGAGCAAGAAAAATTTTATAATCCCTAAAACTACAAAGAGTGTAGTTTCAGATGTGTTTGTTTGTATGTTGTGTTCCTCACTCATAGCAGCGAGACTTGCATTGCAGAGAATCAGTGAATAAAGAAGTTTCTATGTAGAAATTAGTATCAAGAAAATTAATGACACACATTTAATTTTGATGAGTGAATAAATCTTTAATTTAGGTTTATCTTTTCTCCTTGTAATTACTGCAGTGCTTAGCTAGTCCATGGTCATCAATCGTCCACTAGGAAAGCATAAATAATGCAGCTAGTCCAAGTGGAATGTGTGTCATTTATGTGAGATGTGCTTTTTCTCATCTTTGTGTTATTTTTATTGCGTAGTGTTGAGAAGTGCTAATTATTGATTTTCAGAAATTAACAGCAAATGCTTTCACAAGAATCTAAAGTCATATTTTACACAAGGAAGAAGGGTGAAAATTGCAGCCTGCTGTTTGTAATAGAAATAGCTGGAAGGGATTTCCTTATCTTCTATTAACATAGATTTCAGTTATATTACACAGTTGTTACCTTAGCATAAATTAACAATTATTCAAAACATATTGCATGCTTCAATTTGTTGAAGTAGATATTACTCAATCTAAATACCTAAGCATTTCAGTTAGATGTTGGGAGCTCATTTTTAAAGGTTTTAAACATATTGATAATGAGCCTATTTAAAGCCATTTGAAATCTCAATACAGTATATCTAAATTGCTGTTTCCCATTTATGTCAAGATCAAAAAAGAGTACTTTGTTCTGCCAAATAAATGAAATACTATTTTTTAATCTGAATTTAGCCTAATAAAAGTATATGATTTCATTTTGTAATGTTTATACCACCACCTGGTAAACCTTTGTCTTGATGTCATTCCACTTCAGGCAAATCTTCTCAAATTATTTCCTTTCCATGATCAGACACTCCATGTGAACTTATTTTGTATGGTGAGGAAAGGTCATCACCGGTACTACGACTTGTCTCTCGTTCCTCCTCCTCCACCACCATCTTCCCCCAACTTCCATTTCCTGCATCAGCCAGCATTGAATTTCTTTATATACATTGATTCAACTGGGGAGAATTAGGCAGGAACATTGTACTGGTTCTTCTCACATTCCATAAGCATTTCTGGGTTGAGTCCTTTACTTAGGTACTACTTAATGGTCAACCCAATGGGCACTTGGGTGGCTCAGTCTGTTAGGCATCCGACTCTTGGTTTTGGCTCAGGTCATGATCCTCATGGTCATGAGATGGAGCCCCAGTCGACTCCACAATGTGGAGCTGTGGCCTGCAACCCAGACACTGGCAAACTGGGACCCAGCAAGGAAGGACCAGAGGATAAGTTTTGCGTCCTCTTCCTATTTCCTATCCTGCACTCTCATTGGCCAAAAAGATTGGGAAGATAGAGGAGCAAGAGAGTAGCAAGGATGCAGTCTCTGGAAGCCAGTCTGCCCAGGGCAAGGAAGATGATCCCGCTCACTACTGTGTTCCCCCTGAGTTAGTCACAGTGTTAGGCAAAATTTTTTTTTTTAAGATTTTATTTATTTATTTGACAGACAGAGATCACAAGTAGGCAGAGAAGCAGGCAGAGAGATAGGAGGAAGCAGGTTCCCTGCTGAGCAGAGAGCCCGATGCGAGGCTAGATCCCAGGACCCTGGGATCAGGTCCTGAGCCAAAGGCAGAGGCTTTAACCCACTGAGCCACCCAGGCGCCCTGCATTAGGCAAATTATTTAAGGCATCCAGGGTGGAACAGCCACTACCTGCCACATGAAAAATACATATACTTTTCCTACCTGAGTTGACTTATACTTATCTTTAAACATAAAAATTAAGTGAGCTTGCCACCAATGGCACTGACCTAATTTGAAGAAAAAATGTTTGGGACAGAGCATTTATTTTTATCCAAAGGATATGGTGCTTGCTCTTCACCTTCACTGTTCACATTCATTTGTTAAGTGAGATATGTAATATCATCATTATAACTCATCAGTCCAAGGCAGAAATAGTAATCGGCAAGAGGATAATTCTCCTCTTTATTTCTTTTAGGTTTAAAAGAAAGAATAAAACCAAGCACTGAAGCATGTAAATGAACAATCCAGAATCCTCTCCCTCAATATTGCCTAACATAGTCTGATAGTTACAGCAAATGTGGTTCTCTTTTTCACTTGAGTTATTAAGTACTTACTGAAATATTCTAAAAATTTTGCTCGTACAGACTTAGCCTTAATGCAGCTGATTATTAAAACAAAAGGAAACATGTTTGTTCTTCTATTGTGTAGTTTCTATGACAAATTAGAAGCAGTTGAATATAAAATAGCATTTTTAATTTTTTATATAGTTTAATGTTTGTAAAGCAAGAAATAATAAAATGCAGATATTATTTTCTTGATTTATTTTGCTCCTGTTTTTCTAGCATTAAAAAGTAATGCTTTATATGATCTTGTTTTATTATAACAATAAACCAGAAGCAAAGTCATATCAGTTAAAATACAGTCTGCCATTAAGTAATCTTTTCTTTTATCATTTCAGACTTCTCAAAATTCCATTTCTTTTTCCTATTTGGTATAGAATTGGTAGAATTGGAGGTAGCACAGAAAGATGATATAAATCACATATATATTTTTAATTGTATATCAAAGGTGTATTTTCTGGTTAAAAAAAGGAATATCCACTTTAAAGCATTAAAATAAAACCATGCTAAGTACGAGCTATAAAATGAGATAATACAGGAAATTTTTAGAAAATCCTTTTCTTTGTCCCCAAGGAATCACTTTTGCTATTTTTATTTTCTGAAAAATTATCAATAATTAACTAGTAATTTCAGCATAGTCTGATATTTGCCTTGTGGGTAGCACAACCTGTCGTACTTTATAAAATGCTGACTTTTCTGGAAAACAATTTAAAAGATGACACAGACCAAGCAAAATGGATGAACTAGGTCATTTGACAGCTTTACCTTATTAGCTTCCTCTCACTGTCTTTCTCATCACTTAAACCTTATGACACTTCACCAGAAAGACAATACTAAATTACATTTACAAAAAAGACGAGAAGTTGTAAAGATTCTACAGGAGAAAAATGTATCTGGGTTAAAGTTTTGCATTGTGGAAAAGGCAAGTTTAACCGAAGTTTTTATCTCTTGGAGACCAAAGAAGGTGTACTCTAGATAACTAATAAACACAAGGGAAGGGAGAAAGCATGCTTATTCACCTAAGTAGTAATATCTTTCTTTTAGAATATTTTGAATTTATCAGTAATTTGAACATCATTCTGAACTACCACTTATCTGTCCCCATATGTAATTGTACCCTGGCTATGAAAACGTTCATATTAACAGGATACACATAATGCGTATTAGCCACGGCATATTTACTTCCTCTTCTGAGGATTAAATCCCAGCTATGTATCTGTATTTATAGAGGAGGTAGCTTTTGTTTTTGGCGGGGAGGGAAGGCAAGAAGGAGATAAAAGCAATTAAGCAAGAGGTGCAGCAGGTCGAAGGAGTGAGGTGTGTGTCTCGGCGGTCGCTAACACAGATGGCCCCTTTGTGCAAATTAAAAAAGAAACCCTCATTAAAAGAGGAATAATAAAAGGTGCTCCTTCCTTTGGCATTTGAAGTATATTCTGTCCTTCATTTGCTCCCCAACTGGGCACCTCTGTGCAGGACATAGCTGATGCAGTTGTACCCTTGGCCCTGACCTTTGAGTAGCATAAGACTAAGAGAGAGCTTGTTGAAAATAAGTGAGAAAAAAAGGAGAGCTTGATGAAAATGTGGGTAATTTTGTAACTTGGCAGGTGGGTTCTGGAGGATTTTACAAAGTGGGCCTAACTAGAAGGTAGGGAGGGGAAAAACAGGAAACTGTCCCTAATAGGAACTTTCCCTAATGGGAGCTTTGTATTACATATAAGCAGGTAAAACTGAATTATGTGTCCTGTGTGTGTAATGAAATGTGAAAGTCCTGTTCTGGTTTACTTTGTGGTGCTATTCATAACTTAGGTCACATTTTTCTCTCCTTCTTGCTTACCCCTAAAAAATTTCTTTCCTATTTGTAAAACACCAAAGATTTTGTCAGTCACATTTGTTTTGAAAAATCTACTGTTTTAAGCCTATTATCCATGCTAGATTTATATGACATGTGTAAGATTTCTGTCACTGTTTATTATATGTAAAAAGTTAGGATCACTTACTGATTCTGAGATGCTTGTCGTTGCCGCATCTCAGCACTCAAAATTGTGGGGTGTCTTACAATGAATAGTGGATCATAGTTTAATTAGTAACATTTTCTACATCTTAAATAGTATATAAATTAATGATGCTTCTCACAATAGATAACGTCTGAGATTCCATGAAGCTAGATGGACAGACTTATATCCCAAGTTTTGCTCTTCTGTCAAACATGTTATAAAAGTCGTGGGCCCCCACATACACTATCGTTTCATTCTTGCTTCAGTGGGAAGTGCAGAGCAGTAGGCTCCCTAGTCACTGTTTGGCTTTCCATGGTTTCAGTGACCCGAGGTCAGCCATGTTCTAGAAGCAGTGATTCTGACCTAGCCTCAGAAGGTCAGCAGTAGCTCAATGTTAGGTTGCAGTGCCTACTACCTCATTACCTCACTTCATCTCATCAGTTAATCCTATTTTTAAAAGATTTTATTTATTTGAGAGGGCATGAGCAGGGTGGGGGTACGTGGGGCAGAGGGAGAGGGAGAAGCAGACTCTCTGCCAAGCAGGGAGCCCAAAGCAGGGCTTGACCCCAGGACCCTGATATCCTGACCTGAGGCAAAGGCAGACGCTTAACTGAATGTCTAAGCTGACACCTACCTAAGCCACCCAGGTGCCCACTCATCAGACAGGCATTTTACTCACATCATCATCCGAAGGAGAAGGGTGAGCCCGGTACCGTAAGGTATTTTGAGAGAGAGATCACATTCACGTAACTTTTATTACAGTATATTATTGCTATTCTATTTTATCAGTACCTACTGCTGTTAATCTCTCACTGTGCATGATTTATTCATTAAACTTTATCATAGGTGTGTATGTATAGGAAAAAAACTGTACATAGGGTTCAGGACCATCCAGTTTCAGGCATTCTTTGGGGTCTTGGACCATACACCCCGAGGAAGAGGGCAGGACTACTGTAGACCTATAAAGCGATAGCTTCCTTGTAATACAAATTAACATTTTGGTAGTAGATGTTAAAAGGATTAACTAATACTAAAGTGTGTAGGAGTCAGAGAATAAACCAGTGAAGCGGGCCACGAGGCATGCATGCCCAGTGGGCATTACAAAAGGGCCCCTTTGCCTTGGCACCAGACAGGTGTTGCTGTGCAGGAATGCTGATGATCTACCTCTTCTGGGTTTTTTTGAGAGAAGCCAAAAAAAAATCCAATTTATTGTATGAAATTTTCTGACCTATAAATGTTGGCTCAAATAGAAACCATACCTGTGAGCTGATTGTAGCCCAAGGGCTGCTGGCTTGTGACATCAGGCTGAATGTAAGCTCGTGTGCCATCCTGGCTGGAGTGTTAACCTTCCCAAGAGCCCAAATCTCTATCTGTTTTCTTTGGTGAATATCACAAATATCTAAAATGGTACCCAGTACACAGTAGGTGCTCAGTAAGTAAATATTTTATGAATAAATAAAGCTAGTATTGAGTCTCTTCGACACACACAGAACAGTGTAGAGAAAAATAGAAATGTGTTGTTTTTTTCTTAAATGCTATTTCCAATTGTCTTTTTTTGCCTTTGGCTAGCCAATTCTGACTTAATATTCAGACCTCAGCTCATGTCCCTTTTCAGGAAGCCCCTTTCCTAACAGCTCTGCTGTCCCTGTGCCCTGCTCTACCCTCTACCCTCTATCGCCATGGTCCTCCACCTGCTGTGTGCCCTGATTACTCACTCATCTTATGTCCTCATGGGCTGAAAACTTCTTGAGGGCAGGCTGGTATCTGATTTTTTATCCCTGACACAGTGGGATAGAAGCATTTAATAGTATTTGTTAACGTCATTGTTCTTATGGTATTGAATTGTAAAAGTAAAGCACTCCCATGTTTTCTCTAGTACTGTGCTTTTCCTTTTCTGTGCCACCTTTCAGTTTTGCACTAAAGTCCCGCTGTTGCCCCACTTCCATATTCAGCGAATGTTTTTGGACTCTGTTAGGACTAAGTCACAGCCTTCACCTGCGAAGATCAACAGTCTGAGCAAACAGACCTATGTAAAGAGCTGTGCACTGCATTTCATGATGAAGGGAGAAAAGTGCAATGAGAATATGGAGGACATTCACTGCGATTTAGGGAGTCTGGGAGGAATTGAGAAACCTGCCCCAAGGTTCACATGAAAGGGAGGCATTTTTTCCTACATTGGGAGTAGTTCTCAGAACAACCACTCAGCTGCTATGCTTCATAGATCACAGAATAGCCTGTGTATATCCCCGGGCCCCCTCCCATCCAGAGTACATCCCTCTTAACAGAAAGAAGACATTGATGACTTTCTAAAGGTGGGGAGGACAGAAAACGTGGGACGGGGAGAAATGAAGAAAATCCGTGGGTGCTCACTCCTCGAGTGCTGGTAGTGCCAAGAAGCACTTAGAAGAGGCAGCGTGCTTTTTCAAGATCAGAAAGATCTGTGTATTTTTAAATCAGAGGTTAAGGGATTACTGGTAGACAGGATTACAAGAGAGCCAAAAGGTAAACATTGGACTAAGAACTTTTAGGTCATGAAGGCATGTGATGTGGATCACAAGGAAGAGGGATTCAGTTTAGTGTTTAAAAAATAAATAAATGGTAAGTGTAGGAAATAGACTGTCTTAATGAGAGGGCAAAAATCACAATATTAACTTGATCACAGCTTAATATTTACCCTAATGTCATATGAGAATAGTTTAAAATAAATACATGTGTGTACTCTGCCTCAGTCCAAAGAGAACAGGGGTAGGCTTGCCAAAGAGAACTGTACCGATTTCTGGAAAATAGGTGAGTCTCCAGAGATTTTCTGATACAGTTTTAATACTTGCCTTTCAGAACAAAAATCAAGTCAAACTGCATGTTTGTGGATTCAGTCCTTCTATGGCCATTTAAAGGCTACCTACTAAGTACAGACACTGACCTAGAGACTAAACTGTGTTTAATTTTACCCCTCATCTCCCCACCCCATCCCAGTCCTCTTTCTGGAGAAGTCGGAACACAAACCAGAGGACCTATTGTTAGAGCAACTTCAGCTCTTCATGTTATGTAAAGTCTCTAGCTAGGGCAACTTTAACAATGAAATTACCTTTTTTTTTTCTTCCAGGTAATTCTCAAGAGTTTATTGTTCATGATGTGAACCTAACCAGAAATGGTCTCTTCCCTCTTTTATAATCGTAAATCTTGCACTGGGGAGATAAAGTATGATGGTACCTATGTGAATACGATTTACTTAAATAGTCACACTTTGCATGTGAGTGGACACCATGCAAATAAATGGACACATTAAAACTGGACAGCACTTAAAGAGATTTAATAATTCATCCTATTGCCTCTGCAAATAAAAGAACCAAAGCCCCATTTGTGCAATTGCTAAAATATGGCAGATAACGATGCATTCATGTTTAATATTGCTAATAAATTTGAAAATTCACATTTTTATTGATAAACATTTTCTTGAAATGCAGTGTGGGCAGACAGATTGTTAAACTTAAGCACTTTATAAATGAGATTTGTAGATACTGATGCGATTAGTGGCAGCGCAGCGTCGAGAGCCATCTACCACCTTACCTGCCTTCCTAAGCACTCAGCAATGAGTTTCGTATTTCACTTTTATGTGCAACCAAATTGCACACAATTTTAGGGGAAAAATTAGCATGGTAACAGAGTAATGACCATTGTAAATATTGTGCTTCTCCTTGTTGACTTAAATTACATGCTAACAGTATTTTGGAAAAATATTTCTGCTAGTCTAGCTTAATATATTGAAATTTTTTTGCCTATAGGATTAATATATAGAAGACATACATAAATCTCCTGTAAGATTGTGTCTTTGACATACACACAGAGAAAGGCATATTATACAGTCCAGACAGCTTGAGATCCAAAGTTATTTTTATTCATTGGAAGCCATAAAATCTCATTAATATTTCTTATCTGCACAGGTTTTAATGAAATATTTCCTAGCTCAAGATGCCCAAAGAATTATTTCCTCTTTGGGCTGTAAAATTTCAAAGAATTTTTGAGACATGTGAATTCATACCATATAAACATTAGATAATACTTCAGCATTGATCTTAAAACAGCATAGCATGCTAAAACATATTTTTTTGTACTGAAAATTTGGCCAGCATTAATCAATCCTTATACAGCAGTCTTAATGATTACCCTCTGTATTGACTGGAACATGTGATTTCCTGAATTTTATTTCCTGTCACTGGTGGATTTTATGTATCATTCTTTTTCCCCAAGATCCCAGAAGCTTATTTCATTAGAGATCCCCATACATTCCTCCTCACACAGGACTTTCTGAAGGTACACGTGGTGTAGTGAGTGTGAGAAGTGTTGTTTGGCTTCAGCCGCATGCATTCACCGTCTAACCCTCCCACGTTTAACCCCGGCTTCTACATAAGAATAGCCACTTGGTTAACAGAAGCATGTTTGGAAAGAGAAAGCAAAGCTTGTCTACAGCATACTAACACGTGGGTGATTCTGCACCCTCAGAGAAAGAGCACCCGGTGGATTTTCTGGACGTCTTTCATGGCTGACTTGGGATCCACTTGCACTGGCAGGGAGCGTGATGACCTCTCTCGTTGATGCATATCGATTGTGACAGTCACTCTCCTTCCCCTGCAGGCCATGGAGGCACAGATACAGAACTTTGGACAGACGCCCTCTCAGTTGCTTATCGAACCACATCCGCCTCGGAGCTCTGCCATGCACCTGGTAAGACAGAGCCGCCTGAACAAAAAGTTTTTTTGCTTTTTCTGTACCTGGGAACACGTCAAATAAAATCGTCATTTCAGCAGCATTTTTAAAGGCTTCTTGTCGATTTTCTGGTTAAACTCTCCAGGCTAAGTGGATGCCTATACCCTGTGGAGAAACAGAGGGGAGTGCGGTTCTTACCTTTAAGTCCTGCTACGCTCGCCCAGTTTGGGGTTCACAAAAATCGCGGTCTTCTCTGACTCTGTATGCCCCTGCATAAACTCATTCAGACACATCCAGGCACCAGAATTAGATTTGATTTATAAAGTAGGATGAAAATATAATATCAACACAGTATGATATGGCCCAATTTAATCTTCTGGGGCAAGGTCGGGTAGGGGGACTAGCTGATTTTAAGAAGAGGACAGAAATACAGAGGTAATTCGCCAGGACAGGAGAGTTAAGAAAGAGCTCCAGAGCCACTCGGGTCCAACACCAGCTCTGCCTCTAGCTAGGGAATGACTTGGGCAAGGTGTTTAACCTCTCTGTTTATGTTGCAGCATCTGTTCCATGAAAGCAAAGCATATGCCCTGAGAATTTCATGACTTAATACCGTAGAGCACTTAGACCAGCACCTGGTGTGCAATACGTTCTCAATAAATGTTAGCTGGTGTCATCATCTCCGCTAGCTCCTCATACTAAAACTTTTATTCCTGTTTTACAAGGGGAAGGGTAATATTCTTTTCATTTTAGTCTGAATTTTAAAAGCTCGTTTTCATAACAAAACCATCCTTTTTCATTTTATTAGCAAAATGTACAACATTTCCCTCTTTAATTTGAAGATGGTGAATTTTTTTCCTGAGAAACTTCTTTAGAAGGAATTTATTTTTTAAGCTGTGGTTTTTCACTGATTTTTTTTTTTTTTTTTTACTGAAGTGAAAAATGCTTGAAGGCAAAGGAACATGTTTTCAAAATGAATTAAAGTTCATCCATTTTTCTAGGCAATTATCAAAGCAGCAAATACCTTAATTTTAGAGTAAAGAGCTCTGAAGTATGGTCCACAGTATATTTGCAAACAAATTTATAAGCTGTTATTTTGTGGCAGAAGTACTGTTGAGACCTTTCATTTATTTTTTCAGTTTCTTAACAAATTCGTATCGAGTTCCTTCTGTGTGTCAGGCATGACGCTAAGCGCCGACAACACAGAGGGGACTGTCAAGGAATCAACAGTCAAACTCCTAGTGAAACACATAAATAAATGTGTTTGTTTGAAAACACGTTTTTTTCTCTTTACAATGGCTCCAACAGCTTCATCCCCCTTGATTAGTCACTAATGATCTCTTGTGATTGAAATTGGTCCTCGCGTGTGACGAAGCAGAGAGGTTGACACCAAGCACACGGTTCCGTAAGAACATGTAGTCACGGTGTAGACGTGGGGATGTGGCCTTGGAGCCCCAAGCCTTAGACGAAGTATGCTTAATAACTGTCCAGGAGAATATCTCTAACACTTTATTTTATGAAATGCTTTGGCAGAAGAGTTTTATTCCCGTGCTCGTCGTCTCTGTTTAATAATAATAATAAAAATACTTATCCTGGAGAAGTGCCCAGGCAGGATTCATTGCTTTCCTGGGGAAAATGGTGAGAGACTAAATTGGCATGGAACTGCTCATAAAGGAGCCCTAGCCCTTCTAAGTTCGTGGAGCAGACGATTCCTTGTGTAGAAACAGTTACAGAACAGTTATGAACGCGACAGAATGGCTAGTTCCAGCATCCCCATTTTGTTTTGGTGTGGTAGTATTTATGGTGTTTTATAGTTGCTGGAACAGTAGCATTTATAGTGTCTGCCTTCTGTCGAGTCACATGCTAGAGGTATGAAAGCAAAGACTGATGGAAGGAAAGGGGGTAGCCCTCAGGAAGCGCACAGTCTAGAAACGAGGCGTCAACCACAACCGGTCAGTATTGCCACAGCCAAGACTCGGGCAAAGCTCTGACAGGGCAGGCTAGTGTATTTTAGTTACTTAGGTTGGAGTCATGTCCCCAGATCAGCCAGGTAAAAAATGAAAGTATCAATTCATGCATGTTATCTTTCATGTAAACAGTGTCGGTCACTGATTTTTCACCGCCCTGAACAATGCTGCTGTGTCATGAGACCGGTCTCTGAGCTCCCGTCTCACCCCGCTGTCTCACGAGGCTTACACTGAGGCGGGTCCTTGGTGAACTGGTGTCCCCTGTCAGCGGCTGCACAGAGAGAGCCTTTGGCCCTTTCCCTGTGCCATCCTCACAGGCTGGAAGTGGGGGTTGCTTTGCTCGCTGCTCATGCTAGCCTTGTCTGTGTTAACCTCCGTCTCCCCAGAGCTTTCACTAACTGTGTTATCCCTTCTGTTTTCTTCCGCTCTCTTCCCTTTCTATTCAACAGTGTTTCCTTCCACAGAGTCCACTCATGTTTAAAGATCAGATGCAACAGGATGTGATCATGGTGCTGAAGTTCCCATCAAACTCTCCAGTGACCCACGTGGCAGCCAACACGCTGCCCCACCTGACCATCCCCGCGGTGGTGACCGTGACCTGCAGCCGACTGTTTGCGGTGAATCGGTGGCACAACACAGTAGGTACGTGTGTCCAAGTGCGTCACTTGCTAGAGGGCTCTTAAGAGCTACAGTTAAGGTAAGGTAAGTGTGCTGGGGTCTAGCCGTATGCCAGATCTACAGACAGCGGCAGAGCAGACCACTGCCAGACCTGACGAGGGGAGTCTTGTCTGTCTTGTTCGCGGCTGTTCTGTGTTGGGGCCTCACAGAATGCTGGGCTGGGGGTTAAATGTTCAATAATATTCGATGAATTGAAGCAGGTCTACAAATAATTCTGCCCCCCCACCCTACTCTATGCCTGCCCCACAGGAAAAAAAAGGAAAAAAAAAAAAAACACTTTTATGCTATATTAAACAAAAGTGAGTTGAAATCTGGATTTCCTAGATAATGGTTTCAAATCATCTTTCTTCCATTTCACGAATTTATTTGGCAAATATTTGAATGGCCACTTTGTGTCAAATAGTCATGCACACCGGGAGTACAGCAATGAACAAGACAGACACGGTCTCCCTCCTTGAGGACCCGAGATTCTTTGAGAAAAGACAAAATCTAAATTGTTCAGTGATTCCGTGTGTGTTTTCTTTAAACTCATTCCCAAGAGTTCCAACTGGCAACTTGAAGTGATAGGATTCTATTATCAAAATTAGACATAGTGATACTTACCTAACTAGGACAGAAGTTGACATGACCAAATGATTTAGTTGGCCAGATTCACCCCTTACAATTTCCTCGGAAACCCCAGGACTCTCACTGTCTCTAGGACTAAATGGATAAGCCGTGGTAAATTAATCTGAACTTTTCTATTCTCCTAACTTTTGTATTGCTCTGAAAAACAGTATCATATAAATCCTAGCTTAATCTAAGAGTTTCTAAATGCATTTATTTTATGTTTATTGGTGATACTATCAACATGAGGTATAACTAATCCCATTTGATCTGAAAGATGCAGCAAGCATCTTAAGAAAAAAAATATAACTTTATTATTCACAGAAGTCTGAGCCTCTAGAAATATTTGCATTGAGAAAAAAACTATAAAGGATTAATTTTTCTTTAGCATTGTTCAAAAGTATCTTATATGTTATATAATCACATGTAAATATATTATGACTAATGAACTCAATCAAGCCCTAAATATTAATCCTCTGATAGCAGCTTCTCCTGAGCTTAAGGTCTTAGGTTTGGCTCCATGTTTTAACCTTCAGTTGACTTGCCATCTAGTGAAAGAAGATGGAAGCCCTGTCTTCCCCTCTGCCCTGGCTCAGGTGAGCCCTGCTGTGCTCACACCCACCCCTGCTTGCAGGCACAGCCTCGTAGATTTCGAGCTTAGTGGGTGCCCAGAAATCTGAGCTCTTTGTTGTGTTCAAGAAATGTTATAGTCTTCTATTCTATGTGGCTTCTTCTTGTTAGGATACGAACATTCTTTCCATGGAAGCTAGCAGTCCCTGTTGTGATGATTTCTTTTTTTTTTTTTTTTTTTTTTTTTGTGATGATTTCTTTTGAGAGTATCCACAAGGATGTTTTCTATGACCATCATTCTTATAGCTTACAACTATTTGCCAAATAATTTTTAAGCAGTACACCTTTTCCACAGTCATCATAAAACACTGCTTACTAGGACGTTCCTTCTCTCTCAGACTTTTGTGCTAGTTTTCTCCTTCTGTTTAATCTTTAGGCCTCAGAGGAGCTCCAGGATACTCCTTGGATCAAGCTCATCATCTTCCCATTGAAATGGACCCCCTGATTGGTATGTTAACAAAAAAATACATTTTCATGAATGCTGACTGTCCACAGGTTGCTATGTAGTTATTTATCACAAAAGGTAGTTGAATGATAATTTTTCTGCCATCAAATTGATGTGTAAATAATACTGAATTACCACAGGTGCTGTGTAAAGCATAATATGCTATCTGGCATTTCCTTGATTTTTTAGGAGGTCATTTAAGTTTAAGTAAGTTTAAGTTCATTTAAGGTCATTTAAGTTCATTCCAAACAAGGAAAATCATTCTAAACTGTCCTTTCTTTCAGCCTGAACAATTCTTTAATAACTGTATATTATTTAAAATACTTAAAATATGTAAGGACTCAAAAAAGTCATTAAAGAGAACCAACATGAAAGACATCTTTTCTAGAAATCTCCTTTCAATAAGGCCAGGTTTTTTTAATTAAAGATTTCATGTGAATTGCAAACTTAGGAACTGTAACTCTTTGCAACAGATAATGGAAATATTTTTAAATCACATACACACTAATAAGCAGATAATCCAGAACAAGCCCCTTCATTTTCCTAGGCCTCAATTTCCTATCTGCAAAATGACTGATCAGGATATGTGTCGTGCCTTTTTCATGGGATCATGTAGGGAACTAAATTAGAAAAAAAAAATGAAAATGGCATAAAAAAGTGTAAAGGCATATCCAATTATGGTATATCTTTTTTGATATTTCTTAATTCACCCTTCATCTTTGAACTCAGAAGTAAGCTAAAGGGCAGTCATTTGAGTTAGTTACTTATACCCCTACACAAAACAACACTTACATGTCTTTGGGAAGATAAGATTCAGGACTGGGAATATTTTTAGAGTCTAGTCCAGCTATTCCTCCGTCCAAGAGACATAAACAGTGTCACATACAGCAGGAAAGCAACCATGGAACAATTAGCAGCTCTATTATAATTAATTAAGGACCAATTATGTAGTTTTCAAGTGACTCAGAACCTTTGATTTTCTTTTTCTTTGCTACCTTTCTCTGTATAATTTTTTTGGCTAACCTCCCTAGCGTTGTTATTATTATAGCATTAGTGGGACTCTACAAATAGTAGCACTTCAGTCTAATTGGCGTGAGAGAGTGTGGGTGACCGTCTGCATCTCCTGCTTAAGAATTCAGCCCAGGGACTTAGCCTGAAAGGACAGCGCAGAGAACGGGACATGCTGGCATGCAGACAGGCACTAGGGAAATCAGACGGTGTCTCCGAGTTCCTGGCTTTGTTCAGATTCAATCCCAGTGCTATCCACTGGAGTCTCTGCCTGTCTCCTTCCTCCCCAGTCCCATCTTTCCTCCCCTCCCCTCCCCTGCCGGCCCATTCTGGAAAGGCCTTCTGTTTGTTGACAATCCAGGTCTTTAAAGCGGCTGACCTAAAGCTCCCTGTGGGGCTGCCCACATAACAACATCCCTTGCTCAAAACTCTCCCCTCTTTTTTCCACATGAATTGTAAATGCCATCAGAAAATGACAGATTGGGGCAAATAGTAAGACTTTTTTTTCCCTTATATACCATACTTCACACAATATTTTTTCCTCCTAATTACAGAACTTGTTGGACACTAATGAACTTGTGTGTAGTGAACGTGGATAGAATTCAAGGCATTTAAATATTTTTATTTTCAATTCATTACCTGAAGTCTGCATATTGTTTTTATTTCTTGGGGGAGAAAGAACTGAAATTTCTGACAACTTTTAGATATGTAAGAGGGTTCATAAATTTCCACAGCTACTAAAAATTAAGCTTCTGTTCCTCATGGGGGAATGTTAAAATGTTAATAATCTTATAACCTTAAAAACCCATTTCTAGGTAAAAGAAGCACAAAAATATACCTTGATGAATCTCCTGTGGAATCCTCCTTTAAATTCTTTTTTCTGTGTCTATGTAGCCAATAACTCTGGTGTGAACAAAAGGCAGATCACGGACCTTGTCGATCAGAGTATACAAATCAACGCACATTGTTTTGTGGTCACAGCCGATAATCGCTATATCCTCATCTGTGGATTCTGGGATAAGAGCTTCAGAGTTTACTCTACAGAAACAGGTAAGGTTAACCACAAAGTACCTTATTCTCTTCAAAATGCCTGTTGTTACACCCAGGGCTTAAAATAAAATCATGTTTAATAATGTAGGCATTTTCATCTTGAGTGCCAAGATTCAAACTAAGTGTTCACATTGTAAGTAACCCATTATAATTCTATCCATTCCAGACCTTTGCATGAGTCCTGATTTCATAGGACAAATGGGACTGTTGTCCCTTCCCCAAACCAAGTCCAGTAAATGACCTTAAACCTCCCCTTGGTCTGGCCCAACCCCTGAAGTATGAAAATCACGATTGTGTTGTTTTCTAAGTCATGTCCTTAAAAATCCCAAGGAACACTCTTGTATCATTTCCCAGAAGAAATTCAGGAAAGCATCCATGGCTAGGTTTGAATTAGCTTATAAATTTTCATGTTTACAGATTTACTTTTCACAAATTTAGTAAAATAAAGCTAAGCTTATTACCATTTAAAGAAAAATGGCAAAATGAATTAAACCTAGTGTTTCTGTGTTTCAGGGAAATTAACTCAGATCGTGTTTGGCCACTGGGATGTGGTCACGTGCCTGGCCAGGTCTGAGTCCTACATAGGTGGGGACTGCTACATTGTGTCTGGGTCTCGAGATGCTACCCTGCTTCTCTGGTACTGGAGTGGGCGGCACCATATCATAGGAGACAACCCTAATAGCAGTGAGTATTTGTCTAGAAGTATCCCATCAGACTACAAGTTTCTTTAAACATATTTTGCTTTTTTTAATTTTTCTAACAGCTTTTCCTAGGGTTGTAAGTATTTTAAAATCTGAAAGCTTTAAGTGGCAAAAATCTTTGTTAGAATGTTGCTATGGTCAAAGTGAAAAAAGAGCAATTACTGTAACCTTCAACTTGGGGAAAGTCCCAGGTCCCCTCACATCAACCCTGTCGTTGGCAGCCCTCCCCCAGTGTCCAAATGTCTCTATCCTTCAGAAATTTCCTTCAGTATCATCTAGTCCATTAAATTTCATATAATTTCTCTCAAATGAATATATTCTCTCTCTCCTCTGAATTCCTAAAAGGTTTTATCTGTGTCTCAGTGAGGACACTTATTACTTTCTACCACACGTCTAGTATCTCCGTGTATTCATTTAACAATGATTGAGTACTCCCATCAAACTAGGCTTTGGATTGGCAAAAACTGAGTAAGATAGTTGCTTTGCTTGTGATGATTCCTAAGTATTTTTTATTCATCAATGCTCCTAAGATATCCTGTAGAGAAAAAAATGGGGGGACTGCAGAGTAAAATAATTTTAGAAAACACTGCATTTACTCTTACTCTCTAGGTAAGTTCTGAACGTCTTACTTAAACAAACATATCTATTGAAAGTTTATTAACCCCCAATTTCTCAAACATGTTTTTCCATGGTATCTTTTGCTCATGGAAGTACAGTTAAAAATTATTCTTTGGAACTATTATTCTGAGGAAACACTAAAATGAATCATGAGTCTCTCCCTTTCCATTTTAAATCTCTGGTTCCTGGCATAGTGACACACATAAAAGGGTTTTCAACATTGTTAAATGAAGGACTAGATAAGAGATTGCCTAGAAATAATCGCTGTTATTAATTACCAAGCTTTCAGTAGTTTCAGTGCAAATATTTCCTATGAAATAGAGTATGGTATCTGTAAGGTGTTGATAATGGTGAGTACCTATAAACCAGGGCCATTCATACATTGGTCCCAGCTTACACAGTACTTCCGAAACAAACTGAACCATGAGTTTGGCTCTATTTATGACAAGACAGCAATAAGAGTTTTCTAGGAATGCTGTGTGTCTGCCACTGAAATATTTAAGAGTAGATGACAAATGGGCAAGATACTCTCTTTCAGCTGCGTGGTCGGAGGCTGCCACCCCTGGTCTGTTCATTCCAGCCTGTGAGAATGCTGAGGATGGAAGCCCAGGTGTACGTCTGTCTGTCCTTCAAGTCCCACCCGCCCCCGCTCTTACACATTTTGACAGGAATATTGCAAAAAGAGGAAATGGCTTTCGATTGATAGGAACAAACTCTCTATCATAGTAGAGAAAAAATGAAATGAAATATATATATATATATATATATATATATATATATGAATGAAGATAGTGGGATATGAACTAGATGAGACCAAATATCACGCAAGGTTTCACGCTTGCTGCAGATGAAGAACCTCAAGGTGCATCATGGAGTAACGGCTCTTAGCATAGACACTGAGTAAGAGAAAGGGTGTGCGTTATGCACATCAGCCTCTGCTCTAAGTTGTGAACTAAGATATGATACTGGCTTAAGGGAAAAATATATTCAGTGTTGCTTGATTTCCAGCCAGCTCAAATAGTTAGCTACCAAATCCACATTATAACAAATATCATACTCTTAACTACTAAAAAGTTAACCTCCTTATTTATTCTTTTCTAAAGCTACACCCTTAAAAAAAAACCCAGAAACTTCATTTTTAGCAGAATTCTAGTGTGTGTATGTATGCGTGTGTGCATATGCATGTGTGGATAAGACCCTTGATCTACCATGGATGGCTTTCTTATTCTCAAGCATGGTACATTATCAGCTGTATTTCATGTAAATTTATCATTGCGTATTTACAAATCTTCATTTTTGTAGTAGTGTAGTATTCATTAGAAAAACTTAAGTAACAGGTCTGTGTAGTATCTTCCATCTATATTGATAAAAATTAGAAGTTTTTAGATAACAGTTTTTTTTTTTTTAAGAAACAGAATAGTGCTTTAAATCTCATTAACTAACATCTTCAAACTGGCACTCAGAAATGATGAAAATGATATTTCCAAAAAGAGGATTCATTTCTTGAAAGCTACCATCTGGTAGCTGAGATAAGATATTTTATATATCATACTGCTCTGAGGTAAAGAATTTTTTTTACATGTTAAATTATAGTAATTGTATTAGCTACTTAATTTGTGTGATTTTTCTGATGATCTTTTAAATGAAAAGATGATTAACGATGGTTGCTTTAGTCCACGGTTATCAAGAAAAATTAAATGTAGTAATACTTAGAGTGGATAAGGTTCCTTACAACAGGAGCTATATAAATAAAAATTTTATATTGACCCTTAAGAACAAAATTATAAATATTATATTTGTTAAGATGCAGGATTTTATTTAAGCTTTCTATAAGACAAGATTATCCTTAAGAAATTAAGAATATTATTGATGCATATCTTTTACTTTTGCCTCCATTTGTAAGAATTTATTTTTGGTCAAAACTATTGTCATGACTTGGTAAATGACTTTGTAAAACCCACCCTGTCAAGAGTTTTGGACATTTAATATGGACTTACGTCATATGGCTTTATTTCATCCATCATCCTTAATGTAAGGGGGAAAAATGCTCTTTTAGAATAAACAGGATGATCACCTGAAGTGTTAGGCAAGCAGCAAACATGCTTGAAGGCCTGCCGGGTGCTGGTCTGATCTTAGCCGCTGGGAAAGCGGGATAGTCAGAGTCTCTGGCCTAGTATTACACTAATCACCAAACTGCTTTGTCTGCTTGAATGTCCTGAACATATTGAATACTTGTCACATGAATCATAAATTGCTATCAGATGATATTTGGTATCATACTACAAAATGTTTGATCTTAACATCTTGGGTACCAAATAATAATTACATTAAAAATGTATCAGCTTTTTACCATATGGATAATTATAATAATAAAAAATTAATCATTAGTCATATCCAGTATTTGGTAGACTTGACTGATTCATGTCTCCCTGAATCTGTTAAAATAGCCAACCTGGTAACACACATACGCATGATGAGAGAGACCACATACATTCGTCAATTCTCTTTTTTTTTTTGTAAAAGCACACTGAATTGACTGTCACATCAGAGATCAGCCATGGGTGTTGACATAGACATAGTCCTTGCCATCAGAAAACTCACAACATGAAAGAAAAAGATTTTTTCTTCTGTCCCAGTTTAATCTATTCTAGCTACCAATTCACAGGTCAGAGAATCGGGCTGTATGTGTTTTCTATCTTTAATGCATTGCTACTCAAGACCAAAAAGCTGGTTATATCTAAATTCATATTAAAGTGTGCAGCACAATGCCCTTAGGTTTTGAGGGTTGTATATATTAACCTAGACTTGAAGGGGTAAGTCCTAGTGTGAAACACAACATGCCAGTAGCCATTAGAATTCATGGTTTGGTCTTGGTGTGGACATTGAATTTCTTTGTATGTCAGAGGCTGAATCATATTTATTCAGCACAACATAAAATGGAAGGATTCACTTAATCACTTTCTCAAGATTAATTCAAGTGGCTCTCTAATATATTTGTGTCTCTTTTGTACTGTCATTATTCTTTTTTAATGGAGAGCTCTTTTTCATACCACAGAGGAAAATCTGAGTAATGTTTGTAGATTTTTTTAGGTAGGTGCAGAATGTGTTTAGGGTTTCTTTGAGTCAAATATATTATTGTGGCTAATTCAGACATTTCAGAAAGTCTTTTCCTAATTAGTTGTATATTTTTAATGGATTCACTACAAAGACAATGAACATTTAGAGGCAGATCATTAAAAAGAGTTTCAGACCATAAAAGAAATAAGCAGGTACTACCTAGCTAGGTTTCAGTTGAATTACAGTTGTTTTATGAATATATTTTATAATGCTAATATCCAGTGTTACTCTTTCAAACTTGGGACTTTGACATTAGAAAATTTTCTTGGAGATTGAAATAGGTCCCTGACTAGATAACAGAATCACAGAGATGTGAGGGACAGATGCTTTCATCTGAAACACTCTTTTGCACAAATTCTGAAACTAATTTGGAAGTGATAAAAATTAATTTGCGCACTTTAATTGGAAGCAGCCTACTGCATGAAAGAAAGGAGAGCAGAGCAGGCAATTTGTGCTAAAAGCTGATTGAATTTTTTGTCAGGTAAGTATCTTGGACTTGGCCGCTTATCCTCCTGAGCCCCTCTTTGCAATATATTACAACCCATCTCTGACTGGTGTTCTTTAAAAGGATCAATGCTATTCCTGTTGAATCCCTGGAGCCCAAAATTTCATTGATCTTGGGACTTGACATTTCTCATTACGTGCTGTAGCTTCCAACAAGATAGTCACAAGAGGGGCAAGTCAACATTGTTGTCTCTTCAGCAGACACTTAAAATACACTAGGACCTCAGCTCAAAATCCAATTTGCTTTTAAAGTGTGTGGTTTTAATGTTTATACCAGACATAAGATGGTTGGTAGAGAGTCTGCCGATACATACATAGGACATTTTTAAAATCCTAGCCGTAGGAAACTTTGGAAGAGAATTTACTTTTTGCCTTTTCAGATCACATCTACAGATATTCGAGTGACACAAATAAGACATTATTATGCCTTTTCAGTTTCACTTTTTAAAAATAAGTCTTCTAGCTCTTGTATGAGCGTTATGCAAACTATGAAACGAGAAGCCCATTAAAAAGGAGACTCCAGCTGTGCACACATCCCTTCCCCAGGCTCCCATTGTGTGAGCTTCAGCTCTGGACACTGACCGTCCTGCCAGCCACAGCCTGTCACTAAACATCTGCCAAATCCTGCCCCTCTCTTTGTTTGCATCCAGCCTTCTCTTACTACGGCTATCCTAGTGCCCAGCTCCATGACCACCGCTAACCGGTGGTATCGTACCAGATGAAAGCCTGGACAAAGAACAGCCCACAGATATTTTTAACATAGATGTATGTTTGCGTCACTTCCCAGACCAAGGGATCTTATCTAGGGCTTATGAAAGGTATCAGAGGGAGCATAGTGATATGTGAACAATTCCTAACTCCTAGGACTTTCAAAAATGATGTCTATAATATAACATCCTTTTCCCAGCCTCGCATCCCCTCAGCCTAACATTAGGAGACTTTATAGGATTCCTGATTAAGAAGGGGGCTGAATGCCTCCTTGGTCAGTGCCTTTCCTCCCTTTATGGAACTGAGGCTGGAAGGCTCTTTGGCTTGAGTCAAAAGCAATATAGAAAAACACAGGAGTTGACTAATATGTTTCCGGGATCAGAGAACTTCAGATCCACACCAGGAGGGTTGGAGGTGTCTCTGGGCATCATGCAAAGCTCTGCGTCCTTGGATTATATGGTTGACTGTTTGGGGAAGGTAATGGCAGGACAGTAATGTCCCTGACCTAGCTCCAGGCTCAGGACTTCAAGGGAAGAGATTGGTGCTGCGGCGGCCATGCTCAAAGGTGGTCAGTATCTTCTCTCCCAGAGAAAAAGAACTTAGAGTGAATGAATAGCTATCTTCTGCTTTTCAGTGAGTACTGTGTGAGTATACAATAAAATGAAACCACACTAAAGGGCATTTTCCACCCCTGGGATGTTTTTATTTGGGTCACCTGTGACCTGTGGAAAATGTGGGCCCAGGCATTCTTGGTGCTTGGGCCAGACCTCCACAAGTGGCTGAGGACAGAGTCTCCATAAGGGACAGCTCATGGACACAATTCTTCTGAGCTACCGTAACAATTGTCTAACAGTTGTTTTTTTTTTTTTTAATAAATCTTGAAGTTGGAGTACTGACTAAAATATGTATTTGGGGATTTCAAGTCATCCTGTTTTTATGTAGGTATAAACATGAGTGAAAATACCTTCCATAGGGATTCTGCAGAGAGCTAACAAAGGTGGCAGATAAAATCTGAATGTCATACATCATCGAGACGTTCATCCTCTGACTCCAGCAGAACTGTGCTGAGGGTCACAGATTGTAGAAACTCGGCTGTTTTTGTTTAAATCTTAATTCAGAAGGACCAAAGCTTCCCCCTGCGTATTAGTAGTCCCACAAATAAGGTTTAAAATAATAAGAACCATGAGTATCTTTACTTTGATCATTTCTCTAAAAGCAGAGACCATCTCACTGAAAAAGTTCTCGTCAGTGCCACGTGAATAACAACATCTAATATCTTCGTACTGTTTTCATCATCCATCCATTTTGAAAATATTGAAATGACTTTTGCTTAAAAATGAGATGGAATCTGTTTATAATAAGCCTTTGATACTTGGAGTTTCCAAATGCTTGCCTCTAAGCAACCTCAAAGTCGGGCGTGTTTGTTCTCTGTCACACGTGGTAATGCCATCACAGGGAGAGCTCGTGTGTTGAGGAGATGAGGGGGGACAAGGGTGACAACGCTGCTGTCCTGGGGGGGTCTCACCTGCACCTCCCTGTGCACAGGCCCTTTAACCCCCAGCTACATCCATCAATTGTGATGTGACAGTGACAGAATATTCCCAAGATTTTGAATGATTGTTGGGGTATGTGACATCTGTCCCTGGCAATGAAATGTCCCTGGCCGGGAAATATGCTTTCCCCCTGCTGCAGGTTTCCCAACTCAGAAACCCCTGAATAACATGTTATTTACTTTCTTCTAGTTTAAAGAGGGAAACATTGGTTTTCAGGGCCCTAAACAATGGCCCCTAGTAGTTAAGTTCCACAGTTCATTCAAATGCTCTGGGGAGACTGTAATGAAAAAAAAATTTTTAACTTTCTAAATCATATGCAAGCCTTTGAAAACCTTATTTCCTAATAGAAAATAGATTACATACACAAGGAATAGCTTTATATATGTTTTTCAGTTCCCTGCAAGAGAACTAAATTGCTTTCTACTTTTTTCTGTAGCCTATAAGGGAAAAGTTTAGACAACTCTACTTTATGTAAATTTCATTAAGCATGTAATTTCAGGACTTTTCAGCTCACCAGCCTCTCCAACATAAAATAATCACTTAGAAAAATTAAGGATGGTATTACACAGAAAATCTTAATTCTCATTTTACCAGGGAATGCAAGGCATCTTTGAAGCATAATTTTATAAATACGTTTCAGACAAATCCAGGACTGCTGACCAATATAAATGGATAGTTTGCCAATATGCAAACACATTATAGCTGTGTACGTAAACTTAGAAGATGACACACTCGCTTGGGCTGCTGTCTTCTCTCCCATACTCCATCAGAGAGATGCCCCAAAGCAAAATGGAAACTGACAGATCTGGGAAAGCTCACCTAAAACTGAGCAATTCCTGCAGAGACAGAAGATGGGTGGGTCTGAAGAAGGAGGTATTGGCAAACCAGAGGGAAGCGCATTGCGTGCTTTGCAGGATGAGTTGTCTTAGTTAGAGGAGCTAAGGAGGAGCTCTTTTCCTCCAAAATTTCCCCAGATCTATTTTTGCCTTCCCTCCAGCACTGTGGGGCATAGAACTGTAGCGCCCCTGCAGCTGTCACATTGGTGCCAAGGGAGGGGCTATCCAGGAGACAGGCACTGTTACCAGCCCCTGAACATTCACTCCCTGCTTCCCCTCCCCCCCCACCTCCACAGTGAGGCCCAGACATCACAGCCCAGGAGGAGCTCAGAACAGTGCCATCCCCAAAGCACAGGGTGGCTTTCTGAGAGACAAGAATTGGGAGTGGGGGAGGGGCGCACCCCATCCAGAATATAATTGACAGGGAAAAACAGGTCAGCATGCAAGCAAGCAAGCACTGTTTAAAAAGATCACAAACTCAACGACCAGGTGAAGCCGAATGAACAAAAGAGAAAAATACAGAACTTTTTTTTTTTAAAGGCACATATCTAGGGTGCCTGGGTGGCTCAGTCGGTTAAGCGTCTTAATTTTGGTTTCAGCTCAGGTCTGATCTCAGGGTCATGAGATGGAGCCCCAGGCCGCTCTATGATGAATATGGAACCTGTTTGAGATTCACTCTCTCCTCTCCCTCTGCTTCTCCCAGCCCCAGCTCACTCATGCACACTCTCACTCTCTCTCAAAAAAGTATAAATAGGGGTGCCTGGGTGACTCAGTTGTTAAGCATCTGCCTTCATCTCAGCTCATGATCTCAGGGTCCTGGGATCAAGCCCACATCGGGCTCCTTGCTTGGCAGGAAGCCTGCTTCTCCCTCTCCCACTCACCCTGCTTGTGTTCTCTCCCTCATTCGCTGTCCCTCTCCTTCTGTCAAATAAATAAATAAAATTGTGTGTGTGTGTGTGTGTGTGTCTATAAAGGCATAAGTCCAAGATATAAGAAAGAGCACCAAAGTTACTGGCAATGCTTCATATTTCTTAAACTAGGAGGTGAGTACAACTGAATTTATTCTGTTCTTTTAATTTTATACATATGTTATAAATATTTAACATGTTATATAACTGGTTTTTAAATATTTATTTCTGAAAACAAAGGAAAATCAGGTAGCTTTGTGGAGGCTACCAAAGCAAAAAGAATTTGTGACCTTAGAGGAAGAAAATTAATCTACAAAAATGTTCCTCAAACTTCACTATTACACTGTCCCCTTTTAAGGAGAACAAAGTAGTCATTAACCTCCCCCACCCCCACAAAAAACTGACTCTGAAGAATGTATTCTTGGACCCCATAAACAAGTTTGAAAAATACCGAATTAATTAGTTCATCTTAATTTTTAAAGCATATGTCAATTTTAAATCGCCACAGCATAAATTTTTGACAACAAAGAGAGATCTCATCTTTAATAATTGGTTAACAAATATGTTTAGAAAATCATCAAAGTATAAATCTGGAATTTAAAATTTTCCATGGAACTTTTCACTCCCAAGAAAACATCCACAGAGCTCACGGTACACAGACCCTAGTGTGAGGAATACCAAGAATTCTGGGGGAGTTGCAGTTACAAGATCAAGTTCCAACGTGCCTTTTCAAGGAGAAAAAGTGATGGTCAATAATCCATTGAAGATGAAATAATTTATTTGTAAATATGCGCAGAGGCGTATTTATGTGTACTACTTCCTTATTTTTGCTAAGCTGATACTGTAGAGTCAACTAAACCACACATCCGTATAAACCAATGTCAGACAATATGAGTCAGCTGGAACTGTTTACAAATAAAAACAGAAATAGGCAACATAAGACATTAATAAGCGTGATGTTAATGCAAAATGGAAATAGTGGGGTATTACAAGGCATTGATAAGTAATTTGTTGAATTTCATTGAGTGGGTCAGGTCCAAACTGTACTGTTACTGTTTCACATCCTCCTTTCTGATCACCCCACCTTCAGCAGAATTTCACCACAGTGAGTCTTTTAAAGGTCCTCACACACACCCAGGATGGCCAACACGGGCTTTCTTTTCCCATCTACGAAGGGAACCACCAAGAACCCTACACAGGTTGGCACCATTAGCCCGTTTGCCTTCCACAGTGCCTCTGTGACTTGCCATTGTTTCCTTTCCCTTCACAAGTCTGCACCCAAGTCTGTAGAGACCTCTCATCTCTCTTCCAGATGGGCTTCTCCAAACAGTCTGACCCAATAAGATAATGTTGGGCGTGCCGCCCTCTCAACTTTGCTGATCCTTCTCACACTGTCTTTGTGCAGGTTACTCACCAGACATTCTGATGCTCTTTATGCAGAGGTCTTTGGATCCCTGCTATCTCTGTGCACGTAATCTGTTCTTCCTCACACTTGGCATTATCCGGTGGGAAGCCTGGGAAAGGCCGTAGTTGTTACTGATGAGTTTGCAAGAGTTCCATGTTATGCCTTACACCTCTTTACACTTCCAGCTCCAAGCCTGCTTAGAAGAATGCCTGTCACTTAAAAATCATTTACTTAATGATTGTGAAAGCACTTGGCAGTGAAAATGCTTACGTCGTGTAACAGAGCTGGACTTGTTGGCTAGCTTCGATTTAATATTAAGTCAAGTGGAAACTTAAGATGATCATCTCTTCTTTCCCTTCACTACTTTCCCCTCCCCTCAAAATCAAAGCTCCTCAGCCTATGTTGTTGGAGATTGTAGGGAACATTTTTAAATGGGTAAGAGCATGAGTTTCAAAATTAGATAGTTCTGGGTTCAATTCCAGCACTTGCTAGCTATTTGAATTTGTGCAGGTGGAATAACCTTGCAAAGCCTTGGTTTCTACGCTAGAAAATAGAGATAATAACAGTACCTGTCTCGTGTGACCTTTGCCATAATTAAATGAGATAATGCATATAAATGCTGTGGCAGGTTTGGTGTCTGTTCTTAACAATAGGGAAAGCAGGGTAGCTATGTGTCATGATGTTGTTACAACATATCTGCTAACTTACTCAAGTCACCTGAATGACCCATGTTGTAGGGTTACTGTAGTAGTTAGTAGTTTACAGGTGAGAAAACCGCAGAGAAGTTAAGCCACCGGCTCATGATCACACGGCTAGTAAGTGCTCTTAATAAGCATTAACGATTTTTAAATGTTTGATTTAATGGTGTAGCCCTTCGTTTCTGGCATCGGTCTGTACTAACCCACTGCTGCTGTTTCCTTGCAGGTGACTATCCTGCACCCAGAGCTGTCCTCACAGGCCATGACCATGAAGTTGTCTGTGTTTCTGTCTGTGCCGAACTTGGACTTGTTATCAGTGGTGCTAAAGGTCAGAAGGCATTTCCTTCATTTTAGGTCTTTTAAAACGGTACTGTTTTCTCAAGCTAACCGTGATTTATGATGTATTGCCTTTGGGAGGCTCTCTACAGACAATGGAATCCTTGGGTTCCTTGTAACTGTTTTGTTTTCTTATTAATATTTACTAGTACTAATATGGAATATACATAAAATTTTATGTGGTACTTTGTGGTCACCAGCATTCTAGCCAGGACACTGGTAAATTAAACTGCAGCACATCCCTACGATGCGGCCATTAAAAAGAACATATAAAAGGTGGGGGAAGGTATCCATGAGGCAATGGGAGTCCTGGGGGCATCAGGTTGCTTCTCAGACAAAACCTTGGACCCACCTCCCACCAGAGCCCCTTCCTTCCTAAGGCCCAGGGCTGTAGGAAAGAAAACATGACTACTTGGGGGTGGGGGGGTTGACTTTTTGTGGAAAAAGTGTTGTGTCAAGAAAAGTCAGGAAACTCAGATTCCCATCCCAGATCAGATGCCCAATTCTCCGTGGTGAGGCTCTGGGGCAGGAAGGAGCCTGGGGCTCAGGAGAAATGGCAAGAATACCAGAGGGGCTGAGTGGGTACTTGTGGTGGCAGAGCTAGGGAGAGAGAAGGCTGGCAGGCGGGCGGGCCGGTGGATTTGCCATGTGTATTTTATTCTGGGTGTAGTAGGAAGCCACTAAAGTTTTTTTAAGCAAAGTGATGTGATGATCAGATTTGGGTTTTAGGAGCTTATCCTGGCTGCTTTATGGAAAATGGATGTAATGCCTGAAGGTTAGAGACTGTTTTTTTTTTACTTTTGTATCTAAGAGTAAATGACCCTGTGGACACATAGGATATTTTCAATAAATGTCTTTTTAATCAAAAAAGGAAAAAGCAACAATATGTGTAACGTTATTCTATCCTGTAAAGTGAAAAGGAAAAGAAAACAAAGACACATAGTAAGTATAGGGAAAAAATGGTATTTTCTAAAGGCAGCAGGTGATATTAGAGGTGATTGCTATTTTCTTTTTCTCCCGAATTTTCTTTTGGTAATCAGGAAAAAACGTAGCCTTGTAATGCCACTTGTTTTGTAAACTACATATCTACTGGAGTCAATTGGAACAGAAATGGAATGCATTAACTGTCTTTGTGAGGTGGTTTTGTTGGCGGGTAATACCAAACTATATGAACCAGTTATTTCTGTCAACTTGCCTAGTGAAATTTTTATCTTATCAACACAATTTCTCCTTGGGCGGGGGCGGGGGGGGTCAAAGGAAAATAAGTCACTCCCCAGCTGACTTTTATACTCTTGCTTCATTGCTTATATTTACAGACAAAACGTGTTTCAGTTGTCTGAATTACTTGATTAAGTATCTTAATTTTGCCTTTTACATTTTGTGTATGGATTATGGAGAAGGTAAAATTCATTTGATAGCAATGTATTTATATGATACAACGCTGAAGTTTTGATGATACTCAAGAAAATTAGCCGTTGTTTTGGTCATTCTCCTAAACTTTTGAGAAACATAACTAAAAAGGAAAACTTCCAAAAACAAAAACTAAAAAAGAAAACTTCGGGACATACAGTCTTCTCTTGTCACATTATCTATGAGGTGTATCCTTTTTTATGAATATTATCTCATGAAGGAAAAGACCAGGTATTTCCCTAGATAAAAAGTTGGGAAGATCTGTGTGTGTTAACAGCTCCCTGTATTCAATCTGGGTTTTGTTGTTGTTATTGTTGTTGTTTGTTTTAATATATAAATATATATATATTTTTTAATTCAATTAGCCAACATATAGTACATCATTAGTTTCAGATGTAGTGCTCAACAATTCATCAGTCGCATCTATGATCTGTTTAAATATACCATCTGTGCTTGGCTTCTGCCAGCCTTACCTCTTTTCCTTTCTGCCTTCTTGCAACAAATCAGAGTGTACATAGCCAGGTAGGGTTTGTGGGTTAGTGAGTGTTCATATGTGACTTGTCACGAATGACTGTGGCCATGGATTTCTTCCTTCTGCAGAGGGCCCTTGCCTTGTCCACACCATCACTGGAGATTTGCTGCGAGCCCTTGAAGGACCAGAAAACTGCTTGTTCCCGCGCTTGATTTCCGTTTCTAGCGAAGGCCACTGTATCATATACTATGAACGAGGGCGATTCAGCAATTTCAGCATTAATGGGAAACTTCTGGCTCAGATGGAGATCAACGATTCAACCAGGGTAAATCTTCATATTCAGTGCTAAACAGGGACTGAAGCCAAGAGATAGACCGACCTTCTTACATTAAACAATTTATAATAGAATTTCTCAGGTATCCAGATAAATAAATGTGTGCTAGTTTGTTTTTTAAGATATTATTTATTTATTTGAGAGAAAGAGCATGGACAGGGTGAAGGGGTGAAGGAGAGAGAGAAGCAGATTCCCCGCTGAGCGAGGGGATGGAGGGAGGAAGGGGCTACCCTGGATCACCACCTGAGCTGAAGGCAGAAGCTTAACCATCTGAGCCACCCAGGTGCCCCAAATGTGTGCTGGTTTTAAAAGCCTGTAAATTCATGTAGATGAGTGCTTTGAACAAACCCAAAGTGCATTTAATCCCAAGTAGTTAACTCAGTGAATTGGGTTTTAAAGATGATAGCTTTTGTTTGATTAGAGGTCAGACCCCTAAGGAGATTTTTCTTTGGCTCCTTTATATACAGGGCTGCACCCCTGACATTAAAAGTGAGTTGATTGTCCAGAAAGAATCTTACCTTTAGGGCCCCAGACCACAATTACATGTTCCAGACTGCCGTTCACTCAGAAATGAATTGTGATGGTTGCTTTATCGTTATTAGAAACTGTTTTGAAATATGCTTCTGCCATTTGTTCTGAAAGTCTTGACATTGTTAATGTTCAGGACTTAACAAAACATCATGTTACTTAATTCTCAAGTTCTTCCTGAATTAGATTGATAATATTCTCTCTGGGACCTCTGTTATTTTGTAACCGTAATTGGTTTTAATAAGACCCTTTGTTTATGTAAGAACCCTGATGAATTCCACATTGGAAATTTTGTGGACTGGACTTCAGGCAACTTGGACAACTGGCTAAAAGTAGATAATAATTACGAGAGAACTGGATCGAGGGCTTTTCAGTAATGAACATTGACCATCTGGGAAAAACTGAGAGAAATTGTTGTTCCTTTGCCTTTTCCAAAGGCCATTCTCCTGAGCAGTGATGGCCAGAACCTGGTGACCGGAGGCGACAACGGTGTGGTGGAGGTCTGGCAGGCCTGTGACTTCAAGCAGCTGTACATTTACCCCGGATGTGATGCCGGCATTAGAGCAATGGACTTGTCCCATGACCAGAGGTGAGCCCCATCAGGGAGAAACATAATCATGTCAGGACTGTCACTGAAAGTTCTTTACATTCTACCAAGGGTGACAGGTGCTGTGAATAAGATTCCAGCACCCAGATGGAAGAAAGACTAGCACCGGAAAGGGTACGTGGAGGCGGGGAGGAAGTGCTGTAAGAAAGGATTCTGGTCAGAAGGAAACAGAGGAGGAAAGTCAGAAGGGGTGGTGGGTGGAAACAAGAAAGGAAGACATGGGTCTCGGGAAGAATCGGCACATGCAGACACTGCCCAAAACAGAATTATTCCCACCGACGTCTCTGTTCTAAGATCCTCACCCCATCTCAGACAGGCCCCCTGGCTTCCATTCTGAAAACGAGATCCATGCTTCTCTGCTCAGGTGTGTTTCAGCTTAAGACATGCTTGTAGCTAGCAATGCCCCCAGAACTGACCTCTGTTTGAAAAGCTACAAACACTCACCTGTTACTGACACCATCCCTCCCCCCACTTTCTAATGCACATATTCCTCATTTATGTTATTTTCCATTTTCCCTCGGTTGGCAACAGGATTTTACTAGTCCCTAAAACTCACCTTGGGGTTTACTGTAAAGGGAAAAGGATACTTGGAATATGAAGTCTAAAATTTCTAACAATTTAAACAATTTTGAACTCTATAATCTTAACGGGGTATGTAATTTCTTCTTTTTTCTGTATATTTATCAGAAATAAGAAAAGCTTATTAACCAACTTTTTAAAACTATATATATATTCTTTATAAAGATAGAAGTTTCAAAATATTATAAACAGTAAGGCTATATCACAAACTTAACAAAGCACCTACACAATCTAGTAAAATGGTACTGAAGTCATCAAGAAAATACAGTACCCCTTCGGGAAAGGGGTATTTTTGATATGCAGCCTAGCCTGTCTTTAAAGAAAACTTAAAAGAAGCAATGTTCCAAAAATGCTGCAGTCCCTATTCATGAGTAAATGGGAATGCTTTATTGTGTAATTAGGTGTGGATACCTGAGTGTTTCTAAAGTACTTGAAATAAAGTAATTGCAGTTGTGTTTTCAGTAGTTTCAGTGCTCTCCCTGACATTCTTACTCACGCGTGTATTCATGCTGCCAACATTCGCTATCATCATAGAGTAAGCACTACCAGGTACTAAGATTACTGACCCCCTAGGAGCTCAAATAATCATAGTAACTGTATATGAGGGAGGCAGGGACGGCATGTCAGGAGAAGGAGGTGACTGACTTCTGGAGAGGTGAGGAGGGCTTTATTCATTAGGCATCAGGAGAGAGGGTCGGTGTCTCCAAAGAGGAGTGAAGAAAGACACTGGTCGGGTTTCTAATTCTATGTAAATCTCATCCCTAATTTCAGTTATTTTTGTGTCTTACACTGTCCCTGATATGTTAGAGCAGAAGCACATGCACAGAAGTGATATACGCACATTGAGGCTACTTCCCCGAAAAATACTTATCTGGTGAGCCGTCTGGTCCAAAACTAAACAACACTAGTCTGGCAGTCTGGGTCTGAGCAGGATCGATTCAAGTTCTCCAGGGAGAACCAGGAATAAGTTGTAATCCCGTGTCGATGGCCCCAAAACTAAGACCCAAGGGGAACTCAGAGATGGTAACAGGGTCTAGTAGAAAGGAGCAACCCCATCAGGGAGCTCACCTCACTCTTAACGACTGTCTCTGCTCTTCCAGGACGCTGATCACTGGCATGGCTTCTGGGAGCATCGTAGCTTTTAATATAGATTTTAATCGGTGGCATTATGAGCATCAGAACAGATACTGAAGACAAATGAAGAACCAAAAGCCAAGTCAAAGCTGAGAGCACAAGTGCTTCATGGAAAGGCAATATCTCTGGTGGAAAAAACTCGTCTACATCGACCTCCGTTTGTACATTCCATCACACCCAGCAATAGCTGTACATTGTAGTCAGCAGCCATTTTCCTTTGTGTGTTTTTTCACGACTGAACACCAGCTGCTACCAAGCAAGCTTATATCATGTAAATTATATGAATTAGGAGATGTTTTGGTAATTATTTCATATATTGTTGTTTATTGAGAAAAGGTAGTAGGACGCGTCACAAGAGACTTTTGACAATTCTGAGGAACCTTGTGTCCAGTTGTTACAAAGTTTAAGCTTTGAACCTAACCTGCATCCCATTTCCAGCCTCTTTTCAAGCTGAGAAAAAAAAAAAAAAAACACGTTTGATACTTTGTACATCAGATGCATCTTATTTAAAGGGATACTTTTGTAAAAGTAAAACCTTGTATAAAGAACAAAACGTTTCTTAATTTTATTGTGGAGTTACAACTTGCATGTTCTTTAATCCTGATGTCTTGATGGAACAGGTGCATTCACACTATGAAACAGAAAGATCTGTCCAAGGACACAGCTTGTATGAAAGGGTTGAATTTGGGCTCAATCAGTAATTTTTGACATTCTCACCAAATATGGTTTGCACTTTTTAATCTAAATTCATCCCTTCTAAGTGAAATTTGCTCATAAAACATTTGGATACTAAGCCATTATTTGCCATTTTTGCTACTTTATACAAAGAAAATTCAGCCCTACCCTTCATAATTTGAAGACACAGCAGAAAGGGGGCTTAGGGATGAGGTCTTGGTTTTTATTGTATAAATAGGAGTCACGATCATTAGTTCCATAGTAATGACTTCCCAACTCCTGGACATCTCTTCCAGAGTCATCCTGCTGGCTTAGTGTGTGTACATTAGGGGAGGAGAATCTGATGCTAACTATTTTTGGTTCTGTTTTTGGGGTTTTTTTGTTTGTTTGTTTTTTGGGGTTTTTTTTTGTTTGTTTTCTTCCTCCTTGGTTCTCAAATAGCTTAGTTTCTTTAATAACGAGTCTGGCTTTATTATAACAATAACTGAGGTTATTCTTTTAGGTTCTTGTGCAATTCTCACCTAAAGCCACATTCTTAGCCTAAGGCACTTCATCTTTTATGATATAAAATGATGGGTATCAAATGATTTTCCATACCTTGTACTGATCAAGTTATACGCCCAGGGGTATATACACTTTATTCATGTTTCTTCTTTGTATATTTGGTGGCTGTATCGTCATAGATGTACATATTGTGTCGGTAGGGCTATGAGGCATGTTCCAGGAATGTAATTTTCTCAGAATTTATACTCACTTGCAGTCATTTATTTAAAAAGATACAACAAGATAATGGGTTCTTTGTATTGGCACTTTGCACCGGAAACATATCATTATTTATTGACGTGATTACTTATTTGTCATCCACCTTGTATTAGTAAGTTTTAGCACTGAATTCCTTCTTCATTGTTGTTTGTATTTATGATATTCTGAAATTCTGGGGGATCAGCGTAATGATTAAGTTATTCATCACCAGGCTGTAAGCAATATCTTGAGTTTGTAGCTTAGAATTGGGAGGATACTGAACATCTGGAAGACAAGTTCATTTCATCTTGAGATCATGGTGAAATATTTTGGATATATAAATTCCTTAAGCTATTGTAACCATGTTTTATTGCAAAGATGTAAAATATGCCAGATGTGTGTGAGTTGGAAATCAAAAAAAGAAAAATAAAATATGCAAAGAATTCACTGATTGTTTCACATTTCATTGGACACTTCACTAACATGCATTCATTATGTTGTCATACAAGTTTAAGAAATCAGCATCACCTCATATAAAGGCCTACGGCATCTCAAAACATGAACTAGAGTCCTAATGAGGTTCTGTAATTTGCTGAAACGTGAGCTTCTCTGCTTGACCATCTGGCAGGGATTTGGGGCAACAGTGACCAGAGGGAAACAGCCCGGTTGTTTCTTCCACATAATCCACTTTTTGGATTATTTTTATTTTATTTAAAAGGAACTAAATGCAGGTGATGGTGAAGGGTATATTTGCTCATTACATGAATATTATCAAATAATGCTGTTTTCAATCGATCCGTGCTTTCTAGAATTTGTCGTGGACCAGGCATGACATGGGCAGGGACTGAGCAACCCGCAGGAGCTGAGCAGCTGCCAGCAGGGCAGAGGAGGGGGTGCGGGTGGGGGGTGGAGGGAGGTGCTGAGGGGACTCTATTTGGCTGGTTTGGCGCGGGCAGTGGGGTAGCAGCCCAGCCAGCCCAGGGAGCGACAGAACTGCAAGCAAGCTTCCATCTGCATACTCCAGACCAAAAGGACAACCAACAGCAGCCTGAGAAAGGCTTGCTCCTATCACTCTCCACTCTGTCCCCCAGCCAGACATCTGTCAGTCATCATAAGCCCAACCAGCTCCCTCAAACCGGCCTTCTGGCAGCCCATCAGTCACTCAGTCAGGCTGGCTACTGGTGGCTCTTTAAACCAACTCCCTGCTTCTAGAACCATCATCTGAACTGTCACCAAAACCTCCTGACCAGTAGAGGCGTCTCCAGTCAAAGCCCCTGCTGCCGGTGGCTCTGGTTCACTACCACCCAGTCACATACCCAGTCACCCCACTGCTGAGCACCCTAGCACAGGCTTTCTATATTCTTAAACTCTGGTGGGGTGGGGGGCGAGGGGGAGCGGGTGCGGAGATTGCCTGGGGAGCTTATTTTTAAGAGTGGAACCCAGGCCCCTTTTCTCCCAGGCGATTCCACTGTGGGCCATCCTTGGGCATGTTTTCAACATCACTAATGGGAGGGATGAAATCCCAACTCAGTAATTGAGCACAGAAGTTCTTCAGGAGAGAAATATTCTCATTATCCCTCTCCGGCACCCAATACGTCAGGGGCACCCGCCTATTTCCAAATCCCTGAGAACTTCCCTGTGCCTTGGGCCCTAGTGCTCCCCCACCCAGAGAGCACTTCATTGCGTTTACTATCTGAACTTGTTGCAAATTGACCTAAATCAATTAGGTCGTGGTCAGTCTTTTGGCAGGGAAAGGTAGCACCCAAACCGCACGTGCCCACTATATTATGATGCAAACAGTTTTCAGGACCAAATTCTGCCACATGTGGAGATAGCTTTTCACCAGTGTGGAGCCCAGTGTGGGGCTTGAACTCATGACCCTGAGATCCAGACCCGAGGGGAGATCACGAGTCACGTGCTCAACTGACGGCATCACCCAAGGGCCCCTTTCACAAACATACATTAGCAGTCAAGTACAAAACCAAGCACAGAGTTCTTCTGGGTGGTGAATTCCAATGCCTTTTTAGATGATCTGACAACCATTTGTGTCAACATTTTAGGAGCAGGATCCTATCAGCCTTGTGATGCCATCAGAATCCTCTAGTCCAATCATTTGGGTATCAGCTCCGGGCACCCAAACTAAGGGTATAGACTAACGTCTTCAGTGGATTCTTATACCTGGTTGTGAAGAGGTAGGAAAGGTCTCTAAAATACCATGGCCAGTGCATATTGAATTCACACATATTAACTACCACTAATTTCATCAATGAGAGACCATTTGTAGCATCCCTTATGCTAATTAAGGCGGCAAAAATCTCCCCCACTGAAAAGCAGTTCTTGGCATTCACTATCCTAACTTAACAAAAGCTTTTGGTTTCCTTTGGAATAAGGAAGTTGGAGCTCTAGGCCCTGACATATATTGAGACCTTACTGATTAAATGATCGGGGGCGTGAATCTCTGATCGGAGCAACTGACCACCCCTTAGTATGCAGTGTCAGGGCACCTGGGTGGCTCAGTTGGTTAAGCAACTGTCTTCGACTCAGTTCATCCTACTGGAGTCCTGGGATGGAGTCCTACGTCCGGGTCCCAGCTCCATGGAGAGTCTGCTTCTCCCTCTGACCTTCTCCCCTCTCATGCTCTCTCTCGTTCTCTCTCAAATAAATAAATAAAATCTTAGAAAAAAAGTATGTAGTATCAATTAGCAAATACTATCACAATGGCTACCGTGGATATTTTCAAGTAAATTACAACATCATAATACTTCTACCTATTGTTATAGATTCAGCTCATGGCTCCCTTCTCCGTGAGGCTTTCCCTGCCTGCTGCGTTAGCTTCCTCTAGCCTGGTATGTCCCTCTCGCAGCACGGAGTGGTGTGTGGTCATGGCTTACTTGTCTCTCTTCCCTGGTGGCTGTGAGTCTCCTGGGCAATGGCACCCTTTTATCCCACAGCCTTAGTACAGTGTTGGATTCACATAGATTTCAATAAATGTAGACTTGCTGAACGTAACAGACAAATACCAGATCCCCAGATAAAAGTGATAAAGTTGGCTGGGATGTGATACTTCTCCCCACTACTTGGGATTGCCCTCTCCTGCCCCGCTCTGTGGTCATCACCACCGTCATGGGCTTTATCCATCCGGGCTCAAGGAATCACTGATTATAACAATTCCCATAGCTATAAAAGAAGGAATAAATTTTTAAATTACTGCTTTTTACTCACATTCATCCAGTTGGAAAAAAAAAAGGGGGGGAGATGACATGATTTGGGATAAGAGGTATTCTGGTCAGTTCGAGCACCGAAGAGCATGATACAATAATGGGGCTTCTCACTCCGGAAGTAAACTTTAAGTTCCCTCATCAATTAAAATGGATATAATAGCATCTACACTACAAGTTGTTGGGTTTTTTTTGTAGTTTTAAGATTTTTATTTATTTATTTGTCAGAGAGAGAGAGAGCACACAAGCAGACAGAGTGGGAGGCAGAGGCAGGGAGGGGAGCAGGCTCCCCGCTGAGCAAGGAGCCCGATGCAGGACTCGATCCCAGGACCTTAGGATCATGACCTGAGCCGAAGGCAGCGGCTTAACAAACTGAGCCACCCAGGCATCCCCTACAAGCTGTTTTTGACAATCAGATTTCATAACGTACATCTATCCCCTGGTGGAACACCTGGCTCTCAGTAGAGGTCGGATGGACATTGCCTTCCACAGTCTAGTGAACATGTTTCATTTCATCTGTTTGGCATCCTTTTCCTATTTGTCTTCTTCTTTTTTTTTTTTTTAAGATTTTATTTATTTATTTGATAGAGAGAGATCACAAGTAAGCAGAGAGAGGAAGCAGGTTCCTTGCTGAGCAGAGAGCCCAATGTGGGACTCGATCCCAGGCCCCTGAGATCATGACCTGAGCCCAAGGCAGAGGCTTAACTCACTGAGCCACTCAGGCACCCCCCCCATTTGTCTTCTATGCACTGGTTGGGAGGGATACTTTTCCTCCCTTTCCTGTGATACGGTTTACTGGACCCCAATCCTTGGGACCTCCTGGATTCACGTCTGTCCATATCACCTCCATTCTGGTGAGTTCAGTGATTGGACAAGGGTTGACTGACCAAAGCCTTCCTTGAAATTTGGATATGCGGAAGTGAGAGAGAGAAGTCTTCTCCTCTGGTGTCACTAATCTGTTACTGAGAAACCAGTGACTGCTAGCAACCATGTTCTCCATCACACAGAGAAAGCCTGTTGTCAATAGGTGAGGATAAAGCCATGAGAAATGAAAGATTATGTGCACTCGTCCATTAGCCACAGCCCACAAGCCCCTAAATTGCCCTCATTCTAATAGGTGGCCCAATTCTGGACCCCCGCTTTACTCAATGACCAAGAAACATCCCCCTTCACCTGCCCTAATTGATCAAAGCTGTATTTTTGGTGCTTGAGAGCAAATGAAAGCACCCTTGACTAATATAGCCCCCTGTCCCAAGCTCCCTACCTCTGCTGAAAAAGATGGGACACAGTCTACATTTGGTAGTAAAACTAAGCCTCTTCCAAGCCTATAGTAGGACCCATCAATCCCATGTTTAAGTAAAGACCCAAATGAAATGCCTGTTTTTTCCATCAACAAGATCTGGGTGGGCAGGGGGAATGCCCTTAGCAACTTTGTTCCTAATGACCGAACATAGATGTTGACTAGAAAATTCCAGACACGAAAGAGTATATACCGGAGTTTACACAAAGTCCCACACCCGGTGAACCTGGCACAGGCTGTTACAAATCAGAACGGGGATTACTCTCAGTCGGAGACTGTAACCGGTAAGGGTTACTGGAAGGGGGAGCCTGGGGGGCCGGAGTCCTATCTTGGGGCTTTAGGTTGTCTCTGGTGAGCTGGGTGTGCTACCCGGGGGCATTCTCTTTGTGATAGTCATTGAGCTGTATGTTCAGTAATTACTTGTGTACTTCTCCATATGTATGTTATACATGAGTAAAAGCGTACTTTAAAAAGTTAAAAAAAAAAGGGGGGGCACCTGGGTGGCTCAGTGGGTTACGCCCCTGCCTTCGGCTCAGGTCATGCTCTCGGGATCCTGGGATCGAGCCCCGCATCGGGCTCTCTGCTCGGCGGGGAGCCTGCATCCTCCTCTCTTTCTGCCTGCCTCTCTGTCTACTTGTGATCTCTCTCTGTCAAATAAATAAATAAAATCTTTAACAACAACAACAAAAAAAAAAGTTAAAAAAAAAAAATGTGCCCTGCCTCACACTGACTCTTGTGACCACTCCAGATTTGTCAGACATAAGCTTGTCCCAAAGTCAGAGCTGGCGACCACCTCCAGCAGCAGCCTTTTTTTTTTTTTTTAATTTTATTTATTTAATCTGACAGAGAGAGACACAGAGGAGAGGGAACACAAGCAGGGGGAGTAGGAGAGGGAGAAGCAGGCTCCCTGCAAAGCAGGAAGCCCGAATCAGGACTCGATCCCATGACCCTGGGATCATGACCTGAGAAGAAGGCAGACGCTTAACAACTGATCCAGCCTGGCACCCAGCAGCAGCCTCTTTCTCCTGGGATTTGCAGGTCTGCCATCTTGGCTGCCCTGTCTTGATGAGCACTGTTTTTCTTCCAATGACAGCCTTGGCTCCAATGCCTTCTCCTCAGGGACATCCCCTTCCCCTCACAGGTGGTGCCCATCTCTGTGCACAGGATTGCTTACACACACACGTCTCCTTTTGCACCCATCTCCCCGTCTTCTCACTGCTCACTGACACACATCTTCCCTAACTACAAGACAGCTCGACTGGCGGATTTTTCCTTTTGCTGTCCTGGACATTGAGCACAAAACTGTATTGTCACTGTCATTTATGTGTCTGTCTTTCCCACTGGACTGTGAACCTACATGCTAGGCCCTTGAAAATGTTGATCGAGGGGCACCTGGGTGGCTCAGTGGGTTAAGCCTCTGCCTTCGGTTCAGGTTATGATCTCAGGGTCCTGGGATCAAGCCCCATGTCCGGGGGTGGGGGGGGGGTCTCTGCTCAGCAGGGAGCCTGCTCCCCACCCCCTTCTCTCTGCCTGCCTCTCTGCCTCCTTGTTATCTCTCTCTCTCTCTTTCTTTAATAAAGAAATATTTTCTTTAATAAAGAAATAAAGAAAAGAAAATGTTGATTGAATGAATTAATAAACCAATGAACAAGTAAATGCATGGGTCATGTTTGGGAAAAAAATAATAGACTTGGGATTCGGAGGCTTGGGTCTGAGTCCAAGCTCTGTGACCTTGGGCAGGTGACTGACCTTGGGCAGGTGACTGAATGTTCCTGAGGCCAGGGCTTTCAGGCATGTGATAGAGCCTTTGCACAGTTGTATGCTTTGCTGTTCATGAAGTGTTAAAGAACTGTGAGGCGTTACTATCGGACCAGGAAGCCCCAGGCACCAAGTCAAGGGCTCGTATGACAGGAGCGGAACTCACGGAGGAGGCAGGGACTGTGGACCTTTTTGGATGGAATCTGAGCCCTCCATGGAAGAGGCTGAGGCGGCAGCTTCCCAACACCCCATGCAGACATAAATTTGGATTTCAGCTCTGTTTAGCACCTGGTAAGAAACAAGAGATTTTGTTTGGTTTCATTCTGGCTGGTTGGTCTGTTTTTATAATGCCCCTTCTTGGTCAGTACAAAAACAAAAACAAGAAGCCACTCAACACCACTGGGAGATTCAAGTTCTTAGCCAGACCTTCTCTGAGCAATGATTCTCTTGGGCAATGACATGTTTTCCCTGTTTGCTTCTAGAGCGAAAACCCTGGTAGGGAAAGCTGCGGTTAGAAGCTTGGACGCCTCTGGACAGACTGTCCTCTCCTCTGGTGGCAAGATTCCCATGAGAACTGCTATGAGGGCAGAGCGGGCTGTGGCTACTGCAGGCCCAGGGGCTCTGGCTAGACAGGTCTGAGCGAGCACTTCCCAGGTAGCCTCGGGAAATGTTGAGTTCTCCATGCCTGGGGAGGGCTGGGGGGACAGACCGTGGCCCCAAGAGATCCCTCCCAGCCCTCCCCCTTTGCCTTACAAGGAAGCTGATGGCCAGAGAGGTCATGACCCCTGCCTCATTCAGCCATCCATTCGGCAAAAGTGACAAGGTTCCCACCCTGCTCCCCTGCCCACCATCCAAACCCCAGAACAGCTGGGAATGGGGCAGGCTGGAGAGAGACTGGCCATCCTCTGCTAGGGGGTGCAGAAGACGAAGAGTTTGGGATGAGGGAGGCCCTGGGTACATACTGCCAGGGTCACCAGCCACGGACAATGTAGCCAGTACCCCCAGAGGGCAAAAGAGGGGGGGCAGGCCTGGAAACACCCCATGAAATAAATCAGCACTCCCCAAGCCTGATCTGAAAGCCCAGGAAAAAGATACGTTTGGTCTAAAGTGAAATCAGACAAATAAAACCTAGGGAAGGGATTTGTCCTCCAGCTTAAGTCACTCAAGCCTTCCTACTCAGAGACTACGCCTTCCTGTGCACTAAACATTTCCTTTCGAATGAAATTAAGGAAACAGTAAACAATCATTGTGCAAGTCCTTCTTGATCAAATGAAGTTGGTATCCAGAATGTTTCTGAAATGCTATTTCCTGAAATCCCCAAACACCTGATTTAAGAGCTGGCATTTGCCCTCAGAAACAGAGCAGACACAGAAATCAAAACAGAGGCAGGACACCCAGGTGTCTCAGTGGGTTAAGCGTCTGCTTTCAGCTCAGCTCAAGACCCCAGGGTCACTGGATCAAGTCCCGCCTAGGCCTTCCTTCTCAGTGGGGAGCCCATTTCTCCCTGTGCCTGCTGCTCCCCCTGCTTGTGCATTCTCTCTCTCTCTCTCTCTCTCGTTCTTTCTGACAAATAAATAAAATCTTTAAAAAAGAAAGAAAGAAAAGAAAATGAAAGAAATCCAGGAAGCAGCAGTTCCAAGGCCCAGAGGCCAAAGGTACAGAGGTCAAGGGGTACCATCCTCTGCCCAGAATTAAGCTAAAGCAAACTCTCTTAGCAAACAGCATTTAGACCCAAGTTTATGTCTATCAGACACAGCAGCAAGCCACTGGCTCAACCCTGCCCATAGAGAACATAGGGTTCATCCAAAATCCCCTGCCCCTCCGAAGGGGTCCCGCCCGGTCTGCACTGCTCCCCCAGTCCAGTCTTGAGAGGTGCAGAGCCAGGAGAAGGGATGTGAGCCTCCAAATCTTGACTCCATTGATAAATTCTGCCCTCACTTCTGTCCCAGGGTCACCTGCAGGAGAAAGAGCCCCCAGAAGCCTTGGAGAAGGAGCCTCCTCCACATCAGCCAGGCTTCTTACAAGCAAGAATCCAGCTCTAGGGAATTAAAGCAGAAAAGTGTTTTATGGAAGTGTCAGAAAGCCTCCTCTGTTTCAAGCCGTGTGGCAAGCCAGATGCCCAGAACCCCCTTTTCAAATTGGAACAACGAGAATGTTGGGTCAAATACAAAAGCTCTCGTGGAAATGCATCTGCTGAGTTGGCACAAAAGGAACATTCCCCAGAGGCTAAGCCCAGAGTGAAAGTGGGAAGGCAGGTTGCCCACAAGGCACCGGTTGTTTGGGGGTGGGGTTGGGGGGAGGACAGGAGGTTGTGAGGCAGTGTCCTCAGCGCAGTGGGTGGCCCTGCCAGGCACCGAGGACCCGGTGGTGGCAGGAGACTGTGGGGGTGCTGGTTTATGGCTGTTGCTGGGTTTTGTTGTGTGTTGTGTGAGGAAACGGGAGACCAATGGCTTCCTCGGAGAGCTGGAGTGGTTCAAAGAGAGAGGCCTGAGGGTGAGGCTGGTTAACAGGCACAAAGCACAGGCCCACAGCACAGGGATTTACAGAGAGAACAATAGGAACCGGGAAGAAAAAGCAGCTCTGCTAACCAGGAGGGTTGTCGCTGCTGTGACTGGACTTAACTTCGTGGTGAGCTTTCAGGCGGGGCCAGCCAGACGCAGAAGGGGAGAAGCATCATCAGAAATACACAGAGAGGGACGCCTGGGTGGCTCAGTGGGTTAAGCTGCTGCCTTCGGCTCAGGTCATGATCCCACCGTCCTGGGATCGAGTCCCACATCGGGCTCCTTGCTCGGCAGGGAGGCTGCTTCTCCCTCTGCCTCTGCCTGCCTCTCTGTCTGCCTGTGCTTGCTCGCTCTCTCTCCCTCTATCCCTGACAAATAAATAGATAAAATCTTAAAAAAAAAAAGAAAAAGAAAAGAAATACACGGAGATATTCCTACTGAGTGCCTGTGGTGGGGGCTCCACACCATTGGGTCACTTCAGTGTGTTATTTCTTCCCCTCCCAGCAACAGCCATGTAAGGAAACCTTATCCGTCCTATTTTCACATAACAGACCTGAGGCCCAGAGACATAGGCACACACAGAAGAGATCCCTCATCATAAATTCTGAAATTAAGTCATCTTTCAGTGCGAGACACTGAGAAATCAAAACTCCAGTAATCAAATGAGCTCTGCCTTTTCAGGAGCATGGGCAAATGCCATTTTTATTTGACCTTCTCTCTGATGGTAGTGGGTAAAGTCCAAGGATTTAATGGGAAAGCAGCTCGATGAGGGGTCACCCTTGGAAGCACTAACTCAGCGGGACTGAGGTTTTCGGCCTTCTGGAAATCTCACCCTCACTGGCACACTGAAAAGTTCAGTCCTGCCTGGCCCAGGACCTCCCGGACCAGGGCCAGAGGCCGTGCTCCCCCAATTTAGTGGTGAGGGCACATCTGATGGTTTTGAAAATCATGAATATAAGAAATGGGGACCATGATCTCTCGTGAGGGTCTAGAAGCTTCACTGGTATCTTTGCTGGGAGTGAAAGCCGCCCTTTCATCCGTTTATTCATTCATGTGACGAAGTTTTAAGCCTCTATCATTTGCCAACTTCCATGTAAGGTCCTGGGTTCAGAGTGTAAGTAAAACAAACCCTCAGGGGTGACAGTTCAGTGGGGAAACTAAGGAGTCACTCACCGTTTCCGTATCAAGTGTCACTGCTGGAAACGTGATGGCAAAACAGGCAGAATGACAACACAGCTCTCATTCTGTAGCGTTGTGTCATGGAGTGTCAAAGAGGGTCATGGATGTCAAAGAGCGATGGTAAGGCTATTTTATTTTTAAAGAAGCCAAATCCAAACCAGTGCTCTAATAGCTAAATAATTATACTCTAAATTAGTCCTCAGTCTCTACTCCTGCCAAGAGAGGTCTAGGGCCCAGGCCTGAGGTCCTTCCCAGCAGCTTTCTTCATGTAGGATGATCAGGGAAGAGGTCCAGGCTAAACTAAATGTTCCTAGGCAGGAAAGATCGGGACCTAGGGGACCGGCTTCAGCTGAGAAGGAAAACAGAAGGGTCGGGGTGGAAGGTGGAGAAGGCAAGGAACCCGCCTCTGGGAGAAGGCTGGCTGTGGGTGGCTCCCGGTGAAGACTGTGAGCCTAGAAACTCTTTCCTCCCTTCCCTTCCGTTCCCCTCTCCTCCCCTCCACAGCCTATTCCCCCCTCCCATCCCCCTCCCTTCCCGCCTCTTAATCCCCTCCAGGCAGCCTCCACCTGCTTGCTGCGCTGAGCCTTTTCACCCCACTCTCATTCTGAATGATTCTCCAGCCTCCTGAAGTACGTGAAGTATGTTGGAATCCAAAACTGCGTTCAGGGGATGAACAAACTGATCATCAGAAGGAAAGGTGGGAATTAAAGAGAGATCTCTTGGAAAGCATTTGACACTGAGGAAGGATGTGATAGAGCATTTTCTACACAGGAGAACCTTTGTTGAACTTGAAATGGAAAGTCAGTGCCTTTATTTTACATAATTGGATATCAAGGTATAAATGAGTGTGACTTCAGATGAAAATTCTGGGAAGTTGGTATTACACCAACCAGAGTTCCAGTAACCCTGTCCTTAACTATCACCGAGGGATCGGGAAAGCTGGAAGCCAGTAGATACTGTGATCACTACTTCAGGACAGTGGTGGGAGGAGCACGGGGAACATAGCAGGGATCCGTGTGGGCTGGGGCAGCCTTCCTGGAAGACAGGCAGCAGGAAGCTGGGGCCTGACAGGTGGGGATTTTAGCCCCAAGAGGATGTACAGGAAGAGAGTAGTGACTCCCACCCTTGGGGAAGCATACTTGGGGCGTACCACAGGCAAAGCCTGGTGTTCCTAAGGGGCTGACCTGCTACATACACGCAGCTGAGGGAGGTGGTTCCGATGTGGATGATTCTGGAAGCAGACATTGTACAGGGCCCACCTCAGCCCTTCAGAATTTCAGGAGCATCCCATGACACTTTGCATTCAGGCAGCAGAGTCTCTGCCATTCCCCCAACTCTGAGCATGTGGGTTTCCTTTAGGGACTCTGAAATGAACGCCACAGTATGTGGCTGCCTATGTTGTGGTGGGAAGTTGTTTGTTTCCTAATGCTTAAATTTCACTAATCTGTGATAATACAGCTGGAAACAAGCCCCGTGTTTCCCGTTATAAAGTCTGTTTTCATCCTTGTCACTGCTTCCTATCCGGTCCTGTAAGGGATGGGGAGCACAGAGCTCTGGCTCCTTGATTGGAGAGATCTGGAATGTTTTCCTCTTCTTGTTTTAAAAAATAAATCTACCTCACTGAGACTTCCAACCTTATCCATAGCTCTGCCCCTTAAAGGAGAACAAACCTAGTGCTGTTCCAGCAGTACCAGGAGTACCAGGAGTCCCCATTTTCCTTGGACAGCATCTATTGCTTACATGACATTACTCAACAACAAAAACCTCACCATTAATTAGTAGAATACCACCTCCCCACCTAATTTGACAAGGGAGCCCATAATCAGTTCATCTAAAAGTGAATCCCAAACGCTTATTTATAAATTGAAAATAAGGGAGGTAGAAACAAACCCAAAAATTCCTATTTCTGAGGACTTCCAATGGCCATCTACAAAGTCAGGAGATCATGAGTATCTATATTGGTTTTGTGGAATCACAGAAGTGGAATCCAGATTTTATAATGGCACTGATGTTTGGTCCACAGACAGGTCAAAGAAAAATGCAAATAGTTGTTGCATTATCCTTGCCAGATTTCTTCATAATGTAAAAAGAAGTAAGGAAGTGGCCATTGTTTGGAAATGAGATCCAGTTGTTCCTCATATAGTATAATGAGAAATCCAGACATGAAGTTCTAAGGAGAAAACTGGCACAAGTTTAGAGGAGAAAACTAAAAACTATGTAAAGTAAACGAAAAGGCATGTGAGCTATTGGCACAGAGATATTGGGGTAACTCTTTGAGAAAATTGGGTAAATTACACTTTTATTTTATAAAGAAAAGTACAGAATCAAAAGAGCAAACAGAAATTTTAAAAATTGGCAAAAATCAGAGCAAATCATTTAGATTCTATTTTAGCAATATGGAGGTTTAGCCATTTAAACACCATTGCACTACAAAACTTCTAAAAATACAGCAGTTGACAAAAACCCTAGGGAGGTCACCAGAAGGCAAAAAACAAAGCTGAGTCATGAATCCAGAGAGGTAAATTCTACAAATGACCCAAAGATCATTTGTAAATCCCCAGTTTTTAAGGCCCCATGGGGAACAAAAGATAAGGCCTTGACCCATCAAAGTGAAGAGCTAGACCAGAGCTACCCTCCCATAAAGCCAGAATTCCAATTCTTAAAGTGGAAGGCTAGTCTTTAAATGTCCAGGAAAAAAATAAAAATAAAAATAAAACAAACAAACAAACAAAAAGCCAAGAAATTTTTCTGTCTTGTCTTGGCTCTGTGTAGAGAGGGAAAAAAAGTCTCCATGGACAGTTCGTAATCACAACCCTGCCCACTAGGTGTTTGATGCTTAAAGCCCAGAGCCAATTCTTCCATTCAAAGAGGTCCTCGGGGCACCTGGGTGTCACAGTCAGTTGAGCATCTGACTCTTGGTTTCAGGTCAGGTTGTGATCTCAGGGTGGATAGATTGAGCCCCGTCTTGGCCTCTGGACATGATAGGAAATCTGCTTTAGACTTGCTTTTCCTCTCCCCCTGCCCCCCTCAAATCAATAAATAAATCTTAAAAAGAAAGCACACACAAAGAGGTCCTGGTTTGGTATTTCCCTGTGCACCAAAAAATAAATCCAAATCACTCCTGGAGAAATGGACAAGCAGACTCTGAGTCTGCACCAACTTCCTATGGAGAAGTTTGCATGGAATATAAGCATACACAGACACACAGGAAGCATGCCACAAAAACAAGAATCAATCATCAGAAGAATTACAACCTAAGTATTAAGTATTATGGATATTGGAATTGTCAAAATCAAAATAGTTTAAATGGTTTAATATGTTCTGTGTCTTTTAATATGTATTTTATATCCTGAATTTCTTATGGTTATTTTGTTGACCCAAAGGGGAAAGGAGAATGAATATGAAAAACACACACTATCCAAAAGACCAAGCTGGTTTCAAAAAAAAAAAAAAATCAAACTTCAAGGAAAGAAAAATGCAATTAGTGAAATATAAAGCTTAATGGACAGGTTACGCTGCAGATTAGACTCGGCTAAAGAAAGAATTAGTGATCGAAATTTAGCTCTGAGGAAATCAACTAGAATTAAAAATAGAAAGCTAAGAGATAAAAGATACGGAAACGTCTAAGATAGAATGAGAAGTTCTACATGTCCTGCTGAAGTTCCAAAGAATGGGAGGAAAGCAATATTCAAAGAGATAGTCATTGAGAATCTTACAAAATTGGTGAAAAACGTAAATCTTCTAAAGCAGGAAACACAATGAATCACCAAAAACAAAGAGACCAGCCACTTCTCCCTCATCTGCAGAAGCCATTTCCTGCCTGGAGGTATGAATATCCCTAATCCCTTGCCTTAGCCTACAGACCCACTGTCTCCCCTCCAGTGTATAGAGCAGCAAAAAGAATAACATTAACTTTTGTTTGGGTGGCTCAGTCAGTTAAACGTCTGCCTTGGGCTTGGGTCGTGATCTTGGGGGCTTGGGATCAAGTTCCATGTCAGGCTCTCTGCTCAGCATGGAGTCTGCTTCTCCCTCTGCCTGTTACTCCCCCTACTGTGCTCTCTCTCTCTCTCTCTCTCTGACAAATAAATAAATCAAATCTCTCTTTTTAAAAAAAAAAAAGCTTGCTTTTGTTCCTTTCTTTTTAAAAAAGTGAATAAAAAGAAAGAAAGCTGATAGGCAATATAAACACAAAGTTTATTTTCTGGGGACTTTGTTTAAAATGGCTGATCAGATGAGAAAAAGTGATGAATCTCAGTGGACCGTTGTCCCAGGATCAGTGAGCCTTCAGAATTGCCAGGGAGCATCGTCTCTCTTTCCACACCTCTGTTACTGAAACCATACCACACTCTACCACACCCCCAATTCCATTTTGATTGTTAGTTGGAAAAAAAAAAAAAAAAAAAGCAAAGTTCAGGCTTCCGTTTGCCATCTCTTGTACATGCTAAGTTTTCCTTAGGCAAAAAAACCTTAAATGTAATGAATTCACAAGAAGATTCTTAGGTATTGTACTTGCCGTTCTGTCACCTCCAATTGTTACCAAACTCAGAGCTAGAGGACTGAGACCATGTACACAAAGAGAAGGTCCTTATAGGATCCTTATAGGTCCTTATAGATCCTTAAGGATCTTATAGATCCTTATAGGTCCTTATAGATCCTTAAGGATCTTATAGATCCTTATAGGTCCTTATAGGATCAGGGTAAGGAAAACACTCAAAGACTAAGTATCCAAAGACTAAGTATCCGTAGAAAAAGTAACATTTTCCACAGCTGTTTGGAAAGCAGTCAGGATTAATAATGAATAGCTATCTTTCTGGACTTCATCAGGGGGTGCCCCATGGAAGAATGGGCACGCAGTGGCTTTAAAAAAAAAATACTCCTGAACGCAGCTGGAGGGATGTGAAATGATATCACACAGGGAGGGCTTTGGCTCAGGTAGGAGTCCTGCTTTCTGGGGGACGGCAGTGAAGAGTTGGTCTTCTGCTGGAGACCTGGAGAAGTAAAGCAGAATATCAAGTGGCAAGAACAGGAATCACCCGTCTGACTGAGAAGGAAATGGTGGATATTCAGTTTCAAGGGTTTCGCTGAAAATACAGCAAGGAGCAAATTTCCTTAGAGACAATGTTGATATGATGATATCCTGAAAATGTACCCTAATAATAGCACATCTATGGATCAGATTTTCCTGCAGGGCAAGAACATCCTGATGTATAGGCATGCCTTGGGGTATGGGCTGGACCGGGACAAGAGTGGGGAACCCTCACAGAGAGTCAAGAGGGGCAGAACTCAAGTCTCATTGGAGTAACTCCCTAAGTTGCACCCGTGAAGGGTTTCACCAATTTTTCAGTCAGGCAAGAAATAGTACTTTTCACATTGTGCAATTATGGTTTACATTTTCAAGCATGGGTCTTACCATTGCTTTCTTTCATAAAGTCCTAAATTCAAGAAATTCTCCAGGTTTTATTACAGGGGTCTCTGCACAGAGAGAAATTTATGGCACCATTAAGGACAAGAGTTTGGTTCCCTAAATGGGATAAAATTAGGGAAGCAGCCTCCAACCAAGATTCACCAATAAAATTGTGTTAGTCTGCTCAGGCTATCATTAAAAAAAATACCACAGACTGTGTATTTTAAACAACAGAAAATAATTTTTTTAAGTTCTGGAAGCTAGGAGCCTCAAGGATGCTTTCTGGTGAGGTTTCTCTTTCTGGCTGGAGATGGCTACCTTCTTGCTATATCTTCACATGGCCCTTGCTCTCTTGTGCTCAGAGGAGGGGGAGGGGTGGAGGATCTCTGTTGTCTCTTCTTATTCCTATAAGGATACCAGTCCTACTGGATTAGGGCCCCACTCTCATGACCTCATTTACCTTAAGACTCATACCTCATTACGTCCTTACAGACTCTATCTCCAAATAAAGTCACATTCTGAGGGGCTGGGGGTTAGGGCTTCAACATAGGAATTTTGGGAGAACACTATTCATTCCACAGCAAGAATATTACTTTATGGAGGGTCATTTTGTGACACTTGAGAATATGACAAAACCCCAGACTTGTGTATCCCTCCCAGCTGAGTAGAGATGCATTGCCTTTACTTTCACTAGACATGATTTTGAATCTTCTACTGCTTATCTGTGAAAGCAGTCTTGGGAGAAAGTTCTTCCACAGGGTCTTTGTAAGGGCCACGTAAGACACTGTGTAAAAAATGTGTGGTCTTGAACCCTACAAGTGGAAGATAAATAAAACATTCTACTTCGGTATGACCCTTCTTGATCATTCTATATGTTTCAGAAGGGCATAATCAATATGGTATGGTTGGATGGGGTCAAATAAGGAACTTCTAAAGCTATACTATCGATCATTTTAGGGTAAAACAACGTGAATCTATTCCCAGAGTATTTGAGGGTTAATTTTCTCATTTTGGTTCCCTTGTACCAAAACATGAACAGCAGGACTACAAGAAATGTGGTTCTTTGCCCTATTTTCCAAAGCTGCCTTCCTTTTCCTTCCAAAAGTGAAAAAGGATTAGGATTAACAGTTAGAAAAACTAGTGCATGTGTGTCTTTCATGAAGAGAAGGCAGAATTCACTTACTCAGTTAGTCATTTTTCTAACAAACACTCTATCCCGAAGCCCTTTAAACTGATATTGTGTTGAATGATGTCACTAATGTTAATTGACAGTTTGCTGGAAACCGTCTCTTAAAAACTCTCATTTTCTGTTCAAGACCTGTTTATTTTGTTACAGAATTAGAAATCAAGGAGGAACTTCCAGAAAGAAAAAGTGTGTATGTGTGTGTGCATGCATATGTTCTGGCATTTATACTAGGAAGGCTATTTGCAAGGGGGGGGGGGGGATCGAAACAAGTAGAAATGAAATTAGACCTGTGTTTATACAGTTCTCCACATTGGCCCAGGACTTATTTTTGAAAGTTTGTAAACTAGCCTTCCAGTTTAAATTGAATAAGTAGGTGCAGCTGAGTAAATGGAGAGACCTGGTTTTGCGGCCATGTGTTTTCACTTTAAAATTACATTGAAGAGGAACAGAGGGGGTTAGAAACAAAAATAAGAAAGAGAGATATAAGACAGACTAGGTTTAAAGGGAAAATGTGAGAAAATGAAGAGTCAAAACAGAAGTCCTCTTTGCTGGGCCCCCAGGGGCTGGCAGCCACTCCGCTGAAGGATTGGGGGAAAGACACCTTCTGAGAGCCATCCCACAGCCCCGAGGACGGATGGCAGAACCTGGGAGAAGGGAAGGGATCCACGCACTGCAAGGTGAAGGGCTGGGCTGGGACAGGACTTTAAAGGAGCAGGAGATATTCGGGGATGGACCGGATTTAAGAGAGATCTCTCCAGGAGCCTCCCCATAGCCTCCCCCAGGAAAAGCTATTCATCTGCTCATCTTAAAGACCAAACTTAAAACTACTGGCTTGTTCCTAGAAGTCAGAGCAGTGACTTTCCCTATAGCTACTAGTTAGAATTTGAATTGTGTCCGCCCCAGATTCTTAGGTTGAGGTCCCGAGCCCCAGCATGGAATGTATCCATATTTGGAGATTAGGTCTTTAAAGAGATAACTGAGTTAAAAATGAGCCTGTTAGTGTTAACCCTAATCCAATAGGACTGTCATCCTTACAAGGTGAAGACTAGAACTAGTCATATGTTCATGCAGAAGGAAGGCCATGTGAGGACACAGTAAGAAGGCAGCTTTTTGCAAGCCAAGGAGAAAGGCCTCAGGAGAAACCCGGCCTGCCAGCACCTTGATCTTGGACTTCTAGCCTCCAGAACAGAGAGAAAATAGATTTCTGTTGTTTAAGTCCCACAGTCTATTGGTATTTTGTTAGGGCTCTTTTAGCAAATGAGTTTACTACTGAGGAAAACTACTCCCACGGCACTAAAGGTGGGTAGTTTTCTTGCCTGCCCCAACAGGAAAGGAATAGGTTGGCTTCTTAACTTAATACCAGTGCAGTTGCTTAGTTTTCAACCTCCTTAACTGCCCAGGGTGAGTTGTAAAAGCCATCTGGGAACTGTATAATTATTCAGGGACTTCTGGGTCATTCTCAAAGATGTCCATCAACTAACTCTTGTAACCTGCAGTGTCCCTGTTATGGGTTGAATTGTGGGCACCCCCCGCCCCAAAAAAAGGATATGTTGGAGTTCCAACTCCTGGTACTTCAGCAAGTGACCCTATTGGGAAATAGTCTTTACAGAGGTAATCAGGTTAAGATAAGGTCATTAGCAAAAAAAAAAAAAAAAGGTGTTCTAATCCAATATCACCGGTGTTCTTCTAGAAAGAGGAAATCTGGACACAGACAAACACAAGCAGAAAGCCACGTGAAGACAAAGGCTGAGATCAGAGTGATGTTTCTACAAGCCAAGGCCAAAGATTTTGAGCAAACCACCAGAAACTAGGCAAGAGGCATGGAATAGATTCTCTTTCATGGCCCTCAGAAGGAACCAACCCACTGACGCCTTGATCTCAGACTTAGGACTTTCAGAATTGCAAGACAGTAAACTCCCATTGTTTAAGGCCCCCAGGTTTGTGGTACGTTATTATTGCAGCCCCAAGACACCATGACAGCCTCTCTGTGCAGTGTTTCTCTGTTCATCTCCTGGAAACGTGACGAGAATCAGCCCCTTGTGCTCCAGCCAGCATCTGTTGTTCCAGGCAGCTGTGAGGCTGGATGGCTTAACATATTTGGAGTACAAGAGCAGATCTCTTCAGACTCCTCTCTCCCCCACCCTCACACCTAATGGCTCTGATTTGCTCGGTCCCTGACCACTCAGCTTCCTCTCTCCAGAGGTGCCCTCCATGCCCACAGCTATCCTCACTCCTCATTTTAGGTTTTCTTTCAGTTGTCTTTTCTAAGTCTTCCTTTGGGGCACCTGGGTGTCTCAGTCAGTTAAATATCTGCCTTTGACTCAGATTATGATCTCAGGGTCCTGGGATCTAGCCCCAGGTAGGGCTCCCTGCTTAGTGTCTGGCTCCTTGCTCAGTGGGAGTCTGTTCCTCCCTCTGTGCCTCCTCCTAGATCATGTTCTCTCTCTCTCTCAAATAAATAAATAAAATCTTTAAAAAAAAAAAAAAGTCTTCCTCACTCCTACACACGCTGCCTGCAAGCCCTCTAGAGATTCTGTCTTTTTGGATCCCCTAACTCGAATCCTGGCATGTATCAGGTACTCAGTTAACATTCATTGAAAAAATAAATAAATGAACATAATATTGAATGGTGTAATGTAAAGACAGATGTACTAATCTACTACTATGCTATGAATTACCCCCCAATCTTACAGTTTATTCTCTCACAGTTTCTGTGGAATAAGAATTGGAAGGAGCTCCGCTGGGTTTCAGGCACGCTATTGGCTGAGGCTGGCTAAAATAAAATATGAAGTTCATTTAAGTAGCTGCTGGAAGGCTCCAGCTTCTTGCTGGCCATGAACATCTTACCACCACGTGGGGCTCCCTCCCTGAGCACCCTCAGGACATGGCGGCTGGCTTCCGCCTAGAGAGAGCAACTGAGACAGAGCCAAGATGGAAGCCACAGTCTCTTCTTTTCAGCTTTATTAAAGTATTTTGACAAATTAAAATTGTATGTATTTAAGGTGTACAAACTGATATTTTGATATGCATAAATACTGTAAAATAATCATCACCATCAAGATAATCAACAATACTTCACATAGTTAATTTGTGTGTATGTGTGGTAAGAACACCTAAGATACACTCTTTAAGCCAATTTCAAATATACAATATAGTACTGTTAACTACAGTCAACAGGTTGTTCATTAGATCTCCAGAATTCCTTCATCTTGTATAAGTGAAACATTATAGCCTTTGATGAACATCTCCCCATTTCCTCCACCCTCTCCCAGCAACCACCACGCCACTCTGAGCCACAGCCTCTTACAATTTCATCTCATGACATGCTGTAACTTCTGCTGTACCTGTGGATACGGTGCGTGAGGAGATTAGCCAGGATGTGACTTCCGGGAGGTAGGACTCATTGGTGCCATCTTGGAAGCCCCCTACCACAATAGACATAGGGCTCAAATCCCTGACTTTCCACTGACTGACCCTGGGAAAGGCTGTTACCTTTATGAATCTTCTTTCATTGATTTTTTTTCTTTAAGAGACTTTTTTTTAAAGATTTTTTAATTTATTTAAGATCAGAGAGAGATTTATTTACTTATTTAAGATTCATTTGTTTCTTTGTTTGTTATTTTATTTAGTTAGTTCTTTCAGACAGAGATCTCAAGTAGGGGGAGAGGCAGGCAGAAAGAGAGATAGGAGGAAGCAGGCTCCCCGCTGAGCAGAGAGACCGATGCGGGGCTCGATCCCAGGACCCTGGGATCATGACCTGAGCCAAATGCGGAGGCTTTAACCCACTGAGCCACCCAGGTGCCCCTCTCCATTGATTTTTATTTGCATAATGGTATTAATAATTGCCAGGTAACTGACTATTGAAGTAATCCTCTATGTTGTCTCATTTGATCCAAACCTCAGTCCCCAGAGGCAGGGGTTACTCTTTCCATCTTCATAGATGGGGAACCACTGGCTGAAATTCAGGAGATCCCCTAAACAGTAAGGTGACTGAGGCTATGGATTTGCACTCGGGTCTGTCTACTTCCAGAGCTACCTTGTTTTTTGTGTATGGAATTGGTGTTGGGTTCCATCATCCTGATGCCAGGATGCTTGTGTTCTACTGCCTTTTGATCTTCCCCTGGCCTGGAGCAGCTTTAGTTCCCTGAGGCCCATTTTATTGTCAGACAATTCACACACTGTCCTCCTTGGAAGAGAGTCTGTCTGTGAACGGAGGTGGGCTGTCCTGTCTCTGTAAGTCTGCAGAGATCACGCCTGACCCGACGGCATAGTCCCACATGCCACCTAGGCTCACTGGCACTGAAGTCAGGTCACAAGCTGTTACGCTTATTGCATCTTTTTTTCCAAATGTTTATTTCTGTTACTTCAAGGAGAAAGTTCTAGACCAAGCAAGCCTGCGGCTTGCGGCCATTTGCAAGAGGCCAGCGACACCTCCTGACTATAGCGGTCCTGTGAACAGAAGTCACTTTCTTCTGCCCTGGCTGGGTAGGAGGGACAGGGTAATCACATTTGTGATGAGAGGCCCCAGCCTGGGCTCCTGCACATCGGGAAGGACCACAGGCCCTGAGCCTTCACACTGAGGATCTCATCTCCCCAGTCCCTTAGTGATCGCATTTCTGAACTCTCTGGATTTCTTTTCAAAATCTACCCTGTCCACTCCTCTCAGCAGAGCTGGCTGTTTGGCAGAGGCTGGAACTGGCCTGTGAGGGCCTGTTTGCTCCCCCTGATGGGGCCTCCTGGTATCTGACCTGCTCGCCCTCACTCCCACAGAGAGAAGAGCCCACACTGTGGAAACGCCGTAAAACTGCATCTACACCTCTTTGGAACTGAGTTTGGATCATTTTGCTTGACATGACTGCCATCTGCCCTCTCCCCCTCTTTCCCTCTGTGTCTTTCTCTTTCCCTACCCTGTTTATTATTATCAGGAGAAAACAAGAGGCCCACATTTAAACTTAAAAGTAGGAGACTTGTGTTTCAAACATCTGCAAAAAGCTCAGCTTCTAGACCACTCTCTCCTTCTCTCCCCACAGCTCTGGGGAGCCTGAGTACAGAGTACAGAGTACTGAGCACAGTGTGCACGGTCAAGGTGAAGCCCAATCTGTGACCTTCCTGAGGAATTCTGGAAGGTCATGGCAGCTAGCAGGAATTTCATAAGTGGCCTTCGCTCTGTGCGAGGATCCGAGAGAAAGGCCTTGGGGGGATGTGGGACTAAATTCCCTAGGTTAGGTGCTGCGCTTATGGGAAGGGTGTGGGATCAGGAAGACTAAATAGCTTCAGGACCCGGGATTTTCACACCACCGTTGTTCCCTAAAGCAGGCAAAGCAACTGACCAGCAGCAAGCGTGATGTGTTACATCGTTTGGGACTTTATCTTGTGATGCCAAAGGGACCTTCAGTCCGGCAGCTCCCATGCCAGGGACACTTGTCAGGAGGGCAGTGAGGAATACCTAAAAAGAGCTCTGATAGGGGCTAGGTCTTCCTAGCAGTGGCCCTTTGGACAAGGCTCACAAGATACTGACACTTTTTGCTCACCTCTATACTAGGGATAATAGCGTCTACTTTGCAGGTTTATCGTGGGGGAGAAAACGCATGCGCAATGCCTCGCTTGTAGTAAATGCTCAACTCAGTTTTCCTTTCCCTCTTCCCCCTCGAACCGATTCATCCAGGTGGGGCGAGGAAGGACCGTAGCCAAGAGGTCATGTGAGAGATGACAAGTGTAGACATCCCTGCAACTTCTGTTCTTGTGCTCCCGCTGTTTTCAAGTTCCACAGTCAGAGCCTCACCCTGGGAGGTTCAGGACACCCTAGAGTGAGCCTCTCTGAAAAATAAAGTTGCCACTCGCTGACCAGCCCACGTTGCATTTGATTACCACATAATGAAATGATTTTCCTTCCCTCTTTTATTTCCTCTCTTCCTTTCCTTCTGAGACAAATGGAAAAATAATTTGATCCCCTTGAATCTTTTCACCCTGGTATTTTCCCCCTTCACACCGAGCACCGCCCCTTGATAAATGAGAACACATGTGCTGAAAACCCAGCCTTCACCCTCTTGACTCAGGGTCCTCCTCCTCTTGGGACTAGGCTTTCCTTTCAAACCTCCTGAATAAATTCATCACAGCAGGAAGAACATTGTTTTTCTTCAAAACGTGGGGGAAAAAAGCAAATCCCATATCACAATTATTCCATTTCAGAGGGAAAAGGCTGCCCTTTAATCTCGAAGTTTCTTCCCTTCAACTCTGAAGGCTGTGGCCGAGGTGACTTGCAGGCTCAATACAGCTGCTTTTGCAAAGTCTGCACTGATTCATTACTCAGGGAGCCAAAGGGTGACACACGCATATTTTGGATATTACCCCGTGGGCTGGATGTGGGGAGCTTCTACTTCTTCATGCGTTCACAGGCGGACGCTTTCCGTGCAGTTTTACTTAAAAAATAACCCTCAATACGATTCTTTCATTTGAAGGTTGAACTTTCCAAAAAAAAAAAGAAAAGAAAAAAACCATGCTGTGAATCTAATATGTTGTTTCTCTAGCATCCTAGCCCCCCCCCCCCAAACAAAAGAAAACAAAAAGCGCTTTTCCTTGAACAAAAACATACAATGAAAAATGCCCGACGCCGTGGAACTCAAGCCCTCTGGTTTGACCATGTTCTGCAGCAGACATCAGAGACGCAGGATATCTTCTTGAACCAAAACATCTGCTCAAGAATTCCTATAAACTTCCTTACACTTCATTTTAAGAAAATCTCCTGACAGTGAGCATACGTCTCCCTTGCTGCCAGGCGTCTCTCTGTTTACGTAGCCTTTGTTTACATGCGCCCCTGTTAATAAAAATCTGTATTTATCAGATGCACTCAAGCACCTCGGAAACTCACTTTCGTTCAAACGGAAGAACGTTCCGGGCGGGAGTAAAAGGAGCGGAGAGTGGTGTTGGCAGCCCTCCATCGCGCGACCATTTATTGTCATGGAATGTAGCAGAAGACGGTTCCCGCTATTTCCTTTTGATTTCGGTGTGTAAATCTGCTCTCACCTCAAGCCTGACCACGTGACAGTGCAGACACACATTAACCTGATTATTTCTGTCTGAGCTGTGTGTCAAATGTGCACTCGAAATTGCACATTAAAATGTGCCCCAAAATAGTACCACCTGCCTGGAGAAGGATCATTTTCTTTCACAAAGACAGACCCAAATGCGTTTCTGGGAATCTGGGATTCTGCCTACTCTGTGTCCGGTAGGAGCCCTGACTGGCCTCCAGCTTCCCTCCCTGGGCAGGAACGGACTCTGGAGGCCACTGGGGATGTTGAGGCTTTCGTCAGAGCACCGCTTCAGATACTGGAGAGCACCTTCTCCCTCTCAAAATGGGGGACAATAGAGGCCAGCACGGTGGGGAGGAGTCGGTGGGGGGCTGTGGCTGGAGCAAAGAGAGTAGAGAACGGAGAAGTAAGAGAAGGTATAATGCAAACAACCACAACCCCCAGAATAGCTTCGCTAGAACCAGAGAGATGAGCCAGGGGAAGAAGAGAAAAGAATAGAAAACTAAAAAGACAAGAGTTGTTTCAGTTTTAAAAGGCACAAGGAAAGCTGGACCAGGGACAGCAACATCAAATTATTGTGATTCCTCCTGACAAATCAGAGAAGATGCATTTCAAACATCTGCCATGCTCTTGCCAATTAAGAGAAGAAAAGGAAACTCAGAAGGAGAAAGAAAGGGGTTTGGCCCATGTAGTGGCATTGCTGTGAGCTTTTATTCTCAAAGTAGCTCTTTCTTGACTTAATAGCTTCTTTGCCCAGAGAAGAGGGTGTCATCTCATCCCATCTCTGGGCCCAGGCTTGCACACATGCCATTTCCTGGTATCTGGGGCTGTGTAGAGGAACCACACACAAATCTGAAACCCTCATAATTTTTCTTGGTCCTTTTGTGCTCCAGATGTACATAGCTTTAAGAAACTGAGCATGGAAGACAGTAGAATATCTTAGCAGTTAGGGTAGATAGAATCATTCAGGACCATGACTCGTCCATCAGTGTCTTTGTTAACCCAGAAGGCTGAAGGCTGGGCAACTTTCCACATGCTTTGGTGTTGCCTACACTGCTAAAGTTCTGGGACCCTTCATCCTTAACCCTGGCCATGATTTTTGCTCCCATTTTCATGTTAATCACACTCTTCACAAATAACCAATGTCCATCTTCACATCTTCAGCTCTGCTCCTGTACCAGAACTGGATAAACCGTTCTTTAGTCCTTTCCTAGGTGTTAGTTCCCTCCACCCATATATCTCCTCACAGTCTCAAATGAGTCATCCAGCCAGGGTCCCAGCCAACATCGCCCCTCTGCATTTTGCTGCTACACCCCTGGCTGTGAGGGGACTGTTCTCACCAAGGTCTTTGTGGGAAGCTGAGTAATGGCCCCCAAAGACATCCACATCCTAAACCTTGGACCTGGCGGAGGTGACCTCACATGGCAAAAGGGACTTTGAAGACGTGATTAGCCAAGGATCTTGGGATTGGGAGGTTATTCTGGATTATCTGGATGGACTCTAAATGCAATCATGAGTATCCTTATAAGAGTGAGACAGAAGGAACTCTGACACCGAAGGAGAAGGCACTGAGACAACGGAAGCCAACACCAGAGTGGCCAGGTTCACCGGCAGCCATGGAACACCAGCAACCTCTATAAACTGGAAGAAGCAAGGGATGCATTTCCCTGCTAGAGCCTCCAGAGGACCCAGCCCTGCTGACACTCTGTCCCTACCCCCAAAGAGACTGATTTTGGACATCTGACCTCTAGAACTACAAGAAAATACATTTTAAGGCACCAAGTTTTTGGCCGTTTGTTATAGCAGCCACAGGAAGCTAATAGAATCTTCAAGAACTGCTCAATAAGACATCTGTTGGCTATCTTTCGGTTTCCACGTCTCCTGGCAGAAGCATTTGGTACAGCCGACTGTGTGCTTTGAACCCCCCTTCCTTAGAGACTCACTTCCCCTCTGCTCGCTCAAGAGCCAGGTCCAGGGATTCCACCCAACAAGCCATGTAGGCTCTCCTCTTGCCTGATCTCCTCCGTGTCCTATTCAGACTATTTCTAGTCCCATATTAGCATCCACTTTACCCACAACACACTGCTGCCAACTTTCAATGTTACATGGTACAACCCGATAGATACAGTTGGAATCATGCTAGTGAAAAAAATAATTATTGGGTGTAAACATTTCTAAATATGGCAGAATGTATGCAAGCTTGTTTCAAATCTCCTCCTCCTTTTTTTTTTTTTGATTTTATTTATTTATTTGACAGACAGAGATCACAAGTAGGCAGAGAGACAGGCAGAGAGAGAGAGAGAGGAGGAAGCAGGCTCCCTGCTAAGCAGAGAGCCCACGATGCTCCATCCCAGGTTCCTGGGATCATGACTTGAGCCAAAGGCAGAGGCTTTAATCCACTGAGCCACCCAGGTGCCCCTCCCCCTCCTTTTTAAAAGTATACCAGAGACCCCAATAAAGTGGCTGGTGTCTCTAGAACTCCAAGGGACTGACCGGAAGGAAGACAGTCACCCTGCTTCTTCTCTTCCTCCCTATCCTGCTCTTCCCATCACAGACTGTCATTTCCTTCTAGCGCCTTAGTTCTCTGGTCAAAATAGTTTTCCTCCAGGTCACCACAACCCAGATGCAGTTTGCCTCAGCTCTCCATTGATAGACATTTTCTCAAGTCTCTCCTGGAGGTCATTGTGAGAATCCTCCATCCTCAAAGGAAGAAACTGTAGCTCCTCAAGATTGGATCTTCTGATCGATTAGCCAGATCTCTTTAGCATGGTGAGGAAAGTCCTTTCTCTTCCCTGCATTTAAAGTCCATTCATTTTAATTCCTACCCAAGCACACTCCTCAGTTCTCTGAGATTGAATTGGGGGTCAAAGATTGTTATTGTTGAGGATACAGGCATCAGGATGGTCTTTCTTTCTTTCTAGTATTATATTTATTTATTTTCATTTTTTAATGTTTTTTAAAAAAGACTTTTGTTTATTTATTTGAGAGAGAAAGAGAGAGTACACAAGCAGGAGGAGGAAGAGGGACAAGCAGACTCCATGCTAAGCATGGACCCTGACATGGGGCTTGATCCCATGACCCTGAGATCATGACCTGAGCTGAAATCAAGACTCAGCCACTTAATTGACTGAGCCACCCAGGCACCCCTCCAATATTAGATTTTTTTTTTTAATCTACAATAAAATCTACAATGAAACTATGGGGACTGTAACTCCATTGGGCAAAATAATTTCTCTTTGCAAGTTCATAAGGGTCTTTGTATTTCTTTCTATTTCTATCACTCCCATCCCTTAGTCTCTCCCTTGGCTCCTGTATTACTATCTGTCCCTGCATCCGTGTCCATTCCCATTATGACTTCCCACAGCCTTCAGGGTATCCTCACTGCCCTTGGTCCCATCCCCCTTCCACACTCTGGGTTCCAGAAACTACTCAGTCACTTACAGGTGCCAGAAATACTAGACACCAGGCCTTGGTTCTCATGCTTCTCTGGCTCTCAAACTTTCTTTCCCTCACTGAACCAATGGCACTTCAGACACATACACTTAAAATTTTTGTTGTCGTTTTTAATTTTTAACTCCCTATTTTGTAGTAATTTCAGACATAAAAGAAGTTGGGAAACTAGTAAAAGAATTCCCCAAATGTTAACATTTTACAGGAAACAGTACAATTACCAGTGTCAGGAAAATAACATTGATCCAATTCTATTATCTAATCTATATACCTGCATCAAGCTTCAATAATTGCCCCCCGATGTAGTTTTTGTGTTCCAGTTTCTCATCTAATAGTACACCTCACATTTAGTTGTCATGTCAACTTAGTTGCCTTTACTATGGCCCATTTTTTCAAGCTTCCTTTCTCTTCCATGACTGTCACACTTTTGAAGAGTGCTAGCCAGTTTTTTTGTGGAGTCATTCTTAATTTAGGTATGTCCGATATCCTCGTGATGGAGTTCAAGTTATGCATTTTGGGCAAGAATGCCACAGAATTACCCTGATACCAAAACCAGCCAAGACGTCACAAATTAAAAAGAAAATCAACTGAGACCAAATCTCTCTTCAATACAGATGCAAAAATCCTAACAAAGTACTAGTAAACCAAATCCAGCAACATGTACATAAGGTTATATACCACGACCAAGTGGGATTTATTCTGGGGATGCGAGGTTGGCTCAACATATAAAAATTAATCTATGTAGTAAATCATATTAACAGAATAAAGGACAGAAACCACATGATCATTTCATTAGACACAGATAAAATACTTGTCAAAATCCAACACTTTTTTTTTTAAAGATTTAATTTATTTATTTGGCAGAGAGATTACAAGTAGGCAGAGGCAGGCAGAGAGAGAGAGGGGGAAGTAGGCTCTCCACTGAGCTGAGAGGAGAGCCCGATGCGGGGCTCGATCCCAGGACCCTGAGACCATGACCTGAGCCGCAGGCAGAGGCTCAACCCGTTGAGTCATCCAGGCGCCCCCCAACACTCTTTTGCTATAATAATACTCAATGTGAAAAAATCAGTTGCATTCTTATACCTGAGCAATAAACAATCTGAAAGTGAAATTAAGAAAGCGACTTCATTTACAATAGCATGCTTAGATGTAAATTTAACAATCCTTAAGTATAAATTTAACAAAATAATACAATACATGTATACTGAAAACTGCAAAACATTGTTACAAAAAAATTAAAGTTCTAAATAAATGGAAAGATGTTCATGGATTAGAAGGCTTGATATTACGGAGATGGCAATAGTCCCAAAATTGATTTACAACTGTAAAGCAATACCTCCTCATGCTGTAAAGCAACACTCCTCATGGCATCATCTTTTTATTGTATTTTATTTTTTTACAACAACTTTTCAGAGCAGTTTTAGGTTCACAGCAAATCTGAGGGGAAGGTACCTTGATTTTCCATTCCCCGCCCCCCACACACCTAGCATCCCCCACTTTCAACATCCCTCACTAGAGTGGGACATTTGTTACCACTGATGAACCTATGATGATACATCACAATCGCTCAAAATCCATAGCTAACATGATAGTGCAGTCTTGGTATTGAACATCCTATGTTTGGACAAATGGATGATAATGTGTGTACTATTACAATATCATACAGAGTCTTTTCTCTGCCCTAAAAATCGTCTATTGTCTACCCATTCATGCCTTCCCACCTCTACCCCCTACCACTGAGCTTTTTACTGTCTCCATCATTTTGCCTTTTCCAGAATGTCATATAGATGGAATCATACAATATGCAACCTTTTCCGATTGGCTCCTTTCACTTAGTCATATGTACTTAAAGTTCCTCCCAGTCTTTTCATGGCTTGACAGCTCATTTCTTTTTAACACTGAATAATACTGCTCTGTCTAAACGTACCGCAGTTTATCTGTTCATCTGCTGAAGGATATTTTGGGGTGCTTCCAAGTTTTGGCAATGATTAAAAAGCTGCTATAAACATCCATGTGCAAATTTTTGTATAGATGCAAGTTTTCAACCCCTTTGGGTACATAATAAAAGCACAAAAGATGATTATACTGATGGGAACATGTTTAGTTTGTAAGAAACTGCCACACTGTCTTCCAAAATGGCTGTACCATTTTGCATTCATACCAGCAATGATTAGAGTTCCTTTTACTCTACATATTTGCCAGCATTTGGTGTTGTTATTGCTCCATATTATAGCCACTCTAATAGATGTATAATGATATTTCACTGTTTTTTCTATTTGTATTTCCCTGATGACATAGAAAGGAAATGGAGCTTCCTTTCCTATGCTTTTTGGTCATCTGTGTATCTTCTTTGGCAAGGTGCCTGTTAAGATGTCTGGCTCATTTTTTAATTGAGTTATTTTTGTTTCTTGTTGAGTTTTAAGAGTCCTTTGCATATTTTGGGTGACAGTCCTTTAGCAAATGTGTCTTTTGCAAATATTTTCTCCCAGTTTGTGCTTGTCTTCTCATTCTCTTAACACTGTCTTTCACAAAACAGAAGTTTTTAATTTTAATGAAGTCCAGGTTGTCAATTATTTATTTCATGCCTTTGGTGTTGTATTTAGAAAGTCATTACCATACCCAAGGTCATGTAGCTTTTCTCCTATGTTATCTTCTAAGACCTGTTGGCTTCTTTGCAGAAAGTGACAAGCTGATCCTAAAATGCACATGAAAGTTCAAGCTACCCAGAATAGTCAAACAGACCTTGAAAAATAAGAAAAAGTTGCAGGATTCATGCTTCCCAACTTTAAGACTTTTAACAAAGAGTAATCAAGACTATGTGATACTGGCATAAGGATAGATATCTAGAGTAATGGAATATAACTGATAGTTCGGAAATAAATTCATACATTTACAGTCAAATGATTTTCAGCAAGGATGCCAAGACAATTCAATGGGGGAAAAAAATAAAGTTGGATCCCTACTTCACACAATAAATGAAATCATAAGCCTCAATGGAAAAGCAGCTACAACTAGAAAACCTTAAAAGAAAACTTTGGAACAAATCTTCAAGACCTTAGATTAGGCAAATGGTTTTCCAGACATGGAAAGCACAGGTGACAATAAATAAGTAAACAGATATATAGAGAACTGAAGATGACATCAAAACTCAAACATTTAGAACTGCAAACAATACCATCAAGAAAGTAAAAAGACAGCCTACAGAATGGGGAAAGGTATTATCAAATCACACATCTGTTAAAGAGCTTGCATATAAAATAACTCTTACAACTCAAAAATTAAAACACAGGTAAGCCAATTAAAAAATTGAGGTATAATTCATACATTGCACAATGCAGTGTTTTTCAGTAAATGTATAGGTTTGTGCAAGCATCACTAAAATCCAATTTCAAGGTATTTTCATTACCCTGAAAAGAAACCCTGTACTCATTAGCAGTCCCTCCCCACCCCCTATGCCACTCCAGGCTGTACTGGTTCCAGAAGACACTGAGCTCTGGTTTGTGGCTGGATAAGGCAGTGAGAGAAAGAATAAAGACATGAACAAACACTGCTAATGAATGCTAAGATGCAAACTCATCAGAATACTGCTTAAGAAACTCAAAAGTTTAGTCAGGTGGTTGCCAGGTGTTCTGTATACTTGTTTTCTGTCCGGATTGGATATAGAAGGAGAAAGAGAAGAATCAAATACACTTCTTAGGTTTCTGATTATGAGTCCATTGGTAAATGGTGGTACGCACACTTAGCCTGCAGACCTATCTAGAGAAGACATGTGGGTCTGGCTGTGATGGGTTGAGGAACCTCCTCTCTCCAGATAATTCAGGAGGAGAGTCTGGGAGGCAGCTCCGCATCTGGGTTGAAGGTCCCAGGAGACGGATGGCTGGAGATGATGATGCTTTGGGAGTCACAGGCCTGCTCAGAAGGGTTTAACCCACAGGAGGATGAGCAGAGAAAGAAGCAAAGAGGAAAGAGAAGAACGCTTACAGCACCAAGGTGTCAGATGTCCACGGGAGAACCTGAGCAAGAGCATCCTGGGAAGACATTCAAGGAGAGAACAGTCTACAGAGCCAAGAACTAGAGTGTGGTCCAGTTAAGACTGAAACGGGTCACGATGCAGGCATTGCAGGGATGTGGCTGGGGCAGGACCCATATTTCCGAGACTTGAATTGTAGGTGGAGCATGTGGAAACGGAAACTTTACCCGTCGCTCATTCTCAGGTCATCTAAGTGCCAACAGAACAGGAACCTGCTGATTCTTCTTGGAACTTTAGGGTCATTTGGTAATTTCGTTTTAAAGTCCGGCAGGATTTTGAGTGTATTTATACATCCAGACCGATGGAGACTGCAGAAAGGAAGTGATTTGGTAAGAGAGGAAACCACGGTAGCAGGAGACTAAAGATACGGGGGGAGAGAGGTTTGGGAGTCCAGATAGAAGAGGGCTCTCCACAGGGAGGGCCGCAACTTCCTCTGAGACCAGCGAGGAGGAGGGAATGGAGAGGTGTGCCTGAGCTTGAGGAAGCAGCAGAAAGCTGGGGCGTTCTCCTTTGAGGACCTCCTCCATCTCCTGTGAAGCAGCAGGTGAGGTCACCGGCTGGAAGGAGGGGGAGAGGAGGGCAGGAGGAATTGGGACGTTCTTGGAGAAGTGAGGGAGAACTGTCTGGAAGAAGAGGGCCACTGAGTAGCTTTGGAAGAAGAGCCAACTCAGGGGTGGGGATGGGGGTGTGGCGGGGCGCGGGTTGGCAGGGGGTGGGGTGGTGGGGTGGGGTGTGTGATCTCACTCTGCAGCGCCATCTTGTGGGCACTGCTCCAGCAGCCCCCCAGGTGCGATGCCCTAGGTGGGCAGGATGGAAGGAAAGGGGCAAGGACGCTGCTGTGAGCGCGGCTGAGGTGCTGAGTTGTGGTGTAGGGAGGGACCCGGGGCAGCCTGCCTTGCTGGGAGAACAGCCCGGGGACGGGAGGGAAGGAGACAACTGGAAAAACAGGGTTTGTGGCCAGCGAGTGGGATGATGGAGTGCGGAGTGTCTGCGAGAGCCGCCCGGTGATGACAAGGCCTGGGTGCGGCTGTGGGTGTGAGCGGCTGAATTTGCCGAGCCAGCAGGAGTGTAGGAAGCCGAGCGGCCGAGCGGGGCATTCCAGGACACCAGAGGGGGCGGCCTGACCGCCGAGATCTTCGCTGAAGCCAGCCAAAGCAGTGTCCGGTGTGTCAGAAGTCAGCCCCTGCCCTCCGGGACCGTGGGAAAGAGCGAGCGGGAGGGGGTCCGGGCGGGGACGGGTGCAGGACTGAGCGCAGGACAGGGCTTCAGGGCCCACTGTGCCTTAAAGCTTCGCTTCATTCCAGCATTTTCTTTCTTTCTTTTTTTTTTTTTAGTTCTGTAACTTGTTGATTGTATTTAGCTATGTGAGCTCTGTCGTGATGTTTGCTGTATTGTAAAGCCCCTGCGCTGTGTGGTGCGTGCGTTGTGTGGTGGGTGCACATGTGAGCCCCGCATGCACCTCTGTTAAAGGGGAAGGATGCTTACGGAGCCCCACTGTTAACTCTGAAGTGGTCATAAAGCTGTACACTTTAGGCTCGTAGCTTTTAAACTCGGTTGTGTGCATTTTATACCCACGATATTCCTGGTAAGAGTGTGGTGCCCAAACAAAATCACCGGTTCCCTCACAAAAATAGTCCAGTCTGGGCAGTGTAGCTTCTTCTTACCTTGGCTTCTTGCCCTTTGCCCTATGACCATTCAAATTCTAGTTGCGGCTTGATGGAGGTGAAACCTCTGTATGGTGAGTTCCACTGGCAGGTGGTTTCCACTCCATAGAGGGGTCTAACTTCTCTATGCCGGACTGGCTGGCGGCTTACAGCTCTCAGCTGAGCCTCTCATACCAGACTGGACGCTGCTGAGGAGCCCTGCCCTGCCCGAGGTCACACCTTCCCAGGGCAGCCCATATCTGCTGATGGGTCATCTGGGGAGTATAAAGCCCCAGCCACCTTCCCCTCAATGCGGGGCAATTCTGAAGGATCTGCCGTGCTCCAGAGCTCCCGGGAAGGTGGGTTGAGGTCTTTGTTGTGACTGCATCTCAGTTCAACTCCTTTCTCTGCCCACTTCTGCTGGCTTCACTCCCTCCCAGGCATCAATCCCCAGCGCACTCCCCCATGAGCTTTCTGCATGCAAGTCTTCACCTCAGAGTTTGTTTCTGCAGCAATTGCCAGATTTAGCAAGTAAAGCTGCAGAATACCCAGGTCAGTTTGAATTTCAGAAGAACAATGAATAATTTTCTAGTATATTTGGCTTATTTTAGCTGGCTCCCCTACTTCTTAGGGAGCCCCAGTTGAGTTAGGATGTGAATATTCCTGAGCATCGTAAGTTATGGAAGAGGAGCCCAGCAGTTTCTATGGCCATGAAAGAGTGGAACATTTACCAAGGGCATGAGAGCCAGGGACATTTCAAGGTCAATGAGACGCCACATCTGAGGATGGGTGGAAGATAGGCATTGCTAGTGGAGCTGAACTATTTTCAGGAGTGGAGGTGAAACTGAACATTTCTCCAAGAAGAGACCCCCACACTGCCTAAGTGGAGGGTAACACCTCAGATGAGGTTGCCCACAGAGCACAGGGAACCAGACTGAGCCACGTACCACCGTCATAGTGACCAGCAGAGACGGTCTCCTTCGGGCACGACAGTGGCAAAGCCAGGTCTTACTGGAAAGGGAGAGTCTCAGCGCCGGATCACACTGCCTCCTCCTCTCAAAGCAGTGATAGCCCCAGTTCAAGAATGAAGACATTTTCATGATGAAGACTGAGTTTTAGATGCCAACACTGAACATTTTAGTAACCAAGAGTGATGGAAACTAATGGAATGTGGTCAGGTTGGTGTGATGAGGGCATCTGGTCCTTAGTTAGAAGGGAGAGTTCAACATGGATTTTATCAAGGGCTAGTTATTGGAAAGAAGAAACCATTTCATGTTTATATCCAATGAGTTATGCCCCCAATAAATCAGTTAAAATTATTATTATCATACCAAAGGGTTTTGGCCTGAGAAACCAAGTTTTCTAATATCCAGTGAAGATGTCTGTTATTCATTCTGACTGGAGAAAGAGGAGAAGGGGTTGTAGCTTGGGGAAAGGACCATAAGCCCTACTCCTCATCCAGCCCACTCCATTCTCCTGGGCTCTCAGCCTCCTCACACTGCACGGCACTCTCTGGGGCAGTCCCTTGTACCCAGAAATACATCCAGGTCTTCCTAAAGAGCTTGCCTCACTCTTATGACTTCTTCAAGGTCTTCTTCCCACCCCTTTACCCAGCCCTGCAAGTCACAGTGGTGTGGTGTAGCCAGTGGGCTGTCTTGGGGGACATGGACAACCTGGTTGATTCATGCCCCTCTTTACTTGTCTGGATCCTCCTTGACCACTTAGCAGCACCTGAAGTAGCTATCTGTGGACTTCTCCTCCAGAGTTGCTCCTCTTCTGAAGTATAAAGACTCTCTTACCCCACTCCCTATCTTTGTTGATAACTCTAGGTCCTCTTTCTGCCTTGGGGAAGGTACTCATTTCCTTAGCATCCTTGCCAACACTTGTAATTGTCTGTCTTTATTTTAGTCATCTTAGGGGGGGTAAAATAGTATCTCATTGTGGTTTTAAAGTTGCATTTTCTAATGACTATTGATGTTAATCATCTTTTTATGTGCTTCTTGGCACTTATGTATCATCTTTGGAGATATCTCTATTCAGATTTTGTTAGACCTGCTTTTCCGTTACATTACATGTCTTTATTTTTGCATTGTAAGAGTTATGTAGATATTCTGGATGCAATTTTCTTATCAGATATATAATTTGCAAATATGTGGCCTTAAACTGGTTTCTTTCATTTAGCTTTTGAGTGCTTTTGAGATTCCTCCATGCTGCTTTGGGAATGGTAGTTGTTCCTTTTCATTGCTGAGTAATACCCCATTATATGGATGTACGTGGTCCATTTATCCATTTCCTATTTGATGCACAATTGGTTTTTTTTTTTTCTCATTCTTAGCTATAATTTTTAAAAAGCTGCTACAAATATCAGTGTACAAATCTTTCTGTGACTATTTGTTCTTACTTCTCTTGGGTCAATACTTACCTTTTGACTTTTGAACCTCAGGGTGGCTGCGAGACTAGCTGAAAATCAGAAGTCCCAGTATAACAGGAGAAGAAAACGGATGCATGGGACAGCGGGAGGACTGCAATAATAATCCAAACATAAAACCCTGTTTTTTGTTGTACTGGTCAGAGTTCAACCAGGGAAGCAGAATCAATAGGACACACACACACACACACACACACCCTTGGAGATTTATCATGAGGAGTTGGCTGGATAAGCACATAAGAAATCCAGAGAGGGGGCCTACAGAGGGGGAAATTCAGAAGCAGGCAGGACCCACAGGCATGGGTGCAAGCCACTGTCCAGGGAAGGCCTAAGCCTTCTTTTAAGGACTCCCAACTGATTAAGTTAGGCCAACCCAGGATAATGTCCCTAACCTCAAGTCAACTGATCAGGGACTTTAATTACATCTGTAAAATCCCCCCCTTTTTTTTTTCTTTTACAGATTTTGTTTATTTATTTATATGACAGACAGAGATCACAAGTAGGCAGAGAGGCAGGCAGAGAGAGAGGAAAAAACAGGCTCTCTGCCGAGCAGAGAGCCCGATGTGGGGCTCGATCCCAGGACTCTGAGATCATGACCTGAGCCGAAGGCAGAGGCTTTAACCCACTGAGCCACCCAGGCGCCCCTGTATAATCCCTTTTTAGCAGCACCCAAATTAGTGTTTGAGGGAATAAGTAGGAGAAGGTAAGTGTATCTTAGGAAATGGCTACCGCTTCCCTTCTGTCCTTCACATCTCCCAACAGAATGTCTCTTATAGCCCACCCTGTGTAAAAACATACTGGAAAGGAAATTCTAGGATATATAGTTCACCACAAAGCTTTCATACCTGGGCTGCAGAAGAGTCTCTAACTGGTCCAGTTCACATGATATTGGCCACCAGAAAAAAGGGTAGAATGGTGGAGCCTGGATGTATTGACCATCTCTTGACTAGGAGACTATGAACCTGAAATGGATAGCTCCGCAAGATCATATGATTTGGGGGTGGGGGAAGGGAACAGGTACCCAAGGGAATTGAGGGTGCTGGAAAAGCCAACGCAATCCACATCTACCCATAGGACCAAGCACTGTGCCTAGCGCTCAGAAGGCATTCAGTGGGTGCACCTGAAAACTTAGGCAGGGACAAAAGGGGAACACACAGGTGGCATTAACACCACCACTTGGCCAGTCACTGCCTTGGGCTGGGCCTGGATGAGACCCATGAGAAAGGCCAATCTGTTAGTCCCTGAGACTGCCACGCAGGTCCTGGTTGCTGCACGTCAGGACTGGCTTCTCAGCACATTAGTACCTTTCCAATTTTCTGAAACAGTTGTTATTTTCCAAGACATGTTCCCCATCTCCACAGCAGCCCCGTGGCTCGTTTACCCTCAGTTTCCTCTGGAAGTCTTGGCGAGCACTACCTGGCTTCAGGGACAGGACTGATGGTGGGTCTAACGTCCTCTACCGCCTCCTCCTCAGGGGCTTTAACTTCTCCCTCGGGCCCCCAAGGAGACGAGTCCCCACGTCTGTGGGTCATGTTTAGCCAAGGCAGCAAGTTTGTAACTTTAAATCCCCGCGGGATCCTCCTGTTGCTAAATCTGGGCCAGCAGAAATGGAAACCGTGCTTAGCTCCCTCTCCCATGGACTCATCAAAGTTGCGTGATCCTTTCCATGGAGTGGTTGCAGCGGGGAGACGAGGTGTCACTGTGCATACATCCTGGTCCCGTCCTCAACTTTGTTGTAAGCCCCCTGGCAGGAGAAGCTTGTTTTACTCCTGTGTGTACGTGGCCCAGGACGGCAGCCTGATTCTAAAGGGCATCAGGCAAATGGTTGCTGATGAATAATGAATCAAGGGGGAAATGAGTGCAGGAGATCAGGAGGAGCTGCTCTTCCCTTCCTCTGAAGCACAGGCAATCACTGAGCTGCAGTTAGAAACTGTCAAGTGTTGGCTGCGCCAGAGGGGTGGGGGGTGCACGGCGGCTGCCTTCAGCTCAGATCATGATCCTGGAGTCCCAGGAGTGAGTCCCACATCGGGCTCCCTGCTCAGTGGGGAGTCTGCTTCTCCCTCTGACCCTTTCCTCTCTCATGCTCTCTCTCACACAAGCTCTCTCTCAAGTTAATAAATAAAATCTTAAAAAAAGAAAGAAGGAAGGAAGTGGTAAAGGGTCATCCCTGTGCCCGGAGAGGGGTAGGGTTGGCAGGCCTGCAGGGTTGTCCACTCTCCCCTGTCCTCTCGGTTTTTGTTGCACTCATTCTGGGTCATAATGACACACATTAGACATACCTTTCATGGGCCTGTCTCTCCCACTAGACTGTAAACTCCATATGAAGGATGGGAACGGGGCCTGTCTTCCTCTCATGGCACTCAGCAGGCCCTCGATATGTGCTGAATGCATGAATGTGTTCTTCGTGGTATCTGGCAAGCATATTTGGTTCAAAATACCAGAGCTCCTGAGGAAGACAAATGATCCCTGCTATGATCATTTTCAGTTTAAATGCTAGTTCTGATTTCCCCGTCGACTTTAAATAGGTGGTGTTTATTGAGTCCTTGCTAGGTGACAGGCATTACGCTCCAATCTTTACTTTAAAAAACGCTCACAGGTCTCTATGAAGTAAGCACGGTGCTATAGCTCATTTTAAAGCAATGGAAACAAAAGAACCATGAACTTCAGTACTTGCCCAAGGTCACAACTTTGTAAGTGGTGAAGCCCCCTAATAATAATGAAAGACACCTGCCCCGTCCCTTGTGTCCAGCCCAACAAAGCAGTCAACAGACTCACCTCGGGCCTTGGAAGGCAGGACAGACCCCGGAGATGAGCTAATTCTTCTTAAAATCCATCACCTTGATATGTTACTCCCTGTGTAAGCCACCCAAGCAACATTCTTAGACTCCCCTCAGCTCCAAAAAATCTTCTATATATACTTGCCAAACGGCCCGGCAATCCCACTCTTAGGTATTTACCCCCAAATAAGTGAAAACATATGTTTTCACAAAGACTTGTAAACAAGTGTTCATAGCAGCTAAAAACTGGAAACAACCGAAATAGTCGTCTACTGGTGAATGTACATACAAATTGCAGAGCCTCCAAATAAGGGATCCTGCTCTGCAGTAAAAAGGAATGAAAGGCTGGTACAGAGAGCCAGAGGGATGAACCTCAAAGGCATTGTGCTAGGTGAAATTAACCAGACACAAAGCCCTATATACAGTGTATGATTCCATTCAGATGACATCCTCAGAAAGGTAAAACTGTAAGGACAGAAAACAGACTGATAGTTGTGGGGGGCTGGGGTATAGGCTGTGGGTATGCCAAGGGACACGGGGAAACTTTGGGGGGAAAGGAGTGGAAACCCGATCATGGTTAATGCCCAACTGTGTGTATCTGTCACCCAACTATATACTGGAGAGGAGGTCTGTACATTATGCCTTAGTAGTCTTGATTTAAAAAAAAAAAAAAAAAGGCAACATTTTCTTCTTTATCCCAATGTAATAAACTTTGTTTAAATCCCTTTCCTCTTAAATTCAAGCAACAGCATCCTTCTTGAACATACACCATTTTTAAATAACAATAGGAGAACCCGACTTGAAATGTGGGCGCTGAACCCACCCCACTGGGCAAGCAAAGCACACTGACCCATATTCCACTAGAGCGAGAACTGCTCCTGCTGCCCAAGGGGCTGGGGTGGCTGGGGAAAGCATTTAATCCAGGAGTGTGTTTCTGCAGCTTTGTGTTAATCAGATTCCACACGACCGCACTGACCTTTGTTCTCCTTCTGGCGGAATCTCCTACGTTGGGGGGAAACCTGGTTAGCTTTAGTGAGTGTCGCAGGGTACAAGCTAAACCGTATTCACCCCCGGATTCAGACGTGCCTGGGAGAAACAGAGGGGACGATAAAGAATTGATGCTGGGCTGAGCGGCAGAGCCGGGAGCTAAGGGACAGGACAGCAAGTGTGCTGTCCCTGCTGTGCTGAGCCCCACCCCCAAAAGCTCAGCCCCCCTGCTCCTGGCCTGGTGCCATGGCCCCGGGGCAATGGAGGCAGCAACACAAATAAATAGGAGAGCTGTTTCATTAAAATCTCCGTAAGACGTGGGGAGCTCTGGGCGCAGTCTTCTGTGACCTCTGGAACAGAGGAGGCCATGTGTTAAAGACAAGATTGCCCCTGAGGCCAGTCTCCGGAGCGGGGACAGGGACAGGGCAGCCCGGGGTCAGCCGGGGCAGCCTCCAGCTGGAGGGCTATGTCAGGCCTCCGCAGCATCAGCAGCTTGGCCGCTCAGAGACAGAAGCTGCCATGGGGGGAGGAGGGACCTGGGGCAGCAGGAGGCTGGTGCCCACTGTGAGACAGCAAGTCTGCCGGGGTCCCTGGGGCCCCGTCGCAAGCTGGGGGGACACTGAGGCGGGCTGGGGTCCTACAAAGAGGGTAGATCCAGAATTGTGTTTGTTTAAGAATGCTTTCTTACTATGATTATTACTATTATATATACTGTTATAATTGTCCATGTCCCTCCTCATGTCCTCCAGCCTGTGGAGAGCTGGGGTGGCATCAGCCACCGACGCTATTAAGAAACTGGATTCTGTGCTTAGCATAGCGCTGCTGTGCAACCACATTCCTCCTCTCCTCTTCTAAAATTCCCACCTGCATTATATATAAATCTCCTTAAAGGTTCCGCTTCTGCGTGCATGTCCCGGGAGCTCTGGTGCACAGCAACTGAATTAGCATCCAGGCCTGCTTAATTAATAAAATGAGTCTGGGTACATCTGCAATCTTTCCAAGCAATTACAGCTCTTCTCCCGTTCCACCATGGAATTCAGCCTGTTAGCACAAAACAAAAAACAAAAAATAAAAAAAACAAAACAAACCCCCCAAAAACCAAAACCCACAGTGCACCCAATGATTATTTTGCCTTAAATTTTTTTTTTTTTTTCAAATACAACTCTCTTTGACTGAGACCTTTTAGTAATTCCTTCTTCTCAATTTTACCTGCCTTGCTTGGTATCTGAGAAAGCCCAGGCTTAGCACAAAACGGAGGCCTCATCTTTTTGTCGAATGGATTGTGACCTCAGGTCTGTTGCATAATCTCTCCCTGAGCATTAATTTTGGCATCTTTGAATGAAGATGATAACACCACTCCCGTAGCATCGAGGGAAGGATTGGAGACACTATGTGTGGCCCATACGGCACATCGCAGCCATAAAGCATACTTAGTGTTTTATACATCACACAAAATGCAGGGAAGGAAAAGAGGCCTGTCCTTTAATCCCCGGTCTGCTGCTAACTTGTCAGTTGGCCTTTAACTCTCTGCCTTTCCACAGAGATACTAATATGGACGCCCACAGGATTTTGCCAGCATTAAATGAGATGCTGTAGATAAAAGCGGGCTAAAAAGCAGGAATTGTAATTCAAGTTTTGGAGGTTGGGCTCATTCTGCTTCCTTCAAAGTTAGCCAAACTTTCCTTGCCCTGGGAACTAACCCCTCCTTGGCCACTGACTAGATCCATGTTTCCGTAAGAGCCCACATCATGGAGTTCAGGCACAGCTCCTCTGTGCTCATCCGTATCAACATCCCCCCTCGGGATCGGGTCAGCGGGAACATTCCTGGCCCAGGTGGGGTCTCACAGCTCTTCTGAGAAAAAGAAACATGCCCATGTGTCCATAAATAAACCCCGTTGTCTTCTTTTCTTTTCCTGCTCAAGTTCCCTTTTCCGCACCTCAAGCTATTGGGAACTGCGCTGTTTTTATTTATTTATTTTGCCCATCCATTCTCTTTGGAGGTGCTTTTCCCTCTCCTCATCTTTTGGAGCTGTCACCCTTTGTAGATCATTCTTATTAAGCATTAACTTGGTGAATGGATGAACATCACTTGGGAACAGATCTAGAATATTGCAAAACATAAAGCAGTCAGTGCAAACATCTGCAAAACTTGGCAATCTACTATGGTTTCAATGAGCTCGGGGCCAAGTCCTTGACAGGCCTTGAGGTCCTCAGAGAATGCAGCACAGGGAAGATTTATTTGGGGAAAGGGCGAGAAATGTCACTTTGCGCTTCAGGTATGAGGTAGCATCGGTCAGCGTTTGCAAGCATGAGTCACTGTCTCTTCTTAACCGTTCACAGAATTTGTCTAACTGCCCTCACCCTGATTTCCAAGTCCTTGTGGGGCTTTGAAAGAAGCTTAACACCCAGAGCCGTCCCTTGAGTGGCTTGGGGAACAGGCCGCCTCTGGGCTAACCCTTGCTCTGGCGTTGCATTGACTGCCCTGCCTTTCCCGCCAGCTCTGCTACCAGTGGCCCCACAGGGACTGCACTCCCCTCTCCACAGTCACCTCTTCCTGAGACCAGCTGCCGCTCTGGACTCCAGCTCTGGTGCCCGCTCCAGTCTGACTCCCCAGCCAGTAGCCGGCAGGGCCTCCCATGCCCACTGATGAGCAGCAAAACTGAAGCAGGCGGGTTGGCGTGGCTTCCCTTCTCAGTCACCGGCAGCATGCGTGGGTTACATCTGTGTTTCCAGAATGTGGCTTTTGCTCTTGGCACTTGCATCCTCGGGGCAGGGAGAGAGATGGGACCTCGTTCTTAGCAATTGATTCTGAATAATTCTAGGGTTGGGGGCACACAGGGGTGTTATTTGGGGTCTAGGAAAGGGATGCCAGTGTTTGGATCTTTTTTTCCCCCATCCTAGTCTTATAAGGACAAAATTTCATGGTTTAAAGTTTGTTTTCCTATCAACTTTGGACCTTGAGATGTTAATCGATGATAAAACGTTACCCCAAGTTTCAGAGTCAAGGGCAATTTTTAGCACCTTATAAAATCCAGTACCTGCAAATCCAGCACCAGCATGCATTGAGCGTCTAATCTGGCCCCCACAGTGGAGGCATGACTTTCATGGGTCTCGGACACTTTTGCTTTCGTGATCTTCTACCTCCATGTAAGGAAGTCAGTGAGCAAGAAAGCAAGCAAATAAACAAATGAGTAAACAAAGAAGCAAATAATTAATTAATTTAATTAATTATTAATTAAATAGATAAAAAATTTTAAATACCTGTGTTGGCAGAAGATAAGCATAATCCAGGCTGAGTTCATTACTATTATCCATTGTTTTTTTGATTTAAAAGAAAAGTAGAAACATTTTCAGTACTCCTAAACCTATCAAGGGTCCTAGGCACTCCTCCCGCTGTGCCTAGTGGGAAGTCAGTCCTGTATCAAGTCTCCCTGAGGCTGCTTCCGAGGTCATAGTATCTCTGTGAGCTGGCTGGAGCCCAGAAGATTCCCAGGGCCTGCACTGTGGCAGGAGCTGGTTTGAGTTGTTTTTCTCTTCCTCTCTCTCCCTCCTCCTCACACACAAATCAGAAATTCCTAGAGGCTAGGAATCACATCTTACTTATCTTTGAATCCTACTCTCACACCTGCCTGCTTTAGATACTCAATGCGAGTGTGTGGAAAAAGTTCAATGTCTCGGATAACACTTCACAGCCACCTCACAAAGGAGGAGACTTAAAAAGTCAGTTGGTCAAAGACACTAACTGGAGGCCAGGTGTGCGAGGTGCTGTGGGGAAAATCTGAGAGACAAACGATGGCGCTGCTTCCCTCAAACAGAATGGTAGAGACACCTAAGGGAAACACTGGTCAAAGGCGTGGCACCCTGGTTCCATGCATTCCGAGCCCTTCGGCTTGACCTTGACTCCTATCATCCCCGCCTGTCAGCCCCAAGGCCTTGGACAAGTTCTTCAACCTTTGCAGAGTTTTCTCACTTTTGATTTGGGATAATAATAATAATAATAATAATACCAACCTCATTAAAAGAGATAATGCATGTGAAGACATTAGGGTATCATGTGACCCGGGACATAGAGTGTTCAATATAGTAGCTCTTCTTAATTGTTATGATCTTGTCTCCTGTCAGTGTTGAGTCATCATCTATACCTTACTGGTTCCATCCTTAGTTCCAGAAATTTCTGCCAGTTAACTCAAAACAGTGCATGTTCAAACCTCAGCTCCTTTTCTTAGATCAAAACACACATTCTGTGTCCTTTCTTCCTCTACTGTAAGCTCTTTAAGGGCAGGCCTGTCTGTGGCTTTGATTTTTGTGTTTTCCAGACCAACTCAATGCTTTTGTTTTGTTTTTGTATTTCTCAAATTTTTATGTAAATTCTAGTTAGTTAACATATAGTGCAATATTGGTTTCTGGATTAGAATTCAGTGATTCATCTCTTACATACAGCGCCAGGAGGTTATCACAAGTGCCCCCCTTAATGCCCATCCCCCTTCCAGCCCATCCCCCACCCACCTACCTCCATCAACCCTTAGTTTGCTTTCTATCCAAGAGTCTGTTATTGGCTCAATTGTTAGGCATCTGCCTTCAACTCAGGCCCTGATCTCAGGGTCCTGGGATCAAGCCCCACATTGGGCTCTCTCTCAGAGGGAAGCCTGCTTCTACCTCTCCCACTCCCCCTGCTTGTGTCCCTTCTCTCACTGTGTCTCTCTCTGTCAAATAAATAAATAAATAAATAAAATCTTAAAAAAGAAAAAAAAAAAAGAGTCTCCTATGGTTCGTTACTAGTCAATTCTCTTTATTGTTGGGGGGGGAGGGTGCGTAGTGAGATAGTTGCCTAGCGACGTTCCAAAGTGACTGTAGTCTAGAGACTGGTTGATTTACCCAGAGAAGTGTGGGGATCTGGTTAGCCCAAATTTCTCTGGCATTGAGGCTTTCCCACCAAGCTATATTATATCCACCCCTCCGTTTGCCTCAGTGCTGGGAGACTTACCCTCAGGGAGACAGGCACAGGGTTGGAGGAGCAGAAATAAATCTGGAGGCAGCCTTTTTGCAGCGCACATTGGAGCCACACAGAGCTGGTGGATGAAAGATCGTTCTTAAAGGGAACTGGGAACTTGGTCTAGGCAGGGATTAAAAACTAAGAATGCCTTGATGTGGTAGAATAACATCTTTGACACTTTCACGGAGATATTAACTGATTTTTAAAATTTCTCTCCTGGTAATCGTCCTTCTTCCCCTGTGTCCCCTCACTGCATTGCCCGAGGGCCAGGCGGATGGCACAGCCGCAAGTGCACCCTTTTGCAATGCCCAGAGAGGAGGCCACGCAGTGTTCTTCTGGGTAGAGGGTCTCTTTCACAGTGTCCAGATCTCTTGATGTCCTACAACCAAAAGGGGAGGATGTCCCCCTTAGATGGCACCAACCCTGACTTCCAAACAGATCAGTACATCTACAAAAGGAAAAGTGATGGCCTCTATGTCATAAATAAGAAGAGAACCTGGGAGAAGTTTCTGCTCACAGCTTGAGCGACTGCTGCCATTGAAAACCTGGCTGATGTCAGTTGTCACACGCTCCAGGAATACTGGCCAGTGGCCTAAGCTGAATTTTGCTGCTGCCATGGGATCTGCTCCCATCGCTGGAGGCTTTGCTCCTGGAACCCTCACTCATGAGATCCTGCCTTTTCAAGGAGCTGAGATTTCTCTCTCCCATGCACTGTATGTTAGCCTGCCTACCACTGCTCTGTATGATACAGACTATCCTCTGTGCTCTGCAGACATTGCCATCCCATGCAACATAAAGGGAGCTCATGCAGCGGGTCTGCTGTGCTGGGTGCTGGCGGGCAAAGTCTAGTGCATGCATAACACTGTCTCCTTTGAACACCCATGCGTGGTCATGCCGGATGTCTGCTTTCACAGAGATCCGGAGGAGACGGAGCAGGAAGAGCAGACTGCTGCTGAGAAGGCTGGGACCAAGGAGCAGCTTCAGGGCAAATGGACTGTTCCAGCCCCCAGGTTTACTGCTACTCAAGCCAAGGTCACAGACTTGTCCGACCGTGCAGGCTATCTGAGCCTGTCCGAGGCTGCCGCCTAGAGCGTTCTGCTGGCCATGAAGCCTGGTCTGTGGCTCCCACTGCTCAGGTCACAGGAGGGGTAGGAACCATTCCAGTCTATTCTCCCACAGACTCTTCAACAAAAAACAGAAATAAAGTTGAAATAAAGCATTTTCCTTAAAAAAAAAAAAAAAAAAGAGAGAGAGAGAAGGGAAACCTGTCTCTTACCTTGGTTTTTCAAAGCCTAACCCAATAAAGGTATTATTCCATGACTCCAAAGCAGACCCAAAGGTACAGGAAATCTCTCAGAGAGAAAAACGTCAAGAAAGAGAAAGGATTCCCCCTCTAGCTTATTAAAAAAAAAAAAAAAATGCCCCCCAGGAATGAGAATAGAGTCCCAGGTTGGCTGCCTCAGAGGAGGCCCTGATCGTTTTCCAGGACAGAGTCTTGAAAGTGAAGACTGCAGAGCTAGTTTGCAGGTAGCCAGGGCCCCATGGGAGCAGTGGGAGGAACTTAACTCAATGTCTCTCCTCGGTGAAACAGCCTTGACTTGAGGGGCTATTTGGACAGGCTCAGCTGACACCTCAGACTGTACTAAATCCCCCCCAACTCTCCTGCCTCAGTATAACCAAGTCCATGGAACATCAACGCCACTCTGGAAAACATGGGGAGACGAAATCCAGAATAAATGGAAAACCTGATTCTGTCAGGGGAATAGGAACGTGAAACAGAAATAAAGTTATGGAAAATGTTTAAAAATTTGTATTTCTTAGACCACTGAATTGTGGATGAGACACATTCTGGCCACAGCAGAGACAATCCCCCAGGATGGCCAAAGGTCTGGATCCAGAGAAGAAGAACTGGAAGCTTTGTCTCTCAGGCCAGGACTGGGTGGATTCTACCTGACTATTGGACTCAAGATTTTGGTGTCTCATGTGGGCATCAGTGGGGTCAGGAGCCTCCTGATGAAGAGTGCTGTCCAGCCTGGCTTAGTTTGGACCGGTTTTGTTGTCTGGCATGTAGTAGGTACTCCGGCAAATGCTGAATGAATAAATGACAGTCTGAACTTCTCTGGAGCCTTCCAGTCCCTTGCTGCTACAGGGGAATAGAAATGCTCCTCTATAGCCAGGTGCCCAGGGGCCCAGGCACCAGAGCTGGCCCAGAGCTACTCAGATGCCACTGAGGGCCGGCGAGGGGACTCATCCTCCAAGACTGAGTCAGACAGTGCCTGATTTTGGAAGCCCTTTACCCTCAGCTCTTGCCAGAACGCCCTGTTTTATCATGGCCTGTTGACTTAACTTTCTTCCCTCACTAGTCCGTAAATTACTGGAGCATGACAAGTATATCCCCAGCACAATGCCTGGCAAATGTTTGCGGAATTAAATGATAATGTGCTAAAATCACGCCAGATGAGCCTGACGAATCAAGGCCAGGCAATGGCTGCACAGACTGAGCTCAGTATCGTCAAGCAGCAGGAAATTGATAATCTCTGATCTGCGCTACTTTTCACAAGGTGCTTACATTGTTAATAACCTCTATGTCTGAAGTCTCTGAATTTCCAATAGAAACGTCGATGCCAAGCAAGCCAGCCTGGCTGGTGTTCCCAGATGCTAAGGCCAGAGCAGCAGGCTGAGTGCCCAGGAGTCAGACAATCCCTCTGTCCTAGTGTCCACTCATGGGAGTGGACCCCACAGAACGGGAGGGGAGGCAGGGGGAAGGGAGGAGCCTCTGCATATCCTCAGTAGATGCCTGAAGCTAAGAGAAGAATCGTGGAGCTCAGCAAACAAAATGCAGCTGAGCAGATGTTACAAACCCCGTGAGTTGCCTCTTGAAGGTTGCTGGGGGGCTGCAACTGCAAGAGGGATCTCGTGGGTCCTCTCTGGTCCATTCCCTGGGGAGTGGGATGATGTGCAGGTGCCCCCTGGTGGCAGTCCTATGAACTGCAAGACTCTGAAGGCAGGGCTCCAGCCCCTGGTGGCCTGTCCACCTAGAGGAGCAGTATCACCTGTTAGGCAGAGAAAAGAATCAATCTGGGGCAGGGGAGCCCGAGTGCCTTAATTAAGTGCCTGACATTGTGGGATGTCTTCTTAGTGAGTCTCTGCCCAGTTAGTCTATGTGGATTGATTTTGTGATTACATCTTGAAGTCCAGCCGCCAGGAGCCTTGATAAAATCTTTACATCTACATTAATCAGGGAATCCAGGTAAGCACCACGGAGCACTTTCCAGATGTGTCCAGCAGATGAAGGCCTCTATGGAGGAGAACAGCGCACCCAGGGTCAACATAAATTGCCAAGTTGAGGAGCCAAAAAGGGCTGAGCAGTGAGAATGGGGGTAGGGAACAGGGTGGGCTGGCATGGACACGCCTGGAGAACTTGCTAAAACAGTGGAAGCCAGGTGCTGGGGAAGGGCCGTGGGCCTCCATTCCTGAGCTCTCAGCAACAGGAAGGCCTCCTGTCACCGCATGTGCAGGGATAGGCTCCAGACCTGGGCTGGGCCTAGTTGGCTGAAAGAGCCTCAAGACTTTCCCAACGAAGTACGAATTATTTCACATATTAGGACTTATTCTAAGGGGGAAACTCAAGGTTCTTTTCATCCCCACCCACAGATGAATCCTCCTATTTATTAATAAACCTTTTTGCAGCAGGTGGGTGGGTGTGATCTTAACACGGTGTGTTTAACCAAAGGGGTTTGAGATCACTAGGCATTGCATAGTTCGTTGGTGGACAAGACTTGTGGGCAGATGATTTTAGTTACCATAAAACAAAAGGATGAAAAATAATAATGATTTCATACATCGAGCCCTGTTCAAGAATCTGGAGCCCCAACCATCATGGAGTTAAGTCTGTTTCGTCACAGAATCACAGCTTCTGTGCCCACAGTTCTTTCACTTAGGCCTCTAAAAGTTATCAGAGCAGTGATTTTTCGTAGTGTGGCTCAACATTTCTGTGTGGAAAAGCATGCACTAATTAGCCAAATTCAAGATTTAAAACCGTGAGATAACTGTGCACTGCTTGTTGTGATAAGCACATACCCACTGAATGGATGACTACACTGAGGCTTTTAGGCTCTTGCTGTATGTTTCATAATAAACGAGACGGGGAAAGAACAAAGAGAACCTGGCTTTCCTCCACCCGTTCGTGTCGAGGATGCACGTTTCACCATGTGGGGGCCTCACTCAGTGCCCGCTTGAATTCATGACTACAGCAAACATACCTTCTTCTGGCTTCTTGGAAAAGACAGGCTTCGAGAAGTGATTCCTGAGAAAAGCAATACCCCCCAATGAAAAACCGGTCATAAAACATAAAAGAGAAACTCCCCTGCTCTCACCAGCAGTAATGCGTTTTCTACTGTATCCTGCCTTCTAAAGGCTTCAAACAGTGAAAGAGCCGAATTTGAAACATTTGCCACATTAAGGCAAAATTGAGCTTAGCCAGGATCTTTATGGGTCTTATAAATATTTATACTTAATAACATCTGGGCTGAGCCTTAGTTTCGAAGCTCATGTTTGCTGAACGAGTCTCTCTTCTTCTTCTTCTTCTTCTTCTTTTTTTTTTTAAATGAGAAATGAGGTTGGGGAGGACACCTTTAGTTTGGTATTTTATAGTTTTCGTATTCGTCTCTCTTAGCGTATGTCACAAGAGCCAAGACAGGGTCTGTGTGTGATTTATTCATTTTATTGCTAATCAAGAGGCACAAAGTGAAGCAGAATGGGAGAAAAGGGGCAAATCGAAGGTGCGAGCTCTCCCAGGACCAGCTCACACAGCTGAGGGTTGCGCAATTATCTGCAAATGTCAGGGCCCCAAATCCACTTTCGCCTGAATTATATGATTGACTGTCCCAAAGGTCCCGAATTTCCTCTAAATAATTGCATAATGTTCTTACTTTGTTTTAGCTGTGGAGACTTAGTCATGAGAGTAAAACAAATGTGGTTGATCTGTTCAGGGTCTCCAAACGTTTTTCAAAGTTTGATTTATTCGTTTTGGACAGGTCAAAATCAGCCGTGTTTGCATAGCCAGAGAGCAATTACATCTTTCAAACTCGAAGGACAAAAATGTGTGAATGCAAATGAAGTCAACCTTCCATTTTCTGCACCAGGAGAAGAGAAGGCTATTCAAAACTCACTGGTATTTGGTTTGGAACTGGGTTTGTGCTTTTCATCAAATTCAGTGCTTTAAAATTTTGTGGACGTTCCCTTCCAACAAAGCAAGGACCCTTGCTTTGAAGACTGATTTAGAAGATGCTGGGAAGAGATTTCCTTTCCCATCTCCTCTCTTTGTTTATACCTCAGTAAAACCTGGGCGGAAAACAGGGCTTTTTTGTAGGCTCTCTGGAAGGTTCTAGGAAAAGCTGAACGTACGGCCCTTCCAAATGTCCCTGGAGCAAAAATGACAATGTAATTTATGTTGCAAGGGGCTTCCCGACACCAATGAGATAGAGGAAGCGAGAACTACAAGAGACCTGCATGTCAGAAAAGTAAGAGTGGAAATGTTAGTGTTTCTTGCAGAATGAGGGAGCTGTCAACTGTGGAAAATAATTAAATGGTGAGTGCTGTCAATGAATTTGAAAGATTTGCCTCAGGTAAATCCAAATGCAGATAATTGATACATGCATTCGTGACACAGCCACACCCCCGGTAGGTACAAGGAGGGCAGTTTCCGGTTTGACTTAAGGAAGTGAAGTGACTTGCTCAAGGTCACTCAGGGATTTGGTTCTCAGGGAGTCCCAGCAGGAGTCTCCGTGACTGCTGCCCTCTGGCACCCATATTTGCATTGCATTGCTCTGAATTCCTTCCACAAGCATTTTCCTTGTTTTTCTACTCACAAATGATCAGGAGTGCAAAAACTTCAACAATTCAACTCTGGGGCACTGGCCTTTTCTAACGCTAAGCTCCCTCTGGGTGTCACATCAGCTCTTTTGAAAGAAGAGATAAGCCTGCACTCTATTATTGGAAGCAAATGGTTCGAGAAAGCCCTTTTTCCCACCCTCTGCTTGTCATCCAAAATGTGATGGGAAGCAAGGGTGAAACAGAAGATAAATGTCCCACTCCTTGACTTGGAAGTTGGTTTTTGTCCAAAGGTAGAGGAAGCCTTTGGAATGAGATAGCAGGTAGAATTACACCTCATTTTCCTAACGATACAGGCACTATAATAACCTTGGAAAAGTAATCCTCAACATGATACCCACAGGAATATTTCTAATAAGTAATTTGAAATCATATAACATTCCGGCTGTGGTGCAGCGCAAGGGAACCGTGAGGAGATTAGATTTATTTTCTCGTGTTTTTCTAAATGAGGCCGCGAGGCAGGAAGAGGGGCATCGCCCACTTAATGCTAATACTCTGACATTGTGTGACTATGTTCTTAGGCCCGCGTCCAAACGGTCCTCGGGCTGAGAGAAACCAAAGCTGAAAGCTGAGAAGAGCCGATCTCCGAGGCCGAGATTTCTCAGCCGCCTTTTGGAAAATTGAATATGTACACGATGACCAGTGTGTCCTGTGATTTCTAAGCTGGGGAGGGGGGGAGGGGGGCACTCCGGGAATGCGCTGATGAAAGGAAACCCCAGGGGGAATCGGCAAAAATCGAGCCTTTGAAAGAGAGACTCAAATTGCAGAAATAAAACAAATGATTTTGCTTAGCGCAGTTAAAAGAAAGCAAATGCTACTTTAATTTTCGAGTTCCGCAGAAACTCATTATGCAAGTTAGAGAACGGGATATAAAAGGCTTCCAGTTGAGAATTTTAAATATAACAAAAAGTGACATTAGTGAAATATGAGGTCATGGCATCTGGTTGAGGAACGAGTTACATGAACAGTTTCACTAAATGGAACAGGAACCCTTTTAAGTCACAGCTCTCCTGCTGGACAAACTCTCGGAATGCACGGGGCCATTTGTTGGCCCTCTCAGCACTAAATCGGGTATTTGACAAGCACTGTCTTGGTTAAGTCTCGTGACCCCGAATGGGGACGTGGAGGTTCAGGGAGTTCTGGCCCTGAGAGCATGCTGTTGGCATGTGGAGCGGCCAATATCCCAGCCCAGGCCGGTGCCTAACTCAGTCCCAGGGGAAATCCTGGGTCTTCTGCCAAAAATCCAAGGTGATCAGCCACCTGGGAGCCCCGTGCTCACAGTAGACTTAAGAGCCTGGCTCAGCAGGTTTATCAAAACAAGTCTTTCTGGAATGTCCTCGGAAGAGGACAAGAAGTGACCAGGCACGTGATCCTTCTGCATCACTCCAGAGCATGAACCAGAAAGGCCTGAGAAAAGATGTTCATACCAAGCTGAACTCAGCCTGAGAAAGCAAGAAAAAAGAGGTCTATAATTAGGAGCAAGTCGTTCATTCAGAGAAAGCGAAAGGGAGCGTTTCTGACAAGCCTTGGTGCCAAGACCAATATTATCTTTTATTAAAAAAATAATTGACGCTGCTACAAGGCTTTTACGGATCCAAATTCACCATGACCAGGAGAAGAACAGGGGGTGGGGAGAGCAGCTGAAGATAGCAACCGATTTCAGTAGCCTGGGGAAGGAGAGAAGAAGCAAACGAAATTCAATATTCCAGAAGTTAAAGCCCAGTGCTTGTAGAGAACAAAAGAAAACACGCCTAATGGAGTAGAATAATAAAGAGAACGCTCTGCTTTGGGTCCTTCAAAGATCTTTGCAAATAGTCAGGGGGGAATCCATTGCCATACACCTGTGAGGCATTATAATTTGCAGGGTGCTCTGGAGTGAACCTGGTCACTGACAATGGTAAAAAAGCAAGGACACAATGACTGCATTCCCAGCCTCGAAGGGATTAGGCTCCAAAGCCACCTGGGAAGAGCGCAACTCAGCAGCAGCTTGGGTGCTCTTTTTGCCAGTGGGTGGGGAATTTTCAGTGTGGTCTCGGGAAAGATGAGGTCACTCACCCCCTTCTCTCTCCACGCTCTCTCTTTGCAGAATACCTAAGGGTAGGGAGTGTGTGGTTAATAGGCAGTCAGATATTTTTCATAGATGACAAGTTTTCAGAGGATGGGAAGAGGCTATGGCAATGATCTGGAGACTTTTTTGATCAGAAGCTTGTGTTCAATGCAAAGGAGGTAACTTCGGGCAGATTGTAAAATTGGACAATTCAAGTTAAACTGTAATGAACTCTTTAAATCTGTCCAACTGGAAGATTGAATCCCGCCCCCCCAACATCCATTTAAAAATAGAAGTATAGGTGCTTCTCTTTGACATCAAATTTCCATTCTAGTTCCCTTTAAGACCCATCAGACTGGGGCACCTGGGTGGCTCAGTTGGTTGAGCAACTGTCTTATGCTCAGTTTATGATCCTGGAGTCCCGGGATCAAGTCCCGCATCAGGCTCCCAGCTCCACAGGGAGTCTGCTTCTCCCTCTGACCTTTTCCCCTTTCATGCTCTTGCTCGCTGTCTCTCTCCCAAATAAATAAATAAATCTAAAAAAAAAAAAAAAGACCCATCAGACTGCATTAAATTTGTGTGCTTATCTTTTACAAATACCCTTTCTTGTGCTTCTGTGATAAATACGGATGTGTTTCTGTCTATTAAGTTTATAGGCTTAAAAGTTTCTTCAGGATTGAGATGTTATTATGATTACGAATAAGCAATTGTTCATAACCAAATAAAGATTTCACACGTCTTAAAAAATAAGAATGAGCATAAAATTAGAAGTTTTTACTGGACATATTTCTTAATGAGATGAGAGAGATTTATGGTGTTTTGACCCGTTCTTTGTTTGGTGCCGTGGAGGTTTTGAAACCTGGGACAACACGGCAGACGACGATTTTGTTGTGGTTGCCTGCTTTTGGTTTTGTTTCTTATAAAAATAGAAGAAGTGAATACTGTTTTTCTGAAAATAAATAAATTGGAAAAAAAAAGAAATATCAAAAAAAAATAGAAGAAGGAATAGTGGGCAGGTGAAATGGCAGAGGGAAAACACACAGGCTTGTTCTCTGTTAATTTTTAGGAGCGAGAATTCGTGCAAGCTGAGGAGTCGAGATAGATTTCCTTGAAATTATCCGCATGCAGGCACCAAACGGGAAGGTTTGGTTGCAGCAGCCCGAGGGAGACGTGTTCTTCAGCTTGATGATGACTGTCCTGCATCGTCCTGGGAGGACCGACACTTCCTCTGTCTCTGGGAGTCAGAGGCCTGGATCTTAAAGCTCAGGGTTGAGAGTGGAGGTGTCCGCCAAGCTTGCTTTACTGCTCGGTAACTGTGTGGCTTCGGCAGATGAGAAACCAAGGTCTCTGACCCTCAGCTGCCTCGTCTTTAAAATGGCTCGTTAGGGGGGCGCCTGGGTGGCTCAGGTCATGACGTCAGGGTCCTGGGATCGAGTCCCGCATCTGGCTCTCTGCTCAGCAGGGAGCCTGCTTCCCTCCTGCCTCTCCATCTACTTGTGATTTCTCTCTGTCAAATAAATAAATAAAATCTTTTTAAAAAAATAATAAATAAAATAAAATAAAATGGCTCGTTAGGGACACCTGTGTGGTTTGGCCGGTTAAGCCGTAAGCCGTTTGCCTTCAGCTCAGGTCATGATCCAGGTTCCTGGGATCGAACCCTGCACTGGGCTCTCTGCTCTGGAGAAAGCCTGCTTCTCCCTCTTCTACTCCTCTGCCTGTGTTCTCTCTCTGTCAAATAAATAAGATTTTTTTAAAAAATAAAATAAGATGTTTTGCTAAAGCTGCTTCCCCCCACAGGGCTCCTGAAAGTATTAAGGACTCCTGTGTGTAAGAGCGGACGCTCGGTGCCTACAATCGCCTTTCCTACTCTAGAAATATTGATGATTGGGATTTAGCTACAGGGGCATTTATTGTCTACTCTAGAACTCTTAGGGACAAGACACCTCACAACAGTCCTCTGCTACCAGGACTGAGTCAGTACCACTCAGAGAATATCCTTTGTGTGTCCACATCCCTTTGACTTACTGCATCGGACACCTTTGGGGAGCCAGGCCTGCCCTCAGCTCCTTCTCTCTGTGGGGTTTTCCTTCTTCTCCTCCCACTTCCTTCTTAGTTCTTAGGAATCGCACGACCCATGGCTGTAGAGGGTGGAACACGTCCCTTTCACCGAGGTCCGGTACCGTGGAGCTTGGAGTACTGTCCTGGCAACCCAGCCGGTCAGGCAAGGCAGCTGGGGCCCTCCTGCCATGTCGCCACCAGAAGGGCCAGAGTCGCTCCCTCCTAGCTCACAGGGAGCTTTGGTTCGGCAACGCATGGCCAGTGTCATTTAAGACCCTGGGCTGTGGAATCCAACAGAGGCAGGTTCAAATCCCCAGGCTGAGTTGCTGACTAGGTCACCTAAGTAGGTCACTTGACAAGGTTGGTAACCTCGGTAGGTCATTCAGCCCTTTGAAGGCCAAGTTCACTTATCCATAAAACGCGGGCCATAGTGACACTTACTTCATAGGGTTGTTTGGAGAATTTGATGAAACGAAGCAGGTAAAACACTAGCCCCGCGCCTGGCCCAAGTTTGCATTCAGCGAGTACAGGAGGTTCTAGCCAGGAAAATGAGGCAAGAAAGGGAAACAAAAAGCACCCCAGAAATAAAAAGCACTTCCCAAAAGGAAGAAGTAAAACTTTATTTGCAGGTGATGTAATTGCCTTACAATATTCCCATGACTTATCCTCGTTCACCTCACATTTGAATAATGTTTCTTTCCGATACATTCTGGAGTGCAATTGGCAAAACAATACTAAAACATAACGCCTCCCTGTCCTTTTCTTTTCTTAAAATTTTCATGTAACTGATAAGGAAATCGAACAGGCAAATCACTCTGCCCTCAGGTTTTCCTGACTGAGCCAGAAGCAGGCCCCGCAGAGTTTTGAAGTGAGGCCACAGGTAGGACCTACTCTGCTTCCAGGCACCCTGGAAGGAGACCTGAGTTAGTGACTGATGTCTTGCTTGGGTCTGGTCCTGGGGCTGTTACTGGCTGTTAATGGTCCCTGGAATGAGATGATGGTCCCTACTGAGGGCTGCCGCTTGGGGGTTTGGAAGCACAAGGCAGCAGGTGCTCAGAAAATGTCTTAGAGGCCCTGCCAGGTGCAGCACATACTCCATAGGGAATTCTTCCCTGATCACTCCCCACTGCCCTGACCCAGGGGAAAGTGCTAGAATGTGAGGCCCCTGACAGCAGGGATTTTATTCATTGGTGTATTTCCAATGCCTAGAACAGCACTGTCAAAGAGAAATATGATTTTGGTCACATGTGTAATTTAAAAAATATCTTCTAAGGGGTGCCTAGGTGGCTCAGTCAGTTAAGTGTCTGCCTTCGGCTCAGGTCATGATCCCAGGGTCTTGGGATCGAGGCCCGAATCAGGCTCCCTGCTCAGCGGGAAGCCTGCTCTTCCCCTCCAACTCCTTCTGCTTGTGTTCTCTTTCTCACTGTGTCTCTCTCTGTCAAATAAATTTTTTTAAAAAAAATCTTAATATATATATACATATATATTCCAGTAGAGACACTTAAAAAGTGAGAGAAACCAATGAAGTTCATTTTAATGTATAATCCATACTATTATCATTTAACTCAATATATTCAAAATATTATTTTAACATGTAGTCAATATAAAGTTATTGTAAGACATTTTACTTTTCTTGTGGTACAGAGTCTTTGAAATCCAGGTGTATTTTACACTTAGTGTCGGGAGCCACGCTGGCAGAACAAGAACAAGATGGCGCATGTGCTTTTGAGGAACTAGATGTGATTGGCTGACAGCTTATGTAAGAGGGGAGGAGCGCGGGGCCGTGGGAGCGGTGGACCAGCACGGGTTCCCGGCGCTGCGGTGCGGTGCGTGCAGCGGAGACCCCCGGGGCCCCCGGACGGGGCTGCTTTGAGCGCGGCGTCCCAGGGACAGAGCTGCCCCCAGATCGCGGCGCAGGAAGAGAGGCTATGAAGAGGGCGCAATAAAGAAGCTTGCCACCCTGTGTGCCCCTGGGTCATTCTTGATGGCGAGAGCGACACTTAGAGCATAGCTCAGTCCACACTGGCCACGATTCAAGTGCTCAAACGCCATACGTGGCTAGTGGCTACTGTATTGTGCTGCAGAGCTAGAATATCGGCACATGGCAAGGACTCTGTACGTATTTAAAGACTACAATTAAACGAAGGTCTCTGGGTCTTCTAGGGCTGCTGTAACAAATTGCCAGGAACTTGGAGGCTTAAAACAATAGAATTGTATTCTCTTGGAGTTCTGGAGGCTGGAAGTCCAAGGTTAAGGTGTGAGCAGGATTTGTTCCTTTTGGAGACTCACAGGAATAATTCCCCCCCCCCCTTTTTTTAAAGATTCTTATTTATTTATTTGAGAGAGAGAGAGCCCTAGGAAAGGGTAGGGGCAGAGGGAGAAGTAGACTCTCCGCTGAGCAGGAAGCCTGGTTTGGGGCTTAATCCCAGGATCCTAGGATCATGACCTGAGCCCAAGGCAGACACCCAACTGACTGAGCCACCCAGGTACCCCAGGAATAATCTCTCCAATGTTTTCTCCCAGATTCTGGGGGCAATTCTGGACATTTCTTGGCTTGTACACATATCACTCCATTCTCTGCCTCCATCTTCACATGGACTTATTTCCTATGTTTTTCTATGTCTTCTTCTCTGTCTCTTATAAGGACACTCTCATTAGAATTGGGGTCTATCTTAATGTGGGATGATCTCTTCTTGATCCTTGCCTTAATTATATCTGCACAAACGCTTTTTCCAAATAAAGTCACATTCAGAGTTCCCATGTGGACATAAATTCTGGGAGGCAAAGGGGGACATTATTCCAATCACTACAGGAACCTAGGTACTTCTATTTCTGACAGCTCCCAGTTGATTGTTCCATGCCCTGTGGGCTAAGGAAACTATCATGTTACCTTGTTGTATTTTCAACAGCCTTGCAAGGGATTATCTTCCTTTCACCAAAGAGGAATCTGAAGTTGGGGGTTTAAGTAATTTTCCCAAGATCTTGTAGCTGGTAGGTAGCAGAGTTTGGCCTTGAACCTAGGTCTATGTGACTATAAAGTCCTGATCTTATGGCCTGTACTCAACCCTCACTCTCTGGCTCTGCAGTTTATTAACTGCCCTGCTTTAAAGTCCTTCATAAAAAATATCTCCTTGTGGGTGCCTGGGTGGCTCAGTGGTTTAAGCTGCTGCCTTCAGCTCAGGTCATGATCTCAGGGTCCTGGGATCAAGTCCCGCATCAGGCTTTCTGCTCAGCAGGGAGCCCCCCACCCCCCCGCCTACCTCTCTGCTTATTTGTGATCTTTGTCTGTCAAATAAATTTTTAAAAATCTTAAAAAAAAAAAAAATCTTCTTGAGAGCCTGGGTGCCTCTGTTAGTTAAGCTTTTGCCTTCGGCTCAGGTCATGATCCCCAGGTCTTAGGATCGGATTCTACACTGGGCTCCCTGCTCAGTGGGGAGTCTGCTTCTCCCTTTGTCCCTACCCCCCTGCTTGTGATAACTCGCTCTCTCTCTCTCACACACACACACAAGCTATCTCCCTCAAATAAATAAATAAAATCTTAAAAAAAAAAAAAGTCTCCTCAATTTCTAGTCTTCGAGTCAGTGGCTTTACATCACTGTGCACTTTTCATATTTGGTCAGAATGATTAATTCTGCATAAAAAGCGTTTTTCCCATTGTGTAAAGAAGTTACCATTGTTGTAAAGGGCTAAGAAAAGGACTTCTTTTCTTTCTAAAGTTGAGGAGACCATGGGGAAAGGAGAGACTGAATTCAGTCATGCATTTGGCATTCCACTGTTTGAAAATCATCCTCAGATCTGGGAGTAACATTCTGAGTTTGTGTCCAGAGGTGGAAACAGCTCCAGGGACAGGGTTGTGAGGAAATGTTTGTGACATGGATCCAGTATTCTGAGGAAGTTGCTCAGGGTTACTCCACCGAAGGGAGCATTTGTCGATCTTCCCTCCAAATGTGTGCTTAGTATTTAAGAGACAGACTCCTAGGACAAGGAGGCAGTCGATTCCAGATAGTTCTGGTGTGGGAGGCTGACCTGGCACAGTCGATTCCAGATAGTTCTGGTGTGGGAGGCTGACCTGGCAAAAAGCATTCAGCTGGAAGATGGGGTTACTCTGTTTCTTTTTTCATATACATGTGAGCATAAACATAGCTCTCATCTTCATTTCCTATTATTTATTACCAGATTTTTATTTGCCAAAATAAGAACCATCCCAGCTTCCCGCAATGGCACTGGAAGCCCCCACCACAATGGCAAGGGGTAATGGGCAGGGCCAAGGTCAGGGCAGGATTGTCTTTCCCTGAGCCAGAAGCTTGCTGCCAGCTCTTTGCCTAATGGCCAAGTGTAGTGGCATTCCAGGGTCCCCTGTCTCTGCCCCCTCCCTGGGGCTGACCAGTGAGGCCCAGATGTCACTGACCTGGAGGAAAGACAGTCCCTTACTCATATCAGCAGCCGCACTCAGCAGAACAAGGAACATCTATCTCACTGTAACATTTCCAAGCCTGGGCTTGGTGTCTACACTTTGGAATTTGGCTTCAAATTTGGTGGAAGGGGCCTTGAGGGGATATGGATCCTGTGCCTCTGCTTTATGAGGACAAAAGGCCCTGGGCCCATCGAATGCACGTGTGCTGCTGTAAACACTAAAGCCAAAGCAAAGAAAATCAAACCAAAACCCAAGTGCAGACAAAATCCATTGTGTTGAGCGATACCCCATCCCCTACCCGCGCCGGAGTAAAACTGCAACGGCACCACTGCGCTACACTGGGAAACATTCTTTCTGCCGCCTGAAATATGGACTCTTGCTCGCTTTTAAGCAGAGCGCTCTCTTCCCCCCTCTCCTCGCCCCTGCTCCAGGAGCATGCGCAGAGGAAAGGTTCGGTGAGCACCCCCCTGACACCCAGGAGGAGAGCTCTCACCACGCGTCAACCTGCCAGCAACTTGAATCTGGACTTTCCACGAAGTCCAAGAATAACATTTCCTGAAAAATAAACTTACTTATTTTGATTTCGAGAAAATATATTTTGTTGTTAGCAACCCAGTCTGCGGTATTGCCGCAGCAGAACGAGCGGGTGAACACACTGGAGAAACGGGGGCCCGGCAGGAGGGCTGGGGGCAGGGTGCGCTTGAACTCTTGCTCAGTCCTGCGTCCTTGACCCAACTTGGCCTCGGTTTTGCCATGGGTGACAGAGCACCTGCGGGGTTGCTGACTATAACCCCCCAGTCAAGGGAGATGCTTGCAGGTGGGAATGTTTCCGATGAGGCTTTCTTGCTGGGGGATTGCACTCAACAAGCCCAATTCCTCTTCCTCTTCCTCCCCGCTCCGTGCGGAGGGAGATGCGGGTTTTGATTTCCCAGGTGAGTTCTGCTTACCATGGGCAGATGGAGTGTGCTCTCCAGCTCGCAGGACTTCGTTTCTCTCAGGACTCAGGTGTAAATTAAGGGAAGGGCATAAAATTCTCTCGGGTCCTTTCCAGCTCTAAACCCACTTTTCCCCCAGTAGTATTTCTTCTTACTCATCTTTGTAAGAGATATCATTTTTTAAGGGGGGAAAAAAAAATCTCGGAACCAAAGAACAAAACCAACCACATGAGAGTCGAGTTTTCCTGAAATGTTGAGCAGGTATAGTATACACAGGTGTGTGGGCGTGAATTGACCTAACAGCAGGGACACTGCTGTGCTGGGTATTAGGAACACAAAGACAAATAAGAAGGTCGCTACTTTCAGGGGTTTAGAATACACTAGAAAACATTCAAATGATTGGTGTTCCTTTTTATCTTAAGCTTAAAAAAAAAAGAAGAATGAACTACAGCGATGTTCTGTTCTTCCTTTCCCTCCCTCATTTATAAGGCATGTCTCAATTTTAAGCCTCTGAAAAAACGAATGAACAAATGCCAAGTGTGTTTTAGCAGAGCAGAGAACAGTGCCCGGCTCCCAGTCTAAGTGCAGGCATTGTTTACCTGTATTAAGTTAACACACATTCGGATATGAACGTATCTAATGCATTTAGCAAGGGGCTCATGGGAGCCGCAACTACACTCAGAGAAAGCCAGCGGCCATTTCGGAACTAGAGAGATGTTGTGGTTGTACAGTGCTGTGAATGTACTAATTGCCACCAAACTGGACGCTTTCAGGGGGATAATTTTGTGCTAGGCGAATGTCACTTCAATTTAAAATAAAACAACAACAGCTAATTGCCACTCAGGCCCTAGGCTGGGGTAAGATGACTTAAACACCTGAGATTCAAGGCTGAACGTTGCCACCAGAGAGGAAGAGGGAACTCACAAGGTCAAGGCCTGAAGGTCGCTCTGTATCACTGCAGAAGGGCCTCGTGTCCAGTGAGAAGGGAGGCGGGAGGAGCTCACGTCTGCACCAGTCTGGTCCTCAAGGACCGTCAGCAGGAGCCCGTCCTCAGCCGGTCTGGCCTGCACCTGACCACCAAACTCGCCAGGTGTCTGACGGGGCAGGCGGACTTGATTATTGCTACCCGCCTCACTCAGAGTGACTCAACGTTTACCAGACAATAGCATATTTCTCTCTTGTCTCAGCACTCCTTTTGCCCAATCTATTAACTTTTTCTAGGTGTGAAATGCAAGGCCATGTGCGACGTAACATCGGTCTTATCACGTTGTTGTTTCCATTTGCCCTTTGAAGGCCTTCTGAAAATGCCTTTACTTTAAGGGTAATGCTTTATTTTCACACATACGGACCCACCTCCTTCTTCCTCTTGGATTCCTTCCAGCTGGGGGATTAGGCCTCGGCAATTTAATCACCCAGCCTCGTTGACCTCGTGTCTATGGCCTGAGTAACATCATCATCTCTTTTCACAACATAATGTGTATTTTCTGGCCAACTGTTCTGTTTCTTCTCCTCCATACGATTGTGGGAAGACAATGGAACTAAGATGCCTTTAAGCTCTTGTTTCTTTTCTTTGAGGGAATGGTTAGGCTTTGTTCTTAGTTCCCTGAACTACTCCTTTCTTTCTGGTTCAACAACACTTACTTGTCCGTGCTCACAAAATGAGCCTTTGCTCCTGTCTTGATCTTCTCCTTACTATTCACACTCTGATGTTTTGTGTGTTGGTGTGTCTGCAGCTCACCCCTCACCAGGGTGTTCTGTGACTCTCAGTGAGTCCCAAATGCATTTAAAAAAAAAAAAAAAGATTTTATTTATTTATTTGACAGGCAGAGATCACAAGTAGGCAGAGAGGCAGGCAGAGAGAGAGGAGGAAGCAGGCTCCCCACTGAGCAGGGAGCCCAATGTGGGGCTCCATCCCAGGACTCTGGGATCATGACCTGAGCCGAAGGCAGTGGCTTTAACCCACTGAGCCACCCAGGCGCCCCCCAAATGCATTTAAGTTTATGACTGCTCTTCAGTGGTTCATATCCTGATGTTGTCACTTACTGGCCTTTTAATTCTGGGCTCATTTCTTAATCGCTCTTTAATATAGTTTGTGCGAATTCGGTAAGGTTATGCCTGGGCAGGCACAGAAAATACATCTGGGAGGTAGTAGGTGTGCCATAAATGTTTGTTAGGTTTACAGTAAAACTATTTTTATCTCAGGAAATGTTTTCTCTGATCTGAATCTCTGAAGTTAAAACTGCACATGAGTGTAAGAAAACAGTCACTCATTGTGGTAGGAACACAAATTGGTACTTTTCTACAGAGAAATTTTACCACATATACTAAACATATTAAAAATATGTAAACTTTCTGTACCAGCAATTCTAATTTGAGGAATTTATACTAAGAAATTCAGTGAACTGCACAAAGATTTTGCTGCGAGGATATTCACTGAGTCCTTGTTTGTATTCATAAAATATTAGACACATCTAAATGTTTATCAATAGGGGATAATTAAAAAGATCATGATATATCCATGCAAGGAATAGTATAATTATTTAAAAAGATGTAAAAGAACACTGAATGACAAGCATGATATAATAACATTTTAATTGAGGAAAGATGGTTAAAATGCACTTGGATATTTAATAGACAAAAATTAATCTTGATTAGGACACCCGGGTGCCTCAGTCTGTTAAGCATCTGCCTTCGGCTCAGGTCATGATCTTGGGATCCTGGGATCAAGCCCCGCATCAGGCTCCTCGCTCAATGGGGAGCCTGCTTCTCCCTCTGCCTGCCACTCCCCTGCTTGTGAGCACACATGCCCGGGTGCGCGCGCTCTCTCTCTCTCTGACAAATAAATAAATAAAATCTTTTAAAAAGTTAATCTCGACTCTTTAAAAAATATGAAGTCCTGATGTCCAGCCATTTGCCAACTATGCTTACTGTAGCCACTACCATGGTGAATGGCAACTCCCTCCTTCCAATTGCTCGGGACAAAACTTTGGAGTTATCCTTGATCGTCACAGCCCACATCCAATCCCTCGGGAAATCCTTTGGCCCTTACATTCAAAGTGTACCCAGAATTTGAATCTCACCAGAGTCACTGCAATTGCCCTAGTATGAGCCACCATTGGCTCTCAGCTGGATGGGTACAGTGGTCTTTCCTCTGGTCTTCTCACTGTTATGCCTCACAAGTTCTTCTCAACACAGTGGCATAGTGACCCCGCTAAGGCATTAGAACTCATCACGGAGCTCCTCTGCTCATAGCTTCCTGGCTCACTCAGAATCCAACACATAAAATAGCCTACAAAGCCCTCCACACCTCACTCTTCTCTTATTACCTCTCAGATTACCTCTCTCTCTGCTCTCCCCTTTGCTTGATTCAGCACAACACACTTCTCATTTCTTGGGCACACCAGCCAAACTCTAGCTTCAAGCCTTATCTTTGCTCAGACCTTCTGGGTGACCTTGACTGCCTTACTTAAAACTGCACCTTGCCTCCCTCACTGCCAGTATTCCCAATTACTTTTCCCAGTTCTATATTTTTCCCATAGACTTATGACTTTCTAATTCCATTTTTCATTGATTTATGATGCATTATGATTTCTATAGTTAAACATTTCTGATCTGGAGATGCAGCTGACGGTCACTATGTCTTACAACTAGCTGGCAGCTTTTCTCTCTTTTTTTTAAATTTTCCCAAGTAATCTCTATACCTGATGTGGGGCTTGAACTCACATCCCTGAAATCAAGAGTCACATGTTCCACTCACTGAGCCAGCCCCACTTTTCTTTTTTAGAGTCATGCATAGGATGATGGTGCATCATGAGTTGACATGTGATGGATTGTTTGCAGAAATGGTTGTGATTATTCCCTTATTTGCATATCCCCCTTTTATTTTGTAGTTCCTCTATTTCCTTGCTTGCCTGGTATAGTAGCTTGCTTTGATAGAGACACTGTGGTAGGAGTGAGGGGCCACTTCTTAGCCTGGTCCCCAAGAAGCCTGATCTCTCTTGGAACTTTGCTTCTGCCATATGAACAACCCCAAGCTAGCCTGCTGGATGATGACAGACAAATGGCCCAGGGTGCTTCTACTATCCTAGTGGACAGATAAAATGCTGAAAGCAGAGCTGGGGGCTCCTGGGGAGTTGATGGTGGATTAGAGGAATCATCTCAGAAGAGATCAGAAGAACCATCCAGCTGAGCCCAGACAAAACTGACCCACAGAATAGTGACTTAATGTCTTTTATTAGGTAATAATAACTGATACCAATGGTGCCTGAAATTCAATGAGATACATGAATAATTTTCTTATTATGTTTATAGTATATTCCCCTCCAAGTAAAATAGAAGCTTCAAGAGGGAGCTCTTTTTTTACTGATGGGTACATCTCTTCCACCCAGAAGACTCAAAAAATAGTAGTTAAATGTCTCGAATGTATGTATATATGGGATAATCTTATTTTTTTAAAGATTGGAAGGATACATGCTGACATCTTCATAGTACTTATCTTCTAGTGGTAGAATTACAAATGATTTCCCCCCTTCTTTTTGTTTACCCATAATGTTCAGTTTTCAACAATGAACATGTATTCCTTTTGTCAAAAAACATTTGGATACTCAAACCTGGCAAATGTGACTCATCTAGACACTACCCTTAGGGAGATATACCTTCTCATTGCCACACTGTGGGCTCAAGTATTTTCATGTTTGTGGCATCTGGGAGTTCTAGGGTTAATGATACAAACATTTGATCATTTTCACCGCCAAGAGGAAAACATCAACTCTGAACAACGTCCTACATTAGGGCATGGGTCAATGGAAATTGTCACCCAAAAACTTTTCCTGATCTGCTATTTCAGTTCCATACATGCTAAAATTCAGTTAACACCTTTCCTTAGCGTTAACTGATCACTCCAGTTCTTCACAGCTATTAGCACATTGAAATGGTGTCTGTTGGTTGGAGAATCAAGATCTTGACTGTATTTACTTTTTTTGTCTCAGGGTTCGTATGCATTTCTTGAACATCTTTTCTATATAGCTATTAAAAGTCAGATTCAGATTAACAAGATAACCCTTAGGTTCATGTGCCTACTCACTGGTGAACATTCATTAGTAGTGAAGAAATAGACAGTATTGATGAATGTTCACCAGTGTGTAGGCACATGAGTTGTTATTTCTTTATGTATCTTAATGCAAAAGTCAGAGTCCGTTTTTTTAGTTGAAGTAGAATTGACACCAATGTTACCTTCCTTCCTGGTGGACAACAGAGTGATTGGACAAGGCTATCCATTCTGCTGTGCTCACCATAAGTGGAGCTCCCATCTGCCACCAGTCAAGCTATTACAATACCATTGACTAGCTTTTCTACGCTGTGAGTTATTCATTCCATAACCAGTAGCCTGTATCAACCACTCCCCTTCACCCATTTTATCTACCCTCCCACCCTCCCTCAGGACCATCAGTTTGTTTTTTGTATTTATGGGTCTGTTTCTGCTTTCTGTTTGTTTGCTTGTTTGTTCATTCATTTGTTTGGGTTTTTTTAAGATTTCACATATAAGTTAAACCATATAGTAATTGTCCTCCTCTCTGACTTATTTCACTTAGGGGCTACAGGACTTTTTAACATCTGAAAGCGTTCTCTTTTTCACTGAAAACCCAGTTGCTTATCAAGGCATTCTTCTTCCTTCCATCCTTCCATCCTTTTGCTCCCAAACATTTGGTAAGCACCTATTCTTTTTAGAAGCAGTACTAAGAGCTATAGAGAAAAATGTGGGTGAGAGAAGATAGGCGAACTGGCCTTCCAAAGAGGTGAGACAGGCATCCAAACACACACTTGCCCTAGAGCAAGGTGAATTTTAATAATAAATAGTGTGAAATAGTACACTGGTGCTCAAAGCAGAAATGACCCAGTTGACTTACTGGGGGTGAGGGTGGGAGTGGTTGGCAAAGACTTCACCAAATGGAGTTGCACTAGTGGGTCTTACAGGAATACTAGAACTTGACCCGATGGAAGAGGGAGTGTTGGGGCAAGGGAGGGGCATAGGCAGCAGTTGAGGCAGGAGAGAACGAGAACAGGGATACAGAAAGTCTTAATTTTGAAAAATAACAGCTTTTCTAGAATATAATGGTTTTAGTTGAGTGCAGTGGCATTTCCATGTCTGTTGCCACTGGGCCCTCCTGAGACTGACCAGTGGGGCCCCCATGTCACTGAGGTGGAGCTTCCAGTTGTGTGGAAATTCCCTCACGCAAATCAGCAGCTGCCTTAGGAAGCTCTGTCTCCCTTCACATATCATAGGAGTCGCCCCATGAAAGTGTACACTTTAGGGATTTTAGTATATTTATAGAGTTGTGCAACTTTTAGCCCAGTATCATTTTGGAATGCCTTTATCATTTCCCAAAGAAACCCCATACCTGCCAGCAGTCTCTCCCTACTACCAGCTCCGCCTGATCCTTGGATTCACCTGTTCTGGGTATTTAATATAAATGGACTCCTACAATAGGGAGCCTTTGGTAAATAGTTTCTCTCACTCAATGTATTGTTTCCAAACTCATCTGTGTTGTAGTGCAAATCAGTACTTCCTCTCCTATTGTGTCAGAATACTATTGATTGTGTGGATATTTTGAATATACATAAACAAAACCAAATTTTGTTTATCTGTTCAACAGTGAATCACATTTGAATGATGTCCATTTTTTGGCAATTATGAATAATGCCGCTGTGAACATTTGTGTATAGGTCTTTGCGTGAACGTGTTTTCAATTCTCTTGGGCATACATGTCGGAGCAGAGTTGCCAGGTTCTGCGGTAACTCTATCTTTTACATTCTGAGGAACTGCCAAGCCGTTTTTCAAAGTGGATGTGCCATTTTCATATCCCACAAGCCATGTATAAGGGGTTTAATTTCTTCATATCCTCTCCAACACTTGTTAGTGTCTGCCTTTTTTATTTTAGTCATCCCACTGGGTGTGGAGGGGCATATCTCATTGATATTTTGATTTGCATTGCCCTAGTGAGTAATGATGTTGAGACTCTTTTGTATAGTCATTTCCTTTCTCTCAATATATCTGTCTGCTTAGCTTTTTAATACATACATTCTTCTCTGGATTTTAAAAGAGTTGATACAATTAACTCATTCCCTTTTAGCCTCATTTTGTTTTTTTAAATCTCTGGCTACCTATTTTCAGCCAATGCTCTCTAAAGAGTTAGCTGTATTTGACTGGCTTTATTTCCTTATCTCATACTCACCCCTTGTCACGCTGCCATTTGCACAACTCCAGAATACAAGGAGATTGGTGCACTCATGGGACAGGAGGGGACGTCCTGCTTCTCACTCCCCAACCCCCTTTGCAATCTGGCTTCTAGGATCTGTCACTTTTCAGAAACGGCATTCCCTGTAAGGCACAGCTTCTCAGGTGTAGCCGAAACCAAATGGAGGAATCTAGGTTTTCTCAGGCGAAGGGGAATTTCACACCCTTGCCCTCCGAAGTTTTCATCTGCTGCACCGAGTGAGTCTCTGCTTATACTTACAAATATGGCCCTTTCCCTCCCGTGACCCCATCACCAGACAGGGGGCCTGGCGGGCTCCCTCCGCTCTGCGGAGACGCCGGGAGCCTTCCCAGCAGGCATGCTAGTGTCAGCCAGACCAACAGGAAGAAAGAAAGTCAATATCGAGGGCAACTGGCAGATTGTTAAAGCTGGGCCTCGTGTGGAAGAAAGATAATGGTCTGGTGATTTCACATGTAAACATTTTTAAGATGCCAATAGCCAGCAGGCAGCCTTTCACATCAGATATCTGTGAAGAGCATCAGCCCTGGGGAAGGCAGGGAGACAGGAAACTCTTACCCTGGACGGAAAATATAGTAACTTGTATTGAAGAGAAGAGCGACTCATTTTCCAAGTGCCAGATTGTGCCTTCCTGATTTACGGCAAGACTTTTGAGGCTGACGACTCAAATCTAAAGTTACTGCAGCTGCCTCCCATGCTTGTGGCAAATGATGAAGTGGAAGACAGCGTAGGAGAGTAAATAGAGCTCTAGGGGGCCGGCTCCGGCCAGGGGCTCAGTCCCCTGTTAGAGCAGATATCAGGAATGACACTGTGGGAGAGCGAGGATCATCTTTATGGGGGATAATAAGATGGCAAACTTTTAGATTGTTAAGCTGTCCCCAGCGGGAAGCTTGCCGCACTGTAGGAGGTGAACTCACATTTTTCAATCACCACGCCCCCCTACACACACACCACACAGCACACACACACTATACAACTACACATGCCACACACATGGATACACACATACTACATGCACACAGGTGTGTGCCCACATATAAACCACATGCATAGATACACACACTATATGGACATATATACACAACATGTACCACCCACTTATACAAACACCGCACAACCTGCACACATACATACATATATACCACACACATATGCAACCATATACATATCACATATACCACATATATATGTGTATATGTACATATATATATCACATATACCACATACATATACATACATATACGCCACACACCTATGCAACCATATACATAAATATATATCACATATACCACACATATATACATACATATAATCCACACACATATGCAACTGTATACATATGTATATATCACATATACATATGTATATATCACATATACCACATACATATACACCATACATATATACACATGCATACCCCACATAGCACATACATACACACTGCATACACATGCACACATACATACATTTATGCCATACACATATACACCACTATACATATATGCACCACCTACGCCACACACATACACACCCGCCACTGATATGCATTCACATATATATAACATACACCACACACATAAACACATGCATGCGTACAGGCATACACAGACACCACACACACATGCACACATGTGCACACACACCCCATATGCACATATACCATGTACACACACACACACACCATGTACATACATCCCCATACACCTCCCATACACACACATACACCTACTTTAAGGAGAACTAGTTCACAGCACCCCTGGGGACTCTAGTAACAGCCCCTGCACCACTGAGCCCCCGGAGCGGGGAGATGAGCCAGCTAACTCCAGTCGCTCAGAAGCGGGAAGCTCTAAACCTCAATGCTGGTGCGACAGACTTCAGAGCGGGAACGCTCCACTGCTTTGTCACAGGTTGCCTGGCTCACACGAGGTTCGTGATGAGTGGCTGTAGTTGGGACATTTCTCAGGACATACTCGTGCCCCACCGGGCGGGAAACAGCAGAGAGCCTCCTCACCAACTGTGCTTTTGACTACCTGGATATGGTACCTGTTTCTCTTATTGGGGTACACGGCCTCCCTCGTGAAAGCTAACCTTCTTGGAAATGATTCCCAAGTCTCCAGACTGTCAGAGGCATGGTGGAGGCCAAGGCCAGAGTTGCCCAAAGGCCAATCTGGGTTGAGGACCACGTTAAGGAGAAGTGGAAACCATGTGTATTTATGGGGATGGGGGGTGGGGAGCCACATGGATTTCGGGGGCAGATGGGCCCCTGAGGGAGGAGAGCAGGAGGAAGTTATGTCACATCGGGGCTTGCGTGGCTGTTTTGGCTAAAACACTGACTAGAGAAGCTGGGCGCTGGGAGGGGGCATAGTCTGTGGCAGGAGGCCTCGCTTGGCCCCATGAACCCTGGCCAGCCTCATATCTGTGAAAGCAAGCCCTGCTGTCAGGCTGGGGCTGGAGCTGAGTAGGATAATCCTGAGTGACTCACAGGAGTGACCCCTTGGGCCCAAGGGCATCCCCTGCTCCTGTAAGCACCAGCGCGGCACACAGGGCTCCAGTTCAGAGCAAGTCCGAGAGGCTCTGCTCAGCTGATGCTAACGAGACCCGAGGCTCAGCAGCAATTATCCTCCAGTGACTCGGTCACCCAGGCCGTGGATCTTCACTTTCCCATTTTTATGAATGCAGCTCTGGGCATTCTAGAGACTCAGGCTGCCTAGGTGATATCTGCCTCCTTCCTGTTCTCCACCATGGTGTATTTTCATCAGATATCTCAGTGCAAGCATGTTGAGAGAGGAAGGTGAGAAGCACACGTAACCTGCCAACCTTTTTGCAGAAGAACACTCCCAGGTATGGGCAAGTCAGAAGAACCCACAAACCCACGAGAAAGGAGAAGTTCCTTGAGCAAATCAGAGCGTACAAGTGTGCAAATGAGGCTCCCCTCCCGACCTGAGCAGAAAATTTTCAGTCTTCCAATTTAAGAAACCTTGTAAACCATTAACCCTCCTCTATAAGAAAAGTAGAAACAACAGAAGCTACTGATGAAGCAAAAATACTTTACTCGGCAGGGGGCCAGAGGGTTTGGAAAATGTTATTAAAAAATGGAACGTCTACAATGGTGAGAAGAATGGGAACCATGTCGAGAGAGGAAATTGAAAATGTCTGGGTTGTTTGGGGCCTTGATTTACCTGTTGAAAATGGAAGAGTGTTTCACATTCTGAACCACGTGCCGGCAGTGACAAGTTCACTACTTAATCAGAAAAATCCAGCAAATTAATAGGTAATTTTGATGGAATAACGAAACCTCTCTTGGGTGGAACGCTAATTATCACCCTGCTGTAGGGAGAGGTGACAATGTGGATTTGTCCAGGAAGAAGGAGAGAGAGAGTGCTATTTTCAGGGTCAGTGAATTTCTCTTTTCTTTTCTTTTCTTCTTTTTTTCAGAAGTGAGCAACATAGGAGAGAAAAATGATTTTGCCCTGTGAGCAATGAGCTGATAAGCTTTGTGAGGTGGAGATCCTATTCCTTATAGGACAGGATTAATGTGTGACCAGCTCTTTTGCTGGCAAAGGGAGGTAGCCCTCTGCTATTGTTGTTAAGGGGGGAAGGTGATTTGGGTCCATATTATTTATGAAAGTGTCTTTAATGCCCTTAAGGGCCGTTTGCCCTGTCCTACTTCCTCCTTAGCCAAGTCGTGGGGACCTGCATTGGGACCTGTTTCATATTTCAGTTCACCTAGCACACACGATGAGGGGATGTGTCAGTCCCCCTGCCTGTCCTCCGGCACGACAACTGCAGATCCAGAGACCCGGATCCCTGGGCTGTACCCTGGCTTCACTGGGCAGACTCTAGGCCTCTGTCTTACCAATTCTGAGCTCCTCTGTGTTCTCTGTGTATGTTCTCATGGCTTGGAGTATCTTCCTCCTTGTCTTGGATGACTCCCACTTATACTTCGGGCCCTCAACGGGGGCGTCCTCTCCAGGAAGCCTCCTCTGAATTCTGCCATCACAGATGCTCCCTAAGCATCCTGTGTTTTTCTTTATCACAGCCCTGATTGTTCTGGATGGTACCTCTCTATTTCCTTCTTTCCTACCCAGGACCTCCAGCATGGCAGAGGCAGTAGTGACGGGTTTTACTTTGTGAACTAGGATCCAACAGAGGGATTGACCTGATAAGAAATTGCTGGAGATGGGAGATGACCTGCTCTTGATGGCAGATGGGGGAGGGGGATCCCTCAGGCTGAAATTTTCGTTTGTTATGAAGGTTCAGAAACCGCTCTTCCAGGTGGGGAGGAATGGGTCCTCCAAGGGGATCTTGGAAGTCAAGGAAAGAATGGAGAGCACAGTATGGGAATTAGAACATTCTTGGGAAATACCCCACCTCCTGCTTCCTACAGAAATGCAGGGATGGTGCCATTGATGAGATCTTACTATTACTCACCCTATCACAGGGGACCATTCACTTGGCTAAAGAATGTGGAAGAGAAAAAAGCTATGTTGCCAAGGTATGTTCTGTGATTCCCACAGACCATCTCCCGAGACTGGTTTCAAGGAGCACACTGTGAGCCATTAATACATTATTTTTCCTTTTAAGCTCCCCAGATAAGACACCAGGTGGTAAGACTGAGGCACCTTTGATCCCAACAGCCTTCAGGTCCTCCTTTCTTCCCTCCCTCGTTCCCTCTCTTCTCTCCCCCAATCCTTTTCCCCCTCCTTCTAGCGTTTTCTAAGGGTGACATATGAATCATAATAGAGCGGGCCACGAATGTATTTGCATGTGGCTGACGGTTGGCTTGCAGACAGCCCCAGTCTACACATGCTGAGAGGGCCAGTGGCGGCTGGTAGGGACACTGCGCCCCTGACAAATGGGTATTCCACCATCTGTGGGTGATAAATCAGTCTCCTCCATCCAGGGACATCCAAAGTAGAAGATTTCTCACTAGACCTGAGAGTCTTAAGAACAGGAATTATGACTTACTCCTCTTAGCCCCCACAACATACCACTCGCAGTCGGTCCTTGACAATGCTTGTTGCATAAATGGACACAGTTCAGTATTAGTCCAGGACAGGGTTTAAAATCACATGCTAATTACAGATGACAGAGAGGACTCTGGAAGCCCCTCTACCTCAGGAGCCAGGAGCAAAGCCAAGAGTACCACAGGGTGTGTGCCCCCGTGAACGGGCAGATGGTAAACACACATCTTCAAGTGAGAAAATCCAAGTTGCCATGAACACAAGGTCTCACCGGACGTGGGTGGGTGTGTCCGTCTACGTTATCTGACCTCTGGACCAGGAGCCTCAGGATGAATGGCTACCCTTCCAGCCGGAGATATTTTCTCGCCTTTGAAGTCTTCTGATCCATAGTAAAAATAAAAACGGACTGCAGAGTTTCCCTTTTCTTTCCTAAGCCCAAATGAAGTGCCTTCCATGTCGTTGGCACTTACTCAAGACACATTTGAATGAATGATTTGGATGTGCAGGCAAGCTGGCAGGGACATCTGTCACAGCGCCGATGGCCAGCGTGGATTTGGCTGGTCCAGCTGGCTGGGCGGGGTTCCTCGTCTTCCCTCCCTGCTCCTCCAGGAGCTGGCGGAGCCGGCTACCTTCTAAGATACAGCAAAGCTTTTCTTCCATGTAAAGAGATGTTAGAAGACAGGTCTCAGGGTGCTTCCTTCCCCGTTTCTTGTTACGCCTTAATTTCCGTTTGCATCAATCTCCTTATCTGAGCAGAAGCCCCCCCTCCCCACCTCCCAATCCCTTGTGGGGTCGTGGGAAGCCTTCGTTTCCCAGTTTCCTCCTGTGGCCGCTTTCTCATCTCCAGTTCCCGAGTTGCTGCTGTTTGAGGCTTCCGCATCGGCGGCCCATTTTTCTGATGGCAGATTTTTGGCGGGGCTGCCAGCCTCATAAAACAAGGTAATGGTCCTGAGGAAGCAATCACTTTAGCTGGCGTTTCACCGCAGTGTCCTAAGAGCCCCGAAAGGACCCGGAGGAACAAAAGGGAAACAACAGTAGCCCCCCTGACAGCCTGCGGACGGCAGGGAAGGTGACGGTGAACGTTAGGAGCGCTCCGAGAGGTCCTGGTGCCTTCACAGGACACCAGGGAACCCGCAGGCTCTGTGGCCGGCGGACTCTTCAGTCTCCCGGCAGCGAAAACCTAACGCAGAAAAGAACTTGATCCCACTGTACAGTTTTGCAGTTTTCCTGAAAGTCAATATTGCACGTGGAATGCCTAATGGGGAACTGCTATCAAAATGGCAGCTAATTACAGGTTAGTGGATAAAACAACACTCTTCTCTGGAGAGCTTGTGCACATAGGCTGAAGGATAAAACAGGGCTGAATGGTATTTGATTTCTTTGTGTTTATCCAAGTCACTGGCCCAGGCAGGAAGGTAATATATGAAAAGGGACATTTTTGAAATAGTTGTTTTTTGAATTATGCCCATGAAATATACACTCTGCTGTGGGGGACATGTGGGAAAGCTACACTCTGACCGCATGACTAATTTTTAAAGCCTTGCATAGAGAGAATGCCCCCCCAAAGAACACAGCTGGGTTATTCCTTCGTGGACTGAATGTGTCAATTATGAATTGAACTAAAATGAAATTTTCTTCCATTATGGCAAAGGGAATCAAGGAGTGGACGCTGCATCTAGGGTATTACATAGTAGTTCATACACCAAGTACTATTATTTTATTAACTTTAAGAACATGTTTTACATAAAAACAGGCAACATCAAAAAAGCTCAGTTGATAAATAAACATAATATATCACAGATGATTTCATTCCACATTAACCTACATTTATTAGCTTAAACTGAGAGATTAGGGGAAAAAATTGGATCTCATTCCAGCTTTAATCGTGGATACAAATTGTTTGAAAGTTACTTCATTAAGATTCTGAAAATCAAAGATTAACCTATGCCATCTGATCCATGCAGCCATTGATAAATTCAGTATTTTCAAAGGAAACATTGAATTTTTTTCCCTCGCACCAAATTGAAACCTTTCAGAAACTTGTTTAAACGCATCAAGTACCTAGCCCATCTTTTTAGTATGCATGAGCAAAATACTATTTAATTTCACACTCAACTAATCCTTTAATAATTTTCTTTCAGCCAGAATGAAAAAGGCTATTATTAATTTCCTAATAAAATAAAAAAAATAGTTATCAAGGATATGACTCTAACCTTGGACCAGTTTCAATTTCTTTTTATTTTTTCTGAGCTTACATCGAAGATTAATGTCAATGGCAAGTGAGAAATTGTCCCTAGAGAAATATTTAAGGTCTTTTTCTTACCACATTCGATTGGACTGGAATGAATTGACATTATAGTATCTTTATCATCACTTTTAAAATCCTACTTTCTCTTAATACCGACGGTGAAGGCTTTTAGAACTATTATTTACTTTAAATTAATAAAGTATATCACAGACAAAAATATACAATTTTACATTTAAGCAACATTAAGGGTCTCATTTCGGTTGACCAAAAAAGAACGTTGAGGCAATTTACAGGTATAGTTTAATTATAGAGATCACTCTTCCTTTAGGGAAAAAGAAGGAATCTAGGTTTCTCACTTGTCTCCAAGGGCAAGATACTGCAAACCTCATGATCAAAACACCTGCCAGTTAAAAGCTCGATCACTGAAAAATGATCACGGCAGCTTCAGTGTTGACGCCCATCAACAATAACATCAAAACTGAAGAGGGGAGAAAAGCCCACCCTAACCAGAGGCATTCTAAGCCTCTACATTGAATTTCCTTTTTCTCACCAGTTTATGACCCTTAATGTTACTGGATGGATGGTTGCATATTTGAGATGATTAAAAAATAAAAGACGGGGTTAAAAGCACCTCCTCCTCAGTATGTAATTACACACAAATTAAAGACTCCTTCTGACAGTCCTAGGAACCCCATTTGTTACTGTTTTATGTATAAGCACCATTGAGCCAATTTTAAAGCACATTTGGAGTAATCAAATGTTTAGTGTCTTCAAGTTTTCTTGATTTATTTGCCTTTAAACAAACAAAAGAAAACATGTAAAGTGTGATAATTTATGCTCTTTTCACATCTGAATTGACAAAAATGTTAGTTTTGGAAGTGCTTTTAATCACCATTTTTCCCAACAGACATGAATGGCTTCCTGAAACCTGATGATTAAATAAAGAAATCCGTATCTCCAGAAGAAGTGTTTATCTGACCCTCTATCACCACATGCAAAGTAAGGGTCAGTCTGAGAGGATTTTTCCCAAACTCCTAATGGAAATGGCAGACAACACGCAGGAAAGGCTAACCTTTGAAATGACCAACTTCAAGTTTCTTAAAGATCTTTGGACAAAAAAAAGAAAAGAAAAGAAAAGATCATGTAGCAGTTTAAAAAATTAACAATTTACAAATTATAGAAAAGATATGCTATCTACAGTATATGCCAGGTGACTCACTCGTGTTTTTTTTCAAACCCACATCCAAATGAATCATTACACTGAAACTACCACCTTGGATCTTGGTGCTTTCCACAGTTCCGCAATTACAGTGAAGAAGGGGACACACCAAATTTGTTGTGCTGCTGCCCTTTTCTAGGGAGAATTGGGCAGAAAAGAGAAGGAAGTGAACCTTCACACTCTTTGGTACAGGCCCTATATAGCAAACTTCAGCCCGGGGCACCTTTTTATGGTCAAATTAAAAACCTTTGAAAACAGAAGTTTATCATGGAAATGCTGACAGATCCTTACCCTGAGAAGGGCTGGCAGGCAACACAATAACATTAGGAAAGCTGTCCCTCAAGCACAATCGCAGTTCAGCGCAGGGAACAGAGCTGTCTAATGGGTACCGCTGGCCAGCAAACAATGGTGATTTAATGTGCACGAGCCTTGGTCATAGGGTAGCTCCATGACCCTCTAAGCTAAACCAATTTTTCTTCTTCTTCTTTTTTTTTTTTTCCAACTGAAATATGCCTCAAAGGGTAAAGGATTGCAATTTTAGCCTTCATTCATGGATATATTGCTTTCTTTCAACAATATCTGACGGGCCTGTTAACCACCACCCACGGGGGTGCTAAGCGTTGCAGGAGGGGCTCACTGAATACAAAACACCAAGTGTTTTCAGCAGTTTATTTGTATTTTGTTTTCTCTGCTTATTTTTATATGCACCACGTGTAAGTTAGATGGGGGCTACGGTAAAAACATTTTCAGTGACTGAAACCTTAGTTTTCCTTCTAATGATGTGGAGCAAATCGCATATTCATCGATTATGACGAAGAAAATGATTTCTGCTACAATGCCGAGAAAAAAATGTGTTCATCAATAAGAACAGTTCTCATCTACAGAGATGATTTACACGATGCAAGTCATGAAGGAGTTCTTCTTTAGTAAGTCTACTATCCAACTGAAATGATGAATCTAAAAATTCCCTTGAAAATACCATCTGGTTGGTCATGTATCAATAAAGGAAAGACAGTCCCCATCACCAGGCCACCACCATAAGAGCTATATTAAATACTTAGGAAAAAAAATATGGAAACACTGTGGCAATGATGAAATCGATAGTTACAGAGATACACTGCCATAATGGTACATAATTTATTCTATGATAAAGTGAAATAAAAAATAAGATCAATTTGGTTATAGAAATTCCTTAAAGAACACCACCACTTAATTATTTCAAACTTGAACTATCCCAAGAATGTTGTGAAAAAAATTAGAAAGCACTGGCTAAAAAGCAGAGCAGTCTGGATACACCAATGTAATCAGCATGCCTTGTGCTTGTCTGTTAACCCTCTGAGTACATCTCTGACATTCAGAATCTCAATAGCTTCATGCTAAAGATTGCATTCCATCTGATTACTCAATATTTCTACTTGACAGGTCACATTCCACTGTTTATTCAGCACAGATCACTCAAATTCTACAGCGATACGATACGCTGGGATCCCATGCTGAATGTCCCTCTGCGGTGTGCTGGGAAACACTCCCCAACTTTACAGGGTCCGCGGTCCCCCTAGACTCAGATGGAAAAAGGCCTGAGCTGTGCACTAGAAGTTCGGTACATAGATGCTGTAGCAATGTACGTAATGCCCACAGGAAAGACAGTAATTCGGCGAAAAGAAAGGAAAGTGACAAGCTACTGGCAGGTAGGTCTCTGCCCATAGGATTCTTTGTAGTCACACATTTAAAGTTGAGGCCAAGCGACAGAGCCACTCCTTAGTCTTAGAACAGTGCTTTGCTTCGTAGTTCTAGAGAAAGCAGTAATTTCTGACTGGTTCAAGGTGTTTTACCAACATGAAATCTAACTACACACCAACCCCCTTCTTGGTGTTCTGCCCTCCCCCTCCCGCCAAAAAACCCAGCTGATTTGTGCTACTTCATGATGTTATGTGCTACCATTACAGAACTCTCTGAAACGAGGAAACCTCTGAATAAATGATCTACTGTTTACATGTCAGGACAACACAGACCAAAAGGACAAACCAAAATGTGGAAGAGCAAAAAAAAAAAAAACACACACACACACACACACACACAAAACAAAAAACCAGGGAAACTCTGTCGCAAAAGCCATGAGATGTCGGGATTTTTAAAATGTGTATTGATAGAGACCAAAGTTTATGAGTTGAAGAGTGAAAAACAGTGATTAAAGACCAACATGTATTCAAAAATAAAGACCTGACTATACAAATTTGAAGACTGTCAGATACCTAAGTATATTTAAAACAGAGACCGTGAGTGCTGTTCGGCTGTCCAGATGCAAATTTCATGAGACATCACTCACTGGTTGTCTCCTGGGTCAGAGAACTGAGCAAACCTTAGCAGGACATTTGGGTCGGACCTTGTCTCCAAGACGTCACGACCAGCCTCTTCTCTAAGCCCAGCAGGACACACTGGAGGCGACAGGCCCTCTTTCTGAAATGGGACACCATTCCAGAAGAAATTCACTGGGGATTCAGGACTAGGCAGGAAGGTTTGGTAACAGGAGTGAAAACACGGGTCTCAGACAGGACTTGGCCCAAAGGGAGAAAAACATGTCTCTCTGGACAGCTAAAGGCAGTCATATCAAAAGGTCATCTTAGGGAACATAAGTTTTATTCTCAGGGGCATCTTCTAGGTCTTCCATCCTGTTCTTCCGGGGAGGTTGTACATAAGTAATCTAAAGGTGCACATGTAATTCTCTTACCGATGGTTTATTTCCTTAAAACCCACTTTTAGAACATTCTGGAGTGTGCCTTCCCTTGCGCTTTCTCCTCAGTCACCTTGCAAAGCACTTGCCTCTAGTTCCCTGTGCCCCAGCACCCCTCTGTACTCTACATGGATTTCACGCTGAAGACTGCAGTGCGCAAAAAGCAGGTGAGAAAAGGAACAGGATCTTGTTTCCTCTTTCTGTTTGAAATCCCAGCCCTATAGAGCACCTGGCAATTTATTGCTCTTTTCCCCCAGTTGTTGTTGTTGTTGTTGTTGTTTTCTATAGATGTCTCATACTGAGCAGGCAGACCCTCACTCACCACGCACAAGACAAAGTATGGTGACTTCCGAGGGTCTGCGCTGTCACTAGCAGCAACTGATGTGGAAGCAGCATTTCTGGGGCGTCGTCAGCCCATCTTCATGTGGAGGCGATGTGGGGGAGGGGGCGCCAGCTCTTTCCTGGGTCAGGCCGTTGGCCACAGACCCAGTCGCCTCCACTCGGGATGCAGGACTCGCGGCCGCGGACAGTCATACCTCTAGTGAAAAAAGTCCCTTTCAAAATGGGATTTGTGAAGAAGAGAGGTCTTATGTCTAAGTTATAAGCCTGCTAGATTCTAAACCCACAAAAAAACGACAAGCGAGCTATCGTTCTAGATGTCCTTCTTGTCTGGACATCTCAGCATCTAAGAACATCCTTGATCTGCAGCAAAATCAAGAAGCGTGTGTGTATACATCCAAAGGCCTGAAAACTTCCCCAGGGGTTCTCCATAAAATCCTATGCACTCAGAGGGTTAACGTGCGATATTACAATACTGCAGATCCTAGTTTGACTGACGAACACATTCATTGCTTCTATGTTTAAAAAAGTTGCAAATTAGCCTTAACCCTTTGAGGACCCTATTAGCAGCAAGTTGCCATCTTCGCAAACACCATGTGGTCATCTCGTTCAGCAAAGAGAAATCACTACAAAGATACCAGAAAACACACTTTCTGTTCTGCCATTCAAGCACTGAGTGCTAGATAGAGCAGATGAAACTGTTTCACATAAATTTGGAAAACAACCTCAGAGTCTCAAAGGGTTAAGCTAGGACTTCGAGTAAAAGGGTCTTATTAAAAGGGCGAGTTTGGGGAGCGAACAGTCTCAGATGAGCTCGGGGAGTAGTCTTCTGATTCCGAGTTGAGTTCAGACGGAGCTGGCTGGGCCTTGTACCGGCTCCTCACATCCTGGTTGCGTCTTCGTCGGAAAACCTGCCTCTCCTTATCAAGAGCGGTGGTCTAGCAGGGGCATAAAATGAGAAAGAGGACAATTAGGCTGAAGGAAAGGGCGAAAGGAACGCTTTCGGGAACTTTCTGAGGTCCGAAACATAGGCTGGCCAACTGAACTGCCCATTTCTGGCTCACTTGTGTGGACAACAGTCACCACAGGGGCGGAGCTCTCTGCTCCCTCCCAGGGCAGCTCTTAGGAGCGCCTGGTCATGACCTCAGGAGACACAGGCAGGATGGATGATGTGATGGGTTCAACCTCTCCCCAGCCCTCCCCGGCCTTCCCCAAGCTCCACATCTATTCCCCTCGGTCGCTCCCAGGCGAGCCAGAGAGCCCCCGGTGAACGGGAGCCCCAGGCCCGTGTGTCTGACACGTGAGGACACCAGGCATGCCTCATTCATCAACATCCAGCTCCAGGCGGCTGTACAATCAAGATGAGAGGTGATGAAGTCGTCAGACATGGAAACAGAGCCACAGGCTCATCCCGTTCTTTTAGCACCTCCTCATTCGAAATGATCTTATGATCTGTTGATGAGGGAGGGTGACCACATCTCTGGGAAGGACTGCTGTAACTTGAAGGGAACCAGTGCCCTGAAATTGGAGACTGCTTTGACTGCAAGTAAACCAAACGGAAAGCCTCCCCTGGATTTAACTTTACAAAGTTCATTTTCATTGTAGTATGTGGTAATTTATGAAACAGAGATTCAATTATGTGGGTATTCCAACTCCGGGGTCTCTCTGCCTCTTTTCCTGATGAAACCTCAGATCATCTCCAGGATGTGCTACCCAGCCGTGGCTCTGGAAGTTATTATGACATCAGAATTGGGAACGGCATGACTTCATTACAGATTTAATGGGTGTGGGGAGGAACGGGGTCATTACGGAGAAACCTTACACAGAGCGAAGAGTAGGTACAAAGCCTGAAGAAAAATATAGAACACATATAAAAGTTGAAGGCGTCCTTGTTTGAAAGTCTCTCTTTAAAAGGATGTAGCCTGGAGGTTATTCTGCTTTTAAGAGATTACTTTTCCTCTGTAGGGATATATACCACCATTTTTCCTCTTGAAAATTTACTGTTAGCTTCTTCAAAGAACAGAGATAAATTTATAGCCAGCCTGGTTCTGAGAACAAAGTGAAAACCAAGCCCCTCATACAATTGCAGTATAGCATTAGAGCAATCTTAGATCTCAAATAGGGCAATCAAAGTTCCAAAATGAAGTAATAAAGAGAAAAAGAGTGCCAGAGTATAGGACCAGTACAGTAAATGGCTTTGTTAGGGTGAACTGCTCTGCTTTAAAAACTATCCACAGACTGAAGAACAGCGTTACAAATCAACGAGGAAGATAAACTTTAATAATTTACTTCTCGTTTCACTAGATTGTTAATACAATGATTCAATAACTGGCTTGTGGAAATGTCTATCTTTGATTCTTCTATTTGCAGAATTTTTTAAAGGACACACACACACACACACACACACACACACACACACACATATAGTTCCTGGTCTTCTACCCTCTGATTTTATGGTATTTTCAGCATCATAAACCCAAATTCCTAACTTTATTTAAAACATTGTAAAGTTACGACACATGGTATTTTGCTTTCAAAGCAAACTGAAAATGTTCTGTGCGCGTAGAGCTGGATGTTTGTAAAAAAACAGACGTCTATTTAGTCTGACTTACATAAAAACCATTCTGTAGTTAATCCAAGAGTAATATAAACTCTCCTCTTGGTCATAAAAAATATTTCTATTTCTATCTTCTTGAGAAAAAAAAAAAAGTCATTGGCATTGGACGAAATACTAAGTAGTGGACTGAGACTTTCCGGTGTGGGGAAAAAAAGCACACCCGGATTGTCATCAGGAATTGTGACTCTGCTCTGTCCATCACTGGCTATGGGAACTATTTACTCGGTTCTCAGTTAAATAAGGAACAGGAATAATCCCTTCCCATTGTCCTCGAGTTGCTGTAGGTAAACATGGATGTGCAAATGTTTTTTAAATGGCTGCGATGCTCAGAAATGGAAGGCCCTGGTTGTTGTTTGGTTTTTGTTTTTTCCCCCTTCATAGTTGGATGTAAGAGACAGTTTTAAAATTAAATAACTGCAGGTCAGAGGAAAACATGCAAAACAAAGCTCACATCAGAACTTCGCGCACCCTCCCTCCCTCCTTCCTCTCCTTGGCACTTTCTCCATGTTTACTGTGTCTCCTCATAATCTACGTGATCCCTTCAAGGCATGCTCTTGGCTACAGCCACTGAAATGGGCCATTTCCCTATAAATTCTGCAAGACAGCTAATGCGGGGGCTGGTAGCACTCAATGCCGAGTCCATGCTTGGATGGTTCCATTCCCCTGCTTTTCACTTCTATTTCTCCAGATCCTCCTAAGGGCAACCACATTCTCTCCCTGACTCATCCTTCTTCTTGAACAACACTTGCCCTGACCCCTTGGACCAGTCAGTTCTCACTACTCCTGGCACTTCCTCTAGTTAGCAGCTTTCTAAATGTTCGCCGCCTCAGTGGGTGAATCGTGGTGTTCCAATCTCCCTCGCTTTCAGTTGTGCCACTAAACAGTAATTTCAGAGCAGTTATTTTTGGAAATAGATCATGTCATGACCCTATGTCATGGAATATAAGGGTGTGAAGGTTGTTTCAGTTGGATTTATAGACTCTTAGAATTGTAAAAAAATGTATCAAGTATTCTTTGTCCAATGCTCTGTCTTTATAAACAGGGAGACTGAGGCCCAGGCATGTGGAGAGACTTGCCTGAATAGCACTGCTCACCAGGAAGAGAACTCAGTTCTCCTCCTGCAGAAGGCCTGAGAATTTTTTCCCCATTTACTCTGACGTCTACTGAAACAATAAAATGAAGCTACCACATGCCAGTAGCTCACTCCTTTGACCAACCAGAGTGAGCTGGGGAGAAGACACTGGCCACAGGCAGCATCAAATGCCCAAAGACTAGGGCTTTCCCATGCCGATGGCCCGAGAACCCCTCTCTTTCAGGGAGAGCAAGCCAGGGTCCACTGCATGTATAATCCCATTCTGGGTCTGCTAACTCCAAGGGAGGCCTAAGTCTGATGACAGAGAGGCAGTTTCCTACCCACCCATGTCCTCCTAATATTCGCAAAGGCTACACAACTAATGACTGAGGTCCCAACCAACTTGCTTTCAAAGAGGCTCCAGAGGGGGTCCCTGTCTATAGGCCTCTCTTCCCTGGGTTCCTGCTCACTCTGCTTCCAGCTCCATGACTCTGGTTCATTTTAAGAACGTCTTCCTTCTCTGTGCTCCATGAAACCCAGTTTTCCTACCCCTGTGCACCCTGCCTACACCACAACTGCCCCCAATTCACTGTCTTCTCTGCCACACTGTAGACTCTTTGAGGGGCAGGATCAAGTCTTGGGCATCTCCTCTGTGTTCTCCATACTTCACAGCACACAACAAATACTCTGTAAACATGGCAGCTTTTGAAATATGGGGAAGTACCACAGAGGTCACATTATCTCCCTCTTGAGCACCCAACCCCCAGTTCATCCTGACAGGTCAATTATCCCCAGGTCCAATTTATTTACAATTCCTTGTAAAGCCCAACTCCTTGTCCTACCATTCACTATGTGCTCACAGGAAGAACTTCCAGTGTCTCGTTCTTGTAATTACTCAAAATGACCTGCAGACTTATCCTCCATTAGTGGACACTTGGTTTTCTTACATGGTACCCATCCACTCCGGTTACAGTTAACCATACCTCACTTTCCCTTTGGACATGCCCCATTCCTGTACTGTGTGGTTCCAATGAAGATGACCATAGTCTCATCTTTGAGAGTGAGGCAAGGATGGGATGGGTTTATGAAAGAAGCAAGCGTGAGCTTACTGCATTCCCCGATACCCACTACTGGTTCAGGATGGGCATCAAACCCAGTTAATAGGATACAAGGAGATTTTCACCAGGACCTCACTTTTACAATGAATCCCCATTTTTGAAGGATAGTAGGCTTGGCATTGCTTCCCACATCCTTGTAACATGTGAAGCTCCAGACTAAAGCCAACATTGGGAGGCAGAGTGGAGAGATGGAAAAAAACCAGGCCCTGACTTAGTGCTGAATCCATCCGTCGCTGAAGACAGACCCACCCTGGAACCTTCCGGATTAAATGAAATAATAAATTTCTTTTTTGTCTAAGCCAGTTTGGTTTGGGTGTTTGTCACCTGCAATCAAAAAAGTCTTAACTGATGTGTCTCTGAGCACACTTCAATCCTTCTCGCCCCACATCTTGGTTCAAGGTGCTCACCTATCTGAAATTACTTCTCCTCCTTCCCATCCACTCAAATCTATCTATGTTCCAAGATTTGATCAAATTTCACCTCCTGCATCACACTTTCTCCTTCTAAATTTCTCAGGCAAGTATTGTCTTGACCAAACTTTTGGTACTTTTTGCACATTTGCCTCCTACTTAACTTTCTGTGAATATGCCCCCCCCACCCCTATGAAGCTCCTCAATGGCAGAATCTGAAACTTCTTTGCATTTTCTAGAATGCCTAGCAGACTATGGCACACGTATTAGAGACATATTAAACATTTCTTACTTAATACAGGATTAAACTTTTTCAGATGTACTTCTGAATAACAACAACAACAACAACAGAATCCAATGCAACTGTAAAATACCAAAAAAATTAAGAACTTAAAGGGATCACAAGTCAATATTTAAGGATATGATGTATGTGACCAAATGGTTGCATCCCATAATATTCTCTTATATATTTATCTGTTCAGTAACCATTTATCGTGAAATTCTCAGCACAGTAAGTACTGTCATATACCACATTTTAAAAATTTTAATTGTGGCTATAAAATGAACTTGCCTCTAGAGTATGTACAGTTCCAATTTTACACTTGAATTCTGTAGTCCCCATTTGTAGTTTAGGACAGATGAATTCAGCAAGGAAATAGAACAAAGTGCTATTCCATAATTTTTATAAAGGTACTGCTATAAATATATATGTATATGTATTTTTTTTCCAACTGATCATTTTTATTTTCCCCTAAAAAAGCATTCCAAACATTATTTCTCCTCTGAAGTGCTGCCTTACAAGTTTAATTTCTGGGCTCTTTCAATCTTTTCTGAAAGTCTGCTGTCCTCTTTATCAATTACCAAAATTCCCAGTATCAAGAAAATGGGGTCTCTTCTTCCTACTGCCTATCTCTGTAAGGGAAAGTCGTCCTCAGGTAGAGCTTTGATGTTCCATTAAAACTTAAGACTTCCTAACAGATTCATTATTTTATTAGTTTATTTCGCTCATGGTTTGTAGGTTTGTTAGAGTTGACATGAATGGACTTGCAACAGAATTCCCAAGTGTTTTCTCAGTAAGTTATCACTTTGTTAAGAACTCACAAGAGAATCTGAAACCTGCATTATCACATTTTGGTGCTCATTACCACAGGTTAGAGGTGAGCAAGAAATCTCTTGAGATTCTGGAGTTGACCAGTAGGAACCAAATATGTAGTTCTAATCTAGTTACGTAAAATACGTACCCAATAAGGACAACTATCCTGTGTACTGAGTTACAGCTAAATAATTGTGTACTGGGGGATCCTGGAAAACAGTACGAATAGTTGACCAAATAAAATGGTAAGGAGGAACTAATATAAAGCTATCCTACACAGAAGAAACGGTATATCCCTACCTGAGACTGTAAGCCCTTGGTTCTCACAATGTTCTTATGAGCTGTAGATCAAGTGTGAAAACTGAGGAATGGTAAAATCATGCCGGTTACTTTGGCAACTCAGGTGGCTGCACACGTAATAGTTGGGAATCTTAAGAGAAATTAATAACCATCAGGTTTTGGTGCCTGCCGTGATATCAGGCACACACGAATGAAAGACAGCCCTTGCCTAATACTGAGGAAATACATTCCGACGATAGAGACGTCTAATGAAATCGGTCAGTGGCCTCTTGTATTACCATGAAATGATACTATCCTCCACAGAGTACTCAGATATTTTAAATCTTTATCTCTGACGTTACATTTGGAAATCAGCATATATATGGAGGACATACCCATCTACATATCTATGCGATGTTGAAGGGGAAAAACAGAGCATGCGGGAGGAAAGTCAGGAATGAATCAAGAATATGAATGAGAACTTCAGCTTTGTTTCTGCCCGTCTGCAACACCTCCATGTTTGCTGCGCTTGTCTCGTCTGGTTGGCGTTGGCTTAATCCCCTTGGAAGCAGCAGTAGGGGTAAGTCAGGAGAACTAGCTTTTTGTCCTAGCTCAGCTGATGATGTGTCCTTGGACATGTTTCTCAAGCACACTGAGCCCCAGTTCCCTGGTCCGTAGACTAAAGGGGAAGTACAGTGCGTGATCCCTAGGGAAACTTTCACCTCCGAAATACTATGAATATGCTTAATATCGCCATCAGTCTACATAATGGATTACATTCCTCTCTTGGCAAACAATAGGCCTTGCAGTCTGTGGATCAAAAATAATTCTGTTCTGCAACGTATGCGCAGGGCTTGCAAGAGATGCACCTCATTTAGGTTGTGAGGCAATGTCTTCTGTCACGGCCGTAATTATTGCCTTTAAGTAACTGCATTTTTCTGAGGCAAACGTTGACTGCTTTTCCACTTTTGCTTTTCTTAATTTATTGCTGGCCATCACAAGTAGTCTTCATTTCATTAATAAAAGAACATTACTGCGCATTTTGCCTTTTAGCCCATCCATTATTCATACCACCAAGGAGACGGAACTGAGGATACAGCTGTTGGGGCATTAATCTAAGGAACCCTTCCCCTTGCTCGCCCTCACTCTGTAAGGACTGAGTTACGAGTTGCTTGCCACTCTGGAAATGTTTTGCCTGCTAGTAAAATTAAACTGCCGAATCAATTGAGATATCCACCCTCCTCATTTTATTTGGCTTACTTTTATGCTTGTTATGATTCTGTTTTGTTTCGCTTTAATACCCTTTTGGGGCCACGCCAGGAACTGCACTGAATCTGGACATTACGACAGGGTATTTCTCCCTGAAGTGAAGATTGTTAAAATGGCAAAAGGACATCTCATGGAATGAAACCTAGTCAGCTTCTAAGCTAATTTCTAGGTGTCTCTCTTAAAGTATTCCTTACTTTCTGGGAAGGAGCACCCCCCCCTGGTTCTCCATCATCTTCTTAAACACAGGCTCTTCCTGCTGCTCTTCTTAATAGAATCCCAAGTTGTTCTTGCTCTCTACAATGGGTTTCTGATGGCCTCCCACCAGAGGGTTAAAATTAGAGCCATTTACTGAGCTCAGCCTTCTAGAGGTCAAAATTCATGTGTTTCCTCTGCCCTACAGACCTTGATTTTTTCATAATGGAAGCTAAACTGAGCTGCCATCTTGGTTTTCCTTCATCATCCTAGTAAACTAAAGCACAACCACAACCATAACTAATCTGATGGAAATCTATGAAAATTTAGAATTTACTAAAGGAGGTAAGTTATGGGTAATTCCTTTTTTACAAAAAACTTTTTAGCTTTACTTAAAGTCTTACTCCCAAGTTGCTATAAGTGGAATCCTGTCCTATGTAATTTGATTATCCACACTTTAATTTACTCCAAATCCTTCAAAAACACATTTATCCTCAAAAACACGTTTATCCTTGGGGCACCTGAGTGGCTCAGTATGTTAAGCCTCTGCCTTCGGGCTCAGGTCATGGTCTCAGGGTCCTGGGATCAAGCCCCGCATCGGGCTCTCTGCTCGGCAGGGAGCCTGCTTCCTCCTCTCTCTCTGCCTGCCTCTCTGCCTGCTTGTGATCTCTGTCTGTCAAATAAATAAAATCTTAAAAAAAAAACAAACACGTTTATCCTCAAAATTAAGGTCTTCTATATTAATGGTCACTTGATTATACAGTTCAACTGTTTGTTCATTAATTTAACAGATATTTATTGAGGGTGCCCTATGTGCCAGGCATTCCAGTAAATGGTAGAGATACAGATTTCAACAAGCCCACCAGATGGTATCTTTTAACTTGGAAACATTTTCTCCCTAGGAGTCAAAAATTTTTTTCTGGGAAGGCCAAATAGTTAATAATACTCTAGCCTTTGCAGCACATTCAGTTCTTCAACCCAACTGCTCAACTCTGCCACTGTCTGGGAAAAACAGCGTTAGGCAATTTATAAATGAATGAGTGCGGCTGTGCCCCAATAAAATTTTCTTCACAAAAAAAGGCAGCGGGCTCGACTTGACCCATTGACTATAGTGTGCCAATCTCCGCCCTAGAAGGTTACATTTAAAACTTAGGCTTTCCTAGGATTTTTGGAAGAGACTACCTTAAGTAAAATTAATGCCACAAATCCTCATGAATCCTGTAAGTTCCTCAGCAGTTTCTCCCAATCAGAGCATCAAAAAGTTCATGTTTAAGTTTCATCACAAATGCTTCTACCTGCAGTAAGATCCTCTTGCTCAGGAAAATCTGTCTGCTGTGTGGAGTGGCTGGTTTTCTCATGGAAGTGAGGGAGACCCTGGGAGGGAAGCCATCTTTTCTGAGCACCTCCTTTGGGCTGGGGTCTGTGAAAGCTCGTTGGCACAGGCAGCTCATTTAATTCTCACCACAGATTTGGGAGATCAGTAATACTCTTCTCGTGCATATAGATGAGGAAAGGGAGAATCAGAGAAAACCATGTAACTTGCCTAAGGTCACATGGGTGGGAAGAACCATGGGCTTCCTGGACAGGCACCTGGGCTTCCTGACAGCCAAGTCGCCTACTCTCCTTGCGCTGTGCTGCCATTCTTGACCCTACTTCATTCACTTCACTTTCCAAGACTTTCTGGTTTAAGTATCATGTGGCTGACACGGATTCGAGAACCATCTAACTTTAGCAGGTCGACATGTACACTCTTTCTGGATAAATAACAGTCTGTCAATACTTATGATTAAGTTCCTCTTTCCTACAAGCAGACACCTAATAAAATCTGTAGTACATCAGTGACCATCACTGGGGAACGTTCGGAGTCAAAGTATGGCATGAATAAATACAAAGATGAGGGCAGATATTTTTTTTTTCCTTTAAATCAAAAAGAGGAAAAGAGATTCCTAAGCAAGGTCAAAAATAAATAGGATACCACCAAGTTTCCGATCAATACTGAATCATCGAGGATGTCAGGAGAGGTATAAAATCTCACTTTGGTTCAGAGCCAATCAGTAGGTCTTGGAATGCCATGGCCACTGCTCATTTCAGTAACAAGAAAGTGACATTTTTAAAAGACAGAGAGATGTGGCGGGCATCCTCTCTTAAGGATGGAACTCTCCAACAGTGAGCCACCTGTTTGACGTGGGGAAAGGACGCAGACGTCTCACTCTTCCCAGGCTTCTCTCAGTACCATTCGTGGAACGACAGGGCAAAGCAGTGCCCATCTTTTGAGCCTCTTGGCTTCACTTTTTAACATCAAGGCTGCAAACCCATACCTCCTACTTGCCTGATCCTTTTCTCTGTAATCACAGCGTGGGTGGGTTCTGAAGTTTAAATCTCTGCCTTCTCTTAAGTGTTACCCTCTGTTACAGAGGGAGCCTCGGGTCAGGCGTGGAGTTGGGTGGTTAATCCCTTGCTGGAATAGGGGAATCTGCTCGTCCTTCTGGCAGTGCTCTGACGCTCCCCGGGGAGCACTTTCTCAATGGCAGAGCAAGGCCAAGGCAACGTGCAGTGAAACGACCCGCAAGGCATGCAACTGGCTGTGGGCGGTTGGCTGCCGGCTGAGGCTAGCCTGGGAGCCCTCCTGACACCAGGCTGGGGTTCCACCCTGGTTTTCGTGGGAACTCTTCTTTCAAACCCGCACCAAGCAAGATGCATTTAACTGACCCCATTCCTTTTAACAGCCGAGCATGACAGTGTTTAATAGCCTCGCAAAGACTGCGCACGGCTGCTACCGCTCTGCCTCATTACTCACTGTTTCAGGACGGTGCTTGAATCCAATATGCACATTTTAGTCACGTCATGCCTGGGAACTCAACCACCCTTTTGTCCTAGCTCACCTCCGCGTTTTATCTCATTTAGCATTTTTAGCTTCTGTCTTGTTTTGATATTTGTTTTATTTAATTGGGTTCCCCCGTTCTGGCCGCTGTAGAAGATGCAGGATTCTTCTCCATGTGCTGTTGGCCACGACACCTGCCACAGGGACACCTTCACTAGAGAGAGGCACAAAATCCGTGTGACCACAGCCCCTTTGGATCAGGACGCATCTTCAGGACAGGGGTGGGGGGGAATGTAATGAGATGTAAATGTTTTCCAGCTGCTTGCAGGAAGGCCATGAGGGAGTGGAATGGCCCAGGCAGCTCATTCTTGGGGCAGGGTCCCCTCTGGACTCAAGGAGACAGGAGCAAGGTCTCCTGGAAAAACAGGCCAAGCATGGTGCTGCTCCCTTGGCTACAGCTTGGAAGCAGCAGCTCTCTGTCCAGAGGCAAGAGAACCAAGGAGAAAGAGGAAAATGGATACCCGCCCTTTCTCCACCATCACCAAAAAGCCTATTAAGAGGGACATGACAATTCTGGGCACCCCGAAGAGATGCTTTTTTCCAGCCTATGCCCTGATGTGAGCTGCTTTACAAAAAGGAACCGGGACTCCCAAGTGTTCTGCTCAGAGTAGCGAAAACAGCCATGAGCCCTTGTAAACACAACAATTGGGAGTGGGGATGTTTGCCTGTAATGATTGTTTATGTTGCAAGTTGGCTGCCACCGTGGTTAGACAAATGCTCCCACTTCCGTGGAGATAAAAGGCAAGCATTTGCAATCAGTGAGGAGACTGTGTTCGTTCTGAGGCTAAATGGCATTATAAAACTTCCTAATTAAGCATATATGCCGATGAGTTTTTAGCATCGTTTCTCCAATTTAACTTTACATACTGGGTGTGCTGTTTACTACAGCATTAACTATAAACATTGTTGTTACTGCCCCCAGCTGGAAAACAGAGCAGTTTATGTGTGGAAGAAAAAAGAGATTATCTCCCATCTGCTCCTGCCCATTATTCAAGGATGTGTCATTTTGTCTGCTGATGGGAACCATCACTAGGATCTTAGTCAAATGGCCTTTTTATACTCGGCTACATTTATTAATTATTGTGTTTACTTGGCATTTTGCTCCCACTCTTACTCCCTCACATTGAACAACATCATTTTCTAGCATTTTCTTTTTGAAATTCGATATTTGTATGTGCCATTTTTATTACACAAACATGCACAACTGTAATTAGACATAGCTGATGCATATTTTTAGTTGTAGATCAACTTTACTCATATGTATTTGGCTACTATGCCTGAGGTTAGGAGGCGTACAATTAAAAAAATAAGGGCAGAGCATGGTGTGATTCGATTTATATAAAGTACACAACCAGGCAAAGCTAATTAATGTGGCTAGAGTCCTGGTCCGGGTCAGTGTTTACCCTCAGGGCTATGTGACCCTCCCAGGAGGGCCCTGATAGAGGCGGTGGGGATCTCTGGAGGTGCTAGAAAAGCTCTGTGCCCAATCTGGGTCCCGTTTTTGAGAATTCACTGGAACGTGCATTTGTGGTATCTGCACCCTTCTGAATGCAGATGATCTCTCAGTAAAAAGTAAAAGTCGGAGGGACCCATTTCTATGTTAAAACGTCAAAAAAGAGTCTGCATAAAGGCAAATCGTGATTAATCCCCACCCCGAAAGGTTAAAAATAAAACAAAGTTCTTGCTATACCTATAAAGTTATTTTACTAAAGTAAAGAAAAAGGTTGTGTTGCAACTCTGGCATGTTTATCAATCTAGAAGATACAAACGGGCTCTGTGTAAAACTGATGGTGAAACATTTCATTTATGCTTAGGTGTGTTCTTGCTTTAAACAGATTTGGGAATTATCATGGTTTTAGTATACTGGATGGTTTGTCAAAGTGTGCCCTGTACTGCTTCCTTAAGTCCTTTGTTATGAGTGTAGAAACAAAAATCAGGAATAATTAATTGGGGGTTAAAATTATATATTATATGTGTGAGTGCATATATACACACATGTATAAACACACGCACATATATATTTCTCTTTCTGTAAAATTTAGTAGTCTAACCCATGAAAAACATTAGGTAGCCACTACATTACTGCACGTGGACTCCATCATTTGGGGGAAACAAATACAAAAACCACGGGAGTCTTTCTTTGCAAACACAAAGATGTGGAGCTTTACCAGGAGATCATTTCAGAAACATTAAGATGGAGGAGAAAAGTTCCCTGGGACTTCTCACAGTAAAATTTTCAAATCATCAGAAACCATCCTGCCTGTGGATAACTTAAAGAGACACAAACAATGCCCCTTGAAGGAAATGCCAGGGCAGTTGACTAGAATAGAAAATGATTGGGATAGAATTCTGAACCCAGTTTCAAAAAAAAAAAAAATCAATACCTCCCATACACAGTCCCTTTTGCTTCTGCAGATAAGCCAGCTAAGTAATCTGACAGTTACAAAATATTGAGAAATAAATTCATGCAATAGCTAGTACATAAAGGGATTTCCAGGGGGAGGGAGGGAACAATAAAACGAAAACAAAACAAAACAAGAAGGTGGAGAATTTGAAAACACAAGCTTACCAACACACACAATGCATTCTATAGCTCATTGTACTTGGAGGAGCTTCTACTGCTAACGTGTAAATGCATTGTTTCATCCATCTAGTAAGGTCAAGGTCGGGCTTGATGACTTTAAAATGACAGTATATACTTCTATAGAACGCACACTGAGGCGCCATTGTTCTTCCATTTGTTACAGGACAGAAGAGCACCAGAAATCATGGTTTTAATTAGCAACATCAAGAAAAGGCTTTGGCATTAATGCTAAATATACTGTCCTTTTAACTGTAAGGAAAATTGATACTGAGCATGTGCAATGGAAAGAAAGCTGGCAAATGTCAGTGTGAATAATGGGTGAAAAAAAGGAATGAGGGGGTGTGGCATCTCAATCAAGATTAAAATGAAACCGATAAAGCAGCATATGGACTGGATAACAAATCAAAAGCATGTTTATCCACTGAAGGAACTGGTTAATGGAGACTGCCAGCACGTTGCCATGGAAACACTGACTGTTGAGCTGCACCATCTCATACCTTATCCAATACATTCCTGGTTGTTGGTAGTAGTCCAAAGACCCTGATCTCTTGATGGTAAACCCGTGGTCCAGCTGAGCAGAGAGAAATGGGGGCAACTCAGTGGATCGACATTGTGCTAGAGAATTACGACTCCAGACCAAGCCGTTCTTCACCGACTATACACTGAGATACAGTCACCATGCCTCTTTTGCAGGGTGACTAGCTAATAGCCTAAAATCTGCACATTGAAAATAAAAAGGCAAGAAAAGGCACTAATCCCTCATGAATATCTCAGAGGCCAATTTGTTAGAATAGATCTAATTTGTCAGACAAGGTTTTGAATGCACATTTAATAATGTCCTCTCAATTTCAAAAGATATAAACACCTCTTCATATGCCATAGAATGGAAAATGCGTTACAGTTAAATAAGGTACTGAAATCCGTTTTAGCCACCTAAGAGAAAGCAGATTGGACTCCCTCCTCCCCATCTCACCCCACCAGGCTTAAATCGGAGGGCTTCATGCATATGAAATAAAAGATGAAAAGGACCCTCACAAGACACAACAGTTTGGATTTCTTTAAGAGTTAATCTTCAAAAGCAGAGCTACTCTTAAAGGTGAATCTTAATAAAAAGATATAATATAAAACAGTCAGTCAGTTTTGTCTCTGAAAATATAGAAAAGAAAAGGAAAAAGTTTTCACTGTATATTAAAAATGCGTATGTACAGTTAAGCGCTTATGAACCACAAAAGGTACGGTAAATAGAAGACAGGGTAAGTTCTCAAAGTTGTTCATCCTGGAATAAGATGTCAGCCTTTGGCTACCTAGGAATGAAAGATTCAACCCCCCCAATCGGAAAACAGTCATCATGCTGTAGGCCCACTCCCCCATCCCACCCAGGACAGGATGCACCTCGCACGCTTTTCTTTCGAGAGACGCTCATGAGTGCTTTCAAGTGTGATAACGGTGCCATGCCTGTAGTCCCTACTTCTGAATTCACAAAGGCATTGCAAAAACATGCGGGGGCACCAGGCATTTGAACTAAAAACTGCTTGGAGGGTTTGGTGTTTCGATGATAATAAACTAGGCTATCCCAGTGTTCACAGAAGAACAATGTGAGATTTTAATCCTTAAAAAAAAAAAAAAAAAAAAAGGAGTGCATTTCGTTTCATTTAGGGGGAAAAGAAAAATCCAAGTCCCCTTGCGGTTAGGGAGTCATATATGAAATCCCACGCTTCTATTTTGGTTCGTGGAGTTGGCCACTTGATAACTAGTCCTCTGTTGCCATCTACAGGCAAATTGTCCCATAACAAGGACACACAGGAATGTGCTAGTACGACTGGCTCTCTGGGTAAACTCAGCTTCCCAGAATCACTGTTGTTTGCACACTGATTAGTATGGATTTGTTCAATTAGACGGAAATGCTCCATTTGCATGAGCAAAATGCAAAAGAAGAACTTTAAAGCATTAGGAAAATTATCGGTTAAAATAATAAACAGAATTAAATGAGGAAAAATAAATTGGAACTGACATCTTAGTCATCGGTTCTTCATCAAGCTGAGCAAATCTAATAATGCCTCCCTCCCTTCCTCAGCTCCCAAGAAGTCCACCGTTAAAATGTCATCTCTAATTCCATTTTATGTCTATAAATTGCATTTTAATAACCTTTTGTTTCCCTTTCTCTGTTCTGGGGTGTGTGTGTGTGTGTGTGTGTGTGTGTGTGTGTTTTAATCCCCCAACTACTGGGGAAGGTAGTAAAGGGACAAAGGAGTCTTTCTGAGAGGCAGTGTTGCAGTTTCAAGGACGGCCATGGGTTTCCCCCTAATCACATTCCCTGACCTCAATGTCAGAACACCCTTTCTCCTTTGAGAAGGACTGGATGATCCCAGCCAGCCTCCAGCTGGTAATTACTCTCCTGGTCAACTTAAGGACCTCTTGCAACCTTCATATAAAGTTATCACTTGTCCTTTCTTTGGTCTTAATGATGGAGGGCGTGGAGAGCAGAGAAGGAAAAAATGACAACAGGAACAGAAAACACTGAGGTTCAGAACCATGAGCGCATGCTAAACTGCGCTCATGTCGTAATTTACATCTGTGACTAGATTCTGTTTGTTATGACAGTATCCTCTTTTTCCTTTGTCACTCTAGGAAAGAAAAGGCGCCCTGAATTCCTTTATAAGCACTGCTCATCTCCAGTGGGTAGTTAGATTTCTAACTGAGGAAGGAGAAGTGCCAGTTACAGACTAATGATTTAACTGTTCATTTCCTGAAAATACAAGGTGATGGACACTACATTCTAAAATAGTAGAATTTTTCATTTTAAAGGGTGTATGTAATTTTCATTTTAAAGGGTGTATGTAATTTCCAAGCAATCAGTCCCATAGAGACAGTTTAAAATAAAATACATTATTTGATAGCCTCTGGGGAGAGCATACATGCCCGTGGGACAAAATTCTGTCTGAATGAAATTTATGCTGCACTCAGTTTTTTTCTATATCTATCAATAGAAGTCATTACAAAATTATATTAATTATAGGAATATTCACATAGTGAATTAATAATTATATTGCATTATTAAGTTGCCAAATGGTGTGGACAGAATGCACCATTTGTGAAGATTCCTCCTCTGACCTACCACTTATATTCTGCCTTACAGCAGAATATCATTCTTTTGCAGATAAAGCTTAGTTTGAATTGGAATACAGTTGACTCTTGACCAATGAGAGGGTTAGGGATGCTGACGCCCAGCACATGGAAATCCATGTATAAATTTTGACCTCCGAAAACTTAACTACTAAGAGCCTATTGCTAACCAGAGGAAACTTTACTGATAACATAAACAGTCGATTAACACATATTTTGGATATGTATTACAAACTGTATAAATAAAGTAAGCTGGAGAAAAGAACATGTCATTAAGAAAATCGTAAGAGAAAACACACTTACAGTCCTGTATTTATTTACTTTAAAAAAGTCCATGTCTAAGTGGACCTGCACAGTGCAAACCCGTGCTGTTCAAGGGTCAACTGTATTATTCAATGCCAGGGCTCCTTTCTCTTGTGGTGGTCCCCTGAGACTTAGTCTTTCCCCTGTAAGAATGGGAAAACTGCTGTGGATTATCAGCTGACTTAACCAAGGCTATTCTGGAAGTTAATCACAAAGGCAGCCAAACTGGCCAACTTCTGATCCCCAGCCCCTCCCTGCCACTGGCGACCTCTCCCAGCTTCTAATGGAGGGTGTGGACATTTATGAGAGAGAAACATTCTGGACAGAGTGCATGGCAGGCCAGAGTCTTTCGAAACAACCCCTGAAATTTACAGTTGTGCTCTTTCAAGCTTGAAACACCAACAATACTAATTAACATGTGAATCGTGATTTAGAGTGGACAAGGCATTTTTCCAGGTATTTCCCCAAATAGTTAATTATTTTGAGTCTCAGTTAAGTTGATACTTTTTTTTTTTACATTTGTAGTGAATAAAGAAGATTTAATACACACATAACTAATGCATAATCAGGCCTACACCATGCATTTTGCAATATATAAGAATACTGCTAGTTTTTACAGTTTCCATGGGAACATGTTAGTGATGAACGGAGGAACTGATAATGGAATTGTATTCAAAATGGTCCAATCATGATAGTTAGGGGGGAAAAAATCCATAGACCTTGATCTTTAAATACTAGTTGGAGTTTTTTGGAGATCTACTTAGATAAAGTTTTAATAAACCGCATGGATTAGGTTTTGGAATTTATCCCAGTTTGATTAAAGTAGGATTTCTCCTCAAATCTGTGGTGTCTATCCCTGGGAAAATTGCCCTGAAGTTCCTACCCTTAGTCATTATAAGACTCCCAGAATACTGTGAACAAACCATTACTGAGCAACCAAGGCAAACTTAACCAGAGACTAATTAAAATAAAAGACCAAGAAAAACAGAAACAAAAAAACCAAAATGACAGAGGTGGAAAAGCACCCTTCTTACAGCCGTAAGCCCTCAGCGGGAGCAGGAAAGCAGTCCTTTTCATGGACAAGCGTGCTGGCAGTCCATTCCAAAAGCAAATTGTGGAATCGAACATTTTGGAATAGACTTATATCTTGAATGAATGATGAAAACAGAGTGTAGAAGGTCTGATTTCGTAGAGAATTGCCATGAGATTATTACTTCCCCAAATTACTGACTGAATATTAGCCGAGAACAAAGAACGCTGACATCTAGAAGGACATGAAGGACAATGTACTTCTACACTGGATTTCCTTAGAACAAACTAGAGAGAGAGGGAAGGAAGAACGACTTTCAATTTTAAACCCTTAGCAGCACTGAGGAGCATCCGAAAGCCTACATTCGATTTAACACCGTGAGTGGGCTCAGGAGCCAGTTACTCACTCGTAACTCCAAACACGGAATGCAAACAGTACCAGAAAGTGTATGCGTACATTTGTGCCACCTGCAAATTCTGGAAACTCCTATCAGATAGTAACCCAGCTCCGGAATGGATTGGATCGAATATGTCACCTATTTACCTTTCGTTTATCTGCAGCTCTTGTACAACCAAAAAAGAAAAAGAGGAAGGGGATAAAACACCCGAAAAAGTGGTAAAACATTCAGTATTGCTCCTGAGCACAAGATACTCTTTTGTAGCATATATACTTTTTAAAATTCGACATTGCAGTGTCTAACTCTTTGTCGAGAAAAGAAAAACAGCCCAAGTGATTTCACATGGAATATGCTGTTCAAATTTACATACTCTGAAAAAAGAGGAAATTATTAAAAACTCAAGTAATCTGGGACTTGAATATATTTACTCTAGAATATGACACCAGGAAGTATGAGGTTTCATTATTTCTCTGCCCAATTTAATCTTTGCCTAGAGCTGCTATCAAATTGCATATAGTGTATGTCTGCATGTATAGAACAGGAAAAAAAAAAAAATCCTTGTGCAGCCACATCAATAAAATGGTAAATGGTAAAAGACTTTCGACTTTAAAAACAGAAATTTCTAAGGAGCAAGACACCGTTTTTTTCTTTGGGTGTTCGCAGCAGCTCAGTCTCACTGAAAATCTTATGTGTAAGCCTTCTGCTAATGTTTTGGCTTTCATTTGGGTTTTTGCATGAACAAAGATCTTTAGTGTTCCAATCTCTCTCTGCAGTGTCGTCTCTCTTGGCTTCCCTCTCCCTCCAGGTTCTGGCAAAAGGACACTAGGAACTCTTTTTCTCCGAGCCCCAAAGTTTGCATTGGCACAGAGTCCACTGTGGGGGAGGTTTTCAGCTTTAAAAAATAAATCATGAGATTAATATATACTGCAAGACACCCTGGAGGTGTTGGATAATGAGATGACTACTAGGGAAATGTTCGGCAAAAACACATCATATATAGAAGCCCCAAACCTCCCCCAGCGCGTTCAGTGGTCGAACTGTCTAAAGAAATGACCCATTCTGCTGTCTCTGGGTGGAATCTCCTGAGTAATGCCTGTCTCTTAGGTGGATGGCTTTTAAAAAGTCATAGGTGGATATTTCAGATGCTTACTGCTATGACAGAAACTCCAGCTGCCGTGCTGTTCGGCTTGGGGCCTGTGTTGAAATGCTTCTTTATCTTTCCAGCTACTGACAGCTGATGTTCATTTTCAGGGAGGCCGTCATCCTGGAAAAAAAAAAGAAAAGAAAAAAAGAAAGAAATGAAAAAAAAGGAGAAAAGGGAGGAAAAAATGAGATAAATGGAAAATGAGGCCAAGATCTTCTAGTACCAAGTAGGGATCCTGGAATTCCTAAGATCTCAGAAATAAAGGAACCAGTGTCTTCTCATTAAACATCATTGTTGGAAGTAGGGCTCTGAGGTCTCGTGCATTTCCACATTTGCCCTAAAATTAATTTGCTGTGTCCTCTGACTCCCAGAGTTCTGTCCCTAAATAAAAGTTGTTATTTCTGTGTTTGGTTTCTAATAAAATTGATTTCAGCCAGGGCTCTCTAGGGACATATGCCAAAGGGCAAGTTAAATCTGAAAAACCAAAAGAAAAAAAAAATCAATGTTAACATCTTCTTTTTTTTTTCCTGAACCAAGAGTTTTATCCTCTTAGCCCATCATTCAGGCCCCGACACGAGGCAACTGACAGTCCTGGGCTCATGCAAGCGCCTGTAAATAAACTCGGGCTGGTTCCACGGGTCCTCAATCGACCATTCTATCATCCCAGACAACCTTCCAGGCAAACAGTTCCTCCCTAAGTTTCCAATCCTCCTTACTGCCCTCAAATCATCTGTTATTTTGACGTATTTCACATTGAGGCTCATTTTAACGAAGGCTTCTGCTCTCCGCCGGCACCGTCTATGATGGAGGCTGGAAAGATTGCTCCCCTCTGCTAAATACTATGAGGACAACAATAACCAGAGCCGTAAGTGCGAGCTGCCACACCACTCATGGTGGAAAGGCTGCCCAACCCTGAAGACAGAGACTGCGTTCTGTTCACTACAGACCCCTCGGCTCTTTGCACGGTGCTTAGAAGACGGTAGATGCTTAAGACATATTTGCAGAATAAATAAATGAAGGGATAATAAAGTGTTTGTTACTATCTGTTAAAACCAAAATTCCTGGCAAGACTTCAATGCCATTCATCATTTTCCTTCTCTTTTTTCCCTTCCATCATTTTGCATGTTATTTCTTGGCTCCACCCAGGAAAATAAATGGCTGTGTCCCTAGCATAACACACTCGTTCTGCTACGTAACCTAGCCTTCCCTTCTCTCAGCATTTGGCTATTCGTGCCTTCAGGTGCTGTGAACGTGGACCAGGGGCTGCAGGAAGTGGTGGGGAGAGACGGTGAGCAAAAAGAGGCATGGGCTTTGCTCTTTTTTTTTTTTTTAAAGATTTTACTTATTTATTTGACACACAGAGAGAGTGAGAGAGAGATCACAAGTAGGCAGAGAGTCAGGCAGAGAGAGAGGGGGAAGCAGGCTCTGTGCTGAGCAGAGAGCCCGATGCGGGGCTCGATCCCAGGACCCTGAGATCATGACCTGAGCCAAAGGCAGAGGCTTTAACCCACTGAGCCACACAGGTGCCCCATGGGCTTTGCTCTTATGGACTCTACGGCCTCTCCAAATCACCTGTTCCAAAATATTTTTCCCCAAAAAGGCATAATTCAGTAGAATAGTTCTTCTGTAAACTCCTAATCGTTTTTCATTATATGTATTTGCACTCTTTACACTCTTTCCGGTGTTAAGTGATTTCGTATATATATAACATATAAATAAATGTATAGAGAGAGTTTAGGGATACACACACACACACACATGATATAGCATCAACTCTGAACTCCTGTTCTTTTGTATCACATCTTCCACATTTTCTGTAATGTTTAATATAAGCCCTTGGTTCAGTGCCCTGCTCACAGTGGATCTGAACTTGTGATATTCTTGGACTGATTTGTTAATGGCTAAGAGAAGGAACCATTATTAGGCTTATCAAGTCACATCTGAAATCAAATCTGGAAGAAGGATGCTTTCCAGGAATTGCAGAGTGATTTCAGAATTTTAAAAAAATCTGTATTGCGAAAAGAGTCAGAAATAAAGTGAAGGTCAATTAGGGTAACAGTGGGATAATACTTGGGGAGGGAATGTTAAGGGACATATGAAGTACTTACTCTGTCCCGGGCTATGCCGGGGATGGCAGCGGATGGGAGAAAAATGGTCTCTGCCCATCAGAACCTTGCGGGCTAACTGAGAGACAAAGTATTTACACACACGATCCAATAATAAAGCCGATCAACAATTTAAGAAAGAGCTGTCGTAAGGCTTGGAGCCTTGTGGCTGAGCTATGAACAAGGAAGGACTTCAGAGGAGAGAGGATGTATTTTTAGTTGCAAACAGAGCGGACCTGAGGAGGACTCCGCGATTCAGCCCGGTCCTTAAAGAGGAAGAGCCACTGAGGCTTGGAGACGAGAGAACTGCTGTTTCGGTGCACAGATGCGAGTGGGAAACCTCAGGGCCTGTTTGCCAAATAGTGAGTTAACCAGTTTAGCTGTGGTTAAGAGGATAAGAATGGAGAAAGCTGGGAAAAAAAAAAAAAAAAAAACAACGAAAAAACAGGAAAAGACTGGCCACAAAGGACTACCAGAAAGATCCAGAAATAGAAGCCTTAGTCTCCATTAGGGAGAAAAACAATGCTTTTTAATAAGCAGGAAGTATAGAGGACTAACTACCCTTAACTCACGAAGAATTAGAATTATGCGATCCAGAGCTTTAAACACAAGGGTGAAATGTTTTTTTTAATGGTGGAGGAAACAATAGGCCGCTGGAACCTAAATTAGAATTTTAGAAGCACCAAAACATTGGACGAGGGATGAAATGATGGCCTTTACTTAGTCTTCCAAATATTAGTGTCATGTATCTGGCACAGGTTGGGGCTCTGTCTAAGGACAAGGGAGCAGCTTGAGACTGGGGTTCCCGATTGGGCCTCACCCCCAAGATTATACCTGTATGTGTAATCATCTCTTAATAGACTTTTAGGCTAGCTAGGGCAGTGATTTGTATGAGGTTTAGATGATCAACAAATGTGAAAGACATCATTGGGAAGTAGGCTGAAGGAAGGTTTTTCTCTTTAGGACAATACCACTTTGAGCATATTTGCTGTCTCGGGATCAGAAGCTGCTGGAAAGGAAGAGCTGAAAGACAAGAGATGGGCTAATCCAAGTGAGGGGTAGGGAGGTAAGGGAAATGAAGCTGTTTGTCCTGGGGAGGTGCAGGTTTAGCTGAGGCACCATGAAGTAAGGAGGGAAAAGGGAAGGCCCGAGTTTGAAGGTGGAGTGGGGCAAAGATAAAAGAGAAAGCCAGGGAGAGGAAGGGGACACGGGAGTTAACTGCTGTGTGGTCCCGGGCAAGCGATTCACACGTATAAGCCCCTGACGTCTCAGATGATCCTCTATGATGATATGCATTATTAGGACCATTTCGAAGATGAGCACACTGAGGCCTAGCAAAGTTAAGTTAATTTGCTCAAAGTCACACAGCTAGAAAGTGGTTGAGTCAGGACTGAAGCGGATCTGAAAGTATCCTTTCCGCAGCCCCACACGGAAATCACACTCAGAGCACTCATTCAGAGTATGGGTTACAGAAGGGCTCCGTAAGAGTTAAATGGTAGGATTTGAGGAGTCATCTTTCCCATGACGAAAGTGGTACGATGGTAAGGAGAAAGAAGGATCGCCCTAGAGACTGAAAAAAACCAGAGACTATCCGGACAGGCCTCAGTGGAGCCCGGGGAAGCGTTTGCATGGTGGTCAGTAAACGGGAGGCTGAGCGCTTCAGACGGCCCAGAGGAATGCAGTTGACTTTGAGGTCAAGGAGAAGACTGGGTGTTCGTGAAGCCAAAATGTGGCAATGTGACACACACTGGCCCGGCTCTTGAATCCTCCGTGGAGCAAGCAGCCCCAGAAGGCCTGGCTGACCCTGGGTGACATGAAATTGCACTGGGTCACAGCGTGGTCCTATGAGCCATGCAGGCTATGAAGACCAGGCTCGGCGCAAACAGAGAGAGAATAAACACAAGAAATTCCGTAGGAACAGCCCCATCCTGACTTACTGAGAGCGGTTCCTCCCCTGCTCACAGTCCCACCATGGCCTCACTTCCCCATCAGCGCTGCCATCCCAGCCAGAACTTTCCTCTACCTGCCTTTTCTTCCCCTGCCAGTTCCTGAGCTAAGAGTCTGCTTCCTCACCACCTTCGGAATGGACTTTGTTATTATTTCCCAGCTCTGTCCTGGTCCTGATCTCCTGTCAAGACTCTTAGCAACTCTTTTAGATATTGGGTCCTGAGGGTTCAGACCTCCAGCTTTAAATTCTAGTGAAGGTTTCAGCTTCCCTTGGGTTATTAGTTCATGTTGAAGCAATGAAAGTCTTGAAACAACCCTCGCAAGTTGTCAGAGATGCTTCTGACTTCATAAATCTTAAAGCATTTCAGGGTCCCCCCCCAATGAAGTAAGTGATTCAGAGAAGGTAGAGAGGGTGTGTGAGCATGGGCACGGGTACATGTACGTGCACGCACACACACACACACACCCGTCACAGCAACTAAAAGTCTGCAGAGCTTCTATATCAATTTTGAAGGCTTTGAGCATAATTGGATTAAAGACATAAACAACTGGCTTTGCAGGGACCTAATCTGTACCTGAAGCATACAGACGGATGATGGAGATTTAGCTAACTTACTGTCTTGCATCAATAAAATAAATAGGGCCATTAAAAACATACATTTTTATATATACATCTTTATCACCGCTATTCTGAATAGATTGTGTGCCAAAAATGTGCTATGAATTTTCTAAACGTGACAAACCTGGCAGTATGTTACAAATAGTTATAGTATTATTACCATACGTTCTGGTATGTAGTTTCTGGGAGTAGTTTCTGAAGTTTGACATGGGCTGGTTGTGGTTTGAGGTTAGTGGTTTTTGATTTAGAAATTCCCATCTACCACTTGGCAGAGCATTGCAACTGACAAGAATGAAATTAGTTTGCAAAATGGAAAATGAACTCTCACAGCTGTCTGTAGGAGACCTAGCCTCCTGGTCTCCATTTCTGCAGCGGATGTTGGGGAGCAGCTGTGGGGAGAGGTGCGGGGGCTTGGATGTGAAGTCACTCAGTGCAGTGAATTCCCCTCTTTCCTCAGGGAAACCATTCCAGGGGTCACGCTTTAGAAAAACCCTCCTCCCCTCGTGGATTTTTGTTTTCGACTCATGGATCTCATTTGCAGTCAATTCATTACCAGACTCCATTATTAGTAATATCTGTGAATTTATGAGAAGTACGGCAGTCTTGAGACGTTTACTACCAGACTATCCTGATCTAGTTTTAGATAATCTCAGGTACATCAGAGTACTCCTGAATGGCGGCTCCATCCCGCATCCCAGGGTTTGGCCTCTTGACTTGCTAACCATCTCCAGCTGCACAGCACCCAGCACCTCTGACTCAGTTCAGCATCAGTTCAGAGGGGCCGGGGCATCCTCTCTGTCTATACCTGACACCACACTGGAGGAGAAAATGTGAAGTAAATCGAGATCTAGCTTGGAGAAGGGAGAGGGTAAGATGCCCAAATGGAAGGTGGATTTCCATGTCATCGTTTCTAATTTATGACTGTAAATAGCTGGTTTTATTTTATTACAGTATCACTGGGGGCTCTCTTAATTTCTAACAAATTCTGCCAGCCCAAGATGAATGCATATAAATTTTGTGTGGGGAGAGTTGCTTTTAGTTAGCACGGAGTATGTCTGTAGATTATCCAGCCTCTTATAATTTTTTCTTCTTCTTCTTCTTCTTCCTCTCTTTATTCTTTTTTAATATCTTGGCTTAGTAGTTTGTTTGTTTGTTTATTTATAGTACTATCTTCTTAAAAAGAGTGGGCAGGTGAGATAAATGAAGAAAAATAAAATTTAAAGGCCAGGAAGGTGATAGGAAGTCTTGAATTGGCTAAATACCTACACTTGACTTAAACCCATTTTTTCCAGTAGGACAGAGGTTCTCAAACTCGGTTTCACCTTAATAATCACCTGAGAGCTCTTAAAATTCCTGCCGCCTGCTCAGATGCCAGGCCAGAATTAAATCAGAATCTCTAGAGGCAAACCCAGGCATCAGACCTTGTGCTAGAAACTCCACTGAGCTTTATGCCGGAGACTTCTCTAAGGTTGTTTCCTCATCAATAAAACCAGGAAAATAACTGGAGGTAAAACATAAACCCATAGAATTGCAGCATTGAGATGGACCTTTACCCTCATATCGGGAGAATAACATGGGATAAAGTGGGTTAACACTTTGAAAACAAAAATGCAATAATAGTAATATATCTGGATTATTACAATGATGATAATTTAATCCTATTTATAAATGAGAATTTGGGGAGGGCAGGTCAATTATGTTTAGAAACTTCTCACTAACCTATGATTTTTATCAACAAATTATCATTTCAGGGAAAGTGACCCAACCTTCTCCCCAATCCCTGGAAGGATCAAGATGTATTAATGCTTACTTCAGTCTCCTATGTGCCTAAAATCTGTGGTTCCCCACTAGATGAGTGCTAAGGTAAATCAGCTTAAGCCAGGACAATCCCCGTTGATATTCTGTAGTCACAGTAAAGGAAACAGCTGTGATACTAAAGAAGACAACAGATAACGTACACATTATCTACATGGAGCTGAGGGTACACTAATGGAATTTTGGGGGCTAGGATGAGAAGGTTCTCCTTCTTAATCAAATTTCTCTTATGCCAACATCCATCACAATTTGCATTTCATCAGCACATAGCAACAGATGACAGAGTTGTTGCCTCGCTCAGACCCAAATTCCCCAAATATTTATCAAGTACCTACACAGTACTAGTGCTTAAAGACTGTCTTCTCAGACCCTTCAAATATATATTCCTTTCTCCAACCTCGTAACAACCTAAGAGACTGATTCTATTATCTTGGGTTCACAGACACAAAAATGGGTTCAAAGGAGTGAAATGACTGTTCCAAGGTTACAACAGGAGGGTGAGCTGCTGCTCCTTCTGGAAGCCCACGTTCCACTCCTAGCACCTGGCTGCACACTGATGCTCCCTTTGTTCAGCTGGTTTGTTAGAACAATCCACCAAGATGCCTTGAGGACTCATGGATCTTCCAATAACAGAGCAGAGGGGTGCCTGGGTGGCTCAGTTGGTTAAGTGACTGCCTTCAGTTTAGGTCATGATCCTGGAGTCCCGGGATCGAGTTCCGCATCGGGCTCCCTGCTCAGCAGGGAGTCTGCTTCTCCCTCTGACCCTCTCTTCCCTCTCATTCTCTCTCAAGTAAATAAAATCTTAAAACAAACAAAAAAACCCACACACAAAAAAAACAAAAACAAAAACCAAAAAACAGAGCAGCAGCCCAGAACACCAAGGTGCACAGTGGGATTCCCAGGCAGGATGAATGGAAAAATGAACCTAGAGTGAGGTTTAAACAAGTGACTTTGGCTGACTAGATTTTCTGATTCTATTGGTCTACTCTCTGTTTCATAAGAGACTGCCTTTTCAATTCCAAGGGCAGCAAGTGAAAAGGTCACTGTATAAGCAACAGAGAAAATTAGGACAAATGAGAGTACAGGAAATGCTTTCTGACGATTTCCTCAGGGCTCAGATAATTATTATTACCTCTTCCCCCTGAGGTAGACTTCTCTGCGGTGATCAGATATAATTTGATAGCCAAATGCAAAATGTCTTGTTAAATGGACTTCCGTTTAAATGCCTAATCTATTTATTTTGATTGCTTGGTTGTTCATTTGTTGCACTTGGAGATCTTGATAAATGCTAAATGCTGGTTGTGAAAGCTTATATATGGTTTTTCATTTATGTTTTGAGACAATAATCATTTTTCTGATTTAGTTACCACAAATACAATTTCAAAAGTTAAGCAATCATTTCATACATTTCGGGGTTTTTTAGCTTTTTTTTTTTTTAAGTTTCTGCTAACTTCAGTATTTTTCTCCCTCAGAATCTAAGGTCTGTTAGAATGATATAAAGGGTACTTTTTAGTTTTAAATCTCCTAGATAATTCCTTAAATGTTATCCTCACTTCTAAGAAATGTCTGTAGGGGGGGGGAAGAAATGTCTTTAGGGAATCGGAGAGGGAAAACTAAAATGACAGCAGAAGTCCTGTTTTAGAGGGAGTGGTAGACCCTAATTACCAGCAAAGTGGGACCATGTGTAAAAATGTGTACAAAGCAGGCTGAGAAGCCAGAAAGTTATGCTGAGACATGTACATGCTGCTTTAGGAAAAGGAGCAACCTAGTTTTTCAAAGGTATAGCTGAAAGTCTTCCTAATTTTTTCTTTATCCCATGGAATTGGGATATATATGGATATAGGCTCATTTGGTTTGGAATCAGGGTAAGGCTGTTTCGCATTGCATTCTGGCCCCCTTGAATATATAGACAAATTTGCTCACATCCACAAAGTTATCTTAAAACAAATATGTATATACTGCCAGAGATCCTCTGCGGGACACCTACTTCCCGGCCTCCTTCAGGTTGGGACTGTGGCATCTCCTTCTCCAGGAAATCCTTTATAGCACTGCTCTCCCCACCCAGAGGCTGGCTGGGGTAGCCTTCCCCAACTCTCAACCCCCACCCCTGTTGTCCTGTGACTGTCTGGTTGAATCAGGGCTTCTAGAGGGCAGGCCTGCCAGTGGTCCTCTGAAGAAAATGTATTTAAAGGGGCACCTGGGTGGCTCAGTCGGTTAAGTGTCTGTCTTTGGCTCACGTCGTGATCCCAGGGTCCTGGGGTCCAAATTGGGCTCCCTGCTCAGCGGGGAACCTGTTTCTCCCTCTTCCTGCTGCTCCCTCCGCTTGTACCCTCTCCCTCTCTATCTCTCTCTCACAAATAAATTTATAAAATCTTCAAAAAAAGAAAATGTATTTAAAAATCTAAAATGGCTATTTGCAGTCTGTGAAATCTCTTTTCCCAGTGGCGCTTTGTGAGCCTTCAAAGGCCATGTTTCAGATTCAGATTTTCTGGCTTATTCTGTGGGATCATAGTCCCACTGTTATTAGTGCTATCATGCAATTTGACAATTTGTAGATCATGGGCTTTTAATTAGCATGTAGATCAATCAGAATCAACTGCTTCCACCAACAAAGGCAGCAGCTGACCTGTGCCTCTTCCTCTCTGTAAATCTAAGGGAAAGGTGCCATCACCTAGGTAAGTTCCTTTGAAGATGTTGCTAACTTGTATGAACAATCATTATAATGATACAATAAATACATGCATTCTTTTCCAATATTCATGGTACTTTCATGTATAACAAAGGATGGGTAGGTATAATGTGGTACATAGGACTTGAAAGCAAATAGGCTTGGAGTGAGGAGACCTGGCTGCAAATTTTGGCTCAATCATAAATTTTGCTACTTCGAGCAAGTCACTTACCATAGACTTAGGCTCCACATCTGTAAAATGCATACAGTAATACCCACTCTGCCTATCCTGTAGGTTTATTATTAGGCTTACCTGAGATGCTTCCTAACTTTGCCCATTTCATAGACGAGGATAACTTTTGTTTAGCACCCTGAGGTAAATGCAAAGGTTCTGAGGTTGGAGGTGATCACTTCTAGATTCTAGCTGCCCTACCTGACTATCCCAAGGGAAAAGGGGATTGATAGCTTTATACATTTGTTTACTAATCGGGAAGCTCTGCTCTATGAAAATATTTAAAACAAACCTTAGTTGTGTGTCTATACACACATTCAACATTTATAAATATTCTCCTGTTTTTACTTCTCTACGTATAAAATGCTGGGTTAGAGCTGTCCTACAACCCAGCAATCACACTACTGGGTATTTACCCCAAAGATACAAACATAGTGATCTGAAGGTGCATCTGTACCCCCAATGTTTATAGCAGCACTGTCCACAATAGCCGAACTATGGAAAGAGCCCAGATGTCCATCAAAAGAGGAATGGATAAAGAAGATATGGTGTGTATATATATATATATATATATCTACAACGGAATATTACACAGCCATCAAAAAGTGAAATCTTGCCGTTTGCAACGATGTGGGTGGAAGCAGAAGGTATTATGCTGAGCAAAATAAGCCAATCAGTGAAAGGCAATTATCATATGATCGCACTGAAATGTGGAATTTAAGAAAAAAGGCAGAGGATCATAGAGAAAGAGAGGAAAAAATGAAACAAGACAAAACCAGAGAGGGAGACAAACCAGAAGAAACTCTTAATCTCAGGAAACAAACAGGGTTGCTGGAAGGGAGGGAGTGGCTGGGTGATGGACACTGGGGAGGGTATGTGCTATGGTGATTGCTGTGTATTGTGTAAGACTAATGAATCACAGACCTTACCCCTGAAGCAAATAATACATCATATGTTAATAATAATTTAAAAACAACAAAAAATAAATAAAATAAAGTGCTAGAATCTTGGACCATGGCCATGGCATGTCAGAACATGAACAAGATCCTACACTCTTGTCACCTTGGATGTAGTCTGTCTCAACACTGTGCTTTCAATCATACCTTATCCTTAAAATTAGTGATTTGGGGAAAAAAAAACCTTACTTAACTAATCACTATGGTGATAATTTAGAGAAGTGGGATGTTTTGTTGCCTTCAACTCACAGCCAGATTACTTGAAGCTGTAGGAAGGCTGGCAAAATCTCTATCTGAGAGCTAAGCACGTTATACTTGTCCCTGTCTGTGCTCATGTCCATCTCTCTAGAAGTGCATCTCTGTCTGTCTTCTACTCTGGAGGTAAGAACCATTAACCTAATGCTAGAGCTTCCACGTGTCCGTGAGGGTTACAGTAGGACCTAGATTATCCAGTTGTTGGGAAGAACACGATGTTAACATATGTGAGGGGCTTAGAAGAGTCCTGGGCAGACTTTGTCAGTGAAGCGCTCTTTGCATATTTATTAGGATTCAAACCCTGATCAGTCCGTTTTGGAGAGACAGAGGGACAACATACAATGACTGTGCTCTGGGGAATTCTTTCATAAAGAATTTCATATTGTTAGACTCTACCACTCAAATGGCAGCAGCAGCAGCATCTGGGAGCTTTTAGAAATTCAGAGCCTCACATCTACGACATCAGAATCTGCATTTTAACAAGACCCCCCCGGTGACTCGTGAGTGCATTCCAGACTGAGTAGTGCTGCACTGGAGTACTCCAAGCCTCTTGGGGAACCCTTGGGTCAACGGTATTTTTAGTAGGCATCATGCAAAAGCAGGACTGACTCAGAAAATCTGCTGCTGTTGCTGCATTCGGAATGTAGCTTGGAGGCAGGGGGGCTGTCCATGTGCGTGCGCCTCCCCAGTCGGAAAGCAGCCCCTTCTGCATCAAAAGGCTATGTGCAAGGGACCGCGAGAGCATCCGTCAGCACGGACTCAGAGGAGCAAGTCTGAGATGCCGTCACTGTTCCAGCATGTTTGCGGGGGGGGGTGGTGGTGCGGAATAAATACGAACACAGCACTTTACAAAGGAGGCGATATCATTAGGAAATGGGTGGTTTTAGAAAGGAACATTAGAAGTGTGCATGGGGAAAGGAGGAAGTCACTTACGTTAACCCAGGGGTGCTCCAAGACCTGCACAGCTGAAAATCGCTGATCGACATCGACCAACAGCATCATGGTGATGAGCTCCTGTGGAAGGGAACATTTGATTCCATTTGTCTCATTTTTATGGCAAAACTCTGAGCATTTTCCTACGCCGAAGTTCTCTTTTAGTTTAGAAAAGCTCTACGTTTTAAATATATCAACTCAGCTTACCCACAGGAATCTAACACCCTTAGAAGTTAAAGAAAAGGTCAATACTTAGAATTATAAACATATGGTGAGAAAAAAAAGAAAGATTAGAATAAATTTCACTGAAGTGCATTTAGTAGAGAAGAAATAAATTAAACAAGTTAAAGGATTAATATTCCTTTGTCTAGAATTTCGTACTTTAACGGAGATTTCTAGGTTAGCTTAATACAGAAATCTGTTAACATTGCTTCAAAAATTTCCACATCAATCAATACCAATAAAATGGAACTATTAAGGGGCAAATGATTTAATGGTTTGGAAATTAATGAGACTTCCTCATGAGTTCAAAATGATTTGAACCAGGAAAGCACAGCTTGAGTTTTAATGATGAGTCTGTCACACACTTGTCCACTTTGGAAGAGAAGTTCCCGTGTAACAAAATGGTTAGATATGTGTTATCCAGGTCCTTACAGTCATGGGGTCTGACTACCATTCTGTGATGAGGATGATTTATTTTCACTGATGTAGAGATTCTACCATAAAGTTCTCATTATGTTCTTTTCCTGCTTCAGGCTCCTCTGTGCAAGAAGGCATTCATTCATTTTCCAACATGGGCCAGGACTTATTCAAGCAATGAGCTGGTGTGATGCCCTTTGCAGATGGCATGGGGATGTGGGAGATGGTCCTATCTGTCAATGACTTGGAGCCCTCGTTTATGGAGTGAAGGCACTGAGAGGTAGAAAGGTTTCTGAAGAGACTGCTCACAGGCAGAAATACCTCTACCCCCACAGAAAAAGTCAGGTTTTGAACTGAACTCACACTCAGGACACAGAGAAAGGTAAGGCTTATACACTGAATAATCAAAAGTCAATTATTTATCAACATCCCTTTGTTAAAAATTTAAGTCAATGCTTGGAGACATTAAGGAGTCAATTAAAAGGTTTTCTTTTTTATCTCGAGTTCTACCAATGTCTCCACGTAAGATTTTTGCAGTTTTCTTAGAGGCTGATCTCCTATTCATTCATTTTAATACATGTTAAGCATGTATACATACTGGCTAAGCACTAGTTATACTGGTCACTACATCGGGGTTGATGATACAGCAATAAACAAAACACACAAAAATCCTTGTCTTGATGAAATTTGTGTTCTAGTGAGGGAAAACTAGGAAATAAATGACATAAGTAAGAGTATACACCTACCTATATCTACCTGTCCAGAAAATAAACAGATAGAGAAAGGTAGGTAGATGGTATACCAGAAGGACACATGGGTGTAAGGGCTACCAGAGAAAAACAGAGCAGATGAGGAACATTAGGCAAACTAGGTAGATTAAAAATGCATCTGAAAACAGAGTGGTCTGGGATAGCTTCCCTGAGAGGATGACATTGAGTTGAGACCCAAAAGAGGTAAAGCCACAAGCAACATCAAAATTTAAGGTTGGCTGGTATGGCAAGACACAGTGTAACTGGAGTGAGAACAGGAAGCAATGAAGCCAGAAAACAGAGATGCTTGGTAAGTTCGGATGGCGACAAACAGATGACTGATGACCGTGGACTCCTGGCAAACCCAGTAATTAAACAAAAATGGACAGAAATTTTATCTACAACATCATTAGGTATAACTGCATTCAGACAGACAGGGTCTCGGGAAAAAGAAAGGCACTGGAAACCTACCTTCGCCGAATCAGAAACGTTATCCCAGTATGGAGAGGGAAAGTCCACTTGCCCCATCAAAATCTGATCGAAAAGCACCTCCTGGTCATCACCGCTTCTGTTTACATGAACCACAACAAGGAAAAACACAGCACTAAAATGTTAACCCAGGGCATGTCTCTCCACTCTTCTGCATTCGAGCCCTTCCTTTCCCCGTAAGTGTGTAGAATGTGTGTTTTTAAGCTATTCAAAATGTCAATATGGAACTGTTTTGGACAAGGAAAGAATGAGTTTTTAAATTCTATGAGGGAGATTTATGGAAGGCATGTAAATGAGTGTGTACAACACAGAAAAAATAACAGGCACTGGAAGTCAGGTTCTTCCATCCACTTCCTGCTTCAGGCTCTTTTGTGCAAGAAGGCAGAATGGATCACTCAGAGAGTACAGAAATGCTTTGTTGGTGCTGAATAAAAGATGACTGCCCATACCCACGGAACGGAGGGAAACCGCACAGCAGGATGTAAGTGATTACACCAGCTGCCCAGATGTCCACCTTGAGGCCATATCTGCAAAAGTAAGTGACGTTAGAGTTAGCACAAGTCAAGCCGGGACAAATTATGGGGCACTGGCAAAATAGATGACTCTACTATTCTAAATCAAAAACCAAACTCAACAAAATTTAAAACCCAACAACAAACACTAAATGAAAACCCACCAGCTAAACAGAATTCAAGGAAAGAATAATTAAAAGAGAGAGAGAGAGAGAGAGAGAGACTAAGACATATGAATAAAAAAGTAAAGCATGTCTAGGATCATTTCCAAGTATCAGTAAGGGAGAGAGGTTTCATCGAAAAGGTTTATTACGGTCATATCAGTATTAAGATGGGGATGGACCCTTGAAACGATCTAAGTCCCAATGTTAAAAAACATAATTACATCTAGGACATTTTCCAGTTCGTAAAGCACTGATGTACATTATCTTATGCTGTTTTTCCATCACTCTACATTACACGGGATAAGTGTTGTTGGCTATTTTATAGAGGAGAAAACCAAGGATCAGAGGGGTAGTCTTGCTCAAGATCACACAGTTAGTGAGTGGCAGAGCAGGGTTCCAAGCAGGGTTTCCAAGAGCCTGATTCAATCCTCTTTCTCCCCTGGGCTCCTCCCTCCCAGCAGGCTGTCAGAGTATTCAGGGTAGAAAACTAGGAAATGTAGCTGGCTATACCGGAGGCAGCATGCCCCGAGGGAGGTCGGCAAGTTTACAGATGTTGGCTCCCAACTCACTCAAATTTGATGAAAAAAAGTCCTCATTTACCCCCAGTCCCACCTTAGGGATCTCCCAATTGGCATTCCTTCTCATCTATTCTGTTCCTCTGCCTTTCTGGTCAAAGGTCAAGCAGTAAAACTATCTTCCACGGGTCACAGGGGAGGATACAACCTAGACCCTCAGGTGTGGGTTGGTGCCACTCATGGAGGGGAAAAAGTAAGGCCATTTCCCCTTGGTGCACGACCCTTCCCCCGTCCTTCTATGTGAGGCTAGTGCTTCAGAACTTGGCCCATGATCCCTGGCAAGATATAGGGCTCTCTATGGAAAGAGCCCTTTATTCACACAGCCCTGAGTTCAAATTCTGACTCAGCCACTATCCAGTCATGAGCTTCCAGGATACCCAACCACGGCAGCAAGATTATTCATGTGCAAAATGGGAATCATACTGTCTACTGGAAGAGTTCAGAATCAAGCAAAGGAGCTTACGCCTGGCAGAGAGTAGGTCCTTACTAAGTGTTGGGCCACCCGCCTTCTCCCCCCAGTCTAGAGATTTTCATTCATCTGATACCGCTGCACATAGACACCAGAAAATTCCCAGTGGCCCTCTGATGCCTAAGGGTGTTTGTACTGCACGGATAATCAATGGACTGCCAAGAGAGCCAAAATGAGAGTGGGGCAGGAGAATAAGGATAGCGGAGAGAAATAACCACAGGAGACTGTAATCACCGCACACAGCAGTGTCTGTTTCTTTTATCCAAAAGCAAGTTAATTACCATCGCTGTATGTTTCTCTGTTCGTCCGAACATTTTTTTTTACTCTGGGGTTAATAACTGCTGTTCTTTCTACCTTTAACAAAGGCCACATGGAAGCCTTGAACAAGATTGCGGTAATTGGCAACTTGATTGGAGAAACAGAGAAAATGGCTCTCACTTTAAAGTTTAAAAAAAAAAAAGGAGTTAAAAGAAATCTGATAGCTAATTCTGTCTGGATGGGACAGGGCTGTTTTCTCCTATTCTCGAAGCAGACTAGTTCTTTGGCAAGCACAGCACTCCAATAAACCGCGGAAAGCATTTACCCAGTTTCAGCGATGATTTCTGGAGCCACGTATGTTGGGGTGCCACAGACCGTGTACAGGGGGCCGTCTACAATGGTGGCCAGTCCAAAGTCACCCAGCTTCAGCGATTTGCTGCCGTCTTGGTGTTCGTATACCTAAAGTAAAAGTAAAGAGTGAAATCGCCTTACCACCAAGAGCTCAGAAGATCTTTCTTGAAGGGACGATGGGCACTGTGGTTTAAGTTTATCATAAAGTGGAAAAAAAAAAAAAACCCCAGGCAATTATGCAACGATATACATACAAGAATATCTTTTTTTAGATTACTGCAGAACTGGATACATGGTGAACAGCCAGCAAATGGAAATTCGATAATCGATGATGGTACGTTGATTCAGTGGGACTCTACATGACCCTTAATGTGGTGATGTGAATTTATGTCTATTGAAATAAATTATTTGGGGGAAATAAGGGCAGATTTCAGACTGGTTTGCATGAAATGGGTACTAAAGAAAAAAAAAATATGTGCCAAGAAAAATGTCTGAAAGAACACAGTGTTAGTGTGTCTGTCTCTCGGTGTTAGGATTATGGGAGACTTTTTTTCTTTGCTTATCTGTACTTAATGTTTTCTACAATTAAAATTGATTTGTGTAATACAAATACAGAAAGTCTCCAATGCAGTACCTCCAGTTTATGAAAAGAATTACCTCTCCATTTTAATATGTAAGAAGCTTTAAAAATACAGTTCTTTAGTAATTGAACAAAAAAAATCTACACGTATATTAAAATACTTCATTTCCAGTGGCCCACATTTCCAACAAAATCTATTTACATTTTTTTATTAATAATTGAAAGGAATATTAACATTTCATTTCACCTGTGGCAATTTGGAAAGATTTATCAGGTGCAGAGTCAGCAATCGGTCCAGGTTTCCTTATTAAGGCAGTAAAAGCCTCTAGTCTTTCACCCAACAAATCAAGAAAAGGATGCTTGGGACCATAGGCAAGTATTTATACCGCTTTAATTCCAGCCCATGATCAAACCAAATGGGTCTGCTCCAAAGAGTATCCACTTCTACTATTTCAAAGAAAAGATCAAAGGGCATTCAGAATTCTAATTCAGGGCCCTCCACTGGAATCAATAGGAGAAAGAAAACCACAGTTAAAAGCTAGTATTCCCAGCAAAGGCGCAGGAGATGCCTGGAGGACACGGTGAAGTTTTCCGTGTACATCAAAATAATTCATCCAGCAAGGAGAAGCCTGCATGTTCTTCTGTTGCCTCCTTGTGATCGTGTATGTGACACAGCGGTCGGAGCCTCTCACACAGCAAGACACATCTCCACACATCAGGAGCCCCACGACCGCTCACACACCACGTCTCCCTTTCTTTGGGGAAAGTAGATTAATTTCTCCTGTCCCTGCAGCTTCAAGTGCAGATGTTTGGCTGGCGAAGCCGCAGCATCAGCATCGATCATTTGCATCTAACTGTTTTGGCAGAGGCAGGGAGTTCGAGTTTTCCCTTCTGGAGAGACCAGGTCTTTTCTGGGCAGAAAATATCCTTTTCCATTTTCTCCACACTCAGTGCATGGAGTCTTCTCCTTAAGGGCTTGACCACCATCTAGTCTGAGCCCTCGGGCAGGTGTCCGGAGGCTGGTGGAGTCACCTGCACGTAGGCTGTTAGGGCAAAAATGGCCATGTGTCCCTCTTAGGTGTGGCTTTGCCCAGCAGTCATCTGGGATGGACAGGGTCCTCCCTCCTTTCAGAAAGCAGCTCTCCAGCCCATCAGCCCGAACAACTGAGGTGTTGGGGCTGCAGAGCACAATGTATGTCATTCTTAGGCTACGCGTTCACGGGCAAAAGAAATCCCTAAATCATAATCTTAGCACTTCAGCCATTCTGGTCATCCTGGTGACAAGCAAATGTTTTTCATGAACAGAAACCCGAGATGGAAACATCTAGAAGATCATCTAGCTTATTTCCCCAGACAGAGCAGAACTGTTTACGTCCTTAATTCCATTTTGTTACTTTAATTCCATTTGTTACTTCCTAAAATGTAAAATCATCTCCGGTTTTGATATTCTGACAGGTCCAAACATCCATGGTGCCTATTTTCGGAGGTGGTGTAGATTTCAATTTACACAACTCCATTTATGCAGGAATTCTGTGGTTTTCCTCTAAACATAGTATCTATGATCACCTAACTTAGTGTAAAAGTTGGGCGAAAAGCGATGTTGGCAGATGGAGTCGTAAGTCCCGTTTTGGTTCTTAAAATGACCATGTAATTCTCCTTTAGCAAAGGTTTTATTTTTGAGCATCTACATTTGACTAGGAATTCTACCTCACAGACAGCCATATGCCAGTTACATTTAATAGACTGAGCAATAAAGTTCAAAGTTTTTATTCCTAAGGGGAAAAAAAGCACCAAAAAACCTTAACTAAAATAATGAAAATTAGGATTACATAAAAGTAATAATTCTTTCAAATAAACCAACAACATTTAAATAAAATACACAGAATCCATCATCTTAATGCTCTTTTTATCTCTATCACTTCCACCATGTCCCCCTCCTCTGCTTTGAAAAAGCACACAGAATTTTCATGGACATAAAGAGGTTAACGTGATGCTTATGACAGACAAGAAGAATGAGAGACAAAGGCCTGATCCACGTAACTGAAAACACTTCTAGACACCACTATGTTAGCAATGCTTCAGCAAAATGTTTTTGTGGGTGAATGAATGTCCAGGACTCTCGATTGGAATTCTGTTTAACTTTTTTACTGTCAGGCAGGGCAGGAAACAAGGTTGCTCTGGGTTTTTCTCTGTCAACACTTTGGGAGAAGGATACAGAAGAACATACTCCAGAGTATCCTTGCCTCCAATGGGAGCACACCTTGCCCAAGCAGTATAATGAGCCTGCCTCACAACTGGGGTTCCCTGTTAGCCCTTGGGGCAACCTGAGTTGGGCTCAGCCTTATCTCTTACCAAGCCACTTACAGAAGGGCACAAGGAAGGCCACTGAAAAATGTAATTAAAATTCTGGTAAAATCACAGATTGCTACATACATCTGTTTCAAACACACATGTGCGCATGGACACACACACACACACACACACACACACACTCACTCACAAAACCATCTCCAGAAAGTATTTTCCCAAATGGCAGCTATAAATTTACTTTGAACTAAGTTTTTAATTAAAAGTTAGGAATGGGAAAAGCTTCTAACAAGTTCACATTTAAAATATGGAGTCCTTGGCTTATACCGCCCCTGAATCAATTCTGACTCTGTTCCTCTGGCTGTCCCCCTGTCCTGACCATCTTCCAGGAGGGACATTTAACAGGCTGCAAGCACAGGCTTGGGCAACCCGATCTGGCAAGTGGGGTTCTGGTGTTAAAAAAAAAAAAGTGCTTTTTGCTATAACTGTATTTTAAAGCCTCCATAAAACAGGACCCACAAGTGAAGTGGGAGTCCACTGATTGTCAGTCAATGAGTATTCACAACATGAGATATAATTTAATGTTCATCCCAAGCCCTTTAAATACTATAGATGTTCCCCCACATTTTAAACACTGAGGGGCTATTAAAGAGACGGGGATTAGTGCAAATTACCAGTATGTAGTGCTTTCACTGTTTTAACTAAGCAATAAAACTGTGTAATTGTACAACACTAATTGAATGCAGCTACACGTAATTGTGGCCTGCCATATGTATCCTATTACCATAAAGATTGTCAGTATTTTGTAAGCTACTCTTGTGATCATTGCAGATGGCTACAGTCAGAGAAGTTGTTCTCCAGGGTTTATTATATGGCTATAAAGACATCCCGTGATTTGACAGACTAAATGTGTTAAATGGCAACAATTATGAAAAAGGTTCCAATTAAAAGCTGAAGGCATGTCCCCCAAGAACAGACAGACGGGAAGGTCAGGTATGAAGTTTTTCGCACACTGGCATTTTACGCAGGGTTTTTCCTTTTTGAGGAAGAGTTTTCTTTTTGTTTCTTTTTCGTTTATTTGGGGTTTTGCAGTAGCTGTAACTTGCTGAACAGTAGATGTCTGGGCATAAGCTTGATTTCCTCTGGATTAGAAACTGAAACCATTTGGAAAAGTTATTTGAAAAAATAAAAGATTTAATATATAGTCATAAAATGCAGCTGGTGGCCATAAAATAATATGAAAATTCACAGATAACCTGAACCCAAGCAAATGGTTTCTGAGATTCCCATAATAGAAAACTAAAAGCTGACTAATATAACAGATGTGTTGGAACAAACATAATTCTCAACGTTGCTGTGAATTCAAGGATAGCCCTGTTGAAATGCTGGCTAATGAATCATTAATATCCACGGAAATATTTTTCACAGAGGAGCTCAATAGGTACTAAAAAATAATTTCACCAAATTGAACAGAACTGAACAAAAGTGGCATGAAATTGACAAAGCCATGAAAAAAAGTCAATTCACTTTTTCTCAACTATGGTATTCCTTTAAAAAGACATTGATCTTCCTCCGGCCATGGTATATGGTCTTTATAGTCCTTTCTAAGGAAAATGAATTAAATTTAAATCTTTACTCTTTAAGAAGTGAAGCAAAGCGACATTAATGCAGAAAATTATTTTACAAAATGCACGTTAGTGTCCACATACTTTAAAATGAAATCTCCTGAAAAAAAAAATTCCTAAAAAAACAAACCCACTTTGTACCCAGGTGTAAAATCTTTGTGAAATCAAAGGTTAAATGAAATAAGAGTCAACATTGTATAGCCCAAGTCAGAAGAGGAGTAACAATATCAGAGGAAGAAATAAAATAGCTTTCAAAATGTTACTCTAGAGAGATCTGGGAAGATGGAGGGTGAGTGAGAACTCCAGGAAACCCGATTCTCATCCTCACTTTAAAATAGTCATGAAACTATCTAAAGAGGAGGTCTACACAGCTGCAATGAGACTCACACAACAGGCATGTTCCGGAATCTGGGAACCATTGTACATACTAGCCTTTGGCGAAAACGATGGGAACTCAATGTCATTGACATTTTTAAAACTCATATTATATTTTTGTCACACAAGTAATATCCAACATGTCACTGTAGAAAAATTAGAAACGACAGATAATTATAGAGGGAAGGGAATTAAGCCCACCCATATTCTTGAGACCTAGAAATAACCATCGCTAACATTTTGGGGTATGAACTTCTAGCCCTTGCTTTACCTCTCTCTCCTGCTTTTCTTTTTCCACGGGACAATATATCATGAGTGAGGACATGTGTATCTGCATCACGATTTTCAGTGGTTACTGGATATTCTACTGTATGGATGCAGCGTCATAATAATTCCAATGACTATGGCTGCTATTTACTGAGCATACGGGATATGTCAGGCTTCCCGTTGAGGAGTTCATGCTCATTATCCTAGTGGATCTTCACAACAACCTATTAAATCACCTTACTGATATTCTGTAGATGAGAAAATGGAGTCTCAGAGATGTTGCACTGTTGCCCAATGTTGCACAGCTACTAAGTGGCAGAGCCAGAACTTAAGCTTATGTAAGTCTAAGTCCAAGATTTTAACCAGTATGTCCTCCTCCCCCCGCATCATGCCATTATTTAACTAATTAGTACCCTGACATAAGTTTTCATATATATGTATGTATATTTTTATACTAAAAACTACTGAGATGAACATCCCTATATATGTGTACAGATTTGATTTTTTTCTTTGTGACATTTCCAGAAGTAGGATTACTTGGCCATAGGATACTCATAATATTTAAGAGTTCCTTGTTTATTACCAAGGTACCTTTCAGAAACTTTCTGCGAAGTTACTCTTGCACCAACACATAGAAGATGACTGGTATCCTAATAACTTTTCCAATACTATATGTTATTATTTATTAATCTTTGCTAGTCCAATAAGACCATGTCATCTTAATTGAGATGAGTGATATTATTTCAGTCTTTAATGACAAAAGGGATGAGTATTGGGCAGACATACCCAGGCCAAACAAGACAATACACTACACTTTCCTGATTCTCCTATGTGCAATCACAGGTCTTTGGAAGAGGGTCCCTCAGCAAAGGTGCCAGTAAAGTAACTGGTATATTACTATAGTAAATAATGTCTTGGGAAAGTAGTGTTTTTCTTCTATTTTCCTGTAACTTTTATCCAAATTCAGAGAGGAGTTTTTTTCCTAAACACCTATAAAAAATAATGATTCAATTTCTGCTTAGACATTTTCAATGACCACAAGCTATGTATAATAAAGGCCATTTAATTTGCAAACAGGTACAACTGTTTGAAAGTTTTTTCTTACATCAACCTCGAATCTCTCAACCATGAATGTCTTCTCTTTAGTTGGAGTTCAATACAGCACAGAAAAGGTTTCCCATTTCCCATCTGGCAGTGTTTCATATATTTGACCAGAGCCTCCATGCTCCATTTTCTCCTTCCCTTCTGCGGGCTCAACTCCAGACCTCTGACATGATGTGCTCACATTCCTCCGCATAGTGGTAACTGGCATGAGCAAGGCAGAGGACCCTCTTGATGGCAGCACTCTTCCAGGGAAAGGAATCGAGGGGTACTTCTTTAGCAATTATATCCCACTAAGGCTCACCCTGAACTTATGCTCAGCTAATAGCCTTTGACATGGTCTGGCCAAGTTTTCCATTACTGCTTTTCTACAATGATCATTAAAACAACTACACCAAAACCACTTAGTCCATTGGGATTTATATGTCTCTCTTGTCAAATTTCATCTTACCGATTTTGGACCATCACAGAGCCAAAGATACTTTTGGTTGTCAAGTCTGTCATTTGCTATAATACATCTTCATTTCACATCACTAGTGCTGACTGGGGTTGGGCCAGTGACAGAATCCTGAGGGGCCTTGGCTCCCTGCTTCTGGGTCCCCCAACCATTAATCAACACTCTGCTGGCTCAAGATCATAAGACCATAAGATCATAAGTGGATCGACTATAGATCTACTCAACTGTGCTTCTGCCTATGACTTCTAGATGCAGTCTATCTGTGGCACTTGCCTTGTGTACCAGTGCAGTTAGCTCCTTTGCCACAAAATGGATTTATTTGGAGATTAAGGGTCATGGGCTGAAGGAAATCTGCCATCCCATGGGCTTGGGGCTGGCTTGATCTGGAAACCAAGAGGAGCTGGAGCACATCATCCCTAGGTCATGCACGGTCATCACTTGGAGAGAACACAATATCTTATTGCCACGTACAATCCATTTAGTGAAAATGAGGGTTCTGTGCTAGGCATGCCATTTTGATGGGCAGTCAGGAGCAGGTACAAACACCTGGACAGAAAGTTTCTAAAAGAAAATTTCTGACCAAGATAGGCAGATTCTCTGAGAAACTGTTTTCTCTCAGAGAGTATTGGGGAGTGTAGAAGGAAAAAGTTTTTTGAACATAAACTTTTATATAAAAGAGAATTACTGTTTATTTCTAGAATCTAGTAAAAACTAGTGATGCAAGTTATATTTTTGCCACTAAATACTTTAACTTTCCTAAGGAGGTGGCACCTGCGTATACATTTTAAAAGACCCTCCCAGCTCCTTAGGAGAAAACTCAGGATGCTTCTGAGAATTTTTCCTGCCAAGGGTGCAAGCTTGCCATCTAGTGGTGACTGCTGCAAACTGAAGGCGGCTGATCTCAGTAGGACAGTTTTGGTGGTTTTGTTTTTTAAAAAACAGAAAGTCTCTTTTAGTTATATACCACCACCACACACACACACACACACACACACACACACACAGGTCCTGGGTGTAAGCAAAGCTGGGGAAACACTGCACTTCCCCCAGTCAGTGGCATTTAGACTAAGGCCCATGTGAACCCTCCGTGTAATGAATGAGTTGAAGAATGACTTGGACCTTGTCATGATGGGTCTGTCCTCTAGTCTGTGCAGAAGTGTCACTCATTCACTCACTCTTTTATCTCACCCACCCTCTCATCCCACTGGCCACTCATCCATATGATCATTAAGCTCCAGGCCTGACAGAGCAGAAAGAACCATGTAAGGTCATTGGCATAACTTGTGACAAGAAAAGCACAAAACAAACCAGACAAAAACTTATAAGTGACACAATAATAAAATTATAGCGGGTATTTATATTGGGTCAATTCCCAGTTTTCACACCATATGTGGCTGGACATCACTGTAAATCATGTTTTCTAATTAAAAGACCTTGACCTGACAAATATTTAGACTTCAATAGATCCATATAGATCCTTAACGCCAGCTACAATATTTTTATATAGTTCTATAAGAATTAAAAATAAAAAAACTCAGGGGACGCCTGGGTGGCTCAGTTGGTTGGACGACTGCCTTCGGCTCAGGGCGTGATCCTGGAGTCCCGGGATCGAGTCCCGCATCGGGCTCCCAGCTCCATGGGAAGTCTGCTTCACTCTCTGACCTTCTCCTCGCTCATGCTCTCTCTCACTGTCTCTCTCTCTCAAATAAATAAAAAAAAAAAATCTTAAAAATAAATAAATAAATAAATAATAAAATAAAATAAAAAAACTCTGGAAGTTCTACATATATGATACTACATAAAATGGAATTTACAGCTGAATTAGACACTTAGAAATAATACTTTGCTAGCTGTAACAAACAACACTTAACTGGCAAAAATCTTATTAGCAATCCAACAACTTAGGCTTTTTTGAGGTGTCTTAATAAAAGAGTAATGCAAAGTGTGTAGTGAGGCCTTTTTATTTATTTGGTATGTTTATTTATTTGATAGTAAGAAAATGGACTTGAAATCTTTACATGAAATTTGTCATAGCATTTTTCAAAAATAGTCTCCAGTTTTACATTTTGTGAGGAGATGTCAAATCCATGCATGAGTGAACAGTAAAATTTTAAAAGCAATGTCAAAAAAGATGCAAGATGATTTTTACAACATAATTTGTTGTGAAACAGTTTTATTTTTAGGAATAATTTAATTTTTATTACATATAAAAGGGAATAAAAAGGTGGGAAGCTAATAGTTCCTTGTTATCTCTTTATCTTCATAAAATCCCCCTAAAGGAGACTCGAAGGAGTTAAGAAACTTGTTCAAGGTCATAAGACCAGCCACTGGAAGAGTGAAGCGCTTGGTTTTGAACTTTGGTCTATCTGACTATAAATCCTTGGGATGTGAATGTGCCTCCCATGACAATTTTCTCTTACTTCCACATAGAGTTCAACAGAATGTGAAATTAACAGAAGTCTCAAGTTCAATTAGTAATGTAGTACTAATTCTGTTCAAGTTCTTCCATTCTTCTACCTATTTTATACTATAATAGATTTATCCCTGCAAAGCTCACCAACTCTTAATACTTCCTGAGAGTAAAAATTACTATATTGGAGAAGCAGAATTACTTTCATTCATATATACTTTTTTTTAATTTTTTTTAAAGATTTTATTTATTTATTAGGCAGACACAGATCACAAGTAGGCAGAGAGGCAGGCAGAGAGAGAGAGAGAGAAAGAAGCAGGCTCCCTGCTGAGCAGAGAGCCTGATGTGGGGCTCGATCCCAGAACCCTGGGATCATGACCTGAGCCGAAGGCAGAGGCTTTAACCAACTGAGCCACCCAGAAGCCCCTCATATATACTTTTTAAACCAATATTGTAAATGTCTTTAATATTGTGTGTGTGTTTCACATTCTCACATTAGGAGAGAAAGGAAAAGAAAAGAGTGAACTTTTTTTCTTTCTGGATAATCTAAAAAGTAAAATATGTTAGAATGAGCACAATATTTTCGAAGTGTCCAGCACTTTGTAAAAAAACTATAATTTTAGAAAAACTACATTGCTAAGTAATCCTGTATGGGATTTACAGAAACAGACCACGCTCCAGTAAGAAATAAGGGGGCGATGTCATGCAAAACCAAACTGTAAAGCAGGGTGGGGTGGGGTGGGGACAAAACTTTAATTTTCAATCACTGAATTTTGGGGGTTTAAAGAAGTTTTGAAACAAAGGCCAATTGTGAGTCTGTTCCCACGAGACAATCCTACATAATTCAGGACACAGGAATAATGAATGCAGACAAGAGAAAATTGCTGCAGATTACGGAGGCAACTATGCAGAAGAGAATGTTCGGGCTACTGCAGAGATGTGGAATTTGAGGGGCAATTAAGTCAGAGCTCCATTGCTTGACCTCGACTGCCTTCATTAGCCAGTAGATGCAAGGTTACGAACATAATTACAGCAAACTAATGGCTTGCGTATTTATTTCCTGAATGCCTATTTTTCCTACTTGAATGTCAACTTCATGAAGGCATCGGTCTCTCTGTTCCCTGTCACAACCTGGCACAGAGCCAGCCCACCATAAATCTCCCTAATGCACAGCTTCATGTCATCTAGTGGTTAAAATGTGGGGCTCTGAAGTAGGACAGAGCTAGGTTGAAATCTTTGTTCTTCCACAGATGAGTTATAATGGCTTTACATAGGTCTTTAAACTTGTAGGCACTCAGTTTCCTGACCTGTAAAATGGAACGGTAACAGAACCTACCCCATCTAGCTGTTGTGAGGATTAAATGAGATCATGAGGGTAAAGGAACTCACGGCAAGCACCTGGGTGGGTCGCCATCTTAGCAGACCTCATCAGCCCTTCTTGTGGTGGGGGAGTTGGCTGCTCATCTGCTTCTAGACCTGAATGCTCATTTGGGTCATGTGGAGGAGCTTGTTTCAAGGAAGATCTGTACCCTGTCACCAGTCACCAGATTCTGATTTGCTAGGGCTGCAGGGAGGCTCAGAAATTTGCATTTTTAACAGGCATCTGGGAGTAGTTGAGATGCAGGGAGTCTTTGGACCACCCTTGGAGAAACGCTGCCTTTGAAAGAGAATCCTCAATTCCCGGATTTCTGAAGAGATGGACAAACTAACAGTCATATATAATACATGACTCTCAGGCCTGGGTAATGATAGTAAAAGAAAACTAGCATCTTGGGGCTGGGTGGAGTGGGGGAAGAAAATGAATAGATTTCATTAAAATTCCAGCCTGGATAGCCAGCAAAATTGATGTGACTCCCATATTCACCAGTGACAGCTCCCCAATGCCCAGTCCCTGTCTCCTCAATTCTTTCCAGTACTGTCCCCTTAACAACTGGACTATGAAAGCATCCCCATTTGCGTAAAGAACACTAAGTGTTTCCCCCAGAGACATGGAGTTCATGAAAAGCAAAATAAATAGTCATAAAGGGGGATAGGGGTGTCCCTGATTTTTAAAATCTGTCATCATGATTATTTTTATGTTGAAAGGCGGATATCTTTAAAACTCATGACTTATTGTCTTAGCTTTTAGATCACACTATTGGAAAGTACATTTGGGAGACTGAGAGCTTCCTCCCTCCCCCAAGTAAAAACTTTGGACATCGAAGTACTGTAGAGAAATAAACCTACACATAAATGTTCCTCCTGAGCATCCTGGTCTAGCCTAGGGTGTTGTTACCCACAGCCCTAGATTTCCCAAGCTCTATTCCCTCAACCCTGTCTCTGGTTCTTATTTGCTAATATTTAGTCAAGTCCTTCTAACGGCACATTAACCCTTATGGATACACTTGAGGTTCATTTCCAGCTACTTCAGTCCAGCTGGAAAGTAGCCTTTAAAGTATATTTCTTTTCAAAAAAGAAAAGAAAAGAAAATAGGAAAGGAAAAAAAAATCATATTTACTCATGAATGCTTGGGACCCAAGATGTGTGAGGTTCGAACTGCTCTTACCAGGAGGTTCTCTGGCTTGATGTCCCGGTGCACGATGTTCAGGCTATGCAGGTACTTGATGGCGCTGGCCAGGTTGTATAGCATCCCGCTGGCGTCTCGCTCCGTGTATTTGTTGGTTGAAGTAATGGCGTCAAAGAGGTCTCCTCCCTGAGAAGAGAACAGCAGGGGGAGCAGCTATTAGCAGATGGTCCAGGGGGGCCGCCTGGAGAGGCAACTGAGACATTCTCAAGGAGACAGAGAAGCGCGCAGCATCTCTGGGCTCCTAGGGCTGTCCCCGCCACTTTCCCCTTGAAGGCCCACAGCCCTCATCTGGTGATTGTCTGCCTGCTGTAATGCCATCGGACATGCAGTCATCTCTTCGGCCCCAGCTGGGGAGGAGAGATGGAGCCAGGTCTCCAGGGCAGAGGTCTGGTGCCCCTGGGGTGCCCTGCTGGCATGTGTGACATGCCTCATACCAACGGTGAGCAAAAGTTCATAACCCCAAGTCTCCCCAAATGAGAAACGGGTAATCCAGCAGACCACACCCTTAACAAAATGCGCAGCTGCTTTATGAAGTTCACGCACGCGCGCACGTGCGCGCGCGCGCATACACACACACGCACACACACACACTCCATTCCCTTCATTCCCTAAACTGCACTCTCTTGGAGTGGGTGTAGTGTTTTCTTTTCCAATAATGTGCTTCTTTGTAAGGAGCAAAGGACCAGAAACTGTCATTCCAAAGATGAGAGAGAAAAGAGAGGAGGGAGGAGGGTGGAGAAATTTCAAAGGAAGTTTTCTAGGACCATTATTCATCTGAACTTTTGTTTCCCTTGTTCCTGGCTAACTTCTTGTTATTTGGAGAAACAGAACAATTTTAGGCTCCAATTTTAGTTCTCTTTATTGGAAACCCTTTCAGAAAAGGTGGTCCGATTTACTAACAACGTTTGCATCATTCTTGGACACAATGCGCCAAACAGCCGAGCACGGGAGCCAATTGTGTTCATCTGTTGCCTAATGTGAGGGGTTTCATTTTTGTTTTTTAAATAGCAAGAGCAAAATACAGGCCTTGTGGGTGGCAGTTTCCGGATCTCACTTAGCCGGCCTGTCCTCCGTGGCCCCGCACCACTTCCGCTTGGGAGGCGTCTCCCGCGGTCCGCTCGGCCTCCGCAGTCCCCAGCCTGAACACACACACGTGAGTCACGGGGGACGCGTCCTCCGCGGTTTCTCTCAAAGGCAAGGCTGCCAGGGGCGGGTTTCCAGGTTGTTTGCGGGCCTCGCCTGGAGGTGGCATTTTCACCGGGGTCTCCATGAACAGCACCGCAGCGCAGCGGGTTGGGGGTGCAGCTGTGGGTGGTGACCCCGCCACGACACCGCAGCCATCCTAGCCGTGGAGGGCGGCTCCAGGCATCCTGGCACTGCAAGTCTCCCGCATCCCCGACGACACAGCCAACCGCGTACACAGCCAGTCCGCCCCATCTGCTGCCAAAGAGGTTCGGCTGCGCTCGCCCTCGCTGGTTCTCAGGCAGCCTCCGACCCTACGCTGCTTCCGACCTCTTTACAGCGAACGCGCCGTTGTTGGTCTTTTGCTCCTCCCTTCAGGAAGTGGGCGTTCCTTTCCTGTGGCTCTCCATGTCCTGGTGCCCCCCCTTCATGCCAACCTTTCTCACTGAGTCTTCTGCCACTAGCTAGACAGTGACCCTGCTGATCGGTGAGGGCCTGGCCGCAGGGCCGCCTCCTCCATGTAGCCTGCCTTCCTCTGAACACATATGTAATGTGCATGTGCACACAGCTGCAGGCGGCAATACAAAGACCTGTTCTTACTAATTACGGAATTTCATTCATAATTATTGTTACTTCACTGTTTTCCAGAATACAGGCCTTGTTTATCCTATAGCTGCAGGCACTCCGTGGACACCACTGGACTCTTGAGAAGCATGGCCTCTGCTACATTTCTCAGGGGGCTGGGAAACACTGTGGGAGCCTTTCAAGTCAAGCCTGGTGTTGGCCTTCACTTCTTGGGGTGCTTCCAGACCTGGCCTCACAGCAGTTCTGGGTCAGCCAGATTTGAGGGTATGATCTGGTGGTACAATGGAGGAGTCCGGAAGCTGGACACTCTCTGGCCTTGTTAGGCTCTCTTGGTCACCCAGAGGGAATTTGCAAAAGCCTGTTGAATGAAGCGAGGACCTCCCAGTGGTAACTTAGCTATTGTCGCCTGGCTACACATGAGTGATAGACTAGGCTTTCCCACCACAATGTGTTCTGAACTCTTAAGCCTTTACCTCTTTCATTTCTCAGTTTCAAATCTAAGTTAGTCTTCACTCTTCAAAGATCAGCCAATAAAAGGAGACTAATCAATTTTTAACAGCACACAGAAAGGCAACAGGAATGATGGGAATTTGTTGCCCTCAAAATTAAAGTCACTGTAAAAAATATTATCCTGGGTGCTAGAGAAAGTGTATTTTACAATATTGGTAATTACCAAACTTTATTTGGCCATAAGGCACCAATATGACAATCTTCTGAATAATTGAAAGCAATCTTTCTTTGTTAAAATAACAGTTTTCCATATTTATCTCCCTTGGTCTCAAAGGGTGACAATACCTTTGTGTCACCATAAAGCCCCACTCCTCCAAAAGAAACAAATCCTAACAGGAAGTAGGAAAAAAGCAAGCTTCATTTGTAAATACGAATAACCACTTAAAAAAAAAAAAAAAGGCCAACAGATCTAAAGTAAAACAACTCTGAATAATAAAAGCTTAAAGGATCCTGGAATGAACATTTTTCTATATAGTAACAGATTAGTTTATTACATGCTGATTTTGTCTTAAGTCTTTACAGCAGGAAATGCCACATTCCCCAGAGCTGATTCCTGCCACCAGCTGGGGCGTGTGATTCCAAACACGGTTTGGAGCCCGAGGCTCTCACTGAGGGGTGCACACAGTTGATGCAGAGGGTGGTGTGACTAATTTACGACATTTTACAACTAAAGTAGAAATTAGTTACACCTTCAGTTAGATTAACATGATAGAAAAAAGGCTTGAGAAAAATAGCACGTCATGAATCCTACATATTAAATTTGTAAAAACTTTTAGTTACTGAAAATTTTAAATATAAAAATAGAGGGAATAGGTGAGTCACCTTTCACGTCGATACAGCCATTATCAATATATCTATATTCTATGATCTAATAAAATACAGAGGTAATTTTATGCGACAAGACATGGTTGTAACATCTACTGAAAGGCAGCTGAGTATTTTCTAGTGCAATTTTTCTGACATTGGTGAGTGAAAGTTTAAAGCTTTTTTTTTTTAAATAAGAATGATTGATACCTTTGGATGTAGTTCACAAAAAAGGGCACAATTTCTATAGCAATGATTAAAAACAATGATCATATTGGTACCTAGTACTTCTGTTGGATTAGAAAGTACATTAGTGGGGGCACCGGGGTGGCTCAGTCAAGTAAAGCGTCCAACTCTTGATTCTGGCTCAGGTCATGATCCCAGGGCTATGAGATCGAACCCCACATTGGGTGCTGTGCTCAGCAGGGAGTCTGCTTCTCTTCCTCTCCCCCTCTCTCTGCCCCTCTCCACCTTCCTTAAAAAAAGAAGTACATGGTATAAGTCATCCCTCTTATCTTATCTTCACCATAACACTCCTGGTAGGTACTATTATTCATCTCATTTTACAATTGAGGAAACTAAGGTACAGAGAGGTATACCCAAGGTCAGAAAGCTGTAATGGTCTAGGCTGGGACTTGAATGCTTGCGGTCTCATTCTAGTGTTCATACTCTTTTTTTTAAGATTTTTATCTATTTATTTGGCAGACAGAGATCACAAGTAGGCAGAGAAGCAGGCTCCCCACTGAGCAGAGAGCCCGATGTGGGGCTCGATCCCAGGACCCTGAGATCATGACCCGAGCCGAAGGCAGAGGCTTTAACCCACTGAGCCACCCAGACGCCCCCCTCGTGTTCATACTCTTAACCGTTAGGCCAATACACAGAAAGGAGAGACTCAACTTTGGTGGAAGGAAACAAAGGAAACAGCTCCCTTTATCAGATAGGAAAGCGCGGTGCCTTGTATGGGTTTATTCTTTTTCCAAGATACACACCTTTACTAACTCCATGACAAGATACAGTTCTGTTGGCACATCCATCTCTTCGATTAGAAGAACAATATTGGGATGTTTCACTCTTCTTAAAATAGACACCTCGTTCTGGATCATGTGCTCCTGTTTAAGCGAAAAGTTACCTTAATTAATATACACATCACAACACATGAGGAGCTAACTCCAAGAGTGCAGCTGTGTTATCTGAGGATCAAAGGAGCTATGTTTGGGTAAAATACAATGAGTATGTCTGAGATTCTGATACTCAGCCTAGAATTGCCAACAGTGGTTAAAGGTCCTCAGAGGATGCTTGCGACTTATCAGTAGAACTAAAACTGCATATAGAAGGATGGAATGAAACTCAGATCACAAAAGTAAATTAAGAAAGTAAAACAAGCAAACCAACAATAAGGAACAGAAATAACATGCAATCATTCCTCCTAACTTTCATTCCAAGAATATTTATAAAGTTATATTCCATTAAATATATAACATTGTATTCCACCAAAATGCAAGTCCTAGGGTAAATTTATGTTTATTTGGGAACTGATCTCTGTGTTTCTACCTCCCCACCCCACCCCACCACCGCCATAACACTGTATTTCCATGACAATAAGCCTTATACATACTTTGCCTCGACATTTGCTTTTCTTGATGATTTTCAGAGCATACTCCCTAGCCGTTGACCTGCAATGAGAAAGTTATTTGTGAGAAACAAACTTAATTTCAAATCTGTTGAGTCATTTTGTTAAGGACTAATTTCTTAACCCCTAGACCTTGTATCAAACTGATATATTTTGTAAAAGACTCTTTCCTTTTTTCAGAGAAATATGTAAACCTTAAAGGGCTGACCAAGTGTAAGGACAACACCTATGCTGGCATAGAAACATCCTGAGCTGGTTTTTTTTTGTTGTTTTTTTTTAAGATTTCATTTATTTATTTCATAGAGAGAGAGAGAGAGAAAGCAAGCATGAACAGGGGGAGGGGCAGAGGGAGACACAGGCTCCCTGCTGAACTGGGAGCCCAATGCGGGACTCGATCCCAGGGCCCTGGGATCATGACCTGAGCTGAAGGCAGATGGTTAACCAACTGAGTCACCCAGGTGTCCCATCCTGAGCTGTTTAATGTTACCATACTTGTAATAAAACCACCACTACTGGGGCACCTGGGTTGCTCAGTCAGTCGAGCGTCCGACTCTTGATTTTGGCTCAGATCATGATCTCAGGGTCCTGGAATGGAGCCTCGTGCCAGGTGTCATGCTCAGTGGGGAGTCTGCCTCAGGATTCCCTCTCTCTCCCTCTCCCTCTGCTCATCCCACTGCATGCTCTCTCTGTCTCTCTCAAATAAATAAATAAGTCCTAAAAACAAAATAAAACAGGACTCTTTTGAGTTCTTGAGGACTCTGTTCATATATACAGCCCAGCCAACACTGCCCTTCCTCTGTGATGGGTGTGGGAGGGAGTGTTAGTCATATAGCTACCTTTAAATAGCTTCCTAACTTGTGTTAACATTTCCAAGATCCTGCAGTGCCAAAACGGACAGCTCTATTGTCGAAGGGTGTGTACTTAATAATCCTAAGAAACAACCATTTTACAAGCATTTCCACTTCGTTTCTGGTGGGAAACCAAAACAGCTTAGCTTTTTACCCATCGATAAAAGCCAACTTCAGAGATCCAAATGAATACAGTGGGAGTGGGGTTGATTACGAATGGAAGTTTAAAATAGAGTTTTAAAAATCTTCAGTATTGGGCGCCTGGGTGGCTCAGTGGGTTAAGCCGCTGCCTTCGGCTCAGGTCATGATCTCACGGTCCTGGGATCGAGTCCCGCATCAGGCTCTCTGCTCCGCAGGGAGCCTGCTTCCTCCTCTCTCTCTGCCTGCCCCTCTGCCTACTTGTGATCTCTCTCTGTCAAATAAATAAATAAAATCTTTAAAAAAAAATTTAAAAATCTTCAGTATGAAGAATCAAAGGGGAGACTTCCTAGTTACATGTTTAGAGTATGAGTGATTTGCCCATACATTAAGAGGGCAGGTATTAGCAGTGTGTCCTGAGGGCATTTTGGACACCATTCACATCATTTGCTAAAACTTCTCCCACTAGACTCCCAGGCCCCTGTGTGGATGGACGGGAGAGGGAAGTCAGGCACACGCAAGGGGAGTCTTCCCATCAGAGAAGGAATACAGGGTCCTTTTAAGTGTCTCTTCTGAAGAGGTTTCTCAAGAGTTTGTTTGCAAATCTGAAAACCCTTAATCAAGAGGAAAACTAAACGCTGAAGAATTTCTGGGTTCTACTTTTCACACATCGCTAAAATAAATAAATAAATAAAATAAAACAAATCTGAGATTCAAATCCATGATCCCTTTCCCATCTGGTTTAGAACGTTTTAGGTGATAAGAATACTAGACTATTGGAATGACTACTGTGATCAAAGCCTGCGATCTCAGGCAGCACCAAGGAGCTGGGGTGGAGGTGGCACTTCTATTCCGGGCCCCAGTGAAGGGGACAGATGACGGGATGGTGTTGATGAGAAGAGAAGGGGCTTTCTTAGTTTTGTCATTCCCCATGTTGCCATTTGATCCTCTTGATTCCCTGGAATAAGTAACATCACAGGACTCAAAGCAAAGGGCTGGCGTGGGACTGGGAAGGCCAAGTCTCCCTGTGAGCCAGCCAAGCAAGGAGCAGAATTTCCAAGGAGCAAGTGGATGCCTTGGCTCCCAGGACACCAGGCAAACTAGGTCACATCCTGAGCCTCGGGCTGAAGGGAAAATGCAAGCAAGCCTGGGCAGTAGTGGCCTCAGGATTTACTAGGAAAAGGGACTTTATGGGTTCCGAACCCAGAACCTTAAATAATAGGATCCACCACTAAGTTAGACTGACCCATATTTTAATCAGACAGTGAGTCCTGTAGAGGACCACCAAAATTAATACTGCAAGTTTTCTTTCTTGATTCCTTGAGGACAGACTATAAAGTCATAATATAAGCCTTCATTATTGGAAGTATATGTTTATAGGAAAGCAGCTGAGTCTGGAAAATAAGCCTGAAAACAGGAGTTAGTACTAAATGTATTCCGTAAGAATGAAAGTTTAATATCTTGCTTTAAGTTGGTAAATGAAAACACTTGGCATGAAATAAAACCTTAAAGTATTTGCCTTCCTGCGTGCCCTAACTCTAAGGACCACTGTACCCGTGTAATTATTCAGCAAGTGGTTACAAGCGTAGTTCTTTGGTGGCTATAGAGGTGAGAAAAACTCGGGCATTTTAGACACAGGTAAGCGAAATCTGGTCCTTGTTCCCACCGAGTCTACAGCTTGTTGTGGTGAGAATACTAGATACTGGGATTTTGGGTCAAACTATAGGTCATTTGCTTGTTTGTTCCTGAAACGACTCTGCATGGAATCACAGAGCCTTGAATGGTGCAGCAAAGGCAGCAGCAGTGGGACAAACTTTGCTTGCTTCTTTCCCTCCTATATGGGAATTCAATTTGTAAGGTCTCCTTCCTATTACCTTTGAACCAAGGTTAGAGCCTGAACTATTAAGACCGAAATTTCCAAATTTTACAAACTTGAACTAAATCCAATTTTTAATGTTTGTGCTGGGAAAACAAAACAAAACACAACAACAATGGTTTGGAGAAAGCTCTCCTGTTTAAACTTAGTGATTCTCAGCCCAGGGCCAATATGCTGACCACCCTTCTCCCTTACCCTGGGAAGGCGGGTAGCAGAATGCTTATCGATTGGGGTTCTGGGACTAGTGTGCTTTTTGCTATTGCTGTTATGAGGAGTTTGCTAGGTTTTCAAGGTACTAAAAAAATTATGTGGAAAAGGAAAAACAGCTTCCCGGGCATTCCCATCATAGCATTTGATGAATTTCACGGCAATGCTTCCATTGTGATAGGTTCTCAAGCAGAGGGACTGGGGTCTTGGCCCTCTCTGTAGCCCCGTATGAGTCCAGGGTAGGCCTGAACTAGCAGGGGCTCCAAGCATGTTGGCTGAGTGGTGGAGATGCCAGAGGGTGATGGCAGTTAGGAGCCCCCAACAAAGGGGAGTTAGTAAACACCACCCTTTGTTTGCTACAGAGTCATTCATAACAAAGCCCATCTCAGCCTCTTCCTAAGGAGGTCATTGTGGAGAGCAGAGAATTGAGGGCTCCCAGACTGTCTCCTCGGACATCTCTGGAGTAGAGTTTGATTTTCAATTTGAGCACAAGCCCCGCACCAGGGCATCCTCAGGAAGGAAAGAAGGAAGAACACCACCAGCTAGCTGAGACCCAGCTTGACTCCATCCGGACTCAGCTTCCAAATCACACTTCAGAAGGTAATGCCTTCAAATTACAGGTACAAGGTTTTGGAGTTTTTTGAGAATTCTGGAGACTTTCTATGTAGATGCAACCCAGTTTTGTGGCCCTGAAGTCTCAGCTCATTTGGATGTTTGGATGGGTTTGAGCCCACCTACACTCACTGCTTAAGCCAATGGTTTCCTTGAGCAGATCCTCAGTTTTATAGGGGAGGGAGGGAAAGCGGAATCAAGAGCAGGTAGAACTTTAATACAATTCTGCTGCATACATTGCTAAAAGATGCAATGCTGAAAAGCAGTGCAGGTGGTGAGGGGGCCAAGAACCACAGGAGACACTGTCATTGCTCTTAACTGCGCCGCTGGGACCCTTGGTTTGTGTGCTAATAATCCATGAAGAACAGGAAAGCCAAAGACAAAGGGCCCCTCATTGGGAGCCCTCTACTCATACTCTGACCTCTCGCTAGTGCATTTCAACTCTATTTTTCTTTGGGGCCCCAAGTAGTCTAGAAAACAGCTTCGGAATAGAGCAAGTCTCCATTCACCCACTTCCTCTGCCATGTCCTAGGGGCTCCTGAGGCCACTAGAGAAATTGCTACTGGGGAAGAGGCATATATCATAATGGACCCAGCAGCCACCACCAAAGGATATGTTGGGACAGGGCCATGGAACAAAAAGCCTATGCAACACTACCATTGCGTCCTTTGCTGTAGGAAGACCTTCCCTGGGACGGCGGCTTCTTAACAGAGGAGGGACATGTTTATGTGGTCATTAAGACACACGTATCCTTCAAAATATGGTGGTACGTACCCACGAGCAACGTGTGCCATTAACCACATGCTTAGCTTGCATATTTTCTTGGACCTCTGTCAAAGAATGTCTCATGATGCCTCCACGGAGAGAGGTCACACGCCCCATTTCCTCATTCAGCAGGAGCGGAATACGAAAACTTGGTGGAGCAATCTGGTGTGTAGACTTGGGAGGTTCGTACCATGAAACCCAAGATGCAAACTCATGCAGTATAAACACAATTCAAACTGGAAAGAAAGACATTAATTCTGGACGGAGACATGAGACATTTTCACTGTGGGAAGACCAGTGACTGTTGGGCCAAGCCGCCCTTGTGATCCCTGTGCGAGCTGGGAGAGACGGCACGTGGCTGCCACACCAGTCTCAACAGATGACGCATGCTGGCAGATCACCAGACACCCCATGTAGGAAGGGCACGGGCAATCTGCTAAAAATGGGATTTTCTGCTACAGTGAAAAAAAAGTTTAAAAGAGTTGACTTACTCTCTGTAAAAGTATAAATGAAACATAAAATTATATAAACACACACATACTTGCATCCTTTGCTTTAACAGTGGCTTTTCTGATTTGATTTCTTTTTTGTACGGACACAAATGCAGTGTGCGTGACTCTAGACCAGCGAAGCTACATTCTCCTGAGAGACTCTTCGTTGGCGACAACAGAGTGGTCAAAAGAGTGTGGGTTTTGGACCCTGGCCTTCCTAAGTAATTACTAACTGAGCAACTCTGGGCATTTAACTTCTTAAGGGGTTCTTTGCTTTAAAATGGAGACAATATTGATATTATGGGATCATTATGACAATTACAAGAAATATCCTATGGGCTTTGTATATAGTTGATGCTCAGGAAATAGTGGTTGTTTCTGTTTTTGGAGGTGTGAGGCCTAGGAAAGTCATGGAGAACTTTCTGTATTTGGCAGAGATGCAACAAATGGTCAAACTGGTGGCAGTGGGGTGACTGAGGGGCAGCGAGGGGAAAAGGTGGCCTCACAGTAACTCCTAAGGGGTTTTTCACCCTCCTCTTCTCATGCCTGTCCCTCCAGGACGGGCTGCTACAGTGGATTGCTGGTCCCGGTGGGACTATCTCATCCTAGCTGCCCTGCTGCAGGGAAGCAAGTTTGAAATTTAGTGCCCAAGGGTATCTTCCCAAGGGGTCTGCGACCTCAGTCAGGGAGACATCTTCCTAAGGATGGCAAAGGGGCGGGGGAGCAAATGAGAGGACACTGGCCAAACTCCGGACCCTGGTGATGCTTGAGGCCCTGTGTAGACTTGCAGCTCCAGCGTACTGGGCTTCTAAATCAAAGCTCTTGGAGAAAAACAAGTTCTGGATCTGACGCAGCTAAAGCTTCTAATCCAAGGCATTCTCTCCGAAGGGTAGCGCGCTATTCTCCTACAGCGCTGACTGGTGGGCGCCCAGCCTCCTGGGGGCAGAGAAGAGTGATGGGGAAACCAGTCCCCAGAGGCCAGCAGTGAAACCTTCCTCAAGGAATGAACTGGGTTACCCCCGACTTTTCAATGCTCTGCTCACCAGCTCTGAGCAGGAGCTGCGGGCTGACCAGGTCCCTTAGAGCAAGAAGCTGCTCAGGAAGAGAGCTCCAAATTCAACAGCGGGCTGATGGTTGGAGGCCACCTTAGTCTGGGATATGATTTTATTAGTTGTCATTTCCTCTAATTGCCACCAGTCACTATCCTTGATTAGGTATCTAGACCTCAGGGATAAACCTTTTACTCCAAACCTCCTGCCTTTGGCCCCCAAGAGTACCAAGCACATTCATCTGAAAACATTTTAATATATTAAAACACCGTTTTTGTTGAGATCAGTACCTACACACTATAAAGCTTTTCAAGGTTATTATATTTAATTTGATGATAGTAAGTTAAAATCCACTCTATGCAAGAATGTTCTGACCTCTACAAAATATCTCAGAAAAGCATCGGAAAAAACCGTTCAATATGTTTTGTGTTTTTTTAAACAATAAAAGGGCTCACCTGAAAGATCTGGCAAAGTTTTGCTGAGTACATTAAAAAGGAAAAATCAAAGTACTTAATTTATAGATTGTCCCAGGAATCACTACATTTTTCAAATCTGTTGTGAGATGGGCTTTTCTTTCTTTAAATTTTTTTTTTTACATCTGGAGTTGAGACCTTAACCTATTCCATATGTGCCACAGACGGCAAATAAAGACACAATCTTGGAAAACATAATGCCAAATGCTTCCTTTAGAGTGCAATGCAAACGATATCCTTCTCACCTTTCTACACATTCCTTGACAACAGCAAAATTTCCATCCCCTATTGTCCTTCCGACTTTGTATCGTTCTGTTATTGTGGCTGGAATCTGGAAGCCTTCCTCCGACACTTCTGAAAGAATCATTAGTACATTTTTATTGGTAGAAAAGGGAACACAGATGTCGCACCAGAGAGACATTTAGAAGGATCATCGAATAGACTGGAACTGATTCAGAATCGATATGTTATGTTCCATGCAGTGGGACAAGCCCTGCCTCCCCTCCCTCTGCAGACGCTGTATACTCAACAGTTTTTACCAAGACGAATGATAAACTGAAAGGAAACCTAAGACTTATGGAGTCCACTTAAACCGATGGGAAGGCAAACAACACTTTCTGTGGCCGTGGGGACTCCGAGGAGGAAATTTCGCTCTGTGTTTCATGCCAATTTGATCCGTCGTGTTTATGGACTACCCACTGTCTAGAGAGACATGACCTTCCTGGGTATGGCTCAGGAGGAAAAATGGAGCTTCTGGGGGACTCTGCCTGACATGGTACAAGCATGAAGCCTGCCTGCTGTTTGGACGCTTAGTGTTACTGCATCCTGAAACGGAGATCTCCGTAAAATTCCTTAGGAACCAAGCCCTGATTGCCCCCCCAACCCCAACTCCCCAGTATCAATGAGCAGATTTTAGACAAATGTTCTCACCAGCAACCTGCATAGCAGATGTTGAGTTAAAATTGCAATATTTATTATGTCTGTGAACAGAACAGTTTTGTAGTTTCAATTATGTTAGTGCCACTAACATAACACATTTTCCCCCTTAAAATGCATTTTGAAATATTTTACAAATGCCTAATAATGCTTTAAATATCTAAGGCCATAAAACTAAATAAGCCACACGTAGGTCACATAAATATACTGGATAACCTTTAACATCTTCGGTGTAAAAAGCCTTTTATAGCTGGGCTCTAAAATTTACATGCTTTAAAGTTATAAATCCTAGCGCTCCCTCAGGCAACCTGAATACAAAATGTGATGGAAACCTAGTGTGCTTTCTAAATGTGCTCCTATTCTGACCTTTCATCATAAACTGAGACTAAACATTTCTTCTCAAAATAAAATTAAAACCTTAGGTGGTGCCTAGGTTTCTGTCTTCTCCATTAGCCTGCAACACTAGGGAATGACACATGGAAACTCACAATTATCACACATCTGCTTTAGGACCCTTATGCTGGTTCTGTGATCTGCACCACTCTGGATTCTAGGGTGGATGGGATTTCTGGAAAGGGTTGTACAAATGTGGGACATTTGCTGCTGCTCTTTTGGCCTTGGGATCTAGGTAGTCTCCTTACCGCTTCATAGGTGGTGTTTTAGTCTTTACCCACTAGAAGCTATCCCAGTGGTCTCTGGAATAAAATGTGAGAGCTGCAGCCGATTAACACCCCCTCCCTAATCCCCACCATCCCACACCCCAAGAAGCTAATAATTTTGCCTCTGTTTGAAAGACTCAGCCTGGGGATTTTTGTCTACTCCATGGGAATGAGAGGAGAACGTTGGAGAAGTTTCAAATCCACTGCAAAGCACCCATATTTGTAAAACATCTCTCAGATGACATGGTCTTAAGGCTCTTTACTACATAGATAATAAAAAGAACAATCCTTCGCTGTCAGAAGCAAGGCTGACTCCAGATGGGAAAAGAAAGGTGGTTCTTCATGCTTCCTTCTACTGGGGGCATAACTGCTTGGAGCGCATGGCTTGGGATTTTTTTTTCCCCCCGTATTGATAAAATGTATCCTTTAGACTTTGGGCTAAGAAGGCTGTGCCAAAATCTTAGCCAAAGACCATTTCATTTCATTAGGTAAATATAACACAGCAGAACAAGAGAGACTTCCAGGTGGTTGAATTTCATACTTCTTGGAAATACAAAAAAAAAGAAAAAAAAATCTGATAGGGCACGGTAGTCAGGAAATAATTCATGTGCAAATCACTTATCTCACTTGACATAATAAAAGGTACTTTTTTGGGAAAATCTAATCATATCACTTCAAACAAATAAGGGATGCTGATTCTTTAACAGTGGCTTGATCTTGTAAGTCTTACACTTTTCTAAATACTTTCTCATAATTGATTTGAGTCTGAAAATGACCCCCAGAGAGGAAATAGGCATATATTCCAATCTTATACAATTTTATAGAAGAGGAACTAAGATGTAGAATGCTGAAGAGGCTTATCCAAAACAGTCCAGGGAGGAGTGCCTGGGTGGTTCAGTCAGTTAAGCCTCTGACTCTTGATTTTAGCTCAGGTCATGATCTCAGGGTCCTGAGATCGAAACCTGTGTCAGGCTCCGTGCTGGGGGTGAAGACTGCTTAAGATTCTCTCTCTTCCTCTTCCCCTAAAACCCCCTCCCAAATAAATAAATAAAACCAAAACAATCCAGTGAGTTAGTAGAAAAGTCCATTCCAGAATCTAGGTCATCTGACCACATCACAGAGAAATTCTAAAATGAACTAGCTTAAGGTACAAAGAATATTTTTGCAATTGTCATCAAGTAATTCTTTTTGTAAAGCCGTATTTTCACATATTGAGCTCACGTTAGTTAGAGTACATCTGTAGGGCTATAACAGTCAATCAAGAGAGTAAATTATCTTTAATGTACTTTAAATGAACAGAATTTGGGAAAACAAAGGCAGCAATTACTTCCTTTTGTTTTCAAAGTAGGCAATATCTGGCCTTCTTAGAACAGTTATGGCCTCCAAGGATGTAAAATAATTCCTTCTTCCTGTTCCCACAGAGTAGATATGTCCCTGGGGGAAACCATATACAATCCTAACCCTCTGAGTTGCTTTAGGCTTCTACTTCATAATCCTTGAGAAGTTACAGTTTCCTGAGGTAAATTCAGCCAACTCATCCTCTGCCCCCTGAAACCCTTCTCCTCAGACACCAAGTCCCAAGCTCACCACCTTCTCCAGGTCCATCGTTCTCGTCCATTGAGCTGCAGACTTTGGTGGATGCCAGGGAAGTAGAGGAGCCTCCATGTTGAGAGCTCTGTGAGGGAACAGAAACAAAGGATAAAAACACTCGGTCAGAGCGCCAGTCTGCAGGTGCTATGCCCAGCCCAGAATCTTGGGGTATAACTGCACCATCACCAGGGAGGATTTGCTCTTAATACTTGAAGGGGGAGGTTCTTAGACTACTCAATTAGATTACTTCTCTTTCCCACCCTATTAACCTTAATAGATAATTTAACTGTGTCTGGATAATCATTCTAAATATGGATGTTTCTGGACTGTTTAGTCCTTTTTCTCAAAATCAGCCTCCCTTAGCTCACTCTTCAGGTTCATCAGATTTGAAGCCTCTCACCTCACTTTTCCACAGTCTATCTGCAAACGGGCCTCAAATATGGCGCCACTCTGATCTCACCCAAAATGTTTTCTATTCTTACCATAGGAAAAGAAAATCTCTTCACTTTAACAGAATAGCCTAAAAGAAAAACATGGAGGCTTACCACATTCTTGGAGCAAGGTTAAAGAGTGGGTCTGTTAATTCCACTTTGAGATCAAGACACAAGCACTAAGCAGGTTATCAATATGTTAAATGTTACAAAACAAGTCTGAGGCAAGGACAGGAACTAAAGCCTAAGCCTGGTGATGCCCTTGCACATTTTGGTGTATTTTGACCCAAGACCAGTGAGAGCAGACAGGAGAACAACTATATGACAAAGCTCAGAGGATGAAATAATACCAAATATTTAGTACTATGATTAGCTACGGGGCAATACTTAAACAATGAACCTTTCCATCTCTGCTTCTATTCCTTGAGAACACAATTTGCATATTTCAATGCTATTTCTAAACAGTGAACACAGCTTGTCCTAAAAGATCTTCCTTCTGTTTCCCTGGGTTTATCCACTTGGTTGGCCTGATGGGAGCAGGAGGCGGTGAGGGGGCAGCATTGGCTCATGGTGCTGGCTGTCTGTGGAGCAGAGAGAAGGGAAAGAGCATCTGTAGTTGAATTAATAATGAAGAGGTGGCGAGAAGCAAAGTTGACCTATTTGTTCTCTGCTTACCTGTTTCCCTTCAACCTCCTCCCCATTCCATCCAGCCTTAACTGTACACAAAGTAGGAAGAGAAAATTTTATATAATTTCTTTACCCCCAACAGTATCTTGCATAGAAAAAAAAGCAAAGATTCTTAGTTTTCACCAAAAAGATGAGTATCACTGGGTAAATACTACTTAAATCATTGCAGGCCATCTAAGTCCACTGCCTGCTTTCCTGGGTGTGGCAAAGACACACACGTTTCATTGGCTGAGTTCGTCAAAGCTGACTGTTGATGTTGGGGTGAAAGGTACATTCACAGCTGGGTTGCATCTGCTTCCTTACAGGACATTCTACAAGTTTTGGGGTTACTCTAGGCTACCCTTGAAGCCCATGTAGTTTGTGGGCTGTGTCCTTTCTGTTCCTGTATGGTAAGAGTCTGCCACCAATCAGCGGCAACTTAAACGGTGTTTCTTCAATCTTTCTCATCCAGCCTCCTTTAGTGATGAGGAGCACACATTTTTCCTCTCTCGGGCTAGAAAGAGGGATTCCGATTGGGACCCTGAAACAGTTTTCTCTGGAAGTGACCCTAACTATGTGGTCATAACCAACTCTGCCGAAGGTACTGGAAATGTATGAGCTTCTAAGTCATGCTTTGCTGACTTTCACGGATGTCTGTTTGTGAACAACTTGTATTTGTAATACTGGAATACAAGGCTTAAAGAAGGCAGATTTATGATGTCGTTGTCTGGAGAAAATAAACATTAACATTACCACTTTGAGGGAAAGGTGTGTGTTTTCAGAAAGTGAGATCTTTTATCCCCTGTGTGATTGCTTTTGCTGTAGACGTAATGTTGTTCCAAGCAGATAAGCAGTAAGTAAATGTCTAAAACGTAGACCTTCTCTTCTGGGCTTTCTGATCCTTGACTTTCTTCCAGCAGCATAGCAAGTGGTGTTTAATAATGGAGACACATTGTGGTTTGGGGTGGCAGGTGCTATCTTGTCATATGGTGTTTTAAATTTTAGTATACAAAGACACATTCTTTCATCAAGCGCTCGAATTAATAGACCAGTAGCATGTTTCCTAGCAAAGATGTCCACATTCATGCACTCAATTCCAAAAGCTGGTTCTTTTAATAAGAACATCAGATACTCAAAACAGAACTCTGACCCAAAGTATGTGAAAACATCTTTTAAACTGTAATGTTCAATCAACTGACTGGATATTATTCACTAAAGTGCCTTATCAACTAACAAATTGCATTTTCAACAGTGCCACCAAACGTCTGATGCCCTGAATGCTTGCCACAATGCCAGCTGTGTTTTCTCTGCCTTATGGACAAAAACCCCTCAAGGTTTTTAGACTCCGGTTTAAAAAAAAAAAAAAAGGGAGGGTAGAATTAACACAAATTTGCTTACATTTAGAATTGCTTATTTTCAACTTTAGGTTTGAAAATGTACCCCCCAAGTAATTTCAAATTTCATGCTGAGGGTAACAGACCATTTTAAGAGAAAAATTTATATCCTTACAAATAGAGAACACAGAGTGAAAAGTTGTCATTTTATTATGCTCAAATAGAGTGAAAATAAATGTATTAGATTCCTAATGGTGTTATCTTTTTCTTTTTCCCAAAGAGGTAAGATAGTTAGCATTATACACTTTCCAAGACAATAATTATTCCTGTATTCAAAGAATTTCAGGGATTGGAGTAGACCTTAAATATTTCCTATTCCAGCTTACTTCCATCCAGAGGCCAAATTCCCACTACAAAAATCCCAGCCATTTAGTCAAATGGCCTCAGTTCTACCACTTCCACTACTGAACACATTATTTCTTAAAGCGACCCCTTAACTATTCATATGAGACTAAAAAAGTTCTTCCTTATGCTGAAATGATGTCCTTCTACATTTTTGATTTATTGGCCTTAGCTCTCACCTCTGGGGCTACCCAGTGCAGGTCTCATCCATTTTTCCTATGACAGTGCTTCAGGAATTTGGAAATAGTTACTGGACCCCTTCAGTATCTTCTCTTTTTCAACTTGGATATGCCCAGGTTTTTTTTTTTTTTTTTTTTTTTGATTGTTCATCGTACAACAGGGCTCCATGACCCTTTTACCATCTTGGGGATACACTCCAGTTCCCAATCTCTTGTTAATGCTAGGGCTGAAAAGAAATGTAATATTCTAGGCATGCCCTAGCAGATAGAGCCTTCCCCTTGTGAATGGAATATTAATGCACTTTTAAGATCACACTGGCCTCGTGATAGATAGATAGCTCCGTAACTTTTTAGCCTAACACTGAGCTCACAGTTATGTCAGGTCTCCCTAGTCTGCATTTGGGGGTTTGGTGTTTTTTATTTATTCACGTGAAATGTCCTATTTATTACATTGATATCCTTGCAGACTGTTATTTTGTCGACTCTGATTTTGTCACCTAATGTTTTTGTCCTCTCTCCCAGTTCAAGTGATTCAGTAATCAGTATGGCTCTTTGTGTATGCTAGTTACTAATCCTAAATATACTAATTTAGACAGTGCTGGAGTACTCTGATTACTGCTCATAAGTCTGATTGAAGGATTTTGAAAATAGTAAAGGGAATAACGTGTAAATCCTTGCTCTTTAAAATTAACCCAAAGAGATTAATCAGTCTTTATCAATGACAAACAGAAGCTGAAAAGCCGACTTGCATTTTTTGCATGCTTACAAGTGAAATCAGTTTGCTTACTTGTTTTTTCTAAACAGGTACACCATTTTATAGTATATATAATGGTAAGATTTTGTGTTTGCTTCAGTTTGCTAATTCTAAGGCATCTGGGTGTGTATAGTACCGAACACACAGTTGTTTTAGAATTTAATACAATTAGGTGCTCTAAGAGACATTGTGACATTTGAAATGTTATCGCCTCCAAGCAGATTAAATGGGAACCAGCTGGGCAGGTTGCTGGCACCTGGATGGTTTTATGACACACCTTCATAAAAGTACTGCCCTAAGTAAGAACACATCCTAAGTGTAGCTATTTAGCCTGGGATCATATAACAGATGGAGAACATATCACACTTTTTGAAGGAAGTGAGAAAGCTGACATAACAGCTCTAACCACATTTTACCAAGATGTATCTGATGACTATGTACTTAAAACCAGTTCATTTTAAGTATAATGGTACTAGTTACCCCTGCCATTTGTATTAATGGTGTCACTCAGGTGAGGACTACACTGAATCAAGTTTTCAAAAATACACAATTAATCCCACTGATCTACTCAAGGTAGAAAAACCTCACCAGATAAGTTTAGCTTTAGCTTTGACTGGTTAATTGTATTACTTCCCCTTCAGATTCTGTCTTGGCACAATTATTACTTTGTTAATATTGATTTAAAAATGTGCTAAAAAAAAAAAAAGAAAAGAAAATCAAGTGGATTAACTTTAGAAAGGAAACCAGTAAATATTCAACAAATTCAAACACTGTCTTGGTGACCTTGACTTGAGGTCTACAGAATCTCTAAAGATGACCTCCACTTAAAAAAAAAAAAAAAAAAAAAAATTAAATCATACTTTAGAAATTGAAAGTTTGAAACCTGAGGAGTCCATGTGTATCTAGAAAAAAAACACACATTCATTTGCTTTCCAAGTGTGTATAGAATAATAATAAGTTGGTGACATCAATATGTAATAACTAATAAAGTTCTATTATGTGAAACAAGGAAAAGGGAATTCCTTTTTCCAAATTCTTGTCTGCATTCATCATAGCATGTTTAGTCCAAATACAGTTTATGGGACAGGCAATCATGTGCCTAACAAGAATCAATATTGAAAAATGTAAAATGGTATCATAGAGATTTGGAGTAGACCTTAGAGATTTGGTCAATGTTTTTAAAGGGCTGCAGAAACTGGTTTACTCAGAAGAAGGAAAAATGAAAATGGGAATACTGGCATTAAATCGATGTTGGTGAAGCCACCCACGGGAGCCAAGATTTCAAAAATAAATGTATTTAGTTACAACTTTGTTTTATCAGGCAGCCCTCTTGCCTCTTGCCTCAGTCTCTATACTCACTTAAGCCAAGATCTATACATTCAAAATCTGAACCATTTGTCTTGAGAAGACTGCTGTGTTGGGGGTGGAAGGGATGGACACAATGTCTCCTCTTACGAGTTACTCTTCATGAAATCATGGTTTGGAAGGGGACCAGAAAGTCATCTAGTTTACCAATTCTCTATAAAATAATTATCCTTAGATTTACTCCTCAAATGAGATTCCTAGTCTGTGACGAAGGGAGTTCACTACTCTCCTAGGTACCTGCTACAGTTTATTTTAAACTCTATTATATTAAGAAAGCATAAATACAATTTGGAATTTTATGCATTTGTAAATACTCCTTCCATTTGTACCATTATTGCTTTGGGCATTGTTTACATTTAGGTTATGGAAATAATAAAGTGAACTAAAGCAGACTAAAACTTTAAAGTTAAAATAAACCTACCAAAAATGTTAGATTTAAAACTAGAATTCTGGACTTCTATAATAATTTTAATGTAAAATGTTTTTCTAACTAAGCAGAATTTTCTGTATTCCCTATACCACATTCTGAATGGAATAAAGTATGGATTTTTGTTCTGGTTTGAAGTTGGGTGATCAAGTATTTTATTATCATCACTATTTTATTGTATAGATATCCACGTATATGTATCTACATGATCATTCCCCTCATCTTATATGAGATGACCTTGAGAAAGATGCCTTCAAACCCAGGAGACAGCTAGTATGTCTTAAAAATGCATGTCAATTTCTTTTTTTCAATCAGTTGACCATTTGTCTGACAAATTCACCCTTAAGACAACCCTGAGAGTTTTAATGTATTAATGATTTTAATATAAGCAGCTGAAACAGAATACTTCATCAGATAGTCTTATTTTGTTGTATTGCCAGTATTTTGTACTTTAGATGGCCTGGGATGCCATTGTGCAGTACCAAGCCATGATGCTAATCACATCACAAGAAGGCCATAACCATCATTATGAAAATAACCAAAAGTAACCGTTACCCCTCACAGTCATTTCAATGTCAATGTCTACTTACAAGTTTTCTGAAAGAAACTCACTGAACAACATAGGTGGTTTTTCCTGTTTATTACATAGTTATTCTAAGGTGGTAAGTGTCACAAAGTTAACTTTGAGGGGAATAACATGGTCCATCAGGAAATACAAGCTATAACATTTTACAATGAAACCACAACACAAAGTGATGGAACTTTCAAAACTGGGTAGTTCAAGGAAACATCTCATCATTTAGCTCTATAAAACTCTGCGGATGGCCTCAATTGGTAGATTTTTAAAATATAGTGCCGTTTAAAACATTTTAACACCAAATGCTCTTTTTAAGAGAATATACATCCAAGCAACTCAAACTGTATGCAGAAAGTATGTCAACCTCTTTGTAAAAATTTCACCCAAATTTACATTCATAATGTATTTTGAAGTGAAAAGTCCTTAGAACAAATAACTCAATTCCTTGCTTGTTGATGAATATAAACTAAGAAGTACACATTGCAAGAAAAAAGTCTTTGCCTGTGACCTTTCAGATGCCTACTGTCCTAGCTTCAAAACGTTTTTGGTGGCCATATATAATACAAACACCCATGTATTACATGCACCATTTATACTATCTTGGAATTTATCCATCATCCTTACTAAAATGAACCACATTTTGAAGATACTATATATCATGCACTCTTGGAAATTACAGCTAGGGCCCCAGATTTCCTATCTTTTCCACATGCGTTACAGGCACAAAATTACAAATATTTTTCAGCTGACAGTATAACAAACCGCATCAGGCAATTGGCATATTGAATCCAATATATCTCTAATTTTTACACTACACTCTTGCAGATATCTCAAACAAATACATTTCTCACTCACATGCATGATTAAAGATGCTAGCAAGGCTAAGGCAAATAGGTATAAATGGGCAAATGTCTGCAGAGAGTAAATTCATTCAATTAACATTTTCAAGTGTGTATATATTTATATAGATATATACACACATATAGCAAGTATAGGAAGGTTACTACTGAAAATATCAACAGTTAGAATAGTGTTTTGAGAAAACATACAAAATTGCCTTACAGGTTATCTGGCCTTGTTACCAACTTACTTCAAATGAAGCACAGTTTGGATTCTTTTATATTTATGTTTCAATACAACACTCAGCTACTCACGACTCTATAAATCAAGATTTCATGTTTTAGTGAATATTGATTGACAATCAATACATGTCATCAATACATACACGTTAGAGAAAACATCAGTGACAGGATTCACCCATTTTGAAAACTGAATGTCAAGACATAACAATACAAACATAAATGTGTGATTGTATTTCATAATTAACACAATATTGGATTTGTTTGGATTTCACATTTTTTGTGTATCTAGATTCCAATTTTTTTGTTTGTTAAATAAATCAGTACGTCTATTTGGAACCATTTTGCCTTATTAGTTTAGCATACTAATTTAGCATACTGCTTTTGAACTTAAAAACGCCCCAACTAATACATCACATTTAACAACTTATGACATGAAGGTTTTACATACAATTCCTCAAGAGCCAGTAACTCATCAGGCTGTGTCACAAACACCATATTTTACTATTTACGGTCTATGACGTACACAGATATATAAGCACACCCATATACACACTGAGCCCTCAAAATTTACACAGACACCCACATGCCTGTATAGATATATGGCCACATATGAAAAATTTAGCAGTCCAATAGCTCAAATATATGGGTTATTTTTCAAGAATATCACTCTCTATTTTCATTAAGAAATATGCTTTCAGGCTTCATTGTTTTTAAATGGAGAACAAAAAACCAAAAACAAAAAGCGAGCCCAATCATGTGTGGATTTGCAGTGGATGCAAGGAAATACCCCTGCTGGTTAACAATAGGGAGGACATAACATACACAAATAGTTTTAGAAGGCATTATTTGATTTTTTAATATTTAGATAAGCCCATATAAGAACACAGGGATGTGTACAGATGGGTGGACCTGAAACATCTTAAACGCCTATGACTTGGCATAGAAACATTATTGTGGATATTCCCCCCACCCTGCCCCGGCCCGACTTGACTGATGAAGCAAGACAAAGAAGAAATAAACCACGCGGCTTTTAGAACCAGTCTTCACACTTGATATATTATTGGTTTGCATTTCTAAAATGCTGAAAGCAGGGAAATACTTATCCTATCTTTTTCTACGATGTCTAAGGGAAAAAAAGGTGAGTGCAAATGAAGAGGTATCAAACTTTTAACTAGAGCACACTGTCTTCCTAGCACATTTAAGGTTTACCGTAAGGACAAAAATGCATGACTTTTGCTGGAGCTCTCTCCAGTTCGGTAGAACAATTTTAAAGTTCAGTGCCTAATTTTTGAAAAAGAATTCTGTACGTAAGTAAATCTTAAGTGCCTATAAATCATCAATTTGATTCCACAAATGAACTGAAAACTTCTGCTTTGTTGCTAAGAGTTTTTGTGTGTGTGTGTGTGTGTGTGTGTTTTAAAATTTCTGCTTTAGTATAATGGAATTACGCTCTGCATAGAAAGAGATCTTAAAGTCTATAAATGGTGTGTTGTTTCCATCTCCGAGGGACTTCAGTTTCAAAAAGTAAATGATATATATTGCCTCTGAACAGTCCTTTAATAAAAGTCATATGTTCAAGAGATTGAACGCTGTGGAACAGCATTTCCTTTGGAACTGCTTGAATGGAAAGCTGGCCATATCTATCGGCAATTAGCACAAGTACAGTTTCTTTCTGCCATGTCTAAACAAAGCCGTGGGCTTCATATCAGTTGGCAATATCTGCCGCTTATCCAGAACAAATAGCCCTTATTGGACCTTTCTAAGCAGTACTTGTCCCTAAGATTGACAGTACAGGGAAGTTAAAATTTTTGGAATTTATTTTTGTTCTGGACCATCTGACCTTGCCAGATTTAAGTTAACCGTTCCACTGCCTTCTTTGCATTTTTGACAGTTCAGTCAAATACATACTAATCTTTTATGGACTCAACTGTATTAAGTAATGCATTTTACAAAGACATAACTAGAACAGACACCAGCATAGGCAACTCCACAGATGTTTACTGTTTCAGCTAAAACAAAGCAGCCTTTTGATCTCAGCAGGAGTCTCTGTTCATTTCTATTGGAAACAGTTTTAAAACCTGAAGTCTGGAACAGGTATTATTATGAACTGTTCTTTCAAGATGGAATGATTCAGTCTGCGGTTGGAATAACCTGCCAGGGAACTGTCTTTCTCTCCAACAGACAGGATAATGAGGCACTAATTATTATAAGGCTAAGTTTTCAGATGCTGTTAGATTGCCTGGACTCTTTTCTTTCTTTCTTTTTTTTTTCTTTTGGTTGAAATGTTTTATTCAGTTGGAAAGTGAGATGGTAACATATGTAACTATAAACCAGATGGTAAAATTTGATAGTTGAGCAATTTATCAAGGAGATAAATTGATACCATTTAAAACAGTATATGACAACTGAATTTCTCTCCATCTTGAATCAAACAGTTTGTTTTTAAATTCAGTTTTCAAGTAAAATTTGAAAAAAAAAAAAAAACCCAAAAAACTCAAGGAAAGGCCTCCAAATGGCATCATACATTTTAAATTTATCACCTACTGAGATATGTCAAGCCCGTAGAATATCAAAACCATGCTTCACAAGTCTTAAATTGTTAGTGTTTGAACTAGTAAAACTAAATGATCACTAGGGTATGGCTTACATACAATAGACCATACACATTAAATTAATTTTTAACATTCAGATTTTAAAATAATTATTTTATGTTTAAACAAAGCTGACTATGATTTTTAAAACAGAGGACCAGAAGAGCAGAATTAGTAGGTTAATGTTAGACAGTGGGTTATAATCATAGACTTACTTGGTTTAACACAAAGGGAGTTTTGCATACGAAAATTTCCAAAACATCAGGACTTCTCTAAATGGAGATTTGGATATTGAAGGCCTGATTTCTATAGCACCATTTAAGAGAATTTTGCTTTTAAATTGATTCTTCTTAGAAAAAATCCAGACAAAAAGCCTGGTGTTTAAAAAAAATTTTTTTTCTAGTTTCAGCCATTTCACATTTGAAAAATTACATATGTGGTTGTAATTCATAGCAATGGCACTGAACAAGTTCTTCATGTTGGTATATTGTTTAATCTATATTTATGCTGCTTCCAATAAAAAGGTAAGTTTAAGAAAATTTGCTTGGCAAAAAAAACAAGGAAAGTTCCTAACACCTAATGTTAGAGTCTTCATGAGATATGTCCTTAACATGAGTGTTTCTCCTCAGATATATCAACTCACAAAACGTTAGGTAGCTTTGTCTACTGTCCAGGAAGAAAAAAAAAAATCGACTTGAGTATTTTTAATTATTTTGCCATAGAAGTAGCTTAAAAAAATCAGCAATCCAAATTTTCAAAAGAAAATAGCTTTAAGGAAAAAAACATGTCTGTTGGTGCCATTTTAATTTGCCTGACCAAAAGTACAGGAAAATTTTTGAAAACCCTATCTGCAGAAATTATGAACTTATATTATATCATTAGCTTGTTCTTGTACTCAATATTGGGTCCATACTTGAAATTCATCAAAAGCCAGGTCTTGCAAAAAAAAAAAACAAACCAAACCAAACAAAAAAACCTAAACAACTGAGCTCCCCCAATCAAATCAATGTAGGAAATACACATATAAAAAAATCTCCAAGGATTAACATCATGACTATAAAATGTGTGTGTATTTACTTTTCTCTGATTTGAGTTCATAATTTCAAGGTATGCAAAACTCTTTTGTGTATTTTGCTGTTAGACTTTTCTTAGAAAATGTGAAACACCTTCACCCAATCACAAACCATATACATTGCTCCATTGTCTCTTTTACACTGAGTCTCCTACTGAATCCAAATCATCCGAAGAGAGGGGGCGATACAGGTCCTGTAAGATGAAGGGCGGTATAGATTTGTTTACTTGGCTTTTTTGGGTGCCCTGGGGCTCTCTTAGGAGTGGAGCTACAATGAATGAGCATCCTTGGTTTCTAATGTCATCAGATCTTTTAATCTCCAAATCTGGGTCAGAGGAAAGGTAATGACTGAGAAACCATTTAAACAGATATAAATGGTGCTTATTTTGCCTTATTGGCTTGAACTGCTTCTGAGCTATTGCCTTCTGTGTCCTGCTGAGTTTTATAACCCCTGATGGCTATCCAAGCCAACTCCACTACTACGTGTCTAGGCCAATTCTTCCTTGAACATTTTCTTCCCATTGTAGGGGGTAAGAGGAGTATGCTTACCTCACAAAATAATGTCAGGAACCCCAGAAGGCATTCAGCAAATTCTGGTCACAGAGCAGTAACCCAAGTGTTCATTTGCCTTGCGCGTTAACATTATCCCAGTAAAAACTGCCTCTCCAAAATTTTGTATTTGGAAGACAGAAAAAATGCAAGCTTGACCTCGCCTTCCCTTCTCAATGTTCTTCCGGTTTTCCAAGCACTTACCAATCACCTCCCTTTTTCTCCCTCCACCCCCTTCTGCTAGGAGATCTCTCAGTTGGTAGCCAGGCAACCAGCTCAGATCTGCAGACGGTCTAGAATCCTGGCTTCTTCTCTATTTTGTACCACCCACTCCTCACATCATCTGACTGATCAGATAATCTACACAAGTCAGCCATGTGGGAGTATAATGGGGAGCTTCATTCAACCTACACACCACACCACATTTCTTCCTGATGTATTAAGAAATAAGACCCCAGAAAATACATGGATGGAAAAGATCCTCTAAGACCTGCTTCTGTGACCAGTTAAATGCTTCTGGACAGCAATTTAAATAACAGTGTTTTGGAAAAATAGGGAGGTTCTTTGGTACATTGCCACTAATGCTTTTATGAAGAAAAATATCTGGCCTGCAGACTCTTATTGTATATGACTACTCTAAAATCCCCAAAGCTGTAACATAAAAATACGATTTTGAAGGAAAAAAAAAAGCTGATTAAGTCATCATAATTAACATAGATAAAATAGTTTCTTCTTAATTGTGAAGAAAGTGATCAAATGTCTTGATAGTCCTTTAAAAGTTAAAAAATACATTTTTATTTTTTAAAGCGAAGTAGGCAGTGTAAGAGTGTGTATGTGTGAGTGTGTGTGTGTGTGTGTTGGGAGGTGCACAGCCAACTCATTTTCCTGGCCATGTTGCTAGGCAACACAGAAGAAAAAATAGAACTAGCTACTGTTTTCCAATTTGCAATAAAAAGAGTTAATTTATTCTTTGAAGTCTCTTCTTTTAGCACTTGCCATCTTTCACTTATTTCAGTATTTCCTGCATAGGAGTATAGCCAACCATTTGAGAAGAACATTAACCAAATTTGAAACAGGATCAGTTTTTAGGGATATTCTAGGCCCATTTTAACTGGGCGGGGTTATTTGATGTAGTTGCCTCCACACCAAGATGAAAGCTTCTCTTGCTAAAGCAGCTGGGAATGTCTCTGCGCACTGACATGGTACATAGATGGAGGATGTTCATTTATGGCCTAAATTTAAAAGCCTGGAAACTGAACCACCTCTGACTTATCCAATGCTCTGCTTACAACATGTGCTCAATAAATGTTTTCAGATGGGGATCAACCCTTTGTCTCCCTGAAACAAATGGGATTATTTTTCCCTCTCAAGTAGATGCTTGCACTGGTAGTTTAAATGCCACAGTGAAGAAGCTACAAGAGAACCACCCCTTATAATCATTTCCCAAGTGCTGGCAGTGTTAGTTATAGAAGCCACTGGCCACACAGCTGCTAGTCACCGGAGAGAAATTTCCTGCCTCACCTGGACAAAATCACAGTGACGCCGAGAGTACCGAGGGCAGAAGAAGTAAACTCCAGCCTCATTCTGCCAACCCAGGGACAGCTGGGCAAAGCACTTTGTATCCCCACGATGGAGGTCTCCACAATGAGCAAGCAGGGAGAGAAGCTCAAATCCATGGCAAGGACTCTCAGTCACCATAATTTAGTTTCAGCAACTAAACATGAACGTGATCCTGAAGCTGAGTTTAATTTGCTCCAAGGATGGAGAGGGATTAGTATGCCAGGTGTCCTAAAGCAGACACTTCAAAAGAGAGACTATTCTTGGGAAGAGCATGACCTGTGCTGTATATGACTGCCCCTACAGAGGAGGGTCCTGCAGGGTAACATTTACTAGAAAAGAATACCCTCCCCTTCCCCTTCCTCCACTCAAGGGTAGACGCTTAGGGGCCTCCATGAATTCTGCCAGTTCCTCTTTTAGTAGTTCACTAATGATTCCTGTACTTGAAAACGCCAAACCAGACTGTGGCCAACAACAAACTCATAGTGAAAACACTCAGATGGAATGGAAGAATTGTGTTTTCTATCTGGAGAGAGCCTCTTTCTCATTTTGTTTTTCCAACTGAGACTCGGAGAGGATAACAGACTTAGCGAAGGTAACAGTCTTTTAGTGGAGGACCCGGTGCCAAAGCTCAGGCCTCGTCAGAGAATCTAAACCCTCGTCGACACCTGAGGCCAGGAGGCTCCGTGGAGAAAGACAGCACAACCTGACACTTGGTGGGCCAGGCGCCAAAGGGACCAGGGTCCGACCGAGTCCCCTGCCCCTGCTTTTAGACGGCGGCACGTGGACGCAAGCTTGCGGGAGGCTTTAAGAGAAAAGCTTCCATTCTGGATGCAGTTTAAAGTTATGGAACTTAGAAGTTTCATTTAAAAGCACATAATAAAAGAAAGCAAACTAAGAATCCAGTCTCTGGGTTCAGAAGCCTCCGAGGAGCCCTTTCTTATTAAAATGTTCAGCGAGCGCCATCAGAAAACCTCCCAAGAGCACGTGTTCCTCCCCACCTTGCTCGTGAAATCAGGACAGTAAAAGGCCCTCTGTTCCCTCCTCTGCACCTTCCTCTCCTCGGCACCTTCCCAGCCCTTTAATCCCGCCGTGGTATTACTGGGGAAGACACACAGTGCAAGTGCGAGGAGATAAGAACTGTAGTTCTTCCCCATCTCTAGGCGTGGAGAAACGAACACTCTTTCCAGTAACTTTTTGACTTTGGTCTCCAAGCTAAGCTCAGTCAACTTCTCTAACATTACACAAAAAGCCAAATAAATAAATAAATAAATGATGAAAGAGAAGGCGCTCGATGAGGGTTTCATTCACAAATACACATGTCATCTGTACCCATCCCCCTGAGCCACGGACCCTAAGCCACTTGGACCACCATTCTGTGCCAGAAAGCAATTCCCCACCATGGCCCCCTTCTCCGAAATGACACCTTTTTTCCTTTCCCTTCTTCAGGAAGGCTAATGGTCAGCGATGAGGTCTGATGAAACTCATCACAACCACGGAAGCTTAAAAACCAGTGCCAATAATGTCTTTGCCCATTCAGGACAAAAAAGAGGTGCCGCGCTTAAAAGTGAGGCAGCAACCGTTGGCTCTTCACAGAGTTAAGCTACGGACAAATTGAGAGAAAATAAAAACCCCGAGTTCTAGCTAAGAGAAACCATAGTCACAGTAAGTGACCCGCCACTGGTCACCGCCTGCCCTCACCTGGTTATTACTTAGGGACAAGCAGGGCTCTTGGGAGCTGGCCCCTGTGTCATACTGCACGGAAGCTCAGGCAGGTCTTAAACAAGGAGCTTGCTTAGTTCCTTACCCTCTGCTTCCGCAGGCTTCCCGGGCTGGTGGGTGATGGGCTTGGCGACTTGCCCGAGCGTGGAGTAGACAGCTGACTACCAGGGGTTCCATTAACTAGAAGCGAAGAATCACAGAGAGAAAAAAAAAACGGCTTGTTAAAAAATTTTCATGACACATCGTCTTCTCCGAGAAACAAGCAATTATAGAGGGACATTTGCTAAAATTCCAGACACCTTTCTATCTGTTGTCCTGAAAAACAGCTTCCGGGAATAATCTTCTTCAGAAGTTCATGGTTTTGCTAATCCTGTGCTAATTATAGCATCAGGTTACACAAAAATGCTTAAACACGTACTCGGGACAACTTTCCCGATGAATCTATTAACTGCACTGATAGATGTGGTTAAGGTCCTGAGACATTTTCAGTGGGATTCACCCTTAATTCTGTAGTTTAGCTTCCCAGCACCACCCAGTAGGAGTAAATATTAGAAAAGCTCACAAGTGATTTTCCTAGTGCCTTGTTGAAAAAAAAGACCCTTTCTTTTTACAGTGAAGAACTCACTTCTAGAAGCTCCCGTATCCACTTGTGCCCTATATACCCCTCTGGCCTAACTCTGAAGGACCTGCCTTCGACGGGACAAACTAATTGTCACAGACACTCAGGAACTCCTTACAGTCTGTCTTCACTGCTCCTGAAAAGAAAAGCTGCTTTCTGATAGGTTTAAATCACTGGAATTCTCCCCGACTCTCCAGACTTTTATACAACATGATCACTAAATGCCATCAAAGCCACAGAACTCAAGTAAGCAATTCTCTTCTCTGAGTCCCATCACCTCTAGGAACTGATCACACACTCCGGAGACATGGCTTTTTTAAAGCTAAATGAGGTTGCCCCTCTGCCACCCATACACAGGACAACATTTTCACATGTTTTATATCCACAGTCCACGAAGGAGAATGATTAGCCACGAGCCACACACACACACTGTTGAGGGTGCACGAGAAATCTTTTCCATGAAGGAGAGCAAGAATGCATTGAACTTACCTTCTATGAGTTCTAACATGGACACAGTCTTAGGGTTTAACCTGGCAAGAGCAAGAGGCGAGATCCCTTCTCAGCACTAAGCCGAGCGCCCGCGGAACGGGGAGGCAGTTGGATTAGTTAAGGATGGCTAAGGCTGCTCCCAGAGCAAGCTGAATGAGATGCAGGATTCATCAGCAGATGCCTTCTCTGCGTAAGGCTGACGTCTTCCAAGCAGCAGTGGGAGGTGCGGGTTCTGTCTTAGGCTACATCAAAGGTGTCAATTAAGCCTCATACCACAGCAGAGCCACCGGCAGCCCCCACCCCCGACACCACGGATTCCCGGAAGCTGGAGCTCTCCGTCCTTGGCTCTGAATCAGAATGAAGTGCCTGGGGGGCAAGAGGCCCAGTGACTCATCCGAAAATCAAAATGACAATAACTTCTAAGACCTGGTAACTACCTAGGTGCTTAGGACACCGGCACACCATCAGTGGTCCCGTACAGTGTTTATTGGGTTTTCACAACGTTTGCACAAAAACTTAGTGCCCAAGAGCGTGGGAAGCTCCTTGTTTTGTCATCTCCTCTAAAGATCTTTTCAAAATGTCACAGAACCCATGCTGCCCTCATGTGTCCTTTTCCCTTTAGCAAAGCCTTCAAAACAACAACAAACAACAATGGGGGGGGGCAGGGAAGCACTGAGAAGGCTTTAATTTGCTTGCCTTCTACCGCCCTGTCTCTGTTTAAAGAACAGGGTGCTCAGGCCTCCTCGTACTGGACTTCCAGCCTTCGGCCTCTGCAAGGGCAGGCTGGGACACAGGCAAGGACTGAGGACCCTGGCGCCTGGGCAGAATTTACAACTAACAAGGCAAGGGATCCCTCTGAGTTGACAGAAAAGCAGGTTCTGTGAAAGTCAGATTTTCTTTGTCCATTTCTCCACTTTACATCTCTACATCACACCTAAAGGTAACCCAGACTGGGAGGAGGTGGGGGGGGAGCAAATGGGGAAGCAAGCAGATAATTAACATTTTTTACTTTTGATTCACAAATTTTATAAAGCTAATGGGAAACAAAGAAAAAGAGAAAGTGGCTTCCAGGATGACAGCCTTAGCCTTTTCCAAAAGCAAAACAAAACTGCAACATGTTTGCATTTGTTTAAGTACCTGTTCTGTGTGCATCTCAATTTATCAAAGACTTATTTTCTATGCAGCAGTAAATGCACTTAATTAAGCAGGGCTTTTACGAGTGCACTTACAAGCATATGTGTATACATTAGCTCATTTAACACAGTAACTATGAGGCGGGCACTATTCTTTTTAGAGAAGAGGAAACCGGGGCATAAAATGGTAAGCAACTTGACCAACAAATATGGGGACAGAGCCCCAAATATAACTAACACAACCCAGAATTGGCACTCCTCACCACCACATTTCCTAAGGCGCCAGCCTGCTAGTCTGCAGGGAAATCAGAAAACAGAACTAGTAACCACAATAAAGTATTTTGAGGGGGGAGGTTTTGGGTGTTGCCTCTGAAATCCTAACAAACAATGGGGTCAAAGTCATCCTACACCCTATCGAGAGGGTAAGGAAACCCAAGCTAAGTATTGGTAGGATTTTGCAGGTGAAAGAGGGCACAATGAGGGAAAAGTGTTCCAAAGCCAGGGACTGTTTTGTGGCTGGGCCTGGGGGAGGGAGGAGTGTGGTGCACTGAAAAGACCTGAAGAAGTTGCACTAGCTGGGAAATGGGCAGGAGGCAAAGAAACTTACTAATGAAGGTGAAGGAGTTGGTAGGGGTCCCATAATGCAGGGCTTTAAAACTCATGTTTGATTCTTATCCAAAGAGCAATGACATACTCTTGAATGATTTTAAGCAGGAGCCAGGAGATTAGATTTGTATTTTTAAGAGCTCTCAAGAGCTCTTGCCTGTCAAGAATGGATTAGGGGAGAATAATAAATGGGCTGGGAGCTATCCCTAAGGAGACCGTCTGGGCAGGAGGGAGTATGGCACATTTAAGTGTCCCATAGTTGTAGGGACAGTGTGGCGGGGTCGAGGGTAGTGCCGTGGGGGTAGAGGGAAATGGAAACATTCAGGAGAGATTTTAGAGGTTCAAAAGTGTAAGACGTGGTAGTCAGTTGGTTGAAGAGGATTAAGGCAAGAAGAGAGGGAGTAAGTTGGGAAGGACACAGAGAATTTGGACATGTGGGACTGAAATGATGTATGTGACATCAATCACGCAGGGAAGGTTGGTAGAATTTGTCCTGTTTTCAATGCAGTAACTTGCCCAAAGATGAACATTTGGAAAGATCTCATTTATATCTTCTCAAAGAACTGCACACTTTCTCCATGAGTGGCCTGTCCTGACACGTCAGGTTGTGTCTAGAACTTTTGTCCCCCCTCTTCAGGGCTAAGGACCTCTGGGTTTTCTTCTCCTCTCACTGGGACGCCTCCTTCTTCTAAAGCCCCTGGACTCAGGGTTTCTCCTTCTGTTGCCCTCTCTCCAGAAAGAGAAAGCTCAAGTGCCAAACAAGCCATTTACGATCAGCCAGTCTTGGAACACAACCTGCTTCCAAGTCGGAACGGCCTGTATTCTTAGGGTCAGAGTTTCTATTCAGACTCTTCCTCTTGGCCACCTAAAAAGCATCTGCAACCTCTGAAAAACGGTTCTTGACATCCAGACACTCCCACACACCTTACTGTTGAATCACTGCCGGAATACGTAACTTTATCTCATAAGTACGGCTGACACATGGATTGAGTTCAGTTGTTTTTCGTCCCGTACTACCCAAAGTGTCCAAATGCCAAAAGAGACGGCTTTGCCACCTATTTAGTAGAACTTATTAAAAATTCAAGAAACAAATGGCATTACTTTACAGAGTTAAGTATTCCTTTATTAAAGGATTCCGTATTTCAAAGGGGGAAAACGTCAACTCAGTGTGGTTGTTTTTAAGTGGGCAAGCAGGTCTAAGGGTATGTCTGGGTTCATTTTCCGTCAGTCCTGAATCCCTCACTCTTCTCGTTACATCCTGAATGAGAAGGGCTAAACTTTAGGCTGGGTTATTCACAGATCCCATGATGATCAATCATGCAACTGGCCCCAAAGAGCTGTGTATGAAAAGCCCTAGTTTGTGCCCCTGCCTTTTGTCCAACGGGGCCCACTGGGGACACAACAGCATGAACTGGTCACTGGATGTTACTCCTCCCCAAGGATCCAGCCATACCTTTCCCTTTATCATTTCAGAGAGATGATCCTACTCTATTTTACTCACTGAAGTCATAATTCGGGGCCCTATAATCAATCAGTTAGCACACACAGTGTGCACCACATACTTACTAGGTGTCCGACTCTGTTCATCGGCCCCTGATTCCCAAAACTTACTGAGTAGAAAGTTACTTTAAAAAAAATCTCTAGAATTCAGAAAAATTGGTTTATTTTTACTAATTCATTGTTCCTTTTAAATGAGTAGACCCACAGGTGTATTAATTTAGTAATGCCTTTGTGAACTTAAAGGGTTTCCTCTCTTTACAGTTTTGGTCTTAAAAGTCTCAGACCACATGTGGAAGCTAAATATTTAAATGTCTCAAACTGGTTCTGAAATCCCAGCAATCTCCAAGCAAGATTACCTAATTACAAGGTCACTTTTTATTGTTACTTTTTAAAATTTTTATTTTTATTTTATTTTTATTTTTTTTTCCAATTTATTTATTTTCAGAAAAACAGTATTCATTATTTTTTCACCACACCCAGTGCTCCATGCAAGCTGTGCCCTCTATAATACCCACCACCTGGTACCCCAACCTCCCACCCCCCCGCCACTTCAAACCCCTCAGACTGTTTTTCAGAGTCCATAGTCTCTCATGGTTCATCTCCCCTTCCAATTTACCCAAAAGCACATACCCTCCCCAATGTCCATAACCCTACCCCCTTCTCCCAACCCCCCTCCCCCCAGCAACCCACAGTTTGTTTCGTGAGATTAAAATTTTTATTTTTTTTTTTAAGATTTTATTTATTTATTTGACAGAGATCACAGATAGGCAGAAAGAGAGGAAAGGAAGCTGTGCAGAGAGCCCCGATGTGGGGCTCGATCCCAGGACCCTGGGATCATGACCTGAGCTGAAGGCAGAGGCTTTAACCCACGGAGTCACCCATTTCCCCTTACAAGGTCACTTTTTAGACACAAACACCTACCTTGTCCTTCCCCTACCTCCTTTCTGCACATAAGGTGGCTCGTGTATTTGGGCTGCTGCCCTTGCAGCACAGGGAACCCGGCTGTGGATCTAGGGGGCAGGGATTCAGGCGTGTTTTTGAGATCTAACTGCTCGCCTTAGACTTTCTCTCATTCCCTGATCATGGAGGAGGCTATAGATACTCTAAGTTCTCTTTCCCCAGCCCTTGTCCATTGCTTGCCACATTATTGAGAAGAAGAAAAAGAAACAAAAGGCAGATGGGGTCAAATAAGGCCAAGAGAAAACAGACAACTATCTCATGGAGTGGAGGGTTGGGGGACTCTTGGGGAAGATGATTTTTCCTAATTCTATCTTCATACATGCTCAGCCCACAGGTGAGGTGGATCTCTAAATTTCTCTGTATATCTACATTTCTTTTTTTTTTTTTTTTAAGATGTATTTATTTATTTGGGTGGGGGAGGGACAGAGGGAGAGAGAGAAGGTCTTAAGCAGACTCTGCGCTGAGCAAAGAGCCCAGCCTGAGGCTCGATCTCATGACCCAAGATCACAACCTGAGCTGGCACTAAGAGTCGGTCACTTAACCAACTGCACCACCCAGGTGCCCCTACATTTCCTTCTTAAACTGAAACAATGGGTCCAATTCAAATGGACTGTCTGCTGAGAATAATGGGAATTGGGGAGTCCACAGATACTGTGGAGATATGGGAAGTGACCTGGCTCTATGAATTATTATTATTTTTTTTAATCAAAGAGACACAGACAGAGACAGCACAAGCAGGGGGAGTGGCAGGCAGAGGGAGAAGCAGACTCCCGCTAAACAAGGAGCCTGATATAGGACTTGATCCCAGGACCTTAGGATCGTGACCTGAGCCAAAGGCAGCCCCTTAACTGGCTGAGCCACCCAGGTGTCCCTATGAATTAATTTTTTTTAATAAGTATTTGTAAAAAGGCCCTTGAACACCAGGAAACCTAGGCAACTTAAACAGATCCTAGTACTTCTCAATTCACTCATCTGGTCCATTTAATCAGTACTTACTGCGAACTTGGAAGCACACAGAACATAGAGTGTGTAAAGAACTCCTGTTCTCAGAAACCTTATACCTAGGAGGGTGATATGATATGTCACCTACAGACTACGAGCCAAATCAATTGTCACAGATGTCACAGGTGGAGAAGAACCTAAACAGCAAGGTGATCAGGGGATCACCTTCAATGGAGGTCATCTGGGCCAACTGGGTGTGTGCCCTTTGGACAGCTAAAGGGGCAGAAGAAGGCTCCTCGGATTCTGAAAGGTGCAAGTGCAAAAGCCCCAGGGGTATCTGGTAGCAATGTAAATTAGCTCACAGGATGAAGCTTACGTCCAGAGGAAAAGGGGGAGAGAGAGCTGGAAAAGAAGACTGTGGCCAAATCAAGAAAGTTCTTCCTATGAGAATAAGGAGTTTAGACTTTATTGGGCAGACACTAAGTCATGGCAACGAGTCTGACATCAGTGTGCAAAGCAGATGTAAAGGACAGAGGAAAAAAGCAGGGAGGAGGCCACCTAGCAAGCAGTTTCTGTAGCCTGTGAGAAGTTGGAGCTCTAGGACAGCACTGCAAAGAGGAAGCCAGGAAGATTAGTGACAAACTGAATATAGAAGAGGAGGGGAGAGTTGAAAAGGATTTCAGGGGAAAAGGGGAAAAATTTAATTCAGCAATAAAATAGGGTCATTGGGAGACCTCTGATTTAAAACTATGAAAATGTGGGGCACCTGGGTGGCTCAGTAGCTTGAGCATCTGGCTTGTGATTTCAGCTCAGGTCGTGATCTCAGGGTCATGGAATGGAGCCCTGCGTCGGGCTCTGTGCCCAGTGGAGAGTCTGCTTCAGTCTCTCTCTCTCTCTCCCCCTTTGCCGCTCTCCCTACTCATGCATGCTCTCTCTCTAAAGTAAATGAATGAATCATTAAAATAATACAAGTTAAGGGGCACCTGGGTGGCTCAGTGGGTTAAGCCGCTGCCTTTGGCTCAGGTCATGATCTCAGGGTCCTGGGATCGAGTCCCGCATCGGGCTCTCTGCTCAGCAGGGAGCCTGCTTCCTCCTCTCTCTCTGCCTGCCTCTCTTCCTACTTGTGATCTCTCTCTGTCAAATAAATAAATAAAATCTTTAAAAATAATAATAATACAAGTTAAAATTATGAAAATGCATCAGCTGGGATCCCAGAACAGGCTGTGGTTATTTTGAAGGAACTAGGTGTGTAAGGGTACCTTAGATCAAGGTGAATGAGGGTCCTGGGACCGAAGGGCTCTCAGCTCCTCTGGTCCCCAAGTGGGTGCTCCGCCCCCCACACTACAGGGTTCTGTAGGATGGCCTGCCCTGACAGCTGAGCCTGGGAGTCAGACCTGGAGCAATTCTATAGTGACCCCCTCTCCCCCACCAGGGACAACGTGCCTGGAGGGTCCTCCACTGCCATATGGGTTTGCCCGCTAAAATGGATCTTTCACGGGTCACCAGTGATGTCCTTGCTGCTAAGTCCTATGACCACCTCTCAGTTCTCATGCTACTAGACTTAACATCATTTCTGGCCTCTCCCTTCATCTTGAAACTTTCTGCCCTGTGCCTTCTGTCACTGCTCTGTCAGGATTCTCCTGTCTCTTCTGATGTGCTCTTGTAATTGCAGACGGTCACCATGCTTCCGTGTCCATCCTTACTCTACGAACCTTTCACTGAAATGGAGGGAGAGGCATCCTGCATTTCTAGTATTTAAATCATTATTATAAGCCACGATCTCCCAAATATCTATCATTGGTTCAAATCTGACTCAAACATAGCTCCTTATTCCTAATTGCCTACTGATGTTTCCAAAACAACTCACACTCCACACATCTGAAATGGACTCACCCACCACTCTGCCTCAATGCTCAAACCTGCTCCTCAGCGCTGATTCCTTTCTCCTCTTCTGGCCTCATGCCCAGTTAAATTCCCGATTCATTTCCTTTTCTTTTTTTTTTTTTTTTTTTTTTTTCTCCCAATTTATTTATTTTCAGAAAAACAGTATTCATTATTTTTTCACCACACCCAGTGCTCCATGCAAGCTGTGCCCTCTATAATACCCACCACCTGGTACCCCAACCTCCCACCCCCCCGCCACTTCAAACCCCTCAGACTGTTTTTCAGAGTCCATCGTCTCTCATGGTTCACCTCCCCTTCCAATTTACCCAAATTCCCTACTACTCTCTAACGCCCCTTGTCCTCCATGCTATTGGTTATGCTCCACAAATGAGTGAAACCATATGATAATTGACTCTCTCTGCTTGACTGATTTCACTCAGCATAATCTCTTCCAGTCCCGTCCATGTTGCTACTCATTTCCTTTTCAAAGTCTACGCCATTCCCATCATTGCTCTTTAAATTCCAGCCCGACAATTTCTTTCCAGGATAACTGCAGCGACCTCATGTAGCCTTCCATGACACTTGGCCCCTTGCTACTGTAGCCATTCTCTCTACTACTGTACCACTGTTCCTAAAATTCAAATAAAAATCAAATCATGGTCTTACTAAAATTCTCATTCATCCCCTAATATCTACAACAAGACATGCCTTCATGAGCCCACGCAATCCATAACCAACGTGGCTACCACCATCTTCTCCAACCCTTTCTTCCAATCTATCATCTGTTTTTATCGGACTAGCCACTGTTCCTTAAGTACGCCATACACTTTCATGCCTTTGGGCCTTACCTCACATTGTTTCTTCAAGTGGTGATGCCATCCTGGCAGGATCCTTCAATTTGTTAAGTCCTTTTCTCTTGGAAGTTTTCCCTGATCCCACGAATGAGACCTAACCCTTTCCTCCTCTGGGCTGTCATGGCACTTTCTACACTATTACAGTTATATGGTGTATATATATATGCTTATCTCCCAACTTGAAGGCCAGAGTATAAGCAACTTGAAGACAAGAACAGTGGTTTAATCATCTTTGTATCCTTGGGACCGGATACACACCTGGAACCGGCAGATGTTCAGGAAATATTCATTTAATAAATATGGGGCTTTTCCAGTGAGGAGTTCATAAAGGCAACTGCTATAGGCTGCTGCCTGCCCCCTACAGAGAGTGGGTCAAGATAATGGTTCAAAGCTTTGAAGAGTACCTTTGGAGACACTCACCAGCTGAGGGTGAGCACTAGCAGGAATTGATAGGTGCAGGGAAAGAGAATGGAAGGAGGACTGAGCTTTACATGCAAGAGAAAATTCTAAAAACACAAGGGATGACTCATCAATCCCCCTTGATCTTCTTGGTGAATTTGGTTTTCAAGAATTCCCTCAGAACTCTAAAACAGCCAAGATCCTCCATAGAATGTATAAGACTGAAATCTACATTGTAGGAAAGGATTAAGCTAACAAAAAATAATAGTCAGAAATCTGCCTTTGAAGGTGTTTGATACAGATCAAAAAAAGTTGACATATTGGACTAGAAGCTGATTAAAATTCTCTTTGCTTCCCCAGCTTTGATTCCTGTCTTATCTACATATGTTGCATAAAATATTTTTATATAACTGTAAAAAAGGAAAATCTGAATAGCATAAATAAGAAAACTTCAGGATTTCCAGAGTCATATACAAGTGTGAAGCCCAGGGAGAACAGGATGATGCTTCAGTCATGGTAGAAGGTTATTAACTAAGTCACTCAACTTTTCCCTCCATCCTACATTTACCCTTGTATCTCCAGCACGCAGCACAGCTGGTCAAGGGTGGAATCTCAGTGCATATTGGATGAATGAATGGTTGTTGCAGGAGGGTTCCTGGCTTAAACGACAAACTTGTAAAGGGCAAGAAAGTGCATCAGCTTGTGCTTGAATTGATGGCACCCACTGGGTCTCCACTATGTTTGCCATTGGCTTTACAGAGAATCTAAAGAGGTGTTATTTTATGATAAAAAGGTGACCATCTGTTTAAATGGAAATAAAAATTCTAAAGCAAACATAAAACCCCGAAGTTCTTAGAAGTGATCCATGAAGAGGTCAAAATTTTTAAATCTGTAAGTTTTAAGGACTGCCATAATGAAAATTCAAGGTAGGTAAATGTGGTTTTCTTTACTTTTAATGTTTATCTTTAATATTAAGAAACCAATATAAAGCAAAACTAAACATCCATTTTTACTGAAAAAATTAGTGCATAGTATACTTTTATTTTGGAGTTATTTTGTTTTAACTTCTTTGTGCAGATAAAAGAATTTGTTTAAAAGAATTTCACTTTTAAATTACACATTTTATGAGACGTCTGTGTTCCAAAGATAAACACACATGAATAAAGATTCAACCCATATTAAATACTCTTTATGGTACTTTTATATATTCTTGTTTCTTTAAGAAGCAACTAAAAACTACTTTTCCCATTCCTTAGTGATAACCACATTCAATCGTCTGGGGGCTCATTACTCTTCGTGTGTGTTATTAAGTCTCCTGGTCTCTCTTTTTCTTCGCGTTTCAATTGCCTTTTCAGACTCTCTCTGTGAAGGAGATTAATAATAATTCAACAGGTATGTGAGTTATGCTATCTATAAATTATTTAGGGGGCTTGACCTATGTGCTTCTTGAGCATACAGGCTGTCTCTTTCATCTCTGCATTATCAGTGCCTAGCAAATGCCTGTACTTCTTGCTTCTGATGTGTCAATGAACACCTTACATTAATAAATCATCTCTAGCTTCTTTCAGTTCCAAGAAGAAGAATGAGTAAGGGACGAAGGGAAGATTTACAGGGGATTCTCATTCTTGTTCTACCACTGACTTACAAGGGAAAGTTTCTGTCTACCACTGACCATACATCATGAGGTTGGAGTGAATTCATTTCACCTCCTTGCATGCTGGTCCTGGGACGAATACTTGGGCTTCTATTGCAAAGTGTTATGTTGTTGTAAATTGCACTGTTAAACTAGGTACTGTATTAGTGATTTTCTGGAGATCAAGTCTCTCATAAATAGAGGTGAATAAACAGATATCAAGGATGGCTAGCCTGCCTGGTCTGAAGCACTGGCAGCCCCAGGCACCAGCCCGGAGCTGCCATGATTAACTCTTATCACTCTGGACCAAGCAGTTACCCCAGCCCTCACTCTTTCCTCATTTCTAAAAACAGGCTATATTATTATATAACAAATAATATTATCATGTCTTGATTGTAGTTGGAAGTTGGTTAGGAGAACCAAAAAAGATCAAAGACAGAAAAATCCCATGTAAACTCTGATGTATTTAAATATAAGTTAAGAGTATTATCATGAACGGTAGCATGGCATGAAAAAACTGAGCAAATCCCAACTTTGTACTATGCTCTAATCTCTGTATAATGTAGGATGATGAATATTGGAAGTAGAAATTGAACAACTGAAACAAAAATGATTTCAAACTTTGAGTTGATGCTTTAGGGGGAGAAACCTAGATTCTTTAATGTTCGAAAGTCAGGTTCATTGGTGATAATTGGGTTTGGGGCCACATCAGCACTTAGGGGTATGAAAGTAAAATTATCTACGTTCTAGTCTTTATGATTTCTGAAAAACAGGGAATAGGCCATTTTAAGAAAATGGTGATGCAATTAATGTAGAGATAATTCAGTGTTCCTTTCTGCTGGTTTAAGGGCCATGCTTGAGTGGAGCTGGGAGTCTTAGGCTAGCACAGTGGAGGGCACTGAGGCAGGCATTCCCTTGATACCTATCATCTGTGACTGCCCAGAAAAGAAATGGAAACTGGACTTCCTAAACTCTGGGCTCAGGGAAATAGAGTGGTCTTGGGAACGTTGACATAAGCCACAAATTTGTGACTGGGTATTGCTGCTCTGTAAACCTCTCTCTTTAGAATCATCCAGAGGAAGGTGATAAGATTTGGCAGCAAGTCAGAGTCAAGGGACAGTCATTGCCTATTATAAGCTGTTACACAACAAAGAAATGGTTGCATGGCATACTTTCTAGATCAAAATACAAAACTTTCTATGCATAAAGGCCTTACGTTAAACAAAATGCGACCAGTGCCCCTTAATTAATTTTGACCTAGAAGGTAAAAAATACCTCGAGTGAAGTTTAATTTTAGAATGGATTCGGGTTTTCCATATAAAGTATCATGTCATCTGCGAAGAGAGAGAGTTTGACTTCTTCTTTGCCCATTTGAATACCTTTTATTTCTTTTTGTTGTCGGATTGCTGTTGGTAGAATGGATTCAGATTCTACTCTCTTAATGGAAATGACAGTACCCGGCAGGGGCACACCTATCATAAATTCCAAGTTAGTGCTGGTCAGATCAACCAGATTTTAACTAAAGTTGAAAGGGCGCAGGGAAACAAAAGAAAAATGCTTGTTTGAGAAAAATCTATTGATTCTGAGGTTCATGCATCCTTCCCATTTTAGACTATTAATTTTTAAAAAATATTTTATTTATTTGACAGAGAGAGAGAGAGAGAAAGAGAGATCACAAGTAAGCAGAGAGGCAGGCAGAGAGAGAGTGGGAAGCAGGTTCCCTGCTGAGCAAAGAGCCCGATGTGGGGCTCAATCCCAGGACCCTGAGATCACGACCTGAACTGAAGGCAGAGGTTTAACCCACTGAGCCACCCAGGCACCCCATCATCCTTCCCATTTTAAACTTCTAAAAAGGATAGTTACAACTGTTGGCAGTGACGAATAGAAATACATTCATTACATTTGCCTGTCTGCTTTTTAGAGTTTCTGAAATTACTTTTGGTAAATGATACATTCATCTATATTTATAAGATTATAATTAGATATATTAGATATATTATATTTATAAGACTTATATAATCTTAGAGATGCTGAGTAGTGATTATGTTACCCGTTAATCCTAAAGTGCAATAAACGTCCTGTATTCATAATTATCTTCTTAAAATTAGATTCATAATTCTTTTTTGTAAACTCAAATTTTAGATTCATTTTTGGAGTAGAACAGGTTTTTCACTATTTGCAAAGTTATTTCTGAGTCGCAAAAATTCTCTCTCCATGTTTTTCTCTTGCGTTCCCTCATTCAATCTTGGCTGCCACAAATCAGACAGAAAATGCAAGGACACTTCTTTTGCATCTATAGTAGAAAACTCAGCAGCAGACCGTAACTACTCCAGATCTCATGATAACATTCTTCAACATGTGTACGATAATCTGACTTATCCCTCTTTCTTGACTTATAAGGACTAAATAGAAACAGAAAAATAAAATTCTGCCCAAACCTAGGAGCACTTCACTGCCAGCCCACAGGTCTTAAATATAAAACCTGTTAAATGAATAAACAAACAAAAATAAAAGTAGAGCTAGACCCATAAATACCAAGAACAGACTGATGGTTGCTAGAGGGAGGGAGTTGGGGGATGGGCAATATGGGTGAAGGGGAGTGGGGGAAGCAGGCTTCCAGTTAAGGAACGAATAAGTCATGGGGATAAAAGACACAACACAGGCAATGTAGTCAATGGCATTGTATGGTGTTGTTTGGTGACAGATGGGAGCCACACTGTGGAGAGCACATCACAATGTATAGACTTGCCAAATCACCATGCTCTACACCTGAGATGAATGCAACATTGTGTGTCAACCCTACTTCAATTAAAAAAAATAAAACTAAATCAACATTTTAAAAACTGTTAAAAACAATCACAACAGGGGCGCCTGGGGGGCTCAGTGGATTAAGCCTCTGCTTTTGGCTCAGGTCATGATCCCAGGGTCCAGGGATCAAGCCCCACATTGGGCTCTCTGCTTGGCAGGGAGCCTGCTTCCCTTCCTCTCTCTCTGCCTCTCTGCCTACTTGTGATCTCTGTCTGTCAAATAAATAAATAAAATCTTAAAAAAAAAAATCACAACAAGAAGTCAACAGCTATAGTGCTTAAATAATGCATATTGATTCCGTTGAAATAGCTATACTGTAAAAGACAGAAAAATTTGGCTAATCATGTGTTATTAGATATTTACCCCATTACACCTGGTATATACTAAGAAAAAAGAGAGAAAAGCCAAAAACAATTTGTCAATGTCAGACTTGTTTTGGATTGGGGACTAATTTTGTTTTTTTTTAATATCATTATTTTTAATAGTATTGCTAATGTTTTGGGTACTATGGAGCTTCTTTCTCCTTTCCATGTTATACTAAAGAGCCAAGATTTTAGGGGCAACCGGCTGGCTAGGCCCAAGATCTCTTTCTTCCTTACTGCTCCATGCGGGTTCACTGGATAGCCCAGGTTTGCTCAAAGGAAATGAGCAGTGTTCTTTGGTCCAGACTGAACCTGTTCCAAAGAGCTCAGTTTTAACCTATGGGCTGGTTTATGAACAAGCTTAATCAACAAGGTTAATTTGTGGACCTCTACAAATGTGGTCTGTGTGTAGGTGGTATCTCTCTTGAAGGCAAAGACTTTCCCCCATATCTGTTTCCAGGGAAGGGTGGTCTTCAGACCGAAACTCTCTCTTGCCGCAGGTAATCGGTTCTCTGAAAGTGGGTCATTGTAACCTGGGTCTACACTTCATGGTGTCTAGAGCTCTGCTCTTGGGTTGCAAGGGTTAAAGATGGACACTGCCCCTTGGAAGCAAGCAGAGGCGTGGAAAGGAAGTCATCCCTGTCATGCCAATAAAGGAGGATTAGCAAGCTGTATCTTTCACTAGATTATGCACAGTCAGATGACTCCATGTATTTATTTCCCTCTTGATATCTGTAATTCATTAGTTCTCAAACTTGGACGAGCATCGATCGGATTCACATGGAGGGCTTATGAAAACCCAGATGGCTGGGCCCTTGCTCCAGAGTTTCTGATTCAGTGGGTCTGCGAAGAGGCTCATCAAGACTGCATTTCTTTTCTTTTTTTCCTTCCTTCCTTCATTCTTTCCTTCCTTCCTTTCCTTTCCCTTTCTTCCTTCCTTCTGTCTTCTTTCTTTCTTTCAGACTTTATTTATTTATTTGACAGAGAGATAGAGAGCACAAGTAGGCAGGTCAGCAGGCAGAGGGAGCGGGAGAAGCGGGCTCTCTGCTGAGCAGGGAGCCCGATGTGGGGCTCGATCCCAGGCCCCCCGCGATCATGACCTGAGCCGAAGGCAGACACTTAACTGACTGAGCCACCCAGGTGCCCCAAGACTGCATTTCTAACACGTGCTCAGGGGATGGTGCTACTGCTGGTCCAGGGAGACCCATTTTGGGAACCACTTTCTGAACCCACGGATTCTCATCATATGGTGCAAAGACCATCTGATTAAAAATCGTCTAAAATACTTGCTTAAAACATAGGTTTGTGGAAGTTTATGGCCCTCGGTCAGAATCTGGGGCGGCCGTCAGAATGGCACTTTACTGATCTCCCAGGTGACATTCATGCACTCTGAACTTTGAGTCTCAATACCTTACCCGTTAGCAAGTCTCATTTCAGGGTTCCATCCAGTCTGGGTGAGCTACGTCATACTAAGGAAGGAGTTCTCAGCCCACCCTTACACGAGGAGGAGCCAAAAATCTGCATCTTAGCACCAGCTATGATATGAGACACATTCCCTGGCTGGTTACAACATAGGACACGCTGTGAGGAGGCAGTGGCTGCCCATTGTTACCACCCTTTGCGGGAGACGCAAAAGAGAAGATCTTTGGACACCTGTCTAGGGAAGAGCTATAACCAGTAAAAGTCCAGAGAGAAGGTAAATCTCAGAGAACCAAGTTGAGCTGGGTGTTCCGGCTAGCCAGCTTACGAAGAACTCCTTTTTCCAAGACTCACTTTGGAGGTTATAGTATTATTTTTTATTAGGAAAAACAGATCATAGCTCCTCTATTTTTAAGGCTGGAGGTATAACGTACACTGTAGTGTAAGAGCTGGTGAAGGATGCCAGAGGCAGGCCTCGGAGCCCCAACTTAGAAATCTTTGGATGTGCCTCTGGGGCCACACTGGTGGTTACAAGAAGGCCTCTATGTAGGCCCCAAAGGTCTTTGCCTCTGTTTATAAGAGCTTCTCTGTCTGCAGGAGATTAGGGACAATCACCTGGATGTATGTATCGTTTAATAATTCCCATTTAGGGGCACCAGTGTGGCTCAGTGGGTTAAAGCCTCTGCCTTCGGCTCGGGTCATGATCCCAGGGTCCTGGGATCGAGCCTCACATCGGGCTCTCTGCTCAGCAGGGAGCCTGCTTCCTCCTCTCTCTCTCTGCCTGCCTCTTTGCCTACTTGTCATCTCTATCGGTCAAATAAATAAAATCTTAAAAAAATTTCCCATTTAACAGTTTATATGATTTAATAAATAATTCCCTTCGACAGTGAAAAACACCTTATTCCTGAAATCAGACAGAAAAAAGGAAAAACCAAACCAAACCCAACAGACACCTAATGGACGCATGTCATTTTTAAGACCAAAGAAGAAAGATGCAGGGCTGAGATGGTCATTTCCTGAGTCTACCTCCTGTTCTAGCACCAGAGCCACTGAGAGGCAGGACACAGACCAGAGCCGCTGCCGCTTTCCTTGCCCCAGGCTCGCGTTCTCACTGCTTTTAGCTCCAGAGTCGTGTTGGGGTCCAAAGTAAAACAGGTGTTACACGCAAGTTTAGCAAAGACAGATTGGAAACTCCTCGTAAGCCAGACCCACACAGAATAAATGTCTTGACCGGAGACTTGTAGAGTTGGGGGCTCTTAACCTGAAAAACTGATTTTTTTTTTCTTTTTTTTTTTTTTTAGTAGAAATGAAGCAAGTCAGTGGTATACTTCTATTTGTGGGCAAATCGGGGTTTCCCAAGTCTTTGCTAAGTAAAGTTTTCCCAAGCTCGGTGCTTTTTCTTAAAGCTAACCTGTTAGACTCTGGCAAATCTGTTCCACCAACTTGTTCCAACTTGTTCTAAAATTGTAAACCAGAATCTCCTCTATCTTAAAAACCTCATACTCTGGGCTTCACACACCCTCTGCTCATCACACGTTAGAAACAAGACGGTTTCTTCATCTCTGTTGACGTTTTACCTGAGCTGGTTGAGGCAGGGGATTTGCTGCGCCTGGAAGGTCCTGGGCTCTTGGTGGTGCTCCTGCGGGATGATGAAGCTATTTTGGTGTAGGAAGTGGACTTCACCACTCGACATTCTGGGGGAAAGAACAACAACCACAGGTCATTACAGGATCATGGAACAAATCATTCAAAATGCACAGTAAACCTGGAGACAGACATATCTGGCCCCTCTCAGTCCTATCGAATTCCTGCCAGCCCACTGCTTATCTAGAACAAAAGAACCAAGAAAACAATGAGAAAAGGGCACAGTGGGCATTTTAGACATTGAAGTAAATAATATTCTAAGCCTTCTAGTTTACCTTGTTTACAATGATATTTTGGAGAGATTAGGGGTAATAGCTTGGTAGAAGGGTGCATTTGTTGGTTTCTCTCCACCCACCTCCTGCGTTATTTGGGTACATGTGTTTCTTTCAGGATAGATCGTTTTTTCTTCCAAGAAAAATGTTAGACGAAAGGTCAATCTCATAAACCAAGATATGCTGATGGAGGCTTCCACCCATCAGGTCCCAACGTACTGCTCTTGGGAATCCGTGCAGTGGTAGCAATGGATTTTTTTTTTAACCCTATGTGAGAAATGACAGCATTCACTCAAAAGCGGTAAACTCGGTGAAGCGATGACTTCACCCAGCTACAAGGACACCGTGGGAGTGTGCGCCGTCTCACAACTGTGCTTATAGGACGGTTCTTGGCCTGAGGATGTAAAACAACTTTACTTTTATTGGATTTAAATCTTCGGTGTTTGTGTTCTTGAAATTTAACACTAAACATCTTAAATAGCAGAGAGTTTTTTATTTCCTTCCAAGTGAGCTGCACTGACCAATCACAATGTTGTGTAAATCTACCCATCTTATTCTGAAGAAACCACTTTTAGTAACTAAAAAATATTTTTATGCTTGTACTGATAATCAGTGTTCACTGTGGGTAGAAAAGTATAGAGGATATTAAAAAAGCCCTTTCCGGTGATACTTTTTTTTTTTTTTTTGGAGGGTGGTATACAGACTAAAGTTTTCTAGAATTTTTTTCTACTCAGTTTCTATTTAAACAACTTCGGGATTAGTCTGTATATGTTGATCTGCTACTAACCTTTTCATACCATGATATATTGTGAGCATTTTCACCCTGTCTTCAAGGGAACGTTTTACTACATGGATTTACCATAATTTGCTTAACCAAATTCCTACCGCTTGGTATCAAACTTGGGTTCAGTATTTCACCATCATAAATAATTCCATGAATAACACCCTTCTAAATGAGCATGCAGGTACCTGATTATTTCTTTAGGACAGATTTAGCCCCTAGCACTTGAAATTTAGTTTCTAGTTACTGGAAACCAGGGGGCACATTTTGGATGCTTAACAAACTCTGCTGAAGGAAGCGGGATTGTGAGTCTAAAGGGGAAGCACTTTTTTTTTTTTTTAAAGATTTTATTTATTCATTTGACAGAGATCACAAGTAGGCAGAGAGGCAGGCAGAGATAGAGGAGGAAGCAGGCACCCCGCTGAGCAGAGAGCCCGATGCGGGACTCAATCCCAGGACCCTGAGATCATGACCTGAGCCAAAGGCAGCGGCTTAACCCACTGAGCCACCCAGGCGCCCCAAGGGGAAGCACTTTTGAAAAGCTTTGACCAACTGCCCGCTAGACAGGCTGACTCAAACCATACTTCCTCGGAGTATGAAAGTCGTCATTAGCCTAACCCCCTCACGCAGTTTACGTTCTGTCGTCTCAAAAAATCTTTAATTTCTACACAAATATTGGACTTTGTTGCCTTAAATCTGAATTGGTTTGATTACCAGTAAAGTTGTATATTTTCCCCCATATGCTTGTTAACCATTTGTATCCTTTGGTATTATTTGCTCATGTCTTTTTGGCCATTTGCATTTGGGATGTTCTTTTTCTTATTGGTCTGTAAGAACGCACTCTCTATTAAAGTTCTTCCCCTTTGTCTATCATGTCATAAATATTTATCTGTGTAAGTAGTTGTTGAACCATGTTAGCTTTAAATGTGGTATTCTTTTTATTTTTTTTTTTAAGATTTTATTTATTCATTTGACAGAGAGAAAGAGAGAGATCACAAGTAGGCAGAGAAAGAGGAAGGGAAGCAGGCTCCCCGCTAAGCAGAGAGCCCGACTTGGGGCTCGATCCCAGGACCCTGGGATCAAGAACTGAGCCGAAGGCAGAGGCTTTAACCCACTGAGCCACCCAGGCACCCTGTGTGGTATTCTTTTTAAATATAGTAGTTTAAAATTGAAGTCTAATTGATTAGCTTTCCCCTTATGCATTTTTTAATCATTTTATGTTTCAATAACAAAGAAATCATAATACTTCCAGATCTAATTTTGATGTTTGACTTTTTTTTTTCCAATTTATTTATTTTCAGAAAAACAGTATTCATTATTTTTTCACCACACCCAGTGCTCCATGCAAGCCGTGCCCTCTATAATACCCACCACCTGGTACCCCAACCTCCCACACCCCTGCCACTTCAAACCCCTCAGACTGTTTTTCAGAGTCCATAGTCTCTCATGGTTCACCTCCCCTTCCAATTTACCCAAATTCCCTACTCCTCTCTAACGCCCCTTGTCCTCCATGCTATTTGTTATGCTCCACAAATAAGTGAAACCATATGATAATTGACTCTCTCTGCTTGACTTATTTCACTCAGCATAATCTCTTCCAGTCCCGTCCATGTTGCTACAAAAGTTGGGTATTCATCCTCTCTGATGGAGGCATAATACTCCATAGTGTATATGGACCACATCTTCCTTATCCATTCATCCATTGAAGGGCATCTTGGTTCTTTCCATAGTTTGGCTTTGAAATTTTCTTCCCTTCTCATGCAACATCTAATTTTCTAAGCTTATAACATGTTTTTTTTTTTTTTAACTTCATACACTTCTGAATGGCTTCCTCTTTTTCCCAAACCAACAAAGTTGTTCATATTGTCTAGTAAAGAAGGCATGTAAGTATATATAAAATATAAGTGTTGCAAGCCTGCAAATAGGAGATAATGGAGAGTGTCTCCTGGAGAGCCTAATGTATTGAACTGGTGTGGGGGGTGGGGAGGGCATAAAGAAGAGAAAGGATTTCAGATGGAAAAAGAAGAGGAAAGAAATTCCTTGCACTTGAGGTATTAGTAGTTGTGGCTTCACAGTCAAAAGCAGAGAGGAAATGAGTCAGGGCATTACTGTGCCCAGGCTTCCCTGATAGTTACTTGGGCCATTGTTGGCTGCTTTAGCCTGGCCAGATGGTCCTGATATATTCTATTTCTTAAAAAAGAGAAAGAGAGAGAACTCTATCCATATGGCCATATCAGCAAAAATTAAAAGACAGAAGTAAGCAAGATATATAACAGAGTAACAATGAAGATATGACCAGAGTCGCAAAAAGTGTTCTCATGGAGTGATGGTGTCTATGGGTGTGTCTACAGGGGTTTTAATTCAGAAAACAGATCTTTGGAACATGTGAAGGTGACACCCAACTAGCTCAAGGCTCCAGCCACACAAGTGACAATGAATCCTGGAGTTTGTCCTAGCCTTGGATACTGTCCTGGCCTTTTGGAAACATATTAGCAACCAAATCGGATGGCTGTGATGTTGCTGGTCCATTGGCAGGCTTCAGGTGTCCAACATGTGCTAAGTGCTGAGCATGGCAGACATAATGAAGAACACATAAAGTTTGGGGACTCAAAAAACTTGCCACCTGGCAGTGCAGCCTAGAGTCTTTTAGCCAACACCCATTTTTAACAAAATCATTTTTGCAACTGAAGGCTCTCGTTTGTTAATTTTTATTTCATGGATCTCATGCTTAAAAAACATTGGTTAGGAAACCAACTGTTGTTAAGTAATAATACATTGTGCATTTGAACTCAAAATCAGGACCATAATGAGGGCAGGATGACCAGGACTTTCTGTCCCAAGTCATGAATGTTTAGAGGTCACCACATTTAAAATAATAACTCAAAAAGCTTTGTGTCTAGTGGGCAAGAATGAAAAGTTAAAATAGAAAGCCACCAGATGGTGCACATTGGTAATAACACCCATCTGTGAGCTGCAACATGAATTAAAAAGTTGATTTTAGGGGTTGTCGCACGCTGTTGGCCACAGGTGCCAGAATTGCTAGTTAGGGTTCCAACTACCAACCAGGGCTCGGGATGGGTATCGTGGAACCAGTCTTACCACACTCAGTTGACATTTTCCAGCTACCGCAAAGAAACCAGGCATTTTATAGTCGGGCGGCTCAGCCTTCTCAGAGCCAGTGTAGGCGTTTTGTTTGATTTTCAAAGCACTGAAAAGAACTCGTGGGCTCACGCCACGCTTCTAGAGCTCCTCTTGTGTCTCTTGAACTTAGTTCTCACCATATTATTAATCTATCCAAAGTCATCATTTATTAGTCTGCACCCCCCACCCCCGGCCGCTGTCTCCTACTCCATTTGGTACTAACTAGTCCTGGCACAGGAAAAATCATGTAAAGTTCCTCCATAAATATTGGCCCAAGTTACTACCAATCCTGTTAACCACTTGTGTGAACTCTTATTATTTACTGACCTCTCCAACATCTCACTCGACAGAGGGCGGAACTGGGTGTTGGACCCAACTGGGTGTTGAGACCAAACCCTGGTCTCAGAGTGGGGGCTTCCTCAGAACCCCAGGATCGGACGTCGCTTAAGCAAGCTGGCCCACTGTGCATAAGGGCTGACAAATTTCTATCAGTGCCCAGGGTTGGGGCAGATAGACTGAGTGAGTGACGGAGGGAAATGGGAAGCTTGGGAAACAACCAGTTCCCATTTCAATTAAAAGCTGAAGATACTAAAGGTACAACTCTATCAGGATGCCTATTGCATCAGAAAACAAAACAAGGGGTGCCTGGGTGGCTCAGTGGGTTAAGCATCTGCCTTTGGCTCAGGTCATGATCCCAGGGTCCTGGGATGGAGCCCCGCACTGGGCTCCCTGCTCAGTCAGAAGCCTGCTTCTCTCTTCTCTCACTCTTCTGCTCTGCCTACTTGTACTCTCTCTCACTCTCTCTGTCAAATAAATGAATAAAATCTTAAAAGAAAACAAAATAAAACAATGAACTCTCTTTTGGAAGTGGACTTACAGTGAAGTAGTAGGTTGGGGGGGGCGTTGGTCATCGAGTCTGAAAGATCATTATGAATATTACAAATCTCATACCTCTTGTCTTCAGAATAAGCATAAAGCTTCATAAGTCATATAAAGAATTAGAATAATTCTGAAAGGTTAGGGTTGACTATAACAGAAAACAGAAACAAAACAATGACAGCAACTGCTTTTTTTCCCTAGGGTCAAAATAAAGCCAATTGAAGAAAATTGTAGCTCCAAGCCATAAATTAGGGAAAAAAAAATACAAAAGACTCCAACCATCTTTCCCATTAAAGTTTAGATTTTAATTAGTTTAAATGGGAATCGTGTTTTATAATGGAGGAAAATGCAGTGAAGAAGGACAAATGCTTCATTATTTTAAAGAGAATGCCAAAATCTTTGTCAGCTTAAAACCACAACTTAGAAACATCATGAATAATGTGATCTAAATGGCCAGTAAAACAGAAACTCTTATTTGTTCTCAAAAAAGACATTTTCATAGCCTCTGGCAAGGAAGAAAACAGCACCCTCCATTCTCCCTCTCTTGCGGGGTCATTTGTTTTGCGGAGTAACCAATTCATTCTGATATTTTTGGCGTCCTTGTATTCTGAGGGATGCATTTCCTTTAGTAATGGAGATAATGGGCAGCACAGATACTCCTTAAGAAAGACCATATTGGGGACACCTGGGTGGTGAAGTCTGTTAAGTGTCAGACTCTTGGTTTCTGCTCAGGTTGTGATCTCAGGGTCCTGAGATCCAGCCCCGAGTCAGGCTCTATGCTCAGCAGGGAGCCTGCTTGATCCTCTCTCCCTCTCCCCCTCATGCTTGCTCATGCTCTCTCCAAAATAAATACATGAATCTTTTTTTTAAAAAAGATGATATTGAAGGAATGTAGGTAAGTCACTTGAAGGAAGCTTCGAGATAGGAATTTCTCTTGCTACTAAACGTTGAAGCCTCCCCAGAGTATAGAACATCAGATCAAACACATTAAATGGGTCTCTGGAGACTGGACCTACCATAGTAAGCAAGCAAGTTTTAGTTAAATCTCTGTTTGGGAAAGTCCCTATAGTCACAGTTCAGTGAGAGGGAAAAGCATCATTCTCCATAAGGTCTAGACTAATGTTTGCCTTACAGATGTCCTCAAGATTAGGTAAGACAGAAGTTAAAACATTTCCCACCTTCACCCTGGACCCCAATTTAAGAAATGAGCCTCCTGTAATGGACAGATTTAGAAAGACAACCCAGATGCAGATGTAGAAGGAAGAGACTAGAAAAGGAATAAATTCTTTGGCCATGTTCCCAGTGGCATGAGAACCTTATGCAGACTCTCCCCCCCACTTGGAAACAGTTGGTAGGTAGGCTGTAGTGTTGTGGAAAGTGCTAAAGAAGAGAAATGGTGACAGAAAGCCACCACAGGAACCAACACCTCACCTGAGCTCGCACAGTAAGGACATTCATGCATTCAAATGGGCCCACCTGTGCCTTTTGGAGAATCTTGAAGAGCAAAGGGGAAGCTCCCAAGTGTCCAGCCAGCCTCGGTGACATGCTACACACCACCTAGGGAATATTCTTTAAACAAGCTAGGTTTCTACTCCTCTACTCTCTTTTCAAAACCAGCCAGAATAAAAGCCCCGTCAGGCAGAGGCCTCTCAAACTGCTACCTGCTCTAAATTCAGTTGTTCAGATCTGTTTAGGAGATGAGCAAGTTCATCTGGAAGAATCCATCATGAGCAGTCGACGCTTTGTGCTCTCCTCCCCATCCTGATTACAAAGACAAGCTTCCTCTCAGCTTGGCACAGGCACAAAGCCTCCAAATGGAATAACATTCCTCTCGTTGGTGATATGCAAAAGAGAGTCAGGAAGCACATTTGGTTCTAGAGACTTTTTATAAAAATGGCATAAGCTCAATGACCGAGAAAACTTGGGACTCTGTACCTCTACGAGTTGTCCTTACATGTTCCTATGCTCTGAGTCGGAAGGAGTCCTCTGAGTATCCCAAGGTTACCAGTGCTTACCAAATCAACTCACTCTCCTCACTCAATTCATGAATATCCTCTCCTATCTCTAGAAGTGGTTGTCCAGCTTTCTCAGGAGCCCCTGGGGCCTGCGGGGCTCACATGTCTGTCTCATGGTCCTGAAGCCTTCACCATCCTGCTTGTCAGTGCGGGTGAACTGAATGAACAGCGCTGGCTCCTGGTTCCGTCCCACAAACTAAGGTTTACTTCTGTAGAAACGTGACTTTCACACTTCACGGCAGCTTCATCGGATACCCAGATGGAAGCTCCTTGCGGGGTCAGTCTGCATCTCCCCAGCAAGGAAGGAAGCCCGTTCTCTCATTTCTGTGCCACCTGGATTCTGAGACAAGCCCAGCACTACAGCGAAATTCCCATCCCTACTGGCTGTGGGGTTTGGAACCAGTGTTACTTCCCGCCGCTCCATATGCAGCTTGTCTGGAACAAAAGCCGTCAAGACCGAAACACTCTAAAACATAGTTTTTTAAAAAACAAAGTATGTAGCAGACTGAGCTGAAAGTGAAGGCACTGGTTGGAGTTGTTTAGCTGGAGAGTCAAGTCCCAGAAATTGAGATTTTTAAAGGACCTTCTAAAAATACAGCTACGCGTGTCTAAACCCAGCACCTAGACTGGCCCACCACAACTTTCCAGAACACCCGGCTAAGCGCTCCAGATGGCGCACACGTGTTCCCACAGCCGGGCTGCTCGCTGCGAGACTAACACCAACCAGCTCTGGAAGCACTCGCCGGCTGAGACTCCTTTATGTAACCTCTGCAGAGGGCTTGATGGCGCTGGGATTTTCTGCACTAACATTGCACGAGTCACCACTCAGAAGGATTCTCTTCTCCAAATACTTTCCTTCTTCCTCATAGTCCAGTAAGAGTTAATTTTCCCTACATTAACAACTGAGAGTTATATGGGGGTCTAGGTGGGGGGCAGTTTTGCTCTGGGAGATTCGCCTGGTTACCCAGGTTCCTGCTGTCTCATTTCTGTCCCCCAAGAGTGTTCTCATCCATATGGTCCCAGCCAGCCTGTCGTGCAGTCTCTGAGTTTCAGCCACGGGGGGGAAGGAAAAAAAGAGGGAGACCTCCAGACGCTAGGCAAGAAAAGCTGCACTATGCCTTGTTCCACCAAGTCTTCATTTCCTGAAACTGATTTTGTGTTTCTCTTTGTCCTTCCTGTCAACTGGATGGCTTAGTGCTCCCCGGTCTTTACATACTAGAGGCGAGTAGCATCTCCCTAGTTGCGATGACCGAAGATGTCTCCACACATTGCCAAAGATCCCCCAGGAGCATACTGTGCCTGGCTGAGAGCCCTGTGGGCTCTCTTCATTAGGGCATGTTTCCCACGGTCTTCAATCAATTCTTAAAGTCTTCCTTGAGGGTGTTCGTGAAGCTATCGTTAATCCCGTGCCTGGGTCCCCGAAACAATGCACTTTGCACATTCTTTCTACAGCTCTGGCCAACACGAACTGATAGTTTCAGGCTCCCGTGCATTCACTGCGGTGGTGATGGTCCAAGTGGCACGGAAGGTTTTCCAATTGTCTGCTAAACCTGGGTCAGTATCCACTGCTTTACCCACCTCTGAGAACATGGAGACCCGGGGCCTTGCAACACTGGGGGTTTCTCACTTCAGAGTTTGGAGAATGGACAAGGTCGCGGAGGCACAGTGTTGAGAAAGAAGCCTTCCACTCTGTGTTGTACGAATCTCAGTGTTGGAGAAGGGCTGGGAGCACTGCCCATACTCAGCTGCTCTCCAAGTCATCATTCCCCTTGCTGAGACCACTTGACCTCACAGTGAGGCTTTTGAAACCCATCCCCAAATAGTGCTACCCGGGCCATTTTAGTTGAGTGCAACGGGTACCTGCTGTTACCTATGGAGACTGGGAATAGGCAACCCTATGCATTAAGCCAAGCAGGACTGCCTCAAAACAACACAATCATGTATCCTTTCACTGATATGAAGTCAGGATCTTGTCTTTCTGGAAGTCTAAAATATAAGTGTAGTTGGTAAACTTCCTTTCTCCATAAAAGCCCAACCTCGTCAGCATGAAAACTTGTCCCTGATGACAGCCTTTTTTTCCATGACAGTGCTCAGCTGTTTGCCCGAGATCTGCTGCCTCTTCATTAGCCCATGCAACCTTACCAACAATCTTCATCTTTTTGAAGGTAAAGCAGTTACTAAAACTGAGAAGCTCCCCTTGGCTGGCTGGGAGCTTCTCATCAGAAACCCATGTCGGGGCGGCTGTGTAGCTAGCTCAGTTGGATGAGGGGCTGCCTTTGGCTCAGGTCATGATCCTTAAGTCCCAGGATCGAGTCCCATATCGGGCTCCCCGTTCAGTGGGGAGTCTGTTTCTCCCTCTGACCCTCCCCCACCATGCTTTCTCTCTCTCTCATTCTCTCAAATAAATAAATAAAATCTTAAGAAAGAAAGAAAGAAAGAAAGAAAAAGAGAGACTCGTGTGCCTTTGGTGGGAGGTTTAAACAATCATAGATGCTGAGGGCTCTTCTCCCAATGTGTTCCTGTTGACGGATGCATACATGTCCTCCGGCTCAAGAGGGATGCCTTCTTGGACTTCGCTGAAATCTGACAACTCTGAGTGACTGGGTATACATATGGGCAATGGCTGGACCATGTAAAAAGAGCACTCTGACCCACTACTTGCCCCAAGCTGCCCAGGAAGACAAAGCCTCCTCTACACTACCCAGCCAGGAAGCCAGCCTGCTGTAAGTTACACTAGCCACAAGTCGGGTGGCATTCCCCAGTAACGATCAAGAAGTTAACCAGGTATTCCCACAACAATTGGCCCCAAAATGCCAAGACTTCATTAATAATTGACAGTGTCCCCTAATTTTTGTCCCTGTTTCCATCTCTGAACCAAAAAAGCTAATATGCACCCCAGCCAGTCACATAGCTAGCCCACCCACAGCTTCCCCACGCCAACAATCAGCCCACACCTGAAGCCTTCCCTTTTCGCCATTTCTACAGCTCTCCCACTCCTCTGCCTGCTTTCAGTCTCTGCCAAAATGCAAATGATGGCGGCTGACACTTTTGCTCTAGCAAACTCATGATAAAATAGCCTTAGCATGGTCTTGCTCGGTTGGTCTTTGCTTCTACAACACACACAGCTCTCCCTTCCCAGTATAGAATGAAGTAGCCGGCTTGAGTCAAGCATCATGTTGCATGAAACAGGCTTACCTTCATCCATTAGAGTCATGGGAACATCCACAAGGGAAAAAGGCTGACTGAAGAAACAGCAGATGAACAAGCATCTCCAGTCTCACACTCTGGGCCTACACTGATGGGGTGGCTTCCCATGCGTGACAGTGCACATCATCTGAATTTCTATTTCTATTTCTCTTTTTTTGCAAAGTGCGTGTGTTAATTTCCGAAGGCTGCTGTAACAGAGTACCGCAAATGTGGTAGTTTAAATTGACCGATGCTACCCATGGTGTTAAAGACCAGAAGACCAAAATCAAGACGTTGCGGGGCCGTGGTCCCTCCAAAGGCTCCAGGTAAGAATCTCTTTTTTGCTTTCTCCGGTTTCTGGTGGCTCCAGCCATTCCTTGACTCGGGGCCACATCGCTGTCATCTCTGCTTCCATCTTCACATGAACATCTGCTCTGTGCCCCTGTTTTATCCCCTTTTGCCTGGCTCATGGGAGGACGTTTGGGTTCAGGCTCACCTGGATAATCCAAAGAAATCTCCTCATCTCCAGATCCTTAACCTCATTATATCTGCAGAGATGCTTTTTCCAAACAAGGTAATGTTTCCGAGCTGATATCTCTGGGTGGCCATTATTCAATCTGCTACATCACGTGTGACAGACACAACTGTAGGCCAAGCCTTTCCTGAGAAGTTTTGTCAGGAAATCTGTTGTTATTCTCCTGCCAAAAACCTTTCCATGACTCCTTGCTGCTTTTCGAGAACATCCTTAGCATGCTCTGTAAGACTCCTGTCTACCTCAGCCTCTGTCTCTTCTTTGTTTTGGACACATTCTTTCAGTTTCTTAACATGCCCTAAATATCTTTCTCTCTTTGGGCATTAGAACCTAAATATCGGTGCCACAAGAATCAAGTTGGCTCCCCACCACCTCACCTGGCTAACCGCTGCTCATACTTCCTGCTCGAAGTATGAAGGAAATTCATTCATTATGAAAATATTTGCCACATCCCTGCTGTTTAGGTGTCAAGACAGAGCAGTCAGTCGAGGTATAGAGTACCCGGCTCATGGAATTTATCCTCTAGCAGAGGAAACCGGTCTTAAAAAGCAAAACCAAAGAGAAGCTCTGGTTTTCTAAGCACTTTATAAGGCAAGAATGGAAAGGATGATGGGACAGTGAGTGGCTGAGTGAGTGGTTTCTCTCTACTGGTGGTCAGAGAAGGTGTCTGGGAAGAGAGGACACTGCAGCTCTGAGCACAAGACAGAGCCAACCACGTGTAGAGTAGAGGAAAGAAAGGGAGGCAGGGGACAGACCAAGTCAGGACTGGGAAAACCAAGGGAGAGTTTCGGGTTATACATGATGTAAGATGGGGGGGTTATAGAAGTATTTTAGGCAAAGGCATCTAATTCATGAATCCAAAAGGTCAGCCTGGTTGCTGTGTAGAGGAAGGTTTTCAGAGGGTCTAATCTAGGCAAGAAAGGATGGTGGTTTGGACCATGGTGGAGGTAATGGAAATGGACAGAAGAGAATAACGTGGGGAGTGAGGCGAAGATCGAGTCCATAAAACTCAAGGATGGACCAGATGGGGTGTGGGTAGACAGGACAATCTCAGCCTACACGATCTTTGGCGGGTGTGCTGCTGAGTCCTACACATGCAGTAGCACCATGTGCAAAAGGGCAAGAGACAGTGAGAGCTTACCAAGGCCCATGGTCTTCCTGCAGGATAAAAAACAGATTTTCCAGCTCTTCACAAATCCTTGTCCTTTGCTTGACCTACTCAGCTGGAATCAGTAGAAGTGAGACCCGGGGCTTTAAAAAAATCCCCTGGCGATCCCAATGGTGTGGGTCCATCGACCAGAAAGCTTTTGCTATTCTCTGGTATACAGATAAGAAAATTACTGAAGGAAATCCAGAGGCTCAGAGTTTGAAGTTAATTGTGAAATGTGGCATTTGGAAAGAAAGATTAAACTAACAATGAAATGAATTAGCAAGACAAATCAGTCTTGAAAAAGCAACAAATATCTGTCCCACTTTCGATCTGGTCCCAACTCAAATGTTCAAAAACAATAAACTAACATCCTGAGACCTAGCTGAAAGCAGACTTTGGGAGAAGAATAAGAGTTCACATTTATGAGCAACTCATCACCACCTGGTTTCCATTAGCTACAAAATAGAAAGGATCTGAAAGATAGATAAGAAATAAGAAACAGATAAATTACTCAAGAACTGAAAGCTAGGAAATGAGTATGAACTCCTAGAGAAAAGAAAAAGAAGTAAAAGAAGCCAAAAGAAAAAAAAGAACATAGAAGTATCAACTGAAATTAAATTTGATAGTTCTCTCCTTGGGTAAGTCTCCTTTGTGCCGGACTTTATCTCAGCCACACAGAAACAAAGATAAATTCTTACATGTAAGAATTTATGGTCTAGCACAGTCTGAGTGGTTCAGGGCCAGGAGGTCTGGAAGAGGCTCACGGGGAAAGGTGAAGATGTGGAGCTGGTGGGCAACACACAGTAATGACAGTTGAGAAAGCCAGGTATGTCATTCACAAAGGATAAGGTTTCATTCTGAATTGTCTTATGCCCCTGAATGAGATTAGGACTAGTACAGTTTGGATAACCATGGGGTCTATACTTCTCCCATTAAAACAAGGTCACAGGCTCTATGCTGTCCAATAGTTTGGGCCATTTTATTCAGGAAAGTTCTCTCGTACCTTGTGCTCGTGTGATCCATGGACCAGCAGCCTTCGCATTACATGGGAGTTTGTAGAATCTTAAGCTCCACCCCAGATGTACTGAATCAGAATACACATTTTACCAATGTTCCTGGTGGTCTGTATTCAAATTAAAGCTAACACTATACAGGGGCAGCCTTAATCAGTGACTCTGATCTGAGGGAGCATGTGAAAAAACAACAGGTTCCTGAGCCCAAGTCCCCAGAGATTCCAATCCCATACGCCAGGCATCTAGATATCGAGCAAACACTTTAGCTGACTGTGATTCTAACACTCGAGGAATAATTTAAGAAACAGGGCTGTAGATGGTAATAAGTAAGAATTAGTAGCTCTAAGAAGGATTAAATAACAGACATAGCCCTATACCTTATTGAGAGAGCAATATTTTATGGTAGCATTTTTGGACTTCTCTAAAGATAACAATCACTTCAGAGTTATTGGTAAACATTCAACTTCCCAAATCCCTTCCCCAGATGTTTTGATGCAATGGGTCTAGAAACTTATATTTTTAATAAGTATTTTGGGTTTTGTTTTGTTTTTAATAACTAGAGAGGTTTAGAACTGCTTTACTGGAAGGTACATAGCTCAAGAAAAATATCTATGGTACAGTTAAGAATGGCACTGTGCAAGGTGAGCCTGTCCTATCCAGCTTATTACCCAGTCAGTTAAAGCAGAAGGACCAGGTTTTTGGTGAAGGAGGATCTTACATACAAAGGAAGTTTCCAGAAAGTCACCAACCCTCATCTAGATGTTCTGTGAAGTGGATATGAAGCCTGATTGGGAACAGATATTGTCCACCAGGAAGGGGTGCCTGCATTTTAAGAGAAATCTTCAGAGCCCCATTCTGAGAAAGGACATCCAAACCTGATTCCCTAATGAGTAAAGGAGATTTGGGAGTCATTGCTTTTTGTCTGGAGGTAAAGTCAAGACTTGAGAAGATAATTCTCCAACCAAAATCATCTTTGAGCCTGCACTGCCATCTCAAAGAGGAAAAAAAAAAAATCAAAATTCAATAAGGAAACCGGGGTGGGGGAAACCCCTAACTGTAGGACCAGGAATAAATATTCCAATCCTGGTATAGAATAAAATAATCAGGCTGTCACGAAAAATGACAAGCTGAACTTACGTGGTTATAAAGGGATTGAAAAAGCTATTCTGGTACTCAAGAACAGTGATGCAAACCTACTTCTGAGCAAAGTCTCATTGGGATAGAATTTAATTTAGAGGTTTTGCCTTCAAGGAATAGGGACAATCACAGGGGTTGATAACACTCAGCTACTTCAGGGGAAGAAACAGGTAACACAAATGTGTACATTTGTCAGAGCGCAAAAAAATCAGGAATTGAATTAGTCATACCCTACCTAAACCCTTCAAATTCATTTTTTAATATGTAATTCTGCCACTAGTTTGTGACCCCATAATCAAAATTAAAATAATCAGAGCCTTAGAATGCAAAAGTAATGATAGAGTAATGATTCTGTAGTCAGAAGAAATAAAACTTTGTAAATATATTGTGGTTGTTTTTCCATCATAAACAATTATTATGGAGATAGCAAAGAAGTGTTCTGTATCTAAAATAATATGCCACCTAAAAAAGGGAATTAAAATGATAGCAGAAGCTCCCAAGACAGGGGCCCCTGGGTGACTCAGTCAGTTAAGTATCTGCCTTTGGCTCAGGTCATGATCTCAGGGTCCTGGGATTGAGCCCCGTGTTGGGCTCCCCGCTGACTGCTTATCCCTTGGCCCTCCCCCCTGCTTGTGTGCTCTCTCCTCTCAAATAAATAAAAAAATCTTAAAAAAACAAAAAACAAAACAAAATAAGTTCTCTAGACATATTATCTAAAGGCTGAATAGGTTCTTAAGAACATTTTCATTTCTGGGGCGCCTGGGTGGCTCAGTGGGTTAGGGCCTCTGCCTTCGGCTCAGGTCATGATCCCAGGGTCCTGGGATGGAGCCCTGCATCGGGCTCTCTGCTCCACAGGGAGCCTGCTTCCTCCTGCCTCTCTGCCTAGTTGTGATTTCTCTCTGTCAAATAAATAAAATATTAAAAAAAAAAAAAAAAAAGGAACGTTTTCATTTCCTTCCAAGGTAATACCTAAAAGCATTGGCAGCCAATTACGTTTTTCTGCAATGTTTTAACTGTTGTTCTAACTATGAGAAAGCTTTAGAATTAGTGACTTCTTGGTGTATTATGGAAGTACCTGCCCTGAAGAAAACAAGATCTTAGGAAGAGTCTCCCATTGGTGCCACACAAGCCATACTTCTTTCTAAAGTTCTCTGAAGAGCACCACCAGGGAGATCTACTGGAAAAATTAAATTAAGTGCTGCATATAAATTAGTTTTCTGTGAATCAGTTATGCCTATGGGTTTCTAGGATACTCTTTGAAGATAGTGGCATGAAAGAACTCAGGGAACAGGGATGAAATAAATTCTTTCCTTTTTAAAATAACTCAGTACATGAACCAGACAACACCCACATGAGGACCACTTTTTTAGTCTTAGTTTTCCTGACTATTTCACTGCTCCAGGGAAAACAGCAAGTCAGTTTATTTCTTTTAAAGTTAAAAAATTTTTTGAAAACCCAGAGACAAAATTTCACAGGTTTAATATGAGTCAGAGATAAATTTCTAGATATTGTGCTTCAATAATATATTCTCAACTTCTCCAGGGTTCCCCCCTCCCCGCCCCCCTCCCCCCCAACCTTCAGCCGTACTACCATCCATACTGAGATCGCAACTGTGTTTTCAGTTGGATGGTGACTCCCCAAGCACTACCTTGCAATATGATTGGAAAGAAGAAATGTTTCTGGGTTGCTTCTACCTTTGACAGAGTGAGTTTGCCTTAGTAGATAAATCCTGCTAGTCTACAGTCAGCAATCACTTACACGACACACTTGTCACACACAGCTCATGCTGTGACGTGTTCAAGTCTTGGGAGGAAATCACAGGTTGTCCAAGGGCTGCAGATGACCTGTTCAAATGGACAAGGTAGGGAGGCGAACCCCGGAAAATGGCTGACCCAATGTGGAACGGACCTTCCTGGTGAATACCCCAGCTGTTGTCAGACCTGCACTTTCAGCCACTCAGATGGGTCTTTGAGTGTTGGAGGGAACAGTTAAAACAGTGTGCAAGCAGACAAGATAGCTGCCATTATTTTTGTGACCTGTTATGCTAATCACTGGATTTCTGGCTGCGTGATCTGGGCTGCTCACAGATCACAAAGGATGCTGTGTGTAGGAAAGAAGGAGAAGATGGGAATGTGGGGAGAGTTGTCAATAATATCATCTTTAAAACAAAACTCCCAGTTTTTTATTCTGTGAAAACCTGAGGTAGACCGTTTCCTAGGAACTGACCTCATGAGCATAACATAATCACTTATATCTTGTAACTATGTTTTTTGTTAAGGACAGAGTTATATCACATACAAACAGAAACCTTTGCAGGGACACATGCCTACGCATATATACGGCATGTGAAGTTAGGTATGACTAAGTTTTCCTAGACAGACAAACTTCTGGACAATTTTTTCTTTCCAGATTCTTTCACAGTCATACAATGTGAGAGGCATATTTTAAGGGGGAATTAATTCTTAATGGGTAATTCTCCATCTCTTACCCTGAAAACTCAAAATTCCCTTTCTTCACTTTTGCCAAAAAGTGTAATATTTATTATCCTGTTTCTCATGTTTCCTTGTTACTTGACTTTTTTTTTTTAAATAGGAAGTATCCTCCCCATCAACGGCCTAATCAAATCCTTAGTTGTATAGTTTAATTTTCAAGTACTCTCTTCATGAGGTATTTATCTATTTTCCCTTCTATTCCAAATGACAGACATTAAATTACATTTCTGTGTAGTTGTGATTAATCTTCTGTTCCAAAGTGAAGAAAAAGGTTAGAAAACATTTAAAGCCTCTTTTCTTTTTTTATTAGGAGAAAGCAGACTATGGGTTGAAAATTTGATTTATTTCTCTTAAACCTATTTGAAGATCAACTTTAAGACAAGGGGTCAAATGTAGCTTGAAATGAATTCCCTGGGCAATACTTATGTAAGTCCCTGAGTTATAACATTTCAAGGCTAATAAATATTGTAGTTATAGGAAAATAGCCATCTAATATGACAGCATATAGGATTTTAGAGGGATTGCGGTCTTTTAGTGAAAAGGGTCTCCTTAGAAGGGAGATAATATAGTTAACTTGCAGGGAAGCTGTCTGAAATGAGATGATAGTCTCTTTGCACTTGGCCCTCAGCCATCAGACAAATGAGTCATTACCGCAATCCTCACAGTAGTTATCTCTGGTAGAGTAATTGACAGAATGATTTCAGTAGATAACTTCTTTTTGTGGCTAGACTTATCATCTTCAAATATTTACCCAATAAATGGAAATGCTGAGCTAAGGTAAACTTGTATTTTTATGGTAAATTTGGCCCTTTATTTCCAAAACAAAGAAAACATGTCAAGCCATACTTAAAGACATTCAATTTCACATAGAGAGGACTGTTTTTTCCTTTCTGAAAATATTAGCAGAAATGCATTTCAATAATTGCTAAAAACCTGTTCTCGTTAGAAAACAGAAAAATCATCTCATTCTCCTCAGCCTTCCTGGCACATCACGTACCTGACAAAAATTAAAGAGACTTAAACATCATGTAGGCTAACAGAGATGATATCAAACATGATGATCTCTTAGCAACCACACGATTCTACATGAGGTCTACTGGGCTCTACTCAGGGAGGAAAGCATGTTCATACATGCCAAATATAAACAGTTAATGCATAATTTTCCTCTTGTTCTTTGAATGTAATCCATCAAAATGTTTTAAATGGATTTATTGTTTTTCAAGAGATGATATATACCCATTATAAGAATCCAAACTGCAAAAAAAGTTAAAAGAAAGCAATAAATCTTCTCAAATTAGGAGTAAGTCATGCTGGGCCACACTAGAATTTTCCATGTCCTTCCTTGCCAACAACATTTTAAAGTAGACTTGGTCATCTTTCTTTTTTTGGATACAGCTGAAGATTTATTGATTTTTTTTTTTCGTTTTTCTTTTACTTATTTAAATTTCTTTCTGTTAATTTTGTTAGGAATATAGTAAGGCATCTTGTGATTCTGGTTCATTTCCTCATCTCCCCTTGCCCCCACTCTAAGATTTGGTGATACATGCTATTTTTTAAGAAAGAAAAAAAAAAAAAAAAGAAAGAAAGAACTTGGCTTTTGATTCTCAGAGTCATTGTTCAATCCTCATCTAAAACATTTTTACTTTTACAAACCTCTTCCTACCTTGATTACTGTTTTCCCCAAACCTTTTTCTGTTTATGAAAGGAAATTAAGAGAAAATGCACAAACATGCTATCGCAGCCATGTAATTAAATAAGGACACATCTATTTAAAATATGCTACAAAATAGTATCTCATGACATAGAATGTCTGAGTGAAAAACATGGATTATAAATCAAGAGTAGAGTGTGCATGTGTATGCAAATAAATGTTTCAAAAGGATATTTATGAAAAGGTTTTAAAAGTGTTTTTCCCCCAGGTCAAAGAATTGTACTTAAAAAAATTTTTTTTTCCTGATTTTAAATTTTCTGTAATATATGAACATTGATTTTTAAATGTGAAAATGCTCTTAAATTTTACAAAAATTAGATTTCTTAGAATGAATCCAAATGGTAAAGAAAGGCATAAAGTAAAAATGTCTCTCTCGCACTTCCCCCTCTTAGTTCAGTACCCAGAAAGTAATCACTGATAACTTCTTGGGCATCTGTCATAAAGTGTCAGTGCATATATAAGTATGCAGAAAGATCCATATGTGAACATATATATTATATATATTATATGAACATACATATTATATAATATATTCCATTTGTATTCAAATGGAATAGAATATATAATAATGATATTTTGATTTTTTTTTCCCCACTTAACAATACATATTGAGCAACTTTCCATACTTGCCCATTTAGGTTGACTTAATATTTTTTAGTGACAATGTAGTATTACACTAAATGGATAGATCTTCATTTATTTAGCCAGACCTCTGTTAACAGCTTTTACTTTTTTCTCTAGATTGTTGTGGTTATACAAACTGCAACAACCTTTATACGTAAACTTTTGTACATAAAATTTCTAGAGACACAGTTGCTGGATCAATGATCAAAGAGAGATGTGTCTTTAAAATTCTTATAAATTTGTGTTGTTTGGCACTATGCACATTTTCAACAACTTTGTATGAGAATGAATTTCTTCTTGCCTTCTTTACCTGTTGAGTAAAAATGGCATTTTGCTGTTGTGTTACTTTACATTTTGCTACTACTTGAATTGAAAATTTTTTTCCTCATTAATCATTTGGGCTTTTGCTCGTATGAACTGACCGTTCATATACATCCATTTTTCTTTTTTTTTTTTTAAAGATTTTATTTATTTATTTGACAGAGAGAGATCACAAGTAGGCAGAAAGGCAGGCAGAGAGAGAGAGAGAGAGGAGGAAGCAGGCTCCCTGCTGAGCAGAGAGCCCGATGGAGGAATCGATCCCAGGACCCTGAGATCATGACCTGAGCCGAAGGCAACGGCTTAACCCACTGAGCCACCCAGGCGCCCCTTTCTTTTCTTTTTAAAGATTTTATTTATCCGAGAGAGAGAGAGAGCGCGAGCATAAGCAGGCAGAGGGGCAGAGGGAGAGAAAGAAGCAGACTCCCCGCTGAGCAGGGACCCTGAGGTGGGGCTTGATCCCAGGATCCTGAGATCATGATCTGAGCCAAAAGCAGACGCTTAAGCAACTGAGCCATCCAGGCATCCCTCCATACATTTTCCTATTATTTGCCCTTTTCTTTATTAATCAGCACATACTCTGTGTTATAAAATGTAGTCCTAAGACATGTTTTACATACAGTATATTTTGTCTCCTAACTTGAAATTTGTAATGTTTTTGCCATACAGAATTTTCAAAAAATATTTTATGTATTTATTAGCGCGCGCACGCGCACGCGCACGATAGAGAGAGAGAGAGAGAGAGAGAGGTGAGGTGGGGGAGGGGCAGGGGAAGCGATAGCGGGGGAATTGGAAAGGGAAAGAGTCTCAAGCAGATTCCACACTGAGTGTGGAGCCGACACAGGGTTCGATCCCACAACCCTGAGACCATGACCTGAGCCGAAACCAAGCATCAAACACTCAACTGACTAAGCCATCCAGGCACTTCTGCCAAACAGAATTCCTTGTTTTGCATTCTGAATGGCCACACTTGTGTTCTACATGTTCTGGGAATTAATCTTTATAAGGAACTGATTCAACATAATAATTAAACAAAAGGTCACGAAGTGTTTTCAAAGAAAGTTCTCATTAGATGGGTGACACGAGAGGTACTGGAAATGACCAATCATGACTCAGGTAGACTATCCCAAGGAAACAGTATAAAATGTTGAATTTTACAAATTTTTTTTTTAATTAGAAAAATGTTTACCAAAAAACTAAACTGGATTATCTACATAATTTTAAAATTGCCATTTCTTGCTTTATCCCCAATTACAACAGTATTTTGTAAAACAAAATGACCATGCTATAAACCCAGGTTTAGAAACATAGGATTTTTCTCCTTCCTTTTGAATAAAAATGAACTGTGGGACTGCTAATGGGTATGGCATTTATTTCTGGGGTGATGAAAGTCTAAACTTGATTGTGGTGATGGTTGCACAATGCTATGAATATACTAAAAACCAGTGAACTGGTTTTTTAAGTAGGTGGATTGTATGGTATGTGACTCGTATCTCAATAAAGCTACTATGAAGAAAAAATTGTGACGCGTTTTGAGTACATCTGTGTGCAAAATAAATCCCTGGGGCGGGTGGGTCACCACATTGCTCACAGCATTTTCCACACCTGCTAGGAAGCAGCCTCATTGGGAAGCAGGTTTCCAGTGGGCTCGACTTTGGAGACTCCCTTCTCTCCTTGTCTGTTTTCTTCTACCCTATTTCCCTTTTCAGATCCTCTTGATTGGGATAAGGGGCAAGGCAGATAGAGGGGCCTTTCCAACGTTCTCTTCCATGTCTTTGTTATTCCTTCTGATTCCTGAGATTATACCATTTTACCTCACTGTAGATGCTCGATAACATTTCCCATTACAGTGTAGATTTCAGCAGAAGGTAAATCACCTTGGAGGATTCAAGGAAACTTATCTTGGCGAGCACCAGCTGGAGCATATCAGAAGGGACTTTAATGCTCTGATGTGCTGAAGGGAGTGTGGCATAATCTGTTACACAATCACTGTTTCTTGGAGAATCTCACGTCTCCTTTAATTACCTTTACTGATTATTCAGAGGTAAAGTCTTTTGCTTTTGACATATTTTTCATTAGGATCGTTCATTAAAATGCAATTCAAGGAATACAACTATAGACATTATAACATTATTTCTAACAGCTCTCGATGACTCTTAAACTTAATCATTATACTCTTAACCCCCAGAGTATGAGTCAAAATCAATGTAAACTGCCTTTCTCTCTTTGCACAAATCTGAAGTGAGTCAGTGATGAGCAAAAATCTCTAAAACTAATTTAATTCAGTGGAATCCTCCTTAATATACGTGACTGGGCAACACTGTCATATTTTTTGATCCCATTTACTAATATATTTGTGACACCTTATACTTCAGAAAATGTTAGCCAGATGTCAGTTAGTATCCAATAGAAAGTGACCAAACAATACGATTTTTGTCAAGTATTCTGCAGGATCCCACAAAGCGTCCAGGATACAGTCTGTAACCTCAAGGAGTTCATTGTCCATCAAGAGCTTTAGTCCACCCTTGCCATGTAAAGGTTTTTCCTACGATAAGGGGACAGTCAATTGTCTCCCTAACATGGGAATTTTCTGCTTTGACCCCTCTCATTTCCCTGTTCCACACATGGAACCATATCCGGCATCCTAAACATCTTAGGATCTTTATCTCTTCTTTGGAGATTTAGGCATAAGGTAAGTAGACTTGGATGATTCAAGGAAATTTTTCTTGGCTGGAAAGATAAATAGAAGGCCCCTGACATCTGAGGGAGACCACCATAATTGAAACATGCTAAAACATGGTGCATTCATGTATATAACTGTATAGAGTTATGTATATAACTACACACCAGCCCAGGTGGATTCCTTTGCAGCAGTGTAAAAGTGAAACTTTGCTTTCAGATGTAAAGTTGTGTCTGCCCACAAAGGAGGAGTTCAACAGTATTTGTTTAATAAACGCTCAATGAACAGACGGGACTCAAAACCAGGACATCTACTCTGTCTCGGTAGTTTCTTTCAAGGGGTCCAGACTACCAGGAGGCCACAGAAACTCCAGCAGACAAAGGGAGAAGAGGTGAAGGGGGAAGGCAGCTCTTCCAGAAAGATATGGAACAGTCTTGCTGTTTGTTCACAACCACCACTCCAAATTTATTCACTAAGTCATCCACTTGGTAAGCATTTCTCCAGTGTCTATGTACCAGACATGGTAGATACTGAAAGAGTAAAATCCTGTCTCTCTTCTTAAACAAGGCTGTGTACATTATAAACTTTGATGTCATTAATAATGTCCATTCACTGAGTGCTTCTTATGTGCCAGGGAAGATGTGAATTCCTTTATATACAGGATTTCATTCAACACTATGATGTAGTATTGAATTAAGTATGACTTAGTTATACAGGAGAAATTAAGGCTTTGCCTGGCAAAGGACCTGGGGCCACACAGCCACAAAAGTCTGAGCCAGAACTTGAACTTGGTGCACTCTAATGTGAGAACCCAAGAGAGTCCTGCACTGGGAAGGGCTCTCCTAGCAGAAAGGAGTGGGGCTCCTCCAGTCTGGGGGCAAGGAGAGAAGATAGCTAGTGTGCATACAGCACTGCCTCTTCCCTGCATGCTGATCTCTGAGCTGTGCCTAGAATTAGGAGTTAAGCACTTGCTCAAGAAAAAGAGGAAGCAGGACGAGGAAAGGGACAGAGGCACCAAAATGTGCAGGAAAGTGGTGTGAAGTTCAAAGTGCCTGCACTGGAGAGTGCTGGGGGTCCTGCTGCTCCTATTCTTGCATTCTTCCTTTGTGATTCTTCCAGACCTTAAGCTTGCAGCTGACATGGGCCCTCAGAGAAGCGGAGAGGACAGAGAGAAGATGGCTAAGACCTCAGATTTCAGTAATGTTTCATCTCCAAACTCTACCAAACAATAACCTTCATTTTCAAATATTTCAATGCTGCAAGGATGATTAATGGGAAACAGTCGTTCCAAGCTGGGGAGTGACTAAAAAGTCAGGCATGTTCAGTTATTCTTGAATATGTTTTGGTCATTCAGAATTATCTTTAATATGAATTTATAAATATAACAATAGAAGATCAATTATGGCTAGAAGTTTCATGGTTTGTGGAGACAGTATTTAATTTTGGATTGGCTCCCCCTTAAGTTACCACATGGGTGTATTTTTGTAAGCTCTATGTATTCTAAAGTACAGCAAGTCCTCTATATAATCAAGGTACACACTACCCTTAGTCTCACTTCCTTTGGGTTGGGTGTCCTCTTGAAATGGTATCAGAGAGGGTTACTCACATCTTCACATTTACAGCACACGGTTAGCTATTTCTATGAAGTATTTTATGTCAAGATTTTACAGAGGAACATAAGAAAGCAACCATTTTGGGGTGCCTGGGTGGCTCAGTCGTTAAGCGTCTACCTTCAGCTCAGGTCATGATCCCAGGGTCCTGGGATCGAGTCCCACATCAGGCTCCCTGCTCAGTGGGAAGCCTACTTCTTCCTCTCCCACTCCCCCTGCTAGTGTTCCCTCTCTCACTCACTCTCTCTCTCTCTCTTTGTCAAATAAATAAATAAATAAATAAAGCATCCATCTTATGAGAAAATATAACTATTTTACAGTGATCTTCATAACTTGGTATCCATATAGTATACCAAAAAATCAAGGATTGCTGACACTGCATAAACTTTCAAATAAGCCTACAGTAACATAATAAATACATTTTCTAGGGAAAGCAAAATAAATTAGTCTTAATGAAAAAAAAAAGGGGGTTATTACATCTAGTACTACCAATACATATTTAAAGAAATCTAGCAATGCCTGGGTGGTTCAGTCAGTTAAGCATCCACCTTCAGGTCATGATTCTGGGCTCCTACAATGAAACCCCATATTGGGCTCCCTTCTCCCTCTCCTTCTGCCCCTCCCCACCCCCGTGCTCCCTCTCACTCTCGCTTTCCCAAATGAATAAAAAATATTTTAAAAAATTCTACAAATACCAAAAAACACTTTACTCCAAAGCACTACCAAGATTACAGATTACTGTGAGTTGCTGCTCGACTTTCTCATGAATGTTCTTTTCCTGGTTCACACAAACCTAAAGCTCTCTTTAAAAAAGTACTCTTTTTCTCCTCCATAACTTAATTAATCACATTCCATTACTTCCAAACATTCTTAGAAGAATAGCTCCAGAGTACTTACTGTACTTTAACATCAATCATCTTTCAGAAAAACTTGAGAGACGAGAGGTTAAACATATATGTTCCCCCAAAGGAAAGAAATATTTTAAATATCTATTTTGAAACAGGATAGAAAATTGATGAAATCTGGTTCTAGAACACACAGGTCTCTGGGAGACTTTGGTTAAACTGTATATAGCAACAATAAAGAAAAGTAAAAGCAAGTGAAACGATTTTAATATGCTATGAGAACTTAAAAAAACAAGTGAAGATGATCTATTTTCTTTGAAAGCATACAGAAAACAGGAGCACCTGGGTGGCTCTCTGACTCTTAACTTCGGTTTAGGTCATGATTTGAGAGTCATAAGATAGAGCCCTGCATCTGGCTCTGAGCTCAGCGGGGAGGCTGCTTGAATTACTCTTCCTCTCCCTCTGCCCCTCCCCACTCACATGTTCTCTAAATCAATTAATCAATCAATCAATCTTAAAAAAAAAAAAGTATACAGAAAACAGGAATGTTCTTCTCATCAAGGAATCTAGTAAACCTCCACAGAGAAATTCTCCTGTATCGCTTATGAGTTCAACATTTGCATGTCAAGAGAGAGGTATGGTCCTTAGCTTCGGTGAACTTTCCAGCCAGAGGGAAAGACCAATCTACACACAGATCATTTCCACACGAGGTGGTGAGGGTGCAGGGACAGAAGACACAGGCACGTCTAGGAGCTTGGATGCTCAGAAGAGGGACACGTTCTGGGTGTGGGTTAAAGGCTCACAGAAGAGGTCAAATTAGGTAAAATGTAAAGAACTTGTAGAAATAAAGTAGCCAAAAAGAGGATGATGTATTCCAGGCTATAGAACACAAAGTCACTGGCAGGGGAGGTCAAAGGCAGCCCAGAGTGGAGAACTAAAGCCCGTCATTACTGAGTAGTTCAGTGGAACAGTGGAATGAAGGAAGAGGAATGTGGAGACGCAGGTAGAGGCCAGAAGATGTAGGTTTCTGGGACCGCTTAACGGAGCACAGACTTCATCCTTAGAGGACTGGGAAAGGGTAGTAAGGAGGGTCCTTGCTCTATTAAAGTCCTGCCTTTTAAAGAATGAGAGTGACTTGATCAGGTTTGCGTTTTAGAGAGAACATTCGAGGCACTGTAAAGGAAAGAAAAGTGTAAGGCTGGAAGCAAGGAAACCAGCCACCGTACTCTACCCCCAGTGCCATGAGAAATGAGGGCTGCCTTGACCCAGCCTCTGTAGAAAGAATAGAGGGCAGGGACCATCTGTGAGTAAAACTAGCTGGATTGGATTGTGGGTGAGAAAAAGTCAATATGACTCTTCAGGAGCTCAGTGAATATCAAAGGGATGAATGAGCTGATGTGTACAAGCAACACTTTGATGATATTGCTGGGACTAAGGCAAGCGGAGCCCCAAGAATGAACTTTTTAGGAAAACTTTTTTTTTTCTCCTGTCAAAGACTATTAAACCATAGAGGGAAAAGGAGAAATAAATACATTTTTAAAGTATTGCATCAACTAACTTTTATAATTAGTTAACTGGGGGATTTTGTTGGTGGTGGGCTAAGTCTTCCCCTCCCATGTAAGTGAAACATAAAAACTCTATAAATTACTTACTTAAAAATACAGTGAAACTGAGAACAACAATGAACTTGACTTAGGAAACACTATAAAAAGCAGATACACCTGACAAAGGAGAGTGTAATCGATAAAATTGTATTTGACATGTAAGTACTTAGATGACTGGCTTAGTATATCTTAAACATTTTAATTTTTCTTAAATTTTTGTTCATAATAATTACAATTCATTCAGAACTGAGAGACTATTTCCATAAGAAACAGGTGAGATTATTTTTTTTAAAGATTTCTTTCTTCCTTTATTTTAGAGAGGAAGAGAGAGGGGGGGATCTGAGGGAGCGGCTGAGGGAGAGAGAGAGAGAGAGAGAATGCACAGGCAGACTTCCCACGGAGCACAGAGCCCTACTCGAGAAATGGGCCTTGATCTCAGGACCCTGACATCAGACCTGAGCTGAAACCAAGAGTCAGCTGCTCCACCAACTGAGCCACACAGGCGCCCCAAGATTATTAATATTGTAGAGGTCTTCAAATATATATGAAAACATTAAATTAACTGGATCTAACATATACAATTCAAACAGCACAAGGCACCAAAGTGCGGCAGATATGCCTGGGTAGGTTAAGCTTGTTCTTTTATTTATTTATTTATTTATTTATTTTTACGCCCTTCCATTATCGCTTCCAAAGGTTAACTGAACTCACATTTAAAAGTCTGGGAAAGGGGCGCCTGGGTGGCTCAGTGGGTTAAAGTCTCTGCCTTCGGCTCAGGTCATGATCCCAGAGTCCTGGGATCGAGCCCCACATCAGGCTCTCTGCTCAGTGGGGAGCCTGCTTCCTCCTCTCTCTCTCTCTGCCTGCCTCTCTGCCTACTTGTAATCTCTGTCTGTCAAATAAATAAATAAAATCTTAAAAAAAAAATAAAAATAAAAGTCTGGGAAAGCCCAAATAAGTTCCAGTTAAAGGTACAAGATTATTTCCTGGAACTACAAAATGCCTATAAATGTCTTATCCTGGGAAAGTAGGCCACAATGGACAGTCTCTTCAATTGTCAGCTAAATAGTGGTCCCTGCCTGGTTTTCCAGGAAAAGCTTTGCAAAAGAAATGAAACATATTTCCCATTACCCCAAGTCCTTGAGAAGATATTTAAATAAGTCTTGTGTGTGTAAATAGAAAGGTCTGAAAGACGTGCTCTTATGAATGAGTGAGAGGACGCATTAGCAGTAAACATTTCCTACACTACCAAGATTTGATTAGTAAATAATGAGAATCAAAATTGACTATTCTGTCACCATTTTAGCGTATTTGCAATGACAGGGAAGAAAAAAATTTAGTAGAGTCTGATTGGAGGAAATTTTGAAATATAATTTTAAAACTTCCTGTCCAGCTGAGAGAGGGAGACTGAAGGGACCCCACAAAGGACAGCTTTTTCTGCTGCCTCTCTTCTTGCTGGGACCTGCACCCCCACTTTCCACCTGCCTTGTAGTACAGATAATGTATGTCCTCCTTGTAAAGGGCAAGGAGTTAATGATTTCTTTAAGTCTTCCAGCACAAAATTAACACCTAAGGAGTGACTAGGTGGGGTCATCATGTATGTTTTCCAGACCAATGACTCACCAACACCCTTGGCTCCAGGGCACAAGTGACTTATAAAGAACATTTGGGCACTCATCTTTGTTCTAACCAGTTCCCAGATGCCTGAGAGGAAACATATACCAGACCAGCATCCTCAATAAAAACCCTAGACTCCAAGCAAAAATGAGACTCCATCTCCTTTCCTTTTCTGAGTCTTCCAGATACTTTGCACCTGCACCTCTCTCTATATATTCAATAAACTCTGCTCTCACTTCCTCTCAGCTCGAGTTTGATTTCTATCCTGTGCAAAGCCAACGGCCTCCTGGCTGGTCCTCTGGGACTCCCTCTGAGCCTTGGACCCAGCCAGCCTACATTACAAGCATCAATAGATAAAATAAGCAAAAGACAGTTCTTGTTTGGTACACATGACCGATGGTGCCATTTTGTTTGTGTCCCACGGTCTAGTTACAGCTTTGAGTCCTTGTGCTTTAGAACATGGTGTTTTATTTCCTTAAGTTACAGGCAGAAAATGATGCCCTGCTTATGGGGAGACACACATATCCAATGACTGGAACCAAAGTCTACTACAGGTTCTGGCTCATGCCCTTTTCCTTCTATCTTTTATGCCTTCTTTTTCTTAAACAAAAATGATGAATTCATCTATATTATCAGAAATTATGATAAACAGAGGAGTGACTAGTGTCATCTCCTAAACATTTCCTTATTCTTAACATTCCCAAGCCCCAGGATAATACGAGAGTGGGACCAGCTTGAACATGGTAATCTTTCCTGTAAGTATGTCTGAATGAGAAAAAGAAGTGTGTGTGTGTGTGTGTGTGTAAGAGAGAGAAGACAATCAGACAATTAAAGTATACAAAAAGAGTATACACAGTTCCACAGTTCCACAGGACGGCGAATGTCAACACTGACATTGATTACAGACACTGGAGAAATAACTAAGCAAGCAGAGGGTGAAAAAAAAAACCCTTACAAAAATGTAGTTTGGCTGTGTAAAAGGAATACTAATTACAGTAATTTCTCTGAACTGCTTACCACATGCCTAATTACCAGGCAGCTCTGTGATGAATATGTAAATCATTAACTATATGTCGGATTAACTTGTGCACATTTTAACTACAACCTTGAACTCTGCTAATGTATAGTCAGTCTTTATAATTTATCACTCCTCTATAATGCTCATTGGCCCATAATTTAAAATCTTGGAAGCTTATATGAAATGACAAGGTGAAGAAGGAATCAAATGAATATTTTAAGTAATAATAATTTTAGAAATATGGCATCTATAAATATGGACAAGAAGGAGGCTCTTAGGAATAAATATGCTGGCCGTTCTATATCACACGTTGTTTATCTATGAAATCTACCTTAGATATATTGAGAGGGGAAATAGGGACACATTGGAGTAAATATCTAGTAAGTTTTATAATCAAATTCTTAAAGAACATCAAAAATACCTTCATCTTTCTCTAAAATCATACCTATTCTACAATAAATAGTACTAAATCCACTGACTAAATATCTTCTTTCTTCATTAAGTAGAATACAACATCATGGAAAAATATGTCACAGGAATGGGAAGAAGAAATCACCAAATACCAGCCATGGAAAAATCTAGATAATTTGAGTAATTCAATATATGACTAAAGAAATGTGGCTTTGGGGAAAGCATGAGTTTATTCCTTTAGCTTCAAGAGATTTTAGATTCAAATAAATAAAGATTTAATAGAAATTATTAACCAAGCTTTCCATATGAGTACTCTAGGCTGACCTGATTTTATAATGGGGTTACTCAACCTTGGCATATGGATAATTTGGGCCAGATAATTCTTTATTGTGGGGGCTGCTCTGTGTATTGTAGGACAGTAAGTAGTATCCCTACCCCCTACCAGCAAATGCCAGTAGCATTCCCTTCCACCCCTAGTAATGACAAGAAAAATATCTCCATATATTGTCCAATGTACCCTAGAAGGTCAAACTGCTCCTTGTTGAGAACTACTGCTTTACAGAACGGGGAAAGATGTACACAAACAAAAAATTCTGTTAATGTAGTCATAACTTAAATACACTAGTCGAATTCCCTATTTTAGACAAGAATAGGGAAATTTTTCTTTGACGAAAATTATCAAGCCACAAGAAAAAATTAAACTCAGTAAAAGCAAAAACTCAACAAAGTATTTTTTTTTTTTTTTTAGGGTAGGTGTTGAGAGAGTGAGAAAGAAACCAGAAATAAGGAAATGTTCTCTCTTGCTTGTAAAATTAAGAACAGAGGACATAAAATTAATTCAGTAAACACAGATTATAAAAATATACTTGAGTTCCATGTTATGCTTTAAATACAGAGATGAAAACTGAAAGATAAAACAGAGGAGACATAAGTAGGAGAACACAGAATAGATAAGATGGCGGAGGTGGGGTGGCAATGGAGGTGGAAATGGGGCAGAACTTTAGAAGAAGGAGAGACTGGTGGATTGGCAGTTAAAAGTGGAGTTTCTCCTCGCTCCCACTCTACTTTCTCCTAGCCTTCTCCTTTTAGACCCCGAGCCCAGCCCCTCAACCCAGGCTGCCAAGATCCTTCTCTTCAGGTTCACCAGCTGCTCCCCATGTCCATGAAGGAGGATGTGTAGATAAGAGACTAGAAAACAAGGGAGAGTCACTGCCAGGAAAGGAACAATGACTGTCACAGAAGGTTTGGGAATTGGGGGGTGGCATGATCAATGCCTTGCTTTATCATATAGAACATTTTTTTTTTTTTTTTTGAGGAAGTGCATGGAAAAGAGTGAGGAAGATCCTAAGGTAATGAGAGCTAAGTTAGGGTGCTGGCAGAAGACACTGAACACAATAGAACCATTAACATTTTGTACAATACTTTGGAGGGTAATAGCTGTTATTGGTTCCTTATAACAATCAACAACAAATTCAGATTTGCTTTATGCACAGGAAATGTTTAATAAATACTAGTTCAGGTGACTTTAATTCAATTCATTTGAAGTTAAGCTATGATCTCTGTTTAATGTAAGGAAACTAAATGGCTTGCCCATGATCACACGGTTGGTTAAGTTTTGTAGCCATGGATAAAACCTAGGTCTCCTTAATTCCAAAACCCAAGGCTTTATTCACTATATTAATTGCAACAAACTTGTGGCATATGTGCTGATCCTCTCTACTTCTTTACCACTGCAAACGCTGATTTTCTCCCAAGAGCTTGGATATGGCCTCAAAATACTTTGAACACAGGGCTCCAGAGAGCTCCCCCGAACCAACTTCTCTGTATCCTGCAGTGCACCAGGCTTCTCACCCAACAGAAGGAGAGATAATAAAGTAGAGACGCTTTGCTGGCAGAACTATTACCACCTGGTAGCTATGGGAATTGATTCAGAAGCAAAAAAAGGATGTACCTCGGGAATGACTAAGGCATTAGGCATAGTGACAAAGGGGACCATGGCACTACTACCAGAAATAATAAAGCTGGTGTCCATATATCATATGTGGTTTTAGATGTATCTGATCTGTAATAAGGGAAAAATTGTCACAATCACAGCTGAAGGAGTCTGTGAGGAAGGGAAAAAAAGGCAGGATCTCCAAGTGATCTCAGCTCCACAAACCATAGAAATTGTGGATCCCAAAGGTGTATGTCCAAAAGATACTGGCCAGACATTTTTGGGAGAGATGAAATAGGGACTATTCAAAGTCTTGATTTTTGTTGTTGTTGTTGTTAAGATTTGTTTATTTGAAAGAGAGAGAGAGAGGGAGAGTGCACATGAGTGGGGGCGGGGTGCAGTGGGAAAGGAGGAAAGAATCTCCAGCAGACTCCCCACTGAGCATGAAGCTGGAGACAGGTGACCCCACAACCCTGAGATCATGACCTGAATGAAAATTAAGAGGCAGGGGCACCTGGGTGGCTCAGTTGTTAGGCATCTGCCTTCGGCTCAGGTCATAATCCTGGAGTCCTAGGATCCAGCCCTGAATCGGGCTCCCTGCTCTGCAGGAAGCCTGCTTCTCCCTCTCCCACTCCCCATGCTTGTGTTCCCTCTCTCACTGTGTCTCTCTCTCTCTCTGTCAAATAAATAAATAAAATCTTCAAAAAAACAAAAACAAAATCAATAGGCAGTATCCCAATTGACTGAGCCACCCAGGCTTCCCTTCAAAGTCTTGATTTAAAAGACATTGCTGTGCTTGCATGGAGCACTGGGTGTGGTGAAAAAATAATGAATACTGTTTTTCTGAAAATAAATAAATTGAAAAAAAAAAAAGACATTGCTGTGAATCAATCAATGTGATACAATACATTGATAAAAGAAAGAACAAGAACCATATGATACTCTCAATAGATGCTGAAAAAGCATTTGACAAAGTACAGCATCCTCTCTTGATCAAAACTCTTCAAAGTGTGGGGATAGAGGGTACATACCTCAATATCATCAAGCCATCTAAGAAAAACCCACAGCGAATATCATTCTCAATGGAGAAAAACTGAGTGCTTTTCTGCTAAGGTCAGGAACGTGGCAGGGATGTCTATTATCACCACTGTCATTCAACATAGTACTAGAAGTCCTAGCCTCAGCAACCAGACAACAAAAAGAAATTAAAGGCATCCAAATAGGCAAAGAAGAAGTCAAATTATCACTCTTTGCAGATGATATGATACTTTATGTGGAAAACCCAAAAGATTCTACTCCAAATCTGCTAGAACTTGTACAGGAATTCAGTAAAGTGTCAGGATATAAAATAATGCACAGAAATCAGTTGCATTTCTCTACACCAACAACAAGACAGAAGAAAGAGAAATTAAGGAGTTAATCCCATTTACAATTATACCCCAAACCATAGGACACCTAGGAATAAACCTAACCAAAGAGGAAAAGAATCTATACTCAGAAAACTATAAAGTACTCATGAAAGAAATTGAGGAAGACACAAAGGAAGGGAAAAATGTTCCACGCTCATGGACTGGAAGAACAAATGTGAAAATGTCTATTCTACCTAAAGCAATCTACACATTTAATGCAATGCTTATCAAAATCCCATCAATTTTTTTCAAAGAAATGGAACAAATAATCCTAAAATTTGTATGGAACCAGAAAAGACCTCAAATAGCTGGAGGAATGTTGAAAAAGAAAGCCAAAGTTGGTGACATCACAATTCCAGACTTCAAGCTCTATTACGAAGCTGTCATCATCAAGACAGCATGGTACTGGCACAAAAAGAGACACATAGATCAATGGAACAGAATAGAGAACCCAGAAATAGACCCTCAACTCTATGGTCAACTAATCTTTGACAAAGCAGGAAAGAATGTCCAATGGAAAAAAGATAGTCTCTTCAACAAATGGTGTTGGGAAAATTGGACAGCTATATGCAGAAAAATGAAACTGGACCATATCCTTATACCACACATGACAATAGACTCAAAATGGATGAAGGACCTCAATGTGAGACAGGAATCTATCAAAATCCTTGAGAAGAACACAGGCAGCAACCTCTTCAACCTCAGCCGCAGCAACTTCTTCCTAGGAACATCGCCAAAGGCAAGGGAAGCAAGGGCAAAAAGGAACTACTGGGACTTCATCAAGATCAAAAGATTTTGCACAGCAAAGGAAACAGTTAACAAAACCAAAAGACAACTGACAGAATGGGAGAAGATATTTGCAAACGACATATCAGATAAAAGGCTAGTGTCCAAAATCTATAAAGAACTTATCAAACTCAGCACCTAAAGAACAAATAATCCAATCAAGAAATGGGCAGAAGACAGAACAGACAGTTCTGCAAAGAAGACATGGCCAACAGACACATGAAAAAGTGCTCCCCGTCACTCGGCATCAGGGAAATACAAATCAAAACCACAATGAGATACCACCTCATACCAGTCAGAATGGCTAAAATCAACAAGTCAGGAAATGACAGATGCTAGCGAGGATGCGGAAAAAGGGGAACCCTCCTACACTGTTGGTGGGAATGCAAGCTAGTGTAACCACTCCGGAAAACCGCATGGAGGTTCCTCAAAAAGTTGAAAATAGAGCTACCCTATGACCCAGCAATTGCACTACTGTGTATTTACCCTAAAGATACAAACGTAGTGATCCCAAGGGGCACGTGCACCCAAATGTTTATACCAGCAATGTTCACAATAGCCAAACTATAGAAAGAACCTAGATGTCCATCAACAGATGAATGGATTAAGAAGATGTGGTGTATATATACAATGGAATACTATGCAGCCATCAAAAGAAATGAAATCTTGCCATTTGCGACGACATGGATGGAACTAGAGGGTATCATGCTGAGCGAATTAAGTCAATCAGAGAAAGACAATTATCATATGATCTCCCTTATATGAGGAAGTGGAAAGGCAATGTGGGGGTTTTGGGGGCTAGGAAAGGAATAAATGAAACAAGATGGGATCGGGAGGGAAATAAACCATAGGAGACTCTTAATCTCACAAAACAAACTGAGGGTTGCCCGGAGGAGGTGGGTAGGGAGAGGGTGGTTGGGTTATGGACATTGGGGAAGGTATGTGCTATGGTGATTGCTATGAAGTGTGTAAACCTGGCAATCCACAGACATGTACCCCGGGGGCTAATAATATGTTATATGTTAATAAAAAAATTTTTTTTAATTTAAAAAGATAAATAAAAGACATTGCTATGAATCATTTTGTAATGCAAGAAAATTCTCTTACATTTTAAATAATCACCAAATAATAAATATAAAATTGAATTCCTCTGTGCCAGGTTCCTTTTATATGGGAAGAGAGGGATAGTGAAAAGAAAATTTCTCCTTGGCACCTTACAATTCTCAATGAGATTTATAAACAATTCCTGTAGAACTTTGCAAACTAAATTAAGTATTACACTTTAAATGCTTAATCACACGATATTTTTACCTAAAGGGAGTCTTGCTGAGTTGCTTCTATCAGTTGTCCTTCAACATAATATTAAAAATGCAAGGTGGGGCGCCTGGGTGGCTCAGTGGGTTAAGCCTCTGCCTTCGGCTCAGGTCATGATCTCAGGGTCCTGGGATCGAGCCCCATATCGGGCTCTCTGCTCAGCGGGGAGCCTGCTTTTCTCTCTCTCTGCCTGCCTCTCTGCCTACTTATGATCTCCGTCTGTCAAATAAATAAAATCTTAAAAAAAAAATGCAAGGCCTTCTATTGGCCCCATGATGTTATTTAACTTCATTGTGTCACACACACTTGGCAAATTAAAGAGAAAGCTGTGGAAAATGTCTGGTTATAACTCAGAGGCAGGAATACTGCTTATGGAAACCTCAATACAACTTGTTGAAAAATTTTCTAACTTTAAAACAAACATGTTTTCTATTATTTAGTATGTTTCATCTTGGCCTTTTTTTTTTTTTTTTTTTTTTGGTCTTTAGCTTGTTTATTCCCATTTTACTGCCATCCACTTTATGAATGGTTTGGTCAAGTTACAAAATCAAGTTATAATGATCATATGTGGCACCATATGGCTAATGTCAGACAAAGAGCTTTTAATATTTTCTAAGAAATAAGATATTACAGTTAGTGCAATCAGAACTACTTTCAATCTAAAAAATGTTGAAGGCTACACTCACACACAAATGTTTTACAGTGAAGACTATCCAACCCCTCCAAAGCCCAAGCTTTGAAACATGGCCTAAGAAAATACCGATTCAAATATGGTCTTGGAACCAACCACTAAACCTCAGACAACATAATTTCCATACAAAAGCACAAAATCACTAGTGATCCATTTGCCAAAAATAAAAACAACAAAACTCCCCTCAAGTTTATTGATGAACATACCAGTATCAATTCTTCTCTGTATGTTCATGAATTATACATATATAAAGAATATTTTGATCTTAAAAATTCTTCATATGGTTAGATTCATTGCCAGTGAAGCAAAGATCAAACAGGGTCTATATATTTACTCTCAGATACAAATCCAAGAAAGACTACTCCATTACACATATTTTTGAAACGCTTAAAGCTGTGTGTCTACGTGCTGAGGGTACAAATAACATCAAAAAGCTATGTATATATTCTAAGAAAAATACTATGGAAATAGCATTTTGAGCAGCTCAAAATATCATGTGACATTTCCAGGAGTGAGGAAATGTAAGTAAGTAAGCAGTATTTCTAGGAGGGGACTCCTCTAAAAGGTCTGTTCAACAGGGGTCTCTACTGAACGTTGAACTTGCTGCTCTAATAAGAAGGGCGTGGGGAAGTGGCAGGGTACTGACTGGCTGGTAAGGACTATCTATGGTTTCAGCTTCTCTTCTACACCTACCTCCTTCCCTTCTGCATTTTATTTATTTATTTTTAAAGATTTTATTTATTTATTTGACACAGCGAGAGAGATCACAAGTAGGCAAAGCGTGAGGCAGAGGCGAGAAAGCAGGCTCCCTGCTGAGCAGAGAGCCCCATGCGGGGCTCGATTCCAGGATCCTGAGACTATGACCCCAGAGTGGAAAGCAGAAGCTTAACCCACTGAGCCACTTCTGCCTTTTAGAAAGAAAGTGTGGACCAAGATGGAGAGAGAGTGGGAGAGCGGAGAAGGCTGATCTGGGTTAGCAGGAACTGAAGACCCAGGTGAACTCGGGGAAGTTCCCTTTGTGACTTTCTAGATTGATCTGGATGCTTCTGCTCTGGCAGCCACAAGAGGACAGCAAGCCAGCCAATGCCCTCAGCAAAACTGTAAACAGGCAAAGCTTGTTTTTTCCCACCCCCTTCTTTCTGAAATCTAGTCATCTTTCCTAAAGTCCCTCTACCCCTATCTCTGTAAGGCATTCTGTCATCTCCTTTCACAGCACAAGTTACAATCCGAAATTCTCTTGTTCACTTAATTTGTTTCCTTTTCCAAAGATTATAAGTTTTGTGAGGGGCAGCAACGTGGTCTGTGTTGCTCACCTCAGACCTCCGGCTCCTGGACAAATGCCTGGCCAGAGCAGAAGAGAGGTTGTTAAAAGATAAATGCGTCCCTTGCTTCCTCCGTGCCTCGTCCTGGTCCAGTTGGGGAACTCACAAGGGCAATGACTTCTTGCTGCCCTCAGGCTAGTCCAAGTCTCCCCATCCATCCTGACCTCCAAACCAGCCTGGGGCAGACAGACCCTGTGCTTGCCATATCAGTATCTCTGTTGTTTGGAGGATCAATAGCAGCCCCAGTGCCAAGGCAGGTTTGATTAGCTGAAGCCAACTGTTTTCTCCCCGCATGCTGTGGAGGTAGACATGTAGTATAATTTAATACAATTAGAGAGAAGCTCAGGGATTTTGTTCAATAGTTGGGCAAAGAGAAGCTTCCCCCCTTCCTCTTCCTCCTCCTCCACAGGAGCTGGAAACATACAAAAGCCCTGGGATCTCTTGGTGGCCATCTTACTCCCATGAGGTCAAAGATGGCACACACAGGACAACAAAGTCAAGAGCTTTTCAAAGAAATAAAGCCACAGTGCTGAGACCTCATAAACCTCTGGCTCAAATCCACCCTTAGCGCCACTTCTGGATTTTCCACTTAGGTAAGCTCATTCATTCTTTTGCTTTTAAGCCTGTCACTGGTGAGATTTCTAAATTGATACCTATCCCAGTCAGAAGTCCCATTTCCCACAACAAATTTCAGCAAGGTATCATTTGACTAACTGAATGAAGCACAGTGCAAACAAGATTTACCTCCCCCAGAGAGTGCTTTTACCTAAAAATTGAAACAAATACACACAGTTGTGTTTCATTGTTCTCTTCCTTCCTTAAGTACCATCACTGCTAGCTTCCAGAACCACTCCACTCATCCCAATAACCTAATGGTCCAGAGAGGAGAACAGAATCAGCATTGCAACCACAAAGCATGAATTCCTGTCTTCACCTTGATAAGTGGGATTCATGAAAGACAAAGTCCCTGGAGTAAATTTAAGAAATAGACATTATCTGGGCGCCTGGGTGGCTCAGTGGGTTAAGCCGCTGCCTTCAGCTCAGGTCATGATCTCAGGGTCCTGGGATCGAGTCCCACATCGGGCTCTCTGCTTGGCAGAGAGCCTACTTCCTCCTCTCTCTCTCTCTGCCTGCCTCTCTGCCTACTTGTGATCTCTGTCTGTCAAATAAATAAATAAAATCTTAAAAAAAAAAAGAAATAGACGTTATCTAATTTTCACTTTATTAGTTGGGCAAATAACCCACTTAAAAATAAAAATCAAGGAATAATAGAATTACAGCAAAGTTTTGCACAGCTGGTTGAAGAAATATAAAATTGAATGCAAGCAATGCATAAGAAATAGATTTAAAGTGTTAAGAGATTTCTGAGGACAGAATGATTACTTCTGACCTGAAAGATTAGAAAGACTTCAGTTTCTGCATTTGTGCTAAATTTTGAAGGACAGGAACTAGTCACAGGCAGAACTGAAGGAAAACAATGAAACCCCTAATTATCCCTACCAAACTGAGATGACCCTGTTGGAGACGAACACAGAACACGTGCTAGTTGGGGGGAGGAAACCACTGATAAAGTCTAGAAATGTGGGTTGAGAGCATGTGTGGGACTCTGAAGTCCTATCTCAATTCAGGTGTCCCTGGGAACACATTGGAGGTTTTTTAGCAAGATAGTGACATAACCAGGTCTGAGTTTCAGGAAAGACTGACTTGGCAGTGGCCTGAAGAATAATCAAAGGAAGAAGTCACAGAAGCCTAAACTAGGGTGCATGGGGAGATTTTGTGGACACCAGAAAGACTTCTGCCCCACTCCCTTTCCCTCTGCCCCCAGCAGATCAGGGCTCAGAGGAAACCGGGATTCAGGCTCAGTGTAGGTTAAACAGCCTTTTGTGAACTACCCTGAAACCTTTACCATCACCTTTAATGTCATTTCTACAGAAAAACTATTTTTTTTAACTTTTAGAAGAATAGCTTAAAAACAAAATTTTAGAGATTACCTAATTTATACGTAGGAGTTACCGACTTTAATGATTATTATTATTTAAATTATCTTTTAAGTTTAAAAATAACATTTCTAAGAAATGTTAAACACTAAATTTTTTCTCTACATTCTAGGGCCTCTTTGAGCTTGTAGTCTAGACATATTCACACCCTTAAAAATGAGCTTTTGAGCTTAGGATCTTAAAATAGAACTGTGCTGACATTCTAATACAACTCAAGAAGGAATAATGGTTAGCATAAGCTTTGTTTCTCTTTTCCTGATGAGGTCTGAATTAGTGGGAGATGGATAATACGGAACAGATAAATTATGGAAGGAAATAAAACGTGTTATAGGTATTAGTATAAAAGATCTAAGACATTTTGAATAAGGCATAGAAATTAGGAAGTCTCGGCCAATGCTATCTATCATTTCTCAGTAGAAGATAAGACATTTCTTATCATCCAAACAGGACAGGCCATTTTATTATTCAAATCAGGCAGGAGAAAATGTTGGGTGAAGGACAAAGAAAAAGAACATGTATTATGCTAATTCTAAACTAGCTTAAGACAATAGCCTTCTCAATTTGCCCTTTCTTGTGGTCCTATAATTTGTGGGGGCATGATGTAAGCAATCAACTCCTATTGTTGAGTTAGCAAAAAAAGGGCTTTTTTTTCTTTCTTACAATTGTGTGCTGAGAGATATTCAGATGCACAGAACAAGAAACCCTAAAGCTTATGCGGTAAAAAATACATTATCTCTTCAAAGTACTAGGAAAAAGAAACCTGCTTACACAAGTTTGCATATATATTTCAGTAAGCAGAGACAGGGGCTCCTGAGTCATCATGAGCACCCCTAATACAAATGTTCTATTGTGTCAGCACTAGATAATACATTTTCGAGATCATAGAGGATTTTATGCTGCAGGAAAGTAAATGAGGTCCAAGGATGGACAACATGGCTGCTGGCAGCTCCTGGGTCTGACCCTCTGTCTCTTGCTCTCCTGCTGAGACTGCCCCCCCACTGGAGGGCGGCTGGACCATTTACTCCTGAATGTCAGTGCTCCTATTTAAACACCTACAAATTCTCGTTAGTTAAAAAGAAAACCATAGGCTCAAAATGGCCAAGTCATCAAACTGGGCCTTAATACCTAACCTAACAGCACTTCCAACCTCCCCCCAGAAATGTCTTAACTGTCAGTCAGGAATATCCTGATTAGCCTCAGAGCGGTAATCTGCCGCACAGACCCTCTCTGTGCCCCACAAGAGGACGAGGTACTTTGCAGGATAAGACTCCCTGCTCTTCCTCCTGAGGAAAAGTGACCTTGCCTGAAACAATCCTTTCTTTTCTTTTACTGAGAACTCCTTGCCCCCACCCCCTTGTTCCTATAAAAACCTTCCATTTTTTATAATGCCTCAGAGCTCCCCTCTCCTTGCTAGATGGGATGCTATCTGTCAATTCATGAATTAGTTAATAAAGCAAACTAGAACTTCAAATTTACTCTGCGGATTTTTTTTTTTTTTTAATACTCTGTACTTCATCTTTCTTCAAAGGGTTAGAAACGAATACTTGCACAAGAAACTGAAGACAAGCTATCAGTGAAAGCCACACCCCTCCCCCACCCTCCCCAATGCTTAAAACCCTTAGCCCTGGTGCCTGGTTGGCCTGCTGGGAATCTGGGCTCTCCTCTGTGTAACCTCAAGCACCTTATTGGCCTCTCCAAGACTTCTTCACTCTCCTCACTTGCAACGCAGGATAAAACCAACATCTAGCATTTGGGGTGAGTTTAATGAGATTGTGCATATAATCAAGCAATGCCAGGCACACTGGAAACCTTCAATTAACTCCTGCTATTAATTCTTATTGTTATTTTTCCCCCCACAGAGGGAAAGGATGCCAAAGGCTTTAAAGGAAGGCATCTGGCAGGGAATTTAAAATCCAGGGTGAGGAAGGAGGGGAGTATCGACAGATTCAGAGGGCAAGGAGGCATTTGGGGTAAAAACTAGTGTGCTCTTTAACTTCCAGGAAGGGTGAAATGACATTCATGAACTACCCCAGACTTTATTACTCCTCAAAAGAAAACAAAATCTCCTCTGGGAATGAGGCTTGGCTACTCCCACCAGAAACAAGCTTGCATCTCCAGCTCCATATGGAGAAGCTGCCAGCCACCAGGGCCTTCCTCCCTGGGCTCTCCCTGCGGCCCTGTCCCACCTGTCATTTTGCTTCCTCTACCTTGGTAAAAACACCCACATCCATATGCTTCTCCTTTGTCTTCTCCGGATGCTATTTTCAGAGTTCACAGCCCAACTACTGACCCCAGTGCATGGTCCCAGCTCTTCTCACAGAGTTTGGTTTACTATGATGACACAACTGGACAGGCGACCCGCAGCTCCCTCACCTGTCTGTAACCTTCTTTCCGATGCAAATGACATGCTATGGAAACCAGCAATAATAAACTGAAAGGCACTAATAGCACCGCAGCAATAAAATTACTCCGCAGAGGTCGTGACATTGTCACATCCTTTAAAATCAGTCTGTGATCTGCCTCTTTACAGGAGATGAATGAGAGAGCACAGAAGACAACAGAATTTGGTAAAATCACAGGTATCATTTAGCCTGGGTATACACAGTGTTTTTGCACAGTCAGTAGCCATTTGAAAAGGAACTACTGATTTTGTGCTGAACAGAAATGAGAGGGTATCTTCAAAAGAGTCTGAATATCTCTTTCCTTTTTTTCCTTTTCCCTTCCATACTGGAAATAGGAAAAAAGGTCGATAACTCTTTCCTTAGAAGAGACCATTTCTTGAAGGATCTAATCCCGTTTCAGTCCCTCAGATCAATCTTGGGTAGATCTAGAGAGAAAACTGGCACTGTGAGGACATTCTGGGGGGACCACTGTGGCAGTATCCTCCGGGCATGGAAGGTGCGGAGAAGACCCACTAATAGGGCAATAAGCCAACCTCTAGGGAATAGGCCACAAATAGGTGGTGGGGGCAGCGGGGGAGGCAGAAAGAAGTGTATAGTTCACACAAAAATGCTATCTCTGGGGGCGCCTGGGTGGCTCAGTGGGTTAAGGCCTCTGTCTTCGGCTCAGGTCATGATCTCAGGGTCCTGGGATTGAGCCCCACATGGGGCTCTCTGCTCAGCAGGGAGCCTGCTTCCTCCTCTCTCTCTGCCTGCCTCTCTGCCTACTTGTGACCTCTCTCTGTGTTGAATAAAGAAATAAAAAAATCTTAAAAAAAAAATGCTATCTCTGTCCCTTGTGTTATTAATCACCTTTTTTTTTTTTTTTTAAAGAGATTAACAAAAGACACTGCTTCATAATCTGCCAATAGGGGGGTGTGAGCATTGATGAAATTTTTCAAATTTAACTATGTGAAAAATCATCAGTGGTTTCAAATTTTAGAACAGAGATCTATAGAGACTGGAAGGTTTTGTCGGTAGTGGCCACCTCTCCTGAGATAAACTGCGGTATGGAAAAGAAAAGAAAGGTGCCCCATGCAACGGCCCCACCTCTCCAGGCCCTCATGGGACCCCCATGGCAGATCTGCTCTTTGAGAGAAGATGGTGAGTATCTATGATGTTCCCCTGGGGCCCAAGCCTCAGATATGGGAGTATCCCACACATGGGGTCACATCCTACTGGCGTGGACTCTAGAATGAGCCTGCTGTTGCAGTATTTGTGCCTGAAGTAGGGGGCTGAGGGGTAGTTCCTGGGACCGGGACCTCTGCCACACAGAAAACTAATTTCTCGATTTCAGCTGCGCTGTGTGTTCTGAAGTAGAGACCAGGATACAGAACAGATCTGGATGGTTTCTTGTGTCGATGTTAATCAGATGGGAAATGTGTTAGGGCCATACAGATCAACCATCTCAGAGTTCGTGAATGCCTTAACTAACAAGGGCATCCAGTAGACCAACAGGGTAAAACAGTGTCTAGCCCCTGCAGAGGGCTGACAAGCTTACTGTTAGGAGAGCAGGATGGTATGACGGCACACCCCAGGAGCCCCCTCACAGCCACGGCATCTTTGCACAGACCCCTCGCCTTGCCAACCACACTCCCACGTTGAGCAAAGGAGGATCATAGTCCCTGCCTCCAGGGTGGTCATGGGAATGCAACGAAATACATTTCCCTCAGGGTCTGTCCCACAGTGAAACCTACTCCACAAGGACCTTTATTTCCTAAAGACTTCCTGGACATCTTGGCATCCTCTGCATAGTCCTCAGCATGGATAGAGCTGGGCAGCAGGGGTTTCTCTGGACATGCCTGGCTGACTGTGGTGAGCTGGGACTGTGTGTGACTTATACCAGGAAGTGCTCCCGACCACGCAGGGAGATGTGAACCTGTCCTGACCATGGCTTTTACTAATGTCTGCCTAACAGGCCTGGTGTCACATCAGACTCAGCTGAAAAACATAACCCAAGTGGATCCCTAAAACATCCTCAAAGCAAAGTCCCCAGATATTTTCCCGGATACTTAGAAGGAAAAAGGGAGAAGAGTGCATATTCTTTCACCAGAGCCCATATAAAATGTATTGTCCCTTAGTATACAGTATTCATGTTATATTACTTCTCTTTCGGGCACCTGGGTGGGTGGCTCAGTTGGTTAAGCATCTGCCTCAGGCTCAGGTCCTGATCTCTGGGTCCTGGGATTGAGAGCCCCCCAGCTCAGCAAGGGAGTCTGCTTCTCCGCCTCTTCCATGCATGCTCTCTCTCTCTCTCTCAAATAAATAAAATCTTTAAAAAAAAATTATTTCCACTTGACTTCACATCTGAATAAATACTTTTGTGAAACCATGTCCAACCATGACAGTGTTTATCACCTGGTACTGCCATTAATACCTTTGTTTGTTGTTTCTTTCTTTTTTTAAGATTTCATTTTTCTTTATTTGACAGAGAGTGAGCACAAGCAGGGGGAGCTACAACAGTAGAGGGAGAAACAAGCTCCCTACTGAGCCGGATGTGGGACTCCATCCCAGGACCCTGAGATCATGACCCGAGGAGATGGCAGACGCTTAAGTGACTGAGCTACCCAGTCACTTTTGTTTCATAAGAGTTTTAAATTTTTTTTTTCATTTTTTTCTTCCTAACCGACTTCTCAAATAAATTATTTTTAGTGGAGATACAGAGAAAAAGGTTATATGCATATCCCCTTGGCTATCATAGTTTTAATTTGCCTACTCCATCACTTTTTTTTTTCTTATCTTAAAACTCTGGCAGCCCAGACGCTCCTCACAACGTGAAGCAAAAACAAGATAAATATAATTCTTGTTATAAATTGTTGCTAAGTGGTTTTACCCAGCAAAAACTGTGATGCTGGGTGTGTGAGAATTTTAGAAACGTTGAAAAGTTAAAGCTCATGCTTCTAGGAAAATAAGGTTTCAGAAATATGGCACAATAGAAGAATCTGTTGGCTAGAATATTATAGCTTAGAACAACACTAGTGACTGGCAGGTGACCATTCAGCCCAACAGCCGAATGACTGGAGAAAGGGATTAATTTGCCTTTGATTCTAGCCTGGATTATTTTAATTCCAAGTTGATAATGTCAGTTTAGAAAAGAGAAAGGGATTTTTACAGAAGAAAAAGATATAGTAGCAAAATGGTTGTTAATGAAAAGATTAATGTACCATTTTCTGAGGTTGCCAAATTCAGGGTTGATTAGGCATTATCTCATAAACAAACAACAAAAAGACCACAGGAATTCTTTGAGGGCGAGAATCATAGGTTTCTTTTGTTTTGTTTTGTTTTGTTAGAGAGAGAGAGAGAGAGAGCAGGGAGTTGGGGAGGGGCAGAGGAAGAGGGAGAGAGAATCTTTAAGCAGGCTCCACGCTCAGCGCAGAGCCCAAAGCAGGACTTGGATCTCAGTGACTTCAGCAGAAATCAAGAGTATGACACTTAACCAACTGAGTGACCAGGCCACCCTAATAGCTTATTCATTATTATATCCTCCAGCATCCAGGTTAGTCCCTGGCAAATAATAATATCTCATAATTTAATCAAATATATGTAAGAAAGAGATTACTCAGAAGGTGAAGATAACTGAAGAAAGCCAGTGATTTTAGGAATTGTTTTATAAGGCACTAAGGAGCAAATAAATACTGAAAAGAAACATTTATGGTCTCATTATGCTCTGCAATCTCTACTAATTGTACCCAAATTCCCATAAGGAATTTAAATGCTCTATTCCCTGAATGAGAAAACATAATAATAAGTTAAGCCTAAGTATAATAGTATCATATTAAGAATTTAAAGCAATTAATTCATTAATCCTTAGAACATATCCCAACTTTGCAGACTGAAGTAAAGGAAAGATCTTTTCTTTTCCTTTTTTTTTCAAAGTCACAGAAATTCAACAGTTCTAGGTCAACAATAAAAACCACAGTGAAGGAAATAAGTAGTGTTTTAAGACAAAAAAGCAAGCAAATCCAAGCAGTTTGATTATAAGGATGGGAGTCGGGGAGGGGGGTCGTGGGTCAATGCACTCCTTACTCAAATCTAAATTGCAGGCTCTGGGATGAGGTGCCTATGGGCTTTCAGGTCCCAGTTGGTAAATGAACTGACAACTACAGGGAAAGCCACATTAGATTTCTAGAAGAGCAAGAAGCAAAATCCTGAGGATCCCAAAGGCAAACAAAACGTCCATAAAAACACACCATAAATAACTTCTGCATTTGAAATCCAGCTCTTTCCTGCTCCTCACTGGCTAAGCTTATCTCCCCATCCCTGAGTACTGGGAGTAATTCCCTCTCCTGTAAGATGCCCAGCCCCCTAAATTTAGCAAGGGGTGTATAGTAGACAGTCAATACATTTGAGCTTCATCATTAATCCTACCTTCTCCTTCTCCCTTTGGTCCCTTTCACCTCTTCTACAGTGATGCTCCCCTCCTTCTCTCCCTCGACAATCTTCTAGATGTCTTTCCTTAATAGGCCAAAGTATAAAATTAAATTTCATGTGTGTGTGTGCACGAATGACAGTCCATCTATCCCTACTTTTAGGAAAATGATCACTGGATTGTCTATAACTATAACTAAACAAAACTAAAACAGCTAGTCTGCCCAGTGGGGCAGGGTTTTTGTTTGGTTTTCTCTGTTTGTTGAGGTGGTGGCTCTCAGATCACCTGTCCACGTTTCCTGTGGTCAGTGGCGCTTGACAGGGGTCACACCCGGTGCCCCCCCGTGGGAAAGCTCCCCAGCAATTCCCAGCCTGCTTTTAAAACAGGACACCAGTGGGAATTTAGGAGGTAGAGGGCAGAGCTGCCAGGAGGAGGAAAGGCAAAAGAGCAAGCCAGCCAAGCCTGGCGAGGTGGTTTTCTCACTGTGTTTCAAACGAAGCACAAACTGAAAACAGCAAGACAATGAAAGCTTAGAACCTGGAGACCTCATTTAAATCCCAACTGCATGACCCTCCACCCATATGTTCCATGTATCACGGAAGTAATTTTTAAAGTAATTTTTTAAAGTAATTTTTTTTTTAAAGTAATTCGTTATCCTGAGAGTATTTTCAGCAGAGATTGGAGTAGACTTTCCTAGGGGAAGTCATCAGTTGAGAGGGGTTCTCCGGATGGCTGGAGACTGTCCAACTGGCCCGACATACATTTCAGATTTTGTGGAGATTACCAGAACGAGAAGTAGTGAAGCCAGCTCATGCTCCTTAAAGCCAGACCGACGAGAAAACAGAGATCATGTCCAAATCCTGCCACAGATCTTTATTCTCTTCTCCAAACATTCTTACAGTCAAATGCTACGCTTATTCTTAACAGGCGTACTAAAATGCAATAATTTCAAGTGACAAGCAGAAAGAATGAATCCATTCTAGATCCTCACAGAACTCATATATGACATTTTGATTTTTCTTTCTAAAAATGTACTGAATAGATTTGTAATAAGTAGACTCTTTCCTCTAAATCAAGATAAAATTTGCTCCATAAATTGCATCAAGGTTTTTAATCAAAGGAACATTTCATTGTTAGAGGGGGTAACAGTAAGAGCTAATACCTGGCAGAAAGATTGTCTGAGGCACTGTACAGGTTCCAACCTGAAATGCAGAAGAGTGAGCACGTCTGTCAGAGAGATTTGTCAAGCTCATGTGACAGAAGGGGGCATCCTTGTTTGTTTCTTTTTAAGATGTTATTTATTTATTTATTTGAGAGAGAGAGAGAGAGAGAGAGAGAGAGAGAGGAGGGGCAGAGGGAGAGGGACAAGCAGACTTCATGCTGAGCACAGAGCCCAACATGGGGTTTGATCCCATGACCTGAGATCACAACCTGAGTCGAAATCAAGAGTCAGACATTAACTGACTGGGACACACAGGCGCCCTCGGAAGAGGGCGTTCTAAACATCAAATTGATAGATGAAACCTGAAAAGTTAATTGACTTCCACTGTTGTATTTAACCTCACTAGCAGTGGTGGCTTCGCATCGACTGGACACTGACCATGCTTTAGGCAGAGGGGGATAATAAAACTCGCCTCCATTTTTCTTTCCTTTGTTTTTGTTTTCTAAAGAGAGAGAGAGAGTGAGAGTGGGAGGGGCAGGGAAGGGACAGAGGGAGAGGAAGAGAGAGAATCTCAAGCAGGCTCCAAGCCCAGGGCCTGGCTACCATGACCCTGAGATCATGACTTGAGTTGAAATCAAGAGTCGGATGCTTAATAGGTTCCCCAAGCCTCCATTTTGAAGGGCTTGGATTCCAACTCTATCACTGACTGTCTGTGTTCAATCATTCAGCTGGTTCAACAAACACTTGTTGGGGAATGACTCTGTGCTAGGTGCAGGAATTAGAGCAGCGAATAAGACAGGCAGCACCTCTGAGCAAATTGCCTCACCTTTCTACGTCTAGTACTGGCTGGGCAAAACAGGCTAATGGCTGGCCTGACCCACTTCACAGGCAGCTGTAAGACTCAAATAAATAAATTCATGAAAGCATTCTGAAAATGGTCAAGGTTGATGCCATGCAAGTTCTCCTATTAATTTTCTCTCCCAAGAGTTTCAAATACAAGTAAACAATTTCTGTTGCTGGTTTATATTAAAAAAAAAAATGCCTTAACATTTAGAGTTAGTGGATTCGTTTCTTTGGGAATAATAAAATAACCCTTCCTTCTAAGCTTATAGCATTTTTTTTAAAGATTTTATTTATTTGACAGACAGAGATCACAAGTAGGCAGAAAGGCAGGCAGAGAGAGAGGAGGAAGCAAGCTCACCACTGAACAGAGAGCCTGACATGGGGCTCGATCCCAGGACCTTGGGATCACGACCTGAGGCAGAGGCTCCAACCCACTGAGCCACCCAGGTGCCCCTAGGCTTATAGCATCTTAAGTAGCACCTGGTACCAGTTCTTTAACTCCCTCAACAAGCCAAACAACTGAAATCCTAGTGATGTCAAACTTTTTTTTTTTTTTTTTTAAAGCAAGAGAGCCTTTCTTCAAATCCTACTTAACTTAAAAAAAAAAAAAAAAAAAGAGGTGGTGGGGGAGGGTGCCTGGTTGGCTCAGTGGGTTAAAACCTCTGCCTTCAGGGCGCCTGGGTGGCTCAGTGGGTTAAGCCACTGCCTTCGGCTCAGGCCATGATCTCAGGGTCCTGGGATCGAGTCCTGCATCGGGCTCTCTGCTCGGCAAGGAGCCCTCTTCCCTCTCTCTCTCTGCCTGCCTCTCTGTCTACTTGTGATCTCTGTCAAATAAATAAATAAAATCTTTAAAAAAAAAAAAATTTTTTTTTTAAAGATTTTATTTATTTATTTGAGAGAGAGAGACAGTGAGAGAGAGCATGAGCGAGGAGAAGGTCAGAGAGCGAAGCAGACTCCCCATGGAGCTGGGAGCCCGATGCGGGACTCGATCCCGGGACTCCAGGATCACGCCCTGAGCCGAAGGCAGTCGTCCAACCAACTGAGCCAGCCAGGCGTCCCTAAAAAAAAAATTTTTAAAACAAAAACCAAAAAAAACAAAAAAAACCTCTGCCTTCAGCTCAGGTTGTGATCTCAGGGTCCTGAGGATCTCAGAATCAAGCCCCACATTGGGCTCTCTGCTCAGCAGGGAGCCTGCTTCCCGCCACCACCCCACCCCCGCCTGCCCCTGCCTGTCTCTCTGCCTACTTGTGATCTCTCTGTCTGTCAAATAAATAAATAAAATCTTTAAAAATATATATTTTATTTATGTATTTGACAGAGACACAGAGAAAGAGGGAACACAAACAGGGGGAGTGGGAGAGGGAGAAGCAGACTTCCTGCTGAGCAGGGAGCCCGATGTGGGACTGGATCCCAAACCCTTGGGATCATGACCTGAGTCAAAGGCAGCCACTTAACCGACTGAGCCACCCATTACCTTGATTTCTATTACTCCCAGGATGTTCCAAGTCTTTAGAATGGTTTTAGAAGATACACCACAATCTGGCCCCAAACTCATTTCCTGCCATTTTTTCTTTTCTTCCCTCCACTCCAACCATTCTGGATTTCTCTCCATTCCTCAATTCTGGTATTGAAACATGCTTTCTCTCCTCCTGAAATCACTCAATGTTACCCCACCCCCACTGCTCCCCAACACCATACCACGCCCACACTGTACTCACTGATTCATCCCCCTTGGTGGCCTGGCTGACACCTACTACTCATTCAGGTCTCAGCTCACCTTCCACATCCTCAGAAAAGCCTTTCCTAAACCCAGACTTTTAGTCCACACTGCAAGGTCTCATAGCCCTTGTATTTGCTTTATCATAGTACACATTGTTCCTACAGTTATTTCTTTTAATGTCTGTCCCTCACACTAGACTTTAAATTCCCCCAGGCAAAGGGCATGCCTGTTTTAAGTAATGTGGTAGCAGCCCCTAGAACAGTGCCTACCTCAAATGAATGCTCAACAGATACTTGGTGAATGAAGGAAGAGAGGAATAAAGATATTTAAGAGGCTCCTGCAGTGTGACTCAGAGAACGAAAGAAGAATTTAAAAACATTTGGGAAGATCCAGAGATAAAGTTGCCACTCCTGGAACTGAGAGAAAATGGTATTCATGAATGCACCAGATTTCTGGACTAGAAACTGATTTTTGGAATTGAATATGTTGGGTAGGAGGTAAAAATGAATAGAGGAATAGTGTGTCCACCGCCCTGAATATTTCATATGACCTTGTTAATGAAGATGAACTCGATCCACCAAAAAAATTTATCAAGCCTGGAACCCCTGCTCTGCCCTTGAAACACACAGCTGGAGGTTTTGTTTGTTTGCTTCTTCCAATCATGACTTGAGCTGAATCAAGCCTCGCATTCAAACTCTGTTTCTCTTAAGATCCATATGAACAAAAGTGTCAGAAAAAAGGACTCACATTTTCAAAAGTAAGTACTACGTCCTGTAATTTCACAGCCTTGCACACATAAATATTTCTTGGGGTGATGGCAGCATGTTTTACCTATCTTCTATCTGTCATCTTCTCGGCCCCTATCACCCATGATCTCCAGGGGGAGAGGGACTATGTCCTCTAAACCTTCTGCATAGCACCAAACTCAGAGTTGAACCTCTAGCAGATGATCAATAAATATCCATCAATTGACTGTTTGACACAGAATGGAGTACTGACCTAAAGTCAGATCTGGGTTCTGAATCTATTTCTTCAGCTGTACAATGTAACCGAAACCCTCCATATCTCTATACAAGGTTGTGGTGAGGACACCAGGAAATAACACACATAAAAGCACTTCCCAAGTTGTAAGGAACATAAAACTTCATGCTTTCCATTGTTAATATAGCATGGAACTTTAACAAGGGAAGAGAATGGAAGGAGATGGAAGGAAATTGACATTCATTAAGCATTGATCCAGATCAAGGACTACACCAAATGTTTGGTTGTGTGTTACCTTTTTCAATCCCCATAAAACTCTACAAAGAAAGGGGCTCTGAGCTGTTAGATACCTTCCTGAAGTCACAGAGCCTTAAGTTGCCCCAGTGACATCAAAGCCAATGGTCATCTCCAGGCACCTCCTGGCTTGTCCCAGTGCACCAACTGCTTCAGACCTGACGAGAAGCTGCCTCATGGACCGACACACAGGAGTGGAGCTCCAACACCAGACTTCAGAATTAAAAGCTCGGGAGCACTTGGGTGGCTGAGTTGTTAAGCCTCTGCCTTCAGCTCAAGTCGTGATCCGAGAGTCCTGGGATCGAGCCCGGCATCGGGCTCCGTGCTCAGTGAAAAGCCTGCTTCTCCCTCTTCACTCCCCCCTGCTTGTGTTCCCTCTCTTGTTGTGTCTCTATCTGTCAAATAAATAAAGTATTTTCTTAAAAAAAGAAATAAGAAATGGAATAAGCCAGTAAATTAACCTGTGAAAGGGCGAAAAGATTGCAGGAAGGGAAAACAGCTTGGAAGATCTCCTGAAGTTCTGCACTAGGATCAAAGAGAAGTGTGAGCAGATGAGGACAGCCAGGAAGGATCTTAGACAATGGATCAAGGAACCTGTGTGAAGTCACACTCTAGTCTGCTTCAGAAAAGAACCCAGACTCCTAACCTAGCTCCAGAGCTGAGTCCAAGATGCCCCCCACCAAGCCTGACTATTTCATGACCTTTCCCCTGAGCTGTTTAAAGGGCATCTGAGTCACCAGGAAGACAGCCAGGACCTGGTGGGCTGCCCTTGGCCTCAGAAACATTATGGAGGAGGAGACAATTGATGCTGTGGGCGTCGGGACTATTACGAGAGAGCAGTGGGGGGGCAGGGAGTCTAGAAGACAAATGATAAAGCTGGTGGCACTAAACATAAAGGACACGGGCTGGCTCAGCCCCCTGATTCACCAGTGAGTCATAGTCTGTGAGCAGGAAGCACAGCCTTGGACTGTGTTGTGGAAAAGGACAGTGAGGTATCTTTCAGGTCTCTGTGTTCTCTTTGAACATCAGAAGCAAAAAGAACAATAATTAAACAGAGGCTACATTTTTGTATTAATTAAAAGCCATGCAATAAATATTTTGGCCAATTTTTAAATCCCTGAGAGCTATAATTGATCCCAGTAAGAGATGGCCTCATGGCAAAGACAATGTGTTAGGGAGTGGGGGTGGATGGATCTGGGATCATACCCCAATTTGCCATATACTAACTGTGTGTTCTTGGGGGAGTTTTTATTGACCCTCAAATTCCTCATTCCTATCTTCTTGAGAAAATTAGAGATACCACAGATAAATGAATACATACCGCCTAGCACCATATTCAATCAGTAAAGGGCAGCTGCTACTTTATTATTAGAAGTAGTGGTAGCAACATTGTTTCCATGCTATGTATTTCTATATGTTGCAATTGCTGAATTTCCAGGGCATCAGTGTGTTAGACAGAAGTCTCCTATAACTGTCTAAGAAGGGTTCCAGTTCTGTGAAGTATGCCCTTGAAAGCCAGACTAGGCCCTTGGGGGGTCTACAAACGCTTCATGTTCCTAAAGGTTTGTGTGTCTAGGTTCAAATCCTTGTAGATTAAGTAGGCCAGTGGTTATAGCTGGAGAGTTCTATCAGCATACCCTCTGTCCACTGCATTTGCTATTACAGCGTTCTTCTAAGAAGCAGAACTCTAGAGGTACCAAATTCAAGTTTACATAGCATTAACAAGAATAAACATTTATTGAGCATTCCTTTGACTTGGCACTCTTCTTTATGCAGTCTATTTATTTAAGTCTTTCAAAAAGCCTATGAGGTACAGACTGTTGGGAGCCATAACTTAGAGAGGGGGAAACTGATGCACAGAGCTGTTAAGCTGGTATGTGTTGGAGCTGGGATTGAAACCAGTTAATCCAGAGCCCATGAACTTAGCCACTGTGCCATTCTACCACTAGCCTTTGGCTTGGGAGGAAGCCTGTACCATGAAGACCCATACTCAAGCCTACCTGTTTGTAAACTGACACTAGGGCTTGTATCCATCCAACCCTGGTGGTAGTCGGTAGTGATGATGATAGAACACCATCTTAGCTGGTCTTAGGTTCAGTCCCTTTGAAGTCAAACAGATTCAAGTAGGGAGACCTCCCTCAGAGCCAAGTGTAGTAGTCACCTAATAGTCATGCCGAGGCTTGGGCCACCTGCCACAGAGCATGAACAAATCACCACCCCATGACCATCACTTCTGGAAAACTGATTCCCACATCTCGCCTCCTGTCTCCTTCAGCAAGCTGTACCACTTTAGTTTACAGCGACAACATCACCGGGTGGCCAGGACGTGGGAGCCTTTGTGTGAGGAGTGTCTGTGCAGAAGAGGGCAGATATTGCCTCAGCGATGCTAATTCATGAGGACAGCACAGCCTCACTTGCATCCTACTTGGTCCAACACATTTCTCTTTATAATTACCGCTATGTTGGGGTGCCTGGGTGGTTCAGTTGGTTAAGCAACTGCCTTCGACTCAGGTCATGATCTCAGGGTCCTGGGTTTAAGCCCCACATCGGGCTCCCTGCTCAGCGGGGAGTCTGCACCTCCCCCTTCCCCTGTTCATTCTCTCTCACTCTCTCTCCTTTAAATAAATAAATAAAATCTTTTAAAAAATAATTACCCTTAAGTCATTAAAGGAGAAATGTTGATGCGATAGTCTTAGAAAATACTTAGAAAATAAATATACTTATCCATTTTCTCCTCTTTTAAAGTTATTTTCCTATTTTCCTTCCTCCTATCTTGTAGTTACCCTCAACCAATAAGTACTTGCTTACTGAGGACCCACCATTAGTCTGTCCAGCCATTTATTCTACGGACAGTGAGTGCCTGGGCTGTGTTTCTGCTCGTGGGCTCCTCAAGTAGACCAACAGGGATGCAAACAATGACAATCCACTGTGACTGGGTCACAAACTTTGGAGCATCAAGTGCTGCAATAACACAAGGAACAGCCATGAGTGCCATGTCGAGGTTGGGGTAGTTGCAGGAGATTGCTCAGAGAAGGCCCTCCTGCCCTGGCTCTTAAAGGATGACCAAGAATTCACCAGGTTGAGTGGGAGGGGGGAGCCAAGTGAACAGTGGGGACAAGCACACAGACGCCACATGCACAACAAGGGTCTGGTATGTCTGGGAGTTTGGGTATAGAGCAGAGACTGGGGAAGGGGAGGTGAGGCACAAAGATAATAGCATTGGGTACTCGGGAGCTAAAAGAGAGTATAAAATACTACCCCTTAAGGTGCCTGGCTGGCTCAGTTGGAAAAGCATGCAGCTCTTAATCTTGGGGTTATGAGTTTGAGCCCCACATTGGGGGACTAAAAAAAAAAATACTAGCCCTTTGCCTTCAAGAATATCACAATAAAGTCAGGGAATCTTGACACGAATACCCATAGACAATGAGAGAAAAAGAAAAAGTAGAACAAATGTAGATGTTAGACCAGCCCCTGTTCTAACTAAAAGAGAGAACAATGTGGGCCAGGACAGAGCCAGAGGGGTCATAAGGAGTATGGATATTGCATCCATGTCTAAAATTACAGGCCTACGCTCAAGTCTCCTACTCTTTACTTCAGTGTCACACGTCGACTGCCTCTGACCCCCATCTCTTTCCACATATATCCCCCATTTTTCCAACACATCCGTGACTTCTTCCCTTCAAAGCTCTCAGTGCATGTCACTGCTCCTTCCAGTGCAGGACTTCCGTGTTTCCAGATAAACTCTAGAGTCTGATTAAAGTCTAGAGTTTCTGATGTGAGGGAAGTAGAAGCAAAATCTTTTTTTTTTTTTTTAAAGGAATGGTTGTCCCGGAGTATCCAGGAGGTCACTAGAAAGGCTTCTTGTCAGGAAAATACCACCTAGATCAAGAGTTCTTGACCTGGATCCACAGAGGAGTTTTGGGGATATAGAACTTCTTAAGATTGAAGGTTTATGGGTGTGAATTGTGTGTGTATGTGTGTATACCTGGCAAGAAATGCTTATTTTTCTAGGAGAGAAAATATTCTATCTGACAAAAAGCACATTCCCCAGAAGACTAAACTTCAATGGTTTCAGACCAGGGTTCAGCAAACTACAGCCTGTAAGCCAAATCCAGCCCACAGCCTGTTCTTACAAAGTTTTCTTAAAATGAAGCCACACTCACGTGTTTACGTGGCTGTCTTCACACTACAACGATAGAGCCAAAAAGCTGCAACAAAAACCGTATAATTTGTTACAACAAAAATATTTTCAGTCTGGTGCTTTACAGACAAAGATGTTGACCCGCAATTTAGATAATATTTTTTAAAACCATCCACTACAATCGAGCGGTTGCTTGCTAATAATTCACCATCAAAAATTAAAGCAAGCAAATAATTTTAGACTCAAAGTTTCCCTTGCCCTAATTGGCAACCTCATAGATGAGCGAATGTGCTAGAGGCTGGCCCTCCTTCTGTCCTCCTTGGAAGTCCGCTAGACAGAGGAGTGACTGAGAGATGCTGCCTAGAATTCTTCCAAAGTGACCCTGCCACGGGCATCTTGGGCCCAGCTTCCTTTGCAAACTGCTAGAGAAGAGATAGTTAAGCAAGAGAATTAACATCACTCTAAATAATTCAAACAGAGTCCTGCTGCTGGCTTCAAACCAAAGATGAGAAATTACATAATTAGCTGCAGCAGATTTAAAAGACTATATAAAATGTGTTAATGCTCTCACCATGTTAAGGCAAAGGTACAGAAACAATGCCATCTATTAACTAGACTATAGGATTAGTCTAAATAAAGAGAGACATCCTAAGGGCATTTAAAAAATCATGATATCTCTCAGTTTGATAGAATACTTTTCTTGGGCTGCAAAATAGATTAAGAAAAAGTTGAATGCCATTCTAAAATGTTTTTTAAGTTGTATACAGCCACGTCCAATGCATTTTTTGATTAAAAGTATGTGATTTTTTTAATCATTAAGTCAAAAATAATTTTTTGCATATTTTTTGCTGTTGATGTTTGGATAGCTCTCATCGTTCTGTTACATTTCCTGGCAGGTCAGTTTATGTACGTGAGCTTTAATTGTATGTGTGTGAAGAACAAAGCAAGCAGATACCATAGCTTATATGACAATACGTGGACCTCAAGCTATGTAGCCCTCTTCTGCATTATTGTATTCCATGCTAGAAACCTGAAGAATGGTATGCTTGACCTGAACTTGCAGTTTCTCTATGAAGTTAGATACCTTGAGCTAGGAGAGAGAGCTGCACAACATAAGAGTCTCTTAGCCAGATGGAAAGAACTATTTGCAAATCTAATCTCAATGTCAGGGAACCTCAAGAGTCTTACTCTACTCAAAAGTGCATCATTACATGCTTGAAGTCTGAACCTTCCTCTTCTGGTTGCTACACAGACCTCATACAGTTTTCCAGTCTGATCCTAGTAAGTGCTGCTGCTGACTGTGGATGGCCTCGTTCTGTGAGGGGGTTGCTGGTGGTGAAATTTGTTTTATCATAAATTGGCATCTCCCATATCCACTAACATACGTTCAGATAAATATTTTTCAATAGCTTAAAATAAAGACTAAAATCTGTTCCATGTAAGGAATAACATGGAGGACATCAGGAGATGGAAAGGAAAAGTGAATTGGGAGAAATCGGAGGGAAACCATGAGAGACTGTGGACTCTGAAAAACAAACTGAGGGTTTTAGGAAGAGGGGGCCGGGGGGTTGGGAGAGCCTGGTGGTGGGTATTAAGGAGGGCACATATTGCATGGAGCACTGGGTGTGCTGCATAAACAATGAATCTCGGAACACTGAAAAAATAAAATAAAATTTAAATAAATAAATAAATAAATAAAATCTGTTCTACTTTAACCTAGAGATGAGGGTTTCCAAGCACCCAAATAATAATGATAATACCACATCGTAACAGTTGAATCTCGGAACACTGAAAAAATAAAATAAAATTTAAATAAATAAATAAATAAATAAATAAATAAAATCTGTTCCACTTTAACCTAGAGATGAGGGTTTCCAAGCACCCAAATAATAATGATAATACCACATCGTAACAGTTGCCTATTACGTTACAGCTCTGCAACGTGATTTTCACCCACATCATCTCATTTAATCCTCATGGCAACTTATTCTGACGGTGCTACTTTGGTCTCCATTTTTCCAGTGGACACTGACTCTAAGAGGGTAAGTACTTGTTCAGGATCACTCAGGTGGTAAGGGCAGGACCCTTCTTCTCCAAGGCTGGTGCTCTTTTGAGGATGCATTTAAGGCCGAGGTCGAGGCACCGGCCACCTAACTGAAGCAAGCTCACACGATGGAACCAGTCCGAGACTAGACTCGAGCAGCCTGGCTCCAAGCCTCCCTCAGCTCTAACATGAGCATGCTGGTTGACTTAGGCCAGTCAACTTAATTCCCCTCCACTTCCTCACATAGGAAGTGGAGGAACTGAACAAGACACTCCCGAAGATTCTTTCAAATGTAACCACTAGGAATTTTACCGAGCAGAATAATCTTCCCAAATGATCTGTCCGAAGGGAATGTACAGTGTGAGATACAAAGTACGCTCAACAAGAAGATGAAAGGGATTTTTGCACTATGCACATTTTCAGATGATGCATGCCCCAAGCCCCTCTCATTTAGCAGGTTTCAGCAAGAACGGACCATCCACACAGTTATTAAAATATTTCAATGACTTCCTGTATAGAAATCAACTTCTGAGATGGGACTGTCCCATGAGAGGGGTCGGTCTGCCCCTTCTGGGTTGGGAGCTGGTCATGTTGCCTTTCTCTGTTTGCAAAGATCCAAAGTCTTCGATAAGCTTATTGTTTTTGCTACTCTCTGCTCATTTTCTCCTCATTATAAGTGGTTGGGGTAGTTATCACTACACAATTAGCAAGAATGTTTTCTGAGATCTTGACAGGGTCCGTGTTACACTAAAAAAAAAAAAAAAAATGAAGAACCAAGATGCCCTTCAACAGATGAATGGATAAGGAAGATGTGGTCCATATGCACTATGGAGTATTATGCCTCCATCAGAAAGGATGAATACCCAACTTTTGTAGCAACATGGACGGGACTGGAAGAGATTATGCTGAGTGAAATAAGTCAAGCAGAGAGAGTCAATTATCATATGGTTTCACTTATTTGTGGAGCATAACAAATAACATGGAGGACAAGGGGCGTTAGAGAGGAGAAGGGAATTTGGGTAAATTGGAAGGGGAGGTGAACCATGAGAGACTATGGACTCTGAAAAACAATCTGAGGGGTTTGAAGTGGCGGGGGGGGGGGTGGGAGGTTGGGGTACCAGGTGGTGGGTATTATAGAGGGCACGGCTTGCATGGAGCACTGGGTGTGGTGAAAAAATAATGAATACTGTTTTTCTGAAAATAAATAAATCGAAAAATAAATAAATAAAATCTTAAAAAAAAAAAATGTGTCTGGGATTGAGTCCCATGTTGGGCTCCCTCCTTAGCAAGGAATCTGCTTCTCCCTCTCCCCCTGTTCCTCCCACTGCTCATGCTCCTCCTCTCTCTCTCTCTCTCTCATAAATAAATAAATTCTTAAAAAAATAATTTTTAAAAATGTGTCTGTTTTCTTCCTGGATTCTTGGGAGGGAGATTCTAAACCCTTGGGATTTCCCAAGTGATAGGAATGTCCATGTCATTCATGACAGTTTCCTCAAGTCACATCTGAATTTAAGCTATAAAGATGACCCGAGGTGGGGGTTGGTCATACCAACCCTGTGATGAGGGGTGGGGTGGGCTTTGAGCCATGTGATAACCATATGACGTCCTATGAGTAGGAGAGCTACAGACTGAGTTCAGTCATGTGGTCAAGAAGTCAATCAACCAGGCTTATGGTAATGAATCCCCAATAAAACCTATATGTTGAATTCAGTGGAGCTTCCTGGTTGGTAAACACATCAGTGTGCCAGGAGGGTGATGTGGCCTGACTCCTCAGGGAGAGAGCATGGAAGCTCTCCTCTGGGACCCATTCAGATCTTGCCCTATGTATTCTACATTTGGCTGGTCCTCATCACATCCTTTATAATAAAACTATAATCATAACTACAGCATAGCACTTTCCTGAGTTCTGTGAGTTGTTCCACCATACTATTAAACCTGAGGGGAGTGTGGGAACCCCTGAATTTGTAGCCAGTTGGTCAGAAGTGTGGATGGCTTGGGGACCCCTGAACTGGCAGCTAGCATCTGAAATTAGAATGGTCTTGCTGTGATTAAGGACCGTGCCCTTAACCTTGTGAAGTCTGAGCTGACTCTGGGTCATTATTGTCAGAATCACAGTTCAGTCCTACAGACCACCTACTACTATAGGCTCTTCCCAGCTGTACATCAGGCACCTGGCCACCTGAGGCTCTTTGCATTGTTAACCCTAGCCTGGAACACTCTTCCTCTGGGGTCTTCATGGCTGGCTCCTTCACCTCTTTCAAGCCTTTGCTCAAATGCTGCCTTCTTACTGAAGTCTTCTCCAACTACATTACCTACAACTGCACCCCCCGCCCCATCCTCCCACATTCCAAATCCATACTTCCCTTCTCTATTTCATTCTCTTTCCTTCTCTTCTGATACGCTATGTAATTTGCTTATGATCTTGCTTAATAAATATTTTCCTCTTCTAATAAGTTCCAAGTGAGCAAGAATTTTTCTCTCTTTAGTTCACTGTTAAATGCCTATGCTCAGAACAGCATCTGGCACATAGTAGGTATTCACTAAATATTAACCAAATTGGGTAGAATCTATACCTATGTACACACACACACACACTTATTATAAGTGATACAATAAACTGAATTCATGTTAACTGTCTATTAACTCACTACTTAGTATATTAAGCTATCCTGATCTTTATATTTAGAAAACCCACTGCAAATGGGAAGATTTTATATCTCACTTAAGTAAGAAGAAAGAACAGTATTCATTTTTCCATAGGTTTTTAAAACTAATTATATGTAAGCTAACTTCTGACTTCTAATGTTATTCTTTTAAAATAATTCAGTTGAGGGGCACCTGGGTGGCTCAGTGGGTTAAGGCCTCTGCCTTCGGCTAGGGTCATGACCCCAGGGTCCTGGGATCGAGCCCCGCATCAGGCTCTCTGCTCAGCGGGGAGCCTGCTTCCTCCTCTCTCTCTCTCCGCCTGCATCTCTGCCTACTTGTGATTTCTGTCTGTCAAATAAATAAATAAAATCTTTAAAAATAAATAAATAAAATAAAATAATTCAGTTGAAAGGCTATCAAGTATGAAATGGACACCAAAAAAAGGTATTAAGATGTAAGTTTATCTAAGTTGACACAAAGATTGAGAGGCAAACCTGTAAAAGAAGAAATTTTGTGTCCTCCAGACCTAATAAACTCAAAAGCTTTATTACCTCAGTTTTCAATATCAGTGAAAACTGGTCATATCAGTGAGATGTCCCAGCTGTCGTGTCGATGCGATACCCCAAAAGCGAACAAAAGGCATTCACTGAAACAGTTGGCCCTCGAGTACCTTAACAGTGAAACAAAATGCTGAGCTTGATTTTGTCTTTGATCAGGACGATGCCAGTTTTCACCCTGACCTTTTTTTTTTTTTTTTTAAGATTTTATTTATTTATTTGACAGAGAGAGAAGTCACAAGTAGGCAGAGAGGCAGGCAGAGAGAGAAGGGGAAGCAGGCTCGCGGCTGAGCAGAGAGCCCGATGCGAGACTCGATCCCAGGACCCTGGGATCATGACCTGAGCCGAAGGCAGAGGCTTTAACCCACTGAGCCACCCAGGCGTCCCTCACCCTAACCTCTTGACAATAGTTTGCTTTCTCACCTCCCTGCCCTGAGCTTACAGGTATGGCTTCTTTCAATTTCATTCCTGGCACTTCTTGACAAGGCTGCTGCTTTTCTTTGGCTTTGTTCTGAATATTTGATTAAGACTCATATGAATTTAGACAAATTCTTATTCAGCTCGGTTTTAGGTCTCCAAGAAAAGTTGGACTCATGATTTCAGTGATTCTGCCTACTGAAACATAAAGATAAGTCACCCGCATGATCATTTTTTTTTTACTAGAAGTTTTATCCATTTGTTTCTTTTCCAGAGCTATCGTGAAAGAAAATTAAGTTATAGGCAGCAAAGAGTCCTATAACATCAATATCTTATTATATTCCAGTTACTCAGAACACTCACAATAATGAAAATCTAGAGAGTCAACCTATATCCACACACATATCAAATTATTACTCAAGTGTGGGACTAGATTTCAGAATTACTTTCACATCAAGTCTTTTTCTACAATAATGTTCACTTCATCTGCTTTCCCTAAGTAGATATTTAACCTTCCAGAACTCCTTTGTTTAAACCCCAGGAATGCCTGACACATAATGGGCTCTTCACATGCGCTTGGTTTGGGGGATTGAATTGGCAGATTTCAAACCCGCACAAAAATCTCAGTGCATGTGGTCCATGGACACACCTTACAAGGAAAGTCCTATCTGCACTCTCCTGTACTGGGGGCGCATGGGGAGGAGGCATGTGCTGGTCAGTGCAGGGGACAAAAGAACCTCTCCTCATTTATAGGACTGTTACCTGCTGAGGAAAGAGAATGGCCCAGCCAAAGCTGGCCATTGGGCCTGAGGGTGCCCCACCACTGTCGTCTCTGAGGACACACAGAAAGGTTATTATAGCTTTTCATTTCTTTATCTTCTTGCCTGAGAGCTTTCAGAAAGCTATGCTACTGATCTTTAGCTAGAAAGGTCCCCAGCAGCATAACCTATTGGGAAGGGCAAGGACCTAGAAATCAGAGAGACCTTATTTCAACTCTGTCCTCTGCTGTTATTTGTCCTCAGGCAGAATTTGGATACGTAAGGCTCTTAAATGGCCAGAATTAATGACTAAAATTAATAAGGTGCTCTCCGGCATGAATACAATTAAAGTACTGGATGGAGGTGCAGCTATGCATTTAAACAAGTAGAACCTGGCTTGACATCACATCAGAAAGCCCCAGAGAGCTCAGCTGACCGCAAGTTAACCATGAGCTCGCATTGCTTGGTTGGTGCTTAAAGAGACCATAATCACATTTCAGCTGCATTTGAACAACTTTGATGCCTCTATTAAGTAAAGTTGTATTCTCTATGCTACTGGAAACCTTTAAGGAGTACTGCATTCAGTTCTGGGTTTATTTTGAGGAGGATATTGCTGACCGAAGAGTATTCAGAAAAAAGAAATCAGGAGAGTGGAGGGTCTTAAGAGCAACAGTTGAAAGAACTTCCCTAATAGATTTGGAAAAACCAGCTCTGGGGAAGTGTCGCGCCTCAGTCCTCAAGCATCTACAAGGTTGACAGGTAGAGTAGATCCTTTCTGCATTCACTGGCTCAGCTAACATCTCATGAGCTTTTGCGAGATTCAGAGCACTGTGATAGGAGCTGTGGGATACACAGACTGGCGATACAGGGCCAACCTCAAGGCACTAACAATTAAGGAAGACGAAAACAAAGAGTCTGGGATCTCTAGTTTTCATTCCAACCCTGTTACCCACTGGGCATGTGTTCAGCAGCTTCTTAACTCACCTAACTTGGTGTTTTTTATTTACAAAGCAGCAGTGCAGAATTTTTCTGGGGATTAAATGAGATAAGTATCTGTCAAAAGAATGAGAAGTCAGTAATTGATGGAAACCAACAAGATGGGGGAAGGGAACTTTGGAACGGAACTTCAAAGGGCAAAAGGGAGTTTGCTGGGTGGTGATGGGGAAAAGGAAGAAGAGCATTCCAGGTTGATGGGACAGTATGAGCAGAGACAGAGATACTAAAAATAAATGGCTTTTGGGAGGCCAGCAAATAATACCGAGGCTGGAATGCAGAAGAGGAATAAAGAACGATAAGGCTGGAAAAATACAGTAACACTGAATTACAACTGCCCTAGAATGATATGCCAAGGAGTCTCTGGGCAGTGGACGGCTATTGAAGGGAATATAGGCAAGTCAACCTGTGTACAAATTCATGGAATAATTAAAGACTGAAGCCAGGGAAGCAAGTGAACGCATCACTGTAGGAGTCTGAGCAAGAGATTATGAGGAAATGACTTAAAATAATGGTGGTGGCATTGAAAGCAGGCGACAAAATGTGGGAGGTGAGCAGTAAAGGTGAGGGGAAGTAAAGACACCTCCATGTGTTGTAACGTTGGTATTAAGGAGAATGTTGATGCCATGAACTAATATAGGAAACACAGAAGGAGGGATAAAACTGACTCAGAAGCTGATGCGTTCAATTGTGGGAAATGCTGAATTTCAGTCGGCTGTGGAATAACCCATAAGGAAATTCCCACCAGCATTGTTGGAAAGATAGTTCTGGAGCCCCTGAGAGGCATCAGGGTTAGAGATGGAGATCTTAGAGAGCAAGAGTGTATTGTCAAACATAAACAGACTTGGGTTTGAACTCTGCCTTCAACACGAACTAGCTGTGTGGCCTTGGACAAATTATTTATCATCAAAGCTTTAATTTCCTTAATTATAAAATTGGGAGAATTATACATACTTCAAAGACTTTGCTTATTGCGTACCATCTGGTTACCATTTGTCACCGTCACTGTCCACCATAACCATCATTGCTGAAACCATTAAGGTAGATGAACTTGGCTAGGAATTGAAAGTAATTAAGTAGAAAAAAGGGTTGAGGAATGAATCTTCAGGAACAGTTACTAAGGGATACATGGCAGAACGAGCTAGAAAGGAGCTCAGGAGCCGTCATGAAGGGAGGCGAAAGACCAGAACAGCAAAATCCCATAAAGGACAAGAGAGGAGAATTTCAAGGAGGGAATCCTTAAAAGTGTCTAACGCCACAAAGAAGTTGGGGAGGAAAAAGAGAAAAAAAAAAAAAAAAAAGGGCATTGGGTATAGTGATTTGAAGGTTATCCTTGTTTATGGACCTATTACCTATATGGTAGGAGTGGAGTCACCAACGTCACAGGATTCCAAATGGAAATTTTGCCCAGCCTGCCAGGGGATGTGTCTCAGACACTAAAGTAAACTGTGAGGTAGATCACTTTCTAGAAATTTCAAAGTAGATCTGAACAAATTACATGCCTTAGTTTTCTGACCCATTTCAAAAGTGGAAAAGGCATCGTGTTCTCAGAGAGAAAGGGGATTTGTAAGAAGGACTTCTTCAGAGAGAGCTATGCTATGAATTCCCTCATTCCAAAAGAGGGGAGATACTTCTCTTCCTCTCAGGTAGGGCTTCACTGCAGATCGGAAGAGACTGGTCGGTGTCATCTGCAGAGAGAGGGGAACAGCATTCTGGCGGCTGAGTGTTCACCTCTGACTGGAGAAATACTGACAGCAGAGTAAAGGACGCCTGGTTGCATGGAGTGTTGTTGTCGGGGTTGGGGGGGGAGGACATGTGAGTGTGTTGATGGATCTGAGGGTGTGAGCTGGCAAGGAGCTAATTTAAATTCTTCCTAAGAGGATCATCTGAGGCCAACAGGGGGAGTTCTGGAAAACAAGGACTAAGGGAGAAACACCCAAAACTGGAAGAAACTGAACTGACTACATCAAAGAAGAGAGGAATGTTCCCAGTGAGAGTCCCTGAAGAACCCATAAAAACACCCAGAAGAGAAGTTGGCTTAATATAACATCTGTGGAACCCAGACAGGCTGAAGCTATCTTACAACAGTGCTGTCATGTAAGGACTCCCCACCTCCCCTTTCTCATCACCCTGCTCCTTTCTACCCTTCTCTGTTCCAACCCTGAAAGGATCAAAACAACAAGGAGGAGGTAAGTGAAAAAGGAGAACCCTACCTTTTCCCTCAGAGAAAGGACTCACTACATTGGGCCCTGGGTGGGTATGGGAAAAGAGCTCCAGTTTTGAATGACTATTGCCTGGGACTAGTGATTTTCATTTCTAGATTGAGATGGTGATTTGTAGCTAGAAGAGTCCATAATACCTTTTGCTATCTCAGGAGGGAAGAGAAAAGTCTTGAGATTTGTGCCTCAGCATCATACAGTAGCAAAAGAACTTCTACTACTACATACCTTTAAAAGGCTAGTGGAGGACAATTTTTAATGAAAAAAAAAAAAGACGTATAAAAAGGAGTCAGGGGTGCCTGGGTGGCTCAGTTGGTTAAGCCGCTGCCTTCAGCTCAGGTCATGATCTCAGGGTCCTGGGATCAAGTCCCCGCATCGGGCTCTCTGCTCAGCAGGGAGCCTGCTTCCTCCTCTCTCTCTGCCTGCCTCTCTGCCTACTTGTGATGTCTCTCTGTCAAATAAATAAATAAAATCTTTTAAAAAAAAAAAGTGAGTCAGAATGAGGACGTGGAGGCCTCAAGGGCGGTAATTTTGCTCTTTAATAAAATTTTAAAAAAAATTTTTTTTAAAAGTTTTTTTTAAAAATTTTTCCTTTTAAAGCTGTTTGACAGAGAGAGAAAGGGAACTACGGCTTGATTAGATGATAGAGATGACTGAAGGCCCTTTGAGGAGAGGGAAAATTTAGTCATGGCTGCAGTTTGAAAAGAAAGAGACCGTGAAGATAGGGTAAAATAACAAATTCCCATGGAGGATAGGAAAGGAACACTGATAAGACATGGTCACAAAGAAGAGTGAAGACAAAATCAAGAGCATTGCATTTGACATGAGAGAAGGAGGGAAGAAGTTACAGAGACATTTCGGTTTAGAAGGGAAGGCAAATAAAATAGTGTACAGTAATGACTTGGATCGTCCCCATGGGGACAGGGGGATTGGCCTTCTCATATGGATGTAAGCTGCAAAACAGAGGGTTCTAGCTGTGGAAGGATGAGCAGCTGTCGCAATGGCGTGTGGGGGATTTCTGCCCCGGGCAGGGCTGCCAGCTGATGGCCTCCAAGACTCCTACTGCGTGGCACTCATTGCCAATATTCTATGTGCGGGGTATTTCTGCGTCAACAATTCAGGTGTCACTGTGACTAAATACAATAAAAGGAAGCCTGTGCGGACCAGAAGAGAAGGTGTAAAGGAAAGACTGTATGCGTTATACAATGTCTTGGTTTCCTGAGTAGAAAATCATCTCTTTGTAGCAAAGGAACTAGCTTGTGCTGGAGTTAGAGCTTGTCTCCAAAAGATAATACTCTATATGTCTCCGTAGCTTGGCAGCTATGAAATTTGGAAATATCACTATGTTCTGGGGAACTTTATATTTAGGCATGAGCTGAAGTGTAGCTCTCGTGGACAAACCCCTTGAGCTTTACCACGGCTGAGAGGCGAATGGGAACCTGCTAACGAGAGCAGAGCACATTACCGATGTGCTCTCCGGGGCTCCAAACAAACATACGAAAACCCATAAAACCCTCTATTTCAAGCATCAGCATGCATTCTATAAATCAGTGCAGTTAAGATTACACCAGATTTTCTGCGCGACAATGAAATGTCACAGAAACTTGGCCATTATTCAATAAGACAATTATCACTTAGTTTTGTTTTTCTAAGTAAGAACTACACATTCCCAGAATTAACATTTACTGAAACAATAAAATTTTCTAGCACGAAGTACTATGCACCTCAAGGAAATCTGCCCCCAGACTCAATTTAAACTGGTCACATAATTCAATTAAAATTTAAATCCAAAAAGATAAGTCCATCTGTTGTGACCCCATTAGTTATTCCCCACAGTATTTTCCCAAAAGAATAAAATACACTACAGCAAGGAGCACCAAGTAATATTTTGAGTCAAAGTTCAGTACCAGAGATCCTTTGACATCTTTCGACACAGGCAATATTAAAAGTCATACAACGGGTCATATTTCATGTGCCAAGGCTGATAGTTATTTGCGCCTACTATACTCCCTGGCACAGGCTAAGTTAGCTTAGCTTATTGAATAAATGAATGGATGCATAAAAGAATGAATGAATTTTGTTAGCAGTAACTCAAAACCCACTGTGTGAGGAGGCCTGGTCTCTATCCAGACTCTGAGCATTTTCCTGGTATTCACAATGACCTCATGGTTTCCCAGCATTGCCAGCCCCAGGACAGGGCAGCGGGCCACCCAAAATCCCTTTGACACAAGTCCTTTGGCACATACAGGCTGGGATCCCTAAACGTGGTCCATTTGCAAAGTATGACTGGATCTAAACGTGGTTTGGTTTAAAAATCTTCCAGAGATTCCCTCCAGAGAAGAGTGGAAATTTTCCAAGGTCCTTTTACTCCCTCTTACCTCCTCCACAGGAATTAAAGTTGAGAGAGGGAAGAAAGGAATAGATAGATAATTGCTTTTTGGTTCTAAAGAGCACCCAAACCAAATCTTGGTGACATCTGCCTCCAATTAAGCCCTGCAAATGAATGTATGTGGCTGAGCCCAGCTGCAGTCCGCTAGGAGGGAGATTTCAACTGAAGTGTCATTCATATCATCATTCACCAAGTAATAAGGAACACAGTTTTGAACGTGCTTTGACATTTATTATCTCATTTGAGGTCCATTACAACCCAGGAAAAAAAGGTGTTTCACAGAATGGGAAGCAGGCTGGGAGATACAAAGACCACACAGCAAGAAGGACATGGAGCTTCACTACACCAGTCTTCTAACTCTACTCACATGCTGTTTCTACTATTCTTGGTTCTAACTCCATTTTCTTACCACCCAGAAGTGGGAAAACACTCAGGGATCATTGCTCGGTGAACGGCGCCTAATACAACTTCTGTCTCCTCTCATTGAGGACATGGGTCCCTGGAATGTAGTCATGATGGAGTATTTTTAGAGATGTTTACCAAGTGGATTCTGGGCACCTGATACCAGGGGGTCCATAAGAGAAGCCAAGGAAATGTTCTTACTAGAATCACATACCCAAGAAGAACATTGCATTCCAGATGGGGGTGTCTAATGCAGGGAGAAGTTGGACTGGCATTCCCCAGGAACAGGACATTATTCACACACATGGACACACATTTACTGTATCCTGAAAGTCTTAGTGCACTTGTGAACTTTCATAACTTCGAAAGTATGGATGCTACCAACTTACAAAAATCATGGGAAAACCCATTTTTTTTGGTCTATTCTTCTACACTATACTTACTAGACTTCTGTAGTAGTTTTGTGAATTTTGAAGAACATTTACTCATTTTAACTTTTTTCTTCAGTCAACATTTGCCATGTTCAGTCAGAGGGGCTGAAAGGTATTATCACATTGGACATGCCTATATTCCAGACCGAAAATGAGTCACACCTCACAAGAAGCCTGCAGTGAACTAAAATGTTCACATGTTCTCCTGTTAGAACTACATTACTCCTGACTAAGCTGGTTTAAAACTGGTTTCTTTTCAATGAAAAAATACCTAAAGCACTACTCTTTGTTAATACCAATTCAATTTTATCTTCTTGGATACAATCCATTTCGCTAAAATCCTTGTGGATCCTTGCTTTCCTACCAGATAATTTCATTCACACACCACCCGCATTCTCAAATGGCCATTTCTTGTCACATTAAACTACACAGAATCCAAAGAATAACCCTATTGCCATGACTCTTAGCACACAAACAGTCCTTCCCTTCAGGGACCTCATGGGTCAATTCCAATAGCCATCCCCTCCAACACAGAGACATCAACCTGTAAATGAGGACTTCTTGGACAGGCCAGTTCTATGAACTAAAAATATAGCCATCCCATGGCCTTCAGACCATATATTTTTATCTTATTCAGAAGGATTTCAAGAGAGTTTCTATCAAATGCCCTGCTGACCAGTACACTTCTCAGACCATTTCAGGGCATTCTTCTGACATCCCAGGTGAGTGACCCTACCTACAAAAGGCCAAAAGAGGGGACAGTCTTGTCACAGCAATCTTGTCTATGTCTTCTACTCATTAATAAAAAACTATAACAGCACAAATCGAAAGACGGGTCAAAACAAACAAATAAAAGTGAGTTTACTTGTAACTCAAGTTCAACTAAAATCCAGACAACCTCCAACATCTTTCTGTGGGTTGAATTGTGCCCCACAAAAGATACGTTGAGCTTCGAACCCTGGTACCTGTGAATGTGACCTTATTTGGAAATAGGGTCTCTGCATATGTAACCATGTTAAAATGAAGTCATACTGGGTTAGGATGGACCTTCATCCAATAACTGGTGTCCTGATAAGAAGAGGGAAATTCGGACAGATGGAGAAGGCCTCATGAGGTTGAAGGAAGGGACTAGAACAATGTTGCAGTAGCAGCCAAAGGATTCCACGCCAACTACCAGCAGGAGCTAGTATTATAGTTTTGAAGGATTCTTATTCAGAGCCGTCAGAGGGAGCACAGATTTTCCCTATACCTTGAGTTTGGACTTTGGCCCCCAGAACTGTTGAAGAATCAATTTCTGTTGTTGGAAGCCACCCAATTCATGGTGATTGGTTAATAGCAGGCTTAGGAAACTCATACAACATCTATGCAGAAATGTGTAAGTTTGAAGTAATACTTATTAACATCAGAATCAAGAGCGCTCAGGAACTGGTAAAAAGAGAGAGTGAGAGATATATTTAGATTCCTGAGCAGGTGGCAGGCCCAGCAGGGGTGAGGTACATGAGTGAATAAACTGGCCAAGCAAGTTTGGGGGTGCTGGCTTGAGGCTGGGGGCGGGGGCAGGCAGACAGAAGGTGATATGCTGCCACAGGCTCCTCACCAAGGACTTAACGTCCTCTCCTCCCAGGTGAGAGATAGGCATTTCTCAACAAAATCCTGTCACTTTTTAATGGCACCAAAAGTCACAAATTTGTCAGTTTATCATCAATATATAAGCAAAACTATGTTAAGATTCCTGTCTCCAATTTGGCATTTTCCTTGCCTGTGCTTCATCGTTCTAAATGAGACAGCAGCCCATGCAAGGGAAGGAGCTGTTGGCCTGTCTGTCTCTATATATAGTTCTGTAGCCACCATTTTTCGAAGGTGCTAAGATTCCACTGATTGATGACGATATCGCTAAAATGAGTTACAGTTCAAGATGGAAAAAGGAAGGCTTTTTTTTTTTTCCTTCCCATGTGAAAATTTAGGGGAGGAAGTTTCCTCCCTCGTAGCTTCTAATATTGATCTGGGTCCAGTGTAGCCCATGAAATATAAGTCTATGAAGGCAGAATTCCTCATTGGAAAGACCTTATGAGCAGTCTCCAGGAGCTTTCCCAGCAGTAATTAGGGGGATGTATTATTGCTAATCCTGAGCACACCGGGAGCTGGGTTAATTTTGAAAGATAAAATAAAAGTGCTGCCTTGTGGCAAAAGGCCATTTCTTGATGCCATTAAATCAAGCACAGCCCTGCTTGAGTATTAATTCCAAAGATGTCTGTACCCCCCGCCGATACTCCTTTTAGGAAGCTACTATGGAACAGGCCAAATGAAGCCTCAATGTGCAAATACCATTTAGCAAGTACAGATAAGCTGGGATAAATCATCTCAGAGCACTTAAAAAAAGATTCAAATTTTAATACATTAGCACTAGAACATGCTGTACAAGCAACAGGGAAATTGCAGTTGTCAATGTGTGAATTTAGTCTCAGAGTAAGTTCATCCAAGGAAGTAAAATCTCAATTTAGATTCTTTCTCTACCCCCTTCCCCCAATCCACGTGTTTCTCTCAGGATGCGGGAGGACACTGTTACTCAGCAAATGGATTTCACACCAAGAAATGGTTAGGGTATATTCATCAGGGGTAAGAACGTGAAGTCCTGACTTTTTCACTGAAATAGTTTGAAGTGGTCTTTCCAAGTGCCAAACCACGGGCGATGGGCTAGGTGTTGCGATTCACGTGTTTGCAGTGCGCCATTCTGCATGCGTGCGGATATCAATCTGTCTATCTCTCTGCCTGCGTTCTTTTTAATGAGAAAGGATTCTCAAGGGAAATCACAGTGGATTTTCTGGTACTTTTTTCTGTTGTACTTTCCAGAAAGCCCGTCTGCCTGCTGTCGGCGGGGAATAGGACAGGCTGCCGTGTCTGGTGTGAGAGCACAGGGTAGGGAAGGGAAAGCCCAGTCCAGGGCCTTCACTGTCAGGGCGCTAGGCTGGGGAGAGGCCCCAAGTTTCCCTGGGGGCTGGATAGAGGCCTTGGCATCCTCAGGTCCACAGTGATGTTTTGAAACTCAACTATATTCCAGTTGGAATTTGACAGGTTGTTTCCTATCAAAGCAACAAATGAAACTTTCATTTCAGAACGCATGGTTCCTTCAGATTGTTCTATCAGAGGCAGATATTTTCTTTAAATTGAAAGTCAAGGCAGTTTATTTTCCTCAAAACTGTGCTGTGGGTTCCCGCCTGACTCCTAACATTCTCTTGTTCTACACAAAATGGCAAGGCTGTCTCATTCTGAAGAAGGAAGGGGTGGGTTGGGGAGAGCCCTCCCTGAGGGCTCCCTGTGCTGGTGTATTTTCATAGTATCTTTGCTCCCAAAGGGCACATCAACTAGAGATAACGATGGAATGTATTTAAAGTTTTTTCAAGAGAAAGAGATACCTTCCAGTTAGGTTCTTTGAACCAAAATAACTTAAATCTCTTCAAATGACACTTCTGTCATATTAACTATCTATCTATCTAACATATTATGTCATATATGTACTTTCATCGGGCATTTGAAGTTTTCACAAACAGGGGCAATCTCTCTTATTCCTATCCCTCCCCACACACTCTAAGTCATTTTTAAATGATAAAATGATTGTACTAGGTTTAAATGCATATAGATGATCTACATACATATGTATTAATACAGATACTGAAGGAACGAGCTTCAGCTGTGGGAGGGTGGGACCCCTGACATCCCATCATTTATCCAGTCCTGTCAGTGCTCAAGTGTTTCCCATCCCCTTCATCAAAAGCTCACTAATTTGTTTCTGCATGCATTTAAGCAGAAAATTCATTACCACTTCAAAAAGCATTTCCAACCACCTAGTGTCTGAATTGTCCATAAATATGTGATATTCCCCTAATTAAATTAGAAGTAATGTGATTAAGGAGAGGTCTCTTCTGTCAGGGCAATAATCTTTCCTGTGATGCTGGTGAGATTCTGAAATGACTATAGCATCAGAAAAGAATCTTTCTTGAAGTCACAACCTTTCATATTCACTTCTTGAGACAGGTCTTTCCCTCTTACTCAACTGTCTCCTCTTCATCTATTACAATCACATTTCAATTTGAACCAAAGGATGCTACCCGCCTCCTCTTTGTTCCCTCACAGATGCTAATGACATACAAATTCGGTAGTAGTTAAAGGAAAGGGGATGATGCCAGGCCACTCTCCCTCCCAGTTAGGAACCAGAAGAGGCTAGGGAAAGCTCCACCTAGAAACACACGCAATAATTTTATGATCACAAATCTCTCAACTACACATGTTGACAAAAACAGAGAATTAAAAACGTAGAAATCTGCATCCTGGTTTTCTATAAAACATCAATTTAGTTATTAAGTGGTTATAAATTAGCCATTGGTAATTTACTCTTCTGAATGATTTAACCTTTCCAATTATCATTTCATCTGTTTTCTATATTAAAAAAATCAAAGAAATTCGAGATATGAAAAAGACATGCTGGGCGAGGATCTGAAACTGATTTGGTAGCTCTGGGGTTGACATAATCTTGGCCTGGTGCAGCTCATTTTGGAAAGCTGCCTCAAATTTCCCTTGGTTTTGAACTTTTTTTTTTCCTTACCACTTTCATCTAGCAAGAAATCATCCTGGTAACGGAACTTCTCCGGTCCACATGCAATAAAAATGTCATCGTCACCAAAAAAGTCCTGAAGGCACATCACCTACAAGAGAAAAGCATGGCACTCAGCAAGGGGTCGGCAGAACAGCAATTACAACATTGCATCCCTGCAAGCCCACATCTGCATAAAGCCACTTCCCCACATCTAATGGAATCAACAGGAAAGCTTCTCCAGAGGAATTTCAAAAGAAGGTTTCCAGCATCTGTTACTAGTAAGAAACATGTTACATTTAAGTTGTGCAGGAAGACGGGATAGGGAAAATAGAACCAGTAACTGTCACATTTATTACTTGACATATCAATAGGCCATGAGGTAAGAGCTCTCTATTTTCATAACAGAGTGGATGCAGCAGTACGACACATGGGAAAGGAACACCCCTTTATCCATTTGAATGTAATATTCCTCGATGGCAATAAAAGCCAACGCCTGATTTTAGCAACAAATACAGTAGACATGCGGCGATCTCCGTTTGGGATAACAACTGAAGAAAATTATCTGTATCATAATATAAATACAATGATCTCCTTTAGACTCATTCTACCTCCAGTTGAAAGAAAAGTAGAAGTCCTCGTAAAAGGAATAACAAAATAGATTATTTCTGAGACGGAGGTATAGACACTAGGCAACCGTATGCCCACCACTCAAGTTAGGCTAAACTTGAAAACTCCTGTGCTACCCAGCGTCTCATAGATTGGCAAAAGCAAAGTTTTAAAACACCTTTTGATATTTATTCAACTTATTCTCCAATGAGAACTTTAAGAGAGCTCACTGTTGTTTTTCAGGTACATGTGGTCAAAAGGAGTAATTTCCAGCATACTGCTCTCTGTTGTTGGATACATGGTGAAATATTTTGTTCGCAAAATGTATGATGCCAACAGAAGGCACTGGAACACTGCTGATTTCTATTTTCAATTTCCTTTGCTTGGAGCACACCATGAAGCAGCCATGAAACAGACTTTCTTTTTTTTTTCTTTTTTTTTTTTTTAAAGAGACATGAGTAGACCTTAGATACAAGATAGAAAACTGAGAATTCTTATTTTTTTTTATTTTTTAAGATTTTATTTATTTATTTGAAAGACAGAGATCACAAGTAAGCAGAAAGGCAGGCAGAGAGAGAGGAAGGGAAGCAGGTTCCCCACTAAGCAGAGAGCCCAATGCGGGGCTCGATCCCAGGACCCCGGGACCATGACCTGAGGGGAAGGCAGAGGCTTTAACCCACTGAACCACCCAGGTGCCCCTGAAACAGACTTTCTAATAGCATTTCCCAGGAATGTCTGAGGCCGACAGACAACGCCCCCTGGCGTGTTAGAGCCTTTTGGCCTGGGTTTACAATCAGATCCTTCCTCATTGGTTTGTAGTCGGCTGCAAGGCGTCTCTGGGGGTTCTGCTCTAGGTCAATGCTTGGTAGCACTGTCCTGACACACGGAAGGTAATGTAAGACTTACAGCAGTAAGCTGGGAGAACACTGCATGACTTAGAGGTCCCAAAGACAATGATGTGTAGCCTTCAGATAGTTTTTCCAAATAAGCTCTCATTTCCAAATAATCGCTTGGCTGAAATTTTAAGAATGACATTTCTAGAATAGTTTGATAATAAACACTAAGTATCAATGAGGTACATCCATGACGTATTTCTGGAAAGTTTGAAAAAATAGGTGGTTTAAGAGGGATGTTGTAACAATTAAGGAAAATGGACTATAAAGATCTTCAGGAGTGGTGTCAGAAGTTCCGATCTTCTACTTGAGATAAAAAGAGGGCCTTTGTGGGTGCCTTGGTGGCTCAGTCAGTTAAGTGTCTGCTTTCGGTGCAGGTCATCATCCCAGGGTTCTGGGATCAAGCCCTGCACTGGGCTCCCTGCTTAGCAGGGACCCTGGTTTTCCCTCTCCTACTCCCCCTGCTTGTGCATTCTTTCTCTCTCTCTCTCTCTCTCTGTTAAATAAATGAAATCTTTAAAACAAAACAAAGTTAAAAAAATAGGCCCTTTGCACCTGGGTGAATCAGAGGCTAAGCATCTGCCTTTGGTCATGATCTCAGCATCCTGGGATGGAGGCCCACATTCGGGTCCCTGCTCCGCAAGAAGCCTGCTTCTCCCACTCCCACTCCCCCTGCTGTGTTCCCCCTCTCACTATAATTTTAAAAAGCAAAAAAAACCCAAAAAAAAACAAAAAAAAACCCAGGCCCTTTGAATTCAGAATCCACTCTATGTCACTCCTCCCTTTCTGTCTGATCCCAGCTATGGCCCTGTCCATCTTTATCTTCAGGACAAGCACCCCACCCCAGCCTTCATGAACAGCAGTTGATACCAACTCCACCAACCCCACACAGGCCATTTTCACCTTACTGAAGACTTTACTGAGCTCACTTTACTGAGCCTACTATGCGCCAGTTAACATAGAGCATATACACACAAAAATGAATAAAACATGATCTCTCCCTCAGGCAAAAAATGTGAAAAATTAAACTTAAAAGGCAGTATTTCTTCGAGTATGAATGGTTAATATGTTTTGTGCAAAAAAAGGAGGGGGGTCCTCTGGCCAAATAGATTTGGCAAATACTGAATTCATCTGATATAAACAGGTTTCTTTATTTCTGGTCCTTGCAAACCCTTCATGTGCTCACATATATCACAACTCCAAAGAGAAGATAGAAAATACAGTATTTCCCAACCTTATTTGATTTTAGAACTCTCTCCTCACAGCATCATATGGACTAATGCATGATGGGGCTCCTTTTGGTTCTGCAGTGATGGGCAGAAGGGAAAAGAGCTCAGGGACCACACAATGGAAATTAACATAACGCACTCTCCCGGGCAGCCATATTTCCCTAGCTGATAAACATTTATCATGGGCCTGCTCTGGGCTATGCTGTGTGCCAAACATTATGAAAACAAATCTCTAATAGATGAAAAATACTGTTTTCCAAAGGCAATTGTCCTTTCATTCCACATATTACCATCATTTGTATTCTAGAACATCAGATTGCCACACAGATCACATTCATCTATGTGGGCATGTTTTATGCTATTGCTAAGCAGGCTGATAACTATCCTCAAAACTCCAGCACACAATAAGCAGGTTGCCAGCTAACTAACTCCCTTTCATCATATACCCAGGACTGTCCTCTAAGCCTGAGACTCAAAGAACAGAACAGCCAATGATCCAGCTTGGACAGTTTAGGTTTAATTCTGTTGGCAAGTGGGAAATGAAACATGATGAACTTTTGATGTTGTTTCCAACTCCAGGATTCCAAGACCATAAAAGGAATGCAGCAATTGTTAAAGAAAAGTAACTGTCATCACCCAGCACAGAAAGACAGGGAAAAGTCATTTCAGTGCCAAGCAACATGTATTCATTTACCTCTCAATCTTCAGTGACTAAAATCAAAGAATGTGTTGAACTATCAGAAACTGTAATGTCTTCTGTGCTCTCTGCTCTGGCATCATTTAGCCATTTCCCTGCCCACAACCTCCCAGCACAGAAGGTGCGTGTGGTCAGTAAATCAAATTCAAAGTTGTAAACCTGCTCCTTGTTAGAAACTTCAATAGAAGATTTGATAGAAAAGGAGGCTTAAAGATGGATTTAGGATAATCTATGCATTTCTATTATCCATGCTTTCACTCTCTATCATTGATTCAAAGGTAGCTGTAATGTATTCCATCTAATAAAAAAAAGTAACAGAAGAAGATGTATAACCCTCTTCTGTAGGCCAGTATACTGTGAGAGTTTCCTTTGGCATTACCGGACACACAATATCAAAGGATTACCAATGTTTTGCATAAAGATCTGATTTTATATATCTATAAGTGTATTCCTTTTTAAATCTGAGGTTCTCAAAATTCAGGATTACCAGCTGAGAAAAACAAATTCCATTTATGTATTAACATCTCTCAAACCTAGGCCTTTTCCTGTCCTCCTCCTCTTTACCCCCATTACCACATCAGTCCAGAGCTTATCCTCCTACCTGTGGACCTTGGCATTTCCCTCTGGTGCCATTTTTCTCACTCCTACCTCCTTTCTCTCCAATCCATCCTGTTTAATTCTGCTAATCTACTCTTTCTTTTAAACTTTCAAAATCTCTGTTCATGACTCAGAAAAACATCAATGGCTTGCCATCATCAAGTTAAAGTTCATCTTGAGTCTGACATTCTATCTGGTTCCAACCTACTTTTCAAGTCTATAGGAGTCATGCCATGTACCTGGTACTTAATAAACATTTATTGGATGGATGCATGGATGGTTGCTTGGATGGATGGATGGATGGATGGTTGGATGAATGGATGGATGACTGGATATTTAGATGGATGGATGGACGGATGGATGATTGGACGTTTAGATGGATAGATGGATGGATGGATGACTGGATGTTTGGATAGATATAGATGCATGGATGAATGGATATAAGGACAAATGCAAAGACTATGGTCTCACCTAAAACACATTCCAATTTAGCTGCTTTATATATTCTTCTCAAAAAAGGGATTCTTCCTTCCTACTTTTAAGGATTTTTGTATGACTTTTTTTTTTTTTTCACTTGGTATCCCCTACCTAACTCTTCAAATCTCTGCTATGACTCAAGGCTCAGTTGAAGATTCAAGCCTTACCTTTTCTATCCACACCAATCCAAAGTGACTTACCCCTGCCCTGAAACCCTAGTCACCATTCAATAAATGTTTATTAAACACATATTATTTATTAACCACAGTGCTGGGCCTTGAGAATACAACTGTTCTCATCCTTCGTCTCTTCTCTTCCAGTACATATGTGTATAGACTTACACTCCAAAGAATCCCAGCACACTGTTGTGAATTACTAATTCAGCAGAAAGTAAACTGCATTCTCTACCAGAGGTTTATGTTATGGGACTGGAATCAGGTGGCTCAGCTGCAGTCTTTGCACGGTGACTACCTCCGACTTGGTCGAGTTAGAAAATCCCAGTCAGCTATCTTGAAACACATCTCATTTCTAAAGACCCCATGTTTAGTCAGGGCAGAGGTAGGGCCTCCTGTTGGGTGGGATTCTTCAGCACCAGAGAGACATCTGCTCTGGCACAATTTCCCAAGAGCATACTCTGTCATCGAAGCCCAGGTTCTGAATTAACGCAACTCTGTCACTTAGGCGTTCATCTCTTTGTGTCTCATATCAAATATGTTCATCATACTGGTTGCTTTAAAGATTAGATGAGTTAAGACTGTGACTCAAAAGGGCATAAGTCCTCAATCCATTTTCATTATTTTTATTAGCTCATATGCATTTTTACTTCCAAATAAGTATAAGCCAAATGTATACTTAGTATAAACAAATAAAACATAAAACAGTATGCTGTTCCTGGGCACTATAACAACAGGCTTCCTTCCTAAGTGAATTTGGATAAAATACAGCATATAGGTGTCCCTTTTCACTTAGGGAAATAGGAATTCTACTAGTATAATTACTGTGGTGAAAAGCATACTTTGAATTAGCATCACAGAAATGGTGCAAGGCTGGTGGAAGTTGCTAACAGAGAAGCTGGGATAAGGTACACGCTTTCCATCGGGCTTCCACTGAAATGATGCCGTGAATGTCATTAATGACTATGGTCACCTGCCAGCACAGGTCTGGTTCTATAAACCGTGTCTGAACTCAGGACCCCCTGGGATCTGTCACAACTTTTAGTTTCGTGGGCTCCGGAAATTTGTATTCCTCTGAAAATACTATCCCTGTCAAAATGTCCCTACATTAGAAAAGAAAGTGTGTGTGTGTAATATATGCAGTTCATAAAGGAGGGAGTTTATGGCATACAATGCTTAATATTCTATCAATTAATTGGCAGTTCTTACCCAGTTCTTTGGTCATTATATGAAACACTTGGATTATTATAGGAAAACCCCAAAGAAAGACACACCATTTGTTGCATCAGAGTTTATCTCTGATGGCACTTAGCATAATGCCACACCCACTGTACCTCAAAAAATATGGGTAGTTATAATTGCCAGATGTGTTGGAAAAAGCCCTTTGAGAATCAGGATACCTGGGTTCTGAGACTAGATTTGACATAAACATTGTAGACATTTGGAACAGTTCCTTAAGTTCTCTTGGTTATCAGTTTCTACATTGGTTCTACTATGTTTTACCACAGCCATTTATATGGTGAAGCTATAAAGAAAAGATGAAAATTCTTCTTGATGTGATAACAGCAATAAGAAGAGTTCTATAGGGGCACCTGGGTGGCTCAGTTGGTTAAGCATCTGACTTTGGCTTTGGTTTCGACCTCAGGGTCCTGGGATAAAGGCCCACCTTGAGCCCCAAGTTGGGCTCTGTGCTCAGTGGGGAGGCTGCTTCTCTCTCTGCCTCTCTCTCTGCCCCTCCCCCCTGCTCTCTCTCTCTCTCTCACTCTCCAAAACATAAATAAAATACTTTTTTATAAAATATTTTTTAAAAGAATAGTTACATACATTATTATATGTAATCCTCAGTATACATTATTGCATTGAACCCTCCCTGCTGTAAAGGAGACAGACTCTATCATAGTTAGATGTTACTTACATCCCAACTGTACACATTTAAAAAACAACTTAGCCACATACAACAGAAGATGTGTAGAAGTTTGAAACAATTCAAAAGCAGGCTCTTAAATACCAAGCTACAGGAAAACAAATCTATTCCAAGCATAGGAATATGTATCCTTACATTTGTGCATTATAAATTTCAGTTAATAAAACCATTTTAATAATACTTATCACATATACTGCACATAAATTGTTTCTAGCAAAAAGTGTCTAATGAGTTTTTTAGAAAGGAAGTTTGAATTATTTCTTTGATCCTAGGAAAACATATTCGGCTTTCTGACTCTTTTTATGTAAAACATGAATTTATATCTTTTCCATTAACTTGTCATTACACACACTTGTCCCAGGAGAGACTGAGCTGCTTCCAGGGAGTAAAAAGCCACTATAGACAAATATGGACTTCCCCTCCTCTGAGCTTCCGGTTTGAGTTGCTGTGCATGGACAGAGATTCAAACAAAGGCAATAAAAGCATCTGCTATTTACACATTTCCAAAGCAGGACTGTGGAATCCAGTCCCCCTCACTGGAATGAGATCTCCATGGTGACGCTGACATCACAGAGTCAGGGAGAGTTTCAGCGGTCGCTATATTTACTTTACAAGAGCGCCCTCTACCAACAAAATGGAATATCTCTGCAGCCACAGCCTCATTTTTTTTTGAAGCCACACAAGTCATTGTGTCCCTATCACAATTTCCCCTTCCGTGAAACACCAACATATTTTACCATCACCTACCTAATGTATTTAAGTGAGATTATGATCACAGAAGTAAAAGCCAAGAAATTCAGTCCATGTACTGGAATCACTGAGTACAGGATACCCTTTCTATTTTAATTTCTTTTAAAAATATTTATAATTTCTCATTCTTCTTGATATCAGTTAAAGGCAACAGACTGAAAGGTTCAGTTTTAAGGAAATGCTCTTTTCCAAAAAGACTTAAAAAATCCAATCACCTGTGCCTCTAAAAGCATCAGAATCAATAACTTCTTTTTCTGCACAATTCATAATGTGACCATTATAATTAGTTTTCAGTTAAAACTTGGCACATGTGGGTCTTCTCATCCTGCCAAAACCTAATTCTGATAAGGTTTCTCTTCCAAATTCATTCCATACTTGGCTTCTTTTCTCTACTCTTAGCGTTGAGCATTGTTATTCACAAGATACTGTAAGTCAAACACTGTGAATTTTTCTGTTCTATAATCATGTAATTCTATACATTTCTGATTCTAAAATATGTCTATAATTTGTTTTATAGCCAAATATCAGGAATGTGTTGCCATGTTATTGTCATTAAAAACACATCCTCGGGGCACCTGGGTGGCTCAGTGGGTTAAAGCCTCTGCCTTCAGCTCAGGTCATGATCTCAGGGTCTTGCGATCGAGCCCCACATCTGGCTCTCTGCTCGGCAGGGAGCCTGTCCCCCCCCCCCCGCCTGCCTCTCTGCCTACTTGTGATCTCTGTCTGTCAAATAAATAAATAAAATAAAAAAAAAAAACCACATCCTCTATTGTTCCCTTACTTTATCACCTTTTTATTTCTTTGATGATAAACTTAGCAAATGATTATTTATCCTACAATTGTTCTTCTAGCAAGAAATTTCTGATAGGGGCACCTGGGTGGCTCAGTTAGTTAAGCAACTGCCTTTGGCTCAGGTCACGGTCCCGGAGTTCCGGGATCAAGTCCCGCATCAGGCTCCCAGCTTCATGAGGAGTCTGCTTCTCCCTCTGACCTTCTCGCCTCTCATGCTCTCTGTCACTGTCTCTCTCTCAAATAAATAAATAAAATCTTTAAAAAAAAAAAATTTCTGATAAAGAAAAATCTCTTAAAGAAACTCTGGTTATCACCCAGAGAACAATAAAGCCATTAAGAACAGAAATAAATTACTCAAATAATAACAGAGAGAGAAAAATAAAGATCCTCAAACTACTTTTCACAAGTTTGAAGGTCTAAGACACTTTTTTCTTTTTTTGCAGAAGCAAATAATACTGTTGAAATTCTGAAATGGCTAGTACTTAACACTGAAAGAATATGCTGATGCTTAAAAACTAGAAAAAAGAAAATATCCTTTTTTGAAATGCAAGCATTTAATTTGCTGAGTCAACAACAACAACAACAACAACCAACAATTATGAAATGGAAAAGTACATTCATTCCTTGATCGTGTTCTCAGCTGCTGGTCTACATGAACATGCAGCTAGGGCAGCATGTCATGGGACATACTCTGACAGAACACACTTTCCTTAGAGAAAAAGAGGCACTAAAACATGAGCTAATGTAAGGCATGTGTCAGGGTTCTTGGCAAGCAAGTAAAGTTAGGACACGTGCATTACAATGGTTGGGCTTCGAACCCAGAAAAATAAACCCGACCCTCAAAACCTGTGTCAGGCCAACACCCTCGGATACAGTTTCTCTGGATCAGGAGTTGAAACGTTGGTAAAGCAACCAGTTGCTATCTTGCAATTTTGTTAACTCTTACTCAACTTGCACTGACCAGTGAATCACAGTGCTGTGAATTTCCTTCCAGTATTTTCAAAGGAGCCTGAGGCCAGTGCCAAGATCTATGATGTGCCATGCCCTGAAGACACTGGACTCACTCACATCATTATACTGATTCCTCATCAGGACCCTTTGGTGAAACCTGGTTTTTAAAAAGTTTAGCAAGAAAAATCACCCCCCAAAGAATGGGTATCTGGGGCTAAAAACATAAAGATAATCACTCCGTCTTTTCTATTCTTGCACACTGGCTTGTCACTTACAGTTGGAAGCAGAAAATGATATTCCCAAACCTATGGAAGTATGTGTCTGCCAGGAACATTTGTAAATGTTGCTTGACATTGAGGCATGGAATTCGTCACTTTAAACATTTCTATATCTATTTCCAATCCACTTGCCTGGATATACGGCTTGACATTAAAAGGAATGTTTTAAAATAGGATTCAGACTAGTCTTCTCAAGCAAATGATGTTTTCTAATGACAATCCTGTAGAGTGAAAATCTCCAAAATGGTTGCTGCTACTATTACCAACACTGGCATGAGCGTAAGCACTGTCCCCTGACCATCAACAGCATGGTCACCGTCACCATCACTACCTCCATGGTGGGGGCCCTCATAAACTCAGGAAGTTTTTGTTGTGTTGTTGTTTTTCTTTTCTTTTCTTTTTTTTTTTTAAGATTTTATTTATTTATTTGACAGACAGAGATCACAAGTAGGCTGAGAGGCAGGCAGAGAGAGAGGAGGAAGCAGGCTCCCCGCTGAGCAGAGAGCCCAATGTGGGGCTCGATCCCAGGACCCTGGGATCATGACCTGAGCTGAAGGCAGAGGCTTTAACTCACTGAGCCACCCAGGCGCCCCTGTTTGTTTTTCTTACATTAGCTGAGGACAGAGCCTTTTATCTCCTGGGGGTTCAGTATTGGTCAGGGTTCTACTCCTCAGATACTTGACCACTTCTAAATGAGAATAACAACCCCAGGAGTACTTAGCACAAATGCAACCTACAATTACACTCTAAAACTATTAAGTGGAAAAATTACTTTTTTTCTTTATCCTAACTCAAATGTAGCTAATAAAAACATTTATGTAGCATCAAAAATATTACTGGAGAAAAGCACTTCTTCCAAAAATATACTTTAGAGTAAGTCAGCTTTTAAAACTGCCAATAAAAACATTCCCTGGAACTGTCTGAATAATAGTACCATTTTTTGCATAATTGTATTTAGATCCAAGCACAGCTAATAAAAGACTGAGAGAGAGAGTGAGAGATGGCAGTGGTAAGATAGAAAGTTCTACGATCCAAACTGAAGGCTTGGTTTAAAACACTGTTTTTATAAATAAATGGGTATACAACTGTGAATACATACTTGGGGGTATCCCTTACTCAATGGTCTTTTAGAAAATCATAGATGGTGACCAAAACACTCTAGGCCAATAGTTCTTCTTTGTCTTCATCTTATATCATGTATATTAGAGTTTTCATTATTCTTTTTTTTTTTAATCTAAATTTACAGTTGAGTGAATAACATAGGGCTGGTTGCCATTTCCACACAATGCGGTTAAGTGTAAAACATAAGGACTTCTAATACCTAGAGGCCTAGAAGGTAACATAAAGTGAAGCAGGTCAGCATAATAAAACACAGTGCAAATGGGGCGATAAACAATAATTAACATAGGCAGACAATAGGAAATCGGTGGGGAATGTAATAAACTGGAAGTCTCCCTTCCCCTAAATGGGGCAGCAGCAGTTACTTGACACTTGGCATGTAGCAAAGTAAGCCCAGGGCTACTAAACTTACTAAGTTTTTAAGAAAAAGTGAAATCAGATTCTTATTTGAAAGTCCCTGATTTTTAAAAGCTGGCAATAAATTCATTTTTTTTATTAAAAAAAAAAAAAACACATGGTGCATTCCAAATAAAACACACCTGTGTCCTGGATTCAACCCGTGGGCAGGCAGTTTGCAATCTCTGGGGGAGAATTCCACACTAAGTGGCCATTAGCCATGGTTAATGTGCTCAAGGCTGGTCTCCATGGCAGTGCCCAGGGCCCAAGGAAGGCAGCCAGGCTTCCCTGCAGACTGTGATACCTATAATTTCCAAAGGTAGGGTAGGATATAGGTAAGACCCAACATGTCTTGAAAATTAGAGCCTATGAAAGACACAACTCAACCTGTGTGTGTGTGTGTGTGTGTGTGTGTGTGCGCGCGCACGCATACTATGAGCACATCCACATACATTTACACGGGTATCCTGGGCAAAGGGTGGATTTGCCAGCTGAACTTGCCTTTTGTGCCTTCCTCTCTCTTCAACCATCTCCTTTCCCCCTTCCTGGGAGAGAAGAGGAGTGAAATAGCATTGGAGAATCAGTAACATGAAATTTCAGAGCAAATGTTACCAGCTCAGTGGAGATGGAACTAAATTAACTCCCTGTAATAAAGAGAAGAAGCACTTTTCACTTCTCTCTCCCACCCCTTATGTCATCTCCCAGCTACACTACAAGGTCTAATCACGGTTTCAATAGCTACCAGCTTCATCTTAGAAATGAAAGGTCTCTTAAAAAAAAAGAAAGAAAGAAAGGGAAAATCAATCATAAGCAGTAGTTTTCTTTTTGATCACATCTGCTCTGACCAACTGCAAAAAACAACCATGGTTACTAAAAACTATTAGAAATGTCAGCTCTAGTTGGAAAGGGGCAGAGTAAATAAAACTCAACCATCTAGGGAAACAGCCTAGGACATCAAAGTGAGAAGAAAAACTCAAAGCCTTTCACTAATAATTTCTAATAATTTCTAATTTATTAGGTTTCTACAAGTCAGGAGTAAGTTGACATGATTCTTCCTTCCTTTCCCAAACTTGTCTAATATTGCTGGCCTTCCCTCAAAATGTGATGATTAGCTCTGAATATCCTTCATGGTATTTAAAGGGTTAGGCCCATTTATACTAGCACAGGGAGATTCTCTAGATGTTTGGATGAGAACATACTCATGTTTACACTTTCTAATGTTCTAGTTTTCATTTAACAATGCACCAGTACAGAAAGGCACATAATAGGGGCTTTCAAAGACTATAGTGGCCTTGAACAGCTTTGCCTAATAGCTCTAGAACCAGAGAAAGTCAGGTTTAAATCTCAATTCCATTAATTACTCACTGGGTGGCTTGGGTCAATTACTCAACATTTGGAAACCTCCTTTTCTACATACGGATATTGAGGATAATATATCCACCCCACAAGACGGCAAAAAGAATTCACTGAGATAATGTGCGGTCCTGTGGCAGGCAGAGGATGTGTTTAGTAAAAAAGGCAAAAAACAGTATACAGGCCTTAAGTTAATGTTGCTGAAGCATAAACTTCCAAGATTACACTCAGAAAAGTCAATGATCATGGACTAGAAGGCAGAATAAACCAGCAATTCCTCATTTGTCTCCCCTTGTACTGCGTTTCTGCTGAAAATTATCCCATCTAAAGGATGTCAGACTTCAGACAAACATAAGACATTAGAATTGCAATCAACACTAACCAAAGTGTGTGAAAATAACATTCTCTTTCCCTCTGTGTATTATCCATTTTTCTTTCATATGTGAAGAGGACAATGCAATAGCTCTATTAATATAAGCTATCTCCTTACATCCTCTGAAAGTGCCTGACAAGTAGATGACTAAACATTCCCTCCCTGCTGAAACATTTGTCCATGCCAATCACAACTTCCTTGATGTTAAGGGACATGAAATCTAAGCATGAACTGCCATGAAGAGCAGCCGTTCACAGCTTCAAAACCATGAAAGAGGCATAACCGTTCAACAGGAATCTCGACACTGAGGTCCTCTCCTTATGTGTCACTTAGACAACTTCGAGTTTGAAATCTGCCCCTATTCCTAGTCTCTTCAGAGAGAAGTAAGGTTAAAATCACCATATACAACAGTTATTCTCATTAAATGTACTTAAACAAAGCCATCACCATAATTTAATTTCTGAAACGAGCTAAAAACTTCTTTCTGCATTATTTGCAGGGTTACACTGCCCTGCAGTGTCCAAACACATGAACTGTTAACAGTATTTTTTGAGCTCAAGAAATGTCTTTGTATGAATCTTTTCAGTGAATGGAATGAATAGTTATTTTCTACATGGTCTCAGTGAGGGGTGTTGCTATGGTTTAAACTGTGCCTCCCTCCTGAACTCATATGTTGAAATCCTAATTCCCAGGACCTCAAAATGTGACCTTATTTGGAAATGATGGTCATTGGAGATGTAATTAGTTAAGATGAGGTCATGCTGGAATGGGGTGGGCCTCTAAACTGACTGTTGGCTTTCTAAGAAGGGGACATTTGGAAACAGACATGCACGTAGGAAGGACACCATGTGATGATGAAGGCAGAGATGCTCCTAGAAGTCAAAGAATGCCAAACACTGCCAGTAAACCACCAGAAACTAGGAGTAAGTCATGGAACAGATTCTCCTTCACAGCCCTCAGAAAGAATCAATCCTGCTTGATCCTCGATTTCAGACTTCTAGCCTCCAGAACTTTGAGAATAAATTTTGGCTGTTTAAGCCCCCCACTTCATGGTACTTTATTACAGGTGTATATCTTTCATGCCCACAAAAATAAAGAATTACATAAACTTTTCCCACAAAACATACTCATCTCACTTTGACTACAAGGAGCGTTCAAGAAGGAAGGTTCAAAACATTATTGTTTAAACTTTAACCTGAAGATTTTTTTTAGTAACATCAACTGTCAATGGCTTCATTTTTCTATTGTTTAGTTCTAGAGAGTTTTAGAGACAAACTCTAAGCCTAGAACATTTTATTAAAATATTATAGATGTTGTACTAACCTGAAAGAAAGGCAAACACATGGTTCTGATTCCTTTCTCATGTATGCCCGTCAGCTCTGAGGCCACAACGACCAATTCCTCATTCTATGAGAGTTGTGCAGACCCTGGATTATATAGAATCTTATTTTCTCTTTGCCTTTTCTGCTTTGTTCATCCTCAGCCAGTTGTTTTACATTATATATGCAGGATAGAGTATTAAGGACAGGAAAGCCTTTATGGGGCACCTCCTTGACTTCAAATACAGAAGCAGGGAGAGAACAAGTCATGACAATTTCCCAAGAACAAGTGGGTAACAGGCAAGACCTCAGACTGAGCTGAATCAGAACTGGATTGCCTTAATCCTGGCTCTGAATTGCTCTTGTGGGATCCTGATGTCTCTTGACTGCCATTTTGTCTTCTCCAAAGAGGGATTATATTAAATGAATGGCAACAATGTCTCAAGATTTAGAAAGGACCACAAGCAATAGACAAACTGGGAAGGCAAATGTTTACTGCAAGCATACTATGCCCAAGGTCCTAAAGATAAAAGGCATGTTTATCACCAGACTGAGGGGCCTCTAGAGTGACGCTAGTGGGGAACAATGAAAATATCATTGATTTTACAATTTATTAGATGCTCATTGAATGTTTTGTTAGGGTAGGATACCAATAGGAAGCTTTGTTTTGGGCATGATTTATGAGTAGGAAGATGTGATTGTGAAGAACTGATTTTATGCTGAGAAGTGAAAGGCTATTACTAAAATTTGGCATATTCTAGTCAATGATAAGCTTAAAACTTCAATGTTCCAAGTGTTTCTAGAACTGTGAAATAGTTAAATTATCACTGCAGCATTATAACAACTTGGGAAGAACCATTTTTTTGTTAAAGATATGATAATACTTCTAAGACTAGGAAATTGTTAAATTATGGCTACTGTTTTATAAAGTTAAACTTGGGGGTAACAGTCCTTTTTAAATTAAGAAGTACTTTTTAGAAAGCAGTAAAATCCTGTTGTATCAAATTATGAGAAGATAATTGGGAATGATCACGACTTATTATGGGTCCTTTTCTGCAAAGAACTTCTGAAAACGAATTAAATTTAGATTATAAGGGGGTGTGTAAAATTACAGAACTAAAGACATTCAAAGGAATAATGCTGCAAAGTGCCAGGTTTTAAGAATTTAAAATACAGGGTTGGGGGGTACGGGGAGAAGAGAAAAGAAAAGAAAAGAAACCACTTTCACTAACAATGAAACTATAAGAATTCCAGGAGCAAACATTTTGTAAAAGAAGAAATGAACTTGCAAATTATATGAATGCATGATTTAAGAATTCAGAGACAGTACCAGGGTTTTAAAACTCTCCGCATTCCTCTCCTATTTGGCCAGTTCACTTTGCTACGTAAACCTCTGCCTCCTTGAAGCCATTACAAGCAGCTAACCAAATTACACTGAGGCATGTGGCTGGAAATACTTATCTTCATATCGTAAATTTAAATCTTCACTAATGACTTGCCAGAACATACTTCTTAACGTTTTTGCATCCAAGTTTTTCTACACATACAAAAATGTGAGCATCAAAGATAAACATTCTTGTGTCTTCCAAGTGGTTTGTAAACTGAGACTTTTGGGCCAGATTTGTCCCTGCTGCCTGTTTCTAGAGAGTCCATGAGCTAAGAATGGTTTTTACATTTTAAAGTAAATTGAAAAAAAAAAAATCAAAAGAAGAATAACGTTTTGTGGCAGGTGAAATTCCAATTTTGGTGTTCACAAATAAAGTTTTATTGGAAAACAGCCATGCTCATTTGTTTCCCTATAGACTGCACTAACTACAATGGCGGAGTCGAGTGGCTACCTCAGAAACCATATGGCTCAGAAAGCCCAAAATCTTGACTCTTTTCAGAAAAAGTTTGCTGACCTCTAATGTAAGTCACAACTTAGATTGCTTTGACATGAAACCAGTAAGTTCCTTTATTTCCCATAACCAGGTCTTACGTCTCTGGTGTAGTTTGATAAACATTCTAAACCTAGCAGTCTCCTCAATACAGGTAGGTATTTCATGAATGTGTCACTCATACTGCTAATAATTTAAAAAAAAAAATACACACAACTGTCTTTCAGCGAGCATCACAGGAATAATCCTGTAGATGCCAATACCTTGCTACTCTGTTCAGGCCAATGATCTAGGCTAGGAAAGCACTGGCCATTTGTATCCATACGGCAAGCTAATCCATCACTGACACGCATTCCTTGCTCTGACTCCAATTTAATTGAATTAACACCAGCATCTGGAGCTTCTGTACTGGGTACACACAGCCCTAATTCCATCTGACACTGACATGCTCTTTTTTAGCTGAATTTCATTCTTTTGGTTGTAAGTGATGTTTTCCTGTTAATATAAAGATATATAGATAGATAAGATATATATATACACACACACACAAACACACACATACATATAAAATATAAGAAGATAGATCTATATATATAATCTTATGTTCTTATATATCTATATATCTTTCTCTATATATATCTTAGTTTACCAGTTGCTGTGCAAAGCACAGAAAGAAAAATTCCTATTCAGTGAAACCTTGAAATTTCCTCCTAGTTCAAAACCCATACTGTTCTCTTTTTCTATAAGGACCGACTGGAAGCCACTGAGAATCAACCCACAACTCAATTCCTGTTTCCAAGCCCCCACCCACCTGTAAGGGGTGCATTACTTGTGGAAATATAGAATGGTGCAGCCCCGGTGGAAAACAGTATGGGGGTTCCCCCTCATGGAAACACAGACTTACTATATGACCAGCAATTTCCCTTCTGTGTATCTACTCAAAAGAAGTAGAAGCAGAGAGCTGAAAAGATATTTGCACACTCATGGACACAGCCATTATTCACAACAACCAAAAGGCAGAAATAAAGCAAGCGTCCATCAACCGAAGAATGAATGAACAAATACAGCATATCCATACAATGGAGAATAATCAGTCTTATTTTTTTAAAGATTTTATTTATTTTATTTGACAGACAGAGATCACAAGTAGGCAGAGAGAGAGACAGAGACAGAGACAGAGACAGAGATGGGGAAACAGGCTCCCTACTGAGCAGAGAGCCCTACGTCAGGCTTGATCCCAGGACTCTGAGATCATGACCTGAGCCAAAGGCAGAGGCTTTAACCCACCGGAGCCAGCTAGGTGCCCCAGAAAATAATCAATCTTAAAAAGGAAAGACTGTCACATGCTACAACATAGATGAGTCTTGAAGACATAATGCTCAGTGCAATAAACCAGTTACAAAGTCATAAAGATGGTATGATTCTACTTACATGAGTAACTAGAATAGTCAATTTCCTGGAGCTAGAAAGTAGAATCGTGGCGGTTCTGGGGCCTGGGGGAGGGGAATACACAGCTATTGTTTAATGACTATAGGATTTCAGTTAGAGAAGATGAAAAAATTCTCGAGATGGGTGGTAGTGCTGGTTACATAACGTGAAGGTATTTAATGTCACTGAACCATACATTTAAAAATGGCTAAAACTGTAAATTTTATATTACATATATTTTTACCAAACAAGAAAAAAATTGGCCTCCAAGGAAACATTAGTATACCCCCACCTGCTGGACAAAATAGTGGTTATGCCCAGCAAGCAATATATATATAAGGAAAAGTTTCACTGATTTATTTATGATTGAGAAAGACAAAAAAAAATTAATAATAAAGGAAAGCTGTGTTTTTCAAGATGGTATATGTAAAAAAAAAAGGGCGCCTGGGTGGCTCAGTGGGTTAAGCCGCTGCCTTTGGCTCAGGTCATGATCTCAGGGTCCTGGGATCGAGTCCCGCATCGGGCTCTCTGCTCAGCAGGGAGCCTGCTTCCTCCTCTCTCTCTCTCTGCCTGCCTCTCTGCCTACTTGTGATCTCTCTCTGCCAAATAAATAAATAAATAAAAATCTTTAAATTAAAAAAAAAAAAAAAGTGACTGACTTGTCCAGGCTTCCCAGGAGAGAAGGCTGTTACTAGATTTTGCCACTGAAAGTTCCATATCCCAAAAAACCCTTGAGTCCCGGGCTGACCTAAATGGTTAGCCGCCAGTGCGTGAATGTTAAAATGAACATAATTCATAAAATGATTTTAACAACTGCTGGGCTTTCCTCCCCTGAAGGTCTCAAAGGCAGGAAAGGAGGTAGCATTGACTGAGAATCCAATGTGATCAAGGGCACGGTGTTGTTTTATCTAATTCTACAGCTTTCCAGTCCCGGTGTCAGCATCTCCTTAATTCAGAATATGGCCACCAAGGCTAAGAGGTGCTGAATCACAGGGCTGGTCCATAGCAGAGCTGGAACCCAGGGATGGAGGTGGGAGGCAGGAGAATGAGCAAAGTGTGGGAAGAGAGAAAGAACAGGAAGGTGAGAGGGAAGGTGATGCAGGAGACAGACAGTGTAGGCAGGAGAATGAGGAGGAGAAAGGGGCAGAGAGAAAACACAGAGTGTGATTCTTCTAACTAGCTCTGAGTGCCAGACCTCCTGACGCCAGCCCACAGCTCCACAGTTGTGTTCTGAGTGATTTTCCTGTATCAAGCTCCAATTTGCATGAGCTAACGTGTGTGGGATCCTGCTCCTGGCACCTTATAATTCGGACAATGAAGTGAACACGAGGCCTGCCTTGATGGCCTTGAGCAGAGCTGCATCCCTATTAAAAACACATCACATTTTCAAGGAGGCATCAGGGTCACCCCCAAAGCCCCTCAGAATTCAGGTCTGTGAATACACCACAAGAACCATGCTCCGGGGACTGAAAAGTGGTCCCCTATGACAGGAGGGCAGAGGCCCACAGAACCTTCTCCATTTCCTGGAGCAGCGGCTTACACAGCTTTGACACAGGCATCTGAGGGGGTATTGTTTTATATGCTCCGCCAACCCCTGGACACCCCATCTTCCGTCCAGGGCCCGTAGGCCTAGCACCCCCGCCCCCATTGCCCTGACCTGGCCCATGGGGCTCCCCTCAGGCACCTCTCAGTCAGGAAGGAAAGAAAGAAAACTGACTGGGAACATCTATCTTAAATGTGAATGCTCCTGTTCCCCTGCCCCTCGATCCCCTCCAGCGTCAGCACTTTCAGAAAAGGAAGCTTATTAAGCTGAGCACATCTTTCACTGTGAAAACTTCCCAGGCAACAACGTGAAGGGAGGACAATTTGGAAGGAGGTGAGAAGACACTTCACGCCCCGGTGCTAATTCTGGTCGCCCTTGAGTCAACTCCAGACCGGCTCCCCAAGACCGTGCAGCTTCTTCCCGTTACAGATTCTCTAAAATGTGTATCAGCATTTCCTGTAGACTCCTGGATAATGTCAGTTTCCTGCGCCCTGTGCTGCCAACTCACCTTGCTGGATGGGGCCCGGGAATCAGCTCGTTGTCTACCTGACTAAAGGACCCTTAGGCACAGAGGACCACAACCACTGCTCTGAGGTTTGAGCCTTGTGTGTGTGTGTGGTATTTTTTTGGGGGGATTTTTGTTTTTTTTAAAAACAAGGGCTCCGGTGACTCCTGGATGGCTCAGTCAGTTAAGTGTTTGCCTTCAGCTCGGGTCATGATCCCAGGTTCCTGGGATCGAGTCCTGCATTGGGCTCCTTGCTCAGTGGAGAGAGCCTGCTTCTCCCCCTGCTTGTGCTCCCTCTCTCTCTCTCTCTGACAAATAAATAAATAAAATCTTAAAGAAAATTTTACTGAAACAAGGGCTCCAGAACGGAATGCCACTGGCCCAGGGGTGGGCTTGGGGACTTCTTCAGGGTTATGTATAAAGCAGGCCACTGAAGGCCAGCCAGGAGCTATAGAAAGTTGGACATAAGCTTTGCACCTACTTTGAGACAGTTCTTTGTGTTCTCACCCTGTCTCTGCACTCATTATTCTTTTTCTCTCATAGGTAATTTCTGTGTTATGTTGTTTTGTTCCATGTTTAGTCACACTGTATTTCAGCCCTGGCATTAGAGACCCATAAAAGGTAGGATTTAGTGTGCACATTCTAGAATCTGAAATAGACGCTTTCACTTCAAAATCATGAAGACATATGAATAACAGTCTGAGTAGTCTTTTCAAGTGTGATCTCGATGAAAGAGAAGCAGAAGGCTGTGTCCCCACGTGCTGCTCTGGAAGTCTGCTGAACCACACAACCTCTGCCCTTGGCCGGCATGGGGGAGCCGCCAAGTGGGAACTTGATCTACACCTCCCTACAGTTCTCTGAGAGATAATAGTCTTCTTACATTAAAATAGGAGTCTGAAAAAGAAGGAAAACAGATGCTTACAGCCTCCACAGGTCTGAATGATTGAACTAGACATTTCGAGCAAATACCTAACCATATAAATATTGGATGATAATACAACATGGCTATAAGATATGGGCAAAGGGGCACCTGGGTGGCTCAGTTGGCTAAGTGGCTGCCTTCAGCTCGGGTCATGATTCCAGAGTCCTGGGATCGAGCCCTGCATCAGGCTCCCTGCTCAGCAGAGAGCCTGCTTCTCTCTTTCCCTCTGCCTGCCACTCTGCTGACTTGTGCTCTGTCTCTACCTCTGTGTCAAATAAATAAATAAAATCTTTAAAAAAAAAAAAAAAAAGATACTGGCAAGAAAATCAATTCCCAAACTGTAGTCAAAGCTGCAGAATAAGTTCTAATAAGAAAACCATATGACATGGGCACCTGGGTGGCTCAGTGGGTTAAGCCTCTGCCTTCGGCTCAGGTCATGATCTCAGGGTACTGGGGTCAAGCCCCACGTTGGGCTCTCTCCTTTTCTTTCCCCTCTCTCTCTGCCTGCCTCTCTGCCTACTTGTGATCTCTCTATCTCTGTCAAATAAATAAATAAAATCTTAAAAAAAAAAAAAAGAAAATCATATGACATAGTTGTTAAGGTTCTGTGAACTTTAAAAATATATATATATAGTTGGAGGGAATGAAACATTTCTGTTTAAATCTCAAAAGTGAAAGCACCCTCCCCCTTTTAAAGCACCAGGAAATAAATTTGATGAATACCTCCCACAGTTCCCACAGCAGCACCGCCACCACTGTGCTGAAAGGGGTCAGTCTGAAAGGAAAGATGTGGGGATACAGTTTGTCCTGTGGGAAGCTTAAGGCCCTCAGGCATCTGCCAAGAGTACCTCTGTTCATAGCTTCCCTGGCAGATTTTCCCTTTGCTTCCCTTTCCCAAGCACAAGATGAATCTGCTCCTATTTGCGATGACCAGTGTCTATGGTATTTGGTAGAAAGTCAAATTCACAGTAACAGCTTGCCATACTGAGCATAGACAGAGGACATTCTATTATGGCCCACATGGCTGTCAATCTACTGGAATTTCTCTGAAACACAGGTATAATAGGGGACGGCTGACGGTCTTCTCTTACATAGGTGGGTTGCAAGTGTGGTTAGTGCCATACCAAGTTTCTGAGTCACAAATTAGTTTTTTAGTAGAGTACAGATCCTCAGCCTTCCTTACTGAGTGAAAAGAACAAAATAAGAAAGGGGAAAAAAGCCACCTTACCCACATCAAGTACAGAGGACATCTCTGCAAATTATTGCCCTTCCACGCACACTGCAGAAAAAGTTTTTTTTCAGGAGCATCTGGATGGCTCAGTCAGCTAAGGGTCTGCTTCGGCTCAGATATGATCCCAGGGTCCTGGGATCGAGCCCTACATCAGGCTCCTTGCTCCGTGGGCAGCCTGCTTCTCCCTCTCCCTCTGCTTGCCATTCCCCCTGCTTGTGCTCTCTCCCTCTCTCTGTCAAATAAATAAATAAAATCTAAAAATTAAAACAAACAGAAGAAGTTTCTTTTCAGAATGGTACAGACCACCCAAACCCCAGACCTTCTCCCACCTGCAGTCTTAACAGTCAGCCAACAAGAAAGAAAACAGTCCTCACCAGTTCAACACAATGCAAACCCTCTAGTTTAAATTTCTCAGGGTCTACAGTGAAATGCTAGAAGTTAAAAGAAAGTAAAAGTGGGGACATCATCACACCAGGTAAATGAGCAGTGCCTCAAGGAATTTTTACTTCTCCTATGCCCATAAGGAGTTTAGTGCTGGAATTAACATTGGGGACACATAATTTGAGTGTCTGAAGTCATGACTGTGCTGTGGGTTGAGTGGTGGCCCCGAAAAGACATGTCCAAATCCTAACCCTCAGTACTGTGCATGAGACCCTATTCAGACCCATTTCAGATCTCGAGATGACATCACTCTGAATTACCTGGGATTATCCATCCTAAGCCCAGGGATAGGTGTCCTTACTAGAGACAGCGGAGAAGACAGAGAGGAGAGGCCATAGGAAGACAGAGACCAAGTGGGGAGTGATGTGGCCACAAGCCAAGGACTGTCTGGAGTTACCAGAAGCTGGGAGAGGCAAGCAGCATTCTCTTTTTAGAACCTTTGGAGAAAGTATGGCACTACTAACATCTTGATTTCAGACGTCTGGTCTCCAGATTTGTGAGAGAATGAATTTCTCTTGTTTGAAGCCAAGTCTGTGGTAACTGACAGCGGCAGCCCTGGATAATGGACACAGTCTGGGCACCAGAGCCTGGACATCTCCTCACGGGGTCCCTCTTAGCTGCAGAAGTGTTTGCCTCCACCCAACCCGCATTCACTCAGCTGTGACAGGAGCAAAATCGGTTATGACGTCACTGTCTGAGACCTGTCTCACCCCATACAGATCCCCTTTTCCTTTCCTTCAGGGGACCAAACCCCTCACTTTTATTTTTTATAAAACTGCTTAGCTTTCCCAGCTTTTTCTGGTCTTTCTGGCAAGTTAAAAAAAAAAAACCACCATGACTTCCTCCATAAATTCGCTGAGAACAGTATTAGATTAAAATGATCCACATTCCCACATTTGAGACTATTTATTTCTCTTTAAATACGTGAACAGTCCTCTAATGGTATTTGCATTTTTTTGAAAGGTAGGAATTTCCCAAACAATCCTATGCTGGGGTCGAGCCTTGGCAGGTCCGGGTGTCCCTGACGGTGGTATCAGTGAGATGAATGGGAGAGCGACACAGCAAGTTCTGGTCAGTAGTCAGGTATCTCCATTTTATTCTGATTATCAAGCTTCTTCTTCTTCTTCTTACACAGCAAGTTCTGGTCAGTAGTCAGGTATCTCCATTTTATTCTGATTATCAAGCTTCTTCTTCTTCTTCTTTTTATTTTTTTTTTTTTAGATTTTTATTTATTTATTTATTTATTTGACAGAGATAGAGAAAGGTCACAAGTAGGTAGAGGAAGGCAGAGAGAGAGGAGGAAGCAGGCTCACCACTGAGCAGAGACCCCGATGTGGAGCTCAATCCCAGGACCCTGAGACCATGACCTGAGCTGAAGGCAGAGACTTAACCCACTAAGCCACCCAGGCACCCCTGATTATCGAGCTTCTTATATAGGCAGTTTAATTTGGATAAGGGGTTACAAGCACTCATCAGATAATTTCTCTTTGTTCACCACATGTTAGTTAAGTCATAATGGTACAGATGGGTGCCAAGGATGGGGGACAGGGTCTTGCTTCTTGAGTAATCATGCCCCTCAGAAAGCCATGGGAGGTAGCACAAATGTGTGTTTTCTGGTAACTTATTCCGGGGTCTGCAGAAAAACAAGATATAGGTTAATGGAAAACAAGGAGCTTTAGGGATAAACTAGATAGCAAAGAACTGTCGGAAAACAAGAGATAGGTTAATGGAAAACGAGAAGCTTTCTGAAGAAACTAAGTATGGAGGGGAGAAGTAGGAACGAGAAGGCGTTACCTTTGTAGGAGGCAGGGTGTATTTTAATGGCTCGGTTTGTGAAAGCCTTGGGCAAACATCAATTTAGGTAGGAAACTGTCTATTGCGGTACATATTTAAAGTTCTCCATCGTCCTAGGTACAGAATAATTTATCTCCTTGGAGTTGCTCCCGCCCACAAGCCTGAGAGATGTTTGCAGCAGATTAGCAAGGGGCTCTTTATTTGAGATATGGGGATCAGAGGAAAAGGCAAGAGATTACAGACCATGCTTATCTGCAGGGCTACCCGGCCCTTGGCAGTTGCCTGCGGGGTGATTCCGCCCTCCGCAGGGTTAGGCCTGCATTAGTTCAAACCTTAACCTAGTGGGGCAATGCCCTCGACCAGGCCTCACGGCACCCAATAATCCTACTTCTAATATTTTGCCAAAGGATACAAACAGTTAATTTCAGCGGTGTTTTAGCGAGGCGAGAACTGGCAGGGTAGGGAAACAGGAGAGGGGTGGCCCATTTCAGGGCCCCAGATGTCACTGATGGGCCTCAGGCTACACAGAGGGCAGTGGCAGAGCAGAGAGGAGACTGGGCAGTATGGGAAGCTTCCAGGCCACGGGAATGGAACTAGAAGGAGGGCTCCCAAGTCATGGAGAAACAATTTATATTCCCAGTAGGGTAAAGAAAAGCAAATGTGCCAGGAATACGCTGAGTTCGGTTAAAAAGAAAAGTGGGTCAAATCCAGCTGTTCGGCCTCCTGTAGCTCACACAGCCAACTGAAATGATAGGATTTCCACTCTTTCCACAATTTGTTGCGCGACGTCTGCAATGAGGCGGGCAGAGAATAATCAACTGACGGCAGTGTAGCTGGAGCACGGACAGGGAGGGAAAGGAGCCAAAGGGGGTTCCCCGGACCCCAGACGGGAGCTCTACCATCAGTCAGGGACAAGACGCGCGCGCACGCGCACACACACACACGCACGCACGCACGCACGCACGCTGAACGACATGGCCGCGAAGCAGACTCGGACCTTGATGAAAGTCCCTGAGAGGTGAGGAGACAGGAGACGTGTGCTTTGATGGAGAAGTCATAATAAAGGCGCTCTCCCGGGGGCCCAGTGCTGGGTTCTGGAGCTGCTTACAGGACACAAGGGTGAAATCCCATCATTGCATGTCGCTCCCATTTAGCACCAGGACAGGGATCCAGGTACAAGCTATGCCTATCTTCTAATAATAGTCTTACCTTGGACTTCCTTTCGATGTCTAGACTAAATCCTTCCAGTTCTTCGTTGCTGCACTCTCAGGAGAGTCTCCTTTTTCATCCACATTATTAAAATTCTTATCCACAGACTGCTGACCACAGACTTGGACGCCTATCTCCTTTCCACTGCTCAAATGTTTCTACAGGTTTTGCCCTTCACTTGGTTTGGCACCAGCACACCTCTAGCCTGATCCTGCCCACAACCCGGGCCACATTCTTCTCCCCTTTCTTTCCCTTAGGACCTTTATTTATTTTTTTTTTTTCCCAAACAACTTTTGACAAATGCTTCCTCCATAGATCAGTCATGCAGATCTATCAATCCTTGGACATGTGGTATTGACTGCCTACTAAGTGCTCAGCATGTATTTTGTGTGTGTATGTGTCTGTCTGTCTGTGTAGACAGGGAGGGAGTGAAGGAGGGAATGCAGGAGAGGGAGAGAGAGAAAGGCCTTAAGCTCAGAGCTACACACATGGTGCTAATAAGTATTTCCTAATGAATTTATAGGCAAATAATTAGGATGGGGCCAGGTTATGAAGGTTCAAGAAAGCCTGGGAGAGGCACTCCATATTAATACGGTGTGGGTTGCGGAGTCACTGTAGGTTGCCAAACGCAAAGAAGTGACCAGCCAGTGACCAGATGATGTAAACTGACATCATTTTACAAAGATGTCAGGGAGATGGAGGTAGCAGGTGGCAGAGGTGGGAGGGGAGGAGCAGTAGGTGCCACTGAAACAGATTTGGGAAGGAAGCAATGATGAATACTGCTGTGAAGATGGAAATGAGAAGGAAGCTTCAAAAGATGGCCAGAGTTCAAAAACAAAAGAACTTTGTGGTTAATTAGGCATAAGGGACAAAGTAAAGGGAGGCTGAGTGGGGCTCAAGCACACATTCTATTTTTTTTTTTTTTAAAGATTTTATTTATTTGTCAGAGAGAGAGAGAGAGAGCGAGCACAGGCAGACAGAATGGCAGGCAGAAACAGAGGGAGAAGCAGGCTCCCTGCCGAGCAAGGAGCCCGATGTGGGACTCGATCCCAGGACGCTGGGACCATGACCCGAGCCGAAGGCAGCTGCCCAACCAACTGAGCCACCCAGGCGTCCCATCAAGCACACATTCTATAAACTGATAACCTTCCACCTTCTGCTATAAGTCTGACCCCTTCCCTTCTCTCCTCTGTCCAGTAAACATCACCAGTCATAGGACTCGCAGTCCCCAAACTGAATAAATGCATGATTTTTCCCACCATCCAGTGCCTGCTCTTCCCCATCTCTTGGGAATATCATTACTAACCCACTTGCCCACATCAGCTCCCAAAATATCCATGGAGAACACAGCAAAAGAAAGATGTGAAAGGGCTGAGGACAGCCAAATGGGCATGGGGCCAAGGGAGAAAAGATGGTCAAGCAAGATTAAAACATACAAAATCCTCTGGACTCCACCGATGGGTCCAATGGGACCCCACGAAAATCCCTTCAGTGGAGTAGCACATGCACAGTCCAGTGAGTTGAGGAATAAATGGGAGAAGAGAAAACTCTACCCACCCAGAGGAACCCAAGTCCATTTGCTTGTAGGAAAGACCTCTCCTCATGCCCAAGACCCACCTAATTCCTCTGGATTCAAGGCTCTCTTCCTCTGGAAAGCTCTTCCCAACACCTCTGCCGCTCCCTGACTGGACTGGATGTGCCCATGTCTCCTACAGGGCTCACTGGGCTCTTCTTCACCAGGGCACAAACCTCACAAAATGGTGACGATCTGTTTTTCTCTGTCTTGGGACTACAAATGGGCATCACTGTGTTCCCAACACGTTGCCCCATGCGTGGCAAAGAGAAGGTGCTCCAAAAAATGAAGAAATACATGAGGAACAGAAGAAAATGAATATAGAAACTTTCCTCAAAGACTTGGATAAGAAAGGAAGAGAGAGCTCAACAGATAGAAGGAGGCAGTGCCAAGGAAACATGTTTGTGCAAGGAGGAACACATTCGAAGGCTAAAATGAAGGAGAAGATGTTAGGAGTTTGAAGATACAAGGAAGAGGGAGCAATAGCTGGCCCACAGGAAAGGGACCAAGGGCACCCAGGGGTAGAAGCAAGCCTGGGATAGGAAGAGCCAAACCTCACTTTCTGAGACTGAAAGGAAAGGAGGAAATGTACATAAGGTTTTTGTGGGAGGGAGAATGAGGAACGGTCTGGAAGTTGAATGAGTTTATGCTCTGGTACCCCTGAGTAAAATGAAAGAAAAAGTCATATATCAAATAGCAAATTGAAACAGAAAAAAAATTTTTTTAAATAACAAGTAGAAGTAGTGATGAAGTTCAGAATAATTACCCAGGAGAAAATATTGATTGAGCACATGGTATATACTATATATTATGGCCCGAGCTGTGTCTCCTGGCCCCAAGTGGTATGTGGAAGTTGTAACTTCTTACTACCTGGGGATGTGACTGTAATTGGAGATAGGGATTTATAGAGGCAGTTAAATTAAAATGAGGTCATTAGGGTGGGCCTTAATCCAATCTGACTTTTGATCTTATAAGAAGCGTAAATTTGGACAGACATATAGAGGGAAGACCATGAGAAGACAGAAAGAAGATGGCCATCCCCTAGCCAAGAAGAGGAGGCTCAGAAGAAACCAACCCTGCCAACACCTTGATCTGGGACTTTTTAGCCTCCAGAACTATGAGGATATAAATTCTCAGTCTCTGGTATTTTGTCCCAGCGGCCCAAGCTCACAAATACACCAGGCATGGAAGTAAGAACTTTATCACAATTATCTAATTTAAATCAACAGTCCTATGAGGCAGGTGTCATCCTTGGTCTGCAGTGAGGCCATGAGGAAGAGGCTCTGTAATGTCTCCAAGGACACAGAAGCTGTGTATGATCCCATGAGACGCACCCTAGGGGTCTCAATCCTTACTAAATGCTCCATGCCCAAAGGCTGATTCAGGGCATATCTCAAGTCAACTTTGGTTGAAAACCACAGCTTTGAAAGGCATCAATCTCCATCATTAACTACCTCTCCAGCCAGGAACAGGAACAGAAAAGGCAGATGGGGCTTATGGTGTGGGCCAGGCAAGGGGCATAGGGGTCACGGATCAGGTGAGTGGGAGCATGCACAGGAAAGGACACATAAGAGCCATGGTGGAGAGCCAGAGATGACCAAGGAGATGAGCGCTCTGACCTACATGGGGCTGGAGACCCCGCTAACTACAACATCCAGCCCATCAGGGCACCATCCTTGCATGCTGTGAAGAACAAGGACACAGAAGTGCAGGGATGTGACATCAAGATGTTTAGTCACCACTTCTAGACGATGCCTGCTCCACACAGTATGTGAAGGAGTGCCAGGGAACCTATCTTGTCAACAAACTCAAAGGTGAAACCAGGGACACCTCCTGAGCCGGCTGTCACTCTGACCCCTACCCCATTTTCTACCAGAGTGCGGACACTGTCACTTTGTATAAAATGGTTCTGAAACTGGAAAAAGGGAAGGGGGGGTCTGTAACCCATGAGCAAGAGGGTGAGCTTGCTTTTTGATATCCTGAGTTTAAGCATCACACAGATCTGCTTATGTTTCTTCTCTTGCTTTCCACTGCTCTAGCCTGACTCAACTGAAATCACTTCACGGATTTCATACAAGGCCTAAGTGGAAACCCAGTGTCTAATGTCATTTGAGGCAACCTTTCTCAGCCCTTCTTGTGCCAACTCACCAAGGCAGGAAGCCCTATCTACTCTGAGAGTCAGTGGCCATTTACTCAATATGATTTGGAAATTTTCACAATGGACACCAGCCTTAAACCTGAAGTGTTCCTTCCTGCAATGTGTTGGGGGGCCTCACAAGTCCAGCCTGAGTTTCCCCACCCAGAGTGGCACCAGTAGGTTAACTGGGACACGGTCTTGTTAATGACAAGGAGACAGCCTTCCAGGGAGCCCCTGAGGCACCCTATAGCATGAATTGTTTATCCAATTAAGTCAATCATTTCCCTAGGCCCCCAAAGGAGGAGACATGGAAAAGGTTCTTTCTGAAACAGGGAAAGGGATGAGTTTTGAGGCTGGAGTAGAAGAGGGAGGAGTTGTCCTGACTAGCTCTGGTCAGTCCCAGGATGACAGGAGGGGCCCAGTGGGTAAGGAATGACTGCACAGATAAGTAAAGCAGGTGGGTGGTGCAGCAACAGAGCCCAAAAGAAAGTTCTGGGATGCCTCTCCTATATCAGCACCGTGCAAGGCTAGCAGAGTGTTTACCTCCTCTCCCTCACAGCCTCAGCGACATTTCTGTGCACTGTTATTGATGAACCTTTAGCCATGAGCTTGAGGCCAAATTCCATGAGTGGTAATAAGAAAGGCTCTCCAGTACTTCAACTTCTCTTAGGTTCTGAATGAGGCTTTGTTGGAAATTGTACTACACGACTCTTTCAGGCAGTTCCAATGAGCCGACCAGTCCTCAGTGAAACGTCCTAAAACAATGAACAAAGCTGGAGAAGGGTCTTTAGTAGAATCTGGATATTACTATTTAAAGAGTTGTGTCGGTAATATTAAAAAAGGCTCACTTGTGAAATTCACACTTTCTCCAGATATTTACAAAATGACAAATAAAAGATGCTGTATTTCATAAATATATATGAGTTCAGATATTAGCTGTTCCAAATATATAAACTACTCCGTGCATGCCAAGAAGGCAGATGCAAAACCATGTTTGTAACTTCCAATTGGTTCCGGTCCCTCTAAAAGTGTCTGAGCAAATCAAACAAGTTTTCCCTCTGCACTTCTGTACTCCTTCATGGGGGACTGGCAGGAGGGAAAGGTGTGTTAGCCACTCACAGCCCACCCCACATAAGTTACCGGAGAGCAAGCAAAGGAGTCATGTGTCTGAGGACCTCTTCCTGATAAACCATTTACATTTTAATGGAGGAGGGTTGTAAAACACCGATGACTTGAGCATACTGCCTGACGACCCCAATATTAAGATTGCTGATTGAAGGCATGCATTGAATACTGATCACCACATGTGTTCTGAGGACCTATATCTCTTTTATTCTCCAGGGCACCTTGAGTAACAAGAGAGAGGAAACCCCCATGAGGTCAGAACACAGCCACAGACAGGTGCGGACAGAGACAAGGTAAAAAGGGGTCGAGAAGAACAAATGAGCGGGTTTAGAAAAATCCAGTTCACCCAGACTGGTTCTTTGGTAACTAAAGCAATAATAAGCCCATGAGTATGGTTCCATGTTTGATGACTTACTCTATGCCCAGATGTCATCCTAGGTATGTAGAAAAGACAGAGAGGTGTTCATTTCTCTTCCCCACAAGGAAGGTCAAGGAAGGAAGAAGGAATTTAGAAACAACTCAGAGAATAGGTTAACCCACTCTACACCGCAGGCCAACTGCCCTGCCAATAATTTTGTGAGAACTCAAGTTGCCAGCTCCAGGGGCAGACTGAGGTAGATAATATGAAACAGAGACTATGAAATCATAATGACTTGTATTAATGATTCATAATAAATTGGTGTCCATTTCAGATATATCACTGTATTTACATGATACAAATAATACATGAAGAAAACACGTGCCCACCTGACAATGGATTTTCGGCTTCCTACAATTCAGCATTCCCTCTCTCTCTTAAGTTAAGTCTACATACCCTACTTTCCTAACCAGTTTTACATTTTTTAACCTTACTCCTTAAAACAAGATGATACTTAAGAAGGAAAAAATTAGAAATAATACATAGCAAAATAATTTGCCATTTCCCAATGCAATGCAATTTGAAAACCAGCAAAATAACACTAGACGATATATAATATATTTGTCCACATGGTGTCACTAGAACCCCATGAAAGTCGAACATTCTCAACCCGAGAGATTACGTCAGACTTCTGGGCCAGGGATTTTTTTTTTTTTTTCCTTTAAATGCCCCCATTCCATGAAAAATGATTACAAAGTGAGAATGGCATGAATTAAAAGAATAACAAATTGTCTTCTAAGAGAGTTCTAAAGTCAAATTAATTCCCAAACACCATACACATCTATGACCTATAATACTAGTCCATGCACCGTACTAAAAGCTTTATGTATAGTGTCTTATCTAAGCCTAATAAGACTGCCTTCTTTGCCTTAGTTATACCTGTTTTTAAAACGAGGACTCTGAGCCCCCCAGAATTCTGTAATTTACTGAACCTTTTCCAACACCCAATCTTTGCTGCTAAGCAATGAGGCCACAGAAAGGGGCAAGCCACATCCCGGACCTGGAAGACAAGGGTCCAGCTGAGAGGCAGGCTCACGCATGAAAAGGCAGTGGTCCAAGGTTTATAAACCAAGTGCTGAGAGACTGCTCAATGACAGTTAGAACCCAGATAATTCATCCCATGATCAAGGACCCCTGGCGCCAACCACGGAGGCGTCCTGGAAGTTACAGGATGCCAAGGGATCGTCACAGGGGGTTCAGAACTAAGACACCCAGACAGAACATGCCTTCGGGTGAGGAGCCTGCCAGCCAGCCACTGCCCCTGCTTGACAGATGCGTAACAGTCCGAGCAGGAGTGTGGTACTGTTCCCAGAGTTCTCCTTTCCCGGTAGATCCCCAAAGGCCCACCCATCGCTTGCTGCTTTCCACTCCCAGTGCCAAAATACTGACTCAGAGCATCTGGGGCTGAAAGAGAATGGACTGAATTTTTTTTCCCCCCCAAAAGCTGCTGAGTTGGCTCCTCGGTCAAATGATGATGATTCACTGGGAACAAATGCTGGCGGTGAAAGGCCAATCATGGTCATTTACCTCATTCAAATCTTAACAGCTGGAGAGCTGCAAGTGTCTACAACGTGTTACCCGGCCGTCGGGCTGAAAATGACCTTTGTCTCCACAGCGGCAACCGCATGTGGGCGGTGGGTTCCTCTTATGAGATGCGGAGGATTCTCTGAGCGACTCTGGCAGCGGATCAGCTGGCTCTGAGCACACTGGTTCTTTTGTCCTGCTGGGTAAACCCTCTCACAACCGAAAGTTTGTTGTTGGGAATATAATGAAATCTCATATGCTTAGGGCTAGTAGGAGAAACCTCTTCATGTATTTTTGTTTTTAATTCTGGTAAGAGACGTGTAATATAAAATTTACCATCTTAAACTTTTGCAAATGTAGAGTTGGGAGTGTTAAGTATGTTCACCCTGTTGTGCAACCATCACTAAATCCATCTCCGGAACTCTTGGTCTTGTAAAACTGAAACCCTGGACCCATTAAACAAGAACTCCCCATTTTCCCCTGCCCCTGATTGACCTCTATTCTACTTCCTGTCTCCCGGAACTGGAATATACTAAGATACCTCATGTAAGTGGGGAAAAAAAGTATTTGTCTTCTCAAAACTGGCTTATTTCACTTAGTATAATGCTTACAAGTTTCACCCATGTGGTAGCTGTTAAAAAGAAACACAAAACCCAAAATGGAGTCACTTGTGCTACAGGACATGTCACAAAGCTAGGGCTTAATCCCTAGCCTAATTGTAGTTTCAGCCTTCCCCAGGAATGTAGTCTTTAGGTCTAGAATTTTCCAGCAAGGATCAATGAGGTCATGTGCCACATAGACTCTTCCCATCCCCCAAAGGAAGGTGACATAATCCAGTCTTTCCTCATTCGTTTTCTCTTCTGCCCATAAAAGTCTTCTGTTTTGTACAGTTCCTTGGAACTCTTTTCTACTTGCTGGATGGGATGCTGCCTGATTCACGAATTGCTGAATAAATGTACTTAAATCTTCAAATTTACTCAGGTAAATTTTTGTTATTTAACAGATTTGGTGGCAGTGGTAGAATCTGAAGCAATCTTGAGATGGCCTTTGGGGACAGCAAGAAACACAGGCATAACTTAGTACCTGCAAACACCTTTTTGAGTTCTGTCTCTCCTGCTGTTTCTGAGGGCCATGGGTAAGTTTCTCCTGGTTCTGAACTCTGATCTCTTTGTGCCAAGCTCCCGATCTAACTGGCTTTCCAGTCAGCCCTCATTTATTTAGAATCACTGGTTCCACACTGGGAACTGCTGGTAGTTTGGGCCACAGTTCTTCATTTGATTGGAAACTCCAGCCTTTGGATTCCATATTAGGAATTGCTGGCTGCAGTTCCCCATTTGTTTGGAATTCTTCCCCAGATTCCACACTGGGGACTGCTGGTGGCAGCTGCAGCTCCTCATTTGTTTGGAATCAGTCTGCAGTGCCCATTTGTTGAGGTCTGCTGGTTCAACCCATTCTGCAGTCCCAGGTTCTATATTGGGAATTTTTGGAAGTGAGCACAGGACCTTTTCTTGACTAGGCACAATAACTGCTTACTGCTGGTGTGTTAGGGTGCATGTGTTTGTCTTATTTTATGGAGATACAGGTTAACTGTTAATGGGAACCTCAAAAGTAAAAAACTTGAAAAATTGTTGAGCATAGGTTGAGCATTTAAAAGCTGTTGGCGGGGGTGGGGAGGGGAGCATGTAGGTGGCTCAGTCAGTTGAATGTCCTGCTTTTGGTTTCAGCTCAGGTCATGATCTCAGGGTCCTGAGATCAAGCCCTGGATCAGGCTCCATGCTCAGTAGGGAGTCTGCTTGAGATTCTCTCTCTCACCTTCTACCCCCCTCCACCCCACACTTTCCCTCTCTCTCTCTACCAAATAAAAAATATCTTTGAAAAAAAAATAATAAAAGCTGTTGGAACACTCACTACATAACCCAAAGATTCCTGTTAGGATAAGTTGATCACAGAATGGGTCAGACTGACACTAGGTCAACCATCAACCTCAAGAAAATTTGTGTGCAGGGAGGTACACTGTAAAACACTGCATACTCCCTGACATAGAAGCATGTCCCTCTTAGGTATTAGCTTGATTCCAAGGCTTAGCTAAAAGAAATAGGATCCTTAAAATCTAAAGAGTTAATTTTACCACTTTCTGGTACACATGCTTATTTTCTATCTAAGAAATACTGTCCTAGAAGTTATAAATATTTACAAGAATGGCAAAATCTTACCAAGTTTATTCTGTGTCCTGAGAATCTGGCTTGGTAATGGTTAGGCTGGGGGCCCTAAAATATGGACAGACAAATATGCAGATTGGACTGCATTTGTGGCTAGACATTGCTGGACAGAAATGTGGGTTGAACTCTATTTGCAGCTAGGGTCTCATCCTGCTGCTAGTCTTTAGTAGAATGACAATGGCCATTGGCAGGAAGTTTCCAGTTAGATAAGATCATTTAAGAAGTACACTTAAAAGTAAGCATTCCAAAACTGAACAAACAGAATGGGATACCTATCATAATCGGTATGCAGAAGCTTCCAAAAGGCTTCAGAATGCCAAAAGAGCTTCATGAAAGTTCTACTGCAAAAAGCCAGTGAGAAGTTAAAGACACGAAGTATCTAAAAGAAGGGACTATAAGAGGGATAGGACTCCTACCACTCCCCCTACTCCCTTTATTCAAGTACTCATTCTACTAATCCTCTCTCTCTGAATTGCCTTTACAGGATCATAAACAAAAAACCACCCAGTTAATACTTCAGAGACAACAATGTTATCTACCTTCAATGGAGGGGCCCTAAAGTGGCCCTTTTCAGAGTTGACAAAATTCGGAGGGATTTTCTGGTAAACTGCTATGCTAGGCCCTTAGGCAGTTAAGGAAAGCTGAACTTAAAATTAGTCTGTAGAGGGGATCCTGGAAAAACTAACAGAAGCGCGTGATGGGGGAGCATTCTTACCAGAGTCAGCTCTCCCAAACCTCTGTCAGTAGTGCCCAGTTACAAAGGAAAAATAAATTTCATGTTGTCCCTTCCTTTCCAAATCCACACCCACTGGTTACTGCTCCTTTCTTTCCCAAGGACAGTTACTGCCTTCTTGCTTGTCTTGTTTTGTGTTCTAAAAGCTTGACGTGGCTTTCTGCTTGCCCAGAACATAAAGTCAGTCCTTTCCTTTGGCTGTCTTTGGGAGTGACTCTGGACTTTGGGAAGGTAATAACCTTTACACCCTCTTTGAGGAGGCCTCTGGGGTTCATGGAGTTTTTTCAAGACTACCAGAAATAATTTACTGTGAGTTCTGGCTGAAACCTGACAAGATAGTTGAAAGGATTTGATGACTCTAACTCTATGATCAGAAATTTGGCCCAACTGGAAACTGATACTCACAGCCTGATGGGAATGTTTTTTCAGCCTCCTAAGCTTAACTGTACCCAGAGGGAAAGAAAAACCTTCTAAATAAAAGGGTTTATGGGTGGATCAACATATGATGTCATTTATGCTGAAACCAGTTCTTTGAGGAATTAAGAGCAACAGTCCTCATCTTACAAATCTCTGCAAAAGGAGAAATGCAGCTCTAGGGACAGTTCAAAGTTCACCGATCCCTTTTTACCAATCCCCAAAACTCCTGGATTTATCTGAAAAAGGCATGTGCCTTGCATTCTCCCCCATGCCTTTGAGATTTAAGTGTTAAATTACAAACTTTAGAGAGGCAATTCTTATTAGAAGAAAAACAAGGGGGAAAGATCATTTGGAATCTGGACTAATGGGAAATCTTAAGTGTAAGGAAGCTATAAGGTCTTTGTTTACATCTGTGTGTGTGTGTGTGTTATAAATGTGTGGTATTTTCTACATCTGGATGGTATTACCCAAATTAATTTGTAGAAGAGCTCTATTTAATTGGCTTAAAGAAAATCAAGCACTTAATATAAATTAAGTATTCATAAAAATTCTCAAAAATAGGGGCTCCTGGGTCGCTCAGTTGGTAAAATGTCTGCCCTCGGCTCAGGTCATGATCCCAGGGTCCTGGGATGGAGCCCCATGTCTGGCTCCCTGCTCAGTGGGGAGCCTGCTTCTCCTTCTCCTCCCCACTCATGCTCTCTCTGGCTATCTCTGTCTCTGTCTCTCTCTCTCTCTCTCTCTCAAGTAAATAAATAAATAAAAACTTTTAAAAAATTCTCCAAAGTAGAATAGAAAATAACCAATTTTCAGTTTCACACAATTTGGTATAATCTTTGGCAAAGAAAAGCTAGTTTAAGTTTAGCTTCATTAAAACAGGCCATGTCTTCAGAGTGACCAGCATTAAATATAATGCAGACATACAACTCTTCTTCTTCCTGGGTTTATCAGTCTAATAAGCTCATGTTATCTCTGTTACAAAATTTGTCAAAAAGTAACTTAGAATAATGGCTGACTTTGATGTCTCATTGATGAGGGAACAGAAGGCTGGCTGAGTCGGTGCACCTGGGTGGCGCAGTGGTTGAGCCTCTGCCTTTGGCTCGGGTCATGATCTCAAGGTCCTGGGATCGAGCCCGAGCCTGCCTCCCCCTCTCCCCTCTGCCTGCTGCTCTACTTGCTTGCAATCTCTCTCTCTCTGTCAAATAAGTAAATAAAATCTTTTTTAAAAAATTAAAAAGGTAGACTGGCTGAGGACAAAACAAAACTGACACCCTGCAACCTTCCCCCACCCTCACTCCTGGGTGGGACATGTGACATTCTTTAGGAATCTCCCAACTATTTTTTTTTTTTTTAAGATTTTATTTATTTATTTGACAGAGATCACAAGTAGACAGAGAGGGAGGCAGAGAAAGGGGGAGGGAAGCAAGATCCCTGCTGAGAGAGAGCCTGATGCGGGGCTTGATCCCAGGACCCTGAGATCATGGACCCTGAGATCATGACCTGAGTGAGCAGAAGGCAGAGGCTTAACCCACTGAGCCACCCAGGGGCTCCAGGAATCTCCCAACTATCTTAGTGTTAATACCTTGTTAGAGGGAAAACCCTTGACAATGATGAGGCCTCAAGGCCTTCCATCTCTTGTAGGTCCTCTTTAGCCTATGAAAGTTCTTTTGAAACCTCCCTTTTTCCTTACCTCCCCCAATCCCTTCCTACATAACCTGCCATCCCTCACAACCTGGGGCAGCAGCTCTTTCAGCCCACCGGTCCTGTCCCCGGGTTTTAATAAACCACCATTTTGCACCAAAGATGTCTCAAGAATTCTTTCTGGGTCGTCAACTCTGGACCTCACCCTACAGAACCTCACCTATATTCTAAAACTTCACCACCATGAAGGTTTTGTGGGTCATCTAAACATAATTATTAAGAACAAGTACATTAAATAGATGTAATAGAATAAAAGAAATTTAGGTGAAAATTTTTTTAAGTTTACCCATATATTGGCAAACTGAAGGCTTAGGCTTTTGCTAAGTTAAATTAAATGATGGACAGTCATTAAATATCTAAGATCATTTCCAAATAAGACAGAATACCAAAACACTAATTACCGAACATAGGTTTCCTTTTACAGAGGAACCAAAGATATTTACCTCCATTAGTTGACATGTCCTGTGCCATACTGAAAAATTTACTATGAGAAAATCTACTCTTAAGAATTACAAGAAGTATTTTTACATCTGTCAAGCTACAGAATGCTAATACAAAAGATAATTCATAATTCATCTTTATTTTCATTAAATATTAAGGGTTAAAATTCTGGGTGGCTCAGTTGGTTAAGCAGCTGCCTTCGGCTCAGGTCATGATCCCAGCGTCCTGGGATCGAGTCCCACATCGGGCTCCTTGCTCGGCGGGGAGCCTGCTTCTCCCTCTGCCTCTGCCTGCCTGTCTGTCTGCCTGTGCTCGCTCTCTCCCCCTCTCTCTCTGACAAATAAATAAATAAAATCTTTAAAAAAAAAAAAAAATTCTAATATATATACTTAAAGCTACTAGAAATAGTAAGGGAAACATCTATGTATGCAAGGAATAAAGGATGTGTGTTTTTGATTAAAGAAAGCATGAGGAGGAGCACCTGGGTGGCTCAGTGGGTTAAGCCTCTGCCTTCGGCTCAGGTCATGATCCCAGGGTCCTGGGATCGAGCCCCGCATCGGGCTCTCTGCTCTGCAGAGAGCCTGCTTCCTCCTCTCTCTCTGCCTGCCTCTCTCCCTACTTGTGATCTCTGTCAGATAAATAGAGAAAAAAAATCTAAAAAAAAAAAAAAAAAAAGCATCAGGAATGGAGATGGATCTTGTTGAGAAAAAAAAGTTATAGATGATCTGTGGAAAATGAATCCTTGAAAAGGGATTTTTTTTCTCTGGTCAGGGCTAGCTAAGATTGGATTAAATTTAATTAAGTAAATGAATTTTAGTATCAAAAAAATTTTTAATTTTTTGAGTAATTATCATACTGTTTTCCATAACAACTGCACCATATTATAACCCCACCAACAGGGCATAAGGGCTCCACTTTTTCCATGTTCTTGCCAATGCCTGTTATTTTCTGTTGTTTCCTTTGATAGCAGCCATCCTGGTGGATGTAAGGTGGACCTTTTAAAACTCTTTTCAAGGTTGGGGCACCTGAGTGGCTCAGTTGGTTAAGCAGCCAACTCTTGATTGCAACTCAGGTCATGATTTCAGGGTTCTGGGATCGAGCCCTACATCAGGCTCTACACTCAGCAAAGAGTCTGTTTGAAGATTCTCTTTCTCTGCCCTTCCCTCTGCTCTTCTCTCTCTCTGTCTCTCTCAAATAAATAAATAAATCTCAGGGCTCCTGGGTGGCTCAGTTAGTAAAGAATCTGCCTTCAGCTCATGTCGAATCTGCCTTCAGCTCATGTCATGATCCCAGGGTCCTAGGACTGAGCCCTGAAAGGGGCTTCTTGCTCCAAGGGGAGCCTGCTTCTCCCTCTCCCTCTGTCTGCCACTCCCCCTGCTTGCATTCACTCTCTCTTTCTCTCTTTTTGTCAAATAAATAATCTTTTAAAAACTTAATTAATTAAATAATTAAATCTTTAAAAATAAATCCACCTCTTTCTAAGGCTGATATTCTAGGAAAAAGTCCTGATTATAAAACATTGCAGTAGTATTTAATGGTTACAGAAATACATCACACATTTAAAATTTAAATCACTTATTGCCTCCGGATTATACACACCCCCTGAAAGGATGCTGGGTCCAAATGGAGGAGTGTTAGGGTGGGTCTTAGCTCCCATGTGCAGTTCTCATGAGGGAAAGAAGGAACCATGAATCTGACCACCTACATGAGGACAAACAATTTAAGTGAATTCCTGCTTAGTGAAGTCAGAATTCATAAAGTTCCACTAATTTCTTTTTTTTTTTTTAAAGATTTTTATTTATTCACTTGACAGATAGAGATCACAAGTAGGCAGAGAGGCAGGCAGAGAGAGAGAGGTGGAAGCAGGCTCCCCGCTGAGCAGAGAGCTCGATGTGGGGCTCGATCCCAGGACCCTGGGATCATGACCGGAGCCGAAGGCAGAGGCTTTAACCCACTGAGCCACCCCAGTGCCCCAAGTTCCACTAATTTCTAAGCCCAGAATGGGCCCACAATAAAAGCACAATGTGGATATGAACAAGACTGAACAAAAATCGCTAAAAATGACTCAACACAAGTGAATGGTTTTTCATCAATCTTCAAATCTGGAATACAATTTTTCAAAAATCTAAAACCAGATTGCTAAATCCACGCATACTTAGGAGAGATACAAATGATTTAGGAGTGTTTGGTTTTCAAAGTCCATTCTTTAGGGTGTCTGGCTTCTTCATCTGTTTTATCTATTCAGCCTCCTGTAAGGTCCAGAAGTCTTTTAAAGAGTCCAGAGATACAGAAGAAGCCCCCACCCCCGACCCCAAGAGCTTTTTCCAAGGTTTGTTGAGAGTTCATCTCTGGAAAGTACTTCTGCCATGGAGCCAAGCCAAACCCATGCTGGGTCTGGTTCCCACCTCTTAGTTCTTCCATTAACAAGCCCATAAGTGGAACCAAGTCTAGTCAGTGAAGATTCCTTAGCCTGAATCCTTCCATCAGGAAGATAAGGATTTGGAAAGAAGAACTAACAAATGCAGAAAATAGCAATGAACTGCAATCTGGAAATCCAGGTTTGACTTGACCTCCTTGACAGTGGGCAAAAATCTCAATTTCTTTGTGCCTCTATATTCCCAACTGTAAAATGGGGTAGATACCACTTAACCCTAGTGGTACAGATCTTAGCATTATGTGAAAACTTCTGGCACACAACTGGTTGTCAACAGATGCTCAAAAGTCAGCCAGAGACTAGATGAATAATCCCAGAAAGTTCCCTTTCAGCTCCTGACCCCTAGGGTAGATATCTGTCTTTTACCTGAAGAGATGGTTCAGTCAGTGTTCACAAAATAACATTTTTAAAAGATTTTTTAAAATTTATTTATTTGACAGAGAGAGAGACAGCGAGAGAAGGAACACAAGCAGGCGGAGTGGGAAAGGGAGAAGCCAGCTTCCCGCGGAGCAGGAAGCCCAACACAGGGCTCAGTCCAAGAACCCTGGAATCATGACCTGAGCTGAAGGCAGACGCTTAATGACTGAGCCACACAGGCGCCCCCAGAAAACAAATGTTAATATAATGTAATTCTCTGGACATCTTTTCAAGTTCTGTGATTAACAGTCATACCGCATGTGAGAGCTAGACGAAGCCATGATGTCATTCACTCAGACCAGGGTGAGCCAGCACTGGGTGCTCCCCACCTTGGCAGCTGTTTCTCCCCCAGTGTTGGGGTGGCCAAGTAATGGCTTCACACACCCCCTCCCCCCAATCCTGCAGTGGGTGAGGAGCAGTTTTCCTCCTCTCCCTGTTGTGCCACAGGGCTGGCAGCAGCAACCCACTGACTCTGGAGTTCCAGAAACATGGATCATCAAACCACCTGCACTGTCTGCCTTTGCTCGCTGAATTCGATTTTTCTCTTTTCCATCTTTACGTAGGATAATTCTGCCACTGTAACCCTTTCAAAGGAAGGCAAAGATGCTCTGCCAAAAGGGAGATTCTCCATTTGCTTTTACTTTTTCCATCTGTATTCACTGTCTGCTTTGACTTTCTAGACCTGCCCTGACCCAGGTATCACCTTTCTTCATCTCCCCAGTGCTGTTCAGTGAACAAACCACCCCCACCCCCAGCCCCCTGCAAACCTATCCTACTTTCCCAGTCCCTTCTTCCTTTGGCTCTCACACTCGACAGCACCCCCCCCCAAACACACACACACACACACACAGACGAGAAGCCTCCCTGTGTGTCAGCACCCTGGTCCCAGCAGCACCATAATCAAGACACTGCAGTGCCATCCATCACCATGGAAACGAGCACTTGCAGGCACTACAGACAGACACAGCCATTACGGAGGCTAGTGCTTGTCAATCCACATGTGAGTGTGTGTGCTTAAAATAGAAGTTCTGCGAATAAAAACAGCAATTAGGGAAATCTGGAAATCTTTTCTGAATACAGATTCATTTAGTCCTGCTGCCAGCTGACTTCCCTTTCACATCATCTCTCCCTGTTGTTCCTCAGCAGAGGTGTGGAAAGCCAGTAAGCCAGCTCTCCCTGGAAACAATGCCTCCTGCGAGGGGGATTAGCCTTCCTTAGGGATTTTTAGGTTATGAGGATCAACAATAGCAGGTGTGGCACCATCAGTCCCTTTAGAAAATCTGACACTGATCCCTGTTCTCTGCTTCAAAAAAAAAATTAGGACACTTAAAAATACAAAATGAGGAGAAGAGACAGTACTTAGGAAATGATAAGGGTAATGCAATTCAAAAGAAACTAAATCATAAATACCAGGGAAGTAGAGGAGGAGGCTGGGAAAGAAAGCTGACTTCCGGATCTGTTTATTCTGTGATTAGCAAAGTTGTAAGTGACTAAAAGGTAATTGACAGCTCTCTAGGCACCAGTAAAGTGGTTACTGAACGGAGAAAGCATGGCAGCCTTGGTCCCGGGGGGTCAGGAAGTTGGTGGCCTGCAGGCCCAAGGTCACGCTGCCTGTGATGGGCCACCCCGAGTCCATGCTGTCTAGTCAGGCTGTCCATTTCTTCCCCATTCTTCCTTTTCCAGACTCTTCCTTCCCTTTGGCTACGCTGGAATGCCAACCAGCAGAACATTAAGAGTTCATTCTAAAACCCACAGCTGACCCCAAAATAATCTATTGCAATGGAAAAAAAAAAAACATATTTTATCAGAAAGATATTCACATCCTCAGCACAGAAGCATCAGTATTTGTATTTATGCTTAGGTTTAAAGAGAAGTTAAAAAAAAATCTGAAGAATCATAATCAGAGAGCTGGAGAAGACATAAAGAGTTCATAAGGTCTAGCTGTACTCCGAAGATGGATAAAGTACATTATTCCCACTTTCCAAGAGGAAGCAAGCAAAGGCCAGGAAGTTGAGGATTTATTCCCGAACTCTGCCTTACAAGTGACCCCTTCCTTTCTTCTATAGTTTATTCCTATTACACCTTTTTCACAGGTAGGCATTTGGCTTTCATTGCTATATTTCAGCCTGTATATAGACTTTTAATCAGATCTGAATAGCCAGCTAAAGTCAAAAGCACATAGCAAGGCAGAATTGATCACTTCTTTCACAAAAAAAGGGTAATTTTTTATTATTTGGCTGAGATTGGCTTCTTGGGATGGTTTCTTGTGGGGATCACTACTGTCCTTCTCTAAGTAAATGATCGGGGATAGGAGCTGGAGAAATAGAGACACCATTGGGACCCATGTGATCTTAATAGCATACCAAGACCAAGATCCCTCCCTAAGCAACAGGTTGCCTTTGTAAGTAGACCTACGTCTTGGTGTTTCAGTATACAAACTAGCCAATAATCACGTGTTCAATGTGTACTGAGCCCAGGACACACAGAGAGGGGAGACCTACAGAGTAAAGGGAAACACGATAGGAAGGCACGTTCTGCTGCCCCATGGAGGTCTGGGTAATCATTTGTAAAAAGTCATTTACGTTTGCACTAAGATGTTTCAGGTTTTTGCGAAAGTTCCATTTGCCTACAGCATTTTGTACAGAAAAACCTTAAAATTATTTGCCTTCCCTGTGCTGCATTCACTGAGCAGAGAAGAGGGGTGGGGACTGGGCCCAGTTAGAGCTGGAGCCTCGATCAGAACAAAACACTGAGGGTGACTTCTCCACGGAGCAGGTGGCATGCATGCAGATGGCCAAGCAACAGATCGCCAGGTGCCTGGACCCTTGGGCAGCTGGGCCAAACCCTACAGAAGGACTTGGACAGGTCCCTGAGAGACCAGGGTCAAAGCACCCCCACTCTTCCTTCCTCCACAAAGTAAGATCCTGCAGAATCTGTCTGGTCCAGTTGCTTCCTGCACCAAACTGAGGTTCTTCCCTCACCCCCTTTTCCAGAGAGGGGGACACCTATGCAGATACCTTTTATTTTCTGTTTTGTTTTGTTTTAAACTCATAGCAGTTTAGTGCTGGACTCGGTGTTAAGCCCTTCTGCACACATTGTCTAATTTCATACTTAAAATGACCCTAAGGAGGATCACGGCCCTGTTTTTTTCACACACCAAATGGAAAGAAACTGAGAAAAGACACATAACCCACCCTGAGTGATGAGGCCAAAAGTTAGGGGGTGCGGGGGGCAACACAGAATCTAAGCCTTTTAAACTTGGCTCTGTTCTCTCAGATTTTAGGTAACCCAAAGCTACATGGTCCAAAGGCCAAAAGTTCAGTGTGCAGAGCCAATGTTCTAAAATATTATTCTTGTCTGAACATTTCCATATTTCTTATTGCATGGTCTCCTCATTGTTTGCCACTTCTTTTCTCTGAGGACCGATGAGCATCCCACCCCGGGAGCCTTTGGTCTTGGCCCAGCCCACTGCACACCGGGCTAGTGATGGCAGGTTCATCTCCCCCTGGATGGACTTCTGGGTCTTCCCTGCCCCCTTCTTCATCAGTTTCCTGGCACTTCCGGGCTCAGCCAGCCCTGTTCTTCTTCCCTTCATCTCTCAGGGACTAGGGCACCGCTGTCCTCAGGGCTCTGCTGCCTCAGCCTTCCCCACAGTCTGGCTGGGCTGCTGCATCAGACCAGCGCCCGGTGTGAGAGCAGCAGGCTGACATCAGCGCCTGCAGTGGGGACAACGCAGCCAGGCCGCAGGCAACGCATGTCATTCACGCAGGAGGCCGGGGAGGGGGATTTGTACAGGCGCTCTGCAGCCAGCTGCTCTCAGCATTCCCGCCACCTGTGCCACCCCCCCCACTGCCCCGCCCTCTGCCTGCGTCCCAGGAGAGCCACCTGGAGGATGTCTGACTCTCATTCACTCTGCAACCCACCCAGATGCCAAGTCAAAGTGTTCGAGGTGGGGGGGGGGGCTGATTATTAACTCATTTTTTGAGTCACATCTTACAGCTTAATATTTGTTTCACCATTTATGAAAATCTGAAAAGAACAGCCTGCCGATGTCTTTTCCTTTATGCATTCTGGTCTTGATCTGTGGTTTGCAAGTCTGTTTTTCAACAGCTGACCCGAAGTTACAGAAACCGGTTCCTCCTCACTGTCTTCTGAAATACTAGCATGTCTTGATAAATAGCAGTTTCCATGGAGATGACAAAGGAACATTACCCATTTTGCAGTGAGCCTCTGATTTTATCTTGAACCATTAGCTTTCCCCACAGCTCATTCATTATTCATGTGCAGTGAGGAAATGGCTGCGGCCCAAAGCATTTCAGGAGACCTGTATCTGCGTGGTCACCCAGACCCACACACGGGTCACAGACAGCACGTGGCCAGGAGGGAAGCCAAGTTCAGGATTTAAAGAGTCGTCGGAAATGACACACCAGCCCTCAATTGCCTGTGGTCACATCCCCCACAATGTAAATCGAAATTTTCAACGAATAATAGATTAGGAACTTTACACATTTACCCCATCATTTAGGGATATGGGGTAAGGTATCCATTTCCTATTTGCTGTCGCTAATGCTGATTGTGTGTTTCTACCCTGAGTCAACTCTCTGCCCTCCAGTGACTCCCTCACAATTTATGTTTGCTGGAGTTTATGTGAACTTAATTTTTGTAAAAGATGCACACTCCGAAATTTCAAAACATGACCCTTCTATTTTTCACCTTTGAAGAAAATCTTTAATCTTGAAAAAATACCTGATACATGATAAGTAAAGAGTGGATAGGTACCAGATACAATCATCGTACTTAAAAAGGGAAATGATGACATCATAAATTACCTTTTTTTTTAAAAGGAAGTAGAACTCTGAGGCAGCCAGTCTTGTGTCCTTTTATATATGTCTAATAAAAATATGAAAATCATACCTGAATTCACACTTGTGAAGACACTAATAAGCACGGAAACCATGTTCATGGTCTGAGGTCCAAGTTCCCTTTTAAAACCATGTTTTAATTGTCCCTTTAAGACATTAAATAGGCTTAATATCAGAGTACAATCTGTACTAATACTCAATACCAAAATACACAATTTTTAAAAACCTAACATTTGAGTGTAAGTAACATGTTTTCTCACACGAAACTGAAAAATTATAGCATCTACTCATCACCTGTATTTTAAAACATCACAGCCCCACAGCCACCAGTCTTTCTATTTTGGACTAATCCTTTCCACATCCTGCCCTGGAGAGTACTAAAGGCTGCATGGCTTTTAAAGGCAGCCTAAGATTTTCCAGAGCTCAGCAGCTTTGTTAATAAATCAAAGCCAGAGACCATTTCTGAGTAATAAAGGGGTTTAAACTTCAGCATCAGACATTAAAGTTCTGGAAGACAACAGAAAGGGTTTGGCAACAGGTAGAAAAGGAAATGGGCCCTTTTCTTCTTGAGAAAGAAGGCACTGTTCACCCCTGGTTAAGGTGGGAAAGTTGCCGGCATCCTGCAAAAAACCTCCAAATGTCCCAGGACTTGGGAAAGGTCCTGCCCCACAGAGGGACACTCTTCCATGCCTCCTTAAACATCAGCTTCATTTGGCTCCCTTGCCACTGCTCTCCACCCTGCCTGAAGGGCCTTTGGTAGTTCCTCTCCCTATTTTCTCCTGCAGGGCCCCTAGTTTCTGCCTCTAGCCGGGGGCCCTTCCAACCCCGTGCTGTTCTCCTTCTCCTTCTCTCCTTCTCTCTCTCCTTGTCAAGTATTCAGAGACAGTGGCTCTTGGTGTCATAGACACCTCTGTTCCCTCTGATTCCTTGACGCAGTTCCATAATGTCAAGCAATTACGGGATTCCTTAAGGCCAAGCTTGGCCACCTCTGAAATCCTCACAGCACCTGTCCATGCTCACTGACCATTCCCGATTAAACCATGGCAGATGGTTTCTTTTTTTTTTTTTTAAGATTTTATTTATTTATTTGACAGACAGAGATTACAAGTAGGCAGAGAGAGGAGAGAGGAGGAAGCAGGCTCCCTGCTGAGCAGAGAGCCCGATGTGGGGCTTGATCCCAGGACCCTGGGATCATGACCCGAGCCGAAAGCAGAGGCTTTAACCCACTGAGCCACCCAGGCGCCCCCATGGCAGATGGTTTCTAAACTCATTTTGAACTCCAAGCAGACTTGCATATGTTGTAGCTGTTGTCATTCTCATTTGCTGGTTTTTAAACAGATAACCAATTGCTAGAATTTTTTTTTTTTAAGGGAGATACTTCTGAATATTCCAACCAAGTTATTCCAAATTTGAAGGATTCTCTCACATATGATGGCTAAAAAGTAGGCCTGGAGGAAAAAAGAACACTAAGGAGAATGACATTTTCAAATTCCTGCAATGTGTCATGACTGCTTCTGTTTTCTCCCTGAGCAAGGCTCCTGAAGGTGGGGAGGACATATCCTCTCCTTGGCAAATCTAGGTCTAGGTTCGAGAACTTTCTGTGAGTTTGAAACTGCCTTCCCTGCCCTAGCCTCAGGTAACAAGCTACTCATCTATTCGGAAAAAATGCTAAGGTCTTAAACATGGCATTGGTAAAGCTTTTTTAAAATGCCTGGAAAGTGCCACATAAGTCACCTAAAATGTCTCTCTCTTTCTCTTTCACACACACACACACACACACCAAACTAAATGATATTTCTAATCAAGGACATTGTGTTTTAGAAGTTCAGTGGCGTGAATATATGTTGGTTTAGTTGTCACTGTGAGAAGTCCCAAGGCAACTGACAACAAACGGCCGGATCCTTTCTGATCTGCAAATAAATCACAGCCAATAACTTGGTTCCTACACTCTATCTCTCCAGTTCATACTTGTTCCTCCTAAGGACCCTCCATAGTAAACAGGTAGACACAGGTCACATTCAATTCTGCAGTTTAGAAACTCCAAGTTGTCTGAATCCACTTTGGAGACAAATAAGCCCCTTCCATGTGGGAAAATGTGCGTGGCTTTGCTTTAGCAATCTGAAGCATCGCACAAATGACAAGCTCCTGATAGGACATTAAGGCTCAAGTTTCTAAAATGAGTTAGTGTGAAACACTTCGGCAGCACCAGGAAAAAGCCATCATTTCCAACTTCTCCTGCTTTAAGAAAAAATGTTCTTTTAGGTCTAGAACAAGGAGGAATGGAAGGTGAAACCAAAAGGATATACAATGTTTGTACATTTCTAACTTTCTACTAGAAATCCCACTGTCGCCCCAAAGCTTAAACTCTAAGACTGCTCGCCTTTCCACAAACTTAAGTCTCCTTGCTGACTTTCCTTCTCTCCAGCATAACTGTTCCTATCTCAAAACCTTAGCATCTTTCTTGCCCAGTATGAGCATAGGTCCAGTTTTCCTGGGATGGTCTTGGTTTATGCCTCTCTCCTCAGCATCCTGACCAGTTTAAGCATGTGTCCTGGAAAAAGTTCCAGGTTGGACCACAAACTATATGATCACTCTAGGTTTCCTCTTTTCCCCAAAAATCTTATTGATCTTTCCCTTGCAACACTTGGTCACCCACTCTTCCATTTCAAATCCCCATCCTTAAGAACTGCACTAATACTCCCTTGTGTATGGTCTCCAACCTCTCATCAATTACACACATGAATCTGCTTCTCTAAAGCCCTCATCGTCTTTGCATTATTTGATGGATGAGGGGCACACCCAGGCATTCCAGATCTTTCCCATTCTGGCCCTTAGGCTGTTTCTAATTACTTCTTTACATAACATGTGAGTCCAACAAAAGGGCTGCTCAGCTTTCCCCCATCATAAGGATCAGCTAGAGTGATCCTGCTCCTCCCAGACCTTATCTGTGACTGATTCTCCTTGTAAGACCCAACTCAAATCTCATTGCTCCCTAAAGCTTTCTCTCCTGTCCCCTGCCTTCAGTCACCTCTCCTAGATGACATTCTTGTAGCAAAGAACAATTTGGTTAGCACTTAGCATAGCCTACCTCACACCCTGCTTGGTCTCCTCCATGTTTCTATCTGGCCTCTCCAAGTACATCTTAAGCTCAGCGAGAGCAAGGACCTTGTAATGTTCTCTTCTCAACAGGCACCAAAGTCTGTTCAGCACAAAGGAGGCGATATGAAAGCCAGGAAAAGCACAGGATCTAACATGGTTGGTCTTAGATTTGTTGATTACCAATGCTGACACCTCAGGAAGGGGGCTTAAGCTCTCAGTCTCTGAGTCCACATCGATACAATGGGGATGGTGACAATGACAATAATACCCATCCTGCCTTCATTACCAGGTTGTGTGAGGAAGCCAATAAAGTGAGCCTGGTAGAAACTAAAAGGTCCTGTGCACGTGGGGAATGAATCCAATGTTTTTTGATAATGGTAATAATAAGGACACCTAACCACAACCTAATCAGAAGCCCTATCCCATGATGCCTCAAAGAGGGGTCATTCAGACCTGAGCTGACAGCCTCCTGGGAAAGCATCACAGCACTTGAGTTCAATTGCTTTCTCTGAACACTCACGAGAAAGGCGCTAGGAAATGTGTCAGTCTTAAGGTTACCATATCTCATTTCCTCTTTCAATGCTGAAGTCTTTTAAGAGCTGACTGTGGAATATGAAAGGCAGGAAGAATGGGGGGAAAGGGCCAGCTCACTTGTCAGTTCTTGTAGCATTTCAGACTTACTTTCAAGTTTTTTTCTCTCATCTGCAAAACATCCTTTTGAGAGGTTGGAACCAGTACTATGAGCCCTTTGAAAAGAAGAAAGAGGGGTAAAAGTAGCATGCAGCTTCCAAAAAAAAAAGCCAACCCAAAACAAAACAAAACAAAAAAACAACAAAAACCCCTAAGCCATTTGGCGGGGATAGATTGAGGGCATGTAATTTTGGAATGAACCCCACTTTATAATTTCAGTGCCTTGCTTGATTGAGGTATTCCAACTACACAGCTCTTCTGGAACATTCCACGTCACAGAAACCTATGCATTGATGAGTGTTTGTGGCACAACTCAAGCAAATTAGTCAGATAAAATGCAAGCATGAAAGCAGGGAAGTGGTTCTTCTGAAGCTGCTTTTCTTTCTGTAAGCTTCCCACAACACAGAATCATCAATTACGTTATGGCCCACAAGAAAAATCTTAAAAGAATAATGCTCAGCTGACCTCAAGCCACATACTTTTAACTAATAAAACAACCTTGCATCAACTGGCAAAGATACAGACTCTAAACTAATATAAGATACCAATTTTGCAAGACAATTTGCCCCTGGTAATTATACTAAAAATAAAAGAAGGCAGCCAACTGGCGAGTTGTCTGTTCCTTTAGAAAAGATATTTCATGTTCCTTCAAGCTTCATTATCACTGATTGGCTCAGATGAATGAGAGGCTTCCAGCAGCTTTTGCCCAAGACCAGGCTTGACAAATGTGGCATTATTTTGGCAGAGTTCAAGATCTATTTCAGTCTTCAAATGACTGGCACTGTACATGAACTTCTGAACCTGACCTGAAGCTATTATGGGCTTTAAAATTTTCAAGAAATTGCATCATTAAGCAACCAGCAAGTGATGGCATTACTATCTTATCCACTGCCCAAATACCACAATGCATTTAAAGCCAGTGACATAAATCAGCAAAGAAGAGCACAGAGGACAGCAGAAAGAAATGGCCCATCATTAAGATCCCTTCAAAAGCACACAGGTTGTAACTGAAAACACAGATACACCACAAATTCAGAAAGCTTATAAAGAGTAATTTGTGGATTTCCATCAAATAGCATATGCTCTGAGCAATTTTTTCCCAAGTATTTTCAAAGGTAGCTTGGTAGTCACAGGGTTTGTTCCTTATCTTTTTAAATCTCTGCTCCAATGGAATAAGATCAAGAAAATGGATAGAGCTTCTGTGTTCAGTTGCAAGGGTTTTCTTTTTCATATCAAATTGCTGATATTCCCTGTTTTCCCAGTATCACTTTGGAGAGATAAAAGAGTGCCTGTAGGGGTGCCTGGGTGGCTCAGTGGGTTAAGCCTCTGCCTTCAAATCAGGTCATGATCTCAGGGTCCTGGGATCGAGGGGCTTTCTGCTCAGCGGGGAGCCTGCTCCCCCCTTTCTCTCTGCCTGCCTCTCTACTTGTGATCTCTGTCTGCCAAATAAGTAAAATAAAATCTTTAAAAAAAAAAAAAAGTGCCTGGGGCGCCTGGGTGGCTCAGTGGGTTAAGCCGCTGCCTTCGGTTCAGGTCATGATCCCAGGGTCCTGGGATCGCGTCCCGCATCAGGCTCTCTGCTCAGCAGGGAGCCTGCTTCCCCTTCTCTCTATCTGCCTGCCTCTCTGCCTGCTTGTGATCTCTCTCTCTGTCAAATAAATAAATAAAAATATTTTTTAAAAAAGTGCCTGTATATAAAAGAATTAAATGAGGGAAATTACTTAATGTTTGAGTGAACGAAGCTCATTTTATTAGTAAATCTAATGCTTTCCATTTTCTTTTTTTTTAAGGAATCTCTTTTTATTTTTTAAAGTCAACTATTTTATTTTGTGTTAAGTTTTTCATTTTAATTCCAGTATAGTTAACATACAGTGTTCTGTTAGTTTCAGGTGTACCATCTAGTGAGTCAACAGTTCTATCCATTACTCAGGGCTCATTACAAGTGTATAAATGCTATACATTTTCAACAGCCTAGTTAATGTGGGACAATCTTTTTAATGAAACACACACATCAAAATACACTGAAAGGAATGAAAAGAACTCAGGGAATAAAGAGGAGGAACAAATCTGGTAACTTTTTTTTTTTTTTTAAAGATTTTATTCATTTATTTGACAGAGAGAGAGGCACAGTGAGAGAGGGAACACAAGCAGAGGGAGTGGGAGAGGGAAAGCAGGCCTCCTGCCAAGCAGGGGGCCTAACGTGGGGCTTGATCCCAGGACCTGAGCCGAGGGCAGAGGCTTAACAACTGAGCCACCCAGGTACCCTAATCTGGTAACTTTATTAACCGAATCAGAATGAGTAAGAACATTTTTGCTTTTTTATAAATGTTCCTTTGTCTTCCTTTATTTTTACTGAGACCAATTCAAACACTGAGGAACAGTCTGAAGGGATCTCCCAGTTCATCAGTGATTAACAGGAAATTATCTTTTGTAATAAAAATTTCCCTTTTTCCTAAATCATTAGACAGAATACACTGGCTTTTCTGATGAAATCCCAGGTGGGCAAATAAACAGAAGAAGTTGCTTACTTTTAGTGGCAAAAGCTGTGACGCAAAACTTGAAAGAACATAAATTAGCCCAGGTATGAGATCATAAGTATTTTCCATAAACCTCTGTTTCCTCACTGGTATTATAAATGTAAACCTAGCAGAAATGTTTCAAAAATGAACAACCAGACTAAGATAGCTTGCCTAAAATATCTTCTAAACTAGACTTTTTCTTAAGGCCAATCGTGTTTTTGATCGACTTGATATTTAAATCAAGTCATCAGTACTCAAAGTAGGAGAAATAGAGGGAAACTTCTCTTCCTTGAAATTCAGTAGATTTGACAGTATCGCAAACGGTACCATGCCCAATACCTTCCATTCCCACTAGTAATGGTTAATTTCATACATCCACTTGGCTGGGCCATGGTACCCAGATATGTGGTCACACCCTATTCTGGATGTTTCTGGGATGGAGTTTTGGATGAGATTTACATAGGTGATTCTGAGCAAACCAGATTGCCTTCTTTAATGCAGGTGGGCCTTATCCAACCAGCTGAAGGCTTGAATAAGACTGACCTCCCCGAGCAAGAGAGAATTCTGCCAGCCACAACTTTGGTCTTGAACTGCAGCATTGGCTCTGAGTCCCAAGGCTGCTGGCCCCTTATGAAGATTTTGAACTTACCAGTCTCCATAAGCACGTGAGGCTTATGTAAATCTCTTTCTCTATATATATACTTATCCTATTGGTTCTGTTTCTCTGGGGAACCCTGAGTAATACATCACTTATCTGAAGGATTATTACCCACTCTGTAACTCCTCTATACACCTGTTGCTTTTATCTATTTGGACAGCATAACTTTATTTTTGCACATTTAATACTAAGAGTGAGCATTTAACCTCTTGGCCACAAAGTTGTATACCTATACTTAGAGCTTCTTCTTCTTTTTTTTTTTCAAACACTGTGATTCCTGTGCTATGTATTCTGCATGCAGCTAAATTCTTTAAAACCCCTTAACCACTTCTCTGCATTTGCATGAGGGAGAAGAGTTTCCTTTCAGCTAGAAAAGGAGTTTAATGAAACTGCGAATGAATAAAAGGTAGGATGGAAAAAGCCAATCAGTTTCCATAGCAGCTTCTCTCTCCTGGGGTTACATCTCTGATTTGAAATTAATTCCAAGATCAGACCCATCCACATACAAACGCAAAGCCAAGAATAGCTGATCTCATGATCCTCTCCATGAACTATGAATGCATATTGTCTAGGTCAGGTTCCTCTTAACGATGAGGGAATATGAGATGTATTATTGATGAAGACAGGCCTTAATGCAACCCAAACCTAGACAGATATGGTTATTTTTAATCTCTTCTCTTCTCTTCCATTTTAAGGGGTAAAAAAAATCATGGTAGAGCAGAAGGTTGAAAACTTGATATAAGGCTAAAGGACATTTTCACTTTCCTGACTTTTTCCACTGTGAAGAGAACAAATATGGCTCTAATTTCAAGGGTTGACTTCACTCTGACAAAGCAAAACAGTTCAACAGCCAATCACATGTTTATATCTATCAGTAGTTTTTAATATCACTGGTCATGAGGTAGTGTTGGCCTGATTAGGTTTTCTGACTGGACTGAAAATGACTGGTTTGTAGTAAAGACATTCTAATACACAAAGTTTCAAATAAAGTTATTAGTCATGAGGCTTGCCATGAAATAATATTTAAATCAGATTTTTTAAAAAAAATCAAACAAACAAAAGAACAAGTATGCTTTTCGTAGACCAATTACTGTCAATGGCTTTGCTCCGTTACAAAGAAATACCTCAAGTAATCAAATGCACAGGTCTGAGATGTTCTGATTAGCTCAGGACAACAGTCTGAAGTTCAGCATTGTTGCTCCAAGCATTTTTTTTTTTAAAGATTTTATTTATTTGAGAGAGAATGAGTGAGAGAGAGCATGAGAGAGGAGAAGGTCAGAGGGAGAAGTCGACTTCCCCAAGGAGCTGGGAGCCTGATGCGGGACTCGATCCTGGAAGTCCAGGATCATGACCTGAGCCAAAGGCAGTTGCTCAACCAAATGAGCCACCCAGGCATCCCTGCTCCAAGCATTATTACTGAAAACTTATCTAAAATACAACCAGTCTAAGGGCGCCTGGACGGCTCCGTCGGCTAAGCGTCTGCCTTCTGCTCAGGTCAGAATAGAGCCTGGGATCTATTCTGGGAGCTGGGATAGAGTCCCGCGTTGGGATCCCAGCTGAGCACCCCTTCCCGCTCTCCCTCTGCTGGTGCTCACTCTTTCTGTTATGTTTTCTGTCTCCCTCTCAAATAAATAAATAAAATCTTAAAAAACAATAATAATCTAAAAATAAATAAATAAAGCAAGCAAGCAAGCAATCAGTCTCTTTCCTTGCTAAGGAAGATCAACACTATTGTTCCAATCTCTGATTCAGTCCATTGTTCTGGTAGCATCACTCAATAAATTCTTCTTTTGATGTACTGTCCTCTCACTGACTTTAGTTACTGACCAACTCTTTAAGCATTTTCGCTTAAATAACAGCCGCTATAGGGGCGCCTGGGTGGCTCAGTGGTTTAGCCTCTGCCTTCGGCTCAGGTCATGATCCCAGGGTTCTGGGATCGAGCCCTACATCGGGCTCTCTGCTCAGCAGGGAGCCTGCTTCCTCCTCTCTCTCTCTCTGCCTGCCTCTCTGCCTACTTGTGATCTCTGTCAAATAAAATAAATAAAATCTTTAAAAAAAAAAAATAACAGCCTCTATTACCTACCCTCAAAAAGTAAGTCTGATGATTCAGCTTAATCTTCATAAATTTGCCTTCTCTCCTCCTGGAATTTCCTGGGATTCTAACTTACCCTCTTCTCTCTTCTCCCTTCTTCCGATTTTGGGAAATGACATGTCCCCCACCTTCCAAAAGTGAAAGCCTTATTCTGTGCCTTAATGTCCCCTTATTCTATTCACCAGCAGTCCTCTTTCTCTCTTCTCTTTCTTCTTCGGACATTGAACTTGCTTCCGTCTCCCTTATCCTAAAGAAGAGCTCTACCCTCAGTCTGGCCTGCGCCTAAAGTTTCCTTCCATCTACCAAGCCCTCAGGGCACACTGTCCATTTCCCTCATCTACATTCCACCTCTCAACCTCTAAAATCCAGGCTTCCTTCTGCACTACTTTTCCTGCACCCTCACCAGCTAGAAGCCTTCCATCCAACCGGCTGGTTGAATTGGGACTGAACACAGTTCCCCACCACGTGGCAATTTAAAGCGCTCCCTGCCCCATTTCTTCCCACCCGTCCCTCTCCCAGGCTCCTGCTCCACATTCTTTTTTTTTTTTTTTTTTTTTTTGACAGAGAGAGATTACAAGTAGGCAGGGAGGCAGGCAGAGAGAGAGAGGAGGAAGCAGGCTCCCTGCTGAGCAGAGAGCCCGATGCGGGACTCGATCCCAGGACCCTGAGATCATGACCTGAGCCGAAGGCAGAGGCTTAACCCACTGTTTTTTTTTTTTTTTAAAGATTTTTTTTTTTTGCTCCACATTCTTGGTCCCTTTGGGAGCCTGTCTGCTTTGTCTCCAAGCACTTTGTGACAAAGATTTTACTGAATGTCTAGGTGTCAGGGAAAGCTCTTTCTTGATCTTTTCTGAGCAACCAAAAAAAATTCTTTCCTCTCTATCCTTTCGACTACAATTTCCCCTCCTCCTATAGAAACTAGGTTAATACCTCGTTTAGTAACGTATCATTAATACATTATAGACATTAAATAGCTACTGAAGTAAACACAGGTATATTTTTAGTATATTGATTAAGTATCTTGTGGGGTTTATATCAAACTATGAACATTAAAAATAATGACATTATTAAAATATTAGAAAATGTTATATCACATTAAAAATAATAGTATTACAGAAGGTATAAAAAAATTCAGTGAGCTCCATCATGATGAAATAATTATACAGTGAGGGGCTTCACCCCTACAACTGGTTATACAAAATAGGGCTTGAGAGAGCATGTACTTAAGGATTGCTGAATGAATGATACATTATTAAGTTTGCTTTATAAGAAAATCTCTCATAAGGTTTTTTTTTTAAAAATCACTAATATTTTTATTAAATGTGCAGTGTACGAACTGAGATTATTCAGTTTTCGTAGTTAGGCTTTAACAGAGAAGGTGTCTATAATTTTAAGATACACTGTGAAATATTTCCAGATGAAATGAACATTGCAGAAAGAGTTGCATTAAGTGAAGTTGCAATTAGTAAAGGTTTTACTACCGAACATTTACCACTTTCTGGATTTACCACAGTAAATCCAAAATCTATGGGAACAAGGTAACTACAAACTTTAATGGTGATAGAGGATTTTGATTTTCTGGTATGATTTTTAAATTGCCCCAAACAAATCTCTGCTACCAAGATTAGACGTGTTGTGTGGACACTGGATTCACTCAGCATAAGGGGAACCTGGTCATTACGCTCATAGCTGTGGTGAGCTAGACCCAAACCTCCCATCTCTCAAAAGTCAAAACACTTTTTCATGGGGTCAAAGTCAGTGGTGTTATCGGTGGCCTCAAGCTGTTTTCCTTCTCTTCTCTGTCTTTCTCCCTTCAAGAACATTTCAAAATAGAAAAACACTGCTTTTTAATCTCAGGCCCCACACAAAAATGTATTCCTTGCACCTGACCCTTCAAGGCCTTCCTTCTGCTGTCAGGGAGACAGAACATTTATCCTGAGCCCTTTGACTTTCATTCTTTCTGGCTTTGTTTTTCTTCTCATAAGCAGACAGCCATTCTGAGGCTGGAATTTTAAAACAGTAGTCTTAAAACAAACTAAATTCCTTTCTTCTTGTGAATGATACCTCATGTCCTAGGACCGAACTCTTCTTAAAGAAATTAATAAAAGTAAAAAAAAAGAAAGAAAGAAAGAAAGAAAGAAAGAAAGAAAGAAAGAAAGAAAGAAAGAAATTAGTAAAAGAAGACCTCTTTGAAGGTCTTCTGGAATGGTAATGACGCTTGGGGGCCTCCAGTCAGAGCTAATCCCAGAATGTTCCTTACAGAAATGCTGACTGGTTTACAAAAGTTAACAGCAGTAATTGCTGAAATCTCCCAATCTACCCCCCAAATGTCTTAAACTCCAGGGCACAAAGCTTTTACATCTGGGACAGTGATACTGGGAAGAGCAGCCAATTACTTGCTGTGGCTGACAAAGAAAGGACACGAGGTAATTGTTAGCCTCAAGGGGAGCAAGGTCTTTCCCCATTTCACTCCTAACCTTGACCACCATCATCCCTCCATTCCAGGAGTCTAGCCCACCCTGTTCCCTCAGTTCTTCCATTTAATCCTCAAAGCAAATCTCTGATCCCACATGTACCCCTCAGTCCCCATCCCAGTGATGACTTCCTCCTTCTAAAGCCCTCACTGGACACTTCTACTCTCCTGACATTTTTCTTTTTGCCTGGGACTCCCAGAGTTTCATGACTTGAGGGCAGACACAAGTCAGCTTTCTTTGGTCCTACCACAGATTCTGGCATGTCCCACTGATGGCCGTCCCAAGGTGAGGATGAAGGAAGAAGCCAGAGGCCTGGCTTGATCTGACTGAGCCATACGTTGGCAGCTACCAGACACTGCGGAGGACAAGCTCCGGAACTGAAGACTGTTTGATTTGTAAGAACTCACATGTACAAAGCTGCACTAAGAGAAGGATGCCACATGCTGATATCTGAAAAGAACTCATTTTTAAATATCACTATTAAGTTAGCATTATATTCCATTTATATACCATTCTTTACCATTCTTGGAATTACTGGAAATGACATAACTTCTAAGTCTTTAAAAGGTCATAGGAGGAGTGCCTGGGTGGCTCAGGCAGTTAAGCATCCGATTCTTGAGTTCGGCTCACGTCATGATCTCAGTCAGGGTCCTGAGATCAAGCTCTGTGCTGAGCATGGAGCCTGCTTCAGATTCTCTTTCTCCATCTCCCCCTACCCCTTCCCCCCTCTAAAATAAATAAATAATAAAAATAAGAGATTTGAAACACATTGAGAAATTTAGACATTTATAAATAAAATAAAATCTTCTAGAAAAGTCATATCATATTAACCATATTGGATTTTTTATAGAAATAAACTCCCTTTTCCCTAAAAAATCTTTTTCCTCTATGTAAGTACAGAGATCATCTGTCATTTGATTTGCTATTGCCAGCACTTAGCACACAGATGCCATTCAGTACCTGTTAATTATCTGGATGAGCAAATATGAATTTATTCACATAACCCGTATTTTCAATACAGTAAGTTTACTATACTTACACATTACTATAAAAGTAAAGGTATACCTCAGGGACACTTTAGTAGCAGAACAAAACACAATGTTGAAAGAAACGTGTACAGCAGAGAAGAGTGCTGCTGTCTGAGTGGACAATGGTTCTTTCAGCATCATCAAAGCGAGTTTAGTGGAAAAAACTGCATGCAGTAGGAATCAGGAGACTGAGTGTCAGCACCTTCTTGGTTTAATGTGATCCTGTGTTGGTCATGTCACTTCCCTGGGCCGCAGTCTCCACATCTGGTCCCCTCTGTCTCTGACACTGTAAGACTGTCTTACTCCTTTAGCATGGATTACTAATAATGCATTCTTCATTTGCAAAAAGACATCGCATTGACGTTGGGCTTTAAATGGAGAAGATGTGTGACATAGAATATGCTACGTTCTCTGCAAATGTCAGAGTTAACAAGACACAAAAGAACTGTTTTGAGAAAACAAGATAAAAAAATGTAAGACTCATCACCCTGGAGAATCTTTCAACAAAGCCTTCCTTTTAGTTTGTTTTGATTTACTGGGGTAACTTTTTTTTTTTTCTTAGAAGATGAAAGGTCAGAACCCATGGTCTGGATCTTATTGAATCTCTCTTAATTAACTGGGAAAGAAAGCACATCATTGTACGGATCAAACTAATTGGAAGCTTTGCTTGGTTTCTTTGCAGTATTAGCTAGATGAAGCTTGGATGCACTCTTGCCTTTTTGTTTTTGTACAAAGACTAGTTTAGCTTTGATTATCTACCTTATCCCTTTTTAGAAGTATGATGAGTTTGGAGAAAAAAAAAATCTCTTTTTAAAGACAAAAGCTGTACTCACAAGGCCAGATATAATGTATGTGTGAAAAGGAACATCCAATTTTTATTCTTGGCATTGGGCAACTCAAGGCTTAGTATAGACAAGAACCAAAATACCTAAGTACAGGCTTTTTGGTCTTTTCAAGATTCATCCTTTTCTTAGCAAGTGAGATAACAAATATTTTCTCCCAACCATGTACAATATGATTGATTAAATATGATTAAATATAGTCGATTAAACTGAATTTCAATTTGGTATCATCAAACTTAAGTCACAGGATTTCTTTAATAAAATGGAGCAACAAATATTTGCTAGAATAATATGTTCTAGAGAATAAAATGAGTTTGAAACACATTCCAAAATAATCCATATAGCTAAGCTTATTATTTTTAGAATTTTGTTTATTTATTTGAGAGAGACAGAGAGCACATGAGCTGGGAGAGGGATAGCAGGAGAAGCAGGATCCAGCAAGAAGCCCAGTGTGGGACTCAATTCCAGGACCCTGAGATCATGACCTGAGCGAAAGGCAGACACTTAACAAACTGAGCCACCCAGGTGTCCTGAAGCTTACTCTCCAATGAAGAACCAACATATTCCTTTGAAGAGATGGAAAGCTATTTTTTTCTCAAGATTTGAAAAATCATTGAAATGCCGATGCCATGTTAAATTTTTTTTTTCCAATGAAGCATTTTAAGCAATCAATAGGGAAAATTCAAGTGCAGTTTTATATTGGAGTGTAGAGGGAAAATGATACTGGCTTAGGATTAGGAATAGCAAAATAAATATGGAGGTCAGTAGAAAAATGCCATATTTTGCCAAATATGCCAAAAATGCAAATGCATGGGTGCAGGCCTACATATGATTGTATGCATGTGTGTCTGTGCATGTGACTGTATGTGTACATGTGTGTTTTTAGGATTGTTGCTCTTTTCAACAATCCCCCACCCTTGTGGCAACTAACTTCATGATTTCGTTGTCTATTGTTTTAAATCCTGTGGGAAATTAACTGACTGAATTCTAAATTCTAAAAGACCCACAGGTCTTAAGAAATCAAAAAGGGAGCAACTCCAATTTTAAGAAAAGCTTTAGCTGTATCCTCAAGGGATACAGACCCCTGCTTGACAGATCCCTGCTGTGGCCTCTGCCCCTTCATAACCTTTCCTGGTCACCTTGGGACCAAAGCTGGTAGGTGCGAGCCAAGGAGGTCAGGCTAGCCAGCACTACTGGGTCCTCTTCTCAATTCTCTGCCCAGACTTTCTAATCAATCTAATCTCATCTGATATTGGAGAAGCAGTTGCATAAACTACTGAATGAATATTCTGATGCCAAACTGATTCCAAAAAATGTCATGTGACTGGTGACCATGAGCTCAATTTCCCAGGCTCTGAATGTTCCCAGAGTTAAACCTTAGAGACCAGAGAGCAAAAAATGACCTTGAAGACTTTTTTTCATTTTGCCACAGATAGCCATGAAGAAAAAAAGGCAGGATGAGGAACTGCATTTCCCATTCTGTGTGTGTGTGTGTGTGTACTTGATATTCGTCAAAATATTAAGGATTAGGAGAAATATATTCTCCTACATTGCTGGAAAAATGTAAATGTTAGAAATCTGTGTGAAAAGCAATTTTGTGATACATGACAAGAACCATAAAAACATGTCCAATTTAACTTTTAACAATTTACTGGAGGGAAATATTTAAACATATATAAAATATTTGCTATGAGACTAGAATTCATGGCAAGATTGCTTATAAAAATGAAAATACCTGGAAATAAATTCAATAGGTAACAAATATGATTGACAAACTAAGTTAAGTTAGATTCATATAAAAATCTAAAGCCTATAAAAATTACATTAAACCATATTGGTTGTTGGCAGAAAAAGCTGCATAATACATCAATACATGAAAAAGTAACATAATAATATGTACACTATAATTCTATTTTTAAAAAAGAGGTGTGGATGCACTGAAAATTGTGAAAGGATAAAACAGAGATTTTTGTGTAAGTAGTTATGATTTTAAAAATGTAAATATCTGCGGGCACTTGGGTGGCACAGTTGGTTAAGTTACAACTCTTGACTTCGGCACAGGGTCCTGGGATTGAGCCCCGCATCGGGCTCCCTGGTCAGTGGGAAGCCTGCTTTCCCCTCTCCCACTCCCCCTTCTTATATTCCCTCTTTTGTTGTGTCTCTCTCTGTCAAGTAAATGAATTTTAAAAAAAGAATAGCTATATTGTTTTTTTTTTTAAAGATTTTATTTATTTATTTGACAGAGAGAAATCACAAGTAGATGGAGAGGCAGGCAGAGAGAGAGAGGGAAGCAGGCTCCCTGCTGAGCAGAGAGCCTGACGCGGGACTCGATCCCAAGACCCTGAGATCATGACCTGAGCCGAAGGCAGCGCCTTAACCCACTGAGCCACCCAGGCGCCCTTAAGATTTTATTTATTTATTTGACAGAGAGAGATTACAAGTAGGCAGAAAGGCAGGCAGAGAGAGAGAGGAGGAAGCAAGCTCCCTGCTGAGCAGAGAGCCCGATGCGGGACTCGATCCCAGGACCCTGAGATCATGACCTGAGCCGAAGGCAGCGGCTTAACCCACTGAGCCACCCAGGCGCCAGGCCAAGAGGAGCTATATTGTTAAAAAAAGAGTCTGCTTCTCAGCCCCTCTTTCCCTCCCTCTGCCCTTCCCCCCACTCACATGTGTACTCTCCCTCCAAATAAATAAATAAATAAAACCTTTAAAAAATGCAATTATTTGTAGTTTCTAAATGTTTCTTATTTTTTTCTGGTAATGAGCACATACTGCTTTGCAATTAAAAATTAAAGTCTTTAAGTGAAATAAGTTAGGAAAAGACAACTACCCCATGATTTCACTCATATGTGGAATTTAAGAAAAACCCAAAGAAAAAAGGAGACAAATAAAAAGCAGCTCTTAAAAAGAACACAGTCAGAAATGAACAAAACTACTCATAAGTTTTAAGCAGTAATAATAGCTACATTTATTCATTTACTTACTTATTTATTTTTAAGTAGTCTCCGTGCCCAGTGTGGAACACGGTGCAGAGCTTGAACTCACAGCCCTGGGATCAAGACTAAACTGAGACCAAGAGTCTGACGCTCAACTGACTGGGCCACCCAGGTGCCCCTACAGCTACCATTTATTGTCTACTGTACACCAAATGCTATACTTACTTTATCTAATTTAATGGTCACAACAACTATGTAAAATATTTAAGAAGAAAACTGTGGCACTGAAATACTGAAAACCAGCATAAAACTACTGCCGAGACTGTTAAACCCAATGGAACTTAAGTGAAATGCCACCATGTATGATTCTTTCAATAGAAAAACAGAACATAAATTTCAAAAGCTACCTTGATTTAGAGACTCTAAATTAGATAACTGTCCTATACATCATGAAACCTAAACAAGAAGTTTGAATGGTGGCTGATTTTAATAGATTATAATTTAGAAGCGCTGGCTAAGAGCTAAGTATATGAAAAGGTAACAAATATTGTGACGAAGGAGATTTATCTTTTTAAATGATTCTTTTTTTTAAATATTTTTTAATTTATGGGACGCCTGGGTGGCTCAGTTGGTTAAGCGGCTGCCTTCGGCTCAGGTCATGATCCCAGCGTCCTGGGATCGAGTCCCACATCGGGCTCCTTGCTCAGCAGGGAGTCTGCTTCTCCCTCTGCCTCTAGCCTGCCACTCTGTCGGCCTGTGCTTGCGCTCTGTATCTCTCTCTCTCTAACAAATAAATAAAAAAACCTTTAAAAAAAAAAAAGATTTTTTTATTTATTTGAGAGAAACAGAGAGAAAGGAAGTACAAGCATAGGGAGGCGCAAAGGGAGAGGGAGAAGCAGGCTCCCCACTGAGCAGAGAGTCCAGTGCAGGACTTGATCTCAGATCTCTGGGATCATCCTGAGCCAAAGGGGCACCCAAATCTAGAATGCTGTACCTGACACCACTTTGCCATCCTGACTCACATTCACTGTTACCCTCAATGTAAAGAGTAACAAATACAAATGTACGTGTGAAAAGAACTCACTAAAAGCCATTATTGCGTATTAACCTTCCTATTGCAGAGACCAGTGACATAACCCGAGAGGGAGACGTAACTACGATCACATACATTAAAAATTCAGTACTTAACCTCATATCACAAGAAGCACATGTCTATTAACAACTTCTTTTAAAGGTCAAAGCAGGGGGCGCCTAAGTGGCTCAGTGGGTTAAAGCCTCTGCCTTCGGCTCAGGTCATGATCTCTGGGTCCTGGGATGGAGCCCGACATCGGGCTCTCTGCTCAGTGGGGAGCCTGTTTGCTTCTCTCTCTGCCTACTTGTGATCTCTCTCTCTTTGTGTCAAATGAATAAATGAAATCTTAAAAAAAAATAAAGGTCAAAGCAGAAACAACAGCAAAAGACTAAGAAGATGGCAAGGTGCTTTTATAAGGGTATCTGCTAGCATTTTGTCAAGTACCTTTTGAAAACGTTATAAAACGTTATAAAAGAAAGCAACAAAATATGCTATTCAGTGGCAAAAGGTGTAACTGTTAAAATGAATGACCCACAGCACAGCAGCCCACTTGTGAGGTTGGAGGAGAGAAGGGACATTTGAATGATGCAGAAACTTTTAGAGAAACCATGGGTAAAGAACAGGAAAGCTCAAAGGCAAGTGCATCTTTCAGGGAGCAATACCAAGGAGCAGATCCTAGTAAAGGTGGGGTAGGGAGTGTAGACAGACACTCAAATTTGAGAAATTCTGTGGAAACCTGTAGTTTACACTGGCAAACAGAACAAGGAAGGGCCACAAAAACCATATCTATGTGGGAAACCAGATCAAATCAAGCAAGAAACATAATACACTATACCATGACATCAGCAAATTTGTATATATGTTTAGATTTATGTTTAATAATTCATGAGTCTATAGTGAAACCGTTTTTGCCTGCTGTATAAAAACTGCTTTGCAGCTTCTCAGGTTTCAGGACACTGGAGGACAGGGTTCCCCAAAAAAAGGGAAAAGGGAAGGTCAGAACCCAAGAGCAGATGCTTCAGAAGAGAAATATATTACTTGACTTTTTTGTCTGAGAAATTGACTTGCAGCCTCCTGAGTGAAAAACCTTGAACCTGAAGTGACGTGGATCCAGGACCAACTGTGGAAAAACTCTTGGAACCAGGGGACCTGGCTTTGGTACATAAAGCTAGCTGATCCCAGTCAAGTAATTTATAGTCTCATAGCTTAAGTTTCTCCAACCGTAACAGTGGAATAATGATAATATGATGAGAATCAGGTAAGAGCGCTTATATTCAAAAGAATGTCTCAGTCTCTTACATTGAAATATTTGTAAATATGGAAATGTTTGATTTGCTGCTTCCTCTACTTATATCCGTAACATTATTCTTTTCAACTTCCACAGTGATTTTTATTTCACTTGATGAGAAGTTAACACAAAGACATCAAGTTTCTACCACTCATGGAGAGTAGTAATCTTACCTATGAGGAGGAGGATGCCTGGCGTCCAGCAAGGCTCATTTGTCAACTGGGTGTCATGTGTCAGCCTACAAAGTCGTGGGCTGACTGCTCACCACTCCAGGTGCATCTCAAAGAAATTCCAAATTCCTATATACCAAGGACCTTTGGGAAAAGACTCAGACACCTGAGGTCATGAATATCAAATCCATGAATTCCGGAAGTGCCTTCTTATCAATGAGGCTTGATGGAAATTGTTTTTTTAATTATTTCACAGGCAGAAGCTTCAGCCAACAAATGCAATTTGAGTGTTTTAGAGTTTTATGAGAGGGGTACACAGCTGTATTAACACATGTGAGGGTAGAATCATACAGTCTTGAATTGACAAAATCTTTATCCAAGCTCTGCATGTTCCCAGCAAAATCCCAGCCATACACCATCCGTGAATCCTCGTAATGTCAGGGGGTTGTGAGTAGACATGGACTTTGCATAATGAAAGGATCTAAATAGTCTTAAAGAAGCATGGCAGGGGCACCTGGGTGGCTCAGTCTGTTGAACATCTGACTCTTGATTTCAGCTCAGGTTATGATCTCAAAGGTCGTGAGATCGAGCCCCATGTTGGGCTCTGCTCTGGGCATGGAGCCTTCTGGGGATTCTCTCTCTCCCTCTCCTTCTACCCACTCCCCTCCCCTAGTTTCTCTCTCTCTCTTTAAGATAAATAAATCTTACAAAAGAAAAAGAAGAGTAGCAAGCAAAGACAGATGTCCTTCACAAAAGGAAGTGGAATATATTCTGTATTGAAGGATATTGAATATTGATATTGAATATATTCTATTCTCTAAAGCCAGGCCTCCCTTAAAATACTTTCCAAATCCATTCTATTAATGGGTCAAGAAACTCTTAAAGAAAGAAAGAGCAAAAGAAAGGAAAAAAAAAAACCTGAAATGTAACTATAAGCAATTACTACCTCCAAATAACTAATGAAACAGATTTGTTCTAAATAGCATGCACATCCCATCATTTGGTATATGATAAAATACTTAACTGTGTCATAGTGTATGTTTATTCATCTTTGACTTGCAAGAAGTTGGGAATAATTGTTTTGGGTGTCATTTGTAAACCCTGAATATCTATACTATACAGGCAATCCTTCATGAGTCATTGATAGAATCATTATTTTATGAAAATCCACATATGTAGTTAGGATTCTTCTCATGAGCTAATACATTTCCAGTTAAACTTATTTGCAATTCTGATCATTTCTAATCACCTAACCACTAATGGGATACTATTTTTAACAGCAACCAACTTCCCAATATTTTATAGAGAGCTCAAGGTCAAAATGTTGGAAAGAATGAAAGGCTTTGATTTTTGCCATTTGAAAGACTTCTCATTAAATAGAACTTGTTTCACATTCTCCTTCAGAGCTGTATTTCAGAGAGCAACTATTTTGCTGCACTTATAATTTTAAATTAAGCTGATAAGCTGTTTACCTTATTTTGTCACACCTGAAAGGCTTGTAACCTAGGACTGTAAGCTAATAACCTGTGAATGACTAATGAATCTAACAGAGATAAAAGACCAATCCTCATTAACTGTTTTCCAAAAATTGATCTTGCAGGAGAAATGTTATCAAAGCATTTGCCATCTCTTGGAGTTGGTGGCCGGGGAGGGGTTGTTGTGGGGGGGAGGGACAAGGAAGCATCAGGTAAGTCAGGTATAAATTGACCATAATTCTCAATCTTTTACTATCCTGAAAAAAAAAAAAATCTTCCAGTAAGAACACATATTATTGAGAAATAATCAAATTATTCAGTATAAGACCATGTTCATTTATATTTTAAAAAGAAAATGGATGCTTCAATTTAAACTATAGATTCATCAGAATGGTTCGAGTAAAACTCACAGGTTTTCAACCTTGCCCCATTTCAGTAACCCACAGAACAATGTCCCACACTCACATCTGTGGGTAGCTTCTTCTAATCCCTCAGATCTTGGCTCAAACATCACCTTTCTCTACCAAGTTCTAATGTCCAATTATCCTCTCTCCTACCTCTCTTCTATACACACACACACACACACTTTCTTTATTTGATTGTATCTGATCCATGGGCCACTGATTATGTCTGTTTCACTCATCAATATATTCTCAGCCCTTAGCATGTAACAGATACTCAATACATTTATAGAGATTAATGATACCAGTACCCTCCAAATCTCATATCCCTAAACATGAAGTATCACCTCCCATCTGCAAGACGTCTGAAGCTGGTGTTTTCTAAAGATTCTAAAGATTTCCTGTCTAGCTGGAGGGCTAAGACTCCCCATGTATGATTCCTTCTTTACTGACAAGTCTCAGTGCTGTAAGAAGGAAGGAGGGAGCATCCAAACTTGTTTTACAATAAAATCCCAGTTAACTAGCACTTCACTAAATGAAAGCCTCAAATCACACAGCTCCCCCCTCTCCAAGGTGGAGTCCAGTGCCTGGCACAGAACTTTGGAAACAGGGCATTTAGTATTTATCATATTAAGCTACCAATATGACCGTAAGTCATGGGACTAGATAAACTTTAAGTATTCTTCCAATGCAGAGCTTCTATGATTTTAAAATCTCAACATGCCTAACACCAAGAGTGTCACAAATCTCTCTCTAATCCTGCTCCCCTTAAAGCTGCCCTTACTCTGTAAAAGGTTCAGCATTCACTGTTGAGCCAGTGCTACCAATCTGGGGTTTACCTGGGATTTAGTCTTTACTCTTAGCCTCTCACAGCTAATTGGTCCCAAAATAGCTGACTCTACTCTCTAAGTGATTTTGATCCAATTACCCTTTCCATCTTTCTCACTGCCTAGTTTAGGACTTGGTTGTATTTACTGAGATCAAAAATGAAAAATATCAATTGGTTAGAAGACTGTCCCTCATTATCACATAAATTTGGGCACACTTGTGAAAATCTAAATGTGTTTAGAAATCAGAATATTAATACACTGAATACTTTTCATATATTTATTTGGGTAACACCTACATAGCAACCAGTAGTTTATTTCTTTCAGATGCCGTCCCAACAGATAGTAATAGAAACAACCAGATCAGTTGTGAGTAAAACTCATATTTCATGTTAAATGGCTAAAACTACTGTTCTGGTCAAACTACTGTTTCCTACATTTAATATAATTCAGCCTCTGGATATCATTAAGCAAACTGCTACACATTTTTTCTGTAAAGCAGGTTGGTAGGGACACCTGGGGGGCTCAGTCAGTTAAGCGTCTGCCTTGGGCTCAGGTCATTATTTCAAGGTCCTGGGACTGAGCCAGGCATCTGGCTCCCTGCTAGGTGGGGAATGTGCTTCTCCCTCCCCCTCTGCCCCTCCCTCCACTCATTCTCCTCTCTCTCTCTCTCTCTCTCTCAAATAAATAACTAAAATCTTAAAAAAAAAAAAAAGAAGCTGACAAATTGAACTTCTATATAATACACGGAAATGTAGTGTATTTTACTTGTGATTTAGCCATATTTTAATGCTAACCTGTGTTCTTCTTCTGCAATCATGCTTCTCAGAGTCATAGGAGTCAACCAGTCATGACCAAAAAAAATCAAAGGGTTATTTTTAAAAGTAGCCCTAAAGAACCCAGTGATTCCACTCCCTCCTCTACAGAGAAGCTTCCCAAGCCAGTAATTAAACAAAGCAGATCCTGGCCAAATATAACAGTAGAAAAGAAAAGAATGGCCAATAATTACCTTCTTTTACTAGGTCTCCCTCCTCCCTAGCATTCATCTCACTGAAGGAGACTGCCAGTGGAAGTGTGTGCATTAAAGAGGTGAATCGATGAGTTTTATCATGGTTTTCTCTTAATAACCCAAATACATTATTCTCTAAACCTGAGTTATTCAGTAGAAACATAATGTAAGCTATATATGTGATTTAAAATTTTCTAGTAGCCTCATTAAAAGAGTAAAAATAAGTTGATGAAATCAATTATGAACATACATTTTATTTAACCAAATGTATCTTAAATTTTATCATTGTAACACATAATCAATAGAAAAATTACTGAAATGTTTTATATTCTTTTCTTATATTTTTTATTATATTGAAATCATCTCTATTCACTCCTGTACGAAGCATGTGACATCTGGTCTATACATTGCACTTAAAGTTCAGACAAGGCACAGTTCAAGTGTTCAACAGCCACAGTGACTAATGGCCACCATACTGGAGAAGGAAATTCTGCACAAAAATATCTGGCAAAGTGAAAAAGGTTGTTCTTTTTGCCTTTACAGAAAAAAATACCAGCAACTGCACAGCACATTAAGAAGGTTAATATCAAGAAACCAGATAAAATAGCACATTAATACCAGTGAAAGCGAAGATAAAGTCTTTTGGAAAGGTAATAAATTTTTCAGAATTAATAAAAAAAGGAAGAAAACAATTACCAATTACAATTTTTAATCGTATTCTCGGTCTTTGAAAACGATCATAGTAATCTTTAATACAAAACTGGAGCTCATGATATAAGAACTTATCTCCAAACTGCAGGTTCTACACATGGAGTAATGGTTTCCACAACCTTCCAGAAGGAAGTGATCATATCCTTAGGTAACTGAAAGACAGAACTCCAAGGCTAGACATAGAATGAATGTCATGGACAAAATGTCATTTCAGACGGAAGAAGACTGAATGTAACACAACCAGGAAGGTCCACAGCCTTTGAAATTAAATAAAACCCAGCGCAGTAGACAGTTTGATATCCAGCTTTCTGGAAAGCCAGAATTCTCTTTTAACCAACACATCTACAAAAATGTGCCACTCAACAACTAATTTGATAGTGATTACTCTGAGGCATAAATGGGCCAAATGTGAGTTTAGAATCATTTAATTTAATTTAAAAATATAATGATGTTCACTGTCATATTACAGTAGGTATTTGATTGTTTTCTCAACCTCTGAATCTGGTCATTGCTATTTATGATAATGTTTCACTAATCATAACAAAGGATTACTAGAACTCCCTCTTACCTACCCTGCCAAGCACCAGCATTTAATGTTTATTCAGTGTTTGATTTTCTATACAAATAGCTCCTGCATTTTATTTCTTATACTTCACCATCTGAACATTCCCATCACACACACACACACACACACACACACTTAAAAAATCTTTGTCGCAGGGCGCCTGGGTGACTTAGTGGGTTAAAGCCTCTGCCTTCCGCTCAGGTCATGATCTCAGGGTCCTGGGATGGAGCCCCATATCAGGCTCTCTGCTCTGTGGGGAGCCTGCTTCCTCCTCTCCCACTGCCTTCCTCTCTGCCTACTTATGATCTCTCTCTGTCAAATAAATAAATAAAATCTTTAAAATAAAAAAAATCTTTGCCATAAGAAAAGACTTTAAACACTGACCCATCACTGACATCCTCTCCCTAACTTGGGAGAGTTATTAGAACCAGGAGATTCTGTTTACAGGTACACTAGGTCAATGTCAGGATATTGGCAACTTTTATTCTATTTGCCACTAATAAGGGAAGGGGTAGTTTACTTTTGGTCATTACTTCTGCCATGGCCAGGAAAACTTAATAATGTTTCTTGCCACTTGAAAGTTTTTAAATTCTATTTTTCAACAGAAGAATTTCATGTATTTGAGCAAGTACTCTAATACTTAAAGGTAGTTCTTCTATTCCTGTGATTTCTCTACACAATAATGATTATAAAATTACAATCAGAGGCACCTGGGTGGCTCGGTAGGTTAATCCGCTGCCTTCAGCTCAGGTCATGATCTCAGGGTCCTGGGATCGAGTCCCGCATCGGGCTCTCTGCTCAACAGTGAGCCTGCTTCCTCCTCTCTCTCGCTCTCTCTGCCTGCCTCTCTGCCTACTTGTGATTTCTCTCTGTCAAATAAATAAATAAATAATCTTAAAAAAAAAATTACAATCAATTGTCATGTGTGCCCCACAGACTGAGTTTATACATATCCCTACATATAAATCATATTTTGTATATAACCTTTCTACTGATCCTATATTATCTTTCTTCAAGGAAATAGAAATAAAACTTCTCTTTTAAGGGAACAAATTTGATTTATGGCTTAAATGTGTAATTTATTTTCTTGGGCAGTCTGTAACTTTAAGTTAACTAATAATTATTTTAAGCATTCCTAAAAAGTAAGTTTAAAATATTTTTCTACGGGGGCATCTAGGTGATTCAGTTGGTTGAGTGCCCAACTCTTGGGCTCATGATCTCGAGGTCGTGGGATCAGGTTCCATGATGGGACCATGCTCAGCAGGGAGTCTGCTTTTCTCTCTCTCCCCCCACCCGCCTTAGCCCCTACCCCTGTTCACACTATCTCTTTCTCCCTCTAAAATAAATAAGTAAATCTTTAAAAAATCTTTCCATGACTATTTATAAAAATTGTTAATCATATTTTAATAATCTCAAATTGAGTCTGTTAAAGGTTTGTTTCTTTTTTTCACGGCTGTTAAACTGAACAAATTTCATGACTCAAAATTTATACTTCCCTTTTATATAAACCAGATCTTTTCAATTTTGATTTCAAATATGCAAATTTACTACAGGCATTTTTTTAAAGGATTTTATTTATCTATTTGATAGAGAGAGACCACAATTAGGCAGAGAGGCAGACGGGGAGGGAAGGAGGCTCCCCACAGAGCAGAGAGCCCGAGGCGGGGCCCCATTCCCGAACCCTGAGATCATGACTTGAGCCAAAGGCAGAGGCTCAACGCACTGAGCCATCCAGGCACCCCACTACAGACATTTTTAAAGGCTGTATGTAAAAGTTTTCTCATGTGGAATTACTTATGAAAGAATTAAGATATTTTTAGAGGAAAAATATAAGCTATCAATATTGAACAATTTATTTAAGTTTTATCCCTTTCCCACCCACATGCTTCTTTATTCATCTTTAATTTAGTCTCATATAAATTATAAGTGAACTTGCACAAACCTCTCCAAGTTCAGTTTAGTTCTTAGAATATTATTGATAACAGTTTCTATATGCCCTTGATTGAATGCATTTCCTTTCACTAAAAATGCAGATAGCACATATTCAAATGGTTATATTCTAGAACATTATAATATCAATTGCTTGTTTCTGGATTTTAAATTTATCTTGAGGTATATGTAGTATCTTCTTATCAAATTGACATGTAAATTTATTCTCATTTTGCTTTTTTCTAAGTGATCCATGAGAAATGAGCTGTATGTTTCCATGATTAATGTCAAAGATACCCTCTGAATTAATTTCTTTCTGTCATTTTCTCCAAAATGTTAATTAAACTGCTTCTTTCCCTTCTCAGATTGTGTTCTTTTTGCTATCATAAGAACTGATGAGATGATTTCCATGATTAAAAACAAAGTATTCTGTATTCTCAAGGTCCAGACCCATAGAATAAACTGAACTCAGTTTTCAAACTGAACTCCGTTTTCTTGGCCACTGGCATCTTAAGCTTTGAAGCTTTCTATTGAAATAGATCTTTTTCTAGTTTCAAATGCTAGGCCTGAATAAGTATAACTGATAGAGGAACAGATAATTATCTTGAGTCTTAGCAAAAGTATCAAGTCAACCAATTTCTTTGCTTTACTGCACAGTATATATGCATCGCTAAAGTGTGTATCTATGCATTTAGGTTTATATAATAACGACCTCATTTCTTTGTTCACATTACAGCTCTTTTTCATAGCATAAAGCACTCAAGCACCTGATAACAGTTATCAAAATCCCAACACGATTAATGAAATTTCATGTAGAAATTGTGTCTATATTACCCTAGAAATTTTATTTTTCTACTACTCCTTTACATTCCTCTTATTCAGTGCCTCCTCTTTCTTAATAATATACAAAGACAACTATGAAAAGAATTAATGTAAGAAGTACCTAGCTTGAAAAGCCAGTGACAGACACACTGTATTCCTCAACATCCAGTATATGGCTTGTAGTATTATGCAATAAATAATTATTGAATAACTTACATAAAAGATAGCCACAGCCTTTAGATTGAGAGAATCATGAGAACAGACATTGAGTATAGTAAGTGTATGGTGGGGAAGCACTTCTGGAATGACTCCTCCATAGCAAAGGAAAACAATAACAAAAATGATCAAAATCAACTTTTTCTCAAAAGCCTGGAAATGAACCAAAGGCTTGCAGGATTAAGAGAAAATGGCTGACTCTCAGTCAGAACTGAGAGTCAATTTTTTTTTTTTTTTTTGGCCCTATTCCCATCCACTTTTCTTCAGGTCAACTGAGAAGATACAGTCTCAAGAATAGAAAGGAAAAGAGGAATGAAATAAAATGAACAGAGTCTCAATGATCTGTGGGATATGGCAAGCATACCAACATCCTCATAGCAGGAGCCTGAGAAAAAGGAGAGAGGGCAGAAAGAATATTTGAAAAAATAATGGTTAAAAATTTCCAGAATTGACAAAAAGCTTTGATTTACATATCCAAGAAGGTCAGTGAGCCCCAACTAGAATAATATTAAAAAGTTCAATATCCAGACAGATCATAATCAGGCTGTCAGAAGCCAAATACAAAGAGAGACCTGAAAGCAGCAAGAAAAAAGTGACTCATCATGTAACAGGATCCTAAATAAGATTAACATCTCATCAGAAACAATGGAGACCAGAAGGCAGTGGGATGACATATTCAGTGTTGAAAAAAACTGTCAACTAAAAATTCTATATCCGGCAAACAACCTTCTAAAAACAAAAGGAGATAAACAAAAACCAAGAGAATCTAGTAGTCATGCTTTAAAAGAAATACTAAGGGAGTCCTTCAGGCTGAAATGAAAGGACATAAGACATTAACTCAAATCCACATGAAGAAATAAGGAGCACCAGCAAAGGTAAGTAAGTACATAGTTAAATATCAAAGTAGATAGATAACAAAAAAGAATTATAAATGTATTTTGATTATAACACTTTTCTTCAACCTGATTCAAAATATAACTGCATAAGCAACAATTATAAAACTGTCTTAATGAGGCTGATATGTGTAAAGGTGTAATTTGTATGACAATAATAGCACAAAGGCAGGAAAAAGGATAAGAGATATATGGAAGCAAAATTTCTTTATACAATTCAAATTAAGTTGGCATTATACTAAACAAGATTGTTTTAAGTTAAAATAAGTGTATTTTTTGAGGCACCCACTATAAAAATGACTAAAAGTATAGTAAAAACATTAAGAAATTAAAATGATTTATTAGCAAATATCTATTTCACACATAAGAGGGCAGTAATGGATTAATAGAACAAAAAAAGGCATTAAATGTAAATGAACAAAACATTCCAATCAAAAAGCAGAGAATGGTACATGGATTAATAATAAAAAATGATCCAACTATATACTGTCTATAAGGAATATATTTTAGGGTCAAAGACATGAAGAACGTTTGAATGTAAAAAAATAAGAAAAGATATAATATGCCAACAGTAACCAAAAGAGCTGGGTGGCTATGCTAACATCAGACAAAATAAACTTTAAGAGAAAAGTTGTTCTTAGAGCCAAAGAAGGACATTTTATAATGATAAAAGAGTCAATCCACCAAGAAGATATGCCAATTATAAACATACATGTATCTATCACTAGAACCCCAAACTACAAGCAAACATGAACAGAATTGAAGGGAGAAATGGACAATTCAGCAAGAATCTTTGAGATTTCAGTACTTCACATTCAATAATGGATAGAACTAGGCAGAAAATAAAAAGGGAAATGGAAAACTTGGACACTATAAAAGTTAGACCTAATAGGCATGTCCCTAACAATACATTCCACCAAAGAAAAGCAGAATAAACATATATGGATATGGAATATTCACCAGGACAGACTATATCTAGGCCATAAAATAAGCCTCAACAACTGTAAAAGGATTGAAATCATACATAGTAGTTTCTCTGATCACACTGGAATGGTATTGAAAAATTAATAAAGAAGGAAATTTACACATATGTGAAAATTAAATAATCCATTCCTAAATAACCAAGTATCAAAAATGAAATCACAAAGGAAATTAGAAAATGGTTCAAGATGAATGGAAATGATAAAACAACATAAACTTATGGGATGGAGATAAAGCAGTACTTAGGGAAAAATCATAGCCATAAAAGCCTATACTTAAAAAAAAGAAAGATCTCAAATCAATGACCTACCCATCCACTTAAAGAAAATGGAAAAAAGAACAAAATAAACTCAGAGCAAAAAGGGACACAACAGTAAGATTCAGAGTAGATATAAATGAAATAGAGGATTTCCCAAAGGGTAGAAAATTGGTGAAACCAAGTTGATTCTTTGAAAAGATCAATATAATTGATAAAGCTCTAGTTAGACTTATCAAGAAAATAAGAAGCCTCAAATTTCTAGGTCATCACTCCAGTCTTGCAGAAATAAAAAAGATTATAATGGAATACTAAAAACAGGTGTATGCCAATAAACTAGATGAAATGCACAAATCCTAGGCAACAAAACTACCAAGTAAACAGAAATTCTCATTAGATCCACAAGAGAATTAATTAGTAATTAAAAAAAAACAAGGAAATTGCAGATCACATGACTTCGTTAATGAATTGTATCAGACATTTAGAGAATTAATATCAATTCTTCACAAACTCTTAAAAAAAAAAAGAGAGGAGGAGGGAACACTTCCCAACTCATTCTACGAGGCCAGTATTACCTTTATCTCAAAGCAAGACATAGGTACCACAAGAAAACTACAAACTATAATCTCTTGTGAATATAAAAATACAATAATGACAAGAAAATACTAGCAAACTGAATCCAGCAACATATAAAAAGACCGTATATCATGACCAAGTGCAATTATGCCCAGGAATGCAAGATTGGTTTAACACCCAGATATCAATCAATATGTTACCATATTAATAGAATAAGGGAAAAAATCCACCTGATCATTTCAATATATGTAGGAAAAAAGCATTTGACATAACATAACACCCTTTCATAATAAATATGTTAAAGAAAAAAAGAAGACCAGAAGGGACTTTTAACAACCTAATAAAGGAGCATCTACAAAAAAAACCCACTACAGACATCATTAGGAAAACATCTTCCAATTAAGATCAGGAACACAACAAAGATGTCTGCTCTTGTCATTTCTATTTAGTTGTTTGACTGGAGGTTTCAGCCAGGCCAATTGGGGTGGGGGGGGGGAGGAAGAAGATGTGAAGGGCATCCAGATTGGAAAGGAAGAAATGAAGCTATCTCTATTTGTAGATGACATTATTTTGTACATAGAAAATCGTAAGTCAAAAATCAACCATATTTCTCTAAACTAGCAATAAACAATTCAAAAATTAATTTAGGGAGACAATCCCATTTATAATGACACCAAAAAACAAAACAAAACAAAACAAAAACAACCAGATGTAAATTAAAACAAAGCAGTGCAAAATGTATACAATGAAAATTATAAAACATAATTGAAAGAATTAAGGAAGACCTAGATAAGTGGAAAGACAGACTGTGTTCATGGGTTTGAAGATGTACTATTGCTAAGATGGTAATACTTCCTCAAATTGATTTACAGATGCAACACAATCCCCATAAACCTACCTCTCTTATATTTTTGGTAGAAATTTCAAACAGATCCTAAAATTCTTACGGAAACACAAGAAACCTAGAATAGCCAAAACAATCTTGAAAAATGAGAATAAAATTGGAGATTCAGACTTAGAAGTCTAAAACTTACTATGAAGCTACAGCAATTAAGACAGAAGCAGAGACATATAACTCAATGGAACAGAATTGAGAGTCTGGAAATAAACACATACATTTGTGGTCAATTAATTTTTTATAACACTCCTGAGACAATTCATTGGGGGAAAAGAACAGTCTTTTCAACAAATGGTTCTGGGACAACTAGATACCCACATGCAAAAGAATGAAGGTACATTCCAAAGAGAATTTAAAATCCATGGTCATACAAAAACATGCACATGGCTGGTCACAATAGCATAATTCCTAATAGACAAAATCCACCTAATATCCATTCCTAATAGAATGTCCATTCCTCATAGACAAAATCCACCTAAATGTCCATCAGCTGATTAGTGGATAAACAAAAGGAGGTAAATTTATTCAATAGAATACTATTCAGCCATAAAAACTGAAGTACAGGTGTAGACTATAGCACGAACAAACTGTGAAAATATTATGCTAAGTAGAAGAACCCAGAGACCACATACTGCATAGCTCCATGTATATGAAATGTCCAGAAGAGGCAAAGTGTTAAGGCATATTTGGACAAACTATAGCATAGCTCGTGCTAATGATGACAAAGGAAAGGGGAGGAAAAGATAGGTGGGGACAAGCTTTGAACACCATGATTACAAACTTTGATGATACTGTTCTAAAGAAAAACTGAACTGTTTTTAAAAATCAAAAGTGAGGGGCGCCTGGGTGGCTAAGTGGGTTAAGCTGCTGCCTTCGGCTCAGGTCATGATCTCAGGGTCCTGGGATCGAGCCCCGTATAGGGCTCTCTGCTCAGCAGGGAGCCTGCTTCCTCCTCTCTCTCTGCCTGCTTGTCATCTCTCTCTGTCAAATAAATAAATAAAATCTTTAAAAAAAAAATCAAAAGTGACAGGACTTAATCTATATTTTCAAAAATAATCACTCTGGGAGTAACATGGAGAAGCATGAAGACAATTCTTACAATTTGAAAATCTAAATCAGAGATAATTAGGGCCTGAGCGAGGGTGGCAGCAGGGTGGAGAAGAAAGGAATGAATTTGGAAATGTGGGTTTCCTTCTGTAGATTCCCACCAGTTCTATTTAATTGGTAAATCTGTCTGAGTGTAAGCACATTTAAATGAAACTATCATGTTACCAACACATCTGTTCATATTACATATATGACTGCACATAAACTATGAAGCCTATGAGATCGTGCTTGTGAACCAGGTATTTTGAGAATTCTCTGATCTTTTGCCTCTGGGCAGGAAATAATGTGCTAGTTCAGCTCTATCCAAGTTAGAAATAACCCAACATTTGTCAGCTCTCTTTCTCTTTTTAAATATGCCTAGAGCCATAACTACTGAATACTAGCCATGCAAAAAAATATCTTCAAACATGTCAAGAGCTTTACATTAACAAAAGACCTTCTATAACATAAGGCAAAACAAATTATAACTCAGCCCACATCCAATTCCACAAATTTGAGACAAATGAGATTTCACTATATACCATGATATATATAATATATATATTGGTAATATATATTATTGGTAAATATATTTATTGGTAAAGAAAGCAAAATTCTGTAATTGATTCTTCATTAGCAGATCAATACCAAACCTAAGATGTTAACTTTCAGAAAACTATAGATATACCCTAAAGGTGAACCATTTACTTTGTACCACATAAATGTTTGTTTGAAACACATTTTATGGCGAGTTTATTAAATGAAGTCAATTCGGCAAGAAATTTAAAACTTCTTCTAATTGCTGCTTTAGGGCTGTAGGGGACATTTGAATTCACATTTTATAACAGATTTGATTACTTTTGACAAATATTTTTGCATTGCTTTGGGTGCATCTTTTCTTGACAACGAACTAGTTTCCTTGGAAACGAAACTACTCAAAATTCAATATAAGCAGGAATATCCTTAGTCAACAGCTTCTTGGGCATTATAACAAACTAGGACAATTCACTTGACTGTCAGAAATAATATATTACCTTATAATTTATTAATATGTTAGAGAAAATATATAAGCTTGCTTCATTAACCCAAAATGAGCTATATTTATATAAAAATCAAATACTTAATAAAAAACTTTAAGAGGTATTAAGATTCCTTTACTGGTTTTCTAATTTTATACTTTCAAACAATAGCAAAAATAACAGGGATACTATCAAAGTCTTCAAACCGTTTTCACCCAGCAAGATTTTTCACTGCACCATCATTCTCTGTGATAACATTAAATGTAATGAGATTGGACATGTATAGCTAAGGCATGACCTCCGAAATATTACAGAGCTTCGGATGAATGCATAAATTTGACGGCTTCAGCATGTGCCCACTGGGATCAATGTGTCAAGGGCTGACCCTCCAGGATAATTACTGTAGTTCTGGGGTCCATGTAGAGCAAGTGAGTTCAATATTTAAAGTCCCACAGATTTCTCTTTTTTAAAAGATTTTATCTATTAATATGAGAAAGGGGGAGCACACATGGGCAGGGGGAGTAGCAGAGGGAGAGGGGAAAAGGGAGGGAGGGGGAAGGAACCTCAAGCTGACTCCACGCTGAGCACAGAGCGCCCAGGGGCTCAATCTCAGGGCCCTGAGATCATGACCTGAGCAGAAACCAAGAGTCCATGCTTAACTGACTGAGCCACCCGGATGCCCCTAAAGTCCCTCAAATTTCTACATGTGAAGAAAAATATTTCTTTACTAGTACCTTGGCTGGGACAATCAACTACTTATCTTTTATTGATGGTCATGGTGATATGGATTGACATTCGATTTTTTATTTTTATTTTTTAAGATTTATTTGATTTATTTATTATTTTAGAGAGAGAGAGAGTACAGGGGTGGGGAGACAGAGGGAAAGAGAGAGAGAGAGAATCTCAAACAGACTCCCACTGAGCACAGAGCCTGAAGCAGGGCTCAATCTCAGGATCCTGAGATCATGCCCTGAGGGGAAATTAAGAGTCAGATGCTCAATGGACTGAACCATCCAGGCGCCCCAGTTTTAAACTATGTGTTTTAAAGACTTGTTTTCAATTTTCTAGGTATTCTTAGATTACTATGAGATATAATTTACATTTCTTTGGGGACCTATCCACTGACTATAGAAACAGCTCTGGGGCTATCTGTAATGAATTAACCATATTCAATTCCAATCTGATCTCTCTCAATTCCAACTGCATAGTGAAATTATTATTTAGTGATTGGTTAAATTCAAAACATATTTTGCTATGAGAATCCCAACAGCCCTAGTGAAAACTCCAGATAGGTCTTCTAAAAATGCTGATCTGACCACATCACTCATGAACGGAAAGGCTCTCTGGCTTTCTTTTGCTCCTTCCCAGAGCCCCTTACAGCCAGGCTCTCACCCACCCCAGCTGCACCAGAGCCCCTCCCCCTCCCCAGTCACCTGCTTCACCCACTCTGCCACACTCCCCGGTCCCTCTGTGTGCCTTGCTTCCTCTTGCCTTCACACATGCTGTTCCCTTGGCTTGGGAAATACTCCTTTCTCTTCAACCAGTTGATGCCTATCCTTTCTTAGTCCTCATTTCAAGAATCCCCTCCCTGACCTCCCTGCACATGTCCCAACTCTGGACTGCACACTCTGACAGCACCAGGTTCACAGCCTTCCCATCACTCACAGTGACAGCTATGCATTTATTCGTGTATTGAATGGATGTCGGTGCCCCAGGCAGGAGAGCCTGATGTGAAACTAAAGGAAGACCAACCAAATGAGAAAAGCAAAGACCATTTATCCTGAGCTTGCTATAGAAAAAATGTCAGCCCTTGTCATTTGTGTTTTGGGAAAACTCCATGGCAGGCTGAAGAATGGGAAAGCTTTAGAGGGAATCTTTTCTCTGATGAAAAGGCAGCTTTGGAATTTAACATCTCCTTCTAGAGAGGTACTTTCCTCTAAGTGTAAACAAACTAAGATACTCTTCTGCTAATGGTTAAGCACTATCCAGATTCACTTTGTTTGAAAGAAGCAGGAAACAGAAACAAAGTAAAAGACATTGGGTCACTTAATAACTCTTAAAGGTTTGAATATGAACTCTGGGAGCTTGAAAGTATGGTTCAAACAAGTACATTCTTTTGATCTAAATGAGATGCTAAATTATTTTTTAAATCTAGTGATTGTTTAACTCTCTACTTCAGTCAATATTTGCAAGCTTTTGAATGGGTGACATCTCCTTTGAATGCATCCCATTTTCAATCACCTATGACTCATTAAAGAGTTTCTGGCCTCTGCATTTGTAGATCTGAATCAAGGCCTTACTTACTTAGTTCAAGTGTGGCACTAGCTATGTTTTTTTGAGCAAGTTACTTAACCTTTCTAAGCCACATCTTTAGAACTGGGTTAATCACTTGGGGCCCCAGGTTATTGTGGGGATTGCATAAAATTTAACAATTTGTGCAAGCACATGACAATGCCTGGCATGGAGGAGGCTTTCAGACAATATTTCCCCAACATGAAAACAGAATGTGGCCATCACTAAACACACGAATGCCTAAAAACGTTATTTGGAATGGAAAGTCTATCTAGCAATTCCTGTTTTTCTGTTTCCAATACACAATGTAGATAAACTTAGAACTAAAATACGGTGGCCCCAAAAAGCACTGGGCTCTCCTAATAGCTCTCTCTCAATCCCATTCTTTTATGTTTTTCTTTTTGTATGGTTGTGTCTCAAAATCAGCTTCTTTGAAATAGTTGGAATTCTGCCTATATCTCAAATAAAAGCAATATGCAGTTATTTGTTTAGCTGAGTCTAACATTTACTATTAAAACAACATTGAATATACCTTGGCATAATGCTGACAAACAAACCTGAACATAGTAAACCACTATTAGATATACATATTCATTCAACAAGTATTGCCCTGTTCAGCGCCAGACACCAGGGAATGTGACGGAAGCAGACAGAGAGACCCAGTGAGAGACTGAACAGCTGAACAGACATTGGCTAGAACAAATATAAAAATGGAAGTCTGGGGGCACCTGGGTGGCTAAGTGGGTTAAGCCACTGCCTTCGGCTCAGGTCATGATCTCAGGGTCCTGGGATCGAGTCCCACATCGGGCTTTCTGCTCAGCAGGGAGCCTGCTTCTCACACACTCTCTCTCTCTCTCTGCCTACCTTTCTGTCTATTTGTGATCTCTCTCTGTCAAATAAATAAATAAATAAATCTTTTAAAAAAAACAAAGAAACAAAAACAAAACGGAAGTCTGACCCCAAGCCCACAGCAACCTGCCCCAGAGACCAACCCCTTTTCTACAATAACCTGACCAGGCACCCAGCCTGCTGTACATCTGACGGAAGGGAAGTCAGACTGCTAGCCTTAGTAACACTTCTTTCCACGTATTTTCCACAATTTTTGGCTTGCAGTACAATACAGGTCCCTGGGAACCTCACCACTGAATCAGTTCACTCTATTAATTCATTTGTGAGATCTTGCTACACCAGTCTTCTTATAATACCCTGATAGTACCTTAAAATTTTAGACCTTATTGTCTTTGAAGGTACTGTTCCCATAGCACCTTAAAGAAAGAAAATTACCCTGTGTTCTCCAATTATAACTCAAAAGCCATAGGACTTCTTTCTAAACAACTTATGATTACAAATATGCTATGATCTATACAAACCAGTCACCCCTACGCTTATCTCAATACCACTACGATTCCTCAAGCCTCATCTCTGGATTTTAGGCCTTCCTAGGCTGGGCACATTTCCTCAAAACCCTGAAGAGTGGTGAATCATCAGCCTTTAAATATGGATTTGACTTTGGAAAATAGCCAAAATCAAATTAGCAAATAATATGTGTGATCAAGCTGGATAATTCCAGTTAGGCTAAAGGAATAAATATACAAAATAGTAATTGTCTAGGCAGTCTCAATTGAGGAGGCCCTCAGTTGTCTTGACCTTGGGAGGTCAACTCCAATGTTTACCACAGAAAAGGAGGACCTTCAAAATTATTTTGCTTTTCTATAACACGGCTGCAAGAAGCTAAAATTCTGCGGTGGTGATGGTTTCAAAAGAATCAGGGCTCGCTTAGATGACATGTATGTGTATGTATATTATACATATGTATATAGAATATGTGCTATATGCATGTGTATACATACACATTCACACACACATCATCATCATCAAATTTGTTTTTAAAAAATCAGATGCATTTTATTGTTGCTAGACCCTAAATTATTTCCCAATAATGAATTTATAATATAAGGAGGTTCCTTATTATTACTAGACAACTAAGAATATCATTTGTTAAGTTGCAAAAATGAATTTTGTCACCACAGTATTATTCGTAGTGACATAACCAGATGATCATTAAACCGTAGGGTGCTGTGTGAACTCCATGGTAGTATGAAACTCCATGGCATGATCTTCTGGTTTCCCCTGCAATTTTTTGTTGTTATTGAAATTTGTGGCTGTCATCTCGTCCAGGGTAATGAACAGCTTTGCATGTGACTCCGGCACAGCCTGGCTGCTCTTCTTTTCTGAAAGAACCACCCTGTCGGCTCCCTGGAGGGCCCACCTGTTAGACAGGAGGGGTTAAAAGCTGAGCATGGGGCTGGCTAGGCAGCCCAATGTGAGAGGCAGAAGTAGAAGAAAACAAAAGGCAGGGGACGGGTCTGTGGGGGCCGGCCCCTTTTAAGCCACCAATTAATCTTTCTTCCAGTGCTCTGGGTGGCTCAGAACCCCACAGTGGGCTGTCAACGAGAAATTAGGTACTATGTTTCTAAAAATCAGTTTTTTTTGTTTTGTTTTTTTTTTTTAAGATTTTTATCTATTTATTTGACAGAGATCACAAGTAGGCAGAGAGGCAGGCAGAGAGAGAGAGGAGGAAGCAGGCTCCCCGCCGAGCAGAGAGCCCGATATGGGGCCTGATCCCAGGACTCTGGGATCATGACCCGAGCCGAAGGCAGAGGCTTTAACCCCCTGAGCCATCCAGGCGCCCCTAAAAATCAGTTTTTAAGCCCAAATGTCTACAACCATTTTTATAGTCTGAAAAAAAAGTAAATCTGAAGATTCCTACCATGACGATGAGTTGTGGCTCTCTTAACCACTTTGGCAACAACCCCCTCCCCCTCACCAGCATCAGCTGAGCAGTTCTGAGGGATACTGGCCAAGCGGATTCCAACTTGGCCTTGTCACACTCCCTGGGAGAACCAGTGCCCCTCTCCCAGTGTCCAGCGATCCCTTGATCCATGCCAGGAAAGGAAAGCAGAGAAGGGGCTCCTCTTAGTTCAGCCCCACTGGGAAGTAACCATCTTAGTAAACACTCTTGATGTCCAATGCATTTTTGTCTCTACTTCCCACTTCCTTTTGTCACAAATGCAAGGTATGAACTGAGGTGACTCAAAGTTCCTTGGGAAAGGAGAATTCTTTTCAACTCCCTAACAATAATCCCTGGTAAAAAAAAAAAAAAAAATCTCTTTTTCCTAAGGCGGTTGCAGGGGCCCAGTACCAGGGGAGTGTAGATGGCTGAGAACTGAGTATTTCCCAGAAGCAACAGGATTGATGAACACAACACACTATGTGCCAAGCATACTCTGACTGAAGCAGGCAAACAGCAACTAAATGCTTCTTTCTTGGCCTACACACTTGCTTTTGAAATATGAACCGATTAAAGACATTTATACGGGAAGAAGCTTTTATGAGTCTCAATCCAGAAGAAGCTTTTCTGAGTCTGAAATAATGTCCTACTGAAATTTCTCATTAAGTTAGTGATGATGACCTCATTTTAACTTTGTTATTGCTCTTGTCGTTTTGGCCCTGTGGGGAAGAGCACTGGAAGTGAGTCAGAAGACCTTACTAGCTTTCTGATTTTAAGTCACTTGTTGCCTCTAAGCTTTTGTAAAACCTTAATCTATAAAACAGTGACAACAACTCACGAGGTATTAGGAAGATTAAGGTCACATAATACATGGGAGGCAGCCGGTTATAGTGCAAAGAATTTAAGCTTTAGAATTTAAACCACTTAAACTTACTGTGGGTGTGACCTTAAGTAAGTAACTTAACTTTCTGGGGGTGGAAAAGGGGATAATAATACCTACTATATGGGATTGCTGGGAAGTTTTGTAAAGACAAAATGGATGCAAGTGTCAGCTAGAGCCTGTTAGAGTTAGCAGACAATAACCACTAGTTCTATTTTAAAATACAAAACTTCATCAAATATAAAGTATTTTGAACATTCCCTGAAAATAATATAAGCGCAATAAGTAAATGAGCAAACTAGTCATCCTTTATATCTATGTGACACATCATGGAAAAAAGCAAAGAACCAGAAGGTGAAGGTACTGATCCCGGCATGCCCGCTAGTGAATAAGGTATTTTATTTTATTTATTTTTTATATAACTTTTTTTTTAAGATTCTATTTGTTTATTTGATAGAGAGAGAGAGAGAGCATAACCAAGAGGGAAAGTAGTGGGAGAGGGAGAAGCAGGCTCCCTGCTAAGCAGAGAGCCAGAGGCGGGACTCTGGGATCATGACCCAAGCTGAAGGCAGACACTTCACTGACTGAGCCACCTAGGCATCCCTGAACAAGATATTTTAAAGCCAACTCAAGATGCTATCACTGAAATCATGATTATTAAAAATGGGAAACAAACTCCAGTCTAGAAAGAAGTATCATATGTAGTAATGCAACTATAAGAACGAACAAACAAACATAAGACTTCCTGGGGGCATTCCCCCAACATGGAATCAACAATAATTAAATCAGAATTTTTAAGTCATTGCCTAGTGACATTAGCATTTTGAGTTTAATTTTAAACTGTGTAAGTCTTCTTTAGCTTTACTGAGGTATAACTGATACCCAAAATATTACCTACATTAAATGTACATATCTTGATGACTTTGGACATATGCATACACCTATGATACCATCACCACAACCAAAGTACTAAATACATCCTCGCATCAAAATAAATATGGATAACTCTTGTACAATATACTTTTCTTGAACTTCTGTTTTTATTTCTGAAATAACAGAAGTCAGTTCTCCTCAATTTATCCAGTTTTCCTGGAGACGATCTCCTGGAAGTGATGATAAGTACACCTCTAATGTTAATCCTAATTGCTGTTTTAAATTGTAAAATTGGCCCAATAATCAATTCTATCCCCTAAATTTTGAAGGATGTAAGTCCTGACATTAATCACACATACAAGTGAGCAGGAAAATAAAATGAGTTTCATGCAAATTTTACCCAGCCAAATCCTTGTCTCACTGGTATGCTGATACACTGGCCCTCCAGGGGAAGAAAAACAAAAAACAAAAGAAAACAAAACAAAAACTTTCATTTGCCAATTTCCAAGGTGGATATTCTCCCACCTTGGCTGATTCCAAACTACTAAAAATTTAATGACTGTATATTTAATGTGGGCCGGGGGCAAGCACACCACTACCACTTGCCATTTCAAATAAAAGGTGTTGCTAAATAGGGTACAAGTGTAGGAAAATATGAAAATATCAGTCAAATGTCAGGGGGCACCACAAAACCCTGCCATCTTCAAGTACTTCTGCCCACCAAAGTCAGCTGCTCTCCATCTCTGCCTCTTTTCCCATTACTGTGTGAATCTAGTTCATTGTTTCCCCATTCATCCATCTGTCCACCTTCACTCGTTTCTCTGGGTGTCCATCTTTGGCTTTGTTTCCTCTCCCTTTCTAAGCCTGCTGCTCTGGCCTTCTCTTCCTTTCCCAGTCTCTGCTCAAAGGGCTCCCCTCACTTTTTTGGACAACATCTATTACACAATGTTTATAGAGTCATACTTTGAGTATCTTTTCAGGTCTCTCCTGGCCTCCCAAGATTGAAAACTTAACTTAGAACAGAGACCTAAGTTTTATTACTTACATAAACTATCTGATAACTAGTTTCTTTTTAATTATCCTGTTCTGCCTCTCCCAGCATTTTTCATTGATAGAGCTCCAAGTAGTATTGGGGGCTCCAAATAATTTAAAGCTTGAATCTAATTGTTTATTTAACATTCAGTCTGTGCTTTGATCATTTTGCTGTAAAAGGAAATCAGATTGCTACTTCCGCCACGGACTATTTTTATTGTATCCTTTTATTTCCCAAAAAAGCAGTAGTCAACTACGGTCAGCACGGATTTTAGGGCAATTTGAGTTACATACCACCTAAAAGTGGTACAGCAAGACTAGGGATCACTTCTTTCCTTGGCTATATGTTGACACTTATAAAGATAATAATATTGTCCAAATAGATACTATTTCCATGGTTATAATATGTTGTTTCTTGGAATTCTTGAATGGCAAACCTAATAATATCTTGATTTTCTACAAAATACCATACCATCTGCTACAGATTTTAATAACAATGACTCCCTATATTTTTATGTGGTTTTGAACCAAAAAGAGTGTATGTGTGTAGAATCATATTTCATTTACATGTTAAGCTATCACATTTCACATATGTTAAACATTACATACTATATAGGATTATTATTTTATTTTTTTTAAGATTTTATTTATTTATTTGACAGACAGAGATCACAAGTAGGCAGAGAGGCAGGCAGAAAGAGAGGAGGAAGCAGGATCCCCGCTGAGCAGAGAGCCTGATGCGGGGTTCGATCCCAGGAACCTAAGATCATGACCTGAGCCGAAGGCAGAGGCTTAACCCATTGAGCCACCCAGGCGCCCCTAGGATTATAATTTTAATGAATAAGTTAGTTTTGAATGTCATTTTGGTATAGCTCCTTAGGGAGGTAAAGAAAAAAAAAAAGTGTTATCCCTTCCCTTAAAGAACTTCTAGTGTTGCTGAGGAAATGCAGCTTCTATGCATAAAAGAACTAGAGAAATGAAATATACATTGAAAGTACAAAATTGTGTATACAGAAAGAATCTTAAGATAGAGTGACCTGTAGCCTGGAATGGCAGAGAAAGGAGGGTTTCATGGAGATGGAAAGCCTCGTGAAGGAGTTCACTGTGCCATTTACTTTTACTTAATAGAAGTCCAATAATTTACTGAACCTGAGAGAATGAAAGAGAGGCCAGAGGCCATCAACATTATCTTTTGCAGCCTTCTCATCTTTTGAAGGAGAAAGCCAAGTCCCAGAAAAGTTCAGTGGCTTGCCTAAGGCCGGGCCCATAGGGACAGGATGGCTCAGAGAGGTAGAGGAGGGCTCTGTGCACTGAGGAGCAAGAGCCAAGGTAGTGGGCAATGGGCAACGGTTCACTCCTGCCCCCGGAGGCTTATGCTAGAACCATAGGATGGTGAGTCTGTCTGCTCAGCGGTTATAGGACTAAGAGCTTCCTGGCAAGAGGCAGAGAATCCCAAGATCCAAACGCAGTGGCAAGAACTCCAGAGCCTGTTTCTGATTGGGGAAGGGAAATGAAAATACTGAGGACCTCTTTGGTTAAGGACCAAAGAGGCACTGGCATTTCTTGGCACAGACATTTTTTCATTTAAACAAACATATAATCTTGGAGGCTTTTGTGGTATGTGTTCTTATGCAACTTACACACAATGATCTTTGTGAAGCCATGTATTTGGTGGCACTAATCAGGAAGGTCCTGGTGTGTCTTCTATAAATGCCAGGGTAATAATGAAAAGAGGTGATATCTACTTAATTTTTACTGAGTACCATGAGAAGCACAGTAGAAAGCTACCTCGTTTAATACTAAAAACCAACCCAGGGTGTTAGATACTATTTTTTCTTTTCACCCTGCAGATGAGGAAACCGAAGTGTAGAGGAGTTAAGGAAAAGGTGCCCAAGTCCATGTAGCTAGGAAGTGGCAGGTTTGAGACTTGAAAGAAGTTTTTTTGACTCCAGAGCCAATGATCTCTGTCATCCATTTTGGAAAGTAAACCCCTGTGGGCAGAATTTATGTCTTACATTTTACAACTCATATCCCATACTCCCTGAAGAAAGAAGGTCCTATACGTGACTCAGCAGTCATCAGTGCAGGTGCCTATGGAAGGAGAACCCTTTCAACTGTTCAGCTGGCTTTTTGGTCTTTAGTTCTAGCAAATGCATTTTCAACTTTAAAAGTGACTTTAGAAAGACACAAATATCTCACTTCAGGTAAGGAGTGACGAGGGAATTGATTTAGAAACACAGAGAATCTCAAAAACATTAAGGTTTTAAAAGAAAATTCCAGAAATAACTCTTGGCCAACCATGTATTTCTGAAGTGTGAAAATGTAACTCATGGCTAGATCTTTTGAATAAAATCTGTGAAAATCAAAGGACATAATCTGGTAGGATTTCTTCTGCCATTAGAACTATACTGAGATGCAGACAATTCTGGTGGAAATGTTTCACTCTTCCAAAAAGCAGCAGCTGGCCTCTGGTATAAAAAGCAAATTGGTGAATAAAATTCACACTCTTCAAAATGTGTGAACATTGGTGATTTTTTTTTTTTTCGGCACTGCTTTCTTCTATAGCTAAACTAGGGAGGCAAACATAGTCTTTTAAAAATTCCTTTTTTATATTTAAAATTCTGTCATTTTTCTTGGTAAAATGTTGTATTTACAGTGCGGCATAGTCAAGGTTGGTATGCATGTGTGTACACACACATGTCCACACACAGATACACTGCCCTTCTAGCTTCAAAACAAGCTACAAGTCCAAAAAATGACCTTTGACTCAGTTAAATAAAGATCTAATTTTATCACAAAATTCTGAAATTATGCCTGAGAACCATTTACATATTGCTGCATAAAGTAAATCCTTTACTGGCAAAATGCTTCTGAACTTAGTCTCTAATAATGCATATATTATTGCCCTAAATTTAAAATTGAGGTAACTCTACTAAGCAAGATTTATATAACACAAATAACTTTCCTTTTCCTTAAATTTATGAGATTAGATTCGGGCACCAAAGTTAATTTCATAAAACTCAGTACTCTACCAGCCCTTTAGTTCATCTAAATGACAATATTTAAATCACTACATCTATTGGACTGAGAGTATCTTCAGAAAAGTGATTATCTAGAAGGGATTTCCATCTATTGGAGTCTATAGGATTTTTTAGATGAGACGTCCCCCAATATCCTTTAACAACTTTTACTAGTTGTTTTTTTTTTAAGTTTTATTTTTTTTTAAATTCATTTGAGAGGGAGGGGAAGCAGCAGAGGGAGAGGGAGAGAGTGAATCCCAAGCAGACTCCACACTGAGTTTGGAGCTCAGGGCTCAGCTCAACCCCACAACCTCGCTAAAATCATCACCTGATCATGACCTGATCATGACCTGAGCTGAAATCAAGAGTCTGCTGCTCAACCAACTGAGCAACCCAGGTGCCCCAACTTTTTCTAGTGTTCAATGAGATAGTCTCGGATGTAAACTGAACATGTACACCATTGTTTATTAGTTTGACTTTTGCTATGAACATCCAAACACCCACTTAAGAAAAAAAATAAATAGGGGCGCCTGTGTGGCTCAGAGGGTTAAGCCGCTGCCTTCGGCTCAGGTCATGATCCCAGGGTCCTGGGATCGAGTCCCGCATCGGGCTCTCTGCTCGGCAGGGAGCCTGTTTCCCTCTCTCTCTCTCTGCCTGCCTCTCCATCTACTTGTGATTTCTCTCTGTCAAATAAATAAATAAAATCTTTAAAAATAAATAGATAAATAAATAAATAAACTTCAGTTTATTATTATTATTCAGTTTATTTATTATGGGCGCTTCAGTCAGTTGAATATCTGCCTTTGGCTCAGGTGATGATCTCTGGGTTCTGGAATCAGGCCCCACATAGGGCTCCCTATTCCGTGGGGAGCCTGCTTCCCCCTCTCCCTCAACTGTTACCCCCAGCCATGCTCCTCTCTCTCGAATAAATAAGTAAAATCTTAAAAAAATAAACTTTATTTTAGAACAGATTGAGAGTTATAGAAAATAATGCAAAGATAATTCCTATATGCCCCTCTTCCAGTTCCCCCATTATTAATATTCTATATTATGTCTTAGAGTATTACAATGAATACACCAAACTTTTTTAACTAAAGTACAGACTTTATTCTAATTTTCTTAGTTTCTACCTTATCCACTTTTTCTTCTCTAAGTTCTCTACATGATGCCACATTATATTTAGTCATTATGTCACTCAAAGCCTTCTCTTGGATATGGCAGTTAATTCGATTTTCCTTGTTTTGATGACCTTGACAGTTTTAAGGAATACTAGCCGATATTTGTAGAATATCCCTCAATTAGGATTTGCCTGATGTTGATCTTGTGTTTAGACTGGGGAATGGGTTTTGGGGGGAGGAAGACCATAGCAGTTGAGTTCTTACCACATTATATTAAGAGTATATACTATCAACATGACTTACCACTGTGGATGTTGACCTTGATCACCTGGCTGAAGTAGTGCCTGTCAGGTTTCTTAACCATAAAGTTAATCTTTTATTCTTCTTTCCATACTGTCCTCTTTAAAAGGAAGTTACTATTTGCAGCTCACACTTAAGGACTGGGGAGTTATGCTCCATTTTCTTGAGAGCAGAATATCCCCATAAGTTTTTTTAGAATCCTTCTGCATGAAAGATTTGTTTCTTCCTCTACGATTAATTTACTTATTCAGTCAATTACTTATATCAGTGTAGAATCATGTATATTTACTTTCTATGTTTGGTTATAATCCAATACTACTCTATTTAATGTATTGTTCAAATTGTTACAATTTGGCCATTGGGAGCTCTTTCAGTTGGCTTCCTTGTCCCTCTGACATTGTGGATTTGTTTTGTGTTTAAAGTGTCATCACTTTCTGGCACTACAAGATGCTCCAAATTCATCTGTGTATATTCTGTTCCAGTCTTAGAATCAGCCATTTCTCTAAGAAGCCCTGGTTCCTTTTATTGGACAATGGTATTAAATCCAAGATTGGGCAGTAGATATACTCATTATTACTAGGCTGTTGTTGTTTCTAAGGCTTCTTAACTAAAAGATCAAGGAAATACATGTGTGCATAGTATCCCCCATAAATATACATATCTATAAATATTTCTGTATGTATTATCTGTATCTATATTAAGCTCAACGTGAGTTATACTGATGTCTCTAACTCTAATCCATAAGTCCTTGGGTCATTTTAGCCTTCTACCCTTGCTTATCTGTAAAATTCCAAGCCAATAGTGAGAGACCTGGCTCTCACCATCTGCCATCCATTCACCTAATTGTTTGATTCCACTACATATGTATAGCTGTATCAGAATTCTTTTTTTTTTAATAAAGAGTTTATTTATTTATTTGACAGAGATCACAAGTAGGCAGAGAGGCAGGCGGGCGGAGGGGGGAAGCAGGCTCCCTGCTGAGCTGAGAGCCTTATGTGGGGCTCGAACCCAGGACCCTGGGATCGTGACCTGAGCTGAAGGCAGAGACTTACCCTACTGAGCCACCCAGGCACCCCCCGTATCAGAATTCTTAACCAGTACTCCAATAGGCAACAATTTTATCAACTACAGGACAGTGTTTATGCACTATTTCTTTTGCCTTCAGTCTTACAGACTCCCTCATTCTTCAAGTCACTGAGGTCAGCACCTTTCCCCCACTCCCTGCAGTGAGGTTGTTCCACACATTTGTAATACAGTTAGATTGTTCTGTCATATCCATTGTCCTTTAAAAAGAAAAGGAAGATAAATATATCAAGCTGTTTTATTTTATCCTATAAGCCAGTAACTTTAAATTTTACTGAATTTGAAATAGGATTTATTTTATTCTAGGTTCCCAGGTTTTTGAACACTGTTTAATCTCTCCAGCCATTAAGTTTATTCATGGTGCTTATCTCTCTCTTTCTCTCTCTCTCTCTCGCTCGCTCTCTCTTTCTCTCTCTCTCTCTCTCTCTCACACACACATACACACACATATACCGTAACTAAACCTAGTTAATATAATAAATCTTTTATAAATCTACACATTAGAGCATTTCACATTTTAGATTCTAGTGAGATAAACTGCATCTTTAAGAAAAGAATTCTTGTGATTGAGTTCTAGCTTCAGAGCATTGTGCAGGGAATGCGGGGGTGGGGGGTTGGAGGTAGGGAAAGGGTGGTGGGGTTATGGACATTGGGGAGGGTATGTGCTATGGTGAGTGCTATGAAGTGTATAAACCTGGTGATTCACAGACCTGTACCCCTGGGGCTAATAATACATTAATTAAAAAAAATAAAAAATAAAAATAAATGAAAAGCTGAAAAAAAAAAAAAAGAATTCTGCATTAGAAAGAATGTAAGAATATAAACACACTCTCTGAGAGATGGCTCCATCTATAAGGATTTTCCTGATTTTCTCTCCCTACTTTAAAAATTTAGAGCAGGGGAAACGCCTTGGCTACTCTGTTCTCTTCACTGCTGGAACACATTGAGTTGAAGACTGGACAGAGAAGGGCTGTGAACAAAATGCAAAGCCAGAGCTTTGCTTCAGGGGCTCAGGTCTGTACCCCCATAAGGGATGGTGACATACAAAATAAACAAGGGCCACACAGCGAGCACATCTGGAACTTTGTCCAGTCTTATATACTTACTGAAGACAGTCATCTATGTGACTGTGTCACAGGCTATTTTCAACATACCCAAATTTTCCAAACATAAGTGTTCAATTATGTGTGTCTACCTATGTCTCACATAATAAAGTATGCCTAAAATCACTTTCATATTTCATTTTTTAAAAATTGTAACCTGATTTAAAGAAAGGATATTTGTTTATTAACTTGGTTGGGAAACCAGTGGCCAGAGTTGTAACCACTACCACCTAGCCTTAGAAAGTCACAATTACCCATCCTTAGCGAACAGTCTCTACTTTCCATCAAAAATACTATCCATTGTTCAATATATGCACTTAGCTTTATCAAGAACTGATAAAGGTCGGGTGGCTCCCAGAAACCCCTCTAGAAGAATGGAAAGAAAATGTTCAAATAACAATGTTGTGATTAGGGCTTACTGAGTTCTGGTGAGAAAACATCCAAACACATTTAATGTATTTAATATTCAATTATTGAGATTAGTTATTTACTTTCTTCCATAAAAGCATATATTTATTAACTCATACTAAATTTGCAGTCAATTTAAAATTTGGATGGAGATGGGGCGCCTGGGTGGCTCAGTCAGTTGAGCACCCGACTCTTGATTTCGGCTCAGGTCATGATCTCAGGGGTCCTGGGATCCTGCCTTGTGTCGGGCCCTGCCCTCAGCACAGAGTCTGCTTGGGATTCTCTCTCCCTCTGCCCCTCCTCCCCCTCTGTAAAATAAGTAAACAAAATCTTTCCTAAAAAATTCAGATGGAGTAATATAGCCATGCTTAATATTTAGGTAGTTAAATTTGTTTTACATCCCTTTTCACTATAGAGCAGTTGAAAGGTCAAAAGGAGGGTCCTAAGAAATGGTGAAGGGAAAGATGGTTGTGCTGAAAGCCAAAGTTCAATGCCATAATGAATTGGAGAATGGAGGCTTCCAAGAAACTTCCTAAAGAAATGTGATTAGTGGAAACTCTGATGCATATAAGCATATGGAAATCATTTGGTTAGTGTTTGACATATCTCAGAAACATGTGGATAGGTACACAGTAAACCAGGCAAATTTTTAAAAATGAAACCATTAATAACTCCAAATAAGAAAAGGAAATTGTGTAAGCAATGAAACAGTGACACTATACTTCTTGACTCAGGAATAAAATGTAAATGCTGACCCCTGACTTAATAAAGTTTGTGATGTGGATGACTCAGAGGGAGGGAGGGAAATAAAGAGAAATATAATGAAAATAAATCTGCACTTATCAAAAAAGTAAAAAAAAATGTCAAAACTTGATAAATGAAGAAGTAGCAGAATAAACACCTTTTTAAAAGAAGTATGGAGGTAAATACCCAAAATAGCTTATTTATTTATTTATTTATTTATTTATTTGACAGAGAGAGATCACAAGTAGGCAGAGAGGCAGGCAAAGAGAGAGAGGGAAGCAGGTTCCCTGCTGAGCAGAGAGCCCGATGCGGGACTCGATCCCAGGACCCTGAGATCATTACCTGAGCCGAAGGCAGCGGCTTAAACCACTGAGCCACCCAGGTGCCCCCAAAATAGCTTTTTAAAAAAAACTCTGTTGTACCACATTTGGACAAAAAGGTGAGGAGATGTTTGTTTTGCAATAAATCTTTTAGCACCAGTTGATTTCTAAGTACAGGTATTTATTACTTTGTCACAAATAAAAATAGATATATCCCTTATAGTTAAATTAAACTGGCTTCAGAGGCAGGAATAATATTCAGCTTCTTAAACTGAATAGGTAGAGACCATCTTTTTTCAGAATTGTATTTTGGAAATTTTCAAACATACAGTAGAGTTGAAAAAATTTTTACAGTGAATAACTGTATACCCCACCCTCTGATTCTTCCACTGGCATTTGGTCCTACTTGTCTCATGAATATCTATCCATCTATCCATTGCTCTACCTGTCCAAAATCCATCTTCTTTTTTGATGCATTTCAAAGTAAGCTTCAGACATCAGTAGACTTCCTCTTGGCACTTCAGCATATATATGTATTTTTTAAATTTGTAATTTAACAATTAAACTAATGAACAAAATAGAGGTTAACGAGAATGCAGTAAGGTACCAATCTTCTCCATCATAATCTGACTTTGCATATTTCAGCTTTAAACTTTTTCCCATCCAATAAGTATTCCTCAGAGTCAAATGCAATCCTCAATAAAGGAGCCCAGTATATGTATATTAAAGTAAATTGAAATTTCAACTGTCTGAGCACAGTTTAGTTAATTCATGGCCCAATTCTAGGAGAGATTACTAGCTCCCATTTTGCAGTGTGGCATTTTTAAACAAATCCTAAGTTTATAATTAAATAATAAGGTTCCTCAAGTGTTATCACAACAACCTAGATATTGATTTAGTAAAAGAAGTTAGCAGAAGTGGCTGGGATGAATATTTACTTACTTTTCTTATATTTCCCTCCTTCCCTAGTAAGCTTGCAATAGCAAACACACAATTTTTTGTGGCCTAACATTTAGTTAGAAAAATGTGACTAATTTGAATGTCACAATGCAAACTGCTGAAGTAATTTTAATGGCACTTTACGTTCTCTAATCATTCAATAATGTCTAAATTAATGCAAATTATAACATACACAGCCAAAAAGCGCCTGAACAGTGATAATTTTATGAATATGGCTTAACAGACAATGCTAAATCTAGCACATCCCTTAAAATAATTCCATGACTTTGTGGCATTGCCCAGATCCATAAATCGCATCTTCTAGGAAGCCAAAAAGTAAACCAGTAGTTAGAAATTTCATTAACCCTTTTTCTGAAATCTGATGGCTCTGCCAGCAGAGAGCATATGAGGGATAAGCGATGGCAAAGAAAATTAAGTGGGACACCCTACAAAGTGCCTGCATCAAATCTTTTAACAGAAATCCAAGACTCACAGCCCTCAGGGGAGTGTGTGATGACCCCATTCCTTTCAAATTAATGATTTTTCATTTTCTATTTTTAGTAACTCCTGACTTAAAATAGAACATAACTAACTTCAGGGAGAAAGACTAGGACTAATGAAACCAGACCAACAGAATGAAATTGAAACTTGAAACTCCAAACCCATAAACATGTCATAAAAAGGCCAGCAGTGGTGGTAAAGCGAGAATCAAGTTTAGGTGCAGAAAAATCAGCTCTCAGAATGAGAAGGCAATTGCATCTGCCCACCGGCATTTTGCATGGGCAGCTAAACTCCATGCCTCACTGCTAAACTCACACATTTCTCTGGCTAAATATTCCATGGTAGCTGAGCTAGAGCCAACTGTTATATTCAGCACTGGGTAGGGGCTAAAACTGGAAACCATGAACCAGGGAAGAAGCATTTATTGACAAAGCTCTTGAGAATATTTTACATTTTAGTCCAAGAAACAACTAAAAAGATTAAAACATTCTTTTTCTTTTGCTTCAGGAATCAACAACTATTATATATCTCAATATATACTTGAAGACAGTATTATTCTACTTTACATAGAGTCATTCTCTTTCTATTTCCCTCTGCATGGTTACGGCATGTAGATTACATTTCGACTTTCTGACTCCGAATATTCCCCTGTGGATAAAGACTGCATATTCTCAGTCTTGTCTTTCCCTCACAGAAGTGAAGTTCTGAGCCTGTAAGAGCCACTTGACAGAATGTTTCATTCAACTCCAAAAGAATTTCCAGGTATTTGTAGACTCTGTGTGTAGAGCTGCGTGTTCTTGGTAAGTCCATTTCTCTCTTTCTTTGTCTGTGATGGCCAAGAGCCCTCACAGTGTTCAAGTTTACAACTTTATTATCAGGCTTTTGTAAGCAAGGGGTCATGGCACCTGTGAGCAATCACTTCGAAGTTCTCAGAACTCTATCCTCTGTCCCCTGCCATGGAAATAGCCCTGGCTTTGTCGGTCTATTTAGCAAGGTCATCAGGCTGTAAGTCGAGGGGGCTGGGAGCGGATTCACATATTACTTCCTACCCATATTTATTTACTCACTCTCCTCCTCTTACCCCATTCTGTTTCTCCCCTCTCCCTTTAAACTTTATCTCATAGCTTCCATGCACTTTGCATCTTACTCTCCTCCACACTTTCCAAAGACAACAGTGAGCCCAAGAAAATGTAACAAAGCACTGGCAAGAAAGGAAGCCATCATGTCTGCACTGGCTGATTGTAAGATGCTGGGCTGAAGAGACTGAATTATTTGATTGATTTGTGCTGTACCTGACCATTTGGGGCAAGTGTCACAGCTTAAGAAACATGACCATATTCTGATTATTTTCCAAGAATTCGCCAATCTATGCCCAAACGTTAATGACCCGATAGAGCAGATGCATATTTGAAAGTATCTAGCAAACTTTCAGGAGACATTTAATGCTCTGTGAGAATCTGATTGTTGCTAGATCCCTTCCATTAAAGTATTATTTTCTAAAATAAACTTTCCAATTCTTTGTCCATCCTACTTTCCAGTGCTCCTTTCCCCTAACGCAGATCCCTGACTGTCCCATGTGCTCTAAAAGAAGTCTTTGCCAATTATTATCTAAAAAATCAAATCAAAATTCAAATTTTTTTACCTTCATCATCTATTGCCCTTGTATATTATTTTTTGTATACCAGATTTTATCTCCTGAAAATTTTATCTTAAGCTAAAGATGCTTTAAAAGATCTGCTAAATTATTCAGTTTTATAATCGAATTTTCTTTAAGATCATATTTGTGGTTTTTAAAAAGTGCTTTTCAAAAAATGTATAAGCTATTACCTTAAAGAAGTTGGTCATGTAAAGATAGCAAACGCGGCAGTAACTGTTGAGTTGTCATGATGAAAATAAAGAATAAGTGCTCTAATATACTATGCTTGATTTAAAAATCATTTAATAAAAATGGGACTTAACTACCAGTGGAGAGCTGGTAAATGCTTAACAACTGATTTTCCAGGTAGGGGTGTGTGGGTGAAGGGTCTTGATTTATGGTCACTGCTGATCTCTGTAATACAAATACTCCCACCATGAAAGCTATGGCCAATTTCAAACTATCAAAATTGTTTAGCAACTAGCTCAGAAAATCCTTGAAATTTTAAGAATCAGCTCTAGCAAGCTGTACTATATAACTGGGGCCTATTGTGTTGAAAGCATTCAACTTTCACTGTATCACAGAATAAAATTTTACTGCATGTCTGGTGTCATCATTAGACTCTTTTAGCCCATTAGCAGGTCTTCCTTAATGATAACTTTTAAATAATTGAATCTGGGAAGTTGAGAAAAGTAGGATTTCTTGGTCAACCTGAAATATCTTCCTATACTAAAAAAGCTACTTTAGAGCACACAAGTTAAATAATCACATCATCGAATAGAAGTCTCAACACAGGCATAGCATATGAATCCGACCGTTCGCGTTTGGAAGTGAAATTCTTCATGGACTTGAACAGCAACAATGATGGAGCAGAAATTAAATCCAAAAGTGAAAATCAGGGAGAGTTTATTTTAATTTTAATACTCTTTCTAAACCACTGAGTAATGACAAACCTATCTCTGAAAATGTCAAAATCATAATTTTGTTCTCAACATTTAAGAATCCCAATGCCAATTCCTTTATCTGCCATAAAATCTACACATTCAAACAGTCTTGACATGTGAGGATTAGACCCCATTATTTCATTTGTCTTTTAAATGTGCTTTCCCTTTATATCCAAGGATTAAGTTAATCCCTTCCTCCATTATGCATGAGGTTTGAGTTTTCCTTCAAATTATGGGATTTGCACTGGTGCACACCATCTTGACCAGTGTCCCTTGCGATTAAACCAATTCAGTTCATTTCTACATTTACTGAGTATCTTCTGCCTGTTAAGAACTATATCAGGTTCTGAGACTGAAGGATGATGGAGGACAGATCATCTGCTGTCTGGAAGTCTAGTGAACCAGGTGAGCCCGTCAGAGTGAGAAATGCCAATGGGATCATATTAAAAACCACAAAACGTTAAGCCTCCAGATTTCGCCTGTGAGCACGGTGATATTTCACGAGTCATTCACAACAATCATAACTCAGCTAACTCGGGCTGATGCTACAGAGGCAGAAACACATTTGCCTCCACCCAAAACATGACCTGTGTTTAATGAGAAAGCACCAGTTGTTTCCTTTCATATCATTTGCTACAAAATAAATAAATAGATACTTCAGAAATTTAGAAAATGGGGGAAAATAATATTCTGACCTTATACACTAATCCTTCTAGCTCATGTTTGCATAATCTTTAAGGATTCATTTTTTGCCTATCTGGTTATCAGGGTCTCCAGAGACTCCTCAGTTCTCCAACACATCAGAATGAAAAGCCCCAGTGATTCCTCAATTACCAAACCTCACCAATCACCCCACTTGAATAACGAACCTCAGATCACTTCGAACCTCAGATCACTTTGCTGCTCAACCGAGGTCACAGATTCAGGTAACAAAAGACTATTTCCCTTTATGGACAAGTAAATGTCTTTTTCTTTAACAACACATATGTACATTCGTCTCACCAGACTCTTGTCAGTTAAGTCATAAAAGCCTCTGTATAGTCTATTAATCTCCATTCCTAATCTCAAGTGCAGGCTTATTTGTTAATAATTATGACAATTTTTTGACATTCACTGCTCTTTTCATTCTGCTCATTCATTCACCAAATCTCATCCTGCCCATGTTTTTTTTTCCTCTGAAATTACTCAGATGTGAGCAAAAGAAAGACAGCTTGCTTTATAGAAGTGAAAAATCAAAGTAACGTCAAGAATGAACACTAAGGTACTGTTCACCTTCATCTTTAGACGAAAAGTACAATGCCCTCTTTTTCTCAATAGCAGCTTTCTGAATTTCAATACTTTCCTTATTATAGTGATAGCGATCTAGAGAGCTATGTTTACAGATTAATTAAAAAAAAAAAAAAAGACCCTTAGGAGGGAATTAATCTGTTCAAAAAAGGACCCTATCTTACATAAGAGGAAAATACCTTTAATGAAAGTTCCACTACCTCCAAAGAATTAAAGTTTGCTATTCTCAGGGAGCTTGTGTCTCCTAGGTGAATCAGAATACAATTTCACCTGCTATTCCTTTCCTATCACCTTAAAGGTAGCCCGTACAATTGTTATTAATTTTGTAGTATCACTCTACCACTCATAGCCTTTTAAAATGCTTTCTTTTATTGAATGTCCTTGTTTGATCTGACAACAGAACTACCCTTCTCTTTGAAAGCCATCACTACCAGCAGGGAAAAAAAAATCATCATCATCCTACAGACAGTCAAGGATGAATTCACTTTAGAAGGGCAAAGTAGTTGGGGATGACATTTGGGAAAGAAAAGCTTTTATTTTTGGGTCATTCATCAAGTCCAGATAGTAAAAATAGAACTCAAAAACTTGAGTATCAATGATAGAGAAAGTGCCAGCCTCAAAATGATTATTCATTCCTTCACTAAAAATCCAATGAACCTCACCTAAGACTGTAGGTGAGAGAAGAGGAATGGGAATTTAAATAGGACACGGTTTTCACTCTTAAGGGGTATATGGTTTCCTAGAAAGACAGGCATGTAAACAAACACTGAAATAAAAGGAGAGAAGTTTAAGAGATACATGCAAAGTGCTGTGGGATTTAAAATACAAAAGAATTGAAGCCCCACCTAAAAGATGCAAAAGCAACTGTCCTCCTGGCTCAGAATTGAGCCAGGTTCCATCGAACAGGTATGGAACAGGTATGATATGGAACTGGTTGGAACTGGTATGGTATGGAACTGGTTACATATCCTTATGTGATGAACAGGTAAATTACATCCCAGAGACGCCACAGGATCTAAACTGTGGGTGGAAGGGGCTTCCTTGACACCCTAGTCAAACCACAGCCCACTCCCCAGACCCCATTCAGTACTTGAATCTGCTGTCCGTCTTCTGCTAAGTAGTCACCTAGCTTGAGTTCTGTGACTGAGCATATTCAAGGACATCAGCTGGCTCTGAGGCAGTCACAACCTTTGGAAAATTCCATTTGTTTTATATTCACCTAAAACCTCTTTTCTCTTGGTTTCTATCAACTGACATCAGTTATTTCCTCGAACTTCTGTTAGAGAGAACATTCCAATGACCCAAGACACATACCTAAGTAAACCAGGATCAAAAGGAGTGCTGTATTTTGGGCTACTTGGTCTCCTCACTTATAATGAAATGCCATGCATATTTATTGAGTGCCTACTATATTAAAAGGTATTAGAAGGACTGTGTGAGGTACTAAAAAGCTACTCAAGTAACAGAAAGGCTTAGGCTCAACAAATTCAGTCTGATAGAGAATAAATATCTGTAATGAGAGGCAGAAAAGGATCATCATCACCGAGAAGAATAAGAAAGATAGAATTAAGGTTCAGCAGACAGAGAGATCACATTCCACTTAGCAAACCTAGAAAAAGCTATGGAGAGGATGAAATAAAAAACCAACTCAAAGAATCAACCAACAGTTATTCACCAGGTGGTAAACATGTGGCAGGTACTGTTTGCTGTGGGCAAGCGGGTGGGGAGGCTGAGGTTGTAGCAGAATACCAAACACTCAAAGTCTTTATTTTCAAGGAGCTTAGATTCTTTTCTTTTTTTTTAAACTTTTTTTTTTTTAAAGATTTTATTTATTTATTTGACAGAGACAGATCACAAGTAGGCAGAGAGGCAGGCAGAGAGAGAGGAGGAAGCAGGCTCCCTGCCGAGCAGAGAGCCCGATGCGGGACTCGATCCCAGGACCCTGAGATCATGACCTGAGCCGAAGGCAGCAGCTTAACCCACTGAGCCACCCACGCGCCCAAGGAGCTTAGATTCTTGATGAGGAAGACAGATCACAAACAAGGAAACGTATGTCACAGAACGATAACGGTAAAGAGGATCGTGTTGTTGGGCAGAGGCAGGCTTCTATTTTAAGTAAGAGAAAGGCCTCTCTGTTAAGGGGGTCTTTAACTCAGACCTTCAGGCAGCAAACTAGACTAGGTTTCACCTGGAAGAACTGAGAAGAAAAATTATACAGAGAGGCATAAAGCAAGGAGACCACATAATCAAAAAAAAAAAAAAAAAAAAGGCATGTGCTACCATTTGGTATAATGCAGGAGAAATGTGAGAGTCACGGAAGATAAGTATAGAAAGAGAGAATTGGGGAGCAATTCTCCATGACATTTTTAGCCATCTGTTTAGTCATAAACTATCTTTCCAAAAATACTCATAGAGCAAAATAGTCATGGAAGAGATAGGTGATGTCTTTGCTTCTGATCGGCATATCTCTCCCCTTCTGGAGCAAGAATTTGGTAGCAGCCCTATTCTAAGATTGGGGGTTTTCTAATCCTGTGATTTCTCAGCAGTGACACAACGCCACTGCACGCACAGCCTTCTCCTGGGCCACTCCACATCACCTCCACTGAACTGGTGGGGAAACCAATGAGAACACGAAGCTCATGTTGCCCGCTGTGATGGGAATAACAGAGCCCTCTGCCTGTGACTCAGGAGATGCTCGCCTTCAGCCCGCCTCTATGAAGCTGCTGCAGGCTACCTTGTTAGCCTGTAAAGTAAAATCTCAGAACCTCAAAGCATAGCTGAGTCTTTATTATACTGAGAGTTGAGGAACATTCATCCGACCTGGGAGAGGGCAAGGGGAGAGCAGTGATGGGCTTTCAGCAGAGCAGTGTTTGGTAAGATGAAATTACCAGGGTTGTTTAGGATAACCTAGAGAAAATGACAATGAGGACTGTGAAGGGCCATAATTTCTGGGTAATGCACTTTGATGCTTGATCTCAATTAATCCTTACAATAGACTGTATATTTATTTAGTCAATCATTCAACATGTAATTATTGAGTACCTACTATCTCCTGAGAATTCTTTGGGCATTGAGCTATAACCAGAAACAAAATCATAGGCAAGATATCTGTGTCTGTGGACTCACATTCTAGGGGTGAATATAGACAGACAAGCGACCAACCAAAGAGTTGAGAGAATGTCCAGAAGTCATAAATATTATAAAGCAAAATAAAGTGACATGAAGGCACAAAGTGACGGGAATGCTATTTGAGATAGGAGAGTCACAGAAAACCTCTCAGAGGAGGTGGCCATGAGAAGAGACCTGAAAAAAAAAATGAGATACCTACTATCATTATGTCTATTTGAGAGCTGCAGACACTGAAGCTAGGAAAGGCACTATTAAATCCTTACTAATGAGTAATGGGGTGGGGATACGAACCCAGGAATCTGGATGCAGCCCCAGCATTTCTACTGCCACACTATTCTCCCTGGTGTGGGGACCAGGTGAGACGCTACTCATCCCTGTAAGAGTAATAAAGGCCAGAGCTATGGGAAATGCAGTAGAAATTATGAAAAGGGGCAGGTATGAGAGACAGATTTCACAAAACTGGCCACTAGGGCTACTTGAAAGGCAAATACAGAGAGAGGTTTGAGAGGAATTGAAGCCTTTGAGCTTGAGTGGCCGGGAGAACAACCATTACCAGACATAGAGGTTCGAGGAGGAAAGGCCAGGCTAGAGATAGGAAAATGGAGAAATAATGATTCAATTTCTGGCATACCAAGCTTGATGCACTAGCAGAATAGGTTTTGAAATTTTACCTCAGATTTGAGGTGTCACAGACTTTGCTCTCTACTGCTAATTTTATCACTTCAAACTCTAGCTGCATCCCGGGCATGGGACCCTATTAGAAAACCAGCAGAAGCAAATTAGCTGCCCCATGCTGGTTGTTCCTAATCAGCCTCCTCCCTTTCTTTTAACAAACTGAGGTATGAGCTCAGTGCCTATTTTTTGCTAGCATTTTCATTTTTCTTTCCCTTTGGAACTGAATAATAATAAGGGAGAAAAACACAATTTTCTCAGCACTTCACTGGTTCCTAAAAACACCAATATACTCGTGTTTGATTTCTCTCCTCTACTTCTATATGTCTAACAAACTCAGACACCACACTGTCATAAATCCTTGTCACATGTTATCCCTTTGGGTAAGCTGTAGGACTATTTCACTTGAGTCTAATTTTGGTAAAGCTTGCCAGGTCACACTGGGGTTGAAGTTGGGTAGGTGGTATTTCATGTCTATTTAAAACAGTTCTGGTTTATCACAGAATCTTAAAAATAGGGAATATCATAAATACAAGAAGGTATAAGCTTTCTTAAATTAATGTTGAGTAGGTAATAAAGTTATGTCATTCAAACATCAAAGTATACTAAAAATGTATAATACAAGTGTGTGTGTGTGTGTATATATATATACACACACATATATATATACTTACATATGTGTGTATATATGTATGCTTATGTGTGTATATATCCACCCTTTTTTTTTTAAGATTTTATTTATTTCTTTGACAGAAATCACACGTAGGCAGAGGCAAGCAGAGATGGGGAAGCAAGCTCCCTGCTGAGCAGAGAGCCAGGTGTGGGGCTTGATCCCAGGACATTGAGATCATGACCTGAGCCAAAGGCAGAGGCTTTAAACGATTGAGCCACCAGGAGCCCCTATATCTTCCCTTTTTACATAAATGGCAGCATACTTTTCAAACCTTCAGGATCAAAAATACTACTTTATAACCACTTCCACGAATTCACGCCTAAATAGTGTGTGCATGCGCGCGCACACACACACACACACACACAAATATGTACATGTGAAATATGGTCAAATTTAAAATTTTAATATTGTTTTAAAATAGTTCTCTCTTAGAGGGGAGTGGGGTTATGGACATTGGGGAGAGTATGTGCTATGGTGAGTGCTGTGAAGTGTGTAAACCTGGCAATTCACAGACCTGTACCCCTGGGGATAAAAATACATTACATGTTTATTAAAAAATTAATTTTAAAAAGTTGTTTAGAGAGATGGTATTAAAATACATGAAATAAGATCAGAATGTGTAAAATAAACACACAAATTGTGATAACAGAAAAAATAGTTCTCTCTTATTATCTTTTATCACCATCACCACCATTATTATTACTCTGTATACTACTATTGGTGTGTTTGCCAAATGAATCTATCTTCTCCTGCAACATGAATCAGGACCATGGACAGCAACACAACCCTTCCCTCCCTTTTCCCAACACTTCAAAAAGATTTATCCTTTCACAGGAGTGACTTCACTCAATCTCCACTTTCCTTTAAAAACAAAACAAGACAGGCACCTGGGTGGCTCAGTGGGTTAAGCCTCTGTCTTGGGCTCAGGTCATGGTCCCAGGGTCCTGGGATAAAGCCCCACCCACATCAGGCTCTCTGCTTGGCAGGAAGCCTGCTTCCCCTCTCTCTCTGCCTGCCTCTCTGCCTACTTGTGATCTCTGTCTGTCAAATAAATAAAATATTTTTTTAAAAAAAGACAAAAAGACCTGCATAAATAGGTAAGGTTAAATAAGTTCCAGAGGGGTGAATCCTGAATATTAGCAATTGCTTACTTACATGTATGTACACTATATCCATTTATTTATGTTTATAAACCATACACATTGGAAATGAACATGACTTAAGGCAGGCCTCAATTATTCAATCAGGTTGGTAAGTAAGGTGTAAAATTTCCACTGTAAAGCCCCTGGTATAGGGAAAACGAGCCACAACATTTCCTGCTTTATTAAATCTTTGCTCAGGCCTTGCTTTATGTGAGGCACCCATGAAAAATTATTTGTACTTTTACCCCATATAGAGTTCAGATGAGGACCAGATTGAATTTCTTCAATATTACTATATTGGATTTATGGAATGAACTATAGCCATATTCTTTATTTAGACAGCATGGGTTTTCGTTTGCAGAATAAAACACGAGGGAAAAGGGGATTTCAAAGTTCTGTATTCAGGCTGAGTTTATCTTTCTTCCTATGACCATTTGGCTTTGAGAAGAACTTAGAGAGTCAGCCAGTCATGAATATCTGTCTGCAAAAAGTATAACCTTGTGATAAAGGCTACATAGAATGTGAAGATGCATGGCATGCCTTCTGCCCTCCAAATGTTTACAGATTGGGGGAGGGGGTAAAACAAGCTGTATATAAATAGTCACTTCATTTTGTCCTTGTACGTAGACATATCCTAAGCAGAAGCAATAAATGCCAATACAAAAGGACAATTCTTAAGTGCCAGAAAGCCTTCAGAGGAGAGAGGAAACCTGTGGGCTGGCCGGCTGGTGGTACTGAGAGAGTTAATAGAACAGATGGGATTTGAACTAGGTTTTTAAAAAAGAGTAGAATTTATACAAGTACACATGGGGTAGAGGTATTTCTGTGGAGGGCCATAAAGTCCAATTTCCACTCAGTGGACATAGTCAAATTTCTTGCAAAACTGGCCACAAATGTCACAAATATCTGAGCTGGGACAGAATTCTAGGAGCTCAAGAGACCGAGAATGTAAACTTCTCCCACAGTAACCAAGGGCAGGGCTGTGTGAGAAGCAAGGATGAGTTTTAGTAAGAGCTAAAAGCTAGAGACCAGCGCCAAAGGCAGTGTCGGGACCCAGGGCTGAGAGAAGGGTAAAACCAGAAAACAAATTAACAAATGTGATGCGAATATCTGAAATTAGTCTGGAGTGAGGCTTGAATCGAGGAAGGGTGAAGCAATTCTAGATGTAGACTGAGAACAAGGTGAGGATGTTAGAGGTCCATGGGTATAAGCAGCAAATAAAATGGGATGATGGCAGGGGCGCCTGCTGGCTCAGTGGGTTAAGCCGCTGCCTTCGGCTCGGGTCACGATCTCGGGGTCCTGGGATCGAGTCCCGCATTGGGCTCTCTGCTCGGCAGGGAGCCTGCTTCCCTCTCTCTCTCTCTCTCTCTCTCTCTGCCTGCCTCTATGTCTGCTTGTGATTTCTCTCTGTCAAATAAATAAATAAAATCTTTTAAAAAAAAAATGGGATGATGGCAGCCAGGAGAAACTTAAGCAGTATATAAAGTTGGGCCCATAGCTTGGTACTTAAGTGGCTATTTGGAGAAAAAACAGCAGCAAGAATCATATCAAGGCCTTGAGCCTTAGAAGAATGAAGGTCTTACTGATAGGAAAGGCCACTGAGAGAACTTGACTGAGCCTTTGATTTTATTTATGTTGAATCTGAACCCCAGGCCAACATTTATTTCAGTCTATCAATGATACGGGGTTTGAACTCCCTAAATAGTATCAGTCTCCTTTATTTTTCTCAGAAACAGATTACTAAGGATTAGGAAATCTAGGAGATTTCTCAATTAGTGCCTATGGCAATAATGGTAATATTTGATTAATTCCATTACTTTTCTTAAAAAAAATTAGAATTATTAGAACGATCTCTCCAAATCAAATGGTAAATCACATTTTGCAAAACCCATCATTAAAATCCATCAGTCATGGTGGTATGGCCATACAACCTCATTTGCTAACAAGAAACCAAATAAAACTAGGGGCTACACCCCAGAATGATGCCACTGTATGCTTGGGGTCATTTCTATAAAAATATTCTTTAAATCAGATGAAGATAAAAACTAGGAACATTCTTTCCTTCTAATTCCCTATGGTCCTGCTCCACTTATCCACTTACTCATCCATTCTCCCTTCACATAGTAACACAAATACACACTTTACTGCTGCACAGAGAAATCTTGGTTTTAGAAACTTGGCATTTAAGTAATACCTTTCTCCCAAAAAGCCAAAAGCAGTATATAAGCCAGTATTCTGTGAAACCATCACAGTGGGCCTGGAAATAAAATCAAGGTCTTCGTCGTTCCAGGAAACTGTTTTCCAGTAGATCCTGGTGGCCAGCGACCAGCTTCAGGGGAAAGAAATATAAACACAAAAGATAAACCCTCGTTTTTACTTATGGGATTTAACTCCAGAACATGGAGAGCTTGAACAGAAGTAGGGAAGGAGAACTGAAGGAGAGCTCTGACAGTGTAATCCTTAACTCCATCACCATACGTGGTAGTTGTACAGATGGACGGCAAGTAGTTGGAACAAGGAGGAAACTCTTGCTTCAATTGCGCTGACCCAGTATTCCCTGGTTTTCAGAATACCCCACAGTCTAAAGAAGTACTCCATATTAGTACATAAGGTTTTCTGCAGTGAAGAGGACCTAATTTTAAAATTCCACCTAGAGGTATCAGAGCAATATTCAATTCACATGAGGTACATAATGTGTTTCTGGTGAATTCCAGCATTTTAATAAAAAAATGCTTATTAATCAACCATTGATTAATTACTTTGCATCAGGTTACTCTGACATGGCCTTACAGGTGATTGCCTTTTAAAAACAAACTTCCTGGGAGCCTGGGTGACTCAGTCATTAAGTGTCTGCCTTTGGCTCAGGTCATGATCCCAAGGTCCTGGGATGGAGCCCCGCATTGGGCTCCCTGTTCAGCAGAAAGCCTGCTTCTCCCTCTGCCCCTGCTTGTGTTCCCCCTCTCGCTTTGTCTCTGTCAAATAAATAAATAAAATCTTTAAAAGATAAAAATAAACTTCCCACTTTCAGTGGTGCGATGACCAGAAGGCATATTTTCTTCCTGTTTTACCAACCTTATTTATCAGAGCAGTTAATCACTGAGCTCTCCTTGAGTATGCAAATACAGACTTCTGGATGGTCATCCAACATAAACACTCCATATTTTACTTGGTAGGATGGTAATCAAAGAAATATGTAGCTGGGGCCATAGCTCAGATAGCCAAGAGTGCAGGAAGGAAAATATATAGAGCATTTCCTTTGAGTCCAGCAAATACCAGGATACAATGACTGCAAGGACTGGCAAAAATGGTCCACAGGCTAGAAGAGGAAGTAATCATTAATCAGCTGTGATGAATCCAGCACCTGCTTAGAAACCGGGTGCAAAACTACAAAACCAAGAAAAAGCACGTGGAGATGGTCATGGTGGTAGGGTTGAGGGAGGGCATATAGGGCCAGGAAGCTGGTTAGAAGTCTTAAAACTGAGGCCACCAACACCCAGCAACAGCAAACTAGTTCCACGGTGACTTTCTTGAATTGAGAACTGAAATTTCTCTTCATCTATGGCTAGTTGCAAGATCCAATCTTAACATAAGTCCTAGCACATTAAAAAAAAAAGAAGAAGTATCCTGTTACATGTGTCTTTTTGTTATAATAAGAAGCATCTAAATACAAATGTTTACTCTCTTTTCTGAAATTAGGTTAAACAGCTAGTTGTCCACACCATGCATTCTGATGACTGAGAAAGCACTTAAAGTATAACCAAAATATTTTAAAGTCCCAATTCTCCACAAATTTCAAGTTGGATTCTTTTGTTTGTTGGTTTTGGTTTTGTTCTTGTTATTGTTGTTAGCTACTGTCTCTCCAACTCTCCTTCCATCTAAAAAGTGACTGACAAATAATCTTAGTAGGTATACCAGTCCGCAGAACTCTTGATAAGAGTAATATTATATCTGGAAGAACTGGCAGAGACAATTTCTAGTTTAAATGCCACAACACAGATAGAAGTGAAGAGACGATGTGTGAGGGTTTGGCTCAGTTTAGTGCTTGACAGGAAGCCCAACACATCAATATTCCAAACAACCAAACATTTAATATAGTAGCCTAGCATCTACTCAAAACTAAATGGCAGCCAGAGAATTTTTTTTGGCACTAAATCATACCATAGTAAATTTCAAAGTCCCCCATCAATGTGTCATCTTTCATAAAATACCATTTAAATCACCACAATGCCTTAGAAACCCAAAAGTCCTATTTTCCAGACTTTTCATCTATTAAGCAGCCCTCCGAGAACTCTGTCTAAATTTGGAATGCTTCTGTCAGGTACAATTCTGTTCAAGTCCTGGTTGATTCACACTTCAGTTGATCTCCCCGTCATCTTAAAATGTCATTCTTGTCTGGAAACACCCCAGTTCTTTCAACCTCACTTATTTGTATGGTGGTCTTGATGTTTAAGAAACACTGTACTTAATTCTAAGAACCCAAGGGGTCACAGAATTGCTTTTAAACTTCACTCATCAATGATCTACATAGAAAGATTCAGACAACCCTTAATCATGTCCCCTTCCCCAAGCCTTCCTATCGCTTGGATGTTGACTTGGATGTTGTCACCTGGGTGTTGACTGGCGTCCAGTGGAATGTAGGTACCCATAGTGGGGTCAAGGACTTGCTGTCTTGTTTGTTGCCCTTCTGTCAATGCTGAGAATAGTACCCAATGAATCACTGCTAAATGACTCCCTAAGTGGATCATCTCTGGACTCATAGAGGAAGAGTCAGGGTTCATGAGCAAACACAAAGCCAGGAAAGAACAATACAGGGAAGCGTGAGGAAGCCCCATCCATGCTGGAATGAGAGGGGCATGGGCGCTGGGTCCTGACAGTTGGAAGTTTCAACTATTACTTAATATGTCCCTTTGAAAGTTAAACCTATTGGTTGATTGTTAAAATGGAAATAATAACACTTTGCAGCAGAGCTTCTGTGAGAATTAGAGGTAATTACATAAAGTGCCTGCCTGAGGCACAAAGACACCCAAATAATAGCCTGTGAGGATGATGCTGTTGACGGTGACTAATGGCAAATGCACACTCTGATGGCTCAGATTAAAAAGCAACAGAGAAGAGAACTGGCCACAGCTAGGAGTCCATGTGGAAACTTCTTTGAGACGAGCCTTGGTCTACCTTAAATGAAAGTTGAAGATACAAACTGTTGTCCAAATTTGACATTCCAATTTCCCAATATGTTCACTCTGACAGCTCCTAATATCAAAAATCAATAACCTTGACCCAACTGTTACCTACACACTTAATGAGTACATTTCCTCAGATGACCACAAACAATGCAAGGTCTTCATTCATGCGTTTGTTTGCTGATGTCTGCATCTGATGTCCTTTGGTTGCCTGTCTGTAACAATGCTGCCAATAGTGTTGTAAGAACAGGGCCCATGTCTGTTTAATTTGACTTGCCTGGAGCCAATACGGCACCTCCTGCATGTGGAAACAAAATGATTTTGATATTGATCATGATTTCCATCATCTAAGCTAAGCTAAAAATTATTAACTTTTAACAGAGAGGTCCTCCAGTGTCACGAGGATACCACAAAGGACATTTAGATTTGACTTTTAGATACCTTGGGAGGTTCTGGGTGACACCTTCTCAGGCTGGAGGTTCAGTGCCCCCAGACATCCCAGGGATGTTACAAAGGGTAGAAAAGAAAGGAGAAACCAAAGGGGATTCAGAATTGTCTTCCCTCCAAATGACTTCTCTGCCTCATGAGGAAGTTAGATCACCAGATTATGGCTTTAGTTAGGCTCTGGCCATTTTCGAAATATATGAAAGAAAAATTATGCAGTTGCTCTGCTTCCCAGCAACATCAAGGCCCTGAGACTCTTATTTTTGGAGAAGTTGTGGCATAAGTCACTCGGGAAAGGGGCAAGGAGGTCTAAGAAGAGTATAGGTATGCCCAATATTTCAGAAGTTGCGAGGCCTGCCAACGTGCCCACCTTGCTAAATGGGAGTTAGGGAAATGGTCAGTAATAAGGGGATTAGTTTCATAGGAAGAAGGGCACAGCCCTTTTGAAAAAAATGTGGAAGGAGCTGAAGAGAACTGTTTTCTTATTGGACAATAATATCTGGTGTATTTTCAGAGTATCTAGTGAAGAATCCCACCTTTAAAAAAAAAAAAGATTTTACTTACTTATTTGACAGAGAGATACAGCAAGAGAGGGAACACAAACGGGAGAGTGGGAGAGGGAGAAGCAGGCTTCCTGCTGAGCAGGGAGCCAGATAACGGGCTCGATCCTAGGATCCTGGAATCATGACCTGAGCCGAAGGCAGACGCCTAACAACTGATCCACCCAGGCACCCCTAAGATAATCAATATCTTAAGAAAGTTTGATGAGTAAGATAATAAGATTGCAATAAAGATTTTCCTATTAGGTGAGCATTCCTTTGCTTCCTTCCTTCCCTCATTTCTCCCTCCCTCCCTTCCCACCTACCTGCCTGCCTACCTTCCTTCCTTCCTTTCTTTTTTTTTTTTCCCCTTCCTTTCTTTTTTAAAAGGCATCTGAATTACAGGCTTATTCATTAACACAGACCCAGCATCCACACTGGCACATAAAATACAAGCTGTAAATCTTTATTGCATCAATACATGAAATGATTAGTGGATGTTGTTGGAAGAAATCCCCAGAAAGAGTTTCATAAATCCATTAAACAGATGATTACATTTTTAAAACATGACTTACAGGGCAGGTTTTGGTGCTTTGACAGCTGTAATTAATCTGTAATAATCTAGTAAAATGAAAAGTAATAAAAGTATGCCAAACACTTCTCACAAAAAAAAGTAAGAGGATGTCAAGAAGAGCCCCGCATCATTTCATGAATACTATCCATATATCACATTTCCGCTGTAACAAGACTAGCTAGAGGCATTCACTGGGTTTAGCAAATAAGGTAAAATAATGCAGCCACTCATCTGAAAACCTACAAAGCTTTAAGCATCATTGAATATATCGCAACGAAGCAAGGGGCTAGAGGGAAACATGTATAGCAAATTATTCATCATAAATTTGCTCTTGCGCAATACTACTGCCACTAGGCTGCAGATAAGACAAAGGTCCACTGAACTTTATAAGAAGGCAGAAAACAGCAAAGGAAAAGGCTAACTTCGTCCTTACTCTGGACAAGGAATAACAGCGTCTATTGTACAAAAAAAAAACAAAGAAAAAATGAAAGAAAGAAAAAGAAAAGGAATGAAATTCCAATCATGAGAATTTTATTTTCTGTATTTTCTTTATTTTTTAAGATTTTTTTTTAATTTATTTAAGAGAGAGAGGAAGAGAGAAGCAGATTAAGCACACACCCAAGTTACAGTTCTTCCCATCTGGGCATTCTGGACCAGAATGGACCCAGAATACTAGAATACTAGAATCCACAGCTGTAGTTGCCTTGCCAATCACTGGGAACAACATTACTTTCCTGCACTGTAAAACAGGAATAAATGGCACTACTTTCCCAAACACATCTTGTCATAATAAGAAATGAGATACTGTACTAGCCTTTGAAGTAACCACTAGTACATTCCTCTCTGAATGAGCTCCGCATGGCTCAAATAAATCAGGCACCTACACTTTCTTCCATCATAAATTGGGAGGTCTGGAAAGCATCTGTGCTGGTAAAAGGCTTTTCTTTTTTCTCTTCTTTCTCTTCCCTCCTTCGGTCCCTCCTTTCCTTCCTTCCCTTCTGGACTTTTCTTTCTTTCTTTCTTTCTTTCTTTCTTTCTCTTTTTCCTTCCTTCATAACCTCTTTCTTTCATTCCTTCTTTCCCTTTCCCCTCCCTTCCTTCTTCCCCCCTTCCTTTCATCCTTTCTTTCTTTTTTGCATAATTCAGCAAGTAAGGCTAATAGCTTTGAAAAATATGGGTCTTGGTACCATACCACAGCTCCACCTCCTACAGGGCAGCCAAAATACCAGAGCTCTGTCTTTCCATCAGATTTCCAATCTGCTTCTCTTAGGCTGTCCCTTCTGCCCTAGGAGATGACAACATGAAACATTCCCAGCTACCTCATCCAAAACCACTCTGCTAAATGAGAAGAGCTCCATCCCCCAACCTCGCTCCCCAAAATCAGTTTTGTTCTTCAGTCAGAGGCAGGGATGCTGGGCATATGCTTTGGTGGAAAACAAAAGGTTACCAGTCTGAACATTAAGGAGCACAGAACTACTTACATAAAAAATGTTCATATTTTTAAAGTGTAAAAAGAAAAAAAAATTAGATATTCAGAAGAACATAATTAGAAAATATAACCAAATTGATGAACATTTAAAAAATCCACAATACCAAGTTTGGAGTCCAGCATTTTATATTGTGATTCTTGAAAATTTACGGTATAAAAAAGCACAGCCAAAGATGATAAGCCTATAAAAGCATATTGTTCCTATTATTTTGGCAACAGATGACCTGGTTTGTTTCATGCTGGGCAACAAAGATGAATTTCTCTATGTCTAGTTAAAACGCTTTTGACACTGCACATCATTTTGGCTGGCTCCACTGTCTTGGTCTCAAGTTATAAATAAGAGGCCATGTAAATCAATCCTAAACTCTTTAAACAAAACCACAATAAATAAAAAGAACTGCTTGGTATTCAATGAATATAATCCACTCTAAGTAAATCTTCAATTCAGCTTTGAATGACTTATATGTAACCCTTGTATAATACAGTTTTTACAGGCCAAAAATCAAATCCTTAGGTTTTTGGGTTTTTTTAATTCTGCTCTTAAGCTTTTTCTTTGTCTGAATCTTGGCAGAGCAGTCTTTTATACAAACTTTCATAATGCTTTTACAAAGAAAACTCCAATATTTAACAAACAGTTAACTTGATCAACAAAGAAAGCTTTTAAAACACTTCTCATGACAGGGCCTAAGACACAATAATTCAAATTAAATGTGTTCTTGACAATAACCTTCTGGACTACTTTTTTTAAAGATGCAGGGAAAAATCCATAATTCATATCACTAGTTTCAAAACAGGGTATTTCAAATCCTCTTTCTTAGAGCATGAGTAACGGAAGATATGAAGTTACATGGTCTTTCAAACACACTAAGCTCGTTTGGATGAACTAAAAACTTCAGGATTATGTGAAGATAAGATAGAACCAAGGGAAAAAGTAATAATAAAATGCATGCTACTATTTCCAAAGATAGCAATCAAATAAAAGTGTAGATTTCATCTGACTTACATCAAAAAATATAGTATCATTTTAGGGTAGTTTAGTCAACTACAGCAGTCAAGTCTCAATTTAGGGTAGTCTAAAGCACTTTCCAGTGTACATGACATCATAATAACATCCTCTTACTCACATGAGATACTTAGCATTAATCTCCATTCATCAGAAGAAACTGAGGTACTATAAGAATTGAGGAATGATGGAGAAAGAAATCAAGCACAAAGTTTCATTGAAAAAGTAGGGTCCAGAAAATCATTCTTGTAAAAGGTTATTTTGAAGCCTAATTAAAATGGAGGGAAAAGCTCCCAGGGATTTTGATTCTTTTAAAATACAATCCTCTTCCTGGGCCCAAATGATATTAGATTGACCTCAAATTAAGCTATCTAACTCAGCCAATATGCAACAGAAATAAAGACAAGAAAGGAAGAAGCCAAGAATGCTATTCAACGCTCTTTCTTCAATGAGAACATGACTTAATATGTTAAAATGTATTTTGGTTATCACCAAGTTATTAGGTCATGTGAAAGCCACAGAGTTTGCTTCTGAGGTGACACTGAGTCACTGAGAAAGTAATAGGAAATGACTCTTGCTCCAAGATGGCCGTACCTCCCCTTCCCACTTTCACTGGCACCACTGCTTTCCCTGTCCCCTTCCCCTGAAACACCTTTCCCTTCCTCTCCACCCATCAACTCCGACCCCCTTCAGAAAAATAGGTCCAGCCTCCTGTCCCTCAACCAGCCTCCTGTTCCCACCATGATCTTCCATTCACTCAGGCTGTGTCACCACTTCAAAGTGTCTGTTGATGTTGCCTCAGGATTACCATCCAGCTGTCTTCTTGTTCCCTCTCTACCACTCTCAGAAAAGTCACAGTATTTAACTTGTTATGTTAATAAAAAGTTGCATAGTGACCTGCAGGATACACGATTTCCAAGGATTTAAATGCTAGAATCTGGAGTTACTCCTTTAAAACAAGTTGCTGAGTAGCAGCAGCAGCAATGAACTAGAATTTTCACCTCGGCTCCAAGAGACTACTGCGTTCAGATGGTCAACACAGAGTTCTTTGAGGACCAACTGTGTGTCTGGTGAAAAGAGAGTGAGTTTAGATGTAATTTTGACTCAGGAGACTTGTGTTATTAAGAAAAATTAAATCCTTGAGTCTCCAAGGAAGTCAGAACTTTACAGTTCCCATTTGTTGCATAGCTCTTGAAAAGGTAAAACACGAGCCTTTCGGTCACCAACTTCCCCAAGTGGCTTTAGTCCCAGCTCTGACCCAGAGACAATAATGTCATCTCCCATAGAAACTAGTCTGCTTCTTTTAAAATGGATATAATGCTAACTCCAAAAATGATCTCATGAGGTGGTTCTGAGAATTTCGGGCAACGCAGCCCAGGGAAGTGGTTCTTGATATGATTTGAGTGCTACATAAACATGAACTTGTGGTAACAGCACTAGTATTAGCTCTTCTACATTCCTGAAAGATGACCAAGAGGGGTCAAAAGTGATTTGAATCACTTCAGTTTTCACCCAGAGAATTTGTATGAAGTTGGGATAGATTTTTATCAAACAAGGCTCCTTAAACTTCTTTTTTTCCCCATTAGATTATTTTTACTTGGAAGGTTTCTTAGAGGACTGGCTGACCTCCCTTCCCATCTTTGTTTTTTTACCAGCTGTTATGTATCATTTTTCTCCATCTTTATAAAGAGGCCTAAGGGATGTCGTGTTCTGATAGAAAGATAAAAGACAGCCTGCTTGGCCCCAGGTAGGCTAGCCCACGTGAGCCAGTCCACATGGGAAATAAATTTTATATAATTGCATATATGTGTAATACAGGGCACATTTCTATTCTTCTCTTTCGTAGCATCTTTAACATTTCACAATTTTTTACCAAAAATAATATTAACATATTTCCTTACCTTGCCATTGGATACCTTCATTTTCTTTGGAACCCAAACCTCCCCTGAAACTAAACACTTAAAACTGCAGAAGTCGGTTAAGATTTTTTCTTTCTTAATATATAAATCAAAGTAAGAAGCCAAATACATTGAAAAGACGATCTCATTTTAAATAAGTGAAATTAATATTTGTACAGCACTTTATAAGATACAATGTGCTTATAAACATATCATTTAATCCTTTAAGTATCATCATTATCGTCATCATCATCATCATCATCACCACGACCATCATCATCACCATCATCATCATCAGACATAAGGAAACGCACCATGTGAAGGAACATGCCCAGATGGTGGGTGATGAAATGGGGTAGAAACCCAAGGATGGCCAATTCCAAATCCTGTGTTCTTTCTACTATTTCATTATGTTACCTCATGTCAAAATAATAACAGCTATAGTAACAGTTAACCTTTCCTGGGAAGTTTGGACGGGTGCTACTGTGAGCCTAAGTACTTTAACTGCATTATTTCATGTCAGTTCGCAAAAGTCTACAAGGTTTCTTTCTGCCCCTGCAATTTTACAGATGAGGAAGCCGAGACTTAGAACAACTAAACAACTTTCCTGGCTCACACAACCAAGAGGGAGCAGAACAGAGACCCAAATCCCAGGCTGAATGACATAAGGTAAATGGACTCAACCACTAGATTATACTGCTTTTTGGTTGTGGGGAATATTCATATGAATTAATCCACATACAACATGATAACTTGAATTTTATTATAGGATTTGACAACTTGCAAATTGAAACTCAAAAAATACTAGTGATTATGTGTAATCGAGATAGGGATAACAAAGAAATTATTATCTACATTGTCCATGTAGACCAAATGCTCAATGTTCACAGATTCAAATATCTGATTAAAGCCATCCACATTACCTAACCTCCTTCACTAGATTCCTCCCCATTCCTCCCAGAAAGAGTTGTCTCAGTCTGTTCCAGTTTCTCCCATCTTGCTTCTTCGTAGCCTCTCAACCTACATGAGGCTTCGGCCCTACCTTTCCACCCACACTGCTCTTATCAAGATTGTCAGTGACCCCTTGGTTATTACATTCAGTCATCGGTTCTCGGGGCTCATCTTCTCGTAGCCATTGGCAGCCTATGTCCGGATGTCACTGCCCTCTGGGTACTGTCTTCACTCAGATTCCAGAATCTGCTGATTCCCTCATCTAGCTGGTCACCCCTCCTCAGTCCTGTATGTGGTGTCTTGTCTTTTTCTTGATCTGTTGTTTCTGGGGCACAGCAAAATTAAGGTTATTCCTTCGAAATCTTTTCTAGTAACTCTCATTTCTTTGGTGAGCTCATCTGTTTTTTTTTTTCCCCCATGATTTTAAACATTATCTGCTAACACTTCCTAATTTATATCTTCAGCTCACATCTCTCTCCTGAATTCCAGACTTGAATCAACAGCCCTTTAAGCATCTCTCTTTGAAGGACTAGCTGAGGTCTTAAACTTAGCACATCTAAAGTTGAATTGCTATCTTCTTCACAGCTCTACCCACAGCATCTAGAAAACCACTGACTGACACATAATAGAAATGCAATAAAATGGTGCCACTGGATAAATACCTATGGCCCAGTCAAAGGAACATGAGTCAAAAGCAGAATGACAGTGAGATTCACTGCAACTAGCAGGTCTACTGCTTTAAAAGGATTTGATCTGAGTCAGGTATAAAAACACAGTAATTATTTTGCTACCCTCACACAGTCATGAAAAGTCAAGATTTCTAGATAACTAGAAATTCTGTAAGATAATCATGAAAGCAATTGTGTTCTGTTGTGGCATAATATTTACATATACAATCAAATTTCATTATTATCGATGCTCATCATTACATGGATTCTGGAACACCCTGGCTTAAATAACAGCCTCTAAGATATTATTAGGACATCAAAGACAGCCTAGGAGAAACAAATTACGGCACAGCAAAGACCTCCCACTGTGTCAGGATATCATTCACAGACACACCTACTTATCCCTTCACACAAGGAAGAATCTTACCTTATTGAGGTGACTTATTTTAGAAGTTAGTAAGAATTTGGTCAACTTAAAATGCCTTAATTGTTTCTCACCTTGGGATTAGCATAGTTGGAGAAATACAAACATCCTCAAATTCATTTTTATATATGCACACATTAAAATTCATTCAAAAAGCAATGTACATACCATCTCCACTTTAATTACATTTAAATAATTTCAAGTTAAGCAACAAATAACTTGATGAGAAAAGGAAGGGGAAAACAGATCTGGTATTACTTATAGTTACAACTTCTTAAAACAGCTTTATTAAGGCTAATTTACACATGATAAAATCCACCCATTTGAAGTGTACAGTTCAGTGATTTGGGGCCATAAAATTCACCCACTGTAAGTGCACAATGACTTTCAGTGAATACACATACAGTGTGCGACCACCACCATGATCCAGTTTGAGAACACTTTTATCAGCCCAGAAAGATTCCTCATGTCAGTGAGCAGTCATCCTCCGCTCCCAACTCCAAACCCAGGCAACCGCTAATCTATGGTCTATCGGTATAGATTTGCCTCTTCTGGAAAACAGATACTAATTTTAAAGTCCTCGTATGGCCTAGACACCTAACTAAACCTTCCACATACATTATCTCACTCAGTCCTATGGTAACCCACAATAAATATATTATTATTTGCCCAACATTATAGATGACGAACTTGCGGGTGAGAGGGTAACTAATGCGTCCAATGAGGGCCCACAGTCTCAATTACATGGGGTCACAGAATAACTTGCTTATATTTGAGGGCCTCCGACAGATAATACAATATAAGGAATTTACAGAATGCTATGAGCTAAAACAAGCAAGGAGGGTGAATGGTGCTCGGTCAGGATTTAATTGCATCACCACCTGCCATAACACAAATCAGCCCTCCAGGCCTGACAGCTGAGGACGGTGGCTCTGGCTGACTCACACCTGAGATATGGAAATGGAGTCTGCACTTGTCCTTAGCATCTATTTTAAAAATGAGGACCTCTCCAATTCTGACCTCAAAGACTCACATATCGCTGATGTCCGTCCTAATGCAACACACGCCCATGAAATACACAAGGATGTGGACCATGACAGACAGATCTGCACCTGAATTACTCTGCCTAAAATAGTTTCTAAAATCATGGTCAAGAATCTGTACAAGCCAAGTTAAGACATTATTTCTGTAAGAACTACAATCTGTTGTACCTCAACAGGAAAAGGTCAGTTAGAGTTTCTAGGTTATTTTTTTAATTGGGAAAGCCGTACATGCACTATAATTTATACCACTTCTAACTGGAATATTACAAGATGTAGATCATACACAATCTAACATCAGTATCAGACTATCACACTGATTTACGGAAATGACCAGTTGGCTTCCTTTCATGAGGGCCCGATGCTAAATTTAAGAGAGAAGATCGTACAGCTTCTTTGGTGTCTTGTAACTGCAGCAGTGGGTTGTCTTTTGTTGAATAAGTCATTGACATCAAGTGACTGATGAAACAGAGATGAGAGCTTTGCTGCTCTGGAATACCACACAACTGTCAGTTCCCATGAGTACCCATACCTAAGCATCACTGTCAGGCTAAGAAAGGTCAGGAAAATCCATCTGAATCCTCCAGGCTAAAAATCAAGATGGAGGCCTCACTTGAACAAGTCCTTAGATTCCCACCGCCTGTCACTGCCAAGAATGAAGTCACTCGGTAGCAGACTCACAGCTCCTTATGCTTTGTGCAGCAAAGGCTGCTCCTTAGCAACCCATGTCGACAATTGGGTTGCCATGGAAACCAGAAAGCTCAATTTATAAAACTAGGAAACAAAGCAACTATAAAGGCAATATTAGACACAGAAGGTAACTCTATTCTTATCATTGCTGCTGAATTCCTACCAGTGGAATGGCACAAATATTTTAGTTTTAAATGTTTAAGGGGAAAAAGTGAATTTTTCAAGTATTACCCTCATCCACTGCATCTTTCTGAAAAAGGGTGACAAATACATTTTTAGAATTCAAAGGAGGAATAGCATAAAAAATTTGTGTTTAAAAAAAAGATGGTTTTTGAAGGTAAAAAATATCTCTAGAATCATCTACAAAATATAAATTCCTTCCATATCACAAGAATAATTCTATACACTTCATTCCTGTATAAAACAAGGAGTTATATATTGTCAGGTTTGTTTCCATTACTTTTTATACACTATTACTATGGTTTTTCTGAATAACACATTTTTCTCATGTAGGGAGTAGTATATGGGAGCACAGAATGAGGGGAAATATGAGTGAGGATGAAACCAATAAACAGAGGCATTATTTATAAGCTACATCTGACTATTCTGGGAAATCAAGCATATGTCACATGCCACCAACTGCCTTATAACTTAGAACTCACAATTTTATGAAGGCAAAGGAATGAACCATTTTTATGAAAAATTTCTCTGTATTGTCTGCCTCTCAAGATAGATCAGCATTTCTTTATTGCAAAGCCTTGAGTTATTTAACCTGTGAGCCTCAAGTCCTCAGACATAAAGCATGGAGGGGATTAATAAAAATTAAATGATATTGTATGAATAATAGCCAAAGCACAGTGGAGGCGCTTAATAAATGCTAGTGCCGTCTTACTGACCCCCTCTCAATAGATCCTGGTTGTCTTACATCTATCGCACTTTTTTTTTTAATCCGTAAGACTACTTTCTTTTTTTTAAGGAAAAAGAATGAATAGAAATTGTTGCATGGGAAAAAAAACAAAACAAAACAAAACAAGTGTTCAACAGGGAGAAAATCATGTTTTGAAATTTATGCAAAGAAATGCTAACCAATAGGGTGCCCGGGCGGCTCAGTCAGGTGTCTGCCTTGGGCTCATGCAATGATCCCGGCTGGGGTCCTGGGATCAAGCCCCATATTAGGCTCCTCGCTCAGTGGAGAGTCTGCTTTCCCCTTTCCCTCTGCCCCTTTTCCTCTCACTCATGCTCTCTCTCTCTCTCTCTCCCCCAAATAAATAAGTAAAATCTTAAAAAAAAAAAAAATGTTGGCTGACATCGGATTATCAATTCAGTATGTCAGTAACGTAAAAAAATGTCAGATTTCTGCTGTCTCTTTGGAATAGGTAGAACTTACACTAATATTTATGGGCACATTCACAACTGTCGCATACCTTATTTTCAACTATCATCTTCACTTCCCTAGTCTTCCTTATTGAATGGAACCCGTGTGTGAAAAGTGCAGATGGCTCAATTCTCAAAAACAATCTGAATTAACGCAAGTAGTCATCTGCTCAATTCCTGAAAAGCTCTGATGGCCTTTGCGTTCTCCTTCCATCTCTGCTATTCTATGCCATTCTCATCATGTAGTCTTGAGAATTCTTCCTCCACATATTTTTCAAACCTGGTTCTCCCCAGCAGAATAGAAAAAGACACGGTTCTTGTATCAGTACTGAAATTACATTAATTCAATGATCTGCGGATTCCCTGTCATCGGCACGGTGCCATTCCAGATGCAAGGGAAAGAGAGAGACATAAGAGTAGAGGTTTAAATTCAGAAGGGACTTAGAGGCATCTAGTATGGTTCTCTGCCCCACCGGGTCAATTACCTCATTCCAGCCCCGTTGACAATTATTCTGCTTCCCCAGCTACTGCATGTACACTTTCCTAACAGTAGGAAATTCCTGATTCCAACAGCAGCGCCAAAGATGAGAAATTCAGATTGCACTAGCTGCCCTATATTTACCTGGGTTAAAAATCTGCTCTTAGATTTTTTGGATAGAGCATGCTGTAATTGTCTCCATCTTCTGCACTGGTCTCTCAGACATCTGAAGGTGGTCATCTTGTCCAAGAAAGAATGGACCTAGGCTGGGTGGCTTAGTTAATGAAGTGTCTGACTCTTGATTGGGACTCAGGTCATGATCTCAGGGTCATGAGATTGAGCCTTTCATCAGGCTCCACACTGGGTATGGAGTCTCCTTAAGATTCTCTCTCTCGGGACGCCTGGGTGGCTCAGTTGGTTGGACGACTGCCTTTGGCTCAGGTCATGATCCCGGAGTCACGGGATCGAGTCCCGCATGGGGCTCCCAGCTCCACGGGGAGTCTGCTTCTCTCTCTGACCTTCTCCTCGCTCATGTTCTCTCTCACTGTCTCTCTCTCAAATAAATAAATAAAATATTTAAAAAAAAAAAAAAAAAGATTCTCTCTCTCTCTGGGGGGATGCCTGGGTGTCTCAGTGGGTTGAAGCCTCTGCCTTCGGCTCAGGTCATGATCTCAGGGTCCTGGGATCGAGCCCCATATCAGGCTCTCCGCTCATCAGGGAGCCTGCATCCCCCTCTCTCTCTGGCTGCCTCTCTGCTTGCTTGTGATCTCTGTCAAATAAATAAATAAAATCTTAAAAATAAAAATAAAAAAAGATTCTCTCTCTCCTCCTCCCCCCACCCAAAAAGAAATTTCTTTTACTTATTTTTATTTTTTTAAAGATTTTATTTATTTATTTGACAGACAGAGATCACAAGTAGGCAGAGAGGCAGGCAGAGAGAGAGAGGAGGAAGCAGGCTCCCTGCTGAGCAGAGAGCCCGATGCGGGACTCGATCCCAGGACCCTGAGATCATGACCTGAGCCGAAGGCAGAGGCTTTAACCCACTGAGTCACCCAGGCGCCCCAAGAAATTTCTTTTAAAAGAAAGAATGGACCAACACCTAGACTACATTTCCTTCTTTCACATCTTCTTAAGAAATCTCAAACAAATCATTTAACCTTCTAACCTTATCTTTCTTGCCTGTAAAACAGATATAATAATCCTTCCATAGAGGGCTAAAGTGAAGGAGGAAAGAGAAAGAAAAGGGCAAGAGGAATTTAGGCAGAGAAGTACAGAAAATGGTGCCATTTCTTGAGCACTTGGTCCTAGGACTTCTCCAAGTGCTAAGTACTTCTCAACCAGCTACTGAGGTGCTCACCGTGTTCGGCCCTGTTTTACAAAAGGTTATACGTAGATTTGCCTGGACTCACACTGCTATTAACTCGTAACCACTTTGCTTTATATCCTTTATATCCTATATATCCTATCCTTATATCCTATGTATCTCATGTTCTTTGCTCCCCTAATTGTAACATATGGAGTACCCATAATTATTTTCTAGGCCAAATGATCCCAGTTCCACAACTACCTCCTATGTAATTTGGATTCAGGAATTTTCAGCAGTCTACTCGCCCACCTCTGAATGCACACTGGCTTACCAACATCCCCCTGGAAATGGGTCACTGAGGCATTTCCATAACTGTGTACTAAGAGGGTATGAAATACCAACCAAGCTGCTAGTGCTGGAGAAAGCAGAGGTGAATAGACAGTTCTTGTCCTCAGACAGCTGAAAGTCTATTGGAGTAAAAGACATGTAAAAGGTACAAACATCCAGTTATAAAATAAACAAGTCCTAGGAACATAATGTGTAGCCTGGTGACTACTATCAACAATATTGTATTAAATATTTGAAAGGTGCTACGGAGTAAATACTAAAAGTTCTCATCACAGGAAAAAAATTATTAATAATATATGGTGATGAATATTAACAAAACTTACTACAGTCATCATTTCACAACATATACATTTATCAAATTATGTTGCACACCTAAAACTAATATAGTGTTCTGTCAATTATATCTCAAATTAAAAATACACTAAAGAGGGGTGCCTGGGTGGCTCAGTGGGTTACAGCCTCTGCCTACGGTTCAGGTCATGATCTCAGGGTCCTGGGATACAGCCCTGCATTGGGCTCTCTGCTCGGTGGGGAGCCTGCTTCCTCCTCTCCCTCTCTGCCTGCCTCTCTGCCTACTCGCAATCTCTCTGTCAAATAAATAAATAAAATCTTTAAAAAAATACACTAAAGAAGCTTACTATTTAAAGGGAGATTACAACGAATGCTTTTGGAAAATAAATGATCACTCATTTTCCTTATGACCACATCTAGATTTCCAGATATCAAGTTTATATAAAATGTGGCACAAGTTTAAGTAGCTTTGAAGAAAGGAGTCAGTTAAAACAGAATTTCTTCTTGGGTTCTAGAACTAAAAATAAACCTACATTTATCAGTATGTACTGGAAAGGCAGTAGAATGAATGACTGTCTTAGCTTTTTCAGGTGTAAATGCTCTTGGCAAGCTTCAGCTCGTGATCTTACTCCTTGGTGAATAAAATATCTTTCTTCATTTTGTGAATATCAATTCTTAATCATTTAAATGAGTCCTACATCTCTAGTAAGTTGCTTATCTGGTACTATTCCATGTCATCTGCTACACATTTGTTAATGGACCGATGAACCAAAATTTCCGTTATACTCATTCAAAGGATATAGTCCAAAATTATCTTAGTGAGATTTGGTATGAAGGAAAAAAAAAAAAAAAGAGTATGCATTAAAAGCTACTGATTCGTGAGATTCCACATGAAAATAATACAGTCCACCTTATTCACTACTTGGGGAACCCGTAGCATTTGAGAAGCTGAATTTTTCGGATTTTAGAAAAAATGATACAGTACACATATCACACATTACTTGTCCCTGCCAGTGACTTCTGAGGCAGTTTCCCATGATCGGCATATTAGTAAAGTCCACAGGGACATGTGTATACATTAACATTGGATGGGAGAAATAGGACTATAAAACAGCCTCACATCAACAGGGGTCAAGTTTTGCCAGCAAATGAGTAATGACAAAATTCCAGTTTCCACAGCTTTTGGGGACTGGGAATAGCACAAAAGGGATCAATGGGTGTGTGTTTAAGGTGACCGAGAGTTAATGAAGAAGGAAGAAAGAAAAGGGAGACCAGGGCTAACTAGCTTGTGGAGGATACCCCATAGGAGGGCGGAGAGGGAGAAAGGGAAGCAAGAGATCAAAGGAACAGTGTAAAAACCAAGAGAATATGGCACCAATAAACCTCAAAGCAGGAAGATCAAGAAGAAATATCTGATAATGTCAAAAATCAAAACATAGAAATTAGGAAAAACAAGAAGCTTCTAGTCCATCTTGGATTCTCTTCCTTAGGTCAAGAATACTACAAAGAAAGAGTCATCAAGGTCAATAGCATTTTGAATCTGATGTGTCAGGTAATCCTTTAGTAGTAGTCAAAGTTCAACTATAATTGACCCTTGAACAATGTGGGGGTTAGAGGCACTGACCCCATGCACAGCCAAAAAAATCTCCATATAACTTCTGACTCCCCAAAAACTTTACAAATAGACTACAGTTGACCAAAAGCCTTACTAATAGCATAAACTGCCAATCAGCACATATTTTGTATGTTTTCTGTCTTGTATATTGAATTCTTACAATAAAGTAAATGTTTTTCCATGGCACCAAGTCTTCTTCTATGGTTTGCTTTCATTTCAGTGCCCATATCATAGAAGTGCCCATGTCCGAAAAGAAGTCAAAAGTGGCCTTGAATCATTGGAACCCTTCTGCCGGATTACTCTAATGTCAATTTGTTTTCTGGCTCTGCTTCTCCTGTGTCTTCTTTCTCAGCGTCTGGCATTGGTTCTGAAGCCCTCATCTCCACCAAGCGGCCTTCTGTCCATTCCTCTGGTGTGATGTCTATTAGCATTTGAATTTCTACACAATCCATATCTTGAAACCCTTCACCCCACCTCCAACCTTTTCTGCTATACCCACAATCTCTTTCGTGACTTCCCTCATTGGCTCTGCCGTAAATCCTGCGAAGCCATTCACATCTGCACACAGTTTTCTCCAGCGGGAATTTATTCTTTCAGGCTTGGTAGCTCTCACAGCTCTTTCTGTAACAACAATAGCATCTTCAATGGTGTAATCCTTCCAGACTTTCACAGTGTTCTCTCTACTGGGGTTGTGTTTCACAATGTTGACAATCCTCTCCATAGAGCACAGTGTGTAATGAGCCTTAAAGGTCCTTATGAACCCCTGAGTTACAGGCTGTAGTATAGACATTGTGTTTGGGGACAAGCAGACCCCTTTGATGACACCTTCAGTGGTGAACTTATGGAGTTCTGTGTGACCAGGGGAATCATCCAATATCAAAAGAACTACAAAAGGCAGTTCCTTGCTGGCAAGGTACTTCCTGACTTTGGAGGCCAAGCATCCAAGGAACCATCCAGAAGAAGAGGTCCTGTTGTCCAAGCCCTCTTGTCGTACAACCGAAAGACAGGCAGCTGGTATTTATCTTCTCCCTTCAAGGCTCAGATGTTAACAGCTTTATAAATAAGGGCAGTGCTGATCATAAACCTGAGTGCATTGGCAAAAAACACTAGAGCCAGCCTATCCCTTCCTGCCTCGAATCCTGCTGCTTGCTTCTCTTCTTTTAATAAATATCATTTGTGGTAATATTTTCCAGAATAGGACTCTTGTGTTTGCACTAAAAACCGTTCAGGCAGACATCCTTTCTCCTCAGTGATTTCCTTAATGATATCTGGGAACTCTTCAGCTGCCTCTTGGTCTACAGAAGCTGCTTCTCTGGTCATCTTGACATTTTTTAAGCCAAACTTTTTACTAAAATCACCAAACTGTCCTTTGATAACATTAGCTCCTTCACCTCAATTTTGCTTTAAGTTATCCTATAATGGCCTTAGTTTGTCTCAAATCATATCAGAGTTTATTGATATGCCTTTCTTATAGGAATCCTGCACCCACATAAAAGCTACATTTTCAGTACAAGATAAAAAGGTATTTCACAAAAAGTGCAAGGTTTTAGCGCCAGCTGGCATAGCAGCAGTGAGGACTCCACGCATCTCCATGACTTTTCTTACTACATTGGGTAGAGATTGTGAATACTGGCAAACACCCTACAAAGCACAGGGCAGCCCCCTACAACAAAGACTTACCTGGCCGAAAATGTCAACAGTGCGGGGTCACGAAACCCTGCTTTAAATTTGGAGACTTCTGGTAGAAACTCTGTATCACTCATACCACAAAATAAGTATTTCAATGCATATAAAAATTGAGCATAACATTAATTAAATGGTTAGAATGAAAGCAATATTTTTTTTATTTTTAAGAGAAAAAATAGAATTAAATAATTGCTAACATTCATGAAACCAACACTCAATTTGACTCAAATTTATTTTCCTTCAAATTAGTCCTTTTTTCCTAACACCTCATTAATAGAGTCTAATATCATAAAGCCTTACGGAAATCATGTGAATTTTGAAGACACAATCATTACTCAGCATTTTATTAAACAACTTTTTGGCCAGATTATAAAAAGATCAAATGAAGCAGAAAAACATTCAAAGTCACATATTAAAAAAAAAAAAAAATTAAGTATGCTGATATCTACTCAAGAAGACCACCAATGGTCAAAAGTATACAAGGCTAGGGGCGCCTGGGTGGCTCAGTGGTTTGAGCCGCTGCCTTCGGCTCAGGTCATGATCTCAGGGTCCTGGGATCGAGTCCCGCATTGGGCTCTCTGCTCAGCGGGGAGCCTGCTTCCTCCTCTCTCTGCCTGCCTCTCTGCCTACTTGTGACCTCTCTCTGTCAAATTAAGTAAATTTAAAAAATCTAAAAAAAAAAAGTATACAAGGCTAATGGGTGGCTTTGAAATGCAAATTTTCCTAGTTCCAATTTAAAAGTCGTATGTGGAAAATGTGGCCTTTAAAAGTAGGTCCTCACTTCACAGAAATGGCCTTCTTGGCAAGTTTCATTGTTCTAGGAATTCTAACATGTCTGGGTGGAAGGCACTGGGAACCATGGTCTCTACTTCCTGTTCCCATCCCCACCACACAAGCACACGGTGCACAAAGGATAGCGTCAAGCCATTGTTTGACTATGCTCTCACCTCTTCCAGGAAAAATAACACTCATTCAACTTAAGCAGAAAGACTGTAGAAATTAAGCAGAGACTGACTTAGGCATCCCTTAGAGCAAACTTGGTTTCCTTGATCATTGCATTTGCTCCAGTCATCTGGGATAAGGAACTGCAAAGCTATCAGATTAAAATGATTTGAAGAGAAGTGGTAGCATCCTACCAACAGCAGGCACTGGGTAAGCATTAGCTAATGAGGGTGGAGAGGCTTGCAATCTGCCCTCTCTAGATGATCTTATCTCCAGCGTTGCTATTTTAGCAATTACTCAGACTTGTCATTTGTCACTTAAATTCTCCATAAAGTGCATACAGACGAGCCATTTCCCCAGACTCCCTGCATCAACAAGGCCTGGTGGTGTCATCAAACGCCTCCTCTCTGAGAACATCAGCCAAACAGTTAGAGTTCTTGGTTAGACTACCCTAAGAGCATAGTTTTCAGTTTTCAAACCTCACTGCATTGGAAATTGGCCAGAAGCACTAAAGGTACTAAAACATTTTCATATAAAAAAGAGAGAAATCCATGTACTCGATTAGATGAAAACCTGATCCAGATAAACTCCAGCTACCCATATGGCATTTTTTCTTCTAAATCCTTCACTTTTCTTCCTTGCTTCCATGTGGACAGAACAGGATACAAGTAGATGCCACAGTTAGAAAGACAACAGTTGCCTCAGAAACCCAACTCTTAGTGAGTCACAGTTATAGGAAAGGGGATCTGACCACAAAAGCTGTTTCTTTAAAAACATTCTGAACATAAGAACCTCTGAAATCTCAGCTGAATTTCCCAACCACACATTCAATGTTCAACAATGTACCCACACATTCCAAAGTGGTATTTAGAAAGTCTTTACGGAAGGGTAGTTCAAAGAGTGAACAATGCATTCTTCATTAGACCATAAGGAAGCATCTTATTCAAGGAGGAAAAGGCTAGGTTATTGTAAAAGACTAAGATTGTGGCCTCTAGCCCTAAGTGGTTTCCGTCAAAGCCTATAAATCCTAGGTCAGTGACCTCAAAGGGTGAGAAAACTACCTAAAATATACTGAAAAATTCTAGTGTGTTTTCTACTGTCCCATGTGTTCAAGTCTCTGCAACTTTTCTGCCATGTTAGAATTAAATAATCTGCTGGGCCCCTTGTCAGTTCAACTCCAGTCCCCTAGCCTGACAGACCAGCCTATGGAACAAACAAAGAGGGACTCACTGTCTGTGATGATAATGAAAATTTAAATGGCTGTCATAAAATGTCAATTGCCTATGCTGCCAATTAATGACCATGCAATAATCAAAACGCAGGTGCTGTAAACTTTACAAATGTGATGCCACAGGACTGAACATGGAATAGATTCTAAGAAACGTACAATTGTGTTATTCACATTCTAGCCAATCTACAATATCACCACATAACAAGTAGATGATCCATGAAACTCCCCTACGAAGAGTATTTTTCTCTTACATTTTCTCATTCCTTTTTCTTCTAATTCAACAGATACTTATGTGTCATCCACTGTGGTATTTAGTATCTGGACTTTTTATCCCTACTCTTGGTCTTCTACAGTGGGGATGGGAAACTTGTTTCTTTAAGACGCTCTGTGCATTCTATTAAGCACAGAGTTAGTGAGATACATCTGCTGTCTCCAAGTCAACAGGTTCGTTTCCTCCTGGATTTCTCCAAATGTCTCTGTTGTTATTTTTGTACCTAATTAGGATGTGCTAGAAAAGCAGAGAGATAGGTCAAATTGAGACTCCCCTTTCTCAAACAACTCTTTTTATCTAAAGGAAAACGAAATTTGTCTCTTGACATTAAAAATAGATTAAAGCAGATGGACACTTGGGATTAGACTATCACAAAGGAAAAGTCAAATGATCCCTGAGGCTTTCAAAAACTTATGCAGAAATGTTGATAAACATTTATGACTGATTTTCCCCTGGCAGAATGAAAAGTACGAGGAAAAGGACTACATGCAAGAATCACTGGATAGTAGCTAGGGACACCTCCTTCCAACTCCTTTATTCCTTTACAGTTCATGATCCTTGGATTTAGGAACTGGACTCCACAGACAACAGCTGGATGTTTGATTTTTCAAGTGTCTGATATACGTCACTGGGAACACAGGAATCAGATCTTGCAGAAATCTTTAAGAAAAAATTCTTATGTATCGTCCGCTGAAAGAAATGGTTAAAAAGCAGAGGCAAGAAAGCAACCTGAGGCTCTGGAAGTCTTCTTAGAAGAATTGCTAAGCTGACAGCAGAGAGGTGGGAGGAACTTTATAAAGACTGGGGATAAAAGCCCAGATCTAGAAATAGTTATTCTATTTCAAGATTTGTCCTGTAGAACTGTACTTTACAAGAAGTTAATTACACTTGTGAAAGCTACAATCATTCTGTGATTATCTATGTTCCCACTGAAACCCTATTACAACAAGGGATCGGTGTGTCACCTGAAGAAAAATATAAACCAAACAAGGAATAAAAACTGATGTGAGGGGCACCTGTGTGGCTCAGTCGTTAAACGTCTGCCTTCAGCTTGGGTCATGATCCCAGGGTCCTAGGATCAAGCCCCACATCCGGCTCCCTGCTCAGTGGGAAGCCTTCTTCTCCTTCTCCCACTCCCCCTGCTTGTGTTCCCTCTCTTCCTGTCTTTCTCTCTGTCAAAAAAATAAATAAATAAAATCTTAAAAAAAAAAAAAAAGAACTGATGTGAAAGCAGCAAACCAATACAAAACAGTCTTCACTACTATTGATTATATTATATGGCACTTAGTTTAATTTTTTTTTAAACTAAGCCTAGCATAGATTTACATATACCACTTTCCCATCAAAAACTAAATCAAATTACAATTCCTTTCTCAAAAAAAGTTATATGGTTCTATAAGTCAAGATAAGACTTTGAAGCCAAAACTACCCTACAAATATATACCACCTGTCAGGGAAAACCAATGTCTTATTATCACCTTATTGCCAAAGATAAATTATTAATAACTGATGTTTTCTTGAAGTATCCACTTTTAGATAAACCTCGATACTATAAATATGCCTGAGGACTCCCAAAGCAATATTTGTTATCAATGTTTTAAAATAATGATTTTTTTACCTCAAAATTTATGTAAATGAAATGTACTGATTTCTCCACCACCCCTTGGAAAAGTCTGAAAGAAAGCCTATGTGCCCTAAAAGTTGTTTTTGGAGATTTTACTTTTTATCTTTGTACTTAAAACATATGTATATTGCAAACAAATCAAATGATGCGAAACAAATAAACCCTTTATAGACTTCAGTCCCACTATCTCTCTCTCTCACCTTATTCCACATGGATACACTTCTTAGGGGTGTTTATTATTATTATGATAATGATGATGATGAAGGAAACCATACTGCACATATTCTACAAACTGCTTTAGTAAAGGTAGAAATTATTTTTTTAAATATTTTATTTATTTATTTTAAAGATTTTATTTATTTATTTGACATACAGAGATCACAAGTAGGCAGAGAGGAAGGTGGGGGAAAGGAGGCTCCCTGCTGTGCAGAGAGCCCTATGCAGGGCTTGATCCCAGGACCCTGGGATCATGACCTGAGCCAAAGGCAGAGGCTTTAACCCACTGAACAACTGAGGCGCCTCAGGTTTTTTTTTATTATTTGACAGAGATAGAGAACATAAGTAGGTAGAGTAGCAGGCGAAAGGAGAAGGAGAAGCAGGCTCTCTGATATGCGGGGAGCCCGATGCGGGGCTCGATTCCAGGACCCTAAGACCATGACCTGAGCCAAAGGCAGCCACTTAACTGACTGAGCTACCCAGGCACCTGAAAGGTAAAAATTATTGATAAACCAAGGTTAGACACCAGCTCTGTACCACCATCCCCAGAGAGGTAAAAGTCCACCTACAGTCATCTGTCAAGCTTCCACAGTAAAATTCCCATAACCGCCCATGTTTGCCACCATTTACCCTCACACTGTCCCTCAGTGCCTCAAGCCCCAAAATGCCTGCATACTGTTCTTTGTTGCGCTATCAAGTGAGATGACAGTCAGGATACACCAAGAACGCTACCATCTGCCATGAAGCACAGTAAGCTTGCTCGTTGCTAATGAAGCCTGGAAAGGGCAAACCGAGAGTGAGACAGGCCCAATGGGCATCTCATGAGCGCTTGGCACTGACTCTGGAAGCTGCCCCCTCATTATTCCTTTGGATTCTTATTTTCTCGATGTTCTAGCGACGCTGAATAGACAGGAACCCAAAATGGAATATTTCATTTGCACATTGTCTATTTTCAGTGAGTTACCCAGTAATAAGATACTTTTGTGAAGAAATACTTAAGAGAAAAATCTCTACACAACCATATCTGCGGCACTCACTTCAAGAGCAGACACTTTTGGGGTACCTTTAACCTCAGTGGGTTAAAGCCGCTGCCTTCGGCTCGGGTCATGATCCCAGGGTCCTGGGATGGAGCCCCACATCAGGCTTTCTGCTCAGCAGGGAGCCTGCTTCCTCCCCTCTCTCTCTCTGCCTGCCTCTCTGCCTACTTGTGATCTCCATCTGTCAAAAAATAAATAAATAAAAATCTTAAAAAAAAAAAAAAAAAGAGCAGACACTTTTAATAAAAAATTCCTGTTCCCACTCTGTATCAGGTAGAAAGCGCTCCTCCTTCACCAGCTACAGCTGGACCCTCTTCCTGTGTTTCTTTCATTCCCCGTTCATCTCAGCAGCGAGGGTCCCTGTTTACCCACCCGACATCACGGTTTGCCAGTTATGAGCGTTATTTAATTAGTTCCTTCAACAAATCAAGTCAGTGTCGGGAGCTGTTTCTGTGACTTAAAACACTACCTGTGCTAGCTGTGTGGAGTTCACCTTGGCACAATCCAGGATCTCCTCGGTTCCAGAACGCCTCAGGAATTGGGACAAAGCACAGGGGAGAGAGAAACAGTCCCCAGACAAGTCTGCATAAGATTTCAGTGCTTCACACTTCAGCTGGAAATAAACTGTTTTCTGGACAGCTTTTGAAACACTGTGTAAGTGATAGAGACTGCTTGCAGATCACCCAGGTGGGAAGTAAGTGGGCAACAAAACAGGACATTGATCTTCCAGCAAAGGTGTTGCCACAAAGAAATAAGCTCTTGTCATGTGATTTCTTTACCCGTGTGGCAATGAAGTGTTAGGTAATGGTGTGAGGTAATGATTGGGTAACCGATATCTGAGCATCTCCTACGGGAAAGCATTGGTGGGCACAGAAACATGAAAAGACCCCTCCTCTGACTGTAAGAAAGTTGCAGTCTAATGACAGATAGAGATGTGTAAATGTGTGACCCGACAAGGCCATGTGGACTGCTGGGGCCAGGAGGAACTCTGTGGATATCGACACCTTTGTCCCACTGAGAAGCCTCCTGGAGGCTGACATTTGCTCTTCTCTTATCCTGACTCTCTTCCAACATGAGAAGGGCCTGGCTGGGGGTTGGCAGTGTGAAGTAGATACTGTGTCCAGCTGCGGACACACCCTTCTCCCAGGGCGCCAACAGGGTCCAGAACAAAGGTCCCCAGGAAATAAGGAGAAAGCAATGAAGGTGGTTAGAGATCAGAGAGAGAGACACAGAACCTGTGGTTTTTTGATGTTAGCAAAAATGGTATGGTAGCCCTTGAGTAACACCAGGATGCCCATGCATATAGGATGCTTTGGCTGAGTCTGAATACATTTTTTTTTTAAAGATTTTATTCATTCATTTGAGAGAGAAAGTGTGTGAAAGCAAGAGAGAAAGTGAGAGAGAGACAGAGAGCACAGAAAGGGGAAAGGGCAGAGGGAAAAGGAGAAGCAGACTCCAGGCTGAGCAGGGAGCCCCTCATGGGACTCGATCCCAAGGCCCTGGAATCATGACCTGAGCCGAAGGCAGATGATTAACCCACTGAGCCACCCAAGTGCCCAACATTTTTTTTCTTAATGTGATGCAGTTAAATGATTAAGTTGGTGTTTCTTCAGAATTGAAGATTCAAATTCACTTCTGGAGACTGATCACTGACATATAATGAAAAACACCTCAAGGGCCTGTGTCTGTGCAAAGGCAAAGCCAATGTTCTGTCCTGGAAGAAAGGTCAAGACTGGAAGGAGCGAGCAGCCCCACATGGTAACGAGAGGGTGTCAGGTGAGGCGCTGCCCCGCACAAAGCATTTGCTTTTAGGGAAATTTCCTTCTTCTTCGCAGGGGAGGGTCTGCAGGCAGGGGCCTGCATCCCAGGAGGAATGGGCAGACAGATGGAGGGCATTTCCTCTTTGAGCAGGTGAGCAGGTGCTCCCACCATGCCAGAGAGGAACCTGGCCCTGGACTTCAGGGGCAGTCCCGTGGAGGGTCCAGTTTGAAGGCTTTTCCCACATCTTTCTTTCATGTAAAAGCCTTCCAGAAGGCGTTGTTAAATATCATCATTTGGCCTTCCCTCTGCTGTGTGGAGTGAAAGGATGGGCTCTTTTCCATGCTGGGGAAGAAGTGCAGGGCAGAGAAACACAATCTGGGGAAGCAGGTGGTAAGATGGTGAGCAGCGCCCTGCAGGAGAGCAGAGCGGCAGGGCGCGCAGAAGGCAGCTGAGGTGGGGAGAGAAAGCCAGGGGGCCTGCGGGATGTGGAAGGGTTCCCAGGGGTACCTGGGCATACTGAGGGAGTGGAATCTTAACACTGGCACTAAGAAAATATCTGTATCTCTCCACAAACCCAAATACTTCATTCTGTTGTTAATGAGCCCTATGACAACCACATTTCCGTTTATGTCTTAGCTCATAGTAACTGGAGAACACCAATGATTCTTAGCCCAGCTTTCCAGTGCAAACATTTCCTCAGTACGTTATATTCCTTCTCACCTCTCATCTCTATTCCCATGTTTGTATAGATTTTACATTTTCCTGAACACTTTTTTTAAAAAGAATTAATTTATTTATTTGACAGAGATCACAAGTAGGCAGAGAGGCAGGCAGGTGGGGGGTGGGGGGGAAGCTCCCCGCTGAGCAGAGAACCCCATGCAGGGCTCAACCCCAGGACTCTAGAATCATCACCGGAGCCGAAGGCAGAGGCTTTAACCCACTGAGCCACCCAGGAGCCCCTGAACACTTTTTAAAAAACACAAAATACCAATAACCAATAACCAATAAAATAAATAAAAAAAAGAAATAAAATTTTAGTCTATATTTTTGAAAAACACTCCCAATTTATTTACCGTCATTGGTGCTACTTATATATGCAAGTTTGAAAGAAAAAGTCTAAAATCAGTTTAAATGACTTTTACCAGAATCATTAACATGAATTAGAGTAGATTTTATATATTTTTTACTAAAACTATCTTTAATGGGCCTGCTTTCTGGCCCACTTCTTCCTCTGCATAATCTCCTATTATTTATGAATAAATAGGTAAGCTCCTCCCTGCTTGACTGGAAAAACCCATATTATAAATAGTTGGGTGACGCAGGAGAAACAGGTCCACCAGCCTGGAACCCATTGGCCTGGTAGCCCTGGACAGAAACACAGGCCTTTCCCCAGTGTGTGTTGGGCAGTTGATAAGAACACAAACTCCTACTGGAAACAGAATCTGTATATGTTTCTTCCCTGTGCAGCACTCTCCAATTATTCCATTCCCTCACAACCTTCTCCACAGGACCGTCATGAGAGCACCAGGCCGTACATTTGTGAAATGTTCCTTTTTGCTTCAGGTTTCCCATCACCCACCTCTTTCTGCTGCAATTCTCTGGCAAAAGCACCTTCTCTCTTTCTTTCTTTCTCTCTCTCTATCTCTCTCTCTTTCTTTCTTTCTTTTCCTCTCTGTACAAAGAAACCTCCAACTGGCAGTGCTGGTCACTTATTTCTCTAGTTTCCTTTTTGTTTCTGAGGCACCGGCTCTTGCCGCACACCAATAACACCTTTAACCCAATTGGATTTTTTTTTTCTCTCCAACAGTTAAGCTATGAAACCAGACAGTCTTGTTTCCTCTGGTACCAGAGTACCACAATAGCTAGTGGGAAAGGCTGATGACACTTTGATCTCCACTTACTAGCATGAAAGAACCAAAGCTTTTTACTCTGCTGGTGACTAATCATTACTGTGCTCCAACTGGAGGGGATTAACAAATATTAGCAATCCAGATTGTGTTTTTTCAATTACCATAGTCTCCAAATGTGCCACATGCTTTGTGGGAATGAACATCATATTGACAACCTATTGCTGTTAAAGAAATGGAACACACTTTGTCTTGATAAACCGTCAGATGCCCTACAGCTGATAAAACAGTTGTTGATTTACTGATGTGGGAAGGAAAGGCACTCGGACTTTATTGCTCTGGTGAAGGAAAGAGACAAAAAGGAAAGGACACGTGTATATACACCATAGAAACTTGTCTTAAGAGAGGAGTCACTTGGAAAACCAGCGGGAGGGCACTTCAGGAAGAGGGATTAGGGGGGCACAGACCACTGGGGTTAGAAATAGTGAGCTTTTAGAGAACTAGAATTTAGGGTGTGCATGGAGAAAGGCAAGAGATGGAAGAAGAGGGTCCCCACCTGGAAGGAGGAGTCCTAACTTACTCATCTTTGCATCCTCGAAGCCTGACACATGGTATCTTCTTATGTGACAGCTGCCTCATCTTGAGCTTTGAATCCACGTTTGGCCATAAACACAGAAAATGCCAACCCAAACTTCAGAGAAACATCTTCTGTTTGCTTCTCTGTATGTTTGTGAAGTTAACCTAGAAAAGTTCCCTTAGTCGCAACATGCCCCAGGTGCAAATACGTATAAGAAACGAGGTACATAAAGAAAACAGTCACCTCTCCTAGTGTGAAATGTTCCATATGATTCCATATGATTTCTTAGTGTCTACGTAGACACTAAGAAAGCTGTCTTGTCTTGTAACTCCGGCTCCCCCTTCCCATTCTCACCACTACCTACCCATTCCTCCCCCGACTGCTCTCACTTTCCACCTATTGATCTACTTTCCTATTTCCTGTACTTGCTCCCAAGTCTCCCCAAATCCAATACTCATCATTCCAGGCCAGTCCCCTTGCTTCCTTACCCCAGGCCTTTACCATATGCTGTTCCTTTTGCCTAGAACGTCCTCTATCTGTGCTTCTTGCCAACATTCCGCAGACTTTATTTTGTTTAATTGCTTGGCAGCATGTGATACTGTTGACTATACACAACTTCAAACCTGCTTCATTTTTCCCACTGGAAGGCAAGAGCACGTCAGAGCTCTGGCTTTTAAATGATTTTCTAGCTGTGTTACACTGAATGTATCAAAACCCATCTAAAGCTCAGTTTCCTCAGCTATAAAAGAAAAAAAAATAGAACTCACTTCGTAAGATTAGTGTGAGATTAAGTTAATAATGGGTAGGAAGCAGGTAACACAGTCCCTAGCAGGCAGCAAACCGCTCACTGTGTGTCAGCAGCTCTTAGACATGCCCTATTGTTTAACTTTTTATACCACCTCTCTCCACCCTCCTGCCGAAAGCAGAGCCATCGCTCACCGAGATGCCTTTTGTTTCCTTTTCCTTTTCTTCACTTCTCCCTCTCCTTGTCCACATCTAATCAGACCCAAAATTCTATAAACTCTACCTTCTAAACATCCCATGAATACTAGTCAGGAGTCCAGGCCGCACAAAATAGGCATGAACCGAGTAGAAGAGACCTTGAAAATAAGACAAGTCAAGATAAAAAGCAGCTATAGATAGGAAGGTAAAGTTAACATCCTTGATAATTAGGTCTTATTGACTAAGGGACAGAAACAATAATAGGGCTTCAAAACTATTCACATGATGGGTCATGAAGTTCTTGAAATTCTTACTTCTGTATCAAACCTTAAATATATAATTGCTTCACATTACTATTCCCTGAAAACAGGGGAGGCAAGAGTGCCCACATAGCTGATTTTTAAAGAGTTGGCAAGAGATTGGCAAATTATTTGGAAATCTCCTGGAATAATAAAGTAGAAATATTTTTCCTTTAGATGGACAGAAGTCACCGTGCGTGTAAAACCAAGACTCATTTAGCAGTACTAGGTCTTGGGATCTGTGAAAGGATATCTTGCTATCACGCATCTTATAGCTGAGGGTTCCCATATTGGCTCGGAGCCACTTAGTTAACTTTCCATATATTGTAGCGTGACTTCTATGTTTTAAATGAAAATGGTACTACATGATTTAAGTACCACATGTTAAACATAAATTTCTTTCATGAATAAACATTTACCAAACATATGATAAAATCAAAGTACCGTGTTAGAGACACCGAGGCTCAAGATATTCCCACAGTACTGTCAGTTTCCCGACATTCAGCCAACTCTGAAATCCATTACCATGTACCCATCCCTTTTTCCCCAAGAATCCCTTCCCAGAACTATTCGACTTCTTGAACACTCTAAGAAAGCGTTAAATAATTTTGACATTTTTGAATGATGCTTATTTTAAATAAAATGTTTTAATGTAAATAAGAAATAACAAAAGAATTTGGATAATACTTGTGAAATACGAAGACAAGGTTTTTTCTTCCCAATGAATCCTTGTTATGTGTTTCCAAGTAATTTAAACTTATAAGGTAAATACATAATTGATCACAAAAAAATGACTATATCTTATTTGGTATTAGAGTCAACTCTATATTATAATGTAGACAAATTAAAATATCCATTACAAAAAAACCCCCAAAACAAATATCTGCCTTTGTGACCTGATTTACATTTTGCACCAAAAAATATCACCCTGTTTAGTAATGGTCAAAGTCAACAGTTTTAACTTCAGTAAATAAAAACTAAAATTGGACAAAATTATCATTACATTTGCTCAACTACTAGAAACACCTTAATGTTACTATATAAAAAGTGGTATTATTATCACTTTATATTCTGCTCCTTATTAATAACTGCCTATAATTAACCAATGGTTCATTACGAATATAAATTTCATGATATATGGTTTAGAATAAGGCCAGTTTAAAGTTATATAACGGACAAAATCGTGCTATTCACTGGTAGCGTTTCACTGAATCAGAGGCCAACTCAGAAACAGGTCCTGGGGACTCTCAACTGATCTCCACTCACCGCTCTGAAAGGATTCTGGACACACCTTCAGTGGCTCTAAAACTGATTCCTTTTTAGGGGTAAAGTTTTTAAGGGATGCCTGGGTGGCTTAGTCATTTAAGCATCTGTCTTTAGCTCAGGTCATGATCACAGGTTCCTGGGATCGAGCCCCAGCTCCCTGCTCAGTAAGGAGTCTGCTTCTCTCTCTGCCTCTATCTGCCACTCCCCCTGCATGTGCTCATTCTCTCTCTCTCTCTGTGTCAAATAAATAAATAAAATCTTCTTTTAAAAATAAGTAAAGTTTTTAAGTAGTAAATATGTTTGCAGTTTTTTTTAAGATACTAAAACAAACACCATTACTAGAACACATTCATGGGCCCCCTAAGGATTTCCAGAACCATCAGCTGGGAAGCACTTAACCATTTTGAAAATGTGTTGTCCAGAACAAAATGAAGAGCCCTGGTGAGCATCTGTTGCAAGAGAAAGTCCAATTTAAAGCCAGAAATGCAATTTCCTAGAAGGGCAAGAATTAGATGCGAACAAAAATGAGATGATCTCACAGAAACTAAAGGTTCGAAGAAAAGGAAAAAAAATTAAGGTGTGAAGGAAAATGGAGAAGAAAAAACAAAGTGGAGGGGCACCTGGGTGGCTCAGTGGGTTAAGAATCTGCCTTGGGCTCAAGTTATGATCCCAGGGTAGTGGGATTGAGACCCACATCCATATTCAGCTCCCTATTGGGAGCTTTACCCTCTCCCTCTGTCTCTCCCCTTGCCATTTGTGCTCTTTTTCTCAAATAAATAAATAAAATATTTAAAGAAAGAAAAAATAGGGCACCTGGGTGGCTCAGTGGGTTAAAGCCTCTGCCCTTGGCTCAGGTCATGATCCCAGGGTCCTGGGATTGAGCCCCTCATCAGGCTCTCTCTGCTCAGCAGGGGCCTGCTTCCTCCTCTCTCTCGCCCTGCCTCTCCACCTGCTTGTGATCTCTGTCTGTCAAATAAATAAATAAATAATCTTTAGGAAAAAAACAATTTTTAAATTTTAAAAAAAGAAAAAACAAAGTGAAGATGGTATTAAGAAGGACACTGCATTTGTGTCTTCCTTTCTACAGAAGCATGAGACTTTTTGTTTTGATAAAGAGGCAAAGAAAGCAAATCCCTGCCCAACTGAATTCAGTAATCCCTCCATGAAAGGAAATGTTTTCTCAAGAATCAGAAATTTCCTTGGGTAATTGAAGGCATGAAAGAATGCAGATGGCACAATTTACCCTCTCCTCTCTTTTTGGGTTCACTCTCTTAGTTGTATCAAGGAAATAACTACTAAATGCAAGGAAATGAAAAAAGTGATCTAAAATAAGATTTGATTTATATCACAGGATCAGTAAATATCAAATACATATAAGTTCTCTTCCCCCAAAAGGATACAGGAATAAAAGACTGAACACTAATAAGCACATAGAAAAATTAATGCCACCTCACCTGGGACGTACAATTCTCTTGGGGTTAATATTCCCAGGTTGTGGCATTCATGAGATTCTCAAAGGGGAAGGTGATCCCCCAAATTTAAGAGCCACTGCTGTCGATGAAACAAAAACACCTCAGTTAAAGACAAAGGGTTTTGGTTTGCTTTAAATCATTGGATTACTCTTTTTTTTTTTTTTTTATTGTTATTCTTTGTTGTCAGCTTTGGCTGAAGGGAATTATAATAAAGACCATTCATCTTAGTAACAGACTGAGCCAAAAAAGGGGGACCTTAAAAACTGTAAAAGAGTTACAGTTTCTATACATGATTCTTTCCAATGTAGCCACCCAGCACCATAAATCCTTTGGTATTGTGGATGGGCAGATCACCAAGAAGGTAAGAAAGTGAGAAAACCCCGGATAGCAATCTGAACATCTCATCCACCTCAAAATTGTGCCTAGAAATGAACCCAGGGCCTCCAGATCTTGGCCAGGGGCCCCTTCACTTCCCCACCCTGTAAGAAATCTCACAGGGGAGACTAAGTCTTGTTTTGTGTTTAGAGATGGCCTTGAACAGCAAGAAAAATGGTTTAGGAGATAAATATATGTAAATAAATATTAAATATTATAGTGAATATAAAAGCCTTTCTGCACTCCAAAAGCCAAAAGCACCTGAACCCTGAATTATAAAAGCCCCCAATGATGGTTCAGTGAACAGAATCCCGCCCCACCCCCGGCCCCCCAGGTGTTGCTCTACTGTATGGCAGCACAGTGGGATTCACAGTGAAGTCTCTTTCCTTGAGAAGAGAGAACTAGGTAATAAAAAAGCCCTCCAAGATCTTGAACAGTGAAGCAATGAAAGGACAAGTGGGAAAACCTCCATGAAGAGAGAAGACAGAGATTAAAAAGTAATTGGATCTCACCCAGGAAACAGACAAAGCACATGGAAAGCATATTTTAACTATGAAAAGCAAAAAGATATACAGCTTGAAATACGTTAATATAATTTGAAATCTAATCAGACTATAAATGGTATTTTGGACCAGAGCGAAGTATTGCCAGACGGAGCGTGCAGAACGCAGGCGTGCCGAGCCGCAGGAGAGCACCCCGGGGGGCATCGGAGGACAAGTATTACTCCATCCTGCCATGAACATTCACTGTTTTTCCTCTTAGTTGCCTAAGTTTGGAATTAATTCAGAAAGGCCATATGTGCAAAGAGTGCGAAGATAATACATGGTTCACTGTGCTAAAACCGGCTACATAATCTTCTCTGCTGTAAATTACTTATAAAACCTCAGTGAAACCCAGGTCTCTTCACACAGAGCTGCAGAGGATGAAGATCACAGGGAAAGGTTAAAGCAGGATGTACTTAGTAAATCCATAATTATACACATGACTTCAAAGGTAAAAGAGAGTCTTTTCTATACATGCATCTTGAAAGGTGAGGTCAACACTTAGAAGCTAAGGCAATTTAAAAGCAGCTCCGTGGTTGTTGGGCTGGGTTTGGGAGTGAGGGATGACAGACAGTGGGCATATGAGGAACCTTTTGTGGTGAAAGCAATCTAACATGGGACTGGGGGGATGGCTGTACTACTCTCGAAATTTCTAATCATTGAAAAGTATGCTTACAGTGGATAAATGTTATGACATATAAGTTATACCTTAATAAAGCTATAAATATATTTTTTAAAGATTTTATTTATTTACTTGGCAGACAGAGGTCACAAGTAGGCAGAGAAGCAGGCAGAGAGAGAAGGAGGAAGCAGGCTCCCCACGGAGCAGAGAGCCCAATGCGGGGCTTGATCCCAGGACTCTGGGATCATGACCTGAGCTGAAGGCAGGCAGGCTTTAACCCACTGAGCCACCCAGGTGCCCCAAGCTATAAATATTTCTTAAAGGTGACGTGTTTGGGGCACCTGGGAGACTCAGTCGGTTAAGTGTCTGTCTTTGGCTCAGGTCATGATCTCTGGGTCCTGGGAAGGAGCCCCATATCAGGCTTCCTGTTCAGTGGGGAACCTGCTTCTCCCTCTCCCTCTGCCGCTCCCCCTGCTTGTCCTCTCACTCTCTCTCTCTTCCTCTGTCAAATAAATAAATTAAATCCTTGAAGTTGACATGTTTAAAAACTCAACAGTATTCCCATTCTATCAGATAGCTGTACTTCTTGGTGATGAGTTACATTAAGAACATTCTTTTTCCATTGTTGTGAATAAAAATCTTTATGACAGCTTTAAAAAAAAAAGTCTTGGATGTTTTTTAAAATTACTGGAAATGGATTAATTTCATAATCAACTATCAAACTAGGAAGAAAAACTGAGAAGAAATGGAAGCAAGACATTTCAGTAGCTTTCTCAACGTTTACTACTCTCTTGGCAACCCACTCAATCTTTCCTATTGACAGATCACTAGAATTTGATAATTTCAGAAGGGAGGTATTTTTAAACTCCAATGCAAAAAGTAGATCAAACAGCAATGAATCATGAGCATTCTTACAAAAAAAAAAAAGGATGCGTATGAATTTTATATACTCAAAACATTTTCAAAACACCACAGAAAGCCAGGTATGGCACTGTGGCTGTGAGTGTTGGTTGGCCTCCAACAAGTATTAACCATGTGGGTAGGCTTGTTACTTTCCCCTCCCCAGTTCCTGCACGTGTAAAATGGCGGTAACAATGGTGTCCATCACACAGTTTTGTTGAAATGGAAAAAGGGCAATCTTTGGTGAGGGCCTGGCATAAAGGAAACATTCAAGAGATGCTAGCTCCTGTTCTGTTCTTGTTGATGGTATTATCCCTGGGTTGGGTTGGATGGAAAGACGATTTTGTTCTCTTTCCTACAAAGCCTCACACCCAGGAACATCTCCAGTCCTGTACCTCACTGGAGGGCCAATTTCTCAGCAAAGCTCATGCCAACTGTTTCCAGTTGTTTTAAACGAAAATATCTTCCAACTGTTGATTCATTACACAATTCAATAGTGCTCATCTGCTGGCACAGAGCCAGGGCTATATCCCAGAATGCGTATGACACACTTGCTTCAGCTGGTGTTAAACCAAATTACAAGGCAAACAGGGCAAAAGAAAGGTCAGATGGACAGAATCCATTTCCAGTGAGGTCCTTCTAGAGGAGAGGAGTAGCATCAGAGGATTTCTGTCTATATTCTATTTCTATATTATATTTCTAATGTAATCATTGAAATACACAGAGTAAGGCCTCATTTTTCCTTTTGAAAAAAAAAAAAGTATTTTAAAACCTTGAGAACAACAGTATTATTATTGTCAATGATTCGTAAAACATACTAATATTTCCCCTAGTCCTTCTCCTTCTCCTGTTGTGCCCCAAAATGTTTGCATGTCCAGGTTAAAAAAAAAAAAACCCAAATCAAGTTCCCACACATTCTGACAATCTTGTGAAGTCCTGACAATAACCTCCATCTCACTTTGACTGACAGAGGAAATAAATAGTCATTTTACAGACCTGACTCCTAGTACTCATCACTAGCAAAGTACAGGCTGGTAAAACTGAGGGCTAATACATTATTACTTAGCTTCAAGGCTCCTAAAAATATGCCATAAGCTCTGAGTACAGGAACTAATTTAAATGTAAAGCCGTTTACTAACATGCTGGCTCACAAAAGTAGGCTTTTAATATTATTTATAATCTGAAGGTACTAGAAGTGTTATTATAGTATAAAATAGAATACATCCTTTAGTTAATTAAAATACAAAGGCAATATTGTTTACAATGGTTTTTGACAATCACATTTCCAAAGAATATAAGGATATCCTCAAATAAAATTAACTATATCAATCATCTCCCATTTATATGAACACAAAAATATGAAAATGTGTTTTTCTAGGAGTGAATCCAGAAAGTCCTAAAAAGACTCGACCTCTTTTTTTTTTTAAATCTCACTTTTTAAAAAAAAGATTTTATATATTTATTTATTTATTTGACACAGAGAGAGAGAGCGAGAGAGGGAACACAAGCAGGGGGAGTGGGAGAGGGAGAAGCAGGCTTCCTGCCAAGCAGGGAGCCTGATGTGGGGCTTGATTCCAGGACCACATCCCAGGTCCCCAGGATCACGACCTGAGCCTAAGGCAGAGGCTTAATAACTGAGCCATTCAGGCACCCCAGGACTCTACCTCTTATCCTATCATGAGAAATTCTTCTAAGTGCTCATGCTACCCAGTGAAAGAAAACACCTGGCACAAAGCCCAAGCTCAACAGATGTCTACTGAGCTCACCAATCTACAAGAACATGTACATTTTTAATATTAGAAGGCAGTTAAAATAATACATTAAAGCATGACCATCTCAACAGAGCCCATGTGAAACTCTTGAACTCAATTTTGCAAAAATCGAAGATTACTCTGTCAATAATCTATTCACCTAGATATTCAACTCTGCCACAGGTCCTCCCTTCTTTGACCACTATTAACAATGGGCACCACATAATAAAATAACGTATGAGATTAAATTTCCTCTACCTGAGAACATCACAGAGGCATTGGTACATGCCATGAGATCTTCTCTTTTCCTATAAGATTAATAACTGTAGCCAAATGCAACAAGAATTTAATAAACATGTATTTTTTTTAAGATTTTATTTAGAGAGAGAGACTGCACACATGGGCATGTGGAGCAGGAGAGGCAGAGAGAGCAGGAAAGAGAGAATCTCAAGCAGCCTTCATGCTGAGTACAAGCTCAACACAAGGCTCGATTTCACAACCCTGACACCATGACCTGAGCCAAAATCAAGAGTCAGACATTCAACAGCCTGAGCCCCCCAGGTACCCCTGAACAGATGTATTTGTTAAATACAGGGTGGCCTCATCTACCAATTCGTCATGAAAGGCAGATAAAGGAGAAAAGGAATTTTTGCTACAGAAGGAAATAATGAGGTTACTAAAAGACGAAATGGCCAATATGCCCAGGCTATTCCTTTCACAGCACACAATTCCAGAAAAGTCTTCAGAAATATGTAATTTTATTTTTCCCAGATCCACTGCATCAGCCAATGGCAAAAATCAACTTCTGTTGGTTCGGTATAGAGACTCCATTTATTTCTCCCAATTTGGAGCCATAACCCTAGAGACAGAGTTGACCTTCCCATTCAAACAAGCCCCTGTTGATGGGGGTCACTGGGCATTGTTCGACTGTTTACAAAGCCATATCTGCCTAAGCGGTTTGCAGTCAATTCCAGGCGACAAGTGAATTACATCACCTCAGCCTCTTAACCTCCCAGGCTGTATTATAAGAAAACCAGGATGATTCTGATTGCTAGCTGATTACTTCACACTAGTTTACCCGATCCCTTGTTGTTCTCAGCAGCACAGTCTGTGATACAAAAGACTCTTGGCCATTAAATCCCGAGGCATGCTAGACAGAAATTCTTTTCCAACATCACCCCTCCATTCCCTGTGCATATTAAAAATTTCCCCATGTTCTTCCAGATATTGTCCATGCTGAGAATTTTCCTGTGCATAGAGATTCCGCCTGACAATAGTTGGGAGATCTAAAACCAACTCTCCGGAAGAGCTTTAATGACTTCCAATCATCCCCGTGGAAGATATTTAGAAAAACCATGAGGAAAATATTAAATCTGTGCAGCCCATGGAGGGAAGCATAGAGATAACTTCTAACAGCACGCATACGGACTCTGTGGCAACCATGTGCGTTCTTCACTCATCAGGATCAGCATTTCCACAGTAATTGCCCAGCCTACTCCGAATCTCTTAACTTTCATTTATTCTCCATAGAGGAAGTCATCCATCCCCTGCACACTGGCAGCCCACTGAGGCTACATAGCAGTGGGCACACATTTCATACTAATGGACTGGCTGCTCTCCAGAACATTGTGGATGGTGGTCGTATCTTGTTAGTTGATGCTAACACTGATGTTCAGAGTATGCAAGTAAAACTGCTAAATAAGCTAAAATTGACATCGTTCCATCTACCAAGTAACAGCCTGGATTTGCCATCCTTAGGTCTTTGGATTAATGTTCCATTCATATTGCTTAGTGGCCTAAGTACTGCTTCCTCATCTTAAATGTGAATATGGATCTCACCAGGATCTTATTAAAATGCATATTCTGATTCAGTAGGTCTAGGGTGGGCCTGAAAGTCTGCATTTCTACAGACTCTCTGATGGCATTACTGCCACTGTCCTGAGACCACTTTTGGTAACAAGGCTATTAAGAATAGGGCTAAAGCATTTACTTGAGCATACAGCAGGACTTTTTACAACTTGTTTCTATTGTATAACTAGTTACCAGTTGCCAAACTATTACTTTGAAAGCGGACACAAGTTCCCATGCTATTATTTTGAAAATACATTAAATGGCTACTTTTTTTTTTTTTTTTAACAAAAGATAGTGCTTACCTTGAGTTCTTTTCTTCCTAAAAGATTTTCTAAAAATAAAATATTGATATTTTTATCTTACTACCTGCCAAGGTAAGTTTAGTTTATGGTCTTCCAAGTAGAGAAAAAGAAAGAGCAGAACAATCTCTTGTAGGGACAGTCCGGCCCTAAAGTTCTGTAATTCTACATAAATATCAGACTCTGAGCCACAAGTTAAAAATCAAGAATCACATGTGGAATTTAAGAAATGAAACAAATGAGCCAAGTGAAAAGAAGAAAGGAAGGCAGACAGGCTGGCAAACCAGGAAACAGATTCTTAACTACAGACAACAAACATGGCTACCGGAAGGGAGGTGTGTGGGGGTATGGGTTAACTAGGTGATGAGGATTCAGGAGTGCACTCCCTGTGATGAGCACCATGTATTGCAAAGAAGTGTTGAATCACGATACCATACATCTGAAACTAATAATACACTGTGTATTAACTAACTGGAATTTAAATTTAAAAAAAAAGAAAGAAATTTCATTTAATAAATATTAAGCATCTCACAAGGGTAGCCAAGAATACAGAAGTCAATAAAGCACTGTGTTCTTTCCCTAAGACGTTTCTGTCTTACACAAGTGTACAAATGGCTGTAACACAAAAAAAGAAATGATTTGGCATGGAAGGAAAATTACCTTGTGTTTTTTCCTCCGGGAAAGACTCATAAAGGATCATGGTTATTGTGTTCCCGCTGCCCTAATAAGCCTAAGTTATCTGGTATTTATGGAAAACTACTAGACTTATTTCATCAGACAGGTTTTGGAAAAAGCCTGTAGATTTTTCCAAGAGGGTACAAGACAGTGTAGATGAATTCTGAGACACTTTGAACCTCCATTAACTGATTATATTGAACAACATCTCAAGAGTCACTATTTCGTGTTTGCTTTTCAAAGATTTTATTTATTTTTTGACAGAGAGAAATCACAAGTAGACGGAGAGGCAGACAGAGAGAGAGAGAGAGGGAAGCAGGCTCCCTGCTGAGCAGAGAGCCTGATGCGGGACTCGATCCCAGGACCCTGAGATCATGACCTGAGCCGAAGGCAGCGGCTTTACCCACTGAGCCACCCAGGTGCCCTCGTGTTTGCTTTTCAATCTGACTTTAGAACACTACTATTCTCAGCCATAAGTCAGAACACAGAAGTTCTGCAGATGAGTTACTAAAGCAGAAAGCTTACTAGACCACTTGTCTTCCAAGGATCTTACACTGGGCAATAACAAAGTTAGAGAGGAAATGGCTTAATAATTTCAAGGTATTTCGCTACATGAATGTGCATAGTATCATAAGAAATTATAAGCAAGAGACAAAATTATATACAGAATAGATCAGAATTTTTTTTTTAAGAGCAAAGGAAATAGAACCAATATATTAATGAGTGCCACCTCATCAATGAGACTGTGGGCCATTTTATCTTAATATTTTCCCATTTATTTCAAAATTCTTTACAATGATCTATATTAATCCTATAACAGAAAAGGCCAATTAAAACATAAATCTCCCATCTCTCCCTCTGTTTCTATGGCATGTTGTTGACAACATGGTTCAGATTTAAAATTGGATATTTTAAGTTCCACTTAATTTCTGAAACTGCCTTCTTTCATATAATTTAGTTTCAAGGATTTAAACTAATCAGAAAAATCTGCTGCAACATAGTGTCCTCGACCACCACAAACACCCTTGAACACGGCAGGTTTGCGTCTCTGCAATAACTGGGCCAGATGCTATTCATCTGTATCTCTTACTGGCCTGTCACCAATTTTTAAATCGATGAGCTCTTCTCTTTATTCACTGGATGGCTGAGACAATGTCAGGAAGATTTAGAGCAATTCTCCTGGCTCAGACAGTGAAAATTCTCTAACAAAATATTGTTTTCCCAAAGCATAAAAGTTTGTTCAATAGCAGAAATGCTCTACGATTGGTGGATTTAATTACCCTAGCCTCTTAAAGGAAGCAAGACGCTGAGCAAGAAAACAAGCACCATGATGAGCACCTTACGAACTGTGGTTTCACTACAGACAGCACGGTCACAGCTGAGCTACACACAGCCACAGCCTGCAATGGCCACAGAGTTTCTAAATGGCCATGACCTATACTACACAGAACCCCGGAAGCAATGCAAGAATGCCAAATGCGCAGCACATGGCCAACTGGTCGATGGCCCATTCAGTCATTTATTGAACAAGCATTTACCAGGTTAGGCCCTCGAGACTCAGAGGCCAAGAAGTCACCTTCTCTACTCTCATCTCTAAATTCTAAAGGGAAGACATGACACATGACACCATGATAGTCAAAATGTCAGCATAATTGAGATCTGTAGGGCTATCTACAATGGACAGGAATGGAGCCCTCTCCCAAGGAGAGGGAGCTGTCAGTTCTACATGGGCCAGTCAAGAAATGTTTCGTAGATGAGACCACCTTTGAATTGAATCTTGACAAATGAGACGGTTCTTGCTTTCTGCAGAGCTGTGGTGATGACTCAATGAGATAAATATACATATAGCAACTAGCTCAGAGCACCAGGCACACAGGTGTTCATACAGTGATAGTAATAGTAATGTTACCATCACTGTATCAGTATAATGGGTCACCAATAAGATACTCTTAAGAAATAACAACTGAAGAAGCAAGTAAAGAAAATAATATCTAGGTTACATTCACAACTGACTGACAATAAATGGAATGATAAAAATAGTCGTTAGTAGTTTTAGTTATAGTACAGGCAATGGAAACAATGCAAGATGACCAAATCCACACTGACAAAATTATGCAACTATACATGTCTTATACTTTTAAGAAAGCCTGGCCAAGGAAAGCAGAGAAGAGAAGGACTAATATTTACAAAGGACCTACCACAGGTCAAGCCAGGACCTTTATATACATATTTTCTTTTTAAATTTTTATTTCTTTCTTTGGGGGGGAAGGGGACAGAGAGAGAGGGAGAGAATCTCCAGCAGATTCCCTGCTGATCATGGAGCCCAATGCGGGCCTCAGTTACACAGCCCAGAGCTCATGACCTGAGGTGAAATCAAGAGATGCATGCTTAACCAACTGAGCCACCCAGACGTCCCTGTGTATGTTCTTAATTAAGTATCCCACCAATATTATTATATATTATCATTGCCATTTTAAAAAGGAAACTGAAATTCAGATAATGTTACTGACTTGCAAAAACCACACAGCTAATGAGTAAGAAATTCAGAATTTTGATCTTATAAGCACTTTATCTCAAATTCCATGCTATTTTCATTACACTATGAAGTATTTTCATGTGAAAAGCCATATGATTAGTCATTTTCATGTATGATTAGTCATTACTAAAAGATCATTTTGTTTTGTTTTTTTGTTTTCTGTTGCGGTTTTTTTTTCTTGCTTTTTTTTTTTTTTAAAGTAGATTCTACATGCAACACAGGCCCAAACAAACCACGCTGAGATCAAGACCTGAGCTGAGATCAAGAGCAGGACATTTAACCAACTGAGCCACCTAGGCACTCCAAAAGATCATTTCAAATAGTTCATTCCCTCAACACATTTAAAATACGATTTATTTTTCAAAAACAATTTACCCTGAGCTTTTCAGGTATAATAAATACTGATAATTCAGTACCTACCACAGTGCTGGGTTTTGTCATGTGGATTGTTTCATTTAATCCTTATGACAATTAATAAAGCAGTATTGTTATTCCCATTGTAAAGGTGAGAAAACTGAGAATCAGAGACAGAATAGATTCCACTGTATCTAGGGGTACAGGACAGACAACTAGGTGTTTGAAACTGTGTATAAAAACTAGTGTTCTTCCTCTATATTATGTTACTTCACATATCCATGCTTAAATTACAGCATACCTAAGCAAATTTCCTCATTACAAATAGATTGGATATACAGACTTTTTGAACTTAAGTAATCAGTTAACTGGGAAACTAAGTTAATTTTCCATGCCTAAACAAGAAACTAGATCAAGGGAAATTTCTCAGACAGAAACCTGAGCACAGGCCCAGCTGACTAAATGACTCTTTATATCATTCCAACATGCTCCCTCGGGGCATGGGAAACTCACTGCCAAATCAGGGCTACTGGCCTTTGTGAAGCAGAAGTCACCATTAGGAGACAATCCCAAGCCCAGAGTCCTCTGAAAGTGCCCAAAGCACCGTCAGCATACTGGAGAGAGGGCTCAGGGAACACATCTTCAGTTCTAGAGTGGGACACAGGGGAACTCAGAATTCATTTTATAGAAAATCAGTATTCAATTTACAGAAAACTGACTTGCTGAGACTAAGCCTTAAAATATACATCACTGCAAGAACACACAGTTACATTACCAGAGCTGCTCAAACTGGAACAAAAGGACTTAACTCTTCTCTATTTGATGGAGTTAACATCTATGTAAGGACAGGTATAGCTTATAAATCCTAAATACCAACAGAAAGCACGTAACCTAAAATAGCCCATTCAATCCCAGACATTTTAATTCTCTAAGTGAAGTATCATAATTACTCTTAAGCTCCTTTTTCTTTGAAAACAGCTAAGATTTCCCATCAATTCAGAGCTCTAACGAATCACGAGGATGGTTTAGCATGTGCTCTGAGTTTTTGCAGGAAATTTTAATTTGACATTTTAAAATGTAAGCTGAATTATTTGTATCAACTGTGTGTTTATATCAATTGCAAACAAAACTAAAAGGTGTTACATTCGCTTTCACAACATAGATAATATACCAATCATACAGTAAAAAAAAAAAAAATCTGTCCACCAAGAACGAAGGCTTTAAATATGCTCGAAGAAGTTAATTAGAGCTGTCACAGAAGTTTTATTTCTTTAAAAAAAGGGAAAAGGCACTACTGGCTACAGAGAATCTCATTTTCTAGTCCAACCAAATCCCAACACATCCTCAATTCCTTCCTTTCCACTTGAAAATGTCCGGCTTCCACATTTCCTAGGCTCATTCATTCCTATAGTCAAGGTAGATACAGGAGCAACACAGACCATTTTGTTTTAAGGTGTAAGGGGAAGAAACGTTCTAAAGTCTCCAAACTTAAGGCTGAACCAAATCAATCTTACTTCGGTTTAGAAACAGGTATTCAAAACCAAGAGAGAAGACGTGCCTGGGTGGCTCCTTTGGTTAGGCGGCCGAATCCTGGCTTTGGATCAGGTAATGGTATCAGCATCCTGGGATCAAGCCCCACATTAGGCTCTGCACTCAGCAGGGAGTCTGCTGGAGCTTTTCTCCCTCTCCCATCCCCCAACTCTTGCACGTGCACGTGTACGTGCATGTGCACGTGTGCCCTCTCTCTCAAACAAATAAATCTTAAAAAAAAAAAAAAGGAAAAAATCAAAGACTACCTTGTGATATCTGATTGATAGATTCCTATTGACCAGATTACCATTTCCTGAATTCCAATAAGGTCATATACCAATTACTGAAAATAAATGGCTACAATTATTATGACTCCTTTATAAGCATCTTTCCAGCTTTGTGTTCGTAGTAGACAAGGGGATTCAAGGATCAAAAGACACAGAGAAGACAGTGTAGTAACTGATTAACTTACTGAAAGCCACTGGGATTTCTTTTACACAGCACTAAAGTCTGAAAGTTTGTGTCCGCCCAGAATCCATATAATGAGATCTAACCCATTAGGGGACAGTGTTAAGAGGTGGGGCCTTGGGGAGGTGATTAGGACATGTGGGCGAAGCTCTCAAGTATGGGATTGGTACCCTCTCAAAAGAGGGCCAAGGACACCTTCACCCCTTCGGCCCTGTGAAGATACTGCAAAAGGCACTTTGTATGAACCAGGAAGTGGGTTCTCACCAGACCAGGTCTGCTGGCACCTTGACATTGGACTCCAGCCTCCAGAACGGTGAGAAATACACTTTTGTTATAGATAAGCCCCTAATCTGTGGTCCTTCGCTACAGCCACGCAGAGTTAAGGCAGCAGTGATGATGTCTGTTCTCACAGTTGACCAGTCTAAACCAGTTTATGAGTACCTTCACTCGAGCTCAGTGTCTCCCCGGGTGTTCTCTGTTAGGAAGACAACAAGCGGCTTGCTCACTCCAGCACGCTAGCAACGGGGGATTTTACAAAGTGCACGACCTACGTGACATGTCTGTAAGATAAAAATGTAACATCTCCAGTGAGTTTCTCCTGGGCTACTAATGGATGCTGTTGTTTTGTGTGGATCTGCAATACCGAGGGCAGACAGCATGGGCGTGTGCATACCTTTTCTACTTAAAGAGCAACTCAATTTATCATTGCTCTATTTCAGTGCGGAAGGGGTGGTCACGGGGCAGTGCCTTATCTGTGATTTTGATAGTATAAATTGCCTGCTTCGGCACTGGCTATTCTAAGACTTGCTTACCGTTGTTTATATTTCTAAGCAAGGATCCAGTAATCACAGATTTAGAAGACTGAACAGCTCAAGACAGCCAGATTAGCTGTTCCAAAAAAGGAGTCAGGAGATACATGACCGTATCTTTTGTAGCAAATTTTGTACCTTTTGGGTTGAATTCAGTCACTAAATGGTCAAACCCTAAATGATCTCTGGAAGTAGCTGCTTGGCCGGATAAGTGAATAACCCACAGAAAATTCCCACCTTCAAGTGCCTGGACTGAGGCAAGAGGAAAAGATACTCATACCCTGCAAAAGCTCCCTTCGAATATGGAGAAAAGGAATGTGATTAGAACTGTCAGCTAGAAAAATGGCCTCTTTCTTTCTTTGGGGGCCCTTGATTGAGGCCCAGATAAATAATGCATCACTGAAATGAAGACAAGGCAAGCATTTCCTTGACCTCCCAGCCGTGCTGGCAAAAGTGCCTGATCACAGGGTGAGCAGAAGCCCCCTGAAAGGTGTGAAAAGGAGGAGGAGGCAAGTTTGCAGCAACCATTTACTGAAGCTTCAGTGCCCCTGAATAAAGGACGGACTTGAAATGATTAGAAAGGGTCTGTGCACCAGCAGGCTGCTTATGAGCCTCAACGGTCAGCTGGGGAAACTGCAGCTTCCTACAAAATGTTCTCTACAGGGTGCAGTGTTTCCAATATGTTGATTTCCTTATCTGGGCCTAAAAACCTCAACAACAACAACAAAAGCACTGTATAATGAACTCTTGGTTAAGGCCTAAAGCACACCCAAAGTAGGGGCGCCTGGGTGGCTCAGTGGGTTAAGCCGCTGCCTTCAGCTCAGGTCATGATCTCAGGGTCCTGGGATTGAGTCCCGCATCGGGCTCTCTGCTCAGCAGGGAGCCTGCTTCCCTCTCTCTCTCTCTGCCTGCCTCTCAGTGTACTTGTGATTTCTCTCTGTCAAATAAATAAATAAAATCTTAAAAAAAAAAAAGCACACCCAAAGGCAACTGGGCAGGGAGGTCAGTGGTAGGAGGAGCACGTGAGAAGGGCCTGTGGTCTCCGCCTTCCAGTGCCCATTCCTGGGTGGCTGATGCAACAGCAGGCACGTGCTTTCACTGTTCATTTGTCACTGTTCTGTTGTCAAAGAGCCCAGAGTCACGAGTCTCCATCCCACAGATACATCCACAAGCTGCCTGAAGGTGATCTGAAAAGCCACCCCTGCCCCATACATCGCTTGCTCTCTACACATTTATTCAACACACTCAACCTATTAATTTTTAAGCAGTTCTATTTCCTCAATACAAAAAAGAAAATTACCTTTAAAAGCTTTACTGGGCACTGGATTTCCCATAGCGCTTTTGGAGTTGATACAAGAGTTGTTACACGATCCAAACAAAAAAGAGGTGAAAGGAGTGATCTTAAGGATAACATCCTGCCGACAGCACACGGACCCTGACGCCACCGTGGGCAGGATGAAATGGCAGAGGCATGGGCTGCCAGTCCACCTGGCTGGGAGGAAAGTGGTTCATTCTCAGAGGCCTATCAAGCCCTGGTCTCTGCCAAGGCTGTCAAAGCACTCTAACAAACCTCTCGTGGGGGTGGATTTCCATTATGAGTAGAAATGATTCTCAAGACTCCAGGGCTCCAGGAGGAAGCATCTTTGCTCCTACTGGGAACCCAAGCAAAAAGTCTTTATATTCTTTCCACTCTATCTTCCAATTCCTCTGCAGCTTTTCACACTCCTGCTATGAAGAGAACATGCCACAACAGCCAATCGAATGCTACACACACACACACACACACACACACCCTCTGAATAAAACCATCAGCGGAATGACTGCAGGAAAATAATACAAAGCAGAAAACTTTCAGATGATAGTCCCTGGACAAATTACTCACTTGAAAATTCTTTCTCAGTACAGGCACATTACATGCACATCTCTTTAGTGTTTTAATATAATCTTCTGTGGTACAGTGGTTAAGAGCATAATCTCTAGACAGAGACATTTACAACTCTGCCATTTACAACTGTGTGGTCTTGGACATTTTATTTTTAAATAACAAGTTCTGTGCCTTGGCATCCTCCTCTGTTAAATGGGGATTGGAATCAACTGTTATGAGGATTAAACATGTTAATACATGCAAAACATTTAGAATAATGCAAATAAAGCTATGATCATTATTATTATAGTTCAAAATTGCTTTCACATGTATTATTATAGTTGTCCCCACAAGCACTCTATGAAACAGAAATGATCATTTTATCTATGTTTTATTGATAAGTATGAGGCTCAGTGAAGTGATTTGCTGAAAACAAAAATAATCTGGCCAAACCAAGATTTGAATTGTGGTCTTTTGGCACTAAACCTTAGATTGTTTTCCATTACATGGTATTATTTACATGTAAACAACAACAAAAGCAACTATTATAAAATACAGACACTAGATTAAACTCCTAAAAAGAAGAAAATGATTGAGAACATCATCGTACCCAGTTTAGGAATTCATTCTTGGAATAAGCAAATGATGAGCTGATGGTAGAACTTATAATGTAGCTAAAGCTTGTTTTTAGGTTCACTGTGTAGTACTTTGGAACCCCCAAAATTCTGAAGCGAGGGGAGAAGAGGAATGTATATCAATTTGTATTCGTTGTTGTATATTTTACTTTTTGTGAAAATAGGTAAGCTGTCACCTTGAGAAACTCCAATATACAAAAATGCAGAACTACTGGATGGTTGAGTGACTCGTTACGAAAGGAACCACCAAAGGGCTCAAATGTTTAAATGTGAGCCCTGCTCTCTTACGTTGCTCTAATTCACAAGCTAGCAATGGACTTCTTGATCAATGACATTCAGGCTACGCCCACTTAGATCTAGAAGACTGAGAATTTCATCCCTCAGCATTCTTCTTCACATGACACTTAGACGAGACAAGTTTTATGAGACAAGCAGAAGACTGGTGAATATAAATGAACAACTGGCAGATATTCCTTCTTTCCTAATGAATTTTGTAATTTAGAGCATTTGAATGGCTCCCTAGGGGAGGAATTCTTTCATGACTAACACTCTTTCTAGTAATTGCATCTATTTCTAATTCATAAAATTTGAATGCTTGTTAGCCTTCAAGAACTTGTCTTCTATTTAATAAAGATTAATCTTTTATTTTTTTAAAGATTAACCTTCTAATTTATGAATCTAGAATTGATTTTTAATATGTACTCTACATACAAATTATCCCTCACACAAATTATCCCTCAAAATAATTTTTAAAAACCATGTGGACAGATGCACATTGAAAACTAAATTTCAAGCAAAGAGAGTACGCTAAAAATTATCATCTTAAACAAAAAGACACAAAAACTCTGAAAGACCAGCAACTTGCACTCTACATATATCAGTACGTATCAGTGATCAGTACGTATCAGTACGTATCTATATATCATATATATATACACATAGATACACACACACACACACACACACACATACCACTGTCAGGGTTCTGTCAAACCTTTATAAAAGTCCACACAAGACTTCCCTTTAAGTTCACCTGAGCAACTCACATTTAAATGCCCTCTCATCCAAGTCAACCAATGACCATTCCATAGCTAAAGAAACACACCCCTTCCCTATTAATTCTGAAACTGTTTTCAGTACAAGATGTACAAGATGTATAATATTCTAGAAATATGCCTCTTAAAGCCACTCAGATGGAAATATTTCATCCTTTTGATATGTACTGTAAAATCCATAAAATTTAAATCTCTCTAGTGAACATTAATGAGACATAAAGTATTATTTAAAGCAAAGAAAGGAAATTAAATTTTTCTCTAATGGTCAGAGTTTACGTCTCAGTCATGCTTAAGGCTATAAGACATTAGTACATGAAAAAAATTTAAAACAGAAGACAAAAAAAGCACCTTTATGTTAAGTAATTAATAACTGAAAAAACAGAAATCTGTGAGTAATCATTTAAGCTTCAGAGATAGGTATTTCGCTTTATTCCTACGGTTAATCCTGTCTACCTCTATCCTCAGTCTAGATGGAGATCAACAGCTATGTATTTGTTAAGCACGTGACCCAACTTCCTCAACGTCAGCAAAATGCATGTTTCACATTCCCTCCCCCATCCGACCCCCCCCCCCCGTGCCACACAGATCCCCCAACTCCCTGGTTCTTTCCTGTAAAGTCGAAGTCCTCCCACGACACCCCTCTTACCTGTTTCCCGTCCAGGGTGTACAGGCGTTTCACCACTCCCGAGTCCAGCTTGATGGCATCGGTGATGTCAGTGAGAACCTGCTCAAAGGAATGAGCGGTTTTCTTGTTCAGCAGAATCCTGACAGCTTTCCGTGGCTTCACCCCACTTCGGATGATGGTGACCAGCTTGGGCCGGATGAAATCCTTATTCTCCCGCACCTCTGATGGGCTCCCTTTGGCAGTGGCCAGTGAAGACACTGCCCGGGAAGCCGAGGTGGTCTTGACATTCACGGACCAGTTGGGATTCACGTTCTTGGTGTACTCCAGTTTCTTGAAGGGCTCTATTGACCCACACACATAGCTCTCTCCTATGGAAGACAGAAATATATTTATTTTATTTATTTTTAAAATTCTTTATTTGACAGAGATCATAAGTAGGCAGAGAGGCAGGCAGTGCGGGGGTGGGGGGGCAGGCTCCCCACTGAGCAGAGACAGCCCCCCCACAACGAGGGGCTCAATCCCAGGACCCTGAGATCATGACCTGAGCTGAAGGCAGAGGTTTAACCCACTGAGTCACTGAAGTGCCCCGGAAGAGAGAAATATATTTAAATTTACACTAAGGTGAACTCTTCCTTTTTCCTAGTCTCTGATTTTTCCTTTTCTACCAGAAGTGAGAGCAAGTTTTGACTTTCTGAACAATGGAAGCATGACTAACAATTAATGAAAAGAATGATTTTTTTTTTTTTTACTTCTAATCTGGCTCTGTCAACACCAGATTGATACCTTAGAGAGGGAAAAAATCATCATTCTTCCCTTTCTTCATTTACCGACTGCTTTTTCTGACAGAAATACAGACAGTGAATAGACATCAAGAATAAAATTGAATTTAAAAAAGAAAGTATTTTTTGGGATTTGGGGCTATTTATATTTGCAGGAAACTTCAAAATCAGAAGTACCTACATTTAGGAATAATGTAAATAACACAATTTGAAAACGTAAAGTGGATCAGAAAACAGCTTCTTAGAATAGTTCTGTAATTCACTGTATGGTGATAGATGGGAGCTACAGTTGTGCTGAGCCCAGCATGACAAAGGTATGGAGAAGCTGAATCACTACGTTGTACACCTGGAGGTAATGCAACATTGTGTGTCAAATATACTCAAATTTAAAAATTTTTAAAAAGTTGGGGCGCCTGGGTGGCTCAGTGGTTTAAGCCTCTGCCTTCAGCTCAGGTCATGATCTCAGGGTCCTGGGATCGAGCCCCGCATTGGGCTTCTCTGCTCAGCGGGGAGCCTGCTTCCCCCTCTCTCTCTGCCTGCCTCTCTGCCTACTTGTGATCTCTCTCTGTCTGTCAAATAAATAAATAAAAATCTTAAAAAAAAAAAAACATTTAAAAAAATTTTTTTAAAAAGCTATGTAATTTATAATTTTGATGGGAATGTGTGCTGAACATTTTGTAAATTCAAGTAAAATTCCAATAACAAGCAAAAGTTCTGTCACCAGCTAGACCCCAAGACCTCACCTGCTGCTGCTCGCCTGCTTGGACCCACCATCCTCTGTCCCACGTTCCTCCTTAAGTACTTCTTTCCAGCTTATCTCTTAATCAGGCAAAAGCCCCCAGGGAGCACAGCATCCCCTGAAGGAAACCAAAACTGCCCCTCAAGCAATAATGGATGTTTGCCAGAAGAGCCATCCAAATCCAAACCACCCAGACCAGTTAGAGTTTAATCACTAAATCAGCCCCCCCACCCAGATGGACAATGGTGCGACCCACAGTTACCTTTACCTCATTGCAATGCTAAAAATTCATCCCCAGGAGGTGGAGACTTAACATGCAAATGAAACATTTGATGTTTGAAGCCGCCTGGTCTGTCCACTGGGCCTGAGTTCCCCATTCCCAGGATTTCTGGCCCTACACACTTAAACAGTGTCCTTTCAAGCTGTTGTTCGGGGAGTCAGTCTGACACCTTTGTACTGACTGTATGTCCCTTCAGCTGCAGCTGCCTGTGCTTTTATTTATTATTTTTATAAACATACAACGTATTATTAGCCCCAGGGGTACAGGTGTGTGAATCGCCAGGTTTACACACTTCACAGCACTCACCATAGCACCCACGCTCCCCAATGTCCGTAACCCCACCTCCCCTGGCAACCCTCAGTTTGTTTTGTGAGATTAAGAGTCTCTTATGGGGGCCCACCTAGGTGGCTCAGTGGGTTAAAGCCTCTGCCTTCAGCTCAGGTCATGATCCCAGGACCAGCCCCACACCTGGCTCTCTGCTCGGCGGGGAGCCTGCCTCCCTCTCTCTCTCTGCCTGCTTCTCTGCCTGCTTGTGATCTTCGTCTGTCAAATAAATAAATAAAATCTTAAAAAAAAAAAAAGAGTCTCTTATGGTTTGTCTCCCTCCCAATCCCATCTTGTTACATTTATTCTTTTCCTACCCCCCAAACCCCTCATGTTGCATCTCCACTTCCTCATATCAGAGAGATCATATGATAGTTGTCTTTCTCCGATTGACTTATTTCACTAAGCATAATACCCTCTAGTTCCATCCACGTTGTCGCAAATAGCAAGATTTGATTTCTTTTGATCTGCCTGTGCTTTCAAACACTGGGTCCGGTCTCATTTCTACTGTTGCTGGATCCAAGGACCCGAATCCCATAACAACCACACTGCATGTCCTCCCATCTACACGGGGCCAAGTGCAGTGATCCGCATACACTAGGAAGCCAATTCATGTTTGTTTACTGATAAAAAGTTCTGAGCATGGTTAACTTATAAACTGTAGCTTCAGAAACTGACTCTAAAATAAATGTAATTACATAAAATGAATAAGGTTCGAGGATCTAATGAATAACATGGTGACTATATACTGTGGTATAACTGAAATTTGCTGAGAGTAGAACTTAAGTGTTTTCTCAAAAAAAGAAAAAAGATAAATGGATGTGTTAATTAACTTGGTGGAGGGAATCTTTCACAATATATACATATATCAAATCATCACGAGGTAGGCTTTAAATATCTTAGAGTTTTGTTAGTTATACTCCAGTAAAGCTGGGGTAAAAAAAAAGAAAAAAGAAAAAAAAAGAAGAAGAAGGAAGAAAGAAATTAATTAAATTAGATTTTATTAAAAATGGCTCCTTAACACAGAATTGTTTAATGAAAATACTCTATTAAATAGATGTGGCTCGCACAAAAAAGAAAAGTAACACACATACCAAGTGATGATAAATCATAAAATGAATGAATATATATATATGTATATATGTAAATATTTCATAAAGTTAGGTCGGTGCACTTTGAAGTTAAAGATTTTATAATGGCTTTTTTGTGTGTTATTCTTTATAATAAGGAGTAGTTAAAATGCTAAAAATCTTTCATAATTGCAGGTAAAGTGACCTAGGTCTAATCCTACACAGCCCATTTACTTTTATCTAAATCCTTGTTCTATTTTTAAATTACTAATGCAAGCATCCAAAGCCACAGTATCCACATAAAAATAATTGAACCAGGGTTTCAAAAATAAGAAAGCATTGTTATACATGTTCTCAAACATTTACTCTGTAAGTGCTTTTAGAATACATTCTAGTGGGTGTTTATATATTGTGTCTTACTATAAGTTGCACACATAGTAAATTCAGCAAACCCCTTCTCTATTCACCTAGTAGGTTATTACGGGTCCCAACTATGCTTTTCTTAAGATGTATGTAGATATCAAAAACATATGCATGGGGGGGTCCCAACGACAGTGGTGCTTCTGAGGCTTTGTGGAGATGGGGGAATGTTCTGATGGGAAGAGAAATGGAAGTCTGAGTTCTGGCCTCTTAAGATCTTGGGCAAGTCCCTTAGTCTTCTCAGTGGTAGTTTATCTGTGTATCTGATGAAGCCTATTTCAGTGGAGACTCATCTCACTCTGTTTTTGTGAAGATCAAATTAGATGACAGAGGTCAGAGTAATCTCAAATACAAAACTTCTACACAAATGGAAACCCCCTCTAAGGCTGCATTACCCTGACTGTGCAGTAAGCCTGAAAGGAAAATTAAAAAACAAAATTACTAGAAATCTGTGAGCAGGTCGTACATTATAAGATATTAATTGTTTCTAGCTAGTTACAGCAGATGTCACCTTGGGTCCATCTCAATATGAGGGGGCCCCAAACGGTCCTCAACAAAGCAGACACAGCCCAAAATAGAGCAGGCAAAACCCATCTGTCAGAATTCTGTGCTAATCGGGGATATGCAACTGTCTGATTATTTCTAAGTTTACGTCCTAAGCTAATAATTAATATCAAAACAAAGTGAGTGGTTTATGTAAGGGCCTATTTAGCCAGAGCAGCCCTGCCTCGGTTGAACAGCCATTTTTTTGTTTATGCAGTAAAACTTAAACTGACCCTGTCCCCCCTTCCCCCTTTCTCCCTCCCAACTTACTTAAAAGCAAATCCAAAAAACCAGCCCCAGGTAACAAAGCCCAAATACAAGGGTGGGTCAGGTCAGGTGGAACACAGGGAATGCAGGGATGAGTCGGGTCAGGTGGAGACATCCAATCAATGGGGCACGCATACTGTCTCCCCAGCTACCAAGGAGTGCGGGCCCCGCCTTTTGGGCGCCAATTCTGACCAAAGTGATAGGTTAGTTCAAATAGCTACTATGGGGTGAATTGTAATTCAATTGGCCACCCATGTGTGACCTAGCATGACTGTGCAGCTTTCTCTGTATGTTACAATTTCATTGGCCACCTGTGTATGGCCAGGCCCAACCACATAGCCTTTGTTCTATAAACGTTAGTCTGTAAGGCAGGGAGGGGTCACCTCTTTGCAAGGGACGTCCCTGGTTGGTCAGTTTGATTCTTGATGCTTGGCGTGAAATAAAGCTTTGCTTGACCTTCGCTTTGTATTAGTCTCGCTCCTTTGACCATGCACCCATTATTGGGGGACCCAACAGTTTATACTCCAACAACAACAAAAAAACTTTTTAACTTCAAAAAATATATAATTAGGAAAGCTAGGAATTTAAAGTACTTGCATTAACAATGTGGAGTGGGTTTGTTAAAAAAGAATATTAACACTTTTTTTACATCTTCCTAAAGAACACTGAGAAAAAATTTGAAGCATGACATCTTTGAGAAGGTAATGCTGATTTGGTTTTAGCAACAACGACTGGAAGAAACGTGTTAAATCTGTGCTGTCCCTTAGTGTCTCCTCTGCCTGGCTTACCAGATTCAAAGACTGCAAAGGAATCTTGGGGAAGGGTGTGAGATCCAATAAAGAATGATATTGTGCCACATGGAAAGCGACAGCACTTTCAGAAGAGGACAGAGCTGGTCACCAAACCCAAGATCACATACCACTCACTGCTGCCATTTAGAATCTACTACACTGCTCAGGAATTCAATAAGACAAGATGGGTTTCCTTATGCTAAAAAGCTTCTATTACATTTTGCAAATATATTTACATTAAAGACTTATTTGACCCCACATTTTGACAACTTTTCTTTTCATGATAATTCTGAACTTCTTCCCACCTCTAGAGATACTGCCTTGTCTTAACTCAATTTAAAGTTGATTTTCTGAATTTGTTAGAAAATAATTTTTTAATTAATGTGCTAATATCATCAACAACTGTAAATTAGCAAAAGTAATTGTTCTGAATGGAAAGAATATATCGTCTTAATTTGGTCAAATAGCTCTATGTATCCAGTGTTTAATCTCTCCCTAAATGGGGCCAAAACTTAAGGGATATGTTATATTCTTGATTAGAAAATCACCAAAAGGTTGCATTCAAGTCCTGACAGATACGGGTATTAAAGGCCACTGAAAAATTAAAAAATAAAGTAATACTTATAATCCCTGTAATAAACTTCCTATATACATTAAGCCATCCCAAAGGTTTATGGTGTAATTTATATTGCAACAATAAAATAAAAGTTAATTTAGCAAAACCGAAGTATATTTGAGCAAAATGGTCTGATGTTATATTTATAATAAAAAATTATACTTGATCTTCAAACTATTTCTGGCACAGAGCTGCTAAAACCCTTGGAATTTCCTAAGTGATCAGAGAAATAAAGATATCTTGATATGCATAACAAGCCCCTTTCAACCACATTTTAGTTTATGTTAACAAGGAGGCCTGGAAAGCACATGAGGATGGGGGCTGGATGCCAGGGGAACCATCAGTGTGATGAGAGGATAGAAGCTTTCAGTCCACCTCCCTGACTTTAGAGAGGGGAGAGGGGCTAGTAGCTGAATCCAGTGATTTAATCACTTGTGCCTATGAAATGAAGCATCCATTAAAAAAAAAAAAAAAAAAAAGGACAGGGTCCAATGAGCTTCCAGTTGGTGAATATTCAATGGGAGTGGTGAGCTCAGAGAACATGGAGGCTCCAATCCCTTTCCCTAGTGCTTGCCTGATGCATCTCTTCCATCTGGCTGTTCCTAAATTATATACTTTTATAATAAACTGGTAATCCAGGAAGTAAAATGTTTTCCCAAGTTCTGTGAGCCACTCTTGCAAATTAATTGAACCAAAGGAGAGGGGTCATGGGAACCTCTTATCTATTGGCCAACCCATCAGAAGCACAGGTGACCACCTGGATTTGATTGGTGGGTATATGGGGAAGACCCACACACAGGTCAGAATTGGTGACCAGCATTTTAGGACCCCAAATGTGCTTTGAAAGTTTGGGATTATTTACTGTAGGTGAAGCTTAATAAGGATGGCAAGATGGAAAGATCATAGATGGTTTAAAGGAAATGGTGTAACAGTCTATTTAGAAGTAAAGCTGGGAATTACCAAACATCGTGACTTACTTGCTGGTTGGTTATCATACTGCTGGTTTTGTTCCAGTTTATTCAATCCAAAAATCTTTGTGTTAAGACTGATTATCAACTTGAAATTTCATAATCTGGGTGTCCAAGACACCCCAACAAATAGAGAGCTGTATAAGAAGCATCTGTCTGGATTTCTGTGGCATTTATGAAAGTCAAAAAACTAATATCTGCTTTTAGGCAGAGATAAAAATCAAGAAAATGACAGTTAAAAAGAAAAAAAAATAAGGAAATAAAGCATGATATTATGTTTGGATCCAACCAATGCTTACTAAAACAACAGAATGTGTTAATTTCTTCCCTGAAAGATCTAAGTATTTTGGGGATCTTGGAGAAATGGAATGATTTCTGTGTAAGCATATTAGATTATTTTTGAGATCCTGAAGGTTCTATGTTTAACTTTGTTTTCAAAAAATCACACAAGCATTTGTAAATTTATTATATTGCTATAGTTCAAAATATGGAAATAAATGTTCTTTAACAAAGTTTATTATTTCAAAACCTGTAAAGTTAATTCTATTTGGCCATGAGCTCCCATTATGAAATTAAAGAATTTCCACTTAAAGGAAATTATCTAAGTCACTACTGAAAACTTCCAGGAATGTGATACCAGCTTCCTGGTTGACCAGGCCTATGATGAATGAGCTAGGAAGGTATCCTTCCACAAGATCACATATTAGGAGAGTCTAGAAGCTTGCTCCATTTTCCCCTTACTGCTGGAGCTTTTTCTTTGGCTCAGAGAGGGACTTGTAAATGTCCTATATAACATCACTTGACCTCAGTCTGAAAATGACCTAATCTCTGGTTGCTACTTCCTCAAGGACTTCTTTAAGTTCCAAACGTGGCATAATCAGAAGAATCTTAGGTGAGAGATACCTATAAAAATTTCATTTTTCCAGGGAATAAAGTTTCTCATTAAAAGCTGTAGACTTGGGGTGCCTGGGTGGCTCAGTGGATTAAGCCACTGCCTTCAGTTCCGGTCATGATCTCAGGGTCCTGGGATCGAGTCCTGCATCAGGCTCTCTGCTCAGCAGGGTGCCTGCTTCCCTTCCTCTCTCTCTGCCTACCTCTCTGCCTACTGGTGATCTCTCTCTGTCAAACAAATACATAAAATCTTTAAAAAATAAATAAATAAAAGACACTGATTTAAGAAGAAAATTTTGATAGTGCTATTAAAGGCAAGAGAAAAGATTCCTCAAAGGCACTTTGGGTCATTCGTCCATGGAATTCTTTTATAATATCATAGTATATAAAAATAAGCTTCCAGAAAATAAAATTTGAATGTGTATGTCATACCTATAGAAAATGTCAAGTTCTCAAATTCAAAGCAACAGAAAAATAACATTAAAAAAAATGAGAGATCCAAATTTTTAAATTTAAAAGTACTCTGAAAAGTAGGGAAACTAAAATAAAAAGGCAAAAACAGACTGAGGATCTACACAGAACAACGGGTTACTATACTGGGCAAAGCTTGTTATAATTTACAAAAATACAGGGTACCAAAATATATGACAAAAGATAAAGACAAAATATATAGAAACTAGAATATATTACTAGTGCCATTATAAATCAGCAAAAACCTTTTTTGAAAGCAACATGGCCAACTGTATTTGGAACCATGAAAATTTATATTCTCATTGTTAAAACTCTCCTAAGGACATAAGAGAATAACAAATAACAAAACTGCAAAAGAATTTAAAAATTAAAAAAACGTTTTAATAAAATAAAATTAAGAAACAACAAAACTGCAACAAGCACATACAGCATTAGCTATGAAAACTAAAAACGAACTATAAACTCCTAAATTTTCAATAGGAGGTACAAAATCTGAATTTACCACTCCAGGAGTTAAAAGACTCCTAAGTCAAGAGCTTGTCTTCAAAAGAGCTTAGAAACCAAGATGTATATATGAAAAGACTTCACCACAAGGCAGTAAGCAATAATTGCTAAGTAAGGGGTCCAGGCAACCCTAACTCAGGAGAGAAGGAAATCACTTCCCACTTCCCACTGAGCAATCAATAAAGAAGAAATGGAATTCATGCTGGCCTTGGAAGTGATGGTAAGATTTTTCAGTAGCAGAAAAGAAAGAGGACAGCAATTCAGATAAAAATAAAATAAAAATATTCTCCTCCACGTGATACAGTAAAGAGACAGTCTGAGAGATATTAAAAATGGTTCCATGGACAAATAAGTTAGAGTAAGACTGTGGTAGGGTCCAAGGACAAAGCTTTTGTGCATGATCAGAACCAGGATTCAGAACGCTTGCACTGGCTTCCATGTAAAGGGAGGGGTGAAGGTAGGATGTGGGAAGAGAGAAGATGAGAAAGCTGGTATAACAGACCAGGAGAGGAGACGGAGAATTGAGCTTTACATATGTGCACCAGGAGCAGAGAGGAGTGGGCACAATAAGGAGTACTTAGCAGATAGAATCAGTTGACTAGATGGTAGAATTGGCAACTGTCTGGATGTGGGAACCAAGGGAATTGGAGTCAAAATGACAAAAATGAAATGATGACATCAGAACTTCCATTTTGTTGACTTTTCATATACCACCATACGTAGAATAAGAAGGGAACCAGGTTTGGATTTGATGGTAAGGGAAGATACTAATTTGGTTGTGCGCATACTAAATTTGAAATTCCTAGGAGCCAATTAGTTGGAAATTTCCAGCAAGCAGTTAGAAATATAAGCCTGGAGTTTGAAGGGTGATGCATATGGCAGCTGCAGAGATGGAACTGAAGAACACTCCAGGAGACCAAGCCCAATTGGACAAGAAAAAATGCAGAGCGACACCAGTCTCTAAAGAGTGCCCAGAGATGGAGGAGCCAGTGAAGGGAATGAAGAGAAATCAGGTGCCTGATGCCTTGGAAATGGAAAGGTAAGTGTGAGACTGGAAGAGATCTAGATGCGAGCATCCAATGCTCCAGGTTCAGCAATGATGATAAGGATTCCTGAGAGATCACTGGTGTGGCCACTAAAAGACCACGTGTGGCCCTATAACGACCACTTTGTTTGGGTAGTGATGCCGGCACGCCTTCATTCATTCATTCATCCATTCTTCCATCCATTCATTCTTTTTCTGCTTTCTTCCCAAAATATTTATTGTGTACTTACAACTACCACACTAGGCGGTGAGGATTCCAGTGGCTCCCTGACTTGCAAAGACTTTGGTATAAATTAAGTAAGTATATTATAATGTCATGATGCTAATCAAGGAGTTGAAGTATGATTGGAAGCTACACAACTAGAGACGGCATATAAGATATTTCTAAGCACAGGAGACCTCTGGGTTTGACAGGTCAGAAAGAGCAAGGCAAGAATTTTTTAGATTATGAGAGATTTGTGTCTCCGTAGGCTGAGGGATGAGGATACAGACACCACTGGCAGAAGAAGTTATGTTAATGTCTGCCATGCAACAGATCCTGTTCTAACCCATGCTGTTTAACCTGTAATCCTCAACACAATCCTATGAGCTCAGTATTAATATACCACTTATCACAGGGTACAATGAGGTACAGAGAGAGAGGCAGCTGGCTCAAGGTCACATGGCTAGCAAAGGCTGAGCCAGGACTCAAAGGCAGGTTGACTGACTCCAGAGCCATAACTTAACCATGACATTATGCACCTTCAGGAGAGCACCATCTACTGCCCTAACAGGAGAGAAGGGGAGCCTGGAGAGATGGGAGAGCACAAGCAAAGAATACAGCTGAGCTCACTGCTAAGCCTCTCAGTGGGTAACAGGAGAAATGGACAAAACTGAAGGAGCAGGAAGAGCAGGGTCACTGAGAGAAATCCATTAAAGATTGTGGGCTGTGTTCTACAACTAAGTGGAGAGCCGCTATGAAGCAAACGTATGGCACAAAGGGGTCTGACTGTGGCCAGGGTTATAGGCAACAAAACTGGTTTAAAAACTACCATCTGGGGGACGCCTGGGTGGCGCAGTTGGTTAAACGACTGCCTCCGGCTCAGGGCGTGATCCTGGAGTCCCGGGATCGAGTCCCACATCAGGCTCCCAGCTCCATGGGGAGTCTGCTTCTCCCTCTGACCTTCTCCTCGCTCATGCTCTCTCTCACTGTCTCTCTCTCTCAAATAAATAAAATAAAATCTTAAAAAAAAAAAAAACACTACCATCTGGGACACATGTATGTCCTAAAGGATCTGACCTAAGACAGACTCTGGAATGGAAAAGCAGGAACAAATACAGGTTGCATAAAGAAGAGAAAAACAAATTGTCAAAGAGAAACTAAGATGTGTATTTTCAGTTTACGAGCCAATTGCAATAGTGCAGGGAAGAGAAGACCACACAAGACTCAAGTGGTAGGAATATGAGGAGTTATTATTGAATTTTTTAAACATTCTTGCATCTTTCAGGGTGCCTGGGTGGCTCAGTGGGTTAAAGCATCTGCCTTCAACTCAGTCATGATCCCAGGGTCCTGGGATCGAGCCCCACATTGGGCTCTCTGCTCAGCAGGGAGCCTGCTTCCCTTCCTCTCTCTCTGCCTGCCTCTCTGCCTATTTGTGATCTCTGTCTATCAAATAAATAAATAAAAATATTTTAAAAAAATTCTTGCATCTTTCAAATTTTCTACAATGCTCACTGTATAAGAATGTATCACCCCTGCAGGAAAAAATACTAAAGTTGCTAAAACACTGATGAGAACTTGAAAACTATGACACTGATGGTGGAGAGGACAGATTGAAGAAATGTCTTAAGCAGGACCAGCACAATTTAGTGACAGCATTGATTTGACAAATGAAGGGAAAGAGAAGTCAAGAGGGAGGTTAGGTTAGATGGCGACACCATTTTACAAGATCCGGAATATGAGAAGAGGAATGAATTCAGGGTAGTGGAAAAGAATGAGGTCATATTTATGCTGGCTGAGTTTGAAAGGACTGAGGACTAGAGTACCAGTTAAGTATATCCAGGTGGTAGGAGTAAAGAAGAAAAGTTTTATTACTATTAGGAAGAAATGGGCCTTAAAAGAGTGGTTAGAATAATAAGAGTTAGATGACATCACAGTAGCTCCAAAGACAGGAAAAGTAGAGCACATCTATGTTTAAGGGTGAGACAAATAAAGAGGGAAATAGAAATTCACCATTCAAACAGCACCACAATGATTGCTATAGGCAAACCCACCAGGAAATGCCAAAATTCATGGGCAAAATTGAAGGAGAAACAAGATATTCACATAGTCTCAAAGTTTCTCCCCCAAATATGCATTCACTGCAAATGGGGAAAATAGTAACTTCAGCATGAAGGTAAGTGGCAGATACCATCTTTACCAACTGATCATGGCTAATCTGTCCAGTAATAAGACACGGCAACACCCTGTACCCTGAAATGATGCACCAAAAGGAATACAGCATCACTTCTGTGGAATTCTGGCCACAAATACCAAACTTTAATCTAGTCATCAGCTACACCCAAATTGAAGGACATTCTCTGACTGACCAGTACTCGTCAAAATGGTCAAGTCATTAGAGACAAGGAAAGACTGAAGAACGGTCACAGTTTGGCAGATAAAAAGAAGACAGAACAGCTGAATGCAACATGTGATTCTGGAACCAAAAAAAAAAAAAAGGCCAGTGGGGGGAAACTGATGAAAGCTGAAAAAAAGCCTGTAGTTATTACCATTGTTCCAAAGGTAATGTCTATTTTTGATCATTGTGTGATGGTTATATATGATGTTCCATTGTGGGAAGGGCATATGAGAACTGCTTATTTTTATGACACTTCTAATAAGTCTACATTAGTTTCAAAATATAAACTTTCAAAAATGAGGAAGTAGCCTGGAAAAAGTTTAAATTGAACCCCTACCTCACACACTGTACTAATAGGACATTCATCAGAATACTTTTTTAAGTGAAAACAAAAAATACTAGAAGAAAATGAGGGAAACACCTTTATAATCTCAGAGTACGACCCAGGAGGCATGAAAATCATACCATAGGGGCGCCTGGGTGTGTTCAGTGGGTTAAGCCTCTACCTTCAGCTCAGGTCATAGTCTTAGGTCCTGGGATCGAGCCCCGCATCGGGCTCTGCTTAGCGGGGAGCCTGCTTCCCTTCCTCTCTCTCTGCCTGCCTCTCTGCCTACTTGTGATCTCTCTCTCTCTCTCTCTATGTCAAATAAATAAATAAACTTTTAAAAAAAGAAAATCATACCATAAATGAAAAGGCTGATACATTTCATTATTTCAAATTTTTTCAATCTGTATGGCAAAAAACATAACAAACAACATCACTAGATAAAGAACAATCCAGGAAAGAAAACTTTCAATTAATATCCCAAAAAGCTAATATCTCTAAAAGAAAAAAAAAAAAAATCTTACAAGTCAATTAAAAAAAAAAAAAACCAATCTGGTAGAAAAAAGGTCAAAAACTCTGAAGAAACTAAACATAGAAAAAGAAATACCAATGCATTTTTAATTGTATGAAAAGATGAAAATTAAAACTGTAAGTGGATACATGCTTTTCTTTTCGTAGTAGGTTGGCAAGTAGCAAAACATTAGACAAAACACTGTCTTGTTGAGGGTATAGGAAAATAGCCCATCTCATATGTTACTGATGGGAGTATAAACTGGTACCACATCTATGAAGATCTGCCACAGCTCTTAAGAATCTAATGCTTATACCTCTCTATCCAGCAATATGACTTCTGGGAATTTGTCCTTCAAAGACTCTCCTACATGGGTCGAAAACTCAAATCCAAGGATATTCACTGCAAAATTGTGTCTTATAACAAATATTGATCATAACCTATCAATAAAATCCCATTGATAAAAGACAGGTTAAATAAGCAAGGATATGTTTATATGAAGGAATACTATGAAGTCAGTAAAAAGGACACTAGTTCTAGCTGTATGATAGGATGTATTGTTAAGTGCACAAAGCAAGGCACAGAACTGTAAGCATGGTAAGTTACCTCCTGAGCAAACCATAGGTATATCCTTAACAGGCGCTGGTATTTTTAGGCTGATACTCGAAAACAGAAACAAAAACAAAACAACAACAACAAAACAAGTAAATTATTTGCCTGAAGGGAGCCTTAGAGAGAGTACGCATTAGAGCCATTCCAGAATTCATTTAAAACTTTTACCACTGTAGGAAGAGGCACAGAAGAAGCCAGTGAATTACAGAAAGAAATCGATGAAACCACATCAAGGGGAAGAAATATTGCCAGGAGAACTGGGTGACCGGAAATAGTGGCTAGAGATTCCCTAACTGTGGGGTGAAGTGTGGGGTTGTTCCTGAGAGGTTAACTCTGGTGGGGACTTGGGAACAGCCCTAACACTCCAGCTCTGGGGGCATCTGGGTGGCTCAGTGGGTTAAGCCTCTGCCTGCGGCTCAGGTCATGATCTTGGGGTCCTGGGATCAGCCCCGCATCGGGCTCTCTGCTCAGCAGGGAACCTGCTTCCTCCTCTCTCTCTGTCTGCCTCTCTACCTAATTGTAATCTCTCTGTGTGTGTCAAATAAATAAATAAAACCTTTAAAAACAAAACACTCCAGCTCCAGAGTCAGACAATGTCCACAGTAAAGGGGGGCAGTCTAACCTTTACTGCCCCCCTTTACTGTTTGTTATGTTTTTCTTTCTCAGGAGAGCTGAGAAAGAAAGGGACTCACTACAAATACAGACAGAACTGACATACAAATCAACTTATTTATATCCAGGAGACAGCACACCTGAATAGCCCTGATATTACTGCTGACAGGAAATGCCCTGGCCCTCTCATACCTACATTCACACAAGATGTTAAAAGAATGCCTGTTTAAGACAGCAAATAGATTCGTGGCTTGCAGGAATTAGATGGCGATGAAACGGTAGAGCACAGAGGATTTTTAGGGCAATAAAGCTCTTCTGGATGATACCATAATGGTCCATACATGTCATTACACTGTTGTCCAAAACCCACAGAACACACAAGACCAAGAGTGAGACTGAATGTAAACTCTGGACTTCTGGTGCTAATGAAGAGTCAGCGCAGTTTCATCAATCACAGATGAGTCCCTCTGATGACACTGGGAGAGGCTGGTCATGTGTTGAGGGAAGGGGTATATGGGAAATCTCGGTACCTTCTGCTCAGTTTTTCTGTGAACCTAAAACTAAACTAAAAATAAAGCCTATTTTGGGGCGCCTGGGCGGCTCAGTGGGTTAAAGCCTCTGCCTTTGGCTCAGGTCAGATTCCAGGGTCCTGGGATGGAGCCATGCATCAGGCTCTCTGCTTCCTCTCTCTCTCTCTCTCTCTCTCTCTCTCTCTCTCTGCCTGCCTCTCTGCCTACTTGTGATGTGTCAAATAAATAAATAAATAGAATCTTTAAAAATAAATAAATAAATAAATAGAATTTAAAAAAATAAAAATAAAGCCCATTTCAGAGTGGGGGCATGGATGGCTCACCCCCAACACAGACGTCACTGAGGCTTCAGCATCTGATCAAGAACAAAATCAATCAGTCAATGCTTGGAATTCCCAGGACATCTTTCTCCTAAGAGTTTAAAGGTTTTAAAGTTATTTCTTCATTTATCCTTCACAACATTTACATACCTATGGTGGAACATAAACAGTGTAAAATTGGGGAAAAAAGAGGCAATATTGGGAAAATGAGGCCACGTCTCAAGGTGAACCACTTGCAGAAATAGGACTGCAATTCCACTTTCTTTATTAATTATCCTGACTTTTTTAATGTATTAAGGCCATTTGGAAAGCAAATAATTAAAACTGCTAATCCATTGTCTGCTCTTGCGTATGTGTGTGTGTGTCTGTGTGGGTATATGTACATGCATAAAGCGACACACTTATAATCATGCACACACAGACACATACACACTCACTCATACATTTACACTTGAGGCAAAGACCAGCTCCGTCAATGAGCTGAAACCAAATTTAGGTATAATAATCTGTGGATAATAATAACAGTGCAAATGACCATGCAACTGTTACAAATAAAGAAACTCACATATGTCGTTGTAATTCAGAATTTGGAGTCTGAGGTAAGTGAGAAAGAACAAACTTAAAAAAAAAAAAATTACAAGTCAAATACACTTTTCACTGCATTCACTAAAAGGATTTAATTTAAAATGCAAACATCAGCATATTGGAAAGGGAAATGAGAAGCTAATAACATGCATTGACGTTTACATAAAATTAGTATGTAAAGTGAGAGATATGAACCTAATGATGAATATGAAGCAACCGCTTGCATTTTAACAGACTAAGCAAAAATGTAATTGACAAAGAGGCCAATCTAAATGAATTTCCAGCTACTTCAACACTAAGTGCAGCTGCATGCTGTCAGAATTATAAACGAGGAAAAAATGTTTAAACTGGATTTCTTTAAAAAAAAAAAACGCAGCCAATATGTGAACTTACACACTGTACTGAAGTTATCATTCATACAATCAGAAAAAAAGCACTTTTTTTTTTTCCAAAAAGTCATTTTTTTGAACATCAGAATTGTCAATAGGCAGTTGCTTCATATTGATTGGAGAGAAAAGTATTTGGAGGTAAATGAAAATATTAAGGTTTTTCTGGGAGTCGTAGCTGTAGCCGTCATTCCCGGAATTAAGTCAAGGTTAAAAACATCTGTTTTCAAGAATAATCTAATACCATAAAATTTCATTTAAAAGCCACTAAGAACACCCCACTTGGTATCTTATCAGTGGCAGTTATGAGCTTAAGCTCTGGCACTAGCCTTGCTGGGTTCAAATTCTATCACTTCTTGCTGTGTGACTTTGAGCAGGTCACTTAACCACACTGTGCCTTGCTTTTCTCATCACAGTATAAGGATGGTCACCGTACCTAGCTCCTAGGTCGTTGTGTGAGCTAAACATATTCATACATGCAAGACACATGCTCTGTGACTGTGAGCTGTCATTATTCTCCTCAGGATGGCAGTCTCTTAGAGCAGGCATTATATGGTGTTAAAAAAAACCGACAAAGAAGATGGTAGCAAGCATGCCATGATGTTGCTGATCCTTGTGTGTAGAGAACCATTGTTTCCCACCCCGCACACCCTCTCCTGGGTGGACAGGAACCATGGTAATATCTCCGGCCACTTCTCAGTAAAGACCCGCTCTGGGCGGAAAATTGATAAAGAGACACGGCCCCGCCCCTTAGATGCCACACAAGTGACTCCAGAACAGAGTGAGAAGGCAAGCCCAGCTGCCTTCCAATGCGCTGGGAGATCCTGGCCTATTTTGTTCTCTTCTACCGTCAGTCCTCAAAGGGATGGCTTGGTCACTGATCGTGCACCTGACTTTGCATTTCATCTTTATCCAGGCCCCTCAGAATAGCCCACCAAATGTTTTATTTATCCCGGTATTTTCCAAGGTCAGGAAAAGGGCAGAGCACAAAAATCAAAGCTAATGCAGAAAGATTTCACGTGCATTCTTCCCCTTTAATTTACTGAAAGTGCCAACATCTGAATAGAAGGAAAAAGGCCAAGTCTACAGGCATCTTGGCAGGGTGACAAGTCATTGAAAAGAGATGTGAATTCCCACATAATAAACACACCAAAGCCAGGCTCTCCACACCCTCTCAAGTCCTGTCATACTGTGACTGGACTGGCATCCCTGCCAAGGAATAAAGGGAAGGAAGAAACACACAAGACTCCCTTCGCCTTGAATCACATACAAACCCTGGTTCCACAGAGGGACAAGAGGGTTCGCCTATGTGTGGTCAGGGCCGAGGAACCCCAGACTCCACGGGACCCTGAAAGGGATGCTTCCTGATACCTGCATCAGAGAGGGAAGACATGAGGTGCGTGGCATTCCTCCAGGATCCAGAAAAACAACAGGCCCGGGCACATGTATGTGGAGCAAAGAGGAACTCAGGGTGAAGTCAGGCACTCCCCACACTCTAAGCTCCTTTCCCATGCTCCTCTGTGCTAGAGCTACTCCGTCATGACCCGAACACCTCCGATTCAGGAACTCCTACTCTCCAAAGAGGATGAGCCAACCTCATTTACACCTTGGCATGAATTCAACCCATTCTCTCTCTCCACATCATTTTACTCTACTTGTGATTTCTAAGATGATTAGAGCTTTCCGTGCCATTCAGACGGGGCTGGTTCTGAAGCGGTCTACATCCTCTGCTGGCATAAGACAGCAGGCCTCACCTGTGGACTCAAACAGTCCTCTTTCCACATGAAATGGCTAAAATCGATAGTTTCTCGATTTTGAAAAACAATACAGTGAACAGATTAATGCCTTTATATCTTCAAATACCACAGAAAGACAACAATCCTTTGAACTTCAAAGGAAGCACCACCTTGGAAAGAAATGCCAGAAAACCTAATTTCTAGTCCAGTATCAACACACTCTCACCACATAACCACAGACGTGTCACTCGAAGTTTCTGGGCCTCAGTCTCCGGTGACAGAATTAATGGGTTCGATACCTGTCTAAGGTTCCTTTCCACTCGGAAATTTCACAAACCATTTGTTATTTTCAGTTCAAGTAATTTCAGACACCATGACAGCAAAAGCTCATGTGAAATGAACAATGTAATTAAAGGGACTTTTAAAATGTATTAGGAGAATGACAAAAGGAACAGAGAATGCTCGAGAATTAAGACACTTTTTCCCTCAGTCTGTTCTCATAAGATGCCCAACCTAATACCATTAGTGGTTTTTGTTTTGTTTTGTTTTGTTTCTCTTTCCACACCACAGTATAGCCAAGTGAACTCCCAAATGTATGAACAATCAGGATCACGGCCTCGAGCTGAATGCTGCCTCTGAGAGATCAATCGAGGGCAGGTGCCTAGAACAGGTGGAAAAAACGAGAACATAGCCTTGAGGGTCCCTTAGGAGTGAGTGCTCACCTTCCACTAATTGGTCCAGGCTGGAAATCTTCTTGAGCCCATCGATGGTGTAGATCGTCCTCACTCCCTGGGGCAAATTCACGTTATCCGATAGAGTTCGGGTCAAATCAGCCAGCAGGGCCTCAAAAGATCGGAAGCGGTCTGGGGAGATGGCATACACAATCCCTTTGAAGTATCTATCTCCGTTTCGATAGAAACGAACTTTCTTGGCCTTCTTCTCAGAGCTGAGGGTCTGCAGTGTGCGGGTTCGGTAGAAGCTGCAGTGAGCGCTGTGCGTTGGGCTGGGCAGCCCGTTCACCCGCGACCCTCTGCTGTATCTCTGAGCCTTATCCCGCTCGTCAAAGTGCTCCAGCTCCATGTCTCTGCCGAAGGACATGATGGAGTTAAAGTGGAACCTGGGAGGCACAGAAGGGGGGAAGAAAAAACAGAGACACATACTGATGTTATTTTAAGATCATGGTTTGAAAGGCTCAGCTCAAGAGCAGCTGGTGGAAATACTGCCATAATTGATGGTATATTTAATGCGCGTGATCAAGTTGGAAGAGAAGGAAGAAGTAGAAGAGGCAGCTCTGTGCAAAGAGCCTATCAGTCAACCCCAGTTTAGTTAGAAACAGCTCCTATGTAGGGACCACCAACCCCTCTCGGGGTCTGAATAGCTGTTACTTCCAAGTCACAGCAAAGCTTTCCAAGTCGTATTAGCCCTATTTACAGATGAAGAAAACAAGGCATGGAAAAACTCCTCCAAGTCGTACCATCGAGAAATGCTTGAACCAAGAGCTTCCCACCTAGGTTTGCTTGACTCCAAAGTCCAGACCTCCCTACAGTGTGCTCACTCTGGTGGCAGATGGAAGATAAGCTTTCATATTACCGTAGGGCTGATGATAGGACGGGGTGGTGGGCCGGGAACCAAAAGGAGGGGGTCAGCATTTAGCAGATTAAAAACGGTTCACCAAGTTTTGTGCTCCCCCTTGCCAGATGGAGAGCCAACTGAATCAATCCCCAGGTTCCACCAACTTAAGACTTTCCAACATATTCACATATTCGATAACAGCTTTTTTAAAAATGATTTCACCATAACTCATTTGCTTACATTTCGTGCCTCGGATAAGCTGGGTTAAAAAAAGCAGAAAAAGGTTGCGGAGGAAGAAGAAAAAGAACAGAAGGGATAAAAGTTACTTTTGGGGATGGCTCTGCCTTTCCTTCCACTCTATTTTCATGGCTGAGGGAATTGAGACTTTAGAGATGTTGATCAAGTACATTTCTCAAGGTTAGTACAGTATCAAGTTTGGATCAACATCTTTAAAGCCTCGCTTCTTCAACAACACATAGGAACGCCAGGCATATCTACCTCTTAACTAATATTAAGTGTGAATACATGAAGCACTGGAGAGAGTGTCAAGCATGTATTAAGTATTAATGTTTTTTATTATAAGATCTGCTTTTCTCTTCTTAACTCTGTCACAGAAAGAACTAGTAGGAATTGAATCTCCCCCTTCTAGTAAGGAAAGCTCCTTGGGAGTCTGCTGGTTTTCATCTCACGACCCTTCTGACAGATATGCTTGCTCCCCCATGGTCCCCATTGGACTTTCTATAGAGCCCTGTCATCAGCAAGCTGCCTGTGGGATCAATGCATCCTTGCTAAGGGGTTAGGTGAGAAAGGCTTGTGATGTTGACCCTTGCAGGGGATCCGGATTTTAACAGGTCAATCTAGAAAGCATTCAAAGGAAAGAAGTTTTGATGACAAAATTTCCGGCATGGTGAAATACAATATAAGCGAAACAGAAAATATGGGACAAGAACCTTATGAGTGCTCCCCAAATCCCACCACATAGATGATGCTGCCTTTCTGAAGGTCAGTCCAAACTAACCAAAAGTACTGCCAAGCCTTCCTGACCTTTCCTTGACCCCCAGTAGACTAAAGTCTGATCCATTCAGAGTGGCTCAAAGTTCATGTTTAAAAGCACTGCTAGAGATTGTGTACTCCTGAAATGAAGTGGAAGAAGTTAGAATTTATTGAATGTCTATGGCATGCCTGACACTATTATTCAGCAATCAATTGTGTAATATGCTAACAATTCCCTTCTAGCCCTCACAACAACCCAGTGAGGTCAGTAATAATATTATGACTGAAGGCAAGTACGGGATAGAGGCAGGGTCCCAGAGTCATAATTGAGGGAGCTGGGATTTGAAAGTAGGTTGGCTCTGACTCTGAGGCTGGCGCTCCCATCTTTCTGCCCCATGTGCTTTGTCTTAGAGGCCAGACTCCCTGAGACCCTCCCTAGACCCCTTCCCCCATAAAAATAGGGGTTTTTAAAGCCCTGACTCTTAACCAGGCCTGTGACCTTGAGGAGGCCACTTAACTGAGGAAGGCTTCCTCTGCAAACAGAGGGGACTGTGGTCACCAGGCCCGGCCAATAAGATCTTCACCTGCTCATCATTCTATTGCTGACCGCGGGGGTGGGGGGGGGGACCTCAAACCTGGACTGATTATTAGTTCAATGTATTTTTTTTCCTCCAAACATGAAAACTACGTCATGTCTCTTAATAACTCATAATAGCCTAAATTTGTATTTTCCAGAAAAAGTGATACCATACGTAGGTAGATAGGAACTGGTTTCATTGATTTTGAAGTTGGCTAACTTCAAAACAGTGATCCAATTCCTCAGGCAGCTACTACCTGAATAACAGAACCAGTATTTTGCCCATGGTATCATTGCCCCCACTTTTTTTCTTAATCTCCTCCTAACATGAGCTCTTTTGTCTTCTAAAAGGGGTGTGTGGAGGAGGAAGGAGTACTCATACCACCTCACTAAACTCTTCAAACTTCACATATTACGAAGGCCATGTTGGCTTTTGAAGCTTCTGTTTTATTTTTAAAGGCAGTAAGCTATCTTCCAACCTGAGGGGTTTCCTCTCAAATCTACATGAATCAAGGGACAACAGGCAGGACCATAGCAAAGGATGGCACAACCGTGTCAGCAGAGAGTGCCCATGTAGTGTGAAGGGGCTTTTATCGAGTCACAATTTGCAAAAGGCAAATAATGTAGCAACTGTTGGCATTCCCTAGAAAAATCAGGCTTCTGGAACCAAGAGTTCTACCCCCAAAGGGGGGGGGAGTCAATTTCACAATAGATAAAAGTTGATTTTGTTTTATTTGTTTATTTTCTCAAACTTAATCATATGTTCAACCAGGACAAGCACATCTCTGACCCCCCTTCACTGAGCCTGCCCAAAAGTAAGTAATGATGCTGGGGACAAAGAAAAACCACACTCAAAGTGAAATCGTTTTCAAGGCTACGGCTACCACTAAAGGAATGTCAAAAACCACACTACACACCCTAATGTTCCATAATTATGTGCGACATCAAAATAGGTGTTCCTTTTCTTGCCTTGGCTGGCTCAGCTCTCCAGTTGGCTTAGTCACGTATTTGAACCACCAGCTCCTAAAGAAGATTCCCTGGGCTTCTACGGGTTCTTGCTTTCCACACAGGAAATAGCTAAAGCACAGAGACACACATTCACGGACCATCAATGGCTAGGCGCCTGGGCACATGGGTGTCATGGTACGAAGAAGGTAACCAAAGGGCCAGAGCCACAGAAATCACAGGCGCTTGAGAGGGAAGAAGGGGGCCTGGCTCCCATCTGAGATCTTCCTATAATCACTGCCATGCCAAGAAATCAGCATCCTCAATTGTCTTCTGTGGGATTTCTCACCATTTTGAGGAACCTCTGTGTTCATCCTTTCTAGATAAGGATATGAGTTCCTGTTTCAGAGGTCTACACACACACACACCCCCAAAAATAATCTGGCATAAAGGTTACGACATCTAAACAGACACTGGACCTGTAAGTCCCCAGGGATATTTTACCAGTGGGACTAGGATGCAAGTGCATGGGCAGGCGTGGACTAAGAGGCATGCACACACACCTTCAGAGTGCATGTACCACCGTGGACACAGACATCACAGGATGTGTGTCAATCTTTTATAATGTGCCTACATATAACCCCTCTTAAAATCCCTTCTGACCCGCCTTCATGTGACATTTCATACTTAAAAGACTGTCCTACTTTCCTTTCCAGTGGAAAGGCGATATATTTAGGAACATTCACAAAGCATATTGACGGAACACCTTGCAGTGTGGCCGCTCACCGCGTGTGCACCATAACCTGGACACACACTCACAGGTGCGGAGAGAGGGAGTCGGTTTGAACGAAACCTTTCATTTGCTCCATCTCTTACAAGCATTGGCTTTCCAAATTCAGCAGTGATTCCGCGCAAACCTGGTTTTCAAAAGCAGCCTCTTTTGTGGGGCAATGCAGGGCTGTGCATGCGCTCCCACTAGGAGGAAAATGCCATTTCCTCTCCGCATGCTTTTAGCACTGCAGGTACTAATTTGTACATGAGGCAGCCTCGCTGTCCCTGAAGGAACTTGAGACCCTGCAAATGTACTTGTAACACCCACACTGCAGCCACCCACCACGCACAGATCGCCCCATCTTCAAGCACACCACCCTCCCGGGCACTCGAGAAAGCACACACACAATAAGAGGCCTGGCCCGGCCACTCCTTCTAGGCGCAGACTTGGTCCTCCCTCCGCGGCCAGTTCTGACAATGACAAACACCTCGCCCAGCTCCTCCGCCCTGGCTCTCCATCTCCACTAACAACGTGGCGAAAAGCCTGGCTGAGAGGGTTGGAGGGGGCGCGCCCTATTTCCCGTTTTAAGCCCGGTGGCACCAGACAAAAGAGGCAGGTGCCAGCAGCCCGGGAGCCGCCCGTACACACCGCCCCCGGCCGAGGCCAGTCTGGCCACCGCAGGGCAGCGCCTTTCGAGGAACGGCGGGCAGGGTGGCGGCGGCGCCGGGCCAAGGGGGGCGCCCGCCCTGCCCTGCACGCCCCGGGCTTCCTCGGCACCCCACGGCGGCGGGAGCAGAGGACGCTGCGAGTCCCCCGGCAGGGACCCGCCCGGGCCGGCCCTGCCCGCAGCTCCCTTCCCCAGCGAAGGCAAACCACGCACCGGTCCGCGGAGAGACGCTGCCGGGGGTCTTTGTGGCCGCGCTCGGGGCCGCCTCCTGGTGCTGTCCTCACCGGGCTGGGCGCGGCCGGGGCTGTGGGGCTGCGGGGCGGCGGCGGGGCCGGGGCTGGGCTGCAGCAGCTGGGGAGCGCGGGCGTCTCAGCTGCAGCCGCTAGTGCAGGGATGCGCCTCTGCCGGCTCTCATTGAAATGCGGCGCTTCGCTCAGCCTCACTCCAGCCTCTCTCCGGAGGAGGGCGGCGGCGGCGGGCGCGCTCCCTTTTCTTGTGGCTCACTCTCACACGCCCTCCCCGCTCCCTCCTTCTCCTCCTCCGCGTGCGCGCTCCGGAGCCCCCGCCCTTCTTGGCAGGGCGCACCTACCACGGCTGCGCCGGGGGTCCTCCTCCTCCTCCCCCACGCCCTCTCTGACCGCAGCGACCTCTGTGCGGCTGGCCTGAACGAACCCCCCATGCTCCCCATTCCTCAGGAGTAATTGTCTGGAAATAGGGCAAGATCGGATGGGGGCCTGGGGACAGCGGAAGAGAACATGGACGGGGCCAGGTCAGAGCCAGGAAAAGTGCGAGATGAGGGGATTGGTGAGAGGTGGCGCAACGGAGAGTCCCCTCACCCCACCCCAGGGGAGACAAGGGAAACAATTATTTTCTCCTCCCCTGACAGCTCCCCACCCCACAGACACACACTTTATGTGACTTCATGATTTAACACTTTCCCAGAATTATGGAAGCCAACATAGTGCATTCTCACACTCAAGTCCAAGATGCATCCATGCAGGTCCTCCAGGGAAGGACCAACCCCGGACCCTCCTAATCTCCACATTCCAGCGTCACCCTCAGTTCCCTTATTGGGAAGGACCAGTTCTGTTCATTGACCCCACCAGGCATGTCCATTTGATCCCAGTACTCAAATAGTGACCTATGTTTAGAGCCGAGTAATTTACAAAAGGCACTTGGTAACTTAAAGGCCAGGTTTCCCTTCTGGAAACTCCTGGTTGCCAAGGCTGTTGGTCAGCGCTGGAAAGCCCCATGAGCTCATCACAAGCCTTCCCTCCTGGGGCAGGAATGTTCTCAGAACCCAGGCTGTGGACAGCTTCCTCTAGTCTTTGCACAAAAGCCCAGGGAGTGAGAGCAGGTCGCTGACTTCATGAAACCTTAGCCTGATTCACTGGGCAGCCTAAATTTTGGTCCAGTTTAATCTCCTTCAGTCATGTCGCTTGGGACATGTATTTGTCCCACATATGCATACATATACAAAAACACGTGTATTTTTCTCTCTTCCGGGGCTTGAAACTTTTTGTGGAAAATCAAAATTTTCTTTTTCTCCAGCCCATTGAGCCCAGTTACATATTTGACTACTCATTTTTTTTTAAGATTTTATTTATTTATTTGACAGACAGAGATCACAAGTAGGCAGAGAGGCAGGCAGAGAGAGGAGAAGGGAAGCAAGCTTCCTGCTGAGCAGAGAGCCCGATTTGGGGGGGTGGGGGAGGTCCATCCCAGGACCCTGGGATCATGACCTGAGCGGAAGGCAGAGGCTTAACCCACTGAGCCACCCAGGCGCCCCTTGACTACTCATTATTAATGAGAGCTAATCTGAAATACTCTCAGAGTACATGTAAATACTAAATAATCACCATTTGTTATAAAATGCCACTCAAATGAGATGCATGTTGCATATTCAACAAGTTGCTGCAATATTTATTTCTGAACTGTTTAATAACCCAGGGATGAGACTATGTGAACTCATTAAATTGACTAAAAGCAAAGTACTGAGCCTACCCTTCAAATTCTAACACAAAATGCGGGCCAAGGGGTAAGCGCAGAGAAAGTAAGAAGCCAAGTGTACTTTCTTGAGAACAGAAATCAGAACTTCTATTTATCTTGCAAGTGAAAAATGCCAAGTAATTTCTGCCCAAATGCTAAAAACTAAGAAATAAATACCATTTCCTAACCCCTATGGATATTCTATCCGGGTCATTTCTTAAGCACTTTAAGTAATTCAGCCATATCTTACCTCCTTCCTAGCTGACCTAACTGAGACAGGCAGATAATGTGTTTAAAAAAACAGGGGGGAAAAATCCCACCTTTGAGTGTGACTCTCTCGGATTGCTCTCACTCGATGTAGTTGGGCATCATTAGGTCTTTCAAGGAACAAAGAGCACTGAGAATAGATGGGCACACTAAGGAGTCCCTGCTGGCTCTCACTGCCGTCACACAATTTCATCAGAACAGCAGGCTGGTGCTAAGTGGCACCCAGTGACTGGACCGAAGTAATTGTGGAAGTCCGTAAGTTACTTCTAGGAGGTTCACTGAAATTTAACCAGGAAACTCCTAATTCAAGTAATTTTCAAAAACTGATGTTACCTCCTTTATATTACCAAGGTATGGATCAAAGAAATGATTAGAATTAATGTGTCCTTCCCTCATGAAAATCTGAAGTTAATGGAGATCTCTCTCCAACTCTCTAACGCTATTTAAGCCATGCACCCCGATCACTGCTCCAGACAGCCACAGCTCTGCACCCTGCAAGGCTGACAGCGGCATGGCCCCAGCTCTGTCAGTGGCTCCTATTAGCTGAATGCTTGCTTTTTGCCGTGCCGGGGCATCTGTACATTTTCTTCTTTCACACTCGTAAGAGCCGTTCAAGGTAGGCATCCTTATCCTTACCTTACAGATGAAGGAATTTAGGCATAGGCAAGTTACATCATTTGCAAATAGCAGGCAGCTAATAAATGCCAAGCCCAACTCCATTTTTAAAATCCCTATGTTTTAAAATTCAAGTCAGTTTTCCAATTGCTATGCCCATATGCTTGAAAAGCCATATGAAATTCTAGTCTGAAGTGTACTCTCTTTTCAAAAATGCAGTCTTTTAATCAAGGAATGTATTATTTCATAACAGGGAGAGAGAACAACTCTTTGCTGTTGCGAACACTGCTTCCTTTAGTGATGGGTACATCAAATGTATCTATTCTGAGCTAAATTTTCATGAGACTATTTGCATGTCACCCTCTGACACAGGTTGACGGACAATCTTAGCTTCATGTGTTTGCTTTTCTGTTTTTTTTTTTTTTTCCCCTGAAAGTAAGTTTTCAGGTCCAAACCAAGGAAGAGAAAGAGAACTAAAGAAAAATAATTTTTAGTTGACCATGTATCTCTTTTTGGGTACATTTTATTGGCTCCTTCATAGAAAATAACCCCATCACATAGATTCAAAGAGAATAATAGAAAATAAAATATGAGCAGGAAGAGAGGCACTTACTGTTTTTCTCTCTAGAAGGGGAATTTACTCTGTCTCCTCCATAATCTCTCTGCAGTCCTCCTGGGGGGGGGGCCAAGGAGGCAGTGCTCCTGGGTGGGGGTACCCAAGCATATTTACTAACTACCACAATTGTGAGAAACAGCTTTATAGAATATGATCATCATTCTAATTTTCCTTATATTTCATCCTGTGTATGATAAAGGCTCTTTATGGCATTTTCCACATTTTTTCTTAATTATCCCTAATGACAGAGCACTTACTTCCTCTGCTTTCTGCTGGAAAGACAGAATTGTAATGATGAGGGACCCTGACAGCAGCCTGTCCAATTTTTACCCCATGCATGAATTCCCTCTATAACAAGTAGTTTTTCTGCCTCCTCTCTGTTGCTTCTAACAGTGGCCATTGTGATAAAAATAAGGACAAATAAGATTATCCTCTAAGAGTTAGGCAAAATCAGGGAATTCTAGACACAAAGGCCAAGATCTCTATAAATAGTTACCTAACTGACCATGCATCTCTGGCTTGGCACTCCAAATGTGCTGAGGGACCAAACTATACCAGGTTCTAGAGACACACGAGGGAGGAAGGGATTCTCCCTCCTTGAGATGCCCTCCCTAAGCTGACAGAGAGCTTCCCAAAGCTCCATTTGCATTTTCCTGTTTAATTCCTCAAGTGCCATTTCCTTCAGCAGAGGGGAGCTCAGCACAGCCCACTTCCCTGCTGGGCAGCTCCCCACAATATACTGAGAGACACTTCCCTGGAATTTCCCTGGTGGCCCCAGGTCTTCTCTTTCCCTCTATGAGAGAACAAATCTAATGGTCCTGACTTGATTTGACAGCCCTATTATATTCTACCAAATTCTACTCTCCCTCATCCTCTGCTTCTCAGAACTGGACATGACCCCTGCAAGGATGTTCCAATTGGGGAAGTCTGTGACTTCCATTTTTCTCCACACGCTGCTTCTACTAAAGGAGCCTAACATCAAATCAGCATCTCAGGCAGGCCACATAAGTAACTTATATAGTCAGTTAAAATCTGAAAAACAGTCTGAGGGGTTTGAAGTGGCAGGGGGGTGGGAGGTTGGGGTACCAGGTGGTGGGTATTATAGAGGGCACAGCTTGCATGGAGCACTGGGTGTGGTGAAAAAATAATGAATACTGTTTTTCTGAAAATAAATAAATTGGGGAAAAAAAACACACACACACACACACAAAAAAAAATCTCCATGCACTTCACATGTTTTGCTCTTAAGGTCTCTTATCCTGTATTTGTTCAATTAGATGTGGTGCACCTAGGTCCAATATTCTGTATTTTTCCTTATTCATTTGTCTGTTGCTATTTGATCCACTTTCTAACCTGTTGAGTGAGATCATTTTGGACACATTATGTCACTCGCGCCACCTTTTTTTGTCAGTCTCATTAACGCTACACCAACATCCTCATCTCAGTCGTTGATAAGAGCTTTCAAGAGAAACACGGTCACAGCAGGCTTTGTCGGCTCGAGATGCCCAAGATGTCTCTCCAGGTTGACCACTGATGGCAAATGACTCCCTCAATGTACTCGGTAATTACAGAGGCTAAACATGTTCTCTACAGCAAAGAAATGTCAGGGGATCCAGTAATAGCTAAAATTTGTGTTTTTACATCTAGGATTGTATCCTGGACTTCCATACCATTCTTTCATTCATCCATCCATCCAATAAATAATTGTCCGGGCACTGTGCTAGGTGGCAGGAATGAAGTCATGAGACAGAATTACAAGTATTCTCTGCCCGTGGCATTGACGGCCTATAGGGAGACAGATGTGAAACACATACTTACACAAATAATTATTTAATTTCCAAAAGGCTAGGTACTGAGAAAGAGAAGAACAAAGAGCTTCAGAGAAAGCCTCCCCGAGGAAGTAACATTTCAGCAGAGACCCGAAGCTAGCCAGGCAACAGAGTGGAAGAGTATGATTCCAAGCAGAAAAAATAGCCCTGTGAAGACTGAGTGGGAAGTAGCTTGTTCTAGGAGCCAGAGGTAGGCGGAGTGGCTGCGGAAGCCTGGAGGGAGGTGGGCTGTGAAGGCAGGCAGGTGCCGGCGCTTCAAGGTCTGGAGTCCGTGAGCCATATTAAAGAATGAGGATCCTGTCCTAAGAGAAAAGGGAAATCACCGAAGGGTTTGAAGTAGAACACAGGCCAGATCAGAGCTACGGGTTTAAAACCTCCTCTTGCATGGAGCACTGGGTGTGGTGCATAAACAATGAATTTTGGAACACTGAAATAAAATAACATTTTTAAAAAATAAAAACAAAAGCTCCTCTTGCTTTCCTGGCTGCTATGGGAGCATATTGGAGAAGCGCAGGGAAAGAAGAACAATTTCACTTTCAAGGTCTCGCTTGGAGAGGGTGACAGGGAAGAACAGTGGGTGGGAGTGAAACTTCCGACTGTTATATATTTACTATGTTTCTCTTGTGATGTGAATCCCAGCTTATTCAGGTATCTAAATCCATGCAGTTTTTTAAGTCCAGGGATTAAATACAGCATCTCCAAGGTAAAACGTTTAAAATTATTGGTCATTTTGATACAACCATTTCAGCAAAATAATTTTAAAGTGTGTATTTGTACATTCTATCACTGTTCTAAGGCATGGAGAAGTCCCCCCAACAAAAGAAAAATTTTACTTAAAGATCCTAAAATTAACCTCGAAATAATCTCCTCTGCTAAACGCATTTGTATAGAATTTTATTCTGCCACATTCTTCCAGAAGTTTCTTAAATAGATGATTCACTTTTTATACGCATTAAGGCACACTTGTTTTAAAATATACCCCTTCACTGGTTCTCATTCCCTGAGATCTCTCACTGATTCCATGGGACATGCATACCTAAGAAATCACAATAGTTACGTAAGTACCCTGGGAATGCAGCAGAACTACAGAACCAGAAACACCTAGGACTTTTTAGACCTGGGGTCAGACTACAGTGATTATCCTTTTATCAAAAATGCAGGTGGACTGAATAACTTCATCCATAAAATCAAAGAATCTTTGGCAACTTTTGAATGTGTCCCAAGTTGTATTTTATTTTGTTTTGTTTTTTATCTGTGGACATGCATTCTGAAAGATGTCTTTTTTTTTTTTTTTTTTAAAGATTTTTTTTTATTTATTTATTTGAGAGAGAGAGACAGTGAGAGAGAGCACGAGCGAGGAGAAGGTCAGAGAGCGAAGCAGACTCCCCATGGAGCTGGGAGCCTGATGCGGGACTCGATCCAGGGACTCCAGGATCACGCCCTGAGCCGAAGGCAGTCGTCCAACCAACTGAGCCACCCAGGCGTCCCGCATTCTGAAAGATGTCTTACAAACAAAGAGAAACTTACTAAATTTCTGCTGTTGATAATCTTCTAGGTGAAAAAAATCAAAGTTGTGTGTGTGTGTGTGTGTGTATTCCTCTAAATTTTTTCATACATATGTACACATACAAAAAATATAGTCTTAAATAGGAAAAAAAAAGTGGTATGTTAATATATATAACATATGTGACACTAACACCACCCTACCTTTCTTGGTTCTAATAAAACATGAGGCCAAATGATGGAATACATTGTTTTTTTAAAAAAACTGATAAGCATGATTCAAGGAACAAATACACAGAGGGGAAAGGAAGCAGAACTGGCTTTACCCTGAGCACACGGAGTTTCACATTCACAGCCGCTCAAGGCAGGAGGACTGGAAGCAAAGGCTAGAAAGCAGACGCTCAATAGGAAATACTGAAAAGGAAACCCTAGTCATAAAGCTGTGACCTCAAAGGGATGCACTCTCAGCAAAAAAGTCCCTGTCTCAAAATTTGGTGTTAGGTAGAGAAGAAAAATACTCCCTAAGAATTTAGATGCACAAGCTGGAACTCATGGAGGTCAGCTGTCTAATGTTCTACAGTCCTGGTGGCTTAAAAAACCTTCAAGTATTCAATTCAAACAGTCTCCAAGCACTTAGGAGAAGAAAACTAAATCCTCATTGAAGAAACCCACCTACAGTCTAAGCCTCAAAAAATTACTAATAAACTTCCAAAATACATATAGTCTTATGGTTTAAAAAGTATCATAAAATACATCAGTAAAGAAGGTGTTGTGGGTGCTATGAGTTAGGAAAAAATGGCAGAAAATAAAATCAGAATCAAAATGATTTCAGTTAGTGGTATTATCAAACATGGGATATAAAAATATAAATATAAAATAAATATAAAAAATATAAATATCTACATAATATAAAAGAGAGGATGCAAAGTGTAAACCAAGAGGAAGGGATGATGAAAAAGACTAAGTATCTTTGAAAAAAGTATCAAAAAGAATTTGTAAAAATTAAAAATAAAATAACTGAAATTAGAATCTGAACAATGGTTTTATCAGTAGATCTGTGCTGTTGAGAAAAGATTTAGCAAACTAGAAATTAGATCCAAAGAACTAATTCATAATGCAACGCAGAGAAATGAAGACATAGAAGACATTATGTAATAGTTTGGACATTATGTAATAGTTAATAAATGCTAATTTAGTAAAAATTTCAAAATATACACCTAGGTGGATTTCCTAAAAGAGATAGAGGGAGAATGGGACAGGGAATCTTTGAAGAAGCTTTTTTCTTCACTATAATAGTTTATGTGTATGGTTTATAATAACTATAGTTTATAGTGAAAGTGTAGAGAAAATAGGACCAATTACATTGATCTTCCTTCTTCACAGATTCTCTATTTCCAAATTTATCTATGTGCTAAAATTTTTTTTTCTATGTGCTAAAATTTATTTGTAACCCCCAAATCAATCCTGCAGCCCTTGCCTGGTTACTCACGGACGTGCACAGAAGGGCAAAATACTCGTTTCCCACCACATGCTCCCAGCTGAAGTCCAACTGGGAGGCCTCTTCTTATTTCAGCTCTCATAGCACAAACTTGTGTCTTTTTCAAAGTCTATTGAGTGCCTTGTCTTTTCCATTTTGTGATTTTTTTGATTTTGCTGTTGAAATGCCTCCCAAGCTCGGTGCTGAAGTGCTCTCTTAGTATTCCTAAGGGCAAGAAGGTTGTGATGGGCCTGACAAACAGATATTGGATAAGCTTCCCTCAGTCATGGGTTATCGTGCTGCTGGCGATGAGTTCGGGGTTAAAGAATCAACCATATGTATGAAACACATATAAAACAAGGTTATATATTGATCATTGATGAAAATGTTAAGACCAGAAGCTCACAGGAACCTAACCCTATATTCCCTCTAGAAACAATAGTTCGGTATTTGCTAATTCAGTGTTTACAGCAACTTCATAGAATAAAACTACTGCAAATAATGAATGCCAGCTTTGTCCAGAAGGGAATGAAATGGAAACCAGAGAACAGAGGAATGACATCTTCAAGGTGCCCAGATAAGATAATTATTAACTATAAATGCAAACCAAAGAAAATAGTTCTCAAGAATAAGAGTGGTATAGGGGTACTGGGTGGCTCAGTCAGTTAAGTGTCTGCCTTTGGCTCAAGTCATGATCCCGGAGGTCCTAGGAATGAGCCCTATCTTGGGCTCCCTGCTCAGCAGGATGCCTGCTTCTTGCTTTCTCTCTCTCTGCTGCTCCCTGCCTTACTCATGCTCTCTCTCTCTCTCACTCTCTCTCTCTCAAATACATAAATATATTTTTAAAAAAGAATCAGAGTGGTATAAAGATATTTTTCAGAGAAACTAAAACTGAAAATGTTTACCACCTAAAAATATCACTTAAATTCTAAAAAAAAAAATGCATTTCTAGAATAAAAAAATTCATTCATGTGTAAAAAATGAACAGTAAAGAAAATGATAACACTAAGTATGTAAAAATAATAATGTGGAGTTGCAAAAAGAGGGAACTAGAATTCAACGTTTGGGAGAGGTGGTTTAAATTTTAAATGTTTTGAGTTTCAAAGGAAAATGAAAATGCTGATTAAATTTATGTATTGACAGGTTAAACCTGAATGTTTACATATCTAAAAGAATCACAAAAACTAGGTTAGGATGTGTAGTTTCTAAAATAATAATGTTATTAATTCTTAATAATCTTACTATAAAATTATTCTATTATGTTTTCTCATTAATATAAAATAAAATATGGAAGGAGAATTTTAAAAACAACATAGAACAGTAGGACAGATAGAAAGCATAAAATAAGATGCTGGAGTTAACCAGAATATGCCAGTAATGACAAAAATATAACTGCACTGTAAACTCCAATTAGCAGGCCAAGTTGCTAGACTTGATTTTTTAAATCCAGATATATATGTTGATAAGAGACACATCTAAACTGTAATGACACAATAACATTTTTAATATAAAGATAGAAAAGTTACACTGAACAAATACTAATAAAGTTGAGACAAGTAAATTCAAAATTTCTAGTGATAAGGAGGTATTACATAATGATAAAAGATTTAACTGATCAAGAACATACAATGATCATGAGTAGGTATGCACAAAATAACATGATCTAATAATATAAGGAGAACATTGATAGCATTATAAGAAAATGGAAAAAATTCCAATAAGTTTGCAAGTATTGATATCATACAGTCAATATCTTCTCTCCTACAAAGCAATTAAGAAGGAAATTAAGAATTAAAGGGAAATAAATTTAAAAATCCATACATTTAAAAAACTTCAAATATACTCAATAATGCATTGCTTAAAGAAGAAATCACAATAGCATTTGAAAAAAAATTTAGAAAAGCAATGAACTAAGCTTCTAATTTCAGAAGTTATAAAGAAAACAACAGAATAAAACCAACATAAGTATTTCTTTTCAAGAAAAAGTTTCTTTCACTTCTGGTAGGAAAATTCTAAGATGACTCTCAAGATTTCTCTCCTTGTACACATACCCAACCTAATCCCCAGTTGTTGCATGTGGGTATGTGGGTGAGCATTACCTAATTGGGTGAACTTTCTTTTTTTTAAGATTTTATTTATTTATTTGACAGAGAGAGATCACAAGTAGGCAGCGAGGCAGATGGGGAGGGAGGAAGCAGGCTCCCCACCGAGCAGAGAACCCGATGTGGGGCTCAATCCCAGGACCCTGAGATCATGACTTGAGCTGAAGGCAGAGGCTCAACCCACTGAGCCACCCAGGTGCCCCTGGTTATTTCTATTTGGGGAGGAACCTCTGTACTGTTATCCACAGTGGCTGCACCAATTTATGTTCCACCCACAAAGCACGAGAGTTCTTTTTTCACCACATCCTCGTCCACTCAAGTTATTTCTTACCCTTTTGACTCTAGCCATTCTGGAAGGTGTTAGGTGATATCTCATTGTGGTTTTGATTTACATTTTCCTGATGATTAGTGATGTTGAGCATTTCTTCATGCATCTGTTAGCCATCGGTATATCTTCTTTGGAAAAATTCAGGTCTTCTGCCCATTTTTATAGTTGTAGTTTGTTTTTTGGGTGTTGAGTTGTATATGCTTTTTATGTATTTTGGATATATATACCTTTCAGGGTATATAATTTGCAATGCCTTTGTGACAACATACATGGACCTTGATGGTATTATGTTAAGTGAAATAAGTCAGACTGAGAAAGAAAATACTATATAATTTTACCCATATGTGTAATCTAAAAAACAAATGGGTAAGCAAACAAACTGAGACCAAAATCGTATCTATAAACACAGAGAACAAACTGATGGTTGCCAGAGGGAAGGGTGGTGGGGAAGTGAGCAAGTGAGTGAAGGGGAGTGGGAGATACAGGCTTCCAGTTATGGAATGAATAAGTCATGGGAATAAAAGGCACAGCACAGAGAATCTAGTCAATGAAACCGTAATAGTGCTGTACAGTGACAGATGGCAGTAACAGTTGTGGTGAGCACAGCATCATGTATAGAGATGTAGTGTACTATGTTGTACACCTGAAACTAATGTGATATCATGTGTCAACTCTACTCAAATAAAATTTTTTTTAGAAAAATCTTCTATTTCTACTTCACCTCCCAATTATGGAACATATCATATAAAAGTAAATGTCATTCTTCCCCTGGCTTTTTCTCATACCAGTATAATTGTGCATGGATTATCAGGAAGACATAATTCACCAAAAGACTGAGCTATATAGGTTCCAAAACTATCTACTTACATGTTAAATTCTATATTTATAAGTATCAGGACCCATCTCAGGAGTGCACCTTTTAAGTGTAAATTATTGGAAATGAACAAAAAGTGAAATTCAGGGATAAAAGTAAGAGCTACTAGAAAAAATTAGGTCTAGCCTTCTAAATTTATGGTAACATAACTTCAGATCAACATATTACATTCCTATATTATATTTTTAAATAGTGGAAAAGAAAGAGAATGAACATTTGCTGAGGGTCGACTGTATGGCAGCCACTTGGTTTATATTCCCTTGTTTAATCCTCACATCAGCTGCCTGACATCAGCTTTTGGCTCCGTTTTTATTTAAGAAAATTACGTTCACTGACAGGCAAAGTAACTTTCCAAAAGTTCTCATAATTATAAGGTGGGAGAATAAAGATTCGTGGGCAAACCTTTCTCAAAATTCAGAGCTCCTTCTACATACCATTAAACCTAGAAAGTGCCTAGAAGGCAAATAAATACACTTCAGGGAAGAAGAATAAAAAGCAAGGAGGTGGGGAAAATAAAAAAGAAATGTACTGAAGGGTACAGTAACATAATGTAACTCACAGCTGGAGTGGAACTAATATAAGTACATGCATCGGGAGAATCTGTCCTACAATGATTATTATATTTGTAAAAAAAATCATCAGAACCCAGAAATCAAGTTCTTTTTTATTTTCTTTTTTCCTAATGTTAGCTATTGTTCAAATTATATGATTCATCGCACTGGTCAAAAGTGGATTTAAGAATTCCAGATGCTAAATTTGGAACTTATATACAGCCTTTATACTACTCTGTAATAAGCTACTTAAACTACAATACTCTGATTCTGGTGATTAGCAGAGGGGAGGTGGGTGGGGGACAGATGAAATAGATGAAGGGGATTAAGAGTACACTTACCGGGATGAGCACTGAGTAATAATGTATAGAACTGTTGAATCATTATATTGTACATCTGAAATTAATATAACACTGTATGTTAATTATACTTAAAAATAAAAAATAAGCCATTAAAAAACTGTGAAACCTAAAAATATAATACCTTTAAAGAAGAAAACACAGGAGGAATCTCTGTGACCTTGGGACAGGGAAATCTGTCTTAGATAGAATGCCAAAAGCACAATCTATTAAAAAAAACTAATAAAATATATTTTATCAAAATTAAAGATACTAGAGAAATGGAACAAATTATTATGATATTAAAAATTAAGATAAGGTCACTGATTTGAGAAAATATCTACGTATCATATTTCTGTTGAAGGACTTGAATGTGGTATATGTAAACAACCCTAAAAATTCATAAACAACCTAATTAAAAAGTGGGGAAAAGATCTGAATGGACAAAAGGGGCTATACTGATGGCAAATAAGGTCAACATCATTAGTTGTGAAGTAAATGTAAGCCAAGCCAACAAGATATCACCAAACATCCATTAGAATGGCTAAAAGACTAGACTTACCAGGTGTTGACAAGGATGTGGAGGGATTGGGACTCATTTACTGCTGGGGGAAAGTAAAATGGCACAACCACCTCAGAAAACACCTTAACCATTTCCCAAAAATGTGAACGTATACCCTACCATATGATCCAGCCATTCTATTCCTAATTATTCAGGAGAAATGAAAGTATATTTCCATAAAATACTGGGTCAGGAATGTTTGTAGCAGCTTTATTTGTAATAGTCCCAAAGTGGCAACAAGCAAAATGTCTATCAGTAAGTGAATGATCAATAAACTGTGGTACATCCATACAGTAGAACAGTACTTAGCGGGGTGTGGGGTGTGGGGTAGGATGGAGGGGCGCCTGGGTGGCTCTGTCATTAAGTGTCTGCCTTCGGCTCAGGTCATGATTCCAGGATCCTGGGATTCAGCCTCAAGTTGGGCTCCCTGCTCATTAGGGAGCCTGCTTCTCCCTCTCTCTTTGCCTGCCGCTTCCCCTATTTGTGCTCTCTCAATCAAATAAATAAAATCTTAAAAAAAAAAAAGAATGGAATACTGATACATAAATTATAGGCAAGTCTCAAAATAATTATGCTGCATTAAAAAAAAACCCAGATTTTTAAAAAAAGAATAATTACTAGAGAATCCATTCATATAAACTCTAAATAACACAACTATTCCTTAGTGATATTAAGCAGATCAATGGTTGTCTTGAGATGGAATAAGGGCAGGAAGGAGGAATCATCAAGAGGCAGGAGAAACATGCCCTGTGGGCAGGGATATGTTTATTATCCTGATTGTGGTGATGGTTACACAGGTATATACATTTGTCAAAGCTTATCAGATTGTGTACTTTAAACATGTACAGTCAGGGCGCCTGGGTGGCTCAGTGGGTTAAGCCGCTGCCTTCAGCTCAGGTCATGATCTCAGGGTCCTGGGATCGAGTCCCGCATCGGGCTCTCTGCTCAGCAGGGAGCCTGCTTCCCTCTCTCTCTCTCTGCCTGCCTCTCCATCTACTTGTGATTTCTCTCTGTCAAATAAATAAATAAAATCTAAAATAAATAAATAAATAAACATGTACAGTCAATTATACCTCAATAAATAAGTATTTATTTATACTTAAATAAAAGTTCAATGGCTGATTTCTCCCACTCCATGAATCTATTGCTTCTCTTCCCATCACTCCACTTGGGGATGAAAGCATTCATGAGTCTCTACTTCTGGGAGGGACCCATCAATTTTTGGAAATAGTTCATTGAGGTTTCTTTGTACCTTCAATTCTTTGATTTTCCCTTCGCTTTCTCTTCCCTTCCCTTCTTCCTTTCCCTCTTTCTTTCTTTCTTTCTTTCCCTTCCTTTCTCTCTTTCCTTCCTTCCTTTCTTCCTCCCTCCCTCCCTCCCTCCCTTCCTTCTTTGCTTCCTCCCTTCCTCTTTCCTTCCTTCCTTCCTTCCTTTTTGGTAGCATAGCCTCTTTTTCTAATTATTAGGGTAGCATTGATGTTCTCTTGCAAATTTGTACATCCTATCCAAAAGCCATCTCCTATGTGCTAATTTTACTTTATCTGGGTCTTAACAATATCTAAGAAAATATCTACTTTCTCAGCTTATGCCTAAATGGTATTTAATCCCTGTTGAAGATTTTTCTGTTGAAAAGTTATAATCCCAGTTTATAGAAATTGGTATAACCACTGCTACTGAATAGAGTGACAACTATTTCAGGAATTTCTGTATCATTTCCATATTAGTTCAGAATGAAGAACAGAGTCCTAAGAGCACTGTAACTGGGAGATCAGAAAAAACTTAGAAGCTCATATTTGATACAGAAGTCTTACTATAGACAAAAGCCCCTGAGCCTCATCAGGCCCCAAGCCAACTTAGAAAAAAAATAAAAATAAAAATAAATGGAGGGGCGCCTGGGTGGTTCAGTCATTAAGCCTCTGCCTTCAGTTCAAGTCATGACCCCAAGATCCTAGGATTCAGCCCCAAGTCGGGCTCCCTGCTCATCGGGGAACCTGCTTCTCCCTCTCCCTCTGCCTGTTGCTTCCCCTACTTGTGCGCTCTCTCTCTGTCAAATAATAAATAAAAGTAAAAAAAAAAAAAAAGAAGAATGGAATACTGACACATAAATTACAGGTAAATCTCAAAATAATTATGCTACATTAAAAAAACAGATTTAAAAAAAAGGAATAATGACTACAGAATCCACTCATATAAACATGCTAGTGATTATCAAAGGATCCAACCCCAGCCTTTGGAGCTGCTCATATGGAATTGATTTCTGATGACCCAGAGGAGGTCCAGGCAATGCTAACCCACTCAAGAATGGCTTGGGATGGGTGACTTACAGGAAAGAATATCTAAGCCAGATAAAGGTGATTAAAAGGAAGAAGAGACAATTAAAGAGAAAAACAGACATGTGTGCATTACAGTCAAGTATTCCTCTCCAGAATAACCTTCCTTGGTTCCACATTACTCTCAGGATGGGGATGTGAATATTGATACCCAACAGTCCTCTTCAAGGGAGGCCCTGGCCTGCTAAGGATTGGCTAGCTGTTGTTGGTCCCCAACAAGGTCAGGACAGAAACAGAGTAAGCAGTTAGGAATCTTTAGAGTCATTTGATATTGCCACGACATGCAAACATGTCATCAGTCATTCCTTTACCTGGTAATTTACTAAAGTATAGGTTGGTGACAGATTGGGAAATTTTTAAAAACTGGTTTTCATGAGAAATAGCTTGAGAAGCATTGAGAGTTTTATGGTGTCTCTCCTACACTATTCCTCTCAATCTTGAACTCTGTATTGTCATCATAATAATGCATATTTAGTTCCCCAACATGCCAAGCTTTTTCTTTTCTTCTCTCTTTTCCTTTTTTTTAGAGAGAGTGCACACAAGTGGTGAGGGGGTGCAGAGGGAGAGGGTGAGAAGGAGAATTTTTTTTAAAAAAATTAACATATAATGTATTATTTGCCCCAGGGGCACATGTCTGTGAATCATCAGGCTTACACATTTCACAGCACTCACCATAGCACATACCCTCCCCAATGTTCAAAACCCAGCCACCCTATCCCTGTCCCCCAATATCTCAGCAACCCTCCTCAATTTGTTTCCTGAGATTAAGAGTCTCTTGTGGTTTGTCTGGAGAGGGAGAATCTTAAGCAGGTTCCATGCTCAGCATGGAGTCCCACACAGGGCTCAGTCTCACAACCTAAAGATCATGACCTGAGCCTAAATCAAGAGTCAAAGGCTTAACTGACTGAGCTGCCCAGATGTGCTATGCCAAGTTGCTTTTTAAAAAAAAAAAAAGATTGTATTTATTTATTTGACAGAGACAGAGATCACAAGTAGGCAGGCGGGTGGAGGGTGTTGGGAGGGTAGGGAAGGAGGCTCCCTGCTGAGCAGAGAGCCCAATGCGGGGCTCGATCCCAGGACCCTGAGATCATGACCTGAGCTGAGGGCAGAGGCTTAAGCCACTGAGCCACTCAGGTGCCCCGAAGCTTCTTCTTAACAATAATTTGTTTTCTATGCTTAAAACTTTCTCCTCATTCTCTTCACTTTCCTTTTTTCTATTTTTCTCTTTTCCTTCCTTCTTTCCTTCCTTCCTTCCTCCCTCCCTCCCTTCCTCCTTTCTTTCTTTTTTGCTGCTTACTCCTTCTCAAGTTCTAATCCTGGACGTTACTTCCACCAGGAAGACTTCTTGACCCAAGTCTACGCTAAATGCCCTCTGGCAGGCTACCATACCACATACTCTACCCCATCATATCACTTACTATATTATTATTTACTTCCCTTTCTGCAAACATGCCTGCTGTCTTTCCTGCCAACATTTGTGAAGTCAAAAACTATGCTACTGTGTTTTCTCAGCACTTTGTCTTCAGAGAGGTTAGTGACTGCGGTATAGCAGGTGGTCAGTAAGTGTCTGCTGAATAGTGAATGAATATATTTTTCTCTTGCTCTGTGTTAGTCCTCAGGTCCTTGAAGTCTTTACAATTGACCTGCTATTCCTCTTTTTTTTTTCCCCACCTATCAGTTATGCATATTCTCACTAAATAAGAATCAATGCTACAGCAACTTGACTTGGCCACTGGTGAAGAGGGGGATGGGAGAACGAATGGAAAAGACTGATGTCACCTTACAGGAGGATACAAGCACAGAAAAAGTAGTTAAAAGTACAAAAAACACAAAATTCATGTCTATAAATACTTAGGTACAGTGTATTTTAAATATAAACACTATTTTGGCACTGGACTCGCTCTTTAGAAAATTGAGAGAGGAAAAAGCACAAGAAGAAAACACAGTGGAGGCTAAAAATACAGGGTTTTTTTTTTTTTTCAAGTTCAGTAAAGAGAAGCCCTTTGAGAAAAAGTTATAAAACTAAGGATCTTAACATATTCTCCCCAAGCAAGAAACAAACTAATAAGAGTATAGAAAAACTTGCCTCGCAGTTTGTAAGCTTTCCACCCTTAAAAGCTGACAGGGAGGGGCGCCTTGGGTGGCTCAGTCAGTTAAGCATCTGCCTTCCACTCAGGTCATGATCTGGGGGTCCTGGGATCCAGCCTCCACGTGGGGATCCCTGCTCAGTGGAGAGCCTTCCTCTCCCCCTCCCTCTGTCTGTCCTTACCCTACTTGTGCTCTCTGTCAAATAAATAAATCAAATCTTAAAAAAAAAAAAGTCAACAGGGAAGATAAAACAAGTGTTTACAAAGCAAAAAGTACTGATGAAGATAGTTTGGGTAACAATGAGGAGCATCTCAGAACCTCCCAGGGACCTCAGAAGCCCTCCCACTCCCTCTGCCTGGATGAAGGCATGGGGATGCTACTGCTCTCTTTTTTTTTTTTTAAAGATTTTATTTATTTATCAGAGAGAGAGGGAGAGAGCGAGCACAGGCAGACAGAATGGCAGGCAGAGGCAGAGGGAGAAGCAGGCTCCCTGCTGAGCAAGGAGCCCGATGTGGGACTCGATCCCAGGATGCTGGGATCATGACCGAAGGCAGCTGCTTAACCAACTGAGCCACCCAGGCGTCCCAACTACTGCTCTCTTTTGAAGCAGAAAATTTTCACTTCCTTCCCAAGCAACCTAATCTTTTTGATATTTGTAATAATGAGTAACATTTAAAACATTTCATTGATTTTGCTTTTATGCTGTATCCCTCCCATAAAGTATCTGAGGCAGCTTAAAAAGATAAATAAAATATAATAAGATTACCAAAGGTGGAGCTGGAAATTATATGAGAAAAATAAAGGTGAGCATATAAAATAGAGTAGAACGAGGCCGAAACAAGATTCATGACATAAGCACTTGTTTCCAATTAAGATATAGCTTATTGCCAAGCATTCTAAGTGTCGTGTTTTTGAAATTAAAAACTAACACATTACTCAGAAGACATAAAATTGTTCTTAAAATAAAAACCAGGCAGGAATTTCTCCTATAGGACTCTATAATAAAGACCCTGCGGGCTAAAATATTCTGAACCTTCCCAGTAGATACAGCAATAAAATGCATGGTATTTTTTCCAGACTCTTTCAATGCATTTGGGGTCCACAAAGCAAGGACACTTGTCTGAACGGTTGTGCAGAGGACCAGCATAATGAGGGAGGTCTGCACAGCCCAGAGGCCGGTATGGCTTAAAGTGAGATAATTTAGGTACTCTCCTTGCAAACAGCATCGAGTTGGGCTTTGCATTACGAGCCTACTTGAAATTCTTCTAACGGATGAGTCAAAACCCACTCACACTTAGGGTTATGACTCATTTGTGTAGTCTCAATTCTGTCAAATCAATTTATGTGTATTATGTTGCATTTACTTTGCTTTGATCTTTATTTGATGTAGCTTCCTTGCTTCATTTGTTTTGGTATTAAGGAAGATTTGCATTTTTTTCTAGTGAGTGTTTTGTATTTTTATCATTTACAGTGCCATTAATCTCCTTTTTTTTCTTATTTAGCCTCTTACAAGTTTGTCTGTTTACAATGGTATCCTTCAATACTCACCAATTACCGATAAGTCGGTCAATGATCCTATTTTTTTTCTTTCTTCTCTCATTTTCGTTATATTCATTCTACTTCATCAGAACATATTGCCTTTACATATTATTTTTCCACCAATGTCCCCATCTTTGCTTTAAATATTAGCTTTTTACTTAAATATCTTAAATTCTTGCCATCGTTTGTCAAGTCTCCCCAGTTCTCTGTTGGTTGGATGAGTTCATCCATGGTTGATTGCTCAGAAAGTACTTGTGTGTACAGTTTGCTTTGCATTGTTGCATGTGCAAAACTGTTTTTGTTTGGATTTTTAAAATAATCTTGGTACTTGAAGAACATCTTGGCAGGATTAAAAAAAAATCCTTGGCTCACATTTTATTTCCTTGAGTTTCTTGAAAATGTTGCTCCACTATTTCTTTTCCTTGTATATGGCTCTAGATAAGTGTGATGCTAGCCTAATTTCCTTACTTTTAAAGGTAAGGTGATTTTTTGACTGGAGGCCCTAGGGATTTTTCTTTATTTTACTAGGGTTACGTGTCATAGTTAATCTTTCCAGGTACCTGCTCAGCCTTTTCACTAAGTCGACTTGTTTTCTCTTGTCTCTTTCATTAAGGTTTATTATATTATACTTTTAAATATTAGTTATGTACCACTGTTTTGTTAGGTTCTCCATTATATATGTATCAGACCTTCTATGCACATTGTTCACTTCTACCACTTTCCTTTAACATTTTTTTACTATTTTTTAAAGGATTTATTTATTTTAGAGAGAAAGTATGCACACGAGTAGGGGGAGGGTCAGAAAGAGCGAATGTCAAGCAGGCTCCCTGCTGAGTGTGGAGTCAAGGCAGGGCTCCACCCAACCCCGTGAAACCATGACCTGACCCAAAACCAAGAGTTGGATGATCAACGGAGTGAGCAACTCAGGCACTCCTTTTGTTACTTCTTTTTATCTCACTTTCATTTCCTTTGTTGTTTTACTGCCTGTTGTCTTTATTAGATTTCCATTCAACTCTACTCTCTCTTGGTCCCTAATGGATTTCTTTTAGAGCTTGAGTATCTTTTATGGCATTTCTTTGCACTGTTTGTTTTGCCCATTTTTGTTTTTGTTTTATAAGTTTTAATTGGGAGTATTTTCAATATCTCAGAATGCTTATTAGAGACTATTTAGTTCAGTTTGGAGAGGAGTGTTACAGTGTTCTACTCCTTCATTGTTAGTTTTTGGAGAAGAATACTTATTAGCTGATGTTTAATTTTATTTTCTCTTCATGTAGCTTCATGTTGACTTGATATTTTTCTACCTTTAAGCAATTTTTGGACAGAGTTACTAGTCCTCTGTCTGTAAAGTGCACTTCCTTAAATATTGATAAGAAGTGAGGTGTTGGTATATCTTGTTTCTCTTATACTCATTATTTCATTCTTAGCCTGGCCAGGTATCTCACACTCAATTCCAATTTTCTACATGTGCCTGCTTGGAGATCAGAAACAGCATCAAGCGACCAGGTTATGCCTCAACTCTCAGTAAGAGTCCAAGAGCAGACTGAAGTTTATTATGAAGCTGACTTAATAAAATAGGCCTTTGGCTTTGTTAATAATATGCAAACTGAAAAGCGAACTAAAGTCCAAAGATTGCCTAAGTATGTACAGATCATTCAAATGTCAGATAATAAATTCTGATCCTGAATGGAGATTAAACTTGCCTAGTGTCAGTTGACACTAGGACCTGTTTAAAAGTCAAATTTACTAATTGTGAAACTTTTAAAAATTTAAGCAACTTCCCTTCAATTTGTTCCTTTTGTAAAATTAAAGTGATAATAGTTTTCATACAATTGTTGCAAGCATTACACAAGAACACCCATGGAGAGTACATAACAGAATGCCCGGCACATGCGGGTTCACTATTACTTACTATTACTATTAACTATGTTTCTGGTGACTGTAGTTGAACATAGGTTCTCAGACTTTCTCTGTTGTAAAAGTAGCTTTTACTTGTTGAGTCCACTCTTGCACCAAACCCTTGTGCTTTACATACACTATCTTATTCTTTATTTATAATACCCTATGAGGTAGATAGTAGCCCAGTTTTGCAAATGAGTAAAATGAGATTTATAGGTTATGTCATTTGCCCTAGGTTACATGTCTACTTAGTGATAGTAGAACTAGGATTCATAACAAGATTTATTTGACTCCAAAGCCCAGGAGTCTGTCCTACCTCCTCTTAAGATCCTTTCACACACTCTGATCCCTCTAGCACTTACATGCTGAACTAGCCAGAGCCTTATGTTTTTATTTTGCCTTATTTGCAGCTTTCTAAGCTTTATGTTGATTCCCCAACAAAAATGCAGTGTGCCCTTTGAAGGGTGTAAGTGTACCTTGAAAATTTTAAACCTCAATATGCTTCCTCTTCCTTAGAATGGTACTTGACGCATGGCAAAGTCTTAGTAAATGCTTATCAAGTTGACAAAATCAAATTCCCTTTCTTTGCTCTGGGAAGATATAGTTAATGAGTTTCCTAGCTGTGTCACACCATCTTTGTGAAAATGAATACTCATTCAAAGTTCAAGACAAACATCATAAAGGGTATCTGGGAAATTCAGAAGGAATGTTTAACCTAAAAACAGAAGAAAATCTAAATATAAGAAATACTGGGCTTATTTAGTTTTCTTAGACTTTTTTAAAAACAAGTTTGAATTATTTGAGCTTGAAGATCCAGAACAAGGTAAGTACATGGATTTCAGAAGAAAATGTCCAATTACTAAGGAAATATCTTTCTTATAAGTCTCAACAAGGCCTAGAGTAGTTTGAGACATGTGGCTCAATGATGATTCTTTCTGCACTGTTGGCCAAGCCTACTCTCTAGAGCTTTCTTCTTGGGATCACATCACACTCTGCATCAACACCCACAAAAATCACAAGATTCTGTGACCAAAGGATCATATCAGTGCTACAGGCTACTACCTCATAAAATGCATTAAATATGCAGAAATAGGGGTATGTAGAAAATAGGGATTAACTGGTGAGTTGGTCAACAAAAGTTCATTCAACAACAACAAAAAGTTCATTCAACTAATAGGCATTGTGCTAGTTGCCAAGGACACAAAGCCCAAAGGACATAGTCCCTGCTCTCAGGGAGATAGACATATCAACATGTATGCTGACAATGACAGATGTTGTGATTTAAAAATGCACAGAGGACAGCAGGAATAAATGGAAGAATGGTTAAGTCTAGGTGGTGAATTATAAAAGGTTTTGAAGAGGAGATTACACTGGAGTTACTTCTAGAAAGGAATTAGCATTATAATGAGAAAGAACTGAGAGCCAACACATGATTTTAATTTAGGTCAGGTCTCCTAATCCACTGACTTCTACTAGCCTGGAGGTAAAAAAGAACTAACTCATTCCACCTCTATATGTCCCAGATAGTAGTTCCATTCCAACCAGTCTAACATCCTCTTCTCCCCCTATCTGTGCAATGTGTATTTTTCCTTAGGTCCCTTTTGTTCCAATATCTCCTCTGGCTGTCAATATGTCTCACATGATAATCTCCTAAGAAATCAGACAGTGATACTGCCATTCTTCAAAAGCCAATTTAAAGTCTACCTGCTGGAGGAAGTAATTAAAATCTGCCCAGAAACGAGGCAAGCAGTCTTTTATGGACTCAACTCTAATGTCTACATGTAGGCTGTAATGTTTCATATTGGAAGAGACCAGCCTTGAAGGGAAGACCTTTCTTCTTCATCTTCTACACTCCCATCCCTGATAACTTAACACATTACCCTACAGTCTGAGATGGAACTTTTGTCAGCACTCAGCAAATATAACTTGTATTGAATCAAATTAGTTTAACAGAATTTTTTGTGTGTGCTTTAGTTCCTTCACATATAAAGTTAAAATAATCTTGTCTCTTCTTTTTCAGAGAACTGCTAAGTAAGCTATCCTATTCCTTGAACCTAAGCAGTAACAACCCTGTAATAAGGCCTAAGTAAATATTTGCTGAATGACTAAGAGAAGAGGCTAAATTCTGAGACATCTGAGATGAAGAATTATATAGGAACTCAGAAAGTACTAGAACTCTAATTAGAAATGGGATTTATAATAATTACTTACTTTTAAAGAAACATTCGTACTGTTTTTAGGATTTTACATTAGTAACATTATTGAGCAAGTAGGAACATTGAGAAACAGAAAAATGGCTCGACCAGGATGAGAGGTGGTATAGCAGAATATAGCTCCAGCCCTTGTCTACTGGGCACAGGTCCCCTTGATGAGGAATGACCATGAATTGGGGAGGAGTAAGCGTTATGTGTCCAGTGAAAATAGTCATTTGCTGGATATATGCCCATTGCATCTCAGAACAGAAAAGTCAAAAGTGAAACAGATTTTTAAAAATTCTAGTATATATAGAATTCAGGGGTGCCTGGGTGGCTCAGTGGGTTAAAGCCTCTGCCTTCGGCTCAGGTCATGATCCAGGGCCCTGGGATTGAGCCCAGCATCAGGGTCTCTGTTCAGCAGGGAGCCTGCTTCCCCCCTCCGTACCTACTTGTGATCTCTGTCAAATAAATAAATAAAATCTTTAAAAAAAAGAATTCATATAGAAAAGTATAGCTACACAAAGAGCTAAGCAATCTTGAACAGAAAGTATTCTTTTTTTATTCCAATTTATTTATTTTCAGAAAAACAGTATTCATTATTTTTTCACCACACCCAGTGCTCCATGCAAGCCGTGCCCTCTATAATACCCACCACCTGGTACCCCAACCTCCCAACCCCCGCCACTTCAGACCCCTCAGATTGTTTTTCAGAGTCCATAGTCTCTCATGGTTCACTGAACAGAAAGTATTCTTATTCATTGGAAACTATTCCATAGTCAAATTATCATAAACAAAAGAGCACATTTTTTGGTGTGTCACAGCGGACAAATAAGTCAATGGAAATTTCAGAGTCTAGAAACAGTCCCACTCACTCACATCAGGAATCTTTTCTTTTGTTTTTTAAGAGGTGCATATTCACAATGGAATATTACTCAGCCATCAGAAAGCATGAATACCCAACTTTCACATCAGGAGTCTTGATACCTGACAGGGAAGGCACCAAAAGCTAGTGGGAGAAAGATGCCCTTTAGAAAAGTAGATTGAGAATACTGGTAAAGTGAAAGTAAACTTAGATTCGTGCCTTCATACGATATAGAGAAATAAATCCCAGATATATGAGGGAACTGAATATAAAAAAGCAAATTTTAAAATTATTTTAAGAAAGAAATGTGGTAATATATTAAAGGTGTTGAAATTGAGAGCCACTGAAGTCACAAAAAGCATAACTCATAAAGGAAAAGATGGGCACACTTCATCACATAAAGATACAACATTTTTGCTTATGGCAGAGGACACGAGAGGCAAAGTTAAAAGGACAAATGAATAAAAAGGAGGAAGTTTGCAGTGATATGGCATTCAAAGAATTAGGATATGAAAGGAATTATAAAAAAAAAGCAAAAAAAAGCCCAACAAATATGAAAATTAGCAGGATATGATTTGGTAATCCTCAGAAGAAATCCAAATTACTAATAAATACATAAAGATATGTTCAACCTCACTAGCGATAAAGAGATTAAAATCAAATAACAATGTGATACCAGTTAGCTTTAATTATCAGACTGATAAAAAAAAAATTTGACTAGGTTATAGTAAGTGTTGCCAAGAATGTAGGGGAACAGAAACATTCACATACGAGCAAGAGGGAAGAAAAATTACTACAGCTAATTTAGAGAGCAGCAGAGCAGTCACACCATATATGGTGGATTGCAAAAATGGCTGTGATCCATTGTTTCTCCCTTCGCAATGTGATTTTGCAGTTCTTCTCATCAAAAGGGGGTCTATTTGCTCTCCTCTTCCATCTAGGCTGGTTTCCCTTCCATTGCTTTTGCCAACAGAACGCAGCGAAAGAGAATTTGAAACCTGGGCCTCAAACATAAGCACACCTTTCATCTGTGCTCCTGCTTCCTGTAACTGCCCTGAAAACAAGCCTGCTGAAGACGTTTCATGCAGCGGAGACTAGCTGCCCCAGCTGAGGCGACGCTAGAGCCGCCAGCCCCCAGCCACCTTTGAACTAACCATAGATGCATGAGCAAAAATAATTACGGTTTTCTATTCCAGAAGCAAACATCTCACTTTCCTGACAAGGGCCACTTGTGGACACAAAAGACATGCCCTATAACAGAATCTCCTAGAGATACTGGACTACATTTCTCCAAGAAATCCCCTGAACAACCTTGACATACATACCGAATGATGAAGCCTTCTGGTTTATTGGCAAAAGGGTTTAGGCAAAAGATCTTGGTAGTTTCATTTGCTCAACTGTTTTCTCAAAATACTTACCTCAGGTCTGTTGTTCCCACAAGAAAGGGCTTCCCTTAGAACGCTGGTTTCTGAGGACTGATTCTTCCAGGAATTTCCTGGTAAATTTTTGACTGAATTTGAAAACCAAGGGTCAACTTAAATAATCTCAGCTGCTAAGAAGCTAGTGTGCTATATTTTTATGTATTTTGAAACTACTAAAAAAGTATTTTCTAAACACTGAAATTAAGTGAGACAAATCTATATGCATTTATTTCTAAAGATAAGCATTCTGAGGTGGGAACAAAAGGAGGTATATTAGAAGTCTAAAGGGTCTTGATGTACCTTCTTTTGAGGCCAAAAACATCCTCAGGGTCAGTAATATGCTTATAATGAAGATAAAATCACTATCATAATGAAAAAAAGCAACTACCCTTTATTATGATATGTTAAAAACTATAATTAAGTACCAAACATACCTCACTTAATATTTCAATAATTCTAAAATACAGATATTGCTATCTTCTCTATCTCTTCTATTTTATAGATGTTAAAGTTGGGGGAAAAGGGGTAAAAGTCACTTATCCATGGTTATAAAATTAGTAAATAGTAAAGCCTGGCTTCAAACAGAAGTCTAACCCCAAAGTTGTGCTCCTAGTTACCACACTCCATTACATTGAAACAAAAAATAAACAAACACACACACACACACACACACATTATAAAATGCTTTAATGTCCAGGGGCCCCTGGATGCCTCAGTTAGTGAAGCATCTGCCTTCAGCTGAAGCACACACACACACAAACACATTGTAAAATGCTTTAATGTCCAGGGACCCCTGGATGTCTCAGTTAGTGAAGCATCTGCCTTCAGCTCAGGTCATGATCCCAGGTCCTGAAATCAAGTCCCACATGGGGCCCCCTATTCAGCCAAAGTCTGCTTCTCCCTCTCACGCTGCTGCTCCCCCTGCTCATAATCTCTCTCTCAAATAAATAAAATCTTTGAAAAAAAAAAATCCACAGGATCCTTTGTCATATGTTCTTTGATTTAATTCCTATAAAACTCTTATTACTCCCATTTTACAGATGAGCAGACTAAGTTTCAGACCAGCAGTGTCCCAGTCACAAAATTTGTATGTAGAAGAGCTGGAACTCAATGTCAAGTCTGTGGGTCTCAAATTCAATGTCTCTTCTAGTAGGCCAAGCTGCCAGATACTTGAGGGAACTTAAACAGATGTTGTGTGGTATATGGTAAAGAATGAGACGGATTATTCCCAGGGGATGGAGTAACCATGGGATGGGATCCATGGTGAAATTGGGAATCTTCCTGAGGCTTGACTCAAACAAGTAATTCTGTGAGCCCCTTTGCAAGAAACATGTTGGAAGAGGCTTGAATTTCCTCCAGTCTGATAGAGGAGGTCCAGGATCAGATTCTGGGGTTTCTGAAATTAATAAAATGAACAAATGAAGAAAAAAGTTGGAGACCATTCTAAGAGCAAATGGCGAAGGCAAAATATTTACTGAGACCCTGGGCACTCTTCCCCCAGGGCCTGGCCTGAGTAAATAGCAAGAAGCAGGAGCTGTAGGCAGACTGGCGGAAGGAGCAAAGCACATGATTCTTGAGAGCCCACTTGGAAAAGGTTCAAGATAACTTAATAGAACCAAGTCCCACAGTGACCATTAACTCTCCTCTTCTATTCCAAGACCAAGTGACCTGGGAAACTCTAATGCAATATGAAAAATCAAGACAGTAAATGCCAAAGGACTCAATAAAATATTAGCAAACCAAATTCAGTAGTAGATTAAAAGGATCAAACACTGTGATCTAGTGGGATTTATTTCTAGGATGCAAGGATAGCTCAACATGCACAAATCAACCAACATGATACAACACATTAACAAAATGAAAGATAAAAATCATATAATTTCTCAACAGACGCAGAAAAAGCATTCGATAAAATTCAGTAGGATAAAGTTCATGATAAAAACTGTCAACAAGTTAAATGTAGGTAGAATATACCTCAATATAATAAAGGTCATATATGACAAGCCCACAGCTAACACCACATTCAGTGATGAAAAACTGCAAGCTTTTCCTCTAAGATCAGGAAAAATACTAGGATATTGGTTCTTGCCACTTTTATTCAACATAATACTGGAAGTCCTACCCAGAGCAATTATGTAAAGTGGAAAAAAAAATAAACATCATCCAAACCGGAAAGGAACAGGTAAAACTATCAGTATTTGCAGATGACATGATACTATATATAGAAAACCTGAGAGACTCTACCAAAAAACTGTTAGAATAAACAAATTCAGTGAAGTTGAAGGATACAAAACTAGTATAAAACATCAGTTGCATTTCCATATGCTGATAATATACTACAAGAGAAATTAAGAAAATAGTTCCATTTACAATCTCATAAAAAAGAAAAAAATACTTAGAAATAAGGAAGTGAAAGATTCATCTACTGAAAACCATAAAACACTGATGAAAGAAATTGAAGAAAACACAAATAAATGGAAAGATGCTCTGTGCTCATGGATGGAAAGAATTAACATTATTAAAGTGTCCATACTACTCAAAGTGATCTGGAGCTTCAATGCAATCCTTAACAAAATTTCAGTGACATCTTTCACAGAAATATGACCAACAATCCTGAAATTTGTGTGGAACCACAGAAGACCCTGAACAGCCAAAGCAATCTTGAAAAAGAAGAACAAAGCACAAGGCATCATACTTCCTGATCTCAGACTATATTACAAAGATACAGTAATCAAAACAATATATACTGGCATCAAATAAACCCATGCATATAAAATTAGCTAATTTTTTGGCAAACATGACAAGAATATACAATGAGGAAGGAATAGTCTTTTCAAATGATTTTGGGAAAACTGGATCTCCACAAGCAAAAAAAAAGAAACTGAATGTCTATCTTACCCAACAACAAAGTCAACTCAAAATATATTAAAGACTTGAACATAAGACCTCAAATCGTAAAACTTCTAGAGGACAACATAGGTCGTAAGCACCTTGACATTGGTCTTGGTGATGACTTCTTGGATTTGACACCTGAAGCAAAAGCAACAAAAGCAAAAATCAACAAGTGGCACCGCATCAAACTAAAAAGCTTCTGCATAGCAAAGGGAACCATCAACAAAATGAAAAGGCAACCTATAGAATATGAGAAAATTTTTCCAAACTATACATCCAATAAGGAGTTAATATCCAAAATACACAAAATCATGTAATTCAATAGAAAAAAAAAAGTTACCTGTTTCCAAAGAAGTAATACAAATGACCAAGAGGTATATGAAAAGATGCTCAACATTGTTAATCATCAGGCAAACGCAAATCAAAACCACAATGAGCTATCACCCCACACCTGTTAGGATATGTGTTATAAAAAGATAATAGAGAGAAATGCTGGCAAGAATGTGGAGAAAAGGGCGCCTGGGTGGCTCGGTGGGTTAAGCCGCTGCCTTCGGCTCAGGTCATGATCTCAGGATCCTGGGATCGAGTCCCACGTCGGGCTCTCTGCTCAGCAGGGATCCTGCTTCCTCCTTTCTCTGCCTGTCTCTCTGCCTACTTGTGATCTCTCTCTGTCAAATAAATTAAAAAAATAATAAAAAAAAAGAATGTGGAGAAAAATGAACTCTTCCACATTGTTGATGGGAACATAAACTGACATAGCCATTGTGGGAAAAAATGGAGATTCCTCAAAAAATTAAAAATAGACCTCCTGTATAATTCATCCCATCTCTGGATATGTATTGATACAAAGGAAAGACCATTATCTCAAAGACATATCTATTCTCCCATGTTCGTCGTAGCATTGTTCATGATAGCCAGGGTATAAAAACAACTTAAGTGTCTGTGGACAGATAAAGGGATGAAGAAATTGCATGCATATACATACACACACACGCACACACGCACACACGCGCGCGTTATTCAGTCTCAAAATGTTATTCAGTCTCAAAAAATGTGCAACTTCATGAATGAAACTGGAGGGCATTATTCTAAGTGAAATAAGCCTGGAAAAGACAAATACTTCATAATATCACTTATATGGGAAATCATAAAAAAAGGCAAGCTCATAGAAACGAAGAGTAGAATGATGACTGCCAGGGGCTAGGGAGTGAGGGAAATGGAGAAAAGTTTGGAAAATACAAATTTCAGCTGTAGGATTAATAAAGTTTGAAGATCTACTAGTGGCTATAGTTGATTACACAGTATTGTATACCTGAAATTTGCTAAGAGAGTAGAAATGTATTCTCACACACACATACACAGAGGTAAATTGTGAGGGGATAGAAGTGTTAATTGGATTATGGGGATCATTTCATACATTTATATGTATATATTGTACGCTTTAAATATATTACAATTTTACTTGTCAGTTACATGTCAAGAAAGCTGAGAGAGAGAGAGAATGTAAAAATTTTTTTTTTGCCTTTCTTTTTTTTTTCTCCAATTTATTTCTTTTCAGAAAAACAGTATTCATTATTTTTTCACCACACCCAGTGCTCCATGCAAGCCGTGCCCTCTATAATACCCACCACCTGGTACCCCAACCTCCCACCCCCCGCCACTTCAAACCCCTCAGATTGTTTTTCAGAGTCCATAGTCTCTCATGGTTCACCTCCCCTTCCAATTTACCCAAAAGCACATACCCTCCCCAATGTCCATAACCCTACCCCCCTTCTCTCAACCCTCCTCCCCCCAGCAACCCACAGTTTGTTTCGTGAGATTAAGAGTCACTTATGGTTTGTCTCCCTCCCTATCCCATCTTGTTTCATGGATTCTTCTCCTACCCACTTAAGCCCCCATGTTGCATCACCACTTCCTCATATCAGGGAGATCAAATGATAGTTGTCTTTCTCCGCTTGACTTATTTCGCTAAGCATGATACGCTCTAGTTCCATCCATGTTGTCGCAAATGGCATGATTTCGTTTCTTTTCATGGCTGCATAGTATTCCATTGTGTATATATACCACCTCTTCTTGATCCATTCATCTGTTGATGGACATCTAGGTTCTTTCCATAGTCTGGCTATTGTGGACATTGCTGCTATAAACATTCGGGTGCACCTGCCCCTTTGGATCACAACATTTGTATCTTTAGGGTAAATACCCAGTAGTGCAATTGCTAGGTCATAGGGCAGTTCTATTTTCAACATTTTGAGGAACCTCCATGCTGTTTTCCAGAGTGGTTGCACCAGCTTGCATTCCCACCAACAGTGTAGGAGGGTTCCCCTTTCTCCGCATCCTCGCCAGCATCTGTCATTTCCTGACTTGTTGATTTTAGACATTCTGACTGGTGTGAGGTGATATCTCATTGTGGTTTTGATTTGTATTTCCCTGATGCCGAGTGATATGGAGCACTTTTTCATGTGTCTGTTGGCCATCTGGATGTCTTCTTTGCAGAAATGTCTGTTCATGTCCTCTGCCCATTTCTTGATTGGATTATTTGTTCTTTGGGTGTTGAGTTTGCTAAGTTCTTTATAGATTTTGGACACTAGTCCTTTATCTGATATGTCGTTTGCAAATATCTTCTCCCATTCTGTCAGTTGCCTTTTGATTTTGTTCACTGTTTCCTTTGCTGTGCAAAAGTTTTTGATCTTGATGAAATCCCAAAAGTTCATTTTTGCCTTTGCTTCCCTTGCCTTTGGCGATGTTCCTAGGAAGATGTTGCTGCGGCTGAGGTCGAAGAGGTTGCTGCCTGTGTTCTCCTCAAGGATTTTGATGGATTCCTTTCTCACATTGAGGTCCTTAATCCATTTTGAGTCTATTTTTGTGTGTGGTGTAAGGAAATGGTCCAATTTCATTTTTCTGCACGTGGCTGTCCAATTTTCCCAACACCATTTATTGAAGAGGCTGCCTTTTTTCCATTGGACATTCTTTCCTGCTTTGTCAAAGATTAGTTGACCATAGAGTTGAGGGTCTATTTCTGGGCTCTCTATTCTATTCCATTGGTCTATGTGTCTGTTTTTGTGCCAGTACCATGCTGTCTTGATGATGACAGCTTTGTAATAAAGCTTGAAGTCCGGGATTGTGATGCCACCAACTTTGGCTTTCTTTTTCAATATCCCTTTGGCTATTCGAGGTCTTTTCTGGTTCCATATAAATTTTAAAATTATTTGCTCCATTTCTTTGAAAAAGATGGATGGTACTTTGATAGGAATTGCATTAAATGTGTAGATTGCTTTAGGTAGCATAGACATTTTCACAATATTTATTCTTCCAATCCAGGAGCATTGAACATTTTTCCATTTCTTTGTGTCTTCCTCAATTTCTTTCATGAGTACTTTATAGTTTTCTGAGTATAGATTCTTAGCCTCTTTGGTTAGGTTTATTCCTAGGTATCTTATGATTTGGGGTGCAATTGTAAATGGGATTGACTCCTTAATTTCTCTTTCTTCTGTCTTGTTGTTGGGGTAGAGAAATGTAACTGATTTCTGTGCATTGATCTTATATCCTGACACTTTACTGAATTCCTGTACAAGTTCTAGCAGTTTTGGAGTGGAGTCTTTTGGGTTTTCCACATAGAGTATCATATCATCTGCGAAGAGTGATAATTTGACTTCTTCTTTGCCGATTTGGATGCCTTTAATTTCCTTTTGTTTTCTGATTGCTGAGGCTAGGACTTCTAGTACTATGTTGAATAGCAGTGGTGATAATGGACATCCCTGCCATGTTCCTGACCTTAGTGGAAAAGCTTTCAGTTTTTCTCCATTGAGAATGATATTTGCAGTGGGTTTCTCATAGATGGCTATTGAGGTATGTGCCCTCTATCCCTACACTTTGAAGGGTTTTGATCAGGAAGGGATGCTGTACTTTGTCAAATGCTTTTTCAGCATCTATTGAGAATATCATATGGTTCTTGTTCTTTCTTTTATTGATGTGTTGTATCACATTGACTGATTTGCGGATGTTGAACCAACCTTGCAGCCCTGGGATAAATCCCACTTGGTCGTGGTGAATAATCCTTTTAATGTACTGTTGAATCCTATTGGCTAGTATTTTGGTGAGAATTTTTGCATCTGTGTTCATCAAGGATATTGGTCTATAGCTCTCTTTTTTGATGGGATCTTTGTCTGGTTTTGGGATCAAGGTGATGCTGGCCTCATAAAATGAGTTTGGGAGTTTTCCTTCCATTTCTATTTTTTGGAACAGTTTCAGGAGAATAGGAATTAGTTCTTGTTTAAATGTTTGGTAGAATTCCCCCGGGAAGCCATCTGGCCCTGGGCTTTTGTTTGTTTGGAGATTTTTAATGACTATTTCAATCTCCTTACTGGTTATGGGTCTGTTCAGGCTTTCTATTTCTTCCTGGTTCAATTTTGGTAGTTTATATGTTTCTAGGAATGCATCCATTTCTTCCAGATTGTCAAATTTGTTGGCGTAGAGTTGCTCATAGTATGTTCTTATAATAGTTTGTATTTCTTTGGTGTTGGTTGTGATCTGTCCTCTTTCATTCATGATTTTATTTATTTGGGTCCTTTCTCTTTTCTTTTTGATAAGTCTGGCCAGGGGTTTATCAATTTTATTTATTCTTTCAAAGAACCAGCTCCTAGTTTGGTTGATTTGTTCTACTGTTTTTTTGGTTTCTATTTCATTGATTTCTGCTCTGATCTTTATGATTTCTCTTCTCCTGCTGGGCTTAGGGTTTCTTTCTTGTTCTTTCTCCAGCTCCTTTAGGTGTAGGGTTAGGTTGTGTACCTGAGACCTTTCTTGTTTCTTGAGAAAAGCTTGTACCGCTATATATTTTCCTCTCAGGACTGCCTTTGTTGTGTCCCACAGATTTTGAACCGTTGTATTTTCATTATCATTTGTTTCCATGATTTTTTTCAATTCTTCTTAAATTTCCCGGTTGACCCATTCATTCTTTAGAAGGATGCTGTTTAGTCTCCATGTATTTGGGTTCTTTCCAAACTTTCTCTTGTGGTTGAGTTCTAACTTCAGAGCACTGTGGTCTGAAAATATGCAGGGAATGATTCCAATCTTTTGATACCGGTTGAGTCCTGATTTAGGACCGAGGATGTGATCTATTCTGGAGAATGTTCCATGTGCACTAGAGAAGAATGTGTATTCTGTTGCTTTGGGATGAAATGTTCTGAATATATCTGTGATGTCCATCTCATCCAGTGTATCATTTAAGGCCTTTATTTCCCTGTTGATCTTTTGCTTGGATGATCTGTCCATTTCAGTGAGGGGAGTGTTAAAGTCCCCTACTATTATTGTATTATTGTTGATGTGTTTCTTTGATTTTGTTATTAATTGGTTTATATAGTTGGTTGCTCCCACGTTGGGGGCATAGATATTTAAAATTGTTAGATCTTCTTGTTGGACAGACTCTTTGAGTATAATATAGTGTCCTTCCTCATCTCTTATTATAGTCTTTGGCTTAAAATCTAATTGATCTGATATAAGGATTGCCACTCCTGCTTTCTTCTGATGTCCATTAGCATGGTAAATTCTTTTCCACCCCCTCACTTTAAGTCTGGAGGTGTCTTTGGGTTTAAAATGAGTTTCTTGGAGGCAACATATAGATGGGTTTTGTTTTTTTATCCATTCTGATACCCTGTGTCTTTTGATTGGGGCATTTAGCCCATTAACATTCAGGGTAACTATTGAGAGATATGATTTTAGTGCCATTGTATTGCCTGTAAGGTGACTGTTACTGTATATTGTCTCTGTTCCTTTCTGATCTACCATTTGTAGGCTCTCTCTTTGCTTAGAGGACCCCTTTCAGTATTTCCTGTAGAGCTGGTTTGGTGTTTGCAAATTCTTTCAGTTTTTGTTTGTCCTGGAAGCTTTTAATCTCTCCTTCTATTTTCAATGATAGCCTAGCTGGATATAGTATTCTTGGCTGCATGTTTTTCTCGTTTAGTGCTCAGAAAATATCATGCCAGCTCTTTCTGGCCTGACAGGTCTCTGTGGATAAGTCAGCTGCCAATCTAATACTTTTACCATTGTATGTTACAGACTTCTTTTCCCAGGCTGCTTTCAGGATTTTCTCTTTGTCACTAAGGCTTGTAAATTTTACTATTAGATGACAGGGTGTGGGCCTATTCTTATTGATTTTGAGGGGCATTCTCTGAACCTCCTGAATTTTGATGCTCGTTCCCCTTGCCATATTGGGGAAATTCTCCCCAATAATTCTCTCCAGTATACCTTCTGCTCCCCTCTCTCTTTCTTCTTCTTCTGGAATCCCAATTATTCTAATGTTGTTTCGTCTTATGGTGTCACTTATCTCAAATTCTCCCCTCATGGTCCAGTAGCTGTTTGTCCCTCTTTTGCTCAGCTTCTTTATTCTGTCATTTGGTCTTCTATATCGCTAATTCTTTCTTCTGCCTCATTTATCCTAGCAGTGAGAGCCTCCATTTTTTATTGCACCTCATTAATAGCTTTTTTGATTTCAACTTGGTTAGATTTTAGTTCTTTTATTTCTCCAGAAAGGGTTTTTATATCTCTGGAGAGGGTTTCTCTAATATCTTCCATGCCTTTTTCAAGCCCGGCTAGAACCTTGAGAATTGTCATTTTGAACTCTAGATCTGACATATTACCAATGTCTGTATTGATTAGGTCCCTAGCCTTTGGTACTGCCTCTTGTTCTTTTTTTTGTTGTGAAATTTTCCGCCTTGTCATTTTGTCCAGCTAAGAGTATATGAAGGAGCAAGTAAAATACTAAAAGGATGGCAACAATCCCAGGAAAATATGCTTTAACCAAATCAGAAGAGATCCCAAATCATGAGGGGGGATTTCTCCCCCCTCAAGATTGGGTGAGGGATCTCCCCTGATTGGGTACTCCTCTGATTGGGATCTCCCAATCTCTTCTTATTGGGATCTCTTCTGACTTGGGGATAAAAAGAGGTTCAAAAGAAAGAAAGAAAAAAAAAGAATTAAAAAAAAAGAGATTGAATCAAAAATTCAATCAAGAATTTAAAAAAGAATTAAAAAAAAAGATTGAAGAGATTGGGATCTCTTCTGATTTGGGGATAAAAAGAGGTTCAAAAATAAAGAAAAAAAAGAATTAAAAAAGAAAACGAATAAAGAAAAGTATAAAAAGATTATATATATATATATATTAGATAAACCAGTTAAAAAACGTTAAAAAAAGAAAAGGGTAAAAGTTAAAAAAAATTTTTAGAAGAAGAGAAAAAAAATGAAAAACAAAAAAATTAAATTAACTGCAAGACTAAAAAATCACAGGGAGAAAGCCATGAGTTTCATGGTTTGTTTTCTCCTCCTCTGGAATTCTGCTGCTCTCTCCTTGGTATTGAAACTGCACTCCTTGGTAGGTGAACTTGGTCTTGCCTGGATTTCTTGTTGATCTTCTGGGGGAGGGGCCTGTTGTAGTGATTCTCAAGTGTCTTTGCCCCAGGCGGAATTGCACCGCCCTTACCAGGGGCCGGGCTAAGTGATCCGCTCGGCTTTGCTTTCAGGAGCTTTTGTTCCCTGAGCGCTTTCCGTAGAGTTCCGGAGAACGGGAATACAAATGGCGGCCTCCTGGTCTCCGGCCCGGAGGAGCCGAGAGCCTGGGGCCCCGCTCCCCAGTGTGCCCTCAGCGAACAGCTCTTAGTAACTCGCATCTGCCTAACCTCCGGCCGCATTCCGAGCTCACCGAGCTTGCAACCGGTTCAAGGCAACACCGAGCTGCGAGCTTACTGTCGGCTCTGTCTCTGCAGCCGGCTTTCCCGTTCCAATATCCGCAAGCTCTGCAACACTCAGACACCCCCGATCCTTCTGTGACCCTGCGGGACCTGAGGTCACGCCGACCCCGCGTGGGCTTCGCCCCGGTTTAGCCTCCGGAGCGATGTCCCTCAGCGGAACAGACTTTTAAAAGTCCTGATTTTGTGCTCCGTTGCTCCGCCGCTTGCCGGGAGCCGGCCCCTCCCCCCGGGGTCTATCTTCCAGTCGCTTTGGATTCACTTCTCCGCCAGTCCTACCTTTCAGAAAGTGGTTGTTTTTCTGTTTCTAGAATTGCTGTTCTTCTTCTCTTCAATCTGCCTATGGATTTGCAGGTGTTTGCAATCTTTAGATAAGCTCTCTAGCTGATCTCTTGCTAGCTGAAGTAGTCTCAGCCTGCTACTTCTCTGGCATCTTGACTCCTCTTTCGAGAATGTAAAAATTTTTACCAAAATCGATACCTGGCAAATTGGTCAACTGTCCTTTGTATTGACAAAAATATTGCCATGTGGAAATAGCAGATGGAATTGCTACTTAACTCAGTGTGAGAAACTGTCTCAATTTTTGGAGTCTGATGTATGCTCAGAAAGCAACCAAAATGTAAACAACTCATCTAAATGCTTTATTTCACAATTGAGGAAGCTGAGGATTACCGGCCTTGGGGTGGTCAGGGTGTTAGTGGTAAATAGTATGGGTGCCTCCCCAATCCGGCTCCAGTCAGCCACTACGGCCCTATTTCCTCATTATCTTCCTGGTCAGGGAATTAGAAAGAACTGAGAGAATGTCACTACAACTAGGGTGGCAGAAAAAGAAAGAACTTCCCTGAAAGCAGTGGTTTACAGAGCTGTAACACTTCCCACAGCCCCAGGGGTAGTAGGAGTTAAACATATTACTTTAATAACATTGGGTTTCTAGATGCAAAAGCAGATTGTGAAGGAAATTTCCAGGCATTGGCTCACAGTCTGCATAGCAAGCTGGGTCATGCGTCTCCCACGTGGATGATGGAGCTGATCACTAATCACTGGTCACCTAACAATGACAGCAGGGGTGGGGGGCACTGAGCCCCCAGCTGTCAGGCCCTAGGGCAGAGGTCACCATAGGGTCTCCCCACAGCAGGAGGATGTGGCTAGTGGCAGTGGTACAGCCTGACCTTCCTGCCCCAGCCCTGAGCATGGAGCATTGCCAGGAGGTTGGGGAGAGATCAACGGCCTGGCCGGTGGGAAGGTCCTGTAATGAAGGCGTGCTGTGTTCTCCCCTGGGGTCTCCTCCAATGGAAATCGTTGTTCTGTCCTCCCTCCAAACCTACCAGGGTCTCTTCAGGGCTCCTTCTCTCTCAGAACTGGGCTCATCAGACTCCACAACAGCTGCTCATCCCCCTTGAGATGCAAAAGGTCTGTGTGAACACAATAAGGGGATGCCTATTTCCATGCAGGAGTCCACACCCAAGCATAATTGTCACCACGTGATGGAATTAGGTGAATACAAAATACCCAAAGCTTCATAAATAAATAGCTTTGGGGGTTTAAATTGTCAGAATGAGTTATGACTTTCCTGAATCCACATAATATTATACCTACCTATGTTTGGAAGAAGTGGGGAAAAAAAGCCCTTCATAAATACCTTAGATTCCAAGTCATTAGGTCTATTAATTTGTTATTTTTCCTCTCATCATTACAATTTGCTTCATCTTGTGCTTCCCTCTGCTTTCTGTAATTAAGGGTCTCTGGAACTAAGGGTGGATAAAATACAATTAGTGTCAGTGTGAAAAACAACAGTTACAAAAATACATACCTGTGTTTAAAAATGGATTTAAATTCCAAAAGTCCTCAAATTACCATTCTCTAAAATAAGAAGGAGTTTGTAATGTAAATGCAACAATGTGCTGAGGATAATAATACCCCCCCTTCACTAATATGATACAGAAGCTTTCCATTTGAGGCCCTTAAAACATAGCAACAAAACACAACAAACAAAAAAATTCTAGAAATTTTACACAGTTCAACGTTGCTAATTTCCTTGCAATTACTGACTGCTGGAGCAGATGCTGAAGATCAAGGTGTCCATACAGAAGGGCAAGGCCTCTTTGATAATGAAGGCTTTGAGCAGCAACTGGAATGAATTGTTAACCAAGCAAATTTCTGGAAGAAAATAATTTGTAGAAAGAATTGCAAGTGCAAAGCGCTTGAGTAGGCTTCTTCAAGCAACACTGTAGTGACCACTGGGATTGGAGCAGAGTGACTTGTCTGAGGGAACGGTTGTCTGAGATGAAGTAAAAAAGATTGGAAGGGTCAAGGCCATTCAAGGTCTCTCAGCCCCAAGGCAAAGCCTTTGGCTTTCAGGGAATGTAAATGTGAGGCCACTGGAGGTTTGCAAAGGAATGACATCTAATTTAAATATTAAAAAGATCATTCTGGTTACTGAGTTAAAAAACAAAACAAAACCAAAAAACAGACTGTGAGGGGGAAGAGGGAGAAGTAGAGAGACTGGTTAGAAGGCTGTTGCAATAACCCAGGTGGGAGATGTAAGGGCCTATTTAGCCAGAGAGATTCCATCTGGTTAAACAGTGATTTTGTTGTTTATGCAGTAAAACTTAAACTGACCCTGCACCCCCACGCCAGGGAAACTTACTTAAAAGCAAGTCCGGGAAACCAGTAGAATATGGTCGACCGGTCCCTGATAACAGAACCCAAATATAAGGGTGCGTCAGGTCAGGTGGAGGTAACAGAGCCGGAATGCAGGGATGAGTCGGGCCAGGTGGAGACACCCAATCAGTGGGGCGTGCAAACTGTCTCTCTAGCTACCAAAGAGTGTGGGCCCCGCCTTTTGGGCGCCAATTCCGACTAAGGTGATAGGCTAATTCAAATAGCTACTATGGGGTGAATTGTAGGACAATTGGCCACCCGTGTGTGACCTAGCATGACTGTGCATCTTCTTCTGTGTGTTACAACCTCATTGGCCACCTGTGTGTGGCTAGGCTCAACCACACGGCCTTTGCTCTATAAAAGTTAGTCTGCAAGGCTGAGAGGGGTAGCCCTCTCTGTAAGAGGCGGCCCCGAACAGTTGGTTTGATTCCCGATGCTTGGCGCGAAATAAAGCTTTGCTTGACTTTTGCTTTGTATCAGTCTCGTTCCTTTGATTATGGACCCATCAGGAGATACTGGTGGCTTGGAGAAAAGTTACAGAGGAGATGGTGTGAAGTGATTAGGTTCTAGTACAATTTTAAAACTTGAACAGACAGCATTTGCTCGTCAATCAGATGGAGGGTCTGAGAGAAATAGAGGAGCTAAGGATGACTCAAAGTTTTCTGGCTCATTTAGGAAGAGGGAGGAAGAGGGCTGGTTGGGGTTAAAGAATCAAGAGTTCAGCTTCTGCTTTGCTTTAACCCAGCCCTCTCCATGGCCTGGTGCCTTTTTACCCAGTATGTTAATGAGCCCCAACCCTCTTGGCCATCTTCTTTGACCTAATACAGCTCACTCTTCCAAGTCTCCCCCTTTAGTAATTATTCCTGCCTTTCTCATATCCCCATTATGCAAGAAAGTTGGTCAAACATTATTTTCAGAAGTTGGTATCATACAAACATTGGGATTCTTTTTTTATATTGGACACCAGCCATTGAAATCACTGCTCCCATCTGAGCAACTCATTCTTGTTTTCTACGCAGGTTGTGATTTGTTAAAGAGAAAGGAAGAGTCCTTTAAGCCCCTTTTGGCAAAAAAATTTCTGCTCCTACAGGAGGGTCAAGTTGAAAAGAAAAGCCCCATAACACTTGCAGGGAAACACTGATAAACGTCCCCATACTCTGCTCATCCTATCTCCTTCTAGCTGGCTCCCTGGCCTGTTTTATCATATTGCACCCAGAAAGCTGCTTGTCAAAATGGTGAGCGTGATCAGTGTGAGGTGTCAAAAGGAACTTATTACTAACAGTAAAAATAGACATGAACATTATGAAAAGTGAATTGGAGCTGGCTGAAGTGTGTTCCTCTCTTTGTCACTCTCCCTTGCGTTCTGGACAGGGAATAAGGTGGAATTACCGCTTGCTGGGTTGTTGGGAACGTCACATCTTGAGCAACCCTGTGAACCTGGGCAATCCTGTGAATGGCGTCCACTGTGTGAGTCAGTAGAGAAAAGACTGAGGGCTGCTGACTTCGCTACCTAAGATCACCAATGTGGGGGGACTCAAGAAGGAGACAAAATGCTGTCTTTACAAAGCTAAAAAGTCTCTTAGAGACTCCAGGTGTAAAGAGAGAAAGACCAATTTAATGCTGACATTTCCTGCATGCCTGGGGTGCTGGGTTTATAGACCTGCCGTGACTTTTTCAGTGATCACCTCCTTCTCTTCCAACTCCCTCTCCCTGCCTCATCTCACATGCGGGCTCCGTTCTTATTATTGATTGGTGCCTCCAGCAGGCAGGAAGTCCAACAAAGCAGCCTGAGAAAGAAGCAGAGGCAGCTGCTTACCCAGTAGGATTTGGCGTGAGGTGGGGGGTGTCTATTGACACAGAATTCATTTGCCCCCACTGGCCTCAGATGGGAATAATAACATCATCAACAACAATAATCACAGTGGCCAACACATAACGAAAGCCGTGTGCTAGGCCCATTGTCTCACTGAATTTTCGCACGACTTGAAGAGTCAGGCTCGATTAAACTCCTCCTTTTCACAAATGGGGAGACCAAAGTGTAGAGGAGTAAGGCAAACTGTTGGTCGTCACCCACTCATAAACGATGTAGGTCTGTCTGCTCCAAAGTTCTTGCACTATTGGCTTCATGTCTAACCGGGCTTCCGAGTGTCACTTGATGCATCTTTTTTGGTCAGCAGATACAGACAAAGGCATGGTCTTCAGTTGGCTGGTAGAAAAAAATAAAGATTCTGAGCAGCTGATGGAGCGACAGCAATATTCAGGTTTTGAATTACCTGAAGTAAACCATGGCGTGTCTGGATACCTCAGTCAGTTGAGCGTCCGGCTTACGGTTTTGGCTCAGGTCATGATCTCAGGGTCATGAGACTGAGCCCCAAGTCTGACTTTCTGTTCAGTGGAGAGTCTGCTTGAGATTCTTCTCCCCCTCTCTTCCCATTTCTTCTATATCCTAGCCCCTAGCAACCACATTTTTACTATTTCTATGAGTTTTCTTCTTTTGTTTAGATTTCACATATAAGTAATGTCATGCTGCATTTGGGGGGGGGGTCTGGTATATTTCACTTAGCATAATGCCCTTTAGGTTCATCCATATTGTTGCAAATAACAGGATTTCTTTCTTTTTTAAGAATAAATAATATTTTGGGGTACCTGGCTGGCCCAGTTAGTTAAGCATCCGATGCTTGATTTCAGCTCAGGTCATGATCTCAGAATTGTGGGACTGAGCCCTGCATCCGGCTCCATGCTCAGCAGAGAGTCTGCTTGTCTCTCTGCTCCTCTCCTGTGCTCTTGTTCTCTCTCAATAAATAAATAAACTCTTTTTTAAAAAGACTGAATATTTTATATGTGTAAATATATGAAGATGTCTACAAATATATATTTATATGTGAATATATAAAATAAATTTATCATATATATACATATCACATTTTCTTTATCCTTTCATCTCTCCACCAGTACAGGTTGTTCCCATGAATAGGTTGGCTCTCATGAATATTGCTGCAATGAACATGGGAATACACATATCTCTTTGAGATAATATGTTTTCTCCCCTTTGGACATATACTCAGAGATGGGATTGCTGGAGTATATAGCTCCACTTTTAATTTTTTGAGGAACCTCCATACTGTTTTCTACAGTTGCTAAGCCAGTTTACACTCCCACCAATAGTGCACAAAGTTTCCCTTTTCTCCACATTCTTGCCAGCATTTGCTATCTCTTGTCTTTTGATAATAGGCATCCTAGCAGGTGTGAGATGATAGCTCATTGTGGTTTTGATGTGCATTTCCTCTGTGATTAGCAATGTTGAGCTAATGTATATATGTAGCTAATTCATGTACTAATGTACATACATTAATTAATGTGGGTATGTAGCTAATTCATGTCTGTGTTGGCCATTTGTATGACTCTTTTGGAAAAATTCAGATTCTTCGCACATTTTTAAAAAAGACTTTATTTATTTATTTGACAGAGAGAGATCACAGGCAGAGAGGCAGTCAGAGAACCTGATGCAGGGCTTGATCCCTGGACCCTGAGACCATGACCTGAGCTGAAGGGAGAGGCTTAACCCACTGAGCCACCCAGGTGCCCTGCTCTTTGCACATTTTTAAATTGGGTTGTTTTGGTTTAGTTTTTTGCTATTGAGTTATAGGCACTCTTTGTGTATTTTGGATATTAACCCCTTATTGGCTGTGTAGCTTGCAAATATTTTCTCCTATTTCACTAGCTGCCTTTTCATTTTGTTGGTTTCCTTTGCAGAAGCTTTTTAGTTTGATGTAGTCTCCTGGTTGATTTTTGCTTTTGTTGCCTTTGCTTTAGGTGTCAAATCTTAAAAAAGTACCACCAAGACCAGTGTCAAGGAGCTTACCACCTATGTTTACTTCTAGGAATTTTATGGTATCAATCTTTAATCCATTTTGAATTGATATTTGTGTATGGTTTCAATTGCGGTCTGTCATCTTCCCAGATATAAAACCCATAAAGTCCAGCCCTGTTTCCTGTCCAGAGTGCTCTGAAAACCAACACAGAACCAAATACTTGGATCTGAGTAAAAATGTTATAATTTCCATTTCAAAAGCTGAGAACTCTCAGGACAAAGACAAAACATGCAGTGATAGATGAAAACCCAACCATATGTAATCCTTGGTTTCATCCTAGTCATTTAAAAACACTTGTTACCAGGACACCTGACTGATTCAGATGGCTAAGCCTCTGCCTTTGGTTCAGGTCATGATCTCCAGGTCCTGGGAGCCCCAGCTCAGTGGGGAACCTGCTTCTCTCTCTCCCCTCTATCCCTCCCCCTGCTTGAGCTTTCTCTCTCTAATGAATAAATAAAAACCTTTTAAAAAATAAAAGTAAAAAATTTCTTACCAAGAAAACAAATCTTCGTGTTTTTTTTCCTTGCCATAAGTGCTCAGAGTAACAAGAGTAAATGTAAACAGTAATGCAAAATGCTGGATAGTGTGTCACTGTATCTCCAATATGTATGTCCAGGGAATCTATACATTAATACTGCTTATCAATCAGTTTTTGATGAACATTACCATCTTGTCCTTCCCCTAGGAGCTGAAATTAGTTTGCTTTTCAGACCTTGAGTATGTTTTTTGTGTTGATACGGTATTAATTGCTTTTAAGACACACATTTTCAGAATACTGAAGCTTCTATTTATTCTCAGCCATAAATGATCTTATTTTAATTTTTTAAAATTACAGTTGTTTCCAAAGGCTATTTTTGTTGTGAAGATGTTAATTATTTCCTAGGCCTAAACTGTGTTAGCTGGCCTAATTTTTGCAGTCCAGCACTGAGCTTGGTTTATTATTGCTTTGTTTAGCACCACTGAGGGACCGACCTAAAATGCCTCTTCTTTTTAAAGCTGTAGAAAAATGTGATCAGATTGTTGCAACAGTTTCCTAACCAATCTCTCTGCTTCATTTTCACCCTCACTCTCCAGCTCAATCTATTCTCAAGGTAGTAGCTGAATGAGATTTTTAGTACAAAAATCCTATCTTGTTGCTCCTCTGTTAAAGCCTTCCAAGGGCTTCATTTCACTCAGAAAATAAATCCTCAGGCCCTACAAGGTCGGATGTGTTCCAGCCCCTGATACACACCACGACTTGACTAAATCTCACAAACATAATAATGGGCAAAAGAAAATATGTGCAAAGAAATATGTATTATTTCACATAAATACATATTATTTCAAAGCAATTTTTCAGAAGAGGCAAAATGATGTGTTAAAAGTAATGGCAGTTATTTGGGGGGAGGAGGGAGTGTATAGTAAGCAGAAGAGGGGAATAAGTTTTCTCGGGTGTAGAGAGTGTTCTAGTTCTTGACCTGGGTGTTGGTTCACTGTATGTTCACTTTGTGATAATTCATTGAGTTGTAGATCTACTATTTGTGTACCTTCCAAGAGGTTAATTATACTTCAGTAAAAATGCTTACAGAGAGAGAATGAGAGGTGGTGAAGAAGGCAAGCATGAAACAATCCTCTCAAGGAGTTTTCCTCTGAAGGAGACTAGAGAACTAGAGTGATGACTGGAAGGCAGTGAGTTTGGATGGAGACTGGAGTGTGGAGAAGGAAGAAGAGTCAAAAGGTTTTTGTTTGTTTGCTTTTTAAGTAGGATCCCTGCCCTATGTGGGGCTTGAACTCATGTCCCTAAGATTAAGAGTTGCATGTTCTATCAACTAGGCCAGCCAGGCACCCTTTGGGTTTTTTTTTTTTTTCTTTTTAATGGGAGATTTTAAAACATGTTTATTATGCTGTGAGGTCTACTCTGTATTAAGGGACTATCCAGTGTTCAAGAAGGGGTGAGAACAATTGCTTAGAGGAATGTCCTTGAGTAGTCAGGAGGGGATAAAACCCAGAATGGGGATAGAGGGTGAGGCTTAGAAAGGAATATGGCACAAAGGAATTTGCTGATGACTAGATTCCAGAAGAGATTGGATCCAAATAGGATATATCAAGAGCTATAATGGTGGGAGAGTAACTTGAGAACTTTAGGACTTCTGGTGGAGACTAAATTAAATAAGCATGGGTCTAGTTAGTCCCCATGGCCTGTTAGGGGAAACTGTTTCTCATTATTGGCTCCGTGGGGACTGGTTTCCCTTGTAGTGGTGGGGCAGACTGTGTTGTGATTGGAGGGAAAAAGGCAAGCTGTCTTTATGGCCCTTATGTCACCTCTGAAGAAAAAGGTCTTGAACTTATACTGAATTCCGAGGTACGGGATTATGGAATTAAAAGTACATACATTTAAATTTTTGACCAACATTGCCAAAAAGGTGATGCAAATTTAAACTCCTGTCCATATGTGACAGTTTTTCCCCACTCCCTCGCCAATACTAAGTTAAAGTTTATAACCTTTGCCAAATCTAGTAGCGGGGAAATAGCTCATTGTTTTTTATTTATCAATGATTATCATAAACATCTTTTCATAAATTTGTTTTCCTTATGCTTCTTTATGAAGATGTTGTTTATTAACGTTGTCCTTTTTCTTTCTGGTTGCTTGTCTTTTCATATAAAGAGCTCTTTATATGCTAGAGAAACAAGCCATTTGCCAGTCATATTAATTGAAAATATGGTGCGTGCATATATGTTTAATCACATGGGTCTGGGTTTCATTACCATTCTTTAAAAGAAGTCATCACTTCAAATTTATAAAAACATACATCTGTTTTCTTTTATAACTGTTCTGGTTTTGATTTTTGATTTCTAACTCTTTAATATATCAGGAATTAATTATGTTGAATGAGGTAGGAATGCAGCTTTACTGCTTCTATCTTTTCTCCCGTTGCTAGCAGTGGTCCCGTCACTGTTTCTGGAATAATCTACTTTCCCTGAACATACTGGAAAGACTAACTTTATCCTCTCGTTTTAAAGTACTTACCATTCAACTCAAGAGGAGGGCTCATCTGGATCCAGTCACATTCTATCAACCTAAGGACTTAACCTTCTTCCTCAGTACATTGAGTACTTGGCACTTACTTTGTATTCCTGAACTCTGTATCTGGGGTGACATTAATCTGGGTCTCTTACTGTGTTTCTGTATCTTTAGTTTCCTACTAATTGCCATTGACTGGAAATAAACAACTGATCAGCAAATAATTAGAGTCCTCTTCCTACATCTGCTATAAAAGTAGAAATTTATTACCTTATAAAATCTAACTCCCTGGAAATGGTTCCTCTCTGAAAATACTGGCACTTCCTTAAAGTACACAATCTCTCTCATTTTCCTGTGTTCTTTCTCTCTCTGTGCACATATTCTATTTAAGTACAATCTCTCTTAGTGATAAGATCGAAGCTACTCTGTTAAAAATGGCCATTAGAAAGAATGCTATCAAAATTATTAAAATAAAGCATATGCCTTAAGTATTTCTTTTCTATAATGTTCGTATTCCAGAATATAATTCTCTACTGCTGACAGTATTGGATAAACGAGGCCTTGCTGTAGTTACTGGTGTATGTGTTCTCTCAAAAACCTGGTATGATCACTTTCTCACAAATGAGAAACAACATTCCCAAGGTTATATCAATAAGAGCATCCACTCCATACTCACGATGTCGAGTATCCCATTCTCTAACCACGTCTGATCTTACCCCACCTTATTCTTACATCTCAGTGCTCTATCTAGTGCTGTGATGCCAACAATTTTTTTTTTATCCATGCAGGACAAAGACCTCAATCTACTCATCCTCTTTACAGTGTCCTTTCCACCTCCTTTACCTATCCAACATTCTCTGGCTCTTTTTTTTACCCCCAGATGACACTTTAAAATAAAATGGGGGGGGGGGAGGGGCATCTGTGTGGCTCAGTCGGTTGAGCATCTGACTCTTGATTTTGGCTCAGGTCATGATCTCAAGGTCATGAGATCTAGCCACACGTGGGGCTCTACACTGGGCATGGAGCCTGTTTAGAATTCTCTCTCCCTCTCTTTCTGCCCTTATGCCCCTCCCCCTCACATATGCATGAGCACACTCATATATATATATATATATATATATATATATATACACACACACACATACGTATATATACATATTTAGTACAGTTGACATACAATGTTAAGTTAGATTCAGGTGTACAACAGAGGCTTTCGGTAAGTTCACCCATTATGTTGTGCCTTCATTATCTTCACTTTCTTGTATACTCCACTGACTCTCTAGACCCTATGTTCGCTGTCAAAGTGCTTACTGAGATCCCAATTATATCTCTGCCTATCGAACACCATCCTCCAGGCAGCTGAATCTGCCTGGAGAAAAAAATCCACCCACCCATGGGCTGACTGGTCTCCCTTCGGTTCGTGACCACATGCTTCAAGGGAAAGCTCGTGCCGCACAGCAACCCTATGCTGCCCCAGTTCATTCACACTCCCATTCTCCTAGGAAGTGAGGTCAAACATCCTCATCTCTTCTTCAGCCTTTCAAAACTCCCACCATCACATCTATCTTCTCTCCTGCACCTGGGCCCATGTATGTTGCCTTCCCTCCTACGACCACTCATAGGACACCCCTGCTCTTGTCTCCGAAATCCTCTGGCTTACTCAAAGAAGTTGCCCCAGCATTACGTCACCTCTCTGCATTATAAATATGTCCTTCCTCACAGGATAATTTCTATCAGCATATAGGCATGCATAAATTTCTTCTACTAACCACACATACCTCCCAGCAACTACCCCATTTCCCAACCCTCCTTCATGGCAAAACTCCATTTACAGCTGTCTATTCTTGATGCCTCTACATCTTTTCTCATTCTCTCTTGGACCCCTCCCATCAGATTTGTATGTTCACTCGGCCATCCAAACCACTATTTTTAATAATACATCCCAGCACTCGTACTGAGTGTTCTAACTGCATCTCTGCACTTCTGCTCTGGGTCCCCAGTCTGTGCTCTGCCCAGCCGTCACACTGGCCCTTTCAAAATGTACCTCAGATCACGTGCCTCCCTGCTCCATCTTAGACTGGCTTCCATCTGTTAAGAAACCACAGGCCTGGGGCGCCTGGGTGGCTCAGTGGGTTAAGCCGCTGCCTTCAGCTCAGGTCATGATCTCGGGGTCCTGGGATCGAGTCCCGCATCGGGCTCTCTGCTCGGCAGGGAGCCTGCTTCCTCCTCTCTCTCTCTCTCTCTCTGCCTGCCTCTCTGCCTACTTGTGGTCTCTCTCTGTCAAATAAATAAACAAAATCTTAAAAAAAAAAAAAAAAAAAAAAAAAAAGAAACCACAGTCCTGTGAGGATCTACATCATTCTCTTCTCTCCATTAGAGCCTCACTGTCCTCACTGCTCCTTCTCAAATAGAGCCCCCCAAGAGCCTTTGTAGTCCTTGTGCCTCTTAACCTGGAATGCTCTCTTCCCAGATCACTGAAATGGCTTGCTATAGGACTTTAGTCAAATTTCTTCCAAATGCCAACTTTTCAACTTCCCTCCCCCTGCTTATCTAAAATAGCATCCTAACTGTCCCTGTCTCCACGTTCTCTCTTCCTTAAGGTATTTATCACAGTTCATGACTAGCAGCCATAGCATTTTATATTTATTTACTTCAGGTATCCCCCCTTAGAAATTAAGCTCCTTAAAGTTACAGAATTTGCTAGAACAGTGCCTGTTATGTGGAGGGTTAGCAATAAGTATTTCTTGGCTGAATATATCACACAGATATATTTTCATACCATGCAAAGAAATAATTATGTTGTTTATTATAGTAGTTTTTAAAAAATTTTAAAAATGAAGAAAAAATAAATCTCTGTCATTGGGAAACTAGTTAAATACATTTTGAGATTTTTTTTTTTTTTTTTTTTTGGTCAGAGAGAGTGAGCACAGGCAGACAGAGTGGCCGGCAGAGGCAGAGGGAGAAGCAGGCTCCCTGCTGAGCAAGGAGCCCGATGTGGGACTCGATCCCAGGATGACCGGAGCCAAAGGCAGCCGCTTAACCAACTGAGCCACCCAGGCATCCCCATTTTGAGATATTCTTAAAATAGAACACAAAGTCAGCTATTTAAAAGAATGAAGTCTTCACATACCGGTATGGAAAATGTCTGTAAACAAGTTAAGTAGGGGAAAAAATGAATGTAGAATATTATACGATTCTAATTTTGTAAGAAATCTAAATGTCTCTCCATATGCATAATTCACATGTTTTTGGGTGCATAAAAGAAAATCTAAAAGGAAACATACCAATCTGTTAAGAGTAGTTACCTCCAGAGAGAACAGGATTTCAGGGGAAGAAATAGATTTTTACTCTGTTATACAATTTTGTTTCAATCTTATAAATCCATGCTACTTTTATAAAACAAATTAAAATCTTTGAAAAGATCAAAAAGCTACAAATGATTAGTGTTGGTTGATGTCTATGGGTCTAAATAAGACTGTGTGGCTCAGTGGGTTAAAGACTCTGCCTTTGGCTTGGGTCATGATCTCAGGGTCCTGAGATGGAGCCCTGCATTAGGCTCTTTGCTCAGTGGGGAGCCTGCTTCCCCTCTCTCTGCCTCTCTGCCTGCTTGTGATCTCACGCTCTGTCAAATAAATAAATAAAATCTTAAAAAAAAAAAAGAAAGAAAGAAAGAAAGAAAAGAAAGGCAAGAAAGCAGAAATTATGCTGGGAAACGACCAGTGGTATGTTGCATGCTTTCAGCAAACAAGGGGCAGAGAGCAAACCTTGCACAAAAAGGAGTAAGAAAATATAACAAGCCATTTGTTTTCTTTATTGAGCCCCTACTATGGGAAAGGTGCTATCCTCAATGACATGTGTACATTTTCTCTAACCTTCAGAACAAACCTGCAAGTTAGGTATTAGCTCTACAGATGAGAAAAACAATGTTTCAGAGAAACTAAGTCCTCATGAGCCCTAAATAAAGACCAGAAGCAATGGAGCTGGGATTCAGATGTGCCATGCCGCCTCTCACATAAATGAGCCCCTAAAGCTGGCATATTATAGTTTGGAAGAGAAACCCTGGACCTGGAGATTAATAACCCAGGAGTAGGGCCCCTAGCAACCCTAGAATCATGTGGAGAATCCAAACTGCCTATTCCTTTCCTGCCACAAAAATGCTTCAGCCTGACTCCAGTGGGAGGTGTGGGGAGTGGCGGGCGATGGGGAAGAGGGCCTGCCTCACCTGTGAGTGTTCTGCCCCTCTGGCTAGTCACAGAGGAAGGAAGGCAGGTTTGGAGAGAGACCCTCACTGTTTAGGGTCCTACAAAGCTGGAAGAGTGGCATAAAATGATATTGAGAACTGTGGTTCTTCTTCCTCCTGTGTAGGACATGTTCTGGTGAGCCAGAGATGCTGCAGGAAGGGAAGCAAAAATTCTCTTGCAGCAAAATAATAGCCACTACTACTACTTAGGGAGGCTCTACTGCATGCCAGGAACTTTACCAACATTATTCTCAGTCCTCAGAACCTGATCAACTAAGTGAATATTATTACTTCCATTTTACAGAGACAGGAACAAGTAAGTAAATGATTAGCTCAATTTTATGCCACTAATAAGTGGTGGACCTAGACTTCCATCAAGCCGCTCTGACCTCTAACCTCAAGTTTCTTCCAAGCCACTCAGCCACTCTGGGAGGCTTAGGGGCTCAAGTGTAAGGCAGACACCCAGAGGTGAACAGAGCAAGAGCATGAGACATTGATGATGAAGAGTTGAGGGCCAGGGAAATGTAAAAGAGCAAGTCGTATTCGGGACATACTGTTGGAAGCCCGGACTGGCCCTAGAAAGAACACAATCACCAACAGCTTTGCCTTGCCTTTAAGAGGTAGCAGAATATCCATGTGTAGACAGTGAAAAATAATTTTTAGCTGGAAGCCTGCTGTGACTAGCTTGGCTTTGCCAATGGGATCTCATTAGTACTCCTGAGCTTCCATTAGCATTTGAAGGAAATACCCAAATGACACAAAGCCAATTCTAGGAGCTGAGATTTAAAATTTTTAATTCAATTTCTCTAATGTAGTTAACCTGGTTAGGTACCCTCTTTTTGCAAACTGTTTTGAGCCTCAACAACCAAACCATTCATACAAGCACCTTCAAGTTCATCTTCCCCAAACAAGGCCAGAGGCCTTGCCTCCTTGTAGCATGAATTTACATCATTTGCTGCAGAGCTGGAGAACTGGGAGTATTTTTCCCAGCCTTATCTGGACCAGAGCCAAGGTTGTAAGTACAAATCCTTCAACATGATCTCCCTGTAACTGCCCCTTGGGCTGACACAACCCCACCCTGAGAGCAGCATTTTATTGCATCCTTTGTTGTAGGTTTTCCATTTTAGGGAGAACTGATAGCGATACTAAGTACAAAAACATTCTCTGCCAGTCAGGTTCTGTGGTGAAGTTTTTAAAAAGGAGCTGGGAAGACTTGTGGCCAGTAATAATATTTACATTGAAACTCAGCTCTTGCTACAGAGGGTGAGGGCAATGATGGTCAAGAAAGGAATTCCCCTCCTTATATACAATGGTTCTCACATGACAAGAAACAAGGGAGTATTTTGAGATTAGAGCAACTCCTGCAGTCCTTTCTTAGTTACTTAAGATTGGGATTAACCCTTTAAAGAGGCTTTTTTTTTTTTTTCCAATTTATTTATTTTCAGAAAAACAGTATTATTTTTTCACCACACCCAGTGCTCCATGCAAGCCGTGCCCTCTATAATACCCACCACCTGGTACCCCAACCTCCCACCCCCCCGCCACTTCAAACCCCTCAGATTGTTTTTCAGAGTCCATAGTCTCTCATGGTTCACCTCCCCTTCCAATTTACCCAAAAGCACATACCCTCCCCAATGTCCATAACCCTAACCCCCTTCTCCCAACCCCCCCCCAAAGAGGCTTTTTTAATGTCAAGATAACATGCTCATATTCAAATTTTCCAAACACTATTTTTTACTTTTAAAGAAAAAGAAATAACTTAATTGATATCTCCCCCATTACCTCTTCCTTTGACTCTATCAAAGGCTTAAAGACATTTTGGTCCAGGTCTGGACCCATTAACCCTATAAAAGAATTGAACATCCTTTTACGCTGGAAAAAAGTTCTGGAGTCTTTTTAGCAAGACATTTAAAATCGTTATTTTACCAATTAGATGTCATAAAAGGGTAGGTCTACAGTGCTCCACGAGGAAATAAAAACCAGTGCTTCAATTATATTGGCCTTCTTTTTTTTATTATAGTAAATAAAATAAAAAAGTATTTTACAAAACATAATTACCTATAGGGAAGTGAATCCTGTGGGTTTTTCACCCCTTAATACTTTATAAACAAGAGGTTTAAGAGTCTTAGAATACTACAACGTGAGAAAGGCAGTATAAGACCAAAGCAGTGGGTTGGGGGGAGGGGGAGGAATCAATGTTTATTCTCATTTCTGTGCAAATGCCCTGACATATACATGGCTATGGCAAGATTTTCTCCTTTCCAGTAGTTTCTAGTTCAAAACTGAGATCAACCTCAGGTCTATGGGGGAAAAGAACTGAGAAAGACTTTCCACAGTGCTTGTGGTACTGAGAGCTGTTGTTGGGGTTTAAAAGAGGCATGGGGTCTCATAAGGCCTAAGCCTGGGTGGCTCAGTTGTTAAGCATCTGCCTTAAGCTCAGGTCATGACCCCAGGGGTCCTGGGATCCAGCCCTGCATCAGGCTTCCTGTTCAGTGGGAAGCCTGCTTCTCCCTCTCCCTTTGTTCCCTCTCTGTCTCCCTCTGTCAAATAAATAAATAAAATCTTTAAAAAAAAAAGAAAAAAAGGCCCAAGCCCTAGAATTTTTAAAGATTGTGGCTATTATTTTGAGAGACACTGGAAAACAGCCTGAGTGAGACGGGATGGAAGGAGACAGAATTCAGTGTTTGAAAAAAACGCTCTCCTTCCAACATTCTCACATAGCCTTAAGACTATGTGGGGAAGAAATAAGCGGAAAGGAATATCTGTTTGCAGGGACTTCTTAGAAAATACGGTTTAGCAGAGTTTTCAGAAAGTTTATCTGTGCATTTTTTTTTTTAAGACTTTATTTACTTATATGACAGACAAGTAGGCAGAGAGGCAGGCAGAGACAGAGAGGAGGAAGCAGGCCCCCTGCTGAGCAGAGAGCCTGACGTGGGGCTGGATCCCAGAGCCCTGGGACCATGACCTGAGCTGAAGGCAGAGGCTTTAACCCACTGAGCCACCCAGGTGCCCCTGTGCATTTTTGAAGTCTGTTACCCTGAAGTTTCTCCCAGCAGTGTTCAAGCCCACCTAGTTTGTATTCTGACTTCTAGAAATCTTTGCCTCCAGCAAAATACGAAAAATCTTTTTTTCTGGAATCTTATGAGTAAAATTTAGCAGCATACATGATACTAAGTAATGTGATATGTGTATGTTTTCCTGCGTTTTGTTTTCAGAAAGAACATTATTCTGGGATATAAAAAGAACCTTGAAACAGACAGAGATAAGAGGTTTTGCTGTCTTCCATGAGAGTGTCATATTTCCATGGTGATGAAACAAGCTCTTGATACCGGATTAACCGAAGTGATCCCTGGGCTTCCTGCTTCCTTATTCCATGTAACAGGGATACTGGCAGAAGGAAAAGGGGAAAACCAATGGTGTGCCCAAGAACTGCACAGAAAATGAAGATTCTGGCCTCAAAATTTGTTATGACATGTCAATATCAAGGATTCAAAGAAATGACATGTTTTCCAATGTTCATTATTTTGCAAAAGTAGCGTTCTGCTTTTAACAATATCTTTAGAGTAATTTTATAAAATGTGGAAGTAATTTTATAAAACGAGCCTTCATGTAAGCAGTTTCCACTGCCATCAATACAAACAAAAGGGAGCAAAACCGTACTTTATTATTCTATTTTATTTTATTTTTGGTTTTCACTCTTCTTAGTTATACTTACTCAAAACTCTCTGGCTCTGCTCTAGAACCTTTAAATTTTCTCACTACTATACTCCAGGCCTGAAATGGTTTTACCTAAATTATCCTTCTGACTCACCAAAGCTGTTTCTGAAACTCACCTCCTCGGCAAAACCTTTCTCAGTCAACTAGCGTGGAAGTGATTATCCTCTCCGTGCCGACCTGCCTGGTTTAGGAGAGCAATGCTCCTTGTGCTTCACCTCTCAATACCAGCCCTTAACATACATGTGATTAGCAGGTTATAGATCTAACAGTGGCTCCCAGACCTGGCTGCCTATCAGAATCATCTATGCAGGGTACTAGGCCCCATTCTAGAATTATAAAATCAGAATTTCTGGGATCGGAGTCCTGATATGTATAGTTTTCATAAACCTACGAGTGCTTATGGTGCACTGCCAGGTTGGGAAGTCAGTGACGTGTAGCTTTACTGTCTATTCTGTTTTTGTGACCTCTCTGGGTATCTGCATCCATTTATATGAATTGGGGCTTGGGGGGAGGTTGTTTTGAGAGAGAGACAGAGAGAAAGAGAGTGTGTGCATAAGTAGGGGAGGGAGGGGAAGAGGCAGATGGAGAGAAAGAATCCCAAGCAGACTCCACAACCAGCACAAAGCCCAACACAGGGTTCGATCTTACCACCCTGAGATCATGACCTGAACTGAAATCAAAAGTTGGATGCTTAAACAACTGAGCCACCCAGGTGCCCCTATGTGCATTGGGTTTTTAAGTAGAATAATCAGATACCCGCAACACATCTGGCCGTGTTAAAATGTGGATTCCCCAGCATCAGCCAAGTCTACCCATTTGTCCCTGTGGAATATGGGCTAGGAATCTGCATTTTAACATGCTGCCCCTATCCAAAGTGATTTCCCTATATGGGAGTCACACCAGAATCCCTACGGAGACGAGACAAGACACTTCCTGAGGCAAGCTAGATGGGAAATGAACAGGGTTAACTGATGCCCTCTTGAGCAGCTCATTGTTACTTTGTCAGACTAGAAACAGATCTGGTATTGCCTAAATTATGAATTTTTCTGAACTCAGAGATTCAGAGAAAATTCTCACAATTCAAAAAAACAACCAGTAAACAAACACAGCTGCCACTGGCAAGTTGTGCCCTCTGCCTTTGAGGGTTTTACCAGAGCATCTCAAATCTCAAATCTCTGGAAACGCATGAAACAGTATGGGCCTGCCCAAGTGACTCCTTATGATGAATTGTAATAGAATTTGTAGGGTTAGAAGGTCCTTATGAGTCATCTAGGCCAATCCCACCATTTAATGTTTGTATCCCCAACTTTAGCATTCCCCCTATCCCAGGGTGATGATTCCCCAAACCACATCATCTCTCATCCAGATATCCTGCCTGTGCTACACAAATCTGAATGCCTCTTGGCTCCCTGCATTAAGATATCTGACACACAGCACATCCCCACATAGAGCTGTCATCTTCCAAATGCTCTTTCCTTATGTTCCAGTCATTGGTACTACTTGTCCAACTACCAAACCCAGAAACATAGGTGTTAGCCTTACTTCTTCACAAACCCCATAAGGGATCATCTACAAGTCTTCTAACTCTGCCCCCTTAGCATTCATCAGATTTGTCTACTTTTGTTCATCCCCACTGCCAATGACTTATTTCATGCCATCTCTTTCCTGAATTATTAAATAGCTACCCCCCCCGCCACAATTGGTTTTAGCCCCCTTCAACTCATTTTGCCTTTAATTCACTGAAGCCAGGACAGTGATTCTAAAAGGAAAATCTGATTATGTCAATATCATGACAGTAGTGAGCACCATGATAAGTTCAATCAAAGCAGTATCACATGGCTCTTGGCTGTCTCTTTGCTCCATTCTTTCTCCATCCCACATCTGAAATCCACAAACAGCCCTGTGGAATTTATTTCCTTTACTCCTCATTTGTGCAATGCAATCCTTTCCTTGGTACCTTTGCAAAAGCAGTTCTCACTGCCTGAAAACTCATCTCCCTCACTTGTCCCCACATCTCCACCTTCTGGCTTAGCTATGTCTCCTGGTTCTTAAAATCTCAGCTTAATCATTATGACCACAATGATCACAACCAGGAATTGAATGCTTTGTATGTGCCAGGGTGCTATTTTAGAAACTTGTACACATATCTCATTTAACCTTCACAGCAACATTAGGAGGCAAGTACTTCAGAGAGGAGAAGAGCTTAAATGTCACTATCCTCAAAAGCCTCCCATGAGTCCCCTGAATGAATATGTGATGCTAATAGATACCCAGTAGTATCTTGTATTTTCCCCTGTCAGAACACCCACCAAATTTCACCGTAAATCTGTTCTATCTGTCTCTCCCAACAAACTCCAAGCTCCTGGATATAGAAGGTAAAAAGACTATGCTTCAAGTATAGCTATGTTCCCAGCATTTAGGACAATGCCTCTCAAATAAATAGTTTCTGAACAAATTAATAAATGACTGAATAATTCTCGAGTTATTCAACATTTGAGTGTTTAAACATACAACAGTTGTGCTTATAAACATTACCAATTACTGTCATTTCTGTCATTGGGAGACCACCTAGCTCATATATTAGTAAGAGGGAAAGAAAATAGTAAACAGACTGATAAACTATTAATGAAAACTATAGTGATGGTTGAACATCAACTTTCATTCTCCCACCTGTCTTGACTTCAAATGGATTCCTAAGCGCTTGACTATGTCTCTTGCTTTCCTCTCTCATTATCATTACTCAAGCTTAGACCCTTATACCTTTTGGCTCCACATCTAAGCACCTGTGCATCCATCCATCTGTCCAGCAAGACAGCTGACGCTGAGGATACAGAAGTGAGTGAAACTAAGTCCTTCTCCTCAAGACAAAGTCTAATAATTTCCCTCGACCACAGGAAGGGCTCAATAAATGTTCAAACTGGGAAGTGTCTTCTGTATCAGCAGTGTGAAACCTGAAAGCTATCGCTTTTTCTAGGCAAACTCCTTGCACCTTTTTAATTGTAAAAATAACACTGCAACTGTCTCATGACCAGCCAAGTTGATTCTACAAAAGAAAAATCCTGCTTTTTTTTTTTTTTTTTTTAATAGGCTAAGGCTTAACTAACTCTTCCTCCTTGGCTGAGAGTTGAACTTACTTTGAAGAACGTAATCTTGAAACAAATTTGGACACTTGCATGCAGTTCAGGATAATGGGAAGCAGCCCTGGAAAAAACAGAGCTATCACAATGGGTCTGGTAGCCTTGCTCTTCATGTTGAAAGGAAAGGGAGACTAAGAGCAACAAGGAGCCAGGACATATGGCTTTCACTCGTCAAGTCTTCAGTTGAGATCTCAGCCCCAGACTGTCTCTCATAATCCACACGTACACCTAGGGAAATCCCAATGCAAAGTACAAGTCCCAGTAACAATTAAGACCAGTTGTGAACACAGGAAGTAATCTCGAGAGCCCAAAATACCTCAACAGGTTCTTTTATGATATCAAAGCAATTACTCCTAAAAGCAAGTGGGTCGACCACACATTTGTAATAATAAGCGTACAATCTTAGTTGGAAACTTTTAGTTCCTTTATAAAGTTGTCAAACATCTACAGGTTCCATCATCATGGCATCTTCAAAGAAAAGTTGTACAAATTTAACATAAAAATTAGGCTATGCCTAAAGGAATTTTTAAACTTTTCAAAAATCTTACTTACTTTTCAAAAAGTAAAATTAAAGTCCCTACACTGTACTACTAAAAGAGGGAACACATATTTCTAAACAAAACAAAGAAAGATTATTATTTTCAGGGTCAAAACTGAGTATTTTCTTTAACAATAAAACTTAAATTGTGCATAAGAACATTTCAGTGAAATGTAAAACAAATATTTTTCTCCCCTTATTTTCAGCGGTCTTTTCTAATGCCGGTAGGGAGGAAGAGATGAAAAACAAAGAAAAGCCTGTTAGGCTGTAACTGAAGATCCAGGAAGGAAAATCTACCTATTAGCTATGATTTCACTCATGGAATTGTGAAATACAGAAACAAACACGTCAATTTACTCATTAGGAGTCAAGTGAGGAGGTAAACTCCTCTCTCAAACTATTTTAGATTGGATGGTGAATAACAAAGGGAGCTCTCTAAAAATCTAGAAAGATACCACCTAGAGATGTGTGACAGTAATTCACAGTGATACTAAAAATAAGGATCAGGTTGCAACATCTATACTCGGTGATGCCGGAGTATCAAAGCACTTCCCTAATCTTCTCATTTTATCAAGTGGATCATAAATTGTGGCATCTTTTTGGAGGAAAAAAAAGTCTAGGTCACCAGGCCATTTGTTCTTGTAGTGCTCTGGCTGGGGAGATCCAAGTACATATGAAGAGCAGTGAAAGCGGGTGGCTAGCACTTTTGCTATCTGTCTGCAGAAGCTTTTAGCACATTTATCAGAAGCCTTACAGTGCTTTTGATATTAGGTCTCTGGGTGTAGCTTTCAAGATCTTTCTTTGTTCCGTTCTTCCTGTACGGTCAAACTGCACCCAACAGGTGGTCTAGAGTGTGAATTTCAAACATGTGCTATTAATATGCCCAAAACTGTTGCTGCAAAGGGGAAAGAAAACCACATTAATTGAATCTCAGCCTGTTCCGACTCATAATGTCACAAATATAGTTTGTACGTCTTAAAGCCATACAAAATGATTTATAAAACCATGTGAAAACTTCAGGTGAAAAAAACCCATTAAAATAGGTGCTATTGGGACGCCTGGGTGGCTCAGTTGGTTAAAGCAGCTGCCTTCGGCTCAGGTCATGATCCCAGTGTCCTGGGATCGAGTCCTGCGTCGGGCTCCTTGCTCGGCAGGGAGCCTGCTTCTCCCTGTGCCTCTGCCTGCCTCTCTGTCTGCCTGTGCTCGCTCTCTCTCCCTCTCTCTGACAAATAAATAAAATCTTTAAAAATAAAATAAAATAAAATAAAATAGGTGCTATTTATTGTTATTAAAAGTAATTATTGTCTTACAACAATTCTCCAACAAAAACTACACACAGAAGTATAGGTCAATGATAACAAAAAAAAATAAAAAAATAAAAAAGTTACAATCTCCTTTTCATTTACCCTGGTTTTGCTGTTGGTATATTGATGTTCGCTAGCAATAGTATTACATATGTAGATAACTCATAGTTCAAAATTCCTTTGTAATTATTTAAAAAATATTTTTCTCATAAATGTTTTCTGGGAAGGTCACTATTATTCCCATTTTATAGATGTCGTATGGAAAATAATAACAGCACCTACCTTAATGGGTCACATCAGGAATTCATTAGAGCATCCGCACTAAGCACACAGGGTGTTTGGCACATTTCTTATTGCGTGCTCAAAGCATGGCAGATATTATCAATATGCACAATATTAACAACTCTATTAAGGTTATCAGAAGTCCATTTAAAATGGGCCAATCTGGTTTGGGTCTTCTTCCAGAACAGGACAGTTCTTCCAAAAAATAAAGATACCACTGCTTATATAACTCACTAGAATTTAAATAAAAACTTGAAACATTAAAAAAAAAAAAAGACATCCCTGTTTATATATACTGATCTGTCTGCCTAGAATGCTATTGTCCTCCTCACTCTCAACTCCTGACCACTGGACTAATTCTTTTTCTTTGGATCTTGGCTTAGATAGTATTTCTTCTAGATTATACTATATATATACTAGGGTGCTCCTCCTACATGCCCCAGTGTGGAACACGATGACTAGCTTCTACATCTACTTCCCTGTGACACTCAGGCAGAGATCCCACCTGTGCATCCACTTCATTCTTGGTGCTTAGCACAATGCTAGAACCGAGGGGATGCTCCATAAATATCTGTGGTATGAGATCTGAAATCAGACCCGTGGGTGTTGGAAGATCAGATTTTCACTGGGCATGACTGCTGCCAGATGAAGAGATAAACAGCAGGGGGGAGCGGGGTGGGGGCAGCAGGTGAGGGTGAGGCAGGTGAGGCTGAATGAGATGTGGTATCCTAGAAGAAGAGGGGTTAAAGGCAGGGCTCTAGAGGAAATCATCTGGGCACCTAAATTCACACCAGCAGTGCCCCCATCCAGATTCGTGGATCCTGGATATTTAGACACCAACCCTGCAGCCTGGGAATGAGAGCCAGGGTGAAGCACACCTGGTCCTGGTCTAAGACTTCTGGGCAGAGTGTGAACAACACAGTGCAAGCCAGGGGCTCCTGATGACTGGAATGAAAGAATCCAATCTGCCCGAAGACCCCAGTGAACTTACCAGACAGTTGGGATGTGTGGTGCACGTCTGGCCCAGCACAGCATTGCAATGCTGAGGAAGAAACTTGGAGACTCTGGGCACAGCTGATGGAAAATGAACTGAAATGTTCTGATTTGTTACAGCAGCTGCATCATAGGAAGGGATGACTTTAGAATAGTATCTGACAGCATGGAAGGAATTAAGGGAGAGGGCTTTGCCAGGAATTCGAGTTTTATACACATCACCAATTGCATTCTCTGAAGTGGAGCTGGACTGACCTTTAATAAAAAAGAAAACAAATATCCATCAGTGTTCACAACTCTGTAACTTGGAATTACTGTATTTGAAATAGTCTTCTATTTCATTTCCTCATGCTACAAACTTACACTACTCTTACATGCCAATGCTGATGGAAAAACACAGTGAACTTTTAAGTAGTAGCAGTTAGCACAATACACATACTATAAATCAGCGTTAGTGTGTCATCAGAAGACAGATTTTCGAGGAGCATGAGATCTCTGTGCCTGTGTGTGGGTGTGGCTTTCATCATAATCAAAATCATGACCATCCCTATCATCCCTACGAAGCAAGGAAGAATGTTCCAAGGAACATTCCAAAGTAGAATGTTCCAAACAGTAACAAAGTTTGGTCGATTTTCTATCAATGAAGTGGGTTGTATAATTATATGCCTATATTCTGCATAGTAACTAGAAGGCAGAAGAAGATTTTAAAGTATATCCTGAATGTTAGCAATGTAATCTGAAGCAACATTGGGAATACCTGTTTATTTTCTATCGGACATTGATAATAATGAAAGTGAAGAAATTTTATGTCCACTTTGCATACAAATGTATCTAGAATGTTTGTGAAAGGTCATTTCAGCAAATATGGACAGAGATGTATAGAAAGGACAGGTAAATGTAGCATAGCAAAGTCTAAACACTGAGCTGGGTTAGCGCTTCTGTGTTACAAAGCCAGATGTGAGCAGACACCTGGTGACCTCAGGTGTCCATGTCACTTATCCGGCCTCCAATTTACTGACCTAACTGGTGACAGTGACATTGGAGGACTTAACTGATCTCAACAGTTCCAGTGCTCTTTCAAAAACAATTTGGCAAACTGCATTATGAGCTACAAATGAGCTCACATTCTTGAACTTATTCATTACACATGTCCAGGAATCCAGCCCAAGAAAAAATCCAAAATTAGAAAAATCTATGTATGGGGAAATATTTCCTTTCATAGTATATGTAGAATTACTCTCCCCATAAAACTACAAATACTAAATGTGGCAATTGGAGGGTGGCTGAGATTTTTCTAGAAATTATTTGATAAAACATTAAAACCATTAAAATGGTGGTAAGGGCTATAAAAGAAATATTAAAGTATATATGACACAGTTTTTTTTTTAACAAAATTTTTTTTGTAGATTTTATTTATTTATTTGACAGACAGATCACAAGTAAGCAGAGAGGCAGGCAGAGAGAGAGAAGATGAAGCAGGTTTCCCATGGAGCAGAGAACCCGATGTGGAGCTCCATCCCAGGACCCTAAGATCATGACATGAGCTGAAGGCAGAAGCTTTAACCCACTGAGCCACCTAGGCACCCCATATGACACAGTGTTAAGTAAAAGAAGGCAACAAAATTGGGTGTCCAATATGAGTACTACTGTAGAAAAATATACATAGTAAAAGACTTGAAGGAAATACATTAAAAATGAACAGTGATTATTTTAGCTGGGCTCGTTGAGGACTAATAATGCTTTCCAAATAGAAAACTGTATATAAATAAAATTAAAATGGGGTTGGGGGAGTCTGACTCAATGACTTTCAAGGTATTCCCCAGCCTGAACAAGTCTATGATCCTAGTATCTGTGTGTCTTCCCAGGAACAGCTGCTTTAGGTGATGAAAACTGAGAGATGCTGGGGCACAGAGAGGCCAGAACCTACCACCGGGAAAACAGTGTTTCAGACTTTCTGCAGAATATAAATAATGAGAACACAGACGTAAGCATTGCATGTCCAAGAAGTAACACTGACAGGCATATATGCCTGTGGCCTGGCCTTTTTCTGATTTAATCTGTGCTGATTTGATCATTCTGGGTGATATTAAGCCACAAATACTTGAAGTAGATTAACCATGGCTCATGGCTACCCTTTTTTGCTTCTTCTCCACTCTGCCCCAAGTCAGAAGGGTCTAAATGGACTAATAAAACACCCTGAATCTTATCTGATTTTTTTTAAAGATTTTATTTATTTATTTGACAGAGAGAGACACAGTGAGAGAGGGAACACAAGCAGGGGGAGTGGGAGAGGGAGAAGCAAGTTTCCTGCTGAGCAGGCAGCCCAATTCGGGACTCGATGCCAAGACCCTGGGATCATGACCTGAGCTGAAGGCAGCCACTTAAGGACTGAGCCACCAGGTGCCCCTTATCTGATTTTTAGAACAAGGGAGTTATGTTCTAATTTTGGCCTCTTTGTCCTTTTGACTTTAGTCACCATCCCTAGTAACATCACTTGTTCCTGTGGCGTTTACTATGTCTACATATCGTGCCCTCTACCACATTATTTCAAACACTATAGGAATCGTATTGTGCTTTTGTGTCTCTCTCTGCTACTAATTCACCAGCTCCATAAGAAGAATGCATCTTGTTTGTCCCTGTGCTCCCACCTTTCAAGCAGGTACATTTGAGCTGAGAACTAAGGGATGAACAGGGAGTTCCCCCAGGTAGAGTATGAAAAGGACATCCCCAGTACAGGGAAGGTGCTGAGGTAAGTGAGAAGAATCCCTTCAAGGAAGTCCGCAAAAGAGTGACCTCAGCCTCAGGCACTGAAAAGGTAGGTCACGGTGTCCCATCATCTAGCATCCAACATGAAGATTAGGATCTCAGGGCCTTGCTGGTTTCTCAATGAAAAGTAACCGTCAGGAATAAAAAAAGCACAGACTGGTAGCTGTGTTCTTTTACACTGGCTCTGCTTTTTTGCATCTTCTTATTTCTACAAGTACAGGGGCATGCCCAGACTTTATAACCCAAATAACAAAATGCCTCACAGTGGGTAAACATTTGTTTCAGAAGAAATACTCATCTGATGAAGGTTTCCTGAGTACCAGCTGCAGGCTGGTCAGTGTTCTAGGTACTAGAAATACAGCAAAATGGGTGCCTGGGTGGCTCAGTGGGTTAAGATCAGGTCATGATCTCAGGGTCCTGGGATTGAGCCCCGCAACAGGCTCTCTGCTCAGTGGGGAGCCTGCTTCTCCCTCTCCCTACTCTCTGCCTACTTGTGATCTCTCTCTCTGTCAAATAAATAGATTAAAAAAAGAAAGAAAGAAAGAAAGAAAGAAAGAAAGAAAGAAAGAAATACAGCAATAAACAAAAGAAGCAAAAACAATTTCCTGCCTTCATGGAGTTGATATCTCTTCTTACGGAGAAGACAGGCTATGAGAACAAATCCAAATAAAGAATATTAGCAGGAAATAAGTGCTATGAAAAAAATACAGTAACGAAAGTGGATAATCAGTAACATGTGTTATATGATGCTGGAAAGTACGCAGTTTTGGTTGAGCAGTTGAGACTCACTGAGAAGGTAGCATTTAAGCAATTTAAGCAAAGATGTGAAGGAGGAAAAAGGTTGATATGTTAAATGCTCAGTACATAGTTAGTACTCAATTAGTGTGAGTCCTTCCCTTTCCTTTAGGTTCTATTCATGTAGTAAAGTCACCAATGTGCTTCTCATCTATCAGAAAGACAAGCTTTTTACTGGACAGTCACATGCAAAAGAAGGAAACTGGATGCCTATCTTACACCATACACAAAAATTAATTTAAAATACATTAAAGACTTAAACATAAAACCTGAAACCATAAAACTCCTAGAAAAAAATAGTGGGTAAGCTCCTTGATGTTGGTCTTGAAAATGATATTTGCAAGTCCTATATCTGAAAAGGGGTTAATATCCAAAATATATGAAGAACTACTATAAGTTAATAGCAAAGAAACAAACTGATTTAAACATGGGCAGAGGATCGAAATAGGCATTTTTCCTAAGAAGACATACAAATGGCCAATGGGTACATGAAAAGATGCCCAACATCATTAATCACCAGAGAAATATAAATCAAAACCACAAGATATTACCTCGCACCTATTAGAATGGCTATCATCAAAAAGACAAGAAATAATCAGTGTTGGTGAGGATATGTACTTGTGCCTCTTGGTGGGAATGTAAATTGATTCAGCAACTATGGAAAACAGTATGGAGGTTCCTAAAAAAAAATTAAAATAATGCTACTATATGATCCAACAATCCTATCCCTGGGTATTTATCCAAAGAAAATGAAAATGCTAACTCAAAAAGATATAGGCATCTCTATGTTCATTGCAGCATTACTGACAAGAGCCAGGAACAACCCAAGTATCCATCGATGGATAAATGGATAAAGAAAATATGATAGATATAGATATATAAATACACGCACATAAAAAAGAATGAGATCTTGCCATTTATGACAATATAAGTGGACCTTGAGGGCATTACGCTTTGTGAAATCAGTCAGACAGAGAAAGACAAATACTGTATGATCTCATTTATATATAGAATCTCAAAAAACAAACAAACATATCAATATTGAGCTCATAGATACAGAGAACAGACTGGTGGCTGGGGGGCTGGATGAAATGGGTGAAACCAGTCAAAAGGTATAAAACTTGCAGTTACAGAATACAACAGTCATGGTGATAGAGTGTACAGCATGATGATTATAATTAATAATGCTATGCTGCATATTTGAAGGTTGCTAAGAGACTAGATCTTAAAAGTTATAAGAAAAAATATTGTAATCTTGTTGACAGATGTTCAGCTTATAGTGGTGACCATTTCGCAAGGTGTATACATAACAAATCATGTTGTATACCTGAAGCTAATATTATATATATATATATATATATATATATATATATATATATATATATATAATGTTATATGTCAATTATTCCCCAATAAAAAGAAGATGAGCTTTCTGGGAATGATGGTCAATTTTAAGTCCTATTTCTGAAATAAAACCATAAAAATGCCTGTGGCCATCTTTTGTACTTCAAGCAGGTATACCAGAAGGACTCGTGGTGTAATCATCTAGTGACACTCCTTTCCCTGGCTACAGCAATGAATGCAGAGGAGTGCAAGGGTGCCCAGGACACCACATAAGCCAAGGATACTACAACCACAAGGGTTTCAGGGGGAGCTCACCTTTCACAGCTTCATCCAAGGAGCCCCCTGAGGCAGGAACAGAGTACACATTCAAGCACTTATTAGTCAGGAATCTGATCCCTCTCACAGGTGAATAAGTGCTTGTCAACACACCATTTTCCCTTAAAAGGACAGGAAAAAAAGCCAAAAAACACCTTATACAATTCTCAAGGAAGACTACATGAACACTGCTGAGTTCAATTGTTCTATCATTCATGTTCTAAATACACAGAGCCTGCACTATGAATAATTTTGGCATAGGAACAAATGGTTGAACAGGTACATGATGATAGTTTAGGATGTGGAGGAATGATTTGTTTTACAGTTTTCATTTGTTTATATATTCTAATAAATTAATATAAGAAAGTATTCATTTGGCATGTCACATTTTGTACTAGCAAATTCTTTAAAAACTCCCAACTGAAATAGGTCCGGACGGCTTCAGGGCCCATGACCTCCTGTGACAGAGGAATGCTAGAATGCATCCTGCCTCTGTCCATCTGCCAGGCATGACCATCACTACTGATAAAGCCTTATTTTAAGATCTTGAGAATTAACAAGAAAAGAAATAAGAGGGAGTCAAATGATGAAAGGATCATGGGGCTGAGAATATTACATATTTTATCATTGTGACTAAATGACACACAATGGCAATGGGAAAAGTTCACTGATTTTTTTTTTTTTTTCTTGAGAGACAGAGTGCAGACATGTGGGGAGGTACCGGGGCAGTGGAGGAAGGACAGAGGGAGAGGGAGAGAATCTTAAGCACACTCCATGCCCAGCATGGGATCCCACACTGGGCTTGATCTCACAGCCCTGAGATGATGACCTGAGCTGAAATCAAGAGTTGGACGTTTAACTGATTGAGCCACCCAGGAGCTCCAAGTTCACGGATTCATAATAAATACTTGAGTTTTCGTTATGGGAGGGGGGGTTCAGTGCCTGTATACAATCCCTCTAATGTTTGCATCTGAGGAAACTAACAAACCAACTTCCAATTCACAAGAGCCCTCATCATACCTTTGTGCCGTGATCGTGCCTGGGAGGGATAGCTGGACGGACATCTGCTGCTTCTTACAAAACCTCCGATTGCTCTGAAGTATGTCCGTAATCTGAGAGGGAGAGAAAGTGCGCAATCTATTTAGACACAGACACTTTTTCATATACACAAACACATATACATTTCTAATTATAAGAAATAAAACTGTGGCTTTAAAGCACTGTGTGTGAGGATAAAATTCAAGGGCTTGGAGTCAAATACCTGGCCCATAATGGCTGGGGGGATTTTCTCCCGGATGTACTTCACATAATCAACCGTTGCCTCAAGAATCGAAGCCGAGTCATTCTTTCTTCCCTTTACATACGGCAACAGAGTACGCAGCTGCTCACAGCAATACTTGATTCGTTCTCTGAGCAGAGAATTGTAGTGAATAAGGAAAAATTAGTCTCGTTTTCTACCTTGTACATAAGGACAAACAAGCCTTGCTCCTGGGTATGTTTACAGAGGAACTGCCTCCCTCCCCATCTAGTCTCTGTTTCACAGAAAGGCCGTGTTCCCATAAGACAGCAGCCTCAGCAGCCCCTGGAACCACAGCTTCCTGGGGTGTCTGCTCACACTGCTGCCAAGTACAGTGCCTGTGCTGATGGTGGCCCCAGTTCCCTTGCCCCAGGCCTGCTGCACTCTGTGGGATGACCCCATGCAGGGCACCCTCCCGCAGAGGAGGGAGTGGCATGCTCTGCATTAGTGCTTTTGTGATTCACACTAGAAGCCTAGCGGACAAAGACAAGTCAGGAGATATTCATGTCACTGTGACCTGGACCACATTTCCAACAAGAGATCAACGAGCATCTTGTAATTACATGTATGTTACATGTAATTCTGTGTTCTGAGCCAAAGAAAAATCAGAAAGCTGCTTTCTTCACATGAGGTACAAATAAACCAGTATGCAAATGAGAACATCATTCAGGTTGGTATCTGCCTGATAACCTAAGTCTTTCATAGTTCTGAAGGGAAATGCACTGAAAATGTAAATCTAAGGCTTTGATCTAAGACTTTGGTATCTTCATTTATGCATGTGTTCACTTAACCAACATTATTAATACCTGTTTTTTTCTAAATAGCACCGTGACATATACAGGGTCAAGTGATGGCTCTGTCAATAACCAGCGGGAATTTTTGGCAAGTCACTAAAACTTCTGAACTTCAAAATGGCAATCAATCAATCAATCGATCAATCCTTTTAAAAAACCCAATTTGGGGCACCTGGCTAGCTCAGTCAGTTAAGCATCCAATTCTTGATTTCAATTGGGGTCATGGTCTCAGTGTTGTGGGACCAGATTGCATTGAGCTCCATGCTCCACAGGAAGTCCGCTAGGGGTTCTCTCTTTCCCTCTACCTCTCCCATTTGCATGGGTGTGCACATGCTCTCTCTGTCTCTCTAAAAAAAAATAAATTTAAAAAAAAATAAATTTGAGTGTGTAAACCTGGCAATTCACAGACCTGTACCCCTGAAGCTAATAAGTATATGTTAATTTAAAAAATTTAAAAAATTTAAAAATTATATGTTAATTTAAAAAATTAAAAATTATAATAAATAAATAAATAAACCTGATCTGCTACCATAAGGAGAAAAATTCAAGTTGATACATAGCCTGTGAATAACTCAAATATTCTAGGTCAGTGGTGTTTTAATTGGGCTTTGAGCAGCTTGAGGGTTCTATAGAGGTGTCTCAGGGACTAGTCTAGGAAAAATGGCAACAATTTGACAATGTGTATGAAGGGACTTGAAATTTTCATACCCCTTGACATGGTACTCGCACTTATAAGGACCCAAAACACAGAATAAACTTTTTGCAAAATTTGCAAAATGATATCCATGATAGCAGTATATTAATAAGATAGAAAAAAACAACATAAACACACAAAATAGAAGGATACATAGGATACATAGGTAAGCTATAGTATACTAACCGTTGAATATTATCTGGTAGTGGAAATGAAAAACTATAAATCTTATTAGGGAAAAACAATATTTTATAGGGTACAAGTATAAAATATAAGGCAGTATATAAAATATGAACATAAACATTAAAGTAAAAATAAAGCACAGAAAAATACTTGAAAGTGATACCATCAAGTAATAGTTATTTCTGGATGGCTGGGTTATGGAAAATATTATTATTTCCTTTTATTTTTTATATTTCCCAAATACTTGTGCTGGGTGCAAGTCACTTTTTTACTTAAAAAATCATAGTAGATATTTTTTCCATTGTTCATTAGGAAAATGTTCAAACACACAGAAAGACTGAAAGAATTTAGGATTTTAATTCTTAAAAATTGAAAGAAGAAATTTGTGCAGAGAACATGTCTGTATTGCACCTACCTAGAATCTATAAAGAACACAGACTGTCCTTGCTTTGTTGTGTATGACTCATCCCACTGGCCACGCATCAATCCATTGTATTATACTGAAGCATCCCAAAGTAAATTGTAAACTTAAGGCACTAACGTCTTAAACATATCATTAGTTAGAATTATTTTATTTTCAAATAAAAGTTACACAAAATACACAAGTCTTCAGGGTACCATTCTGTAAGTTTTGACAACTGCACAAAACTATGTAACAAAAACCCTAATTACCATTATCACAACTCCAGAAAGCTCCTTATGCCACTTCCCAATCTTATCTTTCAAAAGGGATAATAAAAGTTTCTGTTATTTTCCATCCCCCATGAGTTTCACTTCTCTTTGAACTTCATATAAATCAAAGCTTACAGCATGTTTTTTGTACGACTTTTTTTTTTTTTTTAAATATTTCATTCATTTACTTGACAGAGATCACAAATAGGCAGAGAGGCAGGCAAAGAGAGAGGAAGGGAAGCAGGCTCCCTGCCAAGCAGAGAGCCCAATGTGGGGCTCGATCGCAGGACTCTGGGATCATGAGCCGAGCCGAAGGCAGAGGTCCTAACCCACTGAGCCACCTAGGTGCCCCTATGTACGATTTCTTTCACTAAACATGATAATTTTGAGATTTGTCCATGTGGCTGTTTGTTATCAGTGGTCTGTTTCTTTTTATTGAGCAGTAGTATTCCATAATATAAATACCATAATAAATTCCATAATATAAATACCCACAGCTTATTATCCATTCTCTTACTGATAAACTATTTCCAGGTTTTGGTCATTTATGTAGAAAATTGCTAGATCATTCTGTACATCTTTTGTGAATGTATGTTTTTATTTCTCTGGGAACAAATGTAGGAATAGAATTAATAGGTTAATTTTTTAAATCTATAAGAAACTGGCAGAACTTTTCCCAAAATAGTACTATTGTACACTCTCATCATCACTGTATGAGGGTTCCTGTTGTTCCAAAACCTTGACAACATTTAATATTGTCAGTAGTTTTAATTTTAGCATTTTGGCCTTTCTGAGTAGTATACGGTAGTACCTTGTACTTTAATTTGCATTTCCGTGACAAAAAATTATGTTGAGCATTCGGGTTTTTTTTTGTTTTGTTTTGTTTTTAGTGCTTATTGGGCCCTTGTATATTTTCCTTTTTGCAATGTCTGTTCAAGTATTTTATCCCCATTTTAACTGGATTGCATCTTTTTGGTATTGAGCTTTAGGAGTTCTGTATTCTCTATAATACCAGAATTTTGTCAGCATACTTGTTTTGCAAATATTTTCTCCCAGTCTATGGTTTGCCTATTTATTTTCTTAGTGGTGTGTTTAGATAGCAAAAGTTTTATATTTTGATGAGTCTAATTCATCTCTTTCTTTTATCATTATTGCTTTCTATGTTTAAGGAATAGCTGCCCACCCTCAGCTTGTGAAGATATTTTCCTACACTTTCTTCTAGAAATTTCCTATCCAATACAGTCCATTAAACTGGTTTATATAGACAAATATAGACATTAGTTAAATAAATATAAACTAGCTAAAATTAAATAAAATTTAAAATTAACTTCCTGTTACAATAGACACATTTCAAATACCCAACAACTACATATGACTAGCAGCTACTTCAATGGAAAATAACAGATACAGGACAGTCCTAACATTGCAGAAAGTTCTATTAAACAGTGCTGTTTTAGAAGCTTTATAATTTTAGCTTTATAGTATAGATCTGTCTATGCTCCATCTTGAATTAATTTTTATATGGTATGAATAAGGGGTCAAGGTTCATTGTTTTTCCATTTGGATATCCAGATATTCCAACACCATTTATAGAAAAGACTTTCATTTCCCAATAAGTTTGTTCTGGTGATTTACTGAAAATCAAATGAATACAAATGTGTGGATCCAGTATTGGGATATTATATTCCATTGATCTTTTGGTCAACCTTTATGACAGTGACATGCTGGTTACTGTAGCTGTATATAGTCTTAAAGTCAGTTTCTTCCAATTTTATTGTACTTTTTTTTTTAAAGATTTTATTTATTTATTTGACAGAGAGAAATCACAAGTAGATGGAGAGGCAGGCAGAGAGAGAGAGAGGGAAGCAGGGTCCCTGCTGAGTAGAGAGCCTGATGCGGGACTCGATCCCAGGACCCTGAGATCATGACCTGAGCCAAAGGCAGCGGCTTAACCCACTAAGCCACCCAGGCACCCCTATTGTACTTTTTCAAGACTGCTTTATTCTAAGTCCTTTTATATTCTAGGTCTTTTTCATTTTTAATCAGATTGCCAATTTTTACCAAAAAAAATCCTACTGGAATTATGATTTATATTTGAATAAAGTTATATTTCAATTTGGTAAGAACTAACATCTTAACAATAATGATTCTTTCAATTTGTAGTTATGGTATAATGCATGATTTAGGCTTTCCTTAGTTTCTCACGGCAATATTTTGAGTGATCAATGTATAATCCTTTGTGTCTTTTGCATGTTTTTCCCCAAGTATTATAAGGCTTTTTTGCTCATTTATAAATGTAATTATTTTTCATTTTAATTTTCTTTTTTTTTTAAGATTTTATTTATTTGTTTGAGAGAAAGAGAGAGAGAGAATGCAAGTGGGGGGAGGAGCAGTAGGGTTAGCAGGGGGAAAGAATCTCAAACAGACTTCCTGCTGAGCAGGGAGCCCAGGGCAGGGCTCACTCTCATGACCCTGAGATCATGACCTGAGTCAAAACCAAGAGTCAGACACTTAACCAACTGAGCCACCCAGGTGTCCCTAATTTTCATTTTCTAATTGTTTGTTGCTTATATAGAAAAAAATTAATTTTTGTAAGTTTATGTCCTGTAACCTTGCTATATTAATCTTTTGGTTCTAGAGGTTGTTTTATACGTGTCTTAGGACTTCACACACGAACAATGCTATCTATAAATAAGAAAGTTTGGCTTCTTTCTTTCTAATCTGTATTTTTTTTTCTTACTGTGGATTTAATTTATTTTACTTTTTCTAGCTCCTTAAAATGAACTCTTAGGTCATTGATTTTTAGACCTTTTGTCTTTTCTAATATAAGCATTTAAAGCTATAGTGTTTTTCCATAATCTTTGCTTTAGCTGCATCTTGCACATTTTGAAATATTCTCTTCTTACCACCATTCAGTTTGCAATATTTTCTAATTTTTTTGTATGATAGTTTTCTTTTACCCATGGATTATTTAGGAGTACATTTTTAAACTTTCAAATATTTGAGATTTTCCTTTATATCTAATTCTTACTGATTTTTAACTTAACTTCCTTGTGGTCAGCAAATATACTCCTGAATTCAACTCTTCTAAATGTATCAAAACATATTATATCCCCCAGCATACACTTCATCTAAGTGAATGTACCATATGCCTTTGAAAATAATGTGTATTCTGCTGCAGTTGCTGTATGTAATGTTCTATAAATATCTCCTAGATCAAGGTGATTAAAAGTGTTCACAGCTTCTAAATCTTACTGATTTTTGTGTCCAGCTCCTGTATCAATTGCTGAGAGAGGGATGTAAAATCTCCGATAATGCTTACTGATATTTGTATCTTTAATGCTGTGAACTATTGTTATTACATAGTCACACACTATTTGTGACTGTTACATCATTCTGATAAGCCGATTCTTTCATCATTATGAAAAGCTGCCCTTCACTTCAAGTGATACTGGTTGCCTTGAAGTCTACTTTATTTGGTATTAATGTAACCAGTCTGGTCTTCTTATACATTTATTTCACAGTATATATTTTTCTATTTAATTACCTTACTGTGTCTTTAGATTTATAGTAGACAACAGATAGATGGATCTTGTTTTTTTTTTTTGTTTGTTTATCCATTCAGACAATCTGTGCTATAAGTTGACTATATGTGGGTAATGGTCTACTGTTTTATGATTTTTTTCCCCTGTAGTTTCTTTGGCTTTTTTGTTCTTCTGTTCATCCTTTCTTGTCTTCTTTTTGAATCATTTTTAAAAGTCAATTTTAATTTGTTTAATGGCTTCAAAGCTGTCTTATGCATATCTCTTTGTTGGCCTAGGGTTGTCCTAGGGATTACAATATATAACTTTTTACAGTCTATTTAGAGTTAAAATTTTATGACATCCCTTAAAATACATGAATGCTGTAATCATGTAAGTACCTTTGCCCCACTCATCCTTCATGCTATAGTTGTCATATGTACTACATCTATATGAACAGTAGATCCCTGAACAACATGGGTTTGAACTGCATGGGTCCATTTATACACAGATTTTTTTTCAGTAAATACAGTATAACCTTAAATGTATCTTATCCTTCTTATGATTTTATTAATAATATTTTTCTTTTGTTTAGCTTACTTTATTATGAGAATATAGTATGGAATATATATTATATATAATATAAACCATGTGTTAATCAACTGTTCATGTTATTGGTAAGTCACTAGTATGCTATTAGTAACTAAAAGTTTTGGGGGGAGTCAAAAGTTATACACAAATTTTTGATTGCACAGCTATCAGTGCCCCTAACCCTTGTGTTGTTTAAGAGTCAGCTGTATTACCAGTCACATAATGTAATGCTGTAATTTTTACTTATAACAGTCTGAAGCATTTTATATAAATATAGAGGAAAAATGTCTGTTTTCTAATATTTATTCACATATTTATCATTTCTGATTCTATTCAGCCCTTCCTAAAGATCCAAGTTTCCATTTGTTATCATTTCCATTTAGCATAAGGAATATCCTTTAGATCTCTTACCCTGCAGGTCTGCTGGTGTCAAAAATCTCCGAGTCATCTTTTTTGTGAAAGTACCTTATTTCATGATTTACTGTTAGGAAATAATACCTGATGAAGTATGATTTACACAAAGAAGTGGTGGGTGTCAGATATAATAAGTATGGTAGCATACCTAAAAGGCTGATCTATTTCTAATTTATTAATATCTTAAAACCCAAAAGTAGGCTTCTGACAGTTCTGGAGCAGTTATGTCTGCTGCTGAGGTTTCTACCACAGATGCAAGAACAAAGCGTTCTCATACTTTCTACCTGTCTGATTGTGGCAGCCAAGCCTGAATGGGAGAATACAGAGGAGGAAAAAACAAGGTAATACAGAAAAAACACAAAAAGAATTTTTGCCACTCAAAAATAACCCTGTAAATAGTAAAGTTAATGTTTTTACTAAAATCAATCAATCGATCAATCTAAAATTTGCGCTAAAAGAAAAAAAAACAATAGTTACAGGTTAAAATGACTGAAAATTATTTACCACTTCTTCAATAAATTTGTAGGGTCTGTTTCCCCTCCCCTTGAATCTCTGCTGGCCTGGGCCTGCTTTAATCAAAAGATGCCCAGTGAAGTGACTACAACAGTTCTAGGACCAGCATTTGGGAAACCATAACTTCTACACGGTCTCATTAAACCCTAAGCCATTAGGGAAGACCTCTGGCTAGCTTGCTGGAGAGACCATGTGGGGAGGTGCTGGGACTACAGGGAAAGAGAGCAACCCATCTGTGCCCAACATCTCAACCACCCCCCACCAAGAGACTACTCATGTGGATGAAGCTGGCTGGGCACTCTGGACAGGCGATTTGCCAGCTAAACACTACAGTAAACACCATGTAGAGAAGAATCACAGTATCAAGCTTTACTAAAATTGATAATCCATAAAATTTAAGATATGATGAAGAGGCTGTTGTTCGAAGCTACCAAGTTTTAGGGCAATGTGTTACATAGCAAAAGATAACTGGAAAAACAGCTTAGACTTTGGAGCAAAATAATAAAAATGTAGGTTGATAAGTTATGTAAAAGTAAAATATGTGACAACAATAACAAAAATAGAAGGTAAATAGAAAAACACTATTGTATATTAAGTGTCATAATGTCAAATCAAGGTAGGCTACGGTAAGTTAAGGATGCATATTATAACCCTAGAGCAACATTAAATTATTAATTTTAATTAATTATTAAGAATAATAATTTTAGTTCAAAAGTCAATAGAGGAGATAAAAAGGAAAGCAAAACACACTTGACTAATCCAAAAGAAGGCAGCCAATGAGGGGAAAAAAGGAAAATAAAACAGATAGAACTAGTGAAAACAAATAGAAAAATCATGAACCTAAAGTCAAACTTAATAAATAATTATATTATATGTAAATCAAATAAACATTTCAATTGAAGAGCAGAGATTGTCAGAATGGGCAAATTAGGATGCCTGGGTGGCTCAGTCATTAAGCGTCTGCCTTGGGCTCAGGTCATGATCCCCGGGTCCTAGGATGGAGCCCCATTTTGGGCTCCCGGCTCAGTGGGAAGCCTGCTTCTCCCTCTCCCACTCCCCCTGCTGGTGTTCCCTTTCTCACTGTGGCTCTCTCTGTCAAATAAATAAATAAAATCTTTAAAAAAATAAAAAAGAATGGGCAAATTAAAAAGGAAAATAAGATTCAACTAGATGCTGTTTACAAGAGGTACTCTTTAAATATAAAGACATATTTCAGTTATAAAGAAACATGCTTTCATATAAAAGCTATATGAATATAAATGTAGATTTTAAGATGCAGTATTAGCATAGATAATTAGAGTTTATAATTTCTTAATGATAAATGGTCAATTCATTAAGAAGACAGGCAACTGGGGCACTTGGATGGCTCAGTAGGTTAATCCTCTGCCTTCAGCTCAAGTCATGATCTCAGGTCCTGGGACTGAGCCCTGCATCTGGCTCCCTGCTCAGAGGGGAGTCTCCTGCTCCCTTTCCCGCTCAATACTGGAAAATCTCCAAACACTTGGAGATCAAATTACACACTTCTAAATAATCAGTGATCAAAGAAAAAAATACAAGGGATATGTGAAAAACATTTTGAACTAAAGGAACTAAAGGATAGTGAAAATCTCATTTATTCAAAATTTGTGAGATGCAGCTAAAGCACTTATAAGAAAAAACTTTTATAAGTAGAAATTTAGAGTTTTAAACACTTTTATTAGAAGAGAAAAGATGGGCACCTGGGTGGCTCAGCTGATTAAATAAATTTAATTCTAGATGTTAGTTATGAAAATTTTGGATATATGAATAAAAATGGCTTACAATAAAATTTATCATACACATTCTTTTTTTTTAACTTTTTAAAGATTTTAATTATTTATTTGATGACAGAAATCACAAGTAGGCAGAGAGGCAGGCAGAGATAGAGGAAGGGAAGCAGGCTTCCTGCTGAGCAGAAACCCCCCCCCCAATGTGGGTCTCAATCCCAGGACCCTGGGATCATGACCTGAGCCGAAGGCAGAGGCTTTAACCCACTGAGCCACTCAGGCACCCCATCATACACATTCTTTTATATATGTTTTGGAAACTTCTTTTTTTCAGTTGGTTAAGGGACTGACTCTTGATCTTGGCTCAGGTCATGATCTCAGGGTTGTGGGATTGAGCACTGTTTTGGGCTCTGCACTCACCAGGGTGTCTGCCTGAGGTTTCTCTCTCTCCCTCTTTCTCTGACCCTCCCTAAACCCCCCTAACTCTCTCTCTTTCTCTAAAATAAATAAATCTTTAAAAACAAAGAAGAAAAGATTAAAATCAGTGATTTCAGTTTCTAAGAAAATAGAAAAAAAAGCAGGATACAGGGCAAAAAAGGAAATGACAGTGGAATCAAATATTAAATGGGCAAATAATACAGAAAATCAATGAATAAAAATTTGGTTCACTGAAAAAAGTCAGTAAAACTGATAAACCCCTTGTCAGACTGATCAAGGAAAACAAACAAACAAACAAAAACCAAGCAAGCACAAATTATCAATGCCAGAAATGAAAGAAGGAATATCATCAGAGACCCATAGACATTAAAAGGATTATAAGACAGTATTATGAACAAAAAGTCATTCAATATATTTAACATCGTGGGTTAAACAGACAAATTTCTTAAGACATAAATTAAAGCAACTGAGCAGAAAAACATAGAAAATCTAGTCCTATAATTAGTAAAGAAATTGAATTTTTAATTAAAACTTCCCAAAGAGAAAATTCCAAGCCTAGATAATTTCACTGTTGAATTCTATTAAACCCATCAACCTTACACAACTCTTTCAGAAAACAGAAGAGGAAAAAAAGACTTTCTATTTCATTATATGAGGTCAGCATTTACCTGACACCAAAATTCAATAAAGACATAAGAAAATCAGAGACCACTAACCTTCATGAACACAGATACAAAAATTGTTAATGAAATATCAGCAAACCAAATCTAACAATAAGAGAATATATCAAGACAGTATAGAATTTTAAAATAATCAATGTAACCAATACATCAACAGAAAAAAAAGAACATCTATAATCATCTTAATAAATAATGAAAACACACTGACAAAATTTTACATCCATTCATGATGAAAACCTGAAATAGGAATAGAAGAAAACTTTCTTGAGCTGATAAAAGGCATATATAAAAATAGAGTCTACGTCATAAGAAATGGTAAAAGATTTCACATTTTCCCTGTAATATTGTAAGCAAGCAAGGATGTTACTTTTTTTTTTTTCCCAAAGATTTTACTTATTTATTTGACAGAGAGAGACACAGTGAGAGAAGGAACACAAGCAGGGGGAGTGGAAGAGGAAGAAGCAGGCTTCCTGCCCAGCAGGGAGCCCGAAGCGGGGCTTGATCCCAGGACCCTGGGATCATGACCTGAGCCAAAAGCAGCTGCTTAATGACTGAGCTCCCCAGATGCCCCAAGGATGCCACTTTCATCACAACTAATTAAAAAAAACAAAAAACAAAAAACTAGGTGAACCTAGCCAGGGTACTAAGGCAAGAAATAGAAATAAAACCCATAAAGATTGGAAAAAAATACGTCTTTATTCACAGATGACATAATTGCGTATGTGAGAAATCCACAAAAAATGACTAGACGTGATTGATAAAGCTAGGTCATGGGACAGTAGGTCAACATACAAAATAAATTTAATTCTGATGTTAGTTATGAAAATTTTGGATATATGAATAAAAAACCTTAAGCAAAATTTTTAAAACTGGACAAATATTCAGAAATAAATTTAGTAAACAAAGGCCTTTAAAAATGGAGAGATGGACTGCCAGAATCAATACTGTTCAACATCAATTTTTCCCCAAACTGATCTACTGATTCAACACAATCCTAATCAATATCTTAGCAGGATTTGTTAAAGGAAGAAATTGACAAGCTTATTTTAAAATTTACATGAAAATTCAAAGGACCTTTAATATCCAAAGCAACTTGAAAATGAAGAACAGTGGGGCACCTGGGTGGCTCAGTGGGTTAAAGCCTCTGCCTTCCGCTCAGGTCATGATCCCAGGGTCCTGGGATGGAGCCCAACATCAGCCTCTGATCAGAGCGAAGCCTGCTTCCCCGTCTCTCTGCCTGTCTCTCTGACTACTAGTGATCTCTGTCAAATAAATAAATAAAATATTAAAAAAAAAGAAAAAGAAAATGAAGAACATAGTTGGAGGACTTTATCTGATTTTGAGAATACTAAAGCTTCATTAATTATTACATGGAATACTGGAGGAAGAGAAGATAGATAAGCAGATCAGTGGAACAGGGAATCTAGAAATACACTGACAGTTATATGATAGTTGATTTTTATGAAAGTACTAAAGCAATTCACCAAAGAATGGAAAGCTTTTTCAATAAAATTCTGAAAATCTCCATCTGAAAGAAAACAATCTCAACACTTCATCCTGTGCATAAAAATTGATTTAAGATAAATAGTCATAAAAACTAAAACTTTAAAATGTCTTGTAGACAACATAAGCACATGTAATTGCAACTTGTAATTGCAACATTAGCAATGATTGTTAATACAGGATAGAGAAAATATGGTACATATTTTAAAATATTGATAAATTGGACTTCATCAAAGTTTTTTAAAAGCTTCTGCTCATCAAAAGATGTAACTGTTCACAAAAATGAACAGTAATGCACAGGCTAGAAAATATCTCAAGACCTAACCTTGACAAAGGATTTGAATCCAGAATATGAAAGAGCACCTACAACTCAATAACAGAAACACAAGTAAGCAAAAGGTTTTTTTATGGGGCAAAAGATTTGCACAGACTTCATAAAAAAAGATACACAAATGGCCCAAAGTGCACAAAAAGCTGCTCGGTCTCATTAATCATCCAGAAAATACAAATTTAGAATCACAGTGAGATGACACTGCACAACCACAAGAATGACTGAAATGGAAAAGACTAACAATACCAAATGTTGATGAGGATAGGAAGCAACAAGTACTCTCATCTATTGCTGGTGGGAGTGCAAAATGGTGCTACTATTTTAGCTTTCTGCTTGGAAGTCTCCTAAAAAAAGAGAAACATACACCAATCCTGTGGTACACAACCCTATTTCTGAGAGAAATGGAAATCTAAGTTCACAAAACACACATATAAAAGAATGTTCATGGTAGTTTTCTTCTTCTTCTTTTTTAATAAGCACAGGACCCTGCGATCAAGAGTCACATGCTGCACTGACTGAACCAGCCAGGCTCCCCCACAGTAGCTTTATTCTTCGTAGATAAAACTTAGGAATGAATAACCAAAGGGCGGTGTATTTACACAGTGGAATGTTCCTCCACTGTAAAAAGGAACAAACCACTAAAGTACACAACAACGTTAATGAATCTTAAAACATCTGCTGGCCGAAAGAAGCCAGATCTAACTGTACATATTGAGGGTTCCACTTACATAAAGTTCTAGAAGAAGCAAAACAAATCTATAGTGACAGAAATCAGAACAGTAGCTGCCTCCAGGCGATGGCAGAGGATAGACCAGGAAAGAGCATGAGGCAATTTAAAATGCAGGTTTTATTATTATACGGGGAGGCCAACAGATCTTGAGATGGCTGTCATTGAAATGACAGTTTGTTACTCACAGTTCCCAAGAGGAAGGGGCTACTTCACACCACACAGGGCCACATAGGAAAGCACCAGGGGCAGTTAGGAGGTAGAATGAGTCAGAAGAAAACAAGAGCAAGAGACTTTATTGTGGTATCTGAGAGAAGGAATGGCAAGGTAGGTAAGCAGGCTTAGGACTGGCTAGTTTGAATCACTGCATCAGGCTCTGGGATGGAGGGTTCTCTGGATGGGTCAGTTTGAACATATGCAAGGCATGCTCACTGGCAAGTCATTTACGATCTCTAGAAAGTAGCTACCTGTGGGATGGGCAGTCTCCCCACAGTCAATAAGTTCCCTGATGTCAAATCACCAATAGGGCCACCTGGGTGTTTCAGTCAGTTAAGCATCTGCCTTTGGCTTGGGTCATGATCCCAGGGTCCTGGGATTGAGTCCCTCATTGGGCTCTCCAATTGGCAGGGAGTCTGCTTCTCCCTCTTTCTGCCTGCTGCTCCCCCTGCTTGAGTGCTTTCTCTCTTGTTCGTTCTGTCAAATAACTGGGTAAATCCTTTTAAAAAAATCAGAATAAAAAAACATGCTTAATACACAAAGAAACATTCTAATATAATGGAAATGTTGTGGTTTAGAGGAGTATATCCATTCGTCTGCCTTGTGACCAACCCTGGTGCTTCCCTACGTAGCCCTGAATGGCATGATAATACCCCCTCCTCTTGGGAACAGTGGGTAACAAACCATCTCTTTAAAACTCATCAAACCATACACTTAAACACATGCAACTTACCTCTTACAGACACTAATTTAATCTTCTAGTATCAATTAGGTATAACTCTATTCTAAATTTTCAAATATTCCTGAGACTAGAGAGTGTATTAGCAAACATTATAGATCTAGCCTTGTCCATTGCTTCTCAAATCTTTCTGGCTTTCACATCAAGATTAGGAATTTGAGATTAGGACAGGGCAGGGAAAATAGGAGATCTGTATCCTTAAGTGATCGTGGATCAAAGAGATTAAAATTTCATCCTTTGAGTGAGACACAACTCAAAGTGACCTCTTGGGAGCAGAATTTCTTTCAAGTCTTACATATATATATATGTGTGCATATATATATATATATATATATCTCAACACATGGTCTGAGAGATGATTTTGCAATGTATATATTTGGCAAAAGGCTCATATATCCAGAATATACAATGAATTATTAAAAATCAATAAGGAAAAAAAACAACAACAGAAAAACCCAGTAGAAAGATAGACAAAGATGAGCACTTAACCAAAGAGATTTAAAAAAACCATACACTAAAGATTTCATTGTAGGTTAACTTCAACACATCTCCTTTATGTTAATTATACGATGTTTTTTTTAACTAAAAGAAAACAGAAGAAAAGAGTGAGGAGGAAATGGTTAGTCAAACTTTGAAGATGTTGGCTCAAAGAAACAGGGTAACAGGCTCCAGAGACTCCATATGGTCCTGCTTTTTTTCTTTTTCCTTTATGTATGGAACAGCAATAGACAAGGACCTGTCAAAGGGCATGTTTGGTCTTTGTCATCTATCACAGTAGCCCACAGTCAGCTTGGTTAGGATCCATTCCAAATAAGTCAGGAAAGAACCAGTTCAGTCATTCTCCCCTAGCTGAGTGATTCTCAGGGGCTGCAAAGGATCTGAGGCCAAAGATCTCGTCCAAACTAAGTCCTTAGGTCTCTCCTCTGCACAAATGTGTCTCAAGCAAATGAAAACTCAGAGAGGGAAGCATTTTGGCCAGATTGGATCTGTGGCCCTCTGGAAACTCCCTGTTCTACTTTCCTTGAATTCCTCAGACTTGCTCAGTCCTGGAAAAGCCTTCCTTTGTGAGAGACCATAGCAAAGCTCGCTCTCACGTCTTTCCAAGTGAATAGACATCCCCCCAGATTTTTAAACCACCATCATTTCAGATTCATGGACACACAAACAAAACCATGGCTTGGAATCACTCTGAAAAGTATACCTTAACAAGATGAAAACATATTTAATGTATTTAAAAGACATATAACAAAAGGGATTTCACCAAGAATATTAGAATAAGGTAGCCAATTTTTTTTAGTCTGTTCTGATAAAGAAAACAGAATTGTTATACTTGTTTTAAAAAGAACTTCCCAAAAGCAAATGTTCAAAACCACCAGCTGGGACCATTATCTCCTCAGCCTTAGTCAACATCCTGTTACTTTTTTTTTTTAAGATTTTATTTATTTATTTGACAGAGAGAAATCACAAGTAGATGGAGAGGCAGGCAGAGAGAGAGAGAGGGAAGCAGGCTCCCTGCTGAGCAGAGAGCCTGATGCGGGACTCGATCCCAGGACCCTGAGATCATGACCCGAGCCGAAGGCAGCGGCCCAACCCACTTAGCCACCCAGGCGCCCCCATCCTGTTACCTTTTGGTGCAAAACATCACTGGGAGTAAGACAAGAGAAAAGCATGTGTAAAGCAGCTGATTGGGAGGAGGAAAGGAAACAGACTAGAAGCATCCATTTTAAGATTCACAGGCATCATCATAAGGGTTAAGAGGAGGAAAAGGCAAAAAATAATTAGGGATGGATTCTTTACTTTCTGGTATCTTTCAAGCAAATCTCTAAAGGGGAAGATGGGGCACTCCGGTTACAGCTTTTTTTGGGGGGTGGGGGACAAAGATTTCTAGTTCTTTTTTTTTTTTTTTTAAAGATTTTATTTATTTATCAGAGAGAGAGAGGGAGAGAGAGCGAGCACAGGCAGACAGAATGGCAGACAGAGGCAGAGGGAGAAGCAGGCTCCCCGCTGAGCAAGGAGCCCGATGTGGGACTCGATCCCAGGACGCTGGGATCATGACCTGAGCCGAAGGCAGCTGCTTAACCAACTGAGCCACCCAGGTGTCCCAAGATTTCTAGTTCTTTAAATAATGCCATAGGGGTATACACTTTCCAAAGCTTCTTTTTAGTCTGGTAGATGAGTGCTTCATCAACCATTTAGTTTTTTCATCAACCATTAAAATGAAGAAAATACAAACAACACAGAAGTTTGGAGGACCAGTAAAGGATTTTCACTGTTAGATCTCAACATGAAAAATAAAAGAGGTAGCATCTCCCAATATCCTTCCATTGCAATCATTTAGAAATATCACAAATTTAATATCACCAAATAAAATATGGAAAACAAAAAAAAAAAGAAAAGCAAAATCTTAGAATATAAGTTCCATAATATATAGCTTTAAAAATACTGCACTGTATTTTTCTTAGCGCAGATCAGTGAAATCTATGCGGTAGCACTAGCCAGCAGACCCTACCTAAGCCTTCATTCAGTCAAAGCAGCAAACATGTGAGTGGGTCTTTTGCACCAAACTAGCCCATCCACCAGCCTACCTCACCAAGCCCCAAACCTACCTTTCCACTGATCTTCAGCAGGAAATGGAGGCCATTTGGCAGAAATTACTCAATGTCCTTTTCCTTTCTGGCCCCCATTAAAAGATTCATCTTCATTCACATTTAGCTTTAGCTCCTTCTCTCCATTTTCAGTAGAAGAGATGTTCCACCTGGTACTAGAATCCATAAACTTCTATCTACTTAGGGGATACCAAGTCCTTCACCAACCTCCCTTTTCAACTCTGGGGATTAATATTATTTTACATTCCTCCCACTGAGAGATAAGTTTCTAGGTACCCTTCCTTTAGATTGGGATAATTCTGTGACTGCTGTGACCAACCCCATATGGAAGAAATAGAACCAAGACTGTTTCTGGTCCCAAGCCTTAAGACAGTGGCAGCTTCCTCTGTCTGTCTCTTGGAACGGTGAAGCCCTGGGCTGCCATGTAAGAAGGCTTTCAACCCTGACACTACCATGCTGAAGAAGCTTCAACTGCTAGTCCCAGTGGGCTTAGCCTTCCAACCATCCCTGCAAAGCCTTCCAGGCATAATGTCTTGGACTGTCTTGATTAGACCACCCACTAGCTGAATACCACCAGTGACCCCAGTTGACATCATAGAGGCAAATGAATTGCCCACTGAGCCCTACTCAAATTGTTAATTCATAAAACCATATATCAAGCCAACAAATTTTGGTTTCATTTTTTATACCACAGATCCACCTTGTTTTTTTTTTATAACACTGATAATCAGAATGTGAATATCTTTAAGACCTCTATCTCTCTTCCAGCTATTTTCTTTTGGAATATAAATATAAACATATTCAAGTCTGGCCCAATCTTATCAAAATTTCTCATTTTACTCTAGATCCCCTTTTACATATCATATACCCTCGTTTTCTCTTTCCTTTCACTTATGCTCCCACCTTTCATTTTCCATCATTCCACAATGGTGTTTCTTCATTAACCATGCCAATGAAATTATTTTTACCAAGACCAATGATGTTTACGTTTTGCCAAATACGAATAGTTAATTACTAGTTCTCCCCTTACTTGTTTTCTGCCATGTGACACTCTTGAACACTCATTCCCTTAGGAAACTCTTCTCCCTGGTCTCAATTCCAGTCCCTCTTGGTTTCTTGATCTTTCTTTACCCCGATTTCTTTTCTGCTTCCCATACCTTAGATTTTTCCCAAGGTTTTTTTTTTCCCACTTATCTCTTCTCTACAAGCTTTGCAAAGTTATCATATCCATCCCTACATCCACTGCTTTAAGTAAATGCTATCTCTGAGAGCTCTAAGTCTGTATTTCTAGCCTAGATCTTTCTCTAGAACCTAAGGGCCAACTCCTGACTAGACAGCTTTGTGTAAAAAAAAAGGAAGTGTTCACACCCAACAAGAGCAAAAATCACCTCCCACTGCCAGCCTGCCATTCTACTAGACTTCCCAGGCAGTTGGTCGACCCAACACCTATTTACACTTGACTCCTCCCACATCCATGCTTCCACTGAATCTACCCACTTAGTATATCTGGAATGCATTTATTCTTCCTACTCCCATTTCTAAAACCATAGTTAGGATTCATCACTTCTTTTGACAGATTCCACAGACTTCCAGATTCAACTCACTCTCTAACATCCTGCTCGTGTTCACTCCAGGTGCAAATCCTTTTTGTTTTTTTGTTTTTCCCCAGGTACAAATCTTATCACGTCCCTCCTTGGTAAAAGTCCTTCAGTGCCTCTCCAACAGTTTCAGATTCAAATTTGAATTCTTTAACATGATGTGCATGACCCTTACCTACTTCTTGTCTCTTGCCTCTTTCCACTTGTGCCATCAGAGCCCAGTACATGGACACACTGGCAAGTTCATAAATCCACTGAACTCTCTGATACTGCCAGCCTCTGCACCTGCTATTCCTGCCTCATGAAACATCCTCCCGACTTTTAAACCAAATTGTCACTTTTCATTTAAAGCTCAATTTAGCATCATTTCCTCAAGAAAGCCTTCCTGCTCCCTTGAAAGAGGTTGTCTTAAGTAACTTTCCCAATGTGCTTACTATGTGTTCTTCTCTATCATGAAACTTATGAAAATATAACTTTCTATGTAATAGCCTATCCAGAAATCTGTTTGAGCACCAGACTAAGTCCTTGAAGGGCAAGGATTAATTTTTTTATCTGGTGCTATAATCATATTTTAGCACATATCAGATACTCACAGATATTTGCTGAATGAAAAGGAATGGAGTTGCATATGTTTAGTTGTCAGATTTACTAGTTTCACAGAAACTTTTAACAGTACTACAAATAATTATGCGATTCATGAAGGTAATTTCTTCCTTGAAAGGAATAATACTAAAAACGGACTGTACCATAATTCACCTTCTTAGCTTTTCCTTGCTTGAATGAAGAAGAGAAATCTTTTTGTTTTTTTCAAAATCTGGCAACGGAGCCTTTAATTCAAGCCCAAAGTCATTTCTTAGAGATCCAGAGCTAGAAACAAGAGAAAATCATGTCGTAGATTTAGAGGAAAATTGTCAGGCAATATTAAACAATAAGCACCAATACGCTAATCAAAAGTGCTTCTCTAAGTCCCTTGCTTCGTGCAAAGGTGTGGAAAATACCAAAGCACTTTGCCTTACGTATTTGGTGCAGAATATTTTATTTCAGGGACTCTAAAGAATTTATGATCAAGGTCACCGTAAGTCCAATGACTAATCAAAGTTCTAAAATATACAGATAAAGAATAACAGAGACATGCAGGATTAAAATATTCTGACCTCATTGATTATGACTACCAAAAATTATATGACTGTATTAAAAGGTGTATTATAGGAAAACAACACAAAGGATTAAAGGGCCACAGTACGCCATTCCAACCTGATTAGCAGAGGTCAAGTTCCTTCCATTTAGAAATCCTCTGGTTCTACCATTTGTCTAAAACTCCTCCAAGCATTTTGATTAATTCTTTTTAAAAATATTTCCCTAAGAGAGTTGCCTGGGTGGCTCAGTTGTTAAGCGTTTGCCTTCAGCTCAGGTCATGATCCCAGGAGGTCATGATCCCAGGGTCCTGGGATCAAGCCCCACATCAGGCTTCCTGCTTAGCAGGCTTCCTGCTTCTCCTTCTCCCACTCCCCCTGCTTGTGTTCCCTCTCTCACTGTATCTCTCTCTGTTAAATAAATAAATAAAATCCTTAAATATAAGGGCGCCTGGGTGGCTCAGTGGGTTAAAACCTCTGCCTTCGGCTCAGGTCATGATCCCAGGATCCTTGATTGAGCCCTGCATCAGGTTCTCTGCTCAGTGGGAGCCTGCTTCCCTTCCTCTCTCTGTCTGCCTCTCTACCAGCCCGTGATCTCTGTCTGCCAAATAAATAAATAAAATCTTAAGGAAAAAAATATATATATTTACATAAGAAACTTATAAACTAATACTATTTCTTCTATCCCAAGGGACATAGCTTGATTTGAAAATTTACTTTCACTTGTAGTGGTAGAATTCTGAGGAAAAACAAAGATTTAAGACAAGGGGGCTTAAAAAAGAAGTTATAAGTAATTCAAGAAAATCTCAAAGCCTTTCAAAACCCTGCCCAACCTCATATCCAAAAATGGTATAATATAATAAATTTCTTTCAGGTTAAAATCAAGAAACCTGTTGCTATCTCTGCATCATTTAAGTGAGCACATCTCGGTTTACCCTCACTTATTAGTTGCCAAGTCTTTTCCTTGTTCAAAATAATAGATGGTCACATTTCTACAAATAGTTGATGGTCACATTCTACAAATTCTGGAAGTGACTGACTCAAAATTCTCACCATCATCACCCATGTCCTTAGCAGCTATGTTAATTCCTTGTAACCCTATATACTATTTAAAATCTCCTTGGAAATCAGCTTAAAGTGAATGAAAGAAATTCATAAAAATCGAATTTTTTATAAGCAGATAATTCTAGCATTGGAAAGGTCTCACCCCAGTTCAACTGCTTGTCCAATGCAGATTTGAATACCAGTTCTAATATCTTGGGGTGGGAGAAGTGGGGACAGAGATAGACCTTTTTAAGTATTGTTTTCAATAATTGGGGAGATAGATTCAGGAGTCCAAAAAAAGACATCAGGGAGAAACTTAGTGTTAGATGGTAACATCTGAGGCTGCTCTTGTCTGATTAAATACTGAGGTTATATGTAAAGTTTTTGTTTGAAGATGATTGTACGGTTTCTAAAACATTTGAATATCACCGCTATTATTTAACTTTAATGAACAATAACCAGACTCTAACACATCCAGTGTTGGGGAACTTACTACCTCGCAGTTCACTTTGGTTGGCTGTGGTCAACCATGATTGCTACGAAGCACTTCCTTATATTGAAGTGAATCTCCCTGCCATATATACACATAGTCCCAGCTCAGGACTCTGAAATACAGAAAACGGCCCATCCCCCTTCTATCACACAACCTCTTCTTCCTTTTGCATCACCCCTACCACACGAACTAGTATTCTACAATCAGTAAGTTCTCCAGAAGTTATACAGGAAACATTGTTATTATGAAAAAGTGAAAAAAACTAACCAAGCAAATAGATCAGTAGAAAAATATCCCAATTGTTCACTGCAGGACTTCTGCAGGGGCAATCTTGGTTCTTCAGGCTTTAAAGAATATTCAATCTTAGCTGAAAGTTTTAAAGAGGGGACAATTTTAATTCTAAAAATCACTGGTGGGGACAATGTTGATCATACATACAAGCCCTCATCAAAAAACAGTTGCCACTTTTTATTCAATAGATTTTAAAAAGCAGTATTTTTTTTAAAATAGAAAGCAATTTGGATTTTAGTCTATAAAGTATGAAACCACCCTGGTTAGAACACAAAACAAAAATATACATTCCATTCACTCCAGGACATCCTTTTTCAACCAGATTCTAATAACTTAGTGATAGATGAGCTTAAAACACACTCAACTGAATTTATTTATTAAGTTCTTATTTATAGGTAAACGTCAGAGAAAGAAAATATGTTTAAGTCTACAGTAAGCAGCTGTATTGTCAAAATATGACAGCTGATGTTCTTTCTTTCTTTCTTTCTTTCTTTCTTTCTTTCTTTCTTTTTTTGCAGCTGCTCATCCTCAGAGCAAAAATGAGATGACCAGAAGCAGACGTGGTTATGACCAATAGGGAGGGTGCTGGACAGGTGGTGATGAGCAGCTGCTTTATTTCCACTGAGAGCTGAATAAGAGGTTGCAAAGAGGATTTGGGTCACCAGTTAGCCATTTTCAGGAAGAACTCTGAGGCTGCAGAGACTGGGAGCCACTGGAATGTTACAGAACAGGCTCACTAATCTTCCCTGAATGTTAGAAAGAAAGAAAGGAAGGGAGGGAGGGAGGGAGAGAGGGAGAAAGGAAGGAAGGAAGGAAGGAAGGAGGAAGGAAGGAGGGATATACTGAGTCCCATACCATCTGGAGCAGGAGTTTATACAGGATAATCCTGAAAGTGTTTTTCAGGCCCATTTTAAGAAATACATCATCTTAATTAAAAAAAAAAAATTCCTACCTAGTGTCCAGGCCTAGGAAAACCATAGTCATTGAACAACAATGACTCCAGTAGAATTTAATTTCAGAAATTGGAGTCTGTCCTTTTAGAAGCCAAATTAAAGTAAATTTAATCAGCTTAAGTGTTTAGATGCTGGTGATACACATAATACAATGCAGGTGAAGAGTTTAGAAATGAGAGGTCTAATTGAAGCATTGACGCTAATTATCTGTATTTAAAATTCTAAAACAGAAAGGATAACTGCCCTATGAACTTAAAGAAATAAACTAATCTATGAGAGAGTGTTTTGCAAAGCAGAAAGTGTGATACAATTCAAGGTTAGTAGCCTTGGCTTTTAGACACTCATGTAATGATATGATTAATTCCATTTTAAAGAGTAAGCAATGATGGTACCAACTAGGGCACTAAAAAGAAAACCCCTGTGCCTGCCACAGCACTGTGTTTGCCCTTGGGCAACACATTTTCCACTTTGGAAGATGTAAATTTTTTCTTCACAGGTAGAAAACGTATGTTTCCTTTTATTTTATTTACACATCTTCCCTTTAGACTATGATTAATAGGGATTGCATGTGCTTTACAGTAAATAGTTAATCCTTAGCAAATAGAAAGCATAAGTGGAAAGCCAACTTGAAAATGTTTAAGTGTAGTTTTTGTAGATCTAATTAGGACTTTTCAAACCTTTGGATATTCAGTTTTCACTCACCAGTATTTGAGAAATAGGTTTTCCAGTACTTTACCACAATACTCATTTTCTCGATGGTCATTGGTTCATTTAGAGTAATGTCAGCTCCGTGCCCTGAAACACAACCTAAGAGTTTTTGTTTTAAATATTGACCTTATGATTTCTATTTGAAGAAAAAACAAATATTATGTCCAGCAGGCACATACCTTTAAAATTTTCAGGGGTGATAAAAACAAACAGCAAATGTGTATTTTTCTTCTTGCCAAATCTGAGGGAAAAAATGTCAACATGAACCAAAATCATCATTTAAAAAATTGGGATTCAGGGGGCGTCTGGGTGGCTCAGTGGGTTAAAGCTTCCGCCTTTGGCTCAGGTCATGATCCCAGGGTCCTGGGATCAAACACCCCCCCCCCCTGGCATGGGGCTCTCTGCTTGGCAGGGAGCCTACCTCCCCCCTCTCTCTGGGCCTGCCTCTCTGCCTACTTGTGATTTCTGTCTGTCAAATAAATAAATAAAATCTTTAAAAAAAAAATTGGGATTCAGTATTTTACCTTACTAAGAACTAAACTAGAATGATTTCCTTTATTTCTGTAGAATTTAAAATGGTGGCATTAATATGGAAATTTAGTAAAAGCAGCATCTCCAATCAGAGATGTTTGAAGGGCTGGACCATTTCTATTCTTGCTTTAAAAAAAAAGAGCCTAAATCATATCCAGATTCTTGACCTAACCACCATTTTACAAGAAATTTAAGGAAAAGAGAAATGTTTTAAAGAATGCTGTGGGAATGAAATCAGCAAAATCCAGAGCGTGAGAAATTCTGTAAGACAAATGACTCCTTTTAAAAATATAAAGAGTAAGAAACAAAGAAATTAAAATAGAGGAAAGGGAAAATTTAATCTTGATTTTTATAAACTAACAGTTTAAAAAAATCAAAAGATAGGGCAGTAGCTGGCTCATTGGAACATGTGACTCTTGATCTTGGAGTCTCGTTTCAAACCCTACATTGGGTATAAAGATTACTTAAATAGAAAAAAAGCTTTAAAAAATGAATAAATAAAAAAATTAAATTATAAGCAGAAAAATTTGAACACTGGTATTTGATAATTTAAAGAACTTATTAATTTTCAGGTGTGATATTGTTATTGTGTTTTTCTCTTTTTTTTAGAAGAATCCTTATCTTTTCAAGGTATTTATTAAAGTACTTATGGATGAAAGTACTTAGATTTGCTTTAAAATAATTCACCAGTAAACGGGGTGCGAAGGTAGGAGGGGGCAGAGATGAAACCAGATTGGTCATGTATTTGTAATTACTAAAGTTGCATTATGGGTACAGGCAAGTTCGTTATACTGTTCTCTACTTTTACATGATTGAGGCAAAAAATAAATAAATAAAACAAAGAAATGTGGCATTACAATAAACTACACTGAGGAGATCAGTAAGTTGGAAATTCTAATAATTTAATGGATATTGAGCATTGGCATTAGCTAGAAGGAAATTATTTTCCAAGGAGAATATTACTGTGAACAAGGCTTTAAAGAGAACTGCTCAACTGCTTAAGAAAAAATAACTATTCTCTAATGCTTAAAGCATCATTTATTATATCAGTATGTGGTTAGGCATGGTTATTATTTATTCCTTAAGACAGGACCTGGAAGAACCCTCACTAAACAATATTGTTAGGTTATCTTATATATGCATTGAAAGTAAAGACACACAATTCTATGCTCCAAGTCACATTACAGTTAATCCTTGAACAACAAGGGTTTGAATTATGTGGATCCACTTACATGTAGATTTTTTAATAAATATAATATAGGAGAGTAGTGGGCATATTTTCTTTTCTTTATGATTTTTTTTTACGATTTTATTTATTTATTTGACAGAGAGAGATCACAAGTAGGCAGAGAGGCAGGCAGAGAGAGAGGGGGAAGCAGGCTCCCTGCTGAGCAGAGAGCCTGATGTGGGGCTTGATCCCAGGACCCCGGGATCATGACCTGAGCTGAAGGCAGAGGCTTTAATCCACTGAGCCACCCAGGCGCCCCTCCTTATGATTTTCTTAATAACATTTTCTTTTCTTTAGCTTTACTTTATTCTGAGAATACAGCATATAATACATATAAAATCCAAAACAGGTATTAATTGATTGCTCCAAATTATCTGCAGGGCTTCAGTTCAACAGCAAGTAATTAGTAATTCAGTTTTTGGAGGTAGTCAGAAGTTACACGTGGATGAGAACCACACTTGAATGGAGACAGACTGAATAAAGCAGAGTGACATTCCTAAAGTTGGGTGGGTTTCACATAATTAATTGAAGACCTAAATAAAACAAAAAGTCTGGGTAAGAAGGCAACTCCTCCAGCCTGACTCCAGAGCTGAGACATTGGCCTTTTCCAGCCTTCAGACTCAGACTGAAGTATTGGCTATTCTTGGGTGGTGAGCCTGCCGGCATTTCAAATGAAATTTAATACCATCAGCTTTCCTGGTTCTCAGACCTTTGAATTCTGAATGACTACACATCAGCTCTCCTGGATCTCTGGTTTGCCAACTACAGATCTTGAGACGTCTTGGCTTCCATAATGTCATAAGCCACTTCCTTAAAATAAATCAAATTCTCTCCCCCTTTATCTCTAGGTACATGGACAGATAGATGATAGATCAATAGATAGCTCACCATCCTATTGGTTCTGTTTCTTGAGAATCCAATCTGATTAATATAGTCACACTGTTTATTCATTCATCTGCCTGTCAACATTTGGGTTCCTTCTCCCTCTTGGCTATTGAGAATAGTGCTGCTGTGAACATGATGTGAAAATATTCCAGAAACATCCTTACAGATATACCCAGTGGAATGTTTGGCCAAATGCCTGAGTACCCATGGCCCAATTAACCATCACAGTGTTATATGCATACAATGGAATATATTATCCAGCCTTTAAAAAGAAGGAAAAGATGTTAAATGCTATAATATGGATAAACCTTGAAGACGTTATGTTAAGTGAAATAGGCCAGTCACAAAAAAGTAAGTACTATATGATTCTACTTATAGTATCTCAAGTAGTCAAATTCATAGAAACAGAAAGTAAAATGGTGGTTATCAGGAGATGCAGAGAGGGGTAGAGGGAGAGTTGTTTAATAGGAATAGAGTTTCTGATTTGCAAGATGAAAAAGTTCTGGAGGTACAGTTCACAACAATGTGAATACACTTAACACTACTGAACTGAACACTAAAAAATGGACAAGATGGTAACACTTGGGTTATGGGATTTCAACACAATAAAAAAAACCCTCTGTAAGAAGTTATACATGGGTTTTTGAAATTGGTACCCCCATCCCTCATGCTATTCAACGGTCAACTGTATAAATAATTTATCTATCTGAGTCATATACTATGAGAACCCACTAAATGCCAGACTTGAGCTAGGCTCTAGGGAATATCATGGACTGGAAAACAAGGTCTCTGCTCTCAAGGAGTGAACAGTTTCTTGAGGGGGTCAGATATTGGACAAATCACTATAGATAATTAATTAAGTAGCCAAATATGTACCCGGTGTTGTGAAGAAAAGTCATAGAGGCCAGCGGAAGGACATAACTGGGAACTACCCCACCCTGCAGCCTCAGGCTTCCAGGCAGAAATGCCTCTGTGGCTGAGTAGGAGTTAGCTTTACACAAGGTAGTAAAGCTACTGGGTAGTGTGGGGGTCAGAAGCAGATAAGCAGTAAACTACTTTCTGGACAAACAGAACAGGCCCTGGGAAAAGGCCCCAAAATATAGAGAAAGTCAAACAAGTCCAAGATGGTACAGAGTCTCTAAGGGAGAGACACATAACATAAGATCAGAGAAGGTATGTAGAACTTCAGGCTCAATTAAAGATTTGGTATTTTCTTAAAAGCTATTAAGCTATTAACAGGAATATATTTGCATTTTAGAAAGACCACTCTATGGGTGGACGGAGGATGACAGCACAGGGTAGATTTGGGAGACCATATTCCAAGTACACAGCCAAGAACTGATGGTAGAGTAAAGTAGACATACCAGAGAACTTTCTTTAAAAAAAAAAAAATCAAATAATTCAGAGTATTTACTAATTACTTCAAACAAGCAGGACAGTGCTAACATATGACATGCACACAACTGAGATTTCTTCAGGCTTGATTCTGCTGTATGAATTCTGAGGAGTGTGGGCTAAAAGAGGAAAAAAGAGAGAATGCACATTTCTATGAGGAAATGAGACGCTCAGGCAGAAGTACGACCATCAAAACAGGCATATGCGGGAAGGAGCCTAGGACTGACTGGCGGACCAGATGTGGAGGTAAAAAAGGCACATTAGCTTACTGGTGGGGGGGGCCTGGTGGCGTGGAGGGAGATAAGAATGTCACCTGCCACGATGTAAGCATTTCATGTATAATTTTAAGTGGGATATGTTGGAGGCATGATAATGAGACAGGAAACGGAAGTGGAAAGGAAAAATGAACTGAACAAATAGGACCACAGAAAGAAACGTCCAGCTCAACTTCTGAAATAAAAAATATTTTGCTGATTCACAAAGAGAAATTATAAGCTAAAATACTCTAGAATTAGAGAAATTTTAAATAAAACAGATTCTTTGCTTTTAGAAATATTCTGTGTCTGTTTTTTTATTTTACAAATTGACATTACTGGCACAAAAGTAGATTAGACTTGGATAGTGAATTTTTATGCCCTCACGATGACTTTCAAATTTCAAGCTTTACATCAGACAGAGTTGGAATTCCTGGATTTTTGTCATTAGTACAGAATCAATTACCAACCCCAACACTTCTCCTGCCAGTGAAACTCTAATTGTGATGCTGTACAGGAGCTCCACGAACCAAGAGAATTTCCAGAATCCAGCACTCTGGTCCGGTGCTCAGCTGCTTATTCATATTCTCTACAGATCGATAAGCTAAGGGTTTCCAGGGTCACAAAAAGAAAAAAAATCCTCTTCTTAATGAATGAATGTTCCTTAAAACTAAGCAACACAGAAATAAAGCAAAAATCTTTTTCATCCACCTCAATTAACAGCACTTCTTCCATATACCAAAATCAAATTGCAGGTTTTGAGACCTTAACGAGTACCTTCTCAGTTGAAATCTGTTGGGCTTTAAAAATTTGCAGTTCATTGGGGGACAGTTCATTTCTCCTCATGTTCCATACAACATACCATTTAAATGTCGACACGGTTCCTGAGACCATACTCTACAGACAAGACTGGATGTTGATATTCTAGTGTCCCTTCCTACGCCTGTCTTTGGTATCTCTGGAGCTGGAGAAATAAGCTCAAACCACAGCAGTACAGATCCCCAATCTTGCCCCTACGCCCAGGTCTGGCCCCTGGTAGCTGAAAAAAATAAAAAAGGTCGTATAAAGTGACTTAAGCTGAGTCATACACACAGCTAATTAAAGAACCTCAAGAAAGCACTGGCCTCGGAAATCTACCATCTAATAAAAGGGCCAGTGGTGTCTTATAAGTCCCTGTGAAGCCAGGGGAAACTTCTGGAATACAAGGACTTCAAGGGACAAAAGCCAGTGTCGCTTTTGGGTGGTAGCCTTCTTGAGTACAGTTATCCATTATGCCATCTGTGGGCCAACTGGAGCCAAACTAACCTGGCAGGCCTATTTGGGACTTGTAACAAATAATGTTCTTTGCTAATGACTTAATTAAAACAACCATTTTCAATGAGAAAATTGAGAGCTTTACATGTGAAAACGTTATGCTCCCTTGCTCCTAATAGGGCACCTGTGATAAAATCTAGTTGAACTCTGAGGGTTTGTTCTGTTGATAGTGATGGTTGGTTTGCTCTGTTCCCATTATGCTCTTCTTGCCGTGAACCTAAGTCAGGATCACCACATTTACACTCAACTGTCAATTCATAGGATTATGTTTTTAGCAAAACTACTTTGATATTTTGTTGTTATTTTATCATCAAGCATTCAGGGGCTGGGTCATGCCAACTAACTAGTAAGATTTACTGAGTTGCACTGTCAAGTCAAAGATGTTTTGGAATTGGGGACACAAATGGACAGCTTGTTGGATAGATCCCTGTGGCTCACAAGATTAGGTTTTCTTAGTGAAGTAATAAGTTAACTGATCAGACAATTGAAACTACATGGGAAAAATAAAATCAGATCCAAACTTGATTTGTAGCCAGAACAGATGGAACCACATTCTGCATTCCTTTGCTATTGCTGAACTACTCAGAGCTCACAAGCACAGAATTCTAAGGACCGCAGAGACATTTCATGGAATGGAAAAATCACAATTTCAGACAGGATCCATACATTGTCGATGAGTTTAAAACACATTTTAATTTTCCATACCTGGCTTTGGAAGATAAGGTATCAGGATGTGTTTGAATTATCAAGTGTCTGCTTTTTGAGTGGGGTTCAATTTGGAAGTCTGAAGCCAAGCATATGAACCCTAAGACTCTTTTTTTTTTTTTTAAGATTTTATTTATTCACATTTGACAGAGAGAGAGAGATCACAAGTACACAGAGAGGCAGGCAGAGAGAGGAGGGAAGCAGGCTCCCCGCTGAGCAGAGAGCCCGATGTGGGGCTCGATCCCAGGACCCTGGGATCATGACCTGAGCCGAAGGCAGAGGCTTAACCCACTGAGCCACCCAGGCGCCCCGAACCCTAAGACTCTTAAAACATTCTATCAGTGGGTAGTATTTGAGTTCATCTGGCTCAATAACAATGTATTCATAAAATGAAACCAAATTGGGGAGTACTATTAAGATCATTAACCTATAATTGAGATGTGCCATAATTCTTCTTTTTTTAAGATGTTATTTATTTATTTGAGAGAAGAGAGTGAGTCAGACAGACTGCAGGGGAAGGGGCAGAGGAGAGGGAAAAGCAGGCTTCCCACTGAGCAGGGAGCCCCACACAGGATGATGGAATCATGACCTGAGGAAAGGCAGAGTCACCCAGGTGCCCCTAAGATGTGCCATAATTCTTGAGAATGTCAGTCTGTAAATTACCAATATTTTTATGAATGATTAAAAGTGATCATTGATTAGTTCTAAACTGAAAACATAGTTCTTATATAAGCATAAATTTAAAAATCCTGAATAGGCTGCTTACATTTTATTCTAAAAAAAAAAAAAGCCTAATGTTATAGCTAACAGGCTATATACTTCCTTCTTATCCTCAGTAGAAATCCATATGTATTATAAATATATAGATTTGTGATTATGGGCTGTAATACTGCAAATAAATGGGGACATTTCTACTCTACATTAAGCTTCTTACTAACTGGTGAAATGTATAAAATACCTAGAGAGAGAACATAAACAGTTGTGTATTTTGCAGAACTCATCCAGATTTTGAGACATTACAAAGCAACAAGGATGTAAGAGGGAAAAATCTAAAATACAGCAAAAGAAAAGCTAAACATTTCGTTCTGGTTTGCACATTAAATGTCAGTGCCAACTCAAAAGATACAGTGCTGGGCGCCTGGGTGGCTCAGTGGGTTAAGCCGCTGCCTTCGGCTCAGGTCATGATCTCAGGGTCCTGGCAGGTCCTCAGCAGGGAGCCTGCTTCCCCCCCCCCCCATCTGCCTGCCTCTCTGCCTACTTGTGATCTCTCTCTGTCAAATAAATAAATAAAATCTTTAAAAAAAGATACAGTGCTTTAGGAATGATGAAGGTTTAAATGCCTTACAAATGGGGCAGTAAGTTTACAGGACTCATTACTCTAAGAGAAACCACAGGTTCAAAAATAGAAACAAAAATACAAACATGTATAACCCCACAAGAGTTTAAATAATTCATAAGTCATAAACTCATAACAGTTCTGAGGGCAAGAAAGGGAATTCCAGGGACATCCTAAACCTCTGAAGCTAGCATCACGAAAGGCTAAGATTCCACAAAGAAAACTATCCCTTTTCTAGGGAGGAAGGCAAAAGCTAGAAGGCAATGTCTGCACTGAATGGCATTTCCCCAACACACCCACACAGTCGTTTCCTCACACCCCAGCTAGGTATTGGGTACTATACTATACACTAGGTATTAGCAGAACAAGAAACAAGAAAAACATATCCAGGGGTTTTCAAATGATCTTTTTCTTTTGAAACAAATGTTTTTATAGCAAAACAGAACTACCATATGCATTTCTGTATATTTAGTACCTTCGTCTACCTTCTTTTCCCTGCAGAAAAGTCGTCAGCTGTGTTATTCAGAGCAAAGAAACCACCAGTGGGGAGAACCCACACAGGTGAGTATCAGACGGGGAGTTCTCTCCTCTAACCTTCCAGCTTTTAATATTTGCAACTAGACATAAAACTGGTTCTTAAATAGAACCATAATCTTATTCCTGTTCAAAATGTAGCTTCAATGCTAGCAAATACAAAGCCTTTACTACAGTCAGAGGGACCTGGCTAGGTTCCTACTCTTGAAATGAAGAAAGAGATTAGCCACACTAATTTGTCCAGTACTCTTCCAAAATGCTAAGCATGTTTGTACGAAGTGTGGCAAACATTGAACCTCATGGGTGTGAAATAAGGGGCTTCAGCAGAGAAACCAAGTAATTACAGACTTTTACAAAGAACATGAAGAAAAAAGAGTTCTAGTTTGAGTATTGTAAAAGTCAGTCATGTGGCCTTAGGCAAATCCCTTCACCTTTCATCATTTGTCGTGTAGGGATGACAAAACCCTGCTCTACCTTCCTCATAACACTGTTGTAAAAGTGTTGAAATACAATAAATGCGAAATTATGATGAAGTCCCAGCCAGGGAACTCTATTCATAGGAGTCGTTTTTTAAAGGTATGTAATAAAAGAGGCATATCTTCAGAAGAAAGACAGTTCACAACATATCTTGGAAATGAAATTCTCTTTGAGGTAGTTTACCTGATTTGTCTAGAGTGCATATTCCCAGTGGAAAGCCAAAAGAAATGCAGAGGATCACCAGTTCTAAGAAACCTCTGGAGCTGCATCTGTCTCTCTTTTTTAACAAGGAGCTCGTCAATTTGGCTTCTTCCCATTTCAACTTTTCTTGGCCCCTAACATAACAGGCTTGCTCCTTGTTATTCAGGGATAACAACATTGTCTCTGACAGAAAGGCCTGTCCTGTGATTATTACAAGTCCTTCAATATTCTGATATCATCTGTGATTATACTCGCTCTCTCAAATCTTCTCATAGACGGGGAAGAAATTCGTTTTGACCTAACCTTGTTTAAAAACACCCAAAATGGGGGGTGCCTGGGTGGCTCAGTTTGTTGAGCATCCGATTCTTGATTTCGGCTCAGGTTATGATCTCAGGCTTGTGAAATCAGGCCCCATGTCAAGTTCCGAGCTGAGTGTGGAGCCTGCTTATGATTCTCTCCCTCCGCCCCACCCCACCTCTCTCAAACTCTCTCTCTCATTAAAAAAAAAAAAAAAAAATCCAAAATGGCTCAAAATCCTATGTAGTCAGGCAAGAAAGCACACACCTAACTCTCCAACCACCAGACTCCAGACCTCTAGAGCGGAGTGGGTCAAACAGAAGCAGAATGTCTACGGAGCTACAAGATGAAGCAAAAGTATTGGATGTAATATAGATCTGGACTGGACAGATCTGGAGAGCCTTAAGGCTCTTCCACATCAGGACATCTTTAAAAAAGATCATTTTAGTCCATTGCTACCATGACATAGAGCTGAGGGTGCTCCCCTGCTTTAGTATCTGCCATCACAAATAATGAAAAGATATGCCATTTTAAGTGACATAGTTATTAAAAAGGAAAGTAGTTGTGGGATTAAAGTACTATATACCAAATAAATTTCTATGACAAATTAATTCTCACATTCTCACCCACATCTATTATTTTTCAAATTAAAATGATAATTCTTATAATAGCATGTCAAACTGGTAACAAAAACAATAATATGTGTACCTATTCTGCCCATGAAAATATCTCTCATCTTAAAAATTAGAGCATACATAGTACCAACTTTGAAAGTTTGTGTTTTTTTCTGTACTATAAAAGGGTTTTAATAAAAAACTATTATAAAGGTATAGAGTCAAGGTTTTTGAACTTCACCTAATTAATTTGATAGCTCCCAGCAACTCGGCTGTTGGCAAAGAAGTCATCTTCAGGAAAACCATGTCAAATGGGCGGTCCTTCAGCAGTGCGGCTGCCTGCCCCACATTCCTGATGGTTATGGTGACTTTTGCAATATTTGAAAAGGATTTCTGTGCAATATCTGCCAGGTACTGAACAGTGAGGTCTCCAACTAACAAGAGGTCTATTTTTGCCTGAAAGAGAAGAAAAAAGGCAGAAGTACCACATAATTAACATTTGAGCAGAGAGAAAATGTCATGTACAAGAGGATACAATAAATAAAGGTGATAAAGAACACAACGACTGACTCTACAAGTAGACTGAATGGTCCACTAGAAGCATCTCAGGGACGGGAACTATTAATTTCTTGCCTTCAGTACCTGGGGTCATGAATGGATCTGAAGGTCATGCTATTTTAAAAATACTTTTGCATACAAATGGTATTCTACTATGGCTTTCACACGGGTTTCTTTCTCATCCTAGGAACAACCAATAGGATTCTTAAGGCCCAGTTTCCCAATCACTCATCCTGCTCAAAAATCTGTTTACTAGTGAGAAAAACAAACTGGTGGCTCTCCCAAACCATTTATTTTGATGAAACATGCATTCCAGAAAACACAGTAAGCTCCAAATTCCTAAATTCCAAGAGACATGCATAGTATTTTCTTTAAATGGAATACACATGCTATTCAAAACCCAATATTTTGGGGCCAAAAAAAGCATCTTTCTTTCCTTTTGGGATTATTTTCAAGCATATTCAGTTAGAAAAAAATATAATTTCCATCTTCACATTTTCCTACATTTTATTCTCTACAGTTATTGAACACAATCCACTAAAACTGTCAAAAAAACAAGGATGCTTGAATTAATGCAAACAATCAGGAGACAGTGGGAAATGGCAGGCCACAGACAGGTCCATGTGAGAAAACAGATTTGGGAGCTGACCAGACTTGAAGCCTAAAGAAGTGGGTCCAAGAGTTGGAAACACCTATGAAGAGAAAGGCAGCTTGCCAAAGACACAAATCTGCAAGGCAGGATGCTGGGAAGGCTGTTCCACCATGGGGGTTCCACTCCCCTTCAGCCTGGTTTCCCAGGGGTGGGTGGAAGGAAGATTTGAGGTGCAAGAAACTAGTCAAGTTCAAAGTAAGCAAAACTTTGGCACTTCCCATTTCTATCTGCCTTCTAATTTTCTTCCTTCTTCTGTTAAAAAAGAAAAAAGTGTATCTTCATTTACTCATTTAATCCCCTCCTCAGAAGCAACCACTGTCAACAGTTTGGTCTATATCCTTCCAGATAATTTTATATATACACCTTTTTTCCATGAAGAGGTTATTATATTTTTAAAAGTGAGTTGCTTTTCTCACAGTAGTTCAACAATTCCTCAGGCCTTTTTTTTTTTTTAAATATTTTATTTATTTGACAGACAGAGATCACAAATAGGCAGAGAGGCAGGCAGAGAGAGAGAGAGGAGGAAGCAGGCCCCCTGCTGAGCAGAGAGCCCGATGCGGGACTCGATCCCAGGACCCTGAGATCATGACCTGAGCCAAAGGCAGCGGCTTAATCCACTGAGCCACCCAGGTGCCTTCCTCAGGCCTTTTTAAATGTTATCTTCATATGGATTCTACACATGTTCTCATGTTTGGTCCTAGATATTTCAAAGTTCTGGAGTCATTGTAAAGGGGATAGATTTTCTCACTCTCTGTATTTTCTAATTGATTACTACTAACACAGAGACTACTACTAATTTACAAAGAATTTGCTTCAAGAACTTTATGGTACTCTCTCTTTAGTTCCAATATGTTTTAGTTGATTCTTCTGAATTTTCTAGATATATAATCATATTGCTTTCAAAAATGATATTTTGTGTGGGGTGCCTGGGTGACTCAGGTGATTAATGGTCAGACTCTTGATTTTGGCTCAGGTCATGATCTCAGGGTCATGAGACCGAGTCCCATGATAGGCTCTGAGCTGGGCAAGAAGCCTGCTTGAGATTCCCTCTCTCCTCTCTCTCTGCCCCTCTCTCACCCTCCAATTGTGAGTATGCATGCACACTCTCTCTTTAAAAATAAAATAAAATAAAAATGACACATTTGTCCCTATATCCAGAATTTATGCTTTTATTCATTGATCTTAAACCATTGGCTAGAACATCCAAAACAATGGTGAATAGAAGTGACACTAGGCATTCTTCTCTTGTTTCCGAGTTTAGTGGAAATAATTCAATGTTTTTGCCACTAAATAGGATACAGAAAGTTTCTGGTCCAAACCGTCTACTGAATTAACGAAGTTTCTATTTGGAAGCTAAGAATTTTAAATCAGAAAGAGGTGCTGAAATTTACCAAATGCTTTTTTTGGATCAACATGATTATACTTTTTTCTCCTTTATTCTATATTCTGTTAGGTAGTGAATTACATTAATAGATTTCCTAATGTCATGCCATAATTCCCTTGCTGGGATAAACCTATAACGTGTAGACTAAATTCATTCATAGTATTTTAGATTTTTCCATCTATGTTCCTAAGTAAAACTGGATACAATTTTGTTTTATTGTATTGTCTTATCTGGTTTGGGTATCTCAGGGTCATGCCAGCTTTGAAGAATGAAACAGAAAGTTTCAATATTGTTCTATGGTCTTGAATATTTTATAAAACAGAATTATCTGCTTCTTAAAATTTAGATAAACATGTCTGCAGAATCTGGGCCTGAAGCCATTTACAGAGATGGATTTTAGAGTACATTTTACAATTCCTTAATGACTACCAATAAATTTAGATTTTCTACATTAAGTGAATTATGTTCACATATATATATATTTTAATTCATTTTATTCTTTTTAAATGTATTAGTTTTTAAATGTATATAATATTTATTATATTATTGTTATTCTTGCTTTCTAACTGGAGGATAATATATAATTAAATTTTCTTATCTTCTTTTCCTTGGCAATGCTTTATCAGAGGCTATAACGTGTGGTCCACCCTGAGAGCCACATGTGGCTATTTTTTTTTTTTTTTAAAGATTTTATTTATTTATTTGACAGAGAGAAATCACAAGTAGATGGAGAGGCAGGCAGAGAGAGAGAGAGGGAACCAGGCTCCCCGCTGAGCAGAGAGCCCGACGCGGGACTCGATCCCAGTACCCTGAGATCATGACCTGAGCCGAAGGCAGCGGCTTAACACACTGAGCCACCCAGGCGCCCACACATGTGGCTATTTAAATTTATGTTAACTGAAATTAAAGTTTGAAATTCACTTCAGTTGCATTAGCCTCATTTCAAGTGGTCAATATCCACATATGGCAAGTGGCTGCTGTATCAGACAGCATGATTATAGAACACTGTCATCACTGCCAAAAGTGCTTTTGGATGGCACAGTCCTCCAAGTGGCACTCTGTTGTTCCCCAAAGATTTTGATATATATTGTGTCTACGTTCATTCATTGTTAGTTTGTAATTTCACTTTATACTTCCATTTTAACCTCAGAGTTCCATTAAACACCTACCTGAACTGTTTTCAAATTTCAACAGTACGGTGTTTTTGGTTTTGGTTTTTAATTTTTTTGGCTATTGACTTATATAGTGACTTAAATGAGTGACTTATAGGGACTTAAATGAGTGACTTATATAGTAACTTAAATGAGTGACTTATAGTCACTCATTTCTTATTTCAGTGCATTGTTAATGCAAATGTATCCTACATGACTTCTTCTTAGAATGCATTGGTATTTTCTTTGTGGTGTAATACAGTTTTTGTTAATGTTCCATGGATACTTGAAAATAATGTGTATTTTCTGCTGGGCACATATGTGCTGGGCACGTATTCTCTATTTTTTAGACAGAACTTACTGTTTTGTTTCTTACTTTAGGTCTACTTCAACTTTCAGTTTATAAGATGTGGTAAAATCCTTCCTAATTATAGTTTATGAATTTATAAATTTCTCCAACTACAGACTGTATCTAATTTTTGGTTAGGTATATAGAGATTCATGATAATTATACATATTCACATAAAAACATAATTATAATATTTGATATATATTATATAATAACCTAAATGTTTATATGACATATTTTAAGTCTATAGATCATACATTGATAATTTTATGGGCAGGAAACTATATATTTGAAATATAATTTTTTGTCCTTTTAAATGTTTTTCACTTGAAATTTTTTCTAGTATATATTTTTCATATCTCTTTATTTATTTTTTTTTAAAGATTTTTATTTATTTATTTGATAGAGAGAGATCACAAGTAGGCAGAGAAGCAGGCAGAGAGAGAGGAGGGAAGCAGGCTCCCTGCTGAGCAGAGAGCCCGATGTGGGGCTCGATCCCGGGACCCTGAGATCATGACCTGAGCTGAAGGCAGAGGCTTAAACCACTGAGCCACCCAGGCGCCCCCATATCTCTTTATTTTGACCGTTTCTATATCATTTTAATTTTGTGTGAATTCTGTTAATAGTATGTATCTGAATTTTTAGGTTTCTTTCCATAATCTGTGATTTTAGTTTTAATGTAGGAATTTAATTAATTATATTAATGCATTAACTAATGTACGTTAACTATTATCATATAATATCAATTATAAAATTTTTATAACTTAATGTGAAATGGTCTTATTCCCTTCATTGGTTATTTCATGTTTCCCATCCACAGTAATTATGTTTCTTTTTCCCATGCCTTCTGTTAGGCTGATTGGATTTTCCTTTTTCCCTCTTGCTGTTCCCATAAGACTTCAGGAGTTAAACCCCTTATTTCTGTTACTTAATAGTGGCATGAAGGCTCACAATCCAGTGCTAGTTTTGCCTGGTAAATATTTCCAAGGTCAAAAATCCCTTGCCTCTGAAGCTTGAAGCTATTAGTCCATTTTCTTCTAGCATCCAGTTGTTGATAAAAAGAATGAGCTGCTTTGTTTTCCCGTCTGTGCTTTTCTCTTTATGCTACCAGTTCTGATGGTTTTCTAGGATGTGTCTGAGCATAGGTCTTATTCATCCTACTTGGCACTCAGTGGAACTTTGGCTCTGTAAGTTTCCTTCCATTTCCCAATTCACTCCGTCTTCATCCCTCCTTGGCAATCTCCCACTAGATGTGGGGCATCCACAACTGATTCTTCATGTCTCTGCTTTTCTCAAAGAGAGTCCCTTAACTTCATTTTTTATATCACCAGCTCATTCTTCATTCCTTCCAAAGATTTTCATGACTTCAGTTCATTTAATGTGAATTGCTCACTTCTAAGATTTTTCTTTTTTGGTACTTCCTCATAACTTGCTATTTTTAGGATGTGATACCCTCACCGAGAATGCAAATCAGAATTTCAGAAGTTTTTTCTATTCCCTTAATAACCTGTCTCTGGAATAGTTGTGTCTAGTGTCTGCATTTGTGTCTAGTTCTGTTAATGTCTGGAGATCCTTGGTTATTCAGACATAAGTATGAATCAAGGACGAAGTCATCATGTACAAGTAGTCTCCCCAGTGGCTGCTTCTTTGAAGGGACAACTGTAGGCTTGGTGTGTGTGGGTAAGACAGTGGAAGCAAGGCTGGAGACCAGAGAGCCTGAGGCCAGCTCACTGTCAAAATAATAACGGAAGGCAATACTCTGAAAGCCAAGTACTTTAGTCTATTTCCTTCCCGGGCAGACCTGCCATTCCTTTATTTCTCCCGGCCAATTATAAAGTTCTGGATATTACCAACACTAGGAACCCAGGTCCCACATACAGTTCATTCTCTTCAGGATGAAGTAGGAGTGAGCTGGGAGAGTCTAGGGGCCCACCTCGCCCAGGTGATCTGCATATACCTAATTCATCACCAGGTGAGCCCACTCTGGTCAACTTTCATCAGTTTCCTCTAACATTCAGCCTCGCCTGCCACTAGAATTGTTTTCCCTCTGACTTTCTTCTTTAGAACTTTTAAGCCATGGTTTTGTACTTTTCTTTTAATGGCAATTTGATCACATCTGCTTTCTAAATTTCAAGTTTCCCTGTGGATTTTTTTTTTTTTTTTAATGGTCAGAAAGAAGCTGCTTTAAGCCAAGATTCCATGAAGTGCTGTACATTGCATTTGGTTAAGTCAACCTTGGACCTCTAATTTGGATTACCTGCTGCCTCTCCCTCACCGCCACACCCCCCCCACCTGTCACACACACACACACATTCCCTTTTTCCCCCCATGTTTCCTTGTTGAAGGTATCAGCTCATGGTTAAGTATGTCCTACTCTGGGGTCTGGGTGGGACCAGGAGGTTGATTTGCGTGCTCCATTCACCATCAGGACCCAGTCTCACTCACCTGCCCCACCCTGTTTTAAACAGGTAAGAATTCAAACTCCTTAGCATAGCCTTTCAATAGCTTGGTATCAACCCATGTCACTAGTCTTATTTCCTTCTATTTCCCTCAAATGTCCTATGTTCTAAGAAGGTAGCATAACACTTGGGAATTTCTACAGTACAGAGTATCAGGACCCTTCTAGAATGTTTCCTTTTCATTTAAAAAATATCCTCCATCTCCAATAGCACTTTAGGAGCAATGTGGGACTCAAAGCTACTGCGATGCCTTTGAGCTCAGATTATGAATCTCCACTGTAGCACAGGGCTTCTTCTATACCAATATAGTCTTTTGTGAACCAAATGCCAAGAATTGTAATGGTCATTAACAAGTGATCATGAAAGGAGCGATTATGGTTTTGCTTTTTAATTAATGTGGTTAACTGAAGCAACCTATGAATGTCCAAAACTAAGCTATCTACTACAGACAAGGTGACCATTTATCTTCTAAACTGAGACACTTTTGAGAGGGAAAGAGAGTGCTATTAATAACTGCACTAAAATAGTACATATAAACAAAGGTGTACTGGGCTATTAATAACCTGTAAAACTTTCTACTACCAACATTTATTTTCTCTTTCCTTTAAAACATCCTGCCACTTTGCATCACTTAAATATGGATGTTATCTGTATTCTCTCCCCAGAGAGAATTATTGAGCCCCTGCTGCATGGCAGATGCTGTGTTGCAAATACAAAGTGAACAGACAGACTAGGTCCCTGCCTTCACGGGACTGACATTCTAATCCTTTTTTTTCCTGCTGCTATGTATAGCTTTCAGTCTTCAGAGCACAGGAAGAATCATGTATAAGCCTCAGTTCTACCAAAGCTACTACTGATTCTTTTTCAAGAGCTGGATGCTGTGGGCAGAGGGCAAAGGCTTTCGAGGCACACAGACCAGGTTCTGTTCCAGCTACTTACTAACAGCTTTGAGTAAGACCCTTGTGATCCTCGTCTGAAAGGTGATAATACTTAAATCCAAAGGCTGTTACCCTGTTAGGACCATGTTCTGTATTTGGTAGTTATGGCCATGTTTTCTGAAATAATACCAAGCCTGCACACAGAAAACATCCAGTCAATCGGATGGGGAAGGAAGGAAGTGGAATTAGAGGGGGAACATGTGTCCCCATCAAGTGGTGAAACCGCCCTAAATCAAATGGCTCTTTCATTATGTTGAGCCATGGAGAAGGGGAAACAGGGCCCAAAGAGGAGAAAAGCCTTAAATAACAGAAAACAGCAGCTAACTTGAACCCTTTCCTACCAGTGCAGTCAGTGGCTAATTTCCCCAGAATCTCTCAGCTACTACAGAGAGAAGTCAAGAGCAAGCTCTGAAGAGCAGGCCATGAGGGAGATCAGAGAGGAAAGATCCAGAAAGTGATAAGGCCATACAGCACCACTAACAGGCCGTTTTGCATAAACGTCTACAGTTCTGCGCCATGATGCAAGGCAATTTACAGAGGAGCATGAAATAAAGCAGCTCTGGAAAGAACTTATTTGCTATCCTGCCAAAGGCTTCCTTCCCTGTCCTACAAAACTGGTGCCATAGCACATGTGGAATGTTAACAATCAGACAAATTAGAACACTGCCCTAGTCCACTATCCTAAGGTACCTTAAATTAACTGAATAGCTTCTAATCAACATAAATCTGAATATTCATGCAGTTAAAAATATCTTGTTGGCAGAGTAATATGAACACAGGTGATGAGAAGAATCCACTGATAGGAATAATAAAATGAAAACGAACAAAACTTTCTATGACATTTTGCTTTGGGAAACTGCCTTTTTTAGTACATCCAAGATTTTCACCTGTGAGCATCACAACTTCGACTGATGGTGGGACTTTATTACATGGGAAATTTTTTTCTATTTGAATTGCTTACTGCACTTTTTTTTTTTTTAAACAGAAGCAATGCATATACATCGAGAGATACTGGAAAATTGTTTTTAAAAAGCCTAAAGAGGAAATAAAAAGTATTTTCAATTCCACCTTTCGGAGATAAACACTGCTAACACCTTGGTATAGATCGTTGAGGTGTAGGCAGTTTTAAAATTTCGACACAATCGTCACCTCTGGTCTACATCCACTCAGTTTGATTGCTAAATCACAACATCACGCAGGGCACTCCAGTCTCCACCATGTTTAAAACACTGGATTTCCATTTGCAATCTGCAGCAGGCTAAACCCTTAATTAGTAACAGCAGGTGATGATGTAGTTAAAGCAAATCACTCCTCCATTTTAGTGAGTTGTTATTTATGTCACTCTTATCACCAGGAGCAGAGCTGACAATCAGCAGCAGCTGCATGGGCTGGTGCTCTCACAGGGCAATTGCTGGCCTCTGGTTTCCCCAGGAGTCAAGGGATTTAAACAGCTCTATCTGAAGAAACTGAGCAAGCCTCTCTTCAAATGCAAACAAAAGGTTCGGTTGGGGCTTCAGACCTTCGTTAAGGGTAGGAAGACTCGATCATTTCTGCACAACTGGATAATCAGATATTTTATGCAGAATTTTTTTTTTTTTAAAGATTTTATGTATTTATTTGACAGAGAGAAATCACAAGTAGATGGCGAGGCAGGCAGAGAGAGAGAGGGAAGCAGGCTCCCTGCCCAGCAGAGAGCCCGATGCGGGACTCGATCCCAGGACCCTGAGATCATGACCTGAGCCGAAGGCAGCGGCTTAACCCACTGAGCCACCCAGGCGCCCCAGAATTTTATTTTGTGCAGCTTTGCCTAATCCTGCACCATAAAATACTATTTTTCCTTCGAGTTTAAATTGGTGCGTCCGTTTTGAAAACCGATTAAACTGGTCCACTTCAAAGTGGTCATTTCAGAAAGCTTGTGATTAAGGAATGAGATTTAAGTACACAGAACATTCTAAGGGCAACAAAACTTCAGGCAGCCCAAAAGTTTTGCTTCTCCTATTTCTCTATCCAGAAATAATAATAATAATAATAATAAAGCTAACACCAGATTGCCTTGCTTTCTGAAATGGGCGAGGCTTTATGCTCTCTTTCTGGAGGGCTAATCATCATCAACTAACTTCCTTCCTGCCTTCCTCCCTCCCTCCCTCTCTTTTTCTTTCTTTTATTCTAAACCAGTCATGGTTTTATGCTTCTGCTAAGGGGAAGATAAATCAGATGCTTTCAAAAGAGGCCAGTGGGCTTTTTGAGTTCCCCGGAGGGTGGGAGGATGTGTGAACAGCACAGATGCCTTTTCCCGCCAACGGGCTTTGGTTTCCAGGCACAACTGCCGGTTTGGGTGTAAGCCTGGGGAAGGACATGCAAGGACTTTTTGGACCCAATGCCCGCAGGCGAACTGAAAAAAGCATGCCAAGCTGTGCAGAAACAAGCATGCTCAAAATAAGCTTTCCCGGGTTAAAAACACTTTTCCTATATTCAAAGTAAAACCAAAGTTGTCGTCATTCCCATTCTGGAATACCTACTAAATTCCGCTCCCGGGTAAGCCTCCCGGTGGCTGGCTTGAAAATTGGGAGTTTGGGAAGCGTCAAGCGCCAGAGAGGCATGTCTGTGTAACAAAACCGCTCAGCCGGCCTCCTCTCCGGCCTCCCGCCTCGGGGACCGGCTCAAGCCCCTGGAAGTGGCCCTCCTGGAGTCCTGCTCCTCGGCGTCCCCCAAATGAGAGATGGCTGTGCGGGCCAAGGGGGCCACCGGGCTCAGGGCCCGCGCGCGGCTACAAACAGCGCAGCTGCCTCCCCTTCCTCCTCCTCTTACCTGGCCAGAGATTTGGCCGCGCTCTGGGCGGATAATTGAGGCCGCCATGGCCTGTTTGTTGCCCACGTGCCGGGTCCTGGGGCAGGAGAAACTCGGCCAAGCCTCTGCGTCCTGGCCGCCCGCTCCGCCGCTCTGATGGCTCGTGGTCCGCAGCTGTGGGTGCGTACGCCCCCACCCCCGCCCCCACACCCCACCCCCCTAGCCCCGGCCTGCCTTAAAGTGGCCCTGCTGCCCCGGGCCTGGGCACCTGGGGGAGCTGCAGGCTGCTGGAAGGGGCCCTGCGGGACCTGGGCTGGGGGAGGGGCTGCGGGGGGCTCCCAGGGAGAGGGGTGTCCAGGGTGTCTTGAGGGGTCCTTGGTAGACCCTGTCACTGCGTCACTGGCACGCCGCCCACACTCAGTTCCAGTCCCCGTAATGCAGGGCGGTCACACAGCGCCAGGCTTTAGTAGAATGCCATTCTCGCCCGGAGAAAGCGGAAGCGTTGCCTCGCTCAGGCTGTTCTAAAAATCTTTATAGCTTAGGGGAAATCTTTAAAGTTTTAAATATTAAGGATTAGCAAACTTTTTTGTTGTTGTTCTTTATCCTTGATAAATATATGTAGAGGCTAGAGAAGGCAAGTGCTGTTAGTGCTTTCTTTCCCAGTCACTAAGAAATTAAATTTTTAGAAGCATTTCATTTTGTCCGGTCACTCCACATGGTCCCCATTTTCTCAACTGGGAAAGTTCGACAATCCCAAAAAGCCTTCTGGTAGCTCCTGGTGTGTAACTCAATTTATTCAGCCTTGGCTAGACATTTGATGGGAGTGCCAGGACTTGTAGGGGAATCCTTTCTCTTGCAGGTCTTAACTACTGCTCCCATTGCCAAAAGTTAAAGTTGGGGGGTGGTGCATGAGAATGAGGTAGAGAATGGTATCTGGTGGTTTGTCACTTTGGATTTCCCTAGACTCTGGATTTCACTTGAACATGTTACACAAATGTGCTCTCCTAGAATTACCAGTGCCTGCTGTCTCTGGGCAAGTCTTTGGTTGGTTCCCTGAGCAGGTCGTGCTATGTTCTGAGGGCCTGATATTGACCATGAGAACGTGCAAAAATATTATTGTAGTTTTCTGATTTTGAGGGGGAAGAAAAGGTGTGCAGATGTTTCTGATGGAATCATTCTGCAATATTTTTGGAAGTAAATGTACACATTTTAATAGTTAACGAATTTTGGCTCTTTGTTTTTCCAGTTAATAGGAAACTGAGTATCTGGATAAATATCTGTGAGGCAGTTAGTTTTTTTACCAATATTGGGCAAAAGTGCCCATGCACTGTGTTGGGGACGGGTGTGTGTGTGTGTGTGAACTGAGGCAGCTTTGAGCATTTCCCCCCTGTATGATAATCAAGGCACTGCTCCAGGGGTGGAGATGAGCAAATCTGATCTAATATTGACAAAGACACTGCTGTAATTGACACAGACTCATTGTTATTTTATTTTAAAGATTTTATTTATTTATTTGACAGAGCAAGAAATTGCAAGTAGGCAGAGAGGCAGGCAGAGAGAGAGAGAGAGAAGCAGGCTCCCTGCTGAGCAGACAGCCCGATGTGGGCCTGGGTCCTAGGACCCTGAGATCAATGACCTGAGCTGAAGGCAGAGGTGTAACCTACTGAGCCACCCAGGCAGCCAACTCATTGTTTTTAAACAATGAGGAAGCAATGCCCCCAAGTCTATGTGAGAAGGAATAACCATTCCTTTGTTGGAAAAAGCAAGAAAAAAGAAATCTCTCCAGTATCCAAAATATAAGATTACAAACTTCATAGAATCAACTTAGATATTTTAAAAGTTTCCAATCTCCTAAAATAGAGACAAAGAAGCAGATATCTTCTATAAAACAACTGGGGGTGATTTTGCCCCCCAAGGGATATTTGCCATTTCTTGGTTGTCACAACTGGTATCTAATAGGTAGAGGTCAGGGATGCTACTAAACATCCCACAATACACAGGACAGCCTCCTACAACAGAGAATTATCTGACCCAAATTGTCCTGAGTGCTGAGATTGAGAAACTCCACTATAAACCTTCTAAGTTATAACATAGAATGCAAAGCATTTAATTCTTTGTCACCTTTAACATTGAGTCATACATATATTACTGGGCAGAAAAGTGGGCAGATGGATGCTCTCTGTAGTTACCAAAAATAATACACTAATTATACTCTTGATGGAAAATTGAATATGATGAATTATAAAATAGGACAAGAATAATTCTACACAGAGAAATGTACTTTAAAACCTACACTCAAGGGTACCTGGGTGCCTCAGTCGGTGGAGTGTCTGTCTGACTCTTGGTTTCAGCTCAGGTCATGATCTCAGGGTCGTGAATTCCAGCCTACGTTGGGTTCTGCCCTCAGTGTGGGATCCGCTTGAGATCCTCTTCCTTTCCCTCTGCCTTGCCCCACCATTTGCACTCTCTCTCTCAGATAAAAATAAAACTTGCACTCCAAATTAAGTTGTTTCTTAAAATACAGCTTTCTGGGGTCCCTGGGTGGCTCAGTTGGTTTAGTATTTGACTTTGGCTCAGGTCATAGTCCTGGAGTCCCAGGAACAAGCCCCGAATTGGGCTTCCTGCTCAGTGGGGAGTCTGCTTCCCCCTCTGCCCCTCACCTTGCTCATATTCTCTTGCTCTCTCTCAAATAAATAAATAAAAACTTTTAAATATATAGTTTTCTGGTCATTTAAGATTATTAGCATTCAGAGTATATGCTTTACATTATTTTCCCTTCCAATTATGTATTCTTCACAATAAGCATACAACCCTGAATAGGTTTGTAAGTACTATAGTATAATGTTCTGTTCAAATGAGCTCTTGAAAAGAACCTATGCTTAAAATGTTGGGAATTTTTCCACCCAGCTATTTTATAGGAACTAATATATATAAAGCTATGTCCAGTATTATGCTTACCTGGCTTGTTCTCAGAAACACAGAAATTTAGAACTCCACGAGACCCAAGAGATTACCTAATTGCCCTTCCCTTTCAAAGATGCTGAGGCCCGAACAATGTTCTCATAAGTAGGACTCTTGTAAGTAAGCCAGAGAGGTAACTAATTGCAATCATTTTACTAACAATTTTTTACATTTAATAACGCACCAAATTCTTTTTTTTTTTTTTTTTAAATTTGGTGTCAAAACCTGGGAGATAATACACTTTAGAACACTATGCTTACACTATCTTTGGAATATTAAATCCAGGAGTCTACTCTAACTTGACTAACCATTAAGCTCTATTACAGAATTATAAGCAAGGATATTTTCATAATATTAACTGAGGAAGGTGATTTTACTTCCACATATGCCAACTTCCCCTCCTCTTTTCAAGCAATTCATTATAGAAGAGGCAGAATAATCTTTGAAAATATAAACTGAAATATTAGCTCCCTTTCTCAAAATCATCCCCTCAAAAAAAATCCCAATTCTTTTCCATGTCCAACAAGACTTTATATCATCTGACTCGACCTCTCCAACCGTACGTATCTTCTGCCATTCTTACGACTTTTCAAGGCCTCTAGTCACACTGCCTTCTTTGGAGAGTACCAGGTAAGTGCAAACCAACACTTCGTCCCGGTTCTTTCTTCTGCTTAAATGTTCTTATTTCTTATTTCTTGTTCTGTTTTCCCCTCAGATTGCTCCATTTCATTTATTTTTGTTATGAAGTCACCGCAAGCATTCCCTATCAGAATCTAATCCTTTACTCTATTTTTCATAGCACATGTATTTGTTTTTACTTATCTTTCTCTCCTCTCGTGGACAGAGAATCTGTCTGTACTATCCGCTGCCATCACCTTAGCCTGGCTCATAGCAGGCACTTATTTGAATGCATCAGTAGCTGCCTGGTCTATGTAGACTTGGGTTCGGGTCTTTCTGCCTATGATCTGTCCTCTATTTCACAATGCTACTCATTTTGTAGTGGAAAGAAAAAGACAAGGTTTGGAGGAAAGGAAAAAATATTGTTTGTACCAAAACAACAACGTTGGTATCTCATAGTTGGAAACTAATATAAATTGTGTTGGTTGTGTCACAGAAAAGATGAAAGATATTTTAAACCTGTCCTTTCCATGTTAAAAAATGTGCAAATGTTTATCAAATTATATTTTCATTCCTCACTGTGGCATTAGGGCCCACGTTATCTTGCCCAATTTGGCTTTCTAGATTCAGCTTTTAATCAAGTTGACGAGATTTGTTTCTATTCCCTGAAAATGTCCTGGGATTCCTCCCAACAGTGTCCAGTGTAGGAGCTCCACAATCAGGTTGAGTAATTTCATTCTTTGGAACTTCAGGGTCAGTGGGACAGATCATTTCAAGGCTCAAGACATCCTGAGCTACTTCTAAAGGACAGTATTTTCCAGAAAACCTCTGTGAGCACAGATCACTAATTTGGGAACTCCCCTGGATATTTCCTCTGATCCTTCCCAGCTTCTAATTCATCTTTGCCCTGGTCTTCTTTGATTCTGACCTCAGTCTAAAAACTTTACCTGTCCTGTGATCCCTGTGTCCAAAAGGCTCAGACCTCTCCTGCTTGCCTGCCTCCTTCCTGCCTCTGGCTTAGTTCTCCCAAACTGCAGGTTCAGTTCTGACAACCACCTACCCTAAGCATTCTCCTTTCCCTTGTCTCGGGGTCTCTCCGACACTACCCTCTCTCTTTCTCCTTTTGTGAGCAATCTGGGAAGACAACAGGAAAATTCTCAAAGAATTCTTAATTTCATCTTACACTTCTGTTCAACAATTAGAACTATGTTCTAGTAGAATGTTAAGGCAGAGGTTGTTTTATTAGACTTCATATCCTAATATCGAGAATATAGAGGGTGATCAATAAATACATGTTTTCCCTGATGAATTAGGAACCATTGCCAGCAGACAGCAATAAAGGTCAGAAATTGGCAACTTCCAGTGATGTCCTATAGTCATCTCAATAAGAGGTGACAGTTTTCTCATCATTCAACACATCAATTTGGTTTTTTGTGTTTTTTTTTTTTTTTTTTTTAGATTTTATTTGTCAGAGAGAGAAAGAGAGAGCACACAAACCGGGGAAGCAGCAGGCAGAGGGAGAAGCAGGTTCCCTGCCGAGCAAGGAGCCCAATGCGGGACTTGATCCCAGGACACTGGGATCATGACCTGAGCTGAAGGCAGACGCTTAACTGACTGAGCCACCAGGCATCCCCGCACCAATTTGTTTTCAAAAAATAGGAGTTAGTTTAACTAAATTAAAATGAGGCAAAGGCCTCATTTTAACCACAAGTCTTTGCTAGGAATTGTGGAGCTATACCAAAGTGACACTCTAATGCTGGTTGGGGGACTCTGTCACACAAGGTTCAGAGAGAGGCTGGCCACTGATTAAGTGGGAGGGCATCCTCCCAGGGCAACAACACAGCAGAGCCGTTAGAAGCAGCCCCCACTGGGATTATTGATTAGGGCTCTACTACCTAGCAGATCACGTAGTTACAAAATAACTAGTTTTTCTTTGGTCACAATGACCGCCAACTTGAAGTCAGGAGGAATTTCTGTAACACAAAGAAGTCAGGCAGTCTTAAAGGAGAGAAGTTTCTTGTATGGGAAGGTAGGGGATAAAATGAAGGAGAAAAAAATGTAGTTCACACTTTCCTTGTGAATACTTAGATGTATATGAATGATTCAAAAGTCAGGAGTAATTTTTATTTTTTATTGTGGAAAATTTTGTACATATTCAAGAGTACACATATTACAGATGTCAATATAAAGTATATAAATGTAAATACATATGACCCCACCTAGCAGATACTACCAATAATTTTGAAATCTTTTATGTGTTTCTCCCATTCCCTTTCTCTTTTCTTTCCCCCAAGATCTAAAGATTACTTACTTATTGATTTTTTAAATTTAATTTTCTTTAGCTACTAAAACCTAAATGGATTATGCTCTGAGAGAGAAATAAACCTTTTTGTTATGCCTCTGAAGTCTGGAATTGTTTCTTATAGTCATAATGCAGAATAACTTGGATTTAGGTGCTGCATTAACAAAATACTAAAATAAAGCAAGTGGGGAGGCATTAACTTAGCAGATCTGTTGTGGGAGGTCGGGCAATGTGTAATAGAGGCCTGAACTTCCCTGTTACACAGAGCAGACTGAGTGCTTGCCAAACCTGTAGGTCAAGGAAAAGATGTTCCCGACAACCTACCACTAACGATTTGTGATGTATGTTACTGACTGCCTTTGACAGGGCAGAAGAGAAGATGAACTTAGGATATGACGAGCCAGTTTGCAAGGAGAAAAAGAAATAGGGTCTGAGGGAGAGTCTAGAAATCTGGGGCATCAAAGGGCATTCAAGGGTTGGAAAGGCCAATGCCTTTAGACCCCAAAAAGCAAGAGGTAAGACAGAGAAGGGTTTTGAGCAATGGGAGGCCACTAAAGCAGCCTTGGGCAAAGATCAGATTATGGGTGTTAAATTTACACCCTGACCTATTAGCTGCAAGGTAGCTGCCATTAGGTAGAAAGAGGTATAGGCCAAAGAAACAAATAATGCTCTGAAATGATCATTATTATACATTCAATTGCTAATATTTTGATGGGATTATATTATTCAAGAAACCATAAACTTTGACTAAAAGCTTTTGACTATTTGAACTGTGAAGCCATGTCAGGATACTTATGTTTGTTCCAACAGAAAATGAACTCTAAAAGCTGTGGATCCCCAAAGGTGGGCTACATGCAATAATTCAGGCCCACAAGTGTCTTCCATCTGTGGTTCTACCATCCCCTGGAGTCTTGGCATTTACTTCTCAACCCTAGACATCCACTCATCAAACAAAATTCTCAAGAAGCACAATGAAGAACGATCACCTGGGAGGTTTTTACGGGCCAGTCACAGAAATGACATGTATCATGTATTGTTTAGATTATACTGCCTTAAAGTCAATCACAAGGCCACACCTAGCTGCACACAAAGCTTCACAGATGTTATTTCTAAACATGGCAGCATATACATTACTCACTACCCAATAGTGTTTTTCACAAATAGATCACTAAAAATAAAGTCATGTATGCACCAGGCACTGGTAGACAGTGTGTTTCCCACATGGAAAATGTGGCCTTGTTCTGTCCTACTAGAAAAAAGGTAAGTCTGGTAAGCACATGGCAGTTTTCACCACAGTCTATCAATTTGATCACCAAATATCCTTTTGTTCCTTTCTTCCCAGAATACACTTAGCTCCCCACCAAGAAATACAAGACAAAGCTCTGTCTAATCATTTTATGCAGTGTAAGATTCAGCGGTTAAGGTGAAAAAATTTATTTAGGTGATAACATTAAAAAAAAATGTTATAGGGCACCCAGGTGATTCAGTTGAGTGATCGTCTTCGACTCAGGTCATGATCTCAGGATCCTGGAATTGAGTCTCTGCTGTGGGCTCCCTTGCTCCTCCCTCTCCTGCTCCCCCTGCTTGTGCTGTGTCAAATAAATAAATAAAATCTTTTAAAAAAATTCTTTTAGTGCAATGCCCCCATATTTCCCATTTAACATTACCTCTCAGCAGGTAATCATTGTTAAGTGTTACTCTCAAACTAGGATTCAACCTCAATCCTTGGGTTGTTAGTTGATATTTTGCTGTCATTCTTATATTTCATACACTACAAGTCTTTTTAATTCCTTATGTGGAAGAGTCCTTATAGAACAATTACCTTATTCCAGATCCACCTTTTCATTCCAAATATATACTGAGCATCAAAAATATGCATGTCCCTGGGCTTAGTTCTGATGGAGATACAAAGATGAATATGACATGGCCCTACCCACATCCTGCCCTTCCCTGACTCAAAATCTGCACTAGAAGCAAACTCTTTTGTAACAGAAAAGACATCCAAAACATACAACAAAATAAACCTATTATTTAGGATAGAAGGTGGTTAGAGCCATAAAAGTGGCAGAAGCAAGGAAGTTAAACATAGGAGTTCAGTTATTAAAGAAGTCAACTCTAGTTAGGAAGATCAAAGGATTCTCCATGTCTGTCAGCAGTAAGCGTTACTAACTGACTCTCAACATCCTAGTATGAAATTTTTACCACCTTTGTCTAGCTATCTGGCTATAATAAAGGCTTACCTAAGTTGTAGAAATGACAAGGAGAAGGAAAGGATAGAGATAAAATATTCTCCTTGAAAGCTCCTAAATCCTAGAGTGGTTATTTCATTGACCTCTTCCCACTATTTACTTATTCTTTGTCTCAATTCTTTTAACATTAACTCTAATGCTGTCAGCTGCTTTCAAGACTTTATTTATACACTTGCAAGTCAATATACATTTTCTAAATACCTTATGATGTTCTGTAATTTCTATTGCTTGTTTTTATTACATTACCATATCAGAATTGTTGCAGTAAAAAGGCTTTTACCCGCTCCACGCCCACCCCTGTTCCACACACCCATAAGGGTACATTTGAAATCGATTATTTCTATCTCCATTCAATGAAGTAAAAACCTGATAGCAAGCAAGCTTTTCTACTTTCCCTTCTACTCCACAGGTCTCCATTCCACCTTTACCCCTTTTGCTAGATCACCATTTGGAGCCCAACTCACATTCTTCTGTAGAGTTGTGGACAGTAAATTTGTAGAATAGAAACACATCTTTTGGCATCAGACTAAAGTCCCTTTTCTGTAAGCCTCTTCTACAGATACGTTTGAATAGTTAAAATCAATGATTTTGTATCATTGTGTTAACATTTTAGTATTAAGACGTCCCATGATATTATAAACTCTGTTTTGCAAACATTCATTTAAGTTAAACAGTGTATTAAGTACCCATCATATACCAAGTACTAAGCTAACTGGTGACAAATGATGAATAAAATTGTTCATTTAAGTGCTGGAGATAAAGGACACTGAAGTGCTTGAAGTGCAAGAAATATATGAGGTGAAATAATTTCAATATAATATAGAAAGTGCTGATGGCTACATAATAATCAACCATGTGGATGAATCACAAGTGGATGAATCCACTTATGCATATAATTGTATGTTAAGGAAGTCTCCATTTTTTGGTATTTTAAATGCCAATAAAACGATTGTCTTCCTGTTTTCTATATGTATGATTTTTCATTAGAACAGATTATTAGAAATACAATTATTGAGTCAATGTATGAACATTAAGGCTATTTGAGAATATAATCAAATTGTTTTCCAAAAGAATTATATTAATTTATACCCCCACCAGCAGTATACTAGAATTTTTTAGCTTCAGATGTATTAGCATTGAAATTTATCTTTTTGGAAAACCACTGCTTATTACAGATGAAAAACTGTAACTGTTTTGGGACTACTTTTAACAAATGGCCATTAATAATATTATAGCTGGTTTTGTTAGTTGTGGTTACTGGTAAAGCAATGTTTTTGAAAGTCCATATGTACAGCCTATATGACACAATCATATTTTAGGAAGTGATTTTTTTGTCTAGTTTCCTTATCTGATAAGTAAGCAGGATATCACAAAAGGGATATTTGCAGTCATTGAGTCCAACTTCACCCACTGCAGGAATTTTTTCTATGATATCCCCGACAAAGGGCCTCCTAGCCTTGAACAGTTCCAATAATGATAAACTCACTGTTGGGTGGTTCTTCAGATAATAAGACTTTTCCTGTAACTGAGATAATATCTATGAAAGTCTTTTGATAAAATTAAAAGGATGTTTTGTAAATTCAAAATTTTTCTAATTCATAGATCAAATTATCCTACTTGTTTTTAAAATGGTGCCCAACTATCATGAAATGATCTTCCATTTCAGTAGTATTTTATTATTTTAAAAATACTTTTTCATACTTCAATTATGTTTAGTGATTTTAACAAGAGTTTTAGTATTCTGGTATACTCCGTACTTTTGTTATCTATTTATTTAAAAAATACTTCATTTATTTATTTGAGAGAGAACATCCCTCAATGGGAGAGAGGGGCAGATGGGGAGGGAGAGACATAAGCAGACTTTGTGCTGGGTGTGGAGCCTGAAATAGGGCTAGATCTCAGGACCCTGAAATCATGACCTGAACTGACATCAAGAGTCTGCTACTCAACCAACTGAGCCACCCAGGCATTCCCACTATGCTTTTTAAATATCAAACCCCTAGCATCATTGTTGTCATAATTCTGTTATTATGGTATTTTAAAAAGATCAAAATTATTTATATAACTACTTAATTTATGAAAAAAAGACACATAATATGTGGACTATTTTAAGTCCAGACATGTCCTTATGTGGACATAACAAAAAAGAAACCAAAGAGTGTTATTGATAAGATTGTTAAAAGGATAGTTTTTAGTCCAAAATAAAGAATTTCTTGTCCAGTAGAGTACAAATATCATGGTACTAAAATTGAAATAGATAACTCTGCTTTGGAATGTCTAGCTGCACATGATAAAACAAATGAAGATGATGAAACCAGAAATAATTTCTCTGACACAAAACTACATAGCACTTCATAAATTTAAAAAAATCTAATCTGAATAAAAAAATCAAAAGATGTTTTATAAATATCTCCACAAGATTATCAAGCAAGAAATGAAATTATTCAAAAGATATCAAGGAATATTGAGAAGTAGCCCTTAATCCTCACTATTTTTCTGACTAGTGTAGTATCTGAAAGTTTTTTAGTTGGAAAATCATGCTGAAAATTATGCTCTTCCCCCAACAATAGCACCAAATGATGATGCATCTTAATTTTTAAGATCACATCTTCAGAGGAAGATCAAATAACATTTCATTAAAATTTATCTGCTAATTTATTAAAATATTAGCATATTTAGTATTTGTTTTCTTTAATAACAGCTTTATTGAGGTACAAATCATATAATGTGTACTAACTCATTTAAAGTGCTCAATGTTTTTTCGTATTCTACAGTTGTGCAACCATCACCACAATTAATTTTAAAACATTTTCATCACACCCCAAAAAGAAACCTTGTACACATTAACGGTCATTTCCCATCACTCACCCTTCCCCCAGCCCCCCCGCCTTTGGCAAGTACTACTAACCTACTTTTGTCTGTATGGATTTGCCTATTCTGCACCTTTCATATAAATGGAATTATACAATATATGATCTCTTGTGACTGGCTTCTTTCATTTAGAATAATATTTTCAAGATCCATCCAAGTTGTAGCGTATGTCAGTACTTCATTCTTTCTTATTGCCGAGTAATACCCCATTGTTTGGATATACCACATTTTGCTTATCTATTTATCAGTTGATGGGACATTTGGATTGTTTCTACTTTTTAGTTATCATGAATAATGGTGCTATAAACACTTGTAAACACATTTTTTGTAGACTTAAATTTTCATTACGTAGACCTACCTAGTACGTAGACATAGGTTTTATCTAGGGTATATACCTGGGAGTGGAATTGCTGGGCCATATGGTAAATTTGTTTCAAAGTGGCTGCGTCAGTTTACGTTCCCATGAGCAGTATATAAGGGCTCCAATTTCTCCACATCCTTGCTTTTACTCACCATCATCTGCCTTTTTTATAGCAACATTTGTTTTTATAAATGACACTGATATTTTATGTTAGACATCAAAATTTTGAACTATATTGTTTAATGATATTTTGCTTTATGAATTCTAAACTCTTTTAAAAAACACTGATATTAATACATATTTCAGTATTAAAGTTAAAATCCCAAGCTATCATTTTTGCACTAGTTATTTCAATAAATAATTGCATTTTCTTATAACACTTCACATGATACATTATCTTTAAACCTCAGAACTAGGCAAAACATCTCTTGTATTTTCCTTCTACAAAAAAAAAAAAAGAGAGAGAGAGCTGTATAATTCATTCATTCTTTGTGCTTATTGCTAGAAATCTTAAAAGCTAGAGCTTTTTTTAGTTGGGAATTCTCACAAAACATTAACTGTTATCTGTTATGATCTTTTTTTTTTTAATGATCATTGTTTTTATACCTCTACATTTAGTAAAAGCTAACATAATCCTTTTTAGAAATAGGGTATAAAAAAATAACAAATAAATGCAGTAAGTATCCTTGATCTCCACAGAAATTTATTCCCAATTCTATAAATGATGAAAGTGAGGCAATGAAAAGTAAAAGTGACTTACTCAATCTCAGAAGCTTAGAGGTAGCAAGCTGGTAGACAGACCCCTAACAGTTCTTTATGCTACCCCATCCCTCTGTTTAAGACAGGCCTTTTCTGCCATTGGAAAGTATCCCAGAGTAGCTCCTGCAGAGCTAATGCTTAAACATGACAGATTCCCCATAAAAAGAACTTCATCTAATATTCTGTCCTAGTGATGGCGATAAATTTAAATATTCCAAATCCAATCCCCACAATGGCTTGCTCTGTATGATAGAAATAAATTTATTTTTCAGTGTTGACTCTGTGATGATAATTATGAAAATTTAAGTCATCAGTTTGCTACTAATGCTAAAAGAGATTGTATAAGATTTAAAAATCTATTATTTGTTTAATAATATGGGTTATATTATCTGATCTCTGCAGTTAGCTTAAGGACAGGGGAGATGGGGCACCTGTGTGGCTCAGCTGGTTAAGCATCTACCTTCGGCTCAGGTCATGATCCTGGAGTCCCAGAATCAAGCCCCACATCAGGTTCCCTGCTCAGTAAGGGATCTGCTTCTCCCTTACCCTTCTCTCACTAACTCTCCACCCCCCCCCAAAGAAAAGCAGGGGAGATATTTCCAAACAGTTCCTGTTTGGAATAATTTATAGAAAGTTACTTTGTATTTTCTATATTACTTTATAAAGTCACATAAAGGAATTGTCTACATGAAATTTGTGAATGCTTCCTTAAAGAAAGTGAGTATCTATAAAAGTTATTATAGAAATGCATTTAGTATTCATTACTGTTGATATTGAACAGAAGTTTTAGTTCCAGATATAAGATGAGAATACCATTAGTGGGAAACTAAGGTAGCTGTGAGTTATTTCTAGAAATATAAAGTCCCAATAATTTTACTTATTAAGTTGGGCAAATAGATCATAGGTATATTCCAAACCTAGGTAAAAGTTATAAAACAACCTAAACATATATAGAAAAATGCAATAAACTGCATTAATCCCTTACACAAACCTCTCTCCTCTCCTCAGTATATCTCCACATTGAGACTTAAGTATTGTGAAGGCTTGCAATGTATGGTCTAAAGAATTATGTCATCACTATGAATTAAGAAACATCATAAAATGATTTAAATCACTATGTGCTAAGTAATAGGACCTTGTAATTGATTAAATATTGGTTTTCTAGCAAAGTACAGACCTTAGAGGTTGTATCATTTGCCGCCATCATTTTATAGATGTGGGACATAAAGATGAGAAAATGGAACCTGTCCAAGATCTCCTAAGTTCAAGGCAGGTTGGGAATTATAACCAAGCTGATTACTGACTGAAGGCTATTTCCATAACACCATCATAGTTCAAATCAAAGTTTAAAATCCATCTGATTTGTAGTTTTGTTTAAACCATAAGTTTAAAAGATCTGAACATATGACCTATAACAGCAAAATGTTCTCATGAATTCACATTATTCACATTTCTAGTCAACTAGAAACCAAATATAATACAGCAATGTTACTATCAGCACAGATTATGGATATATTATTAAAAGTAAGTGTAGTAATGCCAACCTTCAGGCTTTCTGGAATATTTTTAAAATCATAAGCAATGCTATTAGATATTTTAAGATCACTTAGAAAATTACTTTCATACAGACAAAGGAATAAACTTCTGGAAAAGGAGCTAAAAAGAAGTTTAATAGCTCTTTCTTATCTATTTCATTCCCTGAAAAATGAGTTAAACATTAACTTCACAAGTTGAATATTACATATGAAAAGAGGAAAGAAATAGAAATCCACCCAGTTCTAGAATTATAGATTGAGTTTTGGAAGATGGTTTGATCTTGTAATCTTTTTTACTGGTCCTCTCTTGGAATTCATTGTCTTTGGTTAACTGGTTTATATCTTCCCCTGAAATAAAACAAGTGTTAATCATTATTTTAAAGTCATCATTGTGTATCACAAAAACATATGCTTATAGTACCATCGTAAACAGCCATATGTTATACCATAATATCTCATTACAGATAGAGAGGAAACCAACTCAAGGGCAGATAATCCAAAAGCCAGGAAGGAGTCCATGAGGTGTCCTAATGTAGAAAGCTCTGACCAAAAAGGGATAAGAGGGGCCATTCTGATATTGCCTCTGGAAATATGAATTAAAGCTAAGAAAATAGAAGCCATTAAGTAGGGCAGGGAGAATAAAGAAATAAGATTCATGAGTAACCCAAAGGTATGTTACCTAAAATTATAATAAAATTGAAACTAAGACATACCAAGGTTTGTGATATTAAAAAGAGTGAAGATGGCAGTTGATAATGAGAAGAAAAGTGAAGTAGAAGACTGAACTAGTTGAAATAATAACAGCAACAGTTTTAAAGCACATAAGTTATATCAGGAACTATTCTTTTTTTTTAAAAAAGATTTTATTTATTTATTTGACAGAGAGAGATCACAAGTAGATGGAGAGGCAGGTAGAGAGAGAGAGAGAGAGGGAGGGAAGCAGGCTCCCTGCTGAGCAGAGAGCCTGATGTGGGACTGGATCCCAGGACCCTGAGATCATGACCTGAGCCCAAGGCAGCGGCTTAACCCACTGAGCCATCCAGGCGCCCCTTTATCAGGAACTATTCTAAATTCTAATTATTAATTGATTCATATCAACCTCACAAAATCCCTATGATGTATGTTTGATTATTAGCCCTGTTAGATAGGTGAGAAAACAAGGTTATATAGTTTGTAAGCGGATCTAGAATTTGAATCCAGAAAGGCTGAGTTCAATGTCTATACCTTTAACTACTTTTCTGTATGGCAGACAACTAAAGTGAAGAACTATGAAGTTCTGCTCAGACTTTTAAAGATTTCTTGACCTCTAGTTTTAATACCTGTGGGCCCAGTTATATTGGAATTCCTGTTCTTGGATTTCCATGGGGCCATCTTTCCTTTATTCATTTACATATCTTTATAAAGCCAACTTTCCCACCCTCTTACTTAAGAGTAGAGTCAGCTTCAATTCCCTGCAAGGTGCTTTTCAAAAATGTTTTATTCAGGGAGTGATGTCAGGAAAAATGACAGAATGACTTTAGAAAATTCGTTCCTGGGCGCCTGGGTGGCTCAGTGGGTTAAGCCGCTGCCTTCGGCTCAGGTCATGATCTCAGGGTCCTGGGATCGAGGCCCGCATCGGGCTCTCTGTTCAGCAGGGAGCCTGCTTCCTCCTCTCTCTACCTGCCTCTCTGCCTGCTTGTGCAAAAAAAAAAAAAAGAAAGAAAGAAAGAAAATTCGTTCCTCCATAAAAGCAATGGGAAAATTGGCAAAAATGGTGAGAAGCAACTTTTTCAGAGCTCTGGAAATTAACCAAGGACTTGAAGCAATACGAGAGAACTCATTAAACACACTATTTACCACATTCAACACACACACACAGAGCTGAAACTCAGCAAAAACACTGAACTTTGTAGCATTTTAACTTGCCCTAGACCCCTTTCCCCAGCTTTGTGGTATCCCTATGAAAAAATTGAAAAACTGACCCAAATATTCGTATGGAAATTAAAGGGACTCTGGACAACCAAAACAATCTTTTTTTTTTAAAAGATTTTATTTATTTATTTGACACAGAGAGACACAGCAAGAGAGAGAGAACATAGCAGAGAAGTAGAAGAGGGAGAAGCAGGCTTCCCACCAGGCAGGGAGCCCGATGTGGGGCTCAATCCCAGGACCCTGGGATCATGAACTGAGCTGAAGGCAGATGCTCAACGACCAAGCCACCCAGGTGCCCACCAAAACAATCTTGAAAAAGAATTAAATTGGAGGAATTACAATCATTTATCTCAAAACTTACCGAAAACTGAGTCATGACCCAGCATGTAGGATTTATAGATCAATGGATTAGAACTTAGAGTCTAGAAATAAACTCATATGTTTATGGTTGATTTTTTAAAAGGGTGCACGACAATCAAATAGGGAAGAATAGTCTTTAAAACAGAGGTGAAAAGAAGGGCCATATGTACCCCAGTGCTTATAGCAGCAATGTCCACAATAGCCAAATTGTGGAAAGAGCCAAGATGTCCTTCAATAGATGAATGGATAAAGAAGATATGGTCAGTATGTACAATGGAATATTACTCAGCCACCAGAAATGATGAATACCCAACTTTTGCATCAACATGGATGGGACTGGAGGAGATTATGCTGAGTGAAATAAGTCAAGCAGAGAAAGTCAATTATCATATGGTTTCACTTACTTGTGGAGCATAAGGGGTAACAGGGAGGACATTAGGAGGAGAGGAAAAGTCAATTGGGGGAATAGGAGGGAGAGCTGAACCATGAGAGACTGTGGACTCCGAGAAACAAACTTAGGGTTTTAGAGGGGATGGAGTGGGGGGATGAGTAAGCCTGGTGGTAGGTATTAGAAGGACACGTATTGCATGGAGCAATGAATCTTGGAACACTGCATCAAAAACTAATGATGTATTTTATGGTGATAAAAACAACACAATAAAAAATTTTTTTCAATAAAAATAAAATAAATGGTGCAGGACCATGGGATAGACATGTGCAAAAGACTGAAACTGGATGCCAGTCTCACACTATATATAAAAATTGACTCAAAAATGAATCAAAAAGGACTTAAATTATAAAACTCTAAGAAGAAAACATATGTATAAATCTTTGTGCTCTTGGATTAGGCAAAAATTTCTTAGATATGATATCTAAAACACAAGTAACCAAGAAAAAAAAAATCCTAGGAAGCCAAGGTCAATTGGCTTCCACCCAAATCAAAACTTTTGTGCTTCAAAGGACATCATTGACAAAGAAAAAATAACAACAAAGAATGTAAGAAAATATTTGCAAAACATGTATCTGATAAGGTCTAGTAACCAGAATATATAAAGCACTTTTATAACACAAGAAGACAATAACTCAATTTAAAAATCAGCAAATGGGGGCAAGTAGATGGCTCAGTAGGCTAAGTGTGTGCCTTTATCTCAGGTCAGGATCAAGCCCTGCGTTGGGTTCCCTGCTTAGCAGGGAGCCTGCTTTTCCCTCCCCCTCTGCCACTCCCCCTGCTTGTACTCTTTCATATGCTCTCTCTCTCAAATAATTAAATAAATAAAATCTTTTTAAAAATGGGCAAAAGACTTAAATACACATTTCTCCAAAGAAGATATACAATTGGCAAGGAAGGACACAAAAAGATGCTTAACATCATTAGTCTTTGGGGAAATACAAATCAAAACTATAATAAGAGTACAAATCAAAACTACAATTCACAAGTACTGGAATGGCTAAAAAAAAAAAAAGGACAACAACAAATGTTGATAAATATGTGGAGAAATTGGAACCTTCATACATTGCTAGTGGGAAAATAAAATGGTGCAGTTGCTCTGGAAAATAGTTTGGCAGTTCCTTAAAAAGATAAAACAGCTATCAATTGACTCAGCAATTCCATTCTAAGGCATATATCCAACAGAATTAAAAACATATATGCACAAAACCTCATGTAAGAATGTTCATAGCAGCATTATTCAGAATAGTCAAAAGGTAGAAACAACCCAAACGTCCATCAACTGATTAATGGACAAACAAAATGTGACAGATCTAAGAACTGAAATATTATTCAGCCACAAAAAGTAATAAAGTACTGATATATGCTCCTACATGAATGAACATTGAAAAATTATGCTAAGTGACAAAGTCAGGAACATAAGAACACATACTGTTTGCTTCCATTTATATGAAATAACAAGAAGAAATAAATCTATAGAGACAGAAAGTAGATTAGTGATTGCCAGAGGCTGGGGTGAGGGAGGAATGGAGAGTGATGCTAATGGGTAAAAGAGTTTTGGAGGGAGATGAAAATGTCCTTTTAAGCACATAGTGGTAATAGCCATGCAACATTGTGTATATAGCAAAAAAGCACGAGTTTCACTTTAAAAGGGTAAATAAGAACATGTAGAAGAATAAAACTGGACCACTTTCTTACACCATACACAAAAATAAATTAAAAATGGAATGAAAGACCTAAACGTGAGACAGGAATCCATCAAAATCCTAGAGGAGAACACAGACAGCAATCTTTTTTACCTCAGCCATAGTAGCTTCTGCCAGACGAATCTCCACAGACAAGGGAAACAAAAACAAAAATGAATTATTAGGACTTCATCAAGATAAAAAGCTCTGGGCGCCTGGGTGGCTCAGTGGGTTAAGCCTCTGCCTTCGGCTCAGGTCATGATCCCAGGGTCCTGGGATGGAGCCCTGCATTGGGCTCTCTGCTCAGCAGGGAGCCTGCTTCCTCCTTTCTCTCTCTCTGCCTGCCTCTCTGCCTACTTGTGACCTCTCTCTGTCAAATAAATAAATAAAATCTTAAAAAAAAGATAAAAATCTTCTGCACAGCAAAGGAAACAATCCACAATACTAAAAGGCAACCTGTAGAATGGAAGAAGACACTTAAAAATGACAGATTGGATAAAGAGCTAGTATCCAAAATCTATAAAGAACTTATCAAACTCAACACCTGAAAAACAAATCATACAGTTAAGAAATGGGTGTAAGACAGGAATAGACATTTCTCCAAAGAAGACATACAAATGGCTAACAGACACATAAAAAAAAAAAATGCTCAACATCATTGATCATTAGGGAAATACAAATCAAAAACATGAGATACCACCTCACACTAGTCAGAATGGCTAAAATTATCAACTCAGGAAACAACAGACATCAGTGAGAGTACAGCTAAAAGGGAACGCTTTTGGATTGTGGAGGGAATGCAAACAGGTGCAGCCACTCTAGAAAGCAGTATGGAGGTTCCTTAAAAAGTTAAAAATACAACTACCCTTCAACGCAGCAATTGTACTATTAGGTATTTATCTAAAGGATACAAAAATAGTGATTCAAAGCACTACAAGCACTTCAATATTTATAGCAGCACTAGCCACAATAGCCAAAACATGGAAAGAGCCCAAATGTTCATCAACTTATCAATGGGTAAAGAAGATGTGATATATGTATATACACAATAGAGTATTACTTAGCCATTAAAAAGAATTAAATCTTACCATTTGCAATGACGTGGATGGAACTAGAGAATAGTATACTGAGCCAAATAAGTCAGTCTGAGAAAGAAATATACCATATGATTTCACTCATATGGTGAATTTAGGAAATAAAACAGATAAACATAGGGAGGGGAAGGGAAGGAAAAGTAAAATAAAGACAGACAGGAAGGCAAACCATAAGAGACTCTTATTTTTTTTTTTAAAGATTTTATTTTATTTATTTGTCATAGAGAGAGAAGCGAGAGCAAACACAGGCAGACAGAGTGGCAGGCAGAGGCAGAGGGAGAAGCAGGCTCCCCGCCAAGCAAGGAGCCCAACGTGGGACTCGATCCCAAGACTCTGGGATCACGACCTGAGCCGAAGGCAGCCACTTAACCAACTGAGCCACCCAGGTGTCCCCATAAGAGACTCTTAACTGCAGGAACAAAATGAAGGTTGCTGGAGGGGAGGTGTGTAGGAGGATAGGGTAATTGGGTAATGGGCATTAAGGAGGGCACTTGATGTAATGAGCACTGGATATTATACAGAACTGATGAATCACTAAATTCTACCCCTGAAACTAATAGCACACTATATGTGAACTAATCTGAATTTAAATAAAATCTTGAAAGAAAAAAAAGGGTAAATTTTGGGTTATGTCGATTATAACTCAATATAAATATTTTTAAATGTATTTTGGGAACAAACCATTTCCTGTGCAAAGAGTTTCCTTAATCAAATAACAATGTTTTAGAATAATTTCATCTTCTGGTGTAATACAGAATTAACCACAAGCATTCAATTATATCCTATTCAATTAAAAGCTCATTCTAGATATTTATTGTTTACTATACTAAATGCTTTTATATTATGTTAAGGGTATTTTAAATAGTTTCCTTAATATCAATCAGTTCTATAAGATCTAACTGACATGATTATGCCACTAATCATCAAAGTGAGGTACATAACTCTAAAAATGTTTAATTTCCTAGACCTCTTTTAGAACACTGTTTTTCAAACTGCAGAATGCAACTCAATAGTAGATTGATTTAGTGAATTATAACAGCAGTATAAAAAAATAGGACAAAATAGAAAATACCAGCATGCATCACACATAATAAGGCTAAGTACTATTTCATAATATTTTTCAGTTATATATGAAAATATATATGGGTATCCTGAGTCACAATATGCAATCAGTCACGGTCAACAACATTTGGAAACAATTTTCCATTCCTGGAAATGGAACCATTTCCATTCCATTCCATTCCATTCATGTATGTAGTTTTTGCAAACATGATAGTAGCTAAGACCCTTGCAAGATTATGCTAGCTTAACAGTGTTGTAGCTTTGTCACTTGCAGTTTCAAATTATTGTCATATGTTTTATCTCTTCCCACAAATAAATTCTTTGTTACTTTATTAATTCTTTATACTCAACAAAATACTATACATTGTAGAGGAATAATAATAGCTGATATTTACTGAACTAGGGATTTTTCAATGATCTCTAATTCTCATATTAACCATTTTTTAAAATATTTTATTTACTTATTTGACAGAGAGAGTGAGATCACAAGTAGGCAGGGAGGCAGGCAGAGAGAGAGGTGGGGAAGCAGGCTTCCTGCTGAGCAGAGAGCCCCACGTGGGGCTCTATCCCAGGACCCTGAGATCATGACCCGAGCAGAAGGCAGAGACTTAACCCACTGCGCCACCCAGGCACCCCTCATATTAACCATTTAATTTGGATTTTGTCATCCCCATTTTATAGGTGAGTAAACTGAATTTGGTTACTTACATAAAGCCACATTAAATAATGCCTGACAGAGGCAAAAATTGATTCATCTGTCTGCTCCAAACACAGTGTAAATTTTCATTTACCACCTTACTTTTACCACACTCACTATTTTTAAAAATATCAGACTGCATTACCTACACAAATATTTACACTTGTATTTTGACTTGAGGTATTCTATAGTCATTCTAGTAGATGAACTTTTTCTATTTTATTGAATATTTATGCTTTTTTCTTTTTAAATTTTTATTTTTTTTCTTTTTTTAAAATTTTTTAAGTAAACTCTACACCCAATGTGGGGTTTGAACTCATAACCCCAAGATCAAGTGTTGCATGCTTTACCAGTGAGCCAGGCAGGCACCTCTTGATTTCTGTCCTTTTTTTTTTTTTAAAATATTTCATTTATTTATTTGAGAGAGAGAGAGAGAGCATGCATGAGTTGGGGGAGGAGAAGAGACAGAGGGAGAAGCAGAATCCATAGTACTATATGTAATAGATAATATTCAGTATCCCTCTTTGAAAGATTTCTTTTAATAGTATATCACAGTTAAATTGACATTTTCTTTCCTTCCTTCCTCCCTTCTTCCTTCCCACCTTCCATCCTTCTTTCAAGAGAAGGAAAAAGAGAATAAAGAGGGTGTGCACGGGTGGAGTGGGGGTAAGGGCAGAGAGAGGGGGAGAGAGAATTTTAAGCAGGCTCCGTGCCCAGTGCATAGTCCAATGCGATCTCATGCACCTGAGATCATGATCTGAGCTGAAATCAAGAGTCGGACACTCAACCAACTGAGCCACCCATTATGGGTATTTTCTAATGCTCTCATTTATTCTGAGCATTAGGAAAACTCCAAAAGTCAGTATTTAACATTAGCATATGTAAGAATATCAACCAAAGGAAACCTTAAAAGCTACTAAAAATTAATTTCTAAAGCACCACTTTAAGTATAACACATAATAGAACAAAATAGATATGTAAGTGCCATGAATTATAATAATGCAAATACTCATATAACCACCATCAAGGTCAACAGAACAGAACATTGCCATCACACTGGAAGACCTTGTGCTCCTCCCAATTATCATTCCCCTTCTCCTTCCCATTGGTAACCACTGTCCTGTCTTCTGACACCACAGTTTAGTTGTGCCTGTCTTTGAACATCATATAAATAGAATCATATTATATGTATTCTTTTATTTCTGGCCTCTCTTTCTCAAAACTGTAATAATTATCCATGACGTTGTGTGAGCTGTAATTTATTTTTATTGCTGTTATTATTCATATATATATATAAAATATATTCATGTTTCTATTCATAAATATATGAATATTTGTTTTTATATAAGAATAATATATATTATGAATACATATCTCTTAAAAATTTTATCTGATCTACTACTGATAAATATTTGAGTTCAGTTTATGCTGTTATGAATAAAGCTGTTATGAACATTCTTGCACAGGTTTTTTTGGTGTAATATATGTACCATTCTGTTAGGTGTACAACTAAGAGTGTAATTGTTGGGTTATAGAGTAGGTGTATGATCAGCTAAGTGTAGAAAGTAATAGTAAACACTATTCCAAAATGGTTGCATAAATTCACACTTCATATCTCTGACTACACTTGGAATCACCAACCTTTAAAATCTGTAGTGGCCTCTCATAATTTTAACTCACATTCCACTGAACAAGTAATGGTGTTGAGTCCATTGGCCATTAGGATATGCTCCCCTGTGAGGTTCTTAACACTAAAACTTGGTTTAAAGACTAAAACTTGAATCAAAAAGTATACTAAATTCCAAAGTTGAGGCAATAACTCAGAACAAAAATATTTTAAAGTAGTACCAATTACATATACCTAATTTAGAAGATTATAGGTATATAGAAATGTTTCTATCATTTGAGTTATTTGGTTTATTAATATTTCCAGAAAGTGAAGAATTTTTTTCCTATTTGTATGACCATTTATTCACTCGTACATTCATTAAAAAATTGGTAAACATTTATTTATGCCAGGCACTGTACTCAAAATTAGGCTCTACCAAAGATGGAAGAGACTTATATGAGATGGAGCATGTGCATTGCCAGAGGGCACAGACAAGCTTATTGAGCAGGTATCTCAGACCATGTCATCCACCTCAAATTCACAAGCACCTGCAGCTCAGTTCAGACCTATGGTGTGGAGGGCCCGAAAGAGAAACTGATCATCAGGATGATATAGTGAGGCTCAAGGAGGAATGGGTTTGATATCCAGGTCATCTACTTGAGTGTCTTTTAGTACCACCTTGTCCAATTTGACAGTAAAGTGGATGAGAAACATTTATACATGGCCTGGGAAGAATGTTACAAACATGGTTCCAATTCTCACAATAGGTCACCCCATCAGAAGAAGAGAAAATCCAGACTTCGTTTACTGATAAATCAGCTTGATACACGAGACTGTAGTCTACGGCCATACCACCCTGAATGCGCCCGATCTCGTCTGATCTCGGAAGCTAAGCAGGGTCGGGCCTGGTTAGTACTTGGATGGGATACACGAGACTGTAGCCCTATTCTCTCTGCCGAAATCTATTTCTTTCCTTTCCCCTCAAGGTACTCATTCTAAGAATGCTCACAAGTAAACTTCCTACGTGCTGATTTCCATTTCAGAGTCTACTCCCTGAGAGATCCAACCTACAATAGTATCAGTGGAAAACTGAACTGCCCTAATAGACTTATAGTCTAGTGATATAGATGTGTATAGAATGTGTATATAGATGAATAGAACGAGTTTTATTTGTATTTTCAAAATATTTCTCTATCATTTAAGCAAATTTGAATAAAAGAAGTATTAGCTTTATAAAAGACAATTGGAAGATAAATGTAAAAATAAAAAAATATGAATTAAAAGATAAATGGTAAAAATAAAAAATATATATGTAGGGGATCATGCAGAAAGAGTTGTAGCAGGTCTGAAACCTCTCTCCTTAGAAAGGCCTTCTTGCCAGGTTGGCCCTTGGCTGGTGTCTGGGAACTTAGTGGTAAAAAGTTCCCTACACTGATAGAAAACTCTCCTTAAATGAAAAAGAATGGCTTACTGTACTTAAACTGTACAAACAATGTGGTTTCTGTGAACATGCTTTCCTTCTGGAAGTCTGGAATTTGTTATGTGCTAAGTAAGCAGAGGGTACCTACACAACTGGACCCAGGAAAAAATATGGGCACTAAGTATCTAATGAATTTCCTCAGAAGATAAAATTTCATGTGTTGTCCCATATGTTCCCTGACCTACAGCTGGAGGAACGAAGTGTGTCCTCTGTGACCACACTACAGGCTTCTAGAAGCTTGTACCTAGTTTCCTCCAAACTTCCCCATACACCTTTTTCCTCTGATGAGTTTTCTTTGTATCCTTTGGCTGCAATACATTAGCTGTATGCACAAATATATGCTGAGTCTTGTGAGTTGTTCTAGCAAATCACTGAATACGGGACTGGTCTTGAGGCTCCCCAGCACAGAGGTATAATATTTTTTCACAGGGAAGTCATTTTCCAGAATTTAATGCTTTAACTACATTATATTTCTATGGATATAAATGTATAGGATAATAAGTTATAACTTATAATATTTATGACTACTCAAGGAAGAATACACTTTTATCCATCTAGCCACATATTGGACAAAATGTTCCTATCCCATGAATCTCTACCAAAAACACTTGCTATATTGCATATATCTTGAATGCCTGTATTTCAAAAGAATTCTGATTGATAGCTAGTTTATATCCTGGTTTACATTTTTGGTATTGTTAAGTTATATATGAATATATTCCCCTACATAGAAAGGTTATATAAGACAAGAATTGCCTGACAAATTATTCTATACTTAGTACAGAACAGGAAAAATTATGTGTAGACATAACCTCCTAAACTCATAAAACATTCCTCTCTTCTTTATTTATCCTAAATTATTTTTGTTTGCATTGGAAAACACAGTTTAAACTGCACTGTTTTCTTACACTAATTTCATTGTCAATATTTTGTCAGTAAAGAAGTTAAGGCTGGTAGTTTAATTGTATTTATGTTGTTCCTGGTATAGATTTAGGCTCCTCTTGGGTAGGGTATTGTTTTACCCTAGAAAATAAGAACTTATCATGTTGGAAGACAAAACATATTCTTGGGATCTACAAAAATGTATATAAGTAGTGAGTAGAGAGCACAAATTTCTTTAGGTACTTTTACCATCTGTTTGTCATTTTATATCATTGCTATAAAATCTAGAAGTTCAACTTCCAAAATATAATGGACACCTGTTTTGTCAGTATCATTCACATGCAAATATAATTAATTAGAAAGGAAAGATATAGTTAGGCTTACATTTTCACTAGATTCTCTTTCATTCTAGGCAGTTGATCCATCTGTTTCCTTTTAAAAACTTGGTATGAGTCAGAGACCTGAAATACAAACATTTGAGAATTTGTCCTCTTATTTCATGACTGATTTTGGAGATAAGAAGAATAGTCCATTCTCAACTAACTCTTTTATAACCAGGCCCTTAAGTGGTATACATAAGAGAAGCTAAAGAATAATTGGAAATTCTGGCTTTCTCCAATATTTTTTTTTTAAGATTTTATTTATTTATTTGACAGAGCGAGAGAGAGAGATCACAAGTAGGCAGAGAGACAGGCAGAGAGAAAGGGGGAAGCAGGCTCCCCGCCGAGCAGAGAGCCTGATGCGGGGCTCGATCCCAGGACCCTGAGATCATGACCTGAGCTGAAAGCAGAGGCTCAACCCCCCGAGCCACCCAGGCACGCCTGGCTTTCTCCAGTATTAAAAGGTTTCTAAAGATTATGTAAACTCCTTCATCTCAACCCCACATTCCATGTGATTTTTTAAAATAAATATAGAGGAAATTTTGACAATCATATCATCTTTGTGGCATAAAGACCATTAAAAGTTTTTGTAATAGATACTGAATATAAATAATACATATGTTCTCTCATTAAGAAAGACATAACAATAGAAGCTGTATGTATCTTGAAATGGAAAAACAAGATCGTATTTTCATTCTTGTCTGTTTTGAGATACTTCTGTGATACAAAAGTGGAGACTTCCTATAAGTGGTGTAAATAAAATTTCCAGTACAGGAAGAGTTGAGGCTGGTGACCTTAGAGACGGCAGTTGAAGACATGAGTAAATGAGATCACTCGGTAAGAACACACAGAGAAGTAAGAGAGTTGAGGACATAAACTTGAGAAAGCAACTTTTAAGGGGCAGGAGAATTACTAAAGGCCATCCTTTAAAGAATAGGAAAACCCAGGAAAAAAATACTTCATGGAAGTCAAGAGGTGGGTGATATTCAAAAAAGTGAACATGGTTAGCAATATGAAATTCCTAAGAGAGGTCTACACTGCCAGGAGGCTTGAAAAGGAGTCATTATGTTTGGCTATTAAAAAGTAAACTGTGCCAGAGCCCAGTGCTGGGGGTCAGAAAGTTGAAAGAGGTCAAAGATTAAAAGCAAGGCAGTGAGTATATCCACCCTTGCATGAAGTTTGACTGAGAAAAGGAAAGCTGAGGTAGTAGTTTTCTTAAGAGGGGGTAAAATAAAAGTTGGTTTCTGTTTTATTTTGGTGGAAGGGATGAGCGTCTTTGTGAAGACATTAGAGCATCTTTGCTAAGTGGGACAATTTGGTGCACACTGGACCAGAAGATGAAATTCATTCATTTATTCACTCAGCAAACACTAGTGAGCATCCACTAGGTTCCACTTCTAGTTTAGCACCAGGGCACAAAGATAAGTCATAGTTCTTACAATCTATTGGAGCATGATAAATAGATTGTACAATTCACTGTTTTGGCAGAGGTTTGCACAGGTGCTTTGTAAGCATAAAGCAGATGCTAGTTCAAGCCATCAGAGGCCTGGAAGAGTAGCCAATTAAGAGTTAAGGAAAGGATATTCGAGGCAGAAAAAGCAGGAAGGGCCTACAAGAATAAGACAGCATGGCATATGCAGGGACCACATATGTCATTGGTCTGGGGGCAGTACAGGGTGTGAGTATGGACACAACTGGAAAGGCAGGCACTGGGTGTTGGAAAGGACCTTGTAGACTGCACTGAACTTTGTTGAAATCCCCTGGACAATGCAAAGTCACTGAAGGCTTTAAATAGGGAACATCACTGGGGTGCCTGGGGTGCTCAGTCAGTTAAGTGTCCAACTCTTGATTTTGGCTCAGGTCATGATCTCAGGGTCCCTGGGATCCAGCCCCAAGTCAGCTCCATGCTCAGTGGGAAGTCTGCTTGGGAATTCTCTCTCTCTCTCTCTCTACCCCTCTCTCCCTCAAATAAATACATAAACCTTCCAAAAAAAAAAATAAGGAACAACATCATATCTATATTTCAGAATGATTTCTCAGGCAGCAGAGGGAAAAAAAATGAGTATGGTGAGGGCAAGATTTTAATAGCTATGCTGTTAAGATTATATTTAAAGTCTAGATTTAAATCCGGGGAGCTCTAGTGTTCCTGGGTGGCTCAGTCAGTTAAGCGTCTGCCTTCAGCTTGGATCATGTTCCTAGAGTCCCTGAATCGGGCCCCCCATCTGAAGCCCTGGTTGTCAAGAAGTCTGCTTCTCCTTTTGCCCCTCCCCCTGCTCATGTTCTCTCTCTCTCTCTTTCCCACTCTCTCTCAAATACATAAAATCATTTTTTTTTAAGATTTTATTTATTTATTTGACAGAGAGAAATCACAAGCAGACGGAGAGGCAGGCAGAGAGAGAGGGAAGCAGGCTCCCTGCCAAGCAGAGAGCCCGATGCGGGACTCGATCCCAGGACCCTGAGACCATGACCTGAGCCGAAGGCAGCGGCTTAACCCACTGAGCCACCCAGGCGCCCTACATAAAATCTTTTAAAAAGAAAATAAAAATAAATCTGGGGAACTCTATTTTCAAACAAACAATAATAAAATAGAGTTGTCCAAAAAGACAACAGAAACAGCTGGATAGTCTGGAACCTATGATGTAAGGAATTGCTAGTGTGACTTCTGTGGTAATTTAATATTTTAGTTTAGGGAAAAAAAAAACTATGGAAACACTTAAGAGTTGGTTTCACATCTTTGAGAAGCTGTCACATAGGAGATGTATAGAATTGTTCTGTGTTCTGCAGAGGAAGAAACCAAAACAAATGTTTTAAGGAAGGAGAATAAGGAGCATCATATGATGCTTTAACAATTCTAATAATTAGAATTGCCTGACAATGAAACAGAACAGCCTCAGGTTCATTATCTGTAAACCAAAACATTATATTCAACAATATTTCAGATCTACTGACAAAGTTCTATGTAGAACTTAAGTTTATTGTGTTACAAGTTCTACGCAGCTTTTCTGCCTGACTTTAATGCAATAAACCTATATATCTTAAAACTCAATGTCTGTACTCTATACATACTGCATAAATTAGAAAAGCACTGAGATATGGAAACACACAATTTCATTCAAAACAGTGAAGACAGCAGAAATATAAACAGCAGTCTCAGCAAACAGCTCTAGTTATCTACCTAAGAATCAATTATTTATGTATTCAGCATGGAAAGAACTGCAGATCATCTCTTGACCTTTCCAGTCACCCTAATATCTACATGGTCAGAACCATCTTTGACTACAAAGATTAACAATTCATTCTAGAGTGAAAATCCTTATTAACATTTATACTGGAAACAGGATTAACATCTTCCTGGGAAGCTGTTAAAATAGGCTTTGATTATATGCTGAGTGAGCCTGTATAATCAGAGTAGAACCTATTCCACCTAAGTGAATTTCTCAGACAAACAAAGGCAAGGAGGAAGGCTGAGGCAACTAGAAATTCTAATGCCCCTGTCACAGAAAGAGAGGCTAGGGAGATCAGGGAAAAAAAAACCCACAGGAAAATAATGTTCACCATTTCCTAGAATTTAGAACATATTTATGGGCTAGGCATTTTACTCAGCACTTTACATACATTACATCTCTAAATGCTCACAAATCCCCTGCAAGACAATACTATTATTTCCCATTCTACCAAGAAGGAAAGAAATTAGGCCCCAAAAGGTCACATTACAATTAAGTACCAGGCTGGGATTTAAATCCAAATTTAAATGACTCTAAAATCTGTGGTCTTTTCTCAAATCACGTCTTGTAAAGCAGTTAGCATTTATGCTAGAACCGAAAAGAAGCAGAATTAGCATGTATGAAAAGCAGCAAATTCCAGGCGGAGTAATGGTCTGAGGAAAGGCATGAGGGTGCCTGTGCTGCAGGAGTAAGCAGTGATGCCAACTGAGTATCCAGGAACCATCAAGTGTGAACTGACTGTTTTACAAGTAAGAGACTACACGGATTGATTCTATTTTGTCTCAATTTTCTAACTTAATCTTAGTCATTACTAGAAGTCCAGGCCTCCCTTTATTCACCACTGCCCTGACTTTCATTCCCAAATTGTTCTATACATCTCCTTAGCAGCTCCAACCCCCAATCCTAACTCCCTTCCTCTCAATCTTTTCATGAATCTGCTGGAAATGCCAGATTAGTAATGAGCAGACTTATTTTATGGCAAACCAAGCCCTCAAGGTCTTCTACTTCTTTGCCTCACCTAGTTAATGTCCTGACGACTCCAACCTTCTTTTTGGGTCTACCTCCCCTGACTATCACTGTTGAAACTCTTCAGAGCTATATTCTAAACTATCTTTTCTTTTCACCTTGTATACTCTCCCTGAAGCATTTCATTCATTCAAATGGCTTCATTTACTATCTATATGCTAATAATGGGAGATACATCTGTATCTCCCATTTTTTATCTTTTCTACCCTGATATTCATATATCCAACTGCTCTCTGGACACTTCCATGTAGATAGTGTGCATTGAAAACTAAACTCATATACTAATTTTAAAATATACGTCAAAATAAAGTTAACAAGGATTAAATAAATGTAAACTATTTAGCCAAGTACTAAAAAAAGATGTGATAAATGTTATGAAATATTGCAACAAAGACTTTTAAACTATGATATCAGAAGCCATAAATAAAAGATAGCTCTGATAACATCAAAACAAAAACTCAGTAATACTAACATTATCATAAATGAAACTGAAAGGCAAATGGAAAACTATGGAAAATATGTACATCATCCATAATTTACTGATCGCTTTCCTATCCTGTCGTATGTATGTGCACACTTTCCTATCCTGTATCGTAAATACAACCTTTCTACTAATCCTTTCTAGTAATAGCAGTGCTGTATCTAAGACAGATACACAATTATGTGCATAATTATGACATAAAACACCATGAATTTCATGATAGTAGAGGGATAACTGCTTATTTGTTTGAATTCTAGAAATTATAGATCAAACTAAAAGGATAACTAAGGAAGCAAGTATGTAAAATATTACCTTAATCTGGGCAAATTTTATCTCCTTTTTCTCCTTTTATAAAACCTATAAATTTTCCTTTTACCTTTCATATTTAGAAACTTGGTAGATTTTTTCCCATAATTCCAATGTATGTTTGTATACCAAACCAAACCAATCAAAAGTCTAGAAAAGTGAAAAGTGTAACTTACAGTAGGGGAATACTCTTAAAATTTAGAAGTAAGACAAGAAAAGTTACCCAAGACATTTCAGCTAGGTACCTACAGTGCTCATTGTTGGTCTTGCGGTAAGCCTATAGGAAAAAAATACAAAAGTAAAGAATCCAACATCAGAGAGGATTTGCAATACTAGCAAGGCTATTAATAAGTAAAGTTTATGTCTCTACACTGTTTTTTAAAATAGTATAGGAAATAGTTTTATAAGTATTTTGTGATAATAATATAGTAGGTTTGTAGATAACATACTAAGAGTAATAGCAGTTACAAAGAAATGTCTAGTGTAGAATAAAAACAAACCCTTGATTCTTGTTCCAGTCTGAGTGCACAGTCTTTCACTTGATTTTCAAGGCCTCTTTCCTCTTTTTCTAGCTGTTTAAGTAATGTATTTAAGTATTCCTGAAAGTATAAATAGTAAATTTTACATGAACTCATATTCTAAATAATAGTAAGAAATTTCTTCACTGGCAAATGCCTTTACCTCATAACATTCTGTGACTTCAAATTCTATAATATGTACTTTTTAAGTAATAACAATAATAATAATTACAATATTTATTTAACCCTAACAATATTCCAAGTCAGTACTTGCGCTAAGTGCTTTCCATAGATGATTTCATTTAATCCTTATAAAAGCCATGAAGATGGCTAATATATTTATTTCCATTTTACTGTTGAGAAAATTGCATCTATTAGATGTTAAGTAACTGGTCCAAAGACACACAGCTAATAAATGGTAGAACTGGAATTAGAATCCAGGTATTTTAGGGTGCCTGGCTGGCTCAGTCATTGGACCATGAGACTCTGGATCTCAAGCCCCACGTTGGACGTAGAGATTACTCAAAAATGAAATCTTAAAAAAAAAAAAAAAAAAAAAGGACCCAGTAATCTGACTCCAAAGGCCACACATGCTAAACAATATTATTATATATTTTTCACATGACTGGTACCAGTTTAACAACAGTACAATAGAAAAGAACAGACAAATAGTTGATGACCAGGAAAATTGAGAAAATATTGCAGAGTAGGACAGTTCTGGAAACTAAGATCTCAAGCCAAATGTCATTCATCACAAATAGCTGAAGCTGAGTAGAGGTTTAGCCAAATGCCAGAAAAATACTGCATTACAGTAATTTGGTTTAAAACTTTAATCCCTAAACCAATAACAAATTATTTGCAGTAACTTCAATTTTTTCTCATATTCTTATACATTACCACATTAACATTAAAAAAACCCTCCAGACTGAATTCTACATAACCCTTATTGGTCATGATTTAGGTCACTGAAGTTATTAAAAGAAACATTTAAAGAAAAACAGAAGCATCTGATTTAAATCTCCACAAAGCAAAATTGCAAGAGATTTTAGAGCTCATACCCTCCTCCTGAAAAACAGCTAATTCTCTAAGAACGTATTCTCTCCTAGATACTTGTTAATACTTACAGAATATAAAAAACTGTATCAATAGGATAATTAGGTCAGCTGAAACAGGCAAGTTCTTGTCTCTAAAAATAACATCAGTGATAATACAAATCTCTTGGTTATGACAACTCTCCACTATGCATATTTGATTGCCATTAAGACATAACTGGGTGATATTTCACAGGCAGGCCTTATTTGTCTTTGAAAACCATGCACTGGTGTCATAAATAGCTTTCAGTCTCCCTCCCCAAATAAAAACCTGCTCCAGAAGAAAGTCCATAAAAGCCCCACAAATTTAAGAGGTTAAATTGAGTTATCGTATAGAAAATTAAACCCTTATGAAATAAATCACTGCTCAAGTATGAACGGTTTTTGAAGAAATGATCAAGGAGTGATGAAAGCAGTTCAAATTTTTGCTGTATAGACCTTTGCTAGGAGAATTTCTAGCTTAGTCTACCATATATATGGTATATACTATAACCATAGTAATATGGTTTAGTTATATCATTTGTTAAATACATTTTTATAAATGTAAAAGAGAAAGAACCTACTCATTTTAATATTGTTTCAATGGGAAAATGCATTCTAAGTTTTAAAAGAAATTAGCTTATCAACAAACTACTAGAATACAAGTTATTTTTATATTAAAGATCACCTGCGTGAGATATGACCCAAAACTCTAGAAACTCATAGAAGAAATCATATGAAATAGGTAAAATTCAGGCAGGAGGCCTGCTTCTCCCTCTCCCATTCTCCCTGCTTGTGTTCCTGCTCTCCCTATCTCTCTGTCAAATAAATAAACAAAATCTTTAAAATCAATCACTCAATCAATCTGCCACCTCCTGAGATCTCCTTCTATATATGTCTTATCCATTCACTTTAATTATAAGCTATCACTTCTCTGATAATAAATATCACATCCAAATCTAAATCTGTGTGCCTATCCTTAACATTTGTTTGACACCTCAAGCTCAGTTTTACCAAAACCACTTTCTACAACTTTACACAACTTATATCCCAATAAACTCAATGCTTTAATGGTACCAAGCATAGATTTCTAATTTTGCAAGGGACATTTGGATTTCGTTAAGTGGGAGTATTTTAGGAATTTTGTACATGGGAAGAAGAGTATAGGTTTGTAAGATAGGGTCATGTAAGAGTGAATATGTCAAACAATGAACTATAGGAGTCTTTAAAAACTTTTCACTAACAGAGCTCAGGCCTGAGAGCCTACTACATACACTATCTCCCTTCTTAATTCTATAACCAAAAAAATCTTGGCCAAAATGTGAACCATTATAATTAAGCACATTTTTTAAAGCACCATTCTACTTCACTAATAGTTCTTCGATAATTTTGTACTCAAACAGCATGAATTATAAAACAGGCTATATACAAGATGTCAGCTACCTGTCCTGGTACTTTTATTAGGAATCCCTAAATTAAAAAGTGTTAAGTTAAAAATGGCAACATACTAAAGCTGGGAAAATCTGAGTATCAAATTAGGTAATAATACTAAAAATTATATAAAAGTATATAACATATGGGCGCCTGGGTGGTTCAGTGGGTTAAAGCCTTTGCTTTCAGCTCAGGTCATGATCCCGGGGTCCTGGGATCGAGTCCCGCATCAGGCTCTCTGCTTCGGCAAGGAGCCTGCTTCCTCCTCTCTCTCTCTGCCTGCCTCTCTCCTACTTGTGATCTCTATCTGTCAAATAAATAAATAAAATCTTTTAAAAAAAAAAGGGTTAAAAAAATAAAAGTATATAACATATAATTATATTATAAAAATCCATGAGTTAATCCTGATCTAAATTTTTCAAATAAATAAATAAAGAGAAAAGAAAGATTTTCTCCATAGTAGAATGACTAATAAATAGTGAAAGTCATGGACATGATAGTAATTATCAACTAAAAATATCAACAGATGCTAAAATAGTGGATGAAAGTCAATATGGAATGGTATATTTACATGCTGTCAAAATACTTCCCCATAAAATGCCTTCTAATTACAAAGGGAAAAAGAATAACTGCAATGGAGATGCCTGACAGACATCTTCTTAATTAAGTGATCAAAGTTAATGTTAACAATTATGAGGCAAGTTGAAATAACCTCTCAATTGACTGGATGAAATAAGAACACTATTTGACTTATGTGGCATTCTTACAAAAAAATGTATAATTAGCATTTAATCATAAGGACTCATTAAACACACATACTAGGATATTCTACAAAATGTTTAGCAAGGAATCTTTGAAAGTGTCAAGGTTGAAAGTCAAAAAAAATCTGAAAAACTACTTTTTCCCCAGCTTGACTGAGGTCTAACAATTAAAATTGTAAGATGTACAATTACAACATAAAAGACATAAATTATAACGTTTAAGACATAAAATGTACAACGTAATGATTTGAGATAGAAAGGTAGATAGATAGATAGATTATGGTGGAAGTCTATTCCCCATCAATGAAAAATTATTTTGATTTAGGTCACTAAAGCACATGACAACTAAATGCAATATATGATCCTGAATAGGGCCTATTTGTATAAAGAATGTTATTGGGACAACTGATGAAACTGTATGAGCAGTGAAGAATCCATGCTAATTTCTTGATTTTGATGGCTACACTATGATTGTGTAGGAGAAAGTCCTTGTGTATTGTAGTCAGAAGTGATAGCAGCTTACTCTAAAACGGTTCTTGAAAACAGAAGTTTCTTGCACTATTCTTGCATTTTTTCCCGTAAGTTTGAAGTTATTTCTATATAAATAAAATTGGGGGCACCTGGGTGGCTCAGTGACTTAAGCCTCTGCCTTCAGCTCAGGTCATGATCTCAGGGTCCTGGGATAGAGCCCCACATTAGGCTCCCTGCTCAGTGGGGAGTCTGCTTCCCCCCGCCCACCTGCCTCTCTGCCTACTTGTGATCTCTCTCTCTCTCTCTGTCAAATAAATAAATATAAATAAGCAAATAAATAAATAAATTTGTAAATCCATCCAACAAAAAATGGCAACATACTAATTTCATAAACTTATAGATATATATGGAAAATGTTATTAAGCTGAAACTTCATATCAGATGTGGACCCCTTGCTAGTTCTTCTGACTTTCTTTATAACCACCCTCACCTTTAACATCTTGATTTCTTATCCCTCCGGTCTATAACACACCATCTCTAGCTTTGTGCTTGTTTGTTTCCCCTAGACTCAGTATAGAAACACAAAGTATTTTATTTTCTCTGGTTAACCTTTGGACTACTCCCACAAGTAGAATTCCTAGGACCCCTCTCACTTTTCTTCCTTGAGCCTGCTTCCTAGTTGAATTTTAGATGCACTATACTTTGGTATTATGCCATAACTCAGGAAAGTAGGGTGGTTCATTGGGGCAACCTCATGGTAATAAGGCAAGCATTAAAAAAAAGGTCTCAATTAATGGAATTTATCATATCAATAGACTAAAAAAAATCACATGATCATATCAATAGATGCAGAAAAGGCAATTGACAAAATCCAACACCCAGTTATACCAAAAAGTCGCAGTAAACTAGGAATAGAGAGGAACTTTCTTCACTTGATAAAGAATATCTTAAAGAAGAAGAAGAACAACAACAAAAACTATAATACCACCCTTCATGGTTAGAATCGTGAAGCTTTCCCACTGAGATCGGATGGTACAAGGCAAGGATGACCCTTCTCACCACTTCTTACAACATCACACTGAAAGTCCTTGCTAATATAATAAGGCAAGAAAAGGAAATAAAATGTGTATAGACTGGGAAGGAAGATTAAGAAAAAACTATGTTTGCAGATAACATGATCATCCATGTGGGATACCCAAAATAATCAACAACAAACTCTGGAACTAATAAGTGATTATAACAAGGTTGCCAAAAGACAACCTTGTTATATATGGAATATATAACAAGGTTAATAATATAACAAGGTTAATATATGAAAATCAATTGTTTTCCTATATACTGGCAATGAACTTTGAAATTTTGAAGAATTTTGAAATTAAAAAAACACAATATCATTTACATTAGCACCCCCAAAAGGAAATACTTAGATATAAATCTAAAAAGATATGGGTAAGATCTGGAAAAGGATAACTAAAAAACTATGATGAACAAAATCAAAGAACTAAATAAATGGAAAAGATATTCCATGTTCATGGATAGGACGACTCAGTATTATTAAGATGTCAGTTCTTCCCAACATAATCTTTTTTTTTGAGATTCAGTGCAATCTCAATCAATCTCAATAAAAATTCCAACATGTTATGGATATTGATGAACTTATTCTAAAGTTTATAGAAGTAAAAAATTCAAAGAGCCAATATGACATTGAAAAAGAAAAAAATTGGAGGACCGATGTTTACCAACTTCAAGACTTACCAAAAAGCTACAGTAATCAAGATTGGTACTATCAAAAGGATAGATATATATACATAGAACAGAAAGCCCAGAAATAGACCACCCAGAACAAATAGATCTTTTTTCAACTGTTTTTTCGCAAAGGAACAAAGGCAATGCCACAGAGCAAAGATAGTTTCTCCAATAAATGGTGCCAGAACAACTGGACATCCACATGCAAACAAACAAATCTAAGCCACACTCTTCATAAAAATTAATTCAAAGTGGATCACAGACCTAAATGTAAAATGCAAAACTAGGGGCTCGTGGCTGGCTCAGTTGGTTAAGAGTCGGACTTCAGCTCAGGTCATGATCCCAGGATCCTAGGATCAAGCCCAGCCATCAGGCTCCCTGCTCAGTGGGGAGCCTACTTCTCCATGCCCCCACTCATGTTCTCTGGCTCTCTCAGATAAATAAATAAATGAAATCTTAAAAAATAATAAAATGAAATGCAAAAATATATAACTCCTGCTATATAACATCATAAGATGACATAAGAGAAAACTTAGATGATCTTTGGTATGGTGATATTTTTTAGATACAACACGAAATGCACTATTCATAAAAGAAATAATAAATAAGCTGATCTTCATTAAAATTAAAAAACTCTGCTCCATGAAAGACAATGCCAAGAGAATTAGAAGATTAGCCACATACTGAAAGAAAATACTTGCAAAACACACATCTGATAATGGACTGTTACCTAAAATACACAAAGAACTCTTAAAACTCAACAACAAACAATCTGATTTAAAAATGGGCCAAAGCTCTTAACAAATACATCAAAGAAGATATACACATGAAAAATAAGCACATGAGGGGCGCCTGGGTGGCTCAGTGCATTAAAGCCTCTGCCTTCAGCTCAGGTCATGATCCCAGGGTCCTGCATCGGGCTCTCCCTTGGGAGGGAGCCTGCTTCCCCCTCTCTCTCTGCCTGCCTCTTTGCCTACTTGTGATCTCTGTCTGTTAAATAAATAAATAAAATCTAAAAAAAAAAAAAAAGGAAAAGAAGCATATGAGAAAATGCTCTACATCATATGTCATCAGGGAAATGCAAATTAAAACAACAAGGAGATACCACTACTCATCTATAAAAATGGCCAAAATCCACAACAGTGAAAATACCAAATGCCAATGAGAATGTGGAGCAATAGAAACTGTCATATAATGCTGGTGTGAACGCAAAATGGTACAGCTTCTTTCGAAGACAGTCTGGCAGGGGTGCCTGGGTGGCTCTGTCGGTTAAGGGTAGGACTCTTGATTTCTGCTCAGGTCATGATCTCAGGGTTAAGGGATCAAGCTCTGACTCCGGCTCTGCATGGAGTCTGCTTGTCCCTCTCCCTCTGCTCCTCCCCCTGCTTGTTCTCTCTCTCTCAAATAAATAAATAAAATCTTTTAAAAAAGCAGAAGCAGAAGAAGAAGAAGAAGAAGAAGATGACGACAGTCTGGCAGTTTCTTACAAAACTAAACATACTCTTACCATATGATCCTGTGATTGCACTCCTTGGTGTTTGCTCAAAGGAGTTGAAACTTATGTCCCTACAAAAACCTGCATATGGATGTGTATAGAAGCTTTATTCATAGCTAAAACTTGGAAGTAACCAAGATGCCCTTCAGTAGGTGGATGGATAAATGAACTGTGATACACCCAGACAATGAAATATTATTCAGCACTAAAAACAAATGAACTATAAAGGCATGAAAAAGCATGGAGGAGGGGCACCTGGGAGGCTCCGTGGGTTAAAGCCTCTGCCTTCCGCTCGGGTCGTGATCCCAGGGTCCTGGGATCGAGCCCCACTTCAGGCTCTCTGCTCCACGGGGAGCCTGCTTCCTCCTCTCTCTCTGCCTGCCTCTCTCCTACTTGTGATCTCTGTCTGCCAAATAAATAAATAAAATAAAATAAGGAGGAATCTTAAATGCATATTACTAAATGAAAGAAGCCGATCTGAAAAGGTTATATGTCGTATGACTGCATCTATATGACATTCTGGAAGAGGCAAAACTATGCAGACAATAAAAAGATTAGTGGTTGCCAGACGTTGGGGGTGGATAGTGGGAAGGAACACATGGAGCACAGAGGATTTTTAGGGCACTAAAAATACTCCTTATTATATTACAAGGATGGATATATGTTATTATACATTTTCCAAACCCACAGAATGTACAACAAGAGTAAACCCTAAGGTAAACTATGGACTTTGGGTGATTATGATGAGTCAGTGTAGGTTCATTTTAGTAATGGAATGAATAGTGTTGATAATTGGAAGTCTATGCATGTGTAGAGGTAAGGAGTATATGAGAAATCTCTGCACCTTCCTTGCAATTTTGTTAAGAACCTAAAACTGCTCTAAAAAAAAAGGTATTAATTAATTTAAAAAATTGTCCTGGAGAGAAAATAAGAATACATTCTGGATTTTGTAAAAACTGTATTAGTCATTAAGTACCATGAGTCATTAAAAGCAAGATATTTGTAATTATCCATTTAAAAAATTATTATAAACATCAGAAATTCTCTAAAATTAAAAAATTATACTATAGTAACTTCAACATCCATTCATTCTAGATTTTGCTTCTTTATTTTACTGACTCCAAAATGAACTATTCTTTAAAAATGGTTTTATCAAGGTCACATATTCTCTCATCCCATGACTTATAATCCATTAGAAGACCCATAACTTAAGCTCTTTCCAAGGAGCTTGTTTTAGCTAATTATATAATCAATGGCCACATACTAGAAAACTATAGCCTGAAAAGACATACTAAAGCCATAGCTCACTTGAAGATTCCACTGGAAATTAACCAAAAAGAAATTAGATACATAAAAATTAATTCTTCTCTTATCATACAGGGGTTGCTTTGTTTTGTTTCTGATGTTAATCAGTCCTTAATATTTCACCTACACTCATGTCTTAATTTGCTTGGAACTTCCCAACAGTACATTGAAACAACAGTGTAAGAATAAGAAATTTCAGGATACTTTTACTTACGTGAAATCAAACATTCTTAGTTAAAATTTTTTTAAGTCCTTTTCTTTTATCCTAAGTAAAAACAAAGCTGTTTCAGCCACCTATCTTTTAAGCAATGGTAATTGCTATACTATACTAAGGAACATATAAAAGCCACAAGTAAAAAAATCACTCTACTGAATGCTTACAAAAGAAAAATAAAATACAATTAATCACAGCTCCTAGATAATGCTATACTTTTTTCAATGAAGGCAATTGCAATGAATGAATGCAGCCTTCTGCGTGCTTAAATACCAAATGCCCCCTTGTGGACAACATTGTTATTAGATTTATATATAAAATACACGTTACTTGTTTTGTGTTCGGAGGCTACACACCTGTGTCCAAACTGACATATGATCTTTGGGGAGAACACAAATCTGGTGATATCTGGGAAAGAATACATCAGGAAGAAGTCTCAGATGGGTTCTACAGATCTACCACTAGCCAGATGGCTAGTGGGAATTCCTCTTCTTGCTTTGTTTCTATCACATTCTTGAGAATCCAAGATCTCTTCAGTAGGCCTTTCACTATGTGGCTGATATATCACTTAAACACAAATGTATTTAGGGGTGTCAATAGTGCTTTAGGCTGACTACTATTAATGCCTGGTTATTAGGTTCTAACTGCATACTTACGAATTTTAAAACAAAATTTCTAAGAATGTTCTTAAGGTAGAAATGACAAGAATGAACCCACTGGAATCATGACCGGATACTGTAGTGAGGTAATAATAGCTCCCTGGAAGGCCCAAACTGGGCTGGATATTTTCAGGCCCCATGAAGCAGCATAACTAAAAGAAGAATCTGACTCACAATAAGGGAATCACATTCAGGAAAATGGTATGGGGCATCAGGATGAATAAAAGAGCAGGGTGAGGGGCCTGGGTGCCTCACCCTGGTGAGGTGAGCCTGGGTGGCTCAGTGGGTTAAAGCCTCTGCCTTCGGCTCAGGTCATGATCCCAGGGTCCTGGGATGGAGCCCTGCATGGGGCTTCTGCTCAGCAGGGAGCCTGTTTCCCTTCCTCTCTCTCTGCCTGCCTCTCTGCCTATCTGTGGTTTCTGTCTGTCAAATAAATAAATAAAAATCATAAAAAAAAAAAAAAAGAGCAGAGCGATGATTAAGGACATCAGAAAGCAGCAGGTAGAACATAAATGGACCAAAATAGAAAACGATATGAGGGGAGAGTCTTGTTTCTTTAAAGGCTCAAAGTGCATGATGAAGAGACTAGTCTGGCTGTTTGAAAGAATTTGTTAGACTTAAAACCATCTCTTCCTTCATGCTTTTCCTGCTAAGCAGGGCAAGGAGAGAGATTTTATGGTTTGTCCTAAGGAAAGCTGAAACATACTTCAGAAGGGAAGCTAGGTAAATATCCAAAAGTTAATATTTCAAGAAGTCGATTGACCAAAGGATTAACTTACAAAGAGGCCATTCACCTAGGATTCTAAATTTACCAATTTATCCAAATCTTGCTTTTAGGAGAGTCTTCCATGCATGTGAACTTATAACCAAAACATATTCTTTTCCCAAATACATTTTTCCATGATGATAATAAATGCTAAGCCATTTTCATTAAGTTTTAGTTTTTAACAAATCGAACACTCTTTAAAATGCTAAGGTTATAATCATAGGAATGTATTCAAAGATTTAGATTTCAGCAAGTTAATTTCCCAATGAGTTGATTTTCTACAAATTGAGCAAGAGTCTTTCAGAGAACATTTAATGTCAAACTCAATGTTTTCCTAAATAAAGTTTCTCTGTTTCCATACTTTCTCCGTCATGTCTCCCATCACCAGATATCCCTGTTGGCTTTGGGAGCAGGATCTTCTGTGCTATCTCTGTCTGACTGGCAGTGTGTGTGTTCTGGTGAGAGGTTTCCCTTAAGGGATCAAGCTGCATGTGTGTAATGAGAAACAAGGGAATGCACTGATTGGAAAAAGAAGCAGAGAGAAATAGAAGTGCTATGGTCTGAATGTCTGTATCCTCCCAAAATTCAAATGTTGAAATCCTAATGACTCTTATGATGGTATTAGGAGGTGTGGACTTTGGGAGATGCTCAGGTCACGAGGGTAGAGGCCTCATGAATAGTATCAATGCTCTTATATGGGGCACCTGGGTAGCTCAGTGGGTTAAGGCCTCTGCCTTCAGCTCAGGTCATGATCCCAGGGTCCTGGGATCGAGCCCTGCATCAGGCTCTCTGCCTGCCTCTCTGCTTACTTGTGATCTCTGTCAAATAAATAAAATCTTAAAAAAAAAAAAAAAAGACCCTTCAGAAGTCCTTAGTCCACTCCCATGATGTGAGGACACAATAAGAAGGAGCCATTTCTGAACCAGAAATCAAGTTGTTACCAAACACCATATCTGCTGGTACCGTGACCCTGGACTCCAGAACTGTGAGAAATAAATTTCTATCATTTGTAAGACACCCGTCTGTGGCTATTTTTTTAATTTTATTTTTTTTATAGCAGCCAAAACAGACTTTAAGTAAGGGGTCATCAATTTTCTGACTCCTAATGAATCAAGGAAGAGAACTTCCACCATGAAATAGAGTTGACCACAGGGATATGGTGGAAGTGTTTGATAAAGACTTCACAGTATCTTTTCACAAGAGAGGCTATCTTTCTCTGAGGGATAGAGATCCCCTAAATCTGTTGTTGTTGTTGTTATTTTATATATAATAGTGTTTTGCAATAAAACCTATTGAAATATATGCTAAAAAATACAAATGTCCAAGCCTTATCCCAGACCTACTAAATAAGGGTTTCTGGGCATAAGCCCAAGAATGTGCACTTTTGGTAAGTTATTCACATGATTCTTAGACAGTTTGAAAATTAAAGGACCACAACTCTACATATTGACAAGCAACTAGGGACAAGGCAGTGCTGGACAGTAAAGGAAAGTAGGGAACTAGAAGGGTCAAATACTGTTTTGTTTGTGGCACAGTGTCAGAGGTACTAAGCTTGAGTGGGCCTAAATAAACTAATCAAAGAGAGAAGACATCAACTACCAATTTGCTAATGATGAACAGTAAAGCACTGATGATTACTCAAAACGTTGCTGGGGAACCACCTATGGGCCTGTCTACCAGGAGCCATAAAGTTCTGATAAAGAGTTTAGCTGAATTCTCAGCTTCATATTCTAACTGGAGATAAAAGAAGCCTAGAATGCCATTATCAGAACCTGAAAAACAGCTACTGCTTATCAGAGACAACATGGCCTAATTATCCTTAACTTGCAGTCATCTGGAATGGTTAAAACAGACTCTAGTCTTCCAGTGAATGACTATAGATCTTTGCTCAATATACCAGGAAATTCTTGAAGGTAGGCAGTAGGTTCTTCTGGTGAATGTAAATATGAGGGGTTAGAAAATGTCCACCCAGTAACGCCAAGAGAAGTAAAAGTTCAGTGCATTTTATTATATCCCTGAAGAAGCCCCTGCTTTCTGGAAGGGTACTAAAAAGGCACAGAATTCTTCTACACTTTTAAGAGGTACCAGAAGATTCACAACTTACATAACGGCACAGCTGAGTAAGTGAAAATATATTGCCCAACTTACACTTGCCCTTATTTCCTTGAAATGGGTTAAGGTTAATTTCACAACAGACTTGTTCTAATGAGACTTAGAGCTCCCTCTAAAGTTCCCATTATTAAGGAAAGGGAGGAAGGGAACTAACACATATCAAGAGACATGCTTACTGTGTTAGGAACTATGCTATTTGCTTTATACATTTCTGTAATAACCTTTATGACAATCTTGCAAGAGTGCTTAATTAACTCCATTTTACAGATGAGGAAATTAAGCCTCAGAGAGATAAAATAATTTCCTTAGTACCTCATAGTCTGAATTTGAACCAGGACAGTCTAATTCTAAAAGCCAAGTTTCTGGGTAAAGGGGTTACACCCACTCCACTGTCTTGCCCCTTCTTTTTCCACTACACCACCTTTTCTTTCAATAGCCTACCTTCTAACTTGCTTCTAACCTGCTTACTGTCTTTCCCTTTGAATCAATTATGTGCTGGAACTTCAGACCATGTTCTTTATGCTACCCTGCACCTGAAATTACTTGGAGAACATTCTTCTGCTGAGCATTCATTAAACCCTTCTCCTCCCTTGGCTTCTGTGATACCACTCTTTTTCAGTTCTCCCTGCTCCCTTTCTCAATAATTTTCCTTCTCAGTTACCTTCGCTCAATCGCCTCCTCAGCTAACACCTTAAGTGTTCCATCCTTAACCCTTCTTTTCAGACCTCATATTTCTTTCCGAACAATCTCATACTTTCATGACTGCAGGTGACACTGATGACTCCATGATTCTCCATCCAGAGAGACAACTTTCCATAGTCTACATCCATGTCCAGGTGTTTGCTGATCACGATCATCTGTGTAATACGCACAAAACTCAAGTCATTTCTTAAACTCCCCCTGCTTCTGATCCTACAGTGCTGTTCACTGTAATTGTTGTTCAAAGGAGAGTCCTTAATCTTTCTCCAATCTGCTCCCAGTCTCACCCGAGTGTCCATGCACTCACAAAATCTGCATTCCTATAAATATCTCTTCAGTCTGTCACCTTGCCTACATCATCATATACTACTGCCCAAGCTGAACAACTCACTTTCCCTTACTTGGACTGCTACAGTCACGTCCTATCTGGTTTCCCTGCCTCAAATCCCACCCACCCTGGTAAAGCCTTTCTCCATGGGGGCAAAGGCTTTTAAACTGTATATTAAATACTTCAAAAGCTTCCCACCACATATAGAAAGGTTCACACACGTATAAAATCCTTTGTTATCGAGGCACTGCTTATGTTTCCAGTCTTATCTCTCATCACCTCTTTTATTTATTACAGACCAACTGAACTAACCGCAGACCTGGGGTGTCTTTCGATTGATCTGGAGGGAGTCTATCATTATTTGAAAATGCGCATATCCCATGATCTAAAAATCTCACTCCATGTGCACTAGAGCAGTGGTTCTCAAACTCTGGTGTATATCTGAATTATCTGGAGGGTTAATAAAGAACTCAAAAGTGGCAAGCTGGTTGAAGGATAGGGCTGGCCTTTGTATTTTTATGAAGATCCCTACATGATTCTGTTACCTACCAAAGTTGGAGGACCTCTGCCCTAAAGCAAGGGCTAGCAAGCTATAGCCTGAAGACCAAATCCAGCCTCAGGCTGTTTCTATAAGCCAAGATTTGTTAAAATAAAACCCTACCTATTCATTTAGGTATTATCTATGGCTCCTTTTACACTCTAACAGCAGTATCAAATAGTTGCAGGAGAGATCAAATGGCCTGCAAAGTCAAAAGTATTAAGTATCTAGCCCTTTACAGAAAAATTAGCCAATTCTGGAGGAACACTTCATTTCAGGAGATGTGTATAAGTATGTTCCCTGTGGCAATGTTTGTCACAGTGAGATTTTGAAAAATCCTCAATGGGGCGCCTGGGTGGCTCAGTGGGTTAAGCCGCTGCCTTCGGCTCAGGTCATGATCTCAGGGTCCTGGGATCGAGTCCCGCATCGGGCTCTCTGCTCAACAGGGAGCCTGCTTCCTCCTCTCTCTCTCTCTGCCTGCCTCTCTGCCTACTTGTGATCTCTCTCTTTCAAATAAATAAATAAAATCTTAGAAAAAAAAATCCTCAATGTACGTAAATAGGGTAATAAATAAAGATACTCTCTGTGTGTATATTTATACATATTCTACTATATACATAGTATATAAATAAAATATAGTAGTAAATAAAATTTATCAGATCTTTATGCCTTAACATGGAGAGAATAAAAAAGGATGATACATACAATATATTTTTACATGCATTTTTAGACACAATATCTGTTAAAAGGAATTTAAAAATAAATTAGAATGGTATATACCAAAGCTATGATCATACTTGCCTATAAAAGCAAAAGAGACAGAAAAGGGAATAAAAGGGTCCTGAACTCTATAGATAGTCCTCAAATCTATAGACTTCATTAAAACATTTGAAATCAAAAAGTGACAAAAATTAAAGATTTGCTAATACTAGAATATATTGTTTGCCATATTATCCTCTGTGGGTTTTATTTTATTCAAAATTAAAACCGCAAATAACCTAAAATATTCAACTATAGGGAAAAGGAATTAAACATTAATAATCCAATGCAATGAAATATAATGTAGCTCTTAAAAATACACATGAAGAAAATATAACATGAGAAATTACTGGTTTAATTGTTCATGAAATAAGGTTAAAATTATATATATATGTATATATATATATATTTAAAGGGTTATCCTTATTTGTTCCTTTTTGGGGTTTATTTATTTATTTTTGGGGGGGTTCATTTATTTAATGGGTTGTATTTTTTAATCAATATAACATGCATGCAAAACTTTAAAAAAGAGATCAACAGTAGATATATTTGACTTAATATTTATCTTTGTCTTTTATTTTCCAAATAGTATTAAATGAATACATATTACTTTAAAATGAAATGATACTTAGGGCGCGCGGTTGACTCAGTTATCTAAGCGTCTGACTTTGGCTCAGGTCATGATCTCAGGCTCTTGGGATAGAGCCCCCAGTTGACAGTCAGACTACCTGCTCAGTGGGAAGTCTGCTTCTCCCTCTTGCTCTGCCCCTGACCCTCCACCCAACTCAAACACCCCCGCCCGACTTGTGTGAGCTCTCTCTCAAATAAATAAAATCTTTGAAAAAAAAAAAAAAAAAGAAATGAAATGGTACTCATTGAAAGTGACCTTGTGTGGCAAATAGAGCTAATTGCATAACAGATACTCATTCTACCCTTCTTCCTGCTACTTTACTCAGTAAAACACTAAATTTCGCAGCCTTTCTTGCAAATACCATATGGTATTTGCCATATGATGCAGTTCTAGCCAATGAGATGTAAATGGAGACTCTGTGTGCAGCATATTGGGAAATGCTTTGAAACCAAACAAACTTGACTGGCCTTTACTTTGCCCTTTTCCCTTCACCTACTTCTTTCTATTGAAAGAGAAGGTGAAGCAGGTGAGAAAGTGAAGCAGCCACCTTATGAGCATGGCAAACAAAGGTCACTCATTAAAGAATGAGAGTGGAAAGTCAAGTCAGGAGCCTGGAGGAGCCGCTGTGCCAACCTGAACTGCATCCCTCTAACACTTCCTGTACATGAGAAAACAAAACCAAAGACCTTATTCCCTTTAAGCCTTTCTTTTACATGCAGCCATTTACTGAAACATCTTGCTAAAATTAAGTATTAATAAATTATACTGTTGAGGGGCGCCTGGGTGGCTCAGTGGGTTAAGCCGCTGCCTTTGGCTCAGGTCATGATCTCAGGGTCCTGGGATCGAGTCCCGCATCAGGCTCTCTGCTCAGCAGGGAGCCTGCTTCCTTCTCTCTCTCTGCCTGCCTCTCCATCTACTTGTGATTTCTCTCTGTCAAATAAATAAATAAAATCTTTTAAAAAAAATTATACTGTTGAAAGGCACTTTAAAGATTGCCTAACCAATAGTACCTGAAGATCAGAAAAATAATCTTCAAAAAGATTGAAGGCTTGAAACCAGTCTGTATCAGAACAGGGACCAGAAATTCACTCTCACTTAAGTGAATCCTTGTTCTAAAATGTTACAATCAGGGGCGCCTGGGTGGCTCAGTGGGTTAAGCCGCTGCCTTCCGCTCAGGTCATGATCCCAGAGTCCTGGGATTGAGTCCCACATGGGGCTCTCTACTGAGCGGAGAGCCTGCTTTCCTCTCTCTCTCTCTTTCTGCCTGCCTCTCTGCCTACCTGTGATCTCTCTCTGTCAAATAAATAAATAAAATCTTTAAAATAAAATAAAATAAAATGTTAAAATCAAGTCCACTTTAATGATCCAGTTTGTAAATTACTTATTTAGTATTTCTTAATTCTTTCTCAAAAGGTAACTTTTTTTTATTTGAGAGAGAGAAAGAGAGACAGCACACTTGAGTGTTGGGGGAGGTTCAAAGGGAGAAGCAGACTCCAAGCTGAGCAGGGAGTCTGGTGCAGGACTCATCCTGGAACTCCAGGATCATGACCTGAGCCAAAGGCGGTAGCTTAAGCAACTGAGCCACCCAGGTGCCCCCAAATGGTAACATTTAAAAAAAAATTCCATCTATATTGGTAAAAATTTGTATTCATCCCTGTTTTTGCCCATAAGCAAGCTTGAAATTTGAAATTACTCAAAATTAGTATTCAAACTGACATCAGTTTCTTAAGTATGTCTGTATAGGTTACTCTAAAGACCAAACAATTTACAAGGATAAAGAATTAGTAAATTTACAAATAGTGTTTTAATTCATATTCTATCCCCCCCAAACAATTTAATCCCTTTTCTCTAAATATCAACTTCATAGAAACCCAAAAATGTCTGCATTTCATTTAGAGTATATATCTGAATTTCATAAATATTGTTTTTATATAAAGAATAAGACTTAGTATACTATCTTTTGTCCTTGAATAGAAGATTTCATCATTAGATATAGGATTCTTGGGTCCCAGTGCTTTTTGCTCAATATTTGGCTACTTCTACCACCAGCTCCTTGGCGAGATTCCTAACACCTGCTGTTAACGAACTCCTCCCAGATTCCACTGTGTAAGAAAACCCAAAAATATTCATGCATGCCTCTGCCCACAGAATAGAAAGAACCAGTTTCTTAAGTGCCTGAACTTTCATCATGTTCCTTTTCTACAGGTACATGGTCCCACTCTTGGTATTTCTACCATTTTTTAAGTCCTTTAGTGAAGAGAAATAGAATTCTCTGCCTCCAGATCTAAACCTCTTAGAGAACCACATTTTTTTCAAGAATAACACAAACTCATCAAAGGAGTCAAACTCATCATACATTTTTTTGCCAACATGAGTATGTTACAGAGTCAGAGGTAGCAGTTAGAAAGCCAATCAATTGCTTCCTACCTATGCTATAAATTATCATAGCAGGTCCCACCAGCATTTGCTGCTATTCTGGCAATACCCGATTTATTGAGCTAGCACTGATGATGAGTTATCAAGGAACTTGGAGTCAGAATATTTTATGTTCTGTAGCTAGTATTATATTTTATATTCTATAGGTAGAATTAAAATTCTATCCATAGTTTAGTAAATACAAGGCTTAAAATGGCCCTTGCAGTAACTTCTAACCACCACAAGATGGAGATATGACTCCATGATTTTTTCCTGACTTTCCAAGACAGAAAAAAAGGTATTTCTGGGTTGAAAATAACAGAGGTGTACAAATTAGGTTATTTCTCCCCTGATTAATTATTTTTAAAAATATAATATTTTTCTGTATTTTTCACTAAAGGTCTGCACTTATTCAAAAAGCAATCTCTATAATGCTCTGGTCCTCAGGACCTCTGTGAATATAGCAGTCAGTTAAGTGCTCTACATTAAAGCTATTAAAAAACATGTTATTTCTGATAGGTTGTATAGAATGGCTGCTGTCATCGCACACACTAGTCAAATGGGCATAGATTTTTTTAAAAAGAGAATCGACCTCCACATTTCCAGACTGTGTGATTCTGAGCAAATCACTTAATTTTTTTAAGTTCAGTGTCACATGCATTAAAGGAAATAATATTAAATTTTATCTCATTGGATTATGTAGTTCTGCCAATTTAGCAGAGTATTGTATTTTCATTTTCATATAAAGTACCCTTGGTTTTTTTTTTTTAATAAGATTTCCATGTTTTCCTGAATATTCTTGAAATTAAAATTCAGCAAGAGTTCTAAAGAAAAGCCTACTTCCAACCATGCTCTAGACCTGGCATAAGCTATTCTTTAGGTCTTCTCTACATTTAAAAAAAATAAGCATTTAAACGAATGAGAAACAAATAAATGTGCTTTGTAAAGTATAAAACATATAAATTCAAGGAATTTTTCCAGAGGAAAGGCAGTCACTTGGCCAGCCCAAAGAAAAAGTAGGTTGATCAGTACAGTAAGATTTCTTTCATGTCATAGGGTAATTTTATGGGTTCTCTGTTGAATTTTATACATTGTATATGTGAATGTGAATATATGTGTGTGCATATCTACATGTGTATATGTATATTCCAGAGGAAATGGAATGGATATGTTTTCAGATAGTTATGAAATATATTTTTGTATTTAATAGGCTCTTTTAGGTTGCAGGAAGTAGACACACTCAGGTTGCACCTGGACTAACTATTGAGATTCTTTTTCTTCCATTTGGTATGTATCTGAAACTCTGTCCAGCTTTATAAGGTAGAGATTAGGATTCCTTACTTCGTAGAAACAGTTCCACTGAACAAAATATTTTATTTGGAACTAGCCACAGTCTTCAAGCTTTTTTTGGAAGCTGCCCAAAAAAAAGTACAAAATTTTTTTCCCTTCTATTATTCTTTTTGTTTAACTAGCTTTTACTTACCACTGGCATTTGTTCATAAGCACAGAAGACAATCTATCTACAACAAAACAAATATGAAAATATTAACAATATTTTATCACTTTTAATTCAACATACAAAACATATATATATATAGTTGTTTCTGTACCTGGAGAATTTCCATGGATTTTTTCCATTTTATCTTCTAGAGAAACAATTTGCTTTTCTAATTGATCATTCAGTTCAAGTTGTGTCTCATAACGAACTTTCCATTCACCACCTGATGGGAAAATGGGGTTAAATCAAGATCATCTTGTCACCTCTCATTTATCTACAACATTAATCAGCTCATTTAAATCTCCTTTAGTATATGTGCTGCCGAAGCGAGCACTTAAAACAACATTAATCAGCCCAATCCTACTGGACTTTACTTTGTTAGCAATGTAGATGAACAAGAGTGAACTCGTTTTTAAGTTTGCATTTCTCTGTTAGATAGGATCTTTGAGATTGCAGACAGTAAATTCACAGCAGATTACCACACAGTCAGACCTCACTAGGACTATTGTGATTCCTGGTTTTCTCACTCCCTAGTTCCTTTGTCTGTTAGTTCCTCACATACCCTTACAAGGAATTCCATTAAAGGGACTATCAGGAACGTGTTTCTTTCCTTGGAACTTGAAATATCCATACATAACAGCTTAAATAGTTCTAGCTTCCATCCAAAGTCATGTCCACTTTTTTTTTTTCCTTTGCAAACAAATTCTTAAGTCCTTTTAACAACTACCACTTACATGTTTGCTATGTAAAAAGTACACAATCACATATATAATCACATATATTAACTAACTAATCCTCATTTGAAAAAACTTTGTTACCTGTTCTACAGATGAGGAAACCATGGCTCAGACATGTCAAATAACATTTTAAAAGTGAAAAAGTCAATAAATGGAGGAACTGGGATTTGAATCTGGTTTTATCTGATTTCAAAGTGTATCCTCTTAATTGCTATGCTAATACATGCAGCTGCCTATTCAGGCATCTTCTCTTATCCTTAAGCAGGTTTCTTTCACCAAGGCCCTTGGATTATTAAGGCCAAAACAGTTTTCTAATTGCTATAGGAGGGGAGGAGAATACAGTCTAGAATTAAAACATCTTTGGTCAGCTTCAAGGCGCAAAGCCAATTTTTAAAAAAATCTTGAAAGTCATGGTTTATAGAGAGAAAAAAGGTGGCTTGCTTCTAAACTTTAAATGCTCGGGGCACCTGGGTGGTTCAGTGGGATAAAGCCTCTGCCTTCGGCTCAGGTCATGATCCCAGGGTCCTGGGATCGAGCCCCGCATCAGGCTCTCTGCTCTCTGCAGGGAGCCTACCTCCTCCTCTCTCTCTACCTACCTGCCTCTCTGCCTGCTTGTGATCTTGGTCTGTCAAACTTAAAAAAAAAATGCTCTTTACATATATGAGACAATTTCTGCTCCATTATAGTTGACAGAGGAATCTAGGTAGGAAGAGTATTAGCACATACCACTGGCCTCAACCTCCTCAGCCCGGCCACACATCTCCCTTAACCCCCTCAACTCTAGCAAATATAGTGTTCCAAAATCAGAAGCAGGAACACCCTCCCAAACTGAAGTTGAAAGTCATTAATCCAAACGCTTTAGGAACAAGAAGGAAAGAGAAGCCTGAGAGACTGAACATTTATCTGAAAGATAACACTGAGTCCAAACAGATGCAATTATCTATATAACTGGCTAGCTAGTCTCTTTGTAATTGGACCCCTTTCCCCCACCATAGGAATGGGGGCTTCAGAGCAAAATCAGAAGCTACCAAAAAATTTCAGAATGTAATTTATTTTTAGCACATCCGACAATAGTCTAGAAATGTTTGCCTCCACTTTAAAATATTATTGATCTATGGGGCGCCTGGATGGCTCAGTGGGTTAAGCCTTTGGCACAAGTCATGATCCCAGGGTCCTGGCTGGGATGGAGCCATACACTGGGCTCTCTGCTCAGCGGGGAGCCTGCTTCCTCCTCTCTCTCTCTCTGCCTGCCTCTCTGCCTACTTGTGATCTCTATTGCCAAATAAATAAATAAAATCTTAAAATTTAAAAAATAAAATAAAATATTATTGATTGAGAGATCCTCAAATATAAGTCTAGTAGTTAACCATCATGTATTAATAAGTGCCAGGCTCTGGTGGTAATGATGTCAATATTCACCTTCCCCAATATGATGAACTGACCTCAAATGTACGTACACACTCAAAAGTGTAACTCCTTCAGTATATACAGACTGCTCCTGATTATAGGGCACAAAAGACAAAGAGAAAGCATATGGACTGCTGAATTACAAGAGAAAAATGTAAAATAGTAGTGCCTATAAAAAGAGAAAAAATAGACGTATGCTGCTGTGGGGTCACAGGGTGACTTTCATCGGCCCTTGTGGTGCTTTTGCCTTTGTGGGCCTCTTCCTCTATAAAAAAAAATATTGAAAATTCTACTTTACTACTATGTTGGTATAAAGACAAATATACTCCAGAGTGAATCATATTCATTTTTTCTTCTGATGTGAAAATAAAATATCTCTTTGGCCTCTAAAAGTATCACACAAATCACATCAACTTCCTACTTACCAAATATTTCCTTTTTCTAAAAAAAAGACCATACTGATTATTTCTTTCCCTACCACATCTTGTTCTATGATAACCCAAGTACCAAAAATATTAAGGTATATCATTTTTGTATAATTCTTTATTGGTCTTTAAAATGCAATAATGCTTAAATTATATTTTTAATTGGAAATAAGAGTGGCAGTTAAAAATAGCAAGTTTTTGTGTTTTTTTTTTTTTTTTTTTTTTAATACACTTGATACTAAGGGCAGGTAAGAGACATCTGGAACAGCCAAATAAGAGATGTGATGCTACCTTTGAGACAGCCACAATACACTCGACGCCAAAAAAGATGATACTTGACCTTCAGCACAATAGCAGCCAACCTATAAAGGCCAACAATAAACGTACAAACAAGTCATTATTTAAAATACAGACTATGAAGATAAAAATTTAACAGAAACATTTGTGTCTCTTGGTGGAAAAAATACCCTGAGCAATACTTCCATGAACCATTGCTCCTTCAGTCATTCTAAAAACAAAGAAAAAAATAAGCACCAATTTTTAAAGAAGATTCATTTTGAGAGAGAGAGAGAGAGCAAGAGAGAGCACATGCCTGGGAGTGGGGTAAGGGGAGCGACAGAGGGAGAAAGAAAGTCTCCAGCAGACTTCCGACTGAGCACGGAGCCCCATACCAGCTGGATCCCTCACCTTGAGGTAATGACCTGAGCCAAAATTAAGAGTATGAAGCTTAACTGACTGAGCCACCCAGGTGCCCAAAACAAGCACCAATTTTTAAAGAAAAATCAAATTGCTTTGCATTATCAAAGAAGGATCTTGGCTAGGATCAGTGCAATGAAAAGCAAAATCAAACCAAAATTTGAAACATTGTAGAAATTTGATTCATGGCCAGTTTTATGAATTGCCCTTGGAAGAGGAAGTTCATAAAGTAAGAGAAAATTAAATTATGGGGTGCGTGGGTGGCTCAGTCAGTTAAGGATCTGCTGCCTTCAGCTCAGGTCATGATTCCAGGGTCCTAGGATCAATCCCCTCATTGTTGGGTTCCCTGCTCAATACAGGAGTCTGCTTCTCCCTTTCCTCAACCCCTCCCCCTGCTTCTGTGCTTGCTCTCTAATAATTAAATAAAATCTCTAAAAAAAAATTTAAACTAAACTAAGTAAATAAACTAAAAAAAACCAAAAACATTTAAAAATTTAAAAAATTAAACTAGGTAGAGTTCTACCTTTTAGATATGGATTTTTATTTATTTATTTAGCCTAAGAGAGATAGCAGTGTTAACGAAAACAAAGCCTCACCAAGCAACAATGTCAAATAATACATTTTTAAGTATTAAAAACAACACAGTGGAATTGGTCAAAACTTGACTCTGCATAGACTTTAATAATTCAGTCATGTTTAGTTGTGCTGATTGCTGTATTTATAAGGATAACAGTGATGAAGTTGTGTTAATTTGCAAAGACTTTGTAAAATAAGAAAATGTTAACAAGGAAAGGAAAAGGCCTAATATGTGGCACTGTACTGGGTATTAGGAATACAAAAATAAGACAGACACAGTCCTGCAGTCAATCAGCAGTAGGACAGATGGTGGTGGGGGAAGACATACGGCCAGAACATTTGAGAAAACTTGGTTAAGTGGATGCTATGGAAAACACAAAAGGACATCCAGTCTGGAAGGTGGTAGAAGACACTGAGAGACAGGGAGGTCAAGATTGAAGAGGCTCAGGAAATGCTCTTGGGGGAAATGACATTTGTTCCAAGCCAGAAGAGGTGAGAAAGGATTTCGAAGCAGCAAGAACAACATGAACAAATGAAAAAAACTCCTGTGGCAAAGGTGTCCCCAACAAAATTTTCAGATTTCATGAGGAAAAATATCCCCAAAGTAGGACTAGTTGAGTCATGTCTCTACCACTTATTTGCTTGTTTTGTGATCTTGAGGAAGTTACCTTTTCTGTGCCTCAATATCTCATCTCTAAAATAAGGATAATTGAAGTTCCTATATTATAGGATATTGAGAGCAGTCATTAAAATATGTAAAATACTTAGAATAGAGCAGGGCACACAGCAAATTCTATAAAAGTTAGTTGATATTGTCATTATTTTCAACTTCTTCTTCTTCTTCCTCTTTCTCTTCCCCTTCCTCCTCCTCCTCTTCCTGTTCTTCTTTTTCTTCTTCGCTTCCTCCTCCTCCTCCTCCTTCTTCTTTATCACATCATCGTCATCAACACCAGCAGAAATTTACTGCAAAACTGTTCTCCAAAAGGGTAGCACTATATTGTTAGCAGTCATCTATGAAGTTACAATTTCACTTAAAACAAACAAACAAACAAACAAACTTTACTTCTTCAATAGCAACAAATTGTTTCAAGTTTCTTTGAAGAAAGAACAAACTGGATATCTTCCATATGCATAAACTGTCTCTGTTCTACTCATATTTATCTACTGGGAACTTTGTATTTTCTAATCAAATTGCAGAGGATATAGATGTAGTAAAAATATGGACCTTTTGTCCACCATGTTGACTACTAATATATTTCCCATATATTAGGGAAATAATATTATTTCCTAATAATATTCCCTAATATTCCCTAATATATATTCCCTAATATAGGGAATATTCTCACACTTCTCACACCATTTTTTTTTTAATTTAAGGGAAGGTATTTGTCAAAATGAAACATATTTTCCTCAATGATCTATTGTCTTAAACTAAGAAAGGTCTTCTTTAGCCATAAAAGGATAGATACTCATCAATATTTTCTTGTAATTAAAAAAAAATTAATCCTATAATGCATCTGGAAGGTTTTAGAATTAAGGAAGCAGTGATGATATAAAGGGATTTTTCTCTAAATGTTATACCAATTTTCCAAACAGAACTTAATGAATAATTCATCCCTTTGCCTTTAGCTCCTTTAAAGGTCTATGTGATGACACAAATTCCAATAAAACATTACTGATAATTGGTTCTTTGGCTCCAATTCTCCGCTCAGAAGCCTCTTCTCAAACTTGGGCAGGCAGGCCAAAGTTCTTATTTCTTGATGGTGGGAGAAAGGACCACATAGCAATTAGAAAGTTGTTGTGGACTGAATGTTTGTGTCCCCCTAAAATTCCTGTGTTGAAGACCTAACCCCCATGTGACTTTATTTGGAGATGGAACCTATGAGGAAGTGCTAAATGTTAAATGAGGTCAAAATGGCAGGTACCCTTATAAGAAGAGAAAGAGATACCAGAATCTGCTGTCTCTGCCACGTAAGTAAACAATGAGAAGGTGGCCATCTGCAAGACAGGAAGTGGGCCCTCACTGGGATCCAAATTGGCTTGATCTTAGACTTCCTAGCCTCTAGAACTATGAGGAAATAAATTTCTGTTGTTTAAGTCACCCAGTTTATGGTATATTGTTATGGCAACCAGAGCAGGCTAAAATAAGGATCATTTGGTCTTTCCTATTTCAATGTATGGTTCAGGTTTTGTTTGTGATAATCTATTTCTCACAAGTCTCATGAATGAAAATAGTTTTCTCCTTTTTTTCATAGGTAATTGGAAGATGATTGAAAAGATGGGAGTTTTTAAAAATTAACAATAGCTTGACCCTGAATTTCACAGCATTATGATATGGTTTTAACAAACCAGAATCTCTTTCTCTTCTATCTGCTACTGGCTGAGTTGTGATCAGTTCCCTCCTCCTCCCAAAGTCATATGCTAAAGTCCTAACCCCAAAGACTCAGAATGTGATCCTAATTAGGGATAGGGCCTTTAAAAGAGGGAATTAAGGAAAAAAATACTACTAATAAAAAATAAAAGAGGTAATTAAGGTAAAATGAATCATATGGATAGCCATAATCCAGTATAACAGGTTTTAGAAGAAGAGATTAGAACAAACATACAGAAGGAAGACCATGAGAAGACACAGGATGATGGCCATCTACAGACCCAAGGAGAGAGGACATAAAAGAAACCAACTTTGCCAACATCTTGATCTTGGACTCAGCAAGGCATGTGCTATGGCTACAAACTTTCCCAATTTCATTTTATTCCTGGGTTTCTTTCTAGTGTAAAATCTCTTATATTGAAAAGGGTGAGAATTCTGGTTAAACTGTTATTACTGCCTTATAGTAATAGTCTGCTGTCCTTCATATAAGTTCTGAGTATTTTTTTATCAAGGATATTATCAGATATTTTATAGTTTGGGCTGAAATTGGGAGCATAATCATTTAAAAATCCTATTTATGAACTGATTTTTGCTGGTGGATTTTTTTTTCCCCCCTTAAATAAGCATTTCTTCCATTACTGCATTCAACCACTTCTTAATTCTTTACTAATACAGTTTTTCAACTGATCTCTGGAAAATTCTGGATATCAAATTATAAAAGCTAAAAATTATAATAATTTTATCTCTTCCTATCTAAAATCTACAACTCTTATGTCTGTTCATATTTTATTGCTGACTGAAACTTTCAAAAATATTAAATTTTAATGGTGGCAGTTGGCATCTCTGTGGTTTTTTTTTGGGGGGGGGTTGTTTTTTTGTGTTTTTTTTTTCCCCCAATAATAGGAATGCCTCTAATGTTTCATCACTAAGTATTAGACCAGTTTAAGATAAATAGAAGTGTTCTTCTGTTAAAAAAAAAAAGGCACATAAATTGAATTTTATCAAAATATTTTTTAGCATTTACTGAGAGGAATTAGAAAACTATTTGATTTGTGAATATATTAGTTAATATAGTTAATAGCCAAAGTGGCTTGTGGATAGAAACCGGCCTATAAATATTCGAAAGAGCTCAAATGACAGGTCTTAGATTTAGATGTAAATTTTTGTGTTGTCAGTATACAGCTGGGATTTAGTAGCATATGATCAGAGGAGATCACCTAAGTAGTGGGTGCATGAGTTCAAGAAAGAACAAAACTATCATGCCTGTGCTGAGCAAATCCAGCCCATTTTTAACTCTCGATGAACAAATGTTCCAGAGCCTCCATAAATCAAGTTTCTCTTCTCTAGATGAAAAAATACTGAGAAACAAATAAGCATAAGCGGTGGAACAAGAAGAGGCTGAGTGTGGGCTTTGATGCCAGAATGTCTAGATTCAAATGCAGATCACTCACTTCTGTAGCCTTGAGAGAGATATGTAAGTCTCAGCCTTTTCATCTATAAAATGGGGTAATAATAAGTTTCAATTTTTAAAATACACTTAGAGCTCTACATAAATGCTGATTCTTCTCACTTTTTTGAAAAGACCACCTGAACATCCTTTCCTGTTCTTTGTCTTTTCACTGAGCTTTAAGATGAACTTCAGATTTAATCAAAACATAAACCACTTTTGTGCTCACCTCAGTAGCATATATACTAAAATATAAACTACTTTTTCTGCATGTAGTTTCCTATGAACCATAAAGGGCTTCGAGAGGCCACTATAGGAATGTGAAGCCCTTGAATTTTATTTACCATTTAGCCTAAAAATTAATAGTTATAAGCCAGATAGACTAAAGAAGTAGAAGCAGGTCAGAGTGGAAACAGTAACCACTCTTGAAGAGTTCTGCTGCACATAGAGCAGTGAAAGATGACAGTAGAAGAGGAAATGTGGGGCCAAAGAAACTTTGTCATTTGTTTTCTCAACAAAATAAATTCAGCCCATCTGTATGCTTTTGGAAAAGATCCAATGGAGCAGGGAACCAGCACAAAGAGAGAGAACAAACGGAGTAATGTGCTTGGTGGGCAGAGTAGTTAGGATCGGTCACACAAGTGAAGGAGTTCTTAGATAAGAACATGCAGAAGAACGGGAGGGAAGGAAGAGGATGTGCAAAGATACAGGCAGGTGGGTAGCTTTCTTGGTAGAAACATGTGGAAATCTTCTGATTGTTTCTCTTTTCTCTTTGAAAGTAAGCTCATTAGCTGATAAGGAGATGGGGATAGGGGTGATGGAGATTTGGGGACAGTGGTAAGTATGAAAGAATCATCTACACAAGTGTACCCAGAGTGGCCCCTTGTGCACTATTTCTTTTATAATATGAAAAGTAATAAATTGGGCACCTGGGTGGCTCAGTTGGTTAAGCGTCTGCCTTCAGCTCAGATCATGATCCCAGGGTCCTGAGATTGAGCCCCACATCCAGCTCCCTGTTCAGCAGGAAGTCTGCTTCTTCCTCTCCCTCTGCTGCTCTCCCTGCTTGTGATCTCTCACTCAAATCAAGTCTTAAAAAAAGTAAAAATTTTATTTTATTATTATTTATTTGACAGAGAGACACTGAGACAGAACATGAGAGGGGGAAGGTCAGAGGGAGAAGCAGACTCCTTGCAGAGCTGGGAGCCTGATGCGGGACTCGATCCTGAAATTCTGGGATCATGACCTGAGCCAAAAGCAGTCCTTAACCAACTGAGCTACCCAGGCGCCCTAAAAAGTTTATTTTAGAACATGTTTAATATAGCCCTATTGGCTTCAGGATCAATACAAACTAATTAGCATTATATCAAAGATTATTCCTCATTTGTCTTCTTCATAAACCTTAATCTCATCTCTTGTCATATTTTCAGGACAGTCTCTATTCCATTTTTATCAATTACATAACAGTTCTCCTCAAATGGCATTATGTTTAATGCCCCTGTGACAGATTGTATTTTCCAAAGATGACTGAAATAAAATATCCCATCTCCTATATTCTTCTGTACTGTCAACTTGATAAGTAGAGTTTCCTTCTACAGCCCCTTGAATCTGTGACTGTTTTGACCAATAGAATACAGTGGAATCGGTAGGTTCTGGGAGTAGCCCTTAACTGGCCTGGCAGTTTCTATCACTTGTGCCTTTTGAAATGCTTGCTGTTGGGATACATTTTCTTGGAACCCAGGCACCATCTGTGAGAAGCAAAAGCTACAAGAGCCAGGAGTAGGTATCTCTGATAGGCAGTACCCTGTCAGACTCCTAGCCAACAGCCAGTAACAAATGCTGGCTATGTGAGTAAGTCATTTGGGAATGTCCATCCCAATTGAAACTTCAGATAACTGTGCTCCAGACATTTGACTGTAATCACATGAGACCCCAGTTACTAACTTCTCAGGAGAACCCAGTCAATCCACAAAATTGTGAGATAATTTGCTAATTCAAGCTCCAAAGTTATTAGGTGGTTTGCTCTGCAGCAATAGATAACTAGAACTGTTCAATGCTGATGTGGTAGAGAGCAGTTGTCATAGCAATAGTGGTACTGGTGGATAGATGATTTAGGAAGAAATGATATGCTATATAATCTTAGCAAGTGACTTAAACTCCTAAAATCCATATTTCTATCAATGGAGATAATAATAATGACCTCATCTGACATAGTTCCTGGCTTTATTTAAAGAAGGGGTATATATTTCTGACCACTTCAGCTTAGAGTTTAGCTTTGGCCCATGGAGGAAATAACTTACTTGTCCATCATTTTACCTTTTCTTTTTATACGCATGTACCAGTTTCTCCCCGTAAGATTTACTGATAATACCATTTGTTGGGCTTACATTTTACTAATGGGCATGGTTATTGAATTGCATGCGTATCTGTGAGTGTCACCTGCATTGCTGTGCATGTGACCTGTTTTGTCTGTAACTGGATAGATGAGAAAATTCCAGCTAGTCTTGCCAATGCAACTATTTGGTAAGTGCACTCACAGTCTCCCCCCAAAAGGCAGTTTTTTTTATCCCAGATATAGATGTGGAGACATAGGAAGCTACTTCAGCCTTAGGACAAAGTAGTGTTCTCCAATCAAGCTTTAAAAGAGCATTGGGTACTTAAGAAAAATAGCATTTTATTTATCATATGATTACTAACTGTGTTTTTCATGGCTTCCCCAACAGAAAAGTATAAATGGATTTAAGAACCAAAGTCCAGGGGTACTCGGGTGCCTCAGTTGATTAAGCCTCTGCCTTTATAGCTCAGGTCATGATGCCAGGGTCCTGGGATCGAGCCCCACATCAGACTTCCTGCTCAGTGGGGAGCCTGCTTCTCCCTCTCTTCCCCACCCGTGCTCTCTTTGCTATCTCTGTCTTTCTCTCTCTCTCTCTCAAATAAATAAAATCTTAAAATAAAACAAAACTCTACCACCTTAACCTAAGAAACTCCTTTAGCATTCAGTTCAAACACTGCCTCCTCTGGAAAGGCTGCCTTTATGTCTTCATCCAAGTTGTGTTAGGTTTCCTTAACTAAGTTTCCATTTCTCCTTACATCTCTTCTAATATTCACATTTTGTTTGATACTTTCTCCCTATAGTCAATGAACCTCTTCAAAATAGGGAAAGGTCTTCCATTCAAAGTGTTGACACATGGCAGGGTCTCGATATTTGTAGAATGAATTAATATCTTACATACATTATAAATTTTAAGGTTATATGGATATGTGGGTATGCGGGTGTGTGTGTGTGTGTGCCCAACACTCACCACACACCCTACCCCCATCATTCTTCCAACACAAATAGCCAAAACCTAGTTAAAGATTTTCAAGTTATAGCCAAATCCAGAAGTTAAGATACAAGGGGTATTACTTGCGTTAAATAGAAAACTTGTGGCATTTTATTATTTACCAAAAAAATAATGTATTGGTGTCATGTAATAAAGGTTTTACTAACTGTTGAATGAACATTTTGAACTTAAGTAGATGAATAATTATGCCTTAACAGGTTTGATACTGAAAAATTAGTTTTAAAAGTCTCTATAATAAATTATTATTAATACTGCTAAATGTTAGGGTCCGTGATCAAAGGAACGAGACTGATACAAAGCGAAGGTCAAGCAAAACTTTATTTCGCGCCAAGCATCATGAATCGCACTGACCGGTCAGGGCTTTCTTTTATAAAAGATGACAACTTTGACCCCGGCGAGCCTACTCCCAGTGAGGTTGCTGACATCTAGGTCGTTTCTCACTGTGTCACTGCTGAGGGTCCTGGAGTGCGGGGCAGGGCCGCTAGCATCGCAGGCGTCAAGGGACCGCTGACAACTGGACCGCAGATGTCTCAGGACCGCAGGCGTCGAGGGACCGCTGACAACTGGACCGCAGATGTCTCAGGACCGCAGGCGTCCAGGGAACGCTGGCAACTGGACCGCAGATGTCTCAGGACCGCAGGCGTCGAGGGACCGCTGACAACTGGACCGCAGATGTCTCAGGACCGCAGGCATCGAGGGAACGCTGACAACTGGACCGCAGATGTCTCAGGACCGCAGGCGTCGAGGGACCGCTGACAACTGGACCGCAGATGTCTCAGGACCGCAGGCGTCGAGAGACCGCTGACAACTGGACCGCAGACGACTGGACTGCTGGGCCGCCGGAGGCTGCAGGCTGCAGGCGATGGCTCGGGGCCGCCGCCGGAGGATGGAAGCTGCAGGCGGCGGTGCTGGGGGCCGCCGCCGGAGGCTGGAAGCTGCAGGCGGCGGTGCTCGGGGCCGCCGCCGGAGGCTGGAAACTGCAGGCGGCGGTGCTCGGGGCCGGAGGCTGGAAGCTGCAGGCGGCGGCGCTCGGGGCCGCCGCCGGAGGATGGAGGCTGGACCGCCAAACGCGGTTATAGCTCTTACAAGAGCTGTTACAGCTCTTCTATACACCGTTGACTCCCCTGCTCTTCTGCGACTTCCACCGCTCTCCGCTCCACTTCACCGCTCTCCGCCGACTTCACCGCCTTCCGCGGACTTCCACCGCTCTCCGCCGACTTCACCGCTCTCCGCGGACTTCACCGCTCTCTGCCGACTCCATCCCTCCTGCAGCAGCCCCCTGCTCTCCTGCAGCAGCCCCCGGCCCTCCTGCAGCAGCCCCCGGCCCTCCTGCAGCAGCCCCCGGCCCTCCTGCAGCAGCCCCCGGCTCTCCTGCAGCAGCCCCCCTTGGCAGCCTGGCAGAGCAACCTTTATGGGGGTGGTTAAGCCCCGCCCCTACACAGGTGGCCAATTGAATTCCAACCTTCCCGGTGGATATACATACGGCCTACTGATTGGATGACTCCACTCAGTCTGCCCCACCCTTACACTAAAAAGCAGTACTGAAACCTTGGTACTATTATTTCCTATGTATTTAATGCACTGTAAGTATCTTGGCAAAATAAACAATAATTATATAAGATTCACATATAAAAATATTTACTTATATACCTTCATCATCAGTATTGAGTTTGGCTTCCAGTTCCGCTAACTTGTGTCTTATTTCAAGAATTGATAGTTGCACTATATCCCTATTATTAAAAATATCTTGTTATGATCCAATTATAATGTATAAATAATAACATATAATAACACACCACTACTTTAGGAACAATTTATTATGAAACATCACTTATTGAAGGCATGGTTGAGAATCCGAAATCAGGCAAATGGGAGACTTCTGATTACCAAGGTCCATAGAGACCGTAATATGCACTAAAGCTCAGAAGCCCCCTGGTGATCTTTAGAAACCCTTTACTCTTAACTTAAATATGATCCCAAGAAGTTGTTATCTGGTTTCTCAAGACCTAAAAAAATGAACTGGGATGAGAGAATGGAATAGCTAGGGCAACAGGTAACAGAAAACCTGAAACAAAGAGTAAAAGAGGAACTAATAAAAAAATAAATAAAATATATAAATATAAATAAAAATTTAAAAATTAAAAAAAATAATAATTAAAAAAACCCCACATACACACAAATAGCATTCCAGAAATTATCTATTTAGGACATCAATAAAATAGCGCATTAATTATCAAAATATGGCAGAATCATTTATGCACTATGTACTTTTGATTGCCTATTATGTCAAGGCATTGTGATAAATGCTGAAAATACTACAGTGACTACATGAACTGAACAATGACACTAACAGTGGCTAACATCCATTGAGTGCTTATTATAAACTGATGTTAAGTGCTTTACACACTTTTCATTCAATCCTGGCAACAACCATATGGGGCATAATGATTTGCATACCAATCTTAGAGTTGAGTAAACTGAAGCTTAGTGGTTCATTAACTAGCCCAAGATCATGTAGTTACTCAGTGGTAAGAGCTGCAATTTAAATTTATGCAGGATTCCTCTAAAGTGCTTGCTTTTATACTCTACTGACTCAGGGAACATTCCCAGAATGTAAGCATTCTCAGAATGCTTACAGCTTAATATTAGGCCAAGAAATAACCAAGCAATTCAACAAGTGTTGTTAGAGCTACAACAGAGGAAAGCACAGGAAGCTTTAGGGGCACAGAGGTGAGTATAAATCTCATGGGGCCTGCTGGTGAGACTGGGTATTAAAAAAAAACCCACTTAAAATGTCTCAAAGATTTAATAAAAACTATGATATTGAGTATTTTTAAAAAGTACACAGGAGGAGCATTATTTTTACAAAATGTCACCGTTTCATAATTTCTCCTCAAGGGATATTAAGACAAGCATAACTAAACAAAACCTTTGTTTCTCTGAAACAGAAAAGCTCAATTTAGCAGAACATGAAAATCAAAGACATATTTTAGCATTACAGTATATGCACACCATACACTCCATTTGACTTGATGCTAAAGACAGAAGATCCTACTTCATAATCCGCCTATTTTTATTTTATTTTATTGCCAAACACTTAGTCAAATGAATCTTTCCTACAAAACAGATTCTACAAGTCGCCGGACTGCCGGGGTATTAATCACATTGCTGGCGTCACATCGACCTCAGTGGCTCCAGCTTTCAACAGCAGGGCACACACGTGGGCATCTCCTCAGGCGGCGTGTACCTGAACCAGACACCCGCGTGGTAGCCCGCGCGCCGCCCTCCAACTCACTTCAAACGGATTTCTTCCAGTAACTCCATTATAAGGCGGTAGGTGCTCACACCGTCGAAGTTATCGCCTCTCCCTTCCTCCATACTGTGGGATCAGAAACGCCCCTACGCCCTTCGCCTTTTACAGCTAAGACCGCAAGACCTGAAGGGACATCCAGAAGCTGGGAAGGCGGGTATTGTCAGGAGCGGCTGTCAAGGTGTACTCACAATCGCCGGCTCCCCGGCGCCTCGCAGTGACGTCACAGGGCATCGCCCCCGGGGCGGAGGATGGCTTACAGACCTAGTGCAGGAATGGGACAGTTTCCGCCGCCACCGAGTGTAGCTAAAACGGAAAAAGGTCTCATTGTCCTGGAAAGACGGTGTCAGAAAAGCGCCTCTCAAGGCCCAAAAGCTGGGGCCCCATTCCTTTTTCCAGGTGGAAGGAGGATGTTTACCAGCTACATGGCTGACTGTAAGGGAGTAGGGACTGTTGGCCTTGGTGCTTTTTTTTTTTTTTTAAAAACACTGATCCAGGCCTGATGTTTACTTTACTCTTATCCCTTGTTAGGGAAATGCGGAATCCAAGAATGGCAGTGCCTTTCTTCAAGTTTACTGCATACTACAGGCTCTGGTTCGGAGTGCCTGAGGAGCAGACTTTGAGAAGGCAGGGCCTGAACTCTGAGTTTCCAGTACAGATTATTCTTTGTTTTGCTAAATCTGCGGACTGTCCGTGTACAACTGCTTGAAGTTTCATGCTTATATTTGTAATCACAAATTTTGCATTCTGCTCCTGACATGTCTGTGCTTTAGTATTACCCCTGGCTCCCATCCATCTTTGAGTAGAAAGATGGGCTGCCTTTACCTCTGACTTCTCTGTTACATTTTCCATACCCTGAATCAATTTAAGAAGTGTGAGCATGGTACATTTTCTGACACAAATCAGCACAAGTACTTTGGTAAAGAACTTCTTTATTCTGCTTATTGCTTTGTCTTCAGTGTTGAGAAGAGTGACCCATGGTAGTGGTCAGTATATACATATTGGATATATCCGATATGTACTCTTTCAAAGATTTTTTTTTTTTAAGCATAAAAAGCATACTTGGTAAATGCTTGTTTCATTGGGTTGCTGCTTACCAGCATACTTATGGAAACTTGATCATTTGTGGGAAAAATAGAAAAAACCTTTGAACCCATGGTTGCTATACTTAAAGTTTGTATAAAATAGTAGAATGGTTCATTAGATAACATGCTGGAAATAAGGCAAGTCTTCAATTAAAAAATGGGTTTTAAAAGAGAGAGGGGAGATTCTGGAAATTTGGAAAGGCTGTATTGGGGGATATTTTAAGCATGGGGACAATTCAGAATTTAATTGTTTGAATTGAACATTAAGTGTAGTAAGTAGCACATTCGATTGGTACCTGTTTAGTGTCAAGAACAACCCAGATTAGTAGGTGGAAAGAGAATTTGAAGGATTTTGAGAAATTAATTCAATTAATAACAATTGAGGGTTTATTACGTACAAAGTGATTTGTAAGAAATGCTAAATAGGTTCATCGCTTTCAAAAAACCCTATAGTTAATTTAAAAAGTTTAATATGGAAGAATTCCATCAATTAAGTCATGGAGTATGGCAAATTCTTTACTCCCACTTTTGTGCTCAGCCTAAGACACGTTGTGGGGAGCAAGTTGCAGGGCTCAGACACTCACCCGTGTCTATTCCCAGCCTTGGTGGCTTTCTTTGTTCTCTCCCAGCCAGAATTCTTAGTTTGTCTCTCACAGACTGAAGGGGTGGGGATGGAAGTGAGCTGGGGATGGTTTTTTGTTCTCTGGTTTCTTTACAGAACCTTCTGCCTCTTTGGGTCAGAAGGGTCAAGAATTCTCTTCACCTCTAATGTCACTTCTAGATCACTACTCTTCCATCCTCATGTAAAAACCCACTCCCTTCTAAATTAAAAGAAAAATAATTCCAGAAGTTAACATAGTGTTATATTAGTTTCAGGGATGTAGTGATTCAACAATTCTATACATTACTCAGTGCTCATCATAAGTGTACTCTTAATCCCTTTCATCTATTTCACCCATCCGCCCACCTACCTTTCCTCTGGCAACTATCAGTTTGTTTATACTTAAGAATCTGGTGGGTTTCTTTTGCTTTGGTTTTTTTTGTTCATTTGTTTTGTTTCTTACATTCCACATATAAGTGAAATCATATGGTATTTATTCTTTCTCTGACTTCCTTCACTTAGCATCATATTCTTTACAACCATCCATCCAGTTGAAAATGGTAGTTTCATTCTTTTTTCTGAGTAACTTTCCATTACATGTATTATATAATGTCTTCTTTATCCACTCATCTATAGAAGGATTTGTGGGCTGCTTCCATAATTTGGCTATTGTCAATAATGCTGCAGTAAACAAACGTAAATCTTTTTAATTAGTGTTTTTGTATTCTTTGGGTACATACCCAGTAATAGAATTACTGAATCATATGGTAGTTTTTTTTTTTTTTTTTAAAGGAACCTCCGTGCTGGCTGTACCAGTTTGCATTCCCACTAACAGTGCACAAGTGTTCTCTTTTCTCCACACCCTTGCCAACACTTGTGTTTTTGAGTTTAGCCATTCTGACAGGTGTGAGGTGGTATCTCATCTTGGCCATCGGTGTGTCTTCTTTGAAGAAATGTCTGTTCATGTCTTCTGCCCATTTTTAAAAAAAATATTTTATTTATTTATTTGACAGACAGAGATCACAAGTAGGCAGAGAGGCAGGCAGAGAGAGAGAGGAGGAGGAAGGCTCCCCGCTGAGCAGAGAGCCTGATGCGGGGCTCGATCCCAGGACCCTGAGACCATGACCTGAGCTGAAGGCAGAGGCTTTAACCCACTGAGCCACCCAGGTGCCCCATCTTCTGCCCATTTTTAATTGGATCACTTGGCTTTCTGGTGTTGTTATAGAAGTTCTTTATATATTTTGGATACTAATCCTTTATTGGATATCATTTACAAATATTTTTTCCTATTCAGTAAGTTGTCTTTTAGTTTTGTTTCCTTTGCAGTGCAGAAGCTTTTAATTTTGGTATCCTCTTAATAATGAAGTTTTTATGGTTTCAGTTCTCACATTTAGGTTAGAACCATTTTAGGTTGATCAATTTTGAGTTTATTTTTGTGTACAAGTGATCCAGTTCCATTCTTTTGCATTATGGCTGTCCAATTTTCCTAGCACCATTTGTTGAAGAGACTGTTCTTTTCCCCATTGCATATTCTTGCTTCTTTTGTCAAATATTAATTGACAATGTAATCATGAGTTTATTTCTGGGCTCTCTATCCCATTATGTGTTGATTTTTGTATCGGTACCCCACTATTTTGATTACTATAGCTTTGTAGTATATCTTGAAATCTGAGATTGTGATACCAGTTTTGTTCTTCTTTTTCAAGATTGTCTGGCTATTTAGGGTCTTTTGTGGTTCCACACAAACTTTAGGATTATTTGATCTAGTTCTGTGAAAAATGCTGCGAAAAAATCCCTATTTTGATAGGGATTGCATCAAATATGTAGATTTCTTTGGGTAGTATGGACATTTTAACAGTATTTGTTCTTCCAATCCATGGGCATGCAGTATCTTTCCATTTGTTTGTGTCTTCAATTTCTTTCAATGTTACAGTTTTCAGAGTAAAGACCTTTCAACTCTTTGGTTAAGTGTATTCCTAGGTATTATATTTTTGGTGCAACTATAAATGGCATGCATTCCTGATGTAACAGCCTTCTACTCCTTCTCCTTGGTTCTACCCAGAGACTTCACAGTCATTCCTTATCTACTGACTTTGACATTAAAAGTGTCTTTCCATGGAAAGTTTTCCCATAACCTTGCCCTTCAACTTGCAACTCTCATCGCTTTAATCTCCACTCCACTTCCATAGCTATAAATACTCTGAAACCTGTCACCAGAGTGGCTTTACCTGAGAAAACGTAAGTTCAAAAACTGCTATCAACCAAAACCTCATTCTTTCAGCTCCCAAAACAGTTACTCCCTAAACAGCAATGTTTTATTAACTAATTGTCTGTGGAGCTTCTTAAATCTGTAAACGCTGGGACCCTATCCCTTTTCACAGCGATCTTGCTTCCTTAACAGCACACTCTAGCAATTTGCTCCTCAGCTGGCTTCCAAAATGGATTGGGGTGTGTGTGTGTGTATGTGCCTGTGTAGAGGACACTTGCCATTAGTCACTGTTTCCTCTTAATGAACAGCTTTCAGGGTCATAAAATTATTTCTTCACATGTGACAATTTTTTGCATAGAATACATCTGAAGATATTATTTGGGGGGGCACCTGGGTGGCTCAGTGGGTTAAAGCCTCTGCCTTCGGCTCAGGTCATGATCCCAGGGTCCCGGGATCGAGCCCCGCATCGGGCTCTCTGCTCAGCAGGGAGCCTGCTTCCTCCTCTCTCTCTGTCTGCCTCTCTGCCTACTTGTGATCTCTGTCTGTCAAATAAATAAATAATATCTTAAAAAAAAAGATATTATTTGGGGCCTTCCCCCCCCACCTAATCTATGTTCTTAAAGATATTCAGCTTTCTATATCTTTAAATATGAATAAAAAAAAATTTTGACGAAAACAAGCTATTCAGAAATAACAGTGAGCCAATTCCTCGTAATCTCTTTACATACACACATGCATGCGCATGTTTATTTCTCCCTCCTAATGGTTCTGTTTCTCTGGAACACTCTAATATAGAAGCTATACTTATAAAGATTATGTCTATTAATCTAAAATAGCAACCCACAACCAAATGAGCAGAGCAGAATGAAGTAAAATGGACAACTAAATACAAATCCAATTTTTGACAAATCCAGTTTTGCTGACCACTGCTCTAAGTTAACTTTGTAAACTTTAGGGTTCATTATTTGTCATTCCACTTCTCAAATTTAAGGCAGAGATTAACTGGAAGCTATTTACCAATTCAGCTTTATTTCCACATTATCCTTAGCCTTAGGGAAAGGATCCATTAATTCTAGGTGTTCCCAAAATACAATCCTGTGCATACATTTGAGGCCAAGTAATTCAGAAACAGTTTATTCATAAAGGGTGTTTTTAAGACAGTTTCAAATAAGGTCTAAAAAACTAAGCAGCCATTAAACTAAAGTAGCCAGAAATATCAGAACGGACAATAGCTATGAAAATCAATACCAATCATTTATAATCAGTAAACAAAAATAAAATGCCATTAGGTATTTACTTATGTATTTGTACCTTATAGGTCTGTGAATGTCCTGTCTTCTGACAGAGTGGAAACCATTATACCTCACCCACCATGGATTAAGCTTGAATTCTTCACATTCTTAACCATGATTATAAATAGAAGCTTTTCTAATAATTTATTGGCTTTAACATAAAAATTCCAATGACTAAATCCCAAAATAAAAATACATTTACCATCCAAAAAATTCTGTTTATATTTTTTATACAAATTTAGCCTCTTGGAGTAACTTAAAGAAGTAGATATGGTAAAATAATTTCTTAAAGTACTTTTTTGTCCAATTAAGGTGGTGATATTCACAAATTTTAATACGATATCAATCGTATATCAAAACTTCCTAGGCTCCTAGTAGATCAATACCAGTCTAAATCTAGAAGATTAAAAAAAAAATCTTTGTATTCATTCTGAATGAGAAAGACCATCCCCCTTCCTAACGAAGATATAAGCTACCAAATAATTTTATAGAGCCTTATCTTATTTTTCATGATTAAAAAAGTCTTTTAAACGTTATCTGAGAATTCTTTTAGTTTAGGATTATAGTTATTTATAGCTTACACACTGAAAATTCTGATAAGCACCTAGGGGGGAAAAATCCACAATTAGTGCAAAGCCAGCAGACAATATTTTAAGTCATTCTTTCAAGTACAACTAGAGCTAAGGTTACTAAATGCCAAATTTTATGTAAATATATAATTTCCTATCTTGTTTTTTGAAAGACAGCAAATACAAAAATAGTTTAACATCAGGTTTAATGAGGTTTATAGCACATGTATTATTAATCTTATTTTAACTGCAAAAATATTTCAGCCACATTTAGAAAAAATAATGAGAATATAACCCTATATTCTAAAGGCCATATGCAAGAATACTGATTCTTTTCCTTGTAAATAGAATACATGCTATAAAGCTTATGAAACAGTCACTTCATAGGAATGAATACATTTTTAAAACACTGGTTAATCTGTGGGGAATTCCACTTTTGCCTATTTAACAAAAATGTATCCACCTTGTAAGGCTTTGGTATAGGTGATTCACAGCACTTCCATCATTTCTCTTTCTTCTTTGCCTCACTCTTCTCTAGTTCCTTTGTCTGCTCACCCTTCTCCCTTTTCATGTTTACATTTGCTCTTCCTTCTTGATTTCTTCCCTTAGAATTATCAACTATTTTATAGTCTTCAAGGAGTGTTTGTCCCGTTTCTTTTGCAGTTTTCTTCACCATTGCTTTGATACCAATGTTGTCAATATTATAGGCAGTTACACCAACATTGATGGCAGAATCTACTGCATCATGTGTAGCTTCTCCAGCAGTATGCCCATATCTTTAAAAGAAAAGATTAGGAAAAAAGTGTAATGAAATTATAAATATAAATTAAGATCTTTTGAATTAGTATTAAATAGTCCCATGTTTAGTATGTTATTCCTGAAAGCAAAATCAAAGGTTATGTTTCAAGTTAATTAATAACTTAAAACACAGTAAAGAATAAAATCAAACTGTGCCAAGGCTGCATTTCTCCTTTAGCAAAAACTGTGAAAATAAACTCAGGCTAGCTGAGATTTATTTAATAAAGACGGTTTATGTTGAAGAATAAAATGTAAATTATAATAAAGATTATTCATCAGTCACTATTTCCCTTTTTTTAACCCACCCCTTCTGGAAAGAGAGAATTTTCAATGAAGCAACTATAGGGCACAAAGAATCTATAGTCACTATAAATGGTTTTGAGTTCTCCCTTAACTAGACTTTGGTTAGGTCTTTTATTTTTGTTTTATTTATTTTTTAATGAGGGATAGTGGGTAGGATGAGAGAGGTGAGAAGCAGAAGGAGAGGGAGAGGAATCTTAACCAGGCTCCATGCCCAGAGCAGAGCCCGACAGGGAACTTGATCTCACAAACTTGAGACCATGACCTGAACAGAAATCTAGAGTCAGATGTTTATCCGACTAAGCCACCCAGGCGCCAGAATCTAAGGCTGTCCTTAAGCAAAGATTCTACAACACTTCCTCCCTCACTCCACTCTGCTGCAGATTGACTGGCCTTCTTATGTTCTTTGAAGCCATCAAACACACCTGAGCCACCTTAAGACCTCTGTACTGGCTGAAATCTGCTTCAACTATTCTCGCCCTAGGTATTCACATGTCTCACTGCCTAAGCTTCTTCAAATCAGCTAATTGTCTTCTCACTATCTCACCTATTTCAACTGCCTTACTCCATATGCTCTACCCCACTGCTCATCAATCTGTCCTTAAGCTGTTCTTATTGTATAACTTATCACCTGCTACATACTATAGAACTTAGGAACTCCCATTGTTTTTGCTTTGCTTATGGTCTTGCCAGAATAGAAACCCTATTAGAAAAAGGACTCTGCCATGTTCTTTAATATATCCTATGCAGTGAGAACACTGCCTGACATTCAATATTTGTTGAATGAATAGACTTAATTCCTGCCCTGTCAACACAGTTTCCAGTATATCACATGTATAGCAAAGTGCTTGGGAAATTATAAAAGCACTATGCAAAAGTAGTCCTTATTGACAATTACCAATATCTGTGCTTAATACTGTTTCTATAAGAAAATACAAGTTAAAGGCCTACACAAAGATACTAAAAATTATCCCATTGCTGTTTCTCTTTACCCTTTTCAAAGTACCAGCTTTTTTCTTGCCTAGCAATAACCAACAAAAAGGCAACATTTTACATTTTTCTCCAGGACACACTGAAATTTCCTAGGTGATTTGTGATCTGTATCTGGACATTTTGTCTTAATACTGGATCTGTCCTTTGAATTCCCAAGTCCTCTATTATGATTACTCTGCCTGGAACAGTGGATTGTGATACTGCTAGCTTGCTCATGCTTTTTTTTTTTCAATCTCAGTGCTAGAAGTGTGAATCTTATTATGTTCCTGAATGAGGATTCCATTCATTCCTGTGCCTCATGTTAATAATGAGAACCAGAGGATGACAGAATCTACAGTTTGTCAAACTGTATAGCTATGCATTCTTTTTAAAAAAGATTTATTATTTAAGACAAAGCACATGTGCTTCGGGAAGAGGCAGATGGAAAGGGGGAGAGATAATCCCAAAGCAGACTCCTCAATGAGTGCATGGCCATAGGGCTCAATACCAGGACCCCAAGATCATGACCTGAGCCGAAATCAAGGGTCAGATGCTTAACTGATTGAGCCACTCAGGGGACACCATATCAGTCTTGACTGGGGCTTTCTCACAGTTACCAGACATCAAAGCTTCCTTAACAGCCACCTGCCAGTACCTGTTGCTTTGCAGTCCCTCAACATTCCACAGCATTGCTGATTTTGCAGAAGACATGGAACCTTCTCACTGTCAATCAAGCCCCCACAAATACTATCATCAGGTGGCAATGGCTAAAGCTAAATGAGAAGAGAGAGGTGGCAGCAGTTTCAGCACTGGAAGAGTGAGCTTAACTCTTGGTTGAGCAGGTTTCTCTTTAGGCTTTTCTTTTCCATGTCTGTGTGAGCTATAAGGAAGTGACATGGTTAACCTAAGAATTTGGCTGTATCAGTGTTTGTGAATATAGGAAATCCTCCAGATTCAGGACCTTTCACTTCCCTATTCTACTGATACATTCTGATACCTCTAACTGCACTCATGATATTTTTATATGAAACACAATTCTAAAGGCTACATTATTAGTAGTAATGTGCTAAAAAGGAGTCTGTGTTGATACACTGAGGTTTTGTTTTCCCACGCTATCTCCATTTCAGCAGCAATTCCTGTTAATTTGGTTAACAGTACCAAACTAGGAGTCAAAAAACTACATTTTAATACCAATTGTATCATATGATGTTGGTGAGGTCTCAACCTCTTTACATTTCATCAATTATTACTTCATTTAATAAAATGAAATATTTAGGTTAAAGCACTTTGAAAATTCCATTATACAATATGTGTAATTATTTTTAAAGACCTTATAAAACGGCTTTTAAGCAGTTGTGTTTATTTACTTTAATATATCCTCTCTATCATTTCTGCTTCCTAGTATGCCTTAGAACCAGTATTTCTGGCAGGAATCTGTTCTTCTCTTCCTTGAGAAGTAACTGCTCAGTTCTTTTCTTCATTCAAACTATACTGTAGATTCGGACTACACTGCTAAAAACTAAAAAGCCTATTTCTGGTAAAAAGACATTTGTTTTTTATTTATTTTTAAAAAGTTTAATTATAGCTTATTAGATTTTATATGCCAAGTAACACTACCAATTGAAGAGAATTAAAAATGAATATAAAGTGTGCTCTAAATAAGTCAATGAAACTTAATATACAATTTAAATGAGACTTTTCAGAAATTTCTCCAGAAAATATTCTGGAGCACGTTCAGTAATGTCTACAAAGACAACAAATTGGCAGTGATTCTAGATTTCATTAATTATAACAAAATTTCAGTCATAATAAATTTCTAGTAAATCTGCCTAAAATTCAATTTACTTTACATGCAACCTTCAAAAATATTCTTGGAAATATTAATCTTAAATATCTGAAGTAGAAATAGCATCTTCTTAGTCCATCCAAGGCAGGTGGGTTGTGGCCAATTCTTTAAGAAGGACCTTATAAGTGAAGCTGAGGAATTTAAATTTATCTTTTTTTTTAAAAGATTTTACTTATTTATTTGAGAGAGAGACAGTGACAGAGAACATGAGCGAGGAGAAGGTCAGAGGGTGAAGCAGACTCCCCATGGAGCTGGGAGCCCGATGTGGGACTCGATCCCCCGACTCCAGGATCATGACCTGAGCCGAAGGCAGTCGCCCAACCCACTGAGCCACCCAGGCGCCCCTAAACTTTATCTTGAAACTAATGGGAATGGCACAACCAAATTTATGTTTTAGATACCTCTAAGTCAGGTTGCATTGTGAATTGTAAGGGTGTAAGTGGGAGACAGAGGAACCAGTTAGGAAACAAGTTATAAGATGGAAGAGAAATGATGAGGCTCTATTCTACAGTAGTGGTCATGAGATTGGAGAGGAAAAAAATATAAAAAACAGGATTTAGCGAATGAACAGCTGTAGGGTGATGCAGTTGGGATTTATGAAGCTTAAAGTTTAAAACAAAAATTAACTGGAAACATAGATTTGAGAGGTTGTAACTATAGACACCAGCATAGATAACCACCACAAAGAACAGAAAAAGACTGAACAAAGAGTGAAAGCTTAGAATCAATATTTAAAGAATGTATATGGAAGACAACAACCCTGAGAAGTAGTCTGATAAGACAAAACTGATGTGTGAGTTAAATGAGAATACTGTTAAAATTTGTGGATGGCTGACCGTCCACAAGCAGTAAGTCTTTGCAAGATCAATCAGAAGGAGAGGCTACAGTGAGCATGTGATTAGACTTTATTCATGAAAAATGGAGGAAAATATCTAAGACATTAAAAAGACAAGTCTTTCAAATCTAAAGATAACATTAAATGGAACTCTGGCTAATATAATATACACTAAATCTGAAGCCAAACTGAAAGACAGACTTAATGATGAGTCAAAATCAAAAACAAGAAATTAAGCAAATGTAAATACAAAGTTCTTAGTTTTAGGTACATGTGTCAACTGTCCAAAAATAAGACAAAGGCCCAGATTTTAAATAAAAGGTTCATTTTTTTAAAAAAAGCCCAAGTTTGATATGGGTCAATGAAGTAACAGCTACTAAAAAGATACACTCTTTGTGTTGTATGCCCTTTTTCTCAAATGCTAAATATGACCAAATGAGGGAGGCAAATGCCACTGTATTCTATCTGGTCATAATACATAACACTACATTCAATTCTGGGTTCCATTTTGAGAAGAACACTGGTAAATGAAGGATTTGGAAACCATACTATATATGGAATTAAAGGAACAGGGAGTATTTCGAAGTTAAGAAAAAGTTAAGTGGAACACATGATGATAATGTTTAAATACTTGTATAGTTACCATATGGAAAAGAGAAGACTGATTTTATAGAACTCCTGAATAGATGCTATACAGAACTGGTTTTGGGTAATATGACATCTGCCAAAAGAATTACCATCAATGGATGTGAATTTGCCCCTTCACCTAGTGCAAATTTAAGGGGAATTTTAATTAAAATTCACTAAACAAACCAATAAAATACTGTACACCTTGAAAAGGTAAATTCCTTATAGAAAAACAATTTTACTAAGCTTATTCTTCTGAAAAATGGAGAACACATTTTATCTTAGAATAAGATAAAATTTTAATAAGGGGAAAACAAGAATGGATCTAACTTTCTGAATTTATATGATTTTCCTCTAAACTATTTAATTTTTTAAAGTTTATTATTTTTTTTAGTAATCTCTATTACCCAGTGTGGGCCTTGAAAATAGGACGTCAAGATCAAGAGTCACACCTTCTTTTGACAGAGCCAGCCAGGCACCCCATCCTCTAAACAATTTCAAATGGGAAAAAAAAAAAAGGAGCTTAAAGCTGAAATTTAGAAGCTATGTAGAAGAGTGAGGAATTATTTAGTAGATACCATGCTGCAATTAAATACAGCAGATTTGAAGTTACTTATTTTTATTGTTCCTGTATGTCTTCAGGATCCTAAATTTAAAGACAAAATTATTAATGTAACTGACAAAAACAGTCTTAGTAAACAGTTCCTACATATTTACCTAAAAGTTTTAAGAACATAATCATACAGCTCTTTAGATAAACCACTCTTAATGAACATAATCTTTAACCATAAAACCATGAAAGGGGGGGCAGGATGGCAGAGAAGTAGGAGACCCTGTTTCAACCAGTCTCCTAAAGTAAGCTAAGTATCTACCAGAAAACTCTGAACACCCATGAAATCGGCCTGAGATTTAAGACTGTACACTTCCGGATCTCTACAGTGGCAGGAGATATAAGTGGAGAGGTGATGGGAGTGGGAACACTTGGACAGATACTGGAGGATAAACAGAAGGGGAAGGGAGCCACCAGAAGCAAACCATTTGAAAGTAATACCCCAATACGAAAGTGCCCTGTGATTGGGGACCAGCATTAACTTGGAGACGGGTTAAAAGCACTCAAAAAAAGCAAAAGATCCTGAGGGGCAACTGGTGGAACTGGGCAGTTAGGGGCACAGACCTAAGCCCAGGATCCCAGGGTGGTTACCACCCAGCGACCACTAGAGCCAGAGAGTCCAGCAAGGGAGTCCAGTCCGTGGTCCCTTAGCCTGTGGCTTTCTGCTGCTTGTACCACCTCTCGGGCTGGGTGCACCCCCCCCGCGCCTCAGGGAGTCCGGTGTAGATGCCAGCCTGCAGTCTCTGGGCTGGCAGCCGATTACCTGCGTGGCTGCGGGGTGTGCAGCCTGTGCCTGAGAGAACCCAGGGCAGTCTCAGAGGTCAGGGTCCCTTGACTGGCAGCATTACACGACCTGTGCCTCTGTGCGAGTGCATCAGTTGTGGGTGTGGGCCCCAGACAGCAGTACTGGCAATGGCAGCAACCTGGGTTTGGGCTCACCTGGACCAGTATCGCAGTTTTAGTGGCACAGGGGTGCAGAAACAAGCCAGGGCCTTGGGTGACAACCGATAACAGTGGCTGGGAGTGCGCACCACCTGTGGTGTAGTGGAGCTGTGGTGTTCAGCGGAGTTTGCATGGGGGGGCGTCTGTGTGTTCTGGACCACCCAGAGGGAAGCAGTCTGAGACTTGTCTCTGAGGCGGAGGTCTGGGTGTGGACAGTTTGCTTTCTACTAAACCTCTGAAAAGCACAAAAAGCCGCCAAAGAATAAAACCTCCAGAGAACAAAAGCCTGAAAAACCAGTTTCCACAGAGCCAATCCCCTAATAGGGGGCAGGGCAACTCAGCCCAAGCACGATCCTCCCCAAGAAGATAAGCCAAAAGGCCCCTCCCCCAGAAGATAAGCCAAAAGAACAAGAGGATAACCACCACAGGGTCCCCATAAACCCTAACATCTGGGGAAAACAATATATTAATCTCTGGGTATTACCCCAAAACCTGTATATTTCATAGATAACAACTTTTCTTTTTTCTTTTTTTAAAATTCGTTCTTACGATTCTTATTCTTTTAATTTTTTTAGCCTACTCTCCATTATGACTAGAGGTTTAATGCAACATATTCCATAATAACTTTTTAACTGGAACTTTTTTCATACCTGTATAATATACCTGTATTTCTTTTTTTTTATACATATAGATATAAGCTTCAATGTAATCTTTTTTCCCTATTCAATGCCATCCCTATATATAAACCAGTTTCAATTTCCCTGTATCTCTGGAAAGTTGAGTCCTTTGACAAAGATAACAAGATTCACACAGGAAGAACTGAAATAACCTTCCTTGCCCACATCGAGAGTTTGTAACCATCTTCCCATCATATTCTTCTTTTAGGGTTTCTGTGTATTTGTTTTTGTACTATATAAATCTTATTCTTGGTTCATTTTGGCTGGGTGTTTTTTTTCTCTTGTCTTTTACTTTTGTTGGTCTTTTTGTTTGTTCATTTTTGTTCATGTACCTTATAAATCTTACTTTTGAGGTGCATTTTGGCTGGGTTTTCTCTTTTTTTTTTCTCTCTCTTTTTTCTTTCTTTTTGGTGGTGACTTTTCTTTTTGGAGTTTTGCTCCAAAACTTTCCAGGGTGCACCTTGCCTAGAGTGTGGCTGATATATTCAGCTATACATCCCCTCAACCACCTCTCACCAAAATGACTAGGAGGAGGAACACCCAACAGAGGAAAAGTCAGAGACTCTGCCCTCTGCCACGAACTACCGGATAAGGAAATAAACAGTATGTTGGAAAGGGAATTCAGGGAACAATTATCCAGGCAATGGCTGGCTTGGAGGAGACCATTAGTGGCAACATAGAAACTCTAAGGGTGGAAGTGAGGGCTGATCTGGCAGTACTAAAAAATGCTATCAGTGAAATCAATCTAATCTAAATACTCTTAACACCTAGGGTAACCAAGGCAAAAGATCGAATTAGTGATCTAGAAGACAAATCGACAGAAAGGAAGGATCGGGAGGAGGCCTGGAACAAACAGCTTAGAAGCCATGAAAACAGAATTAGGGGAAAAAATGACACCATGAAACGTTCCAATGTTAGAATTATTGGGATGCCTAACCAATTACTGGGATGCCTAACAAATTTTCCTAGTCTGGGGAATGGAACAAGTGTTTCTGTCCTAGAGGCAGAAAGGATACCCCCCAAGACCAACAAATCTAGAAAAACCTCCAGACACATAACTATGAAATTCACAAATCATAATTTTAGAAAAGGGGTCCTAAGGGCAGCTAGGGGGAAGAGACTCCTTACATACAGAAGAAGGTCCACTAGAATAACATCAGATCTCTCCACACAAACCTGGCAAGCCAAAAAGGGCGGCAAGACATATTCAGGGCACTAAATGAGAAGAACATGCAGCCAAGAATACTTTATCCAGCAAGGCTTACATTCAAAATGGATGGAGAGATAAACAGCTTCCAAGACCGGCAAGGTTTGAAAGAGTATGTGACCACCAAGCCAGCACTACAAGAAATATTGGGGGGGGGTTCCATAAAAGAGGAAAGAACCCAAGAGTGACACAGAACAGAAATTTACAGAGACAACCTATAGAAACAAGAAACAACTGATAGAAACAGGCAACATGATGTCAATAAAAACTTATCTTTCAATAATTGTTCTCAATATGAACAGCCTAAATGCTTCCATAAAAAAGCACAGGGTTGCAGACTGGATGAAATGACAGGATCTATACATATGCTCTCTACAAGAGACAATTCGGGACCTAAAGATAAATTCAGACTGAGAGTGAAGGGATAGAAAACCATCTTTCATTCCAATAGGCCTCAAAAGAAAGCCGGGGTAGCGATTCTCGTATCAGGTAAATTAGATTTTAAGCTAAAGGCTGTAGCCAGATATACGGAAGGACACTACATCATTTTTAACGGGTCTATCCACCAGGAAGATCTAACAATTCTAAGTATTTATGTCCCCAGTAAGGACAGCCAACTACATAAGCCAACTGTTAATCAAAATAAAGAGTCCTACTGATAAGAAAATATTAATTGTAGGGGATCTTAACATGCCACTGTCAGCAATAAACAGATCATCTAAGCAGAAAATCAATAAAGAACCAAGAGCTTTGAATGACACATTGGACTAGATGGACCTCAAAGATATATACAGAACATTCCACCCTAAAACAACAGAATACTCATTCTTCTCAAGCGCACATGGAACTTTCTCCAGAACAGACCAAATACTGGGTCACAAATCAGGCTCAACCGATACTAAAAGACTGAGATTATTCCCTGCACATTCTCAGACCACAATGCTTTGGAACTGGAACTCAACCATAAGAAAAAGGTTAGAAGGAATACAAACACTTGGTAGCTAAAGATCATCCTGCTCAAGAATGTTTGGATCAACCAGGAAATCAAAGAAAAACTTAAACAATTCATGGAAACCAATGAGAATGAAGACACATTGGTCCAAAATTTACGGGATACACAAAGGCAGTCCTATGGGGGAAACACATAGCCATCCAAGCCTTACTCAAAAAAATAGAAAAACCCCGAATATGCCAACTCTCTTTACACCTTAAAGAATTGGAAAATCAACAACAAATTAAGCCAACCCCACGCACAAGAAAGGAAATAATTAAGCTCAGAGCTGAGATCAATGAGTTAGAAACTAGAGATACAGCAGAACACATCAACGAAACTAGAAGCTGATTCTTTGAAAGAATTAATAAGATTGATATACCACTAGCCAAACTAATCCAAAAGAAAAGAGGAATCAAATTAATGAAATTATGAACAAAAGGGGAGAGATCACGACTAACACCAAGGAAATAAAAACAATCATCAGAAATTATTATCAACAGCCATATGCCAATAAGTTAAGCAACCTAGAAGAAATGGATGCATTCCTGGAAACCTATACACTTCCAAGACTGAAACAGGAAAAAACTGACAACCTGAATAGACCAATATCTAGTAATGAGATTGAAGCAGTTGATAAAAAACCTCCCAAAAAACAAGAGCCCAGGACTTGATGGATTACCTGAGGAATCCTACCAAGCATTCAAAGAAGAAATAATACCTATTCTCCTGAACCTGTTTCAAAAAACAGAAACAGAAGGAAAAATTCCAGACTCTTCCTATGAAGCAGCATTACCTTGATCCCCAAACCAGGCAAAGAGCCCATTAAAAAGGAGAATTTCCTAGCTAATAGGATCCAACAACAGTACATTAAAAAGATTACCCACCATTACCAGGTGGGATTTATCCCTGGGATGCAAGGGTGGTTCCACATTCACAAGTCAATCAGTGTAATAGAACAAATCAATAAGAGAAGAGAGAAGAACCACATGGTCCTCTCAATTGATGCAGAAAAAGCATTTCACAAAATACAGCATCCGTTCCTGATTAAAACTCTTCAAAGCACAGGGATAGAGGGAACATTTCTCAACTTCCTAAAATCTATCTATGAAAAACCCACAGTGAATGTTATTTCCAATGGGGAAAAGTTGGCAGCCTTCCCTTTGAGATCCGGAACACGACAAGGATGCCCATTCCTGCCACTGCTGCTCAACATAGTACTAGAAGTCCCAGCAACAGCAATCAAACAACAAAAAGAAATAAAAGGTATTCAAATAGGCAAAGAGGAAGTCAAACTCTCTTCAAAGATGACATGATACTTTATATGGAAGCCCAAAAAACTCCACCCCCAAACTACTAGAACTCATACAGCAGTTCAGTAGTGTGGCAGGATACAAAATCAATGTACAGAAACTAATTGCTTTCTTATACACTAAAAATGAAATTATAGAAAGGGAAATTAGAGAATCAGTTCCATGTACTATAGCATCAAGAACCACAGATACCTTAGAATAAACCTAACCAAAGAGGTAAATGATCTGTACTCAAGGAACTACAGAACACTCATGAAAGAAATTGAAGAAGACACAAAAAGATGGAAAAGCATTCCATGCTCATGGATCAGAAGAATAAACATTGTTAAAATGTCTATACTGCCCAGAGCAATCTATACTTCCATCCCGAACAAAATTCCACCAGCATTTTTCAAAGTACTGGGACAAACAATCCTGAAATTTGTATGGAACCAGAAAAGACCCCAAATTGCTAAATGTTGAAAAAGAAAAAAACTGGGGGCATCATGTTGCCTGATTTCAGGTTTTACTACAAAGCTGTGATCACCAAGACAGCATGGTACTGGCACAAAACAGACACAAAGACCAGTGAAACAGAGTAGAGAGTCCAGATATGGGCCTGCAACTCTATGGTAAAATAATCTTTGATAAAGCAGGAAGAAATATCTAGTTGAAAAAAAGACATTCTCTTCAATAAATGGTGCTGGGAAAATTGGACAGCCATGTATAGAAGAATGAAATGCGACCATTCTCTTACACCATACACAAAGATAAGCTCAAAATGGATAAAAGACCTCAATGTGAGACAGGAATCTATTAAAATCCTAGAGAACACAGGCAGTAACCTCTTCGACATCGGTCACAGCAACTTCTTTCAAGACATGTCTCCAAAGGCAAAGGAAACAAAAGTGAAAAAGAACTTTTGGGACTTCATCAAGATCAAAAGCTTCTGCACAGCAAAGGAAACAGTCAACAAAACAAAGAGGCAACCCATGGAATGGGAGAAGATATTTGCAAATGACACTGCAGACAAAGGGCTGATATCTAAGACCTATAAAGAACTCCTCAAATTCAACACTCAAAGAACAGATAATCACATAAAAAAATGGGCAGAAGACATGAAGAGACACTTCTCCAAAGAAGTCATACAAATGGCTAACAGACATATGAAAAAATGTTCATCATCATTAGCCATCAGGGAGATTCAAATCAAAACCACATTGAGACACCAGTTATAGAGTGGCCAAAATTAACAAGACAAGTGTTGGAGAGGATGTGGAGAAAGGGGAACCCTCTTACACTATTGGTGGGAAGGCAAGTTGGTGCAGCCACTTAGGAAAACAGTGTGGAGATTCTTTAAGAAATTAAAAGTAGAGCTACCCTATGATCCTGCAATTGCACTACTGGGTATTTACTCCAAAGATACAGATGCAGTGAAAAGGGCCATCTGTACCCCAATGTTTACAGCAGCAATGGCCACAGTTGTCAAACTGTGGAAAGAGCCAAGATGCCCTCCAACAGACGAATGGATAAAGAAGATATGGTTCATATATACAATAGAATATTATGCCTCCATCAGAAAGGATGAACACCCAACTTTTGTATCAATATGGATGGGTCTAGAGAAGATTATGCTGAGTGAAGTAAGTCAAGCAGAGAGAGTCAATTATCATATGGTTTCACTTACTTGTGGAGAGTAAAGAGTAACATGGAGGACATTAGAAGAAGGAAAGGAAAAGTGAACTGGGGGAAATTGGGGAAGGAGACGAACCATGTGAGACTGTGGACTCTGAGAGACTAACTGAGAGTCTTGCAAGGGAAGAGGGTGGGGGGATGAGTGAGCCTGGTGGTGGGTATTGAGGAGGGCATATATTTCATGGAGCACTGGGTGTGATACATAAACAATGAATCTTGGAACAGTGGAAAAATAAACTAAAATTAAATAAATAAGTAAATAAATAAAAATAGGCATTTGTAGGTATAAAAAATAAATAAATAAATCCATGAAATGTATAAATAATATACTTCTTTAACACAATCTGCTTTTAAATATGCCTAAATGAAAAGATAATCTCCTGTACTGGCTTTCAACACCAGAAATCAGATAAGGAAGTATATATAATACATTTGTTTTTCTCCTAGGCATAATGCATATAATTATGGCAGATTCAAAACAACTTGGAGAATAACTTATAGTCAATAAGAATACAAATTTTATTACACTATCATCAGTTGGATTAGAAAAGAAACATAAATGCTTACGCTATCAAATACTTTTTCAAAGTATAAAATCATAAATATAAAATATAGATTTATTACATTTACATTCAGAAATGTAAATTTATGTAAACAAATCAGAACTAAATTAAATGAATAACTAGCTCTTCCATTTCTTCAGTGATAAATATTAAATTATTACTGGTTTGATACTTGCAGTTTCTTCATTTAAAAGATAATTTCTACTTCTGGGCCAGATTATTCATAAATGAGGAAACAGTATTACAAAACCCTTTACCTCCCCACTGCACATAATATCTTTCCAAGTTTCTAATTAAATTACTGCTAAGACCAAAGTAGCTTTATAGTTAGAAATATAAATCTACTTAACTAAATTCTCACCTGTTTTTTCACTCCACAGATCTTTGGAGTAAAGCATAAAAAGAACAGCAATACATACCATTATAAAAATAAATTAGCTCAGAACCACTGTTAAAAAGTGTCCTTTTCATCATATTAAGATATCCTCACTAAGGACCAAAAATAGAGTATCTACACCAAAACCTTGCTAACCTTTAATAAAGCTCTATTTAATTGTACTTAGTTAAGCATTTTTTTAAAAATAAAGTAGGAAATAGGCAAAGCTGATGGAAGCATTTATTACTTTCTAACATGACTGCCTAACAATTTAGGCAACAAATGATCCTGATAATCTAAAGACAATTCACTTATGGCCGAAAAGGCACAGCTGATTTTCTTGGATTTTTGCAACAAAACTATTTTTCTAATTATAATTGATCCACCAAAATAACCTCAGAGTCACAACACAAAGAGTACTAGAGATCAAAGTTAAAAGTACCCAGAGGTAGAAAGCTGGAAGACTTGTTTTTTTTTATTTCCACAAAAAGAATTTCAGATCTATTCTATATTTTCTTTGCCAAATCTTTTGATCAACATGCTATGTTGCTTTGATTCAAAATGTATGCATGCTCCAGTTGGAGATCAAATCAACTCAGTCTGGAAACTAAGTTAGTTTTTCCTAAGCCACTAGAAATTTACTATAGTGAGAGAGAATGTAAATGCATGATAGATCGTGATTTTTAACTCTAGATACTAAACGTGCACATAAGTCCCATCAAGCACAGGGTTGGTCCAGTACTGTTCTTCACAATGCATGACACAGAGAGACCTGGCTTACATCCCAGGTCTACTACTTACCAGGGATATAATCTTCACCAAGGTTATTATTTTTTTTTTTTAAGAATTTATTTATTTATTTGACAGAGAGAGATCACAAGTAGGCAGAGAGGCAGGCAGAGAGAGAGAGAGGAGGAAGCAGGCTCCCCGCTGAGCAGAGAGCCCGATGCGGGACCCGATCCCAGGACCCCGAGATCATGACCCGAGCCGAAGGCAGTGGCTTAACCCACTGAGCCACCCAGGCTAACAGCTCTATGCTTTGGCTTCCTCATTTATAAAATGGAGATAATAATGTTAAAGATTAGAGGTGCCTGGGTGGCTCGGTGGGTTAAGTGTCTGACTCTTGATTTTGGCTGGGGTCATGACATCAGGTTTGTGAGATGGAGTCCCACATTGGATACTGCACTGGGCATGAAGCCTGCTTAAGATTCTCTCTCTCTCTCTCTCTCTCTCCCTCTGCTCCTCCCCCACTCTTCTTTCTATCCCTCTCTCTCAAAAAAAAAAAATAGTGCTGAAGATTAAATACATATATTAAAAAGCACTGAACACAAATGTCTGATACGTAAGTATGATCTGAAATGTTGTGAGTAGATAATTAAAACAAATAACTGAGAGTTGAGAATACCATGAATATTACTTTTTGGTTTCTAAATAAAAATTTAATATTAGGCTTTAAACTAATTCAAAGCTAAGAAAGGAACTCGGGTCCTTCAAACTAGATTTATTTTTTAGAACTAGATTCCTCGAGGACTTATAAAGAATAAAGAGCTAAAATCAGATGATCCTGTTCTAAGTCTCACCTTTAACACTTATCAGATTAGCCTGGGCAGATCCATCATTTCTATGTTTGCCCACATTTTAATATAGGAAATAGATAACATACCATCTGTCCATTCCAATAAGAATGAATAATGGTAGAGTCAAATAAGATGTGGCAATATTTAACATTCTTTATATACAGAAGGGGCTAACGTTAACAAGGTACAACAGATTAATTAAAATTCAAGTTTTTCCCATCAAAACTACTGGCAAACATCACCCATCACAAGAACATGCAGTTAATAAGGTATTCAGAAACTGGATTTTTTTTCATTAAGATTATTCATTGCATGAATGATGAACAAATATAACCAATAGTAATATAAGGCAAAGTCACATATTTCTATTAATTTGTCAAAAATATTAAGAAAAACAGAGTAGGGGTGCCTGGGTGGCTCAGTGGGTTAAGGCCTCTGCCTTTATTTAGCTCAGGTCATGATCCCAGGGTCCTGAGATCGAACCCCACATAGGGCTCTCTGCTCAGTGGGACCTGCTTCCTCCTCTCTCTCTCTGCCTGCCTCTCTGCCTACTTGTGATCTCTGTCAAATAAATAAATAGAAAAACAGTAAAAAAATTGTTTTATTAGATATTCAATAATGGCACAGTCATTTTAACTGTCCTGAATTTTTGCAAATGTTAGAACAGATTTATTCATTAAAATGATAAAACTCAACTTACTTGTATCTGACAGTTTGTACAGTTTCTGCTGAAACATTGTTAACAATACATTTGGCTGCACATTCCAATCCCTGCCAGACAGTTGAAAATCCTGCAAATATATTTAAAAGTAAGTAAAACTACAGCAAAACAAATGGACCTTGCTAGTTAAATTTATGGGTCATTGTTACCTTGAACACTACTTGCAGCTACAACCATAGCACCATCCAAGGTAGACTTCCCATTTCTGTCTTTTTTAAGAGATTCTGGAACAAGTTTGCTTCCATGCTTCTTGACGTGTGGAGCCAGTTCCTTTCCAACACAGTTTGCTACAGTGCAAACTCCGTCAACTAATGAAACCATAAAAAAGGGGAAACACTTAGAAAAAATGTATTCTTTCCTTGATTTTACCACTTTTTAGCAAAATTCTTACATGAGCATCTAAAGTTGTTTTATTGCATAATTTAGCAACTCTATATAAGGAGGAGAACCAAGGCTGGCCAGTTTTTAAACAAAGCATATTATTTGGTTTAAAGACACGTTTGCAGAACCTAATGATAAAACTTTGCCTCTTAAACATAATGTTCTTTTTGGCAGTTTGCTTAAAAAACAAACAAACAAGAAAAAAAAAACCAAGATTGCTGTAATACAAGACTTGTAGGTCCATCTTTCATGTTTTCCAGCTATGTATACTTCTGTTTTCTCCATATTGACAAATATTTCACTGAAATAGTAATAAAGTATTTAAGTCTATATAAAAGTAAACAAACCAAAATCTGATTGGAAGAATACTGAATACCAAAAAGATAATCTTACTAAATCTAATGATAATTCATTAAGGAGTTATCTGGCTATCTTAAAATACTAAACTTTAAATCTATGATTCTCAAGGAAGATGAAGAGACATGTTACTTGGGAAGGCTGACATCAGAATCACCAAATCAGCTTAATTCAAACAATACATCCCTTCAACTCCACCCCAACTAAGACACAGTGAGTTGTCCTTAAAAGAACGTGTCATATTCAAGGATAGCAAATACATTCAGAGCAAATACATTCAGATAGCAAATACATTCAAGGATAGCAAATACATTTGAAAATCCTTTTCAAAGGCATGGACACTCCTCTTTCTGACACATCAAAATAATTCTTTAACCAATGTTTCTCAAACTAATATGCAAATAACAATCACCTAGAGATCTTGTTTCTGAATCAGTAATGTGTACCAAATATCTGAAATATTTCTAGAGCTCTCAGATAGGTTGATGTTGTTGCTATAGATCCCACTATGAGTAGCAAGACGATACTGCTTTGTCCTAATCCTTTATTCTTAAGGTTAAACCATCTAAATGAACATTTAGATTAACCTGAATTAAGAGATCATTTTTAATTTAACTGAAAGAAGTAAAGTCCTCCAAAGTTACTTTACCCAGGAACTGACTGACTTTTGCTGCTCCTCCTGTAGCCTGCTTTGCTATATAAAGTCCCTTGGTCACAGCAGGACTAACTTCCACTGGTTTTTCTTCTGGTTGAATCCGTTCACGGAGTTTAGAAGCACCTTTCTGGATTGCTTTGCCGGTAAATTCAGCACCTTTGACCAAACCCCAGCTCACCCAGGAAGCACCTTTTTATACGAAAATTAAGAAGTCCACAATATTAGAGCTGATTATACCTATAAACCCTTTAATAAATCAAAGGAAAAAACCCAAGGAATTCAATGTTCAGATCCTAAACACACCATAAACTTTTAAGCCGACTTTACAATTGTAATTTTCTGCCTGGAATACACTTTTTCTAAGTAAATTTATCTTTCAGTACTTAGGTCACAGATTACTCAGTAACATACTTCTGTATTACTCTGCTGCTACTACAACTTGTAGGTATCTATACGTTATTTATCACACTATTATTACTATTGTTAGGGACTAATTTTGGGTTTTGGTGTCAATAACACAGTATTTGGCTTGAGGACCCAGGCTTCCTTGTTCTTGCCTTAGTCCAGGTACCACTTTTCCTCTATGAAGTGCTGAGGGGTTTAGACACAAATGATGCAAATTAGAAACCAATAAACCTGCTAGATCTCAAACATCAGGGAAGAACTCTTGCTTGCTTGCTTTAGACAAAAGGCACAAGGCAGGGTCCTGTTCCTCCCTCAATCCCAAACCCAAATCCCATGATCTCCACACCTTTTAATTTATAACATAAACCTGAATGACAAAGAGAGAAGAATACTCAATACATAAGAAGAAAACGGGAAGCCTAGATGGTTTAGCCATTTCTCATGAGAGTAGTTCCCAGCCCTTTGGTTTTGCTCAATGTTTCTTAGAGCATACACGAAAAATGAGACTGTCAAGACAGAAAGCAGGATAGCATAGACTTCTCCAGTGAAAAGTCCCTGTGTACACTTGAGGAAAGGAGAAGTGGGAAGAGATGGAAAAAGAAAGGAAAAATCCCCAGGAGAATAGTTTCCCCTAAGAGGAAGAAGAAGGCGTTACCTTGCCTTGGAGAGCTTACAGTTTTTAAATATTTCCTTTTTGGCTATACCCTGAAAAAAGCAGCTTTTAAAGCTAGACATATAAAATACCTAAGTATATTCTCCAAAGGTCTGTGGCATGGTTTTTATGTAATTACTCTGGCCTGTGAGTGAGTAGGCATCCAGTACATGTAAAAATCCTGTTTATTTAAAAATATGAACAATGAAAAATAAAAATAAATAAAAAACAATGAAATAAAGTTGCCAAGTGGGAACTGATTAGAAAAACTGTTGTGTTTCTCTTCCTGTTTCAGTCAACATTTCCACCTCTAGCTCAAACACTCCCCCGCTGTCCTCCCCTGCAGGAGGACCAGGTCTCAAACCCAGACAAGTATCTTCCAGCAAAGAATTCCCATAACAATATAGGGACTGAAGACTTCTATTAAAAATATACATAAGGTGTTTGCTGTTAACTTACAGGTTGAAAAGATTTAAGAAGTAAAAAACTGGCTGAACTTGAAGAAGGAAGACTGAGAAATCATAAATGACAATGAAGCAAAAGAAAGCTTAAGTAGACTATACTCCTACAATAAAATAAACAAGAGGGACAGAGTCCATTGGTGACTAAGAATAAATGGAAATTAGATAAGTGAAAAGTCATAAGATTGAGAAAGAGAAATACTAGATGCAAATTATAAAGAAGTTATCACCATGAAAGAGTGTATAATAGAGATAATACTTTAAAACCTAAGATATTACAATAGAAGATCAGGAAATGTAGTATTTTACTGGTAGCTATTAAAATCTTTTAAATGGCTTGTGTAGAGCCAGATACAGATTTACTCTATCCATATTCATCTTATATGCAACCATTTAATGGCATGCCATCCAGGCAATGGATGTTTGCTGAATAAATGATCTCGCTCAAATCTAACCCAATGCAGCTGGTACTCTTATCAGTCTACTGTTGATGATCCTCTACCTCTTCCCAAATGAGATTAAAATCGCCATCTAAAATGTTTGGCAGTTGCCTTCTTAAATGTGTAATTCTAGCCTTTCAAGCCAATATGCTACACAGGTAAATTTTAAGCAGTAACTTCATGTTTTTTCACTTTTTATATTCACAAAACACCGTACTGTAACTTTTACTGATCTTTACTGATCTTCAGACACTAATAGGAACAAACCATGGGATAAAGTGAATAAGCTCTTTAGATCCCTGATTACTTATCTTTGTATAGAGCCTGCATGAGTCAGGTAGAAACTGTCTCCGGACAGATCAGATCACTTTCCCTGGAGTAAATCTTGAATATTTTCTGCCACTTTTTTTTATTACCTGTACCGTAAGTATTTGATGAGCTAGTTGGTTTTCATTCTACCTATTAAAAAGCACATAAAGAGGTATGTACTCTGAGTGGCAGTTAAATAATTTTAACGTAACCAACTATTAGGGCTATTGCTAGAACTGAGGAGATAAGAAGAAAAGAAAAGAGTTGTAAAAGCCTACTAAAGTCTCAAGTAGTAAAGCAGTCCCCTAAGTGTTATCAGAGTGTGATTTTGCTCATTTTCAAATGATGCACTGCTCAGATTTTTTCTGAAATCTCTAAAGCCATCTGTCCCCAGAATTAGCTAATTCTAAGGGTACTCTGCTCTTTGAATAGAACCAGTACATGTAATCTGTGTGGTACTTAGGAGGCCTAAAACTTAGTGGCATAGGGGGGCGCCTGGGTGGCTCAGTCGTTAAGTGTCTGCTTTTAGCTCAAGTCATGATCCCAGAGTCCTGGGATCGAGTCCTGCATTGGGCTCCCTGATCAGCAGGAAGACTCCTCCTCTCCCACTCTCCCGGGCTGTGTTCCTTCTCTCACTGTCTCTCTCAAATAAATAAATAAAATCTTAAAAAAAAAAAAAAAAAAGACTTAGTGGCATACAATACTTTCCAAAGGTAGCCAAACAGTATCACCTGTTCATGTTCTTTCAACATGACCTTGACATTCCTCCCATTGAGATATGGGGTAGGTCTATGTCACATCCCCTTAAATCTGTTATTCTTCTTGTAGTGAGAGATGCTGGAAACTTCTAAGAATTTGTTAGAAAGGGTATGTGGCTTCTGCCTGTTTGCTATATCATTCATGCTTGGAACCCTGGGCTACCATGTAGAAGCCTGACTAGCTTAAGGTTGCTAAGCTGTCAAACACATGGAGACCATGTCTAGGTACTCTATTTGGCAGTCCTAGATTTTGAGCTCTTCTAACCCAGACGCCAGATTTGTGAATGAAGGAGACTTCAGATGATTCCAGCCCCCAGCTACTGAGTCACTAGTCAGTCTTTGGGTCTTCCTGGCTGAGGTCCTGCTATCATGAAGCAGATGTAAGCCATCCTTGTTGTGACCTTTTGGAATACCTGGCCCACAGTACCACAAACAAATGTTTGTTGTTTGATGCCATTAAGTTTGGGATGGTTTGTCACATAGGAATAATAAACAGAACTATCTTGAGCAGTAAGAATTAAAAAAAACTTAAGAAAATAACCTTTGAAATTAGTTATCTACTTATATGTGAATATAGGCAAATTTTCTGAATGCTGACCTAACAGCCTAGCAATCTGTAAAGTTATGGGACAGGATAGTAAGAGTGAAGATTTTTCTTTAGAATGTCTTTGAAAATCTTTATCAAGGCTAAATTTTAACTATTAAAATTGTAACTGAAAAACATGGCTTTGTCTTATCTCTAGCAGCTCTCTGACATGGGCAAAATAGTATTTTAGTTCCTAGTTAATTAATTTTCACTTATTTTAGTTTTTGGGTTTTTCATGTTGAAGGTTTCCTCTGCTATAGACATCTTTATTATTTTAATGGGTTTTTAGTGCAGTGATGGAAATCTATATTGACAGTCTTTTAAATGACTGGTCAAGATCTCTTTACAGGGTCACAAATTTGGCTTACTAAAGAGTGACTGGCAATGTTTTTAAAAACAAAATAGAAGGTCTAAAAATCTGAGAGCTAAAACAGTTGAAAAGCCAAAATGTTAACGAATAAACGTGGAAAGACATATGTCCGTAATAATCACTGTTTTTTTTTTTTTTTAAAGATTTTACTTATTTATTTGACAGACAGAGATCAAAAGTAGGCAGAGAGGCAGGCAGAGAGAAAGGAAGGAAAGCAGGCTCCCTGCTGAGAGGACAGCCCAATGTGGGGCTCAATTCCAGGACCTTGGGATCATGACCCAACTCGAAGGCAGAGGCTTCAACCCACTGAGCCACCCAGGTGCCCCGATAATTGTGGTTTTAAAATAACTGATCTGATACCCTTTCAACCAGAATTAAATAGTACAGCCTACATCCCAAACAGCTTAGCTATAATCCTCAGGTCTCTTCATACCTCCATTGCAGTGTGGTTAGGGAATGCTACTTTGCTTCCAAAGTGAAGAGTTCCTTATCACTTTTTTTAGAAGAAGAGGAAGGGGTAGAAGGGGAGAAAAGGACTGAAGAGGAATTTGAAAGAAGAATGGAAAATAACTAATTTTATGTTCAGAAGAGCTATCCTGAGAGTCTGGGGATTCCCAAAGATTTTGACTACCAATTTTCCCTAGAGTGAAACAGAAAATAGTCAAGAATTTCTACCTATGTGATAATATGTATTGTTCTTTTTTTTTTCCAATTTATTTATTTTCAGAAAAACAGTATTCATTATTTTTTCACCACACCCAGTGCTCCATGCAAGCCGTGCCCTCTATAATACCCACCACCTGGTACCCCAACCTCCCACCCCCCCGCCACTTCAAACCCCTCAGACTGTTTTTCAGAGTCCATAGTCTCTCATGGTTCACCTCCCCTTCCAATTTACCCAAATTCCCTACTCCTCTCTAACGCCCCTTGTCCTCCATGCTATTGGTTATGCTCCACAAATAAGTGAAACCATATGATAATTGACTCTCTCTGCTTGACTTATTTCACTCAGCATAATCTCTTCCAGTCCCGTCCATGTTGCTACAAAAGTTGGGTATGTTTATAGCAGCAATGGCCACAGTCGCCAAACTATGGAAAGAACCAAGATGCCCTTCAACGGATGAATGGATAATATGTAATGTTCTAAAAGACTAGTTCCTCTGTTTTAAAGTATTTATAAAATGATCATTTAGAACCAAAATACAAAATACTGTCCTTCTAAGTATTCTCTTATGTATTCCAAAGGTTTCACATTATAGGGGAAAAAAATTAACATTACTGTTAATACCTGACAAAATATTTTGAGCCACTTTCTCACTCCATTCAGGTAATTCCTTTGCTTTTTCTTCTGAAACTGGTTCATAGGGTACAATGTGACTCAGATTAACTTCTTCACTTGAAGTGTCTTTAGCCTAGTAAAAATGTTTCAAATGTAAAACAATAAAGAAAAGTTATAATGGGAAAATATAATAAGCATTATGTAATAAAATATTAAGCCAACAAATGTTAGATATAATTAATAAAAATACCTCCAGCCAACATAGTTACCAGTATATTTTATAACAGAAAGCAAAATACCACAACTGCCATAAAGCTTAAAAATATCCTGGTCTTATATAAGGTCTCCCTGGAAAGTAAGGTTTAAATATCAACATTCTTCCAATATAGCATTTATCAAATCATATTTAAAATGATGAGATTATGAGTTCCTTCATAAACTTATCAATCCCTTGATGGCAGTATGCACATGATACTCAGTAAGATTTAAAACATTTGTTATATGACTCAATCAGTAAGGAAGGATGTATCCAAATAAACTGGTTTTGATAGAAATCAAGTAAAAGCAAGTAAAAATATATAAACACTACTATTCCATCTAAATGGAAATAGGGACACAGATATACCTGCATTTTGCTAATTTAACAGTTGTTATGAGAACTAGAGCCAACACTTAAAATGTCAAAGCTAAATTTATTCATTCTAAGAAATTAACAGCAGGCTAACTCAGACCTCATAATACTATAAAATTTCTTGAAAATCAAACTTCCCAATGGAAATATGAAGAGAACTTCACTTAAAATATAAAATATTAAAAATGAAATGAAAACTTCTATGGGGGGAGGGAAAGTCATTCCTAATTAAAACCCAAAGACAAAATGAACATAATATTAGGAACTTCTATCTTAAATAATGAGCCAAAGTCCTAATACATTGAGACCCCCCCCGGAAATCAGGAAGAAAGACTAGCAACCCAGTGATAAAAAAATGGACAAATGACAAGAAGAGACATCCCATAGGACACAAAATTCAAAGAACCCCTAAGCAGATACACAACACCACTCACAATAAAATCAATGCAAATTACGATATTCCAATACACAATTTCTTACCAGACTGCCAAAACACAAAGGCTGATCACCCACTCTGTGGACTAAGCTATGAAGAAACAGGTTTCCTATGATGCCAGTGGAAGTGCTAGAGTATAGACCTTAGGGAGGGCAACTTAGCAAAATCAATCAAAATTACAAATGTATCTATTTACTGACTCAGTAACCCCACTTCTAAGAGTGTATCTGATGAATTACCTGCAAATGTATGAATCAATGGATCTACAAATCTACTCACTGAAGCGGTTTCTAATAGCAAAAGCCTAAAATCATCCAAAGACTCAATAAATAGATTGGTTAGAGAAAACTATCATAAATCCATACAATGAAATATGAGGTAGCTATAAAAAAGACTAAGAGGGTTCTCCATTTTATAACACTGAAAGATCCCCAGAATTTATTCAAATAAAAAAAAAAACAAAATACAAGATATTCTATGATGTTACCTTTGGTATAAGAAAGGGAGAGAAATCTGTTTTTATTTGCTTTTACCTGCCTCAAGAAACTTAGGGAAGAAACACAAGATCTTGATAAAAAGTGATTACCTACTATGGCAAGGACAATGACATGGACAAAAGTGGGAGTAGAGTTTTTCAATGTATATACCTGTTTATATAATTTGATTTTTTTTAGTTAACAAATTAAATTTCTTAAAAATGGAAGTTTTAAATGTGAAAAATTTCCAAACATACTAAGTAAAAAGAAAGGAGCAAAACAGTATGTCTTCCATGCTTCCATTCATATTCTTATGTGAATGTGTGCATATACACGTATATTCACACACAAAATAAATGTGTATGTTTATATGTTTGAATGTATCTGCAAAGATAAGAAGCTAGCAATAATATATCTAGAGCAAGGAGGTAGGTGGCTAAGGGATAGAGAGGAATGGGAGGTAGAATTACTTTTCACTAAGTATCATTTGTATTTGCATTTTATGCAAATTAAAATTTTTTAAAAAATTTTTAATAAATATATTTCTTGGCACCATCTTGGACTCCCAGTGTCCTCCACAAAGCTGGTCTAAGATGTTCAACATAATCCACAAATAAATGTAGAATATTCAAGGGGTACTTGGGTGGCTCAGTTGGTTAAGTGTCTGCCTTCAGTTCAGGTTATGATTCCAGGGTCCTGGGGTCTAGCCCCATGTTAGGCTCCCTGCTGGGCAGGAGTCTGCTTCTCCTTCTCCTTCTGCCCCCATCTTGCTTGTGCTCTCTCTCTCTCACAAATAAATACAATTTTTAAAAAAAAATTTTAAAGTGCAGACTATTCAAGTGGTATGATAATTCTAAGATAATTATTGAGCACTTACAATATGGAATAAAACAATGAACAATACAAAACTGTTTGTAATTCAATACTCACGCAATGGTATTTTCTTTCTTCATGTATTTGCTTATGTTACTACTTCTGCCTAGAATCTCCTTCAAACTGCTATGTGTATGACCAAATTTTGCTTCATCTTTCAGGAGTTATCTTGGTCACAATGCCCTCTCAGAAGCCTTCCTTACTGCTTCCCACACCACTATAGGCTCACACTTATTGATGAAGCTAGGTTGTATATTAGATGGTGCAATCTAGCCTACTCTATAACCTATGTACCTTCATCTAATGATCACACAGTCTAGAAATCCTCTTTACTAATCTGTCCTCCCCAATAGACAAGAAATTTCTTGAGATAAGAAATTTAACTTTTCCAGAATGCTCAGCATTCTAGCACTAAAAAAAACCTTACTGAACTTACTGCCACTTGGAACATATCATATACTCAGGATCTAAGAAATGAAAAACTACTAAACGTATTTTTTAAAGACTTATTTACTTATAAGAAAGTAAATGCTCAAGTGGGGGGTGGAAGGGCAGATGGAGAGGGATAAAGAGTCTCAAGCAGACTGTGCTGAGCATAAAACTGGATGTGGAGCTCAATCCCAGGACCCCAAGATCTAAACCTGAGTCAAAGCCAAAAGTCAGATGTTCGAGTGACTGTGCCAAGGCGTTCCACTACTAAACATATTTTTAAAAAATTCATTTTCTTTCCTGATGACCATCCATAAAGAAACAAGGGACTGAATAAAAATGGTGGTGTAAGGAAAAGCATACCTAACCCCAAGATTCTGGTGTATTAAGGAAGGTAGAGAACAACACAACACAAAAGATAAAAGATATGCATTAATGTAAATACAGCAATTTCTCAAATACTTCAAAAAAATCTATCCCCCAAAACATAGAATATGTTTTAAAGCAGTGTAACAATATTAAACAATAAACAATATTAAACAATAAAAACAATATTAAAGTTGATTCTAATTATTTTTGCCAGTGATCAGTTTGTGAATTTGGAAGTTGCTCTGCTTTAGTAAACAGGGATAAGACTTTATAAATAATTGAAACTGGTAAAAGGTACCATTAGAATAGGATACACACACATACCACCTTATTGCTTTTTTACTTACTTTACTTACTTTTTTCCCCCTTTTTCCTTTATGACGCACATCCTTATTGTCTTGGTCCAACTGTCTTACATCAGTGCCACTGGCTTCCTTCAGTTGGTCAGAGGAGCATCTAGCTCTTCCAGGGATTTGGAATTCATTTTCTCCTTCTGCCCGGTTCCAGTTTGCCTAGGAGGTAGACTAAACCTTAGATCAAATTTGAATTTTCTCTAAATTGTGTTATAATAATGTGCTTGTTCAAACACTGATGTGTTTGACAGTCTATAAGTACAACCACTTTTGCCGGTCTTTCCTCTATACTTTTATCTCATCACCAAACCTCAATCCCTTGAGTTCTTTAGTTCACAGCATATGGGCTAAACCAAACTTCTAAAGACAAAGCATAAAAGATAAACTTAGAGAAGTTGTTAGTATAAGTTATCACTAAGTCAGATGTAGCTACATTTGAATTTAATTAAATAACAAATGGTAAGTTTTAGGAAACATGTGTAAAACTAAATGCTATCAAAAGCAATGAACAAAACTCATGTCCAGTTTAACCACTCTGCATTGTTGGAAGACTGATTTTGTTTTCTGTTTTTGCACTTAATATTGAAGGTATTTTGCTCACATATACTTTGCTGAATGAATACTTAAGAGTAAAGACAAGTCAAAATTATAGCTAGTAACTAACTTCCATTTACAGTTGGGAGTTCTGGGACAACACAGCAAACTAAAAATGATGCGCAACCAAAAAGTAAATATATAAAAGTAAGATAGGTCCAATGAATGCAGGGGTGAAGGGAGAAACTGCTCCGTGATAGGTCTGAAATAATTAAGAAGATGTCGTGAAAAGAAGGGCCATCTGTACCCCAATGTTTATAGCAGCAATGGCCACGGTCGCCAAACTATGGAAAGAACCATAGTTCTTGAAGATGCCCTTCAACGGATGAATGGATAAGGAAGATGTGGTCCATATACACTATGGAGTATTATGCCTCCATCAGAAAGGATGAATACCCAAATTTTGTAGCAACATGGACGGGACTGGAAGAGATTATGCTGAGTGAAATAAGTCAAGCAGAGAGAGTCAGTTATCATATGGTTTCACTTATTTGTGGAGCATAACAAATAGCATGGAGGACAAGGGGCGTTAGAGAGGAGAAGGGAATTTGGGTAAATTGGAAGGGGAGGTGAACCATGAGAGACTATGGACTCTGAAAAACAATCTGAGGGGTTTGAAGAGGCGGGGGGGGGGTGGGAGGTTGGGGTACCAGGTGGTGGGTATTATAGAGGACACGGCTTGCATGGAGCACTGGGTGTGGTGAAAAAATAATGAATAATGATTTTCTGAAAATAAATAAATTGGAAAAAAAGAAAAAAAGAATGTCATTTCATTCAGCCAGTAAACAGCAAAGCTAAGACTTGAACTCTTCCCATTTGACCACCTTTTTGCCTTTGTCAACTACTCTCCATGAGCACACTGAGGCTACACACATTTCTGTAAGGGTACCACATGTTTTGTTACCATAGTTTAAGTGTATAGCATTGGCTATGGTAAAGTGTATGTTGATCACCAGATCATTCTCATAATATACACCTAACGCTAGAGAGGACTCTGCTCTTATGCTTAGTGAGTAGTCTGTTCTTGTCACCTGTGATCTTTTCAAGATAGGTGTAGAATGAAAGTGTATTCTACTTCCTAAGAAAACAGGAACGGAAGTTTTAAGACTGAACCCAAAGGCAACTATTTTGTGAAATATTCCCTGATCTCCTTCCTGAACTTTTATTTCATTACCTATCATCATCCTGCATTGGATTATTTAGCAGACTGTAAGTGCCTGAGAATAGGAGCTATTAAATGGTATCTTTAAAGTCAGTCTCTTGTTCTGTCTTCCCATCCATCATTTAACATATTACCTAGTTAAAGAAGAGATTCTAAATATACATTGACTGAAGTGGTGAATAAAAGAGTATACTATCATGCTGTCAATCTCCTTCAACTTCAGAATCAAAAATATCTTCCCCCTATTCTCCTACATCAGGATGGGGAAGAATACCTGAGAATACCTCTCCTTAATACTCTGCATTTTAACTCCTTATGACAGATCAACACATGGGGAGAAAAAAAAAATAAATGCTTAATTAGGCAAGTTCATTGGATGACAGACCATATTTTAAACTGCACTTTATTTTCTCTTTATTTAGTTTTATTTATCAAAAGAACAAAGATGATTCACTCAAGTAAAACCTGTTTCTTCCTCAAAATGACAATCATATCCTTAAAATGTCCAACATAACCGATCTGCTAATGCCAAAATTACCTTCACTTCACCATTCAGTCCCATTAGGCTTTTTTTTCCAATTGAACAGGAAGACTGTGGTGATAACAAGAGCTAACATTCACAGAACATTATTACTTGTCAGCACTGATATAAGACAGTTAATGTATTAAACTTTAATCTTTACCACAGCCCAATGAAGTAACTTTATTCCCATTTTATGATAGAGAAACTAAAAAGATCAATAACTTTAGTAAAACAGCTATTAATGCAAGAGTTCAAATTCAAATCCAGGTAAACTGACGCTAAAGCCCAAGATCTTTTTCACTATTTATGGCCAATTTCTAACTAGTATTTGTGAACACACAAGCAAATTATATATTCTAATTTTTCTAATTTTGATCATATAACATCCTATTACAATTTCTTTAAAAATGAGTGCTTACATTAAAATAGATTGCATTCTAACGATGATCACACAAGTTACCTGAAGCCGAAGGTCAGACATCTGTCTTAATAAATCCTCAAAAAGTTCTCTATCATCCTCTGGTAATTCAGAAGACAAGACAACCCCCACAAAGCATCCTGACGCTTGTAACATGGTATCAGGAAACATGTAGGCTCCCACCGTACATTTAAGAACTGGAGATCTATCAGGAACTAGAGGATACAACCAGTCACAAACCTGAAAGGATTAATTAGGAAAAAAAAAATCAATGAATAAAACTAGGTTTTCACTGGTTTGAGAATTGTTATACCATAGAACATTTCAAAATTCTAAATGCATTTTACAAGACTTTACAAAATCATGAGCATCAACAAATCCCCACTAAAACTTAGCCATTTGCTGGTCTGATCTTTGTGTAGATCACTCACAAGAACTATCCTAAAAATGTTATTGCTCTACATAGTCTTCAAATTAGTGGCCTTAAATAGCCCACAGATAACCAATAATGAGTTTAGTTTAAAATAAATAACAAAGTAAATTAAGACTTTCTTTATAATTCAAATTAGACATGCTTTTGTGGAAATAAAATCAAACCATTTTCAAGTGCATGTATTTACTGATTTAATGCTTGCAATTCCATGAAGTTAGATATTGTCATTTTATGCACAAAAAAACTGAGGCACAGAGAGGTTAATTAAGTTGCTCTGAGTCTGTGAAAAAAGTGGAGACAGTATTTAGACACAAGCAATCTGGCACCAGAGAAGCCAAACAATTCCTTTAATTAGAACCCAGCATTTACAGGGGCATCTGGGTGGCTCAGTTGGCTAAACATTTGACTTATTCTGGCTCAGGTCACAATCTCGAGGTCATGAGATAGCACGGAGTCTGCTTTGAGATTCTCTGTCTCCTCTCCCTCTGCCCCTCACTCCACAGTACGCTCTCTTAATAACAAAATCTAAAACAAAAAACAAAAAAAGAAACCCAGCCTTCACAATGCTGCTTAATTTTTTTTTTTAACTAAGTCTGAGAACCTGATGTGACATAGCTAGAATAGAACATTAAGTTCTATCAAAATATTGTTAAATGAGTCAAAAAGCCTGAAAGATTTCATATAACAAAAATGGAAAATTCTGGTACACTGCCATCATCTCTGACCAACAGAATAAACCTAAAAGGATCAGAGTATCCAAGTTTGATTCTTTCTTGGAAAATCCTTAATAACCCTTTTTAAATTCTTCTTTTATAAATTCTCTTTTTCAGTCACCTCAAACACCACTCTTCTTCATCTTTTACAACAAGTCAAGCTTTAGAGAAGTCATAATAAAACTGATTACTGTGTCTTCCAAAGTATGATGTATTGCCATAAGTGGTATATGAAATGACTTTAAGTAATATACCAGATTATTTAAATTTGAATAGTAATGTATTTCAATATATTAAGAAGAAATACATCTATCCCTCAACTTCCCAGCTGTTATATTGGTTGGGATAATAAAATTAACAAATGAGACATTTATTTATCTATTTATCTATGTATCTCTTTATCTATTTATTTAAGAGAAGGGAGGTAGAGCAGAGGAAGAGGGAGAATCTTAACCTTGAGACCATGATCTGAGCTGAAGTCAAGAATTGGACACTTAACTGACTGAGCCACCCAGGAACACCAACAAATGAGACATTTAAATTGAAATATTGAGAAAGTAGTAATAGCAGAGATATGAAACTGACAAAACAAAGTTGCAAAGGTTGTACTTAAAAGAACTAAAATTTGATAAAGTTTCCTTTATTGTTATGATTTCTCTACATTCTGGACACCTTGATTTAACTGGGGTATCCAAATCTTCTGAACCAAAACTTTATAGACCTTTCTCAAGGTCTATTTTTTCTCAATGATCTACCAGTAATGGTAGATCATTACAGGTTGGAGGGCTTATCCACCACAGGCTGATTTCTCTCAGATTCACTTTCAGAGAACAACCTTATGTCTAAGTTCTAATGAACTGACTACAAATTTAATAGGTTTAAAAAGTATATTAAACTAAAACCTAAAGAAATATAGTTTTTAGAAACCCTAGAATTCTATGCCTGCCTACTTAAGACTAAATTAATTTCTAATTTCACAAAGAGACCTACAGGGATTTCTGCAGTATAAGAAGTTATATTTTTAAAAATTTTATTTAACTTCTAATACTCAGTTGATTTAGTGTTTGTTTTTTAGAACAGGGACATTCAGTGAACACATGTTAACTGCCTTTAGGTCACTGTTAGAAATATCTGAATACATGAAAATAAGACCCTCTTCAAGAGACTCAAATTAAACTTTGGGTGCAATTTATTATTTACAACCCAAAATAGGAGATACTAGAAAGATTAAAAACACTTTATTTAAAGCACTCAAACAGGACAAATTTTTACTAGAGAACAAATCATTTTAATGGTTGAGCTCATGTAACCAAGTAGAGTATTTCTGATACTCACTTTCCATCATCTCCAGTAGCCTGGGCCCCAAAAGTTTTTTATTTTTTATTGTACTTTATTTTATATATGTATGTATGTATGTATTATAAATGTGTGTACATTGGGGAGGAGAGGGAAGAGAGAGAGAATTTTTTTTTAAAAGATTTTATTTATTCAGTTGAGAGAGAGAGAAGCCCAAGCAGGAGGGGAAGGGCAGAGAGAGAGGGAGAAGCAGACTCCCTGCAGAGCAGGGAGCCAGACATGGGGCTCAATCCCAGGAACCTGAGATCATGACCCGAGCCAAAGGCAGATACTCAACCAACTGAGCTATCCAGGTATGCAAGGAAGAGAAGAGAATCTTAAGCAGGCTCCATAACACAACCCTGAGATCATGACCTGCTCTGAAATCAAGAGTCTAACACTTAACTGACTGAGCCATCCAGGTACCCGCTCACCTCCCCAACCAAAGGTTTTAAATTCCAGTATTACGACACAGCTCTACTACCAGGTCAGCAGAAAGTATTACAGCTTTAATCAGCCTCCTCACAATCTCAATCAATAATGTCTACTTTTTCTACCTCAAAGATTCTTTCCTAAAATAACCTACAGAGATATAAAATATTCTTCCTATCCAATAATGAAGTCTTTTTTTTTTCACCAATGCCACCAATAACTCCTTTAAACACACCTAGTAAGTCTCCAATTATCTTTAAACAACTTTCAAGTTGATTCCATGTAAAACCTGCGTAAGAACTGAAAGTGGAGTAAACCAAAAAAGACAAAATCAATCTAGGTTACTACTGCTGTAACTAAACTAACTGCATCATCTGGACTCTGAACAAAAAGACCTGCTTTGCTCAAACAATCATCTTCTTTACATGCATGCAAAATTCTTTGTTATACCCAGTGTAAAGGAGTCCTCATTTCTAGAACCCAACTCTCTATACTGACGTCCAGTTTTTAAAAAACAGATTGTTATTCCAACATCACCTTCAAAATCCTGCCTTTAGAATATTTCATTAATTCCACAGCAGTGCCCTAACAACACCAGCTGTTATTTAGCAACAGTTTTTACTCTTCAACCAAGGGCATGCCAATAAATTTATCTGCTTGGAATGTTAGAAATGCATCTTAAATTATCACCACAATCTCTACTTCTATACCAAAGTTTCTTAACCTCTGCATGATTAACATTTTGGGTTAATTTCAACTGATGAAAATGATCCTGTTTAGAGGTTTAGCAGTCCCCCTGGCCTCTATCTACTAGATACCAGAAGCAGTAGTACAACCCACCTCCCAGCTGTGACAACCAAAAATGTCTCCAGACATTGTCAAAATGTCCTTGGGTAGGTGGGGGGGATCATTCCTGGTTGAGGACCACTGTTCTACTTACTGGGCTGGGTCTAGCCCAGATCAACCCCTCAGGTGGGGCTTGACAACATTTGTGGCGGTTTACAGTAACACATCCACATGAGTTACATAAATCACTTTTGAAATTGAAGTTGTTAAGTTTCTTCTTCAGTAAAGAATTAAAATTTTAAGGATGAATGTTCCGATGCCCCTTAGGTCTTGTCATCACAATTTTAATACTAAAACACAATTTTGAAAAAACAATAACACAATTTTGTATCTTTAAAAAAAGAAGCTATTAAACACATAGACACTTAAGGCTCATAAATTTCACAGAATATATTAAAAAAGAACTAGAGTGATCTTTTTGCACTTATTGTCATGGACCCATAATAAATACTGGCAAACATTAATAATGTATATATATACATATTTCAAATCATGTTTACATTTTTCTTTGGCTTACCTGAAGAAACCCAGGAGGACGGTTTAGAACAGTATCAAGAGAATTATCCAAGAACCTCACAATTCGAAGGTACCCTGGATATGAAGGTGCACTGACTTCCCCTGCAGGATTTACAAAAAAAATCTGTACTCCATTTGGTATCAAAATCAACTCATCTGCATCTAGCCCTAAGGTCTCAAGAGGAGGTGGCTGAGAATGATTCCTATAAAAGTCTTCTCCAACTGATGAAAATTCCCCAGATTCTGTTCCATAGGATACAGTGTAGTGACCCTCAGCAGCCTGAGGAGTATAAGCAGGAGGTGCTTCTGCTGGATGACTTTGAGATGGTAAGGATAAAGAACTAGGTGCAGGAACCAACCCTGTACTCGCTGTTGAAGTGTTTCCATTTGCTTCAGTGTGCTGAGGAGGTGAACTAAAGGACTGAGGCTCTGGTGACTTTTCAGACACGTCTTTAGGTGGAAATTCTGGATATAACTTGGGCACCTCCTGAAGATCATTCCGTAGAGAAGTGGCAAGACCCTTCTCCAGAATTTCCAACCTGGTACGTACATTCTGCAGTGTTTCTTTCATTTTCTGTTGCATCTGTCTAGCAGATTCCCACCCATCACCTATGTGTTCAGGCTCTGTTGATGATACGCTGATTCCTCTGAGCAGGTGTCCTATTCCTTGCTTATAGTAGTTCTTTGCTTCTTCCTTCTGACCTAATTCATCTGTATTCAGTCCCTTATTAACAAATAAAAAGGCCTTCTTGTATGCTTCCTTGATGATCTTAATTTCAGCAGGTTCTCCATTTTGTGGCTCTTGCTCCATTTCTGTCGAAGAGAAAATATTATTTTAATTATCTAATTTAACTATTTGTTTACTGAATTATCATCAATTTCTCCTACCTAAACATATTTCAAGAAGAGAGGAATTCCTAAATTCCTAAATGCCCTTGTTCCTAAATCCTTAAATAAAAACAGGGAGAATAAGTTAGAATATATCTACTGAATAATTTTCTTGTTACAGTTTCATGTAATAAATAAATGTTTCCTACCATGTACCTAATGTTGGAACCAAAGAGCCTCATTTTAAAATCCATTATAATATAAATCCAGATTATATCCAGCTAATTAAAAATGAGGTTGAGAGGCGCCTGGGTGGCTTTCTCAGTTAATCATCCAACTCTTGATTTCAGTTCAGGTCATGATCTCAGGGTCGTGAGATTGAGCCCTGAGTCAGGCTCTGTGCTGAGCAAGGAGTCTGCTTTGGATTCTCTCTTTCTCTGCTCCTCCTGCTTATGCCCACTCTCTCTCTCAAATAAAAAAATAAATAAATCCTTTAAAAAAAAAAATGAGGCTGGGGTGCCTGGGTAGCTCAGCGGGTTAAAGCCTCTGCCTTTGGTTTGGGTCATGATCCCAGGGTGCTGGGATGGAGCCCCACATCTGGCTATCTGCTCAGTGGGAGCCTGCTCCCCGCCCCCCGCGTGCCTCTCTGCCTACTTGTGATCTGTTTCATATAAATAAATAAAATCTTTAAAAAAAGAAATGAGGTTGAATTACACACTGGAGAGGATAGAAGTGAGAAAAAATTATCTGGATGAAAGTTTAAAGTTACCTACTTCCACTTCAAGGTGGCAGGTTACTCACATGCAGTTAGCCCTGTTCTTTCCCAAAACTCCATTAAAATAACTCTAACAGATTAAAATGCATAACTTCTCATTCTTGTTAATGAGGAAAAAAATGAGCAGGTACTTCACAAAAGGGGATCTTTAAATGGCACGTGAAAAGGTGTTCAACACCTGATCTTGTGTATACCTACATATCAAAGCTTATGTTGCACAGTATGCTGAAAGGTTTCCTCAAATAATGTGTCACTGGAGAAAATGAAAAGGAAAGTGTGGGAGGGGGGTGGGGGAGTAGTGATGATGGTGTAATTCCATGGGTCAGTTGCTTAAAAAGCATTTCTTGCTAGCGTCTTCATCTTGGGAGAGAAAAAAAAAAAGTTTAGCAGGGGAAAAACACCTGGAAATCTATTAGGGGAAATGTAGTGGGGAATTTCAGCACAGAAAGTAAAAATTTGTTCGAAAATACTGCATTTTTAATTTGGGATTTATTCCAGGATTTGATATATTCTCAGAAGTCTCTGAGAAAATGCATTTCACAAGAGTAAGCACTGAAGAATAGTACTTAAAAGAATAAAAAAAGATTTTTAAAAATAATACCTGTGATATCCCTAATCACAGTTAAGAGCTTATCAAGTGGCTTGAAAAGGCAAAAACCGTTATTACATGATTCCACATACTTTTTTATTTTCAAATTTTCTTTTAAAGATTCAAAGGTGCCTGAGTCTCTCAGTTAAGGATCTGCCTTCAGCTCAGGTCATGATCATGGGGTCCTGGGAGCCAGTTGCCTCAGGCTCTCTGCTTAGCTGGGAGCTTGTTTCTCCCCCTACCTCTCTCCCAACTTGTGCTCTTTCTCAAATAACTAAAGTCTTTAAAAAAGAAGAAAAAATAAAGATTTATTTATTTATTTAAGGTGAGGAGGGGCACAGGGAGAGGGAGAGGGAGTCTTAGGCCAACTGTGGTGGTGAGTGTGCAGCGGGAGGGGGGCACTATCTCACCACCTGAATGGAAAACACCCTGAGATCACCACCTGAGCCGAAACCAAAAGTCAGCAGGTTAAAGGACTGTACTACCCAAGCGCCCCTCGCATACTTTCATTTTTAAAGTTGAGAACAGAAAGTTTTGAAATGTCAATCTGTAGTATTAAATAAAACAGTACCTGCACCTGTATAATCATGTTAAATCCCAACCCAAACCCTGGTTCCAGATACAAATAGCGCATTTATTTTTTGAAACGTTCTAATAGAAGGAGTAAAACGTGTTTGGTTCAGACAGAACTATGTGTGGGTGTGCATATGTGTAAGCTTAAAAAAAAAAAAAAAAAATCCCGGGAGAAAAGGCAAAATTCTGAATCAAATACCTGACAACTTAGTTCAACCCCTAAAAGCAGTAACAAAACAAACAAACAAAAAAAGCCCTAAAAGCAGTAACAAGCTACCGGCAACATCACAAATAGCCTCTAATACAGAAAATGCTCTAATGCCTGCCTACCTGGCCCTTTACAAGAAAAACGAAGATGGAACTTTTTCAAATACCTGTATGCAACTCACTCCAATAGCTTCCCATCCATTCTTGTCAGAGGAACTACACAAATGACGTTTCAGAAAACCCCACAGGTGAGAAAGTACCAACATAAAACCCTCTTGTTTCAAACAGGTTTCCTATAAAATGTCTCCAAATGGGATCTGTTATTGCAAAGGACAGCAATTGAAAAATAGCTCCGTTTGTAACTGGGGACATTCTTACATTCCCTTTTTCTTGGTTTTGCTTTTGGACATTTCAAAGAAAACGTGCTGAATTCTTACATATTTACCGGTATTTCAGAAGCTGCAAGAATATGATTGCAACTCCATTGTTACAATACAATAAAGTAAATTTCGAGGATCCTTAAGTGACAGAGTAAAACAATTCATTAGTGGGTGGGAAAATGAGCCAACTCTACGGTAACGCAATAATGCCGTGACACGAAACAGTGCACATTCCAAGAGAAACTTTTTCCAGACATAGAAATTAGGTCGGAGAGGGCCTCTGCGATGCTCGATCCCTAAGGAACATAAACAAATGCATTCGAAAGAGCAAAACCCGAACGCTATCCATGCCCAAAACAATTGCTGTTGGTTGCTGACGCTCTGTAAAGACCACCGAACTTTCACGAAGCTGTTAAGGGCGCAAAACCACAGCCATTTTCGAAGCCAAGTAAACAGCGCGTATGAGGCAGCAAGAATGGTGGACAGAGATGTTCCAAGTGCACGATCAAAGGGGTGCGAGTGGGAGGCAGCATTAGCTAGTAAACAGGAGCGAAGGGCGTAGGGAGCTCGGGGCTCAGAGGTCCCATAAATATACGACGGGGGCGGCGAAGAGAACTTCGCAAAGTATCCTCTCGAAATTGTTTCCTTCAACTAAAGTTCCACGTCTGATACTTGGATGAGGGCTCCGGGCCTTCTCTACCCTGCCCCGCCCCCCGCCCCTTCCCCCACCCCGGTCCGGCCGCGGGGACCGGGGCGCTCACGCGACCCGCCCGTCTCGGGGTGGGGGGCCCGCGCCAAGGGCGAATCCTTCCCCGCCAGCCGCTGCCCCACCTGCGCCTTCCAGACCTCGGGCGCTTCGGCGCCACCTGAAGAGTTCCCCGCCCGGCTGCCTCAGCCCAGCGACCAGTTTCCTCAGACGCCGCGCCGCTACGAAGCGTTGGGCCGGGACCGGTCCCGTGGTTCTTAGCGCCTCACACGCGCGCGCGACCCAACGCCGGGACTCACAAAGCATTCCAAGTCGCGCGCTCCAGAGCGCGCCACGTCACGCGGCCGCCCCGCCCGTCAGCCCTCGCTCCCGCGGCAGGAACCCACAGGTCGGCTTTCGCGAGACGCCCACTGGGGCTGATTACCCACGGTCCGCCCAGCCCAAGTCCTTCCCACGCTGACCTTCAAAATGGTGTGTGGGGAGACGTCACTCAGCTTCGAATCGCAGAGTCTAGCTGAAACTCTGCCAAGAGAAAAGGACGAGGGCAGAAGGCCCTCAGAGAATCACGCGAACCAGGCCCTCAGCGCGGACCCCCAGTCCAGGTCTTCGCGGCCACGTCCTCAGCCCCCGCGCTTGCGCAATATCTTTCTCCGCAGCGGAACCAAGGCCGCTGGAGGGGCTAGGAAAGAGTGGTGGGCAGTGAGAGCCGTCACGGCTAGAGGGAGCCCTGGACACGGTGCACGTGGGAGAACAAAGGCTGATTCTCTCAACTCTTCTGGAACCTAATCTTTGTTATTAATGTATTCTAAGACAGTTAACCTCCAATGGTAAAAGTCTCGAAGTTGTGTGTGCGCGCGCACTAAAAGTCTATGTAACAGAGATCAATGTTAAATTCCTGACTCCTCAGAATAAATAGCAACTGTACGAATACCATTTATGAATGTGAGAGGCTAAAAGGGGAAAAAATCAAAGTGAACATACCTTACCTTTTCCCAAAACGTCTTTAAAACTACTAAAATGCTATAGATGACATTAATTAATGTCAAAATTAATTAATGATGAACACTGTTCATCATTATGATGAACACTGGGCAAGGCTTTTAAGGTAGAGGCCATTTGGGAATTTCCCCAAATCGAAGAAAGGTAACAGTCATCCCAGAGAGAAAAACCTGTTAGGAAGATATACGTTAGTACAATGGTTTAAATGATTTTGCTCTTCTACTCCCTACAAGAATTCTGGAAAATGTGACTGTGCACCTTTCCCCTCATTTTTAGATTGACCATACATAAAAATTTTCATCTGATGTAAATAGTTGCAAAAGATGCAAGTTGTTTTATGGTAAATTGACATTTTAAAATAAAACTGCTATATAACCCTTCTAAATCGTAGACAGTGGTACCTAAATACCAGGCAACTTGATATCCTTCATCAATTTTTAAAACTACAGGAACAAAATTGTCTTTAATATGAAATCTTACATCATTCCTTTTATTTCTGAATCTGTATTTCCTTAGTTCTTCATAAAATTTTATCCCAATACAGTATTTCTTTATTTGGGAAAGTCTTTTCTTGATCAACTATCATACTTCTCTGCATCATTAGTACATAAACTTAAGTCTAATTTTAAGATATTGAAATAGGCATAAAAGTTAAAGTGTTTAAAAACATGAAATTTCTAAATACAAAGTCATATATAGAAAATTCTAAAATTTACTACAAAGCTACTAACTACATCAAAGTTGCAGGATAAAAGATCAACATACAAAAATCAATAGTATTTCTAAACACTAGCAATGAAAGTTCCAAAAATGAAATTAAGAATGTCACTGACAATACTATCAAAAAAAAAAAAAAACCTTGGGAATAAATTTAACAAAATAAGTGCAAGACTTCTACACCCCAAACTACAAAACTTTGCTGAGAGGGTTTATTGAAGACCTGAATGAATGGAAAGACATTCCACATTTGCAGACAGATTTAATATTGTTATAATGGCAATATTCCGCAAATTGATCTACAGATAGAACATAATCCCTAAGAAAATACCAGACAACTATTTTGAAGAAATTGCAAGCTAATCCTAAACTCACATGGAAATGCAAGGGAGTCAGAATACCCAAAACAATCTTTAAAAAACAAACAAACAAACAAACAAAGGTGAAAGGACTGACATTTCCTTTGTTTTGTTTTGCCTTTTTCAAGTTTTTATTTGAATTTCCATCACTTAACAGTCTCATATTAGTTTTAAGTGTAGAATTTAGTGATTGGTCACTTATATACAACACCCAGGGCTCATCACTACAAGTGCCCTCCATTAACCATTATCCATTTAACCCATCCCCCTGCCTATCTCTCTGCTCCAGGAACCCTTGGTCTGTTCCCTCTAGTTGATTCTGTTTCCTAGTTTGCCTCTCTCTTTTTTTCATGGGTTCATCTGTTTTGTTTCTTAAATTCCACATATGAGAGATATATAGTATTTGTCTTTCTCTGCCTGATTTATTTTGCTTAGCATAATGCTCTCTGGTTCTACCCATGTCATTCCAAATGGCACCATTTCATTCTTTCTGATGGCTGTGTAATATTCATATACATTTGGGTTCTTTCCATAATTTAGCTATTCTTGATAATGCTGCCATAAACAACAGGGTGCATCTCTCCCTTTGAATCAGTACTTTTTTATCTTTTGGGTAAATACCTTGTAGTGCAATTGCTGGATGGTTGAGTAGTTCTATTTTTAACTTTTTGGGGAACCTTCATACTGTTCTCTGGAGTGGCTGCACCCGTTTGCATACCTACCAACAGTCCAAGAGGGTTCCTCTTTTTCTGCATCCTTGCCAATGTCTGTTGTTTCCTGAGCTGTTAATTTTAGCCATTCTGACTGGTGTGAGGTGGTATCTCATTGTGGTTTTAATTTGTATTTCCCTGATGATGAGTGATGTTGAGCATATTTTCATGTGTCTGTTGGCTATCTATATGTCTTCTTGGGAAAAATGTCTATGTCATCTGCCCATTTTTTAACTGGATTATTTTATTTTTTGGGTGTTCAGTTTTATAAGTTCTTTTGGATACTAACCCTTTATCAGATATATCACTTGCAAATATCCTCTCCCGTTCTCTAGGTTGCCTTTTAGTTCTGTTGCTTGTTTCCTTCACTGTGCAGAAGAGTTTATTTTGAGGAAGTCCCTATAGTTTATTTTTGCTTTTGTTTCGTTGGTCTTGGGAGACATATCTAGTAAGAATTTGCTATGGCCAGGGTAAATGAGGTTATTGGCTGTGTTCTTCTCTAGGATTTTGATGGTTTCCTATCTCACATTTAGATTTTTCATTCATTTTGAATTTATTTTTATATATGGTGTGTAAGAAAGTAGTTCAGTTTCCTTCTTTTGCATATTGCTGTCCAGTTTTCCAAATGGTGTCCAATACCATTTGTTGAAGACACTCTTTCCTGTTGGATATTCTTTCCTGCTTTGTTGAAGACTACTTGACCATATAATTGTGGGTCCATTTCTGGATTTTGCATTTTGTTGCATTGATCTATGTGTCTGTTTTTGTGCCACTACCATACTCTCTTCATCATGATAGCTTTTTATAGAACTCGAAGTCCAGAATTGTGATGCTTCCAGCTTTGCTTTTCTTTTTCAAGTTTGCTTTGGCTATTCTGGGTTTTTTGTGGTTCCATACAAATTTTAGGATTGTTTGTTCTAGCTCTGTGAAAAATGCTGGTAGTATTTTGATAAGGATTACATAAAATGTGTATTGTTTTGGGTAGTATAGACATTTTTTCAATATTTGTTCTTCCAGCCCATAAGCATGGAATGTTTTTCCATTTCTTTGTGTCATCTTCAATTACTTTTATCAGCATTCTATAGTTTCAGAGTACAGATATTTTACATTTTTGGTTAGATTTATTCCTAAGTATCTTACTGTTTCTGGTGCTTTCGTAAATGGGACTGATTCCTTTATTTCTCTTTCTGCTGCTTCATTATTGCTGTATAGAAATGCAATGGATTTCTGTACATTGATTTCTGTATCCTGCGACCTTACTGAATACCTGTGTCAATTCTAACAATTGTTTGGTGGAGTATTTGAGTTTTCTATATAGAATACCATGTCATCTGCAAGTAGTGAAAGTTTCACTATTTCCTTGCCAGTCTGGATGCCTTTTATTTCTTTTTGTTGTCTGATTGCCAAGTCTAGGACTTCCAGTACTATCTTAAATAACAGTGGTGAGAGTGCACATCATGGCTTGTTCCTGACTGTAGAGGAAAAGCTCAGTGTTTCTTCATTGAAGATTATATTATCTGTGGATTTTTCACGTATGGCCTTTAGGATGTTGAAGTGTATTCCCTCTATCCCTACTTTGTTGAGGGTTTTTGTCATGAATTGATGTTGTACTTTTTCAAATGCTTTATCTATATCTGAAAGAATCATATGGCTCTTCTCTGTTCTTTTATTAATGTGGTGTATCACATTGATGGATTTGTGAATATTGAACCACCCTTGCAGCCCAGGAATAAATCCCACTTGATTGAGGTGAATGATTCTTTTAATGTACTGTCGGATTTGATTTGCTAGTATTTTGTTGAGAATTTTTGCATCTACGTTCATCAGCGATATTGACCTGTAGTTTTCTTTTTTTAGTGGAGTTTTTTTTTTTTTTAAGATTTTATTTATTTGACAGACAGAGATCACAAGCAGGCAGACAGGCAGGCAGAGAGAGAGGAGGAAGCAGGCTCCCTGCTGAGCAGAGAGCCCGATGTGGGGCTCAGTCCCAAAACCCTGAGATCATGACCTGAGCCGAAGGCAGAGGCTTAACCCACTGAGCCACCCAGGCGCCCCTTTAGTGGAGATTTTATCTGTTTTTGGAATCAGGGTAATGCTGGCTTCACAGAACAAGTTTGGAAGTTTTCTATTTCTGTTCCTTGGAACAGAAGGTATTAACTCTTCTTTAACTGTTTGGTAGAATTCCCCTGTGAAACCATCTGGACTGGACTTTTATTTGTTGGGGGATTTTTGATTACTGATTTAGTTTCTTTGCTGGCTGTTGGTCTGTTCTAGTTTTCTATTAGGATTTTGGTAGTTATGTATATAATGTATTTCTAGGAATTTGTCCATTTCTTTTAGATTGTCTGATTTGTTGGCATATAATTTTTCATAATTTTCTCTTTATACTTTTATGGTGTTGTTATTTCTCCCCTCTCACTTGTGATTTTATTTATTTGGGTCCTTTCTTTTTTCTTTTTGATAAGTCTGGCTAGGGGATTATCAATTTCATTAATTTTTCCAAAGAACCATCTCCTACTTTCATTGATCTGTTCTGTTTATGTTTTCTGCTTTCTTTTCTTTTTTTTTTTTTTTTTTTTAGTTTGTATATCATTTATTTATTTCTGCTCTAATCTGTATTAATTCCTTTCTTCTTCTGGCTTTAAGCTTTGCTTGTTGTTCTTTTTCTAGCTCCTTTAAGTTTAATGTTAGGTTGTTTATTTGAGATTTTTCTCGTTTCTTGAGGTAGGCCTGTATTGCAATATATTTCCCTCTTAAGATCACTTTTGATGCACCCCAAAGGTTTTGGATGATTGTGTTTTCATGTATTTTTTAAATTTCTTGTTTAATTTCCTAACTAACCCATTTATTCTTTAGTTGCATGATGTTTAGTCTCCATGTATTTGTTATCTTTCAAAATTTTTTCTTATGGTTGATTTCAAGTTTCATAACATCATAGCCAGAAAATATGCATGGTATGATTTCAGTTTTTTTGTACTTGTTGACCACTGATTTGTGACCTAGTATGTGATCTATTTTGGAGAATGTCCCATGTGCACTTGAAAAGAATGTGTATTCTGCTGCTTTAGGATGGAATGTTTTGAATATATATGTTAAATCCATATGGTCCAGTGTGTCATTCAAAGCCATTATTTCCTTGTTCATTTTCTACTTAGCTGATCTGTTCCTTGTTGGAAAAGGGATATAAAAGTCCCCTACTATTATTATATTATTATCAATAAATTCCTTTATGTTTATTGTTGTTTCACATATATATATATTTGGGTGCTCCCAAGTTTGGGGCATAAATATTTATAATTCTTAGGTCTTTTTGTTTGACAGCCCCCTTTATTATGATATAGTGCCCTTCTTCATCCTTTGTTACAGTCTTTGGTTTAAAATCTAGTTTGTCTGATATAAGTATTGCTACTCTGGCTCTCTTTTGATGTCCATTTGTATGATAAATATTTCTGCATCCCCTCACTTCCAATCTGCACATGTCTTTAAATCTAAAATGGGTCTTATAGGCAGTGTATAGGTGGGTCTTATTTTTTTATACATTCTGATACCCTATGTCTTTTGATTGGAGCATTTAGTTCAATTACATTTACAGTGATTATTGATTGATAGATATTTAGTGTCATTTTATTACTTATTTTGTCATTGTTTCTGGAGACTCTTCTCTGTTCCTTTCTAGTTTTTGTCACTTTTGGTCTTTCCCTCCCACTCAAAGCATGCCCTTTAATATTTTTTGCAGGGCTGGTTTAGTGTTCACAAACTCCTTTAGTCTTTGTTTGTCTGGGAAATTCTTTATCTCTTCTTCTATTCTGAATGATAGCCTTGCTGGGTAGAGTATTCTTGGCTGCACATTTTTCCAGTTCAGCAGGTTGAATATATCATGTCACACCCTTCTGGCTTGCCAGTTTTCTTTAGAGAGATCTGCTGGTAGATTATGGGTCTTCCCTTGCAAGTGAGGGACTTCTTTTGTCTTGCTGCTTTTAGGATTTGTTTTTTTCCTTATCACTATATTTTGCAAATTTAACTACAAAATGTCTTAATGTTGGCCTGCTTTTGTTGATTTTGATGGAAGTTCTCTGTGCCTTGTGGATTTGGATGTCTATTTCCTTCCCCTGATTTGTAAATTTTCAGCTTTTATTTCCTCAAACAAACCTGCAGCTCCCTTTTGTCTCTCTTATTCTTGGGACTCCTATGATACAAATATTACTATATTTGATATGGTCACTGAGTTTCCTAAGTCTGCTCTTATGATCCATAGTTTTTCTTTCTCTCTTCTGTTCAGCTTCATTATTTTCCATAATTCTATCTTCTATATCACTTTTTGATCCTCTGCTTCTTCCATTCATGAGGTCATTATAGACAGTTGTTTTCAAATTTCAGATATTGCATTTTTAATTTTTGTCTAATTGTTTTTCAGCTCTTTTATCTCTATGGTAAGGGTCTTTCCAGCTTTTCTCAAGTCCAGTGACTATCCTTATGATTGTTGCTTTAAATTTCCCATCAGGCACATTACTTATATCTGTTTCAATTAGATCTCTGGCTGTGACCTTTTCTTGTTCTTTCTTTTGGGATGAATTCCTCTGTCTTGACATGTTGTCTAGGTCTCTGTCTTCTTCTGTGCATTAGAAAAGCCTGTTATGTCTCCTATTCCTGAGAGTAATGGCTTTTAAAAGAAGAGGCCATATAGAGTCGAGGGCCTGGTGCTCCAGGGAGTGTCTCTGGTATGTGCTGTTAGTACTCTGCTGCTGTGTTTTGGCTGCTCTTTCCCTCGATCAGTCATCTGCAAAAGTTCTTCTTGCTTGCAGTGGGTAGTGTTTGGCCCTTGGCCAGAGTGGTGAGTTTTAACTAGATGTGCTCTGGTCTGCTTGTTAAATGAAACCTGATGCTACTTCTGCTAGAACTGAAACCTTGCAGAACTCTGGTCTGTAGACATGGTGCGTTCAGGATTTTGTGTTGGTCTTCTGGGGAAGGGGCCTGCTGTGCTGGTCCTTAGGCACTCTTGCCCAAGAAAGGCAGTACCGGCAGAGTGCAGGGAGGTGGGACTTGGTGTAAGCAGGTTAGGCAGCCAGGGTTGGCACTGTGCTGTTGAGTGAAGTTGGTTTATGCTGTGGGATGGAGAAGGGAAACAGCGCCGACCAGTTCCTTTGTGCCCAGAGAGGGTACTCAGTGCTTGTTACTCTTAGGGAAACACCCTCAGAAGAGCAAATAATGTCCCCTAGTGCATCCCAGGCATTTTTCAGGTCGCTGTTTTCATGCTGTCTTCTCCGGGTTGGGTTCCTTATCTGCCTGGAGCAGTGCACTGCAGTTTGAGTTCTATCCCAGCTAAACCTGCTGACTTTAAAACTCCAAACTTTAGGGACCTGGTGTGGTGGGGACCTGCACTGGTCTTCCAGGGGAATGTCTTACCATGCTGGGACTGATGCAAGTTTGACTGATTAGGGCAGTCATGCTAGAGCACAGGAGTGTGCAATTTGGAACAAAGCAGGCTAAAGCTCCAGTGTCTGGGTGAGCCGCCCTCAGCAGGTGTCTCTCTGCCTATGCTGAGGGGCCGGGGAGGGAAATGGTTGTCAGCTGGATCTTTTGTCACCTGAGAAGCAACTCTGCAAATGTCACTCTAGGAAGAGTGAACAGTCTCTCCCTATGTGCCTTTGGTGATTTTCAGATTGTGCCGTCCATCCAGGGTTGCTTGCATTCCTTCTTTCCTGGAGTAGGGGAGTGCCCTCAAGGCATATCCCAGACAAGGCTGTGGACCTCTAAAACTCCAGTTTTTGAGTTCAGTGGTTACAAAAATTCAGGAAAATCAGCCCCTCTTGTTTACCCAGCCACTGGCTTTGAGGATGTTCCCTTGTGTATATTCTTGCGTGCTCCATTCCCTCCTGCCTGACTCCACAACCAGGGCTCTCTCCCCTCTGCAGCACCCATGATCCATTTCTCCCCTAAAGCCCATCTCCACACTTCCTACCTTTCACAATGTGGCCTCTTCCCTCCCTCTAGTGCAGTTTGTCTGTAAGTCCACAGATCAATTTGTTGGGTATTCAGAATAATCTGATAGTTATCTAGCTGTGTTTGAGGGACGAGGCAAGCGTAGGGTCCTCCCACTATGCCACCATCTTAGCTCCCCCATACTTTCTGATACCAAAATTTACTATAGAGCCTCAGTAACCAATTCAGTTTGGTCCTAGCATAAGGACAAACATATGTAGGATAGAACTGAACAATGGAGTAGAATTAAGAACCCATAAATAAGCCCATTTAAAGTTAACTGATTTTTGACAAAAGTGCCAAGAAAATTTGATGGGAAAGAAATAGTCTTCTCAGCAAATGGAAAAATTGGAAATTCATTTAAAAAGGTGAATTTGGATCCCTATCTCATACAATATTTTAAAATTTACACAAAAAGGATCAAAGACTTAACGGTAAGAACTTAAACTATAAACCCCTTAGAAGAAAACATGAGTAAATCTTCATAAACTTGGGTGAAACAATGGTTTCTTAGTACTACCCCCAAAATATAAGCAATAGAAGAAAAGTTGGTAAATAGTGCATCATTAAAATTAAAACCTTTTGCTCTTCAAAAGACACTGTCAAGAAATGGAGAATACAACCCACAGACTATGAGAAATTATTTGCAAATTATATCTGATTTGTATTTAGACTATATAAAGAACTATTATAACTTAATAACTAAAAGGATATGTAATGCAATTTTAAAATGGGCAAAGGATTTGAATAGACATTTCTCCAAAGACATACAAATGGCCAGAAAGGATATGAAAATATGTTCAAAGTAATTAGTATTTAGAAAAATGGATATAAAAAACACAATATGTCATTATTTACCCAGTAGATTATCTGTAATAAAAAAGATAGATACTAACAAGTGTTGACAAGGATGTGGAGAAATTGAAACCCACATGTATTACTGATACCAATGTAAAATGATGCAGCCATATTTTGGTAATCAATTTGTTTGTTTAAAAAGTTATATGTAGTCTTACTTTATGGCCTGCAATTCCCATCAAAAGTGAAATTGTGTTCATATTTTCATTTCTCTTCGTTCAAAAATATCAAGTAATGCTGTTATTATAAAATTCCTTCCATTTCTCTTTATTTAGTTTGGATGGAAGAGTTTCTCAGCATTGTTAAAACTGAGATACAATTGATACTGAATCCTGCCTTATTTTGGAAATAGAACATCTATAATACAAACAATACAAATACTGGCATACATATACAAAGTGTACAGGTATACTTGACAGAAATGTTCATAGCATTTTAAAGATAGCCAAAAAGTAAAAATAACCCAAACAGGTATCAATCAACTGATTCATAGATTTTTGAAAATGTGGTAATTTCATACAGTGGGATATTATTCAGTCCCCAAAATAGCAACATAGATGAACCTCAGTGAAAAAAGCCAGACGTGAGCATATATTGTATGATTCTGTTTTTATAATTTTTTTAAATGGCAAATATATAGAGACAGAAAGTAGTAGCTGCCTAGGGATATGGTTAGTAATTGGAATGGACTATAAATGGGCATGGAGTTTTCTTTTTAGGGTGATAGAAATATTCTAAAATTAGATTGTGATGATGATTGTATAATTCTGTAAATATAATAAAATTCATTGTATTGTACATTTAAAATGAGTGAACTTTATGGTGTATGTATCATATTTAAAGCAGTTTGAAAAATACCTCCTGGGTAGAAGGATTATTATAACTATTTTTATTTGTATGTATTTTATGTTTGGATAAGTATTTGTTAAACAAAAATATATATTTATTGGAAATATATCTTGAAGAGGTGACAGGAATTGTTTTCAATTAATTCATATATTTCTAGATGATTATCATTTATTTCTAGAATGGGACAGAGCTCAGCTTCAATTCTATTCTAATTTTAATATTTATAAATGTAAAGGTTGAGAAATTCTGTCCACATAACATGAACTGATTTAGGTTATCACTGGTGTTATTACCTAATTGCTCCCAGCTCATGTTAAATTCAATAAAATGACTCAATGTAAAATAAAACTCCCAGTAAGTACAATATGTTGAAGGCTATGTGATGATAATATTCTAAAAGTTCCACATGAGGCTAGGTCTTCAATGTATGATGTCATTACACTTTTCTTCCTTAAACTTTTTGCATGTGGAAAGCACGAATTTGACCAAAGGTCAATAATTGTGATGTTCTTAGTACAGTATAATTTCCCTTTGCTGAGCAAACAGTGGATGTTGGACAAATGCAATATTTTAAAAATGGAGTAATAAATAAATAAAAGTAATTTCGTACTTATAGAGTTAGAGATACTTATGTAGGCCTTGTAAGTTTATATTTCCATATGAAATATTGAGTCTCTTCCTTAGCAAATATACATATCCTTAAAAAAACCAATCATAGTATGGAAAATAATTCCTTTAGTATTTCTTACTAGCCTGATTCGGCTTTGTTCTAGCCAAGTTGGTATTTTTTATATTATGTTATAAAGGGGCTAATGGCTGGTATAGTAAAGTACTTCGTTTTCTATATGCTTAAAATGCATAATGAAATGGCAGAAGAGTTTAAAACCAAACACCAAAATTGACCTTATAGCAGCTGCATTGCTTTAAGGAAGTTTTGGTAAGCCACTTAGGGTCAGGGTGAGTCCCCAAGGACACAGGCAAATAAGAGAAAATAAATGAAAGAATACTTAGAGCATTTTGTAATACTACATTAGAAATGAGCAGACTGGCAGCAGGTGGAGGAAGAATGAGGGGCAGTGACAACTGAGAACGGAGGAAAAGCAACATGGTAGATTGACAAAGGACTCAGAAGGAAAAAATTGCCAGATTTTGCATTTGAAGTTGTTTTTGCTGTTGTGATGTAAGAAGCCTAAATTTCCTGAATCCGTCAGTATAGTTTTCAAAAAATTCTTTGTGTTCTGTTTTTGTTTTGTTTTGGTAAGAAATTTAGAAAATAGTCTCAATACCCATCCTGTTTACATGGGACCGAACAAGACAAGTATATGAATAATGCTGGGAGAATCCATGAGCTCAATTAGGGAAAGTAAAGGCCCAGACTTAGAGGTGTTCTTGAGACTGTAAACCCCTTGGGAATTTTGGGGAATTTCTGGACGTCTCAAAGACAGCATCAGATTTTCTACAAGAGGTAAAGATGGAGCTCAAAGAAAATGTCAGTGCCCTTCAGTCAGAGAGAATCAAGAATACACCTGAAGTTTGAACTTCTGTTTAAACACTGCTTGTCTTTTTTTTTTTTTGTAACACTGCTTGTCTTTTTACAGAAGAAACCTATAAGTGGAATGTGAAAGAGAACTCCTTGATAAAACACCAAAACGGTTACGTCTTCAACATTATTAAAATTGCGATTATATTTACGCATCCCATGTATACTTATAAAGGTTTTTCAAGTTCCATGTAATTAGGGATTATAAGAATAAAGACTCTCAAGAAGCTATCTTTAGTGCTGATTGGCCTTGATAATAGTTAGACACTAGCTCCTTTCCCTCTTGAGTATGTCACTTATTAGAGAAGCTAAGAGGAAAAAATGTGTGATGACTTGCTGGCAAAATCCATTGAACACTAGGAATTCATTATTGGGTATCCTGATTGTCTTGGAGGGATTCCCATTGCAGAACAGCTAACACTTTTCTGGCAATATCCAGGCAATTTCAATGGAAAGATCTAGATCTGGAAATTCCTTCTCCAGCACTCTCAGTTCTTGGAGCTGGTCCATCCCAGCCTGCCTGCCCAAATAAACTGATGTGAGAGCAGATAGCCAGGAACACAATACTCAGCAAAACACAGAGTTGAATGCATCAGTTCATAGAGAGTTCATAAGCAATGATGCTGTTCATGAAATTTAAAAAAAAAAAAAAGCCTGCTAATTTTGTGGCACTTTATAAAAATATACCAAGGGTTATATATATATTTTAAAGATTTTATTTATTTATCTGACAGAGACAGTGAAAGAGGGAACACAAGCAGGGGGAGAGGGAGAGGGAGAAGCAGGCTCCCTGCTCAGCAGGGGCTCGATCCCAGGACCTTGGGATCATGCCCTGAGCCAAAGGCAGAGGCTTTAACCCACTGAGCCACCCAGGCACGCCAAGGGTTATATTTTTATAGTTAAAATTTTCAAACAATTCTTTCCAGAAATTCTTTCTTCATCATTTAATCATACTTGTTTTCTGAACAGTTTGTTTAGTGCTCTCTCTCTCTCTCTCTTTTGGTCAGTTTGGATTTCTAATTGAAGCTGTTTCTTTCAAAATAAAGTCTCTTTTCCTAAAGCAACACAAACTTTAAAAAAACACTCATCAACCTAGTATGGCTGCAAAGACTTGGGCCCATATGAAAATGAGAAATCAAATAAATTTGAATTTTTTTTTTCTATAGGCTCAGTCTGTTTGGAACAATTGGTATTGTTATTACCAACAAAAAAGTTATTGGCTATTACAAAATCACATTCAGGACAGAGGTGGAACTTGAAAATACTGGTTTCTTTTTAAAAGAACCAGTTCTGTCAACCAGAGAAATTCTTTAATTTACGTATAGACAAGTTCCTATGGTGTCAGATCACAGCATAGCTAAGCATCACTGAACTGTATTTAATCACAAGCTTTACTTGTAACAGTGGGTGCTTCCCACTGAAATTAAAATGTTAACAGTTTTAAACAGCCCACAGAAAGTATGCATGTATTAAGCCCTCTCTTGGAGTTTGTAAATTTCTCCATCAGGATATATTAAGGACGGACTGTGGTATTTACCTATTTCAGATGAAAACAGTTTCCATTAAATTTTCTGAAAAGTCAAATTTGGGGCCTTAGTTGTATCAATTTTTTGAAGCCCAGCTGTGCAGAATGTCCTTAGCTAGTCCTTTTACCTCTCTCATTTTATTTCACCCCCCAACAAACCAATAAGGAGGCTATTGTCAGATTAAGAAATGGAAGCTCAGGAAGTTTAATATATTCCAAACAACACAGCAAACACCTAACAAAGCCAAGATTCCTAAAGATTGTTTTCAGAATTACTATTTTGTCAAAAATTAATGTTTTGTTGAGTAACTATTACTCTATGCTCAGTATGAGTAGTTTCCATGTATTATCTTTGAATTCCCACTTTCTGCAAATCGGAATGAAGTTTTTTAACACTAAGTAATGTAATCAAAATCTCACAACAGATAAGAGGTAGAACTATAATTTAAACTGGAATTTTTGACTTTAAAACCTTAGCATTGGGCACCTGGGTGGCTCAGTGGGTTAAGCCTCTGCCTTCAGCTTAGGTCATGATCTCAGGGTCCTGGGATCGAGTCCCGCATCAGGCTCTCTGCTCAGTGGGGAGCCTAGTCCCTGCCCCACCCCACCTCTGTCTGCCTCTCTGCCTCCTTGTGATCTCTGTCTGTCAAATGAATAAATAAAATCTTAAAAAAAAAAAACTTAGCATTTTCCACTGTAACACAGTATCTTAGGGTTGGTTATCCAGTTCCCAAAAGGTAACATAATTTGGAAGAATCTGAAACATCCTGGGACAGAGAAAATTTTGTCAAGACTACAAATTTTCTGGGTTCTTTGATTTGACTCTAAAATTAAATATATACTAGAATCATGGACTATCAGATGAATTTGTGTTGGACTCCTAGCTGTCACACCTACCACCTTCATAAATTTGGGCAATTTCCCCTCAGTGCTTCAGTTCCCACCTTTGTATAATTCAGGTAACAAGAGCTACTTTGTAATACTACATTGGGGATTAAATAAGATAAGGAATGCAGTGTTCTGTACCTCACAAAGGGCAGAGGAATGGAGTGGTCAAGAGTACAGACCTTAAAACCAGCTGCCTGAGTTCAAATTCTCAGTCTGCCACTGATCACCTCTGTGATCTTGGGTAAATTTACTTACCCATTTGTACCACGGTTGCCTCGTGGTAAAATGAATTAGTGATAATAACTACTTCATGATTTAAGCAGTTGTTAAATTTCAAAAATACACTTTGAACATAGCAGATGCTGGACAAATTGTAGCTAGTTTATCCTAAAATCACTTGGGTGATTTTAAAATTGTATATATATATATATATGTATATATATATAAATAATTTTTTTAAAGATTTTATTTATTTATCTGAAAGACAGAGATCACAAATAGGCAGAGAGGCAGGCAGAAGGTGGGGGGGGGGAACTGGCTCCCTGCCAAGCAGGAAGCCTGACGCAGGGCTCCATCCCAGGACCCTGGGATCATGACTCAAGCCGAAGGCAGAGGCTTTAACCCACTGAGCCACCCAGGCACCCCTATATGTATATAGTTCTACTGGTACTTAAATTTTTTATCTGTGGAGAAAATTCCTCCTTTACCAATAAAATAACATGTAAAACAGAAATCTGCAACCCAGAGTGATGAGTCCTAGAGCCATCCTAATAGGTTCCCTGAAGTTTAAGTGCGGGGAGGGGAGGCGGAACGAAAAGAAGGTGTTAGGGTGTCTTTCAGATTTGGGGTTAAGCAACTGGACATGCCTCTAGATGCATTTACTGAGATGGGAGACACTGGAGAGGATTGTACATATGGGAAAAGTGGGGAGAAAGAGAACCAACAATTGTTTAGTATCTCCCAAGTAATATCTGTGTCCATATTACCTCATTCCACTCTCAGAAACACCCTATGGGTGTTTCACACCCACCAGTTTCACAGATCTGTGAAAAATCTCTGAAGAAGTGTGTTGTGCGGGAGAAACAACGAGTTCGACTTCTCAAATAAGAGTTTTTTGCATAAGGTGGTAAGAATTTTTTTATAGCCCCCACTCCCTCCCCCTACCCTTAAGTCCTGAATGTTCACAACAATATTTACATCGGTATGTTAACGTAGCCACCACTTTCAACCCAAAGCAACACTTTCCTATTCCCTGTAGTCCTTTAATACCTCCATGGACAAAGAACATTTTGAGGTGCCAGGAAGACTCTAAAAGTTCAGTTATAACTTGGAAATCTGTAATAGTTAGATTACTCTGCCCAGAAATGTCATGGGAATTGCTCTCTTTCTCTAATATTTACATTAGGCACAGACATACTATCATAGAGCTAAAATTCATGGTAACAATATTGCTCCTTAACCCAGTAATGTTGTCTATATCGATTTCACCATTGATATAATGTAACTGGTTCCAACTGGAAGCAAATCACAGTATATCCATTTCTATTCCAATCTTCTGAATAATGCATGCCATCTTCATTACCTCAAATTTTGGGGAACAAAATGCATGAAGCAGAACCTCAACTGGTTAAAAGAATTTGTCTTTTTAAGGGTGGTATATCCAAACTTTCTAACAACAAAGTTCTGAATCATAGAATCTATGAAGTTGTCAACAAAAGCACCACCAAAGCAGATTTCCCATCTGTTTTTTAAGTTTACTGTAACGCAAATATTGGATGGAGCCATATTAAAATGCGGATACAAGCACTTTCACGTGGCTCCACCTAATAGATCATAAAAAGCATAGTTCATAAATCTCAAGGAACATTAACTACCATAGTTATTTTTAAAATCCCTGCATTCTTTGAAAGCTCTCTTTTTTTTCATTATTACAATGTATTTCTTTTTTTTAAATTTTTTATTTTTTATAAACATATATTTTTATCCCCAGGGGTACAGGTCCGTGAATGAAAGCCCTCTTTTTATTCTAATGGAAAGCCAAAACTGAAAACTTACTGAGCTTTACTATTTATGGTTACTACTTACTTTTCATGTTACAATATTCTTATAATCAAGCTGTACTAATTGCAGCAGATATATTTGCAATTGATATTTTTGCTCTTTGATTTTAAGACCAACTCTTGCCATCGTGAATATCAATGATAAAAATGTCTTATGCTTGTGTGAGGCTTCGCAGTTGTCAGCAGGCCTGTGCAGGTACTATGTCATGTGATCCCTATGGCCCTTCATTTTAGTTGGGCATTTATTATCACTCCAGCCCTCACACCAGATGTGGGCAAATATTACCCATGTATTATGGAAGAAGAACCAGATGTTCAGTGAGGTGACCTGTCCAGGACGGGCTTGGCTAACCCCAGATCTCCTGGGTCATAACTGAGTGCAATGGATTCACTACATCACTGTTAAACAACCTGTCCGAGAGTGAGTCCGTCACTGAACAAAACACGCATTCCAGTATCACACTCAGAAGGAAGCACGGGAGTCGGACAGGGACATACCTCAGGATACAGAATCCCTATTGCCTCTTTCCTCTCTGGTTCTTTCTGAGCTCCAGTGCCGAGGGCAACCTCCACACTATAGGGAAAAGAAAGCTCCTGGCTGGCCAGGTGGAAGCTGTAGGGGCCACAAGTGTGGGCCCTTTCCTCTATCAAGCTCTCCCACCTATGTCTTAGGAATAAGGGGTGGCTTGATGCCTGCAAAGGCCCCCTAGCTCACTGCCTCTCCATTGCTAACCCAAAACCAGTAGAAGAAAGCAGACCATCACGTGGAACAGGAAGATTTTTTTAAAATGAGATTTTGTGAGACACGTTGGTGGCTCAGTTGGTTAAGCAGCTGCCTTGGGCTCAGGTCGAAATGCCAGGTCCTGGGGTTGAGTCCCACATCAGGCTCCTGGCTCAGCGGGGGCATCTGCTTCTCCCTCTGCCCCTCATCCCTGCTTGTACACTCTTTCTCTGACAAATAAATAAATAAAATCTTTTTTAAAAATGGGATTTTGTTCATAGAGTATTTAAAAATTAGTATCTTACTCCTTGGATCTTTTTGGTGATGGGAAGTTATTTTCCCAACCGCTGGCAGTAATTATCCTCTTTATTAATTTTCTGTTGGTGATCATGACTAAGGTGGAAACACAGGATTGGCAAGACCAAGGCTTTTCTTTAATGTGCATACATATCCTCTAAATACTTTGAAAAATACAGATTCATCTTCAGTAGGTCTGGGGTGGGGCCCGAGTTTCTGTATTTGTGGCAAGTCCCCATAGGATGACAATGTTGCTGGCATCCACAGACCAAATTTTGAGTAGCATGGAACCAAACACATCAAACACACCATCTATCCCCCAGGATCTATGAGAAGAGGAAAATCTAAAGGTTATTAATGATTTTATTTTTTCTCAAAGCAACAGACAACCAAAAAAAGGAAAACTCCAGCTGATTTTATTTTCCCTTTATTAATATTTCTATAGAAATATGTGAATGAAATAGAATTTGTTTTCCTAGTGTCTTAGGAATAAGTCAAAGGTTGGGTTGACTAGGCATTTCTCCTTCTCTACAATACCCAGTGCCACAGGGAAATGCCAAGCTGCTCCCTGTTGGCTCAGCCCCTTCTCAGAATTTTCCTGCCTTGTCGTCTTGCCTCTGCCTGATTTTTTTTTTTTTTTTTTTTTTTTTTTTTTTTGTTCTATAAAGATTTAGGGTTCCTATGGACCGGAGACAGATGATAGCAGGAATGTCACAGCTGTTTTAGCTTGAGCAGTTGGTTGCATTCTTTTAAAATTAGCCTGAAATCAGATCACTGCTCAAGAGAGCCATAAAAATAACATCAGCACACAATATCTTACTCTAAACTATTTGACTGTTTTGGTCAGGCCAATATTTTTAACTTTTTTTTTCCAATTATTTTTAACTTTTTAGTTTGAAACAAAGACTCGGAAAAAGATGCAAGAAGAGAGGTTTCAAGTACCCTTCAGCCAGTTTTCCACAAGGATAACATCTTACAAAACAATTGTACAGTATTAAAAACAGGAAATCTATACGGGCACAGTACAGTTAACTGTAAGGCTGGATCTCACCAGTTTTTACACGTGCTTTTTGGCGGGGAGAGTATACGCGACCATGACATTCAGATTCATGTAACCACCACTGCAATCTGATTGTTAAAGTCTGGTGTCCCCCAGGATTCAGCCCTGAGCCCTATTCAGCTCTCATTCTTCATACTGGCCCCAAACCTTCTCATAATACAAACAGCTGACACCCCTCTGGCAGGTACTGTGGGTGACACAATCAATATAAATTAGCTCATTCCACCCTGAGGGCAATCCTAAGCATTGTCAGAAATGGCTCCGAGTTCCCGGAAGCCTAAAACTTGTACCATTATAGGGTCCGACCCTTTTGAAGATAAAGAACAGAAAAATACAACTGTCAGGAAATATTGCAGTATGCTACAACATGGATAAACTTTAAAGAAAGATATTGTGCTGAGTGAACGAAGCCGGTCACAAAAGGACAAATACTGCATGATGCTACATGTATGAGATGCTTGGAATAGTTAAATTCATAGAATCCAAGACTAAAATGGTGGTTACCAGGGACTGGCAGCAGAGGGAGTTGGGGAGTTGCTAATCAATGGATATCAAGTTTCAATCACACACACCATGAATAAGTTCTAGAGATCTGCTAGGCAACATAGTACCACAGTTAATAACACTATATGGAACACTTATATATTTTTTACACTTATATATTTTTTAAAGAGGATAGATCTCATGTTTGTTCTTATCACAAGAAAATAAAAGAAATTACAAATATCAAAATTAGTACTAAAAAATAAACACTTCCATAGGCACAAGGGATGGGTCCTGAAAATTGACCTTCATTAGTTTCAGGACACATCCAGCCTCAAGGCAGGTGCTATTCTTACTTCTGTTTTACAATTAGACAACTGAGGCAGAGGAAGTTCACACACTTAACTTGACGAGGGTCCTCCTGCCACGGGAGGTCCCATCACCCGTTGGCCTCCTACTGTGACCTCCCGACCACTCAGCAACTCCCCTCTGTCCATTCTCCATGCTGACCCCAGAGGCATCTGCTCACAGACCCTGTCTCTCCTGATCGGAAACTGTACCTAGTTCCTTACTACTTTTAGGGTAAGTGTTAACTGCTGGTGCTTGACTTCTGGGCTGTCTGTGGCACCTTATGCTGTGGAATGTTGAAGTGCTATGGGTCTCTAACATGCCACACTTCCAACTCCTTTCCACTGCTGAGATGGCTCTCTTCCCATCCCCTCTACATGCAATGCTCTTTACCATTTTTTTCTGAATTAGAAATAGCATTATTAGTTACTTTCAGCTTATAGGAGTAATGCATAGTTGAGAAGAAAAAAATTTATAATACAAAAAATCATGAAGAATTAAATGAAAACCGCCAGATCTATAACCTCATGGTCTGGGAAGAAGCATTATTAACAATTTAGTGTTTACATTTTTCATTTTTCCTTCATGTCTGTGTGTGTGTGTGTTCCAGTCTATAAAATTGGGATATGTTGCTATGTTTATTTTTTCATTTTTATCAATCCACTTGACTCTCCCCCTAAATATTTAGTTGTTGTTATTTTAATGTACGTCTCTTTGGTTTTTGGGAAAGCCAAGCATCTCTTTATGTGTTTCTTCTATTAAGAACTGCCTATAGATATCTACCCTTCTCTACTGGGTTTCTACTAAGGATATTGTTTATACATGTTAGAATACTTTTTCAACTTTATCCTTAGTGCTTTGACTTTGTAATGATGTAATTTGGAGTGATGTAATTTCATATACTGTTGGTGCCTTTAGAATTACAACCCTATATATTTACCTCTGTAGCACCACAATCGAGCAGAATGCCTGAAATAGAATCCTTGGTAGACAAATATTTGGGGAATGAATGAGAGGAGTAAAGCCACATCTCCTCATTTTAGGGTGCCCAGGTACTGGGGATATGGTCTCATCCTCTGATTTCCTTATCCTTTCTCGCACAGAACCACGAGCAAATCCTGTGAACTCTACCTTCAAAGTGTCTTTCAACATCCCACTATTGCCACTCTAGTTCAGACTGTTGTCATTCCTTACCTGGGTTTCCGTAATAGGCTCCTCTTTCCGGTCTCTCTAACTCAATCTTTTCTCCATCTGCGACCATAGTTTTCTTATTCTTTTTCTTTTTTTTTAAGATTTTATTTATTTATTTGAGAGACAGAGATCACAAGTAGACAGAGAGGCAGGCAGAGAGAGAGGGAGGGAAGCAGGCTCCCCGCTGAGCAGAGAGCCCGAAGTGGGACTCGATCCCAGGACCCCGAGATCATGACCCGAGCCGAAGGCAGCGGCCCAACCCACTGAGCCACCCAGGTGCCCCTGTGACCACATTTTTCTAAAACATAATCTGTTCACTTTACTCTCCTGCTTAAAATTCTTTAATGATTCCACATTGCCTGGAAACTGAATGTAAGGTCTTTAGAAAGAGTCTAAGGGTCTCCATAACAGCTGGCCAGATGTCCCTTCTCAGCCTCATCCCTCCTCCTTCCCTCTCTGGACACGTCTACGCTTCAGCCACACTGCACTTTCAGATGTTCCAGAACAGACTACGCTTTCTATACTCTTTGCTTTCTAGATCTATCTCAAATGCCACAACTGCCCTGGAAACTTGTCCTCTTCCTCCACCGAGATGATCACACCCCTCTCCCCACCATCAACCCCATCAGCACCACCACAGCCACCCTTGCCTTGGGCACCTCCCTCCAAGTCTCTAGACTCGCTCATTATTTTGAAGCTAATCTTATATTTCTCTTCCCCTTTCATCTTCTTGCCTGGATAGGAATTCTGATTCAGCAACTTCAAAGACACAGTCAAATACCTGTTTACCTATTGCGTATGAAACACTGACTCTATTTCTGATACTCCATTCAGTTTCCAGTTGAAATTTTGAGGACAGCTGAATTCTGAAAGCATGTTAGTTATAAAAGCCTGGAAGCCTATGTGCATTTTTTAAAATAGTGTAATCTGAGCTCCTCTCAGAGCAGGGATTCTGAGAATAAATGGGGAGGTAGATGTCCATGTTTTGTCAGCTTTGCTAGTCACACAGGCAAAGGAGAAGCAGAACTTCTGCTCCCCTGGTGACACCTTCTCACTCACCAGTGTGATGGATAGTCCTTAACCCCAAAAATTTTTGGTTCAAACATAACCATAGACACATATATTAAAATTACTTTTATTAAGCTTTTAAAAAATAATACATTCTCTGATAAGTATAAATAATCACTTTCCTCAGCACATTCACAGTCCATACTTTTTTGTGTGCATTCCCTGTTCTTGCTGCAACATAGTTGAAATCTAAATACTATAAACAAACAAACAAAAAAAGGATTCAAGGTATGTATATGACAACTCATGAAATGATCACGGCTACAAAATTTTAAAGCCCATTGTTTCTCTTTTAAGGAAATGATCAGTTTAAGATATTTTACACATGTCAACAACAACAACAACAACAAAATACTGTTTCTTAGGTTGCTTCTGTCTCCCTTCTATTGTATGCACATGAGCCGGGCACTTCATTAGCTGCTTACAGGCATACAGGAATAAACAACACAGGCAGGGCCTCTTCCCTCATAGGGCTTACCTGAACTTCCAAATAAAGAAAAACCAATCTGGAAAGCTTTTGAGGAAGAAGGGCCATCCAAAACAAAACAGAGAAAATTTCAGTGTTCAGATCATGTTTATCAATCATTGGAATAGAATATGACTTCCCCACAATCTCCATGCGCCCAGCCAAGATATTTTTATGCCTCTTAACTTTTAAAAAATCGCCAATAGGAAGCTATTTCTAATATGTCATTTCTACGCCTTTCCTAATAGAGTTGCAAGCTAAGGTGTTAGAAACTAAAACATCTGTCAACTTAATTGGTTGGTTACTGTGTGTGTCAAATTCAATATTGACAAAGTGAAGCTATCTATATATTTAGATGTTTGTTTTATATTTTAATCAAGTTTTACTAAAGTGAAAATTTAAAACCTAATGTATCAAACCAAAATCTTTTTGAGCATAAATATAATGTTTCAAAAAATAAATTGTAGGGTTTTTTCTTCAAATACTTCCACTTTCCTCTAAACTAAATCAGCTATTAATTTGCTGCCACGGTCATTGTCCTAGCTTTTTTTCTTCCAAATGTCAACATCTTGTCCACGTCACTGTTTATTAAGACTTTAAATAGCAAAAGGCCCAGACAGAATGAAAAAACAAAAACAAAAGACAAAAATCATATTAATTCATCTAGTCACTTAAGATCTATTGCAGAAGCTGTAGTAGGAAAAGAATAGATTAGTAGTATTGCAATGGAGAGTTTATCTGACATTCTAGTTTTATACTCCTCAGGATAACTGGTATCAGAGTATTGGCAGACACCTTAGTTAAATGACATATAACAATCTGTTTCCAAATCTCAGAATGATTTCACCATTGCTTTTTTGGTTAACTCTGAGTTTTCATTTTCATTTGGAACCAAAACTTATCCCAGTTGTGAAGCCTGCTTGGACTCTGGTTTGGAATGGTTCCCAACCCCAGCATTACCCTCTTAGAAAATGCTCTTTGCCCAGACTTGGAAATACCTAAGGACCTGGGCTGCCATGCTTGACTTCAGGGTGACCTTGTGTGCTCTTACTATCTTTACTCCTAAAAGTAAAGCAAAACCCAAAGGATTCAGTTCTTAGGAATTATCCCTCTCATCTGACAAATGGGAAAATTTCCCTTGCCACTTTCCCTAATCCCTCTGTCCGTGGATATTTGGAACCTTAGTGTGTGCAAGGCAGCCAAGTCAGCGCTGCAGGAAGCACTGAGACGCGGATTCACGGCTGACTCCGTCCCCTTGCCTTCTGAGGCCTGGTAGGGGATGGGACAGACATCCAGACCCTTAAACAACAAAGTGCTTCCTTAAATACCTTCTGAAAGGAGGGATATAGTGCATAAGTAAAATAATAGTGATTAATAATTATCGTGAAGTTTATTCCTTTACTCACAAGCAATCCTCCCTGGGAGGTCACTTATGATTTCCTTCTAGAACAGAAGAATGCATTCGTAGAAGGAAGGTGGGGCTGCTGCTGCTGGGGCTGGGCCTGGCATGGGGGCAGGAAGAAGCAGGCAGTGAAAAGGCTCTTTCATTCCTCTGGCAAAGACAGCCTTGCAGCTGGGGCCACGGTCTGCTCTGCGGAGCCCTGGCCTCCTGCGAGAGAGCATGTGTTCCTCTCATGATCCGAGTCTTAGCCAGGAGATGGGGAAGGCAGTTAAATGGCCCATTTAATTTTATAAAATGTGCTTGCACATTTTATTTTCCCTCCAAATCAAGAATAGCTACGGATTTAAACTTCTACCTGTAATCCCTCTGCCTTAGAATCAGGATGGTGAATTTCTGATTAACATGGCATATTAGTTCTATCCTTACCCCATCGGCTTCCTCAACTGTAAAAAACGAGAAGGTGGTAATAGATGTTTCTAAGGTTCCTTCCAAATGAAAACAAATATTATGTTTAAATCAAGAGAATTTCAAGTGATTCACACTTGACTGTTAAGAAGAATATAAAAACAAAAAAGTATCTGCCTATTTTCCTGTTGGCTTTTTTCTGTCATTTTAATAGGGGAACCTGGGTAGCTCAAGTGGTTAAGCATCTGCCTTTGGCTCAGGTCATAATCCCAGGGTCCTGGGATCAAGCCCTGCATCGGACTCCCTGCCCAGCAAGGAGTCTGCTTCTCCCTCTGCCTCTGCTGCTCCCCCTGCTTGTGCTCTCTCATTCTCTGTCAAATAAATAAATAAATAAAATCTTTAAAAAGAAAAAGTTTACCTATTATAATTTAGTGACTCCACTTTGTGTTGATTATTCCTCCACTAACATCTCCGGCTTAAAACAAGCAAAACTATAAAGGTTTCTATTCCAAACCAAAATTTTAAATATAGACATGCACACATAGCTGGTGACACAGCATGGAAATAAAAGCCCAGCTAAAACGTAACCCCGTGGTTCCCAAACTTCAGCAGCCATTAGAATCACCTAGCTAATTTGGTAGGTAAAGGGAGCCCAAGAGTTAGTTTTTAAGAAATTCTAAGTGATACTGGGGCGCCTGGGTGGCCCAGTGGGTTAAAGCCTCTGCCTTCGGCTCAGGTCATGATCCCAGTGTCCTGGGATCGAGCCCCGCATCGGGCTCTCTGCTCGGCGGGGAGCCTGCTTCCTCCTCTCCCTCTGCCTGCCTCTCTGCCTACTTGTGATCTCTGTCTGTCAAATAAATAAATAAAATCTTTAAAAAAAAAAAAAAAAGAAAGAAATTCTAAGTGATACTGATGCTGCTGGTCCAGGAACATGCTCGGAAAACTGCTGCTTTTTAGCAGAATTCCCATGTCCCAGCTTCTGTTTTTTTTCAAATCCCTTCAAGTCGGAATGTGCCTTAGGCAATAGTTTCTCTGCTCCACGGTTTGTCCATTGTCAGCAAGTCCTGATGATAATGGTTGTTTTTCTTCACGTCAAAGAACTTTCCACCTATTCCTCACCAACTGCCCACCGATTTCTCTGTTTTCTTGACTATTTCCTTCACAGGATTTCAAGCCACTGTAAATCTTGCGTTTTAATACCTAGTTTTCCTTCTGTTTTATTTTTGCAGCAGATTAAGAATTATCACTAGCATGTATCCCTTTTTAATCCCTCAGCCATTGTGGTCCAAAACTCTGCCAAACGTTCTGTGCTGCCCAGAACACAAAATAAATGGAAGCGCGCGAAGCCCGTCTAGTCAGGGCAGCAAGACCAGACGTTCGCGGTGCGTTTCGCTAACATGCATAGAGGGGCAGTATCGTGTCTGTTGTACCAAGTGTTCATTTTTGTCTGAAGCAGGATATGAGCCCAAGATTGTGGAAGGATTCGGCTTAAAATTTTTATTTTGTAGTATTTAGCTGATAGTCTTTAATAACAGGGAAACAGCTTTATACCCCTAATCACAGGAAATGCTTTTCAGTTAATGCCTCTTTATAACCAGCGTGGTTATAATCAATGTGGTAGGTCCCTATCTCCAAAGAGGGGTCTAGAGAATAAATTATGTTTATCATACATACATCTATCATACAGCAATAAAAAGGAGAAAGGGTGTTTATTTGTATGAAATAAAAACCGTAATTTCTTTTTTAAAATTTTTATTTATTTTTTTTTAATTTCAGTGCTCCAGAATTCATTGTTTATGTACCACACCCAGTGCTCCATGCAATACGTGCCCTCCTTAATACCCACCACCAGGTAAAACCATAATTTCTTAAGGTACTTATGTGACTTAATTCCTTAAAAGGCTGATACCTTATGCTAGAGGTATAGTTACATGCCCTGTTTTCTTTTTATCTGCCAATATGAGGAACCAACCTGATTTGTTAGAGGGCCAGCACTTAAACACAATTCTGGAGGCTTATTTAGCAAGGCTCTTTCTTTTTTTAAGTACCCTCAAGGTGGGGCTTGAACTCACAACTCTGAGATCAAGAGTCACATGCCTTATTAGCTGAGCCAGCCAATGGCCCTCTTTTAAGCTGATAAAGCAAGATCCACTCTTCTGTTTCCCGCCCCTCCTTCCCACTTCCCTTCCTGCTCATAGAGTCTTGGCATTTGGCAGAAAGAGGTGAGTCCGGGGGTGTCCAGTGGGAACAGATGAAACAGTGCTGCTGCTGGTGCTGATGGCACGGGGTGGGAGAATTTCACCCCAGTACTAAAAGGATCCAAGTTTTGCTTACTTGCTGAAACCAGCCACTCATCCCAGCCCTTCTAAGTTCTGCCCAATCAATGGCCTTCCCAGGTACTAAGGCATCTCTTTTCCATTCATGGCCATTATGACTAATTTTAAAAATTGCATGTATATTTTTAGTATGTGCTCTCTGTGTGTATAAGTGTAAGAGTAAGGGTTACCATGATTCGGGCTTCAGTATCCTAGCCACTGTCCTCCATCTCAAGAATTCCAAACTTCTTTTCATCTCATGCTTCTGAATTAGAACTTTCTGCTACATTTAATCTGTTCAATAGAACTTTAAGCTCCCCATTAAAATGGCTTAAACATATGAAATAATTTCTTTTTTTGAAAGCTACTCACTCAGTGACATCTTTGACTACTTCACATTTCCAGAAACATCTATCATATTTTACTAAAGAGATTCCAATATTACACAAAACTTATCAACACAATGCTTTGGGGCGCCTGGTTGGTTCAGTTGGATAAGCGTCTGCCTTTGGCTCAGGTCATGGTCCCAGGGTCCTGGAATCCAGCCCCACATCGGGATCCCTGCTCAGCAGGAAGCCTGCTTCTGCCCCTCCCACTCCCCCTGCTTGCGTTCCCTCTCTTGCTGTGTTTCTGTCAAATAAATAAATAAATAAAATCTTAAAAAAAAAAAAAAAAAACCAAAAGCGAACCGAACACAATGCTTTGACTCTCCTGGCGGTGTTGTGAATTATTACAGCAGGCAGAAGCTATCATGTTACTCCAGGACTTTTATCAGAATAGACTGGCAGATCTAAACAGCTCCTTTTTCTAGATGTCTTACATTTTTTTTCATCTTTAATTAGACTGAGTTACTTAAGTGGCCATTGCTTTAGTAAGTGAATATTCTCAGTTCTACAGCTATTCATATGCAAAGATGGATACCTCCTAATTATTTACTCTGGCCAGGGGCATTATTTATTTACAGAGCTGGTAATGTTTTATGACTCTTGTGAACTGGTCTACATCCATGGTTCTGCTCTTGTTCTAAATTTTGCTTTCCATTTAATTATAACCTTGAGCTAATATGGATATTGTTTTTAGTTTTTCACTAGGTATTCAGGTCAAGAAGATAACAGATCTGCTTGAACTCTGAAAACAGAAGTCCTTGAGGATCCCTTCAAGGCTGAAACTGCCATTCTCATTAGCCTCATAAGTCTAGATTAGACCTTTTGTGATTTGTGATATAGTTGTATATACTTACTTGTGGAGCTGCTGAGATGTTAAATATTAACGATCGCCCATCCCTGCCCCCACCGTGATATGCCTGCCAGAAGGGCCAGAGGAAGTGGCCTGGGGAGAGAAGAGCTGCCAATTCCTTGTCTTGCCTTTACTTCTCATGAAGACAACAGCATTCTCCAGAAGCATCCCTTCCTTCCCCTCCCCGCCGAGATTGAGTCCCACCACCAGCAAGCCCAGACATACTCAGGTTTCTAGAGAGGATACTTGATGACTGACCTACTTCAACCAGCAGGAGGCCCTGGTACAGCGGATGACCAGGGGAAGAGCTTGGTACTCCCTTTTGAAAGGCACTCAGATCAGTGTAATCCATGAAATGCTTAGTCATGAAAACGAATTCACCCCTCATACTATAATCTCCAGTCTATGGATAAGTATGTGATAATATTAGTAAAGATGACGATGATGTTTAATTCTTCCACATCTAGGGATCCACATTGTTTGCAGAGCAAAGTCACATTCCAGAGGCAGAATCAGCAGCCACAAATTTTATGAAGTGTTTACATTCTTTATTTTTATTCACTGAAGAACATTAGAGAGATATGGTTCATAATCTGGGGCAACACTTTTTAAAAGCCTTTTCCTACATTCTCCGATTTTCCTGTACGGTCCAGGGTCTGTCCTTTATCAGTGCTCTAACACTGTCCCTCCACGCACCATCTGCCTTACACTGAACTCTTCCTCTTCCTTCTCTCTCTCTCTCTTTTTTTTTTTTTAAGATTTTTAATTTAATTTTATTTGAGAGAGAGAGAGAAAGCAAGAGAGCACAAGTGGTGGGAAGGGGCAGAGAGAGAGAGAGAGAGAGAGAGGAGAAGCAGACTCCTCACTGGGCAAGGAGCCTGACTCAGCACTTGACTCCGGAGCCTGGAGATCATGACTTGAGCTGAAGGCAGACACTTAACTGACTGAGCCCTGCAGGCGCCCCTTCTTCCCTGCTCTCCACTGTGTAGATACCTTGACATCTAGTCCAGCAATGAAAAACACATCCTCTTTAAGTGGATGAGAGATGGGGACCACTAGATAGGCATTGTGTTTACAGTGTTGCTGAACTGGGATTTGGTTAACCAACTGAGCCACCCAGGTGCCCGGGACTGGGATTCGGAAGCAGAGGGTCAGGAGATCCTAATTTTACTTCTCCTTAAGGAGGAGTACTTAATTTTAAACTTAATAATCTTTGCTGCAACACAATAGCTGCCCTTCATTATGTTATTACTACACTGCAACCACATATTAGATGCAGTATTTGTGTTTTGTCATCAAAGTCTTACCAGCCCTGTTATAAAGGGGAGACATCTGAGCTTCAGAGAGAATTATTAATATTCCCACAGGCACATTGCCTAAAAGTGGAAAAGTCCAGGTCTGAATTCAAATCTTTCTTCCTCAAGAGTCTACACATCTGCCACATCTATCACTATGCCTGTTATCCTAAAAAATTAATTCAGGGGAAACAAGTCATTTGTACACATCGTTTAGATTAGATACAGGCCAAAGCGTCAAGGTGCAAAAATATGAATATGATTAAGTACATTGTTATCCAGCAACTTAATATTAATAGACTAATGTGGCCATTGAAACATTATAAAATAGATTGATAACAAATTAAATGTACTTTGGTGTAGCTATAATTATAATCATTTAAGACTAATTTGCATACACAGAATTAAAAATCATAAAAGTCATAAAAATTGCAAGATATGTCAATTAAGGCGAAGAGAAAGGGGTCATGTGTTTCTCTAAGATGCAACTTTATTTTTATTTTTTAAAAGATTTTATTTATTTATTTGACAGAGATCACAAGCAGGCAGAGAGAGAGGAGGAAGCAGGCTCCCTGCTGAGCAGAGAGCCCGATGCGGGGCTCCATCCCAGGACCCTGGGATTATGACTTGAGCTGAAGGCAGAGGCTTTAACCCACTGAGCTACCCAGGCACCCCTAAGATTAAACTTTAAATGACTTCTGCTTGTCTTTTGAAAGAAAGGTCATCATTCCCAGATGTACTGATTCTGTTGACCACAAATCTGGCGAGCTCGGGGGCAAGCTGGGAAAGCTAAACTCCTATTCATTAAATATGAAGGAGCTAAACTCCTTCATATTTTTCAGCTTCTCCAGTTTCTACCCAAATAGTGAAATAACCTAAAACACAGCCAAACCTCTCCTCTCCTCCTCTCCTCCCTGCAGGGGGCACTGTGAGCCCATTAAAGTGGAATAATGGCAGTGACCGGCCCATGCCAAGTGCTCAGTTAGCAGTTTGACTTTCCTGCTCAGCCTACAGTCAGGACTGTTCCTCTGATACCGGGCACTGACCATTTCCTATTCTCCCTTTTCCTGCTCCCCAGACCACTCTGTTGGTCGTTCAAGGAAAAAAGAGCCGCTGTATATGAAGTGTGACTTGGGGAGATGTGTGTCAAATCTGAAGCCTTGTTCCTTTTTTTTTTCTAAATTTAAATTTAAATTTCTATTATGTTATGTCATCATACAGTACATCATTAGTTTTTGATGCAATGTTTCATGATTCATTGTTTGCATATAACACCCAGTTATAGTACACATTGAGGCACCCCTTAATGTGGTTTTGATTTGAATTTCCCTGATGGCTAATGATGATGAACATTTTTTCATGTGTCTGTTAGACATTTGTATGTCTTCTTTGGAGACGTGTCTGTTCATGTCTTCTGCCCATTTTTTGACCTGATTCTTTGTTTTTTGGGTGTTGAGCTTGAGAAGTTCCTTATAGATCTTGTATATCAGCCCAAGACAGCATGATGCTGGCACAAAAACAGGCACATAGATCAATGAACAGAATAGAGAGCCCAGAAATAGACTCTCAACGCTATGGTCAACAAATGTTCGACAAAGCAGGAAAAAAATATCCAATAGAAAAAAGACAGTCTCTTCAATAAATGGTGCTGGGGAAATTGGACAGAAATTGGAAATATACAGAAGAATGAAACTTGACTGTTCTCTTACACTGTACACAAAGATAAACTCAAAAAGGATGAAAAACCTCAACGTGAGGCAGGAATCTATCAAAATCCTAGAGGAGAACATAGGCAGTAACCTCTTCGACATCAGCCACAGCAACTTCTTTCAAGACATGTTTCCAAAGGCAAAGGAAACAAAAGCAAAAATGAACTTTTGGGACTTATTCAAGATAAAAAGTTTCTGCACAGCAAAGGAAACAGTCAACTAAACAAAGAGGCAGACCACGGAATGGGAGAAGATATTCGCAAATGACACTACAGACATTTCTCAGACACTACAGACATTTCCCTCAGGAGCCTTGCTCCTGAGGGAAATGAAGACCCTAGGCTGAAGAGAATTTGGCAAGGAAGATACATTTGAAGCCAAGTTCTCTCAGCAGCTCAAAATCGCCTTTGTGGTGGTGCGAAGACTGCCTGAGAGCCTGGATTTCCCTCAGAGGGAAATATTCTTTTTTTCTTTTTCTTTTAAATAATCAACTCCGTGCTTACCACTTTCACAAAAGAGTGGATTTTGAAAAGGAGACAGACCACAGCATACAAAATAGACTGCTGCACTCACCGGTCAATTCAGGCATTCTAAAGAAGTACCTCTTAATTCTAGAAGTGTGTGTCGATTCTCTCTTACTAGACAACTGGTGTGAAAGTTCGTAATTTAACAACTCTTTCCCTTTGGCAGGTTTATTTTAAATTCAGTTGTTTTCGGGGCACCTGGGTGACTCAGTGGGTTAAAGCCTCTGCCTTTGGTTCAGGTCATGACCCCAGGGTCTTGGGATGGAGCCCCGCATCGGATTCTCTGCTTAGCAGGGAACCTGCTTCCTCCTCTCTCTCTCTCTCTCTCTGCCTGCCTCTCTGCCTGCTTGTGATCTCTGTCAAGTAAATAGATAAAAAAAATCTTTTAAGAAAAATTCAGGGTTTTTTTTTGTTTGATTTTTTTGTTTTTTCAATAGTTCAGCATAGGAGGCCTCACTTTGCTCCAAATGCTCACACTCTGGGCTCCCAGAAGGTAAGGCATTCTGTGTCTAGGCGAGAGCTTGCGGTTGCCGGCCTGTCAGCCATCCACCCACAGACACTTAGGCTACTTCCGTATCTTGACTACTGTAAAAAGTGCTGCGAGGAACATAGGGGTGCAGATATCTTTTTGAATTAATGTTTTCGTTTTCTTCAGACAAAGATTCAGAAGTGGCATTGCTGCATCACATGACAGTTCTATTTTTAATTTTTTGAGGAACCTCTGTTTTCCACCAGTTTTCATCCTCACCAACAGGGCACATGGGTCCCCTTTTCTCCATATCCTTGCCAAGACTTATTTCTTGTCTTTTCGATGGTAGGCATTTCTAACAGGTATGAGGTCATCTCTCACTGTGGTTTTGATTAGCATTCTCCTGATGGCTAGAGATATTGAGCACCTTTTCACATACCTGTTGGCCATTTGTAGGTATTCTTTGTAAAAATATCTATTCAGATCTTCTGATTTTTTAAAGGATTTTATTTGACAGAGAGAGAAAGCACAAGCAGGGGGAGCAACAAAGGAAGAAGCAGACAGAGGGAGAAGCAGGCTGAGCAGGGAGCCTGACGGAACTCGATCCTAGGACCCTGAGATCATGACATGAGCTGAAAGCAGATGCTTAACATGCTGAGCCGTCCAGGCACCCATTCTCTGTTGATTTTTAATCAGTTTTTTTTTTTTTTTTGCTTGTGTGCTAGGAGTTCTTTATATATTTTGGATATTAACTCTTCATATATGATTTGAAGGTATTTTCTCTGATTTGATATGTTGCCTTTTCATTTTGTTGATGGTTTCCTTTGCTGTGCAGCTTTTTAGTTTGATGTAGTCCTACATGTATATTTTTGCTTTTGTTGCCTTGCTTTTGGTTTGAAATGATTGTGAATAGTCTTAATGTCCCAGAATTATACACTTAAAAATAATTAAAATGGTACACTTCATGGTTTTTCTGTTTTATCCCAATAAAAAAAAATCACAAAACAAAGATCAACTTTATGTCTTCCTATAGTTCAGCTTGCCACTTCCAGATCTAATGTGTCCCTCCTGATATTTGCTCCTAATCAATGTCCTTGCCTCTGTCTTGAACTCCACACAGCCACCCTGACCATGCTTGCACCAGAATCACACTTGAGCCCATTGCTGCCTGACCAGTCAGGCTCCCTCCCTCTTCATCTGGCTTCACCCTCCTCCATGGAATGTTACCTTGCCTGAGATGTGCACCTTCCATCTATGCCCTTAACCGTCCCTCCGCCTGTGACTGGGAGATTGTATATCATGCTTTACTCTCTCCCTCTGGCTTAGGTTCTTAACTTTGCTGCCCTGTTTATTTGAGGGCTGACAGGACAGATGCATGTGCCACCCACTTCCTCGCCTTATTACTCTCCCCACGTCCCAGTACACGTGTGTTATGTCTGTGAAGGCAGGCTAGAGGCACGGCTTGAAATACCTTTTTTTTTTTCAAAGATTTTATTTATTTATTTGACAGAGACAGAGAGCTCACAAGTAGGCAGAGAGACTGTAAGAGAGAGATGGGGAAGCAGGCTCCCTGCTGAGCAGAGAGCCCAATGCAGGGCTCGATCTCAGAACCCTGAGATCATGACATGGGCCTCCCAGGACCCTGAGATCATGACCTAGGCTCAAGGCAGAGGCTTATCTCACTAAGCCACCCAGGTGCCCCCTGCCCCTTTTTAAAGGTTTTATTTATTTACTTGAGAGAGGGAGAAGGAGAGTAAGCATGCTCGAGAGAGAGCACAGAAGCAGGGTTGGAGAGGGACAGAGGGAGGGGAAGAAGCAGGCTCCCGTCTGAGCAGGGAGCCTGACACAGGGCTTAATTCCAGGATGCTGAGATCAGGATCCAAGATGAAGGCAGACACTTAGCCCACTGAGCCACCAGGTGCCCCACACTCTCTTCGTTTTCACAGATTCAGACTTCTGTGGAAAAGTTGATGCTTATAGCTTGGGAGGAAGTCATTTACCATATTCATCTATATCAAATGCTAATCAAGAATCTCAGCTCTCTTATGATGAAGAACATTACATGATACATATTGGTTGGAGATAACTACATCCTCATCCTGGTGACATGTCTCTATTTCAGGGATAGAGACTGTTGGATCCAAGTGTCCTGCTCTCTCCCTTCTTAGACCACTGAGTCTGCAAGGCAGCCTCAAAAACAACTAGTTGTTATGAAACCTATCAAGCCACAGGGGATTCTTCCTTCCTTAAGAATAATAAATTGTTATATGCTCAGTTGGAGAAGGCATTGCTTTCAGAGGAAGATCTTTTGATAATTAAACTAACTTGACTTGATAAAATATCCAATACCCCCGGCCATCTCAAATGTTTGTTGAGAATGATGGTGATTCCACTAGCAGTAAATAAGCTTAGTGCAATTTAGACATGTCATTAGTTATTAAAAAAGGGATTCAGGGAAGCAACTGCTTTTATATTTATTCATTCACTTGTGCATGCATTCCATAAATACTATTGAGTGTCTGTCGTATATCAAGCGCTGTTCTAGGAATTATGATTATAGTGGCATGAGGGTGAGTCCCAGGTCCTCTTTCTTTATTTTCTATTCTCAGATATGAAATATTCGTATGAAATATTCTTGGTCCCAGGCGCTCCTAAAACTTGAATGTTTTGGGAGTTGTTTGAGGTTGGCCAAGAAGGGAATGGGAATCCTCCTCCTATTCTCAGCCCAAACAGTCCTACTTTTCTTTCTAGGATGGCTTCTCTGACTCCGGACACAATTTCCCACATCCATCAGAAACAATGCCCATGGGGGAAGTCTTGTGGGAAAAAAAAAAAAATGGCCTACTTTAAATTATAATACCACTTGTCTTCCCTGAAATAGGATTGACTGTTCTTTTTTTCTCTTTCTGAAACTCTTTTAGGAAATCCAAGTAACCACTAGAGTTCTGAAATTTGAATATATATCATCTTTTAACTTTGGCTTATGTGAATCATAAAGCATTAGAGAAATCAGCTTTATAATCTTTCTTGCTAAAAAAATATAATTTTCTTTTATCTCAGCAAATTGGCTGAACGGATTCTGGTAAAGGACAACCATATTGGGGCACCTGGGTGGCTCAGTTGTTAAGCCTCTGCCTTCAGCTCAGGTCATGATCCCAGGGTCCTGGGATCAAGCCCCACATCAGGCTTCCTGCTCAATGAGAAGCCTGCTTCTCCCTCTCCCACTCTCCCTGCTTGCATTCCCTCTCTCATGGTGTCTCTCTGTCAAATAAATAAATAAAATCTTCAAAAACAAAAACAAAACAAAATAAAAAACCCGCAGCAGTTAAAAAAAAAAGACAAACCTATTATTACCGCATTAGGATTTATTGGAGACAATAATGGGACCATTAGTTAGAAGCTATAATACAGACTATATTTTGGTGTTTATACTTTCAGTGAAACTGTGTAAAACAAGACAATACTTGTTGGAAATAAGATTTTAGAGTAGCAGGGTAATTTTAAGATCTACCAAGTCCATCCCATTTGAGAACTTTATTAAAAAATTGTTTTTATGACATTCTAGTTATGCTTAATATTAAGAATGTTAATCACTCAGGGAGTAATTAAAACTTTGTCTAAGCCCAAAGAGATTTCCTATTGGGCAACTGAAAAAAGTAGTAATTTCCCTTTGCATCTATAATTTAGAAAGAAAATTTCTAAACCATACAATTTAAAAGGATGTCTTCTTTTCTCCTTGGAAAAGGCTTGAACTCGATATAACACTTACCCGATGATGTGGAATTTTGAAAAATCTCAGCAAGTTATGGACAGTTCGAGCACTATGAGTGCCGAGTGACAAGTGTATCAATTCTTTTTTTTTTTTTTCCAATTTATTTATTTTCAGAAAAACAGTATTCATTATTTTTTCACCACACCCAGTGCTCCATGCAAGCTGTGCCCTCTATAATACCCACCACCTGGTACCCCAACCTCCCACCCCCCCCGCCACTTCAAACCCCTCAGACTGTTTTTCAGAGTCCATAGTCTCCCCAGCACTGCAAACACCAGTGTTTCTTAGTTTCATTGGTGATAGTGTTGCTGCTATAACACAATACCACAAATTTAGTGTCTTAAAACACCCATTTATCCTCACAATTCTGCAGCTCAAAAGCCCAAAATGAGCCTTATGGGGCTCCTGGTCCCTCCAGGAGACAGTCCATTCCTTGCCTCTACCAGCTTCTAGAGGCTCCCACATTCCTTGGCTCATAACCACTGCCTCCCATCACTCCAATCTTTTCCTTCCCTCTTGAAATTTTCTATTGCTCTCTCTCATAAGGACCCTGGTGATTCTTTTGGACTCACCCAGATAATCCAGGATCATCTCCCTGTCTCAAGATCTTTACCTTTACCTCTATGACATCCCTTTTACCATGTGAGGTAAGATTCACAGGTGCCAGGGATTAGGGTGTGGATACTTTTATATCCTTTATTCAGCCTATCACACTGAGTGACCATAGTCAGTTATTTGACTTCTTTAAGCCTCTTAAATGGAGAAAAAAAATATTTTGTAAACTCTACAAGGATGATAACCATGTTAATATTTATGTCACCTCTAGCTCTGTGCATCTATGAAAGTCTCATCCCAACCAGAAGAGTCTCCATCACTGATTTCTGAGCTTTATTTAGGCAGAATTGACAAATTTTACATCTGTAAAGTGTATAATACCATATGAATATCTGACATAAACTTTGTGAAATGATTACCACAATTAAGTTGACACGTATATCAACTTAAACAAAGCTACTCTCGTGTGCGTGAGAATGCTTAAGGTCTACTTCATAGCAAATTTCAAGCAGGCAACACATGATAAACCAGTCACCATGGTGTACATTAGATCCCCAGAACTTCTTCTTCTAACTGAATGCTTTTACCTTTGACCAGCATTTCCCCATCTCCCCCACTCTTTCACCATTCTGCTTCTATGAGTTCAACCTTTCTTAAAGATTCCACATTTAAGTGAAGGCATGTAGCATTTTTCTCTGTCTGGCCAATTTCACTTAGCATAATGTCCTCTAGATTCATTCATGTTGTTGCAAAGGCAGGTGTTACTTGTACAGCAATTCCTTCTCAGCGGGAGACTCTCTTAAAACTCTTATGAGTATCAGCCAAAGAAAGGGATTGAGTCTATGCTTGATCTTAAAATATAACCTAGCATCTCATGTCCATAATGCTACACAGAGGATAGGGCTCAATAAATACTGCCGCTGAATGAAGTTGCACATCATTGTACTCATATCATCTGATTCTTTCTAACCAAGCCCTATCCCACCGGCGAGTCAAGATTATGAGGCGTGAGTGAGAAATCACAGATTATAAGATGCAGTTGCGGGAAGCTATTCTTTGGCTTCTACTTAAGCTACACGTTCAGCTATCCCAGAACAAATTTTTATTCTCACCATCACAATATGCTGACAGTTGTAAAATCAGCGGTGGCTGATCCAGTTTGGAAATATGAGGGTGGATGTCACCGAATGGAACAAAAGGACATGGAGGTAAGGCAGTGAGTGTTTAGAATAGTATGTGGGTTGGAGAAGGAATTAAAGGACAGTGAGATACAGACTGACTAGGCAGCTGGTATTTGCCAATTAATACTATAGCTGTGAAATAAGAAAAAAAAGGAAAAGAAAAAGATGTGATAGCAAGTTAGTGATTACTTCAGGATGAAAGTACATTAATTATTTGTTTTAAGCATTGGCTTTTACAGAACATCACGCTCATTAACAACTTTAAAAAGTGACAAGATTTAGGTACGGTCTGAAGCTGATAATTAATTCGTACCATATATATATCTTGTAACCAAAAAGATGTGTAAATTTAGTTACAAAAATGTCATTATATACAAAGGTTACAACTTCTTTTGGGAGATTGATAGATGGTGCTTGAAATGTTTCCAATTATTTTCAAAACCTGCTTTTTGTTATAATATGAACAAATTTGAGGATGTTTAAAAGTAGGCATTAGAGGCACCTGGGTGGCCCAGTTGGGTGACTGACCGCCTCTTTAATTTTGGCTCTGGTCATGATTTTGAGGTCCTGGGATTGAGACCTGCCCCATATGGGGGCTCTGCTCTCAGTTTGAGATTCTCTCCCTCTTCCTCTCCCCCCAACTCACATTCTCCCTCTCTCTCTAAAATAAATAAAACCTTAAAAAAAGTAAGCATTAAATTTTTTGAAATTATGAGTCAATGGAAATTTTAAAACTGCTTCCTAAACATTTTATTAAAATCCGTGGAATGCTAGGAGGGAGGCGAGATGTCAGGGAAGTAGGGGACCTTGTTTCATCCTGGTCCCTTGAATTTTGCTAGATAGCTATCAAATTCTGAATACCAGTGAATTCAACCTGAGTTGTAAGAAGAGAATTGCTGGAATCCTACAAATAGAAACCTGACCACTTTTTGCAAGGTAAGAGATATGAAGAAGTGAATCTAAGGGGATATACCTAAAGATAAATGGCATGGGGGAGGGAGCCTCTGTAAACTGGCCAGAGGAAAGTGATAGAGCTCCAAAGCACAAAATCAGGACTTTTAGAAGTATGCTCCAATGAGAGACATCTCTGCCTGAAAGGTGCTAAAGTGGCGAAGTGGGATGAATCCTGGGTGGGACAGTGTGGTCTCAGGATCCCCGGGGGTCACAGAAAGGACAGTGGTGCCTGAGCTGACACAGTTCCCAAACATCAGAGCGGGGAAACTGGCCACAGATAGCAAGCCTGGGAGTGGGCTTTTAGCTCTGTTTGACATAAACCGCAAACTGCAGCATGATAGGGTGACCATTCTCCATACGTGGACCCTGCAGAGGGCAGAAACTCAGTGACCTTCTTCCTTCCCCTGGAAGGGGCAACGCATGGGTGCACACCACAGGACTCTGCAGAATTTGGTGCATACAAAAGTGAAGACTGCTCTTCCTTGAGGGTTTACTGAAGAGAGGGGGCCACGGTCTTCTAGCTCCAGAGCTGGAGATCAGGGCTGGACCCTTTCATTTTCAACCTCTGGAGTGGCATGGAAAGCCTTTAGGGAATAAAAGCCAGGTAGAACCAACCAAAGAAGCTTACACTGAGCCTGGCCCCCAGCAAGGGGTGGTATAACTCGCCCAGGCAAAGACACCTGAGAATCAGTGCAGCAGGCCCCTCCCCCAGAAGACCAGCAAGAACATCAGGCCAATACCAAGGGTATGGAGCACGCAGAATAGCAAGACACCAGCGCTAGGGGAAAGTAGTATATAGAATTCAGGTTTTTTTCTTGTGATTCTTTTATCTTTCAGTTTAAAGTTTTCCTTTTCAACTAGTTTCTTATTATATCAACTCTTTGTTTTTACATCTTTTTTTTAAAAATATTTTATTTATTTATTTGACAGACAGAGATCACAAGTAGGCAGAGAGGCAGGCAGAGAGGGAGAGGGGAAGCAGGCTCCCTGCTGAGCAGAGAGCCTGATTCGGGGCTTGATCCCAGGACCCTGAGATCATGACCTGAGCCAAGGCAGAGGCTTAACCCACTGAGCCACCCAGGTGCCCCTGTTTTTACATCTTTTTAAACTTTTACTTTTATTGTCATGTTTTATAGATATTTGGCTTCTTTTCACTGTATTCAATTTTAGTTTTGTATATATATGTGTGTGTGTACATATATATGTGTGTGTGTATATATAATTTTTTCCCCCTATCTTTATAATTGTGGGATCAAGTGTCTCCTAGCAAACAGACCAAAATATATCCAGGACCAAGTGTATCACGCTGCTCTGTTGATCTGTTTGATTATATTTTTTTCCCTCCCTTTTCTCTCTTTTTTGGTTTCTGACTTCTGATTTGTCTGGTATATATTTCACTAGGGTCATGGTTGATATATTTTTTAAATTTTTAATTCTTTATTTATTTTTCCTTCTCTCATTGATCTATTCTTCTCTGGACTAGTTGGAGGAATGACTAGAAGAGAAATGACTAGAAGGAGGAATTCACCACAAAAGAAAGAACCAGAAGTAATACTCTCTGCCATTATCAGACACATGAAAAAATGTTCTCATCACTAGCCATCAGGGAGATTCAAATTAAAACCACATTGAGATACACCTTACACCAGCTAGAATGGCCAAAATTAGCAAGACAGGAAACAACATGTGTTGGAGAGGATATGGAGAAAGGGGAATCCTCTTACACTGTTGGTGGGAATGCAAGTTGGTGGAGCCACGTTGGAGAACAGTGTGGAGATTCCTTAAGAAATTAAAAATAGAGCTTCCCTATGACCCTGCAATTGCACTACTGGGTATTTACCCCAAAGATACAGATGTAGTGAAAAGAAGGGCCATCTGTACCCCCATGTTTATAGCAGCAATGGCCACGGTCACCAAACTGTGGAAAGAACCAAGATGCCCTTCAACGGATGAATGGGTAAGGAAGATGTGGTCCATGTACACTATGGAGTATTATGCCTCCATCAGAAAGGATGAATACCCAACTTTTGTATCAACATGGATGGGACTGGAAGAGATTATGCTGAGTGAAATAAGCCAAGCATAGAGAGTCAAGTATCATATGGTTTCACTTATTTGTGGAGCATAACAAATAACTTGGAGGACATAGGGAGATGGAGAGGAGAAGGGAGTTGAGGGAAATTGGAAGGGGAAGTGAACCATGAGAGACTATGGACTCTGAAAAACAATCTGAGGGTTTTGAAGGGGCAGGGGGTGAGAGGTGGGGGACCCAGGTGGTGGGTATTAAGGAGGGCATGTATTGCATGGAGCACTGGGTGTGGTACAAAAACAATGAATTCTGTTACGCTGAAAAGAAATTAAAAAAAGAAATACTCTCTGCCGTAGATTTATATGGCTAGAAGTAAAATGTCAGACCTGGAATTGAGAATTATGATTATAAAGATACTAGCTGGGCTTGAAAAAAGCATAAAAGACACTAGAGAATCCCTTAGTACAGAAATAAAAGAATAAAATCTAATCAGGCTGAAATTAAAATGCTTTAACTGAGATGCAGTCTAAAAGGGATGCTCTAGTGTCCAGGGTAAATGAGGCAGAAGAGAAAGTCAGTGACATAGAAGATGAAATGTTGGAATGTAAGGAAGCTGAGAAAAGAGAAAAACAACTAAGGGATCATGAGGGGAGGCTTTGAGAAATCAACAATTCTGTAGAGTGACATATATTTGATTGGGGTTCCAGAGGAAGATAAAAGACAGAGAGAGAGAGAGAGAGAGAGAGAGACAGACAGACAGTATATTTGAGCAAGTCATAGCTGAGAACTTCCCTAATCTGTGAAAGGAAACAGGCATTCAAGTACAGAGGAATAGAGAATCCCCCTCAAAGTCAACAAAAATAGATCAACACTCACCCCAACATATAATAGTGAAGCTTGCAAATTTTGGAGATAAAGGGAAAATCCTGAACACAGCTTGATACAAGTCCTTAACTTAGAAACATTAAGATTGGCAGCAGACCTATCCACAGAGATCTGGAAGGCCAGAAAGGGCTGGCATGATCTCTCTCTCTCTCTATATATACATATATATATATATATATATATATATGTGTGTGTGTGTGTGTGTGTGTGTATACATATATACACACTGCATGTTTTTCTCCTTTAGCACCATGAATTAAAAAAATATACATATACATATACATGTGTGTATACATATACATACATACATGTGTATGTATGTATATGTATATACATGTATGTATATATACATATATACATATATATATATATATATATATTTTTTTTTTTTTTAATTCATGGTGTTAAAGGAGAAAAACATGCAGCCAAGAATCCTTTACCCAGTACGGCTGTCATTCAAAATGGAGGGAGAGATAAAGAGCTTCCAGGCAAACAAAAACTTAAGGAATTTGTGATCACTAAACCAGCACTGCAAGAAATATTAAAGGGGATTCTGTAAGCAAAAAGAAACCCCCACAGTAACGCAGACCATAAAGGAACAGAGACAATATACAGAAAATGATTTTGCAGGTAATACAGTGGCATTAAATTCGTATCTTTCAACAGTTATTCTGAATGTAAATGGGCCAAATGCTCCAGTCAAAAGTCACAGGATATTAAATTGGATAAAAAAAAGCAAGACCATCCATATGCTGTCTATAAGAGACTCATTTTAGACCCAAAGACATCTTCAGATTGAAAGTGGGGAGATGCAGAACAATGTATCATACTAATGGACATCAAAAGAAAGTTGGGGTAGCAATCCTTATATCAGACAAATTAGATTTTAAACCAATGACTGTAGTAAGAGATGAAGAGGGACAATATATCATACTTAAAGGGTCTATCCAACAAGAAGATATAATAATGGTAAATAATTACATTCCTAACTTGGGAGCAGCCAATTCTAGAAACCAATTAACAACAAAATTAAAGGAACACATTGATAATAACACAATAATGGTAGGGGACTTTAACACCCCACTCAGTACAATGGACAGATCATCTAAGCAGAAGATTAACAAGGAAACAAAGGGTTTGAACAACACACTGGACCAGATGGACTTCATGGATATATTCAGAACATTCCATCCTAAAGCAACACAATACACATTCTTCTTGAGTACACATGGAACATTCTACAGAATAGAAAACATACTGGGTCACAAATCAGGTCTCAATTGGTACTAAATGATTGGGATTATTGCCTATGTATTTTCAGACCACTGTGCTTTGAAACTGGAACTCAAGCATAGGAGGAACTTTGGAAGGAACTCACATACTTGGAGGTTAAAGAGCATTCTACTAAGGAATGCATGGGTCAACCAGGAAATTAAAGAAGAATTTAAAAAATTAAAGGAAATAAATTAAAATGAATACATAACTGTTTAAAACCTTTAGGATGCAGCAAAGGCCATCCTAAGAGGGGAGTACATAGAAATACAAGACTTTCTCAAGAAACTAGAAAAGTCTCAAATATACAAGCTAAACTTACACCTAAAGGAGCTGGAGAAAGAACAGCAAATAGAGGCTAAACCAAGCAGAAGATAAGAAATAGTAAAGATTAGAGCAGAAATTGATGAAATAGAAACCAAAAGAACAGTAGAACAGAACAATGAAACTAGAAGTTGGTTCTCTGAAAAAATTAATAAGATTGATAAACTCCTAGCCATACTTATCAAAAAGAAAAGAGAATGGACCCAAATTAATAAAATCATGAATGAAAGAAGAGATATTAAGATCAACAACAAGGAAATACAAACAATTTTTTCAACCAATTTTTTAATTTATTTTCAGCATAATAGTATTCATTATTTTTTCACCACACCCAGTGCTCCATGCAATCCATGCCCTCTATAATACCCACCACCTGGTACCCCAACCTCCCACCCCCCCGCCACTTCAAACCCCTCAGATTGTTTTTCAGAGTCCATAGTCTCTCATGATTCACCTCCCCTTCCAATTTTAAGAACATGTTATGAGCAACTATATGCCAACAAATTAAGCAATCTGGAAGAATGGATGCATTCCTAGAAACTTATAAACATGCTTCAAAAAATGGCAGAAGACATGAACAGACACTTCTCCAAAGAAGACATAGAAATGGTTAGCAGACACATGAAAAAATGTTTATCATCATTAGCCATCAGAGAGATTCAAATCAAAACCACACTGAGATACCACCTTACACCAGTTAGAATGGCCAAAATTAACAAGACAGGAAACAACAAGTGTTGGAGAGGATGTGGAGAAAGGGGAACCCTCTTACACTGTGGGTGGGAATGCAAGTTGGTGCAGCCACTTTGGAGAACAGTGTGGAGATTCCTTAAGAAATTAAAAATAGAGCTACTCTATGACCCTATGTATCTACTGGCTATTTCCCCCAAACATACAGATGTAGTGAAAAGAAGGGCCATCTGTATCCCAATGTTCATAGCAGCAATGGCCACAATTGTCAAACTGTGGAAAGAACCAAGATGCCCTTCAATGGAAAGAACCAAGATGCCCTTCAATGGAAAAATGGATAAAGAAGATATGGTCCATATATACTTGGAGTATTATGCCTCCATCAGAAAGGATGAATACCCAACTTTTGTATCAACATGGATGGGACTGGAAGAGATTATGCTGAGTGAAATAAGTCAAGTAGAGAGAGTCAAGTATCATATGGTTTCACTTACTTGTGGAGCATAATAAATAATATGGAGGACATTGGGAGATGGAGAGGAGAAGTGAGATGGGGGAAACCGGCGGGGGAGACAAACCATGAGAGACTGTGGACTCTGAGAAACAAATTGAGGGTTTTGGAAGGGAGGGAGTTGGGGGGGGTTAGGTGAGCCAGGTGATAGGTATTAAGGAGGGCACATATTGCATGGATCACTGGGTGTGTGGTGCATAAACAATGAATTTTGGAACACTGAAAAAATAAAATTAAATTAAATTAAAAAAAAAATAATAAAAATGAACACCAAAACTGAAACAGGAAGAAATAGAAAACATGAATAGACCCATAACCAGCAAGAAGATTGAAGCAGTAATCAAAAACCTGCCAAGAAATAAGAGTCCAGGGCCAGGTGGCTTCCCAGGGAAATTCTACCAAACATTTAAAGAAGAACTAAAACCTATTCTTCTGAAGCTATTTAAAAAAAAATAGAAATGGAAGGAAAACTTCCAAACTTGTTCTATGATGTCAGCATTACCTTGATCCCAAAACCAGATAAAGACCCCACCAAAAAGGAGAATTACAGACCAATATCCCTGATGAACATGGATGCCAAAATTCTTATGAAGAATTTTGGGATCAATGGGATCCAACAGTAAATTAAAAGGATTATTCACCATGACCAAGTGGGATTTATTCCTGGGCTGCAAGGTTCAACATCTGCAAATCAATCAAAATAATACATGACATTAACAAAAGAAAGGACAAGCACCATATGATCCTTTCAATTGATGCAGAAAAAGCATCTGACAAAACACAGCATTCCTTCTTGATTAAAACTCTCCAGTGTAGGGATCGAGGGAATATACTGCAATATCGTAAAAGCCAGCTATGAAAAGCCCACAGCAAATGTCATTCTCAATGGGGATAAACTGACAGCTTTTCTCTTCAGATCAGGAACATGACAGGTTGCCCACTTCCACTACTGTTATTCAACACAGTACTAGAAATCCTAGCCTCAGAAGTTAGACAACAAAAAGAAAGACAGGCTTCTGAATTTGCAAAGAATAAGTCAAACTCTCACTCTTTGCAGATGACATGATACTCTGTAGAAAATCTAAAAGACTCCACGCCAAAATTGCTAAAACTCATACTGGAATTGCATTTCTGTACACTAACAATGAGACAGAATAAAGACAAATTAAGGAATCGGTCCCATTTACAATTGTACCAAAACCCATAAGATCCCTAGGAATAAAAGTAACCAAAGAGGTAAAGGATCTGTACCCTAAGTACTATAGAACACTTAGGAAAGAAATTGAGGAAGACACAAAGAAACGGAAAAACATTCTATGCTCATGGATTTGAAGAGTAAATATTGTTAAAATGTCTTTGCTACCCACAGCAATCTACATATTCAAAGCAATCCCTACCAAAGTAACATTGACATTTTTCACAGAGCCAGAACAAATAACTCTAAAATTTGTATGGAACCAAAAAAGACCCTGAATAGCCGGAGGAATGTGGAAAAAGAAAACCAAAGCTGGGGGCATCACATTTCTGGACTTCAAGTTGTATTACAAAGCTGTGATCATCAAGACAATACGGTATTGGCACAAAAAGAGACACATAGATCAATGAAACAGAGAACCCAGAAATGGACCCTCAACTGTATGATCAACCAATCTTTGACAGAACAGGAAAGAAGATCCACTGGAAAAAAGTCTCTTCAACAAATGGTGCTAAGAAAATTGGAAAGCCAGATGTAGAAGAATGAAACTGGACCATTTTCTTACACCATACACAAAAATAAGCTCAAAATGGATGAAATACCTAAATGTGAGACGGGAATCCATCAAAATCCTAGAGGAGAACACATGCAGCAACCTCTTTGACTTTGGCTGCAGTAACTTCTTGCTAAACACATCTCCAAAAGCAAGAGAAACAAAAGCAAAATGAACTATTGTGACTTCATCAAGATAAAAATCTTCTGTACAGCAAAGCAAACAGTCAACAAAACTAAAGGCAACCTAGGGAATGGGAGAAGATATTTGCCAATGACATATCAGATAAAAGGCTAGTATCCAAGATCTATAAAGAACTTATCAAACTCAATACCCCCCAAAACAAATAATCTAGTCAAGAAATGGGCAGAAGACATAAACAGACATTTCTCCAAAGACGACATACAGATGGCCAACAGACACATGAAAAAAATGTTCAATATCATCTGGCATCAGGGAAATACAAATCAAAACCACAATGAGATACCACCCTACACCAGTCAGAATGGCTAAAATTAACAAGTCAGGAAACAACAAAGATTGTGAAGAAAGGGGAACCCTCTTACACTGTTGGTGGGAATGCAAGCTGGTACAGCCACTCTGGAAAACAGTATGGAGATTTCTCAAGATGTTAAAAATAGAGCTCCCCTACAATCCAGCAATTGCACTACTGGGTATTTACCCCAAAGATACAGATGTAGTGATACAAAGGGGCACATGCACCCAATGTTTATATAGCAGCAATATCCACAATAGCTAAACTATGGAAAGAGCCAAGATGCCTATCAACAGATGAATGGATAAAGAAGATATGGTATGCATACACATAATGGAATATTACTTAGCCATCAGAAAGGATGAATACTGGGGTGCCTGGGTGGCTCAGTCGTTGAGCGTCTGCCTTTGGTTCAGGTCATGATCCCAGGGTCCTGGGATTGAGCCCAGCATCAGGCTCCCTGTGCCCAGTGGGAAGCCTGCTTCCCCTTCTCCTACTCCCCCTGGTTGTGTCCCCTCTCTTGTTGTCTCTCTGTCAAATTAAAAAAAAAAAATAAAGTGATGAATACTTAAATTTACATTGGCATGGACAGAACTACAGAGAATAATGCTGAGAGAAAAGTCAATCAGAGAAGACAATTATCATGTGGCTTCACTCACTTGTGGAATATAAGAAACAAGGCAGAGGATCACAGCAGAAGGGAAGGAAAACTGAATGGGAAGAAATCAAAGAGGGAGACAAACCATGATTAACTATGGGAAACAAACTGAAGGTTGCTGGAGGAGAGGTGGGTGCGGGTGGGTAATTGGGTGATGGGCATTGAGGAGGGCACGTGATATGATGAGCACTGGATGTTTTATGCAACTGATGAATTAATGATTTCTACATCTGAAACCAAGAATGTACCATACGTTGGCTCATTGAATTTAAAGGAAAAAAAATTTAAAAATCTGTGGAATGTTAATGTACAGAATTTCAGGCATGGCCAGTGAACAGAAATTATTAAGATGAAACTGGTCCTAATTTATTTTAAAGCCTTAGATCCAAAACTCATAAATCTAAAACATGTATCTGTTAAAATTCTCCCAGTGAATTTTAAAATGTTACCATTGGTTTATGGGGTAAAAGGCAACTAGCTGTTCAACCAATGAAAACTTGAAGACAGGTTTCCGGAATAAAATTCAGAGATCTACCATTTCATGGTGCATAGTTGGATATAGACTGAAGGAGCAAAGAGGAGGACAGGTTTTTTTTTTTTTTTTTTTAGGACATTCATATATATTATTGCAATAGAGATATTGCCAAGGAGAAACTTGTTTTTTTTTTTAAAGATTTTATTTATTTATTTGACACAGAGAGATCACAAATAGGCAGAAAGGCAGGCAGAGAGAGAGAGGAGGAGGAATTAGGCTCCCCGCCAAGCAGAGAGCCCGATGCGGGACTTGATCCCAGGACCCTGAGATCATGACCTGAGCCGAAGGTAGAGGCTTAATCCACTGAGCCACCCAAGCACCATAGGAGAAACTTTCTTGCAGGTGAGCATTACCTTGGATAAATTCATAGTACTCAGCTTTGTTAGGCTCAGAAAAATAAATATTACTGGTTTGTTTGAAATTGATGAAATTCTGGGGGTTGACTTATTCAAAGTAAAATAAAAAGACTAACAGACCTGAAAAATACTGTTTATTTATAATGGGAGTGATAGCTGGCAGAATAATTCGGTACCTGCATTTGCTCAGGGCACTCTGTCCTGGTATCTGCTCTGAAGAGTAAATCAAAGGCTAAGCACAGAGATGGAAGAGGGTTAGTTATTGACCAATGATGAAAGCTCTTGGCAACTCTGGAGACATACTCATCCAAATAACTGGATCCTCTTCAGTAGCTCTCTGGTGTCTCAGGGAGTTGAGGGCCTGTCTGGTCTTCTTGATATATGTATGTTACACCTCTACAAAGCTTATCTGGCTGATGCATATATCTATGAAGTATTTTAAGGTTGGTTAATCTCATCAGCATTTTGTTAATTCTCTGTTTTTTTAGGTTAGATGGTCATATTTTCTGACCTTACCCTTAAATTTTCAGATGTTTTCTTACATTGCTCTACAGATTGGCTATATATCTTGGTATTTAAATGGAAATTATGTCTTTTGTTTGTTTACTTACCACACCAATGGCACATGAGACATCTTAAAGGCAAACTATGTAACTTCCCAGCTTAAAAACCCTCCAATGATTTCCTGCTGTCCATGCAGTAAGACCTAAACTTCTTAGAGTGGTAGACAAGTGCTTCATGGGCTAACCCTCTGATTTTCTCTCCAGTCTTACCTTTTGCTATGGACTCAAGCCTTCCTTTTCCATGCCAAGGCCATGTGAAACTTTTTTTGAGGTTCCTCTAACATGTCATAGGGTTTCATACCAATCCTCTCTATACACACATGCATACTTATGCCTGGGATGTCCTTGATTTCTCCTGCTGACTTGGAAATACTTTTTCTATGAAGTCTTTTCAGTCTCCTCAAGTTTCGGAATCAGTTACTCCTTTCTTTGATCTGAATATTTCTATCACAACATCTTTAGCATTGTAGTCCATGTACTCATTCATATATGTATCTAGACAGCAAGATGTTTTGTATATTCATTGCCTGAAACAATCTGTTGCATATAGCATGCATTCAATGAATATTTGTTGAAAAGATGAATAAAAGTCCTAAATCTGTAAATTTTCCATCTATAGCACTGAAAGGAGACAGAGAGAGAGAGAGAGGAGAGGAGAAAGGAGAAAGGAGAGCAGAGAGAGGAGAAAGAAAGGAGAAAGAGGGAGCCTACATGTTAAAATCTTTGAAAGACAAAGCCAAGGCTGCTCAGATATTGGAAAATTCCCATGACTGGAGAAAGGAATATGATGGAGAAGAGATTTCTGAAGCAGATTAAATGGTCTGATGACCCTACCATATTTTATCTCCCAAATTTGGTAATTGTGTCTATGTATCCATATTTAGAAACTTCTTTACCATTCTTTCTCTCAGTTCTACCTTCTAGAACTTTACTTCTTTCTGAAGTATATCGTTAGGAAGATGTCTTTCTTTCTTTCTTTCTTTTTTTTAATGTACACTCACTTTTCCTTTTTTTTTTTGGCAAAAAATTGAGTATAGTTGATATACAATGTTACATCATTAGCTTCAGGGAGACAGCGCAGTGATTCAACAAGGTTCACATGTTCTCCACAAGTATAGTTACCATTGGTCCCCACACATCACTACTACAGTATCCCTGGCTACTTAATGCTATGCCTTTTTGTTCTCATGTCTTACTCATTCCATAACTGGAAGCCTGTATCTCCCTTTCTCCTTCATCTATGCATGCATATTGGGCCAAAGAGAGGCTAGGGTCCCTTGAGCAGTTTCTCTATTTCAGTATTTGAAGAACTCGCCAGAGAGTTGGGATTCCTAACAGATCATGGTAAAAAGCTCCTCTGTAAACCTGAAAGTTGCAGCATATGTAGATCTTCAGGGTGGTTATTAATAAACTGACTCTACAAGGGAGGAGTACAGGCAGTGGCAGGGGAAGAGCTAGGACAGTGGGAGGGGGAGGAAGAGGAAGAAGAAGAAACAAGACTCTACTTCCCTTTCCTTCCCTTCTGATACTTTGAGATCAGCTGAGACCTCATAACTAGGTTAGCACTCAGACATTATTCTTTTCTTATGTAAGATCCTTAAGCATTCTCTTACTTTTGTATGATCTCAGCTACACTTTTTTTTTTTTTTGGTGAAATACATCTGGCATCTAGATAGATGTTCTGTTGCAGGAGGATTAAAAAACAAAACAAAATGAAAAGCCCCACTTATCTCCCCTACTGCGAGAAGCAGACTATCTTATTCTTGATTCTTAGTAGGTAAGTGTGATTCTTTGTTAAATTAAAAATAAGCATATTCATCAAATCATTATTAAAATCAAAAGCTTGAGAGATACTGTCATCTTCATTTCTGAGCAGTGGTTTGTTCCAAATATAAGCATTTTATCAGCTGATCTTTTTGTTCATTCTGTGGCTTCAGAATTTCAAGAAAACCATGCAAGAGAAATAGCATCAAACAATTCCACAAACCTTTTTAATTTTCTTTCCAAAGCAAATTTAGATAATATATGGCTGTTTGTAACTTGGTACCTTTGCTAGAATGTTTTTCTTTGTCTTAGCAAGCAAATTAAAAAAAAAAAAAAAATCTCTGACGCCTTTAAAGCTGAAATACTTTCTCCTGGAGCTTCAATGTTATCTCCTTAGTGTAAGTAAATCTGAAAAGCTTTGCAGACAAATGTTTGAAAATGAATTTTATATTTCTACAATCTCACAAGGGAAATTATCTCTAAAGAAATCAATCTCATTGACTTAGCAGCTTTATTAAATTTTAATTTCCTTTTCAATATTTTCATTGTTGAGGAGTACATATTCCCACAAGATAAAGATTCAGCCACCTAGAACTTGAAAGATTAATATGTAATATTCATAAAAGTTATGCAATCCTTATACAGTGGTTGAGTAATAACAGAATTAAATAGTACTGTCAGCACTGAATCTACCAATGAGACCAAGAGTAATAGCAGGTAACTCTTTTCAACAAACTATACCATAAAATATCATGAGAAAACTGATTCAGAATAGTTGGGAAGACAAAGCTTCAAATCTAATTAATCCTGAATACTATTTAATTACTCAAATCAACTGTCATGCTAATTCACATTCCTTCTCTCACAGGGAAAGAAGACCAACAAAAAACACTTCATTTGGGGCACCTGGGTGGCTCAGTGGGTTAAAGCCTCTGCCTTTGGCTCAGGTCATGATTCCAGGGTCTTGGGATCGAGCCCCGCATCGGGCTCTCTGCTCTGTAGGGAGCCTGCTTCCTTCTCTCTTTCTCTGCCTGCCTCCCTGCCTACTTGTGATCTCTGTCTATCAAATAAATAAATAAAATCTTTAAAAAATACTTCATTTAATTAAATGATGTTTAATTAGTCATAATTAACATACAAAAAACTTCACATATTTAATGTATACAACTTGATTAATTTGGGAATAAGTATACAACAGTGAAACCATCACCACAATCAATGCCAAACCATATCTATCACTTCCAAAAGTTTCCTCCTTTTTCCTTTTTTTTGGTAGTAAAAATACTTAACGTAAGATACACCCTTGTAGCAAATGTTTTAGAATATAATACAGTATTGTTAGCTATAGAAACTGTGGTTCACAGTAGATGTCTAGAACTTATTCATCTTGCATAACTGAAACTTTATACCCTTTGACCAAAACCCCCCCATTTTGAAGCGATCTTAATGTGACCTGATTTTAAAATCATCCTTATTCAGAACAGGTACTCAATTTTCATTTAATTCTTCATCTCAAAGAAAAACAATGATGTTTACTTATTTTAAATAATAAATTATTGTATATAATTTCTAAGTGAAAACCAATTAGTGAGTCAACAGTCCTATTTAACCACAATAGAAAAGACACATCTTTCTGTTTTTAGAAATAAGTAACTTCTTTGGGGTGCCTGCGTGGCTCAGTCGGTTAAGCAACTGGTCTTGATTTCAGTTCTGGGCATGGTCTCGAAGTTATGAGATCGAGTCCCACTTTGGGCTCCACACTCAGCACCAAGTCAGTTTGGGATTCTCTCTCTCCAGTTCTCTCTGCCCCTCCCCCCACAAAGAACAAATAAAATCTTTTGAAATAAGTAACTGATTTTATCAGTCTGCAGAGGGTTGTTGAGCTTCTGCTCTTCCTAACATTCTGGGCTTGTGGAGAACAACCAAACAGAATAATGGTGCATTAGCCTCTCAAGAATCCAAGTGCTGGACAAATGAAACATTAGACATAACTATTACCTATGAGCTAAAAAGTATACTTAAAAAATTAACATTACAATGAAAAAGAAAAAGGACAATATTTTTCCTTAATTTCATTATAAGAGATATAGAACAATATATATTCTTAAAATGCATTGAAAGTATAACAACCCTATTTAATTCAGTGTAAGAAAATGTCAGTCTACACAGAAGAGCTTAGGGTGTTACCTGATTCGGCAGATGTGTGAGCTCTAGCTTTTTTCCAACAGAAGACAGCATGCGCTGGACTTTCCAGCTCTGAACATGGCCCGGAGCATCACTGTCAGGCTCCCATTACCTCACAGACTGAGAAGAGAGCTTTCTCTAACAAGGATCCTATCATTTCTTGGTGGAGCTCATTGGGACAAATTTAGACCTTCTGAATTACTTCAATGAACTCTATGTTGAATGGGCCTTTATATATATGGTACATACTGCATTGGGTCACTTGTGTTCAAAGATTAATCATATTGATAATTTACTCTTTAAAAATATGTATTAGTGTTCACACAATGATACAAAATGAAACGAAATCCATTTAGTGAAAACACAGACTATGTTATGTATGGATCTGAAAATAATAAATTCATAAATTAAAGAGTGCTAATATTTAAAAATATTATACATGTTGATTAGAAAAACCACCCTAAATGAGAGCTTATCCTCTGTCTTCATAATGAAAAGGTACGAAAAAGCTTTTTGGTCAACCTGAAAATACAAGCATAATGGATGTTAATAAGATAGTTAATGTTTGCTTCAACTATGTAATAATGAATTCAGTTATATAGTCATATTTAAAATCATCTTTTAAAATATGTTTATTTAGAAATATTCTCATTTCGGAAAGAATTTTGCTTAAATTCTTTACTTATATTTTGACACGAGTCTCCACCTTTAGAAGAGTCACCTTCTAAGCCATTTAACAGTTTCCCAGCATTATGTCCTTTGAAATAAAACAATTTTTAAGTTGAGATAAAAACTAAATTGGCATCTGATGCTATAATTGGGAATTTCATCCATGGAAAAAAGAGCCAACTGTGAAGCAGTAAGACAGTTGTTTTTCATTATCTTGTAAGACATATGTTTGTTATTTCCACAAGATAAACAACTTATTAAATTGCTTTAAAAAAAACCATGATTTTGGGGGCATCTGGGTGGCTCAGCTGGTTAAGTATCTGCCTTTGGCTCAGGTCATGATCCTGGAGTCCTGGAAACACTCCCTCAATAGGGCTCCCTTCTCAGAGGGGTGATTGCTTCTCCCTCTGTCTCCACCCAGTTCACACACTCTTGCTCTAATAAATAAATAAAATTAAAAAAAAAGAACCCCCCCCCAAAACGTGATTTTGATCACCTTGTTTACATCGGCATGACAACATTTACAATAGGAAGGTCCTGACTGAATTAATGAGCAAGACTTTGGCTCCGCATTTACTGGTTCCATGAAAGACCATGAAAGACCACATTCCCAATATAACATGGATTGGTTAATGCATCTTTATAAATAGCTTTTTGTAATTTATAGAGTAATTGAAAGAATACCACCCCATCATATGAGAATTTTCAAAAGGACTTTGAATATTCAATAACTCCCTTTTCTCTGAGGGCTAATTTTGCAAAACACAAAACAAAACATGCTTCACAAATAACTTGCCTTATGTTCTGATTCAGATAATATTTATTCACCTTCTGTACTAGTCTTGGCTTTGATATTCCTTATCACTCCTGAGGGGAGGTCTTTTCAGACCTTGAAGTCACAGAAATTCTCTATGCTATTTAACAGTACATGGGGTGGTCGTTTAAAAACATGGTCATACATTCTCTGATGCTTTTCCCATAGAAAGATAAAATCTAATTCCCCTGCTTCTGAATATGGGCCAACCTAAGTGACTCACTTTTCACACATCAAATGCTGTGAAAGTGATGCCATGGGACTTCTGAAGCTAGGCTAGAAAAGTGACATGGCCTCTGCCTGGTTCTGTCTCTATGTCTCACCTTTCTTTGAACTAGTCATCACATTGTGAGGAAGCTCAAGCCACACCAAGAGGCGATGCATTTATGCTCTTCTGGCCGAAAGCCCAGCTAAGGTCCCAACCAACAGCCAGCACCGCATGCCAGGTATGCGAGTGAACGAGCCATCCGAGGAGTCCAGCCTTTGAGCTGTTCCAGCCAACACCAAGTGGAGCCCTGCCCAAGTTGTAGATTTGAGAGCAAAATACATCCTGTTGTTTTAAGCCACTAAGTTCTGGGGTGGATGGTTATGCAACAGTGGGTAGCCAAAACGCATTAAAGAATAGTACACATCTTGCTCCAAAGAGATTGCTGATAATAAAGTAAGTATCAAGGAGATAAAATTTCTGTTAAGGGCTCTTGGGAACAAAGTAAAATGTCTTTCTTTTGGAAGTTGTTCCTTATCAGGAAAAATAAAACTGTTCCCATTCTTTAATGGGTGTAACTAAAGAATAATTCAGTCAAAAAGAGCGATGCAAGAAAGAAAACAAGATAAAGGCAAGTTTAAGGGCATCAAATTAAAAACTGCCATAGTCTCTTCTTGTAAGTCACATTTATCTGATGTGTCTTATCGTGCTCAGTGTATTGTTACCCCATCTCCAACTTCCCAGCAAATTCTTCATGTTCAAGTCTGTATCTCCCAGGGGCGCCTGCATGGCTCAGTCATTAAGCGTCTGACTTTGGCTCAGCTCATGATTCCGGGGTCCTGGGATCAAGCCCCGCATTGGGCTCCTGCTCAGTGGGAAGCCTGCTTCTCCCTCTCTCACCGCCCTCACCCTGCTTGCATTCCCTTTCTTGCTGCCTCAGTCAAAAAAAAAAAAAAAAAAAAAAGACTATATCTCCCTGTCCTAAACACAGTATCTCACACAGAGTGAATGCTTAATAAAAAATTCCTGAATAAACACATGAATACGAGTTGTAATAAATCAAATGTCCTTTTTTTGGATGGCAATACTGATACGTGTTTTTTCTGACATCATTCTTTCTCAAACACTCTGTATGAACTGAATTATGTCCCCCTAAAATCCGTATGTTGAAGCCCTAACCCACACTGTGACTATGTTTGGAGAGAGGGCCTATAAAAAGGTAATTAATGTTCAATTAAGGTTCAAATTATAAAGATGAAGCCCTAACCCAACTGGACAGCCCTTGTAAGACAAGAGAGAGAGACAACAGGAGTGCATGCACAGAGAAAAGTCCGCGTGAGGACACAGGGAGAATGTGGCCGGCTGCAAGACAAAGACAGAGGCCTCAGAAGAAATCAAACCTGCCAGCACCTTGATCTCAGACTTCCAGCCTCCAGACTCTGAGAAAATGAATTTTTGTTGTTTAAGCCACCTAGCCTCTGGTATTTTGTTATGGTGGTCCTAGCCAACTAACACACATGCCAAAAAGGTTCCCTCTCAGGGTCTTTGTACTTGCTGGTTCCTCTGCCTCAAGCTATTTCCAGATAGCCACAGGGTCTGTTCTCTCTTTATTCGAATTTCCGCTCAAATGTCCCCTCATCAGAGGTCTTCCCAGAACGCCTTATAAAGGGTAGGTTCTCCTCTCTTTCACTTCTTACCTGCTTTAAATCTTCTTCCTAGCACTTTTCACTTGTTCTCATTATATATTTATCTGTTTATGTTTCCCTCAATGGGAAGTAAAGTCCTGGACAGCAAGAGCTTTGTCTTTTCTATCTTACTGTGTTATCCTGTGATAGCTTCTGGCATAAAGTAGCAGTTCAATAACGTTGAATGAATTTTTAAAAATGGATAATTTCAGATTGATGAGGAAAAAAGGATCTGGTTTCAGAAGTAACGTTCTCATAAAGTTAAAAAATACATATTTTGTGATGTTGCAAATGTATTTTAAGTTTTACCAAAAACATTCTAAGCACTATAGGAAGACCGGGCATCGGGCAGCAGAGAGCTACAGGCTGCAGCTGCTGGAGGAGGAAAGATGATGAGAGGTGAGGAGCCCCAAAGGTGAAGAACCTTCGAGAGTCCTGTTCTCAAAGAGGACACGGTTGCACTAAAATTCTGGTTATAGCACTGGCATCGGCTCCTCTGTCATGTCTTTAAATATCCATGGCTAATTCTGGCCAGAGAGTCCAGGAGAGGGGGAGAGAGAGAGAGAGAGAATCTCAAGCAGACTCCATGCTGAGCATGGAGCCTGACCAGGACTCAACTTGGGGCTCAATCTCAAGACGCTGGTATCGTGACCTGCGCCGCAATCAAAAGTCCAATGCCTGACCAATCCACCTTGGATGAGGTGCCCCTCATCCAAATTTTTAAAAAGTTCTACATATGAATTAAACAAATCAAAGATAGTAGTAGAGGCTAGATTTAAGAGTTTTTTAGAAGCACCATGGAAATCAGAATTTGGGGGGGGGGTATGCCTATTTAAGTTCTGAGAAACAGTACTTAGTATGAGAAAAATAGTTCCTATTTAATATATATGTAGAATATAATAGACTTCAATTTTTAAATTATAGGAGTTTCCCAAAGATAATGTTCAGTATACATTTTGTCCCCCAAAAAACTTAACAATGTTCAGAACAAAACAAAAACAAAAACAAAAACAAAAACAAGGGGTGTTTAATTTTGCTTCTATATAACTCAGATTCAATTCTATCCCCAAAAGTGCCAGCTTCAAAGTGGAAAATTAAGAGGTGAACTATAACTTAGAGAAAAAAAAAAGATTCATCTAAGTCTTTTTGATTAATAACTTGAATCAAAATTTAAAAAGATATGTTTGAATCAGTTCTACACTGAGACATTCTTAGAATATTTTGCTACAGATTATTAAGTCATTTCTATGTGTTAGAATTTCCAGTTTACTCATCACATAAAAAGCATTGCTATTGTTGAACTGACAGATGGTTGGTTGACCCTTAACAGATTGATGTTTATTTATTTATTTATTTTTAAGATTTTATTTATTCATTAACAGACAGAGATCACAAGTAGGCAGAGAGAGAGAGAGGAGGAAGCAGGCTCCCTGCGGAGCAGAGAGCCCCACTCCGGTTTCAATCCCAGGAAACTGGGATCATGACCCGAGCTGAAGGCAGAGGTTTTAACCCACTGAGCCACCCAGGCGCCCCCAGATTGAAGTTTATTAACCTTAGCAGTAAGACAGAACACTGCATCCCAATGTATGTGGGGAACATGGCCTCCCTTCTTTATTTTTCCCTATGAGATTCAATTGTCATGGAATGTTTCTCCCTTGATATTACTTTGATCTTCACTTGAAATCAACAGAAACCTTAATCAGGATTTGAGACATTTCCATATTGGCTATTTCTCTTGATTTACCAACAAAACAAATTTGTTTTTTTCTCCCCGTATTCTTTGAGTAAAAGGATCAAGAACTAACTTTTTTACAAAACAAATACAACTTAAAAATGGTTCAATTCCAGAGGGATAAAATATTGACTGGGGTGGATTCAAAGCAAGCAAACAGAAACAAACAAAGTATCTATTATTTTCACCACCTCAGGTATTGCTCAGAGTACTCTCTTATTTCCAAATCCCATTTATAAAGTATACATGACTTCATCACTGTTTATTTGAACTTGTTTTCATTAATCGGGTAAATGAGTTTCTGAATTGGCACAGCAACGTGCTGTTAGACTGATCCCTCTAGCATATCAGCTTCCTTTCCCTCTCCTACAAACTCTCCATTTCTCTTCTTTTTAGCAACTGTTTCTGCCATCTTCAGTAAAAATTTGTAATCTGTTCTAAATGAATTCTCTTGGATTTGAAATTCAAAGAAACTCATAATTATAGCTGTATATCTTTTATGTTCATTGTAATTACAAAGATTTCTCCCAGAAAATTTCTACCCAAAAAACTTACCTTAATAATGTCCCTAATATATTCTCAGCACCTCTCTAGAATTTTTAATCACTACAGTGTCCATGCTTTATCAGGTAAATTAATAGATGAGCGGAACCACTATGGAATCTATTAAAAAATCAACCCCTCAAACAAGAAAACTCAGGATAAAAATTGTTTCCGGTAACATCAAAGAGAATTGTGAGCACAATGCTACATAAGTTAGCTACTTATTTTCTGGAAAGCAAAAGTGTGTTCCTATAGAAAAAGTGTCTCCTCACTCAAGAAGAAACAAAACAATAAATCCCAAATAAGGACAGATCTTGGGTGCTGATGAGGTACTGGTGGAGAGATGAAGATTTCACAGACACTGGTATCAGTCAGAAAGGTGAATTCTTAAATTATGGAAGGAGAGGACAAATTTGGTTACAAAATTTAACATACAATTTGAGTATCAAAAATGAAGCTTAAGCTTCAGTTTACATTAACTGTTACACCAGCATTCGGCAAGTCTAAGTCAATAGTTATAGCTATAAAATTAAATGGTGGGCACCTGGGTGGTTCAGTGGGTTAAGCCTCTGCCTTCAGCTCAGGTCATGATCTCAGGGTCCTGGGATTGAACCCTACATCGGGATCTTTGCTGGGCAGGGAGCCTGCTTCCCCACCCACCCTCTCTGCCTACTTGTGATCACTCTCTCTCTGTCAAATAAATAAATAAAACCTTTTTTAAAAAATGGTGAAAGTTTGATTAGTTCACCAGATTAACAGAATCCAGCTTGATCTTTCTGTTGTTCTGGTTCTCTCTAGACAATTGCCTGACCAGGGAAAAGGAGGAGCATTTTATCGAGCATTCATCATTTGTTTATTTTTTTAAGAGATTTTATTTATTAATTTGACAGAGACACACACACAGTGAGAGAGGGAGCACAAGCAGGGGGAGTGGAAGAGAGAGTGGAAGAGGGTTCTCTGCTTAGCAGGGAGCCCGATGTGGGACTCAATCCAGGAAGACCCATATGGGGCTCCATCCCAGCACCCTGGGATCATGACCTGAGCTGAAGGCAGCTGCTTAACAACTGAGCCACCCGGGTGTCCCTCCTTGTTCATGTATAAATGGGTCTTCTTCATGAACTGCATAAACTCAATGTTTCTCAAAGAACCTACACTGAATACAAGGTTTCATCTCATTATTTGTTGGTGCACTTTATCCCAAATTATGAAGTACAAGAATAACTTATAAAAGAATATAACTTTATGAGAATAATTTAAAAGAATAACTTAGGAGGAAGCTAGTCAAGAAAAACATTCACATTTGCATACACTGTAGAATGAGACAGCCTACGATGTTTATGAATGAGCTGTGACTGATCCCAACCACCAAATATTTTGTCCTGTCTTGGTCAATAGAGTAACTGCCAGCTACATGTGACTACATAAATTAAATTAAATTAGAAATTCAGTTCTTCAATTGGACTGGCATGTCAAATGCTCAGTAACTACAACTGGCCACTCATCATATTGGACAGTGTAGATAAAAGACCTTTCCATCACTGTAAAGTTTTATTGGGCAGTACTGCTGGTCTAAGCCTATAACTTGCCATGATAATTGAAATCTTTAATAATGACTTTTTTCTTACTCATTAACATTATGATAGGAAACTTAGAAACTATAGAGAAGTCAAGCAAATTAAACTATAATCAGCTAATCCTATTATGCACAGATAACTACTTAATATTTGGTATTTATTGTTGGTGCCTTTCTAAGCACATAAAAATTTTAAATAAAAATGCAACATACTAAACTTAGCTTTTTTTTAACTTTATGTCTTAAAATGTATTATGAACATTTCTGTATGTTATTTAAAAATCTGCATTATTTTATATGGCTGCATAATATTCAGATTATTGCTATTTTTAAAGCTATTTATGATCATTTTCTTAATGGAAGCCCTGGATTTAGAATTCTTGGGTGTTATTCTATGTAATTGCACTTTCAGAAGTTGAATTTTGAAAGAGAGAGAAGTCCCAACCCAAGTGTCCTCACCTATATAGGGCAGGGATTAGTGAAATGACCTCCAAGTAGCCTCTTAGCTTGCCAGGTCGAAGAATTTTTTTAATGAGTGCCAAACTCTCAAGTTACTAAAAGGAAGGGAAAAAAATCCATATAGTCTTGATAAAGCAATTTAAAGACGTTAGTGTTTCCCCTCTTATACATTTACAGTATTGTACGTTCACGGATTTGGAAGCCGATCTGGGAAAAGATATGACCACAAGGTGGCAGGAGCACACAATGAGCTTCATTTGGGTGGTGCTTTGAGCGGTTTGCTTGGGGGAATGGGTGCAGCGGTGTGGATGGGAAACTCTTCGGAGATGGTGGCATGGGACCACCACCCAAAAGAGGACGAAAGCAAGAGAACTTGGGAGAAGAGAGGAATCAGAGAGGGGAGGTTTCATGTCTAGGTGATGTCACTCTGCAGCACAACGGGGAGTCTCTGGGTTAGACAGAAGGGCAGCAGTGACTTGGGGGCTTTTATAATTCCAGGGTTTGTTTATCTAAGGCTAACAGATATTTAGTGCAGTTTTGTAGGAGATGCAAAGCAGGCAGGCTCCAAATAACTAGAAAACATGGGCATATTTAAAACAATTGCATGTGCCAGAATTTGAGTTCTGTGCTAAGTAGGCTTTTGAGCTAATGGTCCTGGCCTGCTGTAAAGTAAACAACATAGGGCCAATACACAGGGGCCATTATTGGCTCATTTATATGCAACAAGTATAAAGTACACCTTATGATTCAGTCATTCAATCTACACATTAAGTGCCTACTATGCTACTATGTCATGGGTACTGCTCCAGGAAATGATGTTACAAAGCTGAAGAAGATTCAGTCCCTGAGCTCAATGGGCTGATGGTTCTGGAAGAAGACCTCTTGAATAGAAGAGTGGGATCCTGAGAGGAGATAGGAAGCTGTTGATCTTCAATTCTTTGTGTTTTTTCCTGGAATTAGCAACTAAACACTAATAATTATTTTGTGGTAGGAATACTGGATCAACACTTAAAAACTGTGTTACAGGGGCACCTGGGTGGCTCAGTGGATTAAAGCCTCTGCCTTCGCCTCGGGTCATGATCCCAGGGTCCTGGGATCGAGTCCCGCATTGGGCTCTCTGCTCGGTGGGGAGCCTGCTTCCTCCTCTCTCTCTGCCTGCTTCTCTGCCTACTTGTGATCTCTGTCTGTCAAATAAATAAAATATTAAAAAAAAAAAAAACTGTGTTACAATCTACCTCTACCTCCAATCCCATCATCAATCCCTGAAAAGAAGTAAAATATTCAATATCGTTGTAACTCATATATATACATAGGGTTGGAGGTGGAGGGAAATAGTGGTGATCCTGGGCAGCTATTAGAAAAAGCTTCTATCCTTATGATGTCCAAAATTAAATTCATTCTTCACTTTCTTTTTCCTCTGAATCCAGTTAATCTGGCATTGCAACATTTTTGTCCACCCTACTATTCCTCCATCAACCTGACCTAGAAATTGCAAAATTGTTTGCCCACATCTTCTCCTTCAAGCCCAACCTACAATCGGTTGCTAAGTCATGTAGACTCCAGGGTCATGAGCCTTTTTCCTTTCTGTGCCTACAGCATGGTCCTGGCTCAGGTCCTCATTTCCTCCAGCAGTTGTTTCCCAAAGCATCTCCTAGCCAAATTTTGGGCAATTTATTGGTCTCAGATTGTTTTCCTATAAACTTAGTTCTAATACCATCATTTCTCTGTTCAAAAGTCCTACAGCAAACTCCTTACTCTGGAATTCAGGACCTTATAAAATGTTATCTCAATGTTCTGAGATAACATTTCAGAATGCCTACTATCACCAACCTATATTGTGTATTATAACCTCAGAGGACAGAGAACTATCATCATTCCCCAAAATATATTTTGCAATTTCCTCATTCCTTTACTTACACAGCACTTTCCCCCTTCCTAAAATAGGCTCCTCAAATGGGGCCTATCCAAATATTCAAATTTCAAGGCTAAGGATAAAAAGGCCATATTCAAACAACCTTTCCTGATTCCCTTAATTAACTGAAAACATACCTGGATGTTAGCCAGAACTTTCTCTGGACTTTTTAGACAATAGCCTTACTCTACCTTGTGGCAAATCACTTATGTATATTTCTTTCTCTATAACCCTGAACTTTAAGACTTGTTCTTACTCATTTATGTAACCCTTATGTCAATCACACTTAAAATGTATTGCTCTTCATATACAAAACACAATGCATTTCAGAGGGTTACAATGGTTTTGACTGACTGACTAGAAAAATTGTTTATTAACGATAATAAACAATTTTGGTAATATGAATAAACCACCATGCTGTCTTAGTTTGTCAGAAAAGATATCAAATGCCCCAAAAAGAACACATACACATGCAGACAACTTTATGACTCATTGTTGCTATAGGAAAAGTTATATGTGTCTGAGATTTCTTCTATCCAGATAGAATTTTCACAAGTGAGGACTATATAAATTCTTTAGGCTAGATAGTTCTGATAGTAGTCAAAATGGTTTAACAATTCTGCAACAAGGTTTGGATTTTTTTTTTTTTTTGTCTTTAGCATGGAAAACTTTGTTCTCCTAACAATCAAAGTTTAGAATAGAAACTAATGTCATTTGCTGTGACCACTGTTCCACAATTGATACTATTGTAGATGAGCAGACTGAGGTAGTGCAAAACAAATTTTACAAATATTCTGTGATTTATAGGCAGTAGGATTTAACAAAAAATATCAATAAGCAGACAATATTAACAAATGGCTGATGTATCTGAGCCTGCACTCGCAGTATTTATCTAGACAATAAAAGACACAGGCAGCTGACATAGAAATTCTATAACATTTTAAAATTAGAGACTGAGTTAGAGATAAATATGAAACATAGGAAATCTATTTTATAGAATCCACTCTCACAGAACGGATGCTACAATAACTGATTTGCACAGAAAAACCGGCATAAACAGGACTATTAATTAAAAGGAAATAACCAGGGATGCTCAGGTGGTTCAGTCAGTTAAGCTTTTGCCTTTGACTCAGGTCATGGTCCCAGGGTCCTAGGATCCAGTCCTGCAGTGGGCTCCTTGCTCAGTGGGGAGCCTGCTTCTCTCTCTGCCTGCTGCTCCCCCTACTTGTGCTCACAGTTTCTCCCCCCTCTGACAAATAAATATAACCATAAAAAAATAATAAAAGGATATAACCAGTAAATGATAGGTAATTTTAAGGATGCAATGACCTCATATTAACATGAGTTATGAAATGAATTTTAGACCTCTGAAAGACTGTGTAAAATCCAGATTCTTGACTTCCTCTACAATAGATTGATTTTTCACTGAAGATCTGGAAACTCAAAACGTTTTAAATGATTTAAACTAGAATGGCTTCATCATCCCACTGAGACTTGTTTTTCTCTTGGCACAGGGTCTTGGAGAGGATACTCCTTGAAAACTTAACTCTGCACCCTGCACTCGCAGGTGTCCGATTTTAATTTTCCTTCTCTAGTGGAGCATATTATTAGGGACAATGTCTTGGTAACTGAAGTCTCTAGAATCTTCTTCCTTTTACCCAAGTTCCTGGGAGGTTGACTTCATGAGATAGTTGCTGTGGAGTCTGTCCCTGAGCCAGCAGAGACATACTTGAGGGATATTTTTGGACATCACAGTTTATTGCTCTATCTTGGAAGGTACTGGATAAACACAGCTGAAAATTCTTGTTCTTTGGGCTCCCCCTTTCTAGGATATATGTAGACTATACCATCTGCCCTGCCAATTTTTTTTTACACTAATCATCTTTATTGTCAGATCTAGATACTGCTTCCAAATCTCCACAGCATGTATTATTCCTTTTCTCTAAGCTCCAACTGCTCGCTGTTTATATATCTATGTTCCCCATGGTGAAATAAACACTAATTATGCTGCACCATAACTATCTGTTTACCATCTCATTGCCCGGAACAAAAAGCTCCTTGCGGGCAGGAATCTTTTTAATTGTTGTTCCATATCCAGCTACTGCCTGGTATAAAGTGGGTGCTCAAAAAATATTTGTAAAATGAGTGAATGAATGAAGGATCCACTTTGCACCATGTGAGGAAATATGCTTCCCAAGGTTATACATTTTGGGATGCTTCTCAAACTGGACTTACTTGATCCTTTGGTCATTTTTCCTGTAACTATGTCACAAATTGCCCACCAGCCCCAACATCTGTCCCTCACCACACTATATGGTTATTTTCTGAAATTAAATGTATAAAATGGCAGTTGTATGCCCATGAAAAGACAAAATATGTCCTTAAATGGGCTTCTGTTCTTAAAAAAAGGGGAGGGCTCTTCTATTTTTCATCCCTTTTTTAGCCCTATGCTGAAAATCAATTTGATTTCAGAGAAATTAATGAAAACTGAAATGTTTGAACAGGAGGTTAATTACTAGCTACCATGAGCAAATGTAATAGAAGTAATAACAGCTTCTGAAATGCCAGGTAATTGCTGGCAAACAGAAAAGATTGTCTTTGAATTGTAATTTGGAGGGGAAAGGAATTGATTTTAACAGGACCACTGGGTTTTAAAAAATCCTAGCAAAGAATTCAGCTGCCATCCTTATTATGGAAATTGATCCCAGTGTCAAAACTAGCTCAGTACTGAGTATCAGGCAGAAGTGCTGACCACATAATTTTTAAGCTAAGAAAGTGTTATATCGGTATGTATGTTTCCCTCAATATTTTAGATATTAAAGATGTATTTATAATTAAATGTATGTTCACTTCTCAAGATATGAACATGTAGACATTTGAAATTGACTTAACTTTGAGTTCTAATCCTGATTTTGCTATAAAAACAACAGTAAAGTGAAACTGTGTATCTCACTAAAACTGCAAAGTTTGTGAGAAAGTCTGTTCTATTCTTTCCACTCCTATTTTTCTAAATTATAAGGCTGTTTTTTGTTTAAATTCTTAATGAAAATTGTGCACTTATTTATCAGTTGGGTTTGTTTTTTGTTAAACATAAATCACTGTAATGAAGCGTAGTTGAAAGGCAGTTAGGCAGGGAAAAGGATGCCTGGTCCCCTCCAAGAGGAAATCACCCTTAAAAGAATTTTACACCACCTTGGAAGGAGTCCTCCACTCTTTTCCCTTGACAGGCAGATGACAAAGCCTGATTGGATGACAGGCACAGAGAGAGTTAATCAGATTAAAGCTGCCTAGTAACAAGTCCATAAAGCCCCTTAAACTTAGAAACTCCAGTGGCAACCCTCTCAGATCCTCTCCCTCCCCTGGAGCTTTGTGCTATCGCTTAGCTATCGCTCAATAAACCTTGCTTTGCTACCCACCACTCTGTGGTCTACCTACCTCTTCATTCTTCGAAGCTGCTTGACCAAGAACCAGGGGCACCAAGGGAGAAAAAATCCTATAACAATTACTTGTTCAAATACTTGGTGAAAATTTAAGTCAAGAAAGCCATAATATTGTACAAGTTATACAAATACTTGGATTTATATGCATACACATAAAAATATATATAAATATCAGTTCATCTGAATTACTGCCTAATTTAAGATCTGACCAGAGGACTACAACTAACACTTAATTCTCAGGCAGCACAATAAAAGCATAAGCCGCTATCACTTCCCTTTGCCAAGTTTAACAAAGCGGGAGGAGAGGAAGGTAAGAAGTAATGATAATAATATTTCATATATATAAGGATCCTCGGATTATCATGAAATAATCCGAGGATCTCACCTTGTTAAAAAAGTTTTCTTTTTTAAAGGCAGCTTTCACACTCCAGACAGCTAAGAAACACTAGACAACTTAGTAGCCTGGTCTTCTGCACCTGACTAGGTCAAGGTTGAGAACACCCAACTTAAAGGACGCTGCCTGTGCTGCAGAGCAAGGAGCGCAGCACCGCTATCCCTTACCCGCCTTTCCCCTGGCTCAAGCTTCAATCTCAGAAAAAAGGATCAAAACCACAGGCTACAAGAACAAACACTGTACTGGCTCCTTTGTTTGAGAAGAAAGGCAGAGTGAGGTCTTCCGTCATTTTTTTGTGAGGAAATCGGATAATAAGAGAGCTCATTAGCTTTTTTTAATTTTTTTAAAAAGATTTTATTTATTTATTTGACAGAGAGAAATCACAAGTAGATGGAGAGGCAGGCAGAGAGAGAGAGAGAAGCAGGCTCCCTGCTGAGCAGAGAGCCCGATGCGGGACTCGATCCCAGGACCCTGAGACCACAACCTGAGCCAAAGGCAGTGGCTTAACCCACTGAGCCACCCAGGCGCCCAGCTCATTAGCTTCTTAAACAAGTACTGGCATCTGTGACATACAGACTTGTGGCAATAAACTACATGTCCAAATTAAAAACAAAACAAAAAAAAGACGCACAGAAGGTCGGGTCCCCTGAGTGCAAAGAGCTCTTGAAACCACCAAAGCCATCAAGGCTCTAAACAAGACTAGCTCTTTGACAGAGTTCACCGCTTGAGGCCTTCAGTGTCCCCAGAAATCACAACAGTGTCACCAGGTTGGGGAGGACTCTCGGGAACACTTCTGAAAACCAGCACTAGGAGAGGGCAGAAAGGCCCTTTTCCTCTACCAGGTAGAGGCACCTTGCAAAGTGGAGCAGTTGGCTCCTGCCTGCATGTCACTCATCTATGGCTGCAATCAAGATGTTAGAGGGATCCTGTGTTGCCTTCATTTTCAAAGGTACAGAATTCCAGGGTGCAAGGGGATCCTTGCCTCCCAATGAAGGAAAGTCAGTGATAAACATGATAAAAATTAGTTTCATAATAAGCAAGATCAGTATCTTGCACTCTGCACTCTGCACTTATTTCCAAGATGCTTCCCAACTTCCTCAACAGTGGACTGGATCAAATGCTTTCATCTGAACTTTCTGTAGAATACTTCAATTTTCCCATTAATATAATGCATACCCAGCTCGCTAACGAAGAACACTCAAAAGATTTCTTTCTTTCTTTCTTTCTTCTTCTTCTTCTTTTTTTTTTTTGGTAAGACTAACAATCATTTCCATTAAAAAATAAGGAAGAAGGCAATAACTGTTTCTTACAGTGACCATTTAAATGGCGTTTGCGTCAAAACCAAACCACATTGAGATACCACCTTACACCAGTTAGGATGGCCAAAATTAGCAAGACAGGAAACAACATGTGCTGGAGGGGATGTGGAGAAAGGGGAACCCTCTTACACTGTTGGCGGGAATGCAAGTTGGTGCAGCCTCTTTGGAGAACAGTGTGGAGATTCCTCAAGAAATTAAATATAGAGCTTCCCTATGACCCTGCAATTGCACTACTGAGTATCTACCCCAAAGATACAGCTGTCGTGAAAAGAAGGGCCATCTGTACCCCAATGTTTATAGCAGCAATGGCCACGGTTGCCAAACTGTGGAAAGAACCGAGATGCCCTTCAACGGACAAATGGATAAGGAAGATATGGTCCATGTACTCTATGGAGTATTATGCCTCCATCTGAAAGGATGAATACCCAACTTTTGTATTAACATGGGCAGGACTGGAAGAGATGCTGAGTGAACTACGTCAAGCAGAGAGAGTCAATTATCATATAGCTTCACTTACTTGTGGAACATAAGAAATAACACAGAGGACATGGGGAGATGGAGAGGAGAAGGGAGTTGGGGGAAATTGGAGAGGGAGACAAACCATGAGAGACTATGGACTCTGAAAAACAATGAGGGTTTTAAAAGGGTCGGGTGGGAGGTTGGGTGAGTCTCGTGGTGGGTATTAGGAGGGCATGTATTGCATGGAACACTGGGTGTGGTACCTAAATAATGAATTATGGTACACTGAAAAGAAATTTTAAAATAAATAAATAAATAAATGGCCTTGGGGAGGGTGTCTGCTTTAGAAATTTAGGGATGCGTGTTCAAAAAAAATTAAAAAACTAAATGAAAGGAGTAACACTATATATGCAATGTGTTTGCATGTACACGCACATTTGTAAAATAATAAAGACTTTACCTGTTTTGCCAGTTACTTCCGTAGGGTGCCAGAGCTCCCTGGTTTCATTGACCCTCTCCTCCCTTCCTCTGTGAGGGCCCCTGCCCCTTATTCCCACCTCGCCCCTTAGGTATGGCCCCCTGCTTTCTCCGTACTTCGCCTTGGGCCTCCAGTTCCACAGAGTTCCCTTCCCACGTGGCCAGGCCACCTGCCCAACCCCCACTTCCGAGTTCCCGCAACGTCCCAGGCCCCAGTGCTGCCGCCTGTGTTCCTTCCTCTTCCTGGGACACGATCTCGCTGTTCCTAGACCCGATTCACTCCGTGCCTGCTGGAACCCATCCGGGAATACCTCTTGTGGGAACTGCGCGCACCACGAGCACCACGTGCGACCCTAAAGCCCCTAAACTCTCCCGCCCGTCCGGGCCACATGCACTGGAACCGGGCCGGCCAGGTGCGGCCTCTGGTGCACACGGATCCAAAATGACCGAAGGCAAGCCGCCACCACGGATTAGGAGGCCCCAGCTCAAACCCTGGGCCAACCCACTCGCTGCAACTCTGCCTCTCTCTGGGAGGAAGTGTAGGTGTGTGAGCCGGGGACCCGGAGCGAGCCGCGCCCTCGGGCGGGCGCGGTCAAAACGCCACGGCCTGCGCAGCCCCGAGGGCCCCGCGTAGCTCTCCCGAGCCAAGGTTCTCAGGAGCGGGCCGGGGAAAAGACGTTAGCGGGAGGAGTTAGCGGCTGTTGGGGAAACGGGTTTGCGGAAACAGTCCCTTCCAAAACCCGGGCCACCGCGGGGTGGGCCGCCTTCTTCCCTCCCAGGCCGGGGGCGCCGGCCTGAAGGGGCTCGTGTGCTGAGGGCTACCGCCTGCCCCGGCACGCCCGGGGATCCGTGGGGATCCGGGGGCCGCCGCCCGTTGGCCCCGCCCGGCCCTGAACCCCCAGGGATCGCGGCGCGTCAGCCCGGAGCGTGTCAGGTGAGGAGGTCGTCATGGCGATGCGGCTCCCGGGCGCGCACGCCCGCTGCGGTTGGCATGGAAGCGGCCCCCGCGAGGCCCGGGAGCGCCGCTGATTGGCTGATTCAACAGACGCGGGGGGGTTGAAAGTAATTAGCGCTGAGCGCCGTGGCCACCGCGGCTAGGAGCCCGGCGCCCCCGCTGGAATCTATTAACACCTCGTCCCCTCCCGCCCCGCCCCGCCCCCGCCCCGCCCCCTCCGGCGGCCCCTCATTCCCAATCCCCGTGTGTACTTGCTAATTGTTCGAGACTTATATAAAGATATAAGGCTGAGAAGAGCGAGGCCCGCTGTGGGTTCCAAGCAGGTTTTGGGGCCTTGTATCTGGTGGAAGGAGGGCCGCGGAGGAGAACCTCGCTTGTCATTTGGGAAGGGGACTTACTTTCCCGCAGTGATGTATCCTGGATCTTTGGTTTGCAGGGAGGTGGGGAGAGCGGTGGGAGTAGGAGGGATGAGACAAACATCGCAGTCAGAAAAGACTCGGGCTTGCAGTTTTAGACTCCCCAGTTAACGTGGGGTTTAGTGACCTTGCTTGGAGCTTTGTGAGGATTAATCTCTCCCTCCAGCCTCAACCAGGTCTTGGAAAAAAGCCCGGAGAGATTCAAATCACTGTTTTGATTCGAAGGGGCTTTGATTGCTTGCACCAAGGCTCATGCCCTTCCTTGCAGCCTTAATAATTGCAGCGGTCATATGTGTTCTGCTCTCTCTCCTAGACATTCACTGCATGCTTGGAGCCCATGGTGGAAGAGGTTGACTAACCATTGGCTTGTCTGTTTCTCCTTCCCTGATTAGTTGCATTGTGTGGAGACTGAGGGTATGCATCGCAGCAGCTCCAAGAGCGGAGTAGCCCTAGCTCCAGTGTCTCGAGGTCCTGATGCCTGTCAGATGATAACCAGAGCCCAGCTCGGCCAGGATCCCCCACAAAGAACAGTCCTAGGGGTGCTAACTGAGAATGGACAGTACAGGAGGCCCTGTGGCCAGGTAATGACTGAGAACTGCTGTGGAAGTTGGTCGTTGAGGGCTATCATGCCATGGTGGGAGATGGGTTTCTCTTGGAGTTTTACCCGCAAATATCTTCGAGTATTCCAGCCTTGAAATCTGGACTCTAGGGACACTGGTTTTGTTAAAGATCACTTTGGTCCGTTTTTCCACTAGAAATAGTGAATAATTATTTATATTATTTATTCCAATAGCAAGGAAATAGGTCTAGGAACTGTTTAAATTAAGTATAGGTAAAGCTATTTAAGTGCTGGGCAAAGAGGAAGAATTAATGTACCAAAATAAACTATGAAACTGGGGTTCCTCTAGATCAGAGTGGTGTTCAGTCTGAACTGATCTAGAATCAGTCAGACTGATCTAGACTGTGCCTGAGGCAATCTTGAATAATCTTTGCTATGTTCATTGGAGGTGATGTTAGAATCCAGATTGGAAAAAGCTAAGCTAAATTACTTCCAAAAGTGTGCTTTGAAAGTAGACATCTCCCCAGGACTGACCAAAGGCAGCTGGGCAAATTGATCATGGGACATTAGATATTAGTTGCTTATGCTTAACTTATCATAGGTATCTCCCTTAACAGATTGGAAACAAAATCAGACACTTAAGAATGCAAACGAGGGGTCTGGATCCTTAAGAATGAATTTTGGGATAGAAAAAAGCTTCCCTGAGTCCGTTATTAGATAAGCCTCTTGTAACTATGCCTTAAGCTTTTAATTCCCATTGTAGTGGAATGATGCTGGCAATAGTATAGTGAAGTACGTAGGCCAGGAATTCTTCCAATTTAGCAGGTGAGAAAATTTCAGAGGTTTAGGAAATGTTTAAAAAAAAAAAAAAAAAAGCATGGTAGAGACCAGATTAGAAGCCCTTCATTCACTGACCGTCCATGCCTCTTGGTGGCATCTGATTAGTTGGGGAGAAATACCCAAAGTGATCTGTTCAAAGCTTTGGGAATAAAATTAAAGTAGTTTTAACAAACAATATGCTTAGCAGTATTTACTTTTTTAAACTTTTTTTTTTAAAGATTTTTATTTATTTATTTGACAGAGAGAGATCACAAGTAGAGAGGCAGGGAGAGAGAGAGAAAGAGAGAGAGAGAGAGAGAGGGAAGCAGGCTCCCTGCTGAGCAGAGAGCCCGATGCAGGACTTGATCCTAGGACCCCTAGGACCTGAGATCATGACCTGAGCCGAAGGCAGCAGCTTAACCCTCTGAGCCACCCAGGCGCCCTACTTTTTTAAACTTTTAAACGAAAACCTGATTCTTACGAATCGTCAGTTCTGCCCATGCTGTCCAGGGTCTCTTTAAATTCGTAATGATTAGTTAACCTTTTATGTTGCCTCGTACTACTTCTACATTTCCCTGCTCTATTCCTCTACAACCTCCTTGGAAATCTGTTTTCTAGATTTCTTTTTAATCCTCCCAAACCTCTACCTCCATCCTTTCTCTCAGCTCATGACTCTGTTAGCCTATTTTCCTAAAAATATAGAAGCAACGAGAACAGAATTTCCACATGTTCCCTTGTGTCATATACTCTGCCACCCCCATCCTGCTACAAGACTTAACATGTCCCTGCTCATATACAAGGTGAACCCCCTCACCCCTATGTGCAGGATACCTTATGCCTTCTTGCCTCTTAGGATCTCATTTCTGGCAACTCTCCTTTCTCTCCTCAGTCTTGTCTAGTAAGTCAAACTCCTAAGCATGCAAATTTATTGTATTTTTTTTCCATCTTAAAACCCTTTTAACTACAAAGCTCTTTGCAGTAACTGTCCACTTTATAGCAATAATTTGAGAGTATATCTATCCTGCTCAACTATAAGCTCTATCAGGACGAAGACTGGGATGTCAAGTTCACTGCTGTAGTCTCAGTGCTTAGCACAGTGTCTGGCCAGGGTAGCATGCAAGTATTTGCTGAATGAATACTCTCTGTCTCTAATTCTTCTTTCCTCATTTGATTGATCTAGCAGCATTTGACACAGTTGATTATTCCTTATTCCTTGAAACAATTTCTTCAGTCAGCCTAGAGAACACTACTTTCTCCTGGTTTTCCACCTACCTCATGGGCTGTTCCTCCTCAATATCTAAAAGAGTGCTCTAGGACTTGGTATTTGATCTGAATCAGCACTCACTCCCTTAGCAACCTCTCAAGCCTCTTAGCATTAAATGCCATCTATCTGTTGATGACTCATACTTTAATCTCTGGTCTGGACCTCTTAGCTATATTACAGATGCCCATATTCGGCAGCCTACTTAACATCTCCCCTTGGATCCAAGGGAATCAGTAGACATCTCAAATTTGTGCAAAATCAAACACTAACCCTAGACCCAAACAGCTGTTGCAAAGTCTTCCTCATCTCAGTAAATGGAATATTCACCCTATTATTCAGCCCAGAAACCTTTGTCGTCTTTGACTCTTTTTCTCCCACCCCACATCTAATTTGCCGAGAAAATACTTTTGGCTCTACTTTTTAAAATGTCTAGAATCTCTACTTCTCAGACTTTATTACTACTACACTGGTTCAGATCCCTATTGTGTCTCATCAAGAATTTGCAGGTTTAATAACTGGTCACCTTACTTGCTCTCTAAACATATATACAGCCAGGGCAATCTTATTAAGACATAAATCAGATCATAACACTCCTCCTCCATGGCTGTTCCAGTGGCTTCCCACCTCTGAGCTGTAGACAGTCTTAAATAGTCTATGGTAAGGCCTTCCTGATCTGGCTTCTCTTGTTTTTCTGACTTCGTGACCTATACCCCTTTCTTTCTCATTCTGTCCTCTGCTCCTTGCTTGGTCTTTAAGACACACTTGAATGTCAGGGTATTTACCCATGCTGTTCCTCTGCTCAGAATGCTCTTACCCCCTATCTGTGTGACTTACTCCCTTACCTCATTTTGTATCTTTGCTTACTTCTATCCTCTTCATTAGGACCCTTCCTGGCCATACTATTTAAAATGTCAAGGACTCTCTTTTCCCTGTATTATTCTCCTCTAAAGCACTGAACACACCATCTGACGTAACATGTCTTATCTTATTTATCTTCCCCCCATACCCTATGCTAGAATGTGAACTGCATGAAGGCAGCCCTTCTTGAATGTTTAATTCCTGTCTAAATTCTGAGCACCTAGAACAATGTATGGTACATAATAGATGCTCAAGAATGCATGTATATCTCAACCCTGGTAGATATGTCGCTGGAGCAAAAGCCAAACTTGGTAGTGACTTGGAATCATGGTTCTAGTAACTTGGTGATTTTGGTCCTTTATATATTCCCTAGTTTTTTGTTTGTTTGTTTTGTTTTTGTTTTTGTTTTTTTAGTATTAACCATAAAGAATTCTTTCTTAGGGTGCCTAGATGGTTCAGTCAGTTAAGCATTTGCCTTTGGCCCAGGTCATGATCCCAGGGTCCTGGGACTGAGCTCTGAGTTGGGCTCCCTCTCATCAGGGAGCCTGATTCTCTACCCCCTCCCCACTTATGCTGTCACTCTCACTTTCTCTCAGCTGTCTTCGGCTCGGGTCATGATCCCAGCGTCCTGGGATCGAGTCCCACATCGGGCTCCTTGCTCGGCGGGGAGCCTGCTTCTCCCTCTGCCTCTGCCTGCCATTCTGTCTGCCTGTGCTTGCCCTCTCTCTCTCTCTGATAAATAAATAAAAAAATTCTTAAAAATAAATAAGTAAATAAATAAATAAAATCTTAAAATTTTTTTTCTTACTAGAAACCAAATATTTAACTGGCTAGATAGAAGGGAAAACACATACTAACTTGAAAGTAGCTTCAAAAGTAAACAACAAGATTAATTACTAGCAGTCAAATATGAATATAGTAGCCAGACCTTACATTTGCATAAATATAACTCAGATTCATAAACCTTGCCCACCTGTTCTGGTTCAGCTGACCTTCAGGCTGTCCACAATGACTCACCTTAATGTGCTTATTCACGGAGGAGGTGTACATAGTCGTTCCCACTGCTAATGCTATAGGAATAAATAGAAGGGAGAAGCGATTGAGAGGTAGGTTTCCCCAAGGGTAATTACACTGTGTCATGCAAGAGATTCTGAGGCATTGTAAGAGCAGTTAGTAGTACGAGTTTCTAAACTGATCATGTTTCTAAATATCTGGGTATAAAATGGGAACTTTATAAAGGCGCTTACTAAAAGCTGTTTAAGGAAGAAGACTACAGGAACTCAGTGACTGTGTGTCAAGAGCTTTGCTGGGTACTTATACAGTCCTGTAAGGTTAGAGGTATGAAAGCCAATTAACAATCTCCTTCCCCCCTACCTATTTCATTTTGGAGGAAAGCTATAGTTTCTCTTTTTTCTATAATCTTGAGTCCCCTTCGATAATTATGCGAGGAAGATGACAAATTAGAGGTAGCTCTTTTCCCAAATGTCACATGTAGACAAAGATAAGGAAGAAGTCATACTTCAGAAGCTTCATTTTCTGAATTTAAGTTGCAGATCTAGATGTTTCCATTTAAGACTGTTCTCCTCTTCCCAGCCTGCTGGTTTGAGTCACACAGGCTTACATCACCTATATGGTCTTTGGGGTGGCCTCTAACAGAAAACTTAACCCTCTCCTAGGGGATCACAACAATCAGGTGTTTCTCTGGATCAGAAAATGTCTTCCCTCCAGCTGGAAAGAACGTGCTCTCTGACTGCACAGTCCAGGTGCCAGCCAAGCAAGTATTTGATATCTACATGGATGAGCCTGAGCAGGGGGACAGAGACGACGGCACAGGGAAAGATGGGATGGCATTTGAGAATATGTATGAGGTAGACACCAGCGCACTCAAGTCAGACCTTCACTTCCTGCTGGATTTTAACACAGGTAATCTGACTCACCTCAGGCCGACAGGACCCTATATCCATAATTGCCTGCTGTATTCAGTAGCATGTAACTAGCAGGAGAAATCCATGAAGTAAAGTCTTACTTTCACAACTGCCTGTGGAGGGCTAGTGGATGGAATGAATTTTTAAATTGGATGTCTTACCTGGTCATGTTGAACCCCCGCAGTTTCTCCAATGGTGGTAGACTCATATCTCCATTCCCAGTCTGAAGATGCTTCAGATTTTGGTACAGATGTGATAAACGTGACTGAATATGCTGAAGAAATTCATCAGTATCTTAGAGAAGCTGAAGTGAGTTTTCCCAAATTCTGTTTCAACTTCCAGCATTCAAAACAATAATAAGAAAGTTATAAACTCTTGGCCAAAACCACTAGTGAATAGCATTCTTATGACATCTAAACATAGGACTGTCTATGAAAGGTAATAGTTATGGGGCACCTGGGTGGCTCAGTTGGTTGGGCATCCAACTCTTGATTTCACCTTACTTTAAAATCTCAGGGTCCTGGGATTGAGCCCCGCTCAATCTTGCTCAATCCTTACTCAGTGGGGAGTCTGCTGGGGATTCTCTCTCCCAAATAAATAAATCTTAAAAAAAAAACCCTGGGGTGCCTGGGTGGCTCAGTTGTTAAGCAGCTGCTTCCGGCCCAGGTCATGATCCCCGGGTTCTGGGATCGAGCCCTGTGTCAGGCTCCCTGCTTGACGGGAAGCCTGCTTCTCCCTCTGCCACTCCCCCTGCTTATGTGCTCTGTCTCTCTCTTGCTATCTCTCTCTTTGTCAAATAAATAAATAAAATATTTTAAATAATAATAATAATAATAATAGTTGTGAGGCAAGTAGCAATTACTTGCACTATTTCTCCATGAGGCTTTATACATTAGGTATTTCACTCTTAGGAATAACCCATATTGCTATCCCCCTGCTTTAAGTTAATTATTTGTTACCTAATTGTATTACAGAACCAGAATTTCATACTTTATTCCACATAGTAAAGATGTACTTGGCTCTTGATCAGTTTCTTCCTAACCTTTGCTCACAAGATCCTTTTTTAAATAGCAACTGTACCATGGAGTGATCTTTCTGACATAGCAAGTATTTAAGTATCAGAACTCTTTTCCCAAACAGATAAGACACAGGCCCAAAGCACACTACATGAGGAAGCAACCAGACATCACAGAAAGCATGCGAATGATTTTGGTGGACTGGCTCGTTGAGGTCGGTGAAGAGTATAAGCTTCGAGCAGAGACTCTCTACCTGGCTGTCAACTTCCTGGACAGGTTTCTTTCATGCATGTCTGTTCTGAGAGGGAAATTGCAGCTTGTAGGAACAGCAGCCATTCTTCTGGCTTCGTAAGTGTTCTTTCAGCTTAAATAATGTCAAACTGCAACCTGTCAAAACACTTGATTTTCTTTCCATTTATTGAAGAAATAAATGGGAGCAGTGCTCCCATTATCGAGCAGTGCTCGATAATTAAAGCTTATTCATGCCTCCCTTGATAAAATATCATCATTTTTGCAGCATTTATTGAGAAACTGAATCTTAACACATGTTCACTCTTTAATTCAGATGTTTAACATTTATAGCAGCAAGTTCAGTATCATGACGGAGGCAGCCATCAGCTCTAATTCAAGACCCAATTTAACTATTTTGCAGTGCGGTCTTTTGACTACATTCTAATACAAAAATATTTTAGTTATATAAAAGATTTTGGTTATACAAAAGCCAACTTTGTGATCTTGCAAATGACCGGTAAGAACACAATTTATTTGGTTACAGTGAACAAACTATCATTTTGTACAAAAAAGAGCTGGCTTAGGCCTGAACTGCCTTAAATTCAGTGACCTGTTGGTGGATGGCAGTTTCTTTGATTCTTCTAGTCTCAGACATTCTAGTCATTAATGTCTAGAAACTTGCCAACTACAGATAACAGAAACAAAAGCAAGAGCAAAAAAGTTGATAACAATGGAATTATATCATTATCTTACTCTTGGATCCCTAGCATCATTTGCTTATTCAGTAGAGATTTCTGAACATCTTTTTATTTTTATTATTTATTTCTTCTGAACATGATCTTTCTTAAGATCTAAGATCTAAGGCGTTGTTGTTCTGTGATAGTGTTTAATATAACATTGTTTTCCACAAGATGAGTGGGGCTCATAGAATTAAGATGAGTTTATCTGTGTGTGTCATTCAGAATCTTTCACCATATCAGAGGTCAAACCCCAAAATTCTCAGGTGGAAATTGTTTCTGTTACTCCTGGTAGCAGTAAGTACAACATAGCCTTGTAATACTCATGTTCTTGTTCTGGCATCACTAGGTATGAGATCTCTAATATTTTCAATCCAGTACCATTTAATGATATTTAAGTGGATATGTGGGTATGAAGTAAACAAGTCTGCAAGGGCCATGCAAAAGGCTGGTTGTGATAACATAGGAAGGAACCCTATAGGTTCCAAGCTTTACTTTCAAAAACTCTTTACCCTTCATAGGAAATATGAAGAAATATATCCACCTGAAGTAGACGAATTTGTCTACATAACTGATGATACTTATACCAAACGCCAACTGCTAAGAATGGAACACTTGCTCCTCAAGGTCCTGGCTTTTGATCTCACAGTGCCAACCACCAACCAGTTTCTCCTTCAGTACTTAAGGAGACAAGGAGTGTGCGTCAGAACGGAGAATCTGGCCAAGGTAAGCCACGTGACTTCTGGGAACTTGGGAGCCAGGGAGATATAAAGTAGCCTTTTCTTTTTCTTTTTTTTTTTTCCAATTTATTTATTTTCAGAAAAACAGTATTCATTATTTTTTCACCACACCCAGTGCTCCATGCAAGCTGTGCCCTCTATAATACCCACCACCTGGTACCCCCAACCTCCCACCCCCCCCGCCACTTCAAACCCCTCAGATTGTTTTTCAGAGTCCATAGTCTCTCATGGTTCACCTCCACTTCCAATTTACCCAAAAGCACATACCCTCCCCAATGTCCATAACCCTACCCCCCTTCTCCCAACCCCCCTCCCCCCAGCAACCCACAGTTTGTTTCGTGAGATAAAGTAGCCTTTTCTGATCATCCTTCAGTTCTTCCTTCCTTTTCAATGCTTTGTCTTCGGTCCAGAGGAGCTTTTTAGCAATGGAAGAGAGCTAACTCTAGGATCGTGATTTCTGGTTACAAGACAATACTGTTGATCCTGTTTGACAGACACAGGTTGTCTGATCACCCAACTCTTAAAGGAAATTTAAGTTTGGAAATGGTTCCCTTGTCAAATATAGACCACGTGCAGGCAACTCCTCTTCTTAGTTTACAGAATGGGAAAAAAGTAAATGCAGTTTGATTTGGCACCAGTCTTCTAACATATGAAGTAGTAAAGCCTTATTTGGTTATCTGGGGTTACAGGACTTTAGTGGAAGGCACTGAAGTACTGGTTCAGAACACTTGGTGACCAGCCACTGTGATCTAGTATATCTGGTATGTTTATGCTACTCAAAGAGTAATAAGGATGTATGTAGACATTTCCCAGTGTGTTTCTTCTAATCTCACAGGTACTCTAGCCTCTGAACCACATGCATTTGCTGGTATTATAATTAATAACTTCAGCATGGTCATAGTTTTGCCATTGGCCAAAGACTCTAATCCCACTCCAGTGGCAGAACAATGCTTCTTTACGTGACTAGCATGCATCAGTACTACTAATATAAGACAAGAAAAGTAACCTAATACTGTGCAGGTGGGCCAAATCCTTGTATACTGACATTTACTACAGCATAAATGTTATTCCGGTTATGGACAGGCATAGCAATTATTAACCCAGTGAATAATTTTGAGCATCTGTTTCTGTCTGCTCGTCACTGGATACAGGATAAACAAAGATAAGACAGTTTTTTCCCTTGATGTTTTTAGATTGACCTGTAACCTTAGTCAAATTTCTAATTCCCCTGGAATTTTCTCTCTTGTGCTTAGTATGTAGCAGAACTGAGTCTACTTGAAGCTGACCCATTCTTGAAATATCTTCCTTCATTGATAGCAGCAGCAGCTTATTGCCTGGCAAACTATACCGTGAACAGGCACTTCTGGGTAAGATTCTAACTACTTTCTAGATGAAATTTAAGGCCTATCTAGGATTCTATTCAGTAACTCTCAGGGCTCAGAATGGACTGGCCTTTTAAGAGGGAAAGTTAGTTTGATAAGGAACCGATTGTCTTGCCAACAGATGGCAACATGCCATGGAGCCTTGCAGGTCAGCATTTATGGCTTTGACTCAATGGCCTTGAGTAGAGATTGCAGGAAGTCAAGGAGATGGTGTGGCATGCTTATTCAGAAGAAGCAGGCCTGGAAACCTCAATGCCCACTTCACACGAGAATGCCTTTGTGGTGCAAGCATTGAGCACTTCAACCAAACATTGTTGACTTTTGTCCTCTGTGTGTTAAACAACCTGGATCCAATAGGATGGTCAGAAGGTTGCATCAAGTTTTCGGGGAAACAGGGCAGGTAGTGCTGCCTCTTAGTCCAAGAAGACACAAGACTGGAAATGGGCCCCTCGATTTGGTTCTGAAGGCTCACTTTTGTGCTAAAAGAAGTGAGGTATCTACTTTTATTTTCTAGAATACTTATTTACTATTCTGCATTCACTAAGAATCTTTCATATATAAGATGTAAATAGAGGCTCTTTAGGGACCAGTAGAAATCCTGCCCATGAGAGAATCAGTATAAATAACCTGGCCCCAAACTGAGCATTATAAACACACAATATGAGAGATGCCTGGGTGGCTCAATTGATTGGGCTGCTGCCTTCAGCTTGGGTCATGATCCTGGGGTCCTGGGATCAAGTCCCGCCTCGGGCTTCTTGCTCAGCGAGGAGCCTGCTTCTCTCTCTGCCTCTGCCTGCCGTTCTGCCTGCTTGTGGGTGCTCGTTCTCTCTCTCTGACAAATAAATAAATAAATAAAATCTTTTTAAAAAATTACATAATATGAGCAAATGAAGAACTCTGGCTCTTCTTCCTAATATTTCACTTCTAAAGTCACTGACAGAGGATTACAGTTTCTTTTGAGATGACTGTGGATACTTCCTAAGTAATTAAATTTCCTTTATTTCACAGGTTTTTTTTTTTAATCTCACAGTTTTAATCTTCAGCTTTCTGATATAAAGTTATATGACACAGTTTTTTTCTTTTGTCTTGATTAGCCAGAAACCCTTGCTGCCTTTACAGGCTATTCATTAAATGAAATTGTGCCTTGCCTGAGTGAACTACACAAAGCGTGCCTTGATATACCTCATCGACCTCAGCAAGCAATTAGGGAGAAGTATAAGGCTTCAAAGTAAGTTTCTGAAATTTTCTTCTCTAGGCTTACTAATTTAAAGCTTTAATAGGTTATAGTCATGTCAGAACGAAAATAGAACAAATCAGAAATCTTGTGCTAGTCTTGCATGTTAAATCAGGAAAATCAGTATAGAAAGGTCTAGATTTATAATTTGTCAGCCTGGAGTACATACAGTCAGAAAGCTTTCTCTCTTTCTACTGAAACTCCTGGAAAGTTCCATGGCCTGAGATTTTATAAAACTGAAGTCCTTTGGGTCTCATTTCAGGTACATGCACGTGTCTCTGATGGAACCACCTGCGATTCTCCCTCTGCAATAAGTTTCCTTCGGAAGCACTTTCAGAACTTCACCTCCAGATCAACCGAATTCGTCTTAACTTTTATAGGTTTCTGCAGGTTGGGTCAACTAGTGTTGCTCCAAGATAGATGCCATATTTTTAAAAATGTAAATGTAGTTAGGTCCTCTTAGATGTTAGTAGCTTGTAATATCATCTAACATTTTTTAAACAATAAACAAACAAATTGCCTTGTGACCATGTGTTACACTCATTTACTAATTAGGATGGCCCATATGCTCGCCTGGAATTTTAGTGGGGAGCATTCTAAATGTCATCTCTATTTCAAGAATTCTCCTACGCTGGTTTCATAAATCTGACATGCTACTAGGATTAAGTGTTTTGAGGAATTCAGAGATTTTTCATGTTTTGTGAGTGGCCCGCCTGAGACTTTTTCCTTCCTATCACTTTACTCTTCACACAGCTCACCATAAATTGGCCAAGGAAGGAACTCCAAGCTTAGACTCACTGTTGCAGGATATAAACAGGCCCTCTCTATTCTAGCTTTCCTTGAGGACCCTGCAGAGTAAAGACAGTGAACTGAGACTAAATGCAGTCACGTACCTCTGAGGGGTGGCTTACATCTAATCCTAATCCAGGGATGCAACACTCATTTTATAGATACCCTTATGTCAGTTTTGTTTCGTCACCCATCAAGCATATATTTCAGCTGTAGAAGATGCTCCAAGAGGTAGAAAAAGCAAATTTCAACACAGGATGGGACTTCAGAGGAATGAAGCTAACCCCTTACATTTGACCCTTGGGATCTATCCATACTAAGCTCTGCTCTAGCTTAACTCATTCATGATCCTACAGTTCACTGTACGTTCATATATGGCCCCTTGCAACAGCACTTACACAGTATGCAAGATGAGGAGAACTGAAAAAACAACCAAGCAACCAAACACGTGTTTTAAGTTTCTTTAAAGATTAAGAGGAAAATCCAGAGTACGCTTGACCTGATACAGGGTGGTGCTTATTGGAGACTGAATGGAAATTTTGTAAATCTCAAACCAGTAGGTCCTGGAGGCTTTCTGTGCTGTGTTGATGAGCTTTCTGAGCCGTGTGTCCTGTCTCCAGGCCTGCCCTGGGCTCAGCCCAGAAGGTTCCTAGAGGCAAGAACAATAGGAAGCATGTTTTCTAGATCCCTGTACATAGAAAAGATTAGACTCAGATAGGTTTTGGTAAAATGGTAGTAGGTGAAATTAACTCCAAATTTTATATTTGTTTCAAGCCGTAATGAAATTATTAATACAGGGGTGCCTGGGTGGCTCAGTGGGTTAAGCCTCTGCCTTCGGCTCAGGTCATGATCTCAGTATCCTGGGATCGAGCCCCGCTTCGGGCTCTCTGCTCAGTGGGGAGCCTGCTTCCCTCTTTCTCTGCCTGCCTCTCTGCCTACTTGTGATCTCTCTGTCAAATAAATAAATAAAATCTTTAAAAAAAGAGAAATTATTAATATAAAAATACAGCCGTATTTTACGTATTTTGCGAAGAGGTTTTTGTTGTTGTTGTTGTGGTTGTGGTTGTTTTTAAGTATCCACAAACTCTTAGAAGATTTTAGCATTACCTTTTTTTTTCCCTCTGTGGATAAACATTCTCAAGGTGCCTCCATTTCTGTTCCACTGAAGAGATCAACATTTTCTTAAGTATTCTGTGATTTATTTTGCATAAGTTTCGCAAAGGGGATACTTGTCACTACTGAATTCTCTGTATTTATATAATCAGCAATTTTTTAAAAAAGATTTTATTTATTTGACAGAAAAAGATCACAAGTAGGCAGAGAGGCAGGCAGAGAGAGAGGAGGAAGCAGGTTCCCTGCCAAGCAGAGAGCCTGATGCAGGACTTGATCCCCGGACCCTGAGATCATGACCTGAGCCGAAGGCAGAGGCTTAACCCACTGAGCCACCCAGGTGCCCCATAATCAGCAATTTGTAATCTCCCGTTCTTCCTTAGGACTGGGTGTATTTCTGTTCCTTGCACGTATACGCTTAGCTCTGCAGGTATTCTTTTGCACTTGGCAGCATAACAGACATGCTGTGTGTTTGCCACAAAATTGCGCCCTCCTCAGGAGGCAGTGGGAGAAGGCAATTCTGGCTAAGATTTTCCTGTAGCTGTGTTTGTCCCTTTTGGGCCTTAAAGATTTGAGGAACCTGGCCGGGGAAGCTCCCTCTCATTCTCCACCAGTTGACGTGGGCCAACCGCCTCCCTGGGAAACATGCTTGTCTCAAACTGCAGGTTGGATCCTGACAAAATAACATTTTCTTTCACTAGCAATAATCTTGTTTTGGAATGTTTTGCTTCAGCTAGAAGGGACCTGAGAAATAGTCCTTTGTTATGAATTATTTTGCTGCTAACCTGGTTCCAAAATATAGCCTTGATTTTAGGTCACAAAACCATGCTACAGGACATAGAAGTCTGAACCTATAATTTTTTTTTTTTTTAAGATTTTATTTATTTATTTATTTATTTATTTATTTGACAGAGAGTGAGAGATCACAAGTAGGCAGAGAGGCAGGCAGAGAGAGAGAGAGGAGGAAGCAGGCTCCCTGCTGAGCAGAGAGCCTGATGTGGGACTCGATCCCAGGACCCTGAGATCATGACCTGAGCCGAAGGCAGCGGCTTAAACCACTGAGCCACCCAGGCGCCCCTGAACCTATAATTTTTATGTTCTTTGCTGCCAGCGATTTGCACGTACTTATTCCCAACCCCCAACACACCCACCCACCCATTGCAAGGACTGGTCCTCAGCTTTGACTTGCTTGTCTTTGTGTCCCTGAAACACTTTATTTAGAACTAGAATATAACCGTTGCCTGTGGACCTCCCAGCCAGCTTGAGACAGAATAGCAGCCTTCATTCAGTGTGTTCCTCCTTTCATCCCGTTCTTTTTCTTCCCTGAATCTGATGTTGAATCACACATGGATTCTATACTTCATATAGAATCACACATGGTTTCTATACTTCATAAGATGTATCCATAAACATTAATGCTTGCTTTAAAAACTTAATGGTTGTTGACTATCTTGCATATCTGTTGGTGCTATGTATTTTAGGCAGCACTGAATTTTGAGATGATCTGTGTTGAGTAAGTAGAATATTAAATATAATATTGTAGAATATTAAATGAATATACCACGATTTATCTGTTCTGTTGATTTTCTCACATCTTTCTCCCTGCCCCTCCCCACACACTACTTGCCAGCCAGTGTCGGAAGTTGGTTGAGACGTCGTCGCAGTGGATGTGGGAGTGCCGCACCTGTCTGCCCCTATAGTCTCTTTGGCCTGTGACTTTGGGCAGATTCAGCCCTTCCCAAGGAACTCCTACCTGGCCACAGATTGAGGGGCCTTTGATAAATTGGCCCATGAGAAAAGACTATGGGATCAGTATTTGCCCATCCATTATCAGGAGCCCAAGTTGTTTCTGTTGTCCCAATAAGCTTTCACCACCAGAGAATTAAAACACCTAGATCTGATTTACCACTAAAACCTTGAAATTGAAGCCCACACTGTTTGGCTAAGAGTGTCCTTGATGAGGCTCCCAACAGGCTTTCTGTTTCATCTATTCTGTGGGGCTCATGTTTATGATCCCACTTAGCCTCCTGCCTGCTGAGGAAGGCCCAGTATGGAAAACCCAAAGTCCTCTGTTGCAAGTTTTTACTTCATGGAGGATGTTGCCTTAGAAATCATAACTTTGATTAGTGATTATTGGACTTGATGGTATTCTTAAACAACTGATCTTAGTTTATAAGCCTACAGTGGAAGAGGAGGTACAAGTGAAAAAGCACGAGGGAAAGAGGCAATGGGAAGAAGATCATACGTGACATACCTAAATTTGAAAAAGTCAAACCAGGATCTGTGGATGGAGTCTGTGATGAGGAGGAGGCTTACTGGGGCAAGCTGTTGGCTGACTGAGCCTCTGGTCCCATTCACCTTGGGACCCAGGCCCACCTTCACCCAGGCTACACATTTGCTTCTCCTTAGTTGTCTCCTTTCCTTCACTCTGACTAGATTTCCTGATTATAGCAGTCAAGATATTATTTTCATCAAGTTATTTGCTACTCTTAAGCTTGATCAACTAGGTAACTGGCATGGCTATTCACACCCTACCATGAACATAGTGGAATGTTGGCTGGTCACTATGTAGTTTTAGTATCTAACAAATAGATACTCTCAACTGTGTCATAATCATAGTAACTCTTTATCCTAAATGTCCTCCCACCTTCCCCATGGTTGGTCATCACATTGGCTGCTCCATCCTTGCATCATCAAGAGTTACCTGTGGAAACATCCTCCATGTAACACTCATGCTGGTCTTCCATCTTTATGCCCAGCACATGTGCTATCACATCCAGTGAAAACCAACTCTTCCCCCTTGGCTGGTAGGCAAAGGGGAAAAGAGAGTATCAGAGCCACAATCCCAGCAGGGAATCTGCTGTTGGGCTGCAGTTGTTATGTATCTGCCCATGCCCCTGTCCCAGATGGCATTCCTCTTAACTGCATGCATGGTGCACATAGCACACAAAACTGAGAAGAGCGCTGAGCTCATTCTTTACCAAGCCCAGACTCAGCTCATGGAGGTGGTGGGACAGGACATGTTTGTCATCACGTTCAGATCCCACAGTGGAAGCCTGGTTTCTGGAACTACTAGCTGTAGGAGCTGTGCTATTTTCTGGACTCCCTTGTTTCTCCAGGCAGCTGATGCTGGAGTTACAGACTCAAGAATAAAAGGAAAGTGCTATCAGGGTGCCTGCTCTGCTGCCCCAGACCCACACTGAACTGGAGATAGGCAGTCAGAAAAATGTCAGAATCAGGTGCTGGAGGGAGGGAATGGAGCTGGCTTGGGCTCAACTGACTAAGCTCAACCTACTGGGAAGGGTTTTCTCTCCTCAGTTTAATCAGTGATGAGCTTGAACTACATTCAGATTATTAATTTGTAGAGTTGAGTGTGTCAATCTTCAGGGAACTCGTTTCAAAGGCGTATCATCTCAAATGTCCTTTCTAATATCCTGGTGACTAACAGCATCTCGTTCTTTTTTGGGGATTGCAACTTAGAGGCAGATACATGGGGTAGAAGGCCAGCACTGCCTTTCTCTTTTCATCCAGAAATTCATCCTTAACAAAGACCCTTAGGAGATCAGAGCTCTAATTCCAACTTGGCTATTAACTGAGTGACATTGGTGGTACTGGGTAAGTTGATTGCTTTAACCACCCCCAAATCTGTGTGGCTCTTCACATTAAAGGTTTATCTCTTGTGTCACTCTCCGGTATGTATTAGGAAAAAGAGGGCTTTTGTTTTCACATGACCATCCTTCTCTAGGCACTCCCCACTGGATTCTCGTTTTCAGCAGGTGAGGGAAGAGAAGAAACATGGAAAAAACACCCCCCATTCTTACTGCAAGGTCTCGGGGAATATAATTGAGCTGTAAGCTCTGGAATAAGAAGGGCATTTGGTGTGGATAAGTAATCAGTCCTTGCCAGAGGGCATCTCACTTAGTGCCCCGACTTTAATCCCATCATGAAAGATGAGTTTGATTGGATCGGTCTTTATCAATTTTGAGTTGCTTATCCATTTTCACTATTTCTCTTATATCTAAATATTGCCTTTAAAACAACTGACCCTTTAAACAAACTGTTTCTGAACAATAAATGTTCCTTAAATAATGGATGTGATATGCTAGTTAAAAATTTTCTAATACACATTCCAATATATAACTACTGAATGTGAATCACTAAAAATTCTGTATGATATGTCACCCCTTGGGAAACACCAGATTCAATTATCTGAGATTTTGTCCAGTTCTGTGGAAAATTTGTAATGCTTCAAAAAGTAAATGGCAAATGTCTTAAACTTGGACAAGAAATTTGAAGGATTGTTTGTGAACTACATTGAGAATGGCACTATCTTAGGATGATTAAGGGCCACAGAGAGGGGTGATATGGATTCAGGCCTTTAAAATAATGGGATAGCATCTCATCGCAGTCTTACTTCTTTGCCCTTTCCCTTCTCCTCAAGCACTAACAGCAAAAGCCAGGGAAGACAGAAGACTGACATATCTGTTTAGAATGGATACTTCGATGTGGCAGTTTTGACATTTAGGGGAAGAAAATGGCTGGGAAAGGTGCCTAAAGTTGAGATGATACATCAGAGTAGAATTTATCACAGAAACCAAATATAATAGGGGTTATTTTCCTGATGCCTGCATCTGTCTCTGTCCTTATCCTCCTGCTGTCACTGCCTTAGCTGAGATCCCATCATTTCTCAAATGCAACAATCACTGTGCAACCTCCCAATGGCTTGTCAGTTTCCTTTTCCATTTTCAGAGTCTTCTGAAGTGACACTGATGATATCTTTTTCTTGCATCTAATTCTTCAATGTCTTATCACCAGTGGGATAAAATAGGGGGCATGCAGCCCTTCACTAGCCAGACCCTGCCCACCCTTAACTAATGGCTTCTGCTTTAGTTTCTTGTGGTTCCCTGAATAGTCCATGCTCCTTCCCCTATTCTCTCCCACAGACTACTCTCTTTTTGAAAAATATTTCCTACTTCCCCAAACCTTTTGGCTACCTCTGAGGTGATTCTTTGTAACAAGACTTGGGCTTCACCTCCCCATACCAAGGGCCTCAGGGTCTCTCACTATAGCTGGCTGTTACTTGTCTGGTCACCCTTGTCTGGCTCCCTCCTAGAGTACACATTTCATCCCTGTACCCTAAGCACTGGGCTTCATGCTAGAGATTCAATAACATTTTACTGACTGAATGAATGAATGCATTATACTTTTTTATAGACAATTGCTATCCCTCAATTTAATCCATTATAAAGTGATATTGCAGAAAAGTATAAAGCTTTTCAAAGTACATCTGGATAAAATAAAGTTAAAAGAAGTCACAAGGCACCTGTGGCTCAGTCAATGACGTGTCTGACTCTTGATTTCAGCTCAGGTCATGATCTTAGGGTTGTGAGATCAAGCCCCTTTTCAGGCACCAAGATGGGTGTGGAACCTGGTTAAGATTCTCTCTCTTACTCTCTCTCTGCATGCCCTGCCCCTCACCTGTGCATGTATGTGCACTCTCTCTCTGACTAAAAGAAAGAAAAAAGGAGAAGTCATGATTGAAGGTAATAGTAGAAGGTATCAATGTACTATTGTACAAAATTCATTCCTTTCATAATTCTTACATTTATTGTACCATTAGAAACTAGAAAATAAAAGGAAAACTTTCATTAGGGTCTTGAAACAAAAGGCATTTCTTAGATGAGAATTGGGAATACAGTGGCTTTTTGAGAAGCAGATCTAAGACTTTGCTGTCTTTTTGGCCTTTACATATTTCTCCATCTGCCTTAAAGAGAAGATTTTTGCCTTCAAAAGAGGTCTTCCTGAGCTGCCATTTAATGAGCAACAACAGCTTTATTTTGCATGTGCTCTGATCTACCATAAATCCTACTAGCTTTTGAAATGCATAAAGAAAAGCTCTTTTAATAAAATGCTTTATTCTTTGATCCCTTAAAAAAAAAAAAAAAGAAAAGAAAAGCTTTAGCTCTGTGGCAGAATGGTAGGGGGACACCTTCATCAAGGCTCACCAGAAACAGAATGACTAATGCAGGGTTATTTGTGCTTATGGAAAAGTTAAGTAGCAAAGGCTAAAGCAACCAGAATGAGCTCAGTCTAGGGAGCAAGGATGGTGAGGATATGATTCGGTGGATAGGGGATAGTGGGTGGGCAGGAAATAGGTACAGAGAAAGGGGCTTTTGAACTTTAAGGAAGACTCTTCTAGGGTTCATTCATCATGGAAGATACTCCTTCTCTAAATTCTGGGAGATAGAGACAGACCTTCTTGCCATAACAGCATAGAGCTAAGCTCTTTAGGTTTTTGAAAGAAGATTTGTAGAATTTACATCCTCCTATGACTCCTGTATTATATGGATTGTTTTGTTAGTCAGCTTAGGCTAAGCTATGCTGAGATAACAAGTAAGGCCCAAATTCCAGTGGCTTTAAAAGAAGTTGGCCAGTTTGCCTGTGTACTTGCTTTACACAGTGACACAGAGCCCCAAGTATAGTATCTTCCATCTTTCAGCTCTTCCAGCCTGGAGACCTTTGTTTTCAGATGCGTCAGTAGATAAGAGAACATGGAGAAAACACATACGAACTTAACTACCCTCAGAATGGAACTGCACATATTTCTGCTGACACAGGGGCTGGAAAAAGTAGCTTAACTTTTTGCCTCGGGGAAAGGAAATGGCAAGATGAACACATACCAAGGTCTGCAACAGTTAACATCTCTGTAGATTCTCTGTTGAATTTGAGAGTTGGGAATTAGAAACAGAAATAGCCTGGGCACTAAAACTGTGTTCTCAACTGCAATGAAAGCAAAAAGGTTGTACTTCAGGCATTGAAGTTTGAACAATTACAGTCAAGGATCATAGACAAAAACAACAAAAGAATCAGAACAACAATGGAATCATTACCCTGATGTAGTGTTGTCCAGGCTATGTTCTGGGGGACCTGAGTGCTCCTTGAGATGCTGATGAGTGCTCTTTTGTGGAGGCTGGCAGGGGAAGAAGGTGCATGTGAGTAGTGGTGAGGCATTTTGTAGTCAGGTGGTTAAATAATTTAAATGATTTCCCTATTACTGGAATTGGGCTTTAACTGGCTAATGAGCTGTGGTGGCCATGATATGTTCCTCTCAAAAGATGATGTGAGGGATGCATTAACTGACCTCACACCCAGCTGTTGCATGTAGTGTGATCCCTTGCTGTGTTGCATGAAGGAGGCCTACTTCCCGTTTGCTGCTCCTGATGACTGGGCACAGCAGGGATACTAATGGAATACCATTCCAAAGAGGTGTGGGATTCTGACTGGGGACTTCAGCTCCAGGACTCCTAACAGTCTCCTGAATACTTTCTTACAACTGTAGCACAGTCTGAGTCTCTTAGTTTCCAATCCTCTGTTCTCCCTTCTTCCCTTCATGGGCCTGAATTGTGGTCTGAAGGCTCCCCCAGCCTCCCTCCAGTTCCATCCCTACTGTCTCCCAGGCAATTTCCCCAATAAATCTCTTGTACATCTACTGTCTCGGTGTCTGCTCTTCAGAGGCCCCAAACTGGCACAGAAGTCTTGTAAACCTGAAAAGGGAGGGGAGAGAGAGTGTTTCCCAAATGTGCTTGGTAAGAGAAAATGTTCTTTACACAAATCTGCCATGTAAACAAGGACACTAATATTTCAAGGAACATGGATTGGAAATGCTATCCTAGAGAAAAAAGATTCATTAATAATTAACTAAGCCAATCTACATTTTAATTTATATGTTCTTTATCATTTGATTTGTACATATATGTTTAAATTCTCTGTTGATTTGTGTAAATCTTTCAAAATTTTACCTAATTACTAAAGTTTTCTGGATTAAAACAATTCTTTAGATGTTACTAAGGACCCAGCACCATTCTAGTTATTTGCCCCAGTGCCCAGGGTGGGACCAACAAAGCAGCCTTCTACCTCCTGTCCCCGGGGGGTATTCTGCTGAATGCTGGTAAGGCAAATCACCAAGTTAATGACTACATATTAAATATTGATGTAAGAGGGATTTCTGGAATCCTTAAGAATGTCTAATAAGTTATTAGGCATTTAGAGATTTTATTATAATATCACATTCAGATGAAACTGAAGTTTTGGTTTCTAACATTTGACAGTTTGGGATGGTAAACATTTGTAACTCAAAGTCATGGGCTTTTTGAAAAGAATTGAGCCCCACAAGACAAGGAAACAAAAGCGAAAATAAACTTTTGGGACTTCATCAAGACCAAAAGCTTCTGCACAGCAAAGGAAACAGTCAACAAAACAAAGAGGTAACCCACAGAATGGGAGAAGATATTCACAAATGACACTACAGACAAAGGGCTGATATATAAGATCTACAAAGAACTCCTCAAACTCAAGGTCCAAAAACCAGATAATCACATCAAAAAATGGGCAGAAGACATGAACAGACACTTCTCCTAAGAAAACATACAAATGGCTAACAGAAAACATGAAAAAACATGTTCAACATCATCTGGCATCAGGGAGATTCAAATCAAAACATATTGAGATACCACCTTACACCAGTTAGAATGGCCAAAATTAACAAGACAGTAAACAGCAAGAGCTGGAGAGGATGTGGAGAAAGGGGAACCCGCTTACACTGTTGGTGGGAATACAAGTTGGTGCAGCCACTTTGGAGAACAATGTGGAGATTCCTTAAGAAATTAAAAATAGAGCTTCCCTATGACCCTGCAATTGCACTACTGGGTATTTACCCTAAAGATACAGATGTAGTGAAAAGAAGGGTCATCTGCACCCCAATGTTTATAGCAGCAATGGCCACCGTTGCCAAACTATGGAAAGAACCAAGATGCCCTTCAATGGACAAATGGATAAAGAAGATGTGGTCCATATATACAATGGAGTATTATGCCTCCATCTGAAAGGATGAATACTTAACTTTTATATCAACGTGGACAGGACTGAAAGAGATTATGCTGAATGAAATAAGTCAGAGAGAGTCAAGTATCATATGGTTTCATTTACTTGTGGAGCATAAGAAATAACACAGAGAACATTGGGATATGGAGCAGAGAAGTGATTTGGGGGAAATTGGAGGGGGAGACAAACTATGAGAGATTGTGGACTCTGAGAAACAAACTGAGGGTTTTGGAGGGGAGGGGGTTGGGGGTTTGGGAGAGCCTGATGGTGGGTATTAAGGAGGGAACATATTGCATGGAACACTGGGTGTGGTGCATAAACAATGAATTTTGGAACACTGATAAGAAATAAAGTAAAATAAAATAAAGAATTGAGCCCCCACAGCACATATTAATATCGCATCCTTCCGGTGTTATGTTTTGAAAATTATTCAAAGATTCTTACAATTATCTAAAAAGCAGCATCCTGAAGAATTATTTATACATGCATATTGATAGTAGCATTATTCATAGTAGCAAGAGGTGGAAGCAATCCAAGTGTCAATCAGTGGATAAATGGATGAATAAAATGTGGTACATCCAATGCAGCAGTATTCAGCCTTAAAAAGGAAGGAAGGAAATTCTAACACAGGCTACAACATGGATTAACTTTCAGAACATTATGCAAAAAGAAATTAGCTAGTCACAAGAAGACAAACACTACATGATTCCACTTTTATGAAGTATCTAGTCAAAATGATAGAAACAGAAAGGAGAATGCTGGTTGCTAGGGGTTGGGTGAAGGGAAAACAGGGAGTTGCTTAATGGATATAGTTTCAGCTTCGCAAGATGAAAAAGTTCTAAGAATTGGTTGCACACAACGATGTGAATATAGTTAACATTAATTGTACACTTTAAAATGGTTAAGATAGTAAATTTTACATGTGTATTTTCCTAAAATTAAAAATATTTCTGAGACTCAGTTTTACACTGATTCTTTCAAGCACTAATGAAAGATTAGTCCATCTTATAGCAAAATGCAAGGTCCTTAAGAGCAGAAATACTATTTCATCTATTTTACTTATCTTTGCATTCTCCTATAGCTTTGTTACTCAAAGTGTGCTCCATGGGTTACAACACCAGCATTGTCTGGGCGCTTGTTAGAGATGTGCAATCACCCCAGATTTACTGAGTCTACACATACTTTTAATAAGACACCTGGGTGATTAACATGCACTTTAAAGTTTGAGAAGCACTGTTCCACAGCACCTAACTCACAAATATCAGAGACTCATAAAGTCTGGCTGTTGTTCATGGATGAAAATCGTCAATCGATAGTTGCATTTAACTTCTTTGCTGTGAACTTTAGATTTCACCAATACACACCTGCTAGAAATAAACAGTGAGTCAAGATTCACATAAATTTAAAGTGGGGTTTTTAAACACCTTCTATTTGATTCTCCATCCTGCACTTGAAACAAATACTTAACTTGAAGACAGAGCCATCTCTGCCACCCTCCCATTTTCTTTGACCACGTAATGGTCAAATACCTCTATGTGGCAGTATGACTCTGAGAAATGTGCAGAAAAGTCAGCATTGAGACTTCAGTGACAATTTATCAGCTCTGCGGTATCTGTCCCACACCCATGTAGGGGGAAAAGACCATGGGTGAGACCTATCATTACAGCTGGGAGGCCCTCAGAACTTTTCAGTCCTCCTTCCCTTCCTCTCTTATTAAACTTCAGAGGCCTGGCTTGCCAGATCTGGCCATATCACAGTCCTGTATACCCAACCACTACCTCAACCTAGGATGCTCAACTAGAAAGGAACCAAGTTCACATCCAGGACTCCTAGCTCCTCCTTCTGGGACAGCATCTGGCTTGGGTCTGAGGGAGATGGTGGATGAATACGCCTCATATGGAATCCTCCAGCAAGACTTCTCCTTGAGCAGCACCCCCATGGTGCTTCCTGTGACTCATATGAGCTCCAGGTACCACAACACTGAGAGTAGAGAATCTAGGCAAGAATGGTTTGTATCCATGGATATGCATCCCATGGTTGGAGAAGACAACAATTAGTATATCCTCCGTGTGTTAAACATGCTATACTATCACACAGAGCTCTTATAGCTCTGGGCTGGGGAACATAGTCATTGAGTGTGCTGACAGGACAACAGTCCATGGTAATTCAATGCTGCAATGGCTGGAAAAAAAAATAGTGTCTTGTATGTTTATTGGACCTACACTTAGCAAAGAACTTTCAATTATATTATCTCATTTGGTCCTCAAAAGACTTTGCAACATCAAATAGGACAGGCACGATTAGCCTCATTTAATAGAAAACCAACCCAAGTCTTGGTAAGTTCAGAGTTTGCAGTGGTAGTTGACAGCAGTGGCTCAAATTCACTTACTTCACACACTCCTCAACCATGAGCAAGTAACTTAATGTCTCTGGGATGCAGTCTCCTCATTCGCAAATTAGAAGGAAAAGAATTGGGTCTTGCCTACAAGGTGCATGTGAAGACTATAGCATAGTGGCTGCCTGTATAAAATAAGAGGTGATACCTACTAGCTACTATGAGTACTGACAGATCACACGTCTAATGTGTGATCACATTAGACGTAGCACTAAAAACCACCTTCTTCAGGTTCTAACTAAGTTCAATGATCTTTTCATTATGCATTAGAGTAAGTGATTTTAGACACATTTCCAGCATCATCTCCTTCAGGAAGCATTTTCTGGTCCCAACCCATTCCTAGCCAAGTGCCCCAACACTTTTTCTAGCTGCATTCTGTACATTACTAGCGCTCCACACTGTACAAAATGCACTGATTCTGAACTCCCTCAGAGCTGGGATCATGCCTCCTTACTGGTCTTGGTATCACCAGAGCTAGATCATTGCCAACATGTGTAGTAAGCACAGTAAGTGTTTGTGAGCCTGAACTCCAGTAAGACTTACTGATAGGGATTTTGATAGGAAGTAGTCTTACTTAGATTCAGCCTTTGCAGCCGAGACCACACTGTATCCCCCTGCCTGTGTTTCTTTGCCCTTTTGTCTTTTTATCTCTTCCCCTAGAGGCCTATTTATTATCTATGTCTATAATTCTCCAATTCTCATGCAGAGTTTGAGTAAAATCACAGTTCAGCGCCAGCTGTGTAGATTTCTACAACCCAGTATGAAGCTCTTGCTTGCTGCTGAGAAAACACACAGATGCAATTTATAATCAGATTTCAGGGGAATGTGGCATGTTGTTAAGGTTTCATTTCTGGCCAAACAGGAGGGAGGAACTAAAAATGGGACTGCCAGAACAAGACGAAAATGTCAGGTGCTTAAAAGGAAGCGCGAATCTCAGACTTTAAACAACTAGATGATACCACAAAGGCCTTTTATTTATTTTTGCTTTGTCTGTCTAATTTGGGGGAAGAGAATTATGTTTGAGCAAATCAAATTCACTGAAGATTATACATATATGAATACACAGAGATATATACATATATATGGATATAGATGTACGTATGCCTTTGTTTTCTGGAATTAGAAATGTTCATACTATATAGCAAAGCCTCAGTATACAAGCCCATCATGTCATTTAATTGATGTTATTAATATAAAGAAATTATTCAAAATTCTTACTGTGATATAGTAAAGGTCATAATCACAACCCATTGTCAAGCATTAGCTACTGCTATTGTATGTAACACATGGCAAGATGTGACTGTTATGCATTTATGAAATGGGTCTCCATTCTAATAAATTAAGCAGTTTTTAGGAGGAATTTCATAAACCTAGGGGAGTATTTCAGGGCAACAATTCATTAGCCAAATACCAGCAACCTTTTTCTTCCATACTAGAAATCTTGTTGCTTTGGACAATATGTTGAAAAAAGAGCTTCTACTATTTTTGCAAGTCATCCATGGGAAGAAGAAAAAAAAACAAAAAACAGTGATTGCTCAATTTGAAACTTCCAAAAGGATGAAATATAATAGTTAGAGCTAATTTAATATATGAAATACAAATAAAGGCTTTCTGGATTGGTACAACTATTTTTAAGTTCTTCTATCCTTATGAGAATAACAATCTTGCTTAATTTAAAACATCACACCCCCTGCATTTCCTTAGTTTGAGAAAATATAAGCAGATTTGACTTCACATTATTTGGCAAGAGCATGGTTAGCTGATGAAAGGTGGGATGTGACATGTTAGTCAATGACAGCCCAAGATAACCATGAGATCATCAGAGTAGTTTTAAAATCAATTGGTACCAGAGTCCCATGGCGAAGTCAAGGGATAATTTTCCCAGACACCTCATGTTTCAAAAAATGTTATGCTATTAATTTTGATTATGGTTGTAATTTAAACTGGCTCTCTAATTTAAAAATGATTACATAAAAGCATTGATTTCGTGCCTGAGACACATTTCCCCAGCAAGCACATTCAGGGGAAACAAGCAGTTTTTAAATGCGCAGTGGACATTGTCTTCACTTTGGAAAATAACTAGGTAATACATTCTTCTCTTATGGATTCTAGCAATCCAAAGATTTAATGCATTTGTCTTCATATTAATATAATATCACCTAATTTCTGATACTGGATTAGCTGCAGTATAAGGGGAAAAAAAGAAGTTGTTTATTTTCTGTGAGTGACTCCAACAACCCTCAGGCTCAGAAAGAGAAATGCTGAAAACATTAACATCCGAGTTCTGCTATCTGGCCTTGAACATGCCCTTCTTTCACTGTGTGGTTAGAGAAATTTGCAATGAGAACAAGAACTGCTTGACATCCTCCTGGTGGTCTTTTGCCTAACATTTGCCCAGAGGCCAGGTTTCATTTGAGTGATAGCTCCTGAGGTCTCAGTTTACGTAACTTTCATTGAGGTAAGGGAAAATGGAGGAAGCACCCCAACAGGCTGGTTTAAGAGATGTCCGAGCTATTTTTTTTTTTAAGATTTTATTTATTTATTTGACAGACAGAGATCACAGGTAGACAGAGAGGCAGGCAGAGAGAGAGAGGGGGGGGGGGAAGCAGGCTCCCCCACTGAGCAGAGAGCCCGATGCAGGGCTCGATTCCAGGACCCTGAGATCATGACCTGAGCCAAAGGCAGAGGTTTAACCCACTGAGCCACTAGGCGCCCAGAGATGTCCAAGTTTTTAAGTTGCCTGGGAGATTATCAAAAGAGTTCCAAGTTTCAGGGGCCCTGGAAGGCAGGATTCCAGTCCAGTTTGGACAAAGGAGAACAAAGAATGAAAAAAACAAAGAATTCCAAATGATAATAATTGAAGCCACAACTCCACTGTGAATTCAAGAGTACAGTTGAGGAAATCTGTTGGAAGTATGCATTATAGGTTGTTGTTACGCTTAAAGACTCTCAGAGGAGTCCCAATCCAGTCTTCATTTTAGACTCATCCTGTCTCTAGACTCCCAACTTGTCACAGTAGTATACCAGTCTGATAATGGCTAGCGTTTACTGAATCAACCGGGATTTTCCCATTTCCTAGAAGAGGTAAGAATGTGAGGAGGTCAAAAAGGACCTTAGTCAGTGATATGCTTCTAAGTGTTTAACAACTGGCTCCATGAGTTAGGGTTGGGGGTGGGTGTGTATACCTATATTTACATACATACGTTTAATATAAACTATACGGGTGTAAAGGATATGTAGCACACACTTTATTAATAATAATAAAATACATAGTACTCTATGTTGTGAATCCCATACAGCTAATTGATTCTTACAGAATATTTTTGTTGATTTGTGCCAAACTGTTGTACCTATAGCCAATCTCTAGTTGTAACTGAGAACCAGATATGGTTCACATGAATGTTAGTGAATGTTTTCATTTAAGTCAGTGAGTAAGACTAAAACAAGAAAGGTGTATGTTGGAATTCACTTTTTTGTCAATGATTTGAGTACTGGAGGAATACTGGAAGAATAGTTCCTCGATTTTTTATTCATGATGTAATAACCAGACACAAGACACATTTAAAAAATTTAATCTGTATTATTTTTCTCTACCACTTTCTTACGTCTAAACCAGGGATTGGCCAATAATACTTTCTACTAAGGGCCAGATGGTAACATTTTAGATTTTATAGGCCATAAGGTCTCTATCTTAACTCTCTCTTATCTGTACATCCCTGCCATCACAGTACAAAAGCAGCCATAAGCTGTATGTAAGCAGACAAGCATGGCTGTATTCCAGTCAAACTTTATTTGTGGACACTAAACGCTGAATTCAATGTAATTTTTATATATCAGAAAACATTTTTCTTCTTTTGATTTTTTTAACAATGAAAAATATAAAAGCCATTTTTTAAAAGATTTTATTTTATTTATTTGACAGGCAGAGAGAGAGGAGGAAGCAGGCTTCCTGCTGAGCAGAGAGCCCGATGTGGGACTCGATCCCAGGACCCTGGGATCATGACCTGAGCCGAAGGCAGTGGCTTAACCCACTGAGCCACCCAGGTGCCCCAAAAAGCCATTTTTATCTCATAAGCCATTCAAGAATAGGCAGTGGGCTAGATTTGGTTTATAAGCTGTAGTTTGTCATTCCCGTAACCTTGTCTGCCCATAAAACAGTGAATTAAGCTCTGATTTGTAGCATTTGCCAATCCCGTGGTATAAAGATTACCACTGTGTTTGACTTCAAGCTACCAGTGTGACACCACTGAAGGCTGGGAAGAGATGAGGAGAACATTATATAGTATTTCTACCTCAGAGATACAATAGGTAAGAATGACCTCAAGAGCATAGATAATAGTAAAAGAATTAGAAATTCTGAGTTTGGAGTCTTTATTACCTTACTTTTATATTACTTCCCTTTTGTAAGATTATATAATTTCATTTTTAATGATGGTAACAACCAACTTGCAGAATTCTCAAAATCTTAACATTTGGCTTCTGAAAGTTGGTACAAGCTGGTTTCGCAAACCACTACATTCAGCATTTGTTCTAGGGCATACAGAAACTCTGGACTCTGAGATTCCCCTATCAACACTGATTATTCTACCACAGAAGCAGAATTCCCTTTTAGAACTGCCCACAAAGTAGAAAGAGTGCAAGGAAACCTAGGCCCTGAGTACATCTAAGAAGATTTTGCCGATTCTGCCTCCCATGTAGAAATGAAATGATGGAAACCTTCACTGCCACAGGTACAGTGGGTCTTGCCTTATCTCCCAAATGGAAGAATTGTCATCATAGTCATAATGGCTGGCATTTCTTCTTCTTTTTTTTTTTTAAAGATTTTATTTATTTATTTGACAGACAGAGATCACAAGTAGGCAGAGAGGCAGGCAGAGAGAGAAAGGAGGAAGCAGGCTCGCCGCAGAGCAGAGAGCCCGATGTGGGGCTCGATCCCAGGACCCTGGGATCATGACCTGAGCTGAAGGCAGAGGCTTTAACCCACTGAGCCACCCAGGCGCCCCATGGCTGGCATTTCTTGCGTACTAACTCTAACCAGGCACTGTTCTCAACTTTTACCTGTCCCAATTCATTGGATTGCCACTCAACCCCAAGAAGCCCTTTCAATCATCATCATTTACATTTGAGGATATTGAGACACAGAAATGTGAGGCTGCTTGTCAAGGTTACAGATGTGGAAAATAAGTTCTGATTTCCCTAAACACTAACTCATTTTCTAAGTTGCACTTGTGGAGGTCAAGTATTTGTATTTTATTATTTACTTATTTATCAATCCAATAAAAGGTTATTAGTAAAATTCAGTAGGTCCCAAACTGGACCATCAACTTTCCTCCCCAAACCTGTTTCCTCCATTCTCTTTTCCTTGTGTTTTCATGTTGTTCCCGGTACCAACACAACACTAGGCATCCTGGCTTCTTGGACTCTTTCCTCCTCATTCTACACAGCTGCCAATCCCATCAATGGAAAACCCAATAGAACTTCTTGCACCTTCTCCTTTTGATGTTCATTCTCCTTTTAATTCATGACTTCAGGACCTCTCATTCAGATGATTACCGAAGTCCCCTTACCATTTCACAGTATATGTTCCAAATTACATACTGTGTTGCTAGATTACACTTCTGAACATGGTATTAGTCTCTTGCTCATGAGCTGTAATGATTGCCCACTGCCTACTCCTCAAAGCTTTCCCTCCTCCTCCTCACTCATTTTAAGCTGCAAGCTTACAGAACTTTTCACCATTTTTCGCAGACACTCCATGCTTGACCCACCTCCACGCCTTTGCTCAAGCTGTTTCCTCTGCCTGGAGTGCCCTTCTCCATAGCTCTGTATGTCTGCTCTCTATTCTTTTTTTTTTTCAGTTTAAATGACCCAAAATTTCCTTTCTCCCAGCCAGAAAGAACCCTCTGCTGTAGCCCCATAGCATTTTATCTGTCTGTGCTTTTCTTGTGGCACGTTTAGCTTTCCCCATCCTAATTATTCTTTTTTTAAAAACAGATTTTATTTATTTATTTAGAGGGGACGGAGAGAGGAGCAGAGGGAGAGGGACAAGCAAACTCCACTCTGAGCATGGAGCCTGACATGGCTCAATCCCATGACCCCAAGATCACGACCTGAGCTGAAATCAAGAGACTGATGCTTAACTGACTGAGCCACCCAGGTGCTCCCTGATTATTCTATTTGTTGTTTCTCTTATCTCTCCTGCTTCACTCTGAATTCCCTGAAACCATGATTAGTTTTCCATCTATCCCCTATAGTTGCTTGTGCACTAGGTGCTTAGCCAGTTCAGATGGGTGAATGAATAAAACACAGCAAAGGCGACCTCTCACCACTTACTACTATTATTGTTTAATATTCCTTTTGTGCAACATGCCATGTATATTATAGAGCTGCGTTGTCCAGCCACATGTGTCTGTGGAGCACTTGTAATGTGGTCTAAGTCCAAAATGTACACTGGTCCAAATTGAAATGTGCTATAAGTATAAAATATACATTGCTCTTTGAAGTCTTAGGATGAAAAAAAATCTCAGTAATTGTTTTACATGTTGAAATTATGATGTCTGTAATATACTGGGTTAAATAAAATATAAAAATTACCATCTGTTTATTTTTACTTTTTAAAAATGTGACTACAGGAAAGTTTAAAATTACATACATGGTTTGCATTATATTTCTATCAGAAGCTCTATTATAGAGTGTAGTCGTGATCCCCTTGAAATGTCTCTGTTTTCTAGACTGACAGTGTGTTGTCATGGAAAGAGTTCTGAGAGCTTGTCCCAGTTCCTTAAACTTTTGGAGCCTTCATTTCCTTGATTTTAAAATCCTTATGGGGTGGTTGTGAGTGTTTAATAAGGTAATATAAATTAAGCTGCCTGTACCTTGAGGGACTTGGTAAGTACGGATTCGTTCGACTTTCTGAGCCAGCACAGACATACTGCATGCAACATTCCCAGCTGTCATTGTCAGTATATTAGTATCACTGGACTGACTAGTAGTGATGATTGTTGAAGGTCAGCTCTATACATCTTTCTATTATCTCTTACTGTTGCTTTAAGTCTCATAAACCTAGCAAGAAAACATGGGAAATGTAACTGCTAACTTGAAAATAAGGAACATTTGGAGTCCTTATCCTGCTTACATTTTCAGGATCTGGCTCCAAATTATAATGTAAGCAGCTTGAGGCTCACCTCCCTGGAGGAAAGAGATGTCCACATCTGTCACAATGCTTAATTGAGGGGGTCAATTCACATTATACAGTGTCCTATGTTGTACACCAACAGTACAGTGTGAATGGTTCTTTCTGGAACTGTATAACACTGGAATATTGAATAACCTGCTGTTCTATTCAGGGGTGGGGGGAGTAAGGAGGAATCATGTGCAAATTGTTCTCCATTTGAGGCAAGACTATGAACCTAGGTTTTGAGGTTCTTTTTTTTTTTTTTTAAGATTTTATTTATTTATTCGACAGAGAGAGAGAGAGAGATCACAAGTAGGCAGAGAGGCAGGCAGAGAGACAGGGGGAAGCAGGCTCCCCCTGAGCAGAGAGCCCGATGTGGGGCTCAATCCCAGGACCCCGAGATCATGACCTGAGCCAAAGGCAGAGGCTTAACCCACTGAGCCACCCAGGCGCCCCGGTTTTGAGGTACTTAAAGATTACAGGGTAATTATCAAAAAAGTAAAAGAACTACCAATGCTATATGTAAATGTCAACATTGGTTTTAGAACAGATATTACCATTGTGTACATTGATATTAATAGTAACCAAGGATTTCTGGGCAAATTCTCCTTCATCAGTAAAGCGCAGAGTTGTCATGTCTGTCATGTTCTACGGGGTGAGCATGTCCTGCATCTAACTGTCTCCTCCACCCTAGGGCTTATATATCTATAGAAGGTGAAGTCTTCACTATGGGAAGAGGAAGATCGTAAGTTTTTATTATCAATGCAGGACAAGTAATTTTAGATCCCAGGATAACTTAACAACAGAGTGATGATGGTGTTTATCGTCTTGGGTTGTTGGTGCATGAATATTATTAATCATCAACTTAATCCTGAATATCTTGGGACTGCAGTAGAGTTCCAGGATTTCATTTCTTATGTCTTCATTACAGCTGTAAATCTCAAAATAAATACAATAATTAAAAGGAAGCATCAGCAGCTGGAGTAATTAAATACTACTTGCCTTCTGCTATGCAGAGACTTGCATTAAGCAAAATGTGTGCTCTTGATTACAAAAGAATTCTTTACAGGTAAATGTTCCCCAACAGAAATGTTGCTGTTTCTGCCAAAAGGAGCAACTTATCAGGGAGGGTGCCATCCCTGGGGTCCCTGGACACTCAGGCTCAAATGCAAAAGAGAAATGGGACATGAAATCTTCAGGCCTCAGAGGCTCTACTAATCAGATTATTGGGCACAAAGATGGGTTTTCTCTTCTCAGATTGAAAATGTATTTGCCATGGAAAATCAACCAAGTAATCAACAAATATTGACTGAAGACAAACCATCATTATCCTTGTCATGAACTACAAAAACTAATTTCATGTGTGTAACACATACATTACCAGGATTAGGCCACAGAAGAGCAAAACTCTTGATTGTAGTAGGGAAAAATAAATATGATACAAAGATAATAACACATAAGTATCAATAGAAAATACTATACGGTAAGAGATATAGGGTAAGAGATGTCGGGATAGCCACTTCAGTGGGCACTTATCTAGAGTCAAGATACATTTAATAAGAAGTATAAGAACTGATCTCTGTGCTTAGGGAATCACAGATTAATTGAGGGATGAGCTAAATGTAAAACAATAGGATATAAAGGGCTAAGTTACAGATGCAGAATGAAAACCTGTGGAGACTGGAAAGAAAAAAGAGTAGGCTATATGGTGTTAATAGTCAGGGGTGACTCCATGGAGGGGAGAGAGTGCTTTAGGAATCCTTTAAAATCAGAGACAGTTGGATAAGTGAAAGGGAGAAGGGAGAGTTCGAGCCTTCAGGTGAAAATATCTTCAATTTTGGTAAAGCTTTGGAGAGTTGGTCAGCAAATCATTTATTCAACATCAGCATTCTGACGGAAGAACTGGACTATTTTGAATGGGAAATGAAGAACAGGTCCTTATGTCTATTAACTGCAGGTTCTACTGATGGGCACACTCTTGGGTTTGGAAGTCATCCTCCTGTTTGTTCAGTAAACACTATGGAGCTGGTATATACTAAGATTATACTAAGCTACATAAGCAAGATGAGATACACATCATGGATATGGAGAAGTTAATAGGTTTAATTACATATAATGTGATCCATGCTCCTACAAGGACAAATACAGAGTTTTAGAGGAGAAGTCCCAAACTCAGATTTGAGAAGTCAGAAAAAGTTGAGATATGGAGGATAAATAAGGGTTATCCCAGCAAGCTACATGGGACTGTAGGAAGCATATTCAGGTGGCATGAATAATTTGGGTAAAAGGCCTACATGGCTAGGTTTAAGAACCCAGAGTTTTTCTGTTTGGCTGGAATGAAAAGGCAAGAATTGAGGGCAGGGATATAGACTAATTTCAAATGATAAAATACTTAATTTTAAGCAGGGATAAAGAATCTGGACTTTGTCCTGAGGACAGTGGAGAGTCAATGAATAATTTTAAACTGGGGATGGACTTGATTGCATCTGTTTTGAAACCTCAACCAGGCTGCAGTGTGGAGAATGGACTGGATGCCCCAGGGTCAAAGCTGACGTTATCATAGCATTTTTCATAACCACACAAAATGAGAAAGGGAAAAATGTGTGTAGTCTGTTCTCCTCTGCCCATGCCTACTGCCTGCCTCTTGACTCAAGGTTGCAGACTTTATCCTCAGAGGTATGGGATACTGATCCTCAGTATCCACAAGAAGGTTTTTCTCATTCTACCTGGTTCTTCCCAGCAATGGATAGATGAATGCTCAAATTTCTGTCTGCTCAAGTCCTAGGCTGGTCTGAAAGGAGGCCACTTGCTAATACATACAACAATCATATAATTCAGCACAATTATGTTGTGGAGGACAAAACATCAGGGAATTACAGTGATTCAATTTAATATCTGCTGAAAGCTTTTATAAAGGTTTATGTGGCTGTTCAGAGAAATTGCATGCGGTAAGAAAGCCATTGCCATAACCACTGAAGAGCACTTGGTATTTTGACAAAGTTTAGAATGCCCTCTCAGGAAAGACCCTATTCTTTCCTTAAATAACTTTTTAGATTTTGAGGTGAAGGCAAGGGGTGTGTGTGGTAAGGAATTATATTCATATTACACACACTTCTCAACTTATATTTCAGGAGCCCCAAATTTCTTTTTTCTTTTCTTTTTTTATTTCAGTCAGTATAAGAGCAAAATTGATCTAACTTCACAAATTGTGCTTCTAGCAATTTTTAAAACTACTTAAAATGTTATCTTTGAAAGTCATACAATAAAATGGGACATCTGTGCACTCTTTTTATTCTAGGTTTCTGAAATAGTAAGCATCCCAGCAGCCTTGCAGGTTAATAGAATCTATGTGTGATTGCAGATGTTTAATATGCATAATTAATTAAACACTGATCCCAATCATCATGATGCCAGATATAAATACTATCTGGGAAGGGCTGTTTCATAAGATGACAAGTCTAATAGTGCAAATGTTGAAACACCATTCAGAGGAGGAAGGAAGCCATTCTGGAGTTTTACTAAAAATAAGATGCTTGTACAGAAAAAGGAAATTATAAGTGCATGTTCTACCCACCTAAGTTGGCCATCTATTCCATTCCAGAGTAGCACTCACTTTCAAACCACTCTCTGAGATAAAAGGAGCTCCAATTGAGGAAGAATAAGAAATTGACAGACCTTCTGTTATTTGGATAAATGATCCTTTCTCTTTTCCTTTCATATAATTGTACTACTTGAACTGAAAAAACAAGTAAGTGAATTAAATAAGCATTAACAAGAGGGCTTAAGCATAAGAAACAAAGGTTGCATCCTGCAATATTTAATATGTGCTTCCTAAAACAGATACATACATTTAATTTTACTCTATGAACAGATTATTTTTCAGTTGCATTTTGGGAGCTGAATTATTGTTTGGATCCATTACTTTTAGGTTCTTATCCTAACTGTATGGAACTATTGAAACAGAAAGAAACATCATCTTGAAAAGAGAAGATAGTAAAAGAGCTTACTTCTGCTATTTAGACACAAGAAGAAGCTGTTTATTGGAGAGTATTTCCCATTGAAAAGCAATTTATTTCTAGCATGGCAAGGATACTAAACTTCCTTATTGTTGGCACATCTAATCCATTTTTAGAATCCTAATGTTTGAAGCTAAACTGAAAATGAATATTTTTAGGGAAACAAGAATTAAAGTAGATAAATCACTTCTGAGTGTTTTGCAGCAATCCAGGTGAGAGATGGTGGTGGAGAATAGGAGATGGTAAGAAGTAGGTTGACTCCAGATAGAGTTAGAAAGGAAGGGTGCAAGAAAAAGAGAGGACTCAAGATGATTCCAGCATTCCTTTGAGCAGCTAGATGGTGGTGGTGCTAATTAAAGAGATGGGGAGGGGCACCTGGGTTGTTCAGTTGGCTAAGCATCAGACTTTTGATTTGGGCTCAGGTCATGGTCTCAGGGTCTGTGAAACTGAGCGCAGGTCAGGCTCCACACACAATGGGGAGTCTGCTTGAGATTCTCTCTCTCCCTCTGCCCTTCTCCCCACATACAAGCGCATGCAAATATGTTTGTGCTCTCCTCTTCTCTCCCTCTCTAAAATAAATAAATAATAAAGAGAGATGGGGAATATTTGTAGACAGGACAAAGCCTTGCCCTCCCTACCTCTGTCCCTCTATTCCTCCCTCCCTATCTCCCTGTTAGCCTTTCTTCCCTTTTTCCTTTCAAGCAGGGTGGGAAGGTGATTGGGCAAGGCTGGAGCCCTCATGGCTGAGTATTTTAGGGGTAAGGGGCACTTGCAGGGCTGGGGTCGACACAACGAGATTGTGAAGAGGCAGCCTGGTAGGATCAAGAGATTGGCTCCGTGAGGGGGATTAAGCAAATGAGTCCGTGTACTGGTGGCACATAGAGCAGGTTTCTTAACTGTTGGAGAAGGTGCAGGTATACAAAGGGGGAGAGCTAGAATCAACCCGGTGGCGTTGGAGTGCAACCAGGTGTATCTGTGTGAACTCAGGGCACGTGTGTGTGTGTGTGTGTGTGTGTGTACACACACATATACACACATCATATATATACACCCAAACGTGTACATGTATATGTATTTAAATATGTGTGTATATATATATGTACATATATTTCCTAGATCTGGGCAACATCCATAGTAAAAAAAATACAAACAAAAGCCACATATTTCCCCACATAAGCTATATTGTGTAGTAATTAGAATACTGTTCAGAGCCGTGGCTAGAATTAAACAGTACAATAATACACAGAGAAAGAACCCAGTAGCAGTGATGCCCTGGTAGCAATGGACACATCTTGGGTTCTAAACAGCACTCTCCACTGAAACCCTGGAAGGAAACACTCCTTAAAGAACGGGCTGATTCCGGGGCTGGTCAGGGAAAAGAACAAGACGAACTTAGAACACCTTTTTGTATCAGAAAGTAAAGAAGTGTTCATAGAACGGCAGGGCTACATAAAAAAGACACAAAAGCCTTCTCGAAGGGTTTCTTCTCATCAAGCCTGGGTCAACCTAAGCATCCAAATAAGAAACAACAGCAGTGGACTATAATTCATTAAATAATAGAGGAATATACCAATTTACACTGATATAAGTAAATGGCTAAAAAAGGAGAAAGCTTCTTCACAGGGGAATGCCAATCAGTACATGTAAAAGAATGACAGAATTAAAGAAACCCCATTTGTTAACCATCATAATAGTAATTGATTCAGGCAAACAAACAAACAAACAAAACCACTGATGAGGTTAAAGCTAGTGGGTGTTGGGCTGGCAGGAAGGGCTACTAAAGATGGCGAAAAGTTCCCGCCATAAGACCTGAGCTCCCACAGGAGAACAAAGGCCCAAGCAGGAATCTGAGACCCCCCCCCCAACCGGGCTCCTGTGGACCAATGGGATCCCGACGAGCAGGCGAGATATCAGAATAAGGGAAACTTCCAAAAGACCCCTGAGCTTCCTCCGAGACCCCTTAAAAGCCCCCTCCTCTCTGCCTTGGGTGCTACTTCCACCACTCTGCTTTCCAGAGTCGCGGAACCTCGCCTGAGGGTGCCCACCTCCTCCCGGCGCAACTTTCCTGGCTTCCCTTCTCCTGAGCCCTGAAACTTCGCCGGAGAGCATTTTTAATAAATCTTGCCTTGCACCCACTTTGCCCGGTGTTGTGTTTATCTCGCCGGAAAAAACTCTACAGTGGGAAAAAGTGGGACGGGGAAGGGGATTTTATTATAGTCTCAAAATATCTCCCTATGGGGACGCCTGGGTGGCTCAGTTGGTTGGACGACTGCCTTCGGCTCAGGGCGTGATCCTGGAGTCCCAGGATCGAGTCCCACATCAGGCTCCCAGCTCCATGGGGAGTCTGCTTCGCTCTCTGACCTTCTCCTCGCTCATGCTCTCTCTCACTGTCTCTCTCTCTCAAATAAATAAATAAAATCTTTAAAAAAAAAAATCTCCCTATGATATGTAATTACTAAGGAGAAATATAACTTCACAGTGGGGAAACCTGCCCGAACCTTCTTAATCAATACGTCTAAGTTAAAATATGAGGAAATGTCAGACCGACTCCTACTGAAGGTCATTCTACAAAATACCCTGCCTGTAACCTTACGAGTCAGGAAGGGAGGAAGGAGACAGTCACTGAGAAGCATACAGAAATGCTGCAACTGAATTCAACATGGAATCTCAGTTTGGGTCCTTCTGGTACCAGATGCTAGCAACATCACTGGGATAGCTGAAGAAATCTGAACTGGATTTTTGGTCAAGGTTATTCAGTTCCTTGCACTCTTCAACTATTCTTTAAGTTTGATTTTCCTTCAAAATTAAAAGCAAAAAAAAAAAAGTTCTGTTTTGATAGAGCATGTGTGTGGTAGATACATAATGAGTGGGAAATATTTTCTCTTTTAAAAAAAATTTATTCCTAGATTTTTATTTTTTTGGACCTCATGTATTTTTACACAAGGCAATCTAAAAGTGGATGGTGTTTCCTTAATTCATTTTCCCTCAACACCACTAAATAAGATCTGCAGACCAGCAGCAAGGCCATCACCTGGGAACCTGTGAGAAATGAATATCCAGGGACACCGGTCCACTCCTGCTGGCTGAGATTCTCTAGGGACTGATTGGGATCTGTGTTTCATCAAGCTTTCCAGGTCACTGAGGCTTACTGCAATTTGAGAAGCCCTGCTTAACACTGGATAGCAATCAGTTTTTCATTAAAAAACAACAAAACAAAACAACATCCCCCCCAAAACTTACAGCTTTATGTACTTATTTTTATTTTCAAGCTGATACCTACATACAGAAAAGTATATAAATCCTAAGGGATTATTTTTTTTAAAGGTTTTATTTATTTATTTAACAGAGAGAGACACAGTGAGAGAGGCAACACAAGCAGGGAGAGCAGGAAAGGGAGAAGCAGACTTCCCACTGAGCAGACAGCCCAGTGTGGGGCTCCATCCCAGGACCCTGGTTATCAGGACCTGAGCAGGCAGACGCTCTAAGGGCTGAGCCACCCAGGCACCCTTAAGGGATTATTTTTATTTTAATAGTTCTACATATGTAAAAAATAGTTTTACATATATATTCCCCCTAATATACATTAAAATAAATGGCACATCAAACCAGCAATTTCACATATGTTAATTGATTCAAGTAATTATTTACATTTAAAAGTGAGTCCGTTTAAATAAAAGTAATCGATAAATAACAGGGCAGGTGGTTCACAGACTACAAGCTTGGGAGACACCAATTTTATTGACCAGATTAACAAGTTATTTGAAAGAGAAAATATGTAGGAAAGACACGTTAGCATGATAGTGGGAGCAGAGCTGGGGAGAGGGGATTATGAGGATGTCATTGAGTCTCTGCATCCCTGAAATTTGATAAAACATGTCACTACATTTTAAGGGGCATAATAAGCGGGGGGATAGAAGATGAGGAGGGCCACAGAGCACGACGTGGAAGAAAAGATCTATCTTTCTTCACGAAATTGGGCAGAGCTGGCCTGGCTACGGTGAGATAGTGCATGGCAAGCTTTCTTCTGGGTGGTGAACAGCCAGCTTACACGAGCAAGGAATAGGTCTTTGCAGTTCAGATAGACATTCTTTAGATGGGATTGATTTGGGTACCTGCCTATAGCAAATGCTGTCCAGGCATCCCCAAAGGCATTATGACAGACTGATGGATGAGAATTCAATGACAAGTAGGGTAGGCGAGTAGAAATCTCGTTTTTCCGCAACAATAACTTGAGGACTTAGCTGACAATAGCATTTCCCTGGCTACCATTTTACAACACAAGTGTTCATAACATCTTTGAAAATGAAATGCCCAGGGCACCTGAGTGGCTCAGTGGGTTAAAGCCTCTGCCTTCGGCTCAGGTCATGATCTCAGGGTCCTGGGATCGAGCCCGCATCGGGCTCTCTGCTCAGCAGGGAGCCTGATTTCCCCTCCCTTCTCTGCCTGCCTCTCTGCCTACTTGTGATCTCTGTCTGTCAAATAAACAAATAAAATCTTTAAAAAAAAAAAAGAAAGAAAATGGAATGCTCCAAGTTTGTGGAGGGAGCTGGCCCATACTGAAAGAAGAAGCAAACCGTGCCTGTGTAGCCTTGTCTTTTCAAGGGCCTTATGATTCCGGGCTTCATGCAAACAGAAGCTTTCATAAAGTTCTCTGAAGCCTTCCTGGAGCCGTCCTTATTATTCTGCATGCTGAAAAATAATCTCAGCTTGGAAAGCAATCTTCTGTTTTCTCACCCCCAAGGTTCAGCAGACTGGGGCAGGAATTGGCTCAGTCACGAGGGCCTCTGAGCTCCAGGCAGAGCAGGGGGACTTCCGACCTCCCAGTGCAATGTTCTGAAGCATGGACTGAATCCAGGAAAAAGAGAATTCGTGACTTGACTGTTTTAAGGCCAGTTGGTTTTAAGATTCAGTTTACTCCGGTAACACGAACCGAAAACCAAAGCTATTCACTTTAAACTAATGGCTCCAATTTGGCTAATGTATCTAAGTGCCCTTTAGAGGAATGGCTTTTTTATACCTCAAGGTCAGCAAAACTGTGGAACTAGAGTTTCAATTTTGTGACTACACTGACAACAGCCAGGCTGGGTCAGCCATGGCCATTAAGTAGCTGTGGGCCTTAGGTGGACGCTATCCTCTCTGGGCCTTGGTTTCATCGTTTTAAAGTTAGAAGTTTCAACCAGATAATTGATAACTGCCCTCCCACTATAACAAGCTGTATGTCAGCACCTTTCTAAAGGTGCTTGCCAATTTGTTCTGGCATGTCAGGGGCAGGAAACTGGGGCTCAGGGAAGGAAATGGAAAAGATATTTTGTCTCACACATACAGAGGAAGAAGGCTTTGTGCATGTCTGGCCGTAACCATTCAAGGTCAAAACTGTACAGAGTCATCTGATATAGCAGGGCCTTCCTTGTGGGCAATGAATAAATGAATGTTAACATAATGGAAGAACAAGTCTGGGCACAGAAGTGGCCTCTGACAATGGCACAGGTGGATAACTGTATCTTAGTACCCAAGGCATTATTCAAAATAGTAACCTAAAAGCACTTTTGTTTTGTTTCTTTCTTTCCTTTCTTTTTTTCTTTTTTAAAGTTATTTATTTATTTGACAGACAGAAATCACAAGTAGGCAGAGAGGCAAGCAGAGAGAGGCGGGGAGGCAGGCTCCCTGCTAAGCAGAAAGTCCGATGCTGGGCTTGATCCCAGGACCCTGGGATCATGACCTGAGCCGAAGGCAGAGGCTTTAACCCACTGAGCTACCCAGGTGCCCTTGTTTTGGTTTGTTTCTTAAAGCTTCTTTGTCCTTATAGCTAAAAAGACTCAGCCATTATGTGCCTGTTTACTCTGAGTAAATTTGTACCCTAAGGAAATGCAAGTTTGCGTTGATTCTACTTGAACACATTGACATTCTGTGTTAGCTGACTGCCCACTCTCTTGAGGGGTCAACCCATAGATCAGTCTTTGAAGAATCAGGTGCAAGCCTCCTTCTCTGAAAGAACTTGGAGCCTGAGTAAGAAACATAAATCCTGTTTGTAAGCTTTTTCTACAGTTTCAAGAATTAATCTCCTACTGCCTATTATTTTGGAATTTTTATCCCTTGCTTTTAGGTCTTCAAGGAATATATATTTATTCATCTATCCATTCATTTGTAAATAATTAATTTCAGTTTGGCGCCAGCCCCTGTGCTGTACCAGGGGTATAAAAGTGACTCTGCCACAGTCCCTGACCCTGAGAACTCACCCTTGAGTTTGGGAGGAAGTCATGTAAACAGCTCATTAAAGAGCTATATTATTCAGGACTCTTGGTTTGCTTGTGACAGAAACTCAACTTCAAACAGCTTAGGCATACGAAGGAATTTATTACATCAAGAAAAGAAAGAAGGGCAGCCAACGTTCAGATTTTTTTTTTTTTTAAACATAAAAGTCTGTATTATTTATTTATTTTTTAAAATAAGATATTCTAGAAAGGCTGGCCTGCATTTCTGGAACAAAACTATAAGCTATAGCTGAGGAGTGGGTCCCCTTATATATGACACAAGTGTTTTCTCCTTGGCCCCAACCCACCATTTGTACTGTGTTTGCATATGTAATTATACTCAGCGCACCCACCCCCCGCCCTTGTCATTTGTGTTTCTTCTTTCTTCTCCATAAGCATCTGAATTATTAGACCCTTGGATCAGAAGAAGGTCAAACTGGAGGTGGGACGACAAGTTGGTAAGTTACTGCAACACTGTCTTCAAGAAAAGATGATAGCAAAGCAGATGGAGAGTCAAGAATAGTGGCAAGATATTTTGGTCATGGTGACAGAACTTGGTCACTGGAGGATTACATATTTTTACTTCTTCAAAAATATTTTTGGAGTCTTCTGGATTTATTTCCTTTATGTATTTATTTCACACTGTTTGGAGAAACCGTTCAGACATGTATTATCTTTTCACAAGGAATAAACCAGGACCCTGGAGAAAATAAGTCATGGGTGGCCCAGAGGGGGACTGGCTAAGCATCCTTCAACCAGTAAGCTGGTCTAGGCCCAGGTCCAGTCCAGCGAGACTTGCTAAGGCAGCTTTTTTTGTCTTAGGGAAGCCAAGTAAGATTCAGAGGCTCAGATGTCAGGTACAGTATCAGGGGTTCAGGCAATAGGAATCTGAGGCCTTGGCTTTAAGGTGAGTAACAGGTCAGAATCTGTTGAAGAGTCTGTGTAACGGTCATGGTATGACGAGTGTGTGTGTGTGTGTGTGTGTGTGTGTGTTTGAACTGAACTGACTTGCCTTTTCACCTATTCCTGTTCCTGTTGACGTTTTGGTCCCCTGTTCCTATAACTTCTGCACTTCTCCTAGAACTGTCTGTCTAATAGAGACTTTGGCATTCCTGCTATTTGGTTTCCAGAGACTGTTTTCTCTGTTCCTGCTAGATTGGGGCCCATGGATTCCCACTATTTTATACATACTCTGTTTCCCTCTGATATATTGTCTCCTGGGATCTTGGCTGGATCTTGGACCCAGAGGGTTCCTAAATGTGTATGGGAGTAACTTGGCCTTGAGCAGGCAGAAAAGACTTCACATAGGTTTAGGTGACATATGAGGGGGGATTTGAAGATGAGAACAATTTAAGGTAGAGATGAGAGAGGACAAAAGGTATTTTAAGGAAAGAAAAAAGTATAGGGCATGGTTTATTTGGATAATGTGAGAAGCTTAATTTAGTGGAGCAAAGTGTGAGTAAAAGGTGAGGTCCAAATTTATTCTTCAGTGAGGCAATTTCTCTTTTTCTATTAGTTGTTTAACATGAGCCAATGGAAGGTAAAAATGACTCTCCCTGGTTGATGTCCAGAGTCACTGGAAGATAACTGTAGTATTAGAAGAGAATGTCTTAGCTCTGATACAACCAGGTGGAAGAGTTTATGTATTTCCTGAAGAGCTCTGGGAATAGAGTAGGCCTCTCCAAGATTTTGGGGGGGAGGTAGATGGAGAGGCAAAGGGAATGGGAGAGAGAGAATTTTAAGCATGCTCCACACCCAGCACAGAACCCAAGGTAGGGCTCAATCTCATAACCCAGAGATCATGACCTGAGCTGAAATCAAGTCAGATGCTTAACTGACTGAGCTACCCAAGCACCCAACCCCAAGTCTTTTTATAATTCTTTATATTTTATAAATTTTATAATTTTATAAAAGAATTTTATAATTCTTTCCAACTATTTCTTTTTCTTCTGCTTTCCAGCTAATATATGATTTAAAAAACATTTTAGGTAGAATAAAAAAGTTTCCAAAAAGTTTCCCAAAAAAAAGTGTCTTTTAAGTGTTTAAATATTTCAGACTTATTTTAAATGTATACTTTAATTTCAGAACACTGGGAAATTACCGATAGTTCCATTATCTTAATATACTGATTTAGGTTGTAGAGTATTTCCAGTCTTTTTTGGATGCTCATTGATTTTTTTCTGAACTAAAATGAAGTAGTTTTCTGTATGTAATATTTTTATCACTTGCATTCTTAAATTTTTAATTGCAAGTAATGTAAATATCTGAGAAAAAAAGAACTTTGTCTCTATTGTACATTTTTTCTCAAGAATTTGGAGAAAAAAATACTTGAATTTTTAAAATTGGACTTCAAATAAGTCATGGGAAATGGTGATCTTCCAGGTGGTTCAGAATAAAATATACCTGAAGCCTAATATCAATTTTTGATAATATTGGATTTTTAGTAGAGATTAACTTGCACTAGAATTTATTTTTTATATTTATATTTTTAAAGATTTTATTTTTATTTATTTGACAGACAGAGAGAGAGAGAGAGAGAGAGAGAACACCAGCAGGGGGAGTGGAAGAGGGAGAAGCAGGCTCTCTGCTGAGTAGGGAGCCAGATGCAGGGGTGGATTCCAGGACCCTGGGATCATAACCTGAGCTGAAGCCAGTTGCTAAGCCACCCAGATGCTCCTAGCACTAGAATTTAATTTATCCTGTCTTCTGTCACCCACTGTCTATGTGAATTTGGACAAGTCATTTAACCTGTTATGCCCCAGTTTTCTCCTTATTGAAATGAAAAATAATAATAACTTAGTAAATTAATATAAAGTGTTTGGAACAATGCCTAGCATTTAGTAAATATTCAATAAATGTTAGTTACATATATTTAAAAAAATTTTTACCTCAGACCTCTCAGGAATTATGTGTATTATGCTATTGTTGAAAGTAGTAAAGTCACAGAGTAAAAATTTGTATCTACTTTTCAGTGTAATAAAATTCAGAAATACTCTTGAGTATTAAAATTTTAAATAATTTGTTAAAAATATACTAAGGTTTTCCTAATGTCTCCCTGCTAGGGAGAAAGCTTTCACCTCAGTTGACAGGGTCAAAGAATGTTCTTCTTCCATTAATACGCAGGCAAGTTTCCAGCATTTTAATCAACACTGAAGAGACAAGGAATACATTCACGTTCTCTCACAACCACATTCCCAAGAAAGGAAATGTAGCAAAATCCAGCACCATTAGCATCTCCTCATTAAATTTAGGAACAGAACTCATGCTTTAATTGAGTTCTTATCTAATGACTCAGAGCTTTAAGTCAACCTGAGAACTTTAATTCTGAAGTTTATTATCTCTGTTAATTAGGACAGAAATCATGATTATCTAGTTCTTGTCTGCCTCCTTTCACCTTGTCCTTTCTATACCACATCACTTCTTACATCCAAATATGTTTATCATTGCTTAATGAGAGTGAGCATTTTTCTGAGAAGGACATATTAGAGCCAGAAGTATCATTTACCCTTCCTTCTGCCTCAGAGGATTGGTGATTCAGCTCTTGGGTTGAATGGGTTGAGAACAGAAGCCATGGTAAGGTAAACAGCAGTGATTTAGGGGTTCTAAAAGCGCTACTGTTCAGGAAGAAGGTTGCACTCCGAAAGGGAATAAATAAGTGAGTTTACATGACTCTACACCTCTCAGACCATAGGTGATAATAGGAAGATCTTAAGTAGCAATGTTGCAGTGAAACTTTACACAGTTGGGTGTAATGGGGAAAAAAATACTGACAAGCAGACAGCGTATCTGTACGAGGTACCGAAGAGAGGAAGCAAGCTATACATCAAAATAAGTCTGTAGCCTAGAAATCCAGATTTATCACTTATACATCGAAAGGCTGAGCTATTCTTGGTCTTTCAGCATGTCAGTTTATTGTCAAATGCCACCTGGCACAAGGTCTTTGAAACTTGGGAATCTGGTTTAGGCAGTGTGTAAATGTTTTCGTGCCAGTATACATTGACAGTGCTAATGGCAACAGTGTTTCTTTTTTCTTTTCTTTTTTAAAAAAGATATTTATTTATTTATTTAATTTGACAGACAGAAATCAAAAGTAGGCAGAGAGGCAGCAGAGAGAGGGGGGGAGGCAGGCTCCCTGCTGAGCAGAAAGTCCAATGCTGGGCTTGATCCCAGGACCCTGGGATCATGACCTGAGCCGAAGGCAGAGGCTCTAACACACTGAGTCACCCAGGTGCCTGGCAACAGTGTTTCTTAAGCTGTATCTCCCAAAGCTATCAATTTGTGGAGTTTAATTCTTTCCTTAGATCTCAGGACTCCACATTCTTCCTGTATCCATTTTATAATCTCTGAAGTAATGGAGTTTTATCTTAATAAATCTTGCCTAATTCTGCAGCAGTTGTGATAGCTGTACTTTTAGCTACTTGAGAGACCAAGAGTATTTGTTATAAATGCTGATTTGGGGGTTCTGAGAAATTATAGAAGGGACCAGAAGTCCTGAAGCTGACTTACTGTAACTCACGTTACTCAGCTTCGTTGTAAGATTGCCAAGCTGCACAACATTTGTTTGCAGATATGGGGTCCCCTCTTTTCAGGTTCCCTTCGTCACCTGCTTCACTCTGTTCTCAAATCCCTAGGGCAGCACTCTCCAATTGAACTTTCTGTGGCCGTGAAAACGTTCTATGTCAGCACTATCCAATACAGAAATCACTAGCTACATGTGACTACTGAGAACTTGCAATGTGGGTAGTGTGACTGGAAATGACATTTACAAAAATTTTTATTTAAGTATAATAGGCACACAATAGATGACACATTTTTCAGTGTATAATTTGGTAAGTTTTGACATATGAATACACCTATGAAAACATGACCTAATTAAGATAATGAATATACCCATCACCCCTATAAGTCTCCTTGTAAACTTTCAACCTTTTTAAATTCTTCCATCCCCCTACTCCATCTTTAAGCCCCCACTAATCTGTTTAATAAACTAAGGGTTAGTCTGTGTCTTTTAGAATTTTATGTAAATGGAATAATAAAGAATGTGCTCTTTTTGGGCGGGCTGGCTTTTTTTTTTTTTTTTTTCAATTTTAACCATGTTGTAACATATATCAAGGGTTAATTTATTTTTATGGCAGAGCAGTATTCCATTGTATGGATATACCATAGTTTGTCTATTCACCTGTTGATGGACACCTGGACTTTTTCCAGTGTCTATTACATATAAAGCCATGAACATTCATGTAAAAGTTGTTGAATAGACAAATGATTTTAGTTCTCTTGAGTAAAAGCTTAAGACTGGATTGGCTACACCATATTATAAATATATGTTTAAATTTTAAAGAAATTGGCAACCTGTTTTTTACCTGTTGTTTACGAGACTTCTCATCACATTCTCACTGTAGTTGGTGTGTCTAATCTTTTTAACTTTGGCATTCTAATAGATAGGTACTGATATCTCATTGTGGCTTTAATTTGCATTTAACCTGGTGATTGATTGTATTAAGCACCTTTTCATGTGCTTACTTGTCATTTGTGTATCTTTGGTGAAGTGCCTGTTTTGGATTTTTTCTGGGTTGTTTTCTTATTGTTAAGTTTTGAGAGTTCTCTATTCTTGATATAAGTACTTTATCAGATATGCTCTTCAACGATTTATCTTAGTTTCATGCCTTTTCATTTTTTTAAAATTTAATTTTATTTTTTCAGTGTTCCAAGATTCTTTGTTTATGCAGCACTCCCAGTGCTCCATGTAATATGCACCCTCCTTAATACCCACCCCCAGGCTCTCCCAACCCCCCACCCTGCCCAAAACCCTCAGTTTGTTTCTCAGAGTCCACAGTCTTAATGCATCTTTTGAAGAACAGAAGTTTTTAATTTGCAGAAAGCCCAATTAAAAACATTTTTAATGGACTATGTTTTTATTGTTCTAAGAAATCTTTGCTTAACTTAAAGTTGCAAAGATTTTCTCTCATGCATTTTTTAGAAATTTTCAAGTTTTAGATTTTACGTTTAAGTTTATTACCCATTTTGTGTTAATTTTTGTATATGGTGCAAGATACAGATCCAAGTTCTTTTTTTTTTCCTTTTTTTTTTTTTTTTTAATTTTCCCAGCACCATTTGTTGAAAAACTATTCGTTCTCTACTGCTTTGCTTTTGAAACTTTGTAAAAAGTCAGCTTGATATATATGTGTGGATTTATTTCTGGATTCTATTCTGCCTCATTGATCTATTTGCCTATTATGCCAAAACCATCCTCTTCTAATTACTATAGCTTTATAATAACTCTTGAAATTGTGTACTGTTAGCTCTCCAACTTTGCTCTTTTTTTTTCTTTTTAAAAGGTTTTATTTATTTATTTCACAGAGGGAGACACAGCAAGAGAAGGAACACAAGCAGGGGAAGTGGGAGAGGGAGAAGCAGGCTTTCTGCTGAGCAGGGAGCCCCATAGGGGCCTTGATCCCAGGACCCTGGGATCATGACCTGAGATAAGGCCGACACATAACGACTGAGCCACCCAGGTGCCCCACTCTTCTTTTTCAACATTGTTGATTATTCTAGGTCATTTGCATTTCCACATGAGTTTTAGAAATTATGTCAATTTCTATTTTTAGAAAGCCTCGTGAGATTTTTATTGTAATTGTGTTGACTCTATATATCAATCAACTCAATATATCAACATATATATTATTAAGAATTTACATTTTATTAGGGGCGCCTGGGTGACTCAGTGGCTTAAGCCTCTGCCTTCAGCTTAGGTCATAATCTCAGGGTCCTGGGATAGAGCCCTGCATCGGGCTTTCTGCTCAGCAGGGAGCCTGCTTCACTCTCTCTCTCTCTCTCTCTGCCTGCCTCTGCCTACTTGTGATCTCTGTCTGTCAAATAAATAAATAAAAATCTTTATTTTAAAAAAAGAATTTATATATTATTAAGAATTTACATCTTAAAATTTAGCCTCTGTACCATACAGATACAGATATGGTATAATTCCATTTATTTGGGTTTTCTTTATTTTCTTCTAGCAATACTTTGTGGTCCTCAGTGTCATTCATATCTTTTGTCAGATTTATCTTTAATATTTTTTGATGCAATTGTAAACAGCTTTGTATTTTTTATTTCAGTTTTGAATTATTCATTGCTAGACTAGAAATATATTTAGTTTTTGTAAATTAATCATATATCCTGAAACAGTCTTTAGACATTCCATTAGGTTTTCTACATATTCATGTTTCTGCAAATCAAGATAGTTTAATTCTTTCTTTCCAATCTTGATGCTTTTTATTTCTTTTTCTTATGTTATGGCAATGACTAGAACCTTCAGTTCAATATAGAAGTAATGAATAGAATGCCTGTCTTGTTTCTAATCTTAAGGGAAAATTGCTCAGTTTTTCTCCATTAAATATGATATTAGGTGCAAATTTTTCACAGATGTCCCTTATAATGAGAAAATTCCTTTCTATTCTTAGTTTCCCAAGAGTTTTATCAGGAATGGATGTTCAATTTTGTCAAATGGTTTATATGCATCTACTGAGAACATCATGTGTTTTTATTTATTTATTTATTAATAAATATTATTAATTTTGAGGAGCAGAGGGAGAGGGAGAGATAATCTTAAGCAGGCTCCATGTCCAGTGCAGAGCCCAAGCAAGGCTTGATTTCATAACCCTGAGATCAGGACCTGAGCCAAAATCAGGAGTCAGACACTTAACCAACTGAGCCACTCAGGCACCCCTAGTTTATTAATATATGAATTACATTGATTTTAAATATTAAAATAAACCTCACTTGGTCATAGTATATTTTTAATACATTCTACTTGTTAAATTTTGTTTAGAATTTTTGTATCTGTGTTCATGAAGGTTTCTTTCTTTTTTTCCCCCTGGTTTCTTTTTTTTTTTTTTTCTTCCTGGTTTCTTTCTCTCTCTTTTAAATAATGCCTTTGCCTGGTTTTAGTATCAGTGTAATGCTGGTTTCATAGAATGAGCTGAGAAGTACATTCTTCTCAAACTTGAAAAATAAAATTGTGTAATATTGGTAGTATTTCTTCCTTAAAGGTTTTTTTATTTTTTTTCCTCCCAAGATTTTATTAAAACTCAAGTTAGTTTACATATAGTATAGTATTAGTTTCAGGAGTAGAATCTAGTGATTCATTACTTACATATAATACCCAGTGCTCATCACAGTAAGTGCTCTTTTTAATGCCCATCACCTATCTACCCCATTCCTCGACCACTTTCCCTCCAGCAAGCTTTAGTTTGCTCTCTATAGTTGAATCTCTTGTTTGTCTTCATTTTTTGTTGTTGTTTTTGTTTTGTTTTAAATTAATTTATTTATTTTCAGAAAAACAGTATTCATTATTTTTTCACCACACCCAGTGCTCCATGCAATCCGTGCCCTCTATAATACCCACCACCTGGTACCCCAACCTCCCACCCGCCCCGCGCCACTTCAAACCCCTCAGTTGTTTTTCAGAGTCCATAGTCTCTCATGATTCACCTCCCCTTCCAATTTACCCAAATTCCCTTCTCCTCTCTAAGACCCCTTCTCCTCCATGATATTTGTTATGCTCCACAAATAAGTGAAACCATATGATAATTGACTCTCTCTGCTTGACTTATTTCACTCAGCATAATCTCTTCCAGTCCGGTTCATGTTGCTACAAAAGTTGGGTATTCATCCTTTCTGATGGAGGCATAATACTCCATAGTATATATGGACCATATCTTCCTTATCCATTCATCTGTTGAAGGGTATCTTGGTTCTTTCCATAGTTTGGCGACCGTGGCCATTGCTGCTATAAACATGGGGGTACAGATGGCCCTTCTTTTCACGACATCTGTATCTTTGGGGTAAATACCCAGGAGTGCAATTGCAGGGTCATAGGGAAGTTCTATTTTTAATTTCTTGAGGGATCTCCACACTGTTCTCCAAAGAGGCTTCACCAACTTGCATTCCCACCAACAGAGGAAGAGGGTTCCCCTTTCTCCACATCCTCTCCAACACATGTTGTTTCCTGTCTTGCTAATTTTGGCCATTCTAACTGGTGTAAGGTGATATCTCAATGTGGTTTTAATTTGAATCTCCCTGAGGGCTAGTGATGATGAACATTTTTTCATGTGTCTGATAGCCATTTGTATGTCTTGATTGGAGAAGTGTCTGTTCATATCTTCTTCCCATTTTTTGATATGTTTGCCTGTTTTGTGTGTGTTGAGTTTGAGGAGTTCATTATAGATCCTGGATATCAACCTTTTGTATGTACTGTCGTTTGCAAATATCTTCTCCCATTCCATGGGTTGCCTCTTTGTTTTTTTGACTGTTTCCTTTGCTGTGCAGAAGCTTTTGATTTTGATGAAGTCCCAAAAGTTTATTTTGGCTTTTGTTTCCTTTGCCTTTGGAGATATATCTTGAAAGAAGTTGCTGTGGCTGATATTGAAGTTTGTCTTCTTATCCGTTTTTATTTTATTTTGTTTTTCTTTCCCCTCCCCTGTGTCCATCTGTTTTATTTTTTCCTTAAATGTTTGGTAGAATTTACCAGTGAAGCTATCAAGGCCTAAAGTTTTCTTTGTGGGGAAGTTTTAACTTATAAATTGAATTTCTTCAATAGATATTGAGCTTTCATGTTGTTTATTCTCGAATAAACTCTGAAGATTTGTGTCTTTCAAAAAATTTGTCCATTTTATGAGTTGTCAAATTTATTGGCATAAATAGTTGAGTCACTAGTTGAGTCACTATATTGTACACCTGAAACTAATATAGTATTGTATGTTCATTGGATATAAAATAAAATAAAGTCCTTAAAAAATTTAAAACCCCAATATTCTTCTATTAACCTTTTACTATCTGTAGACTCTGTAGTGTTGCCACAATTCTTATTCCTTTATTAGTAATGTGTGTTCTTTTTTCCATGATTAGTTTGGCTAAGCAGTCATCAATTTTATTGATCTTCTAGAAGAATCTTCTGGTTTTTTTGATTTTTTTCTCATTTTTTCACTCTCATCTCCAACTGTAACTATGAATTTCTTCAGTTTTCCTTCCAATTCTATCAGTTCATGTATTTTGGAGCTCTGTTACTAAGTGCATAGACATTTAGGATTCTTAGATCATCTTAATAAATTGACCACTTGTTTTTTATGAACAGACTATTTTTATCTCTGGTAATGTTCTTTATTTCAAAATCTACTTTATTTGATATTAACATAGCCACCTTAGGTTTCATCTGATTAATATAAAATAATATATCTTTTCACATTCTTTTACTTTTAACCTATCTGTGTCTGTAGATTTAAGGTGTTTTTCTTATACACGGCATATAGTGAGGTCTTGTTTTTTTATTTTGGTAGTCTTGGTAGCTTAATTGAGATATTCATACGATTTCCATTTAATGTAATTATAGATTTGATTTGATTACGAGTACATCTATTATTTTGCTATTAATTTTCTATGTCTTATCTGCTATTTCCTTTTTTTCTTTTTCTTTCCCTTTTTGGATTAATTGTGTATATTTTTATTATTTCATTTTCTCTCCATTGTTGTTTAAATAGTGGTTTCTTTGTTTTGTATTTTTTAGATGTTCTATTGTAATCTACAGTACACATAGTTTACTTGTCACATTCTAGCCTCAAGTAAGATTATATGATTTATTACAATAGTAAAAAAGACTTACAAAATATATATGTCCTTTCCTTCACTCCCATACTTTGTACTATTGTTGGCATACATTTTCAAATTATATATATTAACCCTGCTTTGTCTCCTTATTATTTTTATTTAGAAAGACAATTATCTTTTTTTTTTTTTAAAGATTTTATTTATTTATTTATTTCACAGACAGAGATTACAAGTAGGCAGAGAGGCAGGCAGAGAGAGGAGGAAGCAGGCTCCCTGCTGAGCAGACAGCCCGATGCGGGGCTCAATCCCATGACCCTGGGATCATGACCTGAGCCAAAGACAGAGGCTTTAACCCACTGAGCCATCCAGGCGCCCCTAGAAAGTCAATTATATTTAAGGATATTTAAATAATAAGAAAAAAACACATATATTTACCTTCTAATTACCATTTCTAGTGTTCTTCATTACTTTGTGACATTTATGTTTCAGTCTGGTATCATTTTCCTTTCGAATAATTTGCCTTAACATTTCTTTCATTTACACTTCTAATAGTGTGGGTGGGCCAAAGATGAATTCATTCAAGTTTTGTATGTTGAAAAGACTTTATTGTCCCTTCATTTTTTTGAAAGGTGTTATTGCTGCGTATAAAACTCTTATGTTGGCCAGTTTTTTTCTTTTAGCACCTTAAAGATGTTATTATGCTGTCTTCTCACTTGAATTTTCCAGTGTCTTAAAAATTATTGTTTCATACATTTTGTCCATTTTATGTTTAAAATGGGGGCAATAAATCAACTTTCTTGTTATTCCATGTTGGCCAGAAAGATGTTTGGAAGTAAACTTTTAATTTAGTTTAATTTATTTAAATTTACATAGTCACATGTGGTGAGTGGCTCCCATATTGAACAAGATAGCCTAGGGAAGTGAACTTCTTGAAGTGGAACAAGCCTGTGGTTTGGTTTCATGAGACATACCAAGAGATGGTACATTGGACAATGACATCCATGGAAGCATTCAGGAAGTATTTCCAATTGATTGACAGGTCAGTGCAATGTTGCCAGGATTTTATGTTTATGAAATGAAAGTTCATCTTTTCCCACATGTTAAGGAGTTAACAAATGATGCTAGTACATGAGACACTGAACATTTTTGCACTCACAAAGATTACTAGTCCCAGACAAGTTAAAGCTTAGAAAGAGAGAGTGAGCAGCTTTTGTTTTATTTCTAAAATCAATTAGTCTCTAGCCAGGGATGAAAGTAGTACTTACCTGCTTAATTCATTTCAATTAAGACAGTTCAGGTTGTTGGCCAATTTATACTGATGAGTCTCAGTCTATTGTCTAGTTTTAAAAGGACAGCATGTACTTTGATATGGTAGCTTCTCTTAGTCATAAGTCTGGCAGTAGATTTTTATACATTTGAGTTTACTGGAAGGAATAATTCTATTTTTTGATACCCCCATCTAAATAGAAGACATGTTTGAGACCAATTCATTCATCCAATTTATTAATGAATTTATTAATTCTTTACTATGTTCCAGACATTGGAGATAAAATAATGAACAAAACAGATGAAAGCCCCTCACTTCATAAAGATAATATTCTAATTGGAGAAAATGGCTAATAAACAAGTAAAATATATAAAACATGAGATTATAATAAATGAATGAGCTCTATGAAGTAGAATAAAGCAGAAGAGGAAGTAAAGTGTTCCAGATGGCTGCAAATTCTAACAGTGTGGTCTAGAAAGTCCCATTGAAAAGGTGGTATTTGAATAGAGGACTGAAGGGAATGAAGGAATGAGCCATTCAGGTATTTGGGGAAGAACATTTCAGGTAGAAGGAATAGCAAGAGTAAATGTTCTCAAGCAGGAATGTATATGACATGTGAAATACAAGCCATAGCGAGGGAGTATTTCAGACAGAGGGGCACACTTGGAGTTTTCCAAATGTGTTACAAGAGACTCTAATGATAACCTTATCATTCATCCTCTTACTATTATCATACACTATTATCATATATGCATGTACAAAGTCTTTAACTTAAGTATAACTTTAGGTATTTATGGATTTATTTTTTATAGTGTTATTCTAAAAATGTCTATGTAATTTGTAACTAGACATTTTGTCTTCTGTTTCTTTTCCCTTGAACACAACTAGTAGAGTAATTTCCCTAAAACATTGTTTAATCATGTTCCTCTCTCAGGAACCTAAAACTACTTCTTGAATCAAATGCAAAATTTTTATTTTGTTGATCAAAATCCTATGTCAGCTGGTACCATTTATCTTCACATAGCCAGCCTATCTCCAGCCTTCTATATGTCATATTTATTCCCACCCATGCCTAAGATCCTGCTGGTCCCCTTGCCTTAAGATCCTCCATTTCTCATAGCCAATTCATTTTCCACATATCCTTGCAATCAAAACTAAAATATACCTCACTTATATATTCAACAAAGCATTCACCATGTATAATGAAGCTTCATGTGATTAACATCAGCCCTAAATGATTATTGTTTTTGTTTTTTTTTCCTGGACTCCTAAAGTAGTCTAAGCTATACAAAAGCAAACTGTATTTCATGAAATACAATTCCTTGTTAAGCTTCTATTTTCAATATATCTGTTCTCCACAGGTAAGCTGTAAATTCCTCAAGGGAAGTAGCTTTGTTTTTTGTTAATTGGTATAGTAGAAACAAATATTTGTTCCTAGACTGATTTAATTCCAAAGGGTTTTTAGAAGGTGCCACAGCAATCCTCTAAAGGTCTTCTTTTTAAATTACATTTAATTACTCTTCTATCTTACTGATTAAGTAAAAATCACAACTTGTGCAAAACTCTGATAAATGGAGAGCATTTCATTGGCCAGAGAGATCATCCAAGTCTCTTATAACAATGAATGAAAGATGTATCCACTTTCTCTTTTTAGTTGATACTATTTTGATCTGTACGGAAAATACAGGACATCAACTGCTTTAACACTGATAAATGTGGGCTAAGGCAGATAATGTAGAGTGCTGTGCCCCAGATGAACCCATTCATCATGTGTCCATCTCTGTGGGTGGGTGAACAAATCCCCAAGTCCCCATTGTCCATGATAAGACAAAACATTTCTGCTCCTTTCCCAGTACAGTATGATGCTGTTTAAATTTTCATGGCATCTATGAGGTCGACAAAGTGTGCTTTATAAGATGATTATATGTTGCAACTAGACTCCAGCCACATTGGGCTTCTTTCAGTTTCTCAACTATGTGAAGTCCTTTCCTATCCTCATGCCTTCTAAATCTGCTGTTCTCTCTGCCTGAAATGCTCTGATCTCAGTTCTGCAAAGGGTCATTTTCATTTTCAGCTCTTGGCTCAAATACTGCTTCTTCTAGGCAGCCTCCCCTGACCAATTTTTTTTAAAAGAAGATGTCCTCCCCTGCTCTCTACTGACACCTTGGACTGTTATGTTACCTCTTTATTTTTCTTCCTCCACAGTATTTATCCTCATACACCCTAGCAGAGGTCCAGTGCTTGGTGGGTCCTCAGTAAAAATTTTTTAAGTGAAAGAAAAACCAACTTGTAAAAATAGCCACATGTTATTTACCAGCATTGTTTATCATATCATGATTCATACTAAGAATAAAGTATCCAAACCACCTGTGTAGCATTTGATTCTCAATTTATAGCTTTAATAATTATTATTGATTTTATTGTATTAGTAAAAGAAAATAAGAAGCATCGTATCCATCCATATCACTACCTATCCTTTTTTTGTTCTTTTAATAGTCTTAGCTTTCCTTCTTCACTCTGTTTAACCCTGATTAAATCCATTTAATATTTCTCTTATCCACAAGGCAATGTTATGTGAATCAGAATACTTCATTTGTGTTGCGCTTTACTGCACAGACAGCATTTGCATCTTTACAACAGTTCCATGAGTTGGTCAGAGTGATGATCTCCATTGCATAGAGAAGGATGAGGTTCAAAAAGGTAAGTGATTAAACTAAGGTCACAGGGGTAAAAAATAAGAGTGAAGGCAGATCGGGCAAATGAAGCTCTTTCTGCATCCAGAAGTGTGATCTCATGGCAACCTTATTTTCTATGTCTTCCTGGATGGTGACAGAATGGACCACCAAGAAAAGGAGATCCTATATTGTGTGAACAAAATCATCATCACCCTCTATGCTTGTCATGATCACAGAACTGATCGTTAGTTTAGAAAAGCAGACCTGTTTCCATGCTGTCTGCTATGTCTGTTTGGTTTTCTGTCCTTCCTCAGCTGCCCTCTATTCCTTTTGTCAGTTGGCTTGTATTTCTCTTAAGCTAATTTGGACATTCTGCCATCAGCATATCTTTCTGGATGTTCTTTTATTATTAATTTAAGAGTACATAATATTATATCAAAAGCTGTGCTTCCATATGGAAACAAAATTTAACCAAAAAAACAAAAAACAAAAAACAAAAAACAAAACAAAAACCAAAAAACAACTTCTAAAGTACAATCTTCCTCAATAAGGTTTTTGAGTTTTTGTAAAGAGATTTCTTTTCTAAAACAAAGAAAGAAGAGGGCAGAGAGAGTGTAAGAGCACATCCAAGTTTTAAAAAAATTTTTTATGTGTGTGTGTGTGTGTATATATTTATATTTATATTTATATTTATATTTCATGAGGAAGATATGTTTTGTCTGTGATTGCATGGACATGCACATCCACATTTTCTTGTCCTGGTCTATGGATGTCAGTACTGGAGCTGTTATTGAAAGAACGCTGAGTAGGATTGAAAGGAATGCTCTAAGCCTGCTGAGTCTGCCAGGAGAAGGAATACTTTGGCTTCTTTAATGCCTACCTAAGATTGGTGGGTGTGTGGGGTTCAGCCTCTCAGGCCATGTAACTGCTGTGCCCAGAAATCACTCGAAGGGTGGTTAGCCCCAGCCCCTTCACTGACTGGGTTCTTGAGTCAATCATCTTTCCTTTCTGGGTCTCAGTTTCCTCTCCTAAGGAAATATCATTACTGTCTACACTGTTTGCCACAGTGGAGAGGGAATCAAGTGAGAAACATACAAGAGATAGAATTTTGGCATTCATTAAAATTTGCAAAGGAACAGGTTTTCTTCATGTTATTAATTCAGATATAGACTACTTCCTGCTGGTTCTGCTAATGACTTCAATATGTCCTTTTGGCTCTGCCTTTTAATGGTCATTTTATTTCAGCTCAGGATATGAAGCCTGCTTAAGGATCCTGCTCTCATCTGTCCCTTCCTATGTCTAGACTGGTGAGGCGGACTTGCATTAAGTATAATTTTGGCACTGGCAGGCCAGCTGCTGTTGAGGATATCATGCAATGAGACCTTACATTGCCTACAGATGTTAAATACTGCTTGCAGGTGACCCAGCAATTCTGTCCATGTCTCTAGTGCATACTAAGTCTCTCCATCCCTCAGAAGCAAGCACGTAGGGTAATCTGTTTTGCTAAGTGTCCCATAGGAATTTGCTGCTATTGCTGACATTAAAAAAAGGCAAAAAAGAAAGGCCAATTTATTTCCAGGCTTTTGCAAAGTAGCAGATGTTTCCTGTGCAAAAGTAATATCATAGCAGCATGTTATATCTGCAAAGGATCATATGGTTTTAAAAAACAAACTTTGTTTTAATAATTATACAAGGAATCATGAATATATTCTCACTGAAAAAAATTCAAATAATATAGAAATATATACAGGAAATGGCTTTCTCTGGGAAAAGAAGGGGGATCTTCAGATGATAGGGGAGGTATTGGTTGAAGGAGGCACTTTATTTTGCCTTTATATTGAAATTTTGGCATGTATACTTTTATATTTTTATAAGCATCTCTATACATATGTGTACAGATAAAAACAGATGAAGAAAATCTTTAATATAAATGGAATACTACTACTACTAATAATATTGTTCAGCAATGTTTTTTACTTAGTATGACTTGAAGAGCTTTCTAATTCATTTCGAGTACATTTGCTGCAATTAAAAAAATGCATAGCTAAATAGTATTTCCAAGAACTGCCATTAATTAATAATTAAAATATGCCATTAATCACTTTCTTATACATGGAGATTTATTTTGAATTTTTGATATAATAATGTTGCCATAAATACGCTTGTGCATACATCTTTCTGCACATGTGCCAGTATTTCTCTTGGTGGGACAGGAAACTGGAAGCAAAATTGCTGAGTCAGACTTCAGTCAAGTCTCAGAGACTCAGTTTCCTTTTCTGTAAAATCGGTTTAGTATAACCTATCCCCAGGGTGATTTTGAGGATAAAAAATTAAAATTAAATGTTTAAATTGTAAATTCAAGTTCATTCTCTTTATTGAAGTCTTTTTACAAAAATAACTTAAAATTCTCCCCCTACTTTTGTCAGGATCATTTTTATTCCTCTATATTTGTTCTTATATATTAAGATGTTCGATGTGCAGGAGGATAAGTTGAACAACTACTGATGTTTCTCTCCTCCACCTTCAATTCCATTCTGTTTCTCTTGGGAAGGTACAGAGTACTCTGAAGAATGTTGGGTTATTATAATTAGTAATATTCTGTATTATTCTGCCCTCTCTTTTTTAGTTCTTGTATGTTATACTGTTTTACAACATTCCAATATGTTAACCTGTTTCAAGTTCCCTGTTAAATGTGAGCATGTATAACACAGATTTTTCCCTTAAACCTTTTCTCTCTCTCAAAATTCATCATATTCCTTAGATCATTTCTTAACATCTTACATATGTTTTGAAGGGAAGGATTAAAACAAAGCTGCAGCCTGTAGCCTCAGGCCACCTCCGATTAAAGGAGAACATTTCCACTGATGTTATAACTAGAGGCACGCACTTGAAATAGCTCAGAAAGATAAAATCTGATTCCAGGGGTTGGCAGAGGCCCTGAGGCAGTATATGTTAGCCAGCAGGTTAAAATAGGGCCTGGTCCTTTTCCTTGGGGCACTCAGTGCTCTACATACAGATGCCTCTTAACTGCTGAGATGGGGAGGAGGCAGGGACTTCCACTGAGGCCTTTAAAGACAGATGATCAAAGCTGTTACTAAGGACTTTAGAGACTAGCACCCACTCTTAGCCTTGTGTCTTCATATGACTGCATGATTTTCTCTTCATTCATCTGTTCTATTGTCTGAATAGGCTAGTGTCATCTCTAGAGACTGGAAGTCCAGAAGGGAAGGACTTCATGGGGTCAGTTTGCCTTGCCTGAACCCTAACAAGCATTTGATATGTTTACTAAACACTTTTCAATACAAACAGTGAGGAAGGGGAAACGTGGCAGACCCCATCTTAGCCCTTTGATCTCTCAGTTCTTTCCTGAGAACCTCTGCAAATGAATCCATGCTGTTCATTATGCTCCCCCAAGGAACATGATGAGCTGTTCTTTGAGGCCAGATTTTCAACCTACGATTCTCTGAGAATAGTTCCCATATTGTGGAAGAGATGACTATCTGGTCCAATGAGTCAAGAAGGATAAAAGCACAATCCATTTGAAAAAAAGACATGGTTTGGTGGCTAAAGAATGAGAATCCAGCTTTTATCCTGGATATGACATTTAACTCAGTGCCTTAGGCACACCATTTCATCTTACGTTACAGAAAACTGAGGAAATGTTACAGCTGCCTAGGTGCTGGGTTGTTCCCAAGAGCTGTGCCTTCAATATGCTTTAGATTTTAATTCAGAGTATGGAATCACATAGCCACAAATGCTGATGTAAGACTTTGGCTTTTCGATTGAATTTAGGAAACTTGAGACTTCCTTACATTTTGTTTCTAGGCTATCCTTAGAATCACATGCTACTCCTCTGCATCTTGTTCTGATCCCACAAAGAACTCTCTTGACATAATCCCTGACTCTTTTGCCTCTTTTGTCCCAGGAAAACAAAGTTTTGAGTCCCTGCTTCTGTCTTTTCCTTCTTGTCTTCTTTCTTGCTTTTTAAAAGATTTTTAAATTTATCTATTTGACAGAGGAAGAGAGAGAGAGAGAGAGAGAGAGAACACAAGCAGGGGGAGCAGCAGACAGAGGGAGAGGGAGAAGCAGGCTCACTGAGCAGGGAACCCTATGTGGGGCTCGATCCCAGGACCCTGGGATCATGACTGGAGCCAAAGGCAGATGCTTAGCAACTGAGCCACCCAGTCACCCTTGTCTTCTTTCAATATCTGGGAAAACACCAGTCTTTATACCCTGAAAATTTTCCCACTGTTGCCCCAATAATAACTCCTCTTACCTCTAATCATCCTATCTTATTCTACTTTATAGATTTCCTTCACTCATTTAAAATCATTTAAAACATTTACATTTATGGACTTGGGCACGAGTTCTTTCATCAGTCATGACAAAAATATCTCCCTTTGCTTTCAGAACCTAGCACACTACCCACCATATACTACATGCTCTGTAAATATTATTTGAATAAGTTACTGAATACCTGTCCCTTCACCAAAAGAACTTGATTATAAAATGTGGAATGCGAATGACAGATGTGTGCCTGCTTATTGGGACAATCATGATATCACATCCAAGTGGCATAGGACTCTGCTGTGCAAGAAGCATATTGTTCCTTCTGTCTGGAATGCTCTTTCCTTACTCAGGGGCTCCCCAATCCCTCACCTCTGGGCACTTCCTACCAGTCTTTCAAAACTTGGTTTAGGTTCTCCCTTCAGAAAGCTTTCCCCAGCCACCAAGGCTGAGTGAGGTTTTCTCCTGTGTACTTTCAGAGCGTACACTGCACGTCTCTACTTAGCCCTTATTTCCTAGGACTGGTGTTAACTTTCTTCTTCTCTTTCCCAGTTCTCAGTAGAACAACTTACTCTTTCTTCACTGAATCCCCAGTGCCTAGCAAGTGTCCTAGAACATGGAAACAAGCAATGCAAGTTTGTGGAACACTTAAATGAAGCTGGTAAGGAGGACTTTAAAGAAATGGGTGTGAGGGGCACCTGGGTGGCTCAGGGGGTTAAGCCTCTGACTTCAGCTCAGGTCATGATCTCAGGGTCCTGGGATCGAGCCCTGAATTGGGCTCTGTGCTCGGCGGGGAGCCTGCTTCCTCCTGTCTCTCTGCCTGCTCTGCCTGCTTGTGACGCTCTCTGTCAAATAAATAAAATCTTAAAAAAAAAAAAAGTGGGTGTGAGTGAGAAGGGAGATTGGGAGACTTTTAGAAGAGGACAAGGAGATGGAGAAATGCTTATTAGGGTGGGACTGAGACCACATCTGAAGGCCTCAAGAATTTTCAGGAGATGAGGGAGGCTCTCTTAAAGTCAGAAACTAAAAAGTGAGGACTGAAGAGAGCACAGCCCATTTCTTAAGAGTATGCTACCTTGGTGTTTCTTTTCTACTGGGTTTTCTGTCCCCACGACATATTGCTGTGTGGAATTGTCTCCTCTTTTCCTGCTTGTGAACGATCCACAGGTAGGAAAGAATAATGTCCTGGAATTGTGTTGTGCATGGTTCTGTGGGCCAAATGCTCAGCTAAGACCTGCTTTCTCCTTGACCAATATCTCTCGATTGGTTTCCTTTAAGGAGAGGGGTGCATCTTTTGTAGGCACAGAATCTACATTTCAGAGGTAAATTTTTCTGGCAAATGATTTTTACAATTATGTTTGTCATGGGTATTTTGTAAATGAAACCCACAATTCTGTTCTCTATTTGGTAAAGATTCAGGTGGCATGGCTTACATATATCCTGACTGGGCTGCCCCCTGACTTATTTCTTTTACCCTTATTTTCTTTCTTTATGAGTCAAAGAGCCCCCAGAAGCTGCTCAAGACCAAGGATGCTGTCAGGTGTCCATACTGGTTTCACAAAATACTTGCTTCATCCATTAGGGAGAGAGGCCATATTTGGCCACACAGAAACTCCATCATTTTAATATTCAGAGTGTACCTTCTTTTGAATTAATGAATAATTTAAAATATTCATCTCATCTGTATATTAATTAGCTGCCTGTTTTCAAAAGCTTTAAATGACACCAGCTCAGGCATCTTGTCCTCCGTGATAGGCCTCTAAGAGACTGTATGTCAGAAAAACTTGGTTTGGAGCCCCACTGACTTTTCTGACATTTAAAATGATAACAACAACAACAACAACAAAAAATCCCCCACAAACCTCCTCTCCAGTTTTTTTTTTTGTTTGTTTGTTTTTTTTAAAGTTCAGGGAAATTGCAATGCTAAAAGCAGAGGCCCAGAGACACATAGACTATAGGACTTAGAATTTTAAAATGCATTCCAAAGCTTCTAAGAGACAAATCTGGCTTTAGAGTGGATGATTCTTACTTTTCATAAGCCATGTATCCAGCTCTGAGTCACAGTCAAAAATAATTTGTATTAAAAAATACAAAGTCAAATATAAAGTCATGAAACAATCAATTCCCTTTCAACCTATCTTCTTGCTTCCAGTGTGAGATCCTGGGCTGTATTCCTAGCACTGTTGCAGTTGCTGTGGTCTTGACTAACTCAGAATGAAAATTTCCTTAGGGCTTATCCTTACTGCCCTAAGACTCTAATTATACCTTGAGAAGCCAGTGGTGCAGAATGTTTGAGCTTGCATTTCTTGACTTTGCTGCTATGCAGGGAATTTATATGTTTGGACACAAATTTGGATTCATCTAGATCAGTAGTTCCCAGGGGGCCCAAAATGATGGTAGCTCTGTGTATGATTGTGTGTGTATGTGTTTTAGGGAGTGGTATGAGTATTATTTTCAAGACTTCAAAAAGCTTGATGGAAACAGCTCATGTGTGTGAAATCAAATTATACAGTCTTAACTAAACAATGTGTTTCTTGGCTGTGGACTAGAATTCTATTTGGAGAAGCAGGATATAGAAAGGATGGATACATTTTAAAGCCAGAAAGATTTGGGTTCAACTTGCAGCTCAGTCATTTTCCCACTGTGTGACCATATGTAAGTTATTAACCTCTCTGATTCGAAGTTTTCCCACTGGGAAAGTGGGAACAATACCCATTAGGCTGAACTGTTGTGGGATTAAGTAGAATTCTATTTGTAGAATGTCCAGCACATAGCAGCCACTAAACAAGTGGGAGTTATGGTTATTTTGATCATTATTCCAAAAACTACAGGTGCCTCACATTCTGATCAGAAAGTTCAATAACTCATAGCACTACCGTTTATTGTTCTCTCTATTCTAGGTCCCATGGTAAGAGATCTTCATAAATTACCTCACTGAATCCTCATAACAACATAACAACTCCACAAGATAGCCACTATTATTATCCTAATTGTCTAGAAAAGAAAACAGAGGCTTATGAAGATTTATAATTTTTCCCATCACAAAGATAGTAAATTGGACAGTCAATACTCAAATCCAGCTGGTCTGACTTCAGAACCCTTAGTCTTAACTAGTGTGATTAACTGATGTCTAGTCATACATGTCTTTAGAAAATTACCCAAAATGAGGGGGAGAGGGAGTTATTGTTTCTTAAGATGTACAGTTTGCTATTTAAAAATTTTTAGGGGCATCTGGCTGGCTTAGTTGGTTAAGATCTAACTCTAGATTTCAGCTCAGATCAGGATCTCAGGGTTGTGAGACTGAGACCCATGTTGGGCTCTGCACTGGGCATGGGGCCTACTTCAGATTTTCTTCCTCGAAGTGGAGATGCAATGTGGGTGGTTTGAGGTGTAGGAAAAGAATAAAGGAAACAAGATGGGATTGGGAGGGAGACAAACCATAAGAGACTCTTAATCTCACAAAACATATGAGTTTGTTGCTGAGAGGAGGGGGTTACGGAAAGGGTGGTGGGGTTATGGACATTGGGGAGGGTATGTGTTATGGTGAGTGCTGTGAAGTGTGTAAACCTGGCGATTCACAGACCTGTATCCTTGGGGATAATAATACATTATATGCCAATAAAATAAATAAATAAATAAATAACAACAAAAGAGATTCTCTTCCTCTCTCTCCTTCTGCCCCTCCCCACACTCAATCTCTCTCTTTCTCTCTAAAATAAATACTTTTTTCCCCTCAGAGAGGGGGAGATTGAAAAAGACAGATTGAGAGATTGAGAGAGAGAGAGTCTTAAGTAGTCTCCATACCCAGTGTGGAGCCTGACATGGGGCTCCTTCTCACATCCTGAGATCATGACCTAAGCTGAAATCAAGAATCGGACACTTAACCAACTGAGCCACCTGAGCACAATAAATATATCTTTTAAAAAATTTATTTTAAAACATGAGGACCACAAGATAAAAAAAAATAATGCAGTGGTCTTCGGTGATGAAAAGTTTGTGAATAGCTGCTTTAATAGAGCAGAAATGCTCTTGCCTCTAGAACAATTTGAAATATGCTATGAAAGAAAAACCTAAGACATAAAATGGGTTCAGATCAAGTTTTCTGAAAGAGGGAAAAACAAGAGTGATAGAGCCTCTGATATAAAACATATTTCTAGGAAATGTAAAACCTGAGCCTGGAGGAATTGGATGTAAACATGCTCTATGACATGGAAAGTGGGACATCTTCTAAAACCAAAGCCCAGGATGTTCACTTACAGTAGTCAACTGTCAGCTGGGCTCTTAACAAGACACACATAAAATTACTAGATGTTAAAGAAGCATCATGAAGTTATTATTTATTACTCTTGAGCCTGAAATGTGTGGGTAATTAATGGACAGGTAGCTAAACCTTCGGGGAAAGGAATTACTAATTGTTACCTTCTATATTCCTGAATGATTCAGTGGACTTCAAGGTCACTGGGTCTCTCTCAGTGTGACAAGTCACTGTTCCAAGTCGTTGCATTATTACAGATCTACAACATTAGGTCATCACAACGGACATGGAAAGAAGTGGGCATTATTATTAATTTAAAATCCACTGAAGTTTTATTTACATACAGTAGATGGTATTCAAGTATAGATTTGATGGTTCTTGATATCTGTACAAACCATCAAATTATTGGCACAGAACATTTCCACCACTCCCAGAAGATTTCTTGTGTCCCTTTGTGTCCCTTCTGTCTCTCCACTCCTGGCCATAGGCAACCACTGATCTACTTTCTGTCACTCTGGTTAGTTTGCATTTTCTAAAGTTTTATATAAACAGAATAATACAATATGTATTCTCTTTTCTCTGCCTTTTTTTTTTACCCAACCTAATTATTTTGAGATTTATTTATGTTTACTCTTGATAACAAGAATTCATTCTTTTTTATTTTTGAGTAGTATTTCATGTATCAATATACTTTGCTGTTATGAACACTCATGTATAAGTCTTTGTGTGGACATTTGACATTTGTTTTAACTTCTCTTGGGTAAATATCATATCATAGGGTAAATACCATATGATAGGTGTATATTTAAGACTGTCAAATGGTTTTCCAAAGTAGTGTTACCTTTTCTCTTCCTAACAGCTGTGTCTGAGACTTCCAGTTGTTCCACATCTCAGAAATATTTGATATCATCAGTCTTTTCCATTTTAGTCAGTCTAGTAGGTATGAGAGGTCTCTTGTGGTTTAAGTTTACATTTCCTCAATAACTGATGATGTTGAAAACTTTTTATGTGCTTGTTAGCTATTTATATGTCTTCTTTGTAAAGTGTTCAAATCTTTTGCACATTTAAAACATTCCATGTTCATGAATTAGAAGAACAAATATTGTTAAAATGTCTATGCTACCCATCTACACATTTAATGCAATCCCTATCAAAATACCATCAATGTTTCTCACAGAGCTGGAACAAATAATCCTAAAATTTGTATGAAACCAGAAAAGATACTGAATAGCCCCAGGAATGTTGAATATGAAAATCAAAGCTGGAGGCCTCACAATTCTGGACTTTAAGTTGTATTACAGAGCTATGATCATCAAGGCAATATGGTATTGACACAAAAACAGATACATAGATCAGTGGAACAGAATAAAGAAATGAACCCTCAACTATATGGTCAACTAATCTTCAACAAAGCTGGAAAAAATATCTAATGGAAAAAAGCCTCTTCAACAAGTAGTGTTGGGAAAATTGGACAGCAATATGCAGAAGAATGAAACTGGACCACTTTCTTACACATACACAAAAATAAATTCAAAATAGATGAAAGACCTAAATGTGAGACAGGAATACATCAAAATCCTAGAAGAGACTCTAGAGGAAGATTCTTGAGGTTCTCCTAGGGGAGAACACAGGTAGCAACCTCTTTGAGTTTAGCCACAGCAACTTCTTACTAGAAATGTCTCTGGAGGCAAGAGAAACAAAAGCAAAAATGAACTATTGGGACTTCATCAAGATAGAACGTTTTTTCACAGCAAAGGAAAGAGTTGACAAAACTAAAAGGCAACCTACAGAATGGGAGAAGATATTTCCAAATGTCTTATCCAATAAAGGACTAGTATCCAAAATCTATAAAGAACCTATCAAACTCAACACCCCAAAAGCAAATCATCCAGTCAAGAAGTGGGTGGAAGACACGAACAGACATTTTCCTAAAGAGGACATACAAATGGCCAACAGACACATGAAAAATGCTCAATATCACTCACCAACAGGGAAATACAAATCAAAGCCACAATGAGATACCACCTCATAAAGAATGGTTAAAATTAGCAACTCAGTAAATAATAGATGTTGGCAAAGATTGGAGAAAGAGAAACCCTCTTACACTGTTAGTGGGAATACAAACTGGTATAGCCACTCTAGGAAACATAATGGAGGTGTCTTAAAAAGTTAAAAACAGAACTATCCTAAGACCCAGAAATTACTAGGTATTTATCCAAAGGATACAAACATAGTGATTTGAGGGGGCACATGCAGCCCAATGTTTATAGCAGCAATGTCCACAATAGCCAAAATATGGAAAGAAGCCAGATGCCCATTGATAGATGAATGGGTAAATAAGATGTGAGATATATATATATATATATATATATGACTATAGGTATATGTATGTGTATATATACATACATATAGGTATATGTATGTGTATATATACATAGATATGTATATGACTATATATGTATATGATTATTACTCAGCCATCAAAAAGATAGAAATCTTGCCATTTGCACAACTTGGATGGAACTGAAAGGCATTATGCTAAGTGAAATAAGTCAGAGAAAGACAAATACCATATGATTTCACTCATATGTGGAATTTAAGAAAAAACACAGATTAACATAGGGGAAGGGAAGGAAAAATAAAATAAGATGAAAAAAAGAGGAGACAAACCTTAAGAGACTCTTAACTGTAGGAAACAAACTGAGGGTCCCTGGAGGTGAGGTGGGTGGTGGGATGGAGTAACTGGGAGGTGGGCATTAAGGAAGACACTTGCTGGAATGAACACTGGGTGTTACATGCAACTGACAAATCACTAAATTTTATGTCTGAAACTAATAATACATTATATGTTAATTAAATTGAATTTAAATAAAAAATTTAAAAGCTGAGATGGGTTTGCCTTATTACTGAGTTGTAGGAGTTCTTTATTCTAGATACAAGACTTTAAAAATATATACATATTTGATTTTTGAAAAAAATACATAATATTTTATCCTAATCTGTGGCTTGTCTTTTTATTTTTAATTGTGTCTTTTGAAGACCATATGTTAATAATTTTAATAAAGCCCAATTTATGAAATTTTCATTTGTAGTTCATGTTTTCTGTATTCTAAGAAATCTTTGCCTACTCCAAGATTACAAAAATTTTCTCCATTGTTTTCTTCTGTAAGTCTTAACAGTTTTAACTTTTACATTTTGGTTTATGATTCATTTTGATTTTTTAATGTATATTATGAGGTGTATTAGTTATATATTGCTGCATAACAAATTACTCTAAAACTTAGTAGCTAAAAAATCAAACATTTACTATCTCACACAGTTTCTAAGAGTCAGAAATCTGGGCCTGGCTTCCTTGGGTGATTCTGGCTCAGGGCTTCTCCTGAGGTTGCAGGCAAACTACTGGTCATGGCTGCAGTCATCTGGAGTCTGCCCAGGCAGAATGATGTGCTTTCAGGATGGCTCACCCACATGGCTATTGGCAGAAGGTCTCAGTTCCTCACTAAAGAAGATTCTCTGCAGGGCTGTCTGGTGGTCCTGATAGCATTGCTGTTGGCTTCCCCCAGAGCAAATGATCTAAGCAAGAATGAATGAGGGGTAAACCAATTTATTTTTTATAACTTAGTTTCTAAAGCTACACACTACCATTCTGCTTAATTCTATTCATTATAAATGAGTCTCCACACTCCAGGGAATGGAATTAATTCACACTTTTAAAAATGGAGGAGTACCAAAGAATTTGCAGACATATTTTGAACTACCACATGAGGTAGGGCTTAAAGTTCATTTCTTTCCTATATAAATATCCAGTTGTTCTAACGTCATTTGTTGAAAAGATTCTCTTTTCCCTACGGTTGGCATTATTAGTCCTACTTTCTTTTCTAGATGAATATAATTAATGGTTATAATTCAAAAGCAAACTGAATTTTTAAAAAAGTCAAACCTATAGAAAAATGATTATAAGTAAAGTGTATGTGTGTGTGTGTGTATATATATATATGGAAAATTCAAATGATGGCGTTAACTTTTAATAATGTAATAATCTTCAAGTTTGCATTTTCACTTCGCAATTGCAGTAACTAGTACAATCTTAGGATATAGTGTTGGAAGACCTCAGAGACAGTAGCTAATTTATCTCAATTATTTTATGGATATAGAAGCAGGAGTGCTGGGAGGTGGAATGCATGACTGAGTACATAATGCAACACAGAGGCAAATCTGAGAGTATTAACTATTTTGTCTCCAGGACGAGTAATCTTTCTGATATAGCAAAAGTTGAAAAGTCCTTGACATGAAAAGTCAAAGCCTTAGGCTCTGAAACTATCATACCAAAATTCATAAGAGGCACGTTTAATCTCATTTATTAATTACATCCTTGGGAGGGTCAGTGTTGCCCCTCCATTCCTTCCCTTCATTTGGTTTTACCCTTCCACCCATCCAGCCAGCCACTCACTCACTTATTGTTTAATTCATAAATATTTGTTGAATATCTTCTACGAGCCAAGCATTAACCCAAATATTCAGGATCCAAATACTGTAAGCACACTGTCTTTGCCCTTGAAAGAAAAAAACAACACAGAGTCTAGCTTTCTTCTGTGAGCACCAGTGAATCATTTCTCTCTGTGGGATCCGCTTTTGGATTCCAATGCCACTTGTCTATTAGGTTACCACTTAGTGTATTAGTCTGCTTGGGCTGCCACAGCAAATTACCATAGACTGGATGGCTTAAACAATAAAAATGTATTTTCTCACAGTTCTGGAGGCTGGAAGTCAAAGATCAGGGTTGAGCTCTGGTGAGGGTCCTCTTCCTGACTAGCATACAGCTGCCTTCTCACTGTGCTCTCACAGGATAGAGGACAGAGAGAGTGATCTCTTTTTCTCCCTGATAAGGCCACTAATCCCATCAGGAAGACTCTACTTTCATAAACTAATTTAATCATAATTAACTCCCCAAGGCCCCATCTCCAGATACCAACATGGCGAGGGTGGTGGGGGGAAGGGTGCAGTTAAGGCATTCACATGTGAAGTCACATGTGAATTTCAGAGTGATACAGATATTTAGTCCATAATACCCAGCAACCAAAACCTCTGAGAAAAATAGTATTTCCTAGAATTATGAAGATTGCAAATGCTTGCCAATACTCTATGTGAAGGAACTACAGAATGACAGAAGCCTTCTGTCATCAGAGTACATTTTCCCCCAGCTTTTATCAAACTTCCTAAAGAAATCTGCAAAAGAAAAAGCTAGGACTTTGGGGGATTAGTCACAAAATATATCACTTGTAGCTGGCATGACTGGGGTGAGTATCATCTGTGTTGAGTGCTTGAGTATATGTTAGATATTTGAGTTACAAATCAGTGATTCACTGTGACACTGGAATTAAGGTTCTTTGGTGGCGTACAAGCAGAAAAATTGCCCCTATCCATGATGAAACTTTCCCAGGGGAATTGTACTTTGTAAAGCTTTATTCCATGCTTTTCATGATTCAGCCTTCATCAAAGCATGGTTGGAGGAAGGCTTTGAGATATACCATATGATGGTTGCTTCCCTTTGAACTCCTTCACCTCAGGCTGCTGTTCATAATTACCCTGGGTGGGTATCCACTAACAGAGCCCTCATGAAGCAGTTAGATGTCATTTCTTCTTTCTCTCAGCTAATGTGAATAAAGAATATTAGAAAATCCTACCCATTGTTTTAAAAGAGAGGTCTATTTCCACAGTTGATAAACTCCAGTCATGGTACAAAGTCTACATAATGGGGCTACTGTTTTGATGATACAGCCATTCTGTGGTTAGTATCAAGGACAGCTCAGTGGAGGGAAGGAAGGCATTGGCCAGTCTAGGGGAGGCTTAACCTGAGTTCTACTACCAATAGAGAATTAAAATGAAAGCTAATTGGCCATACTGCCCATTCATTAGAACTCGAAGGACAAATGGAAATTAAGTGAATGGAAATGAAAAGTTTCAAACCCAATTCTAGACTTCTATCAGAAGGCTAGGGAGTACAACTTTCATTCCAAAGGAGGTGACTGAGAATAATATGCAACATCCCTTATGGAAGGACAAAGGGTTCTTAGTTATAAACAGAGATTAACTCTGCAAAGGAATTTGTCAAATGGGTACTACGTGCTCACAGAATCATGGAGAGAACCATGTTTGGGAATGCAGCCATGAAACAGAATGAAAGTCACATTGTGGAACAGGCTAGGTGAGAACACACCCTGCAGCTGCAGTGCATTGGATACGGCAGCTTGCATCCTGTTACCACTGGCCCCGGACTTTAGCCACCTACTCCTCCTTCACCAAAAGATCCTGAATCCTTCCTCCTTCGCCTTAATGACTCCCCAGTCAAAGGCTGGGGTCTGATTGATGAAACACCTAACTCTGCTTAACCACAGGGGAGGCTGGGAAAACGAGTATATATCATTTCAGCTTCCATGTGGAAGGTAAGCCCTGATCCCCTAAAATTTGTATGGGATAGAGGAGTGGGGATTCACTAAACATAGGTATAGGCTTCAGAAACTGGACAACACCCTTAAGAAAAAAGTCATACTGATTTGAAAAGTTCTAGTTTCTGATGAGGAAATAAAGAGGTAGTAGTGGCATCTAAGTGTAGCTGATGACTTGGAGGGTACTCAATAGAAGAAAGTTCTGCGTCCCAGAAAAGATTTGGGAAGGATGCCGTTCAGTAGTTCTCAACCTTGGTTTCAATTAGGATCACTTGGAGAGCTCTCAAAAACTACTATTGCCAGGGATCCTTTCTAGACCAGCTGAGTCAAAATTCCTGAAAGTGAATTATGGTTTAACATCTCCATAGTGATTCTAATGTGTGGGTAGCATTGAGAATCACTGAATTACACCTAAGGCACCTGGGAAGAGAAACAGATGGGCTTTAAGAGATCGTGGTGGGCAGATGCTGCAAGATGCTCCTTGCAGCAAGTTTGGTATTTTTGTGATCTTGTGCTGCTGAGTAACAGCGGGAATCATCTTGTAACTCACCGGCACTTTTAAAGGCCTAGCATGACGCAGGCATGTGAGGCTTTTTCAAATTGCAAAACACTGTTGCATGATTAATAAAAGTTCTCTTCTCCAGGCAGTGGAGGAGGGGGTAGCTGTGTAGGTTGAATCCCAGCTCTGCGGAGCTGTGGGCTTGGAAACCAGAGCCAGAGCCCACCACCCAAACTCTTCTTCATTTGTCCCAGAATGATTCATTCTATTTGAAGGAGATGCGTGGGTGCACAGTGAGCAAAGCCCGGGTCTGGGACTTACAAGAGATGCCCCAGTGTGCACAGCTGGGCAGAATCCTCCAAGCAGCCCAGGTAGCCTGTTCAGGAAATTCAGAGGGAGGCAAAAGCAGGGGAAGCCATCTCTAGGCTGAATGCCTTTGTGAATCACACCAACTTCCCGGCCCAGCGCAGCCTTTGCCTCAGCCAGGAAAGATCTGGAATACCAAATGACTCTAGATTTATTTAAGAACAATACCTGGGCAAGAGGGGTATTTGGAATCAAAGTGAAATTCCACAGTACTAAATTTGCTCCTTAATTTCAGATGGAAAATGAAGGAAAGTAATTAAGCAAAGAATTTATATCAAGGAGCCAAGCATTTAATGAAAAAGTCCGTGGCAGCAGGGATCAATATTTGCCTTCCAAAGCAAATATCTCAGAGGAGATGTCTGGGGCAAGATGGGAGAGGTACTGAGCACAGTAAGTAGAGTGTGAACACCCCTGCCCTATGCACGGAGATCCCTCATCAGTCTCTATTTGCTGGTGAGGAGTGTGATGGATGAAGCCACTGCATGAAAAGCTGCTTTCTCTGCCCTTTGCGCTGCCCCATTAAGGTGGTTTGGCTGTAACCTTGCAGGCTGGATTCTAGAGGGCACCATGCTGATAGATGCTCTCAATTCAGCTATCTGACAGCCACTGCCAGTGAAACCGCCCAACTGCTCACATGCCCAAGCCTGCCTGCATCCTCTTTTGAAATGTAACAATGGTGCTGGAATTAATAATGACAACAGAAGCCTTCCCAGTGCTGGTTTATGTTTTTGAGCAAACTACTGGCTGGAAAAGGAACTTAAAAAAACAAGACAAAACCCACAAACATTAGGAAGACTAGTGGAATGCACGGTAATAATAAGGCTGTGACAGTATAGAGCACTGAGAATTTCTAGCCCTTTCAAACACTTCTAACTTGACAGTGTCATTATTTAATTCCATAAATTTGAGTAGGAGAAATAGACCTTCAAAGTGTGGGTAATTTTCTTTGATATTTATGGTTAGGTTTGGGTTTGGCACATAATTTAACAAATATTTATTGATTCTCTACAATACGATGTACTGTTGGTATAGGATGAACACTTCAAAGTCCCTGTTCTTGCAAAACTAATATTCTATTATGAAAGAGAGAAGCATAAAAGGTTAATTTCAATCAAACAAAGTTAGTGATAGAATTGAGGAAGCAGTGAGAGCTGAGATGCAGTGAGAGAATGTGGAGGCAGGGTGCAGATGATGTGTGAGCTGAAGTGTAACCTGATAACTTCTTTGAAGAAGGAAGGGAATGGCATTTGGGCTGTGTGTGTGTGTGTGTGTGTGTGTGTGTGTGAGTGTGTGTATGTATAGAAGGTAGGTCAATTTTAAGCAGTTTGTTACTTATGCAGCCTAAAGTGCAACCCTCTTTGAGGGTTCTTCATAATGCACTAAGCAGTTTGCATCCTTTGTGGTCCATCAGAGGATCTTAAAATTTATTCTCATTAGAATCATTTGAATCTGAAAAATATTCTCTCAGCCATGTTATCGAGGTCATCATCAATAGTGAGACATCATGTTGGTAGTGTATGTGGTTGGTATGATGTGATAAAAAGGGCACTTTGTCTATGGTCTTCCTCCCCAAAACCCAAAAACCTCTGTCTAATAATGAGAAAACACCAGACAAGTCCAAATTGTACTGCAAAACACCTGAACAGTACACCTCTAAACTGTCAAGGTCATCAAAAACAAGAAAAAAAAAAAAAGAATTACTTACGATTTTGCCACTCAGAGTGTGGTTCCCAGAGCAAGAAATTATTAGAAATGCAGAATCTCACTCCAAAGAGCCACACAAGCAGAATATGCATTTTAATAAAGTGATCCCATATGTACAGCAGAGTTTGGTTCACTGGAGTTAGGGTATGGCCCTGGAGCCTGCATTTCTAACAAGCATCCCAGGTGATCTTTGGGCAGGTGGCCCAGGGATTTTAAAGACCTGTACCTAGGCCTTACCTAACCAATTAAATCAGGACCTCAGATTGGTTAAATCCAAGAATTAGTCTTTTTTAAAGCTCCCTGGATGAGGTATAGGTACAATTGAGAACCACCGAATTAAAAGGTTGTAAGCAGGGATGTGACAGGGCCAGATTTTCATTTTTTGTAATGTTTAAAAGCAAAATTCAACTGAGTAAATGTAAAGATCTAATTGGTTTTGTTCAGTGATTCATGAATGGGCAAAATCCCATCTAACAAGTAAAAGGAGCTCTGAGAAACTGTATAAATGGACAGGTTTTATAGCAGAAGGCAAGTGAGGGGAGGAAGTTGTTAACAAAGGAAAAGAAGGGATTATTTCAGACAAGGTCCCTTTATCTTAGGGGATGGCAGGGGTTCTTAGCATGCAGATTACCTCACTAGTGATGATCAGAAAATTCCAGACTGATATGTTTAAAATTTCACTCTTTTGAGAGGCTGAGGTTAGTACTGAATCTCGGTGGGGCATAACATAAATGACTCCATTTTGGTCCTCTTTCTTTTTAACAATAGATGTCTTTAGTTTTTCCAACCTCTCACAACTATTATCTCAATATTCCTTAATACTCTGCACATATGATATTGTGATTTCTAACAAGACATATATATTTGATCTTTATTCACTGTCTCTTGCACACCTCTCCTAAAGCCCTTGCAATTTCCTGTATAGGAGCAATAGGGGCATCTTTGATATAGTATTTAGTTTTATTCCTAGTTCCTGAAATAGTTCCAGAGAGATGAAGGTGAAATGGGAGTCTTTTGTTATTCATAGCAAGTCCCTTTCAACCACACCTGAGTTTATGTCAGTGAGGTGACTTTTGGAAAACCCTTAGGGATGAGGAAGTGGTGGTTGCCAGGGGAAACAACCAAGTGATTAGACTGTTGGAACTTTCAGCTTACCTCTAACCTCTAGGAATAGGAGATGCATTGGAGCTCAACTTAATCATCAACGGCCAGTAAACTAATCAATCTTACCAATGTCATGACACCTCCATAAAAGTCTCAAAAGAAGAGTGCTCAGGATGGTGAACAGGTAGAGGTGCCAGGACTGGTGCCCCCAGACAGTATATGGAAACTCCATGCCATTCCTCACATGCTTTGTCTTATGCATCTCATCCATCTGGCTGTCCTGAATTATGTCCTTCTATAATAAACTAGTGTAGGGGTTCAGAAAGAGTCAACCCATGATGTGCCATTTGGTATGCCAGTTATTTTGAGCTGAAAATAATCAAGGCCCAAAAGACTCAGGAAGAAACCTGAACCTTCAACTTAACTGCTTAAAAGAATTTGGATAGAGGACTTGTTCCCAGAAAAGAACCATCACTGAAGATAACTACATTAAGATATGAACTAGCCACCATAGACAGGAGAAACCTAGCAAGGCCTGTTTGACAGAAGACCTCTAGATGTCCCATTGTTTCTGGATGGCCTAGCAAACATTTGTTTACTAAACATTTACTCTTTCCATTTTTCCTGTAAATTGTTTTCCTTTCCTTTGAAGTTCTTCCTATGCCCTTCTCTTTAGTTGAGGATGACATTTATACCATATATTGTCCTTCTATAGAGTCTCATTGTATATGGGGAGTCCCTGTACATTTGTAATTAAATTTGATTTTCTCCTGTTAACCTATCTCATGTCTTAATTCTTAGATTAGCCAGAAGAATCTTGAATGGTAGAGGAAAACTTGCCCTTCCCCAAACATTGTAATCTAATAAGTCAAATACCTTAGTTCTGTGAGACCCTGTCTAGCAAATTAATCAAACCTCAGGAGGGGGTTGTGGGAACCTCCAATTTATAGTCAGTTAATCAGAGGCACAGGCAATAACCTAGACTTGCCACTGGAATTTAAATTGTGTGTGTTGGGGGGGGTGCAGTCTTGTAGGACTGAGCCCTCAACCTGAAGTCTACACCAACTTCATATAGATAGTGTCAGAATTGAGTTACATTGCTGGACATCTAGCTAGTGTCACAGAATTGCTTGGCAGAGAAAAACTCCCACACGCTGGGGAACCAGAAGTGTCAGAAGTAAGTAGTCTTATAGTAGGGTATTGAGAAAACACACAGGGGACACAAAGGAAACGTTTTCCTTAACAGTGTGGAAATAATTCTATCATGTTCCAAAATCTTGCCAAGAAAGCTTATCAGTTATAAACACATTAATTATCTTCAAAAGTTGATTTCATATGCCACCATCATCTGTAGTGATTCTAATTCTAAATAGAGATACAGGGGATAGCTCTGGGGACAACTGAAAAGTATTTCTAGGACTCCTATTACACAAATCTTAGACCACTTGTTTTTTATACTCTCCAACCGAGGTATTGTTAGAGGATTTCTTTTCCCTTAATTCCTGTGGTTTTTGGTCATGCTGCTTCAAAGAATGAAAAGGTAGACAAGACAACAGTGGTGGGCAGCAAAGAAAGTTTATTGAGAGTACAAAGCTCCCAAAGATGGAGGGGGCACAAAGGAGTTGCCACAGATTCTAAGGCTAAGGCTTTTTGTGGACTTGTTGGCAGACTATTTTAATCTGCTTAACCCTCCTTTGTGCTTGTCACCCAATAAGGTTTTTGTCATCTACCTTTCATGGGGTAGAGGGTGGGGGACACAAAGGGTGGAGGGCTTCTTGTAAAATCCTTTTAAAGGTGGTTTCCTCTTAGGGTGGGGGTGGGGGAGGGCAGGCAGGGGGAGTTGTCAGTTTTCTGACTATCCTGCATTAGTATCATGAGTAGAATTCAGCCAGCCTCAGGACCAGTTCCATCTCTGCCAAGTCTGTGTGATTGGAGATGGGATCAACTCCTGACTTCAGTTAATTCATCTCTTAGATGAGAATAAGAAAACTTGACCACATTGTGTAGTTGTGAGAATGAAATATTATCGTATATGAGAAAATATATTATTAACTGTACATTTCTCATAAAAGCAAGAATTCTGAGAATTATTGTATGAAACAGTCAAAGTTCAAAAATACTATACAAAGGTCCAAACTCCAAGAAAAATAATCTTAAGAATTAAGATAACCACAAAGGCTTATAATGTGTCTGGAACTGGGCTAAGAATTTTACTCTCTTTACCTCATTTAGCCTTTTGAATGACCGAATAAGACAGTTCTTTTTGCATTATTTCAATTTTACCGAGAATATGAGTAACTTATCCGTGGTCTTACAGCTTGGAATGGTGGAACAAGGATTTAAATCCAACTCTATTTGATTCTAAATCCTACATGTTTAAGAAATTTGCTATAATATCTCTTCGAGTTTCATTTTAATTTAAGCTTTATATTTGGGTTGTGCACACATCACCATATGATCCTTCACTTAGGATAAATCTAAATGGTAGTCGCACTTAACATTGGCTAAAACAAAAGCATAGTTCATCAACTCTATACTCGAAGACCTGAAAGACAGCTCTGACCATGGAAAGTCTGACCAGGACGTGAGATCCAAAAGTTAATAGGAACAAGCAGAAAAGTGGGTCTAGACTCACATTGCTTCACACTCCAGCTGATTATAAGTAATCTAAAAGCGGTGACAACAGTATTTAATTCATCCAGGTATATTTATGGACAGACTCTGAATGTTGGCAGGGAAACTGGAGTTTCAAGTTGTAGAGGCCCATTAGCAGCCAAAAAGTATGTCCTCAGAGCCAGAAGTCAGCCAGGAACAGATCAGTGAGGGTGGAGAGGGTCTTCCCAAGGAGACTGCAAAGACTCTGACTATAGGTCTGGAGAAAAATAGCAGGATTCTAGGGACTGCCCAAAAGGGAGGTAGAGGTAGTCAGCCAGACAGATAGCACTAACACTCTTATGTTGGGGAAAATGGATTATTCACTTTCTATACTCCTTCAGATTTCAGCCAGATTGATGCTTAAGCAACTGAGTTTCCATCTCTGGGAGCAACACCACAGTATATTAGGACTATTCCTATGGCTCTGGGGATAATAGATGGGTTATCTGGGCTTCCTTGTTATGGTTATATCACATATGCTGTCCCCATAGCCACCCTAGGAAGCAAACAGGGCAGTTGCTTTTTCCATGTTAAATAATCAGCAAATGTTGAAGAGTTAAGATGACTGAATAGTAGTGGAACCCTATACTTGCCTCCTCCCTTGAACATTGCTAGATAAATATCAAATCATTCCAAACAATGACTGAGAAATCAATGGACCGAGGGAACAAACTGTATACTTAAAGGGAGAAAAGAGGCCACACTGTGGAAGGTAGGAGGTGAAAAAAGAGAAAGACAGAGAGAGAGAGAGAGAGAGAGAGAACAAGCACAGTTTTCACATAAGAAAAACACTTCTCCAAAAGCATTGGCTGAGAAAAAAAGAGGGGCTGATTATTGTGAGTTTTATGACCAGCAGAACACAAAGACAGTACTTATAGAAATCTGCATTGAGCTTGTGTGGAGCCCAGTGGGCATAGCAGTGCTTCTATGGGAAAGGAGGGCAGAATTCTGGGAGCAGATAGTATGGTGTGAGAATTCCCTGTGAGAATTCCCTGGGTTGCAATGGGAGAGATAGTTCCTGTTTTTGGAGTGTATGCAAGAGAGGTGGCACTGCCTCTCAGGGGAGAAAAGAGCCAGTGGTCACCATTGCACTACCCCATTCATTAGCATAGGGGTAAAAATACCTGCTGAGGGCAGTAAACTTGGATTCTGGCTTTTTGCTGTGTTTTATTCTAAACTCCAACCTCCTGTACCTTCATGTGACTTCCCTTCTGAGACAAAATGGCACCAGTCCCAGTATGGCAAGACCCTACCCCCCACCTCCACCACCCCGCCCCAAGGATCAGCATGGGTCTGCGCTGTGCTGGGTTCCTCAAATTTAGAGTTTTGAAGCTCACCTGATGTGCCTGACATAAAACACAGGTGCACTGTGCCTCCAGGTGGGTAGACAGTGCAGACACAGACAGGGTGAAGGCAGAGAGCTGAGGGATGCCAGAGACAAATGAGGGAAGATTGTTCACTCTTCTGTGAGGGCTTCCTGGACAGTGGCATGCATGAACTCCCTTCTCCAAGGAGGAGAGAGAGGACTGGTGCCATTTTTATCCACCCACCAGCATGAAGGGACTTCGGTAAGCAGCACAGCACCCACAGTGAAGACTTCAGCTACTTATGCCAAGCCCTATCCCCCTGCACTCTGCAGATGCTTTTTTACTGGGGGAGGGATGCCTGAGAGGTAGAGCAGTGATAAGACCCTCCCCCTAGAAGACCAGCACAAATATCTCCCCACCCCCAACATGTACCAAGTCTAATAACCATAGAGTGCCACAAAGCTTCAACTCTAGTGGAAATAAGATCAGGCTTATTGTAACAGGCAGACCAAAGCACACCTAGTTGGAATTTACCACACACTGGACAAGGTCAAAACACTCCCCACTGTAGGCAAGGAGAAACTTTGCAAAGGACTGACTTGAGGAAAAGAGCAGTCAAAACACAACAGTAGAGTGCACACAGCATACACCAGAAACACTTCTTGAAGCACTAGGCCCTGGACAGTATAGGATCCCTTCTTAATAAAGAAGGGATCATAACAGAGTAGAAGATAGTGACCTAGAAAAATTGCCAAGTCAGAACAACTCATCCCAAAAGAAAGAACAAGAAAAAGTCACATCTAGGGATCTAATGGAAACATATCTAAGTAATATGCCCGATCCAGAATTTAAAACAATAATCATAAGGATACTAGCTGGGCATGAGAAAAACAGAAAATACCAGGGAGTTACTTACCACAGAGATAAAAGACCTAAAATCTAGTGAGGCTGAAATTAAAAAATGCTATAACTGAGATGCAAAACCAACTGGATATAATGGCCACAAGGATGGAAGAATCAGAGGGATGAATCAGTAATATAAAAGATAAAATTATGGAAAATAATGAAACTGAAAAGAAAAGAGAAAGAAAAATACTGGATCACAAATGTAGACTTAGAGAATTCAGCAACTCTATAAAGTGTAATAAAGTTTATAGCATACGAGTCCCAGAAGAAAAAGGGGGAAAAGGGGCAGAAGTTTTACTTGATCAAACTGTAGCTGAAAACTTCCCCAATCTGGAGAAAGAAACAGATATCCAAATTCATGAGATACAGAGAACTCCCATCAAATCAATAAAAGCAGGCCAACACCAAGGCTTATCACAGTAAACTTTACAAAACACAAAAATGAGGAAAAAATCCTTAAAGCAGCAAGGGAAAACAAATTCCTAACTAACAAGGGAAGACAAATAAGGTCACCAGCAGACCTATCCACAGAAACTTAACAAACCAGAAGAAAGTGGCATAATATATTAAGTGCGCTGAATGGGAAAAAAATATGCAGCCAGGAATACTCTGTCCAGCAAGGCTCTTATTCAGAATAGAAGCAGAATAAATAGTTTCTCAGCCAGACAAAAACTAAAGGAGTTTATGACCATAAAATGAGCCCTGCTAGAAATATAAAGGGGACTCTTTGAATGGGAAAGACTAAAAGCAACAAAGATAAGAAGGGAAAGAGAAAATCTCCAGAAACAATGACTTTATAGGTAATACAATGGCACTAAATTCATATCTATCGGTAATCACTCTGAATGTAAATGGACTAAATGCTGCAATGAATAGACATAGGGTATCAGAATGAATAAAAAAATAAGACCCATCTATATGCTACTGATAAGAGACTGATTTTAGACCTAAAGACAGATGCAGATTGAAGTGAAGGGATGGAGAACCATTTGTCATGCTAATGGACATCAGAAGAAAGCCAGAGTAGCAATAATCCTATCAGACAAACTAACTCTTAAACCAAACATTGTAACAAGAGATGATGAAGAGCAGAATATCATAATAAAGGGATGTATCCAACAAGAAGATCTAACAATTGTCAATATTTATGCCCCCAACTTGGGAGCACCCAAATATATGAATCAATTAATAACAAACATAAAGAAACCCATTATAATAATACAATAATAGTGGGACTTTAATACCTCCCTTATGGCAATGGACAGATCATCTAAGCAAAAAAATCAACAAGGAAATAATGGCTTTGAATGATAAGGACCAGATGAACTTAATAGATATATTCAGAACATTTCATCCTGAAGCAACAGAATATGCATTCTTTTTGAGTGCACATGAAACATTCTCCAGAATAGATCACTTACTGGGTCACAAATCAGACCTCAACAAATATAAAAAGACTGAAATCATACCATGCATATTTTCTAACCATAATGCTATGAAACCTGAGGTCAACCACAAGAAAAAAATCTGGAAAGACCACAAATACATAAAGGATAAAGAGCATCCTACTAAAGAATGAATGGGTTAAACAGAAAACTAAAGAAGAAATAAAAATGAAACATGACAGTCCAAAATCCTTGGGATGATGCAAAACTGGTCAGAGGGAATTATATAGTGATAAAGGCTTACCTCAAGAAGCAAGACAAATCTTAAAATACACAACATAACCTTAAACCTAAAGGAGCTAGAAAAGAACAACAAAGCCTAAAGCCAACAGAAGAAGAGAAATAATAAAGATTAGAGCAGAAATAAATGCTATAGAAACAAAACACAAAAAAATTGTAGAATGGATTGATGAAACTAGGAGCTGGTTCTTTGAGAGAATTAAAATTGTAAACTCCTATCCAGACTTATGAAAAAGAAAAGAGAAAGAATCCAAATAAATAAAATCATGAATGAAAGAGGAGAGATCACAACCAACACTACAAAAGCACAAACATTTATATGAGAATATTATGAAAAATTATATGCCAAAAAATTGGACAATCTGGAAGAAATGAATAAATTCCTGGAAACTTATGAACTATCAAAACTGAAACAGGAAGAAATAGAAAATGTGAATATACTCATAACCAACAAAGAAATTGAATGGGTAATCAAAAATCTCCCAAGAGACAAATCCCAATGCCAGATGACTTTCTAGGGGAATTCTACCATACACTTAAAGAAGAGTTAATACTTATTCTTCTCAAAGTATTCAAAAAAATAGAAATGGAAGTAAAAGTTCCAAACTCATTCTACAAGGCCAGCATTGTAGATGCAGCATTGATTACAAAACCAGACAAAGACCTCACTAAAAAGAATTAGAGACCAGTATCACTAATGAACATGGACGCAAAAATTCTCAATAAGATAATAGAAAATCAAATCCAATAGTATTTTAAAAGAATTATTTACCAAGTGGGATTTATTCCTGGGCTGCAAGGATGGTTCAGTTTTTGCAAATCAATCCATGTGATATACCACATTAATAAAAGAATGGTTAGGAAGCATATCATCCCCTCAAAGATGGAGGAAAAGCATTTGACAAAGTACAGCATCCATTCTTGATTTAAAAAAAAAAAATGAAACCATCAAAAAAGAAGGGATAGAGGGAACATACCTCAACATTATAAAGGCCATATATGAAAGACCCACAGCTAATATCATTCTCAATGGGGAAACACTGAGAGCTTTTCCTCTATGATCAGGAATAAGATAGGAATGTCCACTCTCACCATTGTTATTTAAGATGATATTGGAAGTAATCAGCAATAGGACAGCAAAAAGAAATACAAGCATCTAAATCAGCAAGAAAGAAATCAAACTTTGGCTATTCGCAGATGACATGATACTCTGTAGAAAACCTGAAAGATCACACCAAAATATTGCTAGAACTGTACATGAATTCACTAAAGTCTCAAAATACAAAATCAATGTACAGAAGTATGTTGCATTTCTACATATCAATAATGAAGCAGCAGAAAGAGCGATCAAGGAATAAATCCCATTTACAATAGCACCAAAAACCATAAAATACCTAGGAATAAACCTAACCAAACCAATGAAAGATCTGTACTCTGAAAACTATAGAACACTGATGAAAGAAACTGAAGAGGACACAAAGAAATGGAAAAACATTCCATGTTCATGGATTGGAAGGACAAATATTATTAGAGTATCTATACTATCCAAAGCAATCTACACATTTAATGCAATCCTTATACAAGTTCTAACTCTATTATTTCATTTGTCATAGAGTTGGAACTAACAATCCTAGAATTTGTATTGAAACACAAAAGACCCCAAATAGCCAATGCAGTCTTGAAAATAAAAACCAAAGCTGAAGGCATCACAATTCTGGACTTCAAATTATATAACAAAACTGTAGTGATCAAGACAGTATGGTACTGGCACAAAAACAGACACACAGATCAATGGAAAAGAATAGAAAACCCAGGACCTGAACTATAGGGTCAAGTAATCTTCAACAAAACAGGAAAGAATATCTAATGGAAAAAAGATAGTCTCTTCAACAAATAGTGTTGGGAAAACTGGTCCGCAACATGCAAAAGAATGAAACTGGACCACTTTCTTACACCATACACAAAATAAATTCAAAATGGATGAAAGACCTAAAAGTGATATAGGAAACCATCAAAATCCTAGAGGAGAACACAGGCAGTAACCTCTTTGACATTGACCATAGCACTTTTTACTAGATATGCCATCTGAGGCAAGGGCAACAAAAGCAAAAGTAAAACAAAAAGCTTTTGTACAGTGAAAGAAACCATCAACAAAACTAAAAGACAACCTATGGAATGGGAGAAGATATCTGCAAATGACATATCTTATGAAGGGTTAATATCCAAAATATATAAAGAACTTATAAAACTGAACAGACTTTTAAAAACAAATAATCCAGTAAAAAAAAAATAGGTCTTCTTTTTCCAAAGAAGACATATAAATGGCTAACAGACACATGAAAAGATGCTTACTATCACTTATCTCCAGGGAAATACAAATCAAAACCACAATGGGATTTCACCTCACCCAGTCAGAATGGCTAAAATTAACAACACAGAAAACACCTCTTCGTGAGCATGTGGAGAAAGCGGAGCCCTCTTACAGCTTGGGTGGGAATACAAACAGGTGCGGCCACTCTGGAAAAACCATGGGGATGTTCCCCTGAAAGGTAAAAATAGAACTACCCTACTATTCACCAATTGTGCTACGATTTACCCAATAGGATACAAAGTTAGCCATCACTGTTTGCAGACACAAAGGCAGGAAGCAGAGTGGGGAAAAAAAAAAGAAAGAAAGAAAGAAAAAGGGAAGACTTCAGGTATACCCTTATTGGAGGCACAGGGAAGAGTAGGTGGGCTAACTGAAAGTGGGGCATCCTGTGTGACTGAGTAGAGGGTGCGTATTTGGCTTTCTCTGGTTGGTTCTAATTGGAAATGGGACAAAAATTAAGGAAACATTCAGTTATTAATCAAGTTTGGCTGTTTGGGGCCAATTGTTACAGAAGTTATTGTTAGGCCTCCTGGACTGCTACTAGAGATAATGTTTTGACTTCCTATAAGTCTGACTTACAGACATGGGCTGGTTACTGAAGATCATGGGTTGATTTTCTGGACTAATTGTTGCAGACTGCAAGTCACAGTTCTGTCTTTACATGTGGTCTGGCCATTTTCTGTTTGTATATTTTGTGTCTCACTGGGGAGGGAGCTCACGTAATGGCCCAAGTGAGTTACTGAAATCAGTGGGAATACAGAAGAAGAAATAAAAGGACAGGATCTGGTAACAGGTGAGGGTAAGGGAAGACTTCAAAGACCAAAATAATCGTTAAAACACTATTGCCACCAGACTGCCTGGATGTAAATCCCAACTCTGCCAGTCACTTACCAAATGAAAAGATAGTAATAATATCTAATGCACAGTATACTACTAGAGCTAAATATAAATTAAGTTAGGTATCATATGTAAAGGGATTATAACAGTTCCTGACCCAAGGTAAGTGTTAGCTGTTCTTAATACCCTGAAACAAGTCATTAGCTAACAGGTTATCAGGCGGAAGAGCAGGCTTTGAAGCAAACTTTTGAAATGGTTAGACCTCTGGGTGATATTCAGGAGTGAGACTGTTGTTTTTTTTCCCTCCCCAGGATCTTGTATGTTCCCATCATCACAGTATGTGTTTGCTAAGGACTAATGTTTGTGTCCCCTCAATATTCATATGTTGAAGCTCTAATCCCCAGTGTAATGGTATTTGGAGGAGAGGTCTTTGGGAGGTAATTAGGCTTAGATGAGGTAATGAGCCCTCATGGTGGGATTAGTGATCTTGGAGACCAGAGAGCTTTCTTTCTCTAAGTATATACACCATGGAAAGACCATAAGAAAATGGCTATCTGTAAACCAGGAAATGGGTTTTCACCAGACACAGGAATCTCCCAGACCCTTGATCTTGGATTTCCCAGCTTCCAGAACTATGAGAAGGAAATGTTTGTTGTTGAAGTCACCCAGAATATGGTATTTTGTTATAGCAGTTTGAAGTAAGACAGTATTTTCTTGTTTTGGTTGAGCTGTCTCCTTTAATTATAATGGTTACTGTAAGGTCTGTGGTGTTTTTTTTTTTCCCCTTCCCCCAAGGAATTAGTGATACTACTCCTCAGGCAAACAATTATTGGTCTGAAAAACTAAATTGCTAGAATGATGAGTAAAATGTAAAACGAGTGAAAGAAATTAAAAGATTGGCAATTTTAACCATTGTCACTTCTTACATGTGTTTAGTGCTTTACCATGTACCAATCATTTTCTGTCAGTGATCTCAGGCAAATAAAAATAATTATTTTTGACCACTAAGCATACAGCAGATAGATACTAAATTACAAATTCAGTTAACTCCCTCTGATACTTGGCTTTCAGTTAATTAGCATCTTAGCACTTCACATTTATACTGGTGTTCTTGACTACTGTTTCTATGTAGAAATGGATTTACTTTTCAATATATTAATGCTAATGAGTTATTTACTAGCCTTGAATCTTATTAAAATACCATGTCTCACTTATATTTATTTGTTTACATAAGGTTTACTTTGGTGAAGTGAAAAGCAAAGATTCTGGTAAATATGTACTTTTTAAAAGTATGATCTTCTACATGTGTTGAAGGGGGAGGGATTTTTAGGAGACTTCTCCAAAAACAAAAGAGCTGGTGGGTGCCATTTCTCCACTCCCCAAACCTAGAGAGCCAGACACCTGTTGGAACCAGTGGGAATGCTGTTAAACATACCTCGCTAACACAACATACCCTACCCCTGCATTCTTCTGCAAATACTTCTCATCCAACCTGCCCTACTTGGCAGGGGTCTCTTCAAAGTGGCTCCTACCACATCTCATCCTGCAAACAGCCCCAGCAGACACCAGTACCACTCCAAATTCATTCCTGCCCTGGTATGAGGGGAAGATATTATACTAGGATACTAGCAGTCCTAGTAGCCAAACCTTTTAACTGGCAGGCAGAGAGTGCAGAGAGAGTGCCCTCCTGATCAGTGCATCTGCAACCCCAGCAGAATGACTGGGGCAGGCATCTGGTGTGACTGCTGGCCCTATCCACCAAGGAAAGCCTCTCAGAAGACAATGCAGGAAGAGCACTCACCAGTTCAGTGCAAGCAAACCTCCAAGAAATGAACTGAGGACAGGCATGTGGTATGATTACTGACACTGCCCAACTACAATGGTCCACAATGGCTCCAAACTGGCCCCTTAACAGCACAAGGACCAAACCTAACCCACAACAGACAAAGTGGGCCGTTGCAGTCAATTGGACTGAAGGCAAATGAGGCTCAGCTACAATAGCAGAGTACAGGTAATGCACAAAGGAGACACTGTTGAAGTGCCTCATTTTAATGAACAGGGGATACTGCTCTACAGGACACCATGGGACTTATTCTTCATAATTCAACTACTTTCAAGGTCAGGAGACATAACTGACTTTCCTGATATATAGAAATGAACATAGAGAGTTAGATAAAATGAGGAAATAGAGGAATATGTTCTAAGTGCGAGAATAGGACAAAACCATAGCAAAAGAGCTAAATAAAATGGAGATAAACAATATGCTGAATAAAGAATTCAAAGTAATGGTCATAAAGATCATTTCTGGACTTGAAAAAAAAGTGGAGGAACTCAGTGAAACTTTCAACAAAGAGGTATCAAATATAAAAAATAACCAGCCAGAGATGAAGAACTCAATAACTGAAATGAAAAAATACACTAAAGGAAATCAACAACAGATTAGAGGAGGCAAAATAATGGGTTAGTGAGCTGAAAGAGTAATGAAAAGCAACCAAGCTGAACAACAAAAAATAAAAAGAACAATAAAAAATGAGAATATGTTAAGGAAGCTCAGCAACATCATCAAGCATAATATTTGCAATATAGGAGTACCAGAAGCAGAAGACAAGCAAAAGAGGACAGAAAATTTATTTGAATCAATAATAACTGAAATTTTTTCCTAATCTGGGGAAAGAAACAGACATCTAGATCCAGGAGGCCACAAAAAGCACTCAACAGAATTAATCAAGGAGGTCCACACCAAGGCACATAATTAAAATGGCAAAAAGCAGTAATAAAGAGAGAATTTTAAAAACAGCAAGAGAAATGAAAACAGTTACATGCAAGGGAAACCTGTAAGGCTGATTTTTCAGCAGAAACTTTGCAGCTCAGAAGAAAGGGACACAATATATTCAAAGTGGCAAAAACAAATAAAACCAAAAGCAAACCTGCAACCAAGAATACTCCATCCAGCAAGGCTATCATTCAGGATACAAGGACAGATAAAGAGCTCTCCTGACAAACAGAAATTAAAAAAAAAAAAAAAAATTCATCACTACTAAACCAATTCTTCCTGTAAGAAACGTTAAAGGGAAATTATTTGAGTGGAAGGAAAAAGCCATAATCAGAAATAAGAAAATTAGGAAAGGAAAAAAATTTCTTAGGTAAATACAAACAGAATAAAACTAGCATATTAATCACTTATAAAATGAGTATAAAGGTTAGGGTGTAAAAACAGTAAAATCAATTATATCTGTAAAAATAAATCAAAGGATTCACAAAATAAAACAATATAAAGTGTAAGAGGCAAAAACACAGACTCAAATATAGAGAACAAATATAGAGATCAAACCAGAGGGGAGTTGGGTGAGGGGATGGGTGAAATAACTGAAGGAGATTAAGAATATAATTATTGTGATAAGCACTGAGTGATATATAGAATCGTTGAATCACAATATCGTACACCTGAAACTAATATAACACTGTACATTAATTATACAGGAGTTTAAACATAAATTAAAAATAAATGAATAAGTAATCTTTTTTTAGAAAGGATGTGAAGTATGACACCATGCTTTGGGTGAATGATGGGAGTAAAACTTTAGTGCTTTTATTTTAAAAAAATTTTTAAAGATTTTCTCTATTTGAGACAGAGAGAGAAAGTGTGTGAGTGAGGGTGTGGCAGAGGGAGATAATCTTCAAGCAGCTTCCTTGCTGAGTATGGATAGTAATGTGGGACTCAATCCCATGACCCTGAGATCATGACCTGAACTAAAACCAAGTTGGATGCCTAACCGACTGAGCCACCCAGGTGTGCCAAAACTTAATGCATTTAGAATGGGTTCAAACTTAAGTGACTATCAACTTAATATAGACTGCTATATGTGTAAGATGTTATGTATGAGCCTAGTAGTAACCACAAATCAAAAACCTATAACAGATACACAAAAAATAAAGAGAATCCAAGCATATCACTAACAAAACCATTAAACCACAAGGGAAGAGAGAAAGGGAAGGAACAGAGAACTACAAAGACAGCTGTAAAGCAACTACATACTTATCACTAAGTGAGTACATATTTATCAATTACTTTAAAGTAAATGGACTAAATGTTCCAATGAAAAGACACAGTGTGATGGAATGGATAAAAATGGAAGACTCATCTATATGTTGCCTACAAGGCAAAAGAAAGCTGGATTAGCAATAATTATACAGGTAGGATAGACTTTAAAACAAAGACTAATAAAGGACAAAGGAGGATATTACATAATGATAAAGGAAACAGTCCAACAAGAGGATATAAAAATTGTGAATATATATGCATCCAGCATGAGAATACCTAAATACATAAAGCAACTTTTAACAAACATAAAGGTAGAAATTTACAGTAATATGATAATAGTAGGGAATTTCACACCCACTTTACATCAATGACTAGATTATCCAGACAGAAAATCAGCAAGGATATAGTGGTTTTGAATGACACATTGGACCATATGGACATAATAAATATATTTGTAGTATTCTAACCCTATGCAGAAGAATACACATTCTTTTCAAGTACACATGTAACATTCTCCAGAAAAACTCTTATGTTAGGTCACAATACAATCTCAATGAATTAAAAAAGACTGAAATCATATCATGCTTTTTTTCTGACCACAATGGTACAAACTAGAAATCAATCACAAGAAAATAATCTGGAATGAACATAAATACATGAGAGCTAAATAAAATGTTACTAAATAATGAATGGGTCAACCAATAAAACAGAGAAAATTAAAAAAAAACCAATCTGAGGGTTTTGAAGGGGCAGGGGTTGGGAGGTCGGGGTACAAGGTGGTGGGTATTATAGAGGGCACGGACTGCATGGAGCACTGGGTGTGGTGCAAAAATAATGAATACTGTTATGTTGAAATAATAAATAAATTTTAAAAAATTACATGATGAAAGAAATAGAAGATGGCACAGACAGATGGAAAGACATCCCAAGCTCATGGATTAGAAGAAAAAATATTGTTAAAGTGTCTATATTACCTAAAGCAATCTACACATTTAATGCAATTCCTAACAAAATACCAACAACATTTTTCACAGAACTAGAATAAATAATCCTAGAATTTGTATGGAACCATAAAAGACCTTCAATAGCCAAAATAATCTTTAAAAAGAACAAACCTGGGGCACCTGGATGGCTCAGTGGGTTAAGGCCTCTGCCTTTGGCTCAGGTCATGGTCCCAGGATCTTGGGATCAAGCCCTGCAATGGGCTCTCTGCGCTGCAGGAAGCCTGCTTCCCCCTCTCTCTCCGCCTGCCTCTCTGCATACTTGTGATCTCTGTCTGTCATGTAAATAGATAAAATCTTCAAAAAAAAAAAAAAGAACAAACCTAAAAGTATCACAATCCCAGATTCAAGATATACCTACAAAGTTGTAGTAATCAAAATGGTATGGCACTGACACAAAAACAGACACATAGATCAATGGAACATAATAGAGATCCCAGAGATAAACCCATGCTTTTATGGTCAATTAATATATGACAACGGAGTCAAGAATATAAATAGGAAAAAGACAAATGATGCTAGGAAAACCGGACAGTTACATGCAAAAGAATGAAACTGAACCACTTTCTTATACCATGTGCAAGAACTCAAAATGGATTAAAGAACTAAATGTGAGACCTGAAACCATAAAATTCCTAGTAAGAAACAGGCAGTAATTTCTTTGTCATCAGCCATAGAAACATTTTTCCCAATATGTCTCCTCTGAAAAAAGAAACAAAAAGTTAAACTGCTTGGATTACATCAAAATAAAAAGCCTTTGCATGGTAAAGGAAACCATCAACAACACAAAAGGCAACTACTGAGAAGGTATTTCCAAATGTTATGTCTAATAAAGGGTTAATGTCCCAACTGAATGAAGAACTTGTGCAATTCTTCACCACACCCCCCCACCAATAATTCAATTAAAAATGGGCAGAGGACCTAAATAGATATTTATTCAAAGAATACATACAGATGGTCAACAGACACATGAAAAGATGCTCAACATCACTAATCATCAGGAAAATGCAAATTAAAATGACAATGAGATATAACTAGATAGCTAAAAAAAAAAAAACAAAAACCCAAACCAAAACAACACACACACACACACACACACACACACACAAGAAATAACAAGGGTTGGCAAGAATGTGGAGAAAAAGATACCCATATACGCTACTGGTAGGAAGGCAAATTGGTGCAGCCACTGTCAAAACTGGAATGGAGGTTCCTCAAAAACATAAAAGTAGAACTACCATATGATCCAATAATTCCACTGCTGGGTATTTGCACAAAGAAAATAAAAACACTAATTCAAGAAGATATATGCAACCTATGTTTATTGCAGATTTATTTAAAATGACAAAGATATAGAAATACTCCAAGTGTTCATCAGTAAATGAATGAATAAGGAAGAGGTGGTACACACAAACACACACACACATACTCACATACACATATTACTCAGCCAAACAAAAGAATGAAATGTCATTTGCAACAACATGTATGGACCTAGAGAGTATAATGTTAAGTGAAATAAGTCAGTCAGAGCAAGACAAATACTCTATGATTTTACTCATATGTGGAATTTGAGAAACAAAACAAATGAACGAACAAACAAAAAAAGAGACAAAAGAGAGAGAGAGAGAGACTCTTTAAATAAAGAGAACAAACTGGTGGTTGCAGAGGGGAGGCTGGTGAAGGGAATAGGTGAAATAGATAAAGGGAATTAAGAGTACATTTATCCTGATGAGCACTGAGAAATTTATAGAATTGTTTAGTCAGTATGTTATACACATGAAACTAATATAACACTATATGTTAATTATACCTGAAAAAATAAATAAGTAAAAATAAAGAGTAAAAAAAAAAGTACTGTCTTTTATCCTTCCATCATTTTACTGTAGACGAGGAAAAGGAAAGGATGTAGTAAAACTCTTGAGAATCTTAAAATTCAAACCTCTTCGTATCCATGTGAACTGCAGCCTTTTATATAAAAGAAATTCAAGAAGCCTGATGATTTATTCTATACATGTATGGTTGAATTGTCATCCACAGTATCGATAGCCCTGCTCAGAAAATAAACTAACATTAAGTGCTAGCTGATGTTGTTAATTTTCCCAACAGCCATAAACATATATTAAAGATGTAATGAGCAGGAATTTGTATTACCATCATTATATAAAACAAGAAAGACCATTTAAAAAGGAGTTTAAATACTTACTGGATAAAGGCCAAAAATAGGCTCTTTGTTTCGTTTGGAATTTTTATGTTCGGCTAAAGATCACACGGCAACTAACCATTCAATTTGCTTTACTACCACCGAAAGGGAAGCAAGGAAAATAGTAAAAAAAAAAAAAATTCATGGTGACATAATAGATGGGCAGAAATACATCTCATTCTTACCTCTCTTAAAAATAATCCAATCGGGGCGCCTGGGTGGCTCAGTGGTTTAAGCCTCTGCCTTCAGCTCAGGTCATGATCTCAGGGTCCTGGGATCGAGCCCCACGTCGGGCTCTCTGCTCAGCAGGGAGCCTGCTTCCCCCCTCTCTCTCTGCCTGCTTCTCTGCCTACTTGTGATCTCTCTCTGTCAAATAAATAAATAAAAATCTATTAAAAAAATAATCCAATTTACCTGTGGCTTGAAAGTGCTATATTTTCCAGACTGTTAGCCAATTAAGGCAGTTAACCTGCCAGGCTATTTCACTACGGAGTTTGATGACCTCTGCCTCTGCACCCTTACCAACCATTTGGAACCACCATTTCTGTGATTATAATCATTCAGCAAAGAAAATTTCATAATTAAAAAGAAATTTCCTGTGAGACAAGTTCTTTTTTCATTTACAAATGTGACTAAACCCTTATTAGATAGTAGCCTGTATGTGCAGGTATCCTAATGACAAGGCAAATAAATATTGCTTGAATCACCAGCTGGTTAAATGAATCTGGCTCAATCCTGTTTTGTTCATTTCGTGGCTGCTAGTGAAATTAGCTGGTTTCTAGACGGATTCAAATTTCCAGCCAACAATCTTCAGGGTGCCTTTACTTGGCTTAACAATACGAGAAACACTAATCTTGATGGTGGGGTTGCTAACTCTGGATAACAGGAATAGCTTAGATAAAAGAAGAGCTTTAGATCCCAAAGCTTTGGGATTTTGCCCAAATTTGTAATGTTTGCCCTTTTATTTCAAAAGCTTGGCTTTACCAAAACTCACTCAAATCTTTGATTAAACCCCATAAATATTTGCAGTTTCCAAGGACCCATAGCACTTTCTTCTCTGTGTGTTTCCAGACTTGGTTCTTTCCTATCCTGTGAATTTTTTTCCTGCAGTCTCTCTTTGGCCCACAGTGAATAAGACTGAATATTTATGTCCATCCAAAAATGCATATGTTGAAATCCTCACCTTCTAGATGATGATTTTAGGAGGGGAGTCTTGGGGAGATGATAAGGTCTTGAAAGTGGAGCCCTCATGTTGGGTCAAGTGTCCTTATAAAAGAAGCTTTAGAGGATCTCTTGTTTCATTTGCCGTGTGAGGTTACGGTGAAAAGACAGTGGTCTCAGAAGTGGGCTCTCACCAGCACTGAACTTGTCAAATCTGCTAGTGCCTTGGTGTCCTAGCCTCCAAACCGTGAGAAATAATTTTTTCTTTTTTTTTTTAAGTTTTATTTATTTATTTGAGATAGAGTGAGAGAGAGACAGAAACAGAGAGGGGGAGCACAAGCAGGGGGATCAGCAGGCACAGGGAGAAGCAGGCTCTCCACTGAGCAGGGAGCCTGATGCAGGGCTTGATCTCAGGACTCCGGGATCATGACCTGAGCCAAAGGCAAATGCTTAACCAACTGAGCCACTCAGGTGCCCCAAGAAATAAATTGCCATCATTTATAAGACACCTGGTCTCTGGCCTTTTGTTATAGCAGCCCAGAAGAACTAAAACATGGGTTGAGAAGAGCTCTGGAAAGATGTAATGCAGGCAGTTTACACTGACATCTTAAATAAGTTTCCTGAGCTGCTGGATTTCCACATTTCTGGTCTTTCCAGCTCCAGAATTCCATGAAAAATGATAGAGTGTATCTTACACAAGAAGCAGTTTATCATACACTGGAGTTTAATGAGTGTGCACAGCTTTATCAGACTTTCTATTAGACGTGTTTAGCCAAGCTTGACTTCAATAGCAGAGTTTCTGATATAGTCTGATGGTCAATTGAATTTAGAAAACTTAAGCTTTACAAAAGTGATGGCACAGGACCTAATTCTACAAAATGAACACTAATAACTGATAGTAGCCCTGATTATTAAATTTTGTGAGCCATGGAACTGAATTTCCATCAAAGTGTATTTTCTTGTGACTATTACTTTACATAGATTAGGTAGATAGATAGGGGGACAGATACACAAATATGTAGATAGAGATAAGTGTATATGTACACACAACCCAAAAGAATAAAACTCAACCTCATTTGGGATCCTTTGCCTTTATCAGGAAGAGATGAAAACTGTCAATAACCTGGATAGGTGACAGGGACCCTGGCTTTGTAAAATTAGTGGATTAGTGACCAACATTTTATTCTCCCATATCAGTAAACGACAGCTTGGTGCAAATATGTTTCTCTTGCTGTTAGAAGAGGCAGCATGTTTAGGAAGCAAGAACCAGGACCCTGAAACAGTATGACAATGTGGTGACAGAGGCTATATCCACAGCAGACCACAGTTTGAACCCCACTGCAGTCTCATATTAGCTGTGGGGTACTTGGCCCATCAACTTAACCCTATGCTTTAAAATATTTTAAAATATTTTATGTATTTATTTGAGAGAGAGAGAGTGAGAGAGAGCATGAGAGGGGAGAAGGTCAGGCAGAAGCAGACTTCCCATGGAGCTGGAAAACCCATGTGGGACTCGATCCCGAGACTCCAAGATCATGACCTAGGCCAAAGGCAGTCGCTTAACCAACTGAGGCACCCAGGTGCCCCTAGTTTTTTGTTTGTTTGTTTTTTAATCTTATCTGGAAATTGTAGATATAAAAATACCCAGCTATAGGATAGTTCTGAGTATTAAATGAGATATTACTGCATAAGTAAGCAACTAAAAGATATTTGTTTTTAAAAGGTGGATTCTAATCCTTATCTTCCAAAAAACACCTATCTTATAAATAGCTTATAACTGTTGCATCGTCTCTTGCCTGGTAGTCTGTGTAAGAGGGTGCCCACACTTGCTACAAGGGTAGCACGAAAGCTCAAGCAGAGGACTTGGAATCTGGAGGGTGTGCCTTATTCATGCATTGATAACATTATTGCTCAGGGAGAAAAAAGCCAGGCAGCAGCTGGCTGATTCCTTAGCTTCCCTGGAAAAGGAGAAAAGTACAAAGAGGGGTCTTTTTGCGTCAGTTCTCTGGTAGGAGAACCTCACCAGAAGTCTCACAGACATGGAAAATCAAATTGAGCAGAGCCCAGTAAAATGCTAGGCCACCCGATTTTCTTCCAATTGCCTTAACAGTCCATGCATAATGAATTAGTTCAACTGATGATAATGTCTCCCTTCTTAAGTTGCAAAATATGCTGAAATGTTAAAAAGGAGAAAAACAGAGAGCAACTCTCAGCCTCTTCAACTTGGAGCAGCTGTTATAGATTTTGAAGTACTTTCCAATGTTAATATACTAATCACTCTTACTTATTTATCATCTCTCCAAGCAGTCTTGAAATCAATAAATAGTGAAGTTGTACTCCTTTGACCTAATAGAGCAAGATACAGATACAGCACAATCTTAGTAAATTTGTGGCAGAGAGAAGAACATGTTTTGCTTCCCAATCCTTTCTGGTAGGCACCAACGACTGCTTCCCATGAGATAGACAATATCTACTCTCATATTTGGAAATAGGAAGATTGCATTGAGATCATTTGATAACAGTGCTTTCAGCACTCATACACACTCCCACTTGCCACTCTAGAGACTCATAACTCCTCTGGATTATTTGTTCTTGGAAGATACTAAGCATAAAAACACAGAAGACATATCACAGGGACATGGATAAATACACCTAATTATAGACTGCGCTATTAGCATGACATGAATTGCTGTTTCTGAAAATGATCTGACAGCCAGCGAAAGCTCCCCTGTCACTGGCTAGCCTGTCTGCTAGCAAGCAGGGCTTTGCAAAGAGCAGTCACTGCTATGATACTCTCCCCAGCTGGGTCTATGGTTCTGTGCTTCAATCTCTTTCCCTTTGCTTTGCTTGTGAAAACGAGTTCCATTATTTCAAGTCAGTTCCTTTTTTTTTTTTTCTTCTTCTTCTTCTTAATAGATAGAACATAGCTGCAGGCATCCTCTTGCTTTCCTAGGTATTGTTGATGTTTCTCAGTTTATTTAACCAACAGTTAAAACCCAGGTAGACACAGATTAAAGGCAGAGCTCAATATATTTAAAGCCTTTGGCTCACCCTGTATGGAGAATTTGCAAATTCACTTTGTAGCACCTCCTGCATAAGGAGACTTCTTTGTCCTTTGTTTGCCCCTCACAATTCATTTAGATCAAATCACACACTACTTAACGCCAAAATCCCCTGTGTTTAGTGACTACCAAGTGAATATTTATTTGTCTTCTTTGGATTCTTTTTTTTTTTTAAGATTTTATTTATTTATTTATTTATTTGTCAGAGAGAGAGAGAGCACAAGCAGGTGGAGCAGCAGGCAGAAGGAAAAGCCAGCTCCCTGCTGACCAAGGAGCCCTGTGCAGGACTCAATCCCAGGACCCTAGGATCATGACCTGTGCTAAAGGCAGAAGCTTAATCGACTGAGCCACCCAGGTGTCCCCTTTGGATTTTTTTCTTATAGCACTCATATCAATGATAAGATTTTCCTCCTCTGTTTACCAACCCTCATCCAGGAAAAGAGGTAAATAATTTTGGTGTTTGGTCTAAGACCTGACGGGTGTTAACAGATATATACGGCATACAGGAATTTTCAGAAATGTGCAATGGGTGCTCATCCTCCAGCTGAGTTTACTTGGAAAAGATGCTCTCTTAAAATATTCAGGTACAATTTTAGAAACAAATATGGAACATGTAGAATTGGTGGGAGTGGGGGTTCCATCTGCAAAAGGGATAGTATTTAAAATTTATTGATGTGCTTTCTTCTTGCCTACCTGAGTTCTTCACCTTGGTCTTGGTCGGCCAAAGGTTTTTATCTACATGCAGGGATAGGAAAGGGTTTGGGAAATATTACAGAAAGACTGCAGAGAGAATGCTGGATATAATATTTACTGTTCTCATGCAAATTAGGATTTTGCAGCAGAGCAATAGCCTTGAAAACCAGAGGACTGTCATGATAGAAAATTAGCTAAATGCCTTTATACGTTTACTCTCACCCATCACTAAATGCCTTTATACATTACTCTCACCCATCCCTTATCACTAGATAAGAGATGATACCATTAACAACTCAAGGAAGAGGACTTCTTGGGATGTCCTACTTACTAACAACAACTTATGGACCGCAGGTTTGGACAGAACGGAGCTCTCAGATTTAGCTTGTCCAGCTACTGCCAGTGCCCAAAGGTCATGGGTACCAAATTGATAGCCAGTGGACCTGCCAGTCAGCCTGTTGTGACTGCAAGATAACTGTAGCAGAGTCTGGGCTGGGTCAAAGTTGTAGCAGACACTCAAGTGTCTCCACAGAGCTAGAGTCAAGGAGAGTCCACTTCACCCAGGGAGAGCTTCTGTGCCTTCACCAAGCAAGCAAGACCATGTCATAAGTTAATTCAGCCAGTCTGGCGGCCAGCAATAACCATGCGGAGCAGGAATAGCACTCTGGAGAAGGGAGACACCAGCTAGCACATAATCAAGGACTGCACAGGCCAGGGAATCTCTTTTCCAAAGTGACTGAAAAAGAAGTAAGACTCTTTTACACAAAATTGCACTCTATCTATTGTAGGTAGGAAAGCAGGGAAAGGGGAGGAGGAGGGCTATCTAAGGGACTAAATATTTTTCCTAAAGTGTTCAAAGATCATCTGAAGGGATACACATGCACACCCAATGGATCAGATTAAATTTAAATTGGATTGGACATTTAGTTAACAGCGTTCTTGCCAACTAGTGGGTAGAGGCTTGGAAGAAATGCTGGTTCAGAGTTCTGCTAAACAGTTTGGCAAACAGGCAGAATTAAACTCCTCATTTGCAAAAAAGATGCCACTATCTTTGGGATGAGCTGAGACATTCTACCTCTTTGCCAAATTTGAATACCTCTGAAAGCGATTTTCTTTTCTTTTCTTTTTTGTGTGATTTGTTTCTCATTACTTTTCAATCTTTCTTTAAATTTCATTTACTTATTCTTGCTTGGGATTCATCCTAAATCTTTTCAAGGAAAAAGAAAGCTCATAGATAGCCAAATCAAGTTTTACTATAAAAATCCCAGATGCTTGGGCGCCTGGGTGGCTCAGTGGGTTGAGCCGCTGCCTTCGGCTCAGGTCATGATCTCGGGGTCCTGGGATCGAGTCCCGCATCGGGCTCTCTGCTCGGCGGGGAGCCTGCTTCCTCCTCTCTCTCTCTGCCTCCTCTCTGATCTCTCTCTCTGTCAAATAAATAAATAAAATCTTTTAAAAAAAATCCCAGATGCTCTATCAAGTTAGACAAGGGCTTGCACTTATTTGGGTTGTCAGCTGGTTTGCTCATAAGCAGCTCTGGGTTGGGTTTATTTGGGAAAGAGGATCTTGAAATTTTCTAGAAATTATTTTGGAAACAAATATGGAATATGTGAAATTGGTGCTTACTTATGGAGCTTCCAAGTAATCTCATATAATTTGTTGAAAGATGACAGTGATATGTTTCTCTGATGCCTGAGAGCATGATCTTGAGGTCCCATGGGTTCTGGTTCTCATGTATTCCTTCCCTTAGAAGGAAGCAGTTACTCAGTTCAGAGTCAAAGGGATCCAGTTTGATTGTTAGTCCCTCATCCCTATGCACTGATGAATTAAATGAGATAGTGCACACGGAATCAAACCTTCCACAAATGGAAGCTGTTATCATTGTGATCATTTTTTTTATGTGGCACCAGATTACTGATGAAAGGTGATTTGAGTTTTACTCAAACAGCAAAAGTTGAAACAAGCAAATTTCTCTAGCCAACTTGCTTGTAAACATCAATCCTATCTTAGGGAACTCTTGGGGTCCCAGGCTCAGAAGTCCAGGAAAATGGCAAACTTTATGTCTATACATAAGACAAGGTGATGACAGAAGAATCATAACTGCCACTGTTACTGAGTACTTAGTATGTGTGAATGTCTAAGCACCTTACAGGAATTATCTCATTTAATCTTCAGAGTGACCCTATGAGTCAGGGGCTATTTATCACACCCATTTTATAAATTAGAGAACATGTTTGGAGATATCAAGTAACATGCTCAGGATCAGCAGCTCAAAAACCTAGGAAACTAGAGTAACAGCTGAGTCTGACACCCAAGCAGCCAACAATGCCAGGAAAGTCAAGGCCATAGTCTCTTGTCTCACATCAGACAAAAACCTGTTGTCCTGTCCCCCTCCACCACCTTACATGCAACAGGACCCTAAAGTTAACTCTGCTACAGATTCGATGTGCAGAGAAAGTATAATGTCCTCATTGTGCCTACTGTCTGGTCTACCCACTGGTGAGCAAGGACACAATAATTTAAGGGTTCCTCCAGGAAAGCTATCACAAAAAAAGTAGATTGGACAGAAGGAAGGAGAAGGTAGATTTGGAGGGGTGTCCTGGAGAACAGGAGGACTTCTGAGTTGCCAGAGAAAAAGCATAAGAATCCTATGTACCTCTCAGGAGAAGGAGAGAACCCCACAGAATGAATGAGGATCAGAGAGAGAAAAGGGACAGGTTTAAGAGCTTCCCTCACAAAATCTTGAGATACCTGCCTGTGTGTGTTTGTACTATAAGTAAAGGCTATGCAGTCACAGAGAGAGGGAGGAAAGGGGCATGCAGGGTAGTTTCTATTCTTATAAATAACCACAATCACATTTGTATACCATTGTACAGTCTTAACACTTCACAGTCTATAATACACTTTCATACGCATAATCTCACCAGCTACTCCAGTAGTAGTTGTTCCAACCTATAGGTCTTCTCTGTGTTCATGTTTGGTTCATTCAGGTTAATGTAAACTATTCATTGTGAATAGAATTGGGGACAACATATCAAAATGTTGGGGGACAAAACATCAAAAAAGGGTTACATCATATCAAAATGTCCTCAATCACTTTAAAATGCCAATACTTGTCCTCTGGGTAGGCCCTGCCTCAGACATCACTTACACGTGCCAAAGCTTGTGAGTCACGATATCTTACTTTAACGTGTCATTCACGTTGATAAGGGAAGCACAAATCGACCCCGATTAAGAGTTTTCTCGCTGCTCTTTCAAGCTGTTTACAAATTCTACTAGGTTTTGGTCATGGATGATACTAGGTAGCTGTAACAGATGCTATTTTGCAAAGAGCGGATAGAGTTAACCACCAACTGTCCACACATTCATTACCCAGATGGCAAGGATCATACTTCCACTTCCATCCGCTGGATCACCCTGAAGTCAGGGATGTGTGGATCTCCCAGCCCCTCTCCTCCAACCCAAACCAGCAGGAAGATTATCTGGTTCTCAGTTACCTGCTAAAATGTTTCCTTCCCTGGAAATTGTTTCCGTATATCCCCTTATATCCCCTTGTCCCACACCTCATATCAGATTAATGACAAGGCAATAAAAGATGTGAAACAGTGATTATTTCACTAAGATTCAAAGGGAACAGCAGACACAGCACCACTTCATTTAAATTGACAGATTTCCACTTAGGGCTTCATTTTCCAAACGTTTGCATGGACAGAGCTGGCTGCCAGCGTGAGCTGAGTTCCCATCATGGGCAACTGGTGGGGGTGACACTTCCCAGAGGCAACTCCAGCTTCAGCAACTCTATGCTTCCTGCTGGAGCAGACCATGGTCTTTCAGAGAGCAGGTGGGCCCTTCATGGTACCAGATGCAATGCCACCTTTCCCATTTTTTCCATACTCCCACACGAGTGCTTGTGTGGCTTTAGGGGTTCTCCCACCTCTATGCACAACTGTTCTGATTGATGTTTAAAAACAATATATGCAAATGTACATCTATCTAGCTATATGAATATATGCATAAATACATGTATGAATCACAAAAATAATCTTGTCAAAAGTGAGACTATGAGCCATAATTAAAATCTCATTTTAAAAATTGTTGGTGCTGTTATTCTATTTTGGTTCCCAGCAAATGAAATATTTGCTCTCCTTATTTTTGCCCTTTCCACTTGAGCAAACATATACCTCTGCCCAGGGGACCAGAAAGATAGCCTCTTAGATTCACGGCTGTAGGTGGTCAGGTTTTCTCAAAGAGGAGGTAGAGATACTGCATGGTACTTACCAGGGACTTGGAGAAAAGCAGTTTTAAAGCAAAATTATTCATGCAAAATAGTTTCAATGTATTGGGAGGGGACATATAACCGCCAGATCCAAAAGCTGATTTACATGTATTTATTCAGTTGTTCACTCAATGCATATTTATTGAGAGGTTCTGTAGTCCCTCTGAGGACACAAACAAATCAATGTGAGACATTTCCTCCCAAGTAATTTATGATACAACGTGGAGAAAAGAATTCCTCTAGTACCACCTTACATCACCCACTTGGTGTTTTTCAGAGCATTTTCACATCACTGGTCCCCTTTGAGCTCATTGAAACAGGCGAGGCTGGCATTATTCTCCTCTGACTGATGAGAAGACCAAGGCCTATCTACCATCTCGGGTGTGCTGTAGTTGTTGGTGGAGATAGCACCAGAACCACTCACTAATTGTGTGACTTAGAGCAAGTTATCTGACTGCTCCTGTGCCTTAGTTTTCTTATCTGTGAAAAGGGCATGAATAATACCTACCAACCTAATAAAATAATGTTTGTAAGGTGCTTGGCCAAATGCTTAATACATAACAGGTGCTCAATAAACAGTAGCTGTTCTTAGCTAGAACTAACATAACTCTTAGCTATTGCTGTTGTTATAAAGATACTGTTATCAAGATGATGGTGCCTGCAGGGATCTGAGTGGTTGCTAGGTTACCATCCCCTGAGACTGGTCTGCTTCAGCTGGCCAGGAGACTCCAGAGATTCAAGCTGATTCACAGTAATCCCTGCTGGTCAGCTCCCAGTCCTGAGGTCTTTGCTTTAAGATCTCCCAGGAACACGCATCCACACAAAAGCAGATTTTCAGTAAATGTGCGTAGGAAACCTTATTGAACCTTGTTCCTGTGACCAGGCTGACTCAAGGGGGAGCAAGGAGGACAGGGGCAGGAGTCCCTGTACCTGCCTTTGTTTCCTGGCTCCCAGAAAAGGGTTGGAGATTAGTGGGCTGTGCTTTGTAGAAAAAAGAGTTTCAGGGTTCTTAAAGAGAAAAGATGTGAGTGTGGATTAATAGGGGAAGGTTAAGGCCTTTGGGACTTGTTCTCAAGCAGCTTCTGTGGAAATAATGGTGATGAACACGGCCATGCTCTTCACCAGGGAGCCTTAAAGATGGCAGGAGAGAAATCCTGATGCAGCCTCAGTGAATGGCTCAATTCTGAACCTAGCAACTATTTTTCACTCATTTGCTCGGAATTTGGCAAAGGAGCCATTTTCATTTCCACTCAACAAATATTTACAGAGCACTTACTCTATGCCAGATGTGGTGCTAGTTATAAGGAACAGGAATAAGAAACGCACACAGGGCCCTGTTCTCATGGAGCTCAGAGTCTAGAGGAAGATAGAAACTGAGCCATAATGAAAGTATGACGAACGTTAGAGAAGGCACGTATGTAGAAACACACACCCAGGAGCAGGTAGAGAGACATTGTAGCCTGCTACACTCTAAAGCCATTAGCTCTAAAGCCATATAATCACCATGCGAACCCAGCTCTGCCATTTACTAATTATGTACTAAGCCTTGCTTAGACTCATCTGTAAAATGGGATGTTAATAATAACACTTACTTCATAGGGTGCTGTGAGAGCTAAATGAGTTAATAATATAATATATAAATAATATAATAATAATATAATATAATAATATTAAATAATATTATTAAATAATATAATTAAATAATAAAATAATATAATATATAAAACAATTCAATCAGCACGTGGCATATAGTAAATACTTAATTGATATGAATAATTATGAGTTCTTCCTCATAGGAAGATATGAATCATTGTTTAAGAATCATATCCTATTATCTCTTTGCAGGGTGTTAACTTTAGGTGAGAAGGATAAACTAGTTTCTGCCTCAGCTATAGCCAGTTTTATCCTTGACAATCTTGAGGAATGGATTTGGGTGGAGGTTGGATCAAAATCCCAAGTTGTTATCTTTTATGCAGAAATGAAGCAAAGGACGTCTAGTTTTCTGAGGGTAAAGAAAGAAGTATGTCTGGGGGCACCTGGGTGGCTCAGTGGGTTAAAGCCTCTGCCTTTGGCTCAGGTCATGATCCCAGTGTCCTGGGATCGAGCCCCGCATCAGGCTCTCTGCTCAGCAGGGAGCCTGCTTCCTTTCCTGTCTCTCTGCCTGCCTCTCTGCCTACTTGTTTTCTCTGTCTGTCAAATAAATAAATAAAAATCTTTTTAAAAAATTAAAAAATAAAAAAGAAAGAAGTATGTCTGTGAGTGTTGTCACTAGCTGGTGACTTAAGACCAACCCCCAGTTGAAGTACAAACAGATAACTGGAGAGCAAAGGTATGAAGCCATTAAAATGAGCAAGTGTGATGAGCAAGACTCTAGAAAGTGACTGAAGGCATTTTTCAGAGAGAATAAGGGCTAATTAATAAAGATTGACTGTTGTTCCTGGTGATGAGAGTATCAGAGTTCTTGCTGGGGGAAAACAAAGTGGTATCAAGTCAGACTTAAAGCCAGATGTTGATGGGGTACAGGAGCCATCGATACAACACACTTTCCTGTCATTTTCTTATCAATGGAGAGGACGGAAATCTGCCAACATTTTATTCAAAGATCTTGTAAGACTTTAAAAGGGCCCATTAGAAATGTTTCTGATGATCATGCAGCACCTGCGAACAAGGAGTTCGAGTATGTTTCCTGGCCATTCACAGAACCTCACATTAGCCAAGAAAGCTGTCACTGAAGTGAGAGCCCAAGTCTCAACCCTTGAACTCAGAGAACTTTCTTCTCCTTTTGTTTCCATAAATTAAACATTCTGATGTTGTCTTAGTCGGTGCAGACCGCTGTAACAAAGTGTCATAGGCTGGGTGGCTTACTCGACAAACATTTATTTCTCACAGTTCTGGAGACTGGGAAGTCCATGATCAAGCAGATTCTTGATCTGGGCAGATCCACTGCTCCTTCTTTTGGGTTTTGTCTGCTGTTTAGATCTGTCTCTCAGGAAGCATGAAGGTCATTATCATTTCCTTGCATGTTTTCCCCTTAGATCATATCCTCCATGGCATCAGTAGCCACAGCTTTTGTTTCTCTAGAGCCTGGCCTATTGGCTGAAGGACAATTTATCCAACAGAGCACCAGGGGAGACAAAGAGTCTGGACACTGGCTCAGAAAATCAGATGAAATAGTAGGAAAATGTGGATGTTCTCTTCTGGTTTCCTCTGCTTGTTCTGTGAAATAGAAAGCGGCTATCTCCATCTGAGAGTGAGGATTGGGTAGGAGGAGGTCTGGAGGTCAGGAAATAGAAGAAAAGAAGTGAGGCAGGACAGGCACTAGACCAGGGAAGTATAACAATATCTCTAAGCAGGACAAGGGCCCACTTGAGGTTGAAAGTCTTAAGTTTCAAGTGAGACAACAAAGACTGGATGTGTTTGGCAGACACATTCATTTGTGAAGATGACTATTCAGAGTTGATAGAGGGGTGTACTCAACAAGGGTCAGGGTTTTGCCAAGTGAAAACCACAGTGGGGAGAGAGGCAAGGAAGCAGTGGAGTAATGCCAGCAAGTCATCATAGTGAGGAACCACAGAATCTCAGCTGAGTCAGAATCAGAGTAAGACATGAGGGGGTGGAGAAAAATGGTTAGTTCAAATGAAGGTCAAACAATTATTAAGATCAGTCTGCTACTGGGGAGACAGAGCAGACACCTGTAAGGAAACGAGAATGGCTGGAGGACTCACTCCATGAAGGCTGAAAAGGAAACAAATTCTCCTCCTTAAGTGCTATCATAGAAAAATATGAATATTCTGGGGACATATTTCAGGAAGGAGGAGAATGGCTCCCATAGGTACTTGCCTGAAGAGTATGGGGTTCTCCTTCTTTCTGTATTATTGGTTCACTCCCTTGTTCATTCCACAAATACCTATTAAGTCCAAGTCTTGAGATGTATTAGGGTAGATGAGTCACAGCAAGCAGGAGCGCCACCCTGCGGCAGAAGGTGCGGAAGCTCACAAGGAGCCAAGCATGGTTCCCTCATTTCCTTTTAGGGATTATTCACCCTGTTTTGCAGATGATGAAACTGAGGTTCAAGGAAGTTATATTACATGCCGAAGTTCACACAGCAAGTATGTGAGCGGGGTGCTTGGCCTCATACCCAGTTCTATTAGGCTCTTTGTGCTAGGTTAGAGAGAACTAGAAATGCAGTTATCCCATACATTCCTTCAAGATGGAGTTTTTTGTTATCTCCCATGATTCTTAAAGAGTGGCAAATCTAAATGGTTTAGAGATATAGAGCATTGGTTTCCAAGATCTTGGCTACATATAGCATGGGTTTGTGATGAAACTCAGAAAATAGAGAAGATGTAATGTTTATATATGTAGGACAGGAATGACTGCCTCTTGCACTGAGCTTGTTCTTTGATTTTATAACACTTTGGTATTAAGATATCCTTTAGCTTAATTCCTTTTTGGTATTAAAACATCCTTCTTTTATGATATGCAGGCAAACAGTAGATAGGCATTTTCGATTTGCTTGTTTTAATGTCCATACTAAGCAGAAGAAATAGTTGGTATTAGATTAGTCCTCCAATATTGTTAGCCATTTTGCCAGTTCATGAAATCAGAAGTCTAGGAACCACTTGTTTAGAGAGCACAGAGCTTGTGAGCCTGTCCTGAAGTGATCTAGCACCAGGGTCTGCAGGGGGAGGATGTTCTTTGCTTCTTTGCTTTTTGTGGCTTCTCTGTCTTCTCTGAGTTGAAAGAAGTCATGGAGACACTTGTAGGCTTGAGGACCATTCAGTTTTCCTTAGCCTGTGTATAAATCTGTGCCTGGGTTCACTTTCTGTATCATCTACCTTACAAGCAGATTTGAAGTTAGGTGTTCTCTCTCTTTAGTCCCTGAGTACACTGAGGATGAAGTGTCCAACACAGCCTGACATCAGGATGAAATCTCTCAGGCTGGGGATACCAGGAAGCTTCAAGGGAGAGGTGTGGAAATGAGAGCTCCCAACAGCTGCTGCCTGGGGGACAGTGAACACTGGCCCTCCTTTCCCATCAGCGCTTTGTTTTCTGATGGTGCCACACTGGATATGCTGGCAAGTGTTTCCTCAGTCCTGTGTTAACCAGCAAGCAGACCCACTGCAACTAGTACTAGGACAGCGAGAGGCTCAAGGTCAAGGAAATGTTTTCTTGGATCAGTTGTGGCACATTACCTTAGTTTTGCTTGTTTGGCTCAGGGAGGGCTATCCATCACATCTTAATGAGAAAAGTTGAAAAGATCAGAGGACAATGAATGACTTCTGCTCAGAAATGGCCACTGAGGAATGGCTGTCATGACTGTTACCTTAAACCAAGTTGCAATGTAGACACATAAATGGCTTAGCTTCAAAGAAAAGGCTTTGTCATATTTGTTTCAGCCCTTGTTTCTCTCACATTCTTTCCTTCACTAAAATCAATGTTGTCATCTTCTCCTCCTTCCTTGTTTAATGTATAGACTTCTTTTCATTTAGGCTGGTCATAATCCAGGTATAGGGTCTGGATTTCTGGGATTTTCATACTAGTCGGTTACACATACCAATGTTTTGATGTTGGGGGCATATTATTTAATTACCCAGGGCAAATTTTCTTATCTGTTAAAGGGGGTAACAATAGCATTCATTTCTCTGATGTTGATGTGAGTATTAAATAAGAAAATGCCTACAAAGCACCACAAGTGCCTACCATAGAATAAGTATGCAATGAATGTTAGCCATTATGCTTCTCTCTAAAAGCACAGAATATATGAGGAATGGGTTGTACAGACTCATGTCAACAAGCATTTACTGAAGACATAGAGTTGTCTTGGCATTTTGGAGAGTATAGCACAACTGCAATGAAGTTCTTACTCCCTTGTGTCATGCTATCTATTCCACTGATTTGGACTGTTGTTTAAGTATAACTCACTGCCTCCTTAGGGTCCTTCCTTGGGTTCTCATATGTTGGGACAAACTCTAGATTATTATCCCCTCTTGCCTTATGGTCCTTAAACCCTTAGCCAGGCAGGTTTCTAGTTTTAGTACCAAATTTGAGCTTTTGGGAAACCACTTTATACATCCAAGTCAAAAAATATTCAAGGAGGGTGCCTGGGTGGCTCAGTGGGTTAAGCCACTGCCTTCCGCTCAGGTCATGATCTCAGGGTCCTGGGATCGAGTCCCGCATCGGGCTCTCTGCTCAGCAGGGAGCCTGCTTCCTCCTCTCTCTCTCTGCCTGCCTCTCTGCCTACTTGTAATCTCTCTCTGTCAAATAAATAAATAAAATCTTTAAAAAAAAAATTCAAGGAACGTGAAAAGAAATCAGTGTAGCTTTCAAAGCTCTCTACTTTGTTCTCTTTTTTTTTTTTCTAAAATTCATGAGCCTATCTTATAGAATAATTTGGTTTTCAGTTTAGACACAGCAGCACTCTTTCCCTTGGGACTGAAATTGGTGTAGTTAGAAGGGATGTTATATATGCTAAAACAGTAAACACTGCTCTAACTCCAGTAGCACGTGAAGCCTAAGACACTAGAGAATATATATCATGCTGGCTCTGTGAGGCATTCAAGGGCCGAGATGAAATACATTTGGAAAGCTTCAGTGTATTAGTTGACCCTGAGCAGGAACTGCATTCCTAATGCACATTCTCATTAACAAAATGGCTTACTAATTTGGAAAACGTTTCATTGCTTCAATTTCATCTACAGATTTTACCAGGAGAGTTCATGTCACATTAAAGAAGTAGTTTTTCTTTCATTAATTTAAAAACATAACATTTGTTCACAAATGCAAAAGGAGTCAAAGTTTTAATTTACCCTCGAGTGCTCAGTAGCATGTCCATCTTTGAATAAATTGATTTTTAGCTCTGTTTTAAAGCAATGACTTTGTTCTCATAAAATCATTGGAGATGTGGTGCTCTGATCGATAAACTTTCACCATGAAGAAACACTTTCATTCCAAATACAGTGCAACAGCCGCTTTTCTGTGAAGCCCCAATAAACGACCCTTTCAACTGATACAAGCTGCAGATTTGTTCTTTGATTTGAAAAACCTTTACAAGAAAAAAAAAGTGAAAAGATAAAGTAAACAAAGTTTCAAACATTTTATCTTGAATTCTACATGGTTAAAGATTCTGTTTGTGAACCACAGGGAAGAATATAGGGCTTTTTTGATCAACAATGAGAATGAAACTCAACAAACCATGTGTTCTTTCAGGGCTTAAAAAAAATCCTGGGAACTCTGTAAAAGTGGTAGTATTTTAATTATGGTATACAAAAAGTCTAAGTTTTGTGAATTCTGTACTGCGTATTTTTATTCATTTATAATTATATAAAAATTAACATAATCTAAATATCCTAACTTGTTTTTCATAATTTTTACTATTTTGACAAAGATCCGCCTTCCTCAACCTCCAAAAATGCACAAGGCTTCATAAACAAGGATCTTTTTTATAAACTTATTTTTTAAGTCTCATGTAATAAAATGTACTCTTTGTGGTGTACAGTTTTACGGGTGTTTAATAATGTACAGAGTCGTGGATGATCCAACACAATAGAGATTTCATCACAATAGAGTTTCATCTCTTCCCAAAATTCCCTTTGCAGTTAACTCCCCATGGCAACAACTGATTTGTTTTCTGTCTGTATAGTTTTGCCTCTTCCAGAATGTCACTTAAAGGGAATCACGTAGTATGTAGCCTTTTCGTTCTGGACTCTTTCACTTAGCAAAATGCATGTGAAATTCATCCATGTTGTTCCATGTATGAGTATTTCGTATCTCATCATTGCTAAGTAGTATTCTATTACTTGTACATATCACAATTTGATTTTCTGTTCACCTGTTGATGGAAATTTGGGTTGTTTTTAGTTTTAATCAGCTATGAAAAAAGCTAATTATAAACATTCACATATGGGTTTTTATGTGAACATAAGTTTTCATTTCCTGTAGGTAAGAGCCTTGAAGTAAGGACTACTGGATTACATGCTAATTGCATGTTTAACATTGTAAGAAACTGCCAGACTATTTTCCAAGATAGCTGCACAATTTTGCACTTCCTCCAACTATATATGAGAAATCCGTTTGCTTTACATCCTTGTTAGGGCTTGGCAATGTCAGTTTCTTTATACTTTAGCCTTTCTGATTGGAGTATAGTGTATCTCATTGTGATTTTAATTTGTATTTCCCCATGGGTAACAATAATTGAGCACACTTCCATGTGTTTATGTGCCTTCTCTAGGTCTACTTTGGTGAAATATCTGTTTAGATTTTTTGTCTATTTTTTTTATTGGATTGTTGTTTTCTTACTGTTGAGTTTTGAGGGTTCCTTCTATATTTTGGATACAAGACTTTTGTTAGATATGTGATGAGTAAATATTTTCCTCCAAGTCTGTAGCTTTTTTCACTTTATTGAAAGTATCCTTTACAGAGAAAAAAGTTTTAATTTTGGTAAATTCCAATTTGTTGCTTTTTCCATCTATGATGTATAGATCATATTTTTGGTGTTGCATAAAACCTTTTTCGATCTCAATGCAAGAATTTCTTTTTAATGTCAAAAATTTTTACAAATCTTCAGAGAATTGCAGTTGAACTCTTCAGTATCCATTAATTTAAAAAATACATAATGACAATTTTATTAATTTTTATTAATTTTATTAGTCTCTCTATGCTTTTGAAAAAAAAATGGTTATCTCTCCACCTCTCATAGATTTGAATATTTAGTTTCATATGCAAATCCAGAACCCTCATTATTCTAATAGTGACTGCCCCACTTGACCTCCTTCTGTCTCCTTGCATCAGCTAGGGTTCTTTGGTATCAACAAAATCAGGTTCTGGTCTAGCTTAAGTTTATCAGGAGTTCATAGGATCACTGAAAAGGATAGAAAACAATGCTTGAAAACAGGCAGGAATTAAGGTAGTTCTAACAGTATCAGGAAGCCATAACTACAGCTAATAAAATAGGATATTAGTCCTGTTCTGCCACTGTATACTCAGGACACTTAACTCCTGCCATTTTTAGATTTTTTGCTCATTGACTCAAAATTCAAATTCCAGACTGGAATGTAACAAATTGCTCTTGTGGCTGTTCCTTTATTAAAATGTGGCACTGAACTATAGATGCTCAGATACTAGTCTTTCAGTTGTAAAGTGGGGTCGTGGTATCAGACACTATGGGAAGAGAAACATCCTTTGTTCATTGAACTGGGAAGCCAGAAATTCTTGTCAATATTCAGTTCAACAAACATTGATCAAAGGTCTACCACTGTCTGAACAGGGATAATATATATAACATACAATTGGTATATACCATGAAAATGCTCAAAACGTGATGTTTAGGGCACTGTGACTCTTCCTAGGAAAGTCAGGGTAGAGTTTATAAATTATGTGACATTTGGAAGGATAAGTAGAGGTTACCAGGGGCCGAAGAGAAAGAAAAGGTCTTTCAAGAAGAGAAGAATGAATAGGCTGCTGTAGCATGGGGAGGGGGTTGGGGGACTGGATGGTTAGAGAGAAGGCTGGAACAATAGGACAGAGCTAATTATAAGGGGACTTATTGCTATCAGCAAGATGGAGCAAAAACCCAACCGGTCTACTTGGGAGTAACACAGAAATTGCTATAACAATAAGGAAGCCTAAATTTTCTTATGTGTTGTCCTTGAATTTAAATGTCTTTCTACCAAAGTTCACGACGGAATATCACAGAACTATACAATAGATTTGACCTTAGATACTGTCCAGAGGGATCTAACTTCTTTATGTTTCAAACATAGGAACTGAACCCCCAAAAGGTGCAGTGATTTATCCAACATCATCTATGATAATGATGCTGGTTCTGTTCCGTGGTCCCGGTTCACAAGTGCCTGAATCATTCCCAGTGGCAGAGCTAGGCTCATATGAGAGTGTATAACTTGATGCTCCTGGCTCTCACTTTCTAGGAGATCCCAAAGTGGCCTATGCAGTACATTATTTCTAAGAGATATATGCAAGGGAGGGGTTCTGAGGTCACATGAGTTGGGAAATGCTGTGTATCCACTCTCCAGAGTACACTAACATATTAGAAATTCTAAGGAGGCCCACAGCAAAGATACTTGTTTAGCTTTAACTCAGATTTCCCATGTTTATTTGTCTATAGAATCAGTTTGTCTAACATGTATTAATATAAAAAATGACCTCCAGAATTGGAAGATGGTGAATCTACAAACTAGAAACAGAAGTCCTAGGTGGTTACCAATCCTGGAGGAAGAGTGAAGCTCTTGAATGCCTACATTCACCAGGCTCTAAAAATGAACAAAACCCTTGTTCCTTCAAAATCCAAACATAACTGATCAGTTTTCTTTTCCTTTTATGAAACAGATGGAAGATATGTCATTAATAGAGTTAATATTGAATATATATATGTGAATTAATCAGGGCATGGCCTTATAATTACACAAGATATTATGTGAGGCCCCACTCCATATGTACTTGTGGCATTTGGACTTTGCTACTGTCACCTCATGTGGAAGATGACTATGAGTAAGATATTGTTCCCCCAATGAGAAGCTCAGCGTCTGATATGCTCAGGATCAGCTGGAGAGAGGGTCATCATTTCCTTGGTTCTAATGCCCAGGATCCAAGTATCTAGAGGGCTCAGGGCTCCTCTCCTTGCAAACATACTAGTCATAAGGTGTGAAAGAAACATCTAATATCAAGCAAAAAGCAATAATAGACTCTGATGGCTTTCTTTCAAGGTTTTCAACATTCTCTCAGTTCTGGTTCAGGCTCTCCTGCTGTCATCTGTGGGTCTCTCCTGGGGGTTCTGCTGGCTATTCCTCTGGCAGGACCTTCTCTCAGGTGTATCTCTGGACATAGCTTCCTGCCAGCATGCATCCTGGCTTGCTGCCTTCTTCATGCTGAGCAGCAGTCTGGAGCTCTCCCCGGACATTACCTAAAGAGTCTCTCACTTCTAATGGAGTCACTGCCAAGCTTGTTCAGAGGAATAAATGGCTAGATCAATGGCCTTCTCTTCTTATATCTGTTTGATTGACTATGCTAGGGTGGTAGATACAAAGGTAGATAAAACATTGTTCCTGCCCTTAAGGAATTTATGGTCTATGGGGAAGTAAGTCATACTCACATATCACTTAAATTATCTGGCATGTACTACAGTAGAGATATAAATAGTATTATGGACACTGGACCTGGTTTGGAGTTGTAGACGGATTTCTCCTGCCTCTCATGCAATTTCCTCTGTTAGAACATGGCCATGCACCTGGCAAACAGATGGTCACTGAAATGTAAGACCTGTTTCCTTAAAGAGAAATAATGTCAGATTTGGATTGCCTTTTTCTCTAATTTCACTGTCACAGACTCTATCCCCATTAAGGGTGTCTCCTCCTCTAGAGGCCTGGTGTTCTTTCAAACCCTAGAATTCTGGTTTCAAAGAATCACATCTACCTGTGTCTGAGGGTTGGCTCAGCTCTCCTGGTGCTTATTTGCTCCTTCCCCTGAGGCACTAAGATAAAAACACTCACACTCTCAAATCCACCATTGTTTATATTGCAAAAATGATTAAATAACATTCTTTGTAATTGCAGTGTAAAATTCCAGTTTATACTGTCCTCTAACTCTGTAAAACAATCATCAGAATAAAGTCTTCAAGATACTATTAGTGACTTTTTAAAAACAAACATCAGAAGCTACATATGCAAATAATTGTCACTCTTTTTAAGATAGTTATGCAGGGCAGTTAAAATGATTAAAATTATGCTATCATAGTTTTCTATAAATCTCATAGAAAAATCAGTTTTACTTTTATAAAATTAAAAAAAAATTTTTTAAAGATTTTATTTATTTAATTTGACAGACAGAGATCACAAGTAGGCAGACAGGCAGGCAGAGAGAGAGAGAGGAGGAAGCAGGCTCCCTGCTGAGCAGAGAGCCTGATGCGGGACTCGATCCCAGGACCCTGAGATCATGACCTGAGCGGAAGGTAGTGGTTTAACCCACTGAGCCACCCAGGCGCCCTACTTTTATAAAATTTTTTATCCTATTTTTTGATGCAAAGTTACTTACTATGATCATCCAAATTATTTCTCTGACTTTGACTCCAAATGACTTTTGATTTTTTCTAAAAATAAAGACTAATCTTAATAAAGTGATAACTCTTGAGCTTAACATTCACCTGAAGCTGATTTTTCATTGTTTTTCAGCTGAAGATTAAAATCTTTAGCATTCTTAAGTAGATTGTATTATTGTTACCAAATATTTGCTATTCCTCCCATCTTACTGACATCAGGCTCAGCTCTGAAACTTGCTTTGTCCAATGCAGTGTGAGTGGAAGTGAATATGTCAGTTTCAGACAGATAATTTGGAAGCTATATGTCAGCTCACCAAGGTGAGATGGTATGTTCCAGTTAGGAGTTATTCCTTCAGTCCTGAATGAAGATGTGGACAGGGTCATACTTACCTTTCTATGAATATGTGACATAAGCAGGGAATAACCTTTTATTGTAATGAGCCACTGTGATTTGGGGGCAGCATAATGTAGTCAAATGCTGACTGAGCACCTGCTTAGAAGGCTTTGTATCATCTGCTGCCTTCATTCTTCACAACTACCTTTCTATTTTCTTCTCTTCATAATTCTGACCATTCCTGACACTCCTTCTGACCTTCTCATATTTCTTGAAAATTCCAAACTCCTTTCTACTTGCTGGTCTTTATACATGCTATTTATTCTACCTGGAAACTGACTTTTTTTTTTTTTTTTTTTTTGGCTGCATTCTACTGTTCTTCTACTTCCCTCACATGGCAAATGTTTACTCATTCTTTAGATCTCAGGGAAACTTTCTCTACCTTCTTCAGAAAAAAAGTGTGAAAATAGTTATTATATATTCCATACTTTCCAAAACTGAGAGACGTATAGAATAAAAGACCCACACAGAATTCCTAGAAATGTAAGCTACAATGTCTGAAGTGAAGTGAAAATATATCAAATAGCATTGAATGGATTATCTATTGCAAAATAAGAGGTTATTGAACAAAGCAGAAAATCAGCAAGTATATAGATGAATTAAGCAATACTATCAACCAGCTTGACCTAATTCATAGGACACTCTACCCAGCAGCAGAATACACATTCTTTTCAAGTACACACAGAACATTTACTAATCTGGGCCATAGAACAAGTTAATCAACTTAAAATAATTCAAGTCATACAAAATGAGTACTCTAACCACAGCAATTAAGTTAGAAACTAAAATGGAAAAATTATGCAAAATGCCCAAATATTTGAAAACTAAATAATATATTTCTAAATAACCCATAATATACACAATGGAATACTATGCAGCCATCAAAAGAAATGAAATCTTGCCATTTGCGACAACGTGGATGGAACTAGAGCGTATCATGCTTAGTGAAATAAGTCAAGCAGAGAAAGACACCTATTATATGATCTCCCTGATATGAGGAAGTGGAGATGCAACATGGGGTGTTAAGGGTGTAGGAGAAGAATAAATGAAACAAGATGGGATTGGGAAGGAGACAAACCATAAGTGACTCTTAATCTCACAAAACAAACTGAGGGTTGCTGGGGGGAGGGGGGTTGGGAGAAGGGGGGTGGGGTTATGGACATTGGGGAGGATATGTGCTATGGTGAGTGGTGTGAAGTGTGTAAATCTGGCGATTAATAGAACTGTACCCCTGGGGATAAAAATATATGTTTATAAAAAATAAAAAATTTTAAAAATCAATGAAATAAAAAAATCAATGAAATAAAAAGTAGAAAAACCAGAGAGAAGAGCAAAAGAATCAAATGTTGATTTTTTGAGAATGTCAATAAAGTTGATAAACTTCTAGCTAGAGTAATCAGGAAAAAAGAAAAAGAAGACATAAATCACAAATATCAGGAATGAAGGAATTTTATAGAGAGCTATATTATAAGGTTTACAGGTATTAAAAGCATAATAAAGGAATATAATGACATGCCTTATGTCAATAAATTTGAAAACTTAGAGGAAATGAACAAATTCTGGAAAGATAAAGATTTTTTTTTTTAAAGATTTTATTTATTTATTTGCCAGAGAGAGATCACAAGCAGGCAGAGAGGCAGGCAGAGAGAGAGAGAGGAGGAAGCAGTCTCCCTGCCGAGCAGAGAGCCCGATGTGGGGCTCGATCCCAGGACCCTGAGATCATGACCTGAGCCGAAGGCAGCGGCTTAACCACTGAGCCACCCAGGCGCCCCTGGAAAGATAAAGATTAACAGAACTCTAACGAGAAGAAATACATAACCTAACTAGCCCTGTTATATACTGAAGACACTGAATTTTTAATTAACCTACCAGAAAGAAGACCAGTCCATGTGGAAACACTGATGAATTCTATCAGAAGCTTAAGGAAGAAAAAATTTTAATTCTATGTAGTATTTTTAAAAAATTGAAGAGGATGGAATAATTCCCATTTAACTCTATGAGGTCAGCATTACTCTGACAACAAAACTAGGTAAATACATCACAAAAAAAGCAAACTATAGATCAATATCCCTCATGAACAGAGATATAAAATTTATAATTTTTAAGAAATAAAATCCAACAAAATATAAAAACAAATATACACCATGACCAAGTGGGATTTATGCCAGGCATGCAAGGTTGACTTACACAAAAACAATTGATATAATTCACCATATTAACTAAAGAACAAAACAAAACTATATGATCATTTAAATAGACATAGAAAAAGAATATGACAAAAATCTAACATCCATTCCTTTCAGCAAGTGGAAGAGAAATGTACTTCCTGACCCTATAAAAGTTGTCTATGAAAAACATACAAGTGGAGCACCTGGGTGGCTCAGTGGGTTAAGCATCTGACTCTTGATCAGGTCATGATCAAGATGGTGAGATGCAACCCCATGTCAGGCTCTGTGCTCAGCACAGAGTCTGTTTAAGACTCTCTATTTCCCTCTTCTCTCTGCCCCTCCCCCCTCTCAAACAAATAAATAAATGAATAAAAAAATACAAGTTTTAAATTTAAAAACAACACACACACACACACACACACACACACACACCAATACATAAGTAATATACTTAATGGTGAAAGACAATATTTTCCCACTAAGATCAGGAATAAGGAAAGGATAGACATTCTCACCATTTCTATTCAACATTACTGAATTCAATATTCAGCTGGAGGTTCTGGCCAGTACAACTGGGCAGGGATAAAAAAACAAAAGGCAGGGACGCCTGGGTGGCGCAGTTGGTTGGACAACTGCCTTCGGCTCAGGGCGTGATCCTGGAGTCCCGGGATCGAGTCCCACATCAGGCTCCCAGCTCCATGGGGAGTCTGCTTCGCTCTCTGACCTTCTCCCCTCTCATGCTCTCTCTCACTGTCTCTCTCTCTCAAATAACTAAATAAAATCTTTAAAAAAAAAACAAAAAAAAAAACAAAAACAAAAGGCATCCCAATAGGAAAGGAAGAAGTAGAACTGTCTGAAGCCAAATGATCATTTATATAAAATTCCAATGGAATTGACCAAAAAAGTCTGCTAAAACTAGCAAATGGATTTAGCAACATTATAGGATATGAGGTCAATATACAGAAATCAGTTACATTTCTATATGATAGTAATAAAATATTGTAAATTAAAATTTAAAATATTTATAATAGCATCAATCAATAGGAAATACTTAAGGATAAATCTGAAAAAAGAATGTGAATAATCTGCACATTGAAAAATACAAAATATTGCAGAGAGAAATTAAAGATCTAAATAAATACTTATATTCTTTTTCATGGGTCAGAAGACTTAATATTGTAAAAATGTCAATTCTCCCCAAACGTATCTATAGAGTCAATGCAATCTTCACCAAAATCCCAGCAGCTTGTTTTGGTAAAAATTGACAAGCCAATTTTAAAATTTGTATGAAATGCAAAAAACAAGAACAGTCAAAGAAATCTTGAAAAAAAATGTTACAGGACTTAAAATATCTGATTTCAAGACTTATTATAAAGGTACAATAATTAAGACACTATGATATCGACTAAAACTAGGCTAATAAGTCAAATGAACATACAGAATCTAGAAAGAGGCCCACACGTATTTGAGCATCTGATTTTCAACAGTGCTGGAAAGACAATCCAGTGGAGAAAGTACTGCTTTCAACAAATGGTACTGAACAACTGACTATCCACATAGAAAAGAAACATACCTCAATCCATAATTTGCACCATATAAAAAAAATAATTCAACATGGATCATAAGCTTAAATGTAACATCCCAAACTCTAAAACTTTTAGAAGACATAAAAGAAAGTATCTGTCATCTTGGATTAGACAAGGGTTTCTCAGGCATGATACATAAAATTTCAAAAGCCAACAAATCTGACATTATCAACCTTGAAGTCTTCATTCACAAAAGATATATAGATTAAGAATAAGCAAGTTACCTAGTGGGTAAGGTATTTATAAAGCACATACCTGAAAAGGATCTATATACAGAATATACTTTCAAATGCCCTAAAACTTCATCAAAACAACTAAATTAAAAATTGGTAAAAATTTTTGAACAGATACTTCATCAAAGAGGATATACAGGTGGTAAATAACTAAGCATATGAAAAAATGCTTTGACATTCCATTAACCATTAGAAAATGAAAACAAAGCCCACAAGATGCCAAACACACTACTGGAATGGCTAAAATTAAAAGGACTGACCATAACAAGCACTGGCAAGCATGCAGACCAAGTGGGACCCTCAACAACTGCTGGTGGGAATGCATAATGGCATAGCTACTTTGCAAACCAATTTGGTAGTCCCTTTCTTTCTCTCTTTCTTGGCAGTTTTCTTTTCTCTTCTTTTCTTTTTCTTTTCTTTTCTTTCCCTTCTTTCTACCTTCCTTACTTTCCTTCCTTCCCCCTTTTCTCCCTCTCCTCCCTTCTCCTCTTCCCCCCTTCACCCTTTCCTTCCTCCTTCCCTCCCTCCCTCCCTCCCTTCCTTTCTTTTCAGTTTCTTATAAAAACACACTTACCACATGATGTAACAATTTTATTCCTAGGTATTATCCAAAAGATATGAAGGCACACATTCACAAGGACCTGTACACATTTGGGGGAGGGAGCAGCTTTATTTGCAATCACCAAAAAACTGAAAATATCTAAATGTCTTTCAACAAATGAATTGTAAACAAATTGTGGCATATCCACACAATAGACTACTACGCAGCAAGAAAATGGAATTAACTATTGATACATTCAATAACATAGATAAATCTGAAAATAATTATAATGAGTTAAAGAAATTATGAATTAAACAGAAATGTACATACTGAATTATTTCATTTATATAAAACGTGAGAAAATGCAGTCTACTCTATAGTGACATTAAACAGGTCACTGATTTCTCAGAGGGTTCAGAAAAGAAGCTAGCAGGAGGAAAGAAAATAGGGAAAGAAGCTCATAGTGAGAATACCCGCCTCTCATAGGTAATTATGAGTATTAAATGTGACAATTCATTTACAAGGGTTTGGCACAGAGTAGTTCAACCAATATAATACATCACAGTAACAGAAGGAAGGAAAAAAACTATGTGATCTCAATTCTCACAGAAAAAAGCATTTGGCAAAAGGAAGGAAGGAAAAAACTGTATGATCTCGATTCTCACAGAAAAAAGCATTTGTCAAAAAGCATTTGACAAAATTTCATGATAAAAACTCTCATAAAACTAGGAATAGAAGAGAACATTCTCAACATGATAAAGACCATATATGAAAAACTCACAGCATCATATTCAATGGCAAAACACAACGTTGAAATACTTCTTGCCCCTCCCCATCCCCCCACTTGTGCACACTTATTCTCTCTAAAATAAATAAATAAGTTTTTAAAAAATATATAAGAGCTGAAACTATAAAATTATTAGAAAAAATGATGGGAATAAATTTTTATTACTTTGGGTTTGGCTATGGATTCTTAGATATGACACCAAAAGTATAAGTGAGAAATAAAAGAAAAAAGATTGGACTTTGTCTAAATTAAAAACTTTCGCACTAAAGAACATTATAAAGAAAGTGAAGTGGTACCTGGGTGGCTCAGCGGGTTAAGCCTCTGCCTTGGGCTCAGGTCATGATCTCAGGGTCCTGGGATTGAGCCCTGCATCGGGCTCTCTGGGAGCAGGGATCCTCCCACCCCAGCCCCTGCCTGCCTCTCTACCTACTTGTGATCTCTGTCAAATAAATAAATAAAATCTTAAAAAAAAAGAAAATGAAAAGACAATCTACAGAATTAAGAAAATATTTGGAAATCATATAGCTGGTAAGATCTAGCATCCAGAACATATAAAAAACTCCTATAACTCAGAGTTGTAAGAGTTGTAACTATAATAAAACACAGATAAAAACCTAATTACAAAATTGGCAAGGGACTGAAATAGGTATTTCTCCAGAGAATATATACAAATGGCCAAAAATTACATGAAAAGATGTTCAGCATCATTAGTCATTAGGGAAAGGCAAACCAAACAAGATACCACTTCATGCCTAAGAGAAAGAGAGTGAGAAAGAGAGAGACAGAGAGACAGAGAGTCAGAGAGAGAGAATAGCTGGTATAATCAAGGATATGGAGAAACTGAAACACTAATACATCACTTGCAGGGATGTAAACTGTCCCAGCTTCCAGGGGAAGTAGTTGGGAGTTTCCTTAAAAAGTTATTTGTAGAATTACCATATGACCCAATATGAACCAACAATTCTGTGAAGTATATACCCAAGAGAACTCAAAACAAATACACAAACAAACACAAATACATGTGAGTTCATGATAGCAGTTTCCAATAGCCAGAAGCTGGGAAAAAGCCCAAAGTCCATCAGCAGATGAATGAATAAACAAATCACTGTAGCTACATACAACAGAATATTATTTAGCCATTAAAAGGAATGAGGTACTGATACAAGCTACATCATGGATGAATCTCACAACATTATGCCAAATAGAAAAAGCCAGAATCCCATTGTAGGATTCTATTCATGTGAAAAATTCAGAATTGTTAAGTCCATCAATAGAATATAGATTTGTGGCTATCAGGAGCTGGGGGAGGGAATTAGGAGTAACTGCTCAATGGGTACAGTGTTGTTTTGAGGGAATGAAACTGTTTTGAACTACATGAGAACTAGACAGAGCCAGTGGATGCACAACATTGTAAATGTGCTAAGTATCACTGAATTGTTCCCTTTGAAACAGTTACTTATGCTAAGTGGATTTCACCTCAATTTTTAAAAAAGATTTTATTGATTTATTTGACAGAGAGAGATCATAAGTAGGCAGAGAGGCAGGCAGAGTGAGAGGAGGAAGCAGGCTCCCTGCTGAGCAGAGAGCCCGATTCGGGGCTTGATCCCAGGACCCTGGGATCATGACCTGAGCCGAAGCGGAGGCTTAACCCACTGAGCCACCCAGGTGCCCTTCATCTCAATTTTTTAAAAGGTATTTGACATAGTGCCTAGCATGTTATAAGCATTAAAGAAAAACTAACCATTAGGATTTTTTTTTAAATTATTATTTATTTATTTATTTTCAGAAAAACAGTATTCATTATTTTTTCACCACACCCAGTGCTCCATGCAAGCCGTGTCCTCTATAATACCCACCACCTGGTACCCCAACCTCCCACCCCCACGCCACTTCAAACCCCTCAGATTGTTTTTCAGAGTCCATAGTCTCTCATGGTTCACCTCCCCTTCCAATTTACCCAAATTCCCTACTCCTCTCTAACACCCCTTGTCCTCCATGCTATTTGTTATGCTCCACAAATAAGTGAAACCATATGATAATTGACTCTCTCTGCTTGACTTATTTCACTCAGCATAATCTCTTCCAGTCCCGTCCATATTGCTACAAAAGTTGGGTATTCATCCTTTCTGATGGAGGCATAATACTCCATAGTGTATATGGACCACATCTTCCTTATCCATTCATCCGTTGAAGGGCATCTTGGTTCTTTCCATAGTTTGGTGACCGTGGCCATTGCTGCTATAAACATTGGGGTACAGATGGCCCTTCTTTTCACAACATCTGTGTCTTTGGGGTAAATACCCAGGAGTGCAACTGCAGGGTCATAGGGAAGCTCTATTTTTAATTTCTTGAGGAATCTCCACACTGTTCTCCAAAGAGGCTTCACCAACTTGCATTCCCACCAATAGTGTAAGAGGGTTCCCCTTTCTCCACATCCTCTCCAACACATGTTGTTTCCCGTTTTGTTAATTTTGACCATTCTAACTGGTGTAAGGTGATATCTCAATGTGGTTTTAATTTGAATCTCCCTGAGGGCTAATGATGATGAGCATTTTTTCATGTGTCTGATAGCCATTTGTATGTCTTGATTGGAGAAGTGTCTGTTCATATCTTCTGTCCATTTTTTGATCTGTTTGTCTGTTTCATGTGGGTTGAGTTTGAGGAGTTCATTATAGATCCTGGATATCAGCCTTTTGTCTGTACTGTCATTTGCAAATATCTTCTCCCATTCCGTGGGTTGCCTCTTTGTTTTTTTGACTGTTTCCTTTGCTGTGCAGAAGCTTTTGATTTTGATGAAGTCCCAGAAGTTTATTTTTGCTTTTGTTTCCTTTGCCTTTGGAGACGTATCTTGAAAGAAGTTGCTGTGGCTGATATCAAAGAGATTTCTGCCTATGTTCTCCTCTAAGATTCTGATGGATTCCTGTCTCACGTTGAGGTCTTTTACCCATTTTGAGTTGATCTTTGTGTACGGTGTAAGAGAATGGTCGAGTTTCATTCTTCTACATATAGCTGTCCAGTTTTCCCAGCACCATTTATTGAAGAGACTGTCTTTTTTCCACTGTATATTTTTTCCTGTTTTGTCAAAGATTAATTGACCATAGAGTTGAGGGTCCATATCTGGGCTCTCTACTCTGTTCCACTGGTCTATGTGTCTGTTTTTATGCCAGTACCATGCTGTCTTGGTGAAACACCTGGAAGCTAAAGACCACCTTGCTTAAGAATGCTTGGATCAACCAGGAGATCAAAGAAGAACTGAAACAATTTATGGAAACCAATGAGAATGAAGACACTTCGGTCCAAAACCTATTGGATACAGCAAAGGCGGTCCTAAGGGGAAAATATATAGCCATCCAAGCCTCCCTCAAAAAAATTGAAAAATCCAGAACACACCAGCTGTCTCTACACCTTAAAGAACTGGAGGATCAACAATAAATCAAACCAACTCCACACATAAGAAGGGAAATCATCAAGATTAGAGCTGAGATCAATGAGGGAGAAACCAGAGATACAGTAGAACGTATCAATGAAACTAGAAGCTGGTTTTTTGAAAGAATCAATAAGATTGATAAGCCACTGGCTACACTAATCCAAAAGAAAAGAGAGAAAGCCCAAATTCATAAAATTATGAATGAAAAGGGAGAGATCACAACTAACACCAAGGAAGTGAAACAATCATCAGAAGTTATTACGAACAGTTATATACCAATAAGCTTAGCAACCTAGATGAAATGGATGCATTCCTGGAAAAATATAAACTACCAAAATTGAACCAGGAAGAAATCGACAACCTGAATAAACCGATATCTAATAACGAGATTGAAGCAGTGATCAAAAACCTCCCAAAAAACAAGAGCCCAGGACCTGACGGATTCCCTGGGGAATTCTACCAAACCTTCAAAGAAGAAATAACACCTATTCTCCTGAAGCTGTTTCAAAAAATTGAAGCAGAAGGAAAACTTCCAGACTCTTTCTATGAAGCCAGCATTATCCTGATCCCCAAACCAGGCAAGGACCCTACCAAAAAGGAGAATTTCAGACCAATATCACTGATGAATATGGATGCTAAGATTCTCAACAAGATCCTAGCCAACAGGATCCAACAGCACATTAAAAAGATTATCCACCATGATCAGGTGGGATTCATCCCTGGGCTACAAGGATGGTTCAACATTCACAAATCAATCAATGTGATACAACAAATTAATATGAGAAGAGAGAAGAACCACATGGTCCTCTCAATTGATGCAGAAAAAGCATTTGACAAAATCCAGCGTCCGTTCCTGATTAAAATGCTTCAAAGTATAGGGATAGAGGGAACATTCCTGAACCTCATCAAATCTATCTATGAAAGACCCACAGCAAATATCATCCTCAATGGGAAAAAGCTTGCAGCCTTCCCATTGAGATCAGGAACAAGACAAGGATGCCCACTTTCACCCCTCTTGTTCAACATAGTATTAGAAGTCCTAGCAACAGCAATCAGACAACAGAGAGAAATAAAAGGTATTCAAATTGGTAATGAAGAAGTCAAACTCTCTTCGCAGATGACATGATTCTTTATATGGAAAACCCAAAAGACTCCACCCCCAAACTACTAGAACTCATACAGCAATTCAGCAACGTGGCAGGATACAAAGTCAATGTGCAGAAATCAGTGGCTTTCTTATACACTAACAATGAAAATACAGAAAGGGAAATTAGAGAATCGATTCCATTTACTATAGCACCAAGAACCATAAGATACCTGGGAATAAACCTAACCAAAGAGGTAAAGGATCTGTACTTGAGGAACTACAGAACACTCATGAAAGAAATTGAAGAAGACACAAATAGATGGAAGACCATTCCATGCTCTTGGATCGGAAGAATAAACATTGTTAAAATGTCTATACTGCCTAGAGCAATCTATACTTTTAATGCCATTCCGATCAAAATTCCACCGGCATTCTTCAAAGAGCTGGAGCAAATAATCCTAAAATTTGTATGGAATCAGAAGAGACCCCGAATCGCTAAGGAAATGTTGAAAAACAAAAATAAAGCTGGCGGCATCACCTTACCCGATTTCAAGCTTTATTACAAAACCATTAGGATTTTTATTATAGTTTTACTTACAATAACTAAAAAATAGAAGCAATATAAATATGAAACAATAGGTAATTTTAAAAATTAAGGTTCATCCACATATTGAAATATTTTGCAGTCATTCAAAAACATGTAAAGGATATTTAGTGATAATGGAAAATACTCAGTATGTTAAGTTCAATATTTGTAACCAGAAAACCCCAGTAAGTGTTATGTTTAGAAGTTTGTTCATCATACTTTACATTCATCTCAAGTTTGATGTTTAAATCCCCCCCAAAAGCCAAAATACTCAGTTTCACAAAGTAGAACACTCAGAATCCACATCAATTCAAGATTAAATTATTTTTTGATCTTGGATTTAATTCAATCCAGAAGCCAAGACTTGGCATCTGATTTCCAGTTTGTACCTGGCCTTGCCTCTCAAGCTTTATTTCCTAGAATCTATACTCTTTTTTATGTACCATTCTATGTTCTGCCCACTCTCAGTTGCAACCGGTTCTTCTTCCTCTCCCTTACCAGAAATAATCTACTTACAGTGCTATTATTTCCTGGAGGAAACTTCTCTAATCCCAGCTGCCAGCTGTCTCTATATGCCCAAGACTCTCTAGAGATCATGCAAACTTCTCATTGTGTCAGGCATTGTGATTATTTCTACACATGTTTCAATTCCCCTGACAGGCTAGGGCTGTGACTTACTCATATTTAAAATGACTAAGGCATCTGGCAGAGCACTCTGCTCTGATCGTAGTAGGTGTTCAATAAATGTTTATGAAATTGAATGGAATTTCTAGAACAGATGGGTAACGATTGAGATGTCAGGATATAATGCAAACTGTTTCCTGTAGTGCCTATGTTTAAACAGACAGTGCTCTACTCTCTGCATTCTAAATGCTGCCACATGCTTGTTCATTATAACATTCATCAACACTAAATGGTAATGTCATAGAGACATGTAATGGGCCAACCGGGGATGATTGATATAATTTATAGACAAATCACCATTAGCATTTGCCACTTTTCACTTCAAATCACAATCAAGATCCCTCTTCCTCTTTAGTACGCATGCATACAGAGGGCTCTTCTCATAGTCATAATCTACCCGCCAGATTACTAGACACACTGATCAAGTCACCTTCCTATGTATAGAATACAGAGGCTTCAATCCACAAATTCAAAATTAGTAATGCTTCTTGATTTGCTTTATTGGCTTTTCAGATTGACATTTGAAGAATGATAGGTCTATAAAACCAGTGCTCTAACCCTTGAGCTATTGAGCCTGAAGAATGAAGGGTCTAGTTAGAGACTAGAAAGCTGAATTTTTTTCTCATATGTTAAATTTGTGCAAAGCTAGATGAAGGGCAGGTCAGCAGGGCAGGTTTGTTGGGGAGCCAAAACATTACTGTGTTTTAAAATGGTGTCTGTTAACTCATGTTTCTGGTGGGTTCTAGCTTACCTTGTTTCCTCTGAATTAGATAGCACCCTGTTGATTAAGTAATAATAGAAAAAAATAATTAATAGAATAATAATAGTAGAGCTAGCAATAATGCAATAGAAGTAATAATACTCCTCTTCCTCTGCTGACCTACTTTTGTGCAAGGCGACACCACCAGCCCGGACACCAGCACATTGACACTCAATTCTGGTCAGCAGAATTCTGAAGCCAAATAGTACCTCACTTAATGCTGTTTATTGGACATGAAGTATGTATTTTAATACCTAAAGTGAAAAACTTTGAATATGCCTCCCAAGACATTCTTTGGTTCCAAAGCAAGCAAAAGAAAACTGAAAAGAGTTGTATGGGGAAGAGAGCCAGAAAGAGCATTTAGACATAATTTGAACTAGACTTTTTACCTTTAATTATGTAACCACTACACTTAGTGAACATGAGGGACCTACTGATACAAAGAGAGGCAAGGTGTTCTAGGGAGGAAGTGTGTGGGCTCCGAAGTCAGAGTAGCATCAATCAAATTCCATTTCTACCACTTGGTAGAAGCTATGTGTCTTTTGGCATGTTACAAAACCAAGGTCTTAATTTCATCATTTGAAATTGGGGATAATAATGGTACCTGTCACATGGGACTATTGTGATCATGAATGAGAGAAATCATGTAAGGAATCAGTATTCAGCAAATAATGAGTACTCAGAAAATATTAGTCTCTTCTTATTCAATTATTTTTTTTCTTAAGATTTTATTTGTTTATTTCAGAGAGAGATTGTGTGCATGCAAGCATGAGAGGGTGGCAGGGAAAAGGAGAGAGAGAAGCAGACTCCCTGATGAGCAGAGAGTCCTGATGCAGGGCTTGATCCCAGGACTCTGAGATCATGACCTGAGCTGAAGGCAGATGCTTAACTGACTGAGCCACTCAAGCACCCTTCTTATTATTCAGTTACAAACTGAAAACTTATGAAATGAAAGATAACTACAAAGAAGTTAAAACATTATGTTCTGCATATTTAATGTAGCTTTTTTATGATAGAAAAGCAGTTTCTTTCTGCTCCACTAAATAAATGTTAACCAAATATTCGAAGGATTTAGGTTTTTTTTAAGGTACCAGATTGTTAGCTTTCCTAGGTATACACAATGACTCAGTCTAACCCTGAATGTATGCAATATGGCTTATTGAAAAATAAATATTAAAGTTAATAAACTCTAAAGAAAATAACCTGCTAAACAAAACAACAGTTCTGAACAATTTAGTATATTAAATCAACATGATCTCCAGCTTACTAAATCTCCAGCAGGTCACGCCATCTCATCTGCTGGAAATGACTAAATCCTAACAAAACAATTTCTGTTCCACATTATAGATTCACCATTTTTCACTTCAATTCTTACCTGTTCATGACAATGTATCATTACAGACCAAGGATCCCAAGCCCAGGAAATCTAGGAAGATAGCTTTTTGTTGTTATAGATCTCTTCAAATGCTACATAAGATAATTCTCATGAGACCTGCACAGAAGAGGATACAAATTAGACCAAATTATTTCATTCCTCAGTATGTGCCTATGCCAGCCTGGAGATGATTCATGGGTACCCAAGTTTGTTTTAAAAGCTTGGGGGAGCAGAGGGTAAGGTGGCAGGACACTTCTAACACTTACTATGTGATCTTGGACCAATTATAACTCTTCATTTTTCTCACCTGTCAAACCTGGATAACAATTTTAATTTACATACTAAATTTGGCATGAGGTTTAACTAAAATAAAGTACATGAAATGTTTTTGAAACTGTTAAACTCATGAGTGTTAGTTACTCCTAGAGAGAGAATAGCTCTCTGCCCCTTTTCTCCCTCTCACCCTCCAACACCCACACCTACGCATACACACAAACTAGCTCCAAACTTTCTCTCAAGGCTATGAATCTTTCACCAGCACCCACATGACTTGGTCTTCTGCCACATTTAGAGCAGTCAGAATCCAAGATGGATGCATAAGGAGCTGAGTTCATCCTCAGTTATCCTGGTCAAGATTTCTGATATAAAAAGAAACCTAACTGTTGGGTGCTTTGTTTGGATGATTTTAAAAAGGACTTATTGTGCCTGCCACCACCCTTTCTTTTCAAGGTTATGGTCATTATATGTGCTGCCGAAGCGAGCACAGAAGGTTATGGTCAGTAATGTACCCAGAGAACAAATAATAAATGGGATCCAAAACATTTATGTTATTTATCCTATAATCTTAAATTCTCCAAAGAACTCAGCAAAAAGGAGAAGACATGGCTTGAGATCTGAAGTCATATGAGGGTTTCCTACTTCCTCTTCCAATGAATGGAAGACCCGGAGGCTCAAGAAGTAGGTCCAATCTGTCTAACCACACAGGCACAGGGGATGCCAGCCTATTGCATGAGGAACACACAGAGGTATTCTGTGCTTTCCATATAGGGTGAGACAACATAGGAGAACCCAATTTTCCCATCAGGAAGGCACATGCCTTTGCAGGGAGAGTTGGCAAGCTCATGAGAGTCAATGATTTAGCTCCAGTCTGAATCTGAAGGCATGAGAACCAGGAGAGTCCGTGTGTACTTCTAGTCCAAAGGCTAGAAAAGTCTTAAGACCCAGGATGAGCTGATATCTCAGTTCAAAGACCACCAGGTAGGAACAATTCTCTTACTTCAGGGAGGTCAACCTTACTATTCTATTTGGACCTTCAGTTGACTGGATGATACCCACCCACAGTAAGAAGATCAACTGCTTTGTTCAGCCTCCCAATTCAAATATTAATCTCATCCAGAAACACCCTCACAGATACAATTCAGAATAATGTTTGGTGAAAAGTCTGCCCAGTCAACCTAACATATAAAATTAACTATCACAGATAATAATATTTACAACTTAAATTTCTTATCTAAAAGCCTTAAGTACTAGTCCTACAAGCTTCTTACTATTCATATTTTTTACTACAAAGTTGAAGAGAAACTTCTTGACTATTTTTAAATTGTTAATGATCAAAGTAACTTTCTCCTATTTTAATTACAGAAGAAGTTTTTACATTTGCACTTTCTTACTTTTCCACTCTGCTGACTCTCTTCCTTTCAGAGAACACCTCTCACAGGAACTGATGACTGAGTATTTGAGCTTTTTTTAAAACTTTCTTCTCTGGGTAATATTTCAATGGAAGACTGCAAGTACATCAAATTATTGCTCAAAAGCTTCATCAAAATTCAGGATACAATAAACTCTTTTCAATGGGCTCTCAAGGAGTGATAATTAGCTTTCATTAAACATAATAAATATTAATGCAAGCCAGAAACAAAGTACAGACAGACTTGTACAATAGACATTAATAATACAAAGGTTCAGTCTTTGGACTACCTGGAGCCCCCTGGAATAATGGGTGGTCTAAGACAACACTGAAAATCACTGATTTATACCAACAAAGTTTCCTTTTTATCTGACAGCACTGAAGACTAACTTTTCTTGGGGTTTGAATTCAAAAGTGATTGAGGCATGTACATTTTTTTTTTTTAAATTCTTCTTTAGCTCTGTGTCTGTAGCACTTTTTTCCTTAAAAAAAGAAAAAAAGTTCCTGTCATGACATCAGGGATTTGTATCAAATAATATCAATATCTACTTAAATAGCAATATGTAAGAATGCACTGAAATGAGGAGCGAAGGATAACAGCATCGAGGACACCAAACTCATGTCAAAGCTTAATTTAAAAAAATTTTTAACCCACAATTAGTTAACATTGTACCAGGATGGCTGAAATTAAAGTGACTGACTATGTTAAATGTTGCCGAGGATGTGGAAGAACTGGAACTCTCCTGAAAGTGCACTGTTTAAGGAAAAGCTGAACCCAAGCACCTGGTTCTCTCCATAATGGAAAGTCAGAATGAAGGCTGGTCAACATCAGTTTGCCTTGGGTTAGACTGTCAGTAACTAATTGGAAAATCCCTCACACCCCATCTAGTTGATGAAAGATCACTTAAACTTTTGGGCTGTGAGCATGATTACTCAACAAAGGAACATTAATAATTTATAATAATAACGATAATAGTAATAATAATTTCTAATAATCTGCTCTGTTCACTTAAGTGCTGTAATCTACAAGTGGATTCCACAATGAGAGTTTACATTGAAGCATTTTTATTTTATTTTATTTTTTTTGTTTTTTTTTAAAGATTTTATTTATTTATTTGACAGACAGAGATCACAAGCAGACAGAGAGGCAGGCAGAGAGAGGGAGAGGAGGAAGCAGGCTCCCTGCAGAGCAGAGAGCCCGATGTGGGACTCGATCCCAGGACCCTGAGATCATGACCTGAGCCGAAGGCAGCGGCTTAACCCACTGAGCCACAAAAATCCAGCGGGAATTTTCAACAAATTGTGCCATATATCTGCTTGGGAAAAAGTGAATCTTGATGCTTACTTCAAACAATACAATAAAAAGAATTCAAAACATATTGTCCACCTCTATGTGATAAGTAAAAGGAACAAGCTTACGGAAGAAAACATTGAAGAACACCATAATGACTTTGAGGTAGGCAAATATTTTTAAAATGGGATATAAAAAGCACAAATCAAAAGAATAAAATAGATAAACTGTACTTCACCAAAATGAAAAACTACTGTTCATCAAACACCACCATCAAGAAAGGTAAGTACTAAGTTAGAGGCTAGAAGAAGATAGTCTCAAAAATATGTCCAGTAGTAGATTCATATCCAAAATGTATTTTAAAATAATACCACAAGTCTTTATGGGAAAGGGCAAAAGACCTAACTAAAAATGAGTTAAATAAGTCTAAATCAAAATTAGTTACCACTCTATAATAGAATGGCTAAAATTAAAATGACTGACTACAATAAACATTGGCAAGGACGTAAGGATTTGGAACTCTCATATATTGCTCATTGGACTATAAAATGTCACAACCACTGTGGAAAATAGCTTGGAGTTTCTTATAAAATTAAATATAAAAAGTAAAATAAAATAAAATATACACTACCATATGACATGGTCCAGCAATTCTAGTCAAGTATTTAGCTAAGAGAAATGAAAACATAAATGTATACAATGACATACCTACACAAATGTTCATAATAACCCTATTCAGTTATTTATAATAGCAAAAAAATTGGAAATAACCTGAATGTCCACCAACAGATGAATTAATAACCAGATTGTTGAAAGACTATTGTTCAGCAATAAAAGAACTACTGTTCAGCAATAAATGGTACAGACACACCTCAAAAACATGGTCAGTGAAAGAAACCAGATGCTAGAGTACATACTGTATAATTCTATTTATATAAAATTCTACAGCAAGTAAAGATAATCTATACTGACAGAAAGCAAACCAGCATTTGGCTAGAACTGTGGATGTGGACATAGACTGCAAATAGGCATAAGGGAACTTTTTGGGATGATGGAAATGTTCTATATCTTGATTGTGGTGGCAGATATATAAGTGCATATATTTGCCAAAACTCATCAAATTATATACTTAAAATGTGTAGGCTTTATTGTATGTAAATTACATCTCATTGAAGTTGATTTGTTTGTAATAAATTTGTCTTTTGTAAATTGGCTAATGACTTGAACAGGCACTTAACAAAAGAAGATATCCAAATGGCCAATAAGCATATGAAAATATGCTCGATATCATTACTCAACAAGGAAATGCAAATTAAAACCACAATGAAATGCTACTCATACCCACCAAAATGGCCAAAGTTTAAGCTTTTGACAAATTTTAGCAAAGGTATGAAGTTAACTGGGATGCACATACATTGCTAGTGGGAGTGTAAAATGGCACAACTACTTTGAAAAATTGTTTGGATATTTCCACTAACACTAAATACTAGCTTCCCCATGAACCAGCAATTCCACCAGCAGAAACATATACAAGAGAATAGAGTGCCGTCATCCACCACAAGACAGACACAAGAATGTTCACAGTAGCTTTATTCATAGTAAGCAAAAACTAGAAACAACACAAATACAAATCAACAGGATGAATAAATAAGCTGTGCTATATTTTTACGATGAAATACTATAGAATAGTACAAATGGGTGAACTACTGGTTAGCCACATGGATGAATCACAGATATGTGGATACCAGAACCTGACACCAAAAACTCTGTATGGGTCCATTTAGTTCAAGAGCAGGCAAAATTAAATTCTTCTCCTGGATGAGAAGTGAGAAACTAATCAATAATGATAGAAATCAGAATAGCAGTTACCTCAGGAGTGGTTTAGACTGGGAAAGCACACACACACAAAACTTCTGGGATACTGAAAGAGTCCTATATCCTGCTCTAGGTAGAGTTATAGGACTGTATGCATATTTTAAAATACCATCAAACTAAAAAAATCATCAAATTGTACATTTAAAATTAATGTATTTACCATGTGCATACACACACACACTCACACATCAATTTATAAACCCCATTGGGACCTCCTAATACTTGGGTATCTTCTGAAATAAGAGTAAAGGTATCACTGGTGATAGCAAGGAAAGTCTAACACTTCATTTATTAATATGACTCCTTTTTACTAAAGGGACACACAGTATCCAAGAACATACAAAAAAATTTTTTTTTTTTTTTAGTGAAACAAAGTTGTCTCTTAAATTCAGGTAGAAAGATTCTCAAGTAATATCTGGACTCCCAAAGTCCCTTGCAGTGATTAATGTTGTTAAATATTTTTTTATTACAAGCACCTTGTTCCACTCATGCTCTTGCAAGACTCTTCATCTTTTTTTTTTTTTCCTTGATAGGTTTAAAATATTTTCTTCAAGGTGACAGGCACCTTACCCTGAAATAACTGGCTTCTCTCCAGGAAGGTGAAAGATCATTTTGTAAGCAAAGGCTGACAGATGTGAACAGGAATATTAACCTCCAAAAAGATCATGGATATTTGGAAATTCAATCACTGACAGAGCCTGGGGAACGAATGCAGATTGGGCGAGAACAGATTTCTGCCCATCAAGAAAACCGAAGGAAGAGCTCATGAATATTGATTCTGGGCCTGCCTTCTCTCTGCGGAGAGAAATGCAGACACGGTGCAATCCACACTGCAGTGCCTAGATCCAGTTCAACAGCACACTGCTGCTAGGTTATAAAACAACTCATCAAACTGCAATCTAGACGTATTTCTTCACTTTCCTATCATGTTTCTGAGGATAGAATCCATTTCAGAAAATTGTTGATGGGCCCTATTCTGGGAACTTTAAGTTAGAGCCCAAGCAAATTAGAGTCTGCTACATACAAAATGCTCAAAAAATGCTTACTACAAAAACACCAACAGGACAGAATCTCTAATCCAATCTGTTTTGCAGGTGGAAGATGGTGGATGGAAATGATTCAGGAAGAGATAAATGGAAAGGGGGCAGAGCAAAGAGTTGTTAGCTGGTTATGAAACACATTTTTAAGAGCCTTTTAACTTTTTGATCATGTATCAGAGTTCTTTTGTGAAAGATGTAATCTGTCCCTAAAGAAAATGGAAGATCTCATAAATTAGGATTTTTTTTTCTTGTTCTTCCCAGGAAATGTACAGTCTAATTGGTACTATATCCAGTTTACCAAGGACTGAGTTAGACATTTTTCTTTAAAGATGCCTGCTGAATAGAAGCCAGAACTCAAATAGCACACATGGTGTTTCAAGGCGTACTGTTGGTAATGAGTTATCAGCAACTTATTATGTTGAAAAAAATTCAATTGATTCACATTAAAAAGGAAGAAACCCTAGATGGACATTTTTACCATTATAAAAGAAAACAGTCAAGTGTTCTCTCTGACTTCTTTGCTATTTGTTATTCCCTGTATTTAAGCAACCATAGTGTTTCAGAAGGTAAAGGGAGAGTGAGCAAATCTTGTCTTTTTTTGTACCTAATTGCTTCTCAAGTATTTGAAGACAGCTGGTGCGTCTCCCCTTAAAACTTCTATAGGCCAAAGATCCCTGGTTCTTTGAACTGTCTCTTGAAGAACACGTCCATTCTAGGCCATCTTACCCTGGAGGTTTTCAGTTTGTCCGTAACCAGCTTAAACTGGGGTGTCCAAAATTGAAAGCAATATTCCACCTTTAATCAGGCCAGTGAGAAACCAGGGGGATTATATTGTCTGTGATTTGGACACACCAGTAGCCTATTAATGCAATTGGGAATTTTAAAAATATAGCAGCTACATCTGATTGTTGGCTTATGCTATGGACAAGCAGAATCCTCCTCTCTTCTTTCACATAAACTGCTGCTAAACCACATCTCCCCATTTTGTACTTAGGCAGTTGAGTTTTAAAAGGTAAATACAGATGGTAACATTTGGATTTTGCCTATCACTCCAACCTGTCAAAACTATTTTGAATCTTTATTTTATCATCAATCATATTCACTCCCTTTCCAGCTTCCTGTCATCTTCTAACTTGATAAGCACGTTTTCTATGACTTCAGTAAGTCACTGATATAAAGTGTCTAATAGTACAGAGTTCTGTAGTTTGGCTCTAGAGGTTTCTCTCCAAATTAATGAGCTTTTCCATCAAATATTTCTGAGCACCTTCTATGTACCAGAAACAATGTAAAAAAAAAAAATTCCAAAAAGTACTCTAAAACAATATGATCTCTGAGTTTAAAGAATTTTTTTCATTTAATAGATTATACAGTGCTATCAATATTTTTAGGGTGAAGATTTCTAAGCAATAATTATTCTATGAAATTTTAATGTTTTTCCATCATATCACACACAAGAATACCCTGAGAGACATGGTCAAGCACCTAACTAAACCAGATATATTAGATCTCTATACTTAGAATATTACCAAAGACAAAGTAAAATTATTCTGTCCAACATAATCTTAGTATAACTGTATGAACCCTTACTGATCCCTACATTTTTGGGTAAAATGGGCAGCAAGTATAGTCCAGGATTACAATTCTAGTTCCAGCATCTACCAGCTGTGTGACCTTGAACAAGGACTGATTTCTCAGACACTAAGTTTCATCTGCACTGTGGTAAGAGCAACAAACACACCACTCAATTGTTATGAAGATCAAATTACATAAATTATCATTAAGAATTAGCTTTCTTGCGGGGCTTGGTGGCTCAGTTGCTTACGCATCAGACCCTTGATTTCAGCTCAGGTCATGATCTCAGGTTGTGAGACCCAGCCTGGCGGCAGGCTCTGTGATTACCAGGGACTCTGCTGGAGATTCCCTCTTCTCCCTCTCTCCAAGCCCCCTACTCAATCTCTCTCTCCCTCAAATAAATAAATAAATCTTTTTTAAAAATTTGATTTTTTAAAAAAAATCAAAAATTTTTAACTTAAAAAATCAGTTCTCTTTCTCCTAGAAGTCCATTCACCATTTGACAGTCTTTTCAAGAATCTTTCCAGACCTCAAATTTGTTAGTTTATATTCTGAATGCAACCACTTCTGAATTCATTCATCTTTTGCAAAGTAGGATAACATTTCTCCATCTTCAGTGCTTGGGCCTTTCCCCATTCTCCATGATTTTGCTATAAGATCTTGGATGGCTGAGATCACATTTGCGGTTCCTTCTGGACTCTGAGGTGTTCTTGTCTGGCTCTAGAAATGAGCATGCTTCTTCTTCTTTTTAAGATTTTATTTATTTATTTGACAGAGAGAGAGGGAACACAAACAGGAGGAGTGGGAGAGGGAGAAGAAGGCTCCCTGCTGACCAGAACTGGGAGCCTGATGCCAGGTTCAATCCCAAGACCCTGGGATCATGACCTGAGCCAAAGGCAGACGCTTAATGACTGAGCCACCCAGGTGCCCCGAGAATGCTTCTTCTAAGTAACTTTTCTACAACTCCTTAGTTATGTTGGGTTACAGTTTCTTTATTGTTTTTCTCCACTTTTCTATTTGAATTCCTCTCTCCTCTCTGAAAACCATATAGTAAAAACAGGAGCTAAGTAGTTCAGTCTTCTTTCTGAGATCGAATAACTCAAAATGGCCATGTTAACTTTAAAAGCTTATGGATCTGTTAGCCTCTCTCACTCTAAAAACTATGGATCTGTTAGCCTTGTTAATGCCAAAAGCAAATGGATCTATACATATGGATTTGATTTCCAGCTACCTGTCAGGGATTAAAGTCTCACCATTGGTGCCACCCAATGTTTTTCAAAAGTTTGGTTCAGAGAAATAATATTTGTAATGTTTTGCCTGAATGGTTTGTAATCCACCCATTCCTCTAATACTTTATACTTCCATCTCCCTGCTCCTCTCTGAAATTTTGTTTGTATATTCTTATTTAACACTGTTCAGGTTAATAATACTTACATTCTATTCAGAAAATGTGATTTCCATAGTGATCAGTAATCATTCAACAACTAAACAAATTCATTGCTCATTATAAGCCCCCTCCTCCTATCCCTCTTCTCCTGAGTTCTTCATTTTGAGTCTTTTCATTCTCTGGAATTGTTGTTTAGTCTTTTTGTCCAAGAAAATCCTCCATGTGCTAAACTCTGAGCTTCTTCTCTCCTGAGAAGGCCTGTTTCCTTTATACTTGAATGACATCTTCACTTCATATGATATTCTTTGGTCATACCAGTTTTCACATGTCTTACTATAAACCGTTCTACTGTCTTCACTACAGAAAAGTCTAAGGCCAGCCTGATTTATTTCTTCCAATAGAATAATTCCTCCTTCCTTCCTTCCTTTCTCTCCCTTCCTTTTTTCTCTTTCTTTTCCCTTCCTTCCTTCCCTCCTACCTCCCTCCCTCCCATTCTCCCTTCCTTCCCTTCTTCTTCCTTCCTTCCTTCTCTCTCTCCCTCCCTTTCTTCCTTTCTCTTTCACTCTTCTCTCCATCCCTTAATAGATGTGTTAAGAATTCTTTCCTTTATCCTTAAAGTTTACTAGTTTAACTAGGAATATGTATACTGTTGAACATACTGTATCAATGTTTCTAGAATCTAGCAATATTCTGACCTATAAATTTTTTGTTTGGGGAAATTATCTTGTATTTTATCTTTGAATACATCTTTTGTTCTATTTCTTTGGCTTCTCTACTTCAAAGTTATCAGTTATCTTTATGTAAGACCATCTTATCTGTATATTGTATCTATTAGCTTTTTACTGTTTACTCTGTATTTTTCATCTTAATTTATTGTGATATCTTAAGTCTCTTTTTCTAATTATCAGAATTTAATTTTAATGGAGTCTATTCTCTCTCTTGGTGTTTTAAGTTTATTTATTAATCATTTTAATACTCTTTTTTCCTTAGTGGTACAATATTTTCCTAATCTCAGTTGTTTCAACATTCTTTCAGCTTATTAATGTTTTTATTAAGTTATTCTACAGTATGAAGCAATTATGTTACATTTCCTCCTGTACCCTGACTTATGTTTTCTTCTAGGTCTAGTACTGTCTTGTGTGTGTGTGTGTGTGTGTGTGTGCACGCGCGCGCGCGTGCATGTGCGTGTGTGTACACAATTTAGCCACTCATGTTGCAGTTTTGCATATTTGCTTTGCTGTTCCTTTCCATCCAGTTTATTTTAGAGTGATTCTGTCTAGGCATTCTATTGCTCTTGTCTCTCTTCCTATTCAATCCAACTAGAATGTTTTCTACATTTTCTACTTCCAGCCTTGTTAAGTACTTAATGACGCATATTCTAACTACTTTTCTATAGCCTGAATAAATGGTGGGAAGAAGAGAATCTGTGGTTTGTATTTTCCTTTGAGATTTTGTTAGAAGTCCTATACCTGAGTTTGCTTCACTTAATCTGAGAACTCCCAAGGAGAATATTCTCAAACTTTTCATCCTGTGGGGCTCCAGTGCCTTTCTTTCCCTTAGAGGGAGTCTGCCCTTTACAATTTCTCTGTTTTTCTCTTTGGCTATTATTTCCATTATTCCTCATTCAAGAAAGTAAAAAGATAAAAGATAATAATACATGCTCATTCTACTTCTCTCCAGATTTGGGGGTTTTGTGTGTAATTTCAGCGTTCTCTCAACATATCAATGTGTCATCTGCAAAAAGGGGCAAGTTAGGAATATAGCTGTACTGCCCTTCTACACTGTACACTAAATCTGTATCTTTCCTTAGCTTCCAGGTTTTAAAGTTTATTGCATTAGGTTTTCCCACTCTTTGTTAGGATGTTGTTGGGGAATTTTGTTGTTGTTAGTTTTTTTACTGTATTTTGTTCATTATATTAGATATAGAGGAAGGAAAAATCTGGGGTGTCACTTTAGCCCTGCATTTATTTGAAAGCCCTTAATGCTGTCATTCTGAAAATGCATAGCAGAAATTTCTCTCCAGAATCACACGGAGAACTGTACTTCCAAGCAAAGCGTATGTCTTTATTTCATGGATTTGAAGAAACTGAGTAACCAATTATGTTTTTCACTTAGAAGCTAATTTGAGACTCATTTTTACCAAAGTGAATAAGATCATAGCACATGTATTTTAGTACTTTCTGTAAACTCAACTTCATCTTGTTTCCTTATCCTTATTTTTCTTTATTTTCTCACTTCTTTAAAGATCTTGCTTTACTCTAGGTGTCTTTGTTTTTGTTTGTTTGTTTTGAGAGAGACAGAGATTGAGAGCAGGGAAAGGGCAGAGGGAGAGAAAATCTTAAGCAGGTTCCACGCCTAACCCCAATGTGGACACCGATTCAGGGCTCGATTTCATGACCCTGACTGAGATTATGACTTGAGCCGAAGTCAAGAGTTGGTGCCTCACGCACTGAACCACCCAGACACCCCAACCCTAAAATCTTTGTAAATAACCTTAGATCGTTTGTGGAAGAATGTGAAGTCTAAGTATATAAATAAACAGTTTGCACCAACATTTTCTCCAAGGTGATAGATCTATTTCTTTGTTCTCCTATCTTTGACAAAATTAAAAAACAAATGCTTTATTGTTATCAGAACTGGGGTTACTTTAGCTCTCCTGACATTAGTCTTAAGGCTGATACCAAAATTGTGTTTCTTCTTGGTTATGTGCCTTTCCTTCCATCTGCATTGAAATACACTTTTCTTCTGCTTTTCTTAAAATATCTGATTCTCTTTGCATCCTAATACAGCTTATAGATCTATAAACAGCTTAGGCATAGGGTGGATAAGATACCTGGATATTAATAAACTATCTAAAAATATTTATAGCACAAAATTTTGAGATTGAAATTATCGGTCTTTTAGAAGGAAAGCTATATAAGTGTTTGATATGCCATCTGAAACCTTGGTAATAAATACGACCAGAAAAAAATACTTTAAAATTCTAACATGTTTTATCTTCTAAAAATAAAATAAAACATTGCAGGAAAAAGTTGAAATCCCCTTTACCCTACCCTTACCCCAGGCCCATCCTTGCTTCAGACTCTCATTATCATGAATTTGGTGAATTGATTTGTGTCAATGTTTAACAGTTTTGTACACATAAATGTGTCCCTAAATAATACAAAACCACATACTAGGGTTTCCTTTCTGTTACTATGGCTAGATTATTGTGCTCGAACCTAGGGCTAATCCTCACCCTGAGCACTGGATCCATACATTCCTTCTTCATCAAGAATATCACTCCAGGGATGCCTGGATGGCTCAGTCATTTAAGTGTATTGTATTTCCCAAGGTCCTGGGATCGAGTCTCTCATTGGCCTCTTTGCTCAGCGGGAAGCCTGCTTCTCCCTCAGTCTGCTGCTCCCCCTGTGTGTGTTCTCTCTCTCTCTGACAAATAAATAAGTAAAATCTTTAAAAAAAATATTACTCTATCAATTATTTCTTTGTCCTCAGTATCACAAAAATTTCCCCTCTCTATTGAATCATTACCAATGGCATACAATTGTGCTTAAAAATTTCTATCTTTAAACAAGCCTCCTCTAACCCACGTCCCTCCCCCTCAGCTCCCATCATGTCCCTCTGTTCTCACTTACAGTTCCTCAAGTTATGTAGACACATCTAATTCCTCTTCTTTCTCATTTACCCACTATAGGTTTTCCTACTCACCTCTTCACCAAAACAGCTCTCATTAGTGGCAGCTCCCCATTGCCAGATCCAGCCATCAGTGATCAGTCTTATTTTACTAATTGATCTGAATAATTTTACAAAGCTAATTACTCTTTGCTTTTTTTTAATTACTTTTTCCCCAATTTATTTATTTTCAGAAAAACAGTATTCATTATTTTTTCACCACACCCAGTGCTCCATGCAAGCTGTGCCCTCTATAATACCCACCACCTGGTACCCCAACCTCCCACCCACTCTTTGCTTTTTAAGTATCTTCACTTGGCTTTCAAAACTCCACTCAATCTTGACTCCTTTTGTTTCACGGGCTTTGCTTTCTGTGTTTGCCCAACCTCTCAACAATGGAACTCCCAGGGCTCATTTTCTTCTTTTCTTTCTCTATACATATTCCCTATGTGATCCAGCACAATTTCCTGGCATTGTTACCACGGGATACAATGATAACTCTCCAAATTTGCACTTTAACTGTCCATTCTCCAACCCCCCACCCCAATTTTTTTCTGCCAGAAGTGAAAATCTCCTCTCAAAACATTCCATCACACTAGGTATCTAATAAGTTTCTTCTGGGAGATAGTCCTCTTGTACTAGTCTTTTTGTTCTGGCCATATTTCTCCCTAATCCATTGCACATTTTCACCCCAAGATCTCTTTTCATCTCTCTTTTGTCTTGGATTTCTTGTTTTATGGACTACACAGATTTCACTTTCATATTTTATCTTCCTGCTTCCATAGAGCACAGTCCCCAACTGCACTTGTAAAAAAGGGAGGTAAAATGTTTGAGATCTTTGCATGTCTGAATATACCTCCATTCTGACCTCACCTGGTTTGAATATTTGACTTAGCATAGGTTTTAGTTTAAAAAGTATGATCATCAGAGCGCATGGGTGGCTCAGCTTGTTAAGGGTATGCCTTCGGCTCAGGTCATGATCGCAAGGTCCTGGGATTGAGTCTGGTGTTAGGCTCCTTGCTCTGTGGAGAATCTGCTTTTCCCTCTGCTGTTCACCCCCACTGGTTCTCTCAATCTTTCTCTCTCGCTTTAGCTCTCTCTCTTAAATAAATAAATAAAATCTTTAAAAAAAGTTTTAAAAAGTATGTTCATTAGAATGTTTTAAAAATTACTTATTTTTAAAGTTTCCAGTATAGCTATTTTCCTTTGTATATGACCTTTGGGGGGGGTAGTTTTTTAAATAGTGCCCTCCCTCCTTTAGAAGTCTTAAAATTTCTCCTTGAGCTGAGTTCTAAAATTTTATGATGATATGTCTTGGTGTGGATCTTCATTCTGCCATTACTCTGGGCACTAAGTGGGCTCTGTCGGTCTGAGGACATGTTTCTTTTGATTCTGAAAAATACTCTTTAATTATAATAATTTATTTCCTCCTCCTTCATTTTCTTTCCTTCTATTTCTGGTATTACTATTACTATTCAGGTGTTGGAACTTCTAGATAGGCCTCTAATTTTATCTTTTATATTTTTCATCTTTTTAACTATTTTCTACTTTTCTAGAGATTCTACTTCCTTTATTTTCCAAACCTTCTATTTGACTTTTCATTTCTGTCATTATTTTCCAAGAGTTCTTTTTTTGGTCTTCAAATATTGTTTTTAAAGGAATTTTGATTCTGTTTCATTGTTGCAATCTTACTTAGTTTATATTTTTATTTTTTTAAACATTTCTTCTCCACTCTTGCCTCTATCTTCTTATAATTTCCTTTTCTGGTTTTTGTAGGTTATTTGGGGGAGGGGAGAATTTCTGTTTTTCATGTTGGAAACTTTCCTCTGCTGGTGTTCAGTGGCTCTCTCATCATATCAAAAGTAGTGCAATCAAGAGCTTTTTAGAGCTTTTGAATAAATTAGTGAGTCTGTAGGAGATTTGACCAGGTCTTTTTACTCTGGGACACACCATTGTCCATATCTTTAGATCTTTACTCTCAGAGAGTCAGAACTCCTAAGAAAGAATCTTCCAATTTCTGCTTTGAAGATGTTAATATGTCTGATTTGAGTAAAGGAGGAAAGGGGCCACTCTTGTTTCATAATGTAAATTTCTTCCCATTTTCAGGATTATATTTCTTGCCATTGGGCCTTGTGTCCCCTAATCTAGCATCCTTCTGGTTTACCTTCACCAGAAGTCAAACCTCCAGTGTTCTTCTGTGGTAAGGAAAGTGCCTTCTCCCAGTTACTAATAAGTAATTAATTACGAAGATCTATGAGCTCCCTTAGACTTTCAACCACTCTTGCCTTTTGGGTCCCCAGTTTCCTTCTTCTTTCAGAATCTGGTGCTACTGATTGCTAAGTCTTTCTATGACATCAAAATATTGTTGCTATGTCCTTCTCTCCTTATTTCTTTGTCTTGTGAGATTTCTACATTTTTTATCCTTAAAATGTTATTTAGTGAGATTTAGAGAGTTACATAATAGAGGTAAACATGTGTCTTCCTTCTATATTCTTATTGCTTATTAATTTTTTAATGATCCCTCATATAGATCTTTGTAATTTTGATATAGAAAAAAGTTTTTGATATTTTCTTCTATGATTTTATGTCTTATTTAAGAAGCACTACCTATCTCAGGTTTACAAAGATTTTTGTTTTTTTTTTTCTTTAAATAGGTAAAATATTTTCACAGGTAGATTTCCTAATCCTCTGGAATTACTATTTAAATAGGGTGTATTTAAAATATTTTTTCTATATGGGAATCTAGTTGTCCTAATGCCATCAACTGAATGATTCCCCTTTCTTTCACTGACTTTTAATGCTACCTCTATTATATTCAAAGTTTTGCCATATATGATTGGCTCTGTTTCTGACCTTTCTGAATGCTTATTTTGATCTGTTTATTTCTACATCACTATCACACTGTTTTATTTACTATAGTTTGCAATGAATTTGATATCTCGCAGAGCAAAGCCCCCCTCCCTGCTTATTCTTTTTCTCATTTGTCTTGGTTATTCTTTTTTTTTTTAAAGATTTTTTTTTTTTTTTTGACAGAGAAATCACAAGTAGATGGAGAGGCAGGCAGACAGAGAGAGGGAAGCAGGCTCCCCGCTGAGCAGAGAGCCCGATGTGGGACTCGATCCCAGGACCCTGAGATCATGACCTGAGCCGAAGGCAGCAGCTTAACCCACTGAGCCACCCAGGTGCCCCTTGTCTTGGTTATTCTTAGGTATCCACTATTCCATATGGATTTTAGAATGTCAAAAAAATGCCATATGATTTTATGGAATGACAGTGATTTGAATTAGTATATCAATTTGTAAAAAACTGATATCTTTATGGTATCAAGCTTCTGCACCTATAAAGAATACCTACCCCCTCATTTATTTAGGTCTCTTTATTTCCATCAATATATTATATTGAACCATATGAAGTTGCCATACTTGATGAGAATTTTATGTAGTTTGATCTAATAGTTTAAAAATATTCCAGAAAGCTCTTATACTACGTGAGTTAGATCATTTTGTGCTACTTTCCTTCCCTTGCTATGGGGATAGGGTTTTTCTTATTATGTATTCTAATTATTTACTAAGAGAGCTACTAATTTTTTTAAAAAATTGATCTTATAGCTAGCAACCTTCTGAACTACCTTGTAGTTCTCTTTAGTTTTAATAACTGGCTCAGAGATGGAAAGCTTTCTTACTTTATTCTTTATTTTCTGGAAGAGTTTTATAAAAGAGGAAGAATCATTGCAGGCTTAGTAAAATTCACCATAAAATCATCTGAGTGTAATTTTATAGAAGAGGTTCTAAAAATCACAACTTTTTGAAATTTGAATACATGGGTTATCTATTTCTTGAATGAATTTTTAATAATTCATATTTTTTGAAATCTTTTATGTTTTATTAAAGTTCACAAAATCATTGACATTAATTTGTTTATAATAGTCATAATTTTAAGTCTATTGTATCTGTAGTTCTGTGACTTTATTGCTCTAAATTACTTAACTATTTAACTTTTCTCTCCTTTTCTTTATCAGTCTTGACAAAACTATATGTCTTTTCAAAGAACTGGTTTTTATTATGTTGTTAATTTTCTTTTTTTTTATTAAATGCATTTCTGCTTTTAATTTTCTAATTTTTTTGTTTTATTTTCTTTAGGTTTAATCCTTAATTTTCTATAATTCCTTGAGTTGAACATATAGATGATTTCTTTTCAAACTTTCCCTTTTTAAAATAAATACATGTACATATAAAAATTCTCATTTATCTGAATCCCATCGATCATTAATATGCATTTTTTGGTCACTTCTAAATATTTCATATTTAATCAATGAATTGATTTCTGGAGTTCTGAGGCTTCTCTTCAAAGCTGGGATCTAATTTAATTGTATTTTTAAAAAGATTTTATTTATTCATGTGGGGGGGTACAAGTGGGGTGTTGGAGGGGGATGAGTATTGCGGGAGGGGGATGTAGAAGCAGACACCTTGCTGAATGGGGAGTCTGACCTGGGGCTTGATCTCAGGACCCTGAGATTATGACTTAAGCTGAAGGCAGACACTTAACCAAAAAAGCCACCCAGGCACCCCTAATTTTACTGTATTATTATCCTTTGTCCCTACTAATGCAATCTTCTTTGAGTTCTACTTGGACATGTATTAATTTCATTATACCAGTTTTCTTTTGTTAGTCTTTCCCTGCTATTATCTGTTTCGTCCTTTTATTTTCAACATTTTCTTTGGCATCATTGTGTTTCATAAAGCTAGATTTTATTCATTCATCAGTTTGAGTCTTTTGATCTTAATAGATGAGTTTAACTCTTTTGTATTAGTTTTAGTTACTGAAATGTTTAGACTCATTTATCATTTTACCTTCACTTTTATAGTGACCATGAGTTCTCTTTGCTTTTCCTGATTTCCTTCAGTCAGTGACTTGTTATAACCAAGTATCATTTATTTTTTCGATTATGGATAATTTTCAGACTTTATCTCTTCAATGCTTCCTTTTTGCCATGTTAATTTTTACCTTTTTCTAGGTTTCCTATTAATTATGCTAGAACTTTCAAACTATCCACCATTTCTCTTAATTTATCTTTAAGTTTTCTATCACTTAACTCCTCTCTGTTATGTTCTTTTGTTCTGTATTGTTAATTGATTTTTTTCTTCAACTGTATTAAATCCATTGTTCATCATGTATCTTCTCTTTTTAAAATTTTTGTTGAAATTTTCAAGTTTTCCAATTTTGTTTTTTGTTTACATTTGCATGCTTGTGCTACATAACCTTTCTTTTTCATCAGAAGGATGCTACTAGCTTTTTAAAACATCACTACACACGGTCTCAGCATACACATTTTATAATCCTTTTTAACTTTATTATTTCTATCTCCTTGGGTGTTATTTCTCCCATTTGTTACATCAGCTGACCACTTCTCTTAATGATAAATTCCCTCACGTGTTTATCACTTTTATCTGAGATCTCTTACAGAGCAGTTTCTTTTCACACAAACTCCTCATTTCATATGTTTTTTTCAGTTGACTTTGGAAGCCCCTCCAGGTTGAACAAACAAATCTTTGGCTTGAGGTTTGTAAGCTTTATTACATGAGCAAAATGAGTTTGGATGTCATGCCCACACACCATCTTGGCTAAGGTTTTCTCATGACTGCTTTTCTTTTCTTTCAAACTCACAGGAAAGTAGTACATTGTCGCCATGTCCTTGGGTTTCAAATAAAATTAATTCAGGCCATTTCACTGTTAGAAGAGCTACCTGGCACCCAGTTTCATTCTGCTTTTTGGCCATAAAAAGGTTATGGTCATCAACCATTTCTGTGTGAGCCTTTTAGCATTCAAGTCCATTTTCTGCATCTATTCATTCTTCTCTGTGGGGTCCCATCTTTAATCTTCACCATGCCATCTTTAGTGTTCCTGGAATATGGAAATTCTGCTAATATTCCTTTTAAACAGAGGTATTTATTTTAAATATTTTAATATGTGTCATATTTAATTTGTATATTAATAAAATATTAAGTATGTTTTAATATTTTAAAAATATTTCATTCAAATTTCTGGTTTTTGAGAGCAAAAAAAGGATTCTGTAGTTGCTTATTCAGCCATATTAACTGATGTCCAAATCCATTTACCAAATATCTTTCCTTTAAGTATTATAGGTACCAGATTGTTCCTGTTTACAATAAGAAAAAAGAAGCCAATAAAGCAACTTTGGAATAAGAACCAAGTTCCCACAAAACAAAAGTAAACACAAACAAAAAGAAAGATTTGAAGAATCATTATTATACTTCTGTTTTCATGAAATTTTGAAATATGATAAGAATAAGACCATATGCATCATATAATAATAATAATAATGATTTCTTTTTTTCCCTACTTGGACACTATGAAATATAGATTGTTTTTTCATGAATATTTTCATATGAAAATATATTTCTTTATAGTATACTGTCAAAGTAATTAAAGCAATAGATATAATTCTAATATTTTGAAATTATTCTTCAGCTAATACTAACTGGATATGGATCTATAGTTATTTGGCTGATTATTTGATTGATTTTGTTAAGAATATTTCCCCCTTGCTCTAAAACTTCAAATACATGTACCCAGGGAAGTTTTACTTGGAACATTACAACTCCTTCCTGAAATAAAAGTTTTGTTATAGAATGTGTTTAGTGGACACACATGCAATTCTCCTTTAAACTTTTTTTGAATGTTACCGTGGATGACAGTGCGTAAGGTAACTCTGATCTTAATGAAGAATAGGATGGGGCACCTGGGTGGCTCAGTGGGTTAAGCATCTGCCTTCAGCTCAGGTCATGGTCTCAAGGTCCTGGGATCGAGCCCCGCAACAGGCTCTCTGCGTGGTAGGGAGCCTGCTTCTCTCTCCCTCTCCCTGCCTCTCTGCCTACTTGTGATCTCTCTCTCTGTCAAATAAATAAAATCTTTAAAAAAAAAAAAAAAGAATAGGATGAAAAAAAATCTTAATTTTCTTTTTTTGTGACTTGCTCACCTAAAAAGTAAAAGATAAGATCTCCTCGTTCCTTTAAAATCTAGATATTATGGTTCAGTTACATTTATAATTTAGTTTCATGGTTTAAATTTTAAGCACATAGTAGACTAAAAATCTTTTGATTCAATAAAGGATCTACAGAGTAATCCTTACTTGTTTACTGAATATTACTATTTCTATTTATGATTTCCCAGATACAAAATTGAATTCTAAAAATGGCTTGAGGCCTTTCATTTATTATCTTTTTAGTCTGTAGACTCTGAAGTAATAATCTGTCTTTCATTTCTGGTATCGATGATTAGTGTCTCTCTTTTCTCTTGATTGGTCCAGCTAAGTGTTTTTGAAATTCATCTTTTCAAAGAACTATTATCTGACTTTGTTAATTTCCCTCATTGCTTATTTCTAGTTTTTGGTTTTTTTAAAGTTTTGTCCTTATCTTTATTATTTCCTCCTTTTGGTTTATTTTTGGTTTAATTTATTCCTCCTTGATTTTATATTTTTCTTTTTTTAAAAATACAGGCACTTAAAACTATTTTTTCTCTACTCACATTACCATTCAATTCGAAATATTTTCTAGTTTCTCATACATTTCTCCTTTGACCTATGAATAATTTAGAAGGGTTCTTTTTAAGTTCCAAATATTCATAATTTCCTCTGAAATAAGATCATTTCTACTGATTTATTTCTGATTTGTTTCAGATAATATATTTTGTATGATTTTAATTTTTTTAAACTTACTGTAATTTGTTTTATGGTCCAACATATAGTTGGTATTGAAGAACTTACTTTGGGTGAAAAGAAGTTTATTTTGCAATTCTACAAATGGTGTCTTACAAATTTCAATTAGATCATGGCAATTGATAGTGTTGCTAAAATTGTTTATGTCTACTGATATTCTTAAATTCCAGATGCTACATTAGTTGCTAAAAAAGGAATGTTAAAAAAAAAAAAGGAATGTTAAATATAATACTATGTGGAATTGCCTATTTTCCCTTTTATTCTGTCAATTTTTGCTTTTAGTATTGTGAAGTTCTGTTATTAGGCCCAGACACATTATAATGTCTACTGATGATTTATCCCTTCTCTTGTAATGAAACATCCCTCTTTATCTCTGCTAATATTCCTTGTCTCTAAGTTTATTTTATCTGACATGAACAAAACCACTCTGGTTTTCTCATCCTTACTTTGCATAGAGTATATCCTTACTTTGCACAGAGTATATATTTTCTATTTTTCAACATAGCTGTGTCTTTCTATTTAAAGTTCTTCTCTTATGAGCAGCACATGTTAGAGTCTTGCTTTTGTCCATTCTGATAATCTCTGTCTTTCAATTTTAGTGTTTTAGATCACTAATACTGTGCTCGCTTCGGCAGCACATATACTAAAATTAGATCACTAATACTTAATGTAATTATTGATATGGCTTGGATTTAGGTCTACTACTTTATTATTTGTTTTCTGTTTGTCCCTCGTCTTCTTCTTCCCTTTCTTTTGGATTATTTGAATATTTTTAAATATTTCTGCTACGAACTAAATGTGTTCTCCCAAAATTCTTATGTTGAAGCCTTGATCCTCAATGTGATAGTATTTAAAGACAAGGTCTTTGCGAGGTAATTAGGTTATGAGTGGACCCCTTGTGATGGGATAAGTGCTCTTATATGAGGCACTAGAGAGATGGCCTCTGTCTTGGCTGAGAGCTGTTTATAAACCACAAAAAGTGCTATCACAAGACACCTAATCTGCTGGCACCTTGATCTTGGACTTCCCAGCCTCCAGAACTATAATAAATAAACGTTTCTTGTTTAAGTCACTCCATCTATGTTATTTTTGTGACCTGAACTAAGGCAATACTATACTTTATCTATTGGGGCTGTATACTGCTTTAACACTTTTATTATTGTTTCTTTTAGTATATTTCTGGGGATTATAATACACATGCCAAACATTCATACCAAGAACATGGTTCCACTTCCTAGTATGCAGAAATCCTGCAACTACATAAGGCCCTCTAACCTGCCCATCCCCAGATATCTTTTATGAGTCTACTGTCATATGCATCATATCTACAAACACTAAAAACCCCATAAGACAATGCTATAATTTTTTGTTTTAAATAGTCATATGTATTTTTAGAGAATTCAGGATAATACACTCAGCTCCTGGACAATGTAACAATGTTTTGTTTTAAACAGTCATATGTATTTTTAGAGAATTCAAGAAAAAAAGTCACTTATATTTACTCAGATATTTGTAATTTCTGATGTTCTTCATTCATTTCTAAAGATCCAGATTTTTTTTTTTTAAAGATCCAGATTTACTTCTGGTACCATTTTGCTTCAGCCCTAAGAATTCCTTTAGAATTTCTTTCAGAGTAGGTCTGCTATACTTCATTAGAAGATTTCAATGGATGATTCACAATGGAAAGCAAAAATTCATGCTAGAGATTTTTTTTCCTCTTCTACAATGTATTAAGTGTAAGTAAGATGCTATATACAGTGCTATGGTTATTTTAATGTTATGTGATCGGTTGCCTTTAGGTGTGATGAAGACACATGCACAGTCACCTGCAACAGGAAAATCTGAAGTTTAACCCATGCACAGGTAGCTTTTTTTTTTTTAATCTAGTAAGTGTCTATTTAAGATTTAAAATAGCAGGGCACCTGGGTTTCTTAGTCATTTGTGTCTTTGCCATCCATAAATCCCAGTGGGAGATTTTGTAAGTAAGAATAGACACTGGTGGACACTTTATTCATGAGCATGAACCAGGTTTTTATTATCAACACTTTAGGCATTGAATCATTCCAGGATGAAAGCCAATACCTCATCTAATCAGTTCTCCTTATCCAGTAGGGCGTCCCAAATCTTTGTTCCTATAAAACGGTAGCCCTTGACAGTGCTGCCTCTGTGTCATGTTGTCTAATACAACTTTCTGCCATGAGGAGACCTATTCCACATTTGCACTTTCCAGTATAGCAGGTACTGGCCATATATGGCTATTGAACTCTTGACATCAGATTAATGAGACAGAGAAACTGAATTTTAAGTTTTATTTGTTGTTAATTAAATCTCTCTCTCTTTTTAAGATTTTATTTATTTGACACAGAGAGAGAGAGAGACAGTGGGAGAAGGAATAAAAGCAGGGGAGTGGGAGAGGGAGAAGCAGGTTTCTCACTGAGCAGGGAGCCCAATGCAGGCTCAATCCCAGGACCCTGGGAATCAAGATCTGAGCTGAAGGCAGACGCTAAACTAACTGAGCCACCCAGAAACCCCAAGACTTACAGGTTTTCAAGTTCTCATTCCAAACCTATTCTCTGTTAAAAGATGTAATTTAGGGGCGCCTGGAAGGCTCAGTCAGTTAAATGACTGCCTTCAGCTCTGATCATCATCCTGGAATCACAGACTGAGTCTCACATCGGGCTCCCTGTTCAGTGGGGAGTCGGCTTCTCCCTCTGACCCTCCCCACTCTCATTAAAGAGTTTTCTCTCTTTCTCTCTGTCTCAAGTAATAAATAAAATCTTAAAAAAAAAAGATGAGATTTAATGTGCAGATTGGCTTAAACTATTCAAGGTCACCTCCAGGAGCTGAGTGTAGTATCAATCTCATAACCATAACATTGACACATGTCTATGTTACAATTTCTAATGCTACTCTAATGCAAAGGTACACTGACTTCTAGGCAGTATTTTGTCAGTATATTAAAATGTGAAGGAGTTAAGAAAGTTGGGAAAATGACAGGTTACAGGTTATAGTTGGGGTTATACCAAGTGATACCAAAAGACATGGTGCTGTAAGCAGGTAGAATGGAGACAGAAACACCTCTCTTCATTCTGTAAGGTGGCATAAAAGCCAAAGTTAAGGCTCTGAAAATTAACGTAAGACAAAGCTTAGTATATCATTCATGATGCTATCAATATCTCTTGGATATGCCCCACTTTCTCAGCTAGGCTAAGAATGAAGAAAGAATAAGCATATGTCCACACAAAGACTTTTACATAAATATTTATAGCAACTCTACTTATGATAGCCAGACACTGGCAATGACCCAATTATATATAATATAGTTATTGTATATTAACAGGTGAATGGATAATAGCCAGAAACTGGTAATGACCCTATTGCATATAATATATGTATTGTATATCAACAGGTGAATGGATAAAAAAAAGTGATACATATATTATATGGAATATTAACATATAATATTATATTACAAAATATTTAATACATATTATATGGAATATTATTCAACAGTTCTTTTTTAGTGAACAACTTTTATTTGGTCTTTTCCAAGCATTTAGTTTAGTTATCATAGAAAAAAAGCTTTTTATTCACTCTCATACAAAATAGAAGCTTAAAGTTCTTTAATTATATCATGAAGGAAAAGAAAAGTGAAGGGGGAGAAATTGAAGGGGGAGATGAACCATGACAGACTGTGGACTCCCAGAAACAAACTGAGGGTTTTAGAGGAGAGGTGAGTCGGGGGGCTTGAGCTTGGTGGTGGGTATTAAGGAAGGCATGTATTGCATGGAGCACTGGGTGTTATATGCAAACAATGAATCTTGGAACACTACATTAAAACTAAAAATGTGTTGTATGGTGACTAACAAACAACCCCCCCCCCAAAAAAAACCCCATGATCAGTAACATTACCATGCAATGCACAGTTCTTGGAAGAAATGTACCTGACTTATGTTGAGCATAGAGTTCAACAAGTGGAAGTGAGAATATGCAGGCCTTCTAGGTGCTGGAGGTAAGCATCAGTCAGGAGGTTTTACAGAGGGAAGAGGTTGGTTACCAGATTGGCAAGTTGGTTAAATGGTGTTCAGTTGAGAGAGCCTTTGCTGTATGACTAAAATTGGCCTTCAGAAAGTGGTATAATACGATTTACACCTTCACAACGAGATTAAGAAAGTCCTCATTTCTTACAACCACTAAGTGTTTCTTTAAATCTTTGGTTATTTTAAAATAGTTAAAAAAGTAATATCCCACTGTTATTTCAATTCGCATTACTTAGATTCCTAGTGGTCATTTGTAGTACTTGTCAGCCATTTCCCATACAACTGGGAAATGTGGATTGTTCACAGCAAGGCCTCGTGCTGTCTTCTGTACCTCCTGGTGGGACTGTAGGCAGTGGCAGCCATACAAAATATAGGGATGGAAAGAGGCCTACAGTCTCTCTGTGACTTGGGCATTATAAAGCTCAGTAGTCGGTCACACAGTTTTGTATAACTTTCTTTCATTTTATAATGAAGTATTAACTCTAGTACAGCTGATTAAAAAAATTATTTAAACTTGGACTCTACTAATTTTTAAGTTCTGAACTAAAAGAAAAAAATATCAGGTCCTTCTCATGTTCCAGTTTTCTTATCCTGAAGCCTGTCATTACTCTATTATTATGAGTGTTTGTGGAGGAGAGGAGAAAAAATAGATTATAGTTATCTCACATTTATTCCTTATAAACCTTAATTAGAAAGGTTTCATGGTAATGCTTTCAGCTTACCTAATCCATTTCTTCCTCATAAAGCTTTTAAACTGTGCACAGGCAGAAATGGCTTTTATCTGGTGCACAAATAAAATCAAAATAAAAATGCAGATTGAGCTATCAGCTACTTAATACCAATAATCCTAGTAGTGCAGAGCAGCAGGTGAATAATGATAGACCCCAAAACTGGCAGAAAAGGAAAAACAAGCTGTGTGTATTCACCAAACTTCCCAGGATTCTTGACAACAAATCAATTCACTCTGAAATATTTTCTTGAAGGCTTATTTTTTTCATGTCACTGAGGAATTAAAAAAAAAAAATCCTGTCCTTAAGTATGCAATTTCGATTTTTATACCATATGTAAAGACAGAAACAACATCATCTAGTAGCATCTTGGAGGCACAACAACAGTACTATACAGTATATGGATATTTATGGGTGTTTTAAAATGTAATATATTAATAGAAAAATTGAAATATAGTAAGGCTAACAAATCAGAAGATGCTTGCTATAGAAAAAACAGTTTGTTACTCACAGTTCTCAAGAGAAGGGGGCAAGCCACACTATGGTGGGCCCCACAGAGGAGCACTGGGGTTGATCAGGAGACAGAGAGAGGGAGGAACTAAGGGCAAGAGCCTTTACTGTGGTTTCCATGAAAAGGAACATGTGAGGCAGGGCAAGCAGTTTACGATTGGCTAGTCTGAGTAATTTCAGCAGGTTCCGGGGTGTCCTTAATTGCCTGGTACCCGGTCCTGGGGTGACAGGAGACGGGAGGTACTGGCCCAGTGTAGGAACCAAGAGAGGAGATGGTTGGGGTGTGAGCTCCGGATTCATTTTCTGGTTTGTATTTAGCCAGCATGCTCTCAGACCAGTTAGTTGTTCACTGTCTCTAGGAACCAGCTCACCCTGGGAGGGGCAGCCCCTCCAGGGTCAGCAAAATCCTAGATGTCTAAACATTAGAACACAGAAAATAAAAGATGTAGATAATACAGTGGATGTTCAATATTCATAATCCTACTCATCTGTGTATCACTTTGCAATTCAATTATTCCAAGCACAAGTTGGATTTCTTTATTTCAGTGTGTGCGGTATTTACTCAGCCCTCTGGGTCTCAGAGATGCAAACAAGATAAAGCTTTCTGTTTACTTAAGCTGGAAAAAAACAAGAGCAGCTCTGGAAAAAAAGTTAATTCTCTACATTTTCATGATACTACACTGGCTCTAGAGAGTAGAAATAGCATAAAATAGAATATCATTGACATGAAGGCTTGAGATACACCCAGAAAACCAGAAAATCACAATTACACACAGCGGGAAAGAAGTGAGAGAATTTTCACACTATCTATCATCTGCTTCCAATATCAAGAGCAGCTACATCTTCTCACCACCAAATTCAAGCATTCAAGAAATACACAGGAATATTACTCTCAGGATTCAAATGGCCCATCATAGATTAATATTAGACTATAGAGAATCTTAACATCCAAGAGATAAACTTGACTATTCCCCCTTTCATTTCAGACCAAATACATGTCACTTGGATCACAACCTATTTCCAAGAGTGTTGTCTAAAGCCCTGCCTTGTCGGGAAAGGAGCCGGGGTGGGGAGGGGGTGGGGAGGGGTGGCCCAAGCAAGCATACTGCCTCATTAGTAGCCAGGCCCTCAGAATGGAGTCTCAGCAACATAAGCTCTGGTTTAAAAGCCAGGCTTCAGGAGTTGTGAAGTATATCTTGCCGTTTCAGTTGCACTTTTATGTGACAGGAGAGAAGGAAAAAAAGCTGGGATTTAGAAGAGGGGTGGCACTGGACACCTTCCCCAGAGGCTCATGGAGCTGACACGTGACCAGTGGCTTTTTGAAATCCCTGAGTGACAGTATTATGAATGCCAACCAGATCCAAATGTGGCTCTGGTAACTGTGGTTACAGGGTTGGGAGAAATGAAAAAAAAGGAAAACACTGTGACAAGACAAACTAGGCTGCCTTAGTCAAGTGAGAAAGAGAATTATAAATTTCCTGTAATTTGCAACATCGTGATGTTGGGCTGCTCCTGTGCAATCAGAAGGGGAAATCTGACATATTGGGGAGATTGGAAACACAGTTCCTCCCTTCTCTGAGTGACATGCTACAGTTTGCCAACAGGGGAAAACCTGTCTAGTAAATAGAAACCAAGACCTGACTGATTTCCTTTCCATTTGCTAACTTCCTAGCAGTAGGCAGAATGCTACCATCTCCATCATGTGGAGGGAACAGAGGCTCATAGAGGTTAATGACGGACTCAAGGTCAAGTGTGTAAAAAGAAAGTCAAACAGATCTCATTTCATAACACAGATTCTTTTCACTACACCTTGTCTTTCTGGCCATCAGTTAGCCTATCAGAAATAACCATTCTGCTAGAAAACAGAGGGTAGTGTCAACTGAAATATTTAACACCCAAAGCAAGTATATTGAGAAAATATCTTAGAAATTATGAAATAATTTCTATACTGGAGAAAGAACAGGACTTAAGAAACATTTAACAAGAAATATAGAACTTGGGCTTCTACTACCAAACTTCTGTTCTCAAAGGATTTAAAATATTTATGGGAGATTTAAAAATACACCAGATAGAATGAAATCTCAGACAGCTATCTGAATAAAGGGTCTCTTTATATAATAATATGGCAGTAATTATTTAGCTTTCAATTTTTGCTCCAACACAATTCCTCCTCTTTAGAGATTTTTACAAAGAGGAAGAAAAATCCTAGTAAAATCAATTATTGGCCATGAAGTTGATAGGCTCTTTCCTTTATCTTTGGTCTTATAAAATAGTGAACAGAATGACAAAATACATACTTCAGGTTTGATGTCTGAGTTTATGAATTCCTTTTACATTTTTTTCTTTCTCCTAATCTCTTCTTGTTTCAGCCACCAAGATATTCTTTTTGCAATAACCTCGCTAGCTCAAGAACCTATAAATTCTGTGTCTAAGAAAAATCCACACAGCCATCAAAATGGAAGAGGAGGCAGAAGTGGTGGGTCAGAGATAAATTTTGAAATGCACAATCCACCTCCTCCACTCACCCAGGCGCCTCCAGCCACATCACAGGCAAGCAACACTGTTGCTTCGGTCACCATTTGAAATCTCAATACAAAAGGCAAAATACAACTTCAAAATGTTTTCTACATTTTTCTCTGCCTTCTTTTCCCCACAATTTTTGAGGATTTAATTCTGACAGGAGAATGTAATGAAAGAACTGATTATGGTTGAACATGTCTAGGAAATATATTTTGCAGAATCTAATCTTCTCAGAGATTGCACAGCTCAATCCTTTTTCATCAGTCATCTTATTTATCAAAAAAATTTTCTAAATTGGCATATTTATTTGTCTTACTCTTACTGTAAACTACCCTAAAATTCCCAAGTTTTAAATATTCATATTAGCATTTCTGTTCTCATATTCAAAATATGAAATAGTCTTGAGGAAAAAAATTAGTAAAAGCTAGACAGTACACAAAGATACTACCACAGAATTCAGACTCATAACCAGAGAAAATCTGTGATGGCTCCAAAACATGTTATTTAAGCTTTGTATACTTAAAAAAAAAAAAAAGTCTTTTGTTATTTGAAACCAGTCCTTAAAGGGCTCAGAAATCAAGAAAGAAAATTGATAAATTAAGGCTGTCAAAAAGGGGTTTTTAAAAATATGGCTGAAATTTTGGGGAGAAAGTATATACTCAGTGTCAAGGAAGATGCCCTAGCTCCAGATTATTATAGCATTACTTAACAGGATGGCTAGAGGCTTTTGCAGCTAGAATAAATTTCCAGACAGTATGTTATAAGAAACCATGCTATTCTGGCACATACAAGGACCAGATGATCTGTTAAGTCTTCCCACCATTTAACATCTCTAATACCATGATGTGCAGGTATATAAAACCCTTATATAAACTTCTGGGCATCACAAGGTATTCTGAAAGAAGGAGGGAGAAGCATTCCATTGATCTTAAGGAAACTCATGTCTGCACATATTTCAACACCAAAGCAATTTCTAGCTTTATGCCAAAATGGATTAGGTTTTAGTCACATCTATAAATTCTCTGAAGAGGCTGGGGATTACAGTGGTTTTAAGTCCTTAAAAATTACTGAGAGCAGAAACAAATTGGGGAGTGGGGAGTAGATGGTTGTGGGAAAAGGGTCTTTAGCCACCACAGCCCCTGGGATTCTGACTCAGTCCCGCTGGTCAGGCAGGTGATGAAATTGGCTATAGTGGGTTGGCTGAAAATTAATTCTACATAATTCCATACATAGATCTTGATCTCATGTATATTTTTTACTATATTTGTGGAAGAAAGACATCATTTTCTGAAAAAAAAATGTTTACAGCAAATCCAGAGTAATCCAAATACATTTTTAAATTACATATATAAAAGTAATCAGATTCACCCTAATACCCCAAGTCATTTTGGGCTCTCTAAGAAGATGAAAGCCTTATCTATTTCAGGGCTGGACTTTAGCTTGCTGTCTCATTGTAAATCCTTTTGTGATGCCCCATCCAGAAATCACGTTTCCATCTGAAATCTCAGTACTTGGGTTTATTCTTCTAAGGTCTTCAGACTATTGGTAAGCTCTTTAACTGTCTCAGCATTTAGCTTTTGAGAATTACTTTTAAATCACCCATCACCACTGATTATGAAGGAACACAGAAGGGGGACTGGCCTGACCTCAGGTCAGCTTCGAAATTGTAAGGGGTCAGGTCAGGCCAATGGCCCTGCAGACTCTAATCCCAAAAGGTTATTTCCTTAAAACCAATTCCACAAATATTATTTTGGACAGATCTTGAGTTGCCTCATCTTTAATTTTTTGAACAGACTTTTGGGATTTAAAAGTAAAACAGGTTAAATTCTTGACTTGTATTGGGATATGTCAATGGATACAGCTAAGTAGATGATTATTCCAAACTAAGATCTTTTTTCCAAGGTCATAATTTAAAAACAATAACAAATATGTTTCAGGGCTGTCCTATGGTTCTGAAGCAATGATTATCAATCTATTTCAGAGGAGTCATGAACCCACTGAAATTGTACTCAAAATACTGACTACATACAATTTTCATCAGAAACTCAAAGTGTTCTCTGGCTTAAAACAGAGTTAAGAACTACTGTTCTGGGGCACCTGGGTGACTCAGTCAGTTAAGCATCTGACTCTGGCTCGGGTCATGATCCCGGGGTCCTGGGATCGAGCCCTGCATTTGGCTTCCTGCTCAGCAGGGATGCCTGCTTCTCCCTTTCTCTCTGCAGCTTCCCGGCTTGTGTGCTCTCTCTCTCTCACTCACTCTCTCTCTCAAATAAATAAACACAATCCTTAAAAAACAAATCAAAAAAACAAAACAAAACAAAACAAAAAAACCCAAACCACTGCTCTGAGGGAACATTAGCTTCCCAAACAAATAATGATATCATTTAATTCAGTTCTGCAAATAATAACTAAGTCCTCTCTTTGCTGGATACCTTGCTACCTAGTAAAGACACAAACATGAATAGGAAGGGAAAGTAGTTTATGAAACTCCTACTGTGTGTCACACCCAGGCCCATGGCACTTCTTATACTCATCGCATTTAGTACTCACACAAGTCTTGGGATTAATTATAATTATCTGGAATTTACAGATATGGAAGTCACCTGCCCAAAGTCACAAAGTCTAAGAGGGGGAACAAGGATTCAAAATTAACTTGATCTGAATCATCCAGGCTAGCTTGTTCCGTATTGCCTTCCTGATGATGTAATACAAGGCAGAATGGATGCACTAAGTGCTGAATAAAGGTAGTGCTACTTCCAAGATCTCTCTGTTCTCCACCCCTTTCCATCTCTGCCTTCACCACCCTAATCGGAGTCACTATAACTTTCCTCAGGATGAAGACAGCAGCAATGCTTTCTGCGTGGTTTCCCTGGCTCCACTCTTGGTGGGTCTAAGGTCGTTTTCCACACAGCAGCCAGGGTGATAACAGATCGTGTCACATCCTGGCTTAAAACCTGCAGTGGGTTCCTAGTGCGGATAGCAGTGATCACTTATTATATGCCTTACCTCCCGTAGACCAGGCAAGTGAGCTCCTCAGAGGACTCCTATACTTGGGGTGTCTTCCCTGGAAGTTTCTAAGAATGCCCCAAGTTCCCGAGACGAGTGAGGGCCAACAGAGATGTCAGGGTGGGGTGATCTTAGCCCAGAGACCTATGTGAGCACTGATCTCAGTTTCTCTCCCTTGGGAGTACTCTCCAACATGCCTATATCATTATTCTGAGCTGTTGCTGACCAGATTCCAGGAGGGGGCACTTGGGATGAGAAGATCTCCACACTGGCCAGGGTTGTATTTCTTTTATGAGATCCTGCAAGACTGGACTGCCAGAATGGTGCTGGCATACTGATTTGGAGTAACACTCCCATGGAATATAGGATAAGTCTAGGGCTCTGTGACTAAAAAACAACACAAATTCATTATCTCGCAGTTCTATAAGTCAGATGTCTACACTGGGTTCACAGGATTGCATTCCTTTGGAGGCTCTAGGAAATAATTTGTTCCCTTGCTTTTTTTTTGGCTTCTAGAGTCTGCCTATATTATTTGACATGAGGTCTTTTCCTCCATCTTCAAAACCAGTAGTGTAGCAGCTTCTCTCCTCTCGGATATTCTCCCTCCCCTTTAGGACTTTTGTGATTACATCAGGTCGGCTTAGATAAAATCCAGGATCATCTCCATATCTCAAGATCCTTAACTTATTTACATCTGCAAATCCCTTTTGCTCTATAGAGGTACAGTCACAGATTCTGGGGATTAGAGTGTGAACATCTGTGAAAGGCTGTTATTAAGCTTATACAGCTCTGGACTACCTATTGTCCACTGCTTACCCTGTGCTTGGGCTGGTGTTGGAGGGTCAGCTGTTGCCTATTTGCATTCCCACCAAGCTACTCCTTCTGGTATACAGTACCTGAGGGCAGCAGAGGTATGGCAGTTACTCTAAAGATAATGGCTTAGTCATTAACTTCCAACCTATCTCTGCCCAAGAACTATACGTGTAGGTCTAACACAGCTCTATGGTGACATCCTCTTGGGCTGCTTCAATAAAATGAAACATTTTGAAACTTACCAGATTATGTCCTCATACCCCCCAAAACTAATAATAATTATTTCTTGTTTTAAAAACCTAATGTGACAAAACAGAAAACAACATGTGTTGGAGAGGATGTGGAGAAAGGGGAACCCTCTTACACTGTTGGTGGGAATGCAAGTTGGTGCAGCCTCTTTGGAGAACAGTGTGGAGATTCTTCAAGAAATTAAAAATAGAACTTCCCTATGACCCTGCCATTGCACTCCTGGGTATTTACCCCAAAGATACAGATGTCGTGAAAAGAAGGGCCATCTGTACCCCAATGTTTATAGCAGCAATGGCCACGGTCACCAAACTATGGAAAGAACCAAGATGCCCTTCAACGGATGAATGGATAAGGAAGATGTGGTCCATATACACTATGGAGTATTATGCCTCCATCAGAAAGGATGAATACCCAACTTTTGTAGCAACATGGACGGGACTGGAAGAGATTATGCTGAGTGAAATAAGTCAAGCAGAGAGAGTCAATTATCATATGGTTTCACTTATTTATGGAGCATAACAAATAGCATGGAGGACAAGGGGTGTTAGAGAGGAGAAGGGAGCTGGGGTAAATTGGAAGGGGAGGTGAATCACGAGAGACTATGGACTCTGAAAAACAATCTGAGGGGTTTGAAGTGGCGTGGGGGTGGGAGGTTGGGGTACCAGGTGGTGGGTATTATAGAGGGCACGGATTGCATGGAGCACTGGGTGTGGTGAAAAAATAATGAGTACTGTTTTTCTGAAAATAAATTAATTAATTAAAAAAAAAAACCCTAATGTGAAAAGAAAAATCATAAAGCTTTTTGGAAGAGACTATAAGATAAATCTTTATGACTTTGAGATAGGGAGGAATTTCTTACATAAGATACAAAAATCATTCACTGTAAAGAGAAAGGCCGCTCAACTGGACATAAGAACATTTCCTCATTGAGACACCATAAAAAGAGTGAAACAATAAACCATAAAGCAGGAGAAGATATTTGCAGCATGTATAACAGAAAAAAGGATTAGCATTCAGAATATATAAAGAATTCCTGTAATAATAATTATAATTAAAAAAAGAAAGATGATACAATTTTTTAAATATCCAAAAATCTTGAACTGGTTCTTCATGTGAAAGGAATCTCAATAACCATTTACAGAGAAATGTACTCAACTTCATTAGTATTCAGGCAAATGCAAATTAACCCCACAAGGAGACACCAAAGCATACAAAATTAGGAAATATAAAAACAAATCTGAAAATATTTGATGTTTGTGTTTATGTGAATATAGACCAGATACTCTATTTACTGCTAGGGGGACAGTAATGGTAGCCACCACTTTGGAAAACAGAGTGGTGTTACCTAGCAAACTGTAAGATATAAATATAATATAGCCCAGTTATTCCATGTTAGGTTTATTCTCTGGAGTACATGTATTTACGTGCAGGACAATACATGCATAAGTATGCTCACAGCAGCATAGTTTGTAATTTCTCCAAACATGAAACAACCCAAATGTCCATTAATAGAAAGGACATATAATAATACACACAGTAGGACACCATACAACAATGAAAATCAAGAAACTCAATGCTCAGTCACTCATTCCATTCAACATTTATTGAACTTCTAGTCACTGAGGCAGAGTGTCAAAATAAGTAAAAACAGACCCTCTCCTAGAAGAAATCTTGGGGGGTGGGGAGGGAACAAAGAAAAACACAATATTCAGCATGATATTAGTGAAGCACTACACTCAAAAAGAATGCTTTGTAGATTTACCACACTATACATTTTCCTCCCTCTTCTAGCTAAAAATAAAAACAAACAAAATTGCTTTTCTCTCCATTTTCTCTTAGAAATCTTAAAACAGAAGAAAGCTTATCAGATATATAATATAATATAATATAATATATTACAATGCATTATATTATATTATATTATATTATATCATGGAAAGAAAATGGTAAATTACACCAGGAACAAATGTAATGGCTTAAATCCCATGGACTTTCAGGATAATTTCTGCTGTCTAATGATCAGACATGCCATGCCTCTCTGGAGCAATTGCTTGGCATTTAATATTATGGGTTCTGTGAATTGTGAAACTAATCAGGTCTCTTATGAAATGACTTCTAAATTATTAGAATCTATTTTTTTCCACCCCACAAGCATAGATGATGCATTTTTATAAGTTACATTCCTTGACCTCTATTTTTTCATTTTCTTTCTCATCTGCTTCTAATGTATCTTATTGCATCGTATTACTTGCATTTTATGTAGAAAGGCCAGAATAAGTCCTTTCTGGACAAGCTAGGGGATGGATGAATGAGGAGGACAGAATAAGATAGGATAGGATACTGTCTCATTCCCCCTTAAAGAACCAGCAAGTGTTTTGAGGGAGGAGACTGTGTATTATTCATCTTTATCTCCCAGCCCAAAGCCAGATGCAGTTGTTGTTTTAGTCAGCTTCCCCTAGATTATGCTGCAGGATAAATAAGCTCAAAATCTCAGTAGGTTAAACAACAAATATTTATTTCTAGTTCATGGTAAATGTTCTCTGCAGGTAGCTGGGCTCTGCTAGACTTGGCGCCACATTTCTTCTCATTCTGGAATCTTGGCTAAAGAAGCCAAGACTAACACACAGTACTGGGGGCCAGCTGTAGCCACCCCATGCAATGGCATTTAAATCTTCTGTTCATTCATGGCAAAGGTCCCTGGTAAAATAACTGTAACTGGTAATTCCCAATGGCCAAAGCATGACAGTGGAAAGTGATTGTGAACTGCTGGTGTTCAATAAATATTTGCTAAAGGAATGTTGCAATCATTCCTATGGTAGTTTTGCTATGATACATGGTGAGGTTCTGCTCTCAGGTAAATGCCCCCACCCTTGCCCCAGGGGAGTTGCCTTACAGAATATGAGTTCCAAAAGAAGGACAATTTTAGACAGTTGAAGCCAAGTACTTTCTCTTTTCTCTCATAGCTCAATGAGTAGCACCAGTGAAAAGTGAGATAGAGGAGTTCATTGGCAACTTCAAGTCCTAGAATAAACTTCAGTGTGCACAAGAATCACCTGGGGATCTTGTTAAAAAACATAGATTTCCACTGACATTGAATCTGTGAGACCAAGCCCTTATATTTATAGGCTCTCCCTGTATTTCTGAAGCATAGCATGGTATGCGAGCCCTGCTTCGGAACCAGGGGCAACTTGGGCCTTGGATGCACAGAACTTCTTCTCAGTGCCCTGTCACTCTGGAACCTCAGCAAGGAGCAGGCTTATCTTTCCAGTCCCCATTGCCCTCTACTGCAAAGAGGTGTGTAGTCCCAATTCCTCTGGGCCACCCACATACCTGAGCATGCCTCTGTCATCCTGAAATTGCATGACTGTGTATGTGTTCTGTCGGTGAACAACCACCTGAGTGCTGGGAATTTCTCTTGTTTCCTTGTGCATGCCCAGTGCCAACCACAGACTTAAACTCAGTAAATGTGTATTAGATAAATTAATCAATCTCATTAGTGATCCCTATCTATCACAGCAGTAGTTCTCAATCTTTGGCACATGAAGAATCAGCTGGAGAACTTGTTAAGAGATCACTGGCTTCACCCCTAGAGTTCTTGGTTCACTAGATCGGGGTCAAGAACTTGCACTTCTAACAAGCTGTGGGTCATGGTCATACTACCACTGGTGGTACAAGCTCCTACCTGGAGAACCCTCGCATCAGAGTTCTTTACTTCAGGCTTTTTTGTCTATAAAATTAGAAAAAAACAAAAACAAAAACAGGATCTGCTCAAAAGGCTTAACAATAGCTTTCAAATCATACAACACTCCACCATGGCTCTAAGTGTCCAATCACATCAGTCCATGAACTTCTATGTGACAAAATCCATCTTTGGTACTCTATTATTGAATTCATTCTAGTTCAAAAAGTCCCCAAGGGCCTTTTAAAATCTTTGGTTCCGCTGTATCCCAAGAATGGTCTTTTCACATGTTTGGTTGCCTTATAAATGCTCGTCAAGTGAATGAACAAGTGATATGGACAGTATCCTCTGGTCTTCATACTTGCTTGTCCTAGGGGTCAGGCTATGCCCTGCTGCTCCTGTCACCAATGACTGGAGGGTAAGATTTATGATATATTCTTTTTGCAAGGGCAAGAGTGAGATCTCACTCTTGTTTTCCTCAACCTGGCACACAGTCATGAGTAGCAAGATGCTGGTTCTGTACTCTTAGAGGTCGTGGTAGAAAATCTCTAATTCACCAGGCTTTTTCTTTGGAAAATAAATAAGTAAATAAATAAATTAATAAATGAAGTACAACTCCTACAAATCAAAAGCCTTTGTCTTTTAATTCATTGTTTTGGCTTTGAATTTCACACACCTAATTTGGAACTCAAAGCCAAAAATTGCCCCTTTGTTAACAATAGATATTTTTCTATCCTGGTAGAGCACAGAGTCTCGGCCTTACTTTTGTAAGGAAATGGCCTTAGGTCTGTTTAAGAGCTATAATAAGTAAAAGGAATTAAAGAAGAATGCATTGCGGGGCACCTGGATGGCTCAGTGGGTTAAGCCTCTGCCTCCAGCTCAGGTCATGATCTCAGGGTCCTGGGATCGAGCCCCACATCAGGCTCTCTGTTCAGCACCGAGCCTGCTTCCCCCTCTTTCTCTGCCTACCTGGGATCTCTTTCTCTCTGTCAAATAAATAAATAAAATATTTAAAAAAAAAAAAAAAGAAGAAGAAGAAGAAGAAGAATACATTGGGGCACCTGGGTGGCTCAGTCAGTTAAGTAGCTGCCTTCAGCTCAAGTCACGATCCCTGGGTCCTGGGATGGAGCCCAGCATCAGGCTCCTTGCTCAGCAGGGAGCCTGCTTCTCTCTCTGCCTGCTGCTCCCCTCCTGCTTGTTCTCTCTCTCTGACAAATAAATAAATAAAATCTTTAAATAAATTAGAGAAAGAAGAATGCATCACTTAGTATTTCAAAATATTATCCACCTATACTTTATTTTGCTTATACAAGCACATAAGATATAGAGTATCATCATGTTATATGATCACATTATCATCATTACAACAAAACAAAATCCCATAGAAAATCTTTTTTTGTACATACCTTATATACCTTTTGATTTTGTGGGGTTATTTTAAAGATTTTATTTATTTGTTTGTGCGAGAGAGAGAATAAGCAGGGGCAGTAGCAGACAGAGGGAGAAGCAGGCTCTCCCTGAGCAAGGAGCTGGATGCAGGACTTCATCCCAGGATCCTGGGATCATGACCTGAGCCGAAGGCAGATGCTTAACCAACTGAGCCACCCAGGTGTCCCTGGTCTACACCTTTTGTAAAGGATACGGTAACATCATCTAACACCAGAGGGGATCTATCCATTCTCTGCCAAGCTTTCCTGGTGGAGCCTGAGGCTTGGAAGGGAAGCTCACAAACTCATTAATAGTGTAAATAGTTCATTTCTCCTCAAGGAATTTCTCAAGGGAACATTCTTTCAAGAAGCTCCCCAGTCACAGCCTGCTCTGTGATAGCTCATCATCACCAGTAAGATGGTGAAAAATACAGGTTTGTTCTGATGTTGGGAAAAATGAAAACTGGCAAAAGTAGTACTTGCAAAGGCACATACCACCTGTGACCATCTCTGTCCTACTATTATTAAGTCAGACAAAAGAAATTCAGGGCATAGACCAGAGTAGCTTGAAAGAAACAGAATGAAAGAGGTGCTTTGAACTACAGGTATGCTGGTGTGGCTGGCTTCTGCTCATCTCCCAGGATGCCCAAACTGTAGATTTCATTCGGGAGCACTGGGCAGCTCTGTAAACACTAATGTAAGATGATGGAAGAAGGAAGAGACTATTTAGTGTCTATCACATGCCAGAAATTTTTAAGCACTCTGCAGATATCCTCCTATTTAATCATTAAAGTAGCTCAAATGCAAATGATGCAGGGACACATTTTACAGATGAGGAAACTGAAGTTTGTGGAGATTCCATACATTACCCCAGGCTACACAGAGCAAAATTTAAGCTCCATTTGTAACATCATGCCTGGGGGTTCTGCCTTCAGTGGTCATAGTTTGATTCAGATGAAGGAGCACAGAGTAGCCAAGTCTGATAAGTGGTGACAAGGAAACTGGGCCCTTGTCAGAGGCCACAGTTTGTGCTGGGTTTCCTGTGTGATGCTGTGTCTGGTTTTTCTTCCCTGTGATGCAACTGAGTGCAGGGCAAAGAGGGAGAGCCTGGTCATAGAGAAAGAACCAGGATACTGTTCTGTGGTGGCCTTCTCTGTCAGAGGTGTGAGGAAAGTGCAGAACATTAAGGAGAAGAGGCCACACTGAGAGAGAAGAACCATCAAAGGAGCTCTCCTTGGTATTTCATTCAGAGAATTTCAGAGATTGGCTTTATACCACTCCCACCTACCCCCAACCCTACTACTCTCCAGGCATGGAGATCTTTACATTGCGTTCAACATTGTTGATTTTCCAGGTATGGGAATGAGAGGAGGGCAAGATGTCGTTTTTATATCCAGCTGTAGAAGGGAGTTTCCTGTGGCACTGAAAAAAGAAAACCAGAACAAAACGTATTGGTTTATTTGGAGATACTCATCCAAGTGAGCAGGGACAGTTTAGCGCTAAGCATTCTTCCAATTTCATTTGAGAAAATGTACTCCTTCAGTATCTCCATACTGTGACATCAGGTGACCTCTCCGACTTTGCGGGTTTCACCCATTTCAGAATGGTGACAGCCTTGAAATCTTGCCCAAGCTTTGAGGCATTCTGTCTGAGAGCTTCCCAAACTTTCTTCCTTGATCTTCACTATGTGCCCCTAAATCAACCTGGGCAAGGAGAGGTGAGCTCACCTACTGACAGGAAGGGAAACTGCAGTCTTTCAGCTGGTGTGGGGGCAGCTGGCACTTCTGCAACATCCATCTTAGAGGTGCTCACCCTCAGAACAGTGCCCCTTCTAACGGCAACCTCTGCTCCCAGATGTCTTTCCTGTTACTATTGATCTGTTTTTATGCCAGCCTTGCCTGCACCTTTCCACATCCTCACTTCATCTCTATAGATAGAGGTTCAGCTCTACTGGATTTAGTTGTGAGAGAGCTCTCATACATTGCTTATATTCCTCCAAAATTACCTGAAGATCATATCACTTTTAGTTGTTCTTTTTCTTTCCTTCATGGAACACTCATCTCTCTTTCCAGACTTCATAATAATAAATGCTGCTGCTATTTGTTACATAATCTGTTTAGTAACTATCTGTTATTAGTCCATTTCTCTTGAGGTTAATTATGATGAGTTTAACATTCTCTTTCCCAACTTCTGGTAGTGCAATGTGGTAGAAACCAAACGGCTATTTAATCAAAAACATTTATTAACCAGATGAATTTGGGAAAATTCCATAACCTTCCCAAAACATGATTTCCTCATCTGCAAAATGGGTATATAAATAATTAGTTTAATGGTTGTAGAAAAGATTAAATGAGATAAAATTCTTATCACAGTGCTAGGTTGGCAGGTATACAGGGTAAACATAAATGCTATGCCCCTTTCTTTTCCTCTTTAAAATATATATAGTCCAGAAAATGCCATGGTCCTTTCCCTGAAATCTGTCTTCACAACCCAACAACTCTACCACATTATTATCAAGTAGAGTTTGCAAAGCTTGCCTTCCCAAAGGTGCTGGCTCTATGTTCAGGAAGCATAAACTCTTCAATTTATCTCTTCCTGGGCCTGCATATCTGAGAGCCACAAGAGAAAAATTTCAATGGCTGGTCTGTCAATAAAGCCTTTTCTAGAGAAAAATCCTATTAAAATAACAGTTACTTGTTTTTCAAATGGGTTTAATCAATGGGGTAAAACCACAAATGCTTTCACATTTGCACTTTCTTTTTTTTTTCTAATTTTTTTATTGTGCTATGTTAGTCACTATAAAATACATCATTAGTTTTGCACTTTAATTTCCTGTCCCCACCCATCCCTTAATAATAGCTGATGTAGAGCCTCCAGCTTTTCTATCCCTTCCAGCTATTCTAAAGGAAAACAAAAATTCTTACTCAGTGCCTAACTGACTTTTGCATATTAAAAGATCTGATCCCATCTTGTATCAAACTTAAACCACACACCCACTTCAAGTCTTCTCCCCTCTATTTCCACCAGCTCAGGGCTTACCCTTGGCTGAGAACTTCGCAGTGGGGAAGAGCTGATGCAAGAATTTTTGTTCTTTCTCCATCTAATCATCTCGCTATTTCAAATTTGGGAAAGGGACAGGATTAGAGAAAAGCAGGCAGAAGGGTAATGTCCCTAGTGTTCTCTCCTGGCTAGATATCTGTCATCTCTCTCATCTGGCAGGGAAACAAAGGCTGATTATGTTATGGCACCATTTAGAGTTCTTTGGAGCCCTCCCCTTGGCCCTACCCATGCCTCCAATACATTTGCTTTCTCTGCCATAGATAATAAACTCTTCAGCAGACCTTTGGAGACCTCTTTCTCTCTTGGCTGCAGCCCCTGGTGGTCCACCCCAACTATTCTCAGGACCACAGCTGCTCAGCTCATCAGTCAGCCCATTGAGCAAGGTCCATCAAGACAGCTTGAGGCTGGTAATGGTCACCAACCACCACATTCTTTTGTACTTGAGGAGCTCTTGCATCTTTCCACAATAAATGGGAAAGCCCTAGCTCTCTTTTCCCCTGTGCCCAGAGGTGAAAGTGCTTCTCTAGCTGTCTTCCAACTGTCAGAGTATTCTAGGCAGAAATCAGTAATCTTTATGTTTATGCTCCTAGTCTATGTGAAACCCATGCTAACCTCTTACTGCAACCTACTTCCTCCACCCTAGAGCATCTGGTGGGCTTGAGAGTGAAAAGCCAGGAGTGAGATGCTAAATGTCTGTCCTTGCAGTACCCCATTCTTGGTAAGCATATCTCTCAGACCCTATCACTTGGCTTGGAGGGTCGGAAATGCTGCTTCGCTAATCCTGCAAGGCCAAGAGTTCTTTTTTCTTGGTGACCATGTTTCCTTACATAGGCTGATAAGGCTGGAGGTGGGGGATAGTTTCAATGGTTACCAGACCAGACCTAATATCTTTGAGTAGTTCTGGCCTAGATGTGTTCGTTTCATTTAAAATGCGGAGACATCTTTTGCCTAGTTTCTCTGCTTTAGGGATTTAACTAAAATTCCAAGAAAATAGAAAGAACATTCCCACTCCTCAACACCCTGTTATACACTCAAATAATAAATGACATAATTGCTACTTAGGTACAATATACAAACCATATTTTAGTTGTTTTAGGAAACAATGAAGGTAAGATTTTAAAACAGAACCCAACCATCTCTTTCAATTCAATCTTTTAAAATCACTGCTTTATGAAAACTTGCCTTTAACCTCGACTTTAAAGAATTTAAAGCTTCCTGTATATGGTGCCAGGAACAACTGAGTCATCTAGCTGCTGCAAGCCAATCATGATAGTAACTCCTTTTATTCAGCAGCATATGTCAAGCATGTTAGATACTTGACAAATATATCTAATTTTTAAAAACAGTCTTGCAAAATGGGATTCTCCCTCTATATATTTCATTCACAGATGAGCAAAGTGAGACAGAGTAAACAACTGGGTCAAGGCATAGCACTAGAGTTCTGCTTGTCTGACTCTAACAGGTATAGTCTTTCCATATCAGTGTTACAGCCCCAATAGCTGCTTATAGCTCTGCCTATAGAATAACAGCTTTTAAAAAGTTTTCCCAAACTGGAATGCACCAAACACTATTCAACAAGAGGTAAAAAAGGGTACTGGGGAGAAAGGAGGGTATTCCAAGACCGTATTAAAAGTTTAAGAAATAGTGGCTTAACATAATTAAATTGTGAAGGTGTGTACCCACCTTGAGTCTAGCCCTGACATAAGTACAGCCATCTTGACAAAACAAAAGCTTGCACCTTGTACCCCCTCTCCACCCGCTCCCCTCCCCTCAGTAGTATGTGTGACATTCCTCAGCCACCCCTGGCTGCCCTAAAAGAAAAACAAATAGTTAACTTGCAGAGATCACAATCCTGCAAGACCGGAGTCTCCCTTGGTTTCAAATGTCCTAGAGATTTACAACAAAGAAGCTATCTTAACAATAGTCCAATTTCCAGAGGCAAATAACTCAGTTCCCCAAGCCCTAGTGTCACCCTCCCCACCATAAAATTAAAGGAGGCCGAGGCGGAAGGAAATGGAAATAAAGTTAAATTTCTTCTAAACCTAAATCTCACTAAAAAGGACACTTGATAGAGGAAATGTGAAACTTTATCTCTAAACGTCCAAGATAGTGTCAAGAATCATTCCTAAGCATATGGCCCACTGATATATATCTAAAGGGTCTCATGAGAAGATTTTTATTACTAGTAAAAAATAACCTTTCTCCCAACAACAGCTAGCCCCTCAAGGTCCTGGAGACCTTGCTTCTAAAATTTCTTAAAGACTTACATCATCCATAATCCCCTTTGTCTTCACCCACCGCTGAGTCCACCCCTACTCTGCCTTTAAAAACTCTGACTGTAATCTGGGGAGCCTGGGTGGCTCAGTGGGTTAATGCCTCTGTTTTCGGCTCAGGTCATGATCCCAGGGTCCTGGGATCGAGCTCTCTGCTCAGCAGGGAGCCTGCTTTCCTTCCTCTCTCTCTGCCTACTTGTGATCTCTGTCTGTCAAGTAAATTAAAAAAAGAAAAAATTTAAAAACTCTGACTGTAATCTGATTCGGGGTCCAAGTCCCTACTGGGCTGTGTTGGGTATACTTGGGCCCAAGCTTAAGCTTGTCAAATAAACCCTCGTGTGATTGCATCGGTATCGGCTCCTTGGTGGTCTCTCGGACATGAAAACTCGGGCATAACAAAATTATTTATTCATTTATTTTTGAAAGATATATCCATTTATTAGAGAGAGAGAGAAGCAGAGGGGCAGAGGGAGAGAGAGAAATTCAAGCAGACTCTGCACTTAGGATGGAGCCCAATGTAGGGCTTGATCCCATGACCCTGAGATCGCCACCTGAGCTGAAACCAAGAGTCAGAGGTTCAACCGACTATGCCACCAAGGTGCCCCAATTAAATAAATTTTTTAATTGTACTATTTATTTTTTAACAACTTTACTGAAATAGCTTGAGATATCTTTGACATATAATAATTATATATATTGGGGCATCTGTATGGCTCAGTCAGTTGGGCAACCAACTCTTGGTTTTGGCTCAGGTTATGATCTCATGGGTTGTTGAGACTGAGCCCTGAGTTGGGCTCTGTGCTCAACAGGAGTCTGCTTGAAGATTCTCTCCCTCCTTATACTCATGTGTACTTTCTTTCTCTCAAATAAGTCTTTTAAAAACGCATATATTTAAGGTATACAACTTGATGTTTTTATATACCTATACATTTTGAAAAGATTACCACAATCAAGCTAAATAACTTATGCATTACTTCTACATAGTTACCACTGTATGTGTGTGTTGAGAAAATTTAAGATCCATCCTCTTAGCAAATTTTAAGTTTATAATACAGTACTATTAACTATAGTTACCACATTGTACATTAGATCTCCCAAACTCATTTATCCTACATAACTAAAACTCTGTACCCTGTATTTTTTAATTTTTTAAAAGATTTTATTTATTTATTTGACAGAGAGATAGACAGCAAGAGAGGGAACATAAGTAGGGGGAGTGGTAGAGAGAGAAGCAGACTTCCCACTGAGCAGGGAGCCCCATGTAGGGCTTGAACCCAGGATCCTGGGATCATGACCTGAGCCGAAGGCAGATACTTAATGAATGAGCCACCCAGCTGCCCCAACTTTGTACCCTTTAAACAATATCTCCTTATTTCCCTCTTCCCTCTCTTAGAGACTTGCTTTTTTTTTTTTAAAGATTAATTTATTAGGGGGGGGGCCCAGAACAAGAGGGAGAAAGAAACTTAAGTAGATTCCCCACTGAATGCAGAGCCCGATGCAAGGCTTAATCTCATGACCCTGAGATCAAGACCTGAGGCAAAATCAAGAGTCTGACACTAAACTCACTGAGCCATCCAGGTGCCCCTAGACTTTAATATATAGATAAATATTTTGCCTGGTTGCAGGGGTGAGGGGAAGATAATCAACAAGTTACATTTTTAGGACAATCCTGTTGACTTCTCCAGGAACAGAATTCTCTGGCTCAGTGACCACTGAATCTGTGTAGAGGTGGTCAGTGTGAGACAGACAGTTGAGTTGGGCAGGCTCTGCCATGTAGCTCCAATGATAATCCATGTTTTGTCATCTGCTTTTTGGTGAGGTCTCCTTCAAAATCTCCTTCCCCTAAAACCTTTATTCTTTAACCCTACTTCTTCCACATCACTGATAAAAGAAAGAGAAAAAGTGCAGTTTCTCTTCCTTCCCAGCATACCCTTTCTTGTTGCCTTCTACTCCATATAAGCTCACTTAGGCACCTTAATTGCCATCTTGGTGAAACCAGACCCTACTTATCCTTTTCCTTGACTCTTATTCTTCTGGACTTCCCAAGATAAGAAATAAAAAACCAAATAATGCTCCATTTCTAAAGAAAGACTTCTTTAACTTAAAATAAATTTGATAAAAAAAATAAATAAATTTGATAATTTGGCTTTCATTCAGAGTTCCTTTGGAGGTCTTACTTTTTTCTTTTCTCTTTGTGTATATTTGGAGACATTTTTCTGACATGCAGAACAGAGGAGTTCTGAAGCATAATCACATAAGCATTTTTTTAAGCTCTTGATCTACTGCAGTATATTGGCCACAGTACTCACCTGCCATCCTCTCCTTCTGAGAATCTACCCTAGTCATTCCTGGGGCCTTAGCCACCCTCTTTAGAGGCCAATAACTTGAACTGCCTCAGTTGAAATTACAATTCATGATGTTCAAAATTGTTTTGTTTTGTTTTGTTTTTCAAAATTGTTTTTAAATAAACTTCTTAATTTGCGTTTTTAAAGATTTTATTCATTCATTCATTCATTAGAGAGAGTGTGTGTGCACATGAGCAAGGGGAGCAGCAGAGGGAGAGGGAGTGAGAATACCAAGCAGATTCCCCACTGAGTGCCCTGAGATCATGACCTACACAGAAATCAAGAGTCAGATGCTTAACTGACTGAGCCACCCCAGTGCCTCAAATAAACTTTTTATTTTAGAATAGTTTTAGATTTACAGAGAAGCTGTGAGAATAGTACAGAGTTCTCATATACTCCATACCTACTAGTTTCCCCTACTGTTATCTTACATTAGGATGGTATATTTGTCCCGATTAATGAACAAACATTGACTCATTATTATTAACGGAAGTCCCTATGTTATTCAGATTTCCTCAGTTTTTACTTAATGTCATTTCTCCACCCAAGAATCCCATATTACATTTAATCATCATGTCTCCTCAGGCTTCTCTTGGCTGTGACTTTTCCTTGTGTTTGATGACCTTGACAGTTTTGAGCTGTACTGTTCAGGTGTTCTGTAAACAATTCAGTTGGAATTTGTATGATGTTTTCTCATGACTAGACTGGAGTTATGAGTTCTTTAGAGGAAGACCATGGAGAAAAAGTACTATTTTCACCATAACATGTCAAGGATATGAAAGGACAATAGTACAAAAAATGACTCATTACTGTTGATACTGACTTTGACAATCTGGCTGAGATGTTTGTCAGTCTTCCCCACCAGAACATTTCCTTTCTCTCCTTTCTATACAATATTCTTTGAAAGGAAGTCACTATGTGCAGCCCACACTTACGGAGGAAGAGTTATGTTACACTTGCTTAAGAGAAAAGCAGTTACACATATTATTTGGAATTCTTCTGCATGGGTGATGTGTCTCTTCTATTTATTTATTTATCACATATCAATATGAACTCATTTTATACTTTGATCGATAAATTCAATACTACTTCCATTTATTTGTTGCTCAAATTGTTCTAGCTTTGCCCATTGGGAGCTCTTTCAGCTGGCTCCTATGTATCTTTTATAAACTCCATCATTCTGTGTTTTTTCTTTTTGTCTTTCTTTCTTCCTTCCCCCCTTTCTTCCTTTGAGTGCTTCCTTAATTTTCTGACACTATAAGTTGCTCCAAACTCATCTTCTGTATTCCCTGATGCCATGCTCCAGTTTGCTCTGTCACTCTTCTCCAGATTCTTTGCCCCCATCTCATAGTGTTTAAGTTAGAAAAACAAATCCTGCCATAATTAGTATGTTTTTGAATTAGTACAACGATTTGATATGACAGACTGCTCCAATAATCTTTAATGTTAATGAAACTGCATTTAGAGAAGAATTAGATTCATTACAAATTATTTACTTATACAGCCAATTATGAACAGTATATGCATGAATGGAGGGAAGAAAAGATAATGGAAAAAAAGAGACAAGCAGAAGAAATTTGTTTCACTTTAAATAGTCAGATGCCCAAATAGATATCTGCCCACTCCCTTCCTGAAAACTTCAACAAAGTGGTGGGTCCACTTATCTCTACCCTGAGATCTGGCTGAACAGAAATTGAGGAAGGCCTCAGTTTCTCCAAAAACTGTATAAAATAAACATTCAAGAACTGCTAAGAAACGACATATCAAAAATAAGGCTATTATAAAAATATGGCATATTTTAATGTGGTTTATTTAAAAACATCTGGTGTCATGCCAGAGACTCTAGTTTGATGCATAATGTTTACAATGGACCATTCCTTACTCCCTCTACCCCGATCCAAAACCTTCCCACTCAAACTCTAATGTTCATAAAATGGTTAATGATGATGGTGAGCAAAGGAATTCTCAGTATCATGAAATCTGATGATCAAAAATGAAAAGTTAGAAGATTGGAATTGTTTTGGGGAATTGGTATATACGGTAAATTAAGGAAATGTTAATTGCCAAATAATAGTGCAAGAAAGAAAATAAAATATTTTTAAAATATTTTCATTTTCTAAGAAAACAAAATTATATGTAATATTGTGCCTCTGCTAGAAAGAACCAATAAATTGACAGTATGGACTAGTCTCAAAAGAAAAATGGCCAGCTCACTATTGTCTGAAAAACAAATGTGTTAGTCTCAACTCTTATAAAACCATAGACATTATCATAAGCAGATATTCCCCTACATTTAATTAGTTTATGGAATTGTTGCCTATGCCCAGTTAATGTATTTAATTTCTTGGGACTACATTTTACAACCTATTGATGCTGTCTGGATCATCAGGAAGCTCCTTGTGCTTCAAACAAGATTGCTTTGGCAGACAGAGTCACAAAACAACTTAATTGTGCTACCACTTCAATTTTATTCACCTGAGATGGGTCCCCCACCCCCACTTTATGAAATCTCTAGCAATCTCACAACATTCTGGTTACTCTCAATATTACAAAGTCCTATAGCCCCTCTGAGGGGCAAAACAAAATTTCCAATCAGAAATTAGAAAGTTCACACTCATATATTAATCAAAACTTCCAACTTTATTTGAGTAACAACAGTTTTTCCTTCCTATGTTGAATGATGTTCTGGGAGAAGATGCTACTGGCTTCCTCTCTCTTACTAGCTACTGCTTCAGATACCCCTGAGGTTAGAGGGAAGAAAGATGATTACAGGAACAGAAAAGTTACTTCTTGATTGGTGCTGTCTTAGCTGGCTTTAATGTTTTGAGCTGGGCTGATGTTTGAGGGGAATGCATTTCCTCTGGATGCTTCTGTGGGTTCTTGGACTCTCTGCTCCTCATTCACTGGAGATTTTTCATCTGCACTTCACTTAAGGCCATTAATATACTCTGCTCCAGCTCACCCTTACTCTTGGGCATCTAGTAGTCTGTCTCTAGCTACTTTCCACTGAGGTTCTATCACTTCTTGCCCTAGTAGACACGGCCCAAAATAACCACAATGGAGCATGAAAAAAACTCATGCTTTCTTTCCTTTCTCAAACTTGGGGTCCAGACTTATCCCTTTGACTGCCATCTCTTCTTCAGCTCTGTTGTCATCAGTTAACCAGTGTATCATTACCTTTGGGTTTCTTAGTAAGAAGTTAGTCACCATTATACCATAACCTTCCAGTTTCACAGAACACATACATATCAAGCTCTGTGAGTGATCCCTCTGTAGGCCCTTCCTCTTGATTTGCAAGAAAGAGATAAATATTTTCCACACCCCCCTCTGATGGATGAATAGGACTGTGCCACAACTCTTTCCAAAGAAACTTATCTCCAATAGCTCAACTCTTTGATACCCTCAATATGGATGAGGATTTTATTATTTTTTATGTTTTTTTTATTTATTCATTTGAGAGAGAAAGAGAACACAAGCAGGGGGAGAGGCAGAGGGATAGGGAGAAGCAGACTCCCTGCTGAGCAGGGAGCTGATATGGGTCTGGATCCCAGGACCTGGAGATCATGACCTGAGCTGAAGGCAGACAGTTAACCATCTGAGCCACCTAGGAGCCTCAGGATGAGGGTTTAATAATGTGAAATATTTTGATAGAAATCCTTCTTTCAAGTTCTACTTGGTAGTCTGGTCCTCAATTCACTTTGATTTTTAACATCTGTCAACCTACTGCCTTAGCCAAAGCTACTATTTCAGCATCTCTAAAACATATTTGCCTAAACTCATATATTCCATGAAATATTTAATGCCAATTTTCTTCAGCCACTATGGCTTACTGGGAATTTATATTCCTACAAATTTTCAAAATAAATAGAATTTTAACTGGGATGTAAACCCAGACTTTTGTTTGAGCAGGTGTGGGAAGTGGGTACAGTTTCAGGAGCTCAACAACATTTAAACTCTAGCTCTGTCCTTTAAATTCTCCTGTCTTTTTTTTTTTTTTTAAGATTTTATTTATTTATTTGACAGACAGAAATCACAGATAGTCAGAGAGGCAGGCGGAGAGAGTGTGTGGGGGGGAAGCAGGCTTCCTGCCAAGCAGAAAGCCCAATGTGGGGCTGGATCCCAGGACCCTGAAATCATGAACTGAGCCGAAGGTAGAGGCTTTAACCCCCTGAGCCACCAGGCACCCCTAAATTCTCCTATCTTATCTGTTGGTTGACCATGTTTCTCCTTAGGAGTGGGCAGTTGTTCTCATACCATCATTCATTATATCCTACACCAGGTCTTGGTATAAACTCTAGCTCCAATCTCATTCAAGGTCTCAGCTTCAATAAAACCTTCATCTTTTACAAATTTCAGTATAAAGACATGTGCTATTTTGATTATTGCTTTCACATAGGATTGTAAAAATTTATAATTTGAGATTCAAAGATAACCAATGGCTTTCTTACTCTGGCTGCATTTGCATATTCTCTAAAGGCAGTGGGCATGGAAATATGGTTATTCACCCTAAATATAGGGAAGAAGCATAGGATGCCAAAGAGAAGAAATATTGATTAATATTTCAAATTAATTTAGGTGTTCCCTATAAGCTGACTTCAAATTTTAAGGGATATGTGTTTTATAAGCATATACATTAATAAGCCAACAACCAAATAAAAAATTATTTTAATTTTCTGGTATCAAGTTAAAAGAAACTTCCTACTCAAGTTTGTAAGAATAAGGAAAAATTATTTCAGTTTATTGATCTGATAATTAAAATTAAAGAACAGATTGGGATTTTCTATGAGAAGATCTGGCATTAAATTCTGGTTTCACAATTTGCTGGCTATATACTCTTAAGCAAAGTATTTAATGTCTCTGAAATTCAGTTATTTCATCGATAAAATAGATGTTATTAAAAAAAAAACATAGTCCATAGTGTTTCCATGAATATTAAATAACTTTTCAGCATTGTTATTAATACCATAAAAATACCAATATTTAAAGGAGATGAGGCAGGGTGTTGGGTGGCTCATTTAGTTAGGCATTTGTCTTTGGCTCAGGTCATGATCCTGGAGTTCCAGGATGGAGCCCTGCAGTGAGCTCCCTGATCAGAAGGGAGTCTGCTTCTCCCTCCAACCCTCACCCCGCTCATGCTGTCTCTCTTTCAAATACATAAATAAAACTTAAAAAAATAAAATAAAGGAGATGAGGCTATCTTCCAAATTACACTATGAGAGTCTATGTAGGAAGCATAGGAAATATGTGGGAGGCTGGAGGGTTTTGTTAACACACATTAAGTTATTTTTAATGTAATAGTAAAATAGTATAGTAGTAAATTACTTCTAATAAAATAGTAAACCTCAGATAATTACTTGGAACAAAAGAAAGGGAGCACAAAATTTGGGGAGAGGTGAGTAGAGGTATATCCAGGACTTAGTTTCTACTCTAGTAGGTAAGATACAACAGGTCAAATAAGATAACAATATCCTCTAGCCCTAGAAGCTAAGGGAGTAGAGGGTGTAGATATACCACAGTCTGATTCAAGTGACTTACTAATTCCTCATATCATTTAGAATAATTTTGGCTACAAGTAACAAAGTTTCCATGCAACTGACTTGAACCATGTGGAATATAATCTTGGAGGAAAAGACGTATGTGTGTTTGGGGAAAGGTAGATAATCTCTGGGGATGCATAATAGGACAGTGCAATGATTTAAACAAAGTTTTAACCATTCCTAGTCTATCAGCCTCATCTTCTGATGGACTTCAGGTGCCACATCCTTATGACAACATCCAGAAGTAGAAAGAAAAACCTTCTCTCCCTTAGGTTTACTTTTTTTTTGTTTTGTTTTGTTTTTGTTTTTAAGATCTATTTATTTATTTTGAGAGAGATCACAAGAGAGTATAAGCAGGGGGATGGGCAGAGGGAGAGGTCGAGGGAAAGAATCTCAAGCAGACTCCTTGCAGAGTGTGGACCCTGACTCGGGGCTCAATCTCATAACCTTGAGACCAGAACCTGAGCTGAAATCAAGAGTTTGATACTTAGCTGATTGAGCCACCCAAGTGCCCCTCCCTTAGGTCTCCTTTTAAGATCCAGAAGGAAATATTTCCCAGAAGCTATCTGTGCAAATCTCTTTTCTTGTATCACATTCTCAAGCTTTGGCCAATTACTGGCAAGAATTATTACTGCTCTGGGGCTAATGATGGGACTCAACTTCCAGAAGATAGCTGGCCACTCAGAGAAGGGCAGAAACCTGAGCAAAGTCTGAATTCTGTTAGGAAGAAGAAGAGGGTTGTCAGATAAGCAATCAGTGTGGTTACTATGGCCTTGCCTTCCCCTGACTATGGAGATGGGGCTGAGAGTTTTGGAGCAACCCTTCTAAGGCATTCCCACCCCAAAGTTGTCTTTAAATGTCTAAGGCTCCGAGCAACCCTTCTAAGGCATTCCCACCCCAAAGTTGTCTTTAAATGTCTAAGGCTCCTTTCAAGGCAAACTGAATAGGTATCATCTTTCATAGATCTCTGGGAGAGAGTCCCACACACTCAGAGAATCTCCGAACTCGAAATATTTTTCCTGTTTTCTCTAGATATATTCTTTTAAATAAGAACAGACCCTTAAGTTTCTAATAAATGTTCACTGCATTCTACGTGGATATCATCCCCTGGAGTTCAACATGGAAATCAGTATTGATGGGGTTCCCTGAAGTTACTTGCTAAGAAAACCATTAAACACAAAATCTTAGAGGATATATGTTGACTAAGGCAGTATACTAAGATAAATAAATTTCCATCAACATATATAAAAACATCATACTGCACAAATAACAATTTTGACTGTGGGAAGAAGGTCTCATAATGGGTCACTGGTAGAGTCACTGCCAGCTAGTGCCTTTGTGTAATTAGAAAAAGGCACCACTTCTTCCTGGGTGGCAACCCTATCTGAACGCATGGACCCCAGCCTGCCCAAGAGCTGTGGTCCTGTTTATGGAATGCCCTTGAGGGAAGGTAATTTCCACTGAAAGAAGGAAAAGATATTTAAAGGAAGACTAGGAATGGAAAAAGTATTTTGTTTAGAGTTAATACTGTTTCCTTTCATTGTAGTAATACATTCTCTTCATCTAGCTACATTTATTACATCTAGCTACGTACATTACATCAAAGGTCAGACTTTGATGAAGTCTCGGGCTTGTACATATCTTTTTCACCCACACGGCTTATCTTAGGGCTATGTCCTAGACTTTCTTTCCTCTCAACCAACATATTCTCCCTGGATTAATTCACTTTTGCAGCCAGTATGACAAATTGACCAGGAAGGTGAGGGTAAGAGGATGAAGAAAAGAACTCAAGAAGCAGAGAGATGGGGGCAGAAGAAGCACTGAGGAGGATGTCCAACAGTGCTAAGTTTATTCAAAGCATTAAGGCCATATATATATAGTGATATTACAATGGGAGAAGCAATACATCTGTGTCTAGTTAAACAACCACTAGTTCCCATAATAAGTTTCACACTTAACTATAAGCAGACCTTGTGACACCAAATGGCTGATACCAGTACAATTTTTCTGTATTGATACAGCAAACCTGAAAGTAATTTATGGGCTGTACTAGGGCAGCAAGGACCAGCCACAAACTTATGACCCCGACCAAATCGTTTCTATCTGACTAGCAAACATGTGGGAAGTCACGTAGGCGAGCGCACAACAAATAGCACACACCCTTTCTCAGTGCTACTCGACTTTATCAACCTAAGCCTTTTGTTCAGCTATTCAGCCTTTAAAGGAGGCACAAGTCAGGGCCTGGTTTGGTCCTCATCTCAAGTCTTATCGTGGCCTCCCACAATTCACCAAGTCTCCCAGCTTCAATTCCCATGTATCCACTGAGGACTACCGATTTGTATACAAGTCAGCCCAGACCTCTCTCCTGGAATCCAGACTCATCTATCCAACTATTTCCTGATGGCTTCACTGGGGGATAAAAAGGTGGTTTTAATGATTTCAATATATTTTTTCTGTATCTTCTATATTATCTAAAATGAGTATGTATTTCATGATAGTCATAAAAAACAATGTTATTAAAAGGTACAGCACACAGAATATAGTAATTGGTATTGTAATAGCACTGTATGGTGACAGTTGGTAGCTACCCTTGTAGTGAGCACAGCATAGCGTATAGACCTGGAAATCACTATGTTGTACAGGTGAAACTAATGTAACATGGGTCTCAATTGCACTACAATTTAAAAAAAGAATATACTTCAAAAGGGAATGTGGTTATACTGGGGATATAATGTAGAACATGTTAACACTAGTTAGCACTGTTATATGGTATATTTGAAAGTTGTTGAGTATAGAACCTAAGAGTTCTCATCACACACACACACACACACACACACACCCCTACATTTGTTTTCATTTGTATCTGTATGGTGTTGGATATTAACTTATTCACAATATATATATGTCAAGTCACTACGCTGTACACCTTAAATTTATACAGTGCTGTATGTCAACCATATATCAATAAAGCTGAAAAAAAGTTTTAAAAAACTAAAAGAATGAACTACATGATTTAAGGTAATGTGGTAAGAACTGCTCTGTCCCTTACTACAAAAACAAGATTTTATTAGTTGAAAAACAAAATTGCAAAAATGAGAGGATGTTAAGTTATTCTGTATTGTCTGGCTGTACTATGACACTGTACTGCTGAAGTGTCTTTATTCTGGCATTTAATTCCTTCTACAACAATAAAATGTGGGAGTTATTATCTTTATGTAACAAAAGAAGAACTGAGGCTTGGAGAAACCAGAGACACAGCTAACAAATTAAAGAGCTTGAATTGGAACCTAGAACTGTCTGGCATCAAAAGCTTTGCTCTTTCTAGTGCAGGTCCTTTCTCAGCAACAGTGCAACTCACTTGGGAAGAAAACAAAAGCAAAATTTTAAAAAATCCAAATTATGCACAATTTTCTAAAGTATTTTAATTAACAGAACCTCATATTTAGTATCTTTCTTTGCTTTTTTATTCTCAAGTGTTAGTCTTCTAAGCTCCTCCAAATATTTGACAAAATGAGCTGGACGACCACTTTATACATCCTTATTCTTTTAAGCTACAGCTATAGACTATTAATCTTTACTCTTCAATCTGAAATTCTATGACTATTGTTTTTAACTTAAAAATAATTTATCCTATCATCCAAATCCATGGATTACTTTAATGAAACTGTACTACTGATCAAACAACTATAACCCCCTCTAAAAGTTCAAAAATATTCACTGAACACCTGCTTTATGTCAGACACAGTGCATGGGGTGAGGTTACAAAGATGAAGAAGACAAAGCACATGATTTTTGCCATGAAGGGGGCACATAAGTGAATAATTGTGGTATAACCCAGTACATGATTAAGTTGAAGTAGGCCCCGAGGAAAAGATACCTTGATCCCTGATGTTCAGTGAAACTTGTAGGAAATGACAGCCAAGTCAAGTCTTGAAAGATGACCAAACTAAGGATATACATTTGGGAGCCATCAGGGACAGGCCATGAATAGATGAGGTGGTCCAAAAAGGCCATGTGAATAGATAAATCCAGCAGTTGAGGAAGAACTGAGGGGAGATCCAGAAATTGGGAATGGCCAGGAGAACAGAAACTATGAAGGAGGGATTAAAAAAGAGTAAGAGAGGTAGAAGAAGAATTGTTAAGAGATTTTTTCCCAGAAACCATGAGAATAGAAAATTCTAGGGAAGTTGGGAATAGCCAACAGTATCAAAGACAGCAAAGACATTTAATAACAAAACTGAAAATTATTGTTCAGATTGGACATTATGACATTCATTGATGGTCTTTGCCAAAGACATTTCAGTCAGGAGGTACAGACAAGGGCAGACTACAGACAGTGTAATGCAGAGCTCAAGATGTGGACATAGCCATTGTAGATTAACCTTTTAAGAAGCTTGGTTAAGCGACACCTGCATGGCTCAGTCAGTTAAGCCGCTGCCTTCAGCTCAGGTCATGATCCCAGGGTCCTGGGATGGAGTCCTAGGTTGGGCTCCTTGCAGGGAGCCTACTTCTCTCTCCACCTCTGCCTGCTTGTGTGCTCTCGCTCTCTCTCTCTCTGACAGATAAATAAATAAATAAAATCTTTAAAAAAAAAAGAAGCTTGCTGGAAGGGAAGGAGAAGTGGGGGCAATAAAGGGGTAATGCAAGCTCAAGGGAGAGAGTTTTTTGGGTTTGAGACTATTTATTTAAATCTATTTTTATATATATTGTAAAAAAAATCCAAATTATGAGAACAGATTTGAAAATATAAGCTCCAAAAAGGTAATTGATTGAGCAATGGGTTGTGGAGAGCAAGCAGTGGTGGCTGGCCTTGTATAGGAGTAGGGACAGATTCTTTGAAACTAGAATGCAAGGATGAATACAGATATGGTAGGTAAGTTTGTAGATGGGAATGGGGGCAGCAAATAGGAAGTAGGATAATACATGGAGAATGACAAGTCTGAAGGTCAGTAACTAGGGAGGAAGCTGGAGGACTGTGGAGGTTTGTGACAGGTATCAAGGGGAATGAGTGGGAGAACAAGGTTGACTCTGGGGAAAACTTCAGATGTATGAGATTACAATCTCCAAAGTTTGGTGATTTGTTTTTGTTTTTATTTTTTAGCAGTGTTCAGTTGTCCCAGAGTAAGAGTAGAAGATTGTGGGAATGATCTGGGGCTGGTGGTGTACCTCGGAAAAAAGGCTAGTCTGAGCTGGGACATGAATGAGGCTAGATGGGGCTGATGACCAGCTATCAGGGGACTGTCCACAGGGAATTTAATCAAGAGCCAGGCACAATGCATCTATGATACTGAATTTTCTCACGATAATCACTCTCCTTAATTGTTAAAGCCACCGCAGGTCACCAAGGTCAGTCTTAAGCAATTCTATGCATACATCAGAATCTCCTTGGGAGCTTCTAAAAAATATAATATATAGATTCCAATGACAATCATCTGGGATGAGGCCAGGGTAAAAGCATTTTTCAAAACATCCCAATGTTTCTAATATGTATCCAGAATTTGGAGCCAATGGTTTGGAGAGCTAGTCTTCAATTATCCCTGTCAAGGGCAAGCAGGGAGAGAATTGCAGGGTCTGGGAAGAACACAGATAACTGAATTCTATAGACATCCTCAAATCTCATTTTCACTAATGGCTTCAGCCTTTTTTATTTTTTAACTAAGTGGTAATTAGTACCAAAATTTGACTATCATGATCTTCTTCTTTTATTTCTGTCACTCATGATAAGATAAAGGTGCTAATTAACAGTGAAATGGCCTGAAGGCAGACAAAAGGCGAGAGAAAAAAGGAAAAGAGAAAGCTTGTAGTCCCATAAATGGGATCTTCTTCATTGTAATAGCAGGGTTCACGTGCATATGGAACTCACAACGAGCCAGGTTCCATCCCTTGAATTGCACAAATAACTCAGTTCTCACAACTCTATGAGGCAGATTCTTTTACTGTACCCGTCTTACAGCTGGGAGGACTGTAGCCCAAAGATGATACTGCACAAAATCATAAAACTAGCCAGTGGTGGGGATGAAACTGCACCTGGGTCCTCTGATTCCATGGTCCTTCCTTAATTACTGCACATATGTATTCAAGAAGCTAGTAAACTCACAAAAGAGATGAATATGTTTAAGAAAGGAAACAGTGAGAGAATGATGTAGTTATTGTTCAGAAAGTCTAAGAAATTTCTTAATGGATCTTGAGTGCTAACGTTTTTCTGGCCATATTGCTGATTCACAGCATGGCATTAACACCTGAGGTAACACTTTAAAAAAATCACTTTTTCCAATGCAAAGCTAGTTTTTTAATTAAATATTTTAGTCCCCTAAAAGGTAATACAATTTACCTTAAATTACCTCTCTTACCTAAAAGGTAATACAATTTACCTTAAAACTAAATTCCTGGGTGAAGTGGTTGGTAGATTATTGCCACCATACTAAACATACCTGCTTAAATGAACAGATTAAAAGTAATCTTTCCATACTCCCCACTTGTACAATTTTCCTCAATAATAAAAATCCCATCTCACCTACCTCATGTTTATTCACTGCACCTATCAGGTAACATAACCTTGATTTAATTAGGGTTTTATTAAACCCTCATCATGTAGTTAATTCTGTATCTCTCAAAATGTCAGAATCTATCATCTCATTGTGAGTTGTCTAATCAGGTTATTAATGACCTAGGTGTTCATGGTGTGCTTTGCTTTCCTTCATGTTAATCAAATTACTTGTATAAATTACTACAGATTGTCCCAGATGATAGAGATCTGGCAAATGGCAGAATACTCATTAATATTTTTTCAACACTTAGGAGAAGAAAAACATTGATATTTTGTCCATGGTCCTCTCTTTCTCTTAAGTGGTCCTCAACCTTGAAACACAACAGAATTGCCTGTAGAGTGAAAAAAAAAAAAAAAACTGATGTCTGGGTCCTCCTTCCCTACTCCCCAACACAAAGATTCTGATATCATTGATTTGATCATAATCCTGGGCATAAGGATTTTTAAGAGTTCTCTAGGTGATTCAAGTGTGTAGCCTAGATTAGGAATCCATTGCTCAAGAGCTACTAAGACTGTAGGTAAAAGTAAGAAATTAGACTAGGTATATCTTCCAAAGTCACCTACATACATTTTCTTTTTACACTACCTGGACCTGTCAAAAATCTCTGGGCCTGCCACCCAGAGGTTATAATTTTTATTTTTTTTTAATGAGTATAACCTTAGTATTTTATTTGTATTTAGTGCCCTTGGGTAATTGTCCTGCTCACTTATAAAATAACTCAACATTTCACTTGAGTCACTGAGCCTCATGTTAACCTAAATCCTTTAGGATTAGCTTGTGTATGCTAGGATCTCTGAAGCATTTTCATTGGGAGATTTTGCTTATGGTCTAGTGATTCGAAAGTCAGAGAAGCACATTGACAAGCAGACAGGCTGCCACAAGTGTTCTTGCCATGATGTGAGGTTATGTACCTGTACATATTTGATAGTACATATTCATTTTACTTATCATAAGTAACTGATCCAACAAGATTCTGAAGAGAGAAAATACAGTGTCTTCCCTCAAACAATGACTAAAAGACATGCATGTGTTCCTTCTCTCTCTCTCTTTTTTTTTTTAAAGATTTTATTTATTTGACAGAGAGAGAGAGAGATCACAAGTAGGCAGAGAGGCAGGCAGAGAGAGAGAAGGGAGGAAGCAGGCTCCCCGCTGAGCAGAGAGCCCCATGTGGGGCTCAATTCCAGGACCCTGGGATCATGACCTGAGCCGAAGGCAGAGGCCTTAGCCCACTGAGCCACCCAGGCGTCCCCATGTGTTCCTTCTCTAGTTTCCACAATCCACCTTCAGGGAAATGACACAGTGTCCAGAAGACTGTTTACTGGCACCGACTATAAGGTCTTTTCACCTTCAAACTACCTTCTTGCAACCTCCTCTCCCCCAGGACTTTAATAGTTGTGTGGCCATCAGCTAATCAGGTAGCCCATCTGGACTGCTATGGGTTAGTAAATTAATGCATGTGAAGTTCTTAAAACAGATTTGGACACATGGTCAGCACTTAATAATTATCAAAGTAATACATTTTTTTTCAAGTCCATCAATTTCACTCCAAAATTTAGTTGCCTCTACTTAAAGGAGAGCTCTAGAAAAGGGTACAGAACTGTCCCTGGTAGACCTAAGGGGCAGGAGATTCAAAGACCCTTAGCAGGAGACCTTGGTCTTTTTCCTACTAATATGTAAAGGGATCAAAGGGGCATCTTCTCCACCTACTGGTCTTACTTTATTTCTTTTCTTTTTATTATTATTACTTATTTGAGAGTGAGAGAGAGATAGGCAGAGGGAGAAGCAGGGTCTCTGCTGAGCAAGGAGCCCCAATGTGGGACTCGATTCCAGGACCCTGGGGTCATGACCAGAGCCTAAGGCAGGCATCCAACCAGGCATTATATATATATATATATATATATTTTTTTTTTTTACACCCTATTCCATTTCTTGAAACTTGTTTGCTTCACTCTTCAGAGCTGTAAACTCCATGAAAGCAGAGATTATGTGTGTTGTATTCACCAATATAATTGGCCCAGGGTCTGGTGCCCAAGAAGTGAGCAACAAAATACTGTTTAATCTGAAAGTCCCAGGACAAGGGTAATGTATTATCAGCTATTAACACTGTAGCTTAAATTAGACCATCCAGTATAGTGCTGTCACCTAGTAGTTTTCAATTATATGTCAGCTGTGTAGAAGTTGAAAGAGAAGAGTGTAGAAAACAAAAGAAAAATATTTTATCAGTTAACCAAAAGTTCATTAACTAGGTTTATTAGTCTGCCCAGGCTTCCATAACAAAATATCACAGACTAGGTGGCTTAACAACAGAAATTTATTTTCTCACAGTCCTGGAGGCTGGAAGCCCAAGCTTGAGGTGTCAGGAGAGTTGGTTTCTCCTAAGACCAATCTCTCTGGTTTGGAGATGGCCACCTTCTCCCTGTTTCCTTACTTGGCCTTTTCTCTCTGTGAGCACATTCCCAGTATCAATTGCTCATTTTGTAAAGACACCATCTCCTTGGATTAGGCCCCCAGTCCTCTAGGACCTCATTTAATCCTAATTACCTCCTTAAAAACCCTATCACCAAATACAGTCACTTTGGGGGTTTAGACTTGTATGGATTGGGGCAGGAACACAACTCAGCCCATAACACCAAAGTTTGCTGTACTGCGTCTATGTGGAAAAAGCTCCAGGGTAGCAGTTCTCAAAAGGTAGACTCCTGTCTAACAGCATCAGCATCACCTGGGAACTTTGGGGCCTTCCTCACATCTAATGAATCAGAAACTCTGGATGGAGCCCAACAACTTGTTTCAACAAAACTTCTAGATGATTCTGATGCAGACTAAAGCTTGAATACTACTGATCTAGAGTAAAATACTTACTCAAAACATGGGGACAATGAAATTGGTCCTATACCCTACTGAATGTGATGTGGTAGAAAATGTACTGAAAAAAAATCTTCATAACAACCATGGAAGAGATGATATCATGAAATCTGTTTTACGTATGAGGAAACACGGGTATAGTTCCATAAATGAGTTACCCAAGGTCATACATTATTGCACCATAGAGTCAGCAGTAGAACTCAGGTCTTCTGATTTAGTGTCAGGACAGTCAATGCTTCCTACCAATCTCCTCTGACACATCCACTTCTACAAATCACAAATAGTGGTCTCCCTAGGTGTGCTCTTTTGACAGTTTTGAGGTGACCAAGCCCTACTTACACATCAATTATCAATCAAATTATTATCTTTTTTCAAATGAAAATTTCTATTTAGCCATGACTTCATGATCAAAATAGTAATTAATAAACAGAGCCCACAAGTCATTAAAATTAATTCAGGACTTGATGTTTATACTTGAGAATTAGATGCAGAGAATTTTGACTACATCCTTGGAACATTGTGGAAGAAATCAATGAACTCAAATTTAGCACAACAAAGATAGTATTAGAACTATGGGGTAAGTTTTGAGAAAGAAGAGAAGGACAGGACAGTTGAAGACTGTTAGTCAGCACTTTAAGAAGATGCATTTAAATCTGGTCCTTCTCTATTGGGAGCATCATTTGGCTTTTGTTTCTTTCTGAGAAAATCTCCACCTCCATCAGCCTGCTCCAGGAAGTCTATGATATGCGAGAACTGAATTCAAACCCTGGGGAAATAAACATTTGGGGAAGCCAAACTTTGTCTTGAAAGCTGGCAAGGGTAAGAAAATTTGGGGGAAGCGCGAAACAGTAAAACCATAGCCTAACCGCTTCCAAGTCCTTCCCATATGATGCCTTTTTGGCATGCCAGGGGTTGTGCTGGCTACATTCATAAAACAAAACAAAACAAACTGTAAAAGGCACTTCTGTGCCCAGAATTTTCATGGAGATTAAATGCTCATCCCCTAAATTTCTGCCACTGACTTACTGATTTACTTAGAGTAGAATAAATCATCTATTTTTACATATGTCAGTTTTAATGTACTTTAAGGTGGTAATTATCAGCCTTTACTGCACATCTGAATCAAGTGAGGAGTTTTTAATAATCCAACTCCCAGGCTGCATCCCAGACTAATCAGTTCAGTTTCTGGAGTGAGATTCAGGGATTGGTATTTTGTAAACCTTCTAGGTGATTCCAGTGCACACCCAAGTCTAGAACCACTGTTCAAAAGTAATATTTATTTCTCTTCACCTTTCTCACAATTACAAAAAAGAAACAAGAAATGAATTTAATCAATAAAGAAAAAATTAGAAAAATGCACCCTACAGAGAATACAAAAGAACAGTAGTAATTATATCATTTGATATGATATATATGATATAACTATATCATAATTATATCATTTTCAGCACTCAGCAAATTAAGGACTACATCAGATCCAACTTCTTTGACTAGTAGAGCCTTTACTGTTTTATTCTCTGGCAGCTGGTTAGAATCTAATATAGAAAAAAAAAAAACTATAGAAATCTTTCCATCAGATGCATCTCCTGACATAGGGAAAGGATACTGATCAGTTATACCTTAAGAAGAAAACTGAGTGGACTTCAATGTAAATGGAAGGGTTTCCTACAGACATGCATTCTCATTTGGGTTCAAAGTCTTCATTTTAATCATTAATCAGTTTTGATCATTCCTAAAATACTGTTTTTTCCAGGTTGGTCAATGAGAAACAAACAAAAATCCTGATTAGTATTACTGTCTCATTCTTCCAAATCCCCCTGAAGAAAGACCAGCATCATGTGCGAGGTTATGCGGGAGAATCCTGGAGGATGAGAGGACCTGGCGGTATGTCGCTGGAAGCAGGGAGACTATGAGATTCTATGAATTCCTTCTGCTCCCATACTGGGAAAGGAAATTGGGTGGAGAAGTGTTGGCAAGTCCCTCCTCACCCTTGTAGAGATGCTAGCAGGTACCAGAACTTCTAATGGGTAGATCAGGAATGTTGTGGATGGTATCTGCTGTGGCCATGGAAGTAAGACTACAGACCCAGTGCTTGGCCTTGGTTCAGAGTAGTAGAGCTGCCCTTCCTCTGGGACTATGTAGGGTGGGACACAGTATAGTAAGAGTAAGTAAATGAGAGAGGCTCTTTCCTAAATGCTGAAACATTCTGTCCACCTAGACATAAAGGAAGGAGACTCCATTATAACTGAGATGGAATTTACTGGTATCCTGGTGGCATACGGGTCTGAAGAAGATTAATCTTGACTTAGGGTTTTTAAAAAATGCACTACTTTTACACTCAAAATTGTAGAGCAAAATTCACATCACTATCCTGGAACTTCAAAGACTGACCTAGTCTTAAGAATTGAGCGCCATTCCCATCAGAGCAAATCTAAATTCTGGTTCTAAGATTAAATCACCAACATAAAGGAAATGGACTCCTAAACAGCCAGAGCTGCCCACTTTTGGAGATATTGCCAGATTTTTCATGACAGGCTAGAGACACAAAGACTAATCACCAAACCCAGGAATGCTGTTATCTTTAGACAGACACGTTTTCACTTTCACCTCTGGCAGTTTCTCTGGGAACTACAATGCACAGCTAAGCAGGGAATGTGAACAAAACTTGTAGCTTCCTCTCTATAAGCAGTTTTCACTTACTCATCCAATAAACCTTTCTGGGTATCTACTAGAGGCCAGAGGCTGGGGAATAAAACCAAAGGCTATACTAGCTAAAAAAGTAGGACTTAACATGGGCCTTCCTATCTGTTCTCTCTTTAATTCCCACTAATGACAGCTAATGACATAGACCACAAGAGCAAAGAGCACTGGAGCTGAGGGACAGTTACGAGACATGGAGGCTGAAAAACAAATGGAGAAACATCTGATGCTTTAGACCTTAAACAGCTGAAATCTATGCTAGCAGAAGTGGAAACTAGGAAGCAACATGATTTGTAGCACAAATTGACACTACCCAGCTACCTCTAAAAAGGGGTTAAATTAAGGCTGGAAAAGGCAAAATTGGTTAAAAGAGTATTTAAGGAGCATCTTATCCAAATATTAGAGGTTTACTCTTCGAAAGGGCAGTATTCTGGACTGGGGACACAGTACAGCTGACAGAGGGTGGGGTTATCACAGTGAGAATAGGAATTAGGTGAAAGTGTACTAAATGGCAAGACCCCCTCCCAGCTCCTATCCTCCACAGGTCTCCTAGGCCACTGGGAGACAAACCCCAGGTAGGAGAGTGGAAGATAGTTCTGGGGGAAGAATCTGACCAGGCCAAGTGAGAAGGACTGGGAGTTCCCAGTGAAAGGGGACCAGGGAAGTTCACTCAAACCCTAGAGTCAAGCCCAATAGGTCACAAACCCAGACCTTGCATTTAGAACTTTAAACTGACCACGGGAGAGCCTCACTCTTAAATATAACCAGACAGCCAAACCTTAATGATTTGGATGTTTGAAATACAAAGCAAATAAACAGGGGGAAGAAGGTGTTCAGAAGAAATAAGAACAACACAAAGAGAAGGTAATTTAAAAAGAAAGTCTATCGTTAATATCTCAGAGACATAAGAGATTGCACTGATGAAGTAAAAACAGAAAGAAATACTGAGAACTAAAAATAAAACTTTAATAAAAAATAAATCAGAGAGAATGCTTTTAAAAAATTTTTTAAAAATTATAGTAGGAATGAAAACTTGACTAGTAGGGATTTAAAATAAAATTCTGAAACTCTCCAAGAAATAGAACAAAATCAAGAGAAGGAAAATAGAAAAGAAAGGATAACAACAACAAAACTAGACCCCATCCAAATAATAAAAGTTCCAAAAAGATAAACAGAATGAAGGCAAATGCAAAAATTTTTCCACAAGAGGAATACGAATTTGCAGATTATTTGCTACTCATAGTGGGTTAATGTAGACCCAAACCAAGACACAGCATTATAAAATTTCTGAATATTAGGCTTAAAGAGAAAATCCTAATGCTTTTCAGAAAAAAGAACGAACAGGAAACATACAAAGCAATGGGAGTCATGCTGACATCAGACGTCTGAACAGCAACACTGGGAGCTAGAAGATGGTGGTGCTTGCCTTTAAGAACTAAGGGGGGAATATTTCCTTCCAGAGTTCTATACCCTGAAAAAACGTTAATCAAGTGACCGTCTAAAATATTTTATTACCAGGTGCCCTTACTCAGGAAACAATCAAAGTATGTGGAGCTACAAAATGGAACAACAGACCAAAAAAAAACCCCAAACAAACAAACGAACAAACGAACAGAACAAAAACCCAAGTGAGTAGAAAAGAACATGGAGTCCAGGAAATGGGGCACCATATGTAGAAGGGCAAAGGGAATCTCCAGGATGCTAGTAAAGTGGGGGCCAAGCCCAAGACAGGCTGAGCAGTCCAGGTTGGACTAAGTCAATAGAAGCCATGTCTTCAGGAAGATGGAACAAAAAAATAAGATATGGCTATTTTGGGAAGATGGGGGCAGGAGAAGTGGTTAGAGGGGAACTGAAAGAACTAAATGCTTATCTTCCAGAAAGGACAGTCAATAAACAAAATCTAAAATGTAAAAATCAAGACATAGTAGTGTAAGCCGAAAGTAACTGCAAAAAAGAAACAACCAAGGCATTAAAGTGATTGCCTATTGGGGTGGAGAAGGAGATGGAAAGGGTTGGGGAGACAAGACATTTCTCTCTTATGGAGGACATTTAGACTGACAGAAATTTTAGAAAATTCCACTTCTACCTCAGACATCTCTGTTCCTTTGTCTTTGCAGAGGTGAGTTCAGTGGTGCCAAAATTATTCCTTGGTATTATCAGAGCAATCAGAAACAATAAATACATACTAAATATGGCAGATTACTGTCAAAGAGCATAGATAGGCAACATGCTCTGTTTCAAAGTTAGATGGTACATTTATTTTTGGATGAGAAGCTAAGGGAGTAACTTTAAGAACAACATGGAGAAACTCTGTATTCTAGACCTAACTTAACTAGCACGTAGTATAACCTGGGGCAAATCATTCTTCTTGCTCAGAAACCAGAATTCTAAAATAAGGATCATAATAATATTGACCCTGTTCACAGGAAGGTTATTAGGATTAACTTAGAAATAATTATAAAATGGCTTTGCAAATATTGTATTAGATCAGAATACCTAACCCCAGGCAACATATCTGTGCAGCTGAAATATTTTTGACTGCCCATTATGGCCATAAAAGAAAATGGAATACAAAGAAATTAGCAGATATTAAAGTTGCCCCCAATGAGTTAATTTGTATAATGGATTACATTGCTTATGGCAGTTACACAAATCAACAAAATTTCAGTTGAGTGTACCAGGTCAATGGCCGAATTCAGACAATTTTTAAAAAGATAGTTGATAGTTTTGGTCAAATGAATTAATAATTAATTTTAGAAATTCAGATCTAGGAATAGTATATCAGACAGAGCTCTGGGAGAAAACACAGAATCCAACTTGGGTGGTTTAAGAAACTTTCATTAAAATGTGGGCCTAGTAAGGAACAGACCTAAGGTGTTGATGCCTCTGGAAACCAGCCACAGAGGCATGGTTACCACCTTACACCTCAGGGGCAAGGGTAGGTAAGCAATGTCAAGAACTCTGGGAGAACTGAGCTGTGGGAGAGTGTGTAGGAAGGAGCACAGTTGAAGAATCCAGACTTTGCCAGATAAATCTGCTCAAAGTGGGAGAGAGAAGGGAAGATGTGGCCCAACTTCACTCTCCCACCACTTATCACATTTCATTCAGTGTTTCTATTGGGTTGTAAAATCTTTGCTGATTCAGATCACAAAATCCTAGTCCTGCTGCTTTTGCAAGACAATGAGTAGATCAGGTCTTACAGAGTTGATGCACAATTAGGTATGTTTGGGAACTAAACACACATTCAAGCTAACAGGGTAACTGGGCTCACTTTGAGAAGCAAATAGATTAGTATTAAACATCAGTACTGACTCTAGTCATTGGATTCAGGAACACAAAATAGTCATTCTAAAACGGAAAATCTAGTTCTTGAGTTAAGATATTACTTGCTGTACCTCCCAACCTCCATTCTCCTACTGGTCCTTCCCACTGGTCGAACCCAAACAGAAGCCAGAGGTTATACAATTCATAGGTCAGCCTCTTATGGCACAGAGGAGGCCTAAGGGAACAGAGAATATATCTAGGGGGTGGGAATGGAGAACCACCAGCATAAACAAATTCAACTCCCAGAAGTCTGAATATACCCCATCAGGCCAGCTTTAAAAATAAGATTTGTATTCTGGTGTAGCCATTGGAAAACAGTATGGAAGTTCCTCAGAAAGTTGAAAACAGAACTACCCTACAATCTAGCAATTGTACTAGTAGGTATTTATTTAAAGCCTACAAAAAACGCTGATTTGAATGGGTACATGCACCCAGTGTTTATAGAAGCATTATCAACAATAGCCAAATTAGGGAAAGAATTCAAAGGCCTATCAACTGACAAATGGATAAAGAAGATATGATGTACATACACATACACATACACAGTGGAACATTACTCAGCCATCAAAAAGAATGAAATATTGCCATTTACACTGATGTAGATGGAGCTAGAGTATATTATGCTAAGTTAAATAAGTCAGTCCAAGAAAGACAAATACCACATAATTTCACTCATCTGTGGAATTGAAAAAACAAAACAGATGAACAGAGAGGAAGGGAAGGAAAAATGAAATAAGATAAAAGCAGAGAGGGAGGCAAACCATAAAAGACTCTTAACTATAGAGAACAAACTGAGGTTTGCTGGAGGGGAAGTGGGTGGGGGGATGGGCTTAGTGGGTACTGGGTATTAAGGAGGACACTTGTGATGAGCACTGGGTGTTATATGTAAGTGATGAATCACTAAATTCTACTTCTGCAACCAATACTACATTATGTATTAACTAACTTGAATTTAAATAAAATAAAATTAAAAGACTGAAAAAAAGGTTTGTGTCTTTCTTTTAACTTATTCATAAGCCATTGAAATATTCTACTCTACATTATTGTGTATTATCATATGATATTGTATTATATTGTGTATTAGAATATTGTGAAATATTCTACTCTACATTATTGAGCCATATGTGGCAGTTAGCAACAAATTCTATATAAGTCTGGGTTTTGGTTAGGCATGCACTTTGATTGGGGATTGATACATGATTATGGAACAGAAAACCCAATTCCAGTGACTTAAATAAGTGGGATTCACCCATGGGAAGTTTGGAGGCAGTCAGCTGCTGGCACTGCCAGTGCTTAAAGACATCAGAGCCAGACTCAGCTATTCTCTGAGCTTCTACTTTATGCGTTTCACCTCAAACTTGCAAGATAGCTGCTGCAGCGTCAGACATCAAGCCTTCAAAGAAGGAAAAAGGCCTAATGGAAGAGAAAGCAATTATCTGCTGCATCTGTCTATTTTTACCTGGAGAACAAATGCTTTCCTAGCCGACTCAGCTAAATTCCACCTTTGTTTCATCAACCACAACATCAACACACTTCTAACCACAAAAGAGGCTTTGTAAGCGTAGATTTAGGTAAAATGTTCCTATCCTTAATAAAATCTGGATTCTGGCAGCAAGAAGGAAGTGGGGAGATATTTAATAGGTAACGAAAAGTATCTGCCACAGTTAAGTATCATTTATGTATTTTATAATTTGTTACATTAGATCCTCAAAAGAAGCCCATTAATACTAATAACTCAAAAGAAACCCATTTAAAAACTCATTAAACATTAGATAACAAAAAGCAATGTGCACTTACCCTTTACTTCTCTAATGCATGAACCAAAGGGGTAGTGAGTCTGTCATTTCAGGATTGTTATATTGTCTACCGCCATCAACCTAGGAGAGAATGGATTTAAAAGAAATATCTCAACTCAAGAACCATGATTCTCTTGTTTTTAGGTTATTTTGTGTTCCTGTATCTTAGTCATTGTTAGGGCTTATATTTATTACTGATATTACAATATATTTGCTTCTCAAAATTAACACAATTATGTTGTTATAAAATCTTATTTAGTTCCCAAATATACCCAATCTTATATCAATTCTGTAAGACTGGTCTGCTGATTGCCATGAAAAGGCAGCAGCACAAAATTTACAAATCTGAATTGGCAGAGGTTTTATTATAATTAAAATATTATGTAAGATGTTCCTTGATATAGCATTTTGATCAGTTACAAAGGATAACATGCCACAGACCAAGAGATATTACACTCCAATTATTGCCTTATATCCAGTGATCCTACTGCTTGTGATAAGTAATAGCTGCCAAATAACAGTCATTTAACAGAGTAGGGGACACAGAAACCGCATTTCAGACTTCCCTATGGCAGTAATTTATCCTACTTGTGCATCCCTAGTGTGATGTGTGACCTTGAGGTGCTATCATTTCAGTGGGTTTTTAAATTTTTTTTAACACTGTTTTATTCTGTATTACATCGCATCTACTATTTATGTGAGTCTTGGGACGAAGCTAATCTTCCTGCCACATCACCTTGCTTTCTATCACACTTCCTTTCTGGCCACTTCTGCCCCAGAGCACTCTTGATGGAAGCATTTATTACACAATCTGACTACAATGTAAACCTCGCCCTATGGGCTTAAATTGGCACTGACTTGCCAAGGGGAAGGAAAATCATATTTCAGAGTGAAGACTAAAATCTCAACAATTCTGATACACCCACAACACTGGCACAACAATGTTTCAAAGGGAGCCTCATGGAAAACACTGAGTGATACTCAATTTAGGAATATTGTCCTGTGTTTCAGTTAATGAGTACTGTTGAACTATAATAGAAAAAAAGATTTCATAACCATAGTAAGCCACAGTAGACTACAGGCTATAATCCTTTGATGTTTGAAAAATTGAAAGTTCAAGGGGTGCCTTGGTGGCTCAGTGGGTTAAAGCCTCTGCCTTCGGCTCAGGTCATGGGTCTCGGGGTCCTAGGATCGAGCCCCGCATGGGGCTCTCTGCTCGGCAGGGAGCCTGCTTCCTTCTCTCTCTCTCTGCCTGCCTCTCTGCCTACTTGTGATCCCTATCTGTCAAATAAATAAATAAATAAAATCTTTTTTAAAAAATTGAAAGTTCAAAATGAGGTTGTATGATAATGAAGGTCAGTCCTGCATTTATTATAGACAAAACTACCTCAGACATCTCCTGAGTAAGACATGCCACTTTTTTGCCTTTTTTTTTTCTTTATTATTTCCACTATTCTGCTGCGGAGAACATGGCTGGAGCTTTTGGCACCATCCTGGATGGCGAGGAGGAAGTCATACCTTAGGAATGGTGGAGTAGCGAGCTGGAAGGAGTCTGGGTCTCTGAGGACCTTGAGGACCAGCTCTGGGTTATCTACTTGAAGATCTCTATTTGAAAGAGAAATGAGCTTCTGTCTTGTTTAAGGTGTTCTTATTGTGAGTATTTAGTATTCGCAAACAAATTGCTAACAGATACTAGCTCGAGTAATAACACTAACTTTGTCAGATACTGTGCTAAGCACTTTATTTGCACCATCATCTGTAAGCTGCATAACACTCCGATAAGGCAGGTACTATTATTTTACAAAGGAGGAAATGAAAATTTGAGAATGTTAACTAACTTATTTACAAGGTGATGCACTGGTAAGTGGTAGAAATGGGGTTGAAGCTCAGGCACCTGACTCCAGCACCCATGCTTGAAAAGCTAACCATGGTGGGTTATATTTTTGTGACTTTGAGTCATGGACCCTTTCTATAGTTCATCTATATCATATCATTTCAAGCACTATTTGGTTTCACTTTTTGATCCTTTCCTCTTTCCAAATACCCTACCTATTAAACAAACACTTTAATAGGTTACTATACTCTATGTTATCTAAGGTTAAGGAGGGGAGGGATAGCATTTATTCTGATAAAGCATATATATAATTGGCTTGTGCTTTGCAGCAAAAGAAAATTTAATTTTCCTTACTGCTGTACAGTGGGGAAAAATAAGTAGAAGACAGAGAAAACATCTCGAAGAGTGATTCATTAAGGAGGGATATCGTCAGAGAACAATCTGCAGCCAGTAATGTTCCAATACAATCCTCCAGAACATAATACTTAAAGTACCTTATAGGTCAAAAGCTAGAGAAATAAAGAAAAAAATAGCTTAAAAATGCAGAAAGAGAAGTGTTTTGACAAAAAAAGTTAACCAGAACAAGTTTTGGTAGACTAAACCACAATATCTTTTTTTCTCCATCATTGTAATGAATTCATTACAGTGGCTAGCCAGGGATATCAAGCATAAATGTATTTAGTAAAGGAAACAAGATGTCTGCAAAATAATTACAAAGACTGGAGGAATGGCTGACACAGCCAGAAGGCTTTCAGGTACAGCACTGCAATTAGGATCTGGAAGTCAGCAAGCTGATGTTGCTGCCACCCAGAAGTCAGGAGATTTCAACAGCTGTCAACATCACAGGTGCTGTATCACCACCAAACTAAAAATCGGCCATGAAATGTAAAGCTCAGTCACTGCGTACATCTGCCAAAGGTTATGTGTCAACCACCACTGCATCTGGAAGGAGAATGGCTCTCCCCCGCCTTCACCTCCCAAACACGTGCAGGTACATTTGTTTGTCAGAAGATCAACTGCATCTAGAACGATACATGCAATTCCGGGGTTTCTGGCTCTTCAAATACAAGGCAAAATATAGAGGATAGTGGAACTGAAGAATTACCAACAAATAACACCTGCCTCAGTTTGAGGATGATTGGCATTAGTTCTTCTTTAAATGTTTGGTAAACTTTACTGTGGAAGCCATCTGGTCCTGGGATTTTCTTTGTTGGGAGGTTTTTGATTACTGATTTAACCACTTTACTCATTATTATGCTCTACTCAGATTTTCTATTTCTCCATGATTCAGTTATGATAGGTTGTACATATCTAGGAATTTACCGATTCTTCTAGGTTGTCCAGTTTGTTGGCATATAATTATTCCTAGTGGTCTCTCATGATGCATTTGTATTTCTGTAGTTGTCTCCTCTTCCATTTATTTTATTTATTTGAGTCCTTCCTTTTTTCTTCTTGGTAAATCTAGCAGAGTTTTGCCAATTTTGTTTGTCTTTTCAAAATACCAACTCTTTTGTTAATCTTTTTTATTGTTTCTCGATTATTTTATTTACTTCTCTGATCTGTATTATCTCCTTCCTTCCCTTAGCTTTGGGCTTAGTTTGTTCTTCTTTTTCTAGTTCCTTGAGGTATAAATTTCAGTTATTTATTTGAGATCCTTATTTTTTGTTTATATAGGCAGTTATTATTATAAATCCCTCTTAGAACTGCTGTGGTAGCATCTTCTTAGTTTTGGTATTCTGTGCTTCTATTTTCATTTGTTTATAATTTTTTAAAATTTCATTCTTCATTTCTCCTTTGACCAACTGGTTGTTCAGGAGTGTGTGGTTTAATCTAGACACATTAGTGAGTCTTACAGTTTTTCTCCTGTTATTGATTTCTAATTTCGTATCATTATGGTCAGAAAAGGTACATGGTATCACTTCAATCTTTCTAAATTTGCTAAGATTTGTTTTGTGACCTGATATGTGATCTATCCTAGAGAATGTTCCATATGCACTTGAGATGACAGTGTATTCCAATGTTGTCATAGATGGAATGCTCTGTATACGTCTACTAGGTCTATTTGTTCTAACATGTAGTTCAAATCCAATGTTTCTTTATTGGTTTTCTGTGTGGATGACCTGTCCATTGTTGAAACTAGGTCACTAAAGTCCTACTATTTTATTGTTGTCTACTCTTCCCCTTAGATCTGTTAATATTTGCTTAATATATCTAGGAGCCCACTGCTGGGTACATATACATTTACAATTGTTATATCTTCTTGGTGAGTTGAACTCTTTATCATCATGTGATGAACTTTGTCCCCTGTTGCTTTGACTAAAAGTCTCGACTGCCTTTATATAACTATATAAAGACAAAGTATATGAGTTTAAGTATGTAAGTATAGCTACTCCCACATTCTTTTGGTTTCCATTTGCATAGAATATCTTTTTCCATCCCTTCACTTTAAGCCTATGTGTGTCATTAAAGCTGAATTGGATTTCTTGTAGGAAGCATGTAGTTGGGTCTTGTTTTTTAATTCATTTAGCCACTCTGTGCTTTTTGATTGCCAGAGCAATTAGGCAAGGAAAAAAAAAGAGGTATCCAAATTGTAATAAAAAGTAAAATTATCCCTGATTACAGATATTATGATATTATATACAGAAAATCCTAACAACTCCACCAAAAAGTCATGAGAATTAAGAAACAATTTCAGTAAAATTGTAGGACATAAAATCAACATCTAGAAATCAGTTGCATTTCTATACACTAACAATGGACTATCTGAAAAAGAAATAAAGAAAACAATAGCATTTACAATATTAGCAAAAACAATAAAATAATAAGAAGTAAATTTAACTGAAGCAGTAGATTTGTACACAGAAAACTGTAAGACATTAAAGAAACAGAAGAAGACACAAATAAATGGAAAAATAAAAAATATACATATATATTCTATATATACGTATATATATATCTGGTATTGACATAAAAACAGATACAAGGACCAATGGAATAGAGCAAGAGTCTAGAAATAAGTCTAAGCACATACAGTCAACTAGTCTTCGATGAGGAAGACAAGAATACTCAATGGGGAACAGGTAGTTTCTTATATAAATGGAATTGGGAAAACAGGATATCCAATTCAAAAGAATAAAACTGGGTGGAAGAAACAGGTGAAAGTGCTCAAAGGTTACAAACTTCCAGTTATAAGATAAATAAATTCTGGAGATGTAGTGTTCAGCAACGTGACTATAGATAACAGTACTGTATTGCGGCAGAGACATATAAAATCATTATGTTGTACACCTTAAACTAATATGATATCAGTTACATGTTAATAGAACTCGGGGTGGGGAGTGGGTAAGCACATCAATTAACACACACATATGCACATTATACACACACACACACACACACACACAAGAACATAAACTGGACCCCTCTCTTACACCACTCATAAAAATTAACTCAAAATGTATTAAGAATTTAAAGATAAGACTCGAAACTCTAAAACTCCCAGAAGAAAATACAGGGACAAATCTTTGACATTGGTCCTGACAATGATTTTTTGGATATGACACCAAAAGCACAAGCAACAAAACCAAAGATAGACTAGTGGAACTACATCAAACTAAAAAGCTTCTACAGCAAAAGAAACCACAAAATGAAAAAGCTACGTATGGAATGGGAAGAAAACATTGACAAATACTTTATCTGACAATGGCCTATATCCAAAATATATAAGGAACTCCTACAAATGAACAGCAAACAAATAAATAATCCAGTTTAAAATTGGGTGAAGGATCTAAATAGACATTTCACCAAAGAAGACATACAAATGGCCAATGGATACAGGAAAAGGTGCTCAACCTCAATAACCACTAGGGAAATGCAAATCAAAACCACAAGGACATATAGAATGGCTAGTATCACAAAGACAGGAGATAACAAATGCTGGTGAGGAAGTGGAGAAAAGGGACCCCTTGTACACTGCTGGTGGGAATATAAATTGGTGAAATTTGAGGTTATTATGCTAAGTGAAGTAAGTCAGACAGAGATGATCTCACTTAACGGGGAATAAAAAAGCAAACTAAAGAACAAGGGATTGCTGATTGCCAGGGGCTATAGGGTGGGGGAACGAGGAGATGTTCATCAAAGGGTGCAAACTTTCCGTTATATGATGAATAAGTTCTGGGGAAGTAACGCACAGCACGTGACTACATTTGATAACACTATATTGTATACTTGAAATTTACTGAGTGGATATTAAGTCTTCTCACCATAACAACAGCAATAACAAAAAGATGGTAATTATGTGAGGTGAAAATGGGCTGACTATTATGCAAATAATTTTGCAATATATATACATATCAAATTCGCATGCTGTACACCTTAAACTTACACAATGTTATGTCAATTTAATCTCAGTAAAACTGGAAAAAAAAGTGATAACCAACAGTCAAACAAAGAAAAGAACTAAAAAAAATTTTGATTAGCTTTATCCACATGATGTCACTGTTTACCTTGGCAGGTTAAGTGTCAATGACAGAAGCAAAGTTAGGTTTCCATGCTGTGAGGACTGGGGGTCTTTGATATGGACTCCTTCAAGAAGCATAGCCATGGAGGAAAGAGATGGGACAGGGAGAAGTATCTTTTTAAAAAATAGCTCTACATCATAAAATGAACTACTAAGATGTTAATAAGGTTCTTTCGTCTTCCAACTATCTTTGGTAGCTATGCTTCTGTGTTATGTATTCTAAAAATACCTCCTTTTAATTCAGGGATGACGATCACCCAACATTATCATGGCTACTCTGGATGGTATCGATTTCTTACACTTTTTTTCTTAGTTTGAATTTTTTATAATGAGCATAAATTGTTTAAACAAAAGCAAGTGTCTTTATTACCTAAAGAAAAATAAATTTTCTCCATATCAAGGGTGAGTTGGTACTTAAAGTCATTTTATACAAGTGGTATTTTTGTTGATAAAGTCTGGGATAAAGAAAGCCAGTTTCTATGTAGTTATCAAACTTTTTCCTGGACTCAGGGTTTTTAAAGGTAATTATGGCTAGTGGAATATCTAAAAAGAAATACAACATAAAGGAGATTGGAAATTAACCCTACAACTTCTTCCACATGGCTAGGACCTTGCACTGAATACTAGCTTCAAAATCTAAGATTTAAAATTTTGAGATGGAAGGAAATAAAGAGACCATAATTTAGTGCCTTAAATTACAAATGAAAACTAAGCCCAGGAAGGAAGGACCTGGCCAAGACCACACAGTTGCAAGAATGAGAAGTCAAAAAAAAAAAAAAAAAGAGAGAAGTCAGACCATTGAGCTTCTGACAGACTTCACATGTTAGGCCAAAAGACTCATGAGTGATGCAGAGAATTTAAAGAGCCTCAGAAAGGGCCAAGGAGTAGAAAACAGGTATAGAATGAAAGGCTGCAGAATTTGGGATTATTTATACTGGAAAAGAAAAGACTGAAGAAATGCTTAATAATTTCCCAGTACAAAAGAAATAATTTTTTTTTATCTCTCCTAGTGAAATAGATAATAAAGTTTTTTCCACACTTTGCCCATGCTTTTCTTTCCATTTAAAATAATGTTTTCTCGGGGTGCCTGGGTGGCTCAGTGGGTTGAGCCTCTGCCTTTGGCTCAGGTCATGATCTCAGGGTCCTGGGATTGAGCCCCACATGGGCTCTCTGCTCAGCGGGGGGCCTGCTTCCCCCTCTCTCTGCCTGCCTCTCTGCCTACTTGTGATTTCTCTCTTTGTCAAATAAATAAATAAAATCTTTTAAAAATAAAATCAAACAATGCTTTCCTTAAATATATAAAAATATAGCTTTTCTTTACTCCCCACCTACCCAAATATAACCATTCCGCCCCAACGCCCGCATCCCCCCAACCCCCTGCTCCATGCTGCCCAATGTCATTAGATGAGTCCCACTCTTTCTAAGCCTTCCCCAGATGAATTTTATCTTCCCAGGTCTCCTTCTTTAGTACTGATGGTTGGGATGGGACCACAAAGACTGACAAATGCATTGATATAATGCCTGTTTCACTAGAGTGTGTCTTTCTCCTTCTGAAAGCTCTATCCCAATCCTTAATCTGTAACCCTCCGGACTTCTGTTATGGCCAACAGAACACTGAACTTATGGTAGATAATAAATATTTGTAGAATTTAATTAGATAATGGTGTTGTAATTTATATTAAGAATAAAATAAAGTCTTCTAATGGCAAATATTATTATTAAGTAGGATACAAACACTCTGCCCACTACTTAAAAAATTTTAAAAAAGATTACTATCTAGGAAATTCAAGGACTAGAAGCACAAGGTTACACAGACAAACCACAATCCTTTTCAAGTTTGAACTTTATGATTCTGTCATTATCTACACTGAATTACAAAGTACTTTATCTCAAATATACTTCATCAAGAGATGAATGCAGAGGTTTCAGCTCTCTGTAAGGTTGATTCAAACCATTTCAAAATCAAACTGGTGAATGACTCAATTGATGAGATATTTGTAATGACTTTCCGTAACATAAATAAAACAAATAAATCATCTGAATGGTTGATTCAATGATCATATGATCAGAATGTTCTAGTTCTATCCCAGTAATGAGAAACACATGTGAAAGCCACCTGTACTGCCCTAATGTTACAAAAGATGATGAACTATAGATGTGTTCACTGTTCATGAATGGCTAATCTATTTATTACCATTAATATTTATAAAATGTAATATTTTCACAATTTTTGAAGGCTATTTTTCTATATTTTCTTATTTCTACAAATGCATTTACTGAATTCAGTGATACACTAGAGAAGACGGGTTATCACTAAATAACCTTGGCAGATGGAAAAAAAAAATCACTTATATTGCATTACTGCCCATTTTAAATGATGATTCTTAAGGATCTTTACTATTGTTTTAACTAAAACCACTCTAATTTCATGCTTCCAAGGTTTTACTTTGACTATAAAACATATGCCTGGACTTGCCCTTTTATTAGGATAAAATCTATTAATATAATAAACACAATATTTGGGATAATGAATTACCTGCTCTCCAGTAGAGCTCACTAAAATGTTGCCTATAAAATTGCCTTCCTGAGAGGCAGACCTCTTTAAAAAATTAATGGGAGTCATGAATTGAGTTTGTGAAATCTGTAGCATTTCCTTTTAGTAATAGCTACGACTTTTCTATAGACAGAGTTGGCATTTTGTGCCCTCTGGGATGTTTCCATGTCTAATAATATTAAACATAATATAATTTTGGAATAAGTAGAGCTTTCAAATGTCATTTGAAGTATGACACAGCTTAATGAAAGGAAACAACCAAATTGTCTTTGTCACTTCAACATATTTCAGGCTTCTACTTTGCACAACTTAAGGTCACTTGAAAAATAGCTACGCTCCACAGCAGGATTTGAGAGGTGGCCTTGTTTGGAACAGAAACTTCTCCTAACACAGAAATGTATCTACAGTGAAGCTAATGAAGCTGACCCTTCAGGGACCTCCTTTGCACAGTGATCTGAATGCCACAGCTGCTGGGTTCAAGTGCCCTAGAAGGGAGTGTAAGCCAGCCTCTAATCAAGAAACATTCCTATATGCTCATTTCTGGTAAGTTGCCTAAAGAGATTTCTGAATCTTCAAGCCTTCCACAATTTGTTGTGATTTATTTCTTCATTTTAACTAAGATCACTTAAAAAAAAAAAGATTTTATTTATTTACTTGACAAAGAGAGAGATCACAAGTAGGCAGAGATGCAGGCAGAGACAGAGGGGAAACAGGCTCCCTGCTGAGCTGAGAGCCTATTGTGGGGCTTAATCCCAGGACCCTGAGATCATGACCTGAGCCTTAGGCAGAAGCTTAACCCACTGAGCCACCCAGGTGATCAGTTTTGTAACTTCATATACTTTTTCAGAGAGGGATCCTCAAATCATGTCAATTTCAGACCCTATAAAATAGCAAGCAGAATTTCTTTGCAAAGAAAATTTATTTTAATGAATCTTTTCAGTTGACATTTTCTGAGTTTCGTTAGGTTCACCAAAGCCCCACTATAATTTCTGTGAATGTAGGTAGACAAGTAGTCTGCACAAATCATCACCGGGATATTGCCAGTTAAACCCCAATTCCCAGGGTGCCTGGGTGGCTCAGTCGTTAAGCTTCTACCTTCTGCTCAGGTCATGATCCCAGGTTCCTGGGATCAAGTTCTGCATCAGGCTACCTACTCAGCAGGGAGTCTGCTTTTCCCTCTGCCCCCCCACCCACGCTCATACTCTCTTTCTCTCCTAGATAAATACATGAAACCTTAAAAAAAAAAAAATACCAACTTCCAAAGACAACTAAGTTGCAGAGCCAAATAAAATGGACTGGTCGACCAGTGTAACCAATGTGACCCAGCAGGATGCTAATTCCAACCTCACTACTAGGTAGGGTATTCTCACAGGGTCTGCACGAAGCTCTGAAGCATCAAATAAAAGTCAGGGGGCACCCTAATGTTTATAACAGCAATGCCCACTAGGGCTAAACTATAGTAAGAACAAAGATGTTCATTGATAGATGAATGGATAAAGAAGATGTGATACACACACACACACACACACACACACACACACACACACACTGGACTACTACTCAGCCATCAAAAAGGATGAATACTTACCATTTACATCGACACAGATGGAACTGGAGGGTATTTTGCTGAGCAAAATAAGTCAATCAGAGAAAGACAATCATCATAAGGTTTTACTCATATGTGGAATATAAGAAACAGCCCAGAGGATCATAAGGGAGGGAGGGAAAACTAAATGGAAAGAAATCAGAGAGGAAGACAACCATAAGAGACTTTTAACTATAGGAAACAAACAGGGTTGCTGGAGGGGAGGTGGGGGGGATGGGGTAATTAGGTAATGGACATTTAGGAGGGCGTGTGATGTGATGAGCACTAGTTGTTACATCACAACTGATGAATTAATGAACTCTACATCTAAAACTAATGATGTACTGTATGTTGGTTAACTGAATTTTAAAAAATAAATAAGTAAATAAATAGAAGTCAGGGTAAAAAGCATAATCTACCCTGAAATCTGTCAGCAGAAACTGAATTCAGTGATATAGAAAATTTAGCACAGTGCATACACCCTAACAAATAATGTGACACAGAGATTCAAACCAGTCTGAGGAAAACGGTATCAAAGAACTGAACACCATCCATCCTACTGACTCTATTATGCTGAGCTAAAGCATCACAACTTGAGCATGGATCCATTTTTGATGTAATGATACTTGTCAATTATCCTGTAAGAGGTGGGGTAAGAGTAAGAACACATAAACAGCACCCAATAAGGAAAAAAATTTCTCTTACTTTTAATTTCATGACTTACTAACATATCTTGCACTGCAGTCAAGATGGAGTATGTTATTTTTTAAAAAAGATTATTTTAAAATCATTTCTATTATGTGCATGAAATAAACTTCCAATATTTAAAATAAGTTTTCTAAAATTTTCCACTAAAGTCAGAAGATAATATCTCCAAAGGAAAAAAATTACAATCGCTCAGTCTAATCCTTAAAAGGCATTCGTGGTAGGAGATGTTGAGGGTGGGAATTGGAGAGCAAGCATAGGAAGGGGAGGGAAGAGTATGGAGATGGGAGATAAAGATCGATGTTAAATCTTGTGAGAAGACTTTTTCAGAAGAAATTGCCTTCTAGTCAATGTCTTAGGGCAACAGTACTCCACCATGGAACTCTGAGGGTCTCGGAGGCACTTTCAGAATATGTAAAAACTCAGAACTATTTTTATAATAATACGAAGACCTTACTTGCCTTTTTCATTGTGTTGTTTTTTACCAGTGGTGCAAAAGCAGTAGCAGGTAGAATTCTTGGTGGCTTAGCAGAAAGCACAGCAGTGGCCCCAAACTGTAACCAGTAAAATGTACCACTTTAATGTTAAGTCATTTTACTAGTATAATATACATTGTACTTCACTGCCACTCACTGGCAGGAAAAAAACAAAAAACAAACAAACAAAAACAGAGTTTCATTTTAAATGTCTGTTATAAAGCAATAAGCAATACAAATTATAAATTTGTATAAATATTAACACTTTAATATATATCTTTTTAATATTCTTTTTTTTTTAAAAGATTTTATTTATTTGTCAGAGAGAGAGAGGGAGAGCGAGCGAGCACAGGCAGACAGAATGGCAGGCAGAGGCAGAGGGAGAAGCAGGCTCCCCGCCAAGCAAGGAGGCCGATGTGGGACTCGATCCCAGGACGCTGGGATCATGACCTGAGCCGAAGGCAGCTGCTTAACCAACTGAGCCACCCAGGCGTCCCTCTTTTTAATATTCTATTTGAATGAAATGGGAAGTATGCAAAAAACACTTACTGCATACTGAACTTTGATAACTCTCTCAAGGAAAAGCACTTGTAAGATTGAGTTGCATGCTGAACTAGCCATTTTTTTGAGAGAGTGTCATTTAACTTGAAGAACATGTTTATTTAGACTTGGGTATTTGGTAGACATTTTCTTAACAATGAGCCAAGTAAGACTATCACTTCAAGGAAAACAACTGACAGTTTTGTTGTCAATGATAAAATTCAAGCTTCAAAGTAAAAATTAGAATTTTAGATCAATTTTATCTGCCAGATAAGCTTGACAGCTTTCCAATGCTCAAAGGCTTTACTGAAGACACAGTAGTGATATTAACAAATATATTTCATATTATATGGTGAAATAGGTCAGCATTTGAAAGATCTATACAACTCAGTGAATCTATATTAGAAATGACCAATGTATTATGTTACAAAATCATATATGGGTAAAACAACCATTCAAAGTATAAGATAAACCAATAAACTTTAACATACCTTCAAGGTTCAACTACTTCCCAATAAAGCATCAGAAAGAATTTGGTTAAATCTGCCCCACTGTCTAATTTTATAAACATTTATTGGAACACAGCCAGGCCTATCTGTTATACACCGGCTTTGGCTGCTTTAGGCTACAATAGCACCAGCTAAATTTGTCACTATAATAGTGTGTGAAACTGTAATGGTATATAACTCCCCAAATTTAAAATATGTACTATTTACCTATTTACCCAGTATGTTTGATTAATTCCATATTAAATTAACATTCTACCCTTCTTCTTCTTTTTTTTTTTAAGATTTTATTTATTTATTTGACAGACAGAGATCACAAGTAGGCAGAGAGCCAGATGCTGCAGGGCTCGATCCCAGGACCCTGAGATCATGACCTGAGCTGAAGGCAAAGGCTTAACCCACTGAGCCACCCAGGTGTCCCAGCATTCTACCTTCTTATAAGGATACCAGACAGTAGTGCCTGGGTGTCTCAGTCATTAAGCATCTGCCTTAGGCTCAGGTCGTGATCCCAGGGTCCTGGAATCAATCCTACATCCGGATCCCTGCTGCTGGAAGCCTGTTTCTCCTCTCCCACTCCCCCCGCTTGTGTTCCCTCTCTCGCTGTGTCTCTCTCTGTCAAAAAAATATATAAAATCTAAAAAGAAAAAGGACACCAGATGTATGGATTAAGGGCTACCCTATTGTAGCATGACCTCATCTTAAATATTGATTACATCTGCAACAAACCTATTTCCAAATAAGGTCACATTCTTAGGTATTAGGGGAGAGGGCTGCAACATATCTCTTAGAAAGATGTAACTGAACCCAAACATTCATAAATTTAAAAATTAGCTCTGAAAGGAAAAGTGAAATGGGAGTAAGAAGTATGAACAGAGAGGTTTGTGAACATGTGAGTAAAACTAAAAAAAAAAAAAAAAAAAAAAAAAGAAAAAAAAACTGACTACATAGGACCATGAAGAAATATCTAAATCGAGCATTTCTTTAATATTTTATATTTCTTTATAAATTGAGTGTTAAAGATAAAACCAAATAGGAAAAAATTAAATATAAGATAGGATAGCTATCAGTAATTAGGAGAAGTATTTATTTAGGAGAAGAATAGGGTATCAAATAGTTTTAGAATTTCAGTCAAATATCTAGTTTAAGATTTTAAGAATAACCTCTGAAAGAATAGTGATTGAGAGTATACTGCCCAGTAATTGAGAAAAAGTGTCATTAAAAAAAAAAAAAAATCATTCCAGAGGCACCTAGATGGCTCAGTTGGTTAAGTGTCTGCCTTTGGCTCAGGTCTTAATCCCGGGGGGGCCTGGGATCATGCTCCACATTAGGCTTTTTGCTCAGTAAGGAGTCCGCTTCTCCCTCTGTGTCCCCCTCTCCTCTCCTCACCTCACTTCCCCTCTCTCTCCTCTCCTCCTGCTTGTGCTCTTGCTCCCTCTCTCTCTCAAATAAATAAATAAATAAATAAATAAATAAAATATTTTTATAAAAATCATTCCAAAGGAAGTCAAGAAAAGAGAAAAAACAAGTAACATTAAATAAATATACACATACACACAAATGATTAAAGGATAATAATAATCCCAAATATACCATAATCATGTTAAGTATTAAGTACACTAAACTCTCCAGTTGAAAGGCAAAGACTGTGAACTAGATAAGAGGTGTTACAAGAGAAATACCTAAAATATAAGGAGATAGAAACATCCAAAGTAAAAGGATAGAAGAAATTTCATTAAGCCAGTCTTGATGCAGATGTATTCGTGGAGAAAATACTTTAAGGCAAATACTTTAAGGCAAAATCATTACTTAGAGATAAAAAGAGATACTATATAATGAAAAATAGTTAAAATTCACCAAGTGATAGCCAATTCTAAATTATATATACCTAACAATGTGGTCTCAAATATACAAAAGCTAAAACTACTGGACTTGTCTTAAGATAAGCCACCATTAGAGCATTTTAAAACTCATTTTAAAAGCTGATCAAGACAAAAAACATAGTAAGAATATAGAAGATTTTACTTGAAAATACAATTAATAAGCTTGATCTTATGAACATCCTACCAATGAGAACACATATTCTTCATAACTATCTATGAAACATTTTCAAACACTAGCCAGTTGATAGGCCACGGAGCAACTCTCAACACATTTAACCAATCAGTATGGATGTATTTTGAAGATGTGGAAAAAAAGATTTTTCTTCTGGATGGATTAGATATAAGTAATAAGAAAAACAGAGGTGGGGCACCTGGGTGGCTCAGTGGGTTAAAACCTCTGCCTTCGGCTCAGGTCATGATCCCAGGGGCCTGGGATTGAGCCCTGCATCGGGCTCTCTGCTCAGTGGGGAGCCTGCTTCCTCCTCTCTCTCTCTGCCTGTCTCTCTGCCTACTTGTGATCTGTCATGTAAATAAATTTTAAAAATCTTAAAAAGAAAGAAAGAAAGAAAAAAACAGAGGTACTAAGGGTAACTATTCAATTTTGGTTTAAGTACTGAGCAAATGATTATGCCATTAACTGAGACTGTGAATGTTGGACAGAATACAGGCATGGGGTTGGGAGCTGGGGTAGAGATATTAGAAATCCAGATTTCTATGTTGACCAAGTTCGACTGAATTTACCTTTTGGATATAAAAATGAAGATACCAAGTAGGCAGTTCTGGAAAGAAATCAAATTTGATATGTAGATTAGAAAAAAATTAGTACAAAATGGTATTTTAATGACCAGATTAAGTACCTAAAGTAGGTGTCTGTTGATAGGACTAAGACTAAACTAGGGAAAACCCCACACTTAGAGGTTAAGATGAGCAGAAGAAAGGCAAAAGTGATTGAGAGGCAGTGGCCAGTGAAATGCAAGGAAAATCAGTAGAGTGTAGTGTCAAAAAAACCAAGATAAGCTCTCCAGAAGGAAGAAGTGATAAATGGGTCAATTAGATAAAGAGAGAGTAGTAGTCATTAGATTTGGCAGTACAGAGACCATCATTGTCATTAATGAATAACTCCAGGAAGTGATATGAAGGAAGTTTTTGGAATGGACTGGGTGGAGAATGTAAGGTAAGGAAGTAAAATGGCAACATAGGAAACTCTTTTCAGAAGTTTATCTATGAAGGAAAGTAGAAAGATGGGGAGAGTAAAACAGGGATATAAAGTGAAGGGAGGAGGCGCCTGGGTGGCTCAGCAGGTTAAAGCCTCTGCCTTCGGCTCAGGTCATGATCCCAGGGTCCTGGAATCGAGCCCCGCATCGGGCTCTCTGCCCAGCGGGGAGCCTGCTTCGTCCTCTCTCTCTGCCTGCCTCTCTGCCTACATGTGATCTCTCTCTGTCAAATAAATAAATAAAATCTTTAAAAAAAATTAAAAATAAAGTGAAGGGAGGGTTGGTTTTTTTCTTTTGTTTGTTTGTTTGTTTTTTAAGATGTTATGTATTTATTTGACAGAGAGAGGGCACAAGCAACGGGAGTGGGTGAGGGAGAAGCAGGATCTCCTCTGAGCAGGGAGCCCAAGGCAGAGCTAAATCCCTGGGATCATGATCTGAGCAGATGTCAGATGCTTAACCAACCGAGCCACCTAGGTGCCCCAAGGGAGGGTTTTTTTTTAAGACAGGATATATGAAAGCATACTCTTAAGTTGCTGGGAGTGATGTGATACATAGAGGTATTGGTGATGATATAGGTAACAGGAGGTCATTGCAGGGGCAATGTCCTCAAGGAGCTGAAAAAAGATGGGGGCTCAGAGCTTAAGAGGAATGCAGACTTCCATGGGAGCAATGTTATTATAGTACCACTTCCATGGAAGCAAGTGGAGAGGCAAAGCATGGGTACCAATGTAGGCTGATGGAAAGAAGATGAGGAAGTTCTTTTTTTATTTCAACCATTTTCTCAAGGAGCTATAAGATAAAGCTTTCAGTTCCTAGTTGAGATATGGAGGCACTGATCTAGGAATTCTGAGGCAAGAAAAAAAGGTGTGAAATAGTCATTTGAAAGTGGGAATTTGAATACGCCAGACTAGTAGGACTGCTAGGCAGTGTGGTGCACCCTCTAGAATGTTGTAATCACGTATTGAATGTGAAACCAGACAGCATGGTCTCATGCTTTTCCCAGGTACAGGTATGGAATTGGTAAATAGTTGGGTTGAACCAGGGTTAGACTTATGCCTGATGAGTACAATGACAGGAGGGACAAAGGACTTAAAGTGTTTGGAAGGGAATGACTACAGCATTGCATGGCCTTCAAACTCTTTTGGTTGCATATTGCCAAAGAACAACTTTGAAAAACTAGGTATCCTCCACGCATTTTTTAAGGTAACATCTAAATTTTACATTCTAAGTTGAAATATGACATACTTTTTGACATATAATGCATTTTGACATATCGCTTTTAGAAAATGTAACTGTCAGAGGCCCTTGGTAATGCTGTAACAGAATACTACAGACTGGCTTATAACCAACGGCATTTATTTCTCAGAGTTATGGAAGAAGCTAGGTAGTCCAAGATCAAGGCATTGGTAGATCCAGTCATTGGTAGAGTCAGTGTTTGGTGAACACCCACTTCCTGGTTCAGTGATGGCCATCTACTTGATGTATCCTCACACAGAGGAAGGTCTTGGGAACACTCTCTGGGTCTCTTTTTTATTAGCCTGAGGGGTACAGGTCTGTGAATCACCAAGTTTACACACTTCACAGCACTCATCATAGCACATACCCTCCCCAGTGTCCATAACCCCACCACCCTCTCCTTAGCCCCTCCCCCTGGAAACCCTCAGTTTGTTTTGTGAGATTAAGATTCTCTTATGGTTTGTCTCCCTCCCGATCCCATCTTGTTTCATTTATTCTTTTCCTACCCCTCAAACCCCCCATGTTGCATGTCTACTTCCTCATAACAGGGAGGTCATATGATAGTTGTCTTTCTCCGATTGACTTATTTCGCTAAGCATAATATCTCTGGGTCTCTTTTATGAGAGCACCAATCCCACTCATTATTACCTTTATGACCTAATCACCTCAAAGGCCCCACCTTCTAATGTCATTACACTGAGAACTAGGTTTCAGCTTATGAATTTTAAGAGGATGAAAACATTGAGTTTATAGCAGTGACCAATGAATTTTAATACCATATAAATCTGGTGCTCACCATCATTAAAAATACATTTAAAAGTGCTTCCTAAATTGAAATTTCACATCACTTTCCTTCTACTTGAACGTATACTTCCAGTATACTTACTCTCCCTGACAACTGAATTTTATGCCATATTTTTGTACTCACAAGTTTTTTATTTATCACCTTCACACATTTCTTTGCAATGAACATGTATATAAACTGAAGCTTAATGTAATTTTTTATTCTTCTTTGAGCATAAGGATCTAAGTGTTGAAGTTTTTCTTCTAGATTAATTATTATAACTACTTCTAATATACAATGAACTAAAATAATTTTCATATATTAAAACTTTTTACCAAACACAAATATATTTTAAAATTTGATAAATAACTATTAAACATAAAAACTGACATTTTATTGAAAGTTCTCTTTAGGTAAATGAGGACACTTTTTCCCAATTAATTATTTCACCTATAGGTAAATGTTGCTTATTTTTAGATTAAATTGTAGAAAATATAGGCCACTTGTTTTATTTTTATTTATCATTATTACACATATGTACTGAGAAACTTTTTTCTCATAACTAAGTAACTAGAAAGGGAAGAGTTTATAGCAATGCCACTCATCTCTTTGAACTCCTTCTGGGAGTTCTGGAAAAGCAAAAGAAAAAGTCATACAAAGGTCTATCATAAGAAACATAATAATATATCATCTGACAACTCAGTTTATTGAAAGCAAAGAATTAGAAATCCCCAAACTTGCAAAGTGGTTTGTTATCTGGTAATTAAAAGCATTTTTTTTTCCCCTTCAATTTTTGGAAGTATACCAAAAAAGCTTTACCAAGGTTTATCTGATTTTAAATTATACTTGCTAATCTTTCACTTAGAGGCACTTTGTTTAATTCAAAATACTCAGAAAGAAATTTTAGAAAAGTGAGTATTATTAATTTCATTGTACCTTTGTCAATGCAGTAAGTTTGATGAAATGTTGTTTGTTTTGTTTTGTTTTAAAGATTTTATTTATTTGTTTGACACAGACAGAGAGATCACAAGTAGGCAGAGAGGCAGGTAGAGAGAGAGCCCAGAGGCAGGGCTCAATTCCAGGACCCTGAGATCATGACCTGAGATGAAGGCAGAGGCTTAACCCACTGAGCCACCCAGGCACCCAGATGAAATGCTATTTAATTATCTTTTCTCACTAAACTTTTTATTTTGAAGTAACTGTAGTTTCACATGCAGTTGTAAAAAAAATAATACAAGGCATTCCCCTATTTTCTTTATTTGGTTTCCCCCTGTAATCACATGTTTTTAGTATATTTTCATTGATACATCCAAGCTGCTGGTACAGCTTATTCAGTATATGGACAAAGTCTTTCATGCAATCCAAGCGACAAAGCCAGTACTCAATGTCAAATGAAGCAGCAATATCAGAATTAGTTGCTTTCACAAAGAGGTTGACTTCACTTTAAAATCATGCCATATACGTATTTTTAGGATATTAAAATATTGAGAAAAAATTGTAGAATACGCTTTGCCAACTAGATTACTTGCTTCTACAGATAATGTTTAAATGATGTAGAATTAATATAATTATTTCATAATCATTTTCTAATCAGCTATAATTAAAATAAGACCATAATATTGTTTCTTGATACTTATTTTGTAATAATGCAGTGTAAGGCCTAGCTGAAATGGTAAGTTTTTTATGACATGGGGAATGTGATAAAAACACATAGCCCTGGGGATGCCTGTGTGGCTCAGTGGGTTAAGCCTCTGCCTTCGAATCTGCCTCAGGGTCCTGGAATCAAGCCCGGGTTTGGACTCTCCGCTCAACAGGGAGCCTGCTTCCCCCCACCCCCACCCATGTGCCTCTCTCCCTACTTGTGATCTCTGTCTGTCAAATAAATCAATAAAAGTTTTTTTTAAGATTTTATTGATTTATTTGACAGACAGAGATCACAAGTAGGCAGAGAGGCAGCAGAGAGAAAGGGGGAAGCAGGCTCCCCGCTGAGCAGAAAGTCCTATGCGGGGCTCCATCCCAGGACCGGGGGATCAGGACCTGAGCCGAAGGCAGAGGTTTTAACCCACTGAGCCACCCATGCACCCCAATAAATAAAATCTTTAAACAAACAAACAAACAAACAAACAAACAAAAAACCACATAGCCCTGCTATAATTGGTAAGTAAATTGTATGTGTGTCAAGCTTTGTTTTTTATCCTTTTGGAGTATTTATAGGAAAATTAATATAAAATCAGAAATAACTACTAATTTTGTTAGACAAAGTGATCTTAAATATAAATTCAGAAATTTCTTCTGAATTTATTAAAGGAAAAAAGATACATGTTACTAAAACTTCATCAGTCCAGCAGTCAACATATAGTATTATTTTTTGTTAATAGGAGGTAGAAATTATTGAACATTTTATAAGATTAAATTAGATTAATATTAACAGTAATTGGAACACATATTTCATGATTTAGTAAAAAAAATTATTTTTAACTACCTTATTGAAAAGTGCATATACACTTACATCACAATTTTTTTACTGTAAATTTCTTGAGGAATCAGTAGTCTTGAGGCACCTGGGTGGCTCAGTGGGTTAAGCCTGTCTTTGGCTCAGGTCATGATCTCAGGGTCCTAGGATTGAGCCCCGCTTTGGGGGGGGGGTGTCTGCTCAGCAGGGAGTCTGCTTCCGCTTCTCTCTCTCTGCCTGCCTCTCTGCCTACTTGTGATCTCTCTGTCAAATAAATAAATAAAATCTTTAAAAAAAATCAGTAGACTTGAAAAGTGTTCCACTGATATTTATAAGAATCAACATCATGAACCTATTGTCCTTGGGCAGTTCAAAGATTTTTTTTGTATCAGCTAATAAAAGGTGTCAGAAATGGGAGAAAAGAGTAGCTTTACATGGGAGAGACCTGACAAATGCTACCTGAGCCAGGTGATCAGACTGACATCAACAGTGGTAAATCATGTTGATTGTTTGTACCCTGGACATGATGTGTTGAAAATGACACTTTACGCCTACAGCCTTCCTCCCAAACCCCATAATTTCAGCCTAATTATGAGAAAAACACCAGACAAATCCCAACTAAAGCACATTCTACAAAACAGCTGACCAGTCTTCTCAAAACTCTCAAGACATCAAAACCAAGAAGGTTGGAGAAGCTATAATAGCCAAGAGAAGAGTAAGAAGGCATAACAATTAAATGTAATATGGGATCCAGGAACAGAAACAGATTATTAGGTAAAACTAAGAAAATATGAATTGGTTCAATAATTATAAAAATGTACTATAATAATGTAAGATGTTAATAACAGGGATAACTGGGTATGAGGTATATGAGAATTCTACACTGTCTTCACAATTTTTCTGTAAATCTAAAATTGTTCTAAAATTTAAAAAACTTAGTTCATGAATACCTAAGACAAAAAAATTTAAGTATATAAAAAGTGTTTTGTTTTTAATTTTAAACATTTTTCCCCTTGCTTTGCTCTCATACAATTCTCCTTCCAGACTGATAACAGACCTGAGGTAAATGAGGAAGAATCATTAAACAAAAACTGTTAATGCCACCAATCCATTTCTATCCAATATCTGAATTCAAAACATCCTAACATGGCATATTGTTTACACTTATACTGTTTATAAGATCATGTTTCCCCTTAACCAAAATACACAGAAGACAGGAAAATCTTAAGTGCTTTAATTAATTTTTTTAGCTTTCTCAAAATTAATATTTTGATTTATTATTTTATTTGGGACCCTGAGGTTTTACAGTCCAGTTGAACACACCCCAGAAGGATTTGGGATTAGTGAGGTATATGTTTTTCTCATGCGTAGCAGGAGAAGTAGTTTATAAATGCTTGTGAGTTCTCAGGTAGATCAATTTAAGAAAAATAATTGACATGACAGTTGAGGGTTTCCTTAAAACTATCTCTGTACAAGTCCTCCCTTGGAAAGTCTTCCTGTACCTTATGGCCACCTAGTTTGAAGACCACTTAAATGATGAACTGAAGAATTTCAGAGGTGTAATGGGGGAATTGAGGACAAGAGGGGGATGTTCAATTGTGAAAACCAGTAGGGTCACTGGTTTAGAAGTTTTGATGGAATCCATGTGGAATTCCTATAAGGGTAGAAAAAGTAAAACGAATAAAACAAGAGCAAGATGATGGGAAACCAAATTTGTTTTTTAAAAAGAGACAGAGAATACAAGAAAAGTCAAGCCAGGAGTGTTTGCCTGTTATTCAGGTGGGAGAAGTACCAGGACCAACAGCATGTTCTGGAAGGTCTGTTTTCTCAGATATGCCCATGATGACCAAGTCCACTCCTGCTCAAGTCTCTCTTGTTCATGACTGTGTACAACAAGTTCCTGGCACATGGGAAATGCTCAGTAATTATTTGATAATTAATTGAATGTATTTAGGAAGTTTAGACTGCAAAACACTATTCAGGGAAAATGTTCTTTACCTATCTGCCTTGTATATCAATGCTAGAAGTGAAAATAAGATTACTGTATTTATAGTTTTATAGTACCATTTCCCAAAACATTTTGATTTCATGTACTTTGTATAGAAGTACTTGCTTGAGCTTTTCTTTTTCTTTTTTTTAAAGATTTATTTGTTTGAGAGAGAGAGAGAGAGAGAGACAGCAGGAGTGTGCATGTGTGGAGGAAGAAGAGGAGGAAGCAAAGGGAGAAAGAGGAGAGGGAATCTTAAGCAGACTCCTCGCTGAGTGGAGAGTCTGGCTAGGCTTGATCTCATGACCCTGAGATCACAACTGGAGCCAAAACCAAGAATCAGCTGCTCAACTGATTGAACTACCCAGGTACCCCTCCTTGAGCTTCTGTAAAAGGCATCTTTAACGTGTGAGAAAAATAATTTACTCTGCAGTAGTTACCCTATTGGGTCTGCTGTCCTTCCTTCCCTTTCTCCTGAGGGGCTTGAGGAAGTCTCATACTTTCCAATTATGCACACATAATATTCTGCTCACACTTATGGTACTGAAAGAATCAAGGTCAAATTGTTTTCTATTCTTGACTTAAGAGCACATTTGTTCATGATGCATATTGTCCCAGGCTACTGATTGTTGATTCATTTTCACCTGGATATCTGGGGAGGAGGTGCCTGCACACCCGCTCTCCACCTGATGGTCAGTGTCATTCACACCCAACACTCCTGATAAGAATCCCTTTGAGTAAAGCCACAAAATAAGGCACAGGACATAGAAGTGCGAATATTTCTTAGTCATGCTGAAGGTTCCTGCCTAAGTAGATTTTCCCCCATAGTATTTGAGGGCTACCTTGAGGAATGGATAGAAAAACAATAGTGCCAGGTACTGGAAATTCCTAGTGCCTGATATTATGGGGTAGAATTCAGCCTAAATATTTCACACCCCTTTAACTTCTCCCCAGCTCAACCACCACCACCCCCCCCCCCCGCCCAGTTTATTAAGTCCTTCCAAGTTAGCTTTTCTATCCTAATACCTCCAGGTGCCATTTTGCTATTATGAAATTCTAATCCGTGTCAAGGAAAACCTGTCTTTGAGAAGTACCTAAGTGGCACATTATGAACTGCAAAGCTCCCATAGAGCAATTTAAAATGATGAATATTCTTTTCAAACATCCTTTTCAAAATTGCACATGGACTTCAGCCAGTCACAAGACAGAGATGTGGAGGATGCATTAAACTCCCCATCTGCTCCTCACATTGCTCATCATTGATTTCTAACCCGCAGTAAGTCATTTGGCCACACCAGCAGAGCTGACGGGCAAGGGCAGCACCCAGCAGCTGGGGTGCATACCCCATGAAGCAATGTGTCCGTGGCATTACTATTTTTCTCCTCCCTGCACCCTGATGTGACTCACTGCCATTCCAAGTACAGTTCTACCCACTATTCTCAGGAAAACACATAAACAAACTCTGAGCTACATTTTAGACTTCGAGAAAATAAAGCTCTTTAGGAGTAACTTCAGACTTTTGCTTTGATTAAAGCAGCTTCGATGCATTTTCTCTCTTTTCAAATACAGCAGCATGTGTAAATTCCTTCCTACCTGTGTTATGTCCTATTAACAGAATCACTTTTTTGCTTTCCAGACTGTGCCATTCACTGATTAGGTGTGACATTAAGATATTTCCTTTTCACAAGCCATGAGAGGGCACTGTGTTATGAAAGATAAAACAAAGGCTACGGACTCGGGCAAGTAACGCCAAGACATAATTAATGTTGGTGTAATTTCTGAGCATTATCTCAAGGTGGGCATATACAGTAGCCATCGTCCTCTGCCACTTCAGCCGAGCCCCATCTCCTATAGAAGCTGAAGGATAACATAAATTATGCATGGTCACACTCCAGAACTGGCAGAAGGAAGACTGTGAACTGAGAATGTTTGGTGTTAGTGTCCACCTTGCTGCAAGGCTGCCCTTTTGGCCCTACTGTCCCCTGGCACTCTTTACACTGAGTGCCACCAGGACCTTTCCTTATGGGAATATTCCATAGGTCAGTCCTTTAGAATGTTGCAGGGGCTCTCGCTGCCATTTTCTATTGTCTACGCTCCATTCTTCCCTCCCGGTGCCCAATGTTTCTGCTCTATACTTACCTGAACCCCTAAGAGTTCAAATTTAAGAACGAACTCATATGATCTGCTTAGATGCTAATGTAGAAATACCTCCAGCTTTTCACTCCCACAAGAAACTAGAGTACATTTTAACAGGGGCTTCTGATACACCATTAATTTTTCAGCCCAGAGGAAGGTTCTTCTGGGGGAGATTTCAAGTAAAATAGGAAAAAAAGAAAGTACATTTCTGGAGAGGAAGATCAGTGACTTCGGAGAGACACTATTTGACTGTTGTTTCCTGGGTCCTAGCCATATCATCCCTGTAATCTTTGGAACCCTCTGGTCATATAAAATGCACTGTTATCCTGGTTACCTCAAAAAATAAAGGAATTACTGCAAGGAATAAGGATATACAACACAATAAGAGCAACTGGAGTGTCACAGGAACCCGGAAATAGCCAGGGTTAATCAGGTTCACAGAAAGGGAAATGTAGTTTGAAAATTGGAAAACAGCTCAGGATGCAAGGCAAATCCAGGGCTAACCCACTAACCTGGAGTCCCTGTGAGAGCAGGAGTTCACCTGTTCCCTCACCATCATGGGATGTCAGTTCCTCTTGCTCTGTTTCCATGCTGTTCTCAGCTAACCACCTCTTCCTCTCCTCTGCATGTATGTAGATTCCTGCTAACTCATAACTTTTGTTTATTCATAACTTCTGCTTACTCATAATTTCAGCCCACACAAAGTCCTTGCTGTCTCATAGTCCATGGGTTGTGTTTTTAACTTCTGATCTGGATTCCAATTGACCAACTCTAATATTTCCAGTTGAGTGTCCTAGCAGAGCGTTAGTTAATTAGCATTCTTCTTGTTGATGAAGAGCCTTTATACCAAGCCTCAGCCAAAGTAATCTTAGTAGCTAAGAATCAATTTGGCAAAAAACAAATTTAATGAAAAGATACTGGATCAGAGACACTCTCAGAGAAGGAACAGAAACAGGGAGCATGCAGAATCGCAGCCAATCACACCTCCAAATTAGACAATTGAGAACACTATTGCCATCAGTGAGCAGTAGGAGCCATAACTTGCAACTGATACCTGGGCACTGGAAACCCAATTTCACTGCTTGTCCTTCTGGTGGGCCTAGAAACTGTGGCAATCACTGCCACAGAAAGGGCTTCTCATCTCAGCACCCTTGAATGATCCCCAGTTCCACATCTAAGAAAGGTACATTTGACCAGCCAACTTGCAGTCACATGATCATGCTCTCACCACAGCGGCAATGGGGATTGGGGTGGACATGGAAGAAATGAGCATGTATATATAGCCTTTTTGGTTTCATCAATTTAAGCCCATCCTGAGTTGGTGAGCTCTGCTCAGGAGACAGAACATTGTTCCTCAGTCAGCAGTGGACTGTGGTCAGGATGGGCATTTTGATTGGCTAGTACAATACAACCTCATAATAACTGAAAAAATAAAGAAAATTATTTCATGTGCACTATTGGCTTGAAGCCCCACAAGTCACACTTATATACAACTTAGGTATTTATATGTCTGCCTAATGGAGCGTAAGCATTTTAGGGTAGAGGCTTTGTCTTTATTTTTATCTCCCTAGTGCCTGGGGCACTGCTTGGCATATAGCAGATGCTCCAAAAATGTCTGTTGAATTTAATAGTACTTGTGGTCCAGGAATTTTTCCATAGCATTAGAAAATCTAAATTTCTCCATGTTTTGGGGAAGACTGTGACTTAAGCAAACAAACAAATGGACTTACTGACACATCATGTAAATGCAAAAGAAGTAAGAATTTTTATGACCTACCCTCTTCTCATAGTTATCTGAGTTCCTCTAGAGGGTACAGAGCTCTGAGATTGTGGCAGATGGAATGTGAGAACTGCTTGAAAGAAGAGAGATTAAGGCATGAGAGAGAAGATAGAGTTTGGGGAGAGAACATCAAAAGGTGGGCAGAGATGAAGGAATTAAAGAAAGGGAGCAGAGAATTAGTCTAGGGAGCATTAGAACCAGAACAAGCTTCCTGATAACCTAGAAGGGAATTAGAGAATGGACAAAGTAATTCTGAATGTTGCTTTGATGACAGCAAAGAAGGAAAAACAGAGCCAATATTTTTATACACTTACTACATGCAAGATAGTAGCTAGGAACTGTGTGTGTGTGTGTGTGTGTGTGTATTTAGACTTCATATCAACCTATTAAGGTTGGTACTATTATTGCCATTTTATAAATTATTATTGCCATTTTATAAGATAAGGAAAATGAGACTCAGAGAGATTGAGTGATTAGCTTAAGCACACAGATGAAAGTGACATCAGAATTTAATGATTCTCCACCTGACTCCAAATTCCACACTTAAAAAAATAACAACAGGAAAAAACAATTCATCCATCTCTGAGTAAGACAGAAAAGGACTGGAGGTTAAGGGGATGATCTTGCTCACTAGAAGCTAGGACTATGTCTCCAAACTGCCTGTAAACTTCCAGGAACTTGAGTGGTGCCTGACTACTTCTGAAGCCTTATATAGAGTAAGCAAATTTGACAAATTTGACAATTAACTTTCTAGATCACTTATACATGAAATTAAAAAAAATAAAGACAAGAGAATCTTTGCCTCTCCTGTTAGTTTTTTTTTTAACAGTTTGTGGTCAGTTGTTATACCAGTACTAGGCAATTAAGCTCAGGAAATGTCAAGAAAAGACCTACAGATTACTTATTTATTACTACCTTATTTTGTATTGAAGTATAATTGGTATATAACCAATGATTTCATGGATATTACTACTTACAATGAGGCAAGTAAAAATCTAAGTTAAGACATTGAGTAGAGGGATAGATAGATATAACAAAACTCATGAAAGTAACATGTGAATGAATCAAATTTAGAATACAAATGGAAATGCGTTGGGAGAGAAGCAGGTCTCTGAATCTGCCCTCTTTTCTATGCAGCTCATTCCACCACATTGCATTTTATTTTTACTTTTTTTAAATGTTGTACTTGCCTTTTTTTTTTAAGATTTTATTTATTTGTTTGATAGATAGAGATCACAAGTAGGCAGAAAGGCCAGCAGGGAGAGAGGGGGAAGCAGGCTCCCTGCAGAGCAGAGAGCTCAGGATGGGGGCTCAATCCCAGGATCTTGGGATCATGATCTGAGCCAAAGGCAGAAGCTTTAACCCACTGAGCCACCCAGGCACCCCTCCACCGCCCTGCATTTTAGATGATAGGGAGATTCACATAGAAAAGATGAACACAACCCTACAATTCCTCTGGAGGAGGAAGAGGAAGAAAGAGAGAGGGAGCCTTTGCTGGCTTACCAAGGGGGCCTCAGAGTTGCTGAACATAAGCACAACTAACATAATCCCAGGAGATGGGCACTAACATAAGTAGGAGAATTTGTACAAGTTTAAATGGTCACTAAGACTTGAACATCATCCTTCTATATTGATTTGCATGACTCATTGTCCTAGCCACAGATGGATGGAGCTCAGAGAGAATGCGGCAGGGCAGGAGGGGGTAGCTGGAGGTAGAGGAAAAGAAGCCATACCAACATTTCACAAGTGCTCGGCCCTTCACCGGGCAAATAGGCAAGAGAGACAATTGGATTGTTGAATGTCTGAGTAGAAGAGACCACAGACATTAAATGATCTGTTGAAATAAGTTTTTCAGTTGAAAAACACGAATCCAGAGGCTTTAAGTGAAGATCGTGGGTCTGGTAACCTGGTAACCGGTTAGTCTTGTCAGTTAAAGGCTCATTTCCCAGAGCTCTTTTAAGGTCTATGACTCTCTCTAAGCCAGTTACCCAGTAAGGACTTTTAGGGTTGTCGGTTGCCCTGGCAGTGATGGAACTCCAATCCTATTCATTTCATCTGATGATTTGGCAGAGGACTCAGAGGGCAAAGAAGAGAAAAGCGTGTAAGGAAGCATCACCACGGGATGAGGCGATGCCCTCATGCAGCTCAGAGCTGAACTTGATGTCATGGACTCGTTGTCTGTAGTGGGGGTTGCGTGGAACTCATAATAGACGTTTAAGAGGGGGTAGAAACTTGGCATAAAGTATATGCTTTCGCCTGCTGAGAGGTCTCTGAGTCTCCAGAGAAACTGCACCCCCGTACCCCCCCACACACAAAAGTTAACGGCACCACACCTGCCTTCCCCAGATGGGGCTCCCTGTGCGAACGCCTCTTCGTCCTCCAGGATTTTCCAACACCGGCTCAAGCTCCTCCCTCGCCCGAGCGGGGCTGCTGTCCTGGAGCCAAGCGCCTGCCAGAGCAGCGGCTGGGGGGCGGCGAGGAGGGGGCCGGCTCGCCGCCATTGGTTGTGCGGACCGGAGGGGCGGGGGAAAGACCCGCGATCCCGCGGACTCCGCGGCCCCGGGGCTCACTCCAGCTGCGCTCGCTGCCCGCCAGTGCGCTTTGGTCCTGCGCCGCCTGCTGAGCCCGACATTCCCGCGGACGGCTTCGCGGGCGCGGATAGCTGAGACAGGGGCGCCTACGAGGAATTCAGCGCGGCCCCAACCTCACCCGGGGTGCTGAAGTGCGGCCGGGGAGGTCGGCACGTCAGGATCTGCAGGTCAGTGAGAGGCTCCCGAAGCCTCCCTCGAGCGGAGGCACTAGAGTGGGGATTCGGGGACGCCCGAGGTGCCGAGCGCTGAAGGAGGGCTCGCCCTTTGCAAGGAGCGTCCCGACTCCTCTCCTGGGGCGGCCTCGAGTTCCGGAGCTTCCACTCCCTCCGGAGCCGTCCCCCCTCCCCCCGACTCTCCCTGGCTCCCAAAGGGAGGCTCCTTCTCTGGACTCCCCTGAATCTATCTCCTTTGCGGCCGGCCGTGTCCTTTATGGCCCCCAGCAACCTCCGCAGGTCGGCTTTCCCGATTCTCGGGATGACTTCCCTGGGCTACGCAGTGCCCGTAGCCCCAAGATGACCCGCTTCAGTCCCCGACACAGAGCCCGGAGGATCTGCCCTCGCGTCCGCTGTTGTAGAGATTGATTCCTGGGTGCAAGCGTAGACAGTTCTACACTTTGCAGAACGTGCTTCTAGGTGCATTCTGTTTGCTTTTGCCTTTGTGGTATGTGCGGTCATTTGTTTGTTTTGCGCCTATCTGGGCACTTGCCACGCGCACACTGCATGCTTTCCACCTTAACGGTGCTCACCCGAGTCTCTCCACCCATTTTAGTGGCTTCAGATCCAGGGAAGTTTTACCTGGCGCTGAACACTTGTGTTCCCCAGCGTCAGTTTCCGAGTTCCCGAAAAACCTAGTAGAAAACTGCACCAGCTACTGGAATCCCGTGTTTCCCCGTCGAGATGCGTGGATTATGGGCAAATTGAGTTCGTGTTTAGGAAAGAGGTGTGTGATGTGGCCCGCTCCGGGTAGCAGAAGGATCCCTTCATTCACAGAAACAGCTTGGGGCCAGGTTGGCGGTACCTGCGCGCTTTCTGCCTTTGGATGTCTGGGGCCGACCAGGCTCGGTTTGGTGTCAGACTCTAGAGGCAGGGTCTTTTTCTTAACCTTTATTTCCTCTGCCTGTTAAATTTCCTTTGGAAAAAAAAATTTTTTTTTTCTAAAGTGTTGAAGTACTTAGGTGGTTCTTTGTGGTTGATAGTTGCATTGGATGGCTCTGGACATTCTCAAAGCCATTGCATTTGGTCGGGTCCACACTACAGGTGCAAAGGGCACGAAATGGGCAGAGAGACCCGAGAGACCACTGCTCAAGATCGTTCTCCTCAGGAGCTTTTTTCTTTAGATTTTTCTAGACTCATTGTCACACAGCAACCGATCAACAGGAAAAAAGGCAAGATAAGTGATACTTTTCTCTTAAAAGATTTGTCTCAATGCAGTCTAGCTGCCCAATGCACCCTCCTTTAGAAAGGGGGGCATATTTAATCAGCTTGTGGTATGCAACTAATCTGAGTGTTTTAACTTATTTGTAATCTAGCTCCTACAGATTCTTAAATCTATTTTGTGACTAAAATCCTTCATTTCACTAAGTATAGAGGCATCTTGCTCCTACATGTACACACTTTATAATCAGCACCTAGTTGATCCCTCACTGCAATTGCTTTTTGAAGTGTATATTAGTCAGTCTGCCTTGTAGCCGAGTTGCACTGACACGACTCCCACAGGACGTGTCCTTCACATGCTGGGCATGGTGGGGATGGAGAACCATCTGCCAACCTCTGAAATATTCTGGGAATATGGAGTTCCAGAAAATGGGTGGGGTATTACATTTATGTATTTTTATTTTAAGGCTTATTATTTATTTGGCTTATGCATTTATTATTTTTGATTTCTTTACATAAGGCAGAGTGTTCTGAAGAGCTTGACACAGGTTCATGGTTCTCATTAAAGCAGCTTCATGTAAGGTAAGATCCATTCCATTTTCCTTGCTGTAATTTCAATTCAACAGATTTTATTGGATGTCTATGTTGTGGACAAGCCTGTCAGGAATTAAGAGATAAATAATGGTGTGATGACATGTCGCATCAAACCCATTAGAGAATTTATATGCAGGTTTCTTTTTTTTTTTTTTTTTAAATTTTTTATTTATTTATTTGAGAGAGAGAGACAGTGAGAGAGAGCATGAGCGAGGAGAAGGTCAGAGAGCGAAGCAGACTTCCCATGGAGCTGGGAGCCCGATGTGGGACTCGATCCCGGGACTCCAGGATCACGCCCTGAGCCGAAGGCAGTCGTCCAACCAACTGAGCCACCCAGGCGTCCCTATATGCAGGTTTCTTAAGAGTTTTTTTTCTTTCCTTTTTTTTTTAAAAAATCAGGGCAAATGAAGGATGACAGCTGATTGGTAAGCATGATTAATCACACTGATCATTAAGTAATGTGGAGTCATTCACTTATTATGAGAATGAAAGATTAACCCATCAGAAGCAAAACTCTCTGATTTGACCTCTATTCAGATCTAGTTTCTATTCTCTAAGCTTGCTGTTCTCCCTTTTGTATTATTTCATCTCTGTATTTTAATATGCTTTTTTAAAAAAAGTTGTAGACTTTATTTAAATAATTTTATATTTAATTTGTTATTAGAGAGAAGCAAAATGTAAAATTATGACTGAATTTTTGTGTTTTGTTCACTTGGGTTTTTTAAATAGTAATTTAAGAACCTGGAAAAATACATTCCTAAAAGGTCCTGACGTCAGGCACTGTGTAGGTCCCACTTGCCTGGCTCTTGGCACCCATGAGCCATTCAGTAAACATCTGTTAAGTGAAACTAGAAGCCAAAAGTAGTATTGTAGAAGAATGCCATTTTCTTCAAATAGACATGTGTGGAGCATATTGCATTATTATACTACTACGTATTACTATGTTAATATAAAGCATCACAGGCTTAACTTTTATTATTATATGTTATGATTCTTAATGACAGCTAAAAAATAAAAAGCCTTTAAGTTAGTTAAAGGAATAGGGAACCTAATAAAGAAAAAGCTCAAACCAAGTGCATGAATTGGCAGGATTCCTTTTAGCTAACAGATCTAAATAGAGAAATCAAGCCACAGACTTGGGTGCAGAAGTCCATGATACACACACATGTGGATCAGCCTTTGACTTAGAACTCAGGAAGACTATCTGTGCATTCACTGATCATTTCAGATACATGGTAGCAGACAAGTAAGCCAAGTGATGGAATCCCTTTTGTTCTGATTCTGATTTGTGGCAGATGTGTCCATGGGATATAGTGTTTTGAGTTGCTCAGTCTCAAGATACAGAATGGCTCCTTCAGGAGTTCCTTATGTATAGGATCCATGCTCCTGCACACATTTGGAGGCAGGAAATAATCACTGTTTAGTCTAAGTTTTTTTGGCAACAATAATGACAAAAAATGGAGATTCTGAATAGTCAAGTGCCCTATATAAATTACAGAATCTCTAAGCATGAAATGGCACAACCCAGCTAAAACAGTGTCAGTATTTCAAAGCTCTGAATTTATATCAGGAATAGGATAGACTATCATCAATATTTCCTAAGTTCCTAGTTTTTAAATTCTCATCCATTAAGATACATGGGAAATCAGTCAGTCCAGATTTATAATTTGCATTCTGGGCTTGATTGTTGATGCCATTGATGTTGTTGATATTGTTGATTTTTTGATATTGTTATAGATAATAGTAAGAGGATATAGAAGTTGTAGCCTCTGATACTTGTTAAACAAGGTATCTTATGGTAACAGACCTGAATACAATTTTTGATGAGAAACAAAAGGATAAGGTGGCTGTAAGAACCTGTTTCAAATTCAGAATGAAAGGAAGATGACTTACACCACAGTTAAAGCAATAAACAATTCATTCAACACATAGATTCACTCTTCAGGGAAAGCCAGAATGGCAGCTCTCCTGATTAATTTGCCATTAGTCTGGTACTGATTAGAACTGCCTGGTAATCTATTAACTATTGCCAATTAAACTGGTTTGGTTCTTGCTCACTTTCAATTTCCCTGTGACCGGGATTATAGCAGCTGGATTTACTCTTCTCTTTTCTTAAAGAAAACATTCAGATATCCCATAAAATGCAAATATAATACAAAGAGCAATTAAGCCCTATTGGACAGATTGACTTTCCTGTTTCAGCCAGAGAGTCTTAAACTTTGAAAGAAAAGGTACATATGAACCAAATCAAAGGTTTTGTTAAGTATATATGCAGTACAAAAAAAAAGAAGGAGGAGGAAGAGTGGTGATGGGGGGGAGGGAAAGAAGAGAGGGAGGAGAAAGAGTTCCAGGCTTAAAAACCAGTTGCATTTTCACTGCATAAGCTCTCATTAAATTTTATTTCTATTTTTTCTCATGAAAATATTTTTATTGCTTTTTTCTCTGATTATAAAACAAATATTTTCTTTGTATCAAAATTCAGAGACATGCACAAAACAAACATACCCAGATCACCTGCTAACAAAAACTGTTAACAACTTCGTGCACAACCTTGTTCAGTTTAGTTTTCTTTTGCATGCCTCTAAAACTGTGTATGTGCACCTAGTAGTAGTCGTGCTAGTTGTTGTTTTATATAAATGGAATCATACTATGTTTTTGACTTAGCCCATACATGTCTGGCATCTTTCCATACTAGCAAATGTAGTCTTTTTCATTATATCACAGTCCTCCATTGCATGACTCTTCTACCATTTATTTAACCAATTCTTGACTCATGGACCGCTCCAATGTTTAGCTACAGAATAATTCGTCTTTGTGCATGTATCTTTACACTTGTCTGATTTTTCCCATGGGGTAAATTATCAGAATATAAGTAATATTGTTAGCCTACAATACCATATATTTTTGGATGAAAAGGGAAGCACTCAAATAATTCACCCAACAAGTAGGAGATATTCTTTGCTATGGTCCAGAATATCTTTTATATGCCTGGCACATGATATTTTCTGCCCTTTAAAAAAAAAACCTATTTGTTATATGTTTAACAGTCATATAGAGAGGTGCACAAAGTCATAAGTATATAATTTATGATTCATGTGTTCAATTTGAAAACACCCTTGTAAATGGAACCCAGGTCAAAAAATATGTTTTTACTAATACTCTCCTTGATGGCTTTCATATACCTTGGCAACCTGGCATTCTAACTATTCCTCATGAGAAAGTCCTTGGTGAGCTTGTTGACCTCAATTTCCATCACTCAAGTACACGATTAAGGGCACTGTGACTTTTAAAGTGACAGAGGACTATTGATGGGATCTCAGACCTTCAAAAGGACTACTTGCCAACAAAGTTGGTCTGGCACTAGACCAGCTCTTTCCTTCTGTCCCGTTTTTCTTTATTATCCCTATCAGTTTTGGACCCGGTTTGGCACATATTTTGATTCATATGATGAATTAACCTCTGGATAACAAAAGATACTGAATAACGCGTTTTTCATCTAATTACTTCTTGCTGGCCACCCAGCTCAGCTCTGAGTATAGACTGGATTTGGAACCAGAAAAGGATCCTGGGCTCCTAATTTGTGGTTTCGGTCACCAGCTATCTCTTTCTGCCATCCTTTTCCAAAAGGTGTATGAACAATAACCTTCAAAATTAATTTACTTAACTTTTAGAGACTTCAGTTTCCTGGTTTATAAGGACTTCCAGCTACCCAATTCTATGAAAAATGCTTTCCTTTGGTGGTTGCTTATTTAATCTTTGTTTTGGTATTATTTGATTTTTTTTAATAGAGGAAAGGTAATATTCAGAGAGACCATAGGGAAAGAAGGAATAACTTAGATACATGATAAATGTTTTAAGTCCATTCCAGAATGAATGAAAAGGAAAACCAAATATTTGTGCTCATGTGTTTTCATTCCTTTTATTATTTTTCTAAGAAGCTAAGGTCTGGATTATTTTCCTAGCCCAATACTGCTTCAAAATACATTTACTATAACTCCTCAGCTATGTTCACAGTGATGAGTTTCAATATTTATAGTGGATTCCTCCATCCTTTTTTTGGTTATCTCAGTGAATACTTGACTAAATAAAACTTTTGTTGAAAGACACGGCTGCTTGATAAAAAGTATGCTCAGAGTTTGCTCTGGAACCTGAAACTATAAATTTAAATTTATATTTAAATGTATGTTGAATTTTATTTAAATTTATAAATTTTATTGCCATAACTTAAAAGATTAAGGGTGTGTTCATCATTATATCATTATTCTTTAATATTGAGTACTTATGATTTGAGTAATTGATTTGATTTTATATGAGATCATTTATTCATTCATTCAATAATTATTACTATATTTATTAATATAATAAATACTCTTTTATTTGAATTTTGGGAAATTTGGGAAAAGTAACACATCACTTCTGGGTAGAAAATGTAAGACCCCATGTGAGATTTGCCATGTCCCTTCCCTCTACTGCAGTAATTGTTTAAATATGGGAAAACTTCTATCCCAAGTGACCTGAGTGAGCACCGTCACCCCTTGTTGGCTTTATTAATATTTAGTAGAAACAATTAATGCACTTGTTGTTTTAAGCCTAATCTACCTTCTCCTGACTAATACAAAATCATACAAAGTAATACATTGTATACAATGTATTACTTTGTATTAATTACAAAGTATTAATACAAAGTAATAAATATTACTATATCCCCAAATAGAACAAATACGGAATACCTCTCCAAGAAGCTTCAGATTTCTTCATTCCTTTACTATTTTATTCATGCAAACATCCAACAGATGCTTACTGAATGTCTTTATATAAGACATCGTGCTGCTTCATGGTTATAAAGATAAGTGAAATGGTAGTCCTTGGTTTTAGGAGTTCATAGTCCATCAAAGCTTTAGACCAACAGGTAAACAAATAGAGTAAGTATAATCAAATGTGAGAAATGCTAGTGTAAAAAGGTCCAGAAATTGTCATGAGAATGCAGTAGGAGCCAGGAATTTGCATAGAGAAAGTCGGTGGGGATTTGTATTATGAGTGAATAACCAGATGAGACAGAGCAGGGGAAAGTTTGAGTAGAGTCTTGAAGAATGGACAAATTGGGCTTTGGGTGGAATTAGGGAGAAGACATGTACAAATACAAGGACTAAGCATACAGAAGAGTTTTTTTAAAAAAAACTCTGGGAAATCAAGAATAGTTGCTACAATTGACGATCAATCTTAGGAACAATGGAAAAAAAATGAGACTGGAAAAGTAACATGTGGCCAGATTAAAAGAAACATACTAACATAGCACAGATAATATAAGGAAAGATCTTTTAGATTTCTTACTCAAGATGGTCACTGTAAAAATTTTATGTGCAATAGACTCTTGTGTGTAATGGTGATATTTTATCACTTTCTTTTTTTTTTAAGATTTTCATTTATTTATTTGACAGAGAGAAGTCACAAGTAGACAGAGAGGCAGACAGAGAGAGAGAGAGAGGGAAGCAGGCTCCTTGCTGAGCAGAGAGCCCGATGCGGGACTCGATCCCAGGACTCTGAGATCATGACCTGAGCCGAAGGCAGCGGCTTAACCCACTGAGCCACCCAGGCGCCCTATTTTATCACTTTCGTATACATAGTTAACAAACAAGTATTTGTTGAATGAATAAATGAATGCACAAAAAGATACAGTTTTTCAAAACCAAAGGCAACACGTCTCATTACCTGTGTAATTTGACAGTACTACTTGTTTTTTTCCATTAGAAGTAATAAGTTATTCTTAATATATCTTCACTCTCTCTCACCTATTCCCACATGAAGCTATTTGTGTATGTTTAAGTGACAGCTGGTCAGGACTGTCCTCACAAGTAGTACCTCAACACTCCCCAGCTTGCAAGGGAATATATGTTTGGCTGTCCCAGGAGCTAATTCTCATCCTTATAAACCTTACTCTTGCATGAAATTAAAGCTAGCCCATCCTATACAACCTTCTTTCTCACCAGTGCCATAAGGGGGTTTCAATATATTACATAGACAATTCTTGCAACTCTCAGTTATATTCAGAATTTGAATTCTTTATAGTCAATTTCTCGAATATCCAGCATAACCTCTACTGTTATAGTATAGTAAGATTTTGTATTAGTCAGGAGAAGGTAGATTAGGCTTAAAACAACAAGTGCATTAATTGTTTCCACTAAGTATTAATAGAGCCAGCAAGTGTTGAAGGTGTTCACTCAGTTCACCTGGGATGGAAGCTTTCCCATATTTACCCACAATTATTACAGCAGAGGGAAGGGACATGGCAAATCTCACATGGGGTCTTACATTTTCTACCCAGAAGTGATGTGTCACTTTTCCCAAATTTCACTGGCCAAAACAAGTCATCTGGCCACCTTAAATTCAAAGGTGATGGGAACATGTAATCCTGTAACATGTCTGGAAAGAGGAAGGAACAGCAGAGACATATGAACAGCATGAATGACCACAAGTCTTAAAATTATCCCTCTTTTACTCTCAGGATCCCTGGAGAGAAGGAACGAAATGACCACAGAGCATTTGGAGATATAGGGATATAGATTTGAATTCCAGTCCAGCCTCTAAGTGGCTGGATGATCTTGGGGTAAGCTTTTAAATGCTCTGATCCTTAATTTCCTCATCTGTTAAAGAAAGATGAGGGATAATAATAACTACTTTAAAGAGCGGTGAAGATTAGAGAAAATATACACTTGTTGTTTTAAGCCTAATCTACCTTCTCCTGACTAATACAAAATCATACAAAGTATGATTCTCTAACTATGTGAGGTGATAGATATTAACTAGATAATAACCATATGTACACATGAACACACATACACAACTAGTACATGCTTTTATTTAATTTAATAAATACTGGCGACTGTTGTTCATTGTTACTACTGTTTCCCCAAACTGTTGTGCTAGACATTCCTTCTCCAACATAACATCCTGGGTATACCTCTTCTGCCTATCATGTTCTGAAGACATTCCCATTCCACAATGATGTGGGAATGCTCCTATCACCTTCTTTTTTTCCCCTCTACTTCCCACAAGTTTTCTGGCATGATATGCCCCCTACATCCCAGCCCATACCATTAAAATAAAAGAGAACTAAAGACTAGATATGAGTAGTGGGCGATGTGTGAACATATGTTTCTGACCAAAGCTATTCCAACAAGTGAATAAAAACCACAGAACCTACAGCCTTAAGGGTAAGGTAGAGAGCTCCACTCTGATAATGGACAAACTGGGTGTGGTGCAAAAACAATGAATACTGTTACGCTGAAAAGAAATAAAAAAATAATATTTTTTTAAAAATCTCATATAAGAGATACACATTGTTTCCTTGAATAAAACTGTATTTATTTATATTTTTAGAAGACTATATAACTATTTCAGTGATCTGTTTTCTATAATTCTTAATTATTTCTCAGTTACATCTCCTTATATTTTTTAAAAAGACTATTTTATTTGAGAGAGAGAAAGGGTGGGTGTATGTGGTGGGGGACAGGGGCAGAGGAAGAGGGAAAGCAAGAATCTCAAGCAGACTCCCTGCTGAGCACAGAACCAGAGAGACAGACGTGGGGTGAGATCATGACCTGTGCTGAAACCAAGAGTCAGATGCTTAACTGACTGAGCCACCCAGGTGCCCCCACCTCCTTACATTTTTAAGTTTAAAACATTCTGGGAGAATTTGAGCCCACACTTGTTTATTGCTTCCCTATTGTCTTTGACAGATTCTCATCTTGAGTTGTTATCTAAAATGACAACAAGCTGCTGAGGACTTGATTTCCTCCCACACTTGATAGCCTGCCATATCATTTTGTTCCATGTTACAAGGAACATGCAGACATTCTCTTTGTTAGCCAGACTTTTGAGTTTACTGTACCGCCTGAGAGAGAGACAAACAGAAAAAGAGAGAGAAAGAGCATTAAGGCAATCTCTGCTATTTGATTCAAAGCAAGAATTAGCAGGACCATGGGAAATCCAACATGGGAACATGCTTTCCTGATGAAGGACATAATGTCCTGTTCTGTCCCCTGCCCTCCCTGGTATACCTGGAAATCCTGGTAGATGAGTAATTTCAGAGTCATAAGAGAGCAATTTGTCTCCTTATAGGATTGGTGTTTAATGTAATCCCTGCCTAAAATCTGACTCCTCAGGTACTCATCATTTTAGGGTACCTACCTATATTTGCAGTAATATAATTGGTGATAACTGGCAAAAGCTCTATTAATATCAGTGCCCCCTATTTTTTCATTTGTAGCTGCATTTTGCATGATGATTCAATTTCTAAATTGTTCACTGGCCCCTGTTTCATAAAATATGGACCATGGACTATAAGAGAGTTTTTGTGGTCAGGCTTAGCATCTTGCCACACTAGAGGACTCACCCAAACCAGGTTGATTAGGGAGGTGGCTGCTAGTTTAAGAGTTTTAAAGAATTTTGAGTTCTGATCTGCAGAACATACTATTTGAAGCCTATCTGACACCTGCTGCCTTAAATAGTCTCCAACTTGTACTTAGTTTATTTGTGCTTTTGTTTCCTGAGGTCCCTGTGTAGAATCTGGGCCTCACTGACAGCTGTGGGCTCTCACCAGGAGTCTACCTCATTTGTCCTTATTAGAAAACCACTCTTGTGCCTGAGGGCATTATTCTAAATAAAATAAGTCTGAGAACTACAAATAGTGTAGGATCTCACTTATATGTGGAATCTAAAAATCAAAAGAAAGCAAACCTGAAGTCAGCTATAGGGAACAGACTAGAGGTTGCTGGAGGGGGGTGCTGGGGGGCTGCGTGAAATCAGTGAAGTGATTGAAAGATACAAACTTCCAGTTAGATATTAAATAAGTCATGGGGATGTAGTGTACAGCATAGTGACTATAGTCAATAATAGTGTATTATTTATTTGAAAGTTGCTAAGAGAGTAGATCTTAAAAGTTCTCATCACAAGAAAAAAATTGTAACTATGTGAGGTGATAGATATTAACTAGACTTATTTGATCATTTTGCAATATACACAAATATCAGGTCATTATGTTGTACACCTGTGTGATATTGTGATTTATAATGAATATATATTCCATCTTCTCCCTGCTTATGGCATGCTTAGGAATATCCTACCTGATGAATGGCACAAAGGTGTCTTTTGTTATGTTAATTGAGGTGACTTTTGAACCACACCTAATGGAGAGGGCTGGTTGCTAGAGGAACCCACCTTGTGATTAGAAGGTTGGAAGTTTGAGTTCAACAGGGAGGAGAGAAGAAAAGGGCAGGAGGTTGAATCAATCTCCAGTGATGGATGATTTAATCAATTATGTCTACGTAGTGAAGTGTTCATAAAAACCCGAAAAGACAGGGTTCCGAGAGCTTCTGGGTAGACCCACCCACGGACATGCTGGGAGAGCGGCACACTCAGCATAGAAGCTCCGTGCCCTTTCCTCATAGCTTGCCCTCTGTATCTCCTCTGTCTGGTTATTCCTGAGTGATATCTTTTTATAACATACTGGTAACCTAATAAGTAAGATGTTTCTCTGAGTTCTGTGAGCTGCTCTAGCAAATTAATTGAACTGGAGGAGAGGGGCTTGGGAACCTTTGATTTATTGCCAGTCAGAAACACAGGTAACATCCTGGGGTTTAGGATTGGTGTCTGAAATGTGTATGTTGAGGGGAAGGGTCTTGCAGGATTGAACCCTCAACCTGTGGCATCTGAAGCTATCTCCCAGTAGACAGTGTTAGATTTGAGTTGAATTACAGGACACTTAGCTAGTGTTCCTAGAATTGCTTGTTGGTGTGGAGAATGGCTACTAGTTCTGCCTCACAATTGGAACTGGTATCAGAACCTACTTAACCTAAAACTAAAATAATGTTATATGTCAATTATATCTCAATTAAAAAGAAAAGAAATCTATTTTCTCTTGACCTAAGATGCCTCCTTATCTTTGGATATTTACACCATAGGAGAGATGCCCATGGCCACTTCTGAAGATGACTGATGATATAAGATGAGCATAATTGGAGTCCATGATTCTGGAGGTCCATACTGAGATTCAGACCAGTGGGTGATAGCAAACAGTGAAGCCATGAATAAGGCTGGCTAGTGAGTCACCACTCTTGGTCTTTAGGTAGCATTTCCCACCACGATGGATCCAGTTTCTTGGTCATATTAAACTTCCTCTAACTTGTCCTCTCATGCTCCACCCCTAGTACCCATGGCTTAGTGGGCATAATGAGCTGATGGCAGAAGCAAATAGTTGAGTTTTTCAATGTCGTTGGATAGATTAAGGAATCAGGCTTCTGTCATTGTGTTTCTTTAGAAGCTTCCAACATTTTAGCTGATTTACTGCATATTATGCCAAGCATATTTTCTTTGCTTTTGGATTTATTTATGTATTTGAGAGAGAGTGTGGTGGGGGGCAGAGAGAGAGAGAAGAAGAGAGAGTCTAAAGCAGACTCTGCACTGAGCGCAGAGCCCAATGTAGAGGTCAATCTCGTGACCCTGGGAAAACGACCTGAGCTAAAACCAAGAGTCAGATGTTTAACTGACTATATCACCCAGGCATCCCAAGCATATTTTCTTAACATCCTTTGGGACAAGTCATTTTTTTCCCCAACTTACATGCTGAGAAATTCCAAATCTACTGAAAAGTTACAGGAATAACAACAACAGACACCTATATGTTCTTTAACTAGAGTAACCAATTGTTAACATTTTGACATTTGCTTTATCATCTTTCTGTATGTGTATGTAAATGTATGTACTATTTTTACTTATTTATTTATTTTTGGCTGAAACATTTGAGTGTTAGTTGCTGACATGACACTTTATGGCTACAAAGTTCAGCATGCATTTCCTAAAAATAACATTCTCCTATATCAAACTTAGGGAGTTTAGTATTTACATAATATAGTTATTTAACGTGTAATCTATAATTAAATTTCTCCAGTTGTCTTAATAGTGTCCTTTATAACAAAGCTGATTTTTCTTTTAATTGGCCCAAGGTTATTGCATTGCATTAGGGGACAGATTTTGAAATCTGCCTTCTTCTATTTCTTTTTCTTAGTATTCATATGACTCCTAAATCATGTAACATGGCCAAAACTGAATGTATCCAAAACAGCCTGCGTAAGCTGCCAATTACTAAGCATTCTTTTTAAATATTCATTTTACTGTGGAAAGCATCATCGTACTTTGACTGTCAGCTATTGAGGACTAGAAAATGAGAGAACTTATTTAGCAAAATTCATATGTATATATTATGCTAAACACTGGGCTAATATCCAGAAGGGATTGGCAATTCACACACTATGTAATCAACTAAGGTTCTATTTGTACTTATATTATGAGGAAAAATGGTTCATTAATTCAAGTAAATGCTGTGCCTTGATTAAAAATGTCATCACATAGAAGACTTTGTGAGCTGGAGACTGAAGACTTAAAATGCAAGACCTAAAACATTTATATACATTTGTGATATTCCCATCTCTTCTTGAGGAGCAGACTATAAAACACCTTAGTTAAAACAAATACATGACTGTAGTTGTCAATAAAGACAGATCTGGATAGTGGCTTGCTTAAATAATTTGCTAATACTGAAGTTCTTTTAAGACAACCTATGTCTCAGGGGCGCCTGGGTGGTTCAGTGGGTTAAAGTCTCTGCCTTTGACTCAGGTCATGGTCTCAGGGTCCTGGGATCGGGCCCCACATTGGACTCTCTGCTCAGGGGGGAGCCTACTTCCCCTACTTTCTCTGCCTGCCTCTCTGCCTACTTGTGATCTCTCTCAGTCAAAATAAATAAATAAAATAAAATAAAAAAGACAACCTATGTCTCATCACTATTTTTTTTCAATTTGTACCTGTAAATGTGATTTTATGGATAGTCTTTGACATATTCCTGTGTGCAAAAATAGAGAATTAGATACATTATATAATTATATTCCTCTCCTCTCAATTAGCAAGATATTTTAAGTAGAGATGAAGCTTAGAGTTTAATTTATGGAGTGAATGAAATATTTACTATATATCCATTCTTATAAATTGAAAGTTTATGAGATGAGGAAAATTTATAAGAAAATTTATACAGAAAAATAACAAGCATTTATAGAAACATGCAAACAGAAAGTTCCTCATTAAACATATTAGCTTGGATGCCTGTAGAAGAGGGAAGAAAATGGAATAAGGAATTAAGATTAAAAGGAATCAATGATGACAATAAGCTATGAACTAAGGAATATATGTATTTAAAGAGGAAGGTAGCAGTAGAAACAAACAGAAGTATTGTTAGGGAGTAATATAATACCATGTTCTCCTCTGATTGTAGCGAATGGCATTATGGCCCATGCCAGGACACTTCTGAGGAATCTGCTCAGATTTACAGTGGACATCATCAAATGGCTGTTGAGAAACCAAATTTCTGGGCTCTACCCTGTTCTCTTACAGCAGTTTTAGAGGAACCCAAAGCTCCTTGGAGCCTGAGAGAGTAGACTAGAGATACCTAGTGGTCTACATGTAAAGGTTTAAAGAAAATTGTAGCTAATCACAAAATTAATTTTATAAAAACATAATCTTTCCCAGTGTCATACTCTATAAGGGGACTGTTATGAGCAATTTGATTAGACCAAAAAAAAATATTGGATATAAATTATTTTGACTGCAGAGGGAGAATGAGAGACAATAGAAAAGGAAAAATCACCATTTCATTCTTCTACAAGAGCATGGTTTAATGAGAACTAGCCTTATCAAAAATAAGTAAGATTTTTTACATACTAATGCTATGATTTAACCAATTCTAGCTGCTCCAAGAATAACAAATGTTTTTTCCTATTACACCTCTAAAATACTGGAAATGATTAGATCTGAGTGGAGGGAGAGAAATGACCTGAAAGCCCTTACTAAAAATACTGTAACATCCTGAAAGGCCCTTCTTGCTTCTTACCTTCTTTCCTCCCACTGATTCATTTCGACCTTGCCTATGATTTTCAAGTCATTATTTCTCTGGCTCTTTGCTTTTTCTTTAAATGAAATGTTTAAGCCAGTGACCTTTTCTCCAGCTCCCTAAAAGAGACTTTCATTGTTCTGCTGCTGCTTAAACAGCTCCTGCTTCCTTCAACCTTCAGGTTGATACTTTTCTCATTTTGATTTAGACTCATAGTGTTAGCCAAGAGGGATCCAATATCCCCAAAAGGTAGGACAGAGCCCTTCCTGGCCTCTTCTAAACATCATAAAAGAATCATGAAAATGCTGTCTATATCTGGCTTTGTATTTGATCTGTTTTTTAACCAGAAAATTATCCATTTAAATTAACATTCTAAAATAGTATCATTCTTAAATAATTATTCTTCCTAAGGCAGTGTTTTGGACATAAAATCTTCATATGGAATATAAATATAACACAAATTTATTAAGAATACTTTGATTTTTCCAGAAAAACAGTGATATATAAATGCAAGGGAGGTCATATCTACTCTAACATTTGAGGTTGTAGAAGATGGTCAGTCATTTTCAAATCCCCTTTTGAAATACTTTCTTGTGTATGAGGCTTTTTTTTTTAACTTCACTCAGTACACCATTTTGTATATTAAGAAAGGTATATTCTGAATGTTTTGTGAACTATAATTTATGTGGGTAATTAGTTTTTAAAGAATTAAGACAAAATAACTGACCGAGCATAAAAGCATTCTGAGTATAATTTAGTTATTTTGTTAAGGAAGTATTTTACTGGGCCTGAGGGTAATCCAGATAGACAAAGGTCATCACCAGGGTAGAGAGATATAGGAGACTGGTCTGAATCCAAAGCAACGTAATGACCTATCCTAGAAATTGATTTTTAAAATATTTTAAGATAAAATTTTAGCTGATACTAAGCTATTACTGTGTCATTTTAAAAATTTTCACCAAAATATAATGAAAAAACTCTGACTATATTTTCTGATCATTCATTTGAACAGTGGGTAAAGAGAACTGTTCATTTTAATTTTTTGTCTTACATTATCCAGTTTAGATCCATGAATTCTAGTGTATTATTCAGACTCTTCATCTTCTATATTTCTTCTCTAAGATGGTACTCTATTCAATATTTAATAACAGATAGACTCGGTTTATTTCCTTACTTGATTTTTTTTTTACTGGACTCTTACAGGGACTAAGAAACAGAATTCACATATAGTTCTACCCTCTTAAGGCATTAATTAAGAGCAGTTTTCAAATATATGGATGGTTGAATCATCTTTGAATAAGGAAAGCACATAAGATAGTAAACTTTATTTTCAATATTGTAAGCCCAATGGGCAAGTATTTGCCTTTTACTCCAAGTGACAATCTACATTTAGAAATTGTGGGAAGTAAAAAAAAAAAAAAAAAAAGAAAAAGAAAAAGGGACGCCTGGGTGGCTCAGTTGGTTAAGCAGCTGCCTTCGGCTCGGGTCGTGGTCCCGGCGTCCTGGGATCGAGTCCCACATCGGGCTCCTTGCTCGGCAGGGAGCCTGCTTCTCCCTCTGCCTCTGCCTGCCTCTCTGTCTGCCTGTGTCTCCCTCTCTCTCTGACAAATAAATAAATAAAATCTTTAAAAAAAAAAAAAGAAAAAAGAAATTATGGGAAGTATGTATGTCAGCACCAACCTTCTCTCATCAACCAAAGAAAAAGCATTAAGAGCGAAGATAATTGTGCAAATGTTAAAGGAGTGGCTTGAGATCTCATATAAAGCATACTATTTTCTAAGCAGAACTAAAAACAGCTTTGCTTTAAATGTGATAAGGTCCCTACTAGATTTTGGAAATGTTAATTTCTATGTGTTCTACAGAGAAAGAATATATCATTACATTTTAATATCAAATTTTATATTTGTAGACAAAAACAAACATTTTACCATGTCGTGTTAATACTTTATCTTTCTCAAATCATTACTGTTGGTCTGGGACAACAGCCTTTCTGGAGAATGACATAGCAGGACTTTATAATGATAAAATGTTGACACAACATCCTAACAGCCAGGGCACTCTTTATGTCTATAAGGCAACAAAGCAACTTACCCAGTTTCCCACAACAAAAAACCTTTCAAATAGTTGTTATTCACATAGACACATTTTTGAATAAAGGTCGGAAACTCAGAAATTGCTGTGCCAGATTTGAGGCTGATTCTAGGCTGAGTTTTATACACCATTATTTTATAGAAGTCAAAGGCTCTGCCCACACACTGGCCACCAGAGGTCTTGTAGGGCTTGTGTGAACTGACTCAGAGATGGGGGTCTGTCAGCTCTTTTTCTTTTAACCAGGCATGAAGGTACACGTCAGAGAGTATGCTTTTATTCTTCTAAAACTTACAATTCTTATAATCACCCCATGGGAATGAAAGCTTCCATTCTTCCAAAAGAGTCATAGAGGCATGCTGCTGAGTGCCATGGAACCAGAGACCCCCAGGTTTGCCTCTATACTGTCTATTCATCTCCCCACCTCACTGGGCTCATGGACACCGTATAGGTCCCCTCTTCCTCACTTCAATGGTGACTGTCTTTTGTAGATTTCTTCCCAGCACAGGTTTTTATGCTGAGACACAAAGGGAAAGTGGCTGACCCTGAACCAAAACATTTATAGAGATCTTCATTTATAATGTTGTGATCCAGCTGTCTCATTTTCCTTTCTCAAAAATCACTTTCTGAGGATGGTTCAGAAAAAAGAATCATCATGCCCATGTGACTTTAGGTGCCACCAAAATGACAGTACACTGATGCTGCCCTGAGACAGGTCAAGGCTATGCATTTAAGATGAAGTCTCTCTCTGCTTTTCTTTAAACCTAATCTGTTTGGAGAAACGGCCCAAGAAGCATCATCTTGAAACACACCCGTTTGATTTCATTTTCACAGCGCCATTTTTGGCCTCATTCACATGGTCACAAGTCTTGAACACATACAACTGGCCTCATCCTGAGCATAATACACAGACTATCAAAATGTTCACCAGAGAGAAAGAGGATTTATCAATTTTTAAAAATTCAATAAGTGAGAATTAATGCCATCAAATTAAAATGATTTCTAACAGTGCATATATTCTTTTTTTTTTTTAAAGGATTTTTTTTTAGATTTTATTTGTTTATTTGACAGACAAAGATTACAAGTAGACAGAGAGGCAGGCAGAGAGAGAGAGGGAAGCAGGCTTCCCGCTGAGCAGAGAGCCCGATGTGGGACTCGATCCCAGGACCCTGAGATCATGACCTGAGCCGAAGGCAGCGGCTTAACCCACTGAGCCACCCAGGCGCCCATAACAGTGCATATATTCTGTTGTTTCAAAGTAGAACAGTGAAATCAGATTTGCCTGTCATTTAAAATTACAACATATTCTGGAAATGATATTAAATCTGAAGTATTGTGAGAATATTTATATTATTTAATTGAGAAATGTCAAATAATGACATGAGCTTTCATTTGTTCATTTCCACCATTCTTCCAAGATGACTTAGAAGATCAGATCTTTTCCCCAAATCTTCTTAAATCCCATTTCCTGTAAACTATTCTGTAGACCATTGAGGCTCAGCAGGGGGCCTTTGGTCTGAAAGAAGGAGATCTTCAGAATGTGAAAAGTGTTCTTGGAACATTTACATATAAAGAAATGCTTTTGTTTTAACAAGTCTTCTGGTAGCTGCTAAATTGCTGATACTCTAGTGACATTGTCTGTGTCTCCACCTGTACCCCAGAAAATGACAGATTTGGGTAATAAATACAATTCCAGCTGAATCTGTCACCTGTACATGTCAGACTGTAGGACTAGCAGAGACCTGGAAAGTTCCTCTGTCCTTTCTAGGCATTCAGAAGGAACTCGTCTACTGGCACTTTACTTGGGCTGGCCTTTTATAATTTTCTAAGGATGCTTATGGAAATGTTCTTACAGACTAGCTCAGGACCTCTTAGCAAAGTAGGGAAGGTAAATGTTACTGCACAAATAGGAAGACTGAAAAACCAAGATTAAATTGTGAGTTAGCCCAGAGTAGGTAGCAGATAGGAACTAATGATGCAAGTCTTCATAATTTTCCTCTTCCCATCACAGTTGAGAAAACTAAGAACACAGTTGAGGCATGGAGTCTAGTCCATCCTCTGTCACTATCTAGCTGTGAGTCTGAGTAAATCATCTCTTTGTGGCTTAGTTTCCTCAAGTGAGAGTAATAATTCCTGCTCTACCAAGGACCTGTAAGAAACACACAAAATGCATTGTCCCTTCTTTACCCATGCTAGGAAAAGAGGATGTAAAATTCTTACTACTCAAATAATGGGAAAATTGAGACCAGATGGTATAAGGAGTTAGGATGAGCAGAAGCCCCAAATCCCCAAATCCTGGCTTATCTTCTAATGAGATATTTCTTTTGTCAAATCAATTGGATTTTTTTGTCTCTCCATTTCCTCAGCTAGACTTAGGAGTTCTTACCAAAACAAAGAATATTTCTTTCTATTCAGCCCATAATGTTTCTTTCCTAGTTTTCTTTCCTATACATCATGCTGCCTCTGAAACTCTATTTTCCCTAAAGATGAATGGCTAAGACATTTAAATGCTATAAAAAGGCAAGGGATTGCCAAATCAGTGTGACACATTTGAGTCCCAATGTGATTCTCTCTCTCTTTTTTTAAGGTTTGTTAGGAGCCTGTAGCAGCCTAATGGAATTAAAATCACCAAGCAAAGCATAATGAGGAGTAGGAATCAAATTATTCTAGGAACTACTAAGACACTGTATGTGGCCTACTCAGAGGAACTCACTAGGATCATTAGCCTGCATGACATCCAGCAGGGACAGCCATTGCTGAAGTGTCCCCCCTTCTCAGGGATCATTAAGGCTGCTCAGCTCCCACCACAGCGACCAATGTCAGCCCCTCAAAGAGTCAGCCCTTAATTAGATCTGGAGAACAGAAGGGAAAGGCAAGTTTTCAAGATAAAATGCAGGGCAGAGTTTGGGAAAAGGGAGAGCCAGGGGCAAAGGGAATCTTTTCACATTAGCATTTCACTACATCTGACACAAGGAGATTTAAAAATTTACAGCAAATGGATTGAATGCATAAAGAGCTAGGAAGAGCATCTTTTCTGGACTTGAAGAGTCTGTCCCAAGGGACCTTCCTCCCTCAGGCTGAATTCCTCACCACCACGTGGACTTAGTGGGCTGGAAGCCAGGCAGAAACTGGCTGTGACTTTTCCAGTGATGAAGGAGAGGGTGTCTGAGACACACTGCACCCACACTTGGAGCCTGGGGAGCCATGTGGTGTCCCGCTTGCTACCTGCCTGTCAGTCTGCTTTGCTTCTAGTGATTCTCAAGGGACCACATTAGGAAAGAGAATATGGTAAAGATCATTCTTTGTCTCCTGGCTGAGAGAAAATTATTCCTTCTCCACTCCCATTAACACACATACACACATCATAAACTTTATTTTGGTCCAAACCTTTACACTTCACAAAGTGCTTCCATGTCTATTTTCTTGATCCCTGAATAACACAGAGAGGGAATGGGGCAAGCTATACATTTTATAGATGAGAAAAGTGAAACTCAGAATAATGTAGGCCATTTGCCCAACACCTGAAAGCTAAAGGGGGAATTCAAGCCTCCCTCAAACTGTAAGACCCGCGGATCCCCTTACCCAAGAATTCAACACTGCCACAGGATGCAATCAGCAAGAGGCTCTTTATTGTAGCGCAGGCGCCTGCGGGTGGTCAGCAGCTCCTGCTAGCTGAGCACACCAGGCCGGGGTGGTGCAGGATTTTTATAGACAGGTACAAACAAGTTTTGGATGGGGCAGGGCTGATTGGCTGACAATTTGAACATTTGAAAAAGGCATACTTGGTGTTTGCGGATTGGCTTTGGAGGACCCGCGCGCGCGCGAAGAAAAAGGCGGGAAGGGGGAATGAGGGGGAGTTGGACCTTATTACTCAGCAGAGATGCATCCTGCCTACGTGACTATGTGGCCCCCTGCCTATGCCTCGGCTATTAGCAGAAGATATCTTGTTCAAACAGGAGACCAGTGTCACACCCTAAAAGCCAAGCGGTTACAAAAAGGCAAAAGAGCGGTTAAATAATTAACAACTGGGGGAAGGGTGTCTGTACGCGGGGTCTTTCAAAACCTACATCTCTTGACAGCAAACCTTGTACTTTCTACCACTTAAAGGGAATCCAACTTTTTTTCTTCAAAATTAATCTGAAGTTTTTTTATTCAGCACTAAAGTACGCAGAACAAGGTACACAGGTAGATCAAGAAGAAACATGAAGAAATGGCCCTTATTTCAAGGAAATGAATTTTTAGAAACAAATCACATTATAAAGATTCAAGAAAAAGCAAACTTACATGTGTGGCGTGATTCTTCAAAGTGGTAGAAATAAATACTGCTAGTGGACTGGAGGTGCGCAGAGTTAAATTTCTGGAGAAGGGAGGTTTGGTGCTGACTTTTTGGGTCCTATTCTCAGAGCATCCACTCGGAGCATCTGTTGAAATCACAGCAGATGGAGCACATCAGAAATGTATTTTCCTTTTTATTTATTTTAGTTCCTTGGAGAATCCTGGCATCTTAGGTACTGTGGAGGTAAAATAAAAGTTCATTTTTATATCATCGTTTGTAATATAATGACATAAACATTGTCTATTTCTGGAGAAGTAATTTTGTTCCTTTCCCTTCTTCAAGTGAAAACTAGAAATCAGGTTTAAATGTGATATTTTGTGAATAATGCACTCAGCTGTTTTTTTTTTGTTGTTTGTTTTTGCAGTGCCAGAGGACACCTGATCCCCTGCTGCCTTTGTCTGAAAACCAAGAAGTTTGTTGTGCTGATTTAACTTCCTACAATCTTTGCTGATGCTATCATAAAAAAAAAAAAAAATGCTGATTCTGTCCTTTTTAACCCCTTTGTAACAGACTTTTAACATACTTGTGCATTCTTTGACCCTCCATAAAGATGTCTGAACCTGACTCTTCATCTGTATTTTCGGGTAACGTGGAAAATGGAACTTTCCTTGAGCTATTTCCCACATCCCTGTCCACATCAGTGGACCCTTCCTCAGGTCACCTCTCAAATGTCTACATCTATGTGTCCATATTCCTCAGCCTTCTAGCATTTCTGCTTCTGCTTTTAATCATTGCCCTCCAGAGGCTTAAAAATATCATCTCCTCCAGTTCCTCCTACCCAGAGTATCCAAGCGATGCTGGAAGTTCTTTCACCAATTTGGAAGTCTGTAGTATTTCCTCTCAAAGGTCCACTTTCTCAAACCTTTCCTCATGAAGATGGAAGAATGCCTGAATGGTACAGCAGCCTAGGTTTTCCCTTGCAGGAAGTGTCACATGAATGAGTTGCTTCATGAAAGAAATAACCCCTTTCTTTTCCAACCAATTAGACCTGTTTCTCCTCCTTCACCCCTCATTTCTTGTTCCATTCATGATGCTTTTCATTTGTGAATGTAGGAGTTGACGCTGACTCAGAGAAAATGTGTGCAAACCTCGAGGGGCAGAATTTCACACAAACCACCTAACAAATCGGAGCAGACTTCTTCAAGGTGGATCAGTTCATTTCACTCTGCTGGACACCTGAGGCAGAACTCATCTGAGGTGGCCTCACAGTGGGTACTGGATATGGACTCTTGCACTTCATTTCTCTTACAAAACCGTGAAACCAACTGAGCTAGAAGAAACTGGCAAAATTAAGTCTGAACTATTTAGAAGATATTCTCCATATTTAAAAGATAAAGTGGAAACACCAAATTAAAAAAAAAAAGTCAATTTAGATTTAATGTAGAACATTCCTAAAACCGGAGGCAAAATATGCTAAATGTTTTGTTTTCACTTTAACAAATGGGAATCACATTTATTGATGAATTAAGTCATCATGGAAAAGTACTGGAAGAATTTAACTTAATAGCAAGACAAATATGTGTTATGATGCAGTCTGTAATGTATTTTTGCCTCTTGGTTTTTTTTTTTTTCTATTTATGTTATAGTCATAATACCCCTACTGTTGTAGAATTCTTTGTGATAATTGCTGCTACTAAGAAACATCCTAAGAGACAGCAAGAGGTTTTTATTTTATATCTATACTTTCTGTTAGTGGAAATTAGCATATGGAAAATTTTCACTTAGTTCTGTTTTCGGCAGTAATAACTCCTAGCAGTCATGTAAGCATGTTCCTTTATTCAGTTTCATAGTCTTATAATTTTAGCACAGAATTTTGTTAAGTCTCCCAGATGTCAGATGTTTGCTCACCCACATTAGGTTGCAAAACTTAAAGAGACTAAATTGCTAATATACATGTTATTATAGACTCCATGAATGTTACAGTTCTCTAAGAATTAGTTGTTCCATGTTAACATAATACTTTGCATTAGCATTCCAGGATGTGGGTTTTCATTAAAAACTGTGGACCTTCAAGTTATGTCACTGCTGGGAGATTAGTGGTCCTGGAAGTCATGATACTGTGGTCACCCAAGCACTGAACTTGGGGTCTTTATCCATGAAATGAGGCATACATGTGAGCATAGACTTGGAAAATGGAAAAAATCAAGCTTCCCCTAAAAACAAAACAGAGCAAACTACAACTTCTTCAGAGTAAGAATTGTCCTTTAATTTTAAAAACAAATGGCACACAGCATAAACACAACTTCTTCAGCCTTCAGAGCCCACTGCATCAACATGCCCTGTCTTCCCATGGCAAATGGATCATTTCTTGTTCAAATATTTTCTAATCTTAAATAGTGGAGCTTCAGTAGATGCTTTGGTTGACTGCGCAGGTGATACCCTCTAGTAACCCAATTGGGATAAATATTCACCATTTTTACAAGGTCTCTCTTCGTCATTCTAAAATTCTAAGAGAGATGAGGACTGGTAATGAGGATCTGAAGGTTTGTTTTCTTTTCTTTTTTAATCCATAAGTTTCACTTAAGTCAGACCACATTGACCTATTTATATCAAAAACGTCCCCAAACACTATAAGACCTACACAGAGTTGCTGTCCTAAAATGTGCAATTAGTGAAAAATTTGCCTCTGCTGCCATTTAAAGCATGGCAGTGTGTTGTGGTATTATTACGTAGTGTAAATTTTGGACTAGAAGAACTCCACTATTTTAGATCATTATCAGCAGTCTCTCAATATGTGTGTGTATGTGTGTGTACTAATGTATATATATTTTCTCACATACTCCTAATTAAAAGTTGTGTGGAAGCTACAGGATTGTAGAGGCATCAGTATTATCAATTTTGCTTTTTTATTAATTTTGTGCTACTATGGTTATTGAGGAAGAAAGTGATTTAAAAATAATAAAGGAACAAGTTTGCCATACAATAGAACAATCTGAGTATGATCTGTTCTTTTTTTTTTTTTAAAGATTTTATTTATTTATTTGACAGAGAGAAATCACAAGTAGGTGGAGAGGCAGGCAGAGAGAGAGAGGGAAGCAGGCTCCCTGCTGAGCAGAGAGCGCGACGCGGGACTCAATCCCAGGACCCTGAGATCACGACCCGAGCCGAAGGCAGCGGCTTAACCCACTGAGCCACCCAGGCGCCCTGAGTATGATCTGTTCTAAGGGGTAACTTCATACTCTTTCCTTCTGAAAGTAAAACTGCTTTAAAAAAAAAAAATCTGCAGGCCTATCCCTGCCCACACCCACTGCCAATGGTTCTTGCTCTCCAGGTTAAGTAAAATAATTAGAAGCAACATTTACGAATGAAAATGAGGACTTGTCAGTTTTGCTAAGGTAACAGATTGCACAATTTGAGATGAATTTGTGTTGTCTAAGAAGTTCAGAAAGGTTAGAAGACTGGTTTATAAATAAAGAAGTAAAGCCCACTGAAAGCCTGGTTCTTCTCTTACTGTCTTCAGTAAGTTAGTACATAGTATTCTTTCCTAGGGAGGATTTTTCATCACTTTTTCTACACATCCTCTCTGAAGCAGGGTCAATAATGAAATGTCCCCAATGTCAGCCTTCCTCCACCCCTACAAAAGTCCCCGAGCCTAGGCAATGAATTCCACACTTCCCTAATCAGATTCACTTGGATGCTTGGAAAATATTCCAGACCTCAGGAATGGAACCAGAAAATTGGCATTTGTAACAAGAACCCTGGGAGATGCTTATGATCAGTGGGACACAGGGTGGCAAAGGAAGGGTCACATATATTGTTCTAGTGTATCTGTGGAGATGAGGTCTGATCTCTCGTCCACCAACTGCTGTTTCTCCAAGCTAAGTTCCCCTTCCATGTGCAGCTCACAGCAATCCCCCCACCACAAACTTACTCACTTTTCTGCAAGAGTCTGAACTTCAGGCCCCCTCCTCAGTGGAAAACTTGCCATCATGCTGGGCTCGGTATAATAGAGACTTGAGGAAGGTCACATCTTTTCTTCCTCACAACACCACTTTCATAAGACCATGTGCATACACCAGATGACATTAGTAGAGGACTGGGGTGTTAACTGAGGGATTTATAACATGAAAGAAAATATTTTACACTGTATTAGTAGACAAGACTATTCTCACAATCCAAAGGAAACAGTAGCATGACTAAAAAAATGGATCACTCTTGAGGTGCCTAGGTGGCTCAGTTGGTTAAGCCTCAGACTCTTGGCTTTAGCTCAGGTCATGAGATTGAGTTCAGTGTTGGGCTCCATGCTCAGCATTGAGTCTGCTTGAGATTCTTTCCTCTCCTGCCTCTCCCCCAGCTTCTGCTCTCCCCCTGCTCACTCACGCACACACACACACACACACACTCTCTCTCTCTCCCTCTCTCTCTCTCTCTCAAATAAATAAATAAATAAAATCTTTAAAAAAAAGAAAGAAAGAAACATTTTCAGGGAGAAATGCCAGTTTCTAGAATTGGCTCTGCTTGAAGTCTGCCTTTTCCCGTTGGAAAGGCTGCCATTTCGAGTCAATGCCAGGTCTCACCCTGTTTTTGAAAGTCCCCTAGGTTCCATCCCAGTTGCTACAACATACAGGCTCAAGCCTTTAGTACCACATTTCCCAGAACCTGAGTTACTCAGGATAGAATGCTCAAAGCGTGTGTGTGGAGGGAGTGAGTGTGGGTGGGTATTGGAGGGAAGGCTGTGGGGGAAGCTCAGCGTCTCCTAGGACCAGTTCTCTTCAGAATCTCTCCATCTGTGAAAGAACAATTGTGCTTCTCTCTCTTCTGGTTATCCAGTAGGAAGCTCTTAAATCCCACATGTGTCTGTGTGCGTATATACAGACTTAGACACACAGAAACTCACACACATACACTTTCTTCCACAAACATACAGCCCTCCCATGAATAAACAACAGTGCTCAATGTTTAGAGACCATACCTCAATTTTCAAAGTCCATTTACCTCAATTTAACCCTGCCTTCAATGGTAAGCAGACTACAGTAGTTTCTGCATGCTCATCCTTCTACTTCAAAACTGTGCCTACACATCCATCTTTTTAAAGACATAATTACAATAATACTCCTTTTTATTGCAACAGAGCTCACTGACCCCCCCCTAGTCACATCTGACTATATGAAGACCTCATCAAAGCATTGCAAGCACTAACTGCTTTCCTTGATCTCAGATAAGATCCATTCTTAAGTAGTGTCTTTGTCACCTGGAACACTGTAAGGATGCCTGAGTCCCTTGTCACTAGACATAGCAAGCAGATATGGTTCCTACCCTCATGAAGCTTACAATCTAGTGAAAAAGACACAAAACAAATGAGCAAAACAAGATGCATAATTACAATTACAATTAGCACTAAGAAGAGAATAAAATGGTGAAATGATAGACAACAAGGAAAAGTCACTTAAGATAGGGTGGGTGGGGAAGGCCTTTTTGATGAGATCATATTTAAATATTGAAATGAGTTGGGAAGAATATTCTCTCAAAAGAAGTAGCATGTACAATGGCCCTATAGCAGGAAAAGTCTCAGCTTATAAGAGTAGAGAAGTCAGAGTGTTGTGGTGCAGAGAATGGAGTTAGAGGTACGCAGGGACAGATTATGCAGGGCTTGGCAGGTTTTAGTAGGAGTTTGGGTATTATTCTGAGTGCAGTGGGAATTCACAGAAGGACTTTAAGCAGAGCCATTAAGTAATTGAATTTATGTTTAAGAAATATTACTCTAGCTCTTTTGTGGAAAATAAGCTAGAGATGGACAAAAAGCACTATTCAGATCCAACCTGGGTGGGGTATGGGAGTGGGTGGAGAGTTGTTCTCCCTGCTACAAATATCATATCTGTTCATCTTCTAGCCATGGAAACGGTCTTAGCTTAGAATTAGTGTTAGCATGCAACTCTCTTCCTCTCCTCCTCCACCGCACACTCACTTCCCTTCCTCCCTCCGTCTCTCTTTTACACACACACACACACACACACACACACCCCTCCTATTCCCCTCCTCTCCTCTCCTTACTTGTCCCCATTTGGCCCTTGCTATACTCTTTCAATCATTTTCAGTCCATGGTAACTCTATTCCAGTATTTTCAACATGATGTCTGACTAATGTTCCAATACAACTCTAATATTGGAGTAAAGTTAAAGCATTAAAGCATTTAAAATTTTGCTCCTTTAAAAATTCCATTCCAAAAAAAGCTATCATTCTTTATGCACTATATGGCTTATTCCTTATGATTCTAGACTCTTGTGAATGGTTGACATTTTTTAATACTTTCTCCGCAGTTATCTGCCTGCCCCATTTAACTAAGTCTACGTGCCATAGAACACAGGGTGTGGATTCAGACAGAACTTTGTTCAAATCCCTACCCCCTAAATATTACCTCTGTGGCCAAAGACAGCCTGTTCGAGCCTCCAGATCTTAGTAACACTACATTGCTTACTATGTGGTAACTAATATTGTATATGCAAACATGAAGCAAACATCATTTACAACTTTTGGCCCCTGAAGTTTCAAAATTTCCCATTTTTTTTCTGCTTACCATCTACTCTCCTTGCCTTTGTGAATTTAATCCCTTTTCCATTCTTTATTCAACCTCTACTATTCTGCTTTCACCTACCCCCTATCTAAGTCTCCCCCATGACCTCAGTGAAGACCCATGAAAGGAAGAACTCACACAGCTGTCTCCCTCAAAGGCAGTATTTACTTATCTCAGCCTATCCCCTTCGCAAAGACTGTGCATGTTAGGGACCCAGTAATGTGTCTTAACGAAAGCAATAATGGTGGAAATACCGATGAAGAACCAAGACTGCTGGTGAGCACCATCTGATTTATAAAGCATCCTGAATATGCTGGAGGGATCTGGAGTTCCAAATCAAATGAATGATTTAGGAAAGTCAGACTGGGACGTGTCAAGCAACACCGAGGCCTCTGTATATTTGCTCAAATCATCCAGTGTTGGCCCAGTTAGCCAGCACCTCTAGACTCCCAGTATGAGCTGCTCAGCTGCATGGCATATTGTTGGTTTCCTGTCCAACTGTCTTCATTTCCTTATATTTGGAGTAGTCTTTGTACTACTTATCCCTTGCATTCAATAATATAAACTTATTGAAGCATTTTTGTATACCACTACTTCTGGATTACTACATTTCACAAAAGTAGCTTCTAGTTTCTTTTTATAATAAAATCTACTCAACCCCAGAGCTATGGTAACCCTGATAATTCAGAAGATAATTCAAGATCTCCCAGTGACCCAGACATATCATTATAAACATCATTTTTGTGGTCCACATGCATAAATGCCAGTCCAGAGGGAATACTGGCTAATAAAATGCCAAATTCATTTACGATAATATCAGTTGCAGTAACATTGAGTGTATCTACATGTTTACCACTAGTAATAAAAGTAAACTGGTTTAGCTCAAGATCATTATTCAAGCAGGAATAATAATAAATAGTATTAAATGTCATTACTTACAGAGTCATTGTGTGCAAGACAACCTTTTAATTGCTTTTTGTAACCTCCATGAGGTAGGTAACATTATTATTCCCATTTTACAGATAAAGAAACTGAGGAAGGTCACAAAGTTAATGAGTGGCAGAATCAGGGCTTCAACTAAAAAGAAATCAGGCTTTAAGTTCTACAACCTCATGATTATGCTTTACTCCTCTCTTCCTTTCATTCAAAAATAGTCATTCTTATAGAAATATTTAGGAAAATGTTTACTCACAAAGGCAGGCTGAGGAATAAAAAAATAACCAAGGGTTTAAACTTTATAGTATACCCCAGACAAGTATAAACATGTATTTACTGAAAATGGAGAAAAGAGCACAAGGTATTGCTCTCTTATCTAACTATGGACCAGGTTCTACAGAGCCCCCTTTGTCACTGGCATGTCTGAGGCTGAACCTGTATATACTGAGCAAGGGTCTGCTTCTAGAGTGTGGACACAGATATTTTAGTCCCATGGACAGCCTGGGAGCATAGGAACACACTTGCAAGATTCACAGGGAACCCCTTCTTGCAGCAGATTCATTTCTGATGAAAAGACAAGGTGTTCATTCATTAAGCAAGTATTTATTGAGCACCTATTATATATATGCCAGGTATTGTTTTTTGCTCTTGGGATCCAAGAGTAAACAAAGCATAAAAATCTTTCAAGAAGTTTACATATTAGAGGAGGACAGATAATACCAAATAAATAAGTAAAATTGATAGTAGGTTTGATAATTTAAGTGAATAGGAGAAAAAATAAAGTAGAAAAAGGGGATAGAAAGAATTAAATGTGACTGAAAATTTAGATGGGGTAGAAAGGGAGATTTTTTCTAAGAAGATGCTATTTGAGTTGCAAGGAACATCTTTTTTGTGCCCTTCTTTCCCCAAATTAAATTATAACCCAAAGGATGATCATCTCAAGATTGCAGAGTAAAAATGGTTATTGAACCTCTATTATTTCAATCACTCAGAGTCAGCCAACATAAATCTATAAACCAAAAAAGTTTTCACAGATTTTTGTTGGGGGTGGGGGGCAGAACAGAAAAAAAAAATTCCTTACACATTGAATTGAATTCTTGCTCTGTCTTCCATCTTCTGATGTGGTCTACATACTCTGCTTACTCACATAAAAGATATATGTGTGAAAACAACTGGTAGGCAAGCTAAAAATAATATTAACCATTTGCTTTTGTTATCTGATTCTAAATGTTTTGGTGATTATTTTCACTTAATAGAAATAAATGCACACTTTGGTGTCATGACTCAGCTGTCATGCCCAGCCTCAGCTGAATGGCTAGAAGTGGGGAAAAACTGCTCTTAGAACTTACTAGCTGTAAAACTAGCTCTAAGGGAAGTCAGAAGGAAGTCTGTTCCTAAGTGGAAGATACTTGAGCCGGCTGTTTGCTATAGGTATGGGTGATGAAGAAAGCATTCCAGCAGCAGCACCAAGTCCAAAGTCATGGAGGTCTGAGAGGGCTTAGCAAGTTTGAGGAAACTGTATAGTGTTCCATGTCATTAGCACATAACACACAGGCAGTAAGAGGACCAAAGGACCACCTTTTGCAATGTCTCAGCCTTCCATTCCTGGTGTGACACCTGGTATCTGAACAGCACATCAGAGCCTGTAGCTAGACACCCTCTGGAGCACTTTTACAGGGTGAGAGGACAAAGAGTTTGTGTGAGGAGGCCACTCCTCCTTTCCATCTTACCCCATATACCTCCATCTCTGAGGATCTGACTATAAGCCTCCTGCTGATGACCCTAAGACAACAAGATTACTAGTTATAGCTCTTCCAGGGACTGGTGGGAGATGGTTCCAGACAGCCAGGGCTTAAACCTAATGCCACATTAGGTTCATGCGTTATCGTATAGCTGGGGATTGCTGCTGAGCGCTCATAAGCAGGGGAATGACATGATCATATGCTTCACACATTTCTTTTAAAGTTGGAATAATAATACATTTGAAAGTGCTTTGCAAACCTTAAAGTTTTATTTTTTCCCCCCAGTTCTTGGCACATAGGATGGCTTAGTAACATTTGTAGAATGAAGGAGGGAGTGAAAGACAGACCAACCACGCAGAAACAAATTCCCTCTACTCCCAGAAGAAGAACAGCTTTAGAGCCCTTAAACCTGTGAGGAAAACTGATCCACAGTGATTTTACAGGCACCATCTAAAAACTAGATGGAAACTACCTGAATTGGAGGGCTTCTAAGGATTTTCCAAAGTTCTGTTTCATCATGGAAACTATATAACAAATATTCTCTTGCTTAGAAAAGTAAGCAGAAAGAAGTCAGACTGAAAGATATGTAACCACAGCTTGGATCACTGAGTTTTTGAATTGAGAAGTAGTTTGATAAAGCAAGGCAGACCATATGCCATGAAAATGTTCATGAGGACACGAGGAACGCAGGAATAAGTCAGAGAACCCAATAAATTGTGGAACAGGAAAAAAGATCCTACTTGGTTCGATAAACCCGGCATTTGGGGAACTTTAAACTTTTCTTTCTGTCTGTATTACTGTGAGTCTCAATCAGTGGTTCCATATAAGCATCAAAGTATTTCAAGCTTATTTGTACTCTCTGCTTCAGGGACCATGCAGGCAATTTATCCTACACTGTTTACAAGGCTGAGTGAAATCCACAGTTCTGCCTGAATTCCTTTTCCCCTTTTGAGATTTTGCTGCCTCCTGGTTTGGGTTCCCTCCAACTTTTGAGAATAATGTGTTCCACCACATCCTCTCCCCTCCTTCCTTCTGATGCTATCTTTCATTAACTGCAAAGTTCCCTCTTCTCCACAGATTCCACAGGCTTCTTCAACCTTTCCCAGGGACAAACATCCCTCTCACTTAGGGATTTGTCTACCTTGTGCTCAGAATCAGCAACATCTCCTAGCTTGTTTTCCTGCTCCCTGGGCTACATACAACTGTCCTGATTTATAATCCCAGCAGAACCTAAGTCCAAGGGGACATTTATGCCCAATCTACAAAAGCCTTCTCCCTAGGATTTGACTTACAATTACACTGACATGAGAAAACACTGATGGAAGAAACTGATTTATGAAGTCAAATGCATGTTCCAATCATTTGTGACAGAGCTCACTATCTCAAGATAAAACAACATTTAGAATGATCAGATTTGCTTTGACGGTGGAATGGCTTTTTCTTACTCTTAGTATTACTTCTATTATAAAATATAACTAAAATATGATCTTAATAACACTCTTTCTTCTTGCATTAATGCCACATTCAGGATCTCAGATTTGACACAATAGCTTAGCCAAAGAATGTCATCATATATGAAGAGTAGCATTTTCAAAAGTGCTTGTTTCCTTATAATATACTGTTATTCTCTAGATGGGGCTCCCTCATCCTAATTTAACTTGGGAGGGAGAGAGCAAGTAGGAAAAATGACAAGACTTTGGAAGCATAATTCAGGCGGTAGGGGGAGACCAAAATTTCCATGAACAGGCAGAGCAGTTGTGGGGGGAAATTATCCAGTCCATAAAAGCTAGTACTTAGGAAGGCACTCGAGTGAGTTAATGCAAATTGTCCAAGGCAGCAGTGGGGATCTCAGCTCTCAGGCTCTCCCTTCCTCTTGCCATCAAGACTTTATGATAATGGACTCTGAAAAACAGTCTGAGGGGTTTGAAGTGGCGGGGGGGTGGGAGGTTGGGGTACCAGGTGGTGGGTATTATAGAGGGCACAGCTTGCATGGAGCACTGGGTGTGGTGAAAAAATAATGAATACTGTTTTTCTGAAAATAAATAAATTGGGAAAAAAAATTAAAAAAAAAAAAAAGACTTTATGATAAAGAGTTACCTCCACTTTCTTGGCTTTATTCACTCTTCAATCTACCACAGTCTGGTTTTTGCATACACATATACCTTTGAGTGAAACTGTGCTCTTTGACAGTCACCAACATTTTTGTTGTTAAATCCAGCAAACATGTCTCAGTTGCTCCACTGTCTGAACTCCCTGCAGCATGTGACACAGTTAAACATCCCCACCTCAACACTCTCTCTTCCTCTTGCTTTATAACCCCATTTTCCCCAGGTATTCCTCTGACCCCCATTTTCCAATACCTTTCTAGGCATCTTTTTTCTTGACTCTTCTTTTTTTTTTTTTTTAAAAGATTTTATTTATTTATTTGACAGAGAGAGAGATCACAAGTAGGCAGAGAGACAGACAGAGAGAAAGGGGGAGAATCAGGCTCCCCACTGAGCAGAGAGCCCGAATGCGGGACTCGATCCCAGGACCCCAGGATCATGACCTGAGCCGAAGGCAGAGGCCTAAACCACCGAGCCACCCAGGCACCCTTGACTCTTCTTTTAAATATCAGTGTCCCCCAGATATTTGCTGTTGGTCTTTTTTCTTTTCATTACATAATTATACCCACTCACGTGGAATTCGTTTCCATTTTCTTGCTGATGACTCTCAGTCAACCTATAATCCAACTACCTCTGACCTGAACCCAGAAATCTAAAACTAAATTCCTCATCTTCCTGCCAATGCCCCCCCAAACTGTCCCATTTCTTGTCTCTACCATGGTGACTCTTCTTACTGCCTCACTGTCACTCAGTCACAAAATCCTGACCATCAGAACTATAAGATCTAGAATTTAGCCACTTTCCCTTAATCCCACTCTTTCTTTCAGGCTGCTTTTCTCCACTGGGTCTTCCAACTTCCACTCTCACTCCCTTGCAATCCATTTTACAATCTGCTGCCAAGTATTCCTAAGAAAATGCAAATCTAATCCATCATTTACCCTTTTTTTTTCCCATTGAGATACATTTTTTAAATTTATTTCTTTTCAGTGTAACAGAATTAATTGTTTATGCACCACACCCAATGCTCCATGCAATATGTGCCCTCCTTAATACCCACCACCTGGCTCCCCCAACATCCTACCCCCCACCCCTTCAAAACCCTCAGATTGTTTTTCAGAGGCCATAGTCTCTCATGGTTCATCTCCCCTTCCAATTTCCCTCAACTCCCTTCTCTCCATCTCCCCATGTCCTCCATGCTATTTGTTATGCTCCACAAATAAGTGAAACCATATGATAATTGACTCTCTCTGTTGACTTATTTCACTCAGCATAATCTCTTCCAGTCCCATGCATGTTGATACAAAAGTTGGATATTCATCCTTTCTGATGGAGGCATAATACTCCATAGTGTATATGGACCATATCTTCCTCATCCATCCATCCACTGAAGGGCATCTTGGTTCTTTCCACAGTTTGGCAACATGGCCATTGCTGCTATAAACACTGGGATACAGATGGCCCTTCTTTTCACTACATCTGTATCTTTGGGGTAAATACCCAGTAGTGCAATTGCAGGGTCACAGGGAAGCTCTATTTTTAATTTCTTAAGGAATCTCCACACTGTTCTCCAAAGTGGCTGCACCAACTTGCATTCCCACCAACAGTGTAAGAGGGTTCCCCTTTCTCCACATCCTCTCCAGCACATGTTGTTTCCTAATTTTGGCCATTCTAACTGGTGTAGGTGATATCTCAATGTGGTTTTAATTTGAATCTCCCTGAGGGCTAGTGATGATAAACATTTTTTCATGTGTCTGATAGCCATTTGTATGTCTTCATTGGAAAAGTGTCTGTTCATGTCTTCTGCCCATTTTTTGACATGATTATCTGTTTTGTGTGTGTTGAGTTTGAGAAGTTCTTTATAGATCCTGGTTATCAACCTTTTGTCTGTACTGTCATTTGTGAATATCTTCTCCCATTCTGTGGGTTGCCTCTCTGTTTTCTTGACTGTTGCCTTTGCTGTGCAGAAGCTTTTGATTTTGATGAAGTCCCAAAAGTTCATTTTTGCTTTTGTTTCCTTTGCCTTTGGAGTCATATCTTGAAAGAAGTTACTGTGGTTGATATCGAAGAGGTTACTGCCTATGCTCTCCTCTAGGATTCTGATGGATTCCTGTCTCACGTTGAGGTCTTTTATCCATTTTGAGTTTATCTTTGTGTACGGTGTAAGAGAATGGTCGAGTTTCATTCTTCTACATATAGCTGTCCGTTTTCCCAGCACCATTTATTGAAGAGACTGTCTTTTTTCCACTGTATATTTTTTCCTGCTTTGTCAAAGATTATTTGACCATAAAGTTGAGGGTCCATATCTGGGCTCTCTACTCTGTTCCACTGGTCTATGTGTCTGTTTTTATGCCAGTAACATGTTCTTGATGATCACAGCTTTGTAGTTAAAGCTTGAAATCAGGTAAAATGATGCCCCCAGTTTTGTTTTTCTTTTTCAACATTTCCTTAGCGACTCGGGGTCTCTTCTGATTCCATACAAATTTTAGGATTATTTGCTCCAGCTCTTTGAAAAATACTGGTGGAATTTTGATCGGAATGGCATTAAAAGTATAGATTGCTCTAGGCAGTATAGACATTTTAACAATGTTTATTCTTCTGATCCAAGAGCATGGAATGGTCTTCTATCTTTTTGTGTCTTCTTCAATTTCTTTCATGAGTGTTCTGTAGTTCCTCGAGTACAGATCCTTTACCTCTTTGGTTAGGTTTATTCCCAGGTATCTTATGGTTCTTGGTGCTATAGTAAATGGAATCGATTCTCTAATTTCCCTTTCTGTATCTTCATTGTTAGCATATAAAAAAGCAACTGATTTCTGTACATCGACTTTGTATCCTGCCACATTACTGAATTGCTGTATGAGTTCTAGTAGTTTGGGGGTGGAGTCTTTTGGGTTTTCCATGTAAAGTATCATGTCTTCTGCGAAGAAAGAAAGTTTGACTTCTTCATTGCCAATTTGGATACCTTTTATTTCTCTTTGTTGTCTGATTGCTGTTGCTAGGACTTCTAATACTATGTTGAACAAGAGTGGTGAGAGTGGGCATCCTTGTCATGTTCCTGATCTCAATGGGAAGGCTGTGAGCTTTTTCCCATTAAGGATGATATTTGCTGTGTGTTTTTCATAGATAGATTTTATGAAGTTCAGGAATGTTCCCTCTATCCCTATACTTTAAAGCATTTTAATCAGGAACGGTTGCTGGATTTTGTCAAATGCTTTTTCTGCATCAATTGAGAGGAACATGTGGGTCTTCCCTCTTCTCTTATTGATTTGTTCTATCACATTGATTGATTTGCGAATGTTAAACCATCCTTGTAAACCAGGGATGAATCCCACCTGGTCATGGTGGCTAAACTTTTTAATGTGATGTTGGATCCTATTTGCTAGGATCTTGTTGAGAATCTTAGCATCCATATTCATCAGTGATATTGGTCTGAAATTCTCTTTTGTTAGGGTCTTTGCCTGGTCTGGGGATCAGAGTAATGCTGGCTTCATAAAGAGTCTGGAAGTTTTCCTTCTGCTTCAATTTTTTGAAACAGCTTCAGGAGAATAGGTGTTATTTCTTCTTTGAAAGTCTGGTAGAATTCCCCAGGGAATCCGTCAGGTCCTGGGCTCTTGCTTTTTGGGAGGATTTTGATTGCTGCTTCAATCTCGTTACCAGATATAGGTCTATTCAGGTTGTCAATTTCTTCCTGGTTCAATTTTGGTAGTTTATAGTTTTCCAGGACTGCATCCATTTCATCTAGGCTGCTTAACTTATTGGCATAGAACTGTTGATAGTAACTTCTGATGATTGTTTCTACTTCCTTGGTGTTAGTTGTGATCTCTCCCTTTTTTTCCATAATTTTATTAATGTGAGCTTTCTCTCTTTCTTTTTGGATTAGTGTGGCCATGGTTTATCGATCTTATTGAGTTTTTCAAAAAACCAGCTTCCAGTTTCATTGATACATTCTACTGTATCTCTAGTTTCTATCTCATTGATCTCTGCTCTAATCTTGATTATTTCCCTTCTTGTGTGTGGAGTTTTTTAAATTTGTTGTTGATTCTCTAGTTCTTTAAGGTGCAGAGACAGCTGGTGTATTCTGGATTTTTCAATTTTTTTGAGGGAGGCTTGGATGGCTACATATTTCCCCCTTAGGACTGCCTTTGCTGTATCCCATAGATTTTGGACCAAAGTGTCTTCATTCTCATTGGTCTCCATGAATTGTTTAAGTTCTTCTTTGATCTCCTGGTTGATCCAAGCATTATTAAGCAAGGTGGTCTATAGCTTCCAGATGTTCGAGTTCCTTCCAAACTTTTCCTTGTGATTGAGCTCCAATTTCAAAGCACTGTGATCTGAGAATATGCAAGGAATAATCTCAGTCTTTTGGTATCGGTTGAGCCCTGATTGGTGACCCAGTATGTGATCTATTCTTGAGAAGGTTCCATGTGCACTTGAGAAGAATGAGTATTCTGTTGTTTTAGGATGGAATGTTCTGTATATATCTATGAGGTCCATCTGGTCCAATGTGTCATTCAATGCTCTTGTTTCTTTATTGATTTTCTACTTGGATGATCTATTACTGAGAGAGGCATGTTAAGATCTCCTACTATTAATGTATTCATATCAATATGACTCTTTACCTTGATTAACAGTTTTCTTATGTAATTGGCTGCTCCCATATTGGGGGCATAGATATTTACAATTGTTAGATCATCTTGGTGGATAGTCCCTTTAAGAATGATGTAGTGTCCTTCTGGATCTCTGACTACAGTCTTTAGTTTAAAATCTGATTTATCTGATATGAGAATCATTACCCCGGCCTTCTTTTGAGGCCCATTGGCATGAAAGATGTTTCTCCATCCCTTCACTTTCAGTCTGGGTGTATCCTTAGGTTCGAAATGGGTCTCTTGTAGACAACATATGGATGGGTCCCATTGTTTTATCCAATCTGCAACCCTGTGTCATTTTTTTTTTTCCAATTTATTTATTTTCAGAAAAACAGTATTCATTATTTTTTCACCACACCCAGTGCTCCATGCAAGCTGTGCCCTCTATAATACCCACCACCTGGTACCCCCACCTCCCACCCCCCCCGCCACTTCAAACCCCTCAGACTGTTTTTCAGAGTCCATAGTCTCTCATGGTTCATCTCCCCTTCCAATTTACCCAAAAGCACATACCCTCCCCAATGTCCATAACCTTTCCCCCTTCTCCCAACCCCCCTCCCCCCAGCAACCCACAGTTTGTTTCGTGAGATTAAGAGTCACTTATGGTTTGTCTCCCTCCCTATCCCATCTTGTTTCATGGATTCTTCTCCTACCCACTTAAGCCCCCATGTTGCATCACCACTCCCTCATATCAGGGAGATCATATGATAGTTGTCTTTCTCCACTTGACTTATTTCGCTAAGCATGATACGCTCTAGTTCCATCCATGTTGTCGCAAATGGCAAGATTTCGTTTCTTTTGATGGCTGCATAGTATTCCATTGTGTATATATACCACTCTTCTTGATCCATTCATCTGTTGATGGACATCTAGGTTCTTTCCATAGTTTGGCTATTGTGGACATTGCTGCTATCAACATTCGGGTGCACGTGCCCCTTTGGATCACTACGTTTGTATCTTTAGGGTAAATTCCCAGTAGTGCAATTGCTGGGTCATAGGGCAGTTCTATTTTCAACATTTTGAGGAATCTCCATGCTGTTTTCCAGAGTGGTTGCACCAGCTTGCATTCCCACCAACAGTGTAGGAGGGTTCCCCTTTCTCCGCATCCTCGCCAGCATCTGTCATTTCCTGACTTGTTGATTTTAGCCATTCTGACTGGTGTGAGGTGATATCTCATTGTGGTTTTGATTTGTATTTCCCTGATGCCGAGTGATATGGAGCACTTTTTCATGTGTCTGTTGGCCATCTGGATGTCTTCTTTGCAGAAACATCTGTTCATGTCCTCTGCCCATTTCTTGATTGGATTATTTGTTCTTTGGGTGTTGAGTAAATGGTGTTGGGAAAATTGGACAGCCACGTGCAGAAAAATGAAATTGGACCATTTCCTTACACCACACACAAAAATAGATTCAAAATGGATTAAGGACCTCAATGTGAGAAAGGAATCCATCAAAATCCTTGAGGAGAACACAGGCAGCAACCTCTTCGACCTCAGCCGCAGCAACATCTTCCTAGGAACATCGCCAAAGGCAAGGGAAGCAAGGGCAAAAATGAACTTTTGGGATTTCATCAAAATCAAAAGCTTTTGCACAGCAAAGGAAACAGTTAACAAAACCAAAAGACAACTGACAGAATGGGAGAAGATATTTGCAAACGACATATCAGATAAAGGACTAGTGTCCAAAATCTATAAAGAACTTAACAAACTCAACACCCAAAGAACCCTGTGTCATTTTATGGGCACATTTAGGTCATTCACATTGAGAGTGATTATTGAGAGATAAGTTTTTATTGACATCGTGTTACCTTTGAAGTCTTTCTTTCTGTAGATTGTCTCCATATTTCTGTTCAATTATATTCTTAGGATTTTTCCTCTTTTATAGAACCCCCCTTAATATTTCCTGCAGTGTTGGCTTGGTGGTCACATACTCTTTTAAGCCTTGCCAGTCTTGGAAACTCTTTATCTCTCCATCCATTTTGAATATCAGCCTTGCTGGTTAAAGTATTCTTGGCTTCATGTTCTTCTCATTTAGTGCCCTGAATATATCTTGCCAGCCCTTTCTGGCTTGCCAGGTTTCTGTGAACAGTTCTGACGTTATTCTGATGGGTTTTCCTCTGTACATAAGGAGCCTCTTTGTCCTAGCTGTTTTCAAGAGATTGTGTCTACAATTATGATTTCCCAATTTTACTATCAGGTGCCTTGATTTTTTTTTAGATTCTATAATCTTGGGGGAGACTGTTCTGCCTCTAGTACATGAACACTAGTTCCATTTACGAGATTGGGAAAATTTTCATGGAGAATTTGTTCCACTATATCTTCTAGACTTCTTTCTTTCTCCTCCCTTTCAAGGATTCCAATAATTCTGACATTGGAACGTTTCATGGCATCATTTATTTCCCTAATTTTGTTTTCATGGTTTCTAAGATGTTTGTTCCAGGTTTCCTCCTGATCCCCTCTATCTGTTTGTCCTCCAGATCACTAATTCTATCTTCTGTCTCAGTTACCCTAGCTTTTAGAGAATTTAGATTAGATTGGAACTCATTAAGAACATTGTGAATATCATCACGGGTGGCTTTCAGTTCTGTCCTAATCAATTCCATTTTATCATCCATGGCTTTCTCCAACCTAGCTATTGCCTGGATAATTGTTAGCCTGAATTCCCTTTCTGACATATTGTCTATGTTGATAGCCATTAGCTCTGTTGCAGAAGGCCCAGCCTCTGAATTTTTCTTCTGTTGGGGATTCCTCCTCCTAGTCATTTTGGTGAGAGGTGGCTGAATGGATGTAGCTGGATGTATTGACCGTGGTGCAGTCGAGGTGCACCCTGGAACGCTTCTGAGCAATTCAGAGTCCCCACCCAAACAAAAGAAAAAAGAAAGAAAGAAAAAAGAAAAAAAAAAAGAGAGAGGGAGAGAGAGATAGGAAAAAAAAGAAAGATAAAATAAAAGAGAAGGCCCAGCCAAATGGGCCCCAAGGTAAGATTTATGAGGTATACAAACGATAACAGACAAACAAAAAGACTGACAAAATTAGATGACAAGAGAAAAAAAAAAAAATATATATATATATATACACAAAAGCAAAATAAGAAAAGAACCTCGTCAAAAAGAGCCCCAAGTATAAGATTTATATACTACCAGGACAAATACACAGAAACACTGGCGGAAGAAAAAGATGGGAGAGTGGTTATAAATTCCCAGTGTGGGGGAGGAAGGTTATTTTGATTCTTCCTGGATGTATCTTCATATCTTTGTTAAGAGACTCAACTTTCCTAAGATAAAGGGGGATTAAAAATTGGTTTACCTATAGGGGTAGCATTGATTGGGGAAAGAGGACTACCTTGAGGCTTAACTCTATATGAATATTAAAAAATAAAAATAAAAAAAACTAAATTAAACTAAACTAAAATTTAAAAAATAGAAAAGCAAAAGAAAAACATGGGTATATGTATCCAAAAGTTCAGGTTAAAAGGTTATTATGGAATTTGATGTACTGGACATCTCACTGTGATGGTAAATAGGTTAAAAAATTATCTATTAAAAAAAATGAACCAGAATAGTGGGAACGAATTAAAAATAAAAGTTGTATCTATGAAGTAGTGGTGGTGGTTTTTTTTTTTTTTTTTTTTTTCCTTTTGGCTTTCTGGGTGAGGGGCCTGCTGCATGGGTTTTCAGGCAGTGTTTCCTGAGTTAAGTCCTCCCAAACCCCTCAGGGGGGTGGGCTCTGAGGAGACCAGTTTTTCAGGCTTTTGTTCTCTGCAGGTTTTTTGTTTGTTTGTTTGTTTTCTCTTGCCTTGACAGCTTTTGAAGGTTTTTAGAGGTTTAGAGGAAAGCAAACTGCACCCAGACCTCCCTCTCAGAGAGAAGCCTCAGTCTGTTCCCCTCTGGGTGCTGCAGAGCACCTAAATTCCCCCTTGGCCGCTGGCAGAGCACAGTCACAGTCCCTGGGGATGCAGGAACTCCTGCTTGTACCCAAAACCACAACAGCAGCAGCTGTCTGGGCAGCTCCAGACCACCAGAGGGGTTCCAAGCAGTGATGGCACACTGAGATTTTCCCGGTGGCCCGGGCTGGGAGTGCTCAGATTTTCCGGGTCCGAGAACGCCAGGCTGGCGCCTGCACGCACCTCTCTCAGGGGAGGGTGCGGGCGCAATTCAGACTCTGGTAGCGCGGTGCTGCGTGCATGGGGATTGTAAAAAGGCTGTGGTTCTGCTGGCTGGCAAGGCTCCCAGCCCCTCACGGGAGCCAGACCCCGCGCGCTCTCAGGCATGCTGGCTGCTCAGGGACCAAAACCTGGTTTCTTTGCCTCATTCTCTCTGGCTCAGTGCCAGGGGTGGCTGTCCCGGGTCCGGGTACTTAAGTCCCTGTCCCTAACTGCCCAGATTCCCACAATTTTCCCCCCACGATCCTTTGCTCTTTTTGAGTGCTTTCAACCAGACTCCAAGTTAATGCTGGTCCCCAGTCACAGGCACTCTGGTATTGGGGTATTACTTTCCAATGGGTCACTTCTAGTGGCTCCCTCCCCCCTTTTGTTTATCTTCTGATATCAGTCCGACATTCCCACTCTGCTTTACTTGCCCACTGCTGCCTTCTGCCCCCATAGAGATCCAGACGTGTATAATTCTAATCTCAGGCTGATTTCATGGGTGGTCAGAGTTCTTTGGTAGGTAATCAGCTCACTTTAGAGTACAGGTTGAAACAGCGCCTCCTCCTAGTTCTCCACCATCTTGTCTTCCCCCCATCATTTACCATTCTTAAGTGACTTTCCATTAAACTCAGAATAAAGATACATTTTCTCTACTGGTTATAAGGCCTTCAGGCATGGCCCTTCTGTTACTTATCTCTTACTACCCTGGCCTTCTCTCTGGGTCCTCCCACTCAGTCTTGGCGACATGTTCCAGGGCCCTCAATATGGAAGGAAGGAAGGACCTGCAACTCAGTCAATCTCAATCAATCAATCTCTCTGTCTTCCTCTTCTCTCTCTTCCCCAGATTGTTGCAGATGCTGCTCCTTTTCTCTGGAAACACCAATTCCTCTCCCTATCCCTGATGTGTGACCATATTATTTATCCTTTACCTTTTCACTTAGATGTCAGTTCCTCCAGGGGTCTTCTGTAACCCTCCAGGAGGGGTCAGGCATGTCTTCCAGGTTTTATATTCGCCCTCTTGTTGGAATACACAGCATTCATCATTGCGTTGGTCCACGTGTCTCCCCTCACACATGATACGCAGTGCTCCTTGCAGGAAAAGCTGCAGGTTATCTTCACAGCCCTGGGCCCAGCATATAAGATATCTTCAGTCAAGGGTCCACAAATAAACAAGTGATAATCTAAGAAAAACAGAATTAAATTTTCCTCATGCACATTATTATTTCCATACTGAATTTAGAGTAACAAATCAAATACAATTTACATTTACATGTTTTTTATAAGCTACACAATCCTCACAAAACAAGTAAAAACAAGAAAAAAAAATCTAAGTTTAAAAGACTTGTCCAAATCATTTAACTAAATAAAGCTCAGGGTAGCCTTTTTCAGTGTTTACACTTCTGACCTGTAAGTTACCCAAAGCTTTGGATCTATTCCTTTTAGCTTCTTTTGAGGCTAGAGAACTATTATACACTTCACTCCATGCCCTTGCTATTGACTGTGTGTGCCCCCAATTGTCACTAATTGTCTTTTGGACGTACTTTCTCTTTCTCAAAGGAAGCTCTATGACTCACCAGCTTAAGAACCTGCCTTCTTAAACGAGTAGACTTATTTGCTCAAAGCAGATGAACATAATTAACCACTACACACCACACAACAATTAAATTAGGAAAACACTGAATAGACAGATCTCGACAGAATCAGAAAATACCTGCTTAAAAGCTGCAGGGATTTAGAATCATTATTTTGTCTCAGCATGAGGTCACAATTCAGCCACACTTGTCCACACTGTCATAGTTAATGCTAAAATACAACAAATAATTGCTCATGAAGGAAGTACGCTCTTAGTGCTCAGTGCTCTGATTTTTTTCCCCAACAGGACAATGATATTTTACCAAAAATAATTTATACCTTGGCATCTAAAGTAATGCAAACTGATGAAAATATAAGAATCCACTAAAATTAAGGATAAGAAATCCTTTGGCTCGTACAATAGGCAGATTGAGAACTCTGGTGAATGTAAAAAATGTGGGCTATGCATTGTGTTCTGAATGCACTAATAGAGGCTATACAGGTGGTCTGTTCCCAATACATGTGAAAACACACGCTACATAAAACCCTTAATGAATATTTACTGCAATGACTGCATAGAATTTGTCCTAAATTTGTACTTCTTTGTACTTCTGACAGTAGGAATACAAAAGGCAGCCTCAAAGGTTTTTATTTTTTTTAAGATTTCATTTAGTTTTGTGTGAGAGAGAGCACAAACAAGCACGAGTGGCAGGGGGCAGGGCAGAAGGAGAAGTAGATTCCCCACTGAGCAGGGAGCCTGATGTGGAACTTGGTCCCAGGACCCTGGATCATGAGCTGAGCTAAAAGGCAGATGCTTAACCAACTCAACCACTGAGGTGCCCCAGCCTCAAGGCTTTTTAAACACAGATTTATAGGGTCTGTTTTTTAGGTTCTTGTTTATAGGCTCTATGATTCACTAAATAATTATACAGGTGCAGAACATATCCTCAGGTTGCTCACAGTCTGATGGGAAAAGGAAGAGAAGAAGAGGAAGAGAGAAAAAGAAAAAAACATACACTGAATGTCTGCTATGATTCAGGTACTGTATAAAATGTTATATATAATTTCATTTAATCTTCATCATAACTCCATGTGGTTGGGATTATTAGCTCTGCCTTTCACAGAAAGACAGTGAGATTTGCTTTCCAAGTTTATCTTGATGGAAACTTGCTGCAGGGCAATGTGATAAGAACTGTACAAGCTGGAGGAAGAGGCAGGACTATGGAACTGAGTGGATTATAAGAAATCAGAGCGTGGGGAAGGTGATTCGCAGGGTTAGACACTTAAGAATTTGGAGATCCCCATTTTATGTCTCTGTTCTGAGAACACAGCTAGAAATATGGGTCTGGAGTTCAGGGAAATTCAGAGCCAAAAGCATGAATGAGATCCTTAGGGATTAGGTACTAATCCAGGAGAGAAAAGGCTGAGGACTGAAGTTTGGGTTTAAAAACAAAACAAAACAAGAACAATAAAAACACTGCTTAAGAAAGAAGAAGAATTCACCCAAAAGGCTAAGATGGAATTGTCTGAAATGCAAAAAACAGGAACAGGAGATCACAGTGTCATGGAATAAGAACAGAAAAGGAGAAGTGGATGTCCAAGGATGGCTACATAGATGTTTACGTCTCATATGGGGTGCATGGCAGGGGCTGGGGTGGCGACTGACTTATGGGCTGAGGAGGAGTCTACTGAGATGGAAGGGCAGAAGACAGACTAGAAAGCAGGTAATTTGTTGGTTTGCAAACCGTCCCCCATACAAGGTGGTCAAGGAAAGACCAAAGAAAGGGGCAGACCATTCCAGACTGGTAGGTAGCAGGTTTCATAAGCAGAAAAAAGTTAGTAAGGGAACATAGGATTCTTGCTGTGGAGACTGCAAGGTAAGTAGATCTCCACACCTGCCTGCCAGAAGTTTATACAGAGGCCTTAGCTGGATTCAGTCATGTATATTGTCCCGGCGGTCTCAGAAACACCTTACTATCTTAAGGCCTATATCCCTAAAACAGAATCTAGTGGAAGTGAGGTGGAATGCACACTCCAAGGACAAATGAAGAGGTGAAGAGGTGAAGAGGTTAGGGTCCTCTGATTACCTGGGTCCAAGTCTCAGGCAACCAAAGTTCACATCCTCCTCACAATGACCTCCTCCCCCACAGTTTGCTCCCACTGAGTAACATACTCCAGACCTAGCAGAGGGCTCAGAAATGTTTTTTTAATGACCAAATGAAGGATTTAGTTAATTAATCCTTGAAGGACCCCAGAAAAATGGGAGGAAATAAGATCCAGTGCAAATAACTGAGGTCAGCCCTATGCATGAGGGGTGTCACCTCTTCCTCTAAAGCTGGCATCACCAACAATAAGTATGTTGCTTGAATAGAGGAGATACTCAAATGTTTGTGGAAAAAAGAAAGAAATTATATTAAGGGTTTATCAAAATATAGGTTATCAGTGTTCCTTAATTTCAGTTAGAAAATTTTATTTTAAAAAAGTCTATCAGGGATGACTGGGTGCCTCAGTCAGTTAAGTGTCTGCCTTTGGCTCAGGTCATGATCCCAGAGTCCTGAGATCAAGTCCCACATCAGGCTCCTTGCTTGGTGGGGAGCCTGCTTCTCCCTCTGCCTCTGGTGTCTGCTCCCCCTGCTTGTTCTTGCTCTCTCTATCTCTCATAAATAAATAAATAGATAAATAGGTAAATAAATAGTCTACCAATCAAAATTGAATTTTGGTAATCAATGACAATTTTGTAGTAGGCATGCTAAAATAGTGTTCTTTTGATTTTTCACCAGGAATGACACAAGCCTTTCACTGTTGATAGTTTAATACTACGCTTAAAAAAAGAAATAGATTATTGAGCATTGTAGATATTGTTATTTTTAAATATGATGAAGATTCTCATGCAGCTATAATATAGGATATGTTCATGGATTTTAAAGAAGTGGTACATAAAAATAGGAATGAAATGTGGATATTTGCTCTTCTAACTTGGTGTTTATCCAATAAGTAAGGACAGAGGTCATAGGAAGAAAAGATGTTAAGAACCTCTTTAAAAAATATAACCATACAATGGGCTTAAAGTCCTGTGGCTATGTCAAAAGAAATGTAAACCTGTAGAGAATTTAGATATTACTTAGCAGGGTTCATCTGTTCTATTCATGTCCTTCAAAAGCCATCTGAGACAGCACTGGGATCCCAGGCCCCAGGTAAGAGCAGGTTTTGTAAAACGTAGCCCTCTGTCACAGAAATGCCAGCTACCTCATTTCTCTCTGGATTTGAGTTTTCTTCTCTGATTTGGAAAGTGTGCATTCCACAGGCACGAGCTTCTATGCTCCCTGTCTAAGCTTCCACTGATAGGAATGCAAAGCCAGACATTTTTAAAAATGCAGGTTATGGAACACTGGAAAATTGTGCTATCTTCCCAACTGTTCAGTGGATAAACTTGTTTAATTACTCTGAGATTCCTAATGAAACACCAATTTTCTCCAGTTCCCCCCCATCACCACTAGTGTTTTCTTTTTTTTTTTTTTTTTTTTTTTAAAGATTTTATTTATTTATTTGAGAGAGAGAGACAGTGAGAGAGAGCATGAGCGAGGAGAAGGTCAGAGAGCGAAGCAGACTCCCCATGGAGCTGGGAGCCTGATGTGGGACTCGATCCCGGGACTACAGGATCACGCCCTGAGCCGAAGGCAGTCGTCCAACCAACTGAGCCACCCAGGCGTCCCACCACTAGTGTTTTCAAGGAGTGATATTTGGATATGGGAAGTAATAAACTAATTTCCTTTTCTGAGAGGTAATAAACTAATTTCCTTTCCTCCTCATTCTTATTGTTACCATATGGTCAGTTAGAATTGAATAACTGCAATAATTTCAAAAACTGCTACAATCTGCATACTGCTTTCTTCTATCTCACTTATTTTCTACTATGCTGCCAGATCAAGCTTCCAAACACATGCATAATTTACCATGTTGAGGCCCTGTTGAAGAACCTACAATGGCTCCCATTGCTTACTACATTAAGTCTTAATTTCTTTGTGCAGCTTTTAAGACCTTCAGAATTTGGCTCCATTCCTACTTATATTAACACTACTTATACTCCTGCACTCCAAGGCACCCTCCTCTTGAACAGTGGTATCTCCTTTCTTTCTGTTCAGGGCCTTTCTCATCTTTGTCCCCATTTCTCTACATGTTAGAATGCCTTCCTCCCCCCTCCAACCTGCTCCCAACTCCTCCTCCACCCCTCCAAGGCCAGGGTAAGCTCCACACCTTCCAGAAAGTTCTCCAACTCTTTCAGTCCCAGTTGGGTACCCTTTCTGTGAGTGGCAAAGTAAAAACTAGGTAGTATTTGGGAAGGAGATGGTATATTTAATTGTTCTTTGTTGGGACTTCTTTGGAAATACATTTTTAAAATTTTTATTTTATTTATTTTTTTCAGCATAACAGTATTCCTTGTTTTTGCACCACACCCAGTGCTCCATGCAATCCGTGCCCTCTCTAATACCCACCACCTGGTTCCCCCAACCTCCCACCCCTCGCAGCTTCAAACCCTTCAGATTAATACATCTTAAATTTCTTTCTGTATTCCCTACATAATCTAGGAAAGGGCAAAGCAAGTAGGAGACCTAAATTCTTACTGAGGCCTTGACTGTACAGTATGTACCTGTCCTTTAGCTCGGAGGCCACAATGGTGTATCTCTGCCTAAATGTCAGCAGCTAGAGAACTAGTTACTAACATTCTTATTAAAAACCCAGTTCTGACATTACATCTTCAGCAAATGCAAATCTATAACTGGTTCTGCTTTCAGAGAAGCTTTTAGGACTTCATTCAATGTTAACCAAATGAAACGTTTGCCTCTGGCTAGTTTTCACCACTTTCTCAGAAAGGTGCAGTTGGTTTGGAATTTATGCCCTATTTTAAGTGTGATAAGCTAAAGAAAAAAAAATGATGTGGGAGCTTATGGCTGTGGAAACTTTTAAGCTTTGGTCATCCCCAACTCTTTTATGTCATCTGTCAGCCTGGGCTCAATTCATGTGGTTATGTCGCCTTTAAGAATTTCTATGACTTCAAATGGCACCATTTCAGGGCTACCAACATTTAGTGCCTGTTTTAATACTTTTGACTCATCTAGGAAAGACATGGCTGATGTGGAATGAAATGGAACTTGGGATTCTCGGTTGAACTCTTAGCGTCCTGTTTGTCAGATACTTAAGACACAGGCCTTCCCTAGACTCTCCTCAATCTGCTTCTTCAGTAATTTTGAATATTAGAATTAGTTTGCCTCTGGATTTTTATTTTATTATTTTTTAAAAGATTTTATTTATTTGACAGAAAGAGACACAGTGAGAAAGGGAAACACAAGCAGGGGGAGTGGGAGAGGGAGAAGCAGGCCTCCCGGCGAGCAGGGAGCCTGATGGACGTGGGACTTGATCCCAGGACGCTGGCATCACAACCCAAGCGGAAGGCAGACGCTTAACGATTGAGCCACCCAGGCGCCCCTGGATTTTTATTTTAAATGTTAATTATATATTAACAGAAGAACCAGAATAAATAGCATTTATATTTTTGGTTTTCTGTGATTATTTATGTCTCTGCCTTCAGAATGAAATCATTTCCTTCCTGACTAATCAGAAGGCTGAATTTAGGTAACAGAGTATAGTTGTGGACTGAAAATAGATTTCTAAAAAGAAAAATAATTTCATAGCTGACTATGCATGTCTTAATTGAATGCCATCCTACACTGCCTGGCAACCACATATTCATTCTTCAAGACCCAGTTCAAATGGCTTTCTCTCTGTGAAGCCTTCTCTAGCTTTCCCAAGCATAGTTTGGCATCTTTCCTTCATATTCTAACAGCCCATTTTTTTTTATTCCTTGAAGTCACAAATATTTACTGAGCACCTACTTTCCATTAGTCAGTGTCTTACACCCTTGCCATAATACACTTCATGGAGTTTATCAGCTCGCCCATCTGTCTCCCCTACCCACTCAACTTCAAGAGGGTGAGTACTATGTTTTACTCATTTTCCTATCCTTCTACACAATGCTTGCACACAGTACATGCTCAGTGGGATGATTTACACCATAAACTACAGGAGCCAGTGGTTCCTGAGCAGCTACATGAGTAACATCAGTGACAGGGAGACCAATTCATTAGGTTTGTGATTTTGAGATGAAAGAGTTTATCTGGGTTTCTAGCCTTGGGTACCTGAAGGAAAGGTTGGGAAGACGGAGTTTAGGCCTGGAAGTTTGAGCTGTCAATAGAACTCATCTAAATAGCTCCTGGATGTGCCTACTATTACCATTGCTCTGACTACTTAAAATAATCCTCATTTCTTGCCTGAACTTACTAATAATCTCTAAATTCGTGTCTCTAACTCCATAGTATTCTTTTCCTCCCTGGTTTCTTTTAATCCATCTTGAACATAACAATTAGCCTGATCTTTCTAAAAACAAATACTTGTTTGCCTAAAATCCTTTCAACCTTTAAAATCTTTCAGTGATTACATATACACGGGCCTTCAGTTTGAAATCCAGATGCCTTGCTGTGATGTTTAACTCCATCCATGTTCCAGTCCTTCCTTCCTCATCACTGTTACTCCTCCACACATACCATGCTCTCCAATTATACTAAGCTACTGGATGTTCCCTGAAAGTTCCAAAACATCACACCTTTATGTTTTGGTATATGATGCTTCTTCTTCCTATGAAGAAGATTTCATATCCTTTGTCTTACTCAACTCATTCTAACTCAACTTTCAGATGATAGCTAAGGTTGTATCTCATCTGAGATGCTTTCCTTAACCATTCCCCCACATTTCAACTGGGTTAGGTGCTGATACATGAGCTCCTATACCAATTTGTGCATTTCCCTAATATAGAGCATCCCACAATAGGACAGCACTTGTCTGACTTGTCCAGGACACTGAGCTTCTTGAAGACAGGCACAATTTCTTAGTTGCATCTGTCACTATCTCAGTGAGTTCTTCGCTGATCAACCCACTTAAACACACACACACGGCTTTCCTATTTGCATTCCCTACTTTATATTTCTCTCTGAAATACCACCTTCTAAAAAACTATATAATGTACTGACTTATTTTGTTTATGATCTATTTATGCACTAGAGGTAAATTGCCTGAGAGCAAGAATTTGAAAGTATGTATTTTGTAAAACTGAATTTCCCTGGTCTCATGAATGGCTTTTCCCTTCTACCTTGCTTTATATAATGGTTATAAGAAATAACCACATGTTATTAAGAAATATGTTATTTTGGGGCGCCTGGGTGGCTCAGTGGGTTAAGCTGTTGCCTTCAGCTCAGGTCATGATCTCGGGGTCCTGGGATCAAGCCCCGCATCGGGCTCCTTGCTCAGCGGGGAGCCTGCTTCTCTCTCTGCCTCTGCCTGCTTGTGATCTGTCTCTCTCTCTCTGTCAAATAAATAAATAAAACCTTTAAAAAAAAAGAAATATGTTATTTTAATAAGAAATAACCACTTACACTTTTCTGAGGTAAACTTCTGGAGTCCTTTTGTTCTTGCAAGTGCCCACAAATATCACCAATATCCTGTTTTGCTAATATTTGAATGCCAAGATGCTTGAAACTTTGCTCTGGTTTTTATTGTCAGAATTTCTGTTACCTGTTCACAGACTGATTTCTTCTAACAATATAAAATTCTGTTCCTGCTTCGTCACTTGAATGCAGCTGCTTTAGAAGGCATCTCCCCTGCTGCCAGTCACGTTAATAAAAAGAAACATTTGGGACGCCTGGGTGGCTCAGTGGGACCTGCCTTCGGCTCAGGTCATGATCTCAGGGTCCTGGGATCGAGCCCCACATCAGACTCTCTGCTCAGCAGGGAGCCTGCTTCTCCTCTCTCTCTCTGCCTGCCTCTCTGCCTACTTGTGATCTCTCTCTCTGTCAAATAAATAAATAAAATCTTTAAAAAAAAATGTATTCCTCCATTTTGTGTATTTGTTTCTTGCTTGTCTCAAAAGATTTTGTCAGTTTCTTTCATTGTTAGATTCTGAGAGTCTAGAACAGTGCTTGACCTAGAGCAGGTGCCCATGAAATAATTGTTAAATAAATGAATTTGTATCTTTCATGCTTGGTTTGACACCTGGCACATAATAGACCCTCAATACATGTTAACTGAATAAGCTAATGGAAGATTTTAAGAAACAGGAATGTAGAATCACATCAAGGACAAAGTGGATAAATATGCCATTCTAGACTTCTTCTTCCCCATGTTTTGTATCTAAGCAACTGCTACACTGTGATTTGCTTTAAAAATATATATATTTTTTATTTATTTATTTGACAGAAAGAGCACACAAACAAGGGTAGTAGCAGGCAGAAGGAGAGGGAAAAGTGGACTCCCTGCTGAGCAGAGTCAGATGTGGGGCTCTATCCCAGGACCCTGAGATCATGACCTAAGCCGAAGGCAGACATTTAACCAACTGAGCCACCCAGTCGCCTCATCCTCATACTTCCTAGTATTTTCTATTCTTTTCCTGCCACTTCCACTATTTCATTCATGTCCCTGTCATCTCCACTATGGACTAGTACAATATTCTTCTAGTTAGTTTCCACACTTCAGTCTTGCTCTCCTCTAGCCAAGTCAATCCTACTCTAAGAGATGTTTCTAAAATGTGTGCAGGAGCATTACTCCCCTGACTGGTGAATCCCATTTTCTGAGAGATCACATTCAGATTGCTCTGTAAGAATGAGGCCCTTCACGACCTAGCTCTTTTCCATCCTTACCTTCTACACCAATCTACCCTACCCCACATGTGCCCTGCACGACTGCCTTTTCAAATGACTGCAATTATTTAAGCACTTCTTTCTCATTTCTGTGCTTTTATTCTCTTTGCTTGGGACAGCCCTTATCTACTTTGTACACCTGATAAACTTTATCTTCCAAAATTTACTTAATGTTGCTTCCTCTTTGAAGTCTCCTTGACCCCCAAGTAAAACTGTTGCTCCTTCCTGTGCTTCCTAAAGTACTCAACACCCTGTCAGCTGTCACAGCCCATTCATTATCACTCTTGGCTGTGACCTGAAGCCTTCTTGAGTTTTTCAGAACTCATAGGTCTTGAGAAAAAGCTCATGTTTGGATCCATCAAAGGCCTCCTTCTCTATGAGCAAAACCATCTAAGCGATCCATTTAAAGTTTTCAATATGAATTAGGAATTCTTTCTCCGAAGGCACACAGAAATCAAAAAGATTTCTTACCTGAGTGAACCTTACTGAAACTGGCAAGAGAAAATGATGCCCTGCTTTGAGATTGTGGAAGTTTCTTATTTAACTGCCCAGAGAAGTTATCAAAGGGTTTAAGAAACATGTCAAGCAGTCCAATGTAATATGGGTGACTGAGTGAGAACTCTGATTATAAAACTGGGCAGAATTCTTTTCCTGAGCCACTCAAAGTATTTAAGTAATCTCTTCAAAGAACAAATTATAATGGAATAAATAAATTGTAACAACAGTAAGCATACAGTAGTAGTATTGTGGCACTTCATGGTGTGTTTGTTTGTTTTAATTGGACATGACCTATTCCTATAGATGGCCTTAGAAAATACAAATAAATATGGACTCTCTTTTCTAGCACAGTCACTGTCAGGGGGAACATATGGTGCACCTCCAAAAGCAATCTCAGTACTTTTCCTCACTTCTTTTTAAAACAATGCTGTTGCTAAAATTTGGTGAATAAAATTTGGTATCCTATCTGGTAACCATTTATAAACAATGCACTTTCTTAAAACTGTTAAACAAAATCTATTTATATATCATCGTTAGGCTTTCATACAATGAAGTAATTACTTTGGGCTTGGATTCTCAAGAAATCCCACTGCTGTGCTACATAATGACTGGTCAAGAGATGAAAGGGTGGGGTTTAAAAAAGTATCATATCTCCTTATTCCCAGGGTTAAAAAAAAATGACCAGAATAGAAAATTATATCCTGATTCCCAGATCAAGAAATGCCAGTGTAACCAACATCACTATGTTAAAGGCAAGTAAGAACCCACTACGAACAGAAAAGGCAAGGTGGTAGGACAAAGAGATTTAAGGGATGGCAATTCCCTCAGGGAGTTTACAACTTCTTCCTATCCTATTACAACTTTTTAGTCAGCCTAGCTCTTTTCTGCCTCTAGACTTTTGCCCTGGCCATTTGTTTTACCTTCAATAGTTTTCCCAGACCTCTGACGTGGTAAACTCCAACTTGTCATTGATTGTCAGCTTAAAAACCATTCAGTCAGAGTAGGGGACCAGAGTAGGGGCTATTTCCTCTCTAAAAGGAGATCCTTCATATCTAGCCCTGTGCATTCCTTCATTGCATCTTTTATGATTGTTATTTTATACAGATATTTATAAGACTTTTTTTAACTGGTGTAATTTAAAGGTATTCCCTCCAGATAGACTGCAAAGCTCATCAAGATAAATGATCTTGCTCACCCTCTACCCTCAGCCCTAACACCACTGTGTGGCACATAGTGGGGTCTCAGGAAATACCTGAGAGTATTATTTGACACAGAGAGAGAGAGAGATCACAAGTAGGTAGAGTGAGTAGCTTTATTAAGGACATGAATACAAATTGCCAAAAAGCACTTAATGGTAGCATGGCTGAGGGCCAGATGATAGCTGGCTTGTGAGATTAAGGGAGGGAATTTCCAACCTGAAGCTTAAATGGTCACTATCAAGAGAAGAGCTGAGAGATGGATCTAAATGAAAGAATAAGATTTATTCCAGAGAAGATATGGGTTAAGCGTCTCTGGCTGAAGGAACAGAATAGTGTGTATCGCAAATTGCAAGGGGGGAGGGAGACATGAAAACACTCATATGTTTGAATAGAAGGGTCTATGGGAAAGTGGTGGGATAAGAAGTTGATTAAATTTAGGCAAATCTAGGCAATGATGGTCCCATTAAAGGGACCATCAGCAAAGTGATTATTATATAAATGTAATATTTTGACATCTAAATTACAAAGCAGATAAAATAAAGGGTTTAATTTCCATTGGTTTTACTACAAGATTATGGAAGTATTATTTTAAACAACATCACTTTGGATAGATTAAAATACTTGTTTACAACTAAAATAGAGAGTTATGAGAGATTAATAATTAAAGAGCAGAGTGGCTAAGTGAGTAACCACTGCTAATTAAAGATCATTTAAAGATTAAGGTAAGGGGCGCCTGGGTGACTCAGTGGGTTAAAGCCTCTGCCTTCAGCTTAGGTCATGATCCCAGGATCCTGGGACCAAGCCCCACATAGGGCTCTCCACTCAGCAGGGAGACTGCTTCCTCCTCTTTCTGTGCCTGCCTCTCTCCCTACTTGTGATCTCTGTCAAATAAATAAATAAAATCTAAAATAAATAAATAAGGTAACACTTCAATTCTAATCATGAAAATTGACATTTGTCATTTAAACAATATTTTATGTAAAACTTCAGAACCACATCTATTGCATTTGTTAAAGTATCTCTCAGATTCTAAAATACCACTTGCTGAAGAAGCTTCCAGAATATTTTCTATTTGACTATTTTTAATAGTCAACTAGTTACTCTCTTAAATATAGAAAAATAGAAATGCAGCTCAGATGCCAGCTGAGGCACCTTGCCTTCAAATAAAATTGACAGAAAAATATCTGGCTTCTCAGCTTCCCTGGGGATGATGCGGGATGGCTTTTGCCTTGAGATTTCTCTCTTGAGTGTCTCTTATTGCTTCACAATAAGCTGTCCATTTTAAAGATACTACATTTCCCCAAATGTGGAACATGTGACACCAACTTTTTTAGGAACTGATGACTATAAAATAAATGAAACAATGTAAAGGAAATAAATGATTAACATCCACTCGAACTCTTGATTCTTAGACAAATGTCCCCTGAAGTATAGTTCCCCCTTCAAACTCCACAGAACATGTCACCACCCACCACTGGAGAACAATAGCTTCATATGGTTCAACCTAATATTGTCCTTCCCTGATAAGCCATGCATTTGAAAAATGTCTTGATGTGGTCAGAGATTTCGGTAGAGAAAGTCAGAGACATATAACATGTCATATCTATGCTCAACTAAAGGTATAACTTCAGTGATTCCATAGCACATCCAAAGCATCTGACATTAAAATACACTCCATAAAATATACTTCTGAAATATAGTAACCTCTTCAAAAGGGATTTCAGTAGACTGAAAAATTTACAAAGCACAACTATTCTGTTACAGAACCTAAACACTTGGAAGTGGAGAGACAAAATGAAAACGATTTTCAAGCTGAGATGTTTACAAAGGTAATGTTTCACAAGTTAAGAACTACTTGAGCAAAAATGAATATACTTGACTAAAAGAAGCTTCAGTGTTACCTGAATACACACTGTAAATTTAGACTAAGACTTTTTTTTTTTAAGATTTTATTTATTTATTTAACAGAGAGAGAGATCACAAGTAGGCAGAGAGGCAGGCAGAGAGAGAGGGGAAGCAGGCTTCCCACAGATCAGAGAGCCTGACGTGGGGCTCGATCCTAGGACCCTGAGATCATGACCTGAGTTGAAGGCAGATGCTTAACCCACTGGGCCCCTCAGGTACCCCTAGACTAAGCATTTTCATTAATTTAGTACTCAACCACATCTGCTGTGGAAATCTCTAGGGTTGGTAGCCTTTTTCATCCCAGGCACTACCTTTCTAAGTATGAGCATGGGAGGCTGCCATATGGGAAAAAGTTGAATTGGAAGATGGTGATTCTCATTTACATATATGGCAATTTGCCTGGAGATTTCTATTTAAAATGGCCTCCTAGAGTCTCTCCTAGGAAGAAGGAAAAGCAGTTAATTCATCACTCCTAGCCTTGACTGGAGTATCAGATTGATGTGTATGCTATGAATTTAATTTCAAGGAAGGAAAGCTTAATTTTGGAAATGTGAATAATTCAGAAGCATCATAAAAGATCTCTAAGGATGGTTTCTTTGCCAGGAGAAACATGTGACTTTCTATTATAATATCCCAGACCCAGGACTTCCACTGTCTCACAAAATGGCACCTGGCCTTTTAAGAGGTTGTGCTAGTCTTATGACAGAAAAATCTGTAGCACAAAAAGTCCAGTACACTCTAAGAACACATATAAGACAATCTGGATCTCTCCCACTCACAAATACTCTAAAACTGTGCCATGCAGTGTAGCAGCCACTAGCCATATGCGGCACCTGAAATGCAGGCACCTGAGCACCTGAAATGCAGCTAGTCTGAACTGGGACATGCTGGAAATGCACAACACACACCAGATTTCTAGGTCTAGTATAAAACACAAATGTGTAAAATATCTCAATTTTTTACACTGGCTACATGTTAATATGATAATATCCTATCATGTGGTAATATTTTAGGTTATATTAAATATACTATGAAATTAGTTTTACCTTTCTAAAAATGTGGCTACTAGAAATTTTTAAATTATATATGTGTCATGCATTATATTTCTACTAGACAGTGTTCCTTGAAAACTGTGAAAACCCATTTTCTTCCTAACTACTAGGGCTGGATAGAACCCAGGAGGCATGCCAGCTTTGAAACTCCGAGCTGTAACTTTTGATGTTAGGTGATGTAGTGAAGGCTTGTGCAACATGCAATAGAATTTACCCTGGTAAGCAAGGTGATGGGCAAAGAAATGGTCTAATGACTATTTCCATGGCTGTTTCAGAAGGGAAGGTGTGGTTCTTAAAATTGTGGTCCTCAGACTAACAGCAGCATCAGCATCACCTTGGAACCTGATAGATATAGTTCCTCAGGTCCATTCTTGACCTACTGAATCAGAAACTCTGGGGATAGGACCCAGTAATTTCTGTTTTAAGAAACTCTCCCAGGTCATTCTGATGCACTCTCAAATTTAGAACCAATGTTGTATCTCATTTAACACCCTACCTGCTTTGGCGGTTGCAATTAGTTACCTCCCACTTAATGAGTAAACTGTGTGCAAAGTTAAGAAATGTACCCTAGTCACACAGCTATTAAGTGGCTAAATAAATAAATAAATAAATACGTCTTTCAATTCCCGTGTTTCCAACCCTAGAATGGATGATCTTAATCAGATGTCAAATTGGGAGAGGGTTGGGGTGGAAGATGAGAAGAGATATAGGGAGTCTAGACCCATGGCAATTAAACTTTTTGAAGTAACCAACCTAAGAATCTGATTAAATGCTGTGGGTCTTCCACAAAAATGCACTTTTACACAACACTGATATAAATTCAGGGCTGACCCTTGAGGACTCTGCCTGCATCTAATTTTATAACCCTTCATCTAGAGCCTCAAATTGGATGACGAGTCATTATTCATAGTAAACAAGTCTCCATTTATAGGAACAGTGTTCCTACTAAAGATACAGTGGAGGGAAAATTTGGTCTTAGATATTGAATGAGTAAGAATTGCGTTTCTTAACATATACAGTAATCTCCTGGACATTGGCCTTAGCAACGTATATACAAATATGTTTCCTTAGGCAAAAGAAAGAAAAGCAAAAATAAACTATTGGGGCTATACCAAAATAAAAAGCTTTTGCACACCAAATGAAGCTATCAGCAAAACAAAAAGGCAACCTAGTGAATGAAAAAAAAGATCTGCAAATGATATATATTATAAGGAATTAATATCCAAAATATATAAAGAACTTATACAACTCAACACCACAAAACAATTCAATTTTTAAAATTGGCAGGTGACCTGCATAGGCATTTTTCCAAAGAAGACATACAGATGACCAACAGACACATGAAAAGATACTCAATATCACCCATCATCAGAGAAATGCAAATCAAAACCACAATGAAATATCACCTCACACCTGTCAGAATGGCTAAAATAAAATACAACAAACAAGTGTTGGCAACAATACAGAGAAAAGAGAATCCTCATGCACTATTGGTAGGAACAGGAATTAGTGCAACCACTATGGAAAACAGTATGGTGGTTCCTCAAAAAATTAGAAAATAGAAATACCATATGACTCAGTAATTGCATCAGTGGGTATTTTCCAAAAGGAAACAAAAGCACTAATTTGGAAAAGATAATGTACTTATTTTTATTGTGGCATTATTTACAATAGCCAAGATATAGAAGCAACGCAAGTGTCCATTGATGAATGGAGAAATAAGAGGTCACACTCACACACATACATGCACATACAGAGAAATTATTACTCAGCCATAAACAGGAATGACATCTTTCCATCTGTAACAACATGGATGGACTTAGAAGGTATTATGTTAAGTGAAATATGTCAGACAGAGTAAGACAAATACCATATGATTTCACTTATATGTGGAATTAAAAAAAAACGAACAAACAATTTATATACAGAGAACAAACTGGTGGTTGCCAGAGGGGAGATGGGTTGGAAGAATGGGCAAAACAGATGAAGGGGATTAAGAGGTACACACTTCTAGTCAGAAAATAAACAAATTATAGAGATGAAAAGTAGAGCATTGAATTATGCTCTGTCAGTAATATTACGATAATGACAGATAATGACAGATGGTGACTACATTTATCATGGTAAGCAATGAGTAATGCAGAACTGTCAAATCACTCTGTCATACACCTGAGACTAATATAACTTAGTATGTCAATTGTACTTTAATAAAACAAACAGTGTTTCCTCTGCTGGCTCAACTAGAAACAAAACATTCATTGGTGGTTTATAATCCCAACTGCTTTTTAGCGGAGGGAGTAGCAAGCACTGAACTGATCTTGAAATCTGAGAGGGGCAAGGTCTTGAGGAAGAAGGACAGTCATAGGCCTTGATCACATTTGGCTGTAAAGTGAGAGCACTGCTACAAAACAAGTAAAAATCCTTGCTAGCAGTGTCTGTTTTTCCCACTTGAAGATAATATCAGTGACAGGAATTTCTACCTGTGTTGGCTTTTGGAACAAATTAGGCTGAAAAAATGGACATACAAATGAACATGACTTTGTGTTTGTGATGCAGAAGGTATTTGCAGAGTCTGAAGCTCTATGATAAGCACAGTATAGCTCATTTGTTTTTTAAAGATTTTATTTTTTTATTTATTTGACAGAGAAAGATCACAAGTAGGCAGAGAGGCGGGCAGAGAGAGAGGAAGGGAAGCAGGCTCTTTGGCTCGGGTCATGATCCCAGGACCCTGAGATCATGACCCGAGCCAAAGGCAGAGGTTTAACCCACTGAGCCACTCAGGTGCCCCAGTATAGCTCATTTTTAACCTGACCTGGAACTTTCATAATTTGTTTCCAGACAATGGTGATCAAGTGCTTGGAGATGGTAAAAAAGGGGAGGCTGGTCTCTTTTTATCAACTTGCAAAAATAAAGCTGAATATTTTATTCTTTCATAAAAAGGAAAAGTAGGTTATCTTGAACTATATTAGTAAATCCTTATTGTTTATTTAATAAGTAATTCTACATTCCAGAAGATAGAAAAATATTAGGGTGACTACATACCTCTGTTCATTTGGCATTTGTTTAGTGCCTTGAAGTAAAAGGAAATCACTGATTTAAATGAATTGAGTTCTGAAAGTTTGCACTGGAGAAATTTTCCATAAAAATTACAAATACTATTATAATTACACACACACACACACTATTATAATAATACATTATTATGATTATGTATAATTACATTAATAATGGCTTATATTTGTTTTCCTAACTACATCAAAAAATAGTTAAAATATATGCTTTTGGAATCAACCTGCAAAATCTAACCGTTATTTATGGCACTATTTCCATGGGGAAATACAATAAATGTTAGAAACCTATTTAAACCTACCATTGGCCAAAGAAGGGACTTTTAATACCTTCTGTGATTCTGGAAAACAGATCACGTATTTTTCTTTTGACTGGCTCTGGCGGAAACACTTTCTCCACTTTGGCTGCTAGTTTTGCAAAAGGAAAGGAATTCGCCCCCTGGTGGTGAACACATACATCATGAAATGTTCATAAAGAGGAGTTTATATATTACAAACCGCTCTGTGATCCCCCTGTATTAAAAAACAAAAACAGAAACTGAATTATCCTATCTGGACTATATACTTAGCATCTTCTTATATATTACCTTATCTCTAATTTTTTACCCACACAATCCAAAACTTTATTATGTCATGGTCAGATGTTTCTAAATTAGATTACAAGATCCTGGGTAGAAAACTTACTTACACCTGTACATTTTTTCATTCACTTCAAGATTATCACATTTGTTCATTCATTCATATAATCAATTCATTTGAATAATGAATATCTAGGACACATGAATGAGACACTTTCGATGATGTCACTGGGTTCACTGTGCCTAATACAGGGCTAGTCTACATCATCTATGAGATGGAAAGCTTTTTGCTATAAAACAAACAAAAAAAGTAGATACAAAAAGATGTTTCCCAGTATTCTGGTATAATGACCTTTTTTATGCCCCCACTTAACATAATCTTCTTATGTCTAGTTGAGATCTTATTTTGTGTATCAGCCAAGAGACAGCAGTGGGAAAAAACATGGACCCTGAGGGAAAAAAGTGGAGAAAGGTCCTGAAAAGCTCCAACTTCTCACTGTGAAATATGAGGCAATGTTATGTGCTGAGAAAGGAGGTCAGTAGTAAGGAAAAATGAATAATCCCATGAAGTAAGAAATTGTTCCCTAGAATTGGTTTGAGTTTCTCACTGAGATTCAGAGATGAAAATTATGTAATAACAACCACCTGTGATTTCCATCAGCAACATTCAATACTAGATGTAGGGTAGAAAAGGTCAATTTTACCTTTCAGTCAAGGTCAGGACTTGGGAGGCTGATACCACTGGAGAAAAATAAGACCCAGGCAAGAGAATAGGTGGAGAGATGTTTCTAGCCAGGGAAGGGGGAAAAGCAATGAAGGAATAGGAGCTTGAGGGACTAGGAAACTCAAAGGAGCAAGGTAAGTGAAAGTTGGATGTCTAAGAAGCTATGGTCAGAGACAATGTTTATATTGGAGCTTCCCACTTCAGAAATGATTGGGGAAGATGAGGTGGAAGATAGGTTGCTCACGTAGAATGGAAGTTAAGTTTTGTTAAGTTAAGGAAGTCAAGTTTAAGCTTGGATTGCTCACCAAAATGTTAATGTTATCTATGATTATGGCAGGAGTTCTGAAGTTATGACTCCTCTGTGTTGGTGCCAAAATATTCAATAAGTAAAGGCTCATGGGATGGAGAGAGTGGTAGAACCACATGGTACAAAACTCAAAGAAGAGCCATCAGAAAAATGCAAAAGGAAATTTTGCCTTAAACCTGAAATTAACTGGTTTACAGTTTGTCTCATTCTATGAAGCTGCTTACTTTTCCCATATTAACAACCCAGAAAAACACAAATGTGGTTGATAAGAACATGAGAAATACACAAATTCAGAAGTAAATATTTGGAAAGAATTTACAGTTTTAGTCTGATTTTTTTTAAATGAGAGGCAATTTACCAGTCATTATGCATTTCCTATCTCATTTAAAAATCACACACACTGACATTTTATTAATGTATTATGCTTGGTCAAAATCAAATTTTGTTTTATCTAAGATCCAGGTAGCATTTAAGTGTTATACTGGGAAACTTGTTGACAGAGATTAGGCCCAAAATTAAATTTTTAAATCACTAGATGTGAGGATGTTCTTTTTCTAGATTACTTCTCACTCAACTTAGGATATAAAGTACAAACCTTATTGCAACATAACAAAGCTCCTTGAGAATCAGAGTCTTATTTCAAACTGAGAAAACATCATATTAAGTTTTCTAAACTTAACTAAAAGGACAATATCAGAACTTAAAGTGATAATGTTAAATGCTAGGCAAAAATCTTTATTTCTTCATCAAATAAATGAGGAAGTACAATCTATTGGTTGCAACCTCATTATAAGTGATCTTTATTTTGTGAGAGAACGCCTGGACAGGTTGTCACCACTATCATTTACACTCTTTTAAATTCTCAAGATTGTCACTTGACTTGCCTAAATAATAATCAGGTTACTATTGAGAACTGTTTGCTCTCAGTTAAGCAATGGTCAGGAAATATCAAGGCATACAGCTACAATTCCAAGTGCATAAGACACAAGAGGGAGGCTGATGACCTCTTTGATATCAAGTGAGGCATTTTCACTGGGGATGGGCAGGTTTAGAGAGGAATGGGACCAGGGAGGAGAAAGGGTTAGAAGGCGGTAGAATTGGAATGGTGATTTGGTTCTGGCTAGTTCTCAAAATTTTTATCAGCCTATCCTGATGTGTACTTGAGTTTCTTGTTAGGCCCTTGAACTATGCAAGAACACACAGAAGAAATTTAGCCAGCCAAATCTTCCCAAGTAAAAACCTTGCACTCCTAAGCCTCAACCACAACCCCAACTCCATGCTTGCTCCTCTGACAAACTCTCCTCCTTATTCATCATATACCAATAAAGTCATCATTGTGAGTAACTTCATGGAGCACATTAATTATATCCTATGCATACAAAATGAAAAATTTCTATTTATGTTCCCCTACCAACACAAAATGGGATGATGTTAGTATAAAGCCCCTTGGTATCTTTACTGTCTTTGAGAAGGCTGAGGTTCACTTGAAGGTGAAGCCACAAAAGTCCTCATCTTTTTCCCATCTGTTGATTCCCCCATGTGTGCAATGGGAACTCTCATGTGCAATGAGATACAAAAGAACTCTCTCAAGATTGTCAGCAATGCCATCTGAACTACGAATCTCATGGCCCTCCTGCCCAAGGTCATCTATAAAACTTTCAAATCATGCAGGAACGCATAATCACAGTCCATGCCATCAGTGCCACCCAGAGACTGTGAGGGTCCCCTCTGTTGAACCATGATGTGATGGTTATAGTGCTACCCAGAGTATCATTCTTGTAATCAATGGCACTACCAAGAATCTGTCATGGATCTGACCTACCATTTAAAGAAAGCTGCATCAAGAATGAATATAAGTTCTACATCAAGAATGTGGTAGATCAGATGATGGAGGGTTCCATAAAGAGAATCCTGGGCAACAATGAAGACTAGATTGTTTTCCATGACTTGAACACCCATTCCTCCACCTTGACACAGGGTCTGCCATTGCCCTCAATGACCACCTGGGTAAGCTTATTTGTAGGTATGAATTTGCTACAGCAACCACGTGGTAGACCTGATCCATGTGGTTCCAAACAGTGAAATTCCCCTGGACAACAAGTCCAAAAGCCTTGAGGTAGAGAGCAACTCTTAGCTGCTGGGAAGTCCTTGCCTTACCTCTAGCCTCCAGTACACTAAGAAACTCCCAACCATTCATGGTTCCCATTCCAAGCACCTGAAGAACCCTACCTTGCCATGTACCATCAGCACAATCAATACCATACACTGTGCCCAGAGAAGGAAAATCTACATGAGTTCCCCACTGAGAATCCCCAAGCTCTTTAGTATGGCCTTTTGTTTCCTTATTAAGCTCTCAGATTACTTTTCTGCACTCCCCTCTAACCATTCATCTAACCCAATATCCTATATTTCAACCATTCTGGCCTTTTTGTTGCCTTTTATTAACTCTGTTTTAGTGAATACTGTTTCCTTTTCTTGAATGTTCTTTTTATGATCCTTGTCTACCAGACAAATGATAGATAATCTTGAGGCAATTGGTATAATAGTGTCAAAGAAAAGTCAGAAGGGGCTATGGAGAAAGGTTTTAATAATGAAGAGTTAGCAGCATGTTATTATTTATTGATGAAGCAAATAACTGATGACTGCAGGTTATGAAATAGCTAGACACATGATGCTACCAAAGAGGCATGACCCAAATCTCATCTCTTCTGCATTGCTTTCCCTAGCCCCACTACCCACCTCCCAATAAAATACCTTTTTGATAGAATTATTTTCCCCTCTACCTTATTATTTTTTATTTTTTGGACTTTTAAAATCCTCTTTATTTGCTCTTTTTAAAAATCATATTCAACTAGCTGACATATAACACATCATTAGTTTTTGAGGTAGTGTTCAACAATAATTCATTAGTTGTATACCCAGTGCCCCTCACCACACGTGCCCTCCTTAAAACCCATCCCCTCTACTTTAATGAGAAAACCATTTATGAGTTCCTTCATGTCTAAGGTTCTAATGAAGAAACAAAGTTTCTTCATTTTTAAGGTTTACTTAGAAAAATCCCATTCCTGCCAGACTATTCTCTGAGTACTACTTGTAATATTATATTCATCTTTTCCCTCTTTATTTGGGTCTTCCAGTCTATCCACAAACATGCACAGATGCCTATACCCAAACCACTTGACTTTAGTGTTGATGACAATGACGTTGACAAAAAAAAAAAAAAATCAAGATAGCAAATGCAGTGATTTATTTTCAGTTTCCATTCAACACAGGTGATCTAGCCTAGCTTTTGAAATGTTCCCCTCTTAGTCTTTCAGAACACCACAATGCCTTTGCTTTCCTCCTACCTTTATTTTTTATTTATTTTTTCAATCAGTCAAGGGTTGTTGTTGTTGTTGTTGTTTTTTTTTTAGTTAACATATAATGTATTATTTGTTTCAGAGGTCTAAGTCTGTGAATCATCAGTCTTTCAAAATTCACAGCATTCACCATAGCACATACCCTCCCCAATATCCATAACCCAGCCACCCTATCCCTCCCCACCAACCCCTCAGCAACCCCCAGTATGTTTCCTGAGATTAAGAGTCTCTTATGGTTTGTCTCCCTCCCTGGTCCCATCTTGTTTCATTTCTTCTCTCCCTACCCACCACATCCTCCTACCTTCCCTTAAGCATAACCTTTCAGACTCACGTGGGTTTGCTCTCTTCCTCCTCCTTCACCCTGGATGTGTCCTTGATTATCTTCTCATTCATCAGATATTTCACTTTCATAACCTTAACCACAATTCTTGCACAGACTAGTCCTATATACAAGTCTTGATCTCTCTGCCAACCTCTGGTTCTGAGTTCTTTTCTTTTCTTTTTTTTTTTAATTTTAAAGATTTTCTTTATTTATTTGATAGAGAGAGATCACAAGTAGATGAAGAGGCAGGCAGAGAGAGAGAGAGGGAAGCAGGCTCCCTGCTGAGCAGAGAGCCCGATGCGGGACTCGATCCCAGGACCCTGAGATCATGACCCGAGCCGAAGGCAGCGGCTTAACCCACTGAGCCACCCAGGCGCCCTCTGGTTCTGATTTCTGTCTGCCTATGGACATATCCACCTACAGATACCACCAACACCTGGGACAACATCCCTACAAACAATTTTCATCATCTCTTTCCCAAAGATACTTTTATGTCTATCTCTTACATTTCCCTTCCAGCAGAACCACATTAAAACTATAAACAAAAGATAAAAGGTCTCTTCTACTTTAAAGGGTTCCAGAAATTATAATTTCCTAAAACTTCCTTGGCAAACTAACTTTATAAACCAGGCTGCAGAGAGCTAAAAGGAAAATGATGTTTTTATACCTCAAGCTAGATACAGTTCTGCAATTTAAGGCTATAGATTAAAAAAGTCTCATTTTATAAAGAAAATCACTTCTAGGGAAGCACATAAAAAGGGTTAGATGAATTCTTAAAAGACTAGAGAGGCTTAGCATTACTTACATTAGAGGAATCGCTTGTTTAAGATATAAGGCAAAAAGAGATTTTAGAAAAAATAAGATGCTGTATGAATGCAAAGATTGTTTCTATTCTAATTATGTTAATTTAATTCATTTACTCCATGGGGATTATGCCACTAAAGAGTTCAGGAGATTTAAACATCCTCCTCTGTTACAGATTTACTTCAAATCTTTATTCTTTCAGCTGTCTACCTTTTGGTCTAGTGGCCTTTTGTACAAAATACTCCCATTAGAAGAAATATTTCTCACTAACCCTTTAAAATATGAACAAAATAGCATCTATTCTGGATTGCTAGCTGCTCTTTGAATAATAAGTCTTCCTACAGTTAAAAATGGATAATTAAGGCCTGTTTTAGAGACTTGATTTCAGAGAAAGGAAGCTCAGTAATTAAAGTGAAAATGAAAATGGAAACTGATCAGGAGTGAATAACAATTTTCCATTTCCATTTAACAGAGTCTCTCAGGCACTACATTTTATTCAAATTACCCAGGAGGCTACTTAAACTATTTGCTTTCCAAATAACCTCAGATTTTGAGTAAAGAAAAATGTAAGCCATGTTATTTTGGTTCTAAAACAGAAATAGGAACGAAATGCAATTCAAAGTTCATGTTTGCAGTGGAGGTTGAGAAAGATGAAAAAAAGAAAAAAAAAGAGCAAAGATGTGTTGATCAGGAGTAACCGGCCAAGCCCCTCTGCTCCCTCCCCACAATAGCCTCTTCCTGGGAGAATCCCAGCCAGGAAAGGTCGCCAACCAGTTTTCAGGTTGCTGTGCCTTCAAAGCCCATCTGCCTTTCAACCTGTGCAGCTGGCAAGGAACTGCTGACTATAATGAGGCCGCTGTAGTTCGCCAGGACAGCCTCTTCTGACTGAGGGCCACAGATATAACTAGCCTCAAAGACGCCCTTTATCTACTCTCATGGTGCAATGTCAAGTATCTTCAACATCATGATGCTTTCAGTTCAGTCTGAACAACAGATAAGAAGCACTGAACACCACAGGCCTGGGAGAGAAACCCGAAACACCTGAACCATGCTCACCAAGAAAATCTCAGAATCTAAGAGAAATGAACAGGAGAGGACCGCAAGATGAAAGTAAATCTCATATTTTTTTTCTACGCTGATAATGTTTACATTTCTAATTATAATCCACAACATTCACACCAAACTAAAGTGATTAATTTATCTTACTTGTCACCTTCATAAAATTTAAATATTTTTCTACCTAAGATGATGGGAGAACAGCTTCCAAAAATCAAACAAAAACCAAAAACACTAATTGCCAAGTATTATTTGAAGGAACTTCATTTTTCATATAACATTTATTCCCCAAATTTTGTTTAATGAAGAAACTAAAGTATTACAGACACCAATCCCTACAGCTTCAGATCCAGTAAAAAATCTAGAGATAACCAGAAAAGCCTATTATTAAACATCATGCATGGAAGAGATGGTGGGAATGCGGATAGAGGCTCCAAACAGCATTTGGTTACATGTCTATGCAAGCGTTCAATCTGTTTGCTGATCTTGCATGCTCTATGTTAACCATTATACTTTTATTAACCCCTTTTCCCCCAGATAGCTTTGAGTGTTATAAGGAGGTATCTTTACAAATGATTTTCATATAATAGAAAAGCTTTACCCAAAACACTGGATGGTTTATTTTTGTTCCACTGTTTTTCCACATATATGCACAAATGCAATTGGATTAACATACGTGAAACTTCTCATAATAGCAATTCATTTTTAAAGATATCTTAGTATTGTACATTACAGAACAGTATAGTGTGACAAGTAGAAGGCACAATCCCTGACATGAAAAAAGTTTTATTTGGATAAACAGCCAGTCTTGAGCAAAGAAAAAAAACTAGGAGATAACTACACAATTATGAAATATATAAGTCTTAACATAAGCAAGAATGTTATGACTTAATATGAACATTCTAAGGTCACTGTCATGGTTTGTTAGATTTACTTCTAATTCTTCATATTTTTTTGCTATTTTAAATGGCATGTATCATTTAACCATTTGTCTTAAATATTTATTTCTCATATGGAATACAATTTATTTTTTATAGAATGTGTTTCTAGTGAACTTGCTGATGTGTCTTATTAAATTTTTTCCCATTTTTTTAATAAAGCTTTATTGAAACCTGTATGTCACAGTGATAGTAATTCAGTGTCTGGAAAACAGTGACAAAAAATGGGTACCCCAGACCAGGGTTTACCTAATAAATACTGGAAACCAGGGAGCTCCTTCATCTCCCAGCAGGAACACAGGGCACAGCAATAGCTTCTGCTGACTTCTACACTAACGTGATGTCCCTTACTAATGATAATAATATGTCATTACTTTCTCTTTTTTAATCTAGACAATCATTACCTATGATTAACTATAACTTTATTCTTTCTTATCTTTATATCTTTGTAGCACTTTCCCTTTTTTTTATGTGTCAGCTAGGACCTCCAATTCAATGTCGACTTGATGCTGTTGTAGCAGGCATCCTTGTCTCACACCAAATTTTAAGGAGGTGATGTTTCTAATGATGTAACAGTAGGATGATATTTGCTATAAGTTTTTGGTAGATACATTTTATTTTTAAGTTATTCATTATATACTTTTATTCACTGTGGTAATTTTCAGTAACTTAATATTTATAGGCAGTTTAAAATCAAAGTTAATACGTCCACTGTCCTCTAACAAAAAGATGTTAGAAAGCTTTACCTAAAATCACTCAACTCACCAGATAGTCTTACCCCATTTTTAATTCTCTCAACTTTGTTACATGCAAAGTTAAATATTTTTATCATAGACACAACATTTTAGATTTATCCATATGTGAAATTTTGCTCATCATTCCTTCTTGCATTGCACACACATCTTTCTTTGTTTTTCTTTCTAAAGTCCTTTAGAAGCTCCTTTAAAGAAGGTCTATTGGTAATAAATTCTCAATATTTGTTTGTTGAAAATGTCTTTATTTTGCCCTTTATATTCATTTCTTGAGTGAAATTCTAAGTAGGTATGTATTTCCATGTAAACAATTCTTTCAGCATTTGGAAATAATTTTTTCCATCTTAGGACGTCTCCCCATTGTTGATATCGTTGATATTGAGAAGTCATCCCTCTCACTAATAGTGCCACCCAAAAGTGTGCTCTGTGAAGTTTGTTAAAAATGTAGATCTCAGGGCGCCTGGGTGGCTCAGTGGGTTAAAGCCTCTGCCTTCAGTTCAGGTCATGATCCCAGGGTCCTGGGATCGAGTCCCGCATCGGGCTCTCTGCTCAGCAGGGAGCCTGCTTCTCCGTCTCTCTCTGCCTGCCTTTCTGCCTACTTGTGATCTCTCTATGTCAAATAAATAAATAAAACCTTTTAAAAAAATGTAGATCTCAGATCCCATCCTAGACCAATTGAATCAGAACCTAAAAATGGTGGGGACTCACCTACATGCTTATTTACTAACTTCGCAGGTGATTCCGGGGCTCATTAGAAGTTGAGAACCAGGAGTAATTCGTGTGTAGGCAACTTTATCTCTCCCTACTTTTAAGATCTTCAAGACATTATGATATGTCTAGATGTGGATTTATTTTATTTATTGTGCTTGGGGATTTTTATTATTCTTGTATCTGAAGATTCATGCCTTTCATTAATTCTAATCCCAGAGTTAGGAAAGAACTCTGCACTAAAACAGGATAGCATTTTATTATTACTGCAGTAACTTAAAAGCTTAACCAGAAGAGCATGACCAAAAAATGTACTGTAAAATGGAATAGCTAAGCCCCTCCTAGTGTATATTTGTGAAGTAAAATCTCTTAGAAGACATTCAAGACAAGTTTATATTATTTATATTTCCACATCTCAATGTGGTCTTTTACAAAAAGGTCCCTATGTACCATATCTTTGTTAAAATGCAGTAACTTATTCTTAAAATACTTCTTAGTGAAGAAACAGCCAAGCTGAAAAGAATCCAAGATACTTTTCTTTGACTTTAAAATTCATTTTGTTAATAGCTATAATTCATAGACTTCACAGAAAATCTGTTTTCTGATATTTCAGGGACCTTTCATCAAATTCGGTGATTCAATTATTTTCACAGAAAAGAATATCAGCAGTTTTAGAGTGCTGAAACAATAGCTTCATCTGAATCTCTGGGTGCTCCCCCTCCACTTGAAAATATAAGAAGGACAAAGAGCTTGAGTAGAAATAAACTCAGACACCTAATGGGGAAGGGGGCATATTTTTCCTTAACATGCTGATGGATGAATGAGAGATTTAAAACTTGATTGTTTAAAAACCTAATGCTTTTGAGACTAATTATCTGTAATGACATGTCTGTGTGCTATGTAAATAAGAACCTACAATGAGACACATCTGTCATAATGGAATGTGACACAGGAGAGATTAGACTAAAGCTTTCCTTACAGTGAGTTTTTAGATAAATTTTCTCTCTGATTAATAAAATGCCCCATTGTTTGAGATGCTGGCAGTGAGACTTGGAAAAAAATAGAATTGGATTGTTATAGGAATTTTTTATGGATGAGTTATGCAGATTCAACCTGATTATTTCATTTAAGCTTAGCAGAGGCTATGATTGCTCCATCTGAGTCAGTCATTGCCATGTTCTTTGTAGACACATAGAGTCCTCTGGGAACTGAAGACTGGTACCTGACATTAATATATGAGCTTATTTACATCAAAAAGCTTATTCAGAAGAAATTATTTTCTCTCTCTTCATCTAGAGACTGTCATAAAACAGAAATAATAGAAACTATTATGATCTGAGCCTTACCTTGTCTCACTCTCTTCCCTCATCTGTAACTTCTACCTGTCCCTTTCTCCTGGCTCTTTCCCATTAGCCTAGAAATGTGCATGTCTCAGTCATCTAAAAAAAATAATAAATTAACAGAAAACAAAGAAAGCCCTCTTTGAATTCTGCCTATCCACCTCACACACGACTCACTGAAAGAACAGCACATTTCTCCATCTTTGCCTTTATATTTCCTTTTCATTTTCAAATTCCATCGTCATCTGGCTTCTGCCTGGATTAGAAATCTTGTTAAGACCACTAATAGGAACAAGTGCCTATTTTTCAGTCCTCACCTTGTTTGACTGCTCCAGTGTACCCAACACTATTGATGACTCCTCTTTATGAAGTTCTTTATACACTTGGCATCTAGGACTCCAGTTTTCTTGCTACATCTCAGTTTTACTCTCTTCCCTGGTCTTCTCATCATCAGTCCTTCCACTAAACATTGATGAGGCCCAGACATACATCATGAGACCCCTTCTCTTCACATTCTGCCTGGGCAATTTCATCCTTGCTCACAGGTTCTCCTTAAGGCTGAAAATTTCAAAATCTGTATCTGCTATTCAAACTCTCTCCTCAGCTCCTGAGCTCCAAACCTATACATCCCACAGCTCACACAGATGTTAAATAGATACCTCAACTCAATGTAACCAGAAAAGCTTAACTTTAAAAAGAAAAGTCTTTTTTTCCTACTGTATTCTTCATCCTCTCAGTTCTTCGACCAGTAGCCAAAGAATCAGCTTTGTCTCTTTTCTTTCCCCCTTGTCTGATCTCACTATCACTCAGTCTTGTTGATTTTCCCTATCCCTTTCCTCCAATCTCAATGTCTTACCCTTATCTTCCTTTTCAAGGGCACTACTATAGGTCACACACTCATTATCCCTTGCCTAGAATATTGTCTCCTAACCAGTTTCCCTGTCATTATATTTGCTCCTTTCCAGTCCATTCAATTCACTACCAAAGTGATCTGCCTAAAATTACAAATCTAATTCTGTTGTTGAAAACCCTCTACACTGGACATATCTTATGCACCCCCTCAGATCTTTCAGCCTCCCTGTCTCCCAGGCCTCTCAGCCACTTGCTCTGCCTTAATTACTTTAACTACAGCTACTTTAAACATCTCAATGCATGCCTACAGATATCTTCTGCCTGAAGCCAAGGCCTGGAGCTCCTATCTCCCCTCTACCACTTCTTGCCTCAGATGAAGCACCATATACCAGTCTAGGTTCTCTAAGAACCAAATACCAAGATTCAATTAAACATGTGTTGCATATCTGATCCTGATTGAAGGAGAGAAAGAAGGAAGTCTGGATAGAAGCATCTTAGACTCCAGTGCAGTTCTAAGGAAATGCTGTCAGGGCACTGAGGAAGTCCCCAAGCTAAAATTTCCTGTTAGAGGAATCCCTGTCTCCTAGGAACAGACCTGCCTTACTATCTCTGTGATGTCCAATCACTGGGGCAGACTGAGGAAGTGTGGCCTCTGTGCAACACAGCAAGCTCTCAGATCCACCAAATCATACTGTTGGATAGACACAGCAGCAATCTACTGTATGATGGAAGTGGCACATTTGTGATGGGGCTGGAGCAGCTCCAAAATTATGAGTAAATTACTGTCAGCTGCTGGCCCAGACTCTCTGCCACCCACTTCTACTATAGCAATGCTTCTCCTTCAACCCATGAATTTCTAGGCTGACCAAGTTTCAGAGGAAGAAGACATTGGACTAGCTCATAGTGTGTCAGAGTGCTATATTGGTGTAGCTGAAAATGGACGGTTACCACATTATAGCCCCAAATGTGTGTGACTCTGAAAGAAGGTCTAACAAGATGACCCTAAATAGTCTCCTTGACCAGCCCAGTGTTTGTGCAATAAGCCACAAACAGAGTAGACAGGGTAGCAGGGATGAAGACTGTGCATGGGACTAAAAAGAAGGTCTTCTTGTCATCATGACTTCTCTAGCTACTACCACTTAGGAGTGGCCAATGTGCCAGCATCAGAGACTAAAGATGTGCCCTCAACATCTCACCATCCTGTAGGTGTCATCCAACAACCTACCTAGTGGCAAGTCAATTTTTCTACATTGAAGGGATAGTAATTATTAACCCATACCAAAACTGATACATACTCTAGATACAGAATTGCCTTTCCTACCTGCAGTGCCTCTATCAACATCACCATCAAAGCACTTACAGAACTTTATCTTTCAACATGTTTTCCATACAGTGTTAACTTCATTGTGGAATGTTTTTCTACAGCCAAAGGGTATAAAAGTCACTTGTTACCAGGAGATTCAAAGATAATATTATGTACCCTACCATCTAGAAGCAGCCAGACAAACAGAATGACAAACAGCCTGTTGAAGGCTCAACTGTGGATCCAATATCTTGTGGAGTTTGAACGCTGTCTTCCAAGAAGTGATATACTGGCCAAATCAACAGCTGATATATAGTACTATATAACAATAAGAATATATGGATTCAGGAAGCAAGAGAAGTTCAAGTTGCCCCCTCATCTTCAAACACAGAGGTCCATTGATAGTATTTGTGCTTCTACTCCCTGAAATCTAAGGTCTTTCCCAATTAGAGGTCTTAGTTCCCAGAAAAGGGATACTTCCACTACTGTATATAATAAGAGTCCCATTGAACTTAAAGTTATGACTACCACCTAACCATTTTGAGCTTTAATGCAATAGTCCAACAGGTAAGGAAATGATTTACTGTCTTACTGAGTTAATTAAAGAGTTGGTGTTACTGCCACAGAATGGCTTCAAAGGGGATAATGTCTGAAAGCAACATAGACCAGCAAAACTGGCCCAAGATGAGGAAAGTATAGAATGTGTGATAGAAGAGAGAGATGACAAATATCAACTAGAGCCTCAGAACCAGCCCCAGTACAGAGATTATAGCTTATTTCACTAACCCAGTTGCCTTCTTTCTGGAAATCACAAGTTACCTCCCTGAGGGGAATTCTGTGACTGACTGATTTGTACCTCTTTTCTGTGGGGAAGCAGTAAGGGCAATCTATTCTCACAACAATGGAAGCCTAATATTATATCAAAGAAGCCACATATAATGGAAGGTTGCAAGCATATCTGAGGAGCACAAGAGGTCTTCTTCACTGGGCACATCTTATGTACTACTTCAGATTCTCACAGCCTCACCTGTCAGTCAGCCCTTGGCTAGTTGTTCTGTCTTAATCACTCCCACAGTGACCAATTCCTGACTCAGATGGTACGCCATACTGCAAGGCATACAATCGGGCTCTCTAGAAGGTCACAGTGATACATTCCATAAGTAGATGGTAGTTAATACCCCATGGGCTAGCTCTGTTCAATGGGAGACAAGAGAGGGGAAGATGCTAGCAGATAAATTCTTTCCATACACTCTCTGATGGAATGCTCTGAGGCACAACTCTTCTGTAAAGCCTATTTGGAGCTGTTTCATGTGGCTGAGAAACTGGCTCTGTTTGTGAAGCAGTGGCTGCTTCCTAATGAAGACCTTGTGTTACCTCCCATCCTTCCCTGACTTACTGTACTTTCCCTCAGTCTTGCTGCCCTCAGATTACCTCTCCAGGAAAGCATTAGCATTTAATCCTCACCTCAGGTTCTGTTTGATTTAAAAAAAAAAAAAAACCTGGGCTAAGTTTCATTTCATTGCACACTCCACCTAAAGAAAACCTCAGATCTGCCCCCCACTGTCATTTTCAATCTCATCACCTGTGGTCCCCTTACACTCATTTTTGGTGATCAAGCAATTAGTTATTCATGGGTTTCCAAGCTTCCCACCTTTTTCACAGAATCATATATCTGCATCTGCTCCTTCCTCTGCTTGGAGAGTGCTTTCCCACCCACTCCCTCTGGTGAACTCCCCACAATGACATGGGTGAAGTCAGACAACAGTCAAAACTTCACTACAATTAATGAAAATGTTTAGAAGCCTCTCTTGAGTCTCCTTCCCTAATATTGAAAGATTAAAAATTTTAAAAAGCCATCTGTGATTGGATAAATACTTATTCTTCCTATTATGGTAAAAAAAAAAAAACCTTGAAATACAAGAAAATCACTATGGAGACAAGCTGAAATGCATTCCTTTATCAGCAAATGTAATGGAAAGATTCTCAGCAAACACTGCTAAAGATGTAAAGAAATAAATATTAAAATAAGTTACATATTATAGGTTTTCTATATAGACAGAGAAAAGTAAAGATATTGCTAAGAAAGAAGCTTATGATATTATTTGTCTGGTTTAAAAAAGAAATACAAAGATAACTCATTTTCTCATGAAAAATTAAAGGAAAACATATACCAAAGAAGATATATTCTCAATGGTAATTTCTTTTTTTTTTAAATCAGTAACCTAACCTTCCATCTTTTTTTTTTCTTTTTTAAGATTTTATTTATTTATTTGACAGACAGAGATCACAAGTAGGCAGAGAGGCAGGCAGAGAGAGAGGAAGGGAAGCAGGCTCCCTGCCGAGCAGAGAGCCTGATGTGGGGCTCGATCCCAGGACCCTGGGATCATAACCCGAGCTGAAGCAGAGGCTTTGACCCACTGAGCCACCCATGCACCCCACAATGGTAACTTCTTTAATAGAAACAATGATTTATGAAAATTTTTGCTTAATGAAATGGCTACTTTAAGTGGAATAAAAGATATTCTGGGATGAATTCATAGAAACATTTTCACATATGAAATCCTGTACTAAATCATTCATAGTCAAAATGTTCCAGCAAAGAAGTTGAAGCCAGAAGTGCACCAAGTGCTAGAGATGTCAAAAAAAAAAAAAAAAAAAAAAAAGGAAGTTAGCTTTCCATGAAGACAAGATTTTAAAATAAGGACTCTTATATAATATTTTGTAATGACATGAGAAATAACCACAGTAATCCTTTGAGTGACAAAGAGGGCTTGCCCCCTATTTGTGACAAAATACATAAAAGATTTGTTAAATATAAAGGTATTACATGTCTTTTTTATATAAAACACCATGCTCCAAATTTGCCATCTTTTCCGGGATGATAGGTGGCTGCAAGGAAATGCTGTTTGGAAGATACTTTCAAATAAGTAAATACCCTTAATTGCTTCCTTCAACGTAAAGCTGCCATTTTGACAATTTAGATTTTGATAATGAGTGAGAAAGTAACAATTTCTTAAGAGAAACATACTCTGGAGAGAGTATTTTGAACAATGGAAGTTTGAAATTATTTCCATTATTAAATGATCATATAACAGACAATAACTGTCACCTGTAACAATCCTATCATGCGCTCACCTTTTAAAAGTTGACAAAAAATTTTTCAAACCTGTTTCAAATTGTCCACATGTGGAAATTCAGTGAATCTATATCCACTTATAAAAATACATAAAATTCAGGACCTTTGGATGAGTTTGCATAAACAACTGACAGATATCATGGAAGACAGACAACTGGTGGGTGATTATAACTAAAATCTTTGCATAATTGGTGAATGGAACTGAAAAACCAGCATTGTGATCAAGCAGGCATAACCAACAATGTACATCTTCAATTTGTGAGGTGTTTTTCTACTGTGACCACCATTAGAAACAACTAGGGAAAGAAACTGAGTTTGTTTGATTATTGAGAGAGAGAGGGTAAGAGATTGAGAACACAAGCAGGGTGATGAGCAGAGGGAGAGGGCCAAGGAACCGCAGAGCCTGATGTGGGACTCAATCCCACGACCCCAAGATCATGACCTGAGCTGAAATCAAGAGTTTACTTACACACACACACACACACACACACACACCCCAGAACATTATTCAGTCTTTAAAAGGAAGGATATTCTGAACAAGCTACAATATGAATGACCTTAAACACATGTGATATAAAATAACCAGACATAGAAGGACAAATATATCATTCTACTTATTTGAAGTACCTAGAGTAGTCAAAGTCACAGAGATAGAAAGTATAATGGTGATTGCCAGGGACTGGGGAGAATGAAAATCTGTTGCTGAAGGGATAGAGAATTTCAGTTTGGGAAGATGAAAAGTTCTAGAGATGGCTGTACAACAATGTAGATGCACTTAGTGCCACTGAACTGTGCACCTTAAAGTGGTTAACTTTTATGTCTATTTTACCACAATAAAAATAATAACAAAATAATAAAAATGAGTATATGATTAAAATGTCCATACATCTGAATGTCAGATGGAATGGATAGATGATGGAGCATTCTTCATCCTCTGCACTACTGCACATGTTCAATTAATGCTTGTGAAAGGAGAAAGGAGGAGGAGAGAAGGAAGTTTACATTAGAATTAAGACATGAGGCATTATGTCCCATGTATCTCTTTGAAGGATACAAACACTGGGCATCCTGGAAGATACCAGCAATATGTTCTCCTAGAACATGGAGACTTTTCTCAGCATCTAACCTGCCCTTCCCCATCCTCAAAAATTCTGTCCTTACAGTGTTTTCAAATTCACAACAGCTACCCAATTTGTAAATGTTAAATGGAACTTCTGATAACTGATAAGCCTGCCACAGTGAATATAGTGGGAAAATCTAGAACACCTTTCTTAAGCATGCAAAAAGAGTGGAATTCTCGTAAGGAAGAAAAGGGAAGTCTATCCACATGCTTAACACCACCCACAGAAAGGCTCAATGTAATAAGTATCAAGTTTGCTGAACTATGATCCAGAGCCTAATTATGATGAATTAAAATAAGCAAACTTTGCTCATTTTTCTTCTCCCAAATTCTATGTTTGGGACCTTATTTTAATTGAAATCTTTGGAATTAACTATTATTAACATTGATACATACAATATGTGGTAACTATTTTAAAAGACAATGAAGTTTAAAATCCTGCAATGCTCTCAACTTTAAGTATTATTCTATGCCTAGGGCAAACCTCAAAGACAACAGTCTCCTTTTATCAAAGATCACCTGGAAGATGGATAATATTTAATATGTGTGATGATAAATCAACAAAGAAAAAGAAACATCAAAAGGTTGCTGTTAGAATCTACAGTATCCCAGTGTTTAAACACTGAAAAAAACAATAAAATGTCATTTCACATTTAAAACAAACATGCTAATCTCCAGATACAGAAGTTATAGGAATTCTTTCTTCCTTTAAAAGAAAAATGATATTCTGACACTAACTTCTTATATTAACATTAATGCATTTTCTTTACAAACGATGTTGGCAGCTCTGCTGGCTAGGAAACAAAATTTAAAAGCAAAGGAAGAGAATAAAATATGAATATGGGATGGAATAACCCTTGCTTTGCCATTATTTTAAGATCTCCTCATTAGAAAGTGACTCTATGAGGGCAGAAACCATATCATTTTGCTCATTTTTATATCGTCTCAACAATGCTAGCATATAGTAGGTATTTCATAAATATTTAAATGGATAAGTAAAAGTACAAAGTTAGGCATCCATTAAATGTATTTCAAAGAAAAGGCTGCCAAAAATAGGCCAAAAATTTGGTTAGTTACAGAAATGAAACCTCATCTCACTAGGATGACATGCATGATTCGTTAGTGGCAGAATTTTAACTCAGACTGGTGTCTTCATTCCTTTCCTCTAAAATTTGTGCTGCAGCTTACAGGAGCAGAGTGAAGACTGCCCCTCTATGCTGCTACATCAAGCTCTTCTCTAGCTCTTCTCCAACAGCTGAGACAGGAAATGAGACAAGGAAGGATGCGTGTCCAGCTTTCTTCAACCACTAAGAGTAAAGGGAGAGAGCAAAATGTCAACAGGACCAGAAGCAGATCTTGAAAGAACAAGGGAGAAGAGGAAAGGAACAAAAAAAACCACCCTTATAAGATCAGAAGATTTAGTATCATCTCACAGCTCCCTTCATTTGGTCTGAATTAATGTTCTCTGGGGTCCTTCTCAATACTAGCCTTCAACATGAAAGAACTGACAACAGTGCTAAATGTTTTTTCCTACACCAAATGTGTACCATATTATTGAGCCTAAAGGAGATGTATCACTATACACCAGGCCAGAACTAATGCTTCCTATAATTAAGATTTTACTTTTCTGACTACATACGTTTTGGGTAATAGATGCAGTTACATTCCAAGGCTTACTAGAATGACTAAACAATTTCTACTTTACTGAGAAAAAAAATAGAAGTTTCCATTTTTATTAAATGTTGGGGGTAAGAAAAACAGTGGTAAAACACCGACGATATTTAGATGCCAAAGAAAATAGGGATATTGCATTTGCTTTTAAATAAGTTATAAAAAAAGATGATCTAGTTAGAAAGCACTGGTCAGTGTACATGGCAGAAAACCAATATTTGTCCTCTGTCCTGTCATCTCTTCAGTTTTAGTGGAGCTAATTTTGAGATTTATCATCAATCATTACCCAAACCCATCTGTAGGATTTCCTAATTCAGTCATGAATATAAGCATAGAGTTCAGGAAGCCCTCTCCCTCTATGTTGCAATTACTATTATTTTAAAAAAAGATTTTATTTATTTGAAGAGAGAAAGCATGAGTACAAGCAGGAGGAGTGGGAAAAGGAGAAGCAGCCTCCCTGCTGAGTATGGAGCCTGATGCAGGACTCCATCCCAGGACCCTGGGATCATGACCTGAGCCGAAGGCAGAGGCTTATTAGCCAACTGAGATACCCAGGCACTCCTATTATTATTATTATTATTATTATTATTATTATTAAAAAGTTTAAAAGACTTAAAGAAAATTAGAATGATTTGTATGCCACCAGCTTTTCATACTCCCTTAATATCCTAATGTGAATAGAGAATCTCCCTAAAAAGGGACCTTAATACAATTTTCCAGACTTTTTTGGCACCTTTTTTTTTTTTTCCTCAAAGCATCTTGGGGAGAAAATGTCTTTCCTCTCTTTACCTGTGTCAGAAAAGATACTTAAGCCATTCTTAGCTTTAATTTCATAGTAGAAATCAATTCTCATATTAAATCTGCCAGCAGTTTAAAATATTTCAGGTTAATTTAAGAATATAACATAAAATCCTAATTTGGGCTTGTAAATCTGAACCCTCGTTGACTCTGCAGCTTTTCCCCTTAACTTCCCCCAGTTAAGCATCTAGAAGGTGCCCTGCTGTCTCTGCATACTGTCATTCCACTGCTTGCAAGAGTTTTTCCAGGGAATGGCAACTCCTGGTGCCCTGGCCTGGCTGACATCACTGTGTCCAGTCAGGTCTGGGTTTCTCCAGCCTGTGTTTCCATACCTGTGCTTCCACCATGCTGCAATTAAAGTAACTGTTCACTTCCGTCTTCACCTGCTTTCTGCATGATAGGTACTGTATAAATGTTTGTTGGAATGGATGGATGAATGAAGAGTCCTCGCTTAACACAAGTGATGGGGATGGAGGGAGGGATTTAATGCCAACAGACGGTTAAAGAACACTTTGCTACTAAACTCTTGGTTTTCCATGTGACATATTGTGTAGCCTATTTAAATCACTAAGGAACTGGCCAGAACTCTACCCATTTATGGTAAGGAAAAAAATGTGCTTTTATTTTTAACCATATTAGACATATAAACAACCTATAGCATAAAATCTACATGCATATATTCTTCCATCCACTGGTGAGTCATTCATCTATGATTCTACTTTTCTATTACTACTAGATTCCCTTTCTTGACATTTGAGGAAACCAGTTAGTAAGAAGCTAAATTTTTTTTTCAGTATTGTAAGAATGTTTTTTAAGGGAAAAGAAAAATATTGATTCTAAATAAATATCAGACCTGATATTTATATTATATATATATAATTTATATTATATATATAATATATAATTTATATTATATATATAATATGAGTTATTATATATATAATTTAATATATATATTAAAAGAAAAATATTGATTCTAAATAAATATCAGACCTGATATTTATATTATATATATATTATATATATATTATTTATATTATTTATAATAAATATCAGACAGTAGAGTAGTACATATATGCCTTATAAAGCAGGACATACAGGTCTGAATGGGTTCGGGATGTAGAAACTGGGACATTGTCCTATGCAAATGAACTAACAGTGCCAAAAGTCCATGATTGCATGCTTGCATGAAGCATCCAAACCCTAATGAGCTCCCTAGCTATAGCCAAGAGCTGCAATCTGACAGGGCTGCCAACAGCACTACTGAACTGCTAATGGATTTTCCTGCTTCTCTGCTCAAGTACAACAGAAAGGTTGTGTGCTAAAACTTTTAATTAGTAAGAGGGAAGAAAAAAGAACTGCAATAATTTTCTGAAATCATAAACTAGGGGATTTACTTTTTACTTCCTCATCCCATTGATTTTGTTTCCCTCTTCAGTTTAATACAGTCCTGAAGTCTAATTTATGACATGTCCTAACTTATTATTTATATGGATTATGGTAATTAGAATTAGGACTGCATTTATGCATGGAGGAAGTAACCATCTATTCGGTGTGACCACCTATTTGATGTGCTTCCCTTCTCAAAAATAACACCACTTCCATCTGTTCTGAAAGCCTGAAAAACTGAGAGCTAGAATATAAAATAATAAAGGCCTGTCTTCTTGGAGAAGACTGTTGGGTTTGCACTTATGCAATATAATACTTTATATTAACATTATGTTTGACACTCCTTTCTAATATACCCAGTTACACAGGTATGAAGGCAGTTGATACTTAAAGGGTCAAATTGTTTTGGGAAAATAGAACTATACCCTTAAAGATTTCACCTACTTCATAGTTTTCCTTAGTGAAAGAATTCACTTAAATTACACATGTACATAATTCATTTTTGTCTGTCCATTTAATCTATCACAGTGCTAAGCACTCTATAACTATGTGGTGAATTGAATAAATGAATGTTTTGACAGACATGATTTTAAATTGTTTAAAAACAAAATGAAGCGAAATCAGAACATTTTTCTACAAAAATGTTAGAATTGATTAGTGTTAAATGTGTCAGAAATTTTGCTTCACTGTGACTTAGAAGGATGGCCCTTGGAGTTATGGGAAAAGCATGTCCTGATCTTGGTATTATGCAGATCCACTACACTGAAAGAAGCAGGTCTAGTTTGATTCTGCTCTGAACATACAGATAGTACCTGACTGGTTTGTCCAATACCATATCTCTGTGCTAGTTCCTAAGCAGAACAATGAAATAGGTATGATCTTTGCTTTTTAAAAACATTGATTTAGCACTAGTTCTCCCATCCTATTTCACCAATTCTGAGGCCAACCAAAATATTTGAACTTGAAAATATTACTGATGACTCTTAAAAACACTTACTCCAAGACATCGTGGTTGATTGAAAAATAACTTCCCAAAAGATGTCCATGTCCTAGTCCCTGGGACCTGTGAATGCTACTTTATATGGGAAGCGGGTCTGTGCAGATGAGATTAAGTTAAAGATCTTGAGACAGGGAGGTTACACTAGATTATCTCAGTGGGTACTAAATGCCATCACGTGTAACCTTGTAAGAAAGGAATGAGAGGGGCAACTGGTTGGCTCAGTTGGTTAAGCGTTTGCCTTTGGCTCAGGTCATGTTATGAGGGTCCTGGGATCAAGCTCTACTCTGGGCTCCCGGCTCAGTGGGGAGCCTGCTTCTCCTTCTTTCTCTAACAATCCCCCTCCTTGTGCTTTGTTACACTCTTTCTCTTAAATAAATAATCTGGGGGGAAAAAAAAAGAAAGAAAGGGACAAGAGACAGATACACAGAGGAGAAAGTCATATGAAAATTGAGCAGACCCTGGACTGATGCAGCCAGCAGCCAAGATTGCCCATTGCCACCACAAGTCAGGAGGATCAACGGAGGGTTCTTCCCTAGAGCTGCCAGAGGGAGTGTGGTCTTGCTAACACTTTGACTTCAGACTTCTAGCCTCCAGAACTGTGAGAGGATTTCACTGTTGTTTTAAGTTATGCTGAGCCACCAACTTACTGGCAATTTGTTGCAGCAGACACAGAAAATATGGTGCAATTTTCCCTCAAAGAAATTATAGACAAAGAAGTACAATAATGCACGTTCATACATAACAACAGTATGAAGTAGCAAGTCACAAGTACCCCCAAGAAAGTACAAAGGGCTATTCTTGAAAGTTTACTTCTGTAGAAATGTATAAGAAGGGGGGGTGGAAACCCTAACTGGTAATAGAAAGATCTCTTTGAAAGCGGATGAGTACTAACGATGTGATGAGCACTGGGTGTTACACATAACAAATGAGTAACTGAATACTACATCAATGTAGATGTACTATACGGTGGCTAACTAAACACTAAAAAAAAGTGCAGTTTTACTACAACATACTAGATGAGTGCCTAAAACTTACTATGTTCAGTCTGAAACATACTAACTGTAAAATTTTGGCAAGACATACACATGACCATAAAATTTGGGAAGCAGGAAATGTGGGAAGGCCCAAGAGAGAGGTTGGGGCTGGACATGTAGGTGGGAACATCATCCATAGATGTGATTGTTACAGCCAGTAGATTGGGTAAAATTTATGAGAGATAGGATACGGAATACTCATTCTTAAGTAGAAGAAGTATGGAGAATGTGTCTCTGGGGAATGTAACAGAATTACCCTGGATTTTTCAAAGATATGCCATTGAAAGTCAAAGTGTTACTGACACATTCCTCAGATATGCTGAGGAGGAACAAGGCTGAGAGGAAATCATATAGACAGAGGTTCCCAACCAGCATGTCCATGACACTATGCCTTAAATGGGCTGCAGGTCTATGGCAAGAAATTAACCTTTACAAGCTTCAGTACGGCTAGTAGATTTTTTTTTTCTAGTAGATTCTTGAGGGGTCAGAGGTCTCCAGTCTCTGTCAGTCACAAACAGCTTCAATGTGAAACTCCTTGCAGAGTGGCCAAAGCAGAGCAGGATCTGATGATGTACCCTGTGGAACCCTCATGGTTTCATAGTGGCCATCAAGAATTTGAAGAGATCGTTGGGGCACCTGGGTGGCTCAGTGGGTTGAGCCTTCGGCTCAGGTCATGATCTCAGAGTCCTGGGATCAAGCCCCACATCCAGCTCTCTGCTCAGTGGGGAGCCTGCTTCCCCCTCTCTCTCTGCCCTCCTCTCTGGTTACTAGTGATCGCTCTCTCTGTCAAATAAATAAATAAAACCTTTTTAAAAAAATAATTTGAAGAGATCGTTATTTTAAAAGTCTTGCTTAGAGGAAGACAAACTATAAGCGGCTCTTAACTATAGGAAATAAACTGAGGGTTGCTGGAAGAGAGGTAGGTAGGGGAATGGGGTAACTGGGTAATAGGTATTAAGGAGGGCACGTGATGTAATGAGCACTGAGTGTTAAATGTAATTGATGAATTACTGGACTCTACATATAAGACTAATGATACAATGTATGTTAACTGATTGAATTTAAATAAAATAAGTTATAAAAAAAAGTCTTGGTGAGGAATTGCAAGCCATCCATGTTCATTCTATGAGGTCAGCATTAACCTGATACCAAAATCAGATAGACACTCCACTAAAAAGAGAACTATAGGCCAACATTCCTGATGAACATGGATGCAAAAATTCTCAATTAAGTACTAGCAAACCAAATCCAACAGTACATCAAAAGAATCATCCACCACAATCAAATGGGACTTATTCCTGGACTGCAAGGGTGGTTCAGTATTCACAAATCAGTCAATGTGATACACAACATTAATAAAAGAACCCATATGATTTTTTTCAATTGATGTAGAAAAAGTATTTGCTAAAGTACAACCACCATTCATGATATAAAACCAAGTATGAATAGAGGGAACATAACTCAATGTCATAAAGGCCATATTAAAAAACCCACAGCCGTTAAGCCACTGCCTTCGGCTCGGGTCATGATCTCAGGGTCCTGGGATCGAGTCCCGCATCGGGCTCTCTGCTCTGCAGGGAGCCTGCTTCCTCCTCTCCCTCTCTCTGCCTGCCTGTCTGCCTGCTTGTGATCTCTGTCTGTCAAATAAATAAATAAAATCTTTAAAAAAAAAAATAAATAAAAATAAAAATAAAAATAAAAAAAATAAAAAACCCACAGCCGATATCATCCTCAGTGGGGAAAAACTGAGAGCTTTTCCTCTGTGGTCAGGAACAAGACAGTAGTATTTAACATACTACTGGAAGTTCTAGCCATAGCATTCAGACTACACAAAGAAATAAAACACATCCAAATTGGCAAGGAAGATGTCAGACTTTCACTATTTGCAGATGACATGATATCCTACATAAAAAACCCAAAAGACTCCACCCAAAACCTGTTAGAACTGATAAGTGAATTCAAAAAATCCACAGGATATAAAATCAATGTATAGGAATCTGTTGCATTTCTAAAACCAATAATGAAGCAGCAGAAAGAAAAAACCAAGGAATAAATCCCATTTACATCTGGACCAAAAACCATAAGATACCTAGGAATAAACTTAATAAAAAAGGCAAAGGTAAAAAGATCTGTACTCTGAAAACTAGAGAACACTTATGAAAGAAATTGAAGATTACATCAAGAAATGAAAAAATATTTCATGCTCATGGTTGGAAGAACAAATATTGCTAAAATATCTATATTACCCTAGGCAATCTACATATTTAATACAATCCCTGTCAAAATACCAATAGCATTTTTACAGAGCTAGAATAAACAATCCCCAAATCAGTATGGAACCACAAAAGACCCCAAATAGCCAAGGCAATCTTGAATAAGAAAAGCAAAGCTGGAGGCATCACAATTCCAGACTTCAAGTTGTATAACAAAGCTGTAGTGATCAAGACAGTATGGGACTGGCATAAAAATGGACACACAGATCAATAGAACAGAACAGAAAATCTAGAAATGAACCCACAACTATATGATCAATTAATCTTCGACAAATCAGGAAAGAATATTCAATGGAAAAAAGACAGTGTCTTCAACAAATGGCATTGTGAAAACTGGGTAAGAACATGCAAAAGAATGAAACTGGACCACTTTCTTACACCATAAACAAATTCAAAATGGATGAAACACCTCAGTGTGAGACAGGAAGCCATTAAAATCCTAGAGGAGAACACAGACAGTAAACTCTTTCACATCACCTATAGCAACTTCTTACTACATATGTCTCCTGAGGCTAGAGAAACAAAATCAAAAATAAACTTTTGGGAATACATCAAAATAAAAAGCTTCTGCATAGCAAAGGAAAACAATACATACAACTAAAAGGCAGCCTATAGAATGTGAGAAGATATTTGTAAATGACATATCTGATAAAGGGTTGGTATCCAAAATATTAAAAGAATTTATCAAATTGAACACCCCAAAAACAAATAATCCAGTTTAAAAATGGGCAGATGACATGAATAGACATTTTTCCAAAGAAGATATACAAATGGCCAACAGACACATGAAAAGATGCTCAACATAACTCATTATCAGGGAAATACAAATTAAAACTATGATGAGATACCACCTAACACCAATCAGAATGGCTAAAATTAATATGGGAAACAACAGGTGTTGGTGGTGGTGGTGAAGATGTGAAGAAAGGAAAATCTTCTTATATTATTGGTGGGAATGTGACCTGGTGTAGTCACTCTGGAAAACAGTATGGAGGTTCCTCAAAAAGTTAAAAATAGAACTATCCTACAATCCAGCAATTATACTGTTTACCCAAAGGACACAAAAATATTAATTCAAGAGATACATGTACCCCAATATTCATAACAGCATTATCAACAATAGGCAAATTATGAAAACATCCCAGATGTACATCAACTGACGAATGGATAAAGAAGATGTAGTATATACACAGACACACATATACATGTACACAATGGAATATTACCTAGCCATAAAAAATGAAACCTTGCCATTTGCAGTGTTTTCGATGGAGCTAGAGACTATTATTCTAAGAAAAATAAGTCAGTCAGAGAAGATAAACACCATGTGATTTCACTCATATGTGCTATTTAAGAAATAAAACAAACATGGGGGAAAGGGGGAGGAAAACCAAGAAACAGACTCTTAATTACAGAGAAAAAAAACTGATGGTTAACAGAGGGACAGTGAGAGAGATTAAGGAGGGCAATTGTAATGAACAGCATGCATTGTCTGTAAGTGCTGAATCATTAAATTCTACATCTGAAACTAGTATTATACTGTATGTTTAACAAACTGGAATTTAAATAAAAACTTGGGAAGAAAAAGAATTGCAAGCCATTCAAGCATAAAACTGTTGTAAAGAAGTTATAATCACAGATGCAGACTCAATAAAAAGTTTGAAAAATGCTCATTTTTCATTCTATTTTTCTTATCATACATATGTAATATGAAGAAAATACAAGTTGTTTTCTGCTAAATCTCCCACACAGCCACCTCCAAATCCCCTCCTGTTTACCCTTAGTGTCCTATATTATTATTTAAGTGTGTGGGCCATGATATAAAAAAGGTTGAGAAGCACTGATAGAAACAAGGGATATAAAATCAAGTCTTTCTGGAATATCTACATTATAAGAGAGGAGGCAGTGAAAAGTAGGTATCCAGCATTTGGGAGCCAAGCCCTGCCTCAAGAGGTATAAAATTTCCCAGAGGAAATGGATTTAGATGCTGGGCCATCAAAACAGATAAGACTTGTCCAAAATAGGTGAGGACTGCCAAATGTCACAGAAAAGTGGAAACAAAGAAAAACATCTACTGGATTTGATAATTAGAAAGCACTACAAATATTAGCAAGGTCAGTGACAGGAAAGGTTAGAAAAGGCCACACAACAGGGAGTTGGGGCACAGACAGGAGAAGGTGTAGACAGGAAGAATAAACTGCCCTTTTAAGAAGGTGATTGCTAGAAAAGTAGTGGAAGCGGAAGGGATCAAGATCAGGGGATGTCAGACTTGAGTATATTTCTACCATAAAGGTAAATAGCCAGCCCAGAGGCAAATTTAAAGATGAGATCTTTGTAACTGCAGACAAAGGCATACACTTGATAGAGAAAGTTCCTGAAGAAGCTGGAGGAAATGAAATTGAGCCCAGGTAAAAGAATATATCTTGGATAGATGTCCACTGGTGCAAGAGAAGGCAGACAAGGATGGTGCAAATAATTTTATCAATTGGAAATTAGGAAGTTAAGGTGGCTGTGCCTGGGATATCTCTTTTCTCTGTTTTCCAGGGATATAGATAGAGACATATTAGAAATGGAAAAACTGGGTTTGGCAATTACAAGGTCGTTCGTGACCTCCGCAAAGGCAGTTTTAGTGCTTCATTGAGCAGCAGGTATCTATCATACTAGTGAATGGGGTGCTAGACTAGATGTCCTGAGATAGAAGTCCCTGATTTTAGATATAGCTTTTTACTGAATTAGTTCTTCGTGAGTAAAGATTAACTTTTTGGGACTTACTTCCTCATAATGAAAGTGCTGGAGAAAATGATAACTTCAGCCATGTCCAACACTTACAATATTGTCTACTATATATAAGGCACAGGGTTGGCCAAGTATGAAATAAAAAGATATAATAAGAGGCAGGGGTTGGGTCCTCAAGGGCACTGTCACCTCCAAAAGCAAATTAATATTAGTAATAAGTCATCTTATTCCAAGAAGTGTTTCTTCCTGGATCAAGGTCAGCTGTCACTTGAAAAGGCCTGAAATTTATATTTGAATGGAAAAAGAATGTGACCAACTTCTAGCATGATTTTTAGATCTCCTCATTGAACTGAAAATTTCAAGACCTTTGGCTACCTAATAAGGTTATTTCTCAATGTGAGAAATCTGAGAAAGAAATGAGTCACATATTTAGAGATCTTAAAAAGTGGGAAAACTTGGTATTAATTTGAATACCATGAGTATTTTCTGACTCTGTCCCTTGGATGTTTAGCACAACACACTAAATGGAAAGTTGTGACTGCACATGTTACATTTTTTTAAAGATGAAATAGACTATGCCAACTCCTGAGCTAAAGGAACAGAAAATAAAGGCACACATAATAAAGACTGTCGAAATTTGGTATAAAAAAAAGATGTATTATGTTATCTGATACATCTTGCCATCAACAGTTTCATTATAATGCATTCTTTTGTTCCATCCTATTCAGAATTTCTAGCTGTCTGTTTGTACATTGATCTTGCACTTCCCACCACAAATCTTAGAAACATTGACAAGCATCTTCCCATAGTCTAAAATGCTGCAGTATGAGGAGGAGGACATTTCTATTGCTTTAATCTTCATTTTAAAAAAATGCTCACATGGCTAATTTGTTCAGTTATTAGTCTTTGGTATCTTGTCACTCCTTATGACTATAAGGATGTCTATGCTGAGTTCCTGTACCCAAAAAGGATCTTTAGTATAGCTCTGATTAGATTCAAAGTGCTACCAAGCTCTTTGTAGAAGAAAAAGTATGTTAGGAGTAGATTATTCCAGAGGTGTGTCCATACCATTCTAATCCATTATTATCAAGATGTATGAATCACTCACAATTGGTAATTAATTCTCTATTGTGGAAAATTAGTTTGTGATCTTTTACTTCACCTCCTCCCAAAGTCCCCGCTTCTATGTCAAACACTTCTAAGACTCTCCCTAAGGGCATCCAGTTGCTTCCTTGTTTCATGTCCAACACATGACTGTGTTGAATGAGAGGCAGCTGGGCAGCCAACGGACTGCAGAATTGAGTTCAAAAGACCTGACTATAAGCCCCTCTCCTGCCACTTATTCGCTGTGTAATGTTTATCAATTACTTAATCAGAAGCTCAAATAATTCCTCTATAAAAGAACGATTAATAAAACCCATCTGATCTATATCATGGTGCTGCTATGAAGAAGAAAACAAAACAGATGACACAGAACATTTTATTATCTGCTCTTACGACCTGACTTGCTATGGTGGGACAATAAAGGCAAGCAACCTGAAACTGGTTTTCTTCCCAAAGTGGACCAGACCTTTCCTTCTGCCTGGACTGCTTCCTCTTTTAAGCAAGACCACCTGGGACTATCCCTTGAAGGTAAATGGATTCAGGGGACAACCCTGCTTCTTACAGATCTATCCTTACATTCTGGTATCTCAGGGTGGGACACTGGGGCTGGGATTTTTTCTGTTCTGGAACCCTATTAAGTATGGAAGTTAGAGCAGCAATTTTAAGCAGGTTTTTATTTTCTATATAAAAACACTGTTCAACAAGGAATTATTGGTGTTCACATCAAACAAAATTATGACATTTAAATTGATCAAAGTCTCCTGTTTCTGTTGAACGTACATATTAGTCAGTGTACAACTCCATCTCATTTCAGAATCTGATATGAGACCAAACCCAGTCCAAGAGTAGCAGAACATGACAGACTACTGGAATTTTTCCCAGCAAAAGTCACTGCTGTTACCTCTATATAATCTGATGAGCTTCAATTAAAACTCCTGAAATAAATTTTCAAATATTCTGAACCCACAGTTATTCCCTTAGTCAAATTAGGATTCCAGTGATAAACAAATTTCCTATGTTAGTCAAGATCAGTTTATGACCATGTATCTGTCCCTGGAGTAAAAACTGAACCATCACAACTTCAGAAAATAGCATCCAGTATCACCAGTATGAATTGCCCTATTAGTATATACCTGACTGCAAAGATAGAGCTATCTCCTCAAAAATCAATGTTTTTTTTTAAAAAGTTACCCTATATTAATCTTTTACAAATAATATGAGACATTTTATGATATATTACAATACACAATTACTTCTTTTAGAAAGTATTTTTATTTTTTTTATTTCATTTTCACCACAATTCAAAATAAATAGCATTCAATTACAAACAATGTTGTCAGATGTATTACCCCATTTTCACTTCAAATTACTGTCCCTATATCACAGATAAGGTCTCCAAGTCGTAGCATAATGCTGGTGCAAAAAAGATTTCTGAAGGAATCAATCAGTCAATCAATCAATCAATCAATCAGTTTTAAGTGACTTGCCCAAACTTTAATAGCTCAGATTTGAGCCTATATAATTTTGGCCCACTATTCTTTCCACTGCATCATACCCCCTCTGCTCTTGCTAACAAAAAAGTTTAAGCTAATTGTCACATACAATATAGATTTACAAGCACTTGATTATGCTTCCTCTTGAGCACATATGGAAGTGTTGATTCCAGATTCTAAGAGAATATACTCAAATGTAGTTCATTATGATTAAGAACTAGAAATTCTCTTGTCTTTATCTCTTCCCTAGATATGCTCCAAAGAAAGTGTAAATTTTACATTTCAAAACAGATTATTCCCTTATTCCAATACTAGAACTTTTACCATTGTTGGGAATCCTATCAAGTCACATGGAGCCATGCAGTTGCAGGCTCAGGAGTTAGGTGGGAATGTAATTCGTCAATAATTGCTTTAGAAATCAGCCAGATATGTTATATACCTTGTGCATCCCTTTCTCAGTAAAATATAGTGTAGGAAGGATATATATAGCAATCATGGAATAAAGAGACTTCACTATCCTTCCCACAGAGCAAAATTTCTTCCAAAATCTGAAGGCCATAATTGAAAGGACTCCTCTATCAGGCTATTGCTAGATGTGATATTATAATATCATCACACTAAAGAGAGAGAATAGAGTATAAAGCATGATGAGGAATAGAATGACCACTAAGAAGGCCAGGAGTCCAGTTCTTAGCCCTCTTCATATTTTAAGTATAATCACAAAACAAACTGGGCAGATACCAAAGTGAAATAAAGTATACCCTGACATATCTTTATTATTACATATCTTTATGTATTACATATCTTCCACAAAATAATGACCTATTTTCTCTTGCACTAAGATCAGGAAAAGCCAAATAGCACCACATTACCTAATGAGATCACACCCTGAAGAATATAACTTCTAGCACACCCCATTTGTTGACTGGCACTGAAAAGCGGGTAAGATTTTACCTTATGAAAAAAAAGATAATCAACAATTTGTATGTATTACATTCATTTTTTAAAGCAACAGAATGCTGAGATCAATTTTCACATTTTTACTCACACATTCTTAGACTCAGAGGATTAGGACTCACAACCAATTCTTGAAACATATGGGTCGAGTGGGGTATTAATGAAGCCCTAATTATTATCTTTATAATCAGTCACCAAACACATTGGATCCACTGCAATGTAGTTATTAAAGACATTCAAGAGTGGAAATGTATGATTTTTCATTTTGCCAGGGAACTTATAAGAAATGTATCCTCTATCCCACCCTCTCTGCCACTATAAAATGCAGAGAAACACTCCATATTTCTGTTGCTCACTTCCATGTGATGTTACTCTGAACATTGCAAAGCCTTGAGCTGTACATATATTTTCAGGGTTCCTCTAAGGGGTGGGCTGTGCTGGGAGAATGCATGAGAACCACAGACTTATGTGGTTTTCAACTGAAAATTCCTTGCCAGTTTCCTGGACTGGGGATGTGTGCAGCCCTATAGTAAATGAGTGAAAGGGCTATGGCAAGTCTAAACTTGATCCTCACTTCCATACAAAGTCTCCTTTCCCTGACCCCCTACACACAGAAAAAAAGGAACAGACGTCATACTTAATATTGGTTCATCCCTGATCTTTTAAAAACCGATGCTGAGGGGCACCTGGGTGGCTCAGTGGGTTAAGCCGCTGCCTTTGGCTCAGGTCGTGATCTTAGGGTCCTGGGATCGAGGCCTGCATCGGGCTCTCTGCTCAGAGGGAGCCTGCTTCCCTCTCTCTCTCTCTGCCTGTCTCTCTGTCTACTTGTGATCTCTCTCTGTCAAATAAATAAATAAAATCTTTAAAAAAAATAAAAATAAAAACCGATGCTGATTGTCAAAATTGTAAAGATTTATTTTTAAAAGTCAAAATCAGAGATTAAGTTCATATACCTTTTATCAGGAACAGGGTTTAATATGCTATGTCCTAACTGAGCAACTTAAAAATATATATATACACTTAGGTGAAAGATAAATTATTTTGGTTATGATGTTTTCTAGCCAATTAAAGATTTAGCAGAAAACTTTGTTTAAACGTTTGTTGTTTTACATAATTTTACACTCTATTAGTTTTTCCCTACCTTAAAACATATGGCATATTAAACTGCTCTATGACAGGATTACATAGTTCACAGGAAGAGTAGGAGATGGTACTGTGATGAGTATTATAAAAGGTGTTAAGAGAGTGTAGACTAGAAGCAGAGGATGCCCATCAAATTCAAAGGGTGTAAAGGTGCAGGTTGAGAGTTTCTATATTTCTAAGACAGTGGTTCTTAATGTTCTGATGTCTGTGAATCCCTTCCCTGCCACACTGTATACACAGATGAAATTCTGCATATAATTCCATCTGAAGCTATCTATGGAAACTGGGTCATGTATTCTAAACTCTTAAAGTTCCTTTATTTATGAAATGTATAAAAACTAATTTACTTCCCATTTCCCATTTCTCCAAAGGGTGACATACAGGAAACAAAAACAACTTCTTATCTTCATTTCTAATTAATAAAGCATTAATTTTAGTCTTGCATTTGCTTAGTTATTTTTCTTCATAAAATATTTATTCAAAGATGCTTTTTAAATTCCTCTAAGATCCCAAAAAGCAGGTGGGGAAAGAAGTGTTAATTTATACTTCATAGGTCAGGCAACAGAGAGCATGGAATTAGGTTTCAGAGATAAGACTAGAAACTCTTTGCCCTCTGGCTTCGCTTTCTTTCTGCTAGGTCAGCTTTCAAACTGCCCTCTGAACACCCCTTTGGGAATCCATGGAAATGGGGAAACTCGGTGTTTGGGTTTTACCTAGGATAGTTACTTGTTTCTTGGTTTTACATGTTGGGTTTCTGTTAGTACTTGGATAAAGAGCTAAAGTTATTTGGTTACATTAAACATTTCTTAAGTAGTGCACTTACTTCTTCTTTATTCCATACAGTATTTATTATTTATTGTATAATGTAAAAAATGTAAACACTTGGATAAAATATCAAACCTATGATATGAAAACTACATAAAGTGTCATCATAAAACCCCAGCTTAAAAGAAGTTAGGCCCCTTCCTTGGTAAGATTCCTGAACTTACAGGAATGAACAAGGTGAAATGAAACAAGGACTGGTCTCTGGGAGCAGCGTGTACTGAAATAATGGGTTAAGTCTCGAGTAAGAGCTCAGCTCTCTTTTCTGGATGGAACAGACCAAGCCTACAGAAGACAGCAACTGAACCAAAACTGAATAAAGGGTTATTAAGAAAAGAAGGAAAAGTTCAGGCAACACTTAAGCTGGTTTTGGGAGGATGGGGGAGTGTGGGAAAGCAGTGCAGAAAATTGTTGAAAAGGAAGAGAATTGAAGAAAAAATATAGAAAAATATATAAGGAATTAAACAAGACAGATTTATGTCTCATTGTTCATGGGAGGGAGAAGGAAAGAGAAAGGAAAAGAACGATTTCCCCATTTTCAGTTCCACGGACTAAGTATATGCTGACAATTAAGACTGGAAATAGCAAGTGGAAGTGAGTTTAGGTCACAGAACATGAAACTAGATGTGCTGTTGGTATGTATACAAAAGATGATAGGGGATGAGGATGAGATGTGGAGGAACTTGACAGAAGTAGGGATGGAACTGACTGGTCCTCAGCCTCCCAACACAGGTTGTTTCAGTATCCAAATGGACATGGCATCCCTCATGGCTACTGGACTCAGAGGGGTTGGGAGGGATGATGTGCCGCTTCTAGTTGCCTGACTGAATTTCCATGCTTCTGACCCTAAAAGAAAATGGCTGGAAGGAGAAGTGAGATTTTGCAATAAGAAGTTTTGTCTCCAGGATGGCTAAGTAGAGAACAGTATAAATACAGAACAAAGGTTCATCTCAGCATTTGCACATCCTTTCTATTCCCTTAGGTTACCTTTTTACCTCCTTGAATCACTATCATGACAGTTTTTCATAAAACTGGTTTTCCTTTGCCAACATGGCTTCTTTGAAGTCAATAGATGATATATCAAGTATCCATCCCACCCTGATGCCCAGAAGCCAAGGAACAGTAATTGACAGTGATGGAGAGGGAGAGCAGAAGGTCAGTGGATTCCCAAGGGGATGGTCTAGATGGGGAGATGTCATCAATAGAGGTACAAAGTTTTTTCCTTCATTCCAAATTTTTCATATTTTACTGCAATAGGGATCAAGAAAGAGTTCTCACTACTCTTAAGAGTAGCTTTTCTCATCAAGCCTTTTCTTCCAGAGTCCTCAACAGTTGCCCACCAACCCCCCTCCTTCACGCATACCTCCATACTCCCTGGGTATTTTTGCCTGAGTACAGCACTAAGCTCAATGCTAAAGGGAGCATATCAAAATGTCCTTAGTGTAAAGGGGGGCAATGACAGCTGAGAGGAAGTGGGGAAATAAGAGCCTTGGAAATTAAACAGGAAGGTGCTAGCCCTCCTATACCATTTAGTAACTTTATACACTGGGACAAGATACCTACTGGATTACTTCAGTTTTCTCATTTATCCAATGGACATACTAATATGAATTTCAGAGGGATTTTATGATGATTTAATGCCATGTACTTCTGAAATTACAAAACCCCTACAATGGAATATGGTAGATGGGGGAATAAAAGTCCAAACAGAATTGTTTGGATATTCATAGCAGATAGCACACTCCCCACCACATGTTACAGCTGATACTTTCCTTATGTTTTTACTATTTATAACAGATATACAAAGACCTAAATTCACAGTTCCATGTAAATAGTCTCAGAATTTCTTCTCAGGTAAAGTAGGCCAACAGTTTGCTCAGTAGTATTTTGTAAGCTAAAATTTTAAGTCACAAATATTAAGTCTTTTTTCTTAGTAAAGAGCTTAAATCAGGCAAGATTCAAATAAATAACTTCATTTATTGAATCATGGGATAGACCAAAAACTTCCCATAGAGATAGGAAACTCTTATATCCTTAGCCTCAAAAAACTTTTGATTGTAACCATATAAATGTCATTGCGAGAACTGAACTTCTTCATGTACTGCTATCCTAAAACCCCTTATATCACGGTAAAGTCCCTTCCAACTCTAAAAATATGAATACATGAATAATTTTTGAATGCAGCAAGTTTTTACACTTGTGAAAAAAGCCAATCTCATTAAAAGATTGCAAAAGAATACTGATTCCATTCCAAGAAAGGCATTTAATCTGAATTGTTTACAGCACTCCTTATTCATACTCGTGAATCATGGGTGTAAAAATATAGACTCCCCCCCAAAAAACCCAAAACCTGTCAAAAAATGTGAATGTCTTTAAAAACACCTTTATGTGAAAAATCATTAATATAAGTTGGTGAGGCATGAAGTAAAAAAGAACTGCTCAGATAAGGATAAATAGACATTATTCTTAAAGCAACTTATGTAGGATTTGCATTTATTTAAAATTCAATGATTGCTATCATGTATTGGCTATTTGCTTTATAGTAGGTGAAATAATAGCCACTATATCTTTATTAATGGGCTAAATCCTCACAACAACCTTCAGGGTTTGACAAGCAACCAAGCTATTTTCCACAGTGGCCACATTTTTTTTTTTTTAACTTCCTTTTAAGGTATTCAGTTTGAACTCTGTAAATAATGCAACATAGTACTTTGATATTACAGTATTAACATAGTGATTGGTTAAAGATCTCCAAATCTTTGTAGTAACATATTTTAAGTTGAAAAATTATCTCAGAAGATACATATGAAATTGCCAAACTCATAGAAGCAGAGAGTAGAATGCTTGGAGGTATTACTCAAAGTTCCAGTTATACTCGATGAATAAGTCCTAGAGATCTATCATACAATATAGTGTCTATAGTTAACAATACAATTATATACTTAAAACTTTGCCAAGAGGGTAGATTTTATGTAAAGTGTTCTTATCATACACACATACAAAACAGTCTAATAGTAAATACCAAGGGCAGGAGAAAATTTTTGGAAGTGATGTGTATGTTATGGCATAGATTAAGGTAATGGTTTCAAGACTGTATGCTTACTCCAGACTCATCAAGCTCTATGAACTAAATATGTATAGCTTTTTTAAACTTTTTTTTTTTTTTAATTTATTTGAGAGAGAGAGACAGTGAGACAGAGCATGAGCGAGGAGAAGGTCAGAGAGCGAAGCAGACTCCCCATGGAGCTGGGAGCCTGATGTGGGACTCGATCCCGGGACTCCAGGATCACGCCCTGAGCCGAAGGCAGTCGTCCAACCAACTGCGCCACCCAGGCGTCCCTAAATATGTATAGCTTTTTGTATGTCAATCATACTCAATAAAATCATGGCTTTGCATTACAGGAAGCAAATAACCACAGTAATTTCAGGCATCTACATGTTCCAAATATGAAAAATTTTTGTAAAAATCAGGAAGTTACAAATACACAATCTTAATTTTTTTAAGGGGTAGAGATGCTTCTAGTTACCTGACAATTCATTTTATCTCCTGTCTTGATTGTTGATATCTCCTGGTCCTTCCAAGAGAACACTTGTTAGAGGAGAAATAAAATGATTCTTTCAAGGCTCTGGGGGCCTCATTACAATCCAAGTCTGTTGTACATGACTACTATGGGAGTTTTGACAAAAATTCAAGATCTCAGCAGGGAAGTGTGGTAGGGAGAATGTTGCCTGTTTCTTTCTCTTTCTGGCATTCCTGCCCTTTCGCTGCCTCTATGAAATCCCAACATCCTTCCCATAAACTGTTTCCTATAATCTCAACCAGAGTAGGCTTCTGCTGTTGTCACCAGAGAAGTCACCATTCTCCTGGCCAACTCCAAAAATGTTCTTTCAGGCCTCAGCATAGATGCTGGAATTTTTATTCTGCCTTGTGCAGGAAACAGAAATTCATCTGCCTTTACTTCCATTCCTTTCTTCCCCTACTTCAAATGGTAATGAATGGAATGAACCCATTTTACTTATATATAATTATTCATTCTCATAACCCTGTGTTTCCTTATTTTCAATAGTTTCATTTTATATGGAATTTTGTGATTATATTCACAGTAGCTATTTATGCCTCAAACCCTGTACTTCATTGATTTTGGTTTTTCTACTCTTTAATTCTTCATTTTGAATCCCTCAGTCAGCAGGGTATCCACAAGCAGTTACTAGGTCTTAGTCTTTGCACAACATACTTTGGCTGAGAATGGAATTCTTTTTTTTTTTTTCTTTTTTTTTCCCAATTTATTTATTTTCAGAAAAACAGTATTCATTATTTTTTCACCACACCCAGTGCTCCATGCAAGCCGTGCCCTCTACAATACCCACCACCTGGTACCCCAACCTCCCACCCCTCCGCCACCTCAAACCCCTCAGACTGTCTTTCAGAGTCCATAGTCTCTCATGGTTCACCTCCCCTTCCAATTTACCCAAATTCCCTACTACTCTCTAACGCCCCTTGTCCTCCATGCTATTGGTTATGCTCCACAAATGAGTGAAACCATATGATAATTGACTCTCTCTGCTTGACTGATTTCACTCAGCATAATCTCTTCCAGTCCAGTCCATGTTGCTACAAAAGTTGGATATTCGTCCTTTCTGATGGAGGCATAATACTCCATAGTGTATATGGACCACATCTTCCTTATCCATTCATCCGTTGAAGGGCATCTTGGTTCTTTCCATAGTTTGGCGACTGTGGCCATTGCTGCTATAAACATTGGGGTACAGATGGCCCTTCTTTTCACGACATCTGTATCTTTGGGGTAAATACCCAGGAGTGCAATTGCAGGGTCGTAGGGAAGCTCTATTTTTAATTTCTTGAGGAATCTCCACACTGTTCTCCAAAGAGGCTGCACCAACTTGCATTCCCACCAACAGTGTAAGAGGGTTCCCCTTTCTCCACATCCTCTCCAACACATGTTGTTTCCTGTTTTGTTAATTTTGGCCATTCTAACTGGTGTAAGGTGATATCTCAATGTGGTTTTAATTTGAATCTCCCTGAGGGCTAATGATGATGAGCATTTTTTCATGTGTCTGATAGCCATTTGTATTTCTTGATTGGAGAAGTGTCTGTTCATATCTTCTGCCCATTTTTTGATGTGTTTGTCTGTTTCATGTGGGTTGAGTTTGAGGAGTTCATTATAGATCCTGGATATCAACCTTTTGTCTGTACTGTCATTTGCAAATATCTTCTCCCATTCCGTGGGTTGCCTCTTTGTTTTTTTGACTGTTTCCTTTGCTGTGCAGAAGCTTTTGATTTTGATGAAGTCCCAGAAGTTTATTTTCGCTTTTGTTTCCTTTGCCTTTGGAGACGTATCTTGAAAGAAGTTGCTGTGGCTGATATCGAAGAGATTACTGCCTATGTTCTCCTCTAAGATTCTGATAGATTCCTGTCTCACGTTGAGGTCTTTTATCCATTTTGAGTTGATCTTTGTGTACGGTGTAAGAGAATGGTCGAGTTTCATTCTTCTACATATAGCTGCCCCAAACTACTAGAACTCATACAGCAATTCAGCAGCGTGGCAGGATACAAAGTCAATGTGCAGAAATCAGTGGCTTTCTTATACACTAACAATGAAAATACAGAAAGGGAAATTAGAGAATCGATTCCATTTACTATAGCACCAAGAAACATAAGATACCTGGGAATAAACCTAACTAAAGAGGTAAAGGATCTATACTTGAGGAACTATAGAATACTCATGAAAGAAATTGAAGAAGACACAAAAAGATGGAAGACCGTTCCATGCTCTTGGATCAGAAGAATAAACATTGTTAAAATGTCTATACTGCCTAGAGCAATCTATACTTTTAATGCCATTCTGATCAAAATTCCACCGGCATTCTTCAAAGAGCTGGAGCAAATAATCCCAAAATTTGTATGGAATCAGAAGAAACCCCGAATCGCTAAGGAAATGTTGAAAAACAAAAATAAAGCTGGCGGCATCACCTTACCTGATTTCAAGCTTTATTACAAAGCTGTGATCACCAAGACAGCATGGTACTGGCATAAAAACAGACACATAGACCAGTGGAACAGAGTAGAGAGCCCTGATATGGACCCTCAACTCTATGGTCAATTAATCTTCGACAAAACAGGAAAAAATATACAGTGGAAAAAAGACAGTCTCTTCAATAAATGGTGCTGGGAAAACTGGAATTCTTAATTACATTTCCTCCTTTTAAAATATTTACAAATTTTCCATTATCTTTAGGAACTCAGTATTGCAAAGAAGTCTGAAGAAAATAACTTAATTTCGGTCTCTTTTAAAGGAAAGCTCTTTTCTTCCTCCCCAGTTGGATATTTGTAGGATATCATAAATATTTTTAATTTTTTTTGATAAAACATGTCTACTTTGGATATTTAGAATTTAGACTTTTGACTATAATGAACCATTTTTCCAAACTGATTGCTTTTTTTTTTTTAGCATATTAGAGTTATTATTTCTCCTGTCTCAGTCAGGATATAACCAAAGATGTAAAACCAGAGGGGATATTATTTATTACCGGGGAAGGGGGAGCTTTAGAGTCTCAGGAAAGTCTTTTCTTGAAAGAAGCAGCACTTCAGATGCATTATTTCTCTGTTTCTACTATGGTTTTTCACCTAAGTTGGCAAAGATAGCAAAGTTCCATGTGTTTCACAGACCAATGGCATAGGAGCTTAAAGCTTTAAATTGTTAATGTCAGGGTCAAGTAAGTATTACCAGATCTTACTTCCTAAATTCTATTCTACATTCAGGGCAAAGGAAGATACTTTAGAAAGATTAACCTTAAATTCATGAGGGTTGTCAACAGTGTTGAATCACCCCAACTATGCAAACTCAACTTGGCCCCAAATTTGTTAATTCCATGAGTTCAAACCCAGCTTTTGAATTTTAGGTTTCATACTAAAATTATGGATTCAACCATAAAAGGATGATAGATTTTATTAACAAAACAAAAAGAACAAATGAGCATTATTATTGAAAAATATGTCAACTTCTTAGATTACACTAAAGAAATAACTGGAAAAAATTATTGCTTATCCAAAGAAAATAAAAATTCTGTTTTAGAATACTGTCTGTAAGGAAAATGACTGCCCCAAGTACCACAGGAAAGCAGAAGAGAAATTAAAATAAAGAAAAGGAAGAAACAGGTTAAGATAGAGAGAAAATAGTTTCTTAGATTAAGGTTGAATCTTCAGGAACATATTAAAGAGAAATTAAACTGAAAAGGAGATCATAGTGGCCTTCAGATATAAAAGAGAAAGGAAAATGCAGTAAGTTCTGATATTAAAGAGGATCTCAGATATAGGAAAAATGTTTAATTATTATTAGATCAGAAACAGTGAGTCCAAAAGTTTCAAAATTACCCTAAAATCTGTTATGGACTGAACTGTGTCCTCCTAAAATTTAGATGTTGAAGTCCTAACCTCCAATGTGACTTAATATTAAGAGAAAAGGTCTTTAAAGAGATAATTAAGGGTAAATGAGGTTATAAGATAGGGTCACTGATTCAACAGGACTAGTGTCCTCACAAGAAGAGGAAGAGATATCAGGGTTGCAGGCACAGAAAAAAGGCCATGTGAGGACAAAATAAGAGGAGATAACTGAGAACTCATGAGCTCTCACTCTCCCTTATATATATGTGCACAAAGAATAGACTGTGTGAACACAAAGCAAAATGGAGCTACCTACAAGCCAAGAGAAAAGGCCTCAGAATGAAATCTACCTTGCTGAATCTTGATCTTGGACTTCACAGCCTCCAAAACTTTAAAAAGTAAATTTCTTTTGTAAAAGTCACCCAATCTGTGATTTTTTTTTATAGTAGTTCTAGCAGACTAATACAAAGTCTGAGGGGGGGGGGGAAGTACACTAAAATAACACTCTTGAGAGAGCTAGGGTCCAGAAAAATATTAAAAAGTAGATTCGTATAAACAATGAATCTTGCAACACTGAAAAAAAAAAGTAAATTCTTAAAATTGCTAATAGAAAATCTATGGTAAAATGGATTTTTCTTGCATCCCCTTCGATACCTCTCTAATCCACACATTTCTAAGAATCTGATTGTGTCAGTCCCTTATCTAAACTCCACATGCACACACACAAAAGCCCAAACTAATTAGCTTGGAAGATAAGCCTTTCCAATACTGAATTGTTTCTTGATAGATACCAACCCTGTACTCTGGTTTCCAGTTGTACCAAACTACGTGCAGACCTCTGAGCATTATTAACTTTAGCATGTAGTCCTTCTGCCTAATAGGCCCTCTTATCCTATTCTGCATGGATCTTGGAAGACTCAATTTAAGTACCAATTTTATGAAGCTCTTCTTTACTCATCCAGATAGAATTATCCATGCATTTGTACCACCTATAACATTTTATTTTTCTTAAATATTTCTCACATTACATTTTAAGCCAGTAGTTACCAAAAGAGGTAATACAGCCCTCTAGGAGGCATTTTAAAATACAAAGGGCACTTTTTTTATTTTAAAAAATTATTTATTTATTTATTTTTTATTTACTCAATATTGTACTCAGTTAACACAGTACAATATTGGTTTTTGGAGTGTAATTCAGTGATTCATCACTTATATATAACACCTAGTGCCATCATAAAAAGTGCCCTCTTGAATACCCTTCACCCATCTATCCCATTCCCCCCCCAACAACCCTCAGTTTGTTCTTTATCGTTACAGTCTCTTATGGTTTATTTCTCTCTCTCCCACCCCTCCCCCACTTTCCCATATGGTCATCTGTTTTCTTTCTGAAATTACACATATGAGTGAGATCAAATGATATTTGTCTTTCTCTGACTGACTTATTTCACTTAGCATAATACATTCTAGGCTGGCAAATGGCAAATTTTCATTTCTTTTTGATGGCTGAGTAAAATTCCACAGCATGCATATGTGTACACACACACACACACCACATTTTTATCCATTCATCAGTTGATGGACATTTGGGTTCTTTCCATATCTTGGCTACTGTTGATAATGCTACTATAAACATAGAGGGGCATGTACCCCTTCAAATCTGTATTTTTGTACCCTTCAGGTAAATGCCTAGTAGTGCAAATGCTGGGTTGTAGGGTAGTTCTATTTTTTTCTTTCTGAGAAACCTCCTATACTGTTCTCTAAATTGGCAGCACCAGTTTTCATTTCCACCAACAGTACAAGAAGGTTTCTATAAGGGCCATTTTTGTTATCATAAGATTGGGGCTTGGAGGACCACTATAAACATAAAATGGGATGTATCGGGGATGCTAAACATCTTCCAATATGCAGACAGTCCTTTATAAAAAAAAAAAAAAGGCGTCATGTCCAACTTTTGAATATTCCTTTAGATTTCCATATAGGTGAAAAATTTATAACTATCTGAGCTGAGATTCAAACTCTGGTTTATATATCACCAAAAATATGACTGCACAGGAATATAACTACATAAATTGAGGAAAGAATCTACTTGGGTTTTGTTCAGAACTTTACGAAGTTGTTCCCATTTCAGAAAGTCAGGTCACTGACAGTACTACTGTGAGGGGTATTTGAATCACCAACACAACACAACTAGATCAGTCTGTATTTGTAGCTATAGAATCATGGTGATTCTAAGTATATTTACAAATTTCCTTCTTTGGATATTATTTCTAATCTTTTTTTTTTAAAGATTTTATTTATTTATTTGACAGAGAGAAATCACAAGTAGACGGAGAGGCAGGCAGAGAGAGAGAGAAGGAACAGGCTCCCTACTGAGCAGAGCGCCCAATGCGGGACTCGATCCGAGGATCCTGAGATCATGACCTGAGCCAAAGGCAGCGGCTTAACCCACTGAGCCACCCAGGCACCCCTGGATCTTATTTCAAATGTCAAACATAACTTTAAAATGTAGGCAATTTTTCAGTTATATATTTGAAATTAGGTACAGCTATTTGAACAAATAAACAGTCACCAATGTGCTTACTTTGCCAACTCATTTTCCTAATCAAGCTAACAAATCCATCAAGATTAAGTGAGTATTTTACAAAGGAACATGCTCATCAAATTGGAAAAGATACATATATATTTTATACATATATATATTGAAAAATACTGAAAAATGCAATACCATCACTGGAATGTTTGATAATGTTCTACACAAAAGAAGACAAGTCTCATTGTTTTCTTCAGAGCAACATAAATGATCACAAAATATGGTATGCTACACAACATTCAAGAAAAATTAATCTTAACAGCTGTATAAAAGATGATAAAAATACATCATATTTAATGATTTCCTCTATCCCAGTGCATTGTTGCCTTAAGAAGTTTACAAAAGTTGAAACCAACTGAATAATAAATCTTTATTACAAGTAGATGAAAGCATCCTGTCTCAGAGAGGCTTTACCACTTGCATATGTCAAGTTTGAAAGGACAGAAGTTGTAAAGTGTTATTTTCAAGATTACTGACATGAATAAAAAAGAATTGTCAATTTTGAAACCTTCAAAATTACTTAAAAGAAAAAATACTTTTCCAACATCATTGCTTATATAACAGATAACAGAGCAAGAGTCATGATCGTTTAGAACCAATTTTAAAAAGATGCACACGTATATGCACAAAAACCTCATAGAAAAAAAGATCAGGACTGTGGTGACCTAAGGCAGGGGACAAGAGAAGGGGGAACTGGAGGAAGGAAGGTAGTCAAAAGGTACAATCTTCCAGTTATAAGATAAATACACATTAGGGATCTGAAAGAAAACACAGGCAGTAATCTCTTATACATGGGCCTTAGCAACATATTTATGGATATGTCTCCTCAGACAAAACAAAAGCAAAAATAAACCATTGGGACTATACCAAAATAAGCAGCTTTTCCACAGTAAAGGAAACCATCAACAAAATGAAACAACAACCTACTGAATGTGAGAAAATATCTGCAAATGATAGATCCAATAAGGGGTTAGCAACCAAAATATATAAAGAACTTATACAACTCAACACCGAAAAACAAAACAAAACAAAACCCAACAATCAGATTTTAAAATGGGCAGGTGACCTGAATAGACAGTTTTCTAAAGATGGCCAACAAACACATGAAATGATGCTCAATATTACTCATCATCAGGGAAATGCAAATCAAAATCACAATGAGATATCACCTTATACCTGTCAGAATGTCTGCTATCACAAGGACAAAAAATAACAAGTGATGGCACGGATGTGGAGAAAAGGGAACCCTCGTGCACTATTGGTGGGAATGAAAATTGGTACAGCCATTGTGAAAAATAGTATGGAGGTTCCTTAAAAAATTAAAAATAGAAATACCATATGATCCATTAATTCCACTACCAGATATTTACTCAAAGAAAACAAAACTACTAATTTAAAAAGATACATGCACCCCTTTGTTTAATATGGCATTATTTACAATAGCCAAGATATGGAAACAACTCAAGTATCCATCAATAGATGAGTGGATAAAGAAGAGGCAATGTATATATCTATATATTTTTATATAGAGAGATATATATCTATATCTCTATACATGCAAATACAATGAATGTTACTAAGCCTTTAAAAAATGAAATTTTGCCATTCATGGAACATGGGTAGGCCTAGAGGATATTATGCTAAGTGAAATAAGTCAGACAGAGAAAGACAAATTTCATATGATTTCATTTATAGATAGAATGTAAAAAACAAAACAAACAAACTTAAATACAGAGAAGAAACTAGTGGTTGCCAGAGGGGAGGTTGATTGGGGGATGGGCAAAATCAGTGGAAGGGATTAAGAAATATAAACTTCCAGTTGTAAAATAAATTACAGAGATGAAAATTACAGCATAGGAAATATAGTCAATAAATAACACTATAATAACATTGTACAGTGACAGATGGTGACTACACTTATGGTGAGCACTGAGTAATGCATAGAATTGTTGAATTACTATGTTGTACGTCTGACATACAGCATACAATGTACATAACAATGAATGTCAACTGTACTTCAATAATAAAAAATAAGTAATAGGGATGTAAGTACAACATGTGACTACAGCTAACACTGCTGTATGTATATAGGAAAGTCATTAAGAGAATAAATCATAAAAGTTCTTATCACAAGGAGAAAATTATTTTCCTTTGTTTTCTTCTTTCTTTCCCTTTTATTGTATTTTTATGAGAAGATGAATGTTAGCTGAACCTCTTGTGGTAATCATTGCATAATATATGCAAAATAAGCCATTATGCTGTATACTTTAAACTTTATATAGTGATGTATATCAATTATGTCTCAATAAAACTGGAAAAAATATAAGACACCCCTAAGTTTCTTTTTGCTTTTAAAACTTTATAATGCGGGGCGCCTGGGTGGCTCAGTGGTTAAGCCGCTGCCTTCAGCTCAGGTCATGATCTCAGGGTCCTGGAATTGAGCCCCGCATCAGGCTCTCTGCTCAGCAGGGAGCCTGCTTCCTCCTCTCTCTCTGCCTGCCTCTCTGCCTGCTTGTGATCTCTGTCTGTCAAATAAATAAATAAAATCTTAAAAAAAAAAAAAACTTTATAATGCTGTTGGTTTTAAAATTGTGTGCATTTAGTTCATTAGAAAACAGTATGACTTTCCATCTCCACACATTTAACCCTTAACAAAAGGTACAATTATATTAAACCTATATCTGTAGAAAAGATGAGTTCAGGAAATAAATTTAACAACAAAGAGCAGTGTGCTTTCTTTGGGAGTAAATAAAATGATATATGAATAGGTACTCTGTTACTCTTACTTTCCTCAACACAGTTCTGAACTTTGCCTACCTGTCAGGAATACAACTGAAAATGATTTTAATATCTGAGGTATTTCCTCATTTTCAGTCATTCTCATACACTCCCACAATGTATACCTTCTTGGGCTACCACCTGGAATTTTTTTTTTAATTCAATTCATGTTTAACTCAGCATTTATGTTAAATGGCAAGTCTTAAGATCATGAATTTGATGTACTAAACTTAAATTACTCATCAAAATAAAACTATTACTATTAAAGTAAAATAAAAAAAATGTAGGTTAAAAAAACACAACGGATTGAAATGACAAATAAATGACATATATTATTTTGGGTAAATACAATTTTATAAGTTTATTCATTTTTCTAGTAAATTCACATTAAAATAAATTCTAATTTTGAATGCCATATCAGCATAATTAAAAAGTGAGACTATATATATTGTAATATAGTTCTCTACAAAACTAAACACAATTTTTCTTGTAAATGTTCCTTACTTCTGCTCAGGTAACTATAGTAAAATTCTTAATTTAGTAGGGCAATTTATATGTCAGATTTTAAAATTATATATAATTGTATAATAAATATATAATATGCTTCACAAATGCATATAGAAATAATTTGTTTCATACATATATTTCTACTTTGTAATGTGTTCTGATCTGATTTACTATGTGTCATTAGTATTCCCTATAAATATCATAGTTTGCAAATAATAACTGAGGTGCATCACATATACGTAATACTTAAATTGAAGAATTGATTTTTCACAAAATGTATGTTCTAAATAGAAGAATAAAAGTATGCTTTATATATACCTTATACTAAGTGATAACTATATTTGCAAATGTGAATATTAAAGGAAATCAGAAAGAAAGAAGTTCCAAATGTTTTTATTTATTTATTTTTTTTAAAAGATTTTATTTATTTATTTGACAGACAGAGATTACAAATAGGCAGAGAGGCAGGCAGAGAGAGAGAGAGGAGGAAGCAGGCTCCCTGCTGAGCAGAGAGCCCGATGCGGGGCTCGATCCCAGGACCCTGGGATCATGACCTGAGCTGAAGGCAGAGGCTTTAACCCACTGAGCCACCCAGGCGCCCCAAGAAGTTCCAAATGTTTTTAAAAAGTCATTTTGTTATTCATCAGTAATACTTACTGAGAATTATTGAGATAAAGTCCACGGATCAATGAATGTTCAAAAGTAATACCTTCAATGACAGATTACCCACAATCTATCAAACATCTCAAAGAATCTGAATGTCTTATCCAAATAAGATGGTTCTCCAATAAATTAAAAAAAAAAAAAAAAAGATTTGGGAGCGACTGGGTGGCTCAGTCATTGGGCGTCTGCCTTCAGCTCAGGTCATGATCCCAGGGTACTGAGACTAAGCCCCACATTGGCTCTCTGCTCAGCAGGAGGCCTGCTTCTCCCACTCCCCAACTTGTGTTCCCTCTTCTCAGTGTCTCTCTCTCTCTCTCTGTCAAATAAATAAATAAAATCTTGAAATAAATAAATAAATAAAAATTTAAAAATATTTGGCCCACATTATGGGGTTCTGTGGAATGTTTGATATAATCAATGAAAAAAATAAATATCAAATTTGAAATAACACAAAAGAGTGAGGTATATCTTCCAAGCCATATTTGAAAAGGTCCTTCTCTTTATTTAATTTATAATTATTTTAATTTATATTTTATATTTTAATATGTATATTTTTAAATATGCAGAAAAGCTGAAAGACCAGGACAATAAACACCTATATCCCCACTACCTAGATTCAACAGTTATAAGAATTTTCCCAGCATCAGTTCCTATGTGCATGTATGTATATTTTGCTAAAACATTTCAAAGGAAAATACAGATATCATGCTACTTTATGCCTAAATTCTCAAGCATAAATCTCCTACATATAAGGATATTCTCTTACATGGCCATAACAGTATTATCACATCCACAACAATTTGGAATAATTATCTAATGTCATTTTCAAATGTCTCCAATTGTCCCCAAAATGCCTTTTTATAATTGTTTTTTGTTGTTTTCAATAGGGATCTAATCAAGGTTCATACTTTTTATTCGTTTGTTATACAACTCTTTCATTTCTTTAATCTAGAAAATTTCTTGAATCTATCTTTAAAAATAAATAAAGTGGCCACTAGGCCACTTGTGTTTCACAATTCCACATTATGGATGCTTCTGATTGTCTCCTTATGGTGTAGTTTAACTTATTGCTCCCTCTCTCCTGTAAACAGGAAATTCATTCTATGGGCTTAATTAGATTCATGTTAAAAATTTTTGGCAGAGGGGCACCTGGGTGGCTCAGCGGGTTAAGCCGCTGCCTTGGGCTCAGGTCATGAACTCGGAGTGCTGGGATCCAGCCCCACATCGGGCTCTCTGCTCAGCAGGGAGCCTGCTTCCTCCTCTCTCTCTGCCTGCCTCTCTGCCTGCTTGTGATCTCTCTCAAATAAATAAATAAAACCTTTAAAAAAATTTTTTTTGGCAGAAAACATCTTATAATGCTTATCCTTCATATTCACTCACATAGGAAGTAGAAAAGAGCAATTCTTATCCTATTAAACTAATGCTATCACGTGGATCAAGGGGAATCGTCAGATCTCTCCATTGGAAAGGGACATTTAGAGCATCCATAACCTCCTTCTTAAACCTTAAGGAAAGGGGACAAATCTCATTAAAATTGAAGGGAATTTTCAGGGCTTTTTCAATAAATGAAATACTTAAAAATAACCTTGCTCACCGGGGACTTTCACAGTTTTCAGCCTTGCAGTATTATCTATCTAACATGAAGACAGATTAAAAATACTTGACTCAGAAATATATCGCTCTCATTTGGATGCAATAATAATTAGACTCAGTTAATAATCAGACAGTTAACTTTTACAATAGAAGATTCTGAACTTTTTAAAAGTTTTAATGGTTTTAAACAGATGTGAAATATGTCAGCAAGCATTTTCAAAAGAAATTAATTGATCTTCAAAAGGACTTTAGGACAAACCATGATTTAACCAATCTATTTAAAAAGGTTTAGGATCTAGTTAAAACTTTCACACCCACCTATTTGAAAATTACCTAAATTATGGCAGCATTTCCTGCTATTTTTATAGCTGAGAGTGGTTTTAGTGTGCTCATTGTCATGTAAACCAACTGCAAAGATGTGACAGGACATTTTAAACTAACTTTAATAGACTTAATACAAAATATTAAAACAGACATCTCATTGAATTTCAATGAAAGATAGTTTTTAAATATTTCATACTTTCATGTTAAAAAATTTAAGTATTCTTATAAGACATACATGTTACAAACTTATGTTTTGAAACTATGTGTTAAGTTTTTGGTTACTTGTTTTGTTTTGTTTCTGTTTAACTCTGATATTGAGGCCCCAGAGAGAGGTGTTATCTCTCCATAGCCTCTTGTATGACTACTTCTTTTACCAGTCTATTTTTATTCATTGTTGCTTATTAAAAAATAGTCTTTGACATATTTTTAATTTCTAGAAGCTGGATATATAACTTAATAAATTATGGAATTTTTGATAGCGTAAAAGTTTTCTGAGATACTCTTACTACTACTTCATGTCTTAATATAGAAAATAATTTCACCCTTCATTTAAAAATACAGCCCAGGGGCACCTCGGTGGCTCAGTGGGTTAAAGCCTCTGCCTTCGGCTTGGGTCATGATCTCAGGGTCCTAGGATCGAGCCCCACATTGGGCTCTCTGCTTGGCGGGGAGCCTGCTTCCTCCTCTTTCTCTGCCTGCCTCTCTGCCTACTTGTGATCTCTGTCTGTCAAATAAATAAATAAAATATTAAAAAAATAAAAAATAAAAATGCCCAACTCATTCTTTGTCACCTTCTTCCTTTGACAGCCTGCAACTTCTCTTCACATGTTTTCCCTACTTCAGTTAAATGTTTCTCCCTCTTTCCTATCACATACAAACTAATTCAGTTTATTTTAGTTTATCCTAAACTATTCCTATTCTGGGGGCCACCATGTCTCTGCTCTTTTTTTGTTCTGTAACCCTTGTAAGGAAAGACTTCTAATCTTCTTATTCATTTTAGTAGATAAAAGCATCTAACTACATCATTATATTTTCCAGGCTAATTGTCCCTGAAAATTAAAATGTTAGATACATTATTTGATTATATATTTTTTTTTGTGTGTGTCTCTTTTATATTGCATTTAGGATAATGTTGATTCTTTTAAAATTGTGGTTGAATATATATGACATAAATTTTCCATCTTAACTACTTTAAATATACATTTTAATAGTGTTAAATATGTTCACATTGTTGTCCAACAAATCTCCAGAACAATTTGGTCTTGCAAAACTGAAACTCTATACCCACTAAACATCTCCCCATTCCTCTCTGTCCCAGCCCCTGAGGACAATGTTGATTTTTAAATTATGTATGTAAGTAAATTATATTAAATGTTAATTAAACTAAATTAAAATTTCATTTTGAGGTAGAGAAGGAATTTTACAAACTATTTTTTAAAAGAAAGAAAGGTCGACCAACCTTGGGTCTAATAGAGTGGGATGGTGAATTTTATGTATCAAGTTGACTAGGCTAAGGGATAACCCAGATAGGTGGTAAAACATTATTTCTAAGTATGTCCATGAGGGTGTTTCTGGAAAAGATAGCATTTGAATCGGTAAACTGGGTAAAGAATATTGCCCTCACCAATGTGGGTGGGCACTATCCAGTCCACTGAGGGCTAAACAGGGGAAAAAAAAAAAAAAAGGCTGAGGAAAGGTGAATTTGCTCTGTTGAGCTGGGACATCCATATTCTCCTGCTCTAGGACACTGAGGCTCCTCGTTCTCAAGTCTTAGAACCTAGAGGGAATTACACCACCAGCATGCCTGGTTCTGCAGCTGGCAGTTGGGAATCATGGGACTTCTCATGTGTAAGCCATTTCTATAATAAATCTCAAGAACTCTGACTAATACACACAGTCAAGGACCCCTACTCTAAGCTACTTGAACGAAGAGTTTCTCATTTATCTTGGTATTTCCAAGGCTTATAGCACTGTGTAAACAGCACAAGTTCAATAAAAGTTGTTAAAAACAAAACCACACACCCCAAATGGCATCACTTAGATTAAGATAGACATCACAAGGTCCCAAGTCAGTAAGCCAAAACTTAGCATCTAACTGGTTTCAACCCACCAGAAATACATGGGGATTTCCTGGTCAGCAATAGGAAATTTACTGACAGACCCCTTAGCAGGGTGACTTTGCCTAAAACAATGAGGTTAGGGGAAGTCTCCATAGCTCAGGGGTTAGGGCACTGGTCTTGTAAAACAATGAGAGGGTTTTGCTAATAATTTCCTTTTCCCTGCTCCCTACCATTAAAAACCTTTCCTTTTCTATAGCTCCTTAAAGCTTCCCTCTACTTGCTAGGTAGGAGGCTGCCCAATTCATGACTCCATTAATAAAGCCAATTAAGACTTTAAAATTAGGGGCGCCTGGGTGGCTCAGTGGGTTAAAGACTCTGCCTTCAGCTCAGATCATGATCCCAGGGTCCTGGGATCAAGCCCTGCATACAGCTCTCTGCTCAGCAGGGAGCCTGTTTCCTCCTCTCTCTCTCTCTGCTTGCCTCTCTGCCTGCTTGTGATCTCTGTCAAATAAATAAATAAAATCTTAAAAAAAAGATTTTAGAATTACTCAGTTGAGTTTTTATTTAAAATTTTATTGGAAAAATTAATTACTGATATGCTAAGTGAAAGAAAACAGTCACAAAATACCACACTTTGTATGATGCCATGTAATGAAATGTCTAGAATATGAAAATCAATAGAAAAAAATAGATTAGTGGTTTCTTAGGCCTGGAAGAGGGAAGTGAAGAAAAAGACCTGCCAGTGAGAACTATAAACCACTGATGAAAGAAACAAAGAATGGAAAGATAGCCCCTGCTCATGAATTGCAAGAATACTGATAAAATGTCCATACTACTTGAGCAATCTATAGATTTAATGCAATCCCTATCAAAATACCAACAGCATTTATCATATAACAAGAAAAAATAATCCTAAAGTTTGTATGGAACCAAAATGACCCTGAATAGCCAAAGCAACTTTGAAAAAGAACTAAACTGATCTACCTCAATTCCAAGATATACTATAAAGTTGTAGTAATGTCAAGATATACTACAAAGCTGTAGTAATCAAAACAGTATGATACTGGCACAGAAACAGACATACGGATCAACAGAACAGAAAGCTCAGAAATAAACCCACCCATATATGGTCAATTAATCTGCAACAAAGAGGCAAGAATATGCAATGAGAAAAAGACAGTCTTTTCAACAAATGGTGTTGGGAAAACTGGATGGCTACATGCAAAAGAATGAAACTGGACCACCTTCTTATACCATATACAAAAACTCAAAATGGATGAAAACCCTAAATATAAGATCTGAAACCATAAAAATCCTAGAAGAGAGTACAGGTAGCTCGGCGGGGAGCCTGCTTCCCTCTCTCTCTCTCTCTCTGCCTGCCTCTCCATCTACTTGTGATTTCTCTCTGTCAAATAAATAAATCTTAAAAAAAAAAAAGAAATGTCAATTTCTCTGACATTGGCCATAGAAACATTTTTCTAGATATGTTTCCTGAGGCAAGGCAAACAAAAGCAAAATAAACTATTGGGACTACAACAAAATGAAAAGCTTGTTCACAACAAAAGAAACAGTCAACAAAACTAAAACACAACCTGCTGAATTGGAGAAGATATTTGCAAATGACATATCTGGAAAAGATTAGTATCCAAAATATATAAAGAACTTATACAACTGAACACCAAAAACCAAATAATCCAATTTAAAAATGGACAGAAGGCATGAACAGACATTTCTCCAAGGAAGAGACACAGATGGCCAATAGACACATGAAAATATGCTCAACATCATTCAGCATCAGGGGAAACAAATCAAAACCACAGTGAGATATCACCTCATACCAGTCAGAAAGCTAAAATAAAAAACACAAGAAATAACTGTTAACAAGGATGTGGAGAAAAAAAAAAAGAACCCTCTTACACTGTTGGTGGGAATGCAAACTGGGATAGCCACTGTGGAAAACAGAATGGAGGGTCCTCAAAAAATTAAAAACAGAAATACCACGTAATCCAGTAATTCCCCTACTGGGTATTTACCTAAGAAATATGAAAACACTAATTTGAAAAGATGTATGCATCTTATGTTTATTGCAGCACTATTTACAATAGCCAAATTATGAAAGCAACCCAGATGTGCATCAACAGATGAACAGATAAAGAAGAGGTGGCACATATCTATACAATGGAATATTATTAGCCATAAAAAGAATGTAATCTCACCATTTGAACAACAAAGATGGATCTAAAGGGTATAATGCTAAGTGAAATAAGACAGAAAAAAACAAATATATGATTTCACTCATATGTGGAATTTAATAAACAGAAAATGAATAAAATAAAAAAGAAACAAAACAAAAACAGACCCTTAAATATAAAGAACAACCTGATGGAAACTGGAGGGAAGGTGGGGGGATGGGTGAAATAAGTTAAGGGATTAAGAGTACACTTATTATGATGAGCACTGAGTAATGTATAGAATTGTTGAATCAATATACTGCACTGCTGAAAGTAATACAACACTGTATATTATACTGCAATTAAAATTTTAATTTATTTAAAAATAAATAGGGGCACCTGGGTGGCTCAGTGGGTTGAGCCGCTGCCTTCGGCTTGGGTCATGGTCTCAGGGTCCTGGGATCGAGTCCCATATCGGGCTCTCTGCTCAGCGGGGAGCCTGCTTCCCTCTCTCTCTCTGCCTGCCTCTCTATCTACTGTGGTCTCTCTCTGTCATATAAATAAATAAAATCTTTTAAAAAAATAAAAATAAAAATAAATAAAGATTCCCAAATTTAGACACTTACCAGCCATTCATCACCTAAAAACATACTAGTTCTACCTACCTGTCTGTCTCTGCTACCTGTCCTTTTTCTTTCACGAGGAGGCTGTGACATTTGCTTAGCTTGAAGACTGACCCCATAGAAAGTTTCAAAAGAAGGCAAGATTGGTTTTCAGTGCTCTACTTTTCACAAAAAGTCCCCTAAAATTTTGAAGGCAGATGCTTTGATCCACAGGATAAAGGGATTTCCCTTACTTCGCAGGAACACTTAAGTTGTATTTAGACTGAAACCAGGTCTGTGGGTGGTATGGAGTCAGTATTTTGGTTTGGGTGTCACAAGACCAATTCTATTTATGTGTTTGATGAATTCCAGAAAACTCTCCTCTTCAATTCACTCTCCAGAGAGACATTTCTGTCAGTGGATTGATTCCACCCTGCTCTTTCAGAGTAAAAATTACATGTTTTGCACATCTTCTAAGTCACATTTGTTTGTTCTCAGCTCCCTAATATATTTCTGTAATTGACCTTTGATCACCTTCATCTATACAAGATTATTCTCTAGTGCTCAGACCTCCTGGGTGGCTTTAGAATATTGCACTTCAAACTTTTATCCTTGGTCACACTACTTCCTTAGGGAGTCCATTATTTTTAGTCAGAAGGTCCCTATCCCCAGTTTAATTTGTTAAACTGTGTCTCCAATCTAGCTTCATATTCTCAGCTTTTCTCTTGGAATCACTGTATTCATTGCCTACTGCTTTTGTGTCTTCTGAAAAGATAGTATCTTCCTCCTTAGAGATGAAGGTTCTTTTCCTAAACACCTCTAATATGTAACTAACGAAGAAATGAGTCATTTTATGGTATGATTTCTAGGCTCAGTAGGCAGGGACTCTCTGATGGCAATGAGGGGTCTAAAATAGTTTTATTACCTTTTAATTACTTTCAAATTCAGTATTATCTCAAACTATTACCTACCTATTTTAGTGCAATTCATACAAAGCTGTCTGCACAGATTTGATGATAATGATGATGGTAACGTAAATTGAAGGCACTAGCGATCTTGAACTAGAGTTCAAGGTAATGGTACAAAAACTGGGTTGATGAAGGGATGACTTAGAGCCTTTCTGAATGAAAAATGGCAGGGATGAATGAGAAAATAACAGTAGACCATGAATGAAAAAAAAATATATGGACAATCTAAGTGGCACAAGTTACGACTTCCAAAATTACAAGTACTTTCATTCCTATTGTCTCACAGTTCTCAGTGAGCCCCCAAAGATGAGAACAATATATGGTAAGTGCCCGTACATAGGTGCCAGGACACCAGTGTGGCTCCAAACTGGTTCTATAACCTGAAACCCATTCCCCACTATCATCATCCCTTTACATATAAGAGAAGTTAAGAGTGTGACAAGAGTGAGAAAGATTGAAGAGGACTTTTTTGAAGGGAGTTGCAAGTGAACTATGTGTTTCCCTCATTGCATCTTTCAAGATGAATGCGCTGAGCTTAAAAAGAACATTTCAGAGAAACTGCACATATACCTTAGAGTTCAGGGGGTGACAGGGATTGTTAACAGACTCTTCCTTAAAAATGGATGAAGCTATCTTCATAACACAGGGAAAAGCTAGGAGCAACAGAAACCAGCCACTCTTCCAGCCATGATGGGGCAAGGTAGCTGGCCTTGAGTTATTCTGAAAGGATAAGGTATATGGATCCCAGCAGAAAGATGCATGGAAATGGTATCACCAAAATCAGGAAAACAGAATTCACTGAAGTATCCACCAGGAATAAAGCCAGCATTAGAGCATCTGCTGCATGAAGGGTTATAACTGTGGACTACAAAAACACCTGCCACATAAGCTTTCGTTCTTCAAAAGTTCCCCTTATCCCTATGTCTGACTTAGAGGGTTCAGAAATAGCAATTGTAAATAGGGGAGAAAGTGGAGGGTGGGAGATAAAGAAACCAAGCCCACCACCACCCAGTCAGTTTCAAACTTGGTCAACCTTGAGTTATGGTGGAGGAGAGAAACTTTAAAGTAAATGGCGAGGGGCACCTGGGTGGCTCAGTGGGTTAAAGCCTCTGCCTTCGACTCAGGTCATGATCCCAGGGTCCTGGGATCAAGCCCTGCATACAGCTCTCTGCTCAACAGGGAGTCTGCTTTCTCCTCTCTCTCTGCCTGCCTCTCTGCCTACTTGTGATCTCTGTCTGTCAAATAAGTAAATAAAATCTTTTTTTTTAAAAAGTAAATGGAGAAGAAAATGAAGTTTTGATATATTTCCCTGGGGTTGTTTAAATCTGAAAATGAGACTGTTTATTAGTAAACAGAAAAATAATGGGACATTCCCAAAAGATTGTCTGGGGGTGAGAAAGAGCAGATGCAACAGGTTTAAAGAGAACATATAAATTCTTCCAAACCCTACCACTTCAGCTCATTTAACAAACTGCTTATCCTGATGTTATCCTTAATTGAGCACTTATTAACTGACAGAATCTTATGTCCTATAATAGAGTAAATCTATGAGACAGGCCAGTTCTCACTGTCTCCTAGTAATTTAGGAATAATATTCTTTTGGAGCTTATTAGAAAGAAATTCTTAAGGGATTTCATAAAGAAAATGAAAAGATGAGCTCCAATGATTAGAAGCCAGCACAATCACATTTTCAAATGCTTGGATAATAGGTAATCCTTTCCCTAAGATAATTCCAAACCCAATCCTCCTAAGTGGACCCTTAAACTCAAATAGAAGATTTCTTCTCTGAGAGGCAAAGTACTTATTGGACAAACTACTAATGAACTGAGGTAGATTTACACACAAATGATGATGGTTAAACTCCTTTCTTCCTGTCCAAGGCTGAGAGGGTGGCAGCAATGTATTGACATGGGCATATGTTTTTGCAAAAGAAAGTAAGCGACTTAATCTTGAGACCCCTGTCTCTTTCTACTTGGACCTCCCTCCTGTCACATTTCTTCTTGTGTTTGGTGGTGTTGAAGAGAATCTAGACATGTGGAGACCTGACTGGGGGAGGATGAGTTGGGGTTGAGGATGAGTTGAGGATGAGTTAGTTTGGGTTTAGTGGGATATATTTATGTGGTTATTTTGGGTTTAGTGGGATATATTTATGTGGTTCATAGTCAAAGGATTGCTAACTCTCTCTCCCCCACTCTCCCATGTAGTGCAGGTTTTCAGGAATGTTCCTCCTGCCTATACTGTTCTGACTCTCTAGGCATCGAGACAAGAAAAGTGTACAATCGGAGGTCGAATCACAATATGAATGTGACAAATGTGTCCCGTGGCTTTTAACATGAGACACTGGAGAAGAAAAAGCGTTTGAAAGGTATGGAGCCACAAACCAATTCGTGGAAAATTATTCTAGTCATCAATTGTGTAAGATCATAAGCACAGATTTGGTTTCCATCAATAGCTACTCAAAAAGAAGTTCTATCCTATTATATGGCATATGCAATTATAAACATAACATGTATTTCCCCCCCCTTTTTTGATGGGAATTGTGCAAGACAGAATTTACCAGAATACCATGTTTTTAGGCATAAACCTAGAGGTACTACCAACAATAACTACATCAACAGGCAAAATGCATGTTTTATGTACCATATGATTGTGATTCTTTCCTTGCTTCCCTAATACATATCATGTGTCCTTTCAAATCATCTCAAATTCCCTTGATGAAGCTATCATGCTAAGACTTATGCCAAAATAGAGCTTAAGGCCACCAGACTAAGGTGTCTCAGAGTGAACATTACTTCATACATTGTGCTACCAGAGTTAGCCTCTTTAATCGATCATTAGAATGTTGTTTTGTCTAAAAACTATCTACTAGAATAGGCTTTTGATAAAGTAACCTACCCAAACCTCTAAGATCTCTCACCTCTGGAAAAAGTAATGTTGCTATAAATTGATGGGATGTAATTCCTTATTTCAGTTATCTTTAAAAAAATCCTAATTAGAAAAACAATTTAGTTGTATAATTTAAACTAAACCATGAAGCCTCCAGGAGATTTTATGTCCTCCTTATCTCCACACATAGCTCAAGAAGGATGAAAAGATAACCTGTTTCTCAATGAAACCCAGACGTTTACTGTCATAGCAAATGGGTCCAGATGCCAGCTCTATGTTCATATAGATCAAGTCTTGCCTCTCCCTCCAGTCACACTATTTCCATGAGAACAAACGTATCTGACTTACTTAGAAATAGTTTGAAAAATGTTTCCCTGCTTGGGGTACCTGGGTGGCTCAGTTGGTTAAGCAGCTGCCTTCGGCTCAGATCATGATCCCAGGGTCCTAGATGGAGCCCTGCATTGGGCTCCCTGCTCAGGAGAGACCCTGCTTCTCTCCCTGCCTCTCACTCTGCTTACTTGTGCTCTCTCTCTCTCCATCAAATAAATAAATAAAATATTTATTTTTTAAAGTTCCCCGGCTTATGTTCAAATGAGAACTCAGTTTGGTAGTGTGAGCATCTAATAACATCACAAGTGTTATGAATACATATCACATGGGGATAGAGGAACTCCCTTGTTGTAAATGAATGAGCAGAGGTCATCTTATAAATATTTCACTGCTGTTATGTATTTTATTTATATTTAGGTAAGGCATTTTGTGACAATTAAGTTAGATTCAAGGATGACTGGGGTATGAAAAATCAAATACATAGGCATTTAACCTCTGACTAAAGTCAAAACATCACACACTAATGTCCAAGAATATTTCTTCCCATAGAAGTCCTCTACTCTTACACTGATAACATTATTATCAAAGTATTACATACCCAGCAACTCTTTGAAATCCTCTTTCAAAGGAAGTTATCTCCTGGCTTTCCTAAACAAAATACAAACAATGTATGTGGAAGTCTAAGCATAGTCTGCTTTTTGTTATAGTCATGCATTATCTATGGACTGATAGATGCAAGAAATACAAATACAAATACAAAGAAATACAAATACAAAAATGAACTCTGTGTTCATTTCATTATCTTAATATGCCTTTTACCATTCTGGAAGCAAAGAATAAATAATTTTTTTAAAAATAATTGAATGGGGGCACCTGGGTGGCTCAGTGGATTAAGCCTCTGCCTTCGGCTCAGGTCATGATCCCAGGATCCTGGGATCGAGCCCCGCATCGGGCTCTCTGCTCAGCGGGAAGCCTGCTTCCCTCTCTCTCTCTGCCTGCTTCTCTGCCTACTTGTGATGTCTGTCTGTCAAATAAATAAATAAAATCTTTAAAAAAATAATTGAATGAAAAAACTATTATAAAATATAACATGCAATATAGATTATCATAAACAAATTTCTCATCTCATGATGATTCATATCATCAACAAAGTTCTCGTTGGGAAGAAAGAAGATACTAGGTGTAATGGGGGAAGGCAAGAAAGACTACTGGGGGTAGGATCTTAACTGGAGTTATCAGTAATCAGCATGAATTTATGATTACATATAGATACATACATAAATATACATATATGAGGATTTTTTTTCCCCTTTACCTCTTTCTGCTAAAAGTGCCTACTATAAATGAACACATCTAGCACCCAGATCTTGGTGTCTAAATATCATTCTCCATGAAACAGAATCAGAAATCCTAGGAGAAAGGAGAAACGAACTACAGCTGGAAAGGTACAAGACAGGTCTGGAATACCTTTTTGTGCCAGAAAGTAAGGAAATGCTCAAAAGGATATAGGACGCAACTTGAAGGACTACTACCAGCCAAATCTAGAAAATCCAGCCAAATCAGAACAATTTGAGCAGCAAAATCAATAAGGTAAGTAAGAGATTGCAATTGATTAAATAAAACATTAATCTAGGAGTCTATACTGACAGTATGTAAACAATAAATGAATACGTAAAGTAAAAGGGAAGGCTCTTCTTTACAGTAAAATACCAACTCATAAATACAGAGAAATGGTAGAATTGAAAATTATTGTTTTGTAATGATCGTAACATTCATTCAATCAATATCACAAGCATGATATATAGTACAGTTAAGTACTTTATTTTCCTCTGAAATAATAAAATAAAATCCAAGACCTAAAGACTTATTTCCATACAAGAATTCTTAGATAAAAATGAGGGTCATAATTGCTTTTAAGACCATTCTACTATGCTGTAATCACAATGGTAAAGTTCTCTTCTGGTGAAAATTGGTACTGTGTGAACACCAAGTTTCATAATTTGAAAGAACACCTAGGGTGACTGAAAAAAAGAAATTAGAATGATTCTTTTCATAAATTCCCAACACACAGCATATATTACTCCTCAGGGAAGCATAGAAGTATTGTCTAAAAGCAAGAAAAGAAGAAAAAAAATAAGCTAGAGAAGGCAAACTAGTCTACAGAGTTTGAAAGAGAGGAAAACAGATGGGGAACTCTGGTTCCAGTTGTATAATAATTTTATTTGAATTACAAATTATATAAAAACCATACATCATTTTCTTTTTTATTTCAAGTCTTTATTTGAATTCTAGTTGGCTAACAAATAGGGTAATACTGGTTTCAGGTATAAAATTTAGTGATTCATCACTTACATATAACACCCAGAGCTTGTCACAAGTGCCTTCCTTAATACCCATCACTATACATCATTTTCTTAAGCAAAGGAAGAAGGCTAAGTCAGAGTTAAATTACAGTAACATTGAAAAATGGAATATTAGGAGGAGTCAATTAGAATATTAGGAGTCAATTGGATCCTGCTAGCCTATATCATTATACTGTATGCTTACCATGGGTGGGTTTCATGATATGTAAATTATCTCTCAACAAATTAAAAAGAAAATCCTGTTGTCATTTATTAAATACCATAACAGGAATTTGTACTAGGATTTAAATAGCACTGTCCTCAGTGACATGCTGGTAATTTTTTTTTAAAAAGAGTTAACTGATAGAAAAATGTTTAGCACACGATTTACAAATAATGATAAAAATCACAAGTCACTTTATTGTAAATTCCATACACCCACATGTCAGTGACTTGTTACTTGTAAAATCCACTGTCAGTTTTCATAATTATTTCACCAACAGCAGTAACAGCAGTGTCATGAATTCAAACTATAAATAAATGCTTGATTTTTTTTTTATTTATTTTTTTTTTAAAGATTTTATTTATTTATTTGACAGAGAAAGATCACAAGTAGGCAGAGAGGCAGGCAGAGAGAGAGAGGAGGAAGCAGGCTCCCCGCTGAGCAGAGAGCCCGATGTGGGACTCGATCCCAGGACCCTGAGATCATGACCTGAGCCGAAGGCAGCGGCTTAACCCACTGAGCCACCCAGGCGCCCTAAATGCTTGATTTTTATCCAAATCAGCAAAGAAGTTGCTCACATCACTGACAGAGTGTAGTTCAGACATGAATGTTGGCTGATATTTTTGTTTATATTTATGAGTAAGACAAAAGTGAAACAATGAAAATGTATGCTAGGACTTCACTTGTTCTTTGATGTAAGCAACTACTTTGCTGAAATCACGGTAGTTTTCAAATACTGAAAGACTATTTATTTCCTCAATTTTGGGAAGCTATTGACAATGTGACAGCCACAGATCAAATGTTTTAAGTTGAATCTTTGTTAACATTTTTACAATCCCTTTAAGTCTGAAGACAATCGGACATTTAGTAAACCGAGCTCCGTTTTGTTTCATTTGGCAATTTCCATTGTGTAAATACTCTTACCATGGCTAGTTTCAAGCAACCACTGTGACGTCAATGTATGCAGAGCTGAGAGGTGCAGTATCACATCACTCCATAGTATTTCCACATACAGATACAATAGACATATCTATTCTTATAAGCGTTGCTACAGTAAAACACTGTAACACAATTAGTGATAAGTTTTGAGGCTTTTAACTTTTGTTTTGAACATAATTTAATTGTTGATGCAATTTAATTTTTAGAAATGAAGGTGTTTAGACTCCAGCTCATTAAACTCCTGATATTTTAACAACTGGCTCTCATCCACCGGGTCTAGCACACCACTGACCGCGCCTCTGGCCACCGAGAAAGCCACAGCTCACACAGGCTCTCACTAACTCGGCCTGGTCACAACAGGACGGTGCCACCGAGGTCTGTCGAATTCCAAACTTTCTCCCATCCACCGTGCCTCTCTTTGAAATGTAGCTGGTGATCTACTCACACATGAACACCCAAACACCTTAATGTGAGTGGATTTATCATTGGTTGGAGAGCATCGCTTTCCTTAGCAACAGGTGGAATGCAAAACCCGACTATGCAAGGAGAAAGGAATACATGGAAAGAGCACAATTACTCGACGGTTTCGTACAAGACCTCGCAGGATCGGTTCCCCCACGAGATTTGGCGAATTTAAGATTTAACAACCAGCATCTGTGCCGCAACTGGTAAAAATGATAGATCGTCTACTGAGGGGTTGTTTTCTACTTGTTTGTTATTCATTGCTGCTTTTCGCACATTTTCACCGAATTTAATGAAAACAGTATTAAAGGCTTACCTCAGCGGTCATAGCCAAGGATAAACATTAAAAATCAAATAAATACGTTTCCAGGAGAGAAAAACATATTTATCAAGAACAAATCGCTTAGCTCTCAACACAAATAGAACTTGGGCCCCAGTCTGGCCCACTCCTTCACCACTGTATCATTTTCAAATAGGCCGCCTCTGCCGTCCCTGACTGCTAACAAGCGGTCCCAGGGTGTGACATCACCACATCCCAGCTTCACCTCTCCCACTTCAGGCAGCTGGGGACAAAATATTAGGACAACTAGCGTCCGAACGCCACAAGTCATAAATCGCTCAGGAACAACTTTAATTTACACTGTGGAGTTCCAGTTCACAAGTGTTTTGAAACTTGAATAGTAGGTTTCAGCAAAAAAAAGCGCCGTCTTACCCAGCGCCCCAGACACTTCAACTTCACACAGAGCCTCCACAGCAGCGGCGGCGCCAGCGAAGCGTGGCGTCTCCCGCCAGCGCCAGAGCCGCACTTGCGCAGCAGTTCCTTCGCTGCCGGCTCAGCCCCGCCCCTCAGAAACGCCAAGTTCCCTGAAAGGCACCCGGCGTGGAAACGCTCACGCGCAGGCGCAGTCGGGCTGCTTTAGCGGAGCCGGAGATTTTTTTTTTTTTTTTTTTTTTTCCTCCTCTCGCGGGTCCTGGGTCTTTGGTTTGCGAAGTGCCGTTGGGCCCTACAGGTGCTGAAGGGCTGGGGTCGTGGACCCCCATAAGGTGTCAGCAGCACGGAGGTGCAGGGTGTTGTCGAGGGTGCGGGGCCGGGCGCTGCCAGCGGCGCGCTCCGCCCCGGGGCCCCGGCCCCTGCTCTGGGCCAGGCCCTGGCTCCGGCCCCCGCCCCGGCCCCGGCCTCGCAGTTTACTCTGCTGGTGATGCACCCCTGCGGAGGGCAGGACGACTCTGCGGCCGAGGGCGTCCTGAGGCAAGCTCCGGCCCTGGGGGACGGCGCCGGTGCAGGCAAGTCCATTAGGTACCTGTGCGAAGTGGCGGGGACTGGCGAGGAGGAGGCCGGGGAGGACGAAGCCGACCTGCTGGACACTTCCGACGCCCCAGGAGGAGGCGAAAGCACCGCTAGTTTGGAGGATCTGGAGGATGAGGAGACCCACTCTGGCGGCGAGGGTGGCAGCGGGGGAGCCCGGAGACGGAGCAGCGGTGGGGGCAGCATGAGCAAGACCTGCACCTTCGAGGGCTGCAGCGAGACCACGAGCCAGGTGGCCAAGCAGCGGAAGCCTTGGATGTGCAAGAAACACCGCAACAAGATGTATAAGGACAAATACAAAAAGAAGAAAAGTGACCAGGCCCTTAACTGCAGTGGGTCCGCCCAGCCTGGCAGCACGGGAAACGTCAGACTGGAGGTATCAGACCTTACATGGGGTCTTGGGCAGTGGGAGGTGGTTAGAAAAAACTCAACTCTTACGCGAAGCGCATTTCCAGCATTACCCACCGGCTCCCAGATGGGCCAGGTTGCTGGGTCTGGACTTGTGGTTGAGAGTTAGTGAGTGCTTGTCCTAAGTTAAAGTTTATACGCACATGTGCAAAGCCTTAACAGTTCTGTTGCATCCTTCTGATAGATGAATAAATGTCAATGGAAATTATGTGATACATCAGCAGATCTGTCATTTCAAAGATCTGGGATATGGACTGGAAGGACAGATAGTAGGTGATTGGTCTGGTTCATTGCTAAAGAAGCAGGCCAAGAGACTTAGGAACCTAGATGAGATTGTACTTTGGAGAAGGTGATCTCTTCCTGGTTTTATTACCTTCCCTATTCACAGCTTACTTTTATCAGTATGCCTATTCTTAGTGAGCTGCTCCTAGTACCCCTGTGCTTAGTAGTACTCTGACCTTAGTGTCCTGTTCTCTGTTAATCTTATTCTTTGTACTCTGTTCTCAGTAATTCTATTCTCAGTAGCCTTATACTTAATAGTCTTATTCTCAGTACTCCCATGCTTAGTACACTGTACTTAATACCTTATTCTCAGTATCCCTGTTCTTAGTACCCTGTTCTCATTAGCCCTTTTCTTAGTGCTCGTAGAAAAAAAAATGGAGGGCGCCTGGGTGGCTCAGTGGGTTAAGCCGCTGCCTTCGGCTCAGGTCATGATCTCAGGGTCCTGGGATCGAGTCCCACATCCGGCTCTCTGCTCAGCAGGGAGCCTGCTTCCTCCTCTCTCTCTGCCTGCCTCTCTGCCTACTTGTGATCTCTCTCTGTCAAATAAATAAATAAAATCTTTAAAAAAAAATGGAATCTTAAAGGGGTGTAATTCTCAGGAAGATTTTTGGAGTTTTTGCTTTGAACTGCGTTGAAGGTTAAAGCCAGTGCTTTGGTGTTGACTTCTGGCCACAAATCTCCATTCCATCATTTGCTGTGTGTGGCCTTGAACAGGTTATTAAACTTTTTTAAGCCCAGCTTCTTCCTCTGTAAAATGGGTATTAAAATGGTACCTGGTTCATAATGCTCCAGTGAATATGTGAGATATTCCATATTGAGTGTTCACACAGTGTCTAGCAGATAGTAAGTCAGTAAATCTTAGCCATTATTATGGTCATTATTAATGCTATCCTTTGAAGTTGTTATAGATAAGCGGATATTTCATCCTGTGTGCTTTACTCCTTCTAATAAAAGCTATAATCCCTCTGTACATTTTCATTGAAAAGTTGAATTTTGTTAAAAATGATCCAGAAAATTTTTTAAACTGAAAGCTATCCTAGGATATATTCTAAAACTCTTTAAAAATTTTTCTTAGTTTTTGCTGGACTTGAACAACTGCCTCATTGCTAAAATTTTAGACTTTGGAATTGCTTACAAATATGAAGTCCTAAATATTTTTAAAATCTATAGTATTCAGGGCGCCTGGGTGGCTCAGTGGGTTAAGCTGCTGCCTTCGGCTCAGGTCATGATCTCAGGGTCCTGGGATCGAGTCCTGCATCGGGCTCTCTGCTCAGCAGGGAGCCTGCTTCCTCCTCTCTCTGCCTGCCTCTCTGCCTACTTGTAATCTCTGTCAAATAAATAAATAAAATCTTTAAAAAAAAATCTATAGTATTCAGCATGACTATAGTACCTATAGTAATTACTATAGATTAGTATTATTATAGTAATCTATAGTACTCAGCATCACCTACTGATTAGGGTCTGAGTGACTTCTCTTTCCCTTTTATCCCATTGAATCTTAATCTGTTTAGCGTTAAAGGACTTATTTGAGAATCTGATGAAACCTAATGAACTCTTTTCCTAGAAAAATACACACAGGTAGGTATTTAATTTTGCAAACACATTACAAAGTTAAGGACCCCTGTGGCTTAAAATCTGTATCCACATCCTTATAAAATATATTTTACCAAATCTTGGATTATAAGTAATTATGGAAATAAACATTTCACTTATTACAAAATGAAAGTTGGTAAGAGTCATGTTTGCCCTCTATACATTCCAAATTCACTTCAGAATACAGAGAGAGAAAATGATATAGTTTTTTTCAAGAAAGAATTATTTTATCTATAGCTACCTTCTTTTAACTGTCTAGCTTTTACATCTACTGTTTAAGGAAAATGTATAAAAGGCAAATAGATACTGAATTAAGTCTCCCCCTCTACATCCCACAAAAAGAACATTCATAATTTTCCTATTCTAAAATAATTTACATGAAGAGAAATAACTGCTATAAGCAAAAATTAATACCCAGCTATACCATTGTCTTATGTAATGGGGACACTTTACCAGTTCTGAGGAGATATCAAGATCTGTAACTCTTTATCTTTGTCCAACCAAGTGTAAAGAAAATAACCAACAGTTCCCATCAGGATATAATAAGAGCGAACTATAGAGTTTTACTTTACTAGCGGAGAGGAGGATAGATCCTTACCGGCTGAGATACTATGGAAAGGTTTTGCAGAGAAAATATAACTCAGTAGACACCAGAAAGTGTGGCTAATAGTTTAAGCTTAATCAGCTAAGTTTCTTATGTGCCAGTCATGGAGTCTCACACCCTTCAGCAGTGCTACACAGATGCTATATTTTACACGCATGGAAACTAAGGCACAGAGAGAGTAAGTAACTTAGCCTAGGTCATACAGCCAACGAGTACTCAAACCCAAGCAGTCTGATTCTAGAGCCTTCATTCTATCCCCACTCTATATTGCTTCCCTCAAATTTTGGTAGATAAAATAAAGAGAAACACATCTTAGTAAAGGAAGGGAAGTGTGAATACAGAAAACACTTTTGGGAAGAAGCAAGGGGACCATTCTAACGAAAGAATATTTATCTGGAAAATAAATTTGGAAAGAGAATTTGAAGCCAGTTTTTGTATGGTATTGAATGTCAGACTATGGGGTTTGGGTTTGGGGTCTTCAAATGAAGTTTCTAATTAGGAAGTAATGGGGACTCTAATGGGATGGATTAAAGTTGAGGCCTAGAGATTTAGAGATTATTTAGGAGATCATTATAGTAGGACTGATGAGTGGTAATAGGGGGTCTTTTGTAGTAATTTAAAAGCAAGATTAGAAATTAAGGTATTTAAAATCATTTACATAAATCAAGTTAAATAAGGAACAAATGTATATGACATTTAGTCATGCATCTAAAAATTATGCTATAGGAAAGAAACATAAAGGAACTAGGGATAAAAGAATAGACTATGGGAGTGATCATTACCTATAAATATCCTTAAAAGGGTATCATTTGGAAGAAGCAGTAGGTTTATTTTGGGTAGCTCTATGTAAGTAGGACATTTAAGTAAAAATCACAAGAGATATGTATTTCAGCTCAGTCGAAATAAAAGTTTACCTAAATGTTGGACTTATTTAAAACTAAACGGGATGCCTCAAAAGTTGGTAAACTCCTTAGGACAAAAGGTGTTAAAAATTTTTGAAAAGGGAAAAGGTGTTGAAAATTTTTAAAAAGGAAACCTCAACATTGTAGAAGTTTGGACTAGCTGACTCAAGGTTATTTCTACTACGAGTTTTTGTGATTTTGTAACATTCACATTGTGAATCTGTGTAGTACTTTGTTTGGAGTTGTGATAATATAGGGTACTCTGCTATCAAGTCAGTTTCATGATTCCACTTCTTGTGCATATAAAAATGAAATAGTGCCACACATAGTTAATCCTGTGGAAAGAGAAGAAGAAATTATTTTTGGTTCTTTTGGGTGTGAGAAAGCTCTTTTTATAGTTTTGTTTTTGTTTTTGTTTTTTTTACATTTTGCGGCCTAAAATGTTTAGGGATTGAACATTTTTGTCACATCGGGTTGATACACTTCCCATAATGAAAGATAGATAGTGGCTATTCTAACAGAACTCAGAGGCCAGTAGAGAGAGGTCAAGAGAAGGAAACAGCTTCAGTAACCACCTGAAGAGCAAAGAGAGAAGAGTCAATTTACATATAGCATGGGTTTATGTAAAACATTTATAATTTTATATTTGCTTAGTCATCATTTTGGGATGTGATCAGTATTGTATCGTGGTTTTATAAGAGTCAGAATATATCTCAGTTAACTCCAGTATTTAGTTATGCCAGGAACATTGTGAGTTTTTAAGATACTGTCAAGGAACTAGGGATACATATTTGGTAGGTAGGGCTGCTGAGTTTGTTTGGGTAAGGATATCTCAAAGTATTGTTTTCATTTTAGGATCTAGCTATTTTGTCTATACCAGTGGCAGGAGATTATTTATACCAGTGCTTTCCAGTTTTTTCAAAGCCAGTTTGTCATTTTTCTCCTAGTGACTTACAAATTTTGAAAGCCTTGTCCATCAGTTGCTTCTTTAATATTTTACTGCCTCCCCCCATTTAATTGTTGTTGTTAACTGGATAGAAAACTATCAGTGTTTCTAGCAATAGGTAGATTGCCTTTGAGTATATATTCTATCCAAAGGAGGCAGACTGTTTTGGCCTGGATAGCTTTATCTGAAGAGAATGTTCAATTTCCAATTGGCATTTTTTGTAATACTGAAAACAGCTCACAGGTAACTCTTTGCTCCTCCCACCTCTACCCCATTTTTGATTTTGAGACCTTCAAGAGACTGGAGATCTGAGGTTAAAGAAATTGTAGAGGGGTGGGAGTGAAGAGTGTTCTATAAAATTAACTGCCAACGTCTTATCTGTGACTTAATGAGGGCTTTTCCCAAAGTTTTATAGGAACTGGGCAAGAAGGAAGAGAAGCTGAGGACTCATTCATTACATCATTAAAAGTGTACAATCATGGATTATTATATTATGTGAACTGTTAACCTGTTTGCATTTTTATTTTTTATCCCAGGAAAGTACAGATAACATACTCTCCATTGTTAAACAAAGAACAGGAACCTTTGGGGATCGTCCTGCAAGACCTACTCTTTTAGAACAAGTGTTAAATCAAAAAAGACTGGTAAGTATCTGTAAAGTACTTCCAAATTTATTATCAGAAGTTGTTAGAATTATTTAGATTTTTGAGATTTTAAAACTTGCTCAACTGGTCATCAGAATGAGTTGTTCCTTTGCTAGTACACCCTGGAATCTCATAAAGCTTTCCCAAAACAAACCTTTAATCCTTTATCTTCATTGACTAAACCTTGAATATCTGAGCAAAATGGGGTTTTAAAGCAGACTCTGTACTGAATTCTGTGGTTTGTGGAAGAATGCATTAGTGGTATGGAAATAGAATGAGACCAATATTTAATAGGGGTTCCTATTATAAATTTGTTAGAAGACATCAGAAATCAATCAAAAAGCAGAGATTTTTCAATAAACATGGAAATAATTGGGTAATAATTTGAAGACAAAAAGGATTTAGCTCATCATATCACTATACATCAAATTAAATTCCTGATAAAGGAAAAAAAGTACAATTGAGACTTAATCTTAAAAATCTTTTTCTAGCTTAAAAGAAGTAGAAGTATGAAGTAGTGAATGCTGTAGTCAAAAATGGTGATAAAAATGCAAACTTCAGGCAGCACCTGGGAGGCTCAGTCATTTTGGGCGTATGCCTTCTGCTCAGGTCACGATCCCAGGATGCTGGGATAGAGCCTCATAATGGGCTCCCTGCTCAGTAGGGAGCCTGCTTCTCCTGCTACAGCTCCCCTGTGCATGTGTTCCCTCTGTTGCTCTCTCTCTGTCATAAATCAAATCTTTAAGGAAAAAAAATGCAAATTTCAAACTAACATATTGGAAAAATATTTGCAGCACATATAAGACACTGTGGTTAAGATGGTTGACATTTTTAGTTTACAAAATATTCATAGAAATTGATGAGGAAAAAATGTTGGCTTCACTACATTGCAAAAGTATAAACAGGAATAAAAGCAGAAATGCTACCATGAAGTGATATGAAAAGGTATTAAGTATCAGTAAAAATCACAATTAACAATACAACAAATGAAAACTATTTAGAAGACATCACAGTGATATTGGGGGTTTCATGAAATGGGCACTCTCATTCTATTGGTGGTATTATGTATGTATCAGACCTAGAAAGCAGTTGGGCAATGGTATCAGGAGTCTCAGCAGGAAATAAACCCTATATATGGATAAAGTTAAGCATGAAGGTGTTGCCAGAAATGTAATTATCACAAATAGTAAAATAGTAGTTAAAACAACCTAAATGTTCAACAGTTTGATAATAGTGGAGTAGATTATTGTGCATTTACTTAATAGGATATTGGTACATCTTTACAATTTTTTACTGAAGTATAATAAATAAGTTTTAAAGAAATAATTAGAAAATTTACTGTGTTCTAATGTTAAGTTTTAAAATCAGTATTCAACGCTATTATTTCCACCTTGCTCGGTTTATTTTTTTTAATTTGGGAGATCCAAAGTTTATTTCCCTCATCACTTTATAGAAGTATTTTATTTAAGTAAAAGCACACTAACTGTATTTGTTATATGACTAGATTTTAAAATGGTAGGTGTACAAAACTGTATTAGATCAGTCATATTCTGCCTTTTCTGAAATTTTTGTAATATGCTAATACTATTTTCATTAATACCTGTACACACACACACGTTCTTTTTAATTTCTTCAGAAAGACTTAATAGGCTAGTGGAGAAATTGAATCCTTACATGGATTTCCAACCTGGCATCTAATTGCCATTTTCACACGTGGCCGCTTGGTTTTCTTACTGTGACCTTGGACCAGTGCCCTTCTTGGCTGTTTGCTCTTATGTTTCATAGATAGTATATATGCTGGCATAACATAAAGCATTTCATTACCTTTGTGTACACAGTCACCAATAAGATTAGGCTTCACCCATTACTGTAGGTTTTAGTATTTTGATGTATGACATCGAATTTTATTATTCTAAGTTTGCAGTTTAATGCAGTGCATCAGGTGCAAGTGTGAATTCAGTTCGGGCATATTTTGTTTTGTAAGCATATTGTGCCTTGTGTAGAGACATCAGAGTAATTTTTATAGCATGAAGGCAATCTACTCCCATAAGAATAATGCTAATAAATATATTTTTTTCCTTTTTTTTTCCAAGTCATTACTAAGAAGTCCAGAAGTGGTGCAGTTTTTACAGAAACAGCAACAGCTATTAAATCAGCAAGTTTTGGAGCAAAGACAGCAGCAGTTTCCAGGAACATCAGTGTGAAGGAATTTACCAAGAAGATCCACATGTTTTTTTTTTTTAATTTTGTTGTAGAAGATGGACATATTTTTATACTAAAGATAAATGGGATTAGATATGCCAGTAAAACATAAACAGTCATTTTCCTGTAAATATATGTGTGCATTTTGGGATAAATAAGTATTGCCCTTTGTGCATCTAATCCTTTCAGATTACCATGAATTTGAAGAAACAGCTTATCTTTCCAAAATAACATTAAATTACGATTTTTTTTTTAAACAAAGTATTCCTCTTCAGTCATTGTTACTGAAGGTAATGAAGCATTTACTTTCTGTGGAAGTCACAAAGCTAAGAGATACTAATTTTTGATCATTTAGTTCAGTGGTCTTATCAAGGGGCAGTCAGAAATGGATGGATATGTTTTTAATTGTCACAATAATCTTAAAAACTCCTGGTATTTAGTGAATGGGTCAGGAATCCTAAATGTTCTACAGTGTCTGGAATGGCCTTTCACAACTAATAATTATCTCACCCACAATGTCAGTAATCCTCCTCTTGAGAACACTGATAGTTTTGATACTACTTGTGATGATAAAATGTCGTCAGAGCACCTGAAATTGGGTTCTTGAAATAACTTTTTCTTTACAGTTAAGACTGGAGCTGTCAAAGAGGTAAGCATATTTTAAATGTATAAGGAAAATGATCATTGTTAATTATCTATGAAATTAGGATGTGCATTTCTTTTCAGAGATGTGCTGGTAAAACCTAGGAGGGGGTTAACTAAGTACACTGGAATGAAAGCATCTCCTAAAGTTGGCTTCTCATTTCATGTTACCTATTAGTGTTTTCTCTTTTAAAGCAGACTTGTGTGTTGAATTTGTAAACAGCATAGGTGTATCTCATTCCACCAATGTCAGGGCAAAAACAATTTTTTAATATTAATTTCCTTTTCAAAAAGAAATTCTGAAAGTAAGAATAACACTTCAGCGTTTTGTTAATGTTTTTCAAAATTGAGCTAATTTAATATCGTGTTATTCCTAAAGTAATGTTCAAAGAATGATGATGGGTAATCTGGGTAGATACTTTTTTTCTTCTGTTGTCTCCTAGGAAAACTTAAAAGGCAAACCTACCGATAAGAATAACAAATCAAATGTCAAGAGAGTATTTCCAATGTTAGATAATAAATTTATGTCTCTTAGGTATAACTGTGCAAAAATGTCTTCATTTCTTGGGTTTTAAACCCTGAAATGTATATCGAGTTAACCTTAGTCGCGGCTATTCTAAGAAGTACTTAAGGAGAGGATCTTTTTATATTTTAGGTGTTTCGTACCTGTATATCTGTGCAAAAACACAGATTTTACCAAAATTATTCATTAAAGCCCATTGTAGACCTTTCAGTTGTCTGATTCACTTATTCTGTTCTTTAGTTTTTTCATTCTGGATGCAGAGGAATTCATTTATACTTGTTATTAACTATTAGTTCTCTTACTCATGGTTTTGGAACCTTTATTGAATCCCTACAGTGTTAAGTTAAACTTTGTGGGGAAAAAAAAAAAAAAGTAAGGGGCACCTGTGTGACTCAGTCAGTTAAACATCTGCCTTTGGTTCAGGTCGTGATCTCAGAGTCCTGGAATCAAGTCCCACGTGGTGCTTCCTGCTCAGAGGGGAGTCTGTTTCTTCCTCTGTCCCTTCCCCTGCTTGTGCTCGCTTGCTCTATCAAATAAATACACAAAACTTAAAAAAAAAAAAAAGAAAAGAAAATAAATCAGCTTATCTTTCAAGTGGAATAAGAGGGATAGGAAAGGAGGGGAAAGTAATAGGCCAGAATGCTGAATTAAATAAGAGGGATTGAATTTATGTATAAATAAACATCTATCTCAGTATATGCTTACAGACAGCTCATTAATGAAACAGTATGGTTTTTACTTATTTGGGGTAGATTTACTGCAGTGTGTCCCCACTTGTTTATCCCTTCAGGTACTCCAGACCTGTGCAATATAACTGACACTTCTCCCATCCAGAAGTTGATTTTATTCCTCTATCCCTTAAATCTGAAGGACTGGCCTTGTGACTTGTGTTAGCCAACAGAATGCAGAAGAAATAATATGTGCCAGCTTTGAGTAGATTTCCAAGACTTTGAACCCTTCTACTTGTTCTTTTAGAGCCCTACTCCGCTGTCGTGGTGAACAGCCGGACATGTGAGTGAGGCTGTGCTCCACTAGCTCGCCCCCAGCCACCCTGCCAGCCGACTGCAGATGCATTTGACCCCAGGCCAAATCAACCAGACCTAGCCCAGATTTGCAGAACCCCCCAACTGATCTGTAGACTTGTGAGCAATAATAGCTGTTTATGATTATAAGCCACAGTGTTTGGGGGTCCTTTGTTACACAGCATTCTGGAGAGCAGGTAACTGATAGACCTAGCTATATAGTTATTGCTGCCTAATAAATGACCCCCAAATTTAGTAGTTTATTAATTTATTATTATCTTTCATAGTTCTGGATATGATTACTATAGTTTTAAATAGCTGTACAAATCCTTTCAAGCTAGGTGCTTTCTATTGAAGTTTATAGGAAGAAATGTTTTTACTAATAAATCTTCATTTCCATATATTTAGCACTTACTTATAGTGCAGTTTCCCCCTGGAGTTTCCTGCCATTCATTCTGAGGCCCAAATGTAAACTTCCCTCACAGAGGTGCATGAAGAAAGTAGATTATAATCTAAAGACAGCATGACAGAATGATACCAATTTTCTAGCATTTTATAATTTTTTAAAACAATTCCGGTTACTTACTCTTCCAACAATCCCATGGTGTATGCACAACGGTTATTGTGTGGATGCAGAAGCAAGCTTGCAGAGGTTGTCACTTGCTCAAGATTGCACAACCAGCTGGATTCAAATCCAGGACTTTCAAGTTACTCACTGTACACTGTTGTACGTCGTGTGAGCCGTGTACGTAATCATGGTGAGGCCTGCGCAGTTTGAGCATGAACTTCACATTTGACCGTGGAAGTACTATCATAAATAAATAAAGCCTTTGTACATTAACCCTTGAGTTTTGGAATATGTTAAAAGACAAATATTACTTACACACTAATTATATTAGTTTAGAAAGTACTTTCATGTAATAATTCATTTGAACCTCAAGATATGGCAAGTATTGTCCCTGTTTTTGGATGAGGAAAGAAACTCAGAGAAATGACTTGTAACAACAGGTCTAACTGTTGGATGTAGAGCCAAGACTTGAATTAAATCTTGTCTCCAGAAATGATGCTCTGCCCACAGTAGAGTGTTGTTGCTAAATTAAGAGCTAACACTTCCAAGTGCCTAGTTTCAAACACAGTAGGCACTTAAATATATGCTAAATTTTTTCAAGTTTCTGTATGCACACACATATAATTTTATATAAATACATCAATGTAATCCTAATGCATGTACTGAGGATTTCTGGTTTAGGTTCTCCCTTTTGTTTAATTTTTTGGTTCCCCACTATCAGTCTTCCATGCACTGCTCACCTTCTAGATAACCCATGTCAACAAGCTAGCATGTATTCTTCCTTATTTTTACTGTTTCGTGAATCTTAAAAACACATATATATACATATAGCAACTTTCAGTTACATAAAAATGTGGGCATATTATACACGTCAGCATATTACTTTTTTATGCTCCAGTACTCAGAAATCCTCCCAAATCACTTCTGTGGCTCTGATTCATTCCTTTAGATGGCTGCAGAGTATCTCATGATAGGAATGTGTCATCACATTCAATCATTCCACTGTTGATGCCATTCATTTGGTGTCCAGTTTTCTGTCACTATGAACAATGCCTCCTCCCTGTAGTGTATCCTTATGTACTGGTGTGCACTGGCAGTTCAATGGCCTTGGAATAGATTTTCATAATTGGGATTGCTAGGTGGAGGGAAATATATAGATATGTGCTTTCTTCAGATACTACATTTCTTTCTCCCCAAGTCTCCATCACTGCAAATGTCTACTAGCAGCAAGGGAGAATTTCTTTTCCTATCTTTGCCAACAAGAATTACTGTTCTTTTTTTTTTTTTTTAACTCTTCCTTGATAGATATGTACTGCTAATTGTTACATTTATTAGCATTTCTCTGAATAGTGGAAAATTTGAGTACCTCTTTATATATGCTTGTTATTTAGATTTGCTCTTCTGTGAATCGCCTAGTCATATATTTAGGCTCCCTTTTTCTACCCAATGTGCAAAAGTCTGGTGCATATTATAAAAAGTAAGCCTGTATTTTTTTCAAAAGATTTTATTTATCAGAGAGAGAGAGAGAATGAGTGGGAGGTGAGGAGGAGCAGAGGGAAAAGCAGTCTCCCTTCTGAGCAGGGAGCCTAAGGTGAGGCTCGATCCCAGGACCCTGGGATCATGACCTGAGCCAAAGGCAGGAAGGAACTTAACCAACTGAGCCACCCATGCAGGTGCCCCAACTCTGTCATTTTTGTTCATATTTCCCCAAATCTAAAATTTGCCTATCTACTTCTTTTGTGGTATTTTTGCCATACAAGGTTTTAGTTTTTGTAGATTTCAACATATATGACATTTCTTTTGTGGCTTTCAGGTTTCCAGTGTTGGTTTAAAAAATCCAATTTGGGATCTTTCAAATGATTGTTGATTTATAATGTGCTGTTTCTTTGTCTAGAATTAGAAAACATAATTAGTGCAGGTATTGCCAAATGGTCCTAATTTCTTTTGTGTAACTGACACGGAAAATTTCGTATTCTTTTTTTATCATTGTGACTCCTTCAGCTTCTCATTTTCTTTAGCTAAGAAAATAAATATTATAATCATGACAACAGGTGCCGTTGAATGGCACATAACATTTGTGTTCAGACAACTATTTTTTTAAAAAGGTAACAATTTTATTTTAAAATGGGCTGAACTGCCCCACTATAGAAAAAGGTCTGATTAAAATGATTTTATTGGGTTTAAAGTTAATAAATTTCTTTTAAAACTATTTTAGTGAAGATATTTGAACTGTTTAATAATTAGAGAAGTTGATCTCATCTCCTACTCAGGACACGGATTACTTTCCTCTATCCGCCCGATTACTTTCCTCTATCTGCCCAACAGTTATTACTTGCCCTCCGAATAATCATTTGTAACGTTCGAAAGCGTTAGAGACGAATAGTTTTTGTTATTGTATATTGCAGCAAAAGAAACAAATCTTCCATCTTCATAGCCTTACCCTAGTGATACAGAAATACATACAGGCTTTCTTTTCTTTCTTTCTTTTCTTTTTTAAAGACTATTTATTTATTTATTTATTTGACAGAGATCACAAGCAGGCAGAGAGAGAGGAGGAAGCAGGCTCCCCGCTGAGCAGAGAGCCTGATGCGGGGCTGGATCCCAGGACCCCAGGATCATGACCCAAGCCAAAGGCAGAGGCTTCAACCCACTGAGCCACCCAGGCGCCCCACATGCAGGCTTTCTTAAGATTTGTAAAACAACCAGAAGGGGCGTTAGAGAGTAGTAGGGAATTTGGGTAAATTGGAAGGGGAGGTGAACCATGAGAGACTATGGACTCTGAAAAACAGTCTGAGGGGTTTGAAATGGCGGGGGGGTGGGAGGTTGGGGTACCAGGTGGTGGGTATTATAGAGGGCACAGCTTGCATGGAGCACTGGGTGTGGTGAAAAAATAATGAATACTGTTTTTCTGAAAATAAATAAATTGGGGAAAAAATTGGTTTAGATATAGGGGTAGCAATGATTGGGAAAAGGGGATTGCCTTAAAATTTAACTTTATTGAATATTAGAAAATAAAAGTAAAAAAGGAATAAACTAAAAAAAAAAAAAGTTATAACTAGTGAGATTTTGTTTTCCTCTCTTATGATTGTACCTTGTATCATTTACTGTCCTCAAATTGGAACCACAGTCAGCACTAATAAGATTTTATACCAGTTGCCTTTGAAGATCTAATAACAAACAGGATATATTAATAGTATTATATCAATATTAAGCATTTGCACAAAAATGTATTACTACTTATTGTAATTATATAAAAATACACATACATACCTGAATTTCCTCATCATGTTGAACAGACTCATCTATGAGGGAATTGTAACTGGGACAGCATTACTTCCTACAGAAAGTGAAGAAGTCTGAGTCTTAGAGAACTATCGGTATTTTTCAAAGAGCATCATCAAAAGTTGTCTGCTACTATGAAAACTCAGGTTTGCTTTCAGCAGGGTAGTACTCAGAGATCCTTTTTTCTAGGCTCCTATTATATTTACAAAGCTGATCTTTTCTTTCTAGAAGAGACTTTGGCGGGGGGTGGGATGTGCTGGGTGGCTCAGTCGCTTAAGCAACCTACTCTTGGTTTCCACTCAGGCCATGATCTCAGGGTTGTGAGGTGGAGCCGGGTGTCCAGCTCTGCAGCATGGAGTTGGCTTGAGTCTTCCCTCTCCTTCTCCCTCTCTCTCTGCTCCTCCCCTGCTTGCACTCACGCTCTCTAAATAAATAAATAAATAAATAAATATATATATATATATATATATTTTTTTTTTTAATAAAATAGACTTCATGGCATGAACACCTTGCCTTTTGTGTTAGTGAGTGGACCCTTGTGTCCAGGAATGTGCCTGAGAAAAACCAAACATTCCTCCCATATCCAAGCACTCTTTTTTCTTCCTTACAACGAAACAATGTTACTGGGTTTCCTGTGTCTATTTATCATTCATGCAGCAACAGTCGAAACTGTCCTTTACTCACTAGTCCCACATGTTTGCTGCCTGTAAATAGGGCATAAAGTCCATCCAGTATCTCATTTCTTGAACACTTCTGGCTTTGTCTGCAGTTGGAAAATGACTATAGCCCCTGGCCAGAATGGGCATTGCCTATTCTAAACCAGTATGAGAACTTAAAACTGAGGCACGTGGAGCAACTCTCACGTGCTCACTTTGGAGAGGAAGGCTGGGTGCTTTCTGACCAACAAGCACTTGGGCCCGAACTCCACTAGATGCAAGGTGAAGGTCAGATGCTGGGATCACCACAGTGACTGTGCCAACACAGCAACACAGGACCAGCAGTGTCCTCAGACACCAGTGCTACTTTTCTGTCTACACTGTACCCTCGCTGTGAAATGGAATAGCTCACCTCTACTATTAATAATTGGAAGCAGGAACTGAGCTATTTCTAGCAACCAAAATAGCAAGCCTTCCCACGTAGTCTAGGAGACAGACACAAGTATTTTGAACAGAGATCTCCTATGTAACTAATGAACTGGCATATCACCTTGAGTCTGAATACTCATCAAAACCAGAGTAGCAACCACACCGGAATACATGGGAGGTGCTTTCAGACAGGCTTTCAGTCCAAACTTGGTGAGAATCAGCTACTCTCACCTCCTTTTCAATCAAGACAAGGTCTCATCAATATTCCCAACATAAGAACAACGTGAGGGCCACTGTTTCATTCATCCAACACACCACCTCAAAGCATGATGGCTTAAAATAACCACCTTTTTGTCGTCGTGTTCACATGCTGTGGGTTGGCTGAGTTCAGCTGAGAGGTTCTGGTGATTGGGCTTGGGGTGTCTCATGAGGCTGCATTCAGACGGAAGCACGGCTGTGACTGGAACACGCAGGGTGGGGCGCCTGGGTGGCTCAGTGGGTTAAGCCGCTGCCTTCGGCTCAGGTCATGATCTCAGGGTCCTGGGATCGAGTCCCGCATCGGGCTCTCTGCTCAGCAGGGAGCCTGCTTCCCTCTCTCTCTCTGCCTGCCTCTCCATCTACTTGTGATTTCTCTCTGTCAAATAAATAATAAAATCTTTAAAAAAAAAATCAAAAGGAACATGTTTTCGGACATGTGAAAAATACTGAAATTCACATTTTACATTTACAGGAGCCAGGCCACACTCACTGTGTGCTTACTGTTTACAGCTGCTTTCGCGGGCAAAGTTGGAGCTGAGCAGTTGCAACTCCTGGTTGCCCCATCAGAATTCCTTATGCTTCTTTCTAATCTTTACTGAAATTCACATTTTGAAAATAAGTGCTTGGACTAAAAACAATGATAACTGTTTAACTGTCAAAGCTATCTTTCTTTGCTACCGCAGGCAACTGAGTAACTATTTCCAAACTAAATCATACGCATTCTTCTCTTACCCCACCAATAGAGCAAGGTCACTGGACAGGCAATTGGAGGCTTGCAATTATTTTATTTCAAAGAGAAATGAGGGGAGCCTTGGTGGCTCAGTCAGTTAAGCAGCTGCCTTTGGCTTAGGTCATGATCCCAGGGTTCTGAGATGGAGCCCAATAACGTTGGGCTCCCTGCTCAGCGGGAAATCCGGTTCTCCCTCTACCCTGTATCCCCTGCTCATGCTCGCTCTCTCTAGCCTGTGCTCTGCCTCTCAAACAAATAAATAAATAAATATAAATATTTTTTTAAAAAGAGGAGAAATGAAATAATTGCTGATTTTTAAAAAGAGGAACTGGAAACAAATATCATTTCTGCTTTTACAATGTGAATCCCAAATGCCTTTCTAAACAATAGCTGGAAAATGATGAACATGAATAGATACAGTCCTTGCCTTCAAGAGCTCCCAGTCTGGTAGACAGTTGGACAAGTAAACGGTGTGGTGCAGGAATTAATAACTGACCACTGAAGAGCACAAATACGATAGCAGCACAGAGAGCAGGCATCCAACCTGGCTTAGGAGGGTCTAGGGTTACTTGCTAAGGCAAATGATAGGGAGGAAGAAAGTTGGATTGGCCCAGAAATCTTACCAGGTACCCACCCAGGGCCTGATGGAGATGTTGCTGTTTGTTCCCCCAGCAAGCTGCCACAACCAACAGTGCCCTGACCTTGGCTGGCATACTCATTCATCTTCCTCCATAAACTTGTAAATTCCTTTTAAAGGCAGAAACTGTTATCTGTCGTTGCATCTACATTGGCTGACGTATATGAACCATCTGATAAAAGAATATGCACAGGTTTCTAGGATGAAAATATCCCGTCTCAAAGATAAGTCAATGTTTAAAGATTGTCTTGTATGTCTATGCCATGATATATTAAAAACAATCTGTATAGTTAGTGTTTGAAATGCCAATACCAAATATTAGAGGCAAGAACAGGGTCCGGCACCATGAAGATGCAAAAGCAGACAAGATGTAATCATGGTTCTCCAAAAACTCACAGCTGAAATGGGAGGTCTCATAATCCCTGCCTACATCTGAACCACAACAACCTTTCATTCATTTACAGTTTTGAAGTCCACAAATACCTCTTTGAATAAAGGGTACATTTCTTAAAATAATAAAAAAAAAAAAAAGAAAACTTTGACCAAGTTTAATGAGAAGGCTGAGCTTTCTTGAAATATTGACACATTTCCCCCCCTCCATTTTAAGGGTAGAAGAAAATGGAGGGAATTGAGAATTTCCTCCTGGATTTTATTTTATTTTTTCCTCATCAGTCATCTTTAGCACCTTTCCTGATACATAATATGTATGTACAACAAACAGATGTTTACAAGAATAAAATGGTTCTTTCCTTTATCACAATATCACTTAATATTTACCACTACCCAGAAAAAAAGCTCCTATGATATCCTCTCTAAAATTACCACAAAGTATCTCCAAGAGTCTATGCTTAATGCTGGGGACACAAAGATGTTTAATTCAAAATCATTACTTAATTTCTCCATAGCATATTGGATTTTAAAAGCATCTCATTTTCAAAATAAGATGGTTTAAGATCACCTAAAATCCATATGCAGTGACCTTTCTATGATGTTTGTATGGAAAAAATGAGCCAGAAACAGATAGGTACAGTATTGTTTATTATAAACAATGACATAACAGTATGAGTGTGCATTTGAAGGATAATTGAAGCCTAGATATGATCAACAAAAGCACTACTTAAACAGAAATAGTTTCTTGTTAGTTCGTGTTACATTAATTTAAACATATGTCAGGATCCTCCAGTCTTGTCATACGGTTCAACTGCTAAAATCCTAACAGGGGAAGACAAATTTGGAATGCACGTTATAGTTTGCTTTAGTTGTTGAATACATATATCCAAATACTCAGGACATATTCAAAATTAAACAAGTGCTTAAAGTCTACAGGTGATGTTTATAAAATGTTTTTGTTGTTGCATTTAATCCCTTAGAAGAAAATGAAAAAGGGATTCTAAGTGCTAGTGCTATTTTGTTGTTCAACTTTTCCTGATTTATACTGAATGCTAAAAAAAAACATAAAAATAAAAAAGGTAACTGTTGAAAAATGACATCTTTACAGTTCCAAAACACTGGCAGATAGTAAAATATCATCCAACTAAAACAAACTTCTCATATCTCAATTTTTAAACAGGAAAAGAATAGAAAACAGGCTGGAACAACACAGTAAATGTTCTGGGTCTCCAGAGCAGGCCAAAACATTGTTCTCTACTGCACGACCCTTGTCCATGGCAACCTTAAAAATGTGTGGCGTGGTTGGTGCCTTTAAATGTCTTAGCACGTCCCCTTTGCTAGTTATCCTCTAAAAGAATGCTATCACATTTTTGGGGGGACTGTCCATCTCAAGGAACGAATGCTACAACACGAGCAAACTTGGAAGTCTGAAAAAAAAAAGGTACATTACAACTTTGGGCAATTCCAAAAACGTTCAAAGGCTGATGAGAAGGTGACTAGTTACCTTTTGGTGACCAAAGGATTAACTTTTCTGAATTTCACTCCTATCCGAATATGGATTTTTGGAGAGACAGGACCAGTGATGATGCAAATGTACCACTTTAATCATTTGTTTTTCAAAGGATGAGCACAGGCTTCCTGAAATATTTTGTCCTGGTTTTACCAAACCTGCATGGCCATCCAGGTTACTTAACTTTTTAAATGTAATTTATAAGCAACCAGTTATGATTAATTCTGCAAAGGTATAAGGTTATTGCTACCAGAGGATGAGTTTGAGCATTTGTGAAGAGATCAAGAAAGCTATGTTCGCCCTCTTGAGAAAAATCATGTGTCCTTATGCTCTCACAGAGCTGTACTCATGTGAGGAAGACTCACTGTATTAATGCCTTTTCCAAGAAAAGAGGAAAAGGGAAAAACCTGGAAAACAGGGAAGTCAGGGGAGAAAACAAACAACTTTGGGGCACGGAAGAAAAGTAGCATTTCTCCAAGGAAGACTTCATCTCTTACCTGATTGCTCAGAAGAGAAGGGAACTAAGTTTCAAAACAGAAATAATTAAGAAAGGAGTTACATCTTTCTGAGCAAAGGAAAGATCATAGGTTTTGTTGTGTTTTAAAAGTCATGAAACATGAAGATGTCTACACAGGTTTCCTAACAGACTCTTAGCTCCAGAGCCTAGGGCTGCTTCTGGTTTGCATCTGATTCCACAGTTACCCAACACTGTACCCGGCCCATACAGGGGCACAATACATAGTTGTTGAACCAAGGAACTACGGGGTTTTCTAAACACTAAATGGACCACCTAGTTTTAACGTAGAATGTACTGTTTTCTATTGCGTATATGAAAGTTTCTATTAGATAACACTAACTCTTACAAGAGGTGACAGTAGCAGCTCACTCGCATATTCTTTTTCACAGGATCATTTCTACCTTGAATACGATTTAATGAGAAGCAACTATTGTGTGCGCTAAAGCTAAAAAGAGTTGACAGAATGCATAAATGAAGAAACCTCTTGGATTACTGAAGTACCGTCTGTTACAAGCATAATTACCTTCTTAAATTATACATTTTTTAAGAGGGTGTGAAATATTTTTTGAAGCAATGCAGTGTTTAGTGGGTGGGAATTATATATATATACATTATATATGTGTATATATATACATATATATATATTTTATATGAAAGTACCTAGAAATGTGGGGAATTTTCCTCTCCTCTCTTTATCATCTGAGAGTAAATAAGAACAGGTTTTTAATACCATATATATCTATTTTTTAAATGTTCCTTTCTTCAGTACCACTGTTCCCCAGAAATTACAGGGGTTATGAAATTATTATTCTACTGGGGAAGTTATTTCCAGGTATGAGGCTTCAGCTTTGTAAGAGGCTAACAGCCATGACCAGCAGATCGAGACACCAAGTTACGTAACCCATAAATGTGACTCCAGCAATGTGTCCAGATTCTCTCAAAGGCTTCACCACCGTTTTAGTCATCTGTAAATAGTATGTGCCAACATGTAGGCAAAAGGAGTGCCCTTGCCATGAAGTCTTCTAATGGGAATGTGAGAAGGTGTGAGAAAACATCCAATGCTTTCGCCCAACCCTCTTCCTTTACTGCTTCTTCCCCACCTCGAATTTACACACAAAGTCCTCTAGCTCACTGGGCAGACTCAGATGTCTGCCAGACTGCTTGAGTGGAATAACCAGGAAAACAGGAGCCCGATTTCCAATGTGGAAAGCAAGAGTCTTCCTGGGTGATTCTTGGACTAAGTTCTGGTCTTACTTTGCAATTTGGGAATATAGCTCATTTCATGTCATTTTCATATGAATATTCCCAGGTATTAGACTCATTATTTTCTTCTTAATAGTGGTGGATCATGAGGCAACATGACTTCCCAGCTTCACAGTCTCTTTTCCAATCACAGTTTAAATTTGTTTCAAATGTACCATTAATATCAGCACCATAGTTCAGCTATAGGTATTTCAACTTGGGAAATAATTTACGTGAATTATCTTACAAAACTAATTTTACAAGCTTGGTGTTTTTCTGTCCCCCTTCTTGACAACAGCACTAAAAGTGAGATTGTTTAAATGCTATGGGTTTGACTGCTTTCTTTTGTCTGAAAGCGTCACTTGCTCTGGTGCTGCTCGTACCCCAATTTGTAAGATACAATTTCGATATTTTTCTGATAGGCCACACAACATACCTTATAATGACATGGCTGACTAACGCTGCCTTTTTTTCTGCCAACATTTTTCAAATTCTATCGACACGGTTGCTTTTCCTTTGTTTCCTCCCACAAAAGAAGCTGCTTCTTATTACAGCATTGGCATGAAAAACCTGCTTTCCTAATCACGTTGTGCGGGCATCAGGTTAACTAGAAATTCTAGTGCAAATTAACTGGTGATAAAAAAAAAATGAAGAGTATATATTATATGTATTTACATTATGTACTTAGAAACTTCAGTTAGTTGCAAATCTGAAATGGTATCTAAGCCACTGCCTGCAATAGCATTTACTCTACAGAACTGTGGATTAAGACATGACCGGCTGTTAAGACACTGAAGAAATCGGGTTATGTGGAGAGCCCATCTGAGTCAGAACTTTGTCCAACCACTGCAGCGGTCCATGAAGATGAATCTCAATCCAGCAGGGGGTACTCGTGACATCCTGGCGATGATACTCAGCTCCCCAGCCCTGGAAAGCAAGAACAGAGCCCAGAGTGATGGCGGCAGACTTTCGGTCAGCCTCTGGAGGTGAGAGATAGACATCAGTGCGTAGAGCCCACGCGCCAGAGCAGCTCCTGAGACCCTGGGAGAGCGTGCCCGCCACCTTCCTGTAAGCACAGGACAATTTGTGCATCAACCAGACACCAGAAGAGGAGTCCAAGTCAAAGGATTCCCTCAGGGCTCACAGCTCAACACATGGACCTAGAGTGATCTGGTCTCTAGGCACACCGGGAACACTGGCAAATCATTCTCTCTTCCACAAGGGAAGGGGTCTGACTTTATGTTCGACCCCTTCCTGCTGAAGACAATGTTTTGCACAGAACGGATGCTCACTACAGACCAGTGACTGGATCTCAAAGGTGTAAAGACAGAAGTGAGGGTGTTCTTGATTATTCAGGGTTGGTTTACAAAGCTTGTTTCTCCTCTCTCTCTTTTAGGCTCACTTTTGGCAATTTCCCATTTATTACCATTCACAGAAGAGACAGTAAAAATAAATAAAAAATAAATTTGCCTATCTTTATTCTCTGTACATTATACATCAGTGACAAGTTATTTTAAAAATAAAAGACATCACACATCACTGTTATTGGGAACAGTGACAATCTTCAGTTCTTAAAAAATTGGATTTCAACACAACCATGCTGCCTGACCAACACTTCACATTCGTGAGCACAAGCCTCAAGTGCTCTTCTTGATGCCACCTGCAATGGAATGACTGTCCCCGAGACACTGTGCTCTCCCACTCCTCCCCACACCCCAAATGTCTGCTCACTCCTGCTCCTTTTCCCTAAAAGCTCTAACACCTACTCCCCAGTCTGTTTGTGAATGATAACCTTCTTTTTAAAAATTCTTTATTTAAATTCAATTTAGTTAACATACACTGTATTATTAGGTTCAGCGGTAGAATTCAGTGATTCATCAGTTGCATACAACACCCAGTGCTCATTCCATCAAGTGCCCTCCTTCATGTCCATCACCCAGTTACCCCATCCCCCTACCCACCTCCCCTCTGCCAACCCTCAGAACCCTCTTGTTCTTAAGAGTTCAGCATCACTTATGGCTTGCCTTCCTCTTAATTTTCATCATATTTTAACAAGACGTAAAGCAATCAGAAGAGTTTCCACAGCACCTGTGCCAACACATTCACCCTCAGCACAGATTAATTATCCGCGCTTCCAAATAAGCCAGTCCATCCAGGTGTGCATAAGACTCAAATGCCTTCCCAAGGACATCATTCCCGCAAATCTCCCCATTCTTCCCTACAAGATTTTGTTTTATGCTGGATCATTCCCATCTACATAGGAACATGCTGAAATTTCTCCCATCTTCAAAACACTTCTGCTGGCCCTACCACTACCACCACTTACTGCTCGATATCTTTGACTTCCTTTCTAGCAAAAACCCTCAAACAAATTGTCCATAATGGCTGTACCAGTTCCTCTCCTTAGGGCTCTGTCCTAGAAGCTCTGATCTTCTCTGTTGTTGTTGTTGTTGTTTTCAAAAGATTTTATTTATTTATTTGACAGAGATCACAAGTAGGCAGAGAGGCAGGCAGAGAGAGAGGAGGAAGCAGACTCCCTCCTGAGCAGAGAACCCAATGCCGGGCTCGATCCCAGGGGACCTGAGCTGAAGGCAGAGGCTTTAACCCACTGTGCCACCCAGGTGCCCCTGATCTTCTGTTTAACTCAAACATTGGCAGTTCCATCCAGGCTCATGGATAAATACTGTGCAAACACTTACAATTCCTAAACTGACATCTCCAGCCCAGCCCTCTCTCCCTAAATCCAGACTGGTACCTCTGTCTCCTTCACATCTCTGCTTTGACACATGTCAGACATCACAGAGGTATTCTCACTAAAACTGAAGGCTTTACCTTCTATCTACACCTGATCCACCTGTATCTTCTCCCTCCCGGGTGGAGGCAACTTTATCTCTTTAACTCCTCCTTTCACCTTCCCCCATGGAATCACCTGCACAACTCAGAATCCTTCCCCCTCTTACACCTTCTATGAGATTGCTCCCCCTAATGGGCACAACCATCATCTCTCATCTGAATACTGCAATAGCCTCTTAGCTGGTCTCTACTTCCATGCTTGTCTGCATGACACCTGCAAATCACGTAGCAGCTGCAGTGATCTTTTAAATGTTTAAGTCAGGGGCACCTGGGTGGCTCAGTGGGTTAAGCCTCTGCCTTCGGCTCAGGTCCTGAGATCAAGGCCCGTATCAGGCTCTAGGGAGCCTGCTCTGCCTACTTGTGATCTCTCTGCCAAAAAAAAAACCAAAACAAACTTAAATATTTAAGTCAGATCATGAAATCCTAGGCTCAAATCCCTTCAGAAGCTCTCCATCTTTTTAAAATAAAAGCTGAAATCCTTGCGTTGGATCTCACCCTCAGCCCCACCCCCGATCCCTGACTCATGCTCCAGGCACCCTGGCCTCCTTGCGCCTACAAATGTCAGGGTAAGCTCTTGCTGTATGGTTGGCCTTTCCTCTGTGTCTACTGCTTCCCGTCCAGATACCCTTACGACTTGACTCCCCAGTCTCCTTTAAGTCCCCACGGAGATCCACCCCGTCTATCTTTATAAAACTTGCAACCGACCCCTACCCCAGCACTCCAATTCCTCATACTCTGCTCTGTTTCTCTTTCCATTCACGTTCTTTATTATAGCTGTTGTTTACTGCCTGTCTCTGCCTTCTGGAATATTGATTCCATGAAGGCAGTGATTTTGAGTAATCACTGATATATCTCAATTCCTAGAATGACGCCTGGTGTGGCCCACAGTAGGTGCTCAACAATATTTTATTGACTGACTGAGTCCTAAAATCAGTAAAAATCAAAGCTAAAAGATGCCTTATAGATGATCTAGTCCATCCCCTCTCAGTGGAAGCCACCAGTGTTTAGTCCTATAATTTCTTTTTTTAAATTTCAATAATGTGTTTTATTCAATTCAATCTAAAATATTATCCTATCAACACATAATCGATATGAAATTACTAATGAGATATTTTACATTATTTTTATCTGTACTGTCTTCCCCCCCAGCCCCAGTTTTGTTGAGATGTAATTGATATATACTGTGTCAGTTTTAGGTGTACACGCAATGACTGGATATACATACATTGCAAGATGACCACAATACATTTAGTTAACATCTATCACCTCACATACTTACCCATTTTTTCCCCATGATGAGAAATTTTAAATTTCTTTAAACTGATAGTCTGCTGCAACATTATTAACTGTCTTCTGTGAACTGTATAGCTTTATGAAATAGATCTAGCTGATCTTAGGACAATCAGATGTCTATGCAAGCTTACGTGACAGTGAAATAATTACCTCTGATGTACTGGCATTTCATCCTAACTTTAAAAACACGGACCTGGAGAAAATAACTAGGAGTCAAATGATTATTAATGGCAATTTAATGCCCTCTGCTGGTTCCAAAGCATCAGAACATTTAGAAAGATCTCCAGGTATTTGCTAATAGCTTTACAATATAAAAATGCTTTTAAAGCTTAGCAGTAAATTTGCTTTGTCATCATGAAAGAAAGGGTTTCAAACAGCCATTTTTAAAATTGGAAACTATATTCTTGTTATTTTTAAAATAATTACTAAAATTATAAATACAATAAAAATAAGAGTATAGAAAAATAAGACAACTCTTTTTCAAGGTAATCTTAAAAGATTAACAAATTTTACTATGAAAAAAACCTGGAACAATCTATACCGATTTCCTGGGTGGATATGTGACAATGTGAAAACTGTCACATAGACCCAGAGAATCTGATAAACAAGCTAAGATTTTGAAATTTCAGAATTATTTGCAACTGCTTTGCAAGAGATGAAACAGCCAAAGACTTCAGTGTGCAAATCCAGTGGGTCTTCCTTCCCACTAACTTCCTCAGTTCTCCGAAGCCTTCACATCAACGTTAGTAAGATCTAATTCGAGAAATTCAATAAATATTCATAAACAGAACAGCTACTATTCGCTCAGAATTAATCAAACCCAACATAATATTTCTATCCCAATTTGTTTATGCCTTTATGGGCATAAACTTACGTAAAGCAGCTTGTATTAGAGCCACTACTGTCTGTTCTGTAGCTTTTTTATAAATATGATCTCTTCTGTTGACCTGTATGCTTTCTAAGAGTAAGAGCAATGTTTTATTTAAATCAGATAAATTCAACATTAACTGACAGATAACAGTGCTCAGCATTTTGAGAGATGAGAAAAAAAAAAAACAACCTTGTGGCATTAAATCCTATAAAATCATCATTGTCACTTTCTCTTCCGCATGAAAAAAATCAGATAACCACCTTGTTTTTCCTTCAAAAGTAAAATCTTTTAGAATTTTCTTAGGGGCGCTGGGAGGCTCAGTTGGTTAAGTGGCTGCCTTCAGCTCAGGTCATGACCTAAAGTCTGGAGCCCCGTGTTGGGCTCCCTGCTTGGCAGGAAGCCTGCTTCTCCCTCTCCTACTCCCCCTACTTGTGTTCCCTCTCTCGCTGTGTCTCTGTCAGATAAATAAATAAAATCTTAAAAGAAAAAAAAAAAATTTTCTTATAACTGCTGAACGAGAGTGGATACTCCTGGAGGAGCTCTTCCTAAAAATACCTGATCAGAGTTCCAAAAGAAACCCCCCAAAGCAACAACAACAACAACCCTGTTTCCTAGTCGAATGGGCGGTAGAGACGCCACACACCCAAGGGATGCTTTTTGGTTTGTTTTGTTTGTCCTCTTCTATCTTACTATCTGAAAGCAAGCATCCTTACCTTAACAAAGCTCATGCGGATAGTGCACATCTTGGTTAACTCGTAGACGACTTCGAATCCGTGGTGAACCGACTGCGCCAGCAGCTGAGCGAAGAGCTGGTTGTTGAAGATCTTGAGGCTGCAGCCGCTGGGGATCTTGCACACGGTGGCTGGGTGGAAGCCGTGCTGATAGTTGCAGTTCCGGCTCTGTACGAAGATGCTGCTGTCGCTCACACACTCGGCGTACACCTCGCCCCCGACGTAGTATAAATGCACACCTACGAGGTAAAAACAGCGTCCCTCAAGCACCAGCATAGTGTTTAGCTTCGGATTAACACCATTCCCTTCTCACTGCAACCTCGTGGTATGTGACTATCTCTCGTGAAATTAATTTTAATACCACCAGCCAGAGTAAAAGAGTGATCAAAATGCCCACTTGTTCTAATTATACTGTGGGGTTTTCTTCCATGAGTCCACTTAAGAGCGGATTGCACCCCATGTTTACAAGGAGTGCAGAGGCTGTCGTGCACTGCTCCTTCTGTCACTCTCGATCTCACGCTTACTCACTCTCATAATATTAGAAGCAAAATAAATACACAATGCAGAAAACATCCTTCAGGTCCATGTATCAATAAAAAAATAGAAACTGGGCACAGATATATCAAGGAAATGTCACTTTCCCCTTTAATGCATACACTAAACCCTCTTCAGAGGAAAGAACAAATGAAGTTTACTTTTTTTTAAGTTTACATTTTAACAATTGTGAATCCATTTGTCTTAATAAATACCTCAAAGAGATTTATTTCATTTTAGAGCTTGTCACTTACCATTATAGAAATAATGCCTGCATTTTACTTAAGAATGAAATTCTTGTCACTTTTTCAGATATAAAGACTCCCGGTCAAAATGTTGCTTATTTTACTTTACATCACATTTTTGGACTTAAAAAGCAAAACACCATCCTGAGATTGGTGCTGCCCAAAATAATTTTCATTCCAGATTAAATCTGAGTTGACTCTCTCACTCCAGGTCTCTGGGTTTAAGACTTAACATATATTTATAGCAAGAGACTGGCATTAGATAAAACAAAGATGCTCCAGTCTAGTGAACATTAAATACCAGCACAATTTTCCTCCAGCCTTTCAGCAGAAACAAAATTCTCCAGAATTATGTGTCAACGTGATGGTAAATACAATTGTCATGGGGTCACAAAGGGTTCATAGAAATGATCCAGAATACGCGGAGACTGATATATCTTGGATCTCCTCTCCTTTTTTTCCCAGCTTCCCGCTCCCTTTCCTTTCTCTCCCTGAACAGCCTGGGGTTAGGCACCCTTGGCTCCAGGCCGTGAGAAGCAGGCAAGAAGGTCCCCTTGGCTGGGATATGGTATCTGGCTGCACCGACGTGTTGGAGGTGAGGCTGGGGCAAATACAGACTTCGTTCCCAGTCCCCATGAGCTCCCCGGGAGGGCCGCCCCTGTGGTGGTTATGGTTGTTCAAAAAGAGAGAGCTGGTGGGGAAAGAGCCAGAGAATGAGATGGTCCAGTGTTCAGGATGTATTTGAATTGAATGACCTTCAAATTTATAATCCTCCCAGAACCTACTAAGTAGAATGGATAGGATTTTTGTTACCTGACTCTGGTCTTTATTTAGGGGATGATTTTCAATCCTGTGGAAGTACTATCCGCAACCAGAACACAGTTGGCAGAATAAGGAAAGCGGAGTAGAGGCTGGGCAGACAGGCAGGAGTTTAGTGTCCCGAGCAAAAAGAGGGGGCAGAGCCAATGGGATGAGCACACGGAGGCCTGAGTTGGCTCTGAACAGTAGGACAGGGTGGAATTCAACCCCACCATGAAGGAGCTTTGGCTAGAGACAGTGGCATCCAAAGAAAAGTCAAAGGTGTGTGGGTGGCTAAGTTGGTTAAGTGACTGCCTTTGGCTCAGGTCATAACGCTGGAGTCCCAAGACTGAGTCTGGTGTAGGGCTCCCTGCTCAGCAGGGAGTCTGCTTCTCCCTGAGACCCTCCCCGTGCTTATGGTCTCTCGCAAATAAATAAATAAGTAAAATCTTTAAAAAAAAATAGTCAAGTAGGCAAATGATTTTATTTGCATCCACTTGATAAAACAAAACCATGGCTTTAAACGATGTGTATTTTAGATTCAAAATCTCCATAAAGAACAGTGAGCAATAGGATAATGCTCTTCCTGAGATGCCAAAGAGGAACCTGGCAGTGTTGTCCTCAGGCAAGCTCTTCCTACTTCTCTTGGGCTGCATCCCTCTATCCGGGCTTCCCATTTGTGTGTGACTGCCTCCCACCTTCTAGGAGATGAGGGAGTATGGAGTCCTGTGCTACGGTTACTTAGGGTCAGAGGCACCGTGGGCTTGAATTGGGTCTGCCAAGTCAGACTGCAAATGTGTTCCCTTTGGGTCCTCTTCCACATCTTGAACAACAGAGAAATGACAGGAAAGATAGGGAGGAAGGCGGGCTGCTTAGGTTGCTGAGATGGTTCTTAGGCTCTAGACTCTACCAGAAGAAAGAGAAAGTTGAGTCCCAGAGTAGAAGGAATGCACATAGGTTCCCCTGCTTACTGGGAGGGAGGAACAAATGCCAGCACAGAAAGTGAATCTCATTACCCTGTAGACCTGCTCAGAGACTCTGTTACCTCTTCATTCCCTTTAGAATAATCCCAAACTTCCTGGCTCGAACTCAACACCTTATCATGAGTTTGTAATCCATCTTTGCCTTGCCTTTGTTGCCCTGTCTTCCACACACCATTTTAAAAACATGGCTGAATATCAGGATCATTTAGAGCTTTAAGAAAGTGCCTACTTCTGGGTGTAATAATGGTACTTATATTTAGAAATCCCTTCTATAGATATAAAGACTCAAATCTATCATGAAAGGATATGAAGTTGGAAATTTACTTTAAAATATTCTTGCAAAAATACTGTGAAGGGACAGCAGATATGAATGCATTCACTGTGAATCATTATGGAAGCTGGAGAGGGTGATAAGAATATTCTTTACATGATTCTGTGCACTTCTGTATGTGTTTGACATTTTCCAAAATAAAAAATGTTTTAACATATGATGAGAAAAAATTTCCAAATCCACACCAGGGCTTTGGTTCAGGGGACAGTGCCCACTGTTGTGCACTGCACGATTCTAGGGTGTGCTTCATAGCCTTCCAAGATTTATAGCATCATTATACAGCTTCTCCAGAAGATGGCAGTAACTTCTCTTGATAAAGGGGCTTCTTAAAATTCACACAAAGCCATCACTGGCCTGGAGGCAAGGTCAGTTCCCCAAATCTGAATCTGAAAATTTTAAGTCTGTTTGGACAATATGATGAACAAACAGGGTGGGGCCCAAGTGGACTACAGAGAATGGCCCACCTCAGTACTCACTCAGCCCTTCTGCTGGGCTGGGCTGCGCCCCCTGTGATGTTTCTCAGCACCACTGTAGCAATCCTGGCCTGCCCTGACAGGCCAAGTCCCACCACCTCCATCCTCATCTGAGCAAGAAAGCCCAGGAGGGACAATTTAGAGAATACAGGGATGCAGAGAATAAAACTCCTCCACAAATGCACAGCCCAGAAATAATCAAAGCTAACATTTCTTATATACCTTTCAGTTTTCTCCTTCACGTATGTTTTTAAACCTTTCACCCTTGGGCCGGCTGGGTGGCTCAGTCGTTAAGCCTCTACCTCCAGCTCAAGTCAGGGCCCCAGGGTCCTGGGATGAGCCCGCATAGGGCTCCCGCTCAGCCGTAAGCCTGCTTCTCCCTCCTCCACTCTCCCAGCTTGTGTTCCCTCTGGTTGTCTCCCTCTTTGTCAAATAAATAAATGAAATCTTAAAAACAAAATGTGTCTCTCTTCCCTCGCTAACAATTTAATTTTACTGCAGTTGCCAAGGAATCCTTTTAAAGTGAAAATTCAGATCTGTAAACTCCTGTGACCTGGTCCCTCTTCCCTCCTCTTCTACAACTTCCCCATTTTTTAATCCATTTTATTCCACTCACTCTGGCTTCCCTGGTGTTCTTACAATGTATATACCAGGCAGGCTTCAGGGCCTTTGCACCTGCTGCTCCCTCTGCTTTGAAAGCTCCCCCTCCATGTGACTAATTGCATTTTTCTTTCTGCTCAAATGTCACCTGGTTAGGAAAGCGTTTCCTGGCTATCCCACTTGACTTCCTAACAAGTTCTCCCCAATCTCTTCCCCTCCTGTGTTTTCCTCTAGACAAATCCTTAGAGATACATAACATTATTCCTTTTCTGTCTTTCCTTGGTTATGTGTAACCAATGAAAGCCTGTTATTGTTTGTTTTTGTTTGTTATGTTTCTTTGTCTCCAACTGCTGTCCCTAATGGTGGGACAGTTTGGCTAAGAATAGATTCTCAACAAAGATTTGTGAGATGAATGCCTATCTCTGAAATGTAAGTATCTCGATTGATTAACTCCAAATAAGTTAACTTATTCACTAATGATTGGAGGCATTTTGCTGCAAATTTATCCAGGCTGGTGTTCCAGGAAGCCATGCTGCTCAAAACCAAACAATCCAAGGGAGCACCTAAGAAGCAGTCCTCTGACTTCATAGAAGACCGACTGCTCTTCCTTTAAAAATATTCGATGCTAATTTTTCCCCATGCTTTATGGCATGGTTTATATCTCCTCTAAAAAAAAAAATCATTTTCTCAGTAAAGCACTTCCAAACAGCTTTCTGAAAAAACTGATGTCGCCTTGGGGAACCACATGAGGGTGGAGGGTCCTTCCAGTCACTGAGCACTTAGGTGGACCTCCTCATTTTCATAAAAGGCTGTCATTCCTAGCTCTTGTTCCTATGGTTTCTTAACCTGGGGATTAGCTCTCAGGCAGGAACACATAGAACTTCAACTCCCATGTCTGCATCAGCAGCCCCCTCAAAGAGCTACTTGCAGAAAGATTCTCAGGAGGCATTCAACAGTCCTTTCATGTTTGAATACTATCTTTGGACCAAGTGGCATCAGCAGAAGTCTCATATGCAGATCAGTCCAAAAAGCCCCTCAGCACACAGCCAGCCCCACAATATTATGTTGTCATATTCTGCCTTTAAATTTCACCTGAAGATTCTTATAAAAACCATTTGAAAGTAAAGTTCTAGTATCTGAGAAATGTATTTAAGAATTCAGTCAAAGGGAAAGTATTATTTCCTTTGAAGAATGGCCATGTTTCTTCCTTTGGGATAAAAATTACATTATAGTTGTGTTTCCATTTTTTGACCTCCCTGTCAGAAAACCTAGAGCACAATTTTAGTCACAGCCACAATGCTAACCTTTAGTTGCTTTCTCCTTCTTTGCTGCCCCCAACCCCCTGTTCCTGATTTTCTACTTTCCATTTATCATTTCACTGCAAAGTTTTCCTATAAGCCATCTCAAAGCCACTATGGGAAAAAACAAAAACAAGCCACTATACAAAAATACAGGATATAAATAAACAAATATCATCATTAGAACATCAATGAAGGGGCGTCTGGGTGGCTCACTCAGTCATTAAACATCTCCCTTCAACTCAGGTCATGAACCCAGCATCTTGGGATCCAGCCCTATATTGGGCTCCCTGCTCAGCGGGGAGCCTGCTTCTCCCTTGCAAGCTCCCTTGTGCGTTTCTAACCACTGGCTTAGGTTTTCTATGACAGAGACATTAAGGAAGTATGCTAGGAAGAATATTAGACTGTATCACCAGGTACAATCATGAATCTCCCCTGGAAATTTGACAGAAAAGATTTGTGTCTACCTTCCTACGGTGGTCTGAGGGCTGGATGTAAAGAGGAAAGATAAAATGACTCTAAAGCTCTGTACAACTATGATTCCATGGTCGTCTGACATAATAGTGGACAACCAGGTGTCAAACATTACCAGCTACTCTAATGTAAAGAAGATGATTTAAAGATACACAGTGAGGGCTCACATTCAGATGGGATTTTCTACCATTGATCACACCGATGAGAAAGGCTTCAAAGCTTCGTTGGCCAAACCTCAAGGAGGCCTGTGTCCATCTGGCTTCATAACAATCCTGAGCACAGGAGAACCCCAATCGCTACCAAAGGTTTCCCTACATAAATTGTCATGATTTTCACTACCTAGCTTCTAAGTCTCCAAAGGTCACTTCACCTGGTAGAATATAATCCCCCACCAGAATTCCTCCTCTGAAGTTTTCTTATTTAGCATCTTTAGGCAATTTGAAAATAATTCATGATACTTCTATTTAGTAATTTCATCCTGCTTTCACATTTATCCTCTTGTTTGTCTTACCACTTTTGTCTTAATACTTATCCTAATCCACCCTCTGAAAGATGATACGCTGACCCTAGAAGTAGAGAGACCATGACCTTGCAGCCTCAGGCCTCCTGCTGGCTCACCAGCCTGAGACCATCCTGCCAGGTTAGGTGGCCAACCCGTGGCTTGTTTCTCTCCCCACGTTTTAGCTCCAAAGTACATATACATGAATGACATATTTGCTTTTACCCTTTCCTATGTGTCTCCTGGTGTTTTCTATTGTTGAGTTTCTGTTTACATTAGAAAGAAGTCCGAGACAGAATCTGTTCCTGTTATTTGAAGGGTCTGTGAATCCATCTATAAGTACGCTTCGGGAGGAGGCCTGGAACGTTTCCCCAACTCGGTTGTTGAGTTCATAGTAGGCAACTGAGCACCAGTGCTGCGGCTCCTCGTAGCAAACTGGCCGGAAGTCTGGAAGGAAAAGAACCAGAGAGCACATCACTCCCATCATGTCTGGCTTCCCATCTCGTGATCTCACCTGGACAACATTCATGCTCTTAACCAGGAGAGGTGCTGCAAGACAAAGATGCTCTCTGTGATCTCTCCAAACCTGACCCCTGATGGAAGATCTGTGTGGGGAGCTCATCTTGTCACCACACGTGTGGCACAGAGGCCGCGATCCTTGTGACTCTCCCATGGTTAGAGCATTTGTACTCATATGTATTAGTACTGAGGGGGTCTGACAAACAACAGTATGAACAGATTAATGTAAATTCCATCACCCGGAGAGGAGCCAAGGGGACAGGTTGCCTCCTCTCTACATGTTAAAGATAACATATCACTGTCACTAAACTGAATAGCGTCCCAGTGACAAGAGTATCATTTTCCAAAAAACTAAGGCTGAAAAAATAATAGTTTGGATATGATGAAAGCCAAATCAAAAATACTGGACAGGACTTAAAATTACTTAAGAAAGAAAAAAAGAAAAACTACATAGAGTCACATTCTCCATTGTATATATATGGAGTACTTATACGGCATAAGGTATTTTTAAAGACAGCACATGTTTCATCAGGAAATCCATGAATGTTATGTTTTCACCTTAAAATTTTCAAAGTAATTAAATTGCCAGTAACCAACCAAAGTTCAGAGTTCTTTCTTTGCCACGCACACTCTGTCTTTTGACTGATTATATTCACTCTCTTTCCTTTGAATATCCTAGTAATTCTTGTACCTACAGTGTGTTCCTATGTGCACTGAAACATAAATTTATGAAACATAAGTTAGGGGGTTATTATTTGATTTACAAAAGAACCTATACTTATAATAAAAGACTTCACCCCTACAGACTTCAAATCGTACGCTCTGTTAGACCCTCTCTACTCAGGTGTGGTTCCTGAACGGTAGACTCTGCATCACCTGGGAACGTGTGAGGAATGTAGATTCTTGGATCCCACCCCAGATCTAAGGAACCAAAATCTGCCTTTGTGTAAGATCCCCATGTGGCTTACATGAACATTAAAACTGAGCAACATTTATTTACCTAGCCTATTTTAAGAAACAGATAAAATTCTGTAAAAACCCTATTTACATATTTATGTATATTTACATATTCGTGTACATTTACATATTTGTGTATATTTACATATTTATGTACAGCGTCACGCTAAGCTAAACCAAAGACACCACTACAAAACTATAGTATAAACACAACGGGGATAAAATTGTTAACTTAAACACCCATTTCTGTAATAAACATCAAGAACTACACGCGTCTGGGCACCTGGGTGGCTCAGTGGGTTAAGCCGCTGCCTTCGGCTCAGGTCATGATCTCGGGGTCCTGGGATCGAGTCCTGCATTGGGCTCTCTGCTCAGCAGGGAGCCTGTTTCCCTCTCTCTCTCTCTCTGCCTGCCTCTCCATCTACTTGTGATTTCTCTCTGTCAAATAAATAAATAAAATCTTAAAAAAAAAAAAATAAAATAATAAAAAATAAAAAAATAAAAAAAGAACTACACGCGTCTAAATGTTAGGTTAGAATAAAAAATTAACTTACTGTAGTAACCAGGATGACAAACTAGCATTCACTCTATGGTGATGAGGAATGCCAAAGTTAGAATGCAAAGGCCTGCTCTCTGCCTCTTCAAAGACATGTGAAATAGCAGGCTAGCATGGGGGTTTTTTTGTTTTTTTTGTTTTTTTAATTTTGTTTTGTTTTGGAGTAATAGGAAATGCTCTTGGGAAACAGCTACATTGAGCTGTTCATCTACAAATTTACCTTCATTAGGCACTGACAGCACTAAATGACTATCAGCTGTGGCATCCACGGGTCGGCCATTCTGGGTCCCTGATAAGGTGGAGGTGGTGTGTCAACTCAAAGAAAGCAGTGAAACTGATACATGACACTAAGACAGCTCCAGCCTTTCTCGCTGTGAAAGTCCTGGGCCCGGCGCATGGTCCTGCCGCTGCAGAGAGACCAGTCAGTCATCAGGCTATTCCGCAGGGACACTCGAAGGAATCTGTTGTCCTGACATCCTCACTAAACGGTCGATGAGTTTCCCCTCTGACTTGGGAGTTACCAAAAGAGTTGTAAGTTGTAGAGACTTCATAAGATTTTCAAATCAAGGAGCTATTCTCCCAGGGGCGCCTGGGTGGCTCAGTGGGTTAAGCCGCTGCCTTCGGCTCAGGTCATGATCTCAGGGTCCTGGGATCGAGTCCCGCATCGGGCTCTCTGCTCAGCAGGGAGCCTGCTTCCCTCTCTCTCTCTCTGCCTGCCTCTCCATCTACTTGTGATTTCTCTCTGTCAAATAAATAAATAAATAAATAAATAAATCTTTAAAAAAAAGGAGCTATTCTCCCAGCTTTCTCAATAGCATAGGGGTCTCTTGCCCGGCTTTCAAAACAGAAAGTTAAACCTTCTTTGAGCTTAGTTTTCCAATTCCTCTGTTGCCATGGACGGTACAATGACCGCAGGGATGCGTGGTCTCTGAGATAGTTCCAAATGTGCCTCCAAAATGCACAACAGTAGAAACCTGATTATAACCTTGTGCCCAAGGCATGCGGAGATGGGCTCCTCTCTCCAAGTATCAGTTCCTATAATCGGGCCGTGATCATGCTTAGGCAAATGCTGTGCATTCGGTAGATAAGATCTTAGGAGAAAGTAATTCACAACACAGTAAAAACTCCTACAGCAGAGGAAAACCTCTTTACTGAGAACCTCAGAATAACTGTTTCCTCCTGTATACATTCCTGATGTCACTTCGTAATCGCCTTGTTATGTTAGCAGTGGGTAGAGTTCGGTGGCCTAAAAAGTTGAATCAGTCTGCCTTTGTTGAAAACTGAATTTTGTCCACCCAAGCAGTTCCCACACTTAAGCATGCATCAAAGTCACCAGTGACACTTGTTAAAGATGCCGTGTCCTGGTCCCACCCTCAGAAATTGGGAGTCTGGAGATCAATGGCTGGATGCGGCCATGAACATTCCCCAGGCACTGTTGGCGATTCGAATGCAGACCACATCGTGCAACCACGGGTAAGACGTTTTCCTGTGGGAAAATAAACTCTGAGCCTGGTGAAAAAGTTATAGAGCAAGGGGGCTCTTCTGCAGGTCCCAGAGTACGTCTATCTGTAAAACTCAGGGACTGCACACAGTTACCGTATCGCCGTATCTGCCTCTAGGCATATGCCCACAGGGGCTGAAAACAGGGACTCAAGCAGATGCATGCCTGCTAGTGTTTGGAGCAGCATTAGTCACACCAGCCAAAAGGTGCAAATAGCCCAACTATCCATCAGTCATGTGGTGTACCTTTATTTTGGAATATTATTGTTTAATCACAAAAATGAAGTAAACGACACAGACTAGCAACATAGTTGAACTCTGAAAACACTATGCTAACTGAAATAAGCCAGACACAAAAAGACATATATTGTATGATTCCATTTCTTTGAGGTACCTAGAAAAAGCAAATTCACAGAGACAATAAGTGGGCTGGAGGTTGCCAGGGAAAGGAGGAAAGGGCAGGGGGAAGATCTGGGAGCTACTGCTAATAGGTACAGAGTTTCTGTTTAGATGGATGAAAAAATTTTGGAAATAGATGGTGGGAATGGTTGCACAGAATGGTGCATGTGCTTAATGCCACTGGATTGTACACTTAAAATGGATAAAATGTCCAAATTTATGAGATATGTATCTTCCCACAACTTTAAAAATTAAGAAGTGAAAACCACTACATTGCACACTTTAAGTATGTGAACTGTATGATGTATGAATTATATCTCAGTCAAGCTGGTAAAAAAAACAAGGTGCTGAACTATTAAATTTCAGGACCTCCTTTTAGTTTCACTTATCTATGGGTCTGTTTTGCAGGTTGTATTTTGTTGTTAATCGTTCAGAAAATAATTATTTTCTTTGAAATTAAAAGAGCCATTCCCTCCATGAAAATGAACCAGCTTCTGCAGAGGTGTTGGGGTCCGTCCTTCATGGGTGGGAAGAGGGGAAAAAATATCAACCTTTGAGTTTCACCAGTGCAAGAAGACAAGGTCAGCACAGGCAATCTTTACAGCACAGATATGTTTCAAGTAAACAGGTGTTCTGTGACATAATTATCCTCCTGTCCCTTAACCTTGGCTCTGTCCTCAAATTTCTTCTCTTCCTGTTGTATCCCTCTCTTGGTGAATCCAGCTCCTTGTAAGACAGCAACCATCTCCTCCCCACTGAGTGGATGACTCCTGAGCTCCTTCCCAGAGTCTCAGCCTTCACCCCCACATCAAGTTCTATTGAGTCTGTCTCCTCAAATTCATTGTCTTTTCCCCTCCCCACATCCCTTTCTTAGTTCAGGTCCTTATCATTATTTGTCCGGACTGTGACAGTCTCATTCCTTACTTACATGATTGTTCTCAATAGCTACTGCCTCCTGAAGGTCAGAGACTCTTGTCAGACTCAGTCGTCATTGTACCTCTCACAGTAGCACAGTGCCTGGCACTTAGTAGGTGCTCAGCTATTACTTACTGTCTCAGTAACATCAAGAGCTATAACCCTAGGCTCTGGCCCAGTTCCAAATGCCTGTGTGGTGATTTGTTTACTCTGCAATCAACTGATGAGCAAACACTGTGTTTTAGGACCTGCGCTACATATATAAAAGAGAAGATGACTGGCAGTTGAATTGGGGGGGAATATATAGTGAGGAATTATATAACGTAGTGTGATAAATGCAATAGTAGATGTGTATGAAAATAGTAGCTGTATTGCTGAGGGAGCAAAAGGCAGAACTGAATAACTCAGAAAGGAAGGGGCACCTCCTTTTCTGTCTTCCCACATTTTATAAGTTCTATGAGGACAGGGACATTTTTTACCCATCTTTGAATTCTCCTTCCAGCTCCCCAAGAAAATGCTTGTATATAATAAGTGTTCCATAAATATCCATTAAATAAAGGAATATATGAACACATGAATGAGGCAGATTGTAACATTTAGCGCCAGATGAGTTTAGGCTGGCCTCTAAGAATTTGTCGCTCAGGCTATGATTCATCTCACACTCAAGAGGTGCATATAAGGGCGCCTGGGTGGCTCAGTGGGTTAAGCCGCTGTCTTTGGCTCAGGTCATGATCTCAGGGTCCTGGGATCGAGTCCCGCGTCGGGCTCTCTGCTCAGCAGGGAGCCTGCTTCCTCCTCTCTCTCTCTGCCTGCCTCTCTGCCTACTTGTAATCTCTCTCTGTCAAATAAATAAATAAAATCTTTAAATAAATAAATAAATAAATAAAAAGAGGTGCATATAAATCTCTTCTTCATGATCTAACTTGGACCCACTTTATAGGAGCAGCGGCATGTGCAACTGTGGCAATGTGCTTGATTCTCCCTTTTGCACAGGATGTCCCTTCCATTGGCTTTTTCAGTTCAGCAAACGTTTACTGACTAGCATTTTGAAGACTGACTAGCTCTGTCTTCAAAATGCTGTGCTGGCTTCACACAGCACAAAAGGAGAAGCACAGGCTAGGTGGGGCCCAATTCTGCCCCGGGGACGTTAAGCATTCATCTTTTGGAGGCTGGGACTCCCTGTGTTTACTGAAAGAGACAGCCAAAGAAAAGGCCAAGCGTGGACCCCTCACGTTGCTTACCCTCAGGTCAAGTCTTTCTCCTTGGATTAGAGAAGTATTTTATCATCTTATTTCTGCTACCTTAAAAAAAATCCCTGGAAATGCCCAGAGATGCTGTTCAAATCCGTTTAGCATCTTCCAGGGGGTGAGAACCAGAAACCAGAGCAAAGATAGGTGTAGCTCCAGGATAACTGCTCCCAGCTGGCCCTGATCTTAGAGGTGGGCAGGTCCGAAGGCCCACAGGACATGGCCATGTAAACGGCAAAGCTCCATATGAAAGTGAGTAACAGTGACTGTAATTACGACGGTCCCACCATAAAAGATTGTTGGGTCAAACTCCACGTAGAGGGACAGCGTCTTTCACTGACCTGAGTGTTGATAGGGGCTCTCTGGCTCCGAGGGACTCTCTGGGGAGTGAGGGTAGCCAGCGGTGCACGGGGACTGTGTGAACACGTGCCCAGGTCCCGGAGAGGGAGGGAAGGCCGAGCAGGGAGGCTGCTGGAAAGAGTCCGGATAGGTGGCGTTGTGCGGCATGAGAGGCTCACTGTGGAGGGAGGCACTGCGGAACTTGGCCAGAAGGCTGAGCTGGGGGTTATATTCACTGTGCCTTGGCACGAGGACGGGAGGCAGCACTAGGATAAGAACGGAACCAGTGGATTAGAATTGAGCATTGGCTCCTCAACACAAAATCCAGTGGACGCTTGCTGTTTGTGCCTGCCCATTTTCTTCATGATAAAACTCTGTTTTCTGGGAACTGCCCACCCACCATTCTTTGTGCTTCTTGTAAAACTGTCAATTAAGGTTCCGTCGTTTCCCAGAAAGTGAGCTGGTGAAGCAAACTAAACACCAGTGTTTAGTACTTAAACACTCTTGCAAACTGAATATTAAACAGAGTATCACAGTAAAAAGTTTAGAGGAGAATCATTCTGAGGTCAGCACACTAAAGAGACTGCCTATTCATTCCTACCACAGAAATTACCAGAGCTGCCCTATTATCTGGCCTTCTGCAGTACTAATTGTTTGTATCTTCCTTTGATTCTGCCAATGAAGTGGTTTGGTTTTTTTAAAAGGCAAAATTGGTTTCTAAGTGATGCCCAGAATATTTTTCTTTCAGAGATCATGTTGAATTATTCAGACGGGCAGCCTAGTGCTGCTAAAGTTAAAAAAGAAAAGAAAAAATCTACTTGTCTTTATCAGAAAGCTCTTAAAGGTACCTAAAAATGAATAAGAAAAAGATAAACAGAGAGTAATACAAAGCGAATCAGTAAAAGATAAGCATCAATAAAAAAACTTATAAACAAAGCCCTATGTATGTTTTTTCTGGTTCCACATTAAAAAAAAAAAAAGTGGTTTTGATCCTGATTCTATACAAAAGTTAGGAATGCATGCAATTTTCAAGGGCAAGTATTATCCAGGTATTCCTAGTTCTTACTGACTTCTAAAGTGTCACAGTGCCTGGCAGAAAGAAGATAATCAATAAATGTGGTACAACCTGTGACCAAAGTAAGTTCCAGAAAGAGAAGCAGAGGAAGGAGGAAGTGGTCAAAGGCAATTCCAAAGCTCTTCTAAGGGAAAATATTCCTTACCCCTAGCGCCAAAATGGAAATCAATTGAAGAGCCAAAAATAAATAAGTAAATAAATAAACTACAATATAGATATCAGAGATTTAAAAAGAGGAAGAAAGAAGTTAATATAAATTAGCTAAATCCTCATCTTTTGTATTAGTCAATGAAATTACCTGAAGGTGAAAAGTTCAGAAACAGATATATAAGCATATTATATTAGGATTACCTCCATAATTTTTAGTAATTAATGTATAAACATATCGTCTACATGTAAAAATATATTATCTAGAGTTATCTCCATAATTTTTAGTAATAATGGAGGGAACAAGCAAAAGAACTAACCAAGAATGATTAAGAGAAGTTGTTTCTGGAGATGGATGGGGTAGCTCTTGTTTTTAATAATATTACTGATTTGTTACCACATGCAAGTATTGATAAAAACTTTGACAAAAAGTAAATGTTTTGGAATAAACAGATGACAACAATAGTGATAAAATAACAGTAAGACCAATCACAAAGTCTACCACTTCTCTGCTATCATACATTTATCTCTTTCCAAACAAGCAAGTTAGAAAATAAACACAAACAGGTAAATAAAGTTTTAAAACTAAACCACCCCAGGGGCACCTGGGTGGCTCAGTGGGTTAAGCCACGGCCTTCGGCTCAGGTCACGACCCCAGAGTCCTGGGATTGAGTCCTGCATCGGGCTCTCTGCTCAGTGGGGAGCCTGCTTCCTCCTCTCTCTCTCTGCCTGCCTTTCTGCCTACTTATGATCTCTGTCTGTCAAATAAATAAATAAATTCTTAAAAAAAAAAAAAAAAAAACTAAACCACCCCAGCTGAGGGTGGCAGAAAAACAAATGAAGTCTTCCCCTTTAAAAAGCCAGTGTATGTATCTATGTGTATAATGTATGACATTACAGAACCCTCCACATCATCATCTAAAAATGAGCTGGATGATAAGCCATCATTTCCTTTTATGTGTTCCATGAGACAAAAAGATGGGAACAAAAGATGGGAACAAAAAGATGACCTGCTTCATGAAAGCAGGGGGCTGACAGAGTCCATGGTATATGGCCCGAAACGGGGGGCCCAACAGAGTACATGGTATGTGATTTTTTCTGCAATGACACTTCATTACAATGCTAACAAGGCTCAAAACAAACACTCATTTTTCTTTTTTGGATGAAAAAGAATTGGAATAATCTCTGTAACTTCAGTTGTAGTGTAAAATATCTATACTGTATTCCTAACATTGTTAAATATAATGTCTCACACCATCTAGAGGCAGAAACTTCTATTTCCTCATGGGCCAAAGATCTGAGACACCAAAAAATAAAAAATAAAAAATAATTTTTTAAAAAAGGTTTGTTTTCCTTTTTTGAAACAAATGTCTTGATAATGTATTTTTTACCGTTCACCTAAAACCAAAGGCAGTGATTTCTGTACAGAAAACCAATGGTAATCATCCCAGCTGGCATTCAGCTTGACTGGCTAGTTTACCTTAGATATGCACTGGTCATATTTTTAAATATTTCCACTCAAAACATAGCTGTCTTAGTCCATCTGGACTGTTACAATAGAAATACCATACAGTGTGTGGCTTATAAACAATAGAAATATATTTCTCACAGTTTCTGAGGCTGGAAGTCCAAGATCAGGGTGCAGTATGGTCAGGTTCTGGGGAAAGCTCTCTTTGAGGCTACAGACTGGGACCTTTCGTGCCCTCACAGGGTGGAAAGGGATGAGGGATCTCTCTGGGGCCTCTTTGATAAAGACACTAACCCCATTTGTAAGGGTCTGTCTGCATGACTGAATCATTTCCCAAAGCGACTGCCCCCACCTCCTAGTACTATCACCTTAAGCATTAGGTTTTCAACATATGAAGGGAGGGGGTGCACAGAAATGTTCAATCCATAGCAATAGCTATTCCTAATTACTAAATTCTATTTCTAGATCATAACTGCTGCTTACAAATATGACATAGTAAGATTACAGACATTGGTTTCGGTTTTATATCACCTTTTTTTTTTTTTAAAGATTTTATTTATTTATTTGAGAGAGAGACAGTGAGAGAGAACATGAGCGAGGAGAAGGTCAGAGAGAGAAGCAGACTCCCTGTGGAGCTGGGAGCCCGATGCGGGACTTGATCCCGGGACTCCGGGATCATGACCTGAGCCGAGGGCAGTCGTCCAACCGATTGAGCCACCCAGGCGTCCCAACTACCTTTTAAATACAACACTGTCTTAACAACGAAGAACTTGAGGGAGAACAGTGGCAGGAGTTATTCCTGCCGCATATGGGGTGCAGAGCAGAGCTGAAAAAGATTTTGTATCTCCTTCAAAACTCATGTGGTTTTTATATGTGGGTATTTTATGTAGAGAAGAAATTATACTCCTGAAATAAGCTCCAGTTGCATGGCGTAAAATCATCACACACTACAAAAACACTGTTTGCCCAGAAGTTACTAGACACAAGCCGTGCAAAGTGAGATTTGGGGACTGGTAACACTTCACCAGCTGCTAGGTGCCAGTCAAGGAAAATACAGTATGGAGGTTGAGACTGAACTTATTAAAGTTAGCAATTTGACAGGGTAATTTTATACCTGTTGAAATGCAGATAGAAAATATTTTATTATAGTAAAAAAAAAAGCAAACCTACGCTTGCCTTTTTATTTTTGTCTTCTTAAAATTTCATTTGCCATGTAATTCGTTTGCATTACAAAAGTACTGATATTTGAAGGATTGAAAATTTAAAAATTAAAATAGATCCTTCAATACAGATAGTTAGAAAGAACTTACATAAATGATATAAAAGGTTGTGTGAGTAATAAGAAAATCAGAGTGCAGCCGTCAGTGTTCCTAAAATGGGGGAAGGTTGTCAAAAAAAAAAAGGAGATTTCAAATGCAAAAAAAATTAAGCTTTATGGTAACTAAGAACCCAGTAAACTTGCTGAATATTAGCACCCTCACTGTTCTCAAAATATTAACTTTAAACATGGCCAGAAAGTTAAGTACAAATTTGATTTTTCTAATAAAAAAACAAAAACAAAGTTAGGAATAAAAAAAATCCTGGATGGCTTAAATATTACCTTAAAATTAATACAATCTCGGGGCTCCTGGGTGGCTCAGTGGGTTAAGCCGCTGCCTTCGGCTCAGGTCATGATCTCAGGGTCCTGGGATCGAGTCCCACGTCAGGCTCTCTGCTCAGCAGGGGGCCTGCTTCCCTTCCCCTCTCTCTGCCTGCCTCTCTGCCTACTGTGATCTCTCTCTGTCAAATAAATAAATAAAATCTTTAAAAAAAAAATTAATACAATCTCCACCCATCTTTCATTTTGGAAACTAAAACCTAAAATATTATGATATGAAATCCATCTGCCATATGTAAATATATTCACATTACCATTTCTTAAAAGAACCTTACATAAACTAAAACACAAACTAAGCCTTTAAAATTAGGTGTTCTAGGGGTGCTTGGGTGGCACAGCTGGTTAAGTGTCTGACTCTTGCTTTCAGTTCAGGTCATGATCTCAAGATCGTGATCTCAGGATCCTGAGATCAAGCCCCACGTTGGACTCTGCACTCGGCTTGGGAGTCCGCTTAGGATTCTCTCTCTCACTGCCCCTCCCCTGCTCATTCTTATGCTCTCTCTCTCTCAAATAAATAAATCTTTTTTAAAAAGTTTAAAAATAAAATTAGGTTTTCTAGTATTCAAAAGGAAAGCCAGAGACATTTAACAAGATACTTCTTGCAACGTACATTTTACAACTACATTCCTCAGAAAGAGAGAAATGATTTCTTAATGAACATTTTTTCATTGGGTATATTCTAAATGCTTAATATAACTCAAATCTTTGAAACAAAAAAGGTATCAAACCATTGTCTTAAAGTTGGACCTGGAAGACTTTTTTTTTTAAAATATTTTATTTATTTATTTGACAGATAGAGATCACAAGTAGGCAGAGAGACAGGCAGAGAGAGAGAGGAAGAAAATCAGGCCCCCTCCCGAGCAGAAAGCCCTATTCGGGGCTTGATTCCAGGACCCTGGGACCATGAACCGAGCCGAAGGCAGAGGCTTTAACCTACTGAGCCACCCAGGTGCCCCAGATGACTTTTTTTAGTAGGCAGAGAATCCAGAGAGAAGCAGGAAAGAAAAGAAGAAGGCTAAGACCTATATGATCTAGTGGAAACCCATGAGATTCACCAGGACTTTCTCAACAGTCTCATACAGGGACTAATCCTGGGATGAAGTGACGGCGAGAAGCGTCTATACGCAGGCAGTTTTACAATAGGATGGCAAGATCTGGAAGCCTGAAAGTCACCTCACAAAGACCACTGGCAGCTGAGCACAATTTCTCCACCACTGCTGTAAGGTTAACTGAATTTTGGAGCCAGGTGCAAGCTGGACCCCCACCACGGCCCGCATGCCTAGACAGAACCATCTTTTAATGGACATGGGCCATTCCCAGAGCTCCTAGGCCAGCCCTCTGGTCCCCTGGGATGAGGCAAACAGCCAAACAGGGAGAGGAAACTTCTATTAAATCTGCATCCCAGCAGCCACAGAAACACTCAGTCCAAGAGGAATGGACTCCAACTGTGCCAGTCACTGTGAAGGACAAAGGTAAACTCCAGACTTCAAAAATACACACAAAAATGTGTGTCCACACACACACATGCGTGACGGGTTTCAGAATATCTTCTTATATTTAAAGCCACACTTAAGAACAATTGCCACAGTTCCTTTCCTTTCCCAGCCCCTGTTCCTTTCATTCCCTGAAAGGATTTCCAGCTCTTCTTTTCACTGGCTGTTTGCAGACCCAAATAGGAGATAATTCCATGTATCTGAGCTTGCGGAAAGCGGCAACAAAAACCTTCTTTAGGGGGCGCCTGCGTGGCTAAGTGGGTTAAGCCTCTGTCTTCTGCTTGCGTCCTGGTCTCAGGGTCCTGGGATGGAGCCACACAAGGCTCTCTGCTCAGCAGGGAGCCTGCATCCCCACCCCCCACCCCCGCCTGCCTCTCTGCCTACTTTTCGATCTCTCTGTGTGTCAAATAAATAAATAAAATCTTAAAAAACAAAAAACAAAACAAAACAACAAAAAAACCTTTAGCTTAGTTTGGTTTCACTGAGGGAGATAGGATGGGAAGAAGGATTTTTTTTTTTTTACAGTTAATCATATCAAGGCCATATTAAGATCTTCAAATATCCCAAGAACTAGAAAAACCTGATGATGATAAACTCCAAAATACATCCAAACTTCGTTTTTCATAATCACACAAAACTTAACATGTATACTAAAATTATCTTCTTTCTAGATTTTTCTGACTACAAAAACAAAAGTTTGGATTACTTCCTCAAAACTGAACCTTCCCCTCTTCCTTTCTTTCGGTGGTGTTGGGGGTGGGGTCTTTGTCTTGCTGACGCCCCATCACTCCTCATCAACTGGGACACAGTTCCTCAACTTTTAAAACAAGGGATGACATCAGGAAGAAAACTCACCTGGAGTCTCCACCCGGCGGTAGTGATAGGGGTTAATGCACACCTCTTTCTGCTTGGAGCCAAATGGGAACTCACAGCACTCCAGCGGCTTCAGCTCGTGATGGGACTGGAGATCAGGCCAGCGCCACACGCGGCAGTAAATAACATGGGGCAAACCCTTGCGGTGGGACACCTGCAGCCGCCCATCCAGAGACCGGGGAATTGTCACACATTTGCTGGGCTGCCCTGGACAGCTGAGGGCCCTCTCCAGCTCATCCATGGCTCCTTTCTTCTTCTTCAATTTCTTCACTAAGGAGTCTACCGCCTTCTCTGCCCACTTTTCCTCTTCATCTCCTTGCTTCCAGCCTAGCAGTCTCTTCACTGCTGGGCTGGTGAAGGAGAAGAGGGAGCTGATGGGGGTGCTGGAGTGCATAAGAGGGGAACTGCAGGTGTCCAGGGCCAACGGAACTGGAGAGACGGCCCGTTATTGCCTGCAGGGCCTGAGGGAAGAATGTAGCAAGCAACTCTCCAGGGATGTCATAGGTACAAACTCTCCAGGGATGTCATAGGTCTTTCTTTTCTTCTGGAAGTAACTGACCGGTTCAGCTTGGGAACTCGGTTGACTTTCTCCCAGGCCCTACAAGGGCCTGGCCAACTCTGGAAAACAAAAACAAAAACAAAATAACAAGACAAAGTTCGAATTAGTTTCATCAGGGTAATTTTCAGAAAAAATTAAACATTGGATATAAGGAAGAAAATACACTTCAAATGTTTTAGACTTGGAAAGCCTTAGTCATCTTTGACTCTCCCTCTCTACTATCCCCTTACCCAAGTCTTGGTAATTCTGCCTTCAAAGTGTCTTCCAGATTTTGATATTTCTCCATTTCCGCCAACATGTGAGGTCTCGCCCCCCCACCACACCACGCTCCTGGATTACTGCAACAACCTCTGAAGTAGCTTTTCTCTTCCAATTCTAATCCATTTACTCGCCAACACAATTTTTACCAAGTCATTTTCCTATTTAAGAAATTACAGTGACTCCTTCATTTCCCAAGTATAAACTTCTCTCCCTGGATTTTGAGGGCCTCTATAATCTTTCCACAACATGCTCATGCTTCTTCCTTTCTCAATTAGAGTTTGTGCAAGTAATCCATCTTCACTGTTGGAAAAATATATAAATGGAATAGAAAAAAAATTAGGACACTAATAATCCCACCATTTATGTACAAACTACTTTATAGGACAGTGGTTTTCAAAGGACCAGAGTTCCCATGAGGGGGCTTCCAGGGTCTTCTCTTTTCCAATTACATTTCTGTGTGTGCTAGATTTTCTTCATGTGTTTCAACTTAAAAAAAATATCACAAATGATGATATGCAAAAACAGATATGAGAATCCAAGTGTCATCTCTTAACCAGGCATTAAAGAGTTTTGCAGAGATATGAAACAGTAATAGTCTTTTTAATAGTTCTTTTTAAATACCATTTTTAAATAAAAATGTTTTTGTTGATATATAAGGGGTTTATCATTCTTTTTAAATGAATCAATAAGGGGCACCTGGGTGGCTCAGTGGGTTAAAGCCTCTGCCTTCAGCTCAGGTCATGATCCCAGGGTCCTGGGATCGAGCCCCACATTGGGCTCTCTGTTCGGCAGGGAGCCTGCTTCCTCCTCTCTCTCTGCCTGCTTCTCTGCCTACTTGTGATCTCTGTCTGTCAAATAAATAAATAAAATCTAAAAAAAGAAAAAAAGATTTTAAATGAATCAATAAATATGTTTAAGTTTCTCAGTCTTAATTCTGAAAAGGCTGATATATATGAGCCAAACAAACAAAGGTTCTTTGGAGTTCTCAATAATTCTTAAGAGTAGAAAGGCGTCATAAAACCAAAAAGTTTGAGAACTGGTTTTTTTTTTAGAAGTTATACATACTCATGGTACAAAAAATGTGTACACAAAAGTACTATTGTCCCATTTGTTATTCTGCCTGAAAATCAGTTGAATACTTCTTCACCCTGTCATCCAAAGGAGACATTCTTTCCTCATTATTCAACAGTCCCATTTAAATTTCCTGAGGTAGAACCACACTTCCTCTTCTGTGAAATAGTTGGCTCAAACAAAACCCTCTCCTTCTTCCAGATTTTGGAAACCAGCTACCTTATTAAAGTTTAAAGTGTCTGTTGGTAACATTTTGGAGCACGCAAACTCATTTCAGTATGTTAGAATCAATCTAGCTCAAAATCTCCAATGAGTGCTTATTTGATATGCAGTAAGTATCATTTTCTCTTCCACTTCCCTGGAGGGAAAGTTGTACCTATCTGGGTACAATTATATAAACTTCTCCCAGCAAAGGTGCTACATAAACCCCTGCTGTCCTGAGAGTTGTCAGGGCCCCCCTAGGGTAGGAGGATGTCAGCCTGGTTACAAGCAAATTGATGAGTTTAATAAATATAAAGCAGCATCACTTTGTTCTTCATATAGACTTTAACATTGAACAGAGAGGTAAACGCGGAGGCAAAGGAGACTTGAGGACTTGATAGCTGGGTTTTCTCACTTGGCAGTTTGACTTATGCTCAGTTTTATTTGGAAAGGTTGATTTTGTGGCGTAACGATCATGAATTTATAAAAAATAGTTAAGTCACCGTGTTCAAGGTCTGTTTATTTAATCAAGACAGGCTGCCTTAAAGCAATGGTTGAAGAGGATTGGGAGCATGAAAGAGAAGTAACAGTGCAGAATGACCTGAACCCCAAAGAGCTTTGAATTCTGTTTAATTTTACATGGGACTTCCATGAGCACATTGTGAAATAAAGCTTGAAGTTTAAGTCAGGGATACATAAAAGCTTTTTACAAAATATTCAGCAGTGTTAAACCAAACAACCCTTCAAAAAATGTTTGCTCCATGAGACAAATAATGGTTCTCTAAACTGGACTTTGCTGCTGTTGTTTTAAACCACGGGTTCCTAACTATTAACGACACATGAAATCAATTTAGTCAAACAAAATAGCTTTTGTACAACAAAATAGACTAGACTGTAGTGCAGCTTACAAAGAAAGGGTCTTATTTCATTAACACCCTCACTCACAGGCGTGTGCTCTGTGAATGTGTATGAGTGTACACGTGCTTATGCTGAGGGTCACTGAGCAATTTGCAATGCACAACGCAATGCGGTTTGCTATTGTGGGTTACAATCCAGAAAGACTGAAAAGCACTACCCTTAAACCAGAGATCCTGAAACCATGTCCATTCAAGGCTCACCTTGGTGAGTGACTTTCTGGGCCACCATCTCTCCTCATCTGTTGGGGGCAACACCGAGACTGGCCAAGAACCTAAGGTCTGTGGAACCCTGGCTCTGTGGTCTGATCTCATGCCACATTCTGAATCTTTATGATAGCCTCATAGTGGCTCCAAAACTATGTTTTTATTGCTATAAGGCCCAGCGCCTGTCCCATTACACAGCAGCCTTGGCATGGAGGGAGACCCTAATGAGTCAAATTCAGAATCTCAAAGTATTTCAAACCAAATGTGTAATAAATGCCTCTGGCTGGGAAGAAAGAGAATAGAAAATATCAGAAAGTTAAAATTTAGTAAAGCAATGGGTGGGCAGGCAGACGTTCAAACAATATTCTCTATGCTTGCTCCTAGGTTTGGTATATATTTTTAATAGAAAAAGTAAACTCAAAAAGGGAATCGGACTTGGATTCTCACTAACACTAAGACTTTAGTTCCTATTTGTCCAGGTTGCCACTTCAGGCTCTTTAAGGCTGTTCCAATCTCACTCACACAAAGTTTTTGCCACCAGGAGAACAAAGGGCCCCTTGTTTATTTCCAGCTGGCCATCACCCCGGCATCAACAGTGTAGCCACCCCGTCCCCTCCGCTCCATGCAAGCTTGTTTAGGAGTGTCAACCTGGCTCAGAACAGCTTTCCACTGTCAGATAATTTAAATGCCCATAGACTATCTGCTCAAACTTACTGTGGCCTCCTGAAAACACCAGTGCCCAGGCTCACCCTGTAAGTAAAAGAAAACACTCCCAGGGAGGTTATTAAAAAGTGGTTCCACAAATAGGAGTGGAGTTGTTAATATTGCATGTAGTTCCTCTATTCCTATAAAAGTACAAAGAAGAATGAAACAAAACAGACTCTAAAGATGAATGTATGTGAAGGATTTATAAACAAAATCCTGACCAGATAATTTCTGCAACATCTAATGAGAGCTATGGAAGCGAGATGCCAGAGGTAGCTATACGAGGAAGAGTCCTTGGCCCAAGGCTGGGGGTTCTAGAAGGATTCTGGAGGTGATAACTGAGTTGTACTTAGAGGATTTAGGTCACAGTTAAAAAATAAACGAACTTAAAGGGCGCCTGGGTGGCTCAGTGGATTAAAGACTCTGCCTTCGGCTCAGGTCATGATCCCAGAGTCCTGGGATCCAGCCCCACATCGGGCTCTCTGCTCAGCGGGGAGCCTGCTTCCTCCTCTCTCTCTCTCTGCCTCTGTGCTTACTTGTGATCTCTATCTGTCAAATAAATAAAATCTTTAAAAATGAATGAATAAATAAATAAATAAAATCTTAAAAAATAACTAATTTGTCAGATTAGGATAATTTTCTGCTAATTCTTTTTGCGGTTAAATTCTCACTTTCTGGGGAACCCTCCTACACTGTTGGTGGGAATGCAAGCTGGTGCAACCACTCTGGAAAACAGCATGGAGGTTCCTCAAAATGTTGAAAATAGAACTACCCTATGACCCAGCAATTGCACTACTGGGTATTTACCCTAAAGATACAAATGTAGTGATCCGAAGGGGCATGTGCACCTGAATGTTTATAGCAGCAATGTCTACAATAGCCAAACTATGGAAAGAACCTAGATGTCCATCAACAGATGAATAAAGAATGGATGAATAAAGAAAGATGGATAAAGAAGATGTGGTATATATACACAATAGAATACTATGCAGCCATCAAAAGAAATGAAATCTTGCCATTTGCGACGACGTGGATGGAACTAGACAGTATCATGCTTAGTGAAATAAGTCAAGCGGAGAAAGACAACTATCATATGATCTCCCTGATATGAGGAAGTGGAGATGTAACATGGGGGGTTAAGGGGGTAGGAGAAGAATAAATGAAACAAGATGGGATTGGGAGGGAGATAAACCATAAGTGACTCTTAATCTCAAAAAACAAACTGAGGGTTGCTGGGGGGAGGGGGGTTGAGGGGGTGGGGTTATGGACAGTGGTGAGGGTATGTGCTATGGTGAGTGCTGTGAAGTGTGTAAACCTGGCGATTCACAGACCTATACCCCTGGGGATAAAAATACATTATATGTTTATAAAAAATAAAAAATAATTCTCACTTTCCTAAGAAAACTCTCTATCCCTTGCCACAAAGCATCTATGTGGTCTCTCTGAGCTATAGTTCCATGACTCCATGGCTGTTGGCTGTACCTGCCACATGGGACTGTGTGACTCATTTAGCTGCTCTTGACGCTACATTGCTACTCCCCCCACTCGACACCCAGAATAGTCCAGTCTGAGACTGAAACCTTTACTCGTGAAGCTATATTGCATAGAGTGGAGCAAAACAACATTCCCCCCTCCACAGTTGTCAAACTGACCCTTTCACAGCAAATGTCATCTACCAACACCACATGATTTTCACTTGTCTTTCCAGATTTTTGTTTCTTTCTAGAATTGTTTTTATTACCACTAAGGAGTAAGAGTGAAAATGTATGCTTGGTATTACTGTGTTTGACATCACCTTCAGTGTCTTTCTCAAGGCCTTCATCACCCCAGATCTCCACAAATGTCATCTGTTGGCCATTAGAGCTTGCCTTCTGTGGACGGAAGGACAAAAACACTATGCCCATCCCTCCTCCAGTTTACTCGTGGTCCACTTCATGCACAGTACTAAACAGGACTTTCTTTTTCGGGCATATGAGTTTTATAATAGAGACTGAGGGAACAACAAAACGCCTCATTTCCAAGTTTTTAAACAGGACCACTTAAAAGAAGTGCAGCACTGACCACATGCATATACCATGATTTAACTGTACCTAATTCTACACTAAAATCCAATTTGCCAAGCTGGAAAACAGTTTGGGAGATATGAACCTTTCATTTGTAATCTGTCAGTCTAAATCAAACTCCTGTTAGCAGTTACTGAGATTATTTTTACTTACTGGCCTTCTTAGAAGATTCAATTGGTGATTTTAATTCTGAAGAAAACAAAATTCAAAAAAATTACCATTTTAGATGAGCATGTTGGCTATCTGTCCTGGAGCATGCCTAAGCACTACAAAGAACCTCTGAACAATCCTTCATGGGCACTGCTTCTTGGTCAGTGTGGCCAAGAAAAGTCCATATCATCTACCAGGCTGGTTGCCATCATCAGCCAAGGGGATCAGGAGGCATTGGTCCATTCTGCAAGGGCCCATTCCGGAAATACTCACCATGACAAAATGTCATGTTTCAATATTTTCTTTGTTTTTTTTTTTTTAATTTTTTAATCTTATCAATTTGACCCTCTAATCCATGGTATCCCTTCTATGAAACAGTTTTAGGAACCAAATTCAGAACTTGAACACACTTGCCAAAGGAACATTTAATCTCTTAAAGGAAAAGGCTGTTTCCTTGACTACTTTTATAACACTTTTTATATAGTAATATAATACTTGATTACTTTTTATAATACTATCCTACTTTTATAATACTATTTGTATACTAATAATTAATATGGTGATAACAAGTGTTTTTGAAGTATAAAAACAGATCCAAAAAAAGTCTACCTAGAAAATAATTGGCTGGGGCGCCTGGGTGGCTCAGTGCGTTAAGCCACTGCCTTCAGCTCAGGTCATGATCTCAGGGTCCTGGGATCGAGTCCCACATCGGGCTCTCTGCTCAGCAGGGAGCCTGCTTCCCTCTCTCTCTTTCTGCCTGCCTCTCCGTCTACTTGTGATTTCTGTCTGTCAAATAAATAAATAAAATTAAAAAAAAATAATTGGCTGTTATTATCCCTATTGTCATACATACATAATGTGTTATTACTCTATATACCTGAAGAGACATCAGGCTTCACACACATACACACACACAAATGCACTGGACGTATATTTCATTAATTTGATTTTGTCCTCACTTAAGTTAGTCTGTCATCCCTATGTGTTTCAAAAGAGTGACAATTACAAGTTTGCATTGTAAACTATAAAGAACTACCCCATACATGCACCAGTTTAGTGTCACTGGATAAATATATCAATTGCGTAAACGTGGAAAATGTATCATGATTTCATATTCTGGAAAAGAGGCTTTTCTAACTGTATTCAGAATTTTCCTACAAATCTGTGAGAGGGCAATTCCTGTTCATAGTCTGCTAGTTAACATCTTGTTGCAGGACAGAATATCTTCTGACGACAGTACCAAGGAAGATGACAGAGATACATCTTTATAATAGAGGCTCTATTCAAATGGGCCATGATAGGACTTCAGGTCATCTGCTGGACATCTGAATTGTCTGCTCATTTTGAGTGATTGTACATATATGTTTTTCTAGGGAGACAGTTCATGGGTATTTTTCTGCAAATTCTGAAAAGAACCTATGACCTCTGAAAGGTTAACAAAACAAAACAAAAAAAACTGAATTAGAAGAAAGAAGAAGGTAAGAGAGAGAAGGGAACAAGCTGAAGGGACATAAGACAATTGTTGACTATCCCAACTAAGATGGAGGAGAGCCTTAAAGACTAGAGTCGAAGGGTTTTGGAAAGATGGAGGAGTATGAAGCACCAGAAATCTGTCTCTCCATCTAGACGAAGATTATTATACTAGTAAGATAACTTAACTATTCTGGAACTCTAGAACCAGTTGAAGGATTACGGCTTCTAGGGGAATATTTGTATGGCAAATGTGGCTAATATGGGTCAATTGCAGTTCTTAGCTCAGTAGCAGTGACCAACCCCCTACCCCTTGGCAGGCAACTGTGCATATGTTCCTGCAGCACCTTGCACTCACTCTGCAGGAGCCAGGGAAAGCAAAATGGATCCTGTCCTCCAAACATCAGGTATCTGTGGTCTGACCGCTGACTGCTGTTTCTGATCACAGAGTTGCAAATATGAAGGTAGCCGCTAGATGTGTACTTCCCCCCACTGTTGCAAGTCTCTCCTCCTCTGGCCACAGTTACTTCCAGGGCTTTTAAATAGGGCCAACACCCTTCCCCAGCCCCCTATCTTTTTTCTTTCTCTTCTTTTAGGAGCCAGACAGATATTAAAGGCTAGGATATGCAAAAGCCACTGCATATATGGGGAAAAGTAGAAAGTGACTCTGCATATCTAGGAAAAGAAGCAGGCTCAGAGAAGACCTTGAATTTATACCCCAGGCTGATCCTTGGCACAGAAACTGCTTACAATATTAAAAAACAAAACAAAACCAAAAGCAATAACAAAAACCCACAAACCCTGGCAAAGTCAGAGAATCTGATTTCCAGATTCACCACATTATCAGATTCAGATGTTCAGGCTTTGACAACAACAAATCACAGGCATACAGAGAAATAAGAAAGTACGGCCCATGCAAATCAAACTGTTCCCAAGAATGACCCGATGGCAGATCTACTAGATAAAGATGTCAACCCAACTAACTAAAAGATGCTCAAAAAACTAAAGGAAGATGTAGAGAAACTAAAAAAAAAAGTATGAATAAATGGAAGTATCAATAGATACTAGTATCAATAGAAATAGAAAACCTAAAAAGAAACCAATAAGAAATTCTGGAACTGAAAATTACAATAACAGAAATGAAAAATTCACTAGAAGGATACAAATTAGGCCAGTAATATAAAGGGCTCAAAGGAAAAAACTATAAACTGAGAATCCTGTATCAGGAAAAACTGTCCTTCAAGGGTGAAGGAGAAATTAAGACAGTCCCAATAAACAAAAGCTAGGGAGTTCATTACCACTAGACCTGTTCTGGAAGAAAAAGAAATGAGTCCTGCAAGGTGAAATGAAGGACATGAGACACTAACTTGAGTCATATGAAGAAATAAAGATCTAAATAAAGATGAATGCATAGGAAATTGTAAAAGCTAGTATTACTGTAACAAAGGTTTATAACTTCACTAGTTTATTGTCTACATGATTTAAGAGACCAATATATATATTTTTTTAATATTAGTCTATTAGTCTAAAAGCTAGCACTACTGTAACTTTGTTTTGCAACTCTACATATTGCTTTCTGTGTAATTTTATGTCTTGAGGCGTACAATGTGTAAAGATGTAATTTTGTGAACAACTGAAAGGGATAGGCCTGGAGGACTGAAAAAGCCGAATTTTATATGTTATTAAAGTTAACCTGGCATGAATTCAAATTAGAGTATTATCACTTCAAGATGTTTAAAGCAACTCCAGTGGTAACCAAAAAGAAAATAGCTAAAGGGGCGCCTGGGTGGCTCAGTGGGTGAAGCCTCTGCCTTCGGGTCAGGTCATGATCTCAGGGTCCTGGGATCAAGTCCCACACTGGGCCCTCTGCTCAGTGGGGAGCTTCTCCCCTCCCTCTCTCTGTCTGCCTCTCTGCCTACTTGTAATCTCTCTCTTCTTGAAAAAAAGAAAAATAAAATAGCTGAAGAGTATACACAAAAGGAAATGAGAAAGGAATTTAAATATTTCACTTAAAAACCCCCAACATAACACAAAAGAAGAGAGCAATGCAAGATATAAGGAACTGAAAAAGCTATAAGGCATATATAAAACAAATAGCAAAATGGCAGAAGGAAGTCTCCCATTATCACTAATTATTTTAACTGTAAATGGATTAAACTTTCCAACCAAAAGACAGAGATTGGCAGAAGAGTAGAAAAAAAAAAAAAATGATCCAAGGAGACTCACATTGGATACAAAGACACAAATGGATTGAAAATGAAATGCTGAGTAAACATATTTTATGCAAACATCAATCAAAAGAGAGTAGGGCTAGCTGTACTAATATCAGACTCAATAGACTTTAATCAAAAAAGTTTACAAGAGATAAAAACTTGATATAATTAATAAAAGACTGAGTGTGTCGGAAAGATAGAACAACTATAAACATTCATGCAAAATATGGCAGACCAGCAAAATTTATGAAGTAAAAACCAATAGAATTGAAGGGAGAACAAGACAGTGCTACAACAAGAGTTGGAGATATCAATACCCTACTCTCAATAATGGATAGAACAACCACACAGAGGTAAGTAAGGAAACAGAGAACTTAACACAATAAATCAACTGGATCTAACAGACATTAACAGAACAGCCTATCCAACATCAACACCATACCCACTCTTCTCAAGTGCACATGGGACATCTGCCAGGGTAGACCATATGTTAGGCCACAAATTAAGTCTCAATAGATATAAAAAATAGATTTCGTGCAAAGTATCTTCTCTGACCCCAAGAGGATGAAGTTAGAAATCAACAACGGAAATAAAATTGGAAAATTCACAAATTTGTGGAAATCAAACAATACACTCAAGCAACGATCAGACTGAAGGATCAGAGAAGAAATCTTTGGAAATTAGAAAATATTTATAAATAAATGAAAAAGAAAATGCAAAACACCAAAATTTATGAGCTGCAACAAACACAGTGTTAGCAGGGAAATTTATAGCTAAAAACACATTAAAAAATAAGAAAGATCTCAAATCAACAATCTAACTTTATGATTTAAAAACGAGAAAATGAAAAACAAAGCTAATGAAAGTAAGGAAATAATAAAGATTCGATTAGAAATGAATAAAAAAGAAACCAGGAAATCAACAAGGGAAAAAAAAAAAATCAACAAAACTAAGAGCTGGTTCTCGGCAAAGAGCAATAAAATTGACAAGCCCTTAGCTAGATGGACTAAGAGAAAAGAGAAGACTCTACTAAAATCAGAAAAAAAGGTGCAGACATTACAACTGATTCTACAAAAATTTAAAAAAGAGTATAAAAGAATACTATGAAAATCTGTATGTAAACAAACTGGATAATCTAGATGAAATGGGACAAATTCTTAGGAACACAAAAGCTACTAACAAAGAAATAAAAAAAAATATGAACAGATCTATAACTGGTAAGGAGATTGAATTAATAGTCAGAAATTTCCCAACAAAGAAGAGCCCAGGACCTGTTGGTTTCACTGAAGAATTGTACCAAGCCTTTAAAGAAGAACTAATACCAATCCTTCTCAAACTTTTCAAAAAAAAATTGATGAAAAGAGATTTCCTAACTCATTCTATAAGGCCAGCATTATCCTGAGACCAAAGACAAACAACACACTACAAGAAAACTATATTCTTTGTGAGCACTGATAGAGAAATCCTCAACAAAACACTAACTAAATTCAGTGTATTAAAAGGATTATACACCATGACCAAGTGGGATTTATTCCTGCAATACAAATATGATTCAACAAAGAAAACTCACTCTAATATACCACATTAACAGAATGAAGCGGGGGTGGTGGTGGTGGTGACATGATCATCTTAAGTGAAGCAGAAAAAGCATTTGACAACATTCAACACCTTTTCATGATTAAAAAAAAACAAATACTGAATGAACTAGGAATAGAAAACAACTATTTCAACAGAATAAAAACTATATATGAAAAACCCAGAGCAAACGTTATACTCAACAGTAAAAGACTGAAAACCTCCCTCTGAGATTAGGAACAAGGCAAGGATGTCCACTTTTGTCTCTTCTATTCAACATAATACCGAAAGTTCTAGCCAGAACAACCAGGCAGAAAGAGAAATAAAAGGCATCCAAATTGGGAAGGAAGAAGTAAAATTATCCATACTCACAGATGATTTGATCTTTTATTTGGAAAACTCGATTTCACATAAACATACCAACAAACAAATGAACCTGTTAGAATAACTAATTCAGCAAAGTAGAAGGATAGAAAGTCAACACACAAAATTTCTAAACACTCAACAATGAACAATCAGAAAGAAATTTACCAAAAAATCCCATTTACAGTAGCACCAAAAAGAATAAAATATTTAGAGAGGCCTCACCAGAAACCTGCTGCTCATATCTTATCTGCTGTGTTGCTTCCATTCTTCCCAAGTGCTTGGTTGTCTGCAGAATTTCCAAGAGTAGGATGATGACTTTCCTCTTCAAAATCACTAGGAAAGTATTCTTTCATTAGCCAGATGCTGTGCAGAGGGGAGGAGGTCCCAGAAACTGTCAAACATGCTACAAATAAGCAATAGCCTGTGAACCCCTTTAAAGAGTTGGGCAAAGAGAAGGAGAAACTTTGTCATGTAACAGCAAGAAGACAAAGGAACAGAAGGACCCTCACTGCTGGGAGGAGACAGTAGCCACAGTAGAACACCACCATGCTGTACATGGCCTCCCAAGTGCTTCCCCACCACAAAGATGTTGCTGCCAAAGAACCAATTGAGATTATGTGTTTATAAATGTCCAGGAGGCCACTGCTCCAATGCTGCTCAAGCCACCTGGCCCACTATGATGCCAAAGGCTACAGGGGCATTGGTGAGCTGAATGAGGCTATGAATAAGTTTGACAGTAAGATAATCCTGGACCCCATGATATTCAGTGGGGCCAGGTTTCAGCATTCGCTTGAGGAGAGGCTGGAGAGGATCATCAGTGCCTCTGGTGCTCAGAGCCCACTGGTCCCTCATGTGGTAACAGACATGAGGGGATCATGGCTGAGTATAACACCCTCCAACAGGCCCTCCAAGGACCTGGCTCAGTGAGCACATGAATAACCACTGCAGAATGCAGAGCTGTAAGCCTCTGAAGATCTCCGACAACATCATCACAGATCAAGATACGGATTCCTCATAAGAGAATGTGTATTCTTAGGAATTTCTTGTGTTCTCAACCCTGATCTAAATATCATTATTGTATAGACCCCAAGGAATCTTTGATTTCACACATAGCCTGACTGGAGAGAGATATTTACACGTGAGATTTAGAAGATTTTGAAGCCTGTGTATTAGTATGAGCTAAACAGAGTATGTTACTTTTGAACATGCAGGAAGGATCCTTGTTTTTGTAAAATGCTATCATATTAAATATTCTGTTTGGTTTTTTTTAAGACATGATCAGTTTTGAAATTCAAGGAAAAAAAAAGAATAAAATACAGAGGAATTAACTAAGGAGGTAAAAACTTGTACAAATGAAAACTATAAAACATTGTTGAGAGAAATGATAGAATACATAAATAAATGGAGATACATCCCATCTTCATGGATTAGAGGCTTGATATTGTCAAGATGTCAATACTTTGTAATCTACTGATTCATTGCAATCCTGACCAAAATCTCAAAGAAGTTTTTGAAACTTCTTTGAAAATAGAAATAGAAATAGAAAAACTCATCCTAGAATTCATATGGAACCTGAAGGGACCCTGAATAGTTAGAATAATCTTGAAAAACCAGAGGCCTCACACTTCCTAATTTCAAAACTTACTACAGAACTACAGAAGTCAAACCGTGTGGTACTGGCATAAAGACACATACACTGATCAATGGAATGGAACAGAATCTCCAGGAATAAATCACCATGTATGTGGTCAAATAATTTTGACTAGTGTGACTTGTCAAAGACTATTCAATGGGAAAGGACAATCTTATAAACAAATGGTGCTGGGAAAACTGAATATCCACATGCAAAAGAATTAAATTGGATCTTTATTTCAGACCATACACAAAAATCAACAAAAGAATGGATCAACTATTTAACTATAAGACTTAAAACTATAACCAACTTTTAGAAGAAAGCATAGAGCAAAAAATTCATAACACTGGATATGGCAACAATTTCTTCAACATGACACCAAAGGCATAGGCAATAAAAGAAAAAACAGACAGCACTTCATGAAAATTCTAAAAATTTGTGCATCAGAATAAAAAGGCAACCCACAAAATGGGAGAAAATATTTGGAAATCATATGTCTAATAAAGAATTAATATCCAAAAAAAAAAAAGGAATTAATATCCAGAAAAAAGAGTTTCTAAAACTCAACAACAAAAATCCAAACAACACAATTAAAAAAAAACAAAGGACTTGAACAGACATTTCTCCAAAGAAGATAATACATGCCCAATAAGCACATAAAAAGATGTTTGGGGCACCTGGATGGCTCCGTCGGTTAAGTGTCTGCCTTTGGCTCAGGTCATGGTCCCAGGGTCCTGGGATTGAGCCCCACATCATATTATCAAAGTAAGTTTTCACAGGCATTTCCTCACTGAACCACTGCAGCAAGTATGTGTGGTTATTATAACCCTACTTTCTATTTCAGAAAACTGAGGCACATTGAAATTAAGTAACTTCTCCAAGATTACAGAACTAGTAAGTAGTAGTGCCCAAAGGAGACAGGAGGAAAGCAACAGTCAGTGTCTCCCCTGCTGTGCTTATACTGAGGGCAAGAGAGAAGCCGGACCCAAAGCTGAGTCTGAACTCTGTACTAAACTGGAGGATGGTGACAGAAGGGGCATGGATGATAGGAAGATAGGAAAAAGCTGTTCAAGCTCCAAAATAATGTGACTCTAAAGGGACATGCAGTTCAAGTGAAGAACTGGCTTTCTGTTGTAAAAGGACCAGCTCTATATCTAAAGAATAAACCACATCCAAGCTTGCTTTGTTAGCCAGCATTTACTCATTTGTGTATTTCCAAAAAAAAAAAAAAATTACCTCCCACCAATGCTTACTTTGTGCCAGGCACTGCCTAGTGGTAAACAACAGACATGGTCCTTGCCCTCACAGAGCTTAGAGTCTTGTCGGAATATTAAACAAGCAAATATTAACAAGTCATAAAGTACTATATGGAAAGAAACATAGTGTTAGTGTTGGGATAGAGCAAAGCAGGGGTGAGAGCCCTTCTTGAACCCATTGGGAAGACTTCACTGAGGAAGCAAGAATTAAACTGAGAGGGAGAGGTAGTGTCAGCCTCTCTAGAAGCTGTAGAGTGAGACTTCCAGACAGAAGCCCTAAAAGAATGGCACGGGTGTGGGTAGAACTCGGTGCCCTTGGGAAACTGCAGGGAAGCCCGAGTAGCCAGGGAGGAGTGGGCAAGGAGGTGCACAGCTGGAGGTGGGGCAGGACCTGAGGATTCAAGGTAGTTGTGTTGGACCTTGAAGACAATGTATGGAAAATAGGTTTTATTTTAACTGCAAAGGGGAGCCTTGAATGGATTGCAAAAACAAATCAGTTTAGTGATCTAATTTTTTTTTTAAAGATTGATTAATTAATTTATTTATTTGACAGGGAGCTCACAGGTAGGCAGAGAGGCAGGCAGAGAGAGAAAGCAGACTTCCTGCTGAGCAGAGAGCCCAAGGTGGGGCTCAATCCCAGGACTCTGAGATCATGACCTGAGCCGAAGGCAGAGGCCTAACCCACTGAGCCACCCAGGCGCCCCCCCCCCCCCGTTCGAACTTATTCTTAAATGATCACAATGGTGGCTCCTGTGAAGAACAAATGGGATGGGAGGGGAAGCAGGGAAACCAACCAGAAGATGCCATAAATTTCGGGTGAGAGGCTGCGGAAGCTCTAACGGAGTGGCGACTGAGGAGGAAGGCCGGAATCACAACAGTGTGGCTTTGTTTTGCTTTAAGATGGGGATTCTAAAGCGCATCTTACAGGTTAAGAAGAATTCATCAGTAAAAAGGAGACTTTCCGTGTTGCAGAAGAGAGAGAGGACGTGGGACCATGGATGGAAGAGATGAGAGAGGACAGCGCAGGTTTATCCATCTGGTCACAGGAAGAATGGAGTATTCCGTCTGAAAGACTAATTAAGGCCCTGACAAAGTCTGAGTTAAGACTGGGAGGGGCGGGGTGAGAGACTGGAGGAGCAAGGAAAGGTGGGAAGTACGGAGAGAGTGGGAAGGCAGGAGTGTGTTCTGATTTATGGGACAGAAAACAAAAGACAGACTCCTATAGAGGCCAGTCAGCCAGCATGACTGACAACAAGCCTTTCTTGTTTCCAAAGCACTTTAGGAAAAAAAGAGACCTACTCTTAGAAAATAAACATTGTTCATTGCTCAGACTGAAACCTGGTTCCTTTAACCACTGGGCTCTCTCCCCTTTTGATACAAGGAGGTGACAAGAACTGGATAAAGATGCAGGACAGCCAAGTGCATGCTTGGACATTTTACCTATAAGGGTCGCAAAAATATCACTACAATAAACTCTCAAAATATAAGTTGGTCATGTTCCTGCTCAAGTAGGCAGTGCCCTCAGGTGGGGAAAAAGTAACACCCACAGATTATTTTGTGTGTATGATGTGCGTGCTACTCATCAGCCCTTGGCAGTGAGGAAAAAAGAAGAAATTCTGAAATGGTGATACACAGTATTTGTGTCCCTTACCAAAAGATGTGATTAACTCGGTTGTCTTTTGAACACTTTAATAGCTCAGCAGAAGGGGCTGGAGATAAATGCTTTTATTACTCGTGAAATGGATAGCAGTTGCTTTGGGGAAAGAACTACTGTGGCTGGAAGAAGAGGGAAAGACATGTTACTTCTGTACTTTTTTGTATTTTGTGTCAACTGCAAAATACCTCCAGAGTCGTAAAGATTCCAACAGAAAACAGACGTCAACTTCAGAAAAGCGATAAGTATTCTGCCCACTGTTACTGTAGCACTAATTTTTCATACTTGAATTTCTTTCTGTATAAACTTTTTGTTAGTAAAGACTGATTTTTCCCACCCTTCCTCAACACATTTTTTAAAGGCCTTTTTTTTTTTTAAAGATCGTATTTATTTATTTATCTGTCTGAGAGAGAGAGAGCACAAGCAAGCAGGCAGAGTGGCAGGCAGAGGCAGAGAGGCAGGCTCCCGCTGAGCAAGGAGCCAGATGTGGGACTGGATTCCAGTTCCAGGACCCTGATATATGACCTGAGCCGAAGGCAGTGGCTTAACCGACTGAGCCATCCAGGCGTCCCCCTTCCTCAACCCATTTTGAAGCATATCATGAGTGTCTCTGAGGGAATCACATATTTTGGTTCTGTTCTTGTTAAAACTCCAGGAAGACTGGATTGCCCATATCTCTTCAGAAAGTGGTGTGCTATCACTCCAAGACGTGGTTCCATGTTTCCTTCACTCCAAAATAAGTCTTGCATTCCCAGTTAGAGAGCAGGTAGCAACTATGTATCACAAAGAGAAATGATCCACTCATCAAGAGTTCCCACTTGTCCTAAAACTCCGGAGAGCCAGGATTATAAAAACAATGTAAACCTTTAACTCACTGTAGGACCCAAACAGACTGCAACATAGACTATGTGTTACTTAAAGCCTATTCTTAATTTATACCCAATTCTAACATGCTTTACCATTCGCATTAGAGTACTTTGATTAAAAATTCACTAGGCACAAATGTGTATCATCGCATTACTGACAGTGCAATTCTTTCTTCTCTCTATATTTGTAACTCTTAATGTGTTTATAAAACATTCCACAGCCTCAAGGAGAACAAGAATCAAGGCCAACTGTTTCAGCATGAATGATTTATCAATTATGAATTGAAGATCTTTAGAAATCTATTTTTACTGAATTGTTTATATACTGGCGAACAACTGCTGTTCTAAAAAAAAAAAAATCAAACTTTCTGTCCCTTAGCAACCTCATAAGAATAAATCAGATCTTATGCAATACAAAGCATCTTAGAGGTATACTACTCCAAGCAATCCTGACCCATGAAAATCTGGGTTTACCACAAATATAAATCTGAGAAAGACATTGGTCTGACAAAATGAATCATAATAAATGTAAAAGTATTAGTCAATTTAGAAAAATCTGATCCATATACAGCTTTTTCAGGGAAAAAATGTCCTATTTCACACATATTTACCAAGTTCTTTAGGCTGTAGTTCCTAGAGTAAACTGCTAAACCTCACAAAGTTTACTTCTAAACTTTTCTGATCTAATTTTTTAGTCAGAAAAATCTGGACTCTAGAACAGAATTAAGAGAACTCATTTTACCATCCTCCTTCTAAAATATATTTCTAATTTTAAAAACATGTTCTGTCCACCTTATCTAAGTGTTTTTATTGGGCACTGGAGAATACTCTTGTATTCTTGTATTTGCTAATCCTGTTAGCAAAGTGTGGAACAAATCAGTGAAACTCTTTGCCCATCAAACACCAAACCTTAAAACTTTGAGTTTTGTAACTGTTCCAGGCTTTTATGTAAACAATACAGTATTATTTTACGGATGTAGTCAATAACCCACTTTTTAAAAAATGTTCCCAGCATGTCCTTCCGAAAACAGATAAGCTATACTATTCTAAATATCAGATAATATCCACATACATTAGCTTAGCTCGTCTGGAAAACGGGTACTCACGACTTTAAAAAAAAAAAAAGATTTAAAATTGGTTTTGTAGGAAATTAGGTATATTTCCAGCTTTTCATTGTTGTAAAGTCATCTCAGGACAGCTTGGATGTTATTTTTTAACCCTGAGGAGTGTTTGGGAACAACAAAAATGAGTTTCCCTTCAACAAATACAAACATTCATTCTCATTTACTCTCTCTCCCCCTCTTTCTACTTCCCTCCCCCTCCCCAACCATCTTCCTACCTGTTTCTCTCAGAAAATGCAATTCAGGGGCACCTGGGTGACTCAGTGGGTTAAGCTGCTGCCCTTCGGCTCAGGTCATGATCTCAGGGTCCTGGGATGGAGTCCCACATCGGGCTCTCTGCTCGGCAGGGAGCCTGCTTCCTCCTCTCTCTCTGCCTGCCTCTCTGCCTGCTTGTGATCTCTGTCTGTCAAATAAATAAATAAAATCTTTGAAAAAAGAAAATGCAATTCAGCCCAAATATGGGGGAATGTGATCATGAGGCACAGCAGGAATAGTGTATCACAACCACATTACACAGAGGACAGAAACACTTTTTTTCCCCCTATTTTTCACGTTTTAAAAATTTTCCCTATTTTTCTGGGGCCCCTGGGTGGCTCAGTGGGTTAAGCCGCTGCCTTCGGCTCAGGTCATGATCTCAGAGTCCTGGGATCGAGTCCCACATCGGGCTCTCTGCTCAGCAGGGAGCCTGCTTCCCTCTCTCTCTCTCTGCCTGCCTCTCTGCCTACTTGTGATTTCTCTCTGTCAAATAAATAAATAAAATCTTAAAAAAAAAAAAAAAAATTTTCCCTATTTTTCATTCAGAGCCACTCGTGTATCAACACACAAGTAATGTATATGAGGCATACTAAAAAAAATTTTCTTACTAACTTTCATAACTCTAATCTATAATCATTTTTAAATACAACAAATGACCTTTCACTTTCCCTCTTTCCCATTTAGGTCCTCTGAGAAATACCAATCTAGAGAAGAATGAATGACTTACCAAAAACATTTTACTACCCTCCCTTGTGCTTAGGCACACTACAAAAAGTAGGAATTACTTCTAAAAAAACTCTTAAAAATATCCTCTGGGAAGCCATCCTGAAGTAATTCTCAAAGTTTTTAGATTTAGTCTCTACCATGCACTGGGGCTGCGTTGTGTGTGTACTAAAACCACACAGTGGCTTCTCAGATTAGAAATCTTCATTACCTAAGGAATTAAAAAAATTTAAGTCAGGATACAATGCCAATAAACTGCTTCATAATATTTAGAGTCCTAAAAACATAATAAAGGATACTTGTGGGGCTATTTTAGGCTTTACTAAATGGTTTATGGGAGGGCACTGTTTTATTTTATCCTTATTTTAAACATAGGTGGCAACAGGGTGATTTCATCATAGAGGGTCTAAAACGCCAGCCCAGCGTGTTTTCTTCACTGTACAGGTCTAGTGAGACCCACAAGTGAAACTGATACCCGAAGGACCGTTTCCCTATTTCCTAGACCAGCGCTGGATGGACTCTAGGGTATGAATTTGAGCAACTCTAACTTGTTGCATTTTCTCCAGGCAGAACGCTCTGCAAAGGCAGACATACCTGCAAAGGTATAACTGAACATGACACCAACTAGACTCCTAGTATTTCTGCAAGGAAATTCATCTACTCCTTCCACTCCACATCACATGTGTTAACTGCTACTTTCCCTCTGGGCAGGCCTTTAGATGCACAGTATGGATTCTCACTGTTGAGAAAGGATTCCAGAAACTAAACACAAAACAAAAAACTGAATCTGCGCTGGAAAAAAGTAAGCTCATCCACTGTAATGAGCTCTGTATATTCTCAAGCCAGAAAAACACACACCCAAAAGAATGACAGAGTGTAAGACGATGCTGCAAAAATTTTTGTTAACGATGATGACAATTTTGTTGAAATATATACAAAATGGCACTGTTGGGTGACTAAGCTTGATTGTACCACTAACTTGGAAGATTAAGCTGTAGGGAAGTTAGAGCCTAAGACAAGTGCCTTAGAACTTTACAGCTGAGCACCCATAAACCAAGAGGATAGCCATGAATAATGAAGTTAGTCATTGTGCAGAGCAAAATTTCTCCCTATGTAGATTCAGTTACTGCCTCCAGACTAATAAGTAGATTTTTACATGCTAAGGAATCATGAAACACAGCAAAAGCCAGGAGGGGAATGCACCAGGAGGGGAAGCACTATCTTAGCAAGTGCAAAGAAAATACCAGGAAAGATATGTTCTACCTTAAAATGACAGCAAGGCCTACAAACAAGCTAAATGAAGTTCTTACTAATGCAGTCTTAGATTTAAGGCTGGGACTATAATGCTGCATTTTGCCAAAAGTGAACCAAAATTTTTCATTAAACAGCCTATTTTATGTACATTTAACCAATCCTTTGAGCCTTAAAATTGATATCATCAACCATCCATAAAAATTTCAGTCTTTTTAGATTTTTTTTTTTTAAAGATTTTATTTATTTGTCAGAGAGAGGGAGAGAGAGCGAGCACAGGCAGACAGAGAGGCAGGCAGAGGCAGAGGGAGAAGCAGGCTCCCCGCCAAGCAAGGAGCCCCATGTGGGACTCGATCCCAGGACGCTGGGATCATGACCTGAGCCGAAGGCAGCTGCTTAACCAACTGAGCCACCCAGGCGTCCCTTTCAGTCTTTTTAGAATGAAATGTGTCATACTACTCAAGGACAACATAGCTATTTTCTCAGTATGTTTAACATTTACTTCCCAGATAATTTCTCAGTAATGCTTAACTTTAAAATAATCAAACAGGGACGCCTGGGTGGCTCAGTTGGTTAAGCAGCTGCCTTCGGCTCAGGTCATGATCCCAGCGTCCTGGGATCGAGTCCCGCATCGGGCTCCTTGCTTGGCAGGGAGCCTGCTCCTCCCTCTGCCTCTGCCTGCCATTCTGTCTGCCTGTGCTCGCTCTCTCTCCCTCTCTCTCTCTGACAAATAAATAAAATCTTTAAAAAAAAATAAAAAAATAAAAAATAAAATAAAATAAAATAATCAAGCACAAGGCCATAACTGAGATAGATCAATAGTTGCATATTTAAGCAGCAAAAGGAAGAGAATAAAAAGGAAAATATATTTTTAAGTTAAGAAAATGTGAAGACATCCTTAGGCAAACACTCAACAAATTGTAGGATGACTCAGTATTCTCTAGTCTTCTAGAAGTCTTGGCACTTTATTCAGCAAGAAATTTTTAGTTTTAAAATTAGAACACACATAAAAATATTTAATATATCCTCATTTGGTTTACTAAGTTAATAGACTTCTTGCTGAAAACCTAATTTTGTCTGAAATGTCAAGGGTTGATAAGAATGTGATTAACCACAATTTGGAATAGGTGAAGTATGCATTTTGGTAACAATTTGCCATCATTTTTTAAAGTTGAATTTTTTTTTTAAGATTTTATTTATTTATTTGACAAACAGAGATCACAAGTAGGCAGAGAGGCAGGCAGAGAGAGAAAGAGAGAAGGAAGCAGGCTCCCCGCTGAGCAGAGAGCCCCATGCGGGACTCCATCCCAGGACCCTGAGATCATGACCTGAGCCAAAGGCAGAGGCTTTAACCCCCCTGAGCCACCCAGGCGCCTGTAAAGTTGAATTTTTAATATCATAGGATCTAGCAAATTTCACAGCCCAGTATATATATCCTAGACTGGTTTTCAATCCTCAGAGAGAAATGATTACTGAAATTAATTAATTTATTGAGTTTACTGGATCTGTATTAGTTTTTTTTTTTTAAATAGGCTGGATTTTATCAGAGCAACTGGAGAAAATATATCTTAAAGCTTTAAAGTGATAGATACATAGATAGAGAGAGATATTGACGTGTATGTCCTGTTGGGTTATAGTTAAAAACAAAACCATCTGAAAGTCACTATCCTAATGACACTACTGAACAAAATATAATATTCATAGCAGTATCATTCAAAGTAGCTAAAATGCAGAAACAACCCAAATGTCCATCAACTAAAGTATGGATGTATGAAATCTCACAGTGGAGTATTATATAATAATAAAAATATATTAACTATATGCACAAGGATTAATCTTAGACACATTATGTTAAATTTAAAAAGAAAGCACAGCCTAGAAGACTACACAGAACATGAAATCATCTTTCTAAAGTTTAAAAATAAAAAATATCATATATATATATATGTGAAGAAATTATAGTTAAACTATCAGAGAAGTGAAAACATAAAATTCAAGCTATTAATACTTGAGATAAAGGAGCAGCACAACAGGAAGATATAACATTATTAATGTTAAATCTTATACTATCATATATTATTAAAATGTTCATAATTTTTATACATGTATCACATATTCTTTTGAAAGTATCAGGGCGCCCGGGTGGCTTAGTTGGTTAAGCAACTGCCTTCAGCTCAGGTCATGATCCTGGAGTCCTGGGATCAAGTTCCGCAGTGGGCTCAACGAGGAGCCTGCTTCCCACTCTGACCCTCCCCCTTCTCATGCTCTCTCTCTCTTATTCTCTCTCTCAAAAAAAAACCAAAACAAACAAACAGAAAACTTAAAAGGAAAGTATCAACTATTATATAATAAAATATTTAATAAATTTAAAACAAAATATCAGAAGACATGTATAACAAGGTCCCTCTTGTTAATTAACAGTATTCCTCAGCAGATCAAAATTTAAGAACCAAAGTCCAATCAAAGATTATGAAAAAGAAAAGACCCTAATCTACAATCAGAAGAACCTCAGAACAAGGAACAAAAAGGTTAAGAACGAGCCTCTCTTATGCATCCACTAAACACAAGTTATAAACTTACAAGCCACCCATGGAACACTGAGTGAGCATCTAAGAATTAATTATTTGTTATGGATTACTAGCCCTTCCTGGCCCTCTGTCTTCATTCTCACCTTTTGTACTTCCTGACCTCCATCTCCCCTCTTCAAAGTTCGCTCCCACCCACAGAATCTTCCCGATTGCCTTTGTGAATGTGATCCCTACCATTGCTCATGATGCTAGTCTGTACTTTCCATGTGCCCCTCACCCTGCATGGCCTCACGCTGATTCTGGTCCTGGCAGAGAACGTCACCTCCTCTGAGGTTGTTATCCCTTTCACCTCCCTGTAAAGTCTCCCTAGAAATCCTGAACCAACCCGTTAAAAGAGGCATTGAGGGATGCCTGGGTGGCTCAGTTGATTAAGTGTCCGAAATAAAAAGATGGCAGTAATCTAAGCCCTTGCTGATATATGTACCACCCCAAGAACACTCCTTGGCTGTGATGTATAATCAGTTCATTTACATCACTCTCTTTTTCACATTCGTGGCAATGATGGCTATCAGCTTTCTCTGCCTGATCTGGTAGTGAGGGACTCTAAAGGGCCTAGCTGCCACCCACCCCATCTCTTGCAGGCAGTTCCAGCCAGCACTAGTTGGCCTTAGGTCAGATTAATCAGCTAATCCCTCTATCACTCCATCAACCTTAAGCCCTCAAATCCATTTCTTCCTCAGTTTTCCAGGTCATCCTATTTCTAATGAGTCCCAATGCTCTACATCCATATAGACTAACTATCCCTCTACTATAAACAACACTGTAATTATCTGGATCTATCCCTGACTAAGTTCCCCTGAGGGTCTAACACAGGTTTCTCATTCTCAGCACTACTGAATTTTCTCCCCTTGATTTTAATGATTTGGGGCTGTCCTATCTGGCAGCATCCCTGGTCTCTGTTCGCTATGTGTCCGTAGTACCGCCCTCCACAAGCTGCGACAACTAAAAAGTTCTCCAGATATTGTCAGGTTTCCCTTGGGGGCAAAAATCACCCTCTGTGTCAAAAATCACCCCTGGTTTAATATAAATCATAATTCTGCTTTAAAATCTTTAAAAATTCAGATTTAGATTAGTGTTAAATGAAAATGAAATGGAATTTCAGACAAAGATGTGGTTACCGTGGATTTAAATAATAAGAGGGAGGGAACTTGGTCTGCTAACGGCTGCACATTAAGTTTGGAAATCTGGGCATAGAAAATTTTGTGATTGATTGATTGATTGATTGATTTTTTTTTTTAAGTTACCCAGGGAAGTTGTTTAGGCTGAAGATAACAGAAGGCTCTAGATCATGGTTTCTGTACTCAGATATTAACCCATTGGAAAGAAACTGCATTATCCTGGGCAGCTTGAAACTCTGTGATTTAGTGTTATTTTGAACCACCTTGGCAAAAGCCAAAGGGCTTAGACATGAGTTTTTGTCACAGAAAGAATAATCACATTTCTACCTACACCAAAGAGTAACAGTTACAAAATAGATTTGAAATGACTTGGTTTTAAATTGGAAAATATAAAAAAGAAAACTGACCTCTCCCTCAGTCTCTCATTCCAATCCTACCCACTCTCTTACCAGCCCTGTGGACGGTTTACTTTCTAAACATCTTTCAAAAACCATCTCTTCCTCTCCATCTCTCTCACTTCCTTCCATCTCTCCTAAACTTTCTACAAATCACCAGGTTTCTAATACACACCTCTACCAACGCTTTTTTTTTTTTTTTTAAGATTTTATTCCTTTATTTGACAGAGAGAGACAGTCAAAAAGGGAACACAAGCAGCGGGGAGAGGGAGAAGCAGGCTGCTCACTGAGCACACAGCCTGATGTGGGGCTCGAACCCAGGACCCCGAGATCATGACCTGACCCAAAGGCAGACACTTAACAACTGAGCCACCCAGGCACCCCACTACTAACATTCTCATTTAAAAATGTGGTGAAAAAATAATGAATAATGTTTTTCTGAAAATAAATAAATTGGAAAAAAATTAAAAAATAAAAATAATTATTAAATTATATTAAAAAATAAAATAAAATAAAATAAAAATGTACCAGAACTCTGTGTAGCATGTTTGTAAATGTTAAGAATTTCCTATCTTCTCTTACTTTCCCTGTCCTGTCTAACCTTTCCTTCTTTTCTTTCTCACTTCCTTCTTTAATTGGGATAGAAAGGGAGTTTTTCTCTCTTTGATTTAAAAAACAATTCATGGCAGGCGAGAATTCTCAGGGTCCTGGGATCGAGTCCCACATCGGGCTCTCTGCTCCGCAGGGAGCCTGCTTCCTCCTCTCTATCTGCCTGCTTGTGATCTCTCTCTGTCAAATAAATAAAATAAAATCTTTAAAAAAAAATAAAAAAATAAAAAACAATTCATGGGGCGCCTGGGTGGCTCAGTAGGTTAAGCCGCTGCCTTCTGCTCAGGTCATGATCTCAGGGTCCCGGGATAGGCCTGCATCTGCCCAGCAGGGAGCCTGCTTCCTCCTCTCTCTTTCTGCCTGCCTCTCCGCCTACTTGTGATCTCTCTCTGTCAAATAAATAAAATCTTTACAAAAAACATAAAAATAAAAAATAAAAATAAATAAAAAGTAAAAAGTAAAAAACAATTCATGTTCATGAAAAAAAAACCTGAAAATGAAAAAAAAACCTCAGAACAACCACTGTTCATCCATACAGAGAGAATAATCATTGTTAACATTTTTGTGAATTTTTAAATCTTTTTTTATAAACAAAACATATTTTAAAAGAGCATTTGTTTATAGATATGTCTCACACTCTGCCTATTTCAATGAATGATATATTGTAAGCATTTTTGTTACTAAATATTTTGTTTTTTAAAGGTTTTTGGTAGTCAGAGTAATATTCGACTTTTAATTTTAATTCTAAGTTGCATTTTTACTTCATTTGCAATACTTTCTTGTGCTGTAATTTGGAAAAACACAAAACAGATTTAGAGCACTCCCTATACAGAAAACTGGCTTTCTGGAGTTTCAGAGTAAATGCTAAAACAAACAAACAAAAAAAACCTAGATTCATTTTGCCTTTAGTCATATGTTAATCAGTCAAGTCACTTTACAGTTCTAACTACTTAAGTTTCATATCAAGCTACTATTCTTACAAAAATTAAAACATACACAAAATGTTCTTTTAGTTAAATTTCATCTGATCATCCATCAAAATTCCCAAATCTTCATGTGCTTCTTGATATAACTACTATTACAAATTTGAACTTCTTTTTTTTTTTTTAATATTTTATTTATTTATTTGACAGAGATCACAAGGAGTCAGAGAGGTAGGCAGAGAGAGAGGAGGAAGCCAACTCCCCACAGAGCAGAGAGCCCGATGTGGGACTCGATCCCAGGACCCTGGGATCATGACCTGAGCCGAAGGCAGAGGCTTTAAACTACTGAGCCACCCAGGCGCCCCTTTCCTTTCTTTTTTTTTTAATGGATTTATTTATTTAAAGATTTCTTTTTTTTAAGATTTTCTTTATTTACTTGACAGACAGAGATCACAAGCAGGCAGAGAGGCAGGCGGCGGGGAGGGGGGGGGCAGAGCAGACTCCCTGCTGAGCAGAGAGCTGGATGACCCTGAGATCATGACCTGAGAAGGCAGAGGCTTAACCCACTGAGCCACCCAGGTGCCCCTCTCCAAATTAGGTTAAAGTGAAGTTTACATTACATAAAATCATTCATTTTAAAGTGAACTGTTCAGTGGCAGTTAGTACATTTACAATGTTGTGCAACTACCTCTAATTCCAAATCATTCCCACCACCCCAAAGTAAAACCCTATAGCTATTATACAATTTCTCCTTATTTCCAGGTCCTGCCCCTACCATCAGGCCCGACTCTGGTAATATTCTACTTGCGCTCTATTTCTATGGCTGTAACCTATTCTGCTTATTGCATATAAATGGAATCATGCAATACCTGGCCTTTGTATCTGGCTTCTTTCACTTGACATGTTTTCAGAGTTCATCCCCATGGTAGTAGATATCAGCATTTCATTCCTTTTTATGGCTAATATTTTTTCATGGAGTGCATGTGTATGTGTGTGTATGCATATATAGAGAGCAATTTATTCATCAAGTCAACCATTAATTGACCTTTGAATTGTTTCTACTTTCAGACTATAATAAACAGTAGTGCTATGAACATTTTTGTACTGGTATTTGTTTGAGCCCCTCTTCTCAATTCTTTTGGGTATAAACCTAGGAGAACTACTGGATCATATGGTAATTTCATGCTTAACATTTTGAGAGACTGCCAAGCTATTTTCTACAGCAGCTGAACCATTTTACATTCAATTTCCCTAATGGTTTATAGTGTTGAGCATGTTTTCACAAGCTTATTGGCCATTGGTACATCCTCTGAAATGTCGCTCAAGTACCTTACGTCTTTTATCTATCTATTTATTTATTTATTTTTAGGGTGGGTTCCACAGCATAGAATGGAGCTCAACCAGGGCTACAACTCACAACACTGAGATCAAGATTCAGACGCTTAACCGACTAAGGCATCCAGGTCCCCCACTTCCCCCATTTTTAAATTGTGTTGTTTTTTAATGTTGCTTTATGAGGTTTTTATTGTTTGAGGGGTTTTTTTTTGAGTTTTTAAAAAATACATTCTGGATATATAAATACTGAGATATATGATTTGCAAATATTACCCTCTTTCTATATGTTGCCTTTTTGCTCTCATGATAATGCTCCCTGAAGTGCAAAAGTTTTTAATTTTGATGTCAAATGTATTCACTTTTTCTTTTGCTGCTTATGCTTTTAGTATCATATTTAAGAATCCACTGCCAAATCCAAGGTCACAAAGATTAACCCCTCTGACTTCTTCAAAGAACTTTATGGTTTCAGCTCTTATATTTAGGTCATTCATCACTTTCAGTTAACTGGAAATAGTGTCAGGTAGGGGTCTAACTTCATTGTTTTGCATATGTCTATCCAGTTTTCCCAGTAACATTTGTTGGAGACTATTCTTTCACTACTGAATGGTTTTAACACCTTTGTCAAAAATCAGTTGGCCACAGATGCTCGGATTTATTTCTGGACTTTAAATTCTATTCCATTGATCTCTATGCCTGTCCTTTGCCAATTCCACAGTTTTCATTACTGTACCTTTTTAAGATGTTTCAAACTAGGAAGTGTGAGCTTTCCAACTTTGTTCACCCTTTTTGAGATTGCTTTGCATTTTACTCATTTATATTGTTCATGGTCTCTTTTTCCTCCCCCCAACACAAACTCTATTAGGATGTGAATTTTTTGTCCACCTCTGCACCTCAGCACATAGAGTTAAAGCCTAGCATGTAGCAGGTGTTTAGTATTTGCTAAAGGAATGAATGGGCTCTTGAGAAGATAGAATCATTCACAGCTCCCAGAAAAGAGTGGGGGTGGGAGGAGGAGAGGTGAGGAGAGGAAGAGATAACCATGGTTGAGCAATTCTGGTCAAAGAATAGTTGAAATGGCAGGAAGGAGGGGCGACTTAAGGCCTCAAGCTCCAGCGCCAAGGGACCCTTTCAAAACCATACTGGCAGGAGGGCATGGGCAGCAGTAACCATTCTGGTGTATGAGTCAGTCTTCAGCAATTCAAATGTACTAAAACTAAAAATCATGTAGTTAATATCATGTTGAACATTTTATATTTTTTGAAGATAAGATGAAACAGAATGAATAACCATGAATTGTTTTCTGTGGACTGAAGGGACAAATAGCTTTTGCATTTTATCTCAAGAGTCTGCACAGCTTTTAGCATATGTAAATAAGTACTGTTGATAAGTTAATGTAATTTCACAATCATATCACACAACATTCCTTGAAATGTAAAAGTACCATACTGACCTTTAAAAAAAATTCTGAACAAAATCTTAAATAAATACATCTATCACATTTAGTCAAATGAAATAAGTGGGTAGTGACATCAGCAAGTCTGAACACTATTGTTACTAATGGGACCCAAGCCAGTGAATAAAGAGCAGAGCTAGAGTACATGTAGAACAGCTCACGATAAATGCATTGGCAAATTTTCTTTGGTGTTTGTTACTTTTTTCAATTTGCAAAATTTTTAAAATGTAAATTATTAAGGAAGGATGAAGAGATCATTCCTCTTGAATATATATTATATAAACTGCCACTGAATAATTGCATTTTTCTTACATAATAGCAAATACTGCTGCATTGAGATTAAACAATATATGCCACTCCACAAATAAAGCCATATGGTTCCATCTGTTTCCAGGTTCCATTACAGAACACCTACTGGTTAAAAAAAAAAACTGTTAACCACATGATGCAAATATGCCTCTTATTTAACCTGTTAAAAATCAACAAAGTGTTACCAATGTAATTTGGCAGAGTTTGACTTATTAGGGGATTTAGATATGCATCTCCTTATCCTCTTGGCGCTGATGATGATTTAACACAATATGTGAAATATATAAACTAGCACTAAAACTGCATATCTCTGGGATTTGCCAGGTGCTAATTGCTCTACTCAAGCCTCAGGGAAAATGCACAATTGCCCCAGGCAATCATCCTAGGTTTAATTACCATCTGGGAGTTTTATTCCCTGGACAGCAGTGACAGCCTGGAGAGAGTTTTGCCTCAACTTGGTCTTCATCTTAGCAACTAAAAAAAAAAAAGACCATGGGGCAGTTCACCACTGCCCCTACAAAATCCACTCCAGCAGGCGCAATTGCTATTTCTCCTTCAAATGCAGCTCGGGTCTTGTAGGCCTCTGTGACTTCCCCAGATGGAATTCTCCTCTCAGTCAGTACCTTACACACATGACGATTTTCACTTTGGATCGTAACTTGTCTGTTCATATATCTCCCTTCTATTAAATGGCAGAGTCTTTAAGAACTTGACTGTCTTGTTCACCTGTGTAGCACCAATGTTTTGCCTAAGATTGGCACTTAATAAATATTTATTACTAATTATGTTAAATGACTATGTCACCTAGTGCCGATGCCTGGGAAATAGTAGATGTTTAATAAATTTTAACTACCAGAAAATTTCTTCCTCTCCTTTACTCAAAATTTCTCTTTCTTTCCCCCCCTTTTCATCACCATTCTGCTGTTAGAACTCAGCTCAGGCTCTCATCACCCTAGACTACTGGTTCTCTCTGAGGGATGACTTCGCTCCCTGTGAGTCTCTTGGCCATGTCTGGAGACATTTCTGGCTCCACAAGTTGGCTGGAAAGAGAGGGTCCCACAGGCATCCAGGGCACAGAGGCCAGAGATGCTGCTCAACACCTCAGAGAACAGCTCCCATAACAAAGAACTGTCCTGCCCCCAGTGCCAGGAGGCACTGCTAGATTTTTATTTCTTGAAATTGACTCCTGGTCATTCCCCTCTAATCCTGTTCTTTCTCTCCTCTAATCTATTCTTCCTATAATCTCCATTGATTGAGAAATAAATGACATAAAGCATTATATTCATTTCAGATGTACAACACAGTAATTCAATATTGTATATATTACAAACTGATCACAGTAAGCACAGTTGACATCTGTCACCAGTTTTTTCTTGTGATGTCACTTTTAAGATCTACTCTCTTAGCAACATTCAAATATAGAACACAGTATTATTAACTATCTCACCATTCCGTTCCATTCCATGGTTTATTTTATAACAGGAAGTTTGTACCTTTTGGTCCCCTTCACCGATTTTGACCACATCACATCCCCAGACTCCAGCAGCCACAGATCTATTCTATAAACCTGGTTTTTGTTTTTTTTTTTAAGATTCTATTTATAAGTAAGACTAAAAATATCTATCATCCTTTTCTTGCTCAAAAGGTCTTAAATTTTTTTTAATGTCCTTAGTTTTTGGTTTAGTTGTTGCTGGAGTTTCAACACTATCAATATATCAATATATCAAAAGTGGAACTAGAACCAAGTCTTAAAAATTCCTATTTCTCATGTAGGTGTTTTACAACTCTCATGAACGTTTTTAAATAAGGAGGACACTGAGGGGAAAAAAACAGACTCTAAAAGATGACAGCTAATTTTTCTTCAGTGATCCAAATTTCTAAACCTACAAAGGCCAAATCTCCCTTCTAATTTCATTTGCAGTTTAAATGCTGTTTCACTGGAAGTTATACCACACACTGAATTGTGATCTCTTATCCTGGCTAGATATCCTCTAATCTAACCTTGATTTGTTCAAAATTAAAGTGATCTAAGGCTGGTAGGCTTTAAAAGCAAAGAATTTTTTTAAAAATATGTGATTCCTTCCATTTATATGACCACATGTTGTGAATTAATTCTTAAATGTAAAAAATCACATACAGAAGTAGGTGGAAAATATATTTACAAGATATTTTAGAAATTTTCCATTCAAAATAACATTGCATGTAACTCATATAGCTGATAAGGATTTACATCCTGAATATATAAAGAACTCATAACTCAACAACCAAAAAACAAACAGTATAATTCAAAAGTGGACAAAGCACTAGGAATAGACTTTTCTCCAAAGAAGATATATAAATGGTCAACAATATGATTGCATGATAACATCAATAGTCATTAGGGAAACGCAAATCTAAACCACAATGAGATACTACTTCATAATCATTAGGATGGCTATGATCAACAAAACAGAAACTTATAAGTCTCGGCAAGGATATGGAAAATGACAATCTTTGTGTATTGTTAGTGAGAATAAGAAATGGCTCAGACACTGTGTCAAACAGTTTGGCAGCTCATCAAAAATTAAATGTAGGATTACCAAATGACCCAGTAATTGCACTCCTAGATATATACACACAAAAGAACTGAAAACAGGTATTCAGATGCTTGTATACCAGTATTCACAGTAGTATTACTCACGACAGCCAAAAAGAGGGAAACAACCTAAGCGTCCATGAACAGATGACCGGATAAACAAAATGTGGTAGATATGCACCAAGCAATAATATTCCGCTTTAAAAAGGAAGGAAATTCTGATACAGGCTACATAATGAATAAAATTTGAAGAAGTTATACTAATAAAATGAGCTAGACACAAAAAAGCAAATTTTGTTTGACTCCATTTATATGAGGTAACTAGGATAGGCAGGTTTATGAAGATCTAAAGTAGAACAGAGGTTACTAGGACCTGGGAGAGAGGGGAATGGGGAGTTCTGTTTAATGGAGAGAGAGTTACAGCGTGGGAGGGTGAAAAGGTTCTGGAGAAGGCTGTATTGATAGCTGCACAATAATGTTATGAATTTAATGCTACTGATTTGTATACGTAAATGGTAAAAATGGTAAATTTTATGTATTTTTACAATAAAGAAAAGCCTTACTCCAAATGTTATAATAATTTGCTTCATCACTACCTTCAAGGGATTTTACAAATTATGTCTCCCTCTACAAAAATATGAGGGTATTTTTTTTAAATCTAATTTTGAGATGGAAAAAATGTGCCACTGGTACAAGGAATCCTTGAAAGAAACTAGAATCCCCCATAACATAAAATGCTAGGAAATCACACACACCCCAGACCCAATTATATAGGATAATCTCCTTCCAAAGCCCATACTCAGTGAAAGACAAGCACAGTTTTGTACACTCTCTGGCATTCTGCCTGCCTTTCAGATCCTTTCTTCCACTTAATGCTGATTCATGTAAACATATCAATTTTCTTTGATGGCCATAGCTTAGGAGAGAAAGGAAGTACTATTTTTAAAGTATCATTTGCTTCTACACTAAGAAAAAAGGGGAAATATGGAACAATGTCCAGAAAGCTTATTTTTAAAATGAAGTGTATTTTTTATCCCAGAGCCAGCCATACCAATTTTGCATACTATCAATCAACATTATTGAACTTTATTTTCTTGGAATTTATATTATTTTTGTAATATAAACTATAAAATTCCTTGAAAACAAATAATTGCCTTCAACAAACATCCACAGATTCATCTGTGAGCATTCTGAAAGAAAGCAGAAATCTAAATCTTTCCATGCACCAATACATCTGATGTGTATTTATTAAAGATTTTATTTATTTGAAAAAGAGAGAGCCTGTGTGGGGGGCGGGAATGGAGAAGGAGGGGAGGAGGGAATAAGGAGGTAGGGGAAGGGGAGACAATCAGTTCTGCACTACGCAGGCAGCCTGAGGCTTGATCTCAAGACCCTGAGATCAAGACCTGAGCCAAAATCAGGAGTCCAATGCTTAACCAACTGAGCCAGGTACCCCACACCTGACATTTGAAGTTGTAATAAAATCTACTAATAGTCCAAAATCTATATGACTTCAAATCCATTAGGAGGTCCACAGATTTTGAAATTCACTCTTTTATAAAATTTTACGATCCCTCCTGGAATAGAAATGTAACAGAATCTACTGCAGGAAAATATTATTGGGTTAATAAATTTATCCTATAATACACAACTAAGTATAAGAATATCTGAAGTTAATTTTTATCCTCATTTCTGGATTTGGATTAACTGTGGTCCAGAGTCACTACGTAATGACTGCAAGAGTCACATTCAATGAAAGCCCACGAATATATCAAAACCCTCATAATGCCTAACGCACACATGCAATCTCATTTTATTTTATTTTTTTATTTTTGAAGATTTTATTTATTTGACAAAGAGAGACACAGCGAGAGAGGGAACACAAGCAGGGGGAGTGGGAAAGGGAGGATGTGAGACTCGATCCCGGGACCCCTGGATTACAACGTGATCCGAAGGCAGATGCTTAATGACTGAGCCACCCATGCGCCCTATGCAATCTCATTTTAAAACAGAACTCCAAAAAACACTTTGATTTCTTTTTATGTTAATACTGAATTTCACATAAAACAAAAGGCCCTGACTAAAAATGATGTGTTCTGACTAAACCCAGGCAGGGTTACCGTGCTAGGCAGGCTTGTGCTCATGACAGGAAGTCCTGAGGTAAACTGGTGTCACCGGCATTTATACTTAATAAGCCACTGGGAAAGTTTTGATTTACATTCACCTAAATCCCTGGGATACGGTTCTCTAGACCACTCCTCTAGTTTGATTTTTCAGCTAGAATGTCAATGCTGACTGGACATTATTTCTTAAGTTTCAGTGGAAATTTAGAATTATTTTTTAAAATAAAGACTGGGGCACCTGGGCGGCTCAATGGGTTAAAGCCTCTGCCTTCGGCTCAGGTCCTGAGATCAAGCCCCGAATCGGGCTCTCTGCTCAGCAGGGAGCCTGCTGTCTCCTCTCTCTCTCTCTCTGCCTACCTCTCTGCCTACTTGTGATCTCTGTCTGTCAAATAAATAAATACAATATTTTTTAAAATACATTTAAAAAATAAAAAATAAATAAAGAGAATTTTTTTATTGTTGCAGAGTACCACTTCTTTTGGAGACAGAATTATGATTCTTTTGCCTGTTTGATATTTTATTTATGACAAATGTCGTGAAAGGAAAGAGGAATAGACATTAGAGCAGTAAACAGGGGATCTGACAAACATGCCTAATCATTTGGGCTGCTTTTAAAGTAGATTCAGAATGCTATAAATTTTTTTTAAAGCAGTATTCTCAATATTTAGAACATGATTAAGGGCACCTGGGTGGCTCAATCATTAAGTGTCATGATCCCAGTGTCCTGGGATCGAGACCCGCACCGAGCTCCCTGCTTAACCAGAGGCCTACTTCTCCCTGTCCTGCTCCCTCTGCTTGTATTTCCTCTCTCGCTGTGTCTCTGGGCGAGAGACAAATAAATAAATAAAATAAATAAATAAAAGCCTTAAAAAAAAAAATTAAGGGTAAGTAACTCATAAGACTGTTGTAAGAGAATATCAACACTGTCTTGAAAAGGTTACTGCCTAAGTTTCTAGCATTTCACACTATGTTCTTCACATTGTCAGCATATGTTTGGAGATATTATATACCACCCCACAAATGTGGTATTTTATTATTCAAGTTTAAAAGGGCCCACAAGGTAACTAGTGTCTCCAGGAACAGGATGCAACATGATATAATGAATATTTGGGCAAAGAAGACTTGAGTCTGAATGCTAGCTCCATCACTAAGTGTGACCCGTTAAGTAATTAACCACTTTGATCCTGTTTCCTCTGCTGCAAAACTGGAACAAAAATTATTACTTTTTGTACTGAAAGAAAGCATGTAAAAACAGTCTGAAAACTAAATTAATGTAACGATAACTATTTTTTATTATTAACAAGTAGTTCTACTTCTGCTTATTCCTCCTGCATGCCTTATTATAGAAGTAAAAGGTGCCAAAAAAGAAGAAAGTTAGAAAGATAAAGTAAAAAAAACCTCAAAGAAAGATCAGAGGCAAAAAAGGAAAAAAAGAGGATCAATGTTCACATAAAAAGAAAAACAGTATCTCAACATACTAGTATTGCATTAGGAATCAAACTAATTATTATTATTTTAATGGCATCATTTTCTGCCTACTCAGCATGAAATGCTACTATTCACCCAGCAGGGCTAGGGGACAGATATTTCTGAGGCCATAATTTATACTTTCTATATAGTTCCGAGGGAGAAAGCGAGAAGATAAACAGACATTGAGAGACATGAGGTGATCACTGTATAAAATTTGACTATCCAGCAGTTCCACCTGTGCAAAACCTGAGAACAAGCGACAAGCAAATGTCTACCTGCCAAAAGAGGTCTTACGGAGTCTGCACAGAAAAGCTCACACAGGACCTACTTGCAACTGCCTTTGGCTACATTTAAACAAGCATGTTTATATGATTTCCAAGTTTACAGCAAATTAGAGCAGCACACTGGGAGAAGGATGAGGAGATGCTCCTGGGGGCACGTGACAGCAAAACGAAATCGAAGCTGGCAGCTGGACCCCAAGAGAAGGGACCAAAACAAGCCAAACCAAACCAAACTGACAAACAGAAGAACTATTGAAAAACAGACAGCAGGTCTCAGAAGTACAAGAGTTTGAGGTCACTGGATCTGGGAACGACCAGACCCTTCCTTCCAGCTCCAGCCTTGCTTACCGAGCAATTTGTAAACGGTGTTCTTCAGAAATCTGGAGACCGCAGAGAGACTCGGTCAGACGCAGCAGCAAGACAGCAGGGCAGAGCTGGACTCCGGGGGAGGGCAAAGCTCTCGACTCTGTCCCTCTGCAGATGCCACCATCCACCAAAGCAGCCCTCTTCATTCAGCTTTACTTAATGAGGCTTCTTTGATAAAAGGGCCCTGTTGACTTAAAAAAAAAAAAAATTTTTTTTTTAAATTAAAATTTGACCACCACTGACTTCTACACTCCAGGATCCTTAAATGCAATACATTCCAATGTAATAATGAACTCCATGCTATGACCTGGGGAGAGGGAGGGATGGACAGGCAGAGCAGAGAGGACTTTAAGGGTAGTAAAACCATTCTGTATAACGCTACACTTGCCCAAGCAAGAAAAAGACTCAGAAAAACCCCAGGGAAATCTTATTTCTCTTCTTCCTCAAGGCCACATTCAATAGGTCATTAAATCCCCTGGATGGATCCTCCCACATATTTCGTAGCTATGCCCCATCCTGGACATCCCTCATGAGTATGTCCTTCTGGGCCTCCCCACATCCACTCACCCCCAAGAAAGTACCCTCCCTGTTGGGCCACTATTGCCCTGTTGTTCCAAGTCCAGAGCAGATCCTGTCACACTTTTTAGTGACGTACATTGCTGTGAGACCGAAGCAGAATGGGACGGAAACTATTTCTAGGGCTTGGGATTAAAAGTGTTGTATTTGTGCTTTAGAATGTTTGTCACATACATGTAGGGGTGCCTGGGTGGCTCAGTGGGTTAAAGCCTCTGTCTTCAGCTCAGGTCATGCTCCCAGGGTCCTGGGATTGAGCCCCACACCAGGCTCTCTGCTCAGCAGGGAGCCTGCTTCCCATCTCTCTGCCTGCCTTACTCTCTGCCTACTTGTGATCTGTCTGTCAAATAAATAAATAAAATCTTTAAAAATAAAATAAAATGTTTGTCACATACATGTATATATAGATTTGTCCAATTTCTTTTCTTTTTTTTTTTCTGAAGATTTTATTTTCTTTTAAGTAATCTCTATACCCAATGTGGGGCCCCAAGTCACAGCCCCAAAATCAAGAGTTGCATGCTCCACTGACTAAACCAGCCAGGCACTCTGTCTCCAAATTTCTACTATGCGCATGCATTTATATATTTTACTTGGAAACCACCCACCCCCCCACCTCCAAAAAACAAACAAAAACAAACAAACAAACAAACAAAAAACAGAAAAAACAAAACAATATCCTGGGTAAGAGTTAGTACTTTTAACGTCACTTTCAAACCAGGCTCTTCAAAATCTTTCTCCTCAAACTACATTCTCTGTCTCATCAATCCTCATTCCTTTTGTCTTCACTGCCTCCCCTCTGCCCTGGGGCCTGTGCATAGTGACATCCTGGAAACCTCCCCATGGCCCCAGGCAGCAGCGTTAATCAGCTATCCACAGCTCTTCTGGGCTTCCACAGCACCCGGCATATATATACCTTCTTGAAAGCACAGAGGACACTTGCTTCTTTATATTTGTTACTTGTTTTCCCCAGAGACACCCAGCTCCTAGGGAAAACCCCAGGCTATGCCACAGAATGGTCTGAATTGCCTAACACTAGGTTTGGCATACAATAGATGCTGCATGAATGAAGGTAAAAATCCAGTGTGATTATCAATAACAATATCTACTGTATTATTAAGGCCTATGTAATTAGGCTACCTTTCGACCTACAGCCCTTTGCTTTGCTGATGTAAGATAACAAACTCCTGGGACAGGCAGAACCACTTAATGCATTTCCTCCTTCCTGTGCATTTAATAGTCTTTCTACTTAAGGTGCTGTCATATTGCACACTGACCTGTGTGGAAACACCTGCAAAGTGTGAAATGGCTATAAATAATATTTTAAATATATTTTTAAAAATGGCGTGTGGGTAACTTTTAAAGTTTTATTGATGCATGTGTGTTGTGGGAGGTTGAGTTTCCTGACAAAGGGCTGCTTGAGTGGTGGAGATTATAAACTGAGGGAGAAGAATCACTGATAACTGTGTTCAAGATTGCTCTTTGGGAAAGTTCAGATTTTTAATTGCCAAAGACATTCATAAAGCAGTGGAGATGGTGTGTCAACCGCCACCTCACCAGCTTTGCTAGGTGTCCATGTGGCCATTTAGAAGCACCACGCCCCTTCCATTGGTCTCCTTCACACACGGATCTGATGATGTGATTCACCCGTTCAAACCCTTTGGGGATTTCTCTTTTGCCCACAGGTTAAAATTTAATAGTTTTCTCTTGCTTACAGAGTAAAATCCAAATGCCTAACCCTTCCTTCTGTCTTCTTCTACAGTATCTTAGGGAAGAGAGAGGTCGGTGGTTGAAGGAAGAAATGAAATCGAGCAAGAATCAGCGATGAGCCAGACACCTGTGCTAGATGCTGGTCCCTTCTCTCTCCCATAGTACAATTGTAGAGACAGGAGCAGAGACAAAATCCAAACACATTAATGCCAGACAGGTGATAGATTACAACTGCTATTAAAAGGACCAGGGGCGACTTCCTGTAGGAGGGGCCATGCACGCTCACTCTTGAGCCAGTAGAGGTTAAAAGGGAAAACCAGAGAAGCAAAGGCTCTTGTCCCCACAGACACATTAGTACAATTCCAGGCCCAGGGATGTCTTCAGCATCCTTCACTTCTAAACAAGGATCTGGTGCAACAATCTCTATTCCCCTTACACTTTGTATTTCACTTTTATTTAGACTCCTAAAACCCCATATGGGACCACTGTAATTATCCTTGTCACGGGTGATTCAAAATACACACACAGTAAAAACGGAATTCTAACCAGGAAAAATAAAGAGAAATCCAAATAGATTCCCCCTCTTTTTTTTTTTTTTTTGCATAAAGAAACTACTGGGTAAATATTTTGGTATTTGCTTTCCTGATCTCTCTCTTTCTAATTAGGCTATGAAATCCTGATTTTATTTTCCTTTGGTACTTTATTTTGTTATATGGTCCTTAGGGTTAGGGGCCTTCTAGGCAGTGCAATTACTCAAGGCACAGAGTAAACAATGATTGAATGAATAAACCTATATAAGCTGCTCAGATTTTATCTAACTTTCTAGGGTAAGGACTACATCAACAAAATCACATTTTAAAACCCTAAACATAATCTATACATTGTCTTGAAAAAAAATGTTTATTTGCAGTCAACTTAAATTAATGACAACAGAAAGGAAGTGCCACTCCTTTGAAGTAACACCTAGGCACTGACTTGCCATTGTTTGCAAACATAGCCCACACCTAATGACTGCTTTGTGTCAACACAATTAACCAATAAGCCCTAAGGGAAGCATTTCTGTACACAAAGGTTTCTCTTTGACAAACACCTGATCTAATTTTTGCTCCCAGAAATGAATTTCTACTACCACCACTTAACAAGGAAAGAATAATATCAATGCACCAACAAGTTAAGGAAAACCACAGGAGAACTAAAATCTCTTTAGCTTTAACACATTTTTCTCATCTTCCACATTCACTGGCTTCTAATAGTCACGCATATCATTAATCAAACCATTAATCATAACTAACAATAATCCCATATCATTCTTCATAACCATTAATCACCAGCAGTGCCATTTTGTGAACATGTTGTGCCAATTTCTGGGGAGTCATTTGGAAACTGGAATTCATTTTTCCAGACAAACAATGTTCTGAGTGCTGATTAGATTCCCTGGCCAGCCCACTGAGACCCTCTGAACTCCTAATTAGCCTCTAATACTGCTGACACCAGCCTAAATAAGCAATGTCAGTCTTCGGCATGAATAAGCTTGTCCAAGCTAAGGTGTCTCGAATCCTTACAACTACCCCAATGCACAAGATTTTCAATGAACGCTTTTTCCTACGCAGTCAAACTCCAGTTCTCTCCTGTGTGATTCCCCACAAAGAAAAAAAGGAATATGGATTAATGGATTTAGAGTGAAGTGTGAAGAGAAGTCAAACATTCTACCATGAGATGGAAAACTCTGATGGAATCTGTGAATCCTTCTTGGAGTTATTTTCTGAAATGTGTGGCTCCCAAGTCAGTTAAATTTAGATACAAGAATTCAGAAAGCAACTCCCAGCACTTCAGTTGAATTTCACCATCCATCAAACTCGCCATTAAAAAAAAAAAAAAAAGAAAGAAAATCTGCAAATCTGCTCCAGACCTTCCATAACCCACAAGTATTTAAGTTAAAAATCCTTCACGCCTTCTGATAAACGGTCCCAAACGACAGTTCCACATCAATCTCTTACCCTACCCATGTCACAAAGTCTGCATTTCATCAAATCAAATCAAAACATACAGTTACATACACACTAACTAAAGCAACTCTACATTTGACCAGCTTCCGAGCAATTTAACAGATTAAAAAAGAAAAATATTAGGCTACATGGAAAAAGATATTCCTTGGGATAAAGCAGGGTTGGGATCAAGTGAGCTCATGGCCCAGCCTAGCTGGGGAAACACCCTCAGAAGCAGTGAATGTAAGCTGTTGCTACTCAGTGTTCACACTTCCACTACTCCCAAAGCCTCCCTCTAGGTTGTTTCAGAAGCACTCTCTAATGTCAAGCCATCTGGGTGGCCCCCAGAGCACATACCCACTTTACAGATTATTTGTGCAGTGGTTGAAAACTGGAGTTTTCTCCAGGTCATTGGAGTTCTGGGATGAATGGTCATCCTTAGTAATGTCAGTGTTTATAAGCCCAAGACTACTTTTCACTAAACCCATTTCATGACTGAGGAATACATGTTTTCCATGTATAGTCCTTCAAAATTAAATTTGAAAAAGGGGAAGGGGAAGTGATCAAATATTAAATTTCCCCATGTGGAAATTCATATACTAAAGCAATGCCACCAGTGATATCTGGTAATCAGAATAAAAAAGAGAGAAAAAATTTGACATTTAATACTACCACCCCAAGAAAGAAATCAGAATTGTCTTTATAGGAAAAATCAGACTTTGTAGAACTCCTTTACATTTATTTTATGGGTTAAATTTTTATCTTTGAATTAAATAGGGTTAGAGAATGAATGGGAAGAACCAAAGTCTTTTCAGTGTTTATGACTTCTAAAATGATACAGAACATACACATTTATAATTTGTTTCTTACCGTTTCTGCATTTCATCTTAAGTTATGAATTTAAATTTTATGTCGGAGTCTCTTTGAATCTCAGAAAATTGGTTTTGAGTTGATTAGCCTTCCCAACTAAAACTGTAAAATTGAATGTATTATAGGGGCATGATATTTATACACAAATTATATTTTTATATTACACTATCTCTATTAATTCTGAGTCACTTAACAGAATATGACGTATTTTAAGAAACGATTTAGTATCGTTTATTAACACAATGAGCACGGAACAGAAAGGAGAGTCAGTTCTCTAACAAGGCTGATTGATAAGACTCTTTATACAACCAACCTGACCTAAACAGAAATTCTTCTCAGTAGCGGTCTGCTTTTTCTTTTGTGACCATAGTTTGAAACATATACATTAAAAACGGTATCAATTTTTATGTGGCTATGGGGTTGGGGAGAGTGGTTAGCATATCCTGTTAGCGATTTTCTGTAGAATCACATTAGAGTTTCATTGTGGTAGTCATATCACATCAAAATCTGGGGTTTTTGTTGTTGTTGGTTTTTTTTTCCCCTAAATGGTTTCCATTGTGTCTTTAGTGAATCTGATATGGAAAATCGCTAATGCAATAAGAGTATCACCTAAGCTTTCCTGACTGTAATGTTCAGTCACAATATTCAGAAGAGGCTTGACTGGACTGGAGGTTTTTCAGGGCCAGCTCTCCACAGCCTCTGAACAAAGTCCTCAGCTCAAGTTCAACACTGGCTTCTTGAAAGATGCACCGCTAAGACGTACTGTATGGGGGAAACTCTTTTACAGATTTTACTTCAGAAGAAAAAACAAACAAACATGGGTTCAGTGAAAGATGGGTCACTTAATTACTATTTATTGACTGAGCACTATGCTAGGCACTGTGGTCGGCATTAAGGGAAAGGAAAAGATGAAGCATGGTCCCTTCCTTCACAGATCTTGAGAGCACTGACTGACTAGCAGAAATAAATTAGCACATGAGTAACTTCATATAAGACGAGATGGAGCAAGAGTGGAAAAGGCAAAGAGGCATAGCAGCTCAAAGGAGGAGACATCTGAGACCGGGACCATAAAAAAGTTCGTGAAGGCTGCACCTGGACAGGACCACAGAACATGAGGAAGATGCAGCTATCCCTTAGGATCTGAAGCTACGCTGGGAAGCAGGGGATGGCATTTTAGGCCTTAGCATGAGTACAGATGCAGAGAAGAGAAAAGACAGGGCATGACGGGAAATTATAATTCATTATTATAATTAATTAATTTAATGACAGCTTGAAATCTAGAAGGAGGGGTAAGATCAACCTGGAAAAGTGGTCTGGGGCAGCTGGAAGCTGCCACCAAAGGAGAGTAGTACAGGGTGTTCGGGATGGTTTGGGGTGCCAAGTGTCAGGATGCATTTCTTTGGGAAGATTAACACCCAGCCTGCACCAGTATAATGGCTTCTAATACTAACAGATATTGTGAAATCTTAACAACATTAGTTAGCACACGTTCCTTGAGACACAATTTACAGGGATATTTATTTTAAAAGGTTAGTTTATTGCTAAGGGATAACTGTTTATTTTTTGTTATGTGAACACTCACAACATGGACATTCATGAGCTTAACAGAAAAAAAAATCTGTAAAGCATATTCAAACTGTTATAACTACTCATGAATTCATTGTTTGCCTGTTTTGTTTTGTTTTGTTTTTTGCTTTAGAATAACTTTTCAACTCACTAGCAACAGTAACCAAGGAAATAAAAATCCAACAACCTAAAATTACAACTGTTTGAAGAGATTCATTCTTTCAATGTACTGCTATATTTATTCTTTTATTCTGGACACTTCCTTGTTTCTGAATTCCTCTCCAAATTTTAGAAGCAATAACAAAATCTGCACTAAGGTTTGACAGAAGCTTAAAATGTAATTAGTATGTTTTGCAAATTTTAAGTCTTCATTTTCTGTAACATTTACCTTCCCTTAAAGCAAAATACATTCTTTGAATATGTATTATTTCTGACATAATAAAGCAGTAGATGATGAAATTGCCGTTTTCTTTATTGCAAAGGGAATGTTAGATATAAACTAGTTAGTTGCCTACATGCTATAGTGACCACTCCCGAGACATGAGCTCTCCAATTTGGCAAAGGAAATCGCACTCTCATTAATCAGAATTAAACTGTTTGTAACCCTGAAAGTGAATATTTTAATCTTTATGAAATAATTTCTTGACAGATTTTTTTTTCTCCTCCAGCTGACCACATGGACAGAAAAGATAAATAATTTTGCCAGTTGTTTATTACTTATAGATATCCTTGGCAAGGTTTCATTTAAAAAACAAAACAAAACAAGAAAACCTCTTCTTTCTCATTCCATGTCTTGGGCAATCAGGGATGCAGTAGTTGATATCTGTAAACATTCTCTGATTAGCCATTAACTGAAGATATAGAGTAAAAGAAAAATATTTTAGAGAAAAGTCTAATAGTTCATGTTGACTCTAAGACACTGATGACAAAGGTGTGGGAATTACAAAGTACTTAGGGGTTTAACCTAAAATTTGTTTATACCCTTGATCTTCAGTAAACACTGTACTGATAAAAATGAGTTTGTTCAGGTCAAGAATATGTTGACATTCTCTTAAACATAGCTTAAAACCACAGAGCTGAAGCATAAAACAACTCGGACAAAGATAGCCAGTCAAGCATAAAAATGGGAGTTGGTTGTGTCAGAAGAGATTAAGAGGCTCAAGGCTGTCTGCTGAAGACAGTTGTCCTGCCATCAATGAAGGCAATTATTATCACTACAAGTTCCTTTTCTGATATATTATTTTAAACGTTTGTCATATTATATTTAAAATGTTCCTTATTTATAAACTATTACATCATTTTCTTATCTGCAGTGTCCTTCTTGGACAACCACAAATTTGAAAACAGTCCAAAATCTTGTTCATGATTTCCTACAAGCATAGAAAGACTCACTTACTGAATGTGAAGTTTGGAGAATGTGTTTGGGCTTTACTTTTACTTCCTTTTTAAATATAGATCGCTATTTTAAAAATATAAACATCCAATGGCATTCCCTCACACCGGCAGGACTCCTAAGACAGAAGATCTGTTTGTAGTATGAACATTTCACTCCCTCAGAAGGATGCCCCCAAAGCTGTGCTCAGTTATGGCCAAGGAGGTAGCATTATTAAATGCCGTATGACTTGACAGTTATCCTCTATTATTCCTGCTAAACCACACTTCCAAAAGATCATCCGAGAAATCTGGCAAACCACTGTAATGACACTTGTAAATTGGATCCATTAAAAGCAATCCACAGTGTCCTGTGGGTGTGCATACGACTGTTAATTACTGGGTAAATAATTTACATGCAATTTTATTCCGAAACTAGATATACATTATTCGTAGGCTATTTCTCAGAAGTACCAGTTCCAACCCAGAAACAAGTCAACGGAGGATTTCTAAATTATCCTTTGAAATTTCCACTGTCAAGGGTGGGAGGAGGAAGGAATAGTAACGGGAAGAATTGTCAGCGATTAGCCATCCATAAAAATGTTTTCCCCGCGCTCCTCCTTCCGATCACAATGCTGGCGTCAGTTAGTCTCCTGTATCTGTTCCCCACCTCGCCCCCCTCCCCTCTGCGGAGAGCTGGCACCGAATGGCAGGCGAAGGAAAAGACAAACATCCCAGCTCCCAACACAATCCAAGCGCTAGCCCGGAGACACTTGAACAACATTCCTAACTTTTTTTTTCTTCCCACTTCGCGTGCCTCAAAGGTAAGCAAAGTGAAAAAGCCTACGAAACAGAAGGCCAGGGAGGCCAGCTGAGTCACAATTACTACCCCCACCCCGATTTCTCCACTGCCCACCCCCACCCCCCACTTTCTGCCACAACAAACGGTTACTCAGCTCTGAGTCTGGGTCTCCGCGGCTCCTGTCCTCGGTGCTTGACCCCTGCGCGGTGCCCAGTCCGGGCGCCGGAGAGCTAGCGCGCATCCCTGCCCACGCCCTGGGCCACAGCACCGCTCGGCCGGCGCCCCCGCCGCGGGACCAGCATCCTCCTACAGGTCCCAGGTGTCCGCTGCCCGGGCGGCTGCGGCGGCGGGGAGGGCGCGCGGCCAACTCTCCGGAGCTGTCCCCTCCGGCCCCACCCCACCCCACCCCAAACAGGCTCCGCCAAGAAATGCGGGGATGGAGAGTACAAAGAACCCAAGCCACACACCAAAGGGCCTCGGAGACTTCCCTCGGGGAAGAACAACTTAGCCGCACAAGCACACACACGCGCGCGCGCGCACTCGTCCAGCGCGCGCTGGGGAGGGCATCTCTTACCTGTCCCCACGATGCCACTCATCCCTCCCCCCACCCCAGGTCCGGCTCCCCCCCCACCCCCCGCCGTGGGTCCCCAGCCGCCCGCTCCAAGCGCCGCGCACTCACTGCGTGGCTGCGCGCGCTCAGCGGCTGCAGCGCCCGGCGGCGGCGGGGACCGAGACAGCGGCTGCGGCGGCGGCGGCGGCGGCGGCGGCGGCGGCGGCGGCGGCCTCAGCCGGCGTCAGTCAGACTGGAGCCGCGAAGCCTCATCGCCCGTATTAGTGCGCCGACCTGGAAAGCGGCCAGGAGCCCTGAGCACGGGTCCGCCCCCGCCCGCCGCCGCGCGCCCTGGCCGCTCCGGGAGCCCGCGAGACTGGGGGAGCGCGGCCACGTGCGCGGAAACTTGCGGCGGGGGTGCTTCGGCACGGCCCTGCGCTGCCTCCCGGTCCTCCTGCGGGACCCCACGCTAGCCTCTGTGGGTGACTAAGCCCCGCTGGAGGGCCGCGGTGGGGAGGCTCCCGCCATCCGGGTCACCTCGCGTCTCTCGCTCTTCCGCCACCCCTGAGATTTCTTGTGTCTGCCTGGAGCCTGAGGCCAAGGAGAGTTGTTACCAGAGCAAGAGATACAGGATCAACAAATCGGTTTGAACCGGCCCCCCGCCCCAGACATTATTTCTGACACGTTTCTGGGCCCTGATGGTTACTGTTACTTGCCATTTATTGCTTACTAGCTTTTCAGGCGAAAGGGATCCTTACACCCATCAACTGCACCAGGGCAACTGGTTTGCACTGGCTTGGGTGGAAGAAAATCTACTCACTGTGAGTGGTGAGTGGTGGTAAAAACTAGTCATGTAATTATGTGGATTGTCACTTCTTTTTGTGTATTTATTTGCTTAACAGACTAGCATATAATACCTAGTATTATCTAATCTAATAAAGATAGAATCTTATGGGTGCTGAACAACGTTAGTGTACAAACTTCTTGCCTCAGAGCCTGGCTACCCCCTAGATAGCCTGCTTTTTTAGGTCACTGTGGACTCCTAGAACTCACTCAAAATACATTTAGGCAGTGCCACCAACATACTGATGGCCTTTGATTCCCCATCACGTAGTTCCTCTTCATGGAAAACGCATTTAACAGCAGAGGCAAAGGTAACATTAAGCGACAAGAAGACAGTATTCCCTTTGCTCCTTTGTATAGGAAAGTTGGTCCTCCATGTAATGTAAATGCAAGGCTTTGAATTTACCTGCTTGTTTCTAGTTCTCAAAGCACTGCACTTTCTCCCCCCAGCAGATACCATTTTTGCATTACCATACTGTTGTGGTTGAGCAATGACCTTGTTTAAAACAGCGTTTGTGAAAAAAAAACGAAAAAACAAAAAACCAAACAGCGTTTGTGGTTGAACCTTAAACTGGAGTTTAAGTCCTCATTCTACACCTGGCCCATTTACCTTTACCTCTGCTCCAGGTTGGGTGTTAAGTTTGAAAATGCTGAGGGTGTGCAACACCAGGAGACATTTGGACAGCTTAAAAACTACAGGTTACACTTGATGTGCACTTTACGGCAAGTAAACTAATTAGATCTTCAGGACTAGTGACCTTGTTGCTTGTTGTTTTTTGTTTTTTGTTTTGTTTTCAATGTTACTGAGAAAAGAAATGGCCCAGTCACTATTTCAGTTTCTGTATGTGCATTAGACAATGCAGAGGACACAATGCAGAGCAAGAAATTATAACCTCCGCAATGCTAGCTCATGCTTCTGGCATGGAGTCTTTTTTAAGTTCACAGAATTCTCTTGGCTCTTGGCAGGACTTGGATTTGCAGATTCTTTGAGTGTGTGTAGTCTGCTTTTTCTGTACATTTTCATTTACATACCAAGAAATTTTGGCACTTAAAAGTTAGCCTGTCACTTATACAATTCCTATCATTTATTTCTGAAACCTAATATAGAAAGTTAATCTATGGGGCGCCCGGGTGGCTCAGTGGGTTGAGCCTCTGCCTTCAGCTCTGGTCGTGATCTCAGGGTCCTGGGGTCAAGCCCCGCATCAGGCTCTCTGCTCAGCGGGGAACCCTCTTCCCCCCTCCCCCCGCCTACTTGTGATCTCTCTCTGTCAAACAAACAAATAAATAAATAAATAAAAGAAAGTTAATCTATTATATACAAGAACAGTAAGATCTGGTGAGTTCCAAGGAGAAAGGCCCACTCCAGGAAAGAAGGCTCAGTGTTGGACACTCCATTTTTCAGAAGCTGACTATCCATGTAATTGAAAATCCAGACTCTGCTAGATTTTTTTCTTCTTGGTTTCTTTTTTTTTCTTTTTTTTTTTTAAGATTTTATTTATTTATTTGTCAGAGAGGGAGAGAGAGCGAGCACAGGCAGACAGAGAGGCAGGCAGAGGCAGAGGGAGAAGCAGGCTCCCTGCCGAGCAAGGAGCCCGATGTGGGACTCGATCCCAGGACGCTGGGATCATGACCTGAGCCGAAGGCAGCTGCTTAACCAACTGAGCCACCCAGGCGTCCCTCTTCTTGGTTTCTTGATTAGCTGCAATCTTAGGCTGACTAGAACTTTCACCAGAAAACTGTGTGATGGGAATCATAGGACAGATGAGACTCAGTCACAGGTTGTGATTTAGTGGAATCCCCAGTAAAATATTGGTTCAAGACCTGAAAACCATGGTGAAACTAAGCTCCCCGTTTTCTGAACTGCAAGGACTTGATGCAACCTGAGCTCCCGCCACAGCCTGTAGAACAGGGATAGGAGAAGGAGTCCTTTTCATGTGTTAAGATGCTCAGCATAGGATGTTTTTGTGACAAAGGTTGTAGTAATCCATGGATACAAAGATTCCACTTTGTTCATCTGCTGTACCTGATGTTTGATCTAGCATTGTGGTCCTACTCAGAGCCATAACTAGGAATTGTTGCCTACACACCCCTCCCACTTCTAGTTTCTTTTATACATTTCATTTGTAATTCTGTCTTAACCCTGCACTTTTTCTGACTCCACTTTGAACTTTTTTTCAAGCCATTATTCAGTCCATAGCCAGTTTTAAATACTTTCCTGAACACAGGTGCCTGGACTAATCACATGAACGCAGAGCACTGGTCCTAAAGAAACTAGGTCTCACTAGGAAAGACAAACATATCAATGATTATCATACAGTAACCCTGTGTGTCATTTAGGGGTGAAGGCGCAAGGGAGGTGTCAGGGAGTCTCCACAGAAATGAAATTTCAGCTACATCTTGAGAAGTGCATATGAATGACCACTAGCTCATAGTCAAAGCGCCCCCTATATGCACAGTCTGGGGGGATGCAGCTCTGTAGATGCTGTCTTTGCAGCAGAGTGCAGCTGCATTGGAAAGGCAGCCCAGAATGCCTACTATGTGCAGAATAGTAGGTCTACATATGAAAACCTCAGTGTCCCTAAGAGAATGGTCAAACTTGTTGGATAAATAGGGAAAACAATGTTAGTAGATCAGATGAGTTCAGCCACTTCAAGGTGGTATGGCCATAGACAGAATAATATTGTTAGAAATATCACCAACTAAGTATTTTGGGATACTTATTTGGGATAAGGGAGTCCTAAAGCATCTTAATTTGGTGGTGAAGAGTGAAAGCTATCTCCTGTTGTGATCTTCTCCCTGCAAGGACCAGATTAGTCTTTATGCATGTCACCTTGTTTCCCCCTCATAACATCTCAGGATGAGAATTATTATCCCATTTTGCGGTTGAGGAAACTGAGGCATAACCAAATGTCCCCAAGTGTCTGACTCAGAATTCACACTCCAGTCTGCCTGACTCCAAAGTCCACACATTTAACCACTACACCTCATGTCTTCCTGGTACTTGAAATTGAATTGAAAAATGATCTAATTCATCCATTCATTCAAGTTGTTGCTTAGTAACATGTTCTTTAGGGACTAGAAGAGACTGAATTTTTTTTTTTTTAATCTTCTTAACCATTTTAAGAATACAGTTTAGTAGAGTTAAGTATATTCACATTGTTGTACAACAGATCTTTAGAACTCTTCATTTTGCAAAATTGATCATTCACAACCATTAAGTACTATTTCCTCTCTTCAGTTTCCTCACCCAGCCCTTGGCAACCACTTTTCTACCTCCTATTTCTATGATTTTGACTATTTCAGATACTTCATATAAGTGCTATTATATTGTGTTTGTCTTTCTGTGACTGGCTTATTCACTTAGCATAAGGTCCTCGAGGTTCATCCATGTTGTAGGACAGGTTTTCCTTCTGTAGGTCTCCATAATATTCCATTGTATAGATATACCACATCTTCTTTACCCGGTTTATCAGTCAGTGGCTTCCACCTCCTGGTTAATGTGAATAATGCTGCAGTGAACATGGGTGTGCAAATAACTCTTTTAAATCCCGTTTTGAATTCTTTGGATTCTTTTGGGTATATACCCGGACATGGGACTGCTGGATCATATGGTAATTCTGTTTTTAATTTTTGAGGAACCTCCATATTGTTTTCCATTTGTCTGCACCATTTTACATTCCTACCAACAATACACAAGAGTTTCAATTTCTATGCATCCTTGCCAACACTTGTTACTTTCTTTTCTTTTAATAGTGGCAATCTTGGGATGCCTGGGTGATTCAGTCGGCTAAGCGCTGCCTTCAGCTCTGGTCATGATTCCAGTGTCCTGGGATCGAGTCCCAGAATGGGCTCCTTGCTTGACAGGGAGCCTGCTTCTCCTTCTGCATCTGCCTGCCACTCTGCCTGCCTGTGCGTGCTCTTTCTCTCTCATTCTGACAAATAAATATATTTTTATTTATTTGACAGACAGAGATCACAAGTAGGCAGAGAGGCAGACAGTGAGAAAGGAAGGGAAGCAGGCTCCCCACTGAGCAGAGAGCCTGATGTGAGCTCAATCCCAGGACCCTGGGATCATGACCTGAGCCGAAGGCAGAGGCTTTAACCCCCTGAGCCACCCAGGTGCCCCAATAAATAAAATCTTAAAAAAAAAAAAAAAAAAAGACCATCTTAATGAGTATGATGTGATATCTTACTGGGATTTTGATTTGTCTTGCTCTTAATTTTAGTAATGTTCCGTATCTTTTCGTATTCTTTTTTTTTTTTTTTAAAGATTTTATTTATTTATTTGACAGAGAGAAATCACAAGTAGGCAGAGAGGCAGGCAGAGAGAGAGAGAGAGGGAAGCAGGCTCCCTGCTGAGCAGAGAGCCCGATGTGGGACTCGATCCCAGGACTCTGAGATCATGACCTGAGCCGAAGGCAGCGGCTTAACCCACTGAGCCACCCAGGGGCCCCTCTTTTCGTATTCTTGTTGGCCATTTGTGTATCTTCTTTGGAGAATCATTTATTCTTTTGACCATTTATTTATTTTTTATTTTTTTATTTTTTAAAGATTTTATTTATTTATTTGACAGAGAGAAATCACAAGTAGACGGAGAGGCAGGCAGAGAGAGAGAGAGAGGGAAGCAGGCTCCCTGCTGAGCAGAGAGCCCGATGCGGGACTCGATCCCAGGACCCTGAGATCATGACCTGAGCCGAAGGCAGCGGCTTAACCCACTGAGCCACCCAGGCGCCCCTCTTTTGACCATTTATTAAAAGAGCTATTTTTTTTTCCCAATGGGTTGTGGGAGTTTCTTATATAATTTGCAAATATTTTCTCCCCTTCTGTAGTTTGACGTTGCACTCCTTTGATGAACAGAAATTTTTAAGTTTGATGATGTCTCATTTGTCTATTTTGCTTTTGTTGTCTGTATTTTCAGTGTCCATATGTTAGTCCCCACTGCTAGTATATATAAGTAAATTGATAATGATATGTTTATCTTGTATCCAGTGACCTTGCTGAACTCACTTGTTAGTTCTTGGATTTTTTTTTTCTTTTTTTTAGAGATTCCTTGGGATTTTTTCATGTAAACAATGACTCATGTCATCTACAAATATGGACAGTTTTGTTTTATTTAAACAATGATTCATGTCATCTACGAATATGGACAGTTTTATTTCTTACTTTCTCACCTATATCCTTTTCCCCTTTTTCTTGCCTTATTGCGTTGATTAGAACTTTCAGAACTGGGGGCACCTGGGTGGCTCAGTGGGTTAAGCCGCTGCCTTCGGCTCAGGTCATGATCTCAGGGTTCTGGGATCGAGTCCCGCATCGGGCTCTCTGCTCAGCAGGGAGCCTGCTTCCTCCTCTCTCTCTCTGCCTGCCTCTATGCCTACTTGTGATCTCTCTCTGTCAAATAAATAAATAAAATCTTTAAAAAAAAAAAAGACTTTCAGAACTGTACTTAATAACAGTGATGAAAGTGGGCAGCCTTGCTTTTTCCTGACTTTAGAACAAAGCATTATTATTTTTTTTTTGCTATTACATTTTTTTTTTTTTAAGATTTTATTTATTTGAGAGAAAGAGAGAGCATGAGAGAGAGAGGGCAGAAGGGAGAGGGTCAGAGGCAGAAGCAGACTCCCTGCAAGGAGTCTGATGCCGACTCCCTCCCGGGACCCCATACTGGGACTCCAGGATCATAACCTGAGCCTAGGCAGTCGCTTAACAAACCGAGCCACCCAGGCATCCCCACTATTACATTTAATGTTATCTGTAGATGTCAATTCACTTTATCAAACTGAGGAAGTTCCCTTCTAGTCCTGTTTTTCTGAGGGCTTTTATCATGAATGGATGTTGAACGTTACATTTTTTTCTGAAATAATTGATAAATAATTTTTCTTTTTCATGTATTATGATGTATTATAATTTTATTATACACAGTGTATTACATTGATTGATTTTCAAATATTGATCCACCCTTGTATCCCTGTAATAAGCCACACTTGATCATGGTGTATAATTTTTTTTTTTACATACAGAAGAGTTTTTTTTTTTTTTAAAGATTTTATTTATTTATCTGACAGACAGAAATCACAAGTAGGCAGAGAGGCAGGCAGAGAGAGAGGAGGAAGCAGGCTCTCCACAGAGCAGAGAACCAGATGCGGGGCTTGATCCCAGGACCCCGGGATCATAAGCTGAGCTGAAGGCAGAGGCTTTAACCCACTGAGCCACCCAGGTGCCCCTTACATACAGAAGAGTTTTATTAGGTAATATCTTACTAAAGATTTTTGTGTCTATATTCATAAAAGATATTGTTCTGTAGTTTTTTTTGTACTTTCTTTGTCTGGTTTTGATATCAAGGAAATATTTCATGAAATGAATTGGGAAGTGTTTTCCTCTTCTTTATTTTCTAGAACAGAGTATGTAGAATTGGTGTTAATTATTTAAATGTTTGGTAGAAGTTTCCAGTGAAATTATCTAAGCTGAATATTTCTTTTTTAAATTTCTTATTCAATTTCTTTAATAACGTGGGGCTATAGCTATTCAAATTATCTGTCTCCTAGGCGCACTGTACAATGTGTTTTTCCAGGGAAGTAGTCTATTTCATCTAAGTTGCCAAATTTATGTGTATGTACTTGTAGTATTCCCTTATTATCTTTTTTTTTTTTAAAGATTTTATTTATTTATTTGACAGAGCGAGATCACAAGCAGGCAGAGAGGCAGGCAGAGAGAGAGGAGGAAGCAGGCTCCCTGCTGACCAGAGAGCCCGATGCGGGGCTCGATCCCAGGACCCTGAGATCATGACCCGAGCCGAAGGCAGCGGCTTAACCCACTGAGCCACCCAGGCGCCCCCCTTATTATCTTTTTAATGTCTGTTGGATCTGTAGTGATACCTTCTCTTTCACTCATGTTACTGATGACCGTGTTTTCTCTCTTCTCTGCATTGAGTGCTATAAATTAACCTCTCAGCTCTTCTTTGGCTATGTCTCACAAATTTTTTATATTCTATTTTCATTTTCATTCATATGTGTGTATATATATATATATATGTACATATATATTCAGTCAAATATCCATCCGTCCCTTGGGACTTCCTCTTTGACCCTTGCATTATTTAGAATGGTGCTGTTTAGTTTCCAAGTGTTTAGGTGGAGATTTTCCTGTTCTGTTTCTGCTGTTAACTTTTAGTTTCATCTGTTGTATTGGAGAGTACACTCTGTGTACTTTCGTTTGTTGAAGTTTGTTTTACGGTAAAAGATATGATCTATCTTGATATATGTTCCATCAGCATTTGAAGAGAATATATATTCTGCAGCTGCCGGGTGAAACTTTCTATAAATGTCTATTAGATCCTGTTAGTTGTTGGTAGTGTTTTCTATATCATTGCTGATTTTATGTGTAGTTTTTTTTTTAATCATCTGTTGAGAGAAGAATACTGAAGCCTCCTACTATAATTTGTCTATTTTCCCTTTTAGTTCTATCAATTTTGGCTTCACATATGTTGTGACTCTGTTTTTTGGAGCATACACATTTAAGATTTCTATGTGTTCTTGGTGCATTGAATCTTTTTATGATTATTATATAATGTTTCTTGTAATTTTTTTCAAGCTAAAGACACTTTATCTGATACTATAGTCACTCCTGCTTTCCTCCTTGATTCAGGTTTATATGATATATATTTTTCTATTGTTTTAGTTTAGATATGTCTATGTTGTTATATTTGTAGTGAGTATCTTGTAGATACACTATATAGTTGTGTCATGTTTTTAAATCCTCTGCCAATCTTGTGTCTTTTATTTGTTGAATTTAGACCATCTCATTTAATGTAACATATTATTCATTTGTTGGAGCTTATCTGCTATTATATTTTTTTTTGTATGGTTGTTCTGTTTTTTGTTTCTCTGTTTTCTTTTTCTGCTGTTCTGTGGGTTACTTGGACAATTTTTAGAATTCTTTTTTGATTTATTTGTAGTCTCTTTGAATATATGTTTTATATAGCTTTTTAAGTGATTGCTTTAGGTATTACATTATGTATACATAATTTATCACAGCCTACTGTTATTTTACCAGTTAGAAGGAAATAAAGAAACATAAGCTCTGTTCTTAGTCCTCTACCCTTTCTTATTTATAATTATATAATTGCGTTATATATTCCTCTACATACACTTACAACATCAGACAGTTATAATATTTGCTTTCACCTTCAAACATAATTTTAGAAGTCTAGGAGAATAGAAGAGTCTTTGTATTTACCAATATTTTGCTTATCATAAGCTTTCTTCCTTCTTAATGTTCCAAGGTTCTTTTAATGTTTTCTTTCCATTTAGAGAATTTTGTTTAGTTAATGCTTTGGTAGGTCTGTGGGTGCTAAGTTCTTTAAGCTTTCTTTTGTCTTCATCTCAGATTGTCTTGATTTTCTCTTTCATACTTGAAGGATTTTTTTCCCCTAAGTGTAAGGATCTGTATTGAAAGTTCCTTTTTATTAGCATTCAAAAAATACTGTGCCACATCCTTCTGACCTCCATGGTGAATGATGGTAAATTCTATAATTCTCATTGTTTTCTCACTACAGGTAACATGCTATTTTTTTTTTTTTTCTGATGGCTTTCAAGATTTCAAGAGTTTTCTGTCTATAGTTTTCAGAAGTTTAATTATGATGTGTCTTTGGGGAACTTATCCTATAAGGAATCTGAATCTGTAGGTTTATGTTTCTTGTCAGGTTTGAGTTTTTGGCCATTATTTCCTCAAGTACTTTTTTAGCCCTTGCAGGAACTTTGATGACACAAATCTTAGATCTTTCTATAGTTTCAAATGTTCCTGAGGCTTTTTTCTTCCTTCCTTCCTTCCTTCCTTTCTTTCTTTTCTTTTTTTGGACCAGATTGAAAATTTCTATTTATCTTTCAGGTTTCTGACTCTTTCCTTCATCAGCTTCATTCTACTGTTGAGCCATCCACGAGATTCTTATTTTAGTTACTATGTTTTTCAACTCTGAAATTTCCATTTAGTTTTTGAGATCTTCTTTTTCTTTTTTTTCAATTTATTTATTTTCAGAAAAACATTATTCATTATTTTTTCACCACACCCAGTGCTCCATGCAAGCCGTGCCCTCTATAATACCCACCACCTGGTACCCCTACCTCCCACCCCCCCCACCACTTCAAACCCCTCAGACTGTTTTTCAGAGTCCATAGTCTCTCATGGTTCACCTCCCCTTCCAATTTACCCAAATTCCCTACTCCTCTCTAATGCCCCTTGTCCTCCATGCTATTTGTTATGCTCCACAAATAAGTGAAACCATATGATAATTGACTCTCTCTGCTTGACTTATTTCACTCAGCATAATCTCTTCCAGTCCCGTCCATGTTGCTACAAAAGTTGGGTATTCATCCTTTCTGATGGAGGCATAATACTCCATAGTGTATATGGACCACATCTTCCTTATCCATTCATCCGTTGAAGGGCACCTTGGTTCTTTCCATAGTTTGGCGACTGTGGCCATTGCTGCTATAAACATTGGGGTACAGATGGCCCTTCTTTTCACGACATCTGTGTCTTTGGGGTAAATACCCAGGAGTGCAATTGCAGGGTTTCTTTACTGAGATTTTCTTTTGTTTTCTTTTCTTTTTTTCTCTTTCTTTCTTTATTTTTTTCCCCCTAAGGCTTTTTATTTTTTCATTCATTTCAAGCATGCTTATAATTGCATTGTAGCATTTTTAGGATGGCTGCTTTAAAATCATTGTCAGATAATTCTCATATTTCTGTTTTCTCAGTGTTGGCGTCTACTGATTGTTTTTATTCAAGTTGAGATTCTTCTGGTTCTTGTTTTGACGTTTGATTCTATCTTGAAACCTGGACTTTTTTTTTTTTTTTTAATTTTTTTTTAGACTCTTGATCTCATTTAACATTTAAACCTTTCATACTAAATAGCTTTTTCTGACACTACTCCAGCAAGGGAAGAGGGAGCATGTCTGTCTTGTTATATTCTCAGGAGGAGGTGTAACTACAGATTCTGCACTTGGCCCTTATAGATACCGAAAGGAAATGGAGGCTACTTATTACTGTTAGAAGGATGGGAGTTCTGGCTACATGGTCTTCATTGTGATTGTGGTAAAGGTGGCTTTGTTACTGGTAGGCTACCAGAGGAAATGAGGCCTCCTTTGACACCATCTCATTGTGGTGGTGGTGGTGGGAAGGTGAAACAACTTCTTACCCAGTAAGGAAGGGATGGGAGTGAAAGAGAGGATCCCGTGGTATCTCCACTAATGTCCAGAGGCAGAGAACACATTATTGGCTGGTGGGAACGTAAGTCCTGCTCCCTACTTGGCCTTCTCTGACTCACCCTGCTAAGGGTGTTCAGGTGCCTTATTACAGCATCATGAAGGTAGCAGTCTCAGCTCCCCGTTCAGCCTTTGCTATTGTCAGCAAGGGTGGGGCCACTATTTTTTTCTATAGTGTTTAATTGGAATGGAGCCGTTACTGTCTGAAGGTTTTTCGTTTTGCTGATCTTGCTCCTTACATGGTCTTTTGGCAAAAGAGAGATGCATTTTAGGGACTTTTTCTTTTTTTGTGCCCATCAGCATTTTTAGGTGACTGCTTCACCTACAAGTCTGGGATATATGAGACAGAAAGAAAAGCCAAGGAAGTCACCACCATGTCCTTCCATATGTCTCGAGTTCTCTAGACAGTCTACCTTCTTTTTGTGCCTTTCAGAGTTTACTTATGTTTCTCTTATATAGTCCAAGGGTATTCTCGGTACTTAGCAAGAGAGATAGATAAAGTCATTTACTCCACCTTTCCGGAAGTGGGAGTATTTATTTTAATTTTTTTTTGTCATGGAATAATTATCCTGATTTAAGTGGCCCTTCCACTAAAATTCTCAAGAAAATATTTCTTTAGATCTCAAGGAATACAGCAAAAATTGTGAGTAGGACTGCTATTCTAAGTTTATTTCAGAAGAATGACAAAGAGCAAAAGGAACTGAGAGGACATAAACTATCTTCCCAGGTAGAGGTATTATTACTTCCGTCAAAGTTGTACATCGTGCATAGAAAGTCCCATAGAAATATAATAATTTAGGGAAAATTCTAATTTTGAATGGCAAGGATTTAAGTTTTCCACAGAACATATCTGGCCCCTTGATTTTGCATTATTTGAATTGCTATGAAATGCTTCATATTTTCTTTCCAAGTTGACTATTTGAGGGTAGACAAATCTTAAATGTGGTACTGCAATTGATTTTCTCCTAATTGTATAATAAATCTGTCCAACAATTCTTAAAAGCCAGGTATTCAATATGTACGTACTTACTGAGCAAATGATAGAATGAACAAGTGATTTATAAAAGATATATATATGTATATATATATATATATTTTTTTTAAAGATTTATGTAATTATTTGAGAGCAAGCACAGTGGGAGGGGCAGAGAGGAGAAGAGAGAATCCCACTCAGGCTCCCCGCTGGTCCCAGGACCCTGAGATCATTACCCAAGCCAAAACCAAGAGCTAGATGCTCAACAAGTTGCACCACCCAGGCACCTCCAAAGTTCCTTTTTTCTGAAAATGTGACAGTTGTAAATATTGTTACTTTAAGGACTTGTACTTTCTATTCATTTTTATTTTGGAGGATTCAAATTTAAATTCATGCCACTGTTTGGTTGGGGCATGTTTGTGGGCACTATGCGTTTTTGGGCCTAGTTTTACTGTTCCTGTTCTCAGAGTGGAATGAGTTACTTTGACAATCACTTGCCCTCTACCTTCATCAGAGACACACACACACAGACACACACACACACACACGCGCGGGAACACATTATCTTGTTAGTGTCAACATTCAGGGTCAGAGAGGTAGTGTACATAACTTCATTTCCCAGGAGTATTTCTGAGGTGTATTGTGATACTTTTCAGATAAAGATCACTGCTGTCACTCTTGGTCCTTTCTCTGCCCTCTGTCCTTTCTGGAGGACTGTCTACCTTCTGATGTCATACTGTAAGCAGGCTTCTGCTGATTACCATGGGAGCCCTTGCGCATCAGACCCCCATCAGACCCTTGTAGGTGGGGGAAGTTGCCCGCAGCTTCTGCAGATGCTGCAGTGAGGTTTAAACCCGCTGCTGGGTGCCTGACTTTTCATTGTGATTCCTAGAGGCTGTGGGTCAAGATAATTCCCTGGCATTCCCACTTGGAAAATGAATAGTTTCTCCAAAGAAATGGCATTGCAAATCATGGTCAGGTATTACTACAGACTAGTACAGGGTAGTTCAGGTGTATTATAGACTTATATGTGCTTCAGATTGCTGTAAGGACTTAACCATACTTTTCTGATATGATTTTCATGGGAAACACCTAATGGGTTCCAAAACAACTGACTTTTAAGCTGGCTTGATTTTATGAGTTGGAAGAAACAGGAGTGCTTTCCGGCATGGGGTTCTACAGGTAGGATTTGCAGGCATCATGCCCTTAAAATGCAAAGTCCTCAGAAGGCAAGGATAGGATCAGCTTTTGCTTGCAAGTATAGAACACTTGATCACTGTATCATTTGATACAGTTAAAAAAAACCACCTATATATCAAAATTTTAAAAATTGAGTTAAAAAAAACCCCTATATATCTATAGTATCTGTATCTATGTCTATATTATATAAAGAAAGAACGCTTAGATGGGATCAAATCTGTAAAGATACTGCTTTTTTGTGACCATCAAAATACTACCTAGAGTGGGTTTTTTTTTTTTAAGATTTTATTTATTTATTTGACAGAGAGAGATCACAAGTAAACAGAGCAGCAGGCAGAGAGAGAGGGGGAAGCACTCTTCCTGCTGAGCAGAGAGCCCGATGAGGGGCTCGGTCCCAGGACCCTGAGATCATGACCTTAGCTGAAGGCAGAAGCTTAACACACTGATCCACCCAGGTGCCCCACTACCTAGAGTTTTATTCAAAATCAGTGAATTACAAATGTATCACTTCATATAGTCCTTTATTGGGTTAACATAATGAAATCATAAATTTATGGACGCCTGGGTGGCGCAGTTGGTTAAACGACTGCCTCCGGCTCAGGGCGTGATCCTGGAGTCTCGGGATCGAGTCCCACATCAGGCTCCCAGCTCCATGGGGAGTCTGCTTCTCCCTCTGACCTTCTCCTCGCTCATGCTCTCTCTCACTGTCTCTCTCTCTCAAATAAATAAAATAAAATCTTAAAAAAAAATCATAAATTTATAGATTTGATGGATTTCAAGATTGCACAAAAACAGAACAGCCTACTAGGTGGCTACTTCAGGGGGTTTAGCTGACAATAAAGTGGATAAACTCATTTCTGTAATTTTTTTTTTGTCAAGTGAATTGAAGTGGTGGCGTTATCTAACCATTTCAGAAAATGGATGCTCTGTGACACAGACATAAAGTTACACACACATAAAAGAAAAGGCAAGGTTTCTGTTCTTAAGGAAATTATAACTGAATAAAGAAGATGGAAAATAGAAGTGAAGAATCAACCATGAATGGTGGAAGTACATAACAATGGAGAGACATAGAATTACTGATTAACCAGATGTAACTTCACGTCAAACTCCCTATTAAACATTCTGTAAGAACAAGTCAGAAGGTAAAAAATAAATGGTGAAGTTGTCTGATTGTAATGAGCTTATCCTCTCAGTTTTAATCATGATCATGTCCCATGATCCTTTATATTTTCTGTTTCTTATTTAGAAGTACAACTATTGGCTACTTGTGGGACCTTGGGCCCAGTCTATTTATTAATTTCTGAAATGTGGGTAATTATTCCTATAAGATAGATTTGTTTGACGAGACTAAGCTAAAACATGTAGAAAGTAGTCGATATTTTCACTTTTGCTATGGCTGCTTGTTATTTTGTGAGCAGGCTCTGTGATGTCAACAAAAACTACATTTTCTCTTACAGAGTGCCTCAGAGTCTACACTATGCTGTTAACCTAGGTGAATATGGGCTTAGAAAGGTAAATTGGCATCAAGGATATCAGAACCCTTTCTTAATAGTGTTTGTGAATGAACTACATAAGAGTATTGATGTTTCCCTCTCAAAATTTCTATGTGCTTTAAACATGCATTTTTATCACTAGCTTGCAAAGAGCAACACAAGCATACCTCAGCTATATCATGGGTTTGGTTCCAAACCACTGCAATAAAGCAAATATTGCAATAAGATGAGTCAAATGAATTTTATTGTTTCCCATTCTAATAGTTATGTTTACCTTATTCTGTAGTCTGTTAAGTTTGTAACAGCATTATAGCTAAAAAAAAATACACCTTAATTAAAAATTGTTTCATTGTTAAGAAATGATAACCATCATCTGAGCTTTCAGTGAGTAATAATCCCTGATTACAGATCACTGTAACAAATAATGACAAATTTTGAAATATTATAATTACCAAAATGTGACAGGCATGGATTGAACAAATGCTGTTGAAAAAACGTCACTGAGACTTGCTCAACACAGGGTGACCAAAGCTTTCATTTGTAAAAAAAGCAAGGTATGCCTATAAATTATTTTATTTTTATTATAGTTTCATGAAAGATCTTATTTTTGGTTTAGGTTTGTACTTTAAACTCTTCTAAATGCTCATATCATTCTTCTCCTATTGGCTTTCTATCATTTCTACTTGCATAAGGCTTGCTTTGTTCTCTTCATTTAGGGAGTTTAATGCTCTTAAAATCTGGTAGTAAATGGAGTTTGTTTATTCACTTAATCAGCAGTCAGTGTCTTCTATAGGCTAAGCACTGTGCTGGGGATACTAAGGTAAGAACTGGTTTGTTTTCAAGGAACTTAATGTCTCCTGCAGATGTGATCATAGCACTGTTGTTGAAACTTCTGGAGAGGAGACATTTTTCAGCTTATTTACTTTTTTTTTTAATTTACTTTTTTACTTAACTCTTGTCTTCAGTTTATTTATTTATTTTTTTAAAAGATTTATTTATTTGACAGAGATCACAAGTAGGCAGAGAGGCAGGCCGAGAGAAAGGGAAGCAGGCTCTCCACTGAGCAGAGAGCCCGATGTGGGGTTCGATCCCAGGAGCCTGGGATCATGACCTGAGCCAAAGGCAGAGGCTTTAACCCACTGAGCCACCCAGGCACCCCTATTTTAAAAGATTTTGTTTATTTGAGAGAGAATGAACGAGAGAGAGAGAGAACACAAGCTGTGGGACAGACTGAGGGAGAGAGCCTGATGCGGGGCTCAATCCCAGGACCCTGGGATTATGACCTAAGTCAAAGGCAGTACTTAATCGACTGAGCCACCCAGGCGCCCCTAAGTCTTGTCTTTAAAATGTTTTATTTAGTGTACTTCTGAAACTTTCTACTCCGATATCTCCAATTTTCAGTTTCAGAAACTGAAGTAACATAATCATTAGAGTGTAGGCTTGGGACCCAGACTACAGGAGCTAGAATCATGACTCCATTTTCTTAGCTAGTGACCGTGGTTAAGTAACCACTTTATGCCTGTTTCCTCTTCCATTATGAAAGTGAGTGAAGGGACGGACGCCTGGGTGGCTTAGTTGGTTAAGTGCCTGCCTTCGGCTCCAGTCATGATCCCAGGGTCTAGGATCAAGTCTCACACTGGGCTCCTTGCTCAACAGGGAGCCTCCTTCTCCCTCTGCCTGCTGCTTCCCCTTCCTGTGCTTTCTCTCTCTCACTCTGACAAAAAATAGATAAAATCTTTAGCAAAAAATAAAAGTGAATCATTATATACCAAGTGCTTAGAACAGTAGCAGGCATATAGTAAGCATTCAATAAATGCTAGATATTATTATTAGTTTCTCTGAAATATCAGAAAGTCTAATTCTGAGTTTTAGGGGTAAATTACAATTGCTATTCATTAATCTTTGTAGTAACTCAAAAACACAGGCTTCTGATATTAAGTGTAAATATTTATTAATATTATAAAACTTTCTTTCTCTTAAGTAAGCTGTACACCAAGTGTGGGGCTCAAACTCACAACCCCAAGATCAAGAATCATATGCTCTACTAATTGAACCAGTGAGGAACCTCCAAAACTTTCTCTTCTTAATAAAGAATTTCCAGGTTCTAATAATATGAACTCAAGAGCAAGGCATTGCCCAGAGGTAAGAGAATAAGTGCATGGGTCAGTAAAACTGGGAAGGAGAGAAATAAGACTATGTAAGGAAGTGGATGCTTTTGTGACAAAACCTGTATCCTTTCCTTAACATGTAATTTCCTAGAATTGAAGAAGTTGAAATATGGATTTAATACTGATAAATTCATATATATTTAAACATGCTAATTTGATTTTTAAACCTCTGAGCACAGATACATGATTGTGGTTTATATTTACTTAAGTTCATGAGAATTATGCAGGTACTTCAGAGTAGGAATAACTGATTCTCTCTTCTGTTTAAAAGTTGCATTTCTCAGAATTATAATGATAATTGATCTGAATAAACAAAATTGCCAAAGCAAAAAGAAAATCTGACTTTGTTACAGATACCTTTAATTTTTTTGGTTCAAAAGGGGTATAAGCATTTTTAGTTATAGCAGTTAATTCTTTAAAATTACCAAAAGGCAGACAATGGCATATGTTTATTCCAGGTTTATTTAAAATTTTAATTTCAAATGAAATGTGTTGACACTGATACATAAGAATACAAAGATGGGAAATAACCTAATTCATCTTCTTGGTTTGTTCAAGCCTCCAGGCACCAGTTAGATATCGAAGTCGTATAAAAAGTAGGTCCTTGCCCATTTGTAGCCAGCTCCAAAATGGAACTAATTTAGAACCTATGATTTAAAAATAATTAAAAATGAATTAACTTAAGTAAACTCTGGAGAAAATATATCACTTTAAAATTATATTTTAGAAGTGCGTCTACATGACATTTGTGACCTTCTAGTCACCTTATTTTTAAAATTATGTATGCATATATATTTACTTCCATTGGTATATTTAAAAATGATTTTTTAGGACAAATTTTCATGTTTTACATGCTACTTTTCAGTCTCATGTACTGCAGAGAAGCAGGTACATTTCCACATGTAATATAAATTAATAATCTGGGAAATCCAAGATAAAAACCCAGTTTTTATTCTAATTCTACCAAAGACTCTCAATCAGCTAAAACAAATACCATCTTAGCTAGGACATCTTCTTGTCCAGTGTGGCCAAATGGCAGAGTGCCACGTGTAGCTAACTACAGGAGATCTGCCTCTTGGGGCATGTTTTAAAAGCTTACATGCCTTGATTTTATCCCATGGAACTGCCTTTTTTTTTTTAAGATTTTTTCTTTATTTATCTGACAGAGATCACAAGTAGGCAGAGAGGCAGGCAGAGAGAGAGGAGGAAGCAGGCTCCCTGCAGAGCAGAGAGCCCGATGCGGGGCTCGATCCCAGGACCCTGGGATCATGACCTGAGCCGAAGGCAGAGGCTTAACCCACTGAGCCACCCAGGCGCCCCAGAACTGCTTTTTATATTAGGTCAAGAGGAGAGACTGCAGGTCACGGGAACTGGGGTGCTAGATGGTAATGAGTCATTGCCAGTATCAAAATACTAATCACTGACAGTTTTCTAGATTTAAGCCCAAATACTCTAGCTTCTTCCTTTTCTTCTCCGCCCCCCAACTTTATTGAAATATAATTGACAAATAAAATTGAAATATATGCAGAATGTATGTATTTGATATATATATATACATATACATGTATATATTTATATATACATACTGTAAAATGATTACCATTGTCAAGTTAATTAACACATCTACCTTAATTTTATTTGAATCATTTACAAAAGAATTAAACATCTTCAAAGCTGAATTTAGTGGTTTCTCTAATAACAACAAAAACAAAACATTTTGGAAATTAAATGAAACTGGAAAGGATCTAAATTGTGGAGATTTCAGATGGGAAATCTCCAACCCTCAGATGGGACTGAGGGTATATGGCCCAGGATTCTGGGAATGACTAACATGGAACTACTTATTGAATGCCCATTAATGAAAAGTAATACACAACTATCTCTGAAATGCACATGAGCAAATGTAAATATGAAACACATTTTTTACTTTTTCCCACTTCAACTTCCCACAGTCTCTGCTGAGCATAGATCAACATAGATCAACACAGTAGATTCTTAAAAATCTGAGCAATCTTTTACTGGCTTTTTAATCGCCTTTGATCCAGGCTGCTACTATGGAAGAGTAGTTAAATTTTTTAAGTTAACTTTGATTCAGCAAGACTCCAAGAGGTATGAATTTGTTCTAGACTATATAGTTTGAATGATCTGTAGACCTTCTGTTCCTAAACATCCATGGTTACAGAACAATAATGGCATATCAACAATGACTTTCTCCCGGGGCCATGCCCAGCAAGGGAGGGGTGACTATGAAAGTCTCCAGGTGATTGTTAACTGCTTTCACACTGTGAACTAATTTTGGAGCATTCTAAGGTAAGCGAAGGAGAAAACTAAAATATATTTTAAGCTCTACAAATTATAAGCAGTCTAACCTTCTTTAAACAGGAATTATTAAGAATTATGATAGATTTCTCATTATGAGAGATCTTAGAGATTTTCACATTTTTTGGATATATGTACAGATACCAGTTAAAGACTGGCTCTGAATGGGCTGTGGACATTTCGAGTAAAAACAAATATAATTCCTTATCTAGCTCTGCATGGTGGCTTGTAGGTACTCAGTATCGACTGAGCAATGAAATAAGATAATATTAAATAAAAGGGGATGCAAATAAAATTTATCTCAAAGACTTCTCAACCTTGCTTCTAGCCTCAATTGCCATGATCCTGCCTGCTGTAGAAGTTTTACTGAATTTCCTGGGCTGGGTAGTAGGCCTACGGAAGACCCCAGGAAGAGACTGCAGGGAGAGAGAAGGCAGTAAGCCATCTGGAGGATGGAGGGGATTAGGAGAAGAATTTCCTATGGAAATTGACCCCTTTCAGGTCAGCTGAGTAGGCCCTGTTGGGGCAGCCAGCTAACTTTGCTGCACAACTGTATTGTCACCTACCCCCACCCCCACTTAAGATCAGCGGTAACACCAACAACATACCTTCAATTTCAGTCCAGTTGACAGCAATTTCTGCTATTGGAATTTTAAAGAACTGTGCTATGTAAAGTAATTCTACATCAAATGCCCTGAAACAGAAAATATATTGATTTTTATTTTTAAAAAGACAAAGAGAGTGTAATTAAATCTCTACCTTGGCATGTTTTACAGAAATTTATAAGGCAGATATATAGCTTATAGAGTAAAACTGAAAGTTGGACTCATAGGTCATATAAAAGGTTAAGTAGTTCAGGAGCTTCAAGGTAAATAATTTAGTGTGTCACTGTATAACATCTAAATGAGAAATATGGTGTCTCTATCATAACTCAGAAACTCCTAGAGATAAAATTGGCCTGTTGGGCTCTAAGAGAAAATTTAATCATGCAAATTTTCAAGATTGATGGTTTTCAATCCCAGGCTTAACTAGCTCAAGGTACAGAATTGATAGCATTTTCAACTGATTCAGAGAGCTAATAAAACAGAACTCTGAGGATCTCTTGGAGAAAATGTTGTCAGCCACTTTAGAGTTGCTTGATTATATTCCTCTACCACCGAAGGATCAAGGTTTATTTATTTGTTTGTTTATTTTAAAAAGATTTTTATTTATTTATTTGAGAGGGGGAGAGAGAACATGGAGAGGTAGAAGCAGACTCCCCTGCTGTGCAGGGAGCTAATGTGGGACTTGACCCAGGACTCCACAATCATGACCTGAGCCAAAGGCAGATGCTTAATCAACTGAGCCACCCAGGTGCCCCAAGGTTTCTTTTTGAAATACAGGGTTGCCTAGGGACTTGCCTTCTCCTTTTCCTTTCCCTGTGCCATTCTGGGCAAGATAGTACTGCCAGCTGTTGCAATGAAAAGGCACTTTAGATTAGTCTGAAATGCTCTTTGGTTTAAGGACATACATACATGGGAATTACATATATTATCTCATTTTAACTTACATTGTTAAAAATCATCTCTAGTCTGAATTCCCAGTTCATCCTTCCTTCTCCCTATGAAAGGCTCTGAAAGCTCCTCCTCAGTTATCTCTTGGTTTAGGTGAAATCTGCTTACCCTAGAGTTTCTGAATCCTGATTAGAAGTTTTCCTGGATTCTGCTTACAGATTCTCTGAAACTAGTTTCTTCTTCTCACTGGCAGTGAGCTCAGGAGGAAGCACCACTGCCTGTGAAACCTTCTTCATGCTCTTGTAACCGAAAGTGCTAGAGGCCTTTACTGTTTGGCTTTCATCTTGTTCTGTTAAGCAAGCCCTTGCCCTGACTTTCTAGACTGCATGGAACACACTTCAGACTTCAGGGATTGGTTTTAAAATATTAGCATAAACAAGAAAATACCTAAAACCCACTTCTGTTTGCTTTCCTGATCCCAGACAACTTGAATTTTGGAGCTTTGTCTTCTTGGCCACAAAACTACTACTGTCCATTCTGTGACTAGTTTAATCCCAAGTATTTGGATAATTCAATATGAAAACTATTTTTTTTAAAAAAACACTTAATGCTTTTTCTTATCCTAATAAAATATTTACTTAAGATGATAAAACCATCTACAAAAGCGTTCTCTGTGTTAAGAAGACTGTGTAAAACTTCTGTTAACTAGCCTGGGACACTCAAGAAAGGAGGAAATTATTTGAATATTAAGCCTTGTTAACCCTTAATTCTCTCCTTTACCACAACACCAAAAAAATACCTAAAATGCTGAATTAGTTCCAATGATATTCAATAATCTGAATAAGATTATTAATTGTTCTAAGGATATCAGCATATAGTAACTTATCAAAGACATAAAACAACGTAAGAATGGTGAGTAGAAAGGAGTGGAGAAAAAAGCACTGATTAACTGAATTTATATTAAAAAAATTGAAAGGGCTAGTCGTCTTCTACTATTACTTTTACTCTATCCTTCTCTTTTTTTTACCATTTTAAGAAATGAAGATGTTTACTTAAAAAAATAATTAAAAAAAAGTATAGTTCGGGGTGCCTGGGTGGCTCAGTGGGTTGAGCCGCTGCCTTCGGCTCAGGTCATGATCTCAGGGTCCTGGGATCGAGTCCCACATCGGGCTCTCTGCTCAGTGGAGAGCCTGCTTCCCTCTCTCTCTCTCTCTCTGCCTGCCTCTCCGTCTACTTGTGATTTCTCTCTGTCAAATAAATAAATAAAATCTTAAAAAAAAAAAAAAAAAGTATAGTTCACATCACCATATTATAAGAGACCAATCTGTTACCAAAGAAAACATAACTAAAATACCAAGTATTTCTAGATAGAGCCTTATGCTATTGTACAGAAACAGTATAAGGGTTAGTTTCCAACTCAGATGCCTTCATGTGTTTTTGCAGATGTAGGGAGGGCAGAGCCACTGTTTTCTTTTGTTACTCAGTTCCTGGTATAGCTGTGAGCTCACAGATATTTTCATGAAGAACCAAGAGCGTGTCGATTGTCTGTTAAACACAGCAGACACACACATACCCTACTGCTCCCTCCTGAAATCCCACTAAAATTAAAACAACAATCATGGAATAAACACAGAAGAGATGAAAGTAATAAAAAAAATATCGGAAACTTGGAAAGTAGCTGGTAAACTGGTAAGTAGGAAACACAGACTGTGATGTGAAGCCTAGAAAGGACGAATGGCTACCGCAGAGCCCCCAAAGGCTCAGGCATCATTGGCCTCATTGCAGGTGATGTCTGTAAGTGGCGGTTGTGGCGGTCGGGGTGGGGGGGCTTCAAAAGGGAGGGCTCACAGAAAATCTCTAGGAGATTCTCTTTTCCTCAAGTTCGTGCTGTGAATGCTGGCAGCCAGGCTTCTATATCGCAGGCAGGAAATCAAGAAACAAGAAATGTGAAAACAACCAGCCCAAAAGATAGTGACAGCTGGGAGTTTCCCACACCAAGTGGCTCTGTTACTTAGTCTGTAGTGACATCAACCAGTGGATCAGAGTTCTCTGCCCATGCACACAGCTTCTGATGAGCTTTTCAGGACCATACTAGAAAATGTGAGGACAGAGGTTCCACATCTGTTTTACAGGTGGGAAGAGAAAAAGGGTACAGGTTTGCAGCGCTGGAGCAGCTACCGCATGCTCAACAAGACGCATGAAAAAGAGCCACATTAAGTCCTGGAAATCATGGTCTTTCAAAATATTGGAGAAAAAGCTTCCAAAAGGAGATGGGAACAACATGCATAGACAAAGAACTGAGATTCAGATTACTGTCAGAAGTGGACCTCTCCACAGAAACACTGGATGCCAAAGACAATAAAGCAATGCTTTCAAAATCCTGAGGAAAAATGATTTCCAACCTAGAATGCTTTCTCCAGCTATTAGGCAAATGTGAGGGGAGACTAAAGGCAGGATCACATGCAGGGTCTCAAGGTTTCTTTCTCTTATGTTTAGGAAGTTTAGCAGGATGTGCTCTACTGCAATCGTGGTGTGAAACAAGGAAAAGGAAGAACAGGAACTGTGCAGCAGGCCAGAGAACAGCTAGACAGGTGAGAGCCGACAGGATGTCTCCAAGAAAAAGGTGAAACTGATGCGTGACCTGCTGCAATGGGACCATATGGACATACTTCCTACTCCACATGGAGTGTGAGCCTAAGTGACAGGTCCATAGTAAAGAGGCTGACAGAAACTCCAGATGTTTATTATCTTTAGGAAAACAGAAAGTACTACAAGACAGGTAATAAAATCATATCACACTTTGGTTCAAATACGAATTATCTTTACACAGCTATAGCAACCAGTAGTGATCTAACCACAAATTATGTAGAAACTGCATTAGGAGGATACATGTGGAGGGTGTACGGGGGTTTAAGAGAACTACATACATATCTGTTGATTTATTTTGGAAAGTAATATCTAAAACTGAAAAATGGAGACAGGGCTATGCAAACCCATTATTTTGAATAAAGCAAATACCACAAAGAAACAGCAGAGTTGAGAGTGATATAGTTGGGGAGTAGGAATTGGAGACAGAGGGAGATGGGGTAAAGGAGAATGATTTTTTAGTATAAGCCTTATGGAATGGACTTTAAGTTATTAACATGCATAACATTGATTTAAAAAAGAAGTATTCCTCAGAAGAAAGTACATTGCAAGGAATCCATTTTATTATTATCCATTAAAAGATTTTATTTATTTATTTAAATATAGGTTTTGTTTTTTTTTTAAAAGATTTTTATTTATTTATTTGATAGACAGAGATCATAAGCAGGTAGAGAGAGAGAGGAGGAAGCAGGCTCCCTGCTGAGCAGAGAGCCTGATGCAGGGCTCGATCCCAGGACCCTGAGATCATGACCTGAGCCGAAGGCAGAGGCTTTAACACTCTGGGCCACCCAGGTGCCCCAAGATTTTATTTATTTATGAGAGAGAGAGAGCACGCCTGGTGAAGGGGAGAGGCAGAGGCAGAGAGCATCTCAAGCAGACTCCCCGCTGAGCAGGGAGCCTGACGTGTGGCTCAGTCCCAGGACCCTGAGATCATGACCTGAGCTGAAGAGGGCAGATGCTTAACTGAATGAGCCACCAAGGCGCCCCACAGGTCTGTAATTTTGAATCAGAGATGCCTGCCCAGTCTATTTTTTTTTCTTTTAAAGATTTTATTTATTTGTTTTTGAGAGAGAGAGCACGAGTGGTGGGGAGGGACAGAGGGAGAAGCACACTCCCCACTGAGCAGGGAGCCCCATGCGGGGCTGGATCTCAGGACTCCAGGATCATGACTTGAGCTGAAGGCAGACACTTAATCGACTGAGCCACCCAGGCACCTGCATGCCCAGCCTTATAACTATACCTTGATGATCTGGTGTGGAGAGTGAGTGTTGGTTGTCCTAAGGAAGAACTGAAGAAGTTGAGAAAGGAAGGGTCCCCATGGGGAGACAGATTATTCTGTACCTCTTAAGGCCACAGGAGGGCACTGAGAAGCCACTGAGGATTTTAAGCAAAAGAGGTGGATCTGATCACTTTTAAGTTTGAAAGGACTCCTTGGGTTACAGTAACGGCAATAATGGCGTCCTGCATGGTGGTAGAGAAGATGAAGAGAAGCGAAGGGGCATAAAAGCTAAAATCAACAGGCCGGGGCCATGGACTGGATATATGGAGGGGCTGTGGGGAATGTCCGAGCAGACTGCAAGGCTTCAAGCTCCTGTGTATCCATGTCATTCACTAAGCAGGCGGAGAGCTGAGGCGAGGTCTGGGATAACGACAAGCCGGATAACCAGGTTATGTCAAGAGAGAGCATTGAGAAGTACAGACCACTGCTGATGGGTTAATTAACACACTAAGTGGTCATATCAAACTTGACCACTGGATTTCACGACAGGAGGTCCCTAGATGCTGAGATGGAGGGATGGGGAAAATCCATACTGAGGTGGGATGAGGCATTAGTGGGAAGTGAGAAAACAGAAGGCACAGAGCACTCTTTCAAGAAAAGGCTGGCTGTGAAAGAGGGCTGGAGCTGGGGGGTGGTGTCAATGGACAGAGTTTTTGTTTCTTGTGTTTTTAAGATTTTATTTATCTATTTGACAGACAGATCACAAGCAGGCAGAGAGGCAGGCAGAAAGAGAGGAGGAAGCAGGATCCCTTTGGAGCAGAGAGCCCAATGCAGGGGTTAATCCCAGGACCCTGGGATCATGACCTGAGCCGAAGGCAGAGGCCTTAACCCTCTGAGCTACCCAGGCACACCGAGACGTTTTTTGTTTTTGTTTTTGTTTTTTAATAGCAAGATAAATTTAAACTTGTTTTAAACTGAAAATTTAAACTTGTTTTAGAAACTGATGTGGTTGACAGGAAAAGACAAGACAAATAAGCGAACAGGATGAAGTTATTAAGAAGGTAGAAGGGGATGCAGAGGTCGAAAGACTGGTTGGTCACAGGCAGGAGAGGGAACTTACTACTGAAAAGGAAAGAAGGAAATGAAAAAGGAGGGGCTCTCTTCCATTCTGGTACTTCTGAGCTTTCTTTTCTTTTCTTTTCTTTTTTTAAAGATTTTTTTATTTATTCGACAGAGAGAAATCACAAGTAGGCAGAGAGGCATAGAGAGAGGAGGAAGCAGGCTCCCCGCAGAGCAGAGAGCCCGATGCGGGGCTTGATCCCAGGATCCTGGGATCATGACCTGAGCCGAAGGCAGAGGCTTTAACCCACTGAGCCACCCAGGCGCCCCTCTGAGCTTTCTTTCTCTTCAAAGGAAAATACGGAAGCCTAAAGAAACAGGATGTTTTCAGGACTTTTGATTTGTACTGTCCACAACTAAGGTGAATAAATTAACTTTATGCCGTATGTGTAGTTTGAGATTTTGAAAATAAGATCCAACTCAGTAACAGAATAAAGATATGGATTAATTTTACACATACAGGTGACAGTTCTGTTTAAAGCTCAGTGTTCATTCTCAGAATACAGGGTTGCTTCTCATGATGTGGAGGAGCTGCTGTGTGAGACATGCCCTGTGCATCTGGTCAGGAACTTACCATCGTTCAATGTGTAGAGACGAAAACGTCCGTGAAGCTGCTTCTCGAGTAAATAATTTGAATCCACACTGTGTGTCTCTGATTCCTTTGACACATAGGAACCACACCAGAAAGTGGAACCCATACATGAGCAGAGTACGGAAGTAAGAACGCTGAAACAAAGAGAAAATATAAAGGACTTTTCCATTAATCTATAAAGGACCATTGAAAACACCTGGTTGTAGACAACCGTATTTTAATATTTAATTGGCTGGGTAGATCTTACTTAAGAACACCACTGTTTCATTAGCTTCACTGGTGAAGTATATTACAGAAACTTTGAGGGTGCCTTCTGCTTAGAGCAGGGCAGAGGTACCAGGGAAATGGTTACTCCTTTCTCACAGGTTCAAGAAGAATCAGACAAGAATCACAGTACCTGTGAGAGGTCAGGGCTTTAATCTACCAGGAGCATACTATAACTGTTTTGGGCTGCTAGGAGCAAGGAGAGCATCTCATTCATCTATACATTTTATGCCTCTTTGCCCCAGATATATTTCAGTTTCAAAAAGGTGTCAGATGGGGGGCCTGGGTGGCTCCATCAGTTAAGTGGCTGCCTTCAACTCAGGTCATGATCTCTGGGTCCTGAGGTCGAGCCAGGGGTTGGGCTCCCTACTCAGCGGGGAGTCTGCTTCTCCCTCTCCCTCTGCACCCCGCCCCCTGGCTTATACTCACTTTCTCTCTCAAATAAATAAAATATTTTTTAAAAAGGTGACAGTTATTAGAATATCTTGGAGATATAAAACACTATGATTTAAACCTAAAGTTCTATGCCTAGTTAGTGAGAATTGATCAAAGAAGTATAGCAGAGTGTCACAAAAGTCACAGCCTAAGAAGGAATCTGAAACAATAGTCTCTCCGGTTAGGTATGACACATATCTGATAAATAGATTTTAATGATTACGTTTCTTAATACTTTGGATATTCAACTTAAGTAGTCTTTAATCCTGAGTATTCACATTATTAGTAGTTAATTTTATTAGTAGTATGTGACATAATATTCCATTATTTATTAAGTACTATAAACTTTAAAACATAAAAATAACAGATCATTAATTATCATTGTATTCAAGACTCTTATATTTAGGATTAAAATAAAGGATCTCTTAAAATTTTCTACAGCATAATAAATCCATGGAATGATAACACTATATATGCACATTGGCAACCTACTGAGAGTCTATGTAGAACATTTACTATTTCAAACTATTTAATATTTCTTTTCCTCCTTTTGGTTTTTGCTTTTTAGAACTGTAATCTTTAGTATCATTCTTCATTTACTGGCTTTTTCTATCATCATCAAACAGAAACATGACTAAGGGATACCAGGACAAAGCAGAGAAAGCCACTGACCTGAGCAGATCTCTATTTGAACCCTGGCTGCATTAATAATTAGGAGAGTGACCTTGAGCAAGTTACTTCAACTCTCTCCATCCCACTTTCCTCATCTATCAGATGGGAAAGAAAATGCCCACTTCACAAAGTAATTGTAAAGATTAAATGAGATAGGGGTGCCTGGGTGGCTTGGTTGTTAAGCATCTGCCTTCGGCTCAGGTCATGATCCCAGAGTACAGGGACTGAGCCCCACATCAGGTTCCTCACTCTGCGGGAAGCCTATTCTCTCTCTCCCACTCCCTCTGCTCGTGTTCCCTCTCTTGCTGTCATCTCACTCTCAAAAAATATATAAATAAAATCTTAAAAAAAAAAAAAGATTAAGTGAGATAACAGTCAAGCCTTTAGCCAAACGTTTGGAACAGACAGTAACAGGAACTCAATAAATGTTTTTAATAAAGGAAGAAAGCTCGAGAGCTCACTTTTAACCTCTTGACCACAACTTCATTTGTGTATTACATAGGGCAGGTATGTGAAACAAACTTCTTTTTAAGTGTGTGTGTGTGTGTGTGTGTATACTTGTATGTGTTTTTATTATGTATCATGTCAAAAAGGAAAAAGTCAAATAACACAGTGAAACAAAATATCTGCAGTACATGTAATTAAAAATGATTAGCATCCATTCTTTCTACATTACAAAGATAACATTTTAGAACTCTTTAGTAATAAAAAGTACAGTCATAAAGCAAATTGGACATAGTCTAAGAGCAGCTCACAGAAAAGGACCCAAAAGAGACTTGTAAACATATAAAACAATGGTCATTCTCATTAGTGACCAATAAGACCAAATTTTAACTATAGAATGATGCCATGTTACACCAGTCAAACTGGCAAACGCTTAAAAGAATCAAAGCATTAAATCTTTTGTTAGGATATGGAGCGAAGGGAGTACTCCGCTAGTGGGAATATAAATTGGTTACCAGTTTAGAAGAGCAATTAGACAAAATGTTTGTAAACTGTAAAATAAACTTTGTGAAAGGATCTAGCACTTCCCATTTATTACCTGGAATCATTAGTTATGTTCTGATGTAAATAGGTCTTACCTCTCTAAGCAGATAGGGCAGAAACCTCATCTTAAAATACTTTGGTAATCTCACAACAGCTTGCTCAGTGCCTTCCATATAAAATATTTCCAATAAATACTGGTTGACTGATTAAACCTCCAAAAGAGCACTTATGCTTAGGAAAGGAACAAATAGAAATTGAAAGATAGAAAAATTAAAATTAAAAGGTAGAAAAAATAATGCCTATAAACTATTCTCCTTGAATGATTTTTAATGTGATTTAGGTGAGCTTACTGGTTACCAAATGAAAATATCCCATGACTACTTTTGCTTGGATCTTAATAGATTTTTGTTTGCTTTAAGATAATGGTTATTTTATTTATTTTTTTTAAAGATTTTATTTATTTATTTGACAGACAGAGATCACAAGTAGGCAGAGAGGCAGGCAGAGAGAGAGAAGCGGGAAGCAGGCTCCCTGCTGAGCAGAGAGCCCGATGTGGGGCTCGATCCCAGGACCCTGAGACCATGACCCGAGCCGAAGGCAGAGGCTTTAACCCACTGAGCCACCCAGGCGCCCCTAAGATAATGGTTATTTAAAAAAAAACAGAAACACGTGGGGTTCACATGAAGACCTTATTTGACTTCTAACATATTTAAAGCATAACAAGGGAAACTACAAACAAGAGCATCTCCCTTTAATTTTTATAACCTTGTAAAATATCTTACAAGACTTCTAAAAATATATTGTGGAACAGAGTTAGTTCAATGAAACTACAGTCATAGAGTAACATTATAAAAACTTCTGAAGTAGACATTTAAAATATGAAGAGAAAGACACTCACTACTTTAATATTAACAAGAATCTCTCTAATGTTAATGCAATGTAAACAAGGAATTCAGGTGAAATTTAAAGCTGAATGGTACTTAAATTACCTTAAATTCAAAGAAGTTGCAAGATTTAAGCCAAAACTCTTCAAAGAAAATTTAAAGACATCAAATAAACACTAACGGAGTCTATTTTGAATCCTTTAAAAATGATAAATCCAAGAATGCCAAGACAATGTAAACATCCCTGTTATAGCTATTATACAGAACACATGGGCATGTGGATACACTGAAGATGGTACGGACTCCAGTGGTGCTGTATCATGTTTGTCTTCCAAGAGAGCAGCAGACAGATGTTAGGATTAAGAGGATATGTCTAAAAGTATTCAGGAAAGAGAGATCTGAAAACTATACAATTAAGCTATTGAAGTTGCTGTTCACTATCTTGATTAATTCTTTTGTAATCTTCTCACTGTCCACAGACTGATCACCATATGCAAGGGTTCAGACTATGTATAGCATCTTTAGAGAAAACTGGAGTGGCTCGGGAAGGGAAGACCATACTGCACTTTCTCGCACGCGCGGCAGGTGGAGATGAACTTGTGTAAGGCAGGTAGGGTTCTACAATACACAGGATCTGAACTACAAGCCTACTGAGCAGCAGTGACGCATAACATCTGCAGTAGACTACTGCAGGTTTCTCTCCAGTGGATCAGTTTGTCCTTCTTTTCTACAGAGAAGCAGCTGATTCTGTGGGCTTCAAAGACACGACATCAACCACTAGGTTTTAGAGATGGAGGAACAGATGAATGGATGACAAAATAAATGGTAAATACATAGATCCTGGGATAGATCCCTTGAGGTCTGACTAAAAGCAGTACTAGATACAAAGGAGATTTAGACAATACCACAGTCATATTTAAATACTATTGCCAGGAAAAATTCAGTTTTCAACTAATGGAAGTTCTAAATGAAAAGAATTTACACCATTAAAAACAAAACCAAAAACTTGGTTCCTTTCTCCTGCCACGAACAATAAATACAGGTCCCAGCTATCTCTTGCCTAGAGATTATTTCACTAGCTTCCTAATTGTTACTCTCTTGCTTCCTATTTTGCCGTATCTTTTTTAGCTTCACCAAAGGGATTATCCTTCTTTTCTCCTACATTTTTTAAAAAGGAAAAAAAATTATACATTAAAACCATTAAATTAGGGGCGCCTGGGTGGCTCAGTGGGTTAAGCCGCTGCCTTCGGCTCAGGTCATGATCTCAGGGTCCTGGGATCGAGTCCCGCATCGGGCTCTCTGCTCAGCAGGGAGCCTGCTTCCCGCTTCTCTCTCTCTGCCTGCCTCTCTGCCTACTTGTGATTTCTCTCTGTCAAATAAATAAATAAAATCTTAAAAAAAAAAAAAAAACTCTTTAAAAAAAACCATTAAATTAATAGTAGCATAGTCTTAAGTATTTTTGTTTGCACAGATATTGTTACATAAGTAAGTATGCTGTATTTACAATACTATATTCTTTTTTTTAATACAATCTAGTATTTTGGATATTTTCCTGCGTTATTATATAGTGTCCACTATCATGTGTTATGTGCTGCATGATATTCCATCCAGGAGAAATTTCTGTAATATTTTCTATTGTTGGGATTTAGTATTTTGTAGTTTCTATTGTATAATTATAGAACAATGTAAACATCTTGGACATGTACTTTTCCTTTCCTTCTCCCTTGTGTATCAGTAAAGTGATGAAGCTGGACTAGCTAACCACTAACCATTCTTTCAATTTTAACTTCTAGTAGTATGATACTCTTTATGGTTAACAGATTACCTTTTCCAAATACTATAGAGAGTCCATACAGACACAGAATTTTGGATAAGATACTGAAGATATTAATTTATTTCTTAAGGAAAGAAGAATCTTGAGCATAATCCTTAAGAGGTTCTATGACGCTGCCATCAGTATATCTTGAAAAAAAATTATTTCTTTGTATCTTACTGCAGAATTGTTGAGGGTTTTGCATGTTTAAAACAAAACAAAACAAAACTTCCCAGGCAATTCTGACCTTGCATTGAAAAATATTGCTTTATTCTTGATTTATTTGGGCACTCTAGTAGAAGAAACATTAAGACTATAACAGACAGGGGCACCTGGGTGGCTCAGTGGGTTGGGCCTCTGCCTTCAGCTCGGGTCATGGTCTCGGGGTCCTGGGATTGAGCCCCGCATTGGCCTCTCTGTTTGGCAGGGAGCCTGCTTCCCCCTCCTTCTCTGCCTACTTGTGATCTCTCTCTCTGTCGAATAAATAAATAAAATCTTAAAAAAAAAAAAAAGAATATAACAGACAATTACTGGGCTTGACACACTGGACCCAGATTTTTAAGTGAAAAAATAAAATAATTAAAAAACATTGCACGGGGCACCTGGATGGCTCAGTGGGTTAAGCCGCTGCCTTCGGCTCAGGTCATGATCTCGAGTTCCCGGGATCGAGTCCCGCATCGGGCTCTCTGCTCGGCAGGGAGCCTGCTTCCTCCTCTCTCTCTGCCTGCCTCTCTGCCTACTTGTGATCTCTCTCTGTCAAATAAATAAATAAAATCTTTAAAAAAATAAATAAATAAATAAAAAACATTGCACAAGGCCACCACTGGGTGGCTCAGTGGGTTAAGCCGCTGCCTTCGGCTCAGGTCATGATCTCAGGGTCATGGGATCAAGTCCCACATCCGGCTCTCTGCTCTGCAGGGAGCCTGCTTCCTCCTCTCCCTCTCTCTGCCTGCCTGTCTGCCTGTTTGTGATCTCTGTCTGTCAAATGAATAAATAAAATCTTTAAAAAAAAAAAATTAAAAAAAAAGAAAACAAAAAACTTTAAATGAAACCCAAAATACAGTACTTAAAGTGTGCCAATATGAGAAAAACTAAAGGAAAGTGGAAAGGTTTAAAATGCATCATTTAGAAGTTTGCCTTATATTAGAACTGAATGGGAACTCTTGTATCATAAGGAAAAAAAAAAAAAAAAAGAGCTGCCTGCATCCTAAGTCAAAGTGACGTCTACATCCTTTTTGTACACTCATTAAAAAATAGTAACACAGGGACGCCTGGGTGACTCAGTTGGTTAAGCAGCTGCCTTCGGCTCAGGTCATGATCCCAGCGTCCTGGGATTGAGTCCCACATCGGGCTCCTTGCTTGGTGGGGCGCTTCCTTCTCCCTCTGCCTCTGCCTGCCATTCTGTCTGCCTGTGCTCGCTCTCTCTCCCTCTCTCTCTCTCTGATAAATAAATAAAATCTTAAAAAAAAAAAAAACAGTAACACAAAAATTCGATTCCTAAATGTGCTTTCACAAACCTTCTAATTATTAAAAATGTTTCTTCCTTTGAAAGCAAACTCATTTTTATGAGATTAAACATGAAAGCTTATTTTTTTGCTAAGTAATATGAAAAAAAGAGAAAAGAAACTTGCTGATCATGGCTGTCAGTGAAAGCCTCACCTGAGCAATTGATTCTTTTTCCAAATGTGCTCGAGATCCACATGCAATAGCCATTTGTTCCTGAGGAAAAAGCAATAAAATGATTTTTCAGTAATTAAATATCATTACTAAAAATATTTATTTTCAATGAGATTATCTCATTTTAAGATACTGATTTTTTAAAAAAAGTAACATTAAATATCTTTTTTTCCCTTACATTTAATATCTTTAAAGGTTTACTTAGGTGTTCAGAATATATACAGCTTCAATAAGCCTAGTTATACTTATTAAGAGGACAAAGGGTAGATATTAGGGGCATGTATGACTTGAAAATTCTTATTTTTAAGTGATTCTTCTAATTAAAAATACTGTATTAACATAGTTAGAAGGAAAAATAGTGGTATTAGAAAAAAAGGTATCTGTAAATGCTATGATTATACATAATCATTATACTCTGGGAAATCCAAGATTATCAACTGAAAAACTACTACACATATTAAGGGAATTTAAGAAGATGAGTGGGCACAAATCAAGATATATATATATATAATACTTTAGTCTGCATATGTACAATCAGAAAATAGAACAGAAGATGGTATATGTAACATCAATAAGAAAGCAAACTCTGGAAATAAACTTTACAAAAAATGTGGCAATACCTAAATAAAGAACACATGTACAAGCTACCAAGGGAAATAAAAGAACCCAACACATAGAAAGGTATACCATAATCATGGATGAGCAGATGTGATAACTATCAAAAATCAATCCTCCTTAAAATTAATCTTTATTTTTTAAAATTAATCTTTAAATTTAAGGTCATACCAATAGAAATATCAAAATAATTTCTCACTGAACTCGATAAGCTAATTTTATAGTTAATACGGTAAAATAAAGAACCAGAAGAGCCAGGAAAATTCCAAGAATGAGGATTTAATATATATTATAAAGCTATAGTAATTAAAACAAAGGTATTAGATGTGAACAGATAAATCCATGGACCAGAATGGAAAGGCCAGACACATACACAACAGACACACACACATACACAATATGGATACTTAGAATATGATAAAGATGACATTTTCAATCAGTGGGGAAAAGATGAAATGATAAATGCTGTGGGACATCTAGATAGCTACTTGGAAACCAAATTAAGCTGAACCTGAGCCTCATACTAAATAGTAGGATATATTTCAGATACATGAAAGATTTAAGTGTAAAATATCAGGAATAATTTTTTAAATGATCTCAAGGAAAGCATAAGTACACAAAATCTAAAAGAAAAATCAATTTGAGGAACGCCTGGGTGGCTCAGTTGGTTAAGCGGTTGCCTTCAGCTCAGGTCATGATCCCAGCGTCCTGGGATTGAGTCCCACATCGGGCTCCTTGCTTGGTGGGGCGCTTCCTTCTCCCTCTGCCTCTGCCTGACACTCTGCCTGCCTGTGTGCACTCTCTCTCTCTGACAAATAAAAAAAAAATCTTTAAAAAAAAAAAAAAGAGAAAAAGCAATTTGACAATGAATTTTTAAAAAATTGTACGGCAAAACAAAAATCCAAGCATATTCAAAATTAAAAAGACACATAAGGGTGCCTGGGTGGCTCAGTTAGTTAAGCACCTGCCTTTGGCTCAGGTCTTGATCCCAGAGTCCTAGGATCAAGTCCCGTGTTGGGTTCCCTGCTCACCCGGAAGTCTGCTTCTCTGCCCCTCCCCTAGCTGGTGCTTTATTTCTCTGTCTCTGTCTCTGTCTCTCTCTCACTTGCTTATTCTCTCTGTCTCTCCCTCTCAAATAAATTAAATCTTTAAAACAATTAAAAGACACATAAATTGGGGGTAAATATTGGTAATTTATATTATAGACAAAAGGATCATTTCCAAAATGCTAAAGTGCCCCTATGAATTATTATAAAAGTAGCCTGATAACTCAGCTGGAAAAGAGGCAAAGGTTATGAATACAGTGTTCATAAAAGAGGAAGTGAAAATAGCTCTTAAACAACTGAAAACATCCTCAATCACACGTATCCCAAGAGCAATGCAAATAAAACCTATCAGTGTTTACCATATGGTGCCTACATGCCCAACAGACAGGAATATGAAAATTATCAAGACTACAAATATACATATAATCTGATCCAGCAACTCCACAACTAAGAATTCTTCCTTTAAATAAACTTCTTATGTATGAAAGGACTTTCAAGTACAGTTAATCATTTCAGTGTTGTTTGAAGCAGCAAACTTGCATGTCTATCCAAAGGCATTAGTTATGACACCGTGAAAGAATGAGGAAGGACTTAGCTGTATAAATATGGCTCAATCCCCAGGATACATTGTTAAGTGGAACAAGAGAACATTGAATAGTGTAACAGTTCGCATTTTTAAATAAAGAAAACATATATACATCTTCCAGACGGATATATAAGAAATTAACACTGGTTACTTCTTAGAGTAACTGAGTAGCTGAGAAATGAAGGACAGGCCTCCCTTCACTGTGTATCTTCTTGTGCCATTTGACTTTTGAACTATTCATCAAAATAAACAAAACTAAAAGTGCATATTGTAAGAAAAAAAAAGGCAAGCATATAAATTTACCTATAATAAAACTTTATTATAAAAAGTCATGTCTAATCTCACTACCTAACAGCAGTCATTTATAGTACTTTATTTCCTAGTGTTTTCTCCCCCTCTGCGTTTAAAACCATAGCTGAAATTTACCTACATATCAGTTTTCTCACTCAAAATAACCTAAAAATTTCTTATATTCAACTCATTATTTTTCAATTTTTTATTATAAGTATTTTCAAACAATACACACAAGCAGAAAGACTAGGAAAATGAAGCCCCCATGTGCCCATAATCTGGCTCAACAATTATCAATATATGAAAAAATAAAAAAACCAATGCATATGAAAAAAAAACCAACCTTGCTTCCTCTAAAGCTCCTCATCACTATCCCATCCAATTATAATGGCATCCCATTATAAATTGCTGTATATTTCAAACACAAATAGCACTATCACAACTAAAACATTAATAATTCTTTAATATCACCAGGTACAGTTTTCAGATTTGTCCACTTATCTCATAAATATTTTCAGTTTATTTGAATCAGGAGCCAAATAAAATTTATACAAATTAGTTGATGTTTCTTTTACCTGTGTGTTCCCCCCACTTCGGTTTAATTTTCTTCTTATACTTTATTTGTTGAAGAAACTATGCAATTAGTTTGTAGAATTTCCTAGATGTTGGATTTTGTGGACTGTACTCACATTGCTGACATTTATCATGTTCCTCTGTCTCCTGTATTTCCTGTAAACTGGTTGTTAGAAGCTTGATAAAATTCAGTTTTACTTTTCAAGAACTTTAGCAGAATTGCATGTCTGTCTTTCTTTTTTGTGTCAATGGTGAGGGCAATATTATATTTCACCATAATGATTCACCATATTTTCAATGTTTGCCTATATGTTGACTATTTCTAATTTGCTTTTAGAAAGGTGACCAAAAGAACATCTTTGAATATAAAACTCAATTTGTATTTTGGATCTCCTCCTTTGGAAAAAGTGTCATAGTAGCAGAATACTACACTGAACATATGAACATTTAAAAAATGAATGTTTTGGATCTCCTACTTTGGAAATAGTAATAGAAGCAGAATACTAAACTGAACATATGAATACTAAACTGAACATTAAATGTTTATGTGCCAAATTATTCTTTAAAAGGCTCTTTATATTCCACTAAATGGGTATGATATTGACTACTTCATCAAATCCTTGCCAGTTCTAATTATTCTATTTTAAATTTGTTAATTCTGTAAGGGGAAAATATAACCACATGTGATCTAATTTTCTTTTCTTTCTAATAAAAAAGTAAACTTGGGTGAAATTTTAGTGGCTATTGTATTTTCTTTTGGAAATTATGGTTACATACTTTGCCTACTAGTTAGTAGTAGGAATACTTTCTTCCCTTTTTCTGGCAGGAGTACTTTGCCAGGAAGGGAGAGAATGCTTTTCTTTTTTTCTTTCTTTCTTTCTCCCTCTCTCTCTCCTTTTTTTTTTGAAGATTGTGTTCATTTATTTGACAGAGAGACAGCACAAGCAGGCAGAGCGGCAGGCAGTGGGAGAGGAAGAAGCAGGCTCTCTGCTGAGCAGGAAGCCGGACACAGGGCTCGATCCCAAGGCCCTGGAATCACGACCCGAGCTGAAGACAGTGGCTTAACTGGCTGAGCCACCCAGGTGCCCCAGAGAATGCTTTTCTTAAGGAAGAATCGTGTAAAAAGTTCAGACAGTATATGGCAAATAAGCTTCAAAGTAAAATCCAAGAAGAGCAGCAATGTTACCGAGTATTAGATGGGGGAGGGTGCGGGAAAGGACCCCTTCCTACCTTTCAGAGACTGAGTAGAATTAAAATGTCATTTAATTAAAACAACAACAACAACAAGAATGCCATTTAATTAAACTAAAAACAAATTAAAACAACAAAAGATTTCATTCAAAAATTTTTCTCTCAGTTTAAGTCTCTAAAAGCTTTTTAGAAGTTTGTATATCTGCAGTTCTGATGTAAGAACTGAATCCCTGGTATTGACCTCTCCATTATAAGGAATTCATCTCAACAGCTTTTAGAACAGTTAGCTGTTCTTCAGGAAAAGATAGTCTTGCTTTTAAAACTGCTCGTATTAGAAAATGTATGTAAACATGAAGTCTCTTTTAAGCCTCTTTCAGAGTATTGCTAATTTTTTTGTGGGTGTTGAAATGAATACTTCAGTTACTATGACAGGTAGCTTTTAAAAGTGGTAAAAAGTGGTGCCATATTGTCTTCTAGAAAGAAATGCTCCATCAGAATCTCTTACCTAGTACCTCTCCATTTAAGTATTTCCTCACAATTCACTGGAGAGAAGGAACAGACTAGAAGAACTAAATAGTGTTAATTTATATCAACGATTATCAGCAGTAACATTATAATTAGCTCTGAAAAATCAAGCACAAAGACTATGTTAATAATTAGAGGTAATGGTTATTAAGTGCTGAACATATGCTAAACAACCATAAATTTTAAAAATTTTAATCATTACCTCAGGATTATGAACTTAGGGCTACTGTCCATTTGTCAGTGATGAGGAAATGAGGTAGGTGGATTAACTTGCCCAAAGTTATATGCAGTCTGAACCTAGGAGCATTTGAGCTCCACACCTCCAATTAAGAATTGTAAGTGGGGGCACCTGGGTGGCTCAGTGGGTTAAGCCTCTGCCTTCAGCTCAGGTCATGGTCTCAGGGTCCTCAGATCGAGTCCCACATCGGGCTCTCTGCTCAGCAGGGAGCCTGCTTCCTCCTCTCTCTCTGCCTGCCTCTCTGCCTGCTTGTGATCTCTGTCTGTTAAATAAACAAATAAAATCTTAAAAAAAAAAAAAAAAAGAAACATATGAAGTAGAAATGGGAATTGGCATAAGTACTCCAAAGGCGAATGTAACTCCAAATGAGGTGGATATACAGAAATAAAGTTGTGACAATTTAGAAATTAGTAAAAGAAAAGTCAGATAGTAAAATTAATCATATTCATCCAAGGTGGGCAGAAATGGAAAACTTAGCATATAAAGTGAAGTACTGAGTTAAGAAAAAGTTTTATTTATTAAAAAACTATGTTTTGGTAAAAAAAAAATCCTATCCCCCTTTTTTCTCAAAAGCAGTAAATGTTCATTTTTATTTATTTATTTATTTGTCATAGAGAGAGAAGCGAGAGCAAGCATAGGCAGACAGAGTGGCAGGCAGAGGCAAAGGGAGAAGCAGGCTCCCTGCCAAGCAAGGAGCCCGATGCGGGACTCGATCCCAGGACGCTAGGATCATGCCCTGAGCAGAAGGCAGCCGCTTAACCAACTGAGCCACCCAGGCGTCCCGTAAATGTTCATTATTAAAAACAAAAAATAAGGGTGTCTGGCTGGGTTAATTGGAAAGAGCATGCAACTCTTGGTCTCGGAGTTGTGAATTTGAGCTCCATGTTGGGTGCAGAGGTAACTTAAAATCAATCTGAGGAAAAATAAAACTTTGAAAAGATATCTCCACTCCCACTATCCGGAGACAACTGATATTAATACATTATTTATTAGATAGATAACTAGATAGGGCTACAGCTATCTCTATAGATACCAGATATTTAAAACTTATTTTTTCACTTAATTATATATGCTGAATAGCATTCTATATGACAATGAATTTAACTGTGTAAATGAATATTTAACACTTTAAATCATTTCTAATGTTTCCTCTAAGAAATTATAATATATTAAATATATTTTTAAAATGAGGAAAAAAATCCTTGAAAATTTATTTTATATACATTCTTAATTATTTCCTTAAGGTAAACTTCTCTCTCTTTTTTTTTTTTTTTAAGATTTTATTTATTTATCAGAGAGAGAGAGAGGGAGAGAGAGCAAGCACAGGCAGACAGAATGGCAGGCAGAGGCAGAAGCAGGCTCCCTGCTGAGCCCGATGTGGGACTCGATCCCAGGACGCTGGGATCATGACCTGAGCCGAAGGCAGCTGCTCAACCAACTGAGCCACCCAGGCGCCCCTAAGGTAAACTTCTCAAAGCTGAGTCAAGGGATATGTATTATTGAATCAATGGATGTGAATTATTTAAACCTTTTGGTTATTTTGAACTTGTTCTATAAAAATATTACATTAATCTGCACAGACTCACCTGATAAATTTGGAAACTTTATTCTTGTTTTCTTTTTATTTGATGAAAGGTGCCTAATTATTTCCCTGAGTTTTTAATTTATTTTTATTTTTTAAAGATTTATTTATTTGTTTATTTGAGACAGAGAGAGAGAGAGAGAGAGGGCAAGCAGGGGGAGGGGCAGAGGGAGAGGAAAACAATCCTCAAGCAGGGAGCCTGGTGCAAGGCTGGATCCAACGACCCTGAGATCACAACCCCAGATGAAATTAAGAATCAGATGCTCAACCAACTGACCACCCAGCTGTCCTTCCCTGCCTTTTAAATTAAGAGAATTTTCTCTTGACAATCATGAGGATATTAAATTTATGAAAATCTTTGTGGTCAGCAAAAATTTTGGTTAACGTTAAGGTTTCAGTCTTCTAGAACAAGGTTGATAACCTATGGCCTCTGGGCCAAAGCCGGCCTACTGCCTGCTTTTGCTTGATCTATGAGCAAGAATGGTTTTTCAAGTGTTGTTTAAAAAAAAGAGTATTGCAAAAAAAAAAAAAAAAAAAAAGTATTGCAACCATATGTGATCTACAAAGCCTAAAATATTTACCCTCTGGCCCTTTAGAGAAAAAGTTTGCTTTCCGTGTTCTTAAGAGATACCCACTTTCAAACCAGGTTTGTTGGCATTATACACCTGCTTTGGTAGGCAGCTCGTGTCCCTTCACTGTGTGATCTGCTGAGACAGACTGTCCTGAGAGTTCCACCGAGCAAAATTTACCTCTTCTTACATTTTCAAGACTATCTTTCTTAATTTTTGTGTTCTGCCTTGTTGGATTTTCACAAGGATCTCAGCAAAATGCCTTGTAACTGCCGGGTGTATAAAACAAATGATTTGGAAAGTTAAGGGATTTCTTTTGGATGCTTGGCCATCTGAGAAGGTGACACAGATATACTTGGCTCTTAGACTTGCCCACGGTCCACAAAAAAAGAGGAGAAACAGTAATTGTCATATTCTTGTTTAAGGAAAAACCAAACCATGCGTATATGTATGAAGTGTTAGGGTCCCCAAACCAAACTTGGCCCAGAACTACTATATTAAAGACAAAGGAACATTTAGGGACATTAGTTAGCAATCACTCCAGACTGAGAGGTATGTGTGTTGAAGGTGGGATGGTTAGTATCTTTTTCCTGTAGTTTTTCTCAGTGCAGTTTTACTCCTTATCTGTTACCTTTCATCATTTGTGGACTTCAAAACTTAAAAACTAAGTTTACTGGAACTACGACTAAATGGAAATCCAAGATCCAAGTCACAGCCTAAGGAATTACTCTATGGTTACGGAGTGCCTATTTCTTGTCATCTATTTTGCTTGTCTAGGGAGTTTTAATTCTATTTTTATAGTTAAGCCACTAAACAAATGATCATCATATATTTTGCTTAGAAAAATTACTGTAAAACGAAGCATATTTTATTAAAAGAGGTAGCATAACTACTGGTTAAGAAATTGAAAAGCTGGGAGAAAAGCTTTGTATGTAAAGAAAAAAGATAACAGATAAAATATTTGGAACCAAATAGAAATCCTTATTTTCTTTGTGTATTATACAAAGCTCTATTTAAATTACACGTTTAGTTTAAAACCTTAAAAGATCTTCTTTGGAGAAGAAATTGCAAGTAACTTTTCTAAATACATTAAGGATAATCTATCCGGCACTATAAGTGGAAATACAAGCATAAAGTAGTAATAAATTTCTTTTTCTTGCCATTAAAAATAGTATCAGCTGAGAAAACATTAGAAGCCATTACATCTGGAGAGTCAACACACTAACACAGAAGATACTGAAGCTAACTACTGCCATCTAGTGAGTTAGTTATGTAGCCATTATAGGATTTGACTACTTGGGAACCCACGTTCTTGTTTCATTATTTCCAGAACTGTTCTAGTCAATTACTAGGTCTTAAGGGAACATATACGATTCATGCTTATCAAATTTGCGACTTAAATGAATTGAGAACAGAATGGCAATTGCATTAAAGATAGGAAAAAAGTCCTACAGCCTGACAAATGCAAATCGAACATTTTTGATGCTAATGTTTAATGCAGTCATACTTCCATTCCTAAATAAAACAAGGCAAAACAAACACAACTTGAGGATACATTTGTGCCAGTTTGAGGATGGGGAGACAAGGTGCAATGGCAATGCATACAGAAGAGTTGGCCATGTGAGGTGACTATGTAAATGTGGTAACCAGATCCACACACGCTGAAGCACCCTCAGTGGGTAATGATCAGGATGATGACAGAAAGTAATATGCTGTTTTAAAACCTCAAAGAACTACTGACAGCCTAAAATAGATAAGACCACACAGAAAACAGCTTTCTCTTTAAAGGGCTGTCACAAAGAAGTACAGGACACTAGTTTGTGTCACTCTGAAAAGCAGAACCAACCAAAGGGGGTGATTAAAAGGAGTCATATTTGCATTTAATGTAAAGAGGAAGTTTGCAACTCAGTTGAGACTGACGGGCTGCTTGGGCATCACCCTAACTATGCAAGCAGAGACTGAAAGATCACTTGGTAGCTATAAAAAGTTTCCAATGTTGGATAAATGATTGAAGTAGACCAAGGGTTTGTAATGTATAGTCCGTGGCCCAAACCTGGCCTGCTGCTTGGTTTTGTGAATAAACTTTTCTTGGAACACAGGCATGGTCATTCAGTTATGTATTATCTAGGTCTGCTTCTGTGCTACCGCCAGATTTGAGTAGTTGCAACAGAGACTATATGGCTTTAAAGCTGAAAATATTTACTCTATAGCCCTTTACAGGAAAAAAGTGTGCTGGGGCGCCTGGGTGGCTCAGTGGGTTAAAGCCTCTGCCTTCGGCTCAGATCACGATTCCCAGGGTTCTGGGATAGAGCCCCACAATGCGCTCTCTGCTCACCCAGGAGCATAGAGCTCCTGCTCTCTGCTTCCCTTCCCCTCTCTCCGCCTGCCTCTCTGCCTACTTGTGATCTCTGTCAAATAAATAAATAAAATCTAAATAAATAAATAAATAAGTAAAAATTTAAAAAGTGTGCCAACTGAATTAGATAATTAAGAAGATTCCTTCTAATTCCTCTATTAAGTATTAGCTTTAGAATGCAAGTCTTCTGAGAGCAATGACTGGCTATTTATAAGCTTTATCAGAAGCATGAGTACACAGGGATCCCAATTAAAAAATAATTATTTTTTTTAAAAGATTTTATTCATTTATTTGACAGATAGAGATCACAAGCAGGCAGAGAGGCAGGCAGAGAAAGAGAGAAGGAAGCAGGCTCCCTGCAGAGCAGAGAGCCCGATGCAGAGCTCTATTCCAAAACCCTGGGACCATGACCTGAGCCGAAGGCAGAGGCTTTAACCCAGTGAGCCATCCAGGCACCCCTCAAAAATAATTATTATTGAGTTGATCCACATACTTTGAAACCTTTCCTTTCCTTTTCAGAGTTGTAGAAAGGAAACTAGATTCACAGAAGGGCCAGATTTTTCTCATTCATTCTGTAACTTTGGCTACATCATTTTTCTTTGCATTACTGTAGAATGACATAAAGTCATCTGCAAACAATCTGAAACCATCCAGCCTCCTTCCTACTCATGGCCCCCCAAGCTGAAGTCATAATGCAGAAGAAACATTTACCAAATCTTTGTGGGTTCTCTAGGGAGAACCAGGAAATCAAACCTAACAACTGTACTAGTTGGATAATCTTTTAGCTTATCATGATTTACTAAGAGGTGGAAGAAGAAATACTTTTTAAGTAATAGTGAACATATAACATATCCAATAATAATTTCATATCATATGGCATAAAGCAGTAATGTGAAATAAAACTTCTGTGATGACAGAAATGCTCAAGATCTGTGTTAGCCAATAAGATACCTCCTAGCTACAAGTATATGAAATGTAGCCAGTGAGAACTAGAATTCAAAATTTAGTGAGGAACTATAATTTTATTTAATTAATTTAAATTTAAATAGTCACATGTAGCAAGTACCTACTCTTTTGAACAGCACAGATGAAAGGGATATTTTCAGAAATAATTTTTATGAATTGTATTAGTTAATGCATTTAATATCTTTTATTTTTTATTTTTATTTTTTAAAAGATTTTATTTATTTGTTTGACAGAGATCATAAGTAGGCAGAAAGCAGGCAGAGAGAGAGAGGGAAGCAGGCTCCCTGCTCTGGGGCTCGATCCCAGGGCCCTGAGATCATGACCTGAGCCAAAGGCAGAGGCTTTAACCCACTGAGCCACCCAGGTGCCCCTCATTTAATATCTTTAAAGAAAAACTACTAGATAGAAAAGGGAAGTCAGTGATGATGAAAGGAGAAATGCAATACTTGTGAAAAGCCATAAAATTAAGTAAACATATTTATTTCTAGGAAGGATATGAGGTTTTTAAACTACTAAATGTTCTGCTTTTGGGGGTTTTACTTTTATTATTGTTCAGTTTTTATTATAATGAACAGGGATTATTTTAACAAATATATAATAATAATAATAAATTCTAAATTAGGTCTATTTCATTCATGGATAGTTCTATTTATTGACCTTAGTTCAGCCCTCTATTTGTTTCTTTACTTTTTGTAATTTATCTAATACCATTCTGTTGTTTTGCCATCTCTCCTTCCAATACCTAAGTTGCTGAATTCTTATTTTCATTATTTCTCCAGCAAAATACTTTCATGCAATTTTATCCCTTTTCTTGGATTATACTGGCTTTCACTTGGAGTTTATCTTTCTATTGTATGAAACTTCAGTTCTTTTTCTATAGTAATATATTAGTGCAGGTGACATTTCTTTCACTTTGTCATGATTAACAAGGGTAGCTCTTGGACAGTATAAGGGAATTTTCCTTGATGGACAGGTATCCCCTGGTTTTAAAAGCTCATGTCAGGTCATGGGGCTTTTATGAAAGACCAACATTAGTACCTGTTCTTGTTAACTGAAAGAAATATGAAGAGGCTTTTCACTATTACAGAAAAAAAGCAAAAAGCACAGACAGTGTTTAGCATTTGTTTTGCGGCAAACTGAGCAGTTAGAAGGGCCCCACCCAGCTCCTTCCCCAGCATCTCAGCATCAAGCCTCCATTGCTTTGAACCTTGTCTGTGAGCATCTCTGCTTTACCCTGATTTATTTTGTGTGTCTGTTAGCAAGATGTGTTTTAGGGTGTCAGAAAAGCCCAAGAGAGGTTATTCTTGGGTCTGGGAACATTAAAAAAAATTGCTGTATAAATTAATGTTAATTCCTTCTTTGCTTTATGCCATTTGGCTTATGAATGAAAATTCTCTCCTTCTGGATAGCAGGGGTAACTTGTACTTTTTGTAGCACCTGTTTGTCCCCTCTGAACTAGAGTTTCAAGGCCTGAATATTTTATGTGTGGGAGGGAGGGAGCACCCCTAAAGCCCAATATAGCTTTGTTGGGTTATTTGGGTTCCTTTGTGTTGTGAGATTTTTTTTTTATGTCCTATACAAGGATACACTCCACTGAGGAATTGATTTAGTCACATGGATCTATGCCCTAATCTTAGCTTGAAGTCCTGAAAAGAGCAAGCCCTAGCAATTTTTCTTGCTTCTGCTGAAATTCTGAGATACTGTGTGATGGTAGGTAGGTGTGCTGTTTAATGTTGTCCAATGGTGCTTACTCATTGTCTCAGTCTGATTCTCTCCAGATTGGGATTATTTGGTAAAAAGCTCAGAATTTGGTAAATTCATTTCTTCTAAATGGCCTTTTAAAGGTGGAGATGGCATCAGAATTCTTCTTTCCTCAACTTCCACTTTTTTTTTTTTAAACAAAATGTTGCTACTGGCTTATTCATAATTACCAAATGCTAGAGACAATGCAAACGTCCTTCAGCAGTTGAATGGATAAACAAACTGTCATACTCCTATATAATGGAATATCGCTTAGCAATTAAAAGGAAAAATTATTGATAAGATCAGTAATATGGATGGATCTCAAATGCATTATGCTGGTGAAAGTCGATCTCCACTTTTTGAAATTATGGCAATGTAGTTGCACACAATCTTTTCTGAGTGGCTGCTCCTTGGGTTTGTTTGTTTCATCAGGAATAAGAATTCTGTGATCCAAGTTTGTTTCACATCTTTACCTGGGAGACTCAGCCTATGCTTTTAAATAAAAAGCTTGGCTGAATATGTATAATAAATATTAAAACTTTGGTAGCAGTGATTGAAAATTGACAGAGATGGCTAATTTATTAAATAAGTGATTGTCAAGTAAATCTCAGATCATCAGTAATGTTTATAATAAAATGCGTAGCTTTTCTGTGGAGTTGTATATAGAAATTTCACACCAAAAGAAGCACCAATTTTTTAACTTATATGTAAATTCCACTTTAATGTTATTTTAGACTACCTGTTTTCTTGACTGAAGATCATTTAAATTATGTTCTTATACTCACAGGCCAAGGCTGTAGATCATTCAGTCCTTTTTCCAATTTCTCAACATCTGGAAACTTTGTGGCTCCATCTGCATCTGCCATGAGGATTTTTTCTCCTCGAGAACTGAATATACCCTGCATATATAAACATTTCGATTAAAAGAAAGTCGCTTAAAATTAAGGTTAAATTCAATGACATATCGGTCTATTTTGCTTTACTTAAAATCGCTAATATTGGATAGTCTAATATCTAATATTGGGTGTGAAAATGGCAGGAGGCCAAAGTTCCCTGAAAACATTCCATAGGTAAGATCCATCTAAATATATCTAATGCTATTTAATGATTTTAAAAACTCTGTGAGATCGTACCATTACTACCTCATAAAACATGGTAAGAAAATAGATTTGGACAAGTAAAAGATAACCTACATCAATAAAAACAAAAAAGTAAAATAGCTATCATATACATTATGTATGTATTGTGTATGTATCTGGTCTACTTCAGGGCAGCATCTGAAGAAAGTATTTACGGGTGTGTTGAACAAATGTAATATATACAAACTTGCTGTGAAACATATCCTAAGATAATAGATCTTTTGTATTCTTTATTATGAAATCTAAAGTGTTTTTTTTGTTTTTTAAAGATTTTATTTATTTGTGAGAGAGAGGGAGAGAGAGAGAGAGGAGAACACAAACAGGGGTAGTAGCAGAGGCAGAGAGAGAAGCAGATTCCCTGCTGATCAGAGAGCCTGGGATAGGGCTCAATCTCAGGACCATAAGATCATAACCTGAGCTGAAGGCAGATGCTTAACCAACCTTATTCTAGGTTCCCCTGGAATCTAAATTAGTTTAAATTAATTACTGAATAGGGGCGCCTGGGTGGCTCAGTGGTTAAAGCCTCTGCCTTCAGCTCAGGTCATGATCCCAGGGTCCTGGGATCGAGCCTCGCATCGGGCTCCCTGCTCAGCAGGGAGCCTGCCTCCTCCTCTCTCTCTCTGCCTGCCTCTCTGCCTACTTGTGAAATGTCTGTCAAATAAATAAAAATCTTTTAAAAAAATTAATTACTGAATAAAGAAATATGGAATACCATTAAAATTTAGGAAATGTGGATATATGCAAACACTAGTTTATGTTATTTGAGGGGTCTGAGACTTAGCAAAATTATGCCTCTCAATATTGAATTGATTGGTGTTTTGTGTAAAATATGGCTCTATGGGTGTTTATTTCACATGGAAATAAACTATACATCAACTCTTAACTCATGGTCTACTTGACTGAATTTATTATTTGTGATATCACAACAGTTTAAGTAAGATAAATAAAAATGTAGACAAAATTTTAATCATTTATTCTACAGGATAAACCCTCTAATTTTTAAAAGATCATATCCATTAGGATATAGGTGAAAAAGTGGAATAAAAATGTTTTGCTTAACATCTAGACAAAAAAAGACCAAAAAACCCCCACAAAAACCAAAAACCTCTCAAAAAACCAAAGGCTTATTTCAAAGATATACATTAAAGATGAACTGGTGGTAATAATTTAGCATTATAGAAAAATGTCTTTGGCTTTCAATCTTGACTAAGCCACTTTATTATTTTTAAAGGAGTTTTTTTTTTTTTTTTTTAAAGATTTAATTTGACAGAGAGACAGCAAGAGAGGTAACACAAGCAGGGGAAGTGGGAGAAGCAGGCTTCCTGCTGAGCAGGGGAGCCCCCAATGCAGGGGTGGATCCTAGGACCCTGGGATCATGACGTGAGCCGAAGGCAGACACTTAACAACTAGAGTCACCCAGGCACCCCTAAAGGAGGTTCTTTAATGACTGCTACTCCCCACTGTGCCAACGATGGCTTTTACTTCACTGCCAAGCTTGTTGAAAAAAGCAGTCTATGTTGTGCCTCCCATTCTTACCCATTCAATCCCACCCTGTCTCCTCTCACTGCTCAGAGGCCTCATCATTACTTGCTTCATTTCCCCAAGGCTTGGTTTCTGGTTGTCCTTTTTCCTCGCCAACTTAATGGATTCAACTATCATCTGATGCATGTGAATTTCTCACTTATACTCTACCAGGCTATTCTGGATACCACTACTTGGTATCTCAAACTCCATGGCTCAAACTCAATTAAAGATACTGTCTTTTGGGGCACCTGGGTGGCTCAGTGGGTTAAAGCCTCTGCCTTCGGATCAGGTCGTGATCCCAGCACCCTAGGATCAAGCCCCGCATGGGGATCTCTGCTGCACGGAGAGCCTGCTTCCTCCTCTCTCTCTGCCTGCCTCTCTACCTACTTGTATCTCTGTCAAATAAATAAATAAAATCTTTAAAAAAAAATTAAAAAAAAAAAAAGATACTGTCTTTTAAACCAGCTCCTCCTCTGGTGTTTCATTACTTCTATAAATATTCTCCTCCTCTGTCACCCAAGGCCAGTTAAATTATTCCTTTCCCTGATCACATTATACAATTTTACCTCATTTTTACCCCCTCACCCTCACAATAGTTGTCCTCTCCTCTTCTGCTGCTATGTCATCATCATGATACAAATAACGATTCTTTGTACCTCACTTACACTGCTGTGCTGGCTGCTGTCACTCTGTCAAAGGTGACAGCTTAAAGTCCCTAATCTAAAAGTTCAGGATCTGAACCCATCTACCTCTCTGACTTTATCTGTATAAAGCCAACCCACATGTACCACTAGCGGCTCCTTATTGTAACACTTTCTTTCATACCTTTGGTCATGTTCCTCCTCTGCAAGCCCCCTGCACCACCTTTTGCCTGGATAACTCCTAGTCCTTCTTAAAGATTCCATGCAGAAGTGACCTCGTATGGGAAGTCTTTGCTGCTGCTCCTCCCAGATGGAAGGTGGTGCCAACATTTGATATACATTTCTACTACAGTGTTTATACTACTAAACTATGATATCCTTAAAAATAGGATGGTTGTCTTTTTATTTTTATTTTTTTTATTTTAGAGAGAGAGACAGAACATGCACACGCAAGTAGGGATAGGGTCAGAGACAGTGGTAATCTTCAAGCAGACTCCCCACTGAGTGAAGAGCACCCATGCAGGGCTTGACATGGGTCTCAATCCCAGACTCATGAGATCACAACCTGAGCCAAAATCAAGAGTCGAACACTCAACCAACTGAGCCACCTAGGTGCCTCTGGTTGTCCTTCGTCTCAGTATCTCTACTAAAGCAGTAGACATGTAGTAGCACTCCAGTGTTGGCTGAATAAATAAGTGAATGGATAGATTTAAAGGCCCTCATGGTATTGTATCCCCCTACTTTCTTTTTCTCCTTTTTGCATGTCCCATGGCCTAGTCAGAGTAAACTCACTGCTCCCAGTATACATTTTAAGAGTCTGGTCTTCTGTCTTTTCTTACTTTTCTGACTGGCATGCTCTTCTCTCAACTCTTCCCACACACTATCAGAGAGGTTAGGTTAAGAGCATGGACTCTGGGGTACCTAATCTAAACCTTTATTCTACCTATTAATAACTATGTGACCCTGAGTAAGTTACTTTACTTAATTATGCATCACATCCCACATCTCCATAATTGAAATAATAGGACCTCACTCATGAGACAACATGAGGAGGATTAAATGTGATAATTACGCTAAAGTGGTTAATTTACTCAAAATAACCAATCAAGTGGAATAACGAAGCGGAATCTAGTGTTCACCACTGTTGGAGACTTGGTTTTGGTGATATCTCCTTTGTCAAGTCTGCTTGACACATGCCCGAGACTGCCAGTTACCTACTCAGTATCTATTCTTTCCTTCTTTTTTACTAGTAGATTTCTGATTAGGTCAGGAGTGAAAATGTTAGAAACACTGCTCAGCTTTCCTTGGAAATAGGGGTGGCCTTGTGACACTGTTCTCACCAATGAGAATTAAGTAAGTCATTGGGTGGAGCTTCTAGGAAAGCTCCCTAAAAGGGGGCAAACCAGCCAGTATGTATCTTCTGCCTTTGCCCTTCTCCTTCCTGTCTGGAATGTGGTTGTAATGGCTAGCCTTCCAGGAGTCATGGTGTATGCATGAGGAAGAGGGAATGAAAAGTTAGGAGGCAGGGTTTCTGAGACACCATAATGAACAAGGCCTGGACTGCCTATACTTAAACTTCTCTTTATGGGGGAGCAGAAATAAAATAAACCCTCTAAATCATTTGAGGCACTCTTTATATTTTCTTTCACATATCTATCTTGACTTGTGGTCTTTCTTCAGAGTATCCTGACTCTGAAAGCAACTTATTCCTTTTGGAATTCCTATAGTACTTCATGTGTACCTCCCATAAGTACAGCAGACTGCAAATTTCATCAGGATAGACCCAAATCAGATTTTATAAACTGCAAAAAAAAGTCATTTAAAACTTATCATCCAGTAACTCTATCAAAGACACACAGAGGCACACGGCAACATTTTAAACTTTGATTAAGATAAGCATATTCTCCTGAATTACCTAGTATGTTATAGATATGGCATGATTTTTAAGATTTGATCACATATATATATAAAATTATATGAAGTTCTTATTAAAACTAATTTGCCACTATCTTAGGAATGATGGTATTCAACTAGCTAGCTGTAGAAAACAAATGTTCTATAGTGTGCAAAAGAAGTCATTAAAAACAGGTTTATATTTTAGATAAAAAATGTTGAAACAATGTATTACCATCCTAATAGCTCCGCCTTTCCCGCGATTCTTCACCAGTGTTATCACTCGTACCTTGTCACTTCCATATTTCTGGCAATATTTAAAAGCTACCTGTCAAATTATATAAAAGTCAGAACAATATTAACTTGGATTCCAAGACAGTAACATAAACTGCGTTTATGAGTTTGGTTTAAATACTGCTCTTCCGGGGCGCCTGGGTGGCTCAGTGGGTTAAAGCCTCTGCCTTCTGCTCAGGTCATGATCCCGGGATCCTGGGATCGAGCCCCGCATCGGGCTCTCTGCTCTGCAGGGATCCTGCTTCCTCCCTTCTCTCTCTCTGCCTGCCTCTCTGCTTACTTGTGATCTCTCTCTCAAATAAATAAAATCTTTAAAAATAAATAAATAAATAAATAAATACTGCTCTTCCAGTTGCCTTCTTCTTGTGACTAGATTATACTCACTGTACGTTTTAGTGGCCCAGAATTCCCGATGCCAAGAACCAATAATGATCCACTAGACTGAAGTCACAATTCACTTTCCTGCAGAGGTACCACCAGAACAGGCAGCAACTCTCTCTTATTCTGACTCCTTTATTTACACTAATGAGCTGCTAGAGAAAATAAAATCCATGCACTGATTAACTGTTACACACTTGAGATTGCCATCCCCCCTCCCTTACTGGTTAACAACTCACTTGTCAGCAACTGATCTTACTCCCCAGAGAAGTTGCTCATATCCTGGACCATGTCTCCCCAGATCTTTTTACTTAATTAGAAACAATTTTTTTTAAAAGATTTTATTTATTTATTTGACAGAGAGAGATCACAAGTAGGCAGAGAGGCAGGCAGAGAGAGAGGGGGAAGCAGGCTCCCTGCTGAGCAGAGAGCCCGATGCAGGGCTCGATCCCAGGGCCTTGAGATCATGACCTGAGCTGAAGGCAGAGGCTTAACCCACTGAGCCACCCAGGCACCTCCCCCCCTTTCTAAGATTATTTATTTTGAGAGAGAGGGAGTGTGTGCGAGTGGGGGGAAGGGGCAAAGGGTGAGAGGTCACACACTCCCCACTGAGTGTGTATCCCTCTGTGGGGCTTGATGTCATAACCCTGAGATTATGACCTGAGATGAAACCAAGAGCTGAAAGCTTAACCCACAGAGCCACCCAGGTGTTCTTGCCATTACTTTCTGATTTATAATCGAAGCCATAAACAGTGATCTGTATTCGCTGTGTACATCTCTTCATCACTCAGTCATCAATCCACTATAGTATGGTCCATACCCTTTGCTTTTTCACATGGTTTTTCTATTTTCTCTCTCTTCATCAACAGCACCCTCTCTATTTTATTTTATTTTTTAAGTAGGCTCCATGCCCAGTGTGGAGCCCAACGTGGGGCTTGAACTCACGTTCCAAGACTGAGACCTGAGCTGAGATCAAGAGTTAGACACTTAACCAACTGAGCCACCCAGGCGGCAACCCCCTTCCTTTTTATAGGTAGGGTCCACACCTACCATGCGTCTTAAACTCACAATTCCAAGATCAAGGGTTGCATGCTCTACTGACTGAGCCAGCCAGGTACCCCAATGCCCTCTCCCTTTGACCCTCATTTCCATGGGGAGTGTGAAGTTATTCTCACTCCTGGCAGACTAGCTTTTATTGTTTCTAGCAGCTCAGTAGCTATAGGTCTAAGAATGCGGGAACGTGAGGGGACAATACTCTAAGACACTTGTTACCTCCCATGGGTAAATCTGGATGGAGGTATGCCAAAGGACATAGCTGATACCCAGAGCCAGACGTGAAGACATCTTTCTATTTGTATGACTGCTTTAGAAATTGTAAGGCAAAGTGGAGCATAAAGAAAAAAACAACAACAAACTGTGCTTAGGAAAAAGGAACCATGTATCGGCTGGCAAAGAAGGCTCCCAGTGGCCATGATGAATTGTGCATGTTTCCTCCCAACTTGGTGATCTTCAAAGCTTCCCTGGTCTATGGAGTGGTGGAATAGCAGGTTTACTTTCCAGCTTTCCGTAGATAAAACCTCTCTGCCTTTCTGAGAACCCACACTGTTAACAATAGAGAGTGCTGGCTCAGTGTCCACGTTCTCTGATGAGTGGAAAAACTTTACATCTGCTAAATTATTCTATTTTTTTCTACCTACTGGCAATCCTAAAAGCAAGTTTACTAACCTTTGAAGTCTGGTCTTTGCTGCCATCATCAACTACTATCACCTCATAAGTGAATGTAGGATCTTGCTTCTGTAAGAAACAAAAATAAAATACCACAATTTGGCATAAATGCCATGAAGAGTTCTGATAAAATTGCAAGGAGTTTAAATAACAATTGTTTTAGTGTGGTATGTATAAAAATGAATATAAATTAAGTATACAGAAACCACATAAAATAAAAAATCCAAGAACCAAAAAGGAGAAAGACACTGGACAGGAACAGAAGGCAAACACTGACTGAACATCTGTGAGCCTGTCCCCCTCCTCCCCTGCAACCCACCTCACACCAAATCGGTGTGCAACCTGGTGCTTGTGGGGCTGAGCACTTCTGAGAGACGCTACAAACATGTATGAGAAAAAAGTCCGTGAGGTTAAAGGTTAGTGTAATTCTAACCTGGCTACACTTTTCTTACCCTTATGAACTTCTAGCCTGTTTTCTCATTTAAAAAACCCCAAGGTGCACCTGGGTGGCTCAGTCATTAAGCGTCTGCTTTCAGCTCATGTTATGATCCCAGGGTCCTGGGATCGAGCCCTGCATCAGGATCCATGCTCAGCAGAAAGCCTGCTTCTCCCTCTCCCACTCCCCCTACGTCTCTTTCTGTCAAATAAATAAATAAATACAAACAAAATCTTAGAAAAACCAAAAAACCCAACCCCTCCACCAAAAAAATTCCTTGTGGTTCCTGTGGTTCTTGTGAATACACATAACAGAAGCGACAGGAGCCTTATATATAATAATAAAGGCTCCATTCTTCCCTCTTTTATTTTTTCTTTTTAAAAGATTTTATTTTTAAGTAATCTTTACACCCAACATGGGCCTTCGACTCATAATCCCAAGAGTTTCATGCTCCACGTACCAAGCCAGCCAGGTGCCCCTTTCTTTAAATGAATCTTCTATCTTCCTTTTACATGTAAAACCTAAAACCAAAGTAAATCAAAAGAAGGAGTTTTCTTAAAAAAAAAAAAAAAAAAAAGCCGCAAAGCTCATTTGTTTCCTTAAACTCTCCAAGGAGAGTCCAACAGCAACTGATGATACGAAACAAGGACACATATTACTTTTCTTCTCTTTATGTGAGGAAAGAAGAGAAAATAAATGAGGGAAATGCCTCTGACTAATAAAGAAAAACAAGAGCCATTTCACTTTCATTATAAGTCTTTTTCAAATAAATGTCTTTTTAAAAAGTCACAGAAGTAAAAACAGTATCGTGGGGCCACACAAAGTCTGTAGACGTACTCAATTTTAAATGTATTATCAGGCAAGAAGATAAAAAGGGGGTGGGAGGGTACATTAGAAATTTCAGCTTTCTGTTTGTTCTGGGTTCATCCATCTGCTTCTGGAGGCAGGGAGTCACGTGTTGGGTTTGCAGCTAACACCTGAGGGTAGGCAGCAAGCTGAACACGGGAGGCCTGGTGACCTTGATGGCTCGGCCATAGCAGGCACTGCCTCTCATAGCAGATCTGGCCTATGATCCACAAGTTGGTGATCTAGTCTAGTTTTATTTTTATTTTTAAAAAAATTTTTTTTATTATTTATTTGACGGAGAGATCACCCGGAGGCAGAGAGACAGGCAGAGAGAGAGGGAAGCAGGCTCCCTGCTGAGCAGAGAGCCCGATGTGGGGCTTGATCCCAGAAGCCGGAGATCATGACTCGAGCCGAAGGCAGAGGCCCAACCCACTGAGCCACCCAGGTGCCCCAATCTAGTCTAGTTTTAAATAGAGACATCATATTGAAAGGAAAAACACGATACCTGTCTCTCCTCTAGATAGCCCAGAGCTTCATCCATCATTACAGGCACTTAAAAAAAAAAAATGTATGAAAAATTAGTTTTAAAAACGATTTTCCACACCCCCAAACACGCAGTTCACATATGGAAAAGGTCTGAATAGTCTAACAAGCTTCTCCCCCAATAGCTTTTCCCATCTGGAAGGACTGTTTTCCGTTCACATCTGGCTTATGGCTTCTCTAGAATACTTCAGTCCTATGACTTCATGATGTAGACCCAATCATTTACAGCTTCTCTTTGTTTCCCCTCTTATGAACTACAACTAACAACAATGCACTCACTACAGCCCACATCTATTAATGTTCTGGCAAAGACAGTAAAGTCCATACTCTAAGTTTCCTTTTCTTCCCAATAAACCCTTACCCAGTAAATGAAATCGGGCTTACACCGTTTTTCTTCATTGTATGAAGGTACAACAACAGAGAGCCGTTTGGTAGGTGAGTCCCATATGCTGGGCAATGTTTCCTTCTGTCCTCTGGCATTTAAGAAGAACTTCTCGTCTTCATGTTGATGGAGGTGTGGCATTTTTGTAGCAGTTATAAATGCAACAAAGGAAATCTAAAAGCAGGTATGTTAAATAAGAAATCATGCTTTGTTGACTTTTTTTTAGACTTCTTATGTAAGAATACATCATTTACATGATTTTTTTTTTCTTTTTTTTTGGTGGAATATTTGCTTTTTGCTTTTAGTCCATTAACTGGACTGGAGGTGACAACAAAATTCAAATCCCTTATTTATGAACTAATTATTGTCCTTTCTTCCACTGGTAAGGAACTAATGACTTAGGAGACTCCCAATCTGTTCCTACCTGTCATCCCCAGGCTTCTATCATCCCAGATCTAATATGGAAGTCACTATAGAAATGTAATCTATTTTAAGATGCCCTGAACCTCCAATCCCTGGCAAACACACAGTGAGGTCCCATTCCTACTTGGAGCCTGTATGTGCCAGAGGATTAAGTTCACAGTGCAGGTGGAATGTATGGAGTGAGGGAAGACCTCCCATGGAAGACTAGACTGACCTAGAATATGTAGGGAAGACCCCTCTATCCCCATAGTAGGGACCAGCAATGCTTAAGATCATATTCTTGACACTTATCCCAGATTTGAATCCAGAATACATTACTTTTTGAAGTATCAAACTTGTAGGCTCTGGCACCATACACTACTGACATTAGGTAGCTCCCTTCTATATTTATTTGTGAACTAGTGTTGGAAATAACCACTCTTTGGAACACTGTCTCTACTGGTACACTTTCTCCTTTTAAAACAGTCATAAATTTTTGGAATGCTACTCATTTTTAATGTGGTGACCATTTTTAATATTCCATTGGGTACATACTGAAATTGAATTTGCTCTGATTAGTAGGAACATGGAGGCGGTATCCTGACTAGTGATTATGAGTTCCTTTTCTGCACCCCAGTGTTCAGATTGTGATTTCTAAATTCAGTTTCCTAGTAAAAGGAATCAGTGCTCTTTGTAAGATGCCAGATAATTATGTCATTATTTTGAAAACTTGCCTTTTATCTTACCTTTTATATATGAGAGATATTTCAGAGTAATTGAATAGCTGAGAATGAAACTTTTTTCAATATGGAATTTCAGATAATACATAAAAAAGGAATGATACAATTAGAATATTGCACTTTGCAACTCCCAGAGAAATAATGGATTTAGGTTGACAAACTATAGAATTGGTGAGTCAGGCTAACAAAACTCCTGAACCCCTGGATCCATCTTAACACCAGAGAAAATCATATATTATGAGCCTTCTGATATGATACGAGACAAAGTATTCAGCATCAGTCACATACTTTTTTTGATTAAAAAACTCAAACATGCATTCGTTAAGTCTCTAAATGTTACTACCAGTTTATAGGAAATTCAGGAGACAGATTAAGATGTTAAAAGTCACCAATGGGATGAAATCAATAAAACCCAGATTCTGAGAAATTCTACAGGACAAATGACCACTTATTAAAGACAAGGGGAAAACAAAACAAAACAAAACAAAAAAGAAGGACAAAGTGTTACAGATTAAGATACTTGAGACATCAACAGAGTGCTAAGTGTATGTGAATGCTTAATCGAAAAAAATGACTATACTAAAACATACATGAGGTATCTGAACTGACAAGACACTTAAAATCACTGAATAATGGTTAAAATTTTTAAAGACTCCATTATAACTTTATTATGGTTATATTTAAAAAGGGGGGTCTTTAAAGATTAATGCTGCGGGTTTACAGATAGAGTGTTTTGTCTTGGATTTGCTTCAGAATAATTCAGAAAGGAAGCGGGGTGAGGAAGACTATGTATGGAAAGTGTGGATATATATGAAACAGGTTTTTTTTGTTTATTTTTGTTTTTTTATAATGATTTCCTGCTGCAGCTTTTTAAACAAATGAAGTTCCACTAGCTGTCTGACATTTTCACACATAAGCTCTTCTCTCCAGTCTTATCAAAAGAAGCTAATGATGATAACATTTATGAGAGCCTTGCTTTAAAGGTCACATGAGATAACCCCCTGTTAAACACTGAATACAACCCCCAGCATATTATAAATTCCCTGTAAATGGTAGCCCTCATAATCACTTCGAGCTAGTGGGATCAAATACTTGCAGTACACCCTCATAATGCACCCATTTAACTCCATGCAACAGATAAGATTCAACAGATTCAATCCAGGCGTCTGTCAAAATTCTGCCCCATCAAAAAAAACAAAAACAAAAACAAAAACAACAAAAAAAGGTGACTTGCTCAAAAACCTGAATAACCCCTGAAATCTTCATATACCACTAAGGGAGAGAGAGGACTTCTTTCTCACCCAGACACAAACAGGACACATTGCTTTTTCTCTATTAAATTGTTTCTACTCACTGAGTTTGCAAACCTGGCAAGATGGAAGAATGGCCTTCCTTAGCAGTGCTATCTGGGGGCGAACCTGAGTGTCTAAGAAGCTGAAACCTCTCCATGTAGGAACTGGATGGCAGGCTCATTCCAAATTACATGGAATATAATTTCTCATAAGTGAGAAAGCTCACTCGGCAAACTGTCTGTTACTTATGTACTAGCAAGTGTTTACAACGTTTCTATTTCCAGAGTAATGGCAAAGAAAATCCGGGTCTGAATTCTCCTTTAGAGGCAGCGAATATAGGATGTTTAATTTGGGGACATAACGACTCCCAGACATATGGTAACACTAGGCCTGTGTGTCTTGGTCTTACTGTGTCCCCTGGTTGGTCTTCTTGATCCATTGATTTATTCCGATCTGTAACAGATGGCTCTCGTCAATGCTCTGTCACCACCTTCTATCTGCTTAACCACATCAGGAAAAGGTTGAGTCCAGGGAGCACGCACATCCCGGGAGCTCAAAACCTTCCCGGGTGGAACCAGAGCTGCATAGGCTGCAGATCCGGGAGAAGTCCTGGAGAGCTCGGGACTGACAGGGCGGGTGGACAGAGGTCCGGGGACCGAGGGACGAGTAGAGACTGGGTGAGCACGTCCCATAGTGAACAAAAGTACAAGATTCTGGGCACAGAGGGAGGTAAAGCTCCAAAATAAAAATAAAGAAGGGAAGAAAGGGGGTGTGAAATTCTAGGAGAGGATAATCCCGGGGGTCAAGGCTTGGGAGAAGCGTGGTGAGAAGGGACACATCGAAGAGTGAGTAGTCTGTGCGGAGGAGAGGATGCGTTGCGGCCAAGTCTCCAAGACAGCAGGGAGCCTAGGCCCGCGTCGGTCCCCCATCCCTCTCCTCACCAGTATCAGGGCTGCGGCCGCCAGCGCCACGCCGAGCACCGCCAGCTGCAGCAGGAGCGAACTCATCCTCCATACCCCGGTCGCCGCCCTACCCTACCCAGCACCTACACACACGCGGAAGCGCAGTCGCTCCGCCCAGCCTTCCGCCGGCAGAGGGTCCTCTCCGGCCCGGCGCCCGCCGCCCGCCGCCCACAGCGCCCCTCGCGGCAAGAAGACAAACACGCAGCTCTTCGGAGCGAGGCTCTGCGGTGGAAAGGCAGGAGCCGCGTGCCACTGCAGGGATGGCAGAATCGGCAAGTAAAAATACAGAATGTCCACTTAATTTGAATTTTAGGTAAGCAATGAACAGTTTTTTGACAGCCTTGTTAAAATACAATTTACACACCATACAACCCATCCATTCAAAAGGTTTTGGTATATTACACGAGTTTTTAAAAAGTGTGATGCAACAATAAATTTGCCATTTTAACCTAAATGTACAATACAGAGTGGTACTAATTACACTCACAATTTTCTGCATCCATCACCATTATTTATTTCTAAAACATTCTTCACTGTCCCCAGCCCCTGGTAATAACTAATAACATGTACTATTTGGCTTATACTCATAGAAAAAAAATTCTTTTATTTGACATTCAAATTTAATTGTCTGTTTTGTACTGTGGCAACCCTACCTAGGAGGGAGGTGGAGGCTCTGAGCCACAGCATAGCCTAAAATACAAGGCGCTCCTTTGGAGCCCGCTCCGGGTACCTGGCAAAGTGGAACTTGGTGCGGATAATGAGCGCACAGAAAGTTTACATAATTCTTCAGTAACTTGGAGAAGCCCAGGGCCCAGGCCAAGACGGAGGCGGGAAAGGGACGCAGAAACTTTAAAATAATGCTCCCACACTCAATACTCAAATCTAGGAAATAAGGTCAGTTTTCTCTTAAACCCTTGAACTACCAGAGTGTTTTTAAAGAGACACACTCGTCTCTTTCATAAGAGCAGATTCGTCAAAAACGCATCCAAAGCAAAGAAGCCTGGAGGTGTGCGGAGCTAGAAACCACCGGAGCAAAGGTGGGCCAGAAACCACCTTCCCCACGCCCAGCCCCCTGCGTCTGCGGCAAGCCGGCGAAGAGCGCAGGCGTCCCTGCCGAAAGTTTGGGGGCGGTGTAGACCCGCGGCCCCGAGGCCCAGAGTCGCCCGGCGCAGGCGCACGCGCGCGGGCGGGAAGATGGCGGCCGGGTTCAAGTGAGTGTTGGCGGCCCGCTGGCGCGTGTTTGTGCTTTGGCGGTTGGAGGTTTCCTTTAACCCTTCGCTGGGATATTTTTCACCTGGAGGCCACCCTGCTAGATTCCCATTTCTTTCCCTCACGGAAGTAGGCGACGGGCGGAAGGACCTGGAGGTGGTCGTTGTGAAAGGAAAGGGGGCTTTTTCTCTGCAGTGAGACGGAGATGGAAGGGACGGTGTACAGAGTTCAGTACCCGCGGCAAGCGCTTGTGGCTTGGTGTAGTGGATGTGCGGCCCCAGGGGACACCGCTGTAATCTTTTTAAAAAATGTTCTATCAGAACCACCTGCCACCCTGTGCTTTGTTTCCTCCGTGGTTTATTTCTAAAAGGATTGTGCCTTGTTCGGAAGGTTTTACTTAAGCCTTTTTTTGTGCCACGCTGGTGAAGCCTGTAGATTTTTGTCCTCAGAGTTAAGTTTTTAAATGGATAAAATACGTAAGAGTCCAAAGGAAAACCATTGTACTGACGCAGCTATCTTCTATTTGTATAAATTCCTAGTTCTTGATATGTAATATATACGTGCTCTTTTTAAAAATGCACATTCTTAAACAAGTTCTGCTGGGGAGTCTAGTAACATCTGGAATTCCAAAGTTTGCACATAAGCTTCGACAACTATAAAGTAAAAACGAAAACATTTAATCTCTGTGGTTGTTAAATTTGCAGGTACTAATGTATTATAAAGGCTTATTGCCTGCAGTCAAAATTGGAGGATATGCTAAATTTCAGTTACAGTATACTGAAAATAAAGATGTAATTTTTAAATGTTAAGAATCCCTGCTTCAGAGCGAAAGTGACATTATTTTAACAACTGGATTAATTCTTTTAAAGATGCCCAAAGGCTTTGGGCTCCAACCTGTAACTGTAAGATAGAGTTAAGGACAGCAGTTGAGTGTGATTACTACTGCAAGAGTACCTCTTTTTAATAGTTACATGTGGCAACAAAACATCAGAATTCGTGAAAGAAACTTTGTAACAAATTGGGAAGATTTATGCTGCATCATCACACTCCTAAAATCTTTGCCATTTTCTGGATTTATGTTAAGATTCATTAACTTACCTCAGATATGTTTTTAACATGTTTCAGAACTGTGGAACCTCTGGAGTATTACAGGAGATTTTTGGTAAGTAAAGATGGTTATGTACAGGTTGTACCTTTTGATAACAGTATCCTATGCTTCTTTTCAAATTATGTGAATTAATGAGGTTTATTGTGTTTTCCCTGGTGTGTATAAAATACATAGACGTAATTTACTTTACGTGAATTTATTTATTTAGAAAGAGAACTGCCGTCCTGATGGAAGAGAACTTGGTGAATTCAGAACCACAACTGTCAACATAGGTGAGGATATTTTGAATTCTAAAATAGAATGAAATTGCTTCAGACTTTTTTTTAATGTATTTTTACTTGTGATGTTTTTTAAACTCACTATTGTTTCAATTGTTACATTCTCTTTAAAATTTTGAAGTGACTGTAAAGTGTTTTCTCCCCTTTCTTCCTTCAAAACCTCCAAGGCATGGTTTTCTTGTATCTTACACTTAACTTTCTGTTGTGAACACGGAATTTTCTAGTTTAACCTGTATGACATTCTTGAGTTTTAGACTGACCATTTAAACAATATTTGAGCGAAATTCTACTATATATAAGGGAACCCAGCGATTCTGTGTTGAGATCTTTATCTGCAGAACAGTTCTATGACCGAATGAAAATGATTAACTCAAATTCAAGAACAGGTGAATAATTTCTAAAACACTAGTACTTTAAAATAGTCACATCATTTAAAAAAGACGAGCTAGGAATAAATTTACACAAGCAACTGAGATATATAGCAAGATAAAATTGTATGTAGAAAATGAACACTTTCCATGGACTTTTTCATTTTATTATCTTTTCAGGTTCAATTAGTACTGCAGATGGTTCTGCTTTAGTGAAGCTGGGAAATACTACAGTAATTTGTGGAATTAAGGCGGTAAGTTTAATATGTCTTACTGAGATTTGAATTACCAAACTAGCTTCAAGTTATTAGATTGTAATTTTTACACCTATATTTCTGTTGACTAGGCAGTTTTTTAGTATGTTTCATTTCCTAAGAGCTTTCATCTTTAAGTAGATTAATACTCAAAGTAGATTAAAAATGACCTAAATCCAGTGACTTAATTTATGAACGTGCATTAAATAGGCTGAAATGAAACATTTCAAAAATCCTCACTACCTTTAATTCTTTTAAGAATTTGTTATTGAGATTTTTGGTGACATCCTTTTATCCAGTGATAGCATTTAGTCTGCAAATGATGTAGAAAATTGAGCCTATTCCAAAGAAAGCTTGAGGGAGGAAGAAGAGAGTTTACTGAATACCTTTTATGTACCAGGTACCTTAAATTAGGTGCTTTAATACAGAATTACCAGTTTAATCATGAGAACAGTCATTTGGAGTGTAATTTCTGTCTTCTGTTTTACATGAGGTTCAGTAACTTATCCAAGAACAGAACTAGAACTGTAACTTTGACTCCAAAGGTTGTGCTTTTTTCACTGTGTTGCACTGTGAATTACTTAACCTTCAGATTTTTCTTCAGGGTGCTAAAGCTGGGGTGGTATCTAACAGTATGATCTGAGCACTTAATTGTTGCCAGCTTTTATGCTGGGGACATAACATTATCTCATTTGACTCTCACTGAGAATCTCTAAAAGTAGGTCATCATTAACTTCTCATTTTGCATATGAGAAAGTTGAATGGTAAGAGGTTATACAATTTGACTAAAATCCCCCAGCCAAAAAGTATGGGTCTGACATTTGAACCAGGCTGAGTTGCAGACTTTTGCTCTTAATCACTTTATTACTTCCCATATTTGGCTTTGTAAGGAATCACTTTGGGTTTAAATTTAGATTCTTTGCTACTAAATGAGAGAAAGAAAACAGATTAACGTATTTTTTTTTTTTTTTGAAAGAGCCCCATTTAATTTTGGTTAGTAGCACTAGAATCTAGAGAGCTAAGCTATGCTGCCTTTTTAATCTTGCAGACCTAATATGAGGATTTGTGACAATGTCCATATAGCCTGATAGGACTCCCTGATAAGCATAGTAGATGGTCTTGATGTAGTTAACTAGCTAAGATGGTCTTTGCTAAAGGTTTTTATAACTGATTGCTGTCTTCACAATTATTAAGTAGCTTCTTTCATAGGAAGTTATTTGTTTGCTTCTTTAGGAATTTGCAGCACCACCAACAGATGCCCCTGATAAAGGATATGTTGGTAAGTTAAATGGTTTTGTAATTTTAATACAAAAACCTTAACACATTTAATGGTAATATTGTAGGTCAGTCCTAGTAGCTGAGTTGAAGATAATATAGAAGATTCAGAAATACATAGGAATGAGGCAGACAGTCCTATAAAGTTTAATTAGAAGATAGCCTAATAGCAAGATACAGAATTTTTATAAAATTTTCAGCTTTGCATACATTCAGATGTCATCAACCAAGAAAGTCTTAGGAAAGGGTCATAATTGCAAACTTTTATGTTCCCATAAGTATTTGTCATTTATACCACCATGCAACTTTCTTCTTGCCTTGGACCATCTCTTCTTTATGGTAGGTACCAACATTTTAAAAATGCAAGCACTTGGGTATGAGTGTAGAGGCTATCTGCTGTTACAGAATGAGGTATTTCGGAAGAAATCTTATTTTTCGGAAGGATTTAGGATTGAAGCCTTCCTTAACATCCTTTTATATTTTTGGTATTTGTCTTGGGGCAAAAAAAAAGTTGGAAGTAGATTTTATCGAAGCCTGAGAGTATTAAAAAGATCAAAAAGAAATAACTGATGTGTTATGCTTTCCACTTGGCAAATTTATCTATGGCTATAGTCACATTTGCAGTGGATTGAGAATACCTTTAACACTTCCATAAACCAGAGGTGAAGTTTAGTTCATAGCTACAGAGTGTTTCTTTCAGTTCCTAATGTGGATCTACCACCTCTGTGTTCATCGAGATTTCGGTCTGGACCTCCTGGAGAAGAGGCCCAAGTGGCTAGCCAGTTCATTGCAGATGTCATTGAAAAGTAAGATTATTCTGAACATTTGACTGTCATTCATTTTCAGATGTTTTTTGACCTTTCATTTATTGTGCTTATTATTAAATCCAAGTTCACAGATAATTCAGAAAGAAGACTTATGCATTTCTCCAGGAAAGGTAAGATGAATAAAAAAGCTATAAGGTTTTATTAATTCTGAATTGTTTTTAGGGAAAGAAGAGGGAAATTAAAATAATAAGCCAGTGGCCTTAAATATGAAATTCCTAAGATGGAATTTGGTTAGCTTACTCTGTAACTATCTAAATAAACCATGTAGTTCTAAAAAAAAAAAAAAAAAAGTTTTGAGTAATTTATTACCTAACTGGGAGCTACTTTTTAAGCTGAGGTAACTTTTTTTCCCTTTTGCAACAATAATTAAGTCACTTGTTTATTCCATATAGATTAGTATCTGATCAGCTGATGTGTTTAGAGTAAATCTGCACTATACATTTCAAGTCTTTAATTTCAAGTCTAAGACTTAGAACAAAATTGACTAGGACTTAGAGGCTTTTCCTCTTCAATTATGTACAGATTTATTAGCATTGTAAAGCCTAGCCATTTCACATGTTAATGTTTCTGGGGGAAAGTATGTTTTGGACTTCATTTAGGACTTCCAAAAGCATTTCTTTTATCTGGTAACTTAGCAGCAAAAATAGAAATTCTTCCTACATCTGTAGCTTTCAGTGGAAATCTAGATGTTACTTGTCAGTTCGGTAGTTAAAAGCCAGTTTTGTTTTGTGTTTGTTTTTTTTTTTAAACCAAACTGGTCTACTTTGTTGGTAATATACTTGGTAGAGTTTGTTTGTTTTTAAGTTTTTGAGCCTTAAAGGTTATCATGCTTGTCTAACCAAGGATTCTGTGGTTTGTAACTTAAAACAAATACCATGTTCTACCCCCACTTCGTATAAATTCTGTTTTAGCTTTCTTGGGTTCTGTACTGTGATATCATTTGCCTCGACTATGATGGGAACATCTTGGATGCCTGTACATTTGCTTTGTTAGCAGCCTTAAAAAATGGTAAGCAACCTTAATAAAAGACATAATTCCTTCTTGGTGTCAGAATATTATTTTGTTAAACTTTTATCAGTAAACTTTTTAAAGTTTTTGTTAATGTTTAGTGATTGATCATTCACAAGAAACCATGTTTATATCCACTAAATTTACCTTACTTATCCTAATTAAAAAATACTTCTAAGTTTTTAAGGAGGGAAGAGTGAATAAAGCATAGAAACCTGTATTTGTTAGAGTGAGAGACTTACTTCATGTATTTGCCTTTTTCTAGTACAGCTGCCAGAAGTTACTATAAATGAAGAAACTGGTTTAGCAGAAGTTAATTTAAAGAAGAAGAGTTATTTGAATATTAGAACTCATCCAGTTGCAACTTCCTTTGCTGTATTTGATGAGTAAGTTAATCAGATGTATAAAATATTATGTAATTAAGGTAATGGATTGTTACTCAGCATTCTGACTTTTCAGGAAATAACCTAAGGTGACCATACATTCTAGTTTGCCCTGAACATCTAGGTTTATAACTGTTGTCCCTGCAGAATTATTAGCTTCGCCTTATACTTTGAAAACCATTCTGATTTGAATTTTGTGTTCTGTTTCTTGGTTTTCTTACTCCTGTGTAATGTTAATCTTCTTAATTCTTTCATAGAAGATATACCTTAGACTACCTTCTGTATTTGTGAAGGACTTTATTAGTATATTTATAAATTGAAATGTAAAGATTCTTACATGTAGTATAATGTTAGGTTGCTATTAACATTTCTGGTTTCCCACCAGGTCTATTTCAGTGCTTAAATCAGACATCAGTACCTAAGCTAAAAGGCTGGAAGCTCATTTTATTCTTTGTATATAAAATTTGTTCTTTGGATCAGTAATTTATATTTTTCTTATATTTTAAATAGCACTCTGCTCATAGTTGACCCTACTGGAGAGGAGGAACATCTGGCAACTGGAACCTTAACAGTAGTAATGGATGAGGAAGGCAAGCTATGTTGTCTTCACAAACCAGGCATGTTCCTTCCATTTTAAACCTAAACATGTAAAACAAAAGTCAGTGTGAGCTTCTCTGTATTAGGGGGGACCAAATGGAATGTGAGAGGTTTTATTGTTTACTGCAGTTTCTTTGTTATCTCAAATTCCTTAATCTATTTTTGTCTGTCAGTGGTTCTTAAAACTTATGGTATGCATCAGAATCACTTGCAAGTCTTGTTAAAACACAATCTGCAAATCTTGGAATAGTCTCACTGGCTTACATTATTGAATTTTTTGTCTTGATACTTGATGATGATTTTTTTTACACAAAAATATCAACATCAAATGATGCATATGATAGACACTGAAAGTGTTGTTATAATCATTTTTCAGGTGGAAGTGGGCTGACTGGAGCTAAACTTCAGGACTGTATGAGTCGAGCAGTTACCAGACACAAAGAAGTAAAAAAACTGATGGATGAAGTAATTAAGAGTATGAAACCCAAATAAACAACCACCACATTTCCAAAACAGATTTGTAAAAACTGTATTTGTTACACTGTGCACAAACCTTTTATACTAAATAAATATCAAACTACATTCTTCAGAAAGATGTTTCTAGTATTTCTTAGGTCACTTCTGTATGTAGTATGTACAGTGAAACCATTTTTAAAAAGCAATGACTTAGGCAAACCAACCCTAATGGTTCATTAAACCATTCCCATTTTTAATTAAAAATCATAGGGTTGTGCTTCTGTATAAAGTTTGTACATCTAGCAATGTAAAATACTGACACATTTGAATAAACAAAACCAAAAATGGAAGTAGAAACTCAGAATCCTTTGATTCAATGCTCTTATGGTTTTAAAAAAGAGAGAGAGAGAAAAAAGCGAGACTCAGAATTTTGGAGTGGTTGGTGTGCCTCTCTTCATTTTACTTTTTGACTGGCTGCCTGTATGCCGATGACGATGTAGCTGAGCTGTTTGTGCTGCTGCTGCTGCCATAGCCATTTGATGCTGTAAGAATCGCAACTGCTGCAAAAGGGAGGGGAAAAAAAAGTCAAGTTACGTTAAATGCAGGCAGGTATGGAAAGGTGCTTTTCCTGAGAGATGAAAACAACAAAACTGAAAGGGAGAAAGCACCAAGATAACAAAAAGGGACTATACCACATTGAGACAATGCACAGTCAAACAGCACCAGTGGCACAGAAGCCTGCTGAGGGCTTTAAAAATGGGTTCTTGGTAAACTTCAAAAATATTTCTGTTACTTTGCCCTGTCAGTCTATATTGTAGTAACTCAGCAACTTCAGTTACTATTTTGTTGTATGATAGTTTATAGCAATATAAAACCACCCTGCATTATCAGAGATAGTCAACTATAATATGCGAACTTCCTACAATCATGGATTAACGTTTTTCTAAAACAGGTATGACATTTACTAGTAGGAACACTGGTATACTTGCCTTTTTCTGCAGTACAATATAAAAAAGTTAACCATTGGCACTTACAAATGTCTCTGTTTCAAAAAATACTGCAAACTACAAAATGTATGTTGATGTGCCACCAGCACTTCATGAAAGATTTTAAATCAGGAAGAGTATGGCTTAAATGTACAAGATATGTTCAGTGCTCCAAGTTGACTGGCTAAAATGTCAGACTTTTAAGTAAAATTTGCTAAATTATTTACCTACTACTGTATAGTCTTAAAAGACAGTAAAATAAAACTAGAGTAAGGTATGTTGAAGTACTTTTGGAGCAGAGTATCTTTAAAATGTAATCAGAGTGAAGTTGCTGGATTACTTGTATCTGTTGCTGCTGCTGTTGAAAGGCAGAGGAGAGCTGGAATCTCTGCTGAGGAAGGCTTTGCTCAGGTCTGTTCTCGGCAGAGCCAAGCTGAGACAACACTACAGAGAGGAGAAGGGGAAAGCAGGCCAGTCAAAAAGTTTGAAGGCTACCAGGGTTAGAAAAGGACAACACAGAAAATGAAATTATAGAAAAGTTATCAGTATGATTAATCTTAAGTATCAAATCACAGACATTTGAGAATAAATTTAGTATAGTCTCCTGTTAGTTGAGGGTACCACTGATTATAGAACCTCCTGGATATGAAAGGGAAGGGAGTGCCAAAGCACTATATCCCTTTCCCTGCATCACAATGAAATTTGATACTAGTGCTATTTTGTTGAGAAGGCTTTCTTGGAAAAATGTAAAATACAGTATGTTGTTTTAAAATCTAATCAATGAGGTAGGAAAGGAGTGGGAGAAGTCCAATCTACCATAATGATAAAACTGGTGGATAAAAGCTTTAAACAAAAGATGCTGCAATCAGTTTCAGACTACATTACTAGCCAACAATGGTGCTGAACTGAGACTGCAATATTTTCTTTCTTTTCAACTTGAGGGGTAGTGTGGGCAGAGTATTCAGTTTAACCCCCTCAATGTACAGATGAAAAAACCCCAGGTCAAGATGGTCTAAGTGACTCACTCAAAAGTAATTACTGACAGGTCTAGTGCTAGAAACGTTCTCATGATTTTTCAGCCTAGAATTCTTTCCACTAAAATATACAACAGCCATTTTAGGAGATTTATAACTTGGGTGCTAAAGGTTTATGATCACAAATTTCCATCTGGAAATTCACAAGCTCAAAATAGGGCATTATGTGAGATCCTGCTTATTCTAAATTCAGACACTGGGAGTTGTAGAGATAGGACAGTTAAGCCCAGTGATAATTCAAAATGTTGATATGTTTGGTTCACCATTTACTGCTGGAAGTGGTGAACAGTCATTTAGTATAATCTCATTTTTTTAAACAAATGATAAAAGTGGCTTATAAAACTTATGCTGACCATTAAGTCTTGATTCACGTAATTTGCAAGCTACCAGAATGAAACCAAAGATTATGCAATCAAGAAAAATGCAGTCTCAATAACCCAGGAGAACTGAAGATTTAACAGTTTTGGTAGCTTCCTAGTAAGTTGGATAATTGTATAAAATTTTACCAACTGTAATGTGAAGAAACTCCAACTGCTATTAATGTATGTAGGTAAAAACACTTTTAATCAACTGTCATATTAACAAAAAAACTGAGAGCACCATCAATCAACTTAACAGTTCATGCACTAAATAGAACCGTATTTTTTCCGCCATTACTGCTTGTATGAGAAGGAAAAGAAATAATTAAATATTCAGATCCCTATGTGATCAGTTATTTTTAGTAAATTCAACATATAAAGGTATAAAGATACCAACCAGCTGCCTGTGACTGCATGAAACTTCCTACTCCAGCAAGGTTAATAACAGCAGCATGCTGAGCAGATAAGGCCTGTTCTTGACTGGTTGAACCTTGTTCAGAACCCTGAATAAAAAAATAATACGTGATTGTACAAAAAGAAAAATAATTTTGAGTTGGTGAAATTTTTTTTCCCCTGATATGGTGAAAAATAAACATTAGGTCTTGTAAAAAGAGTACCAAAGTGTTCACAGACTGGCAATTCACATAGTAAAGATGGTACAGTCACTTTCAAACTGACCTACATGTTCAACTCAATTCCTTTAAAAATCCCAACACGAGCTTTTTTTCTCTGTATCTAGACAAGATAATACTAAAATTTAGATTGGAAAAAAAAAAAAAAAAGATCTAGAAAAGCAGTTTTGAAAAATAAAATGGGAGGAACCACACTGCCTGATTTTAAGACTTACTATATAGTCTATACTAATCAAGACAGTGTGGTACCAACACAGAGATAGATACATAGATAGATGGAAGAGAACAGAGAACACAGAGAGCCTTGAAATTATTATAACACAAAGGTACAAAGGTAATTCAACTGACTAAGGATAGCTTTTTCAACAACTAGTGGTATAGCAATTGGACAATGATCCCTTTCACCCTTTAACCTAAATCTTACACCTTAAATAAAAATTAACTGGAATAGATCACAGATGTAAATGAAAAGTCATAGAACTGTTAGAAAACAACAAGGAGAAAATCTCTGGGCCACAGGGCTAGATGAGGCATTCCCTAAAACATAAGGCATGATAAACTGATAACTCAGACTGCATCAAAACTAAAAACTTTTGCTCTGAAAAAGAACCTTTGCTACAACCTACAACTGTTACTAAAATAACATTTTAGTAAATAACATTAAGTCAAACATTTAAAAAGTTATAAGACATTTATCTTGAGAGGATTTACCTGGATATTGATTTAAAAAGGAGCAAAAGGACCTTAGCAGACATTTCTCCAAATAAGATATATGAACAACCAACAAGTATATGAAAAGATGTTAAAAGACATTAATCATTAGGAAAACACAAATCACAATGAGCTATTACATTTATGAGGATGGTTAGTTACTATTAAAAAAAAGCCCCCAGAAAATAACAAGTGTCAAAACTTGTGAGGATATGGAGAAACAGAAACCCTTGTGCACTGTTGGGGAGAATGTAAAACAGTCTAGTCATATGGAACAGTATGCAGGTCCCTCAAAAAATAAAAAAAATCCCACCTCTGGGTATTATCCAAAAGAACTGAAAAGCAGGGACTTAAAGGAAAAAAAAAAAAAAAAAAAAAAGGCAGGGACTTAGCTCTTTGTACACCCATTTTCACAGCAGCATCATTCACCACAGCCAAAAGATGGAAGCAATCTAAATGTCTATTGAAAGATGAATGAATAGGGTGGCTCAGTGGGTTAAAGCCTCTGCCTTTGGCTCAGGTCATGATCTCAGGGTTCTGGGATTGAGCCCCGCATCAGGCTCTCTGCTCAGCGGGGAGCCTGCTTCCCCCTCTCTCTCTGCCTGCCTCTCTGCCTACCTGTGATTTCTGTTTCTCAAATAAATAAATAAAATCTTTAAAAAAAAAAAAAAAAAGAAAGATGAATGAATAAACAAAATGTGGTATATATATATACAATGGAATATTATTCAGCCTTTAAAAGTAAGGAAATTCTGACCCACATCTACAATATGGAATAACTTTGGGCACATTATGCTAAGTGAAGTAAACCAGTCACAGAAAGACAAATACTGTCTAGAGTAGTCAAATGCAGAGAAAACAGAAAGGAGAATGACAGCTGTCAGGGCTAGTTAAGAGAGGGAAATAGGAAATTATTATTTAATGGGTACAGAGTTTCAATTTTGCAAGAGGAAAATGCTGTAGAGATTGGTCGCCTAACAATATGAATATACTTAACATGCATATTTAAAATGATGAAAATGGCAAATTATATATTACGTGTATTTTACTGAAGATGGCAAATTATTACATGTATTTTACGATAATTTAAAAAAGTGCAAATCAATTTTATATCCAGCCAAGTAATCCTTCATGTGTTAAAGAATAATGAAAAATTGAATGTGCCCTTCCTGAGAATCTACTAGAGGATGAGCTTAACCCAGCCAAGACTTAACTGGGGAATCTTTGTGAACTAAGAGAGACCTGGGGGTGATGGGACCCAAGAATCAGTACTTTTAGTTCCCTGATGATTCCAAAGTGTAGTGAGGGTTCACAAAAACTTGTAGTTCCTTCTCCTTTAATTTACTACAGTTCTTACTCAATTTCGTTCTGTTTAACAATATACAAATATTTATTTAAGTCTATCTTTCCTTTGCCCTAAGCTTCATGATAATATGGACATTTCTATTCCAACAGAGACAAAACACTGCAAACAGAAGGATGATTACTGGGCAAAAAATGTATGGGCTACAGGGGCAGAAAAAGAATTTGAAATAGGTACCCAATAACTGACCACTGCTACTGATAATAAAAGCAGAATAAGAATTGTCTGTCTGAACTAAAACCATGTCAAATATGGTTGGAATTAAAAAAAAAAAGTTACAATTCTGTAATACAAAGCAAATAAAGGGCTGGAAAGCACATACCTGCTCCCCTGGCTGTTGAGGACTGGAAGTTGTAGGTTGCTGAGACTGCTGTGGTGTAAACTGAGAGAGCTGCTGTTGCTGCTGCTGCAGAGTGTTAAAAATGAGTGAACCACCTGGAAGCTTTAAAGAAGAACCAATTAGCTCATTTCACATTTTTTTTTTAAGGTTTTTTTTTTTTTTGGTGAAAAAATTTCACAGAGAGATAGTGAGAGAGGGAATACAAGCAGGGTAGTGGGAGAGGGAGAAGCAAGCCTCCTGTGGAACAGGAAGCCTGATGTGGGGCTCGATCCCAGGACTCTGGGATCATGACCCGAGCTGAAGGCAGATGCTGAACCGACTGAGCCACCCAGGCACCCAAAACTTTATTTCATAAACACTTTCAGAAGATTCACTATGTATCAGGCATTCTTCTGTGGATTGAGGAAACAGGTGAACAAAAACCAAACCAAACCAATACCCCTGCCCTTTAAAAAAATGTATTTAAAAGCAATTTTTAATCACTATTACTTTAGACTCTCACACAGGTAAGTAATCTCAAACACCTATGATTTTGCTTAATAGTTAGCTATCCAAATATACATACTGCTTTTACTCTTCTTACACATCAATATAAAACAGCATTAAATGCATTACAAAGTATAAACAAGAAACTAGTGATATGCATATGTATATTGATGTATATATGTGTATATGTATATTAATGTATATATGTATATGTATATTAAGAAAACTTCTCTAATTTGTTCTAGCTTAACCAAAACCCACATATGCATTAATTTTTATATAACACAGTAAGGAATTCTAAAGCTGTAATGGAAGTACATTAGATAGCCATATTTTTAGTTTAGAGGTATTAACTTGCTGCTTTGTCATTCTGTATCTAAACTGCTACAAAAAAACCCCAAACAAAAAACCCAAATACTTTTTTAAAGCATCCAGAAAACTCCATGTTAAATATTAAAACTATGGTTTTCAAATGTGTTAGGAAGTAAATGGTTTTCCCTTTATTCTATAAGGGTTATACCCTTATAGAGGGTTTATAGAGGTTAAACCCTTACAGAATAAAGGGAAGACCATTTACTTCTTAATGCATTTAAGCTATAGTAATCTCCCTTCATGCATGGTTTTGCTTTCCCTGGTTTCAGTTACTACAGTCAAACGAAGTCCAGAAGCAGATGATCTTCCTGACATGGTCAGGTCAAGAGGAGCCTAACACTACATCACAATACCTATGTCATTCACCTCACTTCCTATCAACTAGGAAGTTTATCATCTCACAGTACAAGAAGGGTAAGTATAGTACCCTGTACTTGAGAAACCGTAGTTACATAACTTCTATTGCAGTATACTTATTATCACTGTTCTATTTTATTATTGTTAATCTCTTACTATGTCTAATTCACAAATTAAACTTCACTGAAGGTATTGTGAAAAACAGAAATGACTGACTAGAGTCAGGAAGCTCAATGTCAATTATAGTAAAACTGTCAATTACAGATCCCAACAAAAGAATCCTCAAGAGGAAAAAAAAATCGTAAGTGACAGGCCCCGGCAGGGAAAGAGGTACACTGCATTTCCAACAAGAAATCAGCCATCCCTATGAGAAGCTGTCATCAGCCTGAACTCTTGCTTTTCTCCAAAGTACTTCATTCAAAATAACCTTCTCCACTTCTTCCTCCTCCATCATAAAATAACATTCCCCTCTTTCTTTTGTTGAACTTCCCTATGGTTTTGTTACAGCTTATTTGGGCCCAAAAAGCAACTCTCTGTTATTCCCAAATAAAACCATTTTGCTGGTAAAATAACTGAGTTTTATTTTTAAGGTTAACAGTATGTATGTAGAGGAAAAAACAGTATATACAGGGTTTTGGTTCTATCCATGTTTTAGGCATCTGCTGGGGGGTCTTGAAAATGCACCTTCCTGGGATAATAGGGGACTACTGTAGAAGCACTTTCAAGTCATTAAGAAGTCCAAGCAAATAAATACCCAACTACAGAACTCTTAGATCTGCATAGCCCAAAGGAAAAAAAAAAAAAAAAAAAAAGGTGTCCTCAAGTCACTATCTCTAAACCTCATTGTAAGGAAAATTTGGATTTACCATAGGTCAACTGTTCCTTCCTCAATCAGTTAAGATAATAAATGTAGCAAAAATGTAAGTAACTTAAATGTAACCTTACTCCTTATAATTAGTGCTATTAAGGAATTCCACTCCTTTCCAAGAGCAATATGCAAAGAAGTTGGCTAAACAGACCAGTATGATCTGTGATCTGTTGATACTACAAGTGGACTGTGCTGTGATTACATTCCATAAATACAGACACTGTTTGCATTTTGTGTAAGAAATGTTTTTTTTTTTAAGTTTTGGCTTGAAATATACTTCCTGATTTGTTATTCCTAAAAACCAGGTTGGGTTGATTTGTCTGGTACTGTTCCTTTTTTAAATTTTACTTATTTGACAGAGAGAGGGAGAGCATGCATACAAGCAGGGGGAGCAGTAGGCAGAGGGGAAGGGAAAAGCAGGTTCCCTGCTGAGCAGGTCTGAAATGGAGCAAGATCTCTGGACGCTAGAATCATAGCCTGAGCCTAAAACAGATGCTTAACGGACTGAGCTACCCAGGTGCTCCTGTCTGATACTGTTATATCCTAATAATCCAAAGCTCTGCCATTTTGTGTCCAGACATTCATGTCTACCTTTTCTAAAATTGTCTGTAGACAATCCCATCCATTTTCCAATGTCGTAGCTTTATACTGGAACTCATCCTTAAATTAAAGGACCTAGCATAACACCCAGAATATTTTAAGTTCACAACGTGTACTAAATTCTCCACTTTCAATCTCTTTTTATATGCTGACACTTCTAACATGTAAGTATACCTCATCATTAGACACAGACTGTAATCTGACAAACATTTTATGAGTGACTGTTAGGTGCTTGGAATAGTGCTATGAAATCATATTCTGCTTTGGAAAAGAACACTTAACTATTTTTAAAATCTTTCTATAAGCAACAGTAATACGTATAATACATACATAAAATGTCTACTGAAAGAGGAATTATTTTCTAAGTATATCTCTTGTTTCTATTGTAGGCAAGTGTAGTCCTTGGTAGTTGTTAATTCTTCCCACTGAACAGCTAGTGCTTGATTAGGCAGGGTGCTAGAGCCAGTGAGTGTGATATGCAGGATACAGATTCTTTCTCTTTTGTCCACTTTCCATGTGATCACACAGAAAGCAATAATTAACCACACCCTTAGAAGATTTCAAACAGACTTCAACATTTCAAATGCTTATATGATCAGATATACACCATTAAAAAAAGATATCAAGCATAAAAACTTCAATCAAATGCAGTATATCATATTTACCTGGAGTAGATTTAAGGGCCTGAGATTTGAAGTATTTTTTAAACCAAATGGAACACCTGTTAAATAAAACTCATGGTTACAAGTGAGAATTAAAATGTTATTACACTTCAAAATATTTTATACTTTAGAATCTATAAATGTTTTAAGTACTTTCTACATAGATGCAGTTTTTTCTATACTTTTAGAAAAAAAACAAAAAAAAATCATCAATACCCATTAACACTAAGATCTTATTCAAAGATATGGAGCACCAGATACACATTTTATAAGCATAACTCAAAGATACAGTGGGTACCATTCCAGACCCACAATAAAGTGAGTACTGCAATAAAGCAAGTCAAATGAATTCTGACTTCCCACAGAATATATTATGTTTATACTATACTGCAGTGTATTAAATGTGCAATAGCATTATGTCTGAAAACACAATGTACAAACCTTAATTAAAATATTTTGTTAAAAAATACATGAACTGAATTTTCAATGTGTCACAATCACTGATCACAGAGGACTATGAAAAATGAATATGAAAAAATCGGAAATACTGCAAGAATTACCAAAATGTGATACAGAGATAATGAAAGGAGGAAAAGCTACTGCAAAAATGTCAATCAAGAGCCTTGCTTGATGCAGGATTGCTACAAACCTTCAATTTGTAGAAGAACATGCACTATCTTCACAGTGCAATAAAGCCTGTATTCTATTATTTCAGAAATGATTATCTCTTTTACCGATATTTTGACTGTGGCTAGAGAAAGTAATCAGGAAGTATGCAGACACCATGAATATAATAAAACTGACACGTTTGTGCAAATACATTTCAGCTATGGACATCTATTTAAATTTCTTAGTGCTAAGTAGTATATACAATAATAATCCCATCTCTGAGAACCCATGTGCTGTTTGCTATTTTTTCAAGTACTAACAGTAATAATAATAATGTTAACATTGAGTTTTGTCAGAACTGATCAGGAAACAATGCTGTTATTTCTGAACTTAATCTCCCAAATCTGTGATGCAACATAGAGCACATAAAGCAGGGACTGGCCTTGTGGGCCACACATGGCCTCTGTGGCATGTTCTTCCTCTCCATTGTTTTTTTAAAAAATTTATTATTTTATTTTTTTAAAAGATTTTATTTATTTGACAGAGAGAGATCACAAGTAGGCAGAGAGGCAGGCAGGGGGGGTGGGGAAGCAGGCTCCCTGCTGAGCAGAGAGTCCCATGTAGGGCTCCATCCCAGGACCCTGGGATCATGACTGGAGCTGCAGGGAAAGGCTTTAACCCACTGAGCCACACAGGCGCCCTCTTTTTTTTTTTTTTTTAAAAGGAAACCTTTAAACATATAACCATTCACGTAGTTTGCAGACCATGGTTTCAAAGTATGTGCATATTTTGCCAACAAAATATACCAATTTGAGCACTAATTAAAATGTATTTAGTCCTCTCAGCAGGTCAATGCATTATAAAAAAATAAAAGGCAGAACATTCACAGGTTACATATCAAAGCTTATACTAAGAAACTGAAGAAGCATAATCACATTAAAATATTATAGTATTGATATATCCCCATCAGGAAAAATTCTCATGAAAAGATATGACATTATTTCCTTTACTCATTTATTTAAAGACTTTATTTACAGAGAGACAGAGAGAGAACAAGGTGGGGGAGGGGGAGAGGGAGAGGCAGATTCCCCACTGAGCAGGGAGGATCCCAGGACCCTCAGATCATGACCTGAGCAGAAGGCAGACACTTAACCAACTGAGCCACCCAGGCAACCCCCAAATTTTTTTTAAAAATGTCATCTATCAAATGCTTATTGCTTATCAAAGGCACTTTCAAATCACTTCACTAACATCTCCTAAGTGCCATCTGAAGTTAGATATTTTTATTCCCATTTTAGAACAAATGAAACTGAGGTCAAGGGAGAAATATTATGTGACTTCTTTTAGGCCCCACAGTGACCATCTATCTGTAGCCACATGTAACTAACTGGTAGAAGTAAATATAAGCATCCTAAATTCAACACATGATTCCATTTTGAGAGTTTCTGCCACTAACATTTATGAACATTAAAATGAGATCACAGCAATATGTTACCTGTTTAAATTATACTCTTTGGGTTTGACTTCTTATAACTCAGAAATTTTTTGATAAATTTTCCTTACTTTGTCAAGTTTGCTTTTCCCTATGTTTTTTTTCTCAGCAGTCTAAGAAATTGGATTATTCCAAGATATTAAAAAACATTATTTTAAACAGCATTAAAAAATAGCACACGTTGTTAGAACTGTTTTCCAGTACATGTAACAGTAATTCCTATGGACTAAAACTATTATTGTTTATGATGAGGACAGTAAATTTTTTTGAATGCTTATTACATCTCAGGCAGTTTAAAGTACATGATCTGTATTTACTCATTCAACCTTAACAACTATGAGGCAAAGCATTATTCTCCCTCATTTTATTAACAAAGAAAGTGAGGTGACTTTCTTGTGATTATTCAGTAGTTGTACAACTACGATTCAAACTTAGGCAGTCTGGTTCCAGAGCCCAGGCTTTTTACTGCCATTCTATGTTGCCTTTCTCACACAACCTATGTTTCCAAAATGTATTTCTTTTACCTGGAATTGGAGGACTACACTGACAGTAAGGCTATCAAAATTAATTTACTATTTTGGAAGGCAGATATAAGTTGCAGAAACTTACCAAGTTTCTTCATAAAATTGCTAAATGGTTTTTAAGTACCAGAACTTCAAGGCCTTTTTAAATGAAATACCTAGGACATAATGCTTCAAGAAATAAGAATGTTAAGTGTACATAATATGCTTAAAATGACATTTTTATATTAGCATGTACTTTAATTTTTTAGAGATTATTATTTCCAATATTCTGACCTGCTTGAGAAGCTGCCTGCATTGCACCGGGCAATGCATTTGGTAGCAGACCGCCTGAGGGGAGAAGGCCACTCAGGTTTATTCCTGCAGGAGTTATGGCACCAGTGTTACAGCCCAGCATAGGATTTGAACCACTCATCAAAGCCTGAGCTCCACTGCGGGAGAATAAGACAAAGCATTAATACTTGCACTATGCGAGAAAATTTCAGTCACATATTAATTCCCTGGACTAAAAAACAAACTACTAAACATACATAATTAAGTATTTCAAGTCTTAAATCAGTTTTGGGGGCTCTGTTTCATTTTTACGCTAGACAGTAAGATTACCTAAAATTAATTACTGTATATTTATCAATGTTTAAAATATAATTTGAAAAAGAGTAAAAGCATTAATGAAGGGATTAAAAGATGGTAACACTGAGGATAAACAAGAAAATCTATACTGCTGTCAATGTGAAATAGTATCAGGTTAGTGCATATAATACATATGGTACCTAAAATTAAAACATAAATTAAAAGATATTTGTTGAGATAGTTTCTATCCATATCTGAACTATTTTTCAGTTTCAGAAATATGCAATTTATTAATTTCACAAGTAAGAATTTACTTGAGAATATCTTAAAACACACACATACAGACCCACACGCACACAAAACAAAAAAAACCACCAAAATCAGGGCATCAATGCAAACTTACCAAACAGAGCCCACAACATTGATGAAGTTAAGTCCAGCAGAGTTTGCCATGACCTGGGTGGCCGTGGTTCCTGTAGTTATGGATGTTACCATGGTGGAAAGAGGAATGGTCGTTACAGGCATTGCCTGGCTCAGAGACCTTTGCTGCTGAGCAAATTGAGTTAACAAAGTGGGCTGAGGGGTGAAGCCTGAATCTTGGGGAGTAGGGGTGGCTGAAGGGGTAATAGGAGTTGAGCTCTGAGCATCAGGAGGGTGTGGGGTCGATGAAGGGGTTGGTGTAGGAGTAGATGGCTTAGGAGTTCCAGATCCTGCTCATTGAGAAAAATAAAAATTGCTAGTTTGTTATAAATGGCCAGTCCTTTTTAAAATAAGGTTAATGGAATCTTACTTAGCACTGACAATTTGTTCCAGTTTTTTTTTAAGCAGTTAACTGCAAGTGTTAATTTCTACACATGATACATGAGTGTTGCTACACTCAATTACAATTAAGGATGCAGTATATCACCTAAAAATTCCATCAGATATGCTATTACAGTAACAGTAAAATTATACATTTGTATACTACCACAATACCCATTTAAAAGTTAATTTCCTACATGCTACCTTTGGCCTAAAAAGTTTAAGAGGAATTCAAATTAATTTTCGTTATTTACGATTTCACTAATTTAGAACTTCATTTAAAAATATTGCTTATTTTCTCTAACAGTCTGAGATAAACTCTGAACATAGTTAATAAATTACATATGGTTAACAATCATATTTGGCACCTAAATGTACATGTTTAATTCCTAACACATCAAGTTTATCCTGACAAACAAATTTACAAAACACAATAATAAAGCAAATATTTGATAGATAATACTGCATCTTTAACAGTAACTGTGTACTTCTGTTTAAATGTAAGAATGTATAGAAAATCTGTTGTGAATGAAGTATGCACAGTTTATCAACTTTTTAAAAAAAAACAAAAACAAAAAACAAAAAAATAAAACCAAAAGCTCTTGAGGTGTTTTCTTTTTTAGCTTTCATGTCCTGCAGAAAGAAAGGAAAGAAATGTGAATGTCCAGAAGCTGTCACTCAACCCTTACTTAAAGTAACAACTGTGTGCAGTAGATTAACATAATCCATACCCACAACATAAGAAGTGTGAATAAGACTTCCAGGAAATTTATAAATTTTTCTTTGTGCAAAACAAGAAGGCAGAAAAATTACACCTTTTGAGCTATCAAGATGAAGATGTTTATATCTAAGGCAAAGACCACCCTATCACTGTGCAGTGTACTAAAACTTTCAGCACACTTTAGTTATCTATAAAAAAATCTAAAAAACTGGAATGCTTTTTTGCAAATTGATACCTAAATATCTCAGAAAACTCTAATTTGAAGAAATTCTTCCAAATGAATGCTAGAATTCTTGCATAAGTTTTCTTGATGTTAAAAAAATTCAGTAGTAAAAATTACATTTTAATATTTTCAGAATAATGCCTTATGATTATTACCACATTTTAGTAACTGGTTACAATTTTTAAGAGTGTAGGAGTGTTTTTGAAAGATCGGCTTTCAGTTTATTTTATCACCACCTTGGAATTAGTTGGTTTCTTACATATATACAAAGATAGGACTGCAGCAACAACTCTTACATGACATTTTTTTTCTTATCAGCTACATAGTTTACATAAAATGTAACATGATCCCTAGTGAACACTGGAATAAAAAATATTTTGGAATCTTATTGCCACATTTAACAAGATTATTTAAGGAGATGTGTAGGTTGTAAATCTACAAGGTATACACACAGTGCATACATAGATACAGAAAAACAAATACAATTACAATAAACACGTAATACATACAATTAACAAGAGATTCCCCTGAAGCTTCTCAAAAGTTATACATTTTGGGTACATAGTACATTCAGATTTCAGTATTTCACTGGTCAAAAAAAAATAGCTGTTTTAAGAAACACTAATGCAAAAAGCTAATGAAAAGCTAATGAAAAATTTAAGTTATAACTCACTTTGTGATGAGCTGGCAGGTGACAGGGCAGCTGGAGAAAGCATGCTAACTTGACTGAGATCCACAGATGACTTCCGAGAAAGACTTGGCGGCTTGGAAGCAGGTGGAGGAGTTGGAGATTTAAGAAAGCTACTGGCCTGCTGTGGTGTAAAATAGTTACCTAGAAGAATATAAAGAAGTTATTTCCTACAGTTATAATTCAAAATTCTGTGAATTAAGTAAGCCATAATATTTGTGTAGTTTTAAAAATAGATTATGACTGTACCATGTGTTTTACGCCAAATGACAGAAACCAAAGTGTACCTGAAGAACTATTTCCTGAGCTTGAGGGAAGTTTGATGGGTGGAGGTCGATGTTTTACTCCCTTTCCCAATACTGAAGACTGAACTGACACAGTCTCTGGTTGCTAAGAAACAGGGACATTAAACATGCTTATTAAAATTAAGCTCAAATTAAAAACTCATAAATTAGTACCACTATAGCGTCTAGATGAGAACATGGACTTTAAAACTCTGAAAAGTACTTTTAGTGTGATAGTGTTACAGATGTTACAAAAAATATGTAATTTCACCTAAGAAGATTCATGACGTTATAGTATATATAAAGCACGAAGTAAAGATTTCTAAGTAACAAGGTGGGGAGAAAGTTTGACAGAAAAGAGCAAAAAGGTAAACTGAAGACAAAGCTTCCACTCTTAAATCTTTCCAGGGAAAAGAATAAACTGTTGAAGCCAGGTGATTAGTATACACAGGTGTTCATTATACTTTTCTATCTACCTTTGTGTAGAAAGAAACTTGAAAGTTTCCATTACAGAAAGTTAAATATTAAACAATACCCCCATCCCTCAAAAAAACAGTCTTTAACATTTCTTAGATTCCTTAAGAAACAATTAGGCAAAAAAAAGTAATCAAACACACTTCTGTTTCTTTTCCTGGAGAATGCTGACTCAAGCTGGCTGAGCCACTGGAGCTGTGTGACATTTTGACTGGACATTTGGCTTCATTCTGGACCAATTCCTGGTACTGATTGACTACCCTAGAATATTAGGAGTAAGTGAGTAAGGATTAGGTAACTGTTCTAAACATAAATTTATAGAAAATAAATACTAACAGTTAATAAAAGAATTTCCATCAAAATTAACACAAAAATTCAAACTAAATAATTTAGGTTCATGCCAAAAATACATTCTTCTAATCTTTTCAATGACAAGCTAGTGCTCAAAACATTTTGCTAATAAACAATCTAAAGATAAACATAAAGTATCTTCCCTTTAATACAGAAATTACAGGGATTATTTAACCAAGAAGCAGCCGAAGAAATTACCCACTGACTTTCACTTGCATTCTGATTAAAGTACTACTTAGAGATTGTCTTCTTTAGCTACCATAGATGTATGTATGCTTTCTTATTTAAAATACACTGTATTTTAAACATTATTTTTATGTTATATTCTCAATTCTATAAAAAACACTAGTAATATTTAAAGTATAACTAAAATCAAAGTTGTGACTCTTAGTGGAGTACTCTCTATCCTATAAAAGTGAAGTTTTACATATTCATCCCGATTAAAGATAAAGACACAAGTATTTTTACCTCTCAGCATCAGTCTTTGATCCAATAATAAACCTGAAATGTTTAAAAGAGAGAAAAGTATTAAGAATTGTCTTAAGGAGTACTGGGATTACTTTTGAAGGTTTCCGTATTTTAGTGACTGCAGTTTTATAAAATAAGTCAAACTACAAAGATATTATAAAAAAAACTTTAAAAAATACATTTAAACTTATGAAGCAGTGACCAAGTTTTGCATGCATTATAAAATATCCTGTGAATAATTTGGCTGATTTAATTTAAGGGAGATGTATTTTGGCATAAAACTTACGTATCAAAACAAAATCTGGGTTCAGAGTTACCAAGTACTATACATCCTTACAAGTGTCTGCCCTACAGCAAAACTCACTGAACTACTGTGTGCAAGGCCTTTGGCCTTCCTCTCACTTTAATCTTTTGATTTTTTAAGTCATTAATAATGTCTACAGAGTAGATCTTAGAATATATTTTAGACAAGGAAGGTAGTTTATTGCCAATTCAATAAAATGGCTTTACCAAGTCTTTTCAAAGAATTTGACATTTATATGATTTCTTAACAGATTAAAATAGTGAATTTGTTTATTTTTTAATTACCAATTTGAATGATCATCTGTGGAGGAGCTGAAATATAAAATGTAAAAAAAGAAAAAACTTGGTTAATGCAGCTCAAACTTTAACTTCAAAGTTATTAACTCAAGTAATTTATGAATATGGAAGAATGACTGGAAGTAACAAAACATGCAGCATTTTTGCAGCAAGTCCCTGATGTAAAGGCAAAAAATTCAATTCTCTTGTTAGATCTAATCTAACAAGATTTTGAACTGTTTTTTTTTTTAAAAATGAGAAAAAAACCCATATATTATGTTTAAGAAAGGTTCATAATTTAAAATAACCAACATATGTCTTAAGGGGAAGATTTTTAAAGACACAGGTAATCAAAACATCTGATCTATGTAGTATTCAACAATAGAAACTCCTAATGTAAAAAAATTACCTAATGATTCTTTGACTGAAACTATTTCTTCCCATTGACTTTTACTTAGATATTGGTGAGGCTGGTCTTTAAAAATCCATTTCTACTATTGTTTCACTTAGTATCATGTTAAGGAAAGACTTTATAAAAAATTTAACAGAGTCCTGGCCCCTGCTTTTTTTGTTGAGCTCCTCTTTGTAGTTTCTTCTTTTTGAAACAGCCATCAACTTGATTGAAGAACAAAACAAATAATCAAACAATAAAAACAAAACTAAATACTGTTACCTTGCAGTAACTTATAGTCTGTAAGTTTTAGAGATCAAATATGTGTGTATGTGTATTTTCTTTTAGAGCCAGTACTATATTATGCACTGAGTCTTTATTCTTAAATGCAGTGCTGTAATACCAAGCACCTTTAACAGTTTCATTTATAGTAAACTTGCTATCTCAGAAACACTTCAAGTTCCTGCTCACAGGTTGAAGTCAAAAGTGTCAACCCATAAATATAACAAGAAGGATATATCCTTCAAAACAGGTATGAAAATAATTATACCTTAGGTTTTTAAAAAGATTATTTTAACTCCTGGACAACATGGTAACTATAATTTACTTTTGTCTGCTGACAAATCTAATTAGAGTCCTTAAATAACAAATGAATCCCCAAAGGGAAATTTTTATTTACTAATGGTTCATCAGTAGCTGCTAGATAAGTTCGGATGCCTAATTTTGTCAATTACATGTGTTTAACAGAACTCACTGGGATGGAGACATCTGGCTGTCATTTTCTTCATCTTCTTTACATGGCTGTATTTTACCATAGTATAGTGGATCACCAAGTGACTGCAAAATGGTGAGCTTTGTTTTCTGATACTGATTACCAGCTTCACATTCAAATACATAATCATCCTTTACATCCTATAAAAGAACATCCAGATAAATATCTTCTTCAGTAAATAATCAAAGTTAACAAACGACACACTAACGTGCTTCTGGCAACAGAAGACACATTACATTTTGACTACAGACCTGTTTAAAACCATCAAAGAGAATAAAGCCCAGGATTCTCTTCTATATAGCAGTTTTAGAATGAGGGTCCAATGAGGTAGTTAACCAAGCCCAAGTGAAATGTGGCCAAATTGGATATACTGGACATATGAATATAAATACTAAATATTAAAGGGGTAAAACTTTTGAAGACAGATCTACTTCTATTTATCACATACAAGAAATATTACTGCACTTAGGGAAAACTTATATATATAATATAACATTTCAAATCATCTTTAGAATAACTTACTAATTAGAAACAGAAAACCAATCAGAACCACCAATATGCAACTGAAACAGAAGTAAAAATTCAGTTACATATTACGAATGCCCTAAACCATACTTTATGAAAAACAAAACTAAACAACTGTTCTTTAATTCACTAAACCCCCAGGATATCCTTTAAATTAAAAAAAAAAAAATCCTAAAAGTAAAGTCACTTTATGTTTAATAAATTCAGAAACAGTCTCATCAGAAAGAAGACTGCAAGGATGGACTTACATGGGCTGGCCAGACTGTTGGTTGTGAGTCATCAGATTTGATGGATTTTTCCACTTTAGCATATTTCTCTACCTAAGCAATCAAATCAAGAGACAGCAGATGTAATGGAATCAATACTGTGACCCAAGAGAAAAGCCCAAGTAACTCAACAATACAATATAGCTTCAAACACAAAAATTATCGAATTGCTAAAATCACCCACTATGCTTAATATAAGTCTCCTGATACAATCATCTGACCAATTGGCTTTAAAAACAAAATTAGAATCTTTTTTGTCATTAAATAGGTTAATATACAGCTGTTTTTTTTTTTGTTGTTGTTGTTTTTTAAACAGCTGGTTTTTTTTGACAGTGCCTCTTCTTTTTATCCCATAAGTTGATACTACATTTGTCCTTTGGGAAAGTCTGAATGTCACAGACATCATCAGGACCAAAATCTTCTCCTTTGGCTGAGTTTTTAAACCACTTATTTATTTGCTTATTTGAGAGAGAGAGAGGAAGAAGAGGGAGAAGCAGGCTCCCCACAGAGCTGGGATCCTGATGTGGAGCTCAATCCCAAGATCCCAGGATCATGACTGGAGCTAAAGGCAGATGCTTCACCAACCGAGCCACCCTGACGCTCCCTATGGCTGGGTTTCAGTGGAATAAAAGTTCTCTTGTGATAGGTGGGACAAAACTGGTACAGGGGTCCAGAGCCTACATTTGAGAAGCAAAATACTAATACAAAGTTTCTCAGTCTGAGTTGATCAGAAGAATCTAGAATGCCAAGTAAATGTAGAGAAAATTGGAAAAAGACTAGGTAAGTTATATTAAAGTTGACAAAATTTTTATGAACCTTTTCCATTTTCTAATCAGACATGGATTATATATTTTGTATTATCTCCTACCGGCCTGTGTGAATCAAGTATTCTCATCTTCCTGGTAACCATGACCTTAAGATAAATCACGCTCACCTGGGTAAAAATTCAGATTTCCATGTCTTTTCCCTGGAAAGCTGACTAAATTAGAAGGTCTGAAGTGGGACGTGAAATCTACAATTACCTGGTATTCTAGATTCTTCTTCTGATCTACTCAGACTGAGAAACTTTATATTACCATTTTGCTACTCAAATGTAGGCTATGGACCCCAGCACCATGCAACCTGAGAACCTGGAAAAATTATAGCATCTCAGGTTCTAGCTCAGACTTGCTGAATTAGAACTTCTGCAAACCAAAGTAATTAGGATATACATTAAAGTTTGAGAAGCACTGCTTTAGATACCCAGTCACCATCCAAAGCTAAATCCCACCCTTTGATATTTATACTAACATCTCTTCTCAAGCTGCATTCCTCTGGAAACATGTAAGTTATCAAAAAATAATGTGGTTTAGGGGCACCTGGGTGGCTCAGTGGGTTAAGCCGCTGCCTTCGGCTCAGGTCATGATCTCAGGGTCCTGGGATCGAGTCCCACATCGGGCTCTCTGCTCAGCAGGGAACCTGCTTCCCTCTCTCTCTCTCTCTGCTTACCTGTGATCTCTCTCTGTCAAATAAATAAATAAATATTAAAAAAAATAATGTGGTTTATACTCCTTTTAAGTCATATATATAGTGTACTTCTGAAGGCTTTGGTTTTATGCTTTTTCAGAAACTTTTAATCTCAGGAAATAAGAATAGTACATGTGCTAACCTAGTACACGTGCTAGCTATCCAAGGATGCAGAAGAAAAGCAAACATTTGTTAAAATAACTAATCAATTATAAAAACTTGAGTGAAAAACAGAATGGAACACAGGAGAAATAGGAAAGTAAAAGAAATATGGGACAAGTCATCAAAGTACCTCTTTTATTTATTTATTTAAAAGATTTTTACTTATTTATTTGACAGACAGAGATCTCTAGTAGGCAGAGAGGCAGGCAGGGGGTGGGGGGTGGATGCAGGCTCCCTGCTGAGCAGAGATCCTGATGCGATGCGGGGCTCAATCCCAAGACCCTGGGATCATGATCTGAGCTGAAGCAGAGGCTTTAACCCACTGAGCCATCCAGGCGTCCCCTCTTTTATGTTTTTGATTATTTGTATCTCATGAATATTATGGATGAGCAGAAAACAAAATCTGAAGTTCCTAATCCTGGCCATTGTTCCACTATTGTGAATTTTTACATTTAACTAATTTCAGAAAAGAAGCATTACCAGGAAATTATGATGATGTATTGTGAAAAAAAGAACACATTCTATACATATTATGTAATAATGTACCATCTTTTTCCATTTCAAAATTCTTTTATTGTTCCTAAACACAGACCTTTTATAGCAATATACAGAGGTATTAAAGTGCTGTAATTTTATACAAGTGAAAGAATGTTTTAATATTTTATTTATTTACTTTTTAAAGATTTTATTTATTTATTTGACACAGAGAGATCACAAGTAGGCAGAGAGGCAGGCAGAGAGAGAGAGGAGGAAGCAGGCTCCCCGCTGAGCAGAGAGCCCGATGCGGGACTCGATCCCAGGACCCTGAGATCATGACCTGAGCCGAAGGCAGCAGCTTAACCCACTGAGCCACCCAGGCGCCCCTGTTTTAAAATATTTTAAAAATAAGCAATTGATTTAAAAAAAAATCACTGTTTTTAAAACAAGTGAGTCTTTGTTTTCCCTGAACATACGTTGTTAATTAGTTAAATTTAGGAACTTTGTACAAAAATAAGTGCAATTCATGAACTGACTTACATCCACTTCAGAAGGTATGGCCAAGTTACAGGGACTTCGCTTCCACATATCTACACACTGAAAATTAAAAACAGTATTAATATGCTGAAAATTCAAAATGAGCCAAGTTTTTGGCATAATAATAAGCTTCATTTAAAAAACACATGCTTACATTTCCTGCTTTAGATATCTTGAGGTCATAATGTTGACCTGCTTTTCTTTCCTTCCTTTTTTGTAAGAAATCAAGTAATTTTAGCTGTGGAGGAGGTGGACAATGAGAAAGATCCTGTTGCCGATTCAGAGAGGACCTGGAATACCTCTTGAAACACCTGAAATATTAAGAGAGTGAGCTAAACAATAGAAACTCAGAATAAATCTTGATTCAGTCAGTAAACATTATATATGTCAATCACAAATATCTGTAGAACACTACCACTTGCCAAGCAAAGTCCCAGGGACTGATAAAACAAAAATGAACAAGACGAACAAAATTCCTGTTACTTGGAGCTAATAGTCCAGAAGGGAAAACAGGCATTCACAAGTAAACAGATAAGATCATTTCAAAGAGCACTGATTAGTAGGAGAAAAAACAAAACAAAACAAAACAGGGTACTGTGGTGAGTCAGTGATAGGGCAGAATTAGGTAAAAGGAAGGAAGGACTGGACTCTGAAGAAATGCTGTGTGAGCTGAGCTATGAACGGCATGAAAGAAGTGGCTATGAGATCAGGGAGGGTGCCTGGGTGCTCCAGTGGTTGGGCATCTGCCTTTGGCCTGGGTCATGATCTCAGGGTCGTAGGATCAAGCCCCAAGTTGGGCTTCCTTCTTGGTGAGGAATCTTTTTCCTCCCCCTTTGCCCCCTACCCCTCATGCTCTCTCTCAAATAAATAAATAAAATCTTTAAAAAAAAAAAAAAAAAGAGAGAAAAGAAAGATCAGGGAATGAATATTTGAAGCACAGAGAAGAATTTAAAATTAAGAATTAAAAGCTTAAATTTGTTTTTAGAAACAGAAAATAGGTGTGATTAGAGCACAAGGGTCCACATAATAGATGAGGTCAGAGAGTAAGAAAGGAGCCTTACAGATTAATGGTAATTTGTTTAGATTTAATGTAAAATACAAGGGGGAAGCCTTAGGGAAATTTAAGCAAGTAGTGGCATAGTCTCCTTTGACGTTTTTAAAAGATTTTTCCAGTTTGCTTATGTAGCAAATAGATCAAAAGGGAGCAAACACAGCAGCAGGATGATCAAACAGGAATTTATAAAAGAAGTCAAGATGAAGATGATGCTGTCTTTAACAATGATTTAGCAGTGGGCATGGAGATGTGGAGAGATACAAAGAGATTTTATAGGGCTGCTGACAGATCTTATATGAATGAACTTACTTCACTATTTCCGAAACTGTGCCTTTTCCTCAGCATATATTGTTTACATAGTAAATTGAGGAATTTAGAAAAATGGATAGGTTTTTGAACTCCTCCAAACTTGACAATTATCCAAAGTGGGCCATTAAAACAATTATGTCAAAAGTACTTAATGATGAACCAACTATAACTGTAGTCCAAGTTAATATTAAGCAAAAGAGAGAGCAAAAACATTTAAAGACGACTTCCCATGTTATAAAAAGGCATCTGGTTATAAACTGACTTGTCAGACTGTGATATTTTATCAGATTTTGAAAATAAACTATAAATTGTTTCTTTAAAAGCAGTATTAACAAAACAAACAGGTTATTGGTTATTAGTAATTAATCAGGAATTATTCTTTTTGTTTATTCTTGTCTCTTCTCAGATTCTTTTTAGTAAACAGACTCTAAACTTTAGGAAGTTTCTTCTTTCACAAAATGCAGAGAATGCACCGCTTCAATATAAAGCACAGTATTAAAAATCCATAATACACAAATAAAGTAATATAAGGCCATTTAAATCCTTTTTTCCCCCAGATTATTTATTTATTTATTTGACAGATAAAGATCACAAGTAGGCAAAGAGGCAGGCAGAGAGAGAAGGGGGGAAGCAGACTCCCTGTCGGGCAGAGAGTCTGATGTAGGGCTTGATCCCAGGACCTTGGGATCATGACCTGAGCCGAAGACAGAGGCTTAACCCACTGAGTCACCCAGGTGCCCCTAAAATCCTATTTTTAAAAAGTCAGAGCACTTTTATACTTTGGAAGGGAAAGATACCACAAATAGTAAAATTTAAAACTACTTGCCTAGGAACATCTTTTGGTTTACCTATCTACAAAGGCAATTACCGTTTCATTGGGCGTGTGTTCATCTTTTGCTTGTTATAAAGGAGTCTGTTTGCAGTGCAGGTTACTGCTATAGAAGGATCAAGACACAGTGGTTCAGCTGTAGCTAGGATCAGTTGGCTCTCAAGCAGAAGTTTATCTTCCTGAAACGTATAAGAGCACATGTCGGTAACGATTTAAGTTTTTCAAATCACACGTATCTCTTAATCTAGAAATATTCCTTGGAACTGTTACATACTAACATAAAACACAGGATTTTCAAGTTCCAACCTTTTTGTAAATGTCAAAAACTTGACAGCATAATGAAAATATTAATGGAAATTCAGTTATCTAACAGTGTTCAAATGGTCAAGTTGTAAGAGTGCCTATCATTAATCCATTCATTAATTCAACAAATATTTGCCAAGCACTGTTCTTAGGCCCTGTTCTAAGAGCTAAGGAATAAGTAGTGAACAAAACAGATAAAATCATCTGCTTCCACTTACAAAATGTTGGATCATAGCACTTTCAATAACACAGAGATTAACAGTCCCATTCTATACTCAGCTTAACTTAATTACAAGACTAAAAATGATCACACTAATACTGTGTAAGCTCTATATACCCAATTCCAAAGTATACACAGGTGTTTTACTGATATTACAGAAGGAATACTGCATTCTTTTATTTTTTTTGAATTACTGAAATATTTTAATAGCAACAATTAAATTTTTTTACAGTCAAATGAGTCAATACTATTGCTGAGTAAGATTTTTTGCAAACAAACACTGCTTCTTTCAATACTTCAACTTTTTATTATGGGCATTTTCAAACATACATAAAAGCAAAAGCGTAGTGACCCCATGTACCAATACTTAATTTCATTTAATAACTCTCTCTGTAACTTATGTTTTTGTTTTGCTAGAGTATTTTAAAATAATCTATTACAGCATGCATTGCTAACTGGTAAGGAGTTCTAACATCCAGTCTGGCTTTAAATTTCCCATTATCTCAAGAGTGTAGTTTTAGTTGGTTTGTTTGAATTTGAACTCAAACAAGGCCTATGGTATCTGGTTTCTATCTGTTTTAAACTCCTTTTTTTAATTCTGTAATGTGATCACCTTCTTCTCCCAACTTTTTTTTCCCTTTTCTCAAGCAATTAATCGGTTTGTTGGATTTGAGCAACTACTTCCTTGTGGACTTTAACTGGATATGACTAGTTGCTTCCTCACTGTGTCATTTAATAATCTTTTATATTTCCTGAATTTCTTGTAAACTGTTACATCTAGAAGCTTAATTTAATTCTGGTTCTGTTTTTTTAGATGAGAATTCTTTATTGGTACTATTGGGTACTGCGTACTTTCTCTTGTATCACATCAGGAGGAACACAATGTCCGAGTGTTCCATTTTTTTTTTTTTTTAAAGATTTTATTTATTTATTTGACAGAGAGAGATCACAAGTAGGCAGAGAGGCAGGCAGAGAGAGAGGAGGAAGCAGGCTCCCTGCTGAGCAGAGAGCCCGATGCGGGACTCGATCCCAGGACCCTGAGATCATGACCTGAGCCGAAGGCAGCGGCCTAACCCACTGAGCCACCCAGGCGCCCCCCAAGTGTTCCATTTTTACATCAGCGGGGTTAGTCAGATCTCTGCATTATAAATATTCCTATGAACCTATGATCTAATGGTTTTTATACCTAAGAATTACAGTTGTCTAGATTAATTCATTAAGACTTCCAAAACTGTGGGGCGCCTGGGTGGCTCAGTGGGTTAAAGTCTCTGCCTTCGGCTCAGGTCATGATCCCAGGGTCCTGGGATCGGCCCCATATCGGGCTCTCTGCTCTGCGGGAAGCCTGCTTCCTCCTCTCTCTCTGCCTGCCTCCCTGCCTACTTGTGATCTCTGTCTGTCAAATAAATAAATAAAATCTTAAAAAAAAAAAAAAGACTTCCAAAATTGACGTTTCAAAAAAATCCATCATTTCTTTTGTACCTATTAGCTGGAATTATTCCTATACATGTGCTAAGTAGTTGGAAGCGCACCTTTCAATTCTGTTAAGATTACCCATCAGGCAGGAATGCTATGGAGCCTACATCAACATTTAATGGTATAAAATTTAATGGTATAACATTAAATGGTATAAAATTTAAAGGAAATTAAGTTGAGATGCTATTAGTATCTGTAATACGTGAAATTACAACTAAAAATTTCTGCTATTTGGAATCATTACTTACAAAAGCACCATTTATATGCACCTCACCCAAAGAAATTCAAATTCTCACCAATATCAGAAATTAAATGGTTTTCTACATGCTAAATTGTCTTCTACAAATTCTAAACTGTCTAAATGCCTAAATGTCTTCTATACTTCATGATTCTTATAGGGACCTTCTTAAATAAATTATTGAAAACAACTGAAACAATTATTGAAACATCTGAATGTGTTATACTCTGAAAAAGTTAACTCTAAGTCCATGTTTTTATGAAAGAAAATTAAGAAAATAAACTGCTGTATAAAGATACAGGTGGCAATTTTCAAAAAATGCAGGTATTTTTCAAAGACAGAAACTACACATCTGCTTATAAGAAATATCCTCTACCAAGAATTACTTTGTACCAGGATAATTGTTTGTTCTTCCTCTTTTCTACTGAGGTATAACTGACATATTAATTTTCAGGTACACAAGTGATTTGATATTTGTACACACTGCAAAATGGCTATCACAGTAGTCCAGTTACCCACAGCAACAAAAATTTTTTTTCTTGTCATGAGAACTTTTAAGATCTAATTTTTCTGAAGAATATTCCCCTATTTACTATTTGGCTATCTATCATACAGTTCACACAGAAAAAGCAGAATAAAATGTTACGATCTCTCCCTTTATTCATCAACATTCAGAATAAGAAACTGACACCCTAATAACCTCTTATGGCGACCAATGAGGGTTTTTTTTTTTTTTTTTTGGTTTTAAATATTCTTTCAACAGCTTTTAACCTTGCAGGCAAAAAAAGATTATAGCCCAAACTGAAACCCAACATCTGACAGTTACTGATGATGGCATCTTATTCATAACTACATCTTGCAGATAATTTTCATTATCAATATTTTCTTTGGTTTAGTTACTGTTCCTCTCTACAGTAGCAGAGAAGTCCAACCACCCTCTTGTGAGTGGGCACCAAATATATACTGAGCCAGCACCAGAGAGTTAACTGGCTAGTCTCAAGGTTCTAGGCTACAACTGGTGTGAATGGCAATAGGACAGGCTAGACGTGCTTTAGAATCCTAGATTATAGAAAACCAGTTATCTATTTGTATCAATGGTATAAAAACAAATAATTTTTCTTCTATTTGAGAGGAGATTAAAAAACGAAGTTTCACACATTGGACAGATCAGGTCAGCCTGACCCTGTTTCACCATGGTCCTAAAGTAAATGGGATGGAACTGCTTAGTTCTTTGAGTGATTACTGCATGGATAGAGACCCCTGATTTCTAAAGCTTATAAAGGAATGTCAAAATTTACATTTTAATAAAACTACAAATAAAATATCTTTTGCTTAACTTAATGTTAAGTATTGTTCCTTTATTTTGTCTCTTTGGGATTTAAAAACAAACTAACCTGGGTCCATTTATGATTATCGCTTGTTATTGAATGTACATCACAGACCAAAGTCTACAAAAAATAAAAACAAAAAAAAAATACATTAATATAAAGACATGCTAACATATGAAGATATTTCATGAATAAAACTATAAATAAAACCTAACATTCTTTTATTTTTTAAGATTTTATTTTTATGTAATCTCTACTTCCAACCTGAACTTTTAATTTTGAGATCAAGAGTTACCCACTCCACCAACTGAGCCAGTCAGGAGCCCCTAAAATATTTAAACATTCCTTACCTGCATCGTTGGCCGTAAGAGAATATGCCTACTTTGGTAACCAGGAGATTTCATATTACTGGACTGCCTGTAGTCACGTATTTCTGCTATGACACATCCACAGTGAAAAATATTAACCTGTTTTGAGTGAAAATATTTAAGTAAATATCATTTTTTAAAACTCTACATAAGTGTGCTTACATTCAATGTTTCAGGTTCTTTACATGCTTATGCAATACTTCCAATACTTAAGATACTTAAGATACTCAAGTTATCTTAAGTGGCCTTCCTTACTGGTGAATTTACCACTATATAAACATTTCTAAGCAATTATTTTATGTTCATCACTATGACTCAAGACGTTTAAAATCATTTACTGAATTCTAATTATAGATTGAGTTTTGACATTTATATACTTCAGTGTTACAAATCACTGGAGATGCTGTCTTGATGCTCACTGGCTCACAGCTATACTTTGCTAACTTCATCATTTTGCTAAAGTCCATCTATGTTCTAAATTGTCAATCATCTCTGCCAGAGTTTCAGTTTCTGGAAATAACTACTATGTGCTCTGCCAAGACTTTCAGAAATATGACGGTCTTTATTTATTTATTTATTTATTTTTTAAAAGATTTTTTTTTTTTATTTATTCGACAGAGAGAAATCACAAGTAGGCAGAGAGGCATAGAGAGAGGAGGAAGCAGGCTCCCCGCGGAGCAGAGAGCCCGATGCGGGGCTCGATCCCAGGACCTTGAGATCATGACCTGAGCCGAAGGCAGAGGCTTTAACCCACTGAGCCACCCAGGCGCCCCCGACTGTCTTTATTAATAAGAGGAAGAAAGCCAACTATGAATTCAAATAATAATTTTTGGCTAAACATACTGTTTTCTAGTCCAAAAGTAAGAACCTTTATCACTCCAGTCTTGCTAATCACAACCTGACATAGGCACTTACAGTATTATGTTTTTTTTACCTTTTCAGAACTTTTACTGGGGACTTTCTTTGCTATGAGCTCATTCTTTTCAGCAAGTATTTATTGAGCCATGACAATGTGAACTGTATGCCAGACACTATCCAAGAAGCTTCACAGATACAGCAGTGGTGGGACAATTATTTACTCTTAGTGTGGGAAGACAGGCAAAAAACATGTACAGCAATAAACAAAATAATCTTAGGTAGTGATGAATGCTAGAAAGGAGATAAAATAGAGAGAAGTGAATTTAGATTGTGTGTTCAGATAAAAACCTCTCTGAGGAAATGACTTTTCAGGTGAGGCCTGACTCACAAAAGGGCCAGACATATGCACAGATCATTCTACATACAAGAAAGAACAGATGAAAGGTCTTAAGATAGGAATAAGGTTGGTGTGTTTTAGTATGTAAAACACAATGAATGGCTGCAGTGTAGTGAGGGGGGATGAGAATCAGGAGATGAAGCCAAGGAGGCAGGGGTTTTGGAAGTGAGAGGACACTGAAAATTTTAAGCGGGGAACTCCCCCCCCCCCTTTTTTTTTTTTTTGGTTTTGTAAGCTTAATCTAGCTGTCTGTGGAGAACTGATTTCTGGGGTTTTAGAATGAAAGCAGAAAGTTCAGGAAGGTAACTATAGCAGGTCATGACCACATATATTTTGAAGGTACAGGTGACATTTGCTGATGGACTAATTGTGAAAAGGGAAAGCAGGGTCACGGATTACGAAAACTAAAACTGGTCTGAGAGGTAGAAAAAAAAGTACTGTTCTTGTCATGTGAAGTTTGAGGAACTTGTTACATATCCTAGTAAATATAAGTTTGGAGCTTAATGGACTAGTCATGGAGAGATAAGCAAGGGTTTAAACGTCATTTTAAAACTCATGACACTGGTTGAGATCATCGAGCAAGAGACTGTTACTAAAGAATAGAAGGCATAGGGTTGAATCTTGAAACCATCACACATTTATGAAGGGAAAAAAGATGACAGTTAAGAAGACAGAAGGAATAGAGAGAAAAGGAAAACCAGAATGCAATGTTTCAGAAGCCAAAAGAAGAGCGTGCCAAGGAGGAAGCAGTCATTTGCGCCCAATTTTGTTGAGAACAATTAAGATGAGAACAGAAGGGATGCCTGGGTGCCTCAGTCAGTTAAGTGGCTGCTTTCGGCTCAGGTTATGATCTCAGGGTCCTGGGATCAAGTCCTACACCGGGCTCCCTGCTCAGTAGGGAGTCTGCCTTTCCCTCTGACTACTGCTCCCCCTGCTTGTGTGCTCGCTCTCTGACAAATAAATAAAATCTTAAAAAAAAAAAAAAAAAAAAAAGATGAGAACAGAAAGTGACCAGTTGATTCAGTGCCTTGGAGATCACTTGGTGACCTTGACAAAGCTGCTTCTGAAGAATGGTGATGTTAAATGTTGAAAAAGATAGGCAGAATGAGATGTGAGAAAAAAGACAAAATGATCACATACAATTTTGTGACTAGCTTTGCTGTCAAGAAAAGCAGAATTATAGAACAGTACCTCGAGAAGGACATGGGTTCAAGGGAGGATTTTTTTTTTTAAAGCTGAGATATAGTACAACATACTTGTGCTCTTTATCTAGTAGAAAGGGGTTAAACAGATGATATAAGAAAGGGGTTAAAGCTGCAAATTCCTGAGAAGGAACAGAATCCAGAATACGAGCAGAGAAGATTTCTTAGAACAGAATACTTCATCCATTTTAACAGAAAGGCAGGCAGAAGTGTGAAGAGATGTGGATGCTAGTTAACTAGGACTAGGAGAAAACAGAAATTCCAATTAGACAGGTTCTTTATCCTAAGTACATAGTATTGCTGGAGTGCAACCAAGGAGTAAATAGTTTCTCCCATACTCTTGATGTAGGTATAGGGAGATTTCCAAAAAACGAACTAAATGTTAGAGCAATTTTAGAAAGATGAACTAAATCTACACATTTCATTACAGCCTAAAGGGTGAGTATCCCACCATAAAATGGGTTGCCATATAACTATATCTAATGTCTCACTTCATGTTCTCAGCACCATCAAGAACACAATTAAATATCATTTATAACAAATGCCATAGAATTGACAAATCTAATGACATTTTTTAATATATTTTTTTAATAAGATTTTATTTATTTGACAGAGAGCTAGAGCACAAGAGGGGAGGGGTAGGGGGGTGGTGCAGTAGAGGGATAGGGAGAAGCAGACTCCCTGTGCAGGGCTCCATCCCAGGATCCTGAGATTGTGACCTGAGCCGAAGGCAGACACTTAACCAAATGAGTCACTTAGGAGCCTCTCTAATGACATTTTAAAAAGAAAAATTTTGTACCTGAGATTTTTCTAGGAGATCAACCAAAATAGGAGGTAATTCTTCTGCATCCAAGTATTCAAGCAATTCTCCTTCTTCATAAGGCAGTCGAATGGTCTCAGAATCTTAATATTAAAATATAAAGTTTCTGAAAAATGTTCAGGCTCACTGCAAAACTTAGGTATATAATTTAAATGAGTCTCAAAAATAAATAAATAAATCCCAAAGGCTTTCCTAAAGTCCTTCTTTATTTAAGTCTTATAAATGAATCACTTCACTTACTACTAAAAGACTTGGTAAATTGTATATAATTTTAGGCCAGAAGGAGAAAACCCCCAACACACTGCAAAAACAATCTGCCTAACGACATAATGCAAACCACAGCCAATAATACAATTCTCACAGAATGTGAGAAAATTCCCACACTGGTAACTGAAAGTCCCTTGAAGACTACTTATCTCTAATCTGAAAATCAGCACTATAACTTGATCTCATATGAAAAATGGTCACTTATATACAGAACAAAATTCTGTTACATTTTATAATTATCAACAAGAGAAAAAAAAATCCTTAACGGGATGATTTCCTTGTAGAACCCATATCATCATCACTGTATCAAATTTCTAGATGTCTCTTTAGTGAAATCTAATAGTGCTTATATTTCAAAACTCTATTTTCAAGATATATTAATAGAAATAAATGTTACTAAATAAGAAAACTATTCAAAAGGCAGAGTCTGCTTTATTTTAAAGGTTTCAGACTCAGAGTATACTCAAAATACAGAAGAAAAACATAGAACACCTTACGCTACCTTAAAATGTGAATAGCCAAAGAAAGAAAACTGTGACAATTATATAAAGGTTAGGTCTTACATAATTTAACTTCAAAGACCTACCTCAATTAGATTCATGAAGGCAATCATATTACACATACTTTCTAACAAAACATTGTAAGAAGGAAAATTTGGGCTCATGCCTTCTTTTATCAAGTCATCACTGATCTGAGGGACAGAACACTTAACAGATTAAAAAGCTACTACTAAAAGAGCACATCCCGCCTTGCAGAGGGATTTTTGTGGCTGCAGCTCTCCGAAGGTTCTTACCTGATCCATTTTTGCCCCTGAGCATCAGAGAGTATCCCTCATTTCCTGGGTATAGGTTGACCACTAAACAGGACAATGTCTCTTGCATAACAAGCTTCTCTAACAAATTCACATTTCTTCTTAATTTCTGCTTTAAAAAGAGGCAGAGCTCATGAAAATAATCTGGCATAACCTTGGCGAAAATACTGATATTTTTTTTAAGCTTTTATTTATTTGACAGAGAGAGATCACAAGTTGGCAGAGAGGCAGGAAGAGAGAGAGAGAGAAGTGGGGAAGCAGTGGGGCTTGATCCTAGGACCCTGAGATCATGACCTGAGCCGAAGGCAGAGGCTTAACCCACTGAGCCACCCAGGTGCCCCCAAAATACTATGATTCATTCAGACTTGAATGAAACTTTCAGTGTTCCTTCCACATTATGATCCTGAATATATGGGGAAGATTCACAAACAATACAGTCAACAAATACAAGACACAACTATGTAAATTCAATTTTGGTCTCCTACTATGTTTTACACAAATGAGTTCATACCACAAAGAAAAAAGTGATCTATAAAAAAAACGAAAATGCTCATATATAAAATACATGTATTTGCATACAAGTAGAATAAAACAAAAATATTTAAATGAGTAAAATGTAAAACCATTAAGGGCAAATGAATAAAACATAGGTACCATATACATAGTTTCTTTTAAGTATAAGTCTACATATAAAGAATCTGGGGTATTAGCTTTGATTATACTCTTACCAGTGTCCCCTTTTTAAGATATTTTCTGGCATAAATTAGATATAAACAAATTCAAAAACTCTACTTAGTTGTAATGTTAGGCTCAAAGCTACCTAGCTGGTAAGAAATGAGGAATTAAGCAATTTCCTATAAATTCAATATAACAGCTCTTTAGAAACTTTTCTTTTTAAAGATTTTATTTATATATTTGAGAAAGGGTATGAGGAAGAAGGCATCAGCAGGGGGAAGGGCAGAGAAAGAGGGAGAAGCAGCCTCCCCTCTGAGCCAGGTGCCTGAGAGGCTCAGTCTCTGGAATCATGTCCTAAGCCAAAGGCAGATGCTTAACTAACTGAGCCACCCAGGCACCCTAGAAACTATTCTGTGGAAAAAAAAAAAAAAGTCATTAGGAAATATAGTACACATACCTAAAAATCCATTACTTTATTTTACTTTTTAAATTTTTATTTATTTGACAGAGATCACAAGCAGGCAGAGAGAGAGGAAGGGAAGCAGGCTCCCCGCTGAGCAGACAGCCTGATGCGGAGACTTGATCCCAGGACCCTGAGATCATAACCTGAGTTGAAGGCAGAGTCTTTAACTCACTGAGTTATGCGGGTGCCACAAAATCCATTATTTTAGAAATGAGTATTTTTTTTTTTTTTAAGATTTTATTTATTTATCAGAGAGAGGGAGAGAGAGCGAGCACAGGCAGACAGAGAGGCAGGCAGAGGCAGAGGGAGAAGCAGGCTCCCTGCAGAGCAAGGAGTCCGATGTGGGACTCAATCCCAGGATGCTGGGATCATGACCTGAGCTGAAGGCAGCTGCTTAACCAACTGAGCCACCCAGGCGTACCAGAAATGAGTATGTTTTAAAATAAAACCCACATATATAGATATTAGAATTCATTTAATCTAATTTTATTTACAAAAAAACTGAGTTAATAGAATAGTTCTACAGGATCTCAAAAAACAAACCCAAGTATTTTGTGTAAAACATGTATATTACAGTTATATGCAAGGACAAATAAATTGATTTACTCTAACCGTGGAATAAAAACCCTCAGCATCTTGAGAATTTGAAAAAAATGAACAAATTAACAGCTGAACTATTTAATGAAGAATCAGTAGAGGGGCACACCTACGTGGTGCAGTTGGTTAAGCATCTGACTCAGTTTTGGCTCAGGTCATGATCTCGGGGTTTTGAGATCGAGCTCCATGTCAGGCTCCACGCTCAGTGCAGAGTCTGCTTCAGAGTCTTTCTCCCTCTTTACACTTTCCCACTGCATGCTCTCTCACTTTCTTCCACCAGGAAAAAAAAAAGACGATTAGTAGAGAGAGACTAAATTTTAAAGTAGTTTCAAGGGTAGAGAAAACCTTCTAATTTGACATAAGACAGTTAGATAAATTCGAACAGTATTGAGTATCTCTTCAAGACAATAAGTTGGTTTCTACTTCTGGGGTGAGCAAAAAATCAGAGGTCAGAAAATTTCTTTCTTAAAGGGCTAGATAGTATTTTAGGCTTGTAGGCTATGTATGGTCAGTGTTGCAAATACTGAACTCTGCTGTTATACCTTGAACTCAGCCACAGACAAGACATAAATGAATGGCTGCAGCTGGATTCCAACAAAACATCATTTATAAAAGCATGCAGTGGGCTAGATTCATCTGGCAGATAATGGTTGCCAGCCCCAATTTAGAATCTTTATTTATGTATCCTATCTTAGTTCTGTCCCTGAGGTGATGGATATATTTGCTATATTTATTGATTGTGGCCATAGTTTAATGGATGTACATTATGTCAAAACTTACAAAATATATACTTTAAACATGCACAATTTATTGTACATCATTTATATCTCAACAAAACTTATGAGAAACATACCATAAGATTTACTCAATACTTATTGTTTTCCCTATGTTAAGATCTTAAAGGCTAGATACTATTAGCATTCCACTAATTTTTTGCCTAACAGGTAATAAGGTATCTTTCTTTTTGAGAGAGAGAGCATAAGGGGCAGAGGGAGAGGAAGAATCTTAAGCAGGCTCTATGCCCGGCTCGATCTCACAACTGAGATCATCCCCTGAGTGGAAACCAAGAGTTCAATGCTTATGACTGAGCCACCCAAGCATCCCAAATGGTATTCATTATTAGCATATGTGCTGCCACAGTGAACACAATGGTATTCATCTTTAAAGAAGCTCATAGAGCTTTTTAAGGCTCTTATAACCCAACAATCCAAAAGTTTGTTACATTTTTATTGCCCATATTTTTATATTAAATAAAAATGAGTTAACATGGTTCTGAACTAATTTTTGTGGCCAAATTAATCTTTTATTATCACACCTGAATTTCCTACGCATCCTTACAATAGCTTTAACTTTCCAATACAAATTACCATGAGGAAATAGTGACCTTTTTCCTCCTGTCTTTGGTCTACAAATCATTTTCCAAGGGGCAAAGAAGCAAAAGATAATATTTATGGTGACTTCTTTGGGTACTCAAGGAAATATTTTCTGTTATTCAGCAAACGCTGTTCACCTCTCTTACTTAAGCAGGTGATCTCTACCCAGTGCCAGATCAGCCAAGGTTATGGATCAACTGCAGAATTGGCTAGTCTGGCTGGAAAAGATGTTAGTTAACTGATAAAAATATAAATCATTACTGCTTCAAATTTAACTGCTTCGAATGTCCCTCTTCCTCTACATTTCAAAAGCAATAATAACATAAAAAAATTACACTTACCTTAACCTCAGGCTCTTTTTCACATTCTTCAATATATAAGTCATAAAGTTTTTGAAATACAGATTTTCTAAAATTTAATGAAACAAAATAATGTGACTATAATATTATAATTATCATGAAGTGAATGCTATTCTGAAATTTTCCCTAACTTTTTCCTCAATTTTCCCCACACTGTGGGTGAAGTGGGATTGAATACAATAGTTAATATCAACTTTAAAGTACCTCTAATACTTCTAGCACAGTGCCTAGAAGGAATGCAATAAATGGTAGCAATCATTATTTCCAATAATCAAAGATATCAATCAATTAAGTATGCATACCTTCCACTAGACAGGTATTTCCTTTTGGGAGGTCTCTGTCGGGCACTTTCAATGACATACTAAAAAAGAAAAGTTTATGAAAACAAGCTTGCCTTTTGCTTAGTGCACAAACAGCTCTATTTTAAGAATACTTAAAACACATGTTAAGATCAAAAAGACTAGTCACTCAAGTCCCGATCCATATTAAATTATAGTTTGTAGGAAAAACTACTTAACTTCTAAATTTATATTATAAACAAGTGAAATTTAAACTGCACTATAATTTAGCACAATATTTCACTATGATATAAGCAAAATCATATAGTTTCAGAAGTGAGAATTATCCTCAAAATGTTTTATGGTTGTTCAGAATATGCACAGCATCCCCAACTGCAAGAACTCGATATATTTTTGAACTATCTTCCCTTCTAACTGAGCAATTACACAACTTATCAAAACAGGAAAACATAATTTTAGAAATTCTTTGTTCAGTAATTTTTATTCTACATAATTTAAGAATTCCAAATAAGAGATGAGCCAAACCTCATTCCAAAGCTTTTTTATTTATGGCAAAATTATATGCATACTTATCCTAAAATTACATTAATACGCTTCTTTGAGAACCATATACAGAATCTCTTAAAACTGAGTTTTGTTAATTAAGACAACACCATTTCAATATGTAACTTAGTCACACCTCACCTCAGCACGATCCAAAGCTAGTTCTAAAGCTTGTTGCTGTAAAAAGTAAACGGTGTTTTTGGTATTAGTTATTTTCACAAAAAATAATTTAACACTTCTAAGTTAAATGTTTATAAATGTTTCTTCTAAAATATGTCTAAGATATTTTCCTTTATTTTATATCCACCCACCCCACTATATGTTCAAGATATGTCAGTTTTGGGTACCTGATTATGACAATAAATTATGTAAGAAATGCTAAAATTATATTCTCTGGCTAGTGTTTATAGAGGCTGATACAGAGCCAAGAGTTAGATATAGAAACTACTGCCATTTTATAAACCTCAAGTTCAACATTCTAAGAGCACTATTCAGGAAAACATAGCCATCAAGTATGCAATTAAAGTGAAGGAAAGATTAACTCTCCTAATCTGGTAGGGACCCTGGAAATTGGGGGTGTTGTTATATTGGTACCTAAGACCAATTCTGAAAATCCTTGTTATCTTGGGGCACCTAGGTGGCTCAGTCGTTAAGCGTCTGTCTTCAGCTCAGGTCATGATCCCAGGTCCTGGGATTGAGCCCCACAGCAGGCTCCCTGCTTGCAGAAGCCTGCTTCTCCCTCTACCACTCCCCCTGTTTGTGTTTCCGCTCTCGCTGTGTCTGTCAAATAAATAAAATCTTAAAAAAAAAAAAAAAAAAAAAAAAGATAATCTTGATATTTTAATGCAGAGAATCTAGAATATAAGGTTTCTAGGTCAGTGCAGAGTAGAAATGCAATAAATGATAAACGATGCATGTTTCAATGACTTTAAGATACCACTAACTGTAAGTATGCATCAGTATCCTAGGTTATATTAAGAAACAACTGCAGCCAATTATAAGTGCAAGATGTCCTTAACTGCAGACTCAATTAATTCAGTAATATTAAAATGTAAAAGAAAAATGCATCTAAAATTAATGAAATAATAGTTTTACTACTGCAGGTAGGGCTTGAGAATATATAATAGATTCCCACTCTTCGTCCATTTCAAGACCCTTTTATCAAGACAAGAGAAGGAAGGTAAAGCTCTGTCTTCCTCACTTGTAAAACTGTCTTCTATAATGACATCTAAGAATAAGAGGTACTAGGTTTTATATTTTTATTTTTTGAAGATTTTATTTATTTGACAGCAAGAGATTACAAGTAGGCAGAGAAGCAGGCAGAGCGAGGGGCGGGGGGAGGGGAGAGGAGGCAGCTCGATGGGGGGCTTGATCCCTGAGATCATGACCCCAGTCAAAGGCAGAGGCTTAACCTACTGAGTCACCCAGGCGCCCCAGGACTAGGTTTTATATAAGCACTTTAACACCAATGATATTTCTTTCTAATTTTGTGGTTTGGGTATCATAGTGTTACAGTATTTTTCATTCACAATGATAATCATCTTTAATTTTTAATTCTGTTGAGAGGCAGAGAACTTTCATTTTCTACTAGTAAGGGTCTAAATTTTTCTGTTTTATTTTGTGAAGTCCAGTAATTCTACTACTAAACTCCATGGGTTAAAAATTAGCACCCACCAAAATCCCAAGAAGGCAGGGTGGGGGAAAAATATTGCCAGACTTTGGAAACCATGGAAAGGTTTAAGTGACCCTGCCACCCTAGTTCTAGGGATGGAGAATTCATATGATGACAAAAACAGCTGGTTTTTTAAGACAGCAATTAAAAAAACAAAAAACAAAAAATGACCCACTGACTTTACCAAACATCTAAAATGTAAAAGTGAAAGAAGGGTGAAATATGCCATCGTTTCAAAAAGTTCAGTTAAAATAAATTTATACCAATTTAATTTATGAAAATAATCTTACAAGCAGCAGATTCCTAATAAAATTGGTTCCCAGTATTCAAGACGAGACTCTTGAATATGAACCATTTTCCAGCACAAGACTGTAACTCTAGATATACCCTTTTAACAAATATATAAGTTCTTTTCATTATTTTGGTCATAAAAATCTTCAAGTTTTTATAAAAAAAATCATAATAAACATAATCAAACGTGTACTCTAAGACATTTGGTTGTCAGTTATCTCAAGTAAATGCTGTATCTTCTGAAATCAAAACTTCAAAAGCTCTAGTGAGATGTAACTGCTTATGTTTATAAACATCATTTATTCACAATCTCCTAACACCTGAAAGGGAAGTGATAGCTAATATGGATGCAAAATATAAGTCGAGATCAGCAGTGTGACAGTTCTACTTTTCTCTTAACAGAGCAGGGGTGGGTAAGCAAGATCAAAAGAGAGGATCAATGTTTTCAAAGGTTTCTTCAGCACTGTGGTCAGTGTTTAGTTTTTCATTGTTAAATGCTGCTGCTTCTCTCAAACACAATTAAGTGATTTCTTTTCCCTTTCTCTTTAAAATTTTTCATGGCAAAAGGTAAATGCCCAGCCCCAAATATGCTTAATGACTATAAGTCAGTGAACAGAAATGTGCCATTAGAAGGCTAACATTGATGCTTCTTTAAAAGTTATTTGTGGTAAGCAGGTTACATTTGTTTTTAAACTTAAAAAAAAAAATCTAAATTAAAAGGAACTTTAAAATATGAGAAACCTGTGCCCACCCCCCCCACAATCCGAAGTCATTCGTATTTATACACATCCTCCTTGCCAGTGATTTAATTGTGACAGGACAAGTAAACATTTTTTATTTTTATTTTTTTTTTAAAGATTTTATTTACTTATTTATTTGACAGACAGAGATCATAAGGAGGTAGAGAGGCAGGCAGAGAGAGAGGAGGAAGCAGGCTCCCCGCTGAGCAGAGCCCCCTGTGGGGCTCGATCCCAGGACCCTGGGATCATGACCTGAGCCGAAGGCAGAGGCTTTAACCCACTGAACCACCCAGGCGCCCCAGTAAACATTTTTTAATGCTTCACAAACATTAGGACAGACCCATTGTTTTTCTCAGTTAGACATAACTGTACAACTCAATTGAGAGATGAGTCCCCTATTTCATTTAAAAAAAATTTTTTTTAAGACTTTATTTGAGGGATAGAGAACACAAGTAGGCAGAGCAGCAGGCAGAGGGAGAGGGAGAAGCAGGCTCCATGCTGAGCAGGGAGCCCAATGTGGGACTCCATCCCAGGACTCTGGGATCATGACCTGAGCCAAAGGCAGCCGCTTAACCGACTGAGCTACTCAGGTGTCCGAGTCCCCTATTTTCTAGAAAAGACTTTGCAGATGACTGCTAAATAATTTCCCAGGTAGTGTAACTTAGGCATACATAAGTATTTCTGTACCTGCAATACAGATATTTTTATAGAGATAAAGGAAGAGAACACTCTAAAAACAAGTAAAAACATAATGAGCTCTAGCTTACCATTGTGGTGTAAAATGGAAGTCCAAAAAGAAGAGATAACTTATGTGCACTGATGAAGAGGGTTGAAAACCATGTCTTTAATATCAATCTTACAGTGCTGAAAAAAACAACAAACCCCCCACATTAACATAAAGCTATTAAGAGAAATCAGATGATTTTGTTATAAGGAAAATTAGTTGAGAAACAGAAATTTTTGAACACATTTTTGAATAGTTAGCAACAATAAAAATCACGTATCACAGTCCTTCCAATTGTTAAAAAGTACAGTCTGAATTTAAAGTACAGTTTTAACTAGGTGGGGTAAAATAAAGTTTGCAAATTAAATCATTACTTGCTTTCTTCATGATATTTAACATCGGAAGAGAAAAGAATAAATGTCTTCAAATTTCTCCTCCTCATCACCACTGCTGCTACTGTTATTGTTCCTATGGATTATTCTAACAATCTACCCACTGCCCTTTGTCACTGTACAGTTCACTTTACAAATCATACACTTCATCACACCTGCTGATAAAAGTCCTCTAAAGATACCCCAAATATCCCAAGCTACATTTTGCAGATACAGCTCCAGTCCTTCTAACCTTTCCCCTCCTTCAAAGCAAACTAGATACACTGCTGAAGAATCTCATTCCTCTAACACATGGGTTCTCATCCTGGCTGCCCAACAGAATAACCTGGGGAGCTTTAAAAAGTGGTATACTCATGCCCTACCTTTCAGTGATTCTGATTGACTGGTGTGGAGTAGGGCCTAGGGATCAGCATTTTTTTTTTTTTTTAATTTTAAATCTCCAGGGCATGCAAAGGCTAATTTTACCTAATTCCCTCTAACTTGTGTGTCTACATACCACTAAGCTATAAAAACCACATTCTCAACTGACAGAAAACAGTATTCTCCATGTGAAACTGTTTTTGTTGAACCCAAAGCTTAGGTTTTGCCAGTTTGGGTTTAAGCAACAAACAAAACCAAAAAATGACAGGCACCATCCAAGTTCCAGCAACAATAATTTAAAAAGGAAGACACTAATCCTACCTTCCAACAGCTCATGGATTTTAAGTTCAAGTTAAGGTGAAAATTTCTAACCACTGAATCTAAAGATGAAGATACACCAGGTACAGGCAAAATGTGATGATTTTAAAATTAGATCTCCTGTCACTAAACTGGGGGGAGGGGTGGGAAGAGGAAAGTGTCCCAACTTTAAATTTTTTAATACCATTAACATACGTATACAACTTACAAACCAAGCCCTACGACCGCATATAAGATTTACCAGAACCCTGTGAAAAGACCATTGCCATTATCGTCTGGTTTTACAAAATAAGGCACCAAAGCGAAAAATTTTCCCAAAATCACACAACAGACTGGAATTCAGACTCTCTCAATTTTTAATCTTAGATTCTTTCTACTAAAGCTTACAACCTTCAGGCCATTCAATACAGCACCCGGTTTTAGATTTAAAAAAGCAGTGCACTTAAAGATAGAATTCTGCTCAAACTAATAATGTACATCTTATTTTCTTAATTTTGATCTAACTTCATATCTTGGTTCTCAACCTTCGTACACTATACTCAATCTAAATCCGAAAATCTTGCTGATCACTATTTTCCTACCGGGGACTTCAGGAAAACGCAGCCCCTCCTGATGCGATGGTTATAGGAGACGGCTTCCAGAACAGATAGCTCTTAATTCTGAACTCCCGGTAACCACAGCGAGGGCCAATAAATTAAACCAACTGTAAAACTCGTAACTGATTCCACGGCTTTTCCTGATCGACCTGACGCTTTAACTGTTCGAATTTTTGTTTTGTTTTTGAAACAATTTAGGCTTTACCAACATAACGCCACAACTCAGCAGCAAGGGGAACAGCCTTTATTCAACATGGATACCAAGAAACCCTCTCCCAAAGAAGCGCTACGTGAAATTCTTGGGAATTTCCGGAAACACCCGTACCTGGAATCCAAAAGTCAAAACTACAACCAAGACCGTTGCTTGGAAACACGGCGAGAGGCAACTGAGGCGAGTACCTGGGGTGCGGAGACTCAGCCCAGCCAGCTCCCGCCTCTGGGAACACTTTTCTCCAGCGGGATCCCCACTCTGTGGAAAGCGGCGAAAAGCCACTCGGGAAGTCGCTCGCTCACCTCTGACCCCGGCCAAGATCTCGCGCGCCTAACCGTCCGCAGCGGGCCCGCCACTCTCCCCCACCTACCCGCCACCGGTCACCGGCCACCGGCCACCGCCCACCTGTGCGGAAAGACGCCACGCTGGGCGTCATGACGGCGCCTCTGGCTCGGCTGGAATTCTACGTGCGGGCAAGGGCCCCGCCCTGCGGGTTGCAGGTTCGTTTCGCGCGTCCCCTCGCGGGAGCGTCGCAATTCAGCCCAGGCCTGTTCCGGCGTCCGCACTTCCGACTGGTGCGCTGGGCGGGGCGAGCTGGGGACCGCGGGCGGAAGAGGTGGAGTTGGGAGGGCCGGGCGGCACTTGGGAGGCTTGCGCGCGAAGGGGTGCTGTTGCGGGGCTGCCTCCGCAAAGCCTTGGGGACTCCGGCCCAACCAAAGGGGTGAGGTCGGGGGTGAGGGGTGGGGGTGGAAGCTCCTCCCCAGGCCAGGCATTCGGCTCCTTAAAATGCGAGGTAGGATGTGGCTGTTTGGTGGGTAGGTCCCCTTCTGAATTTCCAGAGTGAAAAACTTGGAAAGAGCTTTATTGCTCAGTGCATCCCAGTGGAAAGGGAATGTCACCATTTCTATAGTTACTAGTCCATGCCATTCAGCTCTCCATAGTATATATCAAATGCTAATGAATTTAATGTTTAAAAAATTCCAAAAAACAAACAGAAGCAACCTCACTGAAGAGTTCTAACAATTCAGAAAGGGAATAATCAGCATACATAACAATGTCTAATTGCAGTTCTGCACCTTTAACAACTTTGTTTTGTTGAGTATAAACTTTATTCTCATTAAGGTGAAATTCACAGAACATAAAATGAAACATTTTAAGAGTATAATTCAGTAGCATTTAGTACATTCATGATGTGCAACCATCAACTCTAATTCCAAAACATTTTCATCACCCTCATTAAGTATTTACATTCCATTTTTCCCTCTCTTAGACCTTAGCAGACACCAATTGCTTTTAGAGTCTTTAGATTTATCTAATCTGATATTTCACAAAAATGGAACGTGTGTCTGTCTTCTTTCCCTTAGCATAATGTTTTCCAGGTCCATCCACCTTGTAGCAAGTATCAATACTTAATTCCTTTTTATGGCTTATATTCTGTTCCATTGTATGTATATACCACAGTTTTATGCATTGGTCCATTGATGGCCGTTTGGGTTATTTACGCCTTTCAACTATTGTGTATAGTGCTGCTGTGAATATTTGTGTGGTAGTATTTGAGTCCTTTTTGTAAAGTTTTTTCCAGCGAGATAAATACAACACCAGGCAAAGTGGGTGCAAGGCAAGATTTATTAAAAACACTCTCTGGCGAAGCTTCAGGGCTCAGGAGAAAGGGGAGCCAGGAAAGTTGTGCCGGGAGGAGGTGGGCACCCTTGGGCGAGGTTCCGCGACTCTGGAAAGCAGAGTGGCGGAAGTCGCGCCCAAGGCGGGGAGGGGGCTTTTAAGGGGTCTCGAGGGGAACTCAGGGGTCTTTTGGCAAGTTTCCCTTATTTGGATATTTCGCCTGCTTGCCGGGGTCCCATTGGTCCATGGGAGCCCGGGGCGGGAGGGTTTTCAGATTCCTGCTTGGGTCTTTGTTCTCCTGTCCCAGTTCAGGTTTTGTGGTGGGAACTTTCGCCATCTTAAGTAGCCCTTTCTGCCTGCCCAACACTTTTTTCAATTTTGGTGGGGTGTAATATACCCTAAAAGAAAACCAGAGCCTGGGGCGCCTGGGTGGCTCAGTGGGTTAAGCCGCTGCCTTCGGCTTGGGTCGTGATCCCAGGGTCCTGGGATCGAGCCCCGCATCGGACTCTCTGCTCAGCGGGGAGCCTGCTCCCTCTTCTCTCTCTGCCTGCCTCTCTGCCTGCTTGTCATCTCTCTCTGTCAAATAAATAAATTAAAAAAAAACAACAACAAAAAACTTAAAAAAAAAAAAAAAAAAGAAAACCAGAGCCTGACATAGTTCAAGTGGTGAAAACAGATTTTATTCAAGAACTATTGCAAAGGAGGGAAAGAGACTTCAGTCTAGAACTGGGCTCAATTCCAAATATACAGTGTGAACAAGTAGTGGCTTATAGCTAAGGAGCAGATTTGGAGGGCAGCGGATGGAAGTTTCTTAATAGGAAATAGGGGTCAGGAGGCATTCTGGCTAAACTGACTTGTTGGGGTTCTGACTGAAGGCAAATCAGGGTGATCAGACACCAAGGGTGGGAACTAAGAGTTTGATCAGATATTGAAGGTGATCAGATATCCAGGTGGATCCAGATATACAGTTCTCTGTAAACTGACTTGGGATTCTTGCTACAACTGGTTGGTACATGCCCCACAAATCAGCCTAGAGCCATGGAGATAGCTTGTCAAATACCTAGGAATGGAATTGCTGGGTCATATGGTAATTCTATTCTTAAATATTTGAGAACTTGATAAAATTGTTTTCCACAGTGGCTAAGACATTTTACATACCAACAGAAATCAATATGTGGTGGTTCCAATTTCTTCACATCCTCACCAAATTTCTTTAAAAAAATTATAGTCATTCTAGTAGGTATGAAATAGTATCTTATTGTGGTTTTGATTTGTGTTTTCCTAAGGCTAGTGATGTTGCACATCTTTTTATGTCTGTGTTGGCCATTTATGTGTTTTTGGAGAAATGTCTACTCAAGTCCTTTGCCCATTTTTTTATTTGGTTGTCTTTGTTGTTTAAGTTATGAGTTCTTTCTTTATTCTGGGTATTAGATCCTTATCAGATATATGATTTGCAAATATTTTCTTCCATTCTGTACGTTGTCTTTTCACTTTCTTGCTTTGATGTACCAACTTAGATTTTTGATGAAGCCTAGTTTATTTTTTCTCTTATGGTGTACTTTTGGAGTCATACTTAAAAACCCATTGCCAAATCCAAATTCATAAGGCTTGCCAAAAACCTCACTCCGCACACTGAGTAAAATAAGACAGAAAGATGATTTTCTTTGAACTGTAAACCGGGAAACTCAACACTGAGAGAGCAATGAGTTTAAAGTTAAAAGGTGTTTATGGGGTAAACATGGAAGTTACTTGACTTTTTCATTTGATTGGTTGATTGGTCTTTGTATTTGTGTCAGGGTAGCTGAATTGGAGAAAAAAGAAAGTCCAAAGATGACATGAACAGACATGGCATTTTGGGGCATCACTGTCCTGGGCTGATTTCTGAGAGGAGTCATAAGTTACTGCAGTTTGTCAGATAAGGCTAAGTTTTGTTTTGCTTTAATGTGCTCTCACTGGCCAATAACATTATGTTCCCATCATAAGTGACTCCATTTAAATTTTGATTCTATAGGATTTGCTCCTAGGGTTTTGAAAGAATTTTATGATTTTAGCTCTTATGTTTAAGTCATTGATTCACTTTCAGTTAGTTTTTGTATATGTTGTATAATAGGGATTCCATTTCATTCGTTTGCATTTTGTCCCAGAATTATCTGTTGTAGAGTCTATTGTTACTCCCAGTGAATGGTCTTGACCTCCATATCAAAAATCTATTTGCCATACACATATGGGTTTGTTTCTAGACTGTTAATTTTACTCCATTGGTCTATATGTCTATCTTGTGTCAGTGTAGGTATCCCCTGCTTTTCAAAAATTTGTGTTATGCCATTTTGCTTTTACAAAAAACCTACATGGGTACCTGTTTTTATTAACTGAAAGAAATCTTAAAAGGATTGTTGCTTTTATGACAAAAGATTAAAAGGGAGAAAAAAACCATTCAGCATTTGTTTTGTAATAAGCCTTTACAGAGACAGCATGCACCCTGAGCAGCAAGACTACAGTACAGACAAAAGGTTGATATCCAGGATCTATAATGAACTCCTCAAACTCAACCCACACGAAACAGGCAAACACATCAAAAAATGGGCAGAAGATATGAACAGACACTTCTCCAATGAAGACATACAAATGGCTATCAGACACATGAAAAAATGCTCATCATCATTAGCCCTCAGGGAGATTCAAATCACCTTACACCAGTTAGAATGGCCAAAATTAACAAAGCAGGAAACAACATGTGTTGGAGAGGATGTGGAGAAAGGGGAACCCTCTTACACTGTTGGTGGGAATGCAAGTTGGTGCAGCCTCTTTGGAGAACAGTGTGGAGATTCCTCAAGAAATTAAAAATAGAGCTTCCCTATGACCCTGCAATTGCACTCCTGGGTAATTACCCCAAAGACACAGATGTTGTGAAAAGAAGGGCCATCTGTACCCCAATGTTTATATCAGCAATGGCCACAGTTGCCAAACTATGGAAAGAACCAAGATGCCCTTCAACGGATGAATGGATAAGGAAGATGTGGTCCATATACACTATGGAGTATTATGCCTCCATCAGAAAGGATGAATACCCAACTTTTGTAGCAACATGGACGGGACTGGAAGAGATTATGCTGAGTGAAATAAGTCAAGCAGAGAGAGTCAATTATCATATGGTTTCACTTATTTGTGGAGCATAACAAATAGCATGGAGGACATGGGGCGTTAGAGAGGAGTAGGGAATTTGGGTAAATTGGAAGGGGAGGTGAACCATGAGAGACTATGGACTCTGAAAAACAGTCTGAGGGGTTTGAAGTGGCTGGGGGGTGGGAGGTAGGGGTACCAGGTGGTGGGTATTATAGAGGGCACGGCTTGCATGGAGCACTGGGTGTGGTGAAAAAATAATGAATAATGTTTTTCTGAAAATAAATAAATTGGAAAAAAAAAAAAAAAAGACTAACACAACCAAGTTCTTTCCCTGGGAACTACATCTCAGTATCAAGCCACCGTAACTTTGTACTATGTCTTTGAGCATCTGTGCTTAATCTTGGTTTATGCTGTGCATCCATTAGCAAGATGTGTCCTAAAGTATCTGAAAAGCCTGACAGAGATTGTTTTTTCAGTCCGGGAATATTAAAAAAAATTTCCATGTAAATTAATGTTAATTGCTTTTTCACTCTATGCCATTTCAGTTTGTAAAAGTTTTCATAGGAACTCTGTTTTTTGATAGCAGGAAGAAATCTGTACCATACTGTTTTGATTCCTATAGCTTTGTAGTAAGTTTTAAAATGGGAAAGTGTAGGGGCGCCTGGGTGGCTCAGTGGGTTAAGCTGCTGCCTTCGGCTCAGGTCATGATCTCAGGGTCCTGGGATCGAGTCCCACATCGGGCTCTCTGTTCAGCAGGGGGCCTGCTTCCCTTCCTCTCTATCTGCCTGCTTCTCTGCCTACTTGTGATCTCTGTCTGTCAAATAAATAAATAAAATCTTCAAAAAAAAAAATAAAATGGGAAAGTGTAAGTTCTCCAGTTTTGTTGTTCTTTTCTTTTTTTTAAGGATTTTATTTATTTATTTGACATAGAGATCACAAGTAGGTAGAGAGGCAGGGAGAGAGAGAGGGGGAAGCAGGGTCCCTGCTGAGCAGATGTGGGGCTCGATTCCAGGACCTTGAGATCATGACCTGAGCTGAAGGCAGAGGCCTAACCCAATGAGTCACCCAGGGGCCCCTTGTTCTTCTTTTCTAATATTGTTTTGGCTCCCTTGTAACTTTATATGAATTTGAGGATCAGCTTTTCCATTTTTGCAAAAAGGCCAGTAGGGATTGTATTGAATCAGTAGATCGCTTTGACAAGTATTGGTGTGTTGAATATTCAGTCTTCCAATTCATGAGCATGATGTCTTTCCATTTATTTAGGTTTTCTTTAATTTCTTTCAACAATGTTTTATGGTTTTCAGTGCACAAACTTTTCATCCCCTTAAATTTATTCCTAGGTATTTCATCTTTTTGAATGTTATCTTAGTCTGCTTAGGTTGCTATGACAAAATACTACATACTGGATGTCTTAAACAACAGAAATTTCCTTCTTACAGTTCTGGAGACTGGGAATCCAAGATCAAGGCCAATTTGGTTTCTGGTGAGAGTTTTCTTCCTGGCTTACAGATAACTGTCTTCTCACTTTGTCATTCCATAGTGGGTAGGGAGAGAAAGAAAAGGGAGACAAAATCTACTCATGTCTATCAGATCAGGGTTCTACCCTTATGACCTCATTTAACCTTAAATTATCTTCTTATAGGCCTTATCTCAAAAACAATCACATTGGAGATTATGGGTTCAACATATGGATTCTGGAGGGACAGAATCCATAGCAGTTAGTATTATAAGTGGAATTATCACTTAATTTCCTTTTTAGGTTATTCATTGTTGGTGTATTAAAAAAACACATTTTTTTTTCAGTTTTGGTTTTGTACTCTGCAAATTTGCCAAATTTATTACCTCTAATCATTGTGTGTGTGTGTGTGTGTGTGTGTGTGTGTGTATACATGTGTATGTTCTTTAGGGTTTCTATATATAGGATCATAGCATCTGTTAATTGAGATAGTTTTATTTCTTCCTTACAATTTGGTTATTTTGGTTATTTCTTTCCCTTGTCTAATTGCTTTCACTAGGGCCATTCTTTCATTTTAAGGAACTGGCTCATGCAGTTGTTACAGCTGGCCAGTCTGAAATTTGTAGGGCAGGGTGGTAGGCTGAAAACTCAGGCAGGAGTTGATGTTGCAGTCTTGAGACAGAATTTCTTTTCCAAGAAACCTCAGTTTTTGCTGTAAAGGCCTTTATGTATTACCAAAGTTGATTGAAAAAGGCCTACCCATATCATCAAGAGTAATCTTCATTTAGAATCAATCAATTGTAAATGAAAAACACATCTACAGAATTCTTTTCACAGTAACACCTGGATTAGAGTTTGATTAAATAGGTGGGTAGCAAAGTTGACACATAAAACCAACCATCACATCCAGTGTGGTAGATAGTTTTATTCACAATTTTTTAAATAAAAAATTTTCACTTTTCTCATGGCTTTAGTTTGGGTATAATATACTTCCCCCGCCCTAGTGACTTTCCATTTTGCCATATGACTTGCTTTGGCCAATGGAATGTATGTGGATGTAACATATGCCCTCTAGTTGTGAAACTAGATGCAGTCTTGGAGAGAAGGGGAAGGCATGTATGTTGTGAATTCTTTGACTTTGCCTGTATGTGTGTGTATTTGTATGTATGTATTTCTGCAGGCAAGTTAGATTGTTCAGCTTGAAATGGCTCCTACTGGCAAAAGAAATACTTGGCACACCAAAGACAATTAAACTAACTAAGTATGTTAAAAACACATGAATTCTTAATATTGCTTAAAAAAAAAAAAAACCCTCACTAGTCACATTGAAGACTGCTAGGATATCAATTCATTATTCTGAAAATGGTAAATAATGGTTAAAAAGATAAAACAATTAACCTGATTTTTCTGTATAAACTGAAATTCAGAGTAACCAAATTGCTGATGAAGAAAAACTTTTTTTGGAAAAAAATCCAATGAATAAATAAGGGAGGAATGATATGTCACCATTTTGGAACCCATAAGAAAATAATGTTTCTAAGAAATAGTGAGTCCAGTTCCATATGTAAAGAGCTCAGAAGTTGCTACTCCATCATAACAATAAGTAAAAAGATGAAAAAACTGAAAAATCAATAACTCTTTAGATCTTCAAGAGAAGTGAGGTCACAAGGCATATACTGCCCACCATGTGAATATAGAATCACAGTTTATTGGAGCAGCAACCTCCATGGGAACCAGTACCAGGGTAGGGAGACCTGAATTACAATTGATGAATTGCTGGGGGCTCAGTCTGGACTATTCTGACACCCAGACTGGGGGGGACTGAGTCATGAGGCATACTTTTCTAAAAATTCTTCTGTAAGAACTCCCAAGAACTCTACCAGGTTCTCACAGTAAATATTAAGAGAAAAATCTGTGCCCAGATAGGAGGAGAGGAAAAGGAACCATCTGAAAATAAACCAGAGAACTCTGTTCTTAGTAAGGCATGCCCTCAGAGGAAACTAGAGCCTAAGTTGTTGGGGTTTTATCAGAGCCTGGACCTGGGGGATCTGGGGGACCTGAGGGAAAAGAAATACTCAACTCTAGCCCACTCTAGCCATCCTGTCCCACATATGAGAGGAAGGGGAAGGAAACTGAGAAGCACTCATGAAGTTCAAGGTTCAGAGGCATAAGCTCACTGAATGACTGAGGCCTACTTATGAGACTGTAGAATGCTTCACTTCACCTAAATCTCATTACTACATTATGAAAGCACTGTTTACAACAGTTCCTTTTATGTGTCCAGCTATCAAGAAAAAAAATACAAGACTTTCCAAAAGACAAAAAACATAGATTGATGAGACAAAGCAAGCATCAGAACCAGATATTGGAATTACCAGATTGGGACTTTAAAACTGTGATTAAATGCTGAGGACTCTAAGGGACAAAGTGGACAGCATGCAAGAATAGATGGACAATGTAAGCATAGAGATGAAAGTCATAACAAGGAACCAAAAGTAAATGTTAGAGACTAAAAGATGTATGAAAGAAATGAATACCTTTGATGGGCCTGTTAGAAGACTGGACATGGCTGAGGAAGTAATAACTAATGTTTGCCAAATAACCATTAGATAGAAGGTTGAAAGGGGGCTTTATAAAAATGGATCAGGCTGACGACACTTGATCAGCCTCAATAGTACTGCAAATGAGATGATCCAGTATCGTGTACCTCCTAATGTGATACATCTCATATTGTTACTATGTATGAAATACTTTCACAAAACCAGAAATTGAATCTAAATCTAATGAAACCTCTAGATTTAACTCCTAGTTTACTTGGAAAAGGAGGCACAGAATAACATGTTAAGTAACATCATGATGATGTTACTCAGAATCCACCAGTATATAATGTGGTAACCACTGTAGGAAAATGGAATGTAAACTGGCTGTGTTAACTGTCATGGGCTGAATTTTGTCCCCCGAAAATTCTGTGCTGAAGCTTGAACACCTAGGACCTCAGAATGTAACTGTATTTGTAAATAGAGTTTTTAGAGGGGTGATTAACTTAAATGAAGTTGTTAAATGGGCCCTAATCCAATATGGTGGGTACCCTTGTAAAAAGAAGTTATGGCACATGAAGAACACCAGCAATAAGAGCACACCAAATCCGTTATATTTTGTTATGGCAGCCAGCCCTAGTAAACTAGTATAATAACACTAGGTGGAATAATGATTTTTTGGTTTTAAGAATAACAAAAATGGACGTTTTCTATTAGAGATATAAAATTTAGTATCTACAGGTGAAATTATGAATTTTGGGATCTGGCTTAAAATACTTAAAAAATACATAGTAGATGAAATAAGAATGCAAATTTTTGGTAATTATTGAAACTGAGCAAGAGGTATTAGAAGAGCATTGTTGCTCCACTTTTGTATATGTTTGAAGATGTCCAAAATAAATAGTTAAACATGTATGCACATGCACACACATACTCATACATGAAATATGCCAATATATATCATATGTAAATAGAGTTTTTGTCAGAATTTTGGCTCAGGGTCATCCACTCTGATGGATTTGGCTACTGGCATGTGCTAGAGACTCTCAAGTCTACAGTTTTACCCATTTCTGGTAACTCAACCTTTTCACTTGCTGTACCAGAGGCCTTTCACATGTAAAGTGTCCAAAATGAAATCATCATCTTTTCCTTCAGATTTTCCATGTTTTCCCTGCTTTTGGTCTTCTCCTCCCCATAGATAAGAGTCTGGCTTAGAGATCTCTCTTAGGTCCCATATGTCACCAGTCCTCAAGTTACTGGAGTTCTATTTCTAAATACCTATTGGGTCTGTCCTCTCTTTTCTTATGATATCATTTCCATGGTTCTCATTCTGATTCACTGTACTCTTACCTGGATGGTTGTAGGTAACTCTTAAAGTTCCTTGCTTGCTTTCTCATTCTGGGTCTCCTTCTGCTGGCTTTGTTCATGTAGTTGCTAAAGTTGTCTTTTTTTCTCATAATTTTTAAAAGAAAGTTGGACAGAAAATATACAAATGTGAAACAGTGCAAAAGGGTATAACAATAGAAAAGTGAGTCTATCATTGTGGTACAATTTATGGTAGTACAGATCTAGAAGGAACCAAATTTCCCTCAAAAGGTAACCTGAGTAAACCAGGGTAGGGCCATATAATGGAGTAATCTGTGACCCTAAAAAGGAATGAAGAATATATCTGTCTATAGCATATATTGTGTGAAGAAAGTCCTACACCTTTAATGAGACCTGGCTCCTTTTAGTGGGAAGGTGGAGCACAACCTGGCCCTAGTAGTGTTTGTGGCTTCCAGATTAGTTATTGTTTCTAGGTATTTCACTAGACAGTGGTAGGAAATAAATGTAAGTATAAATAAATTTTAAAAAATAAATATATTAACATATATCATGAAATTTATGGACATTCCAATTTAAATTCAGTATTTTTGGCATTTTTATTTAACCTCTTTATCTTATTTGTGTATAGCCTTTCTCCCATAGTGAAAATGCTGGTCCACAAAGTGTACCTAAATAATGATTTGTTGCTTTGTCCTACATTACATTTGCAACTATCTCAGAATAACATCAAAACTACAATTAATGGGCGCCTGGGTGGCTCAGTGGGTTAAGCTTCTGCCTTTGGCTCAGGTCATGATCTCAGGGTCCTGGGATCGAGGCCCGCATCGGGCTCTCTGCTCAGCGGGGAGCCTGCTTCCTCCTCTCTCTCTGCCTGCTTGTGATCTCTCGCTGTCAAATAAATAAATAAAATCTTTAAAAAAAAAAACAACTACAATTAACAATATGATCACTGTAACATTTAAGGATTTTTTTTGACGTTTTTTTTGTCCTTAGAGTATATACTATAAAAAATATATAAATTCTGGTTTTTTTAAAGACATTTGAAATAATTTCTTTCAGTTTGGTTATGTTTTGCTTTTGTTTTTAGGAATTGATTTTTTTAATAATTTACTTTTATAAGAATGTGAAATAAATATATGATTATGTATTAAATCTATAAAATTAGGTTAAGCTCAGAAACTCTAGCTTCTATTCCAGTTCCTTTTTCTCTTCCATCTTCCCTATATTGTTAAGCATATATTTTAGTTTAATGTAGTTACTATATGTATGTATGTGACACATGTGTGTAGTTATCATTTGTGTGTGTGTGTGTGTGTATGTCTTTTATTACTAAATAGAGAGGATTAATCATTTATTCTGTTTTTGTAATTTTCTCTACCTTAAGGAATTCAATTAATTTATGAGTAAAAGTTTCCTTTTAAAGAATAAAAGCTGGGGCACCTGGGTGGCTCAGTGGGTTAAGGCCTCTGCCTTCAGCTCGGGTCGTGATCTCAGGGTCCTGGGATCGAGTCCCGCATCGGGCTCTCTCCCAGCGGGGAGCCTGCTTCCTCCTCTCTCTCTGCCTGCCTCTCTGCCTACTTGTGATCTCTGTCTGCCAAATAAATAAATAAAATCTTTAAAAAAAATAAATAATAAAAGCTAATAGAATTTCTGGGCAGGATGGTGGAATAGGATGACACTAAGCTCACCTCTTCCCACAGATACACCCAGATGACACCCACCTCAGTGTAAATAACTCAGAAAATGACCCACACAGGTAAAGGAGCCATAAAGGTGACTGGACTAAAGGCAAATGTGGCTTAGTCACAATAATAGGGTGCAAACAGCATACATTGGAAAAAAACATTTCTGAAGTGCCAGGGACATGGTACTGTAGGGCCCTATAGAAGCTCTTCTTCATAAAGTCACTATTCAAGAATAGGAGACAAAGATTTCTTAATATAGAAACAGATACAGAGAGTAAGATAAAATGAGGAGGCAGAAGGATATGTCCCAAATGAGAGAACAGGACAAATCACGGCAAGGGAGCTAAATGAAACAGAAATAAGTAGTATGACTGGTAGAGAGTTTAAAGTAATGGTCAAAAAGATATTCACTGGACTTGAGAAAAGAGTGGAAGATGTTAGTGAAACCCTCAACAAAGAGATAGAAAAACATAAAAACAAATCAGGGATGAAGAACTCAGTATCTAAAATTTAAAAACACACTAGAAGGAATTAATATTAAAGTAGAGGAAGTGGAAGAATGGATCAATGACCTGGAGGACAGTAATGAAAAGCAATAAAGCTGAAAAGGAGGAAGAGAAAAGAATAATAAAAATTGAGAAGAGATTAAGGGAAGTCAGCAACACCACCAGGTGTTAACACCAATTGTATTATAGGGATTCCTTTAGGAGAAGAGAAGGAAAAGGGGGTGGAAAATTTCTTTAAAGAAATAAGAGCTGAAAACTTCACTGAACTGGGGAGTGAAACAAATCCAGATCCTGGAGGTGTAGAGAGTCCCCAATAAAATCAGTCCAAGGAGGTCCACACCAACACACATAGTAATTAAAATGGCAGAAAGTCATGACAGAGAGTTCTAAAAGTAGCAAGAGGAAAGAAAGCAGTTACATACAAGGGAAACTCCATAAGGCTATCAGTAGACTTTATAGCAGAAACTTTACAGGCCCGAAGGGATTGGCATGATATATTCAGAATGCTGAGAGGAAAAAATTTGCAGCCAAAAATACTCTGTCCAGCAAGGCTATTATTCAGAATAGAAGGAGAGAAAAAGAATTTCCCAGACAAAAGTTAAAAGAATTCATCTCTGAGTCACCCCTGTAAGAAATGTTAAAGGGGACTTTTTGAGTGGGAAGGAAAGACAATAAGTAAGAGAAGTGAGAAGCACAAAACCAGCAAAATTAGGTATATCTATAAAAATCAGTTAAGGGATTCACAAAGAATGTAAAATATGACACCATATGCCTAAAACATGGGATGGGGAGAGGAGTAAATAATTAGTGGTTTTAGAATCAACCATCAAATTAATATAGACTGCTCTATGCATAAGATGTTATATATAAACCTAATGGTAATCACAAATAAAAAAACTCTTACTATATATGCAGAGAGAGAGAGAGAGAAAGTAATCCAAGTATAGCACTAAATAAAGCCAGCAAATATAGAGAGAAGAGAGCAAGAGAAGAAATGAACAGAGAAGAACTACAAAACAACTGTTAAACAGCTAATAAAATGGCAATAAGTATATACCTAGTGATAACTAATTTGAGTGTAAATGGAATAAAAATTCCAGTCAAAAGAGATTAGGTGATGGAAAGGATAAAAAAACAAGTCCCATTTATATGTTGCCTACAAAAGACTCATTTCGACCTGACACATGCAGATTGAAAATGAAGGGGTAGGAAAAACACTTATATAAATGGAAGTGAAAAGAAATACAGGGCAGCAATAGACAAATAGGCTTTAAAACAGATTGTAACAAGAGACAAAGAAGGACACTACATAATCATAAAGGGACCAATTCAACAAGAAGATAATAACAATTGAAAATATTTATGCACCCAACATGGGAGCACCCAAATACATCAAGCAGTGATTAACAAACATAGAGGAAATAATTGATAATAACATAATGATAATAGGGGCTTTAATGCCCCATTACATCAATGAATAGATCATCTAAACAGAATCAACAAGGAAACAGTGGCTACAAGTGGCACACTGGACCAGATGGATTTAACAGATATATTCAGAACATTCCATCCTAAAACAGCAGAATACACATTCTTTACAAGCACACACAGAATAGATCATGTTAGGTCACAAAACAAGTCTCAACAAATTCAAAAAGATTGTAGTTACATTATGCATCTTTTCTTTTCTTTTTTTTTTTTTTAAGATTTTATTTATTTATTTGAGAGAGAGACAGTGAGAGAGAGCACGAGCGAGGAGAAGGTCAGAGAGCGAAGCAGACTCCCCATGGAGCTGGGAGCCTGATGCGGGACTCGATCCCGGGACTCCAGGATCACGCCCTGAGCCGAAGGCAGTCGTCCAACCAACTGAGCCACTCAGGCGCCCCTTTTTTTTTTTTTTTTTTTTTTTTAAGATTTTATACATTATGCATCTTTTCTGACCACAATGCTCAAAATTAGAAAATCAACCCCAAGAAAAAATCTGGAAAGAACACAGATACATGGAGGTTAAATAACATGCTACTCAACAATGGTTGAGTCAATCAAGAAATCAAAGAAATAAAAAATTACAAGTGAAAATGAAAACACAATGACCCAAAATGTCCGGGATGCAACGAAAGCAATTCTAAGAGGGAAGTTTACAGCAATATAGGCCTACCTCAAGAAGCAGGAAAAATGTTAAATAAACAACCAAACTTTATACCTAAAGGAGATAAAAAAAGAACAACAAAACTCCAAACCAACAGAAAGAAGGAAATAATAGATTAGAGCAAAAATAAATGATATAGAAATTTTTTAAAAAAGTGTAACAGATACACCAGGAACTGCTTATTTGAAAAGATCAGCAAAACTGACAAGCCTCTAGCCAGACTCATTAAAAAAAATAATAAAAAGTGTGTGTGGGGGGGAGAGAACCCAAACAAAAATCACAAATGAGAGAAGAAAAAAATACCCAACACCACAGAAATGCAAACAATTGTAAGAGAATATTATGAAAAATTATATGCTAACAAATTGGATAACCTAGAAGAAATGGGTAAATTCCTAGAAACATATAACCTACCAAAACTGAAGCAGAAAGAAATAGAAAGTTTGGACAGAGTAATTACAGTAATGAAATAGAATCCGTAATCAAAGAACTCCCTACAAACAAAAGTTCAGGACCAGACAGCTTCACAGACAAATTCTACTGAACGTTTATTTATTTATTTATTTTGAGAGTTTATTTATTCGTTTGACAGAGATCGCAAGTAGGCAGAGAGGCGGGGATTGGGGGGAGCAGGCTCCCTGCTGAGCAGAGAACCCGATGTGGGGCTGGATCCCAGGACCCTGGGATCATAACCTGAGCCGAAGGCAGAGGCTTTAACCCACTGAGCCACCCAGGTGCCCCTCTACCTAACGTTTAAAGAGTTGATACCTATTCTTCTCAAACTGTTCCAGAAAGTACAAGAGGAAGGAAAACTTCCAAATTCATTCTATGAATCCAATAGTACCTTGATACCAAAACCAGCCATCACCAAAAAAGTGAGCTATAGGCCAGTATGTCTCATGAACATAGAAGCAAAAAAAAAAAAAAAAAAAAATTCCTCAACAAAATCCAGGGCACTTCGGTGGCTCAGTCAGTTATGCATCCAACTCCTGATTTTAGCTCAGGTCAGGATCTCAGGGTTCTGGGATCAAGCTCTGAGTCCAGCTCTACACTAAGCAGGGAGTCTGCTTTTCTCCCTCTCCATCTGCCCCTTCTCCCACTTGTGTACATGCTCTCTCTTTCTCTAAAGTAAATAAATAAGTCTTTAAAAAAGAAAATGCTCAACAAAATCCTAGGAAGCCAAATCCAGCAATATTCACCATGACCACATAGGATTTATTCCTGGAATGCAAGGGTGGTTCAGTATTCACAGTTCAATCAACATGATATATCACATCAATAAGAGAAAGGATAAAAACCATATGATCATTTCAAAAGATGCAGAAAATCATTTGACAAGATAAAATATCCATTCATGATAAAAACCCTCAACAAAGCAGGTCTAGAGGGAACATCCCTCAAACTAATAAAGGCCATACTTGAAAAACCCACAATAAATATATTCAATGGGGGAAAACTGAGAACTTTTCCTCTAAGGTTGAGATTATAAGACAAGGATGTCAATTCTCAACACTTTTATTTAATATAGTACTGGAATTCCTAACGATACCAGACAACAAAAAGCAATGAAAGACATCCAAATTGGCAAGGAAGAGGTGAAACTTGCACTATTTGCAGATGACATAATACTATATGTCGAAAACTGGAACACTCCACCAAAAAACTGCTAGAACTGATAAGTGAAATCATTAGTGTTTGTCACTACTTTCACTACTTTTGTGCAGGACACAAAGTAAATGTATAAAGAGAAATTAACCATCCCATTTATAATTGTACAAAAATAATAAGATACCTAGGAATGAACCCAACCAGAAAGATAAAAGACATACTCTGAAAACTACAGCACACTGATGAAAACAATTAAAGATGACACAAAAAGATGGAAAGACATTCCATGCTCATGTGTTGGAAGAGCAAATAATGTCAGAATGTCAATACTGAACAAAGCAATCTACACATTTAATGCAATCCCTATCAAAATACCAAGAGTGTTTTTCATAGAACTAGAACAAACAGTCCTAAAATTTGTTTGGAGCCACAAAAAACCTCGTATAGCCAAAGCAATCTTGAAAAAGAACAGAACTGGAGGTATCACAATTCTGAACTTTAAGTTATATTACAAAGCTGTAGTTCTCAATACAGTATGGTACTGGCATAAAAAATAGACACATGTAGGTCAATAGAACAGAATAGAAAACCCATAAATGAACCCACAACTACATGGTCAATTAATATTTGACAAAGAGGGAAAGAATATCCAATGGGGGAAAAAGACAGTTTCTTCAACAAATGATGCGGGGAAATCTGTGCAGCTACATGCAAAAGAATGAAACTGGACCACTTGTAACACCATACACAAAAATGAACTCAAAATGGATTAAAGTCCTAGATAGAGACCAGAAACCATAAAAATCATAGGAAAGAACATAGGCAGTAACATCTTTGACATTGGCCATAGCAATACTTTTTCTAGATATGTCTCCTCAGGGAAAATAAAAGCAAAAATAAACTATGGGACTACATTAGAATGAAAAGCTTTCACACAGTGAAGGAAACAATCAATAAAACTAAAAGGCAATCTATGGATTGGGAGAAGATATTTGTAAATGACATACCTGATAAAGGTTTGGTATCCAAAATATATAAAGAATTTACACAATCAACACCCAAAAAGCAAATAACCAGATTAGAAAATGGGTAGAAATGAACAGACATTTATCCAATGACATCCAGATGGCCAACAGACACATGAAAAGATGCTCAACATCACTGATCAGCAGAGAAATACAGATCAAAACTACCATGAAGCATCACCCCACACCTGTCAGAAGGGCAAAAATAAAAGATACAAGAAACAACAAATGCTAGCAAGAAAGCAGAGAAAAAGGAACCCTTGTACCCTGTTGGTGCAAAGGCAAACTTATGTTGTCACTTTGGAAAATATTATGGAGATTCCTCAAAAAGTTAAAATAGTATTACCCTATGATCCAATAATCACACTACTGGGTATTTACTCCAAAAATGCAATACTAATTCAAAGGGAGACTTATGCACCTATGTTTATTGCGACATTATTTATAATAGCCAAATTATGAAAGTAGCCCAAGTACACATTGATAGGTGAAGGGATATAGAAGTGGTACATAAATACAATGAAATATCATTCAGCCATTAAAAGGAATGAAATCTTGTTATTTACAACAACATGGATAGAACTAGAAAGTATAATGCTAAGTAAAATAAGTCAGTCAGAGAAAGACAAATACCATTTGATTTCACTCATATGTGGAATTTAAGAAAACAAAACAAAAAACAAAGGAAAAAAATGAGAGAGAAACCAAGAAATGGATTCTTAACTATAGAGAACAAACTGATGGTTACCAGAGGGGAGATGGATGGGGGAATGGACAACGGAGATAAAGACTACACTATCCTGGTGGGAAAAAAATTTCACTTAAATAAGAAAATAGAAAATAGCAAGTATTGTCAAGGATGTGGAGAAATCGGCATCCTTATACATCGCTGGTGGGTATGTGAAATAGTGCAGCTACTATGGAAAACAGTATGGTGGTTCCTTAAAAAGCTCAATGGAATTACTATGTGATCCAGCAATTTTACTTCTAAGTATATTCCTAAAAGAATTAAAAACAGAGACTTTAACAGATGTTTGCACACTGTTGTTCATAGCAACATTATTCACTATAGCCAAAAGGTGGAAACAACTAGGCTATCCATCAAAAGATAAAGAAACAAAATGTGTTGTTTGCACACAGTGGAGTATTTTTAGCCTTAAAAAGTGATGAAATTCACACTCGGCATCAGCGAAATACAAATCAAAACCACAATGAGATATCACCTCACACCAGTCAGAATGGCTAAAATTAAAAAGTCAGAAAATGACAGATGCTGGCAAGGATGCGGAGAAAGGGGAACCCTCCTACACTGTTGGTGGGAATGCAAGCTGGTGCAACCACTCTGGAAAACAGCATGGAGGTTCCTCAAAATGTTGAAAATAGAACTGCCCTATGACCCAGCAATTGCACTACTGGGTATTTACCCTAAAGATACAAACGTAGTGATCCAAAGGGGCACATGCACCCGAATGTTTATAGCAGCAATGTCCACAATAGCCAAACTATGGAAAGAACCTAGATGTCCATCAACCAATGAATGGATAAAGAAGATGTGGTATATATGCACAATGGAATACTATGCAGCTATCAAAAGAAATGAAAATGCCATTTGCGACAACGTGGATGGAACTAGAGTGTATCATGCTTAGCGAAATAAGTCAATCAGAGAAAGACAACTATCATATGATCTCCCTGATATGAGGAAGTGGTAATGCAACATGGGGGCTTAAGTGGGTAGGAGAAGAATAAATGAAACAAGATGGGATTGGGAGGGAGACAAACCATAAGTGACTCTTAATCTCACGAAACAAACTGTGGGTTGCTGGGGGGAGGAGGGCTGGGAGAAGGGGAGTGGAGTTATGGACATTGGGGAGGGTATGTGCTATGGTGAGTGCTGTGAAGTGTGTAAACCTGGCGATTCACAGACCTGTACCCCGGGGGATAAAAATATATTATATGTTTATAAAAAAATAAAAAATTTAAAAAAAGCGATGAAATTCTGATACATGCCATGCTAACATAGATGAATCTTGAGACTTATGCTAAGCAAAATAACCTGAACACAAAAGGACAACTATCACATGATTCCACTTAATGAGGTACTTAGAATAGTTAAATGCATAGAGACAGAAAATAGAACAGTTAACCAGGGGCTGTGAGGAGAGTGGAATGGGTAATTGTAGCTCAATGGATATAGAGTTTCAATTTTGTAAGGTGAAAACTTCTAGATATAGAGAATACTGATGGTTAAACAACATTTGTGAATGTTGTTAATGTCACTGAATTGTTCATTTAAAACAGGTAAACATGGTATGTTTTATCTTATGTATGTTTTACCATAATAAGAAAATACTTAAAACACCTCCAAAACAACTCTCCCATTCTTTGTTCCAGAGGATTTGAGTTCATATTGTGTTCTGATCTCTTTTACCTATTTCAATAGCTTTCAGTAGTCTTCCTTACCTTTTTAACTTTGGGGCAATTGTTGCTTTGACAATTCATATTTCTGGCATTGCATTGTATGTATTATATTGCATGTGTTATATTTAGTTACTTGAGCACATATCTGTTTTTCAGTGATATTTGAAGCCCTTTGAGGTTGGGACCCATGTTAGGGCTTCAAAAAATGTTAGGACACGTGGGTGGCTCAGTTGGCTAAGTGTCTGCCTTCGCTTGGGTCATGATCCTGGAGTCCTGGGATGGAGTCCAATATCAGACTCCTTGCTCAGCAGCGGAGGGGCCTGCTTATCCCTCTGCCTGCTTCTCCCTTTGCCAACAGCTCCATTTGCTTGTGCTCTCTCTCTCTCTCTCTCCCTGACAAAGAAATAAATAAAGTCTTAAAAAAAAAAAAAAAAGTTTGCTGTAGGGTGCCTGGATAGCTTAATCTGTTGTGTTTGCCTTTGGCTCAGGTCATGAGCCAAATTCCAGAGTTGAGGGATCGATCTGCGTGTTGGGCTTCCTTTGGTGTGGAGTCTGTTCTCCCTCTTCTTCTCTTCCTACCCCTGCTCTCTCTCGCTTATGGTCTTTCTCTCAAATAAATAAAATCTTTTAAAAAAATTTTTTTGAAATGTTTACTGGAAAAAATTAAAATTATTTCTATTATACAAGGAGAGTTTTCTGGTATATAAGTGACACCTTGTGGCATGAACAGGAATAGTCAGTACTATATTGGCATTTTCCTTGAACAGATTGTTCTCTTTTTGAAAATCCAGATGCTATATATCTTCTTTAAAGTTTACCTGAAATAAGCATGATTGCAATCAGAGGATAATAAACTAATGGTGATGCTAAAGGATGCTTTTGTATACATGGGTGGGGCCTACCTGGGACAATTCTTAAACACCTAGATCACTACAACCCCTTCCAGGTGTGGAAACTCACCAACGTTTAAGAGATTCCCTAAACCAGAATTACTAATTGTTTAAACAATCGGCCTAAAGATGATAGTTGAAACCAAAGAAGATGAGAAGTATGCATGTTGGCTGTTGTAAGCCAAGAGGATTTGCAAAGAACCCTGACAAATGTCAGTTGGATTGTGAATTTTCTTGAGGGAAGATTTTGGGCTTGAAAAAAATATTTATAGTTGCCAATGTTTAGTGAATTTTCAGTTTATCAAAATTCTAAACTAGTAAATTTAGACCTTTTAAGCCTTTAAGTTCAATGTGCTAATTTTATTATAAGGTTAATAAATTTTGTTTCAATTAAGAACAGTTTCAGGGTGCCTGGGTGCCTCAGTGGGTTAAGCCTCTGTCTTTGGCTTGGGTCATGATCTCAGGGTCCTGGGATTGAGCTCTGCATTGGGCTTTCTGTTTGGGGGAGTCTGCTCCCCCCCACCCTCTCTGCAGGCCTCTCTGCCTACTTGTGATCTCTGTCTGTCAAATAAGTAAATAAATAATCTTTTTTAAAAAAAACCAAACAAGCAGTTTATTTAACTCCTCAGGGGATTCTTAAGTGCTCTGAAGTTTGAGAATCATAAGTAGGATTTCTAAATTACAATGAATTAATCTCTAATTTTTGAGTTATTGTCTCAGCAAGGCGATCAAGAGGAAGTTTTATAGATTTGGCATGAGATTCCATAGCATGTCCAATTCTCATTGGCAGTCTAAACTCAAGTTTCCTTTAGCCATCACTGGTTTCAAAAGAATGTGTCTGACTTGGTAAAGAAAGAAAACAAAGAAACCGAAAATAAAGCAGGAATGGGAAGCAGAATAACTTACTCCAGCCCCCCCGCACAGAATTTGACTTACTGTCTTTGCCTGTTTCATTTTTTCCCCAGGCAAACTTACTGAATCAGTAATGGTGAAACTGAGCCACTACTCTGAACATCTCAGGGACTTACTCTGATTCACATTTGCATCTCTACTGTTTGCTGAAATCTGAGTGCTTAATGTTCATTCACTTACTTAGCAACTATTTATTGAGAGCCTGTAATATACCAGGCATGAATCTAACTGCTAAGGATGTTAGCAGTGACTAGACAAAAATTCCTTCCAGTGGGAAAGACAGATGTTAAACAAATAAACAAGAAGAACACATAGTTTGTTAGATGTGTCAGTGTCCTTCAGGCAAAGACCAGCAGGAACACACTTGTAGTTGAACAACTTGGGCTTATTGTTGCAGTGAGGGAGAGCTATCACCATGAGCAACTGTGGGGAGGCCCAGTAATAGTGTTACAAAGAACCTATTATAGAATTTAGACTGGGTTGTTTTGGAAAGGGTCTAATGAAGTGGAGATTTGCTGTGGATTGGATGTTATCAGGAAGCAGGGACAAAAATAGACTTATTAAGGAAAAAGGAGAGATGATTCAATTACATAAAATTAGAGATGAAAGAGGGTATATTAACACTCATGCCACAGAAATACAAAGGATTATAAGAGATTAATATGAGCAATTATACACCCACAAATTGGACAACTTAGAAGAAATGGGTAAATTCATATGACATGTAATTTTCCAAAACTGAATTGTGAAGAAGTAGAAAATCTGAACAGACCAATTGCTAGTAAGTTTATTGACTCAGTAATCATAAACCTACTAATAAACAAAAATCTAAGACCAGATAGCTTCACAGGTAAATTCTAATTATTTGAAGAAATATTAATGTCAATCCTTCTCAAACTCTTCCAAAAAATAGAAGAGGAGGGAATATTCCCAAAGTCTTTTTTTTTTCTTTTTCTTTATTTCTTTATTTATTTATTTTTTTGAGGCCACCATTACCCTGATACCAAAACCAGTCTAGGACACAAGAAAATTATAGGCCAATTTCTTGTGTGAACATAGATGCAAAAGTCCTCAATGAAATAGCAAACCAAATTCAATAGTATATTAAAAGGATCATACACCATGATAAAGTGGGATTTATTCTAAGAATGCAAGGGTGGTTAAACATCTGCAAATCAATCAGTGTCATAGACTATAATAACAAAATAAAAGATAAAAAGCCTTTGATCATCTCAATAGATGCAGAAAATCATTTGATAAAATTCAACAGCTGTCATGATGAAAACTCTCATCCAAATGTGTGTAGAGGGAACATACCTCAACATCATAAAGGCCATATATGACAAGCCCTCTGCTAGCATTATACTTAGTTGTGAGTATAAAAGCTTTTCCTCCAAGATCAGGAACAACACAAAGATGTTCATGTTACTTTTATTCAGTATAATGTTGGGTCCTGCTAGAGGAAAAAGAAATAGGAAAAGAAGTAGAAGACATTCAAATTATAGAGGAAGTCTTTTTTTGCAGATGACATGATATTATATTAGAAAACCCTAAAGATGCCACCCAAAAACTGTTAGAACAAAAAAGTCAAATTCAATAAATTTATAAGATTCACAATTTGCAAAAATCAATGTGTTTCCATACAGCAATAATGAACTATCTGAAATTAAGAGTATAGTCCCATTTACAATTGGATCAAAATTGAGAATAAATTTAATCAAGCCAATGGAAAGAGCTGTGCACTGAAATCTGTAAGATATCAATGAAAGAAATTGAGGACATAATTACATGGAAAGATATTCTGTGTTTGTGGATTAGAATAATATTGTTCAAAAGTCTGTACTACCCAAAGCAAGCTATAGATTCTTTGCAATCCCTGTCAAATTTTCAATGTCATTTTTCAAAGAAATAGTAAAAATTATCTTAGACTATAGACCCAAAAAAGACCCCAGATAGTCAAAGTAATCTTGAGAAACAACAATGCTGGAGGCATCACTCTTCCTAATTTCAAACTATATTACAAAGCATTAGTAATCAAAACAGTATGGCATTGGCATGAATATGGTCACATATCTCAATGAACAGAATAGCGAGCCCAGAAATAAACCCATGCATATATAGTCAACTAATTTACAACAAAGGAGCCAAGAATATACAATGGAGAAAAGGATGTCTTTTCAATAAATGATGTTGGGAAAACTGGACAGCCACGTGGAAAAGAATGAACCAGAACTCTGTCTTATGCAATATGCAAAAATCACCTAAAATTGATTGAATTTCAGGACATACCTGAAATCATAAAACTAGAAGAAAACATGGGAACATGAGGCTAAGCTCCTTGACAGCAGTTTTGGCAGTGTTTTTTGGAAATGACACCAAAAGCCATGGCAACAAAAACAAAAATAAACAAGTGGGATTACATCAAACTAAGAAACTTCTTCACAGCAAAGGAAACCATCAAAAAACTAAAAGGAAACCTATCAAATGGGAGAACATATTTGCAAATCACATATCTGATAAAGGGTTGATATCCAAAAAATATAAAGAAATCCTATAACTTAGCAAAGAAACTCCATAAACAATATGATTTAAAAATGAGGAACTGGGGCTTCTGGGTGGCTCAGTCAGTTAAGTGTCTGACTCTTGATCTCAGCTCAGATCTTGATCTCACGGCCATGAGTACAAGTCCCACATTGGGCTCCATGATGGATGTGGAACCTATTTAAGAAAAATTAGACATTTTCCCAGAGATGACATACAAATGACCAATAGATACATGAAAAGGTGCTCAGCACACCAAAACCACAATGAGGTATCACTTCATACCTGTTAGAGTTACCATCATCAAAATGACAACAGATACAAGTGTTGGTGAAGGTATAGAAGAAAGGGGACCCTTGTGCACTGTTGGTGGGCATGTTAACTGGCACACCCATATGTCAAATAGTATGGAATTTCCTAAAAAAAAAAGAAGAAGAAAATAGAAGGACCTTATGATCTAGCAGTTCTACTCTATCATATATCTGTCAAAATCACTAGTTTGAAAATATATCTTCCCCTCCCAGTATTCACTGTAGCATTATTTACAATAGCCAAGACATGGAAACAAACCTGTATATCCATCAGTGGATGAAAAAAAAAATTGTGGTATATATTCACAATAGAATATTATATCACCATGAAAAAGAAGGAAATTGTGCCATTCACAACAACATGGTTAGAGCTTAAGGACATTACAGTAAGTGAAATAAATTCTATAGAGAAATACAAATACTGTGTGACCTCACTTATAAATGGAATTTAAAAAACAAACAACTGAACCCATAGAAGCAGAACAGATTGGTGGTTGCTGGAGGGAGTGCAGGGGGTAAGTGAAATGGGTGAAGGTAGTCAAAGGAGGTCAAAAGGTATAAATTTCCCCTTATAAGTTCTGGAGATGTAATATACAGCATGGTGGCTATGGTTAATATACAGTACTTGAAAGTTGCTAAGAGAGTAAGTCTTATAAGTTCTCATTTCAAAAAAATTATAGTTATGTGAGATGATGAATATGAACTAGACTAATTATCATTTCACAACACATATACATATCAAATGTATTCTACACCTTAAGCTAATACAATATTATATATAAGCTAATATAATATAATTATTATATTATATTATATATTGCGTATATATACACATATATATATGTGTGCGTGTGTGTATCTCAATAAAACTAGGGGGAAAAAATGATTAAACAACTTCAAATTCCCCACCAAGTCCTCTCCTATCATCTTTCCCTTTCCCAGATGACATTTCCATATATATGTGTGTGTGTATGTGTACACATACACACACACATATATGTATACATATGTATGTACACACACATATACATACCACATATATATACATGTATACATATGTGTACACACATATGTATACATGTATATATATGTGTGTGTGTGTGTGTATGTGTGTGTATCTTGATAAAACTGGGGGAAAAGGTGATAAAACTGAACTTCAAATTCCCCACCAAGTCCTCTCCTATCATTTTTCCCTTTCTCAGATAACATCTCCATATTTCCAATAGCTCAGGCTAGAAAACTGTGGGCATCTTTGATGCCTCTCTTTTTCTCACACTTATATTTAGTTATCACATTTACTCACATTTAGTAAATCCTGTCAACTCTGCTTGTGCAATAGAATGGAGTATGACCGCTTCTCACTGTCTAAGCCACCATTTATTATCCTATATAATGGCAACAACTTCCTAACTGGTTGCGTTGTGCTCACCATTGCCTGTCAATAATGTGCTTTCCATGCAGAATGACCTTTTAAATGTCTAAATATGATTATATTACTACTCTGCTAAAAATAGGGAAAGTCATTAAAAAGCCTAAAAACCCTATATTATCCCACACTCCCATGACCCTTTTTGAACTCACCTTCTGAAACACATTTCTGCCTTTTGTTTTCTTTGCATCTATTTGTTTGCATCTTTGTTTTCTTTGCATCTGTTGTTTTCTTTACTTATAATTATCTGATATTTTAAAATTGTAATTGTAAATAATTCACTTTATATCTAAGAGACCATTTAAAAAGTAAACATAATATCAATATTGCACCTTGAAATTAAACTATAATTCCATAATGTCGTCTGATATGCAGAGTTTGTATTTTCCTTGTTTTCACAGTTTAAAAGGACATTTGTTCAGATCAGGGTCCAAACAAGTTTCACACATTGCATATGTCTCTTTTTAGTATGTTTATGATGATATATATATATATTTTTTTTTCAGTGTTCCAAGATTCATTGTTTATGCACCAAACTCAGTGCTCCATGCAAATATATGCCTTCCTTAATACCCACCACTAGTTTCACCCAACTCCCCACCTTTCACCTCCCCTCCAAAACCCTCAGTTTGTTTCTCAGAGTCCACAGTATTTAATGGTTTATCTCCCCCTCCAATTTCCCCCAACTCTCTTCTCTCCAACTCCCAACTCCCAATGTCCTCCATGTTATTCCTTATGCTCCACAAGTAAGTGAAACCATATGATAATTGACTCTCTCTGCTTGACTTATTTCACTCAGCATAATCTCCCCCAATCCCATCCATGTTGATAAAAAAGTTGGGTATTCATCCTTTCTGATGGAGGCATAATATTCTATTGTATATAGGGACCATATATTCTTTATTCATTCATCTGTTGAAGGGCATCTGGGCTCTTTCCAACATTTGGCGACGGTGGCCATTGCTTCTTATGGACACTGGGGTACAGATGACCCTTCTTTTCACTACATCTGTATCTTTGGGGTAAATACCCAGTAGTGCAATTGCAGGGTTATAGGGAAGCTCTATTTTTAATTTCTTAAGGAATTTCCACATTATTTTTCAGAGTGGCTGCACCAACTTGCATTCCCACCAACAGAAGACCTAGCAAGAGCAATCAGACAACAAAGAGAAATAAAAGGTATTCAAATTGGCAAAGAAATAAAACTCTCTCTCTCTTTGCAGATGATATGATACTTTATATGGAAAACCCAAAAGACTCCACCCCCAAACTACTAGAACTCATACAGCAATTCAGTAATGTGGCAGGATGCAAAATCAATGTATAGAAATCAGTTTATTTCTTATACACTAACAATGAAAATACAGAAGGGAAATTAGAGAACTGATAGCACCAAGAACCATAAGATATCTGGGAGTAAACCTAACCAAAGAGGTGAAGGATCTGTACTTGAGGAACTACAGAACACTCATGAAAGAAATTGAAGAAGACACAAAAAGATGGAAATGCACTCCCTGCTTATGGATTGGAAGAATAAACATTGTTAAAATGTCTATCCTGCCTAGAGCAATCTATTCTTTCAATGCCATCCTAATTAAAATTTAACCAGTATTTTCCAAAGAGCTGAACAAACAATTCTAAAATTTGTATGGAATCAGAAGAGAACCCAAATTGCTAAGGAAATGTTGAAAAAGAAAAACAAAACTGATTTCAAACTTGCCTGATTTCAAGCTTTACTACAAAGCTGTGATCACCAAGCAGCATGGTACTTGCACAAAACAGATGCATAGACCAGTCAAACAGAGTAGAGATCCCAGATATGGACCCTCAACTCTATGGTCAACTAATCTTCAACAAAGCAGGAAAAAAAATACAGTGGAAAAAAGACAGTCTCTTCAATAAATGGTGCTGGGAAAATTGGACAGCTACGTGTAGAAGAATGAAATTCAACCATTCTCTTATACCGTACACAAAGATAAACTCAAAATAGATAAAAGACCTCTGCATGAGGCAGGAATCTATCAAAATCCTAGAGGAGAACATAGACAGTAACCTCTTTGACATCAGTCACAGCAACTTCTTTCAAGACACGTCTCCAAAGCGAAGGAAACAAAAGCGAAAATGAACTTTTGGGACTTCATCAAGATCAAAAGCTTCTGCACAGCAAAGGAAACCATCAGGAAAACAAAGAGACAATCCACGGAATGGGAGAAGATATTCGCAAATATATTTTGCGAGAAAATACAAAGGGCTGATATCCAAGATCTATAAAGATCTGTAAAGATCTCCTCAAACTCAACACACACAAAACAGATAATCACGTCAAAAAAATGGGCAGAAGGCATGAACAGATGTTTCTCCAAAGAAGACATACAAATGCCTAACAGACACATGAAAAATTGTTCATTTCATTAACCATCAGGGAGATTCAAATCAAAATCACACTGAGATACCACCTTACAGCAGTTAGAATGGCCAAAATTAATAAGACAGTAAACAACAAGAGTTGGAGAGGATGTGGAGAAAGGGGAACCCTCTTACACTGTTGGTGATATATATATATATTTTTAATTTGAGTATGACTTACAATGTTACATTAGTTTCAAATATATAGCATAGTGATTCTACTTGTCTATTCCTTATGCCATGTTCACATGGTTATGACAGATGCTTACCATATGACACCATAAAATGCTATTACAATGTCATTGACTATATTCCCCATGCTGTGACTTTAATTCTCTTGACTTATTCATCCCATAACTGGAAGCCTATTTCTCCCACTCCTTTTCACCCATTTTGCCCAACCCTCTACCCCTCTTCCTTCTGGCAACCATCAGAGTGTTCTCTGTATTTATAGTTCTGATCCTACTTTTTGTTTGTTTTATTCATTTGTTTTGTTTTTAAGATGCCACATAGTATCCTCTTAAGACACTTTTAATCTATAAGAGTTTTCTCTCCCATCACTTTTTTTTCTTTCTTTCTTCTTTTCTTTTCCTTTCTTTTTCTTCTTTTTTTTCTGGAATGGATCTTAGATGGGATAGAATTTCCCATGTTCTAGATTGGTGTTTACCTTTTTAATCTAGCTTTTTATTTTTGCTAACCTGGTTGTTGTATTAGACCTAGAGGCTAGATCAGATTTAAATCTGATTTTTCTTCTTTTACGAGTATTTCATAGATGGAATTGTACGTTGCCTACTATATTCATTAGGGAGCTTTTAATACATGTCTCTTGGAGCGCCTGGGTGGCTCCGTGGGTTAAAGCCTCTGCCTTTGGCTCAGGTGATGATCTCAGGGTCCTGGGATTGAGCCCCATGTCGGGCTCTCTGCTCTGCAGGGAGCCTGCTTCCTCCTCTGTCTCTCTCTGCCTGCCTCTCTGCCTACTTCTGATCTCTCTCTCTGTCAAATAAATAAATAAAATATTTAAAAAAATACATGTCTCTTTTTTTTTTAAAAGATTTTATTTATTTATTTATTTGAGAGAGAGAGAGAGAGACAGTGAGAGAGAGCACGAGCGAGGAGAAGGTCAGAGAGCGAAGCAGACTCCCCATGGAGCTGGGAGCCAGATGCGGGACTCGATCCCGGGACTCCAGGATCACGCCCTGAGCCGAAGGCAGTCGTCCAACCAACTGAGCCACCCAGGCGTCCCTACATGTCTCTTTTTTGATGTGAAGATTGTTCAGTATAGGTGTGCCTGGGTGGCTCAGTAGTTTAAAGCTTCTGCTTGGGATCAGGTCCTGGTCCCAGGGTCCTGGGATTGAGCCCCGTGTTGGGTTCTCTGCTCAACACGAAGACTGCTCCCCTCCCCCCCACCACCCCCGCCTATCCCCCCACCCGCCTGCCTCTTGCCTCTTGTGATCTCTGTCAAGTAAATAAATAAAATCTTAAAAAAACCAAAAAAGATTGTTCAGTATATTCAATTATTAATTCAACTTAGCCACTAGAGGTCAGGACTTTATTTTAAAAATAAGTACTGTACTGGACCTCTGAAGGATCTAGATTTAAGTTTTATAAAGAGTAGAAAAGTCTTTGTTAATGAGTTGTCATTATTAAGAATTTCTGGGTAAACATTTTTTTTAAGATTTTATTTATTTATTTGACAGAAATCACAAGTAGGCAGAGAGAGAGAGAGAGAGAGAGAGAAGCAGGCCCCCTGCTGAGCAGAAAGCCCGATGTGGGGCTTGATCCCAGAACCCTGGGATCATGACCTGAGCCGAAGGCAGAGGCTTTAACCCACTGAGCCACCCAGGCACCCTCTGGGTAAACATTTTTGTCTCAGGTATAAAATGTTTGTTGTCTTTGAAGTTTAAATATAGTTTTACAATATAATTTTTCCATTTTAGACAATTATCACTATATTAAAATTATGATTCCTAGATTTAAACACTTGCTAGAACTACCTTAGAAGTTTAAGTCAGTTTATATGCTGCTTTAACTGTATGCAATACTCTGGTTAAAATGGTAAAACAGGAAATATAGGAGAGTAGGAAAAATACTGGTGAATCAAGCATGGAAAAAGGGAATGAGCCGTAAAGGAGAGGAGGAAATAAAGCTTGTCCATGGCTTTCGTGGGAATCTGTAGCTGTGCCTTCTCCCTGGGATTGTCCTCAGGCCTGTTTCCTAGTACTATTTCCAGAACTTTCTTTGAAATGTGCCTTTCTATTGACTGGGTAGCTTCGTGGATCCAAAGATGTTTTTCAATTTAATCATACTAAGAATTTTTATTAGAGGTGCTGATAGAGGTAGATATGTGTTATTTGTCTTTTTCACAAGTGGGAGAAATTGAACTCAAGTAGTCCAACTGTTATGGTAAATTACTGCCCCAAAACCTAATGTCAAGACAATAGTGAGTATGATAAACGCAATAATTTACACATTTTGAGAATCACATCTTTACTTCAATTATCATCTTACAGGGGTGGAAAAACATGGACTAAACCCAGATAATCTATGGTTTAGATTCTGGCAGTATTTTATTATGGCATCTTATATCATGACCACTTTGAGTGTCTGTTTATTTGTATGTGAAGTGGGAACAAGAAGACTTAGGACTATAGTTAATAATACTATCTTATATATTTGAAAGTTGCTGAGAGAGTAGATCTTGAAAGTTCTAATTTTGAAGAAAAACACTATAAATATGTGAGGTGATAGATATTAACTAGCCTTTCATTATTATCTATAGTTGGGCCTTATCTGAATTGTGCTGAACTATTTGAGTCTAGTTAAAATGGCCTTAGGAATTTCTTAAATACTTAGCTAATACATTTTTCCCTTACCTAAAGAGTTTTAAATTTCTCTACTGTTATTCATTTCTAGTAAGTTCTCCGAAATTAATTTTAGGAGTATATCTCTTCATTTCAGCTGATATTAATATTAAACCTTTAGATTTAATTTTCGCTACTTAGAAGACTATTCTGAACTGATTTTTTAAATCTAGATATACGAGAATATACTTGGAAATATTTAATAGTTTTTGTGGTTGTTGTTGCATAAGGTAGGGAATTAATGAGGTAGAGAAGAAAATGAAATGCATTTTTTAAAACCAGATAATTTATTAAAATAACTGAAAGAAACAACAAATTTTTAAGACATTCCAATGTTTTATAAGTACAAATAAAGTCAGTTACAGAGCTTATATATTAATTGAATAACTAATTTTATTCCATATATTTATTCATTAGTTGAATAAAAGAGAAACCATTGAAAGAAGCATGCTCGGGTGCCTGGGTGGCTCAGTGGGTTAAGCCGCTGCCTTCGGCTCAGGTCATGATCTCAGGGTCTTGGGATCGAGTCCCGCATCGGGCTCTCTGCTCAGCAGGGAGCCTGCTTCCCTCTCTCTCTCTCTCTCTGCCTGCCTCTCCATCTACTTGTGATCTCTCTGTGTCAAATAAATAAATAAAATCTTTAAAAAAAAAAAAAGAAAGAAGCATGGCTCTTGCAGTCATGAACCTAAACTGAATTGTATTGAAAGCTCTGCTTATAAAGATTAAGTGAGGTTTATTGTACGTCTTTCCAGCCAGTCTGCCAGCCAGCCAGCTAGCCATCCATTTGTATTGAATGGATGAGATTCAAATAAAACATGGTAAGCTTTTAGTCTGGTGAGGAAGCAGATAATAACTCAGGGTTCACAGTTCAATATAATTATAATGTGTAGAGATTCTATGTTAGTACAGTGGAGGAGATCTAAATCAGATAGGGGTAGGGAGGCTAAGTCCTTTCTCTGAGCATATGAAAACCGGGTATGTGATTGCCCTAAGAAAATTGGAAACTGATGGGTCATGCATTAAAAAGAAAGAATGTGCCATGTCTACTAAGAAGAGGGTTCTGGGAGATTGATTTCTAAACAAAATTATTTTTAAATGTAAAGAAATTTGGGATGTCTGGGTGGCTCAGTCATTAAGCGTCTGCCTTCAGCTCAGGTACGATCCCAGGGTTCTTGGATCAAGCTTTGCATCAGGCTCCCTGCTTATTGGAAAGCCTGCTTCTCCCTTTCCAGCTTCCCCTGCTGTGTTCCCTCTTTCGCTGTCTCTCTCTGTCAAATAAATAAATAAGATCTTTAAAAAATAATATAAAATATATTTTGAAGTTTGAAGTGGCGGGGGGTGGGAGGTTGGGGTACCAGGTGGTGGGTATTATAGAGGGCACAGCTTGCATGGAGCACTGGGTGTGGTGAAAAAATAATGAATACTGTTTTTCTGAAAATAAATAAATTGGGAAAAAATATATATATATAAAATATAAAGGAATTTGAGCATGATGTGTTCTGCCAATGGCAAGAAAGAGATTCCATATTCCAGAAAGAAAGTCTTCGCCATCATTTAATAGAGTTCCTAAATACACCGAAGAAGAAAGATTACAATGAGTAAACTAAGGAAATAAAAGCCTATGAGAAGTGCTTGGAGTGACTGATGGATAAACACACTGGTATGTTTATATTTGGATTGAGTAATATTTTAAACACCTGGATTTTAGTTAATCCTGTTTCCCAAAGCAGTAATATTCTTTTTATTTGTATAGCCACCCAAAGAAGATAAACAAAGATAGACTGCCAGCACTGAGGCTAAATCAGGTGTTCTTTTGTATCAGAGTCACAGAGTTAAAGTCTGTATTGGGATTTAAGCAGCACATCTTTCCCCTTTAATTTTCCCTCACAGAAAATGTTAATATGAATGTAGAAACTTAACCTGGACTTTATAAAATCCTCCATGTTGAATTTTGTAAGAAAAGGGGCATTCATGAGTAAAAAAGAACTTTGTAAAAGTAATATTGAATGCTGTAATAGGTTACCAAAAGATTGTAGAATTTTCTTATTGTAAGAGCCTTAAACTCATAGATCCATTTAGATAACATTTTAGAATAACTTCTGGCTTTGTGTACATGGTCATACTAATGTACTTTCTATGAGCAAAATCAATCACTATCCCCAAGAAGACTTTCTCTTTATTTATCCAACAGATTTAACTGTTTCTTCCTTTGTATCCTCTTGTCACACTATCACAACACCTATAAAACTTTAGGACAGTTCTTTATGTATCATTCTCCTTTCACTAGATTATAGTTCTCTGAGGACAGAGCTATGTTTCAAGTTTCCAGTTGAATGCTGAAAAAAATAGCCTGTATTAAATAAATCCCCCATGTCTCATTCTAGCTAAGTCTGTCATTTCATTGTTCCATGAACTGGCCATGAACATTCCAATTTCTAGTGTTTATGCCATTTGCCTTATTTTGGTGTACACTTTCCTCTTGACTGTCTGTATGAGTCTTATGTGTTCTTCCTGGTCTAGCACAAGTCTCATTTCCTTCATAGAGACCCCAGGAGATTCAAGGCTTGAATGAACATTCATTCCTTGGAAATCCTAAAACATTTATTTACAGATTTGGTAAATATAAAAGCATGTGAGTTCCCAATTAAATTGTAAGCATCTAAAACACAGGGATCTCTACTGTCCTTAATGACTAGCACAGTGCTTTGTTTTTTTCTCTTTTTTAAAATTTTTCAAATTTAAATTCAGTTAGCCAAGTTATAGTACAGTGCTTTATTTCAGAGTAGCTGGGGTAATGAAGGAGGTATGAAAATGGCTAATCTGATCACTTAAGGAAATTTCTGTTGACATTAATATTTCTAAAATCTGTACACAATGGAGAAAGGGGACTAACATTTTCAATACTGTAAAATAATGATACAGGTCCCTATTCCTCATCCAGAACCCCTGGGGGCCAGATTGTTTTGGAATTTAGAATATTTTCCTCTTCACTGGGTAGTACTTTCCATTAATAATTCATAATAAATGAGTAAATAAGGACAATAAAGACTATAAATATCCTCATGTCAGTTCAGATCAAGTTTTAGTTAATAAAGTGAAACTTCATAATCTGAATTGCATAGACCATGAAGTCCAATTATTTGTCTGATGATTAATTTGTAAGTTATACTGTTGGCCTTGTAAATTGGTCATTGTCTGAAATATAGTCTTTGCAGTTCATTTGTTATTTTTTTTTCTTCGTTTCAGTGGAGAGTTGCCATGTTAATATAAATGTCATGAGAAGACTATAAATCAGGACTTCAATATTCCACAAACAATAATTCTTGAAGTTTGGCTGACTCATACATACAGAGTAATATATATATATATATTTTAGCTATTTTCTGATGAAAATTCTAACAAGAATTTTTAAGGCTCCTTATTCAAAAGATAGCGTGAGCTTGAAAGCTAATAAACTTCTAAAGTGGTAAAAACTTTAACTATCTCAGGAGCACATGGCTGCTTTTCTATTTTTTAAGTGTTTAAAGAAGATTTAGAAATTAACTGCATTTCTATTTGACTGAATTGTATACAACATTTTTAACTTTCAGCCTCTACTCTTCTTGGCTTGAGTATAATTATATTTTCTAATCAAACATTTATGGATTTTGTTGAGCAGTCTCTCTTAGCATTTATTTAGGTCAGTTTGTTCACTCACAAAAATGAAGTCACGGTCATATGGAAACATTTAGTGTATTTTTTAACTAACAAATTGGAACAATGGTACCTAGAAAGCATTTTTATCAAGTTAAAATATCTAACCACAAATTTTTCTCCTTCTCACTTTTATCATAAAATTTCTCCTAGGAATTGTGCTGTAGTATAAAATTTGCTTTTTTAAACATGAAGATTTTATTTTTAAAAATTAAAAAAACTCAAACTTTGATAGGGAACACCCCACACAAAGCAGTGACTTAACTGGACTTATTAAAAAACTTTAAAAAGAGAATCAACTGAAAGAATGGGAGAGAGAGATTAGAGGTGGTAGGTAAGGAGGAAGAGGAAATACTCAGTCTCAGTGAGGAGACTGGGGAGGAGCCTGGATTGAATACAGTGGCAGTGGATTTGGGAATATATATATATATATATTTTTTTTTGGGGGGGGAATATATTTTTACACATTGTTAGGATCCATGTGATAAAGAGTGACTGAGGACTGTTTTAACCAGACCTATGAATGGTGTGACTGTTGAAAACAAAGTCAGCATCAGACCCAAGAGGCCATGTAAACAAAAGAAGCAATCCATTATGATAGTGGATCAAAACAAGTTGGTAAAGGGGAAAGGGAAAGTTTGATAGAAATGGGGAAATCAGGAAGGAATGATCATTGTTTGTGATAAGTGATATGTCTTAGTGTAAGTTTCAGGCTGCTGACGGTAATACATGGTAGTTTTATGTATAATTAATGGCCTAGCCGTGAAAGAATAAGATGGACAAGTTGACAAACACAAGATGGCTTTACTTCTGTATTTAGAAGGTCAGTCACTCTGCACATCCTTGTGGCCACACTTCTCCACAAATTACTTGAAGGCAGCATAGTGTTTAAAAATGTTGGCCAACTTGGAATATTATCACAGTTATATAGCTAGTTGAGGTTAAAAAAAAAAAGGCAGAAAAGAGAAAAGAAAGAACATAATTTCTGTGATGCTAAAATATATAACGGTAGAGAAATATTTTCCCTTACCTAAAAATGACTATGGAATTGTTATAGGAGAATGGAGGTAAATTGGTCAGGGTTCTTCTCCTTACAGTGACAGAAAACTAACTTGAACAGGTTAGGCAATAAAAGAAAATTTATCCATTCACATAACTGAAAAGTACAGAAATTTACTGCTTCAGGCATGGCTGTCTCTAGGTGCTTAAATGATATTGTCAGACATCTCTTTCTTTTTCCATCACCTGGCTCTAGTTTCTCCCCACACTATATTATTTCTCCCCCCACCATTTTATCTTTTTAAATTTTTTGTAATAATTTTTATTGAGGTAAAATTAGTACATAACATTGTATTTGTTTTAGGTATATAACATAATACTTTGTAATTTTATGTACTACAGAGTGATCACCACAGTAAGTATAGTTATCATATGCCACTATACAGTGACCCCTTTTAATCCTTTTGCCCACCTCCTAACCCTCTTTCACTCTGAAAAATACAAATCTGTTTTCTCTATGAGTTTTGGTTTTACTTTTTTTATTCCACATGTAAGCGAAATGATAATTGTATTTGTCTTTTTCTGTCTGGCTTATTTTACATAGCATAATACCCCCAAGATTCATCTTGCCACAAATAGCAAGACCTCTTCTATTTTTGTGGCTGAGTAATATTCCATTGTGCATATACACCATAACTTCTTTATCCATTTATCTGTTGATGAACACCTAGGTTTTTTCCATATCTTGGCTATTGTAAAATAATGCTGCAATAAACATAGGAGTGTGTGTGTGTGTGTGTGTGTGTGTATCTCTCTCTCTCTCTCTCTCTATATATATATATATATATTTTTTTTTTTTTAATTTAGTGTTTTTATTTTCTTCAGATAAATATCCAGAGGTGGAATAGCTGGACCATATGGTAGTTCTATTTTTAATTTTTTGAAGAACCTTTATCCTGTTTTCCATAGTGGGTGCATCAATGTATATTCCTAATAATGTATGAGGGTTCTCTTTTCTCCACATTCTTGCCAACACTTGTTTCTTGTGTTTTCTATTTTAGCCATTCTCACAGGTGGGAGGTGATATCTCATTGTGGTTTTTATTGCATTTTCTTGATGAGTAGTGATACTGAGTATCTTTTCATATGCCTGTTGTCCATCTGTATGTCTTTTTTTTTTGGCAAATTCTCTGCTGATTCAATCCTCTGTCCATTTTTTTTTCTTTTTAACTTTTTAAAATAATTTAAAAAATTTTTTATAAACATATAATGTATTATTAGCCCTAGGGGTATAGGTCTGTGAATCACCAGGTTTACATACTTCACAGCACTCACCATAACACATACCCTCCCCAATGTCCATAACCCCACCATCCTCTCCCTACCCCCAGCCCCCCGGCCACCCTCAGTTTGTTTTATGAGATTAAGAGTCTCTTATGGTTTGTCTCTCTCCGAATCCCATCTTGTTTCATTTTTTCCTTCCCTACCCTCCACAATCCCTTGCCCTGCCTCTCAAATTCCTCATATCAGAGAGATCATATGATAATTGTCTTTCTCTGATTGACCTATTTCGCTCAGCATAGTGCCCTCTAGTTCCATCCACATTGTTGCAATGTTTCATTTCTTTTGATGGCTGCATGGTATTCCATTGTATATATATATACCACATCTTCTTTATCCATTCTTCTGTTGATGGACATCTAGATTCTTTCCATAGTTTGGCTATTGTGGACATTGCTGCTATAAACATTTGGGTGCATGTGTCCCTTCAGATCACTATGTTTGTATCTTTAAGTTAAATACCCAGTAGTGCAATTGCTGCGTTGTAAGATAGCTCTGTTTTCAACTTTTTGAGGAACCCCCATGCTGTTTTCCAGAGTGGTTGCACCAGCTTGCATTCCCACCAACAGTATATTCTTTTTTACTTTAAAGCAGCCTCCACATACACCATTGGTTCAAACTCAGGACTCCAAGATTAACAGTTACATGCTCTACCAACTGAGCCAGCCAGGTGTTCCTGCCCATTTTGTTGGTTTGTTTGTTTTTGTTTTTATTTTAATCATCAGATACTCAGCACAACAAATGCATCCTTCATCCCCACCATCTGTTTCACTCATTCCCCCTCTTCCCTCTGGTAACCCTCAGTTCTCTATGGTTAAGAGTCATTTCTTGGCTTTTCTCTTTTTCCCATTGCTCAATTGTTTTGCTTCTTAAATTCCATATAGGAGTGAAATCATATGGTAGTTATCTTTCCTTTCTTATCTTGCTTAATATTATACTTTCTCCTATTTAGAGAACTGGCTGAGCTGTGCATGTAGCACTATGCCTGACACAAAGGGGTTCATAACACATTATCTTTATTATGTAGATTGTAGACTGTGTAATGTTTGGTGGCTTGAACAATTTCTCTTTCTTGAAACTTTTTTTCCAGTTTTAAATTATTATCTTATTCAAGTTCCTGATATACCAGGGTTATTTCTCCTCCTATCTTTCTGGATACCCTTTACCTTTGCTGGTTTTTCTTTCCCCACCTGCTTCTTTATCATTTGTTTTCTCCAATAGTCCATCATTGTCTCCTTTTCTCATTTGTCATACTCTTCCTGAGCAATATTATCTCTAGGTGAAACATTCTTTCCTATCCTCAAGTTCACTCTGGTCATAAATAAGAACTCCCATTAATACTTGGATCCATTTAGAAGCACACTTTGGGAGCAAGCTGTCCTTGTTCTCCATACCTCTAAACTACCCTCTGCCCAGGAGTGGGAGTGACTACTTTTTGGTGAGATTGAGAAAAGGGGCTCAGTGTATAACACTAGCTTCTTGTTTACTAAAGTTCTTTTTCTACCTTCTCTTTCCTTCATATCCCTTCCTTTTCCTAATGACCTTCTGTCCCCAGATCTTTTGTGGTCTTTTCTTCATGAAGGTAAGCCTATAAAGCAAGTTGGAATTGCATAAATTGCACAGGTAAGTTAAACCATGTTTAAAATTAAAGAAATACAGAGTCAGAATAAATATTGTTTACACAAGTACTTTAAGATTTCAAACTATAAGACTGGCATTTCTCATTCATTTCAGATAAGAAAGATTAAAGAAAGATTGAGTTTTTATTTTTAATCTCCTGAGAATATTAAGACTGTGTTGACCTCAAGACTAAGTCAAATGTTTGTTGTAGGAAATTGTGTTGGCTTACTAAAGTTATAAGCTGTTATTTGTACTAGGAAATTGAATTTGCTCACCACCTTGAGATAATTAGCTCACCATGACCTCATTGATATTGCTAAAATCTTACCCATATTTAACTCTGTAAATTCTCTTCAGATAAGAAACTACCTCAGATTCTGTCTAGATTTTTATTTTTTCTACTTGTATAGTTAAAAAAAATGCCAAATCTCATTCCTATGCAATTTCAAATGAGGTTCCAATATAGTTTTTCTAATAATAAAGGCTATATTTCAATTCCTACCTAACATATTTTTCATATCTTGATCAATTCTGCATCTGGAGAGCAAGACTATGATAAATTGGTCTTTCTGAATCCTGACATAAGTTAAGTAAATCTGGGGACTTGTTTTCATGCCATGGAAGTTTGGGGAAGAGGGTATGAATAACTCCACCATATTATATGGTGGATACAAACATTTCCATGAAGAGCCTGCAGGACATCACCAAGATGTCAATATAGGCTTCTGAATTTCCCTCCTCCCACAGATGCACCACATATGCAACTACACATGGATCAATAGCCTGTGAGAGAAATCCAGAAATTTGTTGAATGAATACCACACATTGGGTGGTTGAGGAAATACCCACATTGAAGTGGGTAGGAAGCACTGGGACACACTCTGATCATGAATCCACCCTTGGAGTAGTGTCTTACAATTGGGAGGGAACCCTCAATATCCAACTTTCACAGAGGAGATAAGGGTATGGACCACATATGTAACAACCCAAATTTTAAGACTACACTTAAGAACAGACTCCCAATTCACTTATTTCTAAGAGCCAGTGGGGCTTGCATTCATGAGTCTCACAGGATTACAACAAACAAAAGAATAATTAGCAGACATATAAGCACTCCCCATGGCTGTGTTCCTGGATTCAGTTCAGAGAGAGCAGACAAAATTGCCCACTTCTCAGTTTTTCCATGGAACGGGTTTGACTTCATACTTTACCAGCTGCTGTCTGAGGGTCCAACTTGTATTTAAACCACATGTAGGTGCTGATTGCATACCTTCCTGGAGCCTGAAAGAGCTGGAGAGCACTTTCCTTGCCTTCTTCCATTGGCTTGTTCCATCAGTAAAATCAAGTTACCAGCTTCTCCCTGGGAGGAGATTTCCCACACATATAGCACCCCCACTGTATGGTTACCACTGAGGGGACTGTTTCCCAAATGACCCATGTCTAGGAACTTACAGAGCTTGGCATTCATGAATCACCCAGGACCACATAAAACAAAGAATCTGTTCTAGTTGGGCATGAGCACTTCCAGTAACTTTTTCCTCTGGCTTAGCACAGAGTTGTATGCAAAAACATTCATTCTTGATTTATCCCTAATAGGGATTAGACTACATACCCAATCTCCTAACTTATCCAGCTTCTGCCTGAAGTTTGAGCTTCCAATTTGCCTCCACTGGGGAGCTAAAAGAGTAAGCAATTAATAGTTCTCTGGAAGCCTGGACAGGCATATTGGTATTTCCCACACTTTGGGACACTGACAATTTTGTTATACCCACAATTACTAGGAACTGCTAGAACAAAGATGGCAGCTTGAACAATCACATATGTTTGAGGAACCAGAAGCTTGAACTAGGCTGATTGGTGAAGTGCTTCTTCTGCATGAGCCCAGACTATCAAGACTGGGAGAGGTGTCTTCTATATCTAATGCTTAGAAATTAACAGAGAGTAAAGCAAGATTAAGAAATTGAGGACTATATCCCAAACAAAAGAACAAGGCACATTTACAGAAATTGACCTTAATGAAGTGGAGATAAATGACTTACCAATAGAGAGTTCAAAACAATGTTCATAAAGACACTCATGTGATCAGGAAAGGAATGCATGATCAAAGTTAGAATTTAAACAAGGAGACAGAAATATAAGAAAATACCAAAGAGAAATCATAGAACTGAAGAATACAGTAACTGAACTGAAAAACTCAGTAGAGGGTTTCAGTAGCCCAGTAGATCAAATGAAAGAAAGGATCAGTGAATCTGAAGACAGGGCAGTGAAATCTACCAAATCGGAGAAGCAAAAATGAAAAAAGAATGAAGATAGCTTAAGGCACTTATGAGAAACTGTCAGACTTACTTGTATACATTATAGCAGTACCAGAGAGAAGAGAGAGAAAGGGAAAGAAAGCTTATTCAGAGATATAATGGCTGAAAACTTCCCTAACCTGAGAACAGAAACTTATATTTAGATCTGGGAAGACTGGAGAGTTCCAAAAAAGATTAATCCAAAGAGACCCACTCTGAGACACATTATAATAAATTGTCAAAAGTTAAAGGGAAAGAAAGAATCTTAAAAGCAGCAAAAGTAACTTTTTACATACAAGAGAACAGCACCCTCAGCACCCCCCCTTAATATTATAAGCTGATTTATCAGCTGAATCCTTTGAAATCAGAGATGAGTATGATGATATCTTTAAGTGCTGAAAAAGAAAATCAACCAACCAAGAATACTCTACTTGGCATGGTTGTTCTTCAGAATTGAAGGAGCCTTACAAGACATGTTTGATTTCTTTCTTTCTTTCTTTCTTTTTTAAGATTTTATTTATTTATTTGACAGAGAGAGAGAGATCACAAGTAGGCAGAGAGGCAGGCAGAGAAAGAGGGGGAAGCAGGCTCCCCACTGAGCAGAGAGCCTGACATGGGGCTTGATCCCAGGACCCCCAGACATGACCCTAGCCAAAGGCAGAGGCTTTAATCCACTGAGCCAGCCAGGCGCCCCAGGAAATGTTAGATTTCTTTAGCTGAAATTAAAAGATATAAGTGGTGACATTAAAAGTGTGAAAATATAAAACTTACTGATAAAACAGTTAAATTCATAATACTCTAATGTTGTAATGGTGGTAGGCAAATAACTTATAACTCTGATATAAAGTTTGAGACAAAAGTATTAAAATTCCTGTAACTAGAATAATTTGATGAATGGATACATAAGATAAAAAAGATAAAACTGTGACTTAAAATACAAAAATATGGGGTAGGGGAGGAGTGTAAAAATATAGAGCTTTTGTATGTGTTCAGATTTAAGTCGTTATTAGTTTAGAATATACTGTTATTAACTTTAAGGTGTTTTATGTAAGCCTCATGGTAACTACAAAATAAAAACCTATAGTAGGTATACAAAAGATAAAGAAGTCAAAGCACACCACTACAGAATATCATTAAATCATGAAGAGAGATTGCAAGAAGAAAGAAATAAAGGAAATACAAAACAGTAAAAAAAAACCCAAAAAACAAAAAACAAAACAACAACAACAACAACAAACCCCAAACAATAAATTAACAAAATCTCAAAAGTAGGTCTATACATACCAGTAAATAGTTTATGTGTTTATGGGCAGAATTATCAATGAAAAGACATAATGGCTGAATGAATTAAAAAAACAGGACCCAACTATATTCTCCCTACAAGAAACTCACTTAGCTTTAAGGATACATACAGAGTGAAAGTGAAGAAATGGGAAAAGATATTCCATGCAAATAGAAACCAAAAGAAAGCAGAGCTATCTATACTTATATGACAGAGAAAACAGAAAACAGTAATGTTTTTAAGTACTGGCCAGAGAAGGCCAGTATATAATGATAAAGAGGTCAATTCATAAGGAGGATATAATAATCATAAAGAAATACACCTATTATTAAAATGCCTAAATATATAAAGCAAATATTAACAGATGTGAAGGGAGAAGTAGGTAGCAACCCAATAACAGTAGGGGACTTAAATACTCCACTTTCAACAATGGATAAATAAGACAGAATAATAAATAAGACAGAATATCAACAAGAAAACCTTGGACTTAAACTACATGTTAGACCAGGTAGAACCAGAACATCCCATCCAATCTATACAGAACATCCCATCCAATAGCAGCAGAATACACATTCTTCTCAAGTGCACATTGAGCATTCTCCAGGCCACAAGAGTCTTAACAAACCTAAGAAGATTGAAATCATATCAAGCACCTTTTTTGATCATAATGGTATGACACTATATATCAATTACAAGAGGAAAGCTGGAAAATTTGTAATTATGTGGAGATTAAACATGCTCCTGAATAATTAAATTGTCAAAGAAAAAAATCAAATGAAAAATTAAAAAAATATATATCTGGAGACAAATGAAAATGGAAATACAACATATAAACCATGTGATACAGCATAGCAGTCCTAAGAGGAAATTTTACAGCAGTAAACACAAACTTTAAGAAAAAAGAAAGATCTCAAATAAACAACCTAACTTTACAAATCAAGGAACTAGAATAAGAGGAACAATCAAAACCCAAAGTTGGTAGACAGAAGAAAATAAATATTAGTGTATGAATACATGAGAAAGAGATTAGAAAGTCAATAGAAAAATTCAATGTAACCAACAGCTGAATTTTTTGAAAAGATAAACAAAATTGACAAACCTTTAGCTACTCTAAGAAAAAAAAGAGTAGACTCAGATAAAATTAGAAATGACAGAGGGACATTATAACTGATAATACAGAAATGCTAAGGATCATTAAGAAGCTACAGTGAACAATTATACCAGCAAATTAGATAACCTAGAAGACATGAATAAAGTTCTGTAAACACACAGCCTACCAAGACTGAATCATGAAGATATAGAAAGCCTGAACAATCACTTGTAAAGAGATTGAATCAGTAAAACTTCCCAACAAAGAAAAGTCTAGGACAAGGTGGATTAGGTTTTGAATTTTACCAAACATTTAAAGAAGAATTAATACCAACCTTCTCAACCTCTTCCAAAAATAGAATAGGAGACAACACTTCCAAACTCATTTTACCAGGCCATCATTACCCTAGTATCAAAGCTACAGAAAGCACTACAAGAAAAAATTACAGGTCAATATCACTGAGAGAGGCAAAAATCTTCAACAAAATATTAGCAAACCAAATTCAACAGTACACTGAAAGGATCATACACCATGATCAAGTGGTATTTATTACTGGGATGCCAACAAGGGTGGTTCAACATCTAGAAATCAATAAATGTGATATACCATACTAAGAAATATGATGGATAAAAATTATATGATCACCTCAATAGGCGCAGAAAAGCCATTTCATAAAATTCAACATCTTTTAATAAAAAAGCTTTCAACAAATTAGGAATATATGGACTATACTTCAACATAATAAAGGTCATATATGACAAGCGCTCAGATAATATCATACTCAGTGGTGAAGAGCTAAAACCTTTTCTTGTAAGATCAGGAACAAACCAAGGATGCCCACTTTTACCACTTTTATTTAACATATTATTGGAAGGCCTAAAAGAGCAATGTTTGCAGATGCTGCATTGTATATGGTAAACCCTAAAGACTCTGCAAAAACAAAACAAAACAAAACTTTCAGAATAAAAAGTTTCCTAAAGTTGCAGTATAAAAAAATCAGCATCCAAAAGTCATTTGTGTTTCTATGCATTAGCAATGAACAATTTGAAAGAAAAATTAAAAAAATAATCCCATTTGTTATTGCATCAAAAAGAATAAAATACCTAGGAATAAGCATAATCAAGGTGGTGAAAGATCAATGTACCAAAAACTATATAACATTGATGAAATAAATTAAAGAAGATGAAAATAAATGGAAGGCATTTAGTGTTCATAGATTGCAAGAATAATATTATTAAAATGTCCTAAAGCAATTTGCAGATTTGGTGCAATGCCTATCAGAATTCCCACAGAAATAGAAAAACATAATTCTAAAATTCTGTGGAATCATAAATGATCCTGAACAGTCAAAGCAATCTTAAGAAAGAACATTGTTGGGGGAATCAATTCCTGATTTCAAACTATATTACAAAGCTATAATAATCAAACAGAATGGTTGACATAAAAACACACAGAGATAAGTGAACAGAATAGAAAGCCCAGAAATAAACTCATGCATATATGGCCAGTTTATTTTCAATAAGACACCAACAATATATAATGGAGAAAGGATAGTCTTTTCAAAAAATTGTGTTGTGAAAACCAAATATCCACATGCAAAACAATGAAACTGGACCACTGTCTTTCACCATACACAAAAGTCAACTCAAATGGATGAAACATCAGCTGCGAAACTACAAAACTCCTAGAAGAAAACAGAAGATAAGCCCACTGACATGGGTCTTTTTGAATTTGACACTAAAGTCAAAGGCAACAAAAGAGAAAAATAAACAAGTGGGACCATATCAAACTAAAAAGCTTCTGCACAATAAAGGGAACCATCAACAAAATGAAATTCAACCTATTGAATGGGAGAAAATATTTGCAACCACGTGTTTGACATGTGATACTATCCAAAATATATAAGGAATTCATACAACTCAAAAGCATGAAAGGGGGCACCTGGGTGGCTCAGTGGGTTAAAGCCTCTGCCTTTAGCTCAGGTCGTGGTCCTGGGGTCCTGGGATTGAGTGCCGCATCGCATTGGGCTCTCTGCTCAGCAGGGAGCGTGCTTCTCCCCCCCACCTCTCTGTCTATCTACTTGTGATCTCTGTCAAGTAAATAAATAAAATCTTTAAAAAAAGGTGTAAAAGAAATAACCCAATTAAAAAATTGGCAAAGATCCCAAGTAGTCATTTTTCCAAAGAAGACATAGAGTTGGCCAATAGGTACATGAAAAAGTGCTCAACATCATGAATTATCTGGAAAATGCAAATTAAAACCACAATGAAAAGCCACTTTATACCTGTTAGGCTAGTCTGAAAAAAAAAACAAAACCACAGCTATGATAAATTCTGGTGAGAATATGGAGAAAAGGGATCCCTTATACACTGTTGATGAGAATATAAACTGGTACAGTTATGGAAAATTGTATGGGCATTCCTCAAAAAAATTCAAAACAGAGCTACCATATTATGCAGAAATGCCACTTCTGGATATGTATCTAAAAGAAATGAAATTGCTATCTTGAAGATACCTGTACTTTCGTGTTCACTGCAACCTTATTCACAGTAGCCAAGACATGGAAACAAACTAAGTGTCTATCAACAGATGAATGGGTAAAGAAATATACCCACATATAGTGCAATGTTTTTCAGCATTAAAAAAGAAGGAAAATCTGTTATTTGTGACAACATGGATGATTCTGGAAGGCATTATGCTAAGTGAGATAAGCTAGACAGAAAAAGACAAATACTGTATGGTATCATTGGATGTGAAATCACTGGACATGAAATCTAAAAAAATCAAATTCATAATAATAGGAACGTGGTGGTTGCCAGGAGCTAGGGGGATGAGGAAATGGGGTGAGTTTTGTAAAAGAATACAGATTTACAGTTGTAAGGTGAATAGGGTCTGAGGATCTAACGTGACTTCATGGTGACTTCAATGGATAATACTGTATTGTGTAATTCAAATTTGCTAAGAGAAAAACAGGTTAATATGTGGTGATGGATGTATTAATTAACTTCATGGAGATAATCCTTTCAAAATATATAGGTATAGCAAACCATCACATTAAATACTTTAAATATATTATCTTATTGGTAAATTATATCTCAATAAAGCTGAAAAAGTTAAAAAGAGCCTGCATTTCTTTTTTCTTTTTTTTTTTTTGAGCCTGCATTTCTTAAATGGCCAAATTGGCTTTGACTGGTTTGCAACACATCCTCCTTTGGCTATAGATTCCTACTTATCCTTCTTGTATTCAGAATTTAGCTGAGTTCTACACTGAAGTCTCTTTCCCCTACTTATAATAGTTTCTGCAAAAAATTTATCTTTACTGCTTTGACCGTTTCTGTCTTTCTCACAGTATGTGTTGGGGGCCTATAGCTGGTGTATTAAATTAAGACTATGCAGATTATGACCTGGTGAATGAAGAGGCACAAGCCACTAACATGGGGTCAGCAAGTAGCTTTGTCGTTATCTGAGCTCTCACTTTGGGGAAATGAAAACCCTGGTGACATTTAGACTGAAGGTGTGATTTCAGTACAGTCACAGAAAGAAAGCCAAGTCACAAGATTTATTACTTATAGATACCAGAAACAGGGGAAGTGCACAATGAGCCATAGGTAATGACAGTCTTCCATCTTAGGTCATGAAGAAGCAAGAGATAGAGAGCAGTGTAGCAAAAGCCTATTGGTTGTAAGGTAGTTGGGATGGCAGTTACTAACTTTTCATGGGCTTTGAGTGGTTATTTATTTTATTTTATTTTAAATTTAATTTTTTTAATAAATATATAGTGTATTATTAGCCTCAGGGGTACAGGGCTGTGAATCGCCAGATTTACACACTTCACAGCTTGAGTGGTTATTTTAAAATGTGCCCTGGGAATAGTTTGAAGAGAATAGATATTAACTCTTCTTCGAATGTTTGTTAAGGAAGGTTTCCAGATAAATTCTGTGAGGCTAGCCAGAATACCTGATACCAAACCAGATAAAGACACCACAAAAAAACAAAAACAAAAACAAAAGGCCAATATGCCTGATGAACATAGATGCACAAAATCTTCCACAAAATATTAGCAAACCATATTTAACACAACATTAAAAATATCATTTACCTGGCCAATAGACACATGAAAAAGTGCTCAATATCACTGGGCATCAGGGAAATACAAATCAAAACCACAATGAGATACCACTCACACCAGTCAGAGTGGCTAAAATTGACAAGTCAGGAAATGACAGATATTAGCGAGGTTGTGGAGAAAGAGGACCACCCCCCTACACTGTTGTTGGGAATGCAAGCCTGCAGCCACTCTGGAAAACAATATGGACATCCCTCAAAAAGTTGAAAATAGAGCTACCCTATGACCCAGCAATTGCACTACTGGGTATTTACCCTAAAGATACAAATGTAGTGATCTGAAGGGGCATGTGCACCCGAATGTTTATAGCAGCAACGTCCACAATAGCCGAACTATGGAAAGAACCTAGATGTCCATCAACAGATGAATGGATAAAGAAGAGGTGGTATATATATACAATGGAATACTATGCATCAAAAGAAATGAAATATTGCCATTTGCAACAATGTGGATGGAACTAGAGGGTATTATGCAGAGCGAAATAAGTCAATCAAAGAAAGACAATTATCATATGATCTCCCTGATATGAGGAATTTGAGAGGCAATGTGGAGGGTTTGGGGGGTAGGAAAGGAATAAATGAAACAAGATGGGAGATTGGGAGGGAGACAAACCATAAGAGACTCTTAATCTCACAAAACAGAGGGTTGTTGGGGAGTGGGGGCGTGGGAGGTAGGGATGGGGTGGTTATGGACATTGGGGAAGGTATGTGCTATGATGAGTGCTGTGAAATGTGTAAGCCTGATGATTCACAGATCTGTACCCCTGGAGCAAATAATACATTATATGTTAATTAAAATTATTTTAAAAAAAGATCATTTACCAATCATATTGGGATGGGATTTTTTCTTGGGATTCAAGGATAGTTTGGTGGTCACAAATCAACATGATATGCCTTATCAACAAAACAAAGGATAAAAATTATATTATCATCTCAGTAGATTCAGAGAAAGCATTTGACAAAGTACGACATCTATTCATCATAAAATCTGCCAATAAAGTGGGCTTAAAGGGAACATACTTGAACATAATAAAACTCATATAGGAAAACCCACATCTAATGTTCTCAATGGTGAAAAACTGAGAGTGTTTCCTCTAAGATTATAACAAGACAAGTATGTCCCTCTCACCACTTTTATTCAACATAGTATTAGAAGTCCTATGGTTAGCAACCAGATAAGAAAAAGAAATAAGAGGCAACTCTATTGGTAAAGAAAAAGTTAACCTATTACTATTTGAAGAGGATGTGATACTGTAGAAAACTCTAAAGATGCCACCAAAAAATTACCAAAAGTAATAAACGAGTTCAGTAAAGTTATGGAATACAAATTCACCCAGAAATTGGTAGCATTTTTATACACTCATAACAAAGTAGCAGAAAGAGAAATTGAGAAAACAACTCCACTTATGATTGCATCAAAGAGAATAAAATACCTGGGAATAAATTTAACTGAAGAGTTAAAAGATCTGAACTCTGAAAAGTATAAAATACTGATAAAAGAAATTGAAGATGACACCAAAAAATGGAAAGATACTCCATGCTCATGGATTGGAAGAATTAATATTATTAAAATATCCATATTATTTAAAGCAGTCTACAGATTCAGTGCAATCCCTAGCAAAGTACCAACAGCATTTTTCTCAAAATTAGAACAAATAATACTAAAATTTGTGTGGAACCACAAAAGACCCCAAATAGCCAAAACAATCCTGAGAAAGCAAAACAAAGCTGGAGGTATCACGATTCCAGATTTCAAGATACACTACAAAGCTTATAGTAATCCAAACAGTATGGCACTGACACAAAAATGGACACATAGATCAATAGAACAGAATAAAGCCCAGAAATAAGCCCATGACTATATGGTGAATTATTCTGAGACAAAGGAGGCGAGAGTGCCCAATGGGGAAAATACAGCCTCTTCAAAAAACGGGCTGGGAAAACTGGACGGCTGCATTTAAAACAATGAAAGTAGACTACTTTGCAACACCATACACAAAAATAAGATGGATTAAAGACCTAGATGTGAGACCTGAAATCATAAAAATCCTAGAAGGGAGCAGAGGCTGTAATTTCTCTGACATTAGCTGTGGGAACATTTTTCTAGATATGTCTCCAGAAAGGTGCCCTGGGAAAAGTGAAGTGGGAACTTGGGTTGGGAAACATAAGCTCAGGTCTTTATCTAAATCTCCAGGTGCGAGCAGGGTTTCATACTACAAAATGCCTATGCAGCAACTCAAAACTGCTGTTTTCTCATCAAATAGTACAAGAGACTTCGTATATATATTCCTCTCCAGGCTCCATAAATACAAAGGTTAGGTCTTTTTATCGAGCATTTATTATTTGCTTAGTGTCATTTATTATTTGATCCGTACAGTAGTCAGTTGGTGGGTCCTACTGCTGACCTCAGTTTACAGACAATGGGAACTGGGACATAAAGAGGTTAGGTAGGTTTGTCAAAGGTGCCCCTGCTCAGAAAAGGCAGTGCCAGGCCTGGAATGGAGCTCTGGCCTTAAGAGATTGGACTTTTAGCCACTGCACCCTATGATAGGGCTATTAGAATGGCAATTATGATATTCATTCATTTTGAAGGGAATAAAATATACACTCATTACTCACAAACAGTGAAGTTGTCTGGAGATAACAGTTTCTCTGAGAACTGCAACAAATTGTTCAGACTCCAATGTTTGCCATTTCAGAGATGAGACTAATTATAAAAACTGCTTGCATTATCCTGTAATCAGTTATGCCCTAAGTAGTATAACTGCACATTGGGAAGAATAGAAGTCTCCCTCAGATAGAAGTTTCCTCAAATAGAAGAGCAAAGGAGTCAGGTATCTACTTAAAACCTGAAAAGAAGTTGCTCTGTATCATTTATTAAGGAGTGTAAAAGGGGTGAGGAAGTTAGCCTTTTGCTTCTCTTGATATGTAATGACAGTGCTTGAGAATTCCATCAACTTATACATATTTTTACTCTTCATATTTAAAATATGTACTACTATAGGCAGGATCCACACTTTGTGTCTTTAAGTATGGAATATTAGAACAAATTTTTACCCAGACAGATGCTAGAATTGTCAAATAATTTAAAACAGAATGTTCTTCTGCTCCTTGTTGGAGCTTCGCCCTGGTGGAAACTTTACAGACCTATAGGCAAGGCTAATTTAGTGGCTTGCATCTTTGCTCATATTTGTTCGTTCTTAATAAGATCAGTTTTTAATTTGGGGGAATGACATCTTTTTTGGCTCTTTACATGAGCATGAATGTCCCAAGCTTCTGATGATTTGTAAACCACAAGATACAGCAGCTGAAATGCATTAGTTTAGTAATAAATACAGGAATCAGTTTGATCTTATAAAGTATGCATTATGCAAATATCTCACACTGAATAGTGGTCTTTTTTTTTAATTCTTTTTTTTTTTTTAAAGATTTTATTTATTTATTTGACAGAGAGAGATTACAAGTAGGCAGAGAAGCAGGCAGAGAGAGAGAGAGAGGAGGAAGCAGGCTCCCTGCTGAGCAGAGAGCCCGATGCGGGACTCGATCCCAGGACCCTGAGATCATGACCTGAGCCGAAGGCAGCGGCTTAACCCACTGAGCCACCCAGGCGCCCTGAATAGTGGTCTTAATAGTGACAGTGTTCCAGCCAAAGCTGATTTTCCAGAGTACTTCAAGAGAGTTTTTGCATGTGATTTTCAAACTCCAAGTTATTTCCAGGATAACTCAGTCTGTAAGATTTTTCTGTTTACCCCTTACCATGTTTTAGCTTTCACAGTGTTGCTGAATGGCTACCTAAGCAAAGCATGGAAGGAATCTTGAATCACAGAATCAGCAATGGAAGTATCTATGATATCTCAATCTCCTAAAAATGGGGAAAGGGGAAAGTATTTAGGGTGGGCTGAAGGGCAAAGGAGACCATCAAAGGACTTCTTGGAGGTAGATAAAACCAAATAATTATAGAGGAGTCCATTGAATTTGACCATCTTTTAGGCCTCCCCATAAGCATTTCATTTTAGATATCTGCATCTTGTATGCATCTCAGACTTAACACATACAAAACCAAACTCTTTTTTTTTTTTTTTAATATTTTGTTTATTTATTTGACAGACAAAGATCACAAGTAGGCAGAGAGGCAGGTAGAGAGAGAGAAAGGAGGAAGCAGGCTCCCCGCTGGGCAGAGAGCCTGATGCGGGGCTCGATTCCAGAACCCTGGAATCATGACCTGAGTCAAAGGCAGAGGCTTTAGCCTGCTGAGCCATCTAGCTGCCCCCAAAACCAAACTTTCGATCTGACTTGCCCCAAATAGGCCCTGTCAAGGTCTTCCACATTTCATTTTATGTTAACTTTTCCTAGTTGTTCAGCCCAAACATTAAGAGGTCATTTTTGATTTGCCTTCCCTTTCTCTGTCTCTCTCTCTCTCTCTGCTCTTGCTGGCTCTACCTTACATTCATGTGTTATTTTTCATCATAATAATTATCACCTTCTAAATAATTTAATTTATTTTATTTATTTGCCTCTACTACAGTATAGATTCCATGATAGTAGGAGTTTTTTTTTTTTTTTTTATCTGTTTGTTCACTGATATGACCTCAGGAAACAAAAACATTATTTGGAATGTAGTAGGTGTAGATGCTTAATAAGTAAGTGTTGAATGAATGAATGAATGAAGATATGAATGAACTGTGTTGAAATGTGACTGTGGCCTAATCCCTCCAGTAATTATGGCATGATAGCCCCCAGGCAAGTAGTAATAACAGCCAATTCCAATTGGGTGTTTGTGTATCAGAACATGCTTAAGGTTAAATGTTAGTAGGGGTAGAAGAAAATTGGTTTGTATGATTTGATAATTTTTCCTGTGTTGTATGACTCCTCTCTTTTTATAATAGGGATGACAGATTGACTATAGGATTTTAGAGGTAAAGATGAAATTTATAGGTAAAAATTATTATTATTATTTCTTTTTTTTTTTTTTTAAAGATTTTATTTATTTATTTGACAGAGAGAGATCACAAGTAGGCAGAGAGGCAGGCAGAGGGAGAGAGAGGAGGAAGAAAGCTCCCCGCTGAGCAGAGAGCCCGATGTGGGACTCGATCCCAGGACCCTGAGATCATGACCTGAGCTGAAGGCAGCGGCTTAACCCACTGAGCCACCCAGGCGCCCCTATTATTATTATTTCTTTTTTAATTTTTTATAAACATATATTTTTATCCCCAGGGGTACAGATCTGTGAATCGCCAGATTTACACACTTCACAGCACTCACCAAAGCACATACCCTCCCCAATGTCCATAATCCCACCCCCCTTCTCCCTACTCCCCTCCCTCCAGCAACCCTCAGTTTGTTTTGTGAGATTAAGAGTCACTTATGGTTTGTCTCTCTCCCAGTCCCATCTTGTTTTTTTTATCTAGAGTTTTTGAGTCAAATCTCAAACCAAGAATCAACGGATGAGTTCAAAGAAATGCAGTGGGAATACTTCAGAACTTTTTAAAAGCAAGATCCATATGAATAAGTCTGTATGTATGCAAGGGTTGTGGGTAGTGATGCTGGTACTGCTAGACTGGGGTGAAAAATGTATGTTTCTGAACTTCTGTGATTCATCTCTGACTGGAAAAGTAGCACCATACTTGCGTGCTCAATCCCCTAGTAGGTCTCATAATGGACTGAGGGAAACCTTGGTGTAGAAAATGCCGAAAGAAGAGAAAGGGGTGAAGGACTTTGGAGGTTCTACTCTACTATGCATTAAAGAGGAGCTATCCTTCCTTTTTTCCCCCCATAGTTTATAAAGGTCTCCCTTCCATTTTTCAAATTTCTTTTTGCTTTTTCATTTCTTTATAACAATTTATGACTTGTCTGGATTTTCTATGAATATTTTGCGTGTTGAGGGACACAGTGTTTTAAGTCCTATGATTCTCCTGTGCCTCAACTAAGTTTCTATATTATATCATACATGGAAACTGTAGCCAGGAGTTAAAAATCTGGCAGTTAAAAACTTGGATTCAGTACAGGTTTTCTAATGTTCCTTGGAATCTCTCAGTATGACCTCTTGATGGGTGTCTTGCTCTCTCTTTTGTAATTCCTAGGGGTTTCTAAGTTGGAAGTCAAAGAAATACAGAGCTGATGATGCAACTTTATTTGGAAAAGGTGTCATTTTATTTCTACATATTTCAGATGTGTGTGTATGTGTTTTATGACCAATTAAACCTGTAAATATATTAAAAGAAAAAAACTACATATAAATCTGTGCATATTTTAAAAAAACTTCTTAGCTTGAAAGCATAAAATGTCTTCTGTCTTTATATGTTAGATTTCAGCTTCTTTTATTACTCTACAGGAGAGTCCCAACCTGGGAACAAAAGCACTTGCACATGGGTTGCTAAGGTTTGGTTCAGAGAAAGGAAAAAAGAGGAGTTAATGGCAAAGAGCTAAGAGAGAATTTTTTGAGAGGCTATCATTGTTCAAGTACTAGGTTAGGTGCTCCACTCACCTTATTCTCTTTAATACCACAATCCTATGAGGTAGCTGTTTATTCCCCCTAACTGGGCAGGGAAAATAACTGTTTTTTTTCCCTTTACTGAGTAAGGAAAGTATATATGAAATTATGTAGCTGGTCTAAGGTTCTGTAGAGATTGTAGCTATACAGGGTCAAAGCTGCCTAGGCTTGTATAACTTGGAAACACATACTCTTTCAACTTTTTTTTAAAAAATGATTTTATTTATTTATTTATTTGACACACAGAGACATCACAAGTAGTCAGAGAGGCAGGCAGAGAGAGAAGGGCAAGCAGGCTCCTTGCTAAGCAGAAAGCCTGATGCAGGATTAGATCCCAGGACCCTGAGACCATGACCTGAGCTGAAGGCAGAGGTTTAACCCACTGAGTTGCCCAGGCGCCCCACAAACATTAATTATTTTTCTTTCTTCTTGAGGTTTACGTTCCTCCGAAGGCAGAGGCTTAACCAGCGAGCCACTCAGGCACCCCATATTCTTTCAACTTTATCATGCAAAAATGGGAGTCCCCAGGATTTAAATAATAAAAATATTCTTGTTTTCTGGCCCAAGCACTGGCTCACGTGCTTCCCTTGACATTATCACATTATCTTTACATGGTTTGTTGTGAATCATGGTACCATCTCGTAGCCTTTTTCTCTGCCATCTCCATAGTCATTTCTTTATTGAGTTTTATCAAGGTTTTTTGTTTCTGTTTTTCTGTTAGTTAAATTGAAAATTTTTTTTTTTTTAAGCTATCCTTTTTCAGTCCCCGCTCCTCCTCCCCGCCATGGAATCCTTTAAGTATAAACAGGATTCCACACAGAAGCTCTGGTAAAACTCTGGCTAAACAAAGATTTAAGTAAGATTTAGTGAGAATATAGAGAGAAACCAGACCTAAGTGGTTCTGAGTACTTTCTTAGAAGAATTGGGATAGGCACTAGCATGAAGAACTGTATCATTTTAGGGATATATCCTCCTTTAATATTCTCATGGGAATTCATATCACAAATAACAAAGAACCCAAGACTATTCCATTTTATGAGGTATGGTATGGTGGTGGGATAGGAAGTGAGCACTTTGCAAGTTAATGTTCTTAAATTTTCTAATCTCCATCAACCTAGGTAAGAGAAGGAGGTAGTAGAATGTATGGGTGGACATAGAAGGTTATACAGTGTTTTAAAATATATTATTTTATTCAATCTTTATAACAAATGTGTGAAGTGGATAGTGCAGTATATTAATTGGCTTTGCAACAGTAGGAACCCCCAAATCTCAGCAGCTTGCAACAATGAAGTTTATTCGTCATTTCCATTTTATGGAGGATATAGAACAGTACATCTCTGATTTTTGTGTCCTCTTCATTCTGGAATCCAGGCTGAAAAGGTAGCCTCCTTATGGGGGTGTCATTCTCATGGCAAAAGTTGGAACCAATGTCACATTGTGTTGGACAAAACATGCCATATGTCCAGGCCCAAAGACAGTGCGTGTGAAAATGTATACTCCTCCCACGGACAGATAGTAACATAATATACCACAGGCAAATTTTATTATTGTGATTATCCTTATTTTACAGAAGTAGAAACTAAGGCATAGAGAAATTAGATGAATTGCCCAAGCTCACAGTACTTACAAGTGGTCAAGGCCAATTCAAAATTCAAGTCTGACCCAACAGCATTACTTTTTGTATTACACCAACAAGAATAGTATTTCTTTCATTTATCCACTTAACTTTGTTGATGACATTTGCCTTGAGAACAGTTTTCTTCCTAATGACCTACTAGAAAATTAATGTAGCTAACCCAATGTCCATTATGCTTCCTTCTCTTTCAATCTTCCAATGAATGGCTTTAACATAAGCCTTGAAATTCAAATGGTTTCTGTGTGAGGGAAATCAGTATTTTAAAAAGTTACAGATAGTCCAGTTTTGGAGAAAGTATAAATTAAAAAAAAATCCCTTTTCAAATCTGGAACTGAAAAAATTATAGTTTAATAAAAAATTTTATCCTAAATTCTATATTTCTTTGTATCAGTTAAAGACATTGTCTATGAAAGAAAGCCAAATGTAATTTATAATGGTGGTTGTGTGGACTTTCACTGATAAGGAATTTTATAAGCATGTTCAGAATAGGGAGCATTATTAACTGAAGTGGTGATGTGACCCTGGTTTGTTTCCAGCCCAGTCTGTCCTGAATTTTCCAAACCTCAAGCTAACAGGGCTGCTAACTTCCCAGAATACTTAGATCTCTCCACTTTCTTGTCTCTGGGTCGTGGCTTAGTGTATTTTCCCTCAGCCTGAAATGCTTCCAGCCTGCTCCACCTTCCCAACCAGGTCTGATCCTAACAATCTGTCAAGACTTCATTCTTTTTTGTTTTTTTAAAGATTTTATTTATTTATCAGAGAGAGAGGAGGGGAAAGAGCAAGCACAGGCAGACAGAATGGCAGGCAGAGGCAGAGGGAGAAGCAGGCTCCCTGCTGAGCAAGGAGCCCGATGTGGGACTCGATGCCAGGATGCTGGGATCATGACCGGAGCCGAAGGCAGCTGCTTAACCAACTGAGCCACCCAGGCGTCCCAAGACTTCATTCTTAAATGCTTTGTGCTCCAGAAAGTCTTTCCCCATCTCATCAAATGCAAATAGAAATCTTCAAAAAATATTTTGCGTGAACTCTAATATTCTTTCTTCCCCCTCTGCCCAATACCTTTCCCCTAACAGATATCTGTGCAACAAATCATTCTTTTTTTTTCCCTAAAGATTTTATTTATGTATTTGACAGACAGAGATCACAAGTAGGCAGGGAGGCAGGCAGAGAGATGAAGGGAAACAGGTTCCCTGCTGAGCAGAGAGCCTGATGCGGGGATGTGGGGCTGGATCCCAGGACCCTGGGATCATGACCCGAGCCAAAGGCAGAGGCTTTAACCCATTGAGTCACCCAGGAGCCCCTCTCTCTTTTTTTTTTTTTTAAATGGAAGTAAAGTGAACTATTATATTTGCTAAATTGAAGTTTTCATGTGGAGTTGATGCATGCATCTATTTATTCAACAAATAGTTATCAAATGCCTACATTTATAAAGCACAATCAACTTGTTAAAGCTGACTTAGCTATAGAGTGATGAATTCAGGATTCAAATCAAGAATTGCCTGACACCATAGCCAGTACTCTTAGCCACTCATAGATATCAAAAACTAGAGATTCTCGTATGCTAGATAGCTTCACTGTTGCGCAGATATTAATCTTCTTTCTTTCCCTTAAAAACTGTATAAAGTATTTTTACCAATGCCTTTTTAAGCTCCTGATTAATCTTGTTTCTAAAACTGCCATTAAATTTTTTTTCCTATTAAGGAAATCTTATTAATATAAGTTGTTAATATAATCTTATTAATATAATCTAATAATATAATCTTATTAATATAATCTAATAATATAATCTTATTAATATAAGTTGTTCCCATTAAAAGTAAAATAACATTTTTTGTGTGGACTGTTTTGAGTAAATTATACTACCCAGAAGCAAGTTTTGTGGATTGTAAGCTGACACTTTTTTTTCCCGGCCCTCTTTAAGAAAAAAAGAAGAAAAAACTACAAACATTTTAAAAAATGACATTTAGGGTGCCTGGGTGGCTCAGTGGGTTAAGCCTCTGCCTTCGGCTCAGGTTATGATCTCAGGGTCCCGGGATCGAATCCCGCATTGGGCTCTCTGCTTGGCAGGGAGCCTGCTTCCTCCTCTCTCTCTCTGCCTGCCTCTCTGCCTGCTTGTGATTTCTATCTGTCAAATAAATAAATAAAATCTTAAAAAAAAAGACATTTAACATAGGAAAAGAAATCATGACAATTTACTTGAACTTGGAGGTTCAGATCCCTTTTTTTCTAAGTCATCTTGAGACAATTTACCAGAAATGCTTACATTAAAAAGCTTCCTTATTGACACCCAGCTTCTCCTTTTCACCTGGAATACTTCACAGCTCCTGGCTACTCCCAGCACTCCAGAAACTCTGCATGTGAGATTTTATTCATTTTCTGGCAAGTCTACCCCTGGTCTCAACAGTTTAAAAATCATGGCCAAATTGCATTGGTTTTAGTCTCAGATGAGTTTTTGAGTTAATTTTCTGGACTCCTTGTTACTTTTTCCCCAGAAAATAGAGATGTTTATTAGGAATGGCCTTTGACACACAAGTTTGTTTCTAATTAAAAAAATTTTGGGGGGGGGCGCCTGGGTGGCTCAGTGCGTTGGGCCGCTGCCTTCGGCTCGGGTCGTGATCTCAGGGTCCTGGGATGAGTCCCATGTCCGGCTCTCTGCTCAGCAGGGAGCCTGCTTCCCTCTCTCTCTCTCTGCCTGCCTCTCCATCTACTTGTGATTTCTCTCTGTCAAATAAATAAATAAAATCTTAAAAAAAAAAATTTGGGGGGGTGTCTGGGTGGCTCAGTTGGTTGGACGACTGCCTTCAGCTCAGGTCATGATCCTGGAGTCCAGGGATCGAGTCCCGCATCTGGCTCCCAGCTCCATGGGGAGTCTGCTTCTCCCTCTGACCTTCTCCTCGCTCATGCTCTCTCTCACTGTCTCTCCCTCAACTAAATAAAATCTTTAAAAAAAATTTTTTTTTCCATAGTGTTGGATGAACTATTGTCATTGTAGAAACCATTTGGTATGAATATAGTCTCCTTTTGGAAATACATAGAACATAAAATAATGAAAATCAGTTCTTAAATGAATAATGCTGTCACTAAGGGATTTAACTGAAGTTCATATGGCTCAGACATTGTGTTCAGAATAACAGTACCCAGAATCAGTCACTTAAATTTTAAAAAATCTTGTAAATGACTACACTTCGCTGAAGGATTTAAGTAATTTTTTTCCTTAAAGCTTTGTTGAAGTATGTTGGTCCTGCTAAGACCACTAGAAATTAGTCTTCTTTGGTGTAGTATTAAAAATAGGCAGCAGGGGGCCTCATTGCAATGCGCTAGATTTTTTTTTCTTCAAGAAAGAATATTTTCTTTCCATTGCTTAGCGTGTGTTCTCTTACTTTGAAACTTGTAATATATTATTTGAAAACAGATCTTTTAAATACCAATTATACGATATTAGAATAGAGGGTTCAATTTAAGCCTAAAAACTCTTAACCTTTTTTTCTTGGTTCCACTGAAGATGTTGAAATTTTAAGGTTCTTTGTTCATTTCCTTCCACAACAGTAAGGAATTATATACTCTCTTTTGACTTTTCCATGAAGGCTGTTACTTTCTTTCTTAAGCTCATCCATTTTGTTGGCAAATTATTATGAGAACACATTCATGTGAATTATGATACTTAATTCAAAGGATCAGAAAAATTACATGGCAACAGTTTATAACATATTCTCATACATTTTACATCTTCCAGTAGCCTTTCAGCTAATTGTGCTCAACTTCTCACAAAATTATTTTTCATAATTAAAAAAAGCTCTAGGTTAAAACTGTAGTATTGAACCTCATTCAAAATGAATGAGGTTGAGTATATGTGATCCATTAAGTAAAACTGCCTTACTTATTTTGTGGGGTCATCTTGTGATTGCTTTGACTGTGATCAGGACAGATAATGGCACAGAAAATAAATGGATTATCTGAGGTGCAAGTTAGTGCCCCCTGAATGTGTGGACACAGGTTTATACTTAATCCCAAATGAGTTCCTTTATAACACTATGTTCTAGCAGACCATAAATATTTTTGGTAAGTCTGGGTTCTATGGTTGAATATACTTATTTTTACAGTCTCAACATCGTTTCTTATAATTATGTTCATAGAGATATATTTTTTTTCTCCAGCCATCATTCGTTCTCACTAAAAGTACAGTTCTAGAATCCTGCTTTTTAAAAAAAATCTAATAATCAAAAAGGACTTGTTTTGACATGAAAGAGTTTCAGTATAATGAATTATTGTTTATTACAGATTTCAGAATCCTTGTGTCTTAAGGAACTTGAATAATTTACCTGTTAGAGAATATGAACATTGTATAAAAAGAACCAATATTTTATTGAAATTAAATGAATATGTAACATTATATAGAAACATGTAAAATTGTGTAGAAACACGTAAAGTAAACATATAAACATTATATAGAAATGTTATGTAGAAAAGGGCCTCCATATAAATTTTAGTTAGGAAACATTTAAACATTATATAGAAAAGGGATAATATTTATTGAGATTAGGTGAGCTTTTATTTTGTATATATTTGTTGTGATCCACAAAACAAAATGCTAATAATAATGGCTACCAGTTAGACATTTAGACTATGCCCTACTATTAACTTTCTGTGATGAAGTATCATATACTCTGATTATGCTTTCTGATAAAGCATTATATAACAACAAAACTGGACAAACTGTTGAAAACAATAATTTCAGGGCTTTGAATTGACCAAAGACATACGACAAGTTGAGAAGCAATTTTCTTGGCGGGGGGGAGTATTTTATTTATTTTATTTTTATTTTTGTTTTTTTATAAACATATAATGTATTATTAGCCCCAGGGGTACAGGTCTGTGAATTGCCAGGTTTACACATTTCACAGCACTCACCATAGCACATACCCTCCCCAGTATCCATAATCCCACTACCCTCTCCTACCTCCCTCCCCCCAGCCACCCTCAGTTTGTTTTGTGACATTTAGAGCCTCTTATGGTTTGTCTCCCTCCCAATCCCATCTTGTTTCATTTATTCTTTTCCTACCCCCCAAACCCCCCACATTGCATCTCCACTTCCTTATATCAGGGAGATCATATGATAGTTGTCTTTCTCTGATTGACTTATTTCGCTAAGCATAATACCCTCTAGTTCCAACCTCGTCGTCGCAAATGGCAAGATTTCATTTCTTTTGATGGCTGCATAGTATTCCATTGTATTTATATACCATCTCTTCTTTATCCATTCATCTGTTGATGGACATCTAGGTTCTTTCCATTGTTTGGCTATTGTGGACGTTGCTGCTATAAACATTTGGGTGTGCGTGCCCCTTTGGAGCACTACGTTTGTATCTTTATGGTAAATACCCAGTAGTGCAATTGCTGGGTCATAGGGTAGCTCTATTTTCATCTTTTTGAGGAACCTCCATGCTGTTTTCCAGAGTGGCTGCACCAGCTTGCATTCCCACCAACAGTGTAGGAGGGTTCCCCTTTCTCTGCATCCTTGCCAGCATCCTTAATTTCCTGACTTGTTAATTTTAGCCATTCTGACTGGTGTGAAGTGTTATCTCATTTTGGTTTTCATTTGTATTTCCCTGATGTCGAGTGATGTGGAGCACTTTTTCATGTGTCTGTTGACCATCTGCATGTCTTATTTTATTTTATTTATTTATTTATTTATTTTTCATCTGGATGTCTTCTTTGCAGAAATGTCTGTTCATGTCCTCTGCCCATTTCTTGATTGGACTATTTATTCTTTGGGTGTTGAGTTTGATAAGCTTTTTATAGATTTTGGATACTAGCCCTTTATCTGATAATGTCATTTGCAAATATCTTCTCCCATTCTGTCAGTTGTCTTTTGGTTTTGTTAACTGTTTCCTTTGCTGTGCAAAAGCTTTTGATCTTGATGAAGTCCCAATAGCAATTTTTGCCCTTGCTTCTGTTGCCTTTGGCGATGTTCCTAGGAAGAAGTTGCTGCAGCTGAGGTCGAAGAGATTGCTGCCTATGTTCTCCTCAAGGATTTTGATGGGTTCCTTTATCACATTTTATCCTTCATACATTTTTGAGTCTATTTTCACGTATGGTGTAAGGAAATGGTCCAGTTTCATTTTTCTGCATGTGGCTGTCCAATTTTCCCAACACCATTTATTGAAGAGACTATCTTTTTTCCACTGGACACTCTTTCCTGCTTTGTCAAAGATTAGTTGACCATAGAGTTGAGGGTCTATTTCTGGGCTCTCTATTCTGTTCCATTGATCTGTGTGTCTGTTTTTGTGCCAGTACCATACTGTTTTGATGATGACAGCTTTGTAATAGAGCTTGAAGTCTGGAATTGTGATGCCACCAACTTTGACTTTCTTTTTCAATATTCCTTTGGCTATTCGAGGTCTTTTCTGGTTCCATATAAATTTTAGGATTATTTGTTCCATTTCTTTGAAAAAAAAAAAAGGATGGGATTTTGATAGGGATTGCATTAAATGTGTAGATTGCTTTAGGTAGCATAGACATCTTCATAATATTTGTTCTTCCAATCCAGGAGCATGGAACATTTTTCCATTTCTTTGTGTCTTCCTCAATTTCTTTCATGAGTACTTTATAGTTTTCTGAGTATAGATAGATTCTTTGCCTCTTTGGTTAGGTTTATTCCTAGTTATCTTATGGTTTGGGGTGCAATTGTAAATGGGATTGACTCCTTAATTTCTCTTTCTTCTGTCTTGTTGTTGGTGTGAAGAAATGCAACTGATTTCTGTGCATTGATTTTATATCCTGATACTTTACTGAATTTCTGTACAAGTTCTAGTGGATTTGGAGTGGAGTCTTTTGGGTTTTCCACATATAGTATTATATCATCTGCAAAGAGTGACAATTTAACTTTGAGAAGCAATTTTTTATGAAAAAAATACTGAATGTCAAATAAGAACAGTGGGAGTCTGGCATTTTTGCCTGAGGCTTCTCCCATCCACACCCACCCCCAAGCTGGATCTGAATAGATATGTACAGGGCACTGCAAAACAAGAAAGCCAGCAGCCTCTTTGCCAGAGAGGATTCACTCAGTTTGGAGCAGAGTGTGGAAAGGCTTCTCATTCAACAATATTGTCAGTAAAAGTACCAATTTTGGTGGCAAATGAAGGAGGAAAACCAAAGTTTCAGGTAGCATGAGACTGCAATAAACAGTGGACTAACAGACTAGCCTGACATTTATCAGGGAGATGAGGGAAGTGAGACAGCCACAGAGGGCAACAGTAAGCTCTCCACAAATCCACTCAGGAGAGACTGGAGAACCCCCAAATCCCCATATCCCTGGCTAAGCACGAGACTGTATGCCTGCACAGAGCTGATGCCAGAAGACCTGGTGGGAAGTAAAATCCAGGGCAGTATTGAAAACTGGTTGATTAATCCAATGATAAAACTTTCTTTAGATTAAAAAAACCTTTTTTTTTAGGTCTAATATGCCATGATAGGATTATAGAATTCCTTCTGTTTTTGTAAATTCTTTGTGATTTCTAAATATTTAACTTAGATATACATAGAATAGGGAATAGTTTCTTGAACTCCAAATTGTGATTCTTTGAAATCTCTCCTCACCTACAGAATAAAACTCTTAATTACCCTTACTGCTTCTCTTAAGGTTAGAGCACTATCAATAGAGAACTTCAGAATGTTATAATGGCTAATATTTATTGAGCACCTATTATTAGACCAATGCTATGCTGACTTTAAACATTTTATGTCATTTAATTCTGTAATGTCCTTATGGTAAGATTAGTCCCATTACCTGGTGGGGAGATTGGAGCTTAAGTAGAATAAATAACTTTTCCAAGGTTACAAAAGCTAAGAAGTGTAATAGGTGGAATGCAGCTTGAGACGATATGATTTCCAAATTCTTATTCTTAAATACTATGCTATATTTTCAGATGATGGTGATATAGAATATAAAATATTTTTATTTATTTATAAAAATGTATTTTTCTATTTTCCTTTGAGTGTAATAACATAATCTCATAGTAATCAAGTTAACTTATGTAAAGTTATTGGTACATTAAGTAGGCATATGCTTTATCCTTTAAGAAAACCTTTATATTAAGGAGAATTTCAAACAGGTATGAAAGTAGATAGTATAATAATCCTTCATATATGTATCCATCACACAGCTTTGAGCTTCTTCAACAAATGCTAATATTACTGCTTGCTATGCTAATCTTCATTACAAAAGGGAACTAATTTTAAACTAATTTTTGTAGATTAAATACTAGTCACTTTTAAATTTGGAATTAAAAATTTCAATAATTGATTTTACTAGAATATTTCCTTTTGGATTGGACACACATAGTGTTTTTTCAAAAGTAGACAACTCAGTGAAAATAGCCTATGGAGGGGTCCCTGGGGGGCTCAGTGGGTTAAAGCCTCTGCCTTCGGCTCAGGTCATGATCCCAGTGTCCTGGGATCGAGCCCCACATCGGGGTCTCTGCTCGGCAGGGAGTCTGCTTCCTCCTCTCTCTCTGCCTGCCTCTCTGCCTACTTGTGATCTCTGTCTGTCAAATAAGTAAATAAAATCTTAAAAAAAAAAGAAAGAAAATAGCATATGGAGTAAGAGGAGTAGGCAGGTGGAAATATTCAGTGAATATTTTGGCATAATGAAGTAAATAACTAGAAGATAGCTGAATGAAGCTGCAGAATCTGGTTGCTTTAAGACATTGTCTCTGGACTATGGGCCCATCCATCACCCACGGTCTAGTTTTGTTTTTATTTTCTTTTTAAGGCTAATTTTAGGGCAGTTTAAGTTCACAACAAAAAAGTTGAGCAGAGTACAAACAATTCCCAAATATCCTCTATCCCCACATGCATAGCCTCCCACACTGTGGACATCCCCTACCAGAGTAGTTGATTTGTTACAATCAATGAACCTACATTGACATGTTACTACCCAAAGTCCATAGTTTACATAAGGGTTCATTCTTGGTATTGTACATTCTTTGTGTTTTGACAAATATGTAACAACATGTATACAATGTAATTATGTCATACAAAGTAGTTTCACTGTTCTGAAATCTGGATTAGCCTTTTGTTTATAACATTCTCTCTTTTATACACATCAGGACTGTTCTTTGTTATTTTTCTAATAATCATGTCAGGCTTTCAGTGACTTTTGGGGTGGGTAGATAACTGACGACCAGTTTAAATTATTGCAACTTCTGTGCAATGGTATGCAATAGAGGTGTGGTAGCTTGTGGAACTGGAAGGAATTAGTAGTATGATCAAACCTCATTCTTTTAGACCACCTACAAAAGTATTTTGTGTTGCACAGAGCATTTAGCTTCTTTCTTTCAAACTTTAGGACCCTTGAATAGAATGTGATATTTTAAGCCATATGTTTCTGTAATAGTCTTTAAATTTCAAATGTCAAATCTCTATACAATAACTCTTGCTTATGACAGAAACCATTTTGTAGTTCTGCCTCTTCTTTGGCCTTATACTCTGTCCCACATTTCAGTAGTGAATGTCATTGGTAAAGCATTGATTTATTTCTGGGAAAGTCTTCCTGGCTTTTTCTGCCTTGTTTCCTCAAGAGATTGGAAGCTATCCATATCCAGACTGTTTTCATTTTATTTGACAAATTGTTTGCATTAAAAGAATTTAGAATAATTTCAATTACTAATATCTGACTTGCTTCTTTCCTAGGCATCTGGACTCTGGTTTGCCTGGAAGCTTAGAAACTACATTTTGATTATATCCATAACTTCTTTACTTGGCTATTTAAAATTCTTCTTTTGCTTTTCAGGAAAACTAAAAATCATGTTACTTAGGCTATTGACCTTGTAGATCTGGAGTGGGTGAGGACACTGATCATCAGAGTATAGTTTTAGATAGTATTTCTTTTCTACTCTAAAGCACAGGTTGCCATGTATACAACAGAGTTGTAAGGATTCTCAAAATTCTGTTCTGCTAGAGTTATTGCTGCCAGATTGGGGTGGATTTTGCTCAGTTTTAACATAAGTTGCAGATTCCTTTTTGTGTAATTACAGAATTTTCAAATGAATTCAAATGGAATGTTCTTCATTGTTTTCAATACTTTATTTATTTGAGAGAGAGAGAGAAAGAGAGTGAATGAGCAGGGAAGGAACAAAGTGGGAGGGAAAAGGAGGGGGAAAGAAGCTCCAGCAGATTCCATGCTGCACATGGAGCCCAATTTGGGGCTTAATCCCACGGCCCTGAGACAATTACTGGAGCTGAAGCCAAGAGTTGGATGATTAACCAACTGAGCCACCCAGGTGCCCCTGGAAAATTTTTCATTTTAAACATCTTAGAAAAAGCAGTATGAACACCAGTTAAGAGTTCAGATTCTGTATAGTGAAAAACTACATGCCAACAAATTGGACAATCAAGAAGAAATGAATAAACTCATAGAAACATACAAATTACCAAAATTGAAACAGGGAGAAAACAGAAAATTTCAGCAGAATGATAACCAGTGAAGAAATTGAATCAGTAATCAAAAAACTCCCAACAAACAAAAGTCCAAGACCAGATGGCTTCAAAAGCAAATTCTGCCAAATATTTAAAGAAGAGTTAATACTCATTCTTCTCAAAATATTCCAAAAGATAGAAAAAAGAAGGTAAACTTCCAAATTCATTCTGGGGCCAGCATTACCCTGATACCAAAACCAGATTAAAACAGCACAAAGTAAGAACTACAGACCAATATCTCTGATGAGCATAGATGAAGAAATCATCAACAAGATACTAGCAAACTGAATTCAACAATACAATTAAAAAATCAGTCATTGGGGTCAAGTGGGATTTATTCCTGGGATGCAAGGATGATTTAGTATTTGCAAATCAATCAATGTGATACATCACATCAACAAGAGAAAGGATGGATACCATAGGATCATTTCAATGGATGCAGAATGATCTGCATTAAATGATTATTTAACAGAGTACAACATAACATTCACTATAAAAACCCTCAAGAAGGTAGGTTTAGAGGGAAAATACCTCAACATAATAAAGGGCACATATGAAAATGCACAGTTAATATCATCCTCAATGAGGAAAAACGGAGAGCTTTTCCTCTATGGTCAGGAACAGACAAGACTGTCTACTCTCACCATTTTTAACCAACATAATACTGGAAGTCCTAACCACAATAGTAAGAACAAAAAGAAATGAAAGTCATCTAGGTCAGCAAGGAAGAAGTGAAACTTTTACATTTGCAGAAGACCTAATACTATATATAAAAACCCAAAAGTAGTGAGAGTGGACATCCATGTCTTGTGGATTTTTTGAGAGTTTTCATCAAACCTGTTGCCTCTTTTCAAATGCTCTTTTTTTTTTTTTTAAAGATTTTATTTATTTATTTGACAGAGACAGATCACAAGTAGGCAGAGAGGCAGGCAGAGAGAGAGAGGAGGAAGCAGGCTCCCTGCTGAGCAGAGAGCCCGATGCGGGACTCGATCCCAGGACCCTGAGATCATGACCTGAGCCGAAGGCAGCGGCTTAACCCATTGAGCCACCCAGGCGCCCTCAAATGCTCTTTATCTATTGAGATGACCATATGATTTTTATCCTTCATTTTGTTAATGTGTGTCACATTGATTGATGTGTAGATGTTGAACCATCCTTGAGCACAGAGTGACTGCCTGAAATCTGACCTATGGGCTTTGTCATTGCATTGTTATTTGTCATTACACCATCACCACCATCATCACCATAATCCCATTATTTTTTCCATGTTATTCTTCCAGACCAGTACCAACTGACAGGAATACAAAAAGATCAAAAGGTAAGGTTCTTTCCTGGAAGGACTTAAAATCATTATGGGCAAAGTCTAGCAAAAACAAAACATAAAGCAAACAATTTAAAGTAGCAATGTTAAGTGTTGAATGAGAGATACACACTATAACTGTGGTTAGTATTTATTTATGAATGAAAAGCACAGGCATTGCAACTATCTAGTCTTATTTTACATTTATTTGCTATGTGATCTTGGTCAAAGTATTTAATTTTTATTCTCTGTTACTGAATTTTAAAAATAAGCTTTTCTTTCCTTGGGAGCTGCAAAAACGGAAATGCACAGAATGTGTTGGGGGCACCTTGGTGGCTCAGTCAGTTAAGTGTCTGGCTCTTGGTTTCAGCTCAGGTCATGATCTCAGGGTCCTGAGATGGAGCCCCATGCCTGGCTCCACACTCATTGTGAAGTCTGCTCAAGATTCTTGCTCCCTCTCCCTCCCCTCTGCACCTACCCCTACTTGCTTGGGCTCTCTCTCTCTCTCTCTCTCTCTCTCTCTCTCGTGTGTGCACGCCCACATATAAATAAATAAATAAACAAACAAAATCTTTTAAAAATGCATAGAATGTGTTAAAGATAGTATCTGGCACATAGAAATGAATCAATAAATTGTTAACAGTCCTGTAGAGAAGAAGGCCACCTATGGGGGTTGGAGATTTCATAGGAGCAAAAAAAGAAAAAAACAACATAGTAAGGGCAGGATTAAAAATGGCTTCCTTATGCATTACCTCAATTTTCTGGAATCTTTTTGCAAATAACACAGGATAGGGTGGCATAGAGTAGGGAGGAATATGTGGTGTGTTACTGAATATCGGGTACAGAATTATATTCTCACTCATAGAAATTTTTGGTGAATGTTCCTTAAATAAAATATAATGTAATTTTTATCTATCAACCTTCTGAGGCCAGAGTTGAAATTCATATGCTTCATGGTCAAAGAGGTAATTGATATAATCAGTGAGAATCTGTAAAGTGGAACAGTATGTGAGATATTGCTGCAGTCCAGGCTCTTCAAATCACAAATTTGTTGTTGCTATAATATACCCTGGGGAAGCAACAGTATCTTGATGATACTTTCCAAAGTATTATTTGTAGCTAAAAGAAAAGGAAAGGTTCATTCTTAATGCTTTATTTGTTGGACTAGGTAATTCCTACACATATTAAACAATTTACAGAGTAACAAATAGTCTACAGTAAAAATTTTCTTAGTTACTGGGTTCCCTTTCTTAGAAGGAATCCCTGATCTCACAGGAATGAAGATATTTCCCTGTTTTTAAAAGCACAAAAAATCCATAGTGTGCCTATGCTTGCATTTTCACTTAACGTTTCTTACACATTTTATATTTATTCTTAAGGCTCTACATCCTGAAACATACCATTTAAAAATAGAGTTACCCTAGTGAGACACTATAATGGTAATAGCTAGAATTTGTTGAATACTTAATGTGTTCCATGAAGTTTACATAGATTATCTCACTTATTTCTCATAATGACCCTAGGGACTGGGTGCCATTATTGTGCCCATTTTAGTAGATATGAAAAATGAGATCTGAAATATTAAATGTTTTGCCTATGATCACAGAGCTAATAGGTTGTGGAGTTGACTCACATAAGGTAGTCTTGATTCCAGAGCTCACACATTAAATGCTCTCTTTCCTCTAAGATTTCAAACTCTTCATTTTCAAGAAGACAATTAACTCTATATGTTATTGTATGAAAAATAGAAGATAGTAAGAGAATAACAATGGTGGTGACAGAAATGGCTAATGCCTTTGTCAGTGCTGAGAAGATATCTAAGAAGACCAGAAGCTCTTGGTAGACAAGGCAGCTCTGAGGACTGAGCAGGGCAGATGAAGCTGCAGTAGGTGCTCAGGCTGTTGCAGTGGTGTCAGGGGCACCAGCAGCTATGGAGCTCAAGAGTCAAAAGATGCTACCAAGTCTGAGGAAGTTGTGATGGATGCTGGCACATAATAATTCATAATAGCTGGCACATAATAGTATTCTTGTGAAGATGGTATGATCAGTCACAAGTTCTAGATGAAAAACTGAAGCTCAAATAAGTTGCCCTGTGTCTCACAGAGCTGGAAGGTGACCAGACCGACTCCAATACTTCCTAGAAGGAGTTGTCCTACTTGCAGCACCTGGTGGGCACATCAGCCTTGAAACCATAGCTTCGTGTCAATTATTGGAATGGCTTGAAACTTTTTATCTTTAAATTTTTGTAACATGTTTTAAGTGAAAGTTTGTAAGAAAACCCTATATGAGATTGAAGTAGGAGTCGGTATATCCCTGTCATCCTCTTCTACTGTCCCCCAAGAACTTCCTGCCTTCATAGATATCCTTCCCTTCCTCTAGGATCCCCAAGTGTGTTCCATATAATCAAATTTGAAACTATAATTTCTACTTCTGGGATGAAATTTATTTCTGACAACAAAACATGTTAGGACTGTTCTTCATTAATTAATAGGCTGATATGGTCTGGTCAGATTTCATGAAAACTTCTGTCCTCAGTTTTGCTTTTGTAATGTTAATTTGGGTTATATTATTGTTTCAAAGGACATAATCTGGAGCTAGAGAAAGATGCTATTGTTTCTCAGACTGTAGTTAAGTGCTTTAACCATTCTGAGAATCTAACATAACCCTTAAGATAATAACTGTATTTGGCAGGTTTGTTTCAGTTCTTTTTCTATCATACGCTTTCAAATCCCAACAACCCAAAGGGCTAGTCTTTGCTTTGTTTAGAATGGTGAATGCTAGAATAAAGATAACATGCTAACTTAATTTCAGAAATATTTTATACAAGGCTTCTGTCATCTGCTCTTGTAATGTTCTTATGAACATGCAAAATTTTACCCAAGGACCTCTGGCTTTGGTCGTTGCAGTCTGGAAGCTATGAGAGGTGTGCTGCCAGGTGTATTACATGGTATGCCTACACAACGGAGCAGAAAGACAGACTCTCATGTGGAAGCAAGTGAAATAATAAAGGACTTCCGTAAGTCTCCATAAGTCTTAAAGAAACCATCAAAATTATTGTATGGAATTACTTACACCTGGCAAAGGGAAACACAACTGCATTTTAAATGATATTAGGAAGTGCCCTTGGCATATCCCCTGAGGAAGAGGGGAAGGAGGCAGGATTGGGCAGAGCCAAGAAGTTGGGCTATCATGCAGTCTCATTGAATCCACAGTGAGCTCAGGGTTGCAGTGGCCGATTGGAGTTGTCATAAGTTGGGCTGAAGTGCTGGGCCTTTATGCCCCATTATGACCAGTCATTGGATTTTGGACAAGGCAGTTTTGTTCAACTGAAGCAATACTTCGCAGAAGAGAAAAATCACTGACGATCATCTTCTATAATTAGCGTAACAAGCCTTTTCTTCCTCAAGGGGGACCTGGGCATCACAGTATGAACTAGATCATCCTGCAGACAAGCCCCTTTGCTTTATATTGAGTGAAAATCTTATAATGGCTCTCTTATGAGCCACTCTCATTTAAGTCAATTCCAAGTCTCATCAGTGTTTTTCTAATAGATAATTCTTTAGTATATTCTGAAAGCAGTAGTGCTATAGTACTGATACACACATATATATGTATATATTTCCCAGATATAAAGTGATATAAAAATTATATACACAAACATACCATACACACAAAGCTCAAATTTATATTTATACACATAGTCATATGCATATATACCATATTATGAAGAAATATACTTTGAGTACTCTGAGAATATGTTAATAATTGTGTGAATGATGCTCAACTATACTCAACACCTAGTTTTTAGTAGCCATAATGATATCATTCATTGTGAACAATAAAATAAATCTTCTCTCCTAGGAGAACTAGGTTGGGAGATCATAAATTCTGCCTTGGACATGTTGAGTGTGAAGCCCTCTCAAGATATCCAAAGGAAGGGGCACCTGGGTGGCTCAGTGGGTTAAGCCGCTGCCTTTGGCTCAGGTCATGATCTCAGGGTCCTGGGATCGAGTCCCGCATCGGGCTCTCTGCTCGGCAGGGAGCCTGCTTCCCTCTCTCTCTCTCTGCCTGCCTCTCCGTCTGCTTGTGATTTCTCTCTGTCAAATAAATAAATAAAATCTTAAAAAAAAAAAAAAGATATCCAAAGGAAAATGTTGGGTAGGCATTTGAACATATGTTATGTATCTGGAGTTCAAAAAGAAGTCTACACTAGAGATAAGTAAGTGAGAGATGATGTTTATATAGTAATTACAGCTAGGGGCAACATTTCTGTTGCATTACTGCATGTCAGTAATGAACTGGAGTTCGGTTTCCACTGTAGATGTATATTTTCCCTTCACTGGAGAGCTTTTTCTGGTCTGATTCATTATATTACGTTACCTGCCTAGCTTCTGAGGCATCTAAGTGTGCACTCACTGGTACAGGGTTGTCAGAGAAGAGGACCCATGACTGAGACTTGAGAAAATCCAACAGTTAAAGGTTGGTAGATGAAGAGGGGTCTGGACTTGAGCTATAAAAGGAGTGGCCAGAGAAGTTAAAGGGTGAAATAATAGAAGCAAGGAAAGAAAAGAAGTAGTCAGCAGTGTAAATTGTTTTAGAGAAATGAAGATGAAGATAGTTAATGACCTTAGGGAAGGTGGTTTTGGTGAGAATGGAAGCCAGATTGAAGTGGGTTGAAGAGCAAATGAAGGGTGAGGAAATGAAGAAAAAGCATGTACACAGTGCTTTTGAGAAGTGTAGTTTTTTTTTTTTAAAGTCAGGACAGAGATAGGGATTAGCTGGAGGCAGGTAAGGGTGTATTGAAACGGATCTAAATAGGTGGGCCTGGGAAGGGTAAAGTGAGGAAGACAAATAGAAATATCCCCATGCATCAGTGCTTTAAATCTCCTCTTTTACTTTTAAGTGATTTGAACTATTTGAACTATTAAGTGATATTGAACTATATTCTAAAACATTAGAGAAATGAAAGATTAAAGAGGCTTTATTAAAAACAAACAATAAAAAAAAACAAACCAAAAATCAAAGTACAGGGGTTGTGGACAATTTATATTAGATTGTATAGCTCAAATTAAAATGGAGAATAAATATAAGATAAAGGATTTTCTCTCTGAATTATTCCGTCCGGTGCTTCACATGGTCATTTTGCTAAGAGAATTTTGTCTAGCATGTTATTTAATTTATTTATCATTTAAAAAGAAGTCTTTTAATTCAAGTCTCATTTATTGTCCTGGTCCTTAGAACTTTAAGATGTTTGTTGTTCATAAGCTACCTATTTTATGGTATTTTGTTACAGCAGCATGAATGGGCTAAGATTCTTTCTTTCTCTATTTTTTTCTCTCTGTCTCCCTTCCTTCCTTTCTTCTTTCTTATCTATATAAAACAGTAATTTACATAATATGAATTTATTATCCATTTACATTATATTTATTTATATTTATTGAACACCTGCTATGTGCTAATAGTGAGGATACAACGGTGAGCTTAGTAAACCTGGTCCTGGGCTTCAGGGGAAAGAAGTCATTAATCAAATTTTATACAAATATGTAATTATATACTGTGATAAAAGCCACAAAGGACTATGTGAGATTGTTTAAGAACTTTGTGTCCAAGAGCTTTAAATCTGGGATAGTAAGATCAGGAAAGACTTTACTAAGAAAATAACCTTAAGCTAAAAACTGAACAGTGAATAGATGTGCTAAGGCTATTAAAGGTGGGCATGTATTTTTAATCATTTCCTTAAATGAATCATTTCCTATTAGGAGTGAAATTTCTGGGCCAAAGTTTATGAATTAGAAATTATTTAAATGTTTTCTTATAATTTTTCTCTATTTTTAAATTTTTACAATTTGTTTAAAATTTTTATACAGTTCACACTTTCATAGCAGTTGCAAATACAGTACAGAAACCTTTTCTACCCGTGAACCATTTAAAGCAAGTGTCCAATATGATGCCCCAGCACTCCAGAATACTTTATGTACATTTCCTTAAGGGTATTCTTTTATATAAGCACAAAATGTTAATTCTAGGAATTAACATTTACTTCTTCATACCATTTAATCCTTAGACTCCATTCATTTTCCCCATAGGATTTTTAATAACAAAGAATACTGTCCAGAATCACATGTTGCATCTAATAGTCAGATCTTTTTAGTCATCTTGTTGAGAATATTTCCTCACACTTTCCTTGTTTTTCATGACTTTGACTCTTGAAGAGTACTAGTGGCTGGTTATTTTGTACAATGTCCCTCCAGTTGGATTTGTATGATGATTTGTCATGATCAGGTTCAGGTTATGCACCTCTGACAGGAATATCATAGAAGTGATATCACACACACATACATGCACACACACATATTTCTCTATTTATTTTTTCAAAAACTTGATTTCACATAATATACCCAAATCTAACAACATGGAGTTTGTTCTAGTTTTCTCTCCTTCCTTGTTAGTACTTCCTTTCTCTGACAGTGAGAAATTTGGCTTCCATTAACTTAACATATTTACTTGGAGGCTGCATGTAACCAATATCCAGTTGCCACTGCTGTCCCTCCCCATTATGGATGCTGTCCTGAACCAACTCAGGCACTGACACCCTAAACTAAGCTACAACGGCTATTAAGCTACAACATGGATAGCCTCTGTACCCTGCTTGGGATCTAACATATTGGACCAGTTACCTGTCTTTTGTGTATGCCTTCTCCTTACTTGTTCATGCTCTGACACTCAATGCTTGGCTTCCTCTCCCCATCTCATCCTACATATACCTTCATCTTCCTGCTTAGGCTCTAATATTCTGCTCTGAGCTGCCTTACATGTAGATGTCCTCCTCATTCCACCTGGGTTTCAAAATTCCATACAGGAGAGCCTTCCTGCATTTATGGTTCTTCAGCCTGCTTAGACTCATGCTACTCTTCTTTTTTTTAAAATTTTTTTTCAATTTATTTATTTTCAGAAAAACAATATTCATTATTTTTTCACCCAGTGCTCCATGCAATCCGTGCCCTCTATAATACCCACCACCTGGTACCCCAACCTCCCACATCCCCGCCACTTCAAACCCCTCAGATTGCTTTTCAGAGTCCATAGTCTCCCATGATTCACCTCCCCTTCCAATTTACCCCAACTCCCTTCTCCTCTCTAACACCCCTTGTCCTCCATGATATTTGTTATGCTAAACAAATAAGTGAAACCATATGATAATTGACTCTCTCTGCTTGACTTATTTCACTCAGCATAATCTCTTCTAGTCCCGTCCATGTTGCTACAAAAGTTGGGTATTCATCCTTTCTGATGGAGGCATAATACTCCATAGTGTATATGGACCACATCTTCCTTATCCATTCGTCTGTTGAAGGGCATCTCGGTTCTTTCCATAGTTTGGCGACCGTGGCCATTGCTGCTATAAACATTGGGGTACAGATGGACCTTCTTTTCACGACATCTGTATCTTTGGGGTAAATACCCAGGAGTGCAATTGCAGGGTCATAGGGAAGCTCTATTTTTAATTTCTTGAGGAATCTCCACACTGTTCTCCAAAGAGGCTGCACCAACTTGCATTCCCACCAACAGTGTAAGAGGGTTCCCCTTTCTCCACATCCTCTCCAACACATGTTGTTTCCTGTTTTGTTAATTTTGGCCATTCTAACTGGTGTAAGGTGATATCTCAATGTGGTTTTAATTTGAATCTCCCTGAGGGCTAATGATGATGAACATTTTTTCATGTGTCTGATAGCCATTTGTATGTCTTGATTGGAGAAGTGTCTGTTCATATCATCTTCCCATTTTTTGATATGTTTGCCTGTTTCGTGTGTGTTGAGTTTGAGGAGTTCATTATAGATCCTGGATATCAACCTTTTGTCTGTACTGTCATTTACAAATATCTTCTCCCATTCCGTGGGTTGCCTCTTTGTTTTTTTGACTGTTTCCTTTGCTGTGCAGAAGCTTTTGATTTTGATGAAGTCCCAAAAGTTTATTTTCGCTTTTGTTTCCTTTGCCTTTGGAGACATATCTTGAAAGAAGTTGCTGTGGCTGATATCGAAGAGATTACTGCCTATGTTCTCCTCGAGGGTTCTGATGGATTCCTGTCTCACGTTGAGGTCTTTTATCCATTTTGAGTTTATCTTTGTGTACGGTGTAAGAGAATGGTCGAGTTTCATTCTTCTACATATAGCTGTCCAGTTTTCCCAGCACCATTTAGTGAAGAGACTGTCTTTGTTCCACTGTATATTTTTTCCTGTTTTGTCGAAGATTAATTGACCATAATGTTGAGGGTCCATATCTGGGCTCTCTACTCTGTTCCACTGGTCTATGTGTCTGTTTTTATGCCAGTACCATGCTGTTTTGGTGATCACAGCTTTGTAATAAAGCTTGAAATCAGGTAAGGTGATGCCGCCAGCTTTATTTTTGTTTTTCAACATTTCCTTAGCGATTCGGGGTCTCTTCTGATTCCATACAAATTTTAGGATTATTTGCTCCAGCTCTTCGAAGAATACCGGTGGAATTTTTATCAGAATGGCATTAAAAGTATAGATTGCTCTAGGCAGTATAGACATTTTAACAATGTTTATTCTTCCGATCCAAGAGCATGGAATGGTCTTCCATCTTTTTGTGTCTTCTTCAATTTCTTACATGAGTGTTCTGTAGTTCCTCGAGTACAGATCCTTTACCTCTTTGGTTAGGTTTATTCCCAGGTATCTTATGGTTCTTGGTGCTATAGTAAATGGAATCAGTTTTCTAATTTCCCTTTCTGTATTTTCATTGTTAGTGTATAAGAAAGCCACTGACTTCTGCACATTGACTTTGTATCCTGCCATGTTGCTGAATTGCTGTATGAATTCTAGTAGTTTGGGGGTGGAGTCTTTTGGGTTTTCCATATAAAGTATCATGTCATCTGTGAAGAGAGAGAGTTTGACTTCTTCATTACCAATTTGAATACCTTTTATTTCTCTTTGTTGTCTGATTGCTGTTGCTAGGACTTCTAATACTATGTTGAACAAGAGTGGTGAAAGTGGGCATCCTTGTCTTGTTCCTGATCTCAACGGGAAGGCTGCAAGCTTTTTCCCATTGAGGATGATATTTGCTGTGGGTCTTTCATAGATAGATTTGATGAGGTTCAGGAATGTTCCCTCCATCCCTATACTTTGAAGCGTTTTAATCAGGAACGGATGCTGGATTTTGTCAAATGCTTTTTTCTGCATCAATTGAGAGGACCATGTGGTTCTTCTCTCTTCTCATATTAATTTGTTGTATCACATTGATTGATTTTCGAATGCTGAACCATCTTTGTAGCCCAGGGATGAATCCCACCTGATCATGGTGGATAATCTTTTTAATGTGCTGTTGGATCCTGTTGGCTAGGATCTTGTTGAGAATCTTAGCATCCATATTCATCAGTGATATTGGTCTAAAATTCTCCTTTTTGGTAGGGTCTTTGCCTGGTTTGGGGATCAGGGTAATGCTGGCTTCATAGAAAGAGTCTGGAAGTTTTCCTTGTGCTTCAATTTTTTGAAACAGCTTCAGGAGAATAGGTGTTATTTCTTCTTTGAAGGTTTGGTAGAATTCCCCAGGGAATCCATCAGGTCCTGGGCTCTTATTGGACCCATCCATATGTTGTCTGCAAGAGACCCATTTTGAACCTAAAGATGCACCCAGACTGAAAATGAAGGGATGGAGAAACATCTTTCATGCCAATGGGCCTGAAAAGAAGGCTGGGGTAGCGATTCTCATATCAGATAAATTAGACTTCAAACTAAAGACTGTAGTCAGAGATACAGAAGGACACTACATAATTCTTAAAGGGACTATCCACCAAGATGATCTAACAATTGTAAATATCTATGCTCCCAATATGGGAGCAGCCAATTACTTAAGAAAACTGTTAATCAAGATAAAGAGTCATATTGGTATGAATACACTAATTTTAGGAGATCTTAACACGCCTCTCTCAGAAATAGACAGATCATTGAGGCAGAAAATCAAGAAAGAAACAAGAGCATTGAATGACACATTGGACCAGATGGACCTCATAGATATATACCGAACATTTCACCCTAAAACAACAGAATACTCATTCTTCTCAAGTGCACACAGAACCTTCTCCAGAATAGACCGCATACTGGGTCACAAATCAGAACTCAACCGATACCAAAAGACTGAGATTATTCCCTGCATATTCTCAGATCACAATGCTTTGAAACTGGAGCTCAATCCAAGGAAAAGTTCCGAAGGAACTCAAACACCTGGAAGCTAAAGACCACTTTGCTTAAGAATGCTTGGATCAACCAGGAGATCAAAGAAGAACTGAAACAATTCATGGAAACCAATGAGAATGAAGATACTTTGGTCCAAAACCTATGGGATACAGCAAAGGCTGTCCTAAGTGGGAAATACATAGCCATCCAAGCCTCCCTCAAAAAAATTGAAAAATCCAGAACACACCAGCTGTCTCTACACCTTAAAGAACTGGAGAATCAACAACAAATCAAACCAACTCCACACATAAGAAGGGAAATCATCAAGATTAGAGCTGAGATCAATGAGGTAGAAACCAGAGATACAGTAGAACATATCAATGAAACTAGAAGCTGGTTTTTTGAAAGAATCAATAAGATCGATAAACCATTGGCCACACTAATCCAAAAGAAAAGAGAGAAAGCCCAAATTCATAAAATTATGAATGAAAAGGGAGAGATCACAACGAACACCAAGGAAGTAGAAACAATCATCAGAAGTTATTATCAACAGTTATATGCCAATAAGCTAAGCAACCTAGATGAAGTGGATGCATTCCTGGAAGAATAACAACTACAAAAATTGAACCAGGAAGAAATCGACAACCTGAATAGACCAATATCTAATAACGAGATTGAAGCAGTGATCAAAAACCTCCCAAAAAACAAGAGCCCAGGACATGCTACTCTTCTGAGTGGATGCACTGCTTACCCTGTTTGACACCTCTCACTGAGCCACATTTTATATGTAGACAGCTTTTTCATTTTGCATGAACTTTGACACCTAATGCTAGTGTCACATCATGCATGGACACCCTCCGGACCCTAATTAGGGTCTGATACTCTGTTCTCTGTGTAGCTTAGAGCTCCTTCCCATACATGGATCTTCCATCTTTTTGCCATTATCATATTTCCTTTTTGTCACATTTCCTTCTAGTCTTTATGCATTTTATATATTGCTGATAATGAACTATAGTTCTATTTTTGGTCTTGTTTATACAGCACAAATTTTCTCATATCATTAAGAGTATTTCATAAATGTAACTTTAAACAACATTACATGGATAGCACATTATTTGTTCACAACTACAAGTTAATGCGTAGCATAGACTCCTAGAAGAAGAGTTACTAGGTCAAAAGTCCCACATTTTAAAAAAAGATTTTACTTATTTATTTGAGAGAGAAAGACAGAACATGAGCAGGGGGAGAGGCAGAAGGATAGGGAGAAGCAGACTCCCTACTCAGCAGGGAGTGTGACTTGGGACTCAGTTCCAAGACCCTGAGCTCATGACCTGAGCCAAAATCAGATGCTTAACCGACTGAGCCACCCAGGTGCCCCAAAGTACAAACATTGTTAAGGTTATTTTTAGAAGGTATTTATTTAAATTCTAGCTAGTTAACATATAGTGTAATATTAGTTCTAGGTGTACAATTTAGTAATTCAACACTTACATACAACATCCAGTACTCACCACAACGAGAGCATCCCTTTAGCTCTATTACCCATTTAACCCAGCCCCCAACCCCCTCCCCTCTGGTAACCATTGGTTTTTTTTTTTTTTTTTTTTTCTTTTTAAGATTTTATTTGTTTATTTGACAGACAGAGATCACAAGTAGGCAGAGAGGCAGGCAGAGAGAGAGGGGGAAGCAGGCTCCCTGCTGAGCAGAGAGCCCAACACGGGACTCGATCCCAGGACCCTGAGATCATGACCTGAGCCAGAGGCAGAGGCTCAACGCACTGAGCCACCCATGCACCCCCATCAGTTTTTGTATAGTTAAGAATCTGTTTCTTGGTTTGCCTAGCTCTGTCTTTTTTCCCCCTGTGATTGTTCGTTTTGTTTCTTAAATTCCACATATTAGTGAAATCATCAGTTTCCTGATAGACATTTTTAAACAACCATTTCAGAAATGTTATTCATTCAACTATTTTTTTATTCAATTATTTATAAATTAACTTACAAATGTAATGCTGTGCCAATAAAAAATATTGCCAGATTTTTTAAAAAGTCAAATACGTTGATTATAAACTTTGTTTAGTAGACTAAACAATAAATGGCCAGAAAAGTTTTTAGAAAGAAAAGCAGTGGGTGGGTATGGGAGAATTACTCTTATCAGCTTTTCTAATTAAAAAAGTCTGATATGAGTTAATGAATAGGCAGACAGCCAGAAAATCCAAAAATAAATCTAAGTTTATGTTGAAATTTAGTATATGAAAATGGTGGCATTTCAAATCAATGAGATATATGATCTTAGGATAACTGGATAGCACACGGAAAAATATCAGATTGGCTCTGTCCCTCACTCCATACAGCAGGATAAGTGGCAAATGCTTCGAAGAAGTAACTATAGCAAATGAAACCATACATTTACTAGAAGAAAGCTTTGGTTTCTAATATGAGCCAAAATTAGATGCATAAAAACTCAGAAATACATAAAAAATATTTACCATACCAGGGTGCCTGGGTGGCACAGTAGATTAAGCGTCTGCCTTCCGCTTGGGTCATGATCCCAGGGTCCTGGGACTGGACTCTGCATTGGGCTCCTTGTTCAGCAGGGAAACTGTTCTCTCTCTGCCTACTACTCTGCCTACTTGTACTTGCCTGCTTTCTCTCTCTGTCAAATAAATAAAATCTTAAAAAAAAAAAATTTACCATACCAAAAGAATATCATAAGCAATAAAGATGAATGACAACTGAGAAAAAGTATTTGACTCTCATTTCAAAGACAAAAGGTTAACAAATCTAATATATATATTTATATGCATATTTTGTATTATATGTATTATAAATTATTTTATATTGTATACTATATATTATATATAATAATATATTTTATATAAATATATAGTGTACTATATATAATATATATAAAAGGACCAAAATCTTAATAGAAAAATTGGCAAAAGAGAAAAAAAGTTTACAGAAAAATAATGCAAAATGTCTTTAACAAACATAAAAAGATGTGTTGTTCCTAATAAGAGAAACACTAAAATTACACCAGTGTGCCAATTTTCAATGATCAGTTGACAAAATTCCAAAAGGTTACAATATTTTGTTAGTGGGGCTGTTGCAAGATGGCACAATGCTTATGGGGGGACTTGAAATTCTCTAGAAAAACTACATAAGCATTTTTGTCTTTTAATCAGCAGTTCTACTTCAGTGACTCTCAGATACATTGGTCAAAATGTGAAACATTTTAAAAAAAAAAGGGGGGTGCTTGAGTAGTTTAATTGGTTGGGTGATTGCCTTCTACTTAGGTCATGATCCTGGAGTCCTGGGATTGAGTCCCACATTGGGATCCCTGCTAAGCAGGGAGTCTGCTTTTCCCTCTGACCCTCCCCCCATCTTATGGTAAAATCTTAAAAAAAAAAAAAAAGAAGCATTTTTAAAAAAAAAAGATTTTATTTATTTATTTGACAGACAGAGATTACAAGTAGGCAGAGGCAGACAGAGAGAGAGGAGGAAGCAGGCTCCCTGCTGAGCAGAGAGCCTGATATGGGGCTCGATCCCAGGACCCTGGGATCATGACCTGAGCTGAAGGCAGAGGCTTTAACCCACTGAGCCACCCAGGTGCCCCCACAAAATGAAACATTTATAAAAAATGTGAAAATTGGAGTCACCCAAATGGTCTGCATTAAGGTGATGGTTGAAAAAATTATGGTACATATATTTAGTGGATTGGTTTCCACTACTAAAATAATGCTCTATAACAAACTTCTCTGAAAACCTTTGCTCAGTTTTCAGTTTTTAGTTTTTTAGGAACACATGTATTGTATTATAACAAGCACACACACAATATACATCCTTCATTTTGTACAAATAGTAGCATATTATACACACTTCTTTGCTCCTTGCTATTTTATTGAACAATATATGCAAAGGTAATTTTATATCAGTATATAAAAAGCTTCTCTATTCTTTGCTGTGGATGCATGCTATTCCATGGTATGAATACACCATTATTTATTAAACCAATCTTTTACTGAAGGACATTTAGATTGTTTCCAATTCTTTAATATTAAAAAATGCTGTAATACATTACTATGCATTACACATACACATATATAATATTGCATATATATGAAAATATCTTGGGCTACCTCATTAGAAATAGAAATTTTCAGTATATTTGAAATTCTCCTCTCATCTAGCATTTTAATGTTGACTTTTTTTCTTGTTTTGACTTCACATACAGTGATGCAATTAATTCTTTGAATTATTCCTTCAGGGCTCTTTTTTTTTTTTTTAAACTGTGTTACGTTAGTCATCATACAATACATCATTAGTTTTTGATGTAGTGTTCCAAGATTCATTGTTCACATATAACACCCAGTACTCCATGCAATATGTGCCTTCCTTAATATCAATCACCAGATAGCACAAAGTTGCAGTAGAAATTGGAAGCAATTTAAAAAAAAAAGAAAAGAAATTGGAAGCAGTGTGTTTCAATGTCTGTTTTTCAGAATTATCTATGATCAACAAATGGGAAAAGTCATGATCTATAGAAGGAAAATATGTGATTATATTCCTCCATGTGTTTCCATTAGACCCCTAACTAAAATTTAAAAATGCTTTGCTACAGTGAGTGAAAATTTGGAGAGAATCAGTCTGCATAATCGTCTTCATAATATTACATAAGGGGCAATAATAAACTTAATTACATACAAAGCCAGACTTCATGCTTCATGAAACAAAACACAAGATAGTTATTGTAAGTGGAACTTCTGTTCAAAACTTCTATATGACATAAAGGTATCATGGAAGAAAGATTTTTAGAAATTTTTAGTAAGTTTTTTAAAAATATCTTTCTGAAGGATGGTTTATCATGGCTTAGGGGAGATTTAAGGAATGAAAACATTTAAAGAAATACAGTAGATATTAGCAATTACTATAAAAAAGGAAAATAGTTCATAGCACAGATAACTTGGAAGGTTGTGCAGATGTAGGAAAGAAAGTGATCAAGATTCATGCGAGGCCTTGAACAATATAGAATGATAAAAGAAAAGCAGGCAAGAGCATGGTAAAAATATAAATTCTGAAAGCTATTAAGTGGAGTCTGTTGACCTTTTGCCAAAACCCTTAATAACATGAACTTCCCCTATTTTCCTTGTAGCATCAATGTGTACTTGTACATATGTGTATGTGTGTTTGATTCTTTCATTCCTTCAGAGAACTAAGAAAATGTAAATACTTTGCATTTCAGTATTTATATGTCTTGGATGCTCTATGTATATAAATATATATTTCCTGTCTGTGTATGTATAATCTACCACATATCTTTGCTCTATGTAGTGTGTATGCTTTTTCTTCAGTACACAGAATTTTTAGGATATATTTCTCTTTTCCATTCAGTCATCTTTCTTGTAACTGTTTTTCATTATCAATGCATTAAGCCCTAATAGAAAGACTCTTTTATTTTCTTATTTGTGGAAATTTCTCACTGTCATATTCTGGCATTCTTCCACACAATAAGCAGTTGTATATTGTTGGCAAATGTCCATGAATTTAGTTCTAAAAAAGAATGTGACCTTCACTGTGTATCTCCCATTTCCTTTTGACCTGACCTCTCTCTTTGACCTGACTTGATTTATCTAAGTATGCTGGTGGTGCCAAGTTCCTCTGCTTTTTCCCAACACACACACACACACACACACACACGCGCACTCACAAATCCCTTGGGAAAGTTATCATGTTGGCTTTTTAGGAGGATGGTTATAAAAGTAGAATGAGGAAGTTGAAGAGAATTGTTGGAATTCAGCAGATATTACAGGACAAATTGATTGATTCAAATGATGAGTTACTCTCATATTTTGAGTAGGCGACAAGGTATATTCACTTCTTTCCTTTTCATGTGGGTACTTTTCATGTGGGTACTTTCAAGTGGGTACTAATGTACACAGGGGAGAATTGTCCATGTCTGCTCTGTTTCCCGTTCTCTGATTCAAGCTACATTATTTTGCCAAAACCCAGAAGTGGATGGAGTCATTGTTTGCTGACATAGTCCACAGAGTTCGGTTGGGAATAGGGGCAGCCAAATGCTTCCAGAGATAGAGACGTTTCTACCAGCTCACCAGCTCACCAATGTCAACCTACCTTAAAAATTTACTTATCTACTCAGGACTGCAGTTGATTACGGAGCCCTCTCCAATTTCTTTCAACATTGCCATCTCCAAAAAACAAAGTTTCTTTAGTGATCCAGCACAGTATTAATTTTCTTTTTTGCCTGGAAGAACACTTTTCCAGTCTTCTGTGAAGTTTTTTTTTTTTCTTTCCAATCAATCCATAGATTCTTTTACCTACAGTGTTGCTTGGGATATTACTGACTTATGGTGAATTTAATTTTAGCCATCACATCACCTATCTACCAACCTTCTTTTCTTCTCCTCTACCCCCCCTTCTTCTTTTCCTTCTTCTTTTCCTCCTTCCCTTCCTCCCTTCCATTCTTACTTCCTGACTTTTTAAAGATTCAATACATATTTAAGGTCTATCAGATTAATTCCATGCTAAGCACCAATAACATAGTGATGAAAACATAACAACAGGAAGCTACAGTGTAGAAGGGAAGAAAGATAATTTTAAAATGAGTGAATTATAGTTTTAATATGTATTACAGAGAGGTAGTACAAGATAATATAAACATGTACAATAGGATAAAGTAACCTGCCTATAGACGTGACTTTTAAGGGACACCTGAATGGCTCAGTAGTTAAGCATCTGCCTTTGGCTCAGGTCATGATCCTGTGGTCCTGGGATCGAGCCCACACTGGGCTCTCTGCTCAGTGCGAAGTCTGCATCTCCCTCTCCTCCCTGCTCATGCTCTCTTCTCACCATCTCTGTTGCTATCTCTCAAATAAGTAAAATCTTAAAAAAAGGAGAAGTGACATTTAAAAGGAGACTTGGAAATTGAGTAGAAATTACTGGACAAAGGGTATAAAGTTAGGTTTGGAGGCCATGGGAATTTTTTTAGGCAAAGGGAATAGAATATGCAAAGGCCCTAAGACGTAAAGGAAAAGGATTGACTCAAGATTATGAAAAAGCTAATAAGGCCTGAATTCAGAGTGAAGTGAGTCTGGGATGTTACACAGAGGTCATAAGGACCAGGTTAAGGGTCATAGGTTAAAAGCTTAAAATTCATTCTACTGTAATAGGGTGAGATTTAGGGTTGTTTCTATTTATGGTAGGGTATCTGTGAGATGGCACTAAAGAAAAAGACACAAGGCACACTGATACTTAAGAGGGATAAGCTCTTGTTCTAGTTCTAATTGTTGCAGCAATTTTATTTCTATGGTAAAACCATCAACTGATCTTCTTGTTTTGGGAAGAACTATTTTAATGCCTCAATCATGATTGTTTAAAATAAGTTGGAAAATACTCTTCCATGGCAGTATAATGGGAGATAGTTTGAGGAATGAAGAATCACCTTATTCCTTCTCTATAGAGACTCATAGTGCTTCTCTCTAGTGACCTCAGTCTTGTGGATTTAAAGACAGGAGGATGAAGAATTGACCCACTTTCATAGGAATTACTGGACTTTCTGGGAAGAAGAGTTTGAAGTTATTATACCCTATATAGAAGATTAGGGTAGTCACCACTGAGTCCATTTAATAGGAAAAAATAAAGTTATTCCTCACCCTTTTCCCTCGAAGGATGTATAGGTGATGTTTCATCTGGGTTTGGTCAGAACACAGAAAGCATGTGTACATTGTGAATGTGAAGGGTCTCAGTACAGGGAAGTGGAGACATATAAATGCTGAAAGCCCTTCAGGAGAAAAAGCAGGAACATTGCACTGATGATCTCATTCTACAGCAGTGATTTCAGTGATTCTCAAAGAAGCTTAAGTTACTTGGATCCCCATGTTGGCTAGCATTGTCTATTTGCAACTACCTAATAGGGCAACAGCCTCTTCTCTTCTTCCGCCTTTTAGAGTTTATGCAAGTGCCTCTCACTGGCAGATTTTAACCTGTAACCACACAAAGAAGAGAATTCTGGAAATGTGGTTCCGGCTTTCTCTTCCGTGATGAGGTGGCTGTGATGTCAAGTTGACAATGAGACCATCTAGCACAGGTGGTAACTCTGGCTTAATAGCAAAGGTTTGGCAGTTGTGAGGGAGAAAGTGTTCCCAGTGTAAAAGGCTGCCATTCTGCAAGTGTAACTGTGCCTTGATACTTCCTATATTAGGCTTCCCTGGAGAAACAGACCCAAAGGATTTGTGTGTGTCTATGAGTGTGTATGTGTGTATGCACGCAGGCACGCGGGAGGTGGGAGGGGAGAGCGAGAGAGAAATTGAGAGTGATTTTTAAGGAATTGGCTCCTGTGATTATAGAGCCTGGCAAATCCAATATCTGGAGGGTGGGCTGTCATGCTGGAGACCCAAGGAAGAGTTGATGTTGCAGTTCAAGTCTGAAGGCTGTCTTCTAGTAGAATTCTCTTGTGCAGGGAATGTCAGTCTTTTGTTCTATTAAAGTCTTCAGTTGATTGAGGAGGCCCACCCACATGGTGAGGGACAATCTGCTTTACTCCAAAGCCAGTGTAAATGTTGATCTCATCCAAAAACATCATGTTTGACCAAGTATCTGGATACTGTGGCCCAGCCAAATGGACACATAAAATGAATCATCATGTTTCCCCTTCCTCATTCACAGCTGAGAAGCTACACCACTGGTAGATGCTGTTTTGGAATAAACTGAGTGTCATATCAGTATGCCCCAAATGAAAAATTCATGATCTTTTTATGTTTATGTGGTTCAGTTCAGCCCTTTTAAAACAGAGCGGGATGATAATTATTTTGCCCCTTTCTCGTAGATTTAGGAGAGTAGAAACACCTTTTTATGCAATGCCCTCTCAATATTCATTCCTTCATTCATTCATACATTCATTCAGCTTTCCAACAAGTGTTATTACAGATATAGGCACAAAGAAAAATGCAGTAATATAGATAAGATATCAGGTCTAGAAAATAAGATGTCAGTGATGTAATTTGTGAAAACAAATAAAGGAAAATGCAAGAGCGGAAGATATTAGATTGGATTCACAAGCCTGCAAGAGCTGATCCAAAAAAGTTTATGAAGAGGGAAATTTTATAAGCAAATTGAACAAAATAAAATGTAATTCTTAGTAACTCTTGAAGACTGTAGGCCTATTTCCTGAATAAGTGAAGATGAATAAGGGTGATTGTTTATTCAATTTAATGTCAACTAATTTAGTTTGTTTAGGAAGCAAATTCCTTGGTAAAGAATACACAGATCCTAACATGTATTTAATGACTTTTCATTGCTCGCCCAATCATCTTTTTCTGAAAGATCCTGATCTTACCAAGTGTTGTCTTGCCAAACACTGTGCTTTTCAGGAGGATGACAGCCATGGTCAGGAGAGGAGTTCTATGTTGAGAAGCTGCTGAGAGAGTAGTTAGTTACCTGCCATATCAAAGTGCACATTTCATGGCATCATGACCAACCTTATAGTGTGAACAAAATTAAAACACAACTGGCAGGTAGATTGCTAAGATAACTTCCAATGACCCTTGCCCTTATATAATCCTCTCTCCTTGGGGTGTGGGTAGAATTTGTGAATGTGATTAGGAAACCATTTCTGTGATGATGTTACACTTTATGGCAAAACAAAGATTTTCTTTAGTGGGCCTAGCCTAATCAGTTATGTCCTTTAAGAACAGATCGTTTTCTCCAGTCAGTTCCAGAAGGGGATGTCAGAGTTTCAAAGAGCAGATTCATATCCCAGCTGGCCTCGAAGAAGCAAATGCTGTCATGGAAAAGTCCCCTTGGCAGGGAGCAGTGGGAGGCCTCCAGGAGCTGAGAATGCCCTGTTTGCAGCCAACAAGAAAGCAGGGACCTCATTCGCAAAATCTCCAGGAACTAAATTCTGCCAACAATTAAAGTGAGTTTGGAAGTAGATTTCTTTTTTTTTCCCTCAGAGGCTCTAGAATGAAACTCAGCTCAGCTGACACCTTGATTTCTACCTTGTGATACCATGAGTAGAGGATCCAGTCACATCATGCTGGACCTCTGAACTACAGAATTGTGAGCAAATTAATAGGTATTGTTTAAATAGCCAAATTTGTGGTAGGTTGTTGTGTGGCAAAAGAAGACTAAGGCGAAAACAAAACAAAACTTTTTTTTTTTTAAATTATGTACAGTTAGCAACACTTTTATCTACTTTGCTATCTTTTGGATGTGATATTGCGCTGAGATTGGTTTTGAGGTGCCGTTATTCTATTTAGGTCATGTACAATAAAGTGTGATTTCAGTGGTGAGATGACCTAGCTGGGAGTAGGCTTATCATCGTGGAAATGTGGTTTCTCTGGGAAAGGTTCACTTCAAACCTTGAAAAATCTAGGAACAAGTTAAAGAAAGGATTCTTTTCCCATAAACATTCTGAATGTCATTGGGTATATTTGGGTTCACTGTTTTTATCATTAACATTTCTATGAACTTGGAGTTTAGTCAGCTAATTCATTAGTCACTTTAAGACTTGATAATAGTTCATGTTTGACCTCAGCAAACTCAAGTATGTAACTCAGATAACCACTTTATAGGGTTTACTTTAGACTAAATACTAATTTTAGTATTTATGAAATTAGCAATTTAATAAATTACTGAATTTTTTTAGTATTCTAAGGGCTAATTAATTATTTTGGCAAAATGTTTTGTGTTGTTATATCTTTAGCTGTAAGTAATTTTCAGAGCCTTTTAATAAGTTCAATATAAACAGCTTGAAAACTCAGAATTATATTTATTTCAAGAGAGGTAGCAGAATAAAGACTCCAAATGCATAATATTAAAGACTTCCTGAGAAAAAGTTTAATTTTATACCTTATACTGTATTTTATCCCCTATTATAAAATGTTTAAATATTTAGTTTTTAAAATTTTAACCCTGATCTCTGTGTAAGTTCTTTCAACTCTGCTGTCATGCATTTTATTTTTGGGAGTAATTGCATATTGTATTAAGACAAAGTAGATCAATGATTTCTTTGTTTTTAAATTGAAGTGTAGATGGAGTGGGTGGGTGTTGGACATTGGGAAGGGTATGTGCTATGGTGAGAAAAAAATAAATTGAAGTATAGTCGAAAAAGAATATTATATTAGTTTTTAGATGTACAAGATAGTGATTTGACATATACATTATGTAATGCTCATCATGGTAAGTGTAGTGACTGTCTCTCACCATGGAAAAGATAAATGATTTCTTTAGTAACTTATTACCTGGAAGATGAAAGTTACACCTGTGGTTCCTCTTGTCATTTTTCTTTTCTCTGTAACTCAGACTTCTCATCTCAAAAACCTTTTTTTACACCCCTTATCCAGGTGCTTCTTTTCATGTCCAATCCTCCTGTTTCTTTTAATTCTTATCCTTGACTTTCCCTAATCTTAATTTTCTATGAGAACTTCTCTTACTCTTTTAACCATTATTTTATCTACCTTTTAAATATCTTCTCTCCTGGATAATTTCTTAACACCGCTACCACCCTGTCCTGCTTAAGAAATTAATGAATTTATTTCTTCTTCTTGGTTTTCCTTTTCAGAAAATAATTAACCCTAGAAATTTATAAATCCCACAGAGAGATTGAACCAGGATGTGAGTGATTTATACAAGTTCAAACCTCTTTCCTTATTTTCCTTTTATTAAGAACCTTCTCACATCCCCAACATAATTGATAAATATATTCTGTTTATCAGCTTATCTTTATCTTTTCTCCCAACTTCTACCTCCTATTTCATCACTATAAATTTCTGATTATCTGGGTGTAACCCTCAACTAAGTTATGCAGAAGTTGGAATATGTAGAATATTACTTAGTAATTTCACCTGCATTTTCTGGATTCCTATCAGAGATTTGCTGAAAAACGTTGGAGGAACATAGGGTTCTGCTGGTCCAGATAATGCTATTTTGTCCATGGGCACAAGCAACCATGTGATGTGGGTGCAAAGCTGGTGAGGAAGAGATTTTCATGCTTTTTAGAATAAATGTGCCCCTTCCTCTGGAAAGACGTATACTTATATACTTATATCAAGTATTATGGCTTGTTAGAGGGCACTCAGGCTGCCCTTAGCCTCAGCTCATCCCCTTTGCTGGGCCCTTGTGTGCAGTGAACAATTTTCACAATCCTATGTGGCTGCACTTAGAAAATGCAACTTGAGTGAATGTAAAACAAGCAGAAGATGAAGGGCAAGGTTTATGTTATGAAAGCTAACAACTCATATGTCCTTGGACAGAATTAAAGTCTAATAAAAAATCTTTTCCAAGCCAATTACTAAAAACTTACCAACTTTTCATCAAGGCTTACAGTAAATAAGATGTTAGAAATATGTATTTCAATAGGAAGTGAAAGTAAAATTATCATAGTAAATAAAGGTAGATGGAGTATAGTACAATGCTGGGCAAACTTTTTGTTAAAGTGCCAGGTAACAAATAGTTTAGGCTTTGTGGACCAGACAGCATCTTTTGTGACTTTATTTTTAACTAATTTTTTAAAAGATTTATCTATTTATTTGAGAGAGAGAGCATGCACGGTGGGGAGGAGCAGAGGGAGAGAGTCTTGAGCAGACTCTTTGCTGAGCACAGAGCCTGACATGGGCTCGATCTCATGACCCTGAGATCACAACCTGAGCTGAAACCAAGAGTCTGACCAACTGTGCCACCCAGGTGCTCCAGTTAATCTTTTTTTTAACTGAAGGATAGCTGACACACTTATTACATTAGTTCTGTTGCAGCTATTAAATTCTACTCAAAAGCGGTGATAGAAAATATGTAAATGGGCATGGCTGTATTCCAATAAAAACTTATTTACGAAAATAGGCATGGGGGAATGGATGATGGTATAATTTGCAAATTTTTGGTAGAGAGTATTAAGAAAAATGTTCATTGAGGCATTTTTTTGGTGTGAATCTGATGTTGATACAGAAAGAGCTTTAAATCTGATTAATAAGTAAATCATCAGATACATTCTATGCAGGATGGAAATAGCCTTTGAAAACCAATTTTAGTTTATAGATCTACAAACACCAAAATTGGAAATTTTATTTGTCTGGCACTTATTTCTCTGTTAAGTTTCCTGTGATATATACATTTGAAAGATTAAAAGCTGGTCTAGTAGCCTGTATATTTCACATAAAATATTATGTAAATGTAATATGGATCTTTACACTTTTTTTAAATAAAGATTTTATTTATTTATTTGACAGACAGAGATCACAAGTAGGCAGAGAGGCAGGCAGAGAGAGAGAGAGAGGAGGAAGCAGGCTCCCCCGCAGAGCAGAGAGCCCGACGTGGGGCTCCATCCCAGGACCCTGGGATCATGACCTGAGCCAATGGCAGAGGCTTTAACACACTGAGCCACCCAGGTGCCCTGGATCCTTACACTTTAATGTTACACTTTTTAATCTTCTTTTGCAGTGTTCAACTTAATAGGTATGTTATATTAATTTCTGGATCAAGGTGAATTTAATTCCTTTTCTTTCGTAGCAGCTAGCTGATATCAGGATTAATCTTTGCTGAGGCTAGCCTTACTAATAGAATTCAGCTGGTTTGCTCAGATAATTAATTTTTTGAGGGGGGCACTCATTGTAAACAAAATACTTGAAAAGATATGAGAAAGAGCAATAATTAAGCCATAAAAAACAAACTTTATCTTTTTCTACGGAAAAAAATTTCAGGGTCCTACCATTTTACTTTTGTCTTAAGCATCTGACTATGTGAAACCCTCGACTCTTGAAAAGGATCAATCTTGAAAAGATCCATGTATTCTTTTTTGTCATGTCTGCTCTCAAGGCGAGTATAGACTGTTCCAGTAAAGTTTTTATAAAAAGTATGTAGAATAAGTGAGAGCTGATGGTTTACTGGGCAACTGAACATCTGGGCCTTAATGGTTCGTGCAGGGAGCAGAATTCCTTTGGCTACACCAACCCTCTAGCATTGTTTATTGTAGTCTGTAACCTCCCCTTTCACCAAAGCAGGCAAATTTATGGAGGAGTTCACACAGCTGTTCTGGGTTCTGAAGGCAGCTAAGGCCAGCTGGAAATCACTTTATTCATTGTAATACACTTTATTTTGTAAGATTTTTTTATTCCAGTGAAAACTAGGAGTTAAGAGGCCTCAGGGTTTAGATTTGGATTGTCGTTTACCATGGCTAGAAGGCTATTAAACAAGTAGGATCTAGTAGGATCAGACCTCAATGAAAATAAACTTCTCACCTCCATATCACATTGATGAAAAGAAAACTCAGTTACAAGTATTTTTTTTTTAAATTCCACTGGCTCTTCTTTGCTAGTTAGTAACATGACTTATTTAAGAATGCATCAAGTACTTTGATATTTGCTTTAACTTACTAATTTTATTTTATTTTTTTAAGATTTTATTCATTTATTTGACACAGAGAGAGAGATTACAAGTAGGCAGTGAGGCAGGCAGAGAGAGAAGGTGAATCAGGCTCCCCGCTGAGCAGAGAGCCTGACGCAGGGCTCGATCCAAGGACCCTGAGATCATGACCTGAGCTGAATGAAGGCAGAGGCTTTACCCACCGAGCCACCCAGGCGCCCCTTTAACTTACTAATTTTAATACCACTCTAATATCCCATGGCATCTTTTAGTTCTAAACTTGCTGCTGACAAATGTACAAACTATGGACAGGATTAATCTTGTTTATTTATAAAACAAAGTTTCATTTATATCATGTATTTGGAATTTGTTTCTGGGCAGGTAAATGTAGGAAGAAAATAGTTCCTTCTTTCTAAGGGCATTTTGAAATTTTATTTAAAAAATACTTTGTGATAAAAAAATTGATTTGATTACTGCCTATGTTCTTCTGTAGGATTCTGATGGATTCCTGTCTCACGTTGAGGTCTTTTATCCATTTTGAGTTTATTTTTGTGTACGGTGTAAGAGAATGGTCGAGTTTCATTTTTCTACATATAGCTGTCCAGTTTTCCCAGCACCATTTATTGAAGAGACTGTCTTTTTTCCACTGTATATTTTTTCCTGTTTTGTTGAAGATTAATTGACCATAGAGTTGAGGGTCCATATCTGGGCTCTCTACTCTGTTCCACTGGTCTATGTGTCTGTTTTTATGCCAGTAGCATGCTGTCTTGGTGATCACAGCTTTGTAATAAAGCTTGAAATCAGGTAACGTGATGCCGCCAGCTTTATTTTTGTTTTTCAACATTTCCTTAGCGATTCGGGGTCTCTTCTGATTCCATACAAATTTTAGGATTATTTGCTCCAGCTCTTTGAAGAATGCCAGTGGAATTTTTATCAGAATGGCATTAAAAGTATAGATTGCTCTAGGCAGTATAGACATTTTAACAATGTTTATTCTTCTGATCCAAGAGCATGGAATGGTCTTCCATCTATTTGTGTCTTCTTCAATTTCTTTCATGAGTGTTCTGTAGTTCCTCAAGTACAGATCCTTTACCTCTTTGGTTAGGTTTATTCCCAGGTATCTTATGGTTCTTGGTGCTATAGTAAATGGAATCGATTCTCTAATTTCCCTTTCTGTATTTTCATTGTTAGTGTATAAGAAAGCCACTGATTTCGAAGAATGCAGTGGGTGAACTGATTCTGAATCATATTCTGTGTGGAGCTATTTGGATTTTCTGGTGCTGGTTTTGGGGGTGGAGATGGTATATATCTGTGGGGTGGAGTCTAACAATTGCTCTCCTATACTTTTTCTGTCTGTGCGTGTGCTCTCTGGAACAAGTAACCTAAAGAGAGTGTGCTATTGAAAAGTCTGGCAGGGATGGACCTAATGAATATTCAGCAACTTGGCTCTACTTATATCCTCACTTTGTTTCAGATGTGATAAGAGAAAAGGGTGAATTCGATGTGTAGTGGGAAAGCTATAATTTTCATTCCTTACTTGAAAGACATTATTCCCAGCAATGTAGAGATTTGTCAGCTACACCACAGAGCATGGGTTCAGGCCTGTGCTATTATACTCTTCCTTGTTGAAGAATCATCCTAATGGCTTCTGGACCTAGAGCTCTGCTGCTTCAAGTAAATCACTGATTTACATCAGATCTTTAGATTTACAGACTATCAGAACAAGATGCTCTGCATGCTATGCAGAATGAGGGGCTATGCATAGAGGTTTGGGTTATTTACTTCATAGTAGAAATATCCAGTGTATCATGGATTCATGTTTTTTAAGATTTGGGAAAACTTTTGTTAAGATTTCTTCAGCATATTGCTGCTATCCGTTTTTTTCCCCCTTTTGGTTCACCGAAGGTAAATTCCTTTAGGCCCTGTGACTAACTTCCCTAGATCCAGAGATTATCTAATGAATTCTTTAGAAAATTGTGGAACAAAATTAATTCAAGACTTACTGAGTGACTAATGTAATCATATCTCTGGGGAAGTAAGCTGGCTCCTAATATACTGGTTAGTTGCAAAAAATTTTGGCAATGAACTGAAACAAGGATAAACATTTATTATTAAGAAAAAAAAAATCAAGGGCCCTTGATGTCCATATAAGACATAGACAACCTCAGGTTTTTTTTTTTAAATTATTATTTATTTATTTATTTTCAGAAAAACAGTATTCATTATTTTTTCACCACACCCAGTGCTCCATGCAAGCCGTGCCCTCTATAATACCCACCACCTGGTACCCCAACCTCCCACCCCCCCGCCACTTCAAACCCCTCAGATTGTTTTTCAGAGTCCATAGTCTCTCATGGTTCACCTCCCCTTCCAATTTACCCAAATTCCCTACTCCTCTCTAACGCCCCTTGTCCTCCATGCTATTGGTTATGCTCCACAAATAAGTGAAACCATATGATAATTGACTCTCTCTGCTTGACTTATTTCACTCAGCATAATCTCTTCCAGTCCCGTCCATGTTGCTACAAAAGTTGGGTATTCATCCTTTCTGATGGAGGCATAATACTCCATAGTGTATATGGACCACATCTTCCTTATCCATTCATCCGTTGAAGGGCACCTTGGTTCTTTCCATAGTTTGGCGACTGTGGCCATTGCTGCTATAAACATTGGGGTACAGATGGCCCTTCTTTTCACGACATCTGTAGACAACCTCAGTTTTAAATTTTCTTCCAAAAACATACATTTCTTCCTTGGCCATCAACATTTATCTGTTGGTAAAATTCATCATGTGCATTTATGAAAGTCTGATTTATAGAAGTGTAAAGGCTTTTAATGGATTCTTTTTGGAGGAGTAACTGTGGAAGGAATGTTTGCTTAGAGCACAAGTTGGGAAAACATATGTAACCATGAAGAATATCATTGGAAGAAAAGAAAAAGGAACTTCACCTGGTTCATTTCAAGCTTTGGTACACCAGATTCGATCTGTGCTCCAGAAGGTATTTTAAATTGTCATAGGGTATTTTCCATCAGACATTTTTGTATTTAGATAAAGCTTCAAATGTTTTAAAAGAGCAGAGAGATGGTGTAGGAAAAAAATGAGAAACATCTTCACTCTGTTTCTACCTCCTAAATGATCAAAACTCATAGTCCTGGGCAGAATTTTGTTCTGTTTTGTTTTTGTTTTTAATTGATGGATAGTTCTGACACACAGCCACGTTAGTTTCAGGTGTACAACATAGTGATAAGACAAGTTTATAGGTTATGCTGTGCTCAAAAGTGTAGCTACCATCTGTTACCATCCAATGTTATTACAATACCAGTGACTATATTGCCTGTACTGAGCCTTTTCTCCTCTTGGCTTATTCATTTCATAACTGGAAGCTGGTCTCTCCCACTCCCATTCATCCATATTGCTTATCTTTCCATCCTTTTCCCTCTGGAAATTGTCTATTTTTGTTTTTGGTGTATTTGTTTATTCATTTTGTTTATAGATTCAACATATAAGTGAAATTATATGACATTTGTCTTTCTCCTTTTGACCTATTTCATTTAGCATAATACCATCTAGATCGATCCATGTTTTTGGAAATGTCGAGATCTCATCCTTTTTTATGGCTGAGTAATACACTGTTGTCTACATATACCACTTCTTTTTTTTTTTTTTAAGATTTTATTTATTTCTTTGACAGACAGAGATTGCAAGTAGGTAGAGAGGCAGGCAGAGAGAGAGAGAGAGGGAAGCAGGCTCCCCACCGAGCAGAAAGCCTAATGTAGGGCTCGATCCCAGGGCAGTGGAATCATGACCTGAGCCAAAGGCAGAGGCTTTAACCCACTGAGCCACCCAGGCGCCCCATATACCACTTCTTTATCCATTAATCTATCAATGGACACTTGAGTTACTTTCATGTCTTGGTTATTTTAAATAATGCTGCAGTACATATAGGGTGATTTAGTGTTACCCAATTTCTTTGGGTAAATACCCATTAATGATATTGCTGGCTCATATGATATTTCTATTTTTAATTTTTTGAGGAATCTCTGTACTGTTTTCCACAGAGGCTACATCAATTTATATAACATTCCTAACAAGGCACAAGGGTTCCTTTTTCTCCACGTTCTTTCCAATACTTTTTATTTCTTATCTTTTTGATTCTAACCATTCTGATTGATGTGAGTTTATGGATATCTCATTGTGGTTTTGATTTGCATTTCTCTGACGATTAGTGATGTTGAGCATGTATTCATGTGTTGGCCGTCTGTACGTCTTCTTTGGCAAAGTGTCTATTAAGGATCTCTGCCCATTAAAAAAAATCAGATTACTTGCTTTTTTTTTTCTTTCTGTTGAGTTATAGTTTTTTATATACTAGTATACTAACCCTTTGTTGGATATATCATTTGCAAACATCTTCTTTAATTTAGTAGGTTGCCTTTTTGTTTTGTTACTGGTTTCCTTCACTCTGTGAAAGCTTTTTACTTTGGTGTTGACCCATTTGTGTCTTCAGATTTTTTCCATACTATTTTATACTTTTCAGTGTATAGGTCTTTCACCTTCTTCGTTAAATTTATTTTACGAAGATATTTTATTATTTTTTGATGCAGCTGTAAGTGGGATTGTTTTCTTAGTTTGTCCTTCAGATAGTTATTAGTATATAGAAACACAACTGATTTTTGTATGCTGATTTTGTATCCTGAAACTTCACTGAATTCAACTCTTAGTTTTAACAATTCTTTGGTTGAGTCTTTAGAGTTTTCATTGTATCATCATATCATATGCAAATAGTGACATTTTTACAGTTCCTTTCTGTTTTGAATTTCTTACTACTTTTTTTTCCTTGCCTAATTGCTCTGGTTAGGACTTCCAGCCAATTTTTTCTTCATTTTAGTAATTTGACTCATCTCAAGTGCTCATTTCTTTTTGAGCTTTTGTTTGGAACATATTTCCTTGTTTCTTCATTTTTCTTGCCTGTGTGTGTTGGCTTTTATGCATTAGATAAAGCAGCCAACTCTCCCATTCTTGAAGGAGTGGCCTCCTGTAGGAGATGAATCTTATCATTTAACCTTGCCCTGCCTTGTTGTTGTCTCTCAAATCTTTGTGATTATCTAAGTAGCCTACTTTGTTCTTAGTTGCTCCCAGTAGTTGAGGGTGTGCCAACTGTTCCAAAGAGGGAAGATCTCAATCGGCACCTAGCTGTGGGCTGATTGGAAGCTAGACTCTCAGGCGGTAGCTTTTAAAGTACAAATATACCTGTTTCAGAGAGGATTGGAAGTCTTGGCCGTTTCTGTCTGCTCCCTCTGCACTGAGCTCTTACATGATAGCCAGTTAGAACTGTTTTCTGTTTGCTACCAGCCCTTCAAGCCCCAAAACACAAGCTCTGCTGGCCATCAGAGCCAAGTTGTCAAGGGATTTTTCCTCTTGGTGGCAGCCAAAAAAGCTGGGGTACCAGACGGGTGCACTAGTGTCTGCATTTTAATGCAAATATATGCCAAGAAAGATTATAAAGTTTCTTCTTTATCCTCTCCCCCATTCTCTTCCTGCTACTACTATTTACATGTTAGTGTGTATCTTTTTAGTCCTTTACACAAAGAAACATTAAACAAAAATAAATGTGCTTTGACTTCCAATTCCACTCTTCATTTCACTAATATTAGTCACTTCTTTTTTTCCAAAAACTATAATTACCATCTTTTTTTTAAAGATTTTATTTATTTATTTGACAGAGAGAAATCACAAGTAGATGGAGAGGCAGGCAGAAAGAGAGAGAGAGAGGGAAGCAGGCTCCCTGCCGAGCAGAGAGCCCGGTGCGGGACTCGATCCCAGGACCCTGAGATCATGACCTGAGCCGAAGGCAGCGGCTTAACCCACTGAGCCACCCAGACGCCCCAATAATTACCATCTTTTTAAGATAAACATATTGGTCTAATAACTAGAGTAAATATAGCCCTTGGTATACAGAAATTGATTTTGAGTTTCAAATGTCTCAATCTGCTAGACTATTCATGTAAAACTCTCACTACACTTCCTGTTATGGGGTCTTGTAAAATACTGTACTGAGTTGAATGGTGGTCTCCAAAAGAGTATGTCCATGTCCTAAGTCCTGGAACTTGTGAATGTTATCTTTTTTTTTTTTAAGGGTCTTTGTAGGTATAAATAATTTAAGGATCTTGAGATGAGGAGATCATCCTGGAATAACTAGGTGAGGTCTAAAATAAATGACAAGAGGTGTTCTTTTTTTGTTTTTTTGTTTGTTTTTGTTGTTTTTTTGTTTTTTTTAAACAGACACCCAGAGGAGAAGGAACACACAGAGGACAAGGCAATGTGAAGGAAGAGGTAGAGAATGGAGTAGTGTGGCCATAAGCCAAGGAAGCCAAGGGATGCTGGGCACCACCAAAAAGTGCAAGAGGAAAGGAACTATTCTTCCTTAGAGCCTCTAGAGGGAGTTCAGTTCTGCTGATATTTTGATTCTGGATTCCTGGCTTCCAGAACTGTAAGAGAGTAAATTTCTTGTTTTAGCCCACCTAGTTTATAGTAATCTGTAACAGCAGCTGCAAACTGATATAATAACCAAGATAATATACTCCCATTATCTAGAAATAGAAGAAAATAAAACAACTGACTCATAATGTCACTCTCAAGTAAACAACTTTTACTGTTATAAAACAATATCTCCCAAATTATAATTCTGATAAGCTTCTATTTGGAGTTTTATAATTGCTTGACTATAATACTGAAACTAAAAGATGTATTTCTATATTAATAAGAAAGACTTGTTAAATAGCAATAGCAAAATATCAAATTAACATTAAGACATAAAGATAGACATTTGGAATTGAATTCCACTTAAACTCATAAAATAGAAGCAATTTATTAATGAGATTTATATTTTTAAATGTACATTTATAAAATACTACCTTTAGAATTATAAATCTATCAACTTCTATTTAAACTACTATATAATTTCCTTAACTAAGAGCAGGAAAATTTTAAAAAAATTCAAAATTATTTTATTTATTTATTTATTTATTTATTAGATTTTATTTATTTATTTAACAGAGAGAGATCACAAGCAGGCAGAGAGGCAGGCAGAGAGAGAGAGAGGGAAGCAGGCTCCCTGCTGAGCAGAGAGCCCGACGTGGGACTCGATCCCAGGACCCCGAGATCATGACCTGAGCCGAAAGCAGCGGCTTAACCCACTGAGCCACCCAGGCGCCCTCAAAATTATTTTAAAAGAACAAAAAATTATTGCTGTATGTTTGAATTATTTTATTGGACTTGTTAAAATCAGCAAATTTACTGTACACTATTTACAATATAATATAATGGAAATGACTTATAAGTTTCATATTACAATATCACTATACTAAGAATTATAATTCTATCCGATTTCCATTTAAGCCATTGTATATTTGCTTAGCAAATGATAAAACTAAAAGAAAAAAAATAAAAATTACTTCATATGAGTCACAACAGAACACCTTTTGGTGATCCTGGATCTTTAGAATTTGGCTTATTAGAAGGCTAGATCAACTCACTTCTCTTTTCAGGTTCTAAGACAAAAGACAAAATACAGTACTGGGGGAGAGACATTTTTTGTTGCCAGTGTGGGGAGTGCTGGGATAGGGAAATCATTTGTTGGGGAGGGTTCTTGGGAAGGTCCATACTAGCTTTCCAGGGGAGAATAAGGAACATGAGGTCCTCTTCTCAGGAATTGTCCCCTGACATCTTCTGCAGCATCTTTTTTTTTTTTTTTAAAGATTTTATTTATTTATTTATTTGACAGACAGAGATCACAAAGTAGGCAGAGAGGCAGGAGGAGAGAGAGGAGGAAGCAGGCTTCCTGCTGAGCAGAGAGCCCAATGCGGGGCTTGATCCCAGGACCCTGAGATCATGACCTGAGCCGAAGGCAGAGGCTTTAACCCATTGAGCCACCCAGACACCCCTCTTCTGCAGCATCTTATCTCTGACTGAAGGTTGCACTAGAGGAAAAGAATCTGGGCCAGCTATGTCCTATTCAGGTAGGAGCAGTGAATCAGGCATATTTAAATGACCAGGACTACCTGTGGTGTCATTTCTACTGGATTTTATTTCTGAGGATGGGCCTCTATGTTATCAAATGAAGGTATAATAAAACTTAGAAGTTCTGATGGTTCTGAGAGTAGGGAGCACCAGGAAAAGTTCTGCGTTGCACACGTAGAGGAATTGATTGATCCAAGATAGAGTTGGCCTGATGGAAAGATTCTTTTCCTGTGGTTCTGCTCCCATGGGGATAATGTCCCTGCATCACTGAACCATCCCAGTCATATGAGTTTGTTATGGTTGCCTAAACAAAGTACTCCCATTGTGTGGTTTAAACAATACAAATGTATTTTTCTCATAGTTCTTGAGGCTAGAAGTCCAAGATCAAGATATTATCTGGTTCAGATTCTTTTGAGACTCCCTTCTTGGCTTGAGTATGACTGCCTTCACATTGTATTTCTCATTGTTTTCCTTCTCTACATGTGTGCCCTTTGGTGTCTCCTTGTGTGGGGGTTTCTTATAAGGACATAGGTCAGATTGGATTGATGGCTTTATTTAACTTAATCACCTCTATAAAGGTCCTACTTCCAATACAGTCATGTTCTAAGAGACTGGGGTTTAGGACTTCAACATGTAATTTGGGAGCAATATAATTCAGGACATAATATCCACCTAATGGTACTCCTTCTTCGATGATCTGGTAATCCAGGGAGTCATATGAATCCAGATTCATGGTGACACTGTTTTTCCATTCTACTCAGCAGCAAGATTCAAGATAAGCAATTTTGTTCTGGGGATCAGAGCTGGCCAGTACAGCAGATGCTATATTGCCTTGCTTCGATTCTGGAGGCCTTCAGTACTGTGCTTTTTGCAGACTTCGACTGCCAATACTAGATGAGGGGTCTCCATGCTACAGAAAGCTTTTTCCTTGTGAGTATGGCAGGTTGGACATGCTGAGGAATTAATAACTCCTAGGAGCTGCTTTCAACTAATGACAGAGAAATAGCTATGTAAATATTACAGCTTCTTTGGCCTTAAAGTGGAATAATTCTGATACATGTATTTTTATCATTTTCCAAATATTCCCCAAATGATTAAACTCCATTTACTCACTGTGATACTTAGTTTGATAATGTGCCCTTCATTGACTGTCTTATTTTCCCTATCTCAAATTCTCCCCCACCCCTTGTTTACTGCAACTCCTGAATAAATATTTTCATTGGGTCTGCTTGTGGATGGTGGAGAGTCCCCAAATAAGGAAATTTATACCAGAAATTGTTCTACAAGGCAGATGTTCAAGATGGGTTGTGGAATAAGATGTCTTAACATTGAGATTACATTAAAGACTCCATTGCTAGTTTTAGGTAGGGTAGACTTAAACTCTGGCATGTTGTAGCATTATAATCACTAAGACTTTTATTATAGAGACTTGGGATGGAATGAGGTGCAGCGTGATGCACTCACTGTCTTATGCAGTACCTTTGGAATCTGAGATATGGTGAGATGGTAATTATTAGGACTATGGATTTTAGTCACTTGCTGTTAAATAGGCATTGATATGCTGAAACAAACAAACAAACAAACAAACAAAAAACCACCCCACACATTAGCTGGTCATGAACCATGGGTATTGTGTGAAAGTTAGAAAATCTCTTTGACACTATGTAAGAAAGCTCTCATTTTCTAAAGCTAGAGGATAGACTGTATTGAAAATTAGGCCCAGGATTCTGATTCTCCTATATTAGAATTACAAGGAAGGCTGAATAACAGCTCTGGCAAGTCTCTTTCTAAAATTAGGAACCCAAAAAGAGTGGGACCATGATATCTAGAATAGACTGACTTGAGAATATTGAACTTCTTTAAGATCGTCATAAATTTTTGGGCTTGAAGGGACGCCTGGGTGGCTCAGTTGGTTGGATGACTGCCTCCGGCTCAGGGCGTGATCCTGGAGTCCCGGGATCGAGTCCCACATCAGGCTCCCAGCTCCATGGGGAGTCTGCTTTGCTCTCTGACCTTCTCCTCGCTCATGCTCTCTCTCACTGTCTCTCTCTCTCAAATAAATAAATAAAATCTTTAAAAAAAAAAAATTTGGGGCTTGAAGAAGTAGACTAGTGATTTTCTCTTTAAGATATCCTTGAACTCCTGGGCCTGCAGAAGTTACTTACTCTTTTTAGAAGAGGATAGCAGTCACTTCCACTCCCAATTCTGCCTTGCCTAGACATCATGCAGAGTCCTCACCTGGGGTAGAGGATATGCTTGTAAATGTATTTACCTCAAGATTTGCTCAGAGTGCTCCTAAAGTATATAAGCTAATAACTAGTCTCAAACTCAGCATGACCCAACTGGGGAAGGACTATTGACTGAGAAGGTATTCACTGGATGAGTCTGGCTAAAAATATATTATCAGAAAAACGTGCCTAGAAATTAGTCTTGAGAATGCTGCACCAGGATTTAAAATATATGCATTGATAAGGGAGAGTTTACTGATATGAATGTTCTCACATGGCTCAGGATTTAGCATCTTGGCAAGGACACCAGGAATCAGTTATAATCTTCTATTTGGATAACAGAGATTCTCAAACTGCTTTGGCAAATACTGAAGGAAAAGTCGAGACTTAAAGAGGTGGGCATGTTAGAATGGATTTACAGTATTTGCTTTACATTGTTCTGATATGTATGAGTTTCAGTTACCATAGTTCTGTTAAATACCAGTGCTCCAACCATAGAGTTCAAATTTCAGTTATCAAGATGTAGAAACTGTGAGTAATTGCATAAAGTACACACTTTTGTGCTAGTTCTTCAATGCATAGAGTACTTTGTAAATTATAGTTGCACATCATGATCAAGGACTATGTCTTTTTTTTTTTTCAAAATCTGTACATAATTGGTCACTGAACATCTGTTATTCAGTTTACATACAGATGGCAAATGTATATAGTTGTGTTATCTCTTTGTGTCCCAGTGAGAAAGCCATGTAACATTTTATAAAAATGGATAACTGAAAGAGGGAATTGGCCACCACAAAGTACAGGAAAGAAACTAAATGATAAAGCAAGAAGTGAAATTCTAATTGAATGTAAGTGGGGTTATAGAAGAAATAGCTGAATATGGGAATATTGACACTGCTGCTATTTAAGAGATTTCAGACTTGTCATGATAAATGCTGAATATTGTACAGAATTGATGAGGCACTTTATATTGTACACCTGAAACAAATATAACACTGTATCTTAACTACACTGGATTTAAATAAAAAACAATTCAAGAGAGAGAGATTCTGGTTGTGCAATCAGAGGAACTTAGTGAAGGCAAACTCACTGACATAAATGAGAAAAGTGGTCATGACAAAAAAGATGAAAATATCTCCGAGAAAGTGATGCTAATGGAAATCTTTATTGTCATGGAATTTTTAGGGACACTCCACTGTGTTAAGAGTGGAAAGGATAAAATGCTGGAAGCTGATACAAATTTAAGAAGTAGTATGACAATTTGCCAAAGCATAAAAAGAGACTTGATCCATACCATTAGCTATAGGGTAGGAAAAGGCAACCACTCTTCAAAATACTCTTGATAGTTTTTATTTTATTTCTACAAAGAAGTAAAACACTTTAATTCTCAATGTTTTTAGTAGGGACAAGATAGAGGGGCACCCATAAGGTTATTGTTGTACCTCTTTATGTAAAGATCAGGAGCAGGTGTTCCAAATGTTCATGTCAGCTGCCAACAACAACAGAAAGACAAACAAACAAACAAACAAACAAACAAAATTATGATCTCTTATCCAGTTTCCAGATCTGAAGCTGTTCTTGCACTCAGCATTGATTGAAGGGATTGATGAGTTGTCTTAATAAAGAATTTGTAGTGCCTCAATAAGCATGGACCTTAATAATTTCCCAAATCTTTTCCTAAAGAGATTGATGGCCATTTACTGGGGCAATTATATACTAGTAAAAGGAAACTATCCATATATTCCAGGGCTGGTGGATGCAGTGTCTGGGGTGACACTGATACTCCTTTAAAGAAGGATGTATGGAATTCAGGTCTGTTCCAGGTTGAATTATGTCCTCCAAAGAAGACATGTTGGAGTCCTAACCCTCTGTACTTTAGAATGTGACCTTATTTGGTGACAGGGCCTTTGCAGAATTGACTAGTGTCTTTATAAAAAGGGGATTTGGATGCAGAGTCAGACAGGGAGAAGAAGATGGCTGCAAGCCAAGGAGAAATGTTTGGAACAGATCTTTTCTTCATAGCCCTCAGAAGAAACCAAGTCTTCTGACACCATGATCATGAATTTATAGCCTCCAGAACTATGAGACAATACATTTATGTAGTTTAAGTCACCCAGATTGTGGTACTTTGCTATGACAACTCTAGCAAACTAATGCAAACTCATAAATGAAGTTATAAATGGAGTCCTGATCTGAGTCTACCTCACAGTGAGTACAAAGGCTTCTGTTGTCATTTCTTAGTCCTTTGATTCATACTCAAGATGAACCTATTTAGTAGCTCCTAGAACCCTTGCATTGGTTACCTGATCCGTAGAATGAAAGCAGCCATGGTAGGAAAGGCCAAGTGGAAGTCGTTGAACTTTCTTCACCTTCCTCCCAACTGAGATAGAAAATCAGAAGAAATACTGAATCCCAGATGGAATATCAGAGCTAAAAAAACACCCTCAAAGAATGTTTCAAGTTGCCATCATCACTAGTCTTGTTTCTGCAAGAAAAGCAACAGATGGATCAGAGCAGACAATGTAAACCTCTGAAAGCTTAACCAAGTAACACTCAATTGCAGCTCACCACTGGATGTATATCTTCACCAAAACATATCAACACAGTCTTTTACCTTTGGTGTGTAGCAAATGATCTGGATAATATATTCTTTTCATTTCCTGCCAGAAAAATGGGTCAGAGGTGTTCGCATTAGTTTGGAGGATATTAAAAGTATGCATTCATGGACCTATTTAAAGTTATGTTAGCTCTCCTACTCTCACTAACAACATAGTGTAAAGGGGACTTGATTATCTGAACATTTTGCAGAAACTCATGTTGGTCTACCATTTTTGTGACATCTTGTTAAACAGAGAGGCCATAAGTTCTCTAGATGCCTTGGTAAGACACATTCTGGAGTAGGGGAAACAAATTTTACAAAAATTTAAGGGCTTGTCACATTGGTGAAAGTTTTAGAGATTTTGTGATCTGCATATGGCAGGACATACCCACCAAGGTAAAAAAAGCTATCATACTTTCCATTTCCTAACAGTGAGGAAAATGCACAGTACTTGATAGGTTGGATGGTTAGGGATCTGGGAGGAATGAGATTGGAAGATCAGTTAAAAATAGATTTGACAAAGAGAAATGCAGATTGATGAATAGGAATGGGCACAAAGTATATGGATTTTTTTTTTTTTAAATCTTACAGCAGTATTTACCAGAAGACATTCACATCAGAGAAGACAATAGAAAATAGTGATTTTTCCAGAAGAAGTTAGCGAGCCTCTCCTCTTGGCCATTCCAACATGACCATTCCAGCATTCCATCCTGGCCAGCCCAGGAATGGAGTAGTCTTGTGATAGGAATGCAGATTGTACATGGGCCCAACAACAAAGGCTCTCTTTTACTAAGGGTAATCTGGCTATGACTGTTGTGGAATGTTCAAAGTGTCAGCTGTAGAAACTGATGTGGAGCTGTTGGTATGGTCCTATACTTTGAAGACACCAAAGCTAGAGGAGGCAGCCATTTATCTTTACTGGATTGATACATATTCCAGTTATTAGTATACTTTCTCTGTCCCAATGCCTTAGCACCATCATCTGAGGGGGTCAAAGTGTCTGACTTATGGTATGTCATAATTTTTTTTTTTTAAAACAAAGGGACTAATTTATGGTAAAGAGTAAGTACTTATGTGTGGGATCTACTGTTCCTACTTTCTATCACCAAGAAGCTCCCAGCCTGAATGTTGAAAAGGCCACTTGGAGATACGTGTTGTGATGAACACTGGGTGTTATACGCAACTAATGAATCATTTAACACATAAAAATTAATGGTGTACTAAATGTTGGCTAACTGAACATAATAAAAAAAATTGAAACAAAAAACACCACAGTTCCTACTGTAAAAAAAAAAAAAAGGTAAAACAAAGGCATCCTCTTGGAGTTGTTGGATGCCAACTTTAAAGATATATTCCTTGAACAGGTATATATTACTATATATCTCCTTTAGATCGAATACATGGATCCAAGGCATGGAAGCAGAAGCTGCTCTTATACCATTACTTCAAGTAACCCACTTGGGAGAAAGTATGCTTTCTATTCATACAACTTTAAGATTTGTAGGATTTGAGATCTGGGTTCCCAGGAACAAGTAATATTCCAGTAATCTTCAAGTTAGAGCAGCTGCTTGGTCATTTTGGGTTCCTCAAATGAAAAGACTAGAAAGAAAAAAGGGTTAGTATGTTGACAGGAGTGAATGCCATTGGTTATTATGAGGAGGAAGGATTGCTGCTACATAATGGGGAGAGTGAGAAGCATGTCTGGAACTAGGAAATTTACTTGGGTTTGCCTCCAAACCCAATGATTATTGTAAATAGGAAATTATAGGAACAGTATCCTGACAAAGTCTGGTAACCAGAGGAGCACATTTCTTAGGTGTGAAGGTATGGGTTACCCCACTGAGCAGCCAACTTGGAAGAGCAGAAATGCTATTCAGGAGTGAGAAGGATCTAGAATGTGTTTTAGAAAAGGATGATGATGAATATTGGCTGTGGCCTTGGGGCCAACACCAATAGCCAGCCAAAGCAGTAGCTTATACGATTATTAAGCTGTAAGGTTTTTTTTTTTTTTTTTTTTTTTTAAGATTTTATATATTTGACAGAGAGAGAGAGAGAGAGGTGGGGGGAAGCAGGGTCCCTGCTGAGCAGAGAGCCCAGTGTGGGGCTTGATCCCAGGATGCTGAGATCATACCTGAGCCAAAGGCAGAGGCTTAACCCACTGAGCCACCCAGGTGCCCGTTTTTTGTTTTTTTTTTTTTTTTTAAATCAGAATTATGACTGGGTGCCACTTTGAAGAAACAGTAACTAGACAAAGTGAAATTCACAGGAGGATAGAGTACTTCTGATTAGTGCAAGGGAGGGGCTAGAGTAGATAGAGTCAGTTCCACATTCATATATTTGGGAAATCCTGTTCATTTACAACTGCTAGCGTCTGCATCTATGACTAAGGCTCTTTTTTTCCTGCAACTGTGGTGAGCTGCCTGTACACATGACAGACTAGAAATGGCAATGAATGAACAATTTCTAGAGGGTAGCCCTCAATTAATAAACTCTCATAAGTAGGCATATTCAAACCTGAGATCCCTCTTCCCTAGAGCTGGACAATTCTGAGGTGTATTTTTTGCATGCATTCTCAGAGTTTTTTTGTGGGATTAAGCTTTAACTGCTCAGTGTGGTAACTTGGTGTCATAATAGTGCAGCCTTTATGGGATGCTTTCCTTTCCCAGTATTATTTTTTCATTCTTTACAGTGTTGCTTCTGCATTCCAACTAAACTACTATCATTTGAATTCCTATCTTAGGGCCTGCTTCTGGGAGAATCCTAAATAAGACCATTCCTAAAATCATAATGTATTTACTAGTTGCTTTATCATTCATGGAGTTGTTACAAATTATACCAGTATTTCTAACAATAAACCCAATGAGGCCAGTTTAAGATTTCTTTGCATTATAGTTGTCCTTAGACAATACTACACTTCTGATGTAAAATCAGAATACTATGTTAGAAAAGATACATGTGGTTTGAATTAAAACACATTAACTCAGTATTTCTAGTCAGAATTGATGGTGGGAGGGAGACTGTATTTGTTTAGTCAACCATTTTGCCGGGAAGTTGAATGACATGACATTTCAATTATCTACAGTATTGTTTTCTACTCAAAGGAGACTGCCAGAAGTCAAATGAGGAAAGAACAGGAGGTGGAGATAGAAGAAGGGGGAGGCAGGGAAGCATGGATCACAACGCCCAGAGTTGGGACACAGCAACAGCCTTGTGAGTCACATCAATCTTTTAACATCAAAAATTTAGGGCTACAGAAATAGCATTTGGTTAGTTAAAAACCCAAGTCAAAACCTCACTACTATTTTTTTTTTCTAAATGGCTGACCACATTTAAAGATGAATGAAAATATACAAGAGAACCAGCATAAAGGCTATCATAAAAATGGAAAAAAAACAAAAAATGAAGATGGAGAATATATCTTAAAAGAGGTGTTTTCCAGGATAACAGAATAAGAATTTACTCAGAAATAAGAATTCTCTTCAACTTACAAAAATCAATATTCTCTTTCTAAACTAGCAAAACCCAACAAAATTGGACAATAGGATATAATAAGTCCAATTGGATATAATAAGTCATTTGCAAAAGGAAAACAACAACTCTGTATTATATAGGAAATAATCTAATAGAGAATAAAAAGAGAAAAATCTTAAAACTTGATTGAAAGACATAGAAAATAAATAAATGAAGATATAGGCCTGTGGGTATCTATCTATCATTATATTTCTATCATCTATTTATCTATCATCTATCTATCCATCCTTTCATCCATTCTGTCATTTGTCTATCCATACAAACATACTTAAAAGTAAACACATCAACTTTTTCCAAATTCATCTATAAGTTCAATGCATTTCCAACAAATTGCCTCATCATGGGCCCTACTGAAAGCACAAGTTTTAGGCGGCCATGTGTACTGTATCACTCCCAGTGCCTGCAACACTCTCTATCCTAAAGCTACCATTAGAATAATTCCTCAGATCAAAGAGAAGGTAAATGTCAACCAATAAATATCGAAGGGTGTGGTGTTTGTAGTTAAGAATGAATCCTCACAGAGACAAAACTTCCATAACCCCTACAGTGTTGATTCAGTGCTCTCATTTTCAGGAATATTGTCTCCAGTGTTAAACACGATATGGCTGGAGTCGAAGTAGAAAATGTAGTGGGAAGGATACATGTAGAAAAGCTAAGAAGTAGTCATATACACATGAAAAAAAATGCAGAGTTTACACAATGATCTATCATGTCAAAACTAAAGTGAGGATGAAAAAAAGCTGAAACTATGAAGTAGTAAACAGAATACAAAATGGAGGCATGGGTACACCAAGAGCATAGCAGGAGATAAATCAGAAAATTGGGCTTTAAATCTTATTCTACATTTTTTTCATTCAGTATTATGTGTTTGTTTTTTTTTAATTACAACTAATGTTTATTGAGCTAAATACATCAAAATATGTCACCTATAATATCATATATAATTCCTTCCACAGTTCAGTATTGTGTTTTAAAGATCTATTCATATTGTTGTATGTATATGTATCTTGTTGTTTCTAATCTCTACATATTATTTCTTTGTCTATATTTACCACACTTATCCATTTACATGAAATGTTAGAACAGTGATTTGATGAACTCCCTGTCTGTGCTCCTGTACTAAGCTGATTAAGAGGGTTTTTTTTGTTTTTGATTTGTTTTTGTTTTTTTTTTTTGATATATATCACAAAATAAGGTTGCTGGGTTTAGGGTGTATGCCTATATAATTCCATTAAGTAATTTTAGTATTTTCTGCCAGGTTACTTCTCAAGAATGGTTGTAGAATATGAGAGTTTTTGTTTCCTTTCATTCTCTGTTGGTTCCATCAAAAAAATTTTTTTTTAAGATTTTATTTATTTATTTATTTGAAGGAGAGAGTGCAGGGGAGAAAGAGAGAGCAGGGGAGGAGCAGAGGGAGAAAGAAGGACAACCAGACTCTGTACTGAGAGCATGGAGCCCTATGTGGGCTCAATCCCATGACCCTAAGATCATGACCTGAGCTAAAACCAAGAGTTGGATGGTTGCTATGACCAACTGGGCCACCCAGGCACCCCCAAATTTTCTCATGTTAGCCATTCTGATAGTATAAAGTAGTATCTAATTACCAAGTCACACATTTTTGATTACTAATAAGTGCTAGTAAGTTAGAACTTCACATCATGAAACCTTAGGTTTATGGCATTAGGACTTCATATTCTGCAATTGTTTATGCATATCCTTGCTTTCCATTGGATTCCCTGTCTTTTTCTTTCCCCTTTGCAAGGGTTCCTTGTATGTTTTAAATATGAATCCTTTGTGGTTTTAGAAATTGCAAACGTGTTCTTTGCTCTGGTAATTTTAAGTTGATTTTCATTGGACTGAAATCTTTAATTTTGATCTAATTAGTTCCACAGAGCTTTTGAAAAGTGTTTTATTTTTAATTGTGGTTATGTAACTGAACCAAAGTGAGTTTGCTCCTTGGTGAGTCAGAAACTGCACCAGGTTGTTATTACAAAGAAAACTTTATTTGTAACAAATAAGAAGATCACAGGGAATAATTTTCAAAGCCATGATTCTCTAGCAAGCATGGATGCATTCCTTTTATTTAGAGATAGGATGAATATTTAGATAGGGAAGGCTTGTCATCATATGTAGAATTAGGCCTAAGGTTGTACATGCATCTTGAAAGATACCGGTATGTATATGTATATTTTGTAAATGAGGCTGAGGCTCCTCCTTGGGTAGAGATTTTAATATTATCATGATGCAGAGGTTGTCACCAGTCACTCTAGAGGTCACTTGATAGTCCATCTGTGTAAGTATGAGTCAGGGGTTAAGCTCAAACTGGTTAGGTGGTCTGGGCTGGCTGGAGGTCTTGTCAAGGCAGTGGCCATCATTCCAGGGGTGGTTTTGGTTTCCATTTGCCTGAGTTAAGAGAGAAACTGGAAAGAAGAGTTTAAGGGAAAAATGTGGGACAAATGTCAGGAAGTAAAAGCAGGAGGTGGACAGTAAAGATCAGGTCTTGGGGTCTAGCTGGTGATAGTTATAATCAGTAAAATTAAACTTAGCATCTTAAACATTTTTAAGTGTACAGTTCAACAGTGATAAATACATTCATCTTGCTCTACAACAGATCTCCAGAACTTTTTCATCTTTAAAAACTAAAACTTTATGTCCATTAAACACTAAGTCCCCATATTTTATCTCCCTAGTCCTTGGCAGCCACTTTTCTACTTTATGTTTCTATGATACTTTAGATACTTTATGTAACTGGAACTGTATAGTATTTTTCCTTTTGTTTTAGGTAGTATAATGTCTTCCAGGTTTATCCATGTTGTAGCATGTGACAAGATGTCTTTTAAGGCTGAATTCAATTCAATTGAATATTCAATTGAATTTATATGCCATATTTTCAATTGAATTCAAAAACCATATTTTCTTTATCCATTCAACTGTTGATGGACATTTGAGTTTTTTTCACCTCTTGGTTATTGTGAAAAATATAATGTACCTGGATAGGGGATAGTGAAATATCTCTTCAAGATTTTGCTTTAAAAAAAAAAAAAATATATATATATATATATATATATATATATACTCCAAATGGGATTGTTTGATCATATAGTGATGAAATTTTAATTTTTTGAGGAACTGCCATACTGTTTTCCATAGCAGCTGTACATTTTTCATTCTCACCAATAGTGTACAAGGTTTCTAATTTCTCTTCATCCTCATCAATATTTGTTATTTTTTATTCTTTTGATTGTGGCCATCATCATGGGTGTGAGGTGATATCTCATGTGGTTTTGATTTATTTTCTCTACTGATTTGTGATTTTGAGCATCTTTTCATTTGCTTGTTGGCCACTTATATATCTTGTTGGAGAATTGCCTGTTCAAGTTTTTTGCCCATTTCAAAAATGGCTTATTTGCTTTTGTTGTTGTTGAGTTGTTTGAGTTCTTCATGTATTTTGGACATTAACCCTTTACCAGATATAGGACTTGAAAATGCCCTCTCTTGTTCTCTCAGTTGCCTTTTCATTTTGTTGATTTTTTTTTTCTGTGCAGAAGTTTTTCAAGTTTCATATAGCCCCATATATCTGTTTTGCTTTTGATGCATGTACTTTGCTGTCATATCCAAGCAACCATCACCAAATCCAACATCTTAAAATTTTCCTTTATCTTCTTTTAGCAGTTTTAGAACTTTGTGTCTTTCATTTGACTCTTTAATACATTTTGGTTAATTTTTTAATATGATATAAGGTAAGTGTCCAACTTCTTTTGCATGTGGATGTCCAGTTTTCCCAATACCAATCTCTGTGAAGAGATTGTCCTTTTCTCAATTACATGATCTTGGCACCCTTGTAGAACATAGCTTGCCAAATACACAAGGATTTCTGTGCTCTCTCTTCTATTCCATCCACTCATCTATATGTCTGTCTTTATACAAATATTATACTTTTTAAAAAAATAATTTATTCATTAGAGAAGAGAACATGAGAGAGAGAGTAAGCATAAGTTGTGGGGGAGGAGGAGAGGGAGAGGGAGAACAGACTCCCCACTGAGCAAGGAGCCTGATGTGGGGCTCAGTCCCAGGACCCTGAGATCATGACCTGAGCCAAAGGCAGATGCTTAACCAACTGAGCCACCCGGTGCCCACCAGTGTTACACTGTCTTGATTGCTGTTTCTTTGTACTATGTTTTGAGATCAGGAAATATTAGTCCTCTGACTTTGTTCTACTTTTGTTTTGGCTTTTCAGGGTCTCTTGAGAGTCCATATAAATTTTAGGATTTAAAAAAATTTTTTTGGAATAAGTGGCATTGGGATTTTGGTAGAGACTGCGTTGAATCTGTAGACCACTTTGGGTAATGTTGACAATTATAACAATATTAAATCCTCTAATCTATGACCACAGGATCTCCTTGATTTCTTTTAACAATGTTTTGTAGTTTGCACAAATCTTTTACCTTCTCTGTTAAGTTTATTCCTAGGTATTTTGTTCTTTCTGATGCTATAATAGTGAGATTGTTTCTTTTCTTTTTGGATTGGTCATGGTTAATGTAGAAAACTATAACTGATTTTTTTTTAAAGATTTTATTTATTTATTTGACAGAGAGAGAGATCACAAGCAGGCAGGGAGGCAGGCAGAGAGAGAGAGGAGGAAGCAGGCTCCCCGCAGAGCAGAGAGCCTGATGCGGGGCTCGATCCCAGGACGCTGGGATCATGACCTGAGCCAAAGGCAGAGGCTTTAACCCACTGAGCCACCCAGGCGCCCCAACTATAACTCATTTTTAAAATTTATTTTATTTTACAATTTGTTGAACTGTTTATTAGTTTTAACACCTTTTTGGCAGAATTGTCTGTTTTTTTCTTCATTATCCCGTTGTTATAGTGAATTTTATTGATGGCTTTTCTGATGTTCAAATACTGTTGCATGCTGGGATAAATCCCACTTGAACAATATGTGTTAAAAGCATTATTGGACTTGTTTAGTTAATGGAGATTTCATATTTTCTCATGTACATGGATAAGAGAGCATGTCTTATAATTTTCCCTTCTAATGTTTATCCTAATTTGAAATAAGGTTATACTAGCCTCATTGTGTGAATGGGATAGTTTTCCTGAGAATTGCTAGTATTAGAGAATGGGATTGCTCCTGAGAATTTACTTTTTGAAAGTTTCATAAAAATTTACTTAGTAAACTGTCTTGCTATGTGTTTTGTTTTTTTGTGTGAGGAGTATTTGATTACTATGTCAATGTCTTTAATATTTATTACCCTATATTCACATTTTCTATTTCTTCTTATACAAAGTTTGGTATTGTAAATTTTTTTCATTGTGTTTAGATTGAAAAATTTATTTATCTTTAATATACTATGTGCCATAAAATTAGCATATGAGATGTTATATAAATTATTATACATCTTATTATATTATTAATATTTTAGTTGCCATTGTGTTTGTAGTTACATCCCTCTTTCCATTCTGAATTTGTTCACATGTATCATTTAACATTTTCTTGATATGTCTTAATAGTCTTAATAGAGGTCTGTCTGTCCTATCTTTTCAAAGAACCAGCTTTTGGTTTTGTGAATTTTTTTGCTCCCATTATTTTATCTTATTTTGTTTGTTGTTTCTATATAATTGATATCTTTATCTTAGTTATTTCCTTTTTTCTTTTTCTTTTGGGTGTTAGCTTATTTGTAATTTTATGACTTCTGGAGGTGAATATTTTTAAATATTATCTATTTTCTGATAAGTACTTTTAAAATTATAAATTTCCCTCTAATTGTAGCTTTGGTTGGGATCATACAAATTTTGGCATGTGCTATTTTAATTGTTATACGTATTTTAGGATTGTATTGTTGAATAGACACACAGGACTTTATATTATCTATACTTCTGATGATAATTTCTAATTGTATTGAGTTATGAATAGAAAATTTAGTCTTAATTGGTTGACTAGTTGAATTTTATTGGTAGATTTCTAATAGCCTAAAATATTATAGATCAATAAATATGTTTCATGTATGCTCAAAAAGAATATATATTTAAATGTGTTATGGTTGGATTGTGTCTTCTCCTTCCATTCTATTTTTTTAAGGTTTTATTTATTTGACAGAGATCACAAGTAGGCAGAGAGGCAGGCAGAGAGAGGGGGAAGCAGGCTCCCTGCTGAGCAGAGAGCTTGATGCGGGGCTTGATTCCAGGACCCTGAGATCATGACCTGAACTGAAAGCAGAGGCTTTAACCCACTGAGCCACCCAGGCGCCCCAGCCTCCCCCCATTCTTAAAGGCCTAAACCCCAATGAAACTGTATTTGAAGACAGGGACTTTAGGGAGGTAATTCAAGTTAACATGGTGGTGGGTATTAAGGAGGGCATGTATTGCATGGAGCACTGAGTGTTATATGTAAACAATGAATCTTGGAACACTAGTTCAAGAACTAATGATGTATTGTATGGTGACTAACATAACACAATTAAAAAAAATGTTAACTGAGGTCATTAAGGTGGACCTTAATCCAATATGACCAGTGTCCTTATTAGAAGATGAAGTGATACCAGAGCTTGCTCTCACATGCTCTTTCTCCATCATTCTCATATGCACTGAAGAGAGGCTATGTAAAGACACACCCATCAAGGTAGTTGTCTATAAGCTAATAAGAGAGATTTTACCAGAAATCAAATTTGCTGATTTGATTTGATACCTTAATCATGGACTTGTAGCTTCCAGAAATAAATAGTTTCGAAGAATAAGTAGTTTCGAAATAAATGCCTGATGTTAAAACATCCACTGTGGTGTTTTATTATGGCAGCCTGAGCTGACTAATACTGCCCATTGAATATTAATTCTTTGCAAATATGTTGATTTAGTTTCATTATGAGTTATTCAAAAACTTATATACCTTTAATTATTTCTTTTTTCTTTATTATAATTTTTTTAAGTAATTGAAATAAATTCCATTTTATTTTTATTTTTTTTTCCAATTTATTTATTTTCAGAAAAACAGTATTCATTATTTTTTCACCACACCCAGTGCTCCATGCAAGCCGTGCCCTCTATAATACCCACCACCTGGTACCCCAACCTCCCACCCCCCTGCCACTTCAAACCCCTCAGATTGTTTTTCAGAGTCCATAGTCTCTCATGGTTCATCTCCCCTTCCAATTTACCCAAAAGCACATACCCTCCCCAATGTCCATAACCCTAACCCCCTTCTCCCAACCCCCCTCCCCCCAGCAACCCACAGTTTGTTTCGTGAGATTAAGAGTCACTTATGGTTTGTCTCCCTCCCTATCCCATCTTGTTTCATGGATTCTTCTCCTACCCACTTAAGCCCCCATGTTGCATCACCACTCCCTCATATCAGGGAGATCATATGATAGTTGTCTTTCTCTGCTTGACTAAGCATGATACGCTCTAGTTCCATCCATGTTGTCGCAAATGGCAAGATTTCGTTTCTTTTGATGGCTGCATAGTATTCCATTGTGTATATATACCACATCTTCTTGATCCATTCATCTGTTGATGGACATCTAGGTTCTTTCCATAGTTTGGCTATTGTGGACATTGCTGCTATAAACATTCGGGTGCACGTGCCCCTTTGGATCACTACGTTTGTATCTTTAGGGTAAATTCCCAGTAGTGCAATTGCTGGGTCATAGGGCAGTTCTATTTTCAACATTTTGAGGAACCTCCATTCTGTTTTCCAGAGTGGTTGCACCAGCTTGCATTCCCACCAACAGTGTAGGAGGGTTCCCCTTTCTCCGCATCCTTGCCAGCATCTGTCATTTCCTGACTTGTTGATTTTAGCCATTCTGACTGGTGTGAGGTGATATCTCATTGTGGTTTTGATTTGTATTTCCCTGATGCAAATCTTTATTATAATTTTTGACTTACCCATTGTACCAGTAATTCTGTCATATTTTCTATATGTTTGAGTCTTTTTTATTAGACACATTTGTGTTCATGATCAATGTATATTCTTATTTCTTTTTTCCTTTTATTAGTATATAATATTTCTCTTCATCTCTTATAATAAGTTTTGTTTTGATTTAATTTTTGTCTTACATTAAAATTACTGCTGTTGCTTTTAGTTTAGACTTGCCTGATATGTTTTAAAAAGGTCTCTTCACCTTTAGCTTTCTGTGTTCTTTAAAAAAATGATATCTGTTTTTGTTAGTGATGTTAGAAAGTGGCCCAGTTTCATTCTTCTGTATATGGCTTTCCAGTTTTCCCAACACCATTTGTTAAAGAGACTGTCTTTTTTTCATTGGGTATTCTTTCCTGCTTTTTTGAAGATTGGTTGACCATAGAGTTGTAGGTCTATTTCAGGGTTCTCTATTCTGTTCCATTGATCTATGTGTCTACTTTTGCACTAGTACCTTATTATCTTGATGATTACAGCTTTGTAATACATCTTGAAGTCTGGAATTATTATACCTCTGGCTTTGGTTTTCTATTTTAACATTACTTTGGCTATTCTGGGTCTTTTCTGGTTTCATACAAATTTTAGAATTGTTTGCTCTAGCTCTGTGAAAAATCCTGGTGTTATTTTGATATGGATTACATTGCATGCATAGAGTGCTTTGGGTGGCATAAACATTTTAACAATATATGTTCTTCCAGTCCTTGAGCATGGAATGTTTTTCCATTTCTTTGTGTCCCCTTCAATTTCTTTTATAAGTGTAGTATAGTTTTCAGAATACAGATCTTTTACCTCTTTGGTTAAGTTTGTTCCTAGGTATCTTATGCTTTTGGTGCAATCGTAAATAGAATTGATTCCTTGATTTCTATTTCTGCTGCTTTGTTGTTGGTGTATAGAAATGCAACAGACTTCTGTGCATTGATTTTATATCCTGTGGCTTTGCTGAATTCCTGTATGACTTCTAGCAATTTTTTGATGGGGTCTTTTGGGTTTTCTACATAGGGTGTTATGTTGTCTGTGAAGAGTGCAAGTTTGACTTCTTTGCTGATCCGATTGCTGAAGCTAGGACTTCTAGTACTATGTTGAAAACAGTGGTGAGAGTGGATATCCTTGTCATGTTCCTTACCTTAGGGGAAAAGCTCTCAGTTTTTCCCCTTTGGTGATGATATTAGTTGCAGGTCTTTTGTATATGGCCTTGATGATCTTGAGGTATGTTCCTTCTATCCCTACTTTGTTGAGGCTTTTTATCAAGAAAGGATGCTGTATTTTGTCAAATGCTTTTTCTTCATCTAATGAGAGGATCATATGGTTCTCATTCTTTCTTTCATTAATGTGGTGTATCATGTTGATTAATTTACAGATATTGAACCACTCCTGCAGCCCAGGAATAATTCCTACTTGGTCATGGTGAATAATCCTTTTAATGTACTGTTGGATCCAATTAACTAGTATGAAAGACCTAAATGTGAGATAGGAATCCATCAAAATCCTAGAGGAGAACAAAAGCAGTAACCTTTTTGACCTCAGCCACAGCAAATTCTTGCTAGACATGTCTCCAGAGGCAAGGGAAAAAAAGCAAAAATTAACCATTGGAACCTCATCAGGATAAAAAGCCTTTGCACAACAAACAAGACAGTCAACAACACTAAAAGGCAATCCACAGAATGGGGATTTGCATATTTGCAAATGACAGATAAAGGGCTAGTACCCAAAATCCATAATGAACTTATCAAAATCAACACCCAACAAATAAAAAATGGGCAGAAGACATGGACAAACATTTCTCCAAAGAAGACATACAAATGGTTAATAGACACATGAAAACATGAAAAAATGGTCAACATCGCTCATCATCAGGGAGATGCAAATCAAAACCACAATGAGATGCCACTTCACATGGGTAAGAATGGCTAAAATTAACAACTCAGGAAACAACAGATGTTGGTGAGGATGTGGAGAAAAGGGAGCCATCTTACCCTGTTGGTGGGAATGAAGGCTGGTGAAACTACCCTGGAAAACAGTATGAAGGTCTCTCAAAAAGTTGAAAATAGAGCTATACTGTGACCCAGCAATTGCATGAGTAGGTATTTATCCAAAGAATAAAAACATAGTGATTAGAAGGAGCACATGCACCCCAATATTTATAGCAGCAATGTCCACACTGTGGTGGGAGCCTAGGTCCATCAATGGATGAATGGATTAGAAAAAGATGATATAGATGTAATATTACTCAGCCATCAAAAAGAATGAAATCTTTCCATTTACAATGATGTGGATAGAAGTAGAGGGTAGTATGCTAAATGAAATAAGTCAGTCAAAGACAAATACCAAGCAATTTCACTCATATGTGGAATTTAAGAAGCAAAATATGAACACAGGGAAAGGAAGGAAAAATAAAATAGATAAAAACAGAGAGAGAGACAAACTATAAGATACTCTTTAACTATAGGAAACAAACTGAGGGTTGCTGGAGGAGAGGGTTGTGGTAATGGGTGATGGGCATTAAGGAGAGCACTTGATATAATGAGCACTGGTTATTATATACAATTGATGAATCACTAAATTCTATCCCTGGAACTAATAATATACTATGTCTTAATTAACTTGAATGTAAACTTTAAAAAATAAAAATAAAAAAGATATCTGATGACAGCATATTGAATATGTAATAAAATGTAGTCTGATAATCTTTGTTTTGATTTGTGAGGTTAACCTTAATTATGTTTATATTTTTATTCTATTAGAACATCTTTCTGCTGTATAACTTTTTTCCATTTTCATTATTAGTAGTAGGTTTCTTCTTTTCTCCTTCTGTTCCATGGGATAGATTGAATCTTCTTTTGCTGATTTGAAATTCTCCATTTTATTTTTACTGTTCTAGTGAGTATGCCTAATATATTAAGATCCATCTTATTTTTAATAAGGTTAATGTGGCAGAGAGTAAAGAGGAAAAGTAGAAAAATTTCCCTGAACCTATATCTATATTGTATGCCAAGCTTTTTGACCAACAGGTTTTTGCCTTCTACCCTACTCCAAGTTCACGATAGCCCCCTGTCTTTCCCAGGGCTCCTCACAGGCTTTCCTTTAGTTCTTCAGATTAATACACTTTATTTCTGTGGCATCAACAGTTGGTTGGGGCAGGGAATCAGTAGCTAGTAGGAATTTGCTATCTTGCAGGAAACTTTGAGTCTCTTTCTTTCTTTCTTTTTTTTTTTTTTTTAAAGATTTTATTTATTTATTTGACAGACAAAGAATACAAGTAGGCAGAGATGCAGGCAGAGAGAGAGAGGGGAAGTGGTCTCCCTGCTGAGCAGAGAGCTCAATGTGGGACGTGATCCCAGGACCCTGAGATCATGACCTGAGCTGAAAGCAGAGGCTTAACCCACTGAGCCACCCAGGTGCCCCGAGTTTCTTTTCTTTTTTTTTTTTTATAATTAAATGGCTAAGAAATGCATGAAGTAAGGGTTAAAACCATTCTATTTTAAAGGCCTAGTGTTAGGTCTACTTGGAAAAGTAATTCCCTTTCAATTATGTAGTTTTTTGAGGAAAAGTACATAGAACTATGTAAGAGAAAGGGACACAAACCTCATTAGCTTGGGCAGACAAATCAACCAGTGTGATTGATCAATAGCATGGTAAATGTTGCAGTCAGATAACCTCACAACCTGGTACTTGGTGACCCATTAAATGAAGAGATGAAGAAGAGAAAGGTAAGAACGAGATTTCTAATCCAGATGACAGAGATGATTGGGTCAGAGCTTAACTGAAATTTGAAATATAGAAGAAAAGCTGGTAATATATATGTAATTCACAAAAAAAGACAATTCTCTGGTACATTAAAAAAAAAACAAATTTAAGAGTGATTTGATAGAGATGCTTTTGCTGCTGATGAAATGAAACCATGACCAAAAAAAATCCCAATATATTTTTTGAGCACTTGACAACTATTGTGCCAATTGTCTAATTTGTAATTGAAATGAATTTGGAAGATCTGGTAGTGTTTTGATAGGTTGATATCACCATGCCTTTAATTTTGCTTTGATTTCTTTTTTTTTAATTCCAAGTTTTTATTTAAATTCTAGTTAGTTAACATATATGGTAAACTTGATTTCAGGTGTAGAATTTAGGGATTCATCACTTATGTATAATGCCCAGGGCTCATCACTAGTGCCCCCCTTAATACCCATCATCCATTTGGAAAAAAGCTACAAACTCAAGGATGAGTTTTTTCAAGGATGTATGTTGAAAGATTTCAGACTCAAATTGTTTATAATTTGATGTATAGTTTCCATTTGATGTTATAAATCTCCACTTTATATGGGAATCACTTGGAATTCATTCCAGATGTGTGATCCTCAGAGATTTTCAGTTAGTTAGAACTCTGAAACTGTTGGACTTCTAGTCTCTCTTGGGAGTTTTAGTTCTAGTGAGCATTGTCCTCAAACAGGAAGCAACTCTCTTTCTTTTTTCTTTTTTTTTTTTTTTTCAGGTTTTAAAAAATTTATTTATTAAAAGTTAACATGTGCATAAAAGGAAATTGAAAAACACAAGAAGCAAAGAACAAAGTCATCCATAATCACAAGCAGTTTATAGTTTGACTTCTAGGTCCCATGTGTGTATCTACAAAAGTAAGCATTTTAGTGTTATTAAGATCGTAGTTATATATCATGCTTTTTTACACACCATGAATATTTACCATTTCAAAGTCCCCAAACTATGAGCATTTTGATAACCAAGAACACTCTACATCAACTCCATCCGAAAGAAAAAAGTGTAAAATCCTGCCTTTCTTGGTGACAAAGATTTCAGAGAAGACAAAAATGGCAACAGGCCTGTAGATAAAGATACTGGCAGGGTTACAATTAAAATACTGCATTCTCTTAATGTTCAATTAAAACAGACATAAGTAAGAATACACAATGTATAATGCTCCTGAAAGAATTCATTATTCAATCTATACTATTCAAATATTAGCAACAGGGTATGTTTCCATTGAATCACTTAATGTATTCCTATAGTACAGCCAAAGAGATGCACACACATTAACAGTTATTACAAATGTAAGTATGAACACATCCGTATATCTCTCCTTCTATACTTCCTTCTGCCCCTCTGCTGCCAACCTAGTGAGTCCTGACATTTCTGAGATAGTGTAACAATTCCATGTCCAAGATGCTTCTTTCCTTTTGCAATTCTTTTCCTTCCACCTCCTTCAAGCCACAAAACAAAGATACATGACAGCAAACTTCTCAGAGGTGGTTTAACAATTCCATCACCAAGACAGTTATTTCCTTCTTTTCTTTCTCCTCAAGATCATCTACTTCACGTCCTCTTACCCACTGAACAAACGTGGACGCGGGTCGCTCCTGATGCCCCTTCAAGGTGGTCTAGCAATCCCATTTCAAAGTCATTTTCAAAAGACATTTCTATGATTTTTAAAAAACCAAATAGGCATTTCCAAGATGTGTGATTTTTCTAACTCTACTTTATCGTATGTTGGCAACCTTTTTACATCTAGAAGGCCTAGATGTGACAAAAAAGTTTTCTTTTGAAACGTTGGGGTTGGGGAGGGGGAGTTGAGGGCAGATTTTTCATCTTATATACACAGGACTTCTAAAAACGGCCGGTGAATCCTCCCAAAGGGTGGTCTTCCTATTGGCCAAATGCGGCACGTAATTCTCTCAAGTCGCTCTTCCAACATGAGGGTCTGGTGGAATGAGGACCAACCACCTGCCCGTTCCACCCATTCCTTGACCCGGGCTTCGCTCACCTCTTAGGGCCTCTTAGGGCCTCTGTCCACCATTCTCCATAGAAAGTGAGGTTTCGTCCAGTGGGGACAGAGCGGTCATCCTAGGGCCGGACCTGTGGGGCTTCAAGGTCCAAACATGGCCGAGCTTGAACTCATGACCCCAATGACCCACATGGGTCTTGAACTCATGACCCCAATGAGATTAAGAGTCATGCACTCCACCGACTGAACCAGCCAGGTGCCCCTTGAATGATATGAATTGAATGAATTTATTTTATATAGATATAGTCCTCAATTTATATATCAATATTAATCATAAATCATTTCCATTTTTTTTAATCTTTCAGAGTTTTAAATGATTTTTAGGGGTGATGAAGTGGTATGGTATGAATCCCATCTTTTAAGAATCTTCTCAAACTTCACCTTTTTGAATATTACCTGTTCTTTTATTTATTTTTTTAAAATCTTATTAACATATACTATATTATTTGCTTCAGGGATACAGGTCTGTGAATCAACAGTCTCACACAATTCACAGCACTCACCATAGCACATACCCTCCCCAATGTCCATAACCATTCTTAAACTGCTCTAAGCTTTCTTTTCAGTGCTTCTTTTTCCTTTTACTTCCTTCCATAACCTCATTTATAAGAAGTACTACCTGACATTATAAATCTTAGCCATCTAACTACTTCCTCCTCTGTATTCTGAATTTATTAAAGCAGGAACCAGCATTTTAATGTTCTATTTTTTTATATATTTTTTAAATTTATTTGACAGACAGATCACAAGTAGGCAGAGAGGCAGGCAGAGAGAGAGAGGAGGAAGCAGGCTCCCTGCTGGGCAGAGAGCCCGATGTGGGGCTCATCCCAGGACTCTGACACCATGACCTGAGCCAAAGGCAGAGGCTTTAACCCACTGAGCCACCCAGGTGCCCCTAATGTTCCATTTTTGATATCTATAGTCAGTGCTTAATATAGAGTAACCCTTCACTCAGAATCTGTTACATAAAAACCGTTCTTACAACAATCCTGTGCTATGTGTGATGGGCATTATTTTTACAGAAACTGAAACTCAGAATCTAAGTGACTTCCCCAAATTCATACAGCAGCAACTGCACATACAATGATTGAATCCATAGTTCTGATTTTAGGTTTAAAGATTCCTTCTACATAGGCCACCAGTGCCAGAAATGTACCTTCTTATGAGGCTCAGTCTTGTTTATAGCTTCTAACTGATTTGTAATTTTGAAACTAATGAATACATTATTATATTTTCCTTATTCGAGGTACTCTTAATGTATAAGGATAATTCAATTATCTGTGTTCCTTTAACAATCTTTAGAAGTAATTCTTTTAAGTGATGGCAGTAGGTTGGGGCACCTGGCTCGCTCAGTTGGAAGAGTGTGCAACTCTTAATCTTGGGGTTGTGGGTGTGAACCCCATACTGGGTGAGATTACAAAAAAAAAAAAAGCATGTTGTCAGTAGGTTAATTATTTTCTTTTTCAGAACAAAGTTAACCTTGTAAGTGATTTGTGGGGAAATATTTAAGACTGTGAAGAGATGAGTGTTGTAAATGTGCATGTAGTGGTTATAATATTATCAGTTACTCAGCTGTGAAAAGTAATATTTTTAACTTTTTAAATAACTCAAGTTAGTCTCTGTTTCAATCCCTTATGGCAGAACACATAATCTTAGAGTATTCTGGGTAAACTCAGCAATATCACATTTAAACCATGTAACTGTACTTTTAGCTCTAACATCATGACTTTGGGGAGCACAGCTGACCACTGGCTGTTGCAATCTATCCAGTCTCTCATCTGTAGATAACTTGCTCCGTCTGCCACCTCAGCGTGTTCAGCTCCTTCTGATGAGGCTCTGGTTCACTACTGTGGTCGTCTTATCAAACCAGAAAGTTCTTTAAGGGCCTAAAGGGCTTAGTCTCATGGACATAGGGAAATTTGGCTACTTTTTTTTTTTTAAAGATTTTTATTTATTTATTTGACAGACAGAGATCACAAGTAGGCAGAGAGGCAGGCAGAGAGAGAGAGGAGGAAGCAGGCTCCCTGCTGAGCAGAGAGCCCGATGTGGGCCTCGATCCCAGGACCCCGAGATCATGACCTGAGCCGAAGGCAGAGGCTTTAACCCACTGAGCCACCCAGGCGCCCAAATTTGGCTACTTTCCTACAAACTCCAGAACTGCAGGAGACCTGGTTGGGTACCGGCAGCACTCCTTGCCTTTACCCCACATGCTGCCAGCCAGCTTCTCTCTTCTCCATTAGGGGGAATTCTGGGAAATGGCTTGCTTCTCCAGACCCCTGCAAAGAAGGGAGCACAGGTCTTTTCTACCATCATAGCCCCAAACTCCTCTGGAACTTCTAATTTGCTCTTTCCTTTTGAAGTAATCCTGGTTTTTTAGGGATGAAGGAGAAATGCAGAGTACAGAGACTCTTGCAGGAGTCTGTTTTTTCTTTTCTTTCAACTCTTTTCAGAACTAAATGTATAAAGTTTAGGGATGCATCTACTACAGTCATATAAATAAAGTAATATAAAAATATGTTGAAAAAGACAAGTCCAAATTTGAATAAAAGCTACTTCTTGGGAGAGAAAACAGGATTGCAGAGGGCTACAATCCATTGGTTACATTTAAATACTTAAAAATCTTAATCAAATATGGCAAAAATTTAAGACCTAATGGAGTTTGGTATACATTTTATGACTCCCTGTAATTATTGCATACTTGCAACGTTTCATAATGAAATTATTTCTAAAATAATAAAAGAGAACTCTCAGTCTAGTTTGGGTGGTAAGTTTCTAGTGTATGAATACATAAACAATAAAAAGTTGAGTAGCATGAAGAGGCAATCCAGGAGAAATCTCATGTAGTGTTTTGACAATAAAAAAGAGCACAGTTCATAAGGAGAATAAGCTAAAAGGAACAAAATATTGCCATGGACTTATCCATTTATTAAATAAACTTGAATAGATATGTGGTAAATATTCCAGATATTAGAATAATTATGATAATAACTTACCAAAGAAATTAAATATTTGTTGGTAATGTAACCAATCTATTGTATAACTTTTGGGTTTTGACAGAAAGCAGCCTTGTCTTTATTAGCTGCATTAGTATAGATTTTATATAATGACAATCATGCCATTACTAATTTACTTAAAAATAAAAAAAATTACCATACATGAGATGTGTGGAAGTCAAGGTTAGAATGGAGCCAACTGAAATTTTCTTCAGCAATCAAGTAACTAAAACTGATTATCAATGATCTTGAATGAGATTATACATTGATAACACAGGGACATTCTACTGAATTGGAGGCTTTCTTCTCAATTATTTTATTATATATTTGGTGTTGCTGAAGAATGTATAATCTCTCATAATGAATTAGATTAGTAGAAGTTATCTGCTACATTGTTTAAAGAAAAAGAATTTATGTGATATTTGAACTGATTAAGATTTTATATCATAGCATCATTCTTAATTTTTATTTGGTTAAGAATAACATCTTTTCTGAATCTGGACTCACTCTCCTACTGTGCTTAGTCAGAGTGAGTTAGGAAATATGCTACTTCAATAGGAAGTTGAACAAGTTAAAAAGTGTCAAAATTTCCCGAGTACCACTAGACACACAGCTGGCTGATGAAGACATGGCAAAAATAATGAGACCATGGTCAGTCTCAGAGAATAATGAAAAACAATTCCCTAAATTTACCTTCAAAATGAGGGCAATTATAATCATGCAATATATTCCAAACCTGAATATATATGAAGTTGCTGTCAGACTCTGCCTCAGGGTATTGCAACTTTCAGTAATTGTAAATTTCATTCCTAGCAAAGAATACACACATTCAGTTGGAAATAATTTTGCTTCCCATAATTAGGCCAAATTAAACCAAACTGGTACTTTCCTAGGGCAATAATATGCATTTCTTTTCATAAATTCTTCTGAAGTACAATATCGTGTTAGCCGCTTAATTTCTTAAATGTCTAGAGCTGTCAGACAGGCTTTAACTTCTGTGGTTCTGCCTGAGGAGCTGTGTGGAGAACGATTTCCAGGCTGGTCCTGCCTTCCAGGAAAAAGTGCAGGAATCAGGTGATTAGTACCCACTTTGTGGCCAGGGACATGGTGGCAGCTTGTCCTGTCTGGCCTCTTGGTACTAACAGAGGTGGCATACAGGTTCCCATATTTTAAAGATTTTATTTATTTATTTGACAGACAGAGATCCCAAGTAGGCAGAGAGGCAGGCAGAGAGAGAGAGAGGGGGAAGCCGGCTCTCTGCTGAGCAGAGAGCCCCATGAGATCATGACTTGAGCTGAAAGCAGAGGTTTAAGCCACTGAGTGACCCAGGCGCCCCTCATAGTTTAATTTTGACTTGATTTTCTGGATAAATCGCAACCAAACAATGGAGGATGGGATAATTATTTTGAGGAATGAATAACTTCAATATTCTGCTAGTTAAAATAAAAAACAAAATATTGATCATTTGCATTATCCTTTATTCAAGTGTTGCTTACTCATCCCTCTGGGCTGAGGACAAATGCTGTCCTTGTGCTGAAGCCTTCCTTGACACCCTCACTGAACTTTGGCCTTTTCTGAAATGGACCACTGTAGCAATTTATTTGTACCTTTGGTGATACTTTTCACATTCTGTCTCGTATTAAGTGTGTGTATGTCCTTCTTCCCAATTACTTGTAATGGTAATACTTTCTGGTATGTGTACAGTTTTGATAGCTTTAAAAGTTTACTTATTTAAAAATTTATTCCTATTATCTTACCAATTTTCACATAGGCCTTATGATTCAATAAATCATCCTCATTTTATTGATGCAAGGAATGTGAGGTGGTGCAATGGGCCAGCATGAAAAGACAGATTCTAGCTTCTACTAGAATGTATGAATTTTGTGATCCATGAATAGTCCACTTAACACGTGTGATATTTTAGCTTTCTTTTCTGGGAAAAGGAGGGTAAGGGGGATGCAGGGGTGTGAGGGTCCATTGTCATGTGACATTAATCAGATTGGCTAAGTTTCAAAACACTGTTAAAGTGGCATTAATTTGTCACCATTGAGAGATTGTATTCTCCTTGGGGATAGGAACTGTGTCTCTTTTTCATCTTTCTATTTTCTAAACAGTTAGCGTTGCACCTAATACTCAGTAGTTGTTCAGTAAATGTTGGCTAAGTGAAAGAATAGAACAAGGATATGTAAACTTTTTTTTCCCAAAGAGCTACAAAGTAAATGGTTTAGACTTTATGGACCATCTGGTTTCTGTTCCAACTATTTAATGCTGATCTCTCTGTACAGAAGCAGCCACTGACAATAGATAAAAAAAGAGAGCATAGGCACGTCCCAGTAAAATTAATTATGAATTGAAATGTGAATTTCATGGAATTTTTCACATGTCATGAAATACTCTTCTTATGATCTTTTTCAACCATTTAAAAAAAAGTAAAAATCATTCTTAGCTCATAGGATGTACAGAAACAACATAGCTGATTTAGCTTGCAAGCTAAACCCCAATAAAATATGAATATCAGTTATATTTAAAAACTGGACTGTATTTTATTGATTTATTGTGGTAATTATATGCGTGTATTTTGTGTAGTATTACTGGAATAGATGAGAATCCTTAATTATTCACTAATAATATTGTGAGGATAAGAACTATAGTTGGAGGCAAAATTAAACATGCTTTATTGGGTTGAATATAACTTTATCTTTCTTGTATTATGCTATATAGATTTTCATCACATGTTGTGGATTTTTAATTCATTTCTGGACTCATTTAATAGTATATTGGAAAAAAATTGTTAAGGAAAGTATTTATTGAGGAACAATTGATGAGGCGATAAGATGATGTCAAATGCTTGGTGTTACAGAAAGTCATGAAATTGTGCAGACCTGCCCACTGAAAATTCATGCTATCTCAATTCGTTTGGGCTCTTAATGCTACTTGTCAATAAAGAATGCAATTTTCTTTATTATTTGCTTGTTAAATTCTCATTGCATTCCTCATGGCAGCTGTTTTAGATTTTCCACGCTGTTCAACTTCCAATCCTATGACATCTCCCTCACTCTAAGAGATGACTCCTGCACCTCCTGTCCATGTCATCCAGCATGAGCTCCAGCAGCTTTTCTGCCCTTGTCCTCAGATGGCTCTGCTGTCACTCTTTCCCCATTACTTCTTATTCTTCTGTATCTTCACCTCTTTTTGTTCCCTTCTATCACAGCACAAAAATGTATCTCTTCTATTTCCATGACTAAATTGTCACTTGTGCTCTCTGTACCATTATTTTTTAACCTCTTGCACAAAATTTTTCAGAGTGTGATCTCCTTTATTTCTTATCTGCATCTCTGTGCCTCTTTCTCTTCTTTTTGTAGACTTGCTCAGTTCTTCCTGTTCTTAAAAACAGGGCTCATGGGACGCCTGGGTGGCTTAGTTGTTTAAACATATGACTTTGACTTGAGTCGTGGTCTCAGGGTCCTGGGATGGAGCTCCACCTGGAGCTCTCTGCTCAGTGGGGAGTCTGCTTCTCCTTCTGTCTGCCTCTTCCCCTGCTCATGCTCTCTCTCTGACAAATAAATAAATAACATCTTAAAAACAAAACAAAACAAACAGGGCTTATTCAGCTTTTCTGCACTGCTGTAACCTGCCAGCCAGCATCTATTCTGATTGGCCAGCTTCCTTTCCTCACTGGGTGGTGCCTGAGCACATCACCCTTTTATCTTTGTCTTAAAACAATCAAACAACAAAATCCATATCAAAGCTATTCACCTCTTGGAACTTCTTTCTATTTAAGCCTACTGTCCAATTTCCTTTATGGTCAACCATTTAATGTCTTAACAGTATGATCTATACTTGATCCCTTATTCCTTTAGTCCTTGAACTCTGCCTTCCCTGTTCTCCATTTTTTTAATCTGTTGGCAAAAACCACCAGATAGTTTTAGTGTAATTTTTATTAATGATTATCTTTCATTTCCTTAGCATTATGCCTTAGGAGCTTTTATTCTTTGGTCTTTGGAAGAGTGCTCCTTTCTTATCCCAGATTGTTCTTTCTCTGACTATGTTAGTTACTCTTTTTCCTCCCCATTCAAAGATTGGCTTTCTCCAAAGTCACATAACAGTCCCTCTCCTTTCTTTTCCCATCCATCACCCTACCCATCTATATTCTATGTTACCTAAATATGGTGGATATCATCTAAGTATCTCAAACTCATCATGTTTAAGACTGAATTAAGATCTTTTCAACAATTTATTTCTCACTCTTCTAATTTTTTTTTTTTAAAGATTTTATTTATTTATTTGAGAGAGAGAGAGACAGTGAGAGAGAGCATGAGCGAGGAGAAGGTCAGAGAGCGAAGCAGACTCCCCATGGAGCTGGGAGCCTGATGTGGGACTCGATCCCAGGACTCCAGGATCACGCCCTGAGCCGAAGGCAGTCGTCCAACCAACTGAGCCACCCAGGCGTCCCACTCTTCTAATTTTTATAAGGGAGTTTCTCTTTCTTCAGGGATAAAATCTGGGAGCCATCCATGACTCATTCCTTTTTACTGTTTCCCAAGGAAAATCAACCCCCAAGTCCTAACAAATTTACTTTTGGGTTATTTTGGCCATCTTTTCCTTCCTGTACTTTCCCACTGCTACTACCTTAATTTAGCCCTTAGTTACCATAGTTTTTAAGAATTGGTGGTATTCTCTTCATTGGCCTCATTTCTTATAGTTACCCTTCTGCAATGCATTTTGAAATCTTTGGTTTATATTATTTCACCTTGGTAATAATACTTTAAGCTCAATTCTAATAGCTAACAAACTGGAGGGCTTACTATCTGTTAGCTATAGTTCTAAGCAGTTTATGTGGATAGACTTAATTAAACCTCACAAGAATCCTTTGAGGTAAGCTAGTATTATCATGTAATTGTGGAGTACAATGAGCTTTATAGAGTTCAGCAACTTATTTAAAGATCAAATAGCTTATAAGACACAGATTCAGGAGTCAAACTGTGGATGCATGTGTGTGGGGTGCTATACAGTACTATACTGTAGTGCCTCCATAAAGGATTGAGTAAAGTTCACACTCACTAACTTGGCTTTCAACTCCCTGATCTCCAACTTCTTTTAATTTTCAGAAATATCGAACACAAAACTAGTGTAATGGCTCATCTATTCTATTCCTAATTCTCATATATTTGCACTGAGCTTTTAGTTCTCATAGTTTTATTTATAGTTTTCTCCAACCCCTCATGTTTCCCCTCATCCCCTTCCAAACTGAAAATCTTGAGAATAAAATATCTTCATTATCTTTCAACACTTATTTTAAGCACTGTAGGGCCTACTCCACTTAGGGGAGACCCTTATCCTCTGCCTACCAATTATACTTGTTTTAAATACATTTGTAATTACAATGAATTTTGTCATTTATGTTTCTCATACATTGGGTGGCATTCTGAACATTGATGTTTGTGTGTTATTCTCTGTGAGACTAATTTTTGCATGTATTACAACCATATTAAATAGCTGTAAAATAATTAAAATGAATCAAATATATTTTCTGATTATCATTTTTAAAAATCCCCAAATTCAATTGAATAAAGAGACAGAAACAGTAGCTTTTCCCCTAAATGCCAGATGATCTCAGATGATGTCACAGTTTCTGGTTTTTAGTTACTATTGGATCTCAAGTACTGTTACCACAAGAATGGAGATTTTCCAGTAGTTCTAAACAGGAAGTACAGTGCCAGAAATCTGGCTTGAAAGTGTGGTCTCGTGAAACTTCTGGTCCTAATGGTTAAGCTTTTTCATACTTCTTGCTAAATCTTTTCAAATGTGCTCATCATTTTATATTACACAATTAGTTGGAACTCTAAACCACAATTAGAATGGGTGGGAACCAAATTTTATGAGACTAAAAAACAATGTCCCTGAAAAATAGAGCTGTCATGTTCGTGGGATAAGATACACACAGTAGAGTAATGAAGAAGTACCAAGCTAAAATGATGCAGAACTCTATTTCTTTTAACTGTTTTAAATGCAAGTTGTTCTTGCCCTTGGAAAAATGGTCTGCTTGGAGGATATAGTTATAACAACATAAATTTTGACTCAGTTTTTTCCTTCTAAGCTTCAGGCTAGCCAAACTAGACACTTTTTATTAGTGGCTCATTGAAAATTCATATTGTTTTCTGATTTTTTGTTGGCCATGAACTCCCACAAATTAAATTCAGAATGGTAACAAGAGCTACTAAGCTTTTGAAAATCTAAATTTGCTGATATGTTTTAATGTTTTTAATACCAGCCAAGCATTTGTACTGCATCTCCTAAATGCATTCTTGAAAGGAGTTTCTTAGTTCTTCTCCCATTTTTGAAGTAGAATCAGCAAAATGCACAAATTTTACACTTTATGGTTTGTATGGTAACCCAGGCACTCTGTAAATTTCAGTAAATGCTTGTCAGCTATGCCATTTTAAAAAGCATACTGTTTTTGTTTGTGATCAGTGGAAGAACACATTGTCAGAGGGGGAATGGGAGCAATCCGTTTTCTTAGATGGGATTCAAGAGATTCTGTTCTGTTGTTTACACAATTAAAATGCTGTACTCCATCCAAGCCGCTTTGAGCTGGGTTCTGATTTCTTTTTTTTTTTTTTCTTTCTTTCTTTCCTTTTTTTTTTTTTTTTTTTTAATGCTTTTCCCCTGTCTCAGTAGTCTATCTAGGATTCTAGGTTAGGAGGCATAATATGAAAGGAAATGTACCTATAGAGGGCTTGAAGCATGTCACATGATGAAAAGATGAGCTTTTGGTGGAGATGGAGGTTAGAGAAGGCTTTATAAAAGAATCAAGGCCAGGAGGAAAAAAGACCTGGGCTTGTAGTAATATACACTGAAGTTATAAGTTGGTGTTTGATATAACTAGCTATTTAGTGAACTGCATAGATAATCAGTATAATACCTTCTAGGAAGATACTTAAGGCGAGGTATAAGCCTACATAAAACTACATACTTCATAAAACTTTAGGTGTTAGCCATTAGTTAATAGAACATGTTTTCTTTCATTTACCAGCTTAAAAATAGTGCTCCTTTTTTGGAGCATATATTAAAAAGGATTAAAAGAAAAAAAATACCCTCCACCAGTCCTTCTAGTAAACTGTAAGTCAAGATTACATTGCTAAGAAAAACCTGCAAAGCATCTATCTTCTGTGTATTTTTTCCAGATCTCTCATTAAGATTGATACTTTTTTCTAGGCAGTTGGAAGGATCATAAAATTCAGTCTGTGTTTTAAATTATTTACGGTTGAGGGCGCCTGGGTGGCTCAGTGGGTTAAGCCTCTGCCTTCAGCTCAGGTCATGATCTCAGGGTCCTGGGATCGAGCCCCGCATCGGGCTCTCTGCTCAGCAGGGAGCCTGCTTCCTCTCTCTCTGCCTGCCTCTCTGCCTACTCGTGATCTCTCTCTCTCTCTCTCTGTGTCAAATAAATAAATAAAAATAAATAAATTATTTACGGTTGAACTTAACAACAACAACAACAACAACAAAAAAGCCTTCCAAGTGAGGTATGTGCAGAATTCCCTTTAAATGCTTAAGAGACTCAGGGCACCTGGGTGGCTCAGTCCGTTAAGCGGCTGCCTTTGGCTCAGATTGTGATCCCGGGGTCCAGGGATTGAGTCTCGCATTGGGCTCCCTGTTCAGCGGAGAGCCTGCTTCTCTCTCTGCCTACTGCTCTGCCTACTTGTGCTCTCTCTATCTCTCTGTCAAATAAATAATAAAAAATAAATACTTAAAAGGATGAAAAACTTGCTAGATAGAACATGGCAACCCCCCCCAAAAAAGGCCTTGTGTAAGTGTTTCCAAGATTTACATCTTCAAATTTAAAAGGTTTTCCAGTTATAGTCACCTAATGCCCAAACATTCCTCAAGGGTCCGTGATGCAGTGATGGGAGAAAGCGACTGCCAGGGTTCATCATACTGACCTCAGGCATTAAGGGAAAGAGAGGACAGAGGCTGGGGACAAACCTTGTTCAAGAGACATGACTAAACTACCTTTATGATTAGTCTAGAAGACTGTACTGTGGTCCAGAACAGAAGTTTGAGCAAAATGGTGAGACTCTAGGTCAGAAATGGAACAGTAGGCAGGGTCAAGCTAAGTATTTCAGTATAAGTCTGTGAACTGAGCTGATATGAGTCTGAGGGTGTTTCTGTGGTTACCTACCACATGGCTTTTTCTTGGGTTGGTCTGGTTTACAGACATGGGTGAAAAAATAAACTGGGCAACTGACCAAATAGCCAGCTAGTCTTTGATCAGACTAACTCCTCCCAGAATATCACCCTAATTCATTAATTTAAAGCTCTCTGTTTTCTGGGGCCCCTGGATGTCTCATTGGTTAGAGTCTGCCTTCGGCTCAGGTCATGATCTCAGGGTCCTGGAATTGAACCCTGTGTCTGGGCTCTTGCTCAGTTGACAGTCTTCTTGTTCCTCTCCCACTCCCTCTGCCCTTCCCCCTCCTTCTGCCTGTTCCCCAGTTTATGCTCTCTCTCAAATAAATAAATAAATAAATAAAAATCTTTAAAAAAAAACCAAAAAAAATCTCTCCTTTATCTGATTTTAATAGTCCCCACCTCTGCCACTTCCTATATTTTAAGTTATTTATATAGTTCTCACCTTTTTGAGAATCTAACCCTCCATCTGGCCCTTCCTGTCTGGTAACTCCTATTTGTCCTTTAAACAGCTTGAACACCACTTTCCAAACCAAACCAGTCCTAGGCTGGTTTGAGTAATCGTTGGTGCTTCCATAGAGTCTTCCACAGAGTCTTACGTCAATGATCTCACACGCTGGTGTCCATCACCTGCAAAACACTAAAAATAGAGTTCTCAGCGCCCCACCCACAATGAACGAATCATAATCTCTGGATGCAGGACCATGAGTTACATATCAAGCACTTGCCCGGGTGATTCTGATGTACATAAATGATTGGGGTCTTATCCTCATGGTTATCATATTTATTATAATTATCTCTGTGTATAACTTCCTCTGTCTCAGTTGAGCACAGTTTCAGTGAAGAGTCAATGTTTTGGTCATCTCTGAATCCTTAGACTCTAGTTCAAAGCCTGGAACATGGGGCACACAAGTATAAATTAATTTGATTCAGTTAATGAATTCTTTACTTAACAATTATTCATTTTTAAAAACTGTGTAGAAGCTACCCAACTGGTTTGAGATTTGAGTTGTGACTCTCTAAGTAGACACTGCTTTATTTTTGGTCCTTACAGGAAAGGTATTTGAAAAGTATAGTTCTTTCTGGTCAGACTTCATTGGTTACCAGCATGTGAATAATTAAAGTATAGCATATATTGGCATTAGACTATTTCTATAAAAGAAACTGTACAAAATTTATTAGTTTAGCCCAAAGGCAGAGCATTAACGTGCAGATGAGAGTTATTTGATTATTACACTGTGTTACTTTTGTGTTTATTTTGCTGCTAAAAGCCCCTGAAAATTATGAAAACTTTGTAAACCTCATCCTCATCTTCTGCCTTTATCTACTTTCTCCCTCCACACTTATTTCCTTTTTTCTTCTCCCCATCCTCTAGCTCTTTATTTTCTCTTAACTCTCTTTTACAGTGAAAATTTGCAACAATATAATTTTAATTAATTTTATTAGGGCATAATTTGCATAAAGTAAAATTTAGTTTCAGTGAGTTTTGACATAGGTCTGTGACCATGGACCCACTGCCACAATCAAGTTAGAGGACATTTCCACAAACCCCAAATTTCCCTCGTGATCCTCTTTTACATTCCTTGTCCCCACCTCTCTTAGCTCCTGGCACACACTGATTTGCTTTCTATTGCCATAGATTTGATTTGTCCTTTCTAGAATTTCATAAATAGAATTATACACTATGCATTCTTTTATGAGTGCTTACATAATTCATCATCATGGTTTAAGATTCATCATGTTGTTCTGTGTTTCAGTAGTTCATTCCTTTTTATTATTGTATGGATATTTTACAATTTGTTTATTCATTCATCTATTCCCACAGATTGTTTTCCAGTTTCTGGATATTATGAATAAAGCTACTCCGAACATTTTTGCCTATCTTTGTATGGACATATGTTTTTATTTTTCTGAGGCTATTACCTGAGAGTTGATTTTCTGGGTATATGATAAATTTGTATTTAACTTTATAAGAACCTTTCCAAAGTGGTTGTGCCATTTTAAATTCCCATTAACAATGTATGGCAGCACCAGTTTTTCCAAGTCCCCATTGACACTTGGCATTGTTAATTGTTATAATTTTAGTCATTCTAGTAAGTGTGTAATGTGATATCTTATGGTTATTTGTTCTGCATTTCTCTGATGTCTAATGGTACTGACCACCTTTTCATGTGCTTATTGGTCATTTGCATACATTTTAAGTAGCTTATTTTAATCTTTTGTCCATTTAAAATATATTTAGTTTACTACTCTTATTGTGAGTTATAAGAGATCATTATGTCAGCAATACATAATTTGTTACTAATTTAAAACTTCTTTTTTTCTGTTTAATCAGAGTGGACATATCCCTGATTTAATTAAACAATTCTTGTTCTTTTGCTTATATCTAAGTCAAGTGCAATAATTAGCCAAGTGGAAAAATCTGTCATTTCTGTAAGATGCTTCTTGATAATTGTCTTTTACATTTGCAAAAGACCTGAACCTGTCATAAATTTTATATAGTAATATAATCAAGAGAAATACATCAGTCAATGAGTAGTTTACATAAGCCAACTCATCCACGTGGCTTGAGTGATTGGATAAATACTCTTATATAGCAAATGGAGAATTTGGTTTTAAAAAACTAGATAGCATATAAATTTGTGCAGTTAAATTGGCAAATGATGTAATAATATTGAAGTACATGTAAAAATAAGTATACATAAAGTCTGGGAGTAAGAATTATCTCTGTGTCCTCTTAGAGTGGAAACTTTAGTCACTGTGATATTTCAGTCTCATCACCAATGCCTAGATATAGTGGATTTTTTAATTTAAATTTTTAAATTTTTTAATAAACATATAAAGTATTTTTAGCCCCAGGGGTACAGGTCTGTGAATCTCCAGGTTAATACACTTCCCAGCACTCACCATAGCACATACCCTCCCCAATGTCCATAACCACATCACCCTCTCCGGACACCCCTCCCCCCAGCAACCCTCAGTTTGTTTTGTGAGATTAAGAGTGTTATAGAGGGCACAGCTTGCATGGAGCACTGGGTGTGGTGAAAAAATAATGAATACTGTTTTTCTGAAAATAAATAAATTGGAAAAAAAAAAGAGTGATATAGTGGATTTTTGATATTTGTGGTAGTTATGTTGTATAAAGTTGCTGTAAACACTGAATTAGCACACACATTGAATTAGCTATTAGGGGAGACAAGCAAGCAAGCGAACAAACAAATTTATATATCTCACATACTGTATAATATTTAACCCTAAAAATAACTCACCCTACTAGATGCCATTCTCTATTTTACAAAACATAAAACAAATGTAGAATTGCCCAGTGATTTGCCTGAGGCTGTCCCACTAAACTGGTGCCAGAGTTGGGATTAAAACTCCATTTAGCTGCACCTGTGACCAGGGCTTCCCACATTACTGCACTGCCCCTACCATCTCCATTCTCTGGTCATCTCTTTATTAGAGTGAATAAGAAAGGAGACCATAGTTTTTTTGACCTCAGCTAAAAATGAGTGCTTTGGACACTTAAATATATATATTTTTTAATTTGACATTTATTTATTTTTTTTCCAATTTATTTATTTTCAGAAAAACAGTATTCATTATTTTTTTCACCACACCCAGTGCTCCATGCAAGCCGTACCCTCTATAATACCCACCACCTGGTACCCCAACCTCCCACCTCCCCCCCCCCCCGCCACTTCAAACCCCTCAGATTGTTTTTCAGAGTCCATAGTCTCTCATGGTTTACCTCCCCTTCCAGTTTACCCAAAAGCACATACCCTACCCCCCTTCTCCCTTAAATATTTTTAACTGCTCTGAGCACGTTCATGGATTATCACAAAAGTGATAGGAATTTTTAAAAAATTATTTGACAGAGAGACACAGTGAGAGAGGGAATACAAGCACGGAGAATGGGAGAGGGAGAAGCAGACTCCCCACTGAGTAGGGAGCCCGATCCTGCAATGCAGGGCTCAATCCCAGGACCCTGAGATTGTGACCTGAGCTGAAGGCAGACACCCAACCCAGGTGCCCTGGGAATACTGATTTTTGTGTTCACAAATAGCTTTTGGAAAGTGGGAAAATTGACAGTTATGGGATCTTTGAAAAGTGAGGGTTGAATATATATATATATATAAAATATATATATATTTTATATATATATATATTTTATATATATTTTTTTATATATATTTTTTATATATATATATTTTTTCACAAATGGGAGCACAAATGCAGAGATTCACATACATACAATTATATGCAGTTTTAGGAGGGTAGAAGTGGGAAAGAACAGGTTATCAGTATGGTACCAGACAATGGTCTCTGAAATTTTTTCACCCTGCCTTAAATTAGATGTCAGTGAGATTTTTTTAATCATCTTTTAGATCTGTGGATTATGTCCTGACTATGTCTAAATGGCTAGTTCACTTTTTGTGGATCAAAATGAGGTGATCCATTGGCTAACAGAGCCACAAAATCTGGGTCATATAAATATCTAATTATTTACCTGCTTTTATATAGACTTACATCTCAAATTAAGCAAATGTTGGTAGATTTGATATAATTTGAATCACAAAACATAGGAGAATTTCACTAGCTATCATATCTTTACTTTTAAAATTTCTTTATTTGAGGTCATTAAAGGTCTGTATAAGATGATTCCAACTATTTCCATAGCTCAGTTTGAAAAATGAGGTAATGACATTTGGCAGAATCATTAAAGCTATACTAACTTCATACAACTGCTAACATTCAAAATATTATTCCAGACAACTTGGACATAGGATGCAATTGGAAGAACTCAATGAATCACAAAATTGGAGCTGGTGAAAATTTCTCAAGGTGGAAAATCATTTAGGTATAAAATCTATTGTTTTAGATTTTCCCCCTCACCTCATTTAATAGTTTTGAAAAGAACATTATTATTAGAACAAGACTTTTTTCACTAAGTTTTTATTATTTCTAGAATGTGCTGGCTATAATTAGAATGAATGCATGCATGAATGAATGAATGACTTTGTTGGCTTACTATTTTATTTTATTTTTTAAAAAAGATTTTATTTATTTATTTGAGAGAGAGAGAGAGAGAGAGCTTGGGAGACAGAGAGAGAAAGAGCAAGCTGCAGCGAGTAGTAGAAGGGGAAGCAGGCTCCCTGCTCAGTAGGCAGTCTGATGTAGGACTCGATCCCAGGACCCTGGTATCATGACCTGAGCCAAAGGCAGACACTTAACTGACTAAACCTCCCAGGCACCCTGGTACTTTGTTACTTTAAAAGTAAAAACATTGCCATGACAATGTATAAATCATGGGAGATAGAAATGCTATTTTTAACCTGTAGATTGACTATTTAACAACTTGATTTTATTTAATAAATATTTATTTAATATTTAAGGAAGATTTATAGACATTATAGATATGAAAATTAATAGGGTGTTGTCTCTGGCTTCCAGGGATTTACATTCCAGTGAGAGGATTGTAAAAATTGCTCTGTATAGTGTAGCAAGTGCCCTATTACAGTCACAAGCCAATATACCTGATATGAGCTATAGTAGCAGCTAAAAGCATGGAAAAGTTTCACAGAGGAGAATTTTAAAAAATTCATGAGACATAGAATGGAAAGATGGTATATATGAAGGGGCATTTAGACAACGGGAACAACATTTAAAAAACACAAAAGCATAAAATGTACTGTGTTTGGGATTATGCATTATAATGTAGGGTAAGGTACATGGGAGGGGCTTGTGGAAGATAACATTGGAAAAAAATAAGTTGGGATAAGATTGAAAGTGGATTTAACAGCCATATTAAGAAGTATAAATTTAATCTAAGGCATAAAGACCTCAAAGATCTTTAAATGACAGTGGATCCAGTCATATTTGGTTTTTAGAGTTAACGCTAATGATATTTTAAGGATGGATTCAAAACAGGAAGGTTGAGAACAAGGAGACCAGTTTGGAGGCTGTTAGATTGTTTAGTAGAAGAGGACAAGGAGCTGACCATGCTTCTTCCTCTTCCACTCTCCCTGCTTGTATTCCCTCTCTTGATGTCTCTCTCTGTCAAATAAATAAAATCTTCAAAAAAAAGGGGGGGGGAAATATGGAGAAGGAAATGAGTGGGAGAGAATGGAAAGAGAAGAAAAATATGGAGAAAGGAAGGGATGGGAGAGAAAGTGTTTACAGAGAATTGTCAGGAGCAGTTATGATCTATTATGGTAATGAGGAACCGGGGAATGCAATCTTGATAGAATGGACAGGGAAAAAGCCGTTTGAGTAAAGGCAAGAAGATGCAGAAGTGCAGTTTTTTTTTCTTTTTCTTTTTTTTTTCTTTTTTGTTTTGTTTTGGTTGAGAAAGAACAGTTTTTGCTTACTTAAAAAGACAGATTTTGTTGTTGTTTTAAGATTGGGTCAAAAAGTGCTCTGAGAGAGGAGGACTAGAATCTACAGGGAAAAGACACATCGAGCAGCCCCTCTTGGGCTCTTGTTAGTTGTAGATTGGTCCAGGCCATACAGAAGGAATGTCACAGTGTATGAGCAACAGCCTAGAATGGTTTATTTGGCACATAGATTTCTATATTATTTTATCATGATACCTTTCTATTGACCTTTATGTCCTGTTTTCTCCTATCTTGTCCTCGCCTAGCCCACTTTCTCACCTATGACTTCTCTTCTTGAATTATGATTACCTTAATCTGATTAAAGTGAGCTGAAAGAGAAAAATGAAATTTGTTAGGAGAGTACAGAGGTATTTCATTGAACTCAAAGGCAGGCAGGGACTTGATCAGTATACTAAAGCCAAGAGGATCCTTACTTACTAGATTTTGTATCTGCAACATTATTTTATTTCTTTGCAGAATGGATTCTCTGCTTTGCTGAAGCAAGTGGGATACGTAGAAGATGCCGACACACAGTATCAAAGTTTCACTTGTATATAGTCTAATTACATGAAAAAAGACTAACTCATTTTTTTCTGCTAGTTCCGAAAAACCATTTTCAGCACTTTTTGCAGTCTTACCAGCTATCAGTCTTCAAACAGTTCAGATATTGTTCTTATTATGCATTAAAGCTATATGTTTTCATTGGAATAATGAGCTAAAATATAAATTAATTACAACCTGAAAATCTAGGCTTTCCTGTAACTGACACATTTTATTAGTCCATTTGAACCTAAAGTAACGTAGAAATTTCTTTTAAGAATCCCTAGTACCCTGTACTGTGGCCTTGCTACCAGGTTCATTAAATGACTTATGTATTAGTCTACAATAATTGGTGATGCTTTCTAGGTCTCAACAGATTGCCTTGAATTGAGACTGAGACCTGAATTTCAGAACTTACTACAATTCCATTTCTGTCTCCCTTTGCCCGCCCCCCCCCATAATTTGGCTCATGTAGCAGATAGTTATAGGCATATGGATTTCAGACTCTAATACCTCCCATATACAGTTTCTTTCAACTCATAAAAAGCAAAGAGACTGGGAATAGGAGGAAACTTATGGGACAACTCAAGTTTGAGGAAAGAGGCCCTGTAGTTTCATCAGATCAGGGATACACTACAGGAGGTCACAGACCATTAAGTCAATTATCACAGTTAACTTGTATTTATATAAAATACAAGTAAACAATAGGAAAATATGATGTTTGGGAAATACCTTGGTAATCTCCCTAAAAAATAGGTTGGTAGATATAATTTGCCTTTATGACAGGGGGACTGTCATAGTGCCATGTCAAGCCATATATATATATATATATATATTTATAATGTTATCATATATACATGACAATATTATAAAATTAAAAGTCAATATATAAATCAATATATATTAATACCCCATAAAAGCACAGAAGAAAGTCAATCCTTAGATATATTTTTAAGTTCCTTATACATGATATATTTATATTTTATAGATTGAGTTGATCTCCATTCTCCACTTATACCACCCCTATCCCAACTGGGCGGAGAAAGGATACAAAAGATAAAGTACTTGCCGGGAGATCTGATCTGACTCATCAGCAAAATCACAGATACTTTAGTCTGGAAAAGCCTTTTAACATAGCAGAAACTTTTTGTGCTGTCATTCTGGTTTAGTCTTTTTATAAAATGTCCAAATGGATATCTAGCGATGTGACTGATGATGTGTCAGCTCTCGCTTCTTGACCTGCAGAGGCAAGCCTCCTGTCAGGAATGCAGGTAGTTTGGGGAGACCTCCCTTCTGGAAGAAACCCTGGAGGCTGTTGTTCCCCCCCTTTTAGAAAAGAAAGACACACCCAATTTCTGAGGAACTGAGTGAAGATGAGAAACAGGCAGTGGAAATCTGGCTTTGCAACTATGTTCCACATTGTGCATGCTGTGGGTGAAATTTACCTTTGGCCATTTACAAGGACAATTGAATTTAGAGGAGAAAGTATGTTTCAAGTCTTAGTTTGAAAGTTACATTAACTTAAAAACAGATACTCTTGCATATTTTCCTTAAATTTCAAGAATACAAGCAACAGGTCAGAATAAATTCAACAGATCAGTGAATGAACATAACATTCATTTACTCATTTATTCAACAAGTATTCAGTGTTTTCTATGTGTTAAGCTGTGCTATTTTCCAGGGCTATAATACAAACATAGAATGAGGGACCCTGACTTAGAAATGGTTAGGAAACACCAGGCAGATGATAGTTAGGAGATACCTTGTAAAGAGAGGGAAGACAGAGATAGCGAAGAACTCCTGACAGAGGACCTGATGAAGAGTCTAAGTTGGGAAGGGTGATAGAGGATGAAAGAACTAAAGACTAGAAATAATTGGAGTAGAAAAAGCAAAAGTGGGGATGTACTAGAGGTGAGGCAAGAGAGATAGGCAGATCGTGCAGTATACTGTCACTCATTTAAGGATTGTGGTTTCTTAGTTGAAGGACAACTAAGGATTGAAAGGAAGGATTTTAAGTAGTGTATTGTCTGTTTGCAGGATAATTGTTTAAAAAGATAAAAATCACAAATTTCATACAAATATAAAATAAAGACATGTCAGGATATTATTTAATTCATTAATTAATGATGTTCCAGCAGGTTCAAAGGAGAATCCAAAAGCTGATATATATATACACTCATGGGCTATCAGGAATACTGAAATGCCCTATTATAATCATCGAGAAGTGAGTATCACACTCATTCAACTTAAAAAGTTTGGCACTCATCAGGACTCTGTCCTGAGCCATTTTCACTTCTATGTCTACAATCTTGCCTTGGTTGATCTCATTTACTAACATAACCTTTATGTGCCATCTACCTTCTGAACACTATCAGATTCTCAACTCCTACTTGTTATTTCCACTGACTTGCCTTCTGGGTGGCTCAAAATTAAGGTGTAGCAAATAGAACTTATGATCACTCTTTCCCCTTCCACATCCTGGTGGCTCTTCCCCCAGATCTCCCTAATCTAGTCTACCATACTTCTATATACTTGGTAGATCATTCCATAAAGAGGAAGCCATCTCCAGTGCCCCTCTCTTCTTCTCCTTCATATCAGATCTATCACACATATACATTTCGTTCCCTACCCATTCCCACAGTTCTGGTTCACAACACTACTGTCTCTTCAGTGCAGGGCATTCTTCTTCTTTTCTTTTTTTAAAAACATCTTCTTTGAGATATAATTCACATTAACATTAAATTCACGCAGTTAAAATGTACAATTGAGTGGTTTTTATTGTATTTACATCTTTGAGCAACCATCATGAAAGTCTAAGTTTAGAAAATTTTCATCACTCTAAAAACAAATTCCTAATGCATTAGTAGTCACTCTGCATATCCAACCCTACCTCCTCCTAGCCTCAGGCAACCAATAATCTACTTTCTGTTTTTGTACATTTGCTTATCCTGGTCATTTCATATAAATAGAACTCTACAATATGCGATCCTTTGTACTGACTTCTTTCACTTAGGATAAGGTTTCAAGGTTCATCCATATTGTACCATGTGTCAGTACTTGATTACTTTGTATAGATGAATAATATTCCATTGATTGTATATAACATGTTTTGTTTGTTCACTCATCACTCGATAGACATTTAGGTTATTTCCACTTTTGACTACTTTGAATAATGCTGCTGTGAGCATTTGCATACATGTTTTTGTGTGAACATTTGTTTTCATTTCTTTTGGGTATATATCTTGAAGTGGAATTGTTGGGTGATATGGTAACTATTTTTAACTTTTTGAGGAACTGCTACATTCTGTTAAAAAATCAATACACCATTTGTATATCTTGATTGGAGAATTGTCTGTTCATATCTTCTGCCCATTTTTTGATGTGTTTGCCTGTTTCGTGTGTGTTGAGTTTGAGGAGTTCATTATAGATCCTGGATATCAACCTTTTGTCTGTACTGTCATTTGCAAATATCCTCTCCCATTCCGTGGGTTGCCTCTTTGTTTTTTTGACTGTTTCCTTTGCTGTGCAGAAGCTTTTAATTTTGATGAAGTCCCAAAAGTTTATTTTCGCTTTTGTTTCCTTTGCCTTTGGAGACATATCTTGAAAGAAGTTGCTGTGGCTGATATCGAAGGGATTACTGCCTATGTTCTCCTCTAGGATTCTGATGGATTCCTGTCTCACGTTGAGGTCTTTTATCCATTTTGAGTTTATCTTTGTGTACGGTGTAAGAGAATGGTTGAGTTTCTTCTACATATAGCTGTCCAGTTTTCCCAGCACCATTTATTGAAGAGACTGTCTTTTTTCCACTGTATATTTTTTCCTGTTTTGTCAAAGATTAATTGACCATAGAGTTGAGGTTCCTCAAGAAATTAAAAATAGAGCTTCCCTATGACCCTGCAATTGCACTCCTGGGTATTTACCCCAAAGACACAGATGTCGTGAAAAGAAGGGCCATCTGTACCCCAATGTTTATAGCAGCAATGGCCACAGTTGCCAAACTATGGAAAGAACCAAGATGCCCTTCAATGGACGAATGGATAAGGAAGATGTGGTCCATATACACTATGGAGTATTATGCCTCCATCAGAAAGGATGAATACCCAACTTTTGTAGCAACATGGACGGGACTGGAAGAGATTATGCTGAGTGAAATAAGTCAAGCAGAGAGAGTCAATTATCATATGGTTTCACTTATTTGTGGAACATAACAAATAGCATGGGGACATGGGGAGTTAGGAGAAGGGAGTTGGGGGAAATTGGAAAGGGAGGTGAACCATGAGAGACTATGGACTCTGTAAAACAATCTGAGGGGTTTGAAGTGGCGGGGGGGTGGAGGTTGGGGTACCAGGTGGTGGGTATTATAGAGGGCAAGGATTGCATGGAGCACTGGGTGTGGTGAAAAAATAATGAATACTGTTTTTCTGAAAATAAATAAATCAATTTAATAAAAAATTTCATATAAATGGAAAAAATATCAGTACACCAGATTTACACTCCTAACAGCGATGAATGAAGCTTCCAATTTCTGTCTTTACCAACACTTGTTAATGTTTGATTTTTAAAAATCATAACCATTGAAGATGAGTGAAGATGAATTGCAAAGATAAAAACTCATTGTACTTTTGATTTGCATTTTCCTAATGATCAGTGATGTGAACATTTTTTTTCATGTGCTTATTGGTCATTTGAATATCTTCTTTGGAGAATGTATGTTCAAATCCTTTGCCCCCCCTTTTTTCTTTTTATTAACATATAATGTATTATTTGTTTCAGGGGTACAGGTTTGTGAATCTTCAGGCTTACACAATTCACAACAATCACCACAACACATACCCTCCCCAGTGTCCATTAGGATGCCACCCTATTCCTCCCACTCCCCTCCAGCAACCCTCAGTTTGTTTCCTGAAACTGAGAGTCTCTTATGGTTTATCTTCCTCCCTGGTTCTCTCTTGTTTCATTTTTCCCTCCCTTCCTCCCACAATCTCCTGCCCTGCCTCTCAAATTCCTTATATCAGAGAGATCATATGATAATTGTCTTTCTCTGATTGACTTATTTCACTTAGCATAATACCCTCTAGTTCCACCCACATCATTGCAAATGGCAAGATTTTGGTTTTTTGATGGCTACATAGTATTCCATTGTAGATATACACCACATCTTTATCTATTCATCTGTTGATGGACATCTAGGCTCTTTCCATAGTTTGGCTATTGTGGACATTACTGCTATAAACATTGGGGTACACATGCCCCTTCAGATCACTACATTTGTATCTTTAGGGTAAATACCCAGTAGTGTGATTGCTGGGTCATAGGGTAGCTCTATTTCCAACTTTTTGAGGAACCTCCATACTGTTTTGCAGAATGGCTGCACCAGCTTGCATTCCCACCAACAGTGTAGGAGGGTTCCTCTTTCTCTGCAACCTCACTAACTTCTGTCATTTCTTGACTTGTTAATTTTAGCCATTCTGACTGGTGTGAGGTGGTATCTCACTGTTGTTTTGATTTGTATTTCCCTGATGCCAAGTGATGTTGAGCACTTTTTCATGTGTCTGTTGGCCACTTGGATGCCTTCTTTGCAGAAATGTATGCTCGTGTCTTCTCTTTGCCCACTTTTTAATTGGATGATTAATGCTTTTATTATTGAGTTGAATATATGTTGTTATAACTACAAGGTTTTTATCAGATATATGATATGCAACTATTTTCTCTCATTCCATGGACTCTTTTCACTTTCTTGATGGTTGTTATTTCCAAGAAAGAAGTTTTAAAATTTTGACATACTCCATTTTATCTAATTTCCTTTTGTCTCTTATGCTTTTGGTGTTATAGCTAAGAAACCACTGCCTAATCCAAGGTCATGAATTTTTACTCCAAGTTTCATTATAAAAGTTTTCTATGTTTAGTTCTTTGGGTCAATGATCCATTTTTTTTCCCAATTTATTTATTTTCAGAAAAACATTATTCATTATTTTTTCACCACACCCAGTGCTCCATGCAATCCTTGCCCTCTATAATACCCACCACCTGGTACCTCAACCTCCCACCCCCCGCCACTTCAAACCCCTCAGACTGTTTTTCAGAGTCCATAGTCTCTCATGGTTCACCTCCCCTTCCAATTTACCCAAATTCCCTTCTCCTCTCTAACGCCCCTTGTCCTCCATGCTATTTGTTATGCTCCACAAATAAGTGAAACCATATGATAATTGACTCTCTCTGCTTGACTTATTTCACTCAGCATAATCTCTTCCAGTCCCATCCATGTTGCTACAAAAGTTGGGTATTCATCCTTTCTGATGGAGGCATAATACTCCATAGTGTATATGGACCACATCTTCCTTATCCATTCGTCCATTGAAGGGCATCTTGGTTCTTTCCATAGTTTGGCAACTGTGGCCATTGCTGCTATAAACATTGGGGTACAGATGGCCCTTCTTTTCACGACATCTGTGTCTTTGGGGTAAATACCCAGGAGTGCAATTGCAGGGTCATAGGGAAGCTCTATTTTTAATTTCTTGAGGAACCTCAACTCTATGGTCAATTAATCTTTGACAAAACAGGAAAAAATATACAGTGGAAAAAAGACAGTCTCTTCAATAAATGGTGCTGGGAAAACTGGACAGCTATATGTAGAAGAAACTCAACCATTCTCTTACACCGTACACAAAGATAAACTCAAAATGGATAAAAGACCTCAACGTGAGACAGGAATCCATCAGAATCCTAGAGGAGAACATAGGCAGTAATCCCTTCGATATCAGCCACAGCAACTTCTTTCAAGATATGTCTCCAAAGGCAAAGGAAACAAAAGCGAAAATAAACTTTTGGGACTTCATCAAAATTAAAAGCTTCTGCACAGCAAAGGAAACAGTCAAAAAAACAAAGAGGCAACCCACGGAATGGGAGAGGATATTTGCAAATGACAGTACAGACAAAAGGTTGATATCCAGGATCTATAATGAACTCCTCAAACTCAACACACACGAAACAGGCAAACACATCAAAAAATGGGCAGAAGATATGAACAGACACTTCTCCAATCAAGAAATACATATGGCTATCAGACACATGAAAAAATGCTCAATGATCCATTTTGAGTTAATTTTAGTTTTAATTTAAAGTAGGTATCCAATGTCATTCTTTTGCATGTGGATATTCATTTGTCATGACACTATTTGTTGAAAATTTTATTATCTAGGCACCCTTGTCAAAAATCAGGTGACCTCAAATATATGGATTTATTCCAGAACTCTCAATTCTTTTCATTACACTATAAGCCTATCCTTATGTCAGTACCAGACTGTCCTGATTATTGTAGTTTTACAGTAAGATTTGAGATTGAAAAGTGTGACTACTTCAAATTTGTTCTTATTTTCAATATTATTTTGACAAATTTGTGTCATTTGTCATTTCCATATGAATTTTAGGACAAGTTTTTCAATTTCTGCAGCAAAGACAGCTAGGATTTTGAAAGGGATTTTGTTAATCTGTAGATGTATTTGGAGAATATTGCTGCCTAATAATATTAGGTTTTCTGAACACATGAGATTTGTTTTCATTTATTTGTATCTTTTTAAATTTCTTTCAACAACATTTTGTATTCTTCAGTGTACAAGTCTTGTTTTCCGAAGTCTTGTATGTTTTTCCTAAGTATTTTATTCTTTTTGATGTATTATAAGTGAAGTTGTTTTCTTAACTTTGGATTGTTCATTGATAGTGTATAGAAATACAACTGATATTTATATTGATTGTGTATGCTGCAAACTTGCTGAACACATTTTTTAGTTTTAGTAGTTTTTTTTGTTTGTGTTTTTGCTTTTGTTAGTGCACATTAGTATTTTATATGTACAGATTATGACACCTGTGACTAGAGATAGTTTAACTTTTCCCCTTCCAATTCAGATGTGTTTCATTTATTTTTTACTGCTTATGTGTTCTGGCTAAAACATCCAGTACGTTGTTGAATAGAAGTGGTGAAAAAGAAATGTTCTTTTCTTGTTCCTGATTTTGGGGGGAAAGAATTCAATCCTTCACCTTTAACTATGAAATTAGGTGTTGTTTTTGTAGCTCTCCTCAATTGGGTTGAAGAATTTCCATTCTCCTCATTTGTTGAGTGCTCTTTATTATGAAAGGTTGGATTTTGTCATTTTTTTCTTTGGCTGTTGAGGTGATCATATCCTTTATTTTATTAATATGGTGTGTTATATTAATAGATGTTTGGATGGGGATGCCTGGGTGGCTCAGAAGGTTGAGTGTCTGACTTTTGGTTTCAGCTCACGTCATAATCTCAGGGTCATGGGATAGAGTCCTGCATTATGGTTAGAGTCTGCTTGTCCCTTTCCCTCCCACCCTACCCCTGCTTGCTCACTGGCAGCTCTACCTAAAATCAACCAATCAATCAATCAATCTAAAAAAAGAAGATGTTTGGATGTTAAACCAGCCTTGAATTCCTGAGGTAAATGCCACTTTGTCATGATGTATAATTGTATTTTATATATTGGTACATTAAATTTGCTCGTATTTTGTTGAGTTTTGTATCTCTATTAATAACAAATATTTGTCTGTATTTTTTTCTTGTGATGTGTTTCTCTGGTTGTGGTATCAGGATAATAGTATTCTCAAAGTGGCCTTCTATGTCCTCTTCTATTTTTTGGAAGAGTTTGTGAAGAATTGGCATTACTTTTTCTGTAAATATTTGGTAAAATTTACTGGTGAAGCCATCTGGAAATTTTAATCACTAATTCATAATTTTATTTCATATAGATTTATCCAGACTTGCTATTTGGAGATGGGGGGTCAGATTGGTAGCTTGTGTCTCTCTAGGATTTTTCTCTTTCATTTAAGTTATCTAATTCATTGGTATTCTATTCTTGGTAATGTCCTCATATGATCTTTTTAAAAATTTCCATTAGGTTTGTAGTAATTCCTTCGCTTTCATTCCTGATTTCAGGAATTTGAATCTTTGTCAGTCCAACTTGCAGTAACATTTTTACTTGCCTCCTAGTCTACTCTTACTGCCTTCTAATTCTTCATTCAACATTCAGAATGATCTTTTAAAAGTAAAAATAAGATCATGTACTTTTCTGCTTACAAGCATTAATGGTAAAATAAAAATCTCTTCTCTAGCTTACAGGATCATAGATAATATGGCCCTGGACCTGCTTTTAAACTTGATTTTTTACCATTTCCATTCATTCATTGTGCTTCTGCCATACTGGCTGTTTTTTCTAATCCTAAATATGCTGAATTCTTTCTTCTTGGCCACTGCATTTATTTACTTCTGTCTGAAATGCTCTCTTCCTCTTTCTTAAACTGAAAAAATTATATTCATAATTTTGGTGTTGTTTTAACTATCAGTTCACATAGAGACTAACAGATCCGAGTAAATCCTTCTTGTTATTCTATTGCCACACTTTCATCATTTATAATCATACATTATTTAACATTTGTTTAAAAATTTTCACCCATATTGGACATTAAGCTTTATAAGAGTGTGGCTCATGCTGCTATGTAATTAAAGCCTACCATTACACCCGGCAGATAGAAGATATTGAGAAATATCATTGAATAAATGAATGGGGAACGTATTTAAACTCAGTGTATAGTTCTGTTGATGACTTTAATATGAGATATGAAATTATGCAGTTATACCATAACACTTATTGACCATTGTGGGGTTCATTATTACATGTAGGAGCAAAAGGCTGAGCAAGGAGGCTACCCAGCTTGTAACCTTGACTCATCTCTGCCACTCAGTAGCTGTATAGGCCTGGTCAAGTCACTCTTCTTTAGCTTTCCTTTTGATCAATTAGAAGATAGATGAAGAGTCTTCCTTAATGACTTAAATAACTAAATCTAATGTTTCTGGAGTCTAGATTTTGTGATGGCATGTTTCATAAAGAATTAGAAGAATTCTCTTTTTTGGGTTTGCTCTAATTTTTTTTAGTAAAAAATAATCACCTCTGTTATAAAAGTGGGGAAATTTTTTGAGAGTTTTCAGTTTATTTTCTATGTTAGGGAAATTTCAATGTATAAAAAATATTTCCTATAGCTTTTTAATAGTATAAGACAATTTATCTTATAAAATGATTATTTCTAGGGCTTTAAAAATAATATAACATGTATTGCTGAAGCAAAAGATAAGTTTTAGAAAACTAAATGATTTTTCAAATCCTTCAACTATTGCTTCCTATTTTCTTTATAATGTAGGTTATAAAATATATACCAATACAAATGTAGAATGTAGAAAGTTTAGGCACTTTGAAATTTTATATTTTGTGTCTTGAAGAAGACACAAAAAGATGGAAGACCATTCCATGCTCTTGGATCGGAAGAATAAACATTGTTAAAATGTCTATACTGCCTAGAGCAATCTATACTTTTAATGCCATTCCGATCAAAATTCCACCAGTATTCTTCAAAGAGCTGGAGCAAATAATCCAAAAATTTGTATGGAATCAGAAGAGACCCTGAATCACTAAGGAAATGTTGAAAAACAAAAATAAAGCTGGGGGCATCACGTTACCTGATTTCAAGCTTTACTACAAAGCTGTGGTCACCAAGACAGCATGGTACTGGCATAAAAACAGACACATAGACCAGTGGAACAGAGTAGAGAGCCCAGATATGGACCCTCTATGGTCAATTAATCCTTGACAATACAGGAAAAAATATACAGTGGAAAAAAGACAGTCTCTTCAATAAATGGTGCTGGGAAAACTGGGCAGCTATATGTAGAAGTATGAAACTCGACCAGTCAGAAAAACAAAGAGGCAACCCATGGAATGGGAGAAGATATTTGCAAATGACAGTACAGACAAAAGGTTGATATCCAGGATCTATAATGAACTCCTCAAACTCAACATACACAAAAGAGGCCATCATATCAAAAAATGGGCAGAAGATATGAACAGACACTTCTCCAATGAAGACATACAAATGGCTATCAGACACATGAAAAAATGTTTATCATCACTAGCCCTCAGGGAGATTCAAATTAAAACCGCATTGAGATATCATCTTACACCAGTTAGAATGGCCAAAATTAGCAAGACAGGAAACAACATGTGTTGGAGGGGATGTGGAGAAAGGAGAACCCTCTTACACTGTTGGTGGGAATGGAAGTTGGTGCAGCCTCTTTAGAGAACAGTGTGGAGATTCCTCAAGAAATTAAAAATAGAACTTCCCTATAACACTGCAAGTGCTCTTACTTTTTGATGCTTAAATGAAGAAATTGAGTTGACACATAATGTAGTCTGATAGAGCAATTTCTTATATTTTGTATTTACAAATAATGGCTTTCTGATGAAGTCAATTCTTTCAGTGCTTAGTTGCCTACAATGTTATTCTCTCATTGATGAGGTTTAAGTCTATTGTCTTTCATTGGGAAGTGCCTGATAGGGACAGGCAAATGGAAGCTATGTTTACATTCAAAATAATTACTGTTAACCAGTCTACTTCCCCCCCAGAAAATATAGTTATGAGAGTAGACTCTGGTGATTCCAGAACATACTTGAAGAAGTATCTTTAAGGAAGCCTAAATATGTTATATACAAACATGAGAGGCATATTTAAAAAGTCTTAGTCTTTCAAGGTGCCTGTGTGCCTCGGTTGGTTAAGCATCTGACTCTTGATTTTGGCTCAGGTCATGGTATCAGGGTCAAGAGTTTGAGCCCCCATTGGAATGTGTGCTTAGTGTGCAGCCTGCTTAAGATTCTCTCTCTCCCTATGCCTCTCCCCATTCCTCTCTTTTAAAGAGAGCGAGAGGGAGGGAGAGAGAGAGAGAGAGAAACTCCTGTTTTTCCTACCTATCTGTAAGAGATCAAATAAGTCATTTATTTTCTTTTGGTTCAGTTTCTCTTCCTAAAAATTGAATCCATTAGATTTTCACTTGTTTTCAAATTGCATGTGGAAACACTCAAAGCAGAGAGTATTCTCTTTGTTTTTTTTTTTTTTTTTTTATTCCTAGGTACTTGTAATTCTATCGTAAAATTTATTAACCTGCATTTCCTTCTCTTCCCCGAGGAAAATATATAGCATTCTAAATTTCATTGAAGATATTTCAAGTCTCCTTATGTTACATTTTAAAAGCTTTTTAAATGTATGATCAACATTTTAGAGTATATACTCTTGAATCTTTATAATACAAAGCAAGGTAAGTATTCATAGTCTTATTTTGCTGTGAAAATTGAAAGATTAGTGAGATAAAGGGATTTCACCCAAGGCCAAATCCATAAAAATTAAGATTTAAGCATAGATTTGTGTTCAAAGCTTCTTTTCAGAGGTTCTTTTTTCTTCTCTTTATTGGACTTGGTGATTCAGAAAGGCAAGAATTTGATTAGCAGGTGATAAATTCTAAGAAGGAATATGCTTTATTTGTGAAAAGAATGGTAAACCCTGCTGTGCTTGGTTCTCAGAGTACTTTGAGCAATTTACTTTTGTCATAAATTATGGATGATTTTTAGGTCATTTGGCAGAATATGTAGACCTATCTCTTCTTCTCGTGGAAGATTTATTGAAAGCATAGAAAAATTATTGCATTTATTTTTTCTGTAATTAATTATTAATCAAAAGCTCCAAAGAAGCAGGGCTAGAATTAATTTCACTTACTTGTAGATGCTTTTAGGTATTAGTGCCAATAAAAGGCAATGAGGTGGACCTTTGTCACTTGTGTAGTCTATGCAGCATCTAATGTGTTTTCTACTTGGGAGAGGCTCCTCTTTTTGAGTAGGATGAAGATGATCTGTCCTAGAAAAGCTGAAAACACTAGATACACAACTTTCTTCTGTAGCTCCACCATTGCACATATCTATGAAAGACTCTGAGGAGATAGCAAGGGAGAAGTGTTAGTGAACTCTTTTTCTTTCTTGAAATTGACATTAGAAGTGCTTATAATGTCCAATTTTTAATATAGACTATGCTTTTAAAAATTAAAAAAAATTTAATTAACATATAATGTATTATGAGCCCCAGGGGTACAGGTCTGTGAATTGCCAGGTTTACACACTTCACAGCACTCACCATAGTACATACCCTCCCCAGTGTCCATAGCCCCACCACCCTCTCCCTACCCTCCCCAACCCCCAGTTTGTTTTGTGAGATTAAGAGTCTCTTATGGTTTGTCTCCCTCCCAATCCCATCTTGTTTCATTTATACTTTTCCTTCCCCCAAACCCCCTACATTGCATCACACCTTCCTCATATCAGGGAGATCATATGATAGTTGTCTTTCTCCGATTGACTTATTTCGCTAAGCATAATATCCTCTAGTTCCATCCATGAATATAGACTGTGCTTTAATGCTGGTGGCATTAACAACTGGAATGAAACCGTGTTCCTGGATGAGTAGTTAGAGCAATGAAATTGTAGTATCTAGTGTTTGAATGTGAAGGTAGAATCTTTCTCATTATTAAAGGCCCTGGGCATATTATTTATTTCTTTTGATAGAAGTTATTTGTAATATAAAAACAAAGGATTATTCTCTAGATCAATTATAGGCTAATTATCTAGAAGAATTTGTACATATTAATTAAAACACCAACAACCTAAAAGAAAAATTGTCAAAGACCATATATAGGAAACACAACGGGCAAAGAAACCTATTAAAATTATGACAATAATGTGATTATCTTTCACATCTCCCAGAATGGTAAATATTATATAATGTCTGGCACCTCCAGTATTGGCAAGGATGTGGGAAAGGGACTCAGTTAAGCATTATGAATAAAAGTGTAAATCAGCATAACACAATTGGAGAGCCATTAATCAATATCTAATAAAATTGAAGATGCATACACCTTACATTCAGCAAGTGTATCTGCCCTAGATGTATCTACACTAAACAACTCTCATATTTTATAGAAATAGACATGCAAAAAATATTCATTGTAGGTGCTTTAGTAATAACAAAAAAATGGGAAATGATCTAGTTACCCATCAATCTAAGGACTAATAAGTAAACTGGTTTGTTATTACAATGAACACGTCACAAAAAAATGAAATGAATAAACAAGACCTACATGCAGCCAACATGTATAATTACTCAACATATTGTTTTTTTTAAGTATATAACAAAAAACAATATAGTTCTTATATATTAAAAAAAAAAAACCAAGACATTAGAAACATTGTTAGTAGACACACATGTATAGACTCAATATATAAAAGCATACCAACTTCAAAGAGTGGCTACTTTTGGGGAAGAAAGGAGGAAAATCATGAGAGAATTATTTTTTCTTTAAAATCAAAATAGAAGAAATGAAGAAAGGTGAAAAATGTTACTAGGTGTTTCACTTGACTGTGGGTTCATAGATGTTTGTTATGTTACTCTTATGTTTAAAATATCTCAAAATTCGGGATGCCTGGGTGGCTCAGTTGGTTGAGCAGCTGCCTTTGGCTTGGGTCTGATCCCGGGGTCCTGGAATCAAGTCCCGCATGGGGCTCCTTGCACCATGGGGAACCTGCTTCTCCCTCTGCCTCTGACTGCCACTCTGCCTGCCTGTACTGGCACATAAATAAATAAAATCTTTAAAAAAAATAAAATATCTCAAAATTGGAAATTAAAGAATAATCTGCTTTAAGTACTTTAAAATGACACAGAGGTTTTACCTTATTATTAATGTAGCTCTAAGTGACTCTTAATCTCACGAAACAAACTGTGGGTTGCTGGGGGGAGGGGGGTTGGGAGAAGGGGGGTAGGGTTATGGACATTGGGGAGGGTATGTGCTTTTGGGTAAATTGGAAGGGGAGATGAACCATGAGAGACTATGGACTCTGAAAAACAATCTGAGGGGTTTGAAGTGGCGGGGGGGGGGGGTGGGAGGTTGGGGTACCGGGTGGTGGGTATTATAGAGGGCACAGCTTGCATGGAGCACTGGGTGTGGTGAAAAAATAATGAATACTGTTTTTCTGAAAATAAATAAATTGGAAAAAAAAAAAAATGTAGCTCTAAAGATTATTATTAGAAATCAGCTTCTTCTGAGGGCTTTGCTTTTATCTATTCTCTGCTTGAGAATTTTATTAAACATATGGTAATTTTATAATATAAATATTTATATTTATTATGTATAAATGTTCAGATACACATTACAAATGTGTATGTATATATGCATATTTGTATACACATATATACGTATTTGCTATTTGTTTGTTTTAGGTTTTTATTTAAATTCCAGTTAGTTGGGGCACCTGGATGACTCAGTCAGTTAAGCATCTGGCTCCTGATTTGAGCTCAGGTCATGATCTCAGGATCCTGGGATTGAGCCCGTTGGGGCTCTGGGCTCAGTGGGGAGTCGGCTTCAGGATTCTCTCTCTCCTTTTGCCTCTTCCCTGGCTTGCTCTCTCTCTCTCTCTCTCTCTCGCTCGCTCTCAAATAAATAAATAAATAAATCTTAAAAAAAAATTCCAGTTAGTTAACTTACAGTTATATTAGTAACTAATTAACCTATACTAATTTGTATAGGTTATTTTAGTAATTAGTTAACCTACACTAATATTAGTTTCAGGAGTACAATGTACTGATTCAGCACTTCCATACATTAGCTGGTGCTCATCACAGTGCATTCCTTAATCCTTGTCACGTATTTAACCCATCCCCTCACCCACTTTCCTTCTGGTAACCATTAGTTTATTCTCTAAAGTTAGGAGTTTCTTTTGGTTTGCCTCTCTCTTTCTCTTTGCTCATTTGATGTGTTTCTTAAATTCCATATATGAGTGAAATTGTATGGTATTTGTCTTTCTCTGACTTGTTTTGCTTAGCATGATACTCTCCAAAGTTGTCCATGTCATTGCAAATGTCAAGATTTCATTCTTCGTCTTTTTTTTTTTTTGGTTGACTACTATTCCATTGGCATATATACCACATTTTTAAAATCCATTCCTCAGTTGGTGGACACTTGAACTGTTTCCATAATTTGGCTATTTATAGATAATGTTGTGTAAACCCTGGGATGCTGGTATAGCTTTGAATTAGTATTTTTATATTCTTTGTGTAAATACCTAGTAGTGTAATTGCTGGATCATAGGGTATCTCTATTTTTAACTTTTTGAGGATCTCCATACCATTTTCCAAATTGGCTACACAAGTTTGCATTACCCCAAACAGTGTAAGATGGCTCCTTTTTCTCCATATCCTTGCCAACACCTGTTGTTTCTTGTGTTGTTGATTTTAGTCATTCTGACACGGGTGAGGTGACATCTCATTATAGTTTTTTCTTAAAGATTTATTTATTTATTTTAGAGAAAGAGAGAGAGAGAGTGAGCACACGAGTGTGGGGAGGGGCAGAGGGAGAGAATCTTCAAGGAGACTCCTTGCTGAGTGCAGAGCCAGACACAATTTGGGGCTCTATCTCACACCCATGAGATTGATCTGAGCCTAAACCAAGAGCTGGTGTTCAATTGAGGTGCCTGTCATTGTAGTTTTGGTTTGTATTTCCCTGATGATGAGTGATGTTGAGCATCTTTTCATGTGTTTGTTTTGATCTCCCTATCTTCTTTGGGAAAATGTCTATTCATGTCTTCTGTCCATTTTTGATTGGATTATTCATTTTTTGGGTGTTGAATTTTATAAATTCTTTATATATTTTGGATACTAATGGTTTATTAGGTATGTCATTTGCAAATATCCTCTTTCATTTGGTAGGTTGCCCTTTAGTTTTGCTGGTTGTTTCCCTTGCTATGTAGAAGCTTTTTATTTTGATGTAGTCCCACTAGTTTATTTTTGCTTTTGTTTCCCTTACCTCAGAAGACAGATCTAAAGGGAAGTTTCTATGCCTGATGTCAAAGAGGTTATGCCTCTGTTTTCCTCTAACGTTTTTATGGTTTTAGGTCTCAAATTTAGGTCTTTAATCCATTTTGAATTTGTTTTAGATAGTGAACAGAATAGATAGTTTTGGATAAGAGATGTGGATTTGAATCTGGTTAGTTGATCTCTTTGAGGCTTAGCTCTCTTTATTTTGTTTTTTCCAAACTTCTCTCCCACCTAACTTCAGAAAAGATACAGTCATACACTCAATATGTTGCTTAACTCATTGGAGATGCATTATTCTTGTATATAAATTTGAATACTGTTAATTTATCTGGAGGTTTGTAAGCATTAAAGAACATCATGTACCAACATTTTAAACTCTAAAAGGCTATATTAAAAACATATTAGCATTTTTTAAAATTTATGTTTCAATGCCCTTGGAATGAAAATCAAGAAATTCATACACATAACTCTCCCTATCCCATCTTGTTTCATGGATTCTTCTCCTACCCACTTAAGCCCCCATGTTGCATCACTACTTCCTCATATCAGGGAGATCCTATGGGTTATGGACATTGGGGAGGGTATGTGCTTTTGGGTAAATTGGAAGGGGAGATGAACCATGAGAGACTATGGACTCTGAAAAACAATCTGAGGGGTTTGAAGTGGCGGGGGGTTGGGAGGTTGGGGTACCAGGTGGTGGGTATTATAGAGGGCACAGCTTGCATGGAGCACTGGGTGTGGTGAAAAAATAATGAATACTGTTTTTCTGAAAATAAATAAATTGGAAAAAAAAAAGAAAGTTTCAAAAAAAAAAAAAGAAATTCATACACATTTCTGTATTTATTTATTGCATGCCTAGTGCACAGAGTACAAAATTCACTGGTGTCATGATATGAAATTAAAAAAAAAAAGAAAGAAACTACTCAATACATTTGTCTGGAGAAAACCAGGATTCCAATTCAAGAATGGGAATTGGCTTATATGACTCGTTTTTTTTTTTTTTTCTAGAAGGAAGCTGTGGACTACTTAATGGGAATATAAGCCTCAGATCCTTCTTTTGTAACATAAATTCCAAAAATGTAATGATTTCCTAGCAGACTTCAGGAGGAAGAAAAATGAATTTTCTTTGAACTACCTGAGACCTAGTACAGTATTCCTTTTAGTGTGGATGTTTTGGTGACAAATTCTCTTAGTTTATTTTATTGTAGAAAATATCTGTAGTTTTTTCATTTTTAGAGGATATTTCAGCTAGATAATAAATTCTAGATTAGCAGTTTTTATCTTCTTTCAGCATTTTAAAGATGCCCTTTCATTGTCTTCTAGATTTTATAGTATCATTGAAAGGTTAGCTGTTGGTCTTGCTGTTGCTCTCCCAGAGGTAGTGTGTCTTTTTTAACTCTGGTTGCTTTTAAGTTGTTTTTCTGTGTTGGAGTTTCAGCAGTTTGATTATCATGAGCCTTGGTGTTTTTTGTTTGTTTGACTCTTCTTCATTTATCTTGCTGTAGGCTTGATCAATTTCTTGAATCTATGTGTGGCTGTCTTTTATTAGTTTTTGAAAAGCCTTGGCCATTATATTATATTATATTATATTATATTATATTATTACTTCCCCTAAATTTCTTTCATTCCTCTTCTTTTGGAGTTTAATTTATGTGTATGTTATAGCTTTTGACTGTGTCTTATGTGTTTCTTATTCTCTGTGTTTTTGTTTTGTTTTGGCTTCTAACTACCATTGACCATAGGGGATTTTACCTTATTTCCAGTTTAGAATACCAGGGTTTTACGCTGCTCTTGTACGAAAAAACAATATTTCTTGGGAGAAAGCAAGTCATGATTTCAGAGTTACTCTAGTTTTTAAAACATCATTTATAGCCAATATAAATTTCAAGGGCTTTGTTGACTCCCTTTCCTTAATAGAATTAGAATACCTCTACTTAATTCAAGCTGAATCCTTAGCATGCTCTTTTAAAAAATCAGCAATTCTTCCCAGCGACAAAAACATCTGAAGATCATCATCTCAATTTTCAAGCACTAGACTTTCAGACTTTTTAGTCCTCTTTGTTTTCATGGTTCTATAATGCATTTAATAATGTAATTCTTGTTCTATCCATTTTTTCTCTGTCTGCTGCAGTGAAAATGTTGACCTGCTGCCAACATAGAACAATATTCTACTCCAAAGTGGAAATCCTAAAGCATAATTTTGGATTGTGTTCCTAGAAGTCCATACTCAAGTCAGGTTCTCTATAGCCTTCTCAATGTTCTTTGAAGCCTCAGAAAACCTTTTAATAGCTTTTCTTCCCCACCTTCCCCTTCTCCCCCTTTCAGGCGGAATCTACTTCTGTTGCTCGTGACAAAGAAAGTTGCCTATTACAATAAAGGTTGAGGATGGGAAAAGAAAGTGGTGAGAAAATCACTGGTATAAGAACCTGAGGTTGGGATAAGGAGGTTGTGGGCATTTCTGTATTGGAAGCAAAGTGAAGTTCTGTTATTGTTAGCATCACATATGAGTCTAACTTTAAATAGACTGAGTGGGAGCAACCACATCTCTAGACATACTACTTTAGGGTATGCAGTGACCAGGTAGGCCAGAGTACATCTTAGCAGGTACAGTGAGAACAGGGGTCTCTGCTCTGACCAAATGGGTTGAGTCATTCAGTCAGTGCAAATCATGAGGACGAGACATTTCCTACCCTCTGTCGGAAATTTAAGTTTTTCTTGTACCTGGAGACCATGTTGCAGAGAAGGAGTTAGAAGGAAAGTACAAATCTAGAAATAAGTAATTATTCTAAATAAGCTATTTTCAAATAAAGCCACTAGTATGCATTTAGTCAGCAAAGCTGGAAAGTCAGCTTGAGAGCCAGGATGAGGTAAGTAATTTAAAATACAGAAAATCATATTTTCTACATGTCTGAGTGTATAGACTGTAGACTTCAACTTCTTGGCAGTACATGGTGAGACATAGTCTAATGTTGATGCAGGAAATATTTTCTCTGTTCCTTTAGCTGTGCTAGACAAGAAGTAATAAATTCAGTAGAAAGTTATATATTTTTGATAACTTACTAACCATAGATTTTACTAACAAAAACTTTTTTTTACCAAGTTGGATTTTATCTGAAAAGGTAATACAAAGGTATTTGTTTACTGTGAAATGAATGCTTACAGAAAACATTGCAAATCCTATCCTTTAGTCTTAATTTCCATATAAGGAATGCATGAACTCTAAGAATACTTGTAGTTTTCGTAATTAATGCTTTTTGTCATTTACAAAAACAAACTTGGAATTTTGCCTTCCCCACCTCCAAAAAAACTGATGAAAATGAGAGTAGATAATCTTTCATTGATTTATATTTTTCAATCCTTCATTGGATTAAAAAAAAAGGAGATGAGAGAAAGCTATATCACCTCCCTGTTTATCTAAGAAGTTATCAATAAAATAGACAGTCTAAGTGAAAATATCAAAGCTCTTTTGTTTGAGCTCTTCCAGAGAATTAGGGAAACAGTTTATATTAGTGAATGCAGGCCCAGATCAGGCCCCAGATCTGGGGCCCAAGTGTTAGTAGTAATCGTCTCTTCCTGCCTCTCTTCTTACCACTCCACTTTCTCATTCCTCCAGAGTCTAGGCAAAGAGAATGGGAATGACAGGGAAAGGGATAATACCTTTTGCTTAGCGAGGGCTCTTCCTCCTTTGGCTCACACTACCTGAACATGAAGCCTTTGTTTATGGTAGGAATCCAAATGCTTTCTCTTCAGTGTGATGTATTACTAGGTTTTTCTTAGACACTCCCCTTTTAACACTGACCTCCCATACTAATGCATTCCCTGATGTAGGCAGTGCGGTTTATGGCTATCTTACTGTAATACCCTTTCAGAACCAGCCCTGTTGGTACCTCTTCGGTCATTTACAGTGGAATTTCCTGCTTATCATCTACCTTTCTTGGACAAAGTTTCTCAAGACACTTGAACTACTTTTGGAGGTGTCTCCTGCCTTTTAACTTTGAGAATGAGGGGGATATTTAGAAACTAGGGAGGTACTTTGGCATGAAAGGAACTCTTAAAGCAGGTTTAAAATAGTAGTGATTAAGATTCCACATTGATTCTTAAGGAACTGAGAAACAAGCCCAATTTAGTGTTTCTACATAATTTTCAGTTCTAAGATTTTAAGATTTCAGCAATTCTGTATCTGTAGTTTTAAAACTTGTATATTCCTTACAAAGAATCGTTAAATCACTATATTATACACCTGAAACTGATATAACACTGTATATTACTATACTAGAATTAAAGATAAAAATTTAAAAAAAGAGCGCATGCAAGGAGAAAGTTTTTAAAGATTATTCAGTATTACATGGCTTATATTAGTAATAGTAGAAGAAACACTGCATATGCTCATAAATTAGGAATGCTTCAAGAAATACAGCCATTCATTAGATGGAATATTATGTGGCAATTAATAGGACAGATGTATATTTAATTCTTTGAAATGGATCTCTGGAACCTAATAAATAATTTTTTAAAGAACAGGTAGAAGAGCTTTATAGTGTAAATTTAATCTGTCTTTAGATCTGTTTAAAAAAAAATAAACCTTATACGTTCTTAAGGGAGTGGAGGGAAAAATGCGATATTGGCCTAAAATCTAAAAGAATAGCAAGTAGTCTGCATTTTTGGGGAAGAGTGAGAAGTATGTTTCTTTAAATTTTAACTCAATAATTTTAAAAAAGATTTTTAAAAATTTATTTATTCGACAGAGAGAGAGATCACAAGTAGGCAGAGAGGCAGGCAGAGAGAGAGGAGGAAGCAGGCTCCCTGCTGAGCAGAGAGGCTCAATCCCAGGACCCTGAGATCAGGATCTGAACTGAAGGTAGAGGCTGAACCCACTGTGCCACCCAGGCTCCCCTTAACTCAATAAACTTTCGATATGTGTACATGAATTTAAAATATTTCTTCTTAATGAGCTCACTTTTTGTTTCTTTATTCACCTGTAGACCTTGAAAATTATAAATAATAGATGACATGTGGGTTTAAATGAAGTTAAATTTATCTGACAGAGGGTTTCACCTCAGTCACTATTGTTTCCTTTGGACAATATTTGCTTTTTACCATACCCCCCCCCATTCCATGTTTGTTGCCACAGAGCACTTTTGCACATTTTCCCCAGAAAATTATGCTCTATAGAATAAGCCTGAAAGAAGAGAATCTACTATACTCAGCTTTGAAGTAGACTCCATGCATAAAACTTTCCTGTGATAAAGCCAGATACAAATGCAGAGTGATTAAATAACAGAAATGAGAAACACAGAATTTGACCACGTGTATGGTGTTTCTTCTTCCCTGTGGGAATTTGTTTAAGCAGTTGGTAACTTTTTTGGAAAGAAAACCTTCCACAGTATGAAATGCATTTATCATTCATGTGTCATGGTGCATGTTCACTTGGACAACAAATTCCTTTGAGAAATTCAAACTCTCTAAAACAAAATAAACGATTTAGAAATGAAAATAAATATACCAAAGGTTGTCTTTACTTTTTAAAAAATTGTGTGCTTAATTTTACTGGTCTTGGAAGTGTGTGTGTGTGTGTGTGTGTGTGTGTGTATCTTATATATGCATATATATATTATATATACTATGCTTTATATGCTTATATACATATATACATAGTATATAGATAGATATATTATATTCATTATTCAGTACTTTTGTACTTGAACATTTTTGTTTCTAATAAACTAGGACATTTCAATATCTACAAAAAATAGTAATTTACAATATTCTATAGCCTGATTTCTTTCAACTTGAATATAATATATCTTTAACACCTACTGCAATGCTATAATGAAAATCATATTAAATATAACTCAAATTCTTGAATGCTTTCTGTGTGCTAGTAGATTGTTCATAGCAATTTACATGTATTTAATAATATAACCGTGACAATAACTATGAAGTAGGTACTAATATTATTTCTGGGTTTTTCGGCTAAGGGAAATGAGGAATGGAGAAAATTGCTCAGGGTTACTGAAAGAGCTAGTATGTGACTACACTTGGATTGGAACCAGGCTGCATGTCTTCCAATTGTATGTCTTTAAGTTCTATATTACACTTAAGTTGTAAAATGAGAAGTGGATAGCAAAAACATTCTGATCAGTGAGAGTAACATTCGCTAGGCTTATATTAGGTCTTTTGCTTTAAAGCCACTTGTTTTCATTGGAATTGACATTTTATTTTGATTGCTTATTGTTATAGCAACTTTGAGACAAGCACACAAGATAAAATGAACTAGAGGAGAACAGTTAGAGCAGGAACTGACAAAGTTTTCTCAGGGACTGCTAACACCACTTATTAAAAATCTTGAACCATGGAGATTCTGATTGGCAGGTTTGGGATGTGATATAGGTATATATCTGTATTTTAAATCTCCCCTGGATGTTTGGGTGTGATTGAGATCATAGGATTCCAATTCAAATTTTCTTGATTTGTTACATGGTGATTATATCAGTTTCTGAATTTTGTTATTACTTACACTGTAATCCAAAGTTTTAAATTTTAACTTATTAAAAATAGATTTGTTTTTTAAAAATTTAATTAAATTGATTAATTTTGAGCATTTTCTATGAAGGGACCAATGTAGCATTGCCCTGTAGAGAACAATAGCTTAATGGAAGTATATGGTTTTATTTCTTCCATTCAAAGCTGCCTTTATTTTCTTTTCATTCTTATGTTTCTGAAACTACATACCAATTACAGTTGAGGGTTATGTGTAAAGCATATTGTTTTACCTTTCAATATTATTAAATTGGTAGTCATTTTGACTTGGGGAAACAGACTGCTCCTACCTCCTTGTATTGTGCACTTTCTCCCAAGAAATGTAGAAACTGCACAATATTTGTGTTAGGAGGCAGAGTTACGAGAGCTGGATTTGAGATGGCAATGGAGTGGTTCAGGAGCCTGCATCTTTGGGTCAGGAATGAAATCCAATCCAGATAGATTACCAAGTCATCACTCCAAATGGATAGTCTAAGGGGGAATAGAAACAGGAAAATTAGACTGAGATAAGAGAATATCAAGTGCAGAGAGGAAACCTGGAAATAAGATAATTTTCTGAGTAGCTAAGGATTGTTAAAGTTGCATTTTATCATGTACCCACAAACTTAGCTCTGGATGAAAAGAAAGTCCTGATATATTTCAGAACTCCATCTCTGGAGGGTTGTCTTTGTAAAGATGGAGGAGATGAATTGTAATGAATTGTATTGATAAGGATTACTAACCTTTTTATTTGTTTCATATAGAAACCAGCCAATCACTGTTAAAAGTATAATTGAACAGACTAGTACTCATATTGATTTATTTATATATACTCATAAACTGCTTTCATTCCTTGGTAATAGAAGAGTCAGAAGGTAAATTGTAGTAGCAAGTGAATTCTGAGCCAAAGGAAAAAAAATGTTTTTTGAAAACAGAAAATATTTTATTTTAAGTGATTGTGATTTCAATAACAAAATAAAGATAAACAGATATAACACCAACCATAAGATTTAATTCACACATATACATACACACATGCATACACTTGTGTTCATCTACGGAGGAAATATATCCTTTATGTTGAAATCATGTATTTCTTTGAAATATAGTTAAAAGTGAAAAAGAAAACTTTAAACATTTTCTTTCACTTTTTTTAAATTAATTTTTTAAATTAACATATAATGTATTATTTACCCCAGGGGTACAGGTCTGTGAATCGTCAGGCTTATATACTTCACAGCACTCACCATAGCACATACCCTCCCCAATGTCCATTACCTAACCACCCTCTCCCTACCCCCTTCTCCCCAGAAACCCTCAGTTTGTTTTGTGAGATTAAAAGTCTCTTATGGTTTTCCTTCCTCCTGATCCCATCTTGTTTCATTTATTCCTTCCTACCCCCTAAACCCCAACTTTGCCTCTCAACTTCCTCATATCAGGGAGATCATATGATAATTGTCTTTCTCTGATTGACTTTTTTTACTCAGCATAATACCCTCTAGTTCCACCCACATCATTGCAAATGGCAAGATTTCATTTCTTTTGATGAATGCACAGTTTTCATATATATATATATGTATATATATATATATATCTCACCTCTTCTTTTTCCATTCATCTGTTGATGGACATCTAGGTTCTTTCCATAGTTTGGCTATTGTGGACATTGCTGCTATATAAACATTCAGGTGCACATGCTCCTTCAGATCACTACATTTTATCTTTAGGGTAAATACCCAGTAGTGCAATTGCTGGGTTGTAGGGTAGCTCCATTTTCATCTTTTTGAGGAACCTCCATGCTGTTTTCCAGAGTGGCTGCACCAGCTTGCATTCCCACCAACAGTGTAAGAGGGTTCCCCTTTTTCTGCATCCTTGCCAGCATCTGGTACTTCCTGACTTGTTAATTTTAGCCATTCTGACTGGTGTGAGGTGGTATCTTATTGTGGTTTTGATTTATATTTCCCTGATGCCGAGTGATGGGGAGCACTTTTTCACGTGTCTGTTGGCCATCTTGATGTCGTCTTTGCAGAAATGTCTGTTCATGTCCTCTGCCCATTTCTTGATTAGATTATTTGTTCTTTGGGTGTTGAGTTTGCTAAGTTCTTTATAGATTTTGGACACTAGCCCTTTATCTGATATGTCGTTTGCAAATATCTTCTCCCATTCTGTCAGTTGTCTTTTGGTTTTGTTAACTGTTTCCTTTGCTGTGCAAAAGCTTTTGATCTTGATAAAGTCCCAAGAGTTCATTTTTACCCTTGCTTCCCTTGCCCTTGGTGATGTTTCTAGGAAGAAGTTGCTGAGGCTGAGGTCGAAGCTGCCTGTGTTCTCCTCAAGGATTTTGATGGATTCCTTTCTGAGGTCATTCATCCACTTGGAGTCTATTTTTGTGTGTGGTGTAAGGAAATGGTCCAGTTTCATTTTTCGGCATGTGGCTGTCCAATGGAAATTTGATTTTTGTATCATCAATATTTTATTGGTACAAATGATTTTCACATTGCAAGGGGCTGTGTATGGTCCCTAGAATCCACAATATCTAGTGTTTCCAGGTAGTGAAAGAGAACAAATTCTTTCCCCCTTACCTTACTTTTTATTCCATTGTAGAACTTGACTACTCAAGTTAGTGCTGAATTTTCATACCATATTTTTCACATCTTTTGGTATTTAGAAAAATGTGCTTACTCAAAAAATAAAAAGGTTTTGGAACTCACCTATCAGAGAACATATGTGGAGCAAGACTCAAATGATTTTATGCCTGCAATGGGAGAAACATGTAACTAAACAAGAAAGACTAGATAAATCTGTAGCAAGGATTCTAACAGGAAATTTAAGAAGTTCATACTTGATTTATCAAATTCTATCATAACCAGAATTGATTTTTTTTTCAGAATTCTTTGACTCTGATCACAATAAAGTTGCATTTTAGGAGGAGAATATGTGAATGGGGAAAACATGAGATAAAGTCTTGAATTTTCCTAGGTCTCTGTCAACTTAAAAAAAATTGATATGTTTTTGGTTGATTGATGTTTTCTGTGTCTTACTCCTTATTCAGTAGAGAAGGAAATCATGTATTTTGGATAAATTATGGCTATTCCAAGAGCTGACATTCTTTATACTCTTTCAGTTATATAGCTGTTAGCTCATGTGATTCATAAATGTAAATATAGTTTTTTTTAAAAAAACACTAATTTCTGTATATGTTTAAAAATTTTAAGACATATAAACATATAGGAATGTATTGTTTATTGTATCAACTTTTCTTAAATTATGTTTATTTCATTAGGGCCTAAAGTGGCTCACTAAATACATTTTTTAAATAACATTTTTAATTGCCTGGTGTGAATTGTTGGACAAATAGAGATTTGCAAAATTTGTACAATGTTAATAAGACATTGACATTTGACTTTAACATATGTGATTACATGATGGATTCTTTAGTAAAGTTACTCAGATTCCAATAACTTACTATTTTCTATGTAGAATATTTGAATACTGAGTAAATGTTTTAGCTGGTAACTTTTAGTCTTTAAAAACCAAATATACTCATTTGTCCTTATTTATTTACCTTCAAAACTTAGTTCTTTTGCTAAAATTTCACTCTAATGTTGGCATTTCAAATAAAGCTCTCTCAAGTTCCATCAGTGTGGGGAGATAGCAGCCTATGATTCAGAGATTTGAGATAATTTGAAAAGGAAAATGCAGTAAATTTTTTGTTTGTTTATTTGTTTTGTTTTTGAATGGATTATGTTTCCAAAGTAGCAGCAGCTCTCATAGCAGGCCAGTCTTGATATGTGATTCTGGGAGTAATTTCTAAGAAACAGCATTATTGATTCTACTCCTTGTGACATGAATGAAGTATAAAGGGTATTGTAACTTTGACTGTAGTAATTGGACCTGATTTTCAATATGATACTGGAATGTCTTCATTTTCTTTTTTTAAGATTTTATTTATTTATTAGAGAGATAGAGAGCACAAGTAGGCAGAGATAGAGAGCACTGCAGAGCAGCAGGCAGAAGGAGGGGGAGAAGCCAACTCTCCACTGAGCAGGGAGCCTGATGATCCCAGGACCCTGGAATCATGACCTGAGCCAAATGCATCTGCTTAACTGACTGAGCCACCCAGGTGCCCCTCCCAGGGATGCCTTCCTAATGAAGTCTAATAAAAATAAGCCTGAAGCTCAGATCTTTAGAGTGACCAGAGTGTACTGCTTGTCCAGTTATAAAAGCTACTTGATAACTATAGGCAGGATCATCAAGAAATAAAGACTCTCAGAAAACAATGTTTGGGTCATCCAATAAATAAGGATCACTGGATGAGATGTTTTAAAATTGTTTCTTGTAACTAGGTATTTAAAAATATCATGTAAGGGGTTCTGATTCAAGATGGCTATGTGGGAGGATGCTGAATTCACTTCCCATAGACACAACAAATCTATAGCTACATATACAAATTTCCTCTGAAAGAAACCCAGAAACTAGCTGAGCAACTCTACACATGGAGTAAATCAGAAAAAACAAAAACAAAAAAACCCACATCAAAGTGAGAAGGAAATGTTAAGACACGATCTTGCCATAACCTCCATCACTGGAGCAGTGGCCCATAATCAGGAGAAACTCACATTCTGGCTTCTCCATGAGGAATGAAGGATTTGAATGCTGCTACTGATGCTCCAACTTTTAAGACCCCCATCTGAGAGATGAGTCCACAAAACTCCAAATGTTAAAAGCCAACAGGACTTGCATCCATGAGACCCACAAAGGTGGGTAGCAAACTGAGAAACAGTTTTTAAAGGCTCATACAGACTGACCTAGCCACCCCACAGAACCCAGTGCAGAGGCTACTGAAAAACACCCAGCCTTTTTGTGAAAGAGGCCTATTTGCTTATCATAAAACTTTGACCCTAGGGGCAGACATCAAATCTAACACACATTTGGGAACCTATTGAAATACTTCCTGAAGATGGAAGCCAGAGAGTGCCATCCTCACACATTCCCTTTGAACTGCTTCAGGTGGTCAGTATCTCCTAAGGGAACTTGTACACATCAGGAGCCCTGATTTTTGTGGTTTCCATCCAGGGTACACACCATGATCTTTTGATTCTGGTGGCCAATTGGGCTTTTATTTAAAGGTTCCACAGGATTGGAACAAACAAACAAAAGGTTTTTAAGAAACTTCCAATCAGCCCGATTCTAGTTGCAGTCAGAGATCCTCTCCTTTTAGACACTGACAGACCTTGTGACACTCTCAACTACAGGGAACCACTAAGAATAAAGTAACTTGCTTCAACAATCACTTGGTTTAAGAGATAGCCAAGAACCAAGGCCGAGTTGGATGGTAAAGTTCATCTATTGAACAAGGCCATTTCTTCAAGAGTGGGAAAGGTGGCTATTTAATTTAATTCTAAGAAAACAACAAAGAGTCAAGAAAATGAAAATGCCGAGAAATGTATTCCAAATTAAGCAACAACAAGATAAAAATTCAGGAAATAAACCTTAATGAAATGGAGATAAGTGATTTACTTGATGAAAAGTTTAAAATAATGGTCATAAAGTTGTTCACGAAGTCAGGAGAATAATGTATGCACAAAGTGAGAATCAAAAAGAGAAAGTATAAGAAAGTGCCAAAGAGAATCACAGACCTAGGATTTCTTCTAGGATAAATTCCTAGAAATACACAATCTTTTAAGAATGAATCATGAACACAACTTCACTGAAAAATATAATTGTGGAAGTTTAGCAGCAGATTAGATGAAGCAGAAGAAAGGATTAATGAATGCAAAAACAAGTCAATGGCATTCATCCTATGAGAAAAGAATTAAACAGAGTAAAGGAAACCTGTTCTAATGTGTCACTTAAGGCCATCATTTCCTATTTATAACAGTCTATTTTAAATTAACTTAAGTTTGAATGCAATCTAAAGTTCTACATTTTTATTCACCTCCCACAATGTTTTATGCTTTTGCTGTCACAGTTTGCATCTTTTTATCTTGTGTATATTTAATAACAGATTATTATAGTTATCATTATTGTTACTATGTTCGGTTTTAACCTTCATACCAGCTTGGTAAGTGATTAACCCACCACAATTACAACTTTAGATTATTCTGAATTTTATTGTATATTTACCTTTACAAGTGAGATTTATACTTTCACATGTTTTCTTGTTACTAATTAGTGCCTTTTTGCTTCAACTTAAAGTTCTTCTAATATTATTGTAAGGTTGGTCTACTGGTAATGAACTCCTTTAACTCTTCTTATGCCTCCTTCAAGGGACAATTTTACTGGGTAGAGTATTCTTGACTACCAGATTTTTTCTTTCATCATTTTGATATATTGTGCTGTTCCTTTCTGGCCTCCAAAGATTCTGACACATTAGAACAGATGGACTTAATAGACATACATGGGACATTCCATCCAGACTTAACAGAAAACATTCTCTGGGATATATCAGAAAAGAACTCTTAATAAATTTAAGTAGATTGAAATAATATCAGGGCACCTGGGTGGCTCAGACGTTAAGTGTCTGCCTTCAGCTCAGGTCATGATCCCAGGGGCCTGGCATCAAGTCCTGCATTGGGCTCCTTGCTCAGTGGGAAGCCTGTTTCCCCCTCTCCCCCTTCTACTCCTTGTAGAGTGTTCCCTCTCTTGCTGTGTCTCTCTGTCAAATAAATAAAATCTTCAAAAAAAAAAAGAAATAACATCAAGCATTATTTTTCTGACCACAATAGCAGAAACTAGAACTCAATTATAATAATTAAGCTGGAAAGTTCACAGATATGAGATTATACAGTATGTTACTGAACAAACCAATGAATTACTGGCAAGGTGACTGAATCAGTAATTAAAAACCTTCCAACAAACAAAATTCTGGAGCCAGATGGCTTCACTGGTGAATTTTGCCAAATATTTAAGGAATAATTAATAGCAATTATTTTCAAACTCAACCAAAAAATAGAAGAGGACAGGACATTTCCCAACTCATTTCACAAAGTCAACATTGTATTGATACCACAACCAGACAAGGACCCTACAAGAAAAGAATATTATAGGCCAAATCCCTGTAATATCATCTCACTTACAGTGAAATCTAAAACAAAACAAAATATGTAACTCATATATGCAGAGAATGGATTTGTTGCCAGAGACAGGAGTGGGTAGTGGGTAACATGAATGAAGGTAGTTAAAAGGTACAAATTTTCAGTTATAATAAATACATTTTGGAGATGTAATATATGGGCAACTAACATTAACTATATTGAATATTTGAAATTACTAAGAGAGTAAATCTTAAAAGTTCTCATCACTACAAAAACTTATACCAACATCCATGGTAATGGATGTTAACTAGACTTACCATGATGATTATTTTGCAGTATATTGAGTTATGTTATACCACTGAAATTAAAATAATGTTATATGTCAATTATATTTCAATTAAAAAATCATATGAGAAGATTTGAATTGCAATAATGAATTTAGTACTTTAAAATTAATTAAATTTAATAACATTTGGGTTTGCCTTTTTTTAAAAGATTATTTATTTATTTATTTGACAGACAGAGATCACAATTAGGCAGAAAGGCAGGCAGAGAGAGAGGAAGGAAAGCAGGCTCCCTACCGAGCAGATAGCCCCATGCGGGGCTCGATCCCAGGACCTTGGGATCATGACCTGAGCCAAAGGCAGAGGCTTTAACCCACTGAGCCATCCAGGCACCCCATTGGGTTTGCCTTTTTTAAAAAAGATTTGTTTATTTATTTTAGCAAAAGAGAGAAAGAGTACACAATTAGGGGGAGTGGCAGAGAGAGAGAGAGAGAGAGAGAGAGAGAATCCTCAAGCAGACTCTCCACTGAATGGGGAGTCCAATGTAGGGCTTGATTCCTGAGAATCAAGACCCTGAGATCATAACCTGAGCCAAAATCAAGAGTAAGATGCTCAACTGAACTATCCAGGTGATCCTGGGCTTGCTTTTTTTAAGATTTTTTTTTTAAGAGCAATTTTAGGTTCACAGAAAAATTAAGGTGAAGGTATAGAGATTTCCCATACAACCCCTGTCCCCCACCTGAAGAGCCTCCCCTCATTATCAACATCCCCCACCATTATGGTGCATTTATTACAATTGATGAGCCAGCATTGAAACATCCCAATTACCAAAGTCCATAGTTTACATTTGGTTTTCTCTTGCTGTTGTACATTTTGTGGGTTTAGACAAATGTATAATGATGTGTATCCATCATTATAGTATCATACAGAGTACTTCTGGTGTCCTAAAAATTTTTTGTGCCCCCATTATCCATCTCTCCTGATCTTCTACAACCATGGCAATAACTGAACTTTTTACAATTTCTGTGGCTTTGCCTTTTCCTGAATATTATGTAGTCAGGTCATACAGTATGTAGCCTTTTCAGATTGGCCTCCTTCACTTGGTAATGCACATTTACGTGTCTTCCATGTATTTTCATAAGTTGATAGTTCAGTTCTTTTTAGTGCTGAATAGTTCATTGTCTGGATATACCACAGTTTATTCACTAACAGAAGAACATCTTGGTTGCTCAAAAGTTTTGGCAGTTATGATAAAGCTTTTATAACATCTCTTTGCAGGTTATTATGTGGACATAAGTTTTCAATTCCTGTGGATAAATACCAAGGAGTGCAATTGCTGGGTCATCAGTTAAGAATATGTTTAGACTTGTAAGGAATTTCCAGACTGTCTTTCAAGATACTGTACTATTTTGCATTCCCACCAGCCATGGATGAGAGTTACAATTGCTTTAGATTTTCACCAGCATTTGGTGGTGTTGGTTTTCTGGATTTGACCATCTACTGGGTGGGTAGTTATGTCTTATTGTTCTTTCAATTTGCATTTCCCTAATGACATATAATGTGGAGCATCTTTTCATATGCTTATTTTCCATTTGTATATCTTCTTTGGTGAGATATCTGTGAAGTTCTTTGGCCCGGTTTTCTAATCATTTTGTTGTTGTTGAGTTTTTAAGTGTTCTTTGTATATTTCAGATAAGAGTCTTTTATCAGATGTGTCTTTTGTGAATATTTTCTCCTAGTGTGTGGCTTGTGTTCACATTCTCTTGTCATTTTCTCTCACAGAGCAGAATTTTTTAATGAATTCAAACTTATTGACTCCTTTCATGGATCATACCTTTGGTATTGTATCTAAAGAGTCATCGCCATATTTAAGGTCTGATTTCTCCTACATTTTCTTCTAGAAGTTTTGTAGTTTTGTGTTTTGCACTTAGGTCTATAATACATTTTGAGTTAATTTTTGTTAAGGATATAAAGTCTATGTGTAGTTTATATATTTTTTCCCCATTTAGGATGTCCAGTTGTTCCAGAAACATTTGTTGAAAAGACTATCTTGGATCCATTGTATTGCCTTTGTTCCTTTGTCACAGATCAGTTGACTATTATTTATGGGCGTCTATTTCTGAACTCTTCTATTCCACTGATCTGTTTATTATTTTACCAATACCACACTGTTTTGGTTACTGTAGCTTTATAATAATCATTGAAGTTGCATAGTATAATTCCTCCAAATTTGTTGTTCTCCTTCAATATTATTTGGCTATTGTGAGTCTTTTGCATCTTCATATACCTTTAGAATAAGTTTGTTGATATCTACAAATAACTTGTTGGGATTTTGATTGGGACTTCATTGAGTACATGAATCAAGTTGTAAGTAACTGACAACTTGACAATTTTAAGTCTTCCTACACAGGAACATGAAATATTTCTTTGGTTTTGCTCATCAGAGTTTTTCATTTTTCATATGTAGGTTTTGTATGTATTTTATTAGATTTATACCTAGGTATTTCTGTTAGGGTGTGTTAACATGAATGGCACTGTGCTTTTAATTTCAAATTGCTCTTGTTCACTGCTGATATAGAACAAAGTGATTGACCTTTGTGCATTAAGCTTGCATCCTGCAACCTGATATAAGTGTTTATTAATTCCTGGAGTTTTCCTCTGTAAATTCTTTCTACATAGATTTTTATGTCATTTATGAACAAAACCAGTTTTATTTATTCCATCCAATTTCGTGTATGTTTAATTCCTTTCTTATCTTTTTGTGTTAGCCAATACTTCCAGCATGATGTTGAAAAGAATGGTGAGAGAGGACATTTCTTATTTTTGATTTTAATGGAAAGCTTCAAGTTTTTCAACATTATGATGTTTGCTGTAGGTTTTTATAGACTTTTTAATCAAATTGAGGAAATTTCTCTTTATTCCTAGTTTGTTGAGATTTTGTATTATGAATGGATGTTGGATTTTATAAATGCTTTCTGTACATCTATGGAAATTATCATGTGATTTTATCTTTTTTTGCCTATTGATGTGATGGATTACATCAATTGGCTTTTGAAAATTGAATCAGCCTGCATAACTGGGAAAAGTCCTGCTGGTTTATGGTGTACAATTCTTTTATCCATTGTTGGATTCAATTTGCTAATATTTTGTTCTATATTTTTGCATCTATATTCGTGAGAGATATTGTTCTATAGTTTTCTTTTTTGTAAAAACCTTTGTCTGGTTTTGGTATTAGGGAATGCTGGCTTCATCATGTGAATTGGGAAGTTTCCTCTGCTTCTATTTTTAGAGAAATTATATGATTTCTTTCTTAAATATTTAATACAATTCACCAGTAAACCCATCTGGGCACAATGGATTCTGTTTTGGAGGTTATTAATTATTGATTCAATTTCTTTAATATAGGCCTATTTGGATAATCCATTTTTTCAATATAAGCCTACTCACATGTCTATTTCTTTTTGTGTGTGTTTTGGCAAATTGTGTCTTTCAGGGAGTTGGTCCATTTCATGTAGGTTATCAAATTCATGAGCATAGAGTTGTTCATAATATTTCTTTATTATCTTTTTAATGCCCATGAGATCTGTAGTTATTAAAGGAGCATTTTTTGAGATGAATCCTGCATCAATCTGATATCTAAGAGACTATAATATATAAGATATTATAAGAGATATATAATCTGATATATAAGAGACTACTTACTACAGTAAGTAGACTTTCCCTCCTGACTCATACTAGATATGTAATGTTAGTAAGAAATAAACCATTACTTTGTTAAGTAATTGGGATTTGGGGGCTGTTTATTACTTCACATAATGTAGCCTATCTATCTGATGCTGAATTAGTTTCTGACAGTGTGATCCTGGCTGTATCAGAAACATGAAGTAGAGGAATTGTGACAACATGGATAGACCCAGAGGTTATAATGCCATGTGAAATAAGTCAAACAGGGAAAGACAAATATATGATTTCAGCTGGAATCTAAGAAACAAAACAAATGAACAAACAAAACAAAAATACTCTTAACTAGAGAGAACAACTGGTGGTTGTTAGAGGGGAGACCGTTGGGAGGGATGAGCAAAATAAATAAAGGGGATTAAGAGTATAAACTTTCAGTTACAAAATAAATAAATCACAGAGATGAAAAGTACAGCATAGGGAATATAGTTAATACTATTATAATAAAATTATTTGGTGACAGATTGTAGTCACAGTACTTCAATAAAAAAAGAAGAAAGTTAAATATTTTGAGGTGGGAAGATTATATTGAATTATCTGGTTGAACCCTATGTACCATGATCTTTATAAGAAAAAGACAGGAAAGTAAGTGCCAGAGAGGGAAGTGATGATAGAAGCAGATGTCAGAGTTATGCAGGGTCACAAACCAAGAAATGAAAGTGGCCCATAGAAGCTGAAAATGGCAAGAAAAAAGATTCTCCCCTAGAACTTCTACAAGGAACACAGACCTACCAATCAATTTTAGATACTGGACTCCAGAACTATCAGATAATAATAAATCTATTGTTTTAAATCATTAAGTTTGTAGTAATTTGTTACAATAACAATAGGAAATTAATACAGGGGAGCTGTATTTACATATTGTGACAATTTAGAGAAATAAAAGTATTAAAATATTGAATGAGGCAGGAAGATTTTTCCATTGTGAAAAATTCTAAAAGCCAAATATCCAAATGCTTAGTAATCTGATTTGCATCATCTAGTTCACTTTTTGCTAAGCTATCATTTCCTAGTAAACATTCCAAATCCACTTTATTTTTATATGACATAGAAAATTTTAAGTCAGAAAATAAAAATTTTAGGCATACTTTACAATAGTACCTAAAATATCAAATAAATCCAGTAAAATATGTACAAGAATCTGCATATGAAACTTTAAAACAATGCTGAAAGAAATTAAGGAAGTTCTACATAAGTAGATAAATCATAACTGTATATTAGAATACTAGTATTATTATAATTTTTATGTAGTGCCTCTTTTGGAGACTTGTAGTCTTTGTTTTAAAGTCTACTTTGTCTTAACATGCATATTTCTACCCTACTTTTTTTTTTCTTTTTCATTTGCATGGAATATCTGTTTTCATCCCTTCACTTTCATTCTGTATGTGTCTTAAGGTCTAAGGTGAGTTTCTTGTAGGCAACATATAGATGGGTCTTGTTTCTTTTTTACTCCATCTAGTCACCCTATGTCTTTTGATCGGAGCATTTTGTCCTTTTATATTTAAAGTAATTACTCACAGGTTTGTAGTTATTGTCATTTTGTTAATTGTTTTCTAGTTGTTTTGTAGTTCTTTTCTGTTTCTTTTTTTCTTTCCTGTTCTCCTCCTTGTGGCTTGATGGTTTTCCCTTGTGGTGTTATGCTTGGATTCTCTTCCTTTTGTGTGTATGGGTGTCTGTTACTTGTTTTTGGTTTGTGGTTACCATTGCATTTATATATAACATTAAGATACTTAACTTAATCACCTCTGAAAAGTCTGTTTTGCCGTGTATACCACATATTCACAGGTTCTGGGGATTTGAAGATAGACATCTTTGAGAAGCCATTATTTAGTCTACCATGTTCTCCTTGAACCTATCCTATCCTCAAGAGGATTAGACTTCTGCTGAAAAGAGTGAATGAAATAAAAAAAATTTGTCATCAATAATTGTTTTTTATGTGCTGCTAAAATATTTTGAAAATCTCTATGGACAATTATTAGTGACCTCAATTTTTGGAACATCTAGTTCAAATAGTACATAAGTGGCAATAGAAATATTACTTTGCTTGGAGCATTTTGTACTCATACAGCCTTCTGCTGTTTGTTCAAAATGTCCTGGGTTTATTTAGTTATTATAATCATTCCCTGGGACTTCATCATGATCAAAAGCTTTTGCACAGCAAAGGAAACAGTCAACAAAACCAAAAGACAACTGACAGAATAGGAGAAGATATTTGCAAACGACCTATCAGATAATGGGCTAGTGTCCAAAATCTATAAAGAACTTAGCAAACTCAACACCCAAAGAACAAATAATCCAATCAAGAAATGGGCAGAGGACATGAACAGACATTTCTGCAAAGACGACATCCAGATGGCCAACAGACACATGAAAAAGTGCTCCCCATCACTCGGCATCAGGGAAATACAAATCAAAACCACAATGAGATGCCACCTCACACCAGTCAGAATGGCTAAAATTAACAAGTCAGGAAATGACAGATGCTGGCAAGGGTGCAGAAAAAGGGGAACCCTCCTACACTGTTGGTGAGAATGCAAGCTGGTACAGCCACTCTGGAAAACAGCATGGAGGTTTCAAGATAAGAGACTCTTACTCTCACAAAACAAACTGAGGGTTTCTCGGGGGAGAGGGGTAGGGAGAGGGTGGTTGGGTTATGGACACTGGGGAGGGTACATGCTATGGTGACTGCTGTGAAGTGTGTAAACCTGGCGATTCACAGACTTGTACCCCTGGGGCTAATAATATGTTAATAAAAAATAAAAAAAAATTATAATCATTCCCTGGGATTTATAGTATTTTTTGTTTCTAAATATAAAAAAAGTGAATACCATATTAGGGTTTAAAATTAAAAAATCTATATAGAACTATTTATTAGTTATATTAATCATATCCTTTTGCTTAGATATTTGAATATAATCAAAGTTCTAGAAAGATGTTACACTTACACTATGTTTTTAGTTTTTACCACCTGACATACTACTGAACACCCCACCCCTGAACTTATTTTTAACCTAAGGTTGAAAAACACAAGATCTAATTCATAAAACCTGGTGCTGCTAATTACCAACAATGTAATCTTGGGAAAGTCAGTTGCTATGGTTTGAATGCTTGTGTCTCTTAACACTTCATATGTTGAAATCCTGGTCTTTAGGTAATTAGGTCCTGAGGTGGGTATAGGTATGAGGTGGGTCTTTGGGTGATTGGGTCATGAAGGTTCTGCTATCTTGCTGAGTTAGTGTCCTTATAAAAGAATCATTAGAGATGTAGTCCTAATAGTTTAATTTTGCTTCTGTTTCCCTTGCCTGAGGAGACATCTCTGGAAAAATGTTTCTATAGCCAATGTTAAAGAAATTATTGCCTATCTTCTTCTAGGAGTTTTATGGTTTGAGGTTCCACATTTAGGTCTTTAATGGATTGTGAGTTTTTTTTCTGTATGGTGTAAGAAAATGATCCATTTTCATTCTTTTGCATGTCTTGTTTCCTGTTTCCTCAGCAGCTTTTGTTGTAAAGACTGTCTTTTCCCCAGTGCATATTCTTGTCTCATATGTTGTAGATCAATCGGTCATATATAGTATGAGTTAATTTTGGGCTTTCTATTATGTTTGATTAATCTATGCACATATTTTTGTGCCAGTGCCATACTGTTTTGTTTACTACAGGTTTGTAGCATATCTTGAAATCTGAGATTGTGATATCTTCAGCTTTGTTCATGTTTCTTGAGATTACTTTGGCTATTCAGGGTTTTTTTGTGGTACCATACAAATTTTAGTGTTATTTATTCTAGTTATATACCAAAATATAAAACTTTTGCACAGTGAAGGAAACCATCAGAAAAGCACAAGGTAATGTACTGAACTGGAGAAGATATTTGCAAATGATATATCCAATAAAAGGTTAATATTCAACCAAAAATGTAAAGAACTAATACAGCTCAACACCAGAAAGACAAATAACTTGATTTAAAAATAGACAAAGGACCTTAATAGACACTTTTCTAAAGAAGATAAATAGATGATCAACAGACACATGAAAAGATGCTCAGTGTTTCTAATCGTTAGGGAAATGCAAATCAAAACCATAATGAGATATTACCTCATACCTGTCAAAATATCTAAAATCACAAGAAATAAGTATTGTGAGGATGTGGAAAAAAGAGGAATTCTTGTAAACTGTTAGTGGGAATGCAAATTGGTACAGCCACTGTGGAAGACAGTATGGAGGTTCCTAAAAAAATCAAAAATAATAATTCCATATCATGTAATTCTATTACTGGATACTTACCCAAAGAAAATGAAAACACTAATTCAAAAAGATAAATGCAGGCCTGTGTTTATTGCAACATTATTTACAATCGCCAAGATATAGAAACAACCCAAGTGTCTGTTGATAGATGAATGGATAAAGAGAAATGATACGCACACACATACATAGTAGAATATTATCAGTCATAAAAAATAATGAGATATTGCCTTTGCAACAATATGGATATATCTAATGGTTACAATTCTAAGTGAAATAAGTCAAACAGAGAAGGACATGTACCAGATGATTTCATCCACATGTGGAATTTGAGAAACAAATGAACAAAGACAAAGAAAGAGACAAACAAACAAATAAAAAAACAGACTATTAAATACAGAGAAACAACCGGTGGTTTCCAGAGGGGAGCTGGGAAGAGGAGGAGGTTGGTTGAAATAGATAAAGGTGATTAAGAGTACAGTTACCATGACGAACACTGAGTAATGTATAGAATTGTTGAATCATTATATTGTACACTTGAAACTAATATAATGCTATATGTTAATTATACATCAATAAAAATAAAAGAAAGAGGTTTCAGAGACTTTGCAAGCTCCCTTTGCTAGCTTCTTGTTGTATATTTTGTGAATATACAACAAGAAGTCTATGAACAGAAAGGGGGCTTTCAACTCAATCATACTGACTCTCTGATAGACTTTTAGCCTCCAGAACTTTGAGAAATACATTTCTGTTTTTTTATACGATACCCAGTGGTATTTCTTTTATCAAATAGTGGTATTTTCTTTCAGCAGCCTGCACAAACTAAAACACCATTTATTCTCATCTGTAAAATGGGAATTGAAGTAACACTTATTAATAGAATCATGACAGTAAATGTGGAAAAGATGTTTTGTAAACTGCAATGGCTCTAGTTTTTGTTTATTCATCCTTGCTCCTGAAATTGAAGTTTGATTATTAAGGGCTTTTCTAGGATCAATAGATAGTAAATCCAACCCAAACAGGGTTAAGATAAAAGGAAAGCTTAGTGGTTCATGGGACTCAAAATTCCAGAGGAACATCTGATTCAGGAGCAGTTTGATGAAGGGGCTGAAATGTCATCAGGACCTACCATTTATCTCATCAGCCTGCTCTTCTGTATAGTTTGTTTCATTCTATTTTCATGTGGTATCAGTATGACTGTCAGAAGCTTAGATCTGTAGTCTCCTTTGCTCAACTTCAGAGAAAAAAAAACGTATCTCTTTCAGATAGTTTTTGTGAAAACTCTAGAATTTACTCTAAATTGAACTAGTCTGAGAGAAATGCTCATCCCTGACTTGACCTGATTTGGTCATAAGACTTAGACTGAACCAACATGAATCACCCCACCGATCCCCAGACCCTAAAGGGATGTCTGAACCGCAAGTATCAGGAGTTGCAAAAAATTGGGGGTGTTTTAACCAAAAGGAGGGGGGTCGATTCTAGATGATAAAGTGTCCATTCCATGTATACTTAATGTTCCTAAAAAATATGTCCTTTTATCCTTAGTTTGTCCTACTCTGGAAAGAGTTTTCATGGAAGAAACTATGCCTTTTTGTTTTTAATATATTCGTTCTCCCTTTGTTTACCCAAAGCTCATAATTATAACATGTTGTATATCTTTCCTTTCTTTCTGGCAACCAACTTGCTACCATCTGTTTTTTATTGAATGATGTATGGGAAAGCCACATTTTCCTAGCTGGGAAAGTTTGATGAGCCGTTCTCTGTCTTTGTGCATTCTGTTTAACGCATTCTTATTTTTAGATTTTTGGGAAGATTTATACATATGATTGGTAGCCAGTATTTGGCCTTAAAAACTCTTTTTTAGAAAATTTAAGGTTTCACTTATTCTTGAGCACTTTTCCAGGCTACTTAGGACTGTGTTCTAAAAATATATAAAACTATAGTTGATGTAGATATGCTGCTTAATATGTTATGGACATAATATGAATTTGTATTTTTCTCTAGCTAATTTCATTTATTTATTCATGTTTTTACAAATATTAAATGCATACAAGTAAAACTTAAATAACATGTTTTTCTTTATCCCTTTCTGAGTAAGGCTAAAAGTGACCATAGATAGTTTCAAATGATAAAGCTGAAGAATTCATTTTTAGATAGAGGCATTGGAATTTTCAGTCTCCATCACAACTTCACTGTTACTCTTGTTAAGCTTCACTGGAAGTTAGAAACTTAATTAGATCATCATTGGTGGTACTTTTTCTTCTAGTACACTTTCAGTTTTACAAGGGAAAGTTTTTGGTGTTTTGATTTTATAATCTCTTTCAGTAATTAATGCTTTTGGTTAGATTAATATTTGTGAACAAATGGATAAATAGCTCAATTGATCAAAATAATTTCCATTTGTATAAAAAATATGTATATTTTTTACTTCATTGAGTTGCATTAAGAGTACAGTTGTCATTCCGTTGTCTCTTAGTAAAGCAGCTTCTTTGGTTCACTTTGCTTTTGCTAGCCTGTGCTCAGCACATGCAAATGAAGAGGTGGCATCTTCCTGGGTTATTTATCATGTGATAGAAGATAACACATGAGATGAAAACTATTCAGTCACTCCTCCCATCACCCTGTGGGATATTCTGGCAAAAGGGTAGGAGAAAGAATTTGAAAACTTTTCTTGAAACCTTATCTAAATACGCAAGTTATAAGAATCAGGTGCTGTGAGGTGCTTCTACACTTTGAATTGAATATATTTTGTTTATAATTTTGGGTTTACCAATTCCTATAACATGGCTTTGTGGGAATTCTTAATTTTTTTTTTTATTTTAAGGATTTTTTTTCCAATTTATTTATTTTCAGAAAAACAGTATTCATTATTTTTTCACCACACCCAGTGCTCCATGCAAGCTGTGCCCTCTATAATACCCACCACCTGGTACCCCAACCTCCCTTCCCCCCACCACTTCAAACCCCTCAGGTTGTTTTTCAGAGTCCATAGTCTCTCATGGTTCATCTCCCCTTCCAATTTACCCAAAAGCACATACCCTCCCCAATGTCCATAACCCTACCCCCCTTCTCCCAACCCCCCTCCCCCCAGAAACCCACAGTTTGTTTCGTGAGATTAAGAGTCACTTATGGTTTGTCTCCCTCCCTATCCCATCTTGTTTCATGGATTCTTCTCCTACCCACTTAAGGCCCCATGTTGCATCACCACTCCCTCATATCAGGGAGATCATATGATAGTTGTCTTTCTCTGCTTGACTTATTTCGCTAAGCATGATACGCTCTAGTTCCATCCATGTTGTCGCAAATGGCAAGATTTCATTTCTTTTGATGGCTGCATAGTATTCCATTGTGTATATATACCACATCTTCTTGATCCATTCATCTGTTGATGGACATCTAGGTTCTTTCCATAGTTTGGCTATTGTGGACATTGCTGCTATAAACATTCGGGTGCACGTGCCCCTTTGGATCACTACGTTTGTATCTTTAGGGTAAATTCCCAGTAGTGCAATTGCTGGGTCATAGGGCAGTTCTATTTTCAACATTTTGAGGAACCTCCATGCTGATTTCCAGACTGGTTGCACCAGCTTGCATTCCCACCAACAGTGTAGGAGGGTTCCCCTTTCTCCGCATCCTCGCCAGCATCTGTCATTTCCTGACTTGTTGATTTTAGCCATTCTGACTGGTGTGAGGTGATATCTCATTGTGGTTTTGATTTGTATTTCCCTGATGCCGAGTGATATGGAGCACTTTTTCATGTGTCTTTTGGCCATCTGGATGTCTTCTTTGCAGAAACGTCTGTTCATGTCCTCTGCCCATTTCTTGATTGGATTATTTGTTCTTTGGGTGTTGAGTTTGTTAAGTTCTTTATAGATTTTGGACACTAGTCCTTTATCTGATATGTCGTTTGCAAATATCTTCTCCCATTCTGTCAGTTGTCTTTTGGTTTTGTTAACTGTTTCCTGTGCTGTGCAAAAGCTTTTGATTTTGATGAAATCCCAAAAGTTCATTTTTGCCCTTGCTTCCCTTGCCTTTGGTGATGTTCCTAGGAAGATGTTGCTGCGGCTGAGGTCGAAGAGGTTGCTGCCTGTGTTCTCCTCAAGGATTTTGATGGAATTCTTAATTTTTCTGTTCTAATTTTCCTTATCTTTAAAATGGGTATAATAATATAGCTTTATAGGGCTGTGGTTATGATTAAAGTAGTTGTACCTACATGGTATTGAGAACAGTACCTGTATGATATTGAGAAAAGATAGTAGGTATTCTGTAAATGTTAACTATTATTATGGAATGGAATACAGCATGACAGGTAAGAGCCAAGGCTTTAGGGTCAAAGTTGCTTGATTTTTTTAAAAAGATTAAAAGATATTTAATCTTGCTGGAGCATAATTCTCTTACATGTAAAATTGGTATAATAATGGTAGAAAAGTCATAGTGTTGTTGTGACTTTAAATAAGATAACATATACAAAGCACTTAGAATAATAATCCCTCAGGTATGTAAGGAGCAACAAATATAAATAATAATAATAATAATTATTATTATTATTTGCAGCATCTGTATTGGATTATGAATGCCACCAGAGCACATACAAGATATTTACTTAACTTAAGTTGCATAGATTTTAAGAGAGAAACTTTATGGGTAAATGCCTTCAAATATTAAGTTTTAAATGTGGATTAGTTGTACTTCATTTTTTTTCCCACTCCATCACTCAGTATTCTGGTAAGTGGTTGAATTCTTCTAACAAATATAAATAAACACATATGTACTAAATATGAAACAGTTAAACAGCAAAGTCCTATGTTAGATATATTTGGCTCAACTCCAAGAGAAAATGGATCCTGAATCATACAAATATTTGTATCAAAAGTCAGGAAATAAACAAAAAGGAATGAACTTTGTGGAATAAAGGGATAGAGGAGAGTCTCAGAGAAATATTTTAGTATAGGCAAGAGTGTATTCACCTTAGTCCTTACTTCTCCAATGGCATAGTGCAGAAGATGTTCACAAACTTTCAGTTTGCAATGGAGAGACCTGCCTTCTGTAGTTTTGGGGTTGTGCATATTACTGCAAACATAGCCATAAAGAGAAAAAAGAAGTACTAGCATAAAAGTTATAGAAATACAGTTGATGAACTACATGTAGATGAGGCACTAAACAAAATACTTTGTTAATTGAACTTTCAGCAGTTTCAGACAACAATACTTTTTTTTTTTTTTTTCAACCAGCCCAATGGGAATTAGCTTAGGGAAAACAAACCTCCCCCAAACCAGAAAGTTTGTGCTGACTGAATACTGCTGGGATGACATCAGAAGAGCAACATAAAGATGAGGGTAGTGATGTGACCCAAATTACTCATACCCAAGAATTTTATTATCTTTAGTGGGTACTTACTAACTACATATCAGGTACTGTGCTAAGTGCTTTAGACATATGATTTAATCAAATCTTCATTTCAACCTTTTAGACACTATTATTGTCAGTTCCATTTTATAGTGGTACAGGTTTTCCAGTGTTGTTTCAAGATTAGGAATGGTTGAACTGTGTGAAAATTCAGACTTTTTGCATCCAGAATCCATGTTTTAATAGTTGTTCCAACCTTCATATGATCCATTATAGAAGAAGAATTTAGAGTTTACCAAAACAAAAAAGAAAACAAAACAAAAAACACCCTGTACACTGTAGTTATAGCCATATCTAAATTCATTGCTGATGAGATACTTAGAGTTAATAATGCAGCTTCCCTGATGACAGACAGGACAAGCAGCTCTGCTAGCCTGAGGCTGTGGTCTCATTTGGGGTAAACAGTGGACTAGTGGATTAGCTGGGAATTTAATAGGGGTTTTTGGGAAGTGCAACAGTCATAGAGTTTGATAAGTTCTCCACACATCTTAGATTAACCAGAAGCTGTGTTCATGTGCAGCAGAGACAGATATGGGCCCAAGCCATCCATCCATTCCTGGCTAACAGAATGTCACATGCATATGGAAGATTCCAAAGAACTTGGTAGAAAGTAAAAGCTGGAGGAGACTTGAAACTGGCTTGAAATTTGAATGTACTCTCTAGGCCACACACAGATCCATCCCAAGAGCAGAGAGCCTTATTGGCCTGAGGTCTTTGAGTACAAACTGTGAAAAATCTTTGTGTGAACAGTAACCTATATGAATACCCAGTGATTCCTGGGTAAAGAGGCTTAACAAGAAAAAAATTAGTAGAGACTATGAGATACACATGACAGATTTAGATCAGGCTAGTTATCAAACAATCAACAATAACAACTCTCAGTAAAATAATAATCTAGAGTTGCTATAGTATGTATAATTTCCAGTACTCAATAATAAATTAGAATATATGCAGGAAAATCATAAATTATGTTCCATAACCAGAAAAAAGTCAAGTGAAACTTTCTCTGAATTTCCCGAGATTTCGCATTTAGCTTACAAAGACTTTAAGCAACTCTGATAACAATATTCAATGACCTAAACAAAATCATGTCTACAGAATGAAAACAAATTATGATAAGAATGACTTAACAAGTCCCAGAAGTTTGTTTTGGCTTTTGTTTCCTTTGCCTTTGGAGACATATCTTGAAAGAAGTTGCTGTGGCTGATATCGAAGAGATTACTGCCTATGTTCTCTAGGATTCTGATGGATTCCTGTCTCATGTTGAGGTCTTTTATCCATTTTGAGTTTATCTTTATGTACGGTGTAAGAGAATGGTCGAGTTTCATTCTTCTACATATAGCTGCCCAGTTTTCCCAGCACCATTTATTGAAGACACTGTCTTTTTTCCACTGTATATTTTTTCCTGTTTTGTCGAAGATTATTTGACCATAGAGTTGAGGGTCCATATATGGGCTCTCTTCTCTGTTCCACTGGTCTATGTGTCTGTTTTTATGCCAGTACCATGCTGTCTTGGTGATCACAGCTTTGTAGTAGAGCTTGAAATCAGGTAACGTGATGCCCCCAGTTTTATTTTTGTTTTTCAACATTTCCTTAGCGATTTGGGGTCTCTTCTGATTCCATACAAATTTTTGGATTATTTGCTCCAGCTCTTTGAAGAATACTGGTGGAATTTTGATCAGAATGGCATTAAAAGTATAGATTGCTCTAGGCAGTATAGACATTTTAACAATGTTTATTCTTCCGATCCAAGAGCATGGAATGGTCTTCCATCTTTTTTGTGTCTTCTTCAAAAAGGGAACAGTCAAGAAAACAAAGAGGCAACCACGGAATGGGAGAAGATATTTGCAAATGACAGTAGAGACAAAGGTTGATATCCAGGATCTATAAAGAACTCCTCAGACTCAACACTCACAAAACAGGCAATCATATCAAAAAATGGGCAGAAGATATGAACAGACACTTCTCCAATGAAGACATACAAATGGCTATCAGACACATGAAAAAATGTTCATCATCACTAGCCCTCAGGGAGATTCAACTTAAAACCACATTGAGATATCACCTTACACCAGTTAGAATGGCCAAAATTAGCAAGACAGGAAGCAACATGTGTTGGAGGAGATGTGGAGAAAGGGGAACCCTCTTACACTGTTGGTGGGAATGCAAATTGGTGCAGCCTCTTTGGAAAACAGTGTGGAGATTCCTCAAGAAATTAAACATAGAACTTCCCTATGACCCTGCAATTGCACTCCTGGGTATTTACCCCAAAGATACAGATGTCGTGAAAAGAAGGGCCATCTGTACCCCAGTGTTTATAGTAGCAATGGCCACAGTCGCCAAACTGTGGAAAGAACCAAGATGCCCTTAAACGGACGAATGGATAAGGAAGATGTGGTCCATATACACTATGGAGTATTATGCCTCCATCAGAAAGGATGACTATCCAACTTTTGTAGCAACATGGACGGGACTGGAAGAGATTATGCTGAGTGAAATAAGTCAAGCAGATAGAGTCAATTATCATATAGTTTCACTTATTTGTGGAACATAACAAATAGCATGGGGACATGGGGAGTTAGGAGAAGGGAGTTGGGGGAAATTGGAAAGGGAGGTGAACCATGAGAGACTATGGACTCTGAAAAACAATCTGAGGAGTTTGAAGTGGTAGGGGGGTGGGAGGTTGGGGGATCCAGGTGGTGTGTATTAGAGAGGGCACAGATTGCATGGAGCACTGGGTGTGGTACAAAAACAATGAATACTATTATGCTGAAAATAAATTTAAAAATGATTAAAAAAAACTAAAGAAAGAAAAAGAATGGTTTAACAAAATATGAAGAGATAAAAACTATAAAAAAGCCAAATGGAAATCCTGTAGTTAAAAAGTATAGTAAGTGGATTGAAAATTTTACTAATGGGATTCAAAAGCAGATTTGATATGGCAGAAAAGAGAATCAGTGAACTTGAACATAGATCAATAGAAGCTTTCCCTTCTGAAGACATAAAATAATTGAAGGTAATGAACAGAGCCTCAGAGAACTATGGGAAAACATAAAGCATACCAGATAATGGGAGTCCCAGGAAGAGGAGAGGAGATAGAGTCAGAAATAACATTTGAAGAAATAATGCCTGCAGATTGTCAATATTTGATGAAAATTGTTTATTTACAGAGTCAAGAAGTGCAACTGAACCCAAGAAAAGTAGACATAGTTATAGACCTAGACACATTATAGTCAACCTGCTGAGAAACAAAGAGAAAATTTTGAAAGAGGCAAGAGAAAAATGTTTCATCAAGTTCAGGATAACAACTAAAAATTTAATATCTAACTTCATATTAAAAGCAATAGAAAAACAATCTGAGGGGTTTGAAGGGGTGGGGGGGTGGGAGGTTGGGGTACCAGGTGGTGGGTATTATAGAGGGCACGGATTGCATGGAGCACTGGGTGTGGTGAAAAAATAATGAATACTGTTATACTGAAAATTTAAAAAAAATAAAACTACAAAAAAAAAAGCAATAGAAATCTGAAGTCAGTGGGATGCCATATTCAAAGTGTTGAAAGAAAAAAATAGTTAAGATAATTTTGTACATAGCAATGTTGTTCTTCAAAATGAAGACACAAGGGGTGCCTGGGTGGCTCAGTGGGTTGAGATTCTGCCTTCGGCTCAGGTCATGATCTCAGGGTCCTAGGATCAAGCCCCGCATCAGGCTCTCTGCTCAGCGGGGAGCCTGCTTCCTCCTCTCTCTCTACCTGCCTCTCTGCCTACTTGTGATTTCTGTCTGACAAATAAATAAATAAAATCTTTAAAAAATATGAAGACACAATAATGAAAACCAAAATAAACAAAGATGGAGAGAATTAGTTGCCAACATATGTGTCTTACAAGAAGTACTAAAGAAAGTCTTCCAGTTTGGAAAGAAGTGACACCAAAATAGTAACTCAGATCAACTGAAAAATGAGGAATGGTAGAAATGGCAAGGGGCACCTAGGTGGCTCAGTAGGTTAAACCTCTGCCTTTGGCTCAGGTCATGATCTCGGGGGCCTGGGATAGAGCCCCACATCCGGTTCTCTGCTCAGCAGAGAGCCTGCTTCCCCGTCTCTCTCTGCTTGCCTCTCTGCCTACTTGTGATCTCTCTCTATCAAATAAATAAATAAAATCTTAAAAAGAAAAAAAAGAAATGGCAAATGTGTGGATAAATACAAGTTTCTATTAATATGTTTATTTCATTTCTTTTTAAAACTTCAAAAGACAGAATTGTATAAAGCAATAATTATAACACTATAATCTAAGTTTTAGCATAAGTAGAGGTGATAGATATATTACTAACATTAAGGATTAGAGAAAAAGAAGAGATATATTGGAACAAAATTTATATATTTTGCTAGCTAAATGCATAAAGTTAAAATGCATAGAGCAACCACTAAGAAAATAACCAAAGAATATAGAAAAAAATTAACAGAGGAATTAAATAGTCCAGATACAGACTCAACACTAAATCAGACACTAAACAAAATATATTGAATCAAAAAAGACATGAAACATACAGAAAACAAACAGAAAATGCAGATGTATATTCTAACAAGTCAATATTATTTTAATGTGAATGGGCAAACACACCACTCAGAAGACAGTGATTGTCAGGCTAGATAAAAATGCAAGACACAGCTATAAGCTGTCAATAAGAGACACATCTTAAATTTAAAGACCTGAATAGGTTGGGAGTAAAAGAATAGAAAAAATCATACCATGAAAACAAGAAACCATAAGAGAGCTAGTCATTACATTAATAACATACTAAATAGACTTCATGAGAAATATCACTAAAGAAAAAGAATGACATTTAAAATGAGGAAAGGGACAGTGCAGTCAGGAAGATGTAGATATGCAACTAACAATAGAATCCTAAGTACATAAAGCAAAGTGTGACAAAATTGAAAAGACAGTTAACCATAATTGGTGATATAAATACTTTATTTTTAGTAATTAATAGAAGTTAGAAAATCACCAGGTTTAAAGAAAACTGGAACGACACTATCAAGGAGCTCAACTGATATATCTACCTAATGACTACAGAATATATATTATTTTTTTTAATTTTTTAATTTTTAAGTGCACATGTGGCATTCTCCAGGATAGGCCATTCGGTGTACCACAAAACAAATCTCAATTTAAAAGTGCTGAAATTATAAATATGCTCTCTGCCCACTGTGGAATTTGATTGGATCTCCACACAGAAAAAAAATCTTAGAAACTTCCACATATTTCCAAGTTAAATGATCTTCTATATAACTCAGGGGTGAAAGATGAAATAACAATGAAAATTAAAAGTAGCTTGAACTGGATAGAAACAACAATACAACATATCAAAATTTATAGGATGCGGTTAAAGCAATGCTTAAAGGAAAATTTAAAGTTCTAACTACTTATATTAGAAAAAAAGGAAAGTCTTTAATCAATAATACAAACTTCCACCTTAACCTTAAAGATATTCAAGCTAAGTATAGCATTTAGAAAAATAATATGGAATATACAGAGATACAGAAATAAAGAATACAGAATATAGAAATACAGAAAAAGAACTATCCCCAAAGTAAATAGTAGGAAAGAAATAATAGAGATTATTATAGAAATCAATGAAATAGAAAACAGAACAATAGAGAGAATCAGTGAAACCAAAAGTTGGTTTTTTGAAAAGACTGGCAAATTTGAAAAACCTTTAGTTAGGATGCAAAGAGAGAAAGAAAGAAAGAAAACTCAAAATAAGAAAATCATAAATGGTATCACTATTAATTCTACAAATATTTAAAAAGATTATAAGGGAATATTATAAAGAAAGAGTAACAACAAATTAGCTTAGATGAAACACAAATTTCTAGACAAATATAAATTACTAGAATGGAATTTTATCTGATTAGATCTACAAGAAGTATAGGTACTGAATTAAGTATTAAAAATCTTTTGGGGGCATTTGGGTGGCTCAGTGCGTTAAGCCATGATCTCAGGGTCCTGGCATCAAGCTCTGCATTGGGCTCTCTGCTCAGCAGGGAGCCTGCTTCCCCCTCTCTCTGCCTACCTTTCTGCCTACTTGTGATCTCTCTCCGTGTCAAATAAATAAATAAATAATCTTAAAAAAATATTTTCATAAAGAAGTGCCCAGGCCTAGACTGGCTTTATTAGTCAGCAAATATTTAAATAAGAATAATACCAAATGCAAACTGTCTCAAAACACAGAGGAAGGAATAATGTTCAGGTCAATCTCAAGTCAGTACTACCCTGACATAAAAGCGAGACAAAGGCTGCAAAGGAAAACTACAGACTAAAAGCTTGAGCCATAAAAGTAAAAATTGATAAATTGGATTATCAAAGTTAAAACTTTTATGCTTCAAAATATTCTATTGAGAAAATGGAGAAAAAAGGCATAGATGAGAAGCACATGTAAAAGTGCTAATTGACATTATTAGTTGTTAGGGAAATGAAAATTAAGCACAAAACGAGGTACCACTACACACCCAATAGTACGGTTATAATAATAACAAAAACATACCAAGAGTTGGGGAGGATGTTGGAGACACTGGAATCTTCAGATATTGTTGATGGGAATGTAAAATGGTATAGCCTCTTTGAAAAATTTTGGTGGTTTCTTAAATTGTTATAAGTATAAACTTAACCATATGACCCAGAGATTCCACTTCATTTTTGTACTCGAGAGAAATGAAGACCTATAGCTACAAAAAAGTGTGTATGCAAACATTTATAGTAGCATTAGTCATAAAAGAGAAAGATTGGAAATAGTCCCATTGTCTATCAACTGGTGACTGAATAAAAATGTGCCTTACCTCTCCAATAGAATACTATTTGCCAATTTAAATCTTCAAAACTGGTAAGAAGAAGAATGCAGATGCAAAACATTGAATATTATATGATTCCTTTAATATGAAGTGTGCAGAAAAAGGAAACTACTGTCACAGAAGGCAGGTCAGTGATTGCATGTGGCTAGGTTGGGAGCACAGAATAACTGTAGAATGGGCTGGAGAGAAATTTTTCAAGGCATGAACATGTTTGAGAATTGGATTGTGGTGTTGATTGTACGACACTGTAGTATTGCTAAATTTACTAAAAATTACTGAATTGTGCACTTACAGTGGGTAAATGATATGATATGGATTTATCATTAAATTTGTAAAAAATATCACCACCAACACAACATGCCAAATACTATTGAATAACCCTCTGACTGATGGGCCCTATAACATGCATTTACTATTTTTTTTTAATATATTTATTTGACTGACAGAGATCACAAGCCGGCAGAGAAAAGGGGGAAGCAGGCTCCCTGCTGAGCAGAGAGCCCAATGCGGGCCTCAATCCCAGAACCCTGAGATCATGACCCAAGCCCAAGGCAGAGGCTTAATCCACTGAGCCACCCAGGTGCCCTGCATTTACTATTTTTATGTTTCAGTCAGGAAAATACAAAAAGCTTTTCTGAAAAACACTCTTAATGAAAATTAACGAATAACTTTTTAATAATTATTCTTAATTCTCCTTATTAATGAATCTTTTTCAGTAGATAATATTTAACCCAATTCTAACTTTTCTCACTTTGAAATCTTTTAGTGTCTACTTTGATAAAGATATTTGCACATGTGATGAATTTTATGGTATTAGGAAAGTTAAGTCTCTGTGAGTATATCTTTAGGAGTGGATGTATGTTAATAATGGGAGCAAAGGAATGCTTATTTGTTTATTCTCTCAGTAAAAATTTATTTAAAAAAAGTATTTACTCACTTAATGCCCACTATCTGCCAAGCTCTGAAAAGAAGGAGATATAGACCAACAGATAAAGAAGACTTACTTAAGGGGGCACCTGGGTGGCTCAGTAGGTTAAAGCCTTTGCCTTCGGCTCAGGTCATGATCTCAGGGTCCTGGGATTGAGCCCCACATCGGGCTCCCTGCTCAGCAGCGAGCCTGCTTCCCCTTCTCTCTCTGCCTGCCTCTCTGCCTACTTGTGATCTCTCTCTGTCAAATAAATAAAGAAAATCTTAAAAAAAAAAAAGACTTACTTAACCAGGTTCAGAAAATCTAGTCACAGTATGAAAATTTGTAGTTTTTTTATGAGGTGTGTGTGTTTGAAACATCAGCAGCAGGATTTCCTGTTTAGTCATGACTTTGTAATGCTGTGAGTGGGTGTGTGCATTCAGTTTTCTAATGTTTAAGTGGATTGTTCATGCTAATCATCATTTAAGAAGAAAAATTAAAAAACACATGTATGCCTTCCCCCCAAATATTTTTTAAACTTTACTGTTCAATTAAAAGTTTCAACAGGAAAAAAATTTATGAGGCATTAAAATAATAAAATAAGTAGTACTATAGTGTTTATGAATTATGATGGAGTGGAATGTTGTTACAAAATAATTAATTTATATAATTTTAATGCCTTGACAGTTCATTCTGATGATGGTACATTTTTGTAGACTTGTGGTTCTCAGAAGAATTTAGATAGGCAGAGCTGCCAAATGTCTATTTGATATATGTATTTGAAATGTTTCATAATTCAAATATTAAATGCCTAGGAAAAAAAGTCAGGAAAAGCTATATATCAATCATACACTGTTCCTGGTGAAATAAATTAATTATTACTGCTTGAATATCTGTCATTTTAATTATTTTCTTCTGTGTATAATTTCTCCTGACATAATTGCAATCATGTTACATAAGTGCTAAACAGCTTACTTTAATTAGTCATATAATTGCTTTTCATGTCATAACACAGTCTTTGTAAGTCATCCTGTAAAATAGCTGGATAATCATTGAGTGCAGGTTCTGTAGTTTACTTAACTATTTCTGTATCACTGATCATTTAGATAGTCTTCAAATTTCTACGTATAATATATGTATGCCCTTGCTGGCATTAACATTATTTTGTTGAGGTAACTATATAAAGTTGGTGAATATTTTTTCCATTTTTTAAAGGATTTATTTATTTGAGAGAGAGAGGAGAGTACAGCAGGAAGAGTCAAAGGCAAAGGGAGAGGAAGACTTAAACAGACTCCTCAAAGAGAGCAGAGCCCACCATAGGGCTTGATCTCACAATCCTGAAATCATGACCTGAGCCGAAAACAAGAGTAGGCTGCCACCCAGGTGCCCCAGATATTTTATCATTTTGATACATATTGTCAAATCACTTTCCGTAAGATAGTATTTTCCACTACGACTAATGTATAGAGTATAATTCATTTTCTCTTTTGTGAGTTATTTGTTCATGTCCTTTGACAGCTGAACATTTAATGTATTTCTCTCATCAATTTGTAGGTTATTTATATAATTAAATTGTTAAATACTCTCTATAAATACATTTTCTAATCTGTTGTTTATCTTATAATCTTGGTAATTTTTTTTTGATCTTTATTTTTTTATAAACATATAATGTATTTTTATCCCCAGGGGTACAGGTCTGTGAATTGCCAGGTTTACGCACTTCACAGCAACACCATAGCACATACCCTCCCCAAAGTCCATAACCCCACTCCCCTCTCCCGACTCCCCTCCCCCCAGAAACCCTCAGTTTGTTTTGTGAGATTAAGAGTCACTTATGGTTTGTCTCCCTCCCAAAACATCTTGTTTCACTTATTCTTTTCCTACCCCAACCTCCTACATTGCATCTCCACTTCCTCATATCAGGGAGATCATATGATCGTTGTCTTTCTCCGATTGACTTATTTCACTAAGCATGATACCCTCTAGTTCCATCCATGTCGTCGCAATGTTAAGATTTCATTTCTTTTGATGGCTACATAGTATTCCATTGTATATATATACCACCTTTTCTTTATCCATTCATCTGTTGATGGACATCTAGGTTCTTTCCATAGTTTGGCTATTGTAGACATTGCTGTTATAAACATTCGGGTGTACGTGCCCCTTCGGATCACTACGTTTGTATCTTTAGGGTAAATACCCAGTAGTGTAATTGTTGGGTCATAGGGTAGTTCTATTTTCAACATTTTGAGGAACCTCCATGCTGTTTTCCAGAGTGGTTGCAACAGCCTGCATTCCCACCAACAGTGTAGGAGGGTTCCCCTCGCCAGCATCTGGTATTTCCTGACTTGTTAATTTTAGCCATTCTGACTGGTGTGAGGTGGTATCTCATTGTGGTTTTGATTTGTATTTCCCTGATGCTGAGAGATGGGGAGCACTTTTTCATGTGTCTGTTGGCCATCTGGATGTCTTCTTTGCAGAAATGTCTGTTCATGTCCTCTGCCCATTTCTTGATTGGATTATTTGTTCTTTGGGTGTTGAGCTTGCTAAGTTCTTTATAGATTTTGGACACTAGTCCTTTATCTGATATGTCGTTTGCAAATATCTTCTCCCATTCTGTCAGTTGTCTTTTGGGTTTTGTTAACTGTTTCCTGTGCTGTGCAAAAGCTTTTGATCTTGATGAAATCCCAATAGTTCATTTTTGCCCTTGCTTCCCTTGCCTTTGGTGATGTTCCTAGGAAGATGTTGCTGCAGCTGAGGTCGAAGAGGTTGCTGCCTGTGTTCTCCTCAAGGATTTTGATGGATTCCTTTCTCACATTGAGGTCCTTCATCCATTTTGGGTCTATTTTCATGTGTGGTGTAAGGAAATGGTCCAATTTCATTTTTCTGCATGTGGCTGTCCAGTTTTCCCAACACCATTTATTGAAGAGGCTGTCTTTTTTCCATTGGACATTCTTTCCTGCTTTGTTGAAGATTAGTTGACCATAGAGTTGAGGGTCTATTTCTGGGCTCTCTATTCTGTTCCATTGATCTATGTGTCTGTTTTTGTGCCAGTACCATGCTGTCTTGATGATGACAGCTTTGTAATAGAGCTTGAAGTCCGGAATTGTGATGCCACCAACTTTGGCTTTCATTTTCAATATTCCTTTGGCTATTTGAGGTCTTTTCTGGTTCCATATAAATTTTAAAATTATTTGTTCCATTTCTTTGAAAAAGATGGATGGTACTTTGATAGGAATTGCATTAAATGTGTATATTGCTTTAGGTAGCATAGACATTTTCACAATATTTATTCTTCCAATTTAGGAGCATGAAACATTTTTCCATTTCTTTGTGCCTTCCTCAATTTCTTTCATGAGTACTTTATAGTTTTCTGAGTATAGATTCTTTGCCTCTTTGGCTAGGTTTATTCCTAGGTATCTTATGGTTTTGGGTGCAATTGAAAATGGGATTGACTCCTTAATTTCTCTTTCTTCTGTCTTGTTGGTGTAGAGAAATGCAACTGATTTCTGTGCATTGATTTTATATCCTGACACTTTACTGAATTCCTGTACAAGTTCTAGCAGTTTTGGAGTGGAGTCTTTTGGGTTTTCCACATATAGTATCATTTCACCTGCGAAGAGTGATAGTTTGACTTCTTCTTTGCCGATTTGGATGCCTTTAATTTCCTTTTGTTGTCTGATTGCTGAGGCTAGGACTTCTAGTACTATGTTGAATAGCAGTGGTGATAATGGACATCCCTGCCATGTTCCTGACCTTAGCGGAAAAGCTTTCAGTTTTTCTCCATTGAGAATGATATTTGCGGTGGGTTTTTCATAGATGGCTTTGATAATATTGAGGTATGTGCCCTCTATCCCTACACTTTGAAGAGTTTTGATCAGGAAGGGATACTGCACTTTGTCAAATACTTTTTCAGCATCTATTGAGAGTATCATATGGTTCTTGTTCTTTCTTTTATTAATGTGTTGTATCACATTGATTGATTTGCAGATGTTGAACCAACCTTGCAGCCCTGGAATAAATCCCACTTGGTCATGGTGAATAATCCTCTTCATGTAGTATTGAATCCTATTGGGTAGTATTTGGGGGAGAATCTTCGCATCTGTGTTTATTAAGGATATTGGTCTGTAATTCTCTTTTTTGATGGGATCCTTGTCTGGTTTTGGGATCAAGGTGATGCTGGCCTCAGATAATGAGTTTGGAAGTTTTCCTTCCATTTCTATTTTTTGGAACAGTTTCAGGAGAATAGGAATTAGTTCTTCTTTAAATGTTTGGTAGAATTCCCCTGGGAAGCCATCTGGCTTTTGTTTGTTTGGAGATTTTTCATAACTGTTTCAATCTCCTTACCAGTTATGGGTCTGTTCAGGTTTTCTATTTCTTCCTGGTTCAGTTTTGGTAGTTTATATGTCTTCAGGAATGCATCCATTTCTTCCAGATTGTCAAATTTGTTTGCGTAGAGTTGCTCATAGTATGTTCTTCTAATTGTTTGTATTTCTTTGGTGTTAGTTGTGATCTCTCCTCTTTCATTCATGATTTTATTTATTTGGATTCTTTCTCTTTTCTTTTTGAAAAGTCTGGCCAGGGGTTTATCAATCTTATTAATTCTTTCAAAGAACCAGCTCCTAGTTTCATTGATTTGTTCTGTTGTTTTTTTTTTGGTTTCTGTTTCATTGATTTCTGCTCTGATCTTTATGATTTCTCTTCTCCTGCTGGGTTTAGGCTTTCTTTGTTGTTCTTTCTCTAGCTCCTTTAGGTGTAGGGTTAGGTTGTGTATTTGAGACCTCTCGTTTCTTGAGAAAGGCTTGTACTGCTATATATTTTCCTCTCAGGACTGCCTTTGCTGTGTCCCACAGATTTTGAACCATTGTGTTTTCATTATTATTTGTTTCCATGAATTTTTTCAATTCTTCTTTAATTTCCTGGTTGACCCAGTCATTCTTTAGAAGGATGCCATTTAGTCTTCATGTATTTGTGTTCTTTCCAAGTTTCCTCTTGTGATTGAGTTCTAGCTTCAGAGCATTGTGGTCTTAAAATATGCAGGGAATGATCCCAATCCTTTGATACCAGTTGAGACCGGATTTATGACCCAGGATGTGATCTATTCTGGAGAATGTTAGAAGAATGTGTATTCTGTTATATTGGGATGGAATGTTCTGAATATATCTGTGATGTCCATCTGGTCCAGTGTGTCATTTAAGGCCTTTATTTCCTTGTTGATCTTTTGTTTGGATGATCTGTCCATTTCAGTGAGGGGAGTGTTAAAGTCCCCTACTATTATTGTATTATTGTTGAAACACATCAACAATATTTGTTATTAATATCCTGTTATTAATTGGTTTATATAGTTGGCTGCTCACACATTCAGGGCATAGATATTTAAAATTATTAGATCTTCTTGTTGGACAGACCCTTTGAGTATGATATAGTGTCCTTCCTCATCTCTTATTATAGTCTTTGGCTTAAAACCTAATTGATCTAAATAAGGATTGCCACCCCAGCTTTCTTCGGATGTCCATTAGCATGGTAAATTGTTTTCCACCCCCTCACTTTAAATCTGGAGGTGTCTTTGGGTCTAAAATGAGTTTCTTGTAGGCAACATATGAATGGGTTTTGTTTTTTTTATCCATTCTGATACCCTGTGTGTTTTGATTGGGGCATTTAGCCCATTTACATTCAGGGTAACTATTGAGAGATATGAATTTAGTGCCATTGTATTGCCTGTAAGGTGACTGTTACTGTATATTGTCTCTGTTCCTTTCTGTATCTACTACTTTTAGGCTCTCTCTTTGCTTAGAGGACCTCTTTCAATATTTCCTGTAGAGCTGGTTTGGTGTTTTCAAACTCTTTCAGTTTTTGTTTGGCCTGGAAGCTTTTTATCTCTCCTTCTATTTTCAATGATAGCCTAGCTGGATATAGTATTCTTGGCTGCATGTTTTTCTTGTTTAGTGCTCTGAATATATCATGCCAGTTCTTTCTGGCCTGCCAGGTCTCTGTGGCTAGGTCAGCTGCCAATCTAATATTTTTACCATTATATGTTATAGAGTTCTTTTCCTGGGATGCTTTCAGGATTTTCTCTTTGTTGCTAAGACTTGTAAATTTTACTATTAGGTGACGGGGTGTGGACCTATTCTTGTTGAATTTGAGGGGGGTTCTCTGCACCTCCTGGATTTTGGTGCTTGTTCCCTTTGCCATATTAGGGAAATTGTCTCCAATAATTTTTTCCAATATACCTTCTGCTCCCCTCTCTTTCTTCTTTTTCTGGAATCCCAATTATTCTAAAGTTGTTTCGTCTTATGGTGTCACTTATCTCTCGAATTCTGCCCTTGTGGTCCAGTAGCTGTTTGTCCCTCTTTTGCTCAGCTTCTTTATTCTCTGTCATTTGGTCTTCTATATTGCTAATTCTTTCTTCTGCCTTATTTATCCTAGAAGTGAGAGGCTCCATTTTTTATTGCACCTCACTAATAGCTTTTTTGATTTCAACTTTGTTAGATTTTAGTTCTTTTATTTCTCTAGAAAGGGCTTTTATCTCTCCAGAGAGGGTTTCTCTAGTATCTTCCATGCTTTTCTCGAGCCCGGCTAGAACCTTGAGAATTGTCATTCTGAACTCTAGATCTGATGTATTACCAATGTCAGTACTGATTAGGTCCCTAGCCTTCGGTACTGCCTCTTGTTCTTTTTTTTGTGGAGAGTTTTTCAGCCTTGTCATTTTGTCCAGCTAAGAGTATATGAAGGAGCAAATAAAATACTGAAAGGGTGGTAAGGACCCCAGGAAAATGTCCTTTAACCAAATCAGAAGTGACCCCAAATTGTAGGAAGGAGAAAGGGGATAAAAAGAAGTTTAGAAAAAAAAATTAAAAAAAGAAAACAAATAAAGAAAAAATATTAAAAAGAATATATATATATATATATATATTAGATAAACTAGTTAAAAAACATTAAAAAAGAAAAGGGTAAAAGTTAATTAGCAGAAGAAAAAAAAAACTGTAAAAAATATTAAATTAACCGCAAGACTAAAGAATCGTGGGGAGAAATCCATGAGTTCTGTGCTTTGCTTTCTCCTCCACTGGAATTAGGCTGCTCTCCTTGGTATGTGAACTTGGTCTTGGCTGGATTTCTTGTTGATCTTCTGGGGGAGGGGCCTGTTGTAGTGATTCTCAAGTGTCTTTGCCTGAGGTGGAATTGCACCGCCCTTACCAGGGGCTGGGCTAAGTAATCTGTTCGGGTTCGCTTTAAGGAACTTTTGTCCCCTGAATGCTCTCTGTAGAGTTCTGGATGATGGGAATGAAAATGGTGGCCTCCCAGTCTCTGCCTGGAGAAGCCGAGAGCTAGGGGCCCCACTCCTCAGTGCACCCTCAGAGAAAAGAGCCCAATTGCTCCTATCTCCCTGGCCTCTGGCCATGCTCCGAGCTCACCCAGCCTGCAACTGGTTCAAGGTAATCCTGAGCTGAGAGCTCACTCCTTGGCTCTCTCTCTGTAGCCGGCTTCCCTGGTCTAATACTGTGAGCTCTGCAACACTCAGACACCCCCGATCCTTCTGTGACCCTGTGGGACCTAGGGTCATGCTGGCCCTGCATGGGCTTCACCCCGGTTTAGCCTCTGGAGCAATGTCCCTCAGTGGAGCAGACATTTAAAAGTCCTGATTTTGTTCTCCGTTGCTCCGCCATTTGCCGGGAGCCAGGCCCTCCCTTCACAGTCTATCTTCCTGTCGCTTTGGATTCACTTCCCCGCCGGTCCTACCTTTCAGAAAGTGGTCGATTTTCTGTTTCTAGAATTGCTGTTCTTCTTCTCTTTGATCTCCCATTGGATTTGTAGGTGTTTGCAATAGTTTGATAAGCTATCTAGCTGATCTCCTGCTACCTGATGTAGTCTCAGCCTGCTAATTCGCCGCCATCTTGACTCTTCCCCCATAATCTTGGTAATTTTTTTATATTGTCAGAGAAATGTTCACATTTCTATGTAGTCAAATCTTCCAATTCATTTTCTTTTTTCTAGGTAATTTTTTTCCCATTAATTTTGTAAACACTTCTTAGGGATGTTAATTATTATTGTTCTGTCTTTTCATTTTTCTATTTGATTTGGAATGTACTCTATTTTACTGCACACGTTTGAGTTGAAGGGATATTTTTCTATTCAGTTACTAACCAATTATTTCAATGTCATTTCCTCCATAATTTTTCTTCTCTGTGAATTTCTGATGACACCCTTGTCATTGGCATAATGTTTATATACAAAATAGTGTTGCTGAGTTACTTGTGATTTTTAATTAATGTATCTGCCATCTATGCTTACATCAGTACAAAAATATTTCTAAAATCCACCTGGAAAATAATAGATAAAAGCAAGAGGGAAAAAGACCTATGAATTATGTTTATTTTGCCTCCCACTCATTCTTGGTTCACACCTAGAACATGGCCTTCCACAAGACAGGTACTCAGTAAGTAGTGGTTAGTAACTGAATGGATGATAAATAAAAAGAATGTGATTAACTTGGCATAATTTTGAAGATTTAGAATGAATATCCATTAATAATATCTTTTGAATATACCTCTCAGTTGATTTCTCAATAACCTGTAGCTGCAGATTGAATCTAGATGGGAAAGTGGATGGCAATCTGTGATTACTGGTAAATAATCTCCGATTGTGGACTTCTGGTGGACAGGGACAAATGTGTTACTCTTTTGCATGATTTGAGAAGTTTAATCTGGATTCTTGACTGGTAGAGGGACATTTATCTTCATGAAGTGATTCAGGTGACAGGAATACTTGAAATTGTGGTACATCTATTTGTGACAGTTTTCATGAGTTTCCCTAAATAATATTTCATGGAACATCGCTAGTGGTATATATCCCATTTCCCAGCAATATTTGGAATGTTTAAAACATGGGAGAAATGCAAAATCTTGTTAAGAAATTTAAGAAATATATAATATGGGTCAAACACGAATCTATGGTAAGAAACTTTAATTAAAAGAAAATCCTGTATCACACATCTAATAGTAAGTACGTAGACAAATTTCTTGATAAGCAATGACAGCCGTAAATAAGCCACAACTTTCTCTTTAGTGATATATAACACTTGCGATTGTTTTTGGTTGTCCCCACGTGACCTTACATTTTCCATTTTGCGTATGTCTCCATTATAGTTCTTATGAAAGTGACAATTCTGTTAGCCTTCGCTGGTCTAACTAGATCTTACAAGGAAGTCTACATTTTCCGTCTTCAAAGATACTCCATACGATGGCATGGTCGGGAGATACTCATTTAAAGAAAGATGGTATCTTTAGAATCTACTGCCAATTGTTCATACATTTGAAGTGGGTGAGAGAAACCTAATGAGTTTCAAGTAAAAGGTATTAAATTCAGTAATTATAATGAAGTCTCAAATGAGAAACTTACTTTAGTTTTAGAAGCTAATTAATTGGAGTGCTTGGGTGGCTCAGTTGGTTAAGTGTCTGCCTTCAGCTCAGGTCATGATCCCAGGACCCTGGGATAGAGCCCCGAGTTGTGCTCTGTGCTCATTGGGGAAGCCAGCTTCTCCCTCCCTCTGCCTGTCCCTCCCCTGCTTGTGTTTTCTTTCCCTCTGTCAAATAATTAAATAATTAAAGTCTTTAAAAAAAGAAAGTAAGTCCTTATTGTTTCTGTTATTTAATATCTATATTAGGAGATGGAGCAGTATGGTTTAAACTTGAAAGGACAGCACAGAGATGAGTTAGGATAAATTAAAGAGGTTTTATTTACAAAGGGACTTTTTTCAAAGGTTAGAGCAGAATGTAGGAAAATGAGAGGGATAATTAATATCCTATGTTAGATACGGCAGGGGAACTGTGTCACTACTACTTAGAAAGGAATAAGGGAAGAATACAGAAGCAGAGAGTTATGAAGAAGTGGCAGTGTTGAGAGGTACAGTGACCATGGAGGATACAGCCAGGGGAATAAATATCCTGACTTACCTTCCTCCCTCCTTCTGATTACCTGACTTGGCTTTTCATTGGCTGAATCCAATAAGAAGGCAGAGGACATGGAAATCTGAGTTGATGTGGTGTACACAGATCACCCTCTTGGAGCCAGAGATCAGAATGGTGAAAGAATTTGGAGTAGGAAGTGGCAGTGTTCAGCACAGATGGGGGGGTGGGGGTGAAGGCCATTGGTGGAATTATCTGATTTGCATCATGCCATGTGCATGTTCTACTACAAATAATCTCAACTATGAAATGAAGTTTAATAATATTATAGCTTGAGAAGTCCTTAGAAATGGTAATTTTGGACAACCATTCTGTGAATAATTCCCACTATACATAAGATATGATTATTATATTTATTATTTTAATAAATTAATATATAGTATGTAATAATAGTTAATTAAAATTTCTTCATTTGGAATACCAGTTTATCATGACAATCATGTTTCTTTTGGAAGGATCCAGATTAATTTTCATTCTAGGTTAGGTTAGATTTCAAAATACACAAATATAAATTAAATTGATGGTGGAATTTAACTTTCAAACATTGAAAAAAGTTGAGTTTCCCCAGTATTGGCAAAGTTGCACTGAGATAGGCTTTCACAGAGTCCTTTGGAAATTTGTATTGATACCATCTTTTTGGAAGTCATTTTGATAATACAAATTAGTAACCTTAAAATAGTTCATACACATTGAGTGTAAACTTCATTTAGTTCCACCAGAGAGAAATTAAATGTTCAACATTATAGATATGCTTGAGGGAATTATGTATTATCCATGAAATAGACAGTTATTTCATTATTTCAGTATAATTTCACCTGATTCTACCAGAGAGAACTTAAATGTTCAACATTATAGAAATGTTTGAGGGCATTATGTATTATCTATTTTTTTAGTTATTAATGCATGGAAATGCTTATGATATCTTGCTATATTTAAAAAATATAAATTGTATTTCCAATAATGTGACTGGAAGGATAGAAATAGCTCAAAATGCCAATAGTGACTGCTTAATGGTAATGAAATAATGGATGATTTCTATTCTTCACTTTCATGTTTTTTTAGTTTTGTGGGGTTTTTTGTTTTGTTTTGTTTTGAAGTGAGCATGTTTAATTTTTATAATATACAAATAATCATAAACATATTTTTAAAAAGTCTTCTTTCTTTCTGTTGCCAGTTCTGTGAGCAAATATATAAAGTGTTTGACAATCAGCTATAGGCATTAATGTTGTCCATTCTTTCCTTATAAAGAATAAAAGTGGAGAAATTAAATCCAAACCATTTTGGAAATCACATGGAATGTGAATGTCCCAGAAACATTTATATTTATACTCTTTTTACTTTTTTTTTTTTTTAAGATTTTATTTATTTATTTGACAGAGAAAGAGAGCACAAGTAGACAGAGAAAGAGGGGGAAGCAGGCTCCCTGCCGAACAGAGAGCCTAATATGGGGCTCAATCCCAGGACCCTAAGATCATGACCTGAGGTGAAGGCAGAGACTTAACCCACTGAGCCACACAGGTGCCCCATTTATACTCTTTTTTTAAAAATACAAAAGTTTTAGGGTGCCTGGGTGGCTCAGTGTGTTAAGCGACTGTCGCCTTTGGCTCAGGTCATGATCCCAGGGTCCTGGAATCTGGCCCTGCATTGGATGTCCTGCTCCACGGGGAGCCTGCTTTTCTCTTTCCTGCTTCCCCTGTTTGTGCTCTCTCTCCATCAAATAAATAAACAAAATCTTTAAAAAAATAAAAAATACAAAAATACAAAAGTTTTGAGATGAGTGATTTTAATATTCTTTTTTTAAATTTGAATATTCTTATTTACTATGTTTTCAAAGTGACTATAATGAGCATGTCACTTTTTAAATTAGGAAACCAGTTTTATATAAAATATAAATGACAAATTGGTAATGGTAGGAATAATTAAGTAGTTAGAAAGTTTTTCTTTTGTGTGCTTTGAAAATAATTTTTGAGTTCATCATAATTTTACTTATTGTATTTGGTTATTTTAATAATAAAGTAGATTTAGAGAAACAGAACCCATTAATAGTTACCCTCAATTTTATATGTTAGTCAGATGATAACTACATAGTCGAGATTTTCTTTTGCTTTCTGAAGGCCTAATGCAGGGCAGAGATAGAGAAAGAAGAGGACATATGGAAAAGCTTTTCTCCTCTATCTTATTTTTTTAAAGGTTTTATTTATTTATTTATCAGAGACAGAGAGCAAGAGGGTGAGGGACCACAAGAAGGGAGAGTGGCAGGTAGAGGGAGAAGTAGGCTTCTTGCTGGGCAAGGTGACTGATGTGGGACTCGATCCCAGGACACTGGGATCGTGGTCTGAATGGAAGGCAGATGCTTAACCAAGCCACCCAGACATCCATCTCCTCTTACTATTTTAATATTGAATTACCATGTGGAGTAAATAGCGTGTGCTTCAGAGAACAGAAGAACAGAAGACATTAGATTTTTAAGAAAATTTGTTAGGAAAGCAAATATTATCATTTTTAGGTAATATTCAGGGGCATGAGAGGAGAAGGGGAGAGGTTATCTGTCATTCCTCGTTTCCTCTTTTCTGAATTCTTCTGAGTTTCTGATACTGCATAATGAACTCTCCCAGTCCTCATTTCTTTTTGCTCCCTGCCACTTAATTTTCATCTTTAAAAAAAAATCTGTCTCAATTTCATTCTCTCCCCCTTGATCCCTCTCATATTCTCTCTCTCTCTTTTCCATCCTCCCTACCCCTCCTCTGTTTCTGGATTTTTTTTGTCTCTCTTAATATAGACATTTCAGTTTCCTAAGGCTGTTGTAAGAAATTACCATATACTGGGTGGCTTAAAACAGTATAAATGTATTCTCTCACAGTTCTGGAGATTATAAGTCCAAAATCAAGGTGTCTGCAGGGTTCCTTCTGGAGGCTCTGAGAGAGTTTGTTTCATACATTACTTTTAGCTCTCGGTGGCTGCCAGAAATCCTTGGTGTGTCTTGTCTTCTAGATGCATTACTCCAGTCTCTGCCTTCATTGTCTTCATATCACCTCTTCTTTACACGTTCTCCTCTTCCCTTTCTATTAAGGAGATTTATCACTGGATTTAGGGCTTACCCTGATCTAGAGTCATTTTGAGTTTCTTAATTACATCTGAGAAGACTTTTTTTAAAAAATAAAATCACACTCACAGGTTCTGGGTAGACATATCTTTGGGAGCGACCATTCAGCCTACTATAAAAGGAGATCTTTTCTGGCAGCATTTCTTTTTACTTTATAACTATTCTCTCTCCTTATTCCTGCCCTCCTTTTTGTTAGTCTTCTCTCTGCTATATAGAACTTTTCTTTTACAGAGTTTCATGGTGCAGCAATGCTAGATATACTCTCCGGAAAGTTCTAACATCAAAGCAGTTTGGGAAATGTTGCATTTTCTATCTTCCTGTTGGAAATTAATGACATACATTACCATATTGAAGGGCTGAGAAGTCCTTTTGTCCTACTTTCTAAACTATGGCACTCCTCCAGCCTAATATCTAGTAGAATCTTGTGAAACTATGCTTTGTAGGACACACTTTGAGAACCACCATCGGACAGGTTCCTTTCCCTCTAACTGCAGTCCTATTTTGGTAGCTTTTTGAAAAATTTGTTTCCTGCATATCTCTGAGCAGATCTTATTTTTTGTTTTTCAGTGCCCTCCTACTTTTTTGTAAAAATTATTATGTTGTCCTTAGATTTTCTACCCCACATTTGTATAGGTGACTGCTAAATTCACATTTCTAGGTTTCACCTATGTTAGCTTAAATTTTCTACATTTCCTGTCTAGGATTAGCAGAGAATAGACAATTCTTTTCTTTCTCTAGACTTTTCCAGTTGTTTAAAACTCTTGATTCCAAGTTTAAAATTCTTGCTTTCTATCATTTTTCAAAATAACAGCCTTGAATAATTTAAAGCGAATTTTTGTTTAAAATTTCCTATAGAGAGACAGAAGAAAGTAATTGGTCTAGAACTTTTCATATCTATATGCAAACTAATAAAACTTCAAAACATTTTAGTAAATGGCTTCTAGAGCAGACCATATTGTATCACTAAAGCTTCAGAAAGAAAATGCAAAATGGCTGCATATTTAGACACATGGTTCAGGCATTTAGGTTACTCCTCTTACTCATGAGATTTTCTGCGCATTTTGAGTTGGTGTTGGAATTTTAAAAGGTACTAGGCAACAATACATTGATATCTTAGAGCTCATTCGTCTTTATAAATTCCATGTTTTACAGTTACTTTTCCATACAACTGATAGCTTTTCTTTCTACAGATCTAAAACAAAAAGAAGTTTAGCCTTTTAAAATGACTCTAAAATAAAATTTAAATCAAATCTCTTAAAGTAAAAATATTCCTCTTTCAGAATAATGTGCCTAAATTATAGTGCTCTTCTGAACTATATAACACCAAAGGACTGTGTGGAGGCTGAGACTATTCTCTAGATAGTCTTAAAACCTTTAATACACTGAAATGCTGACAAATTAGTCAGAGTATCATGTAACTCTATGATCCTGAATTTCCATTATCATAGATGACACATACATTTGGTTTCCTTTACATAGACCATTACTCCATTTATTCCATTGTATTTGAGCCCATCTACAAACTTCTGGTTCTACCAAGGGGCAGTACTTTGAGAAGCTTGCCAACTTCTTATGAAATACTTAGGTGCTTGCTGAGCCCTGTCTGACAGCTGCTGTTCTCATTTAATGATTTTGCCATGGACTCTGTAACTCACTTTACCTTTGACTTGTTTGCATGTATTCTCGCTTCTTATAATTTTAAGAGTATGGGGAAAAAAAGCCCTCTTATCCCAGGTTAAACCAAATGAAGAGAAACCTTACCCTAGGGAGAAAGGGAATACTGTACATAGCACATTGCCAAAATTTTGATGTATTTATGGAATATGAAAATCTTTAGAGATGGAGATTAATAAAATGATTCTATCAAAATGACATTTGGATAGCGATAAAGCTTACATTTGAATTTAATTTTCCTTTCTCTCCCAGTATTCCAGAAACTGACTGAAAGAAGGGCGACCAAATTCCAAGGTATTTCTTCATGGAGAAATAAAATTAAATTAAAGAAATTAAAGAAAACTTTAAATTTTCTTTATAAATAAATTGGAGATAGAGCTGAGTAGGTTATTCTGGACCCATACAAACTAGGAATGGTAGACTTACTGAACTGGTTGGTTACTTTCATGACTTTTGGAAAACAATTCTCTGTGGGGCAATTCTCTGTGGGGCTCTCCTGTATCTGTACCTCTTGTGAGTAGAGGTACTAACTGCCCTTTTATTTCACATTGTATTTTCAAGGACATATGGGTAAAGAATAGCTTTGTGAGGGGGAGGGGATGCCTGGATGGCTCACTTGGTTAAGCATCTGCCTTTGGCTCAGGTCATGATCCTGTGTCCTGGAATTGAGTCCTGCATCCTTCATTGGGATCCCTGCTCAGCAGGGAGCCTACTTCTCCCTCTTCCTCTGCCCACCCCTCCTCATGTTCTCTCTCTCTCTCAAATAAATAAACAAAATCTTGAAAAAAAAAAGAATGACTTTGAAAGATAAAGATAATGTCTACTTCTCTAACAGACAGCAGATGTGCTTATTTTCCAGTATAATAATGTCTCCTTTCAGAGCAAAGATCGGGCAGGTTTGCTTACTGCTTATTTCCTCATTATAAAACAAGTATAGTGTTCGGGGTGCCTGGGTGACTCAGTGAGTTAAAGCGTCTGCCTTCGGCTCAGGTCCTGATCCCAGGGTGCTGGGATCAAGCCCTGCATCGGGCTCTCTGCTCAGCGGGAAGCCTGCTTCTTTCTCTCTCTCTGCCTGCCTCTCTGCCTACTTGTGATCTCTATCTGTCAAATAAATAAATAAAATCTTAAAAAAAATAAAAACAGTCAAAAAAACAAAGAGGCAACCCACGGAATGGGAGAAGATATTTGCAAATGACAGTACAGACAAAAGGTTGATATCCAGGATCTATAATGAACTCCTCAAACTCAACACACACGAAACAGGCAAACACATCAAAAAGTGGGCAGAAGATATGAACAGACACTTCTCCAATCAAGACATACAAATGGCTATCAGACACATGAAAAAATGTTCATCATCATTAGCCCTCAGGGAGATTCAAATTAAAACCACATTGAGATATCACCTTACACCAGTTAGAATGGCCAAAATTAACAAAACAGGAAACAACATGTGTTGGAGAGGATGTGGAGAAAGGGGAACCCTCTTACACTGTTGGTGGGAATGCAAGTTGGTGCAGCCTCTTTGGAGAACAGTGTGGAGATTCCTCAAGAAATTAAAAATAGAGCTTCCCTATGACCCTGCAATTGCACTCCTGGGTATTTACCCCAAAGATACAGATGTCGTGAAAAGAAGGGCCATCTGTACCCCAATGTTTATAGCAGCAATGGCCACAGTCGCCAAACTATGGAAAGAACCAAGATGCCCTTCAACGGATGAATGGATAAGGAAGATGTGGTCCATATACACTATGGAGTATTATGCCTCCATCAGAAAGGATGAATACCCAACTTTTGTAGCAACATGGACGGGACTGGAAGAGATTATGCTGAGTGAAATAAGTCAAGCAGAGAGAGTCAATTATCATATGGTTTCACTTATTTGTGGAGCATAACAAATAGCATGGAGGACAAGGGGCGTTAGAGAGGAGTAGGGAATTTGGGTAAATTGGAAGGGGAGGTGAACCATGAGAGACTATGGACTCTGAAAAACAATCTGAGGAGTTTGAAGTGGTAGGGGGGTGGGAGGTTGGGGTACCAGGTGGTGGGTATTATAGAGGGCACGGCTTGCATGGAGCACTGGGTGTGGTGAAAAAATAATGAATAATGTTTTTCTGAAAGTAAATAAATTGAAAAAAAAATAAAAATAAAAAAAATAAAAAAAAATAAAACAAGTATAGTGTTCTTCAACTGTGACACTAACCCACTGAGTGTGTAACATCCACCTGACCCACTTTGCATTATTCTTATGGGACTTGGGGGTTGGAGGAACAGACACAACCATAAAGTTGAGTTTTCGTGAGTAAAAATGTCATATGTCATGACATCTATGGCAGAGGTCTTTTCTCAGATCCATAAGGTGTTCATTCTTTAGATTAACTTTGAAAAGCAACTACACTTTCCCTATTTCTAGGATTTCAGAGGGTTGTTCATAATTGTCTTCTTTACCGTTTCATAGAACTCAACTCAGATGAACTAAGAACTGAAATTGTTTCCAATTTATTGAGAATTGGATAACTATAAGGCAACTTCATCCTTCATTCTTCACATGATTCACTAGGGCTATTCCCATTTTGGGTGTTGCCGTCTGAATTTATATACTCCTGATGGCAAACAAAGCAGGGGATGAGAGTAAGTGGAGATCTTCCACCCACCCTTTTGTGCTTTGACACTCATCACTTCTTATTCATTGACTAGGTCCAGTCACATGACTCCACCAAGATGCAAAGTGGTTGAGAATTTTAGAGGAGACGATGAACATTCCGTAACAGTAATGTGTCTGTTAATTTCATGATATCTTTGCAAATACTTTTAAATGTAGGTTGGCTTGCCTGAGACTTGCCTGAATAATCTCGTGCCAACACTGCATTTTAAAAATTATTATAGTCTCATAACAAATTTCAGTAACTGCTATGTGTGAATCCCTATTCCCTTTAAAAAAAAAAGGGTCTTTGCTATTTTTGTCTGATTATTCTTCCACATGAAATTCAAAATCCTTTATGAGCATTAACATTCTATAAAAAATTTGGCATTTTTATTGGAATCAAATTAAAGCTGTAAGGTAATTTAGGAAGAACTAATATTTTTATAATATTAAACATTCAGGGTAGAAACAGGACTATATTCTAGTTTATGTAGCAATAAAGATTTATAATTTCCTTCATGAGATTCAAATACATTTCTAGAATAACTATTTATAGTTATTTTAAGTTTTGAATTCTTCTTGTGAATGGTATTTCCTATTGCTTCATACATTTTATCATGAGAACTGAAATATGTTTCTTTAAATAGATAGATAAGCTAGATGAATCTATACAAAGTGGATCAAACAAATGTGAAAGAAAGAAAAACAAAATATTGAAAACAAAATGTAAATAATTATATACATATGTAAAAATAGTTTGAAAACCGAAAGTAAATGTTATGAACAATCATATACTAACTAGGAAACCAAAATGGCATGGTTACATTTCTGGAAAAAAAATGCCTAAGTTGGTTCCTTGTCAAATAGCAATAGAAATAACAAAGAAGCAGGAAAGTTGAAAAGAAAATGACTGTAGAATAAATTGAAGTGGAAATCAAAACCCTTCCTCTATAAAAAGCACCAGGATAGATGATTTTTCAGGCTAGTTCTACCCAACATTAAAATGATACATAACCAATACCATCCTCTTTTAGGATATCAAAGAAAATAGTAGAAGAGGTAAAAATTGCTTGGTACTTTTTATGAACCTAGATAAGATACCAGATAATAATTTTTAAAAACAGAAAAAAAAGGAAAATCATAGGTCAATTTCATTTATGATTAGAGATGAAAAATCTATAATAAAATCATTTGGTAGTAATTGAATGAGTTAAACCTACAGATTTGGCATTTTGAAGAATATAGTGAGATAGCTATAATGGTAGAAATACACTGGAATTAACAATATCTTGAGTCCCCAATCCTTTCTGTATATTTAGAGTATGTAGAATTAACTAGGTGCCTCTAAATGAAAGAATAATAGGTATACTTAAAATCAATGTGATTAATTCCTCTCAGAAAATGTGAATGTGAACAACACTACCGATTGTATGGCAGATCCTTTTGCAAGCAGTTGGTTTCCTAATCTTTGTTTCAAACAGTATTGGGGAAAGACCTAATTGAGTTTCTGACTGACTTATATTTTTTTATTTTTAGATTACCATATGGTTTTGGTGAAGTAGTGGAAAGAACTGTATGACATTTGCTAAAGAAAGAAACTCCTTCCATTATTTTCTCTTTGTTTATGTGACTAAAGTTTCTTAGCACTGTATCTATAAAAATGGAAAATAGACATAGAATTGACTGTTACCTTGTTTTAGTAATAATTAAAATTCCACTATGGATTCATTAATACATTAACTAATTGGGAAACAAAAAATACCCTTATTTAATTAAAAAGCACATTTCTAATAAATTTTACTTTTATGTTTAAAATGTATTTATGAAAATTTATAATGTTTTAATGAATTGTGCACTAATAATAATATTAACAAATCAATTCAAACTAAAGTCTTTAGCTCAGTTTTGTTCCCTATAAGCTCTCACTTGATTACAAAGCTGCTGATTTGGGGCGCTCCTCAAAAAGCAGGTTCTAATATGCTTGGGAAGTTCGTAGTTGGATGAAAAATCTCTGTCTCACATAATAAAGGCAATAAGGACACTGTGGTCCTGTGTGTTCCAATGAGATGAGGCACTAGGGAGTCAGTCAGAAAAAAGTGAAACTGTGGACATTAACCAAAGCCTAAGTCAGACACTTGTGAGTGAAGATGACATGAAGTTGACATGATCAGAAACAGAATTTCGTTTTCTGGACTCAGTACTTCATGAATTAAAGCACAAAATGAGGGAAATTATTATTTTTGCATAGCCAACTAACATTTTTCTTTATTTTCTGAAGTCTTTTGAAGTACAATCTTACTCTCTCCTCTTAAGGCTGGATCAAATACTTGCTTTATTCAATGATGCTCTCAGTGTAAGCTTGTTGAGTGATGTGGCTTAAAACAGTCTTTTCATAGATGTAGAATTCAGGCAGAATTTGAGTATACCTGTACTTCTTTGACTTGAGTTAGAGGTGAGGGTTCTAATTATGAAACTCTGAGTACACTTTTTTTTTTTTTAAAGATTTCATTTATCTATCTGACAGAGAGAGAGAGAGAGAGAGAGAGATCACAAGTAGGGGGAGTGGCAGAGGGAAAGGGCAGAGCAGGGAGCAGGATGAGTGGTCGGGGACCCTGGGATCATGACCTGAACTGAATGAAGGCAGATGCTTAACTGCTTGGGCCACCCAGACCCCCCTGAGTACACATTTAATAACCTCATTATTCAGTATAAAAAATTACTGGGTACATGTCAAATTGAATTGTTAAGCTTACAAAATGAGCTAACAATAAAAATTTTATTTAAAAATGGACTAAAGTCTATAGTTACTAAGAAATAAAGCATAACAGCTAACTTATGTCACTGATATTCCAAATCTGGAAATGTATCTTGAAAATATTTAAGTTGTGATATCCCCATATTGGAAGGATTCCTGGAAATGTTATTCCTGCTTTGAGACAACTTTATACTTAAATAGTTCTAGTGGGATGTTTAGCATTTGTCTGTTTTTGTGGGACAGTTTAAACTTTTGACATTTTTACTCCCACGATGGAACCTTTGCTAAATTAATAGACCTAGTAGAAATTTATTCCTCCTGGTTCATAAAGATAGTCTCGTTCAGAATTGTGTAATAGCAATTTGAATGTGGTTAAAAGAACAGGATCCAAAGTCAGGCTGCTAATGTTGAAATTCTAGCTCTACGATTTAATAGTTACTTAATCTAAAACAAGTTTCTTAATTTCTCACAGCTTCTGTTTTTCTCATCTGTAAATTGGGAATAATAATTAGATTAATTAAAATGACACATGTAAAATCCTTAGCATACTGGGTGGCATAGATAAATAAATCCAATAAATGTTAGCTCTTATTGTTATTGTATGTAGCCATCTATTCATCTCTTTATTCAATCTAAAATTGTTGTATTCCCAGAGATGAGGTGCATAGACATCAGAGATAAAGATTTTGCCCCACCATCAAAGAACTCACTGCCCAGTTGGAGATATAGATAAGTAAAAAATGACTACGAATAAGTGTCATAAATGGTAAAACCGAGAATATTTTTGTTATTTTTTTATTAGTATATAATGTATTATTTACTTCAGGGGTACAGGTCTATGAATCATCAGTCTTTTTTTTTTTAAGATTTTATTTAATCATTTGACAGAGAGAGAACACAAGTAAGCAGAGTGGCAGGCAGAGGGTGAGAGAGAAGCAGGCTCTCTGTTGAGCAGGGAGCCTGATATGGGGCTTAATCCCAGGACCCTGGAATCATAGCCTGAGCTGAAGGCAGCTGCTTAACCAACTGAGTCACCCAGGTGCCCCTGTGAATCATCAGTCTTATATAATTCACAGCACTCACCATAGCACATATCTTCCCCAGTATCCATAACCCACCAGAGAATATTACAAGCCACCGAATCTGAGTGGAAAGTGGAGGTCATGGAACATTACTTGGAGGAGAGAATATCTAACTTGAGGTTTAGAGGACGAATGAGATTTATAGGGCAGGAGGTAATAGTGTTCTAGGCAGAGGGTAATAAGACTGGTGACTGGTGTTTTAGGCAGAGGGAATAGGACTGGTGAAAATGTATTTGTAATAACTCATTCATGTAAAATCTTATTTTAAAGTTTATTGGTAGGACTCATATAGATTTTTTTTCAAAAAAAAACCTTTTTTTTTTTTTTTTTAAAATGTGTCTACCTCTGTTTCTCATTCTCCTATATTTAATTTGATCTTACTGGACTGTGAGCTCCTTGAGATAGGATGATACCTCAGTGACTAATACAATGGCTGCATATGGTAGGAGATAATAGGTATTTATTGAATCAAATTAAATGAAATTAGTCTTTGGAGAGGAAGTCTCTTAGAATTAAAAGTATAAACCAGAATTTCTAATCCTAGAAAGAGTTGGCAAGGGGGAGATTAATTACAAATGTATTGTATGTTGCAGTGGGGACTTAACTCAAATTCAGGTGGAAAGAGCCAGTAACTTTCTAACTTGTTTTGGAGGAAAGCAATCAAAATATATTTTTAGAATATCAGATAACTTTAAATATAAGCACAAAAGGCATTTTAAAGGTAATTTAAAGTATTTTTAGTATCTCATATACTTCTGTATATTAGTATGAATAATTGAGAAATGTATGTCTCGTATATTTGAGGTTGAAAATAAACATAAGAACATAGTTTAAAACATGTAAAAGGATGTCTAATGTAGTAAGCATTAAAAGATAATCACATTCAGGAATGACAACCTGAGAAGTCTTTCAAACTCTGTTTTAGAATAAAATACTTTATTACTGAGGGAGACTTTTCAATGTCTGCATCTTTTCGGAACAGTGTAGTGTCTAAATAGAAAAAACCTCAAGTGATAAATTGTGAATATTTAGCTGTATTGAATATGAAGGTCTGAAACAGTAAATTGACCTTCAAAGGAAATTTTTAGACTTTCAATTTTTCACTTCAGAGGATTTATACTTATCTTTTATCTTTGTGCTAAATACAATCCCTGTATGACTATACCAACAAATGAAATAATCTCAAAATTTTTTTGTGACCTCAACGATTATTTAGTAGTATATCAGATTATACAAGGTAAGCTGAGTAGGGAGAATATGATGGAGACACTGGTGATTTGCATTTCATTTCCTGTCATATTTGTTGGCAAATAAGATGATTGAGTCAACCTTACTCTTCTCATCTTGAGTAAACTTTAGACAGGTTCTTTCTGCATCTTGGTCCCTGACCTTTTTCTTTGAGCATTTACACTGGAAAATTGTACTGTCAGTTTTTTCTCTGCTTTACTGAGATGTATGTAAAAACCTCTTGCCAGTTTTATAACCCAGGAGTTGTCTTTGTCAAGGACCTGTAGCTGTCATTTATGGACTGTTAAGAGCAGCACAAATGAATTCTTATTTAAGATAGTGAAGTCAAGTCAGACTTAAAAACGTTTTTCCCTCCAGACAAAGCTCAGGAAGAGGGTGGAATAGGAGGACCGTGATCTCACCCTGTCCCATGTTTTCAACTAGATATCATTCATATCTAAGCCAATAAACTGCCGAGTAATCCAAAGACTGGCAGAACAAATTCCACAACTAAATATAAAGAAGAAGCTGCATCAGAAAGGTTAATAGGTCAGAAAGGTGGAGGGAGGTTTCTGGAAGGAAGGAAGGAGGCTGCAGGCATGCATGCACAGAGCAAGCAGAGAAATGGGCCTTCCTACCAGGGTGTTCACACAGAGAATACTAATCCCCATAGCATTTGGCTTTAAAAACCAGAGGGGCTGAATTCCATGAGTTTGTAAAACCAGCTGGACTTGGAACCTGAAGCTTAGGAGGTCAGCTGACTCAGCACTGGGTGAGCTTGGAGAGCAGTGATAGCTGGGTCTCCCTCCTTAAAGAGACAGCAGCCTGCATAAAGAGGTATTATAAAAAGGGCATTTTTCACAATGCCAGGAGGTGGTGTACAAACAGGAGACAGATCTGTTTATACTGTTTCTGAACATATTGGGTGACTTCTCTGAAAACATGGGAGCTGGCAGGTAACACTTTCCTGCCCCATCCCCAGCATAAGTACAGAGACACCTCCAGGAGGAAGGGCTACATAGACACTTGCTACCTAATCTGCTAACAATGTGCCATTCCATAAGTTCTCCTGAAGACCCATCTATTCCAAGGCAGCTAGTCTTAGCCCTGGACTCAGGGCAAATTTTGTTAAGGCCAGGCCTGCCCCCTACCCAGCTACTGGCTACAGAGTTGTCATCTCATGCTGCATTGAGCTACACATCCCCTACCATTACAGCACTACAGGGGGTCTGGCATAGGATTCATGGTCCAACACTCATTTTGCTAAAATGGCCACCCTGCTCCCAAGTGTCATGCCCTTCCCCCTATCCCCCCAGAGCTGGCAGACCTGGGTCCCACTAGCACCACAGAGAGCAAGCACAGCCCACAACAAGCAGAGTCAGTGCAGAGAACTGCACAGAAAGGAAGAGTGACTCAGACACAAAAACAGGGGATAAGCAACATACATAGGATACTTTCCTGAAGTACCAGGTTCTGGTGAACAAGGGACACTGCACTGCAGAACACTCCAGGATCTCTTCCCATAAAGTCACAACTTTCAAAAGCAGAAGACATTGGTAATTTTCTTAATATGCAGAAATAGAGAGGAAGCTAAAATGAGGAAATAGAGAAATTTATACCAAATGAAAGGACAGAACAAGGCCACAGCCAGAGATCTAAGTGAAACAGATATTAGTTACATGCTTAATAAATAATTTAAAGCAATGATCATAAGGATCCTCACTAGGCTTGGGAAAAAGTGGAAGATATGAATGAGACCTTAATGCACAGATAAGGAATAACATAGTGATAAATGGTAGAATAAATGAAATGAGAAGTATGTTGGAGGTAATGAACAGATGGCTTGAAGAAACAAAGGAATGAATTTGTAATCTAGAAGACAGGAGTAATGAAATGCAATCAAGCTGAGCAAAAGAGAAAATAATTATGCAAAACAAGAATAGATTTAGGGAACACCATGACTCCATCAAATGTAGTAACATTTATTTTGTAAGAGTCTCAAAAAAAGAGAAAGAAAGGCAGGGCAGAAAATTCATTTGAACAAATAATAGCTGAAAACCTCCCTAATCTGGGGAAGGAAACAGATATCCAGAATCAACAAAAGATTGACTGACATCAAGACATATTATAATTAAATTTACAAAACTGCAAAATAAAAAATTCTTTAAAAGCAGCAAGACAAAAGAAGTCACTAACTTACATGGAAAAACCCATAAAGCTAGCATGAGATTTTTCAGCAGATACTTTGCAAGCCAAAAGGGAGTGGCATGATATATACAAAGTGCTGAATGAGAAAAATCTGCAGCCAAGAATACTTTATCCAGCAAGGCTATCATTCAGAGTAGAGGAGAGATAAACTGTTTCCCAGACAAATAAAAGCTAAAGGAGTTCATGATCACTAAACCAGGTCAATAAGAAATATTAAAAGAGAATCTTTGCATGGAAAGGAGAGACCAATGGTGCCAGTATAGAGGTAGAAAAGAAAGCAGTAAAAATGAGTATTTCTGTAAAAAAAAACAGTGAAGGAATTCACAAAAAAAAGGACATAAAATATGATAACATACCTAAAACATGGAGAGGAGAGGAGAAAAGAACAGGTTCAAACTTAAATGACGATGAACTTAATATAGATTACTATATGCAGAAGAGGTTATTACAAACCTAATGGTAATTGTATAATAAAAACCATAATAAATATGCAAAGATTAAAGAGGAAGAATTTCAATATATCACCAAAAAATCAGCAAAACATGAAAGAGAGAAAGGCAGAGGAGGATCAGAGAAAATCTTCAGAAACAACCACAAAATATGTAATAAAATGGCAACAAATACATATCTATCAATAATTACTTTGAATGTAAATGGACTAAATGCTCCAACCAAAAGACATAGGGTGGGGGAATGGATAAAAAAACAAGACCCATCTATATGCTGCCTACAGCAGACCCATTTTAGATCTAAAGACACCTGCTGATTGAAAGTGAAAAGACGGAGAAACTTCTATCATGCCAGTGGATGTCAAAAGAAAGCTGAAGTAGCAATGCTTATATTGGACAGAAGAAACTAAAACAAGAGACAGAAAGGACACTATATAATTATAATCTTCCAAAAGAAGATATAATAATTCTAAATATTTATGCATCCCCACATAGGAGCACCTAAATACATAAAACAGTTAATTAAAAAATGAAAGGAACTAATTGGTAATAATACAATAATAGTAGGGAACTTGAATACCCCACTTATGTCACTGGACAGAACATCAACAAATAAAAAATGGCTTTGAATGACACACTGGAACAGATGGATTTAATAGATATATTTGGAACACTCTATCCTAAAAGAACAAAATACACATTTTTTTTAAAGTGCACATGGAACATTCTCCAGAATTGATCACATATTAGTACACAAAGCAAACCTCAATAAATTCAAGATTGAAAAATCATATCATGCATATTTTCTAGCCACAACACTATGAAACTAGAAGTCAATCTACAGAGAAAATCTATAAAGACCACAATGCATGGAGGTTAAATAATATGCTATAAAACAATGAATGGGTCAATCAGTAAATAAAAGAAGAAATAAAGGTGTACACATAAACAAATGAAAATGAAAATACAGTGGCTCAAAACCTTTGGGATGTAGCAAAAGAAATTTTAAGAGGGAAGTTTATAGTAACAGAAGCTTACCTCAAGAAGCAAGAAAAATCCCAAATGAACAACCTAACCTGCACCTATACAAACTAGAAAAGAACAAGCAAAATCTAATACCAGCAGAAGGAAAGAAAGAAAAAGATTAGAGCAGAAATAAATGACAAAAGAAATTTAAAAAATAATAGAGCAAACCAATGAAACCAGAAGTTAGTTCTTTGTTAAAATCAATAAAATTGATAAACCTCATGCCAGACCTATCAAGAAGAAAAGAGAAAGGACTCAAATAAATAAGATCACAAATGAGTGAGAAGAAATAACAACCAACACCACAGGAATATAATTATAAGACAATATTATGAAAAACTATATGGCAACAAATTGGATAACCTGCAAAAAGTGGAAAAATTCCTAGAAACATATAAACTACCAAAATTGAAACAGGAGGAAATAGAAAATTTGTACAGACCAGTAGCCAGCAAGGAAATTGAGTCAATAATCAAAAAATTCCCAACAAACAAAAGTCTAGGACCAGATGGCTTCACAGATGAGTTCTACCAAGCATGTAAAGAAGAGTTAATACATGTTCTTCTCAAATTATTCCAAAAAATAGAAAAGGAAGGAAAACTTCCAAATTCATTTTGAGGCCAGCATTACCCTGATACTGAAACCAAATAAAGACATCACTGAAAAAGGAAACTACAGACCAACATCACTGATAAATATAGATTCAAAAATTTGCAATAAGATACTAGCAAACTGAATTCAATAATACATTAAAAAAATCATTCACCATAATCAAATGGGATTTATTCCTTGGTTGCAGGGGTGGCTTAATATTCACAAATCAATCAAGGTGATACATCACATCGATATGAAAGGATAAGAACCATATGGTCATTTCAATAGATTATAGAAAAACATTTAACAAAGCACAGGATCCATTTATAATAAAAACCTACAATAAAATGGGTTTAGAGGGAACATATCTCAACATAATAAAGGGCATCTATGAAAAAAAACCACAACTAACATTATCCTTAATGGGGAGAAACTGAGAGCTTTTCTTTTAAGGTCAGGAGTAAAACAAGGATATCCACTCTTAATCACCTTTAATCAACACAGTACTGGATGTCCTAGCCATCGCCTTCAGACAACAAAAAGGAAAAAAAAAAAAAAAAGGAATCCAAATCGGTAAGGAAGAAGTAAAACTTTCATTCTGTGCAGATGATATGATACTCTATATAAAAAACCCCAAAGAGTCCACTAACAAACTGATAGAACTGACAAACAAATTAAATAATGTCACATACAAAATCAATATATGGAAATCTGTAGTATTTCTATACACCAGTAATAAAGCAGCAGAAAGAGAAATCAAGGAATCAATCACATTCACAATCACACCAAAAATAATAAGATACTTAGGAATAAACCTAACCAAGGAGTTGAAAGACCTGTTCTCTGAAAAGTATTAAAAACTAATAAAGAAAATTCAAGACAACAGAAAGAAATAGAGAGACATTCCATGCTTCTGGACCAGTAGAACAAAAATTATTAAAATGTCTATACTACTCCATCTATGGATTTAATGCAGTCCTTACCAAAACACCAACAGCTTTTTTTTTTAAACAAAATTAGAACAAACTCCTAAAATTTGTATGGAAACACAAAAATCCTGAATAGCCAAAAGCAGTCTTGAAAAAGAAAAACAAAGCTGGAGGCATCATATTTCCACACTTCAAATTATATTATAAAGCTACAGTAATAAAAACAGTATGGTAGTGACACAAATATAGATGCATGGATCAATGGAGCAGAATAGAAAAATCCAGAAATAAACCCACAACTGTATGGACAACTAATCTTGACAAGGCAGAAAAGAATATGGAATGGAAAAAAGCCAGTATCTTTATAAATAATGTTGGGGAAATTGGACAGCAATATGCAAAAGAATAAAACTGGACCACTTTCTTACACCATACAAAAAAACAAATTAAAAATGAATTAAAAACCTAAATTTGAGACCTAAAACCATAAAAATTCTAGAAGAGAACACAGCAGTAACTTTTTTGACATTAGTCATAGCAACTTTTTCTAGATATTTCTCTTGAGGCAAGGGAAACCAAAGCATAAGTAAACTATTGGGACTACATCAAAATAAGAAGCTTTTCCACAATAAAGGAAACAATCAACAAAACCAAAAGGTGACCTACTGAATGGGAGAAGATATTTGCAAATGACATATCCAATAAAGGGGTACTATCCAAAATACATAAAGAACTTACAAAAATCAACATCCAAAAAATACCCAAATTAAAAAATGGGCAGAAGACATGAACAGACATCCAGAACAAAGAAGACATCCAGATAGCCAACAGACATTTGAAAATATGCTCATCATCACTCATCATCAGGGAAATGCCAATCAAAAAACTATGAGATATCACTTCATACCTGTGAGAATGGCTAAAATAAAAAACAAGAAAAGACAGGTGTCAACAAGGATGTAGAGAGAAAGGAACACTTGTTGATGGGAAGGCAAGCTGATGCAGCCATTGTGGAAAACAGTGTGGAGGTTCCTCAGCAAGTTAAAAATAGAACTACCTTACAATCTAGTAATTGCAGTACTGGGTATTTACCCAAAGAATATAAAAACACTAAATCAAAGGGATATACGTACCCCTGTGTTTGTAGCAGCTTTAATGTACAATAGCCAAGATATGGAAGTAATCCCTGTGTCCATCGATTAATGAATGGATAAAGAAGTGATATATGTATATTATCCTATATATATATATATATATATATATATATATATATATATATATATGTCAGCCATAAAAAGAATGAAATCTTGCCATTTGCAATGACATGGATGGAGCTAGAGAGTATAATGCTAAGTGAAATAAGTCAGATAGAGAAAGACAAATACCATATAATTCCACTCATACATGGAATTTAAGAAACAAAACAAACAAGCAAAGGAAAAAAAAAAAAAAGAGAGAGAGTCAAAGCAAGAAACAGACTTTCAATTATAGAGAACAATCTGATGATTACCAGAGAGGATGCGGGTGGTGGGATGGGTGAAATAGGTGATGGAAATTAAGGAGTGCAGTTGTTGTGATGAACACTGGGTGATGTACAGAAGTGCTGAATTACTATATTTTGCACCTGAAACTAATATTACACTGTCTGTTAACTAACTGGAATTAAAATAAAAATGAAGAAAATAAAAACACCTACTTCACTTATGGAGACATTTTGTATGACATTTATACATAGGAGACTCTCAAGAATGATTTCCTCACTAAAAAAAAAAAAAAAAAAAAAACCAAAACCAAAAAAACCTTTCTTCCACTGAAATGTACTGGTATAACTAAAAATCATTAGGAAAAATAAAGACTAACATAAAAATGTTGGCATGAATTAACAATGCAAACAAAGAACTTGTGGCTAGTGAAGGAAGAAGTGAAGTCTCTACAAGTTAGGATGGCATTGCTTAGAGTACATCAGAGCAGCTTCTGACTTTCTCATACAGGAGCATTGGAAGTGAAGGTCAAGCAAGATGGAAGTGAGGAAAGGGCTATGCCTAAACAAAATCCTGAAAAATTCAATGCCTCTTCATGTAGTAGTGGCAGAAGCAGAGAAAGAGAGAAGATGTGGGCAGCCATGGAAGATGTAGAACTGTACTTGAAATTAAAAACCTCTTTTCTGCCTTTATATTTGCCCTTCAGGGTCAGGGAAAAAGTTGATATTTGGAGCCTGCTGTTGGGGATGAAAAAGTAAGAAAAAAGATGAAAGGATCCTAAAAATACTTAATACCTATTAACATAGGAATAAATAGAAATAAGGGAGAAAAGGAGATCTAAGACTAGATCTTCTGAGGGAGGCAGGGAAGAGATGAGTTTAGAGCTTAGAGTTAGCTGGTAAATTCCCTTCACCAAACCACAGACTTGTAATGCAGGGGCCAAAAGACAACACAACTCTACCCCCTGCAAACCCCAATTTCCTCTCTTTCTTTTGGAGAATAGGAGAGGCTGATGGAAGAGTAAAAGTGAAATGCGGTTAGGGAAAAATTCAGGCTGATTTAATGGAGCTAAATTTCTAGAGATTCATATTGAATTGGAGGAATTATTTGAATTTCAAATTATTCACACTGGATTAAGATAAACTCAAGATTAGGTAGAGAGAACTGGGGCAAAGAATATTTGACAGAATCTTTGAAGACAGAGAAGAGCCCAGTCTTGCTAACAAAATCTACAGCCCCAATTGAAACTTAATTTTCTCCAAATTGAAGCAATAAGGCCTGATGCTACAGTAAATAAAACTGAAAGTTCAGTGCGGAAAGGAAGTCAAGAAGAGTTGATCCAGATCCTAGCAGACCAAACAACAGATGTTGACTCAGTTGTTCAGTCACCCTCCTTGCATGAGCAACATACAAATGAAATAAAAACCATTTTCACAGCCTGGGGTATATATAAATAAATTATAGTAAATATATTATGGACAAGTTGGGAGAAAAAGAAAGAAAACATCACTGAAGCCAAGAAATGGATTTAAAAAATTTATTTGAAAAGTGAGTAAGAGCCAGCAAAAAGAAGAAACATCTCCATGAAAGTATCTTATTACTAAAGAATTTATAAAGAATATGGACTTAATAAGACATTTTCAAAGATAAGAGCATAAATCAGACTCTGAATAAAAAAAAAGACTTTCCAGAATAGGAGTCACATTCTATTTCAGAACTAATAAAAAAACTGCAAACAGGAAAGATATGACTTAAAGTTTTTTTAATAATAAAATACTTAAGGTAATGAAAATAAAAGTAAGAATAACACATGAAGATTAAAGCAATTAAAGAGAACTTAATTAATAGAAAGAAGAGATAAAGATGATCCAACAAAAGGATAAATGATGTCTCTGAAGCAGAGAATTCAACAACTTGGAACGGTGAATATATTCAAGGCATATTATGAAAGACTTCTTCCTTAATTGATCAGAAAACTGTCTCTGTAGTTTGAAAGGAACACTCTGTTCCAGGAAAAATTGATTACATTATGAAATCTACTTATATAGACTCTAAACCAATAAACTTGCATGGTAGTTGAACCTAATTTTGAAAATATATGTTCTCCTCTGCCATTTTATTGCTAGTACATTTAATTTGAAGAGAACATAAAATAAGACCCCACCCAAAACAATTTATAATTGATTATTTGAGGCTAACTTGGATTTTCCAAAAATGTTAGAACTTGAGCAAGTTAATTCTAAGGGGAAAGTCAATGAAATGTTAAATTTTTTGCTAATATTTGATGTACATATTTGTGATTTGGTGACCATATTTTCTGGACTTAAAGTGAGATGACACACGTGTCAGAAATATGTTCACATTTTTTTCTACAAGTTCTTTTTGGTCTTTGAACTTTTTTTAACAGACTATTTTAAAGAGGGATTTATTAAAGTTGAGGCAACTGTGGTATTTAGATATGTAAAGACAAGTAAATCATTGGCAAATTCAGTATTCAAAAGCTCCTTGCTAGATGCTTACTATATACAAGGATTTGTGTCAGAATTTCTCACATTAGTTCTCTTGTAATGTAATATGTGAGTCAACACAGAAGAGGCAGTTGCAATGCTATGTAGTAAGTAGCACAGTGTGCTTGCTGTAGGAGCACAGCTATAGGGCCAGGGTATGCATTATTCTAGAGAAGTTGACTTTTAAGTAAGATCTGACTCAGGAGATTATTTCCATTATACCACATAGCTTCCTTTAAAAACTAAGCTTAAAAAGGTTAAAGGGGGCACCTGGGTGGCTCAGTGTGTTAAGCCTCTGCCTTTGGGTCATCATGATCTCAGCGTCCTGGGATTGAGCCCCGCATTGGGCTCCCTGCTCAGCAGGGAGCCTGTTTCCTCTTCTCCCTCTGCCTGCCTCTTTGCCTACTTGTGATCTTTCTCTAAATAAGTAAATAAAAATAAAATAATAAACAAATAATCAAATAAATTTATTTAAATAAATAAAATCTTAAAAAAAATAAAAAAATAAAAGGATAAAGTTTTAATATTTAACTGAGGATTTGACTTTTGTTGTAACTTTCAATGTACTTCTGTATATCTGAAAAAACTAACAGAGTTCCACTTGTTTTACAAATAAACTCTAATTTAGATTTCTCTATATGTAGGACAAGCCTTTTTTCCCCTTCATTCTAAGGAAGCATATCATTAAGAATGATTTAAAATTATGGAGAAGTTACTGTAGATAACCCTATCCCTGAGAACAATTTGTTCTCTCCATGATGCTCCTATAGTATACTGTTCATTATCCTTTTACAGTGCTTATAGATTGTGTTTAATTATGTATGCACGTCTTGATGCATCCTTCATCCACCAAAGACTGTATGTGCTTCCAAGGAAATGGAGATACCATACTTAATTTTGTATCCTATCATGTAGTAGAGAGCCTAACACATAAGTGTTCTCAGACATCTTGCCAATACAAGCCTTAGGTGGCCAAAAGAGTGTCTTACCTTTTAATAACCATTAAAGTATAATATCTTAGACTAAAGAGATTACATTTCTGTAATACCTTCAGATGACCAGAGAATTATTTTATATGTAAAGTAAAAAGAGAATCACAAAAAAATAGTAATTTTTTTTTTTTTAATCCAGTGGCAGGGGAAATGTTTCCCCATTGAAATGGAAGCACAAGAAAGTTGTTTTCATTATCTCAATTTTTTTCTTATTTAATGTAATGTAATTATTATTATTTCTTTCAGTAAGTTTTCTGTCTTCCCTCCTCTCCTTTCAGTTTGGCCAGAGCCTCAGTGAGGAGATCTTGTTTTGTTGAGAAGAAACCTGATAACCTCTCCGTTCAGCTGTTTTGAGCATGTAGGAGACCAAGCGGACATATCTGGATGATTAGATATAGGAATAGGAGGCCAACCTTCCAAAAAGCAGGGCAAGGAAGGAGGAAGAGGCTGTTTATGCATCTACTATATATCTTTCGTAGCTCTCTGAGTCCTAGATAGACTCTGTAGTAAACTACCAGTCACAGGCTTGGAGCATAGCTTCAAAAACACTTTTGAAATTAAGATTAAAGACTAACTAGGTGGGCAGAGTGCTGGGCAATCATATTTTCCTTTAGGCTGTTCTTTTGCAACTTTAGTTTAACTTTTAGACAAATCGTCTGATCCAAAATTAAAATAGCAAAATGTCTGTGGAAAAAACATGTGCATACTAAGCCAATGGTAAGATAGAACACGTGTTGCCCTGGGAATGCCAGCAGTCTCCTGTCCTATCAGTCTCATAATTAACTTAGTGATCTTATCTCAGGCCAACTTGTGATCTTTATCTTTCAGACTTGGAAATGGGATTTTGGCAGCACCAACATCAGATCTATATCACAGAAGAGAGTCTCAGAAACCAAGTTCAAAACACTGATATCTAAAACTAAAATGATAATAATTCACAATGAGAAGAGAAAAAAGTCTCATGGGGAATAGGATATTTGTATTGGCATCAGTGCTCTTTTCTTTCTGCCATCAGGAAACCTGGGAAATAAAAGTATAACCAAAGGTTGCTTGGTACAAACACTCAGCATGAAGTGACATTGATTGTGGGCTTCTGCAATCCCAGGAGTGCCCCCACGGGACGGTGGTTATGAGGCTGTCCCTCTTTATCTATTTGTTAGCTGCACAATCATTTTATGCATTCTTCTGTATGCCCAATATTTCACAAAAGATGTTTAAAAAGGAGTATACACATATGAAATTGTAAAGATACTGTTTATGTATGAAAAAACTATAAGGAAATACATTAACATAGTAAAACCATTGATTCCTGCTGGTATAATTTTCTTCTTTATAATTTTTACAGAGTCTTTAAAATTATTATATGTTTGTTTGTTTGTTTTTTAAATTTGACAGAGAGAGCACAAGTAGGCAGAAAGGCAAGCAGAGAGAGGGGAGGAAGCAGGCTCCCTGCTGAGCCAAGATCCTGATGCAATGCAGGGTTCGATCCCAGGACCCTGAGATCATGACCTGAGCTAAAGGCAGAGGCCTAATCCACTGAGCCACCCAGGTGCCCCAACATGTGGGTTTTTAAAAGATTATTTTGATATAGTTTAACTTCATTGGCTTCTTTTTAAAATTTTTAAATTTAAATATGGTATATTATTAGTTTCAGAGGTAGAATTCAGTGATTCATCAGGTGTATGCAACACCCAGTGCACTTTAGTTCATGTGACCTCCTTAATATCCTTCAAATTATCTCATCCCTCCCAGCCCCCTCCAGCAACCTTACTTTTTTCCCTATAGTTAAGAGTCTCTTGTGGTTTGCTTTCCTCTCTGTTCATTTGTTTCTATTTGTAAAATCCTATTTTAGAAAGGGAAATGTGTCTAAAAGTTTTGAGCAAAGAAAGAAAATTTTATGGAATTTTGTGTGCCTTTATATTGTACCAAAAACTCTCAAATATTTAAGATTCATTGAAGGCTTGAAGAATGAGAAATAATGAGTGTAAGCTTTATACTACTTTTCACTGCAATGAGCACTGCTAATTTTAGTTCTGTGTTTACCTAAATCATTTTTTCACATTCATCAGTTTTTTTTAAGGCTCACATTATGTCTCAAGTCAGGGAAACTATAATGAAAGGAAAGAAAATAATGGAATAGAATACATTGTTCAAACATCCCTTAAAATGCCAAAGCTTTTATTTTCAGCTTTTGAAAATTTTCTTAATATTTCAGTGCTATGGGTAGAAGAGGAACTCACAAGCTAAGACAAATCAAGCCTACTAACTGGCAGCCAGCTCCTTTGCCTGGTGTGATTTCCATTTTTCCCTGGCTTATATTAACACAAATTATATTTATATATACTTCTTCCTTCAAATGGCGCAGCTTCAAGTCTGCAGCTCTAAAAGTGGGAAGGATAAACAAAAAGCTAAGAAGAGATTCTTCAAAATAGCTTTTGTGCTAGGTTGTGCTCTTTCCTCCCAAGGAACAGCCTGTTTCCTGATCAGCACGGGAGTTTTGACCTGCTCCGTTTCGACCTGGGCCGGTTCACCCCTCCTTAGGCAACCTGGTGGTCCCCCGCTCCCGGGAGGTCACCATACTGATGCCGAACTTAGTGCGGACACCCGATCGGCATAACGCACTGCAGCCCAGAACTCCTGGGCTCAAGCGATCCTCCTGCCTCAGCCTCCCGAGTAGCTGGGACTACAGGCGCGCGCCACCGCGCCCGGCGAACAGCCTGTTTCCTGACGGTGGGAAGGTTCTGAGCCCTGCTGAGACTCTGCATCCCTGCATCTCAGGTTAGGCTGGCAGCAAATTCTCCACCTGCTGTGACTCCCCCAGACTGACAAGCAGTAGCACCAGCTGGTCTTCATAAGAGTCTGACTGTTGAGAGAACTTCTGTCCTCCTACTTAGCTCACTTTTTTCTGGGGCAACCTAGGTTCTCAACAACTAGAACAGGACTGGTCCAGAGTGAAGAAGGGGTGAGAAGTACAAAGTATCTAAGGATACCAAGTAGAAGAAGAAAGGAGGTCCTGAGGAGTAGTTTGTCTCATCTCTGGCTCCCTTTCTTTCTTTTTTTTTTTTAATTTTTTAATTTTTTATAAACATATATTTTAATCCCCAGAGGTACAGGTCTGTGAATCTCCTGGTTTACACACTTCACAGCACTCACCAAAGTCTGGCTCCCTTTCTTAAAGCAACAATTCTTCTCATTCTTTTAGTCTTTTTAAGCTCACAGTCATTTTATATGATCATAAGATATAAATGCGAACCATAGCTATAGATTATAATCTCTAAAACCAGAAAAAAAAAACTTCTGATAAAAATAGCCCAGCACTTTTAATGATAAACAAGATAATATTGCACTGTATGGTAATTTGGAATTAATGAATGCTAAGATGTTTATAAAAGCTACTGTAATTTCTGTTACTTTTTTTTCTTACATCTTTTAACCTTGTGACTTCTCTAACCTCTATTATTACCATCATCAATATTGATGTTATTCCCTGAAAAGCTTGTGGCATTTAATTATCCTGTGTATGCACACACACACACTCCACACCACATACTGCACAGGTAGCTTTCTTGGCTTTTACTTCTACTCCCAGCACATTTCAAGGCCTCATCCTGTGTCCACATATCCATTTTCTGTACTGGCCATTCTGCTCCATCTGAGAGCCTCTGTACCATGTAGGGAACTTTGGAGATGCTGAATGATTTGGGTGAGGAGAAACATGAGGCTGTGGACTCACTGACCATAGAATGACAGTCTGATCACCTTGCTCAGGAGCAGTAAGAGCAGATTCAGGCAGAGTGATGGTACAGGAGAGAGGGTATTTTTGAGGAGGTTGAGCAGAGAAGATGGGCATTCATGTCAGGAATATAGCATGAACAAAAAGACCAGGACATATAAGAGCTTTTCCTGTTCAGATGATATTATGAGTTGAACTCTGTTCCCCCAAAAAAGATATATTGCAGTTATAATGCCTAGTACTTTAGGAAATGACCTTTTTTGGGGGTGCCTGAGTGGCTCAGTGGGTTAAGCATCTGCTTTCAGCTCAGGTCATGATCTCAGGATCCTGGGATAGAGCCCTGCATCGGGCTCTCTGCTCAGCAGGGAGCCTACTTCCCTTTCTCTCTGCCTGCCTCTCTGCTGACTTGTGCTCTCTCTCTGTCAAATAAATAAATAAAACTTTTTTTTTTTTTTTTTTTTTTTTTTTTAAAGAATATGACCTGATCCCAGGGTCCTGGGATCGAGCCCCACATCTGGCTCTCTGCTCAGCAGGGAGCCTGCTTCCTCCTCTCTCTCTGCCTGCCTCCCTGCCTACTTGTGATCTTTGTTTCTCAAATAAATAAATAAAATCTTTAAAAAAAAAAGATTTTATTTGGAGATAGGGTTTTTACACATATTTTATTTGGAGATAGGGTTTTTACACAGATAATCAAGTAAAAATGTGGTTCTTGGGGTGGGCTCTAATTTAGTATGATGGGCAGAGGGGAAATGGTATGAAGAGACAAAACATGTGAAGGCAGGCAGAGATTGGAGTTATGTAGTCATAAGCCAAGGAACCTCTGGGGTTACCAGAAACTAGAAGAGACAGAGAAAGCTTTCCTAAGCATCTTCAGAACGAGTGTGTCCCTAGTGACACTTTTATTTCACACTTCTGGCTTCCAGGTCCGTGAAACAATGTATTTCTGCTTTAATCCAGTCAGTTATGGTACTTTGTTACAGCAGCTCCAGGAAATAAATACAGGTGGGTTCAGGTGGGCTTCTAGTGCTGGAAGGTAAGGCATGCAGGATCAAAGTCATAAGGGCTTTGAATGACATGCTAAAGACATTATATTTTATTTTACAGACAAAAATTGGATGAGAGAAAAAAACTAAAGCAAAGATTGGAGTTATTAAAGCTATTAAAGAGATGAATAGCATCATCAGATAGATAGATCCAAGGAAGTATATTTGAAAGTGCTCTGGCAAAAGTATGTTTTATAAATTGAAATTTTCATCAGCATAGACATTCTGGCAACAGATGGTGAATTAGAAAGTGTATGTAATAGTGGAACAGAGCCTAGTTAGGGAGGTTGTGCCATTATTCAGGTAGTGAGGAAGTGGCATTGTACTAAGGCAGTGGCTGTGAGAATGAGAGGGAAAAGGCAGTTTTCAGAGACATTATATAGGATGATCTAGAGAACTTGATGATGGATGGGTGGTTCATTTAGAAAGAATTTAAATTGAAAATACCTCACATGCATGTATTGCATGGAGTACTAGGTGTTGTACATAAACAATGAATCTTGGAACATTTCATCAAAAACTAATGATGTATTTTACATTGACTAAAAAAACACAATAAAAAAAGAGAGAGTGATAATGTCTCAGCTTAGATGTCATGACAGAAAGAAGTGAATAAAACATTATTATGGTGGTAGAAAAAAAATCATGTCAATAGGGTTGGTTGTGTTCGTAACCATGTTTTTTTTTAATTTTTAAAAATTTTCAATGTATCAGAATTCATTGTTTATGCACCACACCCAGTGCTCCATGCAATACATGCCCTCCATAATACCCACCACCAGGCTCACCCAACCTCCTACCCCCGCCCCTTCAAAATGCTTAGATTGTTTTTCAGAGTCCATAGTCTTTTATGCTTCATCTCCCCCTCCAAGTTCCCCCGACTCTCTTCTCCTCTCCATCTCCCCATGTCCTCCATGTTATTTCTTATGCTCCACAAATTAGTGAAACCATATGATAGTTGACTCTCTCTCCTTGACATATTTCACTCAGCATTATCTCTTCCAGTCCCATCCACGTTGATACAAAAGTTAGGTATACATCCTTTTTGATGGAGGCATAATACTCCATAGTGTAATGGACCTTATCTTCCTTATCCATTCGTCCGTTGAAGGGCATCTTGGTTCTTTCCACAGTTTGGTGACTGTGGCCATTGCTGCTATAAACATTGGGGTACAGATGGCCCTTCTTTTCACTACATCTGTATCTTTGGGGTAAATACCCAGTAGTGCATCTGCAGGGTCATAGGGAAGCTCTATTTTTAATTTCTCAAGGAATCTCCACACTGTTTTCCAAAGTGGCTGCATCAGCTTACATTCCCACCAATAATGTAAGAGGGTTCCCCTTTCACCACATCCTCTCCAACGCATGTTGTTTACTCTCTTGTTAATTTTGGCCATTCTAACTGGTGTAAGGTGGTATCTCAATGTGTTTTTTTTTCTTTTTTAAGATTTTTATTTGTTTATTTGATACAGAGAGAGATATCACAAGTAGGCGAGAGGCAGGCAGAGAGAGAGGCAGAAGAAGGCTCCCTGCTGAGCAGAGAGCCTGATGTAGGGTTTGATCCCAAAACCCTGGGATCATGACCTTAGCCGAAGACAGAGGCTTAACCTCAATGTGGTTTTGATTTGAATCTCCGTGATGGCTAGTGATGACAAACATTTTTTCATGTGTCTGATAGCCATTTTTATGTCTTCACTGGAGAAGTGTCTGTTCATATTCTTCTGCCTATTTGTTGACATGATTATCTGTTTTTTCTGTGTTGAGTTTGAGTAGTTCTTTATAGATCCTGGATATCAGCCTTTTATCTGTACTGTCATTGGCAGATATCTTCTCCCATTCCATGGGTTACCTTTTTGTTTTGTTGACTCTTTCCTTCTCTGTGCAGAAGCTTTTGATCTTGGTGAAGTCCCCAAAATTCATTTTCGCTTTTGTTTCCTTTGCCTTTGGAGACATATCTTGAAAAAGTTGCTGTGGCTGATATCAGAGAGGTTACAGCCTATGTTCTTTAGGATTCTGATGGATTCCTGCCTCATGTTGAGGTCTTTTATCCATTTCGAGTTTATCTTTGTGTATGGTGTAAGACAATGGTCACATCAATGAAACTAGAAGCTGGTTTTTTGAAAGAATCAATAAGATTGATAAACCATTGGCCAAACTAATCCAAAAGAAAAGAGAGAAGGCCCAAATTAACAAAATTATGAATGAAAAGGGAGGGATCACAACTAAAACCAAGGAAATAGAAACAATCATCAGAAATTATTATCAACAGTTATATGTCAATAAGTTAAGTAACCTAGATGAAATGGATGCATTCCTGGAAAACTATAAACTTCCAAAATTGAACCAGGAAGAAATTGACAACCTGAATAAACCCATATCTAGTAATGAGATTGAAGCAGTGATCAAAAACCTCCCAAAAAACAAGAGCCCAGGACCTGATGGATTCCCTGGGGAATTCTACCAAACTTTCAAAGAAGAAATAACACCTATTCTCCTGAAGCTATTTCAAAAAATTGAAGCACAAGGAAAACTTCCAGACTCTTTTTATGAAGCCGGCATTACCCTGATCCCCAAACCAGGCAAAGACCCCACCAAAAAGGAGAATTTTAGACCAATATCACTGATGAATATGGATGCTAAGATTCTCAACAAGATCCTAGCTAATAGGATCCAACAGCACATTAAAAAGATTATCCACCATGACCAGGTGGGACTCAACCCTGGGTTGCAAGGATAGTTCAACATTCCCAAATCAATCAATGTGATAGAAAAAAATCAATAAGAGAAGAGAGAAGAACCACATGGTCCTCTCAATTGATGCAGAAAAAGCATTTGACAAAATACAGCATTCGTTCCTGATTAAAATGCTTCAAAGTATAGGGATAGAGGGAACATTCCTCAACTTCACAAAGTCTATCTATGAAAAACCCACAGCAAATATCATCCTCAATGGGAAAAAGCTCACAGCCTTCCCATTGAGATCAGGAACACGACAAGGATGCCAATCTCACCAGTCTTGTTCAACATAGTATTAGAAGTCCTAGCAACAGCAATCAGACAACAAAGAGAAATAAAAGGCATTCAAATTGGCAATGAAGAAGTCAAACTCTCTCTCTTTGCAGATGACATGATACTTTATATGGAAAATCCAAAAGACTCTACCCCCAAACTACTAGAACTCATACAGCAATTCAGTAATGTGGAAGGATACAAAATCAGTGTTCAGAAATCAGTGGCTTTCTTATACACTAAAAATGAAAATACAGAAAGGGAAATTAGAGAATTGATTCCACTTAATATAACACCAAAAACCATAAGATACCTGGGAAGAAACCTAACCAAAGAAGTAAAGGATCTGTACTCGACGAACTACAGAACACTCATGAAAGAAATTGAAGAAGACACAAAAAGATGGAAGACCATTCTATGCTCATGGATTGGAAGAATAAACATTGTTAAAATGTCTATACTGCCTAGAGCAATCTATATTTTCAATGCTATTCCGATCAAAATTCCACTGGCATTTTTCAAAGAGCTGGAGCAAATAATCCTAAAATTAGTATGGAATCGGAAGGAATTGCTAAGGAAATGTTGAAAAAGAAAAACAAAACTGGGGGCATCATGTTGCCTGATTTCAGGCTTTACTACAATGCTGTGATCACCAAGACAGCATGGTACTGGCATAAAAACAGATACACAGACTAGTGGAACAGAGTAGAGAGCCCAGATATGGACCCTCAACTCTATGATCAAATAATCTTCGACAAAGCAGGAAAAAATATGCAGTGGAAAAAAGACAGTCTCTTCAACAAATAGTGCTGGGAAAATCGGACAGCTGTATGTAGAAGAATGAAACTTGACCATTCTCTTACACCATACACAAAGATAAACATAACCATGTTTTTATTGATGTTTTTGTTCTATTGATACTATGAGTTGCTGAGAATATATGTTGGAATCTCTACTATAGATTTGGGTTTGTGAATTTGCCTTTTTATTGCCATCAGCTCTTCTTTATGAGTTTGAAACTCTGAATAGTTGCATGCACATTAAAGTTTGTTGTATCTTATGGATAAATTAACCCTTTATCATAAAAAAAAGAAAAAAGAAAATAACCCACATGTCTTAGCTACAGCATAGTGATTAACCAGAATAGTGATCAAAGAAGAAGAAATATGTTTGGAGACTAGCTAATGAGTTCAATGTTGAAGTGCCTGAGGGACACAGTGAACTTGAATTGGCCATTTGAAAACTTGAATTTAGGAGAGGCTAAATTCAGACCTTCTAGTTCCTAATCCAAGGCACTTAAAGCTTATCACACTGGGTGTGAGAGGAACTGCTGGACTTCTGCTATATGGTAGAAAGTATATAGTAAATACTTCCTTGTGGGCTCCAATATTACAATGAAAGTATTAGTATATTGTGATCTTGTGGTTATTTAAAGAGCATAGATTTTTCCTAAACATGAAATACTTTTGGATGGACTTTATGGGATATAAAGCACATTTTAAAAGTTCTATATTTTTTCTCTGATGTCCTTCAGACATGTGATAAATAAGAGTGAGGAACTAAAAGTAATTATTTCTGTGAAAGCAGAACTACAATGAGTAATAAGGCAAATGTAAGTGGGTTTTTTTTTGGGGGGGTGGGGGGAGGTGTTAAAAGAAATATTTGAACTTAAAAACTATGAAGACCTATATAAGAATAGGAAAAATATTGCTAGGCAAATTCCCAAGTACACTGGATTTACAGAATTCTGGAACCATAAGAGAACATCTATTGATATTGGACACTGCTTGAATTCTCATTTATAAAAAAAATCTTAAATTCATATAATTCACCCCATTATTCATTTAAAAACTAACCAAATCATGAATACAGTTGAGCAAGTTAAATTGTCTCGGACATAGTATAGATTAACGGCATTCTTTAGAAAAACACTAAAAGAATGTAATATTTTACTCTGCTTTAACATGTAAATAAATAAATACTGGGTAAAACAGTTGCTTTAATATGTAAATAAATAAGCAAATACTGTGGTTTTCTTTATTGCCTTTTGCCCTTGGCTGAAGTACCCTTCCACTTGAAGGATGACTGAAGAAATAGGCAGTCTCTGACATCCAAAATAGGACATTACAAAAAGCAACTAGCCTTGCAAGTTAGATTACTCTCTTGAGGCAGGCTTTTAAAATTTTTTTTTTCTCTCCTTTGGGATCATCAGTAACAAAGCCTGGAGAATACAGGCTCACAGAATTCCATTTCCATACTGAGATGATATTATTCTGCCTTTGGCAGTAAAGCCATGAAGCCTCTGCCCAGTGGGAGAAGGTGGACACAGAGGAAGTAAAACAAATGGCAATCTGCTTTCCATCATGAAAGAATTGGTGGGTAAAGAGGAGAGACCAATCGGGCAGATATATGTTCTGATTTTCTATCACCGAGCTTTGGCCTTGAAAAAGAGAAGCTCATTAATTGAGTGGAGGTAACAAGTTAGGAGGAAATTTCCTTGACCCTCACCACTTCCACCCTGCTTCCAGACTGTCCTCTTTACCCTCCCCCCCACCTCCTTTGCCAACCATAGTTTCCATTTAGAATTCTGGAAAGCCACAGCCTTCAGATGCAGCCACACTGACTGGGTGATTCTATAGGAAAGCAAAGGGAATGCCTGAGGCTGTTTTCCTCATTTGGTTTTGGTTTCCTAGAGACAGAGGTATGTCTCCAGGAGAGTCTTCCCTGGGTTGAACTTGTCAGAGAGAATCACCTTAGCAGGGGCAAAGTAAATGCCCAAGGGAGAGAGAGAGAGTGAACTTGCTAAGAGAATTCCTTTGCCCAGAAAGCAGCTGTTTTTGGCTCATTCATATGTTTAAAAACATAGATTTGTTTTGATTTTTTAAGATTTGCCATTGGGGAAACTAATATACTATAAAAGTGGGCAGGATATAAATAAACAATTTATAAAAGCAACCAAAATAAACTTCACTGTAGAGCTATTAAGAAAAAGAAGTATCTGGGAATACCCAGTTACCTGTATCAGAACAAATGAACCTTGCATGGTGTGTGCATATAATTTGGTCTAAAGCAGTGGTCCTCAACCGGAGGGGGGAAATTTTTCCCCCTTCCACTACTCGCCTGTTCTCCCTGGACATTTCACAATGTATGGAAACATTTTTGGTTGTCATAACCAAAGAGAGAGGGTGGTACGGAGAGTGTTTTTACTGGAATCTGGGGGTTACAGACTAAGGATATTGCTAAATATCTTACACTGCACAGGACTGTCTCTCACAACAAAGAATTATCTTTCGCCAATTGTCAACAGTGCTGTGGTTGAGAAATCCTTTTTAAAGAGATCATTTAGTTCTTGAGAAAGCAGTGACCCAAATAGGTGACATAAAGTGGTAACTGTGAGAATGAGGATAATCTATTTGGTAGTGTACCTAAATTGAAGGCTATGTGAACTGATGAGTGTCCTTTTCTCTTATTTTTTTAAAGATTTTATTTATTTGTTTGACAGAGAGAGACACAACGAGAGAGGGAACACAAGCAGGGGAAGCTGGAGAGGGAGAAGCTGGCTTCCCACATGGGGGGGAGCCTGATGTGGGACTCAATCTGAGGACCCTGGGAGTATGACCTGAGCCAAAGGCAGATGCTTAACAAGTGAGCCACCCAGATGCCCTGATGAGTGTCCTTTTTGGGAGACATAGCCTTAGGCAGAAATTTTAAAGACTAAAAAGACCAAATCCCTCCTAAAGTGAAATTGTGTATATTTAGTTATTTATGTTAAACACTTGTTTTAGGATTGCTATAACAGACCAAACAAGACCTGTAGTCAGTCACACTGCCTCTTCCAGAGAACCCTCAGAATAGTTCCCACATCCATATTCTTTATGTACATGATGCTCTGCTCTTAGTCTGTTTGGACTCCTATAATAAAATATCATAAGCTGGGTAGCTTTATAAATAATACAAATTTATTCCTCATGCTTCTGGAGACTGGAGGTCTAAGATCAGGATGGCACATGGTCACATGAGGGTCCTTTTCTGCATTTCGGACTTCTCATTGTATCTTTACATGGTGGACTCTGTTAGGCTTCTTTTATAATGGTGCTAATGTCCTTTATGAAGGCTCTGCTCTCGTGAGCTAATCTCCTCTCAGAGGCCCCTCTCCAAATGCTATCACACTGGGGAATAGGTTTCAGCATTTCAATATTAGGTTTAGGTGGGGTAGGCACATAAAACTCAGACTATAGCAGGTCTATTCCCCGAGAATCTCCTCTCTCTACCCTCCCTACCACTGGCCTCTGTTAAATTCCACCAGACCTGGATACATAACTCTGTAAGTTTTCTAGCTGTAACATTTCCAAGAGCCGAAATGTGATCTTTGGCTACTGGTAAATGGCAGCCTAATCAAATTCATTAATGGGAAAGTTAGAATTTTGTACTTGTATAGTGAGACTTGATTAGCAACTATGAAGAAGAGCAATTAGAATCTTTTTCTCTATGTCATATTAAACTGAAGTGATTAGGAACGGGCCAAAATCTACTATCAGCATGGTTCAGTTCTCAACCACAGGTTAGCAGAGGTAGAAGTCATGGGACAACTTCCCAAGATCCAGAGTAGCACCACTCAGTGGGGGAATAGAACCAAAAAGAGAGGTAGTAACTGTCTTATGGACAGGTTTGGAGCTCAAAGCTTGATGCCCTTTGCTTTCTCTTGAGGTGTTCTTGGGGCGGGTAGATAAAGACAGGCGTGGTCAATAAGTAGTTGCAGAAGCTTCAGCCTAGAAGGTCTGTGATAGTGACTTTGGCAGTAGGTAGGCCACTGGTTGCACTGGGGAGTCTGCCTTGCTCCAAAGCATATGTACCTTTTCCTAGACTACACTGGGAAAATACTTCAGAAAAGTACATCCTAGGTGCTGAGGGTTTGGAGGCAACTGGTTCCTTATTCAATGGGTGATGTAGTTCTTTGGTTTTCATAAACATTATTAAACCTCTCAGACTATGGAATATTGCTAACAGTTATAGAATATTGTTGATAACTTTCAACTTTAATCTAAATTCTAGATGGCATCATTATCATTTACTGAAAGTTTCCTATGTGACAAGCAGGGTTCTAAATTCTTTCAATGTATCAATTCTGTTCATTCGGATACAGAGCCTGTGAAGTTAGAACTGTTTTTTATCCCCATTTATTCCACAAGCTTTAGAACGGAAGTAAAGACATTGTACAACTTGCTTATGGCCACATGGCTAGCAAGCAGCTGACTAGGATAACCTCCAGGCAAAATCTCCAGAGCTTCCTATCTCAGCTCTATTTACTCCCTAAGGGCAGCATCTTAGTATTCATACTCAGCTGGTCCCATCGGGTATAGAGGTATCCACTCCATCTCACGGAAGCTGGTTAGCATGAATATTTTGCTTTCAAGTCAGGGAATGGAGCCTCTTCCTACCACCCAATACGTGTTCAGAGGATATCCACAATGGTTGCGAAAGCCCAGCTTGTGGATGGCTCTTTCCACAGTAACTGGGTAAATTACTTTGTGAATAAGAAGTTCTTACTCAAAAGGTGACATTGGCTAACTAGCTAGGACTGTGCTACAAAAGGACCTCTAAACATTTGAACAGTCACCACAGCAGCAATTCTTGCTTGCCGTTACCTCCTAAGGCAACATCCCATTCTTGGAGCTCTCTTAGCTTGCAGGCTGCTGGCACTTAGATTCCTTCTTCCTCCTGTTTTCCTTCCATTCCTTTCTAAGAAATCCTCACTTCTGCTTTCTTCATGGGTTTGTTTCCCTATTTCTTTTCTTTTCACTGACCTGGATATCTGGTCTGGAATGTCTGAGATCTCCCATTTAAAATTCTTCCAAAAACAATTTCAATAAAAAACCTGACTTCCCTTCTTTTTAGGTAGAGAGAATTCCTCTTTAGAAACACAGTATCTGGTTCTCATTCCCTGGGTCTGAGGGCAAAGTTTCCAAATCCATTAAGGGGAAGGTTGCCTTGCCCATTACCCCAAATAATGAATATATGGACTACAACTGAGGTTTTATATGTAAAAATAGGTTAAATATTTTTCTTTTGTTATAATTGGTTGATAGAAAGTTATACAGAATCTTAAACTCCTTTATATCTCTTAATAGGGTATTATCAAAGAAGTTCAAATAGTCCTTATTCTACCATACTCTAAGAAAAAATATGGTGAAGAAATTCAAGACATGCCATCTCAGAATATGCCACTTGGCATACTGATTATTGTAGCTAAAGTCCCTTGAAAATCTAATAAGAAGGATGTTCTGGCCTCCCCTTTCCTTCCTGAAAACAGGAGATGAAATTCCTATGTGAAAGATGCCCTCCCAGTAGGAAAGAGACATTCTTACCATTAGAGATAGGAATCTAGATGAAGAGGAATTTGTACAAACAGACCTTGTTAAAATAACTCTTATTTTCCTCCAGTCTTCCATATATTTTAGTTAATTTTCTACAAGTACCACTCTTTGTTCTATCTGGTATATAAGCACTTAGGCCTAGCCACTTCTTTGGATCTTTATTTTTCTTGTAAAGACTCATATACATATAAAAACCACTAAGTAAAATTTGTATGTTTTTGTATGTTTTTCTTCTGTTTAATTCTAAGTCCCAGCTAAAGACCCTAACAAGGTCTAGAAAAGAAATTTTTCCTCCCCAACACTGGGTGGTAGAAAATAAGTTTAGTTAGATGGTTTGGGATTCAAATCTTGATTCTAACAGCTGAGATTTATAGCTCTTGAATAAGTAACCTCAAGTTTTCTATGTGTCTACTTACAACACTGATTATGATTACGTGGTAGGAACTGTTGGGTTTGGAAGGCAGGAGGATACTTTCTCCTTCTTCTAAGAAATCCTTCCAGTGAAAGGAGCTTTATTAGCCTTTGGCTTCTCCTGCCCTAAGCACCTTTCTAGGGAAGGAGTGGTTTATAATGGGTAAATTGAAGCGAGGAACTGGGCATGCTTAACTCAAGCCATCCTTCTGTCCAATCCCACTCTTTTGACTGCGGGTCAATCTGACTAATTCTATGGCTCAACAATACCTAGCCATGTCCTTTGTCAGTAATGAGGTGATAATTCAATCTCTTTCTGTCTTCACTGTTTGCTGCTTTTTTTTTTTTTTTTTAAGATTTTATATAATTGAGAGAGAGTACAAGTGGTAGGGAGGCAGAGGGAGAGGGAGAAGCAGACTCCCTGCTGAGCAGGGAACTAAATGCAGGGCTGGATCCCAGGACCCTGAGATCATGACCTGACCCACAGGCAGACGCTTGACTGACTGAGCTACTCAGGCATCCCTTAACTATTTGCTTTTTAATGGATTCTGATCCTTGGGCAGGAAAGGGGGAAATATTTATGGGGTCTCTAAAATTCTAAGAGAGATAATATACTTATAAGTGGCCATTTTTAAAAAGCGTTTACAAATGTTAGTTCTCTTTCTGCCTTTTGGTTGACTATTTTTTTTTTCTTTAGGAAGTCTTACTATCAGTGATTCCTGACACATATCTAAACCAGTCTGTTCTACCACAGGCTGTTTCCTCTTATTCAGTTTTCAGAGGAAATAAATTGATGATGGAAGGAAAACAGCTGGTTGCAATTTCTTTGAAGTCTTTTAATCAGAAAATTCCCTGGTTTATTTTATTTGGCTTCTTTCTAGGGCATGGCTGTTTATATTAAACATTTAAATATCTTTCTTAAAACTTCTACCAATGATTTGCAACCCAAAGAGTGTGAACTTATAAACTAGACTGTTAGTGGAGATGAAAGGTAAACCTTAAACATAACTAAATTAAAGATCCTCCAATGTATTTAAACTGAGTCATTATATAACTTAGGAAAGTAGAAATATTTGTCCTTGGGGACCATTGTACTAATGATACATTTCTGCATTTGAATATACTACATTAAAGGAGGGAGCAATGAATAGGTTATTACTGTATCACTGGGAACTTTGTTTCCAGAGTTTTTCCTATGCCATAATTGCAACATTTTTTGTGACTTATACTACTTTGGTGTAAGTTTTTGTCTTAAATGCTTCTCACTTTTATAATATTTATTCAAGCATAGTCTGACTTTCTCTGTTTAGGTCAAGAGAAGTGATAGGAGAAGCCCTACAATTGAGAATTTGATTCCTTATTTGGATTTATCAAGCTGACCATAGCTGCTCACAGTTACTGTAACTATTAGTACCCAGTTTACTTTTGGCAGATACAAACTCATTGAGAAAAGAGCAGAAAAAAATGAAGTCACAGAGGGACAACAAGTGCTAAAAATTAATATGTTCTAATGTTCTCTTCTTCCATTGAATTTTAGTTCTCCAGCCTATTCTCCATAGTTCACAAAGTGATTTTTCTAAACATCAATCTGTTTATGTCATTCTGGCATAAAACTCTTTAGTGACTTCCTGTCTCCCACAGGGTCAAGTCCCAGTTTGTGAGCTTTGCATACAAAACTATGCAGGAACTGACCCCTCATCAGCATACTCTTTCCAAACTCTAGATTGTGAAAGTATTTATGCTTCCCAGTGTTAGTTGTGAAGAAGGCAAACACCATTGGTTCCTTTAGTTAGCAGGATTTTATGGTGAAGATGTGTGGGAAAGTATGGGAAGTCTCATAGTCTCTTATCCAGCCTTATGGGGAGCAGGGACTGTTGACCCAGATCAGCCCAGCTCACTCAATAGCAATCCCATTGTCAGCTCCTCAGAAAAGGGCAGTGAGACCTCTCATCTAGGGTCTATCATCTGGTCTCAGTTTCTCTGTCTATGCTTTTCTTTCCACCTGCTTTTTACCTGCTCTTTTTCTGACTTCCTCTGCGAGGGTCTCTTTGTGTTGCTCCATCATTGTCTGCACATGAGCAGCAGAAAAAGCAATGAAGGAGTCGTAACTGGGCATCCTTTCCTGAGCAACTTGGACAAGGGCCTTCTGCAAAAGATCTCTGGATGTGATTACTCTATAATGGGACTCAAAAGAAAGGGTTGATTACCCTTCCAAGGAACTCATGATCAGGTACTGAGCCACAGGCATCCTTATAGACAAGTCTGTTAGGGTTCACATGAGGATGTCTCTGTGTCTAACACAGGTAGCCAATCCCTCCTTCTCTTCCACTGAGTCTGAGATGAATAGGACAGCTCCAAAAACCTTTGGCCAGAACTCTTAGCTTTACAAATGAGCAGGAGTAGGGGTTAGGTTGAGGTCCTTCAGCCCCTCCACATCCCCACACTGGGGATGTGGGGAATTGAACTTCTTGGGCCATTCAGATGATGATTCACAGGTAACTGTGATCCCCACAATCCTTGGTACCAGGATGAGGTGAAACAGATAATAGTTTACGGTTTTAGTCTCACTGAGACCTTTGCCCAGGGCTTGACTATGTATGGTTACTTTTGAGTCCCTATAAATCTCCATTGTTATGGCTTATACTACCTACTGTATTATTGGTTTAGATGTATTATTTATGTGCAATCAGGTTCACCTTCGCCTCCAGCCTCTAATGGGAATTACTTCAATTAGGGCTATCTTAGTGGGCATGTAGAAGATCCTATACCCATCTGACTACCAGCGCCTGATGCCATTCGCTCCCCAAAACAGTATCAGCTGCCAGGGGGAGAAGAAGAAATAATGACCCTGTCGCCATGCTTAAGAAAACCTAAGTGAAACTATTTCTCCATTTGAATGTCCCATCTGGCCTGTGTGCAAGGCCTTGGGAGCTAGAGAATCATCACTGAGAGGGCTTGATACTACAGCACTGCCCTTGGCACTGGTGAGCTGGTATTGTGACTCCCTGTAGGCTATTGCTCAAGCCAAGGGAAATTGGTATGTGGCAGCTGATATCTAAAATGCATTTCTCAGCATCACTTTCCATCTAGATCAATTTGCCTTTAATGGAAGGGTTGTAATATACCTTTAATGTCCTTCCACAAGGCTCTTAAATTCCTTGGCTACCTCAATGAACAGGTATGCTGTGATATGGAAAAAGTCCCACTCCCTGAGGGAGCACTGAACTTCCAATATATTGGCCTCCTGATGGGTCCAGACAAGGCACCGGATACCCTGAGATCACACTGAGACACATTCACAACATAGCTGAGCCATTAACACTGAAAAAGTACAAGGACCCAGTATACTCAAGTAAAATTCCTGAGGATGATCTGGGAAGGGGTACCATACTTCATCCCAGAAAAGTCAGTTTTGGCCATCTCTGCTCTGACAAATACAAAAGGGGCCTAGTCTAGTTGACTATTGAAGCTCTCACACAGCCCACAAGAGGTCTTGATGACATATCTCAAGATCACGTTGGGCCTCTTGTCCAGTCCAAAGGGTTCTGCCTGAATCTGACTGCATTTGACACTTTTTAGGTGGTTGGCCTAACCATTTCAGTATGTTCCACTGACTCAGGCCACACTTTCTGGTCTTGTAAGGCTACATATTTTTTCTGTTTGGGTACCTTGAGAAGATTGCTTTTTGTAATGGTCCTGGAATTTGGCCCACAGTACATATCAGTGCCAACAGTGGGGCATATGGTGGACTCTTTTTTTTTTTTTTTTTAAAGATTTTACCTATTTTTTTGACAGACAGAGATCACAAGTAGGCAGAGAGGCAGGCAGAGAGCGATGGGGAGACAGGCTTCCCATTGGGGAGAGCCTGATGTGGGGCTCGATCCTAGGACCCTGGGACATTGACCTGATCCGAAGACAGAGGCTTTAACCCACTGAGTCACCCAGGCACCCTTATGATGGACTCTTTATGCTGCATAAAACTCCCAAGCTATAAGGGTGGTTGAGCATTATAATGGATAATTAACGGGCAGGCTTAAGTGGCTGATGGATAAGGACTAGATAGCCCCTGCCAGGATTATATAACTCAAGCAAGCATCGCATGTTTAAATAGGCTGTGCATCCCCTTTATTCAGCTGTACATTTGTATTTTATAATTTGATAACTCAGTCTCCATTGGGATCCTCTCAGGGCTTCCACCTACTTCAATTCTTTCTTGAAAGACCAGGATGGCTATTAAACAGCAAGGGGTGGAAGTCAGTAACCTTATTCATTTATTTCCCAGGTGCAGAGAATGTTTTTTTTTTGTTTGTTTGTTTCCTACATACCTAAAAAATAATGAGGACTTGAGTTTAATATTTTCTTTAAAGGGCCCCTGCTCTTGGCTCCAGGTAGCCCCATGAGATGAAAACCAGTTTATAAAATAGAAATTGTTACCAAACCAAGAGAGAATCCAATCCAGAAGATTTGGATTCACTACCCTGAGGGTTGGATCAAGAACACTATCCTTGCTTATGATAAAGGGCAGATTGCCTACATCAGAGCTGATAGAGAGAAGTCCTCTCAGATGATAGGATATTAATTCTTTAGGATCCAAAATATCCCAGGGAAGGGGAGGAGATGGATACATAACCTCTCTTCTCTCTCTCTCTCTCTCTCTCTTTCTCAAGGTAGCCTGTATGATTCCTGCTTCACCAAATTTATTGATATGCCTGTCATAAGCAGTTGCCACCAATCTGAATTTGGTGAACTATTATTGGATATGTAACCTATCACCTGATCTTACAGATAAATATCTGGTTGTTGTACTGCTAAATACTGCAAGTGGACATTTCTCTGTGGATCTTTCTGGTACTTTAAATACTCAACTGTATTAAACTAGACTTGATGCATTGTTGCCATTGGACTCTGACACTGCATGAGTGAAATGACTTTCTAAATGTCAACTCTCTCCTATTACAGTTGGGGGAAACTGGAACATCTGTAGGAAAGTGTGCCAAATTTACTGTTAGGGATATTTTAGTATGATGATGGTGTCCTCCCTCCTTATGTTCTTTTCCATCATTACTCTGGGGAGTTACCAGGTAGCATTTTTTATTCTGCTCCTGTGTACACTCTGGGTAGTTATTTCCCACTGTCAGAGCCATCTAATTAGAAATGTTATACATAGCTTTTTCTTCATTTTGATGATTTTAGCTGTTATTTCTTTATTTTCTATTTCATTTATTTCCATTCTTATCTTTATTATTACCTGCCATCTGCTTGGTTTGAGTTTAGCTTTTTTTTATTAGTTTTTTAAATTTTTTATATATTTTTTATTTTTATTAACATATAATATATTATTTGCCCGAGGGGTACAGGTCTGTGAATCATCAGGCTTACATATTTCACAGCACTCACCAAGGCACATACCCTTCCCAATGTCCATAACCCCACCACCCTCTCCCTAACCCCTTCCCCCTGGCAACCCTCAGTTTGTTTTGTGAGATTAAGAGTCTCTTATGGTTTGTCTTCCTCCCAATCCCATCTTTTTCACTTTTTCCTTCCCTACCCCCAAGAGCCCCCCACCCTGCCTCTCAAATTCCTCCTATCAGAGAGATCATATGATAAATGTCTTTCTCTGATTGACTTATTTCACTTAGCATAATACCCTCTAGTTTCTTCCACATTGTTGTTAATGCCAATATTTCATTTCTTTTGATGGCTGCATAGTATTCCATTGTATATGTATACCACATCTTCTTTATCCATTCATCTGTTGATGGACATCTAGGTTCCTTCCATAGTTTGTGGACATTGCTGCTGTAAACATTCGAGCGCACATGCCCCTTCAGATCACTACATTTGTATTTTTAGGGTAAATACCCAGTAGTGAGATTGCTGGGTATTAGGGTAGATCTATTTTCTACTTTTTGTGTCCATATTGTTTTCCAGAGTGCCTGCACAAGCTTGCATTCCCACCAACAGTGTAGGAGGGTTCCCCTTTCTCTGCATCCTCGCCAACATCTGTCATTTCCTGACTTGTCAGCCAGAAATATTTTTAACATATCAAAACATCATGATATATATGAAATAAAAAAAACATAGGCAGTACATCTGCAATTCACATGGCCTTCTAAATTCCCAGATAACTTTGCAGCTTTTCACAGCCTACTATAGATATCGCATCCCTCAGCTTTTCCTTTTGATTTTTTTTTTTTTTTTTTTTTTTTTTGGTCAGCCTCTTTGTTGCCTTAACTGTTATTTCCACCTTATTCAGCTGTGATGTTAGACAATTGCTTGTGATTGTTGTCAGTAAAGGCCCTGGAGAAAGCCTGTTTGCAGTGAACAAGCTCTCAGTTATGTCATATAGAGATGAATCCTGCAGTGAGGGCTTCTAGGGAGCTACCAGAAAAGTCCAATAATGACAAATTTCTGGGAATTGGGATATTTTAGGAGCTCCAAACCTATACTTCCCTCTCCAATGGCTGCTAAGTTTATGGTTTTTGCAGCTACCATATATTGTGAGGCTGTGATTTTCATGGTTACTGGGAAACTGGAGAGAGAAGAATAAGAATAGGGTGAGTTAAAATGCTATAATGCTTGCTGTGCTTTCTTCCTTTTCCCTGAATATTCAGTCTTCTCCCCTGAATAAATTCTCCTAATATCGTTGCAAGCTTCCAGTTAATTTCTAGGGTTCTAAAAATTTTGATTAAAAAATTCTATTCTTTTTTTAAAAGAGTTTATGTATTTATTTGACAGAGAAAGAGAGAGAGAGAGAGAGAGAGAGAGAGAGAGAACACAAGCAGGCAGAGCAGCAGGCAGAGTGGGTGGTGGGGAGGGGGGGAGCAGGCTCCCTACCAAGCAGAGAGCCTGATGTGAGGCTCGATCCCAGGACATTGAGATCATGACCTGAGTCGAAGGCAGAGGCATAACCCACTGAGACACACAGGCACCCCTTCTATTCTCACTGCTTTTAGGGAGGAACAGATTTTTTGAGACTCTATACTTGGCCATTTTGGGAGTGCTGTTCATCAGATTTTTAAAAAAAGATTTTATTTATTTGAGAGAGAGAGAGAGAATGAGAGCTAGCAAGCATGAGAGGGGGAGGTCAGAGGAAGAAGCAGACCCTCCTCCATGCTGAGCAGGGAGCCCAATGTGGCACTCAACCCCGGGACTCCAGGATCATCACCTCAGCTGAAGGCGGTTGCTCAACCAACTGAGCCATCCAGGTGCCCCCAATTTTTTTTTTCCATAGTCTGAATGTGTTCTTTTTAGAGCTATCACATCTTTCAGAGGATGATATAGGGAAAGAAAGATGGGTTTCCCCCCCAGTTTACATATTGTTTACACACTGTTGAATTGACCATTTGCAGGAATTACTCTGAACTCTATGATAACTTACATCAAGTTTGAAACTGGACCTACTCTTGGCAAGTTCACAAGGTAATAAGCATGAGGTGATCTATTTTTACTCCGGTGCAACATGCATAGCTTTTCTTCAATTTTCGCTCCTAAAGATAAAAAATGGCCAGCTTCATAAAGCAGTTCTTTCTGATTCTTCAGTGGGAGATAGAATCCCCTTTCAATACCACAGTTCTCTGATTTACTTTCCCAACATAACATGCATTTTACCAGACTTTAAGAGATAATTTAGTTTTCCAACTCAAATGAGGGACTCAAATGTGAATATATAAAGTCAGGTGAATAAAAAGGTGGGAAGTACCAACGAAAGTAAGAGGAGCAAAACACATTGAGATAATTTAGATTTCTGTGATGCTCTTTAGATCATTGCTTATTACAGTATGTTTAAGGCTAATTAAGTCTATATAAAATCGCTCTGTCTCTTAACCTAGGATATAATTTATTCGTTCCAAATAGAAGTCTAGAAATACTTTCAAAAGTGAACCAATCCAATTGCCAAATTATTGCATTAGCCAAATTTGAATTAAAACTTCTCTAGGTAACCACATTGTGGAATTGCCAATGAAAGCAGCAGGAAGTGCCAAGCTCTTTAAGAGGATCTCAGGCATATTTAGACTTGCTTGGCATTGGTATTTGTTCCTAATCACTCCAGGAAGTGTTGTGGTGGAAAATAAATCTGAAAAGAAGTGTGCCAGAAAAGCCAAGGGAAACTCTGGGAACAATCAAAACACAGGCTAAGCCTTATGGTTCCTGATATACCTTCAGGACACTGTGTGCTGCTTCTCTGAGCTATCATTTCACAAAAGAAGAGGCCTGTTTTCTTTTACTTTAGCTTTTATGTTGGTTTGAATCCATAGACTATCTCTCACAGCATTTAAAATGCCTCATGTGCAATGCCTACAAGGGAGTGATTATCACTGTGTTATTCTCATCTGTGCAGTGTCAAAGGAAATTTCTCTAATTTTGGTAGAAGTCCCATGTTTGGACTTGATGAAGGACATATACACAATGATTTTAAGGGAGAACAAATAGCAGTTAGTGATAAACTAGTCATATAGCTGTTAGGCCTTTAAATTTTTCTCTGAAAAATTGCCTTGAAGTTTAAACAAATCCTTTAAAATTTATTTTAGAAAAGCTGTTATGATATCAAATAAATCATTTTATTTTATTTAGTATGATGACAGTCCCATAGGTTTTTTTTTTACTTTTGTTTACAAAATTCATTTTTTAAGAGCTATGATTGTATTGGTATCTATACACTAATAATGGCTGCTGAGTAGCAGAATGAAGTGTCAGTCATACTTGGTTCAAAATATCATTCTACCTCTCCTTCTTATGACTCCTTAAACAAATTTCTTAACTTTCTGAGCCTTAATTTTTCTTCTTACAATGTAGTTAAGTACTAAATTATATTAAATGAAATTGTTTGTGGATGTATTAGCTCTTTCCTGGCACAGAGTGGGCACTTTATAAAAGTTATTTGGAATTTGAATCTAATCTCCCATCCAAGTACTAACCCGGCCCGACCCTGCTTAGCTTCCGAGATCAGACGAGATCGGGCGCGTTCAGTGTGGAATGGCCGTAGACTTGAATCTAATCTCTATTGGTCATCCATTCTCACCTCCATGGGTCATTTAAATAGCAGTGGAAATCTTATTCTGAATCACCTTTGTAATCACAGGGTTACAAAATGACCTTACTTGATACCAGTTATGTTTAGGAAGCATACTTCTTCCTCCAGCCCTTTAAAAAAGGAAGAAGAGTAGAAATGAGCATATGCCCAATATATGCTAAGTTTTATGGTTAGGAAGATAAATATTTGTTGGTATCTAACTGGTATTGTTGACAAGTGCCTGGATCATGGTAGGTTGTTCCATATATAGTCTGCTACCTGAGTGGCCAAGGGTCAGGATCCTTGTTGATGGTGGAGGAACCTCATATCCATAGGCTTCATATTTCTATATAGAAGGGGTTCCATGAGAATAAAACTCATGTTTTATCCTCTCCTTATTCTTAGTGCTCCTAAGGTAAGGAGATTGGTAAGCTGAGAAAGATTGGCAAGTTTGGAAAGAAGAATTTTGCATGTTTAATAACCTAATTCTCCCCCCACCTCCACCACTTCCCAATTTGCCTACAGAAAGCATACATTCTGCCATGACCTTCCATTCCAGACTCTGCCCCTGTTGGGGAGGTCTGCAGGCTTTAGCATGTCCTATGCCAGGATGGTAACTCTACTTAATTTGGGAATCTAGTATTAGGAAACTCATGATTACTGAATATCCAAACCGCATCTCCCAATGTTTTGTTTTCTTCCTTCCTTCTATCACATGATCATTACTGAAGTTGGAAGGGAAAAATTGATTTCATTTATTAGCTTTCTAAAACTCCAGTACACATTTGACCCCCAAACTGCTGATGTGCTAACCTCTATCTGTATAATAGCAGGAACTCAATCTATCACTCTCAATACTTTGCTCAGTTATCTCCATACATTTCTAAGCTGGTGCTCAAAATGTCCATATTCTAGATGTATTTGTCACTTGGTGACAGTCTTTGTATTCTTATGTTCTAGCTCAAAAGTATACAGAATTACTGCCTGAGAAGGCTCACTTGCCATTTTACAGGATGAAAACACTAGTTTACTCTAAGAAAAATATCTGCAGTGGTTCTTAAGCTATAGCCCTTTAGCTGCCAGAGTATTTGTAAGGTTTTGGGCAGTACTGGGAAGAATGACCTCTTCAATTTTATGTCTCAACATTCAAAAAATTGAAGTCTCAAAGAACCTCTTCTTAGGTCCAATAATTTACAGACTCCTTTATACAAAAGAGTCTAACCATTTTTGGACCCCACCCCACTAATCATAGGGGTTTAAACATAGAACAAAAGTTCTTTTCAGAGCAAACATGATAGTATCTTTGCCATCCTTCTTTCTTAGTATTAGACTTCAAGCACAAACTCCATCTTATTCTACTTACAAAAGAGGAACTTCCTATGTATAATACTGCACATGGATACCTGAGAAGTGGGTGTTGGATTGAGGTTTGATGGATGCTGATCTGGTGATGTAACATAGGAGCTCCATTTTAGCAAACCATAGATGGTGTTGTTTTTGTTATTTGTTTTCACTGCTCCTCTAAATACTATTGGATATTTACTACTATTATTGAAGACAGGTTGTATTTGTATCTCTATAACCTGAAGTATATTTTTATTTATGGATACAAAGATGTATAATATTATGTACCATTTCTTAGCCAAGAGCACTTCCATGAAAATTATACTATGAACATTATAATGTTTATTTCATGAAATGGTAGCTGGTTAGAGAGCCACAAAACACGTCTTTGCTCTCCTATTTAGGTGCAGGTGTTTGGAAGCAGCCCAAGCCTCAGATTTTGTGATCCAAAAAGAATTAGATCTAAAATTGCCTCTTCTTTTTCCCTTTGGCTGACTTTATTTAATTCATGAAATTGGTCTCTTGTGAGTCTAAGAACTTGTTTTAAGGTGGGGTGTGTATGCACATGGGAGTTAAGAATGAGATATATGAGTAGAGCTGTGAAGAGATAGAGTGACCTAAATGTCTGGAAAGTAGTTTCTATGCTTGAGTTTCTATTGCCATGAAAAATAGATAAAATTGTCAGTACAAATTAACCCTGCACAACCTTCAGCTACATATGAATTAAGTAATTTTCAAGTAAAATGAAAAACACAAGAGATAAAAATCTCATCCTAAAGTGTGCCAACTTTTAGCTCAAAGTATTCTTTTACAATTGCTTGCATGTTTTACGTTAGAAATATCCTAGAAAAAATTACTAGAAATTAAAAAAATACAGAAATATGTTCTTTACCATGGATATACATGCAATGTCATGAGTATAACATTTATTTAGCTCCCCGTAGCCCTCTTTTTTTTTTTTATTTTTAAGCCTAGAATTTCAGTAGGGACAATGAAAAGCCCTTATAAAAAAAAAAAAGTCAGAGTATCTACAGTAATGAAAAAGGAGGAGAAGGAAAATACTAGTTGATAATTAGGATTTTGAGGTGATTCTCCAATATGATGTCATAAGGCAACTTAGAAATATATTGACATACCATTGGTGTTTTTACAGCTGATGTTTGAACTAGTAAATATTAAGCAAGTCCCTATTATGAGCAAGTTACTCTGTTGAGCACTATGGCAGATGCAAAGATGGCAAAATGTAGTCAATGTCTTTAAGATCACAATCTAGAACAGGTAGTCATATGTGAACCATTGAATTAAGAGATGCATGTAAGTTGTATTCTATTATATTATAGATTTATGAGTTACTTCAAAGTTGCACATTAGTAATTGACAAATGAGTAGTAAAACCAGGAAGTGCTTAAGAGGAGATGTAAGTGAGAAAGACAATACTGCCTTCTGGAGTAAGTGAAGGTAATTCTAATAAGAGCCAATTTGCTGGGCAATGTTCTAAGGACTTTGCATATATTAACTCATTTTACACAAATGATAACCTCTATCATTTCATTTTGCATATGAAGAAATTGAGGCCAAGAGGTTGAGTAACTTGCCCAAGGTAGTGGGGGAAGCAGAATTTGAACTATGCTCTATCATTCCACATGCTTTGCCCTTTATAGTTCTGAATGAAGGATTTTGTTTACTAATCCTTCATAATCATGTGACCTGGATACATGTAAGTAGTCTGCTTTTAAAACAACTATGAGTATGAAATACATGGGACAAATAATATGTTATCTAAGTTGGTTTTAAATGTATGTTTCTTTTCAAATCCATGGGTGACCAGAGTTGTTTGATCATTTATGACTATTGTTCCATTCTTTCCTCCCCCCCCCCTTTTTTTTATAGTTAAGAGGTACTGGGGGAGAAAATGCTTGAGTAATCTCTTGGTTTGGATAATTAGACTGTAGGCACATCTCAACAACAAAAGACAATCACTAAATTGTTAAACTTAGTACAAGACATATTTTGACTTTCCTGAGATGGAGGGAGAAGAAAATGAGAAGAAAGAGGAGGTCAGTGAAAAGCAAGAGAAATTAGCAGGTTGGGAGACTAGATGAGTGCTGGCTAGAGAAGGGATGAAGTCAAGACCTCCAAATTCAACTCCTGTCAGAGAAATTTTGAGAAAAATGGTATCTGAAAAATGAATTTTAAAATTGGAGCTATGCCATACTCTTTGAATCTTTTGAAATCTGTAATCTCTATTTCTCATAATGATCAGTATGAATATGATTTTGAAAAAGGTAATATTTGTTTTAATTTTTTGAAACCAGTAAAATGTATGAATTCACAGTTTTGTTGACACAGTGAAAAACTGAGACAGCACATGTAGAAGTAGAAGATAAAGGTAGAAGGTGATCATGGGGATGTTTAATGCTTCTACAAGCTGTAGGAATTTAAGTTCAAGTCATTCACTCTAGAAGGGCAGGGAATTGTGAGTTCAAGTCATTCAATCTAGAAGGACAAGGAACAATAATTTCAACTGATGCAGCACAATTAAAAGAAATTATCTGGGCACCTGGGTGGCTCAGTGGGTTAAATGTCTGCCTTTGATTCAAGTCATCATCTTGGCATCAGTTGGACTCCCTGCTCACCAGAGACCCTGCTTCTCCCTCTCCCTCTGTTGCTTCCTCTGCTTGTGCTCTCTCACTCTTTGTCAAATAAATGAATAAAACCTTTTCTTAAAAAAGAGATTATAGTTTATGGTTTGTCTCCCTCCCAATCCCATCTTGTCTCATTTATTCTTCTCCTACCCACTTAAGTCCCCATGTTGCATCACCACTTCCTCATATCAGGGAGATCATATGATAGTTGTCTTTCTCCGCTTGACTTATTTCGCTGAGCATGATACGCTCTAGTTCCATCCTTGTTGTCGCAAATGGCAAGATTTCGTTTCTTTTGATGGCTGCATAGTATTCCATTGTGTATATATACCATATCTTCTTGATCCATTCATCTGTTGATGGACATCTAGGTTCTTTCCATAGTTTGGCTATTGTGGACATTGCTGCTATAAACATTCGGGTGCACGTGCCCCTTTGGATCACTACGTTTGTATCTTTAGGGTAAATACCCAGTAGTGCAATTGCTAGGTCATAGGGCAGTTCTATTTTCAACATTTTGAGGAACCTCCATGCTGTTTTCCAGAGTGGTTGCACCAGCTTGCATTCCCACCAACAGTGTAGGAGGGTTCCCCTTTCTCCGCATCCTCGCCAGCATCTGTCATTTCCTGACTTGTTGATTTTAGCCATTCTGACTGGTGTGAGGTGATATCTCATTGTGGTTTTGATTTGTATTTCCCTGATGCCGAGTGATATGGAGCACTTTTTCATGTGTCTGTTGGCCATCTGGATTTCTTCTTTGCAGAAACGTCTGTTCATGTCCTCTGCCCATTTCTTGATTGGATTATTTGTTCTTTGGGTGTTGAGTTTGCTAAGTTCTTTATAGATTTTGGACACTAGTCCTTTATCTGATATGTCGTTTGCAAATATCTTCTCCCATTCTGTCAGTTGTCTTTTGATTTTGTTAACTGTTTCCTTTGCTGTGCAAAAGCTTTTGATCTTGATGAAATCCCAAAAGTTCATTTTTGCCCTTGCTTCCCTTGCCTTTGGCGATGTTCCTAGGAAGATGTTGCTGCGGCTGAGGTCGAAGAGGTTGCTGCCTGTGTTCTCCTCAAGGATTTGGATGGATTCCTTTCTCACATTGAGGTCCTTCATCCATTTTGAGTCTATTTTTGTGTGTGGTGTAAGGAAATGGTCCAATTTCATAAATGACTCTTAATCTCACAAAACAAACTGAGGGTTGCTGGGGGGAGGGGGGTTGGGAGAAGGGGGTGGGGTTATGGACATTGGGGAGGGTATGTGCTTTGGTGAGTGCTGTGAAGTGTATAAACCTGGCGATTCACAGACCTGTATCCCTGGGGATAAAAATATATATTTATAAAAAATAAAAAAAATTATTAAAAAAAAAGAGATTATAAATTTAAGTTTGTTAACAATTTTCTTTTCAGTTACATATTTTAGACCATGAATTTCCCTACTTTGCTTGAGAATAATGTAGTTTTCTTGATAAACCTCTTTCAAATTGCCATGACCTTCAGCAATCTTATGATTACACTCAAATTCTTTTTAAAAGGTCTTTTTTACTTGACTACAGTAGAGATATTATTGATTTACAGTTACAGGCAACTTAGATCTATCCTTACTGTGACTACGAATGTGGTATTTTAATCTCAGACACACTTTCTTTCTTGCACTATCTCTCTTTTTTTTTTCCAATTTATTTATTTTTAGAAAAACAGTATTCATTATTTTTTCACCACACCCAGTGCTCCATGCAAGCTGTGCCCTCTATAATACCCATCACCTGGTACCCCAACCTCACACCCCCCCGCCACTTCAAACCCCTCAGATTGTTTTTCAGAGTCCATAGTCTCTCATGGTTCATCTCCCCTTCCAATTTACCCAAAAGCACATACCCTCCCCAATGTCCATAACCTTACCCCCCTTCTCCCAACCCCCCTCCCCCCAGCAACCCACAGTTTGTTTCGTGAGATTAAGAATCACTTATGGTTTGTCTCCCTCCCTATCCCATCTTGTTTCATGGATTCTTCTCCTACCCACTTAAGCCCCCATGTTGCATCACCACTCCCTCATATCAGGGAGATCATATGATAGTTGTCTTTCTCCGCTTGACTTATTTCGCTGAGCATGATACGCTCTAGTTCCATCCTTGTTGTCGCAAATGGCAAGATTTCGTTTCTTTTGATGGCTGCATAGTATTCCATTGTGTATATATACCATATCTTCTTGATCCATTCATCTGTTGATGGACATCTAGGTTCTTTCCATAGTTTGGCTATTGTGGACATTGCTACTATAAACATTCGGGTGCACGTGCCCCTTTGGATCACTACGTTTGTATCTTTAGGGTAAATACCCAGTAGTGCAATTGCTGGGTCAGAGGGCAGTTCTATTTTCAACATTTTGAGGAACCTCCATGCTGTTTTCCAGAGTGGTTGCACCAGCTTGCATTCCCACCAACAGTGTAGGAGGGTTCCCCTTTCTCCGCATCCTCGCCAGCATCTGTCATTTCCTGACTTGTTGATTTTAGCCATTCTGACTGGTGTGAGGTGATATCTCATTGTGGTTTTGATTTGTATTTCCCTGATGCCGAGTGATATGGAGCACTTTTTCATGTGTCTGTTGGCCATCTGGATTTCTTCTTTGCAGAAACGTCTGTTCATGTCCTCTGCCCATTTCTTGATTGGATTATTTGTTCTTTGGGTGTTGAGTTTGCTAAGTTCTTTATAGATTTTGGACACTAGTCCTTTATCTGATATGTCGTTTGCAAATATCTTCTCCCATTCTGTCAGTTGTCTTTTGATTTTGTTAACTGTTTCCTTTGCTGTGCAAAAGCTTTTGATCTTGATGAAATCCCAAAAGTTCATTTTTGCCCTTGCTTCCCTTGCCTTTGGCGATGTTCCTAGGAAGATGTTGCTGCGGCTGAGGTCGAAGAGGTTGCTGCCTGTGTTCTCCTCAAGGATTTTGATGGATTCCTTTCTCACATTGAGGTCCTTCGTCCATTTTGAATCTATTTTTGCGTGTGGTGTAAGGAAATGGTCCAATTTCATTTTTCTGCACGTGGCTGTCCAATTTTCCCAACACCATTTATTGAAGAGGCTGTCTTTTTTCCATTGGACATTCTTTCCTGCTTTGTCGAAGATTAGTTGACCATAGAGTTGAGGGTCTATTTCTGGGCTCTCTATTCTGTTCCATTGGTCTATGTGTCTGTTTTTGTGCCAGTACCATGCTGTCTTGATGATGACAGCTTTGTAATAAAGCTTGAAGTCCGGAATTGTGATGCCACCAACTTTGGCTTTGTTTTTCAATATCCCTTTGGCTATTCGAGGTCTTTTCTGGTTCCATATAAATTTTAGGATTATTTGTTCCATTTCTTTGAAAAAGATGGATGGTACTTTGATAGGAATTGCATTAAATGTGTAGATTGCTTTAGGTAGCATAGACATTTTCACAATATTTATTCTTCCAATCCAGGTGCATGGAACATTTTTCCATTTCTTTGTGTCTTCCTCAATTTCTTTCATGAGTACTTTATAGTTTTCTGAGTATAGATTCTTAGCCTCTTTGGTTAGGTTTATTCCTAGGTATCTTATGGTTTGGGGTGCAATTGTAAATGGGATTGACTCCTTAATTTCTCTTTCTTCTGTCTTGTTGTTGGTGTAGAGAAATGCAACTGATTTCTGTGCATTGATCTTATATCCTGACACTTTACTGAATTCCTGTATAAGTTCTAGCAGTTTTGGAGTGGAGTCTTTTGGGTTTTCCGCATAGAGTATCATATCATCTGCGAAGAGTGATAATTTGACTTCTTCTTTGCCGATTTGGATGCCTTTAATTTCCTTTTGTTGTCTGATTGCTGAGGCTAGGACTTCTAGTACTATGTTGAATAGCAGTGGTGATAATGGACATCCCTGCCGTGTTCCTGACCTTAGTGGAAAAGCTTTCAGTTTTTCTCCATTGAGAATGATATTTGCAGTGGGTTTTTCATAGATGGCTTTGATGATATTGAGGTATGTGCCCTCTATCCCTACACTTTGAAGGGTTTTGATCAGGAAGGGATGCTGTACTTTGTCAAATGCTTTTTCAGCATCTATTGAGAGTATCATATGGTTCTTGTTCTTTCTTTTATTGATGTGTTGTATCACATTGACTGATTTGCGGATGTTGAACCAACCTTGCAGCCCTGGGATAAATCCCACTTGGTCGTGGTGAATAATCCTTTTAATGTACTGTTGAATCCTATTGGCTAGTATTTTGGTGAGAATTTTTGCATCTGTGTTCATCAAGGATATTGGTCTATAGCTCTCTTTTTTGATGGGATCCTTGTCTGGTTTTGGGATCAAGGTGATGCTGGCCTCATAAAATGAGTTTGGGAGTTTTCCTTCCATTTCTATTTTTTGGAACAGTTTCAGGAGAATAGGAATTAGTTCTTCTTTAAATGTTTGGTAGAATTCCCCCGGGAAGACATCTGGCCCTGGGCTTTTGTTTGTTTGGAGATTTTTAATGACTATTTCAATCTCCTTACTGGTTATGGGTCTGTTCAGGCTTTCTATTTCTTCCTGGTTCAATTTTGGTAGTTTATATGTTTCTAGGAATGCATCCATTTCTTCCAGATTGTCAAATTTGTTGGCATAGAGTTGCTCATAGTATGTTCTTATAATAGTTTGTATTTCTTTGGTGTTAGTTGTGATCTCTCCTCTTTCATTCATGATTTTATTTATTTGGGTCCTTTCTCTTTTCTTTTTGATAAGTCTGGCCAGGGGTTTATCAATTTTATTAATTCTTTCAAAGAACCAGCTCCTAGTTTGGTTGATTTGTTCTATTGTTTTTTTGGTCTATTTCATTGATTTCTGCTCTGATCTTTATGATTTCTCTTCTCCTGCTGGGTTTAGGGTTTCTTTCTTGTTCTTTCTCCAGCTCCTTTAGGTGTAGGGTTAGGTTGTGTACCTGAGACCTTTCTTGTTTCTTGAGAAAAGCTTGTACCGCTATATATTTTCCTCTCAGGACTGCCTTTGTTGTGTCCCACAGATTTTGAACAGTTGTATTTTCATTATCATTTGTTTCCATGATTTTTTTCAATTCTTCTTTAATTTCCCGGTTGACCCATTCATTCTTTAGAAGGATGATGTTTAGTCTCCATGTATTTGTGTTCTTTCCAAACTTCCTCTTGTGGTTGAGTTCTAGCTTCAGAGCATTGTGGTCTGAAAATATGCAGGGAATGATCCCAATCTTTTGATACTGGTTGAGTCCTGATTTAGGACCGAGGATGTGATCTATTCTGGAGAATGTTCCATGTGCACTAGAGAAGAATGTGTATTCTGTTGCTTTGGGATGAAATGTTCTGAATATATCTGTGATATCTGTGATGTCCATCTCATCCAGTGTATCATTTAAGGCCTTTATTTCCCTGTTGATCTTTTGCTTGGATGATCTGTCCATTTCAGTGAGGGGAGTGTTAAAGTCCCCTACTATTATTGTATTATTGTTGATGTGTTTCTTTGATTTTGTTATTAATTGGTTTATATAGTTTGCTGCACCCACGTTGGGGGCATAGATATTTAAAATTGTTAGATCTTCTTGTTGGACAGACCCTTTGAGTATGATATAGTGTCCTTCCTCATCTCTTATTATAGTCTTTGGCTTAAAATCTAATTGATCTGATATAAGGATTGCCACTCCTGCTTTTTTCTGATGTCCATTAGCATGGTAAATTCTTTTCCACCCCCTCACTTTAAGTCTGGAGGTGTCTTCGGGTTTAAAATGAGTTTCTTGGAAGCAACATATAGATGGGTTTTGTTTTTTTATCCATTCTGATACCCTGTGTCTTTTGATTGGGGCTTTTAGCCCATTAACATTCAGGGTAACTATTGAGAGATATGATTTTAGTGCCATTGTATTGCCTGTAAGGTGACTGTTACCGTATATTGTCTTTGTTCCTTTCTGATCTACCACTTGTAGGCTCTCTCTTTGCTTAGAGGACCCCTTTCAGTATTTCCTGTAGAGCTGGTTTGGTGTTTGCAAATTCTTTCAGTTTTTGTTTGTCCTGGAAGCTTTTAATCTCTCCTTCTATTTTCAATGATAGCCTATAGTATTCTTGGCTGCATGTTTTTCTCGTTTAGTGCTCTGAAAATGTCATGCCAGCTCTTTCTGGCCTGCCAGGTCTCTGTGGATAAGTCAGCTGCCAATCTAATACTTTTACCATTGTATGTTACAGACTTCTTTTCCTGGGCTGCTTTCAGGATTTTCTCTTTGTCACTAAGGCTTGTAAATTTTACTATTAGGTGACGGGGTGTGGGCCTATTCTTATTGATTTTGAGGGGCGTTCTCTGAACCTCCTGAATTTTGATGCTCGTTCCCTTTGCCATATTGGGGAAATTCTCCCCAATAATTCTCTCCAGTATACCTTCTGCTCCCCTCTCTCTTTTTCTTCTTCTTCTGGAATCCCAATTATTCTAATGTTGTTTCGTCTTATGGTGTCACTTATCTCTCGAATTCTCCCCTCATGGTTCTGTAGCTGTTTGTCCCTCTTTTGCTCAGCTTCTTTATTCTCTGTCATTGGTCTTCTATATCGCTAATTCTTTCTTCTGCCTCATTTATCCTAGCAGTGAGAGCCTCCATTTTTTATTGAACTTCATTAATAGCTTTTTTGATTTCAACTTGGTTAGATTTTAGTTCTTTTATTTCTCCAGAAAGGGCTTTTATATCTCCAGAGAGGGTTTCTCTAATATCTTCCATGCCTTTTTCAAGCCCGGCTATAACCTTGAGAATTGTCATTTTGAACTCTAGATCTGACATATTACCAATGTTTGTATTGATTAGGTCCCTAGCCTTCGGTACTGCCTCTTGTTCTTTTTTTTGTTGTGAATTTTTCCGCCTTGTCATTTTGTCCAGCTAAGAGTATATGAAGGAGCAAGTAAAATACTAAAAGGGTGGCAACAATCCCAGGAAAATATGCTTTAACCAAATCAGAAGAGATCCCAAATCGTGAGGGGGGATTTCTCCCCCCTCACGATTGGGTGAGGGATCTCTTCTGATGGGGATCTCCTTTGATTGGGATCTCCCAATCTCTTCTGATTGGGATCTCTTCTGATTTGGGGATAAAAAGAGGTTCAAAAAGAAAGTAAGAAAAAAAAGAAAAAAAGAATTAAAGAAAAGAGATTGAATTAAAAATTCAATCAAGAATTTAAAAAAGAATTAAGAAAAAAAAAGATTGAAGAGATTAGGATCTCTTCTGATTTGGGGATAAAAAGAGGTTCAAAAATAAAGAAAGAAAAAAAAGAAAAAAAAGAATTAAAAAAAAAGAAAATGAATAAAGAAAAGTATAAAAAGAAAAAAATATATATATTAGATAATCTAGTTAAAAAACGTTAAAAAAGAAAAGGGTAAAAGTTATAAAAAATTTTAGCAGAAGAAGAGAAAAAAAAATGAAAAAGAAAAAAATTAAATTAACTGCAAGACTAAAAAATCACAGGCAGAAAGCCATGAGTTCCGTGGTTTGTTTTCTCCTCCTCTGGAATTCTGCTGCTCTCTCCTTGGTATTGAAACTGCACTCCTTGGTAGGTGAACTTGGTCTTGCCTGGATTTCTTGTTGATCTTCTGGGGGAGGGGCCTGGTGTAGTGATTCTCAAGTGTCTTTGTCCCAGGCGGAATTACACTGCCCTTACCAGGGGCCTGGCTGAGTGATCTGCTCGGCTTTGCTTTCAGGAGCTTTTGTTCCCTGAGCGCTTTCCTTAGAGTTCCAGAGGACGGGAATACAAATGGCGGCCTCCTGGTCTCCGGCCCGGAGGAGCCGAGAGCCCGGGGCCCCGCTCCCCTGTGCGCCCTCAGCGAACAGCTCCCAGTAACTCGCATCTGCCTAACCTCCGGCCGCGCTCCGAGCTCACCGAGCTTGCGACCGGTTCAAGGCAACACGGAGCTGCGAGCTTACTGTCGGCTCTGTCTCTGCAGCCGGCTTTCCCGTTCCAATATCCGCAAGCTCTGTGACACTCAGACACCCTCGATCCTTCTGTGACCCCGTGGGACCTGAGGTCACGCCGACCCCGTGTGGGCTTCGCCCCGGTTTAGCCTCCAGAGCGATGTCCCTCAGCGGAATAGACTTTTAAAAGTCCTGATTTTGTGCTCCGTTGCTCCGTTGCTTGCCGGGAGCGGGCCCCTCCCCCTGGGGTCTATCTTCCCGTCGCTTTGGATTCACTTCTCCGCCAGTCCTACCTTTCAGAAAGTGGTTGTTTTTCTGTTTCTAGAATTGCTGTTCTTCTTCTCTTCGATCTGCCGATGGATTTGCAGGTGTTTGCAATCTTTAGATAAGCTCTCTAGCTGATCTCCTGCTAGCTGAGGTAGTCTCAGCCTGCTACTTCTCCGCCATCTTGACTCCTCCCCCCCCCTTTTTTTTTTTTTTGGTAACACCAGTCAGAACCTCTGCTTTAGCATTCGTCATATGAATGCTAAAATGGTTCTCATTTTTTAATGAATTCCTCGAAAGCTGAAATGATCACTTTCATGTTTAAGCTTTCCTTTCTCTATCAAAAAATTTTTTCATAGGTTTAGTCAGAATTTCCAGTGTCTTTTCAGGCTCCGTTAGTATGGCTCTTCATTTTACTTATTTATTTATTATTTTTAAATTTTCTTTTTCAAATTTTTATTTAAATTCTAGTTAGTTAACATATAGTGTAATATTGGTTTCAAAAGTAGAATACATCAGCTTACATATAATAGCTAGTGTTCATTATAACTAATGCCCTCCTTAATACCCGTCACCCATTTAGCTAATCCCCCACCCACCTCCCTCTGTCAACCCTCAGTTTATTCTCTATTGTTAAGAGTCCCTTTGGGTTTGTTTCCCTCTCTCTCTCTCTTTTTCACCTCTTCCCATGTGTTCATCTGTTTTTTTTCTTAAATTCCACATATGAGTGAAATCATATGGTATTTGTCTTTCTCTGGCTGACCTTTTCACTTCGCATAACACGCCCTAGCTCTATCCACGTCATTGCAATGGCAAGATTTCATTCTTTTGATGGCTGAGTAGTATTCCATTGTGTGAGTGTGAGTGTGTGTGTGTGTGTGTGTGTACCACATCTTTATCCACTCATCAGTTAATGGACACTTGGACTCTTTCCATAGTTTAGCTATTGTTGGTAATGCTCTTATTTTTATTTTTTAAAAAATATTTATTTATTTATTTGACAGACAGAGATCACAGGTAGGCTGAGAGGCAGGCAGAGAGAGAGAGAGAAGCAGGCTCCCTGCTGAGCAGAGAGCCCAGGGCCCTGGGATCATGATCTGAGCAGAAGGCAGAGGCTTTAACCCACTGAGCCACCCAGGTGTTCCAGTAACTCTCTTAATTTTAAATCATGAATCTTCTTTATGGTTCTCACCCAAGAGAAGGGAGTTCTAAGCAGCCTCATTTCTTACCTTCTCACATATTCAATGCAGTTGTGATCAGGAGGAAAAAGCTTTGTACTGAGATTTGGGGCATAGATTCAGGTTCTGGCTTCAGTTTCTGCATCTCCAAAATATAGTCTGAACACCTATTCTGGTGAGGATTGAACAAAATAGCTTGGGACAGCACTTTGTAAATGATAAATGGCTATAGAAATTGTAGATATTATTTTAAAAGAAGAAATTATTTCAGCCAAAAATGTTCTGGATTGAAACAAATAACCTATCTCTTTTTCCTCCCTCTTTAACCTCCCCCTTTTAATTGAAAAATGAATACTGGGGGAAATCTTAGCTCCTTGGCAAGTAAATTGACCCGGGGAGCAGTTTTTCATCCTTTGCCTCTTACGAGAAAGCTTAGAATCTTTGAATTTTTACTGATATGATTGAAAAAATAGGGTTGCAAAATGAAGTGGTGCTGAATTCCAAAAAAGCATGAGAAAGCACAGCAGAAGATAACTGACCTTTGCTGGAGTTAAGAGCTCGCAGTAATTTTTACTCTTTCCTTACTTTTTGAGATGTATATAAAATGTCATTTTACATAAATTAATGTGAATTATATTTATTTAGAAGAACTATGCTGTTCTAGTTATAAAGAATTTATCTGTCAGTAAATGTATATATAGGTTTTGGAAATTGGATGTTAATATCTGCCATTAGTCATAGAAATATTAGTGCATGTGATATAACTTTTATATATGTGGATAATCTTTGAAGTTCACAGAATTAAAAAAATTAATTTTTCTTTACACATTTAGGAATCTTCTGGCATCTTTAACTGTTCTGTGAAGTCTGCTACAATATATTGTAAGTAAAGTGATTTCCTACTTTTGGGGGGAGAGTATTTTGCTTTGCATGTGCCACATACATCATCTTCATGCTTTCCAGTTTCAGATATAAAGGGTAAATGTCACATACTTTTAAAGTAGATACAAAGGCAACCCTCAATTATTCACAGCAATGAAGAGAAGTAATATGGATGTTGTGGCAAGTGCAGGTTTAGATATTTTGAATCCATTTGTTCTCTTTATGAAATCTTTCTTAATGAGGGCACAATTTCAAGAAATGCTTATATAGCACCTTTAAAGTTATTTAAAATAAATCAATAAAAGTAGATGTAACAATTATATGGATAAATATTTAAGTTTTAGGTATGAAAAGTATACTTGTCACTATGCAAAACGTATAGCAACACTATTCCTAACTACTGACTTTGCAGTTGAGGAATAAGAAGGTTGAAGGGAGATGGCAGAATGTGGTAGGATGCATTTGTGCTTTATGTAATATTTTATTTCATTTTCTTTCACTTTGTGGATCTTTGAACCAAGGTTTCTTTTTCCCTAGCATAAAAGGGAAAATATTTAGACATATGGGTCACAAAAGGGATTTATGCTCAAAATATCTCCTCAACTCCATGATCAAAATACCTCTGGCATTACGAGGTTCTGGAAAAACCCAGAGTGTATTTCTCTGATTAGACTTGGGATAATCTGGTCCTGTCATCCTTCCCTCCACCTGGCTTAGGCACTTTCTCTGTACAGTGTGTGCAGTACTGTTTGGCTGCTGCTTCGTTACTAAGTAGTGTCAGTTGCACATGTGGGCTGGCTGCAGGGGGCCTGGACCCACGGAATACCATCTGAGTGGAGTTTTCCACTTGATGTTTGGTTTGGCCTCATCCACGTGATGTCTTGCCAGACCTGTGAACTCCTGTCTGAATTCACTCATTCCTGGATGGGAAATAACCCTCATGCTGTTGTCAGAGAATCCTGATCTTTCACTGTAAACCTGGCGGGATGTCTGTTGGCCAGACCAAAGTATCAAGAAGCCAGATTTTTCTCTGTGAAGGACGTGTCTGTAGTGGATGGTACTTGTTCTAGTGAAAGAATTTAGGGTTGTGGTGTTGGCCAGGCTTATCCACTTAAAAAAAACGAGAAACTCATAAATGTAGCACTGAAAACCCTCCATTTAAAATAATGGAGGCAATGACTGTTTCAGGTCCTCTGCCAAGATAAAACAACGTATGGTACAGGATGTTATCTTAGAAACAGAATTTTGTGTTTAGGTCTACAGTCTTAAAAGTTAGCAAAGTGTTATTTTATAAAGCAAGCATGGCACATGGGCATCTGTGCCAAGGGTGTGGTGATCCCGTTCCAGGCATCACACTGAAGCTTTATCCAACTCTCTCACACCTGTGAGGTTGAACTGGTTTTTATATTTTATTCCTGTGTCAGGATCTCCCCCCGTCACCTTTTTTTGGATGTACTGTGTCTATGGCAAATGAAGTCCATAAATTAAATAAGTAGATATTTATTTCCTTTAACTAACATGGTACTGGGCATTTAATTTATTATTGTTTAAAGTTAAGTACACAGATCATATTATACAACTCCATAAATTTTCACAGAGTGAACATACTCATATTACTACTACTCATGACAAGAAATAAAACAATTTTCAGTACCCCAGGAGCTCCTCCTGTGCCCTTCACAGTCACTACCCTCTCCTCCACTCCATAAATATTTTCCGTCCAGTCTTTTGAGTCTATAGAGATGGAATCATATAGTACAATGTTTTGGGGAGACAAGTTTTGTTTAAAATTAAGTTTATTTGATATACCCATTTTATTGTAAATAGCAGCAGTTTTTAATTTTTCATTATAGGTAGCCTTCTGTTGTATCTATATAGCAAAATTATTGATTTATTCTACGCTGAATGGATATTTGGGTGATTCCCAGTTTTGAATATTATAACTAATGCTGCTGTGATTATGTATGCATAGTTTTTAATGAACATTTGCATGCATTTCTGTTAGGTATTGAATTAAAGTAGAATTTCTGGGTCATAGGATGTGTATTTGACAATAATAGAGGATATTACTAAAGTTTTCCAAAGTGGTTGTGACAGACTGTGCTTCAATAAGCTATATATGAGAACTCCAGTTTCTCTTGGTCATACATATGTCTTACTATTGTCAACCTTTCTAATTTTAGCCATTCGTACTTGTGAAGTGATATCTTGTTGCATTTCTCTCATTAGAAATTAATGCATCACCCTGTTTGCAGCACACAAAAAAATACATTGCAACATCCAAATTATGTTTAGATAATACATAATTATTGATATTAATACATACTTATCCATAATCTATCCATAGTTATCCAATTATGTATCCATCAATACATAATTACCCATAATTATAATTATGTAATTATGTAATAGATAATTATGTAATACACATAATTTATATAATATATAAATAATATATGATATATAAACAATATATAATATAGAATAATGCAATACATATAATATGTATAATATAATACATATAATACATAATTGTCCATATTAATAGTATGGATAATATTATGGATTATGTATATAAAATATCCATTTTAATTAATATATATTATCCATTAATATGGATTATATATATATTAATTTAATGTGGTTGTGTGCTTTTTCATATCTTTAATGGTCATTTTTATGTGCCTCATACCCTTTTTAATGATTCTTCAAGTTTTCCTGGGTTTATCTTTTTCTTATTGATTTATGTGTTTCAGATTATGTGGAATGAAATCTTTTGTTGATTATGTGTTCTTCTATTTTTTCTTTTGTCATAATGTTGTGTTTTGATTAAGAGATTATTAATTTGTTTCTGTGTATCCATCCTGCTTAAGAAATCTTTCTGTATCTCAAAGTCATGAATGCTATATGAGCTTACAGAAGCTTTACTCTTTTACCTTTTACATCTCTATTTCTCTACTTTAAAAATTTCCCTTTTTTGTTTTTCAGCAGTTTTTCTATGTTTTTGTTTGTTTTATTTTGTGTCTGTCTTGCTTGGATTCCATGGAGGTTCTTAAATTTGTGGATTGATGTCTGTTTTTGTAATATTGTTAGGCAGCATCATGTAAGATTTTGCCTCACTATCTCCTCTCCTTTTAGGTCTTCAGTAATTTGTCCAATAGATCTTTCATATACCTTTATTTTTCATCTTTTCCTCTCTCTGTTCTTTAGTCTGCATGTTTTAAATTGAACTAACTTCCAGTTCTAATTATCTTATCTCCTGTTTAATGTCCATAAATTTCTTAATTTTGGTAATTGCCTTTTTCAGTTTAGAATTTTTGATTGGTTTCGGTTTCTGGTCAGTTTCTCCATTTTCCCATCTATTTTCTGAAATAATTAATCACCTCTTATTTTGAAGAAAAGTTATAGTGTGAGAACCCTGAAGTTTGCATCATCTTGAATCTCTTTTTTTTTTTAATTTTTTCTTGTTTTCTGAGCATTTAACTCTCTCTTCTAGCATGCTTAATAATTACAAAAAATTAAATGTCAGATAGCATATATGAAAAATCATAGAGATAAATTTATGAAGTTCTACTTGATGCTGTCTTTCTCCAGAGACTTTAGTATTAATTTACTCTGCACTTAGAGCAGGAACAGATGACCTTTACCTGGTCTTGAATTGAACTGGTCAACACTGGATTTTTATGAGAGCTTTGCCTTTAATTCTAAAGTCTGGCCCTTTCAGAGTCATTTTGGATGTCTGGGCCTTTTATCAGAGGCTGTCAGATTTGCCAGCCTCTGAACTTCAGTTTTTATCTCCTTAGACTGTTCAGTACTCAATTCAGGTTTTTAGCATTTGGCCATTATTTCTGCTTTGCCTCTTTCTCCTGCCCTTCTTGTAGCCTAACAAATACCTTGAAGGGAAAAACACTACAATATTTACCTCCCTTCTCTCCAGAATCTTGGATACTCAAATTATTCTATTTTCAAATACTTTTTTTTCTTTCCCCAACTATTCTATTTATCTCAGATTAATCCTGTAGGAATTTTGCTCTGCAGCAAGCCGCTCCACCAACACCAGGAGCAGGAAATCCTATAGGCTTTATCTTTGAGAGGCGTCTACTAGGTTTATTTTTGTATTCCCAGTGACTTCTACAATCCTCAATACATGAATATGCTCAGAAATTTCTTCAATGAATAAAACTATGCAAGAGAAACAAAAACAGGCCCATATTAAGGGGACATTTTTGGCTTAATGAAATAGCTAAGAGTTAGTCAAGATTCTTTAAAGCCTAGTCTAATCCCAACATATTTCATAGAATCTTTCTTCACAACTTGAGTTCTCTTTTATCTTCCCCCCACCTCTGTAAAACATTCGGAACCCATTCTGCAATTTATCTCCTAGTCTTATATTGTCTTAATAGTATGTTTGATGTTATAAAGCAGGCAAATATGTCTGTGATATTAACATTAGGTAAGCTCTACAGGACAGGCTCCTTTACATTTCTGCTGCATTCTGGTGCTAAAGATACTGATGTGATAATTCTTTAAAATGTAAGACAGTCAAAATGGAAGTGCTACATTCTACACTTGAGGGATGCATATAATATACATTGCAGTATATATTTTTTAAGTTAAAATTTCAAATGTGTACATTTAGTAGATTTTGTATAGGTTTTGATGTGTAGATTTTTGGGGGTAGATCTTGTAGATTATTTTTGTAGTGCATGCAGAGCACTATGTTTTTGAGTTAGTGTCCCGATGCTCTATCAGTGTCATTCTCATTTGCCACCATGACGTGATTATAGGAGGCAGAGTCATCATTGTTGTAAGGAGATCTATTTCCTGTGTGCTTAATATGTGATAGATGCAATGGCAATTATTATATATGAATTATCTCATTTAATCTTCATAATAACCCAATTCAAAGTTACTATTTTTATCCCAGTTTTTAGGTAAGGAAACTGAGGTGGAAAAAAGTTAAATCACTTTCCCAAGGTTACTAGCTAAACTTACTTACTAAACTGTTTAGTTTAGCTAGTACGTGGAAAAGTGCTTGGATTGTGCTTGTGGTAGTATGAGGCCCTAACAAAGTATGTTACACTATTCTACTTTCCAATGAAAATTCTCCAGTCCCTTGTCCTGGTAATGAAGGGGAAACAGAGAGAGAGGTATGATTCAGTTTATTTTCTCATTGCCTCAGCACAGTAACACTGAAGAGGAGGAGAAGGAATGCTTATTTTGAAGTTTTCTTTCATCTTAGGGATATATAATTATCTGTAGGAAAGATGTTCTGCAATAAGCATGAAGATTTGGTTCAACAATTTGTTTCTCTCATATCCTGAGTTCTTTTGTTTCTTCATTTTTCGCCGGAAAACTGTTATACTTGGGGAATTTATAACATAATGCTGAAAGTGCCAAGGAAGAACGGTAAAAGAATCAAACGGGAGGGGGTGCCTGGGTGGCTCAGTTAAGCCTCCGACACTTGATTTCAGTTTGGGTCATGATCTCAGCCCTGTGTTAGGCTCTGTACTCCAGTCTGGGGGAGACTCTCTCCCTTTGCTTCTCCCCACATTCTGTCTCTCTCAAATCAGTAAATAAATATATTAAAAAAGAATCAAGTGGAGTAAAAATGTCAATGACAGACTAAAACAGTATGCTTCTTTAGTTGAGAAGAATAAAAGTTGAGTGGATGTCTTTAAAGTCTAGAAAATCACAGTTTTTTAAAATTAAAAACAATATTTGAAAGAAAAATGTTGGTGATATTTGAAGTGTTTAGAAGAGGGAAAAATCATGGTTTTTTTAAATTTATTTTTTATTTTCAGCATAACAGTATTCATTATTTTTGCACCACACCCAGTGCTCCATGCAATCCGTGCCCTCTATAATACCCACTACCTGGTACCCCAACCCTTCAAAACCCTCAGATTGTTTTTCAGAGTCCATGGTCCCTCATGGTTCACCTCCCCTTCCAATTTCCCCCAACTCCCTTCTCCTCTCTATCTCCCCATGTCCTCCATGCTATTTGTTATGCTCCACAAATAAGTTTTCATTAGGAAGAATTGAGAACCAGTTAGCCAGATTGAAGTGATAGAGAAGTCTGTATTCACAGAAATTCAAAATTAGAAAAGTGAAGATTGTGATGGGTTCTGCTTTTATTGGATTGATATAAGAGTGGAGGAGCATCTCTTTCAGAATTATGGAGATAAATAATGTCCTGAGGATAACTGGGAACTTAGAAACATACACAATTATTATACACATTATTTGGATGTTGCAACTAGAAATGTATTTTTTTCTGTGCTGCATGCAAACAGGGTGATGCATATTTCCATGCCGCTGCTGGTTATAAAGTATAGGCATTTCAGGAGCATGGATTTTAATCCATCTTCTGTGATGCTACGTTAACCTCATTCTTCCAAAATGTTTCTTCATTTGACACAGTTATGGTAAGATTCAATAGTGGATATAAAAATAAGGGTAACTTAAAAAAGTTAGAAAATGAGTTTTTCTCTCACACAAAAGTTAGATCAGGCATGTTATGGTAGTTTTGTTTTATAAAACATTTAGGACTCAAGGCATCTTCTAGCTTATTGTTTTTCTGTGATAGCCTCTATTTCCAAGGTTACCTCCTAGTCCATAACAGCTTCTTTCCTCATTAGCCAGCATGTTTAGAGAGGACAGAGGAGAAAGGAAAGATCACGTGCCAGTTACCTTTTAAGGAAAGTTTTCAAAAGTTGCCTCAATAAACTTGTACTTATATCTTATTGACTTGAAGAACCAGATCACTTGGTCAAATCTACTCCTACAAAGGAGTCTTTATTTTGGGTTGTCAAATGCCCACTTAAAAACCAGGTATTCTGTGGGTGAAGAACAGAATAATTTTTGAAGGACAATTAGTATTCTCAAGAATATAGGGTTTCTAGGATCATAAGTATTCTGGTTGCCCTTTTATAGGTAAATTTAGTTTTCAGCTGCCTTATGGTCCTTCTAACAAACATAGTAATCTGGGCTGTATAGAAATAGAAATGGAAGTGGAAATGAGTAGAAATGTTGCATGCTTTGGTTTCAACATAATGTAACTAACTGTTTTAGAATCAAAATCTTCAAAATTATAGATATAGGTAGGTAAAGAGTTGTCCTCTGCCTACTCTGGTTTTCATATTTTGCGAAGTACAAGAAGTTCAGGGTTGTTTCAAGTCATTTAACACATACTCAAATGTTTTCTGGAAACTTTTAAGTTCATTCTTTTAAGATACATGAGAAACTAATGAAAGAATGTGTCTTTGTCTTCCTAATTGTTTCTTTAAGGTAAATATTTGACCAAAATCATTATTATAATTACCTGCTATGTTGTAGTCACTGTGTAAGTGTTTGACGCACAAATTTTATCTTCTAATACTCTCAACAGTCCTGGAAGGTAGGTATTTTTGTGTACATCTAAGCATACTGATGCTTAGAGAGTTAAGAGACTTATCCCAAATCTCAAAAGTCATGTCAAGGTTGGGCATTAAAATTCAACTCAAAATCTGTACTTTTAATCACTATACTGCATTGATTTTAATCTTCTTCCCTCTACTAAAATTAATTAACATTGTTAAAAAGAAAAGGGATAATGAAATAAGTCAAGCAGAGAGAGTCAATTATCATATGGTTTCACTTATTTGTGGAGCATAACAAATAGCATGGAGGACAAGGGGCATTAGAGAGGAGAAAGGAATTTGGGTAAATTGGAAGGGGAGGTGAACCATGAGAGACTATGGACTCTGAAAAACAATCTGAGGGGTTTGAAGTGGCGGGAGGGGGTGGGAGGTTGGGGTACCAGGTGGTGGGTATTATAGAGGGCACGGCTTGCATGGAGCACTGGGTGTGGTGAAAAAATAATGAATAATGTTTTTCTGAAAATAAATAAATTGGAAAAAAAATAAATAAAAATAAATTTTAAAAAAAAGAAAAAGAAAAGGGATAGTTTTCCATTAAAGATAAATATGCATTTTTTGCTTGAAATATTATACTATTGCCCATATACACAAATAATACACGCACAGACACACACACACACACACACACACACACCCCATATGGGTCATTGCAATATGAAACATTTTTTTCTGAGCATCTGAGTTATTGCAAAAACTGTCTTTTGGGTATGTTGATAAGGCCAGATTTATAAGGTTATAAGTTTCATAGATGACAACTTTTAGATCTTCAGTTATTACCCACGGATTTTGGGGCTTTGTGAAAATACACAGTACAGGAAATTTCTGCAAGTTTAGCAGAAATCAATTTTATGGGATACATTGGGTAGAAAAATTAATGGAGAGTATAAAGCCACTGCAGAGTCCTTGGATTACTGGTGGATTTGAAAATGAACAGGTATTTGCAAGAACAGTAGTTTGACTGCTTATTATACTTTGTGCTCTTCTCTGATCACATTACATGATGTAAACCAATGAATCAGAAATTGGATCTGTATGGGGAGATGTGGATGACCACAATTCCCTACTAGTCACTGCTTCTACAGATGAGGTATTCCAACATTCCAGGAATCATTTTGGAAATCAACCAGAACTCAAGCTTTGTCAATAAAGTTTGCTAAAATGCTTACAGATAGAGCATATAGTGCTGATCTGAAGCCAGCCCCAGCAATTTCTGCAAATAACCTCTAAATAACCTTCTGGATTGTAGTCCTTTGTTTTACACAGTTCTGCTTACTGTCTTCACTTCAAAAATGCCACGTATCTCCATGATGTCAGTATTTGTTCTCAGGGAACTGACTCTCTTAAATTCTATCGTCTGTATGCCTCTAAGAACTGGTCTCATCCATGTTGTCTCTGTTACGTACGCCTGCATTTATAAAGCAGAACTGATAGAGCTAGTGAGATTTACTCATGAATAAGGGATATTATTGATAGTATTCTCTAGTCTTACAATACATGGTAGTTTCTAAGATTTTGTTTTCATTAGATATAGCAGCTTTTGATTTATATATAAATTAACTTTCTCTTAGTGTGTTTGTTGGACGTTAGCACCAAAATCACCCAAGGTGCTTATTAAAAAAGTAGGAACTTAGGCACCATTCAGAACACCATTCTGGAAGCAGAATGTCTGAGAATAGTTCTTAGAATCCGTATTTTGAAGAAATTTCCCAGGTGATTTGATGACATAAAAGTCTATAAACCGCTACCTTGTAAGAATAAGTACATATGTCAAGGTGTTTGACATGAGGTGCTTAGAGCTGACGTTATTCCTTCGTATTTTGTATAAATTCCTCCCTTTTCTCCTTATCTTCATTTTTTCCCTTCTCCCCAAATATAACAGAAATTTTTGGAAAAAAACTGTGACCATAGGAAATTTCAAGATCTATTCTATAGCTATCTTTTGACATTCAATACATATTAGATCTGGGGCTGATCATATATAATGGGATATTTAAATGATTTGAAACTTAGGACACTGCCAGGTTTCTCTTTTCTGTGAGATCTAACCTTTTAGTCTTCCTTGGAACCACCATTTTCCTCTTCTCAGAAAGGAGGAATTTTTATTTATATTTTTAAAAATAAATGTCATGTTTTTGGGTTACATGATGGTTTTCACACTTGTCTAGTTACATGACAAGCACAACATTCTAAAAATTTTTACTACTAGAAAATATAACAAATTCAAAATAGTTATGTATCATATATAAAAATTATATAGTAGTTTATGTTGACTGTTACCTGCTTCACTCGATTTTTAGATTATAATATTTTGATAGTAGAATGCTTCCTTTAGATTCTTGTGGTTTGAGATTCAAAGGAGAGAAACAAGGGAAAAGACATTAGTTGTCAATAAGTTTCTATAATTCATCAGTGTTACCTATGAAAGAAGAAAGCATTCAGGATGGTATTCATACTTTTTTGCAATGCTCAATAACAATATTGCCATGTTAATATCTAAAAGTAGCTCTAACAAAAATAATTGTGGATATGTCAGATATATCTGACATAATATGGTAGCTGTTTCTGTGAGACAGTTACCATAAATACTGGCTTAGACAATCTGTATATTACATTTCCCAGGCTGTGATCATGGTCTCAGAGTGAGTGTATGATCCAACCTAATAAGATCAGAATGCATCTTAGAGGTCTTGGGGACCTATTGGAGAAGAGGCTCTCTTTTTGTGCTGTAAAGATGTGAAATCATGGTTTTTACGCTATTTTGTCTCTGAAAGTTGAGAGCCAGTTTGGATAGTGCAGCCAACCTTAGAGAAGGGGAGCCAAAAGATAAAGACAAAGGAACCAGTTTTGGTTGAAGACATTTAAATTCCTGCATCAAAAATCACTTGAAGGCAAACCTATGCCTGAGATTTTCTTTTCTTTTTTTAAATTTTTTTAATTAATTAATTTATTTTCAGAAAAACAGTATTCATTATTTTTTCACCACACCCAGTGCTCCATGCAAGCCGTGCCCTCTATAATACCCACCACCTGGTACCCCAACCTCCCACCCCCCCTGCCACTTCAAACCCCTCAGATTGTTTTTCAGAGTCCATAGTCTCTCATGATTCACCTCCCCTTCCAATTTACCCCAACTCCCTTCTCCTCTCTAACACCCCTTGTCCTCCATGCTTTTTGTTATGCTCCACAAATAAGTGAAACCATATGATAATTGACTCTCTCTGCTTGACTTATTTCACTCAGCATAATCTCTTCCAGTCACGTCCATGTTGCTACAAAAGTTGGGTATTCGCCCTTTCTGATGGAGGCATAATACTCCATAGTGTATATGGACCACATCTTCCTTATCCATTCGTCAGTTGAAGGGCATCTTGGTTCTTTCCATAGTTTGGTGACCGTGGCCATTGCTGCTATAAACATTGGGGTACAGATGGCCCTTCTTTTCATGACATCTGTATCTTTGGGGTAAATACCCAGGAGTGCAATTGCAGGGTCGTAGGGAAGTTCTATTTTTAATTTCTTGAGGAATCTCCACAGTGTTCTCCAAAGAGGCTGCACCAGCTTGCATTCCCACCAACAGTGTAAGAGGGTTCCCCTTTCTCCACATCCTCTCCAACACATGTTGTTTCCTGTTTTGTTAATTTTGGCCATTCTAACTGGTGTAAGGTGGTATCTCAATGTGGTTTTAATTTGAATCTCCCTGATTGCTAATGATGATGAGCATTTTTTCATGTGCCTGATAGCCATTTGTATGTCTTGATTGGAAAAGTGTCTGTTCATATCTTCTGCCCATTTTTTGATGTGTTTGCCTGTTTCGTGTGTGTTGAGTTTGAGGAGTTCATTATAGATCCTGGATATCAACCTTTTGTCTGTACTGTCATTTGCAAATATCTTCTCCCATTCCGTGGGTTGCCTCTTTGTTTTTTTGACTGTTTCCTTTGCTGTGCAGAAGCTTTTGATTTTGATGAAGTCCCAAAAGTTTATTTTTGCTTTTGTTTCCTTTGCTTTTGGAGGTTTTCAGTTATATGAGCTAATACATTGACTTTTGTTTGTTTGTTTAAGTCAGGGTGTGTGTGTGTGTGTGTGTGTGTTCCGACTGGCAACTGAAAGAGTCCTAACTGATTTACTTTCTACCAGTGCTTATCAGATTTCATTATTACTGCTTAGATAGGATGTGACTTCCTTGCTAGACTGTTACCTCCACGAAGATAGGCCATGTCTCTCTGCTGTTGTGTACCTAGTACCTACCACAATTCTAGCACAGAGTAAGCATGTGATAAACATTTTAAAATGTGAATATACAATTTATTATACTTCTCGATATGGCTAATATTACACTTTTGTGTTATAACAATTTGTTCCTCTATATTCTTTAAAGAAAAACACCCCTACATCCCAAACCATTTTCTCTATCTTTTGTACTGATCATGATATGTCTTGCCACCCACATTGTTTTCTTTTCTACCTTACTATAGCATTAAAATAAATCAAAGCAAGTCTTGTTTGTCTATTATTTTTTAACCAATTATTCCCTGCCTTTTTAGCCATTCCTTTGTGTCCATACATTTTATTTATTTTTCAAATGCAGCAGATTTTACAGTGTATTATAATTAATAGTTTATGCTTTGCTTTTCTTTGTTCCTGAGATTTTATGGATTCTTTGAAAATAGAAACTAAATCTTTTTTTCATTTTATATTGCCAATGACTCATAGCATTTTACATTCTTTTTTTTTTTTTTAAGATTTTATTTATTTACTTGACAGACAGAGATCCCAAGTAGGCAGAGAGGCAGGCAGAGAGAGGAGGAAGCAGGCTCCCCACTGAGCAGAGAGCTGGATGTGGGGCTCGATCCCAGGACCCTGGGATCATGACCTGAGCCGAAGACAGAGGCTTTAACCCAGTGAGTCACCCAGGCGCCCCTTCATTCGTGTTTTTAAAATACAGGCATTTTTCTTTAGTTTCTGGTTCTACTCTCTTTAGTGTTTTATGCTATTATAAACATACCTGAACTGAATATTCCTGGAATTTTTGTATTCCCATATGAGGGTTGTCATCTATGTGGTTAACTCATCAATTTGCATATTGGGTATTCACTGCAAAAGGGACTCCAGCGATGGTCAAATTACTGTGGAGGGAGGCTTGAAAAAATTAGATTTTAACAGTAACCATTCATAAGCACCAAGTTTGACAGTTACTTGGCAATAATATTTAGCCCATATGAAAATGGAAATGCAAAACCCGAGAACTAAACTGTAAAAGCAGAGACCCTTGAGAATGTCCAATGTAAGGAAAGAGCCCTTGTGTTAGAAATATTTTGGACTACCTAGGCTTTCAAAAATACTTCATTGATAGTGAGGTTCTAATGGTAGTGACTATTTGATTGCCTATTGAATGGTCATTCCCCAGCCCTTCTTTCTAGACAGAGAACACACATCTGTTCAGGGAATGCACAGGTAATGCATTTCGAAGGTATGTGTTTAGGAAGGTAGTTTCTTTTTCCAGCAGTGGAGAGGACATGTTTTGAGCCATTATGGGAATGTCAATGTCCCTGACAATGTTCTAATGATGAGCATGTAACCCAGCCCAGACCAGTGAGATATAGAGGGAATTCCACCTGAAAATAATGGGAAAAGATTTCTTTCCTAAGAGAGAGAGAGAGGAAAAAGAGAGAGAGAGAGAGAGAACCCACCAACCCTTTGCAATATGTCATAGATTCCAAGGTGAATATTAAATATTAAGGAAAAAGAGAAATAGGTAAATATTAAAAGAAAAGCTATCAAAAAGAGATTTTTTTAAAAAATTGGGAGCTATTCAGTGGTGGCACTTGGCTATAGCTCTAAGATAGCTAGCCCTAGGAAATAACAGACTGTTGCTCAACTTGTTATCAGAAAGTCCTAACCCTGAGATGTAACCAGTCCAAGAGAATTTATGAACTTAGATATTGGTAATGGCTACATAATATAACTGAAAGAAGAAAGATGTGGTAATATTAAGTATAAACAGATGGGATATGATTTTTTTTTTATTCCAGATCAAGGGGATAGAAAGTAAAAGTATGTCCTATGTTCAGTCTTACACAAGGGAAAAATAACCTGAGCTGCTGACATGAAGATCCTGGTTAGTTTGGCACTTACATACACTCCCTAGAGTGAGAAAGGTAGAAGCTAAAGATAGCTTAATAAAAAAGATATTCTTCATTTCAGTTTACCCTGACTTGGTTATCATTAAGCAGAAGTCTGAGTATGAATTAGATTTCCCATTCATCTTCATTCCAGAATGGTGACTGATACAGGTGTGAGTCCATGGATATTGACTGACTGTAAAATAGTAGGCCTTTGCTTGCTATATATACTTCCTATTGATTAAGTTATCATGAAAGCTCTTCTTTACAGTCTGTTTTAGAGCTATAAGCTGATGCTCTCATATACTTCATTGCTTCTTTCAGTCATTATTTACTGATCTCAGAGCTCTAGAATGAGTGGTAGACAAGCAGTCAAACGCTTGACTGATGGCTTTCAGAAGGATTTGGAACAATTCTAGTTACCTCTCAGAGCAATTTAAATTCTAAGCCCACGGGGTATGGGTTTTATCCAACTTTTCTTTTGAGCATAATAGGATTATTTGACTAAGGGTTGGAATGAAACATTCAGTCCTCTTCCACACTGGTGTCCTTGTAGATGTTGGGAAAATATTGAAGTGTCTATAAAAGTAGTTAAAACATACTCTGAAAAAAAAAAAATCCCACACAGTTCATTCTCCTTTTGAAAACATCAAAATCAAAAGCTTTTGCACAGCAAAGGAAACAGTTAACAAAACCAAAAGACAACTGACAGAATGGGAGAAGATACTTGCAAACGACATATCAGATAAAGGACTAGTGTCCAAAATCTATAAAGAACTTAGCAAACTCAACACCCAAAGAACAAATAATCCAATCAAGAAATGGGCAGAGGACATGAACAGACGTTTCTGCAAAGAAGACATCCAGATGGCCAACAGACACATGAAAAAGTGCTCCATATCACTCGGCATCAGGGAAATACAAATCAAAACCACAATGAGATATCACCTCACACCAGTCAGAATGGCTAAAATCAACAAGTCAGGAAATGACAGATGCTGGCGAGGATGCGGAGAAAGGGGAACCCTCCTACACTGTTGTTGAAAACAAAAATGAAAACAAAAACAAAAACAAAAACAAAAACAAAACCTACCAATGCATGACTGCCAGAAATCAATTCACATTGATTTTGTCTTCTTATTTCTCCCTTCTCTTCCCTCCCCTCCCCTTCCCTCTCCTCTCCTTCCCTTTCCTTTCTTTCCTTTTCCTTTCAGTCATTGTTGGAGTTCCTTAATAGTAGGAGTGTTTATTGTGTTTTGGATAGCTCCTTATGCATTACCAAGTGTTCCAGTGGGGGTAATATATTTTATTTAATGTTTCTTCCCCCAGTGAAAAATCAAATAAATATTTGCATGGATTTATCTAAATCTGACTTCCCGTTGGTGATTCAAGAATGTAATTTATCTTTTCTTAGTGAAAATTTTTCTTTCAATTCTATCAATACCCACTCTGTTTTGTGTCTTTAAAGATTTGTAGCTATCCAAAAGGTCCCTTGAAGGAAACGTTAATATTAAAAATACATATTGGATTTTTTAATTCAATTTTTTGGACTTTAAGTAAAACTTTAAACTCTTAAACGGTTTGTTACACCCTTTCTTGATAATAAATGCACCGTAAAAACTGTCCCAAATATAATCTCTCAGTGTTTTTTTTTTTTTGTTCTCGTTTTTTGTGGTGGTGTTTGTTTGTTTTTTTTTGCTGCATACTCATTCTTTCCTCTTATTATTTTTATTTATTTATTTTTAAAGATTTTATTTATTTATTTGACAGAGAAAAAGAGGTCACAAGTAGGTAGAGAGGCAGGCAGAGAGAGAGGTGGAAGCAAGCTCCCCACTGAGCAGAGAGCCCAATGCAGGGCTCAATCCCAGGACCCTGAGATCACTGAGCCGAGGTAGAGGCTTAACCCACTGAGCCACCCAGGTGCCCCATCTTTCCTCTTTTTAATGGAAGATGCATCTTTATTCTTTTATTGTGTAGCATAATTATTCCTCTCTTTTGGTGTTACTTAGCATATGTTTTTGTTCTTCTCCTCCATTTTTTTGATCCATCTCCTTTTTAATACCAGAGATCATTTCCTTACTTGCTGTATGCACTCCTAAATACTCAGACAATAGCTTTAATATGGTTTTTAGTTTTCTTTTGGCCAATATGTATAATAGGTACAGTTAATTTGCATGATATGGTCAGTTACTTTTATTTGATGGAGTATCTTGGTTATAAAAGGGCTGTGATTATATGCCCTGTAGAGATATCAGGTGAAGTTGGACAGTTCTAGTTGTGCCAAGGAAGGGTTTTAAGGGTTTGAATGGGAAATCTTATGAAATAGTTTCTCTATATAACAATGGCAACTTATTGAGTATTTACTCTTTGTCAGACACAAAGGAAAATACATTATTTAAGATAAACAATATCTTTCATCTTTTCAAAAGATTTTATTTATGTATTTGACAGAGAGACACAGTGAGAGAGGAAACATGAGCAGGGGGAGTAGAAGAGGGAGAAGCAGGCTTCCCACTGAGCAGGGAGCCTGAAGCAGAACTCAATCCCAGGACCCCAGGATCATGAATGGAGCCGGAGGCAGATACTTAATGACTGAGCCACCCAGGTAGCCCTAAGATAATCAATATCTTAAGAAAGTTCAATGAGTAAGATAATAAAATTGCAGTGAAGATTTTCTTGTTAGGTGAGTATTATTTTTCCTTCCCTCCTCCCTCCCTCCTTTTCTTCCTTCCTCCTTTTTTTCTTTCCTTCCTTCCTTCCTTCATTCCTTCCTTCCTAAGAGGGAGGAGGACTTTTTATCTGAAGCAGAGATGTTATAAAATGCTATATTATTTCAGGTGTACAACATAGTAAAGCAACAATTCTATACACTATGTGTTGCTCACCACAGTAAGTATAGTTACCATCTTTCACCATACAACATTGAGTAGTATTTTTTTCAAACTAAAATGAACTGGAGAGGAGAAGGGAGTTGGGGAAAATCAGAGGCAGAGACAAACCATCAGAGACTGTGGACTCTGGGAAACAAACTGAGCGTTTTAGAAGGGAGAGTGTTGGGGGGTTGGGTAAGACTAGGTGGTGGGTATCAAAAAGGGCAACTATTGCATGGAGAACTGGGTGGTGCATAAACAATGAATTTTGGAACACACACACACAAAATTAAATTAAATTTAAAAAAACAGTAAAAAAATAAAATAAAATGAAGGAACTGGAAGAGCACACAGTTAATGGACTCAACATTCCCCTCAGCTTGACTAAACTTTGGACAGATTTCTTCCTGACTCTAGGTCTTGGCCTCCTTTTCTCTTAGAGCATTTTTGTTATAAAACTCATAAATTTTTTCTCTACTTCTCTGAGATGTACGTTTTTACAAAAGCTTCTTGCCAGTTTTACAACTCAAAGAATGGGTTTCTCAGGGACTTGTGAAGCATCTCTTTAAAATATAATCATCAAAGAAAATAGTACATTATTTCCATTTTCTGTGGTAAAGTCAGAGCTTAACTTTAGCAGTTTTATTTATTTACTTTAAAAATAAAAATTAAATCATAAACATATAGATCAAGATTTCCTTGGAACACAAGTTCGTATAAAAATGAAGAACAAGTAAAAGGATTATAGAGTTAAGAATATTTGAAAACTGAAAACTAAACTCTAAATGCCTTCAGGCTGTTTATCCCTATATATTTTATAATGTGGATTTTAATGATTGAACAGTGAATTTCTCAACATGTATCAGTCATACAAATAAATGATAATAGATCTTACAGAGAATTTTCTATCTGAAATCTTATTTTTATTTTTTATTTTTATTAACATATAATGTATTATTTGCCCCAAGGGTACAAGTTTGTGAATCATCAGGCTTACACATTTCATAGCACTCATCATACCACATACTCTCCCCAATGTCCATAACCCAGCCACCATATCCCTATCACCCAACTGCCCCCCTCACCAGCAAACCTCAGTTTGTTTTGTGAGATTAAGAGTCTCTTATGGTTTGTCTCCCTCCAATCCCATCTTGTTTCATTTTTTCCTTCCCTACCCCCCACAACCCCCTGCCCTGCCTCTCAAATTCCTCATATCAGAGAGATCAAATGATAATTGTCTTTCTCTGATTGACCTGTTTCACTCAGCATAGTACCCTCTAGTTCCATCCACATTGCTGCAAATGGCAATATTTCATTTCTTTTTTTAAATAATAAAAAAAAATTTTATAAACATGTAATGTATTATTAGCCTCAGGGGTACAGGTCTGTGAATCATCAGGCTTACACATTTCATAGCACTCACCATAGCACATACCCTCCCCAATGTCCATAACCCCACCACCCACTCCCTCCCACCCTTCCCCCAGGGCAACCCTGTGAGATTAAGAGTCTCTTATGGTTTGTCTCCCTCCTGATCCCATCTTGTTTCATTTTTTCTTTTCCTACCCCCCAAACCCACCACATTGCATCTCCACTTCCTCATATCAGGGAGAGCATATGATAGTTGTCTTTCTCTGATTAACTTATTTTGCTAAGCATAATACCCTCTAGTTCCATCCACGTCATTGCAAGTGGCAAGATTTCATTTCTTTTGATGGCTGCATAGCATTCCATTTTATATATATACCACATCTTCTTTAACCATTCATCTGTTGGTGGACATCTAGGTTCTTTCCATAGTTTGGCTATTGTGAACATGAAATCATTTAATATATCTTGAATGAACTGAATGAAAATGATATTACCTAAAGCATAGTGACCTCGTCTTTATGTTTCCTATTAGAGATAATGCATATGTTCATTATAGGTTTTGTTTTGTTTTTTAGCAATGACCGAGAATAAAGCAGTCGTTGGTTTAAACAATTAGAACTGAATGAGATTTTTTTAAAAATAGAAAGATGTTACTGAAAAGTATGAGAAATAAAATAAAACAAATGTCTCAGTTATCCTTATATGCTATTATTTCCTTTTTTATACAATACTTAATTTTCATTAAACACTTTTAGATTTATAACAAAACTGAGATGGAGGTACAGAGACTTGCAGTATATTCCCTCCCATTCATACATCACTCACTAGACTGGTACATTTTTTTTTTTTACCAAGGATGAAACTACATTGATGCTTTGTAATCACCCAAAGTCCATAGTTGACATCATGGTTCATTCTTAGTGTTGTACATTATTTGGATTTGGACAAATATATAATGACATATATCAATCATAGTAATATTATACAGAGTATTGTCACTGCCCTAAAAATCCTCTGTGCTCCAGTTCATCTCTTCCCTCCCACTCTTGGCAACCACTGGTCTTTTTATTTTTCCCATTGTTTTGCCTTTTCCAGAATGTCATATTCTTGGAATCATATAATATGTAGCCATTTCAGATTATCTTCTTTCCCTTAGTAATATGTACTTAAGATTTCCCCATGTGTTTCTGGGGCTTAATAGCTTACTTCTTTTCAGTGCTTAATGATATTTCATTATCTGTAAGTACCATAGTTTATTTATCCATTCACCTACTGAAGGATGTCTTGGTTGTTTACAAGTTTTGGCAGTTATGATAAAGTTGCTATAAGCATCCTTGTGTAAATTGTGGGGACATAAGTTTTCAACTCCTCTGAGTAAATGCCAGGATATTTGATTGCTGGACATTTTTTTTAAAGATTTTATTTATTTATTTGACAGAAAGAGATCACAAGTAGGCAGAGAGGCAGGCAGAGAGAGGGGAGGAAGCAGGCTCCCCATCGAGCAGAGAGCCCGATATTGGTCTTGATCCCAGGACCCTGGGATCATGACCTGAGCCGAAGGCAGAGGCCTTAACCCACTGAGCCACCCAGGCACCCCGATTGCTGGATAATTTTGATAGTGAAAGAGACTACTAACTGATTAGAGGCTAAGAAAATAAACAAACTTGAGCTGTCCCAGGGGTGCATGGTCACCCTAGATTTGAGAATCTAGAGTTTAATGGAAAGATTGAGCCTAAATATAAAAGTGTGAAGTCATCAAAGTATACAATATTTAGCAGTGGGACCAGATGAGATCACATAAGGAGTGAGTATATATAAAAATGAAAAGAAGTCAGGAGACCGATAACTGAACTCTGGCTACAAAGTTTCAGTGTTGAGAATAAATTTATAAAAAAAAATAAATAAGGATGATTGTGAAAGAGATCTAAGATAGAGAACATTGTATAAAACAGGAAATGGTGACATTGAATCTAGAATAAAAATCTGTCTTTTTAGTTAAGTTACTTATATTATTGCAACTAATTACTATAAGAGAAACATGAACAACATATTTAGAACAAGAATTCTCAAGTATATTTTGTTTTCTAGTTGATTTTAAATTTTGTTATCAAAGTACATTTTGGTAAAAAATAAAATACTACTATATAAAAACATAAATGAGAATCCCCCTTATCTACTACTTTGTATGACTTAAGCTTGCTCTACAAGGCAATTATTTTCAACTTTTTCTCAGGCCTTTATATTTCTAAATGTTAAGTGTAATGTGAATAGTAATGGTACCTACCTCTTAGGGGTGTTGGAAAGAGTAAACTGTAAGAGCTACATGTGTTGTTATTGTTACTTTTTATCTTTAACTTATTGTTATGGAAGAAGAGGACTTGGCATTGTTGATATTTCCCCACAAATATTTCTTCCCTCCATCTTCTCAAAATATTTATATTGTGGTTTTAAAGTAAATCAATATTTAGTGTTAAGAATAGTATAACTCAGGGACTCAGTCAGTTAAGCAGCTGCCTTTGGCTTGGGTCAGGATCCTGGGGTCCTAGGATGGAGCCCCATGTTGGGCTCCCCACTTATCCCTCTCTTTCTGTCCCCTACCTCCCATTTGTGCTTTCTCTCTCAATCGCTCTCTCCCTCAAATAAATAAAATCTTAAAAAATGAATAGTACAACTCTAAATATACATATGTAAACCACATATTATAACACGATCACTCTTTTTTCTTATATATCATTTTGTTTTTCCTGCACTTATTACCTCAGTTTTTTGTTTGCTTAGTTTTCCGTATTACTCTCTAAATCGCAAACTCATCTCAATAGAACCAAAGGCAGCAGGATATTTATTCATCGTCTTTAAAGAATCTTTAAATAAACAAAACTGTTTACATTTTAGGGCAGTCAGATATGTAGTTTTCTTTCTCCAAAAGCACTTCTGTATCTTTTAAAAATACATCCTACCCTACCAACCTCCCAATACAAAGATAATGTCTTATGTTTTTTATAATATTTTTAAATTTTACTGTTTAATTTTAAGTTTATAATCCATATGGAATTGGCATTTTGGCTTAATATTAGATAAGGATCAATGCCTGTTTTATACAAATAAGCAATTGTACCAGCATCATTTATTGCATAGCATGCATTTCCCTACTGATTTACTGTGCTGGTTGTCATAAATCAAACTCTCACTTTTTTTTTTTTTTTTTCCATTACTGATGTAGGAAAGATGTTAGGGTTCAGAGCCAATGGCCAAGAAAGAATTGTAGATGATTTTATTAAAGCAGGCGGACAGGACCCATAGGCAGAAAGAGCTTCACTGGGGTCATGAGGAGTGGCCCTTTATATACTTTCAATCTGGGAGAGGGTTAGGGATAGTGTAAGTCTCTAAGGAGTATTGGAAGCAAGGTTTTCAGGACCTTGAGGGAGGTAGCCACTGTCAGGAAAAGGTCATTTATTGACATCTAATAAAACCTGAGTCACGAGACCCTTCAGATGTATATTGGTGAGTCATATGCTTGAGGGATGATTGCCAATACGTGTATCTAGGGGGTACTGATGAAGTTTTCAAAACAATTTTTATATATTAAAGTAGACTTACAGGATCCTGGGGGTTGGGCTAAGATTGCCTTTTGCCTTTAGCAAAGTATTAACATCAAGACATTTGAGTTCCTAGAGGAATGTCATTCTGCAAGTTTTAAGGACTTGTTAGTGGGCTATAGACAGTAAGGAAATTTAATAATGTTTCTTCTGCCTTTGCTTCCCACATCAACTATCCCATTTAAAATTTTTAATAGTTCTTTCTTATTATTGAATATTTTAAAACATTTTTGTGGCATTCTACCCTTTCATAGATGCAATGTCTTTTCTTATCTGAGGATCATAACTAAGTTTTGAAAAAAATAATTTTTCTTCTGCTTTCTGCAGCATCCTTTCTTCCTCAATCTGGTGAATATTCTTCAAGTTGGATGGTGTCTTAAAAATTGAGTTGTTGTAGGCTGTCCATTATACTTAAGAGTGAGGCGTTACAAAGATTATTGGAAGCCATGTGAGTTGGTGCATCTACTGGTGAGCTATATTGCAGGGCTGTCAAGTGGATACCCCCAAATATTTGTGTCTGTGATTCTCTTCCCTTGCATTGATCATTTTCTTTAGAATCTTCAAATTTCCTGCCTGGTGAGTAGAAGGACACTTACGTTCTTACTACTTAGTATATTAACTTTTAGTTAATCTCCCTGGTTTTGCTTTGGCATTTCTCCTTTGAATTTAGCTCTGCTGTCTTTAGCTCAGAGCTTCTCTAGAGAGTACATCTCACATTTTTTAACTAGGGCAGCAGAGGGATGCCTGGTCTTGCAGGATTGTGAAAGGGCTTGGGAATCTATTTGATTTTTAAAACGAGTTTTTCTGGTGTTAGGCACAACCCACACACCTCAGAACACCTGATGTTTGCAGGGCTTGCTGCAGCACATATTGTCAGCTTTCCCTTTGGGCTTTCTCAGATTAGTTACATTAGGTAGCACTCCCCCATTAGTTTTTCAACTCCAAACTTGTTTCTTTCACTTATTTGCTATCTTCTTATCACCCATTCTTTTTCATTTTTTTTAAACCTTGTAATCTGATCCCTTAAAAAAGTTTCTTGGTTCTCTGTTAGTATGATTTTGATATGAAGCAGAGATAAATATGCATGTTCAATCTACCATTTTTACCTGGAATTTATTTCCTTTTAAAAAATTAAACTTCTTCCATAAGATTTTAGACTCAGGGATGCATTTCATATTTTTGTTCTGTGACCTACTAATGCATGGAACTGAAATTAGTATGACTTCTCTTTTCAGTAAACGGGAATATGATCATAACCTATATAGTTCCCTGCTACATCCAACCACCTACTGTGCAGAATTGCTACTGGAAATAATTTAGGCACTGTGAGAATGAACATCTTCATGAACTTATTTTATATTTTATGGTTGAAAAGTGAGATTAGTTTTCTTTATATGTCAATGTGTGTTTGCAGGTATAAAAGTATTTTCAGTTCATTTAATTTCCACTGATACTAGAAAAATGCTCTTGACATCTATTTTCCATCAAAACAAAAACACAATACCATGAGCATTTGACTGCTTGGTAAATGGACTGGATACACTTAATTCTCAGTGGGATCTTAATAACAGTTAAATAATAAGAGCAGTTGGATTAAAAATGACTATGGATTTGGCTGAAGAAAATGTTACAGAAGTATTTTCAAGCATTAAAAAAAATCCGTGTGGGGTGCCTGGGTGGCTCAGTGGGTTAAAGCCTCTGCCTTTGGCTCAGGTCATGATCCCAGGGTCCTGGGATCGAGCCCCACATCGGGCTCTCTGCTCAGCGGGGAGCCTGCTTCCTCCTCTCTCTCTCTGCCTGCCTCTCTGCCTACTTGTGATCTCTGTCTGTCAAATAAATAAATAAAATCTTTAAAAAAAAATCCTTGTTAGGTTTAACAAAATGTACAGTTGAAAAACTATGATTTTCATCAAGGGAAATGAAGGGAATATGTTACATATTCAACCCTTCCAAAAGACTGCATATTTGAGAGCTTCAAAGATCAGTTTGGCACTGTGCCATAGTTGATTTAGCTTAGAAGAATGATTTCTAGTTCTGGCATACTTGCTTTCATTATTCTTCTGTATCTCCCCATATAAATCTATTGAACTGCAAAGAGCACGTTAAAAAAAGTAATTGGTGTAACAAACCAACACAGACATCCTAATTCATTTAAATTTGTTTTCACAGTGTGGGCTCAGATTTTCCCAAGTTTGAAGAACTTAACAAGTTCAAAATACATTAATGTTGTGTCATTAAATTTGCCTTTTTAGTATTCCTTTTGACAAAGCTACTGATGATAGTAACTGATATTAAATTCAATTCAACAGAATTAGATCTATTTATTAGATGCATCCATGTTCCAAATTCAGCCTATTCAGAGGATGAAAGACAGAAGAGTAGCAATAATGGAAAACTTTACTCTTTGAATGGCAATGCCAAACATTCAGTCTCTTGTGGTTGTTCTCTGGAAGAAGTGCCTTCCCATTTTTATATATTTAGATTCAAGTGGACATTTATGCTCATTGTACCAATCATAGACTTCAGTACCCAGAAGCAAAGTAGTTCCTATCCCTGATAAGATATTGTGCTGGTCTCTGGGAGATTAGGTTTGTGAATTATCTCAGCTGATCAATTATTTAGTCTCTTGGCAGTCTTAATTGTGGAACACAATTCTACATATAAATGAAGCCAAAAAGGCCACTAAGAAGTCATAGTTCTTTGCCCTTCATCTGCTTTTGGAAGATTAAGCACTAATACTTCATGGATAAATGAATAAAATGTGTTTGCTAACTTTGATATATGTTTTACTAATGCCTATAATATATAGGAATTTCAGAATCAAAATAGAAAAGTGATTCACTGGTAGACACTATTTTAGATGACATTCACCCTAACTTGAAATCCTACCACTTGGAAGGCAAATGTTTTTCGTAATACTTAAAAAGATCTATGAAGCCATATCGTTAAGTAGACTATGAAGAATAGAATGTAGAAGGGAAAAATACACACATAAGCATATTATTTTATTGTAAATAACTTCCATTAGGTTTCTTATGCTTCTTTTTCTCCTATTATATGTTCTGTAAGGGAAAATACTATATCCTATTCATTTTTGTAGAATCTTTCAATTAAAATAACACACTTGCAATATTAGAAAATAGTGCTAAAATAAACATTATATTGATTATAGCCTTTATCAATCATCCATAGTTTACCAAAGTCCACAGTTTACATTACTGTTTATTCTTGATGTTGTAGATTCTATGACTTTGGACAAATAAATGTATAATAACATATCCATCATTATATATCATATAGAGTATTTTCACTACCCTAAAAATTCTCTATGCTCCTACTATTTATCCCTTCCCATGCTATCTCCCTGGAAACCACTGATCTTTTTATTTTCTCCATAGTTTTGCCTTTTCTAGAATGTCATATAGTTGGAATCATATTTGTATAGCTCAACTTCTTCATGTGTTTTTTATGAATATATAATTAGAATTTGTCACAATGTTAATCCCATGAATTTCTTTCTGGAATAATCTTGTTTACCTTACCTCTTTCTCAATGTCATTTGATGGATAAATCTTGATATAGAAAGGAATATTTAACTTTTTTTGTTTGAGAATTCTTGAACTAGAAAATTATTGCTCTTAATATACATTAATTAATATCCTCTCTTTATAAAATATTATTTCTAATTTTCCTTTTAGCATACTGAAACAAAATTCATAGGTAATATAGCCAGCCTACATACATAATTTAAGCATTATCAATAAAATTACCTGGGCTAAACTTTAATATAAAGAGAAGCAGAAGGAATCTAACTTATAATAAAATAATATGTATTTTACTTTAAAATGTTTGATCATAACTACACAGGAAGTGGTAATGAAATATAAAATGTTTTTGATATTTAAAGTGGGTATGTTTAAGATAAATGAAATCACAAGCCCATTTGTATAAGAAGATAAAGGAAAATTAAAGAACAAAGATATGAATACATACTAAATAAAAACTGTTAAAATAAGTAATACATACTTACTTGTATATAATAAGAAAAAATGGGAAATAATCTTTGAAGAATCATTGGTAACACACCAAGACTAACTGCAAACTACAGAACTAAAGTAAATAAAAACTATAATATTCTTGAAACCAAGCTGAGCCTTATTTATAAGTGTAATGTCACAATGATTCCCTTAATGTTACATAGGACAAAGTAGTGACTCTTCTATATAACATTCCTTCTAATTTGAACTCCCACTCAGGAGGCATCCATTTAGTCACTATACTTAAAAGATTGTGGAAGACATACCCTTTGACACCCAAGTGGAAATAGAAGATACAGGGGTGCCTGGGTGACTCAGCTGGTTAAGTGTCCAATTCTTGATTTTGGTTCAGGTAATGAGCTCAGGGTTGTGGGATCGAGTTCCATGTCAGACTCCATGCTCAGTGCAAATTCTGCTTGTCCCTCTTTCTCTGCCAACCCAACTAAATAACTAACTAAATAAAATCTTTAAAAAAGAAAAAAAAATAAGGGATGCATTGGAAAAATTAGCAGCAATACAAGAAGCTATTAGAAGTAAACCTCTGGGGGGGAAAAAAAAAAGTAAACCTCTGGGACAGTATCAGAAATAAAACAATAAGCGACCCAATATAGATTTCTAATCATTGTAAATTTTGTAAACAAAATTTAAAACAATATAAAAATATAGGGTGACTTTAATGTCACATATTTTTAAGCTGCATTTGCTAATGAAATTAAACAAGATCCTTATATTTCTTGTGCTTTGCTAGTTTAATATTATTTGCCTGATGTCTCTTAAAAGAGATCTAAGTCCACTTTGATATATATATGCAATTGTTTCATTGTTTTGGATAAACTGTACCACTGCTCTTAAATCTTCTCTATCTAGATAATTTCAGTAGGGTGTGATTGCATGTGGGTGTGTGTGTACATGTGGGTGCCTGGGCAACACTTTCAGCATTTTCAACAAAAACATTTCCCAAAAGAATTAAGTTAAAGTATGCATAAGTAATTAATAATGTTGGCTCTTTGGTTAGCAATGTATGGCATCTTTTCCCATTTTGTGAAATATTCCATTGAACAACATGACTAATCCTCAATAAAGTCTTCCAGTTTGATGGGTAACATGAAGGAAAAAAGCCCCTAGATGTGGAATTCTTTTCATAAAAACCTTATTATAATCCAAAAAGAGGGTGAAAATAGTTTTTGTATTTTTTTTATGTTCATGCAGTTTCAACACATTTTATTATATTTCTGTATGCATTACTCTCAAAACATATCACAAGAAATGATCAAACCACTTAAAACCTTCAAATAAAAAATCTGAAACAGTTTATGCCCACAATTGTACATATTTATAGTTAAGAAACATTCTTTATAAATATTGTTTCCTCTGTAGCAAGTTAATACCATAATTTAATTACAAATGGATAAATATGGTAACGGGTATTTACAGAAGGGTGAATGTGTCCAGAGAGTAGGAGAAAGGGGCATGTCTGGCTCTCCCGAGGCCCACCATCCAGCACTTGTGTTTTCAGTGCCACAGAGGGAGAAGCCGTTTCAGTGTGAGTTCGAGGGTTGCGACCGGCGCTTCGCCAACAGCAGCGACAGGAAGAAGCACATGCACGTCCACACCTCCGATAAGCCCTATATGTGCAAGATGTGCGACAAGTCCTACACGCACCCCAGTTCGCTGCAGAAACACATGAAGGTCCATGAGTTTTTGTATGTTTTTAAAGGCATGTATTTCTGAATTTTAAGGAAAATATTCATGATAATATACTTTGGAGAGCACACTTCATTTAGAAAAATTTAGTTTTTAATTTTTCAGATAGCTCACTACATGAAAAAGTTTAGGAAAACCTAATTTCACTGAACTGAGATAGAGCATTGCTAGATAAATCCTTAAGTCCCTAGAACATGTTGCATGGAGGCAGGGCACACTGACATACAGATATACATATCTGTATATTATTGCTTGTAGTGGTAATGGTAGTAGTAGGAAGGGTGGAGTTATAAATGAGAATTAGCTGTCCTTATTAGAAGTGAGATGTGGATAAGAATTATAACATGGAATACAATATTGGGTTCAAAGGAATAGAAGAAAGTTCTTAGCTGGGAGGGTTTCTTTTCACCTCCTCCCCAGCTTTATTGAGATATAATTAACATATAAAATTGTATAAATTTAAGATGTACAAAGTGTTGATTTGATTTCATATACATATTTTACAAAATGATTATCATCATAGTGTTAGCTAACACCTCCATAAAGTCACATAATTACCATTTCTTTTAATGGTGAAAGCATTTAAGATCTACTTTGAGAGTGTTTCTTTTTTTTTTTTTTTAAGATTTTATTTATTTGACAGAGAGAGAGAGATTGAGTACACAACAAGGAAAGCAACAGAGGGAGAGGGAGAAACAGCCTCTCTGCTGAGTGGGGATTTATAATTATGTTTATAATTATAACATATGGAAAAATATCTGTTGATTACATATATGGACATGCACAGGTATTACAATGGTTAATTTGGAATAGACCATTTGCTTCTTGATTTATTTAAGTGGAATTAATATACATAAATCCCCTCATGTGAAGAGTTACTAAGCCAAAAAGAACTAGAAAAAGTAAGACAGAATCAACTTCAATTTTTCTAGAAGAGTAAGACAGAACCAACTCCAGTTTTCTCTCTATGTGTGTTGTACACATAGACAACTCAATTCTGATTCAATTGCTTTTTCCTTCGTGTGTAAAGGAGCTATTATGTTAGGTTATAAATAGTGAACGCCTAATTTTTACTTTAGCTTTTTATGGACCCTGAAGAAAACTATTAATATTTTTAAATTATTGGCAAGTATTGTCAAGGGATTTGGAATTTTTAAATATGATGGAAGTCTTGAGGGAAAATTTAAAGATTTATTTAAACTATGGAATTACTTAGCTTAACAAAATTGTGAGTAGGAAAAGTTTGTCCTTAGAGAAAAAGCCTATTACCTTTGTTCTCCCTATAGAGCTCCCTGTTCTCCCTTCACCCATTTCAATGATGCAGTTCTTTCTTATTTCCTGGATAGCCACCATCATCAAAATCTGTACTCAGTTGTATACTAAGGTGTGTCACACTCATAATGGTATAAAGTTTACTTCTTTCCAGAGTGCTCCCATATTAATAAGTGTAGCCAAACTTTTTGTGGGTTTCTTCTATGAGTTGTAGAAAAAGTAAGAGTACCTGAAGCTAGCAAAACTAAAAAAAAAAAACTGTCCATGGAACCTAAGTCTTAAGCAATTTTCTTTTTTTCCCCCAAGTTTTTATTTAAATTCCAGTTAGTTAATATATAGTGTAATATTTGTTTTAGGAATAGAATTTAATGATTCATCATTTACATGTAACACCGGTGCTCATCACAAGTGACCTCCTCAATACTTGCCATCCATTTAATCCATCCCCCCCCACCTACCATCCAGCAACCCTCAGTTTGTTCTCTATAGTTAAGAGTCTCTTAAAGATTTGCCTCCCTCTTTCTCTTTTTTTTTCTTCCCATATGTTCATCTGTTTTGTTTCTTAAATGCCACATGTGAGTGAATTCATATGGTATTTGTCCTTCTCTGACTGACTTATTTCACTTAGCATAATACTATCTAGCTTCATCCATGTCATTGCAAATGGCAAGATTTAATTCTTTTTTGATGACCAACAATATTCCATTGTAGATATAGACTAATTCTCCTTTATCTATTCATAAGTGTTTAGACGTTCGAGCTCTTTCCACGATTTGGGTATTGTTGATAATGCTGCTATAAACATCAGGGTGTATGTATTCCTTGGAATCAGTATTTTTGTATCCTTTCGGTAAATACCTAGTAGTGCAATTTCTGGGTCATAAGGTAGTTCTATTTTTAACTTTTTAAGGAAGCTCCATACTGTTTTCCAGAGTGGCTGCACCAGTCTGCATTCCCACCAATGGTACAAGAGAGTTTCCCTTTCTCCACATCTTGCCAACATCTATTGTTTCCTGTGTTGTTAATTTTCGACATTCTCACCAGTGTGAGGTGGTATCTCATTGTGGTTTTGATTTGCATTTCACTGATGATGAGTGATGTGATGTTAAGTATCTTTTCATGTGTCTGTTAGCCATTTGTATGTCTTCTTTGGAAAAATGTTATTCATATTTTCTGTCCATTTCCTAACAGATTATTTGGTTTTTGGATGTTGGTTTTTATAAGTTATTTATGGATCTTGTATACCAACGCTTTATCAGATATGTCATTTGCAAATATCATCTCCCATTCTGTAGGTTAACTTTAAGTTTTACTGATTGTCTCCTTCACTGTGAAGAAGATTTTTATCTTGATGGAAGTCATAATAGTTCATTTTTACTTTTGTTTCCCTTGCCTCAGGAGACATATGTAGTAAGAAGTTGCTACAGCTGAGGTCAAAGACATTGCTGCCTATTTTCTCCTCTAGGACTTTAGAGGTTCCCTTGTCTCACAGTTAGGTCTTTCATCCATTTTGAATTTATTTTAATGTATGGTATGAGAATGTGGTCCAGTTTCATTCTTTTACATATTGCTGTCCAGTTTTTCCAACACCATTTGCTGAAGGGACTTTCTTCTATCAGGTATTCTTTCCTGCTTTGTTGAAGATGAATTGACCATATAGCTGTGGGTCCATTTCTGGGTTTCCTTTTCTGTTCCACTGATCTATGTGTCTATTTTTGTGATAGTACCATACTGTCTTAATGACTACAAGTTTGTAATATAGCTTGAAGTCTGGAATTATAATGCCTCCAGCTTTGTTTTTCTTTTTCAAGATTGCTTTGGCTCTTAGGGGTCTTTTGTGGTTCCATACGAATTTTAGGATTGTTTGTTCTAGCTCTGTGAAAATGTTATCGGTATTTTAATAGGGATTGCATTAAATGTGTAGACTGATTTGGGTAGAGTAGTGTTTTAACAATATTTTTCCTTCTAATCCATGAGCATGAGATGTTTTTCCATTTCATTGTGTCCTCTTTGATTTCTTTCACAAGTTGTTCTGTAGTTTTCAAAGTATAGATATTTTACCTCTTTGGTTAGGTTTATTCCTAGATACCTTATGATATTTGGTGCAATTATAAATGGAAATGATACCTTGACTTCTCTTTCTGCTCCTTTATTGTTGGTGTACAGAAATGCAACAGATTTCTGTATGTTGATTTTGTATCCAGTGACTTTTCTGAATTCATGTTATCAGTTCTACCAATTTTGGGGGGGAGTCTTTCAGGTTTTCTAGTTAGGGTATCATGTCATCTTCAAAGAGTGGGAGTTTGACTTCTTTGCCATTTGGATGGGTTTTTTTCTTTTTGTTGTCTGACTGCTGAGGCTAAGACTTCCAGTATATGTTAAATAACAGTAGCGAGAGTGGGCATCCTTGTCTTGTACTTGACCATAAAAGAAAACCTCTCATTTTTTCCCCACTGACAATGATATTAGCTGTGAGTGTTTCACATATGGCCTTTATGATATTGAGGTGTATTTGCTTTATCCTCCCTTTGTTGAGGGTTTTTATCAAGAGTAGATGCTCTACTTTATTGAATGTTTTTTCTGCATGTATTGAGAGCATTATATGGCTCTTTCTTGGGGAGGATGATCATGTGGTTCCTATCCTTTCTTTTATTAATGTGGTGTATCACATTGATTTATTTGCAAATATTGAACCATACTTGTAGCCCAGGAATAAATCCCACTTGATTGTGGTGAATAATTCTTTCATTATTCTGTTAGATTTGATTTACTAGCATCTTCTGGAGAATTTTTGCATCCATGTTCATCAGGGATATTGGCCTGTAATTCTCTTTAATGGGGTCTTTGGATTTGGAATCAAGGTAATCTTGGCCTCATAGAAGGAATTTGGAAGATTTCCTTCCATTTTATTTTTGTTGTTGTTGTTGTTGTTGTTGTTGCTGTTGTTGTTGAAACAGTTTAATAATAGGTATTAATTCTTCTTTAAATGCTTGGTAGAATTCCCCTGGGAAGCCATCTTCCCAGGTCCTGGGCTCTTGTTTGTTGGGAAATATTTTGATTACCAATTCAACTTCTTTTCTGATTATGGGTCTGCTCAAATTTTCTGTTTCTTCTGGTTTCAGTTTTGATAGTTTATATGTTTCTAGGAATTTATTCATTTCTCCCAGATTGCCTAATTTGTTCTCATGTAATTTTTTGTAATATCCTCTTATAATTTGTATTTTGTGGTGTTGGTTGTGATTTCTTCTCTCTCATTCATGATATTATTTATTTGAGTCCTTTCTCTTTTCTTTTTGATAAATATGGCTAGGGGTTTATCAGTTTTATTAATTCTTTTGAGGAACCAGCTCCTACTTTCATTGATATATTCTAATGTGGTTTTGGTTGTTGTTTTTATATTATTTATTTCTGCTCTAATCTTTATTATTTCCCTTATGTTGACTTTACTCTTTATTTTATGTTCCTTTTTTAGTCCCTTTAGTTGTAAGGTTAGGTTGTATGTTGGGGATTTCTCTTGCTTCTTCAAGTTGGTTTTTATTGTTATGCCCTCTTATGACCACTTTTGCTGCATCCCAAAGGTTTTGGATTGTTGTGTTTTCATTTTTATTTGCTTCTATGTATTTTTTTAGTTTCTTTTTTAATGGGTTAACCCATTCATTCTTTTTTTTTTCCAATTTATTTATTTTCAGAAAAACAGTATTCATTATTTTTTCACCACACCCAGTGCTCCATGCAAGCCGTGCCCTCTATAATACCCACCACCTGGTACCCCAACCTCCCACCCCCCTGCCACGTCAAACCCCTCAGATTGTTTTTCAGAGTCCATAGTCTCTCATGGTTCACCTCCCCTTCCAATTTACCCATTCATTCTTTAGTAGAATATTTTTTAACTTCGATATATTTGTGTTCTTTTCAAATTTTTTTCTTGTGGTTCACTTCAAGTTTCATAGTGTTATGATCTGATCTCAAAATTTTTGTATTTTTTGAGGCCGGATTTGTGACCCAGTATGTGATCTACTCTGGAGAATATTCCATGTGCACTTGAAAATAATGCATATTCTGTTGCTTTAGGTAGAATGTATTTAATATATCTATTAAGTTCATCTGGTTCAGTGTGTCACTCAAAGCCATTGTTTCCTTTTTGATTTTCTACTTAATGATCCCCCCCATTGCTGTAAGTGGCGTGTTAAGTTCTCCTACTATTATTGTATTGTTATCAATGTGTTTCTTTATGTTTGTTATTAATTGATTTGTACATTTGGGTGATCCCAAGTTTGGGACATAAATATTTATAATTGTTAGATCTTCTTGTTGGATAGACATATTTATTATTATATAATATCATTCTTCATCTCTTGTTAAGTCTTTGGTTTAAAATCTAGCTTGTCAGGGTTCCTGGATGGCTTAGTCAGTTAAGCATTCAGTTCTGGATTTTTGATCCAGTCATGATCTCAGGTTGTGAGATTGAGCCCCATGTTGGGCTCCATGCTGACTGTATGGCCCACTTGAGATTCTCACTCTCCCTCTGCCCCTTCCCCACAGCTCTTTCTCTAAACAAAATAAAATCTCATTGTCTGATTTAAGTATGGCTACTCTGGCTTTCTTTTGTCATTCATTAGCATGACAAATGGTTCTCCATACCCTCACTTTCAATCTTCAGATGTCTCTAGGTCTAAAATAAGTCTACTGTAGGCAACATATTGATGGGTCTTGTTTTTGCTTTTTGGTTTTTGTTTTTTAAACCATTTTGATATCCTATGTCTTTTGATTGGAGCATTTGGTCCATTTACATTCAGAGTAATTATTGATAGATAGGAAAATTTTTAGAAGATCTTATTTATTTATTTGAGAGAGAGAGAGAGATCGATCAGGAGTAGGGTAGAGGGGTAGAGGGGGAAGCAGACTCCCTGCTGAACAGAGAGCCCAATATGGGACTTGATCCTAGAACCCTGGGATCATGACCTGAGTGGAAGGCAGACACTTAACCAACCAAGCCACACAGACACCTGATAGATATGAATTTAATGTCATCATATGACCTGTAAAATCAATGTTTTTGGATATTTTCACTGTTTTTTCCCTAGTCTTTGTTGTTTTTTGTCTTTCTTTTCCATTCAAAAGTCCCCTGTAATATTTAGTATAATTAGTCCCCTGTAATGTTTCTTACAGCGCTGGTTTAGTTATCACAAACTCCTTTAGTTTTTGTTTGTCTGGGAAACTCTTCTTTATCTTTCCTTCTATGAGTTCAAGACTGAATGACAGGCTTGCTGGATAAAATACTCTTAGCTGCGTATTTTTCCCACTCAGCATGTTGAATATATCATGCCAGTTTCTTCTGCTTTGCCAAGTTACCCTGTGATCTGATGTTAACCTTATTTGTTTTCCCTTGTAGGTTTTCTTTTTCCTAGCTGCTTTTGGGATTCTTTCCTTTTCTTTGCTGATTTTACTGATATGTCTTGGTGTTGGCTTGCTTTTCTTGATTTTGATGGAAGTTCTTTGTACCTCTTGGATTTGGATGTCTGTTTCCTTCCCCAGAATAGGGAAGTTTTCAGCTATAATTTGCTCAAATAAACTTCTTTCCCCTTTTCGCTCTTTTCTTCTTCTGGGACTCCTATGACATAAATGTTATTATGCTTTATGGAGTTCCTGAGTTCCCAAAGTCTGCTTTTGTGATCCAATATTTTTCTTTTCCTCTTCTTTTCAGCTTCATTATTTTCCATTATTGTATCTTCTGTGTCACTTATTCATTCCTCTGCTTCTTCCATTCTTGTGGTTACTATTACATTCAATCGGTTTTGCATCTTAATAACAACATTTTTTATTTTGGCCTGACTACTTTTTAGATCTTCTCTCTCTGTGGTAAAGGACTCTCTGGTGTCTTCGATACTTTTCTTAAGCCTAGCTAGTATCCTTATGTTTATTGTTTTAAATTCTGATTCAGGCATATTACTTAAATCTGTTTTAATTATATACCTGGCTATGACCCCTTGTTCTTTCTTTTGGGGTGAATTCTTCCATTTTGGCATTTCATCTAGGTCTCTGTCTTCTATGTGTTATGAAAGCCTGCTGTGTTTCCTGCTCCTGAGAATAATGTCTATATTAAGAAAAGGTCCTATACTACCTAAGTTATTCAGAAAGTGTTATTCAAGGAATGTTTTTGGTGTATGTTATACATATTCTGCTGTTGTGTTTTGGCTGCTCTATCCCTCAGATAAATTGTCTGCAGAGTTTCTCCTTGCCTCTATTGGAGAGTGTTTGGAACTTGTCCAGTGTGTGGTGAATTTTAACTAGATGTTTTGGTCTGCTTGTTAAAAGAGACAAGATGTTATTTCTCCTACAGCTTAAAATTTGCAGCACTCTATGGTCAGGAGATGTGGTGTGTGGGAGGTTTGTACTAGTCTTCTGGGGGACAGGCCACTGATGTCGTGACTCTCAGGTACACTCGCCCTAGTGCAGAAGCACCTGTAGAGCCCTGGGGGTGTGGAGTGTGTATGTGTGTGTGGAATGGGATTTGGTGTAAGTGGCTCAAAGCTCCACTATGGGGTGCTGTGCTGCACACTGACATCCACTGGTGCAATGGTGTGGTGTGGACCCACACTGATCCTCTGGGGGAGTGTCTTGCTGCTCCCTGGCAGGTGCCAGTTTGTCCCAGAAACTGAATGAATGCATGAATGCACAGGGCCTTTGGGTTTGATGGGATAGCTCAGCAAATACCAGCATCCACATTAGCTGCCCTCAGCAGGTGTCTCTGCGTGTAAGCTAATGAATTGAGCAACTCAGTGGTGCCCACCAACTCTTTTGTTCCCAGAGAGGTGGTGCCACCTTCCCAAATGCATTCCAAGAAGGGGAACTGTCTCTTCCAGTGCAGCCCAGGGGATCCTCAGACCACTGTGTCTGCTCCTGGGCCTCTGCCCTCCTCTACAGAAGTACTTCTATGCCCACCAGTCTCCATGCAGCAATAGTATGGACTCTAAAACTTTAGTCTTTGGGCTCTGCTGTTTGTAAAGTCTTGCAATTATTAGCTCTTCTCATTTTCACCATCAGTGGTTTTGGGTAAGTGTTTTTCTTGTGCATTGTCCTGCACTCTGTTCTCTCTCTCTCTTCTCTCCCTCACCTCCACATCACCAGCGATTCTTTTGTCCCCCAAATTACATATCCACATCTCTCACCTTCCACATGCCATGCGGCCTCTTTACTCCCTCTAGTTGAACCATTTGCATCTCAGTCCTCAGATTGATTCCCTGGATATTCAGAATGGTTTGATATTAATCCAGGTGTGTTCAAAGGATAATACAAGCATAGACTCCTTCTATTATCCTGCCTTCTTAACTCCTCTTGCCAAGTATAAGCAGTTTTCTTAAAGAACATTCCATGGTCAAATGTTTTGGAAGATTATCCCTTTATTGGAAATTCAAAATTCACCTTAGAATAAAGAGTGTGAGAAGGTTTGCGAAAAAAGTTCTTTAATTCTGTTTAATATAGCATTTGGCAATTGTATGCAATTGTATTTGACCATTAAAGCCAACTATTAATTCTTCATTTCTATATCATCCATTGATGTTTATCAAAATTGTTGGGTCTTGGAATGCATTACTAGAAATGCTGATTAGAGGCTTGGTCCATAGTCTTCAAACTCATACCACATGAACATTATTGGAATACAGGAGTGTGACCAATGATTTTTTTCCACAGAGGACAGAGAAAAAAATTAAATTTACTAGTTTACCAGAAAGATGACTTTTTGACTTTGGGCATAATTCATACTTTGAACTCGTGATCTGGGGAAGCTCTGAGAACTTTAGAATAAAAGCGATTTTTGATCTTTTTAGGCTAATGTGATGTGCAAGATAGTGTATTGTTCTCATTGCTTGAGGCCCAATAAACATATATGAGAGATTTCAAAGTTTGTGGAAAATTATTTCACTGTGTTTTTAATACCCAGATAAGTACTGTCTTCCCCCTCTGCATTATTTTCTCCACAGTATTTACCATCATCTGATATATATTTTATTTATTTATCTTATTTATTATCACTTATTCCTCCCTTAACCAGAATATAATCTCCATAATAAGGGACATTTCTTCTATTCATTGTTGTTTCTCCAACATTTAGAATAGTGCCTGGTACATAGAAGATAATTAAAAATGTTACTTATATTTGTTAAATGAATAAAGTAAGCTCTGGAGTAGATGTTTGTCTATATTTCAAGGTTTTGTCAGGTCATATATATATATTCATGACAATAGATGAAATCACCTAGGGAAGATATATAGAATGAGATAGTAAAAATTCTTGAGTTGAAACTTTTGAGACTCACCAACATTTACAGGGAGGCAGAGGTAGAAAAGTCCACATTGGCACTGAGAAGGAGAAATGAGGAGATACATGGAAAATGAAAAGAAAATTGTATCTTAGAAATTTTGGCCAGATCATCCCAGAAGGAAAGTGTGTTGAGACTACAGAGAGATGGGGTATGATAAATTCTTTCCTCTAAAGAGATCTCTAAAGAGATATTAATTATCTAATTTTCTAAGATGCACTCTATTCCTAATTTCATACAATTTGTACTAGAGAAAATTTTTCTGAAGCTCTTACAACTTTATAATTTTAAAGAACTCTTTGTAATATAACTTTTAAAATATATAATGTGTTCTTGATATCAAAGAACAACATGTGATCAAGCTTATCTTTGGTGGATTACTTTGGAAGTGAGAGAGTTAATTTTTGACATATCTCTAGTTATAATAAATGGAGGGTGGTGGTGGGGTTATATGAAAAATGGAGCAGTAATCTCAACTCTGTATAATCTCAAATCATGTGATGTTCTCCTGGGACCAATCAGATAATGTTAATGGTACCAGCTGTCATTTCCCTTGTCTCATGAGGTGGGTCCTATATGTAAAGATGGCAGATGTCAGTTTTTAATAATGCAGTGGGAGTTGAATTCTCTTGACCACATGTGCAGGACATATCAAATCTATTTAAGGAGACTGTTAGACTCATTGGTACTTAATTTGTAATATATTAATGAATTGGAGTATTAGAAATTTATTGGGACTATTATTTTTTCTTTCTGCATAATGTTTATACATTTAGATTTCTTTAGTAGTTGGAATAGTGATGGTGAAATTATGCTTGGCACTATATTTAGATTGAAAGTGTGATAGTCTTTTAAGTTAAACAGGGAGGATTCTAGGAATGTATATTTTGGTGATCTTTAAAAATATTCAGTCTCTGTCTTTATAACCAATGGCAGCATGCACATTTTAGGAGCTGACTTCTACACATTCGCCTAATGATTGAATTCAGTGAAATTCTACCTTATTACTTTGTACTTCAGAATTATAGAAGGGAAAAGAAAGGTTGAGAACCTGTAAAGCCAACCACTTTTGGCTCCAGGCACTATTACTCTGTAGCTGTATAAATGTATTATACCAAGTACAAATAATTTAATCAATTTTAGTTAATCTATTATAGAAGTCATAATGATTTTTTAAAAAAAAGTCATCAAAATATGACACAAAATACAAAGACTGGGTTGACCTTTTTAATACTGTAAAAGGAAAATGTCTGTGCTTAAAAGAGATACTTTTATTAGTTGTGGGTATTTTAATCTGAAATTTGACACAAGCAGCATCTTGGTATAGTAGAAAGAGCATTAGATTTTCAGTTAGGATTCCTAAATTCTAGCCTCTCTCCTATGATTTATTATGTATTTTCCCATTGACAATATCTAGGTCTCTGTTTCTATGATTTTTTTTCATTCCTCTATATCTTTAGTGTTTTATGATTATGGGTTATATTGCTTGAGTGGAAGGGAAACACATGTTCAAATTTGGATTATGTATATATTTGGATAATCTGTTGAAATTGCTTCAGATTTTTAAGAAAGATGAATTAGAAATTTCACTTTTCTTTTAATTCCAGAGAACACTCATGGAATAAAAGACGGTCAACCCCCGTCTCAGAGAACATAAATTTTTTTCCACCAACAGCCCTGTTCTCCTGACATGTGTTTTGTTTTCACTGTTGAGGGGCCTTTTGAAGTTTCTTGGAAAGAGCTTTCATGCTGTATAGTGAGACAAGCCAGGGCAAGCAAAGTTAGTAAGAAGAATGTGACACATGTGCTTCAAGCTGCTCGTGTTGTTTGTCATTTCTTATAAAAGACTGGTGAAGCTTTAGTTGCTGGGGAGTAGAGCCCGAGGTTCATCTGTTCATGGAAACATTAAGCCTGGACTAAAGAATTGCTGTCATTTTAGCTAGTACCTCATTTTGTATACTTTAATAATACAAACTGTTCTTAATCATTTTTACAATGATTTTTATGACTTGTCTGTGTTGGAAAGCACTGGGGAAAATAAGAATAATCTGAATTCTAGATTTTTGGGCACCATTGTAATTTCTAGGTGTTTTTGCTTGATTTTTAAAAATTACTTAATTGGAAAGAAGATCAAGAGGAAATAATGTTTCAGAAACATTTGCAGTTCTTGATGTATGAGTCAGAAATGAGTAAGGCTGGAATAGGTTTGTTTGATGTGCAAAAATCTATTTTAGCATTACATGAAAAAAACCCCAACTCTTTGATGTTGGATATCAGGAGTCTCACAATATTTTTTGTTGAAATAGATAAGACCATTATAGGCTCTGGGCTCTGGTCTTGGGCTAGATTGTGTGAGTATAAACATGTCCTTTTTCTTTTGAAACTTTTGGAGAATACTTTCCAGATACAGTTTTTATTCATTTTAGACACTGAAAATATTAAATGTCTAGTTTATACTAAGAGCTGTAAGAGCAGTCTTGAAAAAGAAAAGTGAACTCTTGAGTAAAGTTGACTCGAAGGCACTCACAATATAATTGGGAGACAATATTAAGCAAAGAGTCAACTCTACAAAATAGTGTTAAATTATGGACTATAGGAATTCTAGAATATGAGAATACAACTAGGACTCTGCTCTAATTTCCTTTTACTTTATTTTCTTTGTTGGAACATGCAGTATCCCATATAGATACATTTTTCAAACAAATTTACCACTTTGATATTTTAATTTAAATTATGTTGGTGAAGTTTTAATAAAATATACAACATAATCTCTTTCTAAATAAAAATCTTCCATTGATGTATATCAGGATCATCATTAAGGACATAGATTCTTTGAGCTAGAAGTGAACTTGAAGATAATCTGATCTACTCTCTTCATTAGTTATGGAAACTAAATATCAGAATTTTCCCAAGAAAGAACAACAGGAGCTAGAATCAGATTTGCCAAGTCTTGGGCTTTTATCATTGTATCATATTGCTATTTTGATATTGTCTTCTGGGGTCTCAGATGTATGTAGGGCTCATTTTTCCCCATGGTAAGTGATTCTAGACTGTTGCACTTTTTAATTTTTTCTCTTTGTTATTTATGGCTTTTATTACACTTTCTCAACCATTGGCCCAATGGCAATAATATTTTAGGACTGCAATGTGCCTACTTTAAATATGGAAATGGGTTCCAGTTGTCTTCAAAATAAAGCCAATAAGTCCTGTGAACAAAGGTGATGCATTTTATTCCATAGATTTTGGGAAAGTTTGGACATGTGGCTTCCTGTTTCCTGTCCACTCCAACTTCTACCTTTATCCTGGGTTATTTTAATCAGCCATGCTGATAATGGAACCAAACTCTGGATTCCCAGTTCTAATAATTTTTTTCCTGTCCACTCCAACTTCTACTTTATCCGAGGCTATTTTAATCAGCCATGCTGATGATGGAGCCAAACCCTGGATTCCCAGTTCTTATAATTTTTGCTCCTTCACTTTAGCCACATTATCCTCAACAACCTGAACACAATTTTCTTCTTTGTCTGTGGTAAGCAACTTTTAGAGAGTCTACCTGTGTCCTTTAAGTCTCTGTGAGAAAATTATTAGAAAGTTGAATAGCTTTAAGATTGATGCTTCCTTAAATTTGAAGTCTCTAAATTCATATGGTATTTTAATACTACCCAGAATTCTTTTCTATTTTAATACTGGGTATTTTAATCTGAAATTTGGCAACTCTCTCTTATTTTCTGCATGTTTTCCTTTATTTTTTTTTTTAAAGATTTTATTTATTTATTTATTTATTTGTTTGTTTGTTTGTTTGACAGAGAGACACAGAGAGAGAACACAAGCTGGGGGAGTGGCAGGCAGAGGGAGAGACAGGCTTCCCACTGAACAAGGAGCCCAGTGTGGGACTTGATGGACCCTGGGATCGTGACCTGAGCAGAAGGCAGATGCTTAACCACCTGAGCCACCCAGGCAGCCCTCAAACATGTTTTTCTCTTACTTTTGCTCTTAACTTTCAATGAGTGGTCTTGCCTCACAGAAAAAAAGAAGCTTTCAAGAAAGCTTACCCTTAATTTCCTATCACTAACCCTAGACTATAGTGGCATTGGCAGCCTTGTTTCCTTTTTCCCTTTGGTTACAGTGTGTAGTGTGATCCAACTTTAGGTAGGGATCCAACTTTATTTAAATTTTTCCATGTGTGGGGCGCCTGGGTGGCTCAGTGGGTTAAGCCGCTGCCTTCGGCTCAGGTCATGATCTCAGGGTCCTGGGATCGAGTCCCACATCGGGCTCTCTGCTCGGCAGGGAGCCTGCTTCCTCCTCTCTCTCTCTCTCTGCCTGCCTCTCTGCCTACTTGTGGTCTCTCTCTGTCAAATAAATAAATAAAATCTTAAAAAAAAAAATTTTTTTCCATGTGAATAGTTACTCCACTATCTTGTATCACTTAAGTCATTTACTTCAAGTTTTCTTTTTGTTTAAAATATCATTAGTGTATATATATACTAATCTACATATGTGTGTATATATGCATATAAGTATACATGCATATGCATATACATACATATGTATTTATATATGGTATGTATCTATACTAATTAGTATAGAGATAGATAGATAGATATTTTCCTTTTGGCTTGATCTGTTTCTGATTCTCTATCTGGCTAATCACTCTGTCTTCTCTCACAGTAGTCATTATCATATAGTTCAATTACTACAGCTTTTTTAATAAGTCTTAATATCTGGGAGGGCCTGAGCTTGTATACTTTTCTTCAAAATGATCTTATCTATTATTGGGGCTTTCCTCAACATAAATTTTAGAATCATATTGCTGAATTACCTAAAAATAACTTTGGGAGAGGGGTGCCTGGGTGGCTCAGTGGGTTAAAGCCTCTGCCTTCAGCTCAGGTCATGATCCCAGGGTCCTGGGATCCAGCCCCACACTGGGCTCCCTGCTCCATGGGGAGCCTTCTTCCTCCTCACTCTCTGCCTACTTGTGATCTCTGTCAAATAAATAAATAAAAATATTTTAAAAAAATAATAACTTTGGGGGACTTTTATTTGAATAGCAGTGAATTTATATATTAACTTGGGAGAGAACTAAAATCTTTGTAACATTGAATCTTCTAGTCTATGAATATGGTATATCTCTCTATTTAGTTATGTCTTCTTTTATCTCCTCTAAAAACACTTTACGTTTTTCTCCATAGAAGTTTTTACACTATTTTAAAGATTTTTCTTGAGTGTCTTACAAGTCTTGAGGCTTTTGAATAAGAATTTTCCTGACAGAGTGATCTTTAAAAAAAAAATAATAGATCTGCTCAAAACAAAGGAGCTGCCTAGAATCCTTCAATTGATTCTTGTTTGTAGTATCAGTATTTAGACTCTAACAATACATACATGTTTCTCATAAACTGGTTCTTGTGTTTCTTCTTAGCTTCATCTTTCATGCTAGTCTTATCATTTTCTTTAAATTCTAGCCACATACCTTTTTTTCCCCTTAATTCCTCATGCCTACTGAGTCATTGACAAGTACTGTGAACTCTGTATCCAAAACTTTGTATTGCGAATCCAGTCACATTTTGTCATTTCCACTGCTTCATTCTAAACCAAGCCAACATTATCTGTGTCTTGGCTGATTATAATATCCTTTAATTGATTCTCTTACTGTCATTGTCACTTCTTGATGATCCATTTCCTACAAAATAGCCAGAGTAATATTGGAAAAATATAAATCAGATTATATATCTCCTTTGCTAAAAACCCTCTAGTAGGAAATAAAATTTAAAAAATTTACTCTGCCTGACATAGCTCTGTAGGATTTGATTTCTGATTACATGTCATAGGAAATAAAATTTAAAAAATTTACTCTGCCTGACATAGCTCTGTAGGATTTGATTTCTGATTACATGTCTACCTTATTGGAGATCTCACCTCTTGGTCATACATTCTAGCCCTGGCCCATTCTTTCTTCCTCAAGCAAGTCAAACCTTTGTAGTTTTATACTATTACTTCTGCCTCAAATGTACTTTGACCCACCAAAATGTAAACAGTAGAAGAGCAGAGGCCTTTTCTATTTTACCCATGGCTCTATTCCCAGTCATGTAAGGGTTCAATAAATATTTTTGAAAAAAATAAATGATTGCATTCCTTTTTGATTCCTCAAATGCATCGGCTTCTTTTTAGCTTGTCTCATTATTTCTCTTTGCCTAAAACAACATCTTCTTCTGCTTTTCCTTCACAACATTTCCCACCTTTTCCTAGAAACATTATCCTCTAAATATTAGTTTAGTTTCATCCCTTGGACAGCTTTCCGATATCCCTACCCTGCTATCTTTGTCAGGGAGTGATGGGAATAGGAGTCACTGCTCTGTACTTCTGGATACCCTGCGGGTACTCTTATATCATTACCTCTTCTACTGGACTATAAACCCCATGTAGCAGGGCTTGCTTTCTTCCCACTGTATTTGCAGCATCCAGCTTGTATCTTGCTCATGGTCTAATTACTTGAAAAATGTCTGATGAATTAACAAAAGAGTAAATGATTGACTAAATCTGATTTCAATTCCCAGAGGCCCTTTTATTTTCATTTCTTTTTTTTTTCTATCTTCTAAAATAATATTAGTATCTGAAAAATAACCTTTAGAGAGCAGATTGCTGTATTTCATTTGCAGTGTTGTTTATCTAGGAATCCCAGAAAAGTTTAGAAATCTTATCTGTACAATGTCTATTTTTCTGACTTTGTGCTTTAACCATCGCTAGTGAAAGATAGATAAGAAAGTGTTGATGGGAACAAATAATTTTTTTATGGAATTCAAATTTTTAATTTCTGCAGTTATTTTTATTTTAAGCAACACTGACCCCTTTACTGACTCCAGAATGTCCTGACTTAGGGACAATGAAACCATTTAGATTATCAAGCAATTCTGTTAAAGTGAGTATTCTGCAGTTTTGAAATCTACAAGTGTTTTGAATTTGCTATCTTTCCTCTATCTCCTGAAGACTGTCTCTGAATGATTTTTGCCACTTTTTTTGTGCCCTTGCCTTTGCCTTTCTGGTTTATTTTTTTGTTTGTTTCTTTGAATACCTGTGCTTTTTTCATCTGTTGAACTGTGGTTTGGACCTGGTTGCAAGCCTCATGTTTGCATGTTACTTTCCATTTTATTCTGATATCCAAGATCTGGACCAACCAGTTACTTCCCAGTTCCCCAAGATGCAACAAATTTTCCAGAAGAAAAACGTATTGAGAAATCTACATTTATAGAAGTAATAATTTCTTAATTATTACTTATATAAGATTGGTTAGAAATTTATGGTTTTTAAAATTTTTTTATTTATTTTTATTTTTAAAAAAAATTTTTTAAATTATTTTTTTAAGAAATTTATGGTTTTTTAAAGTGTAAGCAATAATCCCTGTTTGAAAGTGGTTTCACAAAATGAATCAAGCTTATCTTTGAGATTTGAATAATAATTATCAAAATGAGTCTATAGATCAATTTTAACAGTTAAATAAGGAGGATTATCCAAAAGGATGACTTAAGAATTAGAAAGATACTAAAATCATACCTAATTGTGTGAGAAAATCTTGATTAGCCAACTTTGTACAAAATCAATCAAAATTTACTTTGTGATAATTATGACAATGATAAACTAGTTTTGTACCTGTTTATACTCATAATAAGTTTAGTTCAACTAGATTTCTGCTTACTCAGCTTTTTCAAATATAGGATACTGGAGTTACTTTTTATCTTGGCTTCAGCTAAAATGGTTCCTTCTAATTTTCAGGAGGAAACCTTAGCCAGGGAACAGATTTCACTGTCCAACTTCTAGTGAGTTACTATGATTAGTGAGACTATTTTTCTTTAGCTTAGGTAATATTTTACCAGCAACATTTAAAACAATAAAATATTGTTTAAGTTACCTCTTCTCCATGTAATCATACCTAATAAATCTATCTCATGATATAAACTAATTTAATTTAGGAATAATTTGAAAACAAGCTTTGCATTGTAGAAATTGCCTAGATGTCAAACATGCACTGATACTCAATTTTTCAGTGAAGGTAAAGTAAAACAACAAGAGTAGGTTCATTTTATCTGACACAAAGTAATGTTTAGTAGTTATAATTGCCATTATTAATTACCATTATTATTTTGTAAAAATAATAATGTGGGTATTGACTGTGGTTATTGAAAAATTTAAGGATTTTATCTTGCCAAAGACCAGCAAAATTAATTGTTGGATATAAAATCTTGCAAAATTGTGCATATGATTGAAACAGTGCAACAATTAGAGCTGGGAAGAAAGGTAGAATGAGGAGGGAGAATGGAAATTTTGAATGCCTGTTTCTACAAAGGCTAAGGGAAAAATAAACTAATTTCTTTAGGACATGAAAATAGAGAGCTTTCAGTAGGTTTTTTTTTTTTTTTTTTTTTTTTTTTTTTTTTAAGATATGGAAACTCCCAGAATCTTGGGGAGTAATTAACCCTATTATTCCTTTCCACAGCTTTTGTTAGTGACTGTGTGAAGACAATTTTCAGGGCATTTAACTTCAGTATAAGTTGCTGTATCTTCCTTTACCAGTACTCTGAATCCTGTCTCCTGCTGTTTCAGAGGGGCATTGCTTTATAGATCACTGTTTCTGTTTTCTATACCTTTGATATCTTTGTTTCTATAAGTTCTTCCCCCAGGTCATAGCATACTCAAAGTGCTTCCTTCTAAAAACCAAAACTCCGTATTTCCAAATCCCACTCTTTTTACTGCTCTTTTTTTTTTTTTACCTGCAATCTAGCTATTATTTTATTTCTTTTTTCCAAGTCCATATATGTCTTATTTATTTTTCTTGTCTTAATATATTAGCTAGGATTTCCAGTACAATGTTGAATAGGAGTGGCAAGAAGGGACATCCTTGCATTGCTCTTAATCATAACAGGAACACATCTCATCATTAAGTATGATGTAAGCTGTAGTTTTCATTTTATTTTTTTAAGATTTTATTTATTTATTGGACACAGAGGGAAAGAAGGAAAACACAAACAGGGGGAGTGGCAAGCAGAGGGGGAGGGAGATGCAGGCTTCTCACTGAGCAGAGAGCCAGATGTGTGACTTGATTCTGGGACTCTGGGATCATGACCTGAGCCAAAGGCAGAGGCTTAACCAACTGAGCCATCCAGGAACCCCTAAGCTGTAGTTTTAAAATAGATGTTCCTTTTCAAGTTGAGGAAGTTCCCTTCTAATCCTAGTTTGCTAAGGGTTTTTATCATGAGTGTTGTATTTTGTCAAATGATTTTTCCTCATCTCTTTATAGCATAATATAATTTTTTCTTCCTTAGCGTGTTAATGTGATTGGTTATGTCAATTGATTTTCAAATGTTGAAACAGCCTTGCATACTGTACTTGGAATAAATCCCACTTGGTCATGGTGTAATTTTCAAAAAATATATGTTGTTCGATTTGATCTAATATTTTGTTGAGGTTTTATACATTTATGTTCAGGGGATTATATTAGTTTGTAGTTTACCTTAATGTAATGCCTTCACTTTTGATATTAGGGTCGTGATATGAGAGTAACTCACTGAATGAATTAGGGCGTATTCCCCTGGCCTCTATTTTGTGGAAGACATTGTATAGAATTGGGTGTAACTTTCTCATTAAGTGTTTGGTAGAATTCAGCTGTGACTCCATCAGGTCTAATACTTTTTTTTGAAGTGTTATTAATTATTGATTATGATCATTTTTGTGAAAATTGAACATGGCATGCTTAGTAAAAGGAACTGAAGTAAATAGGCCTTCAGTGTGAAGGTTTCTTTCTTTCTTTCTTTCTTTTTTTCTGGCTAAAAGTGATGCTGTGATTACTGTTTGCTCTATCTGTGGGTGTCAGGAGCTAAAATTTCCTCTAGTATTCTTACTGTTGTCTTCCCTGTTATCTTTGGGTCTCCCTTCTGCAATAAGGTGCTCTTCTTTCCATTGCAATCCCCTGTTAATACACAGGAGCCCTGTGGTAGTGAGGTGTGAGAGGGTATTGTTTTTGGACCTATGGTTAGGTCCTAATATTTTAGTGATCCTGTGACCCCAGGCTGTGACCCACACGAGTGCTTCTCAGTTTTTTTCCTCCCTAAGTGAGATGAGAAGACTAGATGGGACTGAAGTTGAGTGTTTCCTTTCCGCTGGATCAGTTAGGCTGTGATAAAATTCTCGTCTGTTAGGCTTTGGTAAAATAGTCTGCTTAAGGACAGGTCTTGCTAAGAACAGAATGTTCTGGACTTATTTCAAAATGGTTATTTTTTTATTCCCCTGCTGGAAGCATGCAGAGATTTTTCTCTGATCTCAACTTAGAGTATCTGGTAGGGTACCTGGCAGGAGAAATTCATGAAATTGTGTGGCTCCTCACTTAATTCCAGGAACCCCTGGAGATTTTAACTGTTAGGCTTATGCACATTCAACTTTCATCAATTCATCAATTATACTTTAAATTTGCTTACCCTAGTACTGGTTCCTGCTGAGATAGCTGTTTATCAGCCTCCACTCTGATATTATGATTCTCTGTATCTGCCTGTCTGCCTTTCCAATTTTGGGGGCAGTGGCTTGCCTTATGACCTTACTTCTTTTACATATCTAAGAAAAGCTCTTGATTTGCAGTTTGTTCAGCATTTTTGTTGTTGTTGTTGTTGTGAGCATGGGAGTGATGACTTCCATGCTTCTTACATGCTACTTGGCTCTTTGGAAGGATTAAATAGAAGCATAATGTCATATAAGTGTAAAGGGAATTTAAAAAAATTTTTAAATTAATTTTAAAAATTAATTTATTAAATAAATATTTACTTACTTTGTGCTGAGGATATTACAATGAAAAATGTAACAAAGTTCTTGAGGTACTTTGGAATAGTTACTGTTACTATTACTATTACTAATATTGTTACTGTGAACAATAACCTACAGTTATACTTTATATGCTATACATTGTATGGAATAAAAAACCCCCACATTTTCATGCATTTATTTTATAGGTACAGATTTAGGTACAATTTAGTGTGGGTTTTTTTAAAAAAACTATTATTGAAGTGTTGATGACACACAATATTATATTAGTTACAGATGTGCAACATAGTGATTCAACACTTCTGTACATTACTCAATGCTCACCACTATAAGTAGTGACCCTATACAAACAAACAATGTTAGTACAATGTTGTTAACTACTTTCCCTATGCCACACATTTCATCTCCATGTTGCACTTAAATTTTGTAAGTTGTACCTATCAATCCTCTTCACCGATTTTGCCCATTCTTTCACCCTCACACCCTTCTCCTTTGGCAACCACCTGTTTATTCTCTGTATTTATTAGTCTATTTCTGTTTTTTGTTGTTGTTGTATGTTCATTTGAATTTTTTTTTAGATTCCACATATAAGTGAAATTGTATGATATTTGGCTTTCTCTGACTTATTTTACTTAACATAGTACCCTCTACAACTATCTATTTTATTGTGAATGGTGAGATCTCTTTTTTTATGGCTGAATAGTATTCCACTGTGTGTGTGTGTGTGTGTGTGTGTGTGTGTATACATAGTACCACATCTTTATCCATTCTTCTATCAATGAACACTTAGGTTGGCTATTGTAAATAATGCTGCAGTAAACATAGAGGTACATACATCATTTCAAATTAATACTTTTATTTTATTTGGGTAAATTCCCAATAGTGGAATTTATGGATCATATGATATTTCTATTTTTAATTTTTTGAGGAGTCTTCATGCTGTTTTCTACAGTGGTTACACCAATTTACAGTCCCACCAACAGTGGATGAAGGTTCCCTTTTCTTCACATCTTTGCAAACACTTGTTATTTCTCATCTCTTTGATACCCGTCATTCTGACTGGTGTGAAATAATATCTCATTGTGGTTTTGATTTACATTTCTCTGGTGATTAATGATGATGGTACCTTATCATGTGTCTCTTGGCCATTTGTATGTCTTCTTCAGAAAATGTCTATTCAGGTTCTCTGCCCATTTTTAATTTATTTATTTGTTCAGTTTTTTTAAATTTGTTTTTTGTATGTATTTATTTATTTGTTTATTTATTTATTTATTGGTGTTGAGTTGTATAAAAGTTCTTTTTTTTGAGTTTATATTTTTATTTCTTATTTTTTGTGTAAATACCCAGAAGTGGGATTTATGGATCAGATAGTAGTTCTACTTTTAATTTTCTGAGGAACATCCATCCTGCTCTCCACAGTGGCTGCACCAATAGCTCCTTTCTCATGAGTGCTAAATATTATTCCATTTTCTGGATGGACCACAGCCTATCTATGCCTACACTTTTCCTTCTTTTTTTTTGTGTGTGGGTTTTTGTTTTTTTGTTTTTTGTTTTGTTTGTTTTGTTTTTTTCTTTTTTGTGTTCAGTTAACCAGCATATAATATGTCAATAGTTTTTGATGTAGTGTTCAACAATTCATTAGTTGCCTATAATACCTAGTGCTCATCACCACATGTGCCCTCCTTAATACCCATCACCCAGTTATCCTCTTCCCTCTCCACCCCCTGCCCCATAACCCTCAGTTGTTTCCCAGAGTCCAGAGTCTTTCATGGTTTGTCTCCCTCTCTGATTTCTTCCCATTTAGTTTTCCCTTCCTCTGCTCTATTCCTTATGTTCCACATATGAGTGAAACCAAATGATAATTGTCTTTCTCTGTTTGACTTATTGACTTAGTGTAATCCCCTCCAGTTCCATCCATGTCGTTGCAAATGATTGCAATTCATCCTTTCTCATGGCTGAGTAATATTCCATTGCATATATGGATCACATCTTCTTTATCCATTCTTCTGCTGAAGAGGATCTTGGCTCCTTCCACTGTTTGGCTATTGTGGACATTGCTGCTATGAACATTGGGGTGTATGTGCCCCTTCTTTTCACTACATCTCTATCTTTGGGGCAAATACCTAGCTATAGCAACTTCTTTCAAGACATGTCTCCACAGGCAAGAAAAACAAAGGCAAAAATGAACTTTTCAGACTTCATCAAAATAAAAAGCTTTTGACAGAAAAGGATATAGCAAAACTAAGAGGCAATCCATGGAATGGGAGAAGTTATTTGCAAATGCTATTACAGATAAAGGGCTGATATCTAAGATATATAAAGAACTTATCAATCTCAATACCCAAGAACCAAATAATCCAGTCAAGAAATGGACAGAAGACATGAACAGACACTTCTCCAAAGAAAACATACAAATGGCCAACAGACACATGAAAAAATGTTTAATATCACTAGCTATCAGGGAAATAGAAATCAAAACCACAATGAACTACCACCTTATACCAGTTAGAATGGCCAAAATTAACAAGACAGGAAACAACAAGTGTTGGGGAAGATGTGGAGAAAAGGGAACCTTCTTACACTGTTGGTGGGAAAGAAAATGGGTGCAGCTATTCTGGAAAACAGTATGGAAGTTCCTCAAGATGTTAAAAATAGAGCTACCCTATGACCTAGGAAATGTACTAATTTACTCCAGTGATACAGATGTATGTATAAGTTCTTTTCATTTACTTTAAGTAAAGTATGTAAGTTCTTTATCTTTACTTTAATATAAGTTCTTTAATATAAGTTCTTTATATTTACTTTAAATTTACTCCAGTGATACAGATGTATGTATAAGTTCTTTATATATTTTGGATATTAACTCCTTATTGAATATAAGATTTACAAATGTCTTCTCCTATTAAGTAGATTGACTTTTCATTTTGTTGATTTTTGTTTTATTAGGGCTTTGGTTTTTTTTCTGGGCAAAGGAATTTTTATTTTGGTGTATTCCCAATACACCAAAAGTTTATTTTTGCTTTTCTTTTTCTTGCCTAAGAAGACATATTCATAAATATGTTGCTGAGGCTGATGTCCAAGAGACTATTGCCTATGCTTTCTTTTAGGGATTTTATGGTTTTAATGGTTTTAGGCCTCACACATTAAGTCTTTAATCCATTTTGAGTTAATTTTTGTGTATAGTGTATGAAAGTGATCTAGGTTCATTCTTTTGCACATAACTGTCCAATTTTTCCAATACCATTTATTGAAGAGACCATCTTTTCCCAATTGTATATTCTTGCCTCCTTTTTAATAAATTAATTGATCATATAAGTGTGAGTTTATTTCTGGAATCTATCCTGTTCTATTAATCTATATGTCTTTCTTTTTTCAAAGATTTTATTTATTTATTTGACAGATAGAGATCACAAGTATGCAGAGAGGCAGGCAGAGAGAGAGAGGAAGAAGCAGGCTCCCTGCTGAGCAGAGAGCCTGATGCAGGGCTGAATCCCAGGACCCTGAGATCATGACCTGAGCCGAAGGCAGGTCAACTGACCTTAACAACTGAGCTACCCAGGCGCCCCATCTATGTGTCGTGTGTGTGTGTGTGTGTGTGTGTGCCAGTATCATACTGCTTTGATTATTATAGCTTTGTAGGGTATTTTGAAATCCAAGATTTTAATACCTCCGGCTTTGTTCTTTTTCAAGATTGCTTTGACTATTCAGGATCTTTTGTGGTTCCATATGAATTTCAGGATTTTTTGTTCTAGTCTGTGAAAAATACTTCTGGAATTTTGATAGGGATTTCATTGAATCTGTAGATTGCTTTGGGTGGTATAAATATTTTAACAATATTAATTCTTCCACTCCACAAGCATGGTATATCTTTCTATTTGTTTGTGTCATATTCATTTTCTTTTATTAATATCTTATAGTTTTCAGCATATGTCTTCTGCTTGTTTATATTTATTCCTAGGTAATTTATGATTTGTTGTACAATTATAAATATTTTCTTAATTTCTCTTTCTGCTACTTTATTATTAGTATGTGGAAACAACAGATTTCTGTATATTTATTTTATATCCTACAATTTCACTGAATTCATTTATCAGTTTTAATAGTTTTTTTTTCCCCCAACTTTGGAGGATTTTCTATATATAATATCATGTTATGTGCAAATAGTGGTAGTTTTTACTTCTTTGTTACTAGTTTGGATACATCTTATTTCCTTTTCTAAACTGATTGCTTCAACTAGGACTTCTAGAACTGTGTTAAATAAAAGTGGTGAGAATGGGCAATCTTGTCTTTTTTCTGATTTTTAGGGGAAGAACTTTCAGTTTTTCACTATTGAGTATGGTGTTGGCTGTGAATTTTTTATATGTGGTCTTTATTTACACTGAGGTATGTTCCCACTAAACCCACTCCACCCTCCCTCGCCAGCTTATTCATTCATTTATTTATTTATTTATTTATAAAGGTCTATTTATTTATTTATTTTTTCGATTTATTTATTTTCAGAAAAACATTATTCATTATTTTTTCACCACACCCAGTGCTCCATGCAAGCCGTGCCCTCTATAATACCCACCACCTAGTACCCCAACCTCCCACCCCCCCCCCGCTTCAAACCCCTCAGATTGTTTTTCAGAGTCCATAGTCTCTCATGGTTCACCTCCCCTTCCAATTTACCCAAATTCCCTACTCCTCTCTTATTCATTTATTTTTAAGAATTGAGATATTTGAGAGGCAGAGCAGGGGGTTCATGGGGGGAACGGAGGGAGAAAAATGAAACAAAGTGAGACTGGGGAGGGAGAAAGACCATAAGAGACTCTTAATCTCAGGAAACAAACTGAGGGTTGGGGGTGGGGGAAAAGGGATAGGGTGGCTGGGTTATGGAAATTGGGGAGGGTATGCGCTACAGTGAGTGCTGTGAATTGTGTAAGACTGATGATTCACAGACCTGTACCCCCGAAGCAAATAATACATTATATGTTAATAACAAATAAATAAATAAATAAATATTGAGATATAATTGACATGTAACATTCTATTCCTTTAAGATATGCAACAGAATGATAGATGTATATATTATGAAATAATCACCATAATTCTGGTTAACATCTTACCCCACAGTTACATGTTTCCTTGTGAAAATAACTTTTAAAATGTTTTGTTGTAGCAACTTTCAGTTTACAGTAAACTATGATTAACTCTAATCATTAACTATAGTTCTCATGAAATCAGTTTTATACATTTTCACAACTTCTGTCTTTAAGTCACATATGGCTGTTAAGGGCAGAAGCAGATCCTTTGTTCTATTTTCTTTCTCTTTTTTTAAAAATTAACATATAATGTGTTATTTGCTTCAGGGGTACAGATCTGTGATTCATCAGTCTTACACAATTCATAGCACTCACTGTAGCACATACTCTCTCCAATGTCCATAATCCAGCCACGCCATCCCTACCCCCCACCTACCAACAACCCTCAGTTTGTTTCATGAGACTAAGAGTCTCTTATGTAAACCCACTTTGTTGAGAGTTTTTGTCATGAATGGATGTTGTACCTTGTGAAATTATTTTTCTGCACCTACTGAGATGATCATATGATTTTTTTTTAAGATTTTATTTATTTATTTGACAGAGAGAGATCACAAGTAGGCAGAGAGGCAGGCAGAGAGAGAGAGGGGGGAAGCAGGCTCCCTGCCGAGCAGAGAGGCAGATGCGGGGCTCGATCTCAGGACCCTGAGATCATGACCTGAGCCGAAGGCAGAGGCTTAGCCCACTGAGCCACCCAGGTGCCCGATCATATGATTTTTATCATTCATTTTGGTTATGTGGTATGTCACATTGAATTGCAAATATCATTTTTACATCCCCAATGATTCTTGTACTATATTGTTAAATGTGATGTGCTAATATTTTGTTGAGGATTTTGCATCTAAGTTCATCAGGGATATTGTCCTATAGTTTTGTTCTTTGTAATGTCTTTTGTCATGGTATTGGGCAATGCTGACCTTACAGAATTAATTTCATAGTTTTTCTTTCTCCTTTATTTTGTGGAAAAATTTGACAAGAATGGGTATTAACTTTTCTTTAAATGTTTTGTAGAATTCATCTGTGACACCATCCCTGGGCTTTTGTTTATTCGGCCTTTTTTTTTTTTTTAAGATTTTATTTATTTGACAGAGAGAGAGAGATCACAAGTAGGCAGAGAGGCAGGCAGAGAGAGGAGGAAGCAGGCTCCCTGCTGAGCAGAGAGCCTGATGCGGGGCTCGATCCCAGGACCCTGGGATCATGACCGGAGCCTAAGGTAGAGGATTTAACCCACTGAGCCACCCAGGTGCCCCCCTTTTTTTTTTTTTTGATTATCAGTTCCATTTTGTTACCAGTGATCAATGTGTTCAAATTTTTCTATTTCTTGCTGATTTAGTTTTAGAAGATTGTATGTTTTTAGGAATTTTTCTATTTCTTCTAGTTTGTTTAATTTGTTGGTATATAATTGATCATAATATTCCCTTATTATTTGTATTTCTGTGGTCTCTGTTGTTAATTCTCTTCTCCCATTTTCAATTTTATTTATTTGATCTCTCTCTCTCTCTCTTTCTCTTTTTCTGGATGAGTCTGGCTAAAGGTTTATCAATTTTATTTATCTTTTCAAAGTACCACTTCTTGGTTTCATTGATTTTTTTCTATTCATTTTAGACTCTTTTTTATTTATTTTCATTCTAATCTTTTTATTTCTTTCCTTCTAACATTTGGTTTTCCTTGTTCTTTTTCTTTTTACTTTAGGTATAAGGTTATACAGTTTTAGGTTTTTCTTGTTTCTTGACATTGGCATGCATTGTTGTAAACTTCCTTCTTACAACTGCTTTTGCTGTGCCCCAAAGATTTGGGGCTGTTGTGTTTCCATTTTCATTTTTCTTTATATATTTTTAAAGATTTATTTGATTTCTTTGTTGACTAATTTGTTATTAGTAGCATATTTTTTAGCCTCCAGGTGTTTGTGTTTTTTTCCAGTTATTTTCTTATAATTGATAACTAGTTTCATACCAGTGTGGTCAGAAAAGATTTTATAATTTCAATTTTCTTAAATTTATTGAGACTTTTTGTGTTCTCTGAGTATAGTTATGATCATTACTTTGAACTCCTTATGAAGCATGTTGTTCATCTCTGTTTTGTTTAGCTCATTTTCTGTGATTTTGTTCTTTCCTTTCCTTTGGGGTATATTCTTCTGTCTTCTCATGTTGTCTGACCCTTTGCTTTTATTTGCAATTTTTAAGTAGACTTAAGTCTCTTTTGTCTTGAAATTAGTGGTTTTCTGTAGAACAGATCCTGTGGTGCCTTGTAGTACAATCCCTCCCTGTTCACCAGAATCATGAATCCCAAAGGTGGTCCCCAGTATGGAACACATATGCCCTCCTGTTGTGCCTCAACCAGGATTGTATGGTCACAATAATGGGTGGATCTGACCCTCAGCCCATCGGACTGACCTGCTTTGCCTGCTAGAGGTGTACTGAGAAGGTTTTGCTCCCCATGCTATTGCAAGACCTGGCTGCTGGAAATGTAGATGTGTTCCTGGGTGAAGTTGTCTCCCTTTCCCCAAGGCAGAAGTTACTTTAGAGGATTACCAGTCCCTGCCAGGATTGTTTGCCATGTGTGGTGTGGAGGATCAGGTTTGGAGGGGCACACACTGAGGTGGGCAGGTTGAGTGGACCAGGATCACAGTGGAACACCAGGGGAAGACACATGGCTCCCACAAGCATCTGGCTGTGTACACTGGGGGAGGGGAAAAAAATAGTTCCTGAAAGCACTTCCTGGAGAAATCTGCAGATCCTTACCCCTCCAGTATACAACCTAAAATTAGTCAGTAAATCTCCTCTACCTATACCTTAAGTTCTATTCAAATTGCTGCTTCTGTGCCGTGTCTCTGGCTGAGTTATTTAGCATGCTGGCCCTTTTAAGTGTGGAGATTTGGCTTTCCATAGCCCTCAAGCTCTCTGTGAATTAAGTTTGTTGGTTTGTTTATTATTTTTTTAAGTTGACTCTATGCTGGGCTTGAAATAATGACCCTGAGATTGAGACTTGAGCCAGGATCTACTGACTGAGCCACCCTGGTACCCCAGCACACTTTTTTTTTCAAGTTTTAATTTTCATTCCAATTTCTTAACATATAGTGTTATATTAGTTTCAGATGTATGATATAGTGATTCAACAATTCTATGCATCACCCATTGCTCATCAGAAGTGTATTTCTACTCCCCATTACCTATTTCATCCCTCCTCCTGCTCCCTCCCCTCTGGTAACCATCAATTTGTTCTCTATAGTTAAGAGTTGGTTTGCTGGTAAGTTGATTTGTTTCTCGCTCCCTCCTTTTTTTTCCTTTGTTCATTTGTTTTGTTTCTTAAATTCCACATAAGTGAAATCATATGGTATTTGTCTTTCTCTGAAGGACTTATTTCACTTAACATTATAGTCTCTAGCTCTATCCATGTCATCACAGATGGCAAGATTTCTTTCTTTTTTTATGGCTGAATAATATTCATATATATTCATATGCATATATGTACTCAACCTCTATCACTTTTATTTTTTAATCCATTCTTGCGGGACTCGATCAGTGGATGGACATTTGGGTTGCTTCCATGTCTTGGCTATTGTAAATAGTGCTTCTATAAATATAGGAGTCCTGGTATCCCTTTGAGCTAGTGTTTTTGTTTTCTTTGGGTAAATACCCAGTAGTGCAATTGCTGGATCATAGGATAGTTCTATTTTTAACTTTTTGAGGAATCTCCATACTATTTTCCAGAGTGGCTGTGTCAGTTTGTATTCCTATAACAGTACATGAGAGTTTCTTTGTAAGCACCACTGGTTTTTAAAACTCATGGAGTTAAGGGGACTTGTCTTCCCAGGGTGATTCTCCAGGGATGGGCATGCCTGGTGTGTGATCTGATCCATTTGCTCCTCTATGCTTGTGATGCCTCTCTTGTTTGTGGTTAGTCACACTGGTGGTTTGGTTCCTGATTGTGTTTCTACTTCTTTTCTTTCCAATGTAACCTTATCTCTATGACTAGCTGTGGAAGATCTGTTCTGCTAGTCTGCCAGTCATTTTCAGAGTTAGTTGCATTCTGTAATTGTTGCCTTGGTGTGTCTGTGGGATGAGGTAGGCTCAGGATCCTACTTTGCCATCTTCCCTGCTCTCCTACTAATGTGAATTCTTAAATCTTAACTGTAGAATAAAGAAATATCCTAATATGAGATTTTTTTAAATTATAATTTTGACCAACACTTCAGTTACACTGTTTCCTACAAGTACATACCAGAGGATTGAACAAGTAGTTGTTCACTTTTCAATTAGCTTTTTATATTTTAAGAAGTAGCTTTTTTAAAAAATTTGGGATTAAGTATTCTTACTAAGATAAACAGGAGAGTGTTTTCAAAAATTTTCCTTAGACTGTGTAATAGTAAAAGCAAAGCACTATAACACACAAGAGAAGCTAAACACAGGATTATATTTGTGAAAATGAAACATTCCTGACCATATTCACACGCGTAAATAGAAATGAGCTAGTACACAAACTAAAGAAAAAGAATTATTCTCCATTTTGTGCCCTAAGTTTTTTTTTTTTTTTTAAAGATTTTATTTATCCGTCATAGAGAGAGAAGCGAGAGCAAGCGTAGGCAGACAGAGTGACAGGCAGAGGCAGAGGGAGAAGCAGGCTCCCCGGCCAAGCAAGGAGCCCGATGCGGGACTCGATCCCAGGACGCCGGGATCATGACCTGAGCCGAAGCAGCCGCTTAACCAACCGAGCCACCCAGGCGTCCCTGTGCCCTAAGTTTTATCTTTTATTTAGTTTATTGTTTTGTGACACTCTCTCCTTTTTTCTTGTAGTATAATGGTTCTCAGTGACGAGATTACATTCCCAGAGAAAACAGAGTTACTACTGGGGACAATTCATTCTTCACTCTATGCCAAACCCTGTGCAAAAAGAAAATATTCTTGGAAACAGAAAAATGAACTATAATAGCCCCCCTTGTTGCAGGGTAAATTGCCAGATGGGGAGATTTTTAAAGTGGGAATATATTCAGAATACTTAATGAAAAATACCCTACCTAGTTCCTGAATTCCTGAGAATTTATCAACATGTTTAGTTTTCTTATTTGGAAAAAAAGCTGTTCCATACTCTCTAACCTTTATATGCATAAGGGAAAGGAATCCTATTCTATCACCCATACTTTTTTTTTAAGGTTACTGAAGGTTATGTAAATAGAGCCAATGTTGGTTTGTTGTTTTTTTATGACAGGGCTAGTTGTAAAGCAAAGGAATTTAAAAAAAAAAAAGTGTATTTAAATTTAATGTAGTTAATGTATAGTGTATTACTAGTTTCCAGGGTAGCATTTAGTGATTCATCAGTTACAGAAAACACCCAGTGCTCATTATATCAAGTGCCCTCCTTAATGCCCATCACCAAATTACCCCATCCCCTCATCCATCTCCCCTTAGCCATCCTCTGTTAGTTAAAGGAGTCTCTTACAGTTTGCTTCCTTCAGTGTTCTTATTTTATTTTTTCTTCCCTTCCCCTCTGTTTCTGTTTTGTTTCTTAAATTCCACATATGAGTGAAATCATATGCTGTTTGTCTTTCTCTGACAGGCTTATTTCACTTAACATAAAACCCTCTAGTTCCATCCACACTGTTGCAAATGGCAAGATTTCATGCTTTCTGATGGCTGAGTAATATTCCATTGTGTGTGTGTATGTGTGTGTGTGTGTAAGCTCTCCTTTATCCATTCATCTATCAATGGACATCTGGGCTCTTTCCATATTTTGGCTGCTGTGGACATTGCTGCCATAAACACTGGGGTGCATGTGACCCCTCTAATCACTATGTTTGTGTCCTTTGAATAAATACCTAGTGGTGCATTGACTGGGTCATAGAGTGTTTTTGTTTTTAACTTTTTGAGGAAACTCCATACTGTTTTCCAGAATGGCTACACCAGTTTGCATTCTCATCAACAGTGTGAGAAGGATCCTCTTTCTCCACAAATCTCCTAGGGACTCTCTTTTTTCCTCTGACTGAGGAGTAGTTAATGTGACAGTCTCACTCATTTATTTCTGATCTGGGATAAATAACTATAAATCAGATAATTAGGTCATGGCCTTTTGATTTTATTTGCTACCATTTATTAATAGTTGTGTCCCTGGAAAGGGTATAAATTAAAGGCTATTTTGTTATTAAATTATCAGAGTAACCTTCAGTACAAAGCATTTAATAACCTGTGTCTATTCAGTTATATGATCATTTATACATTTTTTTAAAAGATTTTATTTATTTATTTGACAGACAGATCACAAGTAGGCAGAGAGGCAGGCAGAGAGAGAGGAGGAAGCAGGCTCCCTGCTGAGCAGAGAGCTTGATACGGGGTTCGATCCCAGGACCCCGGGATCATGACCCGAGCCGAAGGCAGAGGCCTTAACCCACTGAGCCACCCAGGCGCCCCTCATTTATACATTTTTCTTAGAGAAAATAAATTTCCTAATGTGGGAAATACCCTAAAACACTTCAAAAGTGGAGGGGAAAGTAGTATAGAGTAAAAGAAAGAAATTCTAGAAATGAAAAATGAGAGCAAGAATGAAAAATTGAATAAAGTGTGGAAGATGTTAGTGAAACTAAAACAAAAAGATAAAGAGATGGAATAGAAGAGAAAAGATAAAGGACAAAAAAAAAGTGGGTAGTCAAGCTAGGGGTCTACTATCCAAATAATTGTAGTTTCAAAAGGAGGATAGAGCTTATGGAGAGAAGAGAAATAGAGATGTAATACAAGAAAATATCACATAACTCAAGACATGAGTTTCTAAATTGAAATGTTGTACCAGTATTCAACAGTGTAAATGAGAAGTGACTCATGCAGAGTGCCATCAGTGTAGATGTCCAAAATGCAAAGGAGAAAGAGAAAATCCTAAAAACTTCCAGAGAGAAATGAAATAGAATATGTATAACAAACAAACAAAACAAAACAAACAACCAGTAATTAAAAATGACTCAGACTTCTTTACAGCAATAATGGTAACTTTGAGAAAGGATCAAATCTGCCATTGACAGTAACTTTTTGACCTGGTATTCAGTATCCAGCTCACCTGTACATTATACATGCAGTTGGAATATAACAATCGATATATGGAAATTCCACCAGAATTATACTTCCAAGGATTTTTCTCATGAACAGATGATTTTTACAAAAAAAGTAAGGAGAGGCCATGAAGAGGAAAATCTGGGATCTAAGAAAGAGAAAATGAACAGGAGAGAGACTTTGGAAGTGCAGGGTGATGGTAAGGAGAAATATTATGGCAACAGCTGAGCAGCAAGCATATTCTGACCAGGCTGGAGCAGGAGAAAGAACTCCTGGAGGGATGCAGCCAACAAAAGTACAGTGGAAGAGATGGGTTAAGATATATGTTTGATTATATTGAGAGGAGTTTTACAGTTCTGTGAGGGAATTTAGGGAAGAATTCGTGAGAGTTATAGAAAATAAGGCAAATAAAATATATGGCAATTCCAGAAAAAATGAAATTTTAGTTCATGATGTAGATCAGCTATAGATGATATTTAAGTTCTATCGATGTAAGCTATGCAAGTGACTTAACATTTGTGATACTGTGAAAGATAGTGGCAGAGGAAAAGACAGACCCTGAGAGAGACAGAGATGGGGACAGACACGCACACGCACGACACACAATGAGAAAAGGAGAGAGAGAGAGAGACTGGGAATATAAAACAGCTAAATCCTCTTCTTTCATAATGGGACGAAAATATCTGAAACTGTCAAGTCAAGAAGAAGAGAGAGAAGCCTGTCATTTAGAAATATAGAGACAAATATCAGGAGAAACAGCTAAAGAGAACAGAAAGTGGTTTGGTTTTGGAGAGATCCTCGGAGGTCTGAATGGATGCGCAAGAGGCTTCCCTTTTTCTTTTTTCCCTCCTCCCTTCCCTTTTTTCATTAGAAGACTGTAGTATTACCTTTAAAACTAGGTACATGAATTCTCTTGATAAAAATGCAAATACATTTTAAAAGATAAAGGAGTGTGTGGTTAACCCCTGAACTTGTGTTCTATTTAGTCTGGATCTCTGGCTGCGGAGCTCTCGAGGTAGTCTGTTATTGGCTGGTAGTGGTTTAGTGTTCTGCTAGTGAGATGCACCTAGGAAGTGTGAAGTGAGTAGACTCCCAGGGTAGATCTGGCATTGCCATCTCCTTTATGTCTGGTGCTGCGGACACTCAGGATTTCAGTACTAACTCTCCAGGCTGTTGGCAGCCCTGCAAACAGAGCCCTCAGGGGCAGCCCCCTGTGGGTATGGCCCCTCTGAAGAGAATCAGCCCGAGACACCATGTCAGACTGCTTCATTTTCCTTCATTTTCTTCACTTTTTCGCTTCACAGAGATGATCTGGAAAACTTACCTCAGATGCACTTCCATGGGAAAATGGGTTTTGTTTTTTGTTTGTTTGTTTGTTTGTTTTGTTTTAATGGTATTAAAAAGATGGTGGAATTATATTGGATGGTGGAATTCACAATCCAGTTGTGAAGTGTGGTTATACCAAGTTTGAAGACTTTCTTTGGAGAAGTACATGTCTAAATGTACTTGGTGGGTATAACATGGAGGAAGAGAAGAAAGGAGCAAAACGAAACTGATCACCCTTCCATTTCCCGGTGTAAAGTTGGAGGGCCCATTGACCTCAGTGCAAGAAAATTATTTTAAATTATTAACTCAGAAAATAATGTCCTACTTTTGTAAGTACAAAAGCTGATAAAGCTACCACCGCGTAACTCTAGAGTTTGGGCCCGAATTCTCTTCTAGGTTAGATGCAGGAGCATGTTCAATCAAATTGTCAAATAGCTATTTTTCTGCCTCAGCATTGGTTTTACAAAAGGAGCAGTAAATCACTGTGAGAAAGGTTGGGGCTGCACATCCTCAGTGAGGTGCTATTTCTGCCAAGCACAGAAAATTAAAAGTTGAATGAGACCCACAGCTAAGAAATAGCAAGTCAGGTCAAATTTAAAAATGTGGTAAGTAACTATGATTCATGTAGTTGAATTTCATTACTGATCTGCAGGAAAGAGGCAGCTGATCTGTCAAAATGAACAAAAGAAGTAGCTGCTAAATTGGCCTCAAAACAGGGAATGGAGAGTTTTCCGGAGCTCTGACTTCTTGTTTGTAGATACAGGAGCACACAGTTGTGAGGCTCTTTTCTTGAAATTAAAAAATGAAAGTAACTCTTTTTTTAAAAATATTTTCCAATTAACAAATGATTATTGTAAATTTTGAACATGAATGTAATTTAAAAAAATATTTATTTGTCAGAGAGAGAGAGTATACAGACAGGCAGAGAGGCAGGCAGAGGCAGAGGGAGAAGCAGGCTTCCTGCCCAGCAAGGAGTCCGTTGTGGGACTTGATTCCAGGACACTGGGATCATGACCCCAGCTGAAGGCAGCTGCTTAACTGACTGCACCACCCAGGCATCCCGAACATGAATGTAATTTTAAAGATTTTTTTAATATTATAAAAGTATATTTCAAAAGTGCATTTAAGAAAAAGATGAAAATCATTAACAAAGTTTAATACATATTTTTCAGAAACTTACTTTTTCAGAAACTTTTCTACTTATAAATCAACTTTACCAAGATATATATATGATTATACAGCATTTAATAATTTTTACTTACCTTTTTCTCTTTTGAATATTAGTTCTGTTCCCTAAGGACAAACCTAAAGTGCTGTAAGTGTGACAGGTGCCTAGAATCATCAATAAATTTATGAGGCTATTTGCCTTGTAAGCTTCAGAGGGATTTTTTTTTTTTTTTTTTTTTTTACTTTTTAGAAGGGAACATAGCATTAACCAAACCTAATACAGGATTTCTTTATAATATGGTTAAGTTAGGAGTAAGCATAACGTTTTAATCTATCATTCCAAATGTAGGAAATTTTCTGAAGTATCTGTGATATTCAGTTCATATAAACATTGTACAAATAGCTTAGTATTTATTTAAATTATAAACCTGAGAAAGTAGTCTCTACTGTTTAATGGAGATAATTGAATAATACTATCTTAATCTGAAAATAAGTTTTACATGTGAATAAGTGTATATTTATGTATTATATTGTATATATTAAATTATATATATTAAATATATATGTGATTTAAAGATTTATTTATTTATTTTAGAGAGGGAGAGAGCATGAGTGGGAGGAGCAGAGGGAGAGGGAGAGAGAATCCTAAGCAGACTCCATGCTGAGCACAGAGCCCGATGTGGGGCTCAGTCCCATGGCCCATGAGATCATGACCTGAGCCAAAACCAAGAGTTGGATACTCAACTGACTGAGCCATCCAGGTGCCTGATATGTGGATATATTATAAGAATTTAAAAGATGTGTGCTTTCTAGACCCCTAACTCTTGTTTTACTCTAAGAAATATATGATTACTGTAGGGGTGTTGGCACTAGATGACTGTGTTCTCCAAACACCTCTTTCCTAAATATTAGAGGCTCTTGATTGACTCTATTTCTTTGATTGACTCTTTATTTCTTTGAAATAAGGAGTAATAACAGGACAATCTATTCTGGGATACAAAGTAACACTTATGAAAACTCTACTTTTTCTAATTAAAGAGCTTTTCTTGTAATCCAATTTTAGCTTTATTTGAGGGGTGCTAGAGATGGGTTTAGCCTCTGTGTGTGTGTGTGTGTGTAACTGAATGAAAAAATAGTTGTTAGATGATACTGTGTTCTGGTTTTGTACTATTTTCTTTTTCTTTTTAAAAATAGGAGCCTTGCTCACTAAAAGAAAGTTATACTTTTATCTTTTTCACCCAAATTACCTCTCCCCTCTGCATCAGTGAATCAAGATCATTTGTATTTATTCATTCATTTATTCATGGAACAAATATTGATTGAGGGTTGTGTACCAGCTGATTCAATGCCTTCTTTGAAACCCAGTGATTTTTTTTTAAGAAGAAAAACAACCAAGTAAAAAGACACCTCTTTCTTTCTTTCTTAAATTTTATTTATTTATTTGTCACAGAGAGAGAGATAGAGAGAGAAAGCACAAGCAGAGGAGGCAGCAGACAGAGGGAGAAACAGAGTCCCCCCTGAGTAGGAAGTCTGATGCAGGGCTTGATCCCAGGACTTGTGATCATGACCTGAGCTGAAGGCAGATTGCTTAACCGACTGAGCACCCAGGCATCCCAAGACATCACTTTCAGTGCCTAATTTCCTGTGGAAGAGAAAAAACAAAGGGTTGTTTCATAAGAAAAATAGTCAAGAAATTGATTACATGAAAGATTTTTCATTTTATATTATTACCAGCAAGGAATAGTTCAGATAAACTCTTTTGAGTTAATGGTATGCCAGACTACAAAAACAGTAGATATACAACTATACATCAATGCCCTTGAGTCAGTATTACAAAGTATTGTGTGTGGTATTGTTTATTAGTATTAAATATATCAAGGACATGTGTTTATTGTTATTATCCAGTTATTTAAGCATTAATATTTAAAAAAAACTATCGAATAAATTTGATATGTAATATTGTGTAAACTTAAGATATATAGCATGTTATTTTGCTACATTCATATATTGTTATATGATTGCCAATGTAGTGATATTTATCACATTATATAATTATGGTTCTATATTGTTCTATATTCATTATATTACACATTAGTTCTCTGTGGCTTATTTACTGCTAGTTGCAAGTTTGTACCTTAAACACTATTATTCTTACCTCCCTACCTCCATCCACTAGTAACCATCATTTTACTCTCAGTTTTTTACAGGTTTAACTTTTTTAGATTTCACGTATATAAGTGATATGGTACAGTACTTGTCTTTCTCTGTCTGACCTAATATTCTTAAAAAAGCTTTATCTCTTAGGATGTATTAAGATGACATAAATTCCCGTAATGCTATATTGATTTCAGTTCCTATGTTAGATGGCATTTGTTCTAATTCTTAATATTATTAAAAACAAAAAATGTAGTGAAGGCATCAAGTTATTTGAAAGGTTTGCAATCCACAGCACACAACTTCTTTGGATAGTTTTGAATTTCACAACACGGGAACATAGGTCCAGAGGGAGCTAAAAAGATATTAGCCAACAGATGATGGGATGTATTTTGGCTCTGTGTAGATTTCAAATCCTAATGGTGAAAAAGGAAAATGGGATGCATTTCTATGTAAGCTTAATGTAAGACGTCAGGGACACTTATTTGGTTTTACTTTAAATAACAAATTCCTTTTGCATACCATTTAATGTCTACCAGTGCTTTTCTCAGAAATGTGAATCATTGTTGGGTGGGTCCCTAATGTGAGAGGGGGTTTCCAAGTCTCAGCCTACCTGCGGGGAAGTCAATAACCATGCTGTGTTAATAAAGCTGTTTCCTTTAGGCATGCCATTGACTGTGGAAGAGTGATGGGCAGCGAGTTGGCAGAAGTCTGTTTGCCTTGTATTAGCACAGAGGGCTGAGGATATATGTTCTGGCACTGCTTCTTTCCCCAAATGTCCTGCCAAGGCATTTCTGCCTAAATCTACTCAGACCAAAGATACTGTGTTAGAGAGAAATTTGTTTCCAAGCCAGAGTAATTGTTGACCTTTTCACTGAATTTCAGCTCTCTGTGACTGTGGTGGAGAAGCTGTTGTGAAAGACCTTCATGGAGAGGTTGCCTTCAACTTTCCTTCCCACCTTTATCTTCATCTTTGGTCATCTAGTCGTGTGAAATCTATTCGCCTCTCTGAGAATCAAATAGAATTATATGTGGCATTAAAAATTAAAATAGTAGCTTTATTATTGTTAAAGTCAGGTTGGAAAATGAAGTTTAAATCTGTGGTCAAAATGAGTCTTCCTACTACTTTACCTAAGGTCTAGCTCTCAGAGCTCACCTGGAAAACTACCACATAGCATATAAGGTACCACCAGATGCACAGAAAATCGTGCCTGCTCACACCCCTGAAAAGAGACCAGGAACAGGGATATATAAAAAGATAGGAGCCTGCTGACCTGCCTCCCAAAGGAAGGAAATCCTGCCATTTGCAACAACATGGGTAGACCTTAAGGGTAAGCGGGATAAGTCAGATGGGAAAAACAAATACTGATACACTTACATGTCGAATCTAACATCAGAGAGTAGTATGATGATTATCAGGGTCTGGCAGATGGGAGAACTGGGGAGAGACTGTTTAAGGGTACAAACTTGCCACCAGAAGATAAGTTCTGGAAATTTAAGCACAGCATAGAGATCATAGTCAACAATATGGTATTATATACTTTATGGGTATAAAAAGACTAGATATTAAATGTTTTCATCCCCAAAAGGAAATTATAATTATATGATGTGATACAGATATTAGCTGAAGCTACTAAGATGGTAATCATATTGCACTGTATGTGTATCAGATCAATATATTGTAAAACTTAAACTTATACAGTATTATATGTCTTTATATCTCAGTTAAAAAAAAAAAGCAACAACATGACAAACTCAGGGCTCTAACATGGATTGCTTGTGGTGTGGAAGACTCCAGTGGGAAGAGGACAATGAACTCTTCTATGTGTAAGCCTAGCCCAAGCTCACTTATTGTCTTCAGTGTCACCTTTTGGAAGCCACCTTCTAATTGTGTTGTGTGTGTGTGTGCATGTGTGTGTGTGGTGTTTTAGTTTTATGGGGTATTGGTGGAAAGTGTGGAGAGAGGAGAAAAAGTGGACTTCTATATTGTTCTTAATCATCAACTTAGTTCAGGCTTTCAGAATGTCTTGCACTGAATTTATTCTGAATGCATTTAATATTACCCACCTTGGGACGCCTGGGTGGCGCAGTTGGTTAAACGACTGCCTCCGGCTCAGGGCGTGATCCTGGAGTCCCGGGATCGAGTCCCACATCAGGCTCCCAGCTCCATGGGGAGTCTGCTTCTCCCTCTGACCTTCTCCTCGCTCATGCTCTTTCTCACTGTCTCTCTCTCTCAAATAAATAAAATAAAATAAAAAAAAATCTAATATTACCCACCAGAACAAGTGTTCTTTTATAAATTGGATCATATCACCTCTCAGTTAAAATTTCCTGACTGATTTTCCATAATTGCTTAGATCGAATATCAAATCCTTGCCATCTTGTCATGGCATCCTCAGCTCCTTATAATCAGGTCCCTAATAAACTTTTCAGTCTCATTTTCATCACATTTTCTTGGTGAATTTTTGCCTCAAGTTTATCAAACTCTGAAGTTTCCTAAACATCCATATTTTACCCTACCTCTTTGCCTTCACATTTGCTGTTCCCTTTCCCAGAAATACCTTCCCCTACTTTCTTCACCTGCATAGATCTTACCAAGTCTTCAAAACTCAGCTAGACATAATTAGCTTTAACTGGACACCTTCACTAAATTATTGAGACACATCTGCTCTCAAGTTGGGTTAGGTACATTCCAGTGTTCCTTACTGTATTTTGTGCTTTTTCACTGAGAATAGGTAACAGGTTTTTCATATCTGCATATTCATACTGAATGCAGTGTCTAGCACATAGGAGGCAATCAATATTGCCCACATCTCCTCACTTAGTTTCCTTTCTTAAGCAGAGTCAAGGTTTTGAAATATGTTAAACTTTCAACTATGCATTACAATAAGAACTGCATTGATTTGATAGAAATAGTCAAGCAGATTATAAAAATCTTTGTACCTTTAGGATATTGGTAGAATGTTTTTCTCACTAAATAATAATTTTGCTTTTCTGTTACTACACTTTCTTTTTTAAGATTTTATTTATTTATTTGACAGACAGAGATCACAAGTAGGCAGAGAGGCAGGCAGAGAGAGAGGGGGAAGCAGGCTCCCCACCGAGCAGAGAACCCAATGCATGGCTCCATCCCAAGACCCGGGGACCATGACCTGAGCTGAAGGCAGAGGCTTTATTTAACCCACTGAGCCACCCAGGCGCCGTCTGTTACTACTCTTTAAAAATACAAATAAGCTGCTTTTAATAAATCTGTCCTAGTGTTTGTGAAATAGTCCACAAAATAGAAATAAAGCTATTATGTTTTTGTTATTTAAATGCTGAGATATTTGTATTCTCAAGCCCTAATGAAATCAAACATGTACCCTGGCCCAAGTGGTTTGGATGGTGTGATTATGAACTGGATTTTTTACCGAGTTAGTTACATGTTGTATCAGATGGTAAAAATGAAGGAAACATCATAGCGGAAATAGAGAATATGTTATGCTAAGTTATTCTGCAAGGCATCCTTATACCTTTTTTGAGAGGACGTTAAATGTTTAACACAAACTCATGAGCCCTGTGAGAGAGAGGTAAGAGCGGATTTATCATGCTTAAGTTGAAGCAGAGAGCAACTGCCTGTTTAGCCTTGTGACTCAAGGTTAAATTCCCTGGGGTGAAAACTCTTAATGATTTTGGGGATAGCTTGAATTGTTTATCTTTGTGTTCAGTTTTACCCAATCACATAAAAATATTTGCATGATGTGTATTATGATTATCTAGGGACTGAAAAATGTGGTATGAATTATAAAGACTGGATTTCCAATTTTTAATAAAAACTTAATTGTTTTAGTTTTTTTCAAACTTACAAAGAACTATTATACTCATAAGAAAATAAGTTTATTCATCCATCCTTTAATAAGTCTAATAAACTGAACACCTATTATGTGGTAGGCATTGTTCTGTGCATGAGAGAAGTCATGCACATATAAAAATATTCTATTTTTAAAATTTTTTAAGAAATAAGCTCTATGCCCAAAGTGGGATGTGAGCTCCTTACCCCAAGATCAAGAGTCACATGCTCCATCAACTGAACTAGACAACCCAGTTTTCTGGTAATTTAAAATTTGATTTATTTTATAGTTTGAAATGCAAACTTAGGAAAAAAGTTAATAGAACAATAGAAGGAACTCTGGATATTCTTTAATTCATGTTCACCATTGTTTGCATTTACCTCATTGCTTAATTATAATTTATATTTATATTTGCATGTTTATAAATATAAATTATATATTATAAATTCCTGTATATTTGATTAAATTTATCATATAAGATCTATGTCCATGTCTAGATCTATTTATTAAAAACCATGTGTTCATAGTGATACCTCTAATATCAATCCAGTATCACATTTTAATTCCACAATTTTCATAGTTGTAACTCCTTTGTAGTAGTTAATTTTATGTGTCAAGTTGACTAGGATATGGTACCCATATGACTGGTCCAACACCAGTCTAGATGAAGTTATTTTTCAGATGTGATTAACATTTAAATTAGTAGACTTTGAGTGAAGCAGATATCCTGCATAATTTATGTGGGTTTCATCCAAATAATTGAAGGCCTTGAGAGAAAAGTTTGAGGTCCCCAAGGAAGAGGGAATTCTGCCTCCAGAATGCCTTCAGACTCCAAACTGCAACATCCATTCTTCCCTGGTTCTCCAGCCTGCCAGCTTCCCAGGCTGCCAGCCTGTCAGCCTGTCCTGCAGGTTTCAGACTTGCCAGTCCCATAATTATGAGTCAATTCCTTAAAAATCTCTCTCTATCTCTCTTTCTGTACACACACACACACACACACACACACACACACATAATTGGTTCTGTTTCTCTGGAGAACCCCAACTAATACACCCTTTAGCCTAGAATATCTAGAAAATAGTTCCAGAATTCCTAAACCACATTACTATGAAATATTAATCTCCTAACTAGGGTTCAATATTTGTTTACAGATCTTTTTGGAGGTAAATTTATGTACAATAAAATATATAAATACATAAAAGATATAAATCTTATATGAAAGAGAGCTTTTGCTTCTCTCTTACATAAAAGATATAAAGAGTTGTATCTTCTTTCTTACATAAAAGGTATAGATCTTGAGTACACCATACAATAAATAAATTTAGGCAAATGCACACACTAAAGTGAAACAAATACCCCCGCCAAAATATAGAATATTTCTGTCACTCAGAAATTTCCCTCAAGCTCCTTTTGTGTCAATATCCTTCCCTCTTATGCAACTTTTTCCCTCCAATTTTATTCACCAAAGATTAACTTTACCTGCTCTGGAAGTTCATATATATATATGCTCTTTTATATTCAACTTCTTTAGCACAGCACAATATCTGTAAGTTTTAGTCATGTTTTCTGATCAGTAGTTACTTATGTTTTATTGCTGAAATGTATTCCATTCTGTGAATATACTATAATTTGTTTATCTTTTCTATTAGTGGACATGATTTTTTAATTTCACTCAATTAAAAGTATTTCTTATTTTCATTGCAATTTCTTTTTTCATCTATGGGCTACTTAAAAATCAGTAGTTTAAATTCAAAATGGGGAATATTCCAGATAGTTTTATTTATTAAATTCTGTGTTATCAGAGAACATGTTTGGTAAAATTTCAGTCTTTAATTTATTAAGAGTTATGTTGTAGCCCAACAGTTTCTATCTTGGTGAGCATTCCATGTGCACTTGAAAGAAAATATGCATTTTATAGTTGTTGGATATATAAACATGTCATTATGTAAAATTGGTAGATACAGATACAGATATTTTATGTCATTTTTTAAAAAAAACCTCATTGTTCAATAAATTACTGAGAGTATTTTTATTTTATTTATTTACTTTTAAAGATTTATTTATTTTAGAGCAAGAGAGCAAGAGAGATAGAGAGAGAAAGTGTGAGCACATGCATGCAAGCTTGTGAATGGGCGAGGGCCTGTTCAGAGGCAGAGGGAGAGATTCTTAAGCAGACTTCCAGCTGAGCATGAAACCATAGAAGAGGTTGGATCCCACGACCCTGAGATCATGACCTGAGCCAAAATCAAAATCTCACGCTTAACCAGCTGAAATGTGGACAGCCTCATGTTTTATGTGATTTTTCTATTTGTGTATTCAGTCTATATTTCAGATTCTGAAAGTTGATTCTTATGAGAATGGACCACGTTAATGAGTTAGACTGCCTGAGCTGAGTAAGAACTTCCACCATTTTCAGTTGAACTCAAAGGTAAATATTGATTGAAGGTCTTCTAGTCTTCTATATTATTCCATTCTGGAATTTAAAAAAAAAAAAAAAAAGCCCCTCTCCCAAATCCCTGTCCAAAGGGAGCTTACATTCTTGTATTGGAACACGTACAATGACAAAATAAATAAGTTAAATGTTTTGTATAGTAGATGCTGATAATGGCTACAGAGAAGAAGAAAGTAGGAAAAAGAAGGTATGTGGTAGTTTTAGGTAGTGGCCCAGTAGAAGGGTCTAGATTTAGAGGAGGTGAAGGAGCAAACAGAGAGGAATCTTAGAGAATGTTTAAGGCAAAGAGAAGAGTGATGAAAACACTGCACACTGAAGTGTGCCTAGTGTATTCAAAGAACAATAAGGAACACCATGTAGCGATAGCAGAGTGAGCAAGAGGGAAACCAGTAGAGGATAAGGTCAGAAAGTTAGTGGATGCCAGATTCACGGAGGTGAAATACACTTCTCAGTTTTCTTAGAGGATTCCCAGTTCATGCCCGTTGTCCTAGTCCAGTTAAAAATAGTACCTTTTTAAAACTTTACTCTTAGGCCTTATAAGGTGTGGCTTTTGTGCTGACCATGATGAGAAGACATGAAAGTAGTTTCTCATAAGAGGAATGACATTATCTGATTTACGCTCTAACAAGATCAATCTAGCTCCTGTGCTGACAAGAGAATAAGGGAGTACTTCTATTTTTTTCAGAGAAAAAGGGACGTAATGTTGTCAACACATGTGCAGACAGGCAGCAAAATGTTGGAGGTTTGAGGAAGAAGGAGAGGAATGACTAGAAATTGAGATTTGGTAGGTCTGTAAACTTTGGTAGTGATAAATTCTAGGCTGTGACCATGAGAATGAGTGGTTGAGACAGTGTGAAGGATGAAGTTATTGCAGGAGAAAGGGGATCAAGGTACTTAGAGCCTGAATTTTGGAAAGGGCATCTATGTTCAGACAAATGTAGTTAGAATGATGTTAGAAGATTAGTATGGTAAAAGTAACAGTAGTTAAAAAGAAATGCCTTCCAATGTAGAACATAATTTCAAATGTGGTTTTCTGATACACTCTTCAAATGCCATCTACAACTAAATAGAAGAGAATGAAAGAGTTTTAAGTTACAAATGAAGGGTCAAGGGAGGCAGTATCATATAAGATCAATATTAGTGTCAGCACAATAGAGTCACTCAATAAAATGCCGCCTCTGTAATTAAAATTCAGCTGCACTACCTCATTGTATTTCTTGTCTTTTGAAAAAAAAATCTGGCGGTAGAAACAAAAGAGGTTTGTGTTTAGTTTTCTAATGTAATTGCACACTACAATTTAGTTTACAGGTAATTTGTTCTGAAAATTTGGAAAAATAAGCATAGCATGAATCAGTGTGGTGGGATCTGGGAAATCATAACCATGTAAAGAGCAACATCATTCTTTACAATTCATTGAATTGTCATGTGCAGGGTTTATGTGTTCTTCATAGTATTATGTTGTCATAGTCATAAACACCCTGTTAAGGAAGGTGTCTTTATCTTCATTTTAGATAATAAACTGAGTTAGGTTCAAGTGACTTGCCCAAGGTCCTCCACCACTTCTGTCTTATTCTAAATGTATTCCTTTATTTAATCAACACAGCTCCTGCCCTCATGTTACAGTCTGTCGGAGAAATCTTTATGACGCATTCAAATATTGTAAAAAGATCAATCTATTAGATTCATGCTATCAGAGAAGAAGGTTTGACAAATTAATTTGATTTACTTAGCTCTTATCTAAGAATTTGTGTTGCTGAAATCCTCTCTGCATTCCTAAGCAATGTTCTTCTCCTGCTATTAGCTTAGCGAAGGTGTAAGCTGTTAATAAATCTTCATGGCATTTGGAGACCATTGCCTTTCGTTTTGAGGACATAGTGGGAGAGGTGTGGAGAAATGTTCCACATTTGAGTATCAATCATGAGTGTCAGTCATGAAGTAGATTTTTAAGGAAATGAATTGCACTGTGTCAGAGTTAGGTTCCTATTCTAGTGACAGAAGTTGCCATATGTTTCTTAATATGCATACGTGTGTGTGTGTGTGTGTGTGTGTGTGTGTTTATGATACGGGAAAATGTCTAAAATGAGGGGCTCAGCAGAGGTCCCTCTTCTGGGTCTAAGGATAGTGCTGATAGGAAATATGACTAAAGAGATAGTGTAGGATCTTGTAACTACATCCAAGATTTTAGTTCTCACTATAAAAGCAGTGAAAAGACATTGGCATTTGTTAAGATCACTCTTCTTATACTGTGAAAAAGAAACTAGGGGAAGGATAAAAGTAATTTATAAGGAAACTGGCTATGAAACTATTGCAAGAGAAAATGGTGAATTGGACCAGGGGATTGTTGATACAGATGCAGAAAAGTCTATTGATCTTATATTTAGGAAGTAGACCGGATTTGCTAATAGATTATATATGGGAGGATAAGGGAATATAAGGAAACACTAGACCATTTCTAGGATGGGAAACACTAGAAAAGATTAAATTTGGGGGAAGAAAATATGAAGCCTTTGAAATGATGATTTTGAGAAAATGGAATGGAGATGCCAAATAGTCCATTGGTTATAACAGTTTAAATTTCAAAGGGCAAATGGTGGTAGGAAATGTAAATATAAATGGTCCATGTGCAGATGGTGATTGAGGTAATGGAAATGGGTGAGCCTGCCTAAAGAGAAGGTACAGAGTTCAAAGAGAAGTCAGCACTGAGTCTTCTGGAACACCAATATCTCAAACCTAAGCACTTTTCACTAACCCCAGTGCTGCAAATTCCAGTGTAAATTGCCATCATCTCTCACCTGGGTAATAGCCTCAGCCTCTTTATTGGTCTGGAAGTGGCAGTGGAGGACTTGTAGGATACCAACTGTCTTAGACTGAGTGGCTTAAAGAACAAGTATTTTTTCCTCACAGTTTTGAAGGCTGAGAAGTCCAAGATCAAGGTACTGACTGATTCAGTTCCTGTTGAGGACCTTCTTGCTTTATCCTCACATAGCAGATAGAGAGGATGAAAGCTTTCTTATGTCTCTTTTTGTAAGGACCCTTACCCCATTCATAATGACTCCATTGTTGTGACCTAATTATCTCCCAAATCTACCTCCAAATACCATTACATTGGGCTTTGACATAAGAACTTTGGGGACATATTCAGTCAATAATACCAACATTCCCTCTGTACTTGAGGTACTTGGCTTGAGCCATCACTTGAAAGGGTTGCAGAGAAATGGGTATCTTCAGACCAATTAAGGCTAGCATGGAGAATGGAAAGAGGAAAAGAGACTAAGTACTAAAAAGAATTTTCTGATTATACAAAGGAAATACCTGAGTGACAGGATTTGGGAGGTGGAGCAGGTACAGTTTGAATTTTTGATATTAATGAAAACAAGAATGAAAAATATGATGGCTTAGTATTATCATTCTCTCTGAGGAAAGATATTGGGCTTAGAGCCCAGCTAATGTTTTTCCAAAGATAATTTGTTTTTCCAAGGGTAAATGTACTTCTTGTACATTCTACACATTGGTGTTCTAACGTCACCAAACATTTATTGAGGAGGCCTTTATCTCTGTAGCTATCAAGCTTCAGTGTGCATAAGAAATAAGCTCTGGAGAGCTTATTAAAAGTGTAGATTTCAATGATCCACCTGAAAGGTTTCTGTTTTGGAGTACAAGGAGTGAGATCTAGGAATCTGAGCTTGGATGGTTGACACTAGGGCAGGTGATTTGCATTGTTCTGTGAGACAGGTACCATACTACTTCTGATGGCGCACATATAAATAAATATTTCTCAGTCTCAAAGGACTTAAATAATTTCAATACAATGTGGTAACAAAATCTTTCCAGCATTTCATGTGGCCCCAAGAACAATATTTATTTTAAATTAAATATAGTTAAAATACATTGTATTTAGTACGGATGCCTTTTTGGCACGTGTGTAAATTTTGCTGCTACACCTTTATTTGAAATGATTCTGTCATTATTTTCGATTGTTAGATGTGGGGTTGTGTCACCATCTTATTTTTGGAGTTTTTGAGAGTTTTAACATTAAATGAATTTGTCATTCCACATTTGATGACTCCTATTATTGTGCCTTTTAAAAGAGAGTTATTTGTAATCTGTATTTGCTTTTTCTTGGGTTTCTGGTTATTATCGTCAATATTCAATATTTATTCTTAAAATTATTATTTCAAATATTCAAACATTTTGAGAAGTCACATTCAGACCTAGCTATGTTACTAAGACAGACTGATGATGACACACAGTAGTTTAATGATGGTATATTTGACTTTCTTTTCCAGTATGTTAATTTCTTACATTACCACCTGAAATCTCGGTCAGGCTCATTCTGAAGGAATGGTCTCCACATGTTGATGGAAGAAATACTTTTTACTGTCATGATTCACCCAGATTAGAAGATGATAGAATGAGAAATTTCAGACTAAATGTGGTTTTAAATGTTATCATTTAAACTTCCCTGGAAAAATAACTCTATTCCTTTAATACCAATGATGACCTCATTCTTAAGAAAACAATTTGCTTACTGGGAAGAAAAAAATCTATTTCTAGTTCTAATGAACTCTTAATTGAAGTGACCCTGCATCCTGATGTAAGGTGGACAAAGTGAAGTTTGGTTAGTGAGCGAGTGTGGGTGATAGAGAAAAATGTCCAGATATCTGGACAAATTTATTCAGGAAATGACAGAACCGGTGAAATAGAATAATAACAATTCTACCAGTTAAGAGAGGGAAGTTTAAAGAGAGAGCAAATATTTAAAAACTGATTAACTTCATTTTGATGAAAATTTTGGTGTTACTTTCAGGTATAGTGGACTTCATTCTCATTGACAGACATTTCAAAAGATGAGAGGAGAACATGGGAGCTATTGTAGGAAGGGCTGTGGCTGGTCACTGGTGGCAGTGAGCTGTTTGTGGGTGACCATGTATGACATTCAATAACACATCTTCTATAGATAATCTGGAGGCCATTGCCTCATGAATCAATACTATACAGTCTCAACTAAAACTCAATGTGATATGTTTATAAGTAAAGCATATTTAATAAATAAGCATTACTGAGTCATCAGTCTTTTACTATTTAATTGACAAGTTCATACCACTAAACGTGGAATATCATGGGTCTTAGACATAGTGAACTCCAATCTGCTCTTCTCTATTCCTTTTATCTGGTTCTAAGACCCATTATCCAGTGAGCACAAGTCCATTACTGCCCCTGCTTTAAGCTCCCCAGCTGAGCATGTTACTTGCTTTCAGAGAGTCAATGAAAATGACATAATAAGTCTGTGGGGATTAACTGCTGTCTCACAATATTAATGTTAGCCTGATTGTCTCCTTATTTCTATTTTAAGAGAAGATTGGCATCCTTTAGATGATTGTATGGCAGAAACTTCTGATTACTTTTTAAATCTGGGAAAGATAGCTAAAATAAATGCTAGATTATTATAATTTATTTTAGGCTGCTTTTTACATCAGCATAAGACTATTGCTTTGAGGATCAGGAAGCTGCATAACTTTTCAAATCTATCTAAGTCATTTTCATAGTGTCTTTTACTGTTTCAAAATAGTGTAAATTACTAAAAAAAATGTCAAACACACAAGCAAAGGTAAGTACCAAAGGGTATTCCAAATTATACAGGTATGTGGTATACTGGATTTTCTTATCCTATGTTTTTTTTTTTTCTCCAGTAGAGTTTGAAATCTAGTCCTGTATATAAATCTGCACAAAGTTTATATATTCATATTCTGTAATATATGTTATTGTGAAAAATATATCAATAGTTAATACACATTATGTAGTTAAAAAGTGAATGCAACCTTGCACAAGTTACCTAACTCTTGTGCCAGAACGTTTTGAAAAAATATGTCAGTTATTTAGATATTTCTTCAAATTGGTTTGATATGGCTGTATTTGGCTCTTTGGTGTGACAAAGATTTTGGAATTATAAATTTTGAGTGGGTCTTGAGAGGTTTTCAAATATAGTAAAGTTATATTACATAAAAATAATGCTTTTATAAGATTATCTTAAGGGAAACTGAGACTCAGAGAGATTAATAAACTAAGTTACACACTGGCAGTCTGAATTTTATCCTTTTTCCCCCTCTGAATCAAAATGCTATATTCTTTTCAATTTCTATGGAGCTCTCAAGAACTTTATGAGCAGTCAGGTATTCAGTTAATTGCCTGTGTGACCTTTAAAAAAATAAAAAGCATCTTATTTTATAAGAAATGACATTGTTGATTATCTAGGTCTCCATTCCAATCCCTTTCTTTGTACTGATCTCCTTTTAATAGTAGCTTACCATGGAGGGGGAAAGAACATGGGTTTTATTGTTGTTGTTGTTTTTAAAGATTTTATTTATTTATTTGACAGACAGAGATCACAAGGAGGCAGAGAGGCAGGCAGAGAGAGAGGAAGGGAAGTAGGCTCCCCACTGAGCTGAGAGCCCACTGTGGGGCTCAATCCCAGGACCCTGGGATCATGACCTGAGCTAAAGGTAGAGGCTTTAACCCACTGAACCACCCAAGAGCCCCAAGAACATGAATTTTGAAGGAAGATAGATTTTGGTTTGGAACCTCACAAATATTATTTACTTTTCTGTCAAATGCAAATAAAATGCACCTTCCAGAGCATTTGTGAAAATTATAGACAGAGTCTGTAAAATTATTGAATCCAGCGCCTCATCTTGCCTCCTTCTACCACTGCTTCCATCTTAGGGTCCTTTCTAGAAACTCATTGCTTCATATGGAGCCTGAATTTCTCTTATTAGGGCAAAGAGAAATCCAGTGATCCTCAAGGAAGTGTTACAGGAAGTACATTTCTGTGCTTTAGAGAATATTTGCATTTTTAAAGAAGACAGAATGAAGAAGGCATTTTTATTTTTAAAAATAATTGGTAATAGTGGAATATCAGGACCAAGGAAGATGAAGAAAACAATTTGGCTAATTTTTTCTTTTTAATGTTTTCCAAAGGACACTAAGTTGGCAACTAAGTCATCTACCAGTGCACAAGTCACTTGTGCTTGGACTATAATGATTCTGATTGGGAAAGCAGCAAGTTGATATCACCATCTCTTCAATTTAAGGAAACCAGAAGTTTAAATTACCCTTCAAGTTGACGGAATCAATGCTCAAAAATATCAGCTATATGGGAATTAGTTCTTTATGAGCTACATTCTTAGAAAATAGTTTGGATATATAATTTACTAGCTTTTCACACCTGTTAAGAAGAATATAGAATCAGAAAAAATAAGGTGTGTTTATTCTCCATCTTGAATGTTGGTATTCTATGTGAGGTTTGCTGGTTGGTAGCTTTGCCAGGGCTCCATTTCTGATGAATACTAGGCTGTTATTCTCAAAGATCAGCATTTATTTTGGATGCAAAGCTTTGTGTAACATATAAGCTGTTAGTAGATGTTGAAAAATCCTTCAAGTTTTTTCACTTCTTCCTACAAACATTTGGTGTTCTTTGTGTATTTGGTGATGTGGCTTACTGTTCTTGAAGAGAAGGTCAGTGGTTCAGAGCTGTAAAGTGGAATATGAGAGTTTGGTATACAATTAGGTTCTAGGGCTGCAAATAAACTGTATTTCACTTAAATATTGAATGCAGTGGTAATTCTATGAAAAAAAATAAATCTAGAAACCAATATGCTCTAAGACTCATGAATATATAAAATAGGAGTTTAGATGACAGTGTCTATTGGAGAGAGGTGCTGATTTTAACTGGAAACATTTTTTGCATGAAACATTCTGAAAAATACATGAGTTACCATTTTTTCCCAAAACTGTTTGCAAAAGTATTTTTGCAAAAGTTCAACCAGGAACTTGTATGCATATTACACATATTCCTGTTATGTGATGAGAAGACACACAATGGATTTGAAAGCCAAGATCAATGGAAATGATTGTGAAAACTTGCTTTCGGTCAGGCAGATGTGGGCTTACTTAGGAAACTTCTATTTTTGCTGAAGGGTTTGTTTACAAAATCTTCCTACAATAGTTCTGTTCACTGAGTTAGATAATTACTAGGTAGTCCAATATGGCATACTCTAAAATTATACCTTTACACAAAGCTCCCAGTAAGAGAGAGAGAATCCTTTCTTCCCCCTAATTAGTCAAGTGCTCCATCTTATCTTAGTTATGTTTTCTGATGAGTAGAATCTTAGAAATCATATCAAGAGGCAGCATAAGTATAGCTCATGGTCTTTGGAGTCAGGCAACCAAGACTGAACCCTGACTCTGTCTCTGTACCACCATTAGCAATTTATTTGATCCTGCTAAGCTTCTGTTTGCTCATCTGCAAAATAGAGATAATACTATTTTGTACCTCCCAGGATTTTTGTGAGAAATAAATAAGATATAGCATGTAAAGCATGTAGTGACTAGAACATATTAATTCAATAATGAATGATAATAGTAGTGATGATGATGATCTAACTTAATATGTTACTATTGTAAGCTATTTGCAAGTTTGTAGGAGCCATATGTCACTCTATTTTCTGTTCTCCCAAGACATGGAATTGACTTAAGATGATAATAGTGAATAATTTGGGGACGTCTGGGTGGCTCAGTGGGTTGAGCCTCTGCCTTCAGCTCAGGTCGTGATCTCAGGGTCCTGGGATCGAGCCCCGCATCGGGCTCTCTGCTCGGCGGGGAGCCTGCTTCTCTGCCTGCCTCTCTGCCTACTTGTGATCTTTCTCTCTCTGTCAAATAAATGAATAAAATCTTAAAAAAATGTTTAAATAGTGAATAATTTGAAAATGAAAGGTGACACATGGTAAAATATATCAAATAAATTGTTTCATATTTTTATATTTATAATAAAAGTTCAAATCTAAGCTTTTATTTATCACCTTTTAATATTAAGTCTTCTAAGACTCCAGAATTTAATAAGACAATACATTATTCCTGTCGATATAGAGGAAGTTACAAGTTTTAGGAAGTTAAAAATGTAAAAAAAATCATATGAAAGCTTAAATGAATAATTATTTTTTTACAGAATTAAACTTACTTGGTTAACATGTTCAATTTAAACAGGTAAAGGAAAGGGGAAAAATGAAATAATTAATGTTCTTGTAATTGAAAATAGAATCATCTTGACTAGTTCAAGTTCCCAGATTTCCTTAGCTCCTTTTAGTAAATAATACTATTTGCCTCTGCATATCAGGAAAGCACTTATCTCCACTTTTTTTGTGTTAAAGAGCCTCAAGTAAACAACTAAGTTCTTTTTTTTTTCCAATTTATTTATTTTCAGAAAAACAGTATTCATTATTTTTTCACCACACCCAGTGCTCCATGCAAGCCGTGCCCTCTATAATACCCACCACCTGGTACCCCAACCTCCCATCCCCCCCGCCACTTCAAACCCCTCAGATTGTTTTTCAGAGTCCATAGTCTCTCATGGTTCGCCTCCCCTTCTAATTTACCCAAAAGCACATACCCTCCCCAATGTCCATAACCCTACCCCCCTTCTCCCAACCCCCCTCCCCCCAGCAACCCACAGTTTGTTTCGTGAGATTAAGAGTCACTTATGGTTTGTCTCCCTCCCTATCCCATCTTGTTTCATCGATTCTTCTCCTACCCACTTAAGCCCCCATGTTGCATCACCACTTCCTCATATCAGGGAGATCATATGATAGTTGTCTTTCTCTGCTTGACTTATTTCGCTAAGCATGATACGCTCTAGTTCCATCCATGTTGTCGCAAATGGCAAGATTTCGTTTCTTTTGATGGCTGCATAGTATTCCACTGTGTATATATACCACATCTTCTTTATCCATTCATCTGTTGATGGACATCTAGGTTCTTTCCATAGTTTGGCTATTGTGGACATTGCTGCTATAAACATTCGGGTGCACGTGCCCCTTTGCACTACTGGGTATTTACCCTAAAGAAACAATTAAGTTCTTATTTAAGATTTGAGTCAGAGATCCTTGGAATGAGGAAGTCTGTCCATAGACCTGAGACTGTCACCTTTCACTTTGTGGCAGATATTTAGTGTTGGTTGAATGAATTTCTAAGTGGGGTCTAGATTTTCTAAAAAAAAAAATAATAATAACAATAATAGTGCACTGACTTGACAAAAGTGGTTGAGATAATCTTGGGCAAACAGATATTAGAATACATACTGGCCATCTATGTGATTTATGTGACAAGCCAATCCTTCCAGCATTTCTTAGGAAATCGACTATCAAATCTGTAATGAGTAAATGATTGCAAAATTATTGAATTTTGGTGAATTAGTGCTTATTTATGCAAATTGTTTTGCAATTAAAATACTTTCTGTAATTCATAATCTTTTCAAAATTACTTTGTCCTAATATCTGTTTTCCTTTTGACAGCAGAAATATTATGTCCTTTACATGCATAATATAATACACTGGGTAAGTATGATTTATTTAGGCTGCAATTTGGTTTCTCAAAACCAAGAAATATATATTTTCATAACTGTGATTATCAGTTAGCATTTTGCTTAATCCCCATATTGAAAGTCTGTTCTGTGAGACAACTGATAAATCCATAGTTTCCTGGGTCATATAGCTAATGAAAATCTCTATTTCCCCTTTTTACTTGTCCTTTATTCAGGACAAGTAAACTTCATTGTTGACAATGAAATTGACATTGTTGAAATTGACAAACAATTTCATTGTTCCTCCCTCTCCCCTTATACTCAGCAACCTGACCCTGTTGAGAGATGACACACTTTATTTCTGTGCTTTCCTCCCACTTCGCAGTATCAGAATGTCTCATCCTCTAACGCAGTCACCTGTTGTCAGTCTTGCCTTCACTCTCCGCCCACAGCTAGTTGACTGAACTTCCCATGCACCAGAGCACACTTACCGGTACTCAAGAGTTCTGAGAACTTCCTGTTTCCTGAAGAAAACTTTCAAATTTCAAACTCACAAATATTACCATTTGTACTTGTCTTTTTTAATGCTTCTTACACAGCCCTCTGCTCCTGCCAGAGTGGATACCTGTGCTCCAGTTCTTGATCTGCCTCGCTCCGTGACACCATTCCTCCCCTCCTTTTCAGGATGTTGACATCCTCCCACCATTCTAGATCCAGTTTAAGGTTATCTCTTCCAAGAAAGCTGCCCAGACTTCCCCACGATTCATCTTTCCTGATGCCATCCTTTACCGAGTGCCAGAAATCGTACTGTGTCTGTTACTAAGTTGGCAACTAACTTTTGAAAGGGAAGGTGGCAGAGGGAGAACAGGCATCGCTTGATGTCATGAAGCACTCTGATGGCACCTTACATATGTGTCAGCTAATTGTCACCACCTGTGGAAACAGAGGCGGGTGGGGGGCGTCAAGTGATTTTTTTGTTTTAAGATTTTATTTACTTATTTGACAGACAGAGATCACAAGTAGGCAGAGAGGCAGGCAGAGAGAAAGAGGGGGAAGCAGGCTCCCCACTGAGCAGAGAGCCCGATGTGGGGTTCCATCCCAGGACCCTGGGATCATGACCTGAACTGAAGGCAGAGGCTTTAACCCATGAGCCACCCAGGTACCCCTCAAGTGATTTTTATATAAACATATAGCTGAAGTGGTTCCTTCGGGGTTTAAAATCAAGTCATCTGATATCAAAGTTCAAATTTCTTTTATATACCATCTTAGTCAGTCACTCCAAATACAGTAAATGAAAGATGTAAATTGTGTCTTTGATTTGAAATGTCTACTAATCATTAATTTGACCAATACCTACTTAGTGGGCATGTATTATGTGGTAGACACGGTTGTATGTGTCTTGAGAGGATTCAGATGATGATGATGAGGACTCTGAAGATGAGGATGATAGTAATTGTAGTTAACATATTGATAGTAGTTGTATGCCAAGCACTTTTCTAAATATCTAATTTATTCTTTGCAATGATTCCATGAGGAAGGTTCTAGCTTTATTCTTTTTATAAATGAGAAAGCAGGCATAGAGTGGTTAAGGGGCTCGTTCAACACCACACAGCTAGTAATGTGCAGCACTGGATTTGGATTACGAGCACCGGCTCCTAAGCACAACATCACCCTGCTCTACAGACAAAAGAAGAGACCTAATTCCTGTCCTCAAGATGGTAGACTTTTTGTATCAGTTTATTCTTATTTCTGTCTATGAATAGCTAAGTAGGACAATTAGTAACATGCATAAATGTTTTATTATTATTTTGTAAGATTTGGATTCAGGACTTTCTTCGTTCTTTTATATATCTTAAATAAATGATAATTTAAATGGGTAACCTTTCCCTCAAACTATAAAAAGTAAAATTATGGATATGAATTTCAGATGTAAACCTTCCCTAGGACATCATTTGTTCCATGCCCATGGCAAGGCTTGAGTAAACATTTATTCATTGACTAACACCAGCTTCCCTCAAGTTGGCAAAATCAGCAAATAATGTCAATGTAAGCTGTTTTCTCATCCAATTTGGATTAGATTAATGATAGTCATGAAGACTTGAGTATGAATATATATATCCTCCAGATTGATTGCTTGTGTTATCAAATCCCAACCAAAAAAAGGTTGACTAAAAAAAGCACTTGGTGACATGCTATAAAATAATAAATGCTATATTTAGCAAACTTTATAGAGGACACATGCCTGGTGAGTTCTTTCTCCCATGGCTTGAAAGTTATTGTTAGAGAAGAGCAGAGAGAGTCTCTTACCCCTGGTTGACGGGATGTCTGCCCACACTTGGATAACATGACAGCCTATATCTGGATTCTCAAGGCATTTCTGGATTCAGTTAGATACTGTGAGAAATGTGTAAAGGCTACTCTTTCCTTTCCAGTGGCTTCAAAACCTCTTTGCTATCTCAAACAGTATCTAAATATACTCTGACTCATCTGTTTGGGTGAACTTTTTTTTATACTCATCTATATGATAATAACAAAAAATATTTCCAGGAGAAAAATGAGTATTTTTGTGTGTGCATTGGTTTGTATTTAGAGGCTGTCTTATTTCCTGGATTCCAGAGTTATGCTGCATTTTGAAGGATAGCGTGGCTGGACTTTTGGTTAGACTTGAGCAGTTGGCAAAATACAGCACTGTTGGTGGATAACCATCCACATTCATTTTCTTCTAGGGGGTATAGCTCAGTGGTAGAGGATTTGACTGCACATTCATTTTCTTCTAGACAGAACAGTCCTATCAGAAAGTGCCATTTTAATTTAATTTTACTTTATTTTTAAAAATATTTTATTCATTTATTTGAATGCGAGAGAGAGAGAGCACATGAGAAAACACAAGCAAGAGGAGCTGCAGAAGGAGAAGGAGAAGCAGGCTCCCCACTGAACAGAGAGCCCAATGTGGGGCCCCATCACAGGACCCTGGGGTCAGCACCTGAGCCAAAGTCAGACACTTAACCAAATGAGTCACCCAGTGGTACTGCTTTTATTTTCACATCTACCATCAGGCTCAGTAACTAAAGGAGGCAAGTAACATGTATTAAGCATAAGTACCTGCCCTTAACTACACCAGCTCTTGGTAAGCACATCATCTTGATGATGACTTTATTTAATTCTTCATAGGATCTTATGAGATTGACATATTATTATAGTCTTTTTATAGAGACACAAAATGAGAGTCAAAGAGTTAAACTTGGCCTTGTGACACAGTGGGGTGTCACAAACCTAATCCAATTTAACTTTAACCAAAAAAAGAAAGTTTGGGGGGCAGCTAGCTGTACCAGGGGCGAGTGGGGATGGAACTGTAACATGCAGAGTCATGGATGTTTTCTCTTGATCCCATTTCCACTCACCTCTTTCTCCCTCTCTAGCCTATATCTCAGTTATGTTTTCTTCTGTGAGGTGACCTCATTTTTTTCAACTACACATGCACCTTCTCCATCAAAGGCAATTGACAAGGAAGCTGAGTTTCCATTAACTATTTGAGACAGCAGTTGAGAGTCTTAAGTCCTCTCAGGAGCCTCATCTGTAAGGTGAAGGGCTGAAACTGGGATGGCCTTCTCACTCTCATTCTTAGATGCCCACCCAGGAACCATTCACATCCTTCTTCCTTGGCTCATCTTCGTTTTATATATTTCCCCCTAATAATTCTTGATTTATCTGTAGCTCCAAGAACTAATGCTTTATAAGAGAGAAACTATAGCAGCCTGCCTTAGTTTTACTACTTGAAACAAAAAGCTAAGCTCTAAAACTGAAAGGGAAAACAAAATTGTAAATACAAAACATTACCATCAAAGAACTTGCAAATCATTGACCCACACGTCTGTAATGGAGAAAAGGAGAAGAATGAAGACAAGTCAGGAAACCAAGCTTCAGTTAAATTCACTGCTTATTTCCAAGGGGCTTTGACACTGCTCTTTGATAAGTGTATGTGGGAGTTTCTAGGATTATTTCAAATTCAGAAGGTGAAAACCAATTAGCACCATGATGGTCACCTCAATGTAGCTGGGCAGGTAGGTGGTTCCTTTAGGTTTAGCTACTCCAGAAGACAGGGCATTTCTCTTTTAGCGTCTGAAAAGATCACTTCAAGGAAAGGGGTCTTATTGATGTGCTTGGGTTACATACCTACTTCTGGACCTATTACTGCATTTAGTATAGGATACTGTGTTTGGTCAGGCCTGGGTCAGGATAGGGGTTCCTCCTGATAGGTTGTATGCATGAGTACTTGTGTGTGTGTGGGGCTTTTTTCCCACAGCAAAAATTTTCCTGAAAGGTAGAACTACTCCAATTTATAGAAAGAAAATGCAACTCTGTGGATCATTACAACAAAGAAAAGTAAATTTCCAATAAAATCATTATACAGATATTTTCACATATACTAATTTTCCCACTGACACTGAAGTTTTAGACAGCAGACCACTTGCAACATTCTTTTTTGGGGGAGGGAGAGTAAATTCAGATTATAATTACTACTATTATTTATGCTTCTTATGGGCAATCTATTTTTAAAAATAAAAGCCTTTTCCCAAGAATTGTTGCTCAGAGTATGTAAGTCAGCAAGAAAAGTGAAAGAAGATACTGGTCAACATCCTAGATACTCAAATGTGCCTTAAAAATAGGATTTGTAAGCTTTTTAAATTTTTGTAAAATGTAATTCTTATTTTAAATTAATATTACAAATGAGCAGTTTGATATGTTTTGAAGTGAACTTCGTGAGATCAGGGCAGCATGACCTTCAAATGCAAAAAAGTAGTAGGTTAATAAAGTGACTAAAGCTTTCCACCACTTTCTGTCAAGGTAGGATATTTTTTCCATAAAAAATGACTTGTCAGCCATGGTCAGAGGATGCTAGCAAACCAGACTCTAAAAACCCAGACTGATCTGGAGAAATCATTAATCTATTATGGTTGTGGTCAGATTGAAGACAAACTGAGAGCATAGCTTTGTCCAAAATATATATCTGGGCGGTCTGACATATACTACCAGGGGAAGAGTTATTCCTTTGGAGCTAGGATTTGGAATGGGCTTTGATTCTAAGCCATATACATACAAAAGCAGAAGCAAGGTGGACTTTTTGACTTAGCTCTGTGGGATCTCATCTGGTTCTGTTACTTTACTGCTCCATTAGTAGACTTATTTCTAAAATAAATTTATTCATTTAATAGATCTTTACTGAATAGCTATTTATGTCAAATCTAAACATAGGTTATTCAAAGATGAATAAGAAATAGTGCCATGAATGCCGTTTGATTTATAAAGTCCTATCTGGCTGCTCTCATAGATTTTATACCTATGGAATTATAGCAAACATTTCAAGGGGTGATAAGTGATAGGGATTAAAATCAAACAGTGTAAGGGGACAGAGAGTGACCTGAGTCAGTGCTATCTTAGATAGGGTGATCTGATGAAGTGGGACTAAATTCAGCGAAAAGGGCACATTAAAGATAAAAGGCATGCCAACCTAGATATAGAGCATGCCAACCAGAGGAGAGACCAAATACAACAGCCATGAGGCAGGACCATTTTTTGGTGGATTTGAAAACAGCAAGAGAACCAGTATGATTGTCAGAAAATCAGGGGCAGTGTGAGAGCAGAGGAGATCTGAGAGGTAGCTGGTGAACTTGGATAGGGCTTTGTAGGCTGAGATTTGAGCTTTGGCTTTATTGAGAGTGAAATGGAAAGGTACAGGAGGAGAGAGCCTGATCCAAACATGATCTGACTTAAGTTCTACAGGGATCCCCGTAGGGTGGAATAGGGTGGGGAAAGCAGGGTTCAACATCTGACAGCTGTTGCAGTAGTCCAAAGGAGGATAATTGAACTTGGATAAGGATTAGTACTGGAGTGGGAAGAAGTGGTTGGATTGGGAATATATATATATATATATATTTTTTTAAAGATTTTATTTATTTATTTGACAGAGAGAGATCACAAGCAGACGGAGAGGCAGGCAGAGTGGGAGATAGAGGGAAGCAGGCTCCCTGCTGAGCAGAGAGCCCAATGCGGGACCCGATCCCAGGACCCCGAGATCACGACCCGAGCCGAAGGCAGCGGCCTAACCCACTGAGCCAGGCGCCCGGGAATATATTTTGAGGGTAGAGGCCAAGGATTTGCTATTTGATGAGATGTACATAGGATGTGAGAGAAGTAGTCAAGGATGACCTTAAGATTTTCATCGGAGATGTGGAGTTATCATTTACTAATATGAATAAGACTGAAGACAGGCAGGCAGTTGGGGATGACTAGAAATCAAGAGTTGAGTTTTGGAAGCATTAGGTTTGCTCACACATGTACATACACACTTACACACACTTAAGTAGAAGTGTTTGTACAGACAGTTGAACACATAACTCTGAAGTTCAGGGACTAGGTCCAACTGGAGTGGGAACTGTCAGTATATAGATGGCATTTAGGCCATGGGACTAGATTAGGCTAGATTAGATCAGGGTCCCAGAGGGTGAACTTTACATCACCTACAGATACAATAGACTATGAGTAAAGAAGTACGGGAAAAACACACTACCTTTAAGCTATTCACATCAAATTAAAGATTCATCCATTCTCATTCATTTGTTTATTAATCCACTAACATTTATTTAATAAATATATATTTGGTGCCCAGTCAGGCACTATACTGGGAACATAGTGAAGAAAAGCAGTGACACTCCTGGCTTGGACAGTTCTATACTGTAAAACTCATCTACAGTCCACTCTAAAGTATCAAAACTATTATGATACCCATGATTAGCTTTTAATAGATATTTCATTTCTAATTCCTATTTCTTTTATTAACATTTTGTCCCTAAAAAACAATGATAGATACCATGTTGTTAGAATTACCTGATACGTGATTATAAATGCTTGTTTTGGTTATACAGTAGATATAGTCCTAATATCTTGAGTGGAAATAAGATTTTGAAAATTCAAGTTTGAAATCTCTGTGTTTCAAAAAATATATCCTAGTATTTTCAAATCTTAGAAAACAGCATATATATCTTTTGGTCTTTCAGTGATAATGATAAGTCTGGAATCCTTGGCTATCTTTACTGAAATAAAATTCAGGGGGGGGAATGAATTTATTGTAGTATAGGCCAGGACTGTCTAAAAATAAGTTAACTGCACATTTTCCATATAGTTTATAAAATATGGTTTCATGACTCATGAGACAAGGTAAGCTTTAGTAAATCCACTGGGTTGAATAAACATGAGTTTCTAGAAGAGATGAAGTTGCAGAAATAGAGCAGGAGGTAACATGAAAGAAATGTGAATAATGATATTATTTATAGTGTAAAAACCTGCCCTAGTCTGATTGAGATTGACCCGTAGACTGATCTTTTCTCCTGTAACTGAGGCTCTTTCCCAAGGGACACCCAAACTTGAGGCCAGAGACTTTCTAGACAGATTTTTTTCCTGGCTCAGAGAGGCTGCCATCCACTTCAGTCCAGAAAGTGAAACATTAATGACTCTTCATGTAAAAAGTTATAAGATTACTGGAAAGAGAAATTGGACGGATGCTCTGGCTCTTTTTGGTGTTTTAAAAAACTGAAGTCCAGTTAAGATTTTGCCAGCAATAGATCCTCCTCAATAGGTCAGAAACCATTTCCATATGATTTTAGCTATAGACTGTGTATCCCTAATTGTCTGTGATTTTAATTAGTTGAGGCAGCCAATCAGTCATTTCAGTGAGGGGAAAGGCACCCAGCACATACTTAAATACACAAAATAAAAATAGTCAAGACAGTTTTTGCTTTATTTGATTTACTTGCTTGGACATTCATTTAAGTTTACCTGTATACTGTAGGACATTACATGTCTATCCCTGTAGGCTCTGTTTTGAGAATTAGTTTGCCAGCCTTTCTTTCATCCACATGATTTTGCACCATTCTGCCAGAATAATTATCTCAACATACTATCAAACCTAAGAGGTACAAGCTAAAAAATCTTTAGTGTCTTTCCATTGTCTACATAATAAAGTTATACTTTTTAGCCTGCATTCAAAACTCTTTACAACCCTAACTACCTATTTAACAATTTAGTGTTTAAGCTCCTACTATACACCATGCATTGTGCTTAGAGCCGGATATCAAGCAATACACTAGAGTGTCGTATCCTCATGGGACCTTATAATCTACTTTGAAAAGCCTGGTGTTAAACAAATGGCCACACAAATAATTAATTACAAAGTGAAAACAAGAACATGCAGTGAAAACTGAAAGGCGCCTTGACTTTGGCAATTAAGTCACTGACATCGGTCTCTTGTAAGTGCTGTTTCCGGAGAGGAAGACCACTTTCAGGAGGATGGGGGAGAATCTAGAAAACACACAGGCTTTGGAGGGAGAGGAGTAGGAATTTTGGATATACCGGTCCCTCTGTAGCCTAATTCTGGCTCTTTCTTACATTTGCTTTGATATAGTGTATGCCTTTCATTGTTTAGCAGTTACATGGACAAATGGCATTATTCCACCAAATGTTTACAACATGGGACAGAAATAAATCTAAAATTCTGTGGCTCAAGCTGGGGTGGGGTGGGACTGTTATCTCCCCAGACACCACCAGTTCCTAGAATTTGATCCTCTGTATCTTCCTATGTTCTGACATACCCTTTGTCAGAACACTGAGTATATGCTTTGTTAAGTCGATATACATTAAGTACTTATGCTTATTTAAAGGAATACTCTTGAATTACTCTAATACAGCTATCTATAAGATGTATCCATTCACATAGGATATGTTTGAAGAAAATTTCTGGCTCTCTAAATTGATTATCATTATTATCTTCCCAGTTTGGCAATATAGAATCTATACATCTGTGGTGGGAACGTTGGATGTTATATTTCTATTCTTACTCTGCCCTAAGGTAACTTCTCTGGGGCTTTCATCCTAATTAATACTATTATGACCTTAAGGGACATGAGATCCTACCCTTTTAAATCTCCAGACTAACTGGACAGCACCAGGTGAGACCAGGCTAGAACATTAACATAAGACATTATTAAATACATATGACAAACAAAAAGGAAATAACTAGAGAGCAGTGTGTACCTAGATAAAATGGTCCATGAGACAGATTCTGTTCATCCTCACTTGTAGTTTCTTATAGTGATGACCGTCTCTCACCTAGGCACCTACCTTGAACTGAAGGGCAGAGAGTGCCTGTGATCCTTGATGTTGCCAATTTATTGAATAAGTTGGATTCTAGAAGACAACAACCTGTTTCTCACTACTCTCCATTAAATTCCTTTGGTCAAATAACTCCTACATCTGGGTCTTGATCGAATGCTATGATTTTTCTGTTATTGTTCTTTTCTTTTCTTTTCTTTTTTCTTTTCTCTTTCTGTCTTTCTTTCATTTCTTTTCAGTGTTCCAGAATTCATTGTTTATGCACCATACCCAGTGCTCCATGCAATACATGCCCTCCATAATACCCACCACCTGACTCACCCAACCTCCCACCCCTCTCCCCTCCAAAACTCTCAGTTTGTTTCTCAGAGTCCACAGTCTCTCATGGTTTCTAATTTCCCCCAACTCCCTTCTCCTCCCCATCTCCCCATGTCCTCCATGTTATTCCTTATGTTCCAGAAACAAGTGAAACCATATGATAATTGACACTCTCTGCTTGACTTATTTCTTATTCTTATATCTTATTCTTATTCTTATTTCTCAGCATAATCTCTTCCAGTCCCATCCATGTTGACACAAAAGTTGGGTATTCATCCTTTCTGATGGAGGCATAGTACTCCATAGTGTATATGGACCACATCTTCCTTATGCATTTGTCCATTGAAGGGCATTTTGGTTCTTTCCACAGTTTGGCAACTGTGGCCATTGCTGCTATGAACACTGGGGTACAGACGGGCCTTCTTTTCACTCTGTATCTTTGGGGTAAATACCCAGGAGTGCAATTGCAGGGTCATAGGGAAGCTCTATTTTTAATTTCTTAAGGACTCTCCACACTGTTTTCCAAAATGACTGCACCAACTTGCATTCCCACCAACAGTGTAAGAGGGTTCCCCTTTCTCCACATCCTCTCCAACACTTGTTGTTTACTGTCTTGTTAATTTTGGCCAATCTGACTGGTATAAGGTGGTATCTCAATGTGGTTTTGATTTGAATCTCCCTGATGACTGGTGATGATGAACATTTTTCTGGTTATTGTTAAATAATAAACCATCCATTTTTTCAGTTTCATCATATTATTTTACACACTAATGCAGTTTCAAGTTTTTCTCTTCTCCCAGGTCTAGCACATTTCAGGCTTAGAAGACTGTAGCTGTGGGAGGTTAGTAAGGTTAGTGTCTTTTCTTTTTGTCCGTCTTCTGCTCTACTCATTCTCCATCATTCTGTATGGCATGTGTCTCTTCTGAGTTTAAAGCAGGAGGGAGAGCAGACATAATAGTAGAAAGGTCTTACCCGATGAAGTGAATCTGGTATTAATGCCCTCTGCATGTTGCTGATTCACAGTGATGATTTCTGGTGTTGTTGCTCTGGAGTCTTTTATGCTTCTTCAGAGTGTCCCTCCTCAGTTCCTTTGACATGACAGATAACTGCCTGTTGCTAATTGTTTACAATCCTCCTCCAAGGCCCGTGGATTCTGGTGGATGGCTGTCATGATCCTTGCCACTTCCTCTCATGCCTGCAGACCCTCCTGTTCAGGAGGAATCAGTCCAGCTTCTTTTTGTGGAGACTGCATCCAACCCCAGGGAAATTCACACAGACTTGAAAGCACAAGCCATTCTCAACTTAGCTACCTCTTCTTGCTTTAATGACCCTGGGCAATTGGCTAAACTAAAGCCTTTGTTTTTTTGAAAAGAGTCCAATATCATCAGCCCCTTTTCTCTTAAATTTCAGGGAATGTATATGGGGCTACACAAAGTTGTTCTGTTCATGGCTTGACAGAAGATGGAGGCATCCCATTTCTCCTCCCTTGGAAGAGGGAAAAAATACATAACACCCTGACAAATATCTACAAAGAAGTTCTTACTACTGCCATACACAAACTCTTTAAAAACCTCTCAAATAAATTCATCCGCCTTTATTCATTTAGCCTGTAGGTGAGTGATGGACAGAAGATGGAATTTGCTTGAAAATCTTTTAGGCCTCTTGCATAAGTAGCCCAACTCTTTGCTTTAAGATATGAAGGCACTTGGTGTTTATGTTTTAATTTTTCTTTTACTGAACGCTCATCTGAAACTCTGAGAAAACAGAAAATGAAACATTTAACATCCTGTGCCATTTTCCAGGTGTATTTTAACATGAGTCTAGATTATTTAAAATCCAAAATCAAGTCTTAGGAAGCCCTAGAAGAGATGGAACACCCCTCTCCTGCCTATTTAAAGTCTGTTTTCAAAGTTCTGATAGTTTGTGTATGGATCTGCTTCTTATCCATTGAATTACATCAGGAATGCCTTCTGATCTGGGAGGCTTCAGTGCTTTTCTATAGTAGTCTTTCTTTTAGGGTCTCATTGCACAATGTATCAGAGTACAATGCAGTAAAACTCACTGGCATGCAAAGGCATAATAACAACTAGTTCTCCTGTTCTAATGATTCTTCTTTTGCCTGTTAGTTTGTTCATCTTCAGGATGTTTGGCCATGATTAAGGCTATGGTACCTTGTCTCATGAAAACTCTAACTGGTCCACAAGGGGATTGCAATTGGCCTTATAATTCTCTACCAGACTGAGCCAGGCAGAAGCAGCCTTCCTGTAAAGAGAATATATTATCCTCAGTTAATTGTGGGGTTCAAGACCAAAACAAACAAACAAACAAACAAACAAACAAAAAACTAATTAGTTTCTAACAAATTGCCAATATTTTAAAATAAAAGTGTTCCTTAAAAGATTAATGTTTTTAGAGATGCTTTTCAATGCATGGAAACTACTTTTGTGGAGGAAATAGTTTCATTTTCCATAGTATTTAACCAGTATCTTGAATTCCAAATAAATGAAGAAATTAATCATTCTACTGTTTGTACACAAATTTCCCAAGATATGATTTCTCCATTGGCACTTTTAAACATTGAGCAACTGCAGTGTTGTGATAATATTTCGGGAAATTTTTATCCTTGAAACTTCTGAAATCAATTATAATTGTTTTACTGGTCAAAGTATGTGTCTCTAAATTCTGGAGACAGAAAACAAAGTATTTTCTCAGTGCCCATAAGCATGGATTTAGCTGAGAAATGTTCTGTTAAAATGCTTTAAGAATTATTTGTGTCTATGTTCGTACTAACAGTAAATGTTCATTTGTCTTAATTGGAGAAAAAAAAAACAAGCGGATTCCAATGTTACTGTAAAGTTTAGCTCTGTTTTTTCTGCCTTTCTCATTCCAGTGACTCCCACAGTGGAGTTGCAGTGCCCCTCACCTGCAAGCTCCTAGTTAGCTGAATTCCCAAGTCATTCCAACTGTGTGATGGAGCCTGCATCCAGATTTCAGAGTTCGGGGAGTGAGGGTGGTCACCTCTGTGTTTCCACTGCATTTCTTCTTCTTCCTTCAGCTTTTGTCTTGTTGATGGGTGGGTGCCTACTTTGTTCATCAGGGTGTTGGTATCCTGTGTCCGGTGAACCTTGCCTTCAGCCACTACCTCTGTCATCAGATCTGTCTTTCACAGCCTTATTAACTGCTTGGAACTGAGGGCCTCCCTGTTCCCTATGTTTTGACTCGATGTGGAATCTAATCTTGACTAGACTGGATTAGATTCCATTGATATTAGTTATTTGCAGACCACATCTGAATTCAGCTAGTTCAAACAGCTATTCTTAGAGAGATTATTCTCTACTTCTTCCCTTTATTCTCTGCCTCACATCTCTAAGATTTTGGAACACTTGTGTCCAAGCTCTGACAATTAAGGGAGACATGATAAAATTATCATTATCATAGCATATCTGAAATGTCTAAGGATTTCTAAGATGTAAGCAGGAAAATCTTATTGACAAAAGGGAATAAATTACGTTTAAAAAAGTACTGTTTGATGGTCAGTGTCTTTTGATAGGAACAAACAAACAAACAAACAAAAGATTTGCTGACAGATCTGGGTTTGAACAAACCCTGACAATTTCTAATTTTGTGACTTTGGGAAAATTACCTTGCTATATTGAGCTCCATTTTTTTCCATCTGTCAAAAGAGGTTCGTTATAGGTAGCTACCACAACTAACATGAGAATTAAAAAAGATAACTTAGGCACAAGCTCATCACTTCTGGTGATCGTATACAAGGTGTCTAATCAATATTTATCCTTATGCTAGCCTGGAGAGAGGCCTCTGGTGCTGTCCAGGGGACTTAAATTTTTGTTTTAACTTGTTGAATATTATTATCAGTGATCCAAATGAAGATATATATATGCCTATGAAATATTTAGATGACATAGACACAGGAATAGTTTAATATAGCAAAGTTAGACTGAAGTAATTATACAAATCTTTGATGGAATTGAGGTCTTCATTTCAAAGAGGGGGGACGTGGAATGGTTTATATGAAAGTGACTTTGTATAATTAATACATTTACTATTACTGATTTATAGGAGGTTTTCAGGTTTTCATTATACTCTTTGTATAAATAAACTTGAAATGGCTTTCTTTCTTTTTAAAAAAGATTTATTTATTTATTTATTTGACAGAGAGAGAGATCACAAGTAGGCAGAGAGGCAGGCAGAGAGAGAGAGGAAGGGAAGCAGGCTCCCTGCTGAGCAGAGAGCCCGATGTGGGACTCAATCCCAGGACTCTGAGACCATGACCTGAGCCGAAGGCAGCGGCTTAACCCACTGAGCCACCCAGGTGCCCCGAAATGGCTTTATATCATCCAATACTGGCCCCCCAACTATGTTAATCAAACTTTTTTCTCCTTCCTGAACTGTAGGTCTCAAAAGAATATCTTGGGCACCAGTACATATATGTAAAAGTGGATTACTCATTTGGAGAAAGCCAAGTAGACAGGATCAAGGAGATTCTCTTTTAGGAGGTGTTGAGAGGTGTTATATAAATGAGACAAAGATGGCCTCTGTATATTGGCCCCTAGATTGTTTATTTCTTCCTGCAGGCTGAGACCTGTTAACTCAAAAGCCTGCCAGTGCCAAATTCAAACTTTCCCACATCCAGTTATTTTAAAAATAGCCCATACAAGCATAATTTTAGCTGTTCAGAAACAGCCCATTTTTGCCCACCTTGCAAAACCTCATCCCACACACTGCTGCAGTACATCAGCCCCAGCCCCAGAACTGCTATTACTCTTTGGTACTCTCTGATCCAGAGTCTCCCCAACTTGTGAGTAGATATCACCTAGACATAAGCTTCCTCTATGATTCCTTTCTCTCTCAGGACTGCCCTGCCTTCCTCCCCTTCTGTATAGGGTTCCCTGCATCGCAGCATCGGGGTAGACTACTACTGTGAGAGATTTCCCCCATATGCTAACCCGCCCAAGGGTTACCCAATAAATCTTTGTGTGTCACTGCCTCTTGTAGTCATTTCTTTTTTTTTCTTGAATCACCCAAATCTTCCAAACCTCCTTACCTTTGAAGTAAGATTGGAGAAGAATAGAAGTTAGCTTGACTTACACGTTATGCTGATATGTCGGGGTATTTCCCATAAAGACTGCAAGCAAGAGAGGAACATGTTCCCCTTTATATTTTAGGAAGTTCATTCTGGTTGTGTTGTGAGGAATGGGATGAAGGAGGCAGGGATGGTGGCAGAGATAATGATGTCATAAACTAGTAAAGTAAGACTAGAGACCAAAGCTAAGGAGGAGCAGTATATAAGGTTTGGAGGACAAGTGGAGTTCAGAGGTGGATGGGTGAAAGGGAATGAAGAGTCAAAATGACTCCACCATTTCTGGCTTGGGTATCTAAAAACTGGTGCAGTCATTAACCTGTAAAAGAAAGAGCAGATGAAGTGAGAAGGATGAGCGTAAGCTTAGGGTAAGGTGGTTTTCATCAGAAGAGAGGAGTTGGCTCTTTAAAAGTGAATGAATCCTCTCAGAAGAGAGGGCAGAGTATGATGTTAAGGGGACTAAATACAGAAATTTAAGAAATGCTTGGATTTAAGAAACTTGCTGAAGGAGATCAAGAGTCCACAAATGCAGCTGGGAAGGAAGGATGTGAGAGGTAGGGGGAAACTCAGAATACAGTGTTCTTGTAGAAACTAATGGTGGAATGTTTCAGAAAGGAGAAAAGATCAACAGGTCAAATGCCACAGAGTTCAAATCATAGAAGTACTGGAAATTGTCCATGTAATTTTGGCAGCCCTGAGGATATCTGAATTTTTTGAAGAACAGTAGAATTTGTATTTCTGATTACTGCACTGAGAAATCGACATTACATGATTAACATGCATGAATAATGGTGAGAGATATGAATAATTGTCAGTATGTTAGGTAACTGAAATGATTACATCAACCATGTGAAGTAAGGATCACATGAAGATAAATTAATAGAAATACATATTTTACTTCATCTGAGAAGAAAACAGCACTCATGCATTTCTTCACCCGAACTTTGCATTTGTGCAAGTAGATTTAGACCCCCTTGAAGATACTAGGCAATATGGCATTATGGAAAATATGGGCTACTTTCTTTCACATTAGCATATGTGCCTAATTATCATTATTACCATAAAATGTTTGAAAGAAGAATTTTCCACAAGAGTTCATAATATTTTGTATCAGTACACATTTAATTATTGCTATAGATATTTTATTTGTTTTACTAAACTTATTTTCAGCCTTTAAGCAGTAAAATTTGTAGTAATGATTTTTCTTCTTAATTCCCTTACTATATTAAAATATGTTCATATAGTCATATCAAATGATGCAGTATATGTTTTTTCCCCAAATTATAGTATGCAGATACCATCCCAAATACTACCTTATCATTATGTTTCCAATTGTTTTCTTTCACCCGGACTTTTGGTTATAGTAAATATTTCCCTTGTGCTTGAAAAAGTGCTCCAGATTATATCTTTTTTTTAATTGCAAAACACTTGTAAGTTCTTCCTTTTTTGGGGGGAGGAGAAATGGCATCATATAAACCTGAAAAATCAAACCACTTAAGTAAACAAGAGGGGATTCATTGGTATGCAGTGTTACTGTGGTATATTTCCAGTCTGTGTCTAGAATATCCTTTCTTTTTACTCTTACCCCCCATTCCTTGCTCTTTAACTTGCAAATCTTTTTGTAGTCTTTAAAACATACAACCATTTCTGTTTTTCTGTAATGCCTGCCCTGTCTCACCTAGGCAGTATTGGATGCCATGTCCCTATAGTAGTACACTCACCAAATTAATTTTTGCTATTTGCATATTTGTATATATCTCTAAACCTTGAGCACTTCAGTATCTTTTCAAACATATGCCACATCTGCCAAAACCAAATAACTAACTAACTAAATAAATAAATAAATAAAATTCAACCCAATTATTTTAAATAAAATCTTTTTGCCTTAATTGCTTTTGTTACCCTTTACAATGATACTCATAAATAGCAAGGAATGAAATTAAAGTTTTAAATTCCAGTGTAACAGATGGACTGAGTTATGTGAGTTAAGGATGTAGTTTATGACTTTCAATTTAAATCTGAAGAAAAATCAACACTTAATGTTTCCTTTAATTATGGTTTTGGTAACACTTATTTCTAGAAGTACTTTTTAGTGAGTTTCTGTATTCAGTTATGCATAGGGAAACTAATAAAAGCTGAGCTCCTATTAATTTAAAATATTTTTATAGGTGTTTTTTGGCACTAAATGAGGCAAGATATTGGAATCACATTTATAACTGATCTAATAATATTTAGTCTATGACAGTTTGTCTTCCATAGTCCATTGTAGCTGTATTTACATAAATGTGCTTACTTATTTAGAAGTAATTTTAGGTGAACTTATTACTAATAGGTGTCAGGACTTGACTGCAGACAATTCTTCTTCTCAGAACCTTAGGAGACAGTATAATCTATCATTGTTACAATACAGTAGACATACTTTTTTTATTGTTAAAGTTAAACAAAAGGCAGTCTGTGAATGTGTGCAAGTTTCTAGGTGTGAAAGAATTCTTTAGGAATGATAAGCTACACAGAATTGCTCGTTTTCTCAGAGAGGGTAATGATTTTGGCCAATTTGCTCTATGTTTTGCAAACTAATACATAGCAAACCATGCCAATTATCATTTTCTTTTAAGTCAATCAGTGCAATCTATCTTCAAAATAAGAAATTTATGCATCTATTCTCAACATTTATGGAGATTAATAACACATATTTCCAATGAAGACATACAAATGGCTATCAGACACATGAAAAAATGTTCATCAGCACTAGCCCTCAGGGAGATTCAAATTAAAACCACATTGAGATATCACCTTACACCAGTTAGAATGGCCAAAATTAACAAGACAGGAAACAACATGTGTTGGAGGGGATGTGGAGAAAGGGGAACCCTCTTACACTGTTGGTGGGAATGCATTTTGGTGCAGCCTTTTTGGAGAAGAGTGTGGAGATTCCTCAAGAAATTAAAAATAGAACTTCCCTATGACCCTGCAATTGCACTCCTGGGTATTTACCCCAAAGATACAGATGTCGTGAAAAGAAGGGCCATCTGTACCCCAATGTTTATAGCAGCAATGGCCACGGTCGCCAAACTATGGAAAGAACCAAGATGCCCTTCAACGGACAAATGGATAAGGAAGATGTGGTCCATATACACTATGGAGTATTATGCCTCCATCAGAAAGAATACCCAACTTTTGTAGCAGCATGGACGGGACTGGAAGAGATTATGCTGAGTGAAATAAGTCAAGCAGAGAGAGTCAATTATCATATGGTTTCACTTATTTGTGGAGCATAACAAATAGCATAGAGGACATGGGGAGTTAGAGAGGAGAAGGGAGTTGGGGGAAATTGGAAGGGGAGGTGAATTATGGGAGACTGTGGACTCTGAAAAACAATCTGAGGGGTTTGAAGTGGCAGGGGATTGGGAGGTTGGGGTACCAGGTGGTGGGTATTATAGAGGGCACGGATTGCATGGAGCACTGGGTTTGGTGAAAAAATAATGAATACTGTTATGCTGAAAAGAAATAAATTTAATTAAAAAAATAACACATATTTCCCTTTAAACCCTATGATTAGTAGCAAAAGACTTTTTTATATTATAGTAACAATATAGGAATATATGTAAATTCTGAAGCATGAAAATGAACAAGTCTACAATTTGCATTTTTAGAGGCACATGGACTGTACTCACCAAATGAACATGGTGAGGTTCAGGTTATAAAGTAAGTCTTTTAGTATCAAGATCTATGGTTTGCCCAAGATCTATTTAGTGTAAGTGTGCAAGACAGATTCCTTCTTTTGGATACACTGCAGTAAGGCATCTTGTAAAGTATTTTCATGATTCTGATGAGCAGAATCAAATTCTGAGAAACAACAATTTAAGCTAGAAACAGAGAATGAAACTGCAGATTGAATTGAACTTAAAAAAAAAAAAAGGTAAGGGGATAAATAGTAAGTGATCCTTTCTTGCCTTCGCAAGGAAAAAGCGTTAAGATGTGGTGGAATACCTTCTTGTTGGGTGCCTGCATTGTAGAGAGCTGGCTTCCAGGCCAGCCCTTGTTTGATGCTTAGGATGGGAATGAGAGTCAGGGGCCGCCTGCATTTTGTGCCCAAAGAGGCTCTTCCCAAACCCTTCATGGTGGAAGAATAAGTATCTTATATGGACAAACTAATTAATGTTAAGGACCATCTTTTAGGAGCCTCCGGATGGCTCAGGCGGATCTTGATTTCCGCTCAGGTCATGATCTCAAGGTTGTGAGATGGAGCCCTGCTTCGGGCTCTGTGCTTGGCGGTGTGTCTGCTTGAAGATTCTCTGCCTTTGCCCCTCTCCTACCCCTCCTCCTGCTCTCTCCCTATCTTTCTCTCTTTCTCTCTCAAATAAATAAATAAATATTTACAAAAAGAAAAAACTATCCTTCATACTGAGTCTATGATCTTTTTAGCATTTGGTACAATATTGTTTCTGTCATGAAGTGAGGGGAATGGTAGATGCAAGGGGTTTTGTGTAGTTTCTTTCTCCTCCTCAGCCTTCTCTTTATCCTTCTCTTCCTTTCTCTTTCTTTTTCCTCCTTGTTTTAATTTATTTGTTTCTGTGTTTCTTGATTTGGCAAAATAAAAAAAATTACATCTGCCATTATTTCACTGTTTCCCTTTCTTCCAATATTTTACTGGCTCATAAGTTTAGAAGTGTGGAAAAACTTTGATCTATTGTAACAGTATGGGTTTCTAAAAAATCTGTGTTAGAATTACCTATCCAACAATAAGTTGTCTGCGAAAAAATAAAAATGTATACCTCCTCAGGACTGATTTGAAAAACAAATAAGCTCATACAACAAAACACTTAGCAAGCTGCTTGGTCAAAGTAAATGATCAGGAATGTTTTCTTTTTCTTCCTTTTTTCTAATGGCAAGGGAAACAGTAAATGTCCTATCCCAGGCAGTATGAGTCAGTACCATTATACTACATAGAGAGATACACAAGATAAACTGCCTAAGAGCTTGGACATTGTTTTTGGATTGGTTCAATTTTAGAACCTGACTCAGCAAATTTTTTGTTATTGTTGTATAACTTCAAATAAATTACTCGAGTTATCTCACTGGTAAAATAGGTCAATAATAGCTCTCACTGATAGAAGCAAGTAATTGAGCTCATCCAAATCAGAACTGGCTCTGTATTGTATTATTTTAACTTGAAAAGTCATGATGCATCTTCTCTTAATCCAAGATGAACAAAATAAGAGAACAACAGTACATATACTTAAGAAATATATAATAATTTGTAGATAAATAAAGACTGTATTCTTCAAAAGGAGAGAGGAAAACACAAGAGTGAGTGGTGTATGGCGTTGGATGGGGTAAGAAGGCATTGTTCTTTGGAAGGTACAATGCTACACCACACAAATGGAGATACTAAATCATCTCCTTTCATTTTTATTTTGGGAGGAGCTCATTGCATTAGTTTCTATTGTCAAAAACCTAGTAGTTTTAAAGAAAACAAAGGTGTTCTTTTAGAGTTCTTGAAGTTAGAAGTCTAAAATCAAGATGTTGGCAGGGCTGCATTCCTCTGGAGGCTTCAGAGGCAGAATCTATTTCCTTTCCTTTTTTTTTTTTTTTAATATATCTTATTTATTTTGGTGGGTGGAGAAAGGGAGAGTGCACGAGTTGTGGGAGGAGCAGAAGGAGAGGGAGAGAGAGAATCTCAAGCAGACTCTGCACTGAGCATGGAGCCCAACCCTGGGCTTAATCTCACAACCCTGAGATCATGACCTGAGCTGAAACAAGAATTACATGGTTAACCAATTAAGCCATTCCCGCGCCCCTATTCCATTTTCTTTGCCAGCTTCTAGAGGTTTCCTGCATTCCTTCGAACATGGACCCTGCTCCAACTTCCAAGTCAGCAGTGGCTTATTAAGTCTTTCTCACTCTTCTTTACCCTAACACTCCCTTTCTGTAGTAAAATTTCCTTCTGCCTCCTTTTTATAAAGACCCTTGTGATTACATTGGGCCAACAACCCAGATAATCCAGGATAATTTTCCAATCTCATGATCCTTAACTTAATCATATCTGCAAAGTCCTTGTTCCCATGTAAGGTCATACATTCATAAATTCTAGGAATCAGGACATGGACATCTTTGGGGAGAAAGATGGCTGGTTACCTTGTACTCACATCTCTCTCTCTCTCTCTCTCTTTTTTTATTAAGTTATTTTTCAGTGTTCTAGGATTCATTGTTTATACGCCACACCCAGAGCTCCATGCAATATGTGCCCTTCACAATACCCACCACCAGGCTTACCCATCCCCCTGACCCCCTCCCTTCCAAAACCCTCAGTTTGTTTCTCAGAGTCCACAAACTCTCATGGTTCATGTCCCCCTCCGACTTCCCCCAATTCTTTTTTCCTTTCCTTCTCCAAATGTCCTCCATGTTATTCCTTATGCTCTACAAGTAAGTGACACCATAAAACTGACTTTCTCTGCTTGACTTATTTTACTCAGCATAATCTCCTCTAGTCCCTACATGTTGATGCAAAAGTTGGGTATTCATCCTTTCTGATGTCTGAATAATATTCCATTGTATATATGTACCACATCTTGTTTATCCATTCATCTGTTGAAAGACATCTCAGCTCCTTCCACAGTTTGACTGTTGTTGGTGTGCTACTGTGAACATTGGAGTGCACATGCCCCTTCTTTTCAGTACATCTGTATCTTTGGGGTAAATATCTAGTAGTGCAATCACTGGGTTATAGGGTAGCTCTATTTTTAATGTCTTGAGGAACCTCCATACTCTTTTCCAAAGTAGCTGCATGCATTGCATTCCCACCAATGGTATAAGAGGGTTTTCTTTTTTCCACATCCTCTCCAACATTTGTTGTCTCCTGTCTTGTTAATTTTGGCCATTCTAACTGGTGTCAAGTAGTATCTCATTGTGATTTTGATTTGTATTTCTCTGATGCCAAGTGATGTTGAATATTTTTTCATGAGTCTGTTAGCCATTTGTGTGTTTTCTTTGGAGAAGTGTCTGTTCATGTCTTCTTCCTATTTTTTTGACTGGATTATTTGTTTTTTGGGTGTTGAGCTTGATAAGTTCTTTGTACATCTTGGATACAGCCTTTTATCCATAATATCATTTGCAAATATCTCCTCATTCCGTGGATTGCCTCTTAGTTTTGGTGACTGTTTCCTTTGCTGTGCAAAAGCATTTTATTTTGACGAAATCCCAAAAGTTCATTTTTGCCTTTGTTTCCCTTGCCTTTGGAGACATGTCTTGAAAGAAGTTGCTGTGACCAAAATAGAACACTGCCTGCGGTCTCCTCTTGGATTTTGATGGATTCCTGATCTCAGTTCTTACTGCATTTTACTTTGGGTTCTATGAAGTACCCATTTAGTTTCTCAATAAATTTACTTTTTACCTAGATTTAAGTTATTTGCATTCATCTCTCTCCTCATTAATATATATTAGGTCAAGTATTTGGAAAGTGAAAAACAAGTTATCAGAAGAGCTGGGAATAGATTTCATGACTTGAGGTCTTGTGTTCTTTGAATTCCATGCCAAGGTAGTCATGGGTGGGATAAAAGGGAAAGAAAAGTAATCTCTATGATGTCCATCTGGACGCTTATATTAAGACTATATGTTTCCTTGATAATTCTGTAAATGACATTTAATTTTCTATACACATTTTCTCACATTAGTGTGTGGTAGTCAGGTTATCCAGGTTATTGATTCTTGAGCCTAATTCTCTTGTGGAGATTAAATTTGTAATCAGAAGTGGAGGGATGGCATTCTTCTCTCTAAGTGTTTAAAATGCATGCATTCCAAGAATTAGCAAACTGGACAAATGAGCATTGAGACTCAACATCTCTAACATAACAGGAAAGTTATGTCAACATAAATACCATGTACATATTCTGATGGTATATAAGGGATTTAGTGCAGTAGAAGTATTATTTTTATATATGAAACATTTGTAGTTTCTTTAATGTACATTCCTGAGATTTTCCATACTAAAATAAATATTAAAGCAAGGCAAAGTTTAGTTCCCCTATTTTCCTACCAGCTGTTTAAGAAAATAAACTCTACTGAGTTTATTTTGTGATTCACAAAATATGGTTACCATCTAAATTCTTACTTTGGAAATTTAAGAGTAGTTTTGAAAATAAAGTACAACAAAAATACTGTTAGTCTGACAAATATCCATGTAGAAAAAGATTTATTCAAAAGTATTTCTTAGGACCAATTGGAAACATAATTTTAAAAGTGAAAATTATAATCATTCATTAAAACAATTTAGACTATTTCCTTTTTCGGGAATAAGAATTTAAAAAAAATAATTTATTTGTATTTGTCTGCAATTGCTAATTGATTTAGGCTGGCTCCCCATGCGGGATAATATCCTTTTTCAACTGCATTACAGACTTCTCTTTATTTCACTCCTGGAACCAAAGATAAACACACACATCTACAGACATAAATATATAAAAATGTATTTTCAATGAAAACTTGACTATAATTTTATTTGATATTAAAATATTTTTAGAAATTGGGAGAGTTTTTATGTTTTCCATTTTGCTTTCAAATTATTTAAAAAATAACTGGTAATGAGTATTTTACTATAATTTACTGAAGTATTAAGAAGAAGACAAAAAATTTCACATAACTCTGTGTCTCAGATAAGCCTACTGACATGAGAAAAAAGGCAATTTAAGTTCATGGCCAAAAAGTTTACACAGTTCAGAAAGGTTTCAATTATTAAAAACCCAAGGGAAGTTCTGGACTTTGCCATGGTCTGCCAAAAATGTAATTAACAAAGGTTAAAAAAGAAACCCACAAATGAATGTAAAAGAAGATGAAAAAAAGTCTGGCTGAGTCATTTTTGAAAAAAGAATTGAAGGCATACTTAAACTACTAGATATCAAAATATAAGTCTTGATTAGATCATTTCCATCATCATACTAATATACTTAAATATACTTAAGAAAAGCTAATATGTTTTTTGTTTCCCATTAAGACTATAGAGCAGCCACAATAAACTTTTCTTTCATTACAGACTCCTCCAAGAACTTGCCTTCTATCTGCCCCCTTCATGTTTCTCTCTTATTGTCTATATTTCCTCGTCATCCCTTTACTCTTCACGCACTCCTATCTGGCATCCATTGCTCCATCAAAAATGCTCTTGTCAAGGTTTACTGTGACTTGCCCAACGCACCCTCCTTAGTCTTTATCTTACTTTACTTCTTAACGTCATTCAGCACAATTGATTATGCCCCCCCGCTGCTGTCTTCTCTCTTCCCTTCAGAGACACTAAATTTCCTGATATTTTTTTTTCTATCACTCATCTCTTCTTCATAATAATTTTTATCTGCATCTTCTCATCTACCAAATGATGAATGCTGGAGTTCTTAAGGACTTGGCTCTAAGGTGTCTTCCTAACCTCCTGGTCAATCCTATTCATGTCCATAGCTTTGAACATCATGTATATTCAGACATCTCCAAAATTTTATAAATGTCACTCTCACTTTTGATTTCAGGTCCAAAAATCACATATTCAGCTGCTTGTCAACAGCTACATGTGAGAATTTCAGCCTTAATTTGCCCAAACAGAATTTTTGACTTTCTTTCCCTCCATCATACTTGGTCTAAATCTGTACTTCTCTATCTCAGTAAATGACACTATTTATTAAAGTCAGAAGTGGGGTTTTTCGTTGACACCTCCCTTTCTTACCTCATACATTTTATTGCTAAGCAGTACCTGCCAGCCAGAAACAAATGCTAAATCTGTAAACTTCTCTATTTCACTGCTAGGATCTTGCTCAAGCCACAACCATATCTAATTACACTACTGGAATGGCCATTTGTATTCAGTCAGGATGGGCTAAGTTATGCTACAGTAAAGGCCCTGAAAATCCTATCACAATGTATATGTACATCAAATCATCGCATTGTACACTTCAAATATCCTACAATTTTATTTGTCATTTATACCTCAATATAGCTGGAAAAAAAATAATTGTCCCCAAATCTCAGTGGTTTTTAATAATAAAGATGTCCTAAGGACCTGTTTTTTTGTCCATTATGAATAGGCTGAGATTCTGCTGCACATCTCTGGACTCTACGTCCCAGACAAATGGACCAGACATCACATCTAATGTTGCCAGTTATTGTGCAGAGAGAATGAGTGAGAACCCTGAATGATCTCACACTGGCAATTAAATGCTTCAGCTGGGAACTTACACGTTATTCCTTTCATGACTGAGTGACTGGAATGTTACATGGTCTGTCCAAGCCACAAGAGGGCCAGGAAGTGTAATCATTCCATATATGTGGCAGATAGCACTAATAACTGTCACTTTCTAATGAGACTCCCTACTTCCAATCTTACTATCTTATCAACTCTCTGAATAGTAGCTAAAAGGACATCTTTCTTTTTTATTATATTTAGGATTAGATCCAAAATTTCTGTGGACTACAAGGCCCTGTGTTTTCTAACTCTGTCTATCCTAATACCCTAAACTTCTAGTCAATCCCTGCCTCCTTTGCAGTGTTCTCATCACACAGAAATTATGCTCAGTCTTTCCCTCCTAGGAAATGAAAAAAAAAAAAACCAGGCTGTCCTCATTTGGCTCTTTCATGGTGGCTGCCTTGTTATACTTTGATTCTTAGCTTAAATGTTCCATTCTCAAAGAAAGATCTTCCCTAAACTTACTATTTTAAGAATGTTCTCTGTATTATCTTTTTCTTTTTTTCTTTTTAAAGATCACTGCATCCCACTTATTTTCTCTAACATATGGCTCCAACTTCTGGAATTGTTTTACTTGCTTATTTACTAACCATTTTCATCACTAGAATTTAAAATAAAGATATCTTCTCATTATTCTTATCACCTAACACCCATAACTAACTTGTATAGTATTTTTAATTGAATTAATGAATGAATAAAAATCTAAACCTATGGAAGCAGTGGTATTGCCCCAATATTTATAGAAGTGTTAGAATAGAAATAGAATATATGTGAGAACATGACCAGATCCCAAAATACATTCCAGATAGATTAAAAGATTTAAAAATTATATCATTAAGGAATACTGTAAACTTGGGGTAAAAAAGAAAAACTATATTAGTAAAAAATGCTGAATGTAATACATTGTATAAAATAATTTGTAAGAGATATATAAAAGAAATCAAAGGGAGATACCAGGTATTATCCCCTAATGATTTAAATCTTAGAAGTAAAAAGTCAATAGAGAAAAGAAAAAAAAATGAAAAAATATTTACAACCAATATGATAAAAAGAGTTGATATTATATATACACTTATCTTATAATATATACATATACGCGTCCTTTGAGAGTCCTTTCTAGTGCTGCCTAGGAGCCAAGGGAATGTGGAATGTGTAGTAAAGAAAAGAAGTTAAAAATTATATGACCTTGTGATCATTTATAGTACTGAAGATTAAGCAGTTTTTCTCCCTTTCTGGTCTGTCACATATTTACATATTGCAGATTTCCCTCCTTTTCTTCTGTTTTCACTAGTACTTTACACAGGAGTAGTGGTGATATTGATCATCATAATTATAGTACATATATTTATTTATATTTATTTTGTATTAGAATATATAATAATATATAATATAATGTATAATAAATTAATTAATATTTATTTATGGGATAATGAGAGAAGAATGAGACCAAATTTGAGGAAAGCTGATAATTCAGAAATGGCTCCAATGTTTGATGAAATTTTGAATTTCTTATTTTGAGGAGAAGGTTTATACTTTTATATGGCTTGCTAATACTTTGTTGAGGACTTTCATATCTATGTTCATCAGAGATACTCTTCTGTAGTTCTCTTTTTTTGTAGTGTCTTTATCCGGTTTTTGGTATCACGGTAATGCTGCCCTCATAGGATAAATTTGGAAGCTTTTCTTCCTCTTTTGATTTTTGGAGTAGTTTGAGAACAGGTATTAACTCTTCTTCAAATGTTTGCTAAAATTCACCTAGGAACCCAACTGGTTCTGGACTTTGTTTGGAGTTTTGTGATTACTGATTCAATTTCATTGCTGGTAATCAGTATGTTCAAATTTTCTATATCTTCCTTGCTCTGTTTTGGGTGGTTATATGTGTCTAGGAGTTTATCTATTTCTTCTAGTTTGTCTGATTTGTTAGCATAATATTCCCTTATAATCTTTGTATTTCTGTGGTGTCAGTTGTTATTTCTCCTCTTTAGTTTCTAATTTTGTATGAGTCCTCCCTCCCTCCCTCTCTCTCTTTTACTTTCTCCCTCTCTCTCTCCATTTTTTAATAGGTAGTATGAAAATCAGATTTAAAAATTACCTGAAAAATATGACAGTATTTAAGATAATCAAAAATAAAAATGTTGATGGAAAGCTTTATATTTGAACTCAAATTCAACAGAACTTTGTTCTAGTAGCTGGCATGTTGCACAGCTCTCGTCATCCAAAAGTGGGAAGCTTAGAAATTTGTCAAATATATTTATATTTTAAATCTGGTTCTGAGATTAGAGGAAATTTTTATGTGGTTGTTTTCATAAAGGACAAAATGAGTGATGTATTTGATAATATTTTTATAATTAGAGACAGTTTATGAAAACTGAAGGTGTAATATGAGGTCAAGCATAGCATGTGGCTTTATGGATATCTGGTTTAGTGTAGGAATCAGGATTGGAGATTTTGAGAGTATATTGCTATTATACCAATTGGATATTTGGGTCAGGTATTTAACATAAGTGGAATGTGTCATTTGAGACGGAAGGTTCTGGTAAGAAGCTAGAGCAGGTAAACTAGAGATTCATGATTGTTGTGTAGATGACAGAAATAATATTCTGATGTGGAAATTTCAGACTTGTTTTCTTCTTTATAGAGAGCTATCCCATCTCTTTATAAAGGTAGGTCAGAAGAATGCCTGCAACCACATAGTACTTTGCCCTGTAAGCTTTGAGCCTTATAAATGGTCAAATAAGAGGCACAGTGTTTATATCTAAATAATATCAAAATACCTGTATCTTCCATGGCATAAACTTAATATGGCTCCTATAACACATTTATTTCCTGTTCTGTGTAGAACTGCGGAGTTGAAGAATTGAAAAGGAGTCCTTTATATTGGAAAAAAAAGAAAAAAGAAAAGAAAAGGAGTCCTTTAGACAATGAATGTGTTATATCTGCCCTACTGAATCTGCTAAAAAAACAAAAACAAAAAAAAAAAAACAAACTTCACAAACAAGAATATAATTATGGCACAGTTTGATACTAGATCTTTTTCCCGACAAGAATTAACATAAATATCTAACATCAGTTGAGCATTTACTATGTGCCTAAGTGAAAAATATAGAAGCTATATAATTAGATCCTTACAACAACTAGAAATTGTTTTATCCCCCCATTTTACAGATGAGATTAATAAAAACTTGCCTGATGTCTCACAAATAGTAATTACAGGCCAGACACTTTAGTTCTGGAACTTAAATTCTTAGTCACTTAACTGTTTTACTTCTGCTGTCACCTACCTTTAGATGGTCCTGAAAACATGACATTTCAAATACTAGTAGCATTCTTATCTTCCTATTTGCTATAGCTGTAGATCATATGAAAAACTGATTTATGTATACTGAGTAGATTGGGTACATATCAAAAAGTGGTGTGTATGTGGAGGGGATGGAGTTGTGTTGTGGAATGTTTGGAGTAGGACATAGGAAGAGGAAGAAGAAGCACAGACTACAATTATTCCTGTATTACTCCCTCTAAAAATAGGAATTAACTTTAAAAAGTTACCTCAGATATATGAATATCTATTAAATTGAGGGTTCCTAAGAGGGAAGATCTGTTGTTTTTGTTGTACTACCAATTGGCTATGAACAGAATTATTTATATTGCTGCACAAGGAGACAAAGAGTATAATTATGAGGGTGAACCCTGAAATCAGATTTCCTATGGTCAAATCTTGGTTCTGCCAATATCTTAGTCCCTCTAAACCTTGGTTTCATCTTTTCTTCCTAGGTCAAAGATCATGAGGAATAAATGAAACACTACACATGAGACACTTATCACAGCATCAGTCATGTTTATCTTTTATCATGAGAAATTTCGATTTAATATCGAGTCTAAAATGACTGATGTGTGATTTTGCTTGCATTTGGGTGCATATAGCAGTTGAGTTTCAGAGGTCTCTTTAACCCTTTGGTCTATTTCTCTTTTTCAAGTTACCTCTTTTCTCCACTTTTGTTGGGTTCTCTTCAAAATACGGTTGCATAATTCTTTCCATTTCTGGTAGCTAAAAGGAATATTTATTAATGCACATTCATAAACTTTTTATGGACCTATTTCAGTTTGAACAACCCAAAATAACACAAAACAGTCAAGCAAAAAAAAAAAAGAGAAATATCCTTTTCAAACATAATAATATATCCAAATAATTTTAAATTAATTTAAATAAAATTTAAATTATAAACAATAGTGGGGAAATTAAAAAAAAAAACTTGGTACAAAATGACAGGCCATTACATTTAGTTATCTCTTATAACTTTATTCACTCATTAACTCATTTTTTTTTTTTTAAAGATTTTATTTATTTACTTGACAGACTCACAAGTAGGCAGAGAGGCAGGCAGAGAAAGAGAGAGGAGGAAGCAGGATCCCTGCTGAGCAGAGAGCCCAATGCTGGGCTCAATCCCAGGACCCTGGGATCATGACCTGAGCTGAAGGCAGAGGCTTTAACCCACTGAGCCAGCCAGGTGCCCCACTCATTAACTCATTTTAAAGAATATTTACAACTCTCAATACAAACAGCAAATCTTTATTGGCTAAGTAACATTGATGTTAAGTGAGAGAGAGCCAGGATAGGCTGGAACAAAAGTACCAAGGAAATTCAATGGGGGAAAAGGATAGAAGTTGCAAGGGGTTCTGGAACAACTGAACATCTATTAAAAAAAAAAAAATAGAAGAACTTAGACTCATACCTCACACCATAAATAAAAAATAACTTATAATGGATTATAGATTATAGAGCTATATGTAAGAGCTAAAACTTCTAGGTTGATCACATTGGAGAAAATCTTTATGGCCCTAAATTAGGTACAAAGTTTATAGAAATGATACCAAAAGCAGACCTCCCAACCCCCAAAAAAAGATAAATTGTTTAGCATAAAGATTAAAATCTTCCAGAAACTCTCCAGCTATAGACTGGAGAAAATATTTGCAAATTATGTATATGATAAAGGACTTGCATCTGAAATATACAAATAATTCTCACAACTTGATCATACCTAATTTAAAAAATAAACAAAAGACTTGAACAGACCCTTCATCAGAGAAGACATAAAAATGGCTAATAAAAACAGGAAGAGCTACCTAATCATGCTATTAGAGAAATGCCAATCAAAATCACAAAATACCAATGCATGCCTACTAGAATAGCTGTAATAAGAAAGACAGTTAATTACAAATATTGGCTAGATGTGGAGAAATAAGAAATAAGAAACCTCCTACATTGTTGGTTGGAATGTGAAATGGTATAGCTAATTTGGAAAACAATTTAGCAGTTTCATAAATAGTTATATTAACTTATCTACTATAGAATCCAACTCTATTTCTATGAATCTAATGTCAACATACATTCATGTGAAATTTGAACAGAAATGTTCATAGTGGCATATTCAAAATAGACCAGAATAAAAAACATTTCAAATTTATATCATGAATGTATAAACAAAATGTAGTATATCCACATAATAAAAAAAGAACAAAATACTGATATATTCTATAACATGCATGAACTTCAAAACCACTATGCTAGATGAAAGAGATCAGGTCCAAATGACTATATATTATGTGATGCCTCTTATATGAAATAGTCACAAAAGGATCCGTTAGAAATATTCTAAAACTGGATTATGCTGCTGGATTCTGTAAATTTACTAAAAGTCAATGAATTGTATCCCTACACTGGGTGAATTTTATGGAATGTAACTTATACTTTAATAAAGCTATTTTTAAAAAGGAACAACCTGGAATGCACAAGCATGAGCTGGAGTCACAGGATGGATTTAAATGTGTTAGTTTTTGTGCCTCTGAACTTTATGGTGTGGGTGTCCTGCAGAAACCAGGGCCCTTCATCACAGAGCTGAACACACACACCTTGCCACCACAATAGGAAGGGACAGAGGGAGCCTAATAGCTTATTTTAATCATATGAGGGGGTGACTTAAATGAAGTACATTCATTCTTTATTTTGAACAGCACTACAATGAAATATATTTAGAAGAATCTTTAACCTCTACTGCCAGAAGATTTCCAAGAAACTTAAGGAGTTAAAAGCAAATAAAACATAGTCTATGTAGCAAAAAAGAATGCAAAGAAAATATCAAGAAAACAGAAGATGTCTTAAACACAGATATATGTTTGTGATATAATTTTAAATATAAAATATGGGATATAGTAACATTTTATAAAATGTACCAGAATAAAGTTTTTTTAAAATTTCTATAATGGGACTATGAATTTTATTTCTTCTTTACACTTGTATTTCACAGGTTTTTTGAACTTTTTAAAGAAGTAATATATAATTGGGGCAACGGTGTGGCTCAGTCAGTTAAGTGTCCAACTCTGGGCTCTGGCTCAGGTCAAGATCTCAAGGTTGTGGGATCGAGTCCTGCATGGGCTCCTCTGCTAAGTGAGGATCCTGCTGAAGATTCTTTCTCTTCCTTTCCCTCTGAGTCCCCAGGCCCTGCTTGTGTGCTCTCTCTTTCTAAAAATAAAATTAAACTGAGGTATAACTGACATCTAACAATAGCTTCAGAGGTAAAGCATAATGATTCAATATTTGTATATATTGTGAAATCACCACAATAGGTGTAATTAACATCTATCACCACACATAGTTACAATTTTTTTCTTTAAACTTTTTTAATAAGCAAATATTATCAAGATGATATTATGATTTTATAAGATACCTGGTCTTTAACTCCAACCAAATAGTCAGGTTAAGAGTGTTTATTAAATAAAAATTTATTTTGCTTAAATGTTAATAGTACTTTTCTTATGTATTGGCTCAGTCAGTTAAGCATCTGCCTTCAGCTTCTGGTCCTGGGATCAAGTCCCACATAGGGCTCCTTGCTCAACAAAGAGTCTGCTTCTCCCTCTGCCTCTCCCTCATGCTTGCTCTTTCACTCTCTTTCTCAAATAAATATATAAAATAAAATATTTTTAAAAAATAGTTCTCTTATAATATAAAAATAATTACTGACAAATAGAATTAATACTGAGATGTACAATTGAATGCATGTATTTTTAGTTGGTTGTGACATAATCACTAGAAGTTATTTCACCCCTTCTAAAGAAGTAAAATACATTTGATAATAGATCGTAGCAGCATTGTTTGTGGGCACATGACCAGTGGAGAATGCAAGTCGAACAAAACTTTCCAAGTAGTCCTGCTTTTTCCTTTTTACAAAAATGCATTTTGTAACTGTTTATTCCCACTTCAATGGAACATGCAAATCACATCTTTAAAATAAAGAGAAAAATATCCTAAATGGTTGGAAAAGCTATTATGTTTGATGAAGATAATTGAATTTTGAACAGATTTTAGAACATCTTTTAGGTTGGCCTTTTATAATCAGTTTTTGAGGAAATATTCAGGAAGATGGATGTGAAGCCTTGTTTTGGTGCTACACAGTTAGTGCAAGCCTCTAAGCTCTGGAGTGAGTTCTGGGTTAATCCAGGAGTCAAGCAGGAAGATCCTGGTTGCTCATGAGGCAAGTTGTTCTTTTCTTACCCATCTCTGCCCCTTAAAGTATCGAAGGGAGTAACTTGTCTTAATTGTTCTTGGAATCTCTTTGCTGAATGCATGGATATTACAGTTTCTCAGGCCTCCAGACAGATGCTGTGTCACACAGCTGAGGAGCATGGTATTGAACTTCCTGCTATCTAAGGCATTATCAGCATGTAAGCATCTTTGATTTTCTGTTTTCCTTCTGAACAGTTGGCATCAACATGAGAATAAACTACAGTTTCACTTTGTACAGCACCAATGACCTCACTTTCAACTTGTCTGCATAATCATGCAAATATTGCTCATAATACACATATTTTAAAAACCAAAATGAGTCTGATGTGATCTGGTTCTGCTTCCCATGAAGAAAGTAAATCATTGAAGATGTCTACTTTGGGATGCCTGGGAGAAAATAAGCCCCTAGGATTTAAGTCAAAGTATTCTGAATTAGATGAACAAAACAGGCATTAGATAAAGCACTGAGTGGTGAATCTTATGTGAGCATCTGATTATTTTCTTTTCGGAAATGCCCTCCTTGGCTCTCCACAGTGTCTCCTGACAGTTTTGTCCCTCCTGTGGTAGCTCATATAGAACCAGCATGTTTTAGGCTCATACCAGTGCTTGGCACATATTTCACTCAAGTAAGAAGTACTTACTTAACTCATAGATGTGGCTCTGACAACTGTCAAAATTTCACACTTCACTTTAAATACATCTAATTCAACATATTTGTTGATAGTTTTCCTGTGGCTTTACTTTGTAAAGTTTGGAGAGTGAATTTGAACGTCACCTCTGTGAATAGATTAGACTATTTATATCCCTCCCAACACTGAGATTCCATATTTCTATGGCTTGATACTTAACTCATCAATCCCTCAAAATATATTTCAATTGTTTCCTTCTTTTTTGTTAGCATTGCCTTAGTCATAAGTTAAAAATTAGTAAATAAGTATTGTGATAATTCAGCTACTGAGAGTCAAAATAACAATGGTCTAAGTGGAAGTTAGGATTTAGAGCTCAGTAAAGAGCTAACTGGGACTCAGGCTACTTTGAGATTTTCATACTGTCATTCCTAGGGCATGATATTTACTATGCTTGTCTAAATTGTACCTCCAGCCATCATATCTATGTTTTCAGTAGGACGGGGAAAGAGAGTAGTAGCCTGCACTTGCCTTTAAGATATGTCTCAGAACTTCATTTACATCATTTTCCCTAACATCCCATTGATCAGAACTTTCAACAGAACTTTCACAGCTAGTCACAAAGGAGGCTGAAAAGGGTTTTCCTGTGGCATTTATGCCTGCATCCCCATCCCTGCCCCCTGCTCCCAGAGTGGCCATGTGTTAAAATGAGTATTTCTATTATTATCGACAGAAAGTTCAAGTGCTTATTAAAACATACATGGCACACCCAGATACTATACACGCCCACACATACACTCAGGTCTTCCGGAACATGTCACCAATTTTATTATTTTATTTATCTTTAGCAGAGTGAGAAGATGTATTTTCCAGATGTCAATTAAAATTTAATTCAATAGAAATGAATTACATGCCTGTTTTGATTTGCAGCTTATTTAGTGTAACACATCAACTTTTGCCATAGGTATCTATGGTGTTTTCAAATACTATTGTGTGGTTTGAGCGGGCTAATTTCTGTGATTCTCCATTTTCTCACCTGAAAGTGGACATTGTGATATATATCTTGTGAGATATCATCATATTTAAGTGATATAGTTTATATAAATTTTTAATACCAGTACTGCACATAAATATTCAATGAAGTTAGTTTATTTTTTTTTAAGATTTTATTTATTTGATATATATATATAGAGAGAGAGATCACAAGAAGGCAGAGAGCCGGACAAAGGAGGAGGGGGAAGCAGGCTGGGTGCCTGTCAGGAAGCCCAATGTGGGTGGGAACCCAGGACCCAGAGATCATGACCTGAGCCAAAGGCAAAGGCTTAACCCACTGAACCACCCAGGCACACAATGAAGTTAGTTTTAAAAAACAAAACAAAACAAAACAAAAAAACCCTCAAGTACTGTGAAATAAAAGATAAATGAGTCACAGTCCCCCCACTAAATGACTTTATGGGCATTAGTTCAACTTTGTGTAGAGAAGAAAGAGTAAAAGTAAGAAACAGTAAAGAAACTTGTAATTCTTACCTAATTGTATGAGCTTGAGCAAGTTATTTCACTTGAATTTGAGTTTTTTTCCCTTTGAAAAATGGCATCAATTATAACATATATCAGAGCTTCTTGAATATTACCTGGCAGTGTATAAGACATACCTTGAAAACTACTACTTTAAGGTTAGAAATGGTATAATAGTTGCTATTAATTAGAATTAATTCACACCAAAATTGTGCTGAAAACTTTATACATACTATCTCATTTAACTGGTTTAAGAATTCTGTAACAGGGACATTATTAACTCGGTGATTCCTCAGGGAACCCATTCTGATTCCTCCAGCATGAGAAAAAAGAAAATTACAGTTCCAAGATCAAAGCACGGTTTGTTGGAGAAGCTAAGCCTTCAGACCCAGGTGTACTTGTTTCTAAAGCTAATATTATAAAATACATTTAATGGTGCTTCTATTGATGGAGTAGTTCAGTATATGGGGAGAATGTGCTAGAAATAATGGATGGTTTAAGTTAGCCAGATGATAGACAATAGAGTGCAATAGTGGAAGTCAAGGCTGGCTTTAAACATAATAGTGAAGATTTAATATGTAGTTGAAAAAGAAATAAAGAAATTCTGGAGTTTTCTTATCAATGTACAAGCTATGGCTTAAAAACAGTAGAAGAGATGAATTAAGGAATGGAGAAAGAAAAGGCAGGAGTTGATTAACAGGCTGTTTTAACATTCTGGTATGGCTTACAGTTGGGGCGCTGATCATGGGAATACTACAAGTGAGTCTTGTCTAGGAATGTTAAAGTTCTCACATATCATTTATTAGGAAGTGTAATAAAGAAATTGTTAATAAGACAACCTCCCATATCATGAGGTGAAAGATCCCCCCGGGGCTCCAAGCACCCCGGAATGGACCCCTTCTCAGGAGGAGACCCCCGGACCCAAAAACCAAGCCGAGTCCACTGATCAGATGCAAACAGCACGAGGTTTATTGAGTTGACACAGGTACCTGCGGGCGATCAAGTCTTAGGAAGACTCGCGCGCCAGCCCTTTGTTCAGGGCCTTTTTATGGGGTTTGGGGAAGCGAAAGCATACGTACAGAAGCAGAAACATAGTTACAAGGTTCTTATTGGCTGGTTTGAATGTAAGGCATACTCGGTGTTTGTAGATTGGCTTTGAAGGACCCCGGCACGCGAAGAGAAAGGTGGGGAGGGGGAGTGAGGAGGGGGAGTTGGACCTTATTACTCAGCAGAGAAGCATCCTGCCTACGTGACTAGGCCCACGTACCTAGGCGACCCCCCTTGCCTACATGACTATGCACATAAGGTATCCTGTTTAAACAGGAGACCAGTATCACCCCCTAAAAGCCAAGCGGTTACAGAAAGGCAAGAGAGCGGTTAAACAATTAACTGGGGGAAGGGTCTAACAGGGGAAGGGCGAAGCCAAACGATTACAGAAAAGCCAAGAAGCAGTTAGTTAATCAATGGCTGGGGGGGGGGTGTCTATATGCGGAGTCTTTTCATTCCCCCCTTTTTTTTATCATGGATAGAATCTTATATCCATTCGCTCTGGTCCTGTACCAGGTCAGTTTGGGATCTGGTCTGTCAAATTAGCTGATATTGCTGTGTCACCAGTGGTTTCGCAGCCCCAATAGCGACAATAAAAGTGGGATGTCCCACTACAGTAGGTCCACTCTCTGGGTCTGTGAAACCCGGGGCATAAGTGTTCTTAACATACTTTGTTGACTTCAGTCCCCATAGCTTCCCCAAGGATTTAACCCGAGTTGCCCCCAGGGGGGATGGTTGTGAAGGCGGTCAAAGTAATTTTCTACGTCCTAATTGGCTGGAGTTCCCATTGCTAGCTTGCAGATGTTAGGGTGTACTAGCTGCAGGGCTTGCAGATGGGCTTGAGGAACTGAGTTATGTGTCTTTGGAAATTGGGCTATTGATAAGGTAACTTCTTTGTTGTAAATCTTAAGGACATTTGCAAACAAAGGGAGACTCCTGCCTTACAAGACTGTGATCTCTGCAATATAAACATTTGTTCTTTTTTTCAGGGCAGTCAGGGGTGCCTGTGAAATGTCATACATATTATCAAGGGGAGGGGTGGAGAGGGGGTGCAAGGCGCCAGCCCCTGCTCCCTCTTCAGCCAGCCTCCTGAACAATTTTGACCCTTAAATCTTTAAGGTGGTTGAAGGTGGAAGGTCTTATCTTCTGTAACTTCTTCCTGCTGAATAGGGGCGTAGAGCTGTCCCTACCTACTCAGGTCAACATTGATCAGTGGAGGAATGTATAGGGGAGTTACGAAAGGCGGAGGCAGCTGAATCCAGTGCTGACAGTGAAAAAGTATCTTTGCGCATGGTAAGGATCATCTGTCGTGGTGAAGTCATTGCAGCGATGGAGTCTCGGCATCAAGTAGAGAAATAGCGAACAAAGCAACATGTTAAGGTTAATAAGGCGATAAGAATGAGAAGCCCGAAAAGGAGAGTTGGCCATAGCCCTCCTCCAAGCCAGGAACTTAACCAATCACTAAAAGAGAGAGAGGGATCTTGTAGAGCCTTAATCTGGGCATTTATATTCTTTATTAATCCTGTGACATTTTTGTGATAGTCTGGGATGTACACACAACATTCTGTCTTGATAATTGCACATATGCCACATGACATCCTCTAGTCCCAAAGATGGAACAAAAATGGATGCTAAGTGATTATACCATTTAAAAAATAGATCGCATCCATCTTTGTTTTAAGTTGGGGAGATTAGCTGGAGTTGTAATGGTTTTAGTAATGCGCCCATGAATCCAGGCAAATCCTAAGGTACAGTGACCTATCCACCCTGGAGGAAGCCAGGGCCACAGGTTTGTTTCACATATCCACTGGGTTCCATTTGGAGCTGGCCATCTAATGCCAGGTCGCCTTGCCCAGTCAGTAGCAAACCAGTCAGTAGCCTGGAGTACTGTTACTTGGGAACACATTTCTAGTGATAGCCATCCTAGATATCGTGCGTTCTTTGCCCAAGTATCACTCGTATGATTTCTTTGTTCCCAGCATAAAACTGCCTTCTGACTGAGCCGTCCAATCGTGGGTGTAAGCCACAGATATGCATCACAGATCTGATATATGCCATCTTCAGTATAGCGATAAGGAGGGTTTGTAACTTAGGCCTATATTTGATTGGGGAGTTATGGCTTGATAGCAATCTCCTTTCCTTCCAAATAGCTCCATGGGCATGTAGTACCAGGAAAGCATATTTGGAGTCAGTATAAATATTAATTCTTAGGCTTTGGCAATTGGAAAGTGCTAGTGAGCACTACAGTATACCTAGCTTTGCTTATTCTTTTTATGAAAACTACTGTTATCAGAAAACCAAGTGTCATTCCTATTTTTAACAGGGGCATCTTAAATCTGGCCAAATAGAGTAAGCAAGATCAATAACCTCTGAACAGTTTTGCTCTATAGAGAAAGAAGAACAGTGGTCAGGTTCAGGCATACAGGTAACTAGGTTTAAACTTTGACAAGTTTTAAGTATTATTTCTGGCATATCTGTAAGTATAGCCCAGTATTTAATAAGTCGGCCTCCATCATCTATTAGTGGCCTTTGGCTTCTAAGACAAATCTGGGCCTGATGTAAAGTCATCACTGTCAGGGACTGTCCCATCGTGAGCTTTGAGGCTCTTTTATGAGGGCTGTTCTAGGTTTCACTAAAGCATCTATTTGCAATTGCACCTCAACAGAGGTGGCCTCTAGGATAAATATGACTAAGGGATGAAACCAATAAGAAAACCTTTGAGTGGGCCAGCCTTAACAATATCCTGACTACAGAGGATCACTGGCAAGTGAGAAAACTTGTCAAGAGATAAGGGGAGTTCCCCATGCATCATTCAATCCACTCATAAAGAAAGTGGGGTCATCCATTATCTCCATAAGTCCATAGTTAATCCTATGGGGTGTGGTATGCTGGCTTTTAGGCAATTTTATTATCCCAGCCACAAACAAGGTGTTATTTAAGTTATACAATTATAGGGGAATCGATCCCATTTTCCAGTTGTTTAATCATGTGTCGTGGGGTCTGCTAATATCCCCACAAAATAAGATCGACTAAAGGAGCTATTGTACAACTTCTCTGAAGTTTACCTCAAATTGTTTAGCTTAGGTAAACAAACATTTAAAGACAATTAAATCTAGAACTTAACATCCATAAAGGTGTGTTACTAAAACAGAATTTCTCTCTAAAATAACCCTCATTTCCAGAGATAGCCAAATCAGGACTAATTCACTTGTGAAACAAGTCCAGTTTCAACAAACTTGGCCTAATTATTTACATAAGCTCAGCAAGAACAGTGAGTGTGATCATACAGATCTTTTAGAATCTGCTTTGCTGGAACTTTTTATAAGGAATCTCTAGGTTGAACTTCTAGTAGCCTCTTCAGGCCAGAAGCCAGGCCACGTACTTGCCATCAGGCATGCCTGCAATACCTGTCGATTTGGGCATATGCCTCTTCATGAGATTCTGCACCTACCAAGGAGTGACATTCTTTACTCACCTGGTGAGGCTGCTGGGAACTCTGTAAACAAGGTATCAGGCCAATAGTCCCAAGGGGCTTTATGGCTCCAGGTTTCATAAAGTCAACCTTAGTTCCTTTAAACTGTCTGGTCATATCCGAGTCTTTTCAAATATGACATTCCAGTCAAAGCCTTGGTAAAATAACCAGTTTCCAATGCTGTCCTGTTACAAGGAGAACAGATTCTTATTGAACTTATGCAAATGACTGATTGCCATGGAAGAAAGAATACTTACTGAGACCTTTTGGTTTCAGAGGGTTCAGATAGAGAGAAAAGTTGAATGCCTTGAGCACTTTTACATCTCTGTGAGTTATAGATAACTTAAGAAAAAGTATCCCAAGTCTGGAAGAGCAAACATTAGAGAAGCTGCAATGTCTAAAACAAGACAAAACATTAAGAGACATAACACTATAATCTTGTAGTCCATTTAGTCCCATGTTATTAAATCTGGTGAATGCACCTTTAGTTAGTTTTGGAAATTCTTACCCATTTTAGTTTTAGGGTTTTCAAGTATATCAAATATCTATTTGTCTTGAAAGTCCTTTATATGAATCTCCTTGAAGATAAAACTCATTTAGAAGAGAATTAAAACAATTATAAATGACAAAAACTCAGAATGGATATGGTTAGAGCTGATGAGACAAGAGTTTACAATTTAGCTGGCAAGGAAATCAGGTTATTTTTGTGACACATAGCATTTTCATAATTATAATATCAAGCGATGATCTTTTAAAACATTTAAAACTTTAGGAAATGTATAGAATCTCTAGAATAATTATAGCATTTTCCCAAATGTAACCCAAGGTTTATCATTGGTTTAAATCTTGTCAACAATTGCTAAAATCTTAGAAAGTTTTAAAGCACATGCCTAAATATAATTAGGGATGTTAAACACGTGATAAAACAAAACATAGAGACTGGGTTTTCTGGGCTGGCAAAGAGAAAACCATTTACATTTTCTTACCTGATCAATTAATCTAAGAAAACTTTGTCCTTTTAAACAAAGAAAACCAGCTTTTTTTTTTTTTTTATACCAGTGTCTTTCCCTTTTTAATTTTATTTCTAAGTGTGCAGTCTTAAGATAGGAGTTTTCTGGGTTTTTCTCCCATCATGAATGATGTCGCAGACAAGGGAGGGGGATCTTTCCCCTGCTGTCCTGCTCGCATCCCTCACAGGAACTTGGGAGCGTTTTAGCTAAGGCCTGTCCAAATAAACCCCAGACCAGGCTACTCCGTGGAGTAGATGACCGTTCTGCCATATGACGCCCTGCGAGACTCAGGGTGCAGCCCACTCAGACTCCGTAGCCGAAGCAGTGAAGCCGTACAGACAGATTTACACAGTCAGGCACTCTTCAGATTCAAACAGGTTGGATACCCTCCCTTTTGGGTATCTCTGGCTAATGGGAGGTGATCAATCTCCCTTTTTACTCTTTACAGATTAGAGTGAATTTCTATGGTTACAGGCAATGGAGGATGGCAACCGGGTGTTTTCGCAGTCTCTCAAGGTTGGGCTGCTTCCTTAATCTCTCAAGGCCAAATGGCCCTTATACTTGGAAGTATAATCTATGTGGAGGCAGGTCAGGAGAGTATTAAATCACCTTGGAGGCTGTTTTTCTTTTTTTAGTCTGTCCTGACCATATCTAAAATTCCTTTTCTGAAGATTTCCCTTCATAAACCTTCTACAACTTTCCTTTGCATTTAGGTTTTGTCCCAAGCTATTTCCTTCCAAACAACCATCTCATTGAGGACAAAATTACCTTCCCTTACCTTCAACAAAATGTATTCCCATTCCTTAAATCTTTCTTACATATCTCCTACTTTCCTACATACAGAGTTTCCCTTATTTCCATCAGTCTTAGTTACACTAAGCAGAATTTTGTATTGTTAGAAACACCTTTAGTTATTAGCCATTTGTGAACTGTTACAACAGAATTCTTCAGGTGGCAAATTTATGAATCAGTTAAGTGGAAAACAAGTTTACCAGCAGATTTAAATACTCTTAGTTTCTTTGCAGTTAAGAAGTCAAAAGCACAAATCTACATCCAGTAATTAATGACTTAGCATTTTATCCTGTTTGGTTAAGATATAGATGTCCACAATTCAATTCCGTTTGTCATCCAAGTAAAACTTTAAAACTTTCAGGTTACCAAAGACTTTGAAAGCTACTTCAGCAATTACCCATTAAAACTTTGAGACAGACAATTAACCATCAGTTTAGTCATTTCTTTGCTAACATATTTTAACAAGTAACACAAGCTTATTTGACCTTCAGTAAACTTCCAAGTTTCACATTTACTACTGTTAACTTAAAAGACAGGTCTTATCTTAATTAAACCAACAAACTTAACTTAGTTCCAATAGTGATTTACATTCCACCTGGGCCCACTCCACTTTGAATGTTTACCTGAGACATGCATGGGAAGATCTGGAGTGGGGGTATGTTAGGTCCAGGGGCTGCTCTTCTTGCTCCTTGACAGTGGAGAGAGAAGGAGCCGTGGTGCATGATCGAGAGGCTAGTCATGCAGGCTGCACGTACGTTGGTGCAGAAACACGATAAGGGGGAAACAGAGGAAAACAAAGTGCTGCCAGGAGGCAGAGAAAGGATTCCCGGTTTTGGAGCTCATAAGCCCCAACAGAGGAGCAGATGCCATGCTTTCCCACCAGCAAGGGGGGAGGGGTTAAGCAGTCCAAGTCGGGCCAGAGAACACAGGGAAACTTCCCCAAAACAAAGAGAGTTTCGGCAGCTGCTTGGGAATATTCCTTATGGTCTCTGTCTCGAGTTAGACCAACCCCAGTTGGTTCCAGTTATAGCCATTAACATGGGAAGTGAGTGAGGGAGAAACCCCCCACATCTATTAGGAGAAACTCAGAATCTCTCCAGTGACCTAAAGTGAGACTTAAGGGGGTGGTAAGTGTTTGCCCCATTTTAGAGTCAAAGAAAACACCAAGGACAATAAGTAAGACACACAAAACAGTTAACAAGAAGGACGCTGCGCGATTTCGGTACAAAAACGAAAGCAAAAACTCAAGCGGAGATCCCGGGGGTCCGGATTCCCCCTCTCCAACCAAGGCCACGTATCTCTCTGATACAGGCTGAGCTCCAAATGCCCCGCTGCCCCGGGGCCCAAATGTCCCGAAGGACCCAAATGTCCCGCCCGGCGGGACTACAAACGCCTCTGGAACGTCTTCCAGGGCTGCGAGGGAGAAGTCCGAGCCCGTCAGCTCCTTCTGGCCCTCGCCAAATACAAATGGATCCGATCGAACCCCAAACCAAAACCAAACGGGTGCGCGAAATTACAAGTAACAGATACAAGTAACAGATCCAGACACCACCATAGACACAACGCGAAATCACAAGTAACAGGTCCAACTACAACCACAAACACAACGAATAAAGTGCTGGCCAGCTTACCTCCTGACAGTGGGTCGGTGGTCCCTGGGTGGGGGTCTCACATCCCTGGACGAGCCCCCAAATGAAAGATCCCCCCGGGGCTCCAAGCACCCCGGAATGGACCCCTTCTCAGGAGGAGACCCCCGGACCCAAAAACCAAGCCGAGTCCACTGATCAGATGCAAACAGCACGAGGTTTATTGAGTTGACACAGGTACCTGCGGGCGATCAAGTCTTAGAAAGACTCGCGCGCCAGCCCTTTGTTCAGGGCCTTTTTATGGGGTTTGGGGAAGCGAAAGCATACGTACAGAAGCAGAAACATAGTTACAAGGTTCTTATTGGCTGGTTTGAATGTAAGGCATACTCGGTGTTTGTAGATTGGCTTTGAAGGACCCCGGCACGCGAAGAGAAAGGTGGGGAGGGGGAGTGAGGAGGGGGAGTTGGACCTTATTACTCAGCAGAGAAGCATCCTGCCTACGTGACTAGGCCCACGTACCTAGGCGACCCCCCCTTGCCTACATGACTATGCACATAAGGTATCCTGTTTAAACAGGAGACCAGTATCACCCCCTAAAAGCCAAGCGGTTACAGAAAGGCAAGAGAGCGGTTAAACAATTAACTGGGGGAAGGGTCTAACAGGGGAAGGGCGAAGCCAAACGATTACAGAAAAGCCAAGAAGCAGTTAGTTAATCAATGGCTGGGGGGGGGGGTGTCTATATGCGGAGTCTTTCAGAGGAAGGCACCAAAGTTATACCACAATCAGAATTCTGGATTTGCAGAGTTCTTCCTGGGCTAGACTTTTGCCATATTCTCCCTTCTTATAGCTTATCTCTTGTTTCTTCTTGCTTGCTTTAAATCCATCTTGGATTTTAGCACCTTTAGTTCTCCTGGACTTTGACCTTTTTGTTGTAAAATGTAGGTATTCTTATTCAGATATGGTGAGGTCAACTGATCAAGCAAAGATTCCCATTGGAACGATAGTTTGTTACTCACAGTTTCTAAGAGGAAGGGACACATCACACCACCCAGGGCCACATGGGGGAATCCACCAGTGTCTGGCAGAAGGAGCAAGGGGAAAATGTAGGCAAGCCTTTATTATGGTTCCACAGGACGTCATGGACCAGACAGGGCAAGCAGCTTTAGGATTGGCTTGTTTGAATAATTTTAGTGGGCTCTGGTGTGTAGGTGCTGTTAGAGCTAACAGATAAGGGCCTGTTGCCCAGTGTGTATCAATTCAAACACTGATACCAGTGTCTGTAGCTGAAGAGAAAAAGGTTTTATTGTAGGGCACCAAGTAAGGAGACAGAAGATTTCTTAAATCCACCTTCCTGAAGGTTTGGGTTGGTGTACTTAAGGGTAAAAGGTAGGCTGAGTGGAGTATGATGATTGGATATAGGGACAAAGGGAGGTGTCCTTTCTGAGCATGTATATTCAGGAATCATGCCTCTTTATGGGATACATGTTCAGAAAATGACAGCCTAAGCATGACGATGGGGAAAGGATCTCTAGGTAGGTCATCACAGAGGTTAATTATCTTCTTTCCTTTTCCCTGCTGCACATCTGTAAGAATCCTTCCCAGCTGGCTCCAATCTTAGCTAGTCTCATTCATGATTGGTCAATCAACTTCTGCAAAATAGACTGAAAAATCAATCAGGTTAGCTAGATTCATTAGGCTAGGACGGTGAAATATTTGTTTACATGTGTTGGTTTTATTTGTTGTCTGTTTCCTGACTCGGGGGTTATTAGGACAGGGGAATACGGGCCCAGAGTGTGAAAGCCAATGAAGGAGGTGGTTGGGGTGTGGGCTCTAGATTGGTGGGTATACATAGGGAAGGTACACTTGCAAACCAGTTCTTCACTCCCTCTAGCAATTGGCTGGCCGTGGGAGGGGCAGTCCCCCCAGGGCCTGCAAGACACTATAGAGGAGAAGAAAAGGATTCCTCCTCTTGTCTCAGACAAGAAACCTTTCTATAATGAAGGACAAATTAACAGGAGAAAAAGAAACAAAAGTATAGTAACATTTATATTATTTCCTCCTATGTATATACAAGGTACCCAGGAAAGCTGAGTAATAACCTGAATGGCCCAAGCCACCACTTTAAATACCATCTTCAATTAAAAAAAAAAGATGTTGGGATGAGGGAAGTCAGTTATGGAGGTTATCAGGCAAAGCACAGCAAACAAGGGTATTGTTGCTATGCAGATTTAAATCAGCAGCCCTTCAGGAGTTTCTAGAGATTAGGTATTCTCCTGTTCCTGATACTGAGAGGAAGACACCCATACAAATGGAGATTTCCTTTGTAAACGTAAATGTCTTTTACAAATGGATAGTTTCTGTTGGTTTCCAGAGCTGTTCTTGTCTGTTTCTTAAAAATAACCAGCCTAAAATAGTCTTATGGCATATTCTCTTCTCCTTTAACCCCAAGATATCAAAGTATCAAATATAGAAACTAGGAAATGTACCTGTTACACTGACCTACTACTTTTCCTCCTAACTCGTTAACGATCTTTCTTTTCTTGACTCAGCAAAGTCAGACTTATTAACAAGCACTTTTTGAGCTTTCTGGCTTAATCAAAGCATTTCTTAATGGGCAGGAGGAGGTGGGGTAAAAGATCCAATGAGTAAGGTCTCATATCAATGTAATGGCTAAACACACTTGGCTTTGGGGCGCCTAGGTGGCTCAGTGGGTTAAAGCCTGCCTGCCTTCAGCTCAGGTCATGATCCCAGAGTTCTGGGATCAAGCCCCGCATTGGGCTCTCTGCTCAGTGGAGAGCCTGCTTCCTCCTCTCTCTCTCTCTGCCTGCCTCTCTGCCTACTTGTGATCTCTGTCTGTTATAAATAAATAAAATCTTCAAAAAAAAAATATATATATATATATATATACTTAACTTTACAATCACGAAGACTGAGAAATACAATTCAGGTATATTTAAAATTGTGTGTCATAATCTGTATGTGCCATTCATTAGTAGTTAACATACAGAATCAGTGTATGTTCTATATAATCATTTATGCAGTGGAGTAAAGCTGTATTAGATGTCAGGAGAGTTCAGTCTGTTCTCTGTATTGACACTAGCTGTGTGACTCTAAGTCCCTTTACTTCAGTGGCTTTCAGTTTCCTCTTTTGTACAGAAAGGATTGGTGACCTCTAAAGTCCTTCTACCTTTAGCATTCTATTATCTTCACACTGAAAAATAAAATCATGGAAAACATATAGCGCACTACCTATAGGGATTTCTTTTAATTTTTAACTTGATATGCCAACCAGACAGACTCCTTTAGCTTTGGGCTCAAGTATTTTATTACATCCCTCATCCTTCCCTTCAAAGGAAGTGCAATGTTAGGGAATTTATTACACATAACAAAACATGTGTTTATGGTTCAGTATGAGAGAACCCACTGTCCTTCCCCACCCCCAATATTGGGTAAAAAACCAGCAGCTTAATCAGTGATTATGAATTCTGAGCTCAGCTTTCCATTTACAAACAGTGAGGCTGAAAGCTATAAACATTTTGACTTCTGCCTGGGGAGAGTCGAATGTTCCAGGAAATGTACATTGCACTGGAAAATCCAGGATTAGTTTTCAATTCCGTAACATGCTGTTTCCAACAATTACTCCTCAAGTTAGCAGAATGTCCTCAGGATTTTGGATGTTACTGTGTCCTGGCAAGACTCGGGAAGCTTTGCTTCCTCAGAGCTGGACACATTGAAATAAAGCTCTCAGGGAGTTAGGACTTGTTTAACATTACTCTCCTGCACCTTTTGAAAAACCTTCTTTGGTTCAAATAAAGTGGACAAAACAGTCCACTTGTATGACTTGTAAAAGCCTAAAAGACGTATCTTTCAAAAAATCACTTTATACATATATTTGCATCATGGATGAGGAGAGGCAGGGCTGTTTATTCATACTGGCTGAGTAGCAATCTTTAAAGTCACATTATAATTGTAATGGCCAGACAGTCGAAGGAAAGTAGTTGAGTTTGTGAATGGTGGTGATGAGAAGAAGTACAAGGAGCGAATACAAAGAAGGTCTAGTTGAACTCTCAAGGGACACCTGTTTGGTAATGTTTTCTTAACTTGTATTACAGGAAAGCTTAGTAATATTATTTCTTTACTTATAAATTGTTAATAGAGTGTCTTGGGTTGAGTGTTCAGGAATGCAAATTAACAGAATTTTAGTGGTCAATGATTCTTTATGAACACTCTAGTCCCATATTTTTCAATACTTCTAGGGCAAAGACAATGTTCTAGGGATTACTTAAAGGTACATAATAATCGTAATAATTATGCCTATCTTCTTGGAACATCAATTTTTACTTGAGGATTATTTTTATACTGTTAAAAAGAATATCATAGACCCAAGGTAGAGGCACTTGTCACAGGTCAGCAAACCAAGATTTAGTTGTAGTTTTAACCTCTCCAGGACTGAGATTTAAGCCAATTAATCTGGAATTTTCTGGTCAGCACCAATGAGGTCATCTGTCACATGGACCTTCTCCATGCCCTGCTTATCCCAAAGGAAGATGAAGTAATCCACCTAATAAGACCCCTTGCCCTAAGGGAACATGACCTGGCCAGAAATAACCTTTTCTTTTATTTTGCCAATAACTTCTTGCTCCACCCTCTTTTTTATAAAAACCTTCCATTTTGCACAACTCCCCAGAGCTCCCCTCTACTTGCTAGCTTGGATGCTGCCTGATTCATGAGTTGCTTAAGAAAGTCAATTAGATCTTCAGATTTACTTGGTTGAATTTTGTTTTTCTAACAATATTAAAATAAACATTATGAAAACAAAAGAAAGCCTGTATTTAAAGTAAAACATAAATCTTGAATAAAATTTCCAGTGGTAAGAAGCTGTTTCTGGTTATACTCCCTCACCATCTGTAGGTAATTTAAGTGTCACTGTTCTAGATCACATTTTACTTTTGAGTTTAGGAAATTGTACCATATATAGATGCAAAGTTGCCATGGCAACCCAGATCTGGAAACTCCAGTGTTCATTCATTTGCCCAATAAATCTTAAGCATCCACTCACTATGTACTCTTCCTTGTTTGTTTATTTATTTATTTATTTATTTGACAGAGAGAGAGAGAGAGAGAGATCACAAGCAGGCAGAGAGAGAGGAGGAAGCAGGCTCCCCGCTGAGCAGAGAGCCCGATGTGGGGCTCGATCCCAGGACCCTGGGATCATGACCTGAGCCAAAGGCAGAAGCCTAACCCACTGAGCCACCCAGGCGCCCCTCTTCCTTGGTTTTTATGTCACAGTCTCCACCTTCATGGTCCCATGTGGAAACCATGCTGCATACCTCACAATATCTCACTTTCACATCCAAAAAGAAACAAAAATCGGTTTTCCACAAATAACAGGAAGAGTTTGCATTTCATTGGTTCTTATTGAATCATGTGCTTATTATAAAATCAATCACTCTTTCTGGAGAATTATAATGCCTTGATTTGCTTATGCCAGGTCAAATGCTGCCTCTCTTCCTAAGAGGAAGGAGCCCATTCAAAGCATATGGTTAGACAATAGGGTACAGATTGGTTTCTCATATAGAAAAGTGGGTTATGATTATGAAAGTCAGAGTGGCTAGATACTGACTGGCAAAATAAGAGGTGTGCAGTGATAATACTCCTGTGACCAAAATAGTGTCAATTATTGTTATTTATAATTCAAAGAGCTTGGTTTTTCATAATATCATGGCAGAGGTTGTAATTTGGCAGCCTGTGTGCAAAATTGAGCCTGAATTGTGTTCTGAAAAAGTAGGTTGGAATGCCTTTAGAGGTAGTATGCTTCCACAATTCACTCCTTTTTGTCTCCTATCCCTAGCAGCTTCATTCATGTGTATTACTTATGATGTCTGACTCCATTCACGGGGTACTTTAGGAACTCTTTGAGATCATAATTAGCTAATAATAATTTTAAGAATGATTAATGCCCTACAGGAAGAAATATGACACTCTCTGTGCCTAAGTAATTTGCTAATAACCTTTTTATGTGTCATGGGTCAGTTCTGTTTTGAAGTGTGTGAAACCTTTAGCACAAGTGAACAAATGGGCCTATGGGAAGGTCTCAGATTCTGTAACAGAACATTCTCTCATTGCCTATATGTTATTTCTTAAAATTTTGATGAATTACCCAGAAGCCTATCAGTCTGTCTTTTTTTGCCACATCCTGTTGACCTCAAGTAAACATAGACTGTGTCTGGTAGAGCTCACAAGTGGGCTCCTTCACCAAGCAATATTGTTTGGTGTCACACAGAAGATAACACTAGTAGAATGTCAGCTCCATAAGAGCAGGGTCTTTCTTTTGCACCATTCTTACTTCACCTCCTAGAACAGTACCAGGCACAAAGCATTTGCTCAATATTTATTAAGATGACTTAATGAGGAATATGTACCTAGTGTATGACACCAGAGTAAAGAGTATAGAGAAGGTTTTTCTTCTTTTTTCACTCTCTTTTCTTCTCAATATGAAAACTTGCTCTTGTCTTTCTTGCTCATTTTCCTCTCTTGCTACCAGAACTGTCCTTGTTCCATAGCACTGATTTTGTGGCCAGGTTGGGTTAATCTGGGGTGGTTAGTGTCATTAAAAAAAACTGTGTTGGGGCACCTGGGTGGCTCAGTGGGTTAAGCCTCTGCTTTCAGCTCGGGTCATGATCTCAGGGTCCTGGGATCCTGCATCAGGCTCTCTGCTCAGCAGGGAGCCTGCTTTCCCCTCTTTCTCTCTCTCTGCCTGCCTTTGCCTACTTGTGATCTCTGTCAGTCATATAAATAAATAAAATCTTTAAAAAAAAAAAAAAGAACTATGTTCATGTGTAAGGGTACTGTACCACACTGCAAAATTATGATGTTGAGAAGTACACTAAAACCAAGACCAGATGAAGTGATCTTTTATATATATATTTACAGTTGCTGAATAATTTTACCATATGTTACAAAGGGTGTGTGTTTATAAAGCTGGGCCTTATAGATGGACTGGAAGCTTGACCTTTAGATAAAGACTTTATTCTTTCCAATACTTCATTCTTATCTGTATAATCCTGGTGTGGATTTGGAGGTTTAGAAGTTTACACCTCTCTCTTAGACATGTGACTAGTCTCTCTGTTCTGTGGTTGTGATGGAACTGTCTTTGTTCTGTGACTCTTAATATCAATAACTCTATCAAATTCTATCAGTAACTCTATCAAATTTAAGTAAATTATTCTATGTTTGGGAATTTTGTCAATCCAACGTACAACTGACTTATTTATTTACTTTTTACCATTGACATTTTTAATGCAACGGTTATTTACCTGAGTATGGTGATAAGCGGAGTTGGTAATAAGCTTCTTCTTTTCTTATTAAAGAAATAAGAAAATATGAAAAGGATTTAATATAATAGTTGACCTAGACTGAAATTAGAATGAGTATACTCATACTTTGTATGAGTTCCTCATTTACAGATGAAGGAACTAAGGTTAAGTGGCAGAAGAAATTCAAACTAGCCTTTCTCATTTTCTAAAATAATAAAATGGCTAGAGTAGGATATTCATATATACTTTTAATACTGCGGGCCAGTCATTTAATTTTATTTTGGCAATTAACACAAAGTTACTGCTCCTGGAAAATACATTTCCTTCTAAAGATGCTATAGTGCTTTTTATATTTTGGTAGTAAAACTAAAGTTTCACTTAGTAAAAGTAAGTTCAACTACCTTGAAAACAAAGAAGACATATCTTTTAGTTGTTTATAACCACAATATCTAAGTAATGATATTTTAAGGGAAACAAAGACAGAGAAAACTGACCACAATTGAATACAGAATTCCTTTCTGATAAAACAAAGCCACTTTGTTGGATTAGTGGAAAAGTAAGTAACAAAACAGTTTGTGTCTCTGGCTATTATATTCTTTTACTTAAACACGGGTCATTTCTGCTTCAAAAAGAGTACTAGCACTAAGTGGAGGTTCTTGCTCTGTTAGTTGTATAGTGAATTATATTCTAAAGAAACCATGTTAGGGCACTGTTTAGAGCAATCATGCATAGATTTAAAATATGGTATGAAATAGCTTTCAAGATACATATTTGTTAATGAATTTAACAGATGTTCATTAAACTGACTTTCAAATATATTTTCAAACTAAAACACATTTTTATTCCTTTCTAAAAATCAAAATTCCCCCTCCAAGTTGAAACTGCAATTATGTATTTGCAAGGTGGAGATAAGATCCAGGTTTCTGAGTAATGTGATTTTAAATCCAAATCATAGAAATAAATATGACTACCAATTAACAATTGACTGAGTTCCCACTAAGTATAAGGAAATGACCTATATTTTTAGACAACCTAGGCTGGTTATTATTTCAAAGGGAAAGATTACCCTCTAGTTGAAAATGTTTATTAAAAAATACAGAAACAAAAAAAAATATACAGAAACAAATGGGGTCACTTCCATGATAGGTCACCTCCAACTGCAGAATCTGAGTTTGCTTTGAAGCTAATCATGTGTTCTGCCAGCAGTGGCTTGGGTGGGGAGTGAGGAAGGGCTGTGGGTTATGGAAACTGTGGAGACTGTGGGAAGCAAAATGCACAAGAAGGCAAGACAAAGTTCCACAAAATTAGAGATGGCAATGACATGCGTTGGTAAAACAGGGGTGATCCCTGCTGGCATGTATGTTTTCTTCCACCAAGACTTGGTCTGAGCTTTGTGCTCTCAACATTCCCACACAGCCTTAAGATGTCTGTCCCTCACTTTAAGAAAAGGCCTGATTCAAGGGAAATTCTAGATGAGCCTTGATGTTCCAAGTACATTGCTATTACTTTTTGTCCCACCATCCTTCATTTCATGTTGAGTATTTCCTCTGCATGCAAATGTGGTTAAGGAACCAGATACCAACTAAGCACTAAAAGCATGTGGCTGCAAATGCTACTTTATTGAGGGCTGGTTTTAAGTAATACTTTTTCAACTCAGTATATTAAGACATAACAATTTGAAAAAAATAGTGAGAAGTTTTGTCAATTCTCTCATTGTTTTGAAATATCTAATTGTATCTCTTGTTAATAGCCCAAATATCTACATGGTGGGCTATTTTTATCTCTTTCTACATGTTTTGGAGTTCAGTATATATAGTTTCAAACTCATAATTGTCTCTTAAGTATTTAGTTTAATCATTTAGTGTAGAATAGATACCCTCCAATTTCATCACTCAGATCCAAGTAATGTAAGCTCTTGTAAGTGCTGATTTAAAATTTCTTTTTTAAATAGGGAAACTTATTCTTTTTGCTGAAATTGACCTGGGTTTAAATTTAGCCTAAGATAGAAACTAGGTCCTCAAGGGTTAGTATCTTTTGCAGTTGTTGCTATATACATGCCTCAAATTTATTTGTGGACCCAGAGGATCAGACAAATTTGAATGTTAGTGGAAAAACATTGAGGTGAAATTTATTCAACATTCTCAGCACAGCCAGGGAGGAAACCCCTTGGTTCTCTTGGAGGAATTTCTCAACTTCCTTTCCTAGTTCACAGAATTATGAGTCAAAGCATAGAAGAATATTCTGACTTGGCTCCACCTGTGACCCTTGCCTATGTCCCTAGCTTTCTCTTCACTGAAATTTGGATATCATTTTAAAATTGTTTCTTGAAGATTCTTTTTTTTTCACTGAGAATTACATATAAGTCCCCTGTTTTAGCTCTATCACCTGTATTTTCCTCTCAATATTATCACTTTATCATAATGCTCAATTGCATAGAATTTAGTATTTGATTGGGGAAATGGTGGTTTTGTGTGACTGGCAGAACTACCATTGTGTATAACAACCAGCTCATCCATATTTCCTCCTAAAAACTTGGGCCTTTACAGAGAGCTATCTGTATTCTTTTGGTGCACTTAATAAAGATGTCAAACAAACAAACAAGGGGAACATTTCATATAAACACACGAAAGTGTTAATACATAGCCCTTCACTTAAAACAGTACTAATATAATAGTGTAAATCAGAACATAACTAATAATGTAATAAATTTTGGAAGAACAGATAAGTAAGACATAGTTTCAATTAAGAACAAGGCTTTCTTGAAAGATAGCATTTTTAACTGGGCATTGAAAAATAAATAGCATTTCACCAAAAATAGAAGGAATAGAAGGGCACAGTGCATAAAAATATATGGCTTTCTAGGGAATTGGGTAAACTACAGTGAGCCTGAGCACAGATCAGTGATGGGGAGTGGTGTGGTTATAAAATGGCAGAGGAAAGGCAGGACAAATAGTGGAAGACTTTGAATGCCATTCTACCAACTTTCACACTTAAACAATGGAAAAAAAAAATCAAGATTCTTGTAGGGAAATTATACAGTTTGGGGGGGAAGTTTGGTTAGTTCCTCAGTTCTGAAACAGATGGCATATTCCAATCAGGTAATTCTATAAGAGTTTAATAAAGGAATTCTGCAAAAGATTTTGGCGAATGTATGGGATCAAAGAAATATAGCCTCTAGGCCTTGAAACTGGAGCTGGAGGCAGGGTTTTATCATCTACAACCCTAAATAATAGAATCTGGAGATAGAGCTGTGTAAAGAGGGCTACCTGATCAATCAAAGACATCAAATCAATAAATAACCAGGATTCACTATGTTTACCCTTTCAACTCCTACCACTATTTCTCATTGGTCAAAACCAATGGGAAGCTAAAGGATGAGAATTCTTGTTGACATATTCCATATACCTTGGCTTCCAGGGGGACATATCAATGTATGTAAGGGTAGAGAGTAGATTTGAGTGGACAAATGAGAGAGATCCAATTTGGAATTGGAAATTTGGAAAGTAGTTTGGAATGGCAAGAGAATGAATAGAGCCATCAAGTGAATATTCCTGTAATAGTTCAGGCAGAGTTAGAAAGGGTCTGAAACAGATCAGCATTAATGACAATGCAAGAAGGGAAGAGAGAATAGATGGCATATGGAGGTAGAACTATCAAGACTTAATGTTTTGGACATAGGAATGGAAAGAGAAGAATAAAACAAAAATGACTATTGGATACTCTCACTTCTTCAAAATAGAGGTTGCAGAAGAAAGGATTGATGTTTTTAGGGACAATAACAAGTTTAAGTGTGGGTAAGTGAAAGTTGAACATTTGTCTCTATGTTTAAGAAAAGAGGTCAGGGGTGCCTGGGTGGCTCAGTGGGTTGGGCCGCTGCCTTCGGCTCGGGTCGTGATCTCGGTGTCCTGGGATCGAGTCCCGCATCGGGCTCTCTGCTCAGCAGGGAGCCTGCTTCCTCCTCTCTCTCTCTGCCTGCCTCTCTGCCTACTTGTGATCTCTCTATGTCAAATAAATAAATAAAATCTTTTAAACAAAAAAAAAACAAAAGAGGTCAGCTCTAGGGAAGTATACTTAAGCAGAGTCTGCTTTGGAGTTGACAACTGAAATAGGTGAATATTGTCTAGGGAGATGATTTAGTAGTTATGAATTGGGCCAAGCATAGGAACTTGGGGAATGCTACCCCATTAGGGAGGGCAGAGATGAGAATCAGTAAAGGAAGCCAAGAAGTAGTCACCAGAAAATATGGGAGGAGAGCAATCAGATACCAAGGCAAAAGCCAAGGTGTGACAAAAATTTCAGTTTGAAAACTCATACCTTTTATATATACTTTACAGTTAGGGAAGGCTTGGGAGTAGATTCAGTCTTGTTTTCTTCAGTGTAAAATTTTGGATGCCTTTGCTAGATATGATTATTGGCGATTTCTTTTTGGAGAGTAAATAATTTAATTTCCTAAACAAGTTTCTACTGAGCATGTAATTTTGCATTGAGCTCTCAGATAAGCAATACTGAGGATATAAAATTGATATGGAATGTACTGTTGCTCTCTAGAGACATAATCTTACTGAAATTGTTAGAACAGAACACAAGGCAATATATATAATAAAAGGTAGATGGAATATTTTTAAATGATAAAATATATGGTCTAGAGAATTCATTGTCAGTCAGAAGAAAAGAAGAAGGGAGAAACAAGTTTTACTTGAAGATATTACAAAATATGTACCAGGATCTCCAGCTCACAGTTTGCTTGAGTAAGACCACATCAAAGAAATACTGCTAATTGCTAATACTAATACTGCTAACACTTCTTTTGTATGACAGTGGTTTCTTTTCCTCACAAAACTGAAAAAGATAAACTGAAGCATGGGTTAACAGTAGAACTGCTTGTGATGAGTGAAATGTGAAGGAGAAATTTGGACAGAGGAGCAGACATGGGGAGAACTTCATATGAAGATTGGAATTTTGCAACCACAAGCCAGGGAACTACCAGAAGCTAAAAGGGAGGCCTGGGACAGATCCTTTGAGCCTGCCCCTGCCTATACCTGGATCTCAGATGTCTAATGTCCAGGATTGTAAGACATTACATTTCTTTTTAAGATACTTTGTAGTACTTTCTTAATGGCAGTACTCGAAAACTAGTGTACCATCTTATCTACACCTAGTTTTCCAGGGAAGAGATTTCCAAAATGTGTGCCTCTGGGCATTGGTCCCTGGAGAGGCTCCATGAAGAAGGTTGCTATGATGCTATGGGCAAATACCTGGAGTTTTAAAAGACATTGTAAAAAAATAGTTTCACAGGAGTCCTACAGTCAAGAGTCAGAATTCCTCCTGTATGTGACATACAACACTTTCTCACCATAGTATGTCTTGAGAAATTTGTTCTGGAGATCTGGAGCTCTAGTGCAATGAACTGTGGGCTTTCAAATTGTTTCTGTTGCTTGATTTAGTAAACCTCCCAATACAAAGCAATTGATGTCATAAATATGTTTTACGTGTATATTTTTAAAAAATTTGGACAATTTTAACACCCTTTGTGATAACTTTTAGTACTTTCGCATCTCTTCAAATACGTTTTGCTAATTGCTGTTCTAGAGACATCTTAAACATGATTTCAAATGGTATGCTGAGTTCTCTGTATGTGTGTGTGTTCTGAAGTACACAATTACATATTTTGGATCTGCTAAAGCACAATAATTTTACTTAAAGTGTGACTTGTCTTTATTAAATAAATTGGAGTTGAGTAATTTAGAATGAATGCATGAGCCAAAAATTGTAGTTCTCCATTTTTTTTTTAATGAACGCTGCTATTAAATAAACATATTATTAGGATAAACCTCAAGTGTCAACTTTTCCTATCTGTAGGATAGTACCAATCTCTTCCTAGTTTTTGTCCATCATAATTCTGAAGAGGGTAAAATACCAAGGTTTTTCTTGGGAACATTTCCTTTTATCTTCAATAAGAGGAAACTTTCTCTAATCAGCATTTTAGGAGTCATTCACTTCTACTTAGGGTTAATTGGTGACCATTTCATTTTATGCTCATTTTAGATAGTTACTTTTTCCCATTTTATTTTGTTTTATCTTGGGTTTTTTGATATTGTTTATGGGAGATATCTGTTATAGCTAGTTGCTAAATTTACTGCTAATTTGCTTTTTTGCCCTTTGCTGTTTGTATGGCATCTGAATCAAATGCTCTCAAATGTTTCTTTAGCCACATAGATGCAACTTTGGATCAGAATAAATAGGCAAACATAACCACGTGGGCTCTGAGAATGTAGTGCAATAATATCCAGTCCTTAAATCAACCAAGGTTTGCTCCTTTTGGGCATACATTTTGCATTGCATCACAATAATAATTTGTGGCAAATGTTTGTACCAGAAATCTAGAGAAACACCCATAGCTTTGAATACTTTGTACGATTTATGAAGCTTAGCTGGTGAAGTTTGCAGACTCTGATTTTATTGAAAGAAAATAACTAATTATCACACCATTCTTTTCCTCAATAAGTAAGGTAGTTTTAAAAGAAGTCTAACATTGCCTTATGCACAGCAAAAGAAAGCCAACAAGGACAGAAGATAATTTTCAACTCTACATGACCCTGTGAGTCCCATGTCTATAAGCCAATAAAAATAAACATCATATAAAACTCTTGGCTTTTAATGTATTAGTACTATTGACTATTATTAGGGAAGAAAGAGCATAGCAAACAAAACTTGTGGTAAACTTAGTTTACTTTATTATTAAAGGTTTTGGCTCCAAGATCTAGTATTTTCTTAACCAAACATCTTTAGACTACAGAGTTCTTCCTAATCATTATGTTCTGCCCACAATGAGGTTGCTTTTTCCCTTCTCAATCTAGGTATCATTCACAGTCGGTAGGGTGTAAGAGGTTTGCCTGAGCATTTATCATTCTGCACTGTTAGCACAGAGGTGACTTTAGCAATATTTATACTACTCAAGGGGTTAATTTTGTGTGTTTGGAGTTCCCTGAGTCTGTTACATTCTTTAATCAGCTCTTTGCCTGCTTTGCTACTGTGGCAAACTTTTAAACTACAACCGTTTCTAGACCAGTTGTCAGGGGCTTGGCAATATTTGAATGTCAACCTTCTCAACTTCCATTTGGCCCTCAAATACTTTTCATAGATTCTCCCCTAGGGTGGCCAAAAGTTTAGGGCTGCATCTGATGGATTGAGAAAGCAAGAACCTTATTTTTCGTATAAATTCATGTTGATCTTTGTAAGGATGAATTTAGCATTGCTAACCTAACCTTTTTCAAAGAAATAAGCAGTACACTGTTATAATGCAGCTGCTGGGCAGATTATCTAGCTTTTTTGTTGCAGAGGACAGTGGGCAATCTGAGTGGATTTTACAAGGGATGTGTGTTTAAGTGTGTGTCAGTGTGTGTCTGTGTCTGTGTCTGTGACCTGTGAGTGACTGATGGAATGAATGAAGGAAGGCGGGAGAGAGGTGAGAGAGAATGAGGGGAAAAGTGGTAGCTTCAACAGGAAGTTGAAATGGGGTGAAAGAGCAGAGTTGCATAAAGGAGATACTTGGGGAGTTTGTTCATGCACAATATATTTCCCTCCTCTATTTCCCAAATCATACAGTACAAATCTGTGTTTCTTCATTTCTGCTGGTTTCCCATTTTGAAAATTTAAAAATAGAACACTTTAATACCTTTTATATAGATCCACTTATTTTTATGATTTTGCCACATTTACTTTTCTCCCTCCACACACAAATGTCATTTGGTGAATCACTTCAAAGTAAATTGCAGACACCAGGGCACCTCAACCCCAAGTATTTGAACATGTAACTTCTAATATTCTCCTATGCAGCCATTAGTGACCATAAGAAATTTTAACAATAATTAAACAATATAAAATATCACCATCTCATATCAAATTTCTCAAATGGCCTCAAAGCCTTTTTAGAGCTAGTTCCTTTACATATATTTTTAAAATCCCAGATGCATTCAAGATTCATATCTTATGTTTGAATAACTGTATCTCCTTAGTATCTTTCCACTTAGAACAGTGTTCTGCCCACTCCCTTATTTTCCCCCAACATTGACTTTTAGAGGCATTCAGGACAGTTGTCATATAAAATGTCTCACATTATGGGTTTATCTGATTATTTCTTCATGATTAGATTAAGGTTAAAAATTTTGGCAAGAATTCTAGATGATGTTATGTAATTTTTATTGTATCACATAATTACCAGATGTCCAACTGTTATTTGGTTAAGCTGCTGAATGCCAGATATCTCCTTTGTAAAAGCATATTCTCTCCTTTCTAATTGTAAGTAATTTATGGTGCAGTAGCTTGAATTCATGTAAAAATTCTGTTTTCAACAATTTTTAACTCAATAGTCTTACATCTTCGATAAGTCAATTATTGGAGGTTATAAAATTCATTTTTTAATAAATTACATCATTTTTTCCACATGTATTTGAGTCTCTCTCTCTCTCTGTCTTAACCATCTCTATTAACTCATGGCTTCCTTGTATTATTGTCTATGGCCTCTATTATTATTATTATTTTTTTTTTTTTTAAAGATTTTATTTATTTGTCAGAGAGAGGGAGAGAGAGCGAGCACAGGCAGACAGAGAGGCAGGCAGAGGCAGAGGGAGAAGCAGGCTCCCTGCCGAGCAAGGAGCCCGATGTGGGACTCGATCCCAGGACGCTGGGATCATGACCTGAGCCGAAGGCAGCTGCTTAACCAACTGAACCACCCAGGCGTCCCTATTATTTTTTTAATTGAGGTATAATTCACATACAATGTTATATTAGTTTTAGGTTTACAATATAATGATTTAACAATTCTATGCATTGCTCAGTGCTCATCAAGGTGAGTGTACTCTTAATCTCCTTTATCTATTTTGCCCATCTCCTTACCCTCCTTCCCTCTGGCAAACTTTAAGCTATAACCTTTATTATTTTTGATGTTCAAAGTATGCAAAACATTTCTAGTTGGAGACTTCAAATCTCAAGCTTTTTTTTTTTTAAATTGAAGTAAAAAATATATATAACATAAAAATTACTGTCTTAATAGTTTTTAAATGTACAGTACCATAGTGTTAATTATGTCCCCTTTGTTGTGCAACAGATCACTAGAACTTTTTCATCTGGCAAAAGTGAAAGAACACTCACTGAATAACAAATCCTCTTTTTTCTCTACCTCAGCCCCTAGTTAATGCCATTCTACTTTCTATTTTTAAGAGTTTGACTACTTAAATACAATATAAGTAGAATCATGCTGTATTTATTTATTTATTTATTTATTGAGACTGGCTTATTTTACTTAGCATAGTATCCTCAAAGTTCATCCATGTAATAGCATATGACAGGATTGTCTTCTTTTGGAGGCTAAATAGTATTCCATTAAATTAACATGCCACATTTTCCAAATCCATTCATCCTTCAGTGGACATCTAGGTCACTTACATCTCTTAACTATTGTGAGTAATGATGCAGTGAATATGGGTGTGCAAGTATTTCCTTGAGATTGTATTTTTAGTTCTTTTGGATATATATCAAGAAGTGGGATTGCTGGATCATATGACAGTTCTGCTTTCAATTATTTTATGAATCACAGAACTGTTTTCCAGTGGCTGCACCATTTTACATTCCCATCAACAGTTGCACAAAGGTTTCCAATTTTTCTATGTCCTCTTAACACTTTTTATTTTCTGTTTTTGATAGGGCTATTCTGATGGGTGGGAGGTGATAGTTCATTTTTGTTATGATTTGCATTTCCACAATGATGAGTGATGTTGAACATCTTTTCATATGCTTTTTGGACATTTGTTGTATTTCTGGAGAAATGTCCATTCACATTTTTTACATTTTTTTGATTGGGTAATTTTTATTGTTGTTGTTGAGTTGTAGTTCTTTATATATTTTTGATATTAACCCTTTATAAGATTACAGTTTACAAGTATTTTCTCCCATTCCACAGATTGCCTTTCTATTTTGTTGGTGGTTTTCTTGCTGCTCAGAAGCTATTTAGTTTGATGTAGTCCTGCTTATTTATTTTTGCTTTTGTTACATATGCTTTTGGTGTTATATCTAAGAAATCCTCACCAAATCCAATTTAATAAAACTTTTTTCTTATGTTTTCTTCTAGGAGTTTTATAGTTCCAGGTCTTACAGTTAAGTATCTTATCCATGTCGAATTAGTTTTTGAGTTATTTGGTATGAAGTAAGGGCCCTACTTCCTTTCTTTGTGTGTGGATATCCACTTTTCCCAGCAGCATTTTCTTTTTTTCTTTTGTTTTTTTAAATTTTTAATTTTTTAAAAATAAACATATATTTTTATCCCCAGGGGTACAGGTCTGTGAATCGCCAGGTTTACACACTTCACAGCACTTACCATAGCACATACCCTCCCCTATGTCCGTAACCCCAACCCCCTTCTCTCAACCCCCCTCCCCCCAGCAACCCTCAGTTTGTTTTGTGGGATTAAGAGTCACTTATGGTTTGTCTCCCTCCCAATCCCATCTTGTTTCATTTATTCTTCTCCTACCCCCTTAAGCCCCCATGTTGCATCTCCACTTCCTCATATCAGGGAGATCATATGATAGTTTTCTTTCTCATCAGCAGCATTTTCTCAAGAGGCTGTTCTTTCCCCACTGTGTTGTTTTAGCACCCTTGTTGAAAATCATTTTGACCATATACTTCTAGGCTCTTTATTCTGTTCCATTTGTTTATATGTCTGTCTTTATGCTAATTCCATACTGCTTGGTTTACTATAGTTTTGCCGTATGTTTTGAAATCAGGTAGTATGTGACTTCTGACTATGTTTCTCTTTTTCAAGAGTGTTTGGGCTATTTGGTGTTCTTTGAGATTCTATATAAATTTTAGTTTTTTTTTTTTTCCCCATTTCTGCAAAAAAAAAAAAAAAAAAAAAAAAAAAAAAGCCAGTGGGGTTTTGATAGGGATTTCTTTGAATCTGTATATTGCTTTTAGTAATATGAAAATTTTAATAATATTAAGTCTTCTGATCCATGAATATGGCTGTCTTTCCATTTATTTGTGTCTCCTCCTCCTCCTTCTTCTTTTAAGCCAATGTTTTGTCATTTTCATTGTATAAGTCCTTTTTCTTCTTGGTTAAGTTTATTCAAAAGAATTTTATTCTTCTTGATGCTATTGTGAATGGGATTGTCTCTTAATTTTCTTTTTGGATTGTTCATTATTAGTGTATAGAAATAACAAATTTTCTGAATTTGCCTATTAGTTTTAATTTTTTTTTTTTGGAACCCTTAAGGTTTTCAGTGTATATGTTCATGTCATCTGCCAACAGATGACTTCTTACTTTCCAAATTGGATGCCTTTTATTTCTTTTTCTTGCCTAATTGCTCTAGCTAGGACTTTCAGATACTATTCTGAATAGAAGTGGTGAAAGTAGGCATACTTGCGTTGCTCCTGATTTTGGAGGAAAGCTTTCAGTTTTTCAGTGTTGAATATAATGTCAGCTGTGGGCTTTTCATATATGGCTTTTTTTTTTTTTATGTTGAGGTTTCTTCTATACCTAAAAGGAGGATTTTTTTTTTTTAATCATAAGAAGAAACTGAATTTTGTCAAATGTTTTTTTCCTGACTCAATTGAGATGATGTAAGTTTTGTCCTTCATTCTGTTAATGTGGTATATCATATTGATGATTTTTGTATATTGAAACACTTTTGCATTCCAGAAATAAGTTCCACTTGTTCATGGTATATGATTTCTTTAATCTGCTTTTGAATTCTGTTTGCTAGAATTTGTTGATGATTTTGCATTAATATTTATCAGAGTTAGTGGTCCATGACTTTGTTTTCTTGCAGTATCTTTGTCTGGTTTTGGTACCTGGGTAAATCTGGCCTCATAAATGAGTTTGGAAGTGTTTCCTCCTATGCAATATTTTAAGAGTTTTAAATATTTTGTAGAATTCTACTTGAAACATTCTGGTGCTAAGCTTTTCTTTGTTGGGAGGTTCTTGATTACCAATCTAATCCCTATATTATCTTTAAGTCTGTACAGATTTTTTTTTAAATTTCTTTATGATACAGTCTTGGGAAGTTGGATCTTTCTAGAAATTTATCAATTTATTCTAGTTATTTAATTTGTTGGTGCATGATTGTTCATAGTAGTCTCTTATGATACTTCTCATTTGTATGGCATCAACTAATGTTTCTCCTTTCATTTCTGCTTTTTGTTATTTGGGTCTTCTGTTTTTTAGTCTAGCTAATTGTTTGTCAATTTTGTTGAACTTTTCCAACAATTCAAATATTACTACTTATGTCTCTGTGTGTGTGTGTGTGTGTGTGCACACATGCATATGTTTTGAAGGAATATTATGGAATTGTATTGATACTGGATGGCACCCAGGATTTAATTTACAGTTGGATCATGCTTTTCAAAAATTTCTCATTTTTATTGAGAAGAAATAGAATATATGAATGGAACATGATATCATAAGGGAAATATATTAATGCAAATGTCAAAAATTAAGTATGATCAGAACCAAGGTGATACCTAATAAAGAATATGTTATATAGATGTATGATAAAGTTTCCATCTGGAAACTTGTAAGACTGCACTATTTTATAAGTAATTTTGGTAAATATTTTATCTTGTGTTTCTCAACCTTATCTTGATCTGCCTCTTCTTGTACTGTGGTGCCTGGCTTTATCTTAACCTAAGAAATCACACTCACATATTGCCAGTTTCACTCAAAATTCTTGCCCTCACCAACATCTATTACCTTGGATGTTTTCCCATGTATTTTATATGCTAAATGCTTAGACTATGTTGTCTTTATAGAGTCCTAAAATGACTTCATCTACCACAGATATGGCTTAGTATAGTCCATTTATGGGATCTTGTTTCCAGGTTTCTTTTCTAGTCTCTTGTGTCACTCATTTGTCCTTTAGTCATTTCATGCCCTTCTTTGCCTACTCCCGGCACAAACCTTATTTCTGTTTTTTTCCAGGTGTTTGTTCCTTATTTGAACATTCTAGAGGAAAACTAAGAGTCGTATTGTATGGAGCCTTAATAGACAAGGTCCAGTTGGGTTATGTATGGCAATTTAATATTAAAAAATATGATGAATATATATGAGAGACCAGAAAATTAAAAATAAGATACATAGCTTTCAAAAGGTGGAATTTAAAAAAAACTATATTTAAAAACATGGAAAGTAGAAAATATGAAAAAAGATGGTAAAATGAATCTTAGTATAACTGGTCTCAATGAAAATATTAAACCTTGTATGTTTTTAAAACTTTATTTATTTGATAGAGAGACAGCAAGAGAAGGAATGGAAGCAAGAGGGAATGGAAGAAGGAGAAACAGTCTCCCTGCTGAGTAGGGAGCCCAATGCAGGGTTTGGTCCCAGGAATCCAGGGATCATGACCCGAGCGGAGGGCAGATGCTTAACATAAGCTTAACAAATGAACCACCCAGGCGCCCCCAAAAATGTGGTTTTTAAAACATATACAAAAATATATTGTATTTTAAAACAATTAAAATATGCTGAGAAGTTTAAAATAAAGGTATAAAAAATAACCTGTTAAATAACCTTTTAATAAAATAGGAAATGATAAGACATTTATGGAATGCAGCATAGCATTACTTTAAGAGGTTATTACCTCAAATGTATTTATAAGAATATAAATATATTGAAAAATGAGTTACGAATACACTAAAAACCCAGAAGAAAGGGCAACAGAGAAGAAAAGGAGAGGGCAATGCAAATGTTGGCTGAACCATCAGAGTATGGCCTGCTTAGCTGACTGGAACATGGAAAATCAACCCTAAAGAATGGTATATATGAAAGCAGTTTGGGAAGAAAGAGTTCTCATCATAAGGAAAAGACATCCTTTGGATGTCCTTCCTTCCTTCTTTCCTTCCCTCCCTCCTTTTCTTTCTTTCTTTCTTTCTTTCTTTCTTTCTTTCTTTCTTTCTTTCTTTCTTTCTTTCTCTTTCTCTCTTCCTTCCCCTTCCTTCCTTCTTCTTTCTTTCTTTCTTTCTTTCTTTCTTTCTTTTTTCTTCTGTATGAGATGATAGATGTTTAACTAAACTTTACTGTGCTAATCATTTCCCAATATATATAGGTCAAATCACTATGTTCTACACTTCACTCAGCCCTTTTGACTCTCCCAGCAATGAAACTGGAGTACCACCTGCTTCTGGCAATGGAGTATTGATTACCTCCCTTTAGGGCAGATACCTCCTTCCATTTATGTGGGGTGTGCAGCGGAATACAAACTCCTCACTTAGCCCGTTAAACCTGCAAGGTGAGGGTGAGGAGAATGGTGTTTCAGTGGTGTTTGGCTGGAGTAAAGCAGGTATTGCTGAAATTGTTAGGCAACTCTTTCTTCAGTCCCTTGGCTGGTGGAAACAGGCTTTTCTTGAGCTTACTTTGTCTGTCTGTTGCTTGTTCTGGCTTGGAGGCTTTTATACCACCTCTTCTGATGTGTGCAGAAGGCAGACAGAAAACTCAGGGAGCCACACAGTTCCACGATGTTCCTCAAGCTCTGAGGGCCCCAATCTGTCAGGTTTCTTTTGTCTGCCTTTCAGGGTTTTCCTGTACTTAATTGTTGAGTTATATCCAGGGATTCTAGTTGTAAGGGTAAGACTTAGGAGGAATGAGGCTACTCCAGCTTGGTGGAACTGAGAGTTTTCCAAGTGCTGTGATTTTTATTGTTGGGGAAAGTAGAAGGTCACTCCATTCCCTTTCCCATGATACATACTGTTGGAGAAGAGGTTTCCAAATCATATTTCTCTGTTGAGTTTTTAGTGGGAGATTTTGGCATTGTTCCTTCTAGTTTCTGTTTTGTCTGGGATCCAGGAATGCTTCCAACGAGAGAGGGGCTGTTTTGGAAACAAGCACAGCATGTTGTGCCATACACAGAATTACCCCTGCCTCTCTGGTTCATTATTACCTTGGAGTAAGTTCTCTCAAGAGTCTTGTCAGCCTTAATTCAATGAGACTTTGATTTGCCTAGCCCAAGGTTTGTTAACCTCTGCACGATTGACTTTTGGGACAATATAATTCCTTGTTAAGGGGGGCTTTCTTGAGCATTATAGGATATTTAACAACATTCCTAGCCTCTACCCACTAGATGCCAGTTGTAATCTTCCCAATTCCTGCAGTTGTAACAATCAAAAATCTCTGAACATTGAAAAATGGCCCTTGCAGGGGAAAACTGCTTATGGGAACCATTGGTCTAGCCTCTTTGCTAGATATGTACAACATATCTGAATGTCATTTGAGTTCAAGGTATCATCTCTCTTTAATGAATTCTGCAAATAATAAAAGCTCACACCTATCATTATTTTGAATATATATTCTTACTGACATGGGTAGAGACTGGAGGTAATTATTTAGAAAAGTCTCTTTATACTTTTGTTGAAAAGAGTTCTCCACAGGCACGGTTTGTACCTCTGAACAAGTTATTTTAAAAAATAATTCAGTTACTTCAGCGCTCACTCTATGCAGATTGGAAGAAATGGTTTTAGTGGTATTATGAATTGGTACTCAAGAGCACATCCATAGATGATTCTGTGGGGGGAGTGCAGACTTTCCTTGGGAAATCTGTGCAGCCTGGGAGTTATTGAAAATAAATTCTCTCTTCCATTAAGGGCAGACCTAATTGAAGAAAAGATTTGAAGAAAATAGCAAGAAGATGTTATTTCCTTTATTATTTTCATTGAGTTCCTCTCTCTATGCCACAGATGGAAAGAGATTTGTATCCAATATTGTGGCTTTATAGCTAGGAACTCCAGAGGCCTCTCTATTGGTCTGTACTGCCTTTGCTATTTTCTTTGTAAATTAAGCATTTTTTTTAATGTTTGGGAAGCTTTTTATGGAATTTCATTTTATCCTCAGAAGAATTCTATGCATTCCAAAATATATTATTCCAAATCAATGTGCCTAAATTGAATAAAAAATAATATACCTAAATTGAGTATAAAACCATAAACACAACTCATTCTAAAATTATATGCCTAAATTAATTTCTAAAGTGAAAAAAAATGTTGAAGCACAAGTTGTACATTCTGTGGCCTAGAACAAATGCAAACACATGAGCCTCTCTGTACCCAGTGTTAGTAGTAAGGGCAACATTTTATTTCAGCATAGAAGATGACCTTAAATTGTCACTTGAGAGGTTCTTGGGGATAAGCTTGACCAGGAGGCAGAACACCCTGGAAATCTAGACCCAATCATGAGGAAAGACAGGGACTTAGGCACAAAACAAGACCTAAGTGATAAGTGATAGTTCCATTTAGCAGGACAAATAACGACTCCAAGACTATGACAAAATATGTTATGGAATAATCCAGGTAGCAGGCTGTATGATATTTCTAAATAGGCAGGTAGCAGAGAATGGTACTTAGGCTCCAAAATAAAGATCCCTCTAGGATTGGTCACATAGCAAACACAGGGTTTATGAACTGTTCTTAGTTGGTATCTAGTTCTTAGTTCAATTAGAAGATAGAAATAGTAAGGTTTAGAGGATTGGGGAAGATCATAGGGCAAGAAATCTTACCTAGAGACACCAATATGTATAGTTTATGAGTGGAAACCAAGAAGGGTGTTATTTCAGAAGCAAGGTAGAAATCCTATTACAAAAATGTTGTGGTTGAATTAAGTCTGTTGCTGACTCATGTGAATTATTGAACTAGGATTTCTTAACTTCCCCACATCATATTCAAGACTGAACTGATGTCAGATCTTGGATGAACACTGAGCCTGAAGGTGAGGATCACATTATCACTAAACCATGGAGGGAGAATTCTACGAGAATTGTCAATGTAAAATTGCACTAAACCAGGTGAACTGGTAAGAAAGACTTTATTAAAGACTTTTGCAAAAGGAAAGAGATTGAACTCAACTCCTCAAAACAAAAGAAAAAAAAAAAAGGCAGTAAGGTTTTTAAACACTGGAGCAAGTTAGTGAAAATGTATGGAAGGATGTTAGCAGGGAAGTTGGTTTATGTGATTAGGCCATTTGTGTTTGTAATTATGCTTACTGAAGTTAGACTGCAGCCCTCCCACAGAGACTGGGAGATAGAGGACCTCTCTTTCTTTAAAAAAGCACAAACAACTTTACTTCTTTAGACCACATTTAGATACACAGCAAAACTGAGCAGAAGTTACAAGATTTCTCAAATAACCCTTGCCCCTACATATCCCCCTTATCAACATCCCCCACCAGAGCTGTACATTTACTACAGCTGATGAAACTACATTGACAAATCAATCACCCAAATTTCATAGTTTACACCATAGTTCATTCTTGGTTTTGTACATTCTATGGGTTTGGACAAATATATAGTGACATGATTCCATCATTATTTAGAATCAAACAGTGTTTTCACTTTCCTAAAAATCTTCTGTGCTCTGTTTCTATTCATCCCCTCTTTCTGTTCAAACCCTAGCAACCACTGATTTTTTATTATCTCCATAGTTTATATTTTCCAGAATGTCATATAGTTAGAATCATATGATATGCAGCCTTTTCAGATAGGCTTCTTTCACTTAGTAATATGCATTGAAAGTTCTTCTATTTCTTTTCATGGCTGGATACCTCATTTATTTTTAGTGTTGAATAATATCCTGTCATGTGGACATTTTAATTTTTTTTAGCCATTAGCCTACTGAAGGACATCTTGGATGCTTCCAAGTTTTGGCAGTTATGAATAAAGCTGCTATAAACTTCCTTGCGCAGGTTTTTGTGTGGACATCAGTTTTTAATACCTTTGGGTAAATACCAGAGAGTATGAATACTGGATTTCGTGATAAGAGTATGTTTAACTTTATAAGAAACTGCAAAACTCTCTTCCAGAGTGGCTGTACCATTTTGTGTTCCTACTGGCATTGTGTGAAAGTTCCTGTTGCTCTTCCTCCTCACCAATATTTGATGTCAGTGTTCTGGATTTGGGCCGTTTTAAAATCCTGTGATTTTTAAAAATTTTTAGGCTGTTGATGTGCCTGGATTACATGAACTGATTTTCAAATGTTAGACCAATCTTATATACTTGGGATAAACCCACTAGGTTGTGATGTATAATTATTTTTATATTTTGTTGGATTCAGTTTGCTAATATTTTGTTGAGGATTTCCACATCTATGTTCATGAGAGATATTAGTCTATAGTTTTTTCTTATAATGTCTTTGTCTTATTTTGGTATTATAGTAATGCTAGCTTCATGGGATGGGCTAGGAAGTATTCCTTTTGCTTCTAATTTCTCAGAGAGATTAAAGAAAATTGGTATAATTTTTTCCTTAAATATTTGGTAGACTTCACCAGTAAACCTGTCTGCCTCAGTGCTTTTATTTTTGGAAGGTTTTTAATTATTGTTCCAATTTATTTCATAGATATTGGCCTGTTCAGATTGTGTATTCTTACGTGAATTTTGGCAGCTTGTGCCTTTCATGAAATTTGTCCATATCATGTAGGTTGTAAAATTTGTGGGCATATAATTATTTATATTTCCTTTTATTATCATTTTAATGTCCACGGGATTTTAAATGATGTTTCTTCTTTTGTTACTGATATTAATAAGTTGTCTCCTTTTCCCCCCTTACTTGCTAGAGGTTTATTTATTATATATATTTTTACAAAGAAGTAGTTGTTGGTTCCACTCATTACTCAATTGGTTTCCTGTTTTCAATTTCATTGACTTCTGCTCTAATTTTTATTATTCCTTTTCCTCTACTTACTTTGGATTTAATTTTGTTTCTTTTTCTAAGTTTCCAGTGGTAGAAATATAGATTGCTGATTTTAAGTATTTTTTTTTCTTCTCCAAGATAGATGTTTAATGCTATAAATCACTCTCTAAGCATTGCTTTCACTGGTTCCCCCAAATTTGTCTTCATTATTTAGTTCAATATATTTTTAAGTGTCTTTTGAGATTTCTTTTTGGGTTTGTGTGCTATGTAGAAGTGTGTGTTTTATCTCCTTGTATTTTGGTATTTTCTAGTTATCTTTCTTTTCTTGATTTATAGTGATTTCACCATGGTATGAGAGAACACATGGTATGATTTCTATTATTTTAAAGCTGCGAAGGTGTAATTTATGGCCCAGAATATCATATATATATATTTTAAAACTATTTATTTAAATTCAATTTTGTTAACATATAGTGTATTACTAGTTTCAGGGGTAGAATTTAGTGATTTATTAACTGCATATAACACCCAGTGCTCATTACATTAAGTGCCCTCCTTAATGCCCATCACCCAATTACCCCATTGCACCACCGACCTCCCCTCTAGGAACCCTTCACTTGTTTCCTATAGTTAAAGGAGTCTCTTATGGTTTGCCTCCCTCTCTGTTTTTATCTTATTTTATTTTTCCTACCCTTCCTCTATGGTCATCTGTTTTGTTTTTTAAATTCCACATTTGAGTGAAATAATATGTTGTTTTTCTCTGGCTGACTTACTTCACTTAGTATAATACACTCTTGTTCCATCCTCATCATTGCAAATGATAAGATTTTATTCCTTTTTGATGGCTAAGCAATATTCCATTCTCTTTTGTCCATTCATCCATTGATAGACATCTGGGCTCTTTCCATAGTTTGGCTATTGTGGACATTGCTGCTATAAACATTGTGGGTGTGTGTGCCCCGTGGAATAACTATTTTTGTATCCTTTGGATAAATACCTAGTAGTATAATTGCTGGGTTATAGGGTAGTTCTACTTCTAACTTTTTGAGGAAACTTCAGACTGTTTTCCAGAGTGGCTACACCCATCTGCATTCTCACCAACAGTGTAAGAGGGCTCCACTTTCTCCATATTCTCACCAACATCTGTTGTTTCCTGAGATGTTAATTTTAGTCATTCTGACTGGTGTGAGGTGGTATTGCATTGTGGTTTTGATTTGTATTTCTCTAATGCTGAATGATGCTGAGCATTTTTTCTTGTGTCTGCTAGCCATTTGTATCTCTTTAGAGAAATGTCTGTTCATGCCTTCTGCCCATTTCTTGACTGGGCTTTTGTTTTTTTGGTGTTGAGTTTGGTAAGTTCTTTATAGATTTGGGATACTAGCCCTTTATCTAGTAAGTCATTTGTAAATATCTTCTCCCATTCCATAGGTTACCTTTTATTTTTGTTGACTATTTCCTTTGTTGTGCAAAAGCTTTTTATCTTGACAAAATCCTAGTAGTTCATCTTTGCTTTTTATTCCTTTGCCTTTGAAGATGTGTCTAGCAAGGAGGTGCTGCAGACAAGGCCAAAGAGATTGCTGCCTGTGTTGTCCTCTAAGATTTTGATGGATTCCTCTCTCACATTTAGGTTTTTCATCCATTTTGAATTTATTTTTGTGTATGGTGTAAGTAAGTGGTCCAGTTTCATTCTTCTACATGTGGCTGTCCAGTTTTCCCAACACCATTTTTTTAAAAGAGACTGTCTTTTTTCCATCAGATATTCTTTCCTGCCTTGTTGAAGATTAGCTGCCCATCGAGTTGAGGGTCCCTCTCTGGGTTCTCTATTCTGCTCTATTGATTTATGTGTCTGTTTTTGTGCCATTATCATGCTGTCTTGATGACCACAGCTTTGTAATACAGCTTGAAGTCCAGAATTTTGATGTCTCCAGGTTTGATCTTCTTTTTCAAGATCACTTTGACTATTTAGGGTCTTTTGTGGTTCCATGCAAATTTTAGGATTGTTTGTTCCAGCTCTGTGAAAACTGCTGGTGGTATTTTGATAGGGATTGCATTGAATGTGTAGATTGCTTTGGGTAGCATAGACATTTTAACAATATTTTTTCTTCCAAATTTATGCACATGGAATGTTCTCCATTTCTTTGTGTTTTCCTCAATTCATTTCTATAAATATAAATTTATTTCTATAAAAATATATTTATTTATAAATATAAATATAAATAAATGTAAAATATAAATATAAATAAATATAAAAAATAAATTTATTTCTATAAATATAAAGTTTCTATAGTGCTCTATAGTGTTTTATAGTTTTCAGAGTACAGATCATTTACTTGTTTGGTTAGGTTAATTCCTAGGTATCTAATGGTTGTGGTGCAATTATAAAAGAGATTGATGCCTTGATTTCTCTTTTTTTTGCTTCATTGTTAGTATATGTAAATCTGACTGCCTTCTTTGCATTGATTTTATATCTTGCTACTTTCCTGAATTCCTGTATCAGTTCTAGCAATTTTTGGATGGAGTCTTTGGGTTTTCTACATGGAGTATCATATTGCCTGTGAAGAGTGAAAATTTGACTTCTTCCTTGCCAATTTGAATGTTTTTTTTATTTCTTTTTGTTGTCTGATTGCTGAGGCTAGGACTTCTAGTACTATGTTGAACAACACTGGTGAGAGTGGATATCCCTGTTGTGTTCCTGACCTTTGGGGAAAAGCTCTCAGTTTTTCCCCATTGAGGATGATATTTGCTGTGGGTCTTTTGTATATGACCTTTATGATATTGAGGTAAGTTCCCTTTATTCCTCCATAGCAAAGGGTTTTTATTAAGAAAGGATGCTGTATTTTGTCAAATGCTTTTCTGCATCTATTGAGAGGATCATATAATTCTTTTTTTTTTTTAATTTTTTTTTCCAATTTATTTATTTTCAGAAAAACAGTATTCATCATTTTTTCACCACACCCAGTGCTCCATGCAAGCTGTGCCCTCTATAATACCCACCACCTGGTACCCCAAACTCCCACCCCCCCACCACTTCAAACCCCTCAGACTGTTTTTCAGAGTCCATAGTCTCTCATGGTTCATCTCCCCTTCCAATTTACCCAAAAGCACATACCCTCCCCAATGTCCATAACCTTCCCCCCTTCTCCCAACCCCCCTCCCCCCAGCAACCCACAGTTTGTTTCGTGAGATTAAGAGTCACTTATGGTTTGTCTCCCTCCCTATCCCATCTTGTTTCATGGATTCTTCTCCTACCCACTTAAGCCCCCATGTTGCATCACCACTCCCTCATATCAGGGAGATCATATGATAGTTGTCTTTCTCCGCTTGACTTATTTCGCTAAGCATGATACGCTCTAGTTCCATCCATGTTGTCGCAAATGGCAAGATTTCGTTTCTTTTGATGGCTGCATAGTATTTCATTGTATATATATACCACATCTTCTTGATCCATTCATCTGTTGATGGACATCTAGGTTCTTTCCATAGTTTGGCTATTGTGGACATTGCTGCTATAAACATTCGGGTGCACGTGCCCCTTTGGATCACTACGTTTGTATCTTTAGGGTAAATTACCAGTAGTGCAATTGCTGGGTCATAGGGCAGTTCTATTTTCAACATTTTGAGGAATCTCCATGCTGTTTTCCAGAGTGATTGCACCAGCTTGCATTCCCACCAACAGTGTAGGAGGGTTCCCCTTTCTCCGCATCCTCGCCAGCATCTGTCATTTCCTGACTTGTTGATTTTAGCCATTCTGACTGGTGTGAGGTGATATCTCATTGTGGTTTTGATTTGTATTTCACTGATGCCGAGTGATATGGAGCACTTTTTCATGTGTCTATTGGCCATCTGGATGTCTTCTTGGCAGAAACGTCTGTTCATGTCCTCTGCCCATTTCTTGATTGGATTATTTGTTCTTTGGGTGTTGAGTTTGCTAAGTTCTTTATAGATTTTGGACACTAGTCCTTTATCTGATATGTCGTTTGCAAATATCTTCTCCCATTCTGTCAGTTGTCTTTTGGTTTTGTTAACTGTTTCCTTTGCTGTGCAAAAGCTTTTGATTTTGATGAAATCCCAAAAGTTCATTTTTGCCCTTGCTTCCCTTGCCTTTGGTGATGTTCCTAGGAAGATGTTGCTGCGGCTGAGGTCGAAGAGGTTGCTGCCTGTGTTCTCCTCAAGGATTTTGATGGATTCCTTTCTCACATTGAGGTCCTTAATCCATTTTGAATCTATTTTTGTGTGTGGTGTAAGGAAATGGTCCAATTTCATTTTTCTGCACGTGGCTGTCCAATTTTCCCAACACCATTTATTGAAGAGGCTGTCTTTTTTCCATTGGACATTCTTTCCTGCTTTGTCGAAGATGAGTTGACCATAGAGTTGAGGGTCTATTTCCGGGCTCTCTATTCTGTTCCATTGGTCTATGTGTCTGTTTTTGTGCCAGTACCATGCTGTCTTGATGATGACAGCTTTGTAATAAAGCTTGAAGTCCGGAATTGTGATGCCACCAACTTTGGCTTTGTTTTTCAATATCCCTTTGGCTATTCGAGGTCTTTTCTGGTTCCATATAAATTTTAGGATTATTTGTTCCATTTCTTTGAAAAAGATGGATGGTACTTTGATAGGAATTGCATTAAATGTGTAGATTGCTTTAGGTAGCATAGACATTTTCACAATATTTATTCTTCCAATCCAGGAGCATGGAACATTTTTCCATTTCCTTGTGTCTTCCTCAATTTCTTTCATGAGTACTTTATAGTTTTCTGAGTATAGATTCTGTGCCTCTTTGGTTAGGTTTATTCCTAGGTATCTTATGGTTTGGGGTGCAATTGTAAATGGGATTGACTCCTTAATTTCTCTTTCTTCTGTCTTGTTGTTGGTGTAGAGAAATGCAACTGATTTCTGTGCATTGATCTTATATCCTGACACTTTACTGAATTCCTGTACAAGTTCTAGCAGTTTTGGAGTGGAGTCTTTTGGGTTTTCCACATAGAGTATCATATCATCTGCGAAGAGTGATAATTTGACTTCTTCTTTGCCGATTTGGATGCCTTCAATTTCCTTTTGTTGTCTGATTGCTGAGGCTAAGACTTCTAGTACTATGTTGAATAGTAGAGGTGATAATGGACATCCCTGCCGTGTTCCTGACCTTAGTGGAAAAGCTTTCAGTGTTTCTCCATTGAGAATGATATTTGCAGTGGGTTTTTCATAGATGGTTTTGATGATATTGAGGTATGTGCCCTCTATCCCTACACTTTGAAGGGTTTTGATCAGGAAGGGATGCTGTACTTTGTCAAATGCTTTTTCAGCATCTATTGAGAGTATCATATGGTTCTTGTTCTTTCTTTTATTGATGTGTTGTATCACATTGACTGATTTGCGGATGTTGAACCAACCTTGCAGCCCTGGAATAAATCCCACTTGGTCGTGGTGAATAATCCTTTTAATGTACTGTTGAATCCTATTGGCTAGTATTTTGGTGAGAATTTTTGCATCTGTGTTCATCAAGGATATTGGTCTATAGCTCTCTTTTTTGATGGGATCCTTGTCTGGTTTTGGGATCAAGGTGATGCTGGCCTCATAAAATGAGTTTGGGAGTTTTCCTTCCATTTCTATTTTTTGGAATAGTTTCAGGAGAATAGGAATTAGTTCTTCTTTAAATGTTTGGTAGAATTCCCCCGGGAAGCCATCTGGCCCTGGGCTTTTGTTTGTTTGGAGTTTTTTAATGACTGTTTCAATCTCCTTAGTGGTTATGGGTCTGTTCAGGCTTTCTATTTCTTCCTGGTTCAATTTTGGTAGTTTATATGTTTCTAGGAATGCATCCATTTCTTCCAGATTGTCAAATTTGTTGGCGTAGAGTTGCTCATAGTATGTTCTTATAATAGTTTGTATTTCTTTGGTGTTACTTGTGATCTCTCCTCTTTCATTCATGATTTTATTTATTTGGGTCCTTTCTCTTTTCTTTTTGATAAGTCTGGCCAAGGGTTTATCAATTTTATTAATTCTTACAAAGAACCAGCTCCTAGTTTGGTTGATTTGTTCTATTGTTTTTTTGGTTTCTATTTCACTGATTTCTGCTCTGATCTTTATGATTTCTCTTCTCCTGCTGGGCTTAGGGTTTCTTTCTTGTTCTTTCTCCAGCTCCTTTAGGTGTAGGGTTAGGTTGTGTACCTGAGACCTTTCTTGTTTCTTGAGAAAAGCTTGTACCGCTATATATTTTCCTCTCAGGACTGCCTTTGTTGTGTCCCACAGATTTTGAACCTTTGTATTTTCATTATCATTTGTTTCCATGATTTTTTTCAGTTCTTCTTTAATTTCCCGGTTGACCCATTCATTCTTTAGATGGATGCTGTTTAGTCTCCATGTTTTTGGGTTCTTTCCAAACTTCCTCTTGTGGTTGAGTTCTAGCTTCAGAGCATTGTGGTCTGAAAATATGCAGGGAATGATCCCAATCTTTTGATACCGGTTGAGTCCTGATTTAGGACCGAGGATGTGATCTATTCTGGAGAATGTTCCATGTGCACTAGAGAAGAATGTGTATTCGGTTGCTTTGGGATGAAATGTTCTGAATATATCTGTGATGTCCATCTTATCCAGTGTATCATTTAAGGCCTTTATTTCCCTGTTGATCTTTTGCTTGGATGATCTGTCCATTTCAGTGAGGGGAGTGTTAAAGTCCCCTACTATTATTGTATTATTGTTGATGTGTTTCTTTGATTTTGTTATTAATTGGTTTATATAGTTGGCTGCTCCCACGTTGGGGGCATAGATATTTAAAATTGTTAGATCTTCTTGTTGGACAGACCCTTTGAGTATGATATAGTGTCCTTCCTCATCTCTTATTATAGTCTTTGGCTTAAAATCTAATTGATCTGATATAAGGATTGCCACTCCTGCTTTTTTCCGATGTCCATTAGCATGGTAAATTCTTTTCCACCCCCTCACTTTAAGTCTGGAGGTGTCTTCGGGTTTAAAATGAGTTTCTTGGAGGCAACATATAGATGGGTTTTGTTTTTTTATCCATTCTGATACCCTGTGTCTTTTGATTGGGGAATTTAGCCCATTAACATTCAGGGTAACTATTGAGAGATATGATTTTAGTGCCATTGTATTGCCTGTAAGGTGACTGTTACTGTATATTGTCTCTGTTCCTTTCTGATCTACCACTTGTAGGCTCTCTCTTTGCTTAGAGGACCCCTTTCAGTATTTCCTGTAGAGCTGGTTTGGTGTTTGCAAATTCTTTCAGTTTTTGTTTGTCCTGGAAGCTTTTAATCTCTCCTTCTATTTTCAATGATAGCCTACCTGGATATAGTATTCTTGGCTGCATGTTTTTCTCGTTTAGTGCTCTGAAAATGTCATGCCAGCTCTTTCTGGCCTGCCAGGTCTCTGTGGATAAGTCAGCTGCCAATCTAATACTTTTACCATTGTATGTTACAGACTTCTTTTCCCGGGCTGCTTTCAGGATTTTCTCTTTGTCACTAAGGCTTGTAAATTTTACTATTAGGTGACGGGGTGTGGGCCTATTCTTATTGATTTTGAGGGGCGTTCTCTGAACCTCCTGAATTTTGATACTCGTTCCCTTTGCCATATTGGGGAAATTCTCCCCAATAATTCTCTCCAGTATACCTTCTGCTCCCCTCTCTCTTTCTTCTTCTTCTGGAATCCCAATTATTCTAATGTTGTTTCGTCTTATGGTGTCATTTATCTCTCGAATTCTCCCCTCATGGTCCAGTAGCTGTTTGTCCCTCTTTTGCTCAGCTTCTTTATTCTCTGTCATTTGGTCTTCTATATCGCTAATTCTTTCTTCTGCCTCATTTATCCTAGCAGTGAGAGCCTCCATTTTTGATTGAACTTCATTAATAGCTTTTTTGATTTCAACTTGGTTAGATTTTAGTTCTTTTATTTCTCCAGAAAGGGCTTTTATATCTCCAGAGAGGGTTTCTCTAATATCTTCCATGCCTTTTTCAAGCCCGGCTATAACCTTGAGAATTGTCATTTTGAACTCTAGATCTGACATATTACCAATGTTTGTATTGATTAGGTCCCTAGCCTTCGGTACTGCCTCTTGTTCTTTTTTTTGTTGTGAATTTTTCCGCCTTGTCATTTTGTCCAGCTAAGAGTATATGAAGGAGCAAGTAAAATACTAAAAGGGTGGCAACAATCCCAGGAAAATATGCTTTAACCAAATCAGAAGAGATCCCAAATCGTGAGGGGGGATTTCTCCCCCCTCACGATTGGGTGAGGGATCTCCTCTGATTGGGATCTCCTTTGATTGGGATCTCCCAATCTCTTCTGATTGGGATCTCTTCTGATTTGGGGATAAAAAGAGGTTCAAAAAGAAAGAAAGAAAAAAAGAAAAAAAGAATTAAAAAAAAGAGATTGAATTAAAAATTCAATCAAGAATTTAAAAAAGAATTAAGAAAAAAAAGATTGAAGAGATTAGGATCTCTTCTGATTTGGGGATAAAAAAAGGTTCAAAAAGAAAGAAAGAAAAAAAAGAAAAAAAAAGAATTAAAAAAAAAGAAAATGAATAAACAAAAGTATAAAAAAGAAAAATATATATATTAGATAATCTAGTTAAAAAACGTTAAAAGAGAAAAGGGTAAAAGTTATAAAAAATTTTAGCAGAAGAAGAGAAAAAAATGAAAAAGAAAAAAATTAAATTAACTGCAAGACTGAAAAATCACAGGCAGAAAGCCATGAGTTCCGTGGTTTGTTTTCTCCTCCTCTGGAATTCTGCTGCTCTCTCCTTGGTATTGAAACTGCACTCCTTGGTAGGTGAACTTGGTCTTGCCTGGATTTCTTGTTGATCTTCTGGGGGAGGGGCCTGGTGTAGTGATTCTCAAGTGTCTTTGCCCCAGGCGGAATTACACAGCCCTTACCAGGGGCCAGGCTGAGTGATCTGCTCGGCTTTGCTTTCAGGAGCTTTTGTTCCCTGAGCGCTTTCCGTAGAGTTCCGGAGGACGGGAATACAAATGGCGGCCTCCTGGTCTCCGGCCCGGAGGAGCCGAGAGCCCGGGGTCCCGCTCCCCTGTGCGCCCTCAGCGAACAGCTCCCAGTAACTCGCGTCTGCCCAACCTCCGGCCGCGCTCCGAGCTCACCGAGCTTGCGACCGGTTCAAGGCAACACCGAGCTGCGAGCTTACTGTCGGCTCTGTCTCTGCAGCCGGCTTTCCCGTTCCAATATCCGCAAGCTCTGCGACACTCGGACACCCCCGATCCTTCTGTGACCACGCAGGACCTGAGGTCACGCCGACCCTGTGTGGGCTTCACCCCGGTTTAGCCTCCGGAGCGATGTCCCTCAGCGGAACAGACTTTTAAAAGTCCTGATTTTGTGCTCCGTTGCTCCGCCGCTTGCCGGGAGCCGGCCCCTCCCCCCGGGGTCTATCTTCCCGTCGCTTTGGATTCACTTCTCCGCCAGTCCTACCTTTCAGAAAGTGGTTGTTTTTCTGTTTCTAGAATTGCTGTTCTTCTTCTCTTCGATCTGCCGCTGGATTTGCAGGTGTTTGCAATCTTTAGATAAGCTCTCTAGCTGATCTCCTGCTAGCTGAGGTAGTCTCAGCCTGCTACTTCTCCGCCATCTTGACTCCTTCTCTAATTCTTTTTTTTTTTAAGATTTATTTATTTATTTATTTGACAGACATCATAAGTAGGCAGAGAGGCAAGCAGAGAGAGAGATGGAAGGAGGCTCCCTGCTGAGCAGAAAACCCGATGTGGGGCTCGATCCCAGGACCTGAGCCGAAGGCAGAGACTTTAACCCACTGAGCCACCCAGGTACCCTAAGAGAATCATATGATTCTTGTCCTTTCTTTTATTAATGTGGTGTATCACATTCATTGATTAGCAGATGTTGAACTACTCCTGGAGCTCAGGAATAAATCTCTCTTGGTCATGGTGAATAATCCTTTTAATGTAATGTTGGGTCCTATTAGATAGTATTTTGGTGAGAATCTTGGCATCCATGTTCATCAGGGATATTGGTCTGTAATTCTTTTTTTTTTTTTTTTAAAGATTTATTTATTTATTTATTTGACAGAGAGATCACAAGTAGAGAGGCAAGCAGAGAGGGAGAGAAAGAGAGAGAAGCAGGCTCCCTGCTGAGCAGAGAGCCCGACGCGGGACTCGATCCCAGGACCCCAAGATCATGACCTGAGCCGAAGGCAGCGGCTTAACCGACTGATCCACCCAGGCGCCCTGTAATTCTCCTTTTTAATAGGGTCTTTGTCTGATTTTGAGATCAAGGTAATGCTGGCCTCATAGAATGAGTTTGGAAATTTCCATTCCATTTCTGGTTTTTTTTGAGTAGTTTCAGAAGAATAGGTATTAATTCTTCTTTAAACGTTTGACTGAATTCCTCTAGGGAGCCATGTGGCCCTGGACTCTTGTTTGTTGGGAGATTCTGATCCAATTCTTTGGTTTTTATTATGAGTCTATTCAACTTTTCTATTTCTTCATGTTTCCATTTTGTAGTTTATATGTTTCTAGGAATTTATCCATTTCTTCCAGATTGCCTAATTTGTTGGCATATAATTGCTCATAATATGCTTTTATAATTGTTTGTATTTCTTCAGTGTTGGTTGTGATCTCACCTCTTTCATTCATGATTTTATTTATTTGGGTCCTTTCTCTTTCTTTTTGATAAGCCTGGCTAGAGGTTTACCAATCTTATTAATTCTTTCAAAGAATCAGCTCCTAGTTTCATTGATCGATTCCACTATACTTTTGATTTCTATTTCATTGATTTCTGCTCCACTCTATTAATTCTCTTCTCCTGATGGATTTAGGCTTTGTTTGCTATTTTTTTTCCTATCTCTTTTTGATGTAAGACTAAGTTGTGTATTTTCTTGTTTCTTAAGGAAGGCCTGTGTTGCTATATGCTTCCCTCTTAGAACCACCTTTGCTGCATCTCAAAAGTTTTAAACTGTCATGTTTTTATGTCAGTTTGCTTCTATGTATTTTTGTAATTATTCTTTAATTTCCTGGTTGGCTCATTCATTCTTTAGTAGGATGTTTTTTAACCTCCATGTATTTGTGATCCTTCCAAATTTCTTCTTGTTGTTGACTTCAAGTTTCATAGCATTGTGTATGAAAATATGCATGGTATTTTTGTCTTTTTTAATTTAAGATTTTTATTTATTAGAGAGCACAAGTGGGGTGGGGGAGGGGCAGAGGAAGAAGGAAATGAGGTCTCTGCACTGAGCAGGGAACTGGATGCGGATGTGAGGCTTAGTCCCAGGACCCCAGTATCATGACCTGAGCCCAAGGTAGATGCTTTACCAACTGAAGAACCCAGCCACTCCAATATTTTTGTATTTGTTAAGGTCGGTTTTGTGATTGGTGACCTGATATGCAATCTGTTCTGGAGAATGTTCCATGTGCACTTGAAAATAATATGCATTCTGTTGCTTTAGGATGAAATGCTCTGAATATATCTGTTAAGTCCGTCTGGTCTAGTCATTCAAAGCCATCACTTCCTTGTTGGTCTGCTTAGATGATCTGTCCATTACCGTGAGTGGGGTGTTAAACTCTCCTACTATTATTGTATTATTACCAATGAATAAATTTCTTTAATATTGTTATTAATTGGTTTGTATATTTGGCTGCTCCCGAGTTACAGGCATAAATATTTACAATTGTTAGGCATTCTTGTTGGATAGACCCCTTTATTATGATATAGTGTTCTTCATCTCCTATTACAGTCTTTGGTTTAAAATCTAGCTTTTCTGATGTTTTTCAGCTTTCATTTGATGTCCATTAGCAGGACAAATCATTCTCCACACCCTCACTTTCAAGCTGGAGGTGTCTCTGAGTCTAAAATGAGTCTTGTATATAAGAGACTATTATGTATATTATATATACTAAGCAGTATATAGATGGGTCTTTGTTGTTGTTGTTGTTTTTCTATTCTGATACCATATGTCCTTTGATTGGATCATTTACATTCAGAGTAATAATTGAAAAATACAAATTTAGTGCCATTGTATTAACTATAAGATTGCTGTTCTTGTAGATTTTCTCTGTTCTTTTCTGATCTTTGTTATTTTGGGGCACTCTCTCCACTCAAAGGATCCCTTTTAATATTTCTTGCAGGGCTGGTTAGTGTTCACAAATTCCTTTTAGTTTTTGTCCTGGAAAATCTATCTCTACTTTCATTCTGAATGACAGCTTAGCTGGATAAAGTATTCTTGGCTGCATGTTTTTCCCATTTAGCACATTGAATATGTCATGCCAGTCCTAGGAATATGTCCTAGCCAGCCAGATCTCTGTGGACAGGCTTGCTGCCAGCCTTATGTGTCTACCCTTGCAGGTTAAGGATGTCTTATCTTGAGCTGCTTTCAGGATTTTCTCTTCATCTTTGTAATTTGCAAATTTCACTATAACATGTTGAGGTGTTGATCTATTTTTGTTGATTTTGTATTTTATCTCGGGCCTCCTAGACTTGAATGACAGTTTCCTTCCCCAGATTAAGGAAGTCCTCAGCTATAGTTTGTTCAAATAAACCTTCTGCCACTTTCTTCTGCTCCTCATCTTCTGGAGTCCTATAATACAGATATAATTTTACTTTATGGAATCACTGAGTTCCCTCAGCCTATCTTCATGATCTAATAGGTTTCTTCCCTTCTTCTTTTCAGCTTCCTTATTTTGCATCATTTTATCTTCTATGTCACTGATTAGCTCTTCTGTTTCATTCATCCTCATTTTTACAGACCCCACTTAGGACTGCATCTCTGTTTATAGCATTTTTATTTTTGGCCTGACTAGATTTTAGTTTTCTTATCTCTACAGTACAGGATCCTCTAGTGTCTTCTATGCTTTTTTTCCACCCCAGATAGTATCTTTATAATCCTTGTTTTAAATTCTAGTTCAGACATCTTATTTATATCCATATTGAACAAGTATCTGGCAGTGACTAATTCCTCCTGTTCTTTCTTTTGGAGTGAATTTCTGTTTTTTGTCATTTTGCCTAGGAAAGAAAGGAAGAAAGAAAAAGCAACAACAACAAAACCAAAAACTTAAGGTAGTGTTTCTGATATATGTTGTGCACACTCTGCTGTTGTGTTTTTCTGCTCTTTTCCTCTGGTCCATCTTCTACAGAGTTCCTCCTTGCTTGTAGTGGGGATGGTTTGGATTTTAAACTAGGTGTGCTTTGATTTATTTGCTAAGATAAGCCTGGGGCTCAGGGAGCAAAATCTGATCCAGGAAAAAATGAAAAAGGAACAAAAAAGCAAAAAAACAAACAAAAAGCTATAAGCCTGATTCCAAATAATAGGGAAAAAAGAAGGAAAAAATGAGTGAGGAGAGAAGAAAAGAGAAAAAAATAAGAAGCCTGATCGATCCAAAAAATAAGAAAAGGAAACACACTGACAAATGAACAAAAAATTATAAGCTTGATACCAAAAGAGAGAGAGACATAGAGAGAAAGGGGGAATATATATATATATATATATATATATATATATATATATATGATAAAACAAATAAGAAATAGAAAAATAAAAAATTTTAAACTTAAGGAGAAAAAAAAAAAAAGGAGCCTACTTCTATTTCCACCAGAAGCTGACATTTTGGAGCATTCTTTAATCAATAGACTTGGAACATGTAGGAGGGTGGCCTGTTTTGATCTTCTGAGGCTCTCCCTTAGAAGAGGAGGCCTGCTGGGTTGGCTCACAAGCTGACTTGCCCTTATAAAGATGCCCCTGCCTGGCCCAGGGGGGCACGATTTAGTGTAGGGGACTCCAGCCTCCACTGGAAGCCTTGTGTTTCTTTCTGAAGTCTGACTGTGCTATTGGTTGCGGGGAGGGAAGGGTGATAGAGAAGGAAGAATATGGTGTCACCCTGCCTCTTGTCCCTGGGGAGGGAAACTCTTGACCACCACTGTTTAGGAGGTCCACACAGAAAAGCAAACAATCTCGTAGGTCTGGGGCTTTTGTCAGTTCTCTGCCCTTAACATGTCTGTTCCCAGGATGTCGGTGTGCCTGGCACCAATAGATCTTTTATTTCAAGCTAGTGGCTGGGATTAAAAACTCCCAAGTTTTAATTAAAGGGCCTAGCAAGGTACAGATCCATTCCCTTCCAACAGAGGAGAACCTCTAGTTGCTCCCAGCACCATCCTGTCCCAGAAAAGCATTTACACAGTTTGCACACAGAGGGTCAAGTTTGTTTTGGAATGCTTAGCCAAAAGCTGGAACCCGGTTATCAGCCCTCGGCATACAACTCAGTCCCCTACGCCATTCTGTCGCAGAAAAGCAGTCACACAGAGTTTCGAAGCCATTGCGGCAGACAGCAAAAAGCAGTGGCCAGGTTATCTGCAGTCTGCCCATGTCTCTGCTCTCTGCTCAGTTCTGTCCCAGAAAAGCAGTGCCAAGGTGGGAACACAGAGGTTTAAGCCTATTGCAGCTCCCAGCAAAAAGCTGTTAAGAGGTTTTCTGCCCTCTGCACACACCTCTAACCCTGCTGTTGAGACTGTTCAATGGCTCTCCACTGGCCTTTTATCCTTGGAGAGGCAAAATGTACCCCGTGAAGTGGAATGATCTTTCCCAGTGCGACTCAGGGGATCTCCTTACTGATGTGGGAAAGAGGCAGAAGAAAAATTACTAAATTTCCTTGCCCACTGACAAGCCCTTGAGAAGGGTGGGGTGACATTCCTTTAGGGACTCAACTGCCTCCACTAGGAGGGTTTGTTAAGGGGAAAGGGCAATCCTAGCCTGACCAACCGCCTACCCCTAACGAGGGTCCTGTAAGTCTACTTTAACAATTCCTTTGGAAACTTTATCTCTAAACCCTCCATGATACATGTTGATAATCATTCCCAAACATAGCGCCCACTGATATACATCTAAAGGGTCTCGGACAAAGGTTTTATTACTGGTAATGAATAACCTATTCCCCAACAATAGCTAGCCCCTCAAGGTCCTGGAAACCTTGCTTCCAAAATTCCTCATTGACTTATGCCATCCCTAACCCTCTCCCCAACTTGCAAGTATATAATGACAACCCCGGGGCAGCAGCTCTTTCTGCCCATGGGTCCTGTCCCTGTGCTTTAATAAACCACCATTTCGGGGGCACCTGGATGGCTCAGTGGGGGGGCCTCTGCCTTTGGCTCAGATCATGGTCTTGGGGATCTGGATCGAGCCCCATGTTGGGCTCTCTGCTTGGCAGGGAGCCTGCTTCCCCCTCTCTCTTTGCCTGCCTTTCTGCCTACTGTGATCTCTGCCTGTCAAGGGGATAAATAAAATCTTTAAAAAATAAATAAATAAATAGACCACCATTTTGCACCTAAGATGTCTCAAGAATTCTTTCTTGGTCATCGGCTCCCAACCTCACCCCACCAAACCTCACTTATATTCTAAGACTTCATCATTACCAGGGCTTTTTGTGCAATATCTACGCACTGCACTCTCTCCCTCTCCTTGACTCAGCTCTGCAGAAAGGGTTCCCTTCCCTTTACAGATTCATGGCTTTCCTCTCCCCCTAATTCATGGCGCTGAACCTTGCATCTACCACTTTTCTCTCCCTCCAACTGTGCAGATTGTTTTCTTAATCTGCAGATCATATTCTTAGTTGTCCAAAACAGTTCGATGTTGATCAAGCTGTGTTTGAGGGACAGGGCAAGCTCAGGGTACCTCTACTACTACACCTTCTTAATTCCTTCCGCAGAATGTCATATGTTTTGGTAAAAATTCCATGTGAGGTTGAGAAATACATGCATTTAGCTACGTTGGATGTCTCCAGATGTCTATTATATCTAGTTTATTGATGGTAATTTTTGTGGTTAACTAGTCATTACTGTTTTCTGTCTGCTGGATCTGTCCATTTCTGGTAGATTGGTGTTTAAGTCACCAATTATGATAATGGATTCATCTAGTTCTCCCTTAGTTCTATTGGTTTTTGTCTCAGGTGGTTAGATGCACTGTTGCTTGGTACATATACCATACACATTTAAAAATTGCCATGTCGTCTTGGAGAATTGACCCTTTTCTCATTATGTAATATCCTTCTTTATCTCTGATAATTCTCCTTACTTTGAAATCAGCCATGTCTGAAATTTATATAGCCACCCCAGCTTTCTTTTGATTTCTTGTTAGCATTATATATTTTTCTTCATCCATTTACCTTTAATCTGTATGTGTCTTTATAATTAATATAAGTTTCTTATAGATAACTGAGCTGGATCTTGTCTTTTATCTATTCTGACAATCTTTTCTAATCAGTGTGTTTAGAACATTGACATTCAATATGATTATTAATATATTTGGATTAATGTCTAGCATGTTTGTTACTCTTTCTAAATATTGCCCTGTTTTTTGTTCCTATTTTGGTCTTCTACCTTACTCTTTCTAAATATTGCCCTGTTTTTTATTCCTATTTTTGTCTTCTACTCTTTTTTGAACTTCTGTGGTTTTAATTGAACGTTTTATATGATTTCATTTTCTCACATTTCTTAACATATCAGCTATACTTACATTTAAACTTTTTTAGTGATTTCCCTAGAGTTGGCAATATACATTTATCATAAATCCAAGTCTGCTTTCAAATAACACTTTACTGCTTCATAGGTAGTATGAATACCTTATGGTAACAAATAATCTTACTCCCTCTGTCTTGTCCCTGGTATTTTTGTTGTCATTCATTTCAGTTATATATAAGCATATACTATTAAATATCTCTTTTGTTATTACTATCTTGAACTAGCGATTTTTTGTTAGATCAGTTAAGAATGAGAAAAACGAGTTTTCCTTTTATCTTCATTTATCCCTTCTAAACTCTTCAAATATATATATATATATTTATATAAATGTATATATATTTGTTTCTGACCTATGTCATTTTCATTTTCTCTTAAAAACTTTTTTAGGGGCGTGTAAGTAGCTCAGGCCATTAAGTCTCTGACTCAGTGATCTCAGGGTTATGAAATTGAGCCTGGCATCAGGCTCCACTGGGTATGGAGCCTGCTTGAGATTCTTTCTCCCTCTCCCTCTCCCTCTGTCCCTCCTCCACCTTCTCTTTCTCTTTCTCCCTCTAAGAAAAAGAAAGAAAGAAAGAAAGAAAGAAAGAAAGAAAGAAAGAAACCAAAACCAAATACCTTTTTAAAATATTTTTTGTATGACAGGTCAACTGGCAACAGATAGTCTTTATTTTTTGTTTGAAAGTCTGTATTTTTCCTTCATTTTTAAAGGATAATTTCTTAGGGTCCAAATTTTAGTATTTCTTTTTCTCAACTCTTTAAATATTTACCTCTACTGCCTTGTTTGCATGGTTTCTGAGAAGTCAAATGTAATTTTTGTCTTTATTCTTTTATTGGTAAGGTGCTTTTTCTTATGGCTTTTTTCAGTATTTTTTCTTTATCTCTGGTTTTCTGTAGTTTGAATATGATATGCCTACATGTAATTCTTTTTGCATTTATTCTGCTTGGTGTTCTCTGAGCTTTTTGGACCTGTGGTTTGGTGTCTGACATTAATTTTGGAAAATTCTCAGTCATTATTGTTTCAAATTTTCTTCTGTTCCTTTCTCTCTTCTCCTGGCATTCCCATTATGCATTTTCTCAATGCTTAGTAGTTGTCCCATAGTCCTTAGATATTCTGCTCTGATTTTTTTGTCTGTTAGTTTCAGCCTTTATTATCTTTGCTTTTAGTTTTGGAGGTTCCTTTTGAGATATCCTCAAGCTAAGAGATTCTTTCTTTAGCTGTGTCCAGTCTACTAATTAGCTCATCAAAGGCATTCTTTATTTCTGTTACAGTGTTTTTGATTTCTAACATTTCTTTTTTTATTCTTAAGATTCCCATTTCTGTGCTTACATTGCCCATCTGTTTTGTGTTTGGGTGGAAGAATTTTCTCTACCCTTCAAGGTCCTTTAGCTGGACTTAAAATCAAATAGACATGAGACAGATTAACAGGGGAAAATTAAATTTAATAGCATACATAGAAGGGAATCTACACAGACATGGAAATTCCAAAGACAGTGAGGCAACATGATCCTTAGATGAGCCAAGGAGAGGAATAGGGGTCTGAGCATGTCTGAGGAATAGAGGAATAGCATGTCTGAGCAAAGGGGAGAAGGATGGGTACCAGGAAGATAAGAGATGTTTAGAAGACAAAGATTGTCCTATTACGCATCTAAGTTTTTTAGGGAAAGAGGAATTTCTGTTAATAGCTCTCTTCCTGGTACAGATAGACAATTGAGGAGGAGATTAAGAACTTTTCTTGAATCTGATGAGGTTTGACTGATTTTAACTCAAAATGTTTATACCTAAGTGGACCCACTTGAGGTGGCCTATCCTTAGCCCCTACAACTGCATGCCTGCAGTATCCATTAGAGCCCTTAGCATAATAATTATAGTTTTAAATTCCTGGTTTGTTAATTCCAATATCATTTCCATGTCTGGTTCTGATGTTTATTCTGTCTCTTCAAATTATATTTTCTGCCATTTGATATGCCTTGTAATTTTTCCTGATAAATCAACATGATGTATCAGGCAAGAAATACTGCTGTAAAACTTTAAATTTCCAAATATTTCCATCCTTTTCAGCATGTATATATGGGGTAGGATGGCTGGAATTGGTTATTTACTTCTCTCAGATCCGCTGAACTCTGATTATATCCAAACAGGTTAGCCTCTGGTTAACCATTTTTTTCTGAGGTCAACTCTTGTTAAGAACAGAGTGCTCTGGGGGTGCCTGTGTGGCTCAGTTGGTTAAGTGACTGCCTTCGGCTTAGGTCATGATCCTGGAGTCCCGGGGTTGAGTTCCACATCTGGCTCCCAGCTCCACAAGGTGTCTGCTTCTCCCTCTAACCTTCTCCCCTCTTACATTCTCTCTCACTCTCTCTATCTCAAATAAATAAAGAAACTCTTTGAAAAAAAGAAAGAACAGAGTACTCTGGAGTATTTCTAAGTGGTTCCTTTCTCTCTCCTCCTCCAAGAAGCGTAAGGACTAAGCTCTTTATATGTGGAGCTGGTCCTGGAAGTCTCCCTATCTTTCTTAATGATTACATTTCAAAGGAATGACTCCCATGTCCTTGAGAAAGGGATGTAAAACTGTCAAGAGACTGGAAAAAGATTTACATATCAAAGAGACAGAGAAAAATTCACAGCTCCAAGCTTTCTAAAGTTAATGCTCTAAGAAAAGGGAAGTCAGGACTTAACAGTTATGAAGAAATCTATAGCAGCAATGTTCTCAATAGCCAACTATGGAAAGAGCCTAGATGTCCATAAACAGATGAATGGATAAAGAAAATGTGGAACACACACACATACACACACACACACACACACACACACACAGGAATACTATACAGCCATCAAAAACACTGAAATCTTGCCATTTGTAACAATTTGGATGTAACTAGAGGGTATTATGCTGAACAAAATAAGTCAGTCAGAGAAAGACAATCATCATATGATCTCTCTCATGTGAGGAATTTGAGAGGCAGGGTGGGCAGTCGTGGGGAATAGGGAAGGAAAAAAAATGAATCAAGATAGGACTGGGGAGGGAGACAAACCATAAGAGACTCTTAATCTCATGAAACAAACTGAGGGTTGCTGGGGGATGGCAGGAGAAGAATATGATGGCTGGGTTATGGACATTGAGGAGTGTATGTGCTATGGTGATTGCTGTGAATGATGTAAGACTGATGATTCACAGACCTGTATTCCTGAAACAAATAATACATTAATGTTAATAAAAATAAATAAATAGATAAATAAAAAGAAATTTATTTAAAGTTTACTTAAACTGAGAAGAACTTTAACTGTCGTTCAGAGCAACAGGATGGAATGAAGAGGAGAATATGTTATTTTTGATATACTGAATATGAATTCTATGAAAGAGATATTTGTTTACAGAAAAACCATTTTTTAAAAGATATTTATTTAGTTGAGAGAGAGAGAGAGTGAGCATGACCATGGGGCTGGTAAGGGCAGAAGGAGAAGGAGAAGCAGATTCCTGGTTGAAGAGGGAACCCGATGTGTGGCTTGATCTCAGGAGCCTGGGATCATGACCTGAGCCAAAGACAGGCACTAAACTGACCTAGCTTCCCAGATACCCCAGAAAAGGTATTTTTAAGAGAGATTAAGAATTTTAAATTATATAGCCAGTAGGGGATGCAGGCAGTATTTGAATCAGATATCTCTGACATTTGCTATACTAAGTAAAACATATCTAACTCTTTACAAATTTAAAACCAACTGCTTTACTACTGGGTATTTACCCCAAAGATACAGATGTAGTGAAAAGAAGGGCCATCTGTACCCCAGTGTTCATAGTAGCAATGGCCACGGTCACCAAACTGTGGAAAGAAACCAAGATGCCCTTCAACGGACGAATGGATAAGGAAGCTGTGGTCCATATACACTATGGAGTATTATGCCTCCATCAGAAAGGATGAATACCCAACTTTTGTATCAACATGGACGGGACTGGAAGAGATTATGCTGAGTGAAATAAGTCAAGCAGAGAGAGTCAATTATCATATGGTTTCACTTATTTGAGTGGAGCATAAGAAATAACATGGAGGACATGGGGAGATGGAGAGGAGAAGGGAGTTGAGGAAAATTGCAAGGGGAGGTGAACCATGAGAGACTACGGACTCTGAAAAACAACCTGATGGTTTTGAAGGGGTGGAGGGTGAGAGGTTGAGGGAACCAGGTGGTGGGTATTATGGAGGGCATGGATTGCATGGAGCACTGGGTGTGGTGCAAAAACAATGAATACTGTTATGCTGAAAAGAAATTAAAAAAAAAACTGCATTATTTGCTCATCTAATTATGATGAAAATTTCTGCATATATATATATATATCTGGATATTATTTATATATTTCACTTTTTTTGCTTTTTTTTTTTTAATAATCCTGGCTGTCTCCTAGTCACACTTAATTATGGTATACACTGATTACTTATGAACACTTACAAAAAATCTGCCCTTATTGAGGAAAATTTAAAAATCTGTTTTTACCATATAACAGTGTGTCATAGGATCACCCAGGATTTTTGGAGAAGGTTTGAACTTTTTCAGACCATAGATCTGAAAAAGGAGACTGTGACTTCAATTGGAAAATAAAATATTGTGTTAATATAAATATGTGCCTCATTATGAGACTATTGTAGTCATTCTGTGATGATTGCTCACAGCAGTGCCATGCCACGAACTCACATAATAAGAACGATTTCAAGCAAGAAAATCTAATTACACCTACAGGCATTATGGCTAAAATAGTACTGACATATGTAGTTCTTTATCCAACATCACTCTTGTATTTCATGGGGAAAATGAAAAAAAAAATGTAGCCAACATTAAGAAAAATTTCCTACAAGTGTTCTTGAATAAACTGTTTACACATTTTCATTTTGCCCTTCCACAGTTGTTTAAACAGAAATAAGATGGGAGAAAAGAAAAGAACTTAACAATAATCACACATCAAGTCTAATTTATATAATGATGTCACCTAGTATGGCAAAAAATATCATAATCAGACACAGTTGTCATTATCTAAATATGCTATTCTTGATGATGTCGCAAATTGTAAATAACACAAAAACATTATGTTTCTAAAAATGATTTATTTTCAAAGAATTTCAGTAACTAAGAAGGGCATAGATACTGACATTTTAGTTAGTAATGAATAACCAAAAGACATTTTCACCTAATTTTAGATAAATGCTCTTAGAACAAATCTTTCTTCAAGTGCCTTTTTTAGTTCTAAATAACATTTATATTTATTTCTGTCTTAGGTGTTTGCACTCATGTGGGTTTTCTTTATTCCTGAAGGGAAGTTCTCCACTGCATCTGTTTTGTTAATTCATAATGCTTTAATGAAATAATTGCTGTTTGTGCTGTTTTCGAATCACATACTCCATTCTTATGTACTTGCTTTTGATGAGGAACATTAGGGATATGGCCTGTGGCTTTTTCCATTCTTTGATCTAGTAAATTAACAGCTTACATACTTATAAACTGTGGCAAAGACCCTTGCTACAGGGCTGTCAAATCTCCAGACCCAAATCAGATGCCATTTGAGTAGTGCATAAGGGAAGGGAGGAAAACAGAGTCAGAACCATGAAAACTCCACAGTAGCCATAAGAGAGGGTACCTGTTGAGTCATTAGGGACATTCATGATGAATATAGTCATGAAATGGGCTTAATCTCCAAATCTCAGAGGATTAGTTCATATTCAAATCCTGTTTGCTCTTTCTTTAAAACAAAGACTATTGTACTGTAGAAATGAGGTCTATTTTAATGATGCTGGTGTTCACAAGAAAACTAGACAGAGAGGGAGAAGAGATGGAGGCTTAGCTGTGCTCAGCAACAGCTTGTCCACAAAATAAAGTTATGATACAGAGCCTGTAAGGTCGCTTCTGCATTTCAATTTTTATAATTCTATAGGTCTATAATTATAATAACTTACATTTTATATATAAATCTGAATTTTACAAAAAATTGTATGTTTATTTTATAAGCAGGTGTATGTATTCAGAATCTAAGCCCCAATATTTTCTACTATTATTTCTTTGTACTCTCTTTCTGTTTTACCCCCAATTTTCTTTCTTTGACTCTCATTTTTCTGAGCCTTGCCAAGTATAGAAAAAGCCATCCATTTGCTTGTTAGCTCTGGTACTGAAGATCACCATAGTCAGGAAATTCTATATTACTGCCCTCCTTCTGGAAGGAACTTTCCAATGAAATTTGCTTTGTCAAGCCTTTGATGAATGTGTGGGAGGTTGCTTCTTTATAGTTTTGCTTGAAGTATGATTGAGGAATTATTTTAAATATGAGTGTTACACATATAAATGAGGCTGAATGTGGACTTTTCATCATTCATAGTTAAGTGCACAAGCAATCCTACATTGTTTTTACAAAAATAAAACAGAATAGAAATCAGGGAAGCATAGTGTTTGTGAAGAATAGAATACTTAATTTTGTATTGTTTTAAATAAATAATTTGGTATTTTTATTATGTTTTATCAATTTATGTCTAGGTTTTACTTATTTTAGTTTTTGGTATTCAAATACAATGTTAAGTTCAAAACTAAACCTGGGAAAAAACCAACCAACCAGACAAACAAACAAAAAGCAAAATTAAACCTGAAACAATTCTCCATCATTGGTTTGACTGAAAAATCATACACACATTGAGTATTTATTTGAGATTCATTGTTTCTTACAATATGTGTTTCTGTCCTTTTTTTTTAAATTTTGAGAGAGAGAGAGAGTGGGTGGAGAAAAGAAGAGAGAGAGAGAGAATTTTAAGTAGGCCCCATGTCCAGCAAAGCCCAAATCAGGGCTCAATCTCATGACCCTGAGATCATGACCTGAGCCAAAATCAAAATTCGGATGGACATTTAAGTGACGGAGCCACCCAGGCACCCCTATATTATTTTTCTTGTGGATATCTAACTCCTCTACTCCATTCCTACTGCCTCTATTCAGACTCCCTTTGCTTATTTAGATCATTGCAATGAATATCCAATCTATCTCTTACTGCAGTTTTCCTTTCCAGTTCATTCAAGACATAACTCTTTGATTAATGTTCCTGAAGCCTCCTGCCTACCAGAAAACCCCCAATGGCTTACTATTTCCAATAGATAAAAGGTATAGAGCTTAGTTTGACAAAGACTCAAATCTTTTAAAATTTAAAATTTAAAATTTTTAAAATTTTTGGTCTCATTTTCCTCCTAATTCCTCTAAATAAATATAAAGTGAGGTTAATTATACTAATTGTAATATCTGCACATTTAATGTAATTTTCTATTTCCATTTCTTGTTCAAGTTCTTCCCATTCCCTGGGAAATCTCTCCTTTCCCATATCTATGTTCCCAAATCATAGATCTAACTGGGAAACAGATTACATAGTATCTCTGAGGCTAGCTAAGATCTTTGAATTTTCTGCTCTTCTATAGTGACTTTAACTGTATTCTCTTACTGATACTCAGTGCTTTCCATATTGTATATTGATCATGTGTACATTAAGACCTTCTTCTGGAAGAACATAGCTCCTTAGTAATAGATTTTAAGCTTCTTCATTTTGTATTTGGGATTGAGAAATACTTATTTTGTTACCTCCTAAAGTGTCCAGATTCTCAATAAATGTCTGATAAATGTCTAAAGTACCCTTTGAAGAGAAGGATGAATAAATAAATGAGGAAGACTATTTTGAAATCGGCATTTGAGTGTGTTTTGAAGTGATGACGTTGTTTTTTTCCCTCTGAAACAGTTATAAGATTGTTACAATTTAGAGAGAAGGAGGAGAATGAGAGAAGTTTTAGGTGACAGTTGGACATTTTTAAGAACAGATGCAGCTTGTGGTCACATTATATTTAATAAATGAATAACAGTAAATGCTACTTTCCATTGTGGTTAAAGCTGAAGTGGTTCAGGTTAACTTGGTTTCTAAATTTTTTCCCAATAACATTTTTCTGTTACGGCTCAGAATTTGAAGCAGTGCATGATGGAAGAATCCTATAAGTTTAATTAAAAATCTGTTTTTACCATGCCAAAAATAAAGTATTTTTAAAGACTTTAAATAACTATAAATGGATAATATGGGGAATTATAAGTATATAGCCAGAGACCAAAAGAATGCAAGTGATACTGAATACCAAAATTTGACAAGAGTGTGAATTTATATGGCTGTCTTCTCTCTATATACTTAGAAAGAGGTCAGGAGATACAGCGAGCTGTTCATTTAGATTAGGCGGTTAAGTTCATCCAGGTTGAGCTACCATCACAAGAGCAAGCTCTTTGAACAGGATGGGTGAATTATCTCTTTTGGAGAATCAAAGTGTTGCTTGATAGTGCTCAGTCCAGCAACACATATATGAAGTGCTCTTTGATAAGTATTGTCTCATTCTTTCTACCTAAGGGTAATAGATTATATTTTAATGGATTTTTCTTATGCATTTGTGCATATGTGAGTCTTTAAGGAACAGTGATTATTAATGAACAGAGAAAGAGAAAATTACTTTGATCATTCATTTCAAGGAAACAATTTGGTGAATCTGACTCTTCTGTCATGCAAGAGAGTAGGTTTCAAGTGACCTATTTTCAGATTAGTGTCTCACTCTCTTAAAACTTCCACAGAGGATAATTGGAAAATGACTTGTATTCATGCAAATGGGTACAATGCCTATGTCATTTTGAGAGCCAGAATCTTTCAACTCTAAAATAAAATTTCACATTTATTGACCCATCTATGCTAGGAACCATGTTATACTATTACACAAACACTAACTGCACATATAATGATCCTTAAATAATTCTGTATTTTAATTCCCATTTTATGAACAATAAAACGGAAAGGATGGAAAATAATGTTGGGGGCAGCTGGGTGGCTCAGTGGGTTGGGCCTCTGCTTCGGCTCAGGTCATGGTCTTGGGGTCCTGGGATTGAGCCCTGCGTCGGGCTCTCTGCTTGTTGGGGAGCCTGCTTCCCTCTCTCTCTCTCTGCCTGCCTCTGCCTACTTGTGATCTCTCTCTCTGTCAGGTAAATAAATAAAATCTTAAAAAAAAAGAAAAAGAAAAAGAAAAAAAGAAAATGACGTGGAAAGAACAATTTTGTTACTATTGTCAACACTATACAATATATGGTGTTTTTTTGTCCCTATTTTCATTTGAATCTTGGATTAATTCAGTAGGATAGGCAAGGCAGGAATTTCTCAAATGATAAAAATGAGGGATTGTCCAAGTTTACCCAATTCATATATGACTGAACCTACCTACAAACAAATACAGGTCCTTTGATTGTTCAGTAATCATATCTGAATCATACCAAAGTAGTTAAACCCAAATGAAATAGAAGTGGGGAGCAAAGTTTGAGGAAGAAAGCTTGAATAAAGGAATCCCTACCTTAAATAAAATTTTCCTCTGAAAGTTTTATTCTTTTGAAAGGGTGCATGTGTTTCCTCACTGTTCTCCATCAAAAAGTGCAAGTCAGGTCACCGCTTCAACTGTCTGCTTTGAGTCTGTGTATTATACTTTGAGAGGGACACAAAACACAGATTACCAAGAGGGGAAAAGTGAGTTTCATGAAAAAGACTCGAGTCTCTATCATGTCTGAGAATGTTAGAATCACCAGGAATGTTCAGCCTGGGGAATAAAAAGTTTTGTTGAGAAGAATCAGGATCATGTGGACAGAATAAATTCAATCTTCAAGCCCTGTTTGAAAGTTCAGGACAGATGGTTAAAATTACAGAGAATGAATTTTTCTTTTAACCCAGAGAGTAACTAAAATACTTTAATTTCTCAGATGAGGAGACTTTATTTAAAGGTACCAAAAAGAGACTAAACTTTATTAACAACACGATAGCAACATCAACCAATAATTTCACTGGTATTATTACTACTATTATTGAAGCAGTGCTAACTGTATGATGTAGAAATTTATTTGCACTTATAGATGAGAACCCAAGGTTCAGAGAGGTTAAGTAATTCACTCAAACACAGCTGGCATCTAGTTACAAAAGTTTTTTGTACTAGTTGTGAGGTTGGACTAGTAGACCTTTGAATGAACAGTTAGACACCATTATTCTATAAAATGCTGCTTCACTTGAATGCCTCATGAAGAATCAACCTAAAAGGCACTCAGTTTCTGACAAATAAATAGAACACTATTGACAATGAAACACTGATCCTTCATAAGACAACAATAGAGGTAGGGGTGCGTTCAAGAGATTAATAAGAATAGAGTGATAACTACCATTTGTCTCATTCCCCAAAAGATGAAGTGAGAGAAGTTTCAGAGTTGGAAAGGGCCACTTTGAATCATGGGACAAATTTTTAAGTGGGAGAGATGTTCAGCTGATAGTTTCTTAAATAAAGAGTTGACAAGGAGAAATACAGAGTAAGAAAAGAGGAAAACTAGAAAAATTGTTCAGATGTGTACACTTGATATTTGGTTTCTGACAGTTCTTTATACATAAGAAGGGCAAAACAGCAGGAGAATGAGCCCTGAACCAGGCTTTAATTCAAGAGACCAAAGCTTTTGTTCCTGGTAAAACACGGTCATATGTTTCATCCTGATTTTATAATTGTATCTGTAAACTGACCTTGGTCCAGCACCTCACCTCTCCCCCAGGCCCATTTCCACTCCTTGTTCCTTATGGATACCAGTAATGGGACCCAGTGGGTAGCACAAGAGCAATGACTTCAGAGAGTTCGGCATTAAGGTCCAGATGGTTTAGCAAAAAGTTTAAGTCATTCCTTAGAACAATAAAAACATAAGATTATCAGAACTATGTGTGTGGTGACTCTCATCTGAAGGCTACCATATGAAACTTGGCTGTTCATGGGAAGAAGTAGCACATAGCTTCAGCTGCTTGGAGCATTCACCCAAAAATAACAGCATCTTAAGCAAAACAGTTTCATTTCTTTCATGTAAAAGTTGTAGTAGAGCAATTCCATTTGGTTGCCAGTGACCCAGTAGATTTCATCATCATGTAGCTACAGTGTATCTCTGGTGTTTTCCTCATCCTTCTGGTTGCCCCCATCCACTTTTCAGGTAGGAGTGTGGAAGAAGGGGGACTGCTAGGACATGTCTCTCAGCTTTGATTTGCAGATACCCCATTAGCCAGAACTTAGTCAAATGCCATAGCTACCTGCAAGAGAGACAGAAATAGTCTTTATTTTAAGCGGTAATATAATCCTGATAAAAGTTACTATGAAAGGAAAGAATGGATTAATGAGGTAAATAAGAGTCTCTATGGAAACTTGGCCACCTTTGCCTAAGCATAGTTTTTCTCTGTATCTCTCCCTCTTTTTAGCTCTGTAGTATTCAATAAAACCACATTCTAGTCATTTTCTAAAAAGTACTCATTAGTGTTCTTCCTCTTCAGACATTCTCAGTGTTTTATTTGGCCAGTTTATTAAAGGCAGCCTTTGGGGCAGGCCATATGGGTGTGTTTAGCTGCAGTGAGCCAGTCATTTTAGTAAAGGAAATGTCTGTGCAATGAAAGGACATTTCTGAGAAAGCCCAGTATGATTCAAAAGGACAAATGCTGTCTTTGCAGACTACATTAGATGCAGTGATTTTTGGTCAGATGGGTGAAATCCAATGCTCTAGCTAGGGAATTGATAAATTATTATAAATTTTAAGTCATGCCCCTAAATAGGCAAAACAAACAGGCTTTCCTTGATGTAACTGTAAATGAATCACAATCTCAATGGTAGCTGATCATGATTAGACTGGCTGGAGAATTATTAGGGGATAGAAGGGACAATCTAAAAATATTAGGAAGCGCTCAAGTATTAGCTGGGGGAAAAAAAAAACCCTGAAAACCAAGGCAATAATAAAAATGAGGAAAAACAAGTGGTTCACTAAGGGGGTCCAAAGTTGGCAAGAATACCATAATAGTCTCCAGAAATTTCAACCCAGTAGAGCCCACTGACGGAGTGATATTCCAGCCCATACATTTCACAATATTTTTGTTTTCATATTTCAATGTTAGAAAATAAGAAGAGCCATATTCTGAGCAGTTCAGTGAGTACAGCCAGCTTTTGTCAATTATATTAGCAGCATTTTTAGGAGAGTTACAGTTCTTGATGGTATTATCAGAGGTTGGGGATTACTTAAGCTCTTTCTGACCCTTTCCTTTATATTCTGAGCATTTAGAAAGAGCTTTTTTTCTTGCCAGTGAAAGCACCTGAGAAAATAAAACCCTTTGATTTTTATATGGTTTCTTCCAAATATCTTGCTGCAGATGACTTTTTATTAAACTTGGATTCACTAAAAAGGAACTTTATAAATACACAGAGATGGCTTTCATTCTGCTTACATCCATATGTATACATTGCATACATATGTGCAGATGCCATGTGAAGGAAAAATTTGCTAATTATTTAGTAATTGCACACAAATTTTGCTGAATATATACAAAAAATGTTGCCTTTTTAGATAGTCTAGTGAATTAGGTTCTGTTTGAATCATAATAAACAATTGAGTCTATTGTCACACCTGAAGAACACCATTGGAATTTTCTCTTCAAAGTTGGCAGTTTCAAAGAACTACGATGAGAACTGTTTTTGTCTCCAGTTTTATGTATTTTAAATAAACTGTTAGCTAAATAATTTCTGATAAGATTTTCAAATAATTCCTAATTAAAATTTTCTTTTCCCATAAATAATGACAGAAGCTATTTATTTCAATTCTATTTCTCTCCAACTCTGTGTTTATGCGTGTAATAGAATTTTTGTTTTTCAAATTCTACAAGGCATGAGTACTTACCATTAGCATTTTAATGTTTATATATCTTTTTAGTCAAAATTCTATGATCATGGTTAAATGGTTTTTTTAATTAAAGCAGTAGTCTAATTTGAAAACAAAAATAGAGGCGGTTGAGTGTTCATTGTGGGGTTATAATCTATTTCTGGAAGCAGTCAGCTGGAAAATAACAAAAGAAAGGATTCCAAGCTTTTGATCAGCATCTTTAAAATATAAGGACATCATTTCCCTCAGGGAAGCAATGAAACCAAGTTATGGCAAAATCACTTAAACAGAAACAAAACAAAACAAAGAAGAAAAAGAAAACTTCAGCGGAGAACTTTCACAAACCCTTAAACCATAAAAATCAACTTTGAAAAGTGTGATTTAGCTGTTTCTCTTTGAAAAGTGAACCAAGATAGTATCATATAACTTATAAATAAAATCAATTGAATTGTTGACTTTTATGTCATTCTGAAAACGAAAGAGTGGGAAAGCAAGTGAGAACAAAGCCATGGGAAAGCACATCCTCATTTTTGTAGGTTCATTTTTTCCCTTCAGAGGTATAAAAGGAATATTTCTCTCAAAAGATTCTGATACTAACTAGCATGCTTTAGGAAGAGATCTTTTTGTATACTAAATTCAGACTTACTAAATCTATTGCTCCCAATACTACGTTGAGAAGCCGTAAAAGCAAGTGAGGAATAAGCAGGCTTATTGATTAGTTTGCTCCCTTTTCTTCTCGTAAGCCCTCTGAAATCACTATTGCACACAAACCTAAACTTTAAAAAGTGAAAACTCCTGTGAGAGTCAGCCATAATGCTCCCCAAGAAATGTCCCATCCTCACCAACCCACTCTTCAGAAAGTCCTCTGGTGGCCTCTGCTCACAGTCCCCTGCAAAAAGGGCAGTTCTCGTAGCACTAGGTAGAGGCCAGCCACGTTCACCAAACATGAATTCTTTCCTGTTACAACTATGCCTATCCCTATATGTCCTTGACATCAAAATGCTGTATCTTTGGTCAAAATTGCCTAATTTTACCTTTTCCTTTTAAAGCCTAGATTCTTGAATTTTGAAAGGAATTTTGTAAATCTGTAAGATACTGGTTCTTTACTTGTGAGCTGCCTATTTGTTTACTAAAGCCCTCTTGATTATAGAATAACGCAGCAAAAAGATAACAGACAGAACACTATCAGAGACAGTGCCACCAGAGAGAGTTCCTCCAGTGTGCAGGGAGGAACCCACCCAAGTCAAGTAAATTGTATTTGGAGTAAACAACACTAAATCATACAGAACTTCATTCCAGATGTATTGCCAATTAATATATTTTTAAATGAGAAGGAAAATGCAAGATTGTAAAGTGATATAGAAAAATTAGCTGTTCTTTTTAGCAGAATTGTTGCCAACGACTGCACTTCAACTCTTTGAAGGGAGTTACTAATCGCTGAGTTGCTAAAGTTGCTGATGCTCCCTGAGAAGAACCCTTTGGAGCCAGTCACCTCTATCCAGAGGCAGCCTTGTTTGCTTCATGTGTGCTATGTAAGGAGAAATGTTGGTAAACACAACTACGAGGTAATAGACTCTCACTGTCAAAAAAAGAAGCAGGGTCACTTAGTTGGAAATATCTGAGCTATAAAGACTCAGATCAAAAGAGAGCCTGCTCTTTTGTTTTCCTCAGAACAAAACGAAAGATAGACACACATATACAGACATACACAAGACACACATACCCTTTCATCCTTCTCATCAGAAAAAATTGTATTGGAGATTAATACCAAAGGGAAAGAATAAGCCGACCTTTAAGAAGACATCTGATCCTGTCATTGCCAAATGACTGAAGCATGCAATAATGAAAACTTGGGAATTAAAACAAAATTTAAAATAAAAAACCAAAATTCACCTTCTACTCCATTGATCAACAGTACCCATAGAGCACAAACTATTTCAAAAAAAAAAAAAAAATTCTTGGACTCAGAAGCCTATTTTGTATTCAAAACTGGAAAAATAAAAGGCATTTCTACATCATTGATGTTTCAATACCAAAGCATTGTTCATCACCTAGGGATGGAATTCCTCACTCAATTTAAATGTCTCCTTTGAGATAGATGTTTTGGCAATTACTTCTAGACTTTTCATTTTGGATCAGCTGGGCAAAATTTCTATATCCTATTTGCCTATTTAAGATGGAATGAAATTTCTTTAGGTTATTCTTGGTTTATTCTTGTGGTGAAGATATGACATTAATATTTTGGAGCAAGAAGGAAATTCCACATTTGAGTTTCAGTGTCTGATTTAAAGTTGTAAAGGGTCTTATGTGGGCAGAATCTAATGCTGGTCCAAACAGACCTTTCAACTCAGAACATTTGGAAGCTAGGCTGAAGTAAGTACCTCTCATTTAGAGATTTCTCTTAGTTCTGCTACTTCCTATCATACATGTGGGGCTGTCACTAATCATACATGTGTCTGGGAAAGAATGTGAGTGATATAACCAGGATAAAATCTAAGATGGTGGTGAGCAACTTTATTTTTTACATTGCCCAGTAATCTCACTCCCCACTCCTCAAAAAACAGTTATCTGACCACATTTTAAAATTCAAAATGAATTTAAAAAAATTTGAGTCCTATAGATTAACAGTAAATTCTTACATCTTAGATGGTCTTCATTGAATAGATAGATTTCAATGGGGGAAATTGGCACTCACTTAAGACAAAAAAAATTATATCTCAGGCCGCTGTTAGAAATTAGTCGCAGGAAAGCAATATTCCACTATTTATCCTGTAAATTCATTTAGTTATTGTTTTTTTTTTTTTAAATTTATAAGTGAGTTTACACTCACTTTTATTTCATCTTCAGATTAGGAAGTTGAAGCTTAGAAAGATGAAGTGACCATGACTCACACTAAGATCTTCCCAAAAAAGGTATAGTGAGAATTAGAGTGTGTTCCACTAATGGCAGCATTCACACAGAAGATGTGTTTGGCGCTATGCCCAGGCACTGATGACACATTCCTGGATAAGACACTGTTACTGTCAGCACCTTTAAACTGAGCCTGTTGATGGGGTTATGCACCCTTCCCAAGGTTGTTTCATGTCCTTTCAGTTTTAGCTTAGCAGGCCTGTACCACTGGCATCCTAGAAGGCTGGGTACTGAGTTATTCTGGTAATTCTAAAAGTTACCCTTTTTTGGGCTAGCTCCTAGAGCCCTGGGGTCAAGTTGCTATTGACCTCACTCAGACTCTGTCTCAGAAGCAGTGGCACAGTGTTTATGACTCATGGGATGATCTGTTCCTTAAATTTCTCTTGTATCCCCTAGGCTGAAAAAAATACCCTGAGGGTTTTTTCCCCTTAATATTTACTGAATGGGATAATTCATTTTGGATTGGATCACAGGCTTACAGTGGAGTTGGGATGTATACATATATATGTGTATATACGTGTGAGTATATATATATGTATATATATATATATACAGCTGTATGTGGAATATGTAGATCAAATTCCTTTTGAATGAAGTTTGTTTTTAACTCCCTTCTACTTTTCCCAAGCCAAATATTAGCTATTTTATTTGTGTTCTTTGATATCTTACATACATATATTATTTTATAATTGTCAGTTTCCACAATAATATTGTGTGATAAATATAATCTCTTACACAGATTAGGGACCATAGATTATAATATCCTCCAGGGCAGGCACCTTATCCGTCTTGTACACCATGGGTCTTCATGGCCTACCATGTTGTATATGCTAAATGATTATTTTTGACTAAATGAGAAAATTGAGAAATGACTTGCTCAGGGCTCCACAGTTGATAAGGGGCGATATGGCCTTTTATCACTTACAACTTGTTATTTAGCTTTTGCTCAAACATAATCAGTGATGAGAAATTCATTACCTTCCCAAGTAGCTGTGGTGCATATTAGTTTAGTTTGCCTTGGTTTGGTTTGGTTCTTTTCTTTCTTTCATTTTCTTTTTCCTCTTTGTTTTGGCCTACATAGCTTACCTACTCTCCTCTCTTCTGCTTAGCGTGATTCTGCTGATGTCAATTGTGGAGTACACACGAGACCCAAGGCAGGTCTCTCATAGCATCCATCCTCCATTGTCTATAATGATAGGTCTAACAAGTAACTGCCTTGGTAGCAAGCAGACCCAATTACAGTTCTCCTATGACTCTCAAGAGGAAGATGGGAGATAGAGGGCTGCTTTCTTTACTCTGTAATTTCAAGCTCTGTTAAGCCAGGTTCTTCCAGTGGCTCTTTCAGTTCTCCTGTATCAAGAAGTCACCTAATAAAGAAACCAAGCAAAAAAGAGATGAAAGCTCAGAAACCAAGAGCATAGGGACAATTTCTGAACCTCTGATTGTACCATGCTCAAAGCTTTCTTGAGTGTGTAGGTCAATAAATCTCCCCTTTATCCTTCCTTTTTTTGAGTTTGTTTTCCCACTTGTGAGCAAGAGACCTGACTAATATGGCAACCTCTTCCATTATGATACAGTTTTGACTTTTAGAAAGTATTTCTTTATATGTAGCCCAGATGTCCTTTTTTGAGATAGTCAGAACAAATGGGGCTCTTCTTTCAATAAACAACGCTTTTAACACATAGAGAAATTTGCTCTTTTTCCCCTGGCATTTGCCTGAGTTTTCTCTTCTCCAGGCTCTATGTTCAGTTCCTTCAGATTTTTCATGTGAAGTAGTTTCCCATACCAGCTTATTTGCTAGCTTTTCAAAGTACGCTCATTTGCCCATAGATGTCTTAACATAAGGGAGAATTAAAAACACTTGTCAGAGCAACATAAAGTAGGGTGATAATATTTTTTTTCTTAGTGCATTGTATTCTTTCACTGCTCCTGAAAGTCTCACCAGTCTTTTTGTTGTTTGTTTGTTTGTTTAATTGTGGCACATAATTGACTCTTAACAGAAGTATCATTAATTGAAACACTGAAGACTGATAAATTTGTTTCTAAGAAAGTATGTCTCCCATAATTTTTAATATTTTTCTTTCTTTCTCACTGATTTTAAATTTATTTCAACTTATATTTAGATATGGTCCATCTTTTCTACTCATAGATACCTATTTTAAGTCTATCAGGAAATGTATTTGCTATTTCCTTTGACTTTCTATTTTTCCAAAGCTATATTTAAAGATTCTGTGGGGGTTTTTTGTTGTTGTTGTAACATCAAGGAAGTTAAGAACTTCTATTTATACATCCAAACTAGCATTTAATAGTTTCCTTAAATGAATGTAAAATCTAATTTATTTAACTTGTGAATATTCACTTTTATAAATCTTTATTTACGTTGAAGTTCTGATGAACTATTAATATAAAAATGTGATTTCCATTCAGTTCCTATCTGAGAAACTGGGGAAAAAAGCCAACAAATAGCTTCTTTGCCTTATTTGCCAAGTGTATTGCACAGTACTTATTTTGTATTTTTTCCCATATGAAGTGTAAGAAGAGACTTGTTGGCACATTATAAATAAGCAATTAATGCAGAAAAAGGAACAGCTTCTAATGCCAGCATTTCTCCAGGAATTAAAGAAGAGATGAGATCAGTGGCCCAGAGATTCTACAGTGTCTTTATGTATTTTTCTCTCCATCTCTGCATGATAAAATAAATATTGAGAACAAATCCAGATAATTGAAATGTATGAACGTTATCTTAGTTATTCTTAGTTATCTCAGTTTTCCATATAAAAAATATGCTTGACTTGGATTATATTATTAACCTCCATGTTTTAGTCATCATCTTATTCATTTTTAAAAGAAGGAAAAGGTGGAAAATGAAAGGGAAAGACATGAGGTGTGTGTGTGTGTGTGTGCGCGCGCGCCCGCTCACATGCACTTCAATTAACAGGAACATAAATACAGTTCAAGTCCATTAACCACATTAGTAGCTTTTCACTTACAGCAATCCTTTTTGGGGGCACCTGCGTGACTCCATTTGTTAAGTGGTTGCCTTCAGCTCAGGTCAGGATCCCACGGTCCTGGGATTGAGTCCTGCTTTGGGCTCCCAGGGTCCTGGGATTAGGTCCTGCACTGGGCTCCCTGTTTGGTGGAGAGCCTGCTTCTCCCTCTCCCTCTGCCTGCTGCTCTGCCTACTTCTACTCTCTATCTCTTTATCAAATAAATAAATAAATAAAATCTTAAAAAACAACAACAGTCCTCTTCAATAGTTAATTTTATTTAGAATTCCATTAACTTTGTAAAGCTGATTAATACAACAGTGTTTTTAGTTTGATCTTGAGACATGCTTTTGGGAAAAAAAAGAATTCTTCCAAGAAGACTTATTAACAAAAATAAGATTTTTAAAAATAAACAATAACATTAGTTACTAAAATGAGATTGAGAGAGATGCCAGTAAGCATTCAGCTTCCTTCCTTCCTTCCTTTCTTCCTTTCTCTCTCTCTCCTTCACCCTCTCTCCTTCCTTCTTTCTGTTTTTTCTTGTGCTTCAGGTATATTTTATTAAAAAAAATCTATGTGCTTCTAAGAAAATAATTTTTATGGCCTTTAGTAATTTTTGGATACAGAAAAAAAGATACACTTAATTGTATAGGCATATCTTTGGAAAAAAGTGAGTTATCAGTCTTAATTTCCATTTTTATGATTTTAAAAATAACATCCTCTCTGGCAATATTATGTCCATAGATACAAATTTGTTCCATAAAAATTTGTGATTGAGAGCACCATGTAAAATGGGAATATGTTTCATACTTCTTTGACATCCATACTAAAAAATCATGTATCATAATAAGACATAGTTTCATAGTTTATGTTACCTAAACATATCTGAGCTCCAAGGTATAATTTGACTCAACGTGGTGATAGGTGTGGGTCCACTCCTTCTAGTGGAGGCCTACAGAGTAGGGCAGGGCAGAGCAAAGCAAAGGAGACAGAAGTTTATTGAATACACTGCAAGGGAACAACAGACAGGACAGCAAAGGAAAGTCTGTCTACCATGAGGCAGGGTTTGGGGGTTGCAGTTAAGGGGCAAGGTGAAGGGGTAAGGGATGGTATGGAGTTTTCCTTTATTTGTACCTGTACCTGGATTTAAATAATGCACTACTTAGCTAGGGCTTATGGATATTTTGAAATGGATCTCCTAATGGGCTTGTTTATATTCAGCCAAGGGCGAGGGGGTGACTGTGGGCCTTTCTACTTTACTCAGGTGTCCACTGCTTAAACTGGTTGCCTAAAAGCAGCCTCTACACTAGGTAAGAAAATGCCAAAATTGCTGGATGATCCTACAGTCTCTTTTTAAAGATTCATTCCATGAAGTTCATGATATGTAACCACTATTCTCAATAACAAATTTAGTGTTACAGGATTTAATTTTTTTGACTACAATGGGCAGCCTAGGGAAAGTTTAAATATTATATAGAGGAATTATATAATAAAGATCAATTAATATGTCAAGGGTAGATGACACTATGACAATTAATTAGATAAATTTGCATTTCACTGTGTCCCAGATTAAGGCTTTTCTCTCAGCCCCAGGTTTTTGCACACGCATAGGTGGATTTTCCTTCCTTACAAAACTGGATAGGGATATTTTCATATTCATTTCAAATCCACTCAACACCTTAAGTGAACAATACAGATGTAAGTGAAGATTCTGCGGAGGAGAAGGTGACTCCCATACCATAAGCTTTGCCTCATTAAATATTTATATATTCTCTAAACTCTCATTTCTATCATACCACCCTTGGTGTTTTCCATTATCTTCTTTTTGATAAGCCTGTGTTCCTTCTCACTGGGTCCTTTATTTGATTACTCAGACTTTTTCTTCAGAATCTCAAATCCTTTACCATTTCCTGTCTGGAGTAACTTCCCCACTGCCTTTTGTTTAAGGCAAGCAGTCCTTTCCATCACAATTGGCGTATTATTTTGGCTTAGATATCTTCCTTCTAAATAAACACAAGGTTTTTCCTGAGAAGGATTTTGTTTTCAGTTTCTATGGCATTACAGATTCTTTTATCACATTATAGTATTACACATTCTTTTCTTCTTTTTTAATTCTGTAGTTGAGGATAATTGTAAAAACTGAAAAAGCAGCAGCTGGAGCCTACTTCTCCAAACTCATTAACTTTATTATTCTGGAACTAAACTTCAAGAATTTTAAGAAATTTACTGGTATGGGGCCACCTATAGCAACAGATCATCAATAATCTGTAGATAGACTTTACTTCTCTTATGGCTAATTTTATCTGAAACTGTTTTCTCAGTATAAAGGTTAAAAATAAGTGCTAGTGTAGATTCTACTTCAAGATACTTCTGTTCTGATCTAGGATTTCAACACAATCACTCTCTTGAAAAAGGAGGAAGAAAAGGTTGAATTGGCAGGATTTCTATTTAATTGACATTTAATTGACACTTTTTTCCCTGAGGGACACTTAGGTGGCTTAGTCCTTAGGCATCTGCCTTTGGCTCCTGTAAAGATCCTGGGGTCTCACCTGGCACCCTGCTCAGCAGGAAGTCTGCTGTTCCCCTCTCCCTTGGACCCTCCTCTCTGCTTGTGCTATTGCTCATTCTCTCTCTCTCTCTTTCTCAAATGGATAAATAAATAAATAATCTGAAAGAAAGTAAGAAAGAAAAAGAAAAACTGATTTCCCTGAGAAGAAATTGACTCAAGGTCTTTGTGTGTGCGTGTTTATATGCAGATAGCCTCTAAGATTACAAACGGGAAGAAACAGGAGGAAACTTTGAAGTGCAGAACTTTTAGTGCTCTTCAGCATATTCCCTGGTGGAATTTTAGTTTTGTATCATGCTCTTCCAAGTTTTCCTCCAGATGTTACATAGTAGTGTTTTACTTCAGGGAAATATGGCTTGGAGTATGATGGTTTAGACATCTTGTGTACAGACATTGAGATCAAGAAATGGAGACATGAGCTCAGTTTAACAAAAATGTCTTATAGTATCTTATTAAGGAATGTTGGAATCATTCAAGTCGCTTCTTCTATCCAGTTTCTACACTTTCCACATATCCTCCTCAGAGTCCTAATTGGCCTAATGCCCGTGTTAAGGAAAGAAGACCAGTAGTTAAAGAATTACTCAATCTTTCTGAGGCTTATAAATAAATACTGGCTAATTAGTAAAAGAGTCAAAAGAACAAACATTCTCACAAAAATCATACAGATGATAGAGTGCCTAGAAATCTTTTTAAAAATCATGAAATGTAAGTCTGTTTAGTATACAGTCTGTAGAAGAGGGTTGTTAATTAAATGTTGGAGACTGGAATTATACCTCAGGTCCCCATGCCTTTTTAAATGGAAAATAGAGACAGCTGTCAGGTTTCAAATCATTGGAGATGGAGACCTAAGCAAAGGTGTGGAGAATTTGAAGGAAAATAAATAGAAAAGAAATTTACTAGAGACGATGCAATGCCAGTAGATGTTGGAGTTGTTAGTGTAAATTTAAAATTAATGCATGTTAGCTGGAAAGAAAGGATGACAAATTAATATCCTTTTTCTTCTCCCATTCAAACAGTATAATTAAGTAGGACATTTGTCTTAATATCCAGATAACATTTAACCAGCCTATATTAATTTAATTCTGTTAATAAATTTGGCCACTCAAACCAAAAAGAAAATCAAAAGGAACAAAAACATTGATTTTCAATGTCAATCATATATAATTAATTTTAAAATTTAAGCAGGGATTTTTGTTATATTTAAATGGGAGAGGGAAAGGAGGAAAAGAAAATCCCTATTCCTGGAGTGCTGCTCTTTTCCAGGTACTGTACCACTTATAATGGCCACATTAACTCATTTACTATCTTATTAGAAGCTGCATTAACAAAAATGAATGAGTCCTTACTCGGTGGGCTTACTTTTGGCTTGCCAGGACACCACTGATAGGAAGAATAGTCAACACATTGCTTATTATAATACTACAAATGAGCTCTAGTATACAGCTTTGGTATATTAGTATATGCTTTGAATCTGTGGCTTTGGGGTTTAGAGAAGACAGTTTCAGATGTATTTATGTGCTGACTCCAAAGTGTTTTCAATGACTGCTCTGAAAGGCTTCAGTTTCTCATTTACAGGCAGATGAGTGACTTCTTAAGTGCTCATTGGCTCCTGCAGGCTTTCTCTCTCTCTCTGAACAGTGTGAGCTGAAAGAGGCATTTGGTAGAGTGAAGGCCTTGGCAGGAGAAACCAGAGATTTCAACAAATAAACACATGCATCTGTGAATTGATTGATGATTACTTTTTCTCTGAAATGATTAAGAGCCCAGTCCTCATTAATTAGTAGGTGGTGAAAGAGAGAGAGAGAGAAAGAGAGTTCTATTTGTGAAATGCCTAGGTTTAAACTAAAATAGGCCTAAGACTGATGAGGCATAAAGAAGGTATATGCATTGGGCTTAGAGAAAGAGACAACAGAACTCTCAGCAAGAAAACAGAAGTCTGGCATCTCTGAAAACATTTTAATTAGCTGAGATCAGACTGATCATTAGGGTCAAAATATGATCTTCATTCACATAATCCTGATAATTAAACCAAAAATGGCTAGGATTTATGTATAAGAAAGAAATAGAAATATATTGTGTGTCTTGGTCTGTCAACATTAGTTCATTTATTTGTTAATTAATTAGTTAATTAACTTATCAAATAAATATTTATTGAGCATCTCCTGAGGCCAGACAATGTTCTAGGCAATGAGGACAGAAGGACAGAATAAAGAATGAGATAAATAAGGCCCTTGTGGAACTTACATTTTACTGGAGGATTTTTCTATCTTCACTGGAAAATTTTCCCACATACCTTTAAAAAGTAGTTGTAGTCTATAATTTTGTGTTTCTTTTCTTTCTTGCTTTTTCTTTTTTAAAGATTTATTTATTTATTTATTTATTTGACACAGAGAGAGAGAGAGATCACAAGTAGGCAGAGAGGCAGGCCGAGAGAGAGGGGGAAGCAGGCTTCCCACTGAGCAAAGAACCCGATGTGGGCCTTGATCCCAGGATCCCGAGATCATGACCTGAGCCGAAGGCAGAGGCTTAACCCACTGAGCCACCAGGTACCCCAGTTTTGTGTTTCTTCTTTCCATAATTTCTCCCTCCTTTGCCAATTTTAATAGAGCTTGTGAATATTTTAAAGAGAGAGAAAAGTGTTTTCTAAGTGAAGTATTAGCATTTAGGACCTTTGACTTTTTGTACTTAAGGTATAATCATCTTCTGTTCAGAAGAGAAACTCTGCATTCCTGTGGTCCTGGTTTCCTGCCGAAATCTTCTTACCAGTTCCGTGTATTCAGTGTTGAGTTATAAGTGCTCCTTCATTGGTCTGCATTACTCATCTCCCTAGGAAATCCTGTGCAGGCCACAGTTTCTGCCTCCTTAAATAGGTAGCTAGATCAGAGCTCTCATTCTAACCTGAAATTTCCCTTCCCATTGCCATTAAGTCTTTCTAAATCTTTCCCAAGTATTGGGGAAACTCAAAGACGGAAGGGAATGTTGGCTTTAAATGATTATATCTGTTGTTTTGCAATTAAATATATTAATCTAATACCTGCTATTTTTCTTCATGGTATCCATACTAGATTAGACCACAGTTTACATTTTCCATCAGCAACTTTGTATTTTCCCTAGTACTTGAAGGAGGTAGTGTTTATGCGCCTCAAAACAAGTGGGAAAAGGTGATTAAAATAGACTGAATGCTGCTCAAGCCAGGAACAAGTTGCAAATTAGAGACAGCATAATGTAGTTAAGACCTGGACCATGGGACCTACTATCTTAGCTTAAATCACCAGTTGATCTTGGACACAGAATTTGCTCATCTGTCAATGGAAATAATAATAATATGGACTTCACAGGATAGCTATAAAAATGAAATTAGTTCTCACATGTGAATAACTTAGAGAATTGCTTGGCATAGGGCAAGTCCTATTTGTTAAGACAGGATTACAGTCTGAAATAGTGGAATGATGGTCTTGAACTAAGAGGACAAAAATTTAAGACTTTATAGAATAAAGTTTGGAACTGACTTACAGCTTATCTCTGATTGCTTTGATCAATGACAGAATATTCAATATGATACCAAATAGAAAACAAACTTTAATAATGTGATCTCATAAAAAGAAATAGCATATTGAATGTCCATTTGGGCTAGGAATTCTATGACTGATAATTTGAGTTTCCTCTTCTGTGAATTGCTTTTTCATATCCTTTGGGAAGTTTCTATTTTATGTTCTCTTTTTATCACTGCTTTAGAGGATTTCTTGGTGTACTCTGCATCTGGCAGGGCCTCCACATTTCTTCCTTTCTTCCTTCCTTTCTTTTCTTTTTTTTTTTTTTGGAGAGAGTGAGAGAGAGAGAGTACATACATGAGCAGGGTGGGCAGGGTAGGGCCAGAGGGAGAGGGAGAGAATCCCAAGTAGGCTCCACGCTCAGCACAGAGCCCATTGAAGAGCCAGATCTCACAACCTGAGATCATGACCGGAGCCACAATCAAGAGTTAGACGCTTAACTAACTGAACCACCTAGGCACCCTGGGCTTCCACATCTGACAATTTTTCCATGTGATGAGGTGTCTATAGAATTGACATTTTTGGTCAAGTGTAGGACACTTAACACAGGTCTATTCTGTACTATGTAGCAAAGACCTTGTCCTTATGGGAGAGACCCATTTTTGTCCAGCTGTGCCACCACCAGCTGGGTAATTCTAAATCAGAATGAAGTATTAAAAAATTCACTAGACTGCATATCTAAAACTCATGTTTTCTTTACTATTCAGAATCATGGTAAGAGGTAGATGGGCACTGGGGTCTTTCAAGAGAGTTAATAAGGGACCACGTATAGAGATAGAGACAGGTTAAGGAAACCAGTGAGGAGTGGGTAATACCCTAGGGATTTCAAGCCGTTAGTGCAGTAGTACAGGAAGTACCTGAAAGGTACTTTCGGGTTAGTACAGTAACACTCTAAAGGAGAGACATGGAGAGCAGGTGTGGGAAGAATGCCTGGTGGAGTTATGCAGAAGTAGGGGACAAAGCCCTATTATACTAACTTTTCAAGGTAATGCCAGTTTAGATATACTCTAGTATACTCCAACCTGAAATCTAAAATGCTAGTCACCATCAATGCTCTTCACATAAATGAGCAGGGAAAGAAAGGGAGGAAAAAATTAAGTAATGAGCTTCAGAAAATAGAGATGTTTTAGACCCACTTCTCTAGTTATTTGTGAGGCTTGAGTTCAGACTTATACTTCCATCACCATGCCGCCCTTACCATCTGTCAACACCCTGGCCAGATGGAGTTCTTGATCTAATGTTGTGTCCCCAAATTTCAATTACACTGGATTTAAGTGTTTGATGATCCTATCTTCATTGTGTTGCCCCAGTTTTTCACTGACTGTGAAATATACTCTAAGGAGTATGGGGTGGGGGGGCAATAAATTCCCTGGGTTTCAGAGATCATCTTTTTTTCCCTTAATACAATTTCTTATTTGCAATTGGTATCAGTCAACTCAACAGTACATTGATCCTTTTCTTTGCCTCTTGGAAGACAACTTACAGAGGCATGAAAAGCCTCAAATGGCCAGAGCAGCATTAGCATCCAATTTAACAGATGTATGAATATATTTTCTCATTTCTTCCTGGGCACCTGGACTACCCAAATAATGGATCCCAAGTCCATGGCAAAAGAAGATTGGTTACTCCCTGGTTCACAGACCAGTGCCTCTGGCTGTGGGGATTTGGCATTATATATATTTGCTGTTGACTGTATTTATATACTTCATTTTCAAGGATAGCATTCTAACCTCAAAGACTTTTATTTCTCAATTTGTGCCATAATTGAGTCTTCAGAAGGTATTTACTATTCAGTGAGTCATTTTTTTAACTTGTGGTTAAGACTAGTGAATTCAATGAGCACAAGACCATTGCCTCATCTCCTTTACTTTCGTGTCTTTGTGCAAAGGCAACTGTTTTGTGAAGTAACTTGGCAATGGATAGATGAGACATTCTGTAAGTATATGGTCGTGCTGAGGGAAAACTTTCTGGTAAGGAAAGAAAATCTGACTTAAAATATCTGTATATTCCTATGAGGATAAATTGCTGCTTGTAGTATGATGGAAGTGAACCATTACAATTAAACTGCTACCACCTGGCCAGTCATTCCCCCCAAGGGGAGGGTTACTCAGCATTAGCCTCTGTTTCTCAGCAGATTGGGCACTCAGCAGCAATAGTAGCCAAATCAGCTTTGATGAGAGAAAGCCCTTATTGTTGAGCCCATGCATAATTCAATCCTTGCTACCAAAGCCTCTTTGTACACGAATTCATTGAGTAAAAGAAACTTCCATAACATGATTCAGGAAATACATCATCTTCTCCTCATAACAGAGAATCTCACTTGTAGTAGATGCAAAGATCTTCACACTCTGCATGCATTTAGAAAGATGTAATACGTACCTTTTATTGCCCATATTTTATTCTTATGCTTTCCAAGTCTTTGACCCTGAAACACGATTGGTCTATACCTCAGACTATGTTTCCTTCCACACAAAGTGGACAACTAGATGTTGGATCCTGGAGTTCTGCTCATAGGAAATGTTTCCTTCATTAAGTCTTTCAGAGGTGCCATTTGAGGGCTGTAATGTGATGCCATAATTTTCACTCTAATTACATCTGTAGTTATATGCAACAAATTTTAATAATAAGTATTATCCTTATTATTTAGTTATATTGTCTAGTTTTCACTATGGTATCTTTTTTTTGACACGTAAGTTATTTAGAAGGACTATATTGTATACCTGAGACTAATATAACATTGTATGTTAACTAACTGGAATTAAAACTTTAAAAAGAAGAAAAAGGAAGCATGATTGTTTTTAATTTTCTAAGTTATGTTATTTTTAATGTTCAAATTTAATTGGTTTATTTACTTTTAATTAAATTTTAAAGTTTGAGGCATTTTGGATTTTCATGTGGTTCATAAAAAAAAAAAAAAATGGAGACATTCCATGTGCCCTCTACCCAGTTTCCCATAATGGTAGCATTTTACAAACACTAGTATAATTTCACAACCAGTGTGCTGGCATTGATTCATCAAGATTCAGAACATTTTTCTCAACACATATTGTCCTTTTATAACCATATCCATTTGTTTATTCTCCCTCTCTTCCTGTCTGTCCCATCTTTAAACTCTGGGAACCACAAGTTTTTTTTCTCTATTCCTATGATTTTGTCATTTCAAGAAGGCTGTCTATATGGAATCATATCATATGTAGCCATTTGTTACTGTCTATTTCACTTAACATCATTCTCTGGAGATCCATTCAAAGTGTTGCATGTATCAATAGTTTGTTCTTTTTTTATTGCTGAGTATTGGTGAATATTCCATAGTATGGATGTATCACATTTGTTTAAATAGTCACTGCTGAGGGACACTAGATTATTTCTAGTTTCTCACTATTATGAATAAAGTTGCTGTGAACATTCATGTACATGTTTTTGTGTGAGCATAACTTTTTACTTTTCTGAGATAGAAAGCCAGGTTGGCAATTGCTAGATCATATGACAGTTGCATACAAAATCTGTTTACAACTGCCAGATGGTTTCCAGAGTGGCTTTATCATTCTTCATCCCATCATCAATGTATGAACAATCCAGTTTTTCTGCAATCCTGTCAGCTTTGGTGTTCTACTGTTTTTTATTTTAGCCATTCCAATAGGTATGTAGTAATATCTCATTGGCGTTTTAATTCACATTTCCTTGACGGCTAATGATGTTGAGTATCTTTTTATGTATTCATTTGCCATCTGTATATCCTTTTGGCTGAAGTGTTTCTTCAGAATGTCTTTTGCCTATTTTCCAGTTTGATTATTTGTTTTTTCATTGCTGAGATTTGAGACTTCATGTATTTCAGATACTAGTCCTTTGTCAGATACATGGTTTGCAGTTTTTTTTTTTCCCTACTATGTTCTCTCTTCACCTTCTTAACAGGGTCTTGCTCAGAGCAAAATTTTAAATTTTAGTAATGACAAGTTTATCAATTTTTCTTCATATGGATCATGATTTTCCTGTTAAGTTTAAAAATCTTTTTATATAGAGTTGTCCAATCATTATGCTGTACACCTGACATTGTATATATCTACATTGTATAACATCATACATCAACTACACTTCAATAATAATAGTAACAACAACAACAACAATAATAATAATCTTTTGCCTAGACCTAGATCCAGAAGAGTTTCTTCAAAGTTTTTCCCAAAAGTGTTATAGTTTTCATTTAGTTTAATTCATCACCAATTTTGAGTTTATTTTATATGAAACATGAGATTTAGGTCAAGATTCTTTTATTGGCCTATAGATGTCCAATTACTCCAGCACCATCTGTTGAAAGACTATCTTTCCTCTATTAAATTGTTTTGGAACATTTGTCAAAAATCAGTTGGGCATATTTTTGAGGATCTGTTTTTAGGTTCTCTGCATTACTTCATTGATCTATGTGTCAATTCTCTGCCAATACCACACAATTTAGTTATCACAGTTATATAATGTCTTGAAATTGAGTAGTCAGCTACTTCTCCCTTTATTCTGCTTTTTCAAAATTACTTAGGTATTCCAGATTTTTGACTTTTCCATATAAATTTTAGAATAATTTGCTTATATATACAATACATCTTGTGATTTTGTTAAGAATTACATTAAACTTGTAATTTGAAGAGAATTGACATCTTTACTATGTTGAGTTTTTCAATCTGCAAGGACATATGTCTCTCCGTTTACTTACAGCTTCCTTGATTTCTTTCATCAGCATTGTAGTTTTCAAGTCCTATACACATTTTGTTAGACTTACAACTATTAGGTAATTTCCTAATTTTGATTTTGAATTATTCATTTTGGCTTTCTATGATGTTATGACAAATCACACTCCTATTGTCCAGAATGTACGCATATCTATAACATCTAAGAAATAAAACTTCTTAAGTCTTAAAAATAAAAAGTCTAAAAAAGTAACATATTTTCCCCCTATATTTGAAAGTGAGTAGTTGGCACACATTTCAAAAGCATCTGAAAATGCTGTGTTTTTCTCTTATTTATCATATTGGTCTCTTCTGCTAACACTTATGAAAAACAACCTTATCTAATGTTGATTTTTTCTCTACTATCTTTTTCATTAACTTAATGTAGCATGAAAACAAAATGGGATTATTAAGCTGATATTGTTTTCTTCATTTTAAAGTATGTAAGAAAACTATGATTTAAGAAAATTTGTGTATGAATCATACATTTTCCCCAAAATTTTGTTAACTGATTTCCAAAATATCACCCACATCTTTGAGAGAGGGAAATGACTAATGAAAGACCTTCATATCTGAGTTAGGGCCTATATCCTGAATCAAAGTAGAAATTTGAATGTTCACTACTTCCAGCATTTTTTTTTTTTTTTTTTTGCTGACTAAATAGCATGTGAAAATTGTATAATCAGTCTTCCTAAATTAATTCATTCCATTAAGAATACTATTTAAGAACAAAAAATTGCTGTTAGTGGTTATTCACCTTTTCTCTTATTCTTTTGGGATGTTACAGTCAGAAATTGAACTTGCAGAGGAAGTTCTATTTATTGTGAATCTCATCTCTTTCAAAGTTCAAATTGTCTTCTAAGTAGTGTTATGGCTATGTGATTGCAGACAATATTCTCACTAACACTTGGCTTTTTACTAATTAAACATCAAAACAATAGAAGTCCTACCCATTACTGGAGCTCCAGTTTAAGAAATGATAATATTTTATATATAGTAATACCTTATGTTTTCTCTTGGTGTGTTTAGGGGTATATAAGGGATAACATTAAGCTTTTCTTCTCATTTTTAATAAAAATATATTTTTAAAATTTTTAAAAATTTTTATCAACCTTGCAGTAATGTTCTAAATAAAAAATCTTTCCTAGAATTAATTGTGCACTGAGTTTTTGCAAATTTCATTCTTTCACTTCCAATATAATGTTAGATAAGTTTGATTTAATTAAATTTAAGGAATCAGAAGAAATTCAAGAATAATTTAAAGAAATCTTTAACATGTTTATGTCATTAGAAAAATACTGCATGGAGCACTGGGTGTTACACATAAATGATGAATCTTGGAACACTACATCAAAAACTAATGATGTATAGTGACTAACATAACACAATAAAATGCACAAAAAACCACAAAAACTCAGTGCACAATTAATTCTAGGAAAGATTTTTTATTTAGTTCATTACAGCAAGGTTGATATATTTAAACCTGAAAACAGTAATAAATTATCAGTATTGTCAGTTAGACTGATAAACAAAACAAAACAAAACAAAACACCCAAGAGTATGTGTTGCTGACCATTGGTTTTATAATAATTTTGACTGATTTTTTTTACTCTGAAGAAATAAACACAATTTATACTCAAGATAGAAATGAAAGTAACTGGTTTATTCCATGAAAATAAAAACAAAAGGAAGAGGCAAAGAACAAATACATTTTTACTTAAATTTAGCAGTAAATCAGACAGACCTGGTTCTGAACTTTGGCTCTGTCATTTACTGAATGTGAGAATGTGACTTTGAACAATTTAACAATCTTCCTGTGCATAAAATGCACCAATAATACCTTCATCAAAAGGTCACTGAGCAGACTAATCAAGGCAGTGTATTTGGCCCATAGTGAATGCTCATTTGGTAAAAAGTATCTGCCATATCTGGTATGATTGCTATTTCCATGTGAAGTTCATGATTAGCTAAGTTTCACTAATTTTCTTCTCTCCTGCTGACTTATACTATAGTAAAAGAATTGGTAAATTTCCTAGTATGTTTACTTTTGCTCAGTCAAAACATATAATAATTAGTGTAATTAAACAAACTAATATAAGAGTAATCTATTGAAGCTGTTCTAAAGGAAAGTGAAGAATTTCAAGACCTTAGAAAGTGTTATTTTTTATTTCAGGGAGAATTGATTTTTGAAAGTTGAATAATTATGAAAAGGCAGTGATCAATAAAACATATGACATATAAATCCTTTATTTTACTTTTGTGTATCTTTATGTTAAAGTTACCTGTACCTAACAAAATGTTGACCTTATAAAACTTTAATCAGGGCACCTGGGTGGCTCAGTTGGTTAAGCTTTTGCCTTTGACTCAGGTCATGATCCCAAGGTCCTGGGATGGAGCCCCACATCAGACTTCCTGCTCGGAGTCCACTTCTCCCTGTGCCCCTCTCCCTGCTTGTGCTTGCTCTCTCACTCTGTCTCTCAAAAATTAATTAATTAATTAAAATAAGTAAAAAATACTTTCATCAAATGCCATCAAAGCATATAACTATATTTGGCTCAAGATTCTGGTTTCCTCCAAGTCTTTATGAAGTTATTCCATTAATAACTATAAACATTTTGAAAAGTGATCAGAGTAAATTTTCCTTTAAAGAGAACACCATAGGCCCTGAAGAGGAAAAGAGAAAGATTAGATTTCCAGTCCACTGGCTTTTTTTCTTACATTAAGGTGGGACTGCCAAGATCTGAAGACATAACATTTAAGTGTTTTAGTTTCTGTTAACATTGTAATGAAAATAGAATAGTCTTTGATGACACAGAAATGCCTTTTTTTTTCTTGCCTTGTTTTCCAGACTTATTTACCTAATCTCACCCCTTCCCAGGATAGAGCAGTAAGCTTTGACATTTTGCACTACTTCTTATTTCTCATGTTCCTTCCTAATTGTTGTACCTCTTTCAGATTTGCATGTTCCCTACAGTTGGCATTTGGCAACCAGAGGTACTTGGGAAGAATTACTTTCGATTCTTTGCTTTTATACATCCTTTTAACCCACACGGCAGAGGACTCAGCTTCATGTGACCAAATCATGACGTCTAAGTCTCTTTTCTCCTCCTCCTCCTTCTTCTCCTTTTCTTCTTCTTAATAGTTCCCTTCACTGTCCCACTAACCACCTACTGTAATGGAAAGCTTTATTTTTTTACATAGTTTTGTGTTGACTTTAAGATCCAGTGATCAGGTGGGTCCAGGGATCGAGCCCCAAGTCGGGCTGTCTGCTCAGTGGAGAGCCTGCTTCCTCCTCTGTCTCTCTCTTCCTGCCTCCCTGCCTACTTGTGATCCTTGTCTGTCAAATAAATAAATAAAACCTTTTTTAAAAAATCCAGTAAGACTTTCTTTCTTTGCTGAATATTTCAGCTTTACATAAAGGATCCTGTTTTGCAGTATAATTGTCTCTCTCCTTATATAACTTGAATCACCATGAAAGTAAAGATGGCATCTTATTAATGTTATTCTGGCAAGGCTAGTGCTACTGCTGAATGTGTAGTTGGTTCTCAGTAAATTAAAATTTAATTGAGGATGGAAGACATGCATGCAATCTTGGCAGGAGCCTCCATTTATCAAGATCTAAACCATGTTGCTTATGGAATTATACATAGCAAAGCACATATCCAATGTACAGGCTGTTGCTTGCAGAAGTTGGAGAGAAGGGAAAATGCAATAATAGTGACATGGAAAAAGTCCAATAGCACTAACTCGAGTGTACATAAATATTCCTGTAGCGAGATGACAAGTAGGGAGAATTCCCTATTATGACCTCAGTTTGTGCTTGCAGAAAATGCCTTCAAGATTAGAGTATGCAAAGATGACCGTAGCCAACCAACTATAGGAAATCCAAGACAGAATTTTCATTTTAAAATTATTTATTAAAGGTATGAGGAACTCATATGTATCTGTAGCACTTCCTTCTTTTTATTTATCCCAATTTGTCTTCATTTCAGAGTCTCTTAATTAGCTTACAAGAAATATTGAAAAGCTACTTTTTATTAATTCTGTGATGAGCAAGGACAGAATGGGAATTATCCTGATTTCAGACTAAATTACGCAAGAATCTGTGTGATACATTAGAAAATTCTGAGAAGTCTGAGAAACTTGAAGAAAAAAAAAAACCCATCAGGAGAAAGATAAGTTAGGTAAACAAAAGTTTAGATAAAATAAGCATATGAGCTAAGAAGTGCTTCATTTCTATAAAAAATTAGAGATAAGAAAAGTCTCCTATAACAAGATAAAGCTTTGGTAAAAGAAAGTAGTGGCTTAAATAGGAATGATGCACCCAAAACTCTTTTGTGGAAAATCCAGTGATTTCATATTGAAGGTATGCATATGTTTAAAAAAATATATGTTTCTTTCCCAGTTCCCTTTTTCCTTTATATTTTCTAATTTGCTGTTCTTTCAAGTCAGATAGGTATGCTTCTGTTGCATCCTTCCCAGTTATGTTCCCTTTCTTCTAATTGTTCTCCTTTTTTTTTTTTTTTCCATTTTGGTTTTTCCTCTTCTAACTCTCAGACTAACCAGGAAATCTCAGCTCATGGAAGAATCAGACATCCAGAAAATGGTGGTAGTTTGTGATCAGGGATAGAAGCAGAAAAATATTCAGCCCAGAAGGCTGACCTATCACCTGCATACTTCCAATAAGAATCAAATACGTCAGGCTACTGGGTGGCTCAGTGGGTTAAGCCACTGCCTTCGGCTCAGGTCATGATCTCAGGGTCCTGGGATCGAGTCCCGCATCGGGCTCTCTGCTCAGCAGGGAGCCTGCTTCCTCCTCTCTCTCTCTGCCTGTTTCTCTGCCTACTTATAATCTCTCTCTGTCAAATAAATAAACAAAATCTTAAAAAAAAAAAAAGAATCAAATACGTCCTGATTGCTGCATTCTTAAAAGGTCTCATGACTGCCTATACATCTCACTGATTGTTAATAGCTAGTTGAATAATAAGAGAAATCTTGCAAAAGTAGTTTTATGAGTAGAAATTTGAAGAAAACATTTATGATCTAATACTCCCTGCATGTCCCCTGTCCTTGAACACTAAGCATCTAACCAAAGTGTCACTTCATACAACCAAAGTGTGCTTCATCCAACCAAAGTGTCACTCTTCTGGCCTACAGGTCCTGTCCCTCCGTTATAATAAAAGCATGTTTTTGCATCAAAAAATTACAAGATTTTTTTTTAAAATTTTATTTATTTATTTGAGAGAAAGCACAAGCAAGGATGGGGGAGGAGGAGAGGGAGAAGGAGAAGCAGACTCCACACTGAGTGGGAACCCGATATGGGGTTCCATCCCAAGGTCCTGAGATCATGACCTGACCAGAAAGCAGACGCTTAACCAACTGAGACACCCAGGTGTCCCTCAGAATTCAAAAAGAATTCTTTTTTGACCATTCACTCATGGTCCCACATTAGTCTGAATAGTCCCCAAGATGAAGAATCAGAAGCTTAAACTATCTTGATCTTTACACTAAAATAATTTGGTCCTCTTTGCTGAAAGGGATTCCAAACTTTTGCATCCTTAATGATGCCTGTGTAGCAGAAGGCTTAGAATCTGTTGTTCATTCCATTCAATGGAAGTGATACAAGTAAAGGGAAGCTTCGGTCTTGTATCTAGGGAATTAGGACCTTGTTGTGAATCACCATATTGACAAAAAATATGGAAAACTTCAAGTTAATATGGTGAAATCCAACATATGAGTGATGGACATATGGATATATGGATAAGGCAGCAATGAAGAGCTGGAAGATATGCCTAGCAGTACACCATTATGTGTGTGTATCTACAGTTACAATGAATGTAAGTAAACTCAAGAGCATAGGTAATAGCAATGTCATTAAAAAAATTAGAAAATGATGACTTTGAAGTATTTGTTGTTTTTGCTTTTAATGTATGCCATGAACCGGCTACTGCATGCCCCTGTCTCTGGCTACTCTCTCAGTTTCCCTGAATATGGTATATTAATTGTGTGCCTGCATTTAACATGGTCAGTATTGACTAAGTTTTCACAACTTTTAAACTATGAAACCTGAGTGCTATTGGGGGCCTAATTATATTAGGACTAAAGCATTTTTCAGTAAAAGGAAAAAGATTTCTGTGTAAATAAATGATAGTAACAAATTGGCTGCAATTGTGTCCACTAATTAGGACATTATTAGATACATATTTTAGGAGAAACGGAGGCACAAATTCTGTCATACCACACATGAGTTATTGAAGTCTCTGTCAACTAAAAAGAAAAATTAGGAGGAGTCAAGATGGCAGAGAAGTAGCAGGCTGAGACTACTTCAGCTAGCAAGAGATCAGCTAGATAGCTTATCTAAAGATTGCAAACACCTGCAAACCCATCGGCAGATCGAAGAAAAGAAGAACAGCAATTCTAGAAACAGAAAAACAACAACCACTTTCTGAAAGGTAGGACTGGCGGAGAAGTGAATCCAAAGCGACGGGAAGACGGATCCCGGGGGGAGGGGCTGGCTCCCGGCAAGCGGTGGAGCAACGGAGCACAAAATCAGGACTTTTAAAAGTCTGTTCCGCTGAGGGACATCGCTCCAGAGGCTAAACCGGGGCGAAGTGCATGCGGGGTCAGCGTGGCCTCAGGTTCCGCAGGGTCACAGAAGGATCGGGGGTGTCTGAGTGTCGCAGAGCTTGTGGGTATTGGAACAGGAAAGCCAGCTACAGAGACAGAGCCGCCAGTAAGCTCACAGCATGGCGTTACCTTGAACCGGCCATAGGCTCGGTGAGCTCAGAGCGCGGCTGGAGGTCAGCAGATGGGAGTTACTGGGAGCTGTTCGCTGAGGGCGCACTGAGGAGTGGGGCTCCGGACCCTCGGCTCCTCCGGGCCGGAGACCAGGAGGCCGCCATTTGTATTCCTGTCCTCCGGAAATCTACGGAAAGCGCTCAAGGAACAAAAGCTCCTGAAAGCAAACCGGTGCGGATTACTCAGCCTGGCCCCTGGTAAGGGCTGTGCAATTCCGCCTGGGGCAAAGACACTTGAGAATCACTACACCAGGCCCCTCCCCCCAGAAGATCAACAAGAAATCCAGGCAAGACCAAGTTCACCTACCAAGGAGTGCAGTTTCAATACCAAGGAGAGCAGCAGAATTCCAGAGGAGGAGAAAGCAAAGCATGGAACTCATGGCATTCTCCCTGTGATTTTTTAGTCTTACAGTTAATTTAATTTTTTTCTTTTTCATTTTTTTTTCACTTCTTCTGCTAAATTTTTTTTTAACTTTTACCCTTTTCTTTTTTAACGTTTTTAAACTAGGTTATCTAATATATATATATTTTTTCTTTTTTATACTTAAAAAAGTGTTTAAAACGAATAAAGATTCGTTTTCATTTTTTAATTCTTTTTTTTCTTTTTCTTTTTTTTTTCTTTTTCTTTTTCTTTCTTTTTTTTTGAACCTCTTTTTATCCCCTTTCTCCCCCCTCATGATTAGGGATCTCTTCGGATTTGGTTAAAGCATATTTTCCTGGGGTTGTTGCCACTCTTTCAGTATTTTACTTGCTCCTTCATATACTCTTAGCTGGACAAAATGACAAGGCAAAAAAATTCACTACAAAAAAAAAAAAAGAACAAGAGGCAGTACCGAAGGATAGGGACCTAATCAATACAGACATTGGTAATATGTCAGATCTAGAGTTCAAAATGACAATTCTCAAGGTTCTAGCTGGGCTCAAAAAAGGCATGGAAGATATTAGAGAAACCCTCTCTGGAGAAATAAAAGCCCTTTCTGGGGAAATAAAAGAACTAAAATCTAACCAAGTTGAAATCAAAAAAGCTATGAATGAGGTACAATAAAAAATGGAGGCTCTCACTGCTAGGATAAATGAAGCAGAAGAAAGAATTAGCGATATAGAAGACCAAATGACAGAGAATAAAGAAGCTGAGCAAAAGAGGGACAAACAGCTACTGGACCATGAGAGGAGAATTCGAGAGATAAGTGACACCATAAGACGAAACAACATTAGAATAATTGGGATTCCAGAAGAAGAAGAAAGAGAGAGGGGAACAGAAGGTATACTGGAGAGAATTATTGGGGAGAATTTCCCCAATATGGCAAAGGGAACGAGCATCAAAATTCAGGAGGTTCAGAGAATGCCCCTCAAAATCAATAAGAATAGGCCCACACCCCGTCACCTAATAGTAAAATTTACAAGCCTTAGTGACAAAGAGAAAATCCTGAAAGCAGCCCGGGAAAAGAAGTCTGTAACATACAATGGTATAAATATTAGATTGGCAGCTGACTTATCCACAGAGACCTGGCAGGCCAGAAAGAGCTGGCATGATATATTCAGAGCACTAACAAGAAAAACATACAGCCAAGAATACTATATCCAGCTAGGCTATCATTGAAAATAGAAGGAGAGATTAAAAGCTTCCAGGACAAACAAAAACTGAAAGAATTTGCAAACACCAAACCAGCTCTACAGGAAATACTGAAAGGGGTCCTCTAAGCAAAGAGAGAGCCTACAAGTGGTAGATCAGAAAGGAACAGAGACAATATACAGCAACAGTCACCTTACAGGCAATACAATGGCACTAAATTCATATCTCTCAATAGTTACCCTGAATGTTAATGGGCTAAATGCCCCAATCAAAAGACACAGGGTATCAGAATGGATAAAAAACAAAACCCATCTATATGTTGCCTGCAAGAAACTCATTTTAAGCCCAAAGACACCTCCAGACTTAAAGTGAGGGGGTGGAAAAGAATTTACCATGCTAATGGACATCAGAAGAAAGCAGGAGTGGCAATCCTTATATCGGATCAATTATATTTTAAGCCAAAGACTATATAAGAGATGAGCAAGGACACTACATCATACTCAAAGGGTTTGTCCAACAAGAAGATCTAACAATTTTAAAAATCTATGCCCCCAACGTTGGAGCAGGCAACTATACAAACCAATTAATAACAAAATCAAAGAAACACATCAATAATAATACAATAATAGTAGGGGACTTTAACTCTCCCCTCACTGACATGGACAGATCATCCAAGCAAAAGATCAACAGGGAAATAAAGGCCTTAAATGATACACTGGATGAGATGGACATCACAGATATATTCAGAACATTTCATCCCAAAGCAACCGAATACACATTCTTCTCTAGTGCACATGGAACAACTCCAGAATAGATCACATCCTCGGTCCTAATTCAGGACTCAACCGGTATCAAAAGATTGGGATCATTCCCTGCATATTTTCAGACCACAATGCTCTGAAGCTAGGACTCAACCACAAGAGGAAGTTTGGAAAGAACCCAAATACATGGAGACTAAACAGCATCCTTCTAAAGAATGAATGGGTCAACCAGGAAATTAAAGAATAATTGAAAAAAATCATGGAAACAAATGATAATGAAAATACAACGGTTCAAAATCTGTGGGACACAACAAAGGCAGTCCTGAGAGGAAAATATATAGCGGTACAAGCCTTTCTCAAGAAACAAGAAAGGTCTCAGGTACACAACCTAACCCTAGACCTAAAGGAGCTGGAGAAAAAACAAGAAAGAAACCCTAAGCCCAGCAGGAGAAGAGAAATCATAAAGATCAGAGCAGAAATCAATGAAATAGAAACCAAAAAAACAATAGAACAAATCAATGAAACTAGGAGCTGGTTCTTTGTAAGAATTAATAAAATTGATAAACCCCTGGCCAGACTTATCAAAAAAAAAGAGAAAGGACCCAAATAAATGAAATCATGAATGAAAGAGGAGAGATCACAACTAACATCAAAGAAATACAAACTATTATAAGAACATACTATGAGCAACTCTACGCCAACAAATTTGACAATCTGGAAGAAATGGATGCATTCCTAGAAACATATGAACTACCACAACTGAAACAGGAAGAAATAGAAAGCCTGAACAGACCCATAACCAGTAAGGAGATTGAAACAGTCATTAAAAATCTCCAAACAAACAAAAAAAAATCTCCAAACAAACGAAAGCCCAGGGGCAGACGGCTTCCCGGGAGAATTCTACCAAACATTTAACGAAGAACTAATTCCTATTCTCCTGAAACTGTTCCAAAAAATAGAAATGGAAGGAAAACTTCCAAACTCATTTATGAGGCCAGCATCACCTTGATCCCAAAACCAGACAAGGATCCCATCAAAAAAGAGAGCTATAGACCAATATCCTTGATGAACACAGATGCAAAAATTCTCACCAAAATACTAGCCAATAGGATTCAACAGTACATTAAAAGGATTATTCACCAGGACCAAGTGGGATTTATCCCAGGGCTGCAAGGTTGGTTCAACATCCGCAAATCAGTCAATGTGATACAACACATCAATAAAAGAAAGAACAAGAACCATATGATACTCTCAATAGATGCTGAAAAAGCATTTGACAAAGTACAGCATCCCTTCCTGATCAAAACCCTTCAAAGTGTAGGGATAGAGGGCACATACCTCAATATCATCAAAGCCATCTATGAAAAACCCACTGCAAATATCATTCTCAATGGAGAAACACTGAAAGCTTTTCCACTAAGGTCAGGAACACAGCAGGGATGTCCATTATCACCACTGCTATTCAACATAGTACTAGAAGTCCTAGCCTCAGCAATCAGACAACAAAAGGAAATAAAAGGCATCCAAATCGGCAAAGAAGAAGTCAAATTATCACTCTTCGCAGATGATATGATACTCTATGTGGAAAACCCAAAAGACTCCACTCCAAAACTGCTAGAACTTATACAGGAATTCAGTAAAGTGTCAGGATATAAAATCAATGCACAGAAATCAGTTGCATTTCTCTACACCAACAACAAGACAGAAGAAAGAGAAATTAAGGAGTCAATCCCATTTACAATTGCACCCCAAACCATAAGATACCTTGGAATAAACCTAACCAAAGAGGCTAAGAATCTATACTCAGAAAACTATAAAGTACTCATGAAAGAAATTGAGGAAAACACAAAGAAATGGAAAAATGTTCCATGCTCCTGGATTGGAAGAATAAATATTGTGAAAATGTCTATGCTACCTAAAGCAATCTACACATTTAATTCAGTTCCTATCAAAGTACCATCCATCTTTTTCAAAGAAATGGAACAAATAATTTTAAAATTTATATGGAACCAGAAAAGACCTCGAATAGCCAAAGGGATATTGAAAAAGAAAGCCAAAGTTGGTGGCATCACAATTCCGGACTTCAAGCTCTATTACAAAGCTGTCATCATCAAGATAGCATGGTACTGGCACAAAAACAGACACATAGACCAATGGAACAGAATAGCCCAGAAATAGACCCTCAACTCTATGGTCAACTAATCTTTGACAAAGCAGGAAAGAATGTCCAATGGAAAAAAGACAGCCTCTTCAATAAATGGTGTTGGGAAAATTGGACAGCCACGTGCAGAAAAATGAAACTGGACCATTTCCTTACACCACACACAAAAATAGACTCAAAATGGATGAAGGACCTCAATGTGAGAAAGGAATCCATCAAAATCCTTGAGGAGAACACAGGCAGCAACCTCTTTGACCTCAGCCGCAGCAACATCTTCCTAGGAACATCGCCAAAGGCAAGGGAAGCAAGGGCAAAAATGAACTATTGGGATTTCATCAAGATCAAACGCTTTTGCACAGCAAAGGAAACAGTTAACAAAATCAAAAGACAACTGACAGAATGGGAGAAGATATTTGCAAATGACATATCAGATAAAGGACTAGTGTCCAAAATCTATAAAGAACTTAGCAAACTCAACACCCAAAGAACAATAATCCAATCAAGAAATGGGCAGAGGACATTTCTGTAAGACATTTCTGTCTTGTTTCTGTTCCGGATATTTCTGAACAGCCATTTCTGCAAAGAAGACATCCAGATGGCCAACAGACACATGAAAAAGTGCTCCATATCACTCGGCATCAGGGAAATACAAATCAAAACCACAATGAGATATTACCTCACACCAGTCAGAATGGCTAAAATCAACAAGTCAAGAAATGACAGATGCTGGCGAGCATGCGGAGAAAGGGGAACCCTCCTACACTGTTGGTGGGAATGCAAGCTCGTGCAACCACTCTGGAAAACAGTATGGAGGTTCCTCAAAATGTTGAAAATAGAACTGCCCTATGACCCAGCAATTGCACTACTGGGTATTTACCCTAAAGTTACAAACGTAGTGATCCGAAGGGGCACGTGCACCCGAATGTTTATAGCAGCAATGTCCACAATAGCCAAACTATGGAAAGAACCTAGATGTCCATCAACAGATGAATGGATAAAGAAGAGGTGGCATATATACACAATGGAATACTATGCAGCCATCAAAAGAAACGAAATCTTGCCATTTGCGACAACATGGATGGAACTAGAGCATATCATGCTTAGCGAAATAAGTCAAGCGGAGAAAGACAACTATCATATGATCTCCCTGATATGAGGACGTGGTGATGCAACATGGGGGCTTAAGTGGGTAGGAGAAGAATAAATGCAAGAAGATGGGATTGGGAGGGAGACAAACCATAAGTGACTCTTAATCTCACAAAACAAACTGAGGGTTGCTGGGAGGATGGGGGTTGGGAGAAGGTGGGGCGGGGTTATGGACATTGGGGAGGGTATGTGCTTTGGTGAGTGCTGTGAAGTGTGTAAACCTGGCGATTCACAGACCTGTACCCCTGGGAATAAAAATATATGTTTGTAAAAAATAAAAAATTAAAAAAAAAAAGAAAAGAAAAATTCTTGTGTGGCTGGGGTAGCTAACAGCTGCTTTTCATACAGGTATTAAAATTTTTAAAATATGTTCTGTATTTCAAGGGCTCTTTGCGGCACTGATTTGTAAAGATTGTGTGAGTGTGGTAGGAGCAATAGGAGACATTTAACAGGCAGTTAGTTGCACTCTTATAACACTTTCGGTGAAGGAAGACAGGTGCTGTAGGAGTACAAAGGACTTGACCTAGAAAAGTCCTGACCCTTGACACCACCACCACAGACTCAGCCCTGCCACTAATACCAGCAGAAAGCCTATGGCTAGAATAAGATGGAGTAGAAAACAGTCAAATTAGAAGCAATAGAAATAAGAGCACATCACATAAACAGAGCTTCCGTTAGGGCTGGGTGTAGAATGCTCTCTGACAATAAATTTGAGCAAACATCCATGTCAGCAGATAGTGATCTAGAACCAGTAGTGATCATATAACCTTTGAGCAAACTTGTAGCATGAATCTAGCACTTAAGCTTGAGAGGATGATGAGAAATAATATCCACAAACACAGTTATTTCAGGAAGGGCTGTATAAGACGGTCATGCAATTCTTGTGTGGCTGGGGTAAAACTTTTATTTTATTCAAGAAGTTACAGAAGAGATATATTTTCAGAGTCCTTAAGTATCTGAAATTTTGTTGTCTGAGCTAAACTCCAGTCTGGCTGGGTGAATACAATCACATGCATTCAAAACCCTATGTTTGGGGGCACCTGGGTAGCTCATTCGTTAAGTGTCTGCCTTCAGCTCAGGTCATGATCCCAGGATCCTGGGATCAAGCCCTGCATGGGCTCCCCGCTCAGTGGGAAGCCTTCTCCCTCTCCCACTCCCCCTGCTTGTGTTCCCTCTCTTGCTGTCTCTCTTTCTGTGTCAAAAAAAAAAAAAAGAAAAAAAAAAAACAACAAAAAACAAAAAACAACCCTATGTTTGTGCTAAAGCTTTCTCTGTTGTTGCCTGAATTTTGAAAGCTGCTTGTGGAGATCTGGAGTTTTGTTTTTTAAATAGCTCCTCACATTTTTTTTTTTTTTTTGAAAATTCAGTTTCTGCATAAACATATGGAAGTATACTTTCAGTATTATTAAATAGGCTATTTTTCCAGGCTGCACCTAATTTGAGGGTCTTTTTCATTGTCTTTCGTCCTCAGAATATAATAAAACATCTTCATCTATATGCTTAGGTAATTTTTTTAAAACTCAGCAACCTTTTCTTCATTAAAGCTTTGGATATTATTTCTGGTTCACTTACTCCATTTTCCTACAGGAGCACCTGTCATTCTTAGTTTGTACTTCTGTTCTCCATCCTCCATTTATGTTATAATGTTAAACTTTTTCCTTTTCTTATAAACTTTAGGGCATCTTTTTTATATTTGTTGTCTATATCATAATTCCACGTCTTCAAAGGATAATTCTCTTCTTTCTAATTCAGTACAAATTCTGATTCTGTTATAGAACAGTTTTCTTGAAGTCCTTAATCTGTCTTACTTATTATTACTTCTATACAAATGCTCAAAGTGACCTATTCATTTGAAATGTTTTCCCAACTTAAATTATCTTTGTCATTGATTGCATTTTAAATTGTCTTCAAGAATTAGCCCAAATCCAACCACTTCACATGTGTGAAATGAATCTAATCTAATTGTTCAAAATTTAGAACTATATGTGGATATTTAATAAAGTGTAGGTTTTAAACATTTAAAAATATTCTTACTGAAATTATTTGCATATCAATTCTCTGTACTTAAGCAATTCTTACTGTATTCTTTTCCTTTTTTGGATGCAGACAAATTGTTAAACCAAGAAACTTCCCAAATTAGAAGCACAAAATACCATTCAGATAAGTCAATTTACACTGTGTTCTTCTAAGTAGGTTGGATTTTCTCACACTGAGTAAAATCTATTGCTTACAGATGTGGGAAAATAGCTTGTACTTTTGAAACTCACTAGAATGTAATTTATTTTGACTTAGACTCACCCTGAGTACTGTTATGTTAACTTTGTTTCTTACCTTTTTTTTCTCTTTTAAGGGAAAACTTGAAAATTTGGTTGAACTGAAACTCTTGACCATTCAGCAATTGTAAGAACTGTATAAAAATAAAGAGTTGATTGAATATTGTGATTCAGTGGGAAAATATTTTTATCTTGACCTCACTCACACTTCCAAAAGTTAGCTCATAAGTATTTTTTTCTTATTTTATTAAGTACATTTTCATCTTCTTTCTTTTATATCCAAAGCACATCTAATTCTTCACCCATTTTTGCTTCTTCCCCTCCCAACCCGAAGAACAGGAGTCAATGCTTGACAGCAGGGCTAACTTTTCCTGTCTTTTGGGGAGTTAAGAGCATGGACCTTTGTTATCAGTCTTGCCCCACAATTTACAATGTGTCTAGCCTGGGCAAATTATTTAATCTTCCTGTCATAATTTTCTCATAAAAAACAGTTTACTCTAAGGACTTATTGAAATGCTTCTGTGAAGTGGGAAGGGCCGTGACTATCAGTGGCTGCCACAAAGTAAGCATGTCGTAGGTAGGTGTGCTCATTACAATGCTTTTTTCTCTTTCCATTAGAAATTCATTCCTTCACACACACGGTTTCTCTTCCAAATCTTTGATAATTCCATCTCTGCTTTCCTTTTCTTCCCTTGGACATATCTAAGTCTCTCCTGTGAGGAAAAGTCTCTAGGATTTGTCTTCCCAAATGTTTATCTTATTTTTTATTTCATTCACTAAGAGGTTTTTTCACCCCTGTGATTTACACATGCTGTCTCCCCTTATGACTTAACCCTTTTTACTTTCTCAGGGTCTGTGTATTGGTTTTTTATTGCTGTTATAACGAAATGTCACAAAATAGTGGCTTAAAGCAAACATGAATGTATTCTCTTAGAGTTCTGGAGTTCAGAAGCCTAAAACTCAGTTGCCAGGACTGGGTTCCTTCTGGAGACTCGAGGGGTGAATCATTTCCTTGCTTTTTTTCATCTTCTAGAGACTGCCTACATTCCTTGCCTTGCAGCCTTGCAGCCCTGTGACTTTTAATGTCACATATTGCCTCACTGTGATCCCCTTGGCTTCCTCTTACAAGGATCTTTATGATGGCATTGGATCCACCAGAGTAATCTAGGATGATCTTCTCATCTCAGGAGACCTTCACTTAATCACACACACAAAGCCCCTTTGGCTGTGTAGGGTAATATAGTCACAGGTTTTGGGGCTTAGGGCATGGGCTCTTTGGGGAGCCATTATTCAGCCTATCACATCTGTTTTCTGCCTGTCCTTTTCTGGCCTTGTTACAGGAATATTGCTGACTATTTCTTAATCCTTGGAAATCTCTTGCCTCTTGTCCTGTGTGACATTACTCTCTCTCCTCCCAGGATCTCCTGCCTCTGATGCTGCTTTTCTGAATCTTTTTCACTCAAATCTTTGTTTCATAAACTTCCAGATTTAATGTCACAAAATATTTGTTGAATCCTATAACTCCACCCTGCAAAAATTTCTAGTAGCTTTCCATTATTACTAAACTATTCCACTTTGTTAAATTAATTTAAAACACTCCACAAGCTTTCAGTGGGCACTTGTTATACCCCAGGTACTCTCTTTTCTGTGATAAGGATGCAGAGATTCATAGAATATCACCTGTCTTCAAGAAGCTAATGGCCTAATCAGAGAAATAGACAAATAATTGCAAAGCTATTAAAAATGTGAAAATTTAGTATGGAGACGAAAATATACACACAATTTTATGGAAACCCTTGAGCTAATCCTCTAACTTAGCCTGAGGATATTAAGGCAGGCTTCTTGGAGAAGCTAATAGTTGAGCTGGTCTTTAAGAGAAAAAATGTAAATGAAGCACAGGGGAGAAAAGAACAAGGGTAAGCGTCTAAAACATACAATGGTATTAACTGTTCAAGGGATGGCAGGTTGATTGATATTACTAAAATGAAAAGTCATAGGAAGGAGCAAGTCAAAATAAAACTGGTGCCTTAAGGTGACTAGGAAGAAATGATGGGAGAAGTAGGAGGAGAGAGTAAACCAGATAAGAAACTGCCTTATACTGGGTAGATTATGAAAGCTAAATGATTAGAAGACCTCATTAAGAAAGTCATGTAGTATAAACATCAAGTGATATGATAATCACCTTCAATATAGGTGAAGTTTCATCTCCTTTCATTCTTTACTAGGGGGCCTAAGAGTTAAGAAGAGTCTGTATTACCAACGTGTGTCACTAATAAGTGGAGCCGAAGTTAATGAATGAGAGGAAAGGAATAGAGTTAAGGGTGGGCTATTATATAATAACCCTGGATTTAAAGAAAAAGTATGAGAAAGAACATCTAGCAAGGAGAAATACAGGGGCCAGGAGGATATTTATTAATATGAGATAGAAATGAGAATGTTTATAGGCCTTAAAACAGATGCTAATAGAGAAAGAACATATGAAAATAACAGGACCAAGTGAATGATTATCTTACTAGGTTGCTAGACAAAGGAATAATCCTGGGAGAAACATAAAGCATTTTCCTTTGCTGAGCCTGGTGGGAGGGGAAGAAGAGGTTGTTCAACATATAAAAATTGCTCCACGTATAAAATAGGGAGCAAGAAGCTCAGGGAGATCATGCTTGGGGGCCTTGATTTTCTCAGGGAATTAGGAGGCAAGATCATTATTGAAATAGGTCCTGATGATGGAGTAAAAGACTTAAGAAGAGGTGCAAAGATTTATGACAGCCACTGAGGAAAACGGGAGAGGAATTTGGCCAGAAACAGTGCTTAGCAGAGTTAAAGATCCGGCTGGGGTCAAAGACCATTGCTTTATGGTGGCACCAAATACAGAGCCCTGTGATTATTCCAGCCAGTACTCAGCACCCAGGTATGGGAGCAGAGGTATGTTTGGGAATTGATAACAATATTGAAAGCTTGCAGACATTTTGGGAAAAGGACTAGGGTGTGAGAACATTGCAGGTATTAGAAAAGGAATGACTGACCATGGAGTCCAGGCTAAATGAGACTGTAAAGGAGGTCATATGACAAGAAGGATCACTATAGAGTAGGAAAATAGGGAAGGGGAAAATGATATGAAGCTTAAAACAAAACAAAACAGATATACCTGCAAGTAAAGGAATGAAGAAAGCTAGAGGAATAGAATGCTTGCTCAGACATTAAAATGTTGGAGCTTATAATTTAACAGATGATTTGTCATAGTCAGGTAATGACAATGTCCATAGCTGTGACCATAGAAGTGGAAATGTTCTCAGTATTGTCCAATGTGGTAGCTACTTGCAACACATGACTATGGAGAACTTGAAATATGCTAGTGTGACTGAGTAACTGAATTTTAGTGTTTATTAAATTGTCGTTAGATTAATTGAAATTAAATAGCCAAATGTAGAGATTAGCTACCACATTGAACAATGCAGTTCTACACTATCTTTCTGAGTGGTCTATTTTTTGGAATTATCACCTAAATTCGAAATTCCAGGCCAAAACACTTTTGTGAGAGTTCAGTAAAAATCTATCAGGAACCTCTACCAGAGTGTGCCATAGTCACCTAAACCAAGTCAATTACTAGTTTTTTTGCTTTAAGAACTGTTTCTTCTTCCTGTTTTGTTTTGTTTTTTTTTGTTGTTGTAGTTTGTTTGTTTGTTTGTTTAGCTCAATGCATAGGAGCATCACTATTTCTAGACAGTTACTCAGGTATTATTCTTGACTTTTCTCTTACCCTCATTTTCAATTTTCAATTGTAAATCAATATCTAAATTTACCTTATAAATATTTCTTGAAAAAACCCTCCTCTTTATTTCCACTGTCACTTAGTTGAGAACTTCATCTCCTCTCCAGAACATAACTCAATAGGCAAACCTTGAATTATTCTTTTCTAGTTCATCTCCACATTGGTTCCAGAATTATTTTTGAAAGGGAGCATGCATTCTTATATTTATTCATTAAAATAGTATTTTTTGGATCTAGTAGGTGCTCAAGTCAACCTTAGTATTATAACAGTGATCAATATAGACAGAACCTTTACTTTCACTGGCGTTTGCAATCTAGAGGAAGCAAGAAGTGTGTGTTCAAAAGGTTTTATAATTTGATTTATTTATAATTGAAACAAAAATTAATCAGTGTTTTTGACTCTTCATTCTGTTGGTTTTGTGTATAACTCACTACTCATCCTTACTAGGGTTAAGAACTCTGCATCAGTCTATACAGGCTGTTCTGAGACATCGTCCATCCATCTGCGGGTCCTGTTATTGCCTCCCTGATGCTTCCATGCAATTCTTGGGCTAGCTCTCTAACCCATACTCAACCCCTTCTTCTTCCTAGGTATAGAATAATTTTTTGTTGTTTGTTCTGTGTTTAATGTATATATAATATAAATTAACAAAGATTAATGTCTCAAAATATGCTTAAATCCTAAGTAATTATAGTAGATAATTTACTATGGGAGTATTACCAGGGGAACCAAGAATAATTTAGGAGCCAGACTTCCAAGGCAGCTTCCAAAAGAATGTAATGTTTATCTGGATCTCATCCATCTTCTTTGCTTAAAATCTGTCAATCTCCAGTCATCTTCTAGGCTAAAGGATGAATTCTACAACTTTGAAATTTAGCACACAAGAAGCTTCAAAGCCTCAAAGTCTGTTCCTTTCTACTCTTTTCTTCATAAACACTATGTGTCTGCCATGCTAAATTGGTTATGGTTTTATCAAGGTCACAGCATTTGCCAAATCTTCTTTTTGTTCCCTTCCTTCAAACAGTTTCCCATAGATTTGTTTGTCAAACTGGATTATTGCTTTTCTTCTTTTGGACTATTCAAATGACAAACATTTTGTGTATAAAGAAGTCTTTTTATCATCTGGCTCATCAAAAAATTGTCCATTCTTGTATCAATTCGTTGATACTTTATACGCACATCTAGTTTAGGCTTAGGATGGTGGTTTTTCCACTCTGTTTAGCAGTATATTTGGTTTGTAGTAAGCATTTGATAAGGTATGAAAATGTAGTGTTAAGTTCAAGGATATTTTTATTTGTGAATGAATACAAAATATTTCTTTTCTCTCTAATCATTTATTTGGTTTCATGGGCCTTCCCAATCAGGGACATGCTGATTTTTGTTCATTAAAGCAATATTATAATGAGTCGAGATGTTCTACAGATGAACACAGAAGAAAAATCTCCTATGGATAGAAAGTTTCTATACCTAACAATTAGGAATTGGGGTTTGGAATTAGGAATTGCCAGATTTTCAAAGTAGAACTGTATTTATTTTTAACCCAGAAATCTTTAGGACTACAAAGAGAGTACTAGTTGGATATTGGTGTGGATGCTAACTCTGACTTGAATCATACAGTTGTTTGGCTTGTATGACGAGTCATATCTAGAGAGGAATCAGGACAATAAACCATCCATTCAGCACTTTGACAAGACTATTTCCTTACATTTTTTGTGCAGCAAACTCTAGACTTTCTAGATCTGGCTAACACCCAGTGGTTCAGTTTTGTTCAAACCACTTCCTATTGTAAAGCAGGTTGAGTTAATTACATTGCTTTTAAGTTCATCAGTGGCGATTTTGTTTGGAGAAATTTTTTATAAGTATAACCCCTCCAATGGAGAGAAACACCAGTTGATTAGAAAATGCTGTGTAACTAGACTACTCCAGTGGTGCTTTGCAAAATTCCCTGGACTCATCTTTCATTCCATAGGCATATATCCAACAAATTTATGTGCTACACTTTATAGTTTTTCAAGGTGCATATACACACACTTGTGTTAATTCTACTATATGTAAATATATATGTATATATGTATCTTAGTTATGTATGTATATACATACGTATAATAACTGTATTCCCAGGATAATATACACTTGCAAGGTTTCTTATTTTTTTTTTAAAGATTTTATTTATTTATTTGACAGAGAGAGATCACAAGTAGGCAGAGAGGCAGGCAGAAAGAGAGGAGGAAGCAGGCTCCCTGCTGAGCAGAGAGCCCGATGTGGGACTCGATCCCAGGACCCTGAGATCATGACCTGAGCCGAAGGCAGCGGCTTAACCCACTGAGCCACCCAGGCGCCCCACAAGGTTTCTTATTAATACAAGTTTATATGAATTCATATTTTAAATAGTCTTCATAAAATTTCTATTTTCCTTCAAATTTTTGTTCCCATTTTTAATTTTTTTTTCTTAATTACACCACATGGCTGATTAAGAAATTGTACTAGGCATTCTTCAAAGAGCTGGAACAAACAATCCTAAAATTCATATGGAACCAGAAGAGACCCTGAATTGCTAAGGAAATGTTGAAAAAAAAAAAAAAAGACAAAACTGGGGGCATCACGTTGCCTGATTTCAATCTTTACTACAAAGCTATGATCACCAAGACAGCATGGTACTGGGGCAAAAATAGACACATAGACCAGTGGAACAGAGTAGAGATCCCAGATATGGACTCTCAACTCTATGGTCAAATAATATTTGACAAAGCAGGAAAAAATATACAGTGGAAAAAAGACAGTCTCTTCAATAAATGGTGCTGGGGAAAATTGGACAGCTATGTGTAGAAGAATGAAACTCGACCATTCTCTCACACCATACACAAAAATAAACTCTAAATGGATGAAAGACCTCAACGTGAGGCAGGAATCTATCAAAATCCCAGAGGAGAACATAGGCAGTAACCTCTTCAACATCGGCTACAGCAACTTCTTTCAAGACATGTCTCCAAAGGCAAAGGAAACAAAAGCAAAAATGAACTCTTGGGATTTCATCAAGATCAAAAGCTTCTGCACAGCAAAGAAAACAGTCAACAAAACAAAGAGGTAACCCACAGAATGGGAAAAGATATTTGCAAATGACATTACAAACAAAGGGCTGATATCCAAGATCTATAAAGAACTCAAACTCAACACCCAAAAAACAGATAATCATGTCAAAAAATGGGCTGAACTCGTGAACAGACACTTCTCCAAAGAAGACATACAAATGGCTAACAGACACACGGAAAAATGTTCATCATCATTAGCAATCAGGGAGATTCAAATCAAAACCACATTGAGATACCACTTTACATCAGTTAGAATGGCCAAAATTAACAAGACAGTTAACAACATGTGTTGGAGAGGATGTGGAGAAAGGGGAACCCTCTTACAATGTTGGTGGGAATGCAAGTTGGTGCAGCCACTTTGGGAAACCATGTGGAGGTTCCTAAAAAATTAAAAATAGAGCTTCCCTGTGACCCTGAAATTGCACTCCTGGGTATTTACCCCAAGAATAAGATGTAGTGAAACAAAGGGCCATCTGTACCCCAATGTTCATAGCAGCAATGGCCACAGTTGCCAAACTGTAAAAGAACCAAGATGCCCTTCAATGGACAAATGGATAAAGAAGATATGGTCCATATATACAATGGAGTATTATGCCTCCATCAGAAAGGATGAATACCCAACTTTTGTAGCAACATGGATGGGACTGGAGAACATTATGCTAAGTGGAATAAGTCAAGCAGAGAGAGTCAATTATCATATGATTTCACTTACTTATGGAGCATAAGGAATAATACGGAAGACATTGGGAGATGGAGAAGAGAAGTGAGTTGGGGGAAATTGAACGGGGAGACAAACCACGAGAGACTGTAGAGTCTGAGAAACAAACTGAGGGTTTTGGAGGGGAGAAGGGAGGGGTTGGGTGAGCCTGGTGGTGGGTATTATGGGGGGCACCTATTCCATGGAGCTCTGGGTGTGCTGCATAAACAATGAATTCTGGAACATTGAAAATAAATAAAATAAAATAGAAAAAGGAAAGAAATTGTACTAGAAGTAGGAGACAGATCAAGACTAACATTTTTTTTTGTTGCTTCTTTGTGCCTGCAATACTAGGAGTATCTTTTCAAGTCTCTTTTCCATTTAGAGGGCCTGTTTAGGTAAAAATAATGGTACCCATAAACCATCTACCTGAAGCCTATCTAAACAGTAATACATTTCAACATAAATGACTGATGGTCTTACTGTCATTCTCCCTAAGAATGCCGCTTCACATATGAACCAAGTGAAGGTCAGGTGTTGATCCATATATAAATCTGGATTTTTAAAAACTTTTTTTAGAAATTTTTAAAAAAGATTTTATTTATTATTTATTTGACAGACAGAGATCACAAGTAGGCAGAGAGGCAGGCAGAGAGAGAGGGGGAAGCAGGCTCCCCACTGAGCAGAGAGCCCGATGTGGGACCCGATCCCAGGACCCTGGGATCATGACCTGAGCTGAAGGCAGAGGCTTTAACCCACTGAGCCACCCAGGCACCCCTAAAAACTTTTTTTAATTAAAAAAAAAACCCACAAGTTTTTGGGTATCTTTTCTGTTTTCACACATTTCAGAGTATATTCTTTGCAATTTGGGGGGTTATTTCTTTGCAAAATAACTTTGAAATTTGAAACATATAACCCAAATATTTCTGTCAATAGGAATTTCAAAAATACAAGCATGCTTATAAGAGCCATAGGGCCCAAAGGAGATGGATTTAACTTAGGAGTTTTGAATCTTCTGCCCAGGCTCGAGGAAATGTTCAGGTGCTTTAGTGACAATAATGTATATTTTAAACCACGGGTATTTCATTTCAAATATAAAATTACTTTTTAGTGTTTTTGTTTTTTTTTTTAAGATTTTACTTATTTATTTGACAAAAGAGAGAGAGAGTACACACAGGCAGAGGGGGAAGCAGGCTCCCCACAGAGCAGGGAGCCTGATGCAGGACTTGATACCAGAATCCAGAGACCATGATTTGAGAGAAAGCAGATGCTTAACTGAATGAGCCACCTAGGTGCCCCATATTTTAGTGTTAAATATTCCTTTTCTTTCTTTTTTTAAACAATATTTTATTTACTTATTTTTTTGAGAGCGAGAGAATGAGAGTGAGACCATGAGAAGGGGAGGGTCAGAGAGAGAAGCAGGCTCCCTGCTGAGCAGGGAGCCTGATGTGGGTGGGACTGGATCCTGAGACTCCAGATTCATGACCTGGGCCAAAGGCAGTCGCTTAACCAGCTGACCCACCCAGACGCCCCATTAATATTCCTTTTCAAATTATGGTTCTCAATGCCTCTCAACTCCCTTCTCTCAATTCTTTTTTTACTTTTAAGAGAGAGAGAGAGAGTGTGTGTGTGTGTGTGTGTGTGTATGCATGTGAGCAGTGGGGAAGAGTAGAGGGAGAGGAAGGGAGAGAATCTTAATCATGCTCTATACTCAGGCAGAACTGGAAGGGGCTCAAAATCTCATGACCCTGAGATCATGACCCCAGCCCAAATCAAGAGTTGGTTGCTTAACTGAGCCACCCAGGCACCCTGTCACTTCTCCCAATTCTGATTGCACTTGATTCTGAGGATTGTGCCACCTTATGCCCTACCTCAAGATTCATTCTATAAGGCAGTGATTTTCAACTGGGGCCAATTTTTACCCTTCAGGGATCATTTGGTAATGTCTGGAGATAATTTTGTTGTCACTATGGGTAGGGAGTTTGGCCTCTAGTTAGTAGAGGCCCAGAATGCTGGTAAACATCTTAGAGTGTGCGGGATAGTCCCCACAGGAAAGAATTTTCTGGTCCAAATGTCAGAAGTACCAAAGTTGAAAACCCTAATGGGATATTTGCTGGTTTTCCAGAAGGGTAGAGACAGAGCAAGGTATCTATGAGAGAGGACTAAACATTTTACCTAGAGATGTGGGGGCTAACGCAGGGTGACTGAGACCAATGCTTCTTAATGTACAGGGATTTTGTTAAAATGCAGATTTCCATTCAGTATGTCTGAGGTGAGTCCCAACATTCTGCATATCTAACAAGCTCCTAAGTTACACTGATTTTTCTGGTCTGGGTCTTGCATTTCAAGTAGAAAGGAGCTGGGTTATTCAGTCTATGGCTACATAGGAAGATGTCTGAGAAAGAGGACTATAAGAGAAGAATAATTCCAATATGTTTCGACTGGAGATCTGGAATATCTGTAAGAAGTATTGATCTAAGAATGTTAAGTTTCAAATTTAATAGTCTCTTCTTCCTACTCGTAGTTACTCTTCTACAAGCAGTTTCAACTAGCCTAGTGACTTCTTTTGGCACTTGAATCCCCATTAAGTAACATTCTGATACTGTTTCTTGCTGGATTTTTGGTTGGGGACACTTACTGATTTCATGCAACAGAAAATTGGATTAAACTCATATGGCCCAGCTTTTCTTCTCCTCACACGTGTGTACTTTTTCCCAGCCCCATTCTCTGGAGGAGTCTCATCCTAATATTTATTGGATTGGCATTCCTACCTTGTTATACTATAAATTATGAATACATAATTATAATTCATAGTTAAACTACTGATCATGATTACTTTCCTTGAACAAAAAATTTATGTTTCATGGAATTATTGTTTGTTTTTTCTTAGCTTAGTAATATCGATACAGAATTAACATGCAAATTCTCTGAAGAAGTCTGATTCACTTTTCTTATCTTTAAGCACGTGAGGCCTTTCATCTATTTCATCCTTGTTAAGAAGAGATTCTATTTGGAACTCTTATTTTCTGCTTCACAGTTCTCCAGACCCCCTGAAAGGCTTTTATTCTAGATCTTCTTTCACGTCACCTGGGGCATCCCTGATCTTTCTGTGTACTTCTCTCCATCTCCTAATACCATGTCTTCATTTTCCTTGACTAATTTCCTTGTATGATAAAACATATTATCTAGGGATCCATGGGGCAAAATACTTTGAGCATTAGCATACTCCAAAATGTCATTATTTTCCTCTTGCAATTGATGGGTGGCTTGACAGGGTATATAGATTTTAGGGTTGAAAAATAGCAGACTATTGTTAGTGAAAGCACTGATCCATTATCTTCCAGATCCTGATGTTATTATCAGGAGGTCCAAATCTGTGTTTTCATTTCCTAGGTGTTTCTGGGCTTTGGTGTCTGTTCTAGGCTTACCTGACTGATGGTGTTGAGCATTCTCTGATAGCTTAAGCAGGTCACTACAATTCCAATGGCTTCTCAACTTCCAACTGTTGTTCTCCTCTTCTATAGCCTTTGTTCTCATGCCTCTTCCATAAAGGTATAAATCAATAAGGACAAGATGGATTTAAGAAACACAGTCTAGAAACCATAAAGATAAAAGAAATTTGAGATTTTTAGGAAGGAAGAGATCTGTCCTAAACCTGATTTGTGACTTTGATGCAATAAGGCTGTCAAGTTCCCTGACATTCTTTAAATACCTATATGCTGCATTCCTCATAAGTGTAATGCCATTTAACCACTTTAATGATTTCAAGGTAAGTTATGGGTGCACAGAGAGATTTATTGATTTGTCTTAAAAAAGAAAGTATCAGAAATTAGATGCAGATCCTTTCTCTGAAGGACTAGAATGAAAGATTGTCAGTATAAATAGAAATGTGATACTTGGAACACAAAGACGAAGTTGTAACTTGGCTGAATCATGACTCATCAGCATGTTCTGACTAGTGCAGCAGGGACTTTTGTACCTTTATCCATTGTTCCAACTAATGGAAAACTTTTTAAAACCAGGTATTCCTTTGTCCTCAGCTTCATAGACTAGCTACATTTTTATTCTATGGACTTCTTGAACTAGCAGAGAATCTTTTTAAGACAAATCCTCAATAAATGTTTACTTTTTTCTTTACTACAGTAATAATTTTCTGTGGTACCAGTAGTGTTGAGTTTATGGAATGTGTCCATTGGATAACATGTTATTACTTTCCCCTGCTCCCTTATATGGACCTAAATTCCCATTAGCTGCCATCAGTCATGTAATTGATGTTTCTTGGAGGAAACTTTTATGAAGTAGGAAAAGAAAAATCACAAAATGTAAGATCATCAGAAGAGCAAAGCAACTAAAAACCCATATCCTTATTTTGGAGTAAAGATGGTGTTTGAGGAATACAGTAATGAAATTCTCCATCATGGGTGGAGGAGTTTGGAGAAAGTGCATTCATTGTGTAAAGGATTTGAGAAACCAATAAACCAAGGGATGGGCCAACATGGACTGTCATCAGACACTCATGGTCATGTGGTAAACACTTGTGGCTGGCTGAGATGTGTTTCTTTGCTGAGTGAGACACTCAGGGTTTAAGCCCAACATATGATTCTTCCTTTCAGGTTTCAAATTCTGTCCCACAATTTTCCAGTGATTCTACAAGGAGCAAAATTCATAAGCAAAATTTTTGAGCTAAAGACGTAGCCATAAGTAAGTATTTAAGGTGCACTTATTTTGTGTTGTTTTTATTTTCTTCCTACCTGATATATTAGGCAAAAAATAAGCAAACAAAAAAAACCCTGAAAAATTTTATTTCCCTAAGTTCTTGAATGATAAGGTATTTATACAAGACCAGTGCTCTAACTGCTGAGCTATGATAAGGTATTTATACAAGACTAGTGCTCTAACTGCTGAGCTATGGAGCCTGATAAGGTATTTATGATTTTGACTCTCAGTGTATTATTTGGTCAGGTATATTCTTATTTTCCTTCTTTTATTTTGCAATATTCACTAAGATTTTAGTATGGAAAATAAAATATGACTTATGTAGGTCATAAAGATAGATTATATTCTGATCTCAAATTAAGAAGATGAAAATTTGCTATAATCTGTTTTTACAAAAGTTACTGGAAACATTTGTATGAATTTTTTGAGAACTTCTCAAAAACATGACTAACTTGTACATATTAGTAGAAAATTGGAAAAAATGATTTTTCCAAAACCACATTTAAGATATTATTACCATCTTGACTCTTGTATACGAAAATGGTGACAGAATCAGAAAATGTGAAGACTAAAAATTATATATTAAGCAAGGAACTTCCTAAAGTTATAAAAACAAAATTAGAATCTTAATATTAAGCCAAAACATGATGTTCTAAATTCCAGTTGCAGATGCAAGTGGTCACTTAACAATTTAGCTTAGGCTGGTTGACTAACATCTGTGAATACTTTAAATAACTCAGAAACCGTAGTGAAAAGTCGAGTAACAAGTTCTAGAGTGATAATGGGAGTCCCAGTTGACACCTTGGAGAATTTAGACCTCCTTCAACCTTAATCTGCTCTGCTGTTAGGGTCTACTACTAAGATACTCATTTTTGAAAAAGAGGACGAGACTGGGGGTATGAATAAATGAGTATATGGGTGAAATACTGGAGAATCTTGGGTACCAAGAATAAACTACTTGATCACCAAAAATAGCAGTAAGAATATCCCCTTCACAATTTGTACTACCGTCAGTCATCATCAGGGACTAATCACTTCAGAATCTTTGAGAAGAAAAGAATACATTCCTTCAAAATGAAATGAAGCTTCTAACTAATGGGTACTTTCCCTAGAATCCTTAATGGATTTTGTTTTGTTTTACAAAAAAATTATTACTAGTCCTCTACAATGATATTTCTCATTAATATCCAATTGCATCTCTGCTGCTCTTGTCTTGACTCTAAGAAGATGAAATAATTATAAATGCAATGTTTTGAAAATATTATAAATGGGAATAATAGGCAATACATGAAGTAAAAAGCACATAACTCAAGTGGACCGATAATGAGCAAGTTCATACATGTGAGACACTAGGAAGTGGCAATTTCATCATAAGGATGTCTGGATGATGGTGATTATAAACCAATCTTGGTTATAAGATGCATCCTGATTTCAGAGATGTTAAAATGTGAACAATATGTGCATATTAGAATTGATGAAATATGACAATTCTCATTTTGTGTTGGGTACAATTTGTCTTTTCTGTTGAAAATAACTTTCTTATTTCAATGACTTTTTGTGTTGGGTACAATTTGGCTTTACTGTTGAAAATAACTTTCTTATTTCAATGACTTTTTTACAGTCTTATTGAGCTATAACTTACATAGCATAAAGTTTACCCATTTAAAACATACTGACTCAATATTTACAGACTTGTGCAACCATCACTGTAATGTAATTTTAGAACCTATTAATCAGCCCTCAAAAAATCCTGTACCTCTTAACCTCTCTCCCATTCCCTGACTCTCCTTCATCCATTTAATAAGGTTCTTATTTAAATATTTTAATTTATTTTGTACATAATAAGAGCCATTTATTTACTTGTTATCGTCTAGTGTGCTTCATGGACACAGTCCCACTGGCTTTCAGAGCTAGGTGTTTTTGTGTGGGGAAGGAGGGACCCACCTTCAGGTGAGTGTCTTAAAAAGTTGGAGCCCCAGATGTGGGGTCCAGACCCTTTGCTCCATAGGGAGAAGCTGGTAGTTGGGGGTTTCTTCCCAATTGTATGGTGTTTTGCAGGTGGTGGGGTTTGTGTCAGGAGTGTGTCTCAGCCTTTCCTACCCATTTTGATGTGAGTGATGCTATTTTCTCATTCATCTGTTGTGTAGGAGATACTTAGCTAGTTTCTGGATTTCTTTCAGAGGAAATGGCTCTGTGTATAGCTGTAGATTTGGTATGTCTGTGGGAGGAGGTACATTCAGGAAGCTTTCATGATCTCATCTTGGACTGGAACTGATTTCTTTGTTTTTTTGAAGTCTAGGTGTTTATTTTGGTCTGGACTCTTGAAGAGTAAAGATCTGGTAAAGCTTTTGACATGGGACAGGAAGGCATGATGTTGTTTAAAAAATGAATATGTCAGTAGTATGTAGGATGCTTTAAGGAGGATGAATATAGGATCAGAAGATTTGCCTTGATATTATTGTAGTGGCATGAATTACTAAGGATCTGGAAAAAAGTAGTAGCAATGAAATAATGAAGCTGAATATCAAGAAAAGTGAAGCCATTCTAAGATTGAAAATTATGATACTGGTCTTTTAATTGATGTCTATTTCCCAGTTTCTCTACTATTTCACTCATCTCTCTTTGGATGTAATAGTCTAATTTCACTTAAGACAAATAAAAAGCTAAGTTAATATTTCTGAAAGCCTGGTATATGTCAGAGAATATGTCCAACATTTTATGTATAGTTGTTACCCAGAACTGGGTTTGTCTCTTGATGGGTGCTGAGTCAAAAGACATAATCAAAGAAGTTGAAAAATAGGAAAAGGGAGAGTTTTACTTGCAACAAGTAAAAAAGAACACTGTGGATCTTTCCCAAAGCAGTGTCTCTCTCCCTGAACAACAGAATTGAGGAATTTTTCAGCTAAGGGTACATACATATTCATGAAGGAGCTCAGACAATGGGGAATACTACATAAAATTAGGGCAAAAGTCATCTTAAGGTGACTGAATCCAGGTCAAAGTCTTAGGGGTTGGCGAGCATCAGCATTGTCAGCTCTCTGACTCCAGTATGTCCAGTATCTTGAGTTCTCAAAGGTATTTAGATACTGCAAAGATAATTTAGGAGTGTGCTTGAGGTCATCTTTACTTTTGAATATGATCATGATGTGGTTGAGTGTTGGGGTTTGGAGCTGAAAGCCAAGAAAGAATTCTTGAGACTCCTTTGGTACAAAAAAGGTGATTTTGTTAAAGCACAGGGACAGGACCTGAGGGCAGAAAGAGCTATACTGGGGTTGTAAGGAGTAACTGATTATTAAGATTTTCTGTCCTGTACAAACATAGTGATCCAAGAGGACACCTGCACCCCCAATGTTTATAGCAGCAATGTGCACATTTGCCAAACTGTAGAAAGAGCCCAAATGTCTATCGATGGATGAATACATAAAGAAGAGGTGATATATATATATATATATATATATATATATATATAATCTCAGCCATCAAAAAATGAAACCTTACCATTTGCAATGACATGGATAGAACCTAGAGGGTATTATACTAGGCAAAGTAAGTCAGAGACAATTATCACATGATTTCAATCATGTGTGGAATTTAGGAAACAAAACAGAGAGTCATAGGGGAAGGGAGGGAAAACTAAAATAAGACAAAATCAGAGAGAGAGAGACAAACCGTAAGAGACTCTTTAACTATGGAAAACAAAGGAGGAGGCAGGTGGGAGGATGGGGTAACTGCGTGATGGGCATTAAAGAGGGTACGTAATGTAATGAGTCCTGGGTGTTATATGCAACTGATGAATCACTGTACTCTACCATTGAAACTAATAAAACACTACATGTAAAAAAGAAAAAAAAAAAAGATTTTTCTATCCTATGGAGGGGAGGGTGGTGTTGAGTGTATAGGTTTCTAGAGATTGCTTTTTTCTTGATTTTTTATAAGATTTTATTTATTTATTTGACAGAGAGAGAGAGAGAGAGAGAGAGAGATCACAAGTAGGCAGAGGCAGGCAGAGAGAAGGGGGGAAGCAGGTTCCATCCTGAGCAGAGAACCCGATGCGGAGCTCGATCTCAGGACCCTGGGATCATGACCTGAGCCAAAGGCAGGGGCTTAACCCATTGAGCCACCCAGGTACCTGCTTTTTTTCTTGTTAATCATTAAGAGTTGCAAACTGAGATTCCTATACTGTGTGACTGTGATCCTCTCTGTTAGCCATTTGTTTGTCCCTTTCCTTAGTTCTAGGATGGCCAGCAGTGCCTGAGGAATATCATGTATATCCTACCTTGGGGTTGGTGGGTATGGTAGGGTATTAGCTTGTGCTTTGCCCTCAGCTTGCCTCCTCCTCCCTCCTCAGTCAGGCTATCTCTTGGCCTGATAGTGGCTGTTTGTTCTTAAATTCTTTCACAAGGTAGCTGGGGGCTAAAATGACTATTCTTGTTACAGGAAATCTATGTCTTGCTCTCTTTATCTGAAGAGTACTAACTCTTTCTGCTTGCACAGTGTCTGATTTAATGCAGTCCTGAGGTAGATGGTGTGGTGCCCAAGTGTGGTGTCTCTTGATCAGATGGGGTCCCCAAATGTGGGATGACTATCCAGTGGAAGCCCGACTTGCAGGAGGTAAAAGAATTCACCTGAGGCAGAACAAAGGAGATAGAAGTTTATTTAATCAGCCAAAAGGGAGCTGCTGGCAGGACAGCATAGGAGAGGCTATCTGCAAAGAGGTAGAGGGTGGGGGCTTGTGTTTAAGGCGAAAGATGAAGAGGGATGGCGACATATGGAATCCTCCCCTTTTTTGGTAACTCTGCCTGGTTATAGTAGTCTATTGGTCAATTAGGGTCTATGGATATTTTGAGATGGGTCGCCTGATGGGCCTGTCTATCTTCCATTGCTCAAGCCTGTTTGCCTAAAGCAGCCTCTACAGGTGACATATCTCAAATCAAAGATGGAGAAACTCAGCCCATAGAAGATTATCAAGATTAAGGAAATGGAGAAATAGACATGGATTCATAATTGAAACTAGGTAGTCAGGTTTTAATGTCTAATTCATTTCGATATTCCAAGAGGCTTTTAAAATCCGTTTTTTTTTTTTAATACTCATTTAATGTTTATTGAATAAATGTGTTTATATGGGGGATTACCTATAACCTGTTGTTAAATGTTTTTTGTTTTTTTTTTGTTTTGTTTTGTTTTTTACATTCTTTTTTTTTTCCCAATTTATTTATTTTCAGAAAAACAGTATTCATTATTTTTTCACCACACCCAGTGCTCCATGCAAGCCGTGCCCTCTATAATACCCACCACCTGGTACCCCAACCTCCCACCCCCCTGCCACTTCAAACCCCTCAGATTGTTTTTCAGAGTCCATAGTCTCTCATGGTTCATCTCCCCTTCCAATTTACCCAAAAGCACATACCCTCCCCAATGTCCATAACCCTACCCCCCTTCTCCCAACCCCCTCCCCCCAGCAACCCACAGTTTGTTTCGTGAGATTAAGAGTCACTTATGGTTTGTCTCCCTCCCTATCCCATCTTGTTTCATGGATTCTTCTCCTACCCACTTAAGCCCCCATGTTGCATCACCACTCCCTCATATCAGGGAGATCATATGATAGTTGTCTTTCTCCGCTTGACTTATTTCGCTAAGCATGATACGCTCTAGTTCCATCCATGTTGTCGCAAATGGCAAGATTTCGTTTCTTTTGATGGCTGCATAGTATTCCATTGTGTATATATACCACATCTTCTTGATCCATTCATCTGTTGATGGACATCTAGGTTCAATGTGATACAACACATCAATAAAAGAAAGAACAAGACCCATATGATACTCTCAATAGATGCTGAAAAAGCATTTGACAAAGTACAGCATCCCTTCCTGATCAAAACCCTTCAAAGTGTAGGGATAGAGGGCACATACCTCAATATCATCAAAGCCATCTATGAAAAACCCACCGCAAATATCATTCTCAATGGAGAAAAACTGAAAGCTTTTCCACTAAGGTCAGGAACACGGCAGGGATGTCCATTATCACCACTGCTATTCAACATAGTACTAGAAGTCCTAGCCTCAGCAATCAGACAACAAAAGGAAATTAAAGGCATCCAAATCGGCAAAGAAGAAGTCAAATTATCACTCTTCGCAGATGATATGATACTCTATGTGGAAAACCCAAAAGACTCCACTCCAAAACTGCTAGAACTTATACAGGAATTCAGTAAAGTGTCAGGATATAAGATCAATGCACAGAAATCAGTTGCATTTCTCTACACCAACAACAAGACAGAAGAAAGAGAAATTAAGGAGTCAATCCCATTTACAATTGCACCCCAAACCATAAGATACCTAGGAATAAACCTAACCAAAGAGGCTAAGAATCTATACTCAGAAAACTATAAAGTACTCATGAAAGAAATTGAGGGAGACACAAAGAAATGGAAAAATGTTCCATGCTCCTGGATTGGAAGAATAAATATTGTGAAAATGTCTATGCTACCTAAAGCAATCTACACATTTAATTCAGTTCCTATCAAAGTACCATCCATCTTTTTCAAAGAAATGGAACAAATAATTTTAAAATTTATATGGAACCAGAAAAGACCTCGAATAGCCAAAGGGATATTGAAAAAGAAAGCCAAAGTTGGTGGCATCACAATTCCGGACTTCAAGCTTTATTACAAAGCTGTCATCATCAAGATAGCATGGTACTGGCACAAAAACAGACACATAGACCAATGGAACAGAATAGAGAGCCCAGAAATAGACCCTCAACTCTATGGTCAACTAATCTTCGACAAAGCAGGAAAGAATGTCCAATGGAAAAAAGACAGCCTCTTCAATAAATGGTGTTGGGAAAATTGGACAGCCACGTGCAGAAAAATGAAACTGGACCATTTCCTTACACCACACGCAAAAATAGATTCAAAATGGACTAAGGACCTCAATGTGAGAAAGGAATCCATCAAAATCCTTGAGGAGAACACAGGCAGCAACCTCTTCGACCTCAGCCGCAGCAACATCTTCCTAGGAACATCGCCAAAGGCAAGGGAAGCAAAGGCAAAAATGAACTTTTGGGATTTCATCAAAATCAAAAGCTTTTGCACAGCAAAGGAAACAGTTAACAAAACCAAAAGACAACTGACAGAATGGGAGAAGATATTTGCAAACGACATATCAGATAAAGGACTAGTGTCCAAAATCTATAAAGAACTTAACAAACTCAACACCCAAAGAACAAATAATCCAATCAAGAAATGGGCAGAGGACATGAACAGACGTTTCTGCAAAGAAGACATCCAGATGGCCAACAGTCACATGAAAAAGTGCTCCATATCACTCGGCATCAGGGAAATACAAATCAAAACCACAATGAGATATCACCTCACACCAGTCAGAATGGCTAAAATCAACAAGTCAGGAAATGACAGATGCTGGCGAGGATGCGGAGAAAGGGGAACCCTCCTACACTGTTGGTGGGAATGCAAGCTGGTGCAACCACTCTGGAAAACAGCATGGAGGTTCCTCAAAATGTTGAAAATAGAACTGCCCTATGACCCAGCAATTGCACCACTGGGAATTTACCCTAAAGATACAAACGTAGTGATCCAAAGGGGCACGTGCACCCGAATGTTTATAGCAGCAATGTCCACAATAGCTAAAATCCGTTTTTTTTTTTAACACAGCTTCTTTTCAACAGTTTAATCATACTGAGCTAGGGAAACTGAAGGACTCCATAAAAATCTGCTTTTTTTCTCCTTTTGCTTCTATTCTTGCTAGAACCTGCATGCCCACTTTACACATTCTTCGTAATGCACAGAGTGTATGTCCTCCTTGTAAGTGACAAGAAGGTAATGATTTCCTTAGAATAGATAACATCTAAGGAATGGCCAAATGACTGGACAAAGCCATCATATGCTCATTACAAATCACTGGAGCTAGACATCTAAATGCCAAAACCCCCGAGCTTCAAAGAATAATTGACTTATGAGAGACACCTGGGCACTCATCTTTGTTCTAACCAATTCCTGGATGCCTGAGAGGACACATACATCAGACCACAATCCTCAATAAGAGCCCAAGATGTCAAGCAAAGATGAGACTCTCTTTTCCTTTCTGAGTCTGTATCTTCACACTCTTTATAACTTCAGTAAACTCTGCTTCCACTTCTTGCTGGCTTGCATTTCATTTCTTTTTTTTTTTCAATTTATTTATTTTCAGAAAAACAGTATTCATTATTTTTTCACCAGACCCAGTGCTCCATGCAAGCCGTTTCATTTCTATCTTGCATTTAGCCAGGGAATCTCTTGGCTGGACCTATGGGAACCCTCTTTGGTTCCAGCCTGCCTACATCAGAATGATCCAGCAATTCCAATTCTGGGTATTTACCTGAAGGAAATAAAAACACTAAATTAAAAATAATACCTGCAACCCTTATGTTCATTGCATCATTATTTACAATAGTCAAGACATGGAAGTAACCCCAAGTGTCCACTGATGGATGAATAGGTACAGAAAATGTGGTCTAAATAAATAAGTAAATACACACACCACACACACACACACACACATCATGCTATGGAGTATTATTTGGTCATAAAAAGAAGGAAACCCTGCCATTTGTGATAACATGGGTGGACCTTGAGGGAATCATGCTTGTGAAATAGGCCAGACAGACAAAGACAAATACCTTATGATCTCACTTGTATATGGAATTAAAAAAAAAAAAAAGAACTTACAGATACAAGGAACAGACTGTAGATTTGTAGTTGCCAAAGGAGGGGTTTAGCATGGGTAAAATGGGTGAAAGGGGTCAAAAGATATAAACTTCCAGGTATAAAATAAATAAGTCATGGGGATATAATGTATGACATGGTAACTATAGTTAATAAAACTGCCTTGCATATTTGAAAGTTGCTAAGAGAATATATTTTTAAAGTTTCCATTACAAGGAAAAAAATTTCAACCATGTATGATGATAGATGTTAAATAGACTTGTTGTGATCATTTTGCAATATATACAAATATCAATCATTATGTTGTACGTACACCTAAAACTAATATAATGTTAAATGGCAAGTATATCTCAATTTTTTAAAAAATGAAAAAAAAAACCTAAAATACATTCCCTATTTGGTCAGATTATACTGTTGTAGATAAGCCATAACGATGACCCTTACCAAATTACCCTCTAATCTACATGGTTTTCCACTTTGGGACATTTATAGCAGGCCTCATAGGTGTAAGAACACCTATCACAAAGATGCTAAAGCATTTCATACCTGTGAAGTTTCATTTCTTGCAGAGAGGTATAGGTAGACCTTGTCCTGAAGATTGGTTTAAGAATGCTTTGTGGTCATTTTTGTTTGTTTGTTTGTTTGTTTCTGTTTTTGATGATAACAGGGCCAATCACCTAAGATCTTAAGCTCTGTTCATTATTAAACAAAAGCTGAAATTCAGGTCTCTTTACTCAAATTTTATATAGGACATTGAAAGTATATATTGCTCTGGCAGTATAGATAATTTAGCAATGTTTATTCTTCCAATCCATGAGCATGGAATGCTTTTCCATCTTTTTATGTCTTCTTCAGTTTCTTTCATGAGTGTTCTGTAGTTCCTTGAATACAGATACTTTACCTCTTTGGTTAGGTTTATTCCAAGGTATCTTATGTTCTTGGTGCTATAGTAAATGGAATCGATTCTCTAATTTCCCTTTCTATATTTTCATTGCTAGTGTTATAGGAAAGCAACTGATTTCTGTGCATTGATTTTGTATCCTGCCACATTACTGAATTGCTGTATGAGTTCTAGTAGTTTGAGTGTGGAGTCTTTTGGGATTTCCATATAAAGTATCATGTCATCTGTGAAGAGAGAGAGTTTGATTTCTTCTTTGCCAATTTGAATAATCTTTGACAAAGCAGGAAAAAATATTAATTGGAGAAAAAACAATCTTTTCAATAAATGGTGCTGGGAAAATTGGACAGCTATGTATAGAATGAAATTCTACCATTCTCTCACACCATACACAAAGATAAACTCTAAATGAATGAAAGACCTCAACGTGAGGCAGGAATCTATCAAAATCCTGGAGGAAAAATAGTAACCTCTTCGACATCGGCCACAGCAACTTCTTTCAATATATGTCTCCAAAGGCAAAGGAAACAAAAGCAAAAATGAACTTTTGGGACTTCATCAAGATCAAAAGCTTCCGCACAGCAAAGGAAACAGTCAACAAAACTAAGAGACAACCCATGGAATGGGAGAAGATATTCGCAAATGACATTACAAAGGGCTGATATCCAAGATCTATAAAGAACTCAAACTCAACATCCAAAAAACATATAATCATGTCAAAAATTGGGCTGAAGATGTGAACAGACACTTCTCCAAAGAAGACATACAAATGGCTAACAGACACATGAAAAAATGTTCATCATCATTAGCCACCAGGGAATTTCAAATCAAAACCACATTGAGATACCACCTTATACCAGTTAGAAAGGGCAAAATCAACAGGACAGGAAACAAGGGTTGGAGAGGATGTGGAGAAAGAGGAACCCTCTTACAATGTTGGTGGGAATGCAAGTTGGTGCAGCCACTTTGGAAAACAGTGTGGAGGTTCCTCAAAAAGTTAAAAATACAGCTTCCCTGTGACCCTGTAATTACACTACTGGATATTTACTCCAAAGATACAGATGTAGTGGAAAGAAGGGCTCTCTGTACCCCATTGTTCATGGCAGCAATGGCCACAATCGCCAAACTGTGGAAAAAGATGAGATGCCCTTCAATATATGAATGGATAAAGAAGATGTAGTCCATATATATGATGGAATGTTACTCAGCCATCAGAAAGGATGAATACCCAACTTTTGTATCAACATGGATGGGACTGGGGGAGATTATGCTGAGTGAAATAAGCCAAGCAGAAAGAGTTAATTATCCTATGGTTTCACTTACTTGTGGAGCATAAGGAGTAACACAGAGGCCATTAAGAGAAGGAAAAGAAAAATGAATTGGGGTAAATTGGAGGGGGAGATGAAAGATGAGAGATTGTGGATTCTAAGAAACAAGCTGAGGGTTATGGAGGTGGGTGGGGGTATGGGTGAGACTGGTGATGGGTATTGTGGAGGGCACATATTGCATGGAGCACTGGGTGTGGTGCATAAACAATGAATCTTGGAACATGAAAAAAAATAAAATTAAATTAAGGTGTTAAAAAATTTTATATAGGACATATCATTTCTCACTTTAGCTCTGTTGTTTCCTCATAAAAAATATCTTTTTTCTGAGTACATTTTTCTTATAACATGTCCTGATAATGGTAACCAAATTGCTCTTTCTCATTCTCACCTATTTTAGCTGTTACTGCTGATGAATTTAATATTTAATAAATGAACTCTCTCTTAGATTTAGTAGATTTTCATATCTTCTTATTTCTCACCTAGACTGTCATCATTTTAACATTTTAGCACAGTTTCCTGATTTTTGACATATATGTACTCCAATTGAGATAATGTTTATACATTACAAATCAAGATATTTAACACACTGAAAAATTTCCCATGCTGTTATTTAGTTTATCCCCCACCTCCATTTACAGGCAAGGGCTAATATGCTCTTTGTCCCTGTAAATTACTTTGTGTTCTTAACAAAGACAATATAAATACGCGCTTTTTCAAAATAACAACTTCTTCATTCAACATAATGTTTTGAGATTTATTTATATTGCCGCATGTACCAACAATTTGTTTCTTTTATTAATGGGAAACATTCTGTTGTATGGATATATCACATTTTGTTTATCCACTTATTTGCTGATGGATATTAGGTTATTTATTATTAAAAATCAGATTTCTATGGATATTTATGTACATGTCTTTGTGTGGACATATGTATGTTTTCATTTCTTTTGGGTATATACCTAAGAATGAAATGGGTAAGTTGTACAGAAGGTGTATCTTTAACTTTTTAAGAAACTGCCAGTTTTCTGGTTATTTTGCCATTTTTCTTTCCCACTGGCAGTATATGAAAGTTCCAGTTTCTCCAGATTCAGACGTTCGTTAGTCTTTTAATTTCAGCTATTCTAATGGTGAGTATTCCTACTCACCGTCACTACTTTGGGATCTGGCTAATGATGTCACACATTTTTTTTTCTTATGCTTATCGGCTGTTTATGTATCATTAGTGACGTGTCTGTTCAAATCTTTTGCTTATTTGTTTTTTGGATTGCTTATTTTCTTATCGAGTTTGAAACTTCTTTATATATTCTAACTGTAAGCCCTTGATTATAAATGTGTTTTGCAAACATTTCTTAGAAGTTTGTGGGGTTTTTTTCAATCTCTTTCAAAGATAAGAACTTTTAAATTTTGATAAGATTCAATTTACTATTTTTTCTTTTATTCATTGTACTTTCATTGTGTGTGTGTGTGTGTGTTATTTTTCTCTTGCTTTCTTCTAGCAATGGATCCAATCTTATCTATTTAAAAGATTATTATTTTTCTATTGAAATAATTTTAACTATTGTAAAAAATCATTTGTCTATATTTATGTTATTGAGTAAATATCTTCTTGATGATTTCATATCTCTATCACTATGAAATATACCCTCTTATCACTGATATTTTTTATTCCTGTATTTTCTTTACTTTATATATATTAATACAGCCACACAGCTTTCTTCTTGTTAGGATTTGCATCTTGTAACTGATCGTATCCCTGTATTTTAACCTAGTCCTATACTTATATACAGAGAACTGGGTTCATATTTACATTACACTTGGAGTTTATTTTTATATTACAGTTATAGAGATAGCAAATAGTTGGATCTTGATTTTATACCACCACAAACATTCTAGGATTTACAGTTTTCACTTTAACTTATCACTGTATACCTCCATATGAGAGTATGTTAATTATACTAGAATTAAAAAAGAAAGAGTATGCATAGAAATTGTAAGGGCCTTTTAACAGTATACGTCTTTCATCCCTCATCCTTTGTTATTATTAAGTATTTTACTTCTTCATATCTTATTAGCAACAAAATACAATGTTTGTTTCATTAAACCATAAGTTGTATTTTAAAGAATTTTTAAAATGAGAAAATAAGTCCATGACACTTACACATTATTAATCATTTTTACCACCTTTAATTTTTTTGAAGCCAGGTCCAAGTTTCTATCAAAAGTTATGTTCCTTCTGCCTGTAAAACTGCTTTAATGATGTATTGTAGTGTAAGTGTTCTGGCAACAAAGATCCTAGCTTTCATTAGTCTGAAAAATCCCTATTTTTATTTTTCAGGAATATTTGTTTGGCTACACAATTCTAGTTTTCAGTTTTCTTTTTTTTTTTCTTCTGGCTTCCATAATTTCTAATGGAAATTCTAACGTGATTCTTGATTCTGATCACTCTTTGAAATAGTATGATTTTTATTCTTCTGGTTTTAGGAATCCATTAATACCACTGGTTTCTAGCAATTTGATTGTGGTATGTCCTTGTAGAGAGCAAAATATAATTTCTCATGTCACGCAGGAGCTTGTGTCAAGCAATGACACAAGCAGTCAATGACGCAGCTAGGAGATTCTCCCGGGACCAATGTCAGCTGACACCCCAGAATTGATAACAAGGAGAAGCAGAGGAGGCCTGCAGAGACCCAAAACTGATTAAATCCCTTTAAAAAAGAAAAGGATTTTGGCAGCAAACTGTTAGACTCTTCAGACCTCTATGTCTGATCACTTAAAAAAGGCAACTGGCCCTTAAGGCTCTGCCCATGGATCTCTGGACAGAAGTGAGATTCTTCACAGCCTGAATATCAGAAGCAGTAACAGAACAGACCAAGAGGCCTTATCTCAGCTGCACACCCGCAAACTGCCCTGGCGTTTAGTTCCTTCACTTCCTGCATCCTTCTGTTATCTTGTTCGTTGTGTGGCTTGTCTTTGTCCTTCTCTGTGTGCTGTGTAGGAAGCCACGTTTAATCACATAGTGAAATGTCATTGAGTCTGGAATCCTGAACCTGCTTTATCGCTGTGACTTAACTTGGCTTTATGATTGAATAAAGCTAACATTGTGGAAGCACAGAACTCATGTGTGTGCTTTCCTAGCATGTTCATGGCAGTCCTGGTGTGAATAATATTGTATATTCTGCTTGCGGTTCACTGAGCTTTATTGGATCTGTGGGTTTATAATTTTCGAAATATTTAGAAAATTACTGTTATTATTACTAATTCAAACAGTTTTCTGTCCTCTCCCCCATACTGACACATACACAAATCTTCTGAGATGACAGTTACATGAAGATTAGACCGCTTGAGATTTTCCAGCTGGTCACTGAGGCTCTGACCATTTTTTTCCTCTCCGTGTTTTGATTTTGTTAATTTCTGTTGTTTTATATTCAAATTCAGTAATCTTTTCTTTTTTCTGTATCGTCTAATCTACTCTTTATTCCATCCTGGAATTCCCCATTATTGACACTTGTTTTTTATTCTTTCATTTTTGAATGTTTTTCATTTCTTTCCTCATGTTTATTTTTTCTTTTAAATCTTCAAGTAAAATTTGCTAAACCTTTGCTTTTACTTTGGGATCTGGTTCTATTGGCTGATTTGGTTTTTTCTGTGACAAGTTGCCTTTTTCCTGCATCTTACTATATCTAACAAATTTTGATTTGGCGCTGTATAATTTGTTTGGCATATAGCTCCTTAGTCATAATTTTGCTGATTATCTTTATGACTGGCAGAAAAACCATGTCAATATTTTTATTTTTAAATTATACATTTACCTATCAATCATTTATTTGGCATATACAATATGTAAGACATTAAGCTAAAATCAGTCCTTGGTGGAGTCCTTCATTTCTACGTACTATACATACCTAAACTGTTGGTAGTCCTGGTGAATACCTTCCAAGAAAATATGGAGAATATATTGGCATAGATTTTAACAAAACAATATACTCCAATAATACACTTTTTTAAATGAAATGCTTTTTAGGCTTTCAAATACTACAGCAGGTAGAGAGCTATAGGATAGATTATGCCTGTAGAAAATGTTTAGTCTTTTTAATATTTCCATACATTTTTATGTTTCTTGCAAATTTGTCCTTATTAGTTTTCAAACAGGCAAAATACTCTTGCTTATTCAGAAAATGCTTATTAAACAATGGTATATGTAGATCTACTTTTTAATAGTAGAAATATAAATTATCTGGCTTATAAAAATGTTTTGGGAAAAATATTTGGGGGAATTATAGATTGCTAAAGAAAAATTAGTAGTCAGATGTTTCCAAATCATTTGAGGAAGCATAAAGCTACCCTATGACCACATATTTAGCCATATTTGTTAGTTATTGTTGTGTTGTAAAGGTTGGGGTTGGAGGAGACAAATTAATTATGTTTCTTTTTTTCAGGTTTCAAATAAATTAGTCTTATATGAACCATAAAGTCAGATTGGGTTAAGAATTCAGCTTTAGCAATGGTACAGCTTGATTGGAGAATGTGAGTTGGACCAGTAATGAAAACTGGTGCATACTGTGGCCCATCCTGCCATAAACAGTAGAGCAGTTAGAGAGTGTCTAGTGCCATTGCAGATGGGAAGCCCTGCCACTGTGAGCTAATCAAAGGTAGAGGAGTGGTTGAGGAGGGAATGGCAAGGTTCTTGTGGAACCAAGGGAGTGTAGTCAAGTATTAATGGTATTCATTTTCCAGTCTTATGTCATATCTCTTTTGTGGGAAGAAATGAATAACTTGTCAAGAGATAAAAGCTTCTTCCCCAAAACTTCATCAAGACAGTGGAAGACTGAGGAGAGTGGAAGGAAATATTTCTCCTTCCAATGGCCATTTTGCTAAAGCAAATAGGCAGACTTTAGTTTCTGTTTGTTTTTTGCCCCTCGCAATGTGTTGTGATCTATAGAGAAAGATAAATGACTATTCACAAAAGTGTTGTGAAATTGTTTGTTTTTTGCCCCTCGCAATGTGTTGTGATCTATAGAGAAAGATAAATGACTATTCACAAAAGTGTTGTGAAATTGTCCTGGACAACTCAAATTAGTACCTTAGGCTTTAATGTTTAAATGTTTGACGATTTCATGTAGTTTGAGTTTTCTAAAAGGAATTAAATTATCAGATAATTCCTTAGTATTTGCTATATTTCTCTGTTACAAAAATAAGTAAGAGTAGAAATTTTTATACATTGCTTATAATTAAGACTTATTACTAATTGTAAAATTAAAGTTACTTCATTATTTTGATATATTTATACTCAAATCTCATGTGTATTTAATTATATATTATGTATTATTTATTTTATTATTAGTCTAGAAATAGATATTATTCATTTGAAACCTATCCTATAATGAAATTTAACATATTTACATAACTGAGGTAACAGCTGAAGATTAAAAAACAATTAATTGACATAGCTTGGAGATTGATGGTCACATTCCGTAAGAGATAACATGAACTATTTAGAGTTCAGAAGACTATAGATTGAAGACTTGAGATAACCTTGAAACCCATATTTATAATTACAGAAAGATAAGAAGAGTGTCATAAGTGTAGCAAAGATCTAAATTTCTCAACCAGATCTTTTTCCTTTAAGATGTGTCTGGAGATCTATATATATGTATATAAATTGTTTTTTTCTTTGCTCTCTCAGCCTTTATTTTAAATGTTTCTGAATTGCCACTGTTCCCATATTTCTGTCTCAATAAATAAACTTATCAAAAAATCTCTCTGGAAAAATTTTTCCAATAAGGTAATTAATTAGAGGTTCTCCGGATCTGATATATGCCAATATTTACTAGTCTACATTGAAACCATGAATCATATATATGGCTAATGGAAAAGGACTTTAGTATGGATGATAGTTTCCATTCAGTGATTTTAATTATTATTAGATCATGACTACAAGTGTAATTACAATTTCCTACCTTGTAATATATACTTTATCTTCAAAATTAACTTTCTCTAAAGTTTCTTCAATCATTTCCAAACACCTTGGACATTTCTTCATTATATCACTTTGCAGTACAGTCAGTATTTGTATATTGTTTTGATCTTTCTTAACATACACAAGGCAGGAAAATCATATCCATGTGCCTTTCTTTCCCCAGTTAGATAACACATGAGAGCAGAGGTTACTTTTTCTCCCTGTTTTGGATCACTTATAGCAATCTAGTCTGGAAATAGGAATTAGTGTGATGAAGGTGATTTGTCACATTAGATACCAACCTAAATCTATGGACAGATTTATTTCGTATGTTGGTTTCCATTTGATGAGCATTCTTGGGGTATATCCAAATTTTGAATATGTCAAATTCTCCCATCCAAGTACTAACCAGGCCCGACCCTGCTTAGCTTCCGAGATCAGACGAGATCGGGCGCGTTCAGGGTGGTATGGCCGTAGACTGAATATGTCAAATTCTTTTGACAAGTACATATTACTCATACTTAATATAGAGCCATGGTTTGCAAACCACTATGCTAGGCATTGGGAAATAGTAAATGGAAATTAATATAAAGATGGTGCTCTCTGCCTTCAAGGTGAGATTAACTGAAAGGGGTTTGGGGTAAAGTAGAGCATATAGATGAGAAGCAGGCAGTGAGCAGCAGGCAGCATAACTTTTCAAGGGAAATAGCAGTGGTAACTTGTGTAAATCACTACTTCTCATAATGGTAAAAAAAAAGTGAGTATATTTGGAATTATGACTGAATTGAATACATACAAAACCACAATTATAGAGAAAAAGTTACCATCTTTATTTTACTATATCATTATGAGTAAGAAAGAATCTGTGATATCTTGAGAAGAGTCAGTTATTTATTCATTAGTTTTTCAATGCATATACTCACCTAATTGTCATCTATTCTTTATTCCAAAATGTATTGAACATCTACTACTATGTTCTCTTCTAGGTGTTAGGGATACAAAGGAAATTAATGTATCATGTTTACCATCATATATGATTTCACAGTCTACTCGGAAGAGATTCATAATCTACCTTGAATAAGAACAAACCCAATCTTTGCACTGGAGGGCCATCAGTGGTCCAGGCCAATTCCATTGCCCCAGGATATCCATAGCAGCACCTATTTTTCCACGATTATTATTCCAATCTTTAAAGACATCAAAACTTTCCTCTTTATAAAATACTTTTTAGAACAGAAATAGTCATTGAAGGATCCCATTGAAACTATTGCTAGCTAATTTTTATGATCTGGCAAAATTTTGGAAAGAATTCATTAGATGCTCAGAATAAAAATGGAGATCAAAATAGATTTTTAGTGGAGGTCACAAGGGCACTGATAGAACAGGTAAACGTGCCAATTCATTTGTGATATATTTTATCTTTTTATTTTTAATTTTTATTTTTTTATTTTATTTTTATTTTTTTAAGATTTTATTTATTTATTTGACAGAGAGAGATCACAAGTAGGCGAGAGGCAGGCGGGGGGGGGGAAGCAGGCTCCCCGCTGAGCAGAGAGCCCAATGTGGGACTCGATCCCAGGACCCTGAGATCATGACCTGAGCCAAAGGCAGCGGCTTAACCCACTGAGCCACCCAGGCACCCCTATTTTTAATTTTTAAAAGAAATTTTATTTTTTTATTTGACAGAGATTACAAGTAGGTAGAGAGGATGGCAAGAGAGAGAGGAGGAAGCAGGCTCCCTGTTGAGCAGAAAGCCTGATTCGGGATTCCATCCCAGGACCCTGGGATCATGACCTGAGCTGAAGGCAGAGGCCTTAACCCACTGAGCCACCCAAGCACCCCTGTGATATATTTTAATGTTCTGTGAAAAAGAAAATGACAACAACAAAAAAGAAATGATGGTGTCACCCTATAGAGAAATAATAATCATAATGCTATTTTAGAGATATTATTATTAGGGAAAAATGTTTGTTCACAATATGCCAAAACATGAAAAAAGAATTTTGGAAAAAAGTGCTATTTTATGAATATTTACTTTGTTGAAACACATATATAACATATGAATAGAAAAAATCCTAAATATATAGACCAAAAAATGTGTTAATCCTGAACAATTGGATAAATTTATGGTTGATGTTCTAAGATTTTTCTAGTATCTGGAGCCTGTTTTACTCTGTACTCTTTCTACAATTTTGAACTTTTTAACTGAGGTATAATAGAAGTATACAAATGTGTGCAAATCATAAGTGGATAGCTTGATGCCTTTTCACAAATTGAGTCCATCCATGTACACAGTGCCCAAATCAGGAAACAAAATATTATCAATATCTCAGAAGCAGCCTATTTCCTTCTACTTCCTTCTATTTACTGCCTTATAAATCATTTTCTTAAAGGTATTAACTTCAGTCTTGAGTAGAGGTCTGTGTGAACGTATGGCGTAATGTTAATGTACAAATAGCTGAATTCTTTTTGTGGTTAATGCATGTTGGGTACACAAAGTTCCAAATAGTTAACTGAATCAGTATTTGTGAATATACTTGTAAACCTAAAATATACCGTGCAAATGCAAGTAATTACTTATACTTCTCTGACCTAAGAAGCAGAGATATTAACTGACTTGCTTCTGATTTTGTTTCTCATTTTTTTAGTTAACTGATACTTTTTTCACACAATTTTGGGTTATTCATGAAGTTAACAGAATACAGTTCAAGGTTTTTTAAATGACGGCATTTTCCTATTCCAACACAAGGATCAGAGATTGGGCCAGTTTTGTCAAAGTGGATGACTAGTTTGGAAAGATTACAGTTTAGATTGGATGCTCTTTTCTGAAAGAATCTGTGCTTGTCAGCTTCCCAAACCGGTCAAGTCAGCGACCAAATCCCCATGAGACTGCACACATGTAAATGATATTTGTAAAGCCTCTCAGAGTTAATGAATGTGAAATTTATAGCAGTCTCTCAGTTGGGGAACTGGCTTTCTGGATGGATGTCAGCTTTAACCCCGTAATTACTTCTCCGGATTTCTCCCAACTCCTCTAAAAGCACAGTATTTTCAAAACTAGAAGCCAGCTATATATTATTTGAAATCATGATTCTCAAATTATCAATTAATAAAGTACAACTAAAGTAAATTGTGCCAATTTTGAAAATGTATTATTTTTATCATATATAGTAAACATGAAGAGAAGTTAGTTATGGGAAGATTTAAGATATTGGCCAAGAGCTAAATAAGTTTATCTTTTTGCTTCCTTCTTTAATAACAATTTATATTAACTGAAAAAATATGAGACCAGCTTATATCAAGGAAGAACACTTATGCAAAACTTAGGAAGCTTTGAAAAAGAATGAAATAACCCTGTATATACCCATATGGAAGATATTTATTATATAGTACTATTTTTTAAAGAAAGATTGACACAGGTAATAGGTTTAATATGCTACCTTTGATGTACGGAATGAGTAAATAGATAAACAGATAGATAGATGTGCTCATATTTGCATAATATATTTTTAAGAGAACACAGAAAATTGGAGAGAATGGCTAGGACAAGGAAGGAGATTTTCTTTTTTAAAATATGGTAATCTATATTTTTTATTTCATGTCACATATATTTATTGTCTCTACCAAAACATATTTTGAAAATAAGAAAATGGAATACTCTGGACTGTACGATTTAGGACCCTAAGAACAAAGTCAAACCTATAAACCCTTGATTCAGAGATTTAAACCTTGCTTCCTAATGAAGTTGCCTTCTTTCCATTTCGTCACACTGTTACTCAGGGCCATAGGCGTTTCATAAATCATTTTTGTTAGTTTCTTTTCTAGTGTTTTTTCAAATACATGTTAATTAGTGTCTGTGACCAGTCATGCGTGGTAGGGGTGATAGAGTCAAGTATATGGAAAGGCAATGGGTTCAGTTAATGAAGGTGCTTTGGACTCACAATAGGTTTTCATGTTGTTCCAATTGATGTCAGAGCCTCTATAGAAAAGCCAACAAATTAATCACCTAATTGGTTTGTAATCTTCTTAAAGGTGTTATTTTGCACAAAGAAGTTGTCAGTACTTCCATGTTTTATAGGCTTTGCTATTATTATTACATGGTAAATACTTTGGTTTTTTGATGTATGGTATTCTGTTTTCTCGGAGTTTTAAGCAATCAAACTTACTTTTAGCAAGCATTTTATTTACTATTTCTGAATTATTTATGTATAACCTGAATTAGACTCAGTAAGATAAAAATCCAAACAAAAAATTAAAATTTCAAAGGTCATTAAGGTGAAATACAGTCAGATTATGTGTTTATTGGCACCTTAACATAATCCTATTTTGAGCAGTTGGTCCCATACAGTAGAGACTCTATTTTAACAAATCCACTCTTTCTTTTTTTCTTTTATTATGTTCTGTTAGTCATCAAACAGTACATCATTAGTTTTTGATGTGGTGTTCCCTGATTCGTTGTTTGGGTACAACACCCAGTGCTCCATGCAATATGTGCCCTCCTTAATACCCATCACCAGGCTAACCCATCCCTCTACCCTCCCACCCTTAAAACTTTCAGTTGTTTCTCAGAGTCCATAATCTATCATCGTTTGCCTCCCCATATGATTTATCTCCCTTCATTTTTCCCTTCCCTCTTCTAATGTCTTCCATGCTATTCCTTATGTTCCATAAATAAGTGAAACCATATGATGATTGACTTTCTCTGCTTGACTTATTTCACTTAGCATAATCTCCAGCCCCATCCATGTTGATGCAAAAGTTGGTTATTCGTCCTTTCTGATGGCTAGGTAATATTTCATTGTATATGTGGACCACATCTTCTTTATCCATTCGTCTGTTGAAGGGCATCTTGGCTTTTTCCACAGTTTGGCTATTGTGGACATTGCTGCTAGAAACATTGGGGTGCATATGGCCCTTCTTTTCACTACATCTGTATCTTAGAAGACATGAACAGACACTTCTCAAAAGAAGACATATGGAAACAGACACATGGAAAAATGCTCATCATCATTAGCCATCAGGGAAATTCAAATCAAAACGACATTGAGATACCACCTTACAGCGGCAGTTAGAATGGCCAAAATTGACAAGGCAAGTAACAACAAATGTTGGAGAGGTTGTAGAGAAAAGGGAATGCTCTTACACTGTTGCTGGGAATGCAAGTTGGTACAGCCACTTTGGAAAACAGAGTGGAGGTTCCTCAAAAAGTTAAAAATAGAGCTACTGTATGACCCAGCAATTGCACTACTGGGCATTTAGCCCAAGATATAGATAAACAAATCCACTCTTTCAACTTCATGATTTTTTTTCTCCTTTATAGGTCCCAAGAGTTTATAGTCAACTAGTTTCAACTCAACTGAATATTCCAAAGAATTACCTTTTATTTTATATTTTGTACATACTCTTCAAATTTATGCCAGATTATTAATTCTTCCTGCTCTTTCACTCACTCTTGTGAACCCTCATTTAAGCTCTCCTTTTTAAAAATCTAGTTTCTCATATAGATCTTAGTTTTATATTAATTCCATAGAATATTTAACTATGCTTCACTAGCACTGTCAGCTCTCATACTCACAAATTTTCTCTTGTTCCTGCTCTCTTGATCCCTAACATTATATAGTAAAACTTCTTTGTACATCTTTCCAGCTGTTACGAGCTGATGAAGAAAATCACAATATCTTTAGGATCATTTCCAGCATAAAGATGTGGTCTAAACTGGAAAGTGACCAACAGTGGAAGGCATGTGGGGCATGCTTATAGGTATCTTGAAAGGTGGTGTGGTATATTTAACAAGATGTAATTCAATATTCAGAATAGTGAAAAAAATCACAAATTTTTATTACCTTATTTTGGTAATACAACTCAAAGTTCAATATAATTTTTAAGTTTATAAAACAGGTAGAGATAACTTCTTATGTCTGGGTAAAAAGCAGTTAATTGCAGACAAAGGCTTCCATAAAATCAAGAAAAAGCTGGAGAAGTTATATAAATCATATTTCATAGGGAGCTTTAGAAAGAATGAGTACTAGATGAGATAATGTTCCAGAGAGTGGAGAACCTTTCTGTTCCTCCGACCCAAGGGACATCTGCTGATGATTGGGCTTAATCTTGACAGAAAATTTTTGTTGGGATCTGGAAGCTTAAGTACCACTCTTAGTAGTCATACTAAGCTATGGTGACAAATTGGAAAATTGAGATATTTTCAGGGGGCATTTGATGACTCTGGGGCTCTATAGAAGCTGGGGAGCTATGATTGGTCTTCCAAAAAGACAGAATGAATCTCTGACAGTTTTACATCTGTTTAGGAAGCTAGTGCTGCAAGTGGGAAGAGGCCAGCTGAATCTCATTGCCAATCTCCACCTCAAGATATCTGCCAGATTTTGAAGCCGTATTGGCAAGAAGTTGGAAAGCTTGGCTGGAAAGCTTTAATACACATTTAATTTTAAATTCAAATATTAATTATTGTTTTTAATATTTAGTATTTTAAATGCAGAATTTGAAGACTGGTGAGATGGATATCTTCCACGTTTTCAATCTCAAGCCAAGGAGATATATGCAAGAAAAACTAAATTGACCCAGAAATAGATAGATTCAAACTAAATCTCTAAGGAAAGCAGAGTAAGTTTATTCTCAGACTTAATTGATATGGACAGCAACTTAGATCATTTGCCTAACGGAGGAAAAGGGCAATAATCTGGTGGAAGATACCATCTGTAGTCTCTGGTTTTCTTTTGTATATGCATGGTGTTTATCCTGCAATCAAATATTTATAACAATCAGAAAATTACAAAAATATGACTACAAATGAAAATTTATAAAACAACTGACAATAAAGGCACAGTTAATTCAGATGATGTAGTTGGCAGTAGATGACTCTGAAATAACTTGATTATGATATTCAAGAAAATAGACAAAAGTTGGGACATCTGACTGGCTTAGTTGGATGAGCATGCAACTCTTGATCTTGGGATAGTGAGTATGAGTCCCATGTTGGGTGTAGAGATTACTTAAAAAAATAGAACTTAAAAATAGACAAAAAGTTGGACAAAATAGATGAAAGTACAAAAATAATATCATAAAATTATAGAATGAATTATATTGATATTCTATGCCTAAAAAATGTGATATCTAAAATTAACAAGTCGATAGATGAGATTACCAGCAAATAAGATGCATTAGAGACACAATTAGTAAAGTAAAAAAGATGTCAACAGAACATATCTGAGCTGAAGCACACAGTAAAAAGCATGGGAGTCACTGAACAGAACAGAAGTGTCTGACATGCTAGAATAACATAACATACATGTAATTGAAGTCTCAGGAAAAGGGAGAAAGAATAAAGAATAATAAATATTGAAGAGTTAACAGTCAAGAAAACTTTAAAAGCCAATGAAAGATACAATACACATGTTCAAAAAGACCAAAGAACACAAGAGCTAACAACAGTGAAGGAAACAATCAACAAAAATAAAAGGCAGCCTATGGGATGGGAGAGGGTATTTGCAAATGATATATCTGATAAAGGATTAGTATCCAAAATCTATAAAGAACTTAACAAACTCAACACCCAAGCCAAATAATCCATTTAAGAAATGGGAGAAGATATGGATAGGTATTTTTCCAAAGAAGACATACAAATGGCTAACAGACACATGAAAATATGCTCATCACCACTCATCATCAGGGAAATACAAATAAAAACCACAGTGAGATACCACAGTGAGATACCACCTCACAGAATGGCTAAAATTAACAACACAGGAAACAGATGTTGGCGAGGGTATGGAGAAAGGGGAACCCTCTTACACAGTTGATGGGAATGCAAACTGGGGCAGTTACTCTGGAAAACAGTATGGAGTTTCCTCAAAAAGTTAAAAACAGAACTACCCTACAACTCAGCAATTGTACTACTAGGTATTTATCTAAAGGATACAAAAATACAGATTCAAAGGGGTACAGCACCCCAGTGTTTACAGCAGCATTATCAACAATAGCCAAATCATGGAAGGAGTCCAGATGTCCATCGATTGATGAATGAATGAAGAAGATGTGGCAACATGGGTGGAGTACTATTCAGCTATCAAAAAGAATGAATTCTTACTGTTTGCGATGGTGTGGATGGTACTAGAGTCTATTATGCTAAGCAAAATATGTCAGTCAGAGAAAGACAAATACCATATGATTTCACTCATATGTGGAATTTAAGAAACAAAGCAGATAAACATATGGAAAGGGGGAAAAGAGAGAATGAAGCAAACTGTAAGAGACTCTTAATGATAGAGAACAAACTGAGGGTTGATGGAGGGAGATGAGTGTGACATAGGCTAAACAGGTGATGGGTATTCTGGAGAGCACTTGTTATGATGAACACTGGATGTTTTATATAAGTGATAAATCACTAAATTCTACTCTTGAAACCAAAAAAAGAATAAAGTAAAACAAAAAGATATCACATAATCAAGTTGATGAAAACCAAAGAGAAGATCTTAAAAGCAATCAATACTTTGATAGTATTACTATCAAAGGAGCAAAAAATTACTAACTTCTCACCAAAAATGTTGAAAATCAGAAAATAATATAATGACATATTTAGTTGCTGAAAGAACATAATCAATAAATTATTATTCCATACCCTGCCAAGATAACTTTCAAAAATGAAGGTGATATGAAGCCTTTTCAGACAGAGAGAATGTGCCAATATCCAACCCAAACTGAAAAAAAAAAAAAAAAACTAAAGGAATTTTTTTCAGTCATAAAATTAAAAAGTTAAAAACATGAAAAAGCAAGAGGGAATAAAGAACAGAAGAGTAAATATGCAAACATAAGTGAGTATTGACTTTACAAGCAATTACTATTATACCAAAATTATGTGTGGAATTAAAATGCCTGACAACTCTAATGCAAAAGTTCCAAGTATAAGACAATGGAGCTGAAAGTTTCTAAAATTTAACAGTATTAAGGAATTGGAAACTTCCTTTGTTTTTATCCCTGTGATTATTCTAAACTTCTGTCTTCTCTTCTGGTCAACACTTTGACCAATCCCTTTCCTTTTAAACCCATGATAATAGATGAATTTACTTTGTATCATAAAGTATATTCTGGTCTTTTCACTTGGGTAGTTACAAATAATAGACTATTAAAAAATACCTGTTTTTCTTTAGAAATGGAATATGGAAGAAAGACATTCTTTATACTGATGTAACTTAAATACCTTTGCATTGTAAACTCTTACCAGGTTCTGTTTCCTTATTGTGTGTAAAAGCCAGCTATTGCCCAAATTAGGGTTGACATAGTTCCTCCACCTCACTTTTTTTTTTCTCATTTGTGTATTGTCAAAGCATTGATGACTGATGATGTAGTTTTTCACATGTTCTCAGGCTTTGGCTTGAGTAGATTACTCCATAGCCTCTGAAAATTGGAAGCAATTAATATATAAGCTTGTACAGATGGTAATAAAGTGATGTTTTGGTTGTTTTGAATCCCAAAAGGAAGATCTCAGAATGTAATGATTTTTTTTGCTGATGGCTGATGAAACTTTGTGGATATTCAAAAAGTATGTGGATATTTTTTGGAGAACTGAAAGGGGATCCAAACTTGAGTCTAGATATTGCTTCCACATATAGGAAAAAAATGATAGTTTGGAAACACTTTATAGAGATTATTAAAGGTAGTGGAAAGAAATGTTCTCTTTGGTACATTTTCCTCTGTTTTTTTTTTTTTTTTTTTTAATCCCCCCCCTACTACCTGCTTGAACTTTTAGTACTGAGGGTGCATAAAACTGGATTTAATCTTGTTTTTTTTAACATAATAATTCCAATTGTCAATTTTACTTCATTGTATTGTGCCACAGGAAATATTTAGAATAGTTTTTGATCAGAAAAAAGTATTTTTAAAAAATCAGCATGCTGGGTAATTTAGTTTCATAAATTTTGTGTTTGCCTGAATTGTCCAAATGAAGATCCAAATGACCCTGACCATAAATAGAATAATGCCAAAACCAAATATCAAGCATTAAAAGAGAGAAATAAACGAACACCACGTATCTAAAGCAAATACTTAAAAAAATGCATATCTGGGAAGAGAAAATTGTTTTAGGAAAATTATTTTCTAAATTTAATTTTAATAATTTTTATTTTCTTTAATTCCCTTCCAGTATTTAAAAAAAAACCCTAATTTCTATATGTTTTCTATATTTCTTGACATGCAAATTACATTCTTGGAAGATTTATTTGTTGATGTTTATAAAATAATGTAATTTCATTGTGATGACAGTTGATAATTCTCAGTCTTGAATGTAAACCAAGATCACACAACTGTTGAGGACAGTCAGAACTTAGGTTCCTCAGTTCATTTCTCATTGATCCATGAACGTGGCTTAGGAACAGGATGAGACCTGAAAATGTGCTGTGGGAATGAGGTGAAGTGCAGGCTTAGAGATTATGGAGGTAGAGGGAGTCAAGGGCAAGTAAAGAAGTAAAGAAGACAGCCTCAAGGATGTGGAGGAGATCAGAGATGGATTCATTCAGACATGATGAAGTGACTTCCAGTCAGAAATGAGAAGGCAGGAGACCAGCAAATCAATTGGCTTTATGTTAATAACTGCAGCTCTAGAATTTTGTTGTCTGAGGCGGGCTAAAACTTGTGTTTTACTACAGTTTATTCTATGTTTTCTTAAAGCAAGATGGTGGGTCCTTCTAGAAACCAACTACTCAGCCCATATGTGATTATGCTAAATAATTCTCGAAATGACAAGCTCTCCATGTTTGGGACATAACAGAGTAAGAAGTTAAATGCACTTTCTTTTCCTTTCCCCTTTCATGACAATCTGAGTGTAAAAAGCAAATTCTGAGTGTATTTGCAGCAGGCAGATTTCTTTGTCACCTGTTGTTCATGTGTGGAGAATAAAACATAAGAAAAGAGAACTTGAATAGGGAAACAGAGGTGAATAGAATCCATATTTTGAAGGCCTAATCAATTTTGAAAATGTATACATAAGACTGTGCCAAAGGATATTTTTGTTGCTATTTTGCCATATTATTTAAGGGATGAAGACCTTTAAACATTTTTTGTTTTGTTTTAATAGTAACATCAAAAAATATGCTACATCAAAACTTGCAGGATCATCTTACTTAGATTAGCCAAGTAATAAGAAATAAAACTTTTCTTCAAAAAATATGCAGCCTATTTTGAAGAAAATATGGTTATTATTAATGTTGCTTTTTATTTTCCTCCAATCTTCTATCTGGTTCAAGTAGTGAATTTAAAATTTTTGTTTGGTAAGTTACTGCAAATGTGCCAGAATTTGACATCTGCAATTCTTAGTATATGCTATGTTAAGAAAAACAAAGTGTTCTTTTAATTAGGTATGATTTCAGACTCATAAACAAAACAGTGAAGTAATTTTTTCCTTTTGCTTCCCAGGAATGGATGTTCCTCCAGATCAGTAGTTCTCAAATAGTTCTCATATTGAAACTGAAATTCATTTGGGGGATGTCTATAGATTATAAATCCTTCTTTTATCTCCCTGATACCCTTTCTAGCTTCCTTCCAGCTATTTTGCTATACCCTATGTTAAGAACAATTCCAGGCATTATGCCCTGTCCAGGTGCCACAAGGTTCATGAACCTTTGCTCTTGCCTTCAAGGACCTTCTGTTTCCTTCCAATTCTGACAAGAAAACCAATGATAGGATACAGGGAGATGAGTTCTCTGATTCGTAAAATGTACTTTATGGAATCAGAATCTAAAGCAAACTAACAGACTAAGGAAAGTTTGCCAGAAGAGGTGACATTTGAGTCGACAGTTGAGAGATGAGTAAATGTAAAAAGGTCTTTTAAGGGAAAGGCTATGTGTGTTTACAGGCATGCTTTGAGTATTGGGATTATTGCAGAGAACATTCTAAGCAAATATGTATTCTAAGCATATGCAGAAGTATGAAGAAGGGAGTCAGAATATACTGAGTACATCATTGTAGTTTGGGTAAATGGTGCATGATGAAAGAAGTGGGAGGAGACATTCAGTAGGTAGGGGCTGATTTAATGATAAGAATCAGGAGCACTTGGGTGTTCAGTCAGTTTGGCATCTGCCTTTGGCTCAGGTCATGATCTCCCACTAAGCGGGAAGCCTGCTTCTCCCTCTATACCACCTGCCTCCGCCATCCCCGTGCTCTCTCTCTCTCTCAGATAAATAAAATCTTTTTAAAAAGATATAAGAATCAAAAATTAGAATAAAATTTTCACTCACATTTCCTTACCTGAACGAGAAAACCTGTTTAGAAAAAACAGTGAAGGTAAGTACAAGAGTCATCAGGTAAAGAGGCTAGTGCCACATAGGATGGTTGCAACATTTACAGCAACAGATGGGGGAGGCAACAACAAAAACCTTCACCTTTCATCTCCCATTTGGGGGAAATGTCTGAACTATTATGAACCCTTCCAGTACCCAGAAACTCCATTTTACCTGACCATACATGTTAAAATAGAATCGCACTATTAAGCTCCCATGTTGTTCATCCAAACTTCACTATCTCCATGGAGCTTGGACTCTCCTGATTTACTCTCTTGTGTTATCTTGGACTTTCTCTCCTGATTTTATCACAGATGTCCCCAACATGTTACACATTGTTGTACATTGTGGTAGCTTTTTCTTAGGAGAGATCTGGGTCTTCATAAAGTTGTATGCATCCTTATTACCACATTCTCCTTCCCACAGTGAGTGGGCCAAAAAGTGGACATGTAACTCAGGAAGACCAGCTGGTGTCCTTTGTAGGCACTGAAATATAGAACCATTCTTTCTTCTAGGCTTTTCTGGATTGGAATTATTAGTAACCATGTTTCAAACCACGGAATACCCAGAGACAAAAACAAAAACTCTGGGAAGAGCTAAACATTATTTGCACTGTGTTTCCGGTCCAATTTCTAAGGTTCTGGTCTGCAGCTCTATTTTTGAATCTTAGGGGCTATTTTATTATATTTACTAGTCTATAAACTAAAACATTTATTGTTTTGGTTCAATTAGTTTTAAGTTGACTTTCTGTTGTTTACAAGCTAATGAATCCTGAGTAATAAACACATAAATATAGAAACTAAGAAGTTTGGTTTTAAAAAAGTGTATAATATTCAGTTAGATAATGTGAGAGCATAACATTTAAATTAATTTTCTCTAGCTCTTACTTGTAGTGATTCATAAAACTGAGAGGAATGGCATACTGCATTAAATTTCGTATGATTCTGAATTCTGTGTCCATGCATTTGTGTATGCCCTGTGAACAGACCTGACAAGCATTTATAATTATGCTTATGAATAAATAGCAATTTTAGTATTTGTAGAATGAAATTCTATAAGTCTATGAATTTTCAGGAGCTTATATTTGTGATTAGGTCTGTGTTAGTGAGATCAGCTTCATAATGGGGCAATCATTTTTGCCAAAAGCAATTCCTCATTTAACAACACACTATTAAAAACCAAGTAATCTCAGAGCACCTGGGTGGCTCAGATGGTTACGCATCTGCCTTTAGCTCAGGTCCTGATTCCAGTGTCCTAGGATTGAGCCCCATATAAGGCTCCCTGCTCAGCAGGGAGTCTGGTTCTCTCTCTCTCTCTCTCTCTCTCTCTCTGCCTCTCCCCACCACTCCTGCTCTGGCAAATGAATAAATAAAATCTTTTTAAAAAGCCTTAAGAACCAAATAATCTCTCAAAATCCCAAAATGTTAAAAATACAGAGTGATTTCAAAGTAATATTTCTGTGTGAATTGTTCTTCTTTCAGAAGGAAAGAAAAAGGGCATCTGTAGTTTCCAGAACTATGTTCAACCTGCTATTGATTATGAGCTTTTACACTTAACCAGTATAAAAAATGAGCAGGAAGGCCAAGTTTTAGTATAGGGGAAGAGCTAGTATACTCAGGATCTAATGATGGTTGGCTAATATAAAGGGACTGTGAAGGAGAATTTAAATAAAACTTGTAACTCTTAGACATTTTCCTGTGACCAATAATGACCAACAGATGTATACAGATGAACAACAGCTTGAGAAGATTCTGAGACCACTTTTTCCCCACAAATGTCTTGTTTACAGCCTTATTGTTGAGGAATGGCTGCTAAAAATGGAAATAAATTGGACTGATTCACAATTGGAAACACTACAACTCTGATTTAGGAGAAATTGCTGAATAGTATTCAGGAAAATTTTGAGCAAACAAGTATTTATTTCAATCATCATTCATTAAGTGTAATCTATGTAAAACATAGCTGATTAGGAGCTATAGGGATATTAAGAGGACAAAAAAAGTAGCACTTTCTTTCAAATCTAAAATTTTTGTAGGAAAAATGTCATGAATATATAGCTTTATGTTTGCTGAATAAATTAACAAGGGAGAAATTAAGACTGGCTCTAATGTGTGACAAAAGAGAGGTTCCGCAAAAGCAGCATGCAAGATCAGAAGAGGAGAGAAGGGTTGACTGGAGAAATGAGGGTGAGTGCCGTTGGTGATGTGTCATGGATTGAGCTGAACCTTCACAACATGAAGAGGAAAGAAATGTGGTGACTTCAGACCAGGAACGTCTACAAAGTCAGGAGTAATACAGTTATGTTGTTCAGGATTTGTCAAGTTAGTGTGAGGTTTGGTTAATGTTGAAGGGTATCTTGTATGCCTGAACAGAAATTCAGTCTTTTTTCTATAGTTAACTGAAAATGCTCAGAGTTGCTGAGCAATGGAATGATCCTATCAGAGCTGGGTTTTAAGAATAAAAAGTGTATCGAGAGAGACCTGAGGAAAAAAAGAGGGACCTGAAAATTAAACTTGAAATCTTCATTAGGGAAAAAAAAAAAAAAGAGCAACATATAAGGTAACATGAAATCACCAATCAAGATATTTGTGTTTAAGATGGTATTTATATAAGATTAAAATGAAAAGTTATACATTTTGTCACATATTGATGTGATATCAAGAATAATGATATTCTTGAAAATTATAGAGTAAGTAGGTGCTTTTAGTTTTGTTTTCCTGTCCACAGAAGTTGAACAATTTTAACATATTGAGGAACGGATCTTACTAGTTAAAAATTGAGATGAGTTAGCATTTGTAAAAGTGTTGCCTTTTCCCAGAAGCCTTGAGATTATTTCTTCTTAGAAGCCATGCATTAGTATATAATATTAATAATTACATTTGCTATGAGTCCATGTTTCTGTGTAGGGCACCATCAACGTTATAGTGAAGTTCCTGGCTTCTAATAACTCATGTGCTAAATAAAACTATAACTCATGTAGTTCTGAAAATAAGTAAATACACACATTTTAATCTTTGTATTTACATTGTACTAGCATTTTCCAAGTAGTTTCTCTGAGTATAAAGTAGATAAAATCCAATAAAGTGTTCTTTCCCTTATATTCAGGGTCCGCCTCTGATCTGATGTATAGTGATGTCTCCTGGGAAGGAAAACACCCCTGATGCCTGGGGACATCCTTCTATCCACTACTTAACTTAATTCTATTAATTCTGTGGTCAGAATTTGGTTCCTTTTGCTCAAAACTTTATTTTTTATAAATAGGCTATCGTGTAATTAAGAGCTCAGACTATTAAGCCATGCTATGTGAATTCAAATTCTATTTCTGCTTTTGGCTGATTTAAACTGTCTGTGATCCAGTTTCCTCTTCTCTAAAATAGATAAAAATCATATTTACTTCATAGAATTATCAAGATGAATCATACAAAGTGCTTAATAGGTCCTGACATATAATAAATGCCAAATAGGTGATACCAATTTTTTTTTTAAAGATTTTATTTATTTGACAGAGAGATCACAAGTAGGCAGAGAGGCAGGCAGAGAGAGAGAGAGGAGAAAGCAGGCTCCCTGCCAAGTAGAGAGCCCGATGCGGGGCTCGATCCCAGGACCCTGGGATCATGACCTGAGCCGAAGGCAGAGGCTTAACCCACTGAGCCACCCAGGTGCTCCGTGATACCAATTTTTAAAACCATTCTTATTTTATAACTTCTGAGTTCCATTGGAAATGTCAGATGGTCTGGGTGGTGATTGATTATAAGCATGAGAAGGAAAGTCTTAAGAAAGCTGTTTCCCAGTGTGAAAAAACATTGTGAAATGTGACATTTCATTGTGACATTTCACAAACATTGTGAAAAAAAAACATACATATTAATTATAATCAAGTGATAAGCCAGAAAGATGGACAGATTTTCAGAACAAAGGCACAGGCCACCTGAGTGGCTCATATGGTTAAGCATCTGCCTTCAGCTCATGTCATTATCTCCAGGTCCTGGGATTGAGCCCCATATCAGGCTTCCAGCTCAGCAGGCAGTCTGTGTCTTCATCTCCCTCTGCCTCTCCCCCGCTTGTGCTCTCTCTGTTTTTCTCAAATAAATAAATAAAATCTTTCAAAAACAAAACAAAACAAAGGCACAGATGATGATGCAACAGCAGAGGAGACAGAGAGCAGAAGACCAGGGAACTTAGAAGAAGGCAAAGGAGGGGTTCCTGGGTGGCTCAGTGGGTTAAAGCCTCTGCCTTCGGCTCAGGTCATGATCCCAGGGTCCTGGGATGGAGCCCCGAATCAGGCTCTCTGCTTAGCAGGGAGCCTGTGTCCCCCTCTCTCTATGCCTGCCTCTCTGCCTACTTGTGATCTCTCTCTGTCAAATAAAATAAATAATCTTAAAAAAAAAAAAAAAAGGCAAAGGATTTACCCAGTGCAAAAGATGTGGGGCATTTAGGGAAACTAAGTGTAAGAATTAGAGGTAGATGTTTATTTTTTCCTTTTTGAAGTTCAGTCCTTGTTCAAGGGCATGTCTACTGTTTTAAAGAGATATCTCCAGGCTCCTTATTGAAAGTATAGATCCCCTTAGGAAAGTTACTCTTTGGGTCATCACCACCTAATTTATGCTCTTTTGTAATGATATTGTTTCTGACAGCCCTGTGTAAAGCAGTGGGGCACACATGTGATGAAAATAGACATCTTTTTCTTGATAAGGACACATCAGTGTGTTATGTAATGCAAACTGTGGGATATGTAAAAGAAGTTAAGAACATGAAATATATATATATGGTATATGTGTAGTGAAAGAAGAGGTGGAGAAAAGAAAATGTGCCAACAGTAACTTCTATATTTCCATTTTCACCAAAATTTAGTATAATTGTTTTTAGTTTTGCCCAAGTTTAACATTATATTTTAAATATTTGCCCTCTTGGGATGGTGGTGTAGTGGTTTTAGATTTTGGCAGAATGGGAGTGAGAATATCTGAGTTTCCTGCTGCCACAAAGAGTTGTAAGCATGAATATAGAACTTTGTTCCCAAGAAAGATAAATGGAACAGTACTGCAGCATGGACCAAACTGGCTAGAGATGAGGTAGGAATGTGTACACCTCAGAACATGCCAGTGGGGACAACTGAGAAGAGCTGAGCAGCAAACAGATCCAGCTTCATCAAAGTAACCATTGTCTCCAATTTCCATGTGGACACAAGCAATTCTATACGTTCCCTTCATGCCTTGTAATTACTGCAAATGCCTCCTGGAACTAGAGGCTATGCAGGATATCTAGGAAGTAAGTGGAAATTAAAAACACCTGCATTCAAATTTAAATAATTCTTCAGAATACATGGAACTGACCAAGATTCACTTTTTGCCATCATACAAAATGTTGCTAGAGATGGAGACTAAGTTAAGTCATCAATGAGAAATAAATTATATTGCTTGGACATCTGAATTGGAGGTTTTAAAACCTCGTACAAGAAATACTCCTTTAGAAATGATGCTTCAGGGGCATCTGGATTGCTCAGTGGTTAAGTGTCTGACGCTCAGCATCCTGGGATCGGCACTATGTCCAGCTCTGCGCTCAGTGAGGAGTCTGCTTAGGGTTCTCTCTCTCCCTCTGCCCCTCCCCCCCTCTCATGTGCACATGCTCTCTCTCTAAAACAAACAAATAAATCTTTTTAAAAAATGATGTTTCAAATTTGGCCACAGCTCTAAAGGTGCAAATACCTGAAGAATACTGCTCCCTCAGCCCCCATCACTGACATATCCAATGTTGGATAATAGTGTCCATAAAGAAATGAATTATCATTTCCCATGTCTTACTTGTTATATGCAAATTATATAGAATTAATCTTATTTTACTTCATACATCAACATTCTTTTTCTCCTGCTAAAAGCATATAAGAATTCTGAATTACCAGAGATTAATATAAAGCCATCAACTAACACACAAATCTCTTTAAAACAGGGCTTACATTTGTGTGAAAAAGACTGATTTTTACATAATATTTAGATCTAACCTGGTGCAAAAGTATGAATTAAGCATGTGAGTTAAGCACAAAATTATAGAAAGACCCCCCAATTTGGGATCTATACCAGAGATTGGCACTTTTCTTTCTATAAAGAGTCAAGCAGTAAGTATTTTAGGTTGATGGACCGTACCTGTCATAGTTCTTCAGGTCAGTCATTGCAGCATGAAAGAGGCCAGAGGAGGCAGTATAAACACAATACTCACATCTTATTTGTTTTGATAAAAATTTATTTACATAAACATGTAGTGGGCTGGATTTGGCCATAGTTTGCCTACCTTTTCCTCTGCACTCCAACTAGATTAAGCTACATTTTTTGGTTTGGTAGTACTCCTGTAATCACATTCAAGGTTATATCACTTTTGTGTTTAGAGAATGCAGCAAGTTAACTGTCCTATTTCTCTGACTTATGTCAGAGAAAGGCATACCTATAAACACAAAGATATTAAAAGACTAAGGAATTTATCTAAATAATTCAGGTGTAAAAAGTAATTGAAATATTCAAATATTCAAAGAGTATTGTAGCGTAAGCTGTGTTAATAGTCTCTTCAGCCTTTTAGTACACTCCATTAATTTTTCCAATGTATTTCATGTGTTTGGCCAAAAAATTCGACAAAATTGTCTTAGTAAAACAAAATCCATGGGTTTATTTTCTCTGTTTGTTTTTCTGAAGATCAATCAAATTAAGTTGGGACTACTTTTCATTTAGGAAGCACTTGTTTAAATTCCTTTAATTGAACTAGATATTTAATTTATACATTATTTATTGATTCTATTTCTGTTCAGTGTTATTTTTAATTCACGTGGGGTATTTCTTATATTTCTTATATTTTCAAGTTGAGTATTCTTGTCAATCACTTGAAGTTGTAATTAGGGAATTGTTTGATTTGTCTTTCATGGAACTCTGTGATTACTTTTTATTTTTCATATTTTTCTGTGTTTCCATAGGTTTTTGTGAGACTTCATAAAAGTTTAGGAAATGCATTAGTTAATTGCATTAGTACAAAAAGTGAAAGTCATCTAACAGCCTTATTCACATATGGTCTAATTTTCCAACTGTTGTTTTTGGAACTTAAGTTGGCTAGAAAATTACCAGTCTTTTCTCATTAGACTGCAGAAATCAATGCATATTTATTAGATGTTATGTAAAACCTTCCAAAGACCCCACAGAAGTGAGGACAATGAGCCTATTTTCAGGAAAATTGGATATGCTTAAATTTTTAAGAACTATTATTTTTGGGGTTTATGGATGAAAAGAAATATTTTTTTCAGATAAATACAATAGAAATGTCAGTAAATAAAATTCAACTACTATTTCCTTTTGATCATTTCTTATTGGTTTCTGTGTGAGTACATTGTACATTGTATAGCAATGATACTGGCTCTAAGATATTTTGTCCTAAAATCCTTTTCTGTTACTTTGATAGATCTATTTACATCCCATCAACATTTTCCCATCTGACTTTTCTTATGATGAGAATTTTGTAGTAGGTTGCTCCTATTTAAAGTTGAAGTTTGTATTTTCTTAGAGGTTGTATTAAATCTTTAGATTGGGTAGTATAGACATTTTATTAATATTTGTTCTTCCAATCCATTAGCATGGAATGTCTTTCCATTTCTTTGGGTCACCTTCAATAGTAGATATCTTCACTGGTGAATTCTACTAAAAATTTAAGGAGAAAAAAATTTCTGTGTTCTACACAGACACTTTCTAATAACTGAAGAGAAGAGAATTCTTCCCAATTCATCTAGTGAGAACTGCAATGCTATGATACCAAACCAGACAAAGAAAATTGCAGTAAAAGAAAATGATAGACAAGTATCCCTCATGAACATACATGTAAAAATGCTTAACAAAACTTTCACATTCTGAATACGTCATACTAAGTGGGATTCTTCCTAGAATGAAGAAGATAGATGGGATGAGGAGTTAATATTCAAAATTAAATCCATCTAACTGACAAGCTATTAACAAACTAAAAAGAAAACATACATGATCCTATCAAAAAGTACAGAAAAAGCATCTGGTAAAATCCAAAATTCATTCCTGATAAAAAATTCTCAGCAAATTTGGAATAGAAAGTGTTTTTGTCAACCTCATAATGAATATCTATGAAAAAACAGAAAACATAGTTGCTAATATAAAATTAAGCATCATCTTAAGGTTAAAAAACTGGGTGAATATTTTCTCTTAAGGATCATGAAAAAAAAGAATGGTCACTCTTGACACTTCCATTCAACATTATACTACTATTCATCATCAACCAATGAAATTAGTCAAGAAAACATCAAAGGCATCCAGATTGCAAAAGAAGTAAAATTGTCTTCATTTGCAGACAACATGATTGTCAATGTAGAAAGTATGATGTAATCTATAGAAAGTTATTAGAAATAAGTGAGTTTGACAAGATTGCTGAATACAAGATCAATGCACAGAAAATAAACAATCAGCAATTGAAATGAAATCAATGCCATTGGTAATATCATAAAAAATAAATATTAAGTACTCAAAAAGAATCTACAAAAGAAGTGCAAGACCTGTACATCAAATAATAAAACATTGGTAAGAAATTGGTAAGATAATTAAAGGAGCTATATAAACTGAGAGATGTATTTTGTTCATAGTTTGAAGACTGTTATAAAGATTCCAATTATTCTCAAATTGACCCACATATTCAATACAATCTTAAGTCAAAGTTTAGCAGATACCTTTTTGCTGATTTAAAAATTCATGTGGAAATGCAAATAACTTAAAATATCCAAATCCACTTTGAAAAAAGATGAGCAAAATTGGAGGAATAACCCTACCTGATTTTATGACGTATTTAAAATGACACTAATCTAGTCAGTATGGTGTTTCAGTTAAGACAGACAAATAGATCAATAGAACAGAATAGAAAGAAAAAGGGAAACACAAGGAGATTCATAAATATATGGAATTTTGGCAAAGATAAAAAGGTGTATCAGTAGACAATAATCTTTTTAAGGAATGTTGCTAGCGTGATTGGCTATCTCTAGGGGAAAAAATAGAGGAAAAAATTCAACTTTGATTCATTCCACGTACCATAAACAAAAGTTAATTCAAAATGAATTATATACCTCAGCGTAAAACTGAAATATAATAAAGTTTCTAAAAGAAAACAGATCTGAATTTTTTGTGAACTTGGGTTAATAAAAGATTCTTTAGGTATGACACCAAAAGCATAATGCATAAAAAAAAAATAAGATAAATTCAACTTTGTTATCTTCGAAAACACTGCTAAGAGAATGAGAAGATAAGCCACATACTGGGAGAAACTCTGAAACCTCAAAAAACAAAAAACAAAACAAAACAAAACACCCAATTAAAAATTAGCAAGAGATTTCAACAGATACTTAACAATATATACAAATGTCAAATAAGCACATGAAAAGCATACATCAGGGAGATGCAAATTAAAACCACATGAGATACCATGATTCCTTCGATAGCTCAGTTGGTAGAGCGGAGGACTGTAAAACCACATGAGATACCACTACACACCTGGTAGAATATGTAAAATTTAAAAAGATTGTCCATATCAAGTGTTGCCAAGAGATATCGGAGCTCCCATATACTTCTGGTGAGAATTTAAAATAGTAGAACACCTTTGGGGTATTGTTTGGCAGTTTCCTAAAAACATTAATCATATACCTTCTGTGTGGTCCTATCATTCCACTCCCACATAGTATTCCAAAGAAAGGAAAGGCAGACAAAGAAGCCATGCATACTGTGTGATTCAATTTAAATAAAAGTTTAGAAAATGCCATTATCTAGAGTGACAGAAAGTAGATGTTTCTTGGAGACTGTTAGGAAGACTTATCTGAAACTGCAATCTTAAGAAGTCTTAATGCTGAAACCTGTATGCCACTTAGGACAGAGTCAGCACAATTGTGAAAACAATCATGTTTGCTCTAACCCAGGTTTGTACTTGTTGGGTAATGAACATGTGGCGAGTTGATTGATGGCATGTTTTAAGATTACAAGACAAAATATGTTACATAAACTAATTAAGACTCATTTTTTCCTATAAAACTAGAGATAACAAAACTTAGAATTTTTAAAGGATTCAGTGTTGAATGTAAAAGCACTTACTACTATTCTGCCTCTTCAATTTATAGAAAGTATTTGAGTAGGATTTATTTATATTATTTATTCATATATCTAGTTTTAAATTTTTATTTTGGGGGTTTAAAATTATTTTTTCATATATTTTAAAATCTTGTTTTTTATTTATAGTATTGTCTTTATATTTTGTTAATAATTCTTTAAATTTTATCTTTAACTATATTTACATGTGTCATTTGAAAGACTCTCTCTTTTATCAGAGAGTTATGCTAGATCTTTGTATGTGTACTAACCAAAACTGACTTATTTTTTCAACCTTGGTTCAATTAAAAGAAATTAAAAAGGCAAGACATTAAAATTAGCAGTCTTTAAAAAGACTTTAACCTCATTGCCATCATACTGGACTACCGTATTCAAAGTCCAACTCTGGAACACCTGGCTCATCATCAAATGAATACCCTGAAAGGGTGCTAAAGGAATAAGCCAACCTATTTGTTTTATGTAATTATCTTGGGATCTTCTAGAGGATCATGACCAACATGCCATCTGGAATGGTTGTCTTTGTTGAGGATGGTTTAGTATATTCTACCAGTACCACCTTATATAGTATATTCTATCAGTATCACCTTAGAATAACCTCTTCCTCTGAATCACTTTGGGATGATCATGGCTACACTCTTCCAGTTGAGAATGAAGTCCCAAACGCTCTATAGGAGTAGTGAGCTGCTAGGACATTTTGCTTCCTGGGTAGGGCTTAAAATGTTACACATAAATCTCACCACTGACCCAGAGTAGAAAGCATTCTGGAAAACCAAACCTTTTGAGCACTCCCTCAGTAAGAGTCACTGCCAGAATTTTCTATTTTACTTCCTCATCCCGATCGCATCTCAAAGACACAGTGCTTTCACCTACTGAAAAAAATCTCTAGATCCTTTAGTAGTACTTTAGTACTAAGTCTCTCATCCAAGCTGGACATCTCTGATCCAGACTGATACCTTCAGTTTGGCCTTCCTCAGTTTTATAAGCATGGTACAGTTTTATTATACTGTTACCAATCACTTTCTCCTCAGTATGGATTCTGTTCCCTGATTGCCTTTATTTCAGTTAGACCAAGTGATGTTTGATACTTGCTGAAATCTGACTAGATCAACGGATCTCTTTACCATTCTCTGCAAACAAATATTTGTCTCCCCCTCTTTTGCCATGCAATGGACTCTTACATTCAGTCTTACATTACTCTAACTTCAGTCTCTGTTAAGGGCATCTCTGTGGCTTTTTCTGTATCTAGCAAAAGCCTAGGAAAAATTGAGTGCTGTAGTTGTGTAGTACCATTCATTCTACTACAGCTCATGGTGCATTGTGAATTATTGGACATTTGTCTTTTTATTCTTTGAGGACAGTAACTGATTCGTGTTTTAGATTCTCACAAGCTAGCACGATTCTGAGTTATATTAGGTACTCATTTGAGTTTAATGATTACTTCGTTGTGGAATGATTCTTTATATAACATAAGAGTTTTAAAAATTCAAGAAACACTAAGTTCATTCAATTTCCTTTAATGAGTATTTGTTATAAAAAAAAAAGAGGTATAAAATCCTGTTCCCAAGTCCAAACCACTTATTAATTTTAACCTTGAGTTTTCTGAACTACCCAATTTAAAGTATTTCTGTTTATAACTGAAAGAAAATGTTTTATTGAAATGTTTGAGATAAAAAATATGTATTACAAAAAGCATATGACAAACATTTCAAGAGTACAAAATTAGTCGTAGAAATAACATAATTTACTGGTAAACCCACATTGTATTAGAAATGTGCAAAGCCTTTCCAAGTAAAAGTTTTGTTATTTTTTAATACTGAGCACCCATTTTTATAACTTAGCTTCTCAAGAGAGGTACCTGCTTGCATACATTTTATCTGTCTCTTAGATTCAAGGCTCAATCTTCTCAACGGAATATGAGATTTAAATCGTAATAAATCCATTGACAAGAATTTTCTTTGGTGGACTCCAAAGTTAGCCAGAATTTTAAATTTCAAGATATAAAAACCTGTATGTAAGGTGTTCTATTTCCTTCAGTATCTATCCTACAGGAGATTAACCCCACAATTTCATTCAGAGAAGAAAAAATGAGATTTGTATTCAGAAGTGTTCAGTGATTGCTTTTTTGTGCTGGTGGTTCATTTCCTGAAGTCAGTATGGCTCTCATAATTTTCTTTTAAAATCAGGTTATTCATTTAGGGTCAAATAAACTTTGTTGTCTGATTGCTGGAATTTTCATTGAGAACGACCTTCTCTTGATCGTCTTCTAGATCCTGATAGGAAGAAAGGAAAATGCATAAATTATAAATGTGATAAAACTTCAGAATTTAACAATGTGGTATTCTGTGCATGACTATATTTATTAAAGACCATCATTTCTTATTGTAATAAACATTAGATTATGTTTCCAAATCATATCCTCTGTTTATGATGATAAAATCAAAGTTATTTTTTGATCAAAATATATGAAAATAGTAATTTAAAATTTGAGGATTTTAGTTGTTTTAAAAATTTGGATGGATTAGGATGTTTAGAAGAACTCTATGATAAAACCTTCAGTTAGAAATTATTTGTGCAATTGATTTTTAATTTCAAATGTCTGTATGGGACTGGCTTAAAATCAGATATGTCTATAATGCCTTGTGATTTCTTTTGACTATTAATATGAATTATTTTATAAATTCCAAATTTATAATTTGTTCTAAGTTCTGCATGAAAAATCTTTGATAATTTAATGTGTTAGAATGCAAGATAACCTAAGTGAAAGATTAGAAAATGCACATAACTACAGTTATGAAGAAAATTATGGTGCATGGGTGATACATACATGTGTATAACTTGCATATTATATCAAAATTTTATATAAAGTTATATTAATAACTTTCTTTATGTGTATTCATTTGCTTATGTTTCAGACTGTAGTCTGATCTCAAATAATAACATGTTTAGAGAGCTCAAGCTCAGTAGCAACCAGCTTTTGCATGGCTCAAACTCATGGATAGCTTTTCAACTTAACGCTACTTGAGTCTACCTCAGTGCACCCAAAAATCTAGCAGTTTGCATGTGTATAATTGCCTTTCCTTTAACATTTGTTATCCTTAGATGTTACTAATAATGCAGAGCATAAATAATTCCTTTTTGATTTTTATCAAAATACTTTGCCTCAAATTTGCTAACTTTTCTCCCTAAAAGACAACAAAGTCCAATAAAATATATTAAAACCCTATCCTTTGGCTTCTCTTAACATAATAAGACATGTATCCCATACATTTACCTTGAACTCTTTTGTTGGCTTGTATCTTCCTCACAGGCGTGTCTAAAATTAAATAGTTGTAGTTAGAAATACTTTGAAATTATGGCTAACCTCAGACAGGAGACCGAAAATAAGGAAAAGCATAAAGTTTTAAGATAAGCATCACTTAAATATGTAGATTTTCATTTAGAAAAGTGAGAGTTTTTCATTGGCCATAGACAATTGTTTTCCATAATCATTATGAATGTTCCCTATTTGCAAAACATTGTTTCATTATGGCATTTGGAGTCCCACACAATGTGTCATTTTTGCATGGAGTAAGTGACTTACAGGACTTTTCACCTTTTTTATAGAACGCATTGCTTTCTGATAAAGGGATATTTAACATTATGTAAAGTTTAGCAGAAGCATCTTCTCAGAGATATCCAGTCATTTCTCCGGTTATTCCTATTTGTGATGTATCAGACTTCTGCCTAAAATTCTCCTTGTGAATTAGTTCATGATTACCTTGCAGAACATGAGGACAACAAATAGCATCAGCCTAATAATGCTAGAAATATAATTTTACACAATTCAAGAAATGTGTGCCAACATACTCCCAAATTTAACTTTAATCCTACAAAACCATTTATAAAATTAACTAGTTAAAAATAATAAAAGCATTCTTATTTACAAATATCAAATGTTTCATAACTGTAGTTTTTTGTTGTTAGAGTTGCAGAATATTTCCCAATTCCTTGTTTTTCTTTAACTCATCAGGAAGACCTAATTCACATTTTCACTCAGCTATCAGATGCTTAAGATCAAGGAATAAATGTGGTTTCTACAGTAACTTCATTTTTCTGCTTACCTTTAAATTTTTTTCTCTAAATTTTTACTTCTTGCTTTTATAGATTAACTATACACAATAATCAGGTCAAAATTTTTCTATTATATACATTTTTTCAATTCTCTGAAATTCTGTTAAAAAGGAAAGCAAGAAACTACCACCAACAGTAATGTTGGCTTTATGTCACCAAGAAACATTTTTAAAATATTTGAATAAGTTTGTTTCCATGTGGTGCATTTCCAACATGTTTTTTTTCACACAAAATATAATATGGATAAACATTTATAATATTATGTTAATAATATAATACAGAACTGTAGAAAACCTCATTAGATTGGAAAGTTTGAGATAGGATTATTATAGAATATGCTCTAATTGATATATTTTCATTAACTTCAGGTTTATTTGATAGCAAAATGAAGGCTTATGAAATATAGTCAAGAAAAGATGGATCCAATCTTTCATCAGTGACTTAGACTATTTACAGTAAACTTATTTTTTTAATTTTTTTAAGATCTTATTTATTTATTTGAGAGAGTGTAAGGGGGAGAGAGAGGGAGAAGGAGCTGGGGGAGGAGCAAAGGAAGAGGGAGAAGCACACTCCCTGCTGAGCAGGGACCTTGATGTAGGGCTCCATCACGGGACCCTGGGATCATGACTGGAGCTGAAGTTCGAAGCCCAACGACTGAGCCACCCAGGTGCCCTTATAATGGACTTATTAAACACCAAATAACAATTATAGTATAATTTAAAATATGGCCACAGAAGTGTTAACAACATTACATTTCAAAACAATCACTTACACTCATTCTTTCATAAACTTGGTGGCATCCAATTAATGAACATCAATTAAATAATTTATTAATTTGTTACTGTTTTGCTATGGTACTAGTAAAATAAGAAGTATTAATTGTGACAAAAATATATATTTAGAAGAAAGCCTAAATAAAGTGAAGAAAATCAGATTTGTCCCCAGTGGCTGTCTTAAAATAAATAAGAGTTGTATCAGGTTATGCTTGGAGAAGAAAATGTGGCAAGATAAACCGATCATATGAATGATCCCACACAAATGACCCACTCTAATGTTTCATGAAACATCCCAAATGCTTCAGTCCAGTTATTTATAAGCCTTTTGAATATTTATATGGCTCTCAGAAATTTAAATTAGGTGTAAAATATTACTTTCTTAAGTTTATCTCATGTAAGTTTATTATGTAAATATAACTGACCATGATACTGATAATAGTTCACATTACTGGGAGCTTGTATTTGCTGAACATTATTCCAAGTGCTTTCCATACATTAACTCATTAAGACGTAGGTAACATTAGCATTCTCGTCTTCAGATGAAGAAACCAAAGCAAAGAAAGAATCAACTTACTTAAGTAGTTTGAGTTGGAGCCCATATCAAAAGCCACACCTACAAGCTGATCCCTATTCTCCACACAGGCTTTACATGTTATATTGGCAGATACATCAAAATCATCCAAAATGGCATTTTTTGTTCCTTTCTCTATAGGTTGATATTCTCCCTTAATTACTTCAGTAGTTTCAGTTAATGTAGCCTTACCTAAAATAAGTGTGAAGTTCTATGAAATTCATGAGAACATTTTTTGAGTTAAGGGCTCTGAAGTACTTCAATGATGAATCACAATATTGGTACCAAAAGGACCACATAGCCATGTTACTACTAGTCATGACTAAAATAATTGAGGAATATGTTCAATTCATGAAAATGTACTATATGCACCACTATGAACAGTCTAGATTGGAAACTCCAAACTTTGCGATGAGGACTATAGTTGGGATAGAGATCAATTATCTATATTCTGAAAGAACAAAGGCCAGTCTTGCATAATGTGACCTTTATTCACAGCAGATTCTTTGTAAATAAGTATCTCAGGATATAGACACTTGTAACTCAGTGATGACCCACTGATTTTATGGGACTAGAAAAAAAAAGTACCATGTCCAACTAGTGTTCAGATACTAGTAACTTTACTGCTTATCTTGTCTTTATGATGTGAAAATAACCCTTGAAATGTTTTGAAAAACCTTATAAATGTTTTGATAAAAACTTACGATGTGGTATTGTGAAAGTTAATGCTTTAAAGACATGCAGAGAAACCAAATATTGGGAATTAAAGGAATCAACCCTCTGGGATAAAAGAAACAGGACTTAAAGAAATATTTCATTAACTTAAATTAGAATATTGTATTCTTGTAGCAGATATATTTTCTTTTGCCTGAAGTTATTGTTATGTACTTAATTCTTTGTTTATCATCAACTTGTTAAGATGGCCTTATTAAAGAGAAGAAAACATACTTACCTGAAGTTGAAGCCTAAATAAAGTAAAGCAGTGTGTGTGTGTGTGTGTGTATATATATATATATGTACAGCTACTAAATGATTCATTCTCTAGAAAGCAATGCCATTCTACAAAGCTGCTTACTATGGTAAGGACTTTAAAAAAAAAAGAATTCAATTTAATCTTCATAATATCTTCCCCTCTTCCTTCATATCTCTGCTTTCCTAACAGAAAGTTAAACATTCATGGGTAGATGAGTGAATTCTATATTAGATCATACAGAAAACCTTGGTTCTTTTATGGCTCTGGCTGTGTCACACACTCCCTGCAGTCTGAAAGGAAATCTTGTATTTTTCAGACACATATTTTTCTCTTGAGGGGAAATTCAATCATTGGTTCAATAAAATTATTTATTTTTACTATCTCTGAACAGTCTCAACACTATATAGAGATTTTAACTAGGTTAAAATAAAGAATAAAGAAACAATTGCCTATAATATGTATGGTTCCAAGAGAATTTACATCTTCTTAAACGTAGAGATACAATTTAAGCAGAAAAGCCATCTAGGATGATATTTTGGATAAATACCAAACTGCAGTTGTGTTTCTGAATTCATAGCATATTTCAGGAAGTGTATTTGATTTTTCTGAGTAATTTCAATACTTGTTTCTCTAAAGCAATTTGTCGTCTAAATACTTTTGTTGCTAGTAAAAAGAACTAGAAGTTCATTTATTCAAATGCCAATTACTCAAATTATGTTTTATTAGCATTTACTGTTTCTTCAAATAATTGTTTAGAATTTGTCTAAGATTTTGAATTCTTTTTTTTTCTCCTTTGCTTTTAAAAGTAGGTCCTTATAATGCTATAGACAGAACATTCCATACTTTAAAGATTAATTTCATATGCAAAATAAATTCCATCTCCAGGTATAGATTATCACCCAAACTGTTAGAAGAAACAGATATCCATTCTCAAGAATGTAGTTTGGAAAAGAAAATTACTAAATGCACTTGTTTTTTTGCTGGATCTATGCACTAAAAAAAAAAAAAAAAAAAAAAAAAACAGCCCATAAACATGCCTTTTATTATTGTTCTGGGGGCAGTGAATACATTTTTTTAAATGTAAAAAGTATGTCAATTTGGGCTTCTTTAAACAACTATTACTTTAAAAAGTATTCTCCTGTCAGATACTTAAAATATTCTTATGATTATTTGTATCAAAGAAAAAAATATTCATTGCTCCCCAAGTTTTATATCATAGAACTTTTTAAAGACTGTTTAAACTAGTAATCATTTCTCCATTATTGTTAATTAAACTTGTGGTGAACCAATCAATCTCTTAAGACAACAGAACATGTTGTCTTTTTCAACCTTATTAAAAGAAAAACCTGAATGTTCAGTCTTTAAAAAGTTGAAGAACTCAGTCTCCAGAACCTGTTAAGCGGGTTAGTTGTTTCCCTTTTACTAACCTCCCTGAAGCAGTCTTTTAATTTCTTCATCTTCAAATAAATGACCATCACCACCTTCAATGAATTTGGTGACCTTGGTGACCTCTGAGAGGATACATGTTTATAGCAGAAATTGGTTTATGTAATAAAAACACAGAACACTTGATATGCTATATAATGGCATCTGGCTAACAATGAATTCCAGACTTGATTCTGGAATTCCACACTTGATTCTTTCTCCAGTTTTCGTGCTGTTTTTGATAAGCCATTTTTCTTAGAAAGTTATTGAACAATATATAACAAATATATTAATAAAACAAGCAATGTAATTGTTATTTGAGTTTCATTCTCTATCTTTGGGCATCTTTACTATGTTGGCATGGAATTTGAACAAAAGAATGAGAATAGAAAATATATAAAAACCCTCGAAGATTATTTTAGACTTTGAAACAACTTAGGTAAAGTCACATTCTTATTTTTCTAGACATGCTGACCTTCTTGAAACAATTTCTTCAAAGTTTCTTCTGTTTCTCCACCACCAGTAGAAATCCTAGTGTATTTTATTTCAGGACCTGAAAGAAAGACAATTTTTAAAAAAAGTCTAAAATACCAGTAGACAAACATCCACTCTAAAGGGGCAGATAGACTTTATAGGCTACATGACTTGTGTTGCCGCTATTTAAATAGTCATTCTAGGAGAATGATTGTTATAGACTTTACACAAAGGGATGGTCACCCTGGGTTCCAATAGAACTTTACATAAGTAGGTGGCACAGGTCATAGTTGCTGCTCATTTAAATGAATACTTGTGAAATAGCTGAATTCAGAATTTTTTTTAAAAGATTTTATTTATTTATTTGACAGAGATCACAAGTAGGCAGAGAGGCAGGCAGAGAGGAGGAAGCAGGGTCTCTGCTGAGCAGAGAGCCCAATGCGGGGCTTGATCCCAGGACCCTGGGATCATGACCTGAGCAGAAGTCAGAGGCTTTAACCCACTGAGTCACCCAGGTGCCCCTGAATTCAGAATTTTAAATTAATTCATTGGTGAGAGACTGATACAGAGGCTTACTAAAGTTAGAGATCAGTTGTCTTATATCAATTTTCATATATTTTGGTATGTAGATGTGTAAACCTTAAGCTAAACAGGAAATCAAAGGAGGGAATGGTTTTTCTTCTAAGATTTATTAACTCATTGATAAATGGAAAAGCAAAAATATTATATAATATGTATGAATCTGCATTGTAAAAAACATGCTCATAGATTTGTCCACAAATTTCAATTCAGAGAAAAACATAGATTGCATATTTAGGATAATATTATTTCTGCCAAAAAGAAATAACTTCAGTAACCATCATGAAAATGACTTAGTCAATTTCTCTCATGATTCTTATAGAGAGAGATATTTTAAGATTTGGTTTTACTCTTATAATTCAGGCATAGTTCCATGTACGGAATCAAAGTTTACCTGTAATGATTCGTTCTTCCCTTGTCTCTTTTTCAGTTATTTCCACAGGCACTCCATCAATGATTTTAGTGTATTTTTTAATAATTGGCTCTAAAAGTAGGGGAAGAAAAATGCATTTGATGTATCCCCTTAAGGATACATAAGCCAGACATTTTAATGATTAAATATATTTCTCAAAACAGTACCACTTAGAATTCAATCATAATCATTTTGGGGACATATCTCAAATAGATTTAGATCAACAAATATCCAAATGGTAGAGCTATGTCCTGAATCTTGGGTGAGGGAGAGAGCCAACTGGCAAGTTAACTCTCCATGTCATACTCTCATACTTGTTTTCTGACTGTGGAATGAGTGTTAGTAAGAATCCAGGGAATTCTACATCATTAGAGTGGGAGCCCTATCATCAGTCTCAGCAGTGATTTATTAGCCAATCTCAACACAATGGCTATTTTTTCTTCTAAGTCCAATAGATTACTTTGTATTGACATTATTGTTATTCTATTTCCTAATCATCACTGGCGTATGCACAGTAATGACAGTTTTGTTGGACCTGGTGACTTAATGGATAAATTAACTCCAAGTAGTTAAAAACTACTTTAACTCCATTAAAGGTAAATTGTATTTTATCTGATTGGAAGGAAACAAAAACAAAAACAAAACAAAAACCCCACCTAGCAGGAAAAGCCCATAAATGAGACGGATATCCCCACAATTTAAATAAAACAAAAGCCAAGAGAAAAGAGATGCTCAACATATTTAACCCAACATTGTTTCAAAATAATCCCAGTGATCCTAACTAGGCTTTAGGAATACATATAACGCACCTCCATGAATCACTTCAGTTACTGTTTCACCTTCTTTAAACAGTCTGAACTCAGGTTCACCTTCAGTTTTGACCTTTGATATTGTGGGTCCTGAGGCATTGTTTTAGGAGACAAATTATCATGTTAAAACAGTTCTTAAACTTTCGCAGAACAGGAAATTTATTTCACCGTTTGGTGTTACTGAAATGTCAAAGTGGTTTCAGGCTTTATGAAATCAGTTTTAAACATTTCCCACTGTCTTCAAATTAGGCAGTATTTATGCGAACAAATGACAGTCTATTGTTGTGTTGCTAAATTTACTTTCATCTGTTTCAGCATTTAGCATAAATCCGTCCATTTATTCATAGTCATAAGGTAGGATCAAACAAGGTATTATGTACTTTGTGAATCATACAGTACGTACGAAATTGAATTGCTCTCATGATAACTAGTGTAGATCTTACTTTACTATACTGGTATCATTGACTACTCTGTCCTTATTAAATTTAATTTAATTTTTAACTACTCAGTATTATATACTTTTTATCAGATGGGCATAAGACTGAAATTAAAAGAAATCTCAACTTCATGTCTATATTTAAGATGCTGAATTTCAGGTTTTATGGGAAAATGGATTTGAGTACTTACCTTATATATGAAAATGATGCAAACATTTACTGATTAATAATTAAACAGCCCTTCAAATGCAAGAGTTAAACAAATGTTGCATTTGACTTACAAAATGATTTCACTTCCAGAGAAAATCATTTTGAATGTTAGAAAGCTGATTACTACATTAGTTAACCAAGACTATTTCACAGAGAAGGAGAGTAAAGTTCAGTACATTTAACTCATACTGTAACACCCTTTAACAGTTGAATATCACTGTATTTGCTTATCTTTGAGAGGATTTATTTGCTTGTCCAGAAATTGTTAATGTACACCGTTACCCAGAATTAGCCTAAAACAATCTAAAATAGTGAAAACAATTGTTCTTTCAAATAAGGAGTGCTTCATACCCTACTATTGATCTACGGGATCAAGGAATATTGAGTATCAAATGCAAGGCCAGGTTTTTAAGGTTAAGAAATTTCAAAAGGAAAATACCCTTAAGGAGTTTAAGGACAAGAAATGAGTTAATAAAACATCTGAATTGACATTTCTTTGGAAGAGCCTAAACTGAAATTTCAGAAACACCCTCTTTCATTATGCACTATGAAGGCAGGGATTTTTATCAAATCTTTTTTTCATATTTACTCCCTGCACCTAAGAGAGTGCCCAGCACAGTAGTAAGATGTTCATTAAGTATTTGTTGAAATGAATTTCAGTTGATTTATTCTTAATTCTCTAATCTGGTTGAAAACGTTTTATAAGAAACATCTTAAAATTGTGTTTTAGAGCCTAATACATTTATAAAGAATTCAAGAATCGTCAAGGAACCTGCAAAAGTTCAATGAGAAGGAAACTCCAGTAGCAATCTTAGAGCTGGACAATTATAAATGGCTGCCACAATAATTATTGGTTTCCTTCAGTATTTACACAGAAGTAAAACTTCTGAGTTTTTGAACTGAAGACTTTTTAACACATAGGTAACAATAAAAATGACCCCATTTTTCATCCTGTTCCCTTTATAGGAAGAACCCAGGTAGGACTGATGCTTCACTGTGTTCCTAATTGAAGAAAGATTAATACAGTAGATTCCCACTGACAAAGATTGAGAAGATAAATGGGTTGAATGAAAAAGCTTGAAAGAAAAGGTAGGAATCTTTGAAAATAAGAAGAGCACATGTGAATGATTTTGATTATAGAAACTGTGTACAAGTGATGATACAAAATTTTAGGGATCTAATTTTAAAACAGTTATGAGTATGTTAAAATCAAGTGTATTACCAAAAATCATTTGATCACTTTTTATTAAAATCATCAAGAAACATTTTGTCAACAAAAATTTCAATGAAATTTTTGAAAATTTAATTTCTTAAGACACAAAGTTCTCATCAAAATATAACAGCAATTAAATGATCATAGGTAAAGTATTTTTTTTAATAAACACAGATTTCAATATTAGGTCTCAAGAAGAAATTAAATATGGATGACTAATTAGCTAGGAAATAAATTTTGCACACAAGTTTCCAATATCTGGTTGTAAATCATGGCTTGCCTTTAAAAAAATAGACAAAAATACTCAAGAAATTGCCATCTCAGTTCAGAGAATGAGAAGAAATTTCAAAATCAAAGAAATTTAAAAGTTTTTTGAGATTCAACTGAAAACATTATTTTATCCTTTTTTAGAAGACCATTTATATACTTCTCACAGAAAAGAGAAGAAAGGTTAGTCTTTTCTCTGTGGCAAGTAACCCCATTAAGATGCTTAGACATAAAACAAATCATTCTTAAAGTCTGACCCTTGGTAATAATTAAAATACATGAAACGAGGGTGGCGTCAAAGATGTTGGATAGAGTTGGCTAAAATAGACAGTGAGTGTAGAAGTTCGGGACTGTAATTAATAATTCTAAGATTTGACTCATGGCACCAGATACTTATTCCTTCTTCTGTTTCTGGTGGTCTAATTTAAAAATATGTCATATGTGGTTCTAATTTTAAACTCTTTCATCAATGTATAGCTTCAGTGCTCTCTTAGGTCATTGAATGAAAAATGCCTGCACTTTTTGGAAGAGCTTTTATAACAAGAAATCATTTGGGGAGATTGGAGATAAAACTAAAAAAGAAATTAAAAAAAAAAAAGGAGTCTAACTGAAGTAGAAAAAAAACAAAAAAAAAGCTCAGGATTTATTATTTGTTTGTTTGTATGCTTATTTATTTATCTGGGTACTAGTGCAAATGCAATGGCCAATTAGGTTCAAATGAAATCAAGTACAAGCAAATGTACTGAAAGTATTAGGAATGCACCATCTACTTTGCTAAATAATTTGCATTCCGCATTCTGCAATTACATGAGCATGCCACTGGTATAGAAATATTTAGCATGTTAGTTTCAAAAAGAATGTAGATACATTCATAGATATCAGTCTATTATTTGATTTTTTTTTTTTTTTTACAGTAAAGGAACCATGATTTTTACCTTCAGTTTTGATAATAGGCTGAAGACTGCCTTCAATCACTTTAATTTTTGGTTCCACAACTTTGGTTATAATTTTAGTTGCTGAAAGTATAGAAAGTGGAACATAAATGATGTTTACATAAAAACAACCTGAACAAAATCGCCTTCTTTTTTTTTTTTTTTAAATCATTGTTGGGTACTGAGGTATAAGTTGCAGTAATATGTTCAGGCCATCAGATACAGGAAATATTCATGGTACATTATCTATTTATCTTCTCATGTCCAGATGGTGTACTCTAAAGTCCAGTGACTTGGGTTTGTTCCAGTGAAATATATGCACACTAAGTGAAGAATGCTGTCTAGAAATCTGTAATTTTGAACTGCACCACTAAAGCTCTTTACCTTCTTTTGAACTTCTTGAAAATATTGGCTGCATAGCAACAGAAGACAAATAAACATGATTAATTTCATGCAATTCATAATATCTTAAATTGCATTGTTGGATTCTTTCTCAAAAGACAAACTTGAAAGACAAAGACAAAATATTTTTTCATGCATCTGATAACAGTGATACAGAAAGGAAAATATGAAAAATAGTTCAGAATAATTACAAGTAAAAAATAAATTTCAGCCAGCCAAATATGAGCTCTATGCAACAAACATGATATGATCAGTATTTAAGTTATCAGCTAAAATGTCTTTAATTTTCAGCTTTAATATCATGATCATTTTTTAAAAGATTTTATTTATTTGGGAGAGAGAATGAGTGAGAGAGAGAAAAGGGGAAGGGGCAGGGGGAGAGGAAGAAGCTCCCTCTGAGCTGGAAGCCTGACGTGGGCCTCAATCCCAGGACCCTGAGATCATGACCTGAGCAGAAGGCAGATGCTTAACTGACTGAGTCACCCAGGTACCCCCTATCACAATCATTTTTTTTTAAATTTAAAAGTATATATTTTAAATGTGTGTCATTGACCCAACTAAGACAATAATATGCAGAATTTATTTAAAATAGCAAACTATTGGTTTGGCTTTTGGTTTTATAGATAAACTGGAAATGTGCCTCTGGAGCCATTCATCCAGGGCTACTGGCTTTTTGTCATTTCTAATTAGAAGCCTTAAAAGATAGATCCATTAGATAGCGGGGCTGTGCTAAAGCTAACTGTGCAATCACAACAGATTGTGTTGACACCTTAGAGATGAGATGTTAGCACAGTTTGGGTTTCTGTCACATTCTCACCTCAGGCTTCTGAAATCTCAACTTTTTAAAATTCATACGGGGTCTAGATCTTAATTATCACTATGGTTGAGTCATATCAAATTTTTTATTTTGAAATCTTAAATTATGAAGCTCTAAAATATATCAAATCTAGGCATCCAATTACTGATCCCACAAGAAGAATTTTTCCATGAAGGCCAAATCCACGAGGTCTCTGCCTCTACTATCAAAATGGGTTAATTACTTTTACCTTAAGTTTTTACCTCTTATTAAGGAACTTGAAGTGCAGGATATTTAGTTGGTTGTTAGTTTTGTTTCAATCTTGCTTTCCTGAAGAATTAAATAGTTTTGACAGGTTCCGGACTGGGGATTAAATACTGATTTTATTCTGCTCTACCTCAATTGTTACATATTCAACAATGTATATGATAGAGCACTTCCCCCCCATACAATTGGAATGTATGGTATTTTGGGGACAAGAATAATATGTAGCAAGGAAATTAAAGAAGTTTTAGAGACAAGTCAATGAAGGAACACAAAAATGGAATCTTAGGTTTAATTGCTTACTACCTCTATTTGAAGTTCTTCTAAACAGCAACATGCCCATCTGGGCAAGGGTTAAAGAAACATCGGGCATTAGAATGTAAATCTCAGAGCTGTTTCAAGAGCTTTGAGTAGACAGACGAGTTTTATTAGATTTGCGTGATTTCATAAAATATAACATTTTCTGTGAGTGCAGATTCAATTTTAATAGAGAAAAATAAAGCAATTATAAGATTTTGGCTCATGGAACAAAGTATTTCATTGGCCTATGTAGAAGGTAGTTGACCTATCATGGGTAAAGTAGGAAAGGTAAAGAAATGTGTTGTAGATATACAACTTAAGTGAGAAAGATGACATAACATTTCTGATGAATAGAGCCCATGATGATTCTTTAATTTATTTTAAAAATATATACAAGATTGAACACTTCCATACTGGAATTTATATCATGTTGAATCATATCTATTCCAACTCAATCTTTAAAATAGTGCTGAGCTGGCCTGATACTGGATTTGCTTATGTTACTATTATACAACTGAAATCAGGAAGAGCAGCAGACATTTTGTTTTGCTCCTTACATTGCCTTCATTCTTCCATATCTAGTGTAAATCCTGAGGAAAAAAAATTTTAACTCAATAACAGAATGCTCAGAGTATAAAATAGAATTGTTTTCTGGCCAGGATAAGAGTGGGAATTGAAGTAATACTTTTGCTACTGGTACATTTTGAATGTTTAATTGTAGAGTCAAAACAAAATGAAAAGAATTTCTGCTTTGAAAGCTATGAAGAAAGAAGGAAACAAGAAAGATGAAGAAAAAGCCATATTGAAAAAGGAATACTACAAGTTACATTTATGAGACTGGAATACCTTTACCATTGTTAAGTAGTAGAGGTTTAATTTTGATAATCTGGTAGAGTCAGGGATAAAAGAACCTTGGCATCTAGAAATTTTAGGTTTATCACCTGGCAAATTCTTTGTTCCTTCATCCAGTTTTGGATGGAAAGAGTTTTTGAGCTGCCAACTCATAAACATTAGGATTCCTTGGCACACCATGGTCCACCCTGTCCTTAGACCGCTGACGGCTTGAGGGTGGAATGAGCTACAAATCCTTCAGCAGTGTTACATCTGTGTCTACACATCTGAATTTTCAGATAACTCTGGAGTGCCTTTTAGCTGTCTCTCCTCTTTGTTTGTATGTCTTTTTTTCCCCCCTGCTTCTTTTTCATGCAAGCTATTACATTTTACTGCTATTCTCATATCTTATCATTCCTGTTTTTTTGAGGAATGGGGAAGTTCAGTTTAGTTCATAGGATCTGAAGGGTATGGCCCTGGCTGAGAGGTCTCAAGACCTTAAGCCTGCTTCAAGTGGGATGAAATGTGTCTTTGTTTAGAATTCTAAACACCAGATTATCAATAAATTCTGTTTCCAAGTACAAAGAAAATTATTGTATTTTCTTTTTTTTTCTTCTTGCCATTGTTATGTGACAAATATTCTTTATATACTTACTGTAAACAGTCATGGGGATTTCTTTGAAGGTGCTACCACGAACAAACTGAAAATAAATATTTGCTTTTAGTAATGTGAAATTAATAGTTTTATTAACTAAATAATGGCACCACTTTAATTCATTTTGCAATATCCTGTTATTGGTCCAGATGGCATAAAAAGTACCAGTTTATTACTCAGAGTATTAAAAATTATAAAATAGCTAATCTAAAGTGAAATAGGTTTTTAAATAGTATTTCATATGTTTTCTCATACTTTGACTCTACAAGGACAGAGGAGCAGAATACCTTTTTACCTGTAACCACTGGGATTGGTGATGGTTTTTTACCTTTTATTCTGTAGCAAGGGTATTTAATAATAGAAAAATTATAGTTTTTTTTTTCTTTCCAATTGGGCTGTAAGTTTTTAAATAAAGGGCCATCTATGATTCAACTTATATTTCCCATTACACTTAATACACTGTTTGGGACCAAGTAGCTTTTATTAGATATTGTTAAATAAAACCATAAAGAAATTATGTCATTTATTCACAGGTAAGCCAGTGGTACATATTCAACAAAGAGCAATCCATGTCCAGCATACATCTACCTATTTATTTATTTATACATTTCTAGTCTTTTATGTTAAAATTTCAATATCTGTTCAGCACATTGCAAACAACCCAATAATGTTCTGTACCTTAATTTGGATGTATTTGATCAGTTTATTAAGTATTTCCAGCAGCCGATCATTTCCAACAGGTGTGTCTATGAAGAGGAAGATTAGATGAATATTGATAAGAAAGTGTGAAATAAAAGTCTAGGTTTCTATTGAAAATGATTTCATTCATTAATGAGTTCAATAATTACCAACCTGCTGGGTAGAGGAGTTTATCTACAACATGAATGACACCGTTTGTTGTCATGATGTCAGATTCTTTTGATTTCACTTCGTTCACCAGAAGTGTATCATTTACCTATCAAAACAAGAGATAATGTCAAAGAGAAATTAATGAAAAATTAACTTTAAGATAATTGAAAAATAGATGAAAGCTATCCTATATTCATTCTAAAGAACTTACTCCTTTCAGATAGATTTTGCTTCCTTGTGTGGTCTTCAGAATATTAGTAACACCAGGTTCGAATCCTTTTCCAATGAAAACGCCTGGTGTTAGGTGATAAAGGATGATGTTTTGAAGGGCATTTTTGTCACCTGGGGGGGAAATGTATATTTATAACACGTTATATTTTTTGATAGTTTGATGCTGGAAAGACTAAGGATAGACATATTTTTTTGTCTTTGTTTTTTCCACACTGTAATTTCTTATCATATCATTGTTCTCTCAAGTTGCTATCAATGCCATGTTGAAACTGTCACTTCGGTCTGTTCACTCAAAATACTGGCCAACCTACTGAAAGGAAGGAAAATCAAATTATTTTGGGGATTGTGTCACCTAATTGTGTGGACATTAATAGAAATAGCATAAGTGAACATCTAGCTCTACAATCATGACAGCAAGCAGTTAATTAAGAATATTAATGAGTTATCTTCTGCATATTCCAAGTGGAATTAAAGGAAACTAAGGCTAGACATGAGTATTAAAGAGGGGACATTTTTGAGGTTGATTTCTGGGCAGGAATGCTTGAGGAAGAAATGAGATCCTGAACTCTAGGGGCAAATATATCTGGTATTCACTTCTACTCACGAATCAGAATTTCCTTTTCTTCATTTGTCATTCCCTTAAAGGCATCATTGGTTGGAACGAATAAAGTCCAATCCCCAGGTTGTGTCAGGAGCTCTTTCAAGTCTGCAGCTTCAAGTAGGCTGAGGAAGACACTAAGCAGGAAAGACATATTTATTCTGTTAGATTTAGATTTAGGTATTCATGGAATAGAATAGAATCCATTTACAGTGGAAAGCATGAGAAATTTTCATGCATTTTTTCCTAAGATTTATTTTCTTATTTGAGGAGGTGAGGGAGAGGCAGAGGAAGAGGGAGAGAGAGAATCCCAAGCAGACTCTGTGCTGAGCACAGAGCCCAACACAGGGCTCGATCTCACGACCCTGAGATCATGACCCGAGTCAAAACCAAGAGTTGGACACTTAACTGATTCTGCCACCCAGGCCCCCCATTCATCCATTTTTATGTTTCAAATGCAATTTACCTGTTAAGAAAGTTTTATCATGGGGAAATTATTTAAATATACATATGGTTTTTAAATCTCCTAAACTAAATGTTTATCTTACAAAACTTGACAAGGTCACACTTCATGACAAAATAGAAGTGAATGTTTTTCATTTAATATTCCACAAAATAGTCTTTGCTAGTATTTACTGTTATTTTTTAAAAAAACTTAGATATAAAAAAAAATTGTAAGGAATAGGCCAATGTATTAGATTGTTTCCCTCACCAAATCATATTATGGTGCACCAGGAAGCAAAATACTCTTAAGAACATATTTCAGTTTTGAAAATATTTGCATGGACTTCTTATTCTAAATTCTATTTTCAGCAATACTGAATAATTGAATGCCTTTTGGATACTAACTGTGACACAAAACTATGTCAATAGTTCACATGTTTTTGTTGTTGTTTTTTGTTTGTTTGTTTGTTTTTGGTGGGAGTGAATCCATTTGGCTTACCTAAAGCGCTTATCTTGTTTTAATTTTTCGTGGAGGGATTTCTCTGCTGGTTTGATGATTTCTCGGAATATATGAATAGCACCATTTCTTCCTTGTTTGCTTCCTCTCACCATGCATGAATTTTCAATGCAGACAGCCTAGCAAAGAAGGAAAAGATACAACTGTCTATTTCCTTACTTGAAATGTCCTATGTGGAAGTAGAGGCAAAACTGAGTTAATGGATTGACTCTTTTAAGAGGTCTCCTAACCTCTCTGGCCAAAGGAAATAGCATCTCACTTCTTTTTTTAAGGTCTGGCATAATCTGACTTCACACTTCTTATTCAATCAGGTTTTCTAGTACTAGTTAACTACCCTCTATGTCAGACAGGTAGTTTCATCCATAAATAACAAAAATTCCATAGAATTCCATGTGTGTATTTTTCATCATTCTTCTCCAGGTTTGAACCATTCTTCTACACCCTCTTTAAGAAACTTTCACTCTCTAACTCTTTAGGACCCTCTTTAACCATAAAGTTCCCTGACTTCAGTGCCTTTTGAGATTTTCACAACTATTTACTATATAATTTCCTGACTATAAGGTTCTATCAATTATGTCACATTATTAATTTTGTTATCGTGTTTTTTGAACAAATCTATGTATATGCAGCCCATTTCCTGCATCTTATAAAATGTGTGTCTTGGGATTGTGGAACCATCCTGGGCAGCTGCTGTGTATTGTATCAGGTAATGCTTGACTTCTGTAAAATCTCTGGCCTGGACAGAAATTGAACGGCACCACTACTTGCACAGTTTTCATAAGCAATATTTTCTAGAAATAGTTCCTCAGATAAAGTATGTTAGAACTATTTTCTAGAGTTCAGAGATCTTTAGATGTCTATAAAAAATTATCTTGTAAACTTACAGGAATCCATAAATCAAAAGCTTATTTTAGAGGAGTTTTATGATTTCTAGAACTGAAATAATTAATGTTTTAGAACAGATAATGAAACAAATGCAAATTATCTGAATTGTTAATACCCAGCACTTTTTGTTGCCTTTCCTCACAGTCTTTTCATACATTACTCAGTTCCCGATCTTCCTATGAATATTTACTATTACTACAACTACATTAATAAAATTCTGGACACATCTGCTTTAATAATATTCTTAGTCAGGGAAATGTCATTTGACATTCAGGCCAATGTAGATATTTTATCTTTTTCTGATTGACTTACTGTACGATAGACGAAGACTCTGAGCTGTTTGCCTCCAATGGTTTCAAGCTTTTGTCCATTGTAAAGCTCATTAAGGCCAACTTTTACCTTTAATATGTGATTTTGCAGAATTAATTTAAGAAGCCGCTGGTCCATGCTCAGAGTATCATCTATAAATAAATTCATGAAGAAAAAGGATTACTTAGAAAGCATTAAAATTCCTCCTGATAAGAAAAAATCATGAAAATGGATAATCCCTAATACTATGGAGATTATAGATTCTGCTCTCATAAAATATATGAGTCAACTAACTGCTCAAGGCTACAAATTCCATGCACTAATTAGAAACTCTGCGAGCTCTTTGATCAAATGACTGTAACATTCTTCTTCTTCTTCTTTTTTTTTTTTTTTTTTAAGATTTTGCTTATTTATTTGACAGAGATACAGCAAGAGAGGGAACACATGCAGGGGGAGTGGGAGAGGGAGAAGCAGCTTCCCATGAAGCAGAGAGCCCAATGTGTGGCTCAGTCCCAGGATGCTAGGATCATAACCTGAGGCAATAGCAGCCGTTTAACAACTGGGCCACCCAAGCACCCTGGCTATAACATTATTCTAATTTTTATGAGAATTTTATATATACTGGTCACATGACACTACTGACAAATCATTTATAAATTCATCGTTACTTACGAAGAGAAAATCAAAGCACATTCACCATCCTAACAGTTATTACAAAGAGGAATAATAGCATTTCTAGGAATTTGAATTTTTATTAATAATTTTATGCATCACAATTTAACATTTGGGAAAATGTTTTTAAAATGATACTTATTTTTTAATTACTAAATTTGCTTTACAATTTAAATATGTCTTTGTGAAATCACTTTTCTAGAAAAAGTGGCAGGTTACACCAATCTAAACAACATCCTTGAAGAGCAGCTAGTAGATAAAGTACTTATAATAATAGTTTACATAATAATATAGAAGTGTATAATAAAAGTCTCTTGTATTTATTTATTTATAATTTGACACCTTATATCAAATGTTGAGATGGAAAAATACAACTATTTATTTTTAAATATTATGTTGGTGTTAAATAAACAAATCAGATTAATTTTTCTTAAGATCTACTAATACATCCCTTGTATGTATTGGAATTATGAATAGTTTCATAGAATAACTGAATACCCTTTATCACAAACTTTTGCTCCCTGTAGGCTCTTATCTATTATAATGAAATGTTTTTAAATGAAGGACATTTTAATAGAGATGACATAGTACTAACAATGTGTAGCCAATAAAGAAATAATCACCACCTTGTAAAATGTCGGTTGTTCCTTAATGCAAACAATCATGGTGAAGAAAAATGTGTGTGAGGGTTGGTGGGGGAGCGAGAGTAGGAATGACAGTGTCCAGTACATACCTGAAAATGCATTATTCACAGGTGCCAGCAAAGTATATTCCCCATCTGGCCGCAGAGCGGATGCCAAGCCTAACTGGGCCACGAGGTCTGTGAAAGTGGTTTGCTGATTTCCAGCCAGCTCAATAACTTGTTTGGCTGTAAAGTAAACCATCACCATCGCAACAATGTCATCTTTGTTACTATCATCATCATCCTGAAATTAGTAAATCAGTTCTTGGCTGTTCTCTATAAGCTATTTGCTTCCATGACAATGTGATAAGATATCCTGCCCCTCCCTAGTAAGAGTTCCAGATTCCTGTTTTGGGGGGTCGATAACCACAGAGAATTTTTACAAAAGAAAATATTTTTCCAGCTTCTTAGTTTCATTGTCTTTAATTCTCTATGGCTCATGTCCCACCTTTCTCTGCTCTTGTGAGTGCCATAGTTCTTTCATTTATCCAAAGCTGGCCATTTGGTTAGATCTGTCCTTCCACTTTCAGGAAAAAAACTGTGGTACTGTGGTACTCACTGTGGTACTGTGAGAGAGCCTTTTTAAATATTAAGTGTTAGAAGCCTGGGAAAGCGGAAGTTCTGTGCTACCCAGGAGCCCGTGGCTACACAGGCTACCTAGTGCTCAGTTCACTCTGCTGCATTTGTGCTTCACGTGCCTTTCCTTATGCTACACATTCATTTTTTATGGATTTAGTCATGTGGCATCGTAACTGGTAAAGAGTGGTAGGTGGAAGAATCCAAAACTGTTGCTCACCAGAATCGGGAATTAGGACCTGATCAATCAAATGGATGACACCATTATTTGTCACGATATCTTTTTTGTTCACCATTTTGATTCCATTTACTGTTATGCTGTCACCGTCACATCCTATCTCAATGGTGTTTCCTTCCAGAGTCTCAAAGACTGCTCCTCCCATGATAGCTTCAGAACACTGGAGGGTGTTCAAAAGGTGGTACTTCAAGAGAGCTGGAGGACAAATGAAAAGCAGCAAGTTCTGAGATCAAGGGAAATTGCACTTAACTCTTAAAGACATGATTCACTGTGGACCTGAGAATTCCTAAGAAATATAATACATATAAGACCTAAGTATTAAAAAAAAAAAGGCCTAAGTATTGACTGAAGGGTTTTTAATTGTTTAAGTTCTAGGAACGCTTTTTCAACGAACTATATGAACTCAGTAGGAAGTAAGAAGAGAAGATCAGTTGCATGAAATGATTTGTGTAGTGCTTAGAAAATGTGTTAGAGTAAGTTTCCACTCTCATAAGAAGGTAATTTCTGACATGAAAACAAGAAGAATGATCCCTGTATTTACTAGAGATACCTATTCTTAAACAACCAAGCAGCATCTTGTATAAACCACTCATAACAGAATAGCTTCATATGATTTATAAAGAGTTTAATAGAGGAGAAGGATAGGACAAATAATTCCCTAAAGAAGACATCTGGAGAGTAGCCAAAGTAAAGATGATTTCTTGGAAGATATCTGAAGGGATCTGTCTTTCAACCGTGTTATCTCTATAGCTGTATCATCAAAATTTCTCATTTTAAATTGGTTAAATGTTAGTTAAATGTACTCCTCACAACATAAAATCTATTTGAAAATAGAGAGACTAGAATGAAGCCAAATTCTATGTATAAATAAATAATAGACCAAGAGAACCGTGTAATTTTCTTAACTTAATTATATATTTTAGCATAAATTTAGAATTAAAAGCATTATGTAATACATGTATGATATTAAAATTTGATAATCTAATATTTCTTTTAAACCATAGCTAAATCCTTTTAAATGCCTGTTACTTATTTACTTGAAAACAATAAAAAAGAATATGATCTTTATGATATTATTTTTAAATTAATTATTAATTATATAATTACTCTGCTGACTCTTTCAAAGGCTTTGTTTTTTTTTTTTAAGATTTTGTAGTCCACTTAGAACACAAGTTTTTCTTTGCCTTTGCTTATCAAAGCTGATAATATGTGCATGACTTAATTTTTTTTTTTTTATTTTCTTTTCTTGGAATTCTGGGAGACTTCTCAGAGAGGAGGACGTTTTAGTACCTTCAGAAGCCACTTTGTCTCCCATGATCCTTTCTAGGACACCTCGTGGAAGTTTCTCAAAAGCCTCATTGGTGGGAGCAAAGAGTGTGAAGTGACCGTCTCTTCCAAGGGACTCCAGTATATCAGATGTGATAGCAGCTGCCTAAAACACAAATGTGCTTGTTAGAGGCTTGCACGTTGCAGATCCAAAAGAAAATCACAATACACTTAAACTAGGCTGTCATGAGGGAGTTGATTCTGTATAAAATTATAGAAGTTTGCTCTTGTTAGATCTTTAAAACATGATTTATTGGCACAACAAACTACATCCTTTCCAAGTTTCCTCAAACCTGTTTGTAAGAATGGGAATCCTGCCCATGTTTGTGTGACTCTAGCAATATCCAGCAGTACATATAACTGAGATGGACACATACTAAATACAGTGAATACACTATGGGCACATAACTAACTATTGGGTATTTATCATGTCCACACAAGTATTATTATACTTGTATGGGATGATTTCTTCCATGTAGAATAAAACTCTTTTCATTTCAAGAAATAGATTTGTTACACTTCTGCCAGATTTTTAAAATGCCATTTTTTTAAAAAGATTTTTATTTATTTATTTGACAGACAGAAATCACAAGTAGGCCGAGAGAGAGATTGGAGGAAGCAGGCTCCCCGCCGAGCAGAGAGCCCGATGCAGGGCTCAATCCCAGGACCCTGGGATCATGACCTGAGCAGAAGGCAGAGGCTTTAACCCACTGAGCCACCCAGGTGCCCCTAAAATAACATTTTTATTGTTAGATTTCAATGATGCAAGACAATCTGCTGTTATTTCTTATACTTACCCTAAAAGATGAGAGGTCATCTTCTGCTTCAATGAAGTCTTGAATTGAGGTACCAATTTGTGTAAGGACACGGTCAATGACATGTACAACACCATTTGTTGCAATCTGGTTCCCATGGATGATTCGAGCGCAGTTAACAGTGACAACCTGTAATTATTTGAGAAAATCAAAGTGCAGAAATCAGAGCCATCAATTGACCACTGAGATTGCAAGGCCATTATCTATCTTTCATTTCTACTAGTAAATGTAACATGAAGGAGCCAACATTCTAAATGTAAATGTTGAGGATAAAGACATATATCGCTCTGTCTAAAAAAGAAACTAAGAGAAAACAGGACCAGTTGAAAACCTAGTCCAGTTACACATAACATATCTAGAAAATAAGGAGAAAAAGCATTTTTTTCATTTGAGTTATTGCTTTTTTTCCCCCTCTCTTCCTTTTATAGAGATAGTCATAAACTGTTTGAACTGCAGGTCAGTGAATTACACGAAAAAGTTTATCAGTCCTAAAGTAAGTTCTGAAAGAGAGAAATAGTTATTGCACAAATATAATCAGTTCTATTCCAGTAATTTCCCAATTATTACCTCATCACTGACCCTTTTCATCTCTGGAAATTTATTGGAAGAGCCCTATGATCCTGTTGGAAGTTTCCCACAAGGGCTTTTATCTACACACAGAAGAACCTAAATCAGTATAGTAGCTAGAGAGTGAATAAAGGAATACTCATTCTCTGATATTCTTTGATAAATTCTTATTTACTATTTTTCTGTAGTTATTATTTTTCAAACACATCAACTACTAAAATTTCCTTTTTTTTTTTTTTAGGACATCTAAGTCTACTGTCAATGATCTGTGAACTTAATTTCCTCCTCACAACCACTCTCTATAGAAGTCAGCTACTGAATTAGAAATTTGCATGCTCTAAATGTGGGGGGAAATCACAATATAGTGCTTACATTCACTAACATTTTACTATTTCTGTGAACATAATATAAAAGGTATAGACAAAATTAAAGGTGATATTGCTCTGAAATGTACTTTTTATTCATGAAACTTACCCCATTAGGATAATGGTTAATGAAAAGCCCCAAATTGTTATACATTGAAGGAATAATCATGCCATTTTTTAAGTCCTTGGTCAACATTCTGTTATTAACCATATGGCTATGTAAAGCATTCAGTAATTCAACATTTACATTACTCTCCAAGCCTCTCCGGATATCCTAGGAAAAATTGAAATGTTAGAAGTTTATTTTATTGCAGTTCATCATTAAAATATTTATAATTACACTAGGGGTAAAATGAGGAAAGGCAACTATTCAAGGCTTGGGGATAGGCATTAAAGAGTAGATAGGGTAGGAATAGTAGTGATCATTTTAAGTCCAGTTGCTGACACAGGGATGAATGTTGGGAGAAAAGATTTTATTCATGTTGGTTAGCATATACTTTATGTTTCTTAGATAACATTAAGAAGGAGTTTTAGAAAAGTGTGTGGGACAATAATGTGGAAGACTTCAATGCCTGAGTAAACTGGCAACAAGGAGCCACTGAAGATTTTATTGTATTGGAATAAAACAATTAGACTGGGCTTTGGGAAGGTTAATCTTGTGAAAATGTAGAGCAAAAATGAAGATATTAGTGAGGATGAAACATGAGACATTGATTACTAACAATAGTTAAGAATTAGAGCAGGAGTAGAATGAATCACCACTTTCAAGTCTAAACACTTCAGATGGGTACTGCCAATTATGGAAAAAAAGGCAACAGAAGAGCAGTTGTTTGTGGGGAGAAAGAAAATGGCACATGTTTTAGATAACTTTTTGTTTAAAGATGAAGTGGTATATCTAAGGAGAAATATTAAGTGGTATATCCAAGGAGAAGTATTAAAATGGACATTAGAAATATTTTCCTGAGGTTCCAAGGAGAACAACTACAGAAACAGATTTCATGGTTATATGCACTGAAGCTATGGCTGAAGCCATTAGAAGGGTATATAAAGAGCAAAGTCTAATTCCCAGAAGAGACTTTAGTAAGACTCATTATTAAGTGAAGGAAGAAGAGGAGTCAGCAAAAAGACCCAGAAAGGTGGTTAAGAGATGAGATCAATGGCAACCAACAGAGAGAGTTCCATAATGCAACAATTAACCACACAGTTAATGTAGCAAGATAATATCTAGAAGATCCTGCCTTACTAAATATTATTTGACTCTAGTCATAATTATCGATTTGCCTTCATATCCTGTAGAATGTAGGAATATATTTCTATACCAGTTTTACAGATTGGAAATTTAGTGTATTACAGATTATGTACAAAAAGTCTGAAAATCAAAAGCATTATTTATAATGCTTCATTTAAATATTCATACATATTTATAAATGTCAATATCTGAGCAGCCAAATATATTTACATATAATTAAAATAATTTATATATTTATAATATGCCTTATAATAAATTTTAAATTCCACTAGACTTCTTAACTTACCTTTCTGTTAGATAGGTCATCTAAAATTCAATATGTTTCTTCCCAATCAAAAAGGAAAGAGGAAAGGAGTAAAATAGAATAATGATAAACACCAGTGCAGGCCACCCTTGGTTTGCCTTTTTTAAATTAGTCTATGAAACTACTGGGGAGGTATTCCATATTTGGATATATTAAAATGCTTTCATCCTTATACTTAATATCTCATTCTTTTATGTATCATCATATATGTATAACAAAAGAGAGGGCCTGGGTGGCTCAGTGGGTTGGGCCGCTGCCTTCGGCTCAGGTCATGATCTCAGGGTCCTGGGATCGAGTCCCACATTGGGCTCTCTGTTCAGCAGTGAGCCTGCTTCCCTTCCTTTCTCTCTGCCTGCCTCTCTGCCTACTTGTGATCTCTCTCTGTCAAATAAATAAATAAAATCTTAAAGAAAAAAAAGATCTCTATTAGTTTCCAAGTTAATAAATCAATTAAAATGAAATCACAATAAAAATAATTATATTAATAAAAATAATGAATTACAGAATCCAAGTTGTCCCAAGCTTCATTACTCGGTGCAAAGTAAGTGAATGATCCCTTTCCTTCAATTTCTTCCCTCAGTCTTGAGACATCAGAATAGTGCTGTGTTGTGGTGGCTCCCACGATGCCCAGAGTGCCATAAACATGGTCAATTGGCAAAACTGAAATAATGAAGACATGAAGAATTACTTAGGACAATATTTCAAGGTTATTATTTCACAATCATTTAAATTTTTACTAAATTCCTTAATACATTTAACTGATAATTTTAGCAATAAAATTATATGAATTATCAATCTTACACAAAAGCTGTCTTTTAAGGGCTAAATAATAAAACAATATTGAAAACTATTATTTCATATATCCTTTGTGTTGAGGAAAAATGAATTTTAAATTATCCTGATTAACATTATGTATTACGTATTAGTGTATATAGTTGTGACTCCTGCTATGTCAATAATAGTTGAACTATAATTATCAGCAAATATTTCTGATTCACTGAAAAAAAAAAAGATGCTCCTCACGTCTCACTGAGAATGGCAAAGGTAATATTTTCTTCTATGTTGGCTTAAACTCCTAAATGGTGTAATACTGTAAGGTACTGGGTTATTAATTTTTATAGACTTGGGTTTTAAAAAAATTTTTTTTAAGATTTTACTTATTTATTTGACAGACAGAGATCCCAAGTAGGCAGAGAGGCAGGCAGAGAGAAAGGAGGGAGCAGAATTCCTGCAGAGCAGAAAGCCTGATGTTGGGATCGATCCCAGGACTCTGGGATCATGACCTGAGCCGAAGGCAGAGGCTTTAACCCGCTGAGCCACCCAGGTGTCCCTAGATTTGGGTTTTTAAAAGAAATATGGAGACCTACTTCTTTTGAGCATAATTTCAGGGAGGAAATAGATGGAAGTATCTAATGCTTCCAGAATATTTCTCCTGAACTTCAGAAGAAATATTAATATATGAATGCCAACCTGAAAACTGATGCAGCTGATTTATTCATTTTTTGACCCTATTTTATTTGAAAACTCATATGATTTGGATAATATCATAGGAGAAATGGTTATTACATTTGTGAATATATAAAGACTAGGTGACAATTAATAAATTATAAAATCAAGACCCCCCCCAAAGAAAACCCCAAAAAGATGGGGAAAATGAGTCAAAATTAACAAGTTAAAAATAACAGAGCTCCATGTGTGTCCTTATGCCCATGCTGAAAAAATAAATCCTAGAGAAAGGCATGACTTGATAGAAAGAATTTTAATTAATTGTAATTGGTCATAAATTCATTACAAGCTAATGATAAGACTTGGTTACCAATGACACGAACCAAAATTCAGGGGCTCCCAAAAGTGAAGTATTTGTCTTGATTTTATTCTCTCGGCTGCCGGGAACCACAAAGAATGCAGACACCAGTTTAGATTCACATTCAGAAAGATGACTGGATTAGAGGATTTTTATGCATTGGTGTCCATAATGGTGAGGGCCTCAAAGTTTATGTTATATTAGAAGAACTGGGAACGATTAGCTCAGGGAAGAGAAATCTATTGAGAAAGAGAGGGTAACCAGTGGAAGTATGTGATGGTTGGTGTTAAATACCTGAATGGCTGTTATTTCAGAGAGGAACTAGATTAACTTCTTTTTTTTTTAGTTGGCAATTTTAGAAAACAATTTTCAACATGAGGGATGTTATAAAATCAGAGCTGTTTGGTTACAGAAAATTATGCCTTCCCAACTAGTCCACTCCACGTTTCTAGACAATGTCAAAGATGGATTTTGTAGAGAGGATTTTCATTTAATTTTTTCATTTGAATTTAAATTTATGATCAGGTTTGTGTTGTATGGCCCAACATTCACTGAATGAGCTGCATGTTTTAATACTTTGTCACCATGAAAAATGCATGATTAGCACAAAGATGGTGGCAGTATCTTAGGATTTATCATGGTGCTAAATACACACACACACACACACACACACACACATATGCACACACATACACATTGACTTATCTATAAGCTAAGCCACCTCAAGTCTTTTTCCTCACATAAGACAAGTTCCTCATTCATTTCAGTAATTGAAATTTTACCTGCTGGGCAGCCTTTCATTCCTTCCATTCTCATGTAACCAGGGCAACATTCATATAACACAGTCCTGTATATCAGAAGAAAATTCGTATTAAAATGGGGAACTACATAAAATTCATTTCCATATAATCTCAGCAAAAATATATCACTTATTGTCATGATTTATGAGACTTTTGAATTGTTTTTTTCTCCCTGATTTCAAGTTTGTTTATATTAGTTTGATTTCTCTATATAGTTTCATGACATTGTAGAAAGTTCCAGGATCTTAATGCAGATGAATGAGGTTCCCAGTTCTGTCCTTGGTAGATGTATGACCTTGAGCAAGTAATTTGACTAATTTGAGTCTCAGTTTCTCCAGCTTTTTAAAATGGATGTAGTAGCTATGATAGCTACTCACAGGCTAGTTGTGAGTCTCAAATAAAATTATGTTTTGGAAATCATTTTGTGAACTATAAATAGTTAGAAATGTTTATTAGTATAAGTTTATGAGAAATTAGAAACATCAGTAAATACATTAACCCAATCCAATCAATAAAAGCTATTCCACTGCTAACTAAAATAATATTTTAGGTTTGAATTGCCTAGAATTATTAATTTGATCATAGTAAATATAATCTTTAAAATCTTCTACAATACAATATTCAAGAAAATGCTATTTTTTCCAAGTTAACAAAGTGTAGTAAGTTATATATAGGCATAATTAAGGCAACAAACCAGAAAATTCAGCAGAGATATATCTAAAATAAGTTTGTATTACTCTGTTTTGTTGGAAAATAGTAACCTCAAATCATCTACATAATTGTTTTTATTTCTTACTTTATTAAAAATATAATCCTAATCTTCATTTTATCAAAGTCCATTTGACATTTTCTGGACTCCTCAAAATCTAGCATCATATTTTTAATTAAAAATTTACATAATGCTCTGTTTCCTCTCAATAGAAATATGAAGGTGAATGTACAAAATAAAAATTTTAAATGGGGAATATTATAAGTAAAGAAGAAATACAGACTGTTTTATAATTTTTAATTGATTAATCCCATGTCACACAGTTTAATTACTTACAGACTGATTATCTTATAATTTAGTAACTAAACATGTATTAAGTAGTTCAGATATTATTTATTTCTTTTTTTTCTAGTTATGATAATCATATTCAAAAAGATGAATGAATGAGAGAATTTGAATATATTTAAGAAAAAAATCACTATAAGAAATACTTTTCTTAGTATGATAAAAATGACAACAAAAGCAAGTTTGTAAAAAGTAGAATTATTAATGATATACAAAATGGTCTTCTATAGTTTGTAAATAAACTTTTCAAATTAAAGCCAGGTCTATTAATTGATTATCCATGGTTTATGGTCTTGTTATGTTCCCATTTCTTTATTTTCTTAATGTCAATTTAAAAAGTAGAATGTAACATTATTTATGCATATACATGTATGCAGTAAAAAATGAAAGATGAATGAGAAAAAAATTTCTGGCATGGAAACTGACTCAAAGATATTTGATAGATTTTAAAAATGGACAAAATTAAGTGGGAAATGCCAATTTCAAATTGTTCATCAATTTTAAAATAATTTCAAGAATAGCTGGTATTAGAAACATATGGAAACTATATGGGGGTCTTATGCAAATCTTAAAATGGCCCCTGAAACAATGTATTTACTTAGATCCTCATATAAATAAATTTGAATATTTCGATGCAAAAGGATTGATTCAGAATTTCTTACATGTTAACTTTAGCATATATTGTAAACAACTTGAAAAATCAGATACATATTTATTGGTCCAGTATTGACAGTACTGACTTGTAAAGAGTGACTAGAAGAGGAAATTGTTAATGTAACAAAAATTTCTGTAACACATGCTAATATGACCCAAGGATTAACCTTAATGTAGACAATTAGTGCAACAGATGGAATAAAATCCAAAACAGCTGCAATTTCAGCTGATAGTTGAACAACATGGTTATCTGAGTTGATATTTGAAAAACAAATTGTAGGTTTATTCAGGAGAACATTTATTTCTATACAAAACTTAAATTTCCCACATGGTTAGTAGGACAAAACAAGAGTAAAGAAAAATCATTACTATGTACATCTCTGAAAGTGGAAAATTTATCTTCATTTTCTGATTAGCTATCTAGAATCTCATGAAAATACCAGCTGGAAGGAGTCTACAAAATACTGTATTATTCGGCCAATATATATTGTAGGAACTATCTTAAACTTGGGAAATTCATGTTTATCAGTAGGCCTGCCCAATTACTTCCTTCAAATCTGCAAAGCAACTGTTCAACCAAAAGACAAACATTTCTGTCAACTGATACAAAAAGTCCTAAAGATGTCTATGGAAATTTTAGCAGCTGCAAGCAGATGGCAAAACAGGCATTCCTGTTGTCAGGTTATTGATTTATTTGATTATTCAAAACTAATATCTAGCATTTACATTTATTTCAGAGCACAGATGTAAATATGTTTGTGAAAATGAAGCTACTTGGGAGAAATAAGCTAATATAATTTAACAAAGGAGACACTGTTATGTTTCTGGTAAAAAGCCAGCCTTCAAAGCAGGATTTTTTTTTTTTTTTTTAATGGATAACAAGAAAGAATGTTGGCATAACCTTTGTACAAGCCTTGGCATCTCTAATATATTTAGATGGTTAAAATGAGATTATATCATACTTTCCTAACTTCCAGGAAGGATATAATAAAGATATCCCCTGAATAAATTCAGAGAGCAGGTCCTTATGTAGTCGGTGTGCATTCCAAATATGCCTCATGGTAACCATGAATATGAAGAACAAAGGGAAGAGAATCCAGAGCCTTGTAGTTCCCAGCTGAGGTCCAGTTTGCATCATAGGCAAGATCACTGCAACCACTGACTTACATTGTAACTGTGTGAATGACTCATGAGTCTAGCAGATGTCTGCAAACTAATAAGAATAAAGTCTAGGCCAAAAAGTATCATCAGTTGAAACTCTAGTAAGCAAATGAACAGGAACAGACAGCAAAGTTCTGTGGCGTCCTAGATCTAGTGACCACGGAGAAGTAGAGTCCAGCTAAGGTTATATGCACTGAATACATTATTTTTATCTGGAAATAAAGATAATCTTATGCATTTTAGATAAGCATCTGGTCACAGTTCCTTTTCCCACCCACACATATCCATTTGTTTAAGTACTTTAAATTTAAGGACAATTGATATTGTGAGTTACTTAGCAATTTCACATTCATCAAATCATTCTACCATCGCCCCCAAAACTCTGTAACTATAAAATCCACATTTCACAGGTAAAGAAATGAAAGCTCCAAGAAGTTAAGTGATGCTGTGTTTAGTATTTGTACCAACATTGTTAAGTTAGAAATAAGTTTTGAATAATCCCCCAATCCTTCCACCTATTTAGGGTAACTGAAGTTTAATGATGATGTAGTAAGCAGGTTCTCATTCAGATATTTGTTTCTCAAGTCCTCTTTCGTTGAAAGTGGAGTCCAAATCAATGGGAAGCACTGGTTTTTTAGCCAGCAATGGTATCTCTACTTTTTCTAATACAGTAACTTACTCTATGACTCAGATCCTTCACTTTAAAATGAAGAACTTGGACCACATGAGTAATTCTCAACTTTTATTTGCCCACGATTGTAATTTTCCACCAACACTTATTGATTAATTAAACAAATACACATTTCTATCAAGTAATGAAAATATTTTCTAATTTTAAGTTAATCAGTGAAATACATATCTAAATAAAGAGTAATTGTCTTTCAGGCTACTGAAATAGTAGATGTAATGACAGGCCTTACACTTATTGGACCCCTGCGGATCTGGTAGTTTGGGATGAAATAACTGGATTAAATGAAGATATAAAGCTTAAATTCTTTCCAAATTCAAGCTTTGATGAAAATTTTGAGGCAAACTGGAGTATTTCAGATAATTTCCAAATGGATGTAGGTGAACATTAATTAGCGCTTCAAAAATCCTGATATTTTAGATCAATTTGTTCTTCTGGATCTTTTTTTTTTTTTTAATAAAATGAGGAAACTGAGGTAACCATTTTTATGAAATGAAGCACAGAGATTAAGTGTCTTCTCCAAAAAAGAGGGCCATAACAAGGATAGAAATGCCATGGTGTCACACTGGTTCTATACAGCGCCATGTAATTTTTTTTCCTTTGGACCTCCATGACACATAAATTCAGGGCTCATGAGAGGTCCACTAGCAGAGGTAGAAATATAGAGAGAATTTCTTAATTCACATTTATGATCCAGTTTTCGTTTTAAAGCTTGCAATTTGGGAGAATTTTTTTCAAGTAAAATGGTGTATATGTCCAAGGAAAGAAATAGACATCTCTGGGACTGGTGCATTAGGAAAAAGATGAAACTTACGTTTTCTTTCCACAGATGGCACCTTGGTACCAATTCCTACAAGTGCTGAAATATTTCTTTTTGGTGCCTAAAATCTGTTGAAGGGCGCAGACATTTGGGCTAGAATACATGGAAGAGAAGAAAGTTAATGTCCTAATGACAATGACTTTTTCATATCCTCATGTCACATGGTTCAGAAAAAAGAAATCAGCATGTGGACTCAATTTTGAAACATGTGATTCTAGTCTTGCACAAATCTACTTGTTGATCCAAGCTTACTGATTCATCAGAAAAACTAAAGTCTATGGGAGAGAAAAAGAGAGAGGAAATTATACATCCAAACACCAGTGTTCCAAAACTTAAGCTAGTAGGAATATTCAAGCAGCATTAAGTTCAACTTAATTTTGTTTTCATTCATATTACTTTTATAGTAAGCCAATGTCACTGACCCTTTTTAAACCAAACGTGCTCATTTTGGTCTCTAATATGGAACAACGGACTCTGGAACAATGAGGAACCAAGAAAGGAAAAGAGACAGTTTTTACTAGGTCCAAAGACAACATATGCTATAATTTTCTAGGTAAGCAATCACAGAAGAAATGAGTGCTACAATTAACTGAATAATATGGCTGCACAAAGGAAAATATATTTCTTTGAGTGGAAATTGTAGATCAGAACATCCTCTGCCAGAATTTTAAGAGTCTTTCTCTCTTAAAGAGATAGGAAGTCTTATTTGCACTGTAAAGCAAAGGAACTTTTGAGCAATGTGAGAAAATTCCTTTGAGACATTAGAAGAAATGCCAAGATTCATTTAAAAAAATTATAAATGGTTGGTTAAGTTACTAAATTATTCCTATTAACTTTAAAAATGCTAAGTTGTAGTTAAATTTATTCCAAGAAATATGTTTGCAAATTTTGCAGAATGCAGAATTTAAAAGCATTCTTAAATGCTTTAAAATATTCGAAGAACTAGTTACATTAATAATTTTTAAATTTTCATACATAACTTAAATGAAAATTTCCTTCACAACATGTGAAATATTTCAAACCTGTTCACATAATGAAAGCGCTAGTCATATATTTTTATTTTGGAAACCTCATTTCAGGTTTTTGGAAGGAAATAAAAATACAAATAAGCATAATAATAAAGAAATGCCTATTAAATGTAGTCAATTAAGTTAAAATTATATAATGCTGCAAAAAAGCAATTACATGCAAATTATTTTGACAGTAATTTTTAAAGTTTAAAATTTAAACTATAAGCATCTACAAATCACAGAATACTCCTTTTTTTTCCTTTTTCATACTACTTTTTAATGTAGAAAGAAAAAAAGACCTCGGTGTATTTAAGGAACTTTAAAGATACACATATAACAAGCCAAGTAAAAGAAAAAGAAAGATTTATAAAACCTAACCACTGACTTACCCCTGATCCCGGCCCCTGATTCGGCTATGAGCCAAAATCTTGTCATAATGGCCATTGGCGTTTGCAGGGTTAACAACAACCAGCAAGAGTAGAGAAAATATAGGTAAGAAGGGAATCATCTTTAGTCTCTCCGTTGCAGTTAGTCCACGAAGAGAACTGGCAGTGGCTTTGGAGAGCTCGGAGTTTATATACATGTCAGAGTCTGTGGGAGGGAGCACTGTATAACCTGGGAATCTAAGCTCTCTCCAAAAAACATCAGCAACTTCAAGTTGGCAGCTAAAGTCCACTTTTCCTAGTGATGTTTACTGAACACATTGAACCTCTTTTATATTTCATTCTGAAGAAGATATTTATTTTTATTGTTAAATTATTTATATTCCCCTTTAATAACTGACTCTTTGCCTTTTCCTATTTCAGTTTTATTCTTTTGCACTTTGGAGGGGTTTATGGAAAATGGTTTTGTTTGGGTTTGAAGGACTATTCTGCAATCCACCCCTTACAGAATATATGTTCCTGTGCTCAATGAGATCATTGTTTGATCTTATCACATCACTCACATTTAGTTCACCTCAGAACAGAAGGGTTATTATTTTTCACCAGAAAGCAAATGTAGATGTAAGTTCGATAATCATAAGGCAGTAATGGCTCTTGATTAAAAACAGATGTTGGATACATTTAAAACTTGTACAAAATATGAAATAACTCTGATTGTTGATGAAAAAATACAGGAGAGACTACATGTTCCTTGCAATACTACTAAACAAGGGAGATATTCCCATTTCACTTCTCTTTTCAAATATCAAGGAATGGATAGAGTTAACATAAATCTAATTCTGCCAAGTTTTCCTAACTCTTGAAATGAAGCAGAAAAGAAAACCATTTGTGCTTTATTGTTTTTTCATTACACGCTTCACATGACGATGAACTTGTCTAGGCAGCACATCTGATAACCACTGGATAAAAGTAGCCCCTATTGGAAACAAGTATTACTAATCTAGCTGTAATAGATTAAAGACATATTAAGAAACAAGAGCATTGGGGCGCCTGGGTGGCTCAGTGGGTTAAAGCCTCTGCCTTCGGCTCAGGTCATGATCCCAGGATCCTGGGATGGAGCCCCGTGATTTCTGTCTGTCAAATAAATAAATAAAACCTTAAAAAAAAAAAAAAAAGAAAAAAGAAAAAAGAAACAAGAGCATTGCCAGAAATTTTCCTCTGATTTTTATCAAGAATAACTGAAGTCTCTAAATGTTACACCGTGCGGTTCTAATCCAAGGGAATATGCGCTCTTACCCCTCTGCACATGGTATGTCAAATGTTCAAAACACCAGATAAAAGAAATCCAAATGTCAGATGTCAACCATAAGCTGAACCGAAACCCGCAATGAGTCTTCTTGAATACATAAGTTGCACACTATCCTAAAGTAAAAGTGTAATTCCAATATGTCTTGTTGCAAAGTGTTCCTTCCATCATGGCACATTGGTATTGTTGCCCCACTGGCAATATAAAGAAATTTGATACTGCCTCACCATGTTTTCCAATTGCAAAGTCTTATAGGGGAGGCTGAATGGGCCTGAGGTGATTCCAGGTATCAGGAGAGTTACATCAAACTTGGTTATAGAATTTATTGAGTAGGATGGAAACAGTTTTTCCATCCCTTACATCCCTTAAAACTGTTTTATGAAAATAAGTCCTTAATACCAGTAAATTAGCTGTTAGAATATTCTTGGTAACATAATTATATAAAAGTCTTCAATACTAGCCTGTCTAGTCATTATAATGTAGATTATGTATCTTCTAAGACATAATAATGGAATTTCGGAATTATAGAATGATGAATCAAACTTATAATATGGAGATTCCTCTGACAACACCATTATAAATGGTCATTCATTCTTTACTGGGATGCTCACTGTTATTAATGCAACCCATTTCTTATTAGACAGCTGCAACTATTTATAAGCTTTTCTGGAATGAAGTTGAAATCTGCTTAAATCCAATGGGGTTTGATTGGAGAGGAAGGATTGAGGTATTGAGAGAAAGAGATACAAACCTGGATCATGTGTATCAAGGGTGAAAGATGTCTTCAAACAGAATCCCAAATGATGACAAACAGACTTGATTATAAGTACAGAGGTGAAGGCAGTATCAATAATTTCCTATCATGTAACCTACTTTCTTCATAGTGTCTGCAGTATATTGAAAATAAATTGATTATTTTTAAGAACAATTTTGCCCTAGTTTTTCCTTGTGACCATTGGAATCAGTGGCATCCTTTCAAGTAGACCACTGATTCCTTCAGGGGTCTAGATGGACAAATAATTGCATGAGATGAGTAAGAAAAATGAATACACATTCATATTTCAAAAGAGGACAACTCCTTTCTGGCTGGAGATACAGGTTTACATTTTATAAAAAAACATGGTATATGCTCATATTCTAAAAGGTTTCTGAAATCTTTGTTTTTTTTTTTTTTCTGTTTCAATAATAGAGTCTTAAATCTACCCATCCTGAGCATCACATTGGAAATTGTATAAGTCCCTTGGAAGTCAACAAATGCTAACCCTCGGCAAATATTTACACTCAAGATGAGTAATGCCATCAAGGAAGATCTTGAAAATGAGGACCAGATTGTACATATAAACTACATGTAAACTTAGAGGTTGGAGAGCATTCCAAGAGAGGGACAACTTTAAGGTAAATATAAAAACATGAAAGCACTATGACTGAAAAAGCCAAGCTCAGCCTGGAAGTGTGATATTGTATGGTATTATGGAGTGGTCGAAAGTCCAAACAACTGCTTTAACCACTATCCTAGCTTCTAGGAGGCTGATAATTGGACATAGTCTATGTCTGTTGGGCAGGATAGGGTGAGGGAAGAAAATAGTTTCAGAGAATGGAAGAGAAGGTAGTCTAAGAAGTGGAAAAGAGAGAGAAAAAGTTTGAGAAGGACACCATTCTCCGTTTTCAGAGCACTCAGCAGGGGTCAATCTCTCATTCTTTCTCCCCACACAGGGCCCTTATTCTCCTGCTTCATGAAAGCATACTGCCCCTGGGTTGGCTACGTAACTGTATTAGCAGTTTTGAGGAGGACTGAAATCTTGGCAATTGAATCTGACCTTCAGGGCTGTAAAGTCTGACCTGGAAATGTAAGTCATTAATGAAAAGGAAATGACTTATTATGCAACCAAAGAAAAATAATGTGTCTGAAAGACAAAGACATTTGTTTCTAGCTATCAGGATGCTAATTTATGGGCAGTTTGCAAATTATCCAGTGGATCTTTGTAGCAAGTCTTGTAGCCTCTGGAGACTGTGAAGTCATTGTAATATCATGCTTACTCTCCCTTGCGTGTAACCAACGTGACCTACACTCTCTAGGATCGGGCATTGTCTATGGAGTCAACAAGCCTGGATACCCAAGCCAAGAGTAGATTCTTTAAAAGGCATTTCCTTGGTTTTGAATGATCCAAAGTAGTTACGTGCCCCAAGTTATGTCTGAACTCCTGCTTTTTAACAAATGGTCTGTGGGATCTTGAAAACCTTTCTTGAGTATCACTCTACTTTCTTACTGGCCTATTTGTAAACTATAAACAATAGTACTTGGTTATAAAACATGACAAGGCCTTGAAGTTAATGCCACACATTCATTGAGGCAGCATGTCTCAGTGTCCAAATGCTTGCCCAGTGAAGGTCTTAGCATTTTTTGGTACTTGGGTTTGCAGCCCTATAAACTGAAGTTCTAACAAATGCCCAGTGATCTTTGTTTCCTTTAAGTGAGGGAAAGCCAACAGTAAAAGGAATTCAAATTAAGCAAAAATAAAATTTTGTGATTTTTTTCCTACCTCTTTATAATATTAGCTAATATTATAAATATATATATAAATATTATAAATATGTAGGGCACCTGGTTTGGTTAAACGTCTTCCTTTGGCTCAGGTCATGATCCCAGGGTTCTGGGATGGAGCCTTTATGGGAGTCCTTGCTCAGCAGGAAGCCTGCTTCTCCTTTTCCCTTTTCCTGCCACTCCCCCTGCTTGTGCTTGCTCTCTCTCTCTCTCTCTCTCTCTGTGTCAAATAAATAAATAAAATCTTTAATAAAAAATAAAATATTAGCTAAAATAAAATTGAAAATCAACACCTGACTTAAAGAAGTCAAAAGGGCCGTATATAGGCTCAGATATTTGTGGCCAACAAAGTAAAACCTACAAGAAGTGGTACCTCCGAAGCCATACTCTGAATATATTTCCAGTGGAGAAAATTCATAATATATGAAAGATAAGAAATCATATTCAAGGAAAGAGATGACTAACATGCCCCCCAAGTAAACATTGTATGATGTCTCTTTAATGTTAATTCTTTTGGAAGTATATAGAAGGTTTTCTGTGGTAAATGTGGGTAACATGCCATCTTTCTTGTTTAAATTTAGATTCTCATATCCTTTGAAAGCCTACCAACTGAAAAGTCTCCCTTTCATATTAAGTAATCAAGTGTAACTATTGTCCCTAACTGAACTGAACACATCTGAAATTTTTTAACTGGGTGCTTATTTAGCAGCATTTCTTAACAGTATTTACTTGTATTTCTCTGGAGACATCTAGTGGAGAAAGTGCAGTATATGTTTCTAGAAGCACAGATACCATTACATTTTGATTTAAATAATTTATAGGAAAATGATATAAAAAATATTAAGCAACTTATATACATTTCAAAATGCCAATTAACTGAAGATTAGTAACAGTCCCTTAAATAAAATATTTGAGAGCTAATTTAGATGAACCACAACGAATGATGACAAATGTAGATTAAAAACTGAAAAATCTGGTCTTGTTTCTTTTATGTGACTGAACAATAAATTGCTTTACTTTTTATCCAAGTTTTATGTTGTTGTTCCACACTGACATAGACTAGTGACAACAATAAGAAATTGTGACCGATTTCTCCACCTCATGTAAATGATCAGAAATAATCACTTCCATGGTCTGATGTCACTCACTGGTTCCTTTTACATTTATAAACCCTTACTTTCTCATCTCTGGCACACTTGACACCATTGACATTGTGCCTTTCATCTTTTTTCTCATTTAGATCTGAACAACTTTGTTTCAGAGACAGTCAAGACCCTAGTCATCATCTGTCTCCCGTTCACAAATGATTAATATTCTTCTAATAACTTCTAAAGATTGGACTGTAAGATAAAGAAGTGCATAATTGCTGCAATTAAATGAAATCTGTAGATGACCATAGCTTATAGGATGAGAGTTTCAACATCTCATTTGGCATTTTTAGTCTGATGAAAGAATGGTCTGAATTATGATAACTTTATAATCGATAATCACCCATTTATAACATTCCTGGGCCTTTTCCATCTGAAATAGAAATATTCTCAGGTCCCGTACTTAGACCTCCATCTGCTGATATCCCCTCTGTTTATTTGTCCATAACAACATTGTCCTCAAATTCTCTTCATCTTTTATTTCCAGTGTTTGTAATACATGGTATATATTCTCTCTACCCCCACTTTTAAAAAGCTCCTTGTACCTCTGTCCGGAGGCGACGGAGGGGGTTTTCCAACCATAATGTGTCTGCTATCCTCAGACATTGAATATATTCTGCTTTAAAATAAACTTCTGCTTCTCCAAATATTGGTCTTAAATGATTAATTTCCAATTGCAGAGATTCAGTATTGTTACTCTTAGAGATTCTTTCTTGTTACTCTCCCAATATATCATGAACTTTCCTGCTTTCTTATGCAAATATACTTGAAAATGTCAATTCTCTAAGTGTGTGGATCTGGTAAGGTTTTTTATTCACTACAATTTTCTTTTATGTAAATCAATATGGGGGTGCTATGGGAAAACAAAAATGGAAAAGAACTGCTAGTTGTTTTATGCTATCAATTGTGTGACATTCTTTATATTTTTATCTTTTTTTCCCAGTGATACCCATACTTGTGGAAAAACTGAAATAAGACAAAGCAAAGTTATGGTACTGGCACAAAAACAGACACGCAGACCAGTGGAACAGAAGTAGAGAGCCCAGATATGGATCCTCAACTCTATAGTTAAATAATCTTCAACAAAACAGGAAAAAATATTCAGTGGAAAAACACAGTTTCTTCAATAAATGGTGCTTGGAAAATTGGACAGCTATATATAGAAGAATGAAACTCTACCATATTCTTACACCATACACGAAGATAAACTCCAAATGGATAAAAGACCTCAACGTGAGGCAGAAATCTATCAAAATCCTAGAGAAGAACATAGGCAGTAAGCACTTTGACATCAGCCACAGCAACTTCTTTCAAGATATGTCTCCAAAGGCAAAGGAAACAAAAAAGAAAATGAACTTTTGGGACTTCATCAAGATCAAAAGCTTCTGCACAACAAAGGAAACATTCAACAAAACAAAGAGGCAACCCATGGCATGGGAGAAGATATTCACAAATGACAGTACAATACACACAAAACAGATAATCATGTCAAAAAATGGGCTGAAGACATGAAAAGTTACTTCTCCAAAGAAGACATACAAATGGCTGACAGACACAAGAAAAAATGTTCATCATCATTAGCAATCGGGGAGATTCAAATCAAAACCACACTGAGATACCACCTTACATCAGTTAGAATGGCCAAATTAACAAGACAGTAAACAACATGTGTTGGAGAGGATGTGGTGAAAGGGGAACCCTCTTACACTGTTGATGGGAATGCAAGTTGGTGCAGCCACTTTGGAAAACAGCGTGAAGATTCCTTAAGAAATTAAAAATAGAGCTTCCCTATGACCCTGCAATTGCACTACTGGGTATTTACCCCAAAGATACAGATGTAGTGAAAAGAAGGGCCATCTGTACACCAATGTTCATAGCAGCCATGGCCACAGTCACCAAACTGGAAAGAACCATGATGCCCTTCAACGGATGAATGGATAAAGAAGATACGGTCCGTATATACAATGGAGTAGTATGCCTCCATCAGAAAGGATGAATACTCAACTTTTGTATCAACATGGATAGGACTGGAAGAGATTATGCTGAGTGAAATAAGTCAAGCAGAGAGAGTCAATTATCATATGGTTTCACTTACTTGTGGAGCATAAGGAATAACACGGAGGACATTAGGAGATGGAGAAGAGAAGTGAATTGGGGGAAATCAAAGGGGGAGACAAACCATGAGAGACTGTGGACTCTGAGAATCAAACTGAGGGCTTTGGAGGTGGGGGTGGGGTGTGGGGTGAGCCTGGTGGTGGGTATTATGGAGGGCATGTATTGCATGGAGCACTGGGTGTGGTGCATAAACGATGAATTTTGGAACACTGAAAATAAAATAAAATTAAATTAAATTAAATTAAATTTTTAAAAAAGACAAAGCAAAGATCTCAGATTTTAATTAGTTATACATGACCTACACTACACTATACAGGAGTTTGGACAGCCTAGATATCCAGTATATAATGAACAACTAAAAAGTTTACATTATTAGAAACAGTGCTGGGGAGGAAAATTATTTGAGTAGACAGATTAATTCAGGAAGTTTATTCAGGAAATTAATTCAGGAAATTCAAGTCCTCATTCAGGAAAAATAAAAGTTTACAATAGTGAAAGCTTTGGCCTTTATATGAGAAAAAAAATAAAAACCCAAAATGTTGATTCTTTTTTTTTTTTTAAAGATTTTATTTATTTATTTGACAGAGAGAAATCACAAGTAGATGGAGAGGCAGGCAGAGAGAGAGAGAGAGAGAGGGAAGCAGGCTCCCTGCCGACGCAGGACTCGATCCCAGGACCCTGAGATCATGACCTGAGCCGAAGGCAGCAGCTTAACCCACTGAGCCACCCAGGCGCCCCAAAATGTTGATTCTTTAAGTCTGCCTTTCAGCTTCATAGAAACAAACACACACAGTTGTACATTTTTGCCTTTAGCAAATTATTTTCAGTTAAATAGAATAAATTCTTAAGTATTATAAAGATTGATAAAATAATAATAACAATAACAGATACTAAGTATAATGGATATGGTCATATGCATTAGCAGTGTTTGGAATTTATTCACAAAGTCAAGTATTGCAGGGAAACTACTCTTTTGGCTGGGAGCTGATAGTGCTAAGACAACAAGAACTTATAATCACCAAACAATGTAAAGCTATAGAGTTTGCAAATTAGTAATTCTTCAGCCTGAAAGAATATTTTGGGAACTTCACTTTTGGAACATATTATGTCAAATTTTCAGTTGTATTTAAGCATCCATCACACACATATTTTTACAGTTTTCTGTAAAACTGTAATAGCTTTCTCTCCAGTTTTTTCCTCAAACCCTACTCTTAAAAAGTTAATAGCCAGAAGGTAATTGAGAAGAGCAACCAAATCACTTGCCCATGTAGGCCCACATTTGGATATTCCTGCTTTGAAAAAAAGCCCAGTTGAAGAAAGGGAGCTCAGGTAATTTCTCTGGGTGTTCCAGTTACTTATTTCTGCCTAACACATCACTCCAAATTTGGTGGCATAAAATAGGAATCCATTTATTACACTTTGGTGTCAGTGGGTCAGGCATTTCAACCATGCACAATGGAGATTGTTTATAAGCCATCCTGCTCCATGATGTCTGTGGCTTCAGCTGGGAAGACAAGAATGGCTAGGGCGATTCCAGTGACTGCCAGATACCAGCTTAGAACACCTTGGACTAGAGGCTCTTCTTCCAAGATGGTGTCTTCACTCACATATCCAGCACATTGTCAGTTGGAAGACTGGGGTCAGCTGGGACTACTCAGGGGAAGCACCTCCATGTGGTCACTCCAGCATGGTGGCTTCTGAGTAGTTGGACTTCATGCATGACAGCTCAGCTAGCCACTTAAAAAGCACAATATGCATGATCTTTTTCGAGCTGGCCTCCTGGCACCCATGGAGATCTGCCATGTATGCTAATTGTTGAAGCCAGTCAAGACAGCCCAAATATAAGAGGAGAGCACATAGATTGCAACCTTCAAATGCAGAAGAATCCTAAAATTTCCAGCTGTGAAAGAATAGCATTTAGCCTCTTGAGACTCCTCATAGACCTGGAAATGCCTATAGAGTCCTCTAACTTATAGTTAAATTAGATAATGTATATGGAAGTTTATATATACATATAATCATTACTTTATTTTCATAAAGTCATCAGAAAATCACCAGGCTGTTAGTGATTCATCTTTCCGTGTTACTAGATTACATTTTTCTTGGAATTTTGCAGCTTGGCTTAAATACAGTGTAAAGCACCTCTCCACCCAGGCAGGGAATGCTTTGAACTTTTTGAAAGGAAACGGCCTTTAATAATGAAAGAAAATTTAGAAAATATTTTGAAAATCAGGAATAGAATTCTAAACTGGATGTCTTTAGTATCTGAGCATCATATTGCAAATTTAAATGTCTGACCTCTACTTGTTGCTACTAATTTTTGCAACTGTAAGTCTGTATGCATTTTTGGTTTTTTGTTTGTTTGTTTGTTCATTTGTTTTTCAGAGATGAATCTTCACAAAGTATTTTATGCTGTTTGATGCATGGTAAATTTTTTCCATTTAATTTTTCAACTGTCCATTGCTAGTGTTTTTTCCCTATGTTTCCTTTTGGGATTCTTACCTGTCAGGTCTTATGTTTAAGGATTTAATCCATTTCAAGTTAAATTCTGTGAGTAGTGTAACATAGGGGTCCAATCTCTCTCTCTCTCTATCTTTTGTATGTGAACATCCAGTTTTCCCAACATCATTTATTGAAGAAACTATCCTTTACCCATTTAGTATTCTTGACTTCTTCATCAGTCCTTAGTTGACCATATATGCACGGGTTTATTTCTGATCTCTCAATTCACATGAATCTATGTGTCTATTTTTATGCCAATACCATACTGTTTTGTAATACACTTTGAAATCAGAAAGTGTAATGCCTCAAGTTTTGTTCTTCCACAAGATTATTCTGGCTATTCAGGGTCTTTTGTGGTTTCATACAAATTTAATATTGTTTTTTCTATTTCTGTGAAAAATGCCCTTGGAATCTTGATAGAAATTACAATGAATCTACAGATAGCTTTGGGTACTATGGACATTTTAACAGTATTAACTTTTCTAACCTGTGAACATAGGATGTCTTCTGTCTGTGTCTTCAACTTTTTTCATCAATGTCTTATATTTTTGAGTATATTGGTCTTTCCTTGGTTAAATTTATTATTAAATATTTTATTATTTGTGATGCTATTGAAATTAGATTGTTTTCTTAATTTCTTTTTCAGATAGTTATTGTTAGTATATAAAAACACAACTGATTTTTTAGATCAATTTTGTAACCTGAAACTTCACTGAATTTATCTATTAGTTCTAACAGTTTTCTTGATAGAGTATTTAGACTTTTCTATAGATAAGATAATGTCATCATCAAACAGGACAATTTTATTTCTTTTCTAATTTGGAAGCCTTTTATTTCTTTTTCTTGCCTAATTGCCTACTTGCTCTGAAGAGACATATATACAAGAGGAATTCTATTTTTTAGGGCTCTTGGGTGGCACAGTTGATTAAGCATTGGACTCAAGGTTTCTGCTGGAGTTGTGATCTCGGCGTTGTGAGATGGGGCTGGTGTCAGGCTCCACACTCAGGCCGAGTCTCCTTGGGATTCTCTCTGCCTCTCCTGCTCGTGCTCTCTCCCTCTGAAATAAATAAATCTTAAAAAAAAATAAGGCCAATAAATATAATATTGCAAATATTTCTATTTTTTTCACCCATTGAACTTCCTGTAAAACTTCTTCTATCACCCACTACTATTTGACATATGTAGAAACTAAAATTTCCTGAGACATCAAGGTCACATGGAGAGGACTCAACCTTGTTTATTATTCCTATAATCCCTCCAGAATATTTAAAAGCAATCTGTTTGTAAGGAGTTTTGCTTATCAACATAATCCAATTAGAATATTCACTAGTATTCAGGGAAATATTTTATTTTTCTTCTACTTCTTTCAGCTTCATGCTGTGTTCACACTTATGAACGGGCATCCAAATTTTTAATCCCAATTCTATACATAAATTTTGAAAATAACAGGTCAAAGACAGAGCTCAAGTTCAGCAGGAACCTGGTGACCATCTTGATCACAGCGTTTTGGGAACGATTTTCAGCCACTTACTGTCCTGGCATCTAGCCTGTCTTATCCTTATTAAAAAGTTCATGAATGATTAGTATTAAAGTCCAACATACTCTGTTTACAAAAATTCCCCTCATCATATTACCCTTATAAAAGTAGTCCATGAATAATTTTATATCAAAATCTACATACCTTTTCTGTCTTCAAGTGTTCCCTCTCATTCAATCAATGACATAGTCATTTGTTGAGTTTAGTTAACAGGCATGAGTCGCTCTTAGTGAACCCAGGATTGATAATCATGGCTTCTTCATTTATATGCTCAAAAAACTGTTAAATTTAATAACGAGATACAGAATCGCATCTGTAGGTAATACAGATGTATTCCATGTTCCCAAATCTTTCTTCTTAAAATCTGAATTCCATTTGCTTGTGTGCCATCCCCCAGCATGTGTCTTCTTCAGTCATAGCCCATTATAGACCAACACTGGCCATCCAGTGATCTCCTCTGCATGCACTGGCAGTAGCGTGGGACAGAAGTCCTTCTGGTGGATGAATTTAAGCTTATGTGAGGCAGTTAGGTACTCTTACTTTCTTATACCTAGACTTTCATTTTTCTATAATAAATGTGGGTGGTTTTTTTTCCCTATCAGACTGGAGAAAAGAAGAGCTTCACCTTTGTAAAAGATCAGTCTCTAAGAATAGATCTTTTCCTTTCCTGATTTACTTTTTTCTGTGGAAATATATGATAAAGACATTTGTGGTTACTTTTACAATTTTCCACAAACCACAATTCACTTGGCGCTTTGGCCTTCTTCCATATTCTTATTCTTTTAAAATTACGTATCTTCTTCTTTAAATTCAGAGCTCTTTAGGCAAATACCATAAGTTTTCTTAGGTTCTTTTGCTTTTTAACTTTAATAAAGCATTATATAATTTACCATAGGAGTTGTATTTTGAGAGTTCCTCTCCTGAACTGTGTTCCTCTCCAGAGTCTCTAGCCAAGGCCTAGAGATTTTTATTCTGAATGTTATAAAACATAAGTCCTAATATTTTGGATACTTGTCTGATTTTGTTCAGACTTGCTTTTGTAGAGATAACAGCCTTTAACACAACATGGCATTTTCTCCAAGGGCTCTCAAAGCTTTAATCTGCTGAATAATTTTGTACCAGAATTTGGGATCTTTTGTTAAAGAGAATTCTTGGACAGCTCAACATGTATTCACACTCATTAAAAACCTAATATTTTCTAATTACTACATTTCCAATTAAGTGCCTTCTTGCTAACTTTGTGCTGGTGGTCCGGAACATATTTAGAACATTTGCATTTAAGTATTATATACATGATCATGTGATTTAAAAATATGATCTATTCAAGACCAAAAATACACCTCCTTTTACTTTGCTTTTAGCATCATCAGAAGTTCTTGATTTCTAATCTTCCAAAGTATTAGATTTATTGTAATAGCTCTTCATTAGTGTAAGTGTTACTAAAACAAAAATAAATGTTTTATTTTTCTTTCAAACCTTAAAGAAGAGGCATTTTTTGTAGCTTATTCAGACATAACTAACCTAATTCCTTTGAGATTTTATTGACAAAATAGCAAATCTAGGATGTAGTAGCAGATGAAAATGTTTTCGGTAAACTGTTAGTACCTAAAGTCTTAGAAGATGTTTAACTCATCCCTATATCCAGTTTAAAACCCTTTTAAAATGTAAAGGTTTTATACTCAGGGAAGAAAATCTTTTGAATATCATCCAGGTAATTTGGGCTCTAAAGCATTATTTTTTTTAAAGAATTTATTTATTTATTTGACAGAGAGAGATCACAAGTAGGCAGATAGGCAGGCAGAGAGAGAGGGGGAAGCAGGATCCCTGCCGAGCAGAGAGCCAGATGTAGGACTCGATCCCAGGACCCTGAGATCATGACCTGAGCCGAAGGCAGAGTCTTAACCCACTGACCACCCAGGGGCCCTGGCCTCTAAAGCATTATTATATAAAATTTCTAAATCAGTGTTAGTTGACTCTACCTACACATTGGAATGATCTGAAGAGTCTTTTTTTTTTTTTTTTAATACGGATAGCCAGACCACCATCCCAGAAAAATACATACATACATACATACATACATACTTTAGAAATAAGAATAAACATCCAGGATTGAGGACCACTGGTTTTGGTGAGTCTGACACAAAGTATTATCAGTTGGATTTTGTTGTCGATCCTTCTAAGTTATTCCAACTAATGCTTTAAATTTCTCATAAATAGAGCATGTAAAAATCTCTTGAATAGATAAAATATTTAGAACTAAATATAAAGATTGCGGGTTTAGATTAGTTCAAAATAAAGCAATTAGATTAGATGGCTCTTCGGATCACTTTTGATTCAAATAGTGTTCTATAACCTCACACAGTTGAAGATATGAAGATGGGATAGATGGTATTTGGAGTGAGCCTGTCGACTGGTAGTGACCCTAACCATCAAATCCAAATGCTGAGTGATTAAATTCTTACTGGGTGCATTCTCAGAGACCAGAAGAGATATTCTTCCTTCCCTTCCAAAGTTTTCATTCTTCTAAGGTCTTCCACCATTTGATGTAGCCTATTGCATGAAATTCTATTGCATGGAAGTCTTTGGGTTTTTTGTTTTTTTGTTTAAGAATTTTATCTGTTGGGGCACCTGGGTTGCTCAGTGGGTTAAGCGGCTGCCTTTGGCTCAGGTCATGATCCAAGGGTCCTGGGATAAAGCCCTGCATCAGGCTCTATGCTCAGCAGGGAGCCTATTTCTCCCTCTCCTTCTGCCTGCCACTACCCCCTGCCCCTGCTTGTGCTTTCTTTCTCTCTGTCAAATAATAATTAAATCTTAAAAAAGAAAAAAGAATTTTATCTGTTAAGGTACACCACTGAATGAAGAAGTAAAACTTTAATCTGTTATCAGGGGCTTAATTTTTAAGGTAATAATGAGTTTATGATCTGTTTCTTTTTAAGATTTTTCTTTATTTATTTGACAGAGATCACAAGTAGACAGAGAGGCAGGCAGAGAGAGAGAGAGGAGGAAGCAGGCTCCCCGCTGTGCAGAGAGACCAATGCAGGACTCAATCCCAGGACCCAGATCACGACCTGAGCTGAAGGCAGAGGCTTAGCCCACTGAGCCACCCAGACACCCTGAGTTTATAATCTTTTTATTTGAGATCAGATTCTGAAAAGAAAAATTTGGAAAACCTCTAAGTAAACTTGTGAAGCTGGTGCCATGCCTATCCTTAGCAAAGGTTATTTTCTCTTCATTTCTCTCCTTTCCTTCCTCTCCATAACTTTTGTATTGGGTCACTTACACAGAAAATTACTTTTAAAATTTAAAGGGAGGTTTGAATATTAATACAAATAAAAAAAAAATTTCGCCTCAATGACTTGAGGCAAGGAGAGAGACCATGCTGTATATTTTGGGAGGTCAGATGGCCTGCACTGAACCCTTGATCACCCAGTCATCAGCTGTGAGATCACTGGGAAAATCTCTCACATCCCTATTCCTCAAACTCCTTAGCTGAGTAATCAGCTAATAATATCGGTCCTTTGAGCCCTTCAGAGATGTTTTAGTAGTTATTTTTAAAGAAGGAGGAAGATTTTAAGTAAATGTCCAAATAGAGTAAGTTCTGTGCCTTTTCAAATTTAACAGAAGTGAGTATCACTCAAAATTGCCAACTCTGTATTTATGCCAGGAGAGACCCTCAAGGGCACGCAGAGATACTTACTTTTCGCCTTGACAGGCATGGTGATAGACCTCCAGACGCTCGTACAGAAGCACCAGACACAACAGCGAAAATACCTAGAGTTAAATTTTTGTTGAAGTTGAAGTGAATTGTGTGTAAAAGTACTTTTAAACAGTGGAGGGCTGAACGAAGATTTGGAGTTTTAGGATGAAGTCACCTCTGGAAGAAGGATCATATAGAGAGGTCCCCATTCAATCTATTCAGGAAATCCCCTCTGGGGAGATACAGAAGGATAGCCTGGCTCTTGCCCAGTAGGGGAGAAAGGGCAGGCCGGATGGACAGGGTACTTGCTGGACAATTTTACTATGAGGGTTGTAAGGTTAGGTCACAGTGACACTGAGATGCTAAATTGACCAGTCATCAAAATAGATGATTAAAGACAAATGAAATTTATAAAGAAAAAAATAAATTTTTTTTCAAATTAAGGAGAAATATATATGTTTTTTATATATAGGTATTATATAGATATAAAAACATAGAGGAATATTATTCAAATGTATCAGGGTGATATATACTAACTTTCCACATGTATTTATAAATAAAATTACACATTTATTTGTAAATAAATGTAAATTGTCTTTAAAAATGACTTTTTAGTCTTTTGTCTGGAAAGGTTTAAGGTATTTCATTGTTTTGTTGTTTGCTTTTGATTTTTCATTTTTTTTCTGCCAGGAAACATAAATGGCTACCACTACCTTAGAAGTAAGGAGTACATGACAAGGTTTCTAGTCTACTGATGTGCTCTGAAAAAGCTACCATCTTTCTTTCATGCTTTGGGTCGCTTATCAACTTGTAAAATGCACAGTCTAAAAAGGAGTTTCAGGTTACTTTGCAAGGTGACTTTGAGGGTAAAGCTTTATATAACATCCTATGTGTTTGTGTTAAATTGTAGCTTAGGTGTTCTGCTTGAGGTCTTTGCAGGTCTTACCTGTATGCCACATGGTGTATCAAGAGAAAACTAATCCTAAGAGTATGTCAAGATCAGGATGCCTGGGTGGCTCAGTTGGTTAAGCAGCTATCTTCGGCTTAGGTCATGACCCCAGCGTCCTGGGATCGAGTCCCACATCGGGCTCCTTGCTTGGCAGGGAGCCTGCTTCTCCCTCTGCCTTTGCCTGCCATTCTGTCTGCCTGTGCTTGCTCTCTCTCCCTCTCTCTCTAAAAAAAAAAAAAAAAAAAAAAAAGTATGTCAAGATCAGTGTTAGCTATTTCTGTTGGAGATCATGTTACCCATGTTACCATAGTAATATATTCCCTGCCGCTTGTAAAACACTTATTGTGCTTAAGTGCTATTTTTATTTTATTCAAAATAAAATAGTGATGATTATTGAAAAATATTATCATTATTATTATTATTATTATTTATTTATTTATGTATTTTGCCTTCAGACTTAATGATAATTTCAGGTAGGAGGACAAAGGTATTCAAAGCATGTCTTTTTTTGGGCAACTTCCTTTTCCTTACTGTGTGCTTGCTCCTCAGGTCAACATCATCATTAGCATGACTGTGTGAATGGAACTTAGTGCCTCTGTATATTTTATTTTCCCTTTGGATTTGTGGTTGCCCTGAGGGCAGGGGCACGATCAACTACACTATTCAAATCTGGTCTGGCTATCAAGACTGATGATGCCCACATGTGCAAAGAGGGTATGAAGAAATGCGTTACTTATGTAATAAAGCTTTCTCTGGGAAGTAGGCTCTGGAGAAGGTTCAAAAGGGGTTTAGGAAGGTAGGAAGGGGGAATTGACTTTGACTTTTATTGGAGTTAGGATGTAGGGCCAGAGTGTGGTCTCACACCAGACCCTGTGTGGGCTTGGTTTGAATTTTCTGCCAGCATCAAAGGAGAGAGTGTTGTGGGCTTTCTTGTTGGCTTGTCTAGATGGGAGTCAAGAAGAGAAAAGGGCGGGGCTGGAAAGCTGTTGGTGAGCAAGCGTCAAAAATGGAGTCAAACTATTTATAGCCTTTTTGTGCCCCTTTATTATCTAAGCAGACACTAAAGACATGAGTGGAAATTGTGTGTGTGTGTGTGTGTGTGTGTGTGTATAGAATTATCAATAAGAGAAAATGACAATTTGTACTTTTTAAAGATTACGTGTGTTCCTGGGATGATTGCTGTGGAACTACAGGATACTTTTCTGTACCAACAGTGAAGACAGGTGAGGCCCAGTCTGATGTTAAGCAGTGATCCCTACTTTCGTACTCCTCTTCATCTTTCTGTTCTTCCTTCTCTTTCTTCACAGGGTTGGTGGAAGATGAAACATTACTAGCACAGGGAAGTTTAAGTCTATTTCCTTGTTCTGTTTTATTATTGTTCTCTCTCTCTCTTTTTAACAACAGAGTAACAGACTTTATTTTTCCTTTGAGCACATAGAAGAAGACTAAAGTACTTCACCATCCTTGTTTAGTTTGACAGAGCAATTCTACAAGTACTTAACTGGTTAGGAACATAAAATGTCAAGTACAACATTGCTATTAGGGCAAGAAATATCAAGACAATACAGTTGCGTTTTTCTTTCTTTAAAGAAATAAAAAACCTCTCCCTACATGGCATTCCTCTTATTCCCATAGAAACTCAATGATTGTTGAGGTGCCTGGGTGGCTCAGTTGGTTAAGTATCTGCCTTCGGCTCAGGTCATGATCCCAGAGTTCTGGAACTCAAGCCCCATGGGGGGGGTCCCTCCTTGATGGGGATCCTGCTTCTCCCTCTCCCTCTGCTGCTCCCCCAGCTTGTGCTTGATTGCTCTCACACTCATGTACTCTTCTCTCTCTCTCTCTGTCAAATAAATAAATAAAATCTTTAAAAAATGTTTAAATAATTTTAAAAGACTCAATTATTTTAAGTATACATGTGTGTTAGGAAAAATATACAATGTTTCATTTCTGTGTGCACATTATGAGTTTATACAATCATATTTTTGCTATAGATATGTATATTTTTTATTCAGTACCATATTTTAAAAATCATTTCATGTAGTTATGTATGGACTTAGTTTGGTACTTCTGACTGCTGCATAATATTTAATATTATTCTAATCAGATATTATACATATCCAGTCCCTTGGTGAGAGACATCTAGGAATCTGTTCATTAACCTGTACTTTTTGTAATGTCCTAGGCTACCATTCTGGCCCAAACCTCCACATCTTTCAACCTCTTTCTTGCTTTTGTGGCATCTGTAAATTGAGTTCAGGCGAGATAGCCAACCATAGGCTTATGTTTATTTACCATAATTTTGCACCTCGAAGAATTTTCAAACACTTGACATCATTTGATTCTCATTATTAGTAAATGATATTATTTTTATTAGATTAAATAATATTTTTATTTATTATTAGTAGTAAGTAATAGATCTTAGTAAATGGAATGCTATGATTAGCTCCATTTTATTGCTAAGGTAACTAGCTTTTGGTGAAGACAAGTTGGAATAAGATCTAAATGATGGATTCTGGAGTAATTCTAAAGTCTTTTGATTTTTGACACTGATTAGTCAGAATGAGCTACTACAAACCAAATTGTGATCAAAGGACCCCAGATTGTAGTAAATGTTTTAATGTAGTTGTTGGTGCTTACTAGTACCCAGAAAAAGAAAAAAAAATTACCAGGAAATGAAGTACTACGAATTCTTACAGTATAAAAATTCATTCATAAACTTCCTGAATATGACTTGATATAAATATCATGCCTATCATAACCACAACAGAGTCTCTAAGCATGGCTTAGCTCTAGGTGTGAGGTGTTAGCCTGCCACAAGTTCACAACAGGTTCATAGCAACCCCAGTTAGATCTCATGCAGTATAAGGGGTTTATATAGGAAGATCTAAAATATAGCATTTGATCATGCTAGGCACTGACCATTACAATTCTTCGAGACTGGTCATGTGGATAAGCTCTAAGAGGTCATCTTAGGGATTTGGGAACTTGGATATCAGTGCTATGTAAACTTGTGAGTGTAAATTCCCTTCACAAGACCTCAGCTGAAATTAAAGTGTTAGAGTAGATGATTTTAGAGTCCCTCCAACTTGAAATTCTGTAGCGACAGCACATTGTTAATTTAAATGAGATAACAACTCTAAAATATTCCTCTGAAAAATGAATTTTTAAGAAATCTATAACTTCACACATTCTGGTATGAGATATAAGTGTCAATGATTCTCTATTGTTTTGACAAATGATTTTTCTAAAATTTGCACATTTTTTTAAGAGTATATAAGTTAGAATACTACTGTACAGTAATATGTTAGGTGAGATCATCATTTAGGATGACAGAAGTTTTTGAAATAATATGTTACTTCTCTATGAGTCAAAGCAACAATTTCTGATGTTCAGAGAGTGGTATACAAAGTACAGGCTCAAAGGTGGTTTTATAACAACAGAATATGAACAGGAAGTTTATAGCCATATAATTTCACAAAAGTCTCCATCCTGAAGAGGAAAAAAGAAAAAAAGGTTGATATTGATCCACTACCTATTATATGAGATTGTTTGAACTAGTTTTATGACTCAGACTGGTGTGTTTCCAATGAAGCTACAAAGGAAGAAAGATCATACAGTTCTGGGATTCCTTTTACTAGTTTTAAAACCTGATTCCCATTAGCATTTCCCCAAACAGGAAAGAGCAAGACTGAAAAGCTCAAAGCATGCAGTATGTAAAAGAAAACCAATAGAGAGTTTGTTTGGAACAATATAGGGTAGGTACTATTTTTCTAGAAAACTCAAGCAGCTATTCCATGAAACAGAAAGAATTTGAATTCTGACTCAGGTCTACTGGTTGTGGGAGAGTTTGGCAACTTTTTAACCCTTTTGACTATCAGTTTCATCATCTTTACAATGGGAAGAATAGCACATATTATTTGGAAAAGTCTAGAGTGAATATTTTAAAAAGCTCTGCAGTGCCTACATCATATTTTGTGGTTTTCCTAGTTGTGTTTAGGATTAGTATCTCAAAGGGAATTTCAAGGTACTAATAAAGAGAGTGAGAAATTCTCTTAAATCCACAATGGTAAGCGTATACAAGACTCAAGTTTGCTACCACTGCCAAACTCTTCTCCACTGGGAAGAACTACCTTTAATAGCTTCCTCTGACCTGGGGGCCAGACTGTGGTTACTCCCTGCCTATCACACAGACATACATGCACCAGTGTACAAACGTACACTTGAACTTACTTCCAAAGGTCCAACCCAGCTTGAAGTCACCTTGTACCACGAGCTCTCTGACTGGAGTTCACGATTCTCCCTGCCATACTCACAGGCAAACCTTTTGTGACCTGGACACATCCCATTGTATGTCTTCTGCCAAACAATTTCCTCAGAGATGTCACCTGCTTCTTGACCAAGAGTGAAAGGTTGGAAATAAATAGATTGTTATTGCAAGAACCTGTGTTAGAAGAGTTAACAATGTAACAATTGTCATTATTTCTCTGACTGAGTCAGGTCAAGAGAATATTCTGATATGAGGAAAAAGCCATCACTGATCCTGAGGGCTAGTCACCCAGCAGATGAAAGGATGAAGGACAAGCACATAGAAAAATAGAGATTGTATGTCCTTATTTGTTCCCTTTCAACCAGTCAATAGCCAACTCTGTTGAATAGCCAAAATTATCCTGCACAGGGTGTGAGAAGAATATATTTATTTTATTTTAGGGTCAAGCAAAGTCTGGGTGTCAAAAATTTCATAACAGAAATCTTAAAAATATGGTACTTTAAAAACTATAAACAAAAGCAGCATTTGTTACCTTTGGTCTCATATCAAATTTGTTTGATAAACCTTTGTAACACCATGTCGTGACAGTAGGAACTGCCTTGATTCTATGTTGACGCAACTGTCTCTGGATCTCTTTATCTCTGCACATAAAACTAATTTTGGCTTCTGTAACTTATGAGTTTTCATCTCCTGCTATTATATGCCTCACTTACTCAATAATCAGACCATAAAAGCTTTTAACAGAGTCTACAATGACTGTTGTTTGTGATGACATGAATCAAGGAAAAGGCGTGGAAGCTCAGGAAAGAGAGCAGAGGGAAAAGTTAAAGTAGGCACAGCCCTTTAAAATTGCTCTGCCTTTCTTAACTAAAAATGCAGCAATTCAAATGTACCTTTAATGAATCTTTAATGTTACTCTATTTTTCATAGCGTAGTTCACTCTTGGGACTAATTCCAGAATGTGTTCCTTGAGACTCACATGATGTCTTCAGACAGGTATGTTCTGTAGAGGCAGAACACAAAGGGAGGAAAGTCTTTTTGTGTTTCTACAGTGGGTCTCTGACAGGTTCTCTGATGGGAGAGAAAACAATTACCTCTGTGTAAGGGACAATAGCCTATTAATCATTTTTCCTTATATTTTAATTTTTAGTATAATATTAGTATGTAAATGAAAACAGTGTATCTCCTGCTTACTGAAACAAGGGGATTTGTGGGAAAGAAGGAATAGCATATCTCTCAATTGACCATGACTGTAAGAACCAATCCAAATACAGTTTTCTAAAAATCAGTTTGAGTTCTAAAATAAAGTGACTATACTTTGCCTTTATTTTCTCTTAATGTCAAAGACCATGATACAATCAAAAGAGCATGGGATTTTGCCTTTAAAATACCCTACTTCAGATCCCAGCACCACTACCTTTAGGCTATGAATTACTTGGAAAAATCACAAAAACTCTATGATTATCAATATTGAATGGTATAGGGATGAGTTTATCACATCTAATTCTTATGAAAGTCTAAGGTAAAATGTTTATTCCAAGACATATCAATTTTTCTTCTCTCTTCCTTCTCTTCCTTCCCTCCCCCTTCCAATCCTACTCCTACTTTTCCTCCTCCTTCCTTTTTTTCCCTCTTTGAAGTGAGGTGCATATGTTAAAATCCATCTTATTCTACAAACATGTTATTTGAGGGTGCCTGGGTGGCTCAGTGGGCTGAAGCCTCTGCCTTCAGCTCAGGTCATGATCCCAGGGTCCTGGGATCGAATCCTGCATCGGGCTCTCTGCTCAGCTGGAAGCCTGCTTCTCTTCCTCTCTCTCTGCCTGTTTCTCTGCCTACTTGTGATCTCTGTCTGTCAAATAAATAAATAAAATCTTTAAAAAAAAAACCAAAAAACATGTTATTTGACACAGGGCAAAATACTAGACTTTTCTCACTCTCTTTTTCCTTCACCTATGAAACTTTTATTAACAATCTTTATGTGTTACATCAAATAAAATATATGTGAAAGTTTCCTCTAAGTGTTAAAATAGGTTTATTTCCCTCATTTGTTAAGTTTTCTCTAAACTTTGTGATTTTAGAAAACTATTGAGTTTATATATATTTTACTATTCCTACTTTTTTGATTTACTAATTGAAAAATTTGGGATAATACATGGATTTGGTAGTATGAAGGAATATTTCAAAACTTTATCAAAAATACCTAATATCTAAACACTGTTTTTGACACCAGAAACTTAAAAGTGAACAACATGGACAGAAACCCTGCATTATATAGTAGATTTTAGAGGATAAAGGCAAATAAAACAAAACAAAACACAAGAGACGTGATAAACTAGTTTCTGGCTAAGAACAAATTTATGTAGTCTAAAGATTTTTTTGAAACATCATAAAAATTGAGAACTAGAAATTAATTTAACCTTCTATAAAAATTGCACTAGATCTATTAGCCCCTTTTGAAGAATTTTAGGTCACCATCTTAACCAATCTCTTTTTATTTTCCTGGGTTTCAGCAACTAGTCTTAGTGTTTCAAAAAATGTGCATTCCAGTTAGTGCTTTCATTCAACAAATAAATAGATCTACTGGTATTTAGGACACCGGTTAGATTCTTAATGTCTAAGTAAACCTATTATAGACCAGCTCACCAGGGCTAAGATGCTCTCAGAAACACAATCAAATATGAGGCTTATTTTTCCTAGAAAGGACAGTAACGTAAGTAATGCTTTCACTTTTTCCCAAATCCAACAGGAACTTGGGAAACCAATTATTTTAGGAAATCTTGCAACATAACAAACCACCCTGTTTTATATCTTTGTATATAGTTAACTACCCTCAATGTTTTCTCGCCAGTCATCTATATTCTCCTATTATTTCTTCTTCAAATTCTCCTATTTTTTTAAAAAGATTTATTTATTTATTTTAAAGAGAGAGATAGAGCAGGTGGGGGGTGGGGAGAGGGAGAGGGAGAATCCAAGCGGACTCCACACTAAACACGGAGCCCCATACAGGGCTGGATCCTATCACCCTGAGATCATGACCTTAGACAAAACCAAGAGTTAGCCGCTTAATCAACTGTGACAACCAGGTGCCCCAAACCCTTCTATTTTAAAGTCTGGAACAATTGTTTCCTCTACTTTGTGCTAGATAAATGAGCTTTAAATAATTACCCACTGCTTTGAAAAAAAAATTTCACCAATTTTCCTTTTCTGAATTCATGCTGTTCACAGGGAGAGACCTAGTCCCATCCTATAGATGTTATTCATTCTTCTCATCTATCAGGAAGTTGGGATTCCAAGTCTTCTTCAAATTTTTAGTGCATATTTTACAATATTACTCTTCTACCATGTGACTCTTATGTTAAATTGCTCTAACCTACTCTGTTCTCCATTCTTATTCCCAGGGAAATTCCACTTTTATGATCTGATCTCTCAAAGTTCTTGACAATGTAAACCACTTTCTCCTAAAAATCCTTCTCTTACTTACATCCCCTGATTTTCCTCCTTCTTTATGGCTATGGCTGTTTAGGTTGTTCGATCATTTCCTTGGATTCTTTTTTTTTTTTTTTTCCAATTTATTTATTTTCAGAAAAACAGTATTCATTACTTTTTCACCACACCCAGTGCTCCATGCAAGCCGTGCCCTCTATAATACCCACCACCTGGTACCCCAACCTCCCACCCGCCCCCCCCGCCACTTCAAACCCCTCAGATTGTTTTTCAGAGTCCATAGTCTCTCAAGGTTCACCTCCCCTTCCAATTTACCCAAAAGCACATACCCTCCCCAATGTCCATAACCCTACCCCCCTTCTCCCAACCCCCCTCCCCCCAGCAACCCACAGTTTGTTTCGTGAGATTAAGAGTCACTTATGGTTTGTCTCCCTCCCTATCCCGTCTTGTTTCATGGATACTTCTCCTACCCACTAAAGCCCCCATGTTGCATCACCACTTCCTCATATCAGGAAGATCATATGACAGTTGTCTTTCTCCACTTGACTTATTTCGCTAAGCATGATACGCTCTAGTTCCATCCATGTTGTCGCAAATGGCAAGATTTCGTTTCTTTTGATGGCTGCATAGTATTCCATTGTGTATATATACCATATCTTCTTGATCCATTCATCTGTTGATGGACATCTAGGTTCTTTCCATAGTTTGGCTATTGTGGACATTGCTGCTATAAACATTCGGGTGCACGTGCCCCTTTGGATCACTATGTTTGAATCTTTAGGGTAAATACCCAGCAGTGCAATTGCTGGATCATAGGGTAGTTCTATTTTCAACATTTTGAGGAACCTCCATGCTGTTTTCCAGAGTGGTTGCACCAGCTTGCATTCCCACCAACAGTGTAGGAGGGTTCCCCTTTCTCCGCATCCTCGCCAGCATCTGTCATTTCCTGACTTGTTGATTTTAGCCATTCTGACTGGTGTGAGGTGATATCTCATTGTGATTTTGATTTGTATTTCCCTGATGCTGAGTGATATGGAGCACCTTTTCATGTGTCTGTTGGCCATCTGGATGTCTTCTTTGCAGAAACGTCTGTTCATGTCCTCTGCCCATTTCTTGATTGGATTATTTGTTCTTTGGGTGTTGAGTTTGTTAAGTTCTTTATAGATATTGGACACTAGTCCTTTATCTGATATGTCGTTTGCAAATATCTTCTCCCATTCTGTCAGTTGTCTTTTGATTTTATTAACTGTTTCCTTTGCTGTGCAAAAGCTTTTGATCTTGATGAGATCCCAATAGTTCATTTTTGCCTTTGCTTCCCTTGTCTTTGGCGATGTTCCTAGGAAGATGTTGCTGCGGCTGAGGTCGAAGAGGTTGCTGCCTGTGTTCTCCTCAAGGATTTTGATGGATTCCTTTCTCACATAGAAGTCCTTAATCCATTTTGAGTCTATTTTTGTGTGTGGTGTAAGGAAATGGTCCAGTTTCATTTTTCTGCACGTGGCTGTCCAATTTTCCCAACACCATTTATTAAAGAGGCTGTTTTTTTTTCCATTGGACATTCTTTCCTGCTTTGTCAAAGATTAGTTGACCATAGGGTTGAGGGTCTATTTCTGGGCTCTCTATTCTGTTCCATTGATCCATGTGTCTGTTTTTGTGCCAGTACCATGCTGTCTTGATGACAGCTTTGTAATAGAGCTTGAAGTCCGGAATTGTGATGCCACCAACTTTGGCTTTCTTTTTCAATATTCCTTTGGCTATTCGAGGTCTTTCCTGGTTCCATATAAATTTTAAAATTATTTGTTCCATTTCTTTGAAAAAGATGGATGGTACTTTGATAGGAATTGCATTAAATGTGTAGATTGCTTTAGGTAGCATAGACATTTTCACAATATTTATTCTTCCAATCCAGGAGCATGGAACATTTTTTCATTTCTTTGTGTCTTCCTCTATTTCTTTCATGAGTACTTTATAGTTTTCTGAGTATAGATTCTTAGCCTCTTTGGTTAGGTTTATTCCTAGGTATCTTATGGTTTGGGGTGCAATTGTAAATGGGATTGACTCCTTAATTTCTCTTTCTTCTGTCTTGTTGTTGGTGTAGAGAAATGCAACTGATTCCTGTGCATTGATCTTATATCCTTTACTGAATTCCTGTACAAGTTCTAGCAGTTTTGGAGTAGAGTCTTTTGGGTTTTCCACATAGAGTATCATATCATCTATGAAGAGTGATAATTTGACTTCTTCTTTGCCGATTTGGATGCCTTTAATTTCCTTTTGTTGTCTGATTGCTGAGGCTAGGACTTCTAGCACTATGTTGAATAGCAGTGGTGATAATGGACATCCCTGCCGTGTTCCTGACCTTAGTGGAAAAGCTTTCAGTTTTTCTCCATTGAGAATGATATTTGCGGTGGGTTTTTCATAGATGGCTTTGATGATATTGAGGTATGTGCCCTCTATCCCTACACTTTGAAGGGTTTTGATCAGGAAGGGATGCTGTACTTTGTCAAATGCTTTTTCAGCATCTATTGAGAGTATCATATGGTTCTTGTTCTTTCTTTTATTGATGTGTTGTATCACATTGACTGATTTGCGGATGTTGAACCAACCTTGCAGCCCTGGGATAAATCCCACTTGGTCGTGGTGAATAATCCTTTTAATGTACTGTTGAATCCTATTGGCTAGTATTTTGGTGAGAATTTTTGCATCTGTGTTCATCAAGGATATTGGTCTATAGCTCTCTTTTTTGATGGGATCCTTGTCTGGTTTTGGGATCAAGGTGATGCTGGCCTCATAAAATGAGTTTGGAAGTTTTCCTTCCATTTCTATTTTTTGGAACAGTTTCAGGAGACTAGGAATTAGTTCTTCTTTAAATGTTTGGTAGAATTCCCCCGGGAAGCCGTCTGGCCCTGGGCTTTTGTTTGTTTGGAGATTTTTAATGACTTTTCAATCTCCTTACTTGTTATGGGTCTGTTCAGGCTTTCTATTTCTTCCTGGTTCAATTTTGGTAGTTTATATGTTTCTAGCAATGCATCCATTTCTTCCAGATTGTCAAATTTGTTGGCATAGAGTTGCTCATAGTATGTTCTTATAATAGTTTGTATTTCTTTGGTGTTAGATGTGATCTCTCCTCTTTCATTCATGATTTTATTTATTTGGGTCCTTTCTCTTTTCTTTTTGATAAGTCTGGCCAGGGGTTTATCAATTTTATTAATTCTTTCAAAGAACCAGCTCCTAGTTTCTTTGATTTGTTCTATTGTTTTTTTGGTTTCTATTTCATTGATTTCTGCTCTGATCTTTATGATTTCTCTTCTCCTGCTGGGCTTAGGGTTTCTTTCTTGTTCTTTCTCCAGCTCCTTTAGGTGTAGGGTTAGGTTGTGTACCTGAGACCTTTCTTGTTTCTTGAGAAAAGCTTGTACCGCTATATATTTTCCTCTCAGGACTGCCTTTGTTGTGTCCCACAGATTTTGAACCGTTGTATTTTCATTATCATTTGTTTCCATGATTTTTTTCAATTCTTCTTTAATTTCCCGGTTGACCCATTCATTCTTTAGATGGATGCTGTTTAGTCTCCATGTTTTTGGGTTCTTTCCAAACTTCCTCTTGTGGTTGAGTTCTAGCTTCAGAGCATTGTGGTCTGAAAATATGCAGGGAATGATCCCAATCTTTTGATACTGGTTGAGTCCTGATTTAGGACCGAGGATGTGATCTATTCTGGAGAATGTTCCATGTGCACTAGAGAAGAATGTGTATTCGGTTGCTTTGGGATGAAATGTTCTGAATATATCTGTGATGTCCATCTCATCCAGTGTATCATTTAAGGCCTTTATTTCCCTGTTGATCTTTTGCTTGGATGATCTGTCCATTTCAGTGAGGGGAGTGTTAAAGTCCCCTACTATTATTGTATTATTGTTGATGTGTTTCTTTGATTTTGTTATTAATTGGTTTATATAGTTGGCTGCTCCCACATTGGGGGCATAGATATTTAAAATTGTTAGATCTTCTTGTTGGAAAGACCCTTTGAGTATGATATAGTGTCCTTCCTCATCTCTTATTATAGTCTTTGGCTTAAAATCTAATTGATCTGATATAAGGATTGCCACTCCTGCTTTTTTCTGATGTCCATTAGCATGGTAAATTCTTTTCCACCCCCTCACTTTAAATCTGGAGGTGTCTTCGGGCTTAAAATGAGTTTCTTGGAGGCAACATATAGATGGTTTTTTTTTTTTTTTTATCCATTCTGATACCCTGTGTCTTTTGATTGGGGCATTTGGCCCATTAACATTCAGGGTAACTATTGAGAGATATGATTTTAGTGCCATTGTATTGCCTGTAAGGTGACTGTTACTGTATATTGTCTCTGTTCCTTTCTGATCTACCACTTGTAGGCTCTCTCTTTGCTTAGAGGACCCCTTTCAGTATTTCCTGTAGAGCTGGTTTGGTGTTTGCAAATTCTTTCAGTTTTTGTTTGTCCTGGAAGCTTTTAATCCTTCTATTTTCAATGATAGCCTAGCTGGATATTGTATTCTTGGCTGCATGTTTTTCTCGTTTAGTGCTCTGAAAATATCATGCCAGCTCTTTCTGGCCTGCCAGGTCTCTGTGGATAAGTCAGCTACCAATCTAATACTTTTACCATAGTATGTTACAGACTTCTTTTCCCGGGCTGCTTTCCGGATTTTCTCTTTGTCACTAAGGCTTGTAAATTTTACTATTAGGTGATGGGGTGTGGGCCTATTCTTATTGATTTTGAGGGGCGTTCTCTGAACCTCCTGAATTTTGATGCTCGTTCCCTTTGCCATATTGGGGAAATTCTCCCCAATAATTCTCTCCAGTATACCTTCTGCTCCCCTCTCTCTTTCTTCTTCTTCTGGAATCCCAATTATTCTAATGTTGTTTCGTCTTATGGTGTCACTTATCTCTCGAATTCTCCCCTCATGGTCCAGTAGCTGTTTGTCCCTCTTTTGCTCAGCTTCTTTATTCTCTGTCATTTGGTCTTCTATATTGCTAATTCTTTCTTCTGCCTCATTTATCCTAGCAGTGAGAGCCTCCATTTTTTATTGAACTTCATTAATAGCTTTTTTTATTTCAACTTGGTTAGATTTTAGTTCTTTTATTTCTCCAGAAAGGGCTTTTATATCTCTGGAGAGGGTTTCTCTAATATCTTCCATGCCTTTTTCAAGCCCGGCTATAACCTTGAGAATTGTCATTTTGAACTCTAGATCTGATATATTACCAATGTCTGTATTGATTAGGTCCCTAGCCTTCAGTACTGCCTCTTGTTCTTTTTTTTGTTGTGAATTTTTTTGCCTTGTCATTTTGTCCAGCTAAGAGTATATGAATGAGCAAGTAAAATACTAAAAGGGTGGCAACAATCCCAGGAAAATATGCTTTAACCAAATCAGAAGAGATCCCAAATCGTGAGGGGGGATTTCTGCCCCCTCACGATTGGGTGAGGGATCTCCTCTGATTGGGATCTCCTCTGATTGGGATCTCCCAATCTCTTCTGATTGGGATCTCTTCTGATTTGGGGATAAAAAGAGGTTCAAAAAGAAAGAAAGAAAAAAAAGAAAAAAAAAGAATTAAAAAAAAAGATTGAATTAAATATTTAATCAAGAATTAAAAAAGAATTAAAAAAGAGATTGAAGAGATTGGGATCTCTTCTGATTTGGGGGTAAAAAGAGGTTCAAAAATAAAGAAAGAAAAAAAAAGAATTAAAAAAAGAAAACGAATAAAGAAAAGTATAAAAAAGAAAATATATATATATATTAGATAAACTTGTTAAAAAAACGTTAAAAAAGAAAAGGGTAAAAGTTAAAAAAAATTTAGCAGAAGAAGAGAAAAAGAAATGAAAAAGAAAAAAATTAAATTAACTGCAAGACTAAAAAATCACAGGGAGAAAGCCATGAGTTCCATGGTTTGTTTTCTCCTCCTCTGGAATTCTGCTGCTCTCCTTGGTATTGAAACTGCATTCCTTGGTAGGTGAACTTGGTCTTGCCAGGATTTCTTGTTGATCTTCTGGGGGAGGGGCCTGTTGTAGTGATTCTCAAGTGTCTTTGCCCCAGGCGGAATTGCACCGCCCTTACCAGGGGCCGGGCTGAGTGATCCGCTCGGGTTTGCTTTCAGGAGCTTTTGTTCCCTGAGCGCTTTCTGTAGAGTTCAGGAGGACGGGGATACAAATGGCGGCCTCCTCGTCTCCGGCCTGGAGGAGCCGAGAGCCCGGGACCCCGCTCCCCAGTGCGCCCTCAGCGAACAGCTCCTAGTAACTCCCGTCTGCCTAACCTCCGGCCGCGCTCTGAGCTCACCGAGCCTGCGGCTGGTTCAAGGCAACACCGAGCTGTGAGCTTACTGTCGACTCTGTCTCTGTAGCCGGCTTTCCCGTTCCAATATCCGCAAGCTCTGCAACACTCAGACACCCCCCGATCCTTCTGTGACCCTGCGAGACTTGAGGCCACGCCGACCCCGCATGGGCTTCGCCCTGGTTTAGCCTCTGGAGAGATGTCCCTCAGCGGAACAGACTTTTAAAAGTCCTGATTTTCTGCTCCGTTGCTCCGCCACTTGCTGGGAGCTGGCCCCTCCCCCGGAGGTCTATCTTCCCGTCACTTTGGATTCACTTCTCCGCCAGTCCTACCTTTCAGAAAGTGGTTGTTTTTCTGTTTCTAGAATTGCTGTTCTTCTTCTCTTCGATGGATTTGCAGGTGTTTGCAATCTTTAGATAAGCTCTCTAGCTGATCTCCTGCTAGCTGAAGTAGTCTCAGCCTGCTACTTCTCCGCCATCTTGACTCCTCCCCCCATTTCCTTGGATTCTGTTCTTCCCTTGAAATACTCATTGGGCCAGGCCATAGATGTGAGCATGCTTCTTGACTTCTCCATCCTTGTCATTACCAGCTTGAGTTGGTCTTTTAAGTCAGACCCTAGATATGCATAGGTTATGTTTGCATATACATTATGTCTTATTTCTATAAATTTCAGAATCTGATTAAGTCAAAGTGGATAGCATCTATGATCCTTTTACTTTTTTGTTTGTTTAGTAACTTAGATGGGTCTTTAATATAATCTATAAAATTAGATTTGATAATAATACTAACAACAACTGGATATTAGAATAGTCAGTATGCCTAATGATGTAGATACGTGTGTACCTTGGGAAACATGATCCATTTGTCCCGTAGGGGGACATCTCATAAACTGGCTTCACTTTAAGTAGACATAAGTCAGTGTCTGGCTCTTTGCCTGCAGGTTCTAACATTTAACTTTGTAGCATGCTCTCATCTCTCACAGACTCCAGTTACTTAAGTTGAGCTTAAGTTCAAGACTTGCTTTCTACAATCAAATGCCTACTTCCTTGTTCTGTGGTTGTCACTGTCACAAAGGCTGGAACACAATAGCAGTACATTTGCTCTATGAATAAAGCTGGAAAGTGGGAATTAGACATTCAAATTAGAATTAGAAAGTCAAACCTAGGCATGGTATCAGAGGCTCTAGCTAACATACTTTCATTCCTTTATCTTCACACTGGGTCAGCTTCATTCAAAGGACCTAAATGACCCAAATCCATGGGCTAACATTCCTCCTTTTCCAGGACACTATGTAATTGGAAATCCCAAAACTGGCTGCTCTGACTCTTCTTTATCATTTGCCTATCGCATTTCTCTAAATCGTGGCTGTCACCCCCATTCTGCAAGACACTTTCTTTAGTTAGCCACATTAATACATTAGATCAGGTTATAAGGAAGCCTTTTCGGCCTGCAGCTTATTCTGCTGTCTGAGGTGATCTGCATAGATTTTCTTTGATCCAAGTGAGATGAGAAGAATCCACATATCACTTAATCCAAATTCTCTGGGATTCCTTAGGGTTATTCTCATGTAATAAAAAGAAAACCATGGGGCGCCTGGGTGGCTCAGTGGGTTGGGCCGCTGCCTTCGGCTTGGGTCATGATCTCAGGGTCCTGGGATCGAGTCCCGCATCGGGCTCTCTGCTCAGCAGGGGGCCTGCTTCCTCCTCTCTCTCTCTGCCTGTCTCTCTGCCTACTTGTGGTCTCTCTCTGTCAAATAAATAAATAAAATATTTAAAAAAAAAAAAAGAAAATCATGTACGCTTAATTCCTTATCCTTGACAAAATGCTTTTCACTTCTTTTTCCATTTTATTTTATCTTGATAACTGAGCTCCTTCGTTCAGAGTGGTAAATTTTCTTATTTTGCAGATAAGCCAATAAAGACATTGGGCTAAAGCTGGAAACTGAATTTCTTGCTACCAAGTCCAATAGATAAAGCAGAGGATTCTGGTCAACAAATTTGGATTGGGCTGGCTTTGGTTATTTTCTTCCATTAAACATTATTATAACCAAATTCCTACCCAGTTTATGTAGACATACACACACACAAACAGATATGTATACATGTCAGAATATTTATGCCCATAATTGGCCTATTTTATTTCCTCAAAACATTTTTCTCCTTTAAATTGCCTTTGATAGGGAGGGAAAGAGTGTATGAAGGCCAGTGGGTGAGGCACTGTTGTCAAGAGCATCAATCCTAATCCTTCTACTAAGAGCTGTGGATGTAGTTTCACTTGTTGCCATCTTCCTTCTTATTTTTTTTCCTTATCTGTAAGGAAATCTTAATCTTCAGATATCATGGACCTAGTTTTTTGACATAACCACCCATTTTTTTTTCCTCTTGCTTTTCCAATTAACCAATTAGTCTGGTTATGACTACAGTAACTAAGTATATTATTCTTTCTATCTTATATAGTAAGATTAATGGAATATCTTTATTGTATACACTGGCAAAATTTGGGGACATACCTTCCATATTAATCAAAACCACTTTACTAATTATAGTAAAATTGCATTATGAAAAATAGTAAGTATTTTAATATATTCCCTACTCCTCACTTCCTATTGATCAATAATGTAATTAGATATTCATAAATGAAGTCTCCTATAATGGTTAGTGTTTATTAAAATAAGCAAATATATAAAACTCAGTTCAATTTGAAAGTTCCTTTTTAAAAAGGAACCATGGAAAGCTTGTCTTCACATTACGGTATGGTGAGATGGATGATAATGGTAAGTTCAGGCATAAGTACAAATATGTTATTAATACATGTAGCCACACTGCAACTTAAATTGACAAAAGTGATAGAGACACTACACAGGGTAATTAAAATGAGACCATTAAGTAGAAATCTGCACAAAAATGGAGAATTTTATGCTTAGATACATAATTATTCTTGGCTTTTATACGTACTGCATTCAAAACAGTTTGGGCTAAGTGGCTTTATCAATAGAAGAGATTGGATCCTCAGAAATTATAACATTACTTAGTAAAAGTTTCTAATGTAATGGGGCAGAAATTTTACTTTATCAATTTTAATTGATGTAATTATAGCATTGATGAATATCTTTTTATGTATTTGTGTATCAATGTCCAACTTTTGATAATCTTAAAAGGTAATTACAATTTCATTACAATAGCATCAAAAAGAATAAAACACTTAGGAATAAATTTAACAAATGAAGTGCAAAACCTTCACTTATGTAAGCTACAAAACACTGTTGAAAGAAATTAAAGATTTAAATAAATGGGAAGGCAACTCATGTTCATGAATCAGAAAATACCCCATTTTTAAAATGGCAGTACTCTCTGAACTGACTGATAGATTCAATGAAATTGATGTCAGACTCTTAGCTAATTCCTTTCAGAAGTTGAAAAGCTGACTCTAAAATTCATAAGCATTTACAAGAAATGTGGGATGGCCAAAACAATGCTGAAAAAGAAAACTCACACTCTCTGATTCCAAAACTACTATGAAGCAATGATAATCAAGACAGTGTGGTAATAGTAGAAAAATAAACATATATTTCAATGAAAAGGAACTAAAGGTCAAGAAAAAAGTCCATACGTACATCTATGATCAACTGATATTTGACAAGGGTGTCGAGACCTTTCAATAGGGAAAGAATTGTCTTTTCATGAAACCATGTAGAGGCAACTGGATCACCCCTTGAAAAAGAATGAAGTTGAACCCTTACCGCATTGCATATTCAAAAATTAAATAAAAATGGATCAAAGACCTAAATATGAAAGCTAAAAATATAAAACTTTCACACGAAAACATTTGACTAAATCTTGATGAAATTGACAAAGCATTCTTAGATATGACAGTAAAAACATGAATTACAAAAGAAAAATAGATTAATGTGGACTTCATCAAAATTAAAAACTTCTGTGCCTCACCATGAAGAATCCAGAGAGCAAGACAACATTGCAGCTCATATATATGATAAAAGATTTGCATTGACGATATATAAAGAACTCTTAAAATAAATAATAAGATACAAATAATCCAATGAAGAAGGGCAAAGGATCAGAATAGACATGTTTCCAGGGAAATCACACAAATGGCCAATAAGTGCATGAAAAGAACTCAGCACCATTGGTTATCAGGGAAATGCAAAACAAAACCATAGGAGATAGCACTTCACACCCAGTAGGATGGCTAGAATAAAAAACTCAGAGGAAAAGTGTTGGTGAGGATGTGGAGAAATTGGGATTCTCTTACACTTCTCATAGGGATGTGCAATTTGGCAGCTGCTGTGGAAAACAGTCTGGCAGTTCCTGAAATGATCATACACAGAGTTACCATATAACCAGACATTCTACTCTTAGGTATTTGCCAAGAGAAATGAAAACATATGTCCACACAAAACCTTGAATCTAAAAATTTATAGCAGCATTATTCATATTAGCCAAAAGGTGAAAACAAACCAAATGTCCATGGTTAAACAAACTATGATATATATATACTGTGGATTTTTACTTGGCTCTACTGAAGTGCTAACAGAAGTTACAACATGGATCAAACCTGAAAGCATGCCAACCAAAAGAAGTCACAAAATACCACATATATAATCCAATTCATATGAAAATCCAGATTAGGATATCTATAGGGACAGAAAGGAAATTAGTGGTTGTTTAGGGCTGGAGGGTAGTGAAATGGGAGCATAAGATGGTGATGGTTAAAGAACACAGGTTTCCTTTTTGAGGTGATGAGAACATTTTCAAATTGACTATGATAATGTTTGCACATATCTGTGAATACACTGAAAACCATTGAATTTTACACTTTAAGTGAGTGAACTACATGATGGATTTATTTCAATGAACTATTTAAAAAGATAATTATTCTTCAGATGACTTAAGAATTGGCTAGAGAATTCATTATGATTGAATATAAAACATTTTCAGCTTTTTTAAAAGATAAAATATAAAATAATTATAATTATATTGACTTGTTTTGCTTTAGACAAATTTATTACCCATTTATCATCGGCAGATTGAAGGTTAGGTTATTTACAGCCATTGAGCAACATCTTAAAAATCTTTATTTTCAAAATTGAAAGGGCTCACTTTTCTTTAATTTGTAGAACAAATTCGATGATTTCCACATCTCTTTCCTTCTCTACTTTAAGAGAACCTTGTTATGATAAACTCCTACATGAAATCCTAAAGACCAACTTCAGAACAACTACTTCTCATCTTCAGGAAATGACATAAGACATCTCTTGTTCTCTGTACCCAAAGTAGGTTAGGTGCCTTTCCTAGATGCTCCCTCAGGGATATCATGCTTGTTGCACTGAATTATTATTTTCAGAAAATTTACCTTTTTTTAGTTCAGTGACTTTTTGTTTTATTATTTTATTCTCAACCTGTATCATAATGCTTATCACAAAATGTGTCCTCAATTACTGCTTGTGAATGAAGGAATAATTGTTGCAAAAGACAACATATCAGGTGGCTGGATAAAAATATAAAGACATTAATTGATCAGTGTATCATTAATTAAATGTATCATTAATTAAATACATTTATTCTAGGCATGACATTAAAAAGTGTGAAAAGTTTAAAAATGTTTGGGATGCCTAGGTGGTTCAGTTGGTTAAGTGTGTGCCTTCAGCTCAGGTCATAATAACATAACACCTCTGTGTGTGCACATACTCTCTCTCTCAAATAAATAAAATGTTTTTAATAAAAAATGTTTCTGAAAGTGTGTCTTTTCTGTATTTCCTATTACATTTCTACCTCAAAGAAACTAAAATACATACCTCATTTAAAAGAAAATGGGTTTTTTTCAATGGTTTGATGAGGGATGAACAGAAAGAAATCCAGTTTACAAACACTGACTGCCAACCACCAACTGTATGGTGAACAATATCATTTCTAATCTCTTACAAAACAAAACTAAGTGAAAGCTTCCAGTCTTGACTTTGTGAGCTCCTCTAAAAAGTATAGTTCATCTTTTTATCCCTGTGTTTATACCCAGAGACCAATTTCTAGCTGGGCATAGTGAAGGGTGGAAAGGAATGATAGAAAGTAAAAACAAAATTAAAGATCTAGATCATCTAATGAATTCAGTTACAATTTCCAACTTAGTATTTTATAAAGTGGAAACTCTGAACTGTGTAGAAGAATTCCAGTTGTTTCCATTGATGCAGCAATTGAGATAATTGCCATATTTCCATCAGAGAATCAAAATGTTGTGATGTTGTCATAATAACTTGGCCAAAATTCTAGTCCCTATTTTTAAAATTTTATTTATTTATTTATTTTAAATAAACATATAATGTATTTTTATCCCTAGGGGTACAGGTCTGTGAATCGCCAGGTTTACACACTTCACAGAACTCATCATAGCACATACCCTCCCCAATGTCCATATCCCCACCACCCTCTCCGGTCCCCCCTCCCCCCAGCAACCCTCAGTCCATTTTTTGAGATTGAGTCTTTTATGTTTTTTGAGATTGAGTCTTTTATGTTTTGTCTCCCTCTCAATCCCATCTTCTTTCATTTTTTCTTTTCCTACCCCCCAGCCCCCCCACATTGCATCTCCACTTCCTCATATCAGGGAGATCATATGATAGTTGTCTTTCTCTGATTGACTTATTTTGCTAAGCATAATACCCTCTAGTTCCATCCACGTGGTTGCAAATGGCAAGATTTCATTTCTTTTGATGGCTGCATCGTATGCCATTGTGTATCTATGCCACCTCTTCTTTATCCATTCATCTGTTGATGGACATCTAGGGTTTTTCCATAGTTTGGCTATTGTGGACATTGCTGCTATAAACATTTGGGTGCACGTGCCCCTTTGGAGCACTACGTTTGTATCTTTAGGGTAAATACCCAGTAGTGCAATTGCTGGGTCATAGGGTAGTTCTATTTTCAACTTTTTGAGGAAACTCCATGCTGTTTTCCAGAGTAGTTGCACAGCTTGCATTCCCACCAACAGTGTAGGAGGGTTCCCCTCTCTCTGCATCCTCGCCAGCATCCGTCATTTCCTGACTTGTTAATTTTAGCCATTCTGACTGGTGTGAGGTGGTATCTCATTGCGGTTTTGATTTGTATTTCCCTGATGCCAAGTGATGTGGAGCATTTTTTCATGTGTCTGCTGGCCATCTGGATATCTTCTTTGCAGAAATGTCTGTTCATGTCCTTCTAGTCCTTATTTTTATAAGTATTAGTGATACTTTTCCTTTCTAATGCAAACCTTAGAGATGATTTTAATTAGCATGGGAATTTTAGGCCACACTCTTATTCAGTCATTTGTGTGTGTATGCACTAAATTACATTGTTTTTGGTCCATATATATTCTCATGTAGTTATAATTTTATTATTCTAATGTTATTATTTACATCAATTAAAGACCCAAATTATTATTCTTAATGTTATTAGTAGTAATATTTTGTTGTGCACTGTTAAAACCAAAAAGGACCATTTAAACAAATGATTGGTCATTTTATTATTTATTTATTTATTTATTTTAAAGGTTTTACTTATTTATTTGACAGAGAGAGAGACATCACAAGTAGGCAGAGAGGCAAGCAGAGAGAGAGGGGGTAAGCAGGGCCCTCGCGGAGCAGAGAGCCTGATGCGTGGCTCGATCCCAGGACCCTGGGATCATGATCTGAGCTGAAGGCAGAGGCTTAAACCCACTGAGCCACCCAGGTGCCCCTGATTGGTCATTTTAATGGTACCTAAATATTAGTTTCAAATTTAGTAATTACTCTTCAGAAATAGGTGGGTGAGATCATAGTACAGCAATACTAGGTTTTTTTCAAATAGCAACTGGATTTCAGGAAGAAGTGTGCATTTGGATTTTTTTTTTTTTTCATTTCTAACTTTCAGTCCCGAAATAGCAGCTTTTCTTATTCTTTATTGCTTCTCCATCAGATTCAGGAAGTTGGAAGAAACATAATGGAACTGAAATATATTTTCTTTATATTTTTTAAGCTCCAGAAAATCGATCCTGCTGTAATATTTGGATGACTAAGTCAGTGTTTTCTCCTAAGAATGATTTATCTTCTTTCTTGTCACCAGTTTTAGTATTACCTATATGTTTGCCCGTCACCAGTCCTCCTCATTCTCTTTCTATATCGTATGAAAGCCCATTCCTCAAGATGAATTTCTTCTGTAAATCTGTATATATACTAATGGACTTAGAAAAAAAGATAGGAAAAATAAATATAGTTAAATATAAAACATAATGGTATAAAACTTAGGAAAAAAAAAAAGGAGAGAGTTTTCATGATCCAGGCCTAGATAATTCTTTGAAGTGTTATAAAACATAAAGTTGAAAAATTGGATTTAATCAAAAATTTTAAATTTTGCTCTGCAAAAAGACCCTTATTAAGAGGATAAAAAGATGGGAGAAAACATTTGCAAAACACATTTCTGACAAAAGACTAGTGTCTAGAATTAAAAAAAAATACTCTCAAAACATTAAACACACATATAATAATCTAATTAACATTTAAAAACACATATAATAATCTAATTAGAAAATGTGCAAAAGACATGAACAGAAATTTCACTATCATACAGATGACAAATAAGCTCAAAAGGAGTTCAACATCACTTAGTCTTCAGGGAAATGCAAATTAAAACCCCAATGAAGTATAATTACACAATGATCAGAATGAATAAAATAAAAATTGGTGACTACATCAAACACTAGCAAAAGTTCAGGGAAATTGACTCACTCATACATTGCTGGTGAGTATATAAGTAATACAACCACATTGGGATACAGACTGGCCATTTGTGTGTGTGTGTGTGTGTGTGTGTGTGTGTGTGTGTGTGTGTGTTTTATAAAACTAAGCATGTGGGGTGCCTGAATGGCTCAGTGGGTGAAAGCTTTTGCCTTAGGCTCAGGTCATGATTCCAGGGGCCTGGGATCAAGCCCTGCATCAGGCTTTCTGCTCAGCGGGGAGCCTGCTTCCTCCTCTCTCTCTGCCTGCCTCTCTGCCTGTCAAATAAATAAATAAATAAAATCTTAAAAAACAAACAAACAACCAAACAAACTAAGCATACAACTACCGTACCGCCCAAGAATTACAGTCCTGGTCACAGAAAAAACTGTACATGAATATTCATTGTAGCTTTATTTGTAGTAGCCAAAGATTGGGAACAACCAAAATATCCTTCAGCGAGTGTAGTGTTGAATTAGGTAAATTCATATCATGGAATAGGACTCTGCAATAAGAAATGAACAAACTGTTGATAGATGGAACAAATTGGATGAATCTGCAGAGAATTATATTGAGTGAAAAATGCTAATCCCCAAAGGTTACATACCGTATGATTCTACTTGTATAGCAATGTTATAATTATAAAAATGGAGGACAAACTAATGGTTTTCAGGAGTTTGCAATTGGGAAGTGTTAGGAGATGGATGTGGTTTGAAAAGGGGCAACACCAGGGATACTTGTGGCAATAGAAATGCTCTGTATGTGACTATGGTTGTAGATACACAAAGCTATACATGGGATAAAAGTTTGTAGAACTAAATACACACAAGACCACCTACACAGGTATAAGGAAAACTGCAGAAATCTGAATGAGATCAGTCAATATTCTGCAATTTTGTATTGTAGCCTTAAAACATGTTTGTTTCCATTGGGGGAAAAATGGTAACTGGTACGTGAATATCCTTATATTATTTCTTACAACTGCATATGAATCTATAGTGATCTCAAAATTTAAAAAAAAAACTGAATAAAAAAAAACAGAGGAAATAACTATTCGGTTAATGGTTTTGGTGCCTTTATTTATTCTACATTTCTACATTCCTCTTTGGTACTTCTAAGTTTAGGAAGGTGATATAACATAGTTCAGTATTTTAGAGATAGATGAACATTTCCATCCAGAAGTTTCAAATATCAGCAGATAAGATGGAAATGAGTGCAATCAATGTTGAATTTGCAGTTCCTCCATAGCAGGTATGTGAAAAAACCAGTTTCCAGCTTTCCCATAGACCACCAGGGCATTTTGCATTCTGAATGTTGAAGTAACACATTAAGTTATTTCCTGGGAGTAAATTAAACCTTTAACTATATTGACACCCTGAAAGAAAGTCAATGCAGATAACCTCTTATTCCCAGAGTGGGGAAACCTGGCTTGTTATCTGCAGGCTCAGGAAATGAAAATCTTTAAGAAAAAAGACATTGGGTAAAACAATTAGATATAAGGGAAACCATAAAAACAGATCAATTACAATTAATTAAAAGTCTGGATTTAAGAAAATTCTTTAAAGTAATGAAATTTTGGTCCAGTTATGATCTAAGGCTGGAGGAACAGGATTTGCTAATGTTGGGAAAGAGAAATATTAAGTCTTAAATACCTAAAAGAAATCCAGAATGGCTAAGATCTCGTGTGTGTGAAAAGATGATGCTGGCCCATGAAGTGGGGCCACTTTTTGAAGGTCATACTATGGACTCTTTACTTAATCACTAGAAAAATAGCTCTGCAAGATAGTGAACAGAAGATAAAAAAGAGCATATTGGCCTTTTAGAAAGACGTTGTCTCTCAAGTACTCCTCAAAACCTTATGGTTGACCCAATAATGTTTTAGCAACAGGGTATGAATAGATTTGAATAGATAAAAACAATTAATGAATTTTTTTGAGTGGGTTCAAATAGCTCTGCTATATTAAATAGCTCTAGAAAAGTCTTCCATGATACCCTATTAGATAAAAAACAAGCCACTACATTATAAGTATAGTATAAATTCCATTCTTGATAAAAACAATAACAACCCATAACCTATACATATATTTATGTATTTATTTATATTATAAATTATATATTAATATATTATTATATGTGTATTTTATAATATATATTAATATATTTGCAAAGGCAAGGAAAAACATGAAAAACAGCAAATTATTAGCAGTGATTCCATTAGGAGACTGGGAATCAAGGAGAGACAGCAAATTTTAATTGAATGAAAACAATATTTTTGAGTAGTTGAATACATAAGTTTCACCTATGAAATTCAAATGGTAGAAATACATGAACTGTGTGAAACAAATAGAGATGCTCCAGAGCACCACTGTCCAGTAGAAATGTACTGCAAGTTCCAAATGCGAGTCACATGTGTGTTTTAGAAATTTTCTAGTAGCTGCAACAAAAAATTAAAAGAACCATGAAACTAATTTAATTCATATATTTTAACCCAATGCATCCAAAATACTATCATTTCAACATGTAACCAATGTAAATATTGAGATATTTTGCTTTGTTTTCATACTAAGTCCTTAAAATCCAGTGTGTGTTTTACACTTATAGACATTTCAGGTGCTTAGTAGCCATATGTCACTAGTAGCCACCGCATTGGACAGTGCAGCTCTGGAGGAAGCTGATGGTTTTCCTACTGGTAAATTTCACTGGCAGAGACAACTTCACTCTGCCAACTCAGTGACAGCATGACCCTATTAAGGCCCTAGTCTCATCGTCTCAATCTCATGTTAGCTTCATATTTTCCAGCTCTATCATTTTTCATTTGAGAAGGTTTAATTTTATTTCAGACATTTTATTATTACCGTACTGTATATAGAATTATCACAGAACCTATAGTTGAAGTGAAGATGATGAACTTACCATTTCTTAGAAAATGGTAAGATGCCAGCTTTTTGAAAAAAATCCATGAACACAATTTTGTAGGGAGAAAAAGGTAGTATCTTCCGAATTGGGCTGTGGAAAGTTTGAATGACTATAAATACTTTCTACTGAAGGAGAAAGCAAAGAAGACAAAATTCAAATAAAAAAAAAATCATTTTAGTCGAGACATTTATGACCTGGTATCTCATCTGAATATCTACATGAAGAGTTTTTCTTTAAGCTCCAACTCAACCACTGAGTAGCAGGGTAAATTTGGATAATTGCCATAAATGCCCTGAACCTTAGTTTCTCCATTTATCTCTGGAGATCTTATTTAATATATTCCAAAATATTTTCTAAAGTCATGTGATAACATTAATCAAACAAAGTTCATTGTAATATATTGTGAAATAATTAGAATAATATATTTGAAATTGAATTTAAGGAGATTTATAGAAGGCAATTTCTAAATGTAAATTACTGGGAGGTCTGAATTTTGGAGAATATAAGACAAAGAAAAATTATAATAAAGCTAAACTGAAGAAAATAATTTTCCAGATAAATTCTGCTTTTTAAATTCAGCTTTTTAAAAATTTAAGTCATTGTAAACATATTGATAGGGTCACACAGATGGTTTTTGCTTAGCTGATTTTTAAGGGTTCTTTCTAAACTCTTTGGCTACAAACACAATTCATGATAACTAAGAATGGACAGATTTCAGGGCTTGATGCCTACTCTTCAACCAAAAGTCATGGGACTGGACTGTCATTCACTCCACTAAATCCCAGAATTGGTAAGGATTATTAATATTAGAAGAGCGCATTTTTATATCACTGGTTATTCCTTCTATACTAATTGGGAAATTGACTGCTTCTTTGAGAATAATATGAGATTTTTCCTTTCTTTACACCTAAAAGGTTATCCAAGATATTTCATTGTTCGGATTTGTGTGTTCAATTGCTAAAGTATGTTGAGTTGCTATCTAGGTCAAGGCAAGAAAATGGGTATGCTTTTGCAATATTTTAATTGCCAGCTGATAAATAAATTATCTAATTTAAGAAAATTTGATATACAAATATCCAACTTATGAAACAGTTACATTCTGAGGATGATTATCACTTTGAAAAATAATTCATCATTTTACAAAATAATTCACTCCATTTTTTTTCTTTTTTTACATAGCCAGTTTCCCTACTGAAGTTGATACAGAATTATTTACACAGATATTTTCAGAAATACATCTGTTGCAAATGGTGAAGTACATCTTCATAGCATTTTCTCTTGTAAATGGGTTTTCCAAAATAGGTGATAAATGAAGTGCTATTCTATTAAACTATTCTGTTAAAGTTAAACTGAATTTTTTAGACATTCTTCCACCTAACGCTGGCAATAAATAAGTAAAGATTAGCAACAAATAACAAGGTCAAAATGATGTGAAACATAGGAACAGTATTTATACAAATGAAGGTGCGATGTCAAACCTCTCTTTGGTGTTTAGGAATTTATGTTAATAGAAATATGAATGGAAATGAAAAGAGACCCCAAATTACTCATTTAAAGACCTCAAAAAAAAAAAGACCTCAAAAAATATCATCCTTCTATTTTGCAATCTGCTGTTTATGTTTTCTTATTCTTTCCCTACTCTTCATCTTCAATAATGCTACTTAATATCACCTTCTATTCAGAACAATGTTCAATCCTAGGACATATTATACTAACAATATCTGATATTTTGTTTAAACTTATAAACGCATCTGTCAGTGACATCTGAGGGTTGTTAAAAACCATCATTTTCAGAACATGAGAAGGAGGGGGTTACTGGCTCCAAGTAAATCCCTCTGCTATCACCATGTTTCCCTGTAAAATATCAGCACCCTAATCCCTGATAGAAATAAGTCCCTGGGAACATATTTTGTTGTTGTTGCTTTTATTGTCAGTGGTGGTATTTGAAGGAACAGAGGACATTTGAAATTAAATTCTGAAAATTATGTATAATGATGATGTATATGATTTTTACTTTGGAAATAACAGTATTAATAACAGAAGCAGCAAAATAGAATCATTGGAAAACACCGCAAGTATTGAGAATATGTCTGTGTTCCCTTACTACCGAATGTCTGTCCGACTTAGAACAGTTTGGGAGTTTTGTTATCCCCAGGGCTTATTGTGAGTCCTAACATATTTGAGATAAAGGTGTGCTTGAGGCAGTAAGAACAGGCATTAGCCCTATTGTTTCTCCAAACCTACCAGACCCATTTCCCTATCCTGAGGACAAAACCAGATTTAGGAAAGAGTAGTATCTCAGTGCCTCTGGGTTGTAGCTTATTTGAAAACTGAAATCTAGTATTTCCAGTTGAATTCTGATGTCTCCTACCAAATATGTATTTTAAATCTACTAACTTCTATAATACGATTGAGTCTAAAAAAATCACATGTATCTTTAATTTTTTGCACTCCTCTTGCTTTACAAGAGGGAACACAGATTTATAGAATTTACCAAACTCTTTCTCTCTCGTAATACGTCCTTTCAGAAGTAGCAACAGTAACCCCTATAAGCGGACATTTTTGCTTGGTCTGTTTATGTTCTGAGAGGGAGTACGTATTATAATTAAGGGTATGGCCCTGGAGGACCCATCATAGCTCCATCATTAGCTGTGCACCTTTACCCAATTAGTGCTTGCCTCGCTTTCATCATCTATAAAGTGGGGATAAGAATAGGAGCTCCTTCAGTGAGTAGTTGTGAGTAGTCCATAGATGTTGATTCTCGCACTGCATATAGGTGGATGGCACTGTTACTGATGTTATTCCTTATTTTCCATGTATGGTAATCAGAATCTATGCAATTTTGGGCCAATACTAAATCATGTACAATTTGTCTAGTCCATGGAGGTAGTTTCTGAAGTAAAACGAACTCAGCATTTTTCTAATGATTTGAAATACATGCTAATTGTATGCGGTGAAGGAACTTCTGTTTCCATGGTGGCTTATATAGACACAAGTTATATAACTTAAACTTTATGAAGTCTCCAGTGCCTTTTTATATCAGGTAAAAACACTTTGTTTTTAGTGATTCATGAATGAGTGTAATATAATCTAGATTACCTTTAAAACAATAGAAGAAATAAGTAATTAAGAATGTTGTCCCTCTGGGGAAAGCTTTACATTTGTATCTACTGCTAAAATTAATAATGATTTTGGGTGAGTTTAATTTTAAAGAAATATATACCAGCCACTGGGAGAAAGATGAGGAAACCATGAGGATTTTGTACTTCTTTTGAATTCACAACAATGTCACACTGATTAAAAATACAATTTAACTTTACTTAGATTTAGAGTTTAGAATGAATTTATTTTCATCTGGATATTATGAAAATGCAATCATTTTGCTTTGTTTAAGGTGCATTAACTATTCTAATTTACTATTATTCTTTTCTAGCACTGAGAATTTTTGCCATGTTTTGAAATTCTGTTATTCATAAACCCTGGATTTATAATGACTAGCTATTGAACTCAAAAAAGGTCATTAAAAAAAAACCTGAAATAAAACTTTTGTCTTGACAAAATCTCATTAAAAATCATCAATTGTCAGTACTTATGAAGAGAAACATTTATTTTACTTACTGAAAGGAAAAATTGGGCCATCTAAAACTCCAAAGTACACCTGACTTCCGTTTTAAGAGGGAGTTTAATCCTGACTCCATGAGTAGAGGGCTTGCTTACTTTAATTTGTGCTGTAAGAAATAATTTGGTAATATTTGTGTATTAAAGCCACACTATAAGGCTGTCTGAAAAGTCCTTGATGAGTAACCATCTCTAAAGACCCTAAAAAATTATGAAAAAGCTCGAATAGCACAGCTACATTGTTTTTTGCATATAAAAATATCTATCATAGGAGTCAACTACCACATGAATAAGTTGCGTTTGTTTTAGTTGAAAAAGAGAGCTAAAAATTTCCTGTGGATTATTGCAACAGTACAAGAATACACGGTGCATTTATTAACGACAACCAAAAAAAATGGGTAAAACAAATTGTGAAAGCAAAAGCTGGTTACAAAACCAGGGTTTCTGATCGCCTTTGCCTCAGTTAAACATGTTACGTGTTACTATGCCACTGTTGATAAATGATATAAAGTGTTAGTTAGCGTTTGCTAATTCTCCCCCTCCCCAGAGCACTAGGGAAAATATCTATATGCATGACCAACGCTTCCTCCTTCAAGTGTCACAATCTGGTGGTCACGTAATCCTCATGGCTGGCTGTGTCTGTGAGGTTTCCGTCATAGTCTATGCTAGAGTCTTCTTCCTTCTCATGCTTCTCCTTTGGTATGATTGGGACGGTGTCCTCCACCACCACCTTCTCCGACTTGAAGGAACACACTCTCTTGCCCACCTGTAAGCCCAGGGTGTCCGTATTCCGTTCTCGGTGGTCTACTAATATACACTGTTCACTGAGACCCGGGATGTTCAAGTCACCCCGGGAAGCCAACCCTCGAGATTCCAGTTGAATATTCCTCTCCATTGGTCTTTCGGCCTGTTGACGCGTGACTTCTTCTGAAACAGAGAAGATTTGGTGTGCATTTTGCTCAGCAGCGTTTTGTTTGGATCGTCTGTGAAATAACCCGAAGTTTTTGATATCGGTCACAAAATTCACTTTTCTCTGCTTCTCCCTCGGGGGCTCCTGCATCACCAGGGCCGAGCCGTTGCTTATGTTGTGTCTTTCGGAGGCAATGGCAGCGGATCGCGGGTGGATCAGCGTGGTTAAGTCGAAGAGGCTGAAGTTCTTTCGCTTGTCCTTGCTGCTGCCCTCGTTATCGCTCTTCTCATCCGAGTCGGCCGAATTGGAGGACTCCTTCGTGGCCTGAGCCGCCTGTACTGTGGAGAGTTTGCTACCTCGTAGCAACCCCAGGACTTCAAAGCGGAAACTGGAAATGTCTTGTTTTAGTTCCTAGGTGGGATGTAAAATGACGAAATTAGCTTAGGACCTCAACAAATCAACATTAGGAACCATCACGAGCACGCTTCACACAGGGTTCTGTTGTGTTTTCACTCATTTTTAAGAGCGAGGATTCCGCTCTGCTGCGATTGTCTCCCTGGTACTGGAGTCATTTTGGTTCCTGCTAATTTCTGGGTTGGAGTTCAGTAGTAATGTGGAGACTCCCTGAGCTCATGCAAAAAGAAACAAGGGTAGGTTGGATTTCTGGGGGCCTGCAGCTTCAAACGCTTCCTCTCCAAAAGCTTCATCTGCTTTCAAGGCACCTCTTGTTCTCTCAGGGATGCATTTTTTAAAAGATTTTTAATATTAGCACATTTTGTTGTTCCAAAGGCTATGTAAAACAAAATAATTACAGTGGTGCTGCCCTTCTATGAGCTGACAGTTACCTTCAATAGTTTGCCACCTTGGAGTTGAATTTATCTCAGCATCTGGGTGAGCTACTTAATCTCACGAATTGCTTCAAATCAGATAACATTTCTTAGATTCAATCCTTTACTTTTATTATTATTATTTTTTTTTTTGGACAACTGAATTCTCAATAGTCCTAATCTTTTCGGACAACTGAATGCTCAGCCCTAACCTGACTGTGACCTTCCTGGTGGCCTCCTGCCTCCAGCCAATCTCCCAACACACCATGAATCATTCAACTACAAAATTTGGATGTTGTGGCAGCAAAGAATATTTCGGATCCTGGACAACTTCCAACCTGTGCTTTACATTTTGCAGTTCATCAACCTTTTTACCAAAGCAGCTGCTTATCTCTATTCTCTTGTGAGACCTGTTGCTTTTCACTGTTAAAGAGTCTTCTGGAGGATTTTTTACTTGTTTTTGCCTTATGACCTTACTGACTTTGCTCATTCTTCCAAAACCTCTAAGAACTCAGGCAGAATAGCAAAGGTATTTTGTACACAGGTGCAAGCATATATACATTACATGTATTCCACCTATCTCTTCTGATAAAATTAAATAAAAAAAATAAATAAAAAGGGAGAAAGACTAAGTGTGTAAGCTACACGTAGGCGCAAACCTTGAGTTTTCTACTACCAAAGCTGTGCAGAGCACAAACAGGGTTTTCCTTGTTGCTTTTAGCTTCTTAGTTATTAAATGTTTCAGGTTCAGAAATCAGATTGAAATTTCAAAAACTAAAGCTCACTCATTAGAGTGCTGGTAGGATCAGCAAGTCCAAATACCGCTGGACTCTAGGGTTTTCTCTGCCTCCAAGTATAAGTGCCTTCCATATTTCAGATTAAATGTGCTCAAAAACAATATATTTTGAAAAGAAATTTCACCACTTTTTTTTCTTCTTAATAGTTAAACAGCCTTGAATTTAAAAGTAAGAAGGGGCGCCTGGGTGGCTCGGTCAGTCAAGCGCCAGGCTCTTGATTTCAGCTCAGGTCATGATCTCAGAGTCATAGGATCGACCCCTCTGTTGGGCTCTGCGCTCAGTGGGGGGAGTCTGCTTGAGATTTTCTCTCTCTCCCTCTGCATTCCGCTCTCATTCTTTCGCTCTAAAATAAATAAATCTTAGAAGGAGGTGGAGCAGGGACAGGAGGAGGAGATGACACATGGGCTTGCTAGAACACACGGCTGAGTTTCCAGCTCTGATTTTAAATGTGCTGTGTCTGGCTCCACGCTCTGCAGAACCCGCCTCCTGGTGATGAGGATGAAAATGATTACCTTAAAGTTCTCTTCAGTCAGCCCTTCTTCAGTTTTGGCATCTCTGATCATTGCAGCAACGTATCGCTTTACCAGGTTCCTCATAACCTCCTGAGGTATGTCAAAACACAAGAATTGATATTCAGTGCAGAAATATGATTTTTCTCTTGAGTCAGTTCTGAAGAGGAGCAATAGTTTATTTTAAGGCAAATTTCAAGATACAATAGAATAACTTACTTGATATTGGTGATGTCTTCTCAAATTATCAGCAGCTCGCCTCTGAAAAGGGAAGAGGCATTGACTTTTCAGTTAGAGTTATATATTACCATTTTGGAAAATAATTCATTGTTCTTTTAATTGAGATTATATTTATCCTCACTTCTCCAAAGTGAAAATTTTACTAGACAATGAACAATAGCTAAAGAGTGCTTCACATGAATCAAAAGAATGAATGAACCAAAACAACGAAGTGCAAGGTTATAATCTCTACAGCAATTAACATATAGACCAAGTTAACAATGATGGGAATGTTGTTCTTTTAATAGAAGGTGACAGAGAATTAGATAATCATAGCTGATATGTACTCCAAATTACTTGAAATAATCTAAGAGACACAGATGAGACATATCAAATTAAAAATAAGAGAAATATCAAATAAAAACAAAAATTCTGTAGAGTAAAAAGCTCATTTATTACAATATGGAGGGCTTCATAAATATCAGTGTAGCAAGCTTCAGAATTTAGCTATGATATGCAACATGTAATCAGAAACAATGTTAGACCACTAAACCCCCCAACATTAATTTCAATCAGATGTACATTAAAAGGGACTTGCTGCTTTAATTAGGTGGTTGGATTTAGCAAAAAAATAAAAAGTTCTGCTCAAACATCGGGCTCATAAATTCATCATTTTAAAAAATAAATGTCTCAGCTGTCATTTTGAAAAGATCAGAATGGTTTGGGAGTGCAGCTAGAGTTAGCACAGAGGAGTGATTCTGGAGTGCAGAACAAAGAGAAAGGATGTTTAATGACTAAAAAAGAGTCCATAATAAATTGAGTTAAATAATAAACGGCACTAAAATTATATAATTGCAGATTTCATGGGTATTCTGAAGATACTAGAAAAAAAAGCTTCATAATTCCCATTTTGTGCATGTTGAATAAATATCAGTATTGATTCTTAAGGAAGAAAACTGACCTAATTAAAATAAAAAATATTTCTGTAATAAAGGAATGAATTTGGTAGATTGTGAGAAAGCAAAAAGATAACGTATCTAGAGTTTAAATAAACCTTTTGATCTTATTCCTTACTAAATACTTAATCATAGGCTGATAAAATGGAATTTTAAAAAGAGTTGTGAATACATCACTGTAAAATGACATTAGGAAAAAAGATCAAACAAGACAAAAGGAGCTTTTTTGTCTCTTTAGGGGAATAGGGAAAAATGGCTTTTTCACTGACTGGCCAGGAGAATAGACTTGTGTTTCATGATTATTAGTGACTTTTAGGAACAGCTGAGACAATGCTTAACTTCCTAAAAGCCACTAATTATTTACCATTCAGTTTTACACAAATCTTAAACAAATTTTCAATATGGTATTTTGGTATTATGGTGTTCATTAAGAGATTGGAAAGTTTGAAACTTACTACAAAATTAGAATATCTTGGAAAAAAGAAAGCATGGGAATTTTATGACCGAGCCACAAGATGGAGGTATATGACTCTTATTGAGACATAGCTCAGCTGAAATTCAAGACAAAAAACACTTCTATAAGGACACAGGCCTTCCAGATCTCCTTAAAGTTACTTCAGGGGGACAGAAATACTAAAACAAGCTATATACCAAGTTCTTTAACACTATCACTATAAATATTGTACAGGATACCCATATTCCACAATTAAGTAGATAGAAACTCTGAATTTAATATAGAATTTAATCAACTCCAGTTTGATTACTTTGGGCTTCTTCTCTTACATTTTGTTACCCTGTTTTGATCAAAAAGCCAATAAAAAGTAGTCAGCAGAGAGTAGCTTGAAGTCAAGATTTAACTTTAAATTTCCTTAATGCAAAATTAAAGCTAAAAATGAGAGAATCAGAAAATTACAAGTAACAAGTGAAAATCATCATGATGCATTTTAGTATTGATAAGAGCACAGACTGTCTTTTCTTCAGCAGAACCTGCTCATAAACACATTTAAAATTTTTAAAACAAATATAAGAAGATCAAATATTATATTTTGAAAACTAATCTGAGATTGATTTTTTTTAGGGATTTTTTTTTTTTTTTTAAAGAAGCAAAATAGACTGACAGAACATAGAAAAAATTTCCTATGATTACTTTCAGGAGCTATTCCTATCCCTATCCCAGATTTAAGCATGAATTAATATAGTTAATTGTTTTTGCCAAACAGTGTTCTTACACATCTACATAGTAATACTGCACAAATATCTGTATTCTTGTGAGATTATATCAGCCAACCGAACTCCAGTATCCTAGGAAAATAAGAACCGATGAAGCTAATCCTATTCTGGATAATGAAAACAGAAATGAATGCAATAAATTCACCAAATGATGACCACTAAAGTATGCAGTTCAGATATCTCTCCTGTCTATGTAATCTCTCCTTTTCTGGTTAGCACCACAGAACTGATTCCTATCGACCATTACTATGATGTCCACCTGTCTCTACTTTCTTACTACCTGGGAGGTGGTGGGGTATCACTTTAAGAACATGTACTTAGGGGATCACACCTGTGTTTGAAAGTGACTGAGTCTAAACAAGGGATTATCTCTGAGGTCCTCTCCCATTTCCATTTTTTATTTTGCTATGTAAAGTTAAATGCACCCGATGATTTTGAAGACTGAATGAGATAAGAGATTTAAGACATCTATCACTAATGTTAACTAACTAGTCCCCATCCTCTTTCCATTTTTCCCCTTTTCACTTAATAACATGATTTAGTGCAGTTTTAAAAAAATATTCTTGAGCCATAAAACTTGTGAATAATTGGACACCATATCAGGATTACCCCAGAGGAAGTAAAAGAAGATGTAATTGTTCCTCTTTGTGTGATTTGCTTGACATTTCAGGCTTGAGGGCAGCATTTTATTTAGCTAAAGAGTTGAATGCTTTTAACCTAGGCAATAGAGGTGTGGAAGTAAGAAATTTGTATTTATTTATTATTATTTTTTTAAATTTTATTTATTTATCAGAGAGGGAGAGAGAGCGAGCACAGGCAGACAGAATGGCAGGAAGAGGCAGAGGGAGAAGCAGGCTCCCTGCTGAGCAAGGAGCCCGATGTGGGACTCGATCGCAGGACGCTGGGATCATGACCTGAGCCGAAGGCAGCTGCTTAACCAACTGAGCCACCCAGGCGTCCCAGAAATTTGTATTTAAATAATAGTGTGAGGGGAGGCTTTTAGTAAACATGGATAGATGTAATGCAAATTCTGTAGGTATTTTTGTTTTATTAAAACTCTTTTTAGAGCAATTTAAGGTTCACAGCAAATTTGAGTGGAAGGTACAGAGATTTCCCACATACTCCCCACACATGCAGCCTCTCCCATGATCGCTGTCCCCAGCCAGAGTGGTACACGGTTATAACTGATGAGTGATTATCAACCAGAGACCATAGTTTACATTACCGTTTACTCCTGGTCTTGTATACTTTTATGGGTTTGGACAAATGTATAATGACATGTAATCATTATTATATTCTAATACAGAGTATTTTAACTACCCTAAAATTCTTCTGTTCTTTGCTTATTTATCCCTTCTTCCTCTGCCCCCACAACCTCAACCTCTGACAACCACTCGTATTTTTATTGTCTTCATAATTTTGCCTCTTCCAGAATATTATATATTTGGAATCATACAGTATGTGGCTTTTTCAGATTGGCCGCTTAAACTTGGTAATATATATTTAGGTTTCTCTATGTTTTTGCATGCCTTGATAGCTCATTTACTTTTATCACTGAATAAATAATATTCAATTATCTGGATGTACCATAACTTATTTATCCATTCACCTACTGAGCTACATCTTGGCTGCTTCCAAGTTTGGGCAATTATGAATAAAGCTGCTATAAACATCCGTGCAGGATTTTGTATGGACATATGTTTTCAACTCCTTTGAGTAAATGCCAAGGAGTACGATTGCTGGATTGCTTGGTAAGAATATATTTAGTTTTGTAGGAAACCATCAAACTGTCTTCCAAAGCAACTTACCCTTTTGCATTCCCACCAGCAATGAATGAGTGTTCCTGTTGCTTCACATCCATACTAGCATCTGGTGGTGCCAGTGTTCCAGTTTTTAGCCAATTTAATAGGTGAATAACTCTAGTCAGTTATCTTTTTTGAGGTCCCGAAAGTGTTTTGAATATCCCTGCATGATATTGGATTTTTGCTGTGACCTCTGTGAATCTTCCTTTGTGGGTTCCTTTTTCACGAATCTTAGCTTGTGGGGCCAATTTAAGTATATTTATTAGGTGGTTATCATTCATGGCAGAAGCTGCAAGAACCTAGAGATGAATAAAACATACTTTTTGCCCTTAAATGGCTTATAGTTTACTAGGTAGGATGCCAAGAATGTCTAGAGATGAAGGCAAAAAACAAAAAAACAAACATATCTTCTGCCCATTTTTTGATGTGTTTGTCTGTTTCGTGTGGGTTGAGTTTGAGGAGTTCATTATAGATCCTGGATATCAACCTTTTGTCTGTATTGTCATTTGCAAATATCTTCTCCCATTCCGTGGGTTGCCTCTTTGTTTTTTTGACTGTTTCCTTTGCTGTGCAGAAGCTTTTGATTTTGATGAAGTCCCAGAAGTTTATTTTCGCTTTTGTTTCCTCCAAAATTAACAAAACAGGAAACAACATGTGTTGGAGAGGATGTGGAGAAAGGGGAACCCTCTTACACTGTTGGTGGGAATGCAAGTTGGTGCAGCCTCTTTGGAGAACAGTGTGGAGATTCCTCAAGAAATTAAAAATAGAGCTTCCCTACGACCCTGCAATTGCACTCCTGGGTATTTACCCCAAAGATACAGATGTCGTGAAAAGAAGGGCCATCTGTACCCCAATGTTTATAGCAGCAATGGCCACAGTCGCCAAACTATGGAAAGAACCAAGATGCCCTTCAACGGATGAATGGATAAGGAAGATGTGGTCCATATACACTATGGAGTATTATGCCTCCATCAGAAAGGACGAATATCCAACTTTTGTAGCAACATGGACGGGACTGGAAGAGATTATGCTGAGTGAAATCAGTCAAGCAGAGAGAGTCAATTATCATATGGTTTCACTCATTTGTGGAGCATAACCAATAGCATGGAAGACAAGGGGCGTTAGAGAGTAGTAGGGAATTTGGGTAAATTGGAAGGGGAGGTGAACCATGAGAGACTATGGACTCTGAAAAACAGTCTGAGGGGTTTGAAGTGGCGGGGGGGGTGGGAGGTTGGGGTACCAGGTGGTGGGTATTATAGAGGGCACAGCTTGCATGGAGCACTGGGTGTGGTGAAAAAATAACGAATACTGTTTTTCTGAAAATAAATAAATTGGGAAAAAAAATATATATATATATAAATTAAAAAAAAAACAAACAAACAAAAGACAAGCAAAACCATGGGGAGTGCCTTAAGAATGTGTTTTGAGTACAGGGAAACAAAAAGTAGTATTGGGCTAAGGAAAGAACCAGCAGCAGCCTTCAAACAGGGAACAGGATTTTAGATTGGACTTGAAAGAATCATGGGACTTTGACAGAAGCACAGACATTCAGATTTGCAGAAGACTGGAATACGGTCAGCAATATGCTGGTGCTGGAGGGTGAGAGACGTGTTAGGGCGATTTCCACCAGTGCAGTTGTGATGTGCTCTGATAATCAGGATATAGGGATTAGCTCTTGTTGGAAAGTTAGCATGGGTTTTTTATGCAGAATCTCGGAAAGCACAATGAATTCAGTGGTTGGTAGGCACCAGGGGTTTTGACAAATTGAGTGATATGTGATAAAAGTGGAACTTCTATGATAACCATGTGGCAGCAGTACTGGGTAGGAAAGAGGAAAATGGAGAATCTGTACAGAAGACATCAGTTGGGATGCTGGTACAGAATATGACGGAAGGGTAGAATGGGTGTGAGCTGAACCGGTGGTGGTGTGAATGAAAAGGAAGAGAAGCAAGGGTCACAACAGGATGAGAATATGGAGAGGGAACAGAAGCCCGGGGGGCTTGGCAGCTGGAATGAGTTTATGAAGACAAAAATTTTTAGTCTAGCTGCTGAGATGTTGGTAATATTAAAAAATAACAAAGAATTCCACTTTGGTGATTCTGACAGAGGACATTCAAGTAGCAATACCATTGTCTATTTTGGATTCTGGGGGAAGGTTAAGACTAGAGGAAAAGATTCAAAGAGTATATGCCCAGATGCAATAGTGTATCCAACCACAAATCCACGTTTCTCGGGATTAACACAGGAAAACTACTGTGGACAATACAATCATTGATAATTTGTAAATATATCTATTAAGAATGCATATGATGGCCTTTTTCTTTTTTAAATTAGCTTTCTTAGGCTAACACTAAAATTAATTTAATTGTCTAATTTCCCAAGATCTACCAAAGGCCAAGGGAAATCAGACTGGGTTTTAAATTTTGATACAGATCTATTGTTTATTAGAACCAAACCCCCAGGGGCACCTGGGTGGTTCAGTGAGTTAAGCATTCAACTCTTGATTTTGGCTAGGTCATGATCTCTGTGTCATTAGGTCAAGCCCTGTGTTGGACTCCATGTGGGGTGTGGAGCCTGCATAAGAGTCTCTCTCTTTCCCTACTTTCCCTATCTCCCTCTTCCTCTGCCCTTCCTTGCCAAAACAAAACAAAACCCAAAACCAAAACCCCCAAAGGGTTCTAGTCTCATTGCCTCATTTATAAGTAAGGCCCACAGAGCTGAGTCAGTTGAGCGAGTAACTACAATACCACAGTGTTGTACAGAATGGCAGTGCCAGTTCTGTATCACTAGAACTCACTCTTTACACTTTGCTCTTTCTATCAAGTACTGTCAAGTAGATACTTAGAAACATCTGAATATACCTGCTATGTATTCTATGATTTTTGCCTCCTTCTCCCAAAACATCTTAATTTGAGGGTCAGCACTGTTAAATACCGGATCCATATTTCTTTGAATAAAAATGAGTAAGCACAGATGCATATGCTATATGTTGTATTAGTTTCTTAGGCATGAAATACCATAAACTGTGTGGCTCAAACAACAGAAATTTATTGTCTCCTAGTTCTGGAGGCAAGAAGTCTCAAATGAAGATGTTGGCAGGGAACTATTCCTCTGAGACTGAGGCTAGAATCCTTCCCTTCTTCTTCCTAGCTTCTCATGGTGGCTCTCCATTCTTGGTGTTCCTTGCTTTGCAACTGCATAATCCCATTCTCTGCCTCTGTCTTTACAAGGAGATCTCCTTGTGTCTCTGTGTCTTCACGAGATCATGTTTTTATATGGACTCCACTTCCTTAATGACCTTTTTGAACCCAATTACATCAGCAATGACCCTATTTCCACATAAGGTCACATACTGAGGTACTGGAATTTAAGACTTCAAAGTATTTTGGGGGGGACACAATTCAACCCATAATATATGTACTCTTTGCAGTAAACATAGTGATAATTTTTGTCAGTTGGTGACATTATTAAGTATTATACAGTGGAACTACCATCAACAATGGTAGCTATCTTTTTGTCGTGTAAAGGTCACTTGACTTTCGTAGGCATTTACTCTCACAGGGGAAGGTATTACAACCTGTAATCATCACTGGAAATGACCGAGAACGGAACTGACCAATTGTGTTAAAAAAAAAATAATGTAATATTTTGGAGAAAGATGTGCATTTTAAGTTAGCAGTTTTCTTTGCAAATTATGTCTGAAATCTAGCAGCGTGTGCAGAATGTTCCTTGGCAGGATGGCTTGTGTTCAGGCGCCCAAGGCACACATGTGTGCCACATCAGTGTACCTCAGATTTTGCAGGTTCCTTTGATTTTTTGGGACAAGGTAAAGGCAGTATGTGTGTGGATCACAGAACTAATGATAAAGGAAAAGACCAAAGGAACTTCTGCTGCTGCAAGGGAACTCCACATTTCCATAGAAGTGTCATGCGGCCTTAGAGCATGACAGGTTTTGCTGCTGGGAAAGAAAGGGATCTGGGGAATTGGCTGTGACATGTCTCGCTCTTTATCTCCCACTGTCTGCAGGTCCACCACGTGGAATGTCAGGCACATTTCCCCCTTTCTCGAGCTGGTTCCCTGCAGTCAATTGTCAGTGCATGGCTCTCTCATTTCCTCTCGGGTTTTGGTCTATCACTGACTTTGAGCCCATGAATTATGCCTTTTATCCTTTGCTTTGCTTGGGGAATCCCTGAGCGGCTGCAGCTTGCCGTGCTCTTCTCCTTTTAAAAATGAGGAAAAAGGCAAGGGGCAGTTCCAAGATGCGATCCCTTTTTGAAAACTGCAGTTTGGCTCATTTACAGGTAGAGCTATGTATTGTTTTCTAGAAGCACACTTTTTAAGCATATAAAAACAAATGATATAAAATGCTTGAACATTGCCTTGTCAAGACAAACATTCAGGGTTTCGCTCTTGAAACATCAAGAACATCATGCAATGCATTCTTCCACATCCCTTCCTAGGAAAGTAAACTTAATTAAAGCCCCAGCCAGCAAATTTTACAGACGTAAATTAGGGGTTGGGACATACTCATGGATGAATACTATCGTATCCATAAGATTTGTTGTTAGACCTACTGGAAGCCATGAAGATTAAGGAACAATGCATTTTGATAAATTAGCACTAAAAATACAGTCTGAAAAGCATGTACCATTAGCATTTTCCTCTGGTGATGCTAGCTGGTGTTAATCCATTCACTGTTTCTAATTCTCTGGCAGTGGCTTAGCTGAGTGTTTGTCTGTGACAACTGGTCAGACATGGGTGTTCCATCTGAAGTCCCAGAGCTGAGTGATGCTAAATGACCCTAACAGACATGGTGTTTCATGTTTTCCTCCCTATCCTGTGCTCAGGAGAAAATCAGAAAGTGGAAAATATGAATCTAAGGAAGTTAAAGTCATTTGTTATCATTTTGTCCAAAGACCTCACATTTTTTAGTTCAGCATATTGATCTATACCTTAAACATTCTATTTTAGAAAACTGGTCTATGGCATTGAAATGTTTCATATCAATTAAACATTTTGACATTAACATATTTTTACTTTAATTAAATAATCTGGGCCTCTTGAGCAACAAGTGCAAATGTTGATTTTGTTTTCATTTAAAAAGCTGTGCTAGATGCCAGTGGTTTGTTTAGCAGGAGTTTCTAATTAAAGTTACAAGGAAATGCTTGTTAAAATAGAAATTCCTGATAATTTCTAGCACATGTTAAAGTCTAAGAATGAGTGTTTTAATATGGAGAAAGGTATTTGCTGATAAAATGGTGTTAAGCTAAAAATTAGACAAGTAGTAATATTAAAAACCAAAAGCTACAACATGTTTCTTATTTTACTGACCTCTCACTAGGCTGCCCATTTGGTGGGATGTTCATAATTTCCCAGGGACAAGCCATTTCTCAATAACGAGTTTGCTTCCTACAACAAAGGTTTTGTTCAATAAAGCATATCTGCTTCATTTATGTTTTCCCCGTAAAGCATTCCAAATGAAAGGTTAATTTATCTGGAACTCCCAATCACCCCTAAAAGGAAGTCCGAAGTTAAAAAAAAAAAAAGTTAATGAGTTTTCAGGGCTAGCTGTATCAGTATTACCCGGAAGCCATAAATAGCCAGATAAGATCACTAATGATGGGCTCCTGGAGAGTGGCCAGTGCAGCCACCCTGAAGAGCCTTGGTCTGCCTGGTCCTGTGCAGGGAATGAGCTGCCTCAAAGAGTGCATGAACTCTACCTCCAGCTTAGCTTCAAATTTCTGCTTCACAAATGTGGCCTAAATATAAACTAGTTGAGAAGCAAACAGAAGGTAAGCCAGCCTGTGAAACATGAGCTTTGAGATACAGGAATCTGAGAGGCAGCTGAAGACAATGGCAGGATCTGCAAAAGCTATTGAGAAAAATGAAAGGACGAATACACAACGTGGAAGGTATCGTTGCATCGTTATTAGATTTTTCAGGAATCAAGAGAGTGATGGAAAACACACTGGTTTTGGGAACAAAAGACCCAGGTCTCTCCCATGCACTGTCACCAAGGGATCCTGAAACACTAGGCAAGTTAAATACACTCTCTTTGAGAGGAAATAGTTGAGTTAAATGATTTCTAAGGTCCCTTTGAAGTGTAATGTGATATTTGAAGCTTAGAAGGACAGTACAGTGACTGTCATTGGTACTTCAAAGTCATCTTTTAATTAATGGAAATGTGTATATCTCCTTGTCTTTGTTTGTCTACACCAATGAACTGCCAAGAGGATCAACCAAACTGAAATGAATTCACAGCAAAACCAATTACTTTTTGACATTATTTTTTCATTTAGCTCTTCTATTGATATTACCCAACCTCCTTAATTTACTTTTCTTTATCTTGTATTTTTCTTTATAAATAATACATGTTATTTTTTCCATCTAAAATCTAAATGTATAAAACTCAACTACAAGTATACAAACCAAAATATTATGTCCTTCCTATTCTGGAAATGCAGTCTGGACAAAAAGTCAATTTATAGGATTGAGTTTGATGAGGCTGGTGCTTGCCCAAACCCGTAGTATGGTGAAGAAGAGGAAAGATTGAGAGTGGGACGAAGATAGGGAACAGAGACATGACTCACAATATTTATTTAGTTTGTCATAAATTCCCAAAGCATAAAAATATCCATTACAAAAGGTTAATAAGATATACATGGCTAAGGAAAGAGGAATGGCTTGAGGTCACTCAGTTAATTGGGAATTCTTTTTCTGTGCATCAGCTTGGATCAAAATGTTCAAAGAGACTTAAAAAGAAACTTGGATAGAAAAGAAATGTATAGAAAAGAAAGCTTCTTAACTTGTGCCTTTTACCCTCTCCCTCTGAAAGGTGTGAATCACTGCTTTAATAGGAAATCCCAAGTGAATGTTAAGCCCTTCTTTGCATCTAAGAAGTGATGGTAACATATTCCTAACAATGCGTCAACAGTGGGAGGGTTCTGGAGGTTGTGTAGGGGGACTTGGAAGTCAAGTTCTTGGGTGGTTTTCTATTATTTCGTGGCAGCACAGATGGATCTTCTAAAATATTAGAGCAGGGCCCCATATCTTGGTTACAAGTTTTGTGGCATCTTAAAACCTAAGATTCTCTCTCTTATTGCCTAAAATTAAATCATTACAGACAAATTTCTTTTGTGTACCACCTTTATTTTGGGGTCCAGAAATTCTTTTGGAATCAAAATAACTCCTATGAGAGATAGCCTAGAACTGTACTAGCCATTGATGTCTTTTCAGCGATTGATTAAATAAAATTATTATGGATTTAAGAGTAAGATGTGAAAAAGGAGAATTATATTTTAATGTGGAAGAGAGTAAGCAGAGTTTGGCTTCTCTGAAATCTTTTTTCTGTTTATCTCAAGGAAAACAGTAATTATTGCTTACACTGTTGTCATAGCATCTTGCGTGTAACAATATTATAATGCTAAAATATTATATGACATGTACTAAGTAATATGTTCTCATATTTCTATCTCCCGTATGAGAGATGATGTCCTCAAGGATGGAAAGTATGCCTTTGTACCTACTCCCACCCCTCAGTTCCTGGCTGGCATGTGAAACACATGCAATAATTGCTTATTAAACCAAAGTCATTATATTTATTTTACAACCCTTTTAAAATAATCCAGACTTATTTTTTAATAGAAATCAAACATTTGGAGTAAAATAATTTCACTCTTTTCTAACGTTAGTGGTAAAATCTATTAATTAGTATAAGGATTGCAGGCTAAATCTTCATCATAATTTAACTTTGGTTTCTAAGATCAGATATAGGCCCAGACTTTAGTCCTCCAAGTTCATGGGGTAAGAATTTGTACGCAAGAATATAACTGTATCTCCTAACCACCTCTCTATTTGCTATATGCTCTTGCCAATCAATTTCACTTTAGAATTTGAAAGGTTACTGACAAGACAGCAAAATCAATACCACTGTCCTTAGAGAAAGCCCCATTTGATGCTGATAATAATGCCTCGTAGCCAATGAGGTTAATGAGTGAAAAGGATCACTTAGGGATAGCAAGCAGTCAAAAACCATATTAAATAAAATTTAAAACAAATTTAAAAACTTCAGTATGTTACTAGTATTACTTGGTGATTCTAATATAACGGTATATTAGAATACTTACAAAATAATTTCTCTGAGCAAGTCAAAATGACTAGTGAATGGGTTGCTGGGGGGAGGGGGGTTGGGAGAAGGGGTGTAGGCTTATGGACATTGGAGAGGGTTTGTGCTTTTGGGTAAATTGGAAGGGGAGATGAACCATGAGAGACTATGGACTCTGAAAAACAATCTGAGGGGTTTGAAGTGGCGGGGGGGTGGGAGGTTGGGGTACCAGGTGGTGGGTATTATAGAGGGCACAGCTTGCATGGAGCACTGGGTGTGGTGAAAAAATAATGAATACTGTTTTTCTGAAAATAAATAAATTGGGAAAAAAAATGACTAGTGAATGTTAGAGTGTGAATTTTCAAAAGATTACTGTGAGAACTTTAGAAAATAGTAAATTAAGTAGGGAAGAATGAAGAATAACTTGTCCCACGTTAGTGGTTTGGCTGGAACAAAGTCCTAAGTCCATGTCTCTTCTGATGGAATAGCTTGACCTCTTGGTTTCCAGCATGAAAGAAATTTCCAAAGGAAGTTTAATCTTATGGTATAACAGGAGCATGGCTCTGAGAGGTCCCAACATTTTTTAAAAACACAACCTCTTGGTATTTAAAATGACTGGGAGTAGAAGCAAAATGTTGAACAATTTGACATATTCTGAAATCACTGTACTACAACATTTTCAAGTTATAATATCCATTTAATCCCTTAGTTGAGAAATTTTTGCAAATATTATACGCTGTTAGGAGCCTATGTTAGGCACTAAGAATATAAGATGACTGACAGAGCTCCCTTCCCTTACAATCCAGAGAGAGAAGCAGACAATGAGTAAGTAATGCCACAAATACCCTAAGGTTGCAGTTCTGAAACAGGCTAGAAATCAGGGTACTGAGAGGTAAGGTGTTAGTTCCCCCTCCATGACTCATGCGTCCAGGAGAGGCCTGTGTCAGGTGGGGCTCCTATTCAAATAACACTGATGGCCCTCACTCTAGGAAACCATGTCTTAGGGTAGCTGTGCTATAAATGGTCACTAAAAACAATGAGGAAAAACAAAAAGGCTAAAAATGCAAAAATATCCAACAAGAAACACAAATATATTCAAATACACAATTAAGAAAAAAAGTAATACTAACATGCTGTGTTCTTACCCCTATTGTTCCAAAACTTTCAGGCTTTCTCCTCATCTTTTTCTTGCACAGGTGTGTCCATATCCATTTGATCAGGTACCAGAGAGACTTGGGGCTCGGGATGACATTGAAGGGAGTAGGCAGAGTACCACCTTCTTCAAAATAACTCATCCAGAGCTTTGTTCTAGCGAATTTCCATTCTATATCTGCATGGTCCTGAATGGGAGAATATGACAACTGCTGACAGGTTTCTTAATTACTAAGGTGATATAAACCTCACAGAGAGCTTATAACTTGACTTGGAGCAGCTCTTGGAACATTAATTAAATTGCTTATAAAATCAAGGCTGACTCCCAGCGATAGTCATCTAAACATTTCCGATGATGGTTTACCCTGGTAAAGAGTCAGCGCTCTTGTCAGGTTTTATCCTTCCTTCTTCCATGAAACAGACATCTAAAAGAATTCCGTGTTAAAGAGACTGCAGTGATCAGTTATGACTTGAAGATAAATTTTCCTTTTCTGCACTGTAGGCTTACATTAATTAGCTCAGCTGCACTCGATTCTGGCCACAAACAGGCCTTTCTGTCTTACCCAAGGCCTAGAATCCCTGTCTAGGTGACTGCCACCTGCATCGATGCTCATGGCTTAGCCTTCTAGTGTTTCTAAGAAAAGTCTTAGTTGATATATTTCTGTGTGAATAATTCCTGTCCGCCTTTAGGCAAGAGGCACAAATTCAGATAGAAGTTCCTCTAACAAGTGAAGAGTGAGGCCTCTGACACAGCATTGAACCCTGATATAAGCTCGTCCAAAGGGTACCAGATAGGAGTGTGATTGGCACCTGCCTAAAATGTATGTTCTAGGATTTCATTTTACATTTAAGGATTTTAGGATACATTTTAGGATTTCAAAATAGCTCATTTTAACCCACTAATATTAGAAAGAAGAACTCAGATTTTAGAGTAGGAGCATAAACTTAAGACCGTGCTTCCCTCAAGTATTTCTAAATGGCTGTGTGCTAATGAATATCTGTGTTGTGTATACATTTCTACTCTGAGCAATAGAGATGTTTTGTCTAGACACTGGACAGATTGTGCTTTCAACAGAAAGAGCATATCTAGAAAATGTATGGCCTTCGCTGTTGCTTAGCAAATGTTTGATGGGATTGACCGATCAATAGACAGAAGCACAGAAGCTCCAATCTGCCTGCCCTCACCATTCTCCCCACTTCCTCTCCTTTATTTCTCCCACCTTCCCTAGCTTTCTTTCTAAACAAGCTTATAGATTCTGCAGTAATGAAAAAAGGTATTTATTGTTTGCTGTAGTCATGGAGAATGGGAGTCAGTAGAATTGGCTTAAGGTCATAAAAAGGCTGTCACTTTGATAAAATGTTGGCCTGTGAGTAGATTCTGTTCCTTCGATTCTCCTGGAGGCACAAATTAAGGATTATCCTGACCTCATTATGTTCTCTTATGGCTATCACAAAGCAGACTCTTCCTTTGTTTATGGTTTGGAATTCTGAGAGGGTCTATAACAAAATCTATAGTAAAAAAACTGGAAATGAAATGTTCTATGCTGATGATGCCCCAAACCACCGTCTGTTACCCAGGTGCAAATCAGAGTTGGCATGTTCATGCTCCAAGGAGCCATCATGCCCATGATGCTGAGAGGTACAACCATCTCAGGTTCTCAGTGCCTGTTCTCCTCTCAAGTAGTTTTAGAGTTTGAGCTAAACAAAAAGAGATTTGAAGATCATTCTCACCTCTTTAGGAAGTCACCTAGAATAATATATCCCATAAAGAACCCCCCCCCAAAAGTCATACTATTCTTGATGTTCTCTTCTTGATGAAATCAATACATTTGATGTTCTATAGGATCCAAATTGTATATATAGTTTCTCTATATGTAGCTTGATAATTAGAGACTTTCTAATTTTTTTGGAAGGGTGGTCTGGAAAATAGAATCCATGTTTTGCAAATGTGTTGACCAGAGAAATACAGAACTTCGGAAGCAATTACGTAGAGACTGTCTTAAGAAATCTATACTTACAAGTTGCTTAAATGAAGCTCCACAAACTCATATATTCACCTGCAAATCCTAGGACCCTGGTATATCCTATGTAAATACTTAGTTTGTGAATAAGTAGATAAAAATCATCTATTCTTGTGTTTTATGCAGTTTTTCATCTGCGACAGGCATCTTGCCCCCATAAAGATAGTTGAAGTAAAATGCAGAATGCTGCTTCTCAAAATAACTAATAACATTCCAGCAATTTAGCAATAGACACAAAGATGCAATATAATTGGAGCTATTTAAAGAGATAATTATGGTTATGAATTATGCTTATAAAATGCTACTTATCTCAGGTATAAATACAAAAGACCTAAACGTATTTTATTACAGTATGGGTTTGTTCAGTTGTTATTGCTAATGACCATTGACTCCTGGGAAGTTCAAGGAGACAAAGGGCTTTGCCTTTTTTATTCATTGCTGTATTTCTAGTTCCTAGAATAGTACTTGGCAACAGAAGAAGTTCTCAATAAGAATTTATTGAATGAATGAATAAATAAACTAACTTGTTTGGATTCTAGCATTTCAAATAAGTGTATATGGTACTGTATACCCTGTTGTAGATAGAATTCAAGGTTACTCCTACATTGCTTTTTCTGGATTTAAGAAATTGAAAATCCTGTGCATTTTTCCCTCAGATTCCCCTCAAGGCTAGCTTTTCTATCTTGCTAGGCTGGCAGGAGTTTTTTTATACCTAGACTGAGGTTCAATGGTCGGAGACAATGCAGAGTGCACAGGGTGCTGCATAGAGATAAGCCACTTGTTCATAACTCATCCCTCCCCCAGTGCTTGCCATCACCAATGACTGCCTGTAAAGATAGTTTCCATTTATTTTATAATCTTTCATAATATGACAAAACTAAGTTAGTATGTAACCAAATATGGTACAATATTGTTTAGAAACTTCAAATTAACCATTCATATTATAATTCTGTTCTGTCTCCTCAGTAGCCTATTAGAGACTGTTTTCTATGATAAATAGGATAGAGTATGGTTAGAAACAACACATTCTATGGGGAAATGTGGAATTAAAATAAAGTTAATCAACTTACAGCAATGAGTTGGTAAGAGTTATTCATCATAGCTATTAACATGTTGAGTAAGACAACCAGAGAGATGACATTGTACGTTCCAAACATGGTGGCACCCACAAACTCAGTGAATTCATGCTGTGCTTTGACATTGGTCACATATAAGTTGATCAGTCCAAATATTGACCAAAACAAGGACTGAAGTGTCTCAAATAATCTGGAAAAAAAGAGAAAGGGACACTAATACCTATATTAATAGAACTATTATACAATAGGTTATAAAAATAAAATTGATTCCTATTACATATATTTGCTTAATTTAAAAATTAAACTTAATAAAAGGTATTAAAAATTACAAAATTAAACTTAATAAAAAGAGTTAAAGAAAATTATTTTCATCATATAGCCCAAATAGTGTACTTCATTTTCCTAAGAACTTCGAAAGCTATTCAGTTTCTTAGAGGAGGAAATTTGACCCATAGCCCGTTTTTGCCTGGCTCCTGAGGTAAGAATGGTTTTGCTTTCCAAATGGTTGGGGAAAAGAGCTATTTTATGACATGTGAATATTTTACAAATTCACATTTCAATGTCTGTAAGTAAAGTTTTATTGAAACACAGCCACAATCATTTATTGAGGCATTGTCTATGGTTTCTTTTGTGTTAAAATAGCAGAGGTGAGTAGTTGCAACAGAGAACATTGGGCCTACATAGTCTAAAATATTTACTATCCTTTTCACAGAAAGCTTGCTAACCAGTGTTATAGGGCATTGATAGCTAATCAATGATACATACTCAAACTTAGTCTTTGAAAGATGTCAGTGCATTCATGTGGTTTTGCTTCTTGGTTGTAGAAGGACTAAAAATTATGTTATCGTTGTGGATTTCCACAATTACAATTAAAGTTGTACATAGTGAATCCTGTAAGATGGCAAATGTCAGAATGCTCAGGTAACAAAATTTGCTATTCTTCCTATTTCAGGGAACACTTAATTCATTCCTGCCAATGAATGAACTCTGGTGTTTTATTGAAAGTAAAGTTTCCTTAACTTACTCCAGGAAACAAAATAAGATAAAGCGTGTCTGAACCTAAATGAAGAATGGTTTATTTCAGCAGGACCATCATCTTAGTGTAATATAACCAAACGATAAAGGATTTTTACACTCTTTGACAAATGGTTAAAATAAAACTTTAATCACATTATATTGTAAAAACAAAAACAAAAACTATTCTCATATCAGTCATGATGACTAAGGAGGTAGGATTTCAGAAGTCAAGTGACCCAAGGAAAGCCAATCCATATGAGGCCAGGGGTTAATGGCATGGATTGATATGAAAAAGATGAACACACATTATCAGATTTCCTTTCTCTATAAATTTACCTTAGAAATACCAAGAGAATGAGGAAGTTGCCCAAAGGAGCCAAAATGACAGGAGTTATAATAGAGAGTCAGGGTCACTGGAATTATGAGAAGCCAAAAGTTTTTGAGACAGCACAAATGAAGGAAGGGAGAACTGAAGAGAAATAAGTCAGGTAATAAGTAAGAAAACACTGAAGAAAATAGACTTGGAATAGATGACTCAGATTAACATTGTTTCTCAGAGTAAACGATCTTAGAGTCCAGACCTATGTCATCTCCTACTCTTCCTGAAGCCAGGCCTTGCTCTAGACTCTGCCCCTGCTAAGATCAATCCTTGCTCAGAGGATCAAAATGCTATAATCTTGTGCATGATTCTTAGACCAAACTCCTGTTCCTTGAAACCTTCCATGAATTTCTGGTCTGTATAACTAGGAGAATCTAATGATCTCTTAATTGGCATTCAGGACTTCTCTTCTTGAGTTGATTGCTTTAAAAAAAATGTAAACAGTTTCACATTTTTAATTGTTTAATTAAATTTTAATTATAAAATATGTAATTATTGATTTATTTTGCTATACCTATTCAACAGTGGAGCAAGTTATCATAAAATGATAAGGGGGCTGATCTGATCAACTTCAATAAGACTTTGTTTTGCCAGCAGGCATGTGTGCATCATGTGAGGCGCTGACCATGTATTCTTAAAGGCCAAACCAGATGTAAGATTCTAACACTATCAGGGAAAGTTTAATCTAATTCCTTTGGCCCTAGGCAAAGGTTACTCTAAGTTATTCTTTGAAAACTTTCTCAGGAAATAAGCAAACTTGATCAGGCTGTAAGTTTTTTATTTTTAGTAACTTGAGGACAATTTCTAAAATTAATGACATTGTCATTTGCATTCAATGTAAGATAATTTTTCTTTTTCTTTATAAATGGTATGAGTTCTTACCATGAATATACAAATATAATTCAGCTGATTATCCCCTGGTATCAATAGCAGTTCAGAGAGAGAGCTGGAAGTTACATATTGTAAGTGCTATAATAAATTATATAAAATGCCACATAAATCCCGTAACAGTTGCCTTTTTAAATGTTCAAATAAAAAGTGTGATGTAAAAAAAAAAATAAAAATAAAAATAAAAAAATAAAAAGTGTGATGTAGAATAAATTGATTGCTAAGGTTGAATAATACTGATTTGCCTCTGTCTTAAAAAGAACTACTAATTATTAGAGAAATTAGCAAACCCTTCATCAAAAAATTTATTTAGGTTTTTAATTAGAATTTGAAAAAGAGAACATTCAAAATAAGGTCACATCTTGTGACCAATTCTGGATTTCATTTTTATTTTCCTTTTCTTTTTTCTTCAGTGAAATGAATCAAAAGTGAGATGTGAGAATAGTTCCACTTAACCAAAATATATTTACTATTAGATTAATTAAGACCTTAGTGTTTCTTATTCATATTTTTATGTTAATTATTATTTAATTATAAGGAATTTTAAAAAAGCAATCTAAGTTGACATTTTAAAGCCACTGCTTCTAGAAATGCTTCCACCGTTAGTGATTCCCAAAACTATCGACAGCAAGACTGCACATAGATTGAAAGGTCATTAGCTGCAGTGCATCTCAGACTTTATGTGACAACTATTTTCCCAATTCTTTGGTGAGATAAGGACAGAGTGGTTCTGAAGATAAAACCACACTTAATTAAATGATTCTTAGCATAAAGTCCTACTTGACTAGAACCTGACAATTCCTATGGTTTGATGCTATAGCATAATCTTCCTAAAAATAACATTTTTGTCTCTTGCTTCTTAAAGATATTTCTCAGTTGCTACTTTAAAATACTAGCTTGCTTCCCAGTTAAATGCTTATAACTAGATAAACAGAGCAAGTAAAAAGGTAATATATCCACAGTTGAGGTTTCCCCCTACCCTTTGAAATGGAAATGATGAGGAGACATAAATTAATATAAGACACATCTGGCTCTTTTATTCTTGGTTTATAAGGAATAATGCAATTAAAACAAAAGAAGTATGCTTTCAGTTGGCCAGTTCCAATTTAGAGGAATATACCTTCAATAAACATAAAAGGGATTTTCTTAATGAGCCAACATCTGTCATAAAGCCCATGCCCCTCTCTTCACAAGAGCCCCTTAACCAGAGATTACTAATTTAAAATTGTATGTAGAATAATGGCAGTGACAAATATTTAATTTTCTTTTTTTCCCTTTCTTTCTTTTTTTTTAGGAAGCTCAAATGTAAATATTTAATTAGAAGGAAAAAAAAACCCCACATACCAAACCATGAATTTTGAAAAGCTGACAAATATTCCCAAATCAACTATTTTTTGTTTTCTTTGGTATCGTGCAGTTTTTCCCACATTAAAGAGAAAACAACCTGGAAGCATGAAAAGAGTAGGAAAAAAGTGTCTATTCTCTGGTGGGGAAATTGAAAGAGAGATACAGAAAACATAGACCGGGCTGTGTCCACTGGGAGCTCACAACAGTCAGGAGGGGATCAGGAAGACATCCTGGAAAAGGCACATCTGAGGTAGGATTTGGAAAGCAGAAGACAATTTTGCCATGTGGAAAGGACATTCTGGGGTGAGAGAAGGATATGGCATATTTGGGGATTGACTGGTAAATGCTGAAGAGTAAACTGCTTTGGGGGGGATAGAGAAAGATGAGGCTAGATAAGGAAACAAGGAGCAGATCATTGAAAAACCTGGTATGTCATGCTAAGGAGTTTGGTAGTGTCTGGTCAAGAATGAGAAACCATGTAGACACTTTAAATGGAGGAGTATCATAGTTCAGAAAGATCACTCAGGAAACAAGATGAAAGACATATAAAAGAAGGCAGAGGCCAGGAGTAAGGAAACTTTGATTTAGGCATGGGTGGTGAGCAAGGGAAGATGGCGCCAGGATAACGAAGAGCAGGAATAGACTACTGACTGCATGTGCAAGGGTTGGGGAGGGAAGGATCTAGAATAAAGCAAAAGTTTCTGATTTAAATTTCTGAGTGAGTTGTGATAGTACTGACTAAGAAAGAGCACTAAGGAGGAGGAAGAACAAATTTTTAAAGAGACTGATAAATTTTCCTTGGATTTAAATTTTTAGGAAAGATGCATGGAAAGGCACCCATAAGACAGCTGGACTTACAGGTGTCAGGGAGAGAGGTCTGTGCTAGTGATAGGAATGTAGGAGTCATCCCTCAGGACATCTGGGGTTGCATCCATAAGCACACATGAGTTTTCACAGAGATACTATAAATATGGTCTGAGGATGGTCACAAAGACGATCATTATTTAAAAGCAATAAGTGAAATATAATTATCAGAGAACAGTGAGAAAAATTTGAGGAGTAAGAGACACAATATAAAGACATAGTAACATTGAAATTAAAGAAGGGCAAGATTTCAAAAGTGAAAGTGTTAAAAGGTCAAACAATGCAGACACATTCAATAAGCTTTAAAGAGATACATATCCCTTGACAGGGGGGGATATGGAGGCTCTAGATATTTTCTAGAGCAGAGTTGGTGGCCTGATGGAAGCAGCAGCCAAACTGCAATTGGGTGAAGAATGGATAAGAAGAAAACAAGGTATCCTGTTCAGGCTTCCTTTCAGGATTGTTTGGATGTAGGGAAGGAGGGTGACAGGGGTGGAAGCTAGTAGGAAACACAGGGCTCAGAGTTTTGGCTTAGGTTTGCACCCTGAATGGAAGGAGTAATAAAGAGGCACCAGGGAGACATAGGTGGGAGATATTGTTCTGCCACTACTAATAATGATAAACAGATGTAGCAATTTTTTTATTATCATATTCTATAGCAGGCACTGTATTAGGTGCCTTACATGAAGTATTATGTTTTTCAATCCTCAGATGGAATAAGACCTCTGAGGTGGTGGAAGGTTAAAAAAAAAAAAAAAAAAAAACCCAAAAAACAAAAAAAACAAAAACCAAAACAAAACAAAACAAAAAACTTTGGAATTTATGGAGTAATATAAATTATAAAAAGAAATTAATAAAAAGAAATTATAAAAAGAAAATCAAAGACCAACAAAAGCGAAGAAATAAGCTGTAGAGGGCTTCGCTAGACATCCTCTTGCATTGACTGGACCCATTATACTGAAACAGGGTCATCAAGGGACAGGTATGCCTGTCTCAGACATTCTATATATTCGAATATATTAATTATACCAAGAATTATTGCTATATTTTTTAGTTTTTAAATAAAATAATCTGTTGTTTGCCGACTTACATTCCATGACCTGGGGAAAAAATTCAGGTAGAATACCTGATTAATTTGGGCTGAATGATTTGGGCCTATAATATTTGAGATACACAGTTATCTGTTGCTTTTCATGATAATAGAAGACCGTTGGCAGGCACGCTAAAATAATACACGATCCAAGCAATTTAATACATTTGCTTCTAGAATGCAATTTATACTAGATATTTTGCCTCAGGCTTCCATAGCAATGACAGAGAATAAAATTCGTTCATAATATGTAAACATTTACCACAAAACCAGTAATACAACAGTGTGATTCCTGGGAGCTCTGGGATCATAGGTGAGGATGGGGTTAACTGCAAATGATCAGATGTCTGAGAAGGGGCTGAGTCTTGGAACCAGGACTCTTCCCTGAATGAAACACAATGTGGGAGGTAACGCAGTTCTAGGTGTTGTGTGTAGAAAATGCGGGGGGCGAGAGTAGGGGGTCTTGGCCAGCCGTTTGCATCAGGGCACGCAGTGCAAAGTGACAAGAGAATTGGGAAAACCGGGCTGAGCAGAGGGGCTGAAATCAAGAGACAGACAACAGAGAGTGAGACATACAGCAGAGTATTTAGGATGTTTGTAAGTCGGAAGCCTGAGGTTGGTGGGATCTCAGCTGTCAGGAGCAAATGACCACATCAAGGAGCACAAATGAGTGGGCAAAGATTAAGTTCAGGTATCGACACTAAGACACAATCCAGGGCCATGCTAGTCTCAAGGATGTTGCTGCAAGGGGTTTCACCGAATCCCTCCTGTCCCGGGTCGGAAAGGGCATGAGGAAAACGACAAGGCTGAGTAAGTTGGTCAGGCTGGAGAACTCCTGGCTGAGAGCAAGGGATGAAAAGACAAGGGGAAGCTGTGATGCCCTTTTGTTTCCTCTATGACTCAGGGTTTGTATCAAATCTATTTCTGGAAGGATCTGAGGCAGCTAAGGCTGAGATTAAAATTCTATGTGCAAAGAAGCAGATGTGGATTACTTAAAATGGCGTTTTAAATATTAGGATCAAAGAGAAAACATACAGAAGTGGATCAAAAAAAAATACTGTAGCCATATATGACTTACTTTATATGAAGGAATTGATTTTTCCTACTTGAGAAATTATTGCACTTGCTTATTTAACATGAAATTCTATAATGGCCAATAAATAGAGTCTGATTTTTTAGTCACCTACAAAATGAACATGAATTGTTTAGGTATTGTGTAGAGGAACATGACCTAACTTCTTCATTCATCTGCTGATTAGCTGTTTATCCCAGTTGTCTGGTGATCACAGTGGGAAGGAAATGGACACAGGTGTGCAGACTTTGCGAGCATCAGACATAGGGCCATGAACCCGTGCTGTCAGCAAACCTGCGTGAGAATGACCAGAGGTTGGCACTGAGCAAGGACGATCGCTCACCAGGTATAAGGGCACAGAGTTTTGTGTGCATAATTATAGTGGCCTAGGTTAGCCCGGGGTTCCTATTTTGGATTATTTCTCCATGCTTAGGGGTGTGTGTGTGTGTGTGTGTAATTAGAGAGTAAAGAATATGTAAAGGGACTTTTCTATCTGGAAAACACTGAAAGCTCAAGAAGTACTTGAATTTTCTCACATGATTGGCCTTATGTATATTCTATTGTTTAATGAGCTTATAAGCTGTCAGTAGGGCAGAGATTTCCTCTTTATTTCTCATTTTAAAACTGAATATATAGCTTTCCTTTATATGAGGTCATTTTAAAAACCATTTTACTAAAACTTAAAATAAATGTTCTGGATATATATGTATTTTAAGGTCAGAAGGATCCATTCATTCACAGCCACGTTAATTCTGTTTTCTGCATTAAGCACAATTTTCTTTGCAACCACTTGTCATGGTTCAAATTCATAATGTAATGGCCTCTGAATTCTGCACAATGTTACCAATAAAAGCATCTGTTCAACTTACGTTGAAAATGCATTATTCTGCTTTTCACATCGTATGCCTTTACAGCTTAACCCTTTTGTTTCTTCATAATAGAAATACAGTTGATTTAGGCCATTTGCAAATGCTAGCAACACAAGGCAGTATATGAATAGAAACTTCAAAATGTCCAGGAGCATTCTTCCCAGAGATATTTGCAGAGGCCCCAGATGAGAATTTGCAGTAAACAGTGAGATCAGGCGCAAGGAACTGAAGATGTTTGCGATGGCAAATAAAGCTTCAGCCACCAGGGTGGGATGCCACATGTCCCAAGATTCTCGTGGATTAAGTGCACTGTACTGGAGAAAAAAGAGAAACACAGGGAAAATAAAACAAACGCATACATGTGACTATGTCAAGTTCAGGTCTGAATCCTTTTACAGGTAGATGCAGCATGGTGGTCTGTCGTCCTTCATGATGGTGGCAGCGATATTCATCTACACAAAAACAAGAGTTTATAAAAGACATTTATAATGTATAAGCTTTAATCAAGGTGGCCTTCCTGGTCTGTCCTTGCCATTGTTAATTTGTGAGTTATGTCTAATCTTGACCTTTCCGATTGAACTTTAAAAAAAAGAAAAGATAATGTTACATTAATAAAAAGCTGATTTTATATGGGAAAAAGACAGCAACATGATAACAAAGAAAGCTATGTTATAAAGGAAAACTACTAAATTTTGAACAAAATTATTAATGGTTTTACTTATTGTATTTGACACATTTGCCTAATCTAGATGAATGCATGTGGGATATAAATTACATATAAATGAGTGGAAGTACTGGTTCCTTGCCCTGGAAAAGTAATGACCAGTATGGGCATAACTGTCAGTGCTTTCTTTGTATCTGTTATATCTTAAGTGCATATAAAACCCAACTTGGAAATCATCCTGGAAGTCAATGGATTATTAATTATTTTAATTTAACATGTAGAGCATATGATATTTGTTAGAACATTCCTTACTTAGATAAAATATGTGATTTGAGAGAAATATTTGCTATTTCATTAAACCTCGACTAGCAATTATTTAAAAAGTAAGACTAAGTTAATTAAAATGTCAGCTTCGAATTTTCTTGACACTGCTATACAAAGAGCAAAAAGAAACTCATCCTTTGTATTACTGAGATAAATTTCTATCATTTTTTAAAAAATGCTCTTTGAAATACTGTTACAGAATCTATGATTAAACCTGTATAGGAACCAAACAATAAATTGAATTCTTTTCTTCATACACATCCTTAAAAAATATGTCCAGACAACTGGTTATTTTTCCTAATAATCATGTTAGAACAAACAGCTCTTCTGTATGAGTCCCATCAGAATATCAGAATATTTCCATTCCTATTATATTGCATTTTATACCAAAGACCTTTACAAATGTTAATTGATTCTCTTGAAACTAATAGATAGTATTTTTTTTTAATCTCCTTGGGGAGAAAATACATCACGAGCTTCTGATTTTAACACTCAGAGTCTTGCTTGAGTGACAACTTAAAACAATCAAGTTTGAGCTAGAGGGAAACTATTTTCTATTTTTAAATGCTGATAACTGTTCTTGAACATTGCTAACTTCACCATAAAAGAGCTAATCACTGAAGATGCATAAACATTTGAAAACTTATTATTTTTTATTCATTATAACAAGTATCAAGGCGAGGGTTTGTGGTATCAACCACTATCTAGTTCTCTTCTCTTGGTCGCCTCCTATACAGGGCGCCTTTTCCTTCAAAGTCTAAAATCACCTTCACCTTTTTCTCACTTCTCTTGAAGGACACATGTTTAGATAGAGAACATCTCCCCTCGCCCTTGCATCGATGGGTAATTCTCTGTCTCTCTCCCTATGCTAAATATGACACAGTAAGCATTCTGTGATCATTTACTCGGAATTCCTTATGGCGTTTAAAACGATGGTGCATGCAATGGGTACCCAAGAAACATTTTCTTCCATTGAATACTTTTTGTCCACTGAGGATGGGAGGGACATCTAATAATAACAATGCTCAAAGAGATTAACACAAAATGCTGTGGGAATAGAGAAGAGAAAGGGATAAATTCCATCTGGGGCTGATGGGGCCGGAAATGAACAGAGATTACATGTTGTTCAAGCTTTAAGGGCCCTTTGAAATGATCCAGGCTTCTGGAGATGCTGTTCCGTGTTTTCGGTCTCGCAGGCACTGTGCGCAGTGGGATATAGACTCCATCACCACAGGGTGACGTGGTACTTCAGGTCCCTTCTTAGCAAACTGTCTCAGCTGGGACTTGCAAAATCAAGAGGAAGGCTTTCTATTTTGTAAATCACGAGATGCTAGATTCTGCCCCAGTAGAGTCACTCAAGTCTGCTTCAAAGTCTAGCGCTTCTGGTAATTGTTGGGAAACAATGCTCTGTGAATATGTTCACATTTATGCATGGTCAGGGCTTCCTGAGCAAAACATTGCATGGCTGTTTAAAAGATGTCTGAATGGCAAATAAGCCTGGGAAGTTAAATATAGAGATTTTCTGGGAGATTTGGAAACATCTCCCCTGGAGCCATCTGCTTAGATTCTAAGGATAATAAAACTAAGGACCTTTGCCTCCCCTGAGAGACGGTGTTTACTTTAGAAAGTGAAGGCCTTTCTCGTTCTCCAGGGGGAAGAGGGACAGCTGGCACAGCTGCCCTGTGCAAGCTCTGAGATTCTGATTTCCACAGTCTCCCTCCTGTGGTACGAACCCCTGTATGCAGAGGGTACATCGGGCTCTCATCTGTTGCCCTGTGGGGAACTGGAGGATGGGGAACCAATGTCAAGATTGTTATGTAAGTAAATAATTTGTTCTCTGATCCAGAAACCTCATCATCTGTCAGGATTCAATAGAGACATAATCATTTAGTAATTATCTCTTGATGTCATTCTTTTAAGTTTTGCTTTCTAATTTTTCTCCTGTCCTTCACGTATACATTTAACTTCGGTTTTTAAATATAGGCATGGTTTTACAGAGCAATTTTTAAAATTCTTACAAGCTACGGCATTCTTTGAACTTGGAGAGAAAAACTGTAATTCTTCAACTTTAAATGTAGTTTCCAAACTCTATTATTAGGAATTAAAATCTTAACTTGAATTTAAAATTTCTCTTTGGCTCTGTTTTCTAAAACTTCTTCACAAAATCTATATTCATTTTTTAATCTCTGCATGTTTGCCTCCCGCCATTCATGATGCTGCTTCTCAGGATCCCTTGCCTGTCCCTCTTTCTCACATGCTCCTTAAATACTGACCTTGCTTCACAAGCTTCTTCTCTTATCATTCTGTCTACTTCCTCTGGAGGTTTTCAGTGGTTTCAACTGTCAGTTATGTGCTAATGACGCCCAGTCCTCTAACTCTAGCCCAGATGTCTCCCCTTACAGTCCTATTTTATATTCAACTGCCTCATTGACATGTCCACACAGATACCTCACAGGCATCTCAACCCCACAGACCAGAACTGGAACACATGACTGCTCCTCCTCAAACTCTGTCTCCGTATATGCTCCCTGATCTTAGGGAGTAGCAACAAATCACCCAAAGCAGAATTTGAGGTTGAGAGTCTTCACTGGTATTTTCGTTGACTAGAAATGTCCCTCTGGGGACACCTGGGTGGCTCAGTCGGTTAAGCATCTGCCTTTGGCTCATGTCAGGATCCTGGGGTCCTGGGATCGAGTCCCACGTCAGGCTCCTTCCTTGATGGGTGGGTCTGCTTCTCCCTCTGCCTGCCATTCACCCTGCTTGTGAGTGCTCTCTCTCTCTCTGACAATAAATAAATAAAAACTTAAAAAAAAAAAAAAAGCTCCACTGTTTCCTTCAGAAATTATTATAATAGCCTCCTAATTGCTCTCCCTGCCCTGGGCCTTATTTCTACAATCATCTATTTCTTCCAGAATCATCTTTTAAAAAGGTCAGTCAGACCATCTTATATCTTGCTTAAGTACTCTGCAGTATTATTGAGATGAAATTCCAGTTTTCCGACATGTCACATGAAGCCTCTGGAATCTGGATCCTGACTTCTTTTTTTGAGATTGACCTACCATTTGTACTCAATTTGGTGCTTAATGCTCTGGCTCAAACCTTTAGTACTTGTCATTCTCCAAATTAATTCACATTCTCACCAAAATTCCTTCCTATGAATATGAGGCCCTTTGTCTAGAATGGGCTTAAATTCTAATTATTTTCATTCTTCAGCTGTTAATTATTCTTAAATATATGCTGAGTGCCTACTCTATGTTAGAAACCATCTTCAGGGCTCACAGTGGTGAGGAAATAAAATACAGTTTATGTTTTATGAGCTTATATATAGTGAAGAAAACAGACATTAAATAAGAAATGCTCATCATTCCCTTGACAAGTACTGTTTGACCATGGGGGAGTGAACACTAGGATCCTCTTGACTGGAGCTGGTAGTTGCATGTTATAGAATAATCTTTGAAAGAGAAAGATCAAATATGTTAATTATGCTTGAATTTAATTAATTAATCAATTAATTATTTTAAGAAAGGAAAGAGAAAGATCAATAGCTACTGTATACATTGAAGCCTTCCTAGGACCATCAATTCCTGCCTTCCTCTTTCTATCAGGTATTTGTTTTTAAATAAAATATATCATAATATGATTTTACTCTAAATCTTAATTTCTACTCAGATTCCTTTTAAGAGACTCACTCACTCATTGCAGAACTCCAAACCTCTAAACCTCTTGGATTACCTGTCAGTTTCCCCATGCAGGGAGCTCTGTTTGATGCATTTTAGGAAGTAGACGTCTTATAGAGTGTCTTATAGATGATAGGAGGTCAAAAAGAACTCAAGGATGAAGAGTCATAGACATACTCAAAAACATGGTTGTTGGAAAAGATGAATCATGTGTAGAGATGTGATATCTTACCGTAGCTGGAATATGGAGAGTTTGGGGATACTGATGACTCCAAGAGGAAGCTGGAGTCAGGTCAGGAATATGTTAGCACAAGTGTTTAAGAGAAGAAGATGACCTGAATCATGACCCTGGGTTATTTATATCTTCTATAGTCTCTGATGCATATTTATAAAACTCAGGCAACCAATAAACATGCATAAAAAATTAAACTGATACAAAATTAAAATTTTGTCATGTGAGAATAAACAGAAAAGGTAAACTGGGTTTAATGTTTGACTTTTAAGGTGAAAACCTTTTCCCTTCCACAAATTGGTTAGATAATGGAGTAGGGAAAGACAATAAGAAGGCATCAGATTTTCTCCTGTGATAGATGATACCAGATTAAACAATTAGGATTTAAAATCTCTACAGAGCTCTATGCCATAAAATTAGAGAATTTTTAGAAAATTCCCTAATTTGGAGAGTACGTTGCAGTTACATTTGTGAAATAGAAACAATATGTGTCTCTAGTCTAGCTGATAAGCATAGGAGAGATCAATGAAGTATTTATTCAGAACTATCTCAAAGAACGGCACTATGAACAATTCCATCATGACTCCTAAAATAAATGTTCTTATCCATAATGATTTTTTTTGAAAATATTATTTATATCACAGACTGGAATAGGCATAGGAATTCAATCATTACTGCCAAATGACTAAAGATAAGTATAAGAGACAAGTTAGACATATAGACAAGGACTGGGTAATATTTAGGAGAAAACTAGTCCTAAAGAAGACAAAGTAACATTCTGTAAGAATCAACATCAACATCAACAAGCTCTGGATTAACTAGTATTTCATACATAGTGAGAATGGGAAATGGTCAACTAACCTTCTCCAAGAATTAAAAGCAAATGACAAGAAACAACAACAACAACAGCAACAAAAACAAAAACAAAAAAACACAAACCACACAAAAAAACTCCCACAAAAAAAAACCTAACAGATCATGAGCTGTGAGATGTCCATGAATCAAGGTATTTAAAGAACCACAACAAAGCCTTTTGTGTAAGGAGAATAGTGAAGTCACATATACTTTTGTACTGTCTTTGGCTGTACAATATAATGTTATTGCATGGTACATTCAAATTAAAAACAATACCAAGTGTTTATATTAAGCTCTACTTATGACATTAAATGTTTGTTAATGCAATCATCACAAACATTCTATAGGATTTGATTAATAGTGTCATTTTACATGTAAGAAAATTGAGGTATAGATTAAGTAACTTGCCCCAAATCACACAGGTAGGAAGTGGTGTAAGTGATACTCAGAGGAAGTACAGATCAGAGCTCAAACTATGGCCTTAGAAGGACCCTTTGGGTGTGTGTGTGTGTGTGTGTGTGTTTAAAAATCACCTCGAGGTGGAGAATTACAAAAGGGTAAATCAATTAACCAAGTGTAGCCCTTCTGCCACACCTATTCTAAAAGTTTCTCCCCTTGGAAAAATCTGTTTCTGAAAGGTTTTCCTTTTTGTGGACTGACAGGTTTTTTGGTCTGGATCCATGGCTTGGCTGAAAAGATGCAAGGTTGCATTTTTACTCCTATTTTGCACCTTCAGACTGGAAGTAAAACCTGTACAATATCACAGAGATCTGAGTTATAGCTCCTTAGTAATTGTGCTTGCACCACAACAGTTAAACTATTTACCAGTAAGCAGCATCATGGGATTCCATCTGCCTCATATTTCATAATTAATAAATCATGTATCTTGTGCTTCCCTCCTAATTTTTGTTTTCAAATCCAGCCTCCAGCAGCTTCCCTGTGTTCATTTCTCTACTTCAGGCATTCAGTATCATTTGACTCATTCTCTGCTTAAATCTTTTTAATGCCCCTCTTTATTAATAGGGTAAGTCCCACATTCTATAGCAGAATGTGAAAAGTTCTTCCCATCCTCTCCTCGCCCCCATTTACAGGATTGTTTGTCTTTGACATTGACCTTCTTTATATATTTAGACTCTTTTGTGCATTGTGCCCTTTCTCTCTGGAATGCTCAGGCACATTCATGAGCCCAATCGATGCCCACTGACTGGCTCTGTCTTCGAAGATACCTCCGGTAGAGTTTAGTTCCTTCCTTGATGCTACCACAGGCCTTGTTGGAGAGTTTATTGTATGGGAAGGTTCTTACTTATATGCATGTCTCTTTCCTCCACCTGATTGTGAATTGCTTGAAGCAGCAGATATATCCCATGCATCTTTGCATTCTTAGAAAACAGATGAAATCCTGGTTTGTAGTGTGTTCCCAGAAATTCTTACTGATTGATTCATATAATGGCTGTTTGCCTTATTTATAGCAGTCTATTTTTGTACACAAATATGGCACCTTTTCCAGAAATTGTAACTTATAAATTACCTAGAAATTAGCATGAAAAATCGAATGATAAATAAAAGAAGGTAAGGAAGGGTGAGTCAACAAGTCGGCATTAGACTCCCAAAGTAAGTGTTCTTTTGATTGTTATCATCATTCAACAGGTAATAATACTGAGGCTGATGTTAAATAACTTGCCCCAACTCACACAGGTTTCACATGATAAAGGTGAGTGTGAATCCAGAGCTCCAACTTTTTTCAGTGAACATAAAGTAAATGAAGGGACATAATAAAGACATTTAAAAAGGCAAGTCCAATGGGCTTATAGTATATGAAGGAGGAGGACATAGAAGTAAAAGAAAAAGAAGAAAAATTAATAATGCATGCTTATTCTGTAACAACCATTTTAATTATGTCACCTCATTTACTGCTCATACCAACAGCACAAGATAGAAATGATTAGTCTCATTTTATAGCTAAGGCACAGAGAGGCAGAGAATCAGGTCAAGTTCACATAACTAGTAAGTGATGGAGGAAAGAAGTGAGCCCAGAAAACACTACCCAATAAATTCCTCCCCAGCAACTCAAGTTTTAGTCTCACAAACTAATCATCAGAAAGAACACTCCACACTTTCCATTATAATCATTATAATCATATCACACTTTGCATAGTTGAAATCCTATGACCACAGTGCATAAACAAACTGTATTTCTTGAGATTCCATGTTATTTACATCACTGTCATCTGAGGTAATTCATGTGCACTTTCCATCTCCTCTTCACTCCTTTACCCCTTCTTCATCACATGGGGTGAGTAAGTTGAATTTTAAGCATAATTTTTTTCCTTGGTGTAGAATAAGGGCCAATATTTACATCTTACTATTAAAATTGATGTTGCACTTGAAGAACTTACAACTTTTTAAGAAAATTCAAATCTCATTCATAAAAATAAGACAAAAAAAACTACAAATATTTATTAATTTATATAATTGTACCCATCATATACCAGAGTTCTTATATATTAAAATGTGTATGTATTATATGTAAATACCATATATATATGTTATATATATATTATATATATAAAATATTCTATATGTAGTATAAATATTATGTATAAAAATATGTAAGGGAAGTTCTTTTTGGTATCAATCTCATACTTCTCTTAACTATTGAACGGAATTACACAATCCAGTATCATTAACGTATCTTCCTTAGATCAGCTACATCAGCAACATCTGATGAATTTGTTATAAATGCAAATTTAGGATCTTCCCTAATATTCCTACTTTAGAATTTCTGGGGATGGAGAAAGGGAATCTGTGTTTTAGCAAGACTTCCATGTAATTCTTTTGCAGCTGAAAGTTTGAGAACTGCCACAGTCACCAGAATTTTATATTCGCACGGGGCTACAAAAAAACAGGTACTTTACTTGTTTGTAGAAAGATGGATAAACACTTAAGGATCATTACAAAGAAAATAAGAATTGGACAGATATGCACTTAACAAGAGACTGCCTGGGGCTCCTGGGTGGCTCAGCTGGGTAAGTGTCCTGGGATCAAGTCCCACATCAGACTAACTGCTCAGTGCAGAGTCCGCTTCTCCCTCTCTGCCTGCTGCTCCCTGTGCTTTGTGTTCTCTCTCTGTCTGACAAATAAATACAATCTTTTAAAAAAAAATTTAAAAAATACAAAAAAAACACAAAAAACCAAACCCCTGCCTATCTCCTATATAGATGCATAACCTCCTTAGTTAAGACAGTACCTTCTTTTCTCTTAAGGTCATCAAGGGCATTAACCTCAATTCAGGTAGGAAAAATTACCAAATTATCATTCTATTCTTAAAATATAGCTTCCTGTCCATGAAATTGGTAGGTAATGCTCTTTCTGAATGTTTTGGTGAATGCTGGCAACATTTTAATTGAACAAATTCTAGAAACTCTGGCCTTTCCAACTTTGGGTATTTTTGAACCTGACAGAGCTGAACTCTGCACTAAGAGACTCAGGTGGCCATTTTAAGAATTAGATGAAATGAACATGAGTTCACCTCCATGTTAGTATTTTCTAGATCAGATCACTAAATTGCTTGAATCGTTCATGTAAAGCCCAATTAGACACTCTTCATTTTTTACTAATACACTAATGATTTTGAAAGAAAAAAATTTAAAAAGGAAAGAAAAGGAAATGGGGAAAAAGAAAGGCAGGAAGGAGATGATATTTTGGTTCAAAAAATATCCCCCAAAGTACAAAATAATCCAGATTGTCATTGCAGAACAAACATGTTTTACATAAATTCTGTGGTTTGGAAAAGACTGATATTGTACAAAATCTGGGGGAGTGACGGGTGTATGAGATTTCAGGCACTGTCATGTTGAATGGGATGAAGAGAAAGAAATTATATTCTGTTCTATTTGTATCAAACTATATTAGTTTGAGCTGAAATAATTTCAATGCTTTGAAAGTAATATTTTGATCTATGTAATGTTATCGGTTAGTTGTAACTGATAAAAATAGATTTTGGTTGCCAAAATTTAAATAGTGTTTAAGGTAGAATTTCATTAGAAGCAGAAAAGATCAGAAGCGAGAGCAACTATGGTGAGTAATTTTGAAGCATCATTCAGCTTAGATGCAATAAAATTGGGTGACAACTTCAAATTGTGACATTGTTTTATGACTATAAATTGGATATTATCTATGTATTTTATACCCATCTATCAATAAAGTGATGAGGAGGTGAATATCACATATACATAATGCTCTAAAGGTAACATTATTAGTAAAATTAATAGCAATCAAAGGCGTATCAGTATTTATCAGAACTTACGCTTTATCAACAATGTAAACAAATAGTTACCTTTACAAATGCAACAATTTTCAAAGAGATCGTTGCCAAATATAAGGAATTCATCACAAAATCCATTAGATTCCACCAATCATGGATGTAATCTTGAAGTCCACCATCCCACATTTGTTTAATCTCTCCCCATATAAAACCTGCAATTACAGAAAGATTCACCGTAAGTGTGATTTTCAAATTACTAAAAATTGAGATATGCAACTTAAAAATTATAGAATCTCAGAGCTGCAAGAGACTATATTGTTTCACTACATGAAGCATCTATTTTTTAAAGACAGTAATATTCAGTCTCAGCCAGACTCTAAAACCTACAGGACACTGAGCTAATTGTAGAGAATGCTCTTAGGACAGTTTCCCTTTCTTTTATTCATTTGATACATTCATAAGAAGGTGCAATTTTGGAATCAACTGTAATTTCTCTGTAACTATATATATTTCTCATGGAAAATCTGGTAACACTTATAAACAAATACTTAAAGACACATTTCCTCCAAAGTTGAGATGACTCAAAGATTCATGAAAAAAACAGTGTATCTGGTGAACATAACTGTCTTAATTACATCAAGCAGGATGCTTTGTTTTGCTTTTGTAACTGATTAGCAACTTCAGGGATCTGATTTCAGTTCTGAACACAAAACAGTCATAACATGCATGATATTGCATTAGAAGACCTTTTATCTAACAATAGCTTTGAAACTACATCCAGAAAAAATAAAAATCCCTTCCCTTTATAATGATCATATTTTTAATAGGAAATGTTTTAATTTTCAAATTCTAGGAAGTGCTTATGAAATATCACTATATATCATTTTATTTCCATAATCTTATTAAAATTTTATAAATCTAATTTTCAGGCCCAATGATGAAAGAGAGAGATATCAAAGGGTGTAGAATCAGGAAATATTAAAAGGATAAATATGATTTCATAACTACATTAACATAAGCAAGTAAGATGATGCTATTAAGATAATAATAGTCTGGAATGTCAAATGTATATCATAGTGTTTCATATCTGTCTTGTACTAAAAGCCAGAAAAAATCAGGTTAACTATAAAATCATAACCTTTTATGGACCTATCAAAGAGATGGGAAACCAAAGAGCCTACACGTCTAAGGAAAGCAGTTTCCTCCAAAGATAGCCTCAGGGTGAGTATTAGCTCACCTGTGGCAGAGTGCAGGCGTGAGAGACAAAGGCATCATATAAGAGGGTAAGAGGATTTCAGAAAAACTTTTAAACAAGCTTCTAAAGGCTGAGTCTGAGCTAGCACAAGAGAATAGAGCCTCTGAGACAAAGACACAAGGAAGTTTCCAGCTCCTTCTGTGCTCTTTCTCATGGAGTACTCCTCTTCCTTAGGGAACACAACACATGAGCCCTGTGGGAGAAGCAGGAAACGGTCCTGGGCCTAGGGTTGACACCAGTATCATTCGAGGTTTCTTACCACAGGGGGAAGGTCAGGAAAGTCTCCTCTCTCATGACCTGCAAAGTGTCATTGCCCTTAAGTAGTAAGATATGGTGCACTGAGAACTTCCATCCCTAATGCCCAGGCATCGTCCTACCCAAGTCTGACCCCAGACCAGGACAACAGAGAATCTGCCTGTTTTACATCACCAGGCCAACAAACACAAGTGACAATCAGAAGCAGACAACCCCTGGAGGAGTGACGAGAGCATGGGGTGAGAACACCTCTGAGGCACACGTGCACAGAGGAGGCCAAAAGGTGTGGGTGCTGCAGGAATTCTGAGAATTACCTTCTTTCCTACTTATCTTGGTCAGTTGAGGCCACTCTAGCTAAGTATCACAGAGCCCCACTCTGTGATAATAATAAAACTTCATTTCTCATAGCTCTGAGGGCTGCAAGTTTATGATCACGGTATCAACATGGTCAGGCTCTGGTGAGAACCCTTTTCCATACTGTAGATACTGACTTCTCTTTCTTTTTTTTCTTTTTTTTTTTTTTTAATTTTATTCATTTATTTGACAGACAGAGATCACAAGCAGGCAGAGAGAGAGAGAGAGAGGAGGAAGCAGGCACCCCGCCAAGCAGGGAGCCCGATGCGGGACTCGATCCCAGGACCGCGAGACCATAACCTGAGCCAAAGGCAGCGGCCCAACCCACTGAGCCACTGACTTCTCTTTCTGTCCTCACATGGAAGAAAGAGATCAAGCTATCTCTTCTGGCCTCTTTGTATAAGGGCATTTATCTCATTCTTCTGGCCTCTTTGTATAAGGGCATTTATCTCATTCATGATGTAAGTTGCCTCCCCAAGGCCCCACCTCCAAAAGCCATCATATTGGGGATTAGGATTTCAATATATGAATTTGGAAGGGACACACACGTGCAGTCCATAGCACCAACTGAAGCAGAGTCTATGGTGCCCTGAAACTGACTGTAGCAATGAAACTCAAACCCGGTTGAGCTCCTGACAATATTGCCTCAAATTCCTGCATGATGTTCTTGCGGAAGAAAATGGTGCGTCCATTTTCAGGCATCCACGCAATGTACTTCTGTCTGGCCTTCTGTACAGGTGGAATACATACCGTCTCCAAATACACACATGCATGTACACTCTGATACATCATATTCAAAATGTTTTTAAAAAGGTAAAGAAATAATAGCGATGGCATCAGGAGTGGGAGTGGGGTGGAAATAAAAGACACATGGCATTCAAAGGAAGAAGTTGAAGCCTGACATCAGATTTGTTGTCTGAACTATGTAAGTAGGTGACATTATTACAGCATTGAAAGAAAAAAAAAGTCTGCACAGAAGTCTATACAAGGCACAAATAACTCTCATAATTGAAGATGATTCAAAGACATTTTTTCAGACAATCAAACACTCTGTTTACATGAGACCCATGCTACAAGAATTGCTGAAGGAACATATCCTAGGCAGAAGGCACATGATACTGAAAAATAAAATTAGGTCTATAAAAAGAAATGAAAATCTATATCCAGGAATGGTTAAAAAGAAAATAAATGTAAAAGATATTTTTTCTTTTAGAATTGGTCTAACAGATAATTGCCTAAAGCAAAAACAGTAGCAAAGTATTGTGGTTTATAACATATATAGCATATGGAAAAGTAAAATGACAACATTAGCACAGAAGATGAGAGAGAAGAATTAGAAACATACTATCATAAATTCTTAGTTTACCTGTCAACAAAATAAATATTATTTGAAGTTATACTGAACAAAATCTTATATTGTAAACACTAAGGCATTCTCTTAAAATATTTTTAAATGTAGGTAGGGGTGCCTGGGTGGCTCACTCAATTGAGCATGTGACTCTTGATCTCAGCTCAGGTCCTGATCTCAGGGTTGTGAATTCAAGCCCCAAGTTGGGCTCCATGCTGGGCATGGAGGCTACTTGGAAAATACGTTTTTATATACAATGTATATAAAAGAGATAGGAGACTAAAGAACCTATACTTCTAAGGGAAGCAGATTCCTCCAAAGAGAGCCTCAGGGCTCACTATGGCAGACTGCAGATAAACACACACACAGACCCACACACATATAGATACACACACAGGTACATGTATATATGTATATATACAAATTTAAATGTATAAAGAGCCAGAAATATAAATAAACATGAAGTTATGAACAATATCCAATATGACAACAGGCAGAAAAAAATAAAGGAAAAGTGCAACAAAGAATGGATAGAGCCAGTAGGAAAAACTATACCAACGCGGTAGATTTCAAATCCATCAATATTAATAATTACATTAAAGTGTATGGTCTTAAAAAATGTATGGTCTAAACACACCAATTCAAAGACAGAGATGGTCATATAGAAAAATGCAAAACACAGCTATATTCCAATTCTTCAACAGGATAAAAATAAAAGAATAATAAAGACATATGAAATACTCATCAAAAGAAAACTAAAAAAAAAAAGAAGGTGAGTTGGCTATATTAATATGACTAGATATATTTCAAAAGAAAGACTGTTACCAGGTAGGTAGAGGGATATACTAACATATGGGTGAAAAGGTCAACTCACCAAGAAGACAGAACAATTCTAATGATGAATGCAGCTAACAATACAATCTTATAATGCAGGATGCCATAATTAAAATTGAAACAACAAAGAGAGAAAGGTAGAAGTATAGTCGATGGAGACCTTAGTATTTCTCTCTGTAGCATCTGTAGGCAGAAGTTTGGTAGGAATATCGAATTCTGAACAACCCTATCAACAACCTGACAGTGGTAGAACACACTTTTTTTTTTTCCAAGTGCATGCATGTGTAGTATTCACCAAGAGAGACCATATCATCATGGGCTATAAAACAAACCTTAACATATTTATACAAGTGGAAATCATACAAAATGTGATCTATGACAATATAATAAACAACAAATCAATAATGAAATGTATTTGGAAAATCCCCAAATATTTTGCAATCAAACAACATACTTCTAATAACCCTAGATCAAAGAGGGATTTGCAGATTTTTAGAAAATATTTTGAAATGATTGAAAATGAAAACACATCCAAATAAAACTGGGATCCTGCTAACAGAGTACTTATAGTGGAATCTATAGGTTTAAAGACTTTATTAGAAAAGAATAAAAGTCTCAGTGATCTCTGCTTCAACTATGACACTATGAAAAGAAAAGAAAACATGTTAAATCCAAAACAAGCAGAAGAAAGTAAAAGAGATAAGAGCAGAAGGCAATAAATTTTAAAACATAAACTTTGAGAAAAATCCACAAAAACAGATTCTAGTTCTCTGAAATGATCAGTACAACAGATAAAACTCTAGCCAGAATGGTCAAGGAAAAAAAGAGAGAATATATAAATGATCAATATCAGAAATGGAAGAAGGGGCATCAGTACAGATCTTAAGACATTTTAAGGACAAGTGAAAAAAAATGAACAACTTGATATCCATAAATTTCACAATTTAAATGAGTTGGAACATTTTCCCTGAAAGACATTAACTTCTAATCTTATTCAAGAGTATACAGAGTAACCTGATTTGTCCTATACTTATTAATGTATTATGAATTCATAGTTTAAAAAGCTTCCACCAAAGAAAAATTCAGGTCCAGTTGCTTTATGGTGAATTCTACCAAACATTTAAGGAAGAAATAATACTAGTGCTAAGAATACAAGAACAAACACTTAAGAAAATACAAGAGAAAGAAACATCTAAGAGACAAGCAAGTGTTATTCTGATAAAAATTCTGACAAAAATAATACAATCAAAGAAAACTACACACTAATAACTTTTATGAATGTGCATAAAAATCCTCAACAAATATTAACCAGTAAATTAAATAGAGCAATATATAAAATTGATAATAGCTGTTTTCCCAGGAATGCAAGACTGTTTCAACATTTAAGAACCAATCAATGTGATTTATGCCATCCGCAGTCTATGGGGGGATAAAAGATCCCAATAGATGCCATAAACGCATTTGACAAAATTCAACATCCATTCATAATAAAAAACTTTAAGCAAAGTATGAATAGAAAGGTAATTTCCTGATTTGATGAAGGACATTTATAAAAGCATACAACTACCATCATGCTTATTTTGCAGAGGGCCAAAGAATAAATAAGTTAGGCTTGCAGTAAATGAATGGGTGTGGCAGTGTTAAAATAAAACTATTTATAAAAACTGTCAACTGGAGCCTGGGTGATGCAACTGGTTGGTTAGGCATCAGACTCTTGATTCCGTTCAGGTCATGATCTCAGTCCTGGTCCTGGGATCCAGCGGGCATGGGCGGGGATGAGGGGTGGGGATGGGGCTCTGGCTCAGCGGGGATTCTGCTTGGGATTTCTCTTCCTCTGACTCACTCCTTGCTTGCTTGCGCACTCTTTCTCTCTCTTTCAAATAAATAACATAAATCTTAAAACAAAAACAAAAACTGTCCAAGGGTCATATTTTCCTGCTGGGTCATAGTTTTCCAGCCCTTGTCTAGTATCTTGATTGTGGTGGTTGTTCATGATTGTGAACAATCATTGACAATGTGTCAATGTTTTAAATGTTTTAAATCTCTGTGCCCTGAAAAAGAAAAGTAATGCTACAACTTGAAGACAGCAAAAATGATGAGAGGTTGATGTTGACAAATGGCAATAGGGATAGATTAAAAATAAAGAAATATAATAAATATAAAATATATCATAAATATCATAAATATAATATTAATTGTGATATCTTGCCACTAGGTATGTTTGAAAATTCTCATAATAAAATTTTGGAAGAAATAAAAGTGAACTAGTCTTAATAGTCTATCATCATTTAGTGATAACTAGAAATGGTTATTTATTATTATTTAAATTTATTTCTTCAAATTTTAAGTTAGAGTTCAGTTGATAACCTAGGTGAGGACTGATTTCAGTCTAACTAATTTTAGTGTGCATTTTTTAAAAGTTTTTACAGAAGTTCCAGTTGGTTAACATATTGTAATATTAGTTTCAGGTATACGATATAGTGATTCAACACTTCCATACATCACCACGGGTTCACCATGACAAGACCCTCCTTAATCCCCATCACCGGTTTCACCCATCCCCCACCCACCTCCTCTCTGGTAACCATTGGTGTGTTCTCTGTAGCTAAGAGTCTGTTCTAACTTCAGACTTTTAAATATAGTGTAGATTTTAAAGTCTGCTGTAGACCCTGCTTTAGTATGGATTTGGTGTTTATATATTCTAGTTTTCTCTTTGAGTTTCTTTCAGAAAGAAATCTCTCTTGAGAGCTCAGATAAGATAGGGGCATAACTGGGGAGATGATAATGATCACTGCCTCCATATTGAAGAAAGGAATATAATAAACCTGACTAGGATATGATGCAAGCTCGGATTTTAGAGTTTGTGGAAAACTTAACAATTTATATTATCCAGTGAGGAAAAGCGCTCTGGAACCCCTCTCCTCTCCCCATTCTGTGGTGCTTTTTCCTGCTGAGTCTGGGGACAATCTCAGAAGCCAGAACACAACCACGACCTACATAAGAAAAATCACACCAAAAGAGGCAGTGTGACTATGCTCCACTACCAGTTAATAAAGAAACCAGAATTCAAGCTCCTTAGGCAGTGCTCTTAGACAATGTTTTCTTATTTCCGAGATTTCACAATGTGGCTTATTTGTTTTGTTTTATTGGAAACTTGGCCAGTTCCCAGAGATGAGAAGATGTGTACACTGCAATCATTAATTGAACAAATGCATTTCCAGTGAATCTTTACCAGAGATAAGAATTTAACTATAGCAGGTGAGTGAGGGGCAAGGCTCAGCTCAACTGGTACTCGGCTTTGTAATCTTAGACAATAGTGTTCTAGTGTTTACTACCTCATTTCAAAAGCAGAGAGGTTTGGATTATATACAGAATTCTATATATAGAATCAATAATTATACAAATCATAACATCTACCTCAATGGAATGAATCACCAGACATTACTTCTTCCTATCTGAATTATCAAATTTTACTAAAATCAGTCATCACAATAGTTTACATGAAAGATTAAAAACTGTTTTATACCAGAGGACACAGACTTGCTTTGGTCTGCTACAAAAAGCACAAGTTGGATCTTTGATATGAAAATTATAGGGAGAAACCTTCTTGACCAATGTATGAGAGAATTCTCTGGCAATCAGAGTTGTTCCAAAACTGGAATGGATCACCCTGTGGGGTCAAGATTCCAATCCAAGCCTGGAATGTCTTCCATCACTCAGGCTCCAGAGTGATTCTTAAAGTAGGTGCAAACCTGTTCCATCTGATCTCTGAAGGGAATTCCAAGTCTATGAATCTGTGATTCTGTTATTTTCAGATTTGTATGTATTATAAAATGAAGTGTTTTTTAAATATCTGCTAACTAACTAGAGTATTTATATCTTTTTTCCTTTTATTGATAAATTGTTACCTCTCTTCTTGCTTCTACCAGACTGGAAAGCCAGATGTGATTATTAACAGCCACCAAAATAGGTAACTTCAAATATTTTATGGATAATTACATAAGGGAATAGAGAAACTATGGGAAAACAGTTAAAAGAACTAGTTAAAAGCTCAGTACAAAACAACATTTTAACCTGGAGCTCCTTAATATCTGAGCAGACTCTGTTCCAATTAGATGAGTTCAAGAAGATGGCACTTGCACTGGAAGCTTGGGCTAGATGACCTCTATGGTTTCCTAAGAAGGCAAAGAGCAAACACTCACAATTCAGAAATATTACAGTTCTTTAGGAATTCAAAAAGTAGACATTAAACCTGACTCTCTGGATCACACACAAAAATTCACTTCTGACCTCTGTAAGTCACAGCTATGTGGAAAAAACAGAGATCCTGATGAAACTGAAAGTTCACACCACCATTTTTTAACCTGAGCTGTAAATCAAGACTGTCAGTCAGTGCTTGTTGGCTAATAGGGTTTGGGATCTTGTGTTTTTAGAGCACCAGAATCCAGTTGCTCTTCATAGAGCACTAGTCACCACATACGTGTTTGATAACTAATGATTTCTATTTCTTATGAGCACATTAGCGAAATACCAAGTTTCCTCAGCTCTGGTGACATTCACCAAAATTTTTGAAGAAACAAGCCTTTTAGAAAAGCTAGAGGGTGCTATTAACTGGCTGGAATATGCATCCAGATCAACTATTTGTGGTAACTAGTCTGAAGAGAACAAAGCTTCAGCGAGCTCCTGTCACAAAATGTTTGTCCTGTTCCCACAATGGGAACATTTCAAAATTGCTCTCTGCTGTTTATAAACAGATGACATGATTTCTGAGAGTCACGGTGGAGGTCTAATTACAAGCATGGATGTCAAGACTGTGGGGACCAGCGAAGGAAAGATCATAGTGCAAATGAGTCAGAGAACTTCCTTTGAAAGATATTTGTGGATGCCTGGAAGTTTTTAGTATTTATGTTTCCTACCTTTCCCATAACAGTTTTCATCAGGGCTACTTGAGTGTCTGATTATATCCCACTGTGTGAAGCTGGTTGTGAGGATAGGATGAAGTAGGCAGACCTCAGACACCACATTTAACAGCCCCGATTTCAGGTAAGAAGAGTGTAATTCTGTGAACAGACCTCTTGTCGTGTTCTTCCTTGCTTTCGTACTTACACAAAGGATAAATAACCCCTAAACAAAGAGCGAGTCACCTTTTCACCTAGGGCAACCTCCAAGGACCTGTCACGGCAGCCTAAGATCTAGTCAAGGAATCTGACCTTGGAAGTTTCTTCATAGAACACCAAGTTCTATACTGTGGCACCAAATCAATGTAGATAAAAAGAACAAAAATGAAAGAATTCCTCCCTGCTGGAGGTTTTGTTTTGTTTTGCTTTTCCCTCCCTAGATCATGGAATAAAAAGTGGTCTCTGGTGAAAATTTTGCTTTTGGTTAGAAAAATCTGAATTTTGTAGTAGAGACTCAGTAGAGACTCACATTCTGCTGGACCCCAAAAAAGTGCTGAGTTAAGGGACAGCTTCTATCCTCTCAGTGCTAATCTTAAAACCCAGACAGAGGTAACGATGAAAGCCCCCACTAGCTTACAGAAAATTGTAGCCACACCCTTCCCTCTAGGGCATATAAGGAGACATTAGAACCATGTCTATTACCGTGTCTATTACCAACCAACTGGCTCTCCAATCCCATAGTCTAAACTGAGAGAACACTTGGCATAAGTGGCAAGAGAGCCATCATGTCAGGGTCATACAGTTTTTGGGCTAATTCGGAATACCAGATGGAGAGACAAAGGTGACTGCTCTCCAGCCTACCACCTCCTCCTAAAACAAGTGAGGAAGACTCTGAGAAGAATCCCTCAAAAATCTGGGGGATTTCTACAGGAAAAATTGGCATCTCAATTCCTGCTGGAGTGTCTGGTCCACAATTGGCTTGCTCATCTCTTCCTGGGTCTGGATCCTCAGGGACAATAGACAGTATGTTTTGGCAGTAAGACAGCTGGCAGCAGCCTGACCTCCTGCCGTGAGATGTGGCAAGGTTTTGTGATGCTCTTGGGGAATGAGGGTTTATCACAGGAAGAAGCCGAGCTTTAGCAATCAAGCCCTCTTGTTCTTGCCAGGTCATAGGACCCCTAAAGGAGCCAAGTACTAGTTACAAGAGTTGAGGGACTGGAAGATGTCAGGCAGAGCTCTATTGTGCAGATGCAAGAATATGCAGTGTGGAAGTACACAGGGTCTCCAGAGAACACTCATGCGCCCATCAGGAAAGCCATGAGTCACAGCTTGTCATACTCGCTACACAGTATTAGCCAGAGACACACAACCAGGAAAGGGCTGTGACCGGGGTTCCAGGGAAATCATGAAGACGTGTAACTTTTCTTGTCATCCCTCTTCCCGACAGCCACCAAGCAGGAGAACATGAACAGTTTGTGTCCCGCTTTCCATTCCAGAGTTGGGGTTGAAGGATGAGCAAACGATGGACAATTCTAGGTCCTTTGAGCCATGGGCCACACTTTTGTCAGGAAGAGGAATGCTTTAAACTGATAAGACTCAAGCTGTTTTTTATTTTTTATTTTTTTAAGATTTTATTTATTTATTTGACAGAGAGAGAGCGCACGCAAGCAGGAGGAGAGGCCAGCAGAGGTAGAAAGAGAAACAGATTCTCCGCTAAGCAAGGAGCCCAACATGGGACTTGATCCCAGAACCCTGGAATCATGACCTGAGCCGAAGGTAGACACCTAACCAACTGAACCACCCAAGTGCCCCTGGGACTACTTTTTAATAACTCAAAGGTTTAGGAACTTGATATCTACTAAACGTATCATCAAGATATAGGAAAAGGATATCTGGTATAGGGTGCTTGGGAGGAGTGATCAGAAGTAAAACCATTTCATGTTTAGATTCTAATGAGCTGAGACTCCTTAGTAAAGCTTTCACATTAATACATATTTTGCATGAAATTTTTCTTCCAGAATTGTTTCTCAGTCTTTAATGTTTAAAGACCTCTGAAATATCTGAACTAATCAACCAAGGGGAGAATTCAAAATATAAATTTTTTGTAGAAATTCAAAATGATTTTGATTTTAGTCAGTTGGTCACACTTCAAGAAACACTGACTTAAAGGGACAGTGAGGCATGTAAAAGAACAAAACTGGACAACTTTCTTACCCCATAGATAAAAATAAATTTAGTATGGATTAAGGACTTAAATGTGAGACCTAAAACCATAAAAACCCTATAAGAGAACATAGGCATTAATTTCTCTGACATCAGACATACCATCTTTCTCAGTATGTCTCCCAAAGCAAAGGAAACAAAAGCAAAAATCATCTATTGGAACTACATCAAAATAAAAAGCTTCTGCACAGCAGAGGAAACCATCAACAAAACTAAAAGCAACCTACTGAATGGAGAAGATATTTGCAAGTGAGATGTCTGATAAAGGCATAGTATCCAAAATATACAAAGAACTTTCACAGGTCAACACTCAAAAACAAATAATCCAGTTTAAAAAATGGGCAGAAGACATGATTAGTCATTTCTTCAAAGAAGATATTCAGATGGCCAACAGACATATGAAAAGATGCTCAACATCACTCATCATTGGAGAAATGTAAGCCAAACCAAAATGAGATATCACCTCATACCTGTAAAAATTGCTAAAATCAAAAACACAAGGAACAACAGGGGTTGGCAAAAATGTGGGGTTAAGGGAACTATCTTGCACTGTTGGTGGGAATGTGAACTGGTGCAGCCACTATGGAAAACAGTATGGAGGTTCTTCAAAAAATTAAATGTAGAATTACCATATGATCCTGTAATTCCACTAGTGGGTATTTGCCCAAAGAATATGAAAACACTAATTCAAAAGGATATATGCACCCCTATGTTTATGGCAGCACTATTTACAGTAGCCATGTTGTGGAAGCAACCCAAGTGTCCATTGATACATGAGTGGATAAAGAAGATGTGCTGTGTGTATGTGTGTGTGTGTGTGTGTGTGCGCGCGCGCGTGCGCACATGAGTGTGTGGCAGAAAATTAGCCATTAAAAAACAAAATCTTGCCATTTGCAACAACATGGATAGATCTAGAGAGTATAATGCTAAGCAAAAAAGAGAAAGACAAATACACTTATATGTGGAAATTAAGAAACAAAACAAATGAGCAAAGAAGTCTTGTATTCTTGGGCTGTTTTTGCCACCTCGAATCCTACCCCTCAAATTTGGGGGGCAGTATTTATGGAGGATAAAGGTTCTAGCTCTGGAACAACTGATTTATGAATCAAGTCTCAAGCATTTGCTAGCTCCTGATCCTGGACAAAGGATCTAACTTCTCTAAGCCTATTCCTTCTCTATGAAATGAGATACAAACATTTATTATGATTCAGTGAAGTAGAGTTACTATGAAGTTCAGATGAGAACCCACATTGAAACATTTGGCAGGGTGCCTATCTTAGAATATCTTAGAAAGATATTCTATCTTTTCTATCTTATCTTAACTATCTTAGAAAGAATAGTTTCTTTCTACTATTATTACTACCATCACTACTGCTGCTGTCATTCTGAACTCAAGAAAACCACTTCAGCCTTCCTTCGGTCTCTCACACTGACCCTCCCTTGTTTAATATCTACTCCTCTTTCTCCATCTTTTGCCCCCTTCCCTTGAACCATCTGCTTGGATCATGTTGCCAAATATTCTCTCAAAGTGTGCTGATTTCACTTTCAGGTTATCATCATACCTAAAATACTTAATCTTCTCCCCGATAAAGAAGTCTTTTGGTCAGCAGTAGAATGTGCCCAACAATTTAAATCTACATAAATATTTTATTGTTTGAAATCTTACTGTGTTAGTCTGGATAAATCTTGGTAAGTCTTAGTAGAGGTGACCTTAAACTTTTTTCCCCAGAGATAAAAAGGAAAATGATGATTATATGTCTTACTACAATGATTATCTGGTTTTCTTGAAAATCAAAATGTCTTTTAAATAAGCAGATGTTCTGCAGCTGTGTTTGGGTGTCTATGTGTGTCTGCCGCCAGTTTACTGAGGTGGTTTAGAGTACCTTACCAGGAGAGAGAGTGAGGAGAAACTATAAACTTGTTTCTTATAATTGCATAAATACCTTTGGGGGCTATCTGAGAAGATGTGTAATTCAGTATGCGTACCTAAAACCAAATGATCTTAATGCCTATTAGTCAAAAGGTGGAGAAATGGTCACAAAAAGGAAGAATTATACATATATAGAATTGCTTGTCTCTATGAGTCTTTATCTAGGGGAGAATGTGATCACAAGTTTTCTTTTTCTATTTGCAATTTGGCAGCCCTTATCGAAATGTTCAGATTTGTTAATATCAACCCTTTACAAGATAAAAATATAAAATAAATCATGGAAATGAGAGGCCAATTTTGTTAGAGAAAAATTGTCAAATAAGTATGTGTTATGGGCAAGATGTATAATCCGGATATTATGAGCAATTCTTAGTTTATGCCTAGGAATTCACTAGAAGTTATTTTTAACAGAGCTCAGATTTCTTCCTATGATACATCTTTTCCTCAGTTCACCCTTCTCCTTATCATGCTCAGTGTGCATGGATTTATATACTACATAATTATGGTATATTCTTAGGCAAACACATAATATCAAGTCACTGCAGCAGACGTTTTTCCTTCTCATTGAGAACAAAATATTTCCTGCTTTCTTAGTGTGATAGCCTTCAGTAACATCCTACTTTTTTGAAAAGGGTTGTCAATCTCATGGTTTCTCTTTGCTAAGTTGATAACCTAAGTCTACCTCCTGATAATTCACATGCATATACATTTGTGCAAACTTTTTTTTGCAGAGAATAAGCTATGACACGGATTTGACTGTTACAGTCAAATTATAATAGATTCTGCAGAAAAATCAAAACTGGCTTTGGGGAAAGCTTTATAAATTAGCATTCAAAATTTTTTTTTCTCCCCCTCCTATTTTACTCCACATTACCTTCAGAAAACAAATGACATCTAGTTGAGATAAAACTGCTGCTATAATTTAGATAAATTCTCATTGTACATTATAAATATAACATGCTATATTTAGTTTGCATATAACTTTTATGTAAAAGGGAAATTCTGACATGAATATTCATTTCATATCCCTGATATTCTATGTTAAAAATCAAACCCTGAATAAATTAGGAGCCTCCAGGTCATGGCACAGCAGAGCACAGAAGCAGCTAGGTCTCTAATCTGGCCCCAGGCTCTTTTTAATCCATTGTCCAGACTTTCCAATGACACTTTTTCTCTGACACTGATAGAATGTAGCTTTGTCATCAAGCTCATATGCTTGCTTGATGGAACATTGTTGCACTTTTTACTCTAGTTTAAATGGGTAACTTGGCAATATGAGAAGTATATTGGCATCTATCTGTCCAGAATCTACCTTTCGAGATAGTTCTAACTGAATTATTTGTGATTACTTTTCTCTTTTGGTTAGGACTGTATCTCAAGATGACTAAATCCTAAATTTGATCCCTGCATGAGGCTTTTAGATCTCTTTGCTAATATGCTAAAGTTGATCTTGACAGCAGGCATCTATAAGATCTCTCAAAGTTGTTCAATGGGAGAAAGAAGGGTCAATAACTTTCCATACAAGAAAGTTCTGAAGGAAAAAAATCAAAACGCCTTGCAAGAGATGAGTAGAGCGTATCTATGAAACCACAGTGGAAGAGTACAAGGGTCATTGCAGACTGTTTTCTAAAGATACGAAACTCAATAGACTTCAATTTAAATAGTCAACAGGATGTGGACCTTCCAGAGGTAAGATATTGAAAATAACAGGGAAGCATTATCCTGCCACTGTACTAAATCACAAGATAGCTGGATGTGTCACACCAAATATAAGTCTGTATTGTTGAAACACAGCAAAGTATATAAAAGAACAGAAATTCCAAAGCAAAACCATACTTCTTAAGGAGATAAAGGGATTGATTTGAGAGATTAGGTTTTACAGTTAGAAAATTTTCTACTCAGGAAGAGTTAAAATTTATATGAATTCATAAAATGAATAAACAAAAGTCTTTTTTTTTCCTCAGCATAAAAAATAAAAGAATGGTATAAAAGTAATCATTTCTCGTAAGTTATGTTATCAGAAGTCTGGGAAACATCCCTTGAAAATGGAAGGAAAGTAAATTTAGTACGAATGAAAAAGCATTTTTTTGCATACAAGTAGCTCATAGAGTGACATGGATTGAAAATCAAGTCAGCTCAAGAAGACTTGAGAAAAACCCCTGCACAGAGCTTCAGTCTATCGCTGGGGAAAAAGCAGGACGAAGAACTCGTTTGTAAGCCACTCTTCTCTGTAAGTCGTTCAGTCATACTGCAAATCTAGACCCTCACAATGGAGGGACTGTGAAATGTTTGACAACTTCCTTGGCCAGACCTCAGCCATTAAATGAGACAAGATAGAAGAAGACTCATTAACGGAGGTATTAAATCAGACCTGGCCTTTTTGTCTATATCGTACTTCGGTAAAATGTTATAGCATTCCTATCCTGTTGTCCTTAGTCTCCTCCTCACTTCCCACCTCCTGTCAAAAAAAGACCAATTTTCTCTGCCTTAATAATGATTGCTCCCTAGTACAGGACATTAGGACTCAGTGGGACTCTAAATCCTCCATTTTATTGAGAGGTTGTGACCACCCATAATTTAATTTTCTCTCAGTGATAGAACCTGAGATATATTCAAGTACAGTGTGTTTTCTACAAGAGCCTAATGAGAACCCCCTTTATAGTTACAGATCTAGTAAGACACTTAGAACTCAGTGTCAGATGGGAGGCACTTAGAATTCATCAGCTTTAATGAATAATACACTGTTTGGACAGATATATTTGATATAGAAAATCCTCCAAGCAAGAGAATCATTCATATATAATTTTTATTCTAGAAAATCTCCTTTTATCTTAAAAATCCCCAGAAAAATTAACTCCATGAAGTCAGGATATCTTAAAGAAATGTTGCCTTGGGGCTCTTGGGTGGCTCAGTGGGTTAAACCTCTGCCTTCAGCTCGGGTCATGATCTCAGGGTCCTGGGATCGAGCCCCGCATGGGGCTCTCTGCTCAGCAACGAGTCTCCTTCCCCCTCTCTGTCTGCTGCTCTGCCTACTTGTGATCTCTCTCTCTCCCTGTCAAATAAATAAATTAAAAAAAAAAAAAAAGAAATGTTGCCTTTAGGAGATATTTCCCTAGGTTAGAATTTAATTATCACAATTAAACGTGTACCTTATTTAACCATTCAGCTGTGGTTTGGATATAATTTCTAGCCAACTTTCATGGAAAATTCTGTTACAAGTTTTGCAAGTAAGAGGCAGCCAGTAAGTCTTAATTTCACAAGTTAATAAAGGTTTGAAGCTTCTATTTTTTTTAAATTTTAAAAATTTTTTATAAACATACAATATATTTTTATCCCCAGGGGTACAGGCCTGTGAATCGCCAGGTTTACACACTTCACAGCACTCACCATAGCACATACCCTCCCCAATGTCCATAACCCCACCCCCTTTTCCCAACCCCCCCGCCCCCCAGCAACCCTCAGTTTGTTTTGTGAGATTAAGAGTCACTTATGATTTGTCTCCCTCCCAATCCCATCTTGTTTCATTTATTCTTCTCCTACCCGCTTAACCCCCCCATGTTGCATCTCCACTTCCTCATATCAGGGAGATCATATGATAGTTGTCTTTCTCTAATTGACTTATTGAAGCTTCTATTTTTTAATGTTATTTACCATTTTCTGACATTAAGCAACATATCTCACTGTTTATTATCTATCTAGGTCCTCTAGTAAAATTTAAGCTTCATAAGGGCAAGGATGTTTTTTTCTTCTCTTCTCTTTTTTTTTTTTTTTAACTTTTGTATCACTATTGCCCTGTACTGTACTTACTACATAGAAAGTACTCTACATATTTTCATTAGTTACATAAAAGAAAAGTCTAGAAATACTATATCTGTTTATGCTTCACTGTATCTATAACATTTTTCAAAATTAAATATTCTGTATTTCATTTGGAATATCAGAAATTTTAGACATTCCATATAAGTTACCCATAATGGGAATTTTAGCCTCCTAAATGCTTCTTTAAGAATTATTTACAAGAGTCTACGGCCATACCAACCTGAACGTGCCCGATCTCGTCTCATCTAGGAAGCTAAGCAGGGTCGGGCCTGGTTAGTACTTGGATGGAAGAATTATTTACACGAAATTTTCTATGGAGAAAATGCCACAAAGAACATATTCCTAATGTGAAATATTTAATTTAAATGGGAATAGGCATGTTTATTTTATATTGAATGTCAACTGCAATATCATAATTATTTTATGCAAAAAGAACACAAGTTATCTAAACCTTCTTTCTAATTTAAGCAAGATCATACTTTATGCATGTCAGATTAATGAGAATGTACTCTATCTTAAAGGTCACTTAAGAAGATATTTTTTTGAAACAAGATGGGATCGGGAGGGAGAAAAACCATAAGAGACTCAATCTCACAAAACAAACTGAGGGTCGCCAGGGGAAGGGGGTTAGGGAGAGGGAAGTGGGGTTATAGACATTGGGAAGGGTATGTGCTATGGTGAGTGCTGTGAAGTATCTAAACCTGGCGATTCATAGACCTGTACTCCTGGGCTAATAATACATTATATGTTAATAAAAAATAAAAAAAATAATTAAAAAAAGGAAAAAAGGGTATTTTTCTAATATATTTGTAAAATATATCAAATCTTGTGGTTATGAACTATTTTTATAGTCAGTATTTAGAGTATTTATAATCTTTAAAATTGAAGAATGTATCTATGTCAGATTGAGATATAGTCCTTTTTTTCCTGCCTTTTCCACATTTTACAGTCTCTCCAGTTGTTTTGACACTTAAGCCAAACTGATCTTCTGAGACTCTGAATCATGAAATTTTCACATATTTTCTTTTTTTTTTTTTTAAAGATTTTATTTATTTACTTGACATAGATCACAAGTAGGCAGAGAGAGGGAAGCAGGCTCACCGCTGAGCAGAGAGCCCGATGCAGGGCTCGATCCCAGGACCCTGAGATCATGACCTGAGCCGAAGGCAGAGGCTTAACCCACTGAGCCACCCAGGCACCCCCACATATTTTCTAATTACTAAATGATGAGATGGATATGATACCAGAGAGGTTTAAAATGATGGGCTAAATTGAGAAAATGTGATTTCTCAGCAAACCACAGTAGGATAGAGAAAAGAATAATTAAAATGTAAATTTTAACTATGGCTACAATAACAAGAAGAGAGGAAAACAAAGCTTTTACCAGCTACTTTAAAGTTTTCTACCTTACCAAGATTTGCTGCAGATCCCCAAACATTTTTCTTTCTATGGAAAGAACAGAGAGATTGGAAGATGTTCTAATGTTTAATTTCCTATTATTTTGATTGAATATATTTGATTGAATATATATTTGAAGATAAACTTAATGGATTGATCTTAAAGAAAGGTTATAGTTACTTTATGTGTAGAATCACTAATTCTGCAGAGTGATTTATATTTGTCTTTTAGAAGGTGTATCTATTAAGAAAATTAAGAAAATATAGCCAATGAGATATGTTGAAGATCTTAAAAGACAAGCATACAAACAAAAATACCCAGCAACTCATTCACGAACATGAAATCACTGAAATCACAAATCCTAAAACCTAGAGTTACTTTTCATAGGCTGCGTCTGGGAGCAAGTCCCCCAACACTTGCAAAGTATTTATTTAGTTTTGGGGAGTAAGCTTTGGAGCTGCAATGACAAGAACCTGTTTTAAGTGTGCCTACGTCCAAAACTTTAATGACTATTCTTTTCTGGGCAACGAAATTCCATGGCAGCAACACGTTTTTATTATATTTTCTATAGTAACACATTTACCCAGGACCCACGGTAATATCATCCACTCGACGATGGTTGGTGGTGGACCTTGCCTGTTCAAGTCTGACCTGTCGATGTGCTGAGAGGCAAGCAGCAGCAGGAACAAAAAAGTCAAATAGGACGCTGTATGGCAGATGAACTTGATAAATGGCTTTCTGATGAAGAGTCCCAGTGGGCTTTTAGGAGCTATAAGGTAGCACACAGAGAAGACGGGAAAAAGAAGTCCTATGATGAAACACGTCACCATCTTCACTGCCCAGTGCCGTCTCCTCCAGCCCGGGAACTCATCGTACCAGCGAGATGCAAGCAGTTGTTGACAATTGGGCTGAGCAACAAACTAAAGAGAAAGGAAAGGAAAAGGAAGAGTCAGTGTACATGCGGTGGCTTCAGTTCATATGTAAGACCACAGATTTATCTTTAAAGCCAGAAGTCCTGCTTTAAATGATTTTATACTGGATGCTTGGCTGGCTCAGTTGGTGGAGTATGTGACTCTTGATCTTGGGGTTGAGATCTCTACACCCACATATTATAAAAAGTAACAATTTTATAATTAATCAAAAAGTCCTTTAAATCGTTCTGTGAATAAAGCCCATTTATTTAACATTTTGGGTTATTTAACATTTGGGTTGAGGCAATAAGAAAAACATACATGAAAGCATATTAAGATTACCAGAATGTAGATCATCATAGCTGAATTTGTTGGAAATAAAACAGAAACTTTGCCTAAGCATAATCAATTACCATAAACCAAACATTTCACAAACACAACATCATTTTATCCTGACAACATGTTGGAGATACGGTATATTCCTTACTCTCTTTTAAGGATGAGGATAGAGGGTGTTACAAGAGGTCAGTAAATTTACTCAAGGTTACAGATCTAGTAAAGGATAAAATATTAGACTAACTGCTCCAGGATTTTTTTTTTTTCTGTACACTCCCTTTCTCATTGAGACTGACAGCTAGGCATTATACAAATTCAGAGGGAGTTACTTCTTCCAGACAGAATGGTCCAAGAACGCTTCCCAGTAGATGTAGGCTCTGAAGGGACAGATTTGCATAAGCAGAGAAGAGAGGGGAAGGCAATTAAAGGCAAGGTATGGTGGGAAAGAGAGAACACACACTGCCAAGAAATGTTTAAGGGATGCCCTATGGGCAGTCTGGCTGCAGTAGAAGCTTCAGTTTCTTGTGAGAGACTTGGGAAAACTCTACTGGCATTGTATTTCTTCTTCAGTCTTAGCCTGTATGAATTTCCTTTAGACAAGACTTTGCCCCTCCTTTTTTCTGATGGTAAGCAAGCAAAAAATCATGGAGTTCACATAAAGAGCCTTGGCTATCACAAACTAAAAGTTGCTTGAGAGTGAAAACAGAGACAGGATGATTGACTGAAAGAGCAATTCCATAGTCCAGCTGTGCAAACATATGGTCTGGACATGAAATGATTTCTCATGCAACTGTTTCTCATCACCTTGTCTTAGAAGCCCTACTCATCAAAGGATATAGCAGGCAAAGAAATATGTAATAAATCAAATCAAATTTATAATAGTAAGTTAAATAGATATAGATAAAATAATACTGCATTTCTTTAAGACTTGGGTGACATGGGCTGTGTTTATCACTTGCAAGTAATTAGTAAAATCAGATTTTATAATCCAAAGAACAGCTTTTCTTAACACCATCCTTGACTATTATTCTGGTCAAAGTCAGGTATTTGACATCAAAATAGAGTTCTTGCTGATGTATCTGCAGAGTAATGGTGAGGAGTAATGTAAGTCATTAACAAGCTCTGTTCTTTTTAAAAGACCTGCCCCCCAATACACATACACAATCCTTCCCATCAGCATTTTATAAACAAATCAGTCTATCATCTTCTTTCTAGTTTTTCATATAAAATATTCTTCATACCATTAGAATTTAGCACAGATGAAAGGCCTTAATAAAAGGGAGTTTAGCTTAAAGAAAATACAAGATCTAACAAGTAGTTGCTATAATATCTCATTAATATTCACAAACTGAAGAAACACTATGAGGGGCTAAGTATGAACATATTTAATACACACAGAAAAAGTATAAGAAAGGTATATACTTTGTTTAACATGATCTGGGTGAATTCTAGGACTAACCACCTCTGCATTTCTTGGCTCAAATCTCATTATAACATGAAACACCCCAGTACAATTGAACAAATAACTTTATTAGGAGCATTTAAGGTTTGCTTGGATAAATATTTCTGTTGCCCAATACACACATATAGACTGTGTTAAATTACCTAGAAGAAGCAAATTATTTAGTCCTTCTAGAACACCTGCCATTGCCAAGCACTAGGTGAACCTTAGTTTTTACTAATGTTTTTCTTAAAAGCTTTTTTTCTTTAATTATTGGAAAGTACATCTGTGCCTAGTAAATGAAGAGGGTACGTGGTTTTCTACTAAACACTGACACAGTGGGCCTATGTCGAGGTAGAGAATAGAGACAGGATTGTAAGAAGAGTAGAAGTGAATGTATGTAATATACAAGTTTCCCCAAATGTGGATATTATTTTACTACAAATCTGTTTAAATCATAGGATTGAAATAACCCGAAAGTATTCATATAAGGAATAGCATTACTATAAGGAACCCAAAGGAATAATGTAATAACCCAAAAAGAATCACTATGAATATAAATGCCCTCACAATGGTTTTATATCCTTTCTCTACTATCCCTGTTCACTACATGTCTATACCAGCATCCCCCAAATTGTACATTATTAATTAGTAGATTTTTCATGAAAAAATGGGTTTCATGTTCAATTAGTTACCAAAATAAGGATTAAAAGAATTAAACTTCTAGATTACTTTTTTTTTAATCTTTAATTGCTCAAGTGGATTAAAACATTTCATTATCTCATGCATCCCTTCTTTCTATTCTTTGGGTTTTTTTTTTTCCTTTCTTTCATGCTCACTATGTACTTCATTTCTTCTTTGTCTCCCCCTTCCTGTCTTTCTTTCTCTTTCTTCCTGTCCCCCAACCCCACTGACAGTCTCATGGTTTATTTGGATTATTTACAAGAATAGCCAGCTTTACTCCATCTCCTTCTGAAAGACCTCCTCAGAGAGGGGCCATCCTATGTCTAACACCTGCCACTGGGCCATTCCAAAAAAGCCCTCCCCAGCTGCCCATCACATTGCCCACAGCATGCTGGGAGCCCACAGCTCGGGCCTCCCCTGCATCATCTTTCTACTGCACACTGAGTCACAGGAACTACCCTTCCAGAACTAGGGAAAGTGGAGTATCTCTTCAGGCACACTGAGTTACAGCCTCCCTTCTCCCTACAGTTGTTGGCCAATTCTAGTACAACTCCTGCCATCGCATTAAAATTCATATTAAAACATTAGGAACATTCAAATTCACATTTGTGCCATGCATTTATAAAAGACACTTTAAAAAAAAAAAGGAAAAACTTTCTATCCCTCCTTTCAGTAACCTTTAAGAAAGTTTCAAAAGCCTGATCTCATGATTATATAATCATTGAATCATGATATTTGAAATATTAAAAAACCATAAATGTTATTGAAATCTAATTTTTACAAATAAAGTGAGATCCAATATTAATGATTTTTTATAACAACTACTCAAAATACTAGAACACTCAACACCATAGAAGAAACAAAAAAACGATGAAGAGAAAGGGTAAAGCTACAAAGTAAAAACAAACAAAAAACCCAAAAACTGAAACCAGCAAAATAAGAAACCTTACTCCTACATGGAAAGGAATTAAATATTAACTGCATATGGACAAAATCAACAAAAGAGAGTTCAAAAATTAAGGAGCCCTAGTAATTAAAATAGCTACTGATCAGATTTACTTGGTAATTGTTCTTTCTTCATCTTTTCAGTTTTTAAATATATTTTCTAGTTTAAAAATTGTATCCAAGATTCAAACTGCAGCCATATTCTCTATAAGAGCAAAATCTAGATTCTGGGGACAACCAACCTGGCTACTTTATGCATCTTGACTAAGTCAGATAGTACAGGGCAGCCTCAATTGAGTTGAGTCTCCGGAGAATTGAAGCTTTTGAGTTGAATGTATTAGAGTGATTTACATATGGGCAATCTGTTTTCTTTGCTTAAAAAGGACCACAGTTTCCTCTGGGTCTTACTGTTTATTTCTGAGCAATTAAAGAATAATCTATATCCTTTGGGGTTCCATTTCCTCTGCCCAGGAATGCTTTCCAACAGCTCATTTTGCAAAGTTGATAGTAAGGTTTAAGGATGATTTGTAGGCTGAGGAGCTTTAGGGAATTATTTTGTCCATAGCTAGAAATGCTTTCTTCAACTTCAGTCCCTAATTTCCTTCATCTCTCCCAATGCCCTTTAACCATCTGGGCCTGTCCCTGTCTCTTAGAGATAGCTCTAGTTGTGTTCCTAATTAAAACAGTTCTGGTCTCCTAGAGCCCCACTATGCTGCATAACTGATCAGATGCTGCTACTTAATTAACAAACATCATTTTCACCTGGTCCTCCCCTAGTTTAATTAAGCCAGTAGCATCATCTGTGAGTTGGACCTTGCCTAGGTAAGTGTGGAGAGGACCAAGATCTGGAAGAACTGGATAAGTCTGTCTTCTGGGAACTCAACATATGTTGGGGATTGATCATGTGACCAGTCTACCAGTTTTTCTAATTTTTTTCCCATTGTTTTATTTCTCATTTTCCTCACCTAAGGTCTGTCTTCTTACTGAGGTTATGAATAAGCAGATTTAGTTCAGTGAAGATGACTTTGCTGTCAGATGCATAGAAGTCACACATCTAGCACACAGTCTATAGTACAGATGAGTATAACTTAATACAGAGCACTCTATGATGTGTTAAAAAAGAGGTAGAGACTCTAGGAAGGATTGTGCCAATATGAAACCGTCTGGGAAAACTGAAGACAGCAAGCAGAATTTGTAAGTTAAGTCTGAAATAATGGGTAGAATTTGACAGGCCCAGTAGTAAGTGGATGTATTTTAATTTAGATATAGAGAATATCTTGTTAAATACTTGAAGAAGGAGGTGGGTATATTCAGGTGAGCTATCCCTTGTGCTAGAAGGTCATTATCGTTATCAATAATGAATGTACCAGTGATAGAGTGTAAAGGGAAACCATAGTCATATTTTGAGACATAGGTGAAAATATTTATTGAGGCAATGGTTGAGTCCAGGTCCTTGCTGCTTGATGTGGCATCAGCTGGAAGCTCATCAGCCAGGCAAAACCTTAGGCGCCATTTTGGACCTGCTGAATAGGACTGACATCTGACAGTGTGATTCCAATGAATGTTAAAATTTGACAAACACTGGTTTAAGGAATTTGCTGTCTAATAAAGTTCTATTTAGCTCCACTGTATCTGAGAATTGCTCAAAGAGTAGTTTTAATTCAATGTAAACATGCATTTGAACACTTATAAATCCTAGGAGCAAGTTTGTGGTGAGGAAGTGGGGTGCTTGGGTGTATAGTGTGTGTACGTGTGGGGGCTTTGTTTTAGGCTAAATTCAGCTATGGGTGGAATGAGAAGTTGGGTGAGGGGAACTAGCCACAGAGAGGAGGGTTCTCAAAATCGAGTAAGCAGCAGGATTGCCTTGAGGCTTGTTAACACCCATGTTTTAAAAGATTCTAGAAGAACTTACTTTCAGAAGATGGTGATAATTATTTAAACATAAGGTAATACCAATAAAGTAAGTAGTTGAGTAATTTTTATTAGCCTCATGAAAAGCTAAAAAATTGGTGAAGTTTCATTCATATCTGAGAAGGCATCATAATAAAAAAAAAAAAAGCTCAAAATTAGTCAGGAAAACTGACTGATAAACTTTAGAGCCTCTCCTCTGCAGACTATATTGGCCAACAAACCCCTTGGCGCTATTAAGTTCAAAGAATCTCCTACCTAGTCATTAAATCACCTGTTTACTCTCTTTGGACAGAAAGATCAAATTCATATTTGCAGACTGGGATGCAAGGAATAGCTCAAAGGGAATTACTAAGGTACCACTTCTGATGTCTCCATATCCAGAAGGGAAGATGACAACTGATCTCCATCTGATAGTGTTGGCGAAGCAGGGGCAGGATTTAACTTCTTACATCATTTCTGGGCCTAAATTCAAAATTGATTTGGCAACTGAGCTGGGATATGAGTGGGCAGTAATGGGAAGTTGAAAATGCAGAGGCAAAGGGAATAAGGTGGGAGGTGATAAACCCAATGTTGAATACATTAAATTATTGAATGTGGCAAATAAACAAAACCCAATTTAGGTAATAGGAAGGTAGAGTCCATAAATATTGTTCTCTGAATCACAAAGGGCAACAGTTGGTAGAAATTCCACATCCATTCATCAATACCCCTCTCTTCAGGATGTATATGAAAGATTGTTTTAAACTATTATGGAAGATGGATGAAAAACTGCTCATCATTTCTAGGTGGCTACCGAGAAGGTTTCCTACAAATGAGTAGAGATATGGAGGTAGAAAATTATACAGTTTTGAAGGAACCACCATTAGACCATTGAATCATGTAGGTGAATAATAAGAGTGAATGGTAGACGGAAAATGGAAGTAGGTTTGGTTCTGATCCTGAGCAGCCCTCAGTGGGTTGGTTGCTCGGCCTCAGACTGCACCTAGGAGTGGCATGTTCACAAAGGGTGTTCCACTTTTCCTCACCGTCTCCTGGGGAGACTTTTCCGGAGGACCATCTTCCATTAGAATGAGAATCCAGGAAGGAAAAAGAAGAGACACAATAGGAATGAATACCAGTCATACTTATAAGACGAAGGATATAGGCACCTTTGTTTTCCCCTTCCTTTCCCTGTCTCCTTTCATGTAGCATAGAGCACCTATTTCTGAGAAAATTAAATTGTACAAGACCCTGCAAAATAGAGTGTCCTTATACCTTCTTTCCAGAAACAACAGTTGATATCACAGAACAGAGTCTCTCATCTATGCTGCCAATTTATACACATAGATGATATAAGCGAGGAGTTATATTTGTTTCAAATGTGTTAGATCCTATAAACAGACAAGTTTTTCACTGTAGTCTCAAGGTCAAGAATAAAGTCATTTCCTTTATACTCGCTAATTTCTTTTCCTTGCCACTGAACTCCTTTCTGCCTCCCTGACAACGGCTCCTCAGACTATCTTAGCTAACATATTTCCTGGGCTAAAAATAACACTCAGTTGTTAATTATCTGTTTATTGAGGTTGGAATGAATTTAACTAGTCTACGCAATGCAGAGAGGAAAGCTATGTGTTTTGGAAACAGCAGAGCCCACACAGTAACTGACCGACCAGCACTTTCTGCTCCAGCGTGTAGGACAACAGAGGGGAGAACGGAACATAAACAGCATATAAAAGAGCCGGAGGAGAAAACAGTTTCACATGCCTCTGCCAGCCTTTGTCATCACTCTCTAGAGCCGAGAATAATAAGGATAAAGTGGCTCTTCAAAGGGAATCATTCCTTGATGTCATTTTTCATTCTTTTTCCCTCCCTCCTCTCATTGTCACCCATGCTTGTTTGTCAGCAAATTCCTCCTGCGCTTGCCTGCCTCCCCATCCCGTCTGCCCTGTCGCTAACCTAGTCCTCAATCTCTCACAGTGATTATTAACTTACGGGCTTCCCTCTCTCTGTGTTTTAAAAACAACCCAAGTCATGTTCTTAAAAGTGAGAGATGCATCATGGTTAGGATTTCCAATTGCCGGAAGTACCAGCGTTGCCTGTCCACACCCTGGTCTGAGCCGCCTTGTGGTAACTCCCTTAGTTAATACGCCGCTCAATCTGTATGGAAAGATCGTGAAGCATGTATGAAGATGACCTGGAAATAAGGAGTAAGCTATTACGAGCGAGGAAATAGGTTACTGAAAATGTAGACCTGTAGCCATCGGTAGGAATTCTTCAACCTGTAACCCACAGGATATGAGGGCAAATGAGAACCGTACTGAGTTTTCTACCCCAAAGCACTACCATCCTTGTGAATATTGAAAGGTTTTGTCTGTAAACTAAATCTTCATATGATTACTAAAGCTCTATTAAAATATATTTGCTTACTGTATTAGTTCCCTAGGGCTACCATTACAAAGCACCATACACACCAGGGGGCTTAAAACAGTAGCATATGTTATATCACGATCTGGAAGTTTCAAATCTAAAATCAAGGTGTTGAGAAGCCTGTGCTCTAAGGTAGAATCTTTCCTTGTCTTTTCTTACCTCCCAGTAGTAGCTGGCAATCTTTTGTATTCCTTGCCTTACAGCTGAATTTTTCCAATCTCTGTCTCTCTCATCACATGGCTAGGTGCTTCATTCACATCCTCTACTCTGTTCTTAAAAGGACACCAGTCCTATTGGATTAAGGGTTTATCCTACTCCAATATGACCTTATCTTAACTAACTTCATCTGCTATAACTCTTTTCCCAAATATGATCAAATTCTGAGGTACTTGGGGTTAGGACCCTAACCCCATAGGGTCCTTGGGGGGACATAATTTAATTCAGTCTCCCCAACTTTCCAATTACTCAATTTCTTTTTTTTTTTTTTAAGTTTCTTATTTTATTTATTTATTTGAGAGGGAGAGAGAGAGAGCATGAGAGGAGAGAGGTCAGAGGGAGAAGCAGGCTCCTTACCGAGAGGAAGCTGTATGTGGGACTCAATCCTGGGACTCCAGGATGATGACCTGAGCTGAAGGCAGTTGCTTAACCAACTCAGCCACCCATTCAGGTGCCCCCAATTACTCATTTTCTAGGAGTTGCCTATCATATAGCTTTTGGTTCTATAGTTTATATAAAAATTGCTCTTTTTAAGTGCTCCAAATATATTTCAAATCTGTATGTACTATCAAAAACTGTCTTCCACTCAATGTCAGTTTGCCTCCCTCTTCTGATTCTATTTTTCTATTTCCTTATTCTTTCACCAGAATTAATGATAAAGGACAATGAGTTAGGAGCAATAAAGAAGAATAAGCTATCAATAACATGATGATGTGAGGGAAGTCGATATGTAGGCAGCCAGCTATCCATATGAGTCCAGTTTAAGACTGTCTATTAAAAAAGAAAAAGTCCTGTATGTAAAACCATCTTCTATATCAGTGTACTACTATAATTAAATTTTCTTCCTAAGAGCTTTCTGGAAATGGGTGCATTTTAACTGGCTTAAGATGGTGCCTTGCTTAGGCAAGCAAAACACTAAGTATATACACCAGTGTTACCTAGTTGAGATGGGCTTTTACACAATGGAATGAAAATAAACAAAAAACCAAAAACCAGAATTTGGGTGGCTAAAAAAATCAGAGGCATGAAATCCCGATCTGGATCAGTACTATACAGCTGATGAGCAACTCTAAGGACAAAGGGAGAAATATACAGATGCTGATGATCTGAGAGAAGACATTTGAGATCAGGTATATAATAGAAATCTCCAGCATAAGACTACATAGAATTTTGCCTAAGGCTAAATTACCAGCAGATTTTTTTTTTTTTCTATTAGGAAATTATCACTTGAAAGTCACGGAGATACATATAGCTCAATGAATTTATAATTAACTATTTTGGGCTATCACATTGCTTATCCACCCACTTGCAAATACTGTATAGTGACACAGAACTTACCTACATGAGACATGAACCCCTCTCTTCCCACTCATGGCCCAAGTTAAGATCTAGGGAGCTCCTGGCATCAAAAAACAATGTTGTTTAACTCCAGTTCTCTCTGACTATATGTAACTATCCAAGTAGAAATAAAAAGAAAACAAACCACCTAAATTTTTAAAAAGGGGGAGGCAAGATTTGAACAAACACCATCAAAAAATATAATGATAGCAAATATAGATGTGAAAGATGTTCAGCAACTTTTGTCATTAGGGAAATGGCAATTAAAGCCACAGTGAGATATCATGACACATCTATTAGAATGGCTAAAATTAAAAAAAAAAAGACTAACCATGATAAAAGTTGGTAGGAATATGGAGAAACTGGAACTGTCGTACATTACTCATCAAAATGTAATCATTTTAGAAAACAATTTGCAATTAAAATAAATAAATAAATGGAACCTCTATTTATCATAGGATAAACTCATTCCAGTCTCAGACATTTATGCAAAAGAAAAGAAGGCATATGTCCATACAAAGACTTACATACAAACATAGTGGTTTTGTTTGTAGTAGCCAAAACCAAGAACAATTCAAATTTCCATCAACTAGTGAATGGATAAACAAAATGGGGCATGACCATACTATGGAAAAACATTCAGCAATAAAGAAGAAGGAACTATCGATGCGCACACACAGCTGAACCTCCAAATAAGGACACTGAATGAAAAGTTGGAGGCGGAAAAAGCGCATACGGTTTAATTCCATGTATATAAACTCTAGAAAATTCAAGCTAATCTACGGTGACAGAAAGCTGATCAGCAGTTGCCTGAGAAGGGGCCAAAGAGTGTAGAGAAAAATGATAAAAGGGCAAAAGGCAACTTGTGGGGGTGACAGATAGGTTCCCTATTGTGATTATGGTGATGTTTTCACAGTTGTATCCGTATTATAAACACTTGTCGAAGTATTCACTTCAAGCATGTGCAGCTAATTGCCTGTTAATTTCATCTCAGGCAAGTTGTCTAAAAACGTCTGTCCCTATTTTGCTGGTGTCACAAGCACATTCAGAATGACCCACCGCCCCTCTGTGACCAGTACTATCAAGCCGGCTTCTTTTTGTATTCAAAAGAATACAATTCTTTTCACTTCAATACCACTTAGTTCTGATGATGAGCTATCGTAACATCAGATGTCATTATTTCAGGCGTAAACTAGGAAAATTAGTCAGTTTTCTCCCTATGGCTATTTGATTCTGAGTTCTCCTCACCTATGCACCACACTGCTGAGACAATCCTCACAAAATGCAAATTTAACTGTGTCTCCTTCTCCTTTATATGTCTGTGCACTTCTTTCACAGACTCCAGGAAACAGCCCTAGATTTATAAAGCCTGAAAGACCCTTAGCTACTTTATCACGACCCCTCTCTCCTTTCCTCTACCCCTTCCCCTGAGCTTGCATAGTTCTGCTTTAGACATACATACATACATACAGACAGACATATGCGCTCTGACCATGTCTGGATCTTTCCAATTACTACAGGCTTACAGATGCTGATACTTTGTCTGGAATTATGCAACCCTCGTTTCCTCGTAGTGAATCCCTGCAGGTCTTCCAACCCAGCCTCTAAGTCTCCTGGTCGCTCCTACGAGTGACTGTTCTTTTTTTCATTCCATACTGATATTGTACCTTCGATCTAATTTACAGTTGTACTTACTCCCCTCATCTCCTGCATTTTAATTATGGCTCGTAGTGAGCTATTTGAGAAGGGTCTGTCATGTTTCCTCACATGATCCCTTGCACCAGTACCTGGTTGTGATAGGTCAATGAATGTTTACTCAGTTGAATTAAATGCTGAACATAGTTCAAGGCTTATGAGTCCAGTTAATCAGGCACTTATCACTCATGGAAGTTCCAAAGAAAGGCCTGGACTTAGTCCTCAACCTCAACCTTAAAGGAGAAGGATGTTTTATACTCTTGTGTTTATTTCCAAGAAAAACAAAATTAGCAGGTTCTCCTCTTCTTAATGTAACGTGAACTAGTCCAGAGCTTCCTAGGGGATCCACTCTGTTGACTGATTGTAGGCTGAGAAGTTTGCTTCAGGCCAGAGTAGACGTCAATGCTTAGGAGCTACCTAAAATCAGATTTCTCTTGGAAAATACCTCTTAACAAGGAGCCCAGAGGCAGAGTATTTCAAATAACTGGCAAGAAAATTTATTTCAGAGAAATGTGACTCAATTCCATGAGAATCAATGAAAGAGGGACAAAGTCTAAAGGTGGCAAACATGGTTTTCAGTACTCTTCAGTGCTCTTGACGCTCCTTTAAAAGAGGATAATAATGGTATTTTTTCCTACCTTGCTCTTTTGAGTAAACAGAGATATGCATATCTGATGAAGAATGTTAAAAACAAGATAAACCAATCTCAAAAAAATTGTTTCCTTGAATATAAAACCATTGATGATGCACAAACATTGGGAAGAAAATACCAATTTTGGATTCTTGTGCAAGAAAACATTAAAGTTGAAAATGCATTCAATGGATTGTAAATCTTTTCCAAATCACTTTTAGTTTCTATATAGCAGATGGGTAGTGTTCACTATTCATAAAAAATTGAAACACATTAAAAGTGTTTTCAAAGTTTTGTTCTCTTACGAAGTTAAGTACATATATTAGAAAACATATATTGATAGGTTAAATCAAATTGTATTTTGAATTCTCAATTGTATCACTCAGTTCCAAAAGATAAATACATCCCCAAATTCCATTTCACCAATTTATAAGCTTCTGTAACTCAGTCTGTATAGGTATTGTCTCTAAAGGATTTTCAGTACTTACCTTTTTTAAACTATATGCTGTACATTGTATCCACGTGTCTTATTTCTTTTATAATTGGAAGTTTGTGCTTTTTAATCCCCTTCTTCTATGTCATCCATCCCCCCAACTTCTTCCCTCTGGTAACCACCAGATTGTTCTCTGTATTTATAAGTCTGTTTCTGTTTTGTTTTGTTTATTCATTTGTTTTGTTTTTTAGATTCCACATATAACTGAAATCATATGGTATTTGTCTTTCTCTGCCTGACATTTTGCAAGTAGTAATCGTTAAATATCACAAGATGTGAACATAGTGTTTAGGAGTTTGTTATGCATATATAATCTGATTATAAAATCCAAGGAAAATTCTATAATAAGCTTAGCACGTAGAAAGAGTTCAGTATCTATTAAGTTTCCTACGTCAGCACCAATATCCATTCTAACCTCCCCCCAACCAAGACAGTATGATTCAGGCAGTACTATGACAGTAATCCAATGACTTTCAGTGCTCCTGCTCCCCTAGGATGTCCAAAATTGCATATCTACTTTTCCAGGAGCAGAAACAGACTGTCCTTCTACAGATGCTTGCATTAAACCAGGAATGGCTGATTGATTATGAGATGAAAAGAACACATACAAAATTAAAGCTAATTGGATTCACCTTTAATCTTTCATTTGCAATAAGAAATGATATAAGAGGGGCACCTGGGTAGCTCAGTGGATTAAGCCTCTGCCTTCGGCTCAGGTCATGATCTCAGGGTCCTGGGATCGAGCCCCGCATCAGGCGCTCTGCTCAGCCGGAAGCCTGCTTCCCCCCCTCTCTCTGCCTGCCTCTCTGCCTACTTGTGATCTCTCTCTCTGTGTCAAATAAATAAATAAAATCTTAAAAAAAAAAAAGAAAAGAAAGATGAAAGATAGTGATTAACAGAGATTTAGATCCCACAGCTGAAAGAACTGTGCCTTTCCACCTGGGGTGGATTAGTAGGTTCCTGGGTACCTACTAATCCTGTCTCTGCTCAGAGTCTCCTGACATATATACTGGCTCAGGGAGGAGGAAGGGCAAGCCATCAACATGTCTTTCACCCTCGCAGTGCCTTCTCTGTCCTAAAATAGGGATGGGATTTCTTAGTTCAGACAGACAAGGGGCTTCCACACTTGATAGTTAATAGAGTTAAATCTTAGCAATAACAAAGATTATGATAATCACGCACAATGCCTCTTTATTTTTGGTACCTAGACTTTCAGTAAACATAAATGAAAGCTATAAGGAGGTTTGCAAATGCTCAAGAATTTCTTGCTAAATTCTTCTCTAGTGGTGGAAAGTCCATTTGATAACAAGCAGAACCTATCTGTTTCATATCATCTAGACATATTATTGCCATGTGAGTAACTATTTAACCATCTCCAAACATTTATAATGCAATTTTGGTGCATCATACATATAAGAAATGTAGTCAAAATATTTACTTATATTTCTGTCACAGTAATTGCACTCTACCTAAAACATTGTTGAAAGCTGAAGACAGTTTGAGCTTTTTTTCCTTTTACTCAATTCGGTTAAGAGGAAGGTACATTTTCTGGATGATTCCTTAGGGTGCCTCATTACCAAATCCCAGGGGAATTCAAAAGTCACAACAGGAGTTCAAATAGGAATATCTTCATATCTAGTCCCAGAATTTAAGAACAGTAAGATTATTTAAAATATAATACTTAAAGGTCTTAATTTTTAGGACATCACTGATTTAATTAGTTGAAATAGGCGAGCTAAGAGTCCAAAGAGTGGCAAAGAAACTTCCTTTTTCTTTCTCCTTGTAAATAAATGGCATCCAAGTGATATCCACCTTCTGGGCTTGGTGAAGACGGGATTCTCACTTAGCAAAGGGCTAGAGAAGCCTTTACGACGTAATTTCTTGAAGTTGATGTATTCTCACTATTTCATTTTTGAATGCTTGGCCTTTTTTTGTGTCTGCACAAGTTACAAGTCTGCACAGATGAAGGAAATGTCTTTCTCCAACTGGAACGAAGTTCAAGAGAAAATTTTCCACCCTGGTGTAACAGGATTTCTTTTCCTTTAACGCCTGGGGTTTTTGGTCCCTGGGCTTGGAAGAAGAGATAGACCAGACAAAGAAGAGGTAGACCAGAGAAAGAGCAAAGCAGAGTTTATTGACCAATAGTAAAGTTTATGGAGCGACAGTACAAAGCTTCCAAAGAGGGAGAGGACCCAAGAGGGTTGCCACAGGAGTTTCTAAGTGTAGGGGCTTCTATGGGCTTGTTGGCAGGCTCTTTTAATATGATTAACCCTCCATAAACCTGTCACCCAATCAGGTTTTTGTCATCTATCATGTGGGAAAGGATGAAAGGCTCCTTCCAGGGTGGTATAAAATCCTTTTAAGGGTGGTTCCCTCTTAGGGTGGTGGTGGGGATCCCCCCTTGTCCCTGCCTCCCTTCCAGCTATGCTTCATTACTGGGATATTATGGAGGCAGGAAATACTGGGGGGAAAAACACTGGGAGGAGCACCTGGGTGGCTCAGTCGTTAAGCGTCTGCTTTCAGCTCAGGTCATGATCCCAGGGTCCTGGGATAGAGCCCGGGATCAGCTCCCAGTTCAGCAGGAAGCCTTCTTCTCCCTCTCCCACCTCCCTTTCTTGTGTTCCCTCTCTCACTGTGTCTCTCTTTATCAAATGAATAAATAAAATCTTTAAAAAAACCAAAACCAAAACCAAAAACAAAACCCTGGGAGTCTCTTTTGAGGTAGTTTTTCACAGTGTCACTGCAGTGTTGACCTCAGACGGGACCTAAGTGTGTAAAGTTGAGAATATGATTTGGGTTGAACATCCTGGAACATTCTCTCATTATCTAAAGGGTGACAACACTTTACGGTACTAAATGTCAGCATCCAGATGCTGCCCGATACCCAGATTTGAAGGAAATCCAAAGCATCATAAGCCATCCGTTGTATTACACTGGAAAGATGTTAGCAAGTACAAAGTACAGATCATCTTGTCCTTGTGAAGGGTATGGAATTAATGTTTAAGAACATTACTGATAATCAGTAATCACTGTGAAATCACTAGTTAAGGGAGGAAGGCAAAATTTGTATGTGAAGCAACTAGTGAATGAGAAATTCTATCTTCTTCCATCATGCACTTTTCTTCCCTTCATGCAGACGTTCTAAGCTCCATAGTGCTCCGTCCCAAACATGCCACCTCCTCATTCAGCCACTCAGACAACCATGCATCTTCTCCTACTCTGGCCAGTTTTCATTCCGAGAAAGCCTTCTAGAAATACACTTCACCGTGGTGGGCTTTCTCTGGATATACATATACCAGCATCAATCATAATGAATAACATCACAGTTAATTCCTTATTGACGTATTTACTTCTGTACACCCTCTTACCTACTTGACATTATTTATCTCTGTAGCTAATGTGTTGCAGAGTTTCTGGTACAAAGAAGATTCTTGAGACATATTTTTAGAATGAATGAGTAAATACATAAACAGTCACAGTGGAAAGACAAAATTTATCTACGGCTTTCAAAATCATGCCTTTGTTATTTTGCAGCTTTAATACTGCTGTTTAGCATGGAGAAAGAAGTTGAGTCTAAACATATACCTGAGGGCTAAAAAAGAAGACCAAACAATTAGTTATCCTTGTAAAAGAAGTCAAAGATACAGAGCACACTATATGACTGGCTTTATTACTCGTCTTATGAATTTGGAGAAAATTATTTTCTCAATAAATAAACGTGATGCTGATATAGGAAAAAGGAACTATTTAATTTTGTTTCAATTTTAATTACTAATTTCCAACTTTGGCTGGATTCTTACACTTCTCTCCTGACTTACATAAACAGTGAGATAAAATACTGAGCCCCAGCCTATGTATAAGACTTGAAGTGTCAACAACATGTTGACGGTAAAACTGTGTTTTAACAGATAATCCACGAAGAATAAAATAAATTTAAAAAGTCACATAACTTTTTTGGAGGGAGCGCTATTTACTTTAGTTTTAGAATGAGCTGCATATTTATGCTTTTCAGACTTTGAGAGGGTAAGTTACTACTCCCACCCCCAAGAAAAAGTATTTCATACAATTTTCTCATTCCTATTTTTCAACTATGGTAGAATTAATTTTATAGTTTTGGTATGGAAATTATTTGTTTTCACATCAAAGAGAAGGATACACTTAGAAATTTAAATATCAGATGATTGGTTCCTAGCTTAATATACTACTAACTGTATACAATCTGCTTACCAATCCTGTTACTTATCCCTTCTCCTGTCAGAAAAAACTCAGCGGGTGACCAATCTCCTTTACCATCTAGAATCCCTTTTATCTCTAAGGTATAAGAACTGTGTGACTGAAGGTATCTGGCCATGGATTTTATGAATTATAAATTTTCAATCAATAATGAAACTATCTTTTTCAACTCAGACGATACCCAACTATCAAAGACTGGGGGGGATTAGAAACAACACATTATTTATTGTTCATAGTTCTGGAGGCTGAGAAACAACTTCTGGGTTCACAGTCTTTTGACTCTAAGCTAGGTAGAGGGGAGAGGGATCTCTCTGGGGCCTCTTTCAACAGGGCACTAATCCCATTCATGACAGGTCCACCCTTAACCTAATCACCTCCCAAAGACTTCACCTCCAAATGTCATCACTTTGGGGATTAGGTTTCAACCTATGAATTGAAGGGGTAGAGTAGAACACAAAGGTTCAGTCTATGGCACCAGCAAAGTAAATGAAGACAAAGAATTTTTTTTTTTTTAAAGACAAAGAGCTTTTGAAGAGAAAGATAGACTGTGACTTTATCAAGGTAAAGTACTAACAATTAATTTTCTGGGTCTCTATAATAGCTATAAAATATGCAATTAGCTATTCTCTCTTAGGCCAGGAAAGGTTGGTTTTATATCCTAAAATGAAATTTGATTTAAAAATCCTCTTCACAGAATAACCACAAATGAAATCTACTGTGAATATATGAATTCTCAAGTTAACATCACAGTGAATCCATTTAGATAAAATAGCACTAAACATCTTTCGTTTTAATAGTAACAGTCTATTCTTGCTGTCCATTCTATAAATCTGCTTTTGTTTATGTTGTGAAAGCTGACAAATAAAGATTATGTACACAAGTTATTTTAAAATATTTTTTAAAGATGTACGTATTTTAAAGAGAGAGAGAGAGATAGTACAAGTTAGGGAGAGAGAGAAAATCCTCAAGCAGATTCCTGACAGAGCACAGACTCCCAAACGCAGAGCTCCATTCCAGGACCATGACCTGAGCTAAAACCAAGAGTCAGATGCTCAACAAACTGAGCCATCCAGGCACCTCTATTTTAGTATCCTTTTAAATGAATGGTCAGAGTAATAGTTATTTCAAACAGAAGAACTTCTTTGCAGCATATTCTATGGGCTTATCATGTAAGCAACAGTACTTTGAAAATGTCAGGTGTGATAAAAATGTTGCCATGACAACCTAATTGTAACTCTTTTCAAATTTGAAGTAACTGATTAATTAATCATAGAATAAACAGATCTCCGATTCTAGCTTAAGAATTCCTAAATTCTGGGGGCGCCTGGGTGGCTCAGTGGGTTAAGCTGCTGCCTTCGGCTCAGGTCATGATCTCGGGGTCCTGGGATGGAGTCCCGCATTGGGCTCTCTGCTTAGCGGGGAGCCTGCTTCCCCCTCTCTCTCTCTCTGCCTGCCTCTCCTTCTTCTTGTGATTTCTCTCTGTCAAATAAATAAATAAAATCTTAAAAAAAAAAATTCCTAAATTCTGTACATGTAAGTTCCCCCTCCCAAGGCTTAATTAAGTTCCCAAAATTAATGGATCGCCCAAATGTTGAAAAATTCAGAGTCCACGTTGATTATTTTCCCTACCACTCAAGATATGAGTCTCACTGTAGGATGTAACAAACATTTAAAAAAGAAATCGGTTGTTTCTGAAGATGTTTAAATTTGAGTAACTTTCTGTACTTATTTGCATATGTTTTACGTTAAATGCTCGGCTTGGCTTGATTACCTTGCCCCCTGAGTACAGACATTAATTTTTCTCAGTGTAATGCAGTACAGTCCCAAGAAATACAGTGGAAAAATATGTGTAATTTTAAATTTTCTAATAGACACATTTTTAAAAAAGGAAAAAAGAAACAGGTGAAATTAATTTCAATAAAAGATTTTAATTTAATCCAATGTATCTAAAATTTTATTTTGAGATATAAGCAATACAAAATTTATTAATAAGATATTTTCCTCCTTTTGTTTTTCACCAAGACTTTTAAAAATCTGGTGTGTATTTGACACCTCGAACATACCTGAAATTTTAAAAGAAATCTCTCAGAGGGTCACTGAGTACTGACGGTAGAGAACATTAATTTTGTTGTTTCAGTGACCGTTAATAAAAGGTTTATTCTAGAGGGGATTGACTGTATTTTCCCTGGTTGCTCTTTTCTCCACAGGGTGACAAGCAGGCAGTCACATATATTTAATGATTCCTGAACTTTACTCCCCCCGCCCACCCTGCCGTCATCCCTAATACCACATGATGTAGGAGATTTGCACTTCTCTCTCCCCTTACGGTGTCCCTTTCTAATCATGCTAAAACAAGATTAAATAATGGGAATCTATAAGGTTTATTCTTAGGATGTGTTTTGGAAGCAGATAGCGCTGCCCAGGCCGTGAGACCTGCTCCCACACATTTCCCATTGCCACCTGATCAATAAGGAACCCACTGGTGTTTCTATTTTTAATGTAAATAACACCATTATCGTTTAGTCTATTGGTCACTGACAACTTTGTAGGTAATATATTTTTTTAAGATTTTATTCATTTATTTGGGAGAGAGTGAGAGCAAGCAAGTGAACAAGAGAGAGCTCCACCGGGCAGGGGGTAGTGGGGAGGGGAGAGGAAGAGGGATTGGGATAAGTAGACTTCCCACTGAGCAAGGAGCAGGGACACAGAGCTCTATCCCAGACTCTGGGATTATAACCTGAGTCCAAGGCAGATGCTTAACTGACTGAGCCACACAGGTCTCCCTATAGGTAATATTTTTAAGCAGGAAATTAGTTTACTTTCCTCCTTGCTAAGATTATCTTTAAGAGCATGAAGGGCTGTTAAGTTTTGATTTGGGAGTACTTCCTTAGTGAGTTGCCTTGAAAAAATTTCTGCCAAAGTGGAAACTCACGGCCCTGGAGAGGCATGTTTGGGGGTGAAGGGGCGGGTAGGGAGGGGCGAGACCGAAATGGATGAGAGGGGATGGAAAGATGTGACCTGCATGTTAGCAAACATCTCAGTGCCTGGAGTCTTAAAATTGCAAATGCCTGGCTCATTACTTATCAGCTTTTATTCCTCAAAGGAGAAAGAAATAGATGATACTTGCTCCTAAATTATATGATGCACATGATTGATAAAGTGAATTACAAAAACATAGGCTCACACATGCATCATCTTTGTCAGACCGACAAAGATTCGTCTTTTTTAGAAAGTTAGAAGTGGAAGATACTTCAAATATTATCAAGACTCACCTTTTCATTTACAACCAGGAAATTGAGGTCCGTGGAGGTCAGTTGAATTTTCCAAAGTCACAAAACTAGTTAGTGGCCGAGAAGATTCAGCTGCCCATCGGATGTGGTGCTGACTGGGACTGTGCGGTGAGGGGCAGGAGCTCAGGACTGAAGCCAACACAATGAAGTCAAAGTTTTGAGGTTATAGTCCCAGCTCAGTAACTAAAGTTTTTGGGTACCGACAGTCTGACTACCATCACCTTGTATTATTGTGCATTCTTTTATGCAGACAATGAAAGACATTCATTCAATAACAATGGTTTAACCAAGCTCTAAAACCTGGATGAAATAAAACCAAACATTCAGTTCCTGGATACTGGCTTTGTGGTCAGGAAGGTTTCCTTTTCTTTCTCCTGAAAAGATTGTTGTAAACTCCATAATATCTCATGATCTAGATAACAAATAACTGTGAAGGAAAACATTGTTCCCTAAAAAGAGAAATGTGTATTTCCACTACCTTCTCCTCTAAGTCTTACTTAGTGCTTTCTAAAGGGAATTACAAGAATGTCTCAAGCTTAAAGGATTGACGGAGAAGAGTGATTTTATGTGGGATGAGAGATATGAGGACATATATCAGGGGAAAAGAAAGAGAAGGCAAACAGGGAAAAAAAAAATCCATGGGTGATTTGTTCTGCAGTTCAGTTTAGCTTTTCTAGAACTTTCCAGACAATTCTAGGGGGGTCAGGCAGAGGAATCACCTAGTGATCGAAAGGATTGGTGGAGCAATTTTCCCTGCTAAAAGAGACAAGTCCCAGCAAGATGAGATGAGTGTAGTGACCGTATTTAATGAGAATCTGTGCAATTTCATCTCTTCTGTAGAACATGTGTGGGTCCCTTTACCCTCCATGCCCTTTTCCCTCCCTCCACCTCTGCAAGCATTGAAGAGCATGTTCTTCCCACTTGCATTTCTCACTCTGCTCCAGTCACTCTGACCCAAGCTGCTGTCATTTCCAGTCTAAAATACTTTAGTTTTTTGCCCCAGTCTATTCTAAACACAGAACCTACAGTGATCTTTCCAAAACGCGAATCTAATCATGACACTTCCTTTGCTGAAAGCCTTTTAGAAGTTTCTTGCACTTTTTAGGATGAAAACTGAACTCCTTGAAGAGGACATGTCTGATCTGGCTCCTGCCTAGCACTCTCCAGAATTTCTCGAACCCTAGCTTTGTGTTCTCAGACTTCCAGTCCAGCTCTCTCACGACAGAACCCCCTGCAGAATGCCCCTTGTCTGCAATGTTAGCCATACCCTTCTCCCCCTTCATACATTCACATTCCTTTACTTCTTTATCTCCTACTCTCACTCAGTCTCTCTAGAGCATCTAGACTAGTTCAGATCTCCTGTTGTCATCATTATATAGCTCCTGATATTGTCCCTCATTATACTTTACAAATGTTGTGCGAATACACTTACTTAGATAATTATTTTTTGTATCATTTTCTCCTAAGAGACTACTTGTTACATAAGGGCAGAAACTATACTTGTCATATATATAAATGTATATATTGCATTTGCGATGCCTAACAATGCCTGGTGCATGTAGGTGCACAAGTGATGTTTGTTTAATCAGAGAGAAATGGGCATATGTTTGGATGCATCAATAAATGAATGAAAGCAATGTGATTCTTATCTCTCTTTCCTTAAAATAGTTTTCAGTGTCCCAATAAATTTGCAGGGATTTCATGGTCTGAACCTAGAAAAATTTGTCTATGCCTCACTTCCAGACTTGTCCATCCTTTCCTGGGATCTTCACCAGAATATGGCTGGACAGTATAATATGTGCTATGTGGTGTTGCCAAAGCTGGGACATATCATTTGCAGGCTAGACAGGAGACCTCCTGTTGTAATACATAGACCTATAAGGAAACCAACAGAGTCACTTAGCTTGTGTTAAATAGTAGTAAATGAATACCAGAATCTTCTGTTTCTTTTTCTGGTGTTATATAAAGGTCTAGGATCCAGAGCCAGAAAAACCTGTCTTTTGATGAAGATGATAAAAGTAGCTGCTTTTTTTTTTTTTAAAGAAAGAAATGAGATAAAATAATAAAAGTAATTATCACAGTACGAGGCCCCAAAATTATGATGATTCTTTCTTACTTCCCACCTCCTTTCCCAATGCACATATCTGCATCCAGATATCACACAGCTCAAATCAAGTTACAAATTGTTCTACATTCACTTGCAAGTGAATTGATCGTGAAAGAGGTGGGCTCACTAGGTTCAATCATGTGTTAGCTACTCTGAGCATTGCATCTGACCTTATAGGAAATTATTACTCATTGGATAATAACATCATAGGCAGTTTTATCACACAAAACACCTGGGAAATCTGCCAGTTGAAATGTGATCTTGGTGATGATCCAGAATTGGCAACATGCAATCCTGTCTGTCTCTCTTCTCCTGTTAACTGTGTGTGGAAGCTTTTCAGTGGCCAAAATTGAGTTTCTGGCTGGGAACGATCCCTACCAATCTATGAGAAATCCAGCAAGATGACTCTGAGGAGCCATAGGAATGTGCCTCAATTTCCCAGTCCTTCTCAGAAGCCAACGACATGCCTAAAGTTTCCTATTAATTTTTTACATATAGGGTTTTGGCATGTCCTTAAGAGCCTCCTGACTTGTTAAAACTTTGTTAGAATTAAAAACGCTATTTTAAGTGTTTGTATTTTTTTTAAAGGATTTTATTTATTTATTGGACAGACAGAGATCACAAGTAGGCAGAGAGGCAGGCAGAGAGGCAGGCACAGAGAGAGGAAGGGAAGCAGGCTCCCCGCTGAGCAGAGAGCCCGATGCGGGGCTCGATCCCAGGACCCACGGATCATGACCTGAGCCGAAGACAGAGGCTTTAACCCTCTGAGCCACCCAGGCACCCCAAGTGTTTGTATTTTTTTTTTTTTTTGAAAGACTAAGAGGAAATGTAAACGTTTCTTTGTCTCTTGTATATATATATATATATATATATATATTTTTTTAAATCTTTTATTTAAATTCAGCTTCATTAACACACAGTGTATTATTAGTTTTGGGGTAGAATTTAGTGATTCATCAGTTGCATGTGACACGCAGTGCTCATTCCGTCAAGTGCTCTTTTTCTCTTTTAGCAGCAAATCAATGGCAGAGAACAACCGTTAAACGTATTTTAATTTTTTTTTCTGAGAGAAATTACCTTCTGTGGTTGTTGTTACTTCATGGACTGTGTCTCAGGCACAGCTGTACTTAGATTATCGCTTTATCCTCACACTCCAAGGAGATTCTACATATTAAAAAAATGTAAGTTGGGGCACCTGGGTGGCTCCGTCAGCTAAGCGTCAGACTCTTGGTTTTGGCTTAGATCATGATCTCAGCGTCATGAGTGGAGCCCTGCCTCAGGCTCCGTGCTGTCTTCCACCTGCCTGTGATTCTCTCTCTCCCTCTCAATCTCTCTCTCTTTCAAAAAATTAAATTAAATTAAATTAAAATAAAAAATTTTTAAAAATACATAAGCATTATAAGTAGGAAGATGAACTAGTTCATTAGAGTAGGCACTTCCTAGAATAGGAGAAAAAGAAGTAGAAAAAGTTTAAATTAGTGAATGTATTTGATTAGTGACCTTCCTAAGGAGTGCAGAAATACATCTCTCTTTCAGCACTAAAAATTCCTGGTAAAGCCTCTGTCACTAAAATTTAAACTCGATTTTTTTTTTTTTAAGAAGACAATTTTTTTGAAAGGATTTTATTTTTACTTATTTGTCAGAGAGAGAGAGCGCGCGCACAGGCAGGCAGAGCAGCAGGCAGAGGCAGAGGGAGAAACAGGCTCTCTGCCGAGCAAGGAGCCCGATGTGGGACTCGATACCAGGACATTGGGATCATGACCTGAGCCGAAGGCAGCCATTTAACTGACTGAGCCACCCAGGCGTCCCTAAACTCGATTTTTAAAATGTATTTTCAAACCATAAATTTACAAATCAATAGACCTTAAAACTATTCATTTAAATTTACACTATTATTTCATATCAACCTTTTTTTTTTTTTCATTTTTATGAACAAGGAATTTTTTACCACACATTTGTCAATAAGGGCTGTTTCATGGAAAGAACACTGGCTTTGTCTTTTGAGCCAAGCTCTGTATAGGAAAACTTCTAAACGGAGTTATTCTTTTTCAAAATAAAGTTGAACCCTGAGCCTACAGGGCATACTAAGAAAGTGGTTAATACTAACTGAGTCTCAAAGCATATGGAAGAAGTAGTTAATATTGTGTATATGTGGTGGGGGGGTGGAGGGAGTGGCTGGCTCTGAGGACTTAAAAGACCTTAGTGATGAAATATGAATGCTGATTCTTAAATATTTTTGACATAAAATCTCAAATAAACAGATCTTAAAAAAACACCATCTTTCTACTTAAGGGCTATTTTTAATCATTGCAAGTCTCAACAAGCATGATATTTTTAAACTAGGAAGCTGGAAAAAAATTTTATTTTTAAATTGTCCTCTGTGAGTTTATTTTCCTCATAGCTCCTTCTCTTGGGTACATCTAAGTGAGTTTCTTTTCTACCCCGCCCCCCCCCACCCCTTAGGCTCATATAGAAGACTGTGGTGAGACAGAAGTTTAGTGTGGGGAGTGGCAAAATGTCATAGGCTGAATATGTATTTATAAGCATATGCACCGTCGCTTAACTCTCTGACATGGAGATTTAGAGTGGTATTATCCATGGGTAGAAAACAGAAACATCAGAAACGAGGCTAGCCAGGAGATACAAGCTCTTCCCATGACATTTCATATTCCCAATGTTTTACAGGAAGCTATACAGAGAGAAACAGGTTCAAGAAAAATTTTCAAAACTGATCATATAGAACTTGTGATAAGTGAGTTAACATAATTTAGAGATTTAAGATGGTTTATACTGGAGTCTCACAAAAAAAGGAGTGGCTAATAGATAAAAATATAAGGTGATCGTTTTAGAACAGAATACAACTTTTGTTTTACAAACAGGAAGCATGTAGAAATCTTCATGTTAACTACTGCTGGTTCATGAATGTATGAAAAGATGGTAAAATTGTTCAGACTTAAGATGTTGCCCATTGTAATGAAATTCATTGTAGTGTCACTAATACAGAGACTCATAAATGCTTAAAGAAAGGGTTTCCTTTTTTTTTTTTTTAAGATTTTATTTATTTATTTGATAGAGAGATATCCCAAGTAGGCAGAGAGGCAGGCAGAGAGAAAGAGGAGGAAGCAGGCTCCCTGCTGAGCAGAGAGCCCGATGCGGGACTCGATCCCAGGACCCTGAGATCATGACCTGAGCCGAAGGCAGCGGCTTAACCCACTGCGCCACCCAGGTGCCCAAAGAAAGGGTTTCTAAACATATAATTAGTGCTCTTTAAAAAATGGTTAACATCTTGCATTTTGTTGGTGCTGCTCTTCAGGTTATTGTTTTCCAATAACATCATTTCAAGTGAGAGAAGAAGTACAATGGGAAAGTTAAATAATGTCCTTGTATTGGTTAATTCAACAAGTATGTTCAACCATCAGTCAGGATGTTGGTTGTATTCTCAGATATTTTAACAAATGGAAAAAAAAAACTGTCTTAGTGTAGCTTACTTTCTGTCTGGGGAGATAGGCAACAAAACAGAATTAAATACCTGAAACATAAGTCTGTGAACTAGTTAATGAAATAATGAGAATTGTTTACAAACTTGGAGAGCACCGTAAAGATTTTGGCTATAATCAGAGTGAAATTGAGAATCACTGGAAGGTTTTAGATGGGGAACAGTGAGCAGTGACATTGTTCTATGCATCAGTTCAGAAGCAGGGACAAACCCAAAAAGTATTATGAAGTTTAACAGAAGTTGATTATTGGAAATGAGGCATAATGGAGAGGAAACACTCATGTTTGTGATACTGATATTGAATGAGTTAGGAAAGACTGCATTTAGGCAGCAACATAGACTTAATTTTAGAAATTAACATTGTAGTTGTCTTTGTAGATATTTCTGGTATGTAGGAACAGGGATGGAAAACGTGCTTTATCTTGCAGGCCAACATAAGTTATTAGTGATGGGGGCCCAGATCATACACTGAATAGGAGTCTGAGACAAAATTAGAATTCAGAGGAATTTTGTAATGTCTCTAATTTCTATAGCTGAGTTTCAATTCTGGAATAGCTGAAATTTTTTCTTATAGATTATTAGGAGCTGAATTTTGTTGTCTCAAGATTAATATGCTAAAGTCCTAATTCCTAGTATCTCAAAACATGATTATGTTTGGAGATATGGTCTTTAAAAAGGTAATGAAGTTGACAGATGAAATGAAAATGACAGATACATATAAGTATCAATAAAACTAACTCTTTGTACTTATAATGTTATGCAACTTTTAGTCAAGAGTAGATATATTTTTCCATTTTATACTTGAACGTATATTTCCCATGTTGCTAATGAGAGCTTTACGTGGGTATATTATACTTCATTTTCAATTCTTTAGGGATATATATTTAATATACAGAGACACAGCTCAGGAAATTTATGCAAAACTCAACAGTTGGTGGAGTCCAATCTTTAAATACACAGATTTGTCAATGATTTACACAGCAAACACATGGGCTCATGTAAAAATATTTGCCACTGCCTGGCAAAATATTTATTATGAATACTTGGAAGAATTTGAAGAAAAGGACCGTTAGGAGACACATCCCCCCAAAAGAATTGCTTCTTTCTAACCTCACAGATGAGACACAAAGGTTTCCAAGAGACAGACTATGAATAGCTCTATTCTGCTAAGGAAGGAAGAAGGCTTCTCCATTATGGCCTGCACCTCTCCATTTTTCATAACTTCTTATACAGAAAATAGTCCACTGATAAATAAGACTAGACAAAAAAAAAAACCCTAGTTTTTTATGGTTTTTCCTCCAACAATGTCTTAAAAAGATTAGCAAATGCAGTAGTAAATTTAAGGTTGCCTTTTAATCTACCTATTTTTTAAGTTTTTAAACTTACACAGTAGGTCATTTCTTGAAATGCCAAAGACTGTTAATAAAAATGTCCCTAGGGATTTTGTAAAGTGATATTCAAAACATATAATTTAATATGATTGTTAAAGTCTGGGGCTTTGAAAAAGAGAATCTTAGGGTTTATCCTATGACATTCTTGTTAGAGAATTCTTGTTAAAGGAATTTTTGCCCAGTGTGCTTGACCCTATGGTGTGTCCCTGAGCATTATAAAGCATCCCAGAATGACCAGCCAATCAGATAAGTAGACTTTAAAACATTATAAACCCATTATTTTACCTTCAAAAATGTTATTAAATGTTCAAAGATTGTTTAACTTTGAACTGATTTGTTTATAAATAACTTAGAAGAAATATTCTCCAATTAATTTTATTTGAATAAATTTTAATTTTCTCATTTCATACTTCAATCTCTTATTGTAAGAGAAATGTAATTTGTGGGCTATTTTAATTTATGACTCTTCAGGCAGAAAGTCCTATTCAAGAATCAATATTATCATAGTAACATTTATTTGAATATTATGGCAGAAGGTTCTCGATTATCTTCTTCCATAGGTCAAATTGGATGTTGGAAGATTCAAATTTGCTTGTACACTGACTTAAGTACTAGTAAACATCTAGTACTTAAGGTACTCATTAGGGATTTGGTAGGTCTGCTTAACCCAAAAGTTGTTGCATAAATCAATGTCTTTAATACCATATAAGAAGAATAAATTTTTATATATAAAATGCTTAGATATTTTTAAAGGTCTAAGTTTTTAGAGCTACCCAATATGTTGTTTTCAACAATGTCATCATAGACAAGATGTCCCATTCTTTCTAATCAGTATACAAGAAAGTATGGTAGTATTTGGGTTTCAAAATATGTACTTTATTTACACATAGCAGTAAATGCGTGAATTTAAGACCAAATAGCAATGGCTTTGATTTTATTTTTATTCATTCTCATGTTAGTAGTAAATGAGAACTTGTTGTGTGACATTATTGTTACATGAGTAACAGGGAATAAACATGAATAAGACAGAATCTCTGAATTTAAGAGTGTACTGAGGGAACGGAAATGCAGATAAGTAAATATGAGACATCTGGTTGTGAAATCATAGAGACCTGTAAGAGTACAAAGGAGGGATAGTTAATAAAGGAAGTGGGGAGGAAGGGTTGACTGATACTTGTTGGGACCATTTCACTTAATGTAATGTCCTCCAGATTTCTCCTTGTAAATGGCAGAATTTCCCTCCTTTTATGACTGAATGATATCCCATTATAAATATATCACATTTTCTCTATCCATTCATCTGTTGACAGATGGTCATTTCCGTACCTTGTATTTTGTGAATAATGCTGCAATGTACTTGGAAATGCAGATATCTCTTCTAGATACTGAGTTCATTTCCTTTCAATACATGCCCCCAAATGGAATTCCTGGATCATATGATAAGTCTATTTTTAATTTTTTGAGGGATTTTCATACTGTTTTTCATAATGGTTACAAAGCCAGACACAGCAAAGTAAATACTGTATGATCTAACTTATATGTGGAATCTAAGAGAGTTGAACTCACAGAAGCAGAGACTAGCATGGTGACTGCCAAAGGCTGTGAGGGTGGAGAAATGAGATTTAGGTCAAAGGGTACAATAATAACATTGTTATTAAAGGGTACAATAATAATACTGTTATTGCATACTTGAAATTTGCTGAGAGTAGATCTTAAGTGTTTCTACCACACATTCACAAAAAGTAATTATGTGAGGTGACAAATGAATTAATAGCTTGATTGTAATAATCACTTCACAATATAAGTGTATCAAGTCATCATGTGGTATGCCTCAAATATATGCAATTTTAATTTCTCAGTTATATCTCAATAGAGCTGAAAATATAACCCTAACAAAATAATACTTAATGGGATCTGTGACATCTTAGTTTGTACTATATTGAGTCCCATAAAAGAACAGTGGCAACATCTCTCGCTCTCTCTCTATACATGTACAAAGAAAACATAGGAGAACATCTTTATAATCTTGTATCAGGGGAAGCCTTTCTAAATGAGACAGATATTTGAAAACACATAAAGTATATGACTGATAAGTTTGAGTGCAGCAAACTATAAAATGTTGTACACCAAAACAGAAAACACAAGAATATTTGCAATATATAAGCAAATGATTGATATTCATAACATACAAAGTATGTTTACAAGTCAATAAGAAGAAACATCCAATCCAATAGAAAAATGGATAAAGAATACAATCATTCAAGACAAGCCCAAACTACAAATGGCTAATGAATATATGACTATTATCAATTATGCCAATACTTTGACGAAGGTAAATTAAAGCAATAAATATTTCCTCTTATTAGATTTGTAAAATTCAAAAAGAGTAAGACTGTCTAGGGGTTGACAGGTGTGAAAACCAGAGGTCACTGAAGGAGAAGAGATTGAAAATGGTGAGGTGAAAGACTGAAAGATACATTTTTTTTTCTTTGCAATTTAATTTACAACTCCCACTATTGGTGAGAGTAAAAACTTTTGTCTTTTTAATAGGAAAAAAAATCGATCTACAAAATTTCATTAAACACCTAATATGATGGAACTATTCCTCTTCTAAAAATCTATCTTACAGACACACTCTCTCATAGTACAAAGATATTTTTACAAAAAAGTTCACTGAAGCCTATTGTGGTAAAGAAAGATTTGAAAACATAAATGTCTGCTAATCAAAGATCAATTAAATAAATAATGATTTGTGAAACAGATAATGATTTATTTCTTATTTATGGATTTCATACAGAACTTAAAAATAATGAAGGAAATCTGTAATTATAATATTTTAAATATCTTTATGACATATGAACAATAAAGGAAAAATAAACCACAGATACATACAGAATACTTCCACTTATATGCATTTAAAAATAAAAATCTAACCATTTATTTTTTTTTAAAGATTTTATTTATTTATTTGACAGAGAGAAATCACAAGTAGACGGAGAGGCAGGCAGAGAGAGAGAGAGGGAAGCAGGCTCCCTGCTGAGCAGAGAGCCCAATGCGGAGCTCGATCCCAGGACCCTGAGATCATGACCTGAGCCGAAGGCAGCGGCTTAACCCACTGAGCCACCCAGGCACCCAAATCTAACCATTTAAAACTGAACGTGTGTCTGTATGTGTCTAGGACGTGTGTGTTCTATGTGCATGTGGATGGGTGGGGTGTGAGGGTGTGCACAGACAAATATCCAGGAGTGGTGCCCCTAATATATTCAGCAGTAATTCCTAACTTTGAAAAAAGAATTTGAAATAGTTTGTAACTATTGCCACTCTGCTTTTAAACAATATGAAATTTGTACATTGAGCATATACTTAGGTATTCTGTAATTCTAAATGACACATTTTTAACATTTTTAAAAAAAATTTAAATTATACAATTTTCTCTTATCACATTAAACTCTGGGAGAGAGGGAATAGCAAACATTTCCTGAAGCTGGGAAAACCTAAATAAACTCTTAAAAAGAAATGAAATTAAAAAATGAAAAAAATAGGGGATCAGGATACTTTCTGGTTACAAAAATAAAGACTTCAATTTTGGAAAGAAAAAGATACAAGGAGAAAGAGAAAGAAACCAAAAAATTAAAATTAAGTATAATTAAAAGTTCTTCTACACAGTTTCTTCATTTCTTTTTTCTTTTGAATTAGTGTGACTAGGTATCACTTTAATAAACATGAGTAAGTTAATAAAGGAATGGAGAAAAGTTTTCCCAACAGAGGGGATTCATGTGGAAATTTGCAATTAAGCAAAATATTGTCTTGGGGAAAGAGGCAATTTTATGGCCATATGCCAAATGGGTTTTAGAGAATTTCATATACTACATGTAAGATGATATATGTAAGACAATCATCTATTCCATTAAAATTAATCATTGGTTTTATTAACCACCCAGGATATTCCGGCAAAGGACCCACCTATAGAAATTCCATTTCCGTATCATAATCAGTTGTTAGCCATCAAACTGAAATGGAATAAGACTTCTGTTTTATAATGATATGAACATGAAGCCGTACATCTTTGATAAGTCTAGTTATGGATTTCCACAACTGACAACAGCTACAAATTTATTTTAGTTAGTGAAATACATTTATTCAATATAAAACTACATGTCTATAGCCAAACAGAATAGTAGAGATTGCTGGCTATGCTCACCTGGGGTTTTTACTGGGTTTTTCCATGTAGATTATGAAAAAAATTATATCAGCATTGCAATAGTTAATCAAACTAAAGACAAGCAAACTTTAAACATGCGATGGCAACTAATGTATATTTAAATGCCTTCAGGCTGTAATTATAGTGATTATTAATCATACAATTGGGAAAAATAGTCTTGGCATTATTTTGTGAGTAGTGTGCTTCCTAATTCACCTATTTCGGGGGAAGGGGAGCATTGTGACTATGTGTCTTAACAACTTCGGTAATAATACATCGAATGCTAAAAAAAAAAAAAAAAATGAAAAGGAACTGAAAGTTCCTAAGCTGCACACTGCTGGGAGCGTCAAAGATGCCAAGATGCTGGTGGTCACTCTACAACCCTGCAGGGCAGCATTGTGGAGTGGTTGCGGTGTGGACTGCGGAAGCCGCTGTGTGGAATTCTGGCTCTGGGCGCTCACCTTCGCCAGACTCAGCTTCCACATATCTCAAAGAGTATGATAGTAGTGATAGAACCTATCACTGTCGTGAGAATTAAAAAAATTTGAATCTTTTTTTTTTAAGATTTTTTATTTATTTGGCAGAGAGAGATCACAAGGAGAGAGAGGGAGAGAGAGAGAGAGAGAGAGAGAGAGAGAGAGAGAGATGAGGAAGCAGGGTCACTGCCTAGCAGACAGCCCGATGTGGGACTCTATCCCAGGACCCTGAGATCATGACCCGAGCTGAAGGCAGAGGCTTAACCCACTGAGCCACGCAGGCAGCCCCCCATAATTTGAATCATTATTACAAGGGGATCAAGACGTCACTCAGCACCAACCAAGTACTATTTATGGGGTTTTGTTGGCTTTAACCGTTTACATCTATAATCAGAGCGGTCTCAGGTAGAGCTGCTCCAGTTGTTGGGAACATCTCTGTGATGATGGAGTAATGGCCCAGGTGTCCTCAAGAGGGCTTTTTCTAACTTTCCGGAAAGGCCTCAAGTTCAACCTGAAGCTTTAGTTTTTTCCGCTAAAACTAATTTGCAAACACCTGGAATGTAGGAGGTATTCCACAACTTCTCACTGAATGAGTGCTTGGAAGGCTGAATCGGTGAGTGCGTGTATGAACGAGTGACCTCTGCATTAAGTTTTAGCGGGAAAAACAGGCTCCCTTTGAGGGACGGATCTAACCAGAGGTCACCGAAGAAGAAGAGAGTGAAAATGGTGAGGCAAAGGACTGAAAGATACACTTTTTTTCTTTGCAATTTAATTTACAACTCATTCTGAGGGTAGAACGACACAAAAGAACAGTCCCTGCTTTTCTATTGATTCGAATTCTGCTCTGTGTTGTTCGGGTCCTCTCCTGTTACATACAGTTGGAAATCTGGTATCTCATAGATTTGTCCTAAAATAATTATGTAAACTAAAATAAGTAAATTCAGGATTTTTGATATAAATTTGAAATACCCATAGATTATGTACCCTGTCACCTTTATTTATTTGAGTATATTGAGTATATTGAGTGTTACATTCAGGTGTACAACATAGCTATTCAACTTCTCCTACATTATGCCCACTACCAGCCTATTGTTAGAGGAAACAATAATAAAACAACCAATATAGGGAGTGGTAATTCTGTTTTGCTTTGTTTTCCTCACCACTCATAGTAAATAAAAAAGTCAAATTCAATAAAATAAATTTGAAACTTCCCCATTCCATACTTGCTAACATTTTTAAAAACAGCAATAATGAAAAAAAATTCTCATCAAATGCCAAATAATAGCAGAACAACATACATCTGTCTATAGAAGGGACTCTCAGTTTGCCGCCTAAAAATCCTTGGGTTAGGACTCGTGAGTGGATACAGCTGCTGAATAAAACAAAATCAAGACTACCTCTTAGTGTACAGTAAGCTTATTATGAGTAATAGGATAAATGATAAATGCATTTCCTTTAAGGACACTATTCACTAATTTCACAAAGATAAAGATTCAAGATTTGGGAAAGAGATGTTAGTGGAGGGGACTCTTGTAGTCTCTTCCTTACTGGCACACAAGCATAGTCTAGCATTATTTATTAAGGCATTTTATTAAAAAGATTGAGTTTTTAAAAATACTTTTTTGGGGGAGGCACCTGGGTGGCTCAGTGGGTTAAAGCCTCTGCCTTCGCCCCGGGTCATGATTCCAGGGTCCTGGGATCGAGCCCCACATCGGGCTCTCTGCTCAGCAGGGAGCTTGCTTCCTCCTCTCTCTCCTGCCTCTCTGCCTACTTGTGATCTGTATTTGTCAAATAAATAAATAAAATCTTTAAAAAATTATTTTTTTAGAGCAGTTTTAGGTTCACAGCAAAATTGAAGGGAAGATACAGAAATTTCTTAAGGTACTTCCTCCTCCCCACCACATACCTTGTCTCCCCCATCAGGAATATCTCCCACCAGAGTGCTACATTTGTTATAACTGATGGAGTATATTGACAAATCGTAACACCAAAGTCCATAGCTCATTTTAGAGCTCACTCTTGGTGTTATACTCTCTATGGGTTTGGACAAATGTATACTGACATGTATCCATCATGGTCTCACACAGAGTACTTTCAATGCCCTAAAAATCCTCTGTGCTGTTTTTACATCCCTCCTCCACACTAAGCCTTGGCAACCATTGATCTTTTTACTGTCTCCCTAGTTTTGCCTTTTCCGGAATATCACACAGTTGGATTTATATGGTATGAAGCCTTTTCAGATTGACTTGTTTCACTTAGTAAATCTACATTTAAGATCCATCCCTCCATGTCTCTTCATGGCTTGTTAGTTCATTTCTTTTTATCACTGAATAACATTCAACTGCCTGTATGTATCACAGTTTATTCATCCATTCATCTACTGAGGACATCCAGGTTGCTTATTAGTTTCAGGAGAATTTTGGGGTTACTTTTTCTCAGATTTTCTGCACAGATAACTATGTCATCTGCAAACAAATGCAGTTTTATTTCTTCCTTCTCTCTCTGTATACCTTTTATTTCCTTTCCTTGTCTACTAAATTAGCTATAACTTCCAGAACAATGTTAGCAAGGATTGGTGAGAAGGGGCATCCTTGCCTAATCTTACTGGAGAAGCTTCAAGTTTCTTTTTTTATTTTTTTTTAAAAGATTTTATTTTATTTATTTGAGAGAGAGAGACAGTGAGAGAGAGAATGAGCGAGGAGAAGGTCAGAGAGCGAAGCAGACTCCCCATGGAGCTGGGAGCCTGATGTGGGACTCGATCCCGGGACTCCAGGATCACGCCCTGAGCCAGAGGCAGTCGTCCAGCCAACTGCGCCACCCAGGTTTCTGAGCATTACTTACCATGTTAGCCGCAGGTGATTTGTAGATATTGTTTATGAAGTCAAGAAAGTTCCCCTCTATTCTAGTTTACGAGAGAGTTTTTATCATAAATTGGTGTTGGATTTTGTCAAATGCTTTTTCTGTTTCTATTGAAATGATGACGCAATTTTATCTCTCAGTTTATTTATGTGATAGTTTGTATTAATTGGTTTTGAATGTTGAACCAGGCTTGCGTATCTTGGATAAATTCTGCTTGACAGTGTATTCAATGATTTTATATACTATTGGGTTTGATTTGCTAATATTTTACTGAGGAAAAATGTAATTAGAATTCAATTTTCATCACAAGTCTCAAGAGCTTGCCTTGATTCTTTGATTTACTTATATGACTTTTGTCTTAAAGACTAATATTTGAGTTTGTTGGTTTTCCAGATCTTCCACTCTTGGTACAAGACTATTTTGTTTCTGTAGTTAGTTGATATTTTTCAAGACCTTCATTCTCTCAAATCTTTTCCCTTAGGTTTACTGTATGTTTCCTTTCAGTGTTATCACATTTAAAATAAGAACAATATTAGTTTCATAAGGTCTCAATCAAAATTATGTAAGAAAGAGTTGTGAACAATGTTTAAACTATAATGTACTTACATATATACTCTGGAACTTACAGACTATTAATATATTCATAGTAGTTTGCTAGTGCTGCCATTAAAAAAAAAAATGCCACAGACCAGATTCCTTAAACAACAGAAAATTATTTTCTCACAGTTCTGGAGGCCAGAAGTCCAAGATGAAGGTGTGGACAAATTTGTTTTCTTTTCTGATCATTCTCCTTGGCTTAGAAATAGCTAACTCCTTGATCTGTCTCACCTGGCTTTTCCTTTTTTTGTAAGTTAGGGCGCCAACATATGAATTTTGGCAGAGGGGCTCATAAGTCATCCCATACAAACATTACCTGATTGTTGTAGACATTATTGAAATTGCCTTTCAAATAGTATTAAAGTAATAGGAATTGGAGATGGATTGTATCTCCCATGCCTTCTACAAAGGCTAAAAGTAGAACCTACATAACATAGTAAATGCAACATGTTAAAGGTAAAATAACTACTGATACCACTAGAGTTAGTATTTTTATGTGTTTATGTATTTTACGTGTTTATTATTCTTACTTCCCTGACTCACCTGTTGAAGGAAAGCAAAATATTCAAATTCTTTAGGAAAGCCTGAAACTGTCAGTACCACAAAGAATATTATTAAATGCTGAATACTGCTGTCTATAACTGTGCCCTTCACTACTTCTTTACAAATACCTCAAAGTTATTTGCTTATGAAGACCTTCCTAACAACTTTTGATTGCCTGTTGTGAAAGCAGTTCAAACCACAGCAATTTCAACATATTTTGCATGAAAATTTGGTTGGAGCATTTCATGAAGTATTAGAGCAAATATAAGCATCATCAATGTTCTTTCACTGCTTAACTAGGTAATTTGGTTTAGAGCAAGTAATTACGTTTATTTAATATGATTAGTTTAAAAAATCTTCTTGTTGTATTTTTCTTATAATTAAGGCATTCTGTAAATGCTAGCAGCATTTCTCTCATTTTTCCCATGTTGATGATTTCTAATATATTAAATGCTTGGTTAATTAATTAAAATGTCAGTACTTCCTATGAAGTCTATAGAAATTATTCCACAGTATTTAATTATATTTTAATTTTCAAAAGGCCTAAACATTTTCATAACATGGTATCTTATCTGTTTGTACATACACATACACACACACACACATTCATTTCAAATACGAGTTATTTGTTAGACAACCTTGATCCATCTGAAACCCATGAAAGTAAAAAAAAGCTCTCACAAAAGTTGATAAATGTCACAGTATTCAGGCATTAAATCTTCTGCATTCTAATTATAAAGGAGTCCTTAGGCCTTCTCTCAGATAATTTTGCCTTTATTTTCCCACACTTCTACCTGAATCGATTAAACCAAAATTGAGTAAAATAGATAAATATAAAAGTGCAGACTCATTGACACCAACAAGAACTGATAGCTGAAAGCCTAAGAATGCGGAGAAAGACTTCAATACCATGAAAAGCATAGATTTCTTCTGCAATTTCATGTGGGCCAAAAGAAAGGGCTATTAAAATCAGTGTTTAAATAATCCTAAACTTCCAACTAGACCATAGAGGTTAATTCAACTGAGGTTAATTCCAAAACTCTGAATTATAAAGAAAAGGTTAATTATGTTCTCCATATTTTGTTTAAAAAGGAGATATTATATAACATGTTAGATTTTCAGCCAAAGATTTTTCATACATTGTAAGAAAAAAAATGTTGTCTCTTAAAACTCAACTATTTTGAACATTATTTGCATGACTTTTGGATCTCTACAGTCTCTAATACACTTGGATAACAGATTTTCTTGCATATTCACTCACTGCCCTTTTCAAAATGGTTTGCCAAGATTCTAAGACATTCAGTCCCATTGTCACCATATAGAAGCTAGATTACTGGACTTATCACAAGGGCCAATGTTGTTTGTACGTCCTGGGATATTGATTATTTTTCCTTAACAGAAAAAGCTGCAAAACGCCAATCTCTGCCTGTAGAGCCAAAGTCCGAGCCAGAGTTGTGTCAGCAACCATTAGTCCATGAAGAACGATAAAATAGAAGTAAAACCGGAAAGGAAAAAGACAAGAAAGTACATAGGAAGGACAGAAAATAAAATGGTTCGATACAACAATATCTCAATTATATTTTTAATAGCCTTTACAGCTTCCTGACATCTAAGTTGTAATCACATGATCAATGCTATGTAAATAATATTTATAGCCATTTGTTTGAACAGATAGAAGTCAAAGTGTATATGGGATAGAGATGGAAATTAATCAGTATTATTAAAATGACTAATTTTATGTTAAATATTTAGTTAAAATAATTAAAAGCAAAATCATACAAAATAATTATTTTTACATGTTTACCTAAATATTATTTATTTTTAAAAATATTTTATTTATTTCTTTGTCAGACAGAGAGAGAGTACAAGAAGGGGGAGTGGCAGGTGGAGCGAGAAGCTGGCTCCTCACTGAGCAAAGGGCTGGATATGGGACTCAATCCCAGGACCCTGGGTTCACAACCTGAGTCAAAGGCAGACGCTTAACTGACTGAGCCACCCAGGCATCCCATACCTAAACGTTACTTAGTTATTTCCTTTCCCTTCAAGGGAGGTATTTACTATTTTTCTTGTCCTTCCCTATGGCATTTACCAGTGCCATAAACACGAGGGAGAGTCAACAAAAATTATAACACAAAGCCTTGTTACTTTCTCCTCACCAATGATCAAGTTATTCTGTAGCATAAAATCTTTTCCAAGAACTACCAAGAAGATATTAAAAAAAAGGAACTGTTTGACATGAAGAAAAACAGTATTGGTTCAAAAAACATTTGTTGAGCTCATCCCATGTTCCAGAGCCATCACTGATGCTGAATAGAGCAAAAGAAAAATCACAGTACTTGGCTTCAAGGAGCACACAGTCTTATGAAGAGGAGAGACATGTAAATGACTAATTATAATATCACGTGGTAAATGTACATGCTCCAGACATGGAAGGGGGAGTGAAAACGCATCCTGAGAGAAGAAATGGGGAAACCTTTCTGAATCCTGAGTCTTAAGATCTTTTTTTTTTTTTTTAAGATTTTATTTATTTATTTGACAGAGAGAGATCACAAGTAGGCAGAGAGGTAGGCAGAGAGAGGGGAGGAGGAAGCAGGCTCCCTGCCAAGCAGAGAGCCCGATGCAGGACTCGATCCCAGGACACTGTGATCATGACCTGAGCTGAAGGCAGAGGCTTAACCCACTGAGCCACCCAGGTGCCCCTGAGTCTTAAGATCTTAAAGAGTGAGTAGTATCTAGCCAGAGGTAATGGTTGTATTTCAAGGTAATAAAATAATAAGAGAATTTACAGAGGTAACATTCACAGAGCACATCATAGGAGATAAAATCCTAGAAATCTGGAATTGCTGAGCATAAAACAAAAGTCAGGAAAGGATGAGAGGTGAGGCTAGGTAGAAGGTTGGGGTCCATACAGGATATATCTTGTTAAGGAGCTTGGGTTTTATTTTAGAGGATCTATAAAGTAAGGGATAGGGAATCAGGTCAGAGTTTTAAAATAATATAATACAGCAGCATTATTTACAATTCTTAAAATTGTAAATTTTAAAAAAATTTAAATTCTTAAAAAGGAAGGGGATTCTGACACATGCTAAAGCAGGGGTGAACTTTGAAAACATTATGCTAAGTAAAATAAGGCTGACACAGAAGGACAGATATTGTAAAAGTCCACTTGTATGAGGGACCTAAGATAGTCAAACTCATAGAGACAGAAAGTAGAACATAGTTGCCAGTGGCTGGGGCAGGGGGAATGTGAACTTAGTATTTAATGGGTATAGAGTTTCAGTCTGGGAAGATGACAGTGTTCCCATGATGGACGTGGTGGTGATGGTTGCACAGTAGCCTGAATGAACTCAATGCCACTGAATTGTATACTTAAAAATAGTAAAGATGGTAAATGTTATGTATATTTTGCCACAATAAAAATAATATAGTAATATTTTATTTATTTATTTTTTAAAGATTTTATTTATTTATTTGACAGAGACCACAAGTAGGCAGAGAGGCAGGCAGAGATAGAGGAGGAAGCAGGCTCCCTGCTGAGCAGAGCCCGACGTGGGGCTCGATCCCAGGACCCCGAGATCATGACCTGGGCCAAAGGCAGAGGCTTAGTCCACTGAGCCACCCAGGTGCCCCAGTAATATTTTATATATAAAATAATATATAAATATATATTATATGTATGAATAATATAAATATAAGTTTATTTATATATAAATATATAAATAATATACTATATAAAATAACACAGTAAAATAATATAGTAATAATATATAAAATAATACAGTAATAATATTTACATATAAAATAAAATAGTAATATTATATAAAAATAATATAGTAATTATATAAAAATGATATAGTAATAATAATATTATAATATTTTATATATAAAATAATATAGTAATTCCACCCCCCAAATAGTTGTTTATTGGCAGTGAGCTGGAAGGAGCAATAGAGAGCATATACAGACAACACCACGTACCAACGTCACTGGGAAGGCAAAAGTGATGGGAAGGCCTGGAGCCCCAAGTGAGGCCCTCTCTCCAAGAATGAATGTGGGATGGGGCAGGGCCTGGAGTGTTGAGGGGACAGCCTTGGAACACTTCCATTCAGTAGTCATGGTTAGAGATGAAGACAGACTTGCTAGCTGCAGCTCCGGCCTGACCATGTGAGGTCTACTTTCCTTGGCAGGTGAGGCTGTTGGCCTGGGCTCCCTTGACAAACTCCTCCTGGTCAATCCTCAGGTTCTCCTCTCTCCACCCTAGGCCTTCACAGGGCAGAAGTCTGCAGAGCTCCGCTACAGGAGAAGATCAGGCCCCAGAGCTTCAGCAGGGGGTGGGAGGGGGTACTATTATATTTTAACAGATGGATTTTAATGTGGCAAATGTTTACATATGAATGGTTCTGGAATGTTATATGAACTTGGATGGGATGAGGTAGTCATGGATCCAGGGAAACTAAGTGAAACACACTAGCCTAACACTCCCTCAAACAGAGCAGGAAGAGTAAGGCAGCAAGGGAGGGAAATGATTTGGGAAATATTAGGGAATCTAACTGGCAAAAAGATTGACAGGCTTTGGTGATTAACAGAAGCCCCAACTATCTAGGCTCCAAAGCGTAGTGGCTTAAAACAACAATCTATGACATTTCACAGCTTTGTGGATATCTCAGTCAGTTCAGACTTTGATAACAAAGGACTACAGGCTGGGTAGCTTCAGCAAGAAACATTTATTTCTCATAGTTCTGAACGTTGGGAACACTAAGATACCACAGATTCATTGTCTGATGATATCTTGTCTTCTTGCTGTATTCTCACACAGTGGAAAGAGGACTAGGGAGCTTCTTCGTCCTGTTTTATAAGGGCAAAGTAACCCCACTCCAGAAGGAACCACCATCATGCCTTATCTCCTGCCAAAGGCCTCACCTGTTGATATCATCACTTTGAGGTTTGGTTTCATTACGGGAATTGTTTGGTGGGGACACAAACATTCAGTCCATAACAGTGGACCAGGAATTTGAACAGGGATGAGGTGGTTGATTCTTTGTTTCCACATGGCAACAACAGAAGTTGCTAAGTAGGACTCCGCTATAGGACGGCCTGGGGTGTGGATGTAGGGCAAAGGTCAAAGTTGACTCTTAAAACTCTTGTCACTGGAGTGAATGGTCTTAAGGCTGGGCTCAACTGTGTTTACCAGCAAGCAAGACTACTCATTGTCCAGTGTGGTGGCCTTGGGACAGTCAGACTTTTTTTACATGCAATCTCAGGTTTCGCACAGAGCCTAGGTGGAAGCTGCAAGGTGTCAGAGGGCTAAACCTTGGGAGTCACAAAAAGTCGTTTCTGTTGCATTCTTTTGGTCAGGCAGATAGCCAAGGCAGGCTCTGACTAGAGAGAAAGATAATTACATGGCACCTCAATTTGCAGCTGTCTTTCATCTATCACATCAAGCTTTTAGAAATGATGGATATAAAATTATCAAGGATGACTCAGATTTTTAACATGACTTACTGGGAGGGCCTCCTACTTGACAGAGATGACAGAAGAAGGACCAGGCTTAAGAGAAAGATAACGAATTCATCTTTGGATAATACAAGTTTGAGACAATAGTACAGAAAAAATTGATTTAAATCATGATTAAATAACACAAGATTTTATAAAATCCATGTTCCTTTGGATTTCTATTCTTTGTCTTTTTTCTCTCATCTCCAGTTCTGCCACATCCCCTAACATGTGATCCTTTACTCAACACGCCTCTATTCCAAGCAGAGGACTTACTCTGGACACACTGGACTTAGAGTCTTCATCAAGTCAGACAAGATGATACTGTGTAGACAGGGGCAGAAGACAGATAAAAAATAATTAAATACACAAATAAATAAAATGATTTCAGATTTTCTTATGGGTCAAGAAGATAATAGCATTGTGATATGAAAGGAAACAACTAAGGATAGGGGAAGAGGACAGTAATTCGATTAGGTTTTCTGGAAGTCTTCACTGAGAAGGTGATAATATGAGCTGAGAGGTGATAAAGAAGCCATCCACCCATAGCAGGCTGGAGGGAGGCTGTGGGGTGGCAATGAGTGCAGAGGACAATGAAGACGCTTTCCTTGCTCCCGCCACTTTTTTTGCATCCATGATTTGCACATGACTTTTCTTCCTGGAATGCCTTTTTCTAACCTCTTTGCTTGGATGGCTCCTAGCTTTCCACTGATGATCAGTTAAGGCACTTTCTTCTCCAGGAAGGCTTAGGTGAAGTTAGGAAACTTTTCCAGGCCTCCCAGAAGGCAGCTCTGCCATCGCTTCCGTAACCCGCACCGTGATAGCTGTTTACTTGTTTGCTGTTCCTAATAATCTGACAGTTAGTAGAAGGTAAGATTTTGTCTTTGATTTGGGAATCACCGGGGAGTAGCAAATATTAAGGGCTCTCTTCAGTGAGTGAGTGAGGACTAAATAAGGAAGGAAGAAAAGGAGGGAAGGAGGGACGAAAATGAGGGAAACATCAGGAGTGTCCTTAACAAAAGGAGTAGCATATAAAGTGTTAGTGAGATCTGGCTACAGTGATATTTTTAGTTCATAGCATTTTCTGCGTGGGTTAAGTATGTCAGTGCACACACACACACATGGACTTTATTATCTAAGCAAGAGTACAATTCCAGGTTCTAGGAAGCTTCTAGAAGAAATCTAAACTTGGCCTAAGGCTTGCTGTCATCTCATTCTGCAGCCCTCGGTTTTTGGCACAGGAGAGACATTTGTGGAATTAATTATACCTGGAGAGAGAAAGAGCATCTCTTGGCCAGAGCTGCCTAGCTCCTTCTACTAGCCACCTTGTGGGTTTACTGCCAACAAGATTTCCAGCTACCCCTCCCCCTTCCCCCAGTAGGTAAAGAGGAGAATGTGACAAAAAAGTTTCCAGGAAGCATGTCCCACAGCCGCCTGGCAAAAATCACTGAGCTTGGAAAATGCCATGGAGAAAAATAATAGTGTCTATCATTTAAAAATAAAGCAGTGGTCAAAGGAAAAGCAGGTCTTTTTACAAACATGCAGAGAGCTGACAACAGGGTAGCTGGAATCCAGAGGAAGGTAAAAAAAGTAAACCATGGAGGAAGAAAGCCTTAGTTTTTTCTGTAGCTGCCGAGGGCAAGCCACTGTGTGCTCTAAAAGCTGAAGGGAAAAAGGAAACAGAATGAGACACAAAGCCCAAGTACATAATCCTGTGTGATTGTTTTACCTGGATTATCTGGAAGCAATCTGTACATTTAGCACAGCTTCAGAATCATGGATCATGAAATTATAGCACAGGCATTAAAAATCTCAGAGAGTTTTACTCTATGTTTGTTTCCAAGAAGTCAAACTATTTAGAAAAACTGACTATGCCTCATATGGTCAAAGGAAAAGGAGGGGAAGGATAAGTTGAAAAGTTTTCTCTCTGATGCATAATTTATCAGGGATCTTGAGTAGGAGTTTATGTCTTAAAACCATCAAACATTTCTTGCAAACAGTGTTTCTGTTTTATAAATTTCCAAGACAATCTATTGGGCTTTTGTAATTTTTTTAGGAAACAATGTGAATTGGAATAAACTGTTAAACGGGCAATTTCAAAAATTGGTAAATCTTAATTTTGCTTAGTGATCAGAGACAGAGAAATATGACCATTAAATAACAACCCAGGAAAAATAACAATCAAATGTAAATGTAAATTTTGTCTAAAAAAACAAAAGAAATGATTTTTCATGATTGACAAACTAAATGATTGCATCTGAATGACGGAAAACAGGTGACCTTCTTGCTACTCCTGCTTGTCAATCATCACAGAGGCAGAAATGCCAATTTCATACAGAAAACTAATTCATTTGCAGACTAAGAGAAGGTTTTCAATACACGGTGGATTTTTCAAAGATATTATCATTAACTTAATGTTTTTAGTTTATATCTGTGGCAAAGGAAAGCTATATGAGAAAGTGTTGCTAATCCTGTGGGTATATGCATTTTTCTCAAGTGAATGGAAGAGTATACATCTGAAAATAAATTGCTTAACCCTTTCCTTTTTGTACTTTTTTTTTTTTTAAGATTTTACTTACTTATTTGACAGACAGAGATCACAAGTAGGCAGAGAGGCAGGCAGAGAGAGAGGGAAGCAGGGTCCCTGCTGAGCAGAGAGCCTGATGTGGGGCTCGATCTCAGGACCCTGAGATCATGACCTGAGTCGAAGGCAGAGGTGTTAACGCACTGAGCCACCCAGGCGCTCCCCCTTTTTGTACTTTTTTAAAGAATTATAAAATAAAGGAATGAATATGTTTTGTATCTAATTTAAAATTAGGATTAGTTATTTTAGGTTTGTAAGATATTAATTGATCACTTTCTAATGAATGCAGTTTCAAAGGATACATATATACAGCATTTTGGACATATACAATTTCATGTTTAATTGTGGCAAAAAACCCAACCACTTTCAGATATGAATCAGGAGAAAGTGGTTTCATGTCATTTAATTAGTTGTAAACAAAACAAAACAAAACCTCATGGGGATTTGAATTCCAAGCTCTAAAAACCAAGTGTTAAATTAAATGCCTAATGACCTGTCATAATTCTGTCAGTTGGGCTGACAAGTCCTGAGCAGGTCTATGCTTCATCCCTGACACAGAAGCAGGTCTGGGAATGTTTGGTCCCTAGTGGGAGGCTGGGCAGAGGCATTAGGGAGTCTGTGATCCGTGTTGCCTTTGCTGAACAGCAGCAAGCGTGTGCCAACATGCCTGGAGCACGGCGAGGCAGAGGCCCCGGAATCAGTCAGTGAGTGTGCTCTGGAGAAGAGTGGGAGAAAAAACTATGCTAGAGGAATGCTTCTTTTTACAACTTTTTTAAGTCTCGTCATTATCTGTATCACTCAGTGTGGCCTCACGTATTCGAATCCTACTGTATCTTGGCATTTTGTTATAAGAGATGTTGTGATATCAGTTCCCAATTCTGAGGTGTACTGGGATAGAGGCATCAAAGCCTAAACTATATTTAAACATATGACTCAGAAGAACAAATTCAAATCAAGTATATAGTACGCAATAAGAGTTACTTTTGCCAGCCTATAATGGAAGCATTAGAATATGGGCGACCTTAAGAGTTGAGATAAAACTTATACAATAAACATTTTTGATGAGAATATATGTTTTAATATAAATGGCTCAGAGAACTGACTCTACCAATAGACTAAGGATAAACTTATCTTTGATATTCAAAAGTGTAATGTGACCCATGAGGCTTAGATGAGCATTCATTACAAATATTAAAACACTAAATGACAAAGTCAACACTTTATCTGCATCATATACAAAAGAATCGTGTATAGCATTTTCCTGTACACGTGTAGTCTTTCATATTGGGAGTCTATGAGGGGATAAGCAAAAAGAGTGACAATAATAGTAATAACAAATAATAATTGTTGGGGCTATTATTTCATGGGTAAATACGGGAGGAACTTGCATTGTCTTGAAAAACAAAACAAAAGCAGAACAAAAAATGACACACAAAAATCTTCAGCGGTGTTGTAGGCATCGGGCAGGAGGAGGTAAGACTAAAGGCAAGGAGTTCCGATGGAGAAACAACACGAGAAAAGAAATAAAGAGCAAAGTCAAATGTGCAATAAAGCTGACAGAACAAGAGAAAGCAACAATTAATTTTGACTTGGGAATATGTTGAGGGAAGGCTTCCCGGAGACAGTGGTATTTGAGAGGAGATCTGAAGGGCATAAATGTATTCAAAACAGTTCAAATCGGAGAAGAGAAGAAAAGAGGAGGAACAGGGTAAATAATATCAAACTGAATTCGAATAAATCAGTACATGTTAAATTAGTAAACCAAACTAAGGCAAAGGCATTATCAGCTTTACTGAGATAAATGAGTCTCCAAGTTTCTTCAGCAGAAAGATCTCAGTTATGGAGGGGAATAGTGTCTGCAGTACTTTCTCTTATTTTTCTCCCTAAAAGTACTCTCTTTGCCATTCTTCTAGAACAGTTATGTGATATCCATGAGACAATGTCTCTATAGTATGAGATATTTTCCCCTCCAAATTATTCATATTTTGATGTGGAATTTACCAGGCACAAGAAAATTATGAAAGGTATATTTCAGACACCCCAGATTTGAACAAGAATGAAAAAAATGGAAAACATTAGACTAAAAGACAATCAATGGGTCAAAAATAATAATAAAATGATAATAGTTGGTCAGCTTCTCTGCAGTTTGTCCCAAAAGCCAAGCTTTGCATGGCTGCAGACCAGCCATCAAAATCTACTGGATCTAAGAGGAGAAAGCCATTGTTTGCCAGTGCCATCCCAAGATTCTGATACAAGAGCCAGGAAGCAACATTATCATTGGTTTCTCTGTGATTTATACATTTTTAATATTTATTTATTTATTTATTTGACAGACAGAGATCACAAGTAGGCAGAGAGGCAGGCGGTGGGGGGGGGGTGGGAAGCAGGCTCCCCACTGAGCAGAGAGCTCAAAGCAGGGCTCAATCCCAGAACCCTGGGATCATGCCCTGAGCCAAAGGCAGAGGTTTTACCCACTGAGCCACCCAGGTGCCCCTCATTTTTAATTTTTGAAAAAAATTTTTGTTTGTATTGTTTGATGAAGATAGGTAGTGGTACACCTGTGAGGATTGGTAGTTTCCAAATAAATTCATACACAGAATGCTGTTTTTCCTCCATTGCTACCACAAGCACAAAATGACATCTGACTTCAGATCTCCAGAAGGAGCTTCCCACATAGATTTCAGGTAGATAAAGAACATGAGTGCATGTTTTATTCATTTTTAATATGAAATTCATACAGTCGCAAGTTCAAATTTAAACATTTATTGCTTCTTTTCAAATAAAATTTGAATTAAAAAAATTGTCATGATTAACTTATCAATAAATAATTTATAGAAAACAAAACTTATGAAATAGAGGTAAAGCCTAGCCCTAGGCAGTTTTATGAAGACGAATTTCCTTTGTTTCTGCTCCATTTATTATTTTACTGCTCCTCCCACTGCCCAACACTCTTCTGCTGCCCTCACATTCACTTCTCCTTCTCTCTCACCTGGGGCATCCCCTGGTTGTGTTAAGGCTCTATTCTCTGTGGCTCCCCTGGCCCCTAATCTACTCCCTATGTCTTCTCTTTCTGACAGTAGGTTTGGTTCTTGATTCCATATCAAGGAGTTTTGAATAAATCAAGAAACTGAAACCATAAATTCTGAGAGATTTGAAGAGCTTTGATTCTGGAATATTTGGAATCAACTGAGTTCCCATGCGGGATGACGGATGGCATCTGATTGACAGGAATCTCTTCACATTTCTCTCACTGCTCCACTGACAAGATAAACAAAAGATAAGAAGGGTATGAATAGTGGGCTGTTTAGACCTTGGTTTTTTCTCCTCCCTCTTTAACAACTCCATTAATTAATTTATAAGAGAGAACCTAGGTTAGTACCAAAGTTTAAAATTAATGTTGCAAGGCTGCTGACATACTTTCACAAAAGAGAAAATTAAATTGAAAAAGATACGCTGTTGACTATGTAGAGATTTTTTCCTAACTTTAATTTGAAGAACTATAAAGAGATTGAATTTTAATGCTTCCACACAATAATGTATTTCACTGCTTTCTATTATTATTCAAGATCTATGGTTCTTTATTGTGGACTAGTACCTTCACAATGTGAACAACCATGTGTAACAAACTAGGTAAGTCTTTGCTGTGAACATATTTAAGGAACTCATCAAGGTCTCCAAATACATACAATGATTCTGCAAATATTAGGCAAGAACAGTGACAACATGGAAGTGATATTTAATGGCCATAAACTCTATATTGGCCAAAATTACACCAGGAACCAAGGGACAAGTTACTAGTTGAAGATATGTCCTCAATCACACCTCACTTTTACCTAATCCACAGGAGGAGACTGAGTTCCAAGGGGGTGGGTACTTGGTTCCGTTTTTTTTTTTTTTTCCCCATTTTCCTTCGACACTCTTCATTTTGAAGAGTAACACTAGAATGGGGTGCTGACTTCTACCCCTTGTGAAGAGGACTTTCCCTGCTCTCTTTTCAGAGTGAGACTAAAGAGCTTACTCTTTGAAGAAAAAAAATAAAAGTGGGTTAAGAAAGAAAGGAAAAGGAGACTTTGCACTCTTTGAAGAAGGCAAATGCTTTATCACAATGCAAAAACTAAAAAACAAAAACAAAAAAACCCTTCATGTCGAAACGCATGGCTTAATTATGAAGAAGCTGAGTTATGAAATAAGCTCACACACTCAGCTGACCTTGGCTAGAAGTTGTGCTTGGATCAGATTTACCTCGTATTCACCATGAGGACACCTAGGTGGAGGCAGTAGCGGATACAGCAGGTTTTGTAGTTAAGTATTAATAGAAACAATAAAATCCTTCTGCCTATGCCTATAAAAATATCCATGATATTCAATTAATGCAGGCCTTTCTTTCCGGATGATATTACAGAATTACCAGAATAAGTCTGTAATCAAGTTCTCGCAACATGAATTGTTTTAATATTGGAATTCATAAGAAGGCTGTTAGTAGGTAATTAACCTAAACACTGCAATTTAATCAGACAAAGAAACATGCAGGGAACCATCCAGAATTAAGAGATTCTGCAATTTCAGGTATGTTCATATTGAACACCTTCTGCCTTTCAGTACAGAGTTATGACTGGTAAATATGTTCCTGACACTCTTACCGGGAGGAGCAGGGCGAAATGTAACAATACAATGCAAAACAGAATGTGTGGAAGGAGGGCATTTATCCCAGAGATTGTACGGAGGGGGACTGCTTCATGGAACCTCCCTACTGGAGGGGAGACCTGATATGAGTTTGGAAGAGTGAGTGGGACTTAGCCATGGAAAGATCAATAAGAAGCCATTCCAAAAACGTAAGAGATGGACCAAAGACAAACCACAAACTTTTTTAAACTAAAACTGGGAAAACTTCTGGTAAAAAGACATAGGGCAAGACATTTATGCTAACGCAGAGTTTCATTTAAGACATGCGCTCTTACTAGAAAATCTTACATCAAATATTCTGAAGTCAATAATTTCTAAATAATTTAGGAATATGTTTCATAAAACATGACCTATGATTTCAAAGAATTTATATGAAAGTAAAACCTTATTCTTGATTTAATAATGCTATTAGTCATCCAGTATTACTTTGCTTTGGAAAAATTGTTCAACCCAAAGGAAATGTTTTCTTCAGTATTGAATGAAAGATACCCCAGAACAACTCTGTAAGAATTTTGTTTTAATTTTTCCCTCTATTATCATTTCAAAAGATGAAAAGAGAAAATGCCAACGCAGTGTCTTTTAAAAAACGTATCTTTTAAAAAGTATTACTAATTCTTTTTTTCTTGTTACATGTTACGTGTTTTTAGCCACCCTTCATCCTATTGTATCATTAAGGATGATCGGCCTCCAATTCCCACAACTTCATATTCGCAAAAGGTACAACATCTTGAAAGAGGTCTTAGAAATGATCAAACGCTTTCTATAGCTTTCCTTCTGACACTTCTAAGGACTCAATTTGTGGCTTTTTGTTGAATAGGCTTTGAAGTTAAGCATGCTTTGTATATTCCTGGAATATACAAAAGAACCTAAGCAAAGAAAAAAAAATGTTTAGTAGGAATGAACCTTTTTAGGGGTTCAGAAACAAGACTAAGAACAATATAGATTTAACATTTTATGGTCTCCCTGTAATAGACTATCAGCTCTAGGACAGAGCCACACCCCCATGGAGTCCTAAGTGCCCTGAGCAATCCCTGGCATGTGTTTGGTAAAATACATGTTCAAAGAGTTAATGAATGAAGAAATGAATGAACAGAATGTATCAAAATGATTTGTGGGTAAAAATATAATCATATGTTAATATGTAAGAAATTCATACTAGTTTTTTTTTTGGTTTTTTTTTTTTTTTTTTTGGTCTTGGACAAACTTTTGACAAGAATTTGGGAGCTTCATTTGATTAAATGTCCCCGTAGTATTCCATTGAGAGAGTATGGTAAAAGTCTCAATGAGCATTTTGTTCCAGTGCTTTCACAAAAGTCATTGTGGCAAAGACAAAGTTAAATCGGTTCTGATATCAGGACCCATATTAGGGTGGGCATAAAATGGAGCTAGGTTGGTTCACTAACTGCAGAGAGAACAAAAATGCAACAGGTGAGCAAAGCCAGTTGCAACTACTGTGTTCTTTCTTTCATTTTGTGGATTTCTGCATCCTGGGAATTCCATCTCACTCACCATTCACAGGATAACATCAACCCTGGACAGATTTATCATAGGAAAAGACTTTTGTAATTACTGTGCCAATCCCTTAAATCTCTTTCCCCACAGAAAACTAAAGAAAGAAAAGCATAATACTGGGTTAATAACAGATACTTGAGAAGAACTAGCTTAAATTCTAAGCCACATCAGTATCTTACCTCATTTTATCCTCTCTTTTTTTTTTTCTTAGATTCTTTTATTTTTAAGTAATCTCTACACCCAGCGTTTGGCTCAAACTCACAACCGGCGGTGGAGTCACATGCTCCACAGACTGAGCCAGCCAGGTGCCCCTCATTTTTTCAGTTCTAGTACATGCTATTACTTTTAAATGTCATATTGAGTACATAAAAATCTCTAATCAAGTAAAGTTTTTCATCATTTTTTATAGTTGTGTATTACAATTATTCTAGTTCTGTTAAAATATTAGTTCCCTGAGCCCTAAACACAAGAGGCTAAAGAAAATTAGTTGATACTGTTGACAGGGCTCCAACTAGCATGTGTGATTTTGAAATCAGAGGGAATGCACACAAAAGAAGCTGTTTCCTTAATTGTTAGGGGAAAAGATCATTTCAACTAGTTTCAGTCTCCAATGACAACTGGCCAAGATCTACAGAAAAAAACTCAAGGAAGTAAATTCAGCTTGATCCTTAAATATTTAGTAAGTAGCAGTAGACAAAGCAGCCAAAGCTAATGTAGAATTAATTAGGGCCGACGGCAAAAAAAATGAATACATTTTTATCCAGAAGTCTCTTTTATTTTTCATCTTACCTTATATACTTTTCTCCAACTGATTTCCTAGAATAGATAATTACTATAATTCAAGAATAAACATAGAACCCATATTTTCTAAGGATGGAAGTAAAATGGATTTTGGAGAACTCACTTAACTCAGTGATGGAAACAAAAACAATTATGCTAGGTGATGAGCATGACAGATCTGAGTTTTCTTTACTTAATATTCAAATCATGGAAATTTCATGAGAAATTATAACTCTTCTGCAACTAGGCATCTTTAATCCTTTATTCCTGATCAATCAAGAGACTAAGTCAGACGTGAGAGGTTTCAACACTTTCATCTGTTGTCGGACTAATATTTTTTCTTTATTAATAACTTCTAATAATGTATTTTATTAACTTAAGGACTTATAATTTACTAAAGCCTTCACACACATCCACACATTTTATACTTCTACAAATCTCCGAGGAATATATTTTATATGTATAAATATATACATATAACAAAATATTATAACTATTAAGCAGACAAGGAAACCAATCTCAAAGAGATCTGTAAAGGAACAAGAGTTATAAATGGTAGAACCAGAACCTTCAGTGTGGAGATTCTAAAATTCATCAGTTTTTCCATTCTACCACAGTAAATGTGTACATCTTAACACATTTGCCTAATACCATCACCAGTTATTACGCCATTTCTTGCCATTCTTCCTTGTGTTTCGTAATTATTAATCTGGCAAACCATAAATATCATCCACTTCCAGATAAGTAGAAAAGGCTCTAAAGCCCAAACATAATTTCAGAGTACCGGTTGACGTCACTGTGATTAAATCATATGATATTTTGATAAAAAGGACTGACAACACTCACCTCTTTTTGACGGTACTTTATGGCCAATTTGAGTCTGGCGAGATCATTTCCACTTTGTTCTTCTATAAGGCTACTGTCATCTCTGTAATTAAGGATGATTTCCAGTTCTCTGGAACTCCTTGTCTGATCCAGTAGGTCCTTCGCAAACTGTTTGCACTGTCGGGACAGCTCCTCATACTCCGACTTGAATTCATTTTCCACTTTACTCAGCTCCTGAAGCTCCCAGCTTAGCTGAAAGGCTGTGAGAAAAGGGTCTTCACTTGACAGTGCGATGAGGGAGGGGCTGGCCAAGGCCTTGTAGATGTTGAGTCTGGAGCGTGAGTGGCGGAGGCTATCCACGTCCGAGCTGGAGACGCATTCCACGCAGTTGCAGCGGACCTCGTGGGGTCTGGGCACGGAGACTCCTTTCTGAACTAGAAGCTTGATTATTTCATAATTATTTGTGTGGGCTGCCAAAATGATTGGTGTAATGTCTGGAGTGAATTCAGAGAACTGCTTATCAAGGAGGATGGGAGGCACCTAGAAAAAAGAAGAAAGCCGAGGTGAGGAATATTTATTCATTTGTTCAAGCCAGTGAATTTCAAACAGCGTGCTAGAGCGAGGCTGAACGAAGTTCATAAATCTTTGCCAAGCTTTTCTGCAGGAAAGAGATGGCTTTTTTTTTTTTTCTGCTGAAAGACAAAAGAAATTTCTTGAAAAAAAAAAAAAACTTTCCAATATAATGACACATTATATTGTCCAATTTCCAATATAATGACACATTATATTATTATATTTGTTTAACCTGAATTTTGACATTTTATGGAATCTTAAAATAAGTGACTATGGGAAGTCTTTACTTGGTAAAAGACTTTCTTGCTTCCAACTTATTTTCTGACACCCAGTCTTTGCTTTTCTTTCCCCAAGGTGTGGACTCCCAAAGTAATCCAGAAATACACTGAATAATAGTTAATCAGTTGTTTTAACCCAAGCTTTTCCTCTACAAGAGAAGTCTTTTAGTTCTTCAGTTGCTTTTGTTTGTTAAAACCAACTCAATGATTAATGGTGACAGCAGAATGTAAGAAGGCTAGCCTCCTGCTTTCTGCTTTCATCTAACACTTTATGGTCTATTTTCCAGAGGCCCACAAGTGCTCCATCACCATTGTATCAGAAATAAACAAATGGTTTCCAATGAATCAGGTCACCGGTGTGTTCATGCACCATTTCCTTTGGGTTTTTCTCTCGTAATGGTAATGACGAAAATGCTGTAATAGGCACTATTTCGTCAACATCTGCTAGGTGCCTTAACCCTCACAATTATTCACACTTTCTAGTTGGGAGCCTTCAGTGCGTAAGTGCAAGACCCACTGTTTGCACGGGGGTCTTCCTGACACCTGAGCCTGTGCGTATTCCACCACACCACACCACTGTCCAATGTTTGGTTTAATAGTTCTTCTTGCAGGCCATAAAGAGGCATCTATGAAAACAAGTGCTGTATAAGGATAAGTTAAAAAGACATGGTAGAAAAAATGATGACCCATGTACTGTATAAAATACACTGTAAACTAAAAAGGAAACCATAAAAGGATCAAAAGCAAAACAACTACATAGAGAAAAACAAAACTCATATGAAACCTTAATTAGACTATTTTTAAGTAGAGATATATCTTTATGAGAATAATTAAGCCTGTGTGCTTCTTAACCTATTTGACCATTTAGAATCTCTATTGGGGGTGCCTGGGTGGCTCAATCCTTAAGCTGCTGCCTTAAGCTCAGGTCATGATTCCAGGGTCCTGGGATCGAGCCCCGCATCAGGCTCCCTGCCCCACAGGAAGCCTGCCTCTCCCTCACCCACTCCTCCTGCTTATGTTCCCTCTCTTGCTGTGTCTCTCTCTCTGTCAAATAAACAAATAAAATCTTTAAAAAATAGAATATCTGTTTGTTTTATAAGAAACACTCCATAAAGAATAATGAGATTTAGTTATCTATTTAAAGGTTATTTAAAATATATGCAATCAGTTGATAAAAGATAGTACCTACTTATTATAAAATTCGGAATAACACTGTTGAGGTAGCACTGTATGTTCAAGCAGGATCAATACATACCTCATTACTTTTTAAGTAACTATCTTACATTTTCAATATTACATAGTTGAAAATTTAACTATGTATTTATTACAAAGAGAAAAATGCCCCTAATTAAAATTAAATAAGAATTAATCTTTTAATTAACTATATTTCAAGGTTTTCAATGGAAGACATGAGGAAAAACAAAAACAGCATAAATAAGTTCCTGCATTAAATGTATATTTAAGTGATAGCTGCAATTTGGAGGGGTTTTCTGGATTCAGTAGAACTTCATTCTAGATTTCTGTAGTTCTTAAGCTCAGGGTTAAGCTGCTGCCTTCGGCTCAGGTCATGATCTCAGGGTCCTGGGATCGAGTTCCGCATCGGGCTCTCTGCTCAGCGGGGAGCCTGCTTCCTCCTCTCTCTTTCTCTCTGCCTGCCTCTCTGCCTACTTGTGATCTCTCTCTGTCAAATAAATGAATAAAATCTTAAAAAAAAGTTATTTTAATTAAAAATAATTTTAAATTTCTTAACTATAAAATGCAACTTTGAAGAATATTTCAGCAAACTTTTATGAAAAAATAAGTATAATATGGCCATATTAAAAAGCATTTATATTTCAGGAGAATGTCAGTATCATAGTATTAGAAAGAGAGATGGCAAAATAACTGATAAAATATACCAAAAATAAATACTCTGTTCATGAGTCTTAATAGTCAAAAAGTCATTGTGAATTTTTAATTCTTTAAATATATGGATGTCACTATATCTTTTATAAGCATTTATTTTAGAAAATAATTCTTAATGAAACTTTTTTTTTTAAGATTTCATTATTTATTTGCCGGGGGGGGGAGGAGCAGTAGGCAGAGGGAGAGGGAGAAGAAGGTTCCCCGCTGACAGGGAGCCTGATGTGGGTCTTGATCCCAGGACCCTGGGGTCATGACCTGAGCCAAAGGCAGACACTTAACCAACTGAGCCATCTAGGTGCCCTTGAAAGAAACTGTTTTAGATATAATATAATAATTTAATGGTCAATAAATAACTACTTTTTAAGTTATGTAATTTTAATTATCTTAGAGTTACCTCTTACTCTAAAATGTGTTCTAAATTCAATAATATATTATATGTTGTCTTTACCATCAGTTGTTTGATGCCCAGCTGGACAGGGACCACTGGACCCTGGGACTGTTTGGCCTTAGACGTCCTTCATGCAGGAGTCTGTGGTGCCTCTGACCAGCGAGCTAGGCAGGCACACGTCAGTGTTTATGCATGTCTTAGACCCAGGTTCTGGGGTTTCTCCCATTTCATTAAGAAAAATCGTGATCAAACAAAAACACTTAAAAAATTGCCTATTATTCAGTGCTAATTACATGCCTGCACCAATGATTACATAGTGTTTGAAAATTGGAGGTTATCTTACTCTATTATCAGGTCTACGTTTATTAGCTTGTATTCCTCTATATGTAAAATAATGCCCTCTTCTCCTTTTTACTACTGAGTATTCCTGTGGACCCATAGATTCTTCTTTTATTTTAGTGTTTAATTGCAATAATTATTCACTTTGAACTTATTGAGGTATAACATACCTTCATTAAAATGCATAACTGTTAATGTGAAGCTTGATGTATTTTTAAAATATGTGTGCACCTGTGTGACACAACACAGATTATAATCCAGGAGAGGGTGTGCACCTCAGGAACCTTCCTCTTGTCACCTCCCAGTTGCTACATTTTGTAATCACAAACCTAAATGCTATCGCCAGAGATCACTTTCACACACACCTGTTCACTTTATATAAATTAATCCTAAAGTATATACTTCTCACATCTAGCTTTCTTTGGACAACATTCGCTTTTTTTTTTTTTTTAAGATTTTATTTATTTGACAGGGAGAGAGGGATCACAAGTAGGCAGAAAGGCAGGCAGAGAGAGAGAGGGGAGGAAGCAGGCTCCCTGTGGAGCAGAGAGCCCGACTCGGGGCTCGATCCCAGGACCCTGGGATCATGACCTGACCCGAAGGCAGAGGCTTTAACCCACTGAGCCACCCAGGCACCCCCAACATTAGCTCTTTGAAATACTTTGTTATTGTTAGAAGCAATCATTTTTGTAAATTCCATTCTGCATAATATTTTGATTTATGAAGATAGCACAGTTTATTTAATATTCTCTTATTGATAATATTTGTGTGATTTACAGTTTCCACTTGTAGCTAAGAATACCATTTCTATGCATATTTTTGTCTGTGTCTGCTAATACATATCTAAGAACGCGATTTTGGGTCAAATATTTTTCTTAAGCAGTTACAGCAATTTTCAAGACTACCACAAATTATACTTGGTATTATCAATTATCTGCCTATCAGTCTATATATCTACCTATTTGTTTATGCCATTCCTTATGTCAAAAAATAATTTTGAATTTTTCATTTATTATCAAGGTTGGCTATTGAATTTGCTAAGGCCTTTTCCATGGTGATGATTATATAATTGAACCTCTTACTCCTAAAAATGTGGCTAATTAAATAAATCAATTTTTTACTATTGAAACATTCTAGCTTTCCTGAAATGAATTCCATTTGCTTAAATGTGTAATATTTTTATTTAGAATTGTTATACCCATGTTCATAAGTGAGATTGATTTATAATCTTTACTATGCTGTCTTCATCAAATTTCGGTATGAATACTGTGTTTGCTTCATAAAAAACATATAGATTCTCTCTTCCTTTGGAATACAGGGAGATGTGCCATTCAGAACTTTCTTATTTTTCTTTCTTTGTGTTTTTTTTTTTTTCTACGATTTTATTTATTCCTTTGAGACAGAGAGTGCAAGCAGAGGGAAAGGGAGAAGCAGACTCCCCGCTGAGCAGGGAGCCTGATGTGGAACTCGATCCCAGGACACTGGGATCATGACCTGAGCAGAAGACAGATGCTTAACTGATGGAGCCACTCAGGCGCCCCTCAGATCTTTCTTCAAGAGAGGATTCACTGCCTACCTGGCAGTGTGTTAATAGACTCCAGCTGTCTACCTCTTCAGGTTCTTCCTCAATTTTGGAGTCCTGGACAATAGACTGAATAAGTGGGTTGACAAGGACCTAGCTATTTCCACCCAGTACGGGTCATCTCTAGTAGGTAATTTTTCTCTGAGTTTCCCTTTACACTGGCAAGGATTTTTGTCAGTTCTGGGTCATGGTCTAATGGCTTCCCCTTCTCAATCTCGCTTTCTTCCCTTTTACTTTCAAAATGTTATTTTCCAATAAAACTTTTGCAATCATCTCATTTTATCTGCCTCTTGGGGCGCCTGGGTGACTCAGTCAAGCATCGGCCTTTGACTCAGGTCATGATCCAAGGTTCTGGGATCAAGCCCCCATGTCAGGTTCCCTGCTCAGCGAGGAGCCTGCTTCTCCCTCTCCCTCTGCTGCTCCCCTCTGCTTGTGTTTTTTCTCTCTCTCTTTCTCTTTTTCTCTCTATCTCTCTCAAATAAATGAATTAAAAAAAAAAACTTTATCTACTTCTTGAGGAATCCAAAATGTGATCAATCCATTTTCCATATTGTGGGGGAAAAAATAAGTAACACTGAAATTATTTGATCTTTGAAAGTTCAAAATTATTCTGTGAAAACCCTGAGTGCCTGCTATTCTTTTATGGGATATTCAGTAACTTTTCCTATTTATTGCATAATAAATATCTTGGCTTTTCTATCAATAATAGGGTCTGTTAATAAAAACTGCATTTGGGGGGAAGTTATTTAGTTCATCTAGTTTCATTCAGAAAAGACAGTTTTAAATGTGCAGGGATTCAGGAAATGCTAGGCTAACAATATCCCTCCTGAGAAATCTACCGTGGGACAAGATGATGGGGAACTGAGGAAAGGACAAATGAGGGGCGCTAAATGTATGTAACAGTTAATCAAAGATCAATGCAAAGGTAGGAAAATATAAATTTTTAAATGTTCTAAAAAGAAAAAAAGAACAAGAGGAGAGGTTGAGAGAAAGGAAGGTGTGGAGCAAAAGGCTCTCTACTTAACCAGCTAGTAGAACAGAAGCCTTGGTAAAGCAAAAGGGGGACATGAAGGTTTTATAAAAGCTATTAATATAAAATACAAACTATTCTAAATAACAAGAAAATACAAGTCTTGAGGACCTTTAATTCTTTTCTTCCACTTTGCAAAGATAAATTTTCCGAAATGTTAATCTCTCAGACAATTCCCTTTCTTAACCTACTTCCATGGCTTATAACTATTTGATTTAATATTCACTTGTCCATCAATCAATGAATATTTATTGACTCCATTGTCTGGTGCAACATTAGACTCTGAGAAATTAAGAAAAATGAAGGTAAAAGAGTCCACGCCCTCAAACAGAAGATTGCCATACTTGACACATTCCCAGATCTCTCAGCAAACTGAATCAAATGTTTACTAACTTACTATAAATGCAGCACCATAATAGGTACCATGCGAAATACTCAGAAAAACAAGAAACAAGTGTTTGCAACATCATATCAGATGCTCACCAAGTTTTAATTGTTCTGAAAATTTTCCAAGTGCTCGCCAAAATCTCAGGATAGTGTTTCTGCTTTATATTCTTTATAATGGGGCAGTAGAGTTAGCATAAACTATTAACTGTAAAAAATATGTTGTAGACGTTAAGAATTATTTGGTGACTTTCATTCAGTATTAACAAGAATTTAGTACTCTGCAACATTTTACTTTCCTTAACAAGTAGCAAATATACTGGAAACAGAAAAGTGCAGATTTAAATGGTTTTTACAGAAATGTTAGAATATTGGGGCTGCTATTCTTTTTTCCACTTAACGAAGTACATAATGGTATGTATTGCAGACTATGATACTCGCTGTGACTGTCATTTCCTGAGTGACGTCATGGAATCAGATTTCTGAGTTTTCCAATGAGTAACTGAAACCAGCTCCAATGCAAAGGACCCAATCACAGTCAATCACAGAAGGTGAGAGAAAATGAAAGGTAAAATACGCCCCTCAGTTCTTTGCTCTGGTGGCCCAGGCATTTGTAAGTTGATACAACTTTGTTATCTATTAAATATTCAGAACTTTTTAAAAGTCAGCAATGTAAGACATTGGATCTCAGAAACTTTTAGAAAATTCAGAAAATGAGCTTGCTTCCCCTTTTTCATACTTCATTTCTAACCAATCGACTTTCTGTTCCAATAACTCTTCTTTGCTTTTCTATCTTCAACATGTAACTCAATCTCTCTCTCTCTCTCTCTTTCCTTTTGTGGTTCCAATGTTATGGGTGAAGAGCAAAGCTCCCAACATTAAAATAAATAAATAGGTCACTGTAGGTACTCAGTAGCTATTACCTAAACATGATTTTGATAGAAACATAGGTTTTTTTTTCAATTTTCTTTTTTAATTTGCCATCTGGCATATTTAAGGACAGATGTGAATATCATGAGCCTGTAAATGAAAATCACACCATGCGTGACTTTTAGCTGAAGTAAAATCTATAGACATAAAAGCATTACACCCGGACAAATAAACAAGCATAAAAATATATACTCACATCACCAATAAACAAACAACACACATACATGCCCTTTTTTAATATAAATTCAAGTGGTTGAATGGCATATTTCACTTAATAAGCCACAACAAAGTAGAACATGCAATTAAAAGAGTATTCAAAAACCAAGGAAAGTTGTTTCTAATATTGCAGAACTGGAAGGATCTCTGGTCTAAGCTCTATTAATGAATATTTGTTCAATGCTTTTTGTCAACCTTATCATAACACTAGTTACATTATTAATGGAATCATTTTCATGCCACATAACATTAAAAGTGATGAATACAAAGAATCCATTAACTTGTAAGTAGATTGCTTTTCTCAAATTTATTAAAAATCTTCACCTTGAAGTGATTCAGCACCAATATGAGGCATATAGCTTAAAGTCTAAAGTATGATATTCTACCCAAATATAGAAATGTCTCTTTGCCACTAAGATAGACGTTTTTGAACTGTCAATACTGAAATTTAAATTTCTAGGAGAGAAATTCATCCTAGAGTAACATTCATCCAATTTAAGAGTACCTATTTCCTCAAATTAGCATTTATTATAGTGGGTTGTATAAAATGAGTAAAAGAAATTTACTTGCATGATAATATTTAGAGTGTCCTAAATCACTGACTAAATAGATCTACATTCTATTCTGACTCTACTCTTAATTAGTTAATTAGCTTGTGAATTCCTCCTAATAAATCTGCTGTATGAAAAACAATATCCCAACTCTAACATGAAATTTCTATGGTTCAATCACTTTTTAAAAATTCCAGTTGATGGCACAATAATAGAAAATTTATGAGGCTTTTTTTTAAGTGCTTCAATAAAAACTTGTTGAATTCTTTAGTATCATCTTGCTTTTAGCATCAATATTTTTATCTAATGTATCAAAACCTTCATTTTTTAAAACTCAGGATTATAAATATTAAATTTATCTCTTTCATATACTCAGTCTAACTCAAATCAGCATAAGGGAGTTTCAACTCAGAGTTATGTTTAAAAATTCATTAGATATCGGTTATTTAGAATTTGAAATTTTCACACACCACACCCACATGCACAAAAGCCAAATAGTTGTCATATGAATAAATACATGAATGAATAAAGAGACAGATGGATGAACAAATGAATGGTTAGATTATAATCTTACCTAAACAAAGTCAACTTTATTACTTTAGGCCCATACTCTTGCCTGGAAAGACTAAACAGAATTCAAAATTCTACTGTGCAGAAAAAGAAATTCCCTTTGCTTTTGGTCTCAGCACAGGACGAATGATTTATCAATATGTTCACAGTAGATCTATAAGACCAAAGACTCTTGTGCTTTCCCCTACTTCTGAGTGGTTGAAGTCTTGAAGACACTAATAGTTAGATCTGACTTCTAATGAAACCTTAATTCAGAAAATAATTGCACAAAACAGCTTAACAGGAATCAGACACTATTATGCACATATGACTCAAAATCAGGGGTTCTCCAGTTTTCATGTACCTCACAAAATACGGAGCAGCTTGGGGACCCTTATTCAGAAAGAAGAATGTTTCTAAACATAAATGCATAGTATTATATAGCAAAAAGTACTTAAATATATTTAAAATCTATTTAAAGACAAATACATGATGTAGTAACATATATTCTTTTCCATTAATGGATTAAATACAAAGATCTATTGGCAGGTAATTAGACTAATTTTGAAGTAATGACCAACATGTAAATATATCAGGTATATGGTAAAATGGTAATATGATGGGAAAATACCTATGATTTCTGCTATTGACAAAGACACAAGAATTTCTAGCAAAACTAAATTTTTTGGCTTATGTTCATAAACAAAGGAAAATATATATTCCATTTAGAAGTTAGTAAAAATAAAGATGTGGGTTTTTTTTTCCATTTAATCTTAGTTCACAGATATCCTTGAATTTTATCTATTGCATCCCCAAGTTAAGAAGATCTTCAAGTCTGGTTTAATTGGAATTGGAAAACTCAAATGAGAATTTTAACTAGAAAGCATTAATCAGAGAGTTGTTTCTTAGGAGAGGTAATTAAAGAATTTGAAAGGTGTCTGGAAAGAAAAGAAAGAAAACATTTTTTTGGAAATAAAAAATACATTTTCCATCTTTATTCAAAGATAGAATGTTCTATAGTTACAAATGTCCTAGAATGTCAAGTGGAACAAACAGATCACAACACAAACACACACACATTGATGTTTACTTTATGAGGGAAAATTCTGGAAACTTGGGGGGGCAATCCTGAAGACTTAACATGTATATAAATGATGTTTATGGGGAAAATACAGAACAATGGAGAGAAGATAACCAAAAAATAAGGCACAAATAGCAAGGGAAATTTTCCTATTCTAAGGAAATGTTGGGTCTGTACACGGAGAGGGCTCATCAGGTCTTTGGCTGAAACAATGAAAACAATGACATATGATTAGACACATCCTGCTGATATCCCAGACTTTGAAGGGTTAAAAAAAATATTCCAGACTTCTAAGACCTAAAAAAGAAGAAGACGAAGAAGAAGAAGAAGAAGAAGAAGAAAGAAAGAAAGAAAGAAAGAAAGAAAAGAAAAATGTGACATCATCAGATCTATAGAATGAGTGGGTAACAATGGAGATGCAACTAATATCAAACCTCTTATTTTCTCTCATTAAAATCTGTAAGACATGTCATTGTATCTATACAGAATTTTTAGTAAAGTGAATATGAGTCAAGAATACTGCATCTAGCCACCTCTCTCCTGTTAGGATAAAAAGCATATGAGTTATAATAGAACTCAGAAGTTACATCACCCATATTTCTTATAGGAGCAGATTTTTCAGAAAATATTATAACCACATATTAAATGATTCACCTCCAGGTAGGTAGGAAGAAATAGTTTAAGCAATCAATCTTGCAATACTGGAGTTAATTCAAATGTTTATTTGTATGGTACCTGGGGTTTGGTAATACAGTTAATCAGTAAAGATACTTGAAACAGAAAAGATAGAAAGAGAATATCCGAAAATAGTTTGGAATTCAGTTTTAAACTATTTCACTGTAACCTAGGAATTGGTGGGTAGGATTTGAGGTTGGAGAATAAGGAGAAAAAACGTACTTTTGTTTTTACTGAGTTTCATATAAATAACATAGATTTTCCTTCATTTAGTTATATCATGTGGGCCTCTTTTAATGAGGATCAACTGGTTTATTAATAATAATATCACATTAATGACATTATTATCATGAATAATAATAATATTAGTTTGGGCTTCCATATTATTTTATACTTATTGTTTATTTTCTTGGTGTCAGTTCTTACCTTTATTTTTGTTTATTTGTTTTTTAATTTAAGTGGGCTCCAAGCCCAGAGCAGGACTTGAACTCACCACCCTGAAATCAAGATCTGAGCTGATACCAAGAGTTGGGTGTTTAACCAACTGAGCCACCCAGGCACCCCTACTTTTGTATTTTTTTAAGTAATTATAATTTTATTTTATTTAGTTAATTTATTTATTTTAAGTAGCCTCTAGGCTCAACATGGGGCTTAAACAGCAACCCAGATATCAAGAATCATATGCTCCCTAACTGACCTAGCAAAGCACCCTTACTTTTGTATTTTATTTATTTATTTTTAAGATGTATTTATTTATTGGAAAGAGAGAGAACGAGCAAGGGGAAGGGCAGAGAGAGAGAAAGAGAAGCAAACTCTCCCCCCTGAGTGCAGAGCCTGACATAGGGCTCCAAATCACAACCCTGAGATCACGACCTGAGCCAAAATCAAGAGTCTGATGCTTAGGGGGACCTGGGTGGCTCAGTCGGTTAAGCTTTTGCCTTCAGCTCAGGTTATGATCTCTGGGTCCTGGGATTGGGTCCTGGGATGGAGACCCACATCAGACTTCCTGCTCAGTGGGGAGTCTGCTTCTTTCTCTCTCTCTCTCTCTCCCTCTTCCCCTCTCCACCACTCATTCTCTCTCTCTCAAATAAATTAATAAAATCTTAAAAAAAAAAAAAAAGAGTCAGATGCTTTAACCTACTGAGCTACCCAGGCACCCCTCCTACTTTGGTATTTTAAAGAAGCAATAAATAACCAAAAACCACCAAAGATCAAAAGGAAAATGAAAATGAAGTTAAAATTCTCTAGAAAGAAGACCACTACAATAATTATTACCAACTTCAATTCAACAGTATATGAAAAGAATAAAACATGATGTAAAAATAGGGTTTTATTTCAGAAATGTAATTGCTTTTGATTATCATTATATTTTTCACTGTCATTCATTCTCATCTGTATATTTGCATGGAATATGGAGTCAGTGTGCCTGGGTTTACAAAGAGGTTTTACCTTACACTAGCTGGGTGGCAGTGACCAAGTTACTTCATCTATTTGTGCTTCACTTTCTTTATCTGTAAAATGGGCCGATAAAGTATGTACTGTAGCACTGTTAGGAGAATTAGCTGGTTTGTGCAGTAAAGCACTTAGAACAGTGCATGGCCCTTGGTGGGAGCTTAATATACATCCACCAGGATTGTTCGTCCCTGCATTGAAATGTAAGCTCCCCGGGGGCAGGGACTGTGCAGGTTTCCCAACTTGGCTCCCGTGCTGGCACATGAATAATAAACAAGGGCACATGAGCCAATAAACACTTATTGAATGAATGAATGAATCTATGAGTGCCAACGTAAAGTGTTTCCAAAACCTTCCAATATTTTTTAAGTGTGATGATGCTGTATTACCAAATGGTATTTGGTAAAATCCACCCCGTTCCTAACTATGAGAAAAAGTATTTACCAAAAACTGATAGAAAACTTCATGATAAAGAGTGAAAGGTTTTCCTCTTAAAATTAGAAATAAGTTAAATGCTTATGTTCAACATTATTATGTACCATTTTGGAGTTTCTGCCTAAGGCAATAAGATTAGGAAATAAAATACCAGTAAAAATACTAAAACAAAACACAAATTTGTCTCCATTTGGCAGATAAATGGTCATATATTTTGAAAAGCTGAGAGACCTAAGAAACATTAGTAAAGGCTTAATACAAGATTCATATACAAAAATCTATATTCTATTAGCAACATAAGTTATAATCAGACTTGATTACATATAGAAAGAAAAATTGGTCATTATTAATAGTGACAAAATATGCAATACTTATGAACAAAAATTAATGAATAATTAATAAAACTTATAAGAAGAAACAGTAAAACATGGGGCATAAAATAAGATTTAAAATATGAGGAAATGTGTCCCTTAATAATTAATATCTTAATTATGCCAACTGCCTCAAAAATATATACATTTAATAACATTTCACTTGGGATCTTTTCTACTTATATTCTTTCATTTATAACTTGATAAAATTCTTTTATTAGTTAACATGGAGGAATATATAGCCACAAATTATAAAAATTTTAAAATGGAGACTATGATATGAGAATATGACAAGAGAATACCACAAGCAATATAAATTAGTTGAATAGAGTTTTGACCAAAATTAAGCTTATTATATACAAAAACTTCATGTGTGAAAAATTGGAATTTCTATTCAGTTGGAAAATGTGGTTCACACATTACACGGCACTGAAACAATTCTCTACCCAGACAAACAAAATTGATCCCTATATGATAATAAATTCGAGATGGAGTACATATTTAAATATAAAAAGAAAAAGTAACACAATTTTAGAAAAGAATTTGAAGTAATAATTGGATAGCCCCAGAGTTAGGAAGAACTCCTGAAGTAAGACTAGAAACAGAGCAGAAGACCACATATTATATTACACAGTTCTTAAGAAGAATGACCAAAGATACCATAAATAAAGTCACAAAGTTAACTACGGGAAAACTAATTTGCTATATATGAAACGTACTTAATATTCATGTCATACAAAGAGAACCTATAAACTGAAAACAAAGTTTTAAAAACACCCCCATGAACAAATGGATAATTACAAACTAAAGTTTCATAGAATAAAATCAAAAACTCAGAAAGAAACAGGGGGTGATCTTCCTCACTATAGTCATGGACAGGCAAATTAAAACAACAGTGAACTACAATATTTTGGGCATAATACTGCCAAATTTAAGTAATTGTGGATAAAAGTTCCCTCTCTCATCAAAACCTAGAGCAATATGAATGACAACATTCTTGCTGGAAAGTATCTGGTGCTTATATAAATTCTGGAAACCACAGTCTCACAGTCTCAAGTGAAGGGATCTTTCCTACAGAGAAACAATTACCATGAGAATATTTCTTTATATTTATTTCATCGTTTGTCATGGTAGAAATTGCGGTATGCCTGAATGTTTTCCAAAAGAGAGAAGCTTGCACAGGTTGTGGCATATCCCTCTATGAAATGTTAGAATGCTTTAGATATCTGCACTAGAATTAATCCTGTAGTTATCAGTCTGCAGCGATTGCCCTGAGGTTTTGTTTTTGTCCTGTGGGAGAGCTGTAGCATAGTTATTCACATGAAGGCCCCTTGTTTTAGGTTCTTCAAACATCAGTTGAGAATCTATATCACACGCTCTCCTAGGTATCACCTAATTAGCCTTAGCTACTTTTTGATAAACCAAGATGCCTATAATTAGATCTAACTGTGTATATTAAGATCTACTTTGTACTCCGCCCTCGCATGTGGCCTCTGGCCTAATCATTGCAGCTCCAAACGCTCCCGTCATTGCTTTCTTGTTCCCTCCCACCTACCAAATTCTACCAAACATTCAAAACCCAACTTAAATGTCATTATTGCTATGATGTCCTTTAGTAAAACTGAACTGTCATTAACCTGCCATTTTTTCTGTACTTGGAGGCGGGGGAAAGGGAAGCTATTATAATTTGTTTTTTACAAGAGGAGGGAAATAGCCATTTTCAGAAAAGGAGTTTGTCAGAACAGTGAGTAAGACATCCATATTACACCCTTTCTGATTCTCTTCCCTCCTTTAAGGGCTCTCCTACAAACTGCCTGTAACTTTCCCCAAGCTTTGGTCTGTGACACCTTCAGTATAAATCCTGTAATATCAACAACCCTTTTTACTTTTTTAGAGTTAGTATTTTACATTTAATTGGCTATATATTTTTACCATCAGCCTACTTAAAGTTTACTTTTAATTAAAAATAACAGCAAGTAGAGATGCCTGGGTGCCTCAGTGGGTTAAGCCTTTGCCTTCGGCTCAGGTCATGATCTCAGAGTCCTTGGATCGAGTCCCGCATCGGGCTCTCTGCTCAGCGGGGAGCCTGCTTCCCCCTCTGTCTCTGCCCACCTCTCTGCCTACTTCTGCTTTCTGTCAAATAAATAAATAAAATCTAAAAAAAATAATACCAGCAAGTAGATCTAGTTTGTATTGACTCGAATAGGGTGTACAAGGCACACAGTAAATATAATTCTACAATAACTTGGATATGATACATACTTGAACCGAATGAACAAAGATAAGGCAAAAATCATTTAACTGATTGACACCATTAATAAAAAAAATATGCTTCAAGTCTGATTATAGTGACACAGGCAATAATAATAAGTATGGAGTGTCTAACATGTGCCAATGCCCCATGCTAGGAGATTTCATGCCTCAGCTTAGCTAGTCCTTGAAATCACTTTTGAAAGGAGCTGTTATTATTATCATCCTCTTTTATGAAAAAGGACAATAGGCTTTCAAGAAATTAAATAGATTGCCCATGGTCACAAGGAGACCCATGCAGCTTGACTCCAGGGTCCAAATTCTTAATCACTAACTACCCATCTTATGTGTAAAGCAGTTGTGAGATCTTGGAAACTGCTCAAGAGGAAGAAGACGGGCATTAAATATGGCCTCCACCACTTTTTGTTGTGTACAAATGACAAAATCAGCTAACTTCTCTGCATTTCCATTTTCCCATTTTGAAATGTGGACATTTATTCAAGATATTTCTCATTGTAGAATAAGACCCGGAGACATATATATCAAAGCACTTTCAAAGTTAACTCTCAGAGGGTTGTGGCGAAGATGAAATGTGAAAGAACCTTGTAATCTAAAAATCAAGCAATAACAGGAAGGCACCAGTGTTCTGTGACAAGCCTAAGGCAGGAGAAAGAGCAGAAAACACTCTTGTTCAGTTTGGTCACTTTCATTTGTTTCTCCTCACATAAACACAGTCCCAGTTATAGTGCTTGATTTATCCGAAAGGTAGAGCAATAATTTCCTGGCAGGAGAGTTTTGTAAGTGTAGATATCATAGCTTGGTATGTGTCCTATTCATTACTGAAAATGTAAACTCTGTAGCTCCTAAAATGGTGTGTGCTCTCTATTATGTACTGCTAAAGATAGATCGTAAATAAGTACTAAATACTATTTACATCTTGGGTAAAGAGCTGGAAAATCTTCTTCAACTCCTAAGGAGATATCAAACAAATAGCAACTTTAAATCACGAGGCAAGGTGTAATCACTGGAATAATTAGGATTTTTATTTCTAACTTCTAGATCATTTAACTCACAAATGTCTCTTTTAATTTAAAGACTGTCTCTCTTTATATTGTTACACTGAAAGGGGATCTATTAAATGATATCTACATGAAACGTTTTATTTGTTGAAAATGTAGCTAATGGGCCAAGTTTATACTTAATTTTGTAAGAATTGCACATTAATTCTGATCAATGGTTCTGGTTTTAATTTCACTTGGCAGTGTTTGATCACAGTGTCATTTTTGAAAGTCACCATCTTTTGCCTTCCACAACTCTATTTCCTCTGGATAATAGTGTATAAGCTCAAACATGGTCCCAATATTCGCTTGCAGTTTTGGAAACTTTATATAGCACACCCAAACTTTAATTTTCTCACCTGTAAAATGGAGAGAACTATAGTCTTTACCTTATAGCGTTCATTTAAGGATTAAAAATGGTGATGAATGTAAAAGTTTTTTGCATATAACATTTGATAAAACATAGTCTATTATGATTATTAAATTCATCATTATCACTAATATCATTATTTTCTCTGGTTATTCTTTCTCAGTCTCACTGATGGGTTCTATTTCCCCTATTCATCCTTTCAGCATTGTTCCTTCCCAGGGACCAAACTTAAGCCCTGGGTTCTTATTCTATATATATGTGTGTAGTCCCTCGTACATTCGCTGTTTTCCTCATGTTCATTATAATCTACACACGTTAATTTTTATTCATCTAGCCATTTAGAGATACTTCTGAGCATCCATTTTTATGCCGATCTTCTTTTCAAAGTGTGGGAAATACAGCAATGGATGGAACAGACAATATCCTTGTTTTCATTCAACTTACATTCTAAAAAGAGAGGAGGGAGAAAGACATCCAACATAAATGAATAAGTGCATGAGTAAATCAGTGAATGGATAAATGCCAAATGGTAGAGGCCACAGAGAAAAATACAGTGGAGAAAGAGGAAAAGAAGAGCTTCAGAGGTAAGATGAGACTGCTACTTATCGAGGCATGGCAGGGAAGTCTTACCGGTATGGGGACATTTGAGTAGGAAGTTGAAGAAAGAGAGCACCAAGCTTATATCTAGGAGCAGAGCATTGTTGGAAGAGGGAACAACAGGGGCAAAAAAAACCAAAAAACAAAAAACAAAAAACAGAGGCATGAGCATAATTAGGGTATTTGGCCAAATTGATGGGAGTACAGTTTGCAAGTAGAAAAATTAGTAAAAGACAAGGTTAAAAAAAGTAGCAGGGGAGGGGCATCACATGTACTTGAATCCATTTTAAGGACTCTGGGCTTTCACTTCTAGTGGAATGAGAAACCACGGGGGTGTTTTGAACACAGGAGTAACAGTTTCTTACCCCCTATGACAGGCTGCTGTGCTGAGAATGAAGTAAGATGGAAGCAGGAAAATTAACAATGATCAAGTAAGACTTGCAATATACACGAGAAGAGTCTCAGATGGCTTAAACAAATCACAGTAAAAGTTTAGAGAAGTGGTTCTGTCTTATACAGGTAAAATGAGTGGAATTTGCTAATGAGTTCAATATTGGATGTGAGCTCTAAGATCACAAAGAGAGATCAGTGATGAGGAAACTTCCTGGCTTAGAGAGATGGAACTACAACCTACCAAGAACACTGGAAATTAAGGTTTGGGATACAATGAAGATTGGGTTTTTGCATGTTAAGTATAAGATACTAGAAATGCGGAGATAGATATTTGAGAGTTATCAGCATACAAACAGTATTTAAGGCCATAAGCATGGCTGTCACTCAGCAAGTGAGAAGAGAGGGTTACAAAAAGAGAAGTTAGAATTTTGAACTCTCTGACATTTTAAATTTTGAAGTTTGAGAAGATAAAGAAGAAGCAGTAGAGGATGCTGAAAAACCCAGGGATAGTGTGAAAGCCTGGAATAATGAGGCATATATTTAGGGTAGGTGTGGTGGTGGAAACATATGGAAGTTCTCTCATGATTGGTTCCATTTTCTTAATAAAACAAGGAACATAAGACATTTGAGAAAGAGGACATGTTGGGTGTTTGAGGAAAGAGAGGGAAAAAAAAAATGAACTCATCATCTTGGAAAATGGAAGATTATATGTAAGCAGGAAATGTAGAAGGATTGCTGAGCACCGAAAAGTAGCCAGCTGAAGTTGGTGATCAAACATTTAGAGTGAAAGTAGTTGAAACCGTTGTTTTTCTTAAGTCTCTCTGGTTATCCCGATGCAGATATGGAACTTTACCAGATAATAATTATCAAGAGACTGAAGGAAAACTTGTCTTTAGATGACAGGCATCAATGATGGACGAGTGAATATTAGCAAGAAGTGACGTCATGAGGGCAAAGGCTCAAGGAAGGGTTAGTGTGTAACACTAGCTATAGTGAACAGGAAAGAAACTGTAGCCATGGAGGTGCTATAATAAGGACGATAACAATTCTTGGTACAGTCATGGGAGTGGGGGGCTGAGGTAAGATGGAGCTCCAGACAATTGTTTGGGAAGAAGAAAAGTAGGTTAAAGAAGCTAGTGTAATTCTAGGTTTACTTGTGTGTATCAACAGAGAATTTGGGTAAGGCCGTTGCTGAGGAGTGTGACTATAAATCTTGGGCCAAAATATTTCGGCAATGGGAATACTGTATAGAACACTATAATGGGGGCTAAAGGGGTTAGAAAAAAAGGAGTGAACAATGGTGGGAAAGAGTCAATGAGGAACAAGGTACAGAGGGTAATGGAATTTGCAAGAAAGACTCAGTTTTCAGTTAGAAATGAAGGGGCTTTCAACAACATTTTATAAGTTCCCCTTGAAGCTCCTGCACATATTATGTCAGATATATCCGAGACAATTTTTTTGTTACTGCTGAACATATTCTCTTTTTGTTAAGTATATACTATATATTTTTGTATCTTTACATACAGTTTTAAATTATAGCTTGTTGAAGCTAGTATTAATGACATATACACCAGCTTGGATTAGTGTCTTGAATGCATTTGGGTTTTCTATATTAATGTTTCATACCGTGGCTTTCATAAACCCTCTAATTAATTATAATAATTTGTGGATTATATTTTGTTTTTCTGTAGAAAAAATAACTGAATGTACTTTTTATCCTTTCTATTCTGTTTTTTTAAGATTTTATTTATTTGAGAGAAAGAGAAATAGATCATGAGAAAGAGAAAGAGGATAGGAATGGGGGAAGCGGCAGAGAGAGGAGAAGCAGACTCCCCATTGGCCAGGGAGCCCAAGATCAGGACCTGAGCTGAAGGCAGATGTTTAACTCACTAAGCCACCCAGGTGCCCCTCTTCTAGTTTTTGTATCTTTTACTTCTACCTTTTTGGTTGTTCAAAATAGAGCCTCTGGTAAAGTGCTACATGGAAGGAGCAATAATGAGAATTCTTATTTTGTTACTGATATTAATATGAATGTTCAGAGGTGCCTGGGTGGCTCAGTGGGTTAAAGCCTCTGCCTTCAGCTCAAGTCATAATCTCAGGGTCCTGGGATACAGCCCCACATCGGGCTCTCTGCTCAGTGGGGAGCCTGTTTCCTCCTCTCTCTCCCTCTGCCTGCCTCTCTGCCTACTTGTGATCTCTCTCTCCGTGTCAAATAAATAAATAAAATCTTAAAAAAATATATGAATGTTCATAATATTTCACTGTTTAGAATGACATAAAATATAGGTTTTTGGTAGATTCTCTCAATCAGTTAAGGAAAGTCTTTTGTTTGCTCTATTCTGGTTTGCTCAGTTTTTGTTTTGTTTCGTTTTTCTTATTATGGATAGATATAAATTTACCAAATGCTTTATTTATTTTTTTTTATTTTGCATGTAGTGAGATAATTGTTTATTTCCTTCTTTACCTATTAAGGCATAATAGATTTTTCTAATGGATTGCTGAAGATTTTTGCCTTTATGTTTTAGATGGGCCATATATTTTCCTTTCTCATACTGTCCTCTTTTGATTTTAATGCCAAAGTTATACTAGTCTCATAATATTAAAATTTGTTTTTGAAAGATTGAAATGATAATGTTCTTTGAATGGTAGAGCTTACCTGTTTTTATCCATCATTTTTTCTTAAATATATTAATCTCTTTTTTTTTTTTTTTTGGTCTATCATATTAATTTCAAAAATTTTTCCAAGTGTTAGTTTTTGTGTGAATTTTTATCATAAAGATTATTTTTAAAGATTTTATTTATTTATTTGACAGAGAGAGAGATCACAAGGAGACAGAGAAGCAGGCAGAGAGAGAGGGGAAGCAGGCTCCCTGCTGAGTAGAGAGCATGATTCGGGGCTCCATCCCAGGACCCTGAGATCATGACCTGAGCCGAAGGCAGAGGCTTAACCCACTGAGCAGCCCAGCCACTCCATAAAGATTGTTAATGTCATTTTCATCTCACTAATCAAATCTATTGGTCCTTCCCTTCAGCCCCAACATTGTTCAGTGTAGCCCAGGCACTAATTCATTCAAACAGGTAACCGATCTATGAGAATGTATGCCATGAGTATAGAGTTTTGCACAGGCTAAATATCTGCTTTACTTATAGGCAGAGAAAATTTTGTCCACATGCAAACTTCTAGCTCTTATAAGAGATTTAGTACTCACACTATACTTAATTTTTAAAAGATTTTACTTATTTATTTAGTTAGTTAGTTAGTTGAGAGAGAGCATGAGAGAAAGAGAGCATGAGCAGGAGAGGGAGGGAGAAGCAGACTCCCCACTGAGCAGGCAGCCCAATGTGGGGTTTGATCCCAGGACCCTGGGATCATGACCAGAGCCAAAGGCAGATGCTTAACTGACTTAGCCACTCAGGGGCCCCTCACATTATATTTTAAATTAATTGCAATATTATTGATTTAATCCATGTGGAATTCAGTTGTTATTTTGTATTTATTTATCCCTGGATCAATTTTAAGTCTATTAAATATTGTGATGACTGTACAATATTTGAATTAAAAATACACTGTAATTTACTTTATCATGTCACTTTTGAATACATGAAAGAATGAGTGATTAAATATGAATATCTGTATTCTTTGGTTCTGCTTTTGCTAAGCATTGTTAAACTGCTTTCCAAAAGAATTCAACTTCAACAAAAATAAAAAGTGTTTGTTGCATTATTATTGATGGAGTATAAAATACAGAAGATTGCATAATTGGGTTATTGTCCTTTGCTGATTGATCATTTAGTGTTAAATAGAATTATTTTTGATTTATTTATTAGGGCACCTGGGTGGCTCAGTGGGTTAAGCCTCTGCCTTTGGCTCAGGTCCTGATCCCAGGGTCCTGTGATCGAGCCCCGAATCAGGCTGTCTGCTCAGCAGGGAGCCTGCTTCCCCTTCTCTATCTGCCTGCCTCTCTGCCTACTTGTGATCTCTCTTTGTCAAATAAATAAATGCAATCTTAAAAAAAAATTATTTATTTATTTGAAAGAGAAAGAGAGGGAGAGGGCAGAGGGAGAAAGAGAATCCTGGAACCAATTCCCTGCTGAGCACAAAGCCCCATGTGGGGGTTCCAGCCCAGCACCTGAGCTGAAATCAGAAGTCAGCCACTTAACTGACTGAGCCACCCACGCACCCCAAATAAAGTTATTTTTTATCAAAGGTTGTCATGGTTTATAAGTTCCTCTCTTCTATATATTTTTATTTTAAGGAATATGTACTATTAAAATATTACAGAGATAATTTTGAAATAAAATGGATCTTCCAGAGGTTCCAAATGATAGCAAGGTTAATCTTTACTAATTAATTAATTATTTATTTATTTTTAGTTTTATATTTTTCTTCATTAGTTTGTTTGAAGTGTGTTGCACATGAATTACTGTAAATGTCAAGTACTGTGATTTTAGGTTCTAGTAAAGGCTCTGTGGAGTACAATATGTCTTAGTTTGTGTTAAATTTAAGCAATTTCGCCTGTAATTGTTAAGTGGCCTGAGGCTTTTAGGACTATGGAGAACATAGCACTGGATAATGTCCTCCAGGTTGGACAGGGCACCAGGGTGGCAGGAATGTAGGCTCCAGGGTGGCAGGAATGTAGGACCAAATCAACTGAATTTTACGTATTAATCCACTTTGATGAATATCAAATGTGGGTAATGTGGAAATATAGGAACAAGGTCTCACCAATCTCATATGGCAATATACTATTGCCTGCTGTTAAAGAATTTATGCTACAAGCAGAAAATTCACTGTAAGGGTTTTTCTCAGTCACAACACCTATTAAACAAAAAAGATAATAAAAAATGTCATATGGGTGGTCCTTTTCTGGCAGCGGGAGATGTCGCAAAAATTATATAGATTGTGTGTCTTAATGAAAAAACATGCTGCTCCAAAATGCCAGGATGGGAACCCAGATGATCCTCATGAGTGAGGAGAAGCAAAGTGGAAATCTGGAAACAGCCTCTGAAGCTAAGAAGATAGAGTGTGGCTTTAAGTTAGCAGAGCATTACAGGGTCAGACATCCGAACGCCTGGTGGTTATGACTGAGTACAGAGGGTGGTGTGGTTGGATCAGTTACCTTAAAAGGGGCAGAGGAGGGGTGCCTGGATGGCTCAGTTGGTGAAGCATTTGACTCTTAATTTTGGCTCAGATCATGATCTCACGGGTCCTGAAATCAAACCCTGCCTAGGGCTCTGCACTCGGCCTCTTCCCTCAACTCGCCTGCTTAGCTCTCTCTCAAAATAACAGATCTTTAAAATAAAAACAAAAAACAGAGGCTAAGGAGTCAAGAGACCTTGGTTCATCTGCCATTGGTGTGGCCTCCAGCACATCATTCAACAGCTTCACCTTTGGAAGGAATAGCATTGCCTGTCCACACACAGGATGGAGTGACCTTAACACAAGCGTGCTTTGACAGAGGTGGACTGACCTAAATGTAAGAAGGAGAAAATAAACTTTATTTTTATAATATTAAAAATGATTATATATATATGATATATATTATATATTATATATATTATATATTGTTTTTATAAGATGATTATTGTAATTGTAGTTTTATTTTTCTGGTTAATAATAAGGAAATTAAGTTTTAGAATACTAAATAAAATTTTGAATTTCGTTTATGAATACTCAGATAACTGGCCTATTGAGTGTCTGTAAGATTCCTAAATTTTATGTCCCTTTTGTTGATTATTATAATAGTATAATAAAATAATTCTTCCAAGAAACAATAGTAACTATATTAATGCCTAACCTACCCATATATTTAATAATTCCCTGTTCATCAATTGCCTTTGTTGTGGTGGTGTGCACCAGTATTATGATCTTTTGAGACAAGCATTGACATTGTCCTATTACAATAGTTATGTGTCCTTATTGCCTGAAGATTTTTACAAAATGTCAAATTACAAAAGCAGAAAACAAAAATTCAACCTAAATCACATTGCCGGAAGATATACCTTATCTAGATAGATAGATAGATATGTTATAAAGTACATAAATTACAGAAAATTGGAAGTGTGCTTCATATTTTTTCAACAATCACAGGTTTTTATGGAAATCTTGTAATCACTGCAAGGAAATCTGCAGACTTTACATGGAACTTTGACTTTTTGACTTGTCAGATGCGGTGAGGCTCCTCAATGTTATACCCACTCACAGTCCTATGGACCTTTGTGCTGAAAGAGGCTAAATTAAAAAAAAAAAAAAAACTACCCAGAAAATTTCATAACGAAGATATTAATAATCTTGTTTTCACTCTGAAAATCATCCAAATGAATATTTTACCTTAATTAAAGCTCACAGCTCTTTGATTGATTTTATTTTTTTAGATTGTTCTTTGATTACTTTGTTTTCATGAGCGATAATGGGAATTTTTAATGTTTCATATTCATCTATCTAGGATCTATTTGACAAACTGTTACTTAATACTGATGATGGACATAATGTTATATGGCCAGCAGAAGAAAATAAGACCAGGATTTGATTTGGTTTGGAGAGTGGTTTATGGCCAAGAAACAGACTGGAATTCATAAATTCAAGAAGAAATTGAACCGACAAAGACCATCACTGTACAAGAACAAGATGAAAAATGACTTTGTTGTAAAAGACCCAAATGCAACATCAACAGCTCAGATGAGCTTTTATATTTATGTAGTAGTGATCACGTGATGCAACAAATTAAAGAGAAAAAAGCTTCATTAAAAAGAATTAGCAAATTAAATTGGAATACAACAAGATGTATCAATACCACACAATGTGTTTGTATAGGTAAGCATCTAGGCAAGATGAGGCCACAAAAACGAGTCTTTCAAGATGAAAACTATGGCCATAAATCTAAGCAGTGTTACCAAAATAAGTTGTTTTTTAAAAGTTCTCTGAGACTGCATAAAAATAACTGAAATAACACTTGGAAAAATTCTAGGAATTGACAGTGAGAAGAGTGTAGCAAAGCTTTCTAGGTAAGAGAAAAGTGATGGGCACCCTTATTCCTCTTAATGGAATGATGCCTTTATTCTGCTCACAACTAAAGAAAATATCACATAGATTTTTGACTGAATGTTGAGAAAGGCACAAGTGAAGAGAAAGAATCATTTTCTTTCTTTCTTCCACTGAGTTCCTTTAGCAGTGAACTTGAATCTTGAGATACAAGAAAGATCATCAGCAATTTATGAGCTCTGTAGCAACCAGCTAAAAGACTCCTTAACCTCTATTTTAAATGTGTTTCTCTCTATATCTATATCTATATATCTATATATCTATATATCTATATATCTATCTATCTATCTATATATATATATATATATATATGGATAGATGGAGGGGCAACATTTTACTAGAAGATGAAAACACTGGGGATTAATTCCTTACTTCTCATGCCCCAGGTGAAATATACAGAAGGGGCTAAAGTCCCAGGGAAAATCAAACCAGACTCCCACTACAGAGTTAGTTATACAGTGAAAAATGATCTCCTGCATTTTGCTTTTGGATCAGATTTTCTGTAACAAATGGTATATATTTGCATGATAGTAATCTTAAAATATCAATTTTTTCATTTTCCTATACCAGTAAGTAAAAAAGGAATCCAAAAAAGTATAGATCATGCTGCTTTATAAATTTTTGCTGCTTTTTTATGGTCACTTTCAATCTGAATTAGATAATCTATAAAAGATGAAATTGCACCTGTTAATAAAATCAGGTAAAAATAGACAAATATTATGGAAACTTTTAATTTTGCAGTGCTTTAACGAGATCTCTGCTAGCACTTCAGACTGCAAAAACTTCAATCTACTGTAAAAATAAAGAAAAATAAAGTATATGACTAATTTTTAAGTTCAAGAAGATGTTTAAAACTATTACATGTATTTTTAACAACCTCAAATATTCACCAGGTGGCAGTCTTTTCCTTAAAGGTGATCAAAATAAATTTGATCTGCTTTATTTCATCCATTAAAAGAGATGATGTGACCTAGGTGAGCAGATATCTTGCATTTATCTGACAATACTGAATTTCAGTGCTGTCTGAAAACATACTCCCGAAAATATCCCTGAGGGGATTTGCTTATTCTTCTAAGGAATCATCTCCAATCATTTTCCTTTATCAAAATTTTTTCTTTTCTTTCTCTTTATTGAGAGTGAAACTACATTTTATGTGATAATTAATAGCATGTTTGTACTTATTTAAACTTCACTATGGTTTTATAAGCCTGGCCCTTTTCCTCTCTCCTGACTTTTAGACCTCCTTGATGTAAGGGTCACGCTTCTTGGCTCTGTCCAACCTCTTTTGGATTCGCAGCCCTCCTAACTATTATGTGGACATCCAGGAAGCTTTTCCCAAGAGATTCCATCATTACTATTCAACAAGTTTGACTCCTGCGGTCTACATTAGCATATTAACTTAGGAACGTGATACAAATGTGAATCTGTAGACGTACACTGAATTGGCATGCTCGGTTCTTGTATGGTGATGCTTCTGGGTGTGATGATGATGATGATGATGGTGATGGTACTGCTTCAAATGTAAATACACTGAACCCTTTACATGAAGGACTTCAAATTTCTGATTCTCATAATTGTGGGAGGTAGCCATTACCATTTTCTGTTTTATGTTAAAATCATCATTGGGTTACACAAATAAAAAGGGGTGGAGGTAGGACTCGAATTCCTGTCTGTCTGATCTCAAACCTGACATTTTTCCACCCTAAAATATTCCTTTTATGCAAAATAAAGCCTTAAAACATTTATTTATATTTACATGTTTTTTCCTTATTTCACAAAAATACTTAGAGTGGAATTTAAGTGATGTTTACAAAAAGTGTTTCTATTTTATTCTGGACAAAAAACTGAATTTTATACCTGGCTCAAGAATGGATAATCTCAGTCATTGCTGGCAAGTTTCCTGGACTCTAAGCTTCACTTTCTTCATACCTGTATAAGGTGATGGTTCCAGGAGTCAGCGTGTCTATGTGTGTGTGTTTGTGGGGGAGGGGGTGTGGGGATGATATCAAAATCCTTCTTAATTCTCTCTGATTTCAAAGTTAGATACTTATTTTCCTTTTTTGGTTGAAAAATCATGTAGCTTAGGTCAAGTTTAAGAAGAACTTGGTATAGTAAGTAAAATTCATCCCCAAAGGGTGCTTCTAGAACATATGATTTAATGATTACTACTGGCAGGTCAGACATTAAGTTTAGGCTGAAAAGCACTAAATGGAATATACTTACAAATGTACTTTACTGGGTGCCTGGGTGGCTCAGTGGGTTAAGCCTCTGCCTTCAGCTCAGGTCATGATCTCTGGGTCCTGGGATTGAGGTCCACATTGGGCTCTCTGCTCAGCAGGAAGCCTGTATCCCCCTCACTCTCTGCCTGCCTCTCTGCCTACTTGTGGTCTCAATCTCTCTCTGTCAAATAAATAAATAAAAATCTTTTTTTAAAAAAAAAAGTGTACTTTACTAAGACTGGTCATTTGAGGTCTGGCCAGAAAGGCCAGAAGAAGCAAAACTCCTCAGATGATAAAGGACTAATGGGCTCTTATACTCTAGAATAAAGTATGCCAGAGAGGGATGAATTAACAACATTTAATATTACTTAATTTATTAAATAAAAATTTTAAAAACTTAAGCGCTTCATTGATAGAACTAATAGTTATATATGTACAAAGCAAATATACTTCATATTGATTCCATTAAGACTGAAAAGTATGTCACATTATTATATACAAAAAATTCATCTAACATGCCAATGTATTATGCTTTCCCACAACCACCGAATACTTAAACACTTTGATCAATTTATGGAAATGCAACGGTCCTAGTTCCTTCTTTTACTGATGTTAAGTTTTTTCGATTTTTGTCTCTTAACACAATCAAATACAGATACTTCTTAGACATCAGGGGCACTATTCTTCTACTCTCACAAAAATGCAGATGTAAATGCAATTAGAAATCTGGGTTATACAGAAAACAAAATAGATTCGGCTGTGTATTATTTATTATTACTTTTATTTATCTCGAAGTTGGCAATTGATTGTTGGATTAGATTCCTTGCGTTCAAGGGTTTCTTTGTGCTGATTTTTTTTTTTATTAAATCGTTGACTCTATGATCACATTTTAATCATATTTTGGTCACAGTTGCAGCCAAAGAAATCATAAAAATAATAGAATAAAGGAATAAGTGAGGAAATACATGATCCCTTTATCAAAACTTTGCTCACCAAAACCATTCTACTAAATTTCCTGTGTCTTTTCATCTTAAGTTGTCCTCCTCCCTTCTGCTACTGCAGAGCCAAAGGAGCAGAAGCCAGTGATTCTAGAACAAGAATAATATAGTGATTCTATATCGCCTAAGCTTAGTACAAATAAAAAAACACTGTAGGGGTGACTGCACCAGATAACCTTTAGAATCTCTTCTAAACCTAAACAACTAGGATTTTAGGGAAAAAACAGTTCCATTTTCCTTTATTTTTATTATGAAGGGTGTGTGCGTGCATGCACAAACATATGTGTGTGCATATACTTCTTGGTATTGTGAAGTTCACTAGGTAGGGGAAAGTGATACATATTTTCAACATAACATTCTAAGAAATATAAAGGTGTGTATAGGCTATGACGAGAACAAACAAGAAGAATATTTCATTCCATCAAGGTTTCACAGTTTATCTCACACATGAACAAGGAGAAAGATTTGGGTTGTCTGCAAATTAGCCTCCTTCAGTCTAGGAGACAAGGTCCCTCTCTGCAGACTCCACCGTCAGGTTCCAAGACAAGCTCCTCTCTGAGCCCCCAGCCTCTGTGTCTGGCCAAGCGCAGGTTGATGCTGTGATGAGCACTACTCAATGGGTCACTACACTCCTGTTAATATGCTCCTCTCAGCTTTTGCTAGCAATTTCTCTGTGCACGAGCACTGCTCCCTCATTACGGCCAGTCTTTTCCTACAACAATCTAGGGGGATTGGGGACATCAGATAACCAGTTTCATAAAATCATTAACTGAAAAGCACTTAAAATTGGATCAGGAGACTGGTCTGCAGGAATTTCAGGATGCTTCTGTGCAGTCAGGACGTGGAGAGATCGTTCCATGCTGCTCAAAGACCAAGTTGTGGCATGTTCTCAAGGGCTGAGCTTGCTGGATGTATCTGATGGCCCAAGTAACCAGGCAGATTGGCAAAGGAAGAGTAAAGACCATGAACACAGGGTACCTACACTCAGACCTCCCTTGGGAAAATTACTCAATTTCTCTAAACTTCAATTTCTGGACGTATGAGACAATGATGTAAAATGGTCTTAAGAGAATGCCTGGCACATTGAAAGGCCGAATTACTGCTAACAATTTTTATCAGTAACCTTTGATCTGCAACCACTATAGTATAATGAAATGTACAATGCATTTAAGCTATTTGCTTTTTCAAATTATGAGTTTTTGAGGAACTAGTTTTTGAGGAAAACTAGTCAATATACTGCTAATTGAGAATTCACTGACATTTTGAGCAGGGATAATACACATAACAAAATCAAATAAATGCATAATTATTTCTAATTTATACTTTATTCATCGTGGTGTTTTTGTATTAAAAATTCACATTTATATCTGGTGGTAGTAGAATGACTTAACAATTAAACCTGTATCTCCAAATAAACAAATCTCTTTCCCCCAGAAAAATCCAGAAATCAAGGAGGAATATTGCAATTAGGTTACACACATGAGGGGTGAGGATCCCACAAAGTTAAACCTAATTCCACTCACTCATGATCTCATTTAAGTGGAAAAAAGCTATGGATTCAGTTGGTAAATCTGCAATTATGAGTTTCTCTTATCTTCCATAAACCACCCTTTCCTCTGGGTAGTCTATAAATTGGTCCTCCTGTGCTCCAAGCTCATAGTTTAGAATTATTGTCAAGCGTTTCTAATACATGATTCAAACAACAGTGACTTGGAACATTGATATATCTAGAAGTTAATTGATCCAAAAAATTACTGCATAAAGAAAAAATTGTGGTAATGAAAATGAGAGAACTCTTTCTTTCTAACTGCTTGAAAAATTTGTTCTTGAACATTTAAAATTCCACACTAAAATCCTCATTTTCTTATGATTCAGATTTTACAGTAATAAAATTTTACTTATTTTGCATCTAATCAGAGAAAAAGTAAATACAAGTTGAAGAAAGAGGGCATTTTGAAAACAGTTATGAGACATTCTAATCATAATAGGTATTTTCTTATAATTCCCAGTTATATTAACACCTTATCTATTTGATTAATTATAGTTGTTAAATGACTCACTGTGATTCCTTAGGGATTAATTTTTCAACTACTATAATTAATTAAGTTCAATGAATGTGTTGCTTACTGAGACATCATGTTATTATTTTTGGATTTAATCACAACATTTATAACGGATTAGGGGAATTTAATAAAAATGACTCCAAAAAAGCTTTTCATCAAAGCTCGTATTTGAAACCTCAGTTTCAATCTCTCTTATTCTAACATAAACTCACTCTTCATACTAGCACTAACTTCACAATGCATTTGCTTGGCACAATATTTAGCCTCTTCAATCATATATGTATTTTTTTAAAAGACTTTATGTATTTATTTGACAGAGATCACAAATAGGCAGAGAGGCAGGCAGAGAAAGAGAGAGGAGGAAGCAGGCTCCCCACTGAGCAGAGAGCCCGATGCGGGGCTCGATCCTAGGACCCTGAGATCATGACCTGAGCCAAAGGCAGAGGCTTTAACCACTGAACTACCTAGGTGCCCCCATATATGCATTTTGAATTAAATTTAATTTACTAAGTATAAAATGATAAATGGTATCAAGGTGGAGGGACTTCCTGGGCTAACTCTCTTAATGTTAGGCACTTTAGGGTGTTAATTAATGTTTACAACAACCTGTTGAGTAAAGACTATAATCCCCCCTCTTCTTTACAAGCATGTCAAGACCCTAAAGATTAAATGATTTGCCTGAGATGATAAAACAGGATTTATATCCAAATTTCTCTCTATCTCAACTCTCTTCACCACATTGCACTCCTTCTTGGTCCAAAAATGGGGACTAAGACCTCTTTTTGTATATTCTTATTCTTAAAAAGACTTTATTTATTTATTTATTTGAGAGAAAGAGCGCACACATAAGTGTGTGGTCTTGGGGAGCTTGATTCAGGGCTTCATCCCAGGTCCCTGAGAGCAGACCAGAGCCAAAGGCAGATGCTTAATGGACTGAGCCACCCAAGCGCCCCTTATATATTCTTATTGTGGAATGGAAATATCTCAATGCTTGGAGTTTTGTTCAATTCCTTGAACCTGTTTTTTTTTTTTTTTTTCCACTTGATTTTTAAGAAAGGCTAAAAGCCCTTTTCTCTTGTGGGTTGCAAACATATTTAATGATCATTATTATTTTACTTTCATAATAAGTGTGGTATGCTTTAAGGAAAAAGCAAGGGCATGGGTTTCAAAGGGATTATTTATAATTGGCTGGTGTTTGAGAAGAATAAAATGTCAATGGGACTACGGAAGTTAAATGGTGTATTATGTGATGAGTCAGAATGACCAGTTAGCTTATGCTTCGTCATCATATTAACAGTACAACATAGGCTACCTTTTAAAAATTCTTCCATTTAGGACAGAATTATTCATATCTGTCATGATTGTCATTTGCCAGGTGACTAAACACAATCTATGCTTAATGTTATAATAGCTTTTAAACTTGCTGCTGTGGAATAATGACTCAATTTGATTTTTAGACTTTCAAAGTACTTGTTAATAAAAAATACTTTAAACCGGTTACTACTTTACATCATTGGGGATAGGTTTCAGATTTTTCATATTAATGGTATATTTAGACAATATTGTAAGCAATTTTTCTATTGATGGTTTAAATCAGAATAGACAGAAAGTATAATTAATGATTTCTCTACTATGTCGCATGATAGGATAAGTATTTTTGAGGGAGAGCATCTTTAATACTTTACTGTATTTCTCTCTCTTGCCCACTCTTCCTCTCAGTCTTGCTCTCTCTGAATTTTGATAGTTCCTAAGATTATGGTCGCACATATATTTCAGTTCGTTTACTGTCAGTACCCAGGCTGTAATAAAAATAACCCAAAGATGTAACCTCAATTGGTTAACTACTGAGGAAAGCAAATTTTTTCATTTGCAAGGGTGGCTCTAAAGACTAGGTCCTACAGATGATCTTAGCACACAGTATCATTTATGAGGCAATCATAGAAAGTTCATGGGAGGGGCGCCTGGGTGGCTCAGTGGGTTAAAGCCTCTGCCTTCAGCTCAGGTCATGATCTCGGGGTCCTAGGATCAAGCCCCATATCGGGCTCTCTGCTCAGCGGGGAGCCTGCTTCCCCCTCTCTCCCCCTCTCTTTCTCTGCCTGCCTCTCTGCCTACTTGTGATCTCTGTCTGTAAATAAATAAAATCTTTAAAAAAAAAGAAAAGAAAAGAAAAGAAATTTCATGTGACTGTGGGACTTGTTCCAAAGCCCAATGAGGGAAATGAAATGAGTGCAAGAGTTAAAAGTAAATTTTTCAGGGTATCTGAAGTCTTGAGGCAGAAAGCAAATGGTTTTGATCTGAAAATTTTAGATTTAGGAGCATAGTTCTCTTCTCATTAACCAGAGATATATTTATTAGTACTCATATCGATTGAAAAAAAAATGTTGTTTAGTTTTAGTCAGCAGGATATATTTTGGGTTGGATATATATTTGCATTACATGTTAATGCTGGAGGCACTTGGCGGGGAGCAGTCAGTCAGGTGTCTGACTCTAGATTTTGGCTCAGGTCATGATCTGCGGGTCCTGGAATCAGGCCCCCTGTCAGGCTCCACACTTGGCACGGAGTCTTCTCTCTTCCTCTGCCTCTGCCCCCTCCCTGCCCCCCTCACCCCTACTCTCTCTTTCTCTCTCTCTCTAATAAACAAAGAAAGAAAATCTTTAAAAAATGCCGAAGCATCCTAATGCCAGTCTCTTATTTCAGACTCTTTGTTTTTCTGATCACATGAAGGGCACTGTTTGTAAAGTCATAAAGTGTATTAGCAAATCTACTGAAACTACTTTAAAAAAGTTCCCCTACATGCACTGAAGTGAAAAGGAAAAGAGTAAACGGAATTAAATTCTCCTTTGCTCTCTCTGAATAGGGTTTCCAATGACTGCATTTTTCAAATGAAAAAAGAAGTCATGCACTCTAGAGGGTAAATTGCCAATGCCAAACTTCATCTTCTCCACATATGTTGTGTCATTAAGATATTTGTCAACAGGAAGATAGATTATGGCATAATACAGTGGTAACAGGATAGTATGCTATTATAATGGGTTACCTTATAAAATACTTTTATAGAATTTGAACACTAGACTTTAAGAAGCAAATAAATTTATACTAAGACTCTAATTAACAGCTAAGAAAATCAAAAGCTCAGAATGACTGAGAGATTTGTCCTGTTAGAAAGTGATGAATGGGGTTAGAAGTCGGCGTCTCTATTCCTCAGCTCTCCTCCTTCCCAGCTTCTAATGACTTTGTCATTCTTTAGTATTTATTGAGCAACCGAATTATAAATACTATAATATTCAAGGTAGAGATCCTCAAGATCCCTTGAATATGGAGATCTAGAGACTCTTTTAAATTTATCTCTTATCCCAAATGAGGATGATTAACTCAGGATTTCAATGACTCCTGTTCACACTGGTATAGTGGCTTCAGCTTGAGAGCATACAGTTATCTTTTAAGACTCTTAAGTTCCATCACTTTGTGACCTGGAACATGTTGATTTTTCCTTTTTATGACTTCATTTATAAATGAGGAAAACAATAGCACCTACCTTTGTACAAAATGCTTATCACAGTCCCTGGCATAGTGACAGGCTTAATGAATATTATCTAGTATTATTGCTTTTATAAAGAAAATTACCACCAGCAACATCATTCAGACTATCTCAAGGTTCATTTTCTAGCTATTAAGTTATATATAGATCTTTTTGGCCAGGTCAAATACCAAGTCCACTGGGTCCCTCTTTCCCTTTTTTGTAAAATGAAGTGATTGGGATAGGTAATCTCCAAGATCTCTCAAAGTTATAAAATCTGATACTCTTTTTTAAAAAGACTTATTTATTTATTTGAGAGAAAGAGAGAATGAGAAAGTGGATGAAGGAAGGGACAGAGAGAGAAAGTGAGAGAGAGAGAAATCTTTAAGACTCCCTGCTGTGCACAGACCCAGATAAGGAGCTCAGTCCCAGGACCCTGACCTCATGACCTGAGCCAAAACCAAGAGCCAGACACTTAACTGACTGCACCACCCAGGTGACCCTAAAAGTCTGATATTCTTTTCAATAGAGCTTTGAAATAAATTTCTTCAAATGAAATACTCTAGGCTTAACTGATGAACTAATCAGTAATGTTTAGTGAAATCTTCTTCCCAAAGAATGGAACAATATAATAAACCTATTAGTAAAATTGGGAGACTCTCATATATTAAATATCACTTAATCATTAATAAGGGCATTAACTGAAATCTCCTAAAGGCCAGGTTAGCACAGTATAGTTCAATACACCTAACATAAAATATACGATAACAGGCATTCTGTAACTTCCAACTTCCTCTAAAGTCAGTGGTTCTTAAAGTGCTGTCTCCAGACCAGCAGCATTCCTATGGAACCGTAAGTTCCGGGGTCTCATTCCAGACCTGCTGGATCAGAAACACATGGGGCAGGATCCAGCAATCTGTGTTTTATTAAACCCTCCCAGTGATTCTAATGGTGCTGAAGGCTGAGAACCACTTTCTAAGTGGAAAAAGGGAGAAGAAAGCTCTGTTTCTGATAAGCATGCACTGAAGCAGCTGAAACTGAAATTGAATGTGGCCTTGAATCTGGCCTGAGATGACGTCAAGGAGAAAGGTCTGCTAGAAATAATTAAAAGTCAAGTAACTAATCAATTGGCTCAAAACTGGGGCTAAGAAGCCACTCTCAGTTATCCCCTGTAGAGAAATAAAGTACTCAGAAGGTAAAAGAAAAGTATAATAAAATTATCAGAGAATATCAGAGTAATGATTGTAGCAAGGGAACAGTCCCAGTAAGATATGTGATGTTCCGTCTTCCTGCTTAATGCAGAGAATCACACGTGTTATATATATATATATATATATATATATATATATATATATATATAAATTTTCTCTATTTTTTTTAAGATTTTATTTATTTATTTGACAGAGATCATAAGTAAGCAGAGAGGCAGGCAGAGAGAGGAAGGGAAGCAGGCTCCCCTCTGGGCAGAGAGCCCAATGCAGGGCTTGATCCCAGGACTCTGGGATCATGACCCGAGCCGAAGGCAGAGGCTTTAATCCACTGAGCCACCCAGGCTCCCTGAATCACACATTCTTTAAGCTGTTTACTATATGAAAGAAGTTAAGAATTACTCTTTCCATTTGTTGACAGTAAATTAAAAATAAATCACTAGAACTCAATACTCTGATTTATGTTGGTCTGCATTAAATATGGAAGGAAATAATTAATGATCTATGCCCATCTATTTATCTGGCAAAACTGAAATACCTTTGTTAGATGCTGCACTGAGAAAATCTTTTAATAGCCTAATAATTAAAAACACTTAAACAATTTATAAGAGTAAGAAAAGAAAATCAATGTCAGAGTGATAGGAAGACAGGAGGCTTCAAAGTCCTCATTATCATCTATGTATCAATCCCAGACTCCTTTCTTAAGTCCAAAATTTCAAATTGCCTCCTAGATGTCAATTTCAACAAAATAAAAAACTGAGTATATCCAATCAGGTCCTATAGACCATGTCTATAGTCTCTATGCTAGTGAATGGAGTTAACTTTTTCGAGGTATACACCTGTCAATAGCCTTCCTCCTTCTTTAGGCCCTTCTCCTACCTCTTCATGTCCTCTACCTACTAACAGTTTGTATATACCAGTCAATACCTAAGAATTTATTTCTCCTTCATCTTTTCCATTGTAATCACTCTTACTCATATCCCCACGATATTTTTCCTCTCTTCACAACTAGACCTTCAGACTCCAAAGAATAGGAACAATGTCTACTCCCTAGCATCCAGCACAAGGCCAGGCACAATAAGCATATGCAAATAGTAACTTGTTCTCTGGAGAATGTACACAAACCAATCTGAAACACAGCTCCTATGACTTCAGGATGCCATGCACACTGTGTCTTCTTCCAGACAAAGAAAGGGATGTGTGACGAACTTATAGAAGAGTATATTTCCTGATCTACATTTCTCACTTTTTAAGTTCTTTTTAAAATTTTTTTATTTATTTACTTTTGTGTGTGAGAGAGAAGGAGAGAGAGAGTTGGCATGGGTAGGGGGAAGGGTAGAGAGAGAAGCAGATTCCCTGCAGAGCAGGGTGCTGGACGCCTGGCTCAATGTGGAACTCAATCCCAGGACCCTGGTATGATAACTTAAGCCAAGGCAGTTGCTTAACCGACTGAGCCACCCAGGTGCCCACATTTTAGGTTCTTAAGTAAGTGTTCTAATAATCAGATTTGTATAATTTTTATATTATTTCCTTATTCTTGACTCATTTCTGGACAATTTACGTTTATTTCGTCCACTTGGATATTATTGTTTCTAGGTATAAACACTTGGCTTTAGTGATCTCAATAGAATTAACGGCAATGTGTCCCACAGTCTTTGGGGGATGCCCATGAGACTAGAAATTCTGCAAATTTTAATAATACACAAAATGGCTTACAACAATCACAGGAATCATCTAAGAAATTATAATTTACAAGAGAAAAAAATTCCTGTTACAAACATATTTGCTACATACAACACAGATGTATGGAAACTTACTCTAAAACGTGTTGGCTGTACCTAAGAGATGTATTATCTAAGTAAATCACAGATAAATGGCCAAGATCTAATGGGATTTACTGTATCTCCCATCCAGCCCAGAGAGCATCTTTTGTATGCTACACTGTATACATGTTATGTTCTAACAAAAATGTAACATTGGTTTTGTTCTTTCAAAATTATCAAATTCAAATAAAAAGATACGTTTTTTTTTTTTGGTTGTTTATTCTTAGTGCCTTCACGGAAGAGGAATTCTAGAATGTACAAATACAAAAGGAAAATTCTTGGCCAGCAAATAGATACAAGAGAAATCTTCCAGAAACACATGGCCTGGGATATTTCTGACTCCTGGCAGACTGCAAACCTTTACTGCCTTTTGTTAATAATCAGGGTTCAGATCAAGTGCCTGTAAGGAGCCAGGACCTACTTGTGAGACCAGAGTTTAGCTCAGAAGTTGAGTATCTTCCAACAAACACTCTTATAATAGCAGATATCTTCTCCAGACACCAAATTACTCTGGCCAGCACAAATGTCATTTGCTAAAGAGACATTGAAATGTATGGCCAGTGTTCTCTACAAAACAGAGCTAAAGTTATTTAGTAATAAATGTAAAAAGTCCACTTAATGACAATTTTGTCCTTTAGATTCAGTGCAATCTAAAATGATCTAGACTGTAGTCACAACATCGGCCTCACGGTCCCCTATATGGACTTAAGACAAGAGGGTGCACAATACAAGGTCGTTGTTGTTAGAAACCATGGGGTACAACTAGAAGAAATTTCAAAATCACAAGGTGACAAAAGAAGCAGCAATTAAACTTACACAGAAGGTAACAGACTCCTACTCATTCCTATCTGTGCCTGCAGTTCCCTTTGCGGTAGAAGTCTGGGCCATAACATATATCTTTAGCTATAACCATGACCTGGTCACTCCTGTCAAGGTTTGTACAAGTTTCAAAGGACAGATGCAACAGGAGATTTTCTGCCAGTAAAATTTTAGTGATGTGATGGGAAAGTAACACACAAACAATGGGATATGAAACCAACCACAAAAAGCTAGTAAAGCAACAAGCAAAGATGTTGTCCTTGTGGACTGTTGCTTTCTGAAAGCTTGGGGTCAGGTAAGGGGAGGGGTGAATGGTGGTCAGGCATAAAAAAGGACCATAGAACACAGCCTTCTGAGAATGCAGCAAGAGTTCTTCTTCTTCTTCTTTTTTTTTTTTTTTTTCCAGGAGACACCCAGCCATGAAGTTGCTCTGCTAATAATGGCAAGGATTTTGATAAAAGTCCTCCAGTCAAGCAGAGATAACAGGAGTTACAGCAGAGCTGGCTTTAAAAGAATGCAGCATCTCCTAACAGTCTGCACAGACTGTGCATTACCCAATACAGCAGAAACGGCTACAGTAGAATCACACACATTTGAAGATTTTATTCTAAAAGGCACATTTTTGCAGTATGTGCAATGTCTTTGCAATTAGTCAATAGGACCTGAAGCAGGGAAGTGAAGGGTTCGGTGTGAGAGGAAAAAAGGATCCAATAGACAATTTGGATACAGGGCAGTCACAAACAGAAGGGTCTAGACAGACAAGAACAGATTCCTTTTTCGTTCTTGTTTATGATTTCTCCACTTCCTTAGTGATTAAAAAAAAAAAAGTCAAACAACAACAACAAAAATAGGAAGACAGGAAAAAAAACCCCACACATTGTAGAATTGTGTGCCATTTTAGCATATTTTCATTTAGTGATGACACTAAGATATAGCAACATTTTGGCATGCAGTTAAACCTATAGTCAGGGGTTAGGTATTTTCCAATAATCCTATTTTTTTATTTGCCTCAATTTAAAGAATCCACTGGAGTTTGTTAATGAACAATAACAAAATTAAATGATACAATTCATATCTACTTGCAGTAAGATGCAGAATTCCAGAACAGGCAAGCAGATGAAACAGGAAAATAGCAAACGGATTCAGCCTGCTGCGGCAGAGTGTTGGAAATGAAAAGGCAAGAGGAAAAATACCCACACATGCAGAGTGAGCCTCAGACAACATTCTAGGCTGGGCTGGAAACATAGGAATGTTTCCAATGAATGGGAAGCCGCCATGGGCTCCTTTGTTCTGCTTTAGTTCTCACTGAAGGGCTGGTTAGCCAGGGCACGACAGGCAGGTGCCAGTGACTGTCGGCAGGTGTGAAGTGTACTAACCACTAGTTCTCTATCATAATAGTTCTGATTTCTGTGCTTCTAATTCTTAAAGTTTAGAGATAATCTGAATATCCACAGAAACCTTCTGCAAGCACAATCTATCAAAAACGGTGCTTTGGCACGTACCTGTTTTTCGCCACTGGGCTTTTTGTGGTTCAGTAACAGCTCAACAGCTCCGACAACTTCCTTCCTGATAGCGTGTAATAGGGCATCTCCAACATAGACATTAAAGCTTAAAAGAAGTTCAATGAGCTCCAAGTTCTCATTTTCAATTGCGATGAGGAGAGCAGTTCTTCCAAGAGGATCAATGCAATTAATATTGATTTTAAAATAAATTTCAGCTTCCTCCAGGGATTTCTTGACACTTGCATAATCTCCCTTTTCCACAGCATTTAAGTAGGCTTTTTCTGACGGTGAGAGTTCTGATTCCGCTCGGACTATCCTTAGAGGAATCCGATCTCTGTAGGGAGCATTCACGTTCCTTTTGTAGTAGAACTGAGCCATGTTTCATGCCATGCTATTTCCTTGTCTCTGAAAGTGCAAAGAGAACCCAAAATACGCAAGGATTAGTGCTGGTACACTTTTTAATCATGGTGCATCACACTTAACAACTAACAATAATGCCAATAATAATAATGATACCATTTTATTAAATAATAAGAGTTATTATTATAACTCTTATTATTAAGCCTTAATCATTATTCAGTTATATAGAAACACAATTGCAAATTCCTAATCTAAGAGGAATAAAAACTGGGAATGTTACTTAAAAGATGACATCTGTCAGAGGATATACCTGCAATTTTTGGAAATTATTTACAAAATGTGTCATAAATATATGCAGTTTTTAGCAGGGAACCTTGAAAATCAAAGGCTGTAGTTTTGAGGTCCTAAAACTGGACCGAGGATATTCAAATGTATCATTCACTGTCAATTTTGCTCATCATGGAGATGCTGTCAAAACTATGAAATATCACTTTCTTAAAAAAATGCTTTTCATTTGTCATGTATTCTATTCTTAAAGTTAGTAAGTACTGACATCAAAGTTAATGTGAATTAATAATATTAATGTCAATAAAATGTCATATTGAACCCCGATGAGTATAAATTTTTTTCCCATTTGTAAGTGAATTCACTGAGGGGGGAAAGAACCAAGATATTAATGATCAAGATGAATCTAAGCAATTCAAGTTCCAAAGGAAGAGTTTAGAAATGGATTAAATATAAAGTTTATTATGAAAATGCTCTTTTCTTAATTCTATTACCTTTAATACCATGAAGCAGTAAACCAAAAGACAGGAATATATTCATTGCAAAACATAAAGATACACTGCCATAAAGATACATTTGAAGATGAGGGAATTACTTTAAAAAATAAAAGAACATCTTAAGATAGATTGATAAGAACAAAGTCACTGGAAACTCTATTGATTTAGTATCATCCTACTGATAAATATTTACAGAAAAATCTATTGTTTAGAATATAATTTTTTATTGCTGTTAGTTCCTGATTTCATACTTATGTGCTGAACTATTATTTTATTATTCTATGTCATTTATATTCAACTCACTTGTTTATTTACATACATTTACTATTAAATTAAAATTAATGGAGGATTCTAGGTACTAGAACATGCATATTCATCTTAATTGATCTTTTTAGACCCAATCATTTTATGAGTAAATTAATCTGATTTCAATGATACTTTAACGTAAATTAAATGTGCATTGAATGAACAAGTGTGACTACATTTAGGTAATGTTCTCAATTTGGGAAATTAGACATTGCTTGCATGCTACCTCAGTTTAATAGGCATTTCAGTTACCAAGTAGTTGTCTCACTTTTTGATGTTCAGATTATTAATCTCAATTTCTCAAGTATCTAGGTTCAGGATATAATACACAAAGCTTTTATTTCATAATTTGCTCCTTTCTGGTTCATTAAATTTAGCATTTTATTAAGGCCCCTTCACAGATAAAGCAAATGTAAGAATCTGCTAGTCCAGAATATTTTTCTCAAATACTTCCTATTTTATTAGTCTTGGTGTTTTAACTGGATAATGACCAACTAAACGGGCATGATATGTATTCATTTATGCAACTGCAGATAGGGGGTGTTGTGAATTCTTTAAATGGCAATTTTTTTTTTTAAAGAAAAATGAGAAGTGATCTTGGTGTTTAAATCTAACAATTTTAGGTGTGCAAGTTACTTGCTTGAAGCTTGTATTTAATTTCAGTATTTGGAGATGCTTTAACTCACTAGAATTGTAGGAGAGACTTTATAGATTATATTATGAGATAACAAGGACAATTTAATATTCTTCTGGTATAACTAAAACTACAATAAGCCAATATCACTATGATGCTATATATCTCATTATAATTTTCTGATCTGGAATGACAGCATGTCCTTCCCAATCCATGTCAGCTTTTGTAAGAGTGTGCAGAATCAATGGCAATGGGCTCCACATTGTAATTTTACCAGGACTGCAATGTAAATGCTTCAAAATGATAATAAGTGGCATTTATATTCTATTTCAACAGTATACATTCTTTATTTCCTCACTTTGTCCTTACCAAAGACTCTTGGAAAAATATATAAATATTGCTTTTTAGAGTTGAGTTCAAGGTTTGCCACCAATAATTGCTTTGCTTAAGACTAATGTTTGAAGGTAGCTTACCAAAAATACAGGTTTAAAATGAAGGTATGAACACACACACACATACACACACACACAGAAGCAGAACTTTGAATTGTGACTCCATCAAGATTAGGAAACAGCCTAAAGGATGGAAGATTTTTATTTTGTTTTTTTCATTTACTCATTTATTAATGATGGCATCAAATAAAGAACTAGATAGTAAATAGCATTTTTTGTTAGTTTTAAAGATTTTATTTACTTCTTTGAGAGAGAGATAGAGCACATACGCGAGCCAGGGGAGGGTCAGAGAGAGAGCACACAAGGGAGAAGCAGACTCCTCCCACTGAGCAGGGAGACTGACGTGGGGGTGGGGCTCCATCCCGGGACCCTAGAATCATGACCTGAGTAGAAGGCAGACACTTAATTGACTAAGCCACCCAGGCACCCCAACAGTAAACAGCATTTGATTTCTCCTGCGTAAAGCACAGGATAATGTGTGTCAGTGATATGGTGGTGAGCATGACTTCCAAAATGCAGGATGTCAGCGACAATGAAGGGATTGGTGGACAACACAGAAGGTACTGGAGAAGTTGGGGGAGGGGAGGATAGATAATGAGAAATTAGATCTATTAAATCTATTTCATTTAATCCAGATAACGGTCATAAATATAAACTCCGTAAGGATGGGTTAGAATGTGAGACTCGCCTTAAAGGAAGACATATTCTAACCAACACTGTATTTAAAATGTGAACTGGGCATGAGACATTACATTCAGGAACCTATTTCTCCATACATAAAGTGAGGTAAACAATATTATCAAAAGAATGAGTGAGAAGATTCAGAGTTAGTGCTGAAAAAGCTCTTCTATTAAAGGTATTGTCCTCTTTCAAGTTCTCAGATTTATTTTTTTTTTTAAGATTTTGTTTATTTATTTGAAGAGAAAGGGACAGTGAGAGAGGGAACAGAAGCAGGGGGAGTGGGAGAGGGAGAAGCAGGCTTCCTGCAGAGCAGGGAGCCCAATGTTGAGCTGGATCCCAGGACGCTGGGATCAGGACTTCCCGGGATGGTGACCTGAGCCATAGGCAGACATTTAAAGACTGAGCCACTCAGGAGCCCCAATTTCTCAGATTTTAAATGAATATGAGACCCCATGTGAATTGGGAAGAATAGGTGGATTTGAAATATATCAAATATATTAAGAATTTACATTATACATTACATTTTTTACTTTATTTTATTTACATTACATTTATTTATTATTACATTACATTTATACATTAAATAAATGAAACTTAATTATTTACAATGGAATATAAAACATGCATATAAAACAATTTTAACTAAAACTTTAGTTAAAACCTCTAAAAGTTTAAAACTTTAAAAGTTAAAACTTTAAAAGAGCAAGGAAGATCATACAATTTTTAGACAAGTCTCTGTACTGAATAACTTGAGATACAGGGATACTAACAGAAGGACAAAACTAAAGTTTTGCTTTTCGAAACTGTGATAGATGAATGTAACAGTGAGTGCAAAGTGCTGATAAGGCTGAAGCAGTTCCCGAGCTGACATACTTGTCAGCAACTCCGGAATTGTTGCTGGATGGAAAGCCCGTGAAAGAACAGGAGGCTCAGGACAGCAGAGATCCTGACCTAAAGCATGTAAATAAAAGCCTGTTCCTGGTCCTGCACTTTCAGAATGAGCTTTCTGGGGAGGAAAAGATCTTCTCCCCATGAAATCACAGTCTTGACTTCAATGTTCCCTTTATAACATACCATCCAGAAGTGAAATGACTGTTTCATCAAGTTACACTTCAAGGACTCAGAAGAGAGATGGGAAGTGATGGGAAAAACCTTAAATTCTGTATGTGAAATTTTAAATAACCTAAATTTTAATTTCTGTAAATGTGTTGGGGATTAAAACAAGCACAAAGCTGGAGAGAGCTACACCTTAACATCAAGAGAAATGTTACCACTAGATGTGAGAACCACAATTATCTAAGCAACATAAACAGAAAAACAAAGGTCCTACATCTTTTTATGGATCCGAAGGTATATTTCTTAGAGAATGAGACTTACTTGTGCAGTGGAAAGAACAGTGGAGATATATATATTTATATACATATGTGTGTGTGTGTGTGTGTGTGTGTATTGCTTTATAATCCCTAGTTTATGGTCAAAGATCCATGTTTACAGGTGTGATTTCATGGCTCAGTGAGAAATTGATTTCCATTTTTTTTTAAGGATACTATCACACATATTTCAGTTGCTTTTTTTCTTTTTCTGGACTCTTATATGAAATGACATTTTCCAAGATAATTTATTCACACTCAATCCAATTCAGATTTCTTTTTCGCTACTGGTGCACTACATTAACTCTAATCTTTGACATAATACTACTCCATAAAAACATCAAATGCTGTGATTTTTGCTATTCTGAATTCCAGACCCTTTCCTACTTTCCTCAGGCAGGATACTATATGCACATTTCAGTAGTTTTAAGTCTTGTACCAAAAGTGCCACATAACTCCTGCAATGTTTTGTGACTTGGCCTGGCCAAAACCTGTTTTCTCTTTTTTTGTTATTGTAAAGGCAAAATGAACCACTAAATTCCTTTGAAGGGTTTTAAGGATATTTCTGTGAATTTCAAGAAGTCCAAGTTATAATACTTACTGAAAGAAAAAACACTACTAACGAAATATTATGACATCCTAAGATTTTAAAGGAGGAATTTGGGATTCTGCTTATCTTTAACAAGTACCAATCTTAGAACTAAACCCTATATATCCCTATTAAAAAGCAAAACAAAACACAAAAACACATACCTGGAAGAATGCATTTGCAGGGCAAACATTTTTATTTATCTTAATTATCTCATGTCTGAGAAAATACATACTATTGTCAACGTTTGAATTTCCACCCTGGGAGTTCGAAGCTGCACATTGATCTATTTCTATTTTCTCCTCAAATTTCAGAGGAAAGGATGTTCTCTCTCTGGCTGCCTGTGTTCGGCCATTGCCATCTCTCTAAAACTTTACATCAGTCCTCTCCATCTTTCAGACCTTAAACTTCTTTCTGCAAACTGAACTCTTCTTAAATTACAAATGTATTTAATTTTCACCTAGTTATTTTAAAATTCTAATTATCTTTGGCAATTCTTTCTCTCTCTTACCTCTGTTTTTTTGTTTTGTTTTGTTTTTTTGTTTTTTTGTTTTTTTTTTTTTTAAGTTTAAGCTTACCTGTCATTTACTGGTTTACTCTAAGATGGTATTTATCACCATCATGGAGTAAATATTTTTCTTAAAGTCAGTCATGTCCCGCTAGTTTCCATATACATTTTGGGGCTCTTCGGGCCACATAACACTTGGCTTCTAGCAGCCTACTGTGACTGAGCCTTTCTAAATAAAACATCCCTGCCTTGAGTTCTATGACACACTTCTCTAATGCTCTACCTTCTACCTCAACATGACCTCTCTCTCCACAGTTCCTCCAGCTTCTTTTCCTTCGACCCAAAGCCTAAGTGTTATTACCAGGGCTCTGCTCATGGCTCTTTCCTTCATCTGTTACTCTCATCAGCTCTGCTCATCCATTACTCATGATTCAAAATGTTCCGTAAAACCCACAGATGTCTTTAAAATATGCCACATTTTAAAAAATACGCTCTAAATTCCATGCTCAGGGGCTGTACTTCTCTAAAGTTCTAGACCTGTGTTGTCCAATGCTGTTCTCGCTATTCATATGTGGCTTTTTAAATATAAATCAAGTAACATTAAAAACAGGACCATTTCTTAAGTCTTACTCACCATATTTTGACTGCTCCCTAGCATTTCCTGTGTGTACTGCTGACCGACTTTATCTCCTCATCGTCTTTTACCTGGACACACCAATATCCTTCTCAATCATTTCACTGACATTATTCTTACATCCTCTTTATTGAGCTTCCACAATGCCACATACCTAATTCTGCCAAAATGTAAATCTGATCAAGCCACTCTCTTATAATTCTTAAGTGACTGATAATCACTCACTGGAAAACGTACTGAATTTTTAACAGAATACCGGACTTCTCCATGATCTGGTTTCTAAATGCCTTCGTAGACATATTTCTCAAGATCGCTCCTGGAAAACTATTTTACACTGACAAACTACTTGGCTACTATAGCTCTAAGCATTTTTTCATCTTGTTCTTTGTAACAGGAATACCTTTCCTCCCCTTGAGCCTCTGTCAACTCCTGTCAAGTTTTAAAACCTTTTGTGAAGTATCACAGCCTTGAGGCTTTTTCTTCCCTTCCTCCTAATAAAGAGTTATATAGCCTCCTAAGAAAGAGTTATATGGGTCTTCATATTCTCTGTGGACCTCTTAGATTTAGAACTTTTCTTATTTACTGTATAAGATGCAACTTACAGTTTCACATCCACAGTGCTATGAAAACGATATGTGCCAAAAATTTGCTGATGAATCAAAGGAATAAATGACCACACTTTTAGAGTTACTTCACTGCCATTTTAGGTAAAGGAATAAAATTAACGGGATCAAACTGCTTTAATCATTTCTCTAAAATTGGTTTAGCTCGTGGTGGCCCTTAAATGAAACAGTGAATAACTGGTCTGCCAGTTAACAGTCACTGAGCTACCAAGAGTTTGTGTGAAGTGCTTTAATTTTTACCTATTTTTCTACTCTGGATATCTTTTCTCCCACGCTTTTGTCAGTGTATGAAGAATTAAAACCATAATGTATACTTCAACACATACATAGCTCACAGCTCTGTAATATGTCTCTTACCACTATTATCTGACATCATCAGAAGGGCATTTGAATAAAGAATCAGATTAACATCAGACCTCTTTTATTTTAACATTTATTTGTTTATTTTAGAGATACAGAGAGAGAACATAAGGAGAGAGCATGTTGGGGAGGGAAAGAAGGAGAGAAACTTGAAGCAGACTCTTCATTGAGTGAGGAGTCTAATGTGGGGCTTGATCCCACAACCCATGAGATCAGGACATACTGAAACCAAAGGCTGGCCACTTAACCGACTGAACCACCCAGGTGCCCCTAACATCAGACCTCTTAACAGCAAATTTGGAGGCTAGAAGATAATGAGGTATTTTTGGAAAATATGGAAGCAACCTCCTCCCCCAATAAAACAGAAGTTTGAAGCTAGAATTTTATATCGTACTAAAATATTTTAGATGTAGGAAGAAATAAAATCAGACTCATATATATATAGCCCCAGAAGATTTTTCACACAAAGACCGTATTTGATCGTAAGATCAATATATGGAAAATTGAAAGATATAAAAAGAATATTTTTTATTGTTTAAAGAGTAGAGGATTTTTATCTCTTTTACTCATTTGATATACATGCCGTGCAGAAAAAGGTCTGGTGTAGAACAAGTACACAATAAATATTTGTTGAATGAATTAAATACTGATTGAATATCTATGCGTCAACATGTGTGTACCAAACATTGGCAGTACTGTGGTGAATGAAAGCCAAGATATTTGTGCTCATAGAGCTTATGAGCCATTGAAGAGGACCCATAAAAATTAAAAACAAAAAACAAAAAACAAAGGGGCAAACAATACTTAAAATTTTGTTAAGGTTATAATGGAAACAGATGGTGAGATATTATGGAGAAGGATGGCAGGAGGGGAAGGGATGGAGAGCTGCATAAGGTTGGGTGTTTGAGGGTGGCCTTTCTGTGACATGAGAGATAAAATGCTAGCTATATAAAATGTAAGAAGTGCAGAGAAAACCGTTAAAAGTATCTGAAAGTGAGAAGATGGTAAGGCAGGCAGGTAGAACATTCTAGAACGTGGAAGGGGCCAGCTTGCCTGCAGTACAGAGAATAAGAGGAAGAATAGAGCAGGTGACTCTGTAGCCCAGAATGTGGGTCATGGATTCTGGAATGTATTCTAAGAACAATAAGAAGTTACTGAAGGGCTTTGAGCTGGGGAGTGACTTGATCCAATTTCTGTTTTTAAAGGTCCCTTGGAGGATGGGGGCATCTGGGTGGCTCAGTCCCTTAAGCCTCTGCCTTCAGCTCAGGTCATGACCTCAGGGTTCTGGGATCAAACCCCTGCTCAGTGGGGAGTCTGCTTCTTTCCCTCCCTTTGCTCCTCCTCACTCTCCTCCTCCTCTTGCTCTCTCTCTCTCTCTCAAATAAATAAAATCTTTTAAAAAATAAAGTTCACCTGGCCTGTTAATTGATTTGGGATTGTGCAAGAGTGAAACTAAGAGATCATCATCCACTAAATTAGTGAATACCATTAAGAGTCTCTATCAGGAAAGAGGAAACATTAACCCCTGTGATTAAGAATGCAAAACTCTCAGACTTTGATGGTAGTATGATGTGATGGGGATTTAAATGTCTGCTCATATTTTACTGAGTTTATTAATACGTGTATATTATTACATTATTGAATATGTTTTAAGTAATCTTACCCTGTCTTTCCCAAATCTCTATTTTTCCATAATTTCCAGAATTTTAAGTTGTTGAGGAATACGTATGTCATTTTCTTACAAGGATGTGTGCATACATCTTGCTGTTACTATCCTAGAAATATCTGTACTTCGTTCATTGTGTCAAAGATGATGTTACTTGGCTTGTTGACAATGAAAACATAACATGGTAAAGAAAGCAACGTTAAGAAGAAATGGGGGGAAATAATGCATGTCCTAAATAAGTATTTTGCAAAGTTAGACCAAAAAAAAAAAAAAAGACAAACTAACCTAGTTTCAAAAGAAACTTATTCACTTACTTGTGGAACGTAAGGAATATCATGGAGGACATTATAAGGAAGGGAAAAATGAAGAGGGAGAAATGGGAGTGGGAGACAAACCATGAGAGACTATCGACTCCGGGAAAAAAACTGAGGGTTTTAGAAGGAAGGGAGGGTGGAGTGATGGGTGAGATTGGTGATGGGTATTACGGAGGGCACGTATTACATGGAGCAACTGGGTGTTATATGCAAACAATGAATTATGGAACACCACATCAGAAACTAATGATGTACTGTATGGTGACTAACAACATAATAAAAAATTTTAATTAAAATTTAAAAAAAGAAAGAAACTTATTCAACTGCAAAATGTAATCAGAGTACCCCACCACACTCAGATCCTGAAATCTATAGCCAACCTGTAGTCTCTGAAATTGTGTGTGTGTACATGCATGTGTCTATGTACTGTCACAATGGTAACAGTAAGTCTCTAGCCCAAAACAAAAAGAAATAAACCTTTTTGTGAAAGCAAAAATAATATAAAAATGCTCAAATTTGGATGCACATACAGAATTTTTGCCAAATATATGACCACTTTATTATTATTATTTTTTAAATATCACTTACATCATTGCAATAGGTAAGAAAGGATACCCTGTGGCTTAGCTATTACTCCTGTTGGTGGTGGTGGTAGAGGCGGAGGTGGTGGTGGGATGTGTGTGTGTGTGTGAGAAAGATAAATGAACCCATACTGCATAGTAGTATTTCAACAGGGAAGCATGACAAATCAGCACAGGGAATGGAAAAATAGTAAATAATATTGACACAACTGGTTAAAAATTTTGGAAATAATTATTTTGGAACACCATGAATCCGGATTTTAAATGAATTTAAAAGTGAAATATTGAAACAAATGGAATTTCAATAGGGAAGACTTTACTAAGCGAAAAATAATGGAGGCATGACTATGAGAAAGACTTATGTATACATAGAGTTCAAAATACTTTAATATTCACACATAATACACAAGGTTAAAGGCAAATTAGGGAAATTATTCAAAATACACATGACTTCAAAGAGTTTATTAAATAGAAAAGAAATGGAATTCAAAGAGTAAAAAGAACAGCTCTCTCAGAGAAAAAAGAAATATAAATGGAAAATATCATCTGAAAATTCACTCTAGGGGTACCTGGGGTGGCTCAGTTGGTTAGATGTCTACCTTCAGCTCAGGTTGTGATCTCAGGGTCCTGGGATTGAGCCCCTTGTCAGGCTCCCTGCTTAGTGGGGTGTCTGCTTCTCTTCCTCTGCTCCTTCCCCAAGTCATGCTCTCTCTCTCTCTTTCCCAAATAAATAAAAAATAAAATCTTTAAAAAAATGCATTCTATGTTTCTGAACTCTACAATTGAGAAGTTTACCAGCATGATAAAACATATTACATGCCAAATATGGTCAGATTAAATATAAAAGAATAGCCACTATCAGGAAGAACTCAGCGAAAATACTTCTTTCATAAATTGCTGGTGATAGTTTAAACTGGAAAGGAATTGGAAATTTGTGTATAAGTCTTTGGAAAGGCTCAAGCTCTTCACCCTAGAAATATCTCTTCCAGAAATCTAAGCTGGAGTTTTAATTTATTAGGCAATGATATATTCACAAAAGATAAAATAGCTTATCTATTGTTGGGAAAAAAAACTGGAGAGATTCAAAAGCCAATAATTATCAGCTAGTTTAATTAAGAGCTGAATAATTACACATTAATAAAAAATGTGTAACTATTAAAATAATATGTATTAAAGGTTAATGTCACCTTTAATATATTAAAGGTTAATGTCATAAAATCATTATGGTAAGAGCTAATCATGGATAAAATTTTCAACACAATAAAGATTAGCATCCTCAACAATGATAAAACCTATAAGAAGGAGGTAACTATGCTCACAATTAAGAAAGGTTTTCCATGGGTAATTGGTGATTTTTTTGTTGTTGTTCTGGCCTACATTCTCTAGGTTTTTGTTAAAGAGAAAACAATGATTTAATAAAAAAGCTTTTAATCACAAAGTAAAAGTTTATTTTATTTTATAAAAAGTAACACTCTGCTGTCCTTAGTAATTAGCAGGACTCTCATGTTTAAAAGGTATTTGACATGTTTTTCACAATTCCAAAAGCCAGAACTAAGACTAAGACATAGAAATTATGAAGAAAAAGCTTTCTTCTCAACAAAAGGGTGGTCACTTAAGAGTAAGATTCGTTCAAACATTGAATGTGTCTCTCAAAGGCTAGTAAACTCCCCATTGCTGACAGTATTCAAACACTGAGGAGACAACTTATGGGAATGTTGTAGAGAAGATTCAAGAACTAAATAGATGGATATATTGGATATTGTTTAATGACAATGATGGTTAGACTCTATGATTCTATCAGTCTCTGTTTTAGTCACTATCTCTGCCAATAAACCATGTGACCTTGAGCACATTTCTAACTTTGTCACTCTTTTTTTTTTTTTTTAAAGATTTTTTTATGTATTTATTTGACAGAGAGAAATCACAAGTGGATGGAGAGGCAGGCAGAGAGAGAGAGGGAAGCAGGCTCCCTGCTGAGCAGAGAGCCCGATGCAGGACTCGATCCCAGGCCCCTGAGATCATGACCTGAGCTGAAGGCAGCAGCCCAACCCACTGAGCCACCCAGGCGCCCCACTTTGTCACTCTTTTTATTCTTCCATTAAAGTTATACAAAATGATCTTCATGTTTCCATGAAGCTCTATAATTTTTTATTTAATTTTTATAAATAGTATTTGCATTTTGCTTTGATACATGATTTTCCTGCTGTTAGTCATAGATAGGTTGTCTCATTACGTACCACTGAGATTTCCAAGGAAACTATTTCCAAAATATATTACTTGTTCAGATAAACACAACTACAAGAAATAGTTTCAAATCCATTTATTTTATGGTAACCACAAAGAACAATTTGGTTTTTAAGTATCCTACAGTTTTTAGAATTTTCCATTGTAGTTTGCAGTCTAAATACTAATCATATTATGAAGTTAACTTGGTTATTTTTTATTTCTACAAAGTATTATTTTTTATTAAGCAAAAATCCTTTTTTTGTTGTTTGGGTAATGAAAATACATAGGTTTATCATTATGCTGGAGCTATAATTTTCTTATTACAATTTTACAAATCCCCACATGTATTTTTATGTGTTGTACCTGTAAATAAGACAGTCTATATTGTTTTTTTTCCCTAAATGGGGGTGGTTATTATATGACATTAATTTCTCATATAACCTCTATCTGAAACATTTAGGGGAAACATAAAAGCAGAAAACAGTATTCTTACTTATTGATTTACAAACTGCCATAGATGAATCATTTTGACATTACCATGCAAGGTCTTAACATTTTGGTGGATAAAACTAGACTCCCCTGTAATCTCTGATAAATATAATTTTTGTGTATTTTTACAGGCTGAATCCATGAATGCTTTCAAATCTGTTGTTCTCGGTATTCCTAAAACAACCTGTCCTGATGTAAAAAGGAAAAGACAGACTGTTTTTCTCCCTATTTCCAGTTTCTAAAGATACCATGGTGAGGCTATTATCAAGGTTCCAAGTTGTAAATCCTGAAGCTAATTTATTTTTATTAGTCCACTGCAGTTTCAGCAAGGGGTCACTTTTGGTGAAGAAACGTCCTCCCCTCTGAAGGCATATTCTTTAAAGGAAAAGTACAGGAAGTGTGGGAGTAACAGAGGACAATCTGATCAAACGTCTCAATCCTAAAGACAAATTAGTTCACTAGGGTGCATCAGATTCACATCTGCTTCATGACAGCTGGAAATCTTTATTCCTCCATATGTTGTTTGGAGGATTCAGAAAAGATTTATTACAGCTTATTCTGTTATCAGATCAAGACTATTTTGTAGGCTGAGGATATAAAGTCAAATAAAACACAGTCCCAATGGGTGAATTTTTTATGTATGTAAATTATATCTCAGTAGATCTGTTAAAACAGCAAGAAATCCCTGACCTCAGGCAGAATGCTATCATGTGGAAAAAGAGTTTTGTCTATAACCAATAGTAAATACCATGTGATAAATTCTCCAGGATAGATTATAGATTTATATAATATTTCCTTGGGATTCAGAAGAGAAAGCCATTATTGTAGGCACGCCATGGGAGGGCATCAAGATGGTTGCTAGAAGAGGTAGGCTTTTACCTAAATATTTGAGTGCTATTTCCCCAGTGACTATACAGAAATGAGGAATTCTAGGAAGAGGAAACAAAGTTTTTAAAGGCATGGAGAGGAGGAAAAAACTCACTACCTTATTCTAGTTTCCACTCTTGGAATAACTGGTCACATTTTTACATAATGACTTTCCTGTTATATCTTTTAGAATTTTTGTTATCTCAATTTTGTTCTAAATCAGTCAGTGACCCTTATTATTTCCTATCAAATACTATTCTTTTAAGTGATTGTATAAATTTGGGAATATGAAAGAACTATACAAAGTCACAGGAAAAGTCAAGTTTCTATGGCTCAGAAAAGTTTAAAAATTTCTGCAAGGTCACACAGCAATTAAATATTACATCCAGAAGCTGCAGCAAAAGGACAAGCAATGAAAATACTAACAGGTTCATTGGAAAGCAGATGTGGTAAACACCCTCAGGCTAGATTCTATCCCACATTGCCAAGCAATTTTTGGTCTAGGCAGGTAGGAACCATAGTTCTATTAGGGCTGCTTCTGAATGAAGCTGGTCCCTTCATGTCCCTAGGAATTTTGTCCTTGCCTTACGAGATCTCCAGAGATTAAGATTCTCTCTGAAACCCCAGTTTCTTGAAACAGCAAAACAACATAGCAACAAAACAACAGCACTTTTTGAACTCAGTACACACCAAGCACTATTCCAAGTTTTACATGTATGAAGTCGATTAATTCTTAGGAAAACCCCTTGGGGTAAACACTATTGTTAGTGCCCTTTGGGATGGATATTGAGATAAAATAACCTGAAAAAAATTACAAGGGCTTGATAAATGTGTTCCTTATCTTATGTTCATTTTTTCTTATCCTACATTACACATTTGCCCTTACTCAGCTTTTGAATGGCCATTTAGCATCTCAGCAACCGGTTTTTATCAAGCTCCCTAATTCTCATGATTGTATACCTGTGTAATGAGTGGATCTCCCAATTCTGAACCTTCATTCCTTATTACTAGCTCTCAAAGAGTTCTTTTGAGTACTTGCCAACACTGCTGGACCTTCCCTAAATATGAATCTGTCCCTCAGGTCTTGGGTTTCTTTGCAAATTGAGTCTTGACTGTGGTACCAACTGGTACTCAAGGTAGTGGAATCCTATTCATCACACCTTCATTGGAGCTTCACCTGCTAAGGAATATTTCCAGGTTCACAGATGCCTGCTCAGTTGTATCTAAGAAGAAGACCCAAGGCAAGTTCTAGGCACCTAACCTCTCCCATCACATTCTCTGAGTCCATCTTATCAGGTAATCTGGTTCAATTCACTATAGTGCAACCAAGAAAAGACAGCATAATCTAGTCATTTGCTCATTGTTAGAAGGTGCAGGATGGTCAATTTGCTCATTGTTAGAAGGTGCAGGAGGGTCATTTGCTCATTGTTAGAAGGTGCAGGAGGGTCAATAATTATTAGCTCATTGTTAAAAGGTGCAAGAGGGTCAATTTGCTCATTGTTAGAAGGTGCAGGATGGTCAATAATTATTTGCTCATTGTTAGAAGGTGCAGGAGGGTCATCCTTTTTACTGACAAGGTACTTTAATACAGAAAAACAAAGCCATGCCCTTTACACGGAGTTTTATTCAGGGTAATTTCCTGACAGGGGCCATGGGTGGTAGGAAGATCCAGGGCCCTACCCAGCCATTCTCGGCCTCTATTCTCTGCCCAGTCCAGATGTTAATCCCAAGCATGTATGGAGTGAGGGGCATAATCAGGATATCATAAAGTTGTGATCTCAAATGGGGCTCTCTGTACACCAGTGTGGAGAAAAAGATGGAAGGCCAAAGATGGAGTCAGTGCTGTTAGCACTCCTACACTCATGTAAGATGTAGCAATGGTAAATAATTAAACGTGGGTTTCACTTTCAATGTTAAATTGAGTGCAGAAGGTTAAAGCTCAGTAGGACTTTGTGGCATGACAATTCTTACTTCCTTTACTATTTCTGGATAGTAATTCAGATTGAGTATTTAACATTCTACAGGCACTCTATACTTAACAGAAAAGTAGAGGATATAAATATTGTAAAATTACAGTCTCTTCCTTTTGTCCTGAACTTTTAAATCTTTTACTCAATCTTTTCATGTCCTTAGAATTAACCAAGTTTATTTCTACACTGAAGTCAAACATCAGTTATGCAAATCAAAGGCAAATTAGTTTTTTTTTAAAACTAGAATGCTTAGAATACTCTCCATAAAGGTTCATTATGCACAAGGAATTTAGCATCTTCTAAATACCTCCAACAAGTATAGTAATTACCATAGCAACTTAGATTATATTTATTTGGCAAAGCAGTTTTTCCAGGTTATTTGGTTATTGTCCAAATTTATGATTGATTTGCTGTTCAGAGAATTTTGTTACTCTGTACAGTTATTAGTCCTATGACATTGCGATCATTTTTAATGATATAAAGCTATATTATGATTTTTAAATATTCATCCTAGAAGTTCATCTTTTCAGTATATCGGAATTGAAATATTTAAGATTAACTTAAAGCCACTTTTATCAGCAGGCGTGTTAACATTTTCTTTTAAATTCAATTAGCCGTATGCTTTGGATGCTTAACAGATATGATTAGGGTTATTTACATAAGCGCCACAGCTTATTTTCCATTAAGTCTTCATTTAAACTTTAATTAAATAAAACAAGTTCTCTTTAAGGCAGGTCTCCTGTTATTCTAAGAGTTCACCTAAACTAATTGAAAGTATTGATTTAAGAAATGAGAATGCACTATTGACTATTTCATCAAATCCTCCATTTAACTTTGGCTCCTTTACAAACAGCTCTTAGATCTCTGCTAAAGTTTTCTGCTTCTTGGGGACCTGGCTGCATTAAGGAAAAGTGAAGATTTAAACTACCGAGATCTCCTCTGATTTGAATAGATAAATGTAAGGGCTTATTCAGATCAGCCCCACCCCGGTTGAACTGCCATTTTGTTGTAAAACTTAAATTGACCTTGCCCGCTGCCAGGGGAACTTACTGAAAAGCAAGTTCGGGAAACCAGTCCCAGGTAACAAAGTCCAAGTACAAGGGTGGGTCAGGCCAGGTGGAGGTATTCAATCAGTGGGGGCACATACTTTCTCCTAGCTACCAAGGAGTATGGGCCCCTGCCCTTTGGGAGCCTTTTGGCGCCAATCCTAACCAAGGTGTGATAGGCTGGTTCAAATGTCTACTAAGGTAAGTTGTAATTCAATTGGTCACATAGCATGACTGTGGAGTTTCCTGTGTGTGTGTTACAATCTCATTGGCCACCTGTGTGTGGCCAAGCCCACCCACATGGCCTTTGCTCTATAAAAGTTAGTCTGGAAAGCAGGGAGGGGTCATCCTCTCTGGAGGGGCGGCCCCGACTGGTCTGTTTGACGGTTGGTATGATTCCTGATGCTTGGCACGAAATAAAGCTTTGTTTGACCTTCGCTTTGTATCAGTCTCGCTCCTTTATATCAGTCTCGCTCCTTTAATCATGGACCCATTATTGGGGTACCCAACAATAAGATCCCACGCCCCTTCAGGTAAAACAGTTATTAGTTTTGTAAGCAGCTGTTGATTAATTGAAATTATCATGAAAGTGAAGCTGGGGGTTGATATTTTAGTTGTGAACTTTCCATTTTTCATTCAAAATTAAGAATTCAAAAGTGCCAAGATATTAAAAACCTTGTAGGCCCTCTGTATGCACTGATGAAACATTTAGATGAAAAGTGAAAAAATATTTCCATCAATCAGATATTTTCTCTACATAGTATCAAAAATTGGAATAGCTATAAATACTGCTTTTCTTACTTTGAGCCAGATGTTTAATTGATACATTATAATTACAGCTCTCTGCCACTGAAAATGTCTTTCTCTTAAACTCAGATTAGCCACTCCATCTTCCAGAAGCTTAGTCTCTCTGTCAGTGAAGGAAGAGGATGTTGTCCACATGCAGGGTTGTTAGTATGGAAATATCATATGGTATACAACAAGTGGCTGATACACAGGTGTTCATTTGATGGTGATTATATTTAGTTTTATTCAATTTCTACCTGGCAAAATCATGAGGTGTAAATTCATGAAAAAATTTGTCAATATTTTATTTGTTTAAATAGAACTTAGATTTCCTTAAATTAAGACATAGGTAAATTGGCACATATATTCCATTATATACATAATAAAAGTATAATGACCGATGTATAGTTTTATTTTTTTAATGCAAGAAATAATTGTTAATTTTATAAAATTAGTTTTCAAGCATTAGAAAGATGTTAATCAGCTAGGTATAGAGTTTGTGAGAAAACCAGTTTCTTTTCTTTTTTTTTTTTTTTTTTAAGATTCTATTTATTTATTTGACAGAGAGAGATCACAAGTAGGCATAGAGACAGGCAGAAGGCAGACAGAGAGGGGGGAAGCAGGCTCCCTGCCAAGTGGAGAGCCCAATGTGGGCCAGGACGCTGGGATCATGACCTGAGCTGAAGGCAGAGACTTAACCTACTGAACCACCCAGGCATCCAAGAAAACCAATTTCTAATAATCTATTATCATCCCATGCATTTAGTATTTATTTGTCAGCTTCAGTTTTATAAGATTGGGAAAGCATAACAGCGTGTTTTAAAATTAATGGGGATATGAATGACTTACTTTTACTTGAGGTATTCTCCAAGATGCAACATATATAGATAAGTAGATAGAAAGATTTAAGAGCTATTAAGATAAAATATATACATTTTTAAAGAAATGCATTTTTAATAATTACTTAATATATTAATAAAAACATAACAGGACACTAAAGGATAATTGTCATAATATGAACCAGTAAAAGAGAATATTATGATACAACACTTGACTGATAACTTTAAACTTTGTGACATGAATTAATATGAATTTCATAAATCTATTACTTCAAGTAGAATCCCACAAGAGTATTTTCATTCTATTTAATGGCTTGATTTTTTTTTTCTCAATTTATTTATTTTCAGAAAAACATTATTCATTATTTTTTCACCACACCCAGTGCTCCATGCAAGCTGTGCCCTCTATAATACCCACCACCTGGTACCCCAACCTCCCACCCCCCCGCCATTTCAAACCCCTCAGATTGTTTTTCAGAGTCCATAGTCTCTCATGGTTCACCTTCCCTTCCAATTTACCCAAATTCCCTACTCCTCTCTAATGCCCCTTATCCTCCATGCTATTTGTTATGCTCCACAAATAAGTGAAACCATATGATAATTGACTCTCTCTGCTTGATTTATTTCACTCAGCATAATCTCTTCTAGTCCCGTCCATGTTGCTGAGAAAGGGGAACCCTCTTACACTGTTGGTGGGAATGCAAGTTGGTGCAGCCTCTTTGGAGAACAGTGTGGAGATTCCTCAAGAAATTAAAAATAGAGCTTCCCTATGACCCTGCAATTGCACTCCTGGGTATTTACCCCAAAGACACAGATGTCGTGAAAAGAAGGGCCATCTGTACCCCAATGTTTATGGCTTGATTTTTTAAAGAAGATTTGTTTATTTATTTGAGAGAGAGAGAGAGCACGAGTGGAGGAAGGGACAGAGGAAGAGAATCTCAAGCAGAGTCCCCACTGAGCACAGAGCCTGACACAGGGCTGGGTCCCAGGACCCATGAGATCATGACCTGAGCTGAAACCAAGAGTCCAACACTCAGCTGACTGAGCCAGCCAGGTGCCCACAACTTAATTTAATTAACCTGAAAATCAAATCTTTTAAAGAAAATAAAAATTTTTTAAATTTCAACTTTATGAATAGTAATCAATACTAATAAGTCATATATACAATAGCAAGCAACTGATTTCACCATACTCCAACTGGTCAACCATTTTGCCATCTTTCTTTTGATAGAAAATATTTGGAAGAACATCTGTCTAAGCCTTATGTCAGTCCCAATCTTATTCATGCCATAAAGAGGCAATATGTTCGAAATGTAAACATACTTATTGTTCTTTGGAATGTAACATAATAGTCTTTCTAAAACTGTTTTTCCAAGATAGGGAAATACCTCCATCATGGCAAATATTTTAAAAAGTAGGTGTTTCTCTCCTTTAGCAGAAGATCCTATGTAAGCTACCCTAAAAAGTATAAAATTTCTCACAGAATAGGCAAAATGAATGAAAATATCACAGCAAGGAGGTGTTCTACTACATCAACCTCCATTCCACTCTACTAGAACTACAAGTGGGAACCATAACTGTGCAGTAATAATGATCATTTTACATTGGGTTTGTAAGACATTCACTTATACACATAAAATGAAATTATGACTTATTTACAGCTTTCGGTAAGTGAAGGGAAAAAAAAGACATGAATCTTTTATTCTAATATCCTGTTATTGAATATAATAACAAACTCAATAACAAACTCAATGGTAAATTGGCACATATATTCCATGACATATATAATAAAAGTGTAATGACTGGTGCCTACTTTTATTTTTTAATGCAAACTCAACTCAATAACAAACTAATATCAGAAATATTATTTTCAAGTTATTTATTCTCTCATGTATTCATCCATGGAAACTTTATTTTTTATTTTATTTTTAAGAGAGGGAGAAAGCAAGTGGGGGGAGGGGTGGAAGGAGAGGGAGAGAAAGAGTCTTAAGTAGGCTCCATGCCTACCACAGAGCCCATTGTGGGGCTCAGTGTCAGAACCCTCTGATCACGACCTGAGCCAAAATCAAGAGTCAGACACTTAACCGAATGAGCCACCCAGGCATTCTCCTCCATGGAAACTGTATTGAACCTCTACTGTCTTTGGGCACTATAGTGAGAATTAAAAAATATGAAGATATAATTGAATGATAGAAGATATTTGCAAGTGACTTGTCCAATAAAGGGTTAATATCCAAACTATATAAAAAACTTACTCAACACCAAAAAACCACAAATAATCCAACTAAAAAATGGACAGAAGACGTAAATAGACATTTTTGCAAAGAAGACATCCAGACATCCAAAAGATACATGAAAAATGCTCAACATTACTGATCATCAAAGAAATGCAAATCAAAACCACAATGAGATATCATCTTACACCTACCAGAATGGCCAAAATCAAAAACACAAGAAACAAGTTTTGGTGAGGATGTGATGAGAAAGGAACCCTTGTGCACTGTTGGTGGAAAAGTAAACTGTTACTGACGCTGTTAAAAACAATATGGAGGTCCCTGAAAAAATTAAAAATAATGAACACCCACCATTTGCATCTACATGGATGGAACTGGAGAGGATTATGCTAAGCAAAGTAAGTCAAGCAGAGAAAGACAATTATCAGATGATTTCACTCATATGTGGAACATAAGTAACAGCATGGAAGACAATAGGGAAAAGCAGGGAAATCTGAACAGGGAGAAATCAGAGAGGGAGAGGAGCCATGAGAGACTATGGACCCCGGGAAATAAACTGAGGGTCTCAGAGGGAGGAGGGTGGGGGAAGGGGTAAAGTGTGATGGATATTAAGGAGGGCACATGTTGTGATGAGCACTGAATGTTATATGTAACTAAAGAATCACTGAACATTACATCAAAAACTAATGATGGCTAACTAAGCATAATGAAAAAGATCACAGGCAAAAAAAAAAAATTAGGATTACCATGTGATATAAATACTGGGTATTTACCCAAAGAATGCTAATTTGAAAAGATACATGCACCTCTGTGTTTATTGCAGCATTATTTACAATAGCCAAATTATAAAAGCAGCCCAAGTGTCCAGTGATAGATAAATGCATAAAGCAGAGGTGATACACACACACACACACACACACACACACAATGGAATATTAGCTTTTAAAAAGAATGAAATGTGGTCATTGTAACAACACTGATGGAGCTAGTAAGTATAATGCTAAGTAAAATAAGTCAGTTAGTGAAAGACAAATACCATACGATTTCAGTCATATGTGGAATTTAGAAACAAAAGAACAAAGAAAAAGAGAAACAAGCCAAAAAACAGACACTTAACTCTAGAGCACAAACTGATGGTTACCAGAGGGGAAGCAGGTGGGGGTATAAGTGAAATAGATGAAGAGAATTAAGAGTACACTTATCATAATGAACACTGAGTAATGTATAGATTTGTTGAATCACTATATTGTACACCTGAAACTAATATAACATTTTGTGTTCACTATACCAAAATTAATACATATATATATTTTTCTTTCTTTTAGGAAACTCATATTCTTAGATGGTGAGAAAACCACATAAAGTACCAGGTGTAATATCTTCAGCACAAAAATATATTTTAAAAGACTTATAGATACTTGGAAAGCCTCACAAAAAGGTAATATTTGGACAGTGATTTGAAGGATAAAAAAGGTATCAGGTAGAGAAAACAGAGAAGTTCATTTTTGGACAATGGAAACGGTAAAATAATGGAATCATAAAAACCCCAAGTATACTTAAAGGTAATGATTTGGCTTGATGGAGTTGTGGAATTACATACATATCACAGAAGATAATTCCATGGCAATATATTTTTTTTACTATAAACTACATTAATTAATTCATTTAAAAACCTATTGAATGCCTACTCTATGCTAGGAACTAGATTTAAAACACTCCCACTATTTTCTTTAACTTTTTTTTTTTTTTTTTTAAGATTTTATTTATTTTGCAGAGAGAGGGAGAGAGTGCAAGCAGGGGGACTAACAGGCCAAGGGAGAGGCAGGCTCCCTGATGAGCAAGGAGCCCAGTGTGGGACTCAATCCCAGGACCCTCGGATCATGACCTAAGCCGAAGGCAGCCACTTAACCAACTGAGCAACCCAGGAGTCCCTATTTTCTTTAACTTTAAATTTTGAAAATAATTTTAGTTTTATAGGAGTTGCAAAGACAGTACAGAGAGCTCCCCCTAAGTCAATAACTTACATGGGCATGATCTTTTACCAAAATTAAGAAATTAACATTAGCAAAATACGACTAACTCACCTAGAGATTTGATTAGGAGTTTGCCTTTTTTTCCCTCTCTTATCTTTTCCAGTGTCCATCTTATATCACCACACTGCACTCAGTCACCATGTCTCCTTAACCCAATCTGTAACGGTTTCTCAATTTTTCCCGGTCTCTCATGCCCCTGACATTTTTTGAAGATTACTGGTCAGGTGCTTGGAATAATGTCCTTCAGTTTAGATATGTCTGCTTTTCCTCAGGATGAAACTGATATGATGGATTTAGGGAAAGAATGCCACAGAGGCAACGTGGCCATCTCATTGTGTCATTGCACAATGTCAACACGACTTGTTACTGACACCATAAACCTTGATCACTCCATGAGGTCATGCCCGCCATCTTTGTCCACTTTTCTATTGGATAGAAGCAATTCAACAAGTCCAAGTCATGTTCAAGGAGAGGGGAATTTAAACTTTACCTGCCAGGAGGAATAGTAAAGAGTTTTTGGACGTATGTTAAAACCACGATGACAGTTAATAAATACCTTGGGGAGATACTTTGAGTTAATGGAAATATCCTTTTCCTCCTTGAAGTCTGGCGCACCAGTTTACTTCCACATCCATCTGCAGATCCTGCCTGTGGCAGTTATGAGCAGAGCACTCTCTCATTCCCTCTACATTACTTGGAATACATTACTTAAAGAAATCTTGTCCTTCCTACCCTTATGTACTTCTTCATCCAATTATTTATTTTTATCATTATGGCTTTGCAGCTATTTATTTTCTTTGTGAGTTATAATACTACTGTCATTTCTCTTGTTCCAACACTTTCATCTTTAGCTGTTGGAAGTTCTCTCGAGTTGGCACCTGCATTCTTTTGACATGATTTTACTCTTTTAATTGATTCATTTGTTGAGCACTTCTTACTTTCCAACACTACAAGATGCTCCAGGCCCATCTTGTAATTTCCCTGTCCTAATCTTAGATACAGCATTTTTCAAAGGTGCCCCAGTTCCTTTTATTGGAACGTGGTATTTAAAATTTACTATCTGAATGCTAAGTGTGCTTGTTGCTATGGGGGCCAGGGGGAGCCTTGATGTTCATTCTACTGTTTCCCTTTGCTTACTGTAACTTCTTTTTCTGACAATAAGAAACCTGGCTCTCATTTTTCTACCACATTTTACCGTGTCTTCACTGAACTTTAGTATACACATAGTTTCAGAGTTACTAGGCCATACCCCTGTGAGAAGAAAATTTACCAACCAGAATACAGTGTTTTTGGACAATTCTATGTGTCTCAGCCTTGTAATATCTAGACAAAGTTTATTTTCCAATGTTATTTAGATTCTATCCTTTCTTCTCCATCCCTTCCACTGTCTCTTTATTTTTACAGTTCAAAGGAGATTGACCATTAACAAATTACTGTGTGAACCAAAGATGTAAAGTTTATGTTAGATCCCTTAAAGCAAAGTGAAGAACTCCAGCTTGTGTTAATAATGGTGATGAAACATGCGGTAACTCAAATCATAACATGTCAATATTATTGAATACCCTGGTGCTTGAAAACTAATTAATATCTGTCACAAATTAAATATCATTAAATTGGCATTGGGAAAATAATAAAATATTTATGAATTCAAAGAATATTATTGAGGATTTAATATATATTTGAAAATGTGCTAGTGAAGTTTAAGATAGATAGGACATAGTCCTTCCTTAAAAGAAATATCTGAGTAAGAGTCAGTGCTGTTCTAAGGGCATAAACAAAAGGAACTGGCTGTGAGGTATCAGGGGATAGTTGTGGCATACTTTCTTAATAAATCTGTAATCTCGTACAGCCTAAAGAGACCTTGACGTGTGTACTAGAGAAAGAAACGGAGTCAACAACAATGTATGGCGTTCTGTTTTCAGGGTGGACCCTTTGGAAATTGTTCTCTTCCTGCCAAAGATCAGGAACCACTAAACTCTCTCAACAAATTTCATAGGAAAAAGTGGCCATGACATTCACACATTAAACAGATAAAGTAAAGAGATGAAGGATCTGGGAAAAATAGAAAGAGTAATTTGTAGATCATGTACTGGGATCTCCAGCACTGTGCACTTCTGTTCAATAACCATGGCTGTGATGAATAAAATGCTCAACTTGGTTATCTCCAACTCAACTCCATCAATATGGTTATCACCACCTGAATTTCAAGCATTCCTTACTCTTGGGAGAATTTCCTGACCCTCCTCACTCTCACTAATGACAGGTTCAGGAAGGTTTTTCAGTCCCATTCCCTGCTGCTAAGAGTCTCACACTTCTCTAAGCAAATAGGTTCTCTGAGCATTTTAAACCTCCAACTGTTTTTATTAATTTTCTATCTTTCTCTTCCAACATTTCTTAATATAGTCCCTTAACTGCGGGGACTGCTGTGCTGATCCCTGTATCCCCACTACCTACCTCATAATGATCAGCTTTGTTTCACTGGGTACAAGAAAGAAGATTGTGCATTTGGACGACATCCAAGAGCAGATGGAGATGATGTATGCTTACAAGGTGTGTTAGAAAAACCTCGAGACAAAGAAAAGACTATTGAGTAGAATTGGGAGGAACACTAAGGTGGATAAACACATGATGATAAATTTGTCAAAAGCAAATCTAAATTTCACCAGAAATACTGCATTTTGTTACATTGGTTAAAGACGTCTCTTGGGGTGCCTGGGTGGCTCAGCAGGTTAAAGCCTCTGCCTTTGGCTCAGGTAAGCTCAGGTCGTGATCCCAGGATCCTGGGATGGAGCCTCACATTGGGCTATCTGCTTAGCGGGGAGCCTGCTTCCCCCTTTCTCTCTGCCTTCCTCTCTGCCCATTTGTGATCTCTGTCTGTCAAATAAATAAATAAAATCTTTAAAAAATTAAAAAAAAATGTAAAAAAGACGTCTCTGATTTTTTAGTTAAAAGTAATTGAATGCTAAAAATCAGTACCTATTATACATTTTTATAGTTTTATATATATATAAATAATCTTATTAAGTATATAACAAACTCATGCAATTATTTTTCCATATAGTAATTCTCAACTCATCTTTTAAAAATATCTGAACAAAAGAATCTTCTCATGCGGTATAACCTGAACCTCACAGTTAATTATGGTTCATCTTAGAGCCCAGTATGGACCAAGCATGTAAGTAGTTCCTCTTACAAAGTCATATATGGCCAAGGTCTTTGGATCTAAGGGAGTTGTACATATGTAGGAGTACATAGGAGGGAGAGATTCATAGTTTCCCCTTTGAGGCTTAAAAAGTTTCACAGAAAAGGCTTTAAGTGCTATTTTGACAAATAGATAAATGTGGGGAAGATATTCTGTATATAAGAAAATGTTCTGCCACTTTATTGACAATTTGGTTTTTGTGTGTATGCATTCAATATGTATGTGCCACATAGCAGGGGAGATCGTAAAGAAAGCTAAGAATACTGAGGTGAGTCAGTCGCATCTGGCCACTACCTTTAAGGACCTGACTAGATCTCATGATGGGGAGATAGGACAAATACAGGATAACCATGAAACTCATAAGGAAGCACAGACAAAATCAGTGACATGATACCTAGCACCTGTGTGACTACTTTAGTCCCGTTACTGTGTTGGGGGAACGTTTACTGGGCTCTGAATGACTTGAGGAGTGTGCATTGGAAAGATCAAAGGGGACAGCAGCAGCTCTGGATGAAAGAGGCGAAGCCCAGTTTCCAAGGCTGGAAGGAGCTTGGCTTGTTCTGCCAGGCTTCAGAATGAAGGTCAGCGTTGCTGGGGCGTTGGAAGAGGATGTGAAACGTGGGCGGGAAACATTAAAAAAGCCACCAAGATATACATCTCGTTAATCCTGGACTTCAAGATCTTCAAATTGAGAACTGCAACCTACAGTCACAAATCAGAGCAGACCCAGACTCGTCTGGAAGGTAGAACCCAGATGGTAAGATTCATGAGGATCTGGATGTTTAAGAAACTCCTTATGTTCTAGGGAGTAGGGGCTGTACTGGAGCAGGGAACTGATTAGAAACTTCCAGGGAAAACCACTGTTAAAAAAAAAAAAAAAAAAAAGCTGACATTCATTGGGTACTTGGTATGTTCTAGCCCTCTGCCCTGTGCTCAATACCTACTATGTCACTCAGTTCTCACAGAAACGCCAAGAGGAAGAAGCGTGACTACTGTACTTTATAGAAGCACAGAGAGATAAAGCTATTTCCCTAGGTAACTAGTAAGGGGTAAGACTAAGGTATGCAGCCAGGAACTCTGTGATGGACCCCACCCATTTTACTCGAGCATTGTTTTGCTTTTCAGTAGAATGGAAAAGAACTGTGAAAAAAGGATATCAGTACTTTTATGTACAAAAAAGAGAGATTATGACTGATTTATAAAGAGTCATCACCTTTCTTAAGATCTATTATTAACTAAAAAAAGTTGATGTGGTTTATAGGTTACAAGTCATTTGTAGATCTCTTCAAACTTCATTTTCTGCATCTATAATAACAGTGAAGGACCGGAGTATTTTAAAATACACATGAAATGATATTTGGTGATTTGAAAAGAACTATAATGGACAAAGTGAATAACAATTGTAGGTATAATTCTGATACATAATGTTTTGCTTTTTCGAAGTACTTTCACATATATGAATTCTCCTAACAATCCCAGGAGAAAGGATATCCATTTTAGAGGTGAGGAAACAGGCTTGGGAGTTAATGTGTCTGAATGACTTCACCCATAAAGACACATAAAAGATAATGAAACTATTTCTGTGAGGACATGCCTTAACAACTAAGAACTGTGTCAAAAACTGTAAGTGAAAAATCAATTATATATGATTCTTAATTGTCAAAAATGCCTTGATACTCTCAAACTTTTGGTATTTTATTTTTATATGGCATAGATTACTTTAAATATATCGTAAATAGATCAGAGAATTTCATATCTGGAAAGTCGTACACTGATCTTCTTATCCAACTCCCTTAGAACATTCTTTGGTCAAAGATTTCAGATTTCTAATATACCTGCTACTAGAAACATTTTATACTATTTTTATTATATGAGCTAATGGATACGACTGATTAGTCTTGTTCTATAGGCAGAAAGTATTGTCTTGGGTTTCGTATAACTTACTATTATGAACTCTGGCAATGGAAACATGCCATAAGCTACCTATTATATATATATCGATGGCAAATTATACATCCGCTTACACAATGAAGTAAACATTGCTTCATTGCTGTTACATGTTTTATATACACTTTATTGCCTTTTGGTAAAGCCTCCACTGGAGGATTCTTGAATTAGTAACCTCTACCTCTATTCCTTTAAATATAAGTCCCTAATTTTTTTTTTTTTTCATTTATGGTAAGGATGTCTACATAGAGAACACCACCAGCTGACACAAGGTTCTAGTGCCTGGCTGGAGAGGGACTTTTCTCTCAATAGTATCTGACCCCAAGGTTTTGTTCTTTTGAAGAGTATGTTGTGCATCAGTTTGGAAGATTATGCTTCTTTAGCTGGGTGTCTGGTTACTACTAAATACATCTAAAATTCTGAAGCCAATAGCTTCCAGGGCTTTGCATGTTATATTCATTTATAATGAATATCATGACGACAAGTCAGAAGAGCCAACCTATCGTCAACTCATATACTCAGAGAATGAATCTTTCAGTTGGTCTGCACATGTGAAGTTCTTAATGCCCTTAATTGTGACCAATTTCACTGTTTTAAACACTGTCTTATTAAGAAATAAAAACATTTTCTTCTTGAGATCCAGTTGAATGTTTTCTAAGTAAAATTGGGAGGAATCAGAAATGTCACTGAAACAAGGGTAAATAAGGATAAGGCAAAACCAGAGGAAGAACAATGTGTAGTTTAACGCTGGAAAAATAGAAGGGAGGTTTTAGAGAAAGAATGATGCCTTTATTGAGTTTGATGAGTCCAGTTCTAAGCCTAATGGAAATATATGTGGACAAAAGACCTTCCAAATAGAAAATATGTTAAGATTCTGGAGAAGGTACCAGAAAAGTCAACCATACACTGTTGAATATCAAAACAATTAAGAATATTGAAACTCAGAGTTAACAAGCATACTTTTCCTTCCAACTTCATCTTTGTACTGTTGCCAAGAGAAATATTTTACACAGGGTGATCTCCATATGTTAACTTCAACTTTAATACAAATCAAAAGGTGACCTCTTGAAATTGTTGTACAGAACATGGTACTTATTGAGTTTAATTAAAGGCTAAAGAAAAAATAAAATCTGAGGGGATTGTTGGTTACTATTCCTAGGGATCTATTGTTACCTCACCAAACCTTCACTGATACTAAAGCAGCTCAGATACCCAGTTGCAAACATATAGACTGGACATTTCAAACACATGTAATGAACAATTCCTTTAGCTACTGCAATGATATTGGTGTATACGAAAAATTCTTACCCTTGTCTCTATTAATCTCTCAAGTCAGTGTACCTAACCTATGAAAACTTTCATGTCTGTGATAAAAAGAGAATTAATTTAGGCTGGGTGGACTTCAGAACCAAAGTGTGAGGTCAGGAAGATTCATTATACTCACTGCTCTCTTCCTGATTTTACCTGATTAACTGGGGAGAAGAGCAGGGGTAGCATGGGAGTTTAACATAAATGCCTGTGTCTTCCTCTCACAGGCTGTTACTGCAGGCTCTGGCCCAATGAACCCCCCCCCCCCATTGTATCCCACTAGCTCCTTCTGGGTCTTGAGCATCAGGTAGAGCCAACATGCTATTCTTATTCTTCCAGAGTCCTGGAATTTTAACTTTTTCTTCCCAAAGGAGTGTCTCATCAAAACTCTGACCTTAATAATGTCCATGAACCAAACTGCAGAAAATTGCTTTAGAGAAATATAATTTCTGGGGCACCTTATAAATTCAGATGCTCTATAAGAAAATTGCACTGATTACATGGGCCGACTTCCTTCCCTGCCCTTTGTCCATACTTGATTAAGACTTCAAACAGAGCCAAACACACTTCCCTCTCCCTCTCCTTCTCTCTCACTCTCTATACAGAGTTTGATATGCTAGTTAATATGCTGCAACAATTCCTTTCTGGCTTTGAAACCCTTCCTTCCTGATTGCCATCAATGCTCATAACTACATCTATATCAGCACAGCAACACTGCTGGCTCTTATGCAAACATTCTATTTGAGCATTTAGACTGGACAGTGCTCAAAGCAAACAGTCCCCTAAAATATGGGTGTTTAAAATCATCACACTTGCTTTTCAGCCTTTGTCAGCTTCATCATCATCATCATCACCATCATCATAAATGACAGCAATATTGCTTTAACTAGTTGAATATCAAGAATTCCACCTAATTACTCCAGAGTCTTAATTATAATACAATTTAGCCTCTCTCTCTCTTTTTTTTTTTAAGATTTTATTTATTTATTTGACAGACAGAGACATCACAAGCAGGCAGAGAGGCAGGCAGAGACAGAGAGGGAAGCAAGCTCCCTGCTGAGCAGAAAGCCTGATGTGGGGCTCAATCCTAGGACCCCGGAGACCATGACCTGAGCCAAAGGCAGAGGCTTAACCCACTGAGCCACCCAGGTGGCCCAGTTTAGTCTCTTTTTAAAGAAAAATGAATCAGCAATATAAAACCATGTAAAACACTGCAAACTACTTAAGGACAAGACACTGGCGGCGTTCCTCTTTCTCTGTCACGCCCATTTGGCTATGAGAAAGTCTCTGTCTGGACCCAATTTTTAAGCACAAAGGGAAGAAATCAATTTAAGCCAGCCCAAAAGTTGTCCACTACATTGCCATAACCCAAGAGAAATGAACAGAGACTTTAAGTCCCTCCATCCTTCCAAGATGAATCATAAGTGCCATGGTTCTCATTTATGTCTATTTCGCTTCAGAAATAACGAAAAAAATAATTTTTTTTTTAGATTTTATTTATTTATTTGACAGAGGGAGAGAGCACAGGCAGGGGGAGTGGGAGAGGGAGAAGCAGACTCCCCACTGAGTAGGGAGCCCAATGCAATGCAGGGTTCAGTCCCAGGACCCTGGGATCATGACCTGAGCTGAAGGCAGATGTGCCCAGACAAACTGTTTTAAAGTAGAAAAAAACATCTGGCATAAGATAATTAATGAAAGGCTGAAAAAAGTCTTTAAAAAACATATAAACCTTCAATTAAATGACAGAAATTTGGGTTTCAAATCATTAATATGCAAATGTAATTCTTACTTATTTTCAAAAGACTCACACCCTTTTGGTCACAGAAGATGTCATATGCCATAAATCCTGATTACTGACCCCTTTCAGTCTGACAGGTGCTAAAGGTCTTGATCCTTTCATTTATCTCCTTTCTTCTACTTATTTAAAAGAACATTTCGAAGATTCTGTTCTCTTTCTTCAGAATTCAAAGAAAGAAATGAGCATAACTATGAAAGAAATGTTCTATGAATTCAAAACTCTGCGTCCAGATTATTAAATTATTATCTCAGTCTTACGTTGAAAAGGTCCCTGAAACACCACAAGTCCACTGCCCTTTAAAAGATCTTTAATGAAACTAAAATGAAAATGAAAACATGGGTAGACCTAAGAAAATTACATTAGTATTTGCTTTGCAAATTTTGGGGAGTAGTGGAAAGGGTATCTGGTGCAAATGGCTATTACAGAGAAAGGAGGCATGCCCCACATTAACAATTAAATAACCCCAGGGAGCTCATTATCATTGCTGTTACCAATGCGGAATCACTATAATGAACCACCCAGATCTCTCCTCAGTGAAGACTTTATTGCCTCAATCGGTAACGATTAAAATGCAGAGACTGTAAGATTGGATACAAAATGATACCAAACTATAGGCTGCTTTCAAGAACACCCAATTTAAATACAAAGACAATGATCAGTTTAAAGTAAAAGGAGAATAAAAAGTATACCATGCTAACTTTCATCACAGAAAGCTGGGATATTATCTGTGTCTATTGTTTTCCATCGAAGACTTTAAAAACCCTTTATTTACAGTTGTTTTGATTTTAGACATTTTCCCTCATTTTTCCTACGATGTCCCTTACTCTTTTTACAGCAGTGTTTATTCCTGATCCTTACAGTTTCTCTCTTTTCTTGGTTTCCTTTTTTTTTTTTTTTTTCATTTCTAGTTCTGTCTGCTCACAGTCCTTTTCATTTTTTTTCCTTGACTCATCATCTTTTCCCCACGTGTTTCGTTACTGGTTTGTGGTCTTGCTTCACAGGCGTTATTTTTAAACTCATAGTAAAATGTCAGTTCCTTCTGCTTCCCATCATACATTTCTAGTATGCATTCCTCATCTCCTAATTTTATCTTCTTGACTCTTCCTCATTATTTTCCTGCAGTATACTTGTAGAGCTTCCCTACTGGTTCATTTTTTAACTCATCATCAACCACTGGGAATTTTGCTAGGACAAGCTATCATCTGGACATTTCGGTTGATTAAGTTGTTAATGTCTTTATAGCCAGAGAAGAGGAGCAGCTGAGAGATTTTCAAAGTGAAAAGGTTCTCTCTCCCTCCTCTGCGGAAGAGACAGAAAAGAGTTTTCCTGAGTGGTTATTTATTCTTGCCTGGGGTCTAGGAGATCACCTGACACCTCTAGCTGCAACTGCCAGCCTGTTTTCATTATTAGAAAGAGGTATTCTTAGCTTCTCAAGGTTTAGTGCCTCAACTACAGGAAGAGTGTTTTGGCTACATCTTTAAGAGATTTGTTGCGATCTTCTCTCTGTGGCTCCTGCTCAGGCCTCATGCTTCCCATAATCCTCCATTCCTTTAGCTCTCTGTGGGCTTAACTGTTTTCTAATTTTAACAAAAACTGAGGTTGAAATTCTAAAATTTTCCTTATTTTCTCGAGGAAGAGTAGGCTATCTTCAAGTAAGAAACCCTTACAAAGAGCTAAATATTTACTGTAGATTATACTTAAATACAATTTTCTATAATCAAGCTTATAAATCATAATATCTTAATATTTTTCATTTACTGGAATACTATTTATCTTTATGTTACATCTACATTTCCCTCATAAATTTAGTGCACGTAAATAAAATAAATGCAATTAATTTCAACTAAGAATCGTAGTATCGACGTGAATTTTTATAACTCAAAATACTTGGGTAAAGAGGAAGCTTCAATATTTAACTTTGTATTTGGACTTAAATAATATTTGCATGAGTTCGCACTTAGCATAAAATCAATTATTGAACAAACTTTTTTAAAAGGCACAATTGCCTAATAGCCGTAACTTACAGAGATGAAAATTTGAAGAAAAGTTTTTAAGTGAATCGGATATGAATTTGACATTAGAAAACAAGCATGACTGAGTATTGGAAATCAGAGCTACACTGCTAGAATAATTCAAGGTGACTTAAAAAATTATATTGCCATTTCCCAGCAGGAAAAAGGAGTTCAGAATGACAGAGTTGAGGGATAGTTAATGAAAAGTCAATATATTTCATGCTTGTATACAAGGTATTACTTCTCACAAATCCAGTTACGCTTAGATTTATAAACTTGAACAGTATCATCACTAATACTGTAGAATTAGTATGTATTACATAAATATTAGCACATTTTCACCTAAAAGATAAAAATAATTTCATATATGTTCTACATTGTTACCTGATTTTCAAAGATGCTGAGTACGATATTGACAAGATATTTAATTTGCTACTCCTATCCATCCTTTCAAATTTTTTTTTGTTTCCAATCCTAAATTATGTGTTGCTTTTGAACACTTTCAGTTGGATTTACTCTTAGTTTTGCCTGTTTTGTTTTTATTTAAGGAAGGGTATTACTTAATATAATGATAAAATTAAAATGTTGCCCATTGAGTTTTTTTTAAATAAGAATTAGGCTACTGGTAGAAAGTCATAAATAATCAAGGCATTTCAAGGAAATTATTTTCTACAAACTCTAAACCACGAAAACTGTCACACTGAGAATGGTATATTCCTTATCATTCCTAATTAAATTCTAAGACATGCAAGAATGTGTTCTTGTCATATTTCTTATGTTAAGTTTCTTGCCTCTGAGCTCTCTCTTTGACATAATTTCCATTATAACATCTTAAGATAAAAACAAAGTGACTGAGGATACCCTTTCATCTCTTTACCACATCTAGATAAATCTTGGATAAATCCTATTCTCTGATTTTTTTTCTTGTATATCTTATATATTGATTGCTGTTAGGAGGAAAATATAATGCAAAACAAAAAAATGCATGCAAATGTTTAGCACTATGAAATCCATTTTCTAATGGCAGTTATCTTCTCAAAGTGGTTAGTCAATAGTTAATACTTTTACTTGTTTTGATCAGTTGACTTTCTGTTCTCTTTGATGGTTCTTGTAAGCTTTTAATTTTCACTTACGCCTCCTAAAAATCACCATTCCTTGCTTCTCAGGAACCAATGACACCTTCAGTTTCACTGTAAAACATGGTTTATGACTGCTCACATCCTCCATCCACAGCCATCCTTCTCCCTAGTATTAGAAGCTTCAAGGTGTTTCTTTAAATGCTTCACCCATGGTCTTATCCAAACTCTTGTTGCACACTTATCCTTTCTTGCTCTCACATCTTTGTGATGGTGTGCAAACACCATAGGTTTCTTAGCTTTCTTACTCTGTCACACCTCTTTCCTCTAGGTCTTGCCAGCTGTGGACAACATTCAAGTTACTGGCAGGAGTTGTACAGAAAGGAAGGTGGTAGGCAGCAAGTGATTGCAGCACAAGTCACTGGACAATCTGATATGACAGTAACAAAGAGAGTCAAAAGAAAGTGGAAGATAACTTAAATGTCTGTACTCTAGCTACTCTCAAACTTATTTTTCAAATCAACACACAAGATAGGTGACATTCGTATGCGTGGTATATTCCTATGCCCAATTCCCAGGACAGTGATTTATATATTAAAAGGACATTATTAAAGTAAATATAAATAAGCTCTAATGTTTAGTCATATCTCTTCCAAACACTGATATTTTATATCTAATAATGAATTATTTGCACTAAACTTTACATCTGATCACATAAGAATGCTACAATGTTGAGATGGAAAACCACTGATCCAGAGCAGTAGTCCTTAGTGTGTGATCAGAAGCATCGACATCACCTGGGAACTTGCTGGAGATGCAAATTCCCAGAAACTCTAGGGCATAACCCAGCAATCTGATGTGCTCTGATCTAGACGCTAGATCAATTTTTTAAAGAAAACATTGAATTGCAATTTCACAGTGGCAGAGTTAAGGCTCTTGGATTACAGTCTAAATAAATACTGTTTTGTGCTTAGTAATTACTCAGATACATGTCTGTTGAATGAAATAACTCAGGTGGTTTGTTACCTATTTTTTAATAGAATGAAAAATTTAGATTTTTTTTCTATTTGAAAAGAAAAAATATCAAAGTGATTCAGTTGTATAAAACTGAATATACAACAAGCTTTTTCTTTGCCCTGATACAAATTAGTATATAGACAATAAACAACATCCACTTTTCTATGTACCACATTTTAAGTATAGGTCTTTATTCTTATACAAGAAGTACCGAGGGTAAGTTAGGAATATATACACCGAGGTTAATATTTTAGACTAGCGCATGCTTTCTGCAAGGCCTTGACACTTGAAGTCCTAGTGCCCTCATCCATGATAGAATGGTCAAAAATACTCTCCATTTATAGAAGAAGAAATAGGGGCTTAAATTTAATGAATAACTTATCCCAAAGTGACATAGCTAGTTAGTGACAGAGCTGAGATACCTAGTAAGTCTGATGTCATGCTCCTAGCCACTGTCTGTCGAGATGTTCACAGAACTTATCTCATAAAGCTAAAGTGAGAATTATATTACGTAATATGCATGAAAGTCTCAGTGTTTTGAGCACATAGTATGTGCTCAATAAATACTAACCACTAATATTATTGCTATCACTACTAGGCCAGTACCCAGAAGAATTTGCTGGGATTGCCACCACCAGGATATCTTGATACTTTATAGCTCTACATGCTCTCTAATGGAACCATCAAGTGCATTCTTTTCCTTGACTGTCTCCATTCAGAGGCATCCTTACTTCACTGCAACACAGTGGGAAGGGCTTTAACAGAAGCCATGAGTTCCTGGTCTTTAAAACTGTACTCTGATCACATCTCATTCTCTCTCTCTAAAGCTTGCATGACATGGTTACAGTCAAGGGCGTCACTTGTTTCATAATGCAGTCATATCTAGGGTTAACCTACATCTCTAACCGTTCAAAAGAGCATGATTTCAACGAAAAGTTATATATATATGTACGTACACACACACACACACACACACACACATATCTTGCTAAGTGCACAGTAAGTTGGATATTTTTATCCTCAGTTTATAGATGAGAAATCTGGGGAGCAGAGATATTAAGTAATTTATACAAGGTTATCCAAGTAGTGAATGTGAGGGCCAGAATTCTAACTGGGGTCTTTGTAACATCAAATCTGAGTCTTTTAATCACTTCCTTCCACACAGCTAGGATGGTTTAGCACAATTCAAATGACAGACATTCACTGAAATGTGTGAAAGTGTGTCATAATGCTATCGTTTTTCTCAAATGCTGTTAACCATAATATTCCATCAACCAGAACATTCCATTCTCCTGGGGTAATTTACTGTAAAATCAATCACATTTGAGTCTGAAATGTGATCTTTTTATTAGTCAGACCATCAATAATTAATTTTCAGACAAATTTTACCTTAAGCAGAATTTTTGCAAGCAGAAAATAATATGCATTTTCTTGTGTCTTGATGTTTTTGTTTTACTCTACAACTTTGTTGACAGGTTATGTCAGTGAAAATGCTGGGAAGGGAAATCAAATCAAATCAAATAGAGGTTGATTCCAGAAGAAACCATATCAATTATTTAATTCTGCTTTTTCACCACTACTGTTGTCAGGTACTTGGTAGCACAGGAAAAAAATATTTCCAGTTGTTTTAGACAATAAACCTCAGAAAGTCAGTGCTTCAAATAAAAAGGATTATTAACAATTAGGAACCTTTAGTGCAAATATTATAAAAGAAGATATCAGAAGTATTTACTTAAAAACATACAGTTTTTTCCTAAAAAAATTAAAAATAGACCTGCCATATGATCAGCAGTCCTACTTCTGAGCATATATCTAAAGGAAATGAAAAGAGAATACCAAATGCCTTTACTCCCATATTCATGGCTGCATTAGTCACAATAGCTAACTTACAGAAATCATCTAAGTGTTCATCAAGGGATGAATGGATAAAGAAGATGTCACACACACACACACACACACAATGGGCTATTGTTTAGCCATAAGGAAGAAGGAAATCCTGACATTTGAGAACACATGGATGGACCTTGATGGCATTAAGCCAAGTGAAATAAGCCGGACAGAGAAAGACAAATACTGCATGGTCCCTCATATGTGTGGAATTTTGAAAAAAGTGTCAACTTTAGGGGCATCTGAGTGGCTCAGTGGGTTAAAGCCTCTGCCTTTGGCTCAGGTCATGATCCCAGGGTCCTAGGATCTAGCCCCACATCTGGCTCTCTGCTCAGCAGGAAGCCTGCTTCCCTTCCTCTTTCTCTACCTGTGTCTCTGCCTACTTGTGATCTTTCTCTCTCTGTGTTAAATAAATAAATATAAATATATATATATATTTTTTTAAGTGTCAAATTTATAAAAATAAGGAGTAGAAATGTGGTCGCCAGGGCCTGTGGGGTGAAGGCGGGGTACATAAAGAGAAATTGGTAAAATGATACATATACTTTCAGTTTGTAAGATGAATTAGGTCTGAAAGTGAATACTTATAAGGAGGATCTTTGTAAGAAAAATATTTTAATGTGATTCTTTAGACACATATCGATGTTCTGCTATGAACGATAAAGGCTTAGTTCACTTACACCATCTCTTCTCATTCTTCCCAACCTCTTCCCTCTAGCAATCTAATGATGATAATTATTTTAGTATCCGGCTGAATCATGAATTGCTGTGTGAAAAAATGATTAAATATAGGCAGTTTCATATGGCCCAAACAACTGTATATTTTAGGGTACTATTAGTTAAATATTCATAAATTAGTATTTAATGTTCTCTTCTCATTTTAATTTCTACCTTCTGACTTCAGTGAGCTACAAATTTACTTATATGTTTTCAACTTTATAACATTTCTAGTAGGTCCTACACCAATTATAAATATTTTATAAATGATACATAATAAAATAAAAAAACAGCTAAAATTGTGCTTAATGGTATATAATAACAGATAATTTACAGAGGGTCATAATAAGCAAGTGTATAAGAATATGCAAGATAGGGGTGCCTGGGTGGCTCAGTGGGTTAAAGCCTCTGCCTTCAGCTCAGGTCATGATCTCAGAGTCCTGGGATGGAGCCCCACATCGGGCTCTCTGCTCAGCAGGGAGCCTGCTTCCTCCTCTATCTCTCTACCTGCCTCTCTGCCTACTTGTGATCTCTGTCTGTCAAATAAATAAATAAAATCTTTAAAAAAAAAAAAGAATATGCAAGATAAATTTCTACCTTCTTCTAAACCTATATGTCAACAGAAATACCAATAGTCTAGTGGTGAGCAGATAGACAGGGACAGAATCACTGAGATACTCATCAACAGAACACTGTAATTAGAAGCAAGTGTTTGAGGCAACAAATTGGTTTGCTATGAGAATTTGGGGAATCCCTTGTTTTCTCTATGCTTTATTTTTTTTTAAGATTTTATTTATTTATTTGAGAGAGAGTTAGCAAGCATGAGCAGTGTGGAGGGAGAGAGAGAGAGAGGGAGAAGCAGACTCCCCACTGAGTACGAAGCCCAATGTGGGGCTCTATCGCAGGATCTTGACATAGTGACCTGAGCCAAAGGCAGGCACTTAACAAAATGAGTCACCCAGGTGCCCCATGCCTTCTTTTTTTCCTTTTTAAAAAATAAATGTGGTATGAAAGAAAGAGGTCATATGTTGGATTTCAACAAAATTAAAACATTTGCTCAACAAATGATCTTGTCAAGAGGATGACACAATAAACTACAGACTTGAAGAAAATAATGGCAAACCATATCGGATAAATGATCATTATTTAAATATATAAAGAACTTGCAAAGCTCAACACTGAAAACTAAAACAAAAACAAAACATTAGATAATGTGCAAAAGACATGGAGGGATATTCCACTAAAAACATATAGATGCAAGCACATAAGAAGATGTTTAACATCATTAGCCATTGGATAAATGCAAATTAATACAATAAGATGTCACTAATAGAGGAATGACTTAAGTAATAATCGGTAAGGATGCTACTTTATCCTATGTTACCACACCCTGATCTTTAAGGATGTGGAAAAACTAAATCATTCATACATTGCTAGTAGGAATGTAAAGTGGTACAGTCACTCTAAAAAACAGTTTGGCAATTTTTTAAAAATCCTAAACATGCAACTAACATATGACTCACAATTACACTCTGGGCACATTTCCCAGATAAATGAAGACTTATGTTCCCACAAAAATCTGTACACAAATGTTTATAGCAGTGTTATTGGTAATGGCAAAAACCTGGAAACAACCCAGATGTCCTTCAATGTAAGAAAGGTTAAATGGTGGGTGATTCATCCACACCTGAAATACTACCCATCAATAAAAAAAAAAGAAACAAACTATTTTTGCACACAACAACTTGTATGGATCTCAAGGGCATTATCTTGAGTGAAAGAAGCTGATCTCCACAAGTCAAATATTATGATTTCAATTATATTCTCAAAATGACAAATTACAGTGATGGAAAACAAATGAATGGTTTCTGGATATTAGAGATGGTGTCTATAAAAAAAAAGTAAAAATATAAATCAAGAGGCAGACCTTGTAACAATCATATTTAAAATATACTTGAAAAGGAGGAAGAAAGATAAAAATTTGGTGATTCTTCCTGAAATTGACATTGATAAATAAGAATGAGACATGAAAAAAGAAATAAGGACACTGTGTTTCTTTAGGCATTGTACAATTGAATTTAAAACCAGTCCTTATAAAGTCAGTACCTTAGCAAGTGCTATAAAATCTTAAAAACCTTGGAAACATGGTGTCATACATACTAAGACCAATAAAGAAGAAAAGGATTGTAGAGGCTGCTTAGTAATTTACAGGGGTAGAGTGAGAAAAATGCCCCAGATTTCAAACTTGCCTTATAGTATAATTGTTAAGAGACTTGGTTTTGGAATTTTAGGATTTGGGTTAAATACAGGGTGATACCATATACTACTTATGTGACTTAGTTTCCTGATCTCTAAAATGGAGATAATGACAGTTATCATGAAGCTAATAAAATAAAACAATATAAGTAAACCAACAACCCAGGGCCTACCATAGACTAAGCAGTCATTAAATGTTAACCCATACTACTTTGCTACTGTTTTCAGAAAAAAAGTTGGAAAACTTTATTCTAGCCAGTAGAAGAGCATCTTAAATTTCCCATGTTCTTAGCTTAGCTTCCCAAAATCATTAAAAGCCAGCTAGCGACTTAGCATGGTAATTGTGTATTCGGGGGATTGCACTTATGCTGTGATACTCCAGTGCAGTATCACAGAATAAGAGATGAGAAAAAAATGTGAAGGAAAATTATATTAGGTGTGTTGCTTTTCAGAAAATACTCAAAAAAACTGAACTCAGTAAGGTTAAAATCTCATCTACTTTAATGGTTCAAAGAGGTTTTCAGTCTTGAGGGTTTGACATTATGTAGTTATGAAAGTATGTCTTGAAATTGACGTTTGTAAAGAAAAATATGTATGGTATAAATTTTTTTGGCCTTAAGAAATTTAAATAGAAAAATCTTTAATATACAAACTGCAAATCTACATACACAGCAGCATCTATAGACCATCATAGTACATAAAAATAGTGGACAGGAAGGGTAGGGGAAAATGCGAATGCTTGGAGGAGAGAAGGTGTTCAGGTTCCCGACTTCTTCCTTGTCCACACCATTCTTGTTGCCTGCAGAGCACATGGTTTTCACAGAGAGCATGTCAAGAGATAGAGGAGCCTTGAGACCATCACTACAAAGATGAGAAGGAAAGCATAGTATGCCCCTCCAGTGTCACACCTCAACCCCCATCCTATCATCTAGGAAAAAATAGATCCAGTTAGAAGATGACTGAAAGGTCGCTGAAGTCATTTTCCAAGAAAGCCTTCAAGCAGGTTAGGGAGGCTTCTAAGAAGGTGCTCTTAGTCATGAGTACAAATAAAAGTGGCATGATGATTTCCGGCAAATCTACGCAACGTGTGAAGAAAAAAGAAAGTATTCAGGGGGCGCCTGAGTGGCTCAGTGGGTTAAGGCCTCTGCCTTTCGGCTCAGGTCATGATCCCAGGTCCTGGGATCGAGCCCCACATCGGGCTCTCTGCTCAGCCGGGAGCCTGCTTCCTCCTCTCTCTCTGCCTGCCTCTCTGCCTATGTGATCTGTCTGTCAAATAAATAAATAAAATCTTTAAAAAAAAAAAAAAAAAAAAAAGAAAGTATTCAGGTCACTAAGAATTAAGAATTAAAGTATTTGCTTATAGGTCTGTGACACAGAAATGAGATGATCCTCTGAATCAGGTTTGAGAGACCTCCAATATCTGTTCTTTCCTCAAGGACTGTCTTGGGTTATAGCCCCAAAGTCTTCCAGACGGCACACCAAAACTTATGGGGAAGCTTGGTTACCTCCCTCAGATGTACCAAGGTATTGTCTGAAGTCCCATTACAGTCTGTCACGAAGACCTGGATTCCCACAGTTACATGAATTCTCTGGGGTTCCAGTGTAGGAGACTGGGTGTTCAGCTGCTGAGGCTCAGTCCTTGATAAGAAGGTAGCTCAGGGGGAAAAAGAGATCCTAGATCATTATACCTTCTAACCTCCCTTGTTGTTATCCCAGTGATATGAAAATTTTATTTCATTCAAACCATGGAATATTAAGGAATGAAAAAGAATAAGCTACTGATGTACACAAAAACTTGGATGAATCTCAGGGTTAGTGGCCAAGATGCTCCACTGGAAGGGAAAGCCTGGCTTTAAGATGGGTTCTCCTGAAGCTCAGAATGGTGTACCTGCTGTTGATCATGAGATGAAGTCCTTTCTATGGTGGGAGAGGTAGTGTTGAAGACCATAGTCATAACCATGGCATCGGATTTTGTGTTGAGGGACAGGTTAGGAATTTCAGCCAAAGGACAAATGTGGATTTCCCTTTAAGACACAACTGATCAGTACTGGGTCTAAAATTAAATCTAACTCCTCACTATCTTCTTAGCAAACTTTTACTCAGGCCATCTAATAGGGCTCCACTGCACATAAAGCCAATATTAAAGAAGAGGTTGTGAAAAAAAATTTGATTCTCTAGACCCAAAAGATTCAGCACTGACAACTTCTGCCAGGCCAGAGCTGACATCATGTTGTGTTGGGATCCAACCATGGTCAAGTCTGTAATGGGAATTCAGCATTGCCCCATCCACTCCTGCATCCCATTAGCAAAGACTAAAATTATAATATTTTTTAAAATAGACAAATGCACATCTCAGGGTAAACAAAGTCTGATTAGGATCAAATGAAAACAAGTAGCAGATATATTAATCATATGCTGAAATAATACTGATGAGGAAATCAGAAAAATGTCTCAATAGCAGGTTTGATGATGTCAAGTTATATTATCTGGCATAATATAGTAATGTAGTCTGTCTGCAGAACAACTGTAAGGAAATATGTCAGGGCTTAGGTAATTTTAACAGTAACAGTTATAACTATAACAAACAGTAATAAGCAATAGCATTTTTATAATGGACTTCAAGTGGAAGAAATGAAGATTACTTAGAAAACCGCGGCCTGAAAAAAATCTCACCTCAGCGATAAAGAGGTCAAATTGCTACTGCACTATATTGCCTCTACTTCTTCTGCAGTTAATAGTGTATTTGCTGTTCAGTAAGAAAGAGCTATTAATTAGAACTAAATTATAATTGATTTGTGCCAGATTAATACGGTTTTGTTCAGAATTTATTATTTTTATACAAAATACTTTAAAATGGTTTAGTTTCTAATGTCAAACACTTACTAATTCTTCAAGAATAATGTTCTTATCCAAATAAATAAATGAATGAATAAATAAATAAATAAGGTTAAAAATTCCAGAGCTCTTTTGTAGTTGTTACATTCATCTCACTATGGGTACAATTACATATCTATACTATACTGTATGAGTATAGTTTCTTCTTTTTAAATATTTTGACTGAATTTTTCATGATTAAAATCAAAATATAAAAGAAGACTTGTGTCTCTAACTATGGTGGAATGACATATAGTGGATCAAGGTTCCTTCTGATAGCTTTTAGAAAAGCTGGACAAATATAAACAAACAAACAAACAAACCTCTGTCTAAAGAACTGTTGCAAACCTAACTAGGACTTGGGGAGCCAAGATTCCCGATAGAAGTCGTAGAGAGATGAATTGACCTTCTACAAACCAAATTTACCCTCAAGGCTTTTATACAAGGTTCCTATATTCTGGTAAAAAGGAAGACAGATGGAAGTGAGTGTCACACTCAATAACTCTTCTCAAAGCATTTGTTAAAATCTTAAGCTCTGCAAGAAAATAAGTAAGATATTTTTCAGAAAGCTGCTGAAAAGTAGAGCAAAGTATTCATCAATCTCACACAAATTCAAAGACAAAATTCATTTTTTTGGAACCTGCAATGAGAAGTAGTCTTACCAAACTGCCAAAGTTCTTAGACTCTGAAACACTACAGCATATTAGTTGGGACAACCAGGAATTCATAGCATCTTCCAAAGTTTGAAAATTAGCCTCTAAATAGCTTAGTTTGTGACTGGATTAAGAGGTTTATTCCCATCCTGGCTGCCTGTCAGAGGGTAGGGTTTATCCTCTTTGGGAGGAGATAGTAAAGCTTCTACAATTTTATTTCTACAATTTGTGATACACATTTTCCACCTTTAATAAAAAAAAATGTGAGGCATTCCAATAAAAATTAAGAGAAAGGGATTAACACATAGCCTTGTTATTGTTGTTGTTAGCCTCCAACTTTAAACTTAATGTGTTATTCAACAATATTCAGAAATGAGATGGAAAAATTGAAAATTTTATGAGGAATCTAAAATCTATTAAAAATCAAATTAAAATAATGAAAGTGAAAAATGTAATAATTAAAATTAATGACTTAACAAATGAGTTTAACAGCAGATAGGACATAGTAAAAACAATAGAAAGGACCAATGGATGAGAAAATAAGGCTACAAAAAATATCCAGATTACAAAAGAGAGTGAAAAAATGGATGGAAAATACATTTTAAAAGGATTAAAAGACTGCTAGATATATGACAGAGTAAAAAGGTAAAAATGTGTAACTGGAGGCCATAGGGAGAAGAAAGGAAAGTGCAAAACTGTATCTGAAGAGATAATGACTAAGAATTTCTTAAAACCGGTGAAATTTATGAAGTCATTTAAAAGAAATGTTCCAAATGTCAAGCAGTGGAAATCCAAAGAAATCATGTAAGACTACAAAACAAAATTATAAGACTACAAAAACAAAAGACTAAGAGAAAACATAAAAGCAACAAAAAAAATAAAGAACATGCTGTTCGCAGTAACAACCATCAGACTGATGGCTGACTTCTCATCAGAAATGATGGAAGTTGAAAGTCAATTGGGTGATGTATGTAAAGAAAATAATTCCCAATCTAGAATACTCTAAAAATTAAAAACAGCATTATAAGTGAGGTGAAAACAAAAACATTTTCAATCAAAGACTGAAAAAATTTATTGCCAACATACTGACACTAAACATGCCAATGAGAACTCTTGGTTCTCCACAGAAGGAAGAGAGGGCATCAAAAAGTAGCAGGTGCAATATATGCAATTATAAAAATAAAAGAGAAAACTAAAACCAAAAACAAAACAGATTTATAATTATTCTTGGAAAGAAGATAAAATTAAGTTTATCCAGCTGAGCTTCACTAGCCCCCAAAAGCATATGCATATTTTATTTTAATTAAAGATAAATACACTCTCCCTCACATGTACTTTAACACACTCTAGGGCAAGAAACAAAGACAACAGTTCATCAAAAGTCAGATAAATATTTTATAGTGTTTGGTCTTACATTTATATTTCAAATAATTGGTAAACACTTTCAAAGTACTGTCAAAAATTTTAAGAAATGAAAGTACTTGTTACATGATTTAAAATTAAAATGTTAAATTCTTTTTAAAATAAATGATTATCTATGATTAATGAATCAACCACGTGTGTTAAGTATTTTGATGTTTCACAAAAGACATTTGAAAATATTCATATAGTAACTATTGTTAGTATTTATCTTAAAATTATATTCATTTTAGTGTAAACCAAAAAAAAAAAATGGCTAAAAAATCCCAGCACCAATTATGTAATGATTTTCTCCTCATAAAAGAACAGAGAACACGATTACTCCTTTTTCTTAAACACAATAGATTAAATTCCTTGTGCCTTTCTCTATTTATCAAGGGAGAATGTGACATTATGAAATCTCCTTCCTTAAAAAGCTTTTGCTTAAATCCTTCCTAATATCAAATTTTCTTAAATATATTAGAAAGAAACTTCTATCTCTAACCTAAAGAAAAAAAACAATTAATGGTATTTTATCATAAGTCATAGTTCAACCATGAATAAAGATATTACCACAATTTTGTACATGTTCAGAAAAAAAAAATGTTCATCATACTTGCTATCTATATATGGAAGCACCCTGGTCTGTGTGAACCAGCAGGGATTGTGAATTTGTATATGGCAACTCCTCTGTCATAAGCCTCCTGTCCATGAGGGTGCAGCCTCAAACAGGAAGCCCATCTGTTGGTAGAGAACTGAAGTACAAACAATAATGACGACTGAATGTTGCATTGGAAATGAACCAAAGAGTATATGAAACTCTTTGTGCAGCCACTGTCTTTGCCGTACTTGTATATCCATTTCGTTTTGATTAAAATAAATAATCAAAATAAATTCTGGCAAACCTTAAAACACTTCTAAAAACTAATGCTTTTATGAATAGTTAGAGATTCTCTTTAATTACATTAAATATTTGACACACAATCCTGGTATATTTTTACAGATGAGATTTTATTTTGAGTCTCAGGACCAGGAGCATAGTAAGAATGTAGCTCAGCTTTCAAATAGTTTTCTTTAAATAAACTGAAATAAATAAAAATTATGTTTCAAATACACTAGATTATTCAACAATGGATTATTTAAAATATTCAAATTGTTTACCTCTCAGATTGCCCTGTCTCTATTTTTATTTCACAGATATTTATATTATAAAAAACCAGAGGCTAAAAAAGTAAAATCAGAGGCTAAAATATTATAACATAAAACAGATACCAAAAATTATTACAATTAACTATTAACCTTAAAGGGGGCAATTTTCGATTTTTAACTGTACCCAATATTTCAATTCAGCAGTATAATAACTAACAAGAAAGTATTTAAGTATATTAGAAAGTTATGTTTTAAATTCTGCTTTTAGTGGTTCATTGCTAAGTACAAGAGAATAGAAATAAGCTTTTATTCTTCAAGTTAAAGTTGTTGATATTTTGTATGTTGGGAAAAATTCCTTATCATAAGCATACTATTATAATGAAATGTATTTTCATTAAACCTTCTTTTATTCAGGAAAGGGCAAAATCATTTGCTGGTTCACTTTGTTCCAAGAACGTGCTGGAGTGCTAAATGAAAGTATGCCGTTCAGCTAAGTACCTTGCACATTACAAATCAGAATGTTAAACTGTGAGGTTAAAATGAACTAGATAAGCAAATAAGTCTTTTTCCTTTGACAACATTTTCTTTTTATTTAGCACATGTATAGAGATATATCTTATTTTTTTAAGTTACAAAGCAATTATTTAATACCCTACAGAGCAATAATAACCCTGAAATTTGACTGTTCTTTAGAAATATTTCTTTCTCCTTAACTATGGAGGTTCTCAGAGGCTTAGAGGTAGGCACTCTGATTATTTCACATGAAGACTCTCAGAAAGCAAAGCAAAAATTCTGGCAAAAAAGGAATTGCAAAAAATGTTTTTTTGTTTGTTTGTTTTAAATCAAAGATTAAGGTAGCTAGTCTAGTCCCTTTCTTTGTTCCAAATATTTCAGACCATAAGAAACTTGGTCTGTTTCTAGGTTTTCAGTACATTCTTAGCTATAGACAGAGGAGTCAGCTAGGAAACATTAGTAGTGGATACTAAGAACTTCTAGATGATTCTAGAATGGAACCACCCTTTCAAGAATATCTTGAGCCAAGATTTTTTTTACATCCCAAGGCAAAAGGTAGAGCTGAGCATCCAAGGTACTATATCCCTGGATCTAAAACAGGCTTCTTATGTTTGCTTCATCGCTTCTAAGGAAGATTGGATAACATGTGGATGTATTACCATAAATCCATCAACACTTTGGAATCCACTGACTTCCTAAAATACATAGTCTTTGAATGGTAATTTAACATTCTCTACATATAAAAGGAAAGCATTATTGTGCTATTCGAATGTAACATAGATTTATAATTGGAAGACCCAAATCCTATTCTTAAAGAAAATAGTAGTTTGAGGCTAGGAGGATGTATTTGGATTTCTTATAATATGACCCAATGTTATTTTGTTTAAATTACAAGTACAGGCTAAAAATATTAAATTTTAGTAAGATTTTTAGTTACTCAGTGAGTTCTTTATTTTCTTAAGAAAAGAGCAGTCAACAATAAAATAGTACAATGTCTCTACAATAATATGGGATACTGGAGCATGATAACGAAGTTAATGAGAATCCTTTGTTTGAAATCTGAAAGAAACAGGAAAACATCTGCCTCTGTATTTCCAGTATCTAGAAGAGTGATCGTCATGCATTAAATGAGGCCTCAATAAAACGCCCTATATTTGTGTATATACAATATTATATGTGTATGTAGTATATTATAAAAATTATTTAGTAAGATTTGAGAGTCTTGCTTAAAAAAAGATTTGAATTAGATGACCTTCCAAGTCATTCATTACATATCTAACCATGCTACAGGGACACTGATAATGGCAAATAACTTCACTTTTCTCTGATGGGCTACTTTGCACTCTACTATTTGTATCTCATGGTTTCTGATAATTATTCTGATCATTACTTTAAGACCTTATCACCTAGGAACAGTCCCCCAATTTTTTTGTTATGTACATTTTGTACACATGTAGATATGTGTGCGCTCTGTTTCTAATATGTAAAATAGATTACATATAAAAACAAATGTATTAAAATATCACATTTATATTAATTTATCATATATTTATTATACAGTATATCTCATATATAGTTTAGATTTTACAATTTATATATAATTAATGAACTTAAAATTCAGTTTTTAATATTGGTTTATGTTTAAATGCAGATATAGATATGTATGACTCCAGATTAAATTAAACAAGACCCAATAACACTGTGCTTGTCACATTACAACTATCACAGAAGAGAGTTCATTTAAATGTAGTCTTCAGTGAGATCTTCAGGATAGGCAGCTTCATCCCACCTAGCATGAAGGAGATCTTTACATACATTGATACCTGTGCTGTCACAAATAGTGGAAATGGCTACTATTTATGGAGTACAGTGGATTCTCCATTCTTTACTCAATGTACTCTATGCATCATGCCTGTCCTCTCATCTCCTCTCATTTGGAGTTTCATATTGGTGTGTGATCACGTACTAGAAAGCACAGCATTTGAAACATAGGGGTTGAACATAGCAGCTGACAACAGACCAATCATCCATGCATTCCTTTACTCCATTCATGTATTCAAAAAGCATATACTGAATACTAATTGCTCAAATACAGTGAAAATGAAAATTACAGTACAATGTGCTATGAACTATAATCCAGAATCTAGTTTGTTTCGTTTCTCCACTATCATTTAGAGATACAATACATGAAAAATGCAGCAGAGTATCTGAACACTTTCCATAAACCTTGATTTGTAACAATCTTATTCTCAATGAAGTAGAATGAAAAGATCAAAAGAAAAAAAAAGCAAAAAACTCATGCCACCCACAATTGGACATTATGTACTTGTCAAGTCTTTGACATGAATTCTCAACTTAATTTGCCGAATATAATCACTCAGAAGTCCCTGGCTTTCTTTAGTTCTGTAGGTATTCCTGAGAAATACTTCTATCTGTCCCCTTTCAACTTTGACCACACTTCCCACAGTGTCATGGGACAAAAACTCTCCCTGAAGAACTGTGGCACAGCACCAGGTGAACTAAAACACACTAATAACTAGTTACATAAACCTTGTGAAAGTGAGCACTATGGAGTAACTAACTAGTAGACTGGAAGTTATATCCACTGAGTAACTGTGGTTCATTATTTTTGTAACATTGGAAGTAACAACAGTATGCAATATATCACACAAATGAAATGCCATTATTACAGCTGGCTTCATTCTATTTATATATACTATGTATATAGTATATATATTTTCTATGTATATCTATATGTTTATTATGCTCAAAATTTAGCCAACTACAGTAGTATAAAACTGTGAAATAAGTTAACTATGCTCAATGAGAAAAGCATAATATTTATGACAGTCTAATTCAGTTAAAAACTCACACATTTTTTGAGCATATTCTATGTTTCTTAACGGAGTTTACTGTCTAGTTCAGGAGACAGGCCTTTACACACCTGCAAGTCAGAATATAACAAGAGTTGTGCTTGTATTTATACTTGCAACACCTGGAGACAGGAAGGAAACAGCAATAGTGAATTAGACTTTAGTGCTTGGAGAACATTTTGACAGGGGGCAATAAGGGAAAATTTATTATATACAGAGGGAGCTTCGGCAGAAAATGCAAAGATGAAGGGTTTGTTCGTGTGTCATTCATCTAATTATTCTATTATTCACTTACTAATATTCAAGAAATATCTACTGAATGAGTACCATTTCAGTGTTAATTTTTGTAATGGTATTACCCATATTCAACAAAATTCTTAAAACTTCATTAAAACTTCCATGTCAAGAGGACTTTGGACATAATCACATTTGTTTTAACTGCAGGTATATCTTTGAAAAACAAAAAAGTGGCCAATTTCTTAAAATGTGTTACCAGCTGATAGATGCCTTCTGGGATGTTTGATTAAATACCAAGGGACATTAACAATAATTAGGCAATTAAAATTTCAGAAAAAAAAAAGTCCAAAACACTTGTCTAGAAGTTTTATATGCCATCGATAAGATGCAGCATAAACCTAACATGTCTTAACATGACTGCATTTTTTATAAACAAAGATACTCTATTAACAGCCTAGAGGTGCTTCAAAGTTTGGAAGGAGACCTGTGTATTTACAAACTGTAATCTGATATCTCTTTAGAGACAAAAATTATAACCTTAAATTTTATCCATGAAAATAAACCTTTTTTTCTTCCCATACATATTACACTGATATTCAAGAGGAAGAAAGGAAATAATTTGAGAACCTGCTGGAGGTGAATGGCTTATCTCCCACTCTGCTTTGAACCTCTTAGAGCTTTGTTAACAGAGTATTGTTTTGTAACTCATACTGGGGTTACGTTCCAGTGTTAAAACATTCAAAAAATTAAAGAAATAGCTATAGGGATACTATGAATTCATGAATCTTGTTAAGAGAGTACTAATTTCATTTTAGGAACCATAAGAATTAAGTAAAAAGAGTGTCAGTTTTAAAATCAAGTAGACAAGGGTTCAAATCCTGACTCTGCCACAAAGCAGCTTTGTGATTTTTTAGAAATTTAGTCTTTTCAGATTCTTCAAAAAGTGGCAATGATACCTTTAGGGTAGATGTTTAGGGTAGGTTCTTAGGGTAGATGTGAAAATAAACCAGAGGAAAAGTTTTTTTAAGAGTCCCTAGCATAGTGTCCAGCACACAAGTACCCATAAATATTGGCCCCTCTCTTTTCCTCCTTTATTTTTTCATAATAGTTCCTGTTTTCTGTCTTAAGCAAGTTTTAACTTTTGATGAAATTTGTTCAAGGAAATTACTGATGTTGACTTTCTCAACATATTTAAGGAATACAATAGCAAATGACAAGCAGAATATAATGAATGCATATCTGATTTACTTCATTACACTCACCATTTCTTGAAAAGAATGCAGTGTGCTAGATGAAGTGATCAAGGCATATTTTTAAATTAATGTTTTAATTAACATTTCTAATTATATGTGTAAAACTGTGCCTAGACGGCATCTTTTGCTCCTCGGGAAGCCATTACTCTATAACACTGCTGTATTTCAAAGGAAACGTTTTTTTAAATGGAGACAAAACATACACTAATATTAGTGGGATGTCATCTACATTTTAGTTACAAGAGCAGATCCAGTACCGAAACTGTTCTCTCTTTTTTGTGTCCTATTTAAGTGAAACTGAACTTACAAAAGGATCACTGAGATTTGTAAAAAAATATAGATAGATCACTTCATTTACCGGCTACTTCAGAGAACAACGTAGTTTTAAATTGGTGTATTTTCAAAGCATGTGTCTTTAATTTTCAGTTTAGCGAATGAATGGTTCCTTTTTCTAAATCATCATAGAGTGGTTTGGCAGTACTAATGCTCTCAGAGATGAGGTCTATATTTGTGCTGATTAGAAAGATAGAGCCATGATACTCTATCCCTGATCAAAATATTCTCAAATCTCTTGAAATATTGAGATATTATTGCATCTGGGAGAATGAGAAGTAGAAATCATAAGGACGGGAAAGAGTTCTGAAGCAATTTTTCATCACCACTAGATAGAAGCAACTGTCCAATGGAAGTGGGGTTGAATTAACCGGTTGTAATGTGTATTTGTGGTGGGGAGGTGATGGGCATATCAAGTGAAAAGACAAGTTTTTTATTGGGAGCTGTCTCCTCAATCTCATTTTCAACGACAATCAAAATACTTATGGGAGGTTTTCCATAGATGTTAAGAAGGTGAAGAGCACTGGCTTCAACTTAGCCCAGACAATACAAGGTAGATAGTAAAGATGCACATTAGAATCTGATCTCATAAAATGTTTAGCAATAATGAATTTGTAAAAGAAAGATTTAATTATTTATTATATTTCCTGTCACCTAGCTTGCTTTAAAAAAAAAAAAATCATCTTTTCACAAGAAAATATTCAGTCCATTGTTTTACTGTCCTAGCTATGCTGTTCAGCAATTTTGGTATATCTATATTTATAGAATTTTTCATGTTTTTGAGCATTGATATTCAAAATTTTAACTATTGAACAGATGTGTGTATATCTTTGTGTTACAATCTATGAAGTAATTAGAAAAGATAGATTACATCAGCTTTTAACTGTTGAATGTAATGTTGGTAATCTGAATTGCCATAAATTATCCTGGCAATTAAACATACAGTTATAAAAATATGCCAATATTCCCAACAATATATTTATAAAAATATTTTTAATTCAGGGGGTTAATCAGCATATACTAAAGGTTATTATTATACTTCAACAAAAATTTATCGTGCTTATAACAGACTTTAGGTTTCAAAGTTTAAAATGTGTGTGCTGAACAAGATCTGTAACATATTTGAATTTCTCTTAATCAGAAAGAATAATAGCAATGTTTTAGATATTTCTTACTTATGTAAAGCATGAATTAATTAAGGTTATCTTACATGGAAAGTTATTTGATCTCTTACTATTTCAACATCAAAGTGGCCATAAAATTTATAGAGAACTTTCATTTTCTCACAGTTTTTTCTGTGAATTTGAACTTGACCTTCTGGGAATAACTACAACAGAAAAATAAACATCATAAAAATTACAAAATTTTACAGCTTATATATAATGGAAATCTATTTTACCTTTTATAAATCTTAGAGAACCACTAAGCAAGTAAATGGAAAACATCTTATTTTCCAAAACCAGAGATTTTTAGAAACATTGTCAATGTTTGAAAGGTTTTACTAAAGAGACATTTCTTCTATCTGTTGAGCTTAGATACTTTCTGCTTTGATGAATACTCATTGTTTCTTTAAGTTCTTAAGAGGAAGAAGAACTTTTCTAAATTTGCAATTATACATCTTCTCGTTTTGCCTTGTTTGAACTGTCTAGTGATCTAATGGTATACTCATTATATTTACTCACTCAAATATTAAGCACCTCTTGTGTTTCAGTCTCATTAACCAGTTAGTGTTGAGGGTAACTTCCTTGGCATAAATCTTTCAGCTCTTCACTCCAAGGCAGCGAGTTTGCAGAATGGCTGAGCTCTGATGAGAGCTCTATTGAAAGGCTCTCCAGCTCTATGTTTTCTTATTCATAAGCAGTGTAAGTGCTTGCTTTCTTTCTACCTGCACTAACCTTTATTAACATAAACCATTTACAGAAAATACTTTGATAAAGCCCATTTAACTTCTACTGATGTGCGCATTTGGCTTAAACGCACTAATTCATAAGTACAGTTTTTTAAGTGTTTCTTTAACAATGTCTTAATCTGAATTTTGATTCTAATATCTGAAGTACTGGTTAACCATGGATCTCGATTCTTTGCCATCAATACTTAAGGGGAAATGTTTCCTGGGATGCTTCTCCGGGTGACTAGAAGTAGGTATTACAAATGTCAGTTTAAATAGCAAACCATAACAGAGATGACGATTTCAATGTTTTAACATATCCACCCACACTTTCTTACTCTCATTGTCTAATTCATAGTTTTATTAAAAAAAAAAAAAACCCTAGTTAACCATTTTTCTTAAAGCATTTGTAGTATGTTCTGTTGTGGTTACAATGATCGAAAAGCCAGAAATTGTATGAAACCTGAAAGATTTTTTTTTTTTCAGTTTTACAAGTCTATTCGAAATTTATTTTTTAATTAAACAAGTAAGCCTTGCTCTGCTTCCTCCCACTCCCCTGCCTTGTGCTTACTCAGTGAACGGCAGCAACCTGCTGCATTTTATAGCTGTGGAATTTAATGGGAAGGGTCTCCCTAAAAAACCATGTGAACAAGGGTGCATCACAGTGGATACAACACAGTGAACACAGACAAGATAAGAGCTCCCTTTTTTCAATCTCTCCCAAATCTTCCATCCCTTGCCAGTATTCTCTAGTCTCTAGTCACAAAAGGCAGCTGAGTTCACAGCTGGAACAACAAGTTGTGCTGTGAATCTCAGTGATTTACCCAAGTAGCAAACAGGGTCATTGGCTTAATTGGAATTTCAGTTGCCAAGTGGACTAGGAATCCCTAGCGTTGGTCCAGCAACACGGATAAAAGTGTTTCTGCTTCTTGATAGAGAATGAAAATGACGCAGAGTGTAATTGATCGACAGGAAATTGATCACTTTCCTTTCTTCATTCCCCCAGTTTAGGTGCCAGCGAGTCTAGGGCTCACTCATGCATGCCCAGGGGCCACCAAGATCTCCATTTTCCCCAAACGCATAAAAGGCTAAAAACAGCCTTCTTCCCCAGCACCATGGCGTGGCTGCAGCTGCTTTGTTTACCATATAAGTCACACCAGGGGTTCACTCCTCGCCTTCTCCCCTGCTTTAAAGCTGGATGCACTGAAAGGCTGAGAAGCATCCCCAAACTCCCGCTCAGCCCAGGTCAACCACAGAAAAGCTTCACAAATCCGGTCTGGAGCCTTAAAGAGAAACCAAGCAGCCGGAGCCTTTTGAACTCGTAACCCCCCAGGGATGTCCGCCTCCTAAGAGGGAGCCGGCTTCCCAGGCTGCTTGAGAAACTTAACCGAGATCCCAGAAAGGAGGCGAGGTGCAGCTCCGGTCAAATGGAGCTCTGAGGCGACACCCTCTTTACCTGCAAAGTTGGCAATTTTCTGGCTGAAGAGCGATCGATCCAAGGACATGCGGCGCGGGTGCTATGCCGGGTGAGAGCACGCCCGGCAAATTCCAATGGGATTTCCTTAGTCGCTGCAGAGTTTTGGAGCATTCCAAGGAAAACGCACGAAGCTAGAGCCCACGCAGCTGGCACCGAACTGGGCGGAGTGAGGATGCTCTGAGAGCGGTGCCATGGGTGGCGGGGGAGGGGCAGCTCCGGAGGGGGAGGTGAGATCCGGGGGAGGAGAACTTCGCCCACCCCCGCCCCCACCGATCCCTCGGGATAAAGTTAGCGTTCCCACGGCTGACGGCGGATGAGCCCGGAGGAAGATACCCCGCCCTCCGTCCCGGGCGGCTGCCTGACTCAGGGTCCGCACAGACCCTGCTGGGGAGGGACCGCGGGTGAAGATGCGCGTCCCACGCACCGCTCTGCGTGGCGGTGGACGGGACCCGCGCGCGGGCGGCCGCTGACGCTGGGTCCCCGGCTCCGCTGCCCCCAGACAGCCGCCGCCTCCCTGGACCAACTCCTTGAGGTCAGCCAGTTGGGCAGGCGGGCTCACCCAACCGGCCGTTGTCCAGCCAAGTCAGCGGCCAGAACCCACGGTGTGGTCCTGGGTGCCGGCCGGACACACCTTTAGTCTTTGGGCGGGCTCTGCAGACACGTCGGAGTTCGATTCGCGCGGGGACCCGGCTCCTGAACGTTCTGTCCCCAAACCAGTGAACCAGCACCCAGGCGGCAGGTCGCGCGACTTGAAAAAAAGTAACCCCCACTCCCACCTCCACCCGGGAACTCTCAAAGCTTCTCCCACTCCGGCTCCTCTGGGCTCCCGGCACCCCCTCTCCCGTCCTCAAGGTGTCAGACTTCCCCTGCTAGAGCCGGAGTCTGCGGCTTGCCACTAGTGTCAACAATTGAGACAGTCGCAATGAATAAATGATGAGACACAGCGTTCCATCCACCCCCACCCAGCCCGGTCCTTCCAACAAGCATAGGAACTCAGTAAGTTTCCAAATATTAAATAAAAACCCCCAACACGCACCAGCCCCAGAGCGCGAGGTTCGGTGGCTTCAGGTGGGGAGTGTGTGTATGAGTGGGGAGGGGGAGAGGGTGCGGGGGTGCGGGGGTGCGTGTGCGTGTGTGTGCGTGTGTGTGTGTGTGTGTGTGTGATGCTTGCATCAGCGTTCTGAGATTTCAGGATAAAAGTTATCTCTTGGCCAATCTCTGTGGAGTTCACGTACTAAAATAAGACCAAAGTGCGGAGAGGAAATGCCATATATTGGTAAAGTTGGCAGTAACTTACTTGCTGTAAATGAGACGTGGTGGTTCCCAGCTTGTGACTCACGGAGCCTTGGTTGGTCACGGCCCACTGACTTGAGAGTCCGTTTGTAAAACGAAGAGTGGCGTCCATGCGGAATCTTAACTAAGGAGTGTCCGCCGGGGACCGTCGGTTTCTACTTGATTTCCTTTATGTTCCGAAAGCCCCGGGGTGAGCGGTGGGTCGCCGACCGCGTCTCAGCGGCTGCCTGCTCCAGCTTCAGGCTGTGCAACAGATGAGTGGCAGCCCTTCCTTCCCGTCCCAGCCAGGCGATCTTACACCTTCCTGGAATCGGTGCTGAGCGGACTGAGAGGAGCACCAGTTTCTTCCCAAGGAATATTCCCCAAGGACGTCGAGGGTAGGCGGCAAGCCGGCACTCACACGCAGACTCCAAAGCGCAAAATGAAATTTCCTTCTTGGTTATCTCCCCCCACCCCCATTTTTTTTTTTCCTTTCCTCTTTAGTTCACGTGAGTTGAGGGTTTGGGGAGGGGGGATATTTACATGAATAAAGAGGATATCTCTAGAGATCACCCACTTGTGTGACGTGCATGCTGCTTTCTTCTTTTAAATCACTTTTCTAATTTCCAGATGTCTCTTTCTCTCTCGTTTACTACTCGTCTCCTGTGTTTATCTCAAGCTCAGCCGGTTCTAAATTTTTAGGAGTACTACCTCTAGATCTTCTCCTCCAAAATACTATGTACAGGAGACAAACCTGGTTCCTATAATAGCTCTCCAGAAAACAAAGGCAAGGACAACAAAAGGATTCCCTTCTTCCCTGAATCTCTTTTCACTCTTAACCACAAAAATACATTAACATCTTTAAATATTTTGTTTAGTTTTCTTAATGTTAAATGATGGCTTTTCTAAAATATGCAACAACACATCTTTCTGTAGACATGGTAATGAACTTTATAATAAACACAAGTCTGCTTTCTATTTAACAAGGGGGAATATATATGAAAATCTGTTTTATGCAATACAACTGTAAATATTTTTATATTTTTTCAGGAAATAACTCCTCTTCCTCTTCATCCTCAGTAACTGAAATGTTTCAGTACTTAAAGAAATAAAAATGAAGCTAACAATTATTAATGGAATCTTTTGTCTCAACCAGATAAACAAAATTCTGGGGGTATAGCTCAGTGGTAGAGATTTGACTGCAGATAAACAAAATTCTGCATCGTCTATTTCAGTGTGTCTTTAAAAATAAACCCCTAGTAAAATTACACTTACCAAGACAAGTATATGTCTTTGTAATATATTTTAAAATACACCTTTAAAATACACCTGGGTGGCTCAGTGGGTTAAATCCTCTGCCTTCGGCTCAGGTCATGATCCCAGGGTCCTGGAATCAAGCCCCACATCAGGCTCTCTGCTCACCAGACACCCTGCTTCCCTTCCTCTCCCTCTGCCTGCCTGCCTCTCTGCCTACTTGTGATCTCTGTCTTTTTGTCAAATAAATAAATTAAATCTTTAAAAAAAAAAAAGAAGGTGGACCAGTAACAACTATAGCTATTCGTAGCTATTCATCAGAATTTAATAACTGTTAAACTGTTAATAAATATTCATCAGAATTTAATTTTATTAATAAAAATTAATAACTCTATTTTGCAAATATAACACCTGTACCAAATTGTATACCTCCTCCTGCCTCTTTTAGGATAGGTATTTTGTAACAAATGCCATCTCTGTCATGATGTTGGTAAGAGACATTTTGTCTATTTCCTTAAGTTGTTCTTTCTGTAAGAAATGTGCCTGTGACTCTACAACAAATACAAAACAGAAAGGAACAGTGAGGATAGCCATCTGAGTGAGCTTTGTTTCTATGGGAAGAAGAATGTTCTATTGATCCTGGAACTTATTTTCAACAGTTTCAGGTGATTATTGATTGCTAACCTCATGCCACTAAAATGATTAGCAATTACAGGAAAATTATTTGAAATCTGTTTAAGCAACACAGTGAACTGTATATTACAGTCATCAGCAATAGAAGGAGGAAGGTTTGTTTGTGGGTTTTGTTTACATTTTTAAAATACAAATTTGGCATCATTCCACAAACCTGCAAATGCAGTTCACTTAAAATGCAATTCATTGATGCCAAATAAATTTATAAGAAAATGTTATATCCTTACTGGAAATTTCTTTTTAGTACCTGAGTTAGAAAAACAAGAAAGCACTCTTGTTTCAAAATTAGCAAGACAAGTGACCCAAGAAATGATAGCAGTAAAACAATTCTCTGCAATGCCAACTCATAGCTTAAATATATCACAGAGCTGGAATTCCAATTGTATTAGGAACTCAACTTTCAACTTAATTTCTGAAATGATACTTCCAGTTAGGACCTGATATGGAGCATGTGAAGCACTTTCTTCCAGAGCAGTTACATCTCAGACTCAGAGGCAATCACAGAAAGAGGTATTTGGAAAATGGTAGTTCTATATGTGTATCATAGTCATTATTTTATGTGGTGGTAATGCATGCTATCATCAGATATATGACTATGGCTTTTTCTTAGGCAAATTTGGGAAACAGGTGAGCATTGTCTTTAAAGCCAATGTGACCTGTCTTTTATCTGTGGGACCAGGACTTTCCATTATTCTGCACAGGGGATTACCCAAATCCCCTCACTAAAGGGCTTGAGATCCTTCAGCTTTCCTTGTAGATAGTGGCTCCTGCCCCAAGTTTTTGCAACCCCCCCCCACCTTTTACCATCAGTTGTAACTAGGCTTTGATCTAAACCACATGGATCATGCTATCAATACAGCATTTTACCTGCTTTTTAGAAGTTTTTAATATTTTCTAAGTTACTTTCTTTTAAAAATTATTTTAATAATTCACTATATACTTCTATGAAATATTTAAGTATTCTCAAGTCTTGTAAAAGTGGTTTGTTTTTATAGTTTTATTCCCTATTGTAAGACTTTGTTGAAAGACATGTCTGTACAATCAGATTTTGTCCTCAGAAAAGGCTCTTAGAAATAGAGCCACTACACCAAAATGCAGGAATATTTTAAAGCCTGTAATACATATTACATGTGTTTTATGGAGCCCTCATTAAGCAAGGAAAAAATAATCTTTTCCCTCATTTCCTTCTATATTTTTGCTAATTTACCACTTTTGAAGAACAGCATCTCAATGTAATGAGTTGTATTATTAAAAAATATGGCTTTTATATGCTTTTTTGCTTTGCTATTTGTTTCTTTTCTTTTGAGTTTATATACTGTTTCAGTACTCACAGGGTTTTTAGCGCTGTTTCCCCATGTGTTTTGTAATAGGTCTTCATACAGTAAGAGCATTAATTACTTATATTTATAGTAGATCTTGCTTGTTTTTATTTATTGTTAAAATGTTGGGTAATGTCAGTTGTTTTTTAAAAAAAGTTTAATTCTTAAATGCTTTAAACTATCACATTTTTCCTGAATAGTTTATGTTAGTGCTTTAATATTACATAAGCCTTTATATTCACCAATTCCTTGAGCATTTGTTTTAATAATTTCATTTCTTACAGAACTGCTTAGTTATGATTAATTTAATGAACTCTACAGGGTCATGCTGTAATGGGTCATGTTTGAAATCCCAGTCTTAACATTCATTCAATAAACATTTATGGAGTCTATATTAAGTGTGAGGCACTGTGCTAGGTGCTTAGTACACATTATGAGCAAAACAGATGAGATCCTGTCCTTGTACAACTTACAGCTTAGGAAAGACAAACAATACTTAGTAAGTATATTAAATAAGTAAGTTATATGGAATATTCAAGTGTGATTCAAAGAACAGGGTATGGAGATTAGGAGTGCTAGTGGGAGCAGACAGTGAGGTGATATGGGTTGCAATTTTAGACAAGCTGTCAGGATACTTTTCAGTAATATGGAGACATTTGGGCAAAGACGTCAGGTTAGGGACCTGGCTATGAAGATTAATTGGACGAACATTTCCAGATAGAGCAATAACTTGATCTGATTTATGTTTTAAATGATTATTTTGGTTGTTTCATTAAGAATAGACTGTGGCAAAGTAAGGGTGAAGACAGGGAGACCACTTAGGGGCCTCTTGAAACAAACCAGGAAATACAGTGTGGACCAACTTAGATTCATCAGAATTTTCCATAATATAAGATATAAGAAGAATTAGGATGGCCATGAGATTTTTGGCTTGAGTAACTAGATGACTCTGGGTAAATAATGTTCTGAGAAGGAGATGACCGAGGGTGGATATGTTTTTAAGGGGAAGATTCAGAATTTGCAGTGGATACTTTGGGTCTGAGTTGGCTATTGGAGCACTGAGAAGCTGTGTGACCTTGGACAATGTTACTTGACCTCCATCTTTTCTTTTTGTGGGAGTGAAATAATCAGTCCTACCTCATAGGCTTGTTTGAGAACCAAAGCAGTTTTTTATGTAAAACACCTACAGCAGTGGTCAACAGAGGCGTTGCAATATGTAGGCTTTGTCTATCAATAGCATCATACTTAATTCTAACATACTTGGGTATTATTTTTGCATGAATCATTTAGTAAAGATCTGTTTCTCCTTTACAAAACAGAGAGCCAGGTTATTTATTATAGCTGGCAAATTAATTAATTTATGCTTAATTAATTAATGCTTTCTTTCTATGCTGATTAATGTCACCTTTATTGTAAACCAAATTCTTTGGCCAATGCCTTTTTCTGAGCTAGCTATTCTGTTCTTATTAAGGTTTTATTTTTAATTAATCAATTAATTAATTTTTAAAGATCTTATTTATTTATTTGAGAGAGGGAGAGAGCACAAGGTGGACTGGGCAAAGGGAGAAGCAGACGTCCTCACTGAACAGGGAGCCTGATTCAGGGCTCAGTCCCAGGACCCTGGGATCATTACCTGAGCTGAAGGCAGATGCTTAACCAAATGAGCCACTCAAGTGTCCCCTATTTATTCTGTTCTATTGGTACTTTCATTTTTATGAATCAGCTCCAAATTGCCATTTGTCTCATTCCCTGTCTCATTGTGTATTGGTGAATTACTAAGTCCCCTAGCTGGCTGGCTCTTGTTGGACAGCACCTTCATCTGCTCCTGATGTCTAGCTGAGTACAGTTAGTGAGAACCATTATGATGAGGCTGCTAAGATAGTAGTATATTGTAGTACTGTAGACATTATAGTACTATGTGATAGTACTATAAAGCGCTTGTGATAGGGATAAGCACATACACATGCCCAATAAATGTTAAGTGTGCACCAGCATTATCAGTACCCATCACTGAATGAGGCTCTAGAATAATCATTTACTCTCCTACCCCCAGTCTGGCGCCCCATCGCATGTGGTACATAGCAGACTCCGAGCCCAAGTACACACTGGTATCCCAGCACTTCTGTTCTGCACTCTGACCTGGATATTTCATAGCATACAGTTCACCTCTATTAACTACTCTTCTACAGATGCCTTCTTAATTATGTTCTGGACGTTGCAGTCTTCCTAGATCTAGCATGGAAGTTAAATACCACAGAAGGAAACGAGAGTGACGTTTGACTGCCTCAGGAGACAAGAGGTGGAAAAGACCACTTCCCTAATGGATACTAAATGTACACTAATGTATGAATGTGTACTAATCTTGAAAAAGGAAGCAGATCATGAGAAGCAATTAAAGGGCCTCCCTACCTCCAGGAAATCAGGTTTGTACATTCCCTTAAGCACTAGGGGAACATCAATTTTGTTGCATAATCCATGTGCTACTATTTTTAAGATGTATTTATTTTTGTGAGAGAGAGAGAGAGAGAACATCTGCAAGAGCAGGGGAGGGATAGAGGGAGGGAGTGAGGGAGAGGGAGAGAGAGGAACTCAAGCAGACTCCCACTGAGCATGGAGTGTGACACAGGGCTTCATCTCATGACCCAGAGATCATGAGATCAAGAGTCAGATGTTTCACTGACTAAGCCACCCAGGCACCCCTTATTTTTTAATTTAGTAGAAACCCTTCCACATTCTGGTGATAGAGCCACAGTTACTCCTACATAATATCAACATTATTATAAAATCTCTGTTCTGAAACATAAATTTGCTGTATGTTAAGAGAAGTTGTAAAAGGGCTTCTGGCCAGATGCTATTTCAAGCGGGATTATTTTACCTATCTTTAAAATCAAACTATTCTTGAAAAAAGAGGGGAAAGAGCATAAAGTTATTGGGTAGAGAGAGTTCTCCTTAACAATTGTGTGTCTTGAATTATCTGGGTTTCGCTGTTTTGTTTGTTTTTTTAAGACGTTATTTATTTATCTGACAGAAAGAGACACAGCAAGAGATGAAACACAAGCAGGGGGAGTGGGAGAGAGGAGAAGCAGGCTTCCTGCAGAGCAGAGAGCTGGATGCAGGGCTCCATCCCAGCACTCTGGGATCATGACCTAAGCCAAAGGCTGACGCTTAATGACTGAGCCACCCAAGCACCCCTCAGTTTTTGTTTTGTTTTTAAATGAGGATTATAAATTTCTGAGAAAATTAAGTGTCTGTTAAATGGAATGGCTCTTATCTACCATACAGTATCCAAGAAAATAATATGTCAGGAAATAATATTTAGGCTATGGCTTATGCCTAGCTCACAGGAGGAACCCAACTACTACTGAGTGATCAGCCTTTAGTTTCTAGTCAGTCATTAAGAATACATCAGCGGACTGGCCTGGGTAGCTCAGTCAGTTAAATGTCTGACTCCGGCTCAGGTCATGATCTCAGGGTCCCGGGACCCGCCCTATGTGGAGCACCCCACTCCAAGAGCCCCATGTGGGAGCTCAGAGGAGAGTTCACCTTCCTTCTCCCCCTCCCTCTGCTGTTCTTGCTCCCCCACCACCTCAAATAAATAAATAAAATATTTTTTAAAAAATTAGAATACATCAACAGATCAAATGACTTTTAGAAGTGGGAGACCTGGACAATACTGTACAGTGAGCAAGGACACACATCCTACAGCCCAGCTGCCAAGGTTAGAAGTCAAGCTCTGCCATTTGCTAGTTATGTGACTTTAGGCATACCGCCTAACTTCTCTCCCTCAGTTGATTTATAAAATGGGAGGAGTACCTTCTCCATCTCTGTAAATAAATGTAAATGAATAAATATAAATTGCTTACAGTACTACCATCATAAGGGTGACATGTTTCTTGATTTTTTACTTTACATAGAAATAAGTTCAATATTCTGATTTTTTACAAAGCATGAAGCTGTTTCCTGAAATGTTAATGAAAATGTAGTCTATTTAAGAAAGGTAAGGCTTATTTGGATGAAATTCTCACAATGTATCAGAACAGAACAAAGAGCAGAGGTTTGCAATTTATCAGTCAATTTAAGCAGAGAAAAGACCAAATTCAAGGGACTCAGAGCTACAAGAGCAATTCAGTCCTGGATTGCCTGGATTGTCTATCCGTCCAAATATGCTGGAAAAGCTAGCTCCCACTGTGAGGGAAACGGGAAAAGGGACAAGGGAAATTATGTCATAGAAAGAGCGTCAAGTTTTTAACTTAAAAAAAAAAAAAAAACTTTGAGGTTTCAACACACAGATATACATTTGTAGTTAGAACTAAAACTTGGATACCTTACCTTTTATGAGTTCTTTATGATGTACATTTTAAAGTTACTTCATTTTCTTTTCAAGTTCTCATTATTATATGGTGCTAAATGCGTAGACTCTAGAGTCAGAATACCTGGATCCAAATCCTCCCTGAACTCTTTCTTACAATGTGATCTTGGACCAGAATAACCTAACCATTCTGTGACTTTGGTTCTTCATTTGGTAAATGGACATAATAATGGTATTTTCTTTCCTCAGTTTTTTTTTTTTTTAAAGATTTTATTTATTTATTTATTTAACAGGCAGAGATGACAAGTAGGTGGAGAGGCAGGCAGAGAGAGAGGGGGGAAGAAGCAGGCTCCCTGCTGAGCAGAAAGCCTGATGTGGGGCTCAATCCCAGGACCCTGGGACCACGACCTGAGCCGAAGGCAGAGGCTTTAACCCACTGAGCCACCCAGGCGCCCCATCTTTCCTCAGTTTTTATGAACATTACATGTGGTGGTATTTGTAAAGCACAAAGTAAGAGTTCAATAAATATACTAAATTTTATCCCTTCTTTTCAATGCAGGAAACTTTCTTTAAGAGCTTCAAAAAGGGGAGTGCCTGGGTGGCTCAGTCAGTTAAGTGTCCGCCTTTGGCTCAGGTCATGATCCCAGGGTCCTGCGATTGAACCCCGCACTGGGCTTTCTGTTCAGTAGGGAATCTGCTTCTCCCTCTCCCTCTGCCTGCTGCTATGCTTACTTATGATCTCTCTCTCTCTCTGTCAAATAAATAAATAAAATCTTTCAAAAAAAATAATAAAGAGCTTTGAAAAGAATAGCACACAGCATAATACGTAAGCCCTAAAACTATAGTTTTCATGGGAGTGTAAATTATCATTAAGGGAAGAAAACCAGTGAAAGTATAATCAATTTTACATATGAAAGGACACAGATATTTCTCTGTAACATGTGATAAATATGTGGAGATTAATTGTTCACAGTGCTCAAAAAATGCCGAAGACTTATTGAACACATGGCTTGGTAACAAGTGTGTCTATCAAACCTGCTTCCCATGATGGAATTTGGGTTACCCTATTTATTTGGTTCTTTCAGATCCAAGAGCAATAGAATTCCTCTTTGACAAGTATGTATGCCATCAAAGCATTACTTCATTGTCAGTCACTCCATAGATGTCTCTAGTCTTTCACCTTGAAGGAGCGCACATTTCTTGTGAATTACTTGCGACCTCGTCACAGAGTCATCAGCTCATCCCTCATCCATAGACATTCTTGGTTTTGGCCCTGAAGGTCCTGCATCCTTAGAAACCCCTGAGTCCTAGACAAATCAGGATGGTTGGGATCTGACTTCGTTGTTGACAACCCCGATCTAAAACAATTTCTTTTTCTTCTGAATGTCCATGCAATATGCTTAGCACGTCTCATTCATTTGGTGCTTACAGAGTTCATACCTTGTCATGTGTAAAAAGTATTACCATCTCAGTAGATTTAAATTGTTCAAAGAGGCAGCGTGATGCATATAAATTTTACATATGCCTTGAACCCAGTAGACCTGAATTCAAATGCTACTAATTGTATGAGCTTGGGAATTTTAACTAGTGGTTTTTAAATATGAATTTTTATTTATGAAAGAATAATGATATCAACTGTAACAGGTATGATTCCCAGTCCACAAACTGAATTGAGAAAAAGTTTAAAAATACATATTAAAATATGTATTTATAATATGGACAATATGTATTTGTAATATATACATACATATATATGTATATATATATATAAAATACATATAATATGTGTAATATGTATTTATAATATGTATATATAATATGTACAGCGATCCAAAATAGGGCAATCCTAAATACAAGGTAAAACCCCATTTTTCTTCTTAATAAATATGAAAAAGTTGCTTTGGTCAATTAAAATATAAAACATGTAGATAAAATTGAAAAATGCCTATGGATATTTAGCTTATGAATTTTCATATCAATTCATTTAAAATCATATTATATAAAATAAAAATATTTAGGGAAACATTGCTTATTTCTGTTCTCATATTTCATGAAACAATTAAATTCATCTGTAATTCAAAATAAATTTCCTAGTCATCACTAGAAACATTATTTGAAAAATCTAACAATTTTATAGAAAACCTTATTTTCATTTTTATTTAAGTACTGAGAAATGGACATTGGCCCTTTGCAACCTAGTGTGAAGCTGTCCTTGAAAGGTTTATCTCAAGAATCCATTCACGAACATTAGAAAACTTTTTTCATTTTTTACAAATCACCATGAATACTGCTGATTCCTACAAAACAAAAACATGTAATTTGTTTAATAATATAAGCCTAATTTACAATGTTTCTGAACACATATTCGTAGACATAATTACTGTATTGTAATACAGTAATGTATTGTCTCGTATTTCTCTGTGTTCATTTTATTTGCTGATAAACCTAATGGTGTGTTCTACGGAATCCATGATCTGCATTGACTGGGGTTGTCTAAGATTAATTTGCACTTCCTAGATTTTATTTTTTATTTCATTACTCAAAATTAGGTCAGTAAGAAAATTCCCAATCCCACCAACTATGCAGTATGAAAGCTACTTAAAGACTCCAAAAGAGGTTATTATTTCTTTTTTTATATTAAAGAATATACCTGCAGCTGAAACAGATTCAGTTGAATTACATAGTACATGTAGTCATGCTGAAAACGAGATTCAGTGCTGAACTAGCTGTTTTCTTGTGGTTTCAGTTTTTCTGATTGCACCAAGTCTTCATGTTGCATTTGGGAGAAAATACAGGAGTTATTCGTTCCTGCTAAGGGAGAGGAAGAAAGGGAGAAAGAGAGAGAGAGAAAGGAGAGAGAGGGAGATATGGGGAGGGAAAAGGAGGGATAAACTTAAAGAAAAGAGAGGATGGGGGAGAGAGGGGAGAAGGAAGGAAAGACTTGACCTCTAAGCATCTTAGAAGCACTTTACCCTGCCTAGTGAGTCTAGCTCCCTGAAATTCTTTAAAAAATGTATAGATAAAATCATTCTCATTTCTCATCAAATCACTGCATTTTATTATTATTTGACCATGTAATAATGACTTCATATCAGTGTTGTCACTTTTCTGCCAGAGGTCTGTTGCGTTGAATTCCGGTTGGCCATTGTAAATGTGGCATCTGTCATGTCATGTCACAGCCTGGTACCAGTGGCAAAGCGTTCACTGTGGAGATGTATATTTTTGATACAGCGGGATATAATGAAGCACCTCAGCTTCTCTAGAAAAAGAAATGTTACATTGATTTTTTTGGGCTTGTTTCTTTCAGAGTATCTTTTCCTTTTATGAGAAAATATAAACTTGGTCTTCATATATTAAAGGACAGGGTTTTCCTGGTTTTGTTTGCAAGGGTAGGAACATATGTGTGAATAGCCAAAAAAACCTAGTCTTCACCAAAAGGAAAAGATGTGCCTTACCCAAGACGAATTTAATGCTATCTACAAATTATACATCAGCATGGTATGATTATTTTTATTGTTGAAATGTTTTAAGCTTTAGGAAAATAGCTGATTTTGTATTATATAGCTGAATAACATATTTGTAAAGATAATGAGGCCTTGATATTTCTATAAAGTTAAGTGGCATAAACAAGGTTTGTTTACAGTAACCTGAGTGGTCTTGGCTAACTTTGATAAACCTTAAGCTTCTCATCTACAACTTGCAAGTAATAGCATTTTGCAATGATAACGTCACAACATTTGATTATGTAGGTGAAACATTCTTACAAAATATATAGAATTAATATATCTAATCTTATGCTGACATAATTTGTTATCTTATTTAAGTGCCTGAATTTTTTACTGTGCCAGCCTTTATTTCAAGGTTAACCATGTGTAGTTAGAACAATTCCAAAGGCTTTTATAATAAAATGTCTATATATAAGACAAAGCTTCTTTTTTAGACAGAGTACCTTTTATAGCGTTACTACTTCATTCTTATTCATGAAAGAAAAAGGAGGCATAAGATTTGTACTCAAGGACCTACTGTAGATAAAGATTCAGAAACATCTATTTAATGAGTCATATGATGGAGGAGAGTGGGTGATTAAAAGAATAATAGCTTCTGTAGAGATGGAGCTTACAAAGCCACGACATGAGGAGAAGATGGTACGCATTCATGGAGCCTTCCATTCCTCATGCGGAGAACGTGTGGTTCGTAAGGTCGTGGACTGCCATTAGGAAGGGTGAGTCTGAAGCAGCTCAGCTCACCAGCTCCACCAGAGCAGTCCGATGTCAATGTGAAATCAGTATCCAGGGGAACAGCTGGGCAGCGCGATCACTCTGTTGTCCGTGATTTTGCACAGGGCATGCAACCCATGTGCCAAATGCCAGAACTTCCTTCATCAGTTATGATGATTTTTGAAAGTGCAGTGTGACCTGCGCTTTCTTAGCTCTGAGCTGCCTTCTCACAAATATATTAAAATACAAAACTAAACCCTCTGAACACACAGTTGGTATTTAAGAATTGTTAAAATTGTTAAAATTGTCTTTTCCTGCACTAGAATTGCAATTTTTGAGGAATTCTTTGGAAATGCATATGTGTGTGTGTGTGCCTATGTGTGTACATCCATGATTACTGAGTCAGATTATGGGATATAGATACGAAAATATATATTTTTTAATTTTTCACACTAAATGTTAAAACGTTCTTGCAAGTAGGAACTGGTGAAGAACAGTGCTATGGATTGAAAGTCATACCAGTAAAAGAGAGATAACTGCTTTATCTTTTAGCACAAATTATATCCCAAAAGGCAAACAAACAAACAAAAAAAAAAAACCAAAAAACCTGGTCAAGAGCAAATGAATTCAGCTCTAAGGGTTAAATTGATCTGGATTGAACAACTAAATAATTTTATTTTCAAGTTCTTTGGCATTGTTTCTAAAAGGACACTCTTTGGGGGTGTATACATTTTTGTGTATCTCACTCTCACAAGATAGTTTTTGAGTGATGGGTCTTGATTTTGTCAGCTAAGTTCAGTTCATGTCATTGTTACTGAGGCCAGTTAGTCCCTAATTTTCAAGGCTGAAATTTTTTAAAAAATGTTAATGCAAACAACTCATGTTTCTTCTGGTTAACTAGCACTGAAAGAAAACAGGGGGACGGCCTGGCACCAGAACCGACACAATAGGCCTATAGATGGTGCTGTGGAGAAAATTTAAAAGTTACAAACCTCTATGTCCAGACACCACATTTCCATACCAGCACAAAGGGTGGTATTGATTGCTGAGTTACAATCAGTTCGGTAAAGCCCTAAGACATTTAACTCTATCTCTCAGTTTTACAGGGGAGGAACAGCAAAAAACGAGTTTCTTAAGATCATTTAATAAAACTAGGTAGCTGAGAAACCCATGCTCAAAAATGGAGAAAAAGCGGCTGGCAAATGGTCAGTGGAAGGACCCTGCGGCACACTAGCAACGAATAGGTTATGTAGGTTAGCTACTGGTATGAAATACTTGATCCCGAATCTAATTAATGCAAAAGAAACAGAATTGCTGGGATACAGAGAACCATTCCACAGTTCAGGTGGATTCCTCTGAGCATATCAACCAGGATTTTTTTTTTAACTTTTTTTTTTTTTTTTTGTACAGACAGAGATCATAAGCAGGCAGAGAGAAAAGGGGGAAGCAGGCTCCCTGCCAACCAGAGAGCCTGATGTGGGGCTTGATCCCAGGACCCTGAGATCATGGCCTGACCTGAAGGCAGAGGCTTTAACCCCCTGAACCACCCAGGTGCCCCAACCAGGATTTATTTTAAATAAAAAACAAGGAAAATGAAAGCTAAAAATTATGCTCATTGGGACAATTTTAAGTTGCTTCCTCCATCCCTGTTTCTCCCACCACCATCAAATGACTTTTATAAATGTTTTAAGAGCGACATATTGGCTACACAGAATAATACATGCAACCTAGCAAACAATTAAATGATACTAATTTCCTTGTTATAAAATTATATTTCTCTTATTATATAATTTTCTGGTTCCCACTTGCGTTAAATATGATATATCTGATTTTTGTATCAGGATGGTGATTCATAAGCACATGAGATTATTCTAAGGGAGACATGAATACTAACTTTTGTCCTAGTCTTTAATAAATCACTAACCTTACTTGTCTCATATAGTTTGCAAACTTTTGTTGGCTTCCAAAGTTATTTTGCTCTGTGTTTTCCCCTTCTTTTGAATGAGCCATTTTCAGTATGGAAGGCATTAAGTAATAAAAATAAAACAAATTAATATTCTGAAAATAGGTTCTTCAATATACATGTTTGTTCCCTCTAAGGTGTCAGATAACTATACGTATTTCTCTTGGAATCTAAAATGTTCATTCCAACAAATGTCTACTTGTGTCATTCATAATAACATAGATATTCTGAATTGGTTATTAGTCGGGATAAAGCACATGAGATATTAAAGCACTTCAGATACCACAGAAGGAAGAAAATGAGAGATGAACATTTGATGAGCAGGAAAAAAAACATTCAGAGAGGAAAAAGGACAGAAGGTACAGTGGGAACAATGGGGTGAATGGAATGATGAGAAAGAAAAATGACAAAATAATCATTACTTAAACCTCTGTAAGAGGAAAGGCATACTTTTCTCCATTCACCCACTTCCACTTTGTCTCTCAAATGTTCCCTATTTATAGGAGGAATTTCTACTTGTGGTAAATACATTTACATTCTAGACATGGGTTATGGAATACAAAGGAAAAAGTAGAACCCAAGGTGCAAAGATTTTCTACTTAGAGTCTCAGCAAAAGAGTTTTTTCCAAGTAGGGTGCTATTCAATACATTTTTTTGCTGTATTTTCTAGATGATTGCTATCAATTTGATAAATATCAATTTTGTAAATAAAATTTATAAATAAAATAAAATAAAAATAAAACATAGTCTGTTGGGCTAAGAAGCCATATCTACTAATATATATATTTTTTAAGATTTATTTGTTTATTTTAGAGAAAGAGAGAGAGCTAGCAAGCAGGGTGAGGGGCAGAAGAAGAAAGAGAGAATTTCAAGCAGACTTCCCGCTGGGCACAGAGCCTGTCACAGGGCTCCATCCCAGAAACGTGAGATCATGACCTGACCTGAAACCAAGAGTCAGACACTTAACCGATGGAGCTACCCAGGTGCCCCTCTACTAATACGGTTTTAAAAACATGAATTCTGTCTTTAGCTCTGACAATTGAGTTAAAATTAAGGGCTAAGAACCGCTATCCTTTTCTGCTCACCCAACTTAGCTCTCTCTTACAGTGGAAGCCGCTTTGCCCTCTCCCAGCCTCTCGAAACTCACCAAAACCCACCATTATCAACATAGAAAAGGCCACACATCCCCTGCTCTTATTGATTGGACCGGAAGATGGGCCCTTGACAGAGGTTGGACAAATTATTCCGTGGGATTGATAAGTAATGAAAAGTGAAGCGCTCCTTGTCCTCTGAAGCTTCTGGGGTAAGATAAAGTTTAGAGCTACCAATAGCTGCATCTCCTACTTAGTGGAGAAAGCAATGGTTCTTCAGTAGAATAAATGGTCTCCATAATCTCAGTAGACGAGATTGCAGGACAGCATACAGAGAGGTAGAGAGAGACAGAGCCATTATGTATAACGACAGAGATGAAAATGAATACAAGGAAAGAGAGATCTGAGGGCAGCAACCGAGTTTTTGGAACAAGTTGAACCTGAGAGAAGCCCTACAATTGCCCATCCTCTTGAGGTGATAAGATGCATTCCCCTTTTGTTGGTTGGTTCACTTGACTTGTATCTTCTATTAAACCCCAAATATTGAGTTGGGGTCCTGTCGCTTAAAAAAATAAATAAATAAACTCCTGCTTAACAGAAAGGCGAAGGTGTAATAATAGAATGTGAGGACTTTAAAGCCCATTAGAATATCAGTCTACAACTTTTTTGGCTCTGAGACTTTAGAGAAGTGATTTATTCTATCTTAATGGCAGTTCATGTATTAGTAAAACATGGATGTTAAGCATTGTCTCATAGAATCGCTGGGAAAATCAAATGTGAGTTGAAAAGGAGAGGGAATATCTAATAGTTCTGTGCTGAACCAGCAGGTCTGCCCACGTGTATTATATTAGAAAACTGAGCTGGAGGGCACCTGGGTGGCTCAGTGGGTTAAGCGTCTGCCTTCAACTCAGGTCATGATCCCGGAATCCAGGGATCACGTCCCACATTGGGCTCCCTGCTCAGCAGGGAGTATGTTTCTCCCCCTGCCCCTCACCCTGCTCCTGCTCTCTCTTGCTCTTTGTCTTTCAAATAAATAAATAAAATCTTAAAAAAAAACAAAAACAAAACTGAGCTAGAAATTGAGCACAGGGAGGACAAATAAAGAAAAAGAGTGGATTGATTTCCAAGATGCTATTGGCCACTTTGTTGACAATGTTTCATGCTGTGATAGGATGGGTCTTTTCAGAATGGCTGCTCTTTGTACTAGGAGACCCTTCTGCCTGGAGTCACTGTATCCACAGTTCACCCCCCAGAAGCGGACCCCTGTCTCCAATAACCAATCCCCATACTCCTTTTTCTTTCACTTCTCACTTATGCCCAGCTTTTTATATCAAGTCTACAAGATCATCTTCTCAAACATTTTATTGTTGTTGGCAGCCTTTGTAGCTCTCTCTCTTCTTTAGGAAAACAAGCACTTGAGACCCACTTTCATGACTTTTAAGAAAGTTTGGCTTCTCCTTTATTTCTTTTGTATTCTGACGCACACCATTCAGTGACATTTAGTGTAGAACATAAAAACTGTCTTCTGTTTTATTTCAATAAGGTTTTGTTGTTGTTGTTGTTATTGTTACTGTTACTAGTGGTTGCCGGGGTGTTTCTGGCTCTATGCCAGAAACCAAAATATGAGTCTGTTTTATGAACCTAGAGAAAAATGGCACCTGAGACACGTAGGAATGGCATTTTACCTCTCCTATGATTTCATTGTTAATAGTTTAGTGACTGCAATAAAGCAGAGCAGAGGGATCACACTGTCCTCCAAGCAGCCTATGCCTGTTTATCTGCCCCCCGGCTTTTGAGAAGAGGTGTTTGCTTTGTTTTCCAATCAGATGGTGTGATAATGGCGAAGAATAGAAGGTGGGACAAGGATGCTAAGGCATGGACCCCCCATCAACCAATCTTTTCTGGATTGAAGTGTTTACCCTCTTTTCAGCACTTCCCTTCCAGCACCCCTACCAGTTCCAAAGTACAATACCAGTAGATACAATGTAAAACAAGATGAGGTTAATAAGGAAACATGCTAAGATGATCCTAAGATCACATTTCTAAAATGCATCATCTCGGGTGAGTTTTTGAATGAATTATTTCACATTGCATCACTTTCTTAAATGCTACTTGTTTGTGAAAACTTTCTGTAAGGAAAAGTTAGAAAAGTAAGAAAATTGAAAAGCTACCTAGGCAGAATTCTGATGAATCAGAAAATGTTTACACTGGAGTAGCAAATGAATTTTCTATACTCTAAAGGGAGTTACTTGTTGAATAGAATACTGACTAAGGCAAGGTTATCATAGGCAAATACAATGTACCTCAAAAGTCCCAATAAAATGTTGAAATAAGTCATAATAGCTTATAATCCATTTCTGAAACTGGAAATACACCAATAGCAAGTCACTGTGGACTTGTTTGTCCTAACCTTTAAATAACATCTCTGTGCTTTAATCCTTCAAGAGTGTATTCTATGAAGAAGATGCTGATGATTCTAATGGTATAGCTACTTAAATTATCTTAGTTTGCAATTGCTTGTCTACAAACAGTATTATCTCCTATTTTTCTCCTTTAGTACCAAGCACTAAATACAAAGAAAAGCTTAAATATAGGTGTAGGAGGGGAAAAAATATGGTTCTTACTAACTTTGATGAGGGAACTATGACATAGAAAATAGTTCAATGTCTCAAAATCACATTACTTATTAGTAATGAAATCTGGGGCTCTTAATATCTAATTATGTGCTTCTTATGCCTAATTGTCGATAAGTAATGCTAATCTCAGTGGTCTTTATAGCTGGAGAGGAAAAAAAAAATAAAAGAAAAATAAATCTCCCTCTTGTGTGACTTGCAGAATAATCCTGTCAAATGTATGCAAACTCACATTCCAGACTAGAATATTAAGGCAAGTCATTTTTACAGGAAAAGATTTTTATTTCAGATTAGGGGCATGTGAGTCACACTTCTGGAAGTACTTTCTCAACAAAGCAGCTTCATCTCTTAGAAGGCCATGCATTCTTCTGGAATGGCCCAGTAGGATTCATCAGTGCTTACTATTTTGCACGTGTTGTACACGTATTATCTGCTTTAAATTCTGAATAGCCCTGCAGGAGAGATATTCCCATTCCCAGTTTACAGGCCGTTCATACAACTGAGGCTCAGAGAATTGAAGAAACAGCTTGAAGTCACAGAGCAGCGCCGCGTAACCCCTCGGGGCCCAAGGCGGATTACCTGATTCCCCAGCTTCTGCTTGTCCAATCCTCTGAGCTCCCTCCACACAGAAGAGTGGATCTAAGCCTGTCCAAATGTTAGAATCACATGGGGAGCTTAAAAACATTAATTTGTTTGTTTGTTTGTTTAAAGCTTCCCCGACAAGACCCCACCTACAACTCATTAAACTGAAATCTCTTGGTGGAGACAGAGGGCGCTAGCGAGCACCAGGGGTGTGAGCCTTTGCTGTGGACGATAATCACTAGGATCTCTGGTTCCTGAAGGGAAATGAGCTGTGAGAGCAATTCCTCATTGCTATAGTTGACTTAGGGGGCGACGTTCGATTTATCATCCAAATCAGGGCACATGAGAGAGGGTAAAGAGACTGGTATTAATAAAAAGCAGGGACAACTAATATAAACCAGGCTATCTTGAGCTAACAAATAGATTTTTACCTTCGTTGTGACCCCAGACTGAGTCCCAGGATATTGTAAGCATAACAGCAAAGATTGCTTTCTTTAACTCTGTCTCTGAAGGAATGGTGTGGAAAGGCACACAGTATTTGCAAGATGAATACATTCAAGGTTGTTTTCCCCTTTCTATCTTATAGAATATCATTTTCTCACATAAAATAGTTGCTGAAATGATATAAGGTAGATTTTTTAAATAGTCAATATTTTCTAAAGACAAAAAAAAAGAGCTTAAATAATATTTCCATTATGGAAAAGCTTTCTGGACAGATGCTATCTGAATGCCCCACCTAAAGTTGCACTATTTAGTAGACTATGTCATTTACTCTGGGAATTAACAGAATTATCTTCCCCCTTAGATTATAGATCTGGATTTTTAGCTGAGATAAATAGACCTATGGATACTTTATATATTGGAATAGCAACACAATTACATTTACACTGAAAAAAAGATAGGGGTGGTTTTGTACAAATAACAACCGTAGGCAAAGTACATAGGAAATAAGGAGACAAATTTTTTTTAGATAATGGACTAAACCTTGTTACCCAAAGCAACGGGCCATGTCTAATCTCTCTGTCTCTGGAGGGCAATTTAGAAGAACACGTGCAGCACTAATGTGACCAATATAATTGTCTTGAGATTATTTAAATCACCATACATAAGCTTCATAACTTAAGATACAGAGCAAACTATTTATTTTGAATAAGGAATGTCAGAACTTTTAAATGGTGAGGACTTAATATGCACTAATGTACACTTAAAAGAAGCCCCAGAGTATGCAAACATTGGATCCCTTTTTAATCCTCCTGTTTGTAATTTATACTACTAAATTAACCTAGAAACCCATGAGCTGTTCCTTTATGCCACACATCATGGAAGCCTTTCCTATGAAAAGCTCTAAAAGATACATTTACATTCTCTTTCCAATCATAAAAGTTAATTTTTCTCTTCTTTAAGATTTTATTTATTTATTTGAGAGCAAGCAAGAGCAGGGGGAGGGTTACCGGGAGAGGGAGAAGCAGACCAGGGAGCCCAATGGGGGGCTCTATCCCAGAACCTTGGGATAATGACCTGAGCCGAAGGCAGCTGCTTGACTGAGCCTCCCCTAAAAGCTGATTAATTCTTAATTGAAAACAACACTATACAAAGTAACTCTAGTAAATTGTATTGTTCCAAGGTTTATTAAACAGTGAAATTGTACCAACTTTTTTCTAGGAAAATATTTTATGCAACTATATTGTACTTGATTATTCAAAACACTAACTGATGGGTATATATTACAGAAAAACATGATAAGTATAAAAAGACTTATTTTAAAAGAGATATAGAAGTTATTTGAGTATATTCTAAATTAAGAGCAGAAAATGAGAAATAATAATTAAAAAAATATATGATCCTGGTCCTCCACTGACTTCTGCTTTTATTTCTTTACTTTTCTTTTCCTTCTTGATGCCCCCTGCAGTTTCTGAGGGTTTTACCCTCAAATCTCCTCACTTGGGAGAAGAACAGGCTTCAGCTCTTACCACCAAGCAAATGTTCCGAAATCCCTGCTTCAACTCCTCTTTCTTGCCACAGTCTCTCCTTTGATCTATAATTTCACATTCCCAAATGAAACTCTCACTGGGTTGTTCCTTACTAATGTCAAATAATGAATCTACAGATGAATCCATCATGGCGGTTAGAGATAAATACAGCTTTTGGTGATCTTGTCCAATATATTTGACACAGTGCTCAATTCCCTTTTGTGGGATTAACAAACTTAGTAATTCAACATCCTCACTATTTATCTTCACTATTTAACATGGACTCCTTAACCCCATAGCCTCAATTTTTTAGCTCCCCGAGCCATGTTTTCTTTCCTACAAACACTCCCTAGACACCTATCCTTAGAGCATGCACGTGGGCATTCTAGTCACTCCTCTGTAATGGTGGCCTTGGCCTCACTGATTATGGTAATCAGGCTTCCATTGTTGTTGTGGTCTCTGTTTCTCTGCTAGAAAAATTGCTCTTTTCTGTAACCACAGCAACAAAAACATGGCTTTCTCTGCCCCAATTCCAAAATTTAGTTTCCCATGAAGCACCAAAAGAGAAGTTAAGACATTGTTTAGGTTTAGAAATTTGCATTTGGACTGGGGAAATCGTGATAAACATGCTTTCTTTGCCCTACTTCTATTTACTGTGTAAAAAAACTGTCAGATTCTTCTCCCCTTAAGAAAGAAGGGCTACATTACTCTAATGCATCTAAGTGTTATTTTAAACTAGTTTTTACTTTATTATTTTGAGTGACTTAATGCAAAGAAAGAAATCTAGATTTAGCCATGTCCTAGTAGGGATAAAAAATAAAATGGAAAGTAGAATAATGCAACCACCCACTGTGGGCCAGAGGGAGAAGGTTTTAAAATTATTCCATCTTAAAGTTTTATAGATAGCCTCATGTGCTGTTATCAAGTAACATAAACGAATCCATCAAGACAAAAATGTAAGTTGCACCACTGAATTCTTCAGGTACATGTTCCGACACCACATGTGCTTTAACTAGTTAAATAATAAGACCCCATTCTGCCACACCTGAAGGGGCAGCAAGCAAACTGAACATGTCTGCAGGGGTAGAAAGACTTCCACATATGACTTACCCTGGAAGTCAGCCTTCTGCAACATGAAGGGGCAATCTATGCAAACTCGTCCCCACGGTGCAGAAATGAAGAAGATATTCCTGAGAAATGAGCTGTGGCAGCAGGGAATTATAGACAGAAGAGGCAGAAATCCCTGAGTTTCTAGAAATACATTGATTTGTCCAGTATTTAATTAAGAACATGGAAAGCTAAGTCTGTATACATGGTTGATGGGGATATTAATAAAATCATTGCATTATATTACATGCATACCTCTGTATCTTTTGCCAGATTTTCCATTCCATTAAAACTATTCCTGTTCACCACACATGCATCACAAGAAGTTACAATAGTGTTGGGTACATATTAGGCACTAGATAACCAATTCTAAGAAGGTTGAGAATTTTCTGTAAGTAAAATAAAAGCCCTGATAAGAAGAAAGGGCAACTCCTGGCCTGGGTGACACAGAAGATGACTAGCAGATAATAGAGAAGCAAGTGACAAAGAAAAAAGTAATAGCAAACTGTTATATAATGCTCACTAGGTACTAGCCGAGATTGTGTATCAATGTATTCGGTTCTCTCAATAAGCTTCTGTGGCAGGACCTATTATAGCAGCGAAAAATCAAAGGTATAGAAAATTAAAATGAATAGATAACTGTTTTATCTTGCCCAGGAAATGATTGTTGTACAAGAAACAATTAAGAAAATTAAGTTATTAAGAACTATTTAAAAAGAGAATTCAGTGAATTAGTGAGGCACGTGATTGATATATAGTAACCAATAACATTCATATAAAATAACACGTATATAGGACCTATAATGAAGGTTAAGACCCCATTTGGAATATTAACAGAAAAGATAGAATATATAGGAAAAATTATACAGAAATTAGGAAAACCTATGGGAAGAAAATTGTGAGATATGGAAGAGGGAAAAATGAGAAGCCACGCAAGTATTTTGTGAAATATGTATAACACATCTCTGAAAGCTGTCCACGAACACTTGAGAACATATAACTTGGTTGTTATATGTGTATGAATTGGGGGTAGTGTGGGAACTGGACTCATCAGGTCAAGAATGGAAGGCAGACTCATTATTTTCTCTTTAAACACTTTTTGGTCTTTAAATCCATGAACAGATCACCCATTCTAAACTTAAGAAATAAGTTTATCCAAATATTAAGCATCTATTTTATCTTAATAGAACAGAATTCTTATACATATATCATCTAAAAAGTCCCCCAAATATTCCACCAACTCACACTTTTAAATGCGTAATGTAATCAATGAATATTGTAGGTGAATATGTAATGAATATTGTAGGTGAAATGTAATGAATATTGTAGGTGAATTATTGTAGGCCATAAGCTTCTAAAATGAGTAGACAATAGATAAATCACTCAGCAAATTTTGCAGGCCTGTGGGGTTGTCTATCAGTTTTAGGGCAGTAAATCAAATTCAAATTCACCCTCATCATAATATGAACAAAATAAGAAATTTAATAGAGCAATGAAATCATCTGAAGATCAGTTTTGAAGGTCTTGTTTTAGAAAAAATGATTTTTAAAAAAAAGCTTTCAGGAGATTTCAGCAGTAACCTGTGACTACATCTCCATAACTTTTCTGTCATCAGTTGGAAGATAGTGAGTATACTAACTCCTTTAGTTATGGCAACTTCATGATCAGACAGCACACAAATGCACTGAATGCTGAGCACCAGGTTTTTGACTAGAGTTTGTACAGAAATAATGAAAGGACTCAAGCAGGAAACAATCCACCAGAATCTAGCTGAGGCTTATAATGCAATTCTTCTGGCACCCCAGGGAAGGAAGTGGGGGTTAGGGGATCTTCAGGGCACTTGACACATGACTTACAATCTGGCAGTAGACTTGAGTGAGTAACTGCAGGCTTTTTAAAGCCTAGAGAGTGATCTTTCCTCAACCAGTTTTAAAAAGGCAGATCATTTTGTTTGCATGTGAATGCATGTTTTATTAAATTAGGTGACTTATTAGATGAGGCTTAATAATGAACTATAATGAATAATGAATTATTAAGCCTAGGAAACACAATTATTCCTTTAAAAATTCACCTTGTTAGAAAAACCATAAGAGACTCTTAATCATAGGAAACAAACTGAGGGGTGCTGGAGGGGAGATGGGTGGGGATAACTGGGTGATGGGCGCTAAGGAGGGCATGTGATGTGATGAACACTGGGTGTTATATGCAGCTGAAGAATTATTGAACTCTACATCTGAAACCAGTGATGTACTATATGTTGGCTAATTGAATTTAAATTTAAAAAAAAAAAGAAAATCAATCAATCAATAAAAAAATTTGCCTTCTAGATGAAATCAGCATCAAATGTAAAAACTAATGTTAGGACAGAATTAAGGTAGCAATGGAAGTGTTACATATTTTTTCTCCAATTAACTAAAGGCCTTCATCAATGTTGTACAAACTGAAATGAAATCTATGGAATGTGGATATATTCTGATTGTCAAAGTGGAAAAATATAATGTTCTAGGCTCTACATAGTGTATAATTTTGAAAGCTCAGAAATTTGGACATTTTTTTGAAATTACTATACTTAAATTATTCCTTTTATTTATCTGTTAGAAAATTGTGTAGTATCTAATCAGCGGCAGAACAACTTATAGTTCAGCAATAAGTAAATTTAATGTAGCAGCTGGGAGCATGGACCCTGGAGTCCAGTGGCTTGGATTTTAATCCTTGCTCTGTCCCCTACCAGGGTGTGACCGGGAACCAGCTGTTGAATTTCTCTGTGCCTCTCTTTCTTCATCTACAGAATGGGGATTATAATTATGTCTTTCCCATAGGGTTTTTGTGAGTATTAAATGAGTCTTTTTCTTATTAAGAAATTATTTTTACTCATGTAATCATATTGGTACCTGGCAAATCGGAGCTACAATCCCATAGCAGAGATATTAGAGAGATGTAATGTACCATAGAAAATTCCAGACACAGTTTAAGCACAAGGGTTCTGGATGTGCTTGCATTTGAGTCTGAGCTGCTTTGCTCACTAGATGAGTGCTTTTTGGAAATTTCCTTAATCTTTGTGTGACTGGGTTTCCTCATTCACAAAACACATCTTCAGTGGTGACTTCTTCATGTTCTTGAGAAAATAAGATGTATTAATGAATGAATGAATGCTTAAATTGTCTTATTTAGAGTCTCAAACAGTCTCTGGTACATGGGATAGTTTAAATGATCTTTTTTTAATTTCATTTTATTTTATTTTATTTCTTTTCATTGTTCCAGCATTCATTGTGGACCACACGCAGTGCTCCATGCAGTAGGTGCCCTCCTTAATACACACCACCAGGCTCACCCAACCCCTACCCCCTCCCCTCCAAAACCTAATAATTATTCTTATTGATGTGGAAATTCTGATGTACAAAGCTGATGCTCAAGAAAAAAATGCTTGAGACATCGTTGGTGCCGAAAGGTAGTTTTATTAAAACACAGGGAGAAGACCCATGGGTGGGAAGAGCTGCCCTGGGATTGTGATGGGTAACTGATTTTGTAGTTTTAAGTTGGGAAGGAATTAGGGACAGCACAAACCTCCAAGGTATTTTGGAAACAAATGATCTTTTCCAGAAAAGATCATTTATTACTGATTAGAAAAACTCAGTCATGAGACCCTTCAGATGTATTTTAATGGGCCATACACTTGGAGGATGAATGCTAACACATGTTTGGAGCAGATTCACAGGTTACTGGGGTTGGGCTAAGATTGCCTTTTGCCCTTAGCAAAATGTCAACATCAAAACAGCTGAGTTCCCAGAGGAAGGTCACTCTGCCCGTTTCAAGGAGTTACCAATGAGCTTTAAGTAGTAAGGAAATTTAATTTTTTACTTTTGCCTTTATTTCCCACATCGCTTACTATATTTCATCTCTTAAACTGATAAAATTGATCATCCAGTTAGTCATTTTTCCTATCTTAAAACTCAGTGTACATTACTGCTTGGTAGTGATCAAGATGAATGAAAGAAAAATGTATACTATAATATGGCGCTCTTTTCCCAAATGTGATGCATGTGGCAGGGAGGTATGTGAGGTGGTCCCTTGGAGCTCAGAAAGAAACCATTCAAATTGGAATTCTAGGTGGCTCAGTCCGTTCCATGTCTGCCTTTGGCTCAGGTCATGATCTCAGGGTCCTGGATGGAGCCCCACATCGGGCTCTCCACTCAGTGGAGAGTCTGCTTCTCCCTTTCATGCTCCTTTTGTGGTACCTCTCTTTCAAGTAAGTAAATAAAAATCTTAAAAAAAAAAAAAAGCAAACAAATAGGAATTCTATTGAATAAATAAAACTTCAATAATAAGAAAAACAATATTTCAATAATATTTAATGCATACCTTGAATATAGTAGATACAAATGAGGGTGGGGCCTCAAGGAGGTTTTACAGATTGGTGTGAACTTTCTGGAAGTTTAGAAATAACTGACATAAAAGAAAAAAGCTGAAAAAGAATAAGCAATTCCTTAGAAGGGACTAAAGAGCCAGCACCCTGGGCCTCCAATGTACTTCTGTCACATCTTGTTCTGTAATTCTAGGCCAATAGTACTAAAAAGTCGTTCTGGATTAAAAGCATTAACATCACCAGGATGATTCTTAGAAACACAGATTCTGGAGCCCACCCCAGATGTACAGAATCAAAAATTCTGATGAAGTGAAGTTCAACATTCTATTTAACACCTTCCAGGTGGTCCTGATGCAGGTTAAAGCTAGAAGAATCGTCACTGGGTTCATTTCCTTAACTATTATTTATAATAGTTAATTTTATATAATTAATTTTATATTATATTAATAATATAATAAATTATTATTCATTAATAAAATAAACAGGTTGAACTATGTCCCTCCTTTCCTTTATTCCTTCAGTCCTCACTTTGCAGGGTGGTGTGGGACCCTAAAATGACTGGATGCTGACACCCTGCAGAGCAGTTTTACTAATCAATGGAAAATTTTACAAATGCCCCATGACCTTTAAAATTTTTTGTTAACACATTAAAAACTGTCTTACAATCAGTCATAAATGTATCAGGAAATGAAAGAATGCTAATATTTTTAGTACATTCTAATTCAATGCTTTAATAATATTGAGAATTAGTGTTTTCTTTATTCGTAAGAACTTTTTAGAAAGACATGCTTCTGGGATATAGAGAAGACATACTTCTCTCTATTTCTCCCATTAAGAACAACTAAACAAACATGGATATTATATTTAAACAAATTGGAAAGAAGAAGTTCAACTGCCCAGGGGCCCCAGGACCTGAGGAACAACATGGTGGTAGGTTACATTTTCTCTTCACCTCAAATATCCCAGACTTAGAGACAAAGAAGCCACCAAACAAGCATGGCCAATGGATACAGACCCAGAAAGCCTCAACACAAGCCTGTTGTCTCTAAATATTGGAGCAGGAAAGGGCAGCCTAGCAACACAAAAAATCTTTCAACAATAATCTTACTACTTCAAATATGTACTATAGGAGAAACTGTAGACCCTCTCCACAGCATCAGTAGAGGCTGAGTGGGGACTTAGACTTCCACTCAGTGGAGGCTGAAAGGAAGCACCCCAGTCACCCTCTCCTCATCCAGGGTAGTATCAAGAAATCTGGGGGTGGGGCCAGGACTTTCATGCCTGCCAGGTGGTAATGAATGCTGCCACCAACCACTATGGTGTCAGTAGACACACCATGTGGGGATCCTGGACTTCTACTCTGTTCTGTCAGTAATGAGGTACCACTGGGATGGTGTTAGAAGTGGCCTCTAGGGCGCCTGGGTGGCTCAGTGGGTTAAGCCGCTACCTTCAGCTCAGGTCATGATCTCAGGGGCCTGGGATCGAGTCCCGCATCGGGCTCTCTGCTCAGCAGGGAGCCTGCTTCCCCTCTCTCTCTCTGCCTGCCTCTCCATCTACTTGTGATTTCTCTCTGTCAAATAAATAAATAAAATCTTTAAAAAAAAAAAAAAAAAGAAGTGGCCTCTAGTCAGGTTAAGACTTTCACCAACACCCTGTAATAATGAGGCCTGTCCAACTCCCCATCATCAGTGGAGCCCACATCGAGGGCAGTAATGAGGCACTTCCACATCCCTCAGCCAGAAAAAGTATCAGAGGGGGACTACTGGGGAACCAGAACTACCCTTTTTGCTCAACGGCACCAAGGAGTCAAGGGTGTTAGAATGGAGACTCCCACCTTCCCTTGCCAGAGCAGTGGCAAAAAAATACAACAAAATTAGAAGGTTTAAATAAAATTCTGAGTCTTGTAATGTAATATTCAAAATGTTTGGGTTTGAACTGAAAATCATTTCTTATACTTAGAACCAGGAAAATCTCAACTTGAATGAGAAAAAGACAATCAACAGACATCAACACTAAAATGACAAAGATGTTAGAATTATTTAAAAAGATTATAAACAAGCCTTCATATAAATGCTTCAGAGAGTAATTATGAGTGTGCTTGAAATAAATGGGAAAACAGAAAGATTCGTTAAAGAAATAGAAGATATAAAGAAGAACCAAATGGAAGTTTTAGAACTGAAAAAATATAATAGCTAAAATTTAAAAGGTGAATGGAAGGGCAGAGGAAAGAATCAGTAAACTTGCTGGTAGAAAAACAGAGAGAAAAGAGTGAAAATGAACAGAGCCTCAGGGACCTGTAAGACCATACCTGAAGGCCTAACATTTCTATCAACAGAGTCCAGAAAACAAAAAAGGAAGAAGGTACTGTTTCAAGTTCACTTGAAGAAATAATATCTAGAAACTCTCCAAATATTGCAATACCCTCCCCAAACAACACAAAACAAAACAAAATAAAAACTACAAATTCAAGAATCTGAGCAAATCCCAAATGGGATAAACCCCCCAAATTCTGTAAATATCTATAGAGTATATATGCCAAACTGTCTAAGGTGTTAGGATGGATAAAGTAAGACCACTGCCATGCAATGGTAATTTCTAGTGTTAGATATATAGACATGGAAACATAGTTTTAATCAGTGTGATAGTGTTGCAGCGTTCTTATCTCACAAAGTCAAAGAATGAATCTCAGTGACACAAATAGTGAAATGAAGTGAAAGTTTATTAAGTGACAGTGAGGGAAGAAAAGGACAGAAAAAAAAAAAAAAACCTCTCTAGAGTGAGGAGGTTCCAAATGTGTTGCTCTGGTGGGCTTTTAATGGTCAGTCTTCCATAGGGAACTTGTAAATATCTTGTCAATAACATATAAGACAAAAGGGTGGATTTGTAACTTTCGGTAGAACATCCTATCTATATTTAGAACAAACAAAGCGGATTTATAGTCCCTTCTCTCTGTTTAATATCTCATCTATAGCATTTCTTCCTGTCTGAGATTTCTGTGAGCCTGGCCATGTAGCCCTCTACCTATCCCTACCTAACCTCACCTGTCCCTTACTCAGCAGTTGTAATGGTGAATGTTGGTGCACTTTGCCCAGGAGAGAAACCTAGAGGGAGAAACCTAGCATGCAATCATTCAAGCTGAGCCTCCAGGTACAAATGCATCCAAGAAAGGATCTTGGGTAAGGGGCATAAGAGGAACACACTGGCCCAAAGAAAAGCATGACCAAGGACAAAAAGACTTGGTACAATACAGTGTGACTATATTTTGATAATACTACACTGCAACTTGCGAGGTAGATGGGGGGAGATAAGACTTAAGAGTGATAGTGTGTGAGACACCGTTAGCATTTGGAAGATTCAAAATTAAGTACTGAAAGTTCCCTGTTCCCTTTGGGGAATTTGGTAAGGTGCTAGTAACCTGCTATTGTGTTATTTGAAGAGCAGAAAAGGACTAATGTTCTGCAAAGCATTTTTCTGACTAATTTGATATGGTCATGGCAATCAAAGCTTTTGACTAAGGCATTAAATGCCCTTGCCAGTCTCCTTAAGTTTTTTATGCAAATGGTAAAATAAGAATTCACCATCTGTCGTTAATATTAGGGTGCTATTTTTATCTTCTTTCTTATCATCTGTAATGTGTAAACATCCTATGATAGCATCACAAAAACAAGCTCTGTTGTATGAAAATCACGGTATTGGGGTAATGTAGGGGCATCTATGTAGAAATTGATGTTGATGAGGAAGTTCTGGGAGAAAAAGACACATAAGTCAAAATATATAGGTTTATATGGATTTGCTTAAATGTGGGTTAAATAGATCAGTGCAAGTAAATAAATTAGCACTGAGTTTAATTTATGAAGCCTGAAAAATAAACTCTTTGAAGAGATGCAATAATGAATAGTCTGTTCCTTTTCTTTCAACAGTTCCATCTTATTCCAAACCACCAGATCTGGTCTCTGCTGATGAGCCTAGCAAATCTTCATGTGTCTGCACTTTGCTCTTTTCCAGACTCCTAAGGAACAAATTAATAATGTAGCTAAAACCAAATCATCAAGTAGCATTCATTGCTGGACATCTATTTTACATGACCTTGGATGGAACCCGATCTCTTAGTGCAGGAGACACTAATAGTTAAATCTGCAGACACAAGCCTCCAAGCACACAAGCTAAAATTCAATTAAATCAGCATTTTGAGCTCCAGTTGTAACATTTAAGTTACTGCTGTACATCTGGTGTCTGCCCAGCAAGCTCAAACAAAAAGAAATCACAGCTGATGTTACTGGTATTGGATCAAGCAAATACTCTATTGGTTTAGGGAAAAAAATAAATTAAACAGCGAGGCCTTGAAATATTGGACTCAAGTTAAACATGGACAGTGGGGTAGAAAGAAATTTTCTCATTTCTGGAAAGAAAAATTAACAAAAAGAAAGTAAATGAAAATGGAAGAAATACACAGGCAACATATATGAATATCTAGTACTTCATTGAGGGAGAAATTATGAAGAATATTTGTCTGATTTATACTTCAACAAGAAAGAAAACTGATGGCATTTTAAAAAGTTTAATGGAAGATCCCCACGTCTATTCATGGTCCTGTGTATGAAAATGGCTATAAATTTCTTCCACAAATTTTTATTGAGAACTCAATTTTATAACAGACACTATTCTAGCACTAGAGTCACATATCCATAAGGTCCTGGTTTTCACTCAACTTACTTTCTTATGGAGATGGACAGAAATATGTAAGTAAACAGACTTAAAATTCTTTTAAAAATTGAAAGTGTTATGAAGAAAATGGGAGGTTTCTGAGGTGGGCAGAAGACTACTTCATTTATATGTTTTTGTAATGAAAGATCCCCCCCCGGGTTTCAAGCACCCCGGAATGGACCTCTCCTCAGGAGGAGATCCCAGGACCCAGAAACCGAGCCGAGGCCACAGATCAGATGCAAACAGCACGAGGTTTATTGAGTAGTCACAGCTACCTGCGGGCGATCAAGTCTTAGGAGGACTCACGCGCCAGCCCTTTGTTCAGGGCCTTTTTATGGGGTTTCGGGAAGCGGAAGCATTCGTACAGAAGCAGAAGCATAGTTACAAGGTTCTCATTGGCTGGTTTGAATGTAAAGGCATACTTGGCGCGCGGGGGAAGGGGGATACAAGGTCTTCATTACTCAGCAGAGAAGCATCCTGCCTATGTGACTAGGCGAACGTGGCTAGGAGGCTGGTCTCCCAGCATATCTTTAAGCAAGTTTACTTATCACTTTTGCAACATGCTGTTGCCTTTTTTTAGCCATAGGGCCGTTAAAACAAAGGAGGGTTGTTTAAGCAAGGGGAAGGGGGAAGAGGTCCTTTCAGTAAAAAATGTTCTTATTTATTTGAGAGAGAGAAAGAGAGAGAGAGAGAGAGCGCAAGGTGTGCAAGCGAGGGAAGGTTGTGAGGGAGAGGGGAGAATCTCAAACAGATCATCCCATATCATGACCCTGAGATCATGATCTGAGCTGAACCAAGAGACTCGTAACCAGTTGAGTCACCCAGGCACCTCAGAAGACTACTTTAGATAACACACTGTAGAAGACCTTTCTAAGGAGCTGAATTTGAACTTTTATAATGAGTAGGGAATAAGCATTTCACTCCAGGAAGAAGAATGGAAATAAATGTCCTGAACCAGGAAAAATCTTGGAATACTTGAAATATGAAAAGAAGGGCAGTGCACCTGGAACACAAACATGAGAACGAGAAAAGTAGGAGATAAAGTGGAAAGCATATGCAGGGAGAATCCCATTCTGGGTTGTCATTTTTTATTACCTATAATTCAACATGGAAATGTAAGATAATAGTTTATGCCACAGTTAATTAAAAAAGAGGAAGATGACTAGGTCAGCTCTTGGCTGGACTTCAGATTAAAGAAAATTTCTGGAATTAACAGTGATTTTCTGAGGCAGTGATTAGCATCAAAAGCAGCTGTCAGGATAACAACAGGACGTTTTTGATGGAATAATCTACTTTTCTTTATTTTTTCCTGAGATGTCTCTAAAATGTGTTTGGAATGAGGAGCAAGGACATTTCTCTGCTTATGAAGCATTTAGCATCTCAGAATCTATGCTAACATTTTGTGGGTAACAAGAATGTTTATTTGTAAACAATGTTTTTTGTAAACATTGTAAAAATAATTCTCATAGGCTACTGCAGTTGCTTCATGTGATTCCTGGTTCCTATTAACTGTCATATTCTATAATCCTTTGAAACCTGAATCTGGCGGTAGCAGGATCTAGGCAAGAAACAATTACAACCTGGGATATACCTAGAATCAATTAAGACTCCAGATTTTGCAAATAAAATTTCTTAACAACTTGGTAGAACAGAACAACAAGATAATGCATGACAAGCAGAAGGAAGGTCTTGAGAGGTATTAAACTTCCAGAGACTTTGTGTTTAAGGAGAGCATACCTATTAATGGACTCTCAAATTTCAGGTCAGAATTCCAACATCGAGAAGAACTCAAAAGAGGCAGGACTAGTGGGGAAGGGATTTGGGGGCAATGCTGCAACAGAAGTGTGCATGACTGTTGATCCAAATGGGAACTTTTATTATAGTATAAACTATAATTGACTTAGAGAAAAAATGTATTTGAAAAGGGCTTTCAAAAATTTTCATATCATTTAGAAAGGTCATTCTTCTAAAAAGATAATATTTGACTGATTGTGAACCTGTCTTGATCATTTTTCTCATACAAGTGAAGAGAAATAAATACAGGGAATTTTATTTAGGTTGGTGATTGGCAAGTGATGTGACTGTGTTCTCTTGTTTTTGGAGATAGAAAAGGAGGAAAATGTTATATAGATGGGCTAAACCTCATAAAAATATAGCTTTAAAAAATTGGTACTATAAAATATGAACTAATGGCCAGGCTTTAGATAATATCACCTAACAAGAAGGAAAACAGACATGAAAATTCCCAACCATACAGCTCAAGAGAAGCATTTTGTGTTAGATGAATAGATAGATCTAAATATTGATAAATGACAGATAGAGAGAGAGAGATAGAGAGAGAGAGAGAAGTAGATAAATAAATCCAATATGGCCACACAAGGAAAGGTCTGATGAGCACAAATTTTTTTTTAAAATTGTATGAAATATAAAAGGAAAATTTTTATTAACTCCACAAAACCTACAGTGCTCAAAGGCACTTACTTAGTGGTCAATTTTAATTACACTAAAAGGGAGAAAAATTAAAATATATCACAAAAGACTATAAAGAAGGCTAAAGCCAAGAACCCATTTTGGTGAGTTGCTCAGACAGCAGAACAGATCAGAGAACACGTATCAGGTTGTATTCTATATTTTAGGCACAGTACTCGGCAGTTAGGCTTGGCAGGATTTGTAAAATCATAAAAATTGTTTCATTTGTATTTAAAGAAAAACAAAATAAGCATACAAACCAAGCTGTGATAATTTATTGCTCATACTAACTAGTATAAACTTATAAGAACAAAGAAGATGGAAGTACATAGTTACCGTTTTTTTCAACATTGTTCTTAAAGAAATTATCAGAACAATTCCATTATTTGGGAATTGAGAGATTTTTGGATAAATGATCATTTGGCAGATGATCCCTGATGCAAACATTTCCTCTTTATCTCTAAAGTACTCATGAAGATAGAAAGCATCAAAAACTGTGAAATCATTAAAAGAATCTTGAAAAAGTTTTCACAAGAAAGAAAGAGAAGAAAGAAAAAAACAAAAGAAAGAAAGGAAGAGAAAAAAGAAAAGAAAAAGGAGGGGAGGAATGGTATATAAGACTGAAAATTGACAGAAATGAAGCAAACTTCCCAGACCAAAATAATCTTTACAAAACAACCTTAGCTGTTATCCATTATCTATTCCAAAATGCTCACATATTCTAAAAATGTCAGATTTTTAGACATTTATATGCATGTCTTCTCTTCTGGACATTAAAAATTCTTGGGTTTTTTTTCTTTTTTTAAGATTTTATTTATTTATTTGACAGCTAGAGAGAGACAGCAAGAGCAGTGGGATTGGGAGAGGGAGAAGCAAGCTTCCGCAGTGCTTGATCCCAGGACCCTGGAATCATGACCTGAGCTGAAGGCAGACCCTTAACAACTGAGCTACCCAGGCACCCCAATTCTTAGCATTATTCTGTTGATTTAGAGAATGCTCTCTGGAATTCATCATTCCTGACATCTCATCACAGGGGAAATATTAGAGAATGTTATGATTGCTGTGGTGGGCTGAATAACAGCCTCCAAATATGACCCTGTCCTAATCCCTGGAACCTATGAATATTACCTTATATGGCAAAAGAGATGCTATAGCTGGGATTAAATGAAGGGTTTTGAGATAGGGAGATTATCCTGGTTTATCCGGGTAAGTCCAGTATAATCACAAGGATCTTTGTAAGACGGATGCATGAAGTCAGAGTAAGTAAGAGAAGACGGTGATGTGAGGGAAGGATCAGATTGGAATGATACACTTTGAAGATAGAAGAGGCCACAATCAAGGAATACAGGCATCCCCTAGAAGCTGAAAGAGCCAGGAAATGGATTCTCTCCTGGGAGCCTTCAGAAGGGTCCAGCCCTGCTGACACCCTGGCCCAGTGAGACTGATTTCAGACATCTGGCTACCAGTGCTATAGAATAGGTGGTGGTTTTTTGTTTGTTTGTTTGTTTGTTTGTTTTGTTTTGTTTTAAAATATTTTATTCACAAGTAGAGATCACAAGTAGGCAGAGAGGCAGGCGGGGGGTCTGTAGGGGGGAAGCAGGCTCCCCACTGAGCAAAAGGCCCAATGGAGGCTCCTTCCCAGGACCCTGAGATCATGACCTGAGCGGAGGCTTAACCCACTGAGCCACCCAGATGCCCCTACAGAAGACGTTTTTATGAATTTGTGTTGTCACTAAGTTTGTGGCAATAGTTACAGTAGCAGTAGAAAATTAATATAGTATAGTCCAGTGTTGTGAATGGATACATAGCATGGTGAAAACCTGAACAGTGGTTTTTTTCTGGGCTATGTAAAAATTCTTCAGGCCTTTTTGTATTTTTTCAAAAGTTCTTCAATGGACTTGTATTGCCTCAGGAATTAGAATAAATACAATGAAGCTAAACAAATAGTAGGCATATATAGGTTGAATTCGTGTTTTTTAATTTCCATGTAAAGTTTAGAATCGAAGGTAGTTGCAAGGGCAATCTTTCCTTCTAGGTTTCCACTGGTAAAAATGTTATTACTTCCATTTATTGGTTTGCTTATTATTTTTAAAATTTTCTCTGTATTAATAATTTTAGCAGCTATTCGTATGTTTAAATATGCTGCTACTGTTAATTCATGCAAGTTTTTTTTTAACTTTTTGCTTTTTGTTTTTGTTTGCAATTATCAATCCCTCCCCTTCGTCAGAACATGCTTTTTTTTTAATGTTATGATAGTCAACATACAGTACATCATTCATTTTTGATATAGTGTTCAGTGATTCATTATTTGCATATAACACCCAATACTCATTACAGCATGTGCCCTCCTTAATACCCATCACCTGACTAACACATCTCCTGATCCACCTCCCCTCTGAAACCCTCAGATTGTTTCCAGGAGTCCATAGTCTTTCCTGATTTGTCATGATTTCCCACTGATTTCTCCCCCTTCAGTTTTCCTTTCCTTCCTCTAATGTCCTCCGTACTATTCCTTATGTTCCACATATGAGTGAAACCATATGGTAATTGCCCTTCTCTGCCCGACTTACTTCACTTAACATAATTCTCTTCAGTTCCAACCAAGTCAGTGAAAATCATGAGTATTCATCCTTTCTGAAGGCTGAGTAATATTCTATTGTGTATATGGACCACAGCTTCTTTATCCACTCACCTGTTGAAGGGTATCTCAGCTCTTTCCATAGTTTGGCTCTTGTGGACATTGCTGCTATGAACACTGGGGTGCATGTGCCCCTTCTTTTCACTACATCTGTATCTCTGTGGTAAATTCCCAGTAGAGCAATAGCCTAAATGACAATTTTTTGTGTGTGTTTTTATTTTTCATTCTTGTAATTAGAAAAAAAAATGAAATCGGGTTTCTTGAGTAATTATTCCTGATCCATGTTTTCTCTCACTCAGATGAAAATTGAATAAAAAACCCCAAACTTCAAAAATTAATCTAATAGGGCATAATAAGTTCCAATTAAATGTCTTAGAAAATAATTCTTCTATGAGTTGCTCTTCTCTGGATATTATGACTATTGCTGAAATCCAGGATTAGTGTCTTGGTGTTTTATATAGAAAGTTACATCAGAGTAATTTGTTTTGGATTGAGATATGAAATTGTTTGTAACTGGAAAAGAAAGTTAAAAAGAATCATAAGAGCATTTGTTTTAAAAGCTTGAGAAATAAATCTGTATCCAAACAAAAATAAAAATGCTTTATATCATTCATTAGTCTACCTTTCTTCAACTCTGGATGGCTAAATTATTACTATTTTTTTTGGAATAGAATAGTTTAAGTACAAAAGTAAATGAAAATACTTCATTGAAAATTTCTCTTCATATTTCCTATTGCAACATGTCACTTAGTCTCATACTCCTGATTCCTTTATCCGCTCTATTTTTTAAATAGACTTATCATCTTCTAATAATACACAATATAATGCTTATTTACCATGATAAAACATAAGAATATTATGAATATATTGTCAAACAGTATGCTAGACTTAAACTCTATATTTATGTATTTTTGTTGACTGATACATCCCAAGTGTCTAGTATACAACAGAACCTCAATTAATATGATGGGAATAAATGAATGAGTATGTAATATCGAGAGCCAAATATTGCTATAGGCACTGGGAATAAAGCAATGAACAAAGGAGACAAAATCTTTCCTAGTGCAATTGAGATTCTAGGAACTGAGGTAAGCAGGGCCCCAAATAGTCCTCAACAACAAATGAAGTTTCTGATTTTTTTTTAATGGAAGTGGGGAAAAAATGGGATGATGATCTAATAACTGGCCCTTTGGGTGGCTGTGTTAGTTTTAAAATGCAGAGAAGAACTCACTGAGGTATTGATCTTTAAGCTGAGCTTTGAATGAGAAAAAAACAGAAGGTCTTAGAAGAGCATTTTGAACAGAAAGCACAGCAAGTTCAAAGGCCTTTGAGAAAGGCAAGGATAGCATGTATGAAATCATACTAGAAGACTTGGGATAAGGTATCGAGAAAGATGTGTGATTAAGCAGACACCAGAAAGATGAGATCAGGAGTGGGTGAGAGAAGCATTTCAGATTAAGAAATCAGCCTAAAAGAAAAAGAAACACGGTGTGTCTGGAACACAGAATTTTAAAGGCTATGGTCAGGAAATGAGACTGGGTCGTTAAGGAACGGCCAGATCCTGAAAACATTCTACTTCATGCGAAGGTCTGGACTTTATTCTGAGAACAGTCTGAAGATATTGAGGGATTTTAAGCAAGGTTAAAAAAAAAAATCATAAAATAGACTTTTGTTTCCACTCAGCACAACTAAAAAAGCTAGATATTATAGAAAACAAACTTAAGATTGTGAAATAAGCTTGCAGACCAGTTAGGAACTTCAGGGCCCAAAGAACAAATTGTAAATTCCCTGAGTTTACTTCTGCCTTATGTAATCTGGACGTGGAGCTGAAGAAGCTAACACTCTGAGAAGGCCAACAACCAAAGACAAAATTAGCCCAAACAAAAAGCCTGCTTCCTCTAACAGAAGGGCCAGGAAAGAGCTAGCCCAGCAAGACAGAAAACCTTTAGAAAACAATTCGTCTACTCAAGTCAAATACCACAGAAGAAAACTGGCTTCACTACCAACCCTGCCAGCAATGGCTAAGTGAGGAGCTGAGATTTCTACCCTAGCCACAAGGTAAAAAGCACTGCCATCCCCCGCTGTGGCAGAGCCAAAAGCATCAAGGCTTTCACGATCCAGAAGAGGTAGTGAGGGGAAAACTCCCAAGCCCCATTAGCAGCCTCAGTTCTCAAATTTTCTGGTTCTTTCCTAGGTTGGGAAGGGAAAATTTTCCCTCTGCTATTGTAGATTCTTCTACCTGGTCTAAGAATTAAATTGACAGGAGACAAATTAACAGGAGAAAATCAAGTTCAATTGCATACATACAGGAAATCCACACAGCTATGAGATACAAAGATAGTCAGGCAAAGAGGTACAAATGTCATCCTGAACCAAGAAGGGGGTAGGGGTCAGGGACTTCCAAGGCATGGGAAACAATGTACAGGAAGACGAAAAGGAGTAAATATTTGGTAAACCAATGTTGGTAGTGCCACACAGAAAAAATGTGATCTGTGGAAGACTTTCAGCAGACTCTGCCAATTTCCTCTCTGTCCACTGTACCTAGTTCATATAACCATGTAGTTACCTATGGTGATGGCTCTTTTCCTGCAGGTCCTCGATCTAAATCCTTTTGGGCAGTTAGGGGGTAGATCAAAGTTTTTTCCTGAATCTTTTAAGTCTTGATTGTTTATAGCTTAAAATAATCTGTAGGTCAAAGTGGCACATCTGGGGGTGACCTGCCTTTGGCTCCTAAACTGCAAAGTAACCGGTGCACAGTCCAAGCTGTATCTACTTTAACTCCACTGATTTCCTCAATATCAATTATCTTCCACAATAATCTGCACAGCTTTTGAGAGTATTCTTAGGTTTAAACTTTTCCATGTGCTGTTGCAAATGCAGTTATTTCCTTTGATAGCAGATTAGGAGCTACCTGGTTTATGGTCTGCTTCTCCTCCTCAGCAAAATCCGAGTGGGTCTCTGGAGCTGAGGGTTGGGACAACAGCAAGCTTCTTTTTGAATGACACCTCTACCCTAGGAGCTCAGTGTGGGGATGGGCAGTAGGCAGAGGTCCTGTGGGTTGACTCTGCTAGTGTCAAACCACCCCAAGCTGAGGTAATGGTAACTGGGGCCCAGGATTCTCAGTATGCTGTACCCAAGGCAGAGCCTCCCTTTCATGAATGTGGGTTGTGTGCAAGAAGGGACCCTCCAACTGGGGCTGCACAATGGATAGCAAGGGGCAGGATGAGGGTTCACTGAATTCCTTCTGCCCAAAAGATGACCCTCAGAATGGGTCATCAGTGATGATATTCAGTGATATGGTAGCTTATTGATGGGAAGTTAAAGGACAAGGTTAAAATATACAGTTGACCCTTGAACAACACAAGGGTTAGGGACAATAGAGCTTAGCTACTAATAGCCTGCTATTGACCAGCTATCCTTTCCTTTCCTTTCCTTTTCTTTCCTCTCCTTCCTTTCCTTTCCTTTCTCTCTCCCTTTCTTCCTCCCTCCTTCTCTTCCTTCCTTCCTTTCCCTCTTTCTTCCTTTCTTTTCCCTTTCCTTTCTCCCTCCCTCCCTCTCTTTCTTTCTTTCTCTTTCTCTTGACTTTGGTCACAGAGTTGAAGGGCTAAGAAGGTGAAAAAAAGTGCAAAGTGTCAGATCAGACCCTGTGAGTGCAGACTGACAAGCCCCTGGAACAAGGAGGAAGAGCCCAGCCTTGGTCCTAACAGATGAGTCTGGGACTCGCTAACTGTTCCCTAATCAGAATGTAAAAATAAGAAAAAATAAAAATAAAAATATAAAATTTTTAAACCTCTTGTCTTCCACTGTGTGTTTTTTTTTTTTTTTTCCTTTTGGCCAGACCAAATTACCTTTTAAAATAAAATATCAGTAGGCTCAGAACATTACCCCACAGGCCACATGTGGATGGCATGGGGAGAAAGCATACTGTATCAAAAGGACTAAGTCATTTCTAACTCAAAAGAGAGTTAAAGAGAAAGAGAAAGCTGGTTTGGAAATGCAGACCACCAACACTGAATAATTTCATCTGACTATAAATAGCACATTAACTGAGTAGGCAAATCTGCCAGGCAATGACTGAAAAATCTCTTCAGAGTGCTTGCTTTATCTCTTTTTTGGAAATATATTCTTTGCAGTGAATTAAATGAATTACTGGTAGCAAGGACATCACGCACAAATTAAAGAGAGTTCTTGCTTATTATATTTGTTTAGTAAAGAAAATCAAGTGGGAAAATGCAGATAACACATTTTTCTGTCCCATTGCACATCTACATCAAAAAAGTAGATAAGCCTCACATCTGATGTTCTTCTCCATAGAAAAAGCCTAAATAAATAGATAGGGTTTCAACGAAAACAATAACGTTCCTCTTATCTGAATGAGTTGTACTGAGAATAGTGGCTACTCTAAAATTGGCCAAATAGCAGAAAGTAAGAAAAAAAATGAATATTTTAATTTGCATATGGGGAAACCCTCAGGTTTTCATTCAGTCTTCTGAACTCTAGATTTAACATAAAAACTTGAAAACAACATTCCCTCTCATGGCTGCTTAGGAGTCAATGGACATTAGAATACGACTGGAACAAATATAATGAGGAGCATGATAGTCAACAGGCTAGGCTCTCATCTTCTATAATATTTGATTCCTGATGGTAACTATTTATTAAATATATGTCCTCCCGGACAGGTTCCAAGATCGCAAGACAGGGATTTAGTCTTATTCACTGATGAATCCTCAGTTTTAAAAACACTGCTCCAGGCGCCTGGGTGGCTCAGTTGGTTGGGCCACTGCCTTCAGCTCAGGTCATGATCCCGGAGTCCCAGGACTGAGTCCCACATCGGGCTCCCAGCTCTATGGGGAGTCCGCTTCTCTCTCTGACCTTTTCCCCTCTCATGCTTGCTCTCTCTCTCAAATAAACAAATAAAAAAATATAAAAACACTGCCCCCAAAATGTTAGCTATATAAATAAACAAATACTATTCTAAGATTTTTCTAATGAAGAAAACAATGTTTGGAGGATAAAGCCACATAGTGTCATCTTTCCCTTTCCAGAGGGAAGCAATATTATGGAAAGGCATGTGGGAGTCCAGATAGGACAGAATTCCAGTTTTGCAGCTTGGGGGCCAGTTATAAACTGAATGCTGTAGTCATTAGAGCTACTCACAAATATTCTGTTCTTGCGGGGGCGGGGGGTGGGGTGGCACAGAATATAGGAAGCTTGCACTTTCTCACTTCCTTTAAGGATGGGATTTTTTTCACTGATGAAATGTGAACAGAAGTGTCATGCTACTCTCCCGAGTGCCTATACACGATGCTTCGCATGACCCGCCATGAGTGTCCTGGTAGCGTGGTTCTTGTTGGAGCTTCCGTCAACCAACCTCCTGCTTCCCTGATTGACCAGGAAGAGAAGAGCTTCCCAACCCCTTACATATTTTTTAAAGTAATTGCCTGTGTTCAACTCTACAATCAAAATCACAATCATTTTCTCTTTTTTTTAATTAAAAATTAATGGAAAATCAGTTAAAACAGTACAGAAAAGACAGTACATGGCATGCTGAATGTATAAGACAAAGTCCACCTACAGAATTTCTCTGGATAACAGCCAGAGTGCTTAGTTGGCAATGGGGCTAGACTGTCAAAAAGAAACATGGACTGTCTGCAAATAGATCCATTTTATGTCCAGTTTCACAGCCTGTTTTGCATTTCCTTCCAAGCACTGTCACAAACCTTAAACTGCAGTGTATTAGTGAAGTTTCTAGAGAATATTTTATAGCTCATAAACATAAAATATATTTTTTAGATGAAACATGAGAATAAAAATGCCTGTAACATAACAAGATAAGATATCCTTGTAAAATAAGGTAAACCAAAACATTTAATATTCATTTTTTATCCCTAGGAAATTCTTCAAAGCTGAAAGACATAGAGATAAGTGTAATAGCCAATGAAAAACCCATTTAAACCTATTTAAAAGCCTATTTAAAAATACCTAAACTAGTAAATAATTTAAAGACTTGTTCTTCAACATGACTAACCCAATTATTAACACCTGATTTATTTGTATGTTTCAATAGCATTGAGAACAATTATTAGATTTATTATTATTATTAGATTTAGGTTCTTTAGGTTCTTTCTTTCATGTGCAGATGATCTGGAAGCAATGCATCTAGTCACTTCCTTTCTACTTTTTCTCTTTTCCCTAAACTAAATTCTAAAGAACTGTAATATCCATATACTCAGTAACAATAGTTACAATAACAATGCACACATACCTCCTAATACATGAAATTGGCAACAGTAATATCTCAAATTTATTTTGAACTCAAGTTCTATCAATTCATTATGTTCCATAGTAACCTGAGGAGGCAAGACCTATTGTTATTTTTGTTTTTTATAAGCAACTGGGTCACAAAGAGTGTCCTGAATGATGATGCTCTCAGAGCACCGTACACTTGCTCTGTCCCTTCGATTTTCCTTTCCTTTCCTGCTATGCCAGCTTCTCCTCACCTGTGCCACACACACAAAAAAAACCAATGAATTTAAGAGCCCAGAGTTTGGACTTAGCACACCTATGTTCACACTCTCCCAGGCATCCTGATTCCTAAAATCCTAGAAGTAACAAAACGATCACTGGAAATGGAAGAAAAGTTAATGTTCTGTGGTTTGTATAATTTAGCCCCTAGGAAATGACTGATGATTTTGTCACTTCAATGATCTGATATTCTATTCCACAGAAGGATAGAAGGTGAAAATAAGAAATGATGGGAGGTGTTCTTGGGTACTAGTACTCCGTCCACAGCGCCATGATTACTGAATATCTACCAGCAGAGAAAGAGAGAAGAAAGAAAAAAATCTGAAAGACTAATAGGAACACTGTTGCTTTTTTTTAAAATTTTTTATTTTTTATAAACATATATTTTTATCCCCAGGGGTACAGGTCTGTGAATCCCCAGGTTTACACACTTCACAGCACTCACCAAAGCACATACCCTCCCCAATGTCCATAACCCCACCCCCTTCTCCCAACCCCCCTCCCCCCAGCAACCCACAGTTTGTTTTGTAAGATTAAGAGTCACTTATGGTTTGTCTCCCTCCCAGTCCCATCTTGCTTTTTTAATGAGCTTTGCATATGTTATGACTCTTAACAAGGCTGTATTGTAAGATAATTTAATAGTTTCTTGATGATTCAAAATTATCACGATTATGAACTATTTTACTTATAAGACACTAAAGCCCTCAAAATCTGGCTGAAAGTGTTTGATTTTATACCAAATAAGTACATTCTAAAGTCTCTGTATTGTGAGAGAGTATAATAATAAGTAAAAGTCATAGAAAAATGGAATTTATTTTAGAAAAATTTTAATAAAAATAACTATTCTTTCAAAACAGACAAATATCAGGGCTTTAAAAATTATTCATTGGTTGTCTGGAAAATTTGCTTGGGATTAAGACTTCATTTGCCATTCAGGGAGCTGACTCCCTGCTCTGTCTGAGCATTTGAATGTTTAATGCAAGAAAAAAAATCAAGAATGTTGAATCAGGTTTTCAGCATGTATTGTGATCCATCTTGGTCAAGAGCCAATAGGGCTGTTATCATCTTCCAGTAGTTTGAGCATCATTATAGAGTTCCTACAAATAGATGGCTATTATTTTAATGCAATTCTAATTGTAGCATTTGCCATAATAAACTATGCAGGCTAAGAATACTGTCAACAAAACTGCTAATCAGATGATTAGTGTAACCACTGTATTTTAAGATTTTAAAAAGCTGTTCAGCTTAACAAACGTGTGGCTGCCATGATCTTTCTTTGCCAGTGGCAAGTTGTATTCACTGAAGTCAGTAACTAGTATGAAAGGAAGAGCTACACACATCTTTGCGCTTTAACTTTCGCTACAGCTGTGCTTTGTCTAAAGCTTATACAGTTACTGCAGCTGTTTCATGTGTCCTTCTCCTCGGTACCTGATGAATGTATTGGTACTTTGAACTAAATAAGATGCCCTACTTTCCTCTTCCACATTTCATAAGCAAGCCCTGAGAGCAACTGCCTGTTTTCTCTTTGTTCATGTTATTTCCTGACTTCTTGTTACACAAATTTGGCAAACACCATATTGAATTCATACTTTTCTGCATTAACCTTTCAATCTTGGCTATAAAACACATTTTGACTATGTATTATTTTGACTCATCCTACTTGTGATTCATCAAACAGTCATTATCTGTAGTTACAGGACACTTCATTTTTAGTTATCTGACATGGTGGAATATTCTCAAGAACTGGCCAGATCTGCTTTATTAATATACCTTCAGAGACACAAATCTGGACAAAATAGCACTGATTCAAAATTTTAAACATCCTGTGTGTGGTAGACACAATAGGAATAAAAATGAACTGTAATCCAACCTTTAGAAGTAAATTAGGCATTTTAAGAGAAACATTAATGAAATGAAAGAAATAATTTAATCTTTTGTTATATATTAAAACAGTGCTTTATTTAAGAAATTCTGGGATGGGAAAAATACATATCTGTGGAAATGTGAGTTTACAGTTCTATTTATATGCATTTACAAAATGGGCTATTTTAAAATCAGCTTTTTAAAAATATTTCTGAGCAAAACTAAAAATCATTCTTGGGTGCTGGATGACTCAGTTGGTTAAGCCACTGCCTTCATCTCAGGTCATGATCCCGAAGTCTTGGGATCGAGTCCCGCATCAGGGTCCCGGCTCCACGAGCAGTCTGCTTCTCCCAATCACCTTCTCTCCTCTCATGCTCCCTCTCTCAAATAAGTAAATAAAATCTTTAAAAAAAAAAGTATCATTCTCTGTACAATCAGTTGAATAGCTCTGAGTGTGCCCAACTCAGCATTTATTAATTAAAGTAAATGCCCTTCTTCAGGTGTAGTTGTTAGATAAAGAATGTCATGCCTTAAGTAAAACCTTACTGGGAAACCTATCCAGAGCTAGAATTTATCTAAACAGTTAACTGTAGGTCACAAATATTAAATATGTCTTCTTTGAATGCACATAAGCTATAGATTAAGAAAGTTCTCTATACAGTCAAAAAGTAAAGCCTGGGAAACATTCTAAAACCTAGAGGACCTCAAGGGGTAAAAATGAAAATCCAAGAGTAGACCTAAAAGGATGTGGTATACCGTGTCTCTCCTTGTTTTCTCTTCATAGAAATTCATGTCGGCCTCAACTGGGAGACACAGCACAGGCCCAATACCTTGTGCTTGACATTTGGCTTCAGAGCCAGTAAATACAATTGTCTTCCAACTTCTCTCGGTTCGCCTGACCTTAAATATCTCAACCATCCCTCTATAAAAAGTTACAAAAACAATCGTAAGGACAAAGAACACATCATAAAAAGGCATCTTGGATTTTTCCACTACTCTCCATCGCCACCGCTCTCCTAACATCAGCCGAAAAGTCTTCCTGTAACAGCACATCTACACAGTTATCTGTGGTGCAGATTAATGCCCACAGAGTTGACTCTGAGGTAGTGTAAGATCCTGAAGGGGTTTGGGATTTATCAAAGGTAGTACTACATTGTAACATATGCTGCACACCCTTCTCTTTTTAAATGCAGTTTCACACAGAACACCATTCTATTAAACAGATCAAAGCAGACAGTCCATGGGAGAATCACAGAAGTCACCTGTGAACACCTCAGAGGAACTATCGGGCTCCCAACAATGGGGAAGCCGTTGGACAGTGCAAAGGAGGTGATGGGGTGTAGCAATTGAGAGAACGGCCTCTGGGGCTCTCGATGGCCTGGATTTGAGGCTGAGTGCTGCCGTTTTCTATCTGTGTGAGGCCGAGTAAGTTCACTTGACTTCTCTAAATCTTGGCTTTCTCCTGTGCAATACAGAGTTAGAAGAATTAAATGAGTTTATGCAAGTGTTTAAAAAAAGCCTTCCTTCCTTCATTCATTTTAATGTCCTCTGAAATGAGCAGCATGAACAATAAAGTATCCTAGGACTAGATTTTATTGAGTAGGATTGTGTACTTTCTACCCAGATTTTATTGCTCTTAAGTCTATTATACGTTGGTTGACCTTATCCTAGAGAGATCAGTCACCACGGTGATTCCAGAATTTGCATGTTTTATATGTATTCTTGCGTGATGTTTTCCCAAGTGGGACATGCCATGTTATATTTGTCTTTAAAGATCAACAACCATTTTATTTTTATTTTTTAAAGATTTTATTTATTTATTTGACAGACAAAGATCACAAGTAGGCAGAGAGGCAGGCAGAGAGAGAGGAGGAAGCAAGCTCCCCGCCAAGCACAGAACCCGATGCAGGGCTCAATCCCAGGACCCTGAGACCATGACCTGAGTTGAAGGCAGAGGCTTTAACCCACTGAGCCACCCAGGCATCCCGTCAACAACCATTTAAAAATGACTATAAAAATAACTACTTCTAATTTAAGATCGGTTTCTCAATTAGCTCTTCCTTGACTTTCTTTACATATTAATTCAATTAACACCTAGGCTAATATAGAGTCTTACTATCTTAAAAAAAAAAAAAAGAGAGAGAGAGAGAGAGAAAGAGAGAGAAAAGAAAATTCCAAGGCATTTTGAATGGCCTCCAGCCATCATGCCATTTTTACACAGTCTGAAATAGAGATCAGCCAAGCAACAGGCCTTTTCAATGAAGCCTCTTTTCTGCTTCAGTAAATAGAGTCTGAATTAAACCATCACAAATCAAACAGGATTAAAATTTAGGAAGTGATCATGCTACTGGTTTTAATTAGGTTTTTGTTTTGTCTTCATGTGCGGTGTGTGTGATCGTTTGTGAGCCGTTTATTTAGACCTCACATGAAACCAGCCAGGTAGAATGGGGGAGAGGAAGGACAGAGATGCCCATCACACAGCGATGTCTGTTTGACATTAATAATTACGTGCTTCATGCTGGAAGTTGCACGTGCTCTTAGCTGACAACTTTGGCTACTTGGGGTCTGTCTCCGGCTTATGATGTAGATTTTTACTTTTGACATAAAAATACAGCCGATGGCAGGGGAGAAAGTTTCTGACATATGAAAGAGAAATAGGGCATTTAATAGCATTTATTTCTGGGGGAAATTACAAGAATTTGCATTGAATTGGAGAAAATGACTGCAAAACAGGGAACGCACACTGTGCTACAGAGAGCAAAAAGCACATTTAGTCCTCATACCCTCATTACCCACTGAGTTCAAACGGAACACAGCTCTTTCTCCAGAGCCACCTCCATGATTAGGGCTTTAAAGGATGGTGGCACAGCAAAATAAAAGCTGATTGGGAAAATTGCTAGTTGGTAGAATACACGTTTTAAGGTTTATTGCACATACTGAGCTTACATAATACCATCATTACCTGTGACTACATCTGCGTGTGTTTAGTTAGAAAAGGTCATTTAATTTCTGAATCTTCTAAAAAAAAAAAAAAAACACAAAAAGCCCACAAAAACTAGCTAAAAGAATAAGATGGATGAATTTCTGAAATAATGTCAATAGCTTTTGAAAGCTACATGCTTTCACTTCCTTTAATTTGTGCCTTCTTGGCTCAAAGCAACCATTTCCCATTTTGTTCTGCTTAAAAGGATATTTCATGTAGGAAATAAGTAAACACACAGAAAAACAAAATGCTGCAGAAAGACATTAACTTTTAAATGGTTATTTTATAAAATAATGGTTGTTTTTCTGATTACAAAAGTGATATATGCTCATTGTATAATATGTGGAAAAAAGAAGAGTAATCATAAGAAAATAAAAACAGCCATTAATCTACTGCTAATATTTTGAAGTAGATCCTTTTCTTCCTATATTTGTATGTTTCTGTGTGTTTGTGGAGAGGATATGAGAGTTAATATTTCTATATCCTTTTATTTTACTTAAATAATACAATTAAACTTTCCTACATCATATATATATATACATATATATATAATACATACATATATATTTAATTACTTATTTTATTTATGGACATATTATGATTTATTTCTTTCACTTTCAGTTTTTATTTTATAATCATAGGCATTTACATTGAATTTTTAAAACAAGATAGTGACTACTGACGCACACATTTCTTGTTCATAGTTTATTTCTCTAAGATAATCTCCTAAAACCGTCAATGCTCTGTCGTAGAAGATGAGATTGTATGAGTCTTTCAGGAACTTGACACCCCATTTCAGATATGTTGATCAGTTTATACTAGCACCAACAGTGTAAGTCACAAGTTTTAAACCATGTCAGCCAATTATTATTGTAAAATAAATATGTATTTCACATAGTGATATTTATTTGCCAATTTGAAATAGCAAATACCACCATTATCTTGTTTTAATTGGCACAGAATTTATATCCTAATCTTTATCTCTCAGAATAAGGTAACATGAAGAATGGAATGATCCCAGGCAGTCTTGCAGAGATCCCCATGGAGACTTTCTTGGCACAAGTAAGATCTTTAGTAACCACTACAGACCATGACATAAGGCTGCTGAACCAGAGGGACTGGGCATACAGTGGTGATGATGAATGCTTAAGCATGGTGGACCCCACCTGAATGTGCCTCTGTTCACACAAAAAATGCATTCTGAGAACTTGTAGAGATATTGCAGATCTCTTTTTTTTTCCCTAAGGTTTTAAAAAATTTATTTATTTGAAAGAGAGAGAGAGGAAGAGGGAGAAGCATGCTCCCCGCTGAGCAGGGAGCCCAACATGGGGCTCCATCCCAGGACCCTGGGATCATGATCTGAGCCAAAGGCAGACAGTTAACCAACTGAGCCACCCAGGCGCCCCTAGAGATTGCAGATTTCTTAGTCAAGATACATCTCAAGTATCTCCAAGTAGTGTCCAAAGGAAAGGAACTTACAAATTAATCCGTTAAAACATTTTTTAAGGAAATCTAGAGAAATAATCTTAATAACCTACACATAAATCATTTAATGTGAGCTCTACAAAAACATTATGACCAAACACTTTCAGGATGGTATTTTTATTAGTTCATTGTATAAGGAGGGAAACTTACATCTGTAAGTAACTTGCCCCATACCTCACAGCTACTTGGCACTGTGTTCTCTTTCTCTCTCTCACTGCACATGCGCACAAAATCCCACGTACGTCATATACAACACCTATACAGATGCATATACACTAATTCAAATATATGTATATATTTGAACTGAGTGTTCAATGATTCTAGATGTGTATGTGTGTGTTTGTGTACTATGTGTGTGTGTACATTTTATAAAAATTAGTATTTCAGAGTTTCAGGAAAATTTCAGTATTCATCACAGACTAGATAAGATAAAGTAGTTTTATTGCTTTTTGATTCTGTCCAATTTTTTAAGTTATCTGTGACTCACCCTCAAGATGAATTTTCTTGCCCATTATTAATTACAGAATAATATACCCAGATCTAAGAAGGTCTGTCCCATGTGTCCTTGCATGTGGAAGAGTATACCCAGCGTATATTTATGCCCACGGTCTGTCCAGTTCAGCCTCACTGTCAGACAATTCCATTTGCGTAATGAACTCTCTGAGATGTCTTTAAAGCTCCTGCCAGTAAAGATGAGGGCATAGCTGTCTAAGGATTATGGCTACATCCCCTTCAGTGAGCTCTCAGCTGCTGTCCGCGCCGAGCTGAATTTCTGACCCTTCCTTTGAGGGCTAACTGAGTGTTAGTGGTTTGCTAAGACTTCTTAAGTACCTGAGCTTTGGTTATCTCCCTCACATCTGGAAAAACGGGTGGCAGGAAGTCAAGCCAGGCTAAGTGAGTGAAAAAGCGGTCTCATATTAACAGGCAAGGAATTGAATTGCAATGTTGAATAAGTATTCATTCAGCATCCAATGCTAGATAAATTTGGAAAGCAAAAATTATTATAGATTGACTAAAAATTCCCTTTTTCATTTCAATTAGAACTCCCTTTGTTGTGTAAACTAATGACTCCAAAAGGCAGTAAGGTAGATACTGAGACAAATTCAAAGGTAAGTCAAATCCATTGTTTAAGAGATATTTTAAATTATAATCAAAGTTATGTGTGTGTGTGTATATATAGTATATAAACACATCTATATATGTTATAAATAAACGCAAACATATAGGGAGAGCTACAATGAAAAGTCACAACTTTTCTTCCTTAGAGGAACCTTCCTGACTATTTCTATTTTAGTACTCTTCATTGTGAACTCAATAACTCCAAGTTATGTATTTAAACTATTACTTATTGATTTATAATTCTTTAGCTCTATTTATTATTTGTTGTGAAAATATTCATACTATCACTTTCAGTCATCCCTCCTCCAATGTCTTTCTAAGTATAGTCTGCTGATTAGTACTTATAAATTTTAAGATAACAGGAATATTTGTTTATTGATTCAAGAACTTCAGGTAGTATCTTAATGTCCTCCTGCATGAGAAGAAATATGGTCCATCCCAAGCCTTGCCATTCGGCCTGTGGTCTGCCAGGTTTTCCCTGGGGACCAGACCATGCTAGAAGCCTCACCCACAGAAGTGAGCAAAGCTTCAGGAGGCTTGTGCTAGGGGAGCTTCTAGACCTCAGTGAGGTGGGTGTGATGGGAGGGAGAAGAGACGATATCCTTCTACTTCCATCTGCCTCTTCTTTCCTGACATACGTTGTGAAATACTATCATATTTTTTTTTTAATAATTTGTCAGTTTGCCTTGTAACTATCAATTGCTGTTGTTACTGGTTCTCCTTTGGCCTTCTGATTCTTTATTCACATTTCTCTGTAGGCCTTCACTAAGAAGGCCTTCACCTCGTCTTTAACCAAATACAACTTATTTATCCCTAATTTGGCAAAGTGTCCCAAACATTTTCCTTTTTGTGATTTCCATCACCTATTTTATTAAATTCTCGGTGTTTCTAGGAGAATTGAGGTGGTTCACAGTAATAGATAGATAATTCAAATATTTTGTTTATTTCTCTACTCTGCCACTTGCTAATTGTATGAATCTGGACAATTACTAAGCCTCTCTCAGACTCAATTTGCCTTTTCTATAAAATGCGTATCACCAACAACACCTCATAGCACCACATATGTGGTGGGGAGAACCTAATGAGACATTGAATGCGGAGCACTCAGCAGTTTCTTCTATATAACTGGTGCTGAAAAAGGTTAGAAAATTATATAGCAAATATGAAGAAAACACAAAGAGAGGAAATTACAATCATAATATCTCTAGCACCAAAGAGAAAAATAAGTTGAATATTTAAAAGCAAGCTGGAAACATCAAGGGCCCAAGTGAAATAGGCACTCCCAAATTAATGACATAGTATCTTTATGTGGTAAAAATAGAGTATTCATTAAATGAAGGGGTATTTTATAGATATGGATGGTAAATGTGTATCACTGGGTGAAAGTATTACCTTTGGTAAATGAGATCAGTCATTTGTAGATGTGAACTCAGTGGACTAAAAGACTAAATGAAATTTGTATTTGCTTCAATCTGAGCTATTTCTGGTCAGTTTATCTTTCATCTCCTGGGAACTCCTTAGGGAAACTCACACGGTATCTATAGGAGAAAGTAAGTCAAGAGTCCTCAAAATTTTGGCTGCATATTTCAGCAGTAAAAACTTTTGAGGACTTCTCTATTTTGGGATATGTATGTTTACTTGTGATTTTTTAAAATATGTAATACTAAATACTGTTCTAAAACTATACAACTTAAAAAGCCACAACATAGTAAAGTAATAAGTAAACATTATAATACAACCTCCTATATTCCAAAGCATTATTTTATAATGTGCTTCCATAATGGAAAAGGAAAAAAAAACATATTCTCAGAACAGAAAAATTATGAAGTGTTCGAAGAACCAAGCAGGTTGGTTCTGCATTGTTGATCTTCAAGTTGTATCCAATTCTGATGGTGGTACCTTGCATCACTGCACACAAGTTTGTTGGAATGAAATATGCTACAAGTAGAGGTAATTTTTTTCAAATCTATTTGATCCCTTGCCTAAAGTGGTACTGTTTGGATAATTAATTACATCAGGAGTTAAAAGACAATACAGTGAAAAACAATTGATCTCAATTGTGCTTTTGAAAATTTTCATGTCATGCACTTAAAGAGGTGGGAATATTTGTACAGCCTATAGGTGTAAGTGGTCAAGACTTCTTACAGTCAGAAGCAACTGGCCATAGGTCTCTCTCTAACCTTGACTCCTCAGGGGACCTGAAGGCTCACGTGCTAGACATACTTGGAACTGATCTCTGGTATACCAATGGAGAAGCTCTGCCTGGACCATGGATTGCTCCTGTAAGGAAGTGAATTCTCAGTTGTGTTTTTAAAGATGTGAGTCCAGAAAATGATTTTTAGTACTTTGATATCTTTTATGTATTATGCAATAGTACCTTCTTAGACTTGATTGTTCTTATATCTTGGTAATCCCCCTCTTCAGAATGGATGTACTCTAATAGAGTTTGACTCATGTACTCTTCCTGATACTATGTCCTCTCCAACTACTTTCCGTATGACCACCAGATTTGCTCTTAAGCATTAGTTTCATCAAGCCTCTTCTTCATTATTTCAAAACCTCAATGCTGTTCTATGTCTTGGTACACCAAATGCAAGAACTTAAGTCTGGCTTTTACTGCTCCTCATAGCATGGATCTCTCTCCATATGCAGTTTGGCTTCTCGGACTTTTCATGCATTCATGAAGGTACCTATCCCCTCATTTATGCACCACACATGTATCGAACGCCATATATGCACCTGTTTTGTTGGGCATTAGAGATTTATGAATTAATAAGACGTGCCTTTGATGAACTAGCAGGCAAGTACGGGAAAGTGGAAAAAGTATTATTATATACAGCATGATAAATGTTCTAGTACAGTTAAAAATAAAGGACAGCAGCAAGGAGTTATCTTGCATTGGCCATTGCTCTTGTGGAAATAAGGCCATATTACTGAGGGCATTCATGGTATTTTATTATTTAAGTGTTTTCCTGATCCTTAAAATGTTGCCAGTGGAAGGGTTTTATTTCAGAAATGAATCTTCTCTGATAGTTTGTTTACAGGAAAAATGTGGCAGACAGTGTGATGCAGAGCAACAAGCTTTAAAGAGTTGAATTTTAAAATGTGGTTAAATTAGAATGTGGTATAGAATAAATCATTTTACTGCTTTAGGTCTCAGTGGTTTCATTCATAAAATAAGGACTGGCTTCAGTAATCTCTAATGACTATTTCTGGATTACAATTTATGGTTGTACATTTGGCCACTATGGGGTCTGCCTTCCAGATGTCCAGATAAGGTAATCTGTTACCAGTTCCAGATAGATGGATTTGGAATCTGGGATCCTCAGGTAAGAGTAGTTCTTAAAAACCATGAGAGACTATGGACTCTGAAAAACAGTCTGAGGGGTTTGAAGTGGCGGGGGGGGGGTGGGAGGTTGGGGTACCAGGTGGTGGGTATTATAGAGGGCACAGCTTGCATGGAGCACTGGGTGTGGTGAAAAAATAATGAATACTGTTTTTCTGAAAATAAATAAATTGGGAAAAAAAAAAAACACACTTGGGCTGGGCTCCTTAACCTCATATATAAGGAAATCAGCTAGAGATGATAGGAATTGCAAAGTTTCACAGGCGTCCCTCCTTCTTCAGGTGTGGACCCAGGAGGTAATAGTCTGGAGCACAAGGGTAGCAGAGCAGGCTCTGAGGAGCAAGCCTCCTCTCAGATCCTGATGGTTTTCCTCAGGCTACTGGTCAGATGAAGAAGTGACACTCCTTGCCTGGGAAACTTTAAGAAAAGAGTGCTCAGCTGGAATTGGAATGAGTTGTGTTGTATTTGTTTTTTTTCTTAAAGCGGAAGTTTTAAAACTCTTGGATATTGCACACCTGACTGAATTTGACCTCCTCTGTCATTTCACTCCTTAAGTCCTCTTAAAAGTCTCTAACATTTTATTTATTTTGCCCATATACAGTACCTTTCAAAAATAACTTTCATTTCTTTATGAATGTTTTAAAGTCTTTTTTATGACTCAGAATTAGAGTTCGCCTTTTTTTTTATCTTAAATGTATGTAAGTTTGACATTTGTCTTACACATGGACAATTAATATTCAGGAAAACTAGTGACTCAAACCTTCATATTTGTTGTCGAGATGTCAGAAATTCTTTTGTCTATGTAGAATTTATTCAGATTAGTTGTCTATGTCCTAAATACTAAGATTCTAAAATAAGAAAAAACAGAACAAAACACTAGATAAACTTTAAAAAAAAAAAAAGTCCTAAGTTGAGATGGAAGACACATATGAGGGTCCACTCTCTCCATCTTTTCTACAAAAGGTTCTACTCTGCATTGTGGAGTGAGTAGATGAGTATGGAGGAAGGAAGAAACTGACATGGGAAGGAACTATCCAAGATTTCACATCTGGAGAAGGGGTTTATTTTCTCTATATAAATTTTCATAAAGTGTACTTGTTTTCCAAAAAGCTTTTTGTGAACTTTATGGTCAATGCTATTTTTGTGGGGTCACTTGTCAGAATTCGTTTAATGAAATATTTTCTCAGCATTTTCCAAGCTAGACTGGTCTTCTGGGACCTTGAATCTTTGGTTAAAAAAATAATAATAAACCTCTATGACATTAATGTTCCCATCTAATAACAATATTTTCATCTTTCATTTTATCCATTGATATTCAAAAGAATTATGTATTTATCAAATCTTTTTAAAGTGAGTGTATAAATTCCTTGTACATCTTCAACATCTGCTCAATGTCAAGACTTTTTAGAATTCTTGAAGTTAACACTGGTGGGAAAATTTAAAAAAGAAGAATGGTGAGAAGAAATGTACCTACCATTTATTTGTGATAACACCATAATTGCTCTATGTATCCTTCTCATGACATACTCAGGGCCTAATACAGTGCTGTTATGCTCATATAGGCACATACATAAAGATGCTTGCTAGTCTACATGACCATGAATCAACTTCTATATTCTCTTAATTGATACTGCTCCTTCTGTTCTCACCATCGGGCTTTCTCTAGCCAAACTATCTAAGAAAACCATGCTGAAGAAGTGATATTTCTTCCCAGAATGTATCCACAGCCTTATTTGTTCACTTGATTATTATGAAATGATAAATCTTGAAGGTAGGCAAGTTTCTTCATTGATTCATTAATCTAGCTCTAGAAGGGTAACTTGGGGGTGCTAAAGAAGGCATTCTGCAAAGACTTTCTAAATAAAAGAATAAGTGAATTGATAGATGCAGTTTGAAAGGAAAGGAAAAGCAGGAGTGGATGGAAGAAATATTAAGATGAAAATTTCATAATAATGGATAACGTCTCATAGAGAGAGGGTAAGATAAAGTTCAAGCTATGTCCAAAGATCACTAGACAATGGGAAGACTGTCATTAACTGAAAGCAGATGTGGAGAAGAAGGTGGCAAAAGGGGAAGAGAAAGGGTTCATTTTGAGGGCCGCCCAACTGTCCTGCTAGAGAAGCCCATCAGAGAGATAGAAAGGCAGCTTTAAAGCCTAGGGAAGAAATATAAGTAGAAAAGTAAAATTAAATAATATTATCAAGGATTTCATAGTTTAAATGTTCATATATATTATTCTTTCTGCCAGAAGTGCTCACTTTTTCTTCACATATATTGACAAGTATTGTATATGTTCTTCATGGTTGAGATCAATGGTGACCTCATTTGGCATGTCTAACTGACCGAAGGATCTTTCATCATTTCTCCCTTGGTACCATCATTATATTATTACTTGAATACAGTAATACCCTTATGGCACAACATTACAGACAATAAGCTATATCTCTGTCTGTTCTAATTCCCATGTCCATACATACTTAGCTACTCCTAAGGGCAAGAAACATATTCATCATTAAATGATAGTAATAAAATTTTAATAATAATAATGATCACTTTAAGTCTGAATTAATGAAAGCAGCAAATGGAATCAATCAGCAAGAAAGTGAAGAGAAGATGATACTGGAAGTTTGGGGAAAGCTATAATAAAATGCATGAAGAAATGGAATTTATGATTTATGGATTTATGATTTATGAGAACAGTAAAGAAGATGGAGATGGGGCAGAGGAGTAGGAAATGAAGCAAGAAATGTATTTTCTACTTCTTGAGGAAGGAGATTTCAAGAAGGAGGTGTTATTAAGGTCAAAACATAGATAAGACCCATGGGTTCCTAGCGACTCTGGGCACTGGTGACCTATAAGACAACCATTTGGTGGAGTAAAAGGAATAGAAACAAGACTGAAGAGAGAATGAGAGAAAGACAATGCTGAGGAGAGGATGTAGTCCAGTTTTTCCAAAAGGTCTGATGGCATGATGAAAAGAGAGGTAGTGATAATTCAGATTACTGTAGGATCCTAAACAGTGTCATATTCTTACTTCCCTTATAATTTTAATATAAAGAAGAATTGAGATACTATGTACTTTAAAAAGAAAAGCTATCCAATGTAAAGGATGCCAAAATTGCGAGAGAAAGAGACACTTAATGGAGTAGTTTCTCAAGAGTATACATACTCCCACAGGAGAGGGGAGGAACATGAACAAAGAAAGAGGATTTGACTGACTTTAGAAAAAGGGGATAGAACTCTGAAATGGGAGGATAGAAGAAATAGTGAAAGTAAAGGATTTTGTTTTGTTTGCTTCTGCTGGAAGGAAAAATTAAGGGCATTGCACAGAAGAGTTTTTAAAATCAGTGTTATTAAGTAGATACTATGGCATAATTTTTTCTGTGTCAAAAAGATTGCCAGTTAGATGTGAACAGAAACATACACATAATAACAGTCTTCCTATGATGTAATTGAAATACAGTACAAATTTTAATGACATTTACAAAATCTCTTAGAAGCCCAGAATACCCTTTTTGAGCATTTGATCATCTTAGCATTTTAATATTATAATTACAGCATGTCAGTACTCTATTTAAAATGTAATTATCAAAGCTCAGAGGAAACTGATTCTTGTGCATCCATAATTTCATACAATGTAATTTTAGAGCTTGAGTTATTTTTATGTTATCATTTCAGTCATAGAAATATAGTCGGAAGTCTAGGGACTTGTAGCTTTCATGTTTCAATGGCTTTTAAAGATAATCTTTCCTTTAAAAGTGGCCTTGTCACTGGATCCACATTTACTTGAAATAAATCAAATTTCTTCTGGTAGAATAAAAGGGTTCATGCTGTTTTCACAAACATATTATGACAACAAAACTATATCCTCCAAAAAACCAGTTTTATACAACTCATGCAAGCCGTTTTACCCTATAAGAATTAGGACATTGTTAATTATAGTGACTGATGGATGATTTAGTAATTTTATTTGAGTATTTACTTAAATGTGATGTCAAGTGGCCTTTTCAATCCACCTTATTTTAAATATCCTCTCAGTAAAATGTAAACTCCTTGACAACTGGGACTTTGCCTTGTTCATCCATGGGGCCCAGACAGAGGGTTCTCCATGTTGAATCAGTAACTGTTTTTAGGAGGTCTATGTATGTGCTTCACAATGATGTTAGCATTGATTAAAACAATGGTGGTTCCCAAAATATCTGATATCAGTATCACCTGGAGGGACTTTTAAATATTAACCTTTCCAATCTTCACTTCTTAGAGACACTATTTTGATGGGTTTGAAGTAGAATTTGAAGCAGATTTTAAAATAATATCCTAGGTGTTTTGCATAAGTTGGAATGGAATGGCACTCAAACAAAAGCAGTATCTGTTTCCTTTTTTTAATTAAAAAAATTGCATAACCTGTGTCTCTTTCCTTCCTCCCTCCCCCTTTCCTTCTCTCTCTCCAGTCCTTCCTTCATCCAACACGTATTATTAAGCACATTAAATACTAAATATTGTGGATAACAAAATGAAATAATCATTCCTTCCCTTAAAATAGTTTCTGCTAAACAGCGAAAGGCTTTTACCCTTTGAGAGTGTATATGCTTACCGCAAAGAGAAAAAGATGAGCAAATAATAAGCAAAGAAGTCGGTTAATACAGCATGTGTATGGATGAGTGCATTTAAAAAAATGAGGTGTGAATGAAGTAATGAAGCTAATCTTCTTATGAAATTTATGACAGACCCAGGAGACAACGCAAAAGAGACACAGTAGATTTACTGTGAAAAAGAGCATAGTTTTTGGAATAACTGTGGAAAAAAAAAAATCCCTAAGTGCCCTGAGCCAGTCTCCTACATAAGCACTGATTCCCAATGCAAACAGCCTCTTTGCATTTACTAGAGACATAGACAGTGGTTACGATCTTTGGCCAACTATATCTAACTAGTTCCTTAGCTGCTTGAAACAGGTAAGACCCCAGAACCTACCACTAAGTCTAACCAAATTTCCCATTACATACATTCAATACACTGAAGTGAAAGGGCGGGAACCTGTTACTTTTACTTGCAACACTGGTTCAGAAGAGAATTCTCCCCTTCCTGCAACTGCCCTGCAGAACAGTTCTCATCACACTTCTCAACACAGCCTTTCTAAGCTGTAGTAGAGTCGACAGCTAGGTGGGGATTCGGGGTCCCAAAGAGTATAGCAGAGGGAAGACATCATCTCTTTTATCCCCTTCACCACCATTCTTTTGTGGATATTCCTCATCTGCCCCAATATAATCAGCTCAAAAGCAGGGCAAAAAGAGGAACTAAGAGATTGACTGAAGTTGCTCTCTGATGATAAAAGAAGGGAATGATATGGAAGGAAGTGTCAACAATCCACTTTAATAGCAAGTGTTACTGATGAGAAACAAGGAAGAGAATTCAAGAGCTACACATATTTGGCAAAGTACATCGGGGTGTGTTAAGTGTAGGTGTGCATACTAACAATAAGCTTCATTATTGTAATGCCTCAGAGTAACATAGAGAATGATGAAAGATTTTCCATTTATTAAAATTTTAATTTGTTTTTAAAAAGGTATTTATTTTACTTCGCCTAAGGGTTGCAGTATTCATTTGATATCAAATCTGCTCACCATCCGTTAAAATGGAATAACAGAAAATTCCAGAAGTATTTGGTTTTCAAAGAATGTCAGTGAAGGCACAAATGTGTATTGATATCAGAGTGGAAAACGGGATTAAAACTTACCCTCTCTCTATGCTTCTCTAGTAGGTCTTTGTTTTCATATTTGTTATACGGAATTGAACTGGGTCTGTTGGACAATGAATCCACAAGACTAAGATTTTTGAGGGATGAGTCAGTGGTGTTCTGGTACACCTCTGCTGGAGTGTGGAAACCCTAATTCGTATCATATTCCAACTTTATTGACGTAAATACGCCTCCATCACTGATTTTAAATTACCACAGATTTAACAAACCTCACAGCATTTCTGAATCTTTAGCTTTTGGTTCTAGCATACGACTGGCTAAGCAGAGTCTTTATACCATTTTCTCTTAACATGTGGCCTGACAAAGACCACTATGCAGTAGATATTTGATGAATTCTAGTTGAAAGAGCTTTATAATAATTCTTATGAGAAAATACTGGCTTTCCCAATTCCCCTATTGTTTAACTTCAGGGCATGCCGGCTTCTATGGAAGCAATTTTACTTTCTCCAGCCAATGCCACCCCCTATTATACCTCGTGAGAGATGAAAAGATAGAACTTTAGTGAGTTAGTGCCCTAGGTACTTCCTTACAAAGTTCATGAACATTTCAGAATGCGGTAATATTTCAAAGGCTGCTTTGATGGCTAAGGCAGGCTTGTCTTATGTCATAAAACAGAGAGTAATTAATCATAAATGAATTATTTCAAGACTCCTTGTAATTAACATTTTTTTTAACAGAGTGCAAACTGATGAGAAGAATGTCTGCCTTTTTGTTACCAAAGAGGACAAAGAGTATTTAAAATGACTTAAAAATGCTGGGACTTGTCTAATTTTATATCTGTTGCCACCTATTTTATAAATTAAAACAGAGTCAGCTAAAAACAAAATTCAACAAGTTAGGCAATTGCAGCAGATGAAGATTAGATCCCAGTTTGACTAATTTCAAAGACTTTACTAGTATGGAGAGAAGCTACATAGCAGAGCCATGTGTGGGAGCTGGGTAGGGGTCTAAACATAGCCTTCGCCTGCCCCTGCCTTCTAAAAAGAATGCTGTTTACTGCTCCTTCTGGGCTTCTGAATGGGTCAATTTAACCTCACTTTTTTTAATTTAAAAAGTCAAAAAGAAGGCTGAGCTAATCCATATGAGAAAGAAAATTCTAGTCCTGGAAGTTGGGAAGAATGTGGCAGGAGCCAGGTGCTGTTTTAGGAAACAGAGGAGGAAAATGGAGGATGAGATCATGCTCTGATGAATAACACCTTGGGAGGGAAAAAGATGCTTAGAGGATTTTTTTTAATGTTTTATTTATTTATTTTGGGAGCGGGGACAAAGAGAGAGGGAGAGAGAGCTTAGAACAGACTCCTTGCTGAGCTCAGAGCCCCACACAGGGCTTGATCTCAGGACCCTGAGATCTCAGTCCTGTGATCTCAACCTGAACCAAAACCAAAAGTCAGACACTTAACTGACTGGGCCATCCAGGGACCCCTCCTATAAGAATTCTTTTTGGAGTTTTGCTAGACGTTGGCAAATGTAATTCTCTCCACACCCAGACTCCCTACTGCTGATTTACATTATATGCATCGCCTTAACTGAAGCTTGCCTAAACACAACCCTCCTTTATTCTGGTGGTTCTTAGAAAAAAAGAAGAAAGGAAAAGGAAGGAAGGAAAGAACAGGTGAACAGAGGAAGATTGCAAACAATCAGTCCCTGGATGAATAGAAAGAACTTCCATTTCCTGAAGAAGTAAGATATTAAATGTTTGACACCAGCTCTTTCCATGATGTCATACTTTTTAAATCATAAATGTTGTTACATATTTTTTTTTTTTTAGTCAATTCATTGTAAATACAAAGGGAGGATTTTCATGGGACTTCAAAAACATAGGACTTTGGCAATTTTACTCAATTTATATAGTCGACCTATAAGTAAAAAATAAAATACACAGCTTTCCCTTCTTTCCTGAATAGCAGTAATATTTTCCAGTTTATGCAAAAAGAAAAAAAAAAGTTGCTCAGCATTTGTTTTTCTGGTATAGTTCACTTAACTTTTGTCTGCTTGTGAACTCTTGAGTATATTAGTTAATTGTTGACTAGATATTCTGCTTTACAACAAAAAAGGAATCCAGCCAAGTTTCCTCAAATATTAAAATTTATAGCCTTGCATATGTCAGATCATAGTCTGATAGACATTGGCTACTGTGAAGCCAGTTCTTTTTGATTTATATGGTCATATATAATGATGTTTAGAAAATTGATTAAAAAGATATCTTGAGGGTTTCCCAAACGTGTCTCAGCTCACAGACATCGAAAAATATAAATAGAACTTCAAGGCCAAAGACCTCATGCCATATCAAACAGCAAATGTAAGTGATCTAAACTGACATAGGTATTTATGCCTCTATAACATACATTCTTCCCTAGAACCACCCAAAGGCTAAATCTACAGATCTTACACACTGAAACCAACAAACTGCCTCTTCTTGGATTTCTTTCTACCTTGCCAGGATTGTCAGCATTTGGGGATGTATCTAAATTTCCATGCATAAAATAAAATCACTAAATACATTGTAATGACTCTAGGGTCCTTCTACGTTTCTCTGGAGTCTCTGAAATCTGTGAGTGTGCCTGAGGTGGTGAGAGGTGATGCTGTTTATTTGGGGCATTATCATTATGTCAGTGAAGGTATCTGGTCACCATTTCCTTCTCCTTGCCCCTCAAATAAAACTCTGTATACTCATCTTCCTATAGGGCTTCACTTCACTGCCAGCTTTCCGTGGTGGCATCAACTGAGAAATCTGCTAGTGGGTTTGATTACAAAAGTGTTAGTATGTCAGAAAGATCATGAGGCATTTGGTAACCTAATAATAAAGCTGAGAATGGAAAACTTTGAGGAGCAAAACAAACCAAATTTAGGGTTTATTTTCAGAATTTTATTTTTATTTTATTTTATTTTATTTATTTTATTTTTTTTTTATTTTTTTTCCAATTTATTTATTTTCAGAAAAACAGTATTCATTATTTTTTCACCACACCCAGTGCTCCATGCAAGCCGTGCCTTCTATAATAATAACCACCTGGTACCCCAACCTCCCATCCCCCTGCCACTTCAAACCCCTCAGATTGTTTTTCAGAGTCCATAGTCTCTCATGGTTCATCTCCCCTTCCAATTTACCCAAAAGCACATACCCTCCCCAATGTCCATAACCCTACCCCCCTTCTCCCAACACCCCTCCCCCCAGCAACCCACAGTTTGTTTCGTGAGATTAAGAGTCACTTATGGTTTGTCTCCCTCCCTATCCCGTCTTGTTTCATGGATTCTTCTCCTACCCACTTAAGCCCCCATGTTGCATCACCACTCCCTCATATCAGGGAGATCATATGATAGTTGTCTTTCTCCGCTTGACTTATTTCGCTAAGCATGATACGCTCTAGTTCCATCCATGTTGTCGCAAATGGCAAGATTTCGTTTCTTTTGATGGCTGCATAGTATTCCATTGTGTATATATACCACATCTTCTTGATCCATTCTTCTGTTGATGGACATCTAGGTTCTTTCCATAGTTTGGCTATTGTGGACATTGCTGCTATAAACATTCGGGTGCACGTGCCCCTTTGGATCACTACGTTTGTATCTCTAGGGTAAATTCCCAGTAGTGCAATTGCTGGGTCATGGGGCAGTTCTATTTTCAACATTTTGAGGAACCTCCATGCTGTTTTCCAGAGTGGTTGCACCAGCTTGCATTCCCACCAACAGTGTAGGAGGGTTCCCCTTTCTCCGCATCCTCGCCAGCATCTGTCATTTCCTGACTTGTTGATTTTAGCCATTCTGACTGGTGTGAGGTGATATCTCATTGTGGTTTTGATTTGTATTTCCCTGATGCCGAGTGATATGGAGCACTTTTTCAGGCTGAGACTACCTCAGCTAGCAGGAGATCAGCTAGAGAGCTTATCTAAAGATTGCAAACACCTGCAAATCCATCGGCAGATCGAAGAGAAGAAGAACAGCAATTCTAGAAACAGAAAAACAACCACTTTCTGAAAGGTAGGACTGGCGGAGAAGTGAATCCAAAGCGACGGGAAGATAGACCCCGGGGGGAGGGGCCGGCTCCCGGCAAGCGGCGGAGCAACGGAGCACAAAATATTTTCAGAATTTTATTCCCTTGAGAAATCTGGACTCTGTCGAAAGAAGACAAAATAAAAACATTAGGTGTGGAGATTTACAGATTTCTCATGTTTAGAGTAGGTTTAATGTTGGCCCACAACATGAATAAACTTCTAAAGGGACTTTAATCTTTCTTAATTTGAAAAAAAATGTGCATTGTTTTGTCTTGGATAAGGGTTGTCTCATTTCATGGAAGTCCCTTTGTTTTCAGGGTGTCTGGTTCAGTATTCTTATAGAGGTGGGATCAGCTTACATTTACAAGGCTTTTGAATCAACCATTGTGGTCTTGTTTTTCCCTCAATAATCATTAAAATAAAAATATGAGTTTAGTATTTACCATATGTCAACACTGTGCTGGACATTTTCATCACATTGTTATCCATGTTTTCCTTGTGTAGTGATTCTAAACAGCAATTTTGAAGGTCTCTGATGCTTTTTTTTTTTTTTTTTTTGTAAATAAATCACATCATGGAACATGAAAATTGGAAGTGTTAGGGACTTGATTTTTTTTTAAAGACTTTATTTATTTGACAGAAAGAGAGGGAGAGAGAGAGAGAGACTGCGTGCAGAAGTGGTGGCAAGGAGAGGAAGAGGGAAAAGCAGGGTCCCTGCTGAGGAGGGAGCCTGATGTGGGCCTCCATCCCACAACACTGGGATCATGAGCTGAGCCGAAGGCAGATACTTAACAAACTGAGCCACCCAGGGACACCAGGAACTAGAATTATAGTTTACTTGGGACTGCTAAAGCTATATCCTAGAACCCTAGTTTCCGGGTGACACCGACCAGGATAACCTCTGAACTGAGTTCTGGTATCCTGCCACCGTGTTGTTATTAGGGCCACTCCGAGTTCTTGATAACTTATTTTACTAAATTGGTAATAATATGAGGGAATATTGGGGAGATCAACTTACAGCAGACTTTTCTAGGACATTGCTTCTACTGTTAGTGTGGTAATTACTAGCTCAGTGACCTTAAGAAGTTATTTTACCTCTGGGTTTCAATATTTTTAACTGTGAAATGGACCATATGGTCACTAAAGTTTCATCTAAGTCTAAATTCTAAGTTTCTAAAAGGATCCATTGGCTAGATGGCATGTGCAATATGTATTCATTCTTTTTTTTTTTTTTTTTTTTTTTTGTTGACCAGGCTTGGCCCTAAATACCTTCATTGTATACAAGATGAGAAGTAATCATCTCTATTTCTCTCTTCATTTATATCAGGCTATAAGCTGAGTTTGGACAATGGTATTAGCTGAAGATCAGTGCTGATATACCAGGCTTTGGGTTTTTGTGATATTCTTTGGTATACTTTGAAATAACCGGACACTTTGTCTGGACTTGCAAAGGGGCTTCTACACCCAATGCCACTCTACTGAAAGGGATAACTGTAATCAGATTCTAGTTTGTTAGGGGCAGGGCTGCATTAGCTTGAAGAAGTGCTGACCATTTGTAGGGTGTTAAGCTGCTAACAATTGGCTACTCTAACAATAGATAGAGTGGTGAATTGACTAAAAAATGTAGAGAGGTTTCAACAAATAGATGTTTAGGTTTTGTACATGTAACAATATTGGGAAGGTTTATTGACTGTTGGTGGCAGGAGAGTCCCATTTCATGAGTTCTTTGGAGATCCAGGGATAGAGAGTCTCTACTCCCTTCAACAACGCATAGCTTCTGTGTTGGTCACTACATACGGAGGTCATCTCCACATTAAACAGCTAGAAGTAAAGAAGAGCATGAAGGAGTTATCCAAGGAGAGATTTGATGATCTGGACTTGCAATTGCATTATATAATTTCTACCTCTCATATTCTCTTGGTTAAAAATCAGTCACTGGCTCAACCTAACTAGACAGAATCTGTGAAGGGCTGAACTTGGCTGGGTGGCCAAGCATCAGCAACGACTCCACAGGGTGGAAGGGCAAATACAGATTCCTGGTGGACAGCTATCTGTCTCAACCATGTTTCTCTCCTTTGCTCACAGAATTTTCATACACAACTTTTTCCCCATACATAGAACATAGTTGTCCCCCTTCCCCAAAGGAGATGATCCAAAGTCCTCTCCAGTTGCTGTATTGTGTTCAAAGTCTATGGTCTCTCTTCCCAGTTATGCAACTTACAATGTAAAGATAAATCAATGTGTCTTCATTATCTTCATTATACACACCTGGAGCAAAGGGGTATCAACAAATAAATAGTTCCCACTGATAAATGGGTGCTAAATAGTAGTCATAAATGAGATGCTGTTGGTAGTCAGAGATAAAACCATCACCACCACCACTACTTCTAGACAGGCACAAAGCTGGTGCTGAGGACAACAGAGGAAAGTTGGAACAGGTGCTCAGCGCCGACACATCCTACCTGCTACAATCAGTGAGGGGACTAGTGGGACTGGGATACAGTGACAGAGAGGGGGATCATAGAAAATGAGATTGGAAAGATGCTAAGGACTTAGATTTTCAGTGTGGTGGGATGCCATGGAGGTATAGGTGAATATGTTTTCCGATTTATACTTTAGGAGGATCACTCTGCTGCAATCTGGATAAGTGACTCCAGAGGAGCAGGAACGGAAGCAACGAGCATAGCTAGTTGGCTGTTGGAAGGGTCTATGGTTTGGATTTTTAGTGGGTGGTATCGGATAGTAGCAATCAAGGTAAGACTTGGCTGGATTGAAAAGATACTTTGAAGATAAAGCCAACACTCTATCTTTCTTTACTCATTCTCTGCAGGATTTGGGTACAAATTAAACAATAACCTAAATATCCCAAGCTCTTGTCTACACCAGTTCACAAAATATTTCCTCTGCTTTCAGATTTCTAGAGAACCCAGGAGTGTCCATACTCACAAATAAATGAGTTCCAACCAAGTGTTTACATTGTCCTTCCGTTCTTTTTCACAGATGTTCATACCAAGGGCACTCACGAATGAACATTCTGTATATTCAACTTCACCTCGGACTTCACCTCCAGAGCCCAAAAGGACACACAACACAGATAAGCAAAAGGGAATCAAAAAGTCAGACTTCATAAAATTTAGACATCATATCGCTCTCAGGAGAGGGGATAAAGCTGATCTGATAAAATTTTTAAGTTGGAGTAGTTTGTCTGAGTCTTAATTCTCAACCCCCTTCACCACAAACAGCTTTTCAGTATCAAAAATAAACAAACAGGGGTGCCTGGGTGGCTCAGTGGGTTAAGCCTCTGCCTTTGGCTCGGGTCGTGGTCCCACGGTCCTGGGATCGAGCCCACATCGGGCTCTCTGCTCAGCGGGGAGCCTGCTTACCCTCCTCTCTCTCTCTCTCTCTCTCTGCCTGCCTCTCTGCCTACTTGTGATCTCTCTCTCTGTCAATAAATAAATAAAATCTTAAAAAAAAAGAAAAAAATAAACAAACAAACAAATACAAAAACAGAAAACAAAAACCCCAAATCAGAATAAAGCAGTTCCAAAATAAAATCTCCTTCTCTTTCCTCCCAACATATATTTCTTTAGTGCAGGTGTTAGAAAAGATAAATATAGGTACTTTCATTAGTTTGTAAACATTTGAGATTTACATCTCCCCAGAGACAATGTAATATTCACTAAAGTTTATTATAGTGTTGTGTATTATAATATTTTACTTCTATTCCATTATTATTATGATGATGATTATTTCTGTTTTATTACTACTTTTGATAGGTGCTGAAAATGTCGCTGAATTTTTATTTTACAGGTGGAGTGCATAGTGTGTGTGGCAGTCTAGGTAGACTACTTTTTCTGTGCATAATCATGCTTTAGGAAGAGAAATCGGAGAGGGGTGCCTCGGTGGCTGGTTAAGCATCTGCCTTCAGCTCAGGTCACGATCCCAGGATTCTAGGATGAAGCCCCATGTCCGCCTCTCTGTGCAGTGGGGAGCCTGCGTCTCCCTCTCCCTTTGCCTGCTGCTCCCCGTGCTGTGCTCACTCTCTCTCTCTCTCTTTCTCTGTGTGTGTGTCAAATAATTAAATAAAAAATCCTTAAAAAAAAAAAGAAGAAGAAAAAGAGAAATGAGAGAGAGAAAAAAAGGAATCAGATGAGCAAGAATCTGTTCTGAGATCCTCTGGATATTCCCAGACTCCTGTAACAGGGAAGAACTGATGTATCTGAATCACAATGGTCCATTTACCTTAGGCATCATTAGTAAAGTAGGTAATTCACCTTCAGATATGAGAAACTGAGACTACACAGACAAAAGGATACTAATACACGTAATCAATTACACTGATTTACTAAAATTCGTTTTCTGTTTGTGGTTTATGCATATCACTGAATAAATCAGATTAATCATATTTTAAGTGGACTTGCAGAATCCATTCCTTCATGCACAAGACTTGTGGTGAAGATCTTAATCTGTGTTAGAAACTGTTCTAGGCAATGGTTGGAGATACTCCAATGAAGAAGTCATGCAGATCTTTGGCCTTTTTAAGGTTTGGTAGTTGTTAACTAAACTTCATAAATTAAGGGGCACCTGAGGTGCCTCTGTTGGCTAAGTGTCCAACTCTTGATTTCCACTCAGGTTATGATCTCAGGGTTGTGATATCAAGCCCTGTGCCAGTCTCCAAGCATGGAGACTGCTTAAGATTCTCTTTCTCCCTCTCCCTCTGACCCACCTCTTCTCACTCTCTAAAAAAAAATAATAAGTGAATTAAGAACTACATAATTCAATGCATTTTTTCTGAATCTTTCATAGTCTTTATCATCTATATTAAGGTATTCCAATATGTCAGGCTTAAAGGATAAGAGCATATGAAACAGAACACTTAAACCTTACTTCTAAGTCTTTATTCTAGAGTCTTCCAAAGACTCTCAGAATAAAAGTCATATTCATAGCAAGGTTGATTTAAAAGACTTCTGAGAAGTAGAATTATTAAAAAATTTTAAGACATTAAATGATATTTAGGTGAGAGATACTTGTTCTAATAAAGATCTTAAAATCAATAGAATAAGCAAAATCCAGTTTTTATGCACATAGATCATGTCATACCATATGAGGTATTTACAAAATAGAAATTGGACAAGGCATGGACATTGAAGATCAATAGGCTGCCTTCTCAATTCCATTTGATAGCACTGGCATTAAAATATACAGGTATAACCTGATTATGGCCCAGAATATCCTGACATTGAGTCTTACAACATAAATCAAATAGATTTTCTGACCTTGTTTTTTCTTTAGTCCTTTTCAGTTCTATTCTGAAACTCGTTATTGGCAGAGGAACTTTAGATAAAAGTTGACCTTTGACTAAAAGTGCATGAATCTGACTTTAGGAAGACCACCATCATTAGCACAGATAGTGTAGAAATCTTGCACACTGAAAGTACATTTTTATAGTATGATTAAACATGTTTATTTATTTAAACCATGAAAATACAGACACATTCCATTGTTTTTAAACATTAAAGTAAACATTGTGAAGTTTCTAGTTCACTTTCAGATTGCAGATCATTTTAAGATGGTCTCAAATTATATTTGCTTTTATCACCTTTCACTTGTAGTGTTTAAATGTTTAGTGTTTAAGAGGGCTCAGTAATTGTTAAGGTCATATTTAAATGAAAATTGAGGTTTTTCTTGACAATACTTCAAAGACTGTATGCATTTAACACTGGAAATAACTCAGTAAGCTCCTCAGGGTGACTTATTTAGGAATAAAATTAATGAAAATCCAATAATACAAAATGATTACAGAGACCAGAAGCATAGGAATGAAAATGGAAAAACCTTTATGTAATTGCTTATCTTAATTTTATTCTTTCTCTCTCCAAGAGTTTTATAGGCCTTTCCTAATCTGAAATAATTTCCCCTGAGGCCCTTGAATGTAATGAGTTTTAACTTAGTAACTGATAATTATAAACTACTCAGCCTTACTTTTTATTTTTTTATTGAATTATTGCTGCTTTCAGGCCATTTGATACACTTTTCATTCCTATCCATAAGTTGTTTTATTTCTAGCAAAAGCAACCAATAATAGCACGAAGTGGGTTACAAAGGGTTATTGACCTTGAAACTTCCCATCACCTCTTAATTTAATCTTTCCACTTTGCAGAAAGTGGGCACATGTATTTCTGTGTGATTACATGGGATAAACCACAGCTCCTTGTTATATATACTACCCAAATTGATGGTGGCAGTCTAATTTTCTTGAACTTCATCACATGCCAGATGCTATGTGAAACACCATTCCTATGTCGCTTCCTAGCTTCACAGATGCGATGAGGTTGTATGTTTATAGTAACCATTTTAAATGTGTAATAATTGAGAGTCAGGATGATAAAGAAATTCATTCAAGAACATGTTCAATACTTATTAACAAATGTGGAGTAAAAATGTAGATTTGAGCTAGGTGTGCCTTATTCCAAAGCAAGTGTGCTATCTTCAAGGTATGCTGTCCTGCGTGCACTTAAAACTATTTAGTTGTAAAAGACTCAGTTGTATCCTAAGAAGTCAATTCCATTCCAAATTCGCTATTGTGTTGATGGTCCAACTTTTATTAGTACTACACTTCCTACCAGCATCCTCTCAAAAAAAAAAAGGATAAAATAACAATTAGAAGCTCAATCAAAAATTTGCCTATAATTTAAGCCATAGAGTGCAGTATTACTAGGTTTACATAATAATTGTAAAGGTAGTTCACTAAGTACGTAACATATTTAATAGTAGAAATCTCTTTCCTGGTCTCTTCTCTGTATCCTGGACTTGTCTTCTTATTATGTCTTCTGTGTTCTCATATTTATGTTGGGGTTCTAACAATCAATAAATAATAGAAGTCACTCCGCAAGGTGATCTAGTTATGCCCCCAGGATCTTCTTTGAGATCCTGTCCATGAGCTATTTTTGAGAAATAAAGATTTGAACAGAGATTCTGGTAAAGCGATGGATATATTTTTTTGCTTCTGGGAATGAAAGACTCGAAATAAAGAAATAAGCAAATGGTGATAAGGGAAGATAACAGTAGGAATAAATCGGGACGCATTCTCTATGTGGTTAAGATTCTCATTAACAAGAGAATTGCCTTGCTCTCATTAGCAAGGGCAAAGGGTATTAAGGGTGGGGGGAGTCTCCAACGGGGAACAGTTAAAAATATCCTTTGGTTTTATTATCGAATTACATTTGCATTCTTCTCATCTCATTCCTATGCTGCCTTTCACACATAGATTCTCATCACCAAGACTCCCCACTCCTACCCTGGGTGCAGTATTGTCCCCAGCAGGAAATCATGCCCTATAATGAGAAATGTGGGTGATGGGACCACCTGGCAGGTGAAAGGTATAAATATGAAGCCATTATTGAAAATCATTCTGCAAATTGTCAAGCCTGAGGGGCAGAGTTGCTGAACTGAAATGTTAAAGCCACCCACTAGCATGACAATATTATGGCTAACCAAGCTTGGTTAAGTCACAAATCCTGTAAGCCTGTTTCCTTACCCAGGAAAAGAGTAATTATAACAATGTCAGCCTCATAAGGGCATTGTGAGGTTTAAGTAAGTTTATTATAAAGATCACTAAGCACAACATTGGACACACTCAAAGTACTAAATGAATGATGTATTACTGCAGGAGATAATAACTGGCCCAGAAGAGAAGGATATGGAGCCGTCTTTTCTCTAAACTTCAGCTTGTGCGACTTCATTTCATGAGGTATGAAGTAGTAGAGAATTTAAACTGCATAAAATATTTAACCTGAATATATAATCTGCATTTTAAATATTTGGAATTACTCTTCCTCTGTTCCAATTACTCTGTTGAGCCTGATTGTATTCATGCTGAGGAAGAGGGAAGGGGGAGACGCTGATGGCTCAGAAGAATGGGTAATATAATATATGTATGGTAAGACAATGCCAAGAAAGTGGGCTTATTTCTAAAAACAGTCATCTGAACTCTCTATGAAAGCATTGAAATGAGTTCCAACGGTAAAGTTACAGGAGGGGCAGGTGGTGGGGTTCTTTCTGAACAGCTGTTTCAGAATACTGGATGGGTTCTTTTGCCAACTCTGTTAGTAGTTCCACCCATCCTTCCTTAAATTCTATTTCCAAATATGTAAATGTGTAAGGAGATAAACTGAATTCAAGTTTATTTTTAATTACATTGTATTATCTCATTACAAAAGAAGACATTTGTATGATTTGAGGAAGTAACATGCATTTTCCTATAGAATTATTTCCATGCTACTGTGTCTTACTTTTAGGTTAATGCACTGATATATTTTCCTTATAAAGATGTCATTCTAGGGGTGTCTGGGTGGTTTTGTTGGTTAAGTGTCTGCCTTCTGCTCAAGTCTCCCAGAACCCTGGGATCAAGTCTGCATCACGCCCCTTGCTCAGCGGGGTGTCTGCTTCTCCCCCTCCCTCTGCCTCTCCTCCCTGCTTATGCTCAAGGGAGCTCTTCTCTGTCAAATAAGTAAATAAATATGTCATTCTAGAGCATATATATAAATCATCTGGGTGTCAGTTGTTCCCATTGCTACTAGGCCCTCTCAGTGAATACATTCAGAAATGGTAAATAATGGTAGGTAGGTAGGTAGGTAATATGGCGTATTACATATGCATACACACAGACATGTATTTCTTTATATTAATCTATTCAATTATCAGTTATGGTTCCTCCATATATTTTATTACAGAGTCTCTTTCCATTTTTAGAGAGGTTTTCAAAAGTTTCCTGGACCTGGCATTCCTCCAGAGAAGTGATTTTATTCTTGTCCTTAAGATATTGGCCCTGGTATAGCCTTATAATATGAAGGCCAAAAAGGTTTTTATTTCTGGATGAGAAACACAGGTCCTGGTTTTCTTTGGACTCAACAGCTTTCCCTAGTCTAGTAGCTACCTAAATGCCTCATACCTTTCTAGTGTCATCTTTAAATCAATGAACTTCTGGGACACATTTTTCTTTGTTCTCCTTCATACATCTCTGACTTGGCATTCAAAATCTTGATCTTTTTGAAAATCACCTTTAAGTATTCCCTAACTACTGCCATGGTTTATTTTTTTCCTCAGCCAAAATTCTCAGTTCATTTAAAGAAGGGGGCAACAAACTTTTGTATGAAGAAAAAACAGCCAGTATTTTAGACTTTTTACCATCCTCTTTCTATCACAGTTATTCACCTCCAACATGGTAGTGTGAAAGTTTCCATAGATAATACATAGATGAATAAATGTAGCCATGTTCCAATAAAAGTTTATTTATAAAAACAGGCAGTGGGCCTGGATTGGCTTATAAGCTATATAGTTGTTGATTCCTAATCTTGTAAAATATCCTGAAATTTTTCTTTCTTTCTTTAAAAAAACAAATTATTTCTTTACTTGAGAGAAAAAGAGAGGTCAGAGGTAGGAGCAGAGGGAGAGGGAAGGGAAGACTGTGTTGAGCATCAAACCCAATGTTGGGCCCAATCTCACAACCCAAAAATCATGACCTGAGCTGAAATCAAGAGTCAGGCACTTAAACTACTGAGCCACTCAGGTGCCTGAAAGTTTTCTTTCTTAATATCTCTGTCTGTTTCTATGCAAGTATAATTCATAAATTAAGGCTCATTATCACAAGTTTTCTCTATTTATATTTTAGAGCCTCAGAATTGTTATAATTTCATTCAGATTTCTTCCTACCATCTACCAAAATGAAGACTCTACCTTCTGATTTATTAGGACATATTAAACGTACACAACCGAGTTCCCCAAAAACAATGGCTAAAAGAATATTGAAATTCATTACTCTTTCTCACAAAAGTCCACAAAAGTTTTGAATGTCCAAACATTCAAAAGTTGAGTGTTTGGGGAGGATGGACATCACATTGTCATTCAGGAACTCTTGCAAGCCCTGGGTATGTTACCTCAGTGGTGGTGTCCAAGGATGCTGTGGTAGTTTCCATTCCAGCCAGGGGAGAAGGTAAAAGAGTGTATGGGGTAGGCATGCTCGTACTCTAACCTTGTACCAGAGGTGGAACATATCCTTCATACTCATATTCCATGGAAGGTAGGTTAGTCATAGAACCATAATTAACTGTAAGAGATATTGGGGGATGTAGTGCATCCATGTTCCCAGCTATCACTTTATTCTATGAAAAATTAGAGGATGGATTTTAATGGATAATAGCAATTTCTGCCATCTCCAATGTTAGAAGTATCCCTATTTTCCTTTGTTTGATTATAAGTCTATCACATTTTTATAGGGTAAAATTGCCAACTGGATCTTTAAATTGACAGGCATGATTAGTACTTGATAAAGAAAAGAGAATCAGAAAGGAGATGACAGCTAAGAGGAGTTAAGCCAGTCTTTGTCCTTATAATATAAAAGCCAAAAAGGCTTATATTTCGATCTGAGAAACACAATAGAAGGATGAAACTACTTCATTTGGCAACTTTCAGAAACAGTTCTAAGGTAAATATTAATGTGAAATAAAAAAAGAGAGAGAGAGAGAGAAAACCAAGGGGAGCCTCTGTAGCTCGGTCATTAAGCATTTGCTTTTGGCTCAGGTCATGATTCCAGGATCCTGGGATCGAGCCCCATACCGGGTTTCCTGCTTAGTGGGAAGAGTGCTTCTCCCTCTCCTACTCCTCCCACTTGTGTTCTCTCTCTGTCTCACAAATAGATAAATAAAATCTTTAAAAAGAAAACCATATATAATCTGAAACTAAATGCCTAAGTCCATCTTACACTGGCTCCATTGAAAACTCCTGGCATATAAAGTTGATCCCCAAAAGCTCTGTAATCTCTACTTAACCAGATGTTGGGGACACTATTAGTCATTAGGGTCAGTGGCCAGAAAAACAGTGAGTGTGGCATGTTGAAAGCTACCAAAACACCGCATCTGTCTGTCTCTATATCTAGGCTTAATGATCTTTAGAGGATAAAGGCTGTGGCTTCTCTTATTCCCTTCACACCTCTTTGATCACTTCCAATTCCAAACCTTACAGGGAAGCATACTCCAGTAAGTAAAGTCCCAGCCTAATCAAGCAGAGGAGTGCAAATCCCCACAGATGTGAACATGCATAACAGATTTTTTTAAATAAAAAATGTAGGTATTTGTACTTTTTCTCTGAGCTTTAACTGCCTCCTTCCTAGCCTAGGAAAAGTTTTACAAGCCTATTTTATAAGATTTTTAGAATGCAGGGATTACAGTTGTCATTCCATCACCAACAAGATTGGCATCCCTGGAAAGATGCTTAATTCATCCATAAGGTAATAAACTTATTTGAAAAATGAAGGGGTGGGAGTAGGTGATTTCTAAGTTCCCATCTTGCTCTTTGCTTCTAATCATACATGTAAAGTGTTCTTTTTCTTTTGAATGAGATTTTCACAGAGCTCAATTCTTAATAATAGAAACTTTGAGATTTTTTTCCAAATGTTATTCCATTTAGAAAGACTCTCCCATCATAAACACAATATAATTCTACTTTCAAAAGCAAGGAGTCATGTTCAAATACAACTTTGATCTGCCTTCCCATTAGATATGCATAATAGAGTAATTGAAAAAAAAGAGTAGTACATTACTGAGCTTCAATTAAATTTCAGAGCTGGAATGCATACACAGGGAAATAGTCAAACACAGTTTAATGCATTTAAAATTGCAGATGTCGTTAATGTAAACATTAACAAAGCACGAATGAATTATCTCATGCCATTAGCTTTTAAAAAGCACTTCAAATGCATTTATATTCAAAATACAAATACATTATTTTAAACAAGAAATTGTGTGTGATTTGTGACTTATAATATGAATCAATATGAATATATCCTCATTTCATTTTAATGTTGCAAAAAATGGCATAATGTATATAAAACACTCAATAAGCATAATATCATTTTACTTCAGTCAAAAATTTTTTTAAAACCTGTGTATGATAGATTTGATTTTTTTTCTAGATTGGGTATTAAATACCAACTTAGATGTTTTTGAATTATATATAATTATATATATTTATATATAAATTTTTAAATTGAACGAGTACAAAAATAGTTTACATTGGGTTGTACTCCATTGACCACCTTTTTCTTATCATTTCTTTTGAATTTGAATTAGTCAAACCATGACATGGTTTCCAAGCTGAGATCTTTGTATCCCAAACTTTTTATTCTAAATTACTTTAAGCCTATGTTAAAAAAAGTATACTTCCTTGGCCCTACCTCTTTCGTTCCTTTTGGTCTTCTGTTTGGATAGAACATGAAGTTCTAAACTGTGAGCAATTTCCCAGATAATGCTGATGCATAGCCAACATTATAAACCACTACTCAAATATTTTCAAGCACACCTCTATTTGACTGAATAATGATGAAAAACAGTTTATAATACACAGCTTCCCAATTTCCAATCCCTGTGTCCCTGTCCGTCACTTGTTTTATAGTGCCTGATTGGCTTGGCCCCTCACTAGTTCTTTCTTGGGCTGTCATGGAAATATTCCTGACTAGTTACCCTGTTATGTGTCTCCCATCTCCCATTTCTCCCGTTAGGCACCACTGTTCATTTTTTCTCAAATGTAAGTCTCATCTTATGACACTCTTCAAAATCAAGCCACAAATCTATATAGACTCATATTGGTCTTTACTCTAATAGAAAATCTATTGACGATAAAGTATTCATGGTTTCTTAATCCTGATGGTTCCTTTTTGACTCAAAAATCAACCAAATCAAAAGGACTTTCCGACAGGATGTTTAAGAAAAGTATGGCAACATTGTTGATTCTAACCATACCCAGCATCACTAGGGATTTACGATTCTAACTCCAGATACAGAGCCCCTGTCCCGCAAGTTAATACCTACTCTGTCCAATCAAGCAACTTCTTTTTCTATGCCTTCGCACTTTGCTACTTTCTTCCACCTTTAACCCGAGAGATACACTGGTCTTTGGCCTGTAACGCTTCTTCCTCTTGGTTTGGGCTCCTCCTCACGCATTAGCATGGCTAACTCCTATCAACTAAATTCTACTTCTTCCAAAAATGTATCTCCTAAATCCCCAGCAGCACCTAGTACTTCCCCTATTGGAAAACAGATGCCCTATTTTATAAGTATCAGCTGACTTGCCAGTTTGAGCTTTTAAATTGGTGATTTTCAATTTCAGCACTGTTGACCTTTTAGGCTAGATGATTCTTAGGGACAGTGGAGTGGTAGCTGTCATCTGCCCTGCAGGATATTTAGCAGTACCTCTGGCCTTTAACCACTGGATGCTGATAGCACTTCCTTCTATCCCCACTTGTGACATTCAAATATGTCTCCAGATATTGCCAAATGTCCCTGGGGAGAAAAATTGACCCTGACTGGGAATCACTGTTCTAGAGAAGTAGATCTCAATCTTGGTTGCTAATTAGAATTTCCTGGGGAATAAAAAAAAAAAGAAAATCTATGTCTGGCTGTGACTCAAGAGATTCTGCTTTAATTGGTTTGGTTTGAGATGCAATTTAATCAGAATTCAAAATAAAGAATAAGAAAAAGGAGGCGAAAACTTGACACTTAGCTTATATTAGTCACAGAAGCAAGGGTTCTGTCTATCTTACTTATGGAATATTACCAGCACATAATAAAACCTACCACTTTTAAAGCAATTAGTAGATATTTTGGAATGATGAGATAAATAAATGAATGAATTCAGCTCCCTGTGCTTCTCTATATTACAGACATGATTCTACATTTTATTGTAGTTCTCGATTCACTTGTTTATCTCTGTTTAATGCATTCTTTAAAGGAATTTCCATTCTAGCATAGCACTTGGTGTATACTTGACAATTAATAAGTACTTTTGAAAGGATGAAGCAATAAATGAATGAGTGACTGAAGAAACAGCTTTTCGTACTTACCTCATTCTTATTGTGACAGAGAGTACTGGTTTGCAGCTTATTGTTATCATTAAATTTTGCCAATTCAATACCCATTCTCAATTTTGTCTCAAGCAAAAAATTCTGATTTCATTAGAGAAGTGTTCCAGTTCAAAAACTGATTCTCCAGCTTTTGTAATTGGGTGCAGCTACAAGAATGCATCTGGCCAGTGAGATATAAGAAGTAACTGTTGAATGGGATCTTGGAGAAGTTGATTAAAATAGGAAAAAAAAATGATATGTCTTTTTTTGTCTTCCCTCTCCTCATTTCTTGCTCTCTAATACAGATGGCTGAATCTCTAAATTCCATTTTGGACTACAAGGTGACTTGTATAATGAAAGCCATTTGCCAAAGGTAAGAAGCAAAAACCATAAAAATCCCATGTTAACATACCAGCCCTAAACGGCCCACCTTTGCACCTTTAGATTTAATTGCAAGAAAATAAAATTCAGTCTTGTTTCTGATCTTTGTCACTAGCAGCTTAAATGCAGTTCTTAAATACTGCAATAGTCAATAGAACACAGTCTGTTGAAAAAGCCTATTTTCTTCCTCTTTCCCTCATTATACTACATACATTTCAGAGGAAGAAGGCATGTATTTTATTTATGTCTCATTTTATCATAATGTTTATGAGGAAGGATATATCATCTTATAGTCTGGGAGTATACATTTTGATCTGGCTTCTTATGTTAAACTAGTGTGTTCCTTTATGAAAGTCACGTCTAGAGTGTTCTTTTGGAATTCCAGAATGTGCCCTCAGTACATGTCTAAACAATGTTCACCTGCCTTTAATAGACATTTTCTTGCTGCGAACTTGCTGGTCATGTAAGAATGCTTCCTTGCAAAACTTGCATTAAGGATCTTAAGCTACACATATAAAAAATGACTGGCATGCCTGCTGTTAAGTGGTTGTTTTTAGAAAAATAAATCTTTTCCTTCCAGCAAGATTCAGCTATCTAAATTCACCCAAATGGAATGGAAATTGCCCTCTTAACTAATTATACGCTTGGAAATGTTCACTTAAGGATAATTGTCTATTGGTAATCACCTCACCATCCACCATCTTTAAGGGGTGAGGAAGTGATTGTTCAATATCCCTTTGAACATTTCAATGGAGGGATTGTGAAAATACTGTAAGCTTTTGCTGAGAGAACTTTGAAATATTTACAGGCTTCAAATTTCCCCCCTAATTGCTTTAAAATATGCACTTATTAACATGATCCCTCCATTTCCTCTTAGCAAACTGAAATAAAAAAGTAGTAAGAAGCTTTATTAATTTATTTTCTTATAAAACTTACATCACGTTCTTTGACAATTTAAAAGAAAGCCATATTTCTGTTATTCACCTGTTTTTCCTCCATGTGTCTGGGTCTTATTGTCTCTTATGTAGGCAAATGAGAAAAATATTATCCTACTGGGGAAAATAAGAAAAAAATTGCATTGAAATAAATTTTATGATAGCAATTCTATCACAAATACAGAAGTAATCATTTGAAAGGCACATGACTTAGTCTATATAGAACCATGATGTGGATAGAGAATACATTCCTACATTAGAGTCATTGACAAAAAATTAAAATGATGGGGTGTATTTAACCCAGCTGTTTTAAATCAAATGAAAAGCAATTAATTCTGCAGCAGCTCTAAAATATCTGGAGTATAATTTCTGGAGTATAGTATCTGGAGTACAATTGATATACTGAAACTATACTAGAGACACTGCTTTAACATTTTAGCTTTAATTCTCTCACTAATCCCTGGAGTGTGTTTACAAATTAGTTGGACAGAGGTGTTTGCCATTTGCCTGAATATTACACTCTATGAGAGAGATTCTTAAGAAGCATTTCAGTTTATTGAAACAACATGTCCTTGCTTTGAAATTTTACCTTCTTTGCATTTTTAAAAAATGACTGTAATTAATACTTTCATGAATTATACTTTTCATGGACCATAATACTTTTCATACAATTTCATCAGGTGAAATTGATTAGGAAGAGTGTCTGGCATAGTATCCGGTCCCCGGAGATGCAAGTATGATCTCCTGACAAGGAGATCATACATGTAGTGAGGAATTTAGAACCCATGAACTGAAAATATTTTGAGAAAGGAGTTGTCAGTGTTGCCAAAAACTGCCTAGAAGCCAAGCAAAACAGGGAATAACTAGTGGGCATGAGTTCTATTGTTGCATGGGTAATTGGTAAGGTGACTCTGTATATTATGGTCCAGACGGGGACACCTTTAAGAGTGGAATTTTTTTTTTTAATTTTTTTTCCAATTTATTTATTTTCAGAAAAACAGTATTCATTATTTTTTCACCACACCCAGTGCTCCATGCAAGCTGTGCCCTCTATAATACCCATCACCTGGTACCCCAACCTCCCACCCCCCCGCCACTTCAAACCCCTCAGATTGTTTTTCAGAGTCCATAGTCTCTCATGGTTCATCTCCCCTTCCAATTTACCCAAAAGCACATACCCTCCCCAATGTCCATAACCCTACCCCCCTTCTCCCAACCCCCCTCCCCCAGCAACCCACAGTTTGTTTCGTGAGATTAAGAGTCACTTATGGTTTGTCTCCCTCCCTATCCCATCTTGTTTCATGGATTCGAAATTTTTAACATCAAGTTACGATGTGTAGAATATTGTTATTTCTCCCCTGACAGCCAAAAAGAGTCACCAATTTTCTTTATAAGAAAAATAACTACTTTTCCATTAACATTTTTTATAACATATATTTTAAATGTCTTATTAAAAGTATCAAATATGAATTATTATAATCCTCAACATATGCTGTAAAATGGTAGCTTACATAATGCTCTAAAACACAATGTCACAATGTCCTACAAAGGCCCAACCTTTAATGCGTGTTCTTCACCCAAAAACTCAGAGTCACATTTGTTGATCTCACCATATTTCCTTTATACACATTTTATTTTAAACACCAGAAAAATTGAACCATATTATACTCAAGTCTCATTCTGAATTACAAGTTGTGTCACTGTCTAAATTCATGCATGTACATATTCATATACAATAATATATATATATATCTCCATTGTGTGGATTCCAGCTACTACCTAGTATCCTTTCATTTCACCCTGAAGACCTTCATTCTTTATTATTTTTTAGAACAGTTCTGCCAGGAATGTTTAATTTCTTCTTCATTTCTGAAGGAGAGTTTTGCCAGATAGAGAATTCTTATCTGACAGTATTTTTCTCTTGGCACTTGGAATATGTTATCTCACTGCCATCTGGCCTCCATGGATTCTGTCAGAATCAGCTGTTGATCTACTGATGATCCCTTGAATGGAAGAGTCACTGCTCTCGTGCTGCCTTCAAGACTGTCTAACTTTAAAAGTGTGATTATAATGTTTCTCGGTCTGGACCTCTTTGAGTGTGTCCAGCTTGAGTTGGTTGAGTTTCTTGGAGGTGTAGATTAACATTTTCCATCAGTTTGGGACTTTGCAGCCATTATTTCTTCCAACAGTTGGACTGTCCCTTTCTCTCTCTCCCGTTCTGTTGGAGCCCCTCGGGTGTGTATGTTGGCATGCTTTGATGTCAGCCTCGCATAGGTCTGTCAGGCTCTTTTCATTTTTATTCTTTCTTTTCTTCTTTTATTATTTCTGCAACTATATCATTTAAATTGACCTGCTTTCAAGTTCATTGATTCTTTCGGTGACTTTCTCAAATCTGTTATGGAGTGCTTCCAGTAAATTTTTCATCATGGCTATTTCATTTTCCAACTCCAGGATTTCTACTTTTTTTTTCTTTTTTGAAAGTAATTCTTAGGTCTTTTTTATTTTTCTCTTTGCATACATTGGTCTCATGCTTTCCATTAGTTCTTTAGATGTGTTTCCCTTCAATCCTTTGAACATATTTAAAATAGATTATTTTAAGTAGTTATTTAGTAAATCCAATAATCCAATATCTGTGCCTCTTCTGGTACATTGTCTAGTGATTGCTGATTTTCTCTAGGTATGGGCCATAATTTCTTTGCCTTTTTACATGTCTCTCTCTCTCTCTCTTTTTTTTTTCTTGTTTGAAAATTGGACACTTTCTTATAAGGTGGCAATTCTGGGAGTCATATTTTATTTTGTTTTTTAAAGATTTTATTTATTTGGGAGAGAGACAGAGAGAGTACCCAAACAGAAGCACAAGCACAGCGGTGTGGGAAGGACAGAGTGGGGGAGTGACAAATGGTGAGGGAGAAGCAGACTTCCTGCTGAAGGGGCTCGATCCCAAGACCCTGGGATCATGGCCTGTGTCAAAGACAGACACTTAACTGACTGAGCCACCCATGTGTGCATTTGGGAGTCATTCTCTGTTCCCCCGGGATTTCAGTTCTGCTTCTTGTCATTGTTGCTGTTTGTTCAATGACTTTTCTCAACTAATTTTGTAAAGGCTTATTCTTTGTTTCTCATGGTCACTGGAATCTCTGTTCATTAGCTTAGTGGTCAACTAATTATTGGAGGGAGATACCCTTCATGCCTGGAAACAGAATACCCCTGGCTTGGCAGAGGAGCTCCAAGTGTACATCAGAACAGCCTTAAGCACTGAGGACATTCCATATTCTTTTCCTTAGTGGATGCATCAGTTCATATTCCTACCAATGATACACAGTTTCCTTTTCTCCACATCCTTATTAATACTTGTTACCTCTTGCCTTTTTCATGATGGCCAGTCTCATTTGGCTTTATTTGCATCTTCCTATGATTAATGATGTGGAGCATCTTTTCATGTACCTGTTGGCCATCTGTATGTCTTCTTTGAAAAATATCTATTCAAATCTTCTGCCCATTTTTCAATTGAATTGTTTGTGATTTCTTTGCTATTAAGTTGTATGAGTTCTTTATGGAGTTTGAATAGTAATCTCTTATCAGATATATAATTTGTAAATTTTCTATTCCATTTTTTAGGTTGCCTTTTCAGTTGGTTATGGCTTCCTCTGCTGAGCAGAAGCTTTTTAGTTTGATGTAGTTTTGCTTATTTGTTTTTGTTTTTGTTGCTTTTGTTTTTGGTATCAAATCCAAAAAATAATTTCCAAGATTTTGTCAAGGAACTTACTGCCTATGTTTTCTTCTAGGAGTTTTGTGATTTCAGGCCTTATATTCAAGTCTTTAATCCATTTTGAGTGAAATTTTGTGTAGGGTGTAGGACAGTGGTCTGGTTTTATTCTTTTGCATGTGACTATCTAATTTTTCTAACACTATTAATTGAAGAGACTGTCCTTTCTCCATTGCGTGTTCTTGGCTCTGTTGTCAAAAATTAATTGAACATACATGTGTGGGTTTATTTATGAGCTCTCTATCTGTTCTGTTGATCTATATGTCTGCTATGTCAATGCCCCCACTGTTTGGATTACTATAGCTCTGTACTAGAGTTTTAAATCAGGGAATGTAGTGCTTCCCACTTTGTTCTTTTTTTCTCAAAATCGCTTTGGCTATTTAGGTCCTCTAACTTTTAAATCACCAAGAAACTCAGCAATCTGTTCTTTCTTCTTACCATGTTAGTGCTAATATTTTGTAAGCCCTGCTTTACAAAATAAGCAAAATTTCATAAGTCTTGGGTGGCTCAGTTGGTGAAGCATTAATCTTCAGTTCAGGTTAGATCCCGGAGTCCAGGGTCGAACCCCGCATCAGGATCTCTGTTCAGTGGGGAGTCTGCTTATCCCTCTGACCCTCCCTCCTCTTGTGCTCTCTCTCTCAAATAAATAAATAAAATCTTTAAAAATTTTCCTAAGTTTTTATAATTAATATTTATGTTATTTATCTCAGGAGTTGTTCACACAGTAACAGAATTTATTGTCTTTTCTGTCTGTTAAAAGAGTATCATTAGCCATTGGGGAAATACAAACCAAAACTGCAATGAGATTCCTCCTTATGCCAATTAGAATAGCAAAAATTAACAAAACAGGAAACAACAAATGTTTGTGAGGATGTGGAGAAAGGGGAACCCTCTTACACTGTTGGTGGGAATGCAAGCTGGTATGGCCACTCTGAAAACAGTACGGAGGTTCCTCAAGATGTTAAGAATAGAGCTACCCTACAACCCAGCAATTGCACTACTAGGTATTTACCCCAAAGATACAGATGTAGTGAAAAGAAAGGGCATGTTCACCCCAGTGTTCAGAGCAGCAATGTCCACAATAGCCAAACTGTGGAAGGAGCCAAGATGCCCTTCAGCAGATGAATGGATAAAGAAAATGTAGTACATATGCACAATGGAATATTATTCAGCCATCAGAAAGGATGAATACTCACCATTTGCACTGACATGGGTGGAACTGGAGGGGATTCTGTTAAGTAATTAAGTCAAGCAGAGAAGGACAATTATCATATGGTTTCACTCATATGTGGAACATAAGCAATAGCACAGAGGACCATAGGGGAAGGGAGGGAAATCCAAAGGGGGAGAAATCAGAGATGGAGATGAGCCATAAGAGACTGTGGACACCGAGAAAAAATCTGGGGTTTTCAGAGGGGTGGAGGGCTGGAGTAGGGGAAAACAGGGTGATTGATGGGTATTGAGGAGAGCAAGTGCTATGATGAGTACTCGGTGTTATGCTTAACTAATGAATCTTGAACACTACATCAAGAACTAAGTACGTCCTATACTGTGGCTAGCTGACCATAATAAAAACAATAATAAAAAAATAAAAGACCATCCATATTTAAAACATTTTACAAATATATTACTTGTATTTTAATTACTAACAGTTTTGTCTCTCTCTCATGTGCATATTCAGTGGCCTATAATTAGGTAGTTATATCCATACAACTGAGAAAAATTTACGATTGAAAGACGCTTGGAGACAGATATATTTATATTTGTTTTATATTAATATATTAGGTATTCGGTATAAATAATCTGCAGAGATATGTCAGCCAAGAAATTGTTGAACAAAGTGTGTCTAGGAAACCAAAGTTATTAAACACTTGTGATAAATAACTCCAGTCGGGGTTCTTGGCTTTTTTCCCCCTAAAATATTTTAAGCCCTCTTAGACACTTGCAGGATCTGGTATGTTGATTCAGTCACTATAACCTTAGCTGAAAATAATAACAATGAAGATCCCATATATAGTGCGTAGATGGCAAGAATACAAGGTTTAATTCCCATCTTTTTGTTTTTTGAAGCTCTGACATTAGGTGAGTGATGCTAATTTTATCACTTTAAAAGATATAAACCCTTTTTTCTTAATAAATCACACCTGATACTTGTTATCCAATAAAATGTCCTCTTTCTAATAAAGATAGAATTACTGAAATGGCTTAATTTTATTCTGCTATGGTAGGATAAGCAACTTACTTTACCAAGCTGTTGAATCTTTTAAAAAGGTATGGGCTCTTCTTTTAAATTGCACTAGTACTTAGCAGAAAACAAATTATGTTTGTTGAAGAAATTTAATTATCAACTTGAAATGTGTTAAATATTGGGGATATAAAGATGTATAAGTCATGGATCTGTGATTTTTTTGGAAATAAGCACAAAAGTTATTATAAAAACCATAATAAAGGCTATTATCTGAGGTATACAAAGAACAGTGTGACATAAGAATAAGAATAAATAATAAATCCAGTTACTTGCCAGATATTCCCAAAGCATTAATTTTTGTCAAATATATTCTCATTTTCCTACCTTATAAAATAATCTCACTTTTATTCTAAAAATAATTATACTTGTTATTTAGTTGTAATCAATTAAAATTGATTAGATTTTCATCTAATTTTAGATCTTCGCTAATCTTCTAACTATGACCGAAAAGTTGTCGTAATAGAAGTAAAATCAAGATTTTAAAAAAAAGCAAGTGTTAGTTGGCTCTTAACAAGCCAAACATTAATCGCAGTATTAGGTCTGAAATAAAGAATAAGCTGCTAGATCCAGAAATGAGAATGTGAGCATTGAATGAAAGAAAAAGAACAATTAAGTCAAACAAATTTATGGAAAAACTGAAACAGTTCTAATTACTGTGCATTCTATTAAAAAAGAACAGATATATGAATCCAAGTTCTGTTGGGTTCAGTTTTGCTTTGGCAAAGACAGATCTTGATCAGTCAACTCAGCTTGGGGTTCTGGACAGGTCAACTGTGTCTGCCTGTAGTCAGATGGAGTTTTGTATCTGTTTTGGCTAGGCCACTGAATATTCTCTGAAACATGGAGGTGCCACTGGCTGGGCTCTATGGTAGATTATATCTGATAATTGGGAGCTCTATAGTCAAGTGAGGCCACTGCCTGTACTTTGAGGTCAAGGTGGCAAGGTGTCACTGCTGGGTTGGTGGTTGGGTGGGCCTGTTGTCTTGGGTCTTCTTTTAAGCAGAGCCACTAGTCTCACTGATCAGGTGAGGTTGCTGGCTGTATTTTGGAAGCGTGAGGGCCACTAACCATCTTCTGTTATCACCTGTGGTCTGGCAAGTTCATGGTCTGTGTTACCTGGCAGAGAGGTGTCACTTGTTGCACTCCATGATTTGTCAGGTCTATAGTCTGAAGCTGCAATCACTCTTGTTTGAGTGGAGTTTCAAACCATACTCTCCAACACAGTGGTGCTACTTGCTAGACTCCTCATTCAGGCAGGGATCCACATAGGGCTTTATGATTGCATGGGACCTTTGGCTGTTCTTTGTGATTGTGTGGGGGCTGCAATCTATGCCCTGAAGTCAGGACTGTAGATGGGTTTCATGACCATACGGGCTGTGCTCTAATCTTGGGCACAGTCATTGGCTGGGCTCCCTGGTCAGAAGGGACTTCCAGCTGTATCCTATAGTTCAAGGGGGCTAGAGACCTTGCTTAGCAGTTGACAGGAAGGGTGTAATTCTGTAGGCTCTCCTGTTGAGTGAGCCTGCAGGCTGTGCTCAGTGATTGGGCAGGAGTCACTGGCTGGGCTTCCTGCTTGTATGAGGCCATAAGCCAAGTACTCCGTAACTGGGCAGAGCTGTAGACTGGGCTTCGCAGTTTGTGTGGGGCTGCAGGCTGGTATTTGTGGCTGCTACATGAGGCTAGATACTATTCTGACCAGTTGGGCATGGCTACTGGATTTTCTCCCTGCTCATACAGAGTGTAGGTTGTGTTCTGTGGTTGCCTAAATTCTCTGGTCAGTTCTCCTAGTGCAGAGGGACTAGAAGCTACACTCAAGTATTGGGTGAGACTCAACCCAATGTGCTTCTCTGCTGAGGCAGGGTTATAGAATAGCCTCCATGGCTAGTATGGCCCATTGGCTGAGTACTTGAATCAGGCAGAACTGCCAACTAAGTTTTCCGCCCAGTCAAAACCACAGATTTGTATCTGCAGATGGTAGAGCCTCTGGCTGGAACCTCTGCTTGGGTGACATTGCAATTGAAGCTGTGGAACGAGCTATGCAGTTGCCCAGATTCTATGGCCAGGTTTCCTATTTGGGCAGGACTAGGGTCTAAATTCAGTAGTTGGGCGGCACTTCAGATTTTCTTCCTTGCCTGGGCAGGGACCAGTGAATTTAAAGCAGCCATTATAACTACGCTCCATAAAGTAAAGGTAAACTTCATTTCAGTAATCAGAAAAAATAAGAATTTTGATAGAGAAAAAGAAACTACAGGAAATAATCAAATAAACATAGTAGAATTGAAGAAGCAATGTTTTAAAAAAATTCATTGGATTTTTAGCAAGATGGAAATAAGAAAAAAATGTAGTCTGCTATCTTGAACAGAGATCAACAGAAATTATGTAATCTGAAGAACAGAGAGAAAAAGAAAAAATATCAGAGATTTATGAGATAATATCAAAATATGTCATATTTGTAATCTTGGAGGTCTAGAACTGGAGGGGATGGGTACCAAAAAAAAAAAAAATCCTTTGAGGAAATAATAACCTAAATCTTCCTGGAGTTGAAGCTCAGCAAATCCCAAATATGGTGACATCAAAGAAAGCCTTGCTCAGATAAATCATCATCAACATTAGTACCTTGAAAACAGCCAGAAAAAATAACTGACACCTTACATGTAGGGAAATGATAGTTCTAAATAGACTGGAGTAAATCCTAAAGCAACCACCAAAAATAAAACAAAGAGAAAGTGATAAAAAAAGAAAATCTAGTAGATGAGGGCACCTGGGTGGCTCAGTTGGTTAAGTGTCTGCCTTTGGCTCAGGTCATGACGCCAGGGATCCTGAGATGAAACCCTGAGTCAGGCTCCCAGCTCAGGAGGAAGCTTGCTTCCCTCTCTTCACCCTCTCACTCTGCCCCTCCCCCCACCACTCATGCTCTCTCAAATAAATAAAGTCTTTTTAAAAAAAAATCTGGTAGATAAATTTAAAACGGAGCACTAAAAAATGTTCAAATAATGCAAGAGCAGACAGTACAGAAGGAACAGAAAAATTTTAAAAATAACAAGACGAGGATTTCAAAAATGGTAGACATAAATTTAACAATATGAAGAATTTTATCTAATGCTAGTGATTTAAAAACACCAATTCAGGGGCTCCTGGGTGGCTCAGTCAGTTAAGTAACCTATTCTTGATTTCGTTCAGGTCATGATCTTGGTGTTGTGAAAGTGAGCCCTGCCTCAGACTCCACACACTGGGTATAGAGTCTACTCAAGATTCTCTCTCTCTCCCTTCTTCTGCTCCCTCCCCAACTCACATGCACACTCTCGCTATTGCTCTCTCTCTCAAAAATAAATAAAAATAAAAAAATAAAATAAAATTTTAAAATACCAATTCAAAGACACAGACTGTCATATTTATTACAAGGAACTAGCTACATGCTATCTATTTGAAATATGCTTTAAATATATAATGTAGACAGGATAACAGTAAAAGTTTATAAATGATATGACTTGGAGACATTAATTAAAAGGCCATCACAGAGACTATATTAATGAGAAAAAGTGGTTTTCATAACAAGTAATATTTTGTGAGATAAAGAGGAACATTAAATAATGACAAGAGAAAAAGATATAAAAATATGTATGCACTCAATAACAGAGCTTCCAAGGAAATTAAACAAGAAAAAATGATGCACTGAAAAGAGTAATAGACAAATCCACAACTGTAATTGGAGAATTCAACATTTATTTTCTGTAATTAACGGAACAAGTAGATAGAAAATCAGCAAGGGTGTAGAATTACTCAATGATGTTATTAAATGACATGACTCAATTAAGATTAATAGAATGCCCTATCAGCAATAATAGAATATACCTTCTTTTCAAGTGCAGAAGGACAATTTTCCAAGATACTACATTTTCTGGTCTGTAAAACAAATCATCAAATTAAAAGAATAGAAATCATTAAAAGTATGTTCTCTAATTACAAATGAATGACATTATTATTGAACCCCTCCCCCAAAAGATAGAAAGTCTTCAAATATTTGAAAATTAAAAAAATATATATATTTCTATGGCATCTATATTCAGGAGAAGAAATCACAGAAGAAAACAGAAAATATTTTGAATTAAACAAAAACAATGCCATCATTACCCTTTAATGTCTATTTATAGTGTTCCATAATGAAGGAATGAAACATTTGTGGAATGCTGCTAAAGTAGTAGAGAGAAGAAACAGAAAAAAAAGTAGTGGTAGAGAAAAGTAGTAGTAGTAGCAGCAGCAGCAGCAGCAAGGGAAAATTTCAAGCACTACATGCATATATTATAAAAGTTTAACCTCAAAATAATCTAAGCTTTCACCTAAGACAATAGAAATAGAAGAGCAAATTAAACCTATAGCAAATAAGAATCTGAAGTCCATGAAGCTGGAAAACACAGAAGCAATAATGAATAAAATCAAGGAAGTCAAAGATTATTCTTTGGCTAGACTAATAAAGTTTTGGTTTTTAATTTGACAAGTCTATACCTTATGTAATGACAGTGTAGCTACCACCGGTCACCATACAAGACTATTACAATACCATTGACTATATTCCCTAGAGGTGCCTTTCATCCAGATGACTTATTCGACATATATTTAGCCAGATCAAGAAAAAAAATGAAAGGAGAGAAGACACAAATTATCAATATTCAGAATAAAAGACTTCATTATGGAACACTATAAATAGACATTAAAGGGTAATGATGGACTACAATAAACAACGTCATGCCCACTAATTTGACAACAAATGAAATGTAATAATACCTTGAATAACACAAACTCCTAAATAAATGGTTAGCAGTTAAATACTTGAGTACCACAACTGCACAAAAAGAAAAAGAAAACCTAAATAGGAAGTTATCAATTAAAAAATTAAATTCCTATTAAAATATTATAAAATAAAACTTTGGACCAAGATGGTTTTATTACAAAATTTCACCGAACATTTAAGGAAGAAATAATACCAATTCTATATAATCTTTTCCATAAAATAAGAAGAGCAACTACTTTTCAACTTTATGAGACCAGTATTACCTTAACATTAAAACCAGTAAAGGACATTACAGGAAAAGAGGACAATATAGCACTACCCTTTATGAGCATAGATGCAGAAGTACTAACTGCATATGAATAAATTGATCCATATTTAAAGAGACACATTATGACCAAATTGAATTTATTCTGAAACGCAATGTTAGTTTAAAATTTAGAATTCAATTAATGTAATTTACCTATATAATCAGTTAGAGAAGAAGACTCCTAAGATTAACTACAGCAGGGCAAAAATAAAAAAGACTTGACATGGTAAAAGCTCTCAGCAAGCTATATATATATGGGAACTTCCTTAATATGATAAAGATCATCTACAAAAAATAAAAACTATAGCTAACACTGTACTTATTGTTGGAAAACTGCATGCTTTCCCCCTATTTTGGAAACAAGATCTTACCATTTCTACTCAATATTTTACTAAAGCCTTGCCAGATAGTAGGTCAGGATAAAAGGAATATAGATTATGCACTTTTAGAAGATACTTGTTACACAGCAATAGATAACTAATTCAGTGGGCTTCCTAATACATAAGACTATATAGTATATAGTATATTTTGTAGATATGGATCTCGATCCTAAAACAAAGGGATATCCTTCAGTGATTTTTATGTGGGGAGTAAAATGACCAGCCTGCTTTATACAAAGGTACCCTGTGCATGTACAATTGATTTGGGTGGTGGGAAATAGAAAGGTAAAACCACACACACAGAATTCATTTGCAAGGCTTAAGTTCCAGATGGGAGAAGAAGGAATTATGGCCCAGAGTAGGATGGTGGTACTGAAGAGAAAATGGAGAGAAATATTGAGTAAAGCCATGCTGTCTAATTGGATTTAAGGTTGAAGAAGATGTGTAACAGGGTTATCCAGTGATAACTTCAGGATCTTGAGCAATTGAGTAATTGTCTGGAGACAGGAAACCCTGACAGAAAAGCTGGTTTAAGGATAGGAGAGAGGGTCGATTCAGATTTGTACATATTTAGCAGAAGCAGCTTATTATATACTAAAGTCTGTTCTTTGCCTAGTAACAGAATCCCAATTCTCAGCTGAGCATTTTGCCTGTTGGAATATAGACTAGATACATCAATTTCACTTGGATCAGATGTATCCACGTGACTAGTTTTTGGCCAATAAAATGACATCACAAGTGTTGACTACTAGGGTTACTTAAAAAGGAAGAGGCATCCCAGCTTTATTCCATCTAGTTGTTTGAAATGAGACCACTGTGACTCATTTGTGTTCCAGCTAGTACTAGAAAAGTAGTAAGGGAAGGAAGAAGCAGCCTGGATATATCTAGAGCTTCCATACCAGTTTGGGATCATGTACCTCTAGATTTATTTTCATAGCAGAGTTAAATGTTTATCTGACTTAGATATTGATAAGACAGATATTGCTTAGATATTGCTATTTTCTTTTGTATGAATTTAAAATGGATCCTGACTAATAAAGCACAGGATTCAAATATATATAATGACCAGATCTACACAGACTATGGATTTGAAGGGAGAACATTGTTTCCAAAAATACTTAATGGAAAAAAAAAATTTAACCTTTAATATGGACAGAAACACGTTGTAGTAATGTCTGGGAAAATATGTAAAATTCTCTATCCAGATTTCTGCCACTTACAATATCCTTTATAGAAATGGTTGCCAATACTTCCAAATTCCTTTGAAACTCACTATTGATTTCTAAAACTTTCTCCCAAAATGGCCTCATGGGTCTCTTCTGTCTCTTCTTTTCCCCACAACCTCAAAATCTCATTATCAATTATTTTTCTCTAGTTAGCTTTTCTGTTACACAATGTAAATAATCTTTAGCTGAACTTTGGTTCTTTCTGGTTCTTGCTCTCTTTCCTTTACTTCCATCAGACTAAAAGAAAAAGCAAGTTAACTCAGATTCTTCTTTAAGAACTACAAGATGGAAGAATTAGAGTAATATGTGGAGTATGCTTGAATTAATATCTTTGGGCTTTATCCAGACAGGTTGAGAGTGGGATATTTTGAGCCATCTAAGTAAAGATGTTTGGTGGACACTTCTATATAAGAATCTGAAGCTCAGAGTGGAATCTGGGCGTAGATAGATGAATCTGGAATTTGTTAACATATTCACAGTAAATGAAACCATGGTTATTGATGAGATTTCTTAGGTTTGGGAATATAGCATCAAAAAAGAAAAGTGCCTGAGACCAAATGCTGAGCTAAATGTTCTTTATTTAACTCCTGGGCAGAGAGGTCAATGAACTGGCAAAGGAACTGAGGAAATAGAGCTTGAAAGAGATCCAGAAGACTGTTATTTCAGGACATGTATTTGGGGTGCCTTAGTGGCTCAGTCAGTGGAGCAGCTGCCTTTGACTCAGGTCATGATCTCAGAGTCCTGGGATGGAGCCCCGTATTGGGCTCCAGCCCTGCATCCCAGCTTCCTGCTCAGCAGGGAGCCTGCTTGTCCTCCCTCTGCCTGCCTCTCGCCTACTTGTGATCTCTGTCTGTCAAATAAATAAATAATATCTTTAAAAGAGTAAAGCCATTTTGATAGTCTTGAGCTATTAATATATTTAGTAGACTTCCATATATTAACTTCATTTTGCCAATGCTTCTCTTTTAACAGGCATTTAAAAAGAAAAATCCTGATATCTACAAGCTTAGTTTTTTTTCTTTCTTCACATAAAATAATGTTTAGCAATATACTCTAATTATTTTTACTTCATACTTACTTAGATTCCAAGTAAATGGAAGTTTTTCCACCAAAATCTGAGCAAGTCAGTTATTTCCATCTGTTTAAGTTTACTTAGATCTTCTAAATTTCTTCTTCCTGAAAGATTAGAAATATGAATTAGGCATAAAGCACCTAGATATTCTGATACACCTCTTTTGAAATTATTCTTTTCTCTTATTTCTTTTTAAAGATTTTATTTATTTATTTGTGAGAGAGAAAGAGTGATAGAGAACCTGACTCTGGGGAGCTGGAGAGAGAGAAGCAGACTCCCCACTGGGCAGGAAGAGCTGGTTGTGGGACTAGGTCCTAGAACCCTGGGATCATGACCTGAGCATTAGGCAGACACTTAACCCACTGAGCTACTCAGATGCACTTTTTTTCTCCTATTTTTAATGTATCTAACTTTCAATGATAAATTGTAACATGTGTTTATTTTCTAATTGTTAATTTAAAAATTGTTGAATATTTATTATTAAATATTGATAGGACCTAAATATTGATAGGACCTAAACTTAATTTTTCCATAAAATCAAAACTGGAAGAGTAACATTTATTTCTTTCCTTTTTACTCAGAAGCTACTACCTTGAATCACTATTTTCTACTTATATTTGAACACTACCTAATCATTTTCTTAGATGCATGACTTCCTTCATTTCAAGGAGCTCTTTTAAATGCCTTTTGCATCATAAACTTATTTATATTAAGATTTTAAAAGGGCTACATTTTTTAGCCTCATCTTAACTGAATTTTTAACCATCTGAGTTATATCAGTTTTCTGTGAGCATTATCTATTTTAATAAAATGCTCTTCTATCTGCTCTCAAATATTAACCTTCATTTACAGCTAGAAATGCAGACCTAGAAAAAAATGCTCTTTTCCAATCCTATGGTCCATTATTATTTTATGCAGATAAAATTTCAAGAATTGAAAAATTGAAATATCTTTCTTTTGTACAGTAGTACCAAAAAGTTAAAAATAAAATAAATGTAGTACATTATAATGATAATGTATATCCATTCAAAAATTGATTTGGAAAAATAAGTTATGAAACGTTACCCATAGCATATAACTATTTTCCCCCCTCAGATTCCCATTTCAAATGGAGGAAAGTTTAAGATCCTCATGCTAAGTGGCAATTTAACTCTGCTACTTATTAGTTGGTTGATCTCAGGCAAAATCTTTCATTTCTTGATGTACCACATTCATCACCTGTAACGTGAGAAATGCAATAGGACCTGATTCATAGTGTAGTTACAATGTTTACATGGATTATAACTGTAAGCACTGAGAATGCTGTCTGACTTAAAGTAAATGTGCTAATTTTTTTTTTTTTAATGAAATGTACTGTCAGTTATTTCCAAATTCCTGCCTTCACCTAGGCTTTGGTGCATTTTGACATTGAGTCTGCTTCAAGGCCAAAAGGAAATAAAGTAAAATGAAGGGGGATATATAAAACAAAATTCATTCCTTTGATAGAATTCTTCTTTATCATGAAATGATATGCTTGCTTCCACCATTTTCGTGATTCCAGGTCTTTCTTTTTATGAAATATCAACCTAGTAAATGATCATTATTGTTATTCTTCCCGCTAAGTATGCATTTAATATCTAGAAAAAGGCAGTGTAACAAATCAAATTACTTTATGTAAAATGTTCACAATTTTATTATTCCATGAACTGAAAAGTTTGTAAACCACTGAATTAGAAAAGCCAACCCCAGTCTCTATTTCTCTCAGGCTATTCATTGCAGACTAGCTGGAATGCAGTAGAAATACTCTGAATAAAAAATCAGAAGACCTGCATTAAAGCCCATTTCTGTTTATCACATTTTGTCACAATAAGCAAGTAACTTAGGTTTTCTTAATTTACATTTTCTTATCTTAAAAACAGGTAAAATGTTATTTCTGCTTTGAAAGAGTAACTGGTACAGAACTTGGCATTCCAACAAAAATACCTATAAAATTATACAAAACACATGACTCACTATTTTTAGGCATTGAATAAGAGGCAGTTTGGGACAGTGATCCCTGAAGAAAGGAAAACAAATGATTGCCAACTTTCTTCACTGACACAGAGCAGGGAAATGGGGCCAAACCTAAGTGAATCTTGCTTCTCTAAGAAGACAGTGTCTGGATTTGTAGTTATTGAGGCAGCTAGAGTTTGCAGGATACAGTATCTGAGAAGGAGGACCTGTTGAGGGAAAGGTTACCTATAAGTCCTCATGAATTTATTCCTTGCTTGGCCAGTGATTAGATTGAAAAGCAAAGAGCAAGTTCTTGGATTCCTAGCAGAGAATGGGTACCGTAGGACAGAAGACTGAATATTGAGAGGCCAGCTGTGCTGGGGGACAATGGAGTTACAGTTCATCCAGAGGAGAAAGTAATTACTGAGCACACTGGCTGTCTGCTGAGACCCCAGAAAGACTATATTTTTTAGTAAAGACCACATCCAAGAGTAAGGGCTGAACCATAGGACTAAGTTCAAAAGCAAAATAGATATACCTTAACAGCAGATGAATCTAAGTCCGACAAGACCAAAATTACCCACCAGCAATTTATCTGTCAAAATAAATCCAACATATTTTAACAAATTTGACATTATCCAGATGCCCTACAGATGTCAGATGCAATGTCCAGCTTATAGTGCAGGATTATTAAATGTGCAAAAGAAAACACATTTTGCCACCTACTGTTAAAATACTTAAGAATCAACACTTATGTACTTCCTGTATTAGAATTAGCACAAGAAAAATATAAAAGGTAAAACTACTATTTTAGATATTTTCAAAGACTTAACATATGAAAAGATGGGAAGAAACATGAAAATTTGAGAAATTCAAAATGTAATATAAGATTATATAAAAGATACATAAAATGTACTCAGTGAGTTTTTAATAGATTGGGAATGGGATAAGAAACGTTCAGTGAACTTAAAGTTGCATTGTCAGAAATTCTTTGATTTGAAGAACTGACAGAAAAAAAATTAAAAATAAACATTCTTAGTAAATTTTGAGACAGTATTATTTAATATAGAGATGTAATTAGAAGCACAAAGAGGAAAAATGATTAGTCACAATAAAAAGAATAGCCTTGTGATATGTATTTATTTCTTACTTTGATCTTTCTTAAAATATTTCTCTGGGAATAGAAACGTATTTATCTAATTAGTGTAGAGAAAAAACATTAGTATTAATTACCCATTCTTATTCATCCTGAAAGTAAGATCACATTCTCACTTTTTTTTTTAAAGATTTTATGTATTTATTTGACAGAGAGAAATCACAAGTAGGCAGAGAGGCAGGCAGAGAGAGAGAGGGAAGCAGGCTCCCTGCTGAGCAGAGAGCCCGATGCAGGACTCGATCCCAGGACCCTGAGATCATGACCCGAGCTGAAGGCAGAGGCTTAACCCACTGAGCCACCCAGGCGCCCCACATTCTCACTTTTTAAAACATGGCCATTTCATGTACAGGTGAAGGGAATAAACAGTTTGGTAAGTTAGTAAATTAGTGATTTCTTTTTATACTTTTTTTCCTAAACAATCTCTTACATCTTTTTTCTCCAGGCAAACAACTACACACACATCTCTGTCTTTTTCTTTTTAATGGAGTGAGATCATATACATCAAGCTTTGGAACTTTAATATTACAAATCTTGTTAATACAAATAAAAGTCTTTCTCATGTCTATATTACATTTTATTTTATAAGAATGCTATATTTCACAATTACCCCATCAAGCCTCATGTTATCTTGAATATAAATAATATAGCTTTGAATGTCCTCATTATTTGTGTGTTTTGTTTTGTTTTTGTTTTTATTTTTTTCATTTGTTTGAGTATCTCTATATACTAGGTTAGAAATCAGATTGCTGGTCCACAGGCAGGTGCATTAGCCCAGTTATGGTTCCTGATACCAATACAGGAACCAATTTAATTAACTTAAGACCAAAAACACTTATTATAAGAATACTGTAGTTCAGAATGTCCTCAGGAATTTTAGGGTCCCAAACTTAGAAAAAAAAAATCAGAACCCATAGCAAGGAATAACAAATATCTCGTCCCCGGTTTGTACATCTTTGAGGCTTAAATAATACACATTGCATTATTTCTCTGAACATAAAGTATTACAAGTATTAAGACTAAATGTTAGTGAGCAACCTTTACTATAGCACTGGATTTTCAATCCACAACTGTCAAGACAAATGACTTTTCACTGCCCCTGAACATCGTGTCAGTTCTCTTACAGATCGAAATCCTATGCAGAAGCATCAGGCTGGCCAAGACTTAGTAGTGTTATTTGAAAACTTCAAGAGAGGATATCTGATTCACTGAGGCTTCTCTGCAGGAGATATGGTCCTGGTTTCCCCTCAATTAAGAGACCCATGCTGATATTGAAGAATCCTAAACAAATTACTCAAAATACATACACATTTCCAATTTTAATAAACACCATCAAATCCCATTCCAGATAAACTTCATCAATCCTCACTCCTATCCAGAGTAGATGAGAGAATACTTGTTCTAATAAGCACTGAAAATTATGTTTTTAAATTATTGCTCATGTGACAAAAATGAGAATTATCATCACATGTTGCAATTTGGATTTTCCTGATTACTTATGAAGATTAGCATCTTTAAATTTATTTTAAAATACTGAGATTTCTGGTAATAAATTTAGCATATTTCTGTATTCATTTTTGTTTTCAGTTTTAGGGGCTATTTTTATTCTAGGGTTGTTAAATCTTTATTTAATTGAATGATGTGAATATTTTTGAAATCTTTTTGATTCTTGCTGATCTCATCCAATGTATTTTCTTTTCCTTAGTTTTGTGTGACCTTAAGATTTGAGAGTGTGAACAGAATCTGTTGAAAAAAAAAATCAGTGATTAGAAATGTGTTCACATGACATGGTCTAAGAGCAAGAAGATTCTGACCCTTCAGAGAGGCCAGGGACTCACTATCCACAGGTAATTATACCAATTATAAATCCACCACTAGGACTAACATTTCTAATTATCCAGTTGATTGATATAAAACATATTGAAAATCTTCTTTCAAAGTTAAAAGTACACTGTTGCTCTACTATCATTGGTTGATTAGAAACTATGACTAAAGGAAGTGAGGACCTTTTTTTAGCCATATTCGTATTTATTATCTCACTTAAGTGCCATGAACTTCATGCCATCATTCTACTTTTTTTTTCCAATTTATTTATTCAGAAAAACAGTATTCATTATTTTTTCACCACACCCAGTGCTCCATGAAAGCTGTGCCCTCTAATACCCACCACCTGGTACCCCAACCTCCCACCCCCCCGCCACTTCAAACCCCTCAGATTGTTTTTCAGAGTCCATAGTCTCTCATGGTTCACCTCCCCTTCCAATTTACCCAAAAGCACATACCCTCCCCAATGTCCATCATTCTACTTTTATATTCTATATTCAGTCAACAATATTTGTGGGACAAGTGTGTTTTTTTCTGGGCACCGTTCTAAGTGCTGGAGATATAGCAGTCAACAAAGCAGGCAGTTTACTTTCATGGGATTTACATTCTGTGGGATGAACTTGGTGAAAGCACAAAAATGGATGAATATAAAGTGGTTCAGGCGCTATGAAGAATGATAAAGCAGAGAAAAGAAGAGCTTAAGAGATGTGTATGTGACTGCACAAAGAGTAGCCAGGAAGGGCCAGCTGAGAAGGTGATTTTTGGACAGAGACCCAAACAAGTGAGGGACAAGTCTTTGGGGGAAAGCCCTTGTAGGAAGAAAGAGAGGTGAGTGCCAAGGTACTAAGTCAAGGCCAAGGATCAATGTGGAGATTCAGTGGCTGCAGGAAAAATTAAGAAATGGTTGTACCAGGTGGTGGGTATTATAGAGGGCACGGATTGCATGGAGCACTGGGTATGGTGAAAAAATAATGAATACTGTTTTTCTAAAAATAAATAAATTGGGGAAAAAATGGTTGTGCAGTATAGATAGGGGGCACTCTGGGTTTCACAGGGCCTTACAGTCATGGTAAGGACTTGTGTTTGTACCTGAGTGACATGGGCAGCCATTGAAAGGTTCTGAGAAATGGGTGACATAATTTAACATATTTATAAGGATTGCTTCCCTGCTTTGTAGAGAAGAGACTATAGGGGAAGGAAAGGATAGAAGCACAGAGGCTGTTTAGGAGACTACTGCAATGGTCCAAGCAAAATATTGCCAGGGCTCAGAGTGACTGAATAATTCTAATATTTTAATTGAAGGGGCAAAGATTTCATAAGTCAGTTGATTTCATGGACACTGGTATTTCTTTCTGGGTATATTGTGTGAATGCAAAAAAATCTAGAAACACAATGTATGGGTACCACTCTCAGTGCTACCAATTATTAGTTGTGTAATCATGAAAACCTTAATTTTTCTGCCTCAATTTTTCCATGTACAAAATGGGGTTATTATGAGGATTAAACTATTTATTTATCTTAAGTACTTAGAATAGTACCAACACACAGAAAGTGTTATGTAAATGTTAGTTATTATTATGTTTATTTTAGGCAAGACTTGTAACAAAATTTTTAGAGAAATCTTTATGACCATATTGAATGGCTATTATAGTCTCATAAAGGAATTTTCAGACAAATAAAAACAAGTGAGCAGAAATCTTTTCAATTTAATATAAGTCAATGATTCTAAATTAGGGACAATATTTTTCAACAGAGGACATTAACCAATGTCTGGAAAAATTTTAATTGTCATAACTGGGGAGTTCCTCCCTCCCAAATCACACTACTTATATCAGGTGGATGGAGAGTTTGGGATACCTGCAAGTATTCTAAAGACTTACTTATTATTTGAGAGAAAGAGTAAGAGTAAGCAGGGGAGGGGAGAGGCAAAGGGAAGGAGAGAATTTCAAGTTGACTCCCCACTGAGAGTGGAGCGTTACATAAGGACTCGATCTCATGACCCTGAGACCATGACCTGAGTCAAAATCAAGAGTCAGATGATTAATTGACTGAGCCACCCACATGCCCCCTTTTATTTTTTAAAGTTTTATTTATTTATTTGGGGGGTGCCAGCAAATATTCTAGAAGCCATAGGGCCTCCCTCCACAAAAAGAATTGTCTATTTTAAAATGTCAATAGTGTCATCACTGAGTAAACCTGCTGTAAATTCTGGAAACAGATTAGAACAAATATTCAAACTTTTATATTGACTTAAAAAGATTTCGGCTGGAAAGCTTTCACACTGTTATACTTTACTTTTCTACATGTGACAAGCACCAACACATCACTTTCTTCCCTTTCTTTCTTCTTCAAATTTTTCTGTCTCTGAGAAGCTTATGCCCAAATTACTGTAGCTTTTAAGATCACAACAGATTCCCTATTTTTAGTATTTAAACTTGGCACCATTGTTAGAGAAAGCTCTTGGAGCTTGAGTTCCTGCTATATGCAGCCTTTTCCATAGCATATTAATATATCCTAGTCTTTCTGATAAACCTTGAACTTTGTTATGGGATTTGCTTCGGGTGACTTTATACACTTCTATTTATAGTACATTTTAATGGACTATACCAGATCATTCATTTTCTTTTGTATGACTTTTCCTTTCATAGCAAACCTCGTTGGATTACGCAATTGAATTTGTAGGAGAATGGGCGTAAACCTGGATCAATATCAGACAAATACCTTGACCAGCACTCTGAAATGCACCTGGGACAGCCCACCTGGGCCTGCTGAGGACTCAGGGATGTATTCCCAATAAAAGTCATGAAAAAGTTGGAAACCTCTTCCTGGGGCTGCTTTAATCACCTCTCCTTTTTCTTAGCGATAGAGATATATGTTTTAAGACTCTCAAACTTCTCAGATTGTTTGCAGACATTGTCTGTATCTTGTGTGTTCTCTCTGGATCCCGTTACTGGCAATCTGAGAACATTAAGATCTAGGACTCATTCCTTCCTATTTAGGTAAAGACTTTCAATATGTTCTTCCTTTATTGCTTAAAAGGGGAGCATTCTAACATAAAACTGTGAAGCAGTCCAACTGGATTGACCTTATGCTGTGTGGTAGTTTTTTTTCAGTGCTTTCATTAAGAGCTTCAAGGACAAATGGATCTCCGTAGTGGGCTGGAGCTGAGCTGATTTTGCACATTCCTTCCTTCCTATAATTAGTGATGTCTCATTGACAGTTTATAACTACATGCAGCAGGAGGATTTATGCCATTGACATTGGCCCATGTTACTGAGCTAGACTTTCTCCTCCAGAGCACCTGCTACTGTTAGTTTTATCAAGGACCCCAACTTGTTCTCATTGTTTTATTAGACACTAGCCTAAGGACTACACAGACTTCCTCGTGGTTTGAGGACAAGAGTTTCTGGGAACGGTATTGTCAAGCTTAGTGTTATAGTTAGTTTTAAAGTGGGTGCTCTTACTTTACATGAGGACCATATTTCTCCCTGTTCATGAGACCCATGGTGATCCTAGAACAGTTAAGGTGGATTAAGCAATTCCTTTTTAGTTCCCCTCATCATCAACATACTGCTCATTTTTCCAGTGCTCTTTATTCTATGACTTCCTTGCTGGGTGTTTTTCATCAGCCAGGTATTTCTGGCAGGTAGATATCCACAGACACATCTCAGTGGGTAAATATTATATCTACCCACTTTGCTTGTTTTGGGACCTCTGAGAAATAATGATGGGGTGATTTTGTTACTACTGTCAACATTCACTGAAATCACTGGGCTGCACATTCGAATTTGGAGTTACTAATTTTTCAATAATTATATGTTAGTATTTAATTCTGTTGATTTCGAAAACAAAGACTTGAAATTTTATGTCATATCTGCTATTGAATATATCTTTGAAAGGATCTTTCTTTTGGGCTTTTATTCAACATTGTTCTCATCTCTTCTATCAGCGAGGCTATAATTTTTGGTAGATGCTTTCATTCAAGGCTATTTGTCTTCTGCCAGCATGTTTGGTGACAAGAGGGGTATTTCAGAAACAAAGCATTTCATATTCCAAATATATATCTTATAGTGTAGTTTTTATGTGAAACCATCTGGGACTCATGTATCACCAGCTATATAAGACTATTTAGGACTTGTGTATCAGTTAGGCTGGTGGCCATGTAGATATTCTCAAACTCTAGTGCTATTCCCAAATCCCATATTTTGATTTCATTAGGAAAATATTTTGGATTTTGAGATCTTAGTGAAATGCATTTGTTTATACATAAATTGCAAAAATGTAAAAAAAAAAAAAACCCATAAAATCAGAACAAATCACATAATAGTTCCCTGAGTTCTTAAGCAAGTCTGCCTTCCTATCATTTGAATTTTCCATAAAGATATCTCTGTTATAAAAGTCAATAGTAACAATATTCATGTGTTTCTCATTCAGTAACATCTTGTTCTCAACTGGAGGCTTCAAAGGGTTTGGTTCTTTTACTTTTATTCTGTGTTCTATATTTCCAGTGCCTCACTCATATCAACTCTCAGAGGCTGCCTCTGCCCACAGCTGCCTAGCTGGTGTCAAGAACTTGCCCTCTTCCTGCAAGTGGTCTCACTTGTCTCTGGGCAATATCTGAGAGCAGACTACTCGGCTCCTCTAAGATGGCGGCCCATCATGGGGTTGTTGTCATTCTGATGCTTGTATCTACTCATTGGGCAAACCTGCTTTCCTTCACTATAACCTGTCTTGCTCTGTGTCATTTAAACTCTTCGTAAACTTGCCCTTTATAACACTTTAAAACATTTCTAAATGCAGAGTAATAGATGTTTCAATGCAAACGACTTGGCAGCATTAAAAAAAATCAAGAAAAAGTAATACACAGTCATCTACTCTTCAAACTGGTGCATACATTTCCAAGATTTTCTTATATTATGATTTTAATATCTTTTACTTTTCACTTATTCTGTAGTGAACAATTCCCATGTGATTGTGTATTTTTCTCACTATAATTATTTTTTTAAGTTCTTTATTTTAATTCCAGCATAGTTAACACACAGTGTTATATTAGTTCCTGATGCACAATATAGTTATTCAACAATTTTTGCCATTACTCAGTGCTTACCATGGTGAGTGTGCTCTCATTATGATTATTTTTAATGACCAACTATTTACACACTACCTATTGTGTACTTTTACCAAAAATTTAGCCATGATCATGCACTGGGATTTTATTCTTTTTTAAATAAAAAGAATAATGGCTATCCTTGTACATATAGGATGTTAGAAAAATGCTTGAAATTATACTACTGATCTGGGTGAAAACTATTGCTATTTTCAATCATTTAAGATATTTTTGCAAATTGAACTCTATATAGGGTGTTATAATATACCTTCCACGATGATAAATGAAGGTGCCTACCTTTACACACCTTGGCCACTCAGTAGGATGCTCAAAGAATTATAGTTCTTCATGAATTATTTCCCCAAGAGGAGGAAACTTAAATTTTGCCACTATGGTTGCCATAAAATACTGGCGTATAACTCTGTCTGCATTTAGGTTAGAAGCCTAAAGACACAGTGCTTATATTTTAATAGGGAAAGCAGGGCTAATGTTTCCAAGAAATGGTCTCCTTGCTAAGTATACAAAGACCTCTGCATTAGGGTGTTTTGTTTTTTTTTTTTCCCCTATACTACATGCGTTTTTGTAACTTTTTGAAAAATATTATTAGGAATTTTTGCTGAAGTTTTTTTAACTAGTTGATAAGTGGCAGCTTAATGAATGATGACAAATTATGGTAGAATATGCTGTTATGATACTTATATGACCTGGGATATTTTTATTTTAGAATATTTTAATTACCCCAGAAACATTAAAAAATAAAATGCTAGTATAATATAAAACGTGATTTCTGGCACAATAATAACAGAGGGATATTTTTAAAAGAGCTTAACCTTAAAACCTAATTAAAATTGTTACATATAAAAGCATTTAAAAGAAAATATTTCTAGGTAACCATAACATTCAAAAAGGGGCACATACAACACTTAATGGATTTAGATAAGGCTTATACATGGTTGGTATGTGCCATTTATTATGCAGAAAATTCTATTTTCTCTATACTCTTATGGTCTGTTTTTCATTTAAGAGCAAGATTTTGCATATTCTAACATTTTTAATTATGTCAGAGCAAAAGCATATGTGATAATCCATAAGACTTCACTTTTGTCACTAAAACCTACATGCTGAAAACAATTCATCACAGCTTATACAGAGTTTACAATTCAGTTTGTATGTATGAAAAGAACTTACTACCTTCCTCACTCAGCTTTTCCTTTGAGAACACTGTTAACCCAATTCCTAATAAGGAAACTGCTTTGCACATTTACAGGAAAAAAGGCACGGGTTTCCTTGGCAACTGGAGCCATGTGCAATCTCTCAGAACAGCTCCTCCTACACTCAAGTTTCCTAGGTAGCGGGCTGCATATATTTTATAAAGACAATGGGATAATGGGAGAGATATCACCCTGTTCAACCCTACATGTGAAAAGCTTCAATGGGAAAGATGCATTTGTTATAATAACTGGTAATTTGAGAGAAAATATCACTTGTATGATGAGGTTGCTTCCTCTGCCTAATTCAGAACCAACAGTTTAATTCAGGGTCCAAAATATATTTAGGTTTTGTACAGGTGAAATTAACCACCTCCCATCTACATCCGCCCCCCCGCCCCCACCACCACATAAGACCTATATGAAGGTCAAGCTGAAGGTAAGTTGTTGGTGAGCACCTCATGGTAGTGCTTCCTTCGCAATCTTCCAGAGCTCTGTCACTGAAGCAGAAAACCTAATCTTTATCTGACACAAATGGAAAGAAACTCAATTTATCCTGAAATTGACTGTAAAGTGTCACAAAATTTTAAAACCTTTAAACAGATCTTGTCTGTAGATCTAGAAAATATTAGGAAATAAATCATGGATGGCATAAAGAAAATAGGTATTTATAATAAAATAGAAAAAAGAAAACATGGAAAAAATTGATTATATAGTCTATGCTCTATATAAGGGTGATTTTCAAGGTGTAAGTTTGGGCAGAAAAATTTAAGTGAATTCATTCGTATCATGCAGATTCCTCTGTTTTCCTAACATAAGAACATTTGTATGAAATCAAATTAAAGAGCAGATGTACATTATTATTAAGTGTGGACAGAACCAATACAAAATTTTCTGGCTAATTAGGCCTCCTTACAAGTCCAATATTGTTTAAAAATTATTTTTGAAACCTTTTTAAATTCTTAATTCCATATGATCGAAACTCCTCTTCTCTGGCATACAAATGCAATTAAGTATAATTATCCATTGAGTTACACACACACAAAAAAAACACAATTTGTATGTAATTAATCAGCTCTGGAGCATTGTGAGTTTTAAATTATGTGCAACTAGAGGAGTACAGATTACATTGTTTAAACCTGTTTTGTTGAATACTTAGTAGAATATCTTTACAACTAGCTCCTAAAGGAAAGAATATCACAATACACTCATTTTAATACCCTTCTTGCAAAACACACTGTTCTATATATGTTTATGTTTTGAATCAATAATTAGGACACATACTTGAATAAAAGTTTTAAATATAAATATTTTTACATTACCTTCTAAAATATAATTACATTTAATGCCTCTCTTTCTCTCAAACACACTTAGGCTTTTATTCCCTTATTTATGTGATTCCAAGCAGTGGGGGTTGTAGGGTATGAGAATTTATCTTGAAGAGTGATTTTGAGATTGCATTAATGGATTCTAAATAATTTATGACAATAGGAGTACAGAGTTCTTACATCTTGAATTGTTAGTTTAGTGTGATATAGGATCTGACTAAATACTCCTGCATATTCACTGGTCTCACCATGCAGATTTGCTAAATGTGAGTTCCAGGACATCCTTCTTGAGTTTTGTTCTTATTCAAGTTTACCTTCTTTTTCTCCCTTTGAGTTCTAAACCCAACTTTCCCTCTTCTATCTGTAAAACCAAAACTGCAGCAATAACAATAAGAATAGAATCGATTCTCTAATTTCCCTTTCTGTATTTTCATTGTTAGTGTATAAGAAAGCCACTGATTTCTGTACATTGACTTTGTATCCTGCCACATTGCTGAATTGCTGTATGAGTTCTAGTAGTTTGGGGGTGGAGTCTTTTGGATCTTCCATATAAAGAATCATGTCATCTGCGAAGAGAGAGAGTTTGACTTCTTCATTGCCAATTTGGTTACCTTTTATTTCTCTTTGTTGTCTGATTGCTGTTGCTAGGACTTCTAATACTATGTTGAACAAGAGTGGTGAGAGTGGGCATCCTTGTTGTGTTCCTGATCTCAACGGGAAGGCTGCGAGCTTTTTCCCATTGAGGATTATATTTGCTGTGGGTCTTTCATAGATAGATTTGATGAAGTTAAGGAATATTCCCTCTATTCCTATACTTTGAAGTGTTTTAATCAGGAACAGATGCTGGATTTTGTCAAATGTTTTTTCTGCATCAATTGAGAGGACCATGTGGTTCTTCTCTCTTCTCATATTAATTTGTTCTATCACATTGATTGATTTGCGAATGTTGAACCATCCTTGTAGCCCAGGGATGAATCCCACCTGGTCATGGTGGATAATCTTTTTAATGTGCTGTTGGATCCTGTTGGCTGGGATCTTGTTGAGAATCTTAGCATCCATATTCATCAGTGATATTGGTCTGAAATCCTCCTTTTTGGTAGGGTCTTTGCCTGGTTTGGGGATCAGGGTAATGCTGGCTTCTTAGAAAGAGTCTGGAAGTTTTCCTTCTGCTTCAATTTTTTGAAACAGCTTCAGGAGAATAGCTGTTATTTCTTTGAGAGTTTGGTAGAGTTCCCCAGGGAATCCTTCAGGTCCTAGGCTCTTTTTTTTTTGGGAGTTTTTTGATCACTGCTTCAATCTCGTTACTTAGATATCGGTCTATTCAGGTTGTCAATATCTTCGTGGTTCAATTTTGGGAGTTTATAGTTTTCCAGGAATGCATCCATTTCATCTAGGTTGCTTAGCTTATTGGCATATAACTGTTGATAATAACTTCTGATGGTTGTTTCTACTTCCTTAGTGTTAGTTGTGATCTCTCCCTTTTCATTCATAATTTTATGAATTTGGGCTTTGTCTCTATTCTTTTGGATTAGTGTGGCCAATGGTTTATCGATCTTATTGATTCTTTCAAAAAACCAACTTCTAGTTTCATTGATAACGTTCTACTGTATCTCTGGTTTCTACCTCATTGATCTCTGCTCTAATCTTGATTATTTCCCTTCTTATGTGTGGAGTTGGTTTGATTTGTTGTTGATTCTCCAGTTCTTTAAGGTATAGAGACAACTGGTGTATTCTGGATTTTTCAATTTTTTGAGGGAGGCTTGGATGGCTATGTATTTCCCCCTTAGGACCGCCTTTGCTGTATCCCATAGGTTTTGGACCGCAGTGTCTTCATTCTCATTGGTTTCCATGAATTGTTTCAGTTCTTCTTTGATCTTCTGGTTGATCCAAGCATTCTTAAGCAAGGTGGTCTTTAGCTTCCAGGTGTTTGAGTTCCTTCCAAAATTTTCCTTGTGATTGAGCTCCAGTTTCAAAATATTGTGATCTGAGAATATGCAGGAAGTAATCTCAGTCTTTTGGTATCGGTTGAGTCCTGATTTGTGACCCAGTATGTGGATTATTCTTGAGAAGGTTCCATGTACACTTGAGAAGAATGAGTATTCTGTTGTTTTAGGGTGGAATGTTCTGTATATATCTATGAGGTCCATCTGGTCCAATGTGTCATTCAATGCTCTTGTTTCTTTATTGATTTTCTGCTTCAATGATCTGTCTATTTCTGAGAGAGGTGTGTTAAGATCTCCTACTATTAATGTATTCATATCAATATGACTCTTTATCTTGATTAACAGTTTTCTTATGTAATTGGCTGCTCCCATATTGGGGGCATAGATATTTATAATTGTTAGATCATCTTGGTGGATAGTCCCTTTAAGAATGATGTAGTGTCCTTCTGTACCTCTGACTATAGTCTTTAGTTTAAATTCTAATTTATCTGATATGAGAATCGCTACCCTGGCCTTCTTTTGAGACCCATTGGCATGAAAGATGCTTCTCCATCCCTTCACTTTCAGTCTGGGTGTATCTTTAGGTTCAGAATGGGTCTCTTGTAGACAACATATAGATGGGTCCTATCATTTTATCCAGCCCTGTGTCATTTTACGGGTGCATTTAGGCCATTCACATTGTGAGTAATTATTGATAGATACGTTTTTTTGACATTGTGTTACCTTTGAAGAGTTTCTTTCTGTAGATTGTCTCTATATTTCTGTTCAATGCTTTTCTTAGGATTTTTCCTCTTTTATAGAAGCCCCCTTCATATTTCCTGCAGTAGCTTGGTAACCAAAGAGGTAAAGGAACTGTACTTGAGGAACTACAGAACACTCATGAAAGAAATTGAAGAAGACACAAAAAGATGAAAGACCATTCCATGCTCTTGGATCAGAAGAATAAACATTGTTAAAATGTCTATACTGCCTAGAGAAATCTATACTTTTAATGCCATTCCAATCGAAATTCCACCGGTATTTTTCAAAGAGCTGGAGCAAATGATCCTAAAATTTGTATGGAATCAGAAGAGACCCTGAATCGCTAAGGAAATGTTGAAAAACAAAAATAAAACTGGGGGCATCATGTTACCTGATTTCAAGCTTTACTACAAAGCTGTGATCACCAAGACAGCATGGTACTGGCATAAAAACAGACACATAGACCAGCAGAACAGAGTACAGAGCCCAGATATGTACCCTCAACTCTATGGTCAAATAATCTTCGACAAAACAGGAAAAAATATACAGTGGAAAAAAGACAGTCTCTTCAATAAATGGTGCTGGGAAAACTGGACAGCTATATGTAGAAGAATGAAACTTGACCATTCTCTCACACCGTACACAAAGATAAACTCAAAATGGATAAAAGACCTCAACGTGAGACAGGAATCCATCAGAATCCTACAGGGGAACATAGGCAGTAACCTCTTCAATATCAGCCACAGCAACTTCTTTCAAGATATGTCTCCAAAGACAAAGGAAACAAAGCGAAGACGAACTTTGGGACTTTATCAAGATCAAAAGCTTCTGCACAACAAAGGAAACAGTCAACAAAACAAAGAGACAACCCATGGAATGGGAGAAGATATTTGCAAAAAAGTACAGACAAAAGGTTGATATTCAGGATCTATAAGGAACTCCTCAAACTCAACACACACAAAACAGACAATCATATTAAAAAAATGGGCAGAAGATATGAACAGACACTTCTCCAGTGAAGACATACAAATGGCTATCAGACACATGAAAAAATGTTCATCATCACTAGCCATTGGGGAGATTCAAATTAAAACCACATTGAGATACCACCTTACACCAGTTAGAATGGCCAAAATTAGCAAGATAGGAAACAACATGTATTGGAGAGGATGTGGAGAAAGGGGAACCATCTTACACTGTTGGTGGGAATGCAAATTGGTGCAGTCTCTTTGGAGAGCAGTGTGGAGATTCCTCAAGAAATTAAAAATAGAGCTTCCCTATGACCCTGCAATTGCACTCCTGGGTATTTACCCCAAAGATGCAGATGTATTGAAAAGAAGGGCCATCTGTACCCCAATGTTTATAGCAGCAATGGCCACAGTCACCAAACTGTGGAAAGAACCAAGATGCCCTTCAACAGACGAATGGATAAGGAAGATGTGGTCCATATACACTATGGAGTATTATGCCTCCATCAGACAGGATGAATACCCAATTTTTGTAGCAACATGGACAGGACTGGAAGAGATTATGCAGAGTGAAATAAGTCAAGCAGAGAGAGTCAATTATCATATGGTTTCACTTATTTGTGGAGCATAACAAATAGCATGGAGGACAAGGGGAGATGGAGAGGAGAAGAGAGTTGAGGGAAATTGGAAGGGGAGGTGAACCATGAGAGACTATGGACTCTGAAAAACAATCTGAGGGCTTTGAAGGGGCAGGGGTGGGAGATTGGGGGAAACAGGTGGTGGGTATTAGAGAGGGCACCAATTGCATGGAGCACTGGGTGTAGTGCAAAAACAATGAATACTGTTACATTGAAAAGAAATAATAAATAAATAAATAAAACATATAATTATGGTGAAAAAAACAGAATAGAGATCTATTTAAGTATTTAATTATCTCATTAATTTTGGGTTTAGGATTTATAGGCACTAGTTGTTTTCTTTGCATCAGAAGGTTAAATATCAATTATTAATATCTGTTATTTGATTATTTTGTTACACTTTCAGTCTTATTTCTAGTATAGTTTTATCAGGCAATTCTGTTTACCCTTTTTTGGTTTAACTAGAGTTTAAAGTGCAACTGCTGGCTGCTTCTATAATTTTTTTTTTAAATCAGGAAGGTCTTTCCCACTACCCCTGGTAGTGCCCCATAATAAACATATATGAAGACATTTGAAGCATATGAAAGTGAGTACATCAAGAAGAGAAAAATTACCAGCATCTGGTTTGGTGGTATAGAAGCAATGCTTATTCTGACGAGTTACAAAACTTTCCAGCATTTATAACTAATAACTAGTTGTCAGGCAGCATAGTGATTCCAAAGAATGCCAGGATTTGTGTACATATTCTACCGTCATTGAAAGTTATCTGATGATGAATAACACTAAGATCAAGGGCATAATTGATAGGCAAATTTAACCTACTAAACTTTTAATTTTAATTTTTTGGTTCATATATCACTACAGCACATTTGAGAAAAAGATGTTTGAACCGATCTTAAGATACTAATTAAGTTTGATGAAGGAGTTAATTCTTATTGGATGTTGCAGACAGAACCTCTTGGTTGGGTGGATTACTTAGATATTGCCTGTAAACCCTTTCCCATCTCCAAGATACTCTAATTCTCATGTTGCAACTTTGTAATCCAGCCACTATTAAAGTCTTTGCATGGTGCTGAACTTTGGACTTTCAAAATTATATTGGCTCCATTAGCTGCAGATAGGAACTTTAGACCCCTTTTCTGCAGAATGGTTAATCTTTACCTAAAACTGGCAGAGTAATATGCTTTAATTAGTTAAAGCTGTGATGTAATTAAGATGCATCTGGCTATTTTGGAAATAGTAAATAGTTCTTGCATGAAAGTGGCGATTTAAAATTTCCCAAGAAAAATAAATCCATTGGTTAATTACATGAACACATGACTGAAGAAACCAACAGTGTCCTGGAGACTATTTTCAATTTAAAGACTTACTGAGTACATAAAATAGATCTTTTATTGATATTTTATGAGACTATCACAAAGTACTCTGAAAATCTGAATGACTGTGAGGAATTTTCAATTTTGACATTGAAAAATACATTCATTAGGTTTGCAAAAATTTACATGTAAACATAGACTTCATCTTCTGAAAAATGTTACTTCTGAAGAAATATACACAAATATCTCCTCCATGCCCTCTATAAGATTGTCTATGAATGGAAAGATAAACAACCACCTTTTATTTTGCCCAACATTAAACTAGTTTTTTTCAACATATTATTTAATGTATTAAGCCATATGTAATGAACTCTGTACAATAAAAGCTTTCTTATTTGATTTGTGCTTAATCAAAAATTGCAAGAAAATGCAAACTACATGGAAAATACTGCAAGGTATCGTTTTTTTGTAAAGCATGTGAAGAAACTATCTGGGGAAGCAAGCTGATATTGTCCCAGTATTAGGAAAACAATAGATGTATATAGGAGTTTAAGTTTTTCTTTATTTTTGCTTTATCAAATTCAATGTACTGGATAAATATCAATAGATATCAGTACTATTAATGTAACTGACCAACTAAAATGATACAATGAACAACCATTAATTGACCACCCAGTCCAAGGACTAGAATATAACTAATGACCTGTATTACCTATTGTCGCTTTCTGTCTCTCTCCATACCTCTTTCTGTATTTTATTGTATGTGTGTATACACATACATATATATACATATATATATATTTCAAAAAATGAGTTGCTTAATTTTTCTTATTAAATTAGTGAATAAAGGATGCCTGGGTGGCTCAGTCAGTTGGGCATCTGCCTTTGGCTCAGGTCATGATCTCAGGGTCCTGTGATGGAGCCCCACATTGGGCTTTCTGCTCAGAAGGGAGCCTGCTTCCCTCTCTCTCTGCCTGCCTCTCTGCCCACTTGTGATCTCTGTCTCTCTCTGTCAAATAAATAAATTTTTAAAAAATTAGTGAATAAAAGATAACATACTGTAGATAGTCTTGTGGGGCTGACTGCTTTTGCCCAGCATTATGCTTCCTAGACCCATCCATGTTTGCTTTGTGCAACTGTATTTCATTAATTTCTTTACTGTATGTGTTATTGTGTCAATACACCACAATTTATGAATTTGAATGGTCTCTAGCTTTTTTTCCCCCAAGAAAACCTGTATTGATGAGAAATGCTTTTGCACATCATGCAATAAGCAAAGGTTTCAATCTAAGTCTGTGGATAGAATTACTGGGAATGGGGTATGCAAATATTTAGCTTAATGCAATGGTGCCAGATTATTTTCCAAAATGCTTGTACCGATTTACATTCTCACTAGGTATGTATGAGATCACAGTTGTATTATTTGACCTCTTATTTTGGAGACCTGGGGTATTTATGTGTTGTTTCTCATTTTTGTTTGGATTTATATGCCCTAGAGTAACACTGATTTTCAGCAGCTTTTTGTGTGTTAATTGGCCTTATTTACTTCTTCTTAAGTCATATGTTTGGCCTACTTTTCTATGGGGGCTATTTCTCATACTAATTTCTTTAGGGATTTTTAGGAGTTCTTTATTGTCTGCATGTTAAGATTTTCCCAGACACGCATACATACATACACACTCACATACACTCCCTGTTTGTGGATTATGATGTCTTTCAGTGAGCAGGATTCGGAAAGTTTTATTTTGGTCACTTTTTATCAATATTTAGACTGTCTTTGAGTGGAGGATTTAGGACACACAGGCCCTAGTTTACTTTTGGCAGGAGGATAATTATGAGCTTCCAAACGCCTGGCAAATAAGCAAGTTTGTGAGTTTATGTGGACTAGTCAAACTACACGTATTTATAAATCTTCCTGTCAGGAACCTGACACAAGGAAATGAGGAAACCATCCTGTAAAACAGCAATATTTGCTTTCCAGTGAATGTCTGCAGGCCAACTCAGAGTGCCTAGGAGCTAACAATCTTGTAATTCGGAGAGATTGATTTCTGTTCTCTAGCCCAGGCACTCCCTGTACAAAGTGACATTTCCTCTCTATTAAACAGGTCCTCTCTCTGCAGACTCTTGGGGGCGTGGTCTCTGCCTGCACCTTCATGTAAAAACCACACTTACTAATGGAATCACTGCCATGAGTTTCACAGTGTTCTTAATAATACCGTTTGGTGGGAGTGGATATCATTTGTCCACATTCCTAAGACTCTGGCTCTACTGCAGCATCACAATTTTTACAGAAATGAATCTTGATTTTATCCATAAAAATAGTCTTTGATCCAAATGCTCCACCAGCAATAGGATTTGGCCTGGTCCCTGGGTTCACACGTGGCTTACTGCAGCCCACGTTCCGATTTTGATTCTCATGGGTAGTCATTCTCAGGATCATACTTCTTTAAACCTTTCAACACTGAACGTTAGATTCAATATAGAATTTATATCAAGCTATCACAAAGCCAGAAATTTTGGTTTGTCAAAAGGAGAGAAAGAAAGGACAGGGGGGAAAGGTATAATGTCCTTGTTCTTGGGGCGCAGCTCCCATCAAGCGTCCTTTCTCTGCTACAACACAGTCAATGCCCCCCACCTTTTAAAGATTTTATTTATTTACCTGTCCGGGAGACAGAAGGAGAAAGCACAAGCAGGGGGAGTGCCAGGCAGAGGGAGAAGCCCCTCTCTGCTGAGCAGGGAGCCCCATGTGGGTCTCATCCCAGGACCCTCTGGGATCATGACCTGAGTGCAAGTCAGAGGCTTAAGCAACTGAGCCACCCAGCCTCCTTTTTTTTTTTTTTTTTTTTTTTAATGACAAGGATTTGCATAGCGTGTGGCATCTGTTCCACCTGGCACTTTCTCCCCTGTGCCATTACAAGCATAGGGAAGAAAAGCGGAAATTCCAGGAGTTGGGACACAAGATCAAATATTCGAAGGTTAGCAGTGCTGAAGTAGATTTAAAGTGCCAGTTACTGCATGAAAAGAAAACCTCAAGTGGACTCCTAGTGCGTACAAGCCATGTATTTGCAAATTGAACACCTTTCACTCGCCCGGTGAGCCAGGCACAAAATCTTGGATGTATCCTTCTGCCTAATTCCCAGCATCCAAGCAGCTTTCATTTTTGCTGATTATATGGCATCATTATCTTTCATTTTTACCTTTTACCTTCTATTTTTACTTCTCAGAGCTTTAAGTTATACTCAACGTCTTGCTTAGATTTAACTAATTATTATCTTGTCTGGCGTGTCTTCCAGGCCCTGTTTTCTTAAATCCAGCCTATAATCTAGTGCCAACTTGTTTTTCGCCAGCTCCCATCATGCCACTTACCCGTGCTTACACACCTTCAAAGGCCACTTACTGTTGGCTAAATAATTCCCTAACATTTCATTCTGATGACAATGAGATTGATAGGATGGTGATATCTCTGTAGAATGACATCTTTGAGTTCTACAAAAAATGTAAAAAAAAAATTGAGCTTCTGAAGTGATAGTGTGGCTCTTAACTTCTGTGCTATTAAAATAATTCATTTTTATATTCCTGTGAATTAAATAACATACACTAACGAAGTCCATGTGCACAAAATTATTTATAAGAAAAAACGAATAAAAAGAAAACGCACTGGGCTGTCGGGGGACCGCCTCTGGCCAGGAAAGTCCTGCCATTACAAGATGGCGCTTGGCTCACTGCCAGCAAAATAGCTGCAAGTAAACAATGTATGTTTTGGTGAAGCTCGCCTAAAGGAGGACATAGTCATTGGCTGTTTCAAATTTAATCAGCATAGTAACAGGACTCTCATTGGCTCTCCCCATTGCTTGGCCCCTTATTGGTCACCCTGCTCGCTGATTGGTCATGTAAATGTATATAAGTTTGTAGACTTGCGGAAATAAGGGGAGAGAAGATACATCTGAACGGGGCTTCTTGTCGTCCTTGCTGGTCGAGGGCGACACTGGGCACTGTTTCATCGACACCGAAAAGAACTATTTAAACTCATAGAGTTTACTCATGGTCCCAAGACGCATGTGGTAGGAGACACAGTAGCCTGTGTGAGTCTGCTTCAAAAGCAGGTCATTCTGCCCTAACAGATGATTCCGAGGTTCTAGTCATTATGGTCAGCTGCATGTTTCCTTAGACTTCTCGAATGTGTGCCTTCTGACAAGATAAAGGAACTAAGAACCATCCTTCCCATGAAGAAGTGAACGAGGGAATATTTTTTCCCAAGATTTTGATTACATTTGGTGTTTTGCACTTCCAAATTAATTTCAGAACTAGTCACTGTGTATGCATGCACACACGCGCACGCGCGCACACACACACACACACAAATATATACAAACTTTTTGGGATTTTGACTGAATTTGCAATGAATCTGTAGATTCCTATAGAAAAAATACTTTTAAAAAATACCAAATATTAAAATCCATTAATATGATCTCCCTTTCCATTCATTTAAAGTCTTTTTCTTGGCATAATTTGGTGTTGCATGTTGGCCATTTGAGGTTAGGATGATTATCTTCTTCCAAAGACTGTTTACCCTTTCAGGCAGCTAGACTAGGACTGATCACTTCAATATGGTTAGGGACAAAGCTATCTAAATCCTGTTTTATGATGCTGGCAATCTTTATTGACCTTTGGATTGCCTCTGCTTAAGGAAAAGCAATAAATTGTGGGGCTCATATTTTGGATGTCTCCTCTCTTAACACCAAATTTTGGTCTCACAATTCTCTGATTTTCATTTTTCTAACCCTGAAGAAACTACCAAAAACATAGTCGTCAGTTTCACTGCCAATAATAGCAGCCTTCTGACCAGGTAGTCTGCCTGGATCCCTTGCATTTTTTTTTTAAGATTTTTTAAAAAATTTATTTATTTGGCAGAGAAAGAGAGATCACAAGTAGGCAGAGAGGCAGGCAGAGAGAGGGGGAAGTAGGCTCCCTGCCGAGCAGAAAGCCTGATGCAGGATTAGATCCCAGGACCCTGAGATCATGACCTGAGCTGAAGGCAGAGGTGGTTTTTTTTTTTTTTTTGAAGGCAGAGGTTTAAAGCACTGAGCAACCCAGGCACCCCAGATCCCTTGCATCTTGCCTCATACACAGAATGTACAAATGTCCTTAAATCACCAGAAACTGCAACTACAATAGCTTACCTTTCTTCCTTTTCTGAAAATTTTACAATTCTAGCTTGTTGCAGTAATTCTCAAATACCTTCAGACAAATGTCCTGTCTATCTATCTATTCACCATCTATCATTTATCTTTCAACTATTATAGTTTATTGGACTTTTTTCCCTGCCTTCCTTTGACAAGATATTTGGTTTGTGCAACTACTCCATTATATCTGAAAGCAGAAGTCCCTCACTTAAATGTGTCAATTTAATAATTTTTCTTTTTCTATTTTGAGAATGAAACCTTGAAAATTTAGTCTATCTTTCATTACTACTAAAAAATACCAATTTATTGACTTTTAATTATTTTAATTAACCAATGTATTAGAGAAAATAAGTATATAGAGTTAAAATACTTTTGTTCACTACACAAGTGTATACTGTAAGAGTATTCTTATTTTGCTTTTGTCTTTATTGTGAAACAACTTAGTCTTTCAGTCAAAGGGGATAATTTTAAATTTCTTTTACTTTTATTTCTAGCCACCAGTGGTAACTAAGTTATATTTCAAACTAATATATGTTCTAACCAAACACATAACCTGTAATTGCCTCTAATTTCAGTCCTCTGAGGATTTGAAGCAGTTGTTTCAGCTTTTCCTATATCAAACTGGAAAGACAAAGCCTAATGAAAAATTTGCAGTAAATTCATTCCATAGCTACATGTTTATGTAGAAAACAAAACAGCGAAGTCTACAAATCGATAGTTGATTAGTTTTTCAAACAAAACACACCTATACATTTTACAACTTCAGGAAGAGAATAATTGTTATACAATTTTATTTTAAGCAGACACACAAACTTCTTAGACTTTAAAAAAAAAAACATTTTATTTACTTAACTGAGAGAGAGGAAGCACCAGCCAGAGAAGGGACAGAGCAGCCGAGTCCATGCTGCGTAGGGAGCCTGATGTGGGACTCATTCCCAGGGCTATGGGATCATGACCTGAGCAAAAGACAAGACACTTAACCAACTGAGCCACCCAAGTGTTGTTTCTGAACGGATCTCACGTTTCTTAGCTGTTAAAGAAATAAACTCCTGTAGAGTAACAACATTTATAAAATCACTTGTCAATTATCTGATAAAATGTGTGTATTTCTTCCCAAACTGACTCAAATAGCCAATAGATTATAAATGCTAATGAAAATATAATACAGGGATGCCTGGGTGGCTCAGTCAGTTAAGCCACTGCCTTTGCCTCAGGTCATGATCCCAGGGTTCTGGGATGGAGTCCCTCATTGGGCTCCTTGCTTGGCGGGGAGCCTGCTTCTCTTTCTGCCTCTGCCTGCCACTCTACCTGATTGTGCTCTCTCTCTCTCTGATAAACAAACAAACAAACAAATAAACCCATAAAAAAAAGTACAGACTCATCCTTCACAACATCATATAGCATGGATATGATGTTTCCTTATAACGTAGTTACTAAGTAACTGGATCAAACGGAAAGTGTCTCTTTCGTTATTTGGAGAGAATGTGGTTCACATTTCTCAATTTCTCTTACCTTTCGATTTACAAGTTCATTTTCTTTTTCCTTTTAACTTTAGGCTTAAGACAGGTCTTAAGAATCACTCACACTGATATACAAAACTTATAAGAGAATACTCTAGTTGGGAATTCTATACTTCTTTTCTAAACCACACTCAGAATTAGTTGCATACTTAATATCATGGCTAACATCCCTGAACTCATCTTTTGCTCTTGTATCTCATTTATTGCCTTGAACAAGCTACATTTGTATTTTCTGTTACCTTCCCTGGAAATGCCTTTCCTCAAAATTTTGCATGTCTTACTGTATTACATCATTCAAATCTCTGTTTCAGTGGCTCTCTTCAGATGTGCTTCCCTGCCACACCCCCATTTAAACTGGCCAATCCTCTAACTCTCATGTTTACATTTCCTGACACTGCTTTAATCCTCTTCTAAATAGTTATCACAAACTGAAATGATATACTTGTTTATTTCTTTATGCTTTATCTACAAAACTCTTAATAAAAACTCATGAGCAGGTAACTCATTAATCTTTTCCACAAATGTATGTGGAACTCCCAGGACATTTTCTAACAAATTGCTTGTTTGCCACAATGAATGAATAAATGAATGACTGAAGAAGTACTTTTCTTCTGAGCCAAGGATATTGTTCATTTTGAGAAGTAGGGTAGCAGCTTTGCAAATTTGAAAATATCGTGTTCAGAAATGTGTGAGATATAGATATATCTATTACATAAATATCTAGAGATATATATACAGATATATATGTCATTTCCAAGCACTAATATCTGCCTTCTGAATTAGAATATTAATTATTAATGAAGTATATATATGAGAAAAATTTAATAATTGATTCTGCTTTACCTTGGTAAACTGAAAAGACATAAGACATTAATGTTTTTGAAATTTAGAGTAGTTTCTTTAGTACTGGTGAATTACTGTCATCATTTTTAACCTAAACCCAGCCATTCACCTATTATCTCCTCATGAATAACTATTTTTCACATGTACATAGTATGCACATACTCAAGCACATACTCCATAAATATACTAATGCTTATAAACACACACACACACACACACACACACACACTTGTCCGTTACTACTATTTTGGACTGATTCTGGGCTACTTAAAAGACGAAATCAGCCTGATCTGATATGATTCACAGGTAGCTCAACTGTTACTTTACTCTGTAATCACACAAAATCTGTGTTGAGTCACACTGAGGAAGTTCGGTTGATATCCATTTCATGCGAACTAAATCTAAATCCTGAATCAAAATGGCATTTAAAATCTACTTAGATTGTGAAAAGGCAGATCTTGGAGGAGAAAAAAACAAAACAAAACAAAACACAAAAGCACACCTGGGAAAAAGTTCTTTAATTTTTAAAATACTTAAATATACTTACTTAATTTTCCTCAGGGATTCTTCACATGGTTGGATCTATGAACCCTGGGGTCTTATTAGTAATATTTACCACTGTATCTCTAACTTTCTGAATACTATATGTCAAAAAAATCAAACCTGTACAGTTTAAAAATGTGTCACAGCTGGAAATGAGCAAAAGATCACTCTGCAGGAAATGTCTATGAGAAAACCAATTCTCAGCACAAATGATTGTGAAACATACCATCATTGGCAAGCAAAGTAGCTAAAGCGTGACTCTGTGTTGAATTTTGCCGCAGAAATCAATTGTGCTAATCATGTGTTCTAGGTGTTCATACTTAGCTTATAAAATGAAGATATTCCACTATGTTTCTTAATAATCAATAAGACACTGTGGTGAGTGTTAGTTTATTACTAAATAGTTTTTCAGAGTTGATGTGCCATCAGAAGCAATTCCACAGAAAAAAATGGGGAAGTAAATATCAATAAAAATTGTCATTTAGTTTTGTTTGTAAGACAAGAGAAAAATCTATAAATTTTACATATGCACACACTTAAGCACACACATTAAATTATATGTAATATAAGGAGTGTCTTTTTTTTTTTTTTTAAAGAAAACACTGGTAAGAGAATAGGGGAAATAACATGTTACATTTAAAAAGTACAACCCACTCTAATAATGTGTGTGTTTATGAATCACATCACCTATATTTCAATCTGCTCAGCTAGGTGTTAGTTTAAAGTTGGCAGAACAAAATTAAAAAATGAAGTAGCTTAAAATAGAAGTTGACTATTTTCCTTTATAAATTGAAAACTTTTCAAGTTGAAGCTGAAATAATACATTTAAAAAGATATCAAAATGCATTTTAAAAGATACCAGATACTTGGTCCTCTTTGTTTTCTCCAGCTGTAGTTTCTGGCTTCCAGCTGTAGTTTCTGGTTTCCATCTTTAAGCTAATGTTCAATCAGTTACACACGAAATGAAAATTCTTACTTTTCCTTCTGCCTATCCTACTCTGGTAAATATTTGCCTCCCACAAGGCTTCATTTGACCCCCAAGTAAGTGGAAATGTTTGAAATAAAATTTCTCTCTCAGTCTCTTTTACCTGAAGTATATTTTTGTCTTCCTTTTCACATTCCTTTCAATTTCATGGACAAGCCCAACATCTTCCCATAAAACAAATGATTAAATGTTTTCTACAAAATGTCAGTGGTGTGCTTTGAATGGGACCAGGATAAAATGTCTCATCTAATTGACTGGTAAATGAAATAAGAAATGTCATTTTTATCTAAAAGCTGATTTTAATGAGAAGACTATACCATTTATATTAACAATTGCTTCTTTTCAGATTCTTAGAACAGAAAGCATGTCAAATATTAATTGTAATGCATCACCAAATTATGGTATAGTGCAAAAAAATTACAAATAATGCCAATATTATCTAATTGAATTCTGCTTTTACAAGTAGTATGGATTGGATATTCTACATAAAAACATCCTGATTCTGGATAAATTTTAACTGTCTTGTTAAATTCACAAAATATTAAGGCAAAGCCCCAAAGAATAATAAAATAAAAATATAGCGAGGTGAATCAGTGTTAAGACAACATAAAAACTTTTTTTTTTTTTCCTGTTGAAGGAGGAGGGGTGAAATCTCTTACCAATAACTTAATGGATTTGACAGGGGAAGACACCTCTCTCAGAGAAAGACTGCAAATAAAAGAATTCAAATACACTGTGAGCAAGCAACCCAAAAGAAAAACTATCTGTATTTTAGGTCCAGATTAAAATGATCTCTCCTGAGGGGCACCTGGGTGGCTCAGTGGGTTAAAGCCTCTGCCTTTGGTTTGGGTCATGATCCCGGGGTCCTGGAATCGAGTCCCGCATTGGGATTTCTGCTCAGCAGGGAGCCTGCTTCCCTCTCTCTCTCTGCCTCTCTGTCTACTTGTGATCTCTGTCTGTCAAATAAATAAATAAATAAAATCTTTAAAAAAAATAAAATCTTTAAAATGTTCTCTCCCGAGATTTTGTAATGAAGTGCTGTCTCACTTGGGCCTAGAATATAGCATTGTTGTGCCCATGTAGTTAGAAGATCTCTAGGTGAAAAAGGAAATTATAGAATTTTTTGGTACGTGAAGAGGTAAGTTCAAATTTTCTGGAAGGAAATTTCTTCAAATGAAGACCCTCAAGCTAATGTTTAGATAAAATGAATTCAATAAAAAGAATGAAAAAACAAAGAAGTTAAGTCAATAGGAGTAAATATAAGAAAAATCTTTAAAGGAGTTCAGAGGGAATTATTAGAGATAAAACATAAATAAAATTAGTCAATTTTGTAAGTTATTAAGAATAGAATATAAACCTGAAACAAAATAATTTGTAAAAGGCTATTAATAAAGCAGAAATATTTAAAAATAGACCACAGAACTTCTAGAAGTCAAAAAATAATAACTGAAATAAAAAATTAGTTGATCAGTAATATAGCACATTTTGTGATAGATCAAAAATTATTGAACCAAAGGTATACTTATGAAATTATACATAATGCATTATAGAGGCATAAGTAGAGATGGAAAACATGGAGAGTTTGAGACCTATGTATGGTAAAATGAGAAAATTTAATATTTTTTTAAACTGTGTTCCAGAAAGGGAAGTGAGGGACAATATGAGGATATAATATCTGAAAATATTCCAGAAAAGTAGAAAGACTTGAAGGTTTGAATTCAAATAGTTCATTGAATTTTCACAATTACAATACAAAAAAAATCCACACCTAGTCCTATTATAGTAAGAATAAAGGACACTAAGAAAATATTAAATTCAGGAAGAAGAAAAAGGACATCAGGTGCAAAAGAATCACAAAGAAAACTAGGATATATAGGGAGAATGTATCCCAGTTAGAAAATAGAACTGCCAACTTAGAACTTTATACTCAACAAAACTATCTTTCAATAATGAATGTAAAAAATAAATCAAGAGAAAAAAAATAGTGCAAGAATAAGATTATGTTCAAACTCGATATAAAAAAAGAAGGAAGAAAAGTCATAGAAAAATCAAGAAAAATATGAAACAAAATACAATGTGTAAAAGATATGAACAGTCATTTCATCGAAGAAGAGGTATGATGGTCAATAAATATATGAAAATGCTCAATGATGCTTAGTAATCTGGGAAATGCTCACTAAATGAAATATGATTTTACATTCAACAAAAAGTAGTGTATCTGGAAAGGACCAGTATTGGTATGGTCATGAAGCAATGGGAATTCCTATATATAGCATTTGTGGAAGTCGACGATTATAAACACTTTTGAAGACAATGTGACATTAAGTAGTTTGAAAGATACGCATACTTGTGACCAAGCATTTTCAACTTCATCAAAGTACCAAAGAGAGTCTCATAGAAATGGGCATTGGGAGGCATTTGCAAGAATATCACTGCAGTACTGTCTTGGAGTCTGTTTTATCTAATATAATTGTAGACAACTCTTATACAAACAAGCATTATTATCCTGTTTCTATAATATACACTTTCATCAATTTTCTTCCAAACTCCATGTGCATTTATATTTAAAGTCCATTTATTTAGAACCATATTGATTTTTATTTAGAAACCATATTGATTGGTCTTTTTTTTTTTAATTCACTCTGTCAGGCTCTGCCTTCTAATTATGTTTCCATTAACATTTAATGTGATTATCAGTAAAGTTGGATTCTATTATACTATTCAAATTACTGGTTTCTTTTGTGTCTGTTTTTTTATTTCAACTATTTAACTATTAATAAATAAATTGTTTTTTTTTCTTGCCATCTTCCTTAGTTTCTTTTAAATTTCTTCTCTAACTTCCTGAGTTGAATAACGTAGACCATTGGTTTTCAATTTTTAACTATTCTTGGCAAGTATTTAACTTAGGATTTAAATAATGGAGTATTCCTGAAAACATTTGCTATTTTAGTAATTACACTTTATATTCAGTCACTTTACAGCACTCAATCATATCTAGTACTGAAATCTCATGAGGAATTTAAAAAGGACTTTCTCAGAATTATGTATAAAACCAATTAGCCCAGAATAATAAAATTACAAATTCAGCCTATTGTCCTCTGGTCAGGAAAAGAACCAGCAATAATTAATTGTAGGCACAATATTTTAAGCATCACTTTTTATGATATTTCACAGAATATGTCCATTAAAGCCACTGGCTTGCCCTTCTTAGTAATTGCTCTCTATCATTTTTTTTCCCTCTCTCCTTTTTTCTTCTTTTTAGTTCTTACATCATTTAAATACTCAGTGATTAGTGCCATCATCAACTCTTTTTCTTCCAACATGTTGATTTAATTTAGCATGTGTGGTTCACAGCTGCATGGTTATCGATAAAATTTTGAAAAACAAGGACAGGTTTATTTTAGTGCTATACAACTGATAGACACTTTATAGCTTTATGTGTTTCCTTGCAAATGAGCTGCCAACAAATTTATTTTTTCAACAGCATTCATATTTCTTCTACCCACAGTATGTTTAACATTCTGAAACTCACCTAAATGGCATCTTCCCTAAAAGTTTTACTTCTGAAGTGAAAAAACGGTATAGAAATTTCTGCTGGATTATACACAGTATTAATTGACAACTAATTTTTTTCAGATATATAACACAATATCTTTTTATGTGTTAATTTCTTCTATATTACTATTCCTTAAGTTATTATTATCAGTACCTTCCTAATTTATAATTTTTAAAAACTATATAGGGATATTTTCATCACCTCAGGAATCTGAAGAGGTAGACAAGGGAAAGTATTATTTCTGCTTCATGGATGTAGGGAAAAAAATGGTTGATTTACTAGAATAAGCAAGTTGGTGGATGAAAATAAAAGCTAATTATTCTGATTTCTTGGTATCAGAAAGTGCTTCATTATTAAAATTGTTATTCTTCATTGACTGCTTTTAAAAATACATTTTGTGGTGTTCAAAGCTTAGAGGAAGTTAAGAAAGGATTAGAGAAAAAGATCAAGTAAGTTGAGAATTCAGAATTTCTCGGATTTCATGCACACTGACATTTGAATCTCTGAAAGTTTTTTTTCTTTTATTTCAACAAATGAGAGAGTGTGTCAACATGAGAGAGTAAGTCGTGCATAACATTTTATGTTGCCTTCACTTATTAATAGAAAACTGCATTAGGTATCACTTAAGTTTCACTGTGACCAATAATAGAAAATCCACGTGAAAGCATAGAAAAACACCAAAATCAAGATCTTACATGGATATCTAAAGTATATTTACTCTGCATTTGTTTAGGGTAATTAAAAAGAATTAAGGAAAAAGTATGGATAAAAATAGAGAGTACAAAACAAAAAAGGAATAATAATGGAAACCAACACTACAAAAATCTTCTACATTCCTGGCATATTACCTAAGTACTAATCATAAATTAAATAACTGTTAATTAAATCTTTACTTATTCCTCACAAAAAACAATGCATAGTTACATGCCTATTTTATAAATGATGATTAAAGTACTTTCATGGAGATTAAGTAATATTCAAGGTCACATTATTGAAGGTGATAGAATTAGGATTCAAAACAAGTCTTCCTGTCTCCAAGCCATGTTTCCACTATATCGTAAGGGAAAAGGAAGAGGTATTTTATTATTTCTTTTTGTTTGATTACAGTTGACACACAATGTTACATCAGTTTTATGTGTACAACATAGTGATTCGACTATATAAATTCTGCTATGCTCACCGCAAAAGTTCCACATTCTCATAATGTCAAACTGAGAAGATGACATAAGAGAGGAATCCAGGTCTTTCTTGCACCCTATAAAATAGAGCTTACTTTTCTGTAAACAAAGGAAAAAAAAAACAGGTTGTAGAATCACTATACTTTAATAACACTGATAATATACTAACATTTATAAATTGTTTATTGTATTTTAAGAGTTTTATTTCATTTAGTTTTCATATTGTCACTATTTTGCAGATAAGGAAACTGAAGTAGATTGAGTTTAAGTAGTTTGCTTGAGGACAAACTTCCTAAGAGGTGAATGGTCAAGATTAAAACCCAGGTAATTAGCCTCAAACCTATGTGCTTGACCTCTATGCCATACTGATTTAGTGATCTGAAATACATTAGGTTGACAAAATGGCCCATTCTAGTTCAGGAGTTTAAGAATGTGGAGTATATTTCTTTTGAACTTAGTATACTGAGCAAAGGACCAGAGAAAAGTTCAATATAACAACTACAGAGCAAGTATTTTTGTCACTTTAAAGATTTTATTTTTATTTATTTGACAGAGAGAAATCACAAGTAGGCAGAGAGGCAGACTAGCTACCGAATATTTCTGGTTATTAAGTGTCATCATATATAGTATGAGAAATTCAGTCTGATAAGCTTTATGTTATCTTTGTGCATTAAAGTTCTGTATTAAATAAATATATTAAATCTATTATTTTCTTAAAATCAGTCATTACAGGGACACCTGAGTGGCTCAGTCGGTTAAGCATCTGACATTGGCTCAGGTCAGGCTCCTGGGGTCCTAGGATTAAGTCCTGTATCAGAGTCTGCTTCTCCCTCTGCCTGCCTCTTTCTCTCTCTCTAACAAATAAATAAATAAAATCTCTAAAAAAAAATCAGTCAGTACAGACATTCATCAGAGATATTGTGAGTTCCATGCATGTCAGACTGCCATGACAAAGCAAGTATTGCAATAAAGTGAGTCAAATGAAATTTTTGGTTACCCACTTTGCAAAAAAAGTTATGCTTACACTATTAGGTATGCAAGAGCATTACGCCCAAAGAAGAAATGTTAATACCTTAATTTAAAAAAATACTTTATTGCTAATTTAAAAGGGCTAAGTATCATTTTTGCTGAGTGACTTGTAATTTCTGTGGGTGGCAAGGCTTGGCTTGATGTTGATGGCTATTGACTGACCAGGTTGGGTGTTTGCCAAAGCCTGGGTGGCTGTGGTAATTTCTTAAAATGAGACATCAACAAAGTTTGCCACATAGACTGACTCCTTTTTTCATGAACGATTTTTCTATAGCAGGAGATGCTGTTTGATAGCATTTTACCCACAGTAGAACTTCTTTAAAAATTGGAGTCAGTCCTCTCAAAACTTGAAGCTGCAAACTAAGCTTATGCATAACTAAGTTTGCATAATATTCTAAACTCTTTGTTGTCATTTCAACAATCTTCACAGCATCTTCGCCAGGAGTAGATTCCATCTCAAGAAACCACTTTCTCTGCTCATCCATCCCAAGCAACTCCTCATCCATTCAAGTTTTTTTTTTTTTAAATTAAATTGATTTATTTATTTTCAGAAAAACAGTATTCATTATTTTTTCACCATACCCAGTGCTCCATGCAATCCATGCCCTCTATAATATCCACCACCTGGTACCCCCACCTCTCACCCCTTCACCACTTCAAACCCCTCAGCTTGTTTTATTATGAGATTGAAGAATTCATTCCCATCTTCTTGTTCCACTTCTAATTCTAGTTCTCTTGTTATTTCCACCCTATCCGCAGTTACTCCCTCCACTGAAGTCATGAAACCCTCAAAGTCATTCATGAGGGCTGGAGTCAACTTCTGCTAAACTCCAGTGAATGTTGACATTTTGACCTCTTCCCATAAATCATGAATGTCTTTAATGGCATCTGGAAATGGTGAACTGTTTCCACATTTTCAATTTTCTTTGCCTGAATTCTTCTAGAAGAATCCCTACTTATGACAGCTATAGCTTAACAAGATGTATCTTAAATAATGAGACTTGAATGTCAAACTTACTCCTTGACCCATGGGCTGCACAACAGATGTTGTGTTAGCAGGCATGAAAGCAACATTAATCTCATTATACATCCCCATCAGAATGCTTGGGTGACCAGATGTGCTGTCAGTGAACAGTAATATCTTGAAAAGGATTTTTTTCCCAAGCAGTATGTCTCATCAATGAGCTTAAAATATTTAGTAAACCATATTGTAAACAGATGTGTTTACAAACTAACGCATTTGTAGACACATTACCAGGCTTTGCTGTTCTATTTATAAGGCACAGACAGAATAGATTTAGCATAATTTTTAAAGATCTCAGGATTTTCAGAACGGTCAGTGAGCATTGGTTTCAACTTCAAGTCACCTGCTGCATTAGCCCCTAAAAAGAGTCTGTCCATTGAAGCTTTGAAGTCAGGCATTGACTTTTCCTCTCTAGCTATGGAAGTCCTAGATGGCATCTTCTTCCAACAGAAGGCTGTTTCATCTACGTTGAAAATCTGTTGTTCATTGTAGCCACCTTCACTAATTATCATAACTAGACATTCTGGAGAACTTGCCATAGCTTCTCCACCAACACTTGTCACTTCACCTCGTACTTTTATGTTGTGGAGCTGGATTCTTCCCTGAAACCTCATGAACCTACCTCTTCTAGCTTCAGACTTTCCTTCTACAGCTTCCTCACCTCTCTGAGCTCTCAGAGAACTGCAGAGCCTTAGGGCCTTGTTCTGCCTTAGTCTTAGGTTTAAGAGAGTGTTGTGGTTGATTTGATCTTCTAACCGAACCACTAGTCAATTCTCCGTATCATCAAGGCTGTTTCTCTTTCTTACCATTCATGTGCTCACTGGAATAGCACTTTTAATTTCCTTCAAGAGATTTTCCTTTGAATTAACAACGTAGCTAACTTATTGGCACAAGAGGTCTAGCTTCTGGCCTCTCAATACTCAACGTGCCTTCCTCACTAAACGGAATCATTTCCAGTTTTGATTTAAAGTGAGAGATGTTCAACTCTTCCTTTCACTTGAACATTTGGAGGCCATTGTAAGGTTATTATCTGGCCTAATCTGAATATTGTGTCTCAGTTTATAGGGAGGCCCAAGGAAAGGGAGAGACAAAGGAACCACCAACCAGTGAAGAGGTCAGAACACACACATTTATCAGTGAATCTAGCATAAGGCTACTCTCTTAGTCCATTCAGGCTGCTATAATAAACACCATAAAATCGGTAGCTTATAAACAACAGGAATTTATTTCTCACAGTTCTGGAGGATGGGAAGTTCAAGATTAGGGTGTCAGCATGGTCTCACAGGAATAGCTTTACCAATTATTTTCTCATCTTTATATTCTCTTTGGGAAACACTGTTCTGAAAGCAGATGGAAACAGTTGTTGTAAGTGTGAAAGCACTCTATGGTCTCCTACCCACTATTTCCTCTTTTCTAATCCTTTTGGTGACAGCTGGCACTAAGACAAGTTCATAAAAATACAAACATGTTTTTACATGAAATCATGTACAAAGTTGGGGCTAAATAATATGAACCTTTCATAAGAACACCTCTCCATCTGGTATAACTTACTAAAAGGCCTCACAGAATCATCTCAGAGATAAGAAGGTAAGTGTTATCCTCCCCGGGCTTTTTTTTTTTTTTTTTTTTTTAAATGGGAGAGAGAGCAAGAAGGGAGGAGCAGAGGGAGAGGGAAAAGCAGATGCCACACAGCACGTGGGGCCCTATGCAGGGCCCAATCCCACGACCCTAGAGATCACAACCTGAGCCAAAATCAAGAGTCAGATGTTTAACTAACAGAGACAACCAGGTGCTCCAACCCTAGTCTTTCTTAAAAAAGGAAAAAAAAAAAATAGGGAAACTACTATGTACAGAGGGCATAGTTGCTGTAGAAGAAAATAACAAATCAAGTATCAGTCAGCATAGTTACTAGTCTTGAGAATGAAAGTGCTCAATTCATGCTGTGCTGAAAATTTAGATAGGGAAGGGTGCATAGTCCACAAGGGAACATATCATCTCTGCATTGTTGACTGTGTTCCTAGGTGTGAGGGAAGTCCCTCTTTGTTGAAATTAATGAGGTCACACCCTGGGCTTCCCAGGACCTGGAGCACATTAGGCAGGTATCTGGGCAAAGGCTTAAATAAACCTAATAACATGGGAGAGAAGGAAGAAATATTGCTCATTTCTCTACACATGAAAGGGTATGCAAAACACTCAGGCTGAAAATGAATGATCAAATCTGTGAACCTTTATTTGGAGATAGATGAGATTTAGCCAAGTTTTCAGAACAATATCTTTTTATTAACATACTTATGGATATTATATATATATATATATACACACACACACATACTACTAGTGGTGATAATTATGAACTATCAAGCACATATATTAATACTGACTTAAATGCTTATATACAGTAAATTATAAGATAAAGGGGCAATTAGCTTTATATATTTATAAATTTCACTTATATTTTTAGAAAGATGCTTTATTGTTTTGTAATATTATCCCAGAGTTCATTCTGTTCCAAGAGTGGTTTGGGGTTTTCCCCCACTGTATTTGTTTATGATATATTTGTATATGGCATTTCTGAAACAGACATATGATGACACAATCTCATACTTAATTATTATGACCACTTAGTTGATACATATTACATCATTCATATCTTTTTTACCTGGGATTTAAATTTAACAATTTCTAATTGAAAGTAAGAATCCAATAGCTTTTGTTTTTTTATAAGGTGTATTTTGTACCCTATAAATTGCATTTAAATGATACTTTCACAAGTTCACCATCTGACAGTTTCTTTCCTCAACACATTTTAAAAATAAGGTGATATCTTCTACAGTAAGATTTATTTTGAATGTAAATATCCATAGAATGTTCAAGTCCTTAAACTTTAGTCTTTTTTATTCCTTAAATTTAACTTCTATGTACGTATATGTCTCCTTATAATATAGAATTAGAATATAAGGTAATTACTCCCAAATGTTTAATATGTCACTATATTTTCTATGTGTGAGATACCAAGAAATGTGATTTTCATATATTTAATCAAAAAAAAAAAAGAACTAAGCAGTCTTTTACATTCAGAATATTTGTGGCACAAAGGCCTCACTTGCCTTTTAGGACAATGATTTAAATTTGTTTTTTCTTCTGAATACCTATGACTACAATATTTTACCAAATTTGTTTTGATGAGAAAAGTAAAAAAGGAATAAAACCACTTTAAGGAGTTTGGGAAGAAACAATTCTCATACCATTTGGTTTAAGCCAAGCCCTTGAGTATTAAGGGCTGAGAAATTTTGCATTAAATAAAACAGTTGAGAGACCAGTGAGAAGGTTTTCATCAATGTCCATGGTTGCCAAGTTGGAACTATGCTGGGGATATTTAATCTATATTTCATTTGATTTTCAAATTAGTCCTGAAAGGTAAGGAGATTTGCCCATTTGACAACGTGAAGCTGAGGCTTAGACATATTGAACACTCAGGTTGAAGTCCTGAACTTGCTTAAGGTCAAGTGGTTACCCAGGTAGAGCTGGAGCTTCAGCCAAAATTCTAACAAACCCAAAACATTTTGTACCATGTCATAGCTACCTGCTCATATGAATTGCTAACATATCCCTGGGTATTAGGACTATTAAGTTAGAGTTGCTTAAAGTATTATACTTTCCAAAATTAAAGGAGAAGATAGAGCTTTCTTTTATTAGAGTATAAATGCAAATGCTTTTCCAAATCATATACCACCAACAGGAAGCCTGCAGAAATTAATAATTGTGCCAGCTATCAATCTTTTCATGCATAAAATTCAAAATTTGTTACTCTGCCTACAGATGAAATGTCATTTTATAAAAAGCTAATTATATGCACCCACAAGTTTGCCTGTCAACACCAATGAGCCAATAGCAATCTGCAAAAGCTAAAATTGAGTATAATATTAAAATCATTCTAACATAGGCATAAAATTACATAGTTTATTCAAACTGTGTTGAATATCAATAGAATTTAATTTTAGAATGAACCAGAAGCTTTTGGAATTACACAATTAAGGATAATTTGAATGACATTAGAGCTCATCCTGACATTAACCTAACTGCATAGGCAAGGACTCTTAGGACCAGAGGGAGAAGTGAACTGCTCCTGTCTGGGTAGAGGTGGGGCTGGCAGGCAACCTTCTTTTTGTGTTTTCATCCCAGGGATAAACCAGTACTTCACCTTTAATCTCTGTTCTGTTCCTGAAGTCATATAAGGATTATTCATTTCTTTATTTAAATCTACCATAACTCATTCTGGGAAATAACTGAGACAGTTTACAAATAGAATTTTGAAAGATGGAATAAACTACAAGTAGGAGTAAAAGAAAAGATAAAAACAAGGATTTATTTACAAATGGACCTAGGAATGACATATCAAAAAGCTGCCATGAAGACCTACACACCTTGTTTTAAATTAGCTTTCAATTTGGCTGTTAGCTTCCCGGTACAAACGCAAAACCTACAATTTGATCTTGTATGTAATTGACTGTATCCACTAGTTAAGAAGCATGCTTACCCCTGAAGGTGGTGGTGGTCAGGAGCTGACTCACACCACCTCAACCACTTCATAGGATTCAGTTTACAAGCATCTTTTCCCCACTCTGAGGCCTGGGATGTCACATTGGTATCTTGAAATCAGCCACTGTGGAAGAATTTACACCATGGGAATCAGTACATGCTACAAATGAGGGCTTTTTGCTCCCTGCAGAGCTAGTTGTCAAACATTTATCAGCACATCACTACTTAAGGGACTTTTCAGAATACAGACAGACACACCTTACAGTATCCCTTACATTAGAATGATAAGTCAAAGATACAATTCAGTAAAAAAAAAAAAAAAAAAATTCTCATGGGGTGTCAAAGCACTGTAGTCTGGATAATCTCATCTTGGGTGGTAAAAACTAAAAGTTAGATTTTAGATTCTGTGCAAAAAGTAATGAACCACAGATGTTTCTTTAAATATTTTCCTCTGAGTTGGGTATCAATCAATATTGGGCAGTAATAATTCACACAATTGTGTGTGTGTGTGTGTGTGTGTGTGTGTGACAACTTCTTGGAATCTAACCAAAAACACCAATCTGAGAGAATTAAGGCACCTTAAGGGGATTATGACTGAAGCCTTCTTTCCACTCATTCATTCCTGGTTTATTTCTCCTTCTTCAAATTGGTTATTGAAGTCCCTGTACTCAGATAAACCAGACCTGGGGTGGGAGCTGGGAGGGATGGGCACCTGGCTGGCTCAGTCAGTGGAGCATTCGACTCTTGATCTCAGGGTCATGAGTTTGGAACCTACATGGGGTGTAGAGATTATGTAAATGAACGTTTATCAATCAATCAATCAGAACTGGAAGAGGAAGCATGTAACCTAAACCTAGAAAACAAGCCAACTAGTGGACCACTAGTTTCACTAAATAGCTTTCTTGACTTCATAAAGTTATGTTGGCCTTAAGATGCCTAATAGAAGTATCTCCAAAGAGATGCACAGAGTGCTTTGTTTTGTTATTAGTCCTTTTGCCTTTCTGGGTCAGCTGTTTTGCAACTTATTATATGTGAGTATTCTATTCTATGTAATTCTATGTGAGTATATGGTCAACTCATATACATATATATGCATTCACATATACAAATGTATATGTATGAATTTATATATTGAATTCTCTATACTACCCCATGCTATACATTAACCATGATGTATCATATTAAATTAATTTTGAAGGTCATTATATCTGAGTTTTGTGATGATTGACTATTAAGTTTTGTGTCCTGTCTTGAAGGCCATCAAATTCTTGGTCTTGATCTCTACATTTTATAAGAAGGATGTAATCTGGTTTACTCCACTGGTATCTATCAGTCACACATACATTATGTATGGAATGCATCTTTTAAAACTGGATGCCACTGGATGCCTGGGTGGCTCAGTCACTTAAGTGCCTATCTTCAGCTCAGGTCATGATCCCAGGGCCTGGATTGAGTCCCGCTTCTCCCTCTCCCCCACCCCCCACCAACCCTCTTGTGCTGCTCTCTCATGTTCTCTCTCTCAAATAAATAAATAAAATCTTTAAAAAAACAAAGTATACCACCATGCTTTTCAGCCAATAAACAAATAATCCAATTAAAGCAGGCAGAAGAGGGGTGCTTGGGTGGTTTAGTTGGTGAAATGACTGACTCGTGATTTTGGCTCAGGTCATGATCTCAGGATTGTGGAATCAAACCCACATGTGGCTCTACACACAGTGGATAATCTGCTTGAGATTCTCTCTCTCCCTCTGCCCCTCCCCACTGTCTTCAATCAATCAATCAATCAATAAATGACAATGGACAGAAGAAATATCTATATCTATCTATATCTATCCAGATAGAAAGATATCTATATCTATCTGGATAGATATAGATATATCTATTTATCTATCTATATATAGATGTGGGGGATACACACACACACACACACACACACACACACATATATATATGGTGGGATGTTACCATAATAAAGAAGGAAACCCTTGCCATTTGCAATGACATGAATGGAACTAGAGAGTATTATGCTAAGTGAAATAGGTCAGAGAAAGACAAATTCTATACGATTTCACTCATATGTATAATTTAGGAAACAAAACAAACCAGCAAACGGGTGGGGGGAGACAGAGACAAACCAGCTCTTAACTAAAAGCAAACAAACAAAATCCCCAAAACCAAAAATACAGATGTCACTGTGTTTTCAAAGGACACTGTCGCCAAAATGAAAGACAATCCACAGAATGGGAAAAATCCACAAAATGAGAAAAACACTTGCAAATGATAGATCTGTTAAGGGACTTGTACCTAGACTATATAAGGAGATATCTATTTTTTTCATATAAATCAATAATAAAAAGATATGAAGCCCAATTAAAAATTGGTAAAGGATGAGAGTAGACATTTCTTCAAAAAAGAGATACAAATGGCCAATAAGCCTATAAAAAGATATTCAACAGTATTAGCCATTAGAGAAATTTAAGTCAGAAATATGAGATGCCACTTCATATATGCTAGAATGTCTATAACAAAAAAGATATTTAACAAATATTGAAGATGAAGTGGAGAAATTGGAACTCTCATATGTTGCTGATGGGAATATAAAATATTTTATAAAATATAAAATGTTCATTGGAAAACAGTCTGGCCATTCCCCAAAGTTCAAATTAGACTTAACTTACTATGAGCCAACAATTCCATTTTTGGATATACACCCAAATGGAATGAAAAGACATGTTCACATAAAGACTGGTACATTAATTAAGTAATTAAGCACTGCTGTTAGAGCCCCAAAGTGTAAACAACCCAAATGACCATCAAACTGCACAGTTGATCAAAAATGTAATATATCCAGCGACACCCACATGGGCTGTCAGTTAAGCATAGATGAACTTTGAAAATATTGTGCCAAGTGACAGAAACCAGTGACAAAAGACCACATATCATATGAATTCATCTCTATAAAATGTCCATAACTGGCAAATATAAGACAGGAAGTAGGGTAGTAATTACCTTTGGCTGGGGCCAGAGGTTGGGTACAATAGGGAGCTACTACTAACAGATATGAGTTTTTCTTGAGGATGATGAAAATGTTCTAAAATCTATTTTAGTGATGGTAGCACACCTCTGTGAATATATAATGACTGTAAAAACTATTGAATCATACCCTTTAGATGGGTGAATTGTATGAATTCATTTCTCATTAAAACCATTATTTTTGAATTGTATGAATTCATTTCTCATTAAAAACATTATTTTTTAATTTATTTTTATTAACATACAATGTATTATTTGCTCCAGTAGTACAGGTTCTGTGAATCATCAGGCTTACAAATTTCACAGCATTCACCATAGCACATACTCTCCCCAATGTCCATAACCCAACCACCCTCTCCCTACCCCCCCAACCCCCTACAACCCTCAGTTTGTTTTGTAAGATTAGGAGTCTCTTATGGTTTTTCTCCCTCCTGATCCCATCTTGTTTCATTTTTTTACTTCCCTAGTTCCCAATCCCTCTGCCTTGCCTCTGAAATTCCTCATATCACAAAGATCATATGATAATTGTCTTTCTCTGATTGACTTATTTTACTCAGCATAATACCCTCTAGTTCCATCCACATTGTTGGAAATGGCAATATTTCATTTCTTTTGATGACTGCATAGTATTCCATTGCATATATATACACACCGCATCTTATTTATCCATTCATCTGTTGATGAGCATCTAGGTGCTTTCCATAGTTTGGTTATTGTGGACCTTGGTGTTATAAACGTTCAGGTGCATGTGCCCCCTTCAGATCAATACATTTGTATCTTTAAGGTAAATAACCAGTAATGCGATTGCTGGGTTGTAGCGTAGCTCTATTTTCAACTTTTTTGAGGAACCTCCATGCTAAAAACATTATTTAAATGTATATGTATATGTATGTGTATATATATATATATATATACATATACATATACATTTACTTTAGAGAGAGGGAGCTGAAACACACATGAGCTAGGGAGGCCAAAGGCAGAGGGAGAAAAAGAATCCCAGGAAGACTCTCCACTGAGTGCAGAGTCCAACACGGAGCTCGTTCTCTTTCTCCTCAGTCCACTCAAATGGAAAATAGTTAGATTAAACTAGATAGTTTCTAAGATGGCTTCTAGAAGTGTGATATACCATAAAGGAGGTGTATGACCAGAATTAAACAACAGATATTTTGTAGCCTTCAAGAATAGATCTCAGGCCGCCTGGGTGGCTCAGTGGGTTAAGCCTCTGCCTTCGGCTCAGGTCATGATCCCAGGGTCCTGGGATCGAGCCCCACATCAGGCTCTCTGCTCAGCAGGAAGCCTGCTTCTCCCTCTTTCTCTCTCTCTCTGCCTGCCTCTCTGCCTACTTGTGATCTCTATCTGTCAAATAAATAAATAAAATCTTAAAAAAAAAAAAGAATAGATCTCTATATGAAAAGTGTTAATAAACCCATATAGACCCCTCATTCAGATAACTAAGGGGCAATGTAATTTACTTGCTCCTGAGCAAGTGATAAAGATATCTTTAAGATAAAAATTAACTAGACAATTGTCCATTTATTTGTTTTCCCTTGGTAGATCTTATCTCTGCCATTTGCTAGTTTTGTGACTACCTATAAAATGGGAATATAATTTACTTATCTCAACGAATTATAATAATGACTAGTTGAGATAGTCCCATTACCTGGAAAAGACTAAATCTCTGATAAATGGCTGTTTTTACAAAAGAAAAATAGTCAACCACTGGGCTCTCCACCACAAAAAAATAATTCTACTCTATACAGGACATTTTGCACTCAGTTTTATTTACTGGGGACCAAGCTAAATTCTAGATTTGTAATAAAATCTGAGCTAAACATTAATATCTGTAGAATTCGAAGGACCTCAGCCAAAATCTGTCTAACAGTTTCCTTTCTAGTCATCCATTCTGCTATCACCTTTGATGTGCTAAAAGAATCCTTCTATATGAGTTCACAGGGGTTGCTTGGATATTCATATTTATTCTTTGATTATTCATCAGTTCCCTGTGAATCAAAGCTGTGCCATATTGTGAAAACTTTATATACTTCCTGACAACTTTTTCAATAGTCAAACTTTAGCTATTTAGCACTTACATCAGTAACTGAGAAAATTTAAAATACATTTTGCAATCATATAGAACTGGAACTGTTAAATAATAGTTCATTTATAAGAATGTAAGTATGATTAGATGTAAATACTCTGAGATCCCCATTTCATTACTATTGCAACTTCTGCATAAATGATGTGTTTATCAATTCATTTTATTGGACTTTTGTTATATTTGCTTAAATGTTTGTTTTCCTCAGTGAAGTTCTTGAAAGTTAAGTTTCATATTTTTTCAAAATTATTTTAAAAATTTGCATATATTTAATTATTAAATATATTTATAGTTAACATGCATCTTCTGTGTCCTGCATAATTTGGCATGTATTTGATATATAATAAATTAAATGGTAAACATGACTATCTCTTTGCAGTTTCTATTTCTGTAGACCATAATTGTTGAATGCTTAATTACTTCATTAGAAAAAATCATTGAAAATCTACCCAAATTAATCTTAATGTAGTTGATTAGTGAAGCAAAAATGTTCAAGGGTATTTTATATGTAAACAAGAATAATTTTATTTTTGAAAATAAAAGGAGGCTGGAACATTTGAAGTTTCTCTCTCTTGAAACTTATTTGGTTTTTAATGTAAAGAACAATATTGGGGTACCTGGGTGGCTCAGTCAGTTAAGTCTGTGCCTTTAGCCTAGGTCATGATTCTGGAGTCTGGTGATAGAGCCGGACATCGTGCTTCCCACTCAGTGGGGAGTCTGCTTCTCTCTCTGAACTTCACCCTGCTTGTGCTCTCTCTCTCACTCAAATAAATAAAATATTTTTAAAAAATTAAAATAAAGAGCAATATCAATGGAGTGAGAAAAAAATGGGTCTTAGTGTTGACTTTTGTTACTAGGTAGATGTATATTATTGAACTGATAAGCCCCTTAGTTTTATTATGTGTAAACGAGAGAATTCGACAATTTCCAAAATTCATTCTGCCTGTTAAATTTTGATTATTCAATACAAACACTTTCCTAAAAAGTATCCTTTTTCGTTTCTCACAACTGAAAACAAAACAAAACAAAACACTTTTCAATTACATTAGACCCTTCAGCAGGAAAAGAAAACCTAAATGGAAATTGCTTATCAAAAATATGAGCAGGGACTGCAACATTCTATGATAGGTGGCACTTCCCTTCCAGAGAAATGAAAAGCAGCTTAGGCTCTCATTTTTTTTTTTTAAAGATTTTATTTATTTGACAGAGAGAGAGAAATCACAAGTAGGTAGAGAGGCAGGCAGAGAGGAGGAGGAAGCAGGCTCTAATCCCAGGACCTTGGGATCATGACCCGAGCTGAAGGCAGAGGCCTTAACCCACTGAGCCACCCAGGCGCCCCTAGGCTCTCATTTTTAAAGAAAGGTGGTATGCCACAACCTCAAAGCCAACTTTTGAAGTTTTGAAATCCCTTCATTTTGCTAGCCTCCCACCAAAATCGCAGCAATCTTTTCCAGGAACTATAGCAGCAGGATGTGTCTAATTCACTAACATAGAACAGAAAAAATAAATGTGCATGGGATTGTGTACACTGAATGACACACTTCATGCTGCCTTATGCACTCTTCTGGCTGCCACGAGACCCTATAATCTCAGGTGGTAGAAATGGGAGAGAATAATATTTTTAAAAGATCTTGAAATTCATCCCCACAATATATTTTGTATTTATAATTAAGGCTTTAAACAAAGCTATTTAAATTTGTCACATCACTGTATTCTCATTAGGCATACCCATATATGGCATATCCAATCATTTTTATGCTGAAAATTCCCAGTTTAAAGCAAAGGGTGGTGAAACGTATATTTAAATATCTTTCTGCTGCCTGAGTTTGGATTCCTTTCCCCATCATTAATGCTTCCTGGAGAGGAAAAAAGAGGAGTTAAAAAAAAAATCTTTTGGAAGGTGTTTTTGTAATTAGGGTAAAATACAAAGTTTACAGTACTCCAAAGACAAGTGAAAGGACCAGTTCAAAATTGAGGAAGTAACACAATTCATTAAAACCAAACCTCAGCCCCTTACACTGCAGCTTCTTACTCAGTATCGTGTAGAAATTTCCTGGAGGTCTCTTGAAGCAGCTTCCCAGAACCCTTGTTTAGACGGTGGGCCGGAGATTCAAAAGGTTTCTGATAACACCCAACTTAACGAGAGTCTTTTAGGATGTCCTGTTTAGATAATGTTCACTAGTTATGTGGTTAATTATAAGCCTTTTATTCCTCACCTTGATACTGCCCCTACTTCTCTTTCCTATACACACACGCACACACACACACACACAGAGAACTTTGTTAAATATAAAAGTGTGGCATATTGGAAAAAGTCTTACAATGAACCATTTTAATTATGTGGGTTTTTTACTATTTTATTCACCACTAACTAGGTATGATATTTTTATACAAGTAAACCATTTCTCTGAGCCTCCTTTCCTCCCTTCAAAAGGGAAAGATATTTTACATTTCCTCATTGGGGTGTTGTGAGATGTGGCTGACAGTACTGCATGGCGTTACAACAACCCCGACTCCAAGCACTCGTGCCATAGAGGAGAAAAAAGACAGTGACTCATGGTCTCCGGATACAAATATAAAGATAGCTGAGTTTTCCAGATTTATTTCTTTAAAGATCATCTCTCATGAGGTAGCAGTAAAATACTTCCAGAGTTTAATAAGTAAAATCTACTGTAAAATACTAGTAAATACTAGTCAATTTTATTTTGATGACTCAAGATTTGTTGTGCCTAGGAATCATAATGGTGACTGTTAATCTTTCTTTTATAATCCTGCAAATGTCCAATGGAGATTGGACTGAATATGTCTGGAATCCAAGTCACATGTTGAGAAATATTTCTCTATCACTATATAATGTGCACTTTTTCCCCTTGTATTGATTTCTTTCCTCTGAAGATCTTGTGCTTTCAAACCAGGTGAGAATAAGATTTTCAAACAATATAAGACTTGGCATATTAAAAGACATGTCTTAAATGTTATTAGGCTTTCCTTAATGCTGTCAGAACCAAAATGTATACAATGACTACTTGTTGGTATTGGAAAGCAATCAATGCAAAATTATGGTTTTTGAATGAAGGAAGCATTGAGGATTAGGACCATATGCATTCCAGCTTTCCTCCAAAGTCATTTTCCTATTTCTATGTTGCTACATAGAACCCAGGATGGGAGAGGCAGCTTCACGAGGAAAAGGAAAAGAGAAGAAGTTCCAAGGTGCCCAAGTGGTTAGATGAGTAGGGGAGGAATGAGAGACATAGACAAGGAGCCTCAAAGGTATCACACAAATTGGGTCCTTGGCCAACACTTAAACTGTGAATGCACAGATTTGAGCAGACCTGACTTAGAATAGCTTCTGAAATGTGGAGATCCTGGCAAAGTGCGGAGAAGCCAAACACTACTTGGGAAATGAAAGATGACATTTGTCCCAGCTACAGGGGAAAGAATTTGATGAATACCCTGAGCTTTAGCTTGAGACCCAATAAGATCATTTTATAAAAGTAAGAACCAGTTCCTTGGAATAAGGACAAACCAGACATAGTGCCTTCAAAAAGCCTAAAACAAAACCTCAAAAGGATCAGAAAAATGTGCTTGGGTTCAACTGCTTGCTAATACAGAAAAAAAAAATAGTAAAAGAGAGAGAGACCCAGAGATGATCTAGATGATGGAATTAGGATAAAGAAGACTTCAAACTAACTCTGATTAATATATTTTTAAAAATATGAGGAAAATATGTGAGGTTATTTATTAATTGAATTGATCTGACAGTAGATTAGATATAGCAGAATAGTTAGTGAATTCATTGGCAGGGTAATAAAAATTATACATACTAAAGCAAAGAGGGAAAAAATAATAAAAAAAAGAAATAAAGCAATACATATATGGGACATAAATAGTTGAATTGTAGTCGTTTCTCAGAAGGAGAAGATAACATAGGAATGAAGCAATATTTGGAGAAGTGCTGGTCTAGAATTTTTTAAATCAGAAGAAAGCTAGCAACTTACAAGTTTATAAAGCTTAGTAAAATCTAATTTGGAGGGGCACCTGGTGGCCCAGTTGGTTAAACGACTGCCTTTGGCTCAGGTCATGATCCTAGAATCCCAGGACAGAGTCCCTCATCAGGTTCCCTGCTCCGTGGGGAGCCTGCTTCTCCCTCTGACCTTTCCCCTCTCATGCTCTCTCTCATTCTCTCTATCTCTCAAATAAATAAATAAAAATAAGATCTTAAAAAAACCAATTTGGAAATTAAGAAGATAACTACATCTAGGCATATCATAGTCAAATCCTGAATGTCAAAGACAAAGGGAATATCTTTTTAAAAAGTCAGAGAAAAAAAGTCATCTTCAAAGGAAAAACAATGGTTTTTAAAGAGGGAGCTGGATATTTTTATGCTTACATATGAATTTGAGGATGAATTTTACCTCCTTGTGAATTTTATTTTCATTGAAGATTAAATAGAAGAAAATTTACAAATTGACTATTCTACGTCCTTCTTTACGTAGCCATAAAAAGTCATAGGTACAACTTGACATGTGATTTTTAGGTGTTATTAATTCTGGGTAACTGTAGGAAATAGCATCTTCTAGTTTCATTTGGAATAGATCATAAAAAGGAATTTTACTATTTTTTTGGCAGAAAATCAATTTGTAATTATAGAGTGAATATGTAAAGAGTAATTTATAAAAGGGTAACAGATAAAGAATGCTAATGTTGGTGAATGAATATGTCTGTATATATAAATCAGCCAGGTCAAAGTTGAATTACATCCTAGAGACAGTGGTAGAAACTCCATAGTTATGTTTCTATACTTGGAAAAAGTTAATTTTATGACTATAAAGCCCTGTGTTTGTTGTGTCCCTCAGACCATCTGACAGCCTGCCAACTTTCTGTGGAATGTTCACATATTCCTCCCCCTCACACTGTTCTACCCACTAATTAACCTAGTAGACACAAAATATATAGTACCAGAAAAAAAATCTAGATTCTTTTATTAGTTTACTTGCAGCTTATTGAAGAAAGCTTGCGTCTTGAAGCCTGGAAGTTATCTCCTTCTCACTTAGGTGTATGACATTGGAAAAGCCATATAACCTATTTAGGCTTCAGATTTTTTTTTAAATCTATAAAATGATATTATCTTTTTTATGGGACTTTTATAAAAGCAAAAGTAATAAAATACACAATGTTCCTAGCCTTTAGTAGTCGTCCTTTCTTCTTTCTAAGTATTTGCCAAGGAAAGAAATGAAGTGTTCTGTCAAAATCCATGAATACAATCTGCAATGCTTCTGGTCACATTTCTCTAATTTTGGCAGTTATAGTGTCAAACAGGAGAGATTCTAATACCTACCCAAGATACTTCAATATAAATGTTTCTACCTTATTCTGTTTGGCTGGAATATCGAAGAAGGAATGTTGTAAAGCTAAAATACAATGTTTAAAGGAAAATTTTAAAAGAAAAGTTTTCTATCAAACAAGGTTCTGGAGCTTTATTACCCACTAAGCCAGGGTAAACAACACATTTTATCTAGTATCCCAGATGACAGCAAATGTTTATTATCTAACTTCCCTGTGGAAAATAGACTCCGTCGGGACAGAGCCTCCCCACTTGTTCATTGATGCATCTCCAGGATCTAGAACCATGTTTGCCATACAGGTAACAATTTGTTGAATAAATGCATGGAAGTTCTGAGTGATATTTGCAATAATTTAATGAGAACTTATATTACCTAAAAATAGAAGAGATGTTCAAAAATACTATGAAAATTTAACAATAGGAATCATTAGAATCTGGACCACGTAATATAAAAGCAACAAGTTTTAACTGTCTAATTAGCCTGTATTAGCACAGAGCACAATGACTGAAATTCTTATTAATGGACCTGATTCATCCAAAATGTTGAATTAAATTAAGTATCTTTAATGTTTAAAAATAAGAGAAATAAACTTTTTTAAGGAATTCTCTAACAGCTAACTTCAAAAAAAATTCAAGTTTAGCTACTTTAGGAAAAAATCTTCAGTCAACACATGTGACTTATTAATGTCAGATACTTTATTATAAACTTACTGACTGTGTGTGTGTGCATGTGTGTGTATAAAATATTTCTGAATGCAAAATGAAATGTCATATAACAGATTTTTTTCCCTAAGATAACTAGTTTTCTGATAGTTCTAATGTACTATATACTGATGCTAAACACAATTTAGATCTAATATGGACATTAATAACTGGAGAATTAAAGATATAGTCACTTTATTTCAAATATTACATGTGAAAATATGCAAATTATATATATTTTTTGGAATGGCAAAAAGTAGAAGTAATCTAAAGGTGCAGCGTTAAGGAACAAATCGGATCAAAATCTGTTACATCCACACAAAGGAATAGTGCAGCTTAAAATTTATTTATTTATTTATTTATTTTTAAAGATTTTATTTATTTATTTGAGAGAGAGAGACAGTGAGAGAGAGCATGAGCGAGGAGAAGGTCAGAGAGCGAAGCAGACTCCCCATGGAGCTGGGAGCCCGATGTGGGACTCGATCCCGGGACTCCAGGATCACGCCCTGAGCCGAAGGCAGTCGTCCAACCAACTGAGCCACCCAGGCTTCCCTGCAGCTTAAAATTTAAAAGGTATCTCCAAATATATTGTTACTGACAACTGCCTGGTTATAGTCTTAAATAAAATCGCAAAGTACTAAACAATGTGTGTAGTATGCAATAATTTGCATGAAAACTAACTATAGCATATATGAAATGTATACTATATGCTCACATACTTATTTTTCCTTCTACCTGGACTATCTCTGAAGAAAATGATCAAGAAACCAGTAACTCTGGTTGATTCTGGGTACTGAGGCAAGTTTAGTCTTCATTCCATACCTCCGATAATTTCTTCTAGGTTGTAGCATGTATGTGTATTACTAAACCACATGTTTCTAATGTCCCATGTTTCTGAGCCCACATCTGGGTTCACCTGAAGCTTCCTGTATGTTTCTTAGAGTAGGCTGACAGCTTTACACCCAGGCACCTGTATGTTTCTGCTGCTGTGGCTGAAGTCTTGCTCCAGCTCATGAGAACCATGCCAAGAACACTCAGAATGGCAGCCCAACTCCAATCATGTGATCATTACCTTTTCAAAGATTGTAAAAAAATTTACATTTGAAGAGGTAATTAGAACTTAAAACATAGGAATATTTTAAAAGTATGGATAAAGAAGATGTGGTATATATACACAATGGAATACTATGCAGCCATCAAAAGAAATGAAATCTTGCCACTTGCGATGACGTGGCAGGTATTGAGATGGAATGAGAGGGTATCATGCTTAGCGAAATAAGTCATTCGAAGAAAGACACTTGATCTCCCTGATATGAGGAAGTGGAGATGCAACATGGGGGGCTAAGGGGGTAGGAGAAGAATAAATGAAACAAGATGGGATTGGGAGGGAGACAAACCATAAGTGACTCTTTATCTCATGAAACAAACTGAGGGTTGCTCCCAGCAACTCTCAGTTTGTTGGCAGAGGGGGGTGAGGTTATGGACATTGGGGAGGGTATGTGCTATGGTGAGTGCTGTGAAGTGTGTAAACCTGGTGATTCACAGACCTGTACCCCTGGTGGTACAGGTACCCTTGGGGATAAAAATATATTATATGTTTATAAAAATTTAAAAATTTTTTAAAAATAATAATAAAAGTATAAGATACAAATCTCAAAGTATACATTTGAATCTATTAATAGATGAAAACGTTTCAAGCTTATACATTAAATTAATGAAAACACTGTACACAATTTCTTGAAAAATCAAAATAGAACATAATAGGGAATGATATTTTATTTTTTAAGATGTTATTTATTTATTTGTTTGTTTGAAGAGAAAGAGCACATGTGCATGGCACAGGAGTGTGGATAGTGCCGGGAGGAGCAGAGGGGAGGGTGAGGAAAAAGTGGAAAAAAAATTTTTTTTAAGATTTTATGTATTCATTTGACACAGAGAGTTCACAAGTAGGCAGAGAGGCAGGAAGAGAGAGAAAGGGAGGGAAGCAGGCTCCCTGCTGAGCAGAGAGCCCCATATGGGGCTCGATCCCAGGACCCTGAGATCATGACCTGAGCCAAAGGTAGAGGCTTAACCTACTGAGCCACCCAGGCACCCCAAAAAGTAGAAAATCTTAGGTGGACTCTGAGCTGGGTGTGGATCTCAGGGCTGGGATCTCATGATCCTGAGATCATGTCCTGAGCCAAAACCAAAAGTCAGACACTTAACACACTGAGCCACCCAGGCACCCCAAGGAATGCTATTTTAGAATTTACAGTAATGTCCCATTCTTAAAGGTCTACAAAACCATCATGTAATTTGTACTTCAAATAAGTGGGAGTCACTAAGGAGTTCATAACTTTTATAAAACATTTGTATTCCATTCAAGATGTGTCTGCATTTCAACTTCCAAAAAATGGATATAAATGAAACTAGAAATCTGAATACATTAAAGTAAAAAACAATATTCTAAAGCTTATAATGGAATGCTTTCTATGCCAAGTTATTTGCTTTGTTTCCTTGACTTAGGCTGAATTATCAAGAAAAAAAAATGAGTGAAAAATGAGGGCTAATTGGAGGAGATTTTAATTATTTTAAAATCTATATATCTAAGGCAGATGTATTTCAATTATATAGAAATAATCTGACATTTATCACTATATCCACCTCTTAGATTAAGCAGACATTAATATTTTATCAAATTAACATTAAAATTATTTTTGCATTTTTAAAAAGAGCAAAAGTTACAAACTTAGATAAAGCCCTCCCCTCCATTCTTTCTCTCTTCTTTAAAGTTGGTGTGCTACACTTTCTTGTTTGATTTCATACTTTACTGATGTTTATCTAAATAAATGTATATATATTTCTTTAATTTCAACATACATAATTTTCTATCATATAAATAAATGAGTCCAATATATGACTAATGTTAGCCTAAATTTTTGGTGTTTTGGTTAAACTTCTGTTTAGTTTTTGGATCATATTTACTTGGCAAATCTAGTACTACATCTGAGGTATCTTTTCTTCTTGGGGGTGCATACTGTATTTTCTCCAAATAACATTGACAATTTTCAATCTACAGGCTATAAAATATATTCACATGACATTGAATAGTAGTATCAAGAGATGATCATATAAATGGCACTCGATGTAGCTGCAAAAGCTTCTATAATTTGTTTTAATTTGGGTTCTGTTCATTTTTTTTTTTCTAAAGATTTTATGTGTCAGGTTCAGAGAGAAAGAGCACAAGCAGAGGGAGAATCAGACTCTCTGCTGAGCAAGAAGTCCAGTGCTGGGGTGCCTGGGTGGCTCAGTGGGTTAAGCCGCTGCCTTCGGCTCAGGTCATGATCTCGGGGTCCTGGGATCGAGTCCCACATCGGGCTCTCTGCTCAGCAGGGAGCCTGCTTCCTCCTCCTTCTCTTTCTACCTGCCTCTCTGCCTACTTGTAATCTCTCTCTGTCAAATAAATAAATAAAATCTTTAAAAAAAAAAAAAAAGAAGTCCAGTGCTGGACTCGATCCCAGGACCCTGGGATTATGACCTGAGTCAGAGGCTTAACTGACTGAGCCACCCAGGCAAACGTTTTGTTCTGTTCATTCTTATGGTGATTCTGTATATTTTTGGAGAGATATTTTCCCAGGATAAATAGAAGAGAACTGGTGTCTTCAAAGACCTAAATACAGATCTGTTTTTTTTTTTTTTTTTTTTTTGGTCTTTCTTCTTTATACTTTGATATGGGTTTGCTTTCATTGATGCAATTTCTCCTTGGTAGGTAACTACTCCCTGGAACTCATGAATCAGCAAATAGGAACCTCTGAGAAAAGCATACCGAACACAATTTTTTAAATATTGTATTTATTTATTTGAGAAAGAAACAGAGAGAGAGCATGCCACACATGAAAAAGGAAGGGGTAAGGGTGGGGGAAAAGGAATCTCAAGCAGACTCCACCCTGAATGTGGAGCCTAGTGTGGGTTTGTTCTCAGGAGCTTGAGATCATGACCTGAGCTGAAATCAATAATCAGGAGCTTAACTGACTGAGCACTCAGGTGCCCTCCGAACAGAGTTCATTAAAACATCACTAAAAGAACACCTTCTGCAGGGGTGTTCATTAAAGAATGTTTGAAGAAAGTTGAATGGGAAAAAAAAGCCATGGAAAATCTCTGGGAAACTTTATAGTAATTCCCATTACTCCTTCTTGTGCCCCATGCCCCGTAATTGTCAGAATTCAAATTCAATTATGAGATGAACTTATAAAATCTGCTGCATATTTGAGGGGAATACAGTAAATATCTTGGAATTAATGAATAAAAGAATGTTCATATTATGATTTTATTTCTGATATGCCTGGACCTGTGAAACCTATTTTCACTCTCATGTTTAATGAAATGTAACAGATTGAAGAGTGCTGAGTTTTGAAGCTTACATTTATTGAATGTAATATTTGGGACAAAATTTGCATTGCTGTCTTTTAAAAAAATAGGGGATAATAACCCTATTTCTTTTTTTTTTTTTGAAGATGTTATTCATTTATTTGACAGACAGAGATCACAAGTAGGCAGAGAGGCAGGCAGAGAGAGAGGAGGAAGCAGGCTCCCTGCTGAGCAGAGAGTCAATGCAAGGCTCGATCCCAGGACCCTGAGATCATGACCTGAGCTGAAGGCAGAAGCTTAACCCACTGAGCCACCCAGGTGCCCCGATAATAACCCTATTTCAAGCTTGAATGATATGATTGCCATTGCCCCCTTTGGAAATAGGAATAACACCTACTTGTTCACTCATACATTCCTTCATGCAACTGTGTATTAATTCTTTATGGAGTGCCATACAAGTATGTTATGTAGAAGTGATTCAAAGGAGAATAAAACACACAGTCCCTGGTTTCACAGTCTACTGGGAGAGAAAGGCTTTTTTTTTTTTTTAAGATTTTATTTATTTATTTGAGAGAGAAAGTGGGAGTAGAGAGGAGGGGTAGAGAGGGAGAAGCAGACTCCCCACTGAGCAGAGAGCCCAATGTGGGGCTCAATCCCAGGACCCTGGGATCATGACCTGAGCTGAAGGCAGATGCTTAACCAACTAAGCCACCAAGGTGCCCCAAAGATGAACATTTTAAAAAAAAAATTAAGATTTTATTTATTTATTTGAGAAAGAGAGAGAGACATTGAGAGAGAGCATGAGAGACGAGAAGGTCAGCGGGAGAAGCTGACTCCCGTGGAGCTGAGATCCCGATGCGGGACTCCATCCCTGTACTCCAGGATCATGACCTGAGCCAAAGGCAGTTTCTTAGCCAACTGAGCCACCCAGGAGCCCTAATAATGTTTTCTTAATAAACTCTTTCTTACTAAAAGAAAGAAATTAAAAATAAATAAATATGGCTTTCTTGAGGCACCTGAGTGGTTCAGTCTGTTAAACGTTTGACTCTTGATTTTGGCTCAGATCACGATCTCAGTGTCGTTGAGATAGAGTCCTCAGACTCTCTCTCTCTCCCTCTCTTGCTGCCTCCCATCCCCACAGATGTGCATAGCCTCTCTCAAATAAATAAATGGAATCGTTAAAAAATGTTTTCATAGTCATAATAATAGAGGAATGTATGAACAAGAGATTTATAAGAGATTTAGGTACAAAGTAAATGGCATTCAGTTTTCCCTCCCAAAGAACAAAGTGAAACGAGACATTTCTCAAAGTGTTGTCTGTTAGAGGCTTTGTGGTTTCTATCAAATTTATGTAAAAAACAACCCAGCAATGAAGGAAGGTAAAAAGTAGGTCAGCACTGCCCATTTTTATGCGTCAAAAATATCAGTCTTTAAGAATAAAAATACCTTTAAATTTTAAATATTTAACAAAATTTCTGAGATTGCCTCAAACTTCTTCAGCTGAGCCACGAAGCTTTGTTATTCCATAATATCTGAAGCCCAGATATGGCAACAATGGGTACCAAGTGCTCCCCTCTTTTCTTCTTACTGTTTACCAAAACATGGAGGCCTCTGAATATTAGGTACTACTGATTTGACTAGTCCATTTCATCTACTATTTCCTTAAATGTGTCTTGTTTTAAACAAATCTTCTGCATTTCAGCTCAAAATACAAAATGTAAATCAGAGAGGAAAAAGTCATCCTTTTCAGAAAGACCAAATCTTTGCTTTACTTGACTATTCTGTATTCTAGTGCATCAAAATGTGATGAATTCTTTAAAAAACGATTATTCAGCATGTTTAGAAAATGTCTATGGTATGAAGTGGGGTCTAAGTGTATTTTAAAGGACTAAGATTCATACCACATTTCACTGATGTAGAAGGGGAAGCCAGCAGAGTAGGCTGTATACACGGGTTCTTGAGTCTTCTTTAAGGGGTTTGAAACCAGACTTCTCCCACTTACTAACAGTGTGAAATTGGACCAGTCACTTTCACCCTGTTGTACTTCCGTCTCCTGTCTTAAAATGAGAGCAACAATAGTATTTCCTTCATAATATTGTCCTGAGGATTAAATAAGGTTGTGATGTAAAGTGCTTAGGATACTGTGTGGCAATAATGCCTGGCACATAGTAAATACTCACTAACATCAGTTACTCTTACAATCTCTGCTCTTTTTGCTGCTGCCAGTGTAGTAAGTATCGGAAGTTTCTCTAGGGAACAGAAACAAAGTCTTCTAAGTAAGAAAAGTAAAGATATTTTCAAATTCCTTAAATTATATCACTTTCTTCTGGTGTATGAGAAGAGCAAACTTATTTGAAAATATTGCTGGTATCTCAGGTGGTTTGCGTAAGTGAATATTAATGTTTTCAAGAAAGTGTTTTTTTTTCCCCTTTTCTTCTCCGTGTACTCTTATCCCAGAGTTTAATTTTTCACTTAGTTCACACATTCTGAGAAAGCACGAATACTAACATTTCGCATTACTTTTAAATGTAAAGTTTTAACTATATGTTAACTAACTGGAATTTAAATAAGAACTTGAAACAAAAAAAGAAAGAAAGAAAAAGTGTAACAGGCTAAGGAAAAAATAATTATGACTGAATGTATATTTGATCACAATGCCATTTGAGGTAAATACTTAGGATGTTATTTATTTAAGTTGGTATACTAACTCCCTTGAGCTGACTTTCTCTCTATAGTATATTATCTAGCAACTTGTATGGTTCCTGAAAATTCAGCCATATTTCTAATTCATGCTTATTATTTTTATTTGTTTAAAGACTTTATTTTGTTTGAGAGAGAGAGATGGAGAGCGTGAGAGAGAGCACAAGCAGGGTCAAAAGGCAGAGGGAGAGGGAGACGCAGACTCCCCACTGAGCAGGGAGCCCAATGTGGGACTCAATCCCAGAAACCTGAGATCATGACCCGAGCTGAAGGCAGATGCCTAACTGACTGAGTCACCCAGGGGCCCCTCTAATGCATGTTTAAACAGGAGGTAGAAATGTATATACTGGCTTATGCTTAGCCAAGAGCTTGAAAAGTCAAGGAAGGGGGCACTTAAGCATCAGACTCTTGGTTTCAGCTCAGGGCATGATCTCAGGATTGTGAGATTGAGCCCACCACACTGGGTGTGGAGCCTGCCCAAGACACTCTCTCTGCTCCTGTTTACTCTCTCTCTCCCTTTAAAAAAAAAAAAAAGTCAAGGAAGTAAAGTCAATCAATTATAACTAAGGCATAACAAAGAGTTTTCTTGTTTGATAGAGATTTTAATACATAGTTTAAACGATTACTAAAATTTAGCAGTATTTGAGAGTCACTGAAGTAAGCAGATGGAGTTTTAGGTGTGCATTGGAATCATTAGGCCACCATAGACGTTATATTTTATGTTTAAGGGGAGTTTTTAAATTGTTTATGTGATATAGTTACAAGTATTCTATCACTTTTCACCCTTCAGTGTACATTCTACCTTTTTATCCTTGTTTCCATCATCTTTATCTCTGGATCTCTGGCAGGTAAATATATTTGCTTTCTCTGACAGAAATTTCAGGCTGTTCTTTTACTTGTAAATATGTCATAAATACTCCCTCATTTTCTTGCCTTCCCAACTTTTCTGTTTTCTGGGGTTTTTTTGTTTGTTTGCTTGTTTTTAAACATCCCTTTTTTTTTTTTTTTTAAACATCCCCTCCCATCCCTTCCCACCTTCTCTTCCACTCCTGGGGAGGACAGGTGGGAAGATGTCAGCCTCAGAGTCTAAGAGAGTTGAGGAGGAGAAGCACAGCACAATGTCCCAGCGCCTGAGGGAATACTAAGGAGACACTGAGGTCCAAGGTGTGCCACAGACACTTTGTAGAAGTTCCCTCATCAACAAAGTAGACAGGCACAGACACCAGACACAGATATGATGTGAAAAGACGACAAAAATGAAAGCCAATATAGTTTCGATTTGGGAGAAATTGGGCAGATAAGTAAGTATATTGAGGATTGAGGAAGTCAAGTTTCTTAGTGTTTGAGAAGGAAGTAGAAGTGATGAAAAGATAAAGAGCTGAAAAGAATTTTGGTCTACTGAATGGAAATGGGAAATATGGGAAAGACTAGCATGAACTCATAGATTGCATTTATACATACACACACAGAAATAACAATGGCTGCAGATGTATATGTATGTGTACGTATGTATATAGAGAGCCTGTTTTGTTATCATGGTAGTTCTATTCCATAAAATTGTTATGAACACAGAATTAGCAAACACCGAGCCATCACTCCTAGGGACAACACTGTTGGGTTCCTGCAAACTTCTGGTCACATTTTCATCAGCTGGTCAATGTTGTTTTATGTGTGTTTCTATTTAAGGAACCTTGTGTAATATATATAGTCAATTCATGGCCAATGCCATTAGAATTCATTAAGCTTATCTGACACACATATTTACTCCATAAGGCACATACAGACTTCTTGCTCTTAGGAACAATAGGCAGTAACTCAGCACTACCCTTGGTGGTCATTTTAAACAGCAACATTACCAAAAAAGCAAAATGCAAAAAAACAGAGCATTAAAGAAATTGCAAAAAAAGACACTTGTTAACAGTACAGTGTCTTATTGAAATAAGAAGACAGAGCATTGCCTCGTTCGATCTCAGCCAGGAACGTGTGTGTAGGGCAACTCAAATTTTTTACCATTCTATGCATTCCATGAATGAAGAAAAAGCAGCCAGATGTTGATTTGGAGGTTGCAAATAAATTTTAAGAAGTCAGACAAATTTACAAAAATGGAACCCTTCAATAACTAGTGTCAACTATGTATCTATGTCTGTATACACGTACCTGTTTCTTAGTTCTGTCTTTTGCAAAGGTTGAGAAGCATGGGGCACACACAGTGCCAGGAAATTAGTGTCTAAATAGCTTCCTCTACTAAAAGAACCAGGGAGCTTTTCAGAATTCACTGATTTCAGGACTTGCACAAGAAAGTACAAATTGATCTGGAATAATGTATTAGACAAAAGAATAAGGAATATTCAAATAGTAATGGAGCATAGGAAAAGAACACAGGAATCAGCTTAAAGGGGTTCCCACTAAGTTTAGGATAATATCAGGATTAAAAAAATGAGTCTCAGGCTGCTACCCACTGAATAAAATAAAAATCCATTAAGCTAAATAGATATGCATGTGCAAATATACATGTGTGTATGTAGGAAGATCTCCTGCTCACACAGAAAAACCAACTAATAAATGTAGAAAAATGATAGAAATGATATAGTTACCAATGGACGGTCAGCATAGTGGTAGCTGATAGACATGGAAATCATCAGTGGATTCTAAGGGTGGTGGGAAAATGTTTGATGAAGAAGAGGACATTAACACAATATAATAATATTTTCACAAAACATTAATCAAAACTTCATATTACTCAAAGACATTTTCCAATAAATATAAAATAATTTTCTTAACATTTAAGCTTCTTTTTTTAGCATATGGTAGTTAGCACTGTTTGTTATTTTTTTAATTTAATTTAATTTTTTCAGTATTCCAAGATTCATTGTTTATGCACCACACCCAGTGCTCCATGCAATATGTTCCCTCCTTAATACCCACCACCAGGTTCATCCATCTCCCCACCTCATCCCCTCTAAAACCCTCAGTTTGTTTCTCAGAGTCCCCAGTCTCTTATGGTTCATCTCCCCCTCCGATTTCCCCCCCTTCATTTTTTCCTTCCTTCTCCTAATATCCTTCATGCTATACTTTATGTTCCACAATTAAGTGAAACCATTTGATAATTGACTTTCTCTGCTTGACTTATTTCACTCAGCATAATCTCCTCCAGTCCCGTCCATGTTGATACAAAAGTCAAGTATTCCTCCTTTCTGATGGCTGAGTAATATTCCATTGTATATATGGGCCATATCTTTATCCATTCATCTTGGCTCTTTCCACAGTTTGGTGATTGTGAACATTGCTGCTATGAATACTGTGGTGCATGTTCCCCTTCTTTTCACTACATCTGTATCTTTGGGGTAAATACCTAGTAATGCAGTTGCAGGGCCATAGGGTAGTTCTATTTTTAGTTTTTTGAGGAATCTCCACATTGTTTTCAAAAGTGACTTCACCAACTTGCATTCTCACCAAAAATGTAAGAGGGTTCCCCTTTCTCCACATCCTCTCCAACATTTGTTGTTTCCTGTCTTGTTAATTTTTACCATTCTAACTGGTGTAAGGTAGTATCTCAATGTGTTTATTTTTCTTTTTTTTTTATCAATTTATTTATTTTCAGAAAAACATTATTCATTATTTTTTTTCACCACACCCAGTGCTCCATGCAAGCCGTGCCCTCTATAATACCCACCACCTGGTACCCCAACCTCCCACCCCCCCACCACTTCAATGTGGTTTTGATTTGAGTTTCCTTGATGGCTAATGATGATGAACATTTTGTCATGTGTCTGCTAGCCCTTTGTATGTCTTCTTTGGAAAAGTGTCTGTTCACATCTTCTCCCATTTTTTGACTTGATTATCTATTTTTGGGGGGTGTTGAGTTTGAGGAATTCTTTCAAGATCTATAAAAATTTAAGTTTCTTTGGTGATGAATCAATGATTATTTTTTATATTTCGTTATATCAATATTCTTGTGCTGAAGTCACATTTTATTCAATGCTTTAATATATATGTATATTTTTTTCTTCCAACTAGATTGTAACTACCTGGAAGACAGAAACATGTCACATTCTCCCTAGGTATTGTTCTCAACAACAATCATAACTAGATACACTAACTGTTGCTGGACCACCACCACCCTTATGATCATCAAAGTCTCTATCACAATGGATACCCATTCATTTGTTAAGCAAAGGACCTTGCTGTTGTATTGGGAAAAGCAGCCCCATGTTTTTTAGGACTATTTGTCATGGCCATTCCAGAACTATGGTTCCCTTGGTCTCTTCCATTTCAGCCCATGACTTTATTACACGCACCACTGTTCATTTCTCAGAGCTGAGTCCTAGACCCAGCCAGTATAGCCATGTAGTTTTTGAGTCTTTTAACACTGAAACCGGGGTGCTTCCAAACTGGTAAATGTTTCCAGGTATAAGATCTGAGAGTCACCGAATATATGTCCCTTAACGCATGGAAAACTCCAGAGTGAGAGATTGCTAAATAATATCAAAGATATAGGTGGATGAAAGAAGAGATGGATTCCTACAGTGTCTGAAATTCTTGTCTAATTGAAGCTAAGGCCCAGCTGCTTCCCTATCCTTCCATGATTTGGTGACATCACTTCTTCATTTACTTTGCAAATTAATACATTTCCTCTTCCTAAGCAGTTGAGCCTCTGTCATTTGCAAAAATAAAGTTCTGGTTTTAAAAACTTATCTTTATCCCCCTCATCATAGTTACCAAATGGAACAACAGTATCAGTTATTTTTGAGGTAATAAATTCTGCAGAATGAATCTCCTGTCTTTCTGTGTATATACGAAAATACCTAAACTTGGAGGGGCACCTGGCTGGCTCAGTGGCTGCACCTGGCTACCTTCAGTTCAGGTCATCAAGCCCCACATTGGGTTCTCCGCTTAGCAGGGAGTCTGCTTCCCCGTCTCTTTCTGCCTGCCTCTCTGCCTACTTGTGATCTCTGTCTGTCAAATAAATTTTTAAAAAATCTTAAAAAAAAAAAGAAAATACCTATGCATTGGAATATTTTTATACATACTATGTAAAAATGTAAAATAGTTACTTTTCCTGGACAAAGATACAACATTTAGAGAGATTTTACAGAAAAGGAGTAGAAAATTAACAATCTGCAAAAGTAGAAAATTAACAATCTGCAAAAATGTCTTCCTGTTGGAATCTAAAACATGCCAAGACTCTATGAACCTGTTTTTCACAGTCTTTATTTGACAAAGATAGAAACATAAAAGATGCTGTAATGAGTTCATTCTTTAATTATGTCTCCGAGAGATTTGTGATGTGTTATTTTACTGCTTATGAAGCTTGCATTAGTTTTCACAATGTATAAAATCTTGAAGAATACAAAAATTTCCGCAAAACCATCTCCAATTTCATTTTCAGTAAACCAAATCTGAAGTGCCAGCCAATATAAATTAATTATTAAATCTAAATGTCTGTAACATATTGGTGGGGCAAGTTGTAAATGAAAGAGAAGAGAAAATAAACACAGGGAAATAAAACAGAAATAACCCTAAAATGCAAATAGTAAAAACCAATATAAACACATTGCTCTGTATCATGGGTTCACCCCCTGCCAGCTTAGTGATCTTGCAAATTACCAAATCTATCTGCCTCAACACTGTCATTTGTAAATAGAAACAGTAATATTACCAACCTTATAGTGTTATTGTGAGCATTAAATATGTTAATACATGTAAAATTTTAAGAATAGTACCAAGCAAATATTACATTTTCATATTAGGAATATGAAAATAATTATGCAATTATGCAATAATAATCAAATCATATCATAAAATATAAATTATTTATAAAATTTGTTTTATTTATAAATTATTTGTATTTTGTAAGATCACCAGATTTATATTTAATAAGATCATTTTTGTTTATTATGCTACTATTCTTTTAAATTTGATTATTAAAGTGATCTCAGAGATTAAAGTTTGCTTCATAAGTTAAAACATTGGTTCTCAGATGCCTAAATATGGTCTGTCATTTGTGCCTTATATACATTTCAGTATTTGGGTGCAATTGGTTATAAAATGAAATTCACAGACTAATATCTAGCTGTCTGTTGCTCTCTGCCAAAGAAAAGAGCACCTCTAAACATTTATGTGATAGAATCTACTCATAATTAGCTTTGTACAAATTCAGGATCATTTAGAACTCATCAAAGGGCAATTTACTGCTTTAAAAGAAAGCATTTCACTGATACTAAAAACTGGAATCAGAGTGTTAATGTACTGTATTTACTAGTTTTATGTCTTGAACGGGAGGCACATGCATTTTCATTCCCATGCCTAAAAAAAGCTGAGAGACTTCATTTATTATTGGCTGTTCATGCATTTCATTTTGTGAAGTGCCTAATTAAGGTACTGTTCAGTTCCTGTTGACTTGTCTGTCTTTTTTGTTTGTTCATTTATAGAAGTCTGTGTGTCTCTATGTCTATCTTGTATTATTTATCTATCTTTTGTCATGTGTACAGATTACAAATATCTTTTCCCACTTTATGGTATCCGTTTTCACTTGTTATGGTATCTTTAAAAATAGTCTCAACATTGTCCAGTTTATCATTTTTTTTTTTCTTTTAGGGTAAATCAGTTTTTAAATCTTGTTTAAGAAGTCATTGTGTTCTCAGTATCATGAAGATATGGGTCTATGTTGTTTTCAAGAACTTTAGGTTTATACTTCATATTTAGATATATAATTCATCTTAAATTGATTTTTGCATATGGTGTGACTGTGAAGGAAGAGTCTATCATCTATCTCTTTACCTGTTGATAGGTGGATCCATCATCCTATATACACACACACATATATGCAAATATAAACTGTTACATTATATATACATTATATATTACATTATATACATTATAATTTGATATATTTTAATATCAGATTGACATGGCACCATTCACTGGGAACACCATACTTTCTTCTTTGTACTTCTGTATCATCTCTGTCATAAATTGTGTTATAAGTGTGTGTTTCTAGATGATATTATGTTCCTTTTGATGGTTTTTCTACATTTGAATCAATACCACACCAAATTAACAATTATACCTTTCTGAGTCTCGATATCTGTGTTGTAACACCCCCAGTTTCATTATTCTTTATGATTGTCTTAGCTATTCTTGCCTTTGAATTTGCCTATGAATTTTAGAGTCAATTTATAGTTCACACCCAAAGAACACACACTTTAATTTTAATTTTAAGTGCATAAGAGTATAGAATGATTTTTGAAGAAGCAATATATTAAAAATATTGAGTATTTCAAATAGTACACATGGTATAGCTTTCTACTTAGTTCTTCTTTTCTTTCATTCAATAATATTTTGTATTTTGTAATAGAGGGCTCTTGCTTATCTCAACTTATGAGATTTTTTCTTAGCTAGAGATGTTTGTTAATATTAGCATAAATTGTGTAAATTCTAATTTTTTACATTTTTGTTTCAGGTATACTAAATTATCATTTTTAATCTTGCTGTATTTCTAAATTCATCTGTTTACCTAGAAAATTTTTTGGGTTTCTACACACATCATCAACCTGTGATGAATAATACCAATTTATTTCCTTTCATCTAATCATTACAAATTTAATTATTTTTCTTATTATATTGCTCTGGCTGTCCAGTGAAATGTAAAATGGAGGCAGTTATAACTTTTTCTCATTCTCCATCTCTAAAAACATGTTTTCAATTATTCAGCATTTAGTATAATGGTTTCTTCAGGAAATCATTTTCCCATTCAGATTAAGGAAGTACTCCTCTATTTCTGGTTTGGTTATATTTTCATTTTCATTTTTTCTGTAATATGAATGATTATTGCTGAATATTGAATTTTATCAAATTCCGTGTATCTAATGCATTAGCATGTAGTGTTGTTAGATTTTACCCAGTGTAATATTTGTCTTATATTTGGAGATTTTGTCCATTTGTATTTTTTAAGGATTTATTTGTTTGTTTGAGAAGGGAGAGGGACAGAGGTAGAAGGAAGGAGAGAAACTCCAGTAAACTCCCCCAAGTGAGGAGCCCAGCAAGGGGCTTGATCCCATCACACTAAGATCCAGACCTGAGCCGAAATCAAGAGTCAGATGCTTAATGGACTGTACCACCAAGGCGCCCCTGTCCATTCATATTTAAAATAAGTTCAATATTGAGCTTAAATCTACTATCTTATTATTTGTTCTTTATTTAATACATATATGCTTTTTGTCTTTCTTTTCCTCTTTTGATTTAACCAATGATAATTCATTATTTCTTTTCTCCCTTTATTAGCATGTTGATTGCATATTCTTTTGTTATTTGTTCAGAGGTTAAGCCAAATGTCACATCATGCATTCCCAATTAGAACCCAATACAAACAATTAATTTAAACATTTCTCTGATTTTTCTGGAGCCTTAAAGTACTTAATCCATTTACTGGCTTCCCTTCTTTTTGTCATTATCTTGCAATTAAATTGTAGGTAATTATTTCAACCCTATGACATTTATTTATTGTTAATATTGCTTTTGCTGTGATTTTGAATTGACATTTATTTAAATTTATATACATATTTAACCTCGAGCGTATTTGAGTTGTAACATTTTGTCTAAAATTCTTTTGCTTTTTTCTAAAGAATCATTTTAGTATTTCCTTTAGTAATGGTATGTTAGCAAAAAATTCTTTATTTGTTGTTCATTGTTTTCTTCAAGCATTTTAATAATCTCATTGCATTAGAACTGGGCTTCCATTATTGCTATTTAAAAAAAATTAGTTTGTCATTCTTGTTATTTTGAAGACAACAGATTTTTTTTCCTGGCTGCTGCTTTTGCTTTCGTTTTTGCATTTTTATCCTGATATGCCTCAGAGTACTTACTTTATGCATATTCCATCTAGGGTTTATAGAGATTCTGAATCTGTACCTTAATTTAGCGTTGGAAAATTCTTGGTGACTTTCAATATCGCTTCGGTACCTTCCTTTTCTCTTCACCTTCTAAAACGTAAATTGAACATATGTTAAACTCTTTCATTTTATACCATATATCTCTTACATTCTGTTCTGAATTGTCTATATCATTTTTTCTCTGGCCTGGATTCTAGACTTTTTGACTGATCTATCTTCCTATTTATTAATTAATTATTCTGTTCTGAACAACCAGTAAGTTCTTCATTTCAATTATTTTATTTTTACTAAAATTTTTATTTTACTCATTTTTATATATTTCAAATCTGTGACTGAATTCTTCTTTTTAAACTCTTTTCTTCAGGGCACCTGGGTGGCTCAGTGGGTTAAAGCCTCTGCTTTTGGCTCAGGTCATGATCCGAGGGTCTTGATCAAGCCCCCCAATCTGGCTCTCTGCTCAGCAGGGGGCTTGCTTCTCTTCCTCTCTCTCTTTGCCTGCCTCTCTGCCTACTTGTGATCTCTGTCTGTCAAATAAATAAATAAAATCTTAAAAAAAAATAAACTCTTTTCTTTATTATTTTCTTTATATTTTGATCATATTTGTCAGAGTTATTTTAAGATTATTGTTATTCTCTTCAATATTAGTATCACATATGGGACCACATATTGGTCTGTTCTTTCTTCTGTTTATAAATATCTGATCCTGTCTTTTGGTGTGCCTGGTATTGGTAAAATTTCATTGAAACTTGAATATTGTGTATAAAAATTATAGTATTTCAATAATATTATCTTATTCTAGAAAAAAATTTTCTTTGCTAGAGTTTGGCCTATTCTCATCTTCAGCCAATTACACATTGAACTGTATTCAGGCCAAGTTGCTGCTTTAATGCTGCTACATCTACTTCTGCTACCTGACTGCCACAGAATAACCTTCTAGCAGTTCCAGCTCTGAGCCTGAGCTGATAACTAGCCATCTCACATGATGGGTTAAGAATTGTGCCTAAGCACTACAAGACTACAAGAATTTCCTTTCTGCTTTTCCAAGGCTTTCTGCTTAGCTTCTTAGACTCTCATCTTTTATATTAGATAATGGCAAATAAAATTTGAGGGAAAACTAACTGCATTGAATTAACCATGTGTTGGGGAGCAAGAATTCCTGTTCCATCAAAAATCCTTCTGGCTGGACTAAGAATCAAATTGATACATGACAGATTAACAGGAGAAAATAAAATTTAATAGGGTTACACTCTGGGAATCTACATAGACATGGAAATTCCAAAGACAGGTAAAATGAGATCTATATGTTATTCTGAACTAAGGAGAAGTGGATAAGGGTCTGGGATTTCTGAGGGAAGGAATGCACTTCATAGAGTGATAAGAAGAACAGATGTTTGGTAATTAGGTGTTTGCCCTACCATACAAATGGGTCATTCAGATAAAATTTATCTCTGTTAATAATTCTTATTCTGGGAGGGAATTTTATGTTCTTCTGTGTGGTTAAGGGAGGGACAAAAGTTCTCTTGGACACAAAGGGTCTCAAGTGCCTTCAGGTCAAAATAATCCGCATGCCAAAGAGGCACATTCTCTGGGGCAGTGGAGGGGTGGTTTGTCCTGAACCCTTTACATAGGTTTTTTCTGTATTTGTGGTGCTCTGACATGTTGGAAACCCTCTGAAGGACTGCTCCTCCCAAGACTAGCCAATTCCTGGAGCTAGTAAAGGACTCACATACAAACACACCTTTCATATGCAAATAAACAAATCCAGAGCCCCAATCTCCCAGCAAGTTTCTTTATTGGACCCTTACACTCTGAGCCACTTTTGCTCTGCCCTAATCACTCCAGCGTCAGGTACCAGACAACTAAGGACAGCCCTTACACTCCAGAGCCTGTTGCTATTATTCAAACTAGTCAGTCCTAAACCTGCTTCCCTTTCTTGCCCGTTCATTCTCATGAAAGCCACAGCAGTCTCTTGGTGACAATTCACCCTTACTCGCTTTTCCTTCTAATCAGTCCTGATGTTTCCCCATGTGTGCCTTTCCCCCAAAATATAGTGTGCCCCCTCCTTTAAAGATCTGTGAGTACAGCAAAATATCTTTTCAATGACAGTCATTCCCTGCTGCCCTGGCCTCACTATATGTGAATAATAAGAAAACCTACATTTTCATATATGTGTTGAATCATTTCTTGACCACTTTCTTCACATCAGACTCCTGAACCCTAGAGATTCCAATTTCTCTTCTCTGTTTCTATGAGAACAACAAAGGATCTGATGGTTTCTATGACCTCAGGAGTAGTCCTCTGTCTGAATCCTTTGTTCAAAAGTTCACTCACTTATTATTTTACCAGACTTGGAAAATGTTGCAAGGAAATAGTGACTAGTTAATGTCTGGCTGCCCCTATGACCACTCATAGCCATGAACTGTCCTGGATTTTGGTATAATAACACTTTTTTTTTTTTCTCAAGTATCTGAGTACTAAATCTATTATCATTACCCCACAGGTATCAAATTCTAGTCACTTACCTAAGCCTTGGTCTCCTCTTCCACCTGACCCCATAAATGAAAATGTTCATTGATCCAGTTTTCTAGAATTCCCAATTACCACTAACATTTGTATTTTCATTGCTATCTGACTGATGAGTAACACAATTCTAGAATCCTATTCTCAGGATATGCTATCTAAGCTAATTTTCAGTTTATCTTCTCCGAATCCATATCATATTTTTCATTTCATTTATATCACTAACTGATGGCATCAGTTTTTTAATTAAAAAAATACATAATCAGAGCATGGTCCCACATCCCAAATATTCACAGGCTTATATCTTAAATGCAACACAGCAATCCTATAATACAGTATAATATATAATACAATAAGCTTCTATAATACAGTGATGCAAATTTCTTTATCTCTATTGCATTGTTTTGTTACTCTTCCATGTATAATTGATACTGACACACCTTTTGGCACTACCACAGTTGGCCCTACTCAACAATTCATGAGCACTGGAAATTTGGCGCTCTCGAAAACCTTTACTCAGTCATTTTAAAATTATTACTTAAGCTGTCTCCCTGCTATAGACAGTGGATATTTTTAATTACATGATACTTTTACTTGATTGCACCACTTGACTTCAGGGTGAGCTGCCTTATCCATTTATACTCTACGTTGTGTTGTGGATAACTGCCTGGGACAGGCAGAATTACGTATTCATTGTTTTTTCCTAGGACTGTGTTAATTTTCCAGCTCATCTTCAAAATGTAATCTAAAGGAAACTCTACTGTTTGATATTCCACTGTAGGCCTATGGTAGGGATGTGAAAGTTTCAATTTCTATGGTAAGTTCCATGCATGCCAGAAGTTGGGATAGATGACAACATGTCAGGTGGCAAGACATGTTCTTCCAGATCAAGGATGAGTTATCATACCTTGTGTCTCCTACTCTGAAAAATAAAGTATGAATGTCATTAGTCTTTTTGGATTCTGGGGAATGCATACTCCACAGTGCATAATACTGTACTAACCATACTGAACACAGAAGACTTACAGTTGTGAGTGGGAATCAGAACAACAAGGGGCTCTGCCACAGTTTCAGGCTGAAATTCAAGCAGCCTTACTCTTGGGCACATGACTTCCCAGATCCAGGAGTAACAGAGGTACTGGTAATCCCTGATGGAAGGAATGCAGCACAGCTCTAGGAAGCTATCACATTCTCTGTACCATTTTAGAAGCAGCTTATGAGATGTTACTGGGCCTAATGAAAACTGAGCACCTGACCGTGGGATAGCAAGTGACTATGTGACCAGAGTTCCATTATGAGCTGAATATGGTCAGTCCACTCAATACCAGTATTAGGCAGGGAAGCAACAGTACATTATACAATAAAAACAAAGCTTTCATGATCAGGCTTTACAAGATCTGGAAGGCACAAGTCAATTACTTATTCTAGGGTCCCAGACATAGAGATGACATATAGGTGTCACTTATCTCTGTCATAACAATTCCTCTTTCTTAGCACTTAAGGTCTTCTGAAGGTGAATCACCTATAAGTACCAAAACTACTTAAAGAAAAAAGAGAAAAGGGGAAAATCCCAAGCTTAGACCATGGATAAATTAGCTCAATTTGCCAATGTAAGCTAGACATGAACTGCTCTCACAGCTACACACTCCAAAATATTTGGTGGGATAAAATCCTCTCTCTAGGCAGAGATTCTAGCAAATTACACAGTTACTCAGTCTGTGTGGTGGGAAACGTTTTCTGAGATAAGGATAGATACAGAACTTGCGTGGTTGAAATAGCATGGCAGATTTGCCAGGAGACCAAAAGAACAAGTTTTGAAGACTGAAGGCAAGGAAATGTGGAGAAGAGAGTATAGGTGGACCATGGGAAAGGTCACAAATTGTGTGAATCTTTGGTCTAACATGAATTCTTTCTGGATAGTACACTCTACAGAGAAGGGTCTGAGCAAACGAGAACAAGGTTATGGCTTTTCTAGGGGAATTTAGACCATCTCTGTCCTTGGAACACCATTGTTACCACAATGACCCAACTAATGCAGTAGCTTTGTCAGCAGGGATGAAGGCAAGACAGGTTCTCGAGAATGTGGGCTCCTTCCTCCTAAAACTGACGAAGCTACTCTTCTTGTCAAGTATCTAAACTGTCAGCATCAAAGGCCCATGATGAGTCCTTGAAAGAATATCATTCCTCAGGACAGTGAACAAGTTGATTGATCCAGACATTTCTGCCTCAAAGAAGAAAACAATGATACTCTTTGTTTACAGTAATTTTTAAGATATTTTTAAGGTTTTGTTAGCATTGATATACATTCTATGTGGAGGTTTGTCTTCTCTTTCCACAGTAGTTTGGCTAGAATTACCATCTAAGGGTTTACCAATATGATCTATAGCAGAGACCAAGTGACATTCTTTCTAGTGAAGGAAGTATGAAAGAGGATCCACTATTTCTATCAAACATTCTTATACCACATCACTAAATCGTGACAGACTCATGGAAATGGATCTTGAAGCCTCAGCTAATGAGCCAACTAAGAAATAACACTCCACGGTATGGTGACACTGTTTTTTTAGATGTGTCACGTATTTGGAACCAAAAGTCATTATATGAATCTGTGTTCCTTATAACTAGAATTCTTTTCTCACCAACATTCCCAATGGCATATGTGAGGAATTTATGCTTCCTGTCATTACAATTCACGATTCCTCTGGATTCAAGTTTCTGGCTCCTGGAGGGAGATGATACTATAGGAGAACACAGTTGAGTGTTCAGCTAAACCAGAAGCTGCAAATCAGTACATCAGAATCTTTTCATGTAGATAGACCATTATGCAAACAAAGGAATTATTCTACTGGAGTGGGTGATTTATCAGTTATTATTAGGACATAAAGTTTTCATTCTATAATGAAGTAAGGCTGGGTATTTCTGGAATACAGAGAATTCATTGGGGGTGACCCTTACTGCTTATGTGACTACTGAAAACTATAAGAAGAAAATTATAGCAACTGTGGTCATATAAGGTCATGGTAACCAGGGCATGGACCATTCAGAGAGGAAAATCTCAACTGTAAAGCCACAAGTCAAGCAATCTAGATGAACTGAAATGCTGGCTATGGTTAAGGGAAATGAAGAAGGTTTGAACAAAAAAGGGAATAATAGTGATCGGTTACAACCTTGGGCCAACTAGAGCAGTAGAAACCATACCTCTGAAGCTAAGTCTACTTTTAAAATTCTTATGACTTACAAAATCAGAAACAGGAAGAATATAGTCAGTGTCGGGTCCAACAAAATCTCAGTAATGCCAAGGATGGTCTGTAGCAGATATCCTTGATGTCTCATTCTCATCCCCTTGGCAACTTATTCTTATATTGTCTACCAATGGCTTTATAATGAATCCATGACTCTGAGCTGGAGGGATTTCTGTAGACACATGGGAGGGCTCTACCTATGAGAGAAGCAGTCTTAAGAACCAGGATACTAACAGCTCTCAACCAAAGGTGAATGCAAATTGGTCAAATGTGATGTAGCTTCATCGCACAGTGGGCTGTTCAGTATTGGATTGTCTGTAACCCTTCCCTTTTCTATGTCACCACTCCATTCACCTCTGGAGATCCTTGGGACCACCTTACAAATAAACTACTTGAACTCAAATCTTAGTCTTACCATGCTTCTGGGGAAACTCATCCTAAGGCAATGACTAACTGGAGAGACTGGAGGTCAAGAGACAAGTAGCTCATCACAGTATTCTTTGTTTTGTAGTTATAGCTATGTTTTCTTTTCTTCCTGGCTTTATGACATTGAGGAAAAATGATACTCTTTGTTTCCAGGAATTTTAAAGGTATTTCTAGACTGGGTAAAACTCTGAATAGAAATCAAGTGGATTTTTAAAATATACACATTCTACTCCTTTTTTCCTTATTAGTAAAATTATTTCTGTTCTCATCATCTCATCAGACAATCCTATTGTTTTTTTTTTTCAACCTAAAATCAGGCCAGAAGGAGAAGAATAATTTACTAGAAATTTAAATTTTAAATGTTTAATTCATTTCCTCTGGCCCAAGAAGAGAAATAATTGAGCTCACTAAGTATGTCAGGTCAGGATGAATTTTTTTTTTGTCATTTATTACAATGTTCTATTGAGGTTGATAATGGTTGTATTTCTAATGTTGCTAATAATGGAAAAAAACACTTCCAAGTTCAGAGAAAGCTGTATAACAACTGCAGAATGATTATTATAATGCTCACTCTAAGGAAACATAACATTCCAGACAGATGGCATGATTAACTAAGATATGTTTCAAGTCTCTATTATTTCTACAAAATAATAAACATGAAAATATTCAATAGTAAATATCATTAAGGACCAGTGTTTTACCAGATACTCTGCTAGGTTTGGCGGATATAAAAACAACTTACGTGCGGTTCCATAGTTTATGTCACAAACAGTGGCTGCATTTCCTTATGAAGTTTATTTCTGCCTTTTTTTTTTTTAAGATTTTATTTATTTATTTGACAGCGAGAGATCACAAGTAGGCAGAGGGGCAGGCAGAGAGAGGAAGGGAAGCAGGCCCCCTGCTGAACAGAGAGCCCTATGCGGGGCTCCATCCCAGGACCCTGAGATCATGACCTGAGCCGAAGGCAGAGGCTTTAACTCACTGAACCACCCAGGTGCCCCTTCTTTGCTTTTTTATTTATCATAAGACATTTGAGTGACAAGTAAGTACCAAAAGACTGCCACTTCACATTCACCTTGAACTCATGTTTCTGATGCTCCAGCAAAATGCATACTAAACATTTTCAAAATATTTGAACAATGTAGCTATTTTTTGTACAAATTGTTATACGTACTAAACCTGGAGCTGACCCAGATGTGAATAACTTGATACCTCGAGAAGCAAATGAAAAAAATTTATTGTAAATTACTAATGTATGAAATAACATGTATAAATGGAATCATTGTGTCTAGGATTTGGTCCCTTAGTGCAAATCAGGGACAAGGATTTAACTGCAGATAGGTTATTTTGAGATGCAACCCCAGAAAGCAACAAGAGCAACCATGAATAAAGAGTGAATTATGAATGTGCTGGTAGGAATGGAAAGTTATACAGATACATAGAAGACAGTATAGCAGTTTCTTACTAAGCTAGATATGCAACTAGGATATGACTCAGCAAATGCAATCCTCAACATTTATACCAGGGAAATGAAGACTTAGGTTCACACTATGCATTACTGTTTATAACAACTTTGTGATAGCTGAAATCTCGAGATAATTCAAATACTTTTCAATGAATTCATGATTAAACAAACTGTGGGACCCACATACTGTTGAGTACTATCAGCAATAATAAAGGAACAAACGTAATACACAAAACCACCTGGATGAATCTCCAAAGAATTATGTTGAGTAAAAAAACGTCAATCGCTATTTGATTCCATACACGTAATATTCATGCAATGACAAAAGTATAAATATGGAGAACAGATTAATGTTTTCCAGGGATTGGGAAGTAGAGAGGCGGACAGAAGTGGATGTGACTATATAAAAGCCAGTGTGAGAGTTACTTTTGGTGATGGAAATGTCCTGTATCTTGGCTGCATTGATATCCATATCCTGTTTTTCAAGAGATTACTGTCAGGGGGTGCTCCTGGGTGGCTCAGTGGGTTAAAGCCTCTGCCTTCAGCTCGGGTCATGATCTCAGGGTCCTGGGATCGAGTCCTGCATCGGGCTCTCTGCTCGGCAGGGAGCCTGCTTCCTCCTCTCTCTCTCTGCCTGCCTCTCTGCCTACTTGTGATCTCTGTCTGTCAAATAAATAAATAAAATCTTTTATTAAAAAAAATAGATTACTGTTAGGGGAAACTGATAAAAGGGACATGGGATCTCTCTGTATTACTACTTCTTCTTTTTTTTTTTAATTTTATTTAATTTTTTTTCAGTGATCTAAATTCATTGTTTATGCACCACACCCAGTGCTCCATGCAATACGTGCCCTCCTTAATACCCACCCCCAGGTTCACCCAACTCTCCACCTCCCTCCCCTCCAAAGTCCTTAATTTGTTTCTCAGAGTCCACAGTCTGTATTACTTCTTGTGTCTTAAAACTGCATGTGAATCTATAGTTGTATCAAAAGTAAAAGTTTAATTTTAAAAGACACAAATTCCTATATGCACTGTGTACACTCTAGTGATATAATGGACCACAAACCAAGGAAATCAATTAAACATTCAGTATGTTAAAGCAAGATAAGCAAGGGGGCTCCTGCGTGGCTCAGTTGGTTAAGTGTGTGCCTTCCATTCAGGTCATGATCACAGGGTCCTGGGATTGAGCCCCACATTAGGCTCCCTGCTCTCCTGCTTCTCCCTCTCCTCCCAGCTTGCACTCTCTAAGGCTCACTCATGCTCTCTGTCACTGTGTGTGTGTCTCTCTCTCAAATAAGTAAATGCATAAAATCTTTTTTAAAAAAGTAAAAGAATATTTAAAAAGAAACAAGATAAGCAGTAAAGACATAAAATACAGACAGAAGTGAGCTAAAGGGTACAAAGACTAGGGTGCAATATTAAATGAGTGAAAAATATCAGAGAAGGTGACCAAGTAATGAATTTATGAAAGCAAAAAAGTGAGTTGTGGAGTTATCTGTGTTGTAGAGCTTTCCAGCAAGAGGGAACAGCTCGCATAAAGATCCCAAGGAAGCCATTGTGCCAGGACAAACATGATAAAGGGACAGAGTGGTAAAGGAAGGAAGGAGGAGATCCCATAGTATTTTGGAGAATACTGTAAAGACAGGTCTTTTCTATCTGAGAAATGTGACTGTGCAAAGGAAATAAGTGAGAAAGTCAAAGAGGGTACTTCAAATCTAGAACTGAATTTATCCTGAACCAACTGCCAGTTCCCAGACTAAGATGTCTGTGACATGCGGGCTTGCTCGTCTGGTGAGATTCCCTCTGCTTGTTTCCACGTGCACCCTTATAAAGCCCACGTACACCTCCTCGGCAGTTCTGTTTCCAGCAAATCTCTGCGTCTCTGTGAGCATAAGGACTTCAAACAAATAGACAAACTACCACAATAAATACAATATAAGGGACACCACAATGGACAGGAAGATTTTTTTTCCCCCAACCGCATTCTCTAGTCTGGTACAAAAAAAACAATAAAAGTGGAAAAAAACAGTAAAGCAAAATGTGGAGGTGACTTAACAGATATCAACCGTGTTCTACAGTTGGGGGAAAAAATAGGAAAACATGATTATTTCCAACAGAGTAAAATAGGCAATTCTTGATGGGAAGCCATTCAAATCAAATCTCAAAATATAGGCAGGATTTCAGCAGGCACAGATGAGATAAAAGCATATTAAATGCACAAGTTTTGCAGAGATGAAGGGTCGGAAACACAATTACTTTCAAGAGTAAATTTGGCTAATGTTAATTTTGTCATACATTTTTGTCAGCTTTGACATTTTCACTATAAGATTAGTGTGTGGATGTTAAAGCTAAATTAGGTAGAAATAATGACAATTGCAAGAAATATTACTTTGATGAGTTGCTAAGTTTGAGAGAACCTTAAAATCTTTTCTTGAGCATAACTGCTAAAAATATTTACATTGGAGAACAAAATTATATTTCATAGAAATTGCTTATGAGTAAGGAATTTGATGAAACAAGATCCTGAATATTGTAGCAGAAATATTTCTCTGTTTATGCAATAAATATAATATGCCTTGTTATGACAATATAATTAACTTTAATGTAATAGTTTTGGGAAGTAATTCTAAACGGCACTCTACAGAAGAGCACAGAAAGATATCATTAATCTTTCTTATAGAAAATATTCCAGAGTATACCAAAAATACATGAAACAAAAGGAATTATAATCTTTAAAAATATAAAACTTCATTTTTAATAATATCATTCTCTCCTGATGCCATAGTAATCTGCTAATGTATTATAAAATATATAGCAGAAATATCTCCTTTCGATTTATTTAAGAATGGCCACTAAATCTGATGATGTAAGGTTAAGTCCAGGAATGGGATACGCCCTTATAAAGTGTCCTGAGGCAGCTTGGAGAAAATACTCCATCACTCTTTCTGACATTTCTACACATTTTGTGTGACAGGCAGTACCTGCTTTGCTCCTGATGATCATTTCAAGAATGTTTGTTCAGTAAATAATCTTGGAAGAAATCAACAATGTTTTCTTCAGAGCAAAAGGCAAGTTTGTTCATAGAGATATAGACAGTGCCCCCATCTAGAGCAAAGGACACTATCGAATATAATAAAGATGATAAGTCCTTTCAGAGGAAAAGTCGGGGTTTTTTCTGCTGTCCATTGAAAAGATTTGGGGTCAGGATTCCTCTCCTGGAACACAATCCATTGCATAGGCAGGTGTGAAATGGCCCTCTTCATGCCACCAGGTGGGAGCTAGGCTTGGCCAACTTATACAAGAAAATTCTAATACTCTGGCAGTTGCTATTGCTGTGAGTAATGAAGTTCTTTGTCTCAAACCAAGGAGTCTTGTGTCTTCTGCCAGTATCTATAAAACTGGGGCAGGCTACATGTTAATTTACAAACAGGGTGAAAATCTCAGACATTTCACAGCTCTTGACAAGGTAATTACTATCTCGGTATTGAGGTTTTGTTGTTGTTTAATTGAATTATCATCATTTCTCACACTAGTTTTCCAAGCACATTAGTGGTCCTCAAATTGCAGAAATAATGCCCTTAGAACCTTCTGTCATCCAGGGGTTTAGTGAAAGTGTGCGGAATTACGTTGCTCCAGACTTGCTGGAACAGCACCCCAACTGGTCTTAGGGATTAACTAGCTGCAAGATAATGCCTCCTCACTTGTTGACCTAAGACTCTTGATCTGTAACAAACCAAAGTTGCCTTCAAGGAGGGAAGGACCAGAATTTTCCCAGGCCACAGAAGCCAACAAGTCTGTTTGAAGCCTCCTTGGCTTTCTCATTAACCCAGCAATTTTTTAGTAAAATATTTTCTTTTTCTTTTTAGGTCACACAGATGATTTTACTAACCTCCCCTTGTGTACCTATAGGCCTTGCCCTCCTTTGTAGAAAGAACAAAGTGTTCCTGCACATCACAGAACACAAACCGCCCTTCCCTGCACGACCCCCAAGCACCGAGATAACATGGGTAGTTGACATCATCATCGAGTCTGCACAAAGTCAAGAAATGCTGCAGGCCACTGTACTCCCAGTGCTGATTAACTACCCTCAACCCCTTTTAAAACCCTTGAACAAGGCAGAAACTTCAGAGTTGAATTTTGGATATGAGCCTGCCTTCTCCCCAGGTGGCTGGCCTCCTCAAATTCCTTTGTAATCAAAAAGTTGTCTCTTGAGTATTGGCCTTTCAAGCCACTAGCAACCTAACTTGGGTTCACTGATGTTAGGAATATTGAAGACAGGTAAAATTTAATATATGCAATAGTCTTAACCTTAGGACAACCTACTATTTTCTTATTGCTTGGCTAGTTCTTTGTACAATGTTAGAGGAACTGAGTGTTTGACCTCCTCATGAAGAAACCAGTGATCTGATCATCAGAGATTGACAGTGTTTATTAGGTACTAAAGGCACTAGAGAAAAAGAAGCAGAATTCTTGCTAAGAATTTGCTCATATGTAGCATATGTCTAGAATTTGTTAAGTTTTCTTAAATTAAAAAAAATCAGTCTTAATTATAGTACATTAATTTATTTCTCCTCTATATCAACCTCATTAAAACACATTTCCCAGACAAAACCAGTTTAGAAATTTTCCATTCCTATACATTTTTAAAAATTGGGGCACTTAGGACTTTTCCAGATACGCTTTTAATTTAATCTTCTCTGTAAAACATAATAAAGAGAATTTTTTTAAAAAGACAAAACTCACAAGGAAGGGCATAACAGAAGAGAAGATGACAGTAATAAAATTTAAAAACAGATATGCAGACTGAAGCAGTAATTACTTTATTTAATAAACTACAGAAAGCTAAATCCTAAATTAGTAGTTAGGAAAAATGAAAAACAATTCATACTGACTAGAAAATCCTTAAAGTCTTAGGAAATAACAGTTTCAGAATCATCCAAAACTGGAACATTAGGTCGAAAATAAATACAGACCATTTAAAACATGATTGCCAGGAGTTAGCTCCTAAGTGGCCCTTTCCCATATGCAATCATAGAGATTCCTCTTCCTCTGCCTGGAGAGTAAAGGGCATGACTCTGTACTGAATTTTGAGGCTTCCGGTCCTCTACTTCCGGTGAGCTCCCAGAAAACCAGCAGCTCGGGTTTTACACCTCCAGGCAGTGATATACACAGAAAAGTGAGAGAAAATATCACAACAGTAAAAACCAAAAGAGAATTCTATTTAAAAAAAGAAGAAAACAAGGTTTTGGAAACTCATTTCACCAACTCAAATGGAAACCCAAAGAGCAAAAATAAAAAATTAAAAGAGGTATTAAAAAAAAAAAAACTTTTAAAAAACATCTCAAAAAGTAGAACAAAACTGTGAGATTTTAAAAATTAAAGAGAAAATTAAAGAAAATATAGGGCTTGTCTATGCTTCTGAAATCTGAACCAGAAAATTTCCTCCAAGACTAAATGGAGGGGATGAAATTGACAACACTGAGGAGAATCATCGGTTCGGGCTGCGGGTTATGTTTGAAGAAAGTCGTATGGGGAGCTGTCGTTCCCAGGTGCCCCCAGTCTTTGCGCCATTTTCAAATGGGAATATTAGTCTTGACAATGTGGGATAAACATTGTGTCCTTCCATCCAGTGCCTGGATCAGCTGAAAACATTCCTTTAATTCTAGAGAGGGGTCCTATTTTGACCTTTCTGAAAAGGTCTTTGCCATGTGTAAATTTAGAAACAAAATATACAGAGTAGTCTAGCCTTTCTGAATTTATTAGGGCTGAATGTCCAGCATTTAGCTGGCACTACAGTCCTGAAAATGTTTCTGCTCTGATAAGGCATGTGTTTCACAATACTCCTCAAGGACACTGACCATGAACTTTTCCAGAAAGGGCTTCTATAAGCTATCAGAGAAGCTGGAATCAGTCTTTGATCCAAACACTCTGGTTTATCCTGTCCAGAGTGTGGTAAAGTTGAATCTGTGACAGCTACTCAGCTTTTCACAAGTAAAAAAGTGTCTTTGGGAAGTATAACTACATTGGACATAAAATTTATTTTAAAGATTTTATTTATTTATTTATTTGACAGACAGAGATCACAAGTAGGCAGAGAGGCAGATAGAGAGAGGGAGGGGGAAGCAGGCTCCCTGCTGAGCAGAAAGCCTGATGGGGGCTCCATCTCAGGACCCTGGGATCATGACCTGAGCTGAAGGCAGTGGCTTTAACCTACTGAGCCACCCAGGCACCCCTGGACATAAATTCTATAAAGAAAAACAAAAAGAATGATCAAACATTCAATTACTAATCCTCTATATGAGTGAAAGAAGGGTGTAATTGGAGAAAGGGACAGTTACTCCTAAGCATTGGTTATATTCTATTTCTTTTTTTTTTTTAAGAAACAAACTCTTTTTTTTTTTTTTTTAAGATTTTTTATTTTATTTATTTGAGAGAGAGAGACAGTGAGAGAGAGCATGAGCGAGGAGAAGGTCAGAGGGAGAAGCAGACTCCCCATGGAGCTGGGAGCCTGATGTGGGACTCGATCCCGGGACTCCAGGATCACGCCCTGAGCCAGAGGCAGTCGTTTAACCAACTGCACCACCCAGGCGGGTTATATTCTATTTCTTAACCTCTTCAGCAAGTACGTGTATAAATCAGTTATAATTCAATAGTACTTATACATTTGCACGCTTCTCTATATGTATAATTTATTTCAAAGTAAGACTTTTTTTCTTAAAAAAGACATTAATTTTCTGTTTCTATTAAATTCAGTAAGGTAAATTAGGTTGCTAAAATATTTAGATTCTATAATTACATTAAGTAAAATCTGTTAAAAAAAAAAAAAGACAGAGATATGTACCAGCTATGCCACTTACCAAAGAAAATCTATTGTAGATAGCTTAATCTATTTAAATTATATGTTTTCTTCCACTACTTTTTGTCATGTGTGTGAATTAACTGGATTTTTGTTTGTTTGTTTGTTTGTAGGAACGAAGTACATTTGAAGAGCAGTAGGAAAAAGGGGTGAATAATCAGAGTGAAAAGAAGAGTATTGAGTACAGTTGACTCTTGAATAGTATAGAGGTTAGAAATGCCAACCCCCATGCAATTGAAAACCCATGTATAGGTTTTGACTCCCCTGAAATTGAACTACTAAGAGCCTACTGTTGACCAGAAGGCTTACTGATAACATCAATAGCCAATTAACACATATTTTATATATTATGTGTCTTACATACTATAGTCTTATGAAAAGGACCTAAAGAAAAAGAAAAATGTTATTAAGAAAATCATAAGGAGAAAAAATACTTACAGTTCTGTACTGTATTTATTGAAAAGGTCTTCATATAACGGGACCCATGTAGTTCAAAATCATGATATTCAGGGTCACCATAAAACCAAGACCAGCTAGAATTCAATGGTTATAATTTTTCTAGATAATATGCTTACTTGTTTGTTAAAAAAACATTTTGTATCATGTATTTTAGAACATTTTCTGCTCTAAAAGGCTGTAGTGTTTTTCCAGTTATCTTTAAAAATTCTTTAGAAGTGTGCATCAATTACTACTATAGACTAATACTGTCACAGTTTGGTAAATAGGTATAAATTTAATTATTCTGACCTCTGAATAAGCACATAATTATCTAATTAGGGAAAGCAACAGTTCATTAAGCTATGCAAAACCTCACATCTTTCTGCTTTATTAAAAACCCGTTTTGTTTTATAAAAAGTTAATTCAAATGCCTTCATAACTTGTTTTAAATTGGTTAGACATGCTATTGTACTTTTTAATTTAAATCAAGAAGAAAATGGACTTATCATTGATAATTTAAGTTAAAATCACAAGGTACTCATCAAAAGTGTCTTTTCTAATACAACTTATTATTTTGATTATAGAAAATATGCTTGCATCTATGGTGTTATTTTACCAAGGTTAGTGGAAAAGGAAATATCTAAGAATTAGGCTTTGAGTGAAGTAAAAAGAAATTCTATTTTATATATTAAGAGTAACCGAACCAGTAAGAACTTGGGATAGTCTTCCAGATGTAATACTTATTTCCTTGTGATGTTTGCAAAGAAATATAAAATGGGACAAGATGATATTAAACTGATAGTGTAAACAGGAAGAGAATGAACTGCATGACCATGGATGGTGTGAGATGGACTCTCTCAGTCTAGGTTTGCTCAGGAGAAGGAACTACCTAAATAGTAAAAGCAGGAAATTAGAGACCTACACTAGCATTGAAAGAAATGAGAGGCAGAGTGGCTGGGTGGTTCAGTCAGTTAAGCTGTTAAGCATCTGCCTCCTGCTCAGGTCGTGATCTCAGGGTCCTGGGATTGAGCCTGGTGTCATTGCAGCCATCAGGCCTCCTGCTCAGTGGGGAGTCTACCTCTCCCTTTCCCTTTGCCCTTCCCCCAGCCCTCTCTCTCTCTCTTTCTCTCTCCCAAATAAATAAATAAATAATCTTTTGAAAAAAAGAAAGAAATGGTGTATAGGGAGTGGATTATTAGGAAAACCTCAGCTATCTTTTAAAAATACAGGAAAGAGGGTCGCCTGGGTAGCTTAGTTGGTTAAGCAACTGCCTTTGTTTCAGGTCAAGATCCTGGAGTCCCTGGATCAAGTCCCACATCGGGCTCCCAGCTTCTCCCTCTAATTATTCCCCTCTCACACTCTCTCTCTTTCTCTTTCTCTCTCAAATAAATAAATAAAAATCTTAAAGAAAAAATACAGGAAAGAAAGGAATGGCAGGACACAAAAGCCAATTATCTCAGTCACATGTCAAAGGACAAGGCCTGGAAGCTACTGTCAAATCCTCACCTCACCAAAGCCCATGCACATTCTTGAAATGGTTTTTCTTTGTGTGCCTTTCAAAAATTCATGTAACTCCCATTGATGGAATGTAAATGGGACCCTGTTGGTAAGGGATAGACAGTAAATATTTAAGATGCAAGTACACAGTGATGAGCTATGGCTTAACACAAAGATAAATTAAGCCATTATCTTGGTTAAGACTAGTAACCATCCAAATCCAGCCTCAGGTACTGGATAGCAAACATAATAAACTATTATAATTTCTAAATTCAGTACTGTGTTCATTTGAAAGCTGGAGCAATATTTTCTCTCGGGCTATGAAAGTCATATTGGGAAATGCAAAATATGATTAACAAAAATATGTCTCCAGATATCCAAGTGCTTTTTATAAACTTAATTATAGGTACTAATAACTTTAACCAAGACAACTTTTGGTACCTGATACACCTGATTTTCCTTAAAACAGGCATAGGAACAGGATTCTAGTTGATAGATTTACTAAATATTATGGTCAAGGGTCTCCTACATTTACTGACACTACATTAATGACTGAGAGCCAAGTAATACAATATTATTAAACAGCCTCATGGAAACTATCTCTTGTCATTTAGAAGGTGGCCTCTTTGTCCAAATGAATTAGGAACACTGTGAATTTATTTACCTTTTGACGCAAACTTTGTCGTCTTCTTTCATTTGACCAAATGGATGACGATTTAATTGGCTTCTTGCTCCAATCCTCCAACTTTTTCACCTTTTAAAAAAATATGTCCTATTATTTGTATGACTACTGTGTGCTATTTCAAAGCAAGACAAAACAAAACACACACACACACACACACAGACACAAGCCCACCAAAAAACCCCCCAAAATGAAACAAACAAACAGCATCTCAAGGACCAATCCCCTGAAAATCTAGTTCATCCACAAGGTAGAGAAAAGCTGGCACAATCCCTGACTCTATTCCCCCTGGAAATGCAGGGATACTCATATTCTTCTGGGAGCTTCCATTCTCACAATCCTCTCTGCCCACGGATCCCAGATTAGTGTGACTGCTCTTCCGGATCACTTCAAATCTATTGAAAAGACATGTTATTTTTTTTTTAACAATTGAAGAGCAAGACTAAAACCAAAGAGAAATGAAGAAACATAAATTTTTAAGAACAAAAATAATCTATCATCAGTTCAAGGAAAAATGAATAGAGGCAGCTATAGTCAGAGAGATGTTCAGATCTCTGCACTGGAAATGAAAGTTCTTTAGGGACGCTCCAAGTTCAGAGCCTGGGTCAGATTCATCATTATTGTTTCTATGTTATGACCCATATGTCGGTTGTAGTCATAGTTGCGGTAGCACTGTCTATATTTTGGAGGAAAGCAAAAACTCAGCCTCAGTCTTTTCACTTTACCCACTAGTGACAAGTGTCTAAGTTTGCTCTCTCTCTCTTTCTCTCTCTCTTTTTAAAGTATTTCCTACTTGCAAGGTGGGGTTCAAATTCATAACCCTGGGATCAAGAGTCACATGCTCTAAGCACTGAGCCTAATAGGCACCTCCTGACTCTTCCTAATGAATAATAAACTAACTCTATTTGAAGAAAGGTTGATAACTATGTTAGTTTCTGTCTCCTAAAAACCTGAAGGCTTCCAAAGACACAAACATGAAAATGATGGCCTTCGGAGATCGTTTGATTAATCTCAGTAGGGCAGATTCAGGCGAAGCAATCCTGAACTCAACACATAAGTACATGGTGGGCCTTATGGAAGAATAGTGCATGTTGCCCCCCATAGTTGGCAAATTTTTGTTGAAACTCCAAAAGCAATTTTTCCTGTCATGGTTTTGGCAAACTTTAAAAATGATCTGACTTGCATGGAGGTTCCTCAAAATGTTGAAAATAGAACTGCCCTATGACCCAGCAATTGCACTACTGGGTATTTACCCTAAAGTTACAAACGTAGTGATCCGAAGGGGCACGTGCACCCGAATGTTTATAGCAGCAATGTCCACAATAGCCAAACTATGGAAAGAACCTAGATGTCCATCAACAGATGAATGGATAAAGAAGATGTGGTATATATACACAATGGAATACTATGCAGCCATCAAAAGAAATGAAATCTTGCCATTTGCGACAACATGGATGGAACTAGAGCGCATCATGCTTAGCAAAATAAGTCAAGCGGAGAAAGACAACTGTCATATGATCTCCCTGATATGAGGAAGTGGTGATGCAACATGGGGGCTTAAGTGGGTAGGAGAAGAATAAATGAAACAAGATGGGACTGGGAGGGAGACAAACCATAAGTGACTCTTAATCTCACAAAACAAACTGAGGGTTGCTGGGGGGAGGGTGGTTGGGAGAAGGGGGATGGGGTTATAGACATTGGGGAGGGTATGTGCTTTGGTGAGCGCTGTGAAGTGTGTAAACCTGGCGATTCACAGACCTGTACCCCTGGGGATAAAAATATATTATATGTTTATAAAAAATAAAAAAAAATTAAATAAATAAATAAATAAATAATGATGTGACTGATAAGCCCTGGTTGGTGAACACGATGCTTTCAATAGATACTCCCAGAACTCCTAAAGGGAGATAGAGACGCATGTGTTTACTAATCCTTAAACCACCTGCCCTTAAACTTATGAAATACGTCATTTAGAATAAAATGTTTGACATACATCAGTATGTCAAAGTTCTGCAAAAGTGTTTGTTTGCCTACTTCCTTTGAACATCCATTTTTCAAGATTTTGTCATGGCACATATGTTCATATACAATAGTTTCAACATTTAGAATCTATAAACTAACTTTATTCATATTTATGATTATATGAGATATTGATATCAAATAAAATAGATCTCCCCAGGACGCCTGGGTGGCTCAGTTGGTTGGACGACTGCCTTCGGCTCAGGTCATGATCCTGGAGTCCCGGGATCGAGTCCCGCATCAGGCTCCCAGCTCCACGGGGAGCCTGCTTCTCTCTCTGACCTTCTCCTCATTCATGCTCTCTCTCACTGTCTCTCTCTCAAATAAATAAATAAAATCTTTATAAAAATAAAATAAAATAAAATAGATCTCCCCAAATAAAGATAAGCTATCACTTAGGTTCCTGAGGTCCACCCAAGTTCCCATGAAAATGTAACCGAACAGAGAAGAGTTCTGTATCTCAGAATCTACTCTTTTAGAATAAGGAGTGCCGTATTCTGAAATGACATTTTTATCCAGGCATAAAACACATTCTTAAAAGTTCACTGTGATCTCTTATGTCGGACCTTGATTCCTCCTTGCCATGGCACTGCTAGTAAGCCACAGGTCGGGGCTCTGAGGAGATTGTGTGCACAGCTGGTTTTGTCCTGTGTGCTACCTAGGCATCTCATCAGTACTGATCATGGTCCGAGATTTTCTTCAAGGTCTAAAATAGAAATCCTTGCGTAATATACCCAAGGAAGTTTCACATAGGAAAAATGTGGTGAGAACAAGCATAGCATAGTAAAATTGCTGGGGGAAAAATGTGACAATCTTTTTTTTTTTTTTTTTAAGATTTTATTTATTTATTTGACAGACAGAGATCACAATTAGGCAGAGAAGCTGGCAGAGAGAGAGGAGGAAGCAGGCTCCCCGCTAAGCTGAGAGCCCGATGCGGGGCTCAGATCCCAGGACCCTGAGATCATGACCTGAGCTGAAGGCAGAGGCTTTAACCCACTGAGCCACCCAGGCTCCCCTAAAATGTGACAATCTTAAAAGCTGTAGTTGAATCAACGTATTGGCATTTATTTCCATACTTCTGGCAATAAAACTGCTTTGGTTTATCTGATCGTATTTCTCTTCCTAGGGTTTCTTGGCTATGGTATCCTATACTGGAGCTTACTTCCTTTCAACCTTTTGAAGACATCTTCCTGTCTTCACTAGTCTTACATTGTATCCACTGAGAAATATCTCCTTTGGAGTTTAGGGCACATCTTTACTCGGTACTAGATAGTTAGCTGTTGCAAGCATCACTCTTCTCCTCAGAGGATCACTCCAGTAACTTTGTATAAAGTCCTGGAAACTCTTTTTTTTTTTTTTTTCACATCTTATCAAACACGTGAACAAGCACATTTTTGTACATAAGGTAAGCAATATCTGTTTATTTTAGGTTACGTAAAAAAATTTTTTTCGGGCTCTAAAATCCCTCTTCTTCTATATTTGAATGTAAGATGCTACATATTTTTTCTATTATTCTTGCTGCGACTATCACAGATTTCTTCACAAACCATGAACTGGAAAATGTGGCAACGGAAGTATTTTTAGGAACATAAGAAGGTGAAAAAGGTGAATTTTTCTGTTTTATTCCAAATATAGTAGAAAATCTTTCTTGAGGTAAGTTTGCCTCATGTGAACCTAGGATGCATTATCTTTCACGTGGAGTGATTTCCTGCCTTTTCTTTTTAGGAAAGCTGGGTGTCCACTCTTCTGGAATCTGTGAGGGCACTCAGTTTCCACTTGTAACGGAGCTAATAATGGTGGTAAACATTGCCTGAAAATTCCCAGTGTCATTTCAATCTCAGAGAGTCAGAGTTGTCATTAGCAGAGATCCCTGTGCCTAAAACGTGGAAAGGTAAACCTTGAATTCCCCATGTTATCTCATGGAAAAGAAGATTTTTCATATGACATCAGATTCATTTTGGGGTCTGTTTCCTGACTATCATGATAGAAGAAAATGTATACCTGAATTTTCTGGAAGGGAATAATGATTAAGAGTAAATTCTGGGGTTTAATTAAATTCTGAGGTTTGTTTTCTCTCTCTCAGGGATCACTGGCCCTTGTTTGATGTCCAGTGTCTTATAAAACATTGTTTCACTTATTTTTGTTTGTTCTTCACTTGTTAGATTGAAAGGTAAATCTAGTCCCTGTTACTCTATCTAGGACAGAGATGAAAGTGCATCATCCAGGGCACCTGGGTGGCTCAGTGGGTTAAAGCCTCTGCCTTCGGCTCAGGTCATGATCCCAGGGTCCTGGGATTGAGTCCCACATCGGGCTCTCTGCTCAGCAGGGAGCCTGCTTCCCCTCTCTCTCTGCCTGCCTCTCTGCCTACTTGGGATCTCTCTCTCTCTCTGTGTCAAATAAGTAAATAAAATCTTTGAAGAAAAAAAAAAAAGTACATCATCCAAGTTTTATCTCACTAAAGAGATAAAACTTTAAAAGTTTTTAAAATTTAAAACTTTAAAAGTTTTTAAATAATACTTTGTTCTCTCTTCTTCAATACTTTTCCTTTTTTTGTTCTGTAATGTTTTACATCTTTCCACTGTGATTTTAAGATTTTTATGGGTGAGAGAAAATAAAAAAGCATGCATATTATCTGCCATGTTGAACTATAAGTCTATGCTATCCCTAAGGAAGTTAACTCACACTGATAAGAAAGACAGCTTTCAGAAAAGGATGGTTCATAACAGTACTTGCAAGTACAGGAGTTCTTGAGGTAATAGAGGCAATAAAATATTGCAGAACAAAAATAACACAGTAGAACTGAAATTTAGAGTAAAAAAGGGATTTACCAGACATATAAGGTTTTAAAAAATTACAATTACGAAGAAATTGGAAAAAAAAATAAGAGGCAAGCTACCAGCTTATGTAACTGAGTGTTTGGTGGAGTCATTTTGGGGTAAAAATGAGGTAAAAAAGAAACACAAATATTGACTTTTTAAAAGAATTTATTTATTTATTTGACAGAAAGTGGGTGAGGCAGAGATAGACCATGAAAAGGGCATGTTTTGGGTTTCCCTGGAGGAGTCCATATTTATAAGTAAAAATTTGAAGAAAAGAGAAAAGAAAAGCACAAAGAAGAGAAGGAGAGGAGAAAAAGGAGACCCCTGGTGAGAGGGGACGAATAGCGTTCAAGTCCTATGTGACACAGAAGAAAGACGTACTGGTGAAAGAGAGGAGACAGTGGCCGAATAATTAAGCAGGTTTCAGGAGAACTCACAGAAATTAGTTTGATTATACTTTGGAAATTTTAATAAGTGGCATAAAATGCAATAAATAATGAGAACTTAGGAGGAGTTATTTTACAAAACCAGATGACCATTAACTCTGCTAAAGTCAGCCCAAATAGAACTATCTCTTCAGCAGCAATATTAGAGTAGTTGGAGGTATGGACAGGATGTGAAGAATGGGAGAGATCCAGTATAGAGCACTGTTTCAAGCAGTTTAATTTCTATGTAAAGAGTAGACATCAGGTAATAATTAGGTGGAGAAACAATGTTGAGTGCTTTTTTCTTTGTTTTGACTTTTTCTTATTTTTGAAGAAAATAAGGAAACATATATATATATGTTTTACACACACACACACACACACATATACACACACACATATTATTGAGAAAGAGAGAAAGAGCATACATGCAAGTGGAAAGAGGGGCAGAGGGAGAGGGGGAGAGAGAGACTCTTAAGCAGGCTCCACACACAGCACGGAGCCCCACGCTGGGGTCAATCTCAGAACCCTGAGATCATGACCTGAGCTGAAATCAAGAGTCAGACGTTCCACCAACTGAGCCACCCAGGTGTCCCCAAAGGTCACATATATTTTGTGGGTTTTGAGTGAATGGTGGTTTAGGAGAGAAAGTTAAATGTCTTTAAGTGTGAATGTGAGGAGGTCGTAGAAGAGAGAGATCAAATGCAAAAAAGGACATTTGATAAATCAGAGCAGTGTCCAGAGGAAACAGCAGAGAAAACATTGCAAGGCTAATAAGGCAGTCTTACAGTATTTGCTGGAATTCGGGCATGCTCTGTAGTCCTTTGAAGGTAAAGATTAAATTGTGTACCTGAGCACCATGAGATGTATTATTAGTTTATTTAATTTTTTTTCCAATTTATTTATTTTCAGAAAAACAGTATTCATTATTTTTTCACCACACCCAGTGCTCCATGTAAGCTGTGCCCTCTATAATACCCACCACCTGGTACCCCAATCTCCCACCCCCCCGCCACTTCAAACCCCTCAGATTGTTTTTCAGAGTCCATAGTCTCTCATGGTTCATCTCCCCTTCCAATTTACCCAAAAGCACATACCCTCCCCAATGTCCATAACCCTACCCCCCTTCTCCCAACCCCCTCCCCCCAGCAACCCACAGTTTGTTTCGTGAGATTAAGAGTCACTTATGGCTTGTCTCCCTCCCTATCCCATCTTGTTTCATGGGTTCTTCTCCTACCCACTTAAGCCCCCATGTTGTATTATTAGTTTAAAAGAGGCTGGGACTCTTTTCAATGGCAGCCTAAGAGTCTGGTTCTAGTAAATGTCTATTTGACTCACATATTTGCTGTATGTACCTAATTAATTAAATATTGGGAAAAATGCTTCTTTTAACTTCAAAACAGACCACAAACCTACCCACTTTTTTTTTTCTTTTTTTTTTTTTTTTTTTTTGCTTGCGTTTTTCTCCCCTGGTCCTAGCCTAGCCATCTTTCTCTCTCCCTTGGGTCACTGTAAGATCTTCCTCACTAGTTTCCTGGCTTCCTCTCTTGTGTGTTTAAAGGACACCTGTAAATTCCATGTCATGGCTTGTCGTATTTGCTCAGACCTGTTGAGATGTTCACATCCCACTGGCAGAAGGAACTCTTAAAAGGAGCCCCAAGCACCTGCACTGTGCGGCCAGTCACCTCCTCCCTGCCATCATCTCCTCCAGCTGTCCACATCACTCCCCTCCAGGCTTGTCTGTTTTCCCACACCGCCTATGCATTTCACCCAAACCCTATGCACTGGTTGTTCCCACCACCTGAAATTCTCTTTCCCCACATATTTATGTGGCTTACTTCTTACTTCCTTTACTTCTTGTGACCATCTCTGCCTTCAGGTCTTTGTTTTTACGTTCACTTGCCATCGTGCCTGATCTGAGCTTTCTACTTTTAACCAAAACTAGTCCCCAGCTGCACAAGGAGGATTCTCAGCAAACCCTTTCCCTTGCTCATACTCAGTTATTTAATTTATGTTTTTTAATGCCACAGTGCTGATAGGCTTCAGCACTAACACGTACTTTACTCATTTGCCACATGCATTGTCTACCTTTATGAAAATGGCAGCTCTTCCCAAGTTTCCAGTTTCCCATTTGTCCAGAAGGGTACCTAGCACACCAAGTGTTCACTAAAATTGGTTGAAAAAATGTCCATGAGAGTCTCAAACTACAAAGATGACCAGCTCAGTTCAATCCAGGGAAGCATTCCCAGTATCTCCCCTTTCAGCCCAAGCCCAGGCAAGCAAGTGTAAAGTCCGGTAAGATCTATAATTTTCCTACCATCCTCACTGTTTGACCCAAGTCTAGTGTCCAGTCACACTTACGTCACTGCCTCCACTTTCTTTGATGTCAGTTACAATCAGTTAGTTTGGTTTCCTTTTTTTGGTTTTGTCTTTTTTAAGATTTTATTTATTTATTTGAGAGAGAGCATGAGCTGGGTGAATGGCAGAGGAGAAGCCGACCCTCAACAGAGCAGGGAGCTGGGCGTGGGGCTGGATGGGATCATGACCTGAGCCAAAGGCAGACGCTTAACCGACTGAGCCACCAGGTGCCCTGATTTCCTGCTTTAGGTATTGCTTTCCTTCCCGTTGGCTTAGAAATACACAGAATATTTCAGGTGATATTCTTTGTAGTGTGGCCTCATTGATTTCCAACCTATCCTCTGGCCTTACAATTACACCACCATCAGAGAATAGCTTAATAATATGCCCAACAGAAAATAATGAAGGAAAGAGGTCTGACTTCTATTACAGTCCCAGCCCTGCCAAAAAAATCTATGTAACCTCAGACAAATTATAAACCTCCCAAGACATCGGTTTCTTCATCGCAAAAACAATCACCATAAGAAATAAGAATATTTGATGGATTCCTTTCTCACATTGAGGTCCTTAATCCATTTTGAGTCTATTTTTGTGTGCGGTGTAAGGAAATGGTCCAATTTCATTTTTCTGCCCGTGGCTGTCCAATTTTCCCAACACCATTTATTAAAGAGGCTGTCTTTTTTCCATTGGACATTCTTTCCTGCTTTGTCAAAGATTAGTTGACCATAGAGTTGAGGGTCTATTTCTGGGCTCTCTATTCTGTTCCATTGGTCTATGTGTCTGTTTTTGTGCCAGTACCATGCTGTCTTGATGACGACAGCTTTGTAATAAAGCTTGAAGTCCGGAATTGTGATGCCACCAACTTTGGCTTTCTTTTTCAATATCCCTTTGGCTATTCGAGGTCTTTTCTGCAGCAACCTCTTCGACCTCAGCCGCAGCAACATCTTCCTAGGAACATCGCCAAAGGCAAGGGAAGCAAAGGCAAAAATGAACTTTTGGGATTCATCAAGATCAAAAGCTTTTGCACAGCAAAGGAAACAGTTAACAAAATCAAAAGACAACTGACAGAATGGGAGAAGATATTTGCAAACGACATATCAGATAAAGGACTAGTGTCCAAAATCTATAAAGAACTTAACAAACTCAACACCCAAAGAACAAATAATCCAATCAAGAAATGGGCAGAGGACATGAACAGACGTTTCTGCAAAGAAGACATCCAGATGGCCAACAGACACATGAAAAAGTGCTCCATATCACTCGGCATCAGGGAAATACAAATCAAAACCACAATGAGATATCACCTCACACCAGTCAGAATGGCTAAAATCAACAAGTCAGGAAATGACAGATGCTGGCGAGGATGCGGAGAAAGGGGAACCCTCCTACACTGTTGGTGGGAATGAAAGCTGGTGCAACCACTCTGGAAAACAGCATGGAGATTCCTCAAAATGTTGAAAATAGAACTGCCGTATGACCCAGCAATTGCACTACTGGGAATTTACCCTAGAGATACAAACGTAGTGATCCAAAGGGGCACGTGCACCCGAATGTTTATAGCAGAAATGTCCACAATAGCCAAACTATGGAAAGAACCTAGATGTCCATCAACAGATGAATGGATCAAGAAGATGTGGTATATATACACAATGGAATACTATGCAGCCATCAAAAGAAACGAAATCTTGCCATTTGCGACAACATGGATGGAATTAGAGCCTATCATCCTTAGCGAAATAAGTCAAGCGGAGAAAGACAACTGTCATATGATCTCCCTGATATGAGTAAGTGGTGATGCAACAGGGTGGCTTAAGTGGGTAGGAGAAGAATCCATGAAACAAGATGGGATTGGGAGGGAGACAAACCATAAGTGACTCTTAATCTCACGAAACAAACTGTGGGTTGCTGTGGGGAGGGGGTTTGGGAGAAGGGGGGTAGGTTTATGGACATTGGGGAGGGTATGTGCTTTTGGGTAAATTGGAAGGGGAGGTGAACCATGAGAGACTATGGACTCTGAAAAACAATCTGAGGGGTTTGAAGTGGCAGGGGGGTGGGAGGTTGGGGTACCAGGTGGTGGGTATTATAGAGGGCACAGCTTGCATGGAGCACTGGGTGTGGTGAAAAAATAATGAATACTGTTTTTCTGAAAATAAATAAATTGGAAAAAAAAAGTAAAGAAATAAAGAAATAAAGAAATAAGAATATTTGATTAGATAGATGAAAGAAATCTCCATTTTTTTCCGCAGAGAAATTCTATTAAAATGGCCTAAAGTATTGTCTCAAATTGCCCCAGTGTTTACCTAATGAAAACATAAATCACACTGTTTTTCATTCACGCCACATGGAGTGCTTCTAACAATTAAGTGTTGACATGCGATTACATTTTATGATTTGTTTTGAGTTTACTTGATAACTGGATCCTGGGTCAGAGACCGTGGTCTGATTTATGCTTGCTTAAGTTTATTTATGGCACTGAATAAATGATAGTGCAACAACGCATTTGAAAATCTCTGCCTAAGAGACAAGAGTTATTGCATGAATTTGCATTTTTCTTTCTAAAATTTGGATAAATGTAAGTATTTATGGAAAGAACAAATGTTACATGTTGGCTCTAAGATCTGTCTTTGGTGTGTACTGGGGTATTTATCCTTCATGTTATCTTGGTGCAGAGCCCTTTTCAAAGAGTTGTAAGGTGGTTTATGTGGCAGATATAAAAGCAATGTTGACTCAGTTACATTTTGTATAATTTTTCCTGGTACTTTGCAAAGAAAAAACAAAAACAGCTAAATCAAGCCAAATTCTAAAATTGTGCCAGCCTGTAAAGAAAATTAGTAATTAATTGTAATTCAGAGTTACAAGAGTATTTGTTTTTGAATGAAATGAGTTTCCACTAAAGCGTAAACTAGGAGCAAACCTAAAAAAAATTTGATAAGCATTTTATAAGAGAAACAATTGTTACAATTTCTAAAGCCTTCGGCTGGGAGATCTATAGTGAAAAAAATCTGAAAGTATTATTTATACCTAAAAATAAAACCCCAAAGCTTAATTTTTAATGCTCTCTTCCAAAAGCCTTAATTATATTTTCTCATTGCAATACAAATTAAAACAGTTCTTTGTGAGGTATACAGCATTTTGAAAGGAAAAAGAGCTTGTAGTCTAAGTACACAAGAATGGGTGCAAATCCTAGATCGGCCAGGTGTTAGATGAGTGACCGTCAAAAGCACTTGGCCACTTGTGTTCAAAGCTTCTGCATGCATAATAAAAAGTGAATAATATGATTATTTAATGGGCCTGTTGCATTGATTAGTGGTGCCCTTACTACAAAGCAGCTATGATCAAAACTGGCCCCTAACATGCTTAGTCATGCTTGTTCCATCCACGTTTTAGTTCTTTTTCTATCCCAAATTCTCTTCTCAATCTAGTCTCAGGGGACGTATGTCAAATGTCAATGTTTGAGATACCTCTTATTTCCATTCCTTCTGCTTTTATGTATTTGTTATATTTATTATTGTAAAAACGAAGGCTAATTAGCAATATGTCAGCATGCTTACGTTAAAAAAACAAGGTAATGGATGACTGTCCTTCTGATGTGGACATGGATGAGGGACAGGATGAGGGAAGTGGTAATGGTAGCTTGTGTAGGGTGGTAAGATATTAGTAATTGCTTATTTTCATTTTAATACCCTCACTTCACAGTAACTATATGGTTTAATTCCCACCATCCCATGAGAAACCCAGAAAAAGAAGCCTGCACATAAATACAAAATGACTGAGACATACAGAAGTAGATAATTTAGTGCTAAAAAGATGCAGCAGTGGTATTGTGTAAATGCAAAATTCAGAGATTATGGGCTCAGTTATGGAAGACTTCATAAACAAGATGAGCTTGAGACAAATTTGATAGGAAGGGAAGAAACTTTTCTGGGGTAAAGAGCAGTGGCAAATTTATTCAAAAGTCCTCACTGCTACTGTGCTTGAAAAAGTTCTGGCAGAAAATCCCAGGTCTCAGAGAACATTTGCTGCTGGTCTTATGTCTTATGAGCTAAATCCTAGTATTTTTAAAAATATAGGAAAACTTCACAGTAGGATCATTTCATCAGATTAATTAAAAAGAAAATAGTTCTTTTCATTGGTTTTAGCTCACTATTGAGTCACACGTAGTCTTTTGTTCATAAAATGCCTCCATTTATTTCAATTTCACTTACTTGTCATTTCTTATATTTAATGTTACCTTCATAGGAATAGCAGTTGCTGGCTATGAAATGAATGTGACAGTCCCCTCAGACACAACAGATTTTTCTGTGGCTGTGATTAATACTGAATGATTCACTGATGTTAGATGTAGTACATATTAATTAATATCTTTCCTTGGAGATTAACTCCATGGAGGTAAAAGCAAAGCCATAGTTACCCTTTAAGTGTTTTTCCCAGAAACCAACAGACTAAGCTCTAATTAAATTTGTGATGCAAGATGATGTTTTTCTTGGCAACTGTCAATTTCATTTCTGTATCCCTTTTGCTGTGCTTCCAGGACTAAGGGAGCATGGTCTTTTCCAATAGCTTCCAGAGCCAATGCCATTATTTCATCCTCTTCTCTCCTTCATCAAAAAAGTGCTACTCTTTCACTCTGTCCACTCACTCTATATTTCTACTCCACAAATAGCTAATATTTAAGTGAAGATATCAAAACAGGTGATGAGATTTTATTTGTTCTATAGAAGAACATCTTATCAATTCAATAATTACTATATGATTTTTCTAGTATTTTCCATTCAGTAAACATCGAGTATTTAGAATGCATTGGGAATAAAATCAATTTGGGAATGCAAGATGATTATTACATATTTCCTGACTTCAGTGAGCACACAATGCCATAGAAGGAAATATTTGTTAACAGATAAAATATATTACATATAAGTTTTATAAACTAAACATTATGAGGGACAAAGAAATGAATATCTCAATCTGTATCATTTCAGTATTCTCAGGGGTGTGTGTGTGTGTGTGTGTGTGTGTGTGAATCATGGGAACTTAACTAATTCCAAGAAATCAGAATTAGGCCAGTGAGACATTGTTCATCTAACATAGGTGACCAGCTAACCAACCAGTATAGTGTTATACTTGCCAAGGAGTATAGTTTTAACATATACATTTTTAAAAATTAGTATTAATCAAGTGTTATTGGGACCATAATTGTGTTGCTTTTTGTTTGTTTGTTTTTCTTTTAAGTAGGTTCCATGCCCAGTGTGGAGCCCAACTTGGGGCCTGAAACTCACAAACCTGAAACTGAGACCTGAGGAGAGATCAACAATTGGTTGCTTAATGAATGAGCCACCCAGGTGCCCCTGGTTTCTTTTCTTTTTCTTTTTTTTTTTTCCTTTTTTAAACATTTATCTATTTTAGAGAGAGAGAGAACAAGTGGGAGGGGCAGAGGGAGAGGGAGAAAGAACCTCAAGCAGACTCCATGCTGAGTGTGGAGCCTGGCACAGGACTGATCTCACAACCCTGAGATCCGGATGACTTGAACCAAAACCAAGAATCAGGTACCAAACCTACTGTACCACCCAAGTGCCCTGACCCTGGTTTCTTTAATCAAGTCCAATCACATAAATTTAGAAAACTTTATTGTTGGAGTTTTTGCACGGTTAACCATGGATAAAAATGAAATCTATGAGAGGTAGACTGGCATGGTTCCCCGAAGACATCAGGCAGCACCCAGGGTACTGGGGATTTGGAATCATTCTCTGGCTAGAAAGGTATTGAATGGATTTCCAAATTTAAAAATGGACCAGTTCAGGGCGCCTGGGTGGCTCAGTGGATTAAGCCGCTGCCTTCGGCTCAGGTCATGATCTCAGGGTCCTGGGATCGAGTCCCGCATCGGGCTCTCTGCTCAGCAGGAAGCCTGCTTCCTCCTCTCTCTCTCTCTGCCTGCCTCTCTGCCTACTTGTGATCTCTCTCTGTCAAATAAATAAATAAAATCTTTAAAAAAAAAAATAAAAAAATAAAAATAAATAAAAATAAAAATGGACCAGTTCAACAGCAAGAGAAGACACTGTCAGTAAAATTTTGTCGGGGACCACCTCCGGCTGGGAAAATCCCCGCCATTACAAAATGGCGCTTGGCTCACTGCCAGCAAAATATGCTGCAAGTAAACAACAAACGTTCTGGTGAAGCCCGCCTAAAGGAGGACATAGTCATTGGCTGTTTCAAATTTAATCAGCATAGCAACAGGACTCTCATTGGCTCTCCCCATTGCTTGGCCCCTTATTGGTCACCTTGCTCGCTGATTGGTCATGTAAACATATATAAGTGTGTAGACTTGCGTAAATAAAGAGAGAGAAGATACATCTGAACTGGGGCTTCTTGTCCTTGCGGGTCGAGGGCGACAAAATTTGAAGATGAAAATCCATAAAATGTTGCCATTCTGTCAATGGCATTTTCACTTTTTGTGGAAGTTATAATGTTGAAAGCAAGGCTTAGTCACTATCTCCATGACTTGACTCACCTTTCAGTATTATAGAACCACTGGTTAAAAACATTCTTCCATATATAGGATTTTAAATATGGAATGTTGGGGATTTTCTCTATTTTAAATACTTTTTAAAAAATATTTTATTTATTTATTTGACAGAGATCACAAGTAGGCAGAGAAGCAGGCAGAGAGAGAGAGAGGAGGAAGCAGGCTCCCTGTGGAGCAGAAAGCCCAATGTGGGGCTCAACCCCAGAACCCTGGGATCATGACCTGAGCCGAAGGCAGAGGCTTTAACCCAGTGAGCCAACCAGGTGCCCCTATTTTCTCTGTTTTATTATCAACTGTTCTATTTCATGTTTTTTTTTTAATTTATGGGAGTTTTGAAATTCCCTTAGTTTTAACAGCCGAAGTTGTCAAAAGTATTTAAGTAGGCATTTCATCCAAGAAAGTCTCAAAACCATCAAAAATCTGAATCTACCACTTAGGATTTAGGACATTAAAATTTAAACAAATAAGTGTCTTCAACAAATGATACTGGGAAAATGGGACAGTGACATGCAGAAGAATGAAACTGGACCACTCTTTTATGCCATACACAAAAATAAACTCAAAATGGATGAAATGCCTAAAGGTAAGACAGGAAATCATCAAAATCCTAGAGGAGAAAATAGGCAGCAACCTCTTTGACCCTGGCTATAGCACGTTCTTACTAGACATGTCTCCAGAGGCAAGGGAAACTAAAGCAAACATGAATCATTGGGACTTCATGAATATAAAAAGCTTCTGCACAGCAAAGGACACAGTCAACAAAACTAAAAGGCAGCCTATGGAATGGGTGAAGATATTTGTAAATAGCATATTAAATAAAGGGCTAGTATCCAGAATCTATAAAGAAATCATCAAACTCAACACTCAAAAAATTAATAATCCAGTTAAGAAATGGGCAGAAGATATGAACAGACATTTCTCCAAAGAAAACACACAAAATGATAACAGACATATGAAAATATTCTCAACATCACTCATCATCAGGGAAATAAAAATCAAAACCACAATGAGAGCCCACCTCACACCTGTCAAAATGGCTAAAATTAACAACTCAGGAAACAACAGATGTTGGTGAGGATGTAGAGAAAGGGGAACTTTTACACTGTTGGTGGGAAAACAAACTGGTGCCAGCCACTCTGGAAAACAGTATGGATGTTCCTCAAAAAGTTAAAAATAGAACTTCCCGATGACCCAGCAATAGCACCACTAGGTATTTATCCAAAGAATACAAAAACACTGATTTGAAAAGGCACATGCACTATCAACAATAGCCAAATTATGGAAAGAGCCCAAATGTGCATCAACTGATGCATGGATAAAGAAGATAGGGTATACATATACAATGGAATATTACTCAGCCATCAAAAAGAATGAAATCTTGGGGTGCCTGGGTGGCTCAGTGGGTTAAAGCCTCTGCTTTTGGCTCGGGTCATGATCCCAGAGTCCTGGGATCGATTCCCACATCCGGCTCTCTGCTCAGCAGGAAGTCTGCTTCCCCTTCTCTCTCTGCCTGCCTCTCTGCCTACTTGTGATCTCTGTCTGTCAAATAAATAAATTAATTAATTAATTAAAGAATGAAATCTTGCCATTTGCAAGGACATGGATGGAACTAGAGTGTATTATGCTAAGCAAAATAAGTCAGTCAGAAAAAGACAAGTACCATATGATTTCATGCATATGTGGAATTTAAGAAATAAAACTGATACACATAGAGGAAGGGAAGGACAAATGAAGTAAGATAAAAACAGAGAGGAAGACAAAACATAAAAGGCTCAACTATGGAAATCAATCTGAAGGTGTCTGGAAGGGAGATGTGTGAGTAGATAGGCTAAATGGGTGATGGACTTTGGGGACGGCACTTGTGATGAGCCTGGATGTAGTATGTAAGTGATAAATCATTATATTTTAAACCAATACTACATTCTATGTTATCTAACTTGAATTTAAATTAAAAAGAGAAAATAAATAAAATATTTCTCCTAAGAAATTTAAACAAACAAGACAGAGACTATCAAGATTAATATTCTACATTTTAGAATTGTGTAGCTCTTAAAATAATGAATTAATTCCCAAAACATATTTTCTTCTGTGGTTAGCACAGAATCTACCAGATGCTTACAAAGTCCTCTTCTTTTTCCTTCCTGATTCACTTGGCATTAATTTGGCAACCTGCTTATGTCTTTTATTTTGCTCTTCCCAACTTATAATATCTTGGCCACATACAATTTTTAGCATGAAACTTTTTGTTCAAGTGTGCCTGGGTGGTTCAGTTGGTTAATCAACTGCCTTCAGCTCAGGTCATGTCCCAAGGTCCTAGGATCCAGCCCTGTGTTAGGCTCCTTACTCAGCAGGGAGCCTGCTTCTTCCTCTCCCTCTGCCTGCTAATCTGCCTGCTTGTGCTCTCTCTTTGTCTCTGTCAAATAAATAAGTAAAATAAAATATAATAAAAAACTTTTTGTTCATTTCCCCCCAACTTCCTACGTGTATTTTATAGTGATGTATGATACAGCTATGTAATTCTGAGGTTTAATAAAAGTATAAAAACTCTTCAGTGAATAGATCTAAAAAACATTATTTTTACAATTTAAGATGCATAATTGTAAATTTTAAAAATATTAATGTTATTTATAATAACCATTATTTTTCACTACTTATAATACATATTTTCTAAACTCTATTATTTAAAAAGTCAAATTATCTTTGTGCCTTTGTATTTCTGGTGAAAATCGCATGGTCAGAATGTATCACAGAAACCATACATTTTTACTGTAGTCTATTTACTAGTATTTTTCTTTATTGAGATAAAATAGACATATAACATTATATTAGTTTCAGGTGTACAACATAATAATCACTTGATATTTATACATATTATGAAATTATTAACATTCATTACCATACATGGGTATGATTTTTTTCCTGTGATGACTGCTTTTAAGATCTACCCTCTTACCAACTATTATTTATGTAAAACAATTGAGAGTATGTTCATTAAATTTTGGATTTATCTGTTTTATGTCTTTTCAAAGATTCACTCAGGATTTTTTTACTTTATGTCTCTTTTTCTGTGTCAATAATCTGTATATTATTATTCTTATACTTTGGACTTAATTTGTTAGGCTTTCTCTAACATTTTGAGTCGGACATTTTTTTCTAATGCATGCATTTAAGTAAAACTGATTTTTGCTAGTGCATACATGACAACTGCCCATAGCAGTTGTCAAAAATTTTTAATTTTTGATTTTAATTTTAAAAATTTTTAAATTTTTAAACTTTTTGTTCAGATACATTGAAAGCTATTGTCCTGAGCCACTACCTCTCAGTTCACACAAGCCTTGAAGTATGCATACTGCTTTCTTGGACTGTCCACCTCCAACAGTCAGGCCTGGAATTAGAGTGAGACAAATCTTGTACTTACCTAGGGGACAATATTGAAGAGAACTCAAAAGACCTTGGTAATTAAGAAAATTATATTTCATACTGTATTAAAAAAATCAAAATAAATGCTCAAAATCCATGGAGAGCAAAATATCAAAATGTTAAGTTAGAACAATTACTGCTTACTTATTTTAAGACCCTGCCAGAGGAACATTCATTACCAATTGGCTTAAAGTTCTCAGTTTGCAGGTGGATGAGTTTATAAGTATTGATAATAGCATACAAACAGATTGAGTAACACAGGACGTTATAGTTTTAGTCCAAAATTAGTTTTATTTTTTTAATTGTAGAGTTTTTTTGTTTTTTTTTTCCAATTTATTTATTTTCAGAAAAACAGTATTCATTATTTTTTCACCACACCCAGTGCTCCATGCAAGCCGTGCCCTCTATAATACCCACCACCTGGTACCCCAACCTCCCACCCCTCCGCCACTTCAAACCCCTCATCGCTCCAGAGGCTAAACCGGGGCGAAGCCCACGCGGGGTCAGCGTGGCCTCGGGTCTCGCAGGGTCACAGAAGGATCGGGAGTGTCTGAGTGTTGCAGAGCTTGCGGATATTGGAACGGGAAAGCCGGCTACAGAGACACTGAATTGTAGAGTTTTTATTAGTTCTTTTCCACTTGATTCAAAATATGGGAGAATATTTTGATAACCCCTGAAAGGGGGCACAATTTTCCTTTTACCTCAGCACAGCGCTGCCTTCAAACATACCTCCTAAGGCCAACCAATTCCCAGTTCCCTTGGAACCCCCCAAAACTTACTTCCTAGACATTGCCATTTGCACTCCCCAAGCACTTTATACATATGAACCCAAGAAGTCCCAGCTGGGCAACACAGGAACGTCAACTATCTCACTGGTAGTCTTGCACACCGACAACAATCTCCAAAAGTCTGCGTAGGGAGTGTGAGCCTGGTATCACTGGCAACAGTGCTTACACCCCTGGAAGACAAAGCCTATCTGGCTTTCCCTCCTCAGTCTGGTTCTGAGAGATTCTAGGAAAGCCAGAAAAGCCCTTGGCTGGTGTTAAAGGGCCATCCCTGGCTTTGGCTAGGCACTTGTGGTGTCCACCGCCATAGTGAACACTCCAGTAACAGGAGTAAGACCTCAAGTACTGAAGGAGACTTTGATGTGGTTTGGGGCCATGAACATGAAGGAGGTGGGCTTGTGTTCACATCCGTTTAATTGTCTTGGGTCATGAAACACTCTCAAACATTAAACTATCATAGATATTAACTGTATTCCTATTAATACATATGGAATTAATGCTTATACAGCACCTGCCTTGTGCTAGACATAATGCTAAATGGACACTAACCTATTAGAATGGTGCAATGTTCATCATCATCTTTATTTTAAAGATGAAGAAACTGAAATTCTGATGGGCCATTTCCCACTTGGGTAGTGGAGCAGTGTTCTTAATTATCCTCTAATGCCACAGGTCACCTGGCCTGAAGAATTAAATGAGAGTCCAATCCATAATTCTCAAGATGTGTTTAAAAGGTCTCAGACTTATGAGAAGCATCATAAACCCAATGAAGTCCTCCATCAGTACAATGGTTCTTTGATAGGAAATCTTTTGTTCCTTTCTGGGCTTTTAGGACTTCTGTGTTTATCTATAATATATGAGTAGTTCAAAAAAAGTAGAAAGAGAATACGGTAACATCAGCAATGTCATTTTTTCTTGAAACTCTTTATAGGAGAAACTTTTTTTTTTGAAACTATTTATCATTTAATGGGGGGCAGTCATTAAAGACATCAGTGTTATTCTCTAAAAGAAATCATGACAAGAATGAAAGAAACAGTAAGAAAAAGATTCCTTAAACACAACACCATACTAACAATATCATTCTAAAAAAATCAGCAAATGATTTGGAAATTTCTAGGATTATCAGTGGATGATTTCTGTATAAACTACATCATATATATGGTAAGCAAATTTGTATAATAAGAAAGCTTTGTTTACAGAATAAAAAGGAATATATATTTTAAGATTTAATTCATATTTGGTTTTAAGTTAGCTTAAAAATCCAAACTGGTTATTAAATAGTTTGGCTATCATACCAATATTTAAGGCTAAAAATTTCCCTGCTGTTTGTCAAATTGTCATATTCTAGTACTGACTAGTTTTAGATACTACTCAAATTAATGTTATTTGCCTTATCAATTTTCAAAATCAATTTTATTTAGATTTAAATATATTCTCTCTCTCTCTCTCTCTATATATATATACATATATATATGGTATCAACTACCTTCTTTCTGAGGTATATATTTGGTAACTCTTGCATGGAAACCATATAATTTGATTTTTTGATTTTTTATTTTTCTGAAGAGTATTTTATGTATTTATTTGACAGAGAGATAAAGAGGGAAGCAGGCAGAGGGAGAGGGTAAAGCAGGCTCCTTGATGAGCAAAGGAGCCCCATGCAGGAATCGATGTGGGGCTGGATGTGGGATTCCCATGTGGAGCTTGAGCAGGGCTCTATCCCAGGACACTGGGACCATGACCCGAGCTGAAGGCAGATGCTTAATGACTGAGCCACCCAGGTGTCCCTGATTTTTTTTTTTAATCTCTACTTCATTCCTTGAAATTGTTGACATTTGACCCCCACTTTTCAGTGACAGTTCCTTTACTTTCTCCCACAACACTGGAAACAGTTCGTATTGTTCTGGTTTGTCCTACTGCTATTAAGAAGCCCTTCACTGCTGTCTTTCACGTTGCTTTTTTGTTGTTATTTCAAATTGTTGCTTTGTAGGTAGTCTCTCCTTTCTTTTGGGTACTTTTAGGGCTTATTTATTGTCCTTCATGTTCTACAGTTTTACCATAAGGTGATTAATTATGGCAGTTTAAAGATTCTGCTCAAAATGTGGAGTGTTTTTCAATTTTAAGATCCATGGCTTTCCCAAGTTCTGAAAAGAATTTTCAAATACTGCTTCCCTCCCGTCATCACCATTCTTTTTCTCTGAAACTGAAAAAGATTCCAGAAAAAATAAATACATGATTTTCAATAATTGTGCAAGCTCACAATAAAGGAAAGGAAACATGTAGGGTCCGGCAATGAAATGAAAACTTCTCTGAAAATAGTATATTTATTTTTTTTCCAGAATCTTTTGTTTTGTTTGTTTTTTAATATATGGGGGAAGATTCTGGCCACCCTGGTCTACCATTTTGCCAGAATCTGACAGATTTCTTTTTACGTTATTTTAAACAGGTTTTCTTCTATACTTGGGTAGCCGCCATCATCCCTAATCACAGAGTAATTTGCAACGGCTTATTTCTGCACATGGGCCTGAAACTCTTTACATAGAAAAACACCATAATATACACATGCAAAAGAGAGTCAGATGGTGAGAGGAGAGGCAATTTAGCATATTTATAATTTGCTCATACTAATGGTGCAGAATTTTGTTGGGGAGACCTGTGGCGAATGCCAAGAGAAGCTGGTCTGAGAGTGGGGACTGTCACAGGAAAACCTGAAGGCAAGGGTATTTATGCTTCAGAGGCTGGTATAAGGTGAGCACACTGAAAGGAGATAGTGCTTTTAAAAAGGAAGTTTATTGGAATCATTGAGGGAGCTTTGTAACAATAACCATTCCAAGGTCTGAAGATCCTTTCATGTGTTTAGCTGGGCCTAGAAATCTATATTGTGATAAGCACTCCAGGTGATTTTATGCAATGGTATACTGAGCGGCTTTGGGGAACCACTAGGAACAAGCATAGTAAGAAATTAATGGTGGGGAAAGGACGGGTGTCTGGGTGGCACAGTAGTTTGAACTTCCAACTCTTGGTTTTGGCTCGGGTTATGATCTCAGGGTTGTGAGATCAAGCCCTGGGTCCATGCTTGATGAGGAGTCTGCTTGGGATTTTCTCCCTCCCTCTGCCTTTGCCCCTCTCCCTGCTCTCATTCTCTCTCTCTCTTTCTCTAAAATAATAAATAAGTAAAATCTTAAAAAAAAAATTGTGGGATAGGGAAACTGGTTAAAAACGTACTTTGAAGCCTCCAATAAGGAACCTATGTTTTCTCTAGATGAATGACAGAAAGACTGAAAATGCCCCCCCCAAAAAAGGCAATGTGAATGAAAAAAGTGGAATGTAAGATAAATATACCAATATCACAAACCCAGTAACTATTGAATCTGCTTAGATATCTAAGTCAAAATATGAATTACACCCCAAGGACCAATGTTGCAAATGGCTTGTTTTTATAAAGCCAGTGAGCTAAGAATGGTTGGAAGTATTTTAAGGGGGGGGGGTGAGAATATGTGACAGAAATCATACTTGGCTCCCAAATCTTTAAAAACTTAGTGTTTGGCCTTTTACAGAATGAGTCCCTGACTTTTACAGGCTGAGTCCCTGACTTTAGACAGACTCAGTTTTTCCATGTCACTGTGGTAAATTAGCAAGGTTTCAGCCACAGTGTAATGGGGGAAATATACATGGAGAGGCAGCTGTGCCTGAATGAGGCAAAGACAGAGGAGAGCCGGACTAGAAGTCTTGGCTCAAACCACCACCATCCAAACAAGATCATCAGAGCACTCGACACTGGGAGTGACCAAAGTATCTTCCATAGCATGTCAGCGACATTTAAAAAATGAGAATTTAATCATGCTAAAGTTGAAATTCTTCATTAATTTCTAACCCCCTTAAGAGAAGCTCAAAACACAGCATAGTACACTAAGCTCTTTGTGACATATTTCAAATTCACATTCTTCATGGTGTCACAACCAATCCACCATAATTCATTCTCATGAAACTTGCTGAGATCCTATGAACATAGAAAATATTTCACAATGGTTTCATTTTATTTATTTACATATTTATTGTTTTCAAAATAAGGAAGTGTATAGTTTAAAAATCAAATTATACATATGTAATCATGAATATCAACTGTTCCAAACTCTACTCCCAGTTCCCCCACAAAAAAGTCTGTTTCATTTTTTCCTGAATTTACCTCCATAATTCTAATGATTTTTCTCATATTTCCATTTTCTAATTTTCTGTGTTAAATATTTCCACTTAATTCTCACTATTTAGATCAAGATTTAGCACTTTTCATTATTCACTCCCTCCGAACAACCATTTTCCTTTCTTCCAATATGATTTTACCATTTTGATACTCAGTGTGTGTGTATGTGTGTGTGTGTGTGTATGCACGTGCGTGCGTGTGTGGGGGAGGTGGGTGTGTAGGTATATAGTTTACAATCTGACACATACTCCACATGTCCTTCCTTTTACAAAACTGTAACTTTCTGGAATTTATAATTGCCTCATTTTTTGGTGGCTGAATATTCAGCATTTGTTACAAAAATTCTTCCTATGCAAAAATGTAACATACCCTGAAGAACTCCATATATTAGAGAATCCACCAAATCCATTTCTATTTTCTTGGAGGCATCCCTCCTGGAACCTTTTATTATCTTATACAAACCTTTGCAAATTGCTCTAAGTCTTCTGTATGGTTCATTTCCTGTACTATTTGTCCCTCGCCAGTTTTAGAGAAATCACCTGCTTCTCTCTTGTTTTGGATTTCTTCTTTTATTAAATGTTTTACAACTAATTATCCATTAGTTCACAACAATGGATATCCAGTCATCTGCTCTTCTATATAGCTTTATTTTCCACCTCTAATTCTACTATGTTTCCTTCCTCTATTTCTTTTTCTCTTTTCACTTATTTTTGTGACTAATACCATCCTGAAGCTGCTGGAGAAATAGAGCATAGAGAAATGTTTTTAGGAACTCATATTCCCCAAATATTTTTTGTGCAAGTCTCACAGTATGTTTGGATATAGAATTCTACATCTTTTGCCAAGAAAATTGAAGGTCTTATTATTTTCTCATTTCCTGTACTGTTTTTGGAAAGTTCAATGTCATTCAGATTCTTTTATATAGAAGAGAGTGATTGCCTTTCCAGAATTTTTAGGACCTTCTATTTATCCTGAATATTTTGAAATTTCATACTTACATGGAGATACACACACACACACACACATATTATATTATTATATGTATGTGTGTATATGTAAACATATACATATATACATATTTACACACACACACACACACACACACACACACACAAAATTACCATGCCGGGAACTCAGTAAGCTTTTCTATTTGGAAATCTATATTCTTCATTTTGGAAAATATGTGTAAAATGCTTCTTCAGTTCTTGTACCCCGTATTTAATTTTTGTGTCTTTCTAGAACATCTATTTTTCTGATGTTGGACATTTTAGATAGAATCTCTGATTTTCACATCTCTCTTATTTTTTATCTCAGTCATTTCAATCCACTTTCTCAGGACTTTTTTTGATATTAAACCTTCCATTCGTATTTTTTTTATTTTTTATTTATTTATTTTTTTAAAGATTTTATTTATTTATTTGTCAGAGAGAGAGGGAGAGAGAGCGAGCACAGGCAGACAGAGAGGCAGGCAGAGGCAGAGGGAGAAGCAGGCTCCCTGCCGAGCAAGGAGCCCAATGTGGGACTCGATCCCAGGACGCTGGGATCATGACCTGAGCCGAAGGCAGCTGCTTAACCAACTGAGCCGCCCAGGCGTCCCATTCGTATTTTTTTAATATCAGATACAATCGTTCAAAAATATCTTTTTCTCTGGTTGTGAATTTTGCTTAGTGGTTTTCTTCTTCTTTATGAATTTTAGTTATTTTTTCCCTAGCCTCTTACATTGCTTTATTTCCTTGAACTCTCCCTCCCATTTTGTTGTTGTTTGATTTCTTCTCTATCTTTCATGTTGGAGTATTTCTTCACATATCTTTGATTTCTTGGCTATCCATTCATACTTAAAAGTAGGCTTAAAAAGCCATCCAGAATTTTATGGCGGATGTGTAGTGGCTTTCACTGCATGATAATCAGACAGAAGCTTGTTTGCCCTGTATGCCTTCTAACCACTGGCTTTATTCTTTTCCATCCATCAGTATCTAGGGAAGAATCCTCTGCCAGAGGAAAACTGCCACATATCTAAGAGGTGATTTAGGGAGGAGTTGTGATGGTAGAGAAGAATATCTCACCATTCAACCTGTACATTCTTATATTTCTCTCCAGTATTAAGCTTACCTGCTCACTAAGGAGTTGCTCTGTTACAAATTCTACAGTGAATGACCCTGCTGTCTCCTTCTTAGGTATCTGCTACAGAATACGTTTTCCAAAAAAAATGTTGGGATATGTGATAATGAGAAATAATATGCATGTGTGAGAATGAAAATCTAGATAGTTCTGTTAGAATTTTAGAGATGGATTACATAAAAAAGTACAGGAGCAGAAAAGCTAAAGACAGGATCACAGATTTGATGGAACAGTGTAAACTCTAGTCCATGAGCAAAAGTTAAGTGTGGAGACATGGGAAAAGGTTGACTCTGCCAAGAAACAAGAATATCTTACTGGACTGGTCAACAGAGACTCCTCAGTTTTTTCCAGATGGCGACAGGAAGGGGTGGAGTGTGAATCAAGGTTAAATCTGATTCTCCTAGAACATGTGACCTTTTGGGGTTGGTTTATTTTCTCGGTCACCGCGCACCTAAAGTCCTGAGAGTTGCCATTGTCTATTGTGAGCTAATTCTATAATTAGCAAACTGTCAGATGAAGAAATGAATTCATATCAATAGGATCCAAAACTGGAAATGAAGAATTAGACTAGTTTTATGTGTTAATAGATGGATATTTACTACTGGAGTAGGTAGGATGTGAATCAATCATCCAACTAAACAATCAGTATGGTTTTCTGTCTTATCTCTAAGCTTTCTAGAATATGGCTCACTCTCTAAATTTACAGGTAACCATTTTGAGGTGATCTGGAATAGCAGCTGTTATGGTCACCATCTAACTCTGATATTTGCTCTGAGTAACTTAATTCAACTGAGAAATTTTAGCAGCCCTGGACATTAAAGGCCTTTTAAAGTTCCATTTTTCACTTTGGGGGGATAAAGTAATCTCTTTTTCAAAAATATGCAAGGCCCCAAATTCCTAGACTTTTTCATTACCTTTCCTTTCTGATTTCTAAGCAGCCAATTTTTTTTTTTTTTTTTTTTTTTTAACCAAGCTTATTTCCTCTTTCCTACAATACCTTCCCAAATGCAGCCAACAGTAAGCAATATGCACTATTCCGGTACACTTTACTGAATGTTTCCCCTAGAGCTGTAGACAGGATAGGCATATTATCTGCATTACAAGTTTGCAGCAGGTGAGAGTTTTATTAAATGTTTTGCAACAACCTAGCCATGTGTCCCTCATATCTTTTTATTTGCCACCTCCTAGTGACTAATACTATAATATATTTTATGTGTTGGCTATAACAAATACTATGTACTTTATCTTTTCCCCCTTGCAATAATGTCCCAACTCAAGGTAGTAATTACTATGTAGGTAATGATAACACATAGTCTATGCTATGGTAACAATTACCTTTTGAAATGTTAGTGGTTTATATCTGTAATAGTTTCTATCTGCCTCACATTACAGACTGAAGCAGTTTGAATAGACCGGATTCTCCCTAAATGATGACTCAGGAATCTGGGATCCTACCAACCTGTATTTCCAAAATACTGAAAATCCTTTCCATTCAGCTGCATAAATTAGAGAGAGAGAAAATATGTAGAAAGCTGCATAGGAGCTTCAGAGACCAAGCACAGAGGTGACATTCAATAGTCGCCCACACATACCACAAGCCAGAACCAGCCAAGTAGCCTCCCTGGATTGCAGGGGCGCCTGGATATGTGATGTATATATGTATACAGAAGCAAATACAAATATTTTGGTAAGCACAGAAAAAAATAATACTTACTAGAAATGATTTAAGCAATGGAACACCTGGGTAACCCTACATCGATTAAAGAAATTATAGCAGTAATTGAAAATACACTTAACAAAGAAATATCCATGTACTAATCAGCCAGAAGGATCATTAGAAACAGGCAAACGCAGAGATTAGAGAAGTTGGTACTATCTCCCCATTCGTTTTTGGAAGCTCTTATTACCTTGTTATCAAAACCTGACAACAAAAGTATGAAAAATCGAAGTTGCACATCAATGTTACATATAAGAATATTTAAGATTATAATATATTGTTAAAGATAATTCAGGCAGTATAAAATGATAATATATCTTGATCAAGAAGTGGTTTGCTACAGAAGTGGTATGCTCCAATGTTTACATTTGAAAATGGATTAATATTTTCATTTTATCATTAGATAGGGAAAAATCATATGTGAACATTTCAAAAGGAAAAAAAAAGATATCCATTTATGATGAAAACTTAGAAAACTAAGAATGGAATGAAATTTCCTTAACCTTATCATCATTAATTATAAGAAGCTCTATAAGAAATACTATATTTGTAAAACATACACAAATATATTTGTGAAACATTTCCCTCTGAGATTATACTGATGAAATCTCAAAATCTTTCTTTTTGAGATCAGGAATAAGAAAAGAATGGTGTTATCACCATGTCTGTTAAATAGTTTTGCATTATATAAAAAGCAAAGGAGGAAATTATCAGGAAATGTGCATAAAGATTGCACATTGAAGATGATATTGTGCATGCAGAAAATATAAAAAAACTATGTAAATTATTAGAAACAATAAAAGGGTTAGGTAGCTATATACAAAACCAACATATAGAAATCAAGTGTATTTTTAAATATCATGATTTTATTATAAAATTAAATAGAAAGAAACCATTTATAATAACATCAAAATTGAACTGTATAAAAACAAATCCAATAGAAGATATATAAGACCTTTGAAAAAAAAAACAGTAAAGGCTTTAGAAAAAATTTGAAGCATATACATGGGTAAAGATATACAACACATTCACAGCTTAAAAATGGCAAAAAAATGATGTACATATTTAAGGCAATCCAAATTAAAATACAGATTTATTTTTGTTGCATTTGATGACCTGATTTTAAACTTTTATGGAAGTGCAACGGCTAAAATACCATTGAAGAAAAACAGAACAGGAGACTTTGCTCAACTCGGTATCTCTCTTTTATAGTAATTAAGACAGCTTAACACTGAAAAAATAAAATAAAATGAAAATTTTAAAAAGACAGCTTGACATTGCCAACAGGATAGGTAAAAATCCAATGGAATGAAATTATATCCTCCAAAACAGGTCTACTCATATTTGGATACTTAGTATGAGAAAAGCTAACCTATATACTCCAAATAAATGATGTCAAGAAAATTGAAGATTCACAACTCATACCATATGAAAAATAATTCCTGTGGTTTGAAGACTTAAACACATGAGTCAGAAATGTAAATATTTTATAGAAATTATATATAAGAGGGGCACCTGTGTGGCTCAGTGGGTTAAGCCACTCACTCTTGATCTTGATTCAGGTTATGATCTCAGGATCATGACATTGAGCCCTATGTTGGATGTGGAGCCATTGTAGAGCCAACTTAAGATTCTCTCGTCCTTTCCCTTTGCCCCTCCCCTGCCACCACGTGCCCATGGGCTCTCTCTATCCCTAAAAAAAAAAGAAAAAGAAAGAAAGAAAGAAAGAAAAGAAAAGAAATACAAGAAAATGGATTCATAATTTCAAAATGTGGAAGAATTTTTTAACAATATGGGAAAAATGCTAATGTTAAAGAAAAATTGATAAATTCAACTATATAAAAATGAGGGACTTCTGGTCATCAACATACACTATAAAAAGAGTGGAAAAGGAGAGAAATGGACTAACTTGACTGTACAGTTTACAAAGTAAAATATTCCAATACTCAAAACCTGTAAGAAAACATGCACAACCAATTATTTGTGGATATGAGAATTAAAAACACATCTGATAGATGCCATAAACATTGGGGTACAGATGGCCCTTCTTTTCACGACATCTGTATCTTTGGGGTAAATACCAGTAGTGCAATTGCAGAGTCATAGGGAAGCTCTATTTTTAATTTCTTAAGGAATCTCCACACTGTTCTCCAAAGAGGCTGCACCAACTTGCATTCCCACCAACACTGTAAGAGGGTTCCCCTTTCTCCACATCCCCTCCAACACATGTTGCTTCCTGTCTTGCTAATTTGGGCCATTCTAACTGGTGTAAGGTGGTATCTCAATGTGGTTTTAATTTGAATCTCCCTGATGTCTAGTGATGATGAACATTTTTTCATGTGTCTGATAGCCATTTGTATGTCTTCATTGGAGAAGTATCTGTTCATATCTTCTGCTCATTTTTTGATATAATTATCTGTGGACAAAATTTAAAAGTCTGACAATTAGCAAAGTTGGCAAGCATGGGGATAAACATTATAATCCAATGCATTAATGATGTACAAATGGTGTATAAATTCATATAAACACTTAGAAGAACAGACTGTCTTTATTTAGGAAAGGTGAAGATGTGGGTATCCTATAAAGCAATGATTTACTTTTTGGTGTATATCTTAGGAAAAGACTTTTCTGTATCTGCACCTCAATACATGAGCCACCCAGGCGCCCCCTCAATACATGTATACGAATCCTTTGTGCATCATAGTTTTTTGTACACAAGAACTGACAATAAGAAAAACAAACCACAGATCTATAAATAATAGAATTAATTTATTAATGTTGCATATTATTATAATAAAAATTACATGCAATGAAATGAACACAGCATGATCATGGTCTCCTATAGCACATGTATTAATATAACAAGCTAATACAGTTTAAAAGCGGACAAATTAAATTATATAGTTTGGGAGTCCATACACATTTGTTAAAACTACAAAGAAAAGTTGGGGTGCCTGGGTGGTTCAGTAGGTTAAGTGTCTGCCTTCAGCTCCGGTCTTGACTCTGGGATCAAGACCCCTGTCACACTGGGCTCCCCGCTTGACTGTCCCTCTGCCTGCCTCTCTGCTTTTACTTGTCTCTCTCCCTGTCAAATAAATAAGAAAAAAAATAAAATAAAAACTATAAAGAAAAGCAAGAAACTTCTCTTACAAATTCAGAATAACAGCTACATTCAGGACAAGGAAGTTTGAAAGAAATTTGGGGGACATCAAGGATGCTAAATTATGTTTTCTTTTTGACATGAGTAGGATAATATATATATTTTAGTTCCATAATGATCTGATGAAATTGTATATCTATGTTTTAGTCATATTTTTGATACATGTCATAGTAAGCAATTAAAAATGAAGAAGAATTCTAAAGACATATAGAGAAGTGTTTTTAACGTCATGTTAATTAACAATCTAGTTGCAAACGAAAGGGGAATTTTTTTTTCCTTTTTTTAGTCAACTTTCTTTGTTTTTCTTTGTGGTTTGTGTATCAGGGTATGTAATGTGTCCCAAAGCACTAACTGTCCTAAAGCACATGTCAGGTCAGCCTGTTTCTCTGGGGTAGTCTTTCTTAAGTTGCATTGCATATGTGTATCACCTTGGGATCTTGTCACAAATGCAGGGTCTGACTCAGTAAGTGTGGGGTGCAGCGTGAGATTCGAACAAGAATGTGTTCTCAGCTGCTAGTCCAAAGATAACTTTTTAAGGAACAAGACTCCCAGGACACATGACTGATACTGGATTAACTAGAATTCAATTGTAAATTTATAAGTAAAGTGACCCCAGATTTTTTTTACTCAACTGGGGCACATTTGAAAGTGAGATGGAACTGTTATTAATAATGGTGCTTGCCATAGACATCAACAGGAACCTCCCCCCAGAACCTGGGACATATGTTCTCTCTATCTTTGAGTTACAGTGATCTTTCATGCACTCTACAATTTTAGTATATTGCATTCTAGGAAACGAAGCACCATAAACCCTCCTTCAATATTATACCAACATTGTGCCCAAAAAGAAAGAACTTGAAATGCATAATAAGCATTCTGGGGAAAGGCCTTTGAGTGAGTGAGAAGTTTGTATTTTGGAAAGTGCACAGTAGAGAAAAAGTTATGCCCCAGTTGAAGTGGGTGGAAATTTCCCATCTGCTGCTAGCTAGACAGTCTGGACCTCAGATTCTTTTTGCTTCTGAAATACTTGTAAGACATGATCTTATTCCATTTTAATAATATAATCTCTCCTTATGGCACGGGATTCTGTTTGGTTTTAGCTCTTCCACATGTTTGCATTTTGAACTTAAAGTGATTTTGTTCATTTCCCTCTCACTTTTCTTTGTAATCTTTGATTTAAAAATTACTTCTAAATCAACATTTAAAGGAAAACAGTAATTGTCTGTGACTACCATAATGAATGCTTGTATTTTTATAAGTAACTCATAGTATGTTTTGGAAATTTTTTCATTTAGGGGCTTTTATTCTCATGTAAGTATAAAAAACAAGTGTTGGGGTTTTCAGTGACTTGATTCATTTATTCATAAGATGCATTGTTGAAAATTTTAAATATTTAACAATGACCCAAAGCTCTGAGGGACAAAACATAAAGGGCAACAAAATAAGAAAAAACATTGCATTTTCATAAAATAAAAGAAGTATCACACATACAGTCTAAAGTTATGTCCATGAAAACTAATGCATAAATTTCAATATATCGTAATTTTTAAAATACTTAATAAAACTAACATTAGGGAATAAAAAGGTTTAAAGATGATAATCATAATTAAAGTGAAAAAAAAAACCCTAAAAATTCCTTTTCTCTTTGAAACACCAGGACTTTCCATCTTCTTTACTAAATGTCATAGTGAAAACTTCACTTCCGACAGCATAAAAGGGGATGCTGATGAGACTCCTTTAATATCTCCATCCATATGCATACAAAATGTTTTTAAGTAATGGAGATGAATGATCATGGCTTAAATAATTAAAAAGTTAAAAACAATGAATCATATTCAGTACCAAGAGTTTAAACTTGAAATAGGATTCTTTTGATAATGACATATGGTTTTCAAAAAAAATAGCAGAAACTGACATTCTAGAAAAACAAAACGAGTGATTCACACCCCACCAAAATTTAATATCACTTCCAGGATATTAAATGCTTCATGTGCCAAGTTAGTCATAGATTCTGTTCTTAACTGCAGGAGACACTACTGATGTTACTCGTTTTTTTTATTTTATTATCATTATTTTTTAATTCTTGTGAATCCATGAAAATTTATTCACATATCAAGAATTCATAAGGAAACAGACTTATCACATCTGATTCATGGAATTGACATAGAGACTTGGTGCAGAGAGCTTCTAGAACTAACTCCCAACAATACAAAAAGAAATTCTTTCTAAGCTATTGACATTATTTACCTTCACAAATGTGCAACACTTGCTAGGAACTGGGGATATTGTATCTTTGTTGCCTCTGGTCAGGCTTGTGGATGTCCTTATTTGTTAAACAATCCATTCCATTCCATTTAACAAACATCTCTCAAGCATGCATACCACGATCTATGGTGATGGTGAAGGATTAACAAGACAATTTCTTTCCTCAAGGAGCTCACACTCAGGGTGACAGACAGAAAAGTGCACATCAAACAGAGTTTGACAAGTGCTATGAAAGAGGTGCTGGATTAGAAGGTAAAGTCGTTCAGGTCCTGCCACTTTTAGCTAAAATCACATTCCCCATGATGTACTTACTTTGGATCTATGCATACATTTTAGTCCGTAGAAAATCAAACATCTCTTCCACATGACTAGCGCTTGAGTTTTGCTGCTTCTCTTGGTTGATTGATCGCTTTTTTCCCTCCCTCCCTTGGCCTAAGTGTACATCAGTGTCACCATCTCCTACTAAATCTCATCCCTTTCTTCTCAGATAAAAAGAAATCTGCATCTTATTTATTTTCTCATGAATATACTTTTTCCTTTCACGACCTCCTTAAAATGAAAGTATCAGAAGTAAACAGAATACTATTTCATAATATGAGGAATATAATTTTATGAACACAGTTTAAGATGGTAGTTAGTATCAGAATGCTATACTCAAACAATTTTTCTCTCCTCATCTTTTTTTTTTTTTTTACATACAGCAAGGCCATGTAAATGCAGTGAATTCTTGTTTGTTTGCTTGCTTTTAAGCAATAATGATTTATACCTATTCGATTACAACACATTGTAATGTTTAAATATTTTGAATCGAAAATCTGATACCAAACATTTTAACTCTTCTATCAGATTAAGATATTTGATTAATGTTACTTATACTTTTATCCAGGCAATAACAAAGTGCTGATCAGTATAATGTCAATAACAGGGTCTTCTGCATGACTAGATATTTTTCCAAAGAAGACACTCAGATGGCTAAGAGATACATGAAAAAATGCTCAAATCACTCATCATCAGAGAAATAGAAATCAAAACCACAATGGGCTACCACCCCACACCTATCAGAATGACTAACATTAACAACTCGGGAAACAAGAGTTGTTGGCAAGGTTGCGGAAAACAGAGAACTGTCTTACACTGTTTGTGGAAATATAAACTGGTGCAGTCACTCTGGAAAATAGTAGGGAGGTTCCTCAAATTTAAAAATAGAGCCACCCTACAATCCAGCAATTGCACTGATACGTATTTACCCAAAGGATACAAAAATACCAATTCAAAGGGATATATGTACTCCAATGTTCATAGCAGCATTATCAACAATAGCCATATTATGGAAAGAGCCAAAATGTCCATCAACTGAATGAGGAATGGATAAAGATGTGCTATATATACAATGGAACATTAGTTATCCATCAAAAAGAATGAAGTGTTGCCATTTGCAATGATGTGAATGAGGCTGGATATTATGCTAAGTGAAATAAGTCAAAGATAAGTATCATAGGATTTCACTCATATGTGGAATTTAAGAAATAAAACAGATGAACATGGACAAAGAAAAGAGAGGGTAAACCATAAAGCAGGCTCTTTTATTTTTTGTAAGATTTTGCCCATTTATTAGAGAGAAAGAAAACACAAGTGGGTGGAGGAGCAGAGGAAGAAACAGACTCACCACTGAGCAGGGATCCAGAAGCAGGGCTCAATCCCAGGACCCTGGGATCATGACCTGAGCGAAGGCAGACACTTAACCAACTGAGCCACCCAGGCACCCCAAAACAGACTCTTAACTATAGAGAACAGACTGAGAGTTGCTGAAAGGGAAGGAGTCAGGGGACGGGCTAGATGGGTGATGGGTACTTGTTGTGATGAGTGACCGATGTTGTATGTAAGTGATGAATCACTAAATCCTACCCCAAAACTAATATTACACTGTGTGTTAACTAACTGGGATTTAAATAAAAACTTGGGTGAAACTTAAAAAAAAAAAAAAAAAAAGAACAGGGTGTCCTGGATTTCCAGTGTAGCATAAGATAAATATCTCCAGGAAATGCTTATCAACTGCCTCTTGCTGAAGAACCAATTTCAGCCTCAGGAAATATGTACTACAGGGGTCCCCAAGAATCTAATCAGGACTGAACTGTTCATCAAAGATGGAATCTACTTTGCATATATTTCCATTTCTATAGTATTCTGTGTTACAGTCAGTGCCCCTTTGTTCGTTACTTTGTCTTTACATATACTTCTTTTTTGCTTTTGCCATGTCTGTCATGCATAGTTCACCTCTCATACCCTGCTCTGCCACCTATTCCTCTTGTGAAACTTTCCCTTTTTACGTATGTACCAAAACTACATGCATCAAATATTATCTGTTTTTAACCCTCCAGACTGACTTAGGATTTAATGATCTTAAGATTGGTCCTCATTTGTGTCCCAACCTCTCAGATCCTTCATACTCCTTGGTTCAAAAGGTAAAAATGGTAAATGGTAATAATTTTATTTAAGGTGTATTGAGTATTTGATATGTGACAAGCACCTTCCTAAGTCTCCTCTGAGTATTTTCATTTAATCTTAATAACAAACCTATATAGTAGATCTATTAACAGGCCAAGCTGTGAGATATTGCATGTTTGGTTACAGGCCACTGCAATAAAGCAACAGGCACAATAAAATGAGTTAAGTGAATTTTTTGGTTTCCTGGTGCATATGAAAGTTGTGTTTACCATATACTGCAGTGTATTAACTGTACAATCTCATCATCTTGAAAAAAAATGTACACACCTTAATTAAAATACTTTATTACTAAAAATGCCAGCCATCATGTGAGCTCAGGGAGTTGGAATTACTGATCACAGATCACCATGACAAATATAAGAATAATGAAAAAGCTTGACATATTGCAAGAATTGCCAAATTGTGACAGAAACATGAAATTGGAGGGGAAATGAACCATGAGAGTCTGTGGACTCTGAGAAACAAACTGAGGGGTTTGGAGGGGAGGGAGGTGGGGGGTTGGGTGAGCCTGGTGATGGCTAGTATGGGGGGCACGTATTCCATGGAGTGCTGGGTGTTGTGCATAAACAGTGAATTCTGGAACACTGAAAAGAAATAAAAAATTTTAAAAAGGAAATGAGCAAATGTTCTAGGAAAAATGGAGTCAATAGACTAACTTGACCCAGGGTTGCCACAAACCTACAACCTGGAAAAAAAAAAATTATCTCCACTATGACCAGCAAAATGCAGTGAAAATCACAGTAAGAGGTGTGCTTGTCTTAGGCCATTTCACAAAGAAGGAAACTGAGGCACTTGCCCAATGTCTTGCAGTTGGTAGGTGGACTGGAAGAATTAGAAGTGATCCTTTGACTGCCATTTTTACATTGTAATTATTCAACCAGTTGTAATTCACCAGATTATTCTCTGTCAAAGATATTTAAAGAAAGCTTAAAAAATGTTTTTAAAAATCAATACCTTACTACATGCACATGAATGGCTAAAATTAAAAAATCTGGCAAAATCAAATACTGACATATATATAGTATTTTTAACATATATAAATAAAATCATATATATATCATATATATATATATATATATATCTCATATCTCCACTATTACCAGAGAATTTCATGCCCAGGTATTTATCTAAGAAAACTGAAAAACTATTTTTAAAAATGCTTTTAATGGGAATATCCTTCTCAGCATTATTTTCTAATAAAAAACTGGAAACTGTCCAAGTGTCTATCAATAGGAGAATGAATAATGAACTGCAATGTTCATACAATGGAATACTACTCAGGAATGAAAGGGAGGGGTGCCTGGGGGACTAAGTGGGTTAAGCCTCTGACTTTTGATTTCAGCTCAGGTCATGATCTCAGAGTCAAGAGATTAAGCACCGAGTCAGGATCCACACTCAGTGGGGAATCTGCTTGAATTTCTCTCTCTTCTTCTCCCTCGGCCTCCCCTCCTCTCTCTCTCTAAAATAAATAAATAAATATTTTGAAAAAATGAAAGGGAATGGGGTTCTGATACATGGAAAAACAAGAATGAATCTCACAAAAATTATACTGAATATAAGAAGCCTTTCACCAAAGCTAATGTATACCGAAGTAATGACATTCCCTATTTTTCTAAGGAAAAAGGAAATAAATTATACTTCATACCATGGTTTGTTCTTTAAAAATTCATAAAAGACCCTAGTACTTGCTTCACTCTTCTCAGATACTCAGTATTCCAAACAACCTAAATATTTGAAATCAAGTTTTCATACATGTCATTTACCTCCTTTTGAAAACGGAATTATTTCCCTGGATTCTAGTCGTCTGTCTTGTTCTCTGTGATTTGCAAAGATTGAGGAACCTGGTTCTGAACATTCTTTCTCTTTGCACTCTGCTGATTGTTCTGACCTGGAGATGTCCTGATCAGTGAGTGCTGGCGCCGTGTCCTAGCTCCTTACCTGCCCGGCTACGCTGGGATGGAAACAACATCCTATCTTCCTCTAGCAGTCACAGAGAGGCAGATTCCTCTTGTGAATTGGACAAAGGCAAAACAGCAGATAAGTTGTTCTGTTAACATTGTACCATCTGTTCCACAGAATGGAACTCTCTCTTCCTTGTTCCTCTTGCTGTTTTCAACCTAGCAAAAATGTTCTTTTTATTGTTTCTGCATATTTTGCAAGGCTCAGGTTTTTTTCCTCATTAGCCTTCTTATTACTATTTCATGCAGCTCTTATATTTGTATTTAGGATCACTTCTCCCCTGCTTTTTTCTTTCTAAATATATAATCACTAAAGAACTCTCCAAAGTCACAGAGATTTCTTTAGATACTATCATATTTTCTTTTCTTAAGACTTTTCTCTTATGCAGGCTCTAACCATGGCATTCCCCATCATTTCTCTAAAGCTATATTTTTTTTTCAAAATTAAAACAAACAAACAACTATGGTTGGAAACTTGAATGGGTATGTCCAGTTAAAATTAGAGTGAATTATAAGAACAAAGGAGGCTTTCATAAATATACCTTTCACCACTCTGCTGCTCAAACCAATCGTGATATTTTCTTGGTAAAGTAGAAATTATTTTGTAAGTTTGTGATTTCTGTTGTTTCTTCCTTTTTCCTAGCAATGACTGAGAAATTTTTCTTTGAGATTTATGTATAGGCCCTTAGAAGAACGGATCTATGAATTGTCTTAGCAAAATAAATGCATAATATTTTAATATATTTTAAGCAAAAATAAAGGTATAATGCTGCTAATCAATTCCTGTTTTTTTTTTAAGATTTATTTATTTATTTGAGAGAGAGCAGAGGGATGAGCAGAGAGAGAGAGAGAGAGAAAATCTCCAGCACTCTCTCACTGAGTACAGAGTCCAAGGTGGCAGATCTCATGGCCCTAAGATTATGACCCAATTCAAAGTCAAGAGTTGGAATCTTTGTTAACTGGGCCACCCAGGCCCCCCTCAATTCCTGTGGGGTTTTTTTGTTTTGTTTTGTTTACCTTAAGTTCATAATTGTCTAAAATACTCTCTATTAGTGTCACAGCATTATTTTCAATGACATGGTATGTGTCACATTACTTTGGGGATTAAATATGAATGTAGGAATTATTTAGAGCTGTAATAAAAAAAATGTTTAAAAAGGTACTCTAAGTAGAACAGGGCAAAGAGATGCAAGGCTCTTCCCCACTCATGCCCGTGAAACAGCTAAAATCACTGGGTAGGATTTGAACTTTCACTTGCTGATGAATTGGTGATGTGGCTTAGAATAAGCAATTTTATTAAAGCTTGCAGGAAAGAAGAACTTCATTGTTATATATTCAGTTAGACGTCTCTCAATGTGCCACTGGGTACTCTTTATAGGTAATTTAAGTTAATACAGTAGCCTCCAGAATGGTATCTCAAACATCAGTGTCCCTGAGCTGTTCCTCCACATCGCTCTAAGAGAATAAATATAATCTAAATTCACATATCAGCGTTCAGTGTCCTCATACTCTGGCTACAGTCTGTCTTTTCACAGTCTTTAAACAATTTCCCATCATCCCAAAACAGTTCTATTCCATACAATCTGCTCTCAAGCCCCTCTAAACTTCTTTAAACATAGTTATGTATAATTAAGCATATATATAGTTAAACATGCACAGAGCTAAACATTGTTATATCTCCTGACATTAGGAAGGGATATACAGTAAGGAAAAACAAATCCAGAGTGTACTTTGGAACGATGAAACACCTTTACAAACACTCCTGCAATCTTCATTATTTTGAGTAAAACCATTAATATCATGAATATAAAAAGACATTGGACTCCCTGGGAGGTTCCCCTCCCTTCAGCCCTGGACTGAGAATTTGGGAGCAGAAACTGTGCATGTGCCAAGTTCCTTTTACTCTGATCACTCCTGGGAGCCTGGGTAATCTGCAAGCACACACTCTCTGTTCCTTTCCTTTCAGATACACGTTTACAAAGATAGGTCTTCACATAGGGAGGCTCAATTTTTTCCAATGATTTGGGGGAAAAAAGACCTCTTTAATATACTTTTTGGGATTTGATATTAGGACGGACACAAGCCTCCAAATAAAGGAAATGTTCAGCATTGGCCCTTCCTTAATAATGAAAATGACCCTTATATTTTAGTCATAAATTCTAATGGACTCAAGTCATTGTGGAGAAAATGGTCATTGAATGGATTCTCCTTCAATCTCAATAATATTTCTCACTAGTTTTCCATAAATATTAATTAGTGCATATTCCCTCTTAAAATTTGTCATACACTGTTATGTGATGTGTAGATTATAACACTCTTACTATTTTTGTTTTCAAAAGTGTGTTTTTGTTCTTCTTTCATGACCATTTAATACATAGTTTGGATTTGATGCACCAGTATGGCTCAGTCTGTCACTCAAAAGTACTATATCTTGGGGCGCCTGGGTGGCTCAGTGGGTTAAGCCGCTGCCTTCGGCTCAGGTCATGATCTCAGGGTCCTGGGATTGAGTCCCGCATCGGGCTCTCTGCTCAGCAGGGAGCCTGCTTCCTCCTCTCTCTCTCTGCCTGCCTCTCTGCCTACTTGTAATCTCTCTGTCAAATAAATAAATCTTTAAAAAAAAAAAAAAAAAGTACTATATCTTGATTCTTACTAATAATTATGTGAAAGTCTGGAATAAGAAAGTTGTGATTGCCTAAATTTTGCTTTTCTTTGTTTTCTTTTCCCGATTATTTTTGTTTGTTTTTGGATGAAACAAAGTGGATGCTATTTATCTCACAGTGATATCTATACTTCTAAAATGCACACAAAGTCAAGTTGAAATAAAAGGCTATGTGACTATCTACAGACATACAGGTAACTGCCTTTGCACTAAGAATGCCTCAAAACAAACAGATGAGACTGAGATCCATGAAAGATTACATAGGGTCACATTCCACTGTAAACATTAAGAGATGTGGACAAAATAGATGATAAAGTAAATGTTTTCAGAAATGGAAATACAGGAAGGTGGGTGGGGGTATAGGTGAAAAAGATAAAGGGGATTAAGAACACACTTACCGTGATGAGCACTGAGTGATGTACAGAATTTTTGAACCACTGTATTGTACAGCTGAAAGTAATATAACTATATGTTAGTTATACTAAAGTACAATTTTTTAAAAAATCCATTGCTTTCCCAATGTCATATAAAAGATTAGCATACATAGTGGGAAAAAAAAAGAAAGAAAAACAAACTATATGGGGTTGTAAACTTCAAGGGAAGAGAAACAAGAAAGGAAAACCCTGCAATTTCAGCTTCTAGGTTTCAGTGCTGGGAGGCAGCCAACGCAGTGGTCTTACTGAATTGAGGAGACAAAGATGGCAGCTAAGGTAGAATGAGGAAGCTACAGTGCATGTGACAAGATAACTGAGAGGAGAGATCTATGCACAAAAAGATCTCTGGATTCCTGCAGAGATGTCTCAACAATTCTTTGGCATATTTGCATTTTTGTGGGGAATTATCTCTGGAAAGAAATAAACTGGTTAATTTTTAGAGCTCAATTAGGACTTGGATTAAATTGACTTTTGACCAGCCAGAATGGACAGGCTACATAAAAAATGATCATTGGGTAGAATGCTCAGGATGATATGGCCTCAAGAGTCTTATTTAGGCTTAAATTAAAGTCTGCTCTAGATAGACCCATAAAAATTTAACTGTAAAGAATCTACTGTGAAGAGAATTAATAAAATTCCAAGTAACTGCATAACAAAAAAAGCCAGTTGTCTTTTTATTTTTTAATTTTTAATTTTTTAAAGATTTATTTATTTTAGAGAGATAGAGCATGTAAACAGAGGGAGGCAGAGGGAGAGAGAATCATCAAGCATGCTCCCTGTTGAGCATAGAGCCTGACATGGGGTTTGATCCCATGATCCTGAGATAATAGCCTGAGCCAAAACCAAGAGTCCAGCGCATAAATGACTGAACCACCCGGGCACCCCTGACAGTCTTCTTAGAAAGTACACACACACACACACACACACACACACACACAAATACAGCACACAAAACAAACATAAAAATTCAATGTGCTGTATACGATCAGAAATTACTAGACATGAAGAAAAGCAAGAACATATGTCTTCTAGTCAGAAGAAAAATTAATTCATGAAACAGACCCAGAAATAAAGAATGTGAAGGAATTAGCAAAACATTAAAAGACCCATTAGTAAGATGTCAATATTTACAATACTATAAATTCCACGAATTTTTATTATGTGTCATTTCCACTAATCCAAGATATAATTCATAAATAGTGATAAAGAGAAAATCTTAAAAAGAGCTCAAGAATAAAGACATTATGTACAAAATAAGAAATATAATGACAGATTTCCACAGAAACAATGCAAGCCAGATTAAGATAATGTAGACATATCTTTAAAATAGTGAAAGAAAAAAAATTTCAAAAATCAAAGCAAAATAAGAACTTTGCAGACAAACAAAATCTGTGAAATTTATTCTCAGCAGAACAAATATGATATATTAAAAAGAATGTATTTAAAAGAACCTCTTCATGCAGAAGAAAAATGAAACAAGGTGGAAAGTTGGATAAGCACAAAGAAATGTGGTTACAAGTAGTGAAAAATACATAGTAAATATAAAAGACTATTTTTTCTTTTAGTTAATCTCTTTAAAAGATTAAAAGAAATCAGCTCTGTAAGCAAAATGACTAGCACTGTTGTAGAAGTTTTATAGCATATGTAGAAGGAAACTGATTAATAATAGTAATACAAGAGTGTGGGACAAAAAAAATGGAAGTTTACTCTTTTTTTTAAATTTTTTAAAAGATTTTATTTATTTATTTGACAGACAGAGATCACAAGTAGGCAGAGAGGCAGGCAGAGAGAGAGGAAGAAGCAGGATCCCTGCTGAGCAGAAAGCCCAATGTGGGGCTCCATCCCAGAACCCTGGGATCATGACCTGAGCCAAAGGCAGAGGCTTTAACCCACTGAGCCGCCCAGGTGCCCCTGGAAGTTTACTCTTATTGAATTTTACAATGTAGATGAAATGCATAGAAAACAGTCACTGAGATAGGCCTTTGAAAAATCCTCATAAATGTGAAGGGAATGAAATCATACACAGTATAGTCATTGAACATAAGACTTCTGTTTCATATACAGCTACATACCATAGTTGGAAGATACACTGAAAAATCTACTTATTTGGAGATAGTTCAGGTAGGTTTCTGAATAACCCATAGGTGACACCATTAAATAACATAACTCAAAAATATGAAAGGAATTTAGAGAATTTCTTGGGAGAAAATTTTTAAAAATTTGTGGAATTCACCTAAAGACATGGTGCTACTAACCCTGCATTAGAAAAATAAAGGGATCTAAATCCACTTAATGAGAGCCATGAACACAAAATAGTTTAAATATGATAAATATTAAATCAACCATATAAATAATCATTTTAAATATGAATGATCAAAGTATACCAATTAAAAGACAGAGATTTGAAGTGGACTAAAAAACAAGGCCCAAGTATACATTCCACAAGAAACTCACTTTAAATATTAAGAGACGGAGGGGCACTAGGTGGTTTAGGGATCTGGCTTAGGCTCAGGTCATGACCCCAGGGTCCTGGGATCCAGTCCCATATCAGGCCTCCTGCTCATTGGAGAAACTGCTTCTCCCTCTGCCCCTCCGCCTGCCTGTGCTCACTTGTACTATCTCTTTCTCTCTCTCTGTCTGACAAATAAATAAAATCTTTTAAAGTAAATAAATAAAATAAAGACACGGATAGAATGAAAGTAAAGGGATGGAGAAAGATACACAAAGGTGACACTAGTCAAAAGAAGGCAGAAACAGCAATATTAATTTCAAAGAATGTATTAGAGCAATGAAAATGATCAAAAACAAAGAGGAGCACTGCATAATGGTAAAGAGATCACTTCTCCAAGAAACAATCCTTGAATGTTTACATTTAACATAAGGACATACATATGTACATACATATATAAGGATAAAAGAATCCTTAACATGTTTACATGTAACAACAGAATATCAAAATACATGAGGCAAAAAATGATAGAACCTGAAGAATAAATCGACAAATCCATTCCTACAGACGGAGACAGCAAGACCCCCTCTATTGGTAACTGACATATCCAGCAGGTAGAAAATATGTACTTGAACTGAGCAGTACCATCAATTAATTGGATCTACTTGACTTTGATAGAATACATCATCCAACAATAGAAAAGGCATGTTCTTCTCAGACTCACGTGGGATATTCACTAACATGGACAATATTTTGAGCCATAAAACACACCTTGACAAATTAAAAACAAAACAGAAATTATATGAAGAAAGTTTTCAGACCACAATGGAATTAAACTAGAAATCAATAGTAGAAAGATAGCTGGAAAATTCCCAGAATATTTGGAGACAAACAGCATGCTTCTAAATAACAATATGTCAAAGAAAAAGTCTCAAAAGAATTTGAACAAACTTTTTTTTTTGAACTAAACATCAGGTGAACTAAATAGTCAAGCAATGTAACATAAAGGGGCAAAGACAGTCCTACGTAAAAGGAATAATTTTTTCAACAAATGATACTGGAGCAACTGAACATCCACATTTAAAAAAAAAAGTATCTAGATACAGACCTCACAATTCTTCAGACAAAAATTACCTCAAAATAGATGATAGACCTAAGTATGAAACACATGACTATAAAGATTCTAGAAGATAGCTGATGAGAAAATCTAGAAGACCTTGGATTTGGTGACCATTTCTGTATCTGCAACACCAAAAGCATGATCTGTAAAAGAAAAAGAAATGTTGGGGCGCCTGGATGGCTCTGCCAGTTGAGCATCCAATTCTTGATATTCGCTCAGGTCATGATCTTAGGGTCATGAGATCGAGCCCCATGTCTGCTCCACACTCAGCAGGGAATCACAGAGGATTCTCTCTCTCCTTCTCCCTCTGTTCCTTTGCCCACTCAAACACACACACTCACTCTTAAAAAAAAAAAAAAAAAAAAAAGAGAGAGAGAGAAAGAAAAAGAAAAAGAAAGAATGTCTGCTCTATGAAAGATAATTTCCACAGAATAAAGACAGAAACTGCAGATCTACAGAACAAGTATCTGGTAAAGCACATGAATCCAAAATATGCAAAGAACTCAGCAATAGGGGGTCTGGATGGCTTAGTCACTTAGGGCCAGACTCTTGATTTCTGCTCAGGTCATTATCTTAGAGTCATGAGACCAAGTCTGATTCCATGCTTAGCACAGAGTCTACTTGAGATTCTCTCTTTCCCTCTCCTGCTGCCCCTCCCCTCATGTGTGTGCGCTCTCTCTCTCTCAAATAAATAAATCCTTAAAAAATATATTGAAAAATAAAATATATATATATATATTGAAAAATAAGAACAAAGATGGAAGCATTTACACTTTAATTATGAAGCTATAACAATCAATTTAGTGTGGGAGGGATGGGTAGATAAATAGAGCAGAACAGAGTCTAGAAATTCTCATATATGGTCAGTTTTATACAATCAATTAATTTTGACTTGAATGAAAACAAAATGAACCACCAAAACCACCAAAGAAATCAATGATCAATAAAATTTCACTGATTCAGAAAATATAAAAAGCCGCAAACTGCTAAAATACATTTACAAAACTTATCTCTGACATAGTTCTTGTATCAGATACCTATGTTAAGAACACTTAAAATATATTAATAATAAGATAAACAACCTGATTTTTTTAAAGTATAGGAAACATATACAAATATTTCTCCAGAGATGATGTGGAAAATAAGCCCAGAAAAACACTCAGCACCATTAGGCAATAGGGAAATGCAAATTAAAATCACAATGATACCCCTCTCTACAAGACTTATCACTATAATACTGGAGAGGCCAAAATTTAAAATTCTGAAACTGTCAAGTGTTGGGTAGAATGTGGAGTAACTGAACTTCCCACACATTGCTGAGTAGAAATGCAAAATGGTATAGCCACTTTGAAAACAGTCTGGCAGTTTCCTTTAATACTGAAAATTCACTTACCTTAAAATTCAGCATTCCCACTCATAGGTATCCTTCAAGATAAACTAGAACATTTCTGCACAAAAACTTGTATGTGAATTTTCAAAGCCGTTCTATTCATAGAGCTCCACCCTGGAAGCAATTCAAATGGCCAACTGGTGGAGAGAGAGAAATCATTGCACGCCTATTCAATGAAATTTTACTCCACGATAAGAAGGAACAAAATTCTGATATATATACAACAGCTTGATGAATCTCACAAGTATTAGGCAATTTGAAGAAAAGCAGGCACGAAAGACTATATACTATATGAGTACATTCAGAAGAAATTGTAGCAAAGGCAAAACTAGCATCCAGTGACAGGATAGTTTTTGTTGCCTGTGACCGAAGCTGAGGAGAACTGATTGACCCTGAGTGAGCAAAAGCAAACTTTCGGAGGTGATGAAAATGTTCTCTGTCTTACTGCTCTAACACATTTGTCTGAAGTTAAGAAATCACACTCTTAAAATTGGTGAATTTGATTGTAGGAAATCTCTGGTAATAAATGCAATTAAAATGTTAAAGACAAAAAGAAAAAAAAATGAGAAGTTTTAGAAATTAGTCCTGCTTCTTAACAAGCTGTATTTTAAAATGATCATCTTTCATCCTCATACAGTTTATCTATAAAATGGTAACAAAATTGCTTCTCTCTGGTTGACGGATTAAAAAAAAAAATCTTGCCTCAATTTCCAGAAAAATGTACCTTCCATGAATGTGCTTCATAAACTGTAAAGTTTCCCTTTAAACATATTTTGATTATTGTGTCACATGTGTTTAATGGGTAGTTGAGTAAGACACCTTGGGCTATGTTTGGGCCTATGGGAAAAGATGAGTATGTGGCAACCATTTATTTTCCACTTTTTCTCACATTGTTAAAACCAAACTCTATTTTAGCCGTGGGTATTATTTTTAAATAACTTCCTTTCTGAAAAAGCTGTCATCATTTCCTTTCTAATTGATTTGAATGAAGTCTTTGTTTTAAAAGTCTGTCCCTGTCTGATATCTGTGCCTTGGGCAGAGTTACTGATGCTTTCCCCCTTAGTCATTCACACGGAATTCACTGCTCCCCTTTAGTCAACCAGCCAGGGTTGAGCATCCATGGAATGGCACTGTGCAAGACTCAAGATAAAGATATTATGCATAATATCTATTTCTTTAGATGTATATAATATATATTTTTTTTCAAGATTTTATTTATTTGAGAGAGAGCAAAAGAAAGCATGAGAGGAGAGGTCAGAGGGAGAAGCAGACTCCCCACACAGCTAGAAGCTTGACTCAGGGCTTGATTCTGGGACTCTTGGATCATGACCTGAGCCATAAGCAGTCACTCAACCAACTGAGCCACCCAGGTACCACGTGTGTGTGTGTGTGTGTGTGTGTGTGTGTTTTAGAGATATTTTGAAGATTTTATTTGTTTATTTGAAGGGGGAGAGTGAGAACAGAGGGAGAGAGCGAAGCAGACTCTTGGCTGAGCAGGGAGGCCGAGGGCCACTTAACCCCCTGAGCCATTCAGGTGCCCCTAGATTCAAGACATATAAAGGAGAATAAAACATTGTGCCTTTTGTCTTTTCACTGAATCACTTTTACTATACTTCCTTTACTTCCTTATTCTACTGCTAATTCTTTGTTCAAGCTGCTGTTATTCTTTTCCCTTTGCTCTTCCTGGGAACCCCATCTCAAACAATTTCCCTGAAGGTTTTGTCACACATCTAATGAAAATGCCTTTCTGATCATTCCATTCTTCCATTCAAAAGCTCTCAGAGAGTCTCTCCCCTGTCTATTGGTGCATAATGATCCAATGAAAGGAAAACCATCTTTAAATCAAATGAATCTGAGTTTAAATTCTGATTCCTGCCAAATGACTCTATGGATGAGTACCATATTCTTTCTAAGCTTCAGCTTCCTTATTCCTATAAAGCCAAAAATAATATATTTTGTGGCAGATACTAGACACGGAAAGAGCTTGATACAACGTCTGGCACATATAGTAGGTGTCTGGTAAAGTGTTGTTATTATTAAAGAACAAGGACTTTGCAAGTCTTAGTTTGTCATTAAAATTTTGTTTGGGCAGGTTTGTGACTCCAAATAATCTTTATGCTCAGCCTCCTGAGTGATGAAGAGATACTATGGACTGTTCTACAGCAGCAACAAAACTATAGCAATGCAGTCAATGTGTTGCATCATGGTTCAAGAAATATGTAGGGTTCCGGGACGCCTGGGTGGCTCAGTTGGTTAAGCAGTTGCTTCAGCTCAGGTCATGATCCCAGCATCCTGGGATCGAGTCCCACATCGGGCTTCTTGCTGGGCAGGGAGCCTGCTTCTCCCTCTGCCTCTGCCTGCCATTCTGTCTGCCTGTGCTCGCTCGCTCTCCCTCTCTCTCTCTCTGACAAATAAATAAAATCTTTAAAAAAAAAAAAAAAAGAAATATGTAGGGTTCCAAGGTTGTATGTACAAGAAGGGGGCACCAATGCAATATACACTTCAAGAAATGAATTATCTTTTAATGTTGAGGGTTTTTTTTTTTCCTGACTTGCTCATGATAGAGAATTCAATTCAGATTTAAATTAAAATGTGGTTTTGTGAAGCAGCTGAACTCTTTCATTTTACATGCATATTGTCACATTTTATATTTTTCTTGTAGCCCAAATGCAGCTGTTTTACTTAAAAGATAATTTTCTATTTGTTAGAGTCAATCAGCGTTTGTAATACTGTCTCTTTTGCATCTAGACTGACTTTGTTGCTTCTTGAGGAGACATTTAATTGGCTGGAGACTAATGTGTTTTTTGTGTGTGTGTATGTGTGTATTTTCCATGTATTTTCTGGCATGATTAGGAAGGAAATGATGGGGAATGAGGAACTGAGACTGAGAAAATGGGAGCTGGAAGGAATATATGCAAATATAAATTCCTGTCTGACTTGAAGAAAGAGAGTTTTCAAGGCAAAGAAAGTACATTATGTTTTTATCAAGCTTTAAGATGCATCCTTATACAAATATCAGTAAGTCCAAATGCAGTTCCAATATTACTATACTTGGATTATTTCATTTTCAATAAATAGCTCAGTAACCCAAAAGGGACTACTGAAGGTGATAAATGTGATCATTGTGCTGCTGGAATCATTGGTAGAAAATAGGGTTTATCCTGAAGAGTGAAGATCACTTCCATCAATCACCCCATTAAGAGGTTGTTCAAAGAAGTAATGATTAAGGAGGAGGTGACAGTTGGCTGAAGGAAGGAACCTACTCTTTTCTTTTACCATACCTTCTAGGAGTAATGTCCTGAATTCAGAAGTAGAAGCAGAGTAGCAGACATTCCTATTTGTGGAAGACACTCTGCTTCTAATAGGAAAGAAGGCACTAATCAGCTGCCTTATGAGGTGGACCTGGACTCAATATCTGTGCTGTCCTTATTTTACGCTACCCTCAGCCTTTGCCACAACTTTATCAAATATCGGTTATTGACTCAGTTCTCCCAGGTTCCATGTTTCCCTTCTTCCTCACAAGTCCCCTCTGACCCTTCATATAATGTGAGTTTGCTTTATTATTCAAGACCACTCAAGTCTTCTGTAGAGAATAAGAGAACAACAATAAAATGTTAATAAATAACGTAAATATAGAAACAAGTGGCTTGTGAGCCATAGTCAGAATTCACGATGATGGGAAATGTTGGGGTTTAGGAGGGAACAGTCAAGAAAGAATTCTTGAGATGTCTTGGGTGCAAAAAGGTGGTTTTATTAAAGCACAGGGACAGGACCCATGGGCAGAAAGAGCTGCACTGGGGTTGCAATGGGTGACTGATTATACACACTTTCAAGTTGGAGGGGATCGGGGATTGGGGGATACATAAATCTCTAAGGAATTTGGAAGCAAGTTTTCCAGGACCTTGAGGGCATTAACCATTGTTAGGAAAAGGTCATTTATTATTGTCCAGTAAAACCTTCATCATGAGACCCTTCAGATGTATATCAGTGGGCCATATGCTTGGAGGATGACTTCCAACATGTATCTTGGGGGGGGGCAGTAGAGATAAAAGGAGTTTCCAAAGGAATTTTTTTATGTTAAAGGAGACTTATAGGATTCTAGAGGTCAGACTAATGTTTGGCTAAGGTTGCATTTATGGAGGCAGCTAAATTCCTTGACGAAGTTCACTTTGCCTATCTCAAGTACTTGTCAATGGACTGTAAGTTGTAAGGAAGTTTTGGGGTTTTTTTTCTATATTTCTTTTACCTTTGTTCTCCACATCAGTGAGACATTGATTAATGTTAACTACATTAACTTAACTACATATAAGTAAACCTATCTTACTACAGTTAGATAGTTAACTACAGATTAAGCTAACTACAGATAAGTAAATCAGTAAACTCTATGATGGATTAAGCATAGGTAACATAAGTAAAGCATGTATGTGCTAAACATATAGATACAAAGACCAAGTGGCACTTAATATTTATAGTACCGTAAATATACTCAAGGCATCTATATTCCAGATACACAAAATATTCATGAGATTCATGAAAGCATTTATCCTTTACCCAACCATACCTCCCTGGCCCTACCTGTACACCAAGAAACAAAAATAAAATCCACAGCTTTCCATCCATTTCAATGACCAACTACTGCTTGGCCTGGCATACTTCTCTGTGTCTCTCCAACAGAGCACATCTCAGGAGTCAGCATTCTTTCTAATCTGCTTCTACTCCATCCTATCTCTGTTATCCTACCAGTATTCTTTCCCTTTGGCTCACATTGTGTGTTTTAATGGATTTCCTATTTGGTGTTATTGAAACTCTCAGTTCGGTCAATGAATTTTACTGTTCCTTGAACTCTAGGACAGATTCCCTTTGATAGACTTAGAGGACACCAATGTATTAAAGTTAATCTTCATACAAGAGTCAACATGCTTATTAATACGGTAAGCTACACTGGACTCCTTGAAAATAGCAGTTGGAGATTTACAGTGATTTCTGTGGGTTTCTGCATAGATCCGGTGGGTGAAAAGAATGTAAAAAGCTTGCCAGAGATTTCCATCTGTCTGTACCCAGAGCCTGTAACAACTTTGCTCTGGTTGGCAGAGCTCATTGAGCATTTTTTCTTTGGCTGGCAGGTGTACCCTAGATGTGTTTGAGTCGACTCAGACAAACAAAGGCCCCAATGCACTGAATTACTTTGGCTTACCTTTACCACTGGATGGTACCTGTCATTACTCCTGATTTTTTTCCCTCCTAACATATAGCTGTCTAAATCTTAACATATAATAGTTTTGTGAATATTTTCCTATACTTCATTGTCTGTCTTGTCCTTGCTTGGCAGTGAAGTTGACTTCAGGAAGCACTGCTCAAGTGTTACCAACAAAGGGGAGAGAAGATATAAGACAACAAAGTAACTGCTGGATCAAGCTGAACCTTATTCTGACACAGACAGGCTTATATTTTGTCAATTATTTTTTGTTTACTCAGCAGTGTCCTATTGGCCCTGGGGCAATTTTAACATTACAGAGTCTTTTAGTGCCACTAAACAACATAGCACTTATTGATGACAAATTTCTAAACCTATCTGTTAGATTCATTTTTTTCTTTTTTTAGTTCACTATTTTTATGTTTCTTCTTCTCCCCTTCTATCCCTGCCTCCCACAATTTCTGTATTTTCTCTTTCTTTTCATTTCTTCTAATCTTTTCTCATTTTTTTTCTTTCTCACACCCCTACCCACTTTTCCTTTTCCTCTTGAAAATATCGATTTATTTCTTTTCAAATGTCAGTACTTCCAGTAAAGGGAAGTCTTCCTTATATGTTCTCTGGTGTGAAACCCTAAAATGACCAAAAGTAAGACACTCAAAAAAGCTGCAAGTATGTAGCATTTTAGAACAGCTTTTATACAAATTCCAAAGAAAGTTTAAAAAATATCACTTGAGAAAGGCTTGCCATTGCATTTTCTTGTGAGTGTATACTCTTTTTTTAATGGTTTTATTTATTTATTTGACAGAGAGAAAGATTGCACAAGGAAGGGAAGTGGCAGGCAGAGGAAGAGGGAGAAGCAGGCTCCCCTCTGAGTAAGGAGCCGCATGTGGGGTTCCATGAAGGACTCAATGTGGGGCTCAATGCAGGGCTTGATGCGGGGCTTGGTACCAGGCTTGATACAGGGCTCCATCCCAGGACCCTGGGATCATGACCTGAGCGGAAGACAGATGCTCAAATGACTGAGCTGCCCAGGCACCCCTTATGAGCTTATACTCTCAGACAGAGTGATTCCTTACTGATTCCGCATTCAGATAAATAGAACTGGCTAGCCATGAACAAGTACAAACTTGAAGACTACGAGTATTGTTTTCAGTTCTAAATACTTCAGTGATAGACTTCTATATTTAGCAGCTTTATTATTTTAAATAACCTCCCTTTATGCCCTTAGGGGCATAAACGGAGGTTACAAACATAATACTTCCACATATTAAAACTTGTTGGTTCTAATGATGGTAATTTCCCCCTGAATGCAAAGTCATTTAAGAGTTGTGTTTTCACTGGGTGTTTTTCCAAGAAGTTTCTTTCAAAGTGATGGTAACAGCTGCTAGCTGTATTTTAAGTCTATGCTTTGGTCATCTTGGTAATCAGGGTCTACAGTTGGAAAAATTGGAAAAGAGACCACGTTTCTTTATCATTTCCTTGGTTCCTCCTCCCTTCCCCTGCAATTCTTCAATCGTAACCACCACCCTTGTACATTTCCCTCTCAACTCTGCTTTTAGAAAAGGGTCAGATATATATCCTTTAAGCTTATCTGCTGCCTTTTGGCTCATTGACATGTGAAGCATCATCAATAAATGATCTGATCTTTCATCACATATTATCTGATCAGCTACTAAGCAGGAGACACTGACTCTTGGGATTTCACAACCATATCAAATTATAAGGAATAGTTCCTGCCTTCAAGACATTTAAAATCAGGAAGGCATTACACAAATGCAGAAAAACTTATGGTGGCACCAAAGTCATAAAATAATAGGTGACAAGTTCCCAGGAAGGGACAGATGTCTCATTTTCCAGAAAAGACATTTTCTCTGATAAAGAAATTTCAGACATCAGGTACGAGCTAATGTGGAAGTAGTATTTTGTTTCCTCTGCAAGCTACGTTGTCCTTGTGACTGGCTACTCTGAGAGGGAGCAGATTGTGTTGTTCAGGGAGCATAACATAATAGAAGACAAAGAGCTTCGGGCACAACACAATGGAATTTTATCTTAGTGTGCTAGTTATTAGTTAGATTACTTGGGAAAATTAATCTTTATGAATATTAAATTTATGATCTCACAGGAACTTTTGGAGCAGAGAAAATTCAATGATTAAATAAAATAATATGTGTTTAATAAGAAGAAACTTCCAACAAGTGGCAATAATTATCAGTATTAATTATTGCTTCTCTAAATGTAAAATGTCTTTTTGAGCATGAGAGAAAACTTGATATGAGATATATATAAATGCATTCAGGATCTTGCTCTTTTAGAAATAAATGGTGTTGACATTTTAAGATTTAAAATGATTAGGGGTGCCTGAATGGCTCAGTTGGTTGAGTGTCTGACTCTTGATTTTGGCTCAGGTCATGATCTCAGGGTCATGAGATCATGCCCCACCTCAGGCTCCACAATAGGTGTGGAGCTTGCTTGAGATTCTCTCTCTCTCTTCCTCTCCCTCTGCCCCATCCCCTTCCCTCCCTCTCTAAAATAATAACAATAATAATAATATTAAATGATTATAGAAAAGCACACATCTAATCAAGTTTCTATTAATGTCTATACATTTTCCAGATTCTTCAAATGAGGCTTTGGCCTACATGTCCAGTGACTTCTAGGCATCTCAACAGAAGGCTGAGGGCCCATGGCAACTCAGATAGGACTCATTCATTATCTCTCTCTTCTGAGCCATCTGTTCTCCAAAATGTTCTTTCTCTTTATTTTAGTTAATGGATACACCTAATTACCCTGTTTCCCAATCCAAAAACCGTCTCATCTTTAATTCCTCCTTGTTCTTCACCTTGAATTCAAATCATCAATAAGCACCGTTGATCCAAACTTCAAAATATGTCTTGATTCTTTGAGTTCTCTAGCTTTCTCCAGCCCTATCTTAATAAAAAGCAGAATTGTGTCTTGTTTTGTCATAAGTGGATACAAATATTACCATTATTTCCCTGTGAATCTGGTATTCACCAGCACATTGCACCCTGTTAAATAATACTTGATTTCAACTAAATACCCAGAACTCCTTATTGATTACACACACCTATTCTATTATTATTCAGTTTCACATTTAAAATTTTTCTTGAGACCAAGTGCTGATCTCTAATCCCACCACTACCAGTCCAGGTCGTTTCTTATCAGAACACCTGCAGCAGCTCCTAACACTGTTCCCTGCTTCCACTTTTGGTTCTCAAGCAGTTCAAAGGTCATTCCTGTAAAAAATGCAATGTCATTACCCTCCTTTCCAATCATGCTTGTTATCACTTACTCTCTCAGCAACACTAGCTTGCTACTTTCTGTTTCTTGAACAAACTAAGCTTGTTTCTGTCTCTGGCTATTCACTGTGCCTTGACACTCTCTCCTAAGATCATCTCTTCATTCCTTCATTTAACTCAAAATTAGGGCACCTGGTTGGCTCAGTGGGTTAAGCCTCTGTCTTTGGCTCAGGTCATGATCTCAGGGTCTTGGGATCAAGCCCCGCATCAGGCTCTCTGCTCAGCAGGGAGCCTGCTTCCTCCTCTCTCTCTCTCTCTGCCTGCCTCCATGCCTACTTGTGATCTCTCTCTCTGACAAATAAATAAATAAAATCTTTAAAAAATAAAAAGAGATTACTATAACTCAAAATTAAATATCACTTTCTTCTAGAAATCTTCCTATAGTATCTTGTTATAATGCTTCATTCCCATTCCGTCCTAAACCATGCCTTCAAATCTCTGCCTTCTTATTGTGCTGTGTTTCCTCTAAAGCACTTATCAGCCCTTGGAACTTTGTCATTTGTTTTCTACATGTTTATTATCTACCTTTCTTTTTAGAATATGAGTTCCCTGAAGCAGTGATAATGTCCATCTTAATCAATGCCCTATCACTGATAGAGTGCAAAGTCAGTGTCTGACACATGGCACCTGGTCAATGAAATTTTAAATGAGTGAGGTTGATTGATTTAATCTGAGTCCTTGAACAAGTATTTTAACCTCTCTGTTTTGGATTTATCTCTTATAAAAAAAAAAAGCAGTGGACCAGAACCTCTCTGAGGCTTCCTTCCAGCTCCAAACTTCTGTCTTTTAGGGCACTTTGGCCATATCCTCTCCAAACAGGTCCATTGTCAGCAGAAAGTGAGGCTGCCTTTAACAGAGATTATGCAGGAAGAAGGTGGGAAGAGCTTGAAGCAAGGAGCATTTGTAGTTATCTCTCGCTCTATCTCACGGACATAAAAACAGCATCTTTTATTGAAATAGTAAATGGAAACCCTTAGAGACTCCTCTCTGCCGGTCCCTCACCCAGTACCTCATCACCCCTGCCCTTTCCACCTCTGAGGAACATAGTTTGAAATGGACTGGCCTCCAGGGACACTAACATTTTGTTGGACAGCTATCAATCTGGTTCACAACCTTTCAAAAGTAGAATAAGGTGATCAGAAGAACCATTCTCAGGTATGCATGGAATTGCGCATTAGGCAAAAAATTTTGGTCTGACTGTTTTGGATTTGCCCAAACAGAGAGAGTAGAAGCATTAATTCTTACTAGTTAAAATTTTAACAATACAAAAATGGTGAAATACTCCCTGTCTTGGATAGCTCCTAATTAACTACTGGAATCTTCACTTAGAGTAGTAATTGACATCATCTGCTAAAAGTTTAGACAATACAGCTATAATAAGGTGTCAGACCTTCATTTGCTAAAATTTCCTAATTATTCTGAATTGTATTTTATACTCCCATTTTGAAAGGTTGCCGCCCTTTTTTTTCTATAAGTTATGAAATCAATACCCGAAACAATGAAATCAAATTCAATATATATTTTCTTACTTATTCAAAACAAAACAGTTGGCAGCTATGATTAAAATAAGGTGAGTCTAGATACTGTGGTGTTAATTAAGATAAGCTATAGCAATGGCAAATTTTCTCAAAATATTAAAAAGGCATATTAAAACAAAACAGATAGTTCTTGTGACAGACTATATGTTAGGTTTACAATGATTTTATAAAGGATTTTCACATCCTAAGAACTAAATAATAGGGTCATGTCTTTAATTCTATAAATCAGATTTCATTTAATGGTTATTATTTTGAAATATTAGTGGTTCCATGTTTGTCTATTATTGAAATATCTGGATATTTCCTTTTATTTCTGCTTAAGAGATTCAAAGGTTAATTTTTTTCCAATATGGAAATTGAAATGTATTTTTAGTGATACTTAATGCATAAACATGAAGAATTCTGCCAATAATATAGATTACACTATAGCAGATTGTACCATTATTTATAGGACTACTGTCGGAGGATCAAAATAAACCCTTAAAAAGTTTGTCACCACAATAATTTGAGATATGCCAAGGTGCACAGATCTGTGCATAGATTAGAGAGATAGACAAATAACTGATAGATGATAGATACTTATATTTGAGCCAATCGCCTAAATGAAAATGACTACAGAGATCTCTGAATTAGCAGGCATGTCTCAATTTCTGTTGAAGATAAGAGTCAATGAATTAAACTGGCCAGTCTTTATTATACACACACCTTTTGTTAATAATTGATTATGAAGTGAAAAAGGATATTTCATCATATTGGACAATGATTAAAATCTTATTTTCTGGTTTTATTTTTTATTTTATTATTTAAACATATTTTATTTATTTCTTTGACACAGAGAGAGTGAAGAAACGGGGGAGCAGCAGGCACAGGGAGAAGCAGGCCCGACACAGGACTTGATCCCAGAACCCTGGGATCATGACCTGAGCCGAAGGCAGATGCTTAGCAACTGAGCCACCCAGGCACCCCATCAGTTTTCTGGCTTTAAATAATGCCCTCTAAATGTGTGTGTGCACATACGTGTGATACATAAACATACGATGACTTTTTATGCTGTTTACATCTGAAATTTTAACTTTGTATTTCCTCCCAAAAGATTTTATTAAGTATATATATTTAATAGCCATATATATAAATTAAATTCAACTATCACAGGTATGTTTATTGTCTACAATCTAGGACCCTCTCAAATAGAAATAGTTGAAATGAAAACAAAAACATCCAAGGAACGGAAAGGGGTACTGCTATTCCAGAAGAACGTGAGGATGGTTTCCTGGCTGCATGACTTCCCCACGGTCATTGCTGAAGGTATTGTCTTGCTTGCTGAGAAACTCATGAGTCTGCCAAAACCTGAAAATGTGTACTCCCACTGTTTCAAGATCTGCTCATCTGGTTGATAGATGATTGCAGGATGAGAGTGCCATGACCAGCTCGGAGAAGGAACTTCCTGCCATATGGATCTCTTACAGAAACCAGTGATGACATTTCATTGATCACATACCCCAGATGCAAAGCTCTGGCCCCATTTGGTGGATTGTTCGGAAAAGATAGCTGGTCCACGTAACAGTGCCACAAGTTGCCACTTGCAAGAGTTTTACTTTTTGGCAAAGAAGAGCAGTCAGTTTCTGTTGAATTTACTTAACAATCTGGATACTGTTTTGAAAACTAAAGCAATGGCTGCAACTATCAAACCTAGCATTGGTTACAAAATTCAAAACAAAATAACTGACAGCTGTTACTGTTATTAATGAAAACACCAGTATCAATTTATAGTTATAAACCACTTCTTATAGCATTTTATGTCTGTTTTTCCGATTGATAAAATCATATATGTTCAATGTATAAAATGTAAATATAACAAAATATTGAGAAAATAAGATTGTACATCATTCCACCATCTATAATATACTATTTACATAGAAGTATGTAGTTTCCTATTTTGTTCAATGAATTTGTGGATCTAGTGGACATGTAAAATACCTAGCTATTAACCAATACATATTTTTATTGAAAAATTTTGGTCCATACTGTCAATACAGTTTTAAATTCTCCATTTTTCAAGTGATAACAATGCTTACTCATACTATTATATTTCATCTAAAAACCAAACCAAACCAAACAAAAAAACTCTGGGTGCCTGGGTAGCTCAGTTGTTATGGCTCAGGTCATGATCCTACAGTTCTAGAATCGAGCCCCACATCAGACTCCCTGCTCAGTGAGGGGCCTGTTTCTCTCTATATCACTCCCTCTGCTTGTGTTCCCTCTCTCACTGTCTCTCACTCTCTGTCAAATAAATAAAATCTTAAAAAAAAAAACCCTCCTTTTGTTACTGTAATAATTTTCGAAGTGATCCCTATATAATACCAGATTTAACCAGTCTCTATTGTTAAACATGTATATTTCCTTTTTGTTTATTATTTTTTGGCTATTACAGATACTATTTTAATACACACATTTGCATATAGTTTCTTTATAAGTGTTGATTTATTTTCCTAGAAAATTATCTTACTGAGAAGATAACAGGATTAAAGAATGTGAGTTGTTAAAAAAAAAAAGTATGAGCTTTATTTATTTATTTATTTTATGTGTTTTAAAATTCTTTTCTCTGCAGATCAGATCAATTTTTTTCTTGACCAGCAGTGAATAACAGTGCTTGTCTCGCTATCTTGAGAATCATCTAATCTTAACCAACTTATATGTGAGAAATGTTGTCTCAGTACTATTTTAATTGAATTCCTTTGCTTACTTACTAGGTAGCACATTTTCTACATACTGACTGACTGTTGGCTTTAAAAATGATTAGCACATCCAATTTCCTATTTTCCTTTTCATCTTTTTAAAAAGGATTTTATTTATTTGAGAGAGAGAAAACGAGAGAGAATGTGCAGGATCTGGAAGGGCAGCAGAGGGGGAGGAAGAAGCAGACTCCTCGCTGAGCAGGGGGCAGGGTGGATGTGGGCCTCTATCCCAGAATCCAGGGATCATGACCGGAGCGAAAGAAGCTGAAGCCATCCAGGCACCCCCCTTTTTCATATTTATCAGGTCTTTCAATATGTGGAATTTCAATGTATTCATATTTATTTGGGGAATTGGATATTTTATTTTACCCATAAAGTTTAGAAATTTAAACTTAAAATGGACGAAAGATCAAAAGAATGTGTTCTTGACTGGAGAAGTGTCTGTTCATATCTTCTGCCCATTTTTTGATGTGTTTGTCTGTTTCGTGTGGGTTGAGTTTGAGGAGTTCATTATAGATCCTGGATATCAACCTTTTGTCTGTACTGTCATTTGCAAATATCTTCTCCCATTCCGTGGGTTGCCTCTTTGTTTTTTTGACTGTTTCCTTTGCTGTACAGAAGCTTTTGATTTTGATGAAGTCCCAGAAGTTTATTTTCGCTTTTGTTTCCTTTGCCTTTGGAGACGTATCTTGAAAGAAGTTGCTGTGGCTGATATCAAAGAGATTACTGCCTATGTTCTCCTCTAAGATTCTGATGGATTCCTGTCTCATGTTGAGGTCTTTTATCCATTTTGAGTTGATCTTTGTGTACGGTGTAAGAGAATGGTCGAGTTTCATTCTTCTACATATAGCTGTCCAGTTTTCCCAGCACCATTTATTGAAGAGACTGTCTTTTTTCCACTGTATATTTTTTCCTGTTTTGTCAAAGATTAATTGACCATAGAGTTGAGGGTCCATATCAGGGCTCTCTACTCTGTTCCACTGGTCTATGTGTCTGTTTTTATGCCAGTACCATGCTGTCTTGGTGATCACAGCTTTGTAATAAAGCTTGAAATCAGGTAAGGTGATGCCGCCAGCTTTATTTTTACAAATGGCTATCAGACACATGAAAAAAATGCTCATCATCATTAGCCCTCAGGGAGATTCAAATTAAAACCACATTGAGATATCACCTTACACCAGTTAGAATGGACAAAATTAACAAAACAGGAAACAACATGTGTTGGAGAGGATGTGGAGAAAGGGGAACCCTCTTCCACTGTTGGTGGGAATGCAAGTTGGTGCAGCCTCTTTGGAGAACAGTGTGGAGATTCCTCAAGAAATTAAAAATAGAGCTTCCCTACGACCCTGCAATTGCACTCCTGGGTATTTACCCCAAAGATACAGATGTCGTGAAAAGAAGGGCCATCTGTACCCCAATGTTTATAGCAGCAATGGCCACAGTCGTCAAACTATGGAAAGAACCAAGATGCCCTTCAAAGGATGAATGGATAAGGAAGATGTGGTCCATATACACTATGGAGTATTATGCCTCCATCAGAAAGGATGAATATCCAACTTTTGTAGCAACATGGACGGGACTGGAAGAGATTATGCTGAGTGAAATAAGTCAAGCAGAGAGAGTCAATTATCATATGGTTTCACTTATTTGTGGAGCATAACAAATAGCATGGAGGACAAGGGGCGTTAGAGAGGAGTAGGGAATTTGGGTAAATTGGAAGGGGAGGTGAACCATGAGAGACTATGGACTCTGAAAAACAGTCTGAGGGGTTTGAAGTGGCGGGGGGGTGGGAGGTTGGGGTACCAGGTGGTGGGTATTATAGAGGGCACGGCTTGCATGGAGCACTGGGTGTGGTGAAAAAATAATGAATACTGTTTTTCTGAAAATAAATAAATTGGAAAAGAAAAAAAAAAGAATGTGTTCACAAGTTATTGTTTTATGATGGCAATTTCTTTCATTTGTCCAATTAAGCATTTGAACTCTCATCAGATTTTTTTTTAATAGAAAGCCAATCTTTCTCAAGCCAAATCCCTCTTTTGTTTAATTGTCTGCAGGTATTTGCTCACTTATACTTTACCTTTACTTGTTCCTCTCATGTTTCCAGTACCCCAGGGAAGCAACAGAACTGAATGTCTTACCAGTCCCTCAGCACTTTTTAATCAGTTCTTGCCACAGAAAGTAATTTTGAACATTGGCCTTATATTATATAGTGACACTTGCTTTGCCCAGGAGGTATACATGGACTCTTCCAGATTTAGTGCTGAGCTCCAAGATTTTGACTGGTTTACTTCACACTTACCAGATGAGTCACTTTCCAAAGCATTACCATAAACCAGGCAGATGGGTCTGGGGAAGGTTACAAACCTGATGGCATGCTGAGTCCAGACAAGCATTCCTGATAGTGTTTGTGGTCCGCTCAGATCAGAGGAGCCTCTTCTTTGTTTGTAAGAGGGGCTGGATGGGATTGCTTATTGGTTACCTTAAGAGGGATATCTCAACTTCCCCCTGGATCTCTACAAATTTCACTGAGGTAGAAAGACCCTGAATTTTTGTTGGATTTAGTTCCTACCTTCTGATGTGCCAGTTTATTGCCAGTAAGTGTAGAGTAGTTGCTACTTCTTGTTCACTAGGTTCAATCAGCCTAATGTCATCAACGTAATGGGCCAGTGTGATTTCTTCTGGAAAGGAAAGGTGATCAAAATCCCTGAGAACTAAATTAGGATAGAAGGCTGGAGAGTTGATATACCCCTGAGGTAGCATAATGAAGATGTAATGCTGTGCCAGTTGAAAACAAAATGATTCTAGTGGCCTTTATTAAGAGGATAGAGAAAAATTTGTGTCCAATCAATAGCTGAATACCAGGGATCAGGGAACATGCTAACTTGCTTGAGCAATAAAGCCACATGTGACACAGAAGATGCAATTGGAGTCATAACCTGGTTAATCCATTTCATTCTCCAAGATCCTTAGATATCTTTTGCGCAAACCAAATAGGAAAATTGAATGGAGATGTGGTAGGAAACATACCCTGTATCTTTCAAGTCCTTGGTGGTGGTATTGATCCTTGCAGTCCTTTCAGGAAGGTGACATGATTTTTGGCTTATTATTTTCCTGGGTAAATACAGTTCTGGTGACTTCCATTTGTCCTTTCCCACCTTTATAGCCCTCACTCTCACATCAGGGAGTCAATGTTGGGATTTCACAGGTGCCGGGTATGTCTATTCCAATTATGAATTCTGAAACTGGAGAAATCACCACAGAATGTGGTTTGGGGGTACATTAGACTCACTATAAAAAGCACTTAAACTAAAGGTCCCCTGATAATCTGACCTTCATGAACGACTATTCTGATGGAACCCAGTGCTGTTTTAAGTTCAGAACCAGTGTCCAATAGTTCCTTTCTCCAGTACACAGTTGGTAAAAAGCTGTTTGTGCCTTGGAGAAAGACTGAAAGTATTTGACAGTGTGTTGGGTTCTTCCTTTAGGGGATCTGGCCTCTTCTTCATTTAAGTGGCTTTCTCTACATAAACTGGCTAGAGTCTGGGAACTGATTGAGGGGACTTGAGTCTCTTTTTATGTTTCAAGTTACATTTTATTCACTTGACTTAGAACTTTTCTGATCTTTATGATAAAAAAAGAATTTAGTGGTCTTTCTATCTATTCCACTTTTAGCCAGCACTGTAGGTTTCTGCGGGTCAGAGTATTCTGATGGCTTCCTGACTCTCCTGTTCTTTATAGTAAATGTTTCCAACTTGCCTTGAATGCTGTCACCCTGATACCCTAGGATCCAATTAGTCCCACTGTATTTATGTTTCTTAATTTGACCACTGCACTTCCCACTGTGAAGTTTGGCCTATGGAGAAGAATGATCACAGAAGGTGCTGAGGCTTCCCTTGCAAATGTATGTTTCAAAGTTGTGGTGAGGTGTGTGTCTTCCAAACCCTCCCAGGGTAGGTGGGTAAGTTTTAAATGACAAATCCGCATTAACATACCAATCTTCCTAAGACCTTATACCCCATCTTTATTGAGATATAATTTACATATAACATTGTGTAAGTTTAAAATGTACCCTGTATTGGGGTGACTGGGTGGCTCAGGCAATTAAGCAACTGCCTTCAGCTCAGGTAATGATCCTGCAGTCCCAGGACTGAGCTACCAGGATAGAGCCCTTCATGGGGCTCCCCACTCAGCAGGGAGTCTGCTTCTCCCTCTGAGCCAACCCCCTCTCATGCTTTCTCTCTCTTAATCTCTCTCAAATAAATAAATAAAATCTTAAAAAATTAAAATGTACTATGTATTGATTTGATATATCTATTCAATATGATTATCACTATAGTGTTAGCTAACACCTCCATTACATCACATAACATTGTGTGTGTGTGTGTGTGTGTGTGGTGAGAACATTAACGATTTGTTCTCTTAGCAATTTTTAAGTAGTATGGAAGTTTCTTAAAAAATTTTAAAAAACTACTGTATGATTCAGAAATCTCACTTCTGAGTACATACCCAAAGGAAATTAAAACAGGTTAGAGAGATATCTGCACTCCCATGTTCACTGCCTCATTACTCACAATAGCATGGTATAGAAACAAAGTTTCCATCAACAGATGAATAAATAAAGAAGAGATACAAATGGCAAGATTTCATTCTTTTTAATGGCTGAGTAATATGTGTCTTTCATGTGTGCGTGAAATTTCAATGTGTCTTTCATTCATTCATCACTTGAAGGACTTTGGGAACTAGAAGGTATTATACTAAGTGAAATAAGTCACTCAGAGAAAGACAAATACCATAGGATCTCACTCATATGTGGAATTTGAGAAACAAAACAGATGAGCATGGGAGAAGGGAAGGAAAAGTAAGATAAAGACAGCGAGGGAGGCAAAGCATTAGAGACTCTTAACAATAGGGAATATGCTGAGGGTTGCTTGAGGGAAGTTTGGCAGGGGGATGGGGCAACTGGGATGGGCATCAAGGAAGTCATGTGATGTAATGAACACTGGGTGTTATGTGCAACTGATGAATCTCTAAATTGTACCCCTGGAACTAAAATTACAGTATATGTGAACTAACTTGAATTTAAATAACATTTTGAAGAAAATAAAAGATGTGATACACACATATAACAGAATATTAGTCTGCCACGAGAAAGGAGAAAAACTTGCCACTGTGACAACACAGATGGACACTGAAGGCCTTATGTCAAATGAGATAAATCAAATACTGTATGATATCATTCATATCTTGTATATGAAATATCCCTAACCCTTTGAATCCTTTTTTCAATATTAAACCAAGGCAGGTCCAGCATTTCCAGTTGGCTCATTGTTGTCCAACTTTTGGCCCAAGTTTCAGCCAACCAATGGAAGCAGACGATAATTCATAAAACAGATAAGTCTGATACATTTGGCCCTCAAAATAAATCTTTCTGGTCTTCATTATGAGAGTCTATGTCATAATTTTCAGATCATTTTCTTTATATTTTGCTTTTAGAGTTTCTTTTTTAAATTTTAAAGATTTTATATATTTATTTGACAGAGAGTGCATGTGCACAATCAGGGGATGAATCGGCAGAGGGAGAGGTAGAAGCAGGCTCCCTGATGAACAGGGAGCCCATGTGGGACTCGATCCCAGGACTCTGGGATCATGACCTGAGCCGGAGGCAGACGCTTAACAGACTGAGTCATGCAGACGTCCCAGAAGTGAATATTTTAGGCTTTTCAGGTTGGTTACAGTCTCTATCACAACTCTTCAACTCTATCATTATAGCATGAAAGCAGTCTTAAACAATAGATAAAGAAATCCCCATAGCTACACTCAAATCAACCTGTATTTACAGAAATAGGCACTGGACCAGATTTGACCTGTGGTGAATAATTCGCTGTCCCAATTTCACAGCACTGAAAATTAGCAAACCATCGCTGCATACAAGGGTATGGAAGAATCTTGTAAAGAAAATATTGAGCTAAAGACCAGATACTATTTAAAATCATTTATATAAAATTCAAGAATAGGCAAAACTGACCCATGGCTATAAAAGTTATAACAGTGACTATCTTTGGGAAGAACTATGACTGAGGAGGGCCAAAAGTGGAACATTTGAGATGCTGTTAAATATTCTTTTTCTTGGTATAAGTAATGTTTATATGACTCAGTTCACTTTATGAATACCAATTTATCAGTAGACTTAGAATATGGGCATTTTTGAATGTACACTTCAATATAAACTTAAAATGGAATGAATAATAAAAGATGAAGTATTGAAGGAACTTAATAAAACCACTCAATTATCCAGAAAACCAAAGTCAAGAATATGAACTAAAATGAGAATGTAGGAAATGTTAGAGGAAAAAAATATGTATCTAAGAAGTACAAAATTCTCATAAAAATTGTAGCTAATATATGTCAGCATTTCTTAGTTCCAGAAATTGTATGAATTGCTTCATAAATATTATTTGGGTAACTTTTGATGATAGGCCTAGTGGTAGGGAACATTATTAATCGTGTTAATGGTGTGGTTTTCTTTTCCCCCCCAGTTAAGGAAGTGAAAACACAAAAAAAGTTGAATATTTTTTTCCATAGTTACACAGATTTTAGTAGTGGGTGAGAATGCAAACCTCAGGCAAGGGAAACAATAAAAGAAAAGAGGAAGAGAAGAAAGCCTGCATGACTAGAAGCTTGTGGAACGTGAAGACTATACTCCAGTTGGGGAAATACCAATTGTTTTTAGACAAGAAAGATAGTAAGAAAACTCCATAGACAATTGTGGGGGAGCAATCATGTGTTTGTAATAGGCAGTTCATTCTTGACAGTCAACTCTTTTGATATAGAAAATAGCAGAGAACCTTCCACACTACCACTGGACCACACAGAGGAAAGAATTATTTCAAAACACTGTATCATTGGTGAATCATTCGAGAAGATCAGACTAAGCTTACTTAAGAGTCTTTCTTCAGAAGGAGTCCCTAAGTGTCTTGTATCCCTCTTTATCTAGTCAGGACTCCTGGAATACAAGCTTCCAGGAATACTCGAATTCAAGCAGGAATGCAAGCTTCCTAAGCTAGTAGTAGCTTTACAACCATTTTCATACTGCCATCGAGAGTTGGGCATCTTTTAATCTGATCCAGTCACCACACGTATACATCTATGCCACCACATACTTGGAAATAGAAACTTTGTTTTTGAATCCTTCCTACCTGACTTTCTTTTCCAGGTATTTGTCTGTGTTTTTCATTGGCTCAGAAAGGCTCAAAAGCTCAGCTCATTTTACCTAACAGATGCTCCCTCAAAATCACTTTCTGTCTTGTCACATTGTTTATTTCAATTGATACATTTATCACTGTTTCTTTACTATTTATTTGTAATTTTAGTACTTATTTATTACTTACTTGTTTTCTTATTGATCGTATGAAACTCGGTCTATAATAAGAGCTCAGTGTGGTCAGTCACTTGCCTTGTTTATTCCCATAATGCACTTTTCAAAGTGTCAGGTAGATATATGGATTTAAGAATTCAAATATTTCTTAAATACATAGAAGAAATAAAGAAAGAAAGAAAGAAAAGAAAAGAAAAGAAAAAAGAGAAACGAAAAGAAAAGGGACCCTAAACAGTCAATCCACAGGTATGTTGTCATTTCAGGTAAATTTGAAAGAGAGAGAAAACCTTTTTAAAGATACTTAAATTCCATCAATTACTTGCTATCCTTATGGTTTGAGTAAAAAATAAAGGAATGTTTTAGAGATTATGAAGTCTTTGGCAATTAATAAAGACAAGTATTCACAGGTGGTGTTTTTAGTCATTGTTCCCACTGGCAGTTGGAACTCTAGAAGAGAAAGAAATAAATGTGAATAAAAACATTGGGTTTGAAAATGGAATTTTTTAAATGTGCATTTCCAAATGACTCAAGATACCAGACTGATACATTCTGTCCCTTGCCAATAAGCTATGTCATTTGTATAGAAAAAGCATAATTCCAGAGATAAATGACTTGATAATGAGGAATTTAAACTAAATTTGTAGACAGATGGAAAAAATACTCTGGGTAATCACATTAGTCTAGTTTCTATGCAAATAGCAAGTTTAACACGGGAAGTAAAATGGAGAAAATGGTAAGAGATTCATACAGGAAAACAATATTACCTAGTATTAAGTAACTAGAGATAGATAACTTGACTTGTAAATAGAATCAATAATATACAAACTTGGAGATCCCATCATGGCACTGCTCACATTGTTCTCTAGAAATCAACAAATCTAGAGAAACTGAGACTGGGTGCTAGAATGTGGCAAGGAGAGAAGACACACTATTGCAAAGAAACGCCCTTGGTAAGAAAAAACAAGAAAGAAAACTGACTTCTTAGTTAAAAAATATAGAGATATGGAGGAAAATTAATGAACCTAACAGTGAAATCAACCCAGAGAGACTGTGAATGATGCTGAAATTAAAAGAGAAACCAAGAACAGCTTACAGCAGATGAAGGAAATGGTGTCATCAAAAGAGCAGAAGAACTGTTGGCAAAATCTGCAGTAATTCTGAAGATTAGAAGTAGTATTGTATCAATGTTAACTTCCTGAGTTTGAGCTGCAGTCATGTAAGAGAACATACTTGTTGGGGGGAAATACACACTACACACTGAAGTATGCAGTGGTAAAGGAGCATCATATCTGCAACTTTCTCTGAACCGTTAAGAAAACAAATCTGTATTTTTGCAGAGAAACATACATATGGAGATAGGTTTTCTTGTATTATTGCTGCAGCTCCTCTGTCTCAAAATATTTTTCTTTTATTATGTCAAAATAAAAAAATTGAAACAGAGCACAGAATTTAGAGATAGAACACTGTGTTCCTATTTTAGATCATGACTTACTAGCATGATGATGTGAACAAATCCATTTTTTTAAAAGATTTATTTATTTATTTTAGACAGAGAGAGAATGAGAGAGTGTGCAGGCAGGTGGGGTGAGAGGTTGAAGGAAAGGGAGAGTGAGAGAGAGGGAGAAGCAGACTCTGAGCGGAGTGTGGAGCCTGACTCAGGGATCGATCTTACAACCCTGAGATCATGACTTGAACTAAAATCAAGAGTCCGATGCCTAGCCATCTGAGCCACCCAGGGGCCCCACTTCACGTCTTTGAAACTCAACTATAAAATTATTTTCAGACTTATTTCTAGATTCATTATGATAATCAAATGAAATTGTACCATGCCTTTATAAATTACAAAGACTAATTTTAATGACATTAGTTATTATTATAATGACAGTGTGATGGAAATTACAGTAGACCCAGAGGGAAGATACAATAGCATTGGGAAATTTTAACTCCCTGGGTATCTGCTAGGGGTTTTTTCAGCTAAAAGCAGTTTTCATTTGTGTGGTGATAGTTTAATCTCTCTAAGAATAGAATAAATGACTAGAGGAACTTCATTCTAAACCAAATGGAAAACAATTTTTAAAAAGTTAAAAGAAACAATACTTGCTAAGGTGGAAACAGAAATCCCTTTAATATGGGAAAGGTAAAGGACAGGCATGTGCAAACTCATAACCCATACTTTGTGAAGGCAAAACTTACAAAATAGTTTAGATCTTGCAATATAGAGAGAACTATATTATGGGGCACCTGGGTGGCTCAGTGGGTTAAGCCTCTGCCTTTGGCTCAGGTCATGATCCCAGGGTCCTGGGATCAAGCCCCACATTGGGCTCTCTGCTCGGTGGGGAGCCTGCTTCCCCTCTCTCTCTCTGCCTGCCTCTCTACCTACTTGTGATCTCTCTTTCTCTCTGTCAAATAAATAAATAAAATCTTAAAAAAAGAGAGAGAAAGAGAACTATATTATGGAAAGAGGTGTGCTTATCAATGTGACCATAGCCTTACCTATAAAATCTCATTGTTTAGATGAGAAAGAGTGATATAAAAGAACAGTAATACCAAAATCTGCAGGCATCAAGAAATACATTTAAGTAAGAGATCTCTGATAATAGCCCCTACTATAAGCCAGGAAATATTTTAGTTGCAGAACTCCAGTGGTCAAGAAGGAGGATCTTTGCCCCCATAGATCTCCCTCTTCCTCCCTCTACCCCTCCCCGCGCCTTACTGCTTATGCTCTTTTGCTCTCTCGCTCTCTCAAAACAAACTTAAAAGAAATTAAAACTCATATAGGAGAATAAAATGTAAACTTTCACAAAATAACCCAGCTTTATTATTAGTGTATGATATAACCTCACTGACACAGGTGAGGAAGAAGAGGTGCTGATTCAAGTACCTTTGGAAATAACTGAACGTTACAAGACTAAAGCAAAAAGCATACAACTAGCACTTTCCTTGAATTGGTAAAGTTGTTTCTCATAAGGGTAAGAGTTACTTTGAAACCACTATGCATATACATGGCATTGAACAAATAAGGAAATAGATGGAGAGTGGAGTAGACAGGTTCTCACTGTTGGAGTAGGAGGTTAGAGATGAGCAAGGAGAGAGAGGTCAGAATGAATTATGTGGGACTGGGTTAGAGTTGGAGACATCAGAATAAAATCTTATTTAATTTAAAATGGGTACTATTGGATGGATATGAAAATACTTATAGATTTGCTGGCATACATGAGTTTTATGCATACATAGGTTTCCTAGCTCTGTCTGCTCAGATAGCCTGGAAGAAATGACACCCCAATAGTGATGAGTACATTGGTGCCCAGATCTTGGTTTCCAGTAACATCCCTTGATAAAAAGAACCAGAGCTCTTTGGAGAAATGGCTGATTTCTAAGACCCAGAAATACACAAAGAAAACCTGGAGTATCTTATAGTGTCAGAAAGTAAGGAAGTGTTCAAAAAGTAAAATGAAAGGGTATGTCCAAGGGACACAGGATCTAACTGTAAGAGCTCCCAATGGCCAAAGCTGGAGAAAAAGGAGGAACACAACAAATGAAGTGTAGAATTATAACCCAAAGTATGAAACAATTACCCATTAGTCCATACTGACAAAAAATAAACAATTGAATCGGTACGGAAATGATGGAGAATAGACAAGTCTTTTATACACAAGAATTCCAAATAATTATGTAGATAATCCCCTCACTATGATGTGGAGCATAACTCCCCACATCCTAAATTTGGGTTACACTTAGTAACTTACTTGCAAAGAACATAGTGGGAAAAGAGCAAAGGTAAATAACTTTACAGTGTAGAGACCTGGTGATTAAGGTGAAGCTAATCAGTGATAAGTCATGTTAACACCATGTACCCTTGATCTGATCAATGTCTTGAGAATGCCACTTCACTTACCTGGTCTTTCCCCACAATCCCCTCCCTTCCAAAAGCTCTCATAACCCCCATCTATCCATAAGAAAAAAAAAATCAGAAAAGCTCAGATTTAGGGACATTCTAAAAAAAAAAATTCTTGACCAGTACTCCTCAAAGCTGTCAAAGTCATCAAAAGCAAGGGTAGTCTGAAACTCTTAACAGCCCAGAGGAGCCTAAGGATGGAGAATGACTAAATGTAATGTGGTAACATGGATAGGATCCTGAAATATAAAAAGGACATTAGGGAAAACTAATGAAATCTTAATAAAGTTTAGTTAATAATATTGCACCATTATTGGTTTATTAGTTGTAACAAATGTACCATAGCAATATAAAATAAATTAAAACTGGGAAAATACTACGGAAAGTATACAGGAACTTTCTGGACTATCTTTGCAATTTTTGTTAAATTGAAAACTACTATAAAGTAAAACTTTAAAATAAACACTTATTTAAGTACAAAAAATAAAACAGTCAAAACTACAGTTTAAAAACGTGGCTTATCAGATTTCACAGCATCATTTTCTTTTTTAAGGACTCAAAACTTAATGAAATGGACATGTACAGAACAAGCAAAAAACAACAGTAACTCTCATGTTAATAGCATAATGATGACAGTTAATACTGAGGGCTTTAGTCTATTATCCACACTGTTGGTATACAATTATGCCTAAGTGTGTGCGTTTATTCACATACAAACTAGCAAAAGGGTTAATATAAGATTCTCAGAGGTGTTTCTACAGTATAAGAAAGGGTTAGCTGGGTTGGATATTTTCTAAGTTTTCTTGCATTTCCATAATTTTCTGATCCTAATTCCCAGCAATGAATTAGTTAATCTTGTGACTCTCACAAGCTCCGGCGTCTCGCTATAGAATCCTCACATACCAGATAGTTAGATTCCAGAACCTAAAATTCTTGAGACAAAAATGCTATGCTGAATAAATGGAAACATGAGATGTTACAAACAATACTTAGTCATTTAAGAGGCTTGTGTTTTAGGCTTGGTTTTACCTACTTATAAGCTACATCTACACTGGCCAAAATAGCTTTTCTAAAATGGAGATGACTAAGTCTATAGAGTTATGGCAAACCACATTAAGAAAGTTGTTAAATGTTATGCATATGTAAGACACTATCATCATGGCGCCTGGGTGGCTCAGTGGGTTAAGCTGCTGCCTTCGGCTCAGGTCATGATCTCGGGGTCCTGGGATCGAGTCCCGCATCGGGCTCTCTGCTCAGCGGGGAGGCTGCTTCCCTCTCTCTCTCTCTGCCTGCCTCTCCATCTACTTGTGATTTCTCTCTGTCAAATAAATAAATAAAATCTTTAAAAAAAAAAAAAAGACACTATCATCATGATGGTATGTTGATATCATGTTTTCAGAAATCAAAATACTGATTCTGTAAAAGGAAGTTATACTGTAAACAAAGAAGTGTTGTTATTTGGGGTTATCCTAAACAAAATACAAATAGAATACTGTCAGAAATTTTCTTAAAAATCCAAAAATGATAAAGCCAATAATATAAAGTAAGAGAATATACATACAGAAATAGAGAAGAAGGAAAGTTTATATAGAATATTAACCTTATCGTTTCAAATGGGAAATTTGGCAAGATTTTCTCAGACTCCAAAGAATGTATGCATTTTTCTCTTTTAAAATCATTCTTCCTGTGGGTCTCTAAGTCTGTAAATGGCACATAACAATCAAGAAAATGTTATACACTAAAATTACCTTAAACTTCCTAGATATGTACTTTTTAAAGGCACTCTTCCTAATGTTTCTGCTTACACGAATCACCTCCAGCAGAGAAGAGGCTGCCGTGGCCTCCTCACGGGTGGTCTAATGGAGGTTCTATTTGGAGCATGAACAATTGTGGCAGGTTCTTTACTGCCCTTTCTTTCTGCCTGCTAATTCTTTCCCAAGGGTATTTATTTGCTATCTTCCCATTAACGCTTCCATTGGTGCTTAATGAGGAACTTGGATATAATTAGTACATAAATCAGGTAGGATCACACACCTGGTCCCTGTGTTCTTCTCCCTTTTTTGGATCCAAAGAAATAAAATGAGAGAGGATTCCTTCATTGTCAAAATCAAATTGAGGTCTTTATGGACATAATCAAATTTTATTAGTTTGAAAAAAGGAGTTCGTTAAGCATTCTAATCTTAAAAATTGATGAAAAATGGAGAGATATTTCCAGAGTTAAATAAACAAGGGAGATCTTATTCAAGGCAATTGTACAAAAGAGAGATTGAACTCAACTTTGCTGAGACAAAAGGCAAGAGTGTTTTTAGGTCTTGAGTTGAATGTCAAATACTGGAAATGGAAAATACTGAAGGATATTAGGACTGAGGTTGATCAATGTAATTAGGCCATCTCTGTTTGCTAATTGCACTGGTGCTCATCAAAGTTAGTCTCTTACATTACCACTGAGACTGGGAAACAGGGACACTATTTTCCTGAGGATTGCATTCACAGGGATGGTTTTAAGATCCTTAAGAAAGATATTCCTGAGGTATAAAACTATCGAGAGCTGGAAGAATATTTATAATTCCAAGGTGCAGAGAATCCTTTGTAATTGCAAGTTTTCTAAAGTTAAGGTTCTCAGAAAGGGGAAGTCGGGCACATAGTCAAGAAGAATCTGTCTATAGTTTAACTGAACTGGAGGGGGATGTTCAGGACGGCTTGCTGTCTTCTTTGTTAGTTCTTATTTAATTCAGTCCTATATTTTAGTGTTGGGGGAGAAAAGACGAGGGCATGCCCCACACAGTGTATTTCTTAGAGTTGTTTTTTATTTTCCTGAAGGTGTGCTATTTGATTACGGGAGACATTCTGAAAAAGTGCTGTGAGCCACAGCATGAGAATCACTTGGACAGCTTATTGAAAAAAATAAAGAAATTAAAAACAGTTCAGTAATTAAAGAAAGTAATTAAAGAAATTAAAAACAGTTCAGTAATTCTGAGAAAAGTGGTCAGTACTTTATATTTTTAAAAAAGCTACTCTTGCGTTCCTGATTTATCACCAAGATGAGAGCCACTCCACAGGCACTGATGAAAGTGAAGGGTAGAGAAAAGAGATACCACTGTGAACTACCATAGGGGCAGGCTACAGCCCATTTGGGAGATGGTGGGGAACAGCTAGAACAGGCAAAACTATTGATGGGAAAGAAGTAGTACTCCTACTTTAAAGACATGGTTTTGTCTCCCCAACATATGATAGACGTTTCACTTCCAGGTATTTACTTAAGCGAAATGAGAGCAGGTGTCCATACAAACGCTTTTACCTGAATGTTTGCAGCAGATTTGTTTTTAATAGCAAAAACCTAAAAACAACCCTTATGTCCATCAACAGCTGAATGGGAAAAAAGAAGTTGTTGTGTATCTGTACAATGGAATTTTATTCAGTGTTAACAAGAAATGAACTATGGATACATCCAATAACGGAGACGAATCACACAAAAATGTGTATCTACAGTGTGACTCTGTTCATATACAATTCTAGAACATGGAAACTGATCTAGGTGACAAGTATGCAGATCAATGCTGCCTGCTGGTGAGACTAGAGAGTGCTTGACGGAAGAATCACACAGGCAGGAGGAAAATTTGGGAGCTCACAGGGATGTTCGATTCCTTCACTATGGTGATGGTTTTCTTCGATTTAACAATATGTCAGAACTTATCAAATTGTGCATTCTAAATATGTACAACATACGGTTTATAAATTATTTCTTGAGGAAACCATTTACATAAAATGAGTTTGGAGGAAACCATGAAATGTTTAAGGAAAATTAAAAAGATTATGATTTTGGGAATAATAATTACCTATAGAAAGAGTAACCAAAAGAAAAAAAAAGCAAAATTTATCTTTCCTATTCCTTCACGTTCATGAAAAGCTTGAAGCAGATTGTATTTCTAGAAATTTAAATTCAGGAAAAAATAAAACTCTAGGAGAAATTTTCTAGTATTAAGGGGAAAGATTAGAGTCTAACCTCACTAGTTTACATTTATAGTATATATAAGCTATTTATATCTTATACTATATATATGTACTTTATACTTATATATATACACATATATAATATATGTTACATATAATATATATTACATATATCTTCATACTATATAAATCTTTTTTACATATGTGTATATATATACACTATACATACTATATATGCCATATATAGTATAATGTATACTATACATATTATTCTATCTATACAGAACTAATCTCTCTAACTCTCGTTTTTCAAAAAAATTATCTAGTTTGTTTTCCATTTATTGCTTATCAGTTTCCACCTACCATCCGGCTGTACTTGGTTCCTACAGTGCTATAAACACAAAAAGGAAGATTTTTTTTTTTTTGAGTGATGCACCTCCTGTGTTCCTCTGGAAATAATGTATATGTGAAAATTCGGTTTCCTCCAGAAACTAGTATGTGCGTGAAACATTCAAAAAAGTATACGACACCATCTTTTACCATTATGTACTTAGGCATTATGTCTGTGTCATCTCTCATAGACACCCATCTATGGTTTTTTGGAGTGCCTACTATATGCCAGGTCCTGGGCAAGCTGTTTCAAAAATTTTGTATACGTCAATCTCACAATAATTTGTGAAATTGCAAAGTGGTTACAAAGTTAACATGATATGTTCCTGGGTGGAAAGTAGAAAATGACAAGAAATTATAGTATCAAGCAGTCTACCAAAATCATACAAATTCAGAATTCTAAGAGATGAAGGAAGCCTTGAAAGTATCTAATCCTCTTTGCCTCCTTTATTATCTGTATAAACTGAGTTCTTCTGGAGTTTGATATTTGCCTAAAGTTACACAGTCTTTCTGAGCCAAAGTTAAAACTCAGTACCCATAATTCCTCATCCAGATGGCTTTTCATTATGTTAGGTGGTCTTCTTCGGTGCCACTAAATGACCAATTATAATATAACTTCTCTAAAAGCTTGAGGGAAAACAAGATTATTCTGAGTGTTGATGACTGAGGGAGAAAACTCAGGCATCTACTTATTACTCTGAATCCATGCATTATACACACCGCATTTGTTTTCTTTTAGAATATCTTAGTGTTACAGTAAGAGATATGAAGATTTCCTTATTCTTTAAGGACTTTATGGAACACACCTATAGGAACTTCATGGAACACACTTTTGCTGTCTTACAAAGGGTTCCCCGAGGCCACTAGAATACATGGGAAAATATGTTAGTTTTATTTTCCTTTTTTTTTTTTTTTTAAGAGAGGAAGTAGGGAGAGGGGCAGAGGGAGAGGGAGAGAGAGACTCCTAGGCAGAATCCATGTCCAGTGTGGAGCCCGGCACGGGGCTCAATCTCAAATCCGTGAGATCATGACCTGAGTCAAAATCAAGAGTCGGATGCTTAATCAACTGAGCAACCCAGGTGCACCAGTTTTATTTTCCATTTTATCATTATAGTTCCTGTGCTCACCAATATGTTTATATCACCAAAATTTACACAGATAAAACAATGCAGAAAATGGCCTTAAAGTATAGCTCTTAAATACAAGAAGAAAGCAAGTAGTTTTGAAATCTATGAAAGACTGCCTTGGGAGTCGATGAACAACCTCCCCTGCATATTGGTGGGTGGGAACAGAGGCATGTGAAGAGGAAATGTATTATGCACCTCAGTGATAGAAAGCAGACTGCTTTTGTCTGCACTATAGTCTCATACACTGGTCAACCAGTTACATATAAAAAGACTTATGCTTGACTGACTGAAAGGAAGCTACATTTATTTCTTACTGCTACCAAGACAAAATCACCACAATCTCAGTGGCTCCAAACAACACAGATTTATTTTCTTGCATTTCTGGAAGTCAGATGCACAAACTCATTCTCAGTGGGCTAACAATCCAGGTGATGGCTGAGCTGTGTTCCCTCTGGAGACTCTAGGGGAGAATCCATTCCTTTCTTGCCTTTTCCGGGTTCTAGACATTGCCCGCATTTCTTTGGCTCCTGGCCGCATCACTCAATCTCTGCTTCTCTCATTATATCTCTTTCTCTTATTCTGACCTTCTCACCTACCTCTTTTTAGGACCCTGGTGATGACATCGGGATTACATTGGGATAGCCACTTGAATAATCCAAGATAATCTCCCCATTTTAGGATCCCTAATTTAATCACATATACAACGTCTCCTTTGTTATGTTTCTCAACTATAACAACACTATGTTTCTTCCACCTGTTCCTCACTAAGGAGACTACATAACTTCACATAAAGGAGAGGTGTGTTTTATCTGGCAACAACCTTGTACAGGGAACTAGTTTTGAGTTTCACTTTCAGGATGATGGAATATCTTGGACAGTAATTATTAGAAGGCAGGTTGTTTGTGGCAGTTGATTGAGCACTGGACTCAGGGTTTGTTGCCACAGACCTGTCTCCTCAGCATTGTTCCTGAGAAACACTAAGTGTTCAGGAAATGTCTCTGGCATGAGATGAGGGGGTAGTACAAAAACCAGCCAGTTTAAGCTCTTAAAAGGGTGAGCATAGTGGGTAGAAAAGTAGAAAAGGCAAGAAAGCAATTTATCTTACATCTTTATTAAGATATGGCGTGTTTCCTAAATTGAACTTTTCTCCAATTTATAGATTTTCCCAAGTATTATTAACTGTGATGAGACATTCAGATGTGAAATATGAAAATGAATCTGGTTTTATTATTCAGCATCTAATGAGCCATGCAAGTTGCAGAAATTATTTTTAAAATGATTATCCATAAATACCAGAAAATAGAAGATTTGGATCTTAAAGCATATCGAGCTAATTTAGGAAGAAAATGAAGAAGGCTTAAGCAGAGAATAATATAGGCATTCTCCAAAAAAGGACGTGAAAATGGGTTGCAGCGTCTTCTTGGATTGGCAATTGGAGAAAGAGATAATAAAGCAAGTAAAGAGCCACTACTCAGTGTAAACTAGATGTGCACCATACACTATATGGAATCGAGACATGCCAAAATATTTGTCGACTACAATCCTTGTCAAGATCCTCCTTCTTTCACCTCATCTTGTCCCATTCTTGTTAACTACCATTTTTAGAGAATATCATGGCAATTCTTTTCCACGGTATTCCCCAGCTACACTCTTTTTTTTTTTTTTTAAGATTTTATTTATTTATTTGACAGACAGAGATCACAAGTAGGCAGAGAGGCAGGCAGAGAGGCAGGGAAGCAGGCTCTCTGCTGAGCAGAGAGCCCAGTGAGGGACTCAATCCCAGGACCCTGGGATCATGACCTGAGCCAAAGCAGAGGCTTTAAGCCACTGAGCCACCCAGGCGCCCCTCCCAGCAACCCTCTTAATGGTCATTCTGATTTCCATTTTCTCCAATTACCTAGTGATGCCAGTAAATGTGAACAGTTGAATACAGCTTTTTCAGCATCACCACTTGGGCTGTCCTGGTGAGGTAGATGTCTGGGAAAGTCTACTGTAGCAGCTCACATGTCTTAGCAATTACCCTTTATGATTGTTGTATACAGCATTTGACCTGTCTTTTTTAATGTTGAGCTATACCATTTGTCACATGATTGGGGTCTCTTACCTCTCTATTTTACTATACCCTAAGGCAAGGTACATGTCTTTACGCTCTTTTTTATAGTGTGTGTGTGAATGTGTGTTCAGGTGTGTATGTTCATTGAGTCAGTTGAGAGTGGGGCAGGGAAGGATTAGAGGGGTTGACAACAGGAAGTCTCCGAATATCTCTAAGCAGTGTCTGTTCTCAAGATCTTGACACAAGTCCTCAAACATGCCCTCATCTACCTGTACCACCAGGACACACAGGCGACCCTACAAATGAACTTTCAGGAAGAGTCCAAATATCTTAGTTCTCCCAGACAAATACGGGAACTTTCACCTTTTAGATCAAACAAATATGCATGTATTTACTCTAAATATACCTTAAGGGTCAGCTGCGCCAAAAGTCAGTTTTTATAGTACTTCAAATGAAAAAGTGAAAGTAAACATGGGTTATATATAACTTCCTAATTTTGTGTAAAGCTTGCAGTGATCTATTAAGTCCAGTTTGGTGGAAGTCAGGGCTGGCAAAAGGGACACTGGGCAGGAGAGACACAGGCCAAAGGGCAGGAAGAGCAGAGGCAAATATTCCCTCCCCTCCTGCCAGGTGATACTTAGATCTTGCACAAGTCCAAGGGTGTAGGGGACTGATAGGTGTTGTAAACCACAGAGGTCAGCCTCCCAGAAAGGCTGAGGAGGACAGACAAGGACAAAAAAATGGATGAGGACCAAATGGAGAAGAAAGAGAAGTTTCTCATCTTCCACTTTCTTCACATTCCTCCCCAAAAGCAACCATACTTGATGCTCCTTAAGTTATTCATTTGACATTTACCTCCATAGCACTATTAAACTCATATATAGGACTTGGTCTTATTATTCCAACAGGAGACATTTTCTGTTGCCCTCCCAATTTCAATCCCTCAACCTAATTTCCTACAAACATGCACACAATATTTTTATCCTCCCAATACTGCTACATGGTAAATTTGGTTAAATTCATATTCTGAACAGGCATTGCTGATATCACAAAAATGTTATTCACAGCTAAGACATATATTGTATAATTACTATTTCTGTTCTTGTAGAATTCAGCTTTGTTGTTGTTTGTTCCTTTTTATTTTCCTAGGTTTGATAATGCCTATTTTTTTTCCATTTACTCAGTTTACTAAACATTCAGTATTAATGCAAGCCCTGGCTTCCCATCAATTGTCCACATTTGCTTTAAGCCATTCAGATGAATCAAGTATCATATTGATTTCTTCTTGGAATCATCTGTCACGGAGTTTCAGATAAATTGCAGTTTTGACTGTTTGCTCCCAAAGTTAGGTACATTGTTGCTTCCCTGGGATATCCCCTCATATCCATAATCTGTTGTTTTGGAGCTCCTCTTTGGTGGATCTTGTGTATCTTTTGAAACTGACTCCCTAACTATTGTGTGACATGACTTTTCGTAGGTTCCTGGGAAAGAATGCATAGAAAATGAAATTTCCAAGAACTTACATATATGAAATTGTTACCACTCTACCTTCACAGTCAATTAATATTAGCTTAGTGTAGAGTATCCTAAGTTGGGAATATTTTGCCTCAGACTTTTGAAGAGACAGTCTCATTGTCTCAAGCCTGCCAGTGTTGCTAAATTTTTTTTCTTCCTTTCTTTTTCAGTGTTGCTATTAAAAAAGTACTCAGTGATTTGGGCGCTGAATCTTTTTAGAGTGACCTGCTTTTCCTCACAGGTTTTTTTTTTTTTTTTTTTGGTCTTCGGTTCTCTGAAGTTTCATGAATATGTGCCTTGGCTGTTGGAAGAATTTACCCAGCTTGTGTTTTCTGACAGCATCCCACCCAAAAGAAGTACTGGCTCAGTTATGCCAGAGATGAACTCAAAGTAGTTCAGCGACTCTCACACATTATTTGTCCATAGATCTTCCTGAAGGAAGAAGGATCACAGTATCACAATTCCACTAATTGTGATCCGTCCCTGTGGGATGCGGCCTAGGTGTTATTGACTACTTACTATTAACACGATGTCTTTCTCTGCGCCCCTACCCCACCAAATCGCTATCACAACACTGTGTTTTGAAAACACAGATTCTTCAGGAGCATCCTTCAGTGTTAAGAGGTTGGAGCCTGACAGACGCTGAGATGGATTTGTCAAAGATCATGCAACCAGCAGTGGTAGATCCAATATCTCAGCTCATGTGCACAGTTAAAATCTTGTGTCCCTTAACCATCTGGGGCACAAAGTGAAAGCTTTATTTACAGTTAGCATCTATGAATTATTTGAGTCTTTGGCTCCATAAATTTCTCATGTATTTTATATTGTATATTCTCAGCTTCTAACACCTTCCAATGCACTCCCTACATAGGACTGAATACATTAATACTACATTTGGGCAAATAAAACCAGCACACACTTTAGCTACTATTATATGTCCTTTAAAATGAATAAATTCTGATTTTTTCCTCCTGAATCAACTGTATTTTTCTACAAGACTAACTCTGAAAGAATCACTAAACCACTTGTTTTAGGTTTCACCTCCATAATTAACATTATCCTTTTTGGTAACAAAATTAAAAAAAAAAAATCTTATGCATAGATGTCTGGTGGTAGATAGCAGGTGATTATTTACCTGACCTGAGGGTAAAAATTAACATCACATTATCTGTAAGTGTTTTAAGAATATCTGCCTGGTTAAGATGCACTACTGTAAATGGTTTTTCTAGAATGGAGTATGGACACAGCATTTGCCTTAAAGGTGTCCTCTCCCTGTGGACTGGAAGTTGAGTGATCAGAAAGAAAATACAAATAAATGTATCTGTTCTAATCTAGGATTCATAGATAAAAGCAGCAAAGGATTACCAATTTCTTGAAAGTAACAATGGGAGCACAGAGAATTCCATCTTAGAAATATGATTCTTACTGTGCAAGGGTTTGGCTAAGATCTCAAAAGTCAACAGAAGCACAACTGATTCCAAGTAACCCCATATTCTAAAAGAAAAGTGCAACACCGTGTACACAGGGCATTTAAGAGATTGAGAAACAGGTTGTGTCAGCATTAGCCCAGCACCCATTGGTTTGGAGATCCTCTTCTCGTGTACTGTGTTTTCATTTCCACTCCCTAGTGAGACGAGGAAGTGGATGCCTCCTCCTCGTTAAGTAAAAACGAGATATCTTCAGAAGAACTGCCTTGTGGGAGTTTAGCACTAGTCCTTAGGCTTTGAGTAATATGGATACAAGTATCCATCTGGCATCTGCCTAGTAGATTTTAAGGTGAGAGACTGTGCTCATGGCTGTCCCTAAATGGCATCAAAAAGGGAAGGTTTTGATGGATCTCTAGGCACAGTAATGAACAGTTTTGGTTTTCCCAGGACTGAAGGGTTTACAAGGACATAGGACTTCCACAGCTAAAATAGGGGATGTCCTGGGAAAATCGGAACTAATAGTCACCCTCCTTTAAGACCTGATGGTGCAAGAATTAATGGATATTCCCCTGTGGCCAGACATGGGCCCAATAAAGAGAACCAGAATGAATCATCTTAAGAGAGTTTTATTCCAGAGGTCTGCTTGGGAATTTCAAATGACCCTGAGGATATGAACACCTAAGCAATGAGCAGTAAGCCAGAATTGTTCATGGGGGCGGGGTGAGGTTAGACATAATTTTTCAGGGCAAAGGTGTTGGAAGTAAGAAGTATCCAGGCATGAGGAGCATATCCTGAGAATCCACCAAAAGTAGAAATGGCCATCTGCTAGATCCAGAATGTAACACTCTAGATTATAAAAGTACCAGCCAACTACTTTTCCTTACTATTCCTCCCTCCCTCTACTAGAATCCAGTAGAGGACCCAAACAGCAACTGGCATGTGGAGGCAAAGATGCTTCAAGAATAATGAAGAAGCCAAACACAGTCCCTTTTTAACATATGTATTTGTAAGCCTGAAGTAGTCACAAACTAAGAGAGAGAAGTCTTGCATTTATATGATCACTAGACTATACTGGGCATTACACCACGTAAAATTGACTGGAGGACTCGATATCTGTTACCTGGGGATCACCAGAAAGATCAACAGATGCTGTATTTTACTAAGAGGCAGGCAAGGGCAAGGGGAGAGAAAGGGCTTTTGGGGCAGCGTGAGGAAGAATAAGTTCACGTTAAGTTCATAAAATAAAGAATGTGTAACTCATTCCAGGCTCTGAGGTGTAGAAGGTGCAAGGTTATAAACAAACAATCTCTTGAAGAGTGTGACAGGGAAGGAATATCCTAGCTGGGACCTTGGGGTTTTATAAAAAAAAAGATACAGGGAACACTTACCCAAGAGCCTGAGAACATAGGGGAGCTTTAGGGTGACCAAACCGAAATTCCTGACAACACAGAAGAAGGTCAGTCCATATGCAGACAGGTCACTGGGAAGGCCTGGAAGTATAGCGCCATCTGGGGTGAACATCTCTGTGTGGCCTGCTGGGATCAGTTCAGTTAGACTCCAGAGGAGGGGGCAAGCCATTTAGGACACAGCTTTCTCCTCCCGGTTGGAAGTTAGAGGTCCCCTGGCTGTTGTTCCGTCCTGCACATCTTGGTCGGGTGATGCGGTGGGAGGGGTAGGGCCACAGGAGGGAGTATGGCAGCTGAGAGGCAATAAGGGGACTGAATCTGGCTTCTCAAGGGGTCTCCTCATGATCTTTTTCATTCGGTTGTATGCACGCAAGCGCCTGAGGAGAATTTGAGCTCTTTCCCTTACTTGGTTTCCCTTTGCTTCCTACCATCAACAAGGCTAAGCAAATACAAGAACTGCCGACCCACCCTTGAAGGCCTGGTGCCGCTTCAGGTCTCACCTACATTTGTGAACTCTGCTGCTTTCTGACAGATTAGCTCGTCACTGGCTCCAAATGGATTCACTGCGCTCAGTGCGCGGGGCGCGCTCTGCAGAAGGATGCCTGGTGGAGAGAGTAAGTGGGGTCTGGGGCGCAGCCCGTGAAGTGCTTGTCAGACGATAGGGCCCCGGTGCTGCAGGTTCCGGGAGGAAGTGTCTTTTGCTCACGCGCATGAAACTGTTTGACCAGATACTGAAGAAGACAAGAAGCAGAAATTCAAGTCTAGTTATAAAAAAGGGCAAAAATTCAAGCCGTTAAACTCGGGGCAAACGAAGTATTCTCAGGATCTACTTGGTACCTCTGGTGCGTTATATTCATTGGGAAGAATGCACCTTCTTGGATTTTATCTTAAATTTGGATTACCACTTCTCAAAATGTCTTCCTACACAACACAGTAAGCTATAACATTAACACGAGGAGTTATTAGGTATGCAGAAACTTGCTTGTGATAGATAATTGAATTAAGGATAGTAGACAATAGGAAGTCTCTTGGAATAGTTACAGCAAATGTCAGAGGCAGGAATGGTGGGTGTGATGGATTCCAGCACTGAGAGCTATCAGTTAATGTCTCACAATTATCTATCTAAAATTTCCAGGTGACTTTCACTACTCATAATACATACTGTTCACAATACATCTAGAAGGAGTGAATTTAGGGAGACAGGAAATTTAAATGGTAATCAAAAAGGAATAAGGGACACCTGGGCGGCTCAGTGGGTTAAGCCTCTGCCTTCAGCTCAGGTCATGGCCTCAGGGTCCTGGGATCAAGCCCCCCATCAGGCTCTCTGCTCAGCAGGGAGTCTGCTTCCCCCACTCTCTCTGCCTGCTTCTCTGCCTACTTGTGATCTCTGTCTCTCTATTAAATAAATAAATAAATAAATAAATAAATAAATAAAGTATTAAAAAAAAAAAAAGGAATGACAGTGGTATTTTTTCATTCTCAATATTTTCTAGAACACCTCAGCAAGATTAAAATTTCTAAGGCCATCAGCCTGGGTTAAAAAGAGAGAGCAACCAGTTAGGCCTGTTGCTATGCAGCTTCCAGCAGAATCTACATCTGGAACGAGAAGAAAGCTTAAAATTACTGCTTAGTTTAAATGATTTATATATATTTTTTCTAGTTTGACATCTTAATGTAACAGATCTTTCTCACGCATTATTTGATATTTAGGATTAATGATAAATGAGTTCTAATTTCCCACAGGTTTTGCTATCATAGATAATATAGAATGTCGGTGTTGCATGTGCCTTGGATACATTTTCAAGATCATCATCAGTACAAAATGGGTTTGGACTCAGAACTGTTGCTTTAGGGAGACATAAGTGAAGGAGGCATATGCTTCCTTATTTTCCCAAGAGGAAATATATATAAAACTTCCAAATATAATGTAACAAAGTACATGAAATCAACTATTGGTAAAAAATAATTACCAACAGTGCAAAGTCACCAAGGCAATGTAAGAAAAGGACCTCAGCAGACAGAGACATTGGATGAAACGGAATAACCATGACATATGGCTGCCAGTGGTTAAGTCCTATATTAACGACATGGAGTAGATGTTGTCTACCTCCCCCTAAAATATTTTTTGTCATATTATAACCACACTTTGAGTCCTATATGTGCTAGTAATTTATAAACCTCCTAACTGTCTCCCTAAAGTGTGGGTGCATTCAGTTTTTCTGCTAATTTTAACAGTTTGGCAGTTTATATATTTTCAGAAAATCGTTCTACAGTTAATACAGTTTGTTAATACAGTTTGTTAAGCTGTAGTAACAAACAATTATTTATCATCTATAACAGGTTTTGTTATACGTCCTTATTTCCCATAATTTCTTGGAGTCTGAAAATAGACTAGTTCTATGCACATGTTAAAATAAGAGCAATTTTATTCTTTCATCTCTAATCTAACTCTCAACAAATGTCATTCACCCATAGCGCAGCACACAAAATTGTTACTAAATTCATATTTTATGGGGAAAAAAGGCATAAAGGCATAAAATTCATAAGTATGTCCTGGTAATGGATGGGGCCTCATTCTTCATAACCCCAATAGACAACACATGAACTCAGAGGAATCTGCTCCTAAAAAAAATTTTTTTCTGCTCCTAACATTCTAAAACTATTAGAAGCACAGAATTAAAAGAAAAAATTTACATTTTCTGATACTCCTGAACTTTATTTTCCAGTCTCTGCATGTTTATTTGTTTCTAATTTTTCATAGTGGGGATCACTCTGACTATAACCCTCAATCACCTGTGTCATAAGAAGTCATTTCAGGTTAGACAAAAACTCTTCTTTAATTGTGCCTGAAATCTGCTTTGTATACTGTAGTATGGGTGGGAACATTTGTAGAAATTTCTAAGTTATTACTGCATGAATCTTTTCTTTAGTTTCAGGAGACACTCTTGCCACTTCCAACCCCACCTACAATTTTGGGCACTTGTGAGATTTTTTAAAGGGTATATTGAAAGAGGTGTGTCTCTGGTGTTCTCATTCATGTTAAGGTCTTCCCAAAAATTCCTATCCTTTGATCTTGAAGATAATTAATCGGTGCAAAATATAAAAAGAGAATGACTTTCTAGGAGAGACTATGAAACCATTTCAAGGAAGGTTAATGAAAAGCCTAATTTAAAAAATAAATAAATGCTTTCCTCTAATTATTTAGAGGTGTCTGGCTGGCTCAGTCAGCAGAGCATGTCACTCTTGATCTCAGGGTCATTGAGTTTAAGCCCCATGGTGGGTGTAAAAAATAAATAAATGCATCAAGGGAGGCAGATAAAACACAGCCGAACAACCACCATGAATTAGATATATAGCATGCATTCCTTAGATTCTTGTAGTTTCTTTTACTAAAAATATTAAATGTATAAAAACTTTAGACATACACGTAAGAAAAAACACTCTGCTCCTTCTCAGATTCTCTTCTTCATTAAAATGATGTCTTAAACATTAAAGGAGTTGTTTCAAGAATGTCTAAAGTTTTACAGAGGAGTAAACCAACACTTCTGGAAGAGAGGTTCTCTTAATTCTTTTTTTTTTTTTTTTTTTTTCCAATTTATTTATTTTCAGAAAAACAGTATTCATTATTTTTTCACCACACCCAGTGCTCCATGCAAGCTGTGCCCACTATAATACCCATCACCTGGTACCCCAACCTCCCCCCCCCCCCGCCACTTCAAACCCCTCAGATTGTTTTTCAGAGTCCATAGTCTCTCATGGTTCATCTCCCCTTCCAATGGGGGTAGGGTTATGCTTTTTTTTTTTTTTAAAGATTTTATTTATTTATTTGTCAGAGAGAGAGGGAGAGCGAGCGAGCACAGGCAGACAGAGAGGCAGGCAGAGGCAGAGGGAGAAGCAGGCTCCCCGCCGAGCAAGGAGCCCGATGTGGGACTCGATCCCAGGACGCTGAGATCATGACCCGAGCTGAAGGCAGCTGCTTAACCAACTGAGCCACCCAGGCATCTTAATTCTTAATTCTTAATTCTAACTTGATAATAATGAGTAACTCATGAAAATATAAAAAGTCATGGCTGGTGTTTGTATCTACAACCTAATGCATGAGAAGACTTCCTTAAGAAAATAACTTTAGATAAACTAGAAATATTTTTCCTTTATTATGAGATAACTGTTTCAAAAAGGATCAGAGAGTATTTACTAATTTATCAGAGGTAATGCAATGCCTACTAGATATATATCATATTTTGTTAAGAGTTGTTTTAAATTATAACATTTAACAATTCTATTTGTAATAGCAATTGAGACTTGATACTGATTTCTTGAGTTTTTTACTTCTATTTTTTAAAATAATATTTTCTTTCTATATTGAGTTATTTCAAGCATCTTTGGTTGGCTACAGTACTCCTTCAAATAATGCTTTCCAAATGTGTAAGAGCTGTTAGATATCTCATAATTTTTCACTGAATTTCAGCATGAATGAGATGCTTGCCTAACCAATAAGTGCTATCATCAGAGTTTTGGAAATTCTATTTATTAACTTCTTAAAATTTACAAAGAAAAATTCAGATTTTATTTCTATGTTTGGATGTCTATATTTTCCCTGATGAATACTTCCAAGATTATTTTTCCTTGAAAGACAAATATTAATCCAGTTACACTTTGGTGTCTGTACATTTTTTTTTTCATAATTGGTGATCCCTTTCAATGTACAGATTCCCTCTTCTGGCAAAAATTTAAAAAAACCAAAATAATTCCCTAGTAATCTGTAATGTAAAGAGAAATGAAGGAATAGGAAATTATGAATAATCTGGTTGAGTAATACTCAATAAGCATTTTGAACTTGGATGTTATTTGGAAGAACCAATTGATAAGATGTTCAAGTGCCAATTAGTCCAGAGGTGCCAAATGTGTCAAAGGGAGTTAATAGAGGCAGTTACCAAATAAAGTTCAGCTAAGCAGAACCACCTCTCCAATAGTTAGAAGAATGTTCTCAACCATGCAACATAATTTTTTTTTTCTCCATTTCCCACTTTCGGTCATTCTCATTACAAGTTTTTTAAGAAATGCATGGATTATCTCACTAATGAAAAGCCTATCCCCATTCTCATAAGCAGTGAAACTCAGACCCAAGTTTAATTTATGCAGTACAATAACAAAACAAGACTGAAACTTTCTATATTAAATGATTTTATTAAATTTTCAACTCTAAGAATGATTTTTCCAGACAAAATCTTAGGTCAAATAACTTTAAGTGATATCTATTTTTGTGACTCTCTGAAATTAGGCTTTTAAGTTGTATAAATATCTATATATTTACTTAAGCTTATCAGAAAGAGCTGATAAATACACTTGAGCTTTCCTGTTATATAGTTAATAAATCTAGTGCAACACAGTAGTGGGCAAATATTAAAGGAAGAGTGTTAACTATCATCTGGAGATAAGCTTAAGGATTCATTCTCTATTGTCTGTAATATTTCAGAATTTTACCACTCTTTATTATTTCATCAAAATCTGCGGATAGGAAATAAGGACAGGAAAATTGTCTCTTGAGATTTTATCTGCAGTACCAGTAATGTGGGGATACATCGCATTCCTCTAAGTAGAGAAAATTCACCTCAGATTGTGACATTCTTTACTACTCCTAAGGTGTGACTCATAAGGATCCCACCACTCCCAGACCATAATAGTCTTTGTTCCCACATTTGAAGTTCAGCTCTTGCTCCTCAACAGATGACCACTTATACCTAATTAAATAAGGTGCATCTTAATATCCAACACATTAAATACAGCCTTGGTTGCATAGTAGTTTTGTCCATTCATATCCTAGTGGAAAATAAGACTGATTCTTATTAAAGCTGTATACAAAATATAGGGGTGTAGTAATGTCTAGCCATCATCCCAGGTAGCTCTGATTTTTTAAAATGTCAATTGTTATCATTGAAATTTCTTGCGTAATAGTCATAGACTGCACCAAATCTAAAATTTTAATTTAATTAGAGAGATAATTACTAACTTTAAAGATTTTATTTATTTATTTATTTGACAGAGAGGGAGATCACAAGTAGGCAGAGAGGCAGGCAGAGAGAGAGGAGGAAGCAGGCTCCCCGCTGAGCAGAGAGCCCGATGTGGGACTCGATCCCAGGACCCTGAGATCATGACCTGAGCTGAAGGCAGTGGCTTAACCCACTGAGCCACCCAGGCGCCCCGATAATTACTAACTTTAACAAAAATTCAAGTTTAGAGTCCTTTGTTAAATAAGAGTTGTGATTTCTCTAAGTTTAACCTATTGCAAAAAGTACTCCTCTCAGTATCTGTTACTAGAATGATCATCTGTAAATTCCCCTGAGGATTTGTTACCTTTCAAGAAGTTGCAAGAATTGATCTACCAAGATTACCTACATAATGCTTTCCCTTGAAGTGGATTCTGTAAGACTGTGCTTCTATTAGTTTCCGACGCCACATAACAAATCAGCACAAATTCAGTGGCTTAGGACAATACATCTTTATTATCTCAGTTTCTGTGGGTCAGAAGTCCAGGCACCGCTGGGGTTTAATGAGGCTGGAATTGATGTGCCAGCCAGGTTGGGATTTCATCATAGGTGCCGATGGGGAAAGATCTGCTTCCAAACTCCTTCCAGGGAACTTGCTTCTTCAAACCCAGCAAGGTATGGGCTCGCGCGCACGCACACACACACACACACACACACACACACACACACATACACACACACACACCTGCTTGAGCAAAATTAGCGCTATGCTTCATGTTTATGTACAGATAATCACATACAGCCCATCACCTTCGCCACAATCTGTGGGTTATAAACAAGTCATAGGTCCCACCTGCACATACACAGAGAGGATCACATAAAAGCATGGAAAGGGAAGGTGGTGATTAATACAGGTCACTTTAAGTCTTTGCACTGCAGTGCTCAAGTGGGAAATTATTCTGAGAATTTTATTTCTTGCTTTACGAATTTCCAACCTCTGGTTTGTCATGCTGTTCTTCCAGTAAAATTGCAGAGATCAGTTGGAGCACCATACCATTCAAAAGATTTATTCTGTTTTGCATAATTATGATTTACTAATTTGAGGACTAGGGACAGAGCAACAAGTAGTCTGAACAAAGTGCCATAGAAAATAGGACATAGTAGAAAAAAAAAGAAAAGAAGACACAGTAAAATAGAGATACCCTTCATAGCTTGTCATAGATTCTGATTATTTTATGTATATAAAATATTGAAATAATACTGGTAAAAAAGATATTTTCCAATCTCCATGAGGAATTAATTAATTAGTGATATTAATAAATGTATCAATACATTGTAAAATTAATCCAATATAGTTATTAGTTATCACTGGAAGTAAGCAGATATTTTTGCTTCGTGATCAGCATGATTTTCATATTTTATAAATTAATTTAACTTAAACTGGCTGTGTTGCTCTTTCATGCCAACATAAAATTAATTTCTAAGATCTCTAATTAATTTGGAAAGATTAAAAAAATTAATGTGACATTAATCACATTTAATGGAAGTAATAACATATTTGACCACCAAACTGTTATGGAAAAATTTTAAGTTAAAATTAATTAGGCTTTCTATGAGAAAATTAACCCAAGTCTCACATTAACTTAATATCATGCTTTCACTACATGTCAGACTGAGATAAAAATCAAGGGAAGATTGTATACCTGTCTCCTAAACAAAAATGAATGCGTTGTGGTAATAAGTCCAAGGATTTATCTTAATTTGGTATATTCACTAATTAGGATCTGTATATAACTCTTCTGCATGCATTTAGTATTAAAGTTTTCAGATATATTTATAAATCTTTACTTAAATGTTCTTCCTATGTTTTTTAGTATTAGTAATTGCTAGCAGCTAGACTGAGAAATTTTACATTTCTTTGCTTCATATAATAAAGTTCTCAATTAGCCTTCACCAGTTCCTATCTTGATTCTCTGAGTTTCGTCTATTACCAGAGGAGAGTTTTTCTTGAAAATTCTGTCTTCTTTTGGATTGAATATTTTTTACCATTTAATTTTATGTCCTTTGTAGGCTTGTGGGCTATACCCTATTGTTGTGTTTTTATAGAGATTGCTTTAGGATTTCTAACAGCCACTAGTTCCATATGTAGGGAGGATGGCAGTTAACCTGTGCCTAACAACAAGGAAAAACCCAATAGATGGAAAAACCAACTCTTCTGGGATCTCTAACAGAGGGGAAGACACAGGATAAACTACTCCCATCTGCACTATTTCATGTTTTCTTCATCTCATTGAGGACCTCAGCTTCTCCTAAAATTCTGTATCCCATAGAGTGCCTCGAGATTTCATTTCTCCATGGTCTGACTCCGCAATGATCCTGCCCTTGATGAGTGCCAGGGTTCATGGAAACAACAAAAAGCCCCATCCCAGAGAATACGCAGGACCTCTCTTCTACATAGTTTCACAGCAGCCCCATTTATCTTTGGTAATCTGAATCCTGCACCCATCCAGGAAAGGAAACCTGTCGCTTTGCACGTATTGGTCTAGCAGCAGGACCAGAACAAAACAGCCAGGTGGCAGTCTCCACTTCTAATTCTGCAGAGCTGTTGTTGGTTCTCTTGGCAGAAATATTTCTCCCTTGGCAGGGAGGACCTCTAAACTAGAGCTCAAAGTTGTAAAAACAAAAACCAATGATTCTATGAATGGATTATTAGACAGATGGATGACAAGGAACTCTCTGCCTTCCCTTTCTTGATTTCCAGACCTATGTATTCTGGCTAGGGGAGAAATAAATTGGTCACCTGTAAGGTAAGAACAAATCTGCTCTCTGAACTTAAAGCCCAGTTTATTGGGCGCTCTCCTTACCATGGTTGTAGCTACTGAAGTATTTGTATAAAAATAAAGAAGTCTTCAGAAAATAATCTGAAAGCCACTGCTCCAGGAGGCTTATCAAATGCATTCTGCATGACAGAACACCATTGCTTCAAAGTGCTTCCCAACTTAGGTCACAATGATGTTTTCAGATGACTGTTCCACTGGACTACCAGTCCAACCTGCAGAAGAGTTGTGTAATTTACAGAATCCCATCCTCAGCATAATAATGATAACATAGAAGGGTGGTTTGGGATCTAGAGACAATAGTTTATTAACCTGCATGACAGTCCTGAAGGGAAGATAGCGTGCAGACACCATATGCTCCTGGATCACAAGTAGAGTTTGGACTTTCTATGGGTTATGATATTAGAAAGTTTTAAAAGTCAATGACAACAATTCATTTTTGAAATATCACGTGGGTTCTCTGTGGGGAAGAGGTGCTGTCTTTGGATCTATGTAGAATGGGATGGAGAAAGTTGAAGATATTAATTGTGAGACACTTACTAATCCAAGAAAAGAGTCTGAGTAGATAGTTGGATAATCTGATTGGTACTTGGTGAAATGGCCTGCACTATTCAGAAATTTAGAATTTATTAGCATATTAAGACAACATAAAAAAATAAGACTAGGTCAGAGACTGATTAAGATCACCCAGAAAAAATTATAGCTAGGGGAATTAAATGAATTTAAGAAATTAAATGAATTGTTGGTGTCCAACAATTATAAGGCAGGTGAAAATGTATGCATTGTGGGAGTCTGATTTGGTAAAGACTCTGGAGGCTAAATTACTATATAGCATTGTTTCTAAATACCTTTTTTAATAGAATTCCCAAATATAAAATCTGGTTAGAGTAGACTGATTCTGATTTAAGTGGTGAGCAAGAGCTCTATGTATGCCCTACTATGTGATAATTTACTCAATATTAGCTGTTTCTGAGGCATTTATGCAGATTTGTATCCATCTGCCAAAAAAAAATTGAAAATTCTTGTTTTAGAAAGTCACTGGAATGGGGTGTCTGGGTGGCTCAGTGGGTTAAGCCTCTGCCTTCAGTTCAGGTCATGACCTCAGAGTCCTGGGATGGAGCCCGCACAGGGCTCTCTGCTCAGCAGGAAGCCTGCTCACCCTTCTTTCTCTGCCTGCCTCTCTGCCTACTTGTGATCTCTCTCTCTCTCTGTCAAATGAATAAGCAAAATCTTAAAAGAAGAAAAAAAGAAAGAGAGAAAGAGAGAAAGAGAAAGAAAGAAAAGAAAGAAAGTCATTGGAAGTGTAAGTTTGACCCTTTGCATAGACTGGACCCTGGTCTCAAACATTATTGGTATTGGGGCTTCAGTAATCATTGCAGAAATAACATTTCTCAAATTCTGTTCACACAAGTGCGAAGCCCAAATTTATTTTTTTAAGATTTTATTTTATTTATTTGACAGAGAGAGACACAGAGAAAGAGGGAACACAAGCCGGGGGAGTGGAAGAGGGAGAAGCAGGGCCCCCCGCAGAGCAGGAAGCCTGATGCAGGGCTCTATCCCAGGATTTGTAGGATCATGACCTGAGCCAAAGGCAGACACTTAAGGACTGAGCCACCCAGGTACCCAAAGCCCAAATTTATTCTTTTAAGATTTTTTTTCTCCCTTTTCCCATAAATTATTCCAAAAGGGCATATTGTTAGGTCTCAGATAAGAAAGAAAATAATCTTAGGCAATGGAATTTTCCTTCAAGTGTCAATGAAACAAAACAGTCAAAATGACAGGGGCATGGGGAGTTTTTCATTATAGCTCATTTTGACAAATTCTATTGATTATCACAATCAAAATACCTCTCTAGGATACTCTTGAGGAGGTTGATTCATGTCTGGAGTCGTGCCCAGGCTTTGGTATTTTCAAAAGCTCCACAAAAGATCCTGGATATCAGCTGCATTTGGGAACAATGTATCTGAATGTCTCTAAGAAACTTAATGAGAACAGATTTATGACAAAGGCTTGCAGTTGGATTTGCTGGCCACTGAAAGGGTAATGGCATAGGGGTACAAGAAAGATAATGTCACCATTACTTTCAAGAGTGAAATTTTCTATGAAACTGAGGATCGAAGAAAGGACAAATCAATTAACAAAAATGTTCATCCAGCTAACCACCCCTCCCCATATCCAGAGGAGGGCTTGCATCTTTGCATGGGGTAGTTCGGTCGCCTGCGAGGACACGCGCCTGTGACAAGCCTTCCACCATGAATGCTAGCTTGCCAGAGACTTCCAGCACCCAGAAGACCTATCTGACATCTGCAGATGAGAGTGAGGAATTATCAAGAGTTTTCAGTTTCATCATTGTGATAGGATCTCTTTCTGTGACCTATACCATTTCTCCTCCATTGCTCAGACAATTCAGCTGCAAGGTTTTGTCATAAACAAACTTCATTCTGGGCCTTTTTATGGAAATGTAGATAACGAGGATATTAGTTTAAATGGTGTTTAGATGCATGTTTCCCCCAGTTAGCAATTCAGCTAAATGAGTAAATCTGTTCTGTAAACACAAATCCTTGCATGTCTATGCATTTGTTTTTGTTTATTTCGAATGGGTGTTCATCAAGCCCTTAATTACATTTATTTGCTAGTTACTTAGTTAGCACAAGTAAGTTTGGGCTTCTAGAATAGGTTATAAAATTCCACCCATTATTTTGGCTGTTGATGAATATTAAAATGATCATGAGGGTAAAGGCTTTTATGCATTAGCACCTCTTGTTGGTTATGCTTTCAAATACTCACAGGAAAGAATCTGTAATACAGTCTAGAGTCACACATAGTGGGGATCAGGTTATAATACATATCTAAATTCATACATATATAATATGTCATATATTATATATAATATAAATTTTTATATATCACACATTATGTATTTATATTACATATAATATTTTTATATTTTATATTTTTTATATTTTATATATAACATTATATATAATATGTATACATATATATATACACTATATATATATTTTTTGCTATGGAGCACCTACCCAAAGCAGCCACCATCATGCAAAATATTAATTTTTCATACTCTAAACTGCTGTAAGGAAGTGAGAAATATTCAGAGGGTGTGAAGAATCATGGATCTTATTCATACCGACACAGAATCAAGGAGAACAGACTGAATCTATTTCTTTCCTTTCTGTTGAGATGATGCCTTCAGGAATAGGAACTCGGGAATTTGAATCTAAAATAACAAGGTAATAACAACAAAATATCCCAGAAGCCACAGCAGGAGCAGCATTAACATTCATCATTACAGTAATGTTATCATTGATGCTTCTATTTAATAAGAATCTCCGAAATGTGAGGCAGTGCTAACACTTTACATTCTTTTAAAAATTTAATTATATTTAATCATCCCATTGGCTCCATAATGTAAATATCGTGATCCCTATTTAACAAAATGGAGCATTGGAAAGTACATAGTTTGCCGAAGACGACGTGGCTAGAAAGTGATGGGGTTAAGATCCCAACCTCAGCTTTTCTGAACCTGGGTGAGACTGAAAGATGCCTTTGGTTGGCTGGTATAGTATTGGAATGTATTTTGTTTTGTTTTGTTTTGTTTTGTTTTTATTTGAATGTGTTTAGCAGAGCACTCATTCCTCTGTCATTTCGTTCCTTTATTCCTCCTTAGCTGTTTTGTTTTGCAGTGTTGTTTTTAATTCCTTTTCTCATTGTTTGCTCACTTTTTAACGATAGTTTTAAGTTATTTTCTGAGCAGTTGCTCCAAAGATTACAATACGGCTTTAAGTGATCATAATCTACTCCAGAATAATACTAATTCCACCAAAATATGCAAACTTTACTCCAGTATAGCTTCGTTCACTTCCCTTATGCCATTATTGTCCTATATATTACATCTATTTTTCTAAGTCCAAACTCTGTGGTAGGCCATAGTTATGGAATGCGATCTGATGTCTTTTTAAACTAGCTTAAAAAAATAAATAAAAAATATGTCTATACAGCCTTTCCACCCAAGTTTACTATATCAGGTGTTCTTTATTTCTCCCCGTGTGTTTTAAACAGCGACTAGAATCATTTCTTCTTAGTGTGAAGACCTCAGCGTATCTTGTAAAGGCATGTCCAGGGTAACAGCTTTCCTCAGGACCTATTTTTCTGGGAATATCCTCATTTGCTTTCATTTAAAAAAAAAAAAGAGAGAGAGAAAGAGAGAGCTTTATTGAGGCGCATTTTATGTATTACATAATTCAACTATTTCAAGTACACAATTCAAAGTTTTCAAAGTAAATTTATCAAGTTGTATATCTAGTAGAACACTTTCATCATCTAATTAAGATCTCTTATGTCCATCAATTACCTCACCCTTCCAACTCCAGGCAAACACAAATCTGCTTTCTGTCTTCACAGAATTTCTTCCTCTGGACATTCATAAAAATAGAATTATAATTGTCTTCCTGTCTCTGACCTCCTTCTCCCAATGCAAAGCTTGTGAGGTTCGTCTATGCCACATACATAGAACAGCAGTTTCTTCTCCCTCTCTCAGTGTTAACCATCATTCTACTGCAGAGATACAGCACACGCTATCCATCAGTCCGCTGGCCAATGGACACCACACCTACTTAGGGTATTCCCAATCCCTGGTCACCATGAATAAGGCTGCTAAAAATATAAATACAGAAATTGTTATATGGGTATATATTTTAATTTCTTCAGGGTTAACATACGTGGAAGTGAAGTTGCTGGGCTGAGTTCTTTCTCTAGGTTCTAAAGGAAAATCTCTTTGCCTGTTTCAGCCTTTGGAGCGGGCCCTTGGCTCATAGTCCTCTTCTTTCACCTCCCAAGCCAGAAGTGGCAGGTTGACTTCTTTATCACCTTATTCTTTCTTCCTCTTCTGTCTCTCTCTTCCACTTTTAAGGACTTGTGGTTATATAAACTCACTGGCTTCTATCTAGGATAATCTCCCTATTTTAAGGTCAACTGATTAGCAAACTCAAATCCATCTGCAACCTTAATTCTGGTTTTCAGTGTAATGTAACATATAAGGTTTCAAGGAGTGGGACATGGACATCAACTATGGCCATTATTCTAGATTATTTTTTCTTTCAGCACGTTATTTGTTTTGTTTGTTTGTTTGTTTGTTTTTTAAGATTTTATTTATTTATTTGACAGGGAGAGACACAGCGAGAGAGGGAATACAAGCAGGGGGAGTAGGAGAGGGAGAAGCAGGCTTCCCGCTGAGCAGGGAGCCCTATATGGGGCTCGATTCCAGGATGCCAGAATCACTACCCAAGCCAAAGGCAGAGGCCCAACCCACTGAGCCAACCAAGCGCCCCTCTTTCAACACTTTGAATATGATCCCCTCCCATCTTTTGGTCTCTACTATTTCTGATAAGAAGTTAGGCATTAATCATATAGATGCTGACTTATATGTAATGAGTCATTTTTTCCTTTTGTTGCTCTCAAGACTTTTTCCTGGTTCCTGGATTTCAGCAGTGTGATTAGGATATGTCTAGATGTACATGTCTCTGTGCTTATTCAACTTTGGATTTATTGAGCATCATTGGATCTGTAAATTAATGTTTTTATCAACTTTGGAAGGTCTTAATCTAATATTCTTCAAATATTTTTTTCACCCTCTCTTCTCTTTCTGCATAATCCATTGCATACATGTTGGGAAGCTTGATAAGACTCCACACAGCTATGAAGTTCTGGTCATTTTTCTTCAGTATCTTTCTTTTAGTTCTTCAGAATGGATGATTTCACTCCTTCATTCCCATTTTTATTTATTTATTTAATGTATTTATTGATATAGGCTTTGTATTCCTTTAATTTTTTTAAACATGATTTCTTTAATTCTTTGAACATACCTAAAATAAGCATTTTAAATTTCTTTTCTGTGAAATCCCACATTTGAGGACATGAAAATATAACTTCTATTGTTTTTTCCCTTAATATTGGTCACACTTGTCTTTTTTTTATCTTTTTGATTTTTGTTGAAAATTATTTTAGATAATGTTGTAATTCTAATATTTTGTTGTTTTTTTTTCTCAGAGGATGTTGGTGTTCTTGTGGAATTTTGTTCCTTGTTTTTGTTTTTTGCCTCTTGGTTTACATGTTTTCCTTGATTTGTGTGTTTCTTTGATTTGTATACCTGGGCTAAATCTGTAAAATTCATCTCTACTGTACAGTGCAGCCACTAATATTATATCTGCTCAGGTTTTTTTTAAACATATAGCCTTAGGTCCACCTGGCTGGCTCAGTTGGTAGCGCATGTGACTCTTGCTCTTGGGATTGTGACTTTCAGCCTCATGTTGGGCATAGAGATTACTTAAAAAATAAAATAACATAAAATAAAATCTCTAAAACAAATAGTCTTGTTTTTATTTTTAGGCTTTGATTCTTAGGGGCCTGTATTGTTAGCATTCGTGTGCCTTCAGTGTCATCTAATGACTGGACAGAAGTTATGCTCAACCAATTCAAGCCAGTAATACTTCCTTCCTCTGTTGATAGACCCATATGTTGGTAGAGGAACACATTAAAAATCCAAACTTTGGTCAAGTCTTCCCTAGATCTTATTTTCAGTTTGTGCTGGTATACTATGCACATACGTGCAAAATCTGCCAGGAACTTCTTACCCTGACCACAATGCAAAATACACATGACATTGGCCCTCCCTGCTTACCTATATCTGAAATCATCACCTCAATCAACTGTGTTTCTGGTCCTTAATCTCTAATATGCCAAAATAAGTGACTTTCCTTCAGCTACGGCAGTGAAACTAATGTGTTTACTGGCCTGCCTCATTCTGGCATGTATTCCATGTAGACCAAACTGGGGGAATGAGAGCAGCCTCAGGCTACAATACCACAGATTCTCACTGCTCTTTCCTGAATGTCAACCATATTTTCAAGAATAAATGCATTTTAGATTGGTGTATATTTTTGGTCAATCTCCAGGATTCTGAAATAATAATTTATGCCTATTTTCGGGCAAGAGGATTTGCCAATTTGCTCACTTGGCTATAGTGATCAAAAAATTTTGAAACATTTTAATTACACAATTATCATAATTGAGCACATTATAAGATTAACAAAGAATAAAAATTTATAATCTTGTAAATAGATGCATGTAAATTATTTTATAATAACCATCACTCATTTATGGTTTAAAAAAATGACTGAACAAATTGGTAATATGAAAGAAACTCCTTGCCTGATATTTATGGAAACCCTACAAAAAAAAAAAAAAAAAAACTAAATGTAATCACTATGGCAGTCTTCATTTGAAACTTGTTCTGCAAATCCTGGCTAATGTAAGTAAAATAAGAAAGAATAAAAAGTTTAAAATGTTGAGGGGGGAAAAAATAAACTGTCTTTTTTTCTAGATAGTGTGACTCTCTGCAAAGAAAATCCAAAACAACTTAGAACTTATAAAATCCTTAGAACTTATAACAGATTCTAGGATATAGTTTTGCTAGACACGAAGTTGCCCAACAAAAAAGCCTTTATACAGAAATCAATAGTGTTCTTTTACACCAACAACAATCAAGGAGAAAATCGAATTTGTAAAAGGTAACATCCACAATAGTAACATACTTGTTAGGAATCTAGTAATAAATCTTTACACCAGATTGCTATGGGAACAAGAAAAAAAACTAAACACAAGTGAGCATTTAAGGAAGGCACACGATGTGATGAACACTAGGTGTTATATGTAACTGATAAATTATTGAACACTCCCTCTGAAACTAATGATGTACTATGTGTTGGCTAATTGAATTTAAATTTTTTAAAAAGAGACTTTTTCCCAAGATATATTTGAATATTATAAATTGGTTTGTTATAACACAAAAATAGATCTCTTGGGTTACCTTATTACTAAAAATTCATTCTAATAGATAAATCCTTTAGGTTTAAAAGCAAATCTTTTAATACCTTTAGAAGAAAAAAATTATGTGAGATAATTTGTGTTACAGTAGGTTAGAGAATTTTCTCTTAATTCAAATTTTAAAAGTACAGATCACAAAGGAAAAATGTCTACATTATAATGGAAGACGGGCACTATGATACATTTTTCTTTCCAATGTTATAAACTGATGCAGAGCTGATGTAAATCAATTTTATCATAATTTCCTTCTTCATTTAATTTTATTTTTATTTTATTTATTGTATTTTACTTTAAGATTTTATTTATTTATTTGACAGAGAGACACAGTGAGAGAGGAAACTCAAGCAGGGGGAGTGGAAGGGAGAGAAGCAGACTTCCAGCTGAGCAGGGAGCCTGGAAGTGGGGCTAGATCCCAGGACCCTGGGATCATGACCTGAGCCCAAGGCAGAGGCTTAATGACTGAGCCACCCAGGCACCCCTAATTATATTTTTAAATGTAGATTTCTCTCTAGTCTCATAAGAAAAGATTAGTCAAACAATAGTCATTGTACTGGTCATCCATAAAACTGGCACTCATTGTTTACCTTCAATTCTAAATGAAAAAAAAAAAAAAAAGGAGAAAGAAATGAAAAGAAATAAAAAGGACAGAAATACAGATACTTTGAAAATACTGAAATGTATAAAAAGTTAATAGTGTCAAGGATTCCTTAAGTCCCACAGATCTTGGTCACAAAATAGTAAGTGTCTGGGATTTTTTACTAATTCTATCTTAAATTTTCCTTTAAAAATTCATACCAAGCATCAAGAAATTAATCACTACTGTTAATATATCTAAAAAAATTCTTACTAGAAATGCAACTTTTGGTATTACAGAATAGATTATATTTGCAGAGCTTTTAGCATGTTTAAAATAGTTTAAGACTTAATTTTTATTCTTAAAATAATACTAAAAAAATAAAAAATATAAACTTACCCAAGAAAAATTCTATTTCATACTAATATGCCAATATATTTTTAACAAATTAATCTATTCCTTAAATATAATAGAGAAAATGAGGCAGTTGTTTATAATAAGAAAATAAAGCCTTCTGAAATTCAGCATATATGACACAGTAAAACTAAAAATGTACCCCCAGCTTTTGCTCTGTAACTGAAAAGAGTAATTGAGAGAAAATACTGCAAACAAACCAATTATATACTTTCCTAAGATACATTTTTTTTAAAAGCATAAGACCCATCTGTCTTAACATCTGCAAAATTCTTATAATTAAAAGGGAAGGAAATAAACATAGTGAAAGTTATTCAAAAATGTTTTTACCCTTCATTAAATTTTCTATGCTTTAAGTTTGACTATAAGGAGCCATCCATAGGAATTACGCTTTGTTAAATTAAAGCTTTGCAATTTCATGATCACAATGGTGAATACCTGATTTTTTTTCCTGTCTACAATAACGTTTGGCTTTTTCTATTGCTTAATATAAACTTGATTGTGTAATTCTTCATGTCTCTGTTGACCTGGTAAGTCAAACATGATTAAAATCAGCCAATACCTGGTCTCTGACTACTGAACTACCAAACAGAACTATTTCAGCTGATTTAATGATTCATTAATTTATTCATTCACTTGAAATATATTTTCACTGACAAAAATATATCTTTCATGCACTATTCTAGGTGTTAGCATAGCAGTGAAGAATACAGCAAGATCCCTGTTTAGGTAAAGTTTGTTTGATTTTTTTTTTTTTTTTTAATTTTACCCCAAGCATGGAAGGAGGCACCCAGACTCCAGGATCACCGCAAACCAAACAGGGACTGCAACCTCTTCTTTATGTCTGGGTGCCTGGGTGACTCAGTGGGTTAAGCATCTTCTTGCAGCTCAGGTCATGACCCCTGAGTCCTGGAATTGAGCCCCACATGGGGCTTCCTGCTCAGTGAGGAGCCTGCTTCTCCCTTTCCTTCTGAGGCTCTACCTGCTTATACTCTCTCTTTCTCTTTTTCTCTGTCATATAAACAAATAAATAAATTTTTTAAATGTCTCACAGTGAAGAGGAAAACTGATTCTTCTCATGTGTTTTCATTTACTTTAAGCCACTTAATGAGGTGGACTAGTTGGGAAAAGGTGAGGCCACATCTCACTGTCATTGGCATGAAAAGAATGAGAAGCAGACCACAGATTTTTGCCTGGTTCTGAAGAAAGATATGGAGATCTACGTATATAGTTATGGATCCTACATCACATTATTTCATTTTAAATTTTAGGTAAAATATACTCAAGCAGTTTTTATATGTGCCAGCCAATGTTCTAGACACACTGAAAATATTCACTCATGTAATCCTTCTGAAAGCACCACAAAGTGAATATGATTATGATCAGAACTTCAGAGTCCACGTTCTTGACCACTATGTGTTTCCTTTCCGTATATTCAAGGAGCTATGCTTCTCTGAAACTCAAGTGGACATCATGGGGCATGTCAAAAACATTCCTTCTCTTTAGTTATTAGAAAAAAGCCAGTTGTTACAATATTTCAAAATATGCTAAAAAGGGAAAAAATATGCTAAACTGGTAAAGAGAAACAAAACTAAACCTGCAACTGTACTTTCTAACTGAAACAAAGCTCATGTGATTCCTCTCCAAACCATGGGATTATGTGTTTAATAGTTTACTGAGTTTTAACATGCCTTGACTAGCTGTCAAAAACCACATGATTTACTTTCAGAAAAGGCAGGTCAGGGACCTCTGCTAATAAGTCCTTTCATAAAAGTTACAAAAATACTGCCAAAAACTTGTCAAAATCAACTCCTTAAAACTCTGAAATTTGACCAATAACTTGTAACAATCTCAGAAGCATTTATTCGAGAAAAACAGCTGAACCTAGGTGAGAGCAGCAGAGTTTAGGGCACTCAAATCTGATCCGTTCCTATCTCCAGGTAGAGGCACATCAGGAGGTATCTGTAATGTAGAGATCGATTCTCTCTATTAGCTATTAGCACAAATCTGGAAAATAACAACTGTGAGAATTTGCAGAAATTGGAACCTGCGTCATTGCTGGGGATGGAGGGAATAGAAAGTGGGGCAACTGCTATGAAAAACAGTTTGGCATTTCTTCAAAAAGTTAAAAAGCATTATCGTAAGAGTAATTCCACTGCTGGGTATGTACCTAAAGGAACTGAGAACAGGGACTCAGACATACACTTGCATGCCAATGTTCATTGCAGCATTATTCATAGCATCCAAAAGATGAAAATAGCCCAAATTCATCAGATGAATGGATAAACTAGATGCAATATGTACAGATAATTATTTCACCATTAAAAAGGAGTGAAATTCTGATACCTGTTATCACATGCAAGAGCCTTGAAGACATTGTGCTAAGTGACATAAGCCACACACACAAAAAGCATGGATATTGTATGATTCTACTTCTACATGACACCTAGAATAGGCAGAATCATAGAGACAGATGAAGGCTTAGAGGTTATCACGGATTTAGGAGAGGAGCGTGGGGAAATACTGCTTAATGAATACAGAATTTCCATTTGGGGTAATGAAAAGATTTGGAAATAACGGTGATGATTATTCAACATTGTGAATATAATTAACACCACATACTTGTATACTTAAAAATGGTTAAAATGGTAGATTTTATGTCATGTATATTTTACTACAGTTTAAAACAATACAAAAGGCCCCTTCCCAGGTCTTCTGAGCCTTTCCAACATCATTCACTTAGTAATATTTAAAAACTCTCACCTGTGTCTTAAATAACTGTGGCTGCCCTTTAAAATTATTTACATTTATTTGACCTTTGTAGAAGATAAAATCATAAAGTCTCTATTTTTTATAACCTTTCCTCATACTTAAATTTATGACAAATATTGACCTTTCTCTGCCATTCAAGATCCACAGAAAGTGTTTTAATCTCCTCTAAAATATCCTGTATTTTTAATCCTTTTCTTATATCAGAAACTTTTCTTTGTCTGTGTTTGAACTCTTCCTGGTTTCTTTCAGGTTGGAAACAAATGAGAAAACGCACTTCAGGGAAAATGCGACAACCTCTAAATATGCCATGGAAACTAAATTTTTGCTGTATGAAAATCTGACATCTTTCTAATTAAAAAGAAATATAAAGTATGTATGTATTTTCCTTTTTTGTCTTTTACTTACAGTTTCTAAGTCTCATTTTGTCCTTTGTTTCCTTTTTACAGTACACCCTTATTCTCATTACTGCACAGAAGGAGTCTCTCTAAAATTCCATTCTGTAGCTTCTCGTTACTTCCCTAAAGTGTCTTTTAATTTTTAATTCCATCTGGCAAAGTGCTGGCCACCTCCCTCAGTGTCTGCCAGGGACTTAATGAAAATGCTCCCTAATCCATCTCACTGGTCAGACTTGTCATTTACCTCTCCGGTCTCTGGGAGAAATGAATGAGATCATTGTTCTAGTGCCCTTTGAAGACTTGCATTTTAGAAGAGCTATGCCACAAGTCACCAAAGATTTGTATTATGAAATTGCTCATTGAAAGATGAATTTTGTGATTTTTGGTAAATGGTGCACTTTAGATAGAGAAAGGAATGAACCTAGCTGTTAGAAAGTTGAAACATCATAGTTAGAACCAGAATATTCTTACTGATATACTTAGAGATGATGTAGGGGCCAGTGGGGAGTTTAAATAAAACTACTTGAATGCTATAAATAATCCCCCCAGAAGTTTATATTGTCACTTTTCATATCAGAAAAAATAAGATAGAACTGATACAAGAGTAAAAACACTTAGATCAATATTAATTCATTATTTGAATATTTATTTTTATTATAATACTCCGTAATTACTCTTAGAATTATTTTTTAAGTTTTTTGCTTTGTTTTGTTTTGAAAGAGAGTGGGAGTGAGAGGGGCAGAGGGTGAGGGAGAGCTAGAGTCTTAAGCAGGCTCCACTCTAAGTAGAGCCCTACTTAGGGCTTAATATCACTACTTTGAGATCATGACCTGAGCCGAAATCAAGAGGTAGATACTCAACTGACTGAGCCACCCAGGTATCCGGAGTCATTTGTAGTATGTTTTGAAAACACATATAAAGTAGAGGAAATTATACATAGCTTGTAACACAGAGATTCCATCAATATTTAGCCATTTTTCTTTCCATTCTATGGTTATGTATATATATTTAATGATGCTGAATAAATACTATATTTTGAGTAATATGTGCTGATTTTAAACACATTTTTCATTACATCATACTATATAAAATATTAAAATAAAAGATAAACTTAAAATGAAATTAACCAGATTTCTACCACTGTTAATATTTTGATATCATTCATTAAAAAGTATTCTTTACAAATTTCAAAATTTTCTGTTTTATTTTAACACAATTGTCTACTTTAATGACCTCATTACATAAGAATAAGTGCTCATTACACAAAAATCAGTAATAAAAATACACAAAAAGAAAAAAGTTTGAAATCACCATTAATCCCACCATACAGAGACATTCTTGCTAATATTTTGTATTATCATTGGTGTCCTTTCTACTTTTACTTCCTACAATATCAATTTCAATTATGCTACTAATTTGTAGTAACCCTATTGTCCTAACTTTCCAGTTGCCTTCTTACATAAACTAAGAAGGCTGCAATTTTTCTAAATTTTCATTTTGCAGAGAATTACTTTTAGAAGAAATGTTTTCTTCTGAGTCTCAAATCTAGTATTTGTGTTCTCTTTCAAAAAACATGCATGAACGGGGCACCTGGGTGGCCTCAATGGGTTAAAACTTCTGCCTTTGGCTCAGGTCATGATCCCAGGGTCCTGGGATCGAGCCCTGTATTGGGCTCTCTGCAGGTGGTGAGCCTGCTTCCCCCCCCTCTCTCCCTGCCTCTCTGCTTACTTGTGATCTGTCAAATCAATAAATAAAATCTTAAAAAAAAATGCAGATCAAAGAAGGGATTAGGTATACCAAATTACGATGATAGTAATATTTTGCATGCATTAAGTGTATATTAAGTGCAGTCTTGTTACATGTATTATCTTATTTTCCTCAAAAGTATTATTATCATTATTTTAAGTATTGATAAGTAATGATAAGTATTATTATCATTATTTTATGGATAATGAAATTGTATTTTAGAGTAAGTAGCTTGTTTATTGTTATGCACACATCTATTAAGAAGAAAAATTGTAATTTAAGCAAATGCTAAATATCTTTTGTTCCCACTCCATGTGCTATTTAAGTAATTACTTTTTTGGTCACACTGAATCTAAAGGATTTAACGTTGAAATACAAGTTATTAGCAAAGACTTACAGGAATTTATCACCTATGGGAAGAAATAATCATAATTGAACAACTGTGATAAAGAATCAAATGTACTCTTTCAATAATCTATATAATTGAAATGATGAGACTATTCCATCTGGGGTAATTAGAACTTGTGTTAAGACATGTTATATTTAGGGACACAGAGAAAGCTACTCTTGTTACAACATAGTTTTTATTTTGAATAAAGTGTCTACATAGGGTCATATTGTTTTTAAATTGGCAATTGAGACTTCTAGAACCACACCTCTGATTCTAGAATAACTGGATATTTTGAATGCCTGAATATCAAAATCTGGGCATCAATAATTTTTTTCAATAAATAAATAGTATTAAAAATAATATTAAAAATGAATTGCAAATTCAATCAAAGAATCATCAGTTATGATGTTTACTGTGTGCCTGCATTCGGCACGAAGATACCAGAATGAGAAATGCTTCACTGCCCGTTTCCTGTAGCCCAGCAAATCACAGTCTAGTGGAGAAGACTCGTACAAATCATTATAATAGAGTCATAAACATTGAGTACATGCACAAATAGGCTTACAAACACAGTGGTACATGTCCAGATAGTTATAATACATTGAGGAGCATCCTATCAGAGAGTCATAAACACTGAGTTATAGGTATAGAACACCAAGGAGTAGTTTATCCTATCCATGTGAAGAACTATGAAAGCTTCATGGGGGTCTTGATTTGTGCTAAGAGCCTGCAAAATTAATCGGATTCTGTCAGTTAGTGAGAAAGGGGAAAAGCAAATGACCTCTTTCTAGTTTTTTAGTGTTTTTCTACCTTAATTTCCAAGAATTTTTCATGTGTCTGATACAGTGACATATTCAATAGCTTGAAGTCACATTTTGAGAACAGGTGTTGTGCCTGGAGAGAAGGCAGAGAGCACATTGGGTCATACTGGCCATGGAGGGATATTGGACTCTGTACTATATTTCAGATCATCACAGATTGATTGGTTTTTTAAAATTTTTTTCACAGAGTGTTTTTTGATCCCCCCAAACTCTTCTTATGTTTCCACTTAGTTGAGGTTGAAGTTCACTCTGATCTGCATTAGCTATGTGGTAGATTTAGGATTAGGGGATCAGATGACTCTTAGTATTTTTAAAGAATACTTCCAAATGGGAAAAGACAATTTATATTTAAAATAAAGCAATGCTCTTAGAAGCTGCCCTCAGCTACCTCACCTTCCCATTTGAAATCATATGGAACAGGAGCCTGCCCGGATTCAGAGTAAATACTTGAAGGTGATTTAGAATCCTTTGAATACAACCTAACCCATAGTCTCACTCAACAGAAATCTAGAGTTTCTCTGTAGATCAGAGCATGGCTGAGAGGTGCCATAGTTAATAATGCTACACGAGTTCTCATGGCAAATTATAAAGTAAGCAAAGAGGATTTTTTTTTTTTTTAATATGCTCTGCCTTTCCTTTGGAAAGCTCTCTCTTTACTTTTCCCTGGACCCTCTTGTTCTGTGGCATCTATCTTAATGTTCTTCACTTAAAAAAATATATCTGCTCGCAGGCAGAGGTCAATTTATCTAAATTTAGCTGATTATATTTAAAACTATACTTTTATGAAAGGGGCACCCTGAAAATTCAGAAGGAGTTTTAAGGTCAGAAGAGACAGTCACTGATGGTATGATTTCACGTACCATTATAGATACTTGGAGTAGATATTTGGGGGACTGAAAAAAGCTGGTTCCTCTCCAGACAAAATTGTGCCTACTGGTATAAATGACTAAGTATAGTGGCGCAGTTAAAAACTTCAATTTGCAATAGGTAGGCTTGGAATGGCTTCACTAGAGTTCAAATTCTGGCTCTTCCACTAATGAGCTGTGCAGATTTTGTCAAATTTCTCAATATTTCCTAGCTTTTTTCTTATGTAAATGAGGATAATATTATTTAAATTGCAAAATGAGTTAATGTATGCTAAAAGTCATTTTGGTGTTTGGTACAAAGTGATAACAATAGATAATGTTTTCTTTATAACTACGGTGCTTCTTAGGTGCTGGATGATATTCTTCAAAATATGTATGTTGAAAAACACTGGTATGGAGTATGAAATTCAGGTAATAGCAAGTTTCCCAGGACAATTTCTGAAGCTGATATTTGTGACAGTTTGCAGAAATGACCACAAATACTTAGGAGTAAATACCATTACGAGGTAAAGTTTGTATATTCACTTTTTATCAACTGGAGTTTTTTTTAAGATTTTATTTGTTTATTTGATATATATATATATATATATATAGAGAGAGAGAGAGAGAGAAAGCACAAGCAAGGGGAGCAGCAGAGCGGGAGGGAGAAGCAGGCTTCCCACTGAGCAGGGAACCCAATGTGGGGCTTGATCCAGGAACCCAGGATCATGACCCAAGCTGAAGGCAGCCAACCTAGTCAACCATGCACGCCTATCAACTGGCTTTGTGATTTGCTTAGACCGACGTCATGTAGCCAAAGTAAAGTGGTCTTAGTTTTGATCCTGTAACTGAAAAGTTCTCAAAGCTTTCCTTCTCATGGCTTGTAGAATCTTTTCACCACCACCCAAAACAGGATGAGCTAACCTCGTAGAGAATGGGAGGCATGTGGAATAGACACCAGCTAGCCCAGTTGCTGGTTGTAATTGACTGCAATTGACTGTAGATACAGCATGAACCCAAGCAATATTAACAAAATAACTGCCCAACCCAAAAGGTCAATCTGCAAAATTCTTAAATACATAAATAATTGTTGTTTCAAATGACTGGTTACGCAGCAAAGCCAAACTGGTTTAATGTTACAATTAAAACATTATTTAGCATTGCAGTTGCCTTTTGGTTATTGGATAAAAAAGAAAAATCTTCCTAAAAGGTACTCCAGTGGCACAGTGTGGCTCAGTCAGTTAAGCATCTGATTCCTGATTTAGGTCCAGGTCATGAGCTTAGGGTCATGGGATCAAGCCCTGTATTGGGCTCTGTACTGAATGTAGAGCCTGCTTAGGATTCTTTCTCTCATTCTCTCCCTCTGCCCGTCCTCCAATCAGGCACACAAATGCATGCACTCTCTCAAACAAGAAGAAGAAGAAGAAAGAAGTAGAAGAAGAAGAAGGAAGAGGAGGAGGAGGAGGGAAGAAAAATATACCCATGTAACATGCCAAGGGTGATTTACAGTTCTTAGAGAATTTCAAGAAATTTTATATACACATTTATAGAAATACAAGAGAGTATTTTCTTAATTTCATTTTGGGGAAATTTTGAGATTTGAAATAAAATCATGAATCAGAAATTTTAGATGTAAATCTTTTAATGTAACAGAATTGATCATCACATTGATTAGTGAACATCTTTTATCTTAATTTATCTAACTTTTGCTTTATTCACACATAAATTATATGTTATAGTAGAACATTAGTTTGCCAGTGTGCAGCCTACCTTTAAGATTAGGTTAGTTCACTTTTATTCATTTATTTGACTATTTATTTCTGGTTACTTTCCATTTATGTCAATTTTTTGTGAATTGAAACTGTAGATAGCTTAAATATTAGAAAAAAAATAACAAAGTCTTTAATGATTTTTTCACTGAAATTAAGTTGACTTATGAAGACCTAATTGGAGGATGTCAGCATTGTGAATAGTACCACAGATGTACAGATGGGAAAAGAACAATGCCATATAAGTATGGAAAAATAAAGACACTGATTTTTCTGCTTTCATCTAGGAAACTGCATAAGATTGGAAATCTTTATAGTGAGATGAGTAGATTCTGCGGGGCTCCAAGATACAATTTGGCAAGTTTTTGTTCCCCCAAATTTGCTATTAAAAATTATATCAAGTGCTTCATCGATCAGTCTTTAACTCTTTTTTTTTTTTAAGATTTTATTTATTTATTTGACAGAGAGAAATCACAAGTAGACGGAGAGGCAGGCAGAGAGAGAGAGAGGGAAGCAGGCTCCCTGCCAAGCAGAGAGCCCGATGCGGGACTCGATCCCGGACCCCGAGATCATGACCTGAGCCGAAGGCAGCGGCTTAACCCACTGAGCCACCCAGGCGCCCCAGTCTTTAACTCTTTAAGGCAGTTTATTAATTTCTCAGAGATACTTACAAGTATTTATGATTTAACAAAGAATAATTCAATAACATTTGTTTTGCCTAAAATATTAGGTCTAATTTTACCCTTTCTAGTATATTCACTTGACTAAATTTACTTTATTGTTTCACTCAGATGATGAAATTGATTTATAAAATTTGAATTAAAAAATCTAGAAATCTTCTACTCTAACTCTTCCCTTCTATAGAGAGAAAGCTGAAGCCCTGACTGCTGTCTTTTTTCTTTTTTTTTTTTTAGAATTTGCATGTCTATAGGCAAAACTTTTTTTTTTCCAATTTATTTATTTTCAGAAAAACAGTATTCATTATTTTTTCACCACACCCAGTGCTCCATGCAATAATCTCACGAAACAAACTGTGGGTTTCTTTTTTCCCCTTTAAAATTTTACCTCTTAAAAAAAGTATAAAATAAAACCATATTTTTTTAAATCTCAATATTATTATATATATATTTTTCCATTAATAAAATTGTTTTTGTATCTTGCAGACTTACTATTATTAAGCCAAATCATGAGATTTATATTAAGGAGAAAATGGATCATTCGGGAGATAGGCTGTCTATAAAGTAGGGAAGAAGGAGGCTATGAAGCAAGCCTCTTCTATAAATAGAGCAGAGAATTAGAATGCCCTTGGAGTATAGATGGAGGAGGAAAAAAGAAAGGGGGGGATATGGATATTGTGAGTGTCCTCAAATCCCCTTTACTCAGTACTTGCTTCAGGAGATAGGGAAAGTTGAAGTTAATAGTATATACACTCAGAAAGGTGGGGAGTTTATTCTCTAAGCAGCTGGCTTGCTATTCACTTAACAGAAAATACCCAGGAAAATTACTAACACTTATAATGTTTTTGACTCAATGTGGTACCATACTCACACATCAAGCCCTGGGGGAACACTAGACATGGGTGAATGGAATGTATACATGACGACTCTAATATGTACCAGTTACTTATGTTGTGTAGGAACGAGAAATACTTCAGTGTCCAGTTGGGAATGAGAAAGAGCTCTGGGTAATAAAGAGAAAAGAACTTCTCTTTCTGGGGAAGAAAAGCTCAGGCATATCTCTTTTTTACCTATTCTATCTCCATTTGGCTGGAATTCTCCATGGAATCAGAAAAAAATAAGCTTTTATAATCTCATTCTTCTTCAGGGGAGACCAGGAAATCTCCACTTCTGGACTAATCTGCCTCTATGTAGCTGAGTGAGTTTAGGTCTCTTCATCAGCTGGCATTGTTTAAAATAAATTTTCCTTGGGGCGCCTGGGTGGCTCAGTGGGTTAAGCCGCTGCCTTCGGCTCAGGTCATGATCTCAGGGTCCTGGGATCGAGTCCCGCATCAGGCTCTCTGCTCAGCGGGGAGCCTGCTTCCTCCTCTCTCTCTGCCTGCCTCTCTGCCTACTTGTAATCTCTCTCTGTCAAATAAATAAATAAAATCTTTAAAAAAAAAAAAAAAATTTTCCTTGCCTTGGGTTGTGCTTCTCGAGACTCAAATACGGGCTTCCCTTCTAGATTCTGGATTGCCTGCAGCTCAAGACAAAAAAATCTATTTTATTCAGCCAAATTCATAGAGTTCTACATAATGTTTTGTCAGTAAAGTTGAGTGTTTATCTAAAGTATTGTTTTTCTCACTCTTATTCTTCAGGAATATTGTTCTCAGTCACCTCACACAAAGAAGTGTATTACTGGGGAGAGAATTTGGGTCCTTGGCCAAACACCATCTTAAACTTGCATCATTCCTTGTTGGCAAAATTAACTTCTTCAGTACCACTCAGAATTTTTCAGACTGCACTCTGCTCTCCAGAGATCAGATTACAATACAAAACTTTTATCAATCTAAAGAGAGAGCCAGATAACGCTCTGGGCATATTCTCTGTAAAGTTATCTTGTTCAATGTTAATTTGTTGAAAAATTAACTATCTCTGGCATAGTCCCCTGAAGAAAGAGAGAACATATACAATTATATGTACATGTATCTTACTTAATTTTGTTAAAATAATTCATCTCTTCGTTCCTTTTCAAAAGTCTTCTAGAACTACACACACTCACCTGCTGTTTTCCTCCACAGTGTCAATTCCTGATGTCTTCTCTTCCTGACATTTCATTGTGGGAATGTCACAGAACTCAGGCTTCATCACTTTATTCTTGCTTCTCGACACTCACTCCCTAAGTGATCCCATCTAGAGCCATATCTTTAAATACCCACCTTATGTTAACTCTCAAATGTATATCTCCCGCCTTCCCTCTCTTCTGAATGTCAGACCCGGATATCCAACTGCCTATTCAACATCTCCATTTGAATCTAAAAGGCATCTCAAAATTCACATGTTAGAAATAGAACTTTCAATCTCCACTCCCAGCAAATCTGCTTCTCATTTAGTTGTTTTTGGCTCAGTAAATGGCAGTACTATTCACCTCACTGCTCAGGAAAAGAAATAAATAAATAAACCTGCAGTACCATCCCTTTCTCGTTCTCACACCTGCTATCCAAGGCATCAGTAAATCTGTTAAGTCTCACTTCAAAATATTGTGGCTCCAGGATTTAGTTATTCTTTATCGATATACTCGTGGTCCAAGCCAACAACATCCCTCCTCTGATCTGTTGAAAGGCCTCCTTGTGGGTGTTCATGCTTTCACTCTTGACTCTTGTGAGCTTTCACCATGCAGGAGACAGAAAGAGGCTCACGAATCAGGATGTATCAAATGTATCCTTATTCTGCATCCTTCAAATGGTTTCCTGTAAAATGAGGAGGAATGATGGTACTTATGTCACAGTGTTGCTATGAAGATTAGATAGCATTATCCGTATAAAGCACTTTGTATAGTTTCTGGCATATAGTAAATACTCAAGTAAAAGTAGATAATATTAATCTCTTTAGGACAAGATTTCCATCTCTGCAGTCCATCATTCACAGAAAGACAAAAACTGCCTAAAAACTTCAAGGTGCTTATAGGATCAGTTCATCCCGTCTGGCCTCAAACACATGGTCCTCCAATCTGGCTCTGAGCTACATTTCCAGTTTCATTGCCTATCACTCATTTATTGATCAACAATTTACATACCAGGAAGAACAGTCAGACCTGAAGATACAATGGTCAGTGCTTCCAAGTCCTAAACATTCTGTTTCTTCCACGCTGAATGGTGGGATATGGGCCTTGAGGAAAGAGCAGCAAGAAGAAATCAATAATTTCTTGGCCTCAGTTTTCAAAAATGCAGTATCTGGGAGAAAATTGACTCTTGTAGCAATGGAGACTCTTAGCTAAAGAGAAGTTTCCTCCTAGCAGACCAAAAAAAAAAGAAGAGGAGTCAACTCATTTTGGAGACCAGGTGTTCTCTATTCAAGTATGCTTACTTCCTTTCCCATTGCTTTACCTGGCATACTCTTAGAATGTCTTCAAGGCTACCCTTAAGGTCACTGTTCAGTGAAGCCTTCTGTGACACCCCCAGATACACAGACAGGTGATTGCTCTATTCTGGTGCAACTGTATCAACCAGTTCATGGGGGCTCATCATTTGGAGATATGAGTCACTCTGCACAGCTGTGTCTTTTACTAGATTACGGCCTGCTAAAGGAAGGTGCAGTATTAACAAGAAAAAAAAATTACAGATTTATGGGGATATAATTAGAATAAACATAATGTAAGTTTGAGGTGTACAATATGTTCATATAATACATTTATAGATTGCAAAATGATTACCAGCACAGTATTAGTAACACCTTCATCCTGCCACATAATTATCATTCTTTTTTGTGGTGAGAACATTTAAGATCTACTTTCTTAGCAATTTTTAAGTACATGATACAGTATTATTAGCTATAATCACCATGTTGTACATTAGATCCCAGAACTTGTTAATCTTAGAACTGGAAGTCTGTACCTTTTGGATAATTTCCCTCATCCCTCAACTTCTAGTAACCATAACTCTACTTTCTGTTTCTGAGTTTGTATTTTTTAGATTCCATATACAAGTGATATCATACATCCTATTTTATATATCTTCTATATGTCTTCTTTTTCCATTCATCCATTGATAGACACAGGTTGTTGGGTGTCTTGGCTATTGGGAATGACACTGGTGCAAATTTGTTTCAGTTTGAATCATCTGAGAGCCTGAGACAGAATGCAGATACACATGGTTTATTAAAAGGAAACACTCTCAGAAGAAAGGATGTAAAGGAAATAGAATAGGACCAGAACAAGAGCTAAGTAAGATGTCATCTGTACTGGGAGTCATCCCACAGGCCGAACCCACAGTGAGCTCTGGAGCATAGATCATACCACAAACTTGGACTCATTTTGAGCCACTGACATCTGGGCCAGTCAGTTATTGCCTGTTAGGCTAGACAACCCAGGGCAATTCTCAAGAGGAGAGAGGAGCTGTGAGTCCTTGGCAGCCATCACTGCAGCAATGGAGGATGAAGGACAGCTGGTCAGAGCAGCAAAAACCTACTTAATCTGTGTCCTGACATCTACTTTCTCATTTATCATATAGTGAATACTCAAAAATATTTATTCTATCTTTAAATGAACTATTGGATTACAGCTATGAGCAAGGTGCCATACAGTGTAGTGAATGAGATACAAAGATGACTTCTTCACCTCAGTCATCTGTAGTGAATACCCAGTGAAGGGAGCATGGGGAGATAAAATTACTAAACCTAGAATACAAGGCAGGATATGTCTACAAGATCTATACATAGATTCTACGGAACTACAACTGAAGTGTGAATCTCATCTCAAAGGAATCAAGAAAGACTTCAGAGAAAAAATGGAACTTGTAATCTTAATGAACCCATTGATTCGGTAGTGGGGGGGAGGAATGAGGTAAGGCTCCAAAATGGGAGAGCTCTGTTACAAATATCATAGAGACAGAAAATTTCTGAATTAGGGAAAGAGAAGAGGTCATTTGGCTGCTGCCCAGAGCACACACTACAGTGCATACATTTCATAGTAGAATAGTAGTAAATATGGCCAAAAAGATGAATTGGGGGTATAAATGTGTAGGAATCCCAGTGCTAAGTAGAGAAGTTTGAGTGTAACCCTCTAGGCAATGGGAAGTCATTAGAGATTTTTTTCAATATGAAAATAAGTGTAACAGAAAAGGGCCTTAGTTTTTTGTTTTTTGGTTTTTTTGACCAGTTGTAAAAACATCTTTATCAGACCAACTCTACCGAGTGAAGCAAATCATTGTAAACCGGTTTAAAAAAAAAAAATTAGAAAAAAGGGGGTGGGGTGAGAAGTTTACATTACATATTAGCACTAGCCCAATTCCCTTTTGCCGCATGAAGCTGAAGTTTTCTTCCCTCTTTTCTTTTTTTTTTTTTTTAATTTTTTATTAACATATAGTGTACTGTTAGCCCCAGGGGTACAGGTCTGTGGATCACCAGGTTTACACACTTCACAGCACTCACCATAGCACAGACCTTCCCCAGTGTCCATAACCCAACCACCCTATCCCTAACCCCTTAATCCCCCGCAACCCTCAATTTGTTTCATGAGATTAAAAGTCTCTTACGGTTTGTATTCCTCCCAATCCCATCTTGTTTCATTTTTTTCCTTCCCTACCCACCAAGCCCCCCAAGGGCCTTAGTTTTAACCTAGCAAGATTAGTTGTGACTGGGGAGGAACTAGAAGTAGAAACTGTTTGTAAGGCAACATTAGGTCATGTTTTGAAATTAAGTGCATTAATCTCTCTGCTTCTTCACTGAAAGCTACACTTCAACAAATTTTTTATTACATGTAATTTTATTTTAAAGATTAAATGAAAAATAAGATTTTTAAATACCGTATTTCCAGTCCCTATGTAAATTCCCTGTGTTGAAGTACATTTTGAGGAAAAGTGCACTATATCAGAATTTCCAAGGGTATCTGACCCTGAATATATAATAATTGAGTGTCGACAAAACAAATAAGTTTACAAAACGTAAACTTCCCACTATTTTTCTTTCTATTAAAATATATTCTGTGGTGATTTCTTTTATTTTTTTATCTTAATTAGATACATCATAATTCTCAGTTGCAAAAAAATACTTTTTTCGAGATTCTTAGAAGCTTATCACAAAGAGAGAGAGTAAGAAATTAGAAGAAGCATAATGCCCAGTCTTCAAAGAGAAAATAAAATAATATTTATGGAAACATTCTGTGTACTGGGCTCTGATACAGCGATGTTTTCGCATATGGTATCTCCTCTATTCTGCATGTTCAAGTTTCTCATTTTAATTCATATGTTAATTACATAACTTAAGTTTATATACCTAGTAAATAAGAGTCAGATTCAAACCCAGTTTTCTTAAGATTTTACTTATTTGGTTGCTAGAGAGGGATAGAAAGAGAGACAGAGAGGGGAAGAGCATGCATGTGCAGGCGGGAAAGACAAAGGGAGAGGGAGAAGCAGACTCACGGAGCCTGACGCGGACTTAATCCCAGGACCCTGAGATCATGACCTGAGCAGAAGGCAGACGCTTAGACACTTAACCGACTGAGCCACCCAGGTGCCCTCAAACCCAGTTTTAATTACCAACCTAAAGTTCTTTCAATATCTCTATTAGCATACATAGCATAGCATCTCTACAGAGATCACATCTATTAATGGACCTAGGATATTCACATGTAAAAATTAGTAAGAATGTATGGCAGTGATTATTAAAGGCTAGGGGAATAGTGATATAAGAAATTATTGCTAATATGTAGCTCCTATAAATGTTGAGATAGATGTAACATATTCTTTCCCATTCACATCACATTAGAGTTTCCACCTCTGTCCCAACAACATCTCCCACCTTACGGTTGGGTCCATAGAATAAAACTATAATCAAGTTTACAGAGAAACATAGAAGAAAAATAATGGTCATACTGAAGGCTAATACAATATTATTAATGGTTATTTGAATTTTTTATGTTTCACAAATCAATTAGCATGATTTTGGTTAATTTATTAGTTTACAAATATGTGTATTTATTATTAGTACAATTAATTTTACATTAATGGGTGTGTTTAATTAAATAACCTAAGTTTATATAGCTGCCAGTTTTAGAATTTTATTTGGAATGTTAATTCCAAATAAATTAATTTAATTAATTAATAAATTAAATAAATTAATTAAATAACCTAAGTTTATATATCTGCCAGTTATAGAATTTTACTTGGAATGAATTTTTTATTGTTAATCCTCACAAAATTCCTCAAGATAAGGTTTTATAGTAACCATTTTATTGTTAGAAAATTAAAACTGCAAAAGGTTAAGTAACTTGCCCAAGGGCACAGATTGCTTATTTTAGAAATAGCAAAGTGTCCAGGTCTATGTGACAGGGGCATCAGCTTTAAAGAGCCCATTACTTATTTGTAGACTTTTACTTGAAGTAAAAACTAATAACAGATAATGAAAAGCTTATGTATGATTAAATGACCTGAAGTCTAGAATAGTCACTAGTATTAGTTTCCTATTGCTACTGTAACAAATTATCACAAACTTGGTGGCTTAAAATAGCACACATTTATCATCTTATATTTCTGAAGTCAGAAATTCAAAATGGGTCTCACTGGAGTAAAATCAAGGTGTTGCGGGGGGGGGGGGCTGTGTTCCTCCTGTAGGCTTAGAAGACCTTCTCTCTTCCAGCATCCAGAATCTTCTCACATTCCTTGATTTATGGTCTCCTTCCATCTTGAAAGACAGCAATGGCTGGCCAAGTCTTTCTCATGCTACATCATTCTGACACTTCCTCTTACTAACGTCTTACTGATGCCTTCCCCACTTAAAGGACTTATATGATTACATGGGATCCACTCTGATACCTCTGGATAATCTTATCTGAAGATCCTTGATTAGATCATGTCTTCAAAGTGCCTTTTGCCAAGTAAGGTTTCTGGAGATTCTGACACAAACATCCATGGGGTTCATTATCCTGCCTACTACAGTCTAGAAAGGCTTTCTGGAAGAAAATGAAATACAGAACTCAGCTTTAAATGTTAGAGAGTTACGGTCAGTACCTTATCATTAGGGCCTCAATAACAGATGAGATACAAGGAGAGACTGTTCTGCAGTAGTTGCTGTGGGGTCAGGACTAGTTCCCTAACTAGTTCTATGATTTTAGTCAAGTCACTTGAACTTCCAGATTCTCCAATTTTTCATCTGTGAAATGAAGTTGCTGGACTATGTGATCTCCATCATTTCTTTTCCCAATCAATTGAATACATATTTACACTCTGAATGATATATAAGTGAGTATGTTTTAAAAGGTGGATTGGTTAAGTTGAAACAATATTTATAATGCCTCCAGAGGGTGCTTGGCTGTGTCTAAGCATGAGGTAGATGTTATGCATCTTGTGTTTATCTTAGTCAAAACCTTACATATTTCTTTCGATATGACCATGTCTTTTTATTTTCAGCCTTGTTCATTCTGCAACATAAGTTGGTAAGTTATTTGTATAACTGCTATTCTTTCTTATTCTATGATCTTTTATTTTATCGATATTTTATTTTGTCTTTCATAATTTTTAATTAAATTCTTACTAACATATATTCTTTTTAATACTTTAGTTTTATCAAAACAAAGAAAGGGGAAACATACAGAGACTCATTATGCATTGTTTGTACTTATTAGTATTTTCTAGTGTTATTTGTCATCTTTCTGAAATTTGTGCTATTCTCTTTATGTTGAATAATTTTGTCATGTAAAAAAAAAAAAAAAGTATTTTCATGGTAGAGTCTAGTTCACCAAACAGGCCTACTGATCTAAATTCAAAATATACACCCAGACTTTTCCCAAGACTTGCAGTTCTGCTGTTCATATTACTTTTTTGGATTAAAAAATATATTTTTGTAAGCTCTTATTAAAAGGCAATCATTTTGCTCTGAAAGAAGTATACTGACTTGATATCATCATAAATAGATTAGTAAAGCACAGCGAGCTGGCCTGAGTAAACTGGTAGAAGAACTTCCATATTTTGGATAAAGATGAAGTAGAGAAGGAAAGGCCAAAGAATGGGATACCGCTGAATCACTGTATGACTCTCCCACTGACATCTTTTTTGCTCTCTACATGGCATCCTAGTTGGGTCTTTATTCCTATTTGATGTGTAGGCTCTGACAGTCAAACCCCTCTTTTAATCTACCACTCCTCATCACCCCCCCATTCTTCTTTGGATATGCCGTCACCCTGCTCTCAAGCTCCTGTTTGTCTCTTTCCCCTGTGAGACAAAGTTCAAAGGCTTGTACAGCATGGTCTGTATCTATCTTTTTAATGTTATGGCACCTTTTAACTGAGTCTCCACTGTTGCCAAAATGTCTACTTACTGTTCCTTGAGTACATACATACTCATTTCTTCCTCTCTCTCAAAATTTGGCCTTAAAGTAAACTTGGAATTTTTCTTCTTTCTAAATATTATCTTCCAAACTCTTCCAGGAGTTTATCTTATTTCAGTTTTCATGGATTGATACTTCCCTGAAAATCGATGGTACTTATAGTCTATCCTCTTCATTTGTCACAGGTTTGCTGTTTTAAATTCAGTTTGCTCTTCTTCATGTAGTCTATCTTCCCAATTACATTCTCCATCCCTCAGGAATGAGGGACCATATCCCTAAACTTTTGGCATTCTCAGTACTTAGTGCATAGCCTTACTCATAGATGGTTGTCATTAAAAGTACATGATAGAGATCTGGAAGGAAATACTGAGTAGTTTAGAGATTGAGGGGATCACCAAGATAAAATCATAACTTCTAGGATGCAGGTTAAAGCACTGAGCTGTGCCCCTATCAAGTGTCAGCACAAGTATATAATAAATAGCAACTCTGATTTTTCCAAATATTGTTATGTTTGTTAAAACTTTTGAAAACTCGTGAGAGTTTAGGCAACTTCTAGATAACATTCTTGGGAATAGGCCAACAATCTGCTTCAATACGAAGATTCAAAAACTCTGATACATCATGCTTGCTGGAGTACTTGTATCATAAAAAGTGGATCACACAATTCAGTTCTAGTTTTCTCTATACTTGGAAATTATTCTTTTATCAGCTGAAAACAAGTATGAAGTCACTTTTCAAGAACTGGCTCAAATATTTCTTTCTCTAGAAAGATCTTTCCAAACCATTTCAGAATAGGCATGCCTGTCAATGTGCTCCCAAGACACAAGCAACCAGTCTTATATTATTAAAACGTATTATTATTATACTTTATAGTTCGTTTACATTTACATAATTTTTACTAACCCCAAAATTTCTTAAGGATATTTTCCTTCTTTGTTTATTTTTTTCAGTGTTGGGAAATTTGCACATTAAAAGTATTCCATAAATGTTTATTAATGTGTGTTTTAAGAACATATGGGAGTTTAAAACTTTTACCCACCTGATTCTTGGTATTATTTATTCCCTCAGAGGCATCTGTCAGACTGTAAGCAAACAGAAATCCACAAAGTCAACAAAAAAGTGATCAGTAACAACAGTGAGACTGAATCATGCTTCTCAAATGTAGAATTACACTTTATTCAACTTCATAACCTTGACCATGGCTTAAAGAACTCCAGGCACATTTTACATTCTCAGTTAAGATTTACTAAATTAATGTCTAAACCCTGCTCTGACCGTGATAATTCCAGAAGCGAAGAAGAACTAGCATCAAACAGGGTATTCCCTAGCCTGGGGCAATATTCAAACAATGAGGAGGATATATTTGTATCATTTATTCCAGCTGTGTTGAATTTCTAATGTTCTTGTCCCTTCCACATTGACAAAGCTATTGGAATGCAATGTGTATTAAGTTTTTGAAGACCCACTCAGATCCTGAATCTTTTTGTGGTGACAGCACCACAGATTATAGGTAATATCATGACTTCTACCAAAGGATATAACTTTATATGTCATATTACAATAAAATGGCCATATTACAAAATATGTAGAATCCAAATGTCAATATAATTGTGGATGTTTAGAATATCATCCCATTTATAACAGCATTGTGCTGACAAATGTAGGCAGAGTCATAACTGATACAACATCTTAGTAGGATTATCAATGTCTATCTCCATTATGGGAGAACTTTTTCAAATTTAATAACAGCATATCTGTGATATCAATTTATTCCCCAATAGCAAAAATGGCATTCTATGTAACAGAATTATGAATAATTGTAAAGCTTCTGGTACTTAACTGTACCAGATGGCTTAACTATAGAGAGATTCAAATGAATGGTATTATATTTCTCAGACATCTGGAAAACTTCTAACGCATATGGAACCCAAGACCAACACTCCAGCGTTTTTTTAATGGCAAAGTTATTAACATTTGCGAAAGTAAAATTCTTGTATGCTAGCATTTTACCACATTCATTGTTGTTCAGACCTTCTACCGTTTCCCTAATATCATCTTATGCAAAACATTTTTATATACGGAGTAATTAACCATCTATAGGTGATCTGAATTTTTTAAAATATTTTTATTTATTTGAGAGAGAGAGAGAGAATGAGCAGTGGGGAGGAGCAGAGAGAGAAAGAGAGAAGAGAGAGAAGCAGACTCTCTACTGAGGAGGAAGTCTGATGTGGGGCTCAATCCCAAGACCCTGGGATCATGTTCTAACCTGAAGGCAGCTGCCCAACCAACCGAGCCACCCAGGTACCCCAGCTGATCTGAATTTTTGTAGCACAAAAAGAACTGTGAGAATTGAAAAAGAAAGGGAAACAAAAGAGTAAAGTATTATTTAATCTTGATATGAAAATAAGTAATGTTTTTTAAGGGTTGAGGGCTCTAAAAAAATAAGAGAATGGGCTCCCCTAAATTCATAGTTAACTGTTTGACCATTTCAGTCATATTTGACTTATTTTAGTTCTGTTTCCAAATTTAATGACTAAGAGGATGGCTTGGAATATACACAGACCTGATACTGCTTTCCTCTGACATCATCCAGTTTCTCTCTTTCTCTCTTTACTTTTTTCTCTCTTTCTTTTTTTTTTTTTCTTTTCTTTCTTTCTTTTTTGGTGGGATTCACCTTATTGAAGAAGAATGGAAGGATAATATCCCTAATATACTTATGGATTACTAAACAAATTGTTGTAAATAAAATTCATTTAGATTATGTAATATTCTTATTGTAAGAATTAAGTAGGGTTGAAAATAATCTCTAAGGTTAAAGGTGGCAATCAGAGTTCAATTAAAATAGTATCTTAACAATTATCCAATCAATAATACTGTATGACTAATAATGCATAAAAAAACTTTAACATTTTCAATACATGTCAAGTGTTGAGAGGTCTAAAAATAGAGAAGGAAGGAAGAGAAGGGAGGAAGGAAGGAAAGAAGGAAGGAAAAAAGGGAGGAAGGGGAGAGTATATGATAAAGCCAATCTGAAAAATAAGAACATTGCAAGAGGAGATATATTGCTAAAGATGAATCTGGAAAGTGGAAAATTGAAGATCTTGTGGTCCGAGGTTGACATACTATACGTGAAACAATTTTAAATGGTAATAAATGTGTTATTTTAACCAAATTGGAGGGTAACTGAAATGTAGAGGAGGTAAAGAGCTGATTTGTCCAATAATCCTTGAAATCAGGTTTGTGGGGGTTTTTTTAACTAAAAAAATTTCATTCTATAAGCACCAATATTTTGAAAAAAAAATAGCCTTGACAATTCATTATAAATATCATCTTACATTTAGAAAAATATGAAATCACCATTTAAAATTAGTAAAACTGCATTAATGGTGACAGAATTCAAAGTATAAATCTTAAGCAGCACAGATATAAATATTCTACCACTCAGTTGATACCTTTTATTCAATTTTATCAAAAGTCCTGCATATTTCAAATGCAATATCTATTTCAGAGATCAGATACAGTGTATATTGTTATTTTTCATCTATCATTCTAGTTTCTGGCCTTCACTTACAAATGTTTAATAAATACAAATTGCCCAATGAATGAATTTTTCTTAATTTAGGATGAAGTACTTCTCCATTTTATAAAAAGGTAGACACACACTTTTCTCAACTAGAAGAGCAATTTAAATGTCACCTTATGGGTATCAGTCTAGTTCCAGTGAATCAATAAATAGTTCTTTAAATTGCTGATTTTCATTTCATTAACGTTAGTCTTATTTTTTTACTTTTCTCTCTCTGGCAGTGTTTTTTTTTTTTTTCCCCAATTTATTTATTTTCAGAAAAACATTATTCATTATTTTTTCACCACACCCAGTGCTCCATGCAAGCCGTGCCCTCTATAATACCCATCACCTGGTACCCCAACCTCCCACCCCCCCGCCACTTCAAACCCTTCAGACTGTTTTTCAGAGTCCATAGTCTCTCATGGTTCACCTCCCCTTCCAATTTACCCAAATTCCCTACTCCTCTCTAACGCCCCTTGTCCTCCATGCTATTGGTTATGCTCCACAAATGAGTGAAACCATATGATAATTGACTCTCTCTGCTTGACTGATTTCACTCAGCATAATCTCTTCCAGTCCCGTCCATGTTGCTACAAAAGTTGGATATTCGTCCTTTCTGATGGAGGCATAATACTCCATAGTGTATATGGACCACATCTTCCTTATCCATTCATCCGTTGAAGGGCATCTTGGTTCTTTCCATAGTTTGGCGACTGTGGCCATTGCTGTTATAAACATTGGGGTACAGATGGCCCTTCTTTTCATGACATCTGTATCTTTGGGGTAAATACCCAGGAGTGCAATTGCAGGGTCGTAGGGAAGCTCTATTTTTAATTTCTTGAGGAATCTCCACACTGTTCTCCAAAGAGGCTGCACCAACTTGCAATCCCACCAACAGTGTAAGAGGGTTCCCCTTTCTCCACATCCTCTCCAACACATGTTGTTTCCTGTTTTGTTAATTTTGGCCATTCTAACTGGTGTAAGGTGATATCTCAATGTGGTTTTAATTTGAATTTCCCTGAGGGCTAATGATGATGAGCATTTTTTTTTTATAAATTTTTTTTAAGATTTTTATTTTATTTATTTGAGAGAGAGAGACAGTGAGAGAGAGCATGAGCGAGGAGAAGGTCAGAGGGAGAAGCAGACTCCCCATGGAGCTGGGAGCCCGATGTGGGACTCGATCCCGGGACTCCAGGATCACGCCCTGAGCCGGAGGCAGTCGTTTAACCAACTGCACCAGAGCATTTTTTCATGTGTCTGATAGCCATTTGTATTTCTTGATTGGAGAAGTGTCTGTTCATATCTTCTGTCCATTTTTTGATGTGTTTGTCTGTTTCGTGTGGGTTGAGTTTGAGGAGTTCATTATAGATCCTGGATATCAACCTTTTGTCTGTACTGTCATTTGCAAATATCTTCTCCCATTCCGTGGGTTGCCTCTTTGTTTTTTTGACTGTTTCCTTTGCTGTGCAGAAGCTTTTGATTTTGATGAAGTCCCAGAAGTTTATTTTCGCTTTTGTTTCCTTTGCCTTTGGAGACGTATCTGGCAGTGTTTTTTAGATTATTCCATGGGGCACCAGAGAGCAATATCACACACAATGAGTACAGAAAATTTGCATTCTATGTCTTCCATCCTAGTAAAATCATTAAATGGGTACTTTGTTACAAGTTAGAGATATGATTAATTATGCTCTGAAGTTGTTTTCACTTGCATGACTATACAGATCGGTACAAGAGAGATAGCATCTATTATACATTCATGCATTAATTGCTAAGACTGCTAGGAAAAATGAACTTCATTAAAACTACAACTAACCTAAATGAAATAATTCAAAATGAGGAAAATATAAAATATTTATAAAGTTAAATATGATGTATACAAAGGTTCAGAGAAGCTTTATTTAAAGCACCCAAAACTAGAAACATCTCAGAGGTTTTTCAACTAGTCAAAAACTAGTCAATGAATTAAGAAACTATGGTACAACTACATAATGAAATAGTGGTATACACAACATGAATGAATCTAAAATATGATATGCTAAGTTAAAGAAGAAAACCCTCAGTGGATCCCCTGGCTCGCACAGTCAGTTAAGCAACCGACTCTTGGTTTCAGCTCAGATTCTGATCTCAGGGTCCTGAGGTGGAGTTCTGCTCCGGGGTCTGCTCAGCAAGAAATCCATTTGAGACACTCTCTCTCTAAAATAAGTAAATAAGTCTTTAAAAAAAAAGAAAGAGAGAAAGAAAGAAAGAAAGAAAGAATGAAAGAAAGAAAGAAAAAGAAAAGAAAACCCTAAAAGACTTCATGCTGTATGATGCCATTTATATTATACTTAGAAAAGACATCGGTACAGAAAGCAGACATCGGTACAGAAAACCTATCAATGGTTGCTAGAGAATAAGGGGTAGAATATTTGACAATAAAGGGGCAGGAGAGTTTTTGAAAGTGATAAAACTGTTCCAGGTCTGAATAGTTGTGCTGGCTGGCCAGCCATATACATTAGTCAAAGCTCTTAGAACTGCACACTAAAGAGGATGAATTTTACTTTGTGTGAGCTATACTTTATAAATCTAACCAAAAATATAAAAATCTTTTATTTTATAATCATGCGTGATACTCTAAGAAGTTTACAATATCACATTTGTAGTTTTCTTACCAAAAATGTATTACCTCAATGTAGCCATGAGAACACAAAATGACTAATTGAGGGGCATTCTACAAAATAACTGTGCAGTACTCCTCAAAATTACCAAAGCCATAAACATCAGAGAAGTACTCCAGCACTGTCATAGATTCAAGGAGACTAAGGAGATTTGACAACCAAGTGAAATTTCAAGTTCTGGATGTTGGACAAGAAAATGCATTAGTAGGACAACTGGCAAAATTATTTGAAGAAGGTCTGTAAGTAGTTAATAATATCGTATTCATGTTAATTCCCTGGTTTAGCTCATTTTACATGGCTACCATTAGAGAAACCTGGGTGAAGGGTAGGGGACCTATGCATACCCTTTTCAGCTATTTGTAACTCAAATTATTTTAAATAAAAAAGGCTTAACATGTAAATGGTTTAGAATTTCAATTTCTTGGTAGAATGTATTCAGTATTGGTAGTCTATCCATTACTAACAAGTTTGTATAAAACTTCAGAAATTTTTTTTTCTTTCTCCAATTTATTTATTTTCAGAAAAACAGTATTCATTATTTTTTGACCACACCCAGTGCTCCATGCAAGCCGTGCCCTCTATAATACCCACCACCTGGTACCCCAACCTCCCACCCTCCCTCCACTTCAAACCCCTCAGATTGTTTTTCAGAGTCCATAGTCTCTCATGGTTCACCTCCCCCTCCAATTTACCCAAAAGCACATACCCTCCCCAATGTCCATAACCCTACCCCCCTTCTCCCAACCCCCTCCCCCCAGCAACCCACAGTTTGTTTCGTGAAATTAAGAGTCACTTATGGTTTGTCTCCCTCCCTATCCCATCTTGTTTCATGGATTCTTCACCTACCCACTTAAGCCCCCATGTTGCATCACCACTTCCTCATATCAGGGAAATCATATGATAGTTGTCTTTCTCCGAAATTTTTAAATCATATTTTAGAGCCATCATAGAGCTGTAGAATCAAGAAGCACTAGATGACCTTATTAAACAAGGAAAATGCTTCCTCACATGAGCTGGTAACTACTGAGCCTTTACCTTGAGATTGAGACCTGAGCTGAGATCAAGAATCAAGTTGGATGGTTGACTGACTGAGCCACCCCGGCACCCATGACTCTTCTATTTCCTGTGCAAATCTGTCATGCCTAGGCATGAGCATGCTTTTTATTGACAGAAATATTCTAAAAAGAAGACAGAGCAGCTGAGAGTTTGATGGTTATTAGGGTTGAAACCTAGAAGGTGTTTAAATAAATGATCTATTTTACGAACTAGGACATCACTGACTCTGAAATGTCAGAGAAGATGGTTGTGTAAGACTACAAGTTAGGGTCAAATCTCCCACAGTCTTGAGGCATGACATTTCTGCAAGATTCTATGTATCTGTTGCTATAACCATCCTCTAGATACTTCCAGAGATCCAATCGTTTTTCTCTGTATGTCACAGATCTCTCAAAAACATGAAGTATTACAAGTATTACAGCCAAAAAAAGTAAGTCTTCTGGAGATGGTCTGACCATGATACTAAGACAGTGACACCAGAGGGAACTGCAACAAATCCATGAGCATTCTCTCCCTCAAGATATTTGCCACATCATGTATGATTGGCTTAAAAGCTAATTTAAAATATTCAAGGTCATGACTTTCATGGTGGAAGAGGCAGGAACTACAGGTTTTTCTATGAAGCCCATGTGGGCCATACCCAAGCTGGGGTTTTGCAGGAAAAACAGAAGGAAATTTCTCATGGACCTACAATTTTAAGGAGACAAAGTCTTACTAGGGGGAAAGATCAGAGGCGAATAAAGATGGATGTCACCTGAGTTTAACTAAACTGCCACCTTGCACTGACAGTTCAATTATAAAGACATGGAAATAGTCACAATATTATTGTATCTGCCTAACAGAGGAAGGTGTGAGCTATAGCTAGGGAAAAATAACACTGATTACTATCTTTATAATTCCTTAAATAACGTATGTGGTATAGAGTATATATATATATATATATATATATATATATATATGGGGGGTCTGTATATATATATATACATATATATACACTACATATATATTTAGTTACTTGCTTTTTGGGTATAGCTGGCACACAACGTTACATTAGTTTCAGGTGTACAACTAAGTGATTTGAGAAGTCATGCTATGCTTATCACAAGTGTAGCTATCACCTATCCTGTTAACATGGTTATTAAAATATCATTGATTGCATTTCTTATGCTGTGCGTCTTACTCCTGTGAATTACTGATTCCATAACTGGAAGTCTATGGAATAAGAATTTAAAAATAACTCTGATTAATATGTTAAAGTAAATAGAGAAAGAGGTAGAAGAAATTAAGGAAAAAATTAGAATAAAGAGAAAGTAAGGCTCTCTGAAACAGTATAAAGTTGGCAATCTGAAACCATAAACAGTGCCCAAAATTAAAAACAGCAACTGGACACAGAAGAAAACAGAATAAGCAACATTGGATTCCAGGTAAGAGAAGATAGAAAAACTGAAAAATATAAAAAAATAAAAATTCTAAGATGGAATATATCCTGAGATTTGTATGATATAGTCCAAGTCTAATACATGTGTAACTGGAACACAAAAAGAAAAGCAAGACAGAGTGGTTCAGGTGCAGTATTGAATACATAATGGGCAGTCATTTCTCAAAGTCAATTAATGATTCCAATGAACGGGTTCAACATTTTGGTGGTCTGAAAGACCACAACACTGAGGTTCATTACAGCAAACCAGTTATACCAAAGATAATGAGAAAATCCCACAAACAACTACAGAAAAAGGATCTTTCATCTTTAAGAGAACAATAATCTCAAGTATATACAGTTTCAAGTGTGTATAAGGCACAGACCAAAATAGACCACAAGTTGGGGAATAAAGAAAGACTCAAAAAATTTTAAATAATTAAAATCTCTGTTTTATAATGGAATTAATCTAGAAGAACAGAAAAAAAAGACACTAGAAAATCCCTAAACATTTCAACATTAAATAACATACCTCTGAATAATTAATAGATCAAAAGAATAATCTCAGAAGATATTAAAAATAGTGTAATTTCATCATAATAAAAACACAGCAAAGAGAATATTGCAAAATGTGTCTAAAGGAGTACTCAAAATAAATGGGTATATAATAAAGAAGAAATATTGAAATTAGTGATATAACCTTCAATTTCAAGAAGCACAGTAAAAGAACAACAAATTCAACTCAAAGAAATTAAAAACAAGGCAAAAATATAGAGAGCAGCAGCACAAATCAATAAAAATATAAACAAGCATACATTAAAGAAAATCAATAAGGATTAGGCATATACTCAATATGAAAAATTGAGCAAAAGACTTGAGCTGGAACTTCACTAAAGTGGATGTCTAAATGGCCTATAAATATGAATAGCTCTTCAACCTCTCTAGCCGAGAGTGAAATCATTGAATTTAAAACCACACTGTGATTACAACTACACACTGAACAGAATGACTGAAATTAAAGATACACACAATAGTACATAAATTTGAGCATGTGGAAAACAGGAATTCTCACACATTGTTTTGTGGGAGTGTGTATTAGTTCAACAGCTATAGGCAATTTTTTTTTTAAAGATTTATTTATTTATTTATTTGACAGAGATCACAAGTAAGCAGAGAGGCAGGCAGAGAGAGAGGGAAGCAGGCTTCCTGCTGAGCAGAGAGCCTGATGTGGGGCTCAATCCCAGCACCCTGGGATCATGACCTGAGCTGAAGGCAGAGGCTTAACCCACTGAGCCATCCATGCACCCCAGCTTTGGGAAATTAGCAGTACCTACTAAGGCTAAACATGTGTATGTCGTATGATCTAGAAAATTCCACTCCAAGATGAGTATTTACATTCCTCTACAAAGACATGCACAACTGTTCATTACAGCACTATTTATCATAGCCAAAATCTAGAAAGAAACCCCCAAATCTATCAGTAGAGGAATGCATAAATAAATTATGGCATATTCACACAATGGAATGGTCCAGAGCAATGAGAATGAAGGAAGACAGTTACGTGGAACAGCTTGGATGAACCTCAAAAACATGGTATTGAGCAAGAGAAACCCAACATAAGGAAATACTCATTACATAACTCTATTTATATGAATTGCAAAATCTAGCAAAACTGAAGACTATGCATTTATAAGTTCATACATGGAAACTAAAAATTTAAAGGAAGTTAAGAGAAATATTGCAAAATCCAAGACTGACCAAAGGAAAGAGACTCAAGGTGCTCAAGAATGTTACTATTGTTTTAATTACCAATCTTGGTGGTGGTTCTAGTAGCATTCTAATTGTTTTTCAAAATGTTCAAGTTGTACTTAATCTGCCATAAGTATGGTATATTTCACAATTAAAAGAGACATTAAGAAATTGAATAATCTCTTATAAAAATTGTTATACTTAATAATTTCCAAAGTAAAAATGGTACCTTAGTGATACATGAAAGAAAAATGCAAATACCTTTCAAAGTTACGCCAGCTTGAATCAGAGAACAGGCATCAATCTCTATTCCAACTCTCTGCTATGGTTATAAAAGGCTCTCTGGCTACCAAAGTTACTCTTTAGAGGACAGAATTGAAGGGTATATTGATTTTCTCTATTAAATAGAACTTACCAGAGCTGTCACACCTGGAAAATTAGATGGAAACTAGCAAGTGCCAAAGCTGCAAACTGTTAGAAATTACTATTTTCTATTTTGGCATTTTACTATTACTATTTCTATTCCATAAGAAAAAAACTATTTTAGAGTTTGAGGCATGGGATGATAAGAGATAAAATTGAACAAGTAAAAGTGGGGCTAATGACAGAGAACCAAGAACCTTCTCTCAGCTCTGGAACTAATACTTCATCTGGCACGTGCTGGGAAATCACTGAGTTCTTTTGAGCAGAGAGAAGCCATGGCTGGATGTGCATTTTAGGGAAATTAATCTGGTGGCAATGTGGAAGCCTAAATATGAAATGCTAAGTAGCAACAGATTTTCTCATTCTAAAAGAGGCTACAAAAACTAGAGTGACAATTTCTTCTTATATTTTTTGAATCTCTGTGTAGTTTAACTTTTAAAGACTCACTAGTGCCAACAGAATAACATTCAAAAGAAGCTCATTGCCAACATGAAGTCCTTTCTCTTTACTGGGTTTATTTGCTGGAGCAGAGTTTCTCAAATCAGAGTCTAAGCACCTCAAGACTCTTGTTCTTGTCCAAGAAAAGTCCATTTTCTTGTCTAATGAAATTCTACTCATCTGCCTTGCCCTCCACTAGGTATTTCTTTATCCTTGTGAATTTCTCTTCTTCCCCTTCAGTCCTTCAGAACTATGTTTAAGTCTCTATTATGCACTTACTTTATCCTATCCTACATTGTGCTGTTGCTTTTGAGCTGGGCTGGTCTCTCTCACAAGATTTCAGCATTACTGTTTGCAACCCTGCTGTCATTCTCTGCTATTTTATATATTATGATTGCTCAATAATTCTGGACTGAATAAGCTTCTATATATTAATTTTTGAAATGAGGATTTTTTTCTCTCAAGGGAATGTTTTTTTAAAAAAATAATTAAAATGGATCATATTTATAACACATACACCAAGTACGTGTCATTCTTTCAGACCACGCATGCTAAAGGAGAGCAATATTGCCCCCCATCAGTGAGGCAAATTTTGATCTGGAGGGTAGGAGAGAAAACAACAACAAAAACAACAATAAAATCTTAGGTATTACATGATTTGTAAGGCTCTAAAGGACCAGAACATGTTGTGGTATTAAAATTTCCCAGGGTGGGGATAATAAAGACAAAATATCCTAAGAGAGTATATATGGAGTACAATTTTTTTAAAGTTGAGAAACATTTCCCTAGGGACATTGTAGAAAACAGACAGGTAGGTAATATATCTACTCCAGTGGAGTTTATGATGTAGACAGAAAAGACAGACCAACATGTGAATATGCAAGCAGCATATGAGATAGTGAAAAACACCCTAATTGAATCCCGGTGAATAAACAGGGTTTTGTGATAGATTAGCAGAGAGGTTGCTTTAAATTGGAAGGTTATGATTGACCTTTTCACTGATAGAGACTTGAAAATGAGTTGCATCTAAATTTAGAAAAAGCCAAATATTCTGAAGTGTAGGGGAAGGGAATTCAAGCTGAGAAAATAGCACAACACTGTCTTGTTATATTTGAGAAGCAGAAAATCTGTGCTTCTGAGGCAGTACCTGGCATGGAAGTAATGTCAAAAGACAGTTCTTTTTAACCTGGAGAGAGAGCAGCATCTGTTTACACTAATGAGACTAATGCAATACTATAGATTTAAGAAAAGGAGGAAGGAGAATTGCTAGGCTGTTCTCCCTGGATGCAACAGGGGGCCAGGGCTCAGTGCACAATGCAAAGATTGATTTTAAGCAGGCCCATGAATATTTTCACCTACAGTGCAGTAAGCAGGAAGGTATGTGCAAACGCTAACAGGTGGGTGTTCTTTTCTGAGAGCTTCTATGTTCTGAATAAAGGAGAAATCGAGGGCAACAGCTGAGAGGGAGGATGGGGGAGGAGGTGTTGTAAATGACAAGGGAAGACCGGTTGTAAAATAGTTCTCTAGGAGAAGGAGTCCTTGTACTATGAAATATGGAATAATTATCTGAGACTTAAAGAAACCATTAGAGGTCTATAATGATGAATTAAACTGAGAATGGTCATGGTGGTTGTGTGGTTTTCTCCAGTCACACTCAGTTGCAAGGATGCCAGTGCCCAACAGGCAGACATTTGCTTTTAACCAGGATTGTGGTTTTGACAAGCAAGTCTAATGAAGGGAGAGAAGGCCAAGGGTATAGAGCATAAATACAGTGGACTGACTATAATGATCAACTGTGGGATTTAAGTCAGACAGGAAGACAAAAATGGTATCAAAGAAATGAGACAGAGTGAAAAAGTAATAAGATCAATGAATGGTCCCTTTGGACATAAAGGACTGTAGAACTTGAGAGAAGAGGTGAAGAAAAAGGGAGCGTTGGTGAGAAGCTAGTCAGAGAATGACACAAGTGAAATTGAAATTAGGAGGCAGTTGCCGTTACTGGTAATGGCAAGATCTAGGCAAGAATGTGGATATGGGAGGGTATGGTTGAAGCGGGGTGAAGGAGGGCACAGTAGTTGGAAGGAAGGACTTCAAGGAATTGACTTCCAGCATTTTTTGTCTTGAATACATCCTCTCCATATTCATTGAGGCCATTGAATATTAAGATAAATCATGTTAAAAAGATGGTGAACCATTAAAGAAAGAATGAAAGCAGGTCACTGGAAAGAGCATGTTTTGACTACTGTTGGGATGTTATGGATTCAGACAGAGTGGAGAGTGGGAAGATGGGAGCAAAGTTAACTGACAGTACTGATCTAATGACACAGCCTATTCAACTGCCTGATCAGAGTGTGTATCAATATGCAAGGAAAGCAAAGTTCCATGACAGCAAAGCAAAAAGAGCTTGGTTAAAATTATAAGAGGGGTAGGGTTATGGACATTGGGGAGGGTATGTGCTTTTGGGTAAATTGGAAGGGGTGGTGAACCATGAGAGACTATGGACTCTGAAAAACAATCTGAGGGGTTTGAAGTGGTGGGGGGGTGGGAGGTTGGGGTACCAGGTGGTGGGTATTATAGAGGGCACGGCTTGCATGGAGCACTGGGTGTGGTGAAAAAAATAATGAATACTGTTTTTCTGAAAATAAATAAATTGGGAAAAAAATTATAAAACGTTAAAACTGTTTTTTTTTTAGGGGTGCCTGGGTGGCTCAGTCGACTGCCTTCAGCTCAAGTCATGATCTCAGGGTCCTAGGATCGTGCCCCAAGTTGGGGGGGGGTCCTTGTTCAGTGGGGAGTCTGCTTCTCCCTCTCCTTCTGCCCCTCCCCCTGCTTGTGCTCTCTCTCGCTATCTCTTTCACATAAATAAATAAAAACTTTAAAAAAATCTTTTTAAAAAAATGCTTCTAAATATAAGCAATTAGCTTCAGTCATTCTGATTGTTCTTCATATTTGACATGCATTATTCAATGAGATAGTTAAAATATACTTTACAAAATCATATTATGAAATATTTATTTCAGTTGGAGTCAGATCTCATCTTATTTCTTATAAAACGTTTAATGTTTTCTATAAATTAAAAATAAAGATAAAGTTACATTGTAGCTTCTGGATCAGTTGGTTTTATCAGAAATCTATCTGTATGCATAAATATGTATATTTATGTGTATGAATATGAAGATAGAGACATGTATATTTCACTAAACAAATAGGAAATTTTTATCATAATGTTTAATAAAAATATTATAGTTATTCCTAATTTTAACACAAAAGGTTTTTACATAATTCCCAAATGCAGAAAAACATTATTTGATAAACATACACACCATGCTCATTTACACTTACTGAAGCAATATGCCTATCATGCAATTTGCTTTATCAATAACTAATAATTTTAGATACATATTATATTGTATTATTAAAAATTTAATAATGAGAAAGGACATATAAATTTTTGTATTACTTACAAAATGAGTGATGGATCATATTAGATGTAAAAAATTTTAATCCTGACTGCTTTTAGTAGTCTAACACAAGACTTGTCGTAACTTAGTTTTTGGTATTTTTAAAATATTTATTGAACTTGTTTGAATATGTTATTTTGTGATGGTGTAACATTATAATATTATATTATTTATCCATGACTATGAAAACAAATAGAAAAGAAAGTCTCACTTGTCTCATTAAAAAGCATACAGACAATAAAACTTTCACTTAATTTATATTTATTGAAGTTTTTAATATATTTTTATCATTTCTACTAATCATTTATTACTTGTACCAATTCAGAAGAAAAATTTTAACTTGGAGCCATATGCTTGCAAAGAAGTTTAGGAAAGTCATTTTGATATATATGCATGTTTGTGTTTAGGTAGGTATATGACAAACGGTCAATAAAAGACTTTCCAACACAAACTCATATTGCATGCTTTAATATAAGTGAAATGGAAGTAAGAGTGCCAAAAAAGAAAAAAAAAGTTTAAAATTTCTAGTTGCTAAAGAACTTGTTCATATGATTTAAAAATGGATAATGGTTTACTTCAAATCACTGTGCTATTTAGATTTCATTGTATACACTGAAAACAGTTATATACATGGATTTTTTTAAAATAATATTTCCAATTGGATGGAAATTACATTTTTTGCAGCTATTTAAATCTAAAAGTATAATAAAATGTTTTGATATTAACTTGAAAAATCTTTAGGTAACACAGAGTTGATCAAACTTTTTTTAGTGGGTACATGAATATTTGAAGGCTACTGCTGTTAGGAAACCTGCATCTGGTCTGATAATTTTGTTCATTTTATGTTCCCTTCTATTGACTAACTTTGATACATTGACAAGGCTGGCTTCCTGGTCAGTTGACAAGTCTGACTTCCAACAAGTCTACTTGTTCCTGTCTTCAGTTCTGATTATCTGATTTGAGTGATTTCTTTGATAGCTCCTCAACCTGGGTCCAAGTAATTCCTTTGGTCTGCTAAAGGGCTTCTGATTTTGTTCTTATAGTTTCAGATAGAAGAGATTCCCTAGAAAATCTCCACAGGAATAACAAGATACTTTGACCTTGGTCTCTTCTTGCTTCATCTTTTAGTTTTTTGTGTCTTTTTCTCAAAAGACAGGACAAAGAAGAAAACTGATGTACTAAATATTCACTTACTGTGGCTTACCTTTAAGTTCTCTGTGTTTTAAAATCCTATCCTGCTTAATCACTGCCTGGTTAGTCACTCTAAGACATAACATATTTTCCAAGTTTTATTCCTACCTAGATTCAGGAAAAACATTTGTACAGCTATTGTGAATGTAACTACCTAGTTACAAATTATATACATGAGAACCTAAAACTTGCATTTGGAACTCCTCTTGACTCACAAACTATAATCTGCCTAGAACATACATGTTTTATCTCAATCTGATAAACCCAGTCTGAGTTGCTCCTAATTTAGTATTTGTTCACTTGAGTAAAACTGGCAGATATTTTGAAGTGTTCCTATAACATAGGTGGCTATTCATTCTCCAATAGCCATCTTCCCCTTTATCCATGGTAATAAAAATTTTATCTGGACTTATTAATATCCTGGTAAAAATTTATAATTCTTAACAATGACATTAGCAAGAAAGGCAGAGCAAGAAACCTAAAAAAATGTTCATCACTATAAAATCAATGAAAACATAGTAAAACCTATTCAAATAAACTTTTTCAGAACTCTGGGAATTAACTTGAGACATGCAACAATCCAGAAAACACTTGCCCAGGTGCGGGGAGGAGTGGGGAGAAGCTGAACCTGGATAAGAATAGTGAGTATTATGGCATTTTAATTTGCCCAGTTCCCGTCCCCCACCACACAGCTCTGTGGTATCCTTGAAAACCAACAGCCTTATAATTACATTTAAACCAGTAGTCCAGAAGCTACTAGAGGATGACTCAAGTAGGAGCTCCTCCAAAACCCCATTCCTAAATACCTGTCTGTTTCATCTGTCTGGTAGTTCCTTAGAAAACACCACTCACAGTCTTGATTTTTGTTTTGTTTTGTTTATCTGATTCAGAGTTTGCTCAATGTGGCAATTGCTTCCTTGAGGAATTTATTGGAAAAAATTGGTCATGATTGTTTAACATTGCAGCTTCTGGCACATTGCTTTCAATAATTAAAGCAAACAACAAGCTTACCAACAAATCTAAAAGGTAAATGAGATGTGTCTGTAGGATAGTTTGAGAAGCTCTGACATATTTCTGGGAATCTAGAAGGCCACACACATGTGAAGAGTTGTGTGCATGCCCTGGCTCTGGGGAAGACCTGAGAATGCCCTAAAAGCTCACCCTTCATTCACCTCAAATCTCTACATAAGCAGAAATTAAAGAACAGGCAGATTGTAAACACACACAAGCCCCTAAGCAGAGACTGGGAGAATTATGGTTCTAGCCATTTAAGGAATTCTCTATCCAGTCATTAGTTGACCTATAAACTAAACAAACAGAGATTTCAGCAGTCACAAAATGACAATAAATAAATAAATAAACTTTACAGAATTAATCTACAATAGTCACTAAAGAAACAACAGCAAAAAAGACAATCATAACCACAACAAAAAACAGCAACAACAAACCATGGGAAAAATAGAAACCTGGCTTCCAGTGTTGCCAAATTTATTATTTAAAATGTCCAGGTATCAACAAAACTCATGAGATATTCAATGGAACGAGGCAATATTGTCCATGTACCAGGAAAAAAAAGTCAATAAAAAGGGTCCCTGAAAGCTTTAAACAAAGACTTGATATCATTTATTTTAAATATATTCAAATCATAAAAAAGGAAGACATGCCTAAAAGAACAAAAGGCAAGTATTAGGATTAGGTCTCTCATCAAATAGGAAAACCAAAAAGGAGAAAGAGACAAACAAAAATTCTAGACCTGAAAGGAACAACAACTAAAAAAAAACAAAACAAAACAAAACAAAAAAAACCGAGACAGGCTCACTGACAGAGTTGAACTGGAAAAAGAAAGAAGCAATGAACTTGAAGATAGGTCAACTGAGATTATCCATCTGAGGAACAGACTGTTTCTGCAAAGGCCATATACATATGGAATGGAATATTACTCAGTCATTAAAAACAATGAAATCTTGCCAGTTGGTGACAAAATGGATGGCCCTCGAAGATATTATGCTAAGTAAAACAAGTCAGACAAAGACAAATACCATATGATCTCACTCATATGTAAAATCTAAATAAATAAATATATAAATATATATAAAGCTCGTAAATACAGAGAACAGATTGGTGGTTATCAGAGGTGGGGCTGAGTGGCAGTGAAATAGGTAAAGGGGATTATAAAATAAGTTATAGGAATATAATGCACAGCAATGCGACTATAGTTAATACTGCACTGTATATTTGAAAGTTGCTAAGAGACTAGATCTCTTTTTTTTCTGAGAGAGTAGATATTAAAAATTCTCATTGCCAGAAAGAAATTTTGTAACTATTCATGTAACTATGCATAGGCTTATTGGGGTAATCTTTTCACAATAGGTATAAATGCCAAATCATGCCATACATCTGAAATTAATATTATGTTATATGTCAATTATATCTCATTTTTAAAAAATTATTTCTCAGTTTCCCCACCTTATGATTACTACGAAAATTTGGGGAATCACAGAAGAGGTTTAACATTTGTTCTTTACTTCATAGTGACAGCAACCAAAAAGGAAGAAAAATCTACTTAAATAGGTTACAGGTGAGAAACGTGAGGTTGCATGCTGGTTTGTGTTCGTTTTTACACTGGCTCCTCTCCACTGTAGTTGTGTTCTTACCCCATCTAGTTTTTGCTTCTGAAAGTGTGTAACTCCTAGTTCTATAGTTGTATTTATTGAATAGTCTATAAGCACTAAATTGGACATTCTCCCAAATGCTCCCTGAATTTGGAAATAACACATCCCTCCTTCCTACCCTTAGCCAGCAATCTACTTCATAGCCTGTATAGGAGGACTTAATGTTTCTACTTGTAGCCTTTTGGAGAGATGATGAGTCAATCCATGTCTCATGTACCTTTCAGCATCTTCCCTACGGTCAGAAGAAACACAAAATCCCAAATACCAAATAAAAAATGAAAAGAATCCATATACTTTTCCAATTCCCTATGTTATATTGCCATATCTTTTCTGCCTTATCCTCAATTCTTAGGAATTCCAAATGTATTTATCAGTTCTGCCAGTCACACAGTTGAGAAGAGAAGACACCACTTACCTTTATTATGGATTATATTAGAGACTCCCCTTCATGCAAAAACCTTCCTCACCTCTTAAGAAATATAAAGAGAAACACAATTAAGAAATAAGAAGAAAAGGAATTTTTCTAATAGCTGGAAGTTACAAAGAAACATTATAGATCTGCTAACTCAAGTTTCATCACTCTTAGGAAGCTCCACAATGAGCCTCCTTGTTGGTAATACTAGTATCTTTGCCTATGTGATCTGAGTGGTCAATGGTCCCAAGGGAGAAAAAGTGTGATCTAGAGATGGATGCTTCAGAAAATTATCACCCCAAGCAAACATTTTATATACCACCTAACTTTATTGCCAAAGGATCAAAGAGTGTTAAAAAATCAAGTTTATGTATCTTTTTAAATGTTCAAAATATTTTTCCAAATCTTTCCTGTCAAATCTCTATGCTAACTGTATTTATTTTTTCTTGGAACTTCTTGTTTCAGTAGTTTAAGGAAACATGTATATGCTTTCTTCCTTCAAGCCCTTTGTTTAAATTTAACTTCAATAAGAGTTTTATGCTCTCAGTGAGCAATAATAAACAAAAAAAAAATAAGAAATAAGAAATCTGTACCATGTGTGCTAACAAACTTATTCATAGATGTTCAAAACTGTAGCAAACAATTTTCTGCAGATTAGCTCTCTGGGGGAACTATACCATCTCCCACATCTCTGAAGGATGGGTATTTAGAGAAGTTCATGCTCAGTTTCACATGCGAACCATAAAAGCAAGTAAAAAAATCTCAAAGACATTGTCAAAGTAAGAGGTTAAGAAATAAATCCCGAGGCACTCTAGAAAATACAATTCACTTCCTTCAGGCTTCACTACTTTGAGAGAAAGGAACATTAATAAAGGAAATAAGTCTTAAGCTGACACCCAAAACAAAAGCAAGAACCCTCAGGACAGAGAAGGAAAGAAAGGAAAAGAATACAGCCCTGGAGTATGACACACAGTTAAGGGGCAAGCAGAAGGAAAAAAATGTTAACAAATAATTGACACCACTTGGTTTTTGTACACCCAGCTTCAAGGATTCAACTGCAATGTGTATTCTCATGAATCCAAAATGTATTTTCCCAATCTAATTCTTTCTAAAAGACTCCAGAAGGATATAGCCAAGTGCTTATTGCAGATCTCACAGGAACCTCAAATTCAGCCTGTCAACACTGATATAATTTACCTGCTTCCTTCCAACATCTCTCTCCCCCAGGAAAGTGCACCATGTTGTCCTTTGTTTGGTTTAGACCCTGATCATTTATTTTCCTGCGGCACAGTGACAGCCACCTAAATGGTCTCCTTGCCTCCTAATGCTATTCCCCTTAATCCAGTGGATCTTGACATTTATTGGAAACATAGAGCTCTTTCTCCAGTGACAGTAAAGAACATCTTGTCTACAATTGGAACATAAACATGTATACAGGACATTCACACATGATTTTAAATAATCCTAGATCCATGATTCCTAGCCTTCATCCTTCTAGCTGTCCTTGTACCCCAGGTTAATTAAAAGTTCCTACTCCAAATGACTCTCAAAACTTCTGCCGGAGTAATCACAAAGAAGCCAATCTGTAGTGACACTATTTGATATGATAAAATTCAAAATCTGAATTTTGAATAGCATGTAAGTTCTGTCGGGGTGTGAACACTTTCCCTACTCCAGCCTCTAACTCCAGCTACTCATCCTCTTCTGTTCTGAACTACGTGCAGTTAATCTGTTCTCACTGCTGGAAATGTCCTCTACTCTTATCACCTGGACACCTTTTCATGTTATGGACAGCTTCTAGATGTCACATTCTCCAATTAAATCTTATCAAATTCTCTTCTCTCACCTCCGTCATCCGCCTGGATCAGTTGCCACTCTGATAAGCACTTCAGATCCAGAGTTAACCTGCAGATTTTCTTTTCTTCTCTTTTTAAGATTTTACTTATTTATTTTAGAGCTAAAGAGATAGAGAAATAGAGAAAGAGACAGAGAGCCTAACTGGGGGAGGGACAGAGCGAGACAGAGTGAGGGACGATCAGATTCCTTGCTGAATGCCAAGCCCTACAGGAGGCTCGATCCCAGAACTCTGAGATCAAGACCTGAGCCAAAATCAAAAGTCAGGTGCTGAATCCACTGAACTACCCAGACACCCCTGGCTACAGATTTTCACATAAACCTCCCAAAGCTACCAATGAGTAACTGGAATCTTCCTGTGTTCACTTGGCTTGTGAAGGGGGGGAATTGCTGTGATGGGGATAAGCATCCCTTCTCTTTTTGCTGTCCTATCACCTTTCCAAAAGGAGTAAAGGGAAAGTTTCTGGCCATTTCTAATCACAAATACTGTCTTCCCCCGTAAAGCCAATGGATGACTCACTGTGTTCCCTCCCTTCCCCAATTTTCTAGTGAAAAATGGGGGAAGGTATAACGAGGACTATTCCGCTGGTTCATACTAAGTCTTTGAAGAGATAGCTCCTCCAATTCTCAGTAGCAATCTTCAGCAGGGTGGCTACCAGTTGCCTTTATGTCTTCGGCTCTCTTTATCCTTGACCTCAAAAGTCTCTCTTCTTGGTTCCTGGGTCTCATTAAGTCCTTTGTTAATGCAGAGGTTTCTCCTTCTGCCTGCAAAATGTCTCTCCATAGGGCTCACATCTAACTCATGAGGTTGGATCGTGAACACTAGGCCATCTCATTCTATTGCTGCATTCTTTCCAAAAGATCCATGCACAGGTGTTTGTGACCTCCCTAGGTCCAAATTCAAAAACTCATGCATACGAACTTCTGTCAAATTTGTTCTGTTTTTCCAAATTTTTCCATTCATGAACCAGTAATGGAACATGCTAGATTCAAACCCAAATCCTTGCTCTAGAGAGCTATGAGAATATTTGCATACTGCAGTGATATTATCTGTTCACAAGAGTATGAGCTGGTGAAGACTAACAGTTTCATGTCAGTATCTTAAAGCATCCAGCACATGATTAGTACATAAGGATTAGAGTAGTGGTTAGAAGAACATCCTTGGAAAATTAGTACATAAGGATTAGAGTAGTGGTTAGAAGGATTAGTACATAAGGATTAGAGTAGTGGTTAGAAGAACATCCTTGGAAAAATTAAATATGATGATTATAAAACTAGAATCTGGTATATTAAGTCAGTATATAGTAATGAACATTCAGTAAATATTAGCTTGTTATTATGGTTGACAATAATTGTTTTGTAGATTGTCAAGGATAAACATAAAAGAAAAGCCTTAAAATATCTTTCATTTCTTACAATTATTATGTAACTTAGACAATATCCAAAACATTTTTTTTTCTGACTCTGGTTTCCAGATTTGTTATGTTTTTTAAGTCTCCAGGTGTCCATGTGTCTTAAACAAAGACGTTTCTGGTAGGCATTGTTGTAAAATAGAAGAGTCTCACTGAGAATTACAAAAATGTAATAACCTACACCTTTTTACAGCTGGGCAAAATTTCCTGAGGCTATATAGTGTGTAATGCACAGACATGAATAGAAATAAAGCTGGCATTCTTAAAATTATATCACTAAAAACATTAACAGCCTCAGGCAAAGGAACAAATGGAAACCTACAATGCATCTAAGAAATACAGTGAATTGGAGACTTTAAGAGTAATAATAATAATAAAAGTATTAGTACCATAGACGAGCTTAGCAAATATTCAGATATGTGATGCAAGGGAACAACTTAGATACCTGTGGGCCTGAATAGCAGGATGTATTTGGGTAGACAGATAAATATTTTGCAATTATTTTTATGACCATCCATATAGACCAAAATAATATTTTTAATATGTTTTCTTCTCTAGTAGCATAACTTTAAAAAATTAAGTAAAGATTTACATACAGCTCCACTATAGGACCAGTGAGCATGCAAGACTACTCGAGGTTCTCCTTTTCTTTTCTTCCTGTCCACTAACCCATCCTCCATGTACCTCTCAGACTAAATTGGATTACTTTCTTCTACTACTAAGAACTGCCCAATAGGTTTGTTATACACATAAGAATAAAAAGTAGACAACTTACTTTGGCCTTCAGAGCCCCATGAGATCTGGTCCCTACCAACCTTTCCAGCACCATTTCCGCCTCAGCCTAGCATCGGCAAGCTATGGGAATCTTCACTGATCTTCTCTATCCTTCCAAGCTCCAAAATTTGTTCAGGATTTTGTTGCTTCTTTCCTCTGCCTGAAACACTCTTCCAACTACTTTGTGCACATCTGGGATATTCCTGCAAGTGCTTTCTTTTCCTAAATGTTAACCTCCTCAGAGAAGCCTTTCCTAACCACCAAAATAACGTAGTCACCAGTCATAGTCAACACAGTACGTTATGTTAACTCTTCACATGGGACTTACCATTGGAGTCTTTTCATTTTTTATTTGTTGTTATTATGTCTCCCTTCACTAGAATGTATGCTTTATGAGAATGGGAAACTCATCTCATTTTTTCACTGGTCTGGCAACAGTACCTTCAACAGAGCCTGGCATAGTGGGTACTGATTGAATGAAGGAAGGAAGAAAGGGAGGAGTTAAGGACGAGTGGGATTTGTATGCCTTGTCCTCCTTGCTTTGATCGTCTTACCTCTAAATTCAGTCAGATTCTTTCAAGCACTCTGAAGAATTTGATAAATGCATTCCTCTTTCAAATCCCTCCACATGCTCAGAAAGAGGCATGTTAGCCCTGAATGTAGGGAAATGCTAAGTTTATTTGTTGAGGGGAATTAGCTTCCACATTAAGACACAGCATCCCACAGCCGTGTATGCCTATTCCATCTCTTCTATATGAAAACATTTTCTGTTATGTAAACACGAGTTTTCAACCCTATCCACAGACAAAGACTGTGATCACTGTCAGTAGTTTCATCTTCACACATTAAGGATAATGAGAAATTGATTTTCTCCCAGCAGATCAGCTTGTTCCTTTAGCTTTACTGAGATAGCAGGATGTAGAAGGAAACCAGATGGTTGTGACTAGGGTGAGGGATGGCTCTGGAAAATAAAGGAAAATCAATGCAAATTCTGTGAAAAATACTGAATATTTGCAGATGATTTTTTTTTTACTCTTGATTCATTGCATAATTTTTCAAGACATACATGTTAGCACTGCTATTAGCATATTTTTAAAAACTATTCTCAACATATAATGGAACTTTATTCTGAAAAGAGTGCAAAGCACTTTACTGATTAGGATATATTCATATTTTCCAACATTACTATAACGTAGAAGGGGAATTGGAGTCAGTAAAGATAAAGTTTTAGTCCCCATTGGCCGCCTTTTTAGCCCTAGGACCTTAGGTAATTTATTGTCTCTTTATCTCATTTTGCTCATCTATAAAGTAAAGAGATTAATGGCTCTGCTTTATGGTTGCCATCAGTTGTAAGTAAACCAAAATAAATATCTAGCCATATTCCCAAGACTGGGCTTATAGCAGATGTTCAGAAAATACTGAAGAACACCTGCTGTTTAAATGAAGAAGTAGAGATATGGAACATTGAAGTCACAGTATAAAAACAGATTTTAGATTTCTTGATTTCTAGTTCACACGCACATCCATCTCAGCCTTTCTGTTTGACTTTTATTAGTGTCTTTACAACAAATGAGTGCCCATCCAACCTCCTTGCTTAAGGGCCAGAACTCTCAACTATTTTTAGAACAAATTATTTGGCTATCTGCTGGATCCTGCAAACTAGGATGACTTTTGTTCAATTAGTTATGATATTTGTCTTTGTATTCCTTCTACCAAAAGGAATTCTCTCCACATGCATCCTTGATTCTAAAAACACATGCTCTCTCCAAATGCACTAAGAGCTCTACCTTTTTGTCTTGCTTCTTTACACTGTCCCTCTCTCCTTGGTCCCTTCCATCATCATTCAGATATACTATAAGATTTCCCTTCCTTAAGCAAATGTCATGAGCCCATATCCCTTTGCAATTATTTCCATATCTCTCACCCCTCTTAACAGGCAAGCCTTTTGAGTTGGCTGCACATTTTATTCTATTGTCTTCCTTTTCCCACAACTCACTTGTCCTTCCTTCTTCTCTGTTATGAATCCTGATCCCACCACTCCACTTCAACATCTCTTGTTAGCGTCACCAGTGATCTTCACGTTGCTCTTTGGCAAGCCATTAACAAATCCCTTCTTAACTCCTCAGCAACATTTGACATGTTGGCCAATATTTTCCTGCCTTACCTTGACTTCTTTAGTCCTGCTTTCACTGCCTCCCTGAATACCTCTGCACAGTATCTTAGGTCAGTTTCCTTTCTCCTCTGATCTCCAAATGTGAGAAATTTCATTGCTTTGTTGCAAGTCTTCTTGTCTCGGTCTTCACTCTTGTCCTAACTGGGCTTCCACTCCCTTGACTTATTACTACTCACACTGACTTCCAAATTAAGATCTCCAACAATATTGTTTTTTTCTGAGCTCTGGACCCATGCAATTAATTGCCCATATAATGTCTTCATTTAAATGACTTACAGGTATCTCAAATTTAACATATTAGGAAGTAAGCGTTTTTGCTCTCCAAACATAGTTCTTCTGTAGTCTATTTATTATATATATATATAATATATATATATAAAATATAATATATATGTAAAATATATTATATATAATAATATTATTATATATTATACATGTATAATATATATAATTATACATATAATTATATATATTATATATGTAATATATATATAATATATAATATTATATATATTAATTTTGTAATTTTCCTCACTATCTAGGTTCATTTGTGATTCTTACTTTTCCACAAATCTAACTATTATGCTGAAAGTGTGGGACTTCATAGTGTGACATCAAAAAACTAAACTCTATTCTGTTCTCTCTGGAGTCTGGTCAAATCTGATACTTCTTCCATGCCCCTTAGTTGACATCTCCGGTGGATCACAAAACTATTTAGGTGACTTGAGCTTAATAAATCTCCCCTAATCATTTAATCTTATAAAAGTCTCACTTTGGTAATGTACATCAAGTCTAATGAAATAGTCTAACCAATATTTTATCAAAATTGAATTCGCCCTTTCTTCTCAGATCTTATTTTAGTTGGAAGTCTGAATTGGGAAGAAGCATAGAGTAAGATTTTCTCTCTTCCCTTTGCATGTAACTTTTCTCTCTCCCATCCCTAGGCTGCCTTCTGGGTCCTTTGGGTTTGGAGGTTGAAGTGGTATACTCATAAGGGGCAGAAATGTATTTTTTGATGGGTACTCTCATCATATGGCTTTAATGCTTTTGGAATTTTAAGTATACGAAAAACAGCATTCTTCACAAAATCTTCAGGTACAATACATTTTTGTGTGTGAACACATTATAAGAAGTCTAAAAATTTTTGCAATGTACATAGAAAAAATTTTCAAATATTACTGTGCAGAAATAGCCACTGCTGGTATCATTCCTATACATACATGTACATAAAGGACAGAAAGCAAAGTGTGTGTTCTTGTTTACTTACTCAGCACTTACTACTCTCTTATTCCATTCTAAAAGTAGCCTGTGTTCGGATATCCAATCATCCTTTAGGCAAACAACATTTTTGTATTATCATGAACATAAATTTTTCACAAACTCCAGAATACACTTAAAGAATCACTAACACAGATATTTCAGACATTATTGGACACATTGTCTAAGTTGATACCCAAAGACTTGAAGTATCAGTATGGCAGCCCTGTTAAGTGGATGCATTTGAGGGCCAGATAATAAATGGATAATAAATGGGGCATGTGGCTCTTGATCTCAGGGTTGTGATACTGAGCCCACCTGCTCTGAGAAGCCACTCAACCAGTTAGAGTAACACCTTCATGGAGCTTTGTGTTGTGTTTTAAGAACTATCGTACTGGGGAAGGCCAAAGTAAAACCCATTCCCCCACTCTAGGCAAGATATCACTGTTAGTTTGTAGCCTCCTGAAGATCCTGGGTGTAATTTGAAACCAGTGCCCATATTTGGAGAGCAGGGAGAGACTGAAGAAAGAGGCTGGGCACTCCAGATTTGTAGGTGGCAGTTTTAAAGAGCAAGGGAATTTACCTACAAGGCTTGTTTTGGGCAGGGGCAAGATGAGTAGATCTCTGCATCTGTCGGAGGATCTCGACACTACATCACTATCTCAAAGCTGTGACTTTGGGGCAGGTTTTGGAGGCAAGGAATTCAAGCACAACGTACATTATAAGGACAGGAGAGGTGGTGAGGAAATTCCAGTTGCCAGGTCCAACTGGCTGGTCAATCAATTGTCAAGTTGTGTGTGAACACATTATAAGAAGTCTCAATGATCTCCCCAATAATCACATTTAGGGGAAGTTGGTGGAGATTAGGGTCACCTTAAAAGTTCCAAAGTTTGCAAAGAGGAAGATATCTTGCATATCTTTGTTTAAATTGCCAGCCTGGCTCTTAAAGAAACTAAGTGGGTCCCTGAGAAAGATTGTAAGATGGCACAAGCTCAACCAAGTAGTAACCCTGATTAAAGCTGCCAAATTGGATGGTTTGAGGTAGATCATATGACTATCCTAATATAGTGATCTGATATAATATTCTAATATGAAGACTATACTACAACATATTACTTAGAATGTCAGACACGTGGCATTTAACTACTGATTTGGTGAATGTGTTCTTTTCTATACCTATTAGGAAAGAGAAATACTTTACTTTAACATAAAATTGATAACAGTATGTATTTGCTTTACATATGTTAATTGAGTTATCCTCTGTCTTAATACAGTCTGAAGAGATCTTGGTGGCCTGGACGGCAAAAAGAATATCACATTAATCCATTACAACAATGACATCTTGATAAAGCAGCACCAGCATGTTGGAGGCCTTAATAAGACACATTACTCCGGAGAGTGAAAAATAAACTCTATGAAGATTCCAGAACCTGCCATTTTGTAAAGCTTTTTGGTGTCCAGTAGTCAGTGGCATTCCCAGAAAATATCTTACCCAAAGAAAAAGAGAGAATGTTGCACCTTGTATCTTTTATTGCATACCCCATCCCACTCTACCCCCCAAGAAAAAGAAAGAAAAATAGAGGCAAGACCAATATCTGCTAATTCGATTTGGGTTTTATGGGTTGGGTTTGAGAAGTAACATATTCTATGATAGGAATACAGACTTATTCCAGCCCATATGCAGGTACATAAAAGACTATTAGCTTTGAATGGGACCTAGAGCAGGAAATGGCCAAGAAGCAGGTTCAAGCTCTGGGACAAGCTATCGAGCTTTGACTGTATAAACCATTAGTCTCTCTAAAGTTAGAAGGGTCATATGGGAAAGAACATGCAGAATGGAGTTATTGCAAGGCCTAGTACAAGAATCCTCGTGAGATTTTTAGAGTCCTGAGGCAAAAACATGACTTCTAGAGAAGAAATGTATGTACTATTCAAGAAACAGATCCTGACATTTTATTGGGCCCTAGTAGGGATGCAACCTTTAACTAAGAAGCAGCAAGTGACAATGTATCACATTTTGAACTGAATCTATCAGACCATGAATTCATAAACTTGGGCACACCTGACAGTGGTCCATTATAGGATGGAAATGGCACATATGTGATAGAATCCAAGGAGCAACAGAATACATGACTAAGCTATACGAGTAGGTAGCCAAGACCCCCATATTACTCATCATAGTTATACAAGCTCACACCTGTGGCTATATGAGGAGTCTTATGTGAACAGTTTTTCCTTGAAGATAAGAAATGATACCAAACTTGATTTAGGAATGATACCTTTTGATTTAGAATGAATCAGCTTGGTAGGTAGACATACCTGGAAATGGATAGTGGCTGAACTAAAATCATGTATGTGGGTGGCCTTGAAAGAGCGTAGTAAAGGAAAATCTTCCCAGAGAATAGGACTTAAAACCAATGCATGTGGTTGGTTTTGTGTTGACCACTTTGTGTTGAGGGAGAAGTGGCTTGAGATGAAAATCTATAGGGACTCAGGGACAGTGACAGCTGGTCAGAGACCTAAAAGGAAAATGACTGGATGATGAGAGACAAGAAGATTTGAAACAGAGGCATATGTTTGGACTAATGGAAGCTACCACAAAGCATCTACCATTATAGAGACACTAAACCACTAAGTAGACAAAGTGATTTTGTAAGTTGACATTACCCAGCCTTCATCATCAGCGACCCTACAACTAGTATAAAGTAGCCATGGTGACAAATTTGGAAGCTAAATATGGGCCCAACTGAGTAGACTTCCTAACCCCATTCAAGTTACTTTTGTCCCTGAATGTATAATACACAACTAATAGACCTCTAGTTTTTGAGAGACCAACCAGTTACTTAATGACAAGTTGACTACATCATGTCCCTTCCATACTGGAAGAGCCAGTGGTTCATTCAAACTGGAAGAGAAAGCTATTCCAGGTATGATTTTAGACAGCAAAGAGCACTATCCAGAGTCTTAGTCAGTGCCTTATAGAGGCATAGAATCTCACACAATACAGCATCTAACAGGGGACACTGTAAAGAGTGAATGAGAGTGAGCCTATGATTATATACAACACCCGCCAGAAGATCCCAGCCTGTTACAATAGGAACAGCTTGCTAAAAGTATAGATGAGGTGACAGCTTGGAGAGAATATTTGGAAAAGTTTAGGTGCTACCCCATGTTGCAGTATAATCATTAATCAGTAACCTCTGTAAGGTACTATGTCCCCATTAGGAAGAACAGATGAGTGTACGAACCAAGGGTGGATAGAACAGTGACCTTTCTTACCATTTCTCTCATTACCTAACTGAAAGACTTTCAGTGTTCTATTTTTCCAACACTGCACTTTGCAGGATTTAGAGGTCCTGCTCCCCCAAATTGATAGCAAGTGTTCCACTGAACTATCATGTATGGCTACTCCCTGGTCATTGAATCTTCTTGGGTTTAGGAACCAGCAAGCTAGACAAGGAGTCACCATTTGGCAGGGATATTTGATGCTGATCAGCAAGACTATCATTACAAAACAGAAAAGAAGAATGTGTGCAGAACTTCAGTGGTTCTTTGGTAAACCCTTGCGTCTGTGGACAAATGCATCAACATTGACCTGAGAATGATATGGTTGGTCACCAGTATATCAATCTCTCGAGAATGAGAGCTTGAGTCATACCACTGGATAAGGCATCAAGACCTATAAAGGAAATAGTTTTAGATAGGGGAAAGTATTGAGGAGGAGGGAGATATTAAGTCCAGTTATGGCCCTCAGACCAACTAAAGCAGCAGGCACTATTGTTAATCCCACAGGCTTCCCTCTTTTGAGTATTTCTTCAGGAAGGGAAGCCCACAGAAACCACAGAACAGCCATTTCCTTGTATAGAGAAGTAGATCTGCCCGGTGCAAGAGATGAACTGTGGCAGCCATGTACTTGCATAACTCAGATCTTTTTTCAAAAGAGAACCTTCCAGAAGGAGTGCAGTTAACTATCTTGAGCTGCAGTGCCTTTGAGCTCCATCACAGCATTTGAGCAGAGGATGTGATCTTCCTAGGAAACTCTCAGACAATGATGGAGCAGGGAGGAGGCTCTAGAGTTGGGCCTCTCTGCCTCAGGCAAGAGGAAAATCTTTTTATCTGGGTTCCCATTAGATTCCTTAAAACTTTCTCAGAGCTGTACCGCCGTGTGAATTTCTTTCTATGCTATTCTTCTTCTTGCTCCTTTCTTTTCCCAGGTGTTCAACTTGCATTGCCAACACCTGTTTCCATTTCCCATTGTCTCACACAGTCATTAACCCTAATAAATCTCTTGAACTTGCAACTCTGTCCTGGTGTCTGATGCCTGGAAGGTATTCAGGAACAGGTACAGATTTGGTTCTTTCTTAGAAAGAGACTTGCTGAACAGCACTAGCTAGATAAAGTAATATTGGACACCAGGATGTTTATTAGGGGATAGGCACATAATCATCCTTCCGACCTCAGGTCTAAGAACAATATTCACACAGAAATCATATAAACACTTATGATAATAAAAGTAAAAGAACTCACTTTATCTACAGGTAAAGAGCATATTGGAGAGACCACTCTATTCAAGTTTTAGTGAACAGATCATGTGTTTTCCACCAGTACATCACAGCCAATTAGCACAGTGCTATAAAATAATTATTAAAACTTTGAAACAATCATTGAAAGAATGAAAAATACTATGAGACTTAAAACTGTTTTGTTACATAAAAGGATTGAAACTTTGCAAATAAAATGCCCCAAAGTCACTGCAGGAAATATATATATATAAGGCTCCAATTATTATTTGTTTAAATAGAAGAAAGCTAATACTATGAGACAACTGTACACATGAAGTATAAAGACAAGAACAGACTCAAAAGGGAATGGGCAGGGAGCCTGGGTGGCTCAGCTGGTTGAGTCTGACTCTGGATTTCAGCTCAGGTGTGATCTCAGGATCAAAAGATTGAGCTCTGCACTGTACATGGAGATTGCCTGAGATTCTCTCTCTCCGCCTCCCTCTGCCCACCCCCCCCCACTCATTTTCTCATTCTCTCTCTAGAAATAAATAAATAAATTTTAAAAAGGAATTGGATAAGAGTTGGAAAAAAGAAAAGGTTGTGATGAGTAAAAGAAATGTCAATAAAATTTGGGGGGCCTGGGTGGTTCAGTGGTTTAAGCCTCTGCCTTCGGCTCTGTTCATGATCTCAGCATCCTGGGATCAAGCCCTACATGGGGGGGGAGGGGGGGGTCTCTGCTCAGCGGGGAGCCTGCTTCCCTTCCTCTCTCTCTGCCTGCCTCTCTGCCTACTTGTGATCTCTGTCTGTCAGATAAATAAAATCTTTTTTGAAAAAAGAAAGAAATGCCAATAAAATTTAAGAATGATATAGATGAATTAAAAGTCACAGTGGTAGCAGATTTTAGCATCCAAGGTGATGAAAAAATTCTACAAACATTTCACAAGTGATGGGAAGAATTATTAGAAGTAGAAATGAAGAAGGCCTTTCCCTCCTCTTCCATAAAATTTGAAAAACAGATAGATAGGATAACATGTAGTTACTTGGTTTATTTTTTAGGGGAAGATACACTGATCCAAACAATACAGAAAATATATATATATAAAACTAAGACTATAAAAAGAAGGCACAGGGCCATTCTAGATTCAAGAGATGAAGAAATCGATTCCATCCTTAATAGGAAAAGTAGTAAATACTTTGTGGTCAGTTTTTAAAAATCTAACACAGAAGTTTAAAGTCTATTCTTTCACTTAAAGGACTGGCAGTCAACCATATTTCAGTATGTCTCCTGGGAGCCAGTAAGTATGAAAGTTGAGAGAATGAACTTCCAGTATGAGTATTTTTCTCAAAAATGCCCTCAAAGCTTATGTTTCAAGTTTAGAGAGCATGTAGTCTTATCGCAGATATTTGTATGTCTTGCTAACTGCTAAAACTATCCTACTGAAATTTTTCCTGATAGTCATTGTCCTAAAAGGCCTATCTATTGGTAGCGGGTAATTTTTCAGAATGGCATTATAGTAGATCACAGTTTAGGAGTTTGGGAAGTCAAAGATCAGGACTGTTGGAAGCCTGCTTCCTGGGCCCTAGATGGTTAACTTCTCACTGTATACTTGTAGAAGGAGCTAAAGAAATCTAGCTCCACTCATGACCTAATCATCTTCCAAAGCCCCTCCTTCAAATCCTATCACATTGGGCATTAGAGTTTAAATCAGGAATTGGGAAGGGAACTCAGACTTTCAGTCCATAACAGCCACGCTCTACATTTGACATCCTGAAAAATGATTCATTAAAAAAAAAAAAAAAAATACAGCTATTCAGGCACTTCACTGGAAATCGGGATCTGAGCACATCAGGCAGCAAAATTTGTGGACTGTTATAATGAAATGTTCTACTTAAGATGAAAGTATACAACATCACACAGTTTTTCATTCAAAAGTGCATTGCGTGGTGACAGCCCTCTTTGTAAAGTCCGTATGATTCTATCAATAGTATTCATAAAGGCCAAAATATAATATTATTATCATATCATTTCTTATCATTATTATTATAATTATATCATTATTATCATATCATTATCATTTCTTATATAATATCAATATATAATATTATTATCATTTCTATATCAATGATATTATTATCATATTCTTATTATCATAATATATAATTATCATTTCTTATGATATTATCATATCATTATATAATATTATTAGCATATCATTATTATCATTATCATTTCATTATCATTATTATCATATCATTATCAATATATATTATTATCATTCTTATCACCATATCATAATATAATATTAATATCATTATCATTTCATATTATTATCAACATTATCAATATATAATATATTATCACAGACTGGTGCTACTTTTTTATAACTAGCCAGCTTCTTTGTTATAAATTTCCCACTAAACATTGAACTGGCTAGCAGCATCCTTTGCTGCAACTTTAAAATATAACACTTCTTGTGTGTTAATGGGGTTTTAAGTATACAGTTTCTTTTGAAAAAGAGGCAGGGTGTGGCCTCTGGGGAGTAAGCAAAGCACCAAACTGATATACTCAAAAGGATTGACACATTTTCCCAAAATGCAAGCTGAGCCTTGAATAGGACAGTTGTATGGAGAATGATACATTTACCTGTAGCATGTATAGACTTGGACCCAATCAATGGCTTCTTTACTCTTCCCAAGTGTACTGATTTGAGTTTTAGAGACAGCAATGAAGCCAGGAGATGAGCTGTCTCCTTATTACTGATGGAAACCATGGTGCCTGGTCTTCTGATGCAGTAGGACTAATCTGGGACTTTTCTTACTGCACTTAAACACATTATGCAATGAATATGGGGAGAGTAACAGCTCCGTCGGACTTGTTAGTTTGTCTTAGAGAAATATAGACCTTTCTCAAATTGCTTGTAAAAAGTTATCATGTCCAGCTCAAATCACATGCTAAAGAAAGAGAAAACAGAGTTTAGAAATAGAGATATTGACAAGGTAAGACTGAGTGAGTGTGAGGTAGAGGGCAAGAGAATATTCTCCGTAGAGAACGAATACTTACTCTTTTCTAGGCATAGCCCAGGTATTTTTCCCACCTTGTGATTAATCTTCCCAAAAATAATCTTGCAAATTAGGTATGATTGTATTCATTTTACAGATGAGTAAGCTAAATTGTTAGAGCTGACACCAACATCTGAGCTATTTCTACTACAACTTGCCACCTTCCTAATTAAGACTATTACTTTCTTTCCTAGCTAGTCCAACAGCTTCCTTACTCATCTACATTTATCTAGAATTTCCTTTCTCCTCTTAATTGTTTATGTCATGATGAGATTTATTTTACTAAAGTCCTGCTTTCATCATGTCTGGTGAAGGGGTTCAAAACAAATCTCCTGAAAATATACCACTTTGGCATAAAGACTATTTTAAGCTAAAAGGAATCAAAAGCCAGCATGTTCAGGAAAATCTCTTTAACTCCCCCACAGCTGCCTAAATTTGTATCGGAAAGGGGGCCTGTACCAGGAAGACAGTTATTACCGGAGATGCCTTTTTACGGAAGGAACATATCTGCATAACAGTGTAAACTTCTGTTTTCCAAATATCTCCTCTTACTTTCCTGCAAATGACCCTCCTCCCATTTGCATCCCCAGATCCTTAATCTTTTCCTTAGCTCAAAAGGCTATCTAAGCTTCAGTTACCTGGCTACTCCTCCTTGGGTCTTATATTTTATGGGGCCATCTGTACATGTGTAATTTGATTTTTTCTCTCCTGTTAATGTCTCTTAAGTCAACTTAGTTATTAGACCAGCCAAATAATCTAAAAGGAAATAAGGGAAAGTTTTCCTGCCCTTATGCTGGATTGAAACACTGAAATGTCCAAATCCTAAAAAATAATATAAAAACTCCATTATGCTAACTTTCCACAGCCTGAACTCAAAAACTATGCTAATCTTTTACTACTTTCTGGAAATGAAAATCATTCCCTCTCTGCCCCCATAATTCACTTCTTTGAGAACTATAAGGGAGCAGAATTTGCTCCCCAAAATATGTCTCTGGTGTAATTTAGGCTGATTCTTTTTAAGTAGCTGCACACACAGGAGAAGTTCTGAAAACCAAAGGAAAGTTTCCTTTTGTAAAAGACATTTAGTGTGGTAAAGTGTAATCTCCATTTGCAAAGGTAGGTTCCTGGCAGTACCAGAAAGAGGGGGATAACCATAAATCCCTAGAAACTCCTATTGATGAAGTCCCAGAACCTAGGTCGGGTTTGGTGGGGTGAGGTTCGGAGCTGACGGCTAAAGAAAGAAGTCTTAAGACGTCTCTGGTGCAAAAAGGTAGTTTATTAGCGCACGGGCACAGGGCTGGCAGAGATGCGGCTGCCCAGGGCCTGTGAGGAGTGTCTGGTTATATACACAGGAGTTGGGTAGGTGAGGACAAAGGGGTGTTCAGAAGAGCTATTGGGGCAAAGAATACTATCAGGATATTGAAGGCCTGGTTACTATCAAGTCAAGGCATTTCCCCTCTAATGAGGCATTAACATAAAGACAATTGGGAGTTTCCTGGTGGAATGTTACATTCCTGCTATCAAGTGTCCTTGTGAGTGAGATTTAGGTTTAGAAGAAATTTAACTTTATTTACTTTTCTTTTTACCTCCGCCTCCTTTGGTTTCTTATGGAGGGGAGGGTGGCATTAGGGCTTGAGGAACGGAGTTATGTGTCCTTGGGAATTGGGCTATTGATAAGGTAACTTCTTTGTTTGTAAATCTCAAGGACATTTGCAAACAAAGGGAGACTCCTGCCTTACAGGACTGTGATCTCTGCAATATAACCATTTGTTCTTCTTTTAGGGCAGTCAGGGGTGCCTGAGGAATGTCATATATATTACTAAGGGGAGTGGGTGGAGAGGGGGTGCAAGGCGCCAGCCCCTGCTCCCTCCTCAGCCAGCCTCCTGCTCCCTCATCACTATCAATGGAGAAGACAACTTCTATCTGCTGAACAGCCCAACTTAGTTTACTGGTGTTCTGTTAACCTCCCATAACTGACTCCCCATCCCCCAAATCTTAATTTGTCTTTAACTGAAGATAGTAATTAGGTAATAGCTTCATGTAGTGGGGAAGGTACTTGGTTTTCCTAGGTCACTCCCCTGTGTACAGTGTAGAGACTGCTTTTAGACAACCAAACTGAGCAACGGACCCCTGAGTAATATAGAAGGGTCCACAATGACCCCCCTGGCTGAATACAAACGGGCCCATTAAGAGACCCACCTCAAAATGTCCATAAGCCCTAGCTACCAATGGTTTACTTATGTCCAGGCACAAGTTCCCCTATCCCCTCTCCTTCCCCCTTAGCTACAGCCCTCCCTTCCTCCCCTTATTCCTCCTCACAGACTTGTCTCTCCTCTGCTATCCTGCCTGCTGTTCCCTTGCAAGTGTATTCAGTAAACTTCTATCTCCTTTGTTGTGTCTTGGGTGAATTCTTACACTGCCTCCTTTGTGGCTCCCATCTGATTGGGTCACCCCACATATAGGAGGTATACATCGTATTAAAATTTTGTTATTTCTTTCTCCTATTAATTTGTCTTTTTTTTTTTAAGGTTTTATTTATTTATTTGAGAGAGAGAGAATACAGAGGGAAAGTGAGAGAGGGAAGCAGATTTTTGCTGAGCACTGCTCCATTCCAGGAGCCTGAAATTATGATTGAACTGAAGGCAGCTGCTTGGCTCAACCAACTAAGCTACCCAGGCACACCCCCTTTTTTTAAAGATTTTTTTCTTGTTAATCTGTCTTACAGCAATGTAATTAGTAAACAAGCTAAAGAACTTAGAAGAAAAGAAAGGAAAACTTTTCTGCCCCTACAGAGAACCTACTCAAGCCTACTTTTGAGAGATTTCACTCCTGTTTGGGCTTTGAATGACATGAACACATCCTCATTTGTGTCCACAATTGATAGAATCAGAGAAAAATGCTGGACAAATCCAAGGCCTCTAGAATTTTATGTTTTAGAAATTTGAAACTTGTCTCTTAAACCTTGGACAATGAAGTGATGCATATCTGAGATTGGAACCAAGGAATCAGTATAAAGAAGAAGATTCATGTTCAGAGACAGGAAGAGAAATCACTGTTCTGAGAAAAGTAGGAATCAAAGGCCATATATATATATACAGAAAGAGAGAGACTCCTTTCTCTATTCCTTAGGGCTTTAAATGCCATCATTTAGTCCTTCCAGGGCATGCATTCTCAGGAGGCCATATTACTTCCAATAAGATAATTGGTTGTTGAGGGGAAGAAGGATGGTGCCCCCCCCCCGCCAAAAAAAATCTTAGATTTTTACAATTTGGAATTTCTCTTCTGGAAAGAAAACTACCATTCAACTTCAGTTGTAGAAACTGATTACTAGACAGCTGAACCTGGATCAACATGGTTTGAGCTGCAGGGGTCCACTTCTACACAATTTTTTTGGAAAAATATAGTACAGTACTCTTAATTTATTTCCCTTCCTTATGATGTCCTTAATAACAGTTTCTTTCCTTAGCTTATTTTATTGTAAGAATATAGTATTTAATATATATAACATACAAAATCTGTGTTATTAAGCTTAAAACTAAAACTTCCAGATATTTTATAGCAAAAAAAAAAAAAAATGGGTTTATTTGGGAAGAGCAGAGAATTGCAATTCAGGACAAGAAAGCTATGGCAAAATCTTAGGTCTTCAGAACAAAGAGGAACATTCTTTTTTAGAGCAAAGGTATAATTTGGGAAGGCTATTATAAACAAAAAAGTCCATTGAAGTAAACTACGAGGTTGAAGTATAGTGAATTCTTACTGGTTGAGTTCTGTCTGTCTCTCATTGGGGGGACTCTTGCTGGGAGAAGAGGAAAGCCTTTCTTCCTCGGGTTGGAGCCATAAAGTTCTATTTGTGTTCAAGGTCATTCTCTGTTTGGGGTCTGCAATTGAAGAGTGAAAGGCCATGAGAGCTTCCCTAGCCAAAGGTTCCATATCCATTTTAATAAGGTTTTTTATTATATCCCTCAGTGCCAATCAATTGTTTATGTTACAGGTAAGGCTTCTGTCAAAAGCAGACATTAATAGTTAAGATTTTAAGGAGTCAAAAGTCAAACGTGGATTTTTACTTGCACGGAGGTGAGTGCCACTAATTCTTGTGTTGTTCAAGGGTTGGCTATACATTTTATCTGCTGTTCAATTAATAAAAATGAGACTCAGTTCCTGTCTGGTATTGAGAATTGTTTCATACATCTTATATAGTTATACATTTTTCCAGGAGATACCACTACACCTCATTTGCTTTTGGACAATACTTAAAATTTTTTTTTTTTAAGATTTTATTTATTTATTTGACAGAGAGAGATCACAAGTAGAGAGGCAGACAGAGAGAGAGGGGGAAGCAGGCTCCCTGCTGAGCAGAGAGAACTCAATGTGGGGCTCAATCCCAGGACCCTGAGACTATGACCTGAGCCCAAGGCAGAGGCCTTAACCCACTGAGCCACCCAGGTGCCCCAATACTTAACATTTTTAAACAATTACATTTTTTTACTTTCAAATAATAAACAGAAGAGATTAGCATACTAGAAAAGAAGCAGAGAAATGGATGATAGAGAAGAGAACAAATCCCCTCCTTTCCTTTTCTCCTCTTTATTTTCTTCTTTGGTTTTTTTTTTTTTTTTTTTTTTTTTTAAGATTTTATTTATTTATTTGAGAGAGAGAAAGATTGAGAGGGGGTGGGGAGGGGTAGAGGGAGAAGAAGACACCCTGCAGAGCAGGAAGCCCAATATAGGACAGATCCCAGGACCCTGGGATCATGACCTGAGCTGACTGAGCCACTCAGGAGACTTCTTTTCTTCTTTGTTCTTAAAAATACTAATCTTCACAGTGACCCTGACAGGTATATTATTATTATTATTATTATTATTATTAATCTATTGAACAATAAAAAAAGAAACACAAAGATATTAAAACATCATAAGGTAAGGCGCTAATGCCCTAATTATCAGAGCCAAGAGTTAAATGTGTGCCCATGTTCCTTTCCTACCAAAACACACTAGCTCCCAGAAATCCATTCCCTACAACAGAGGTTTTCCTCATTCCACTCAAACTTTATAACATTAATTTTCTATGAGCCTTGAATTTATGATAATGAATTCCCTCTTATGGCTGCATTTTCATTCCTTTTCATTTCATTCAGCCCGCAGCAAAGCAGTTATGGTAAAGGCAAGAGTAACATTTATCCTTACGTTGTTTCAAGAAAAAGTCATTTCTCTCAGGAAATATATAATATAGTACCGATATTGAATATGCTAAATGAATTCTCATTTGTGGTTAAGTACAAACATAAGGTAAATTTTAAAGAAAAAAAGTGCCTTGACTCCGTCAAGCCCCTTTGTAGCACACCTCCCTCCAGAAGGGGGAAGGCATTCCAATTCCACAAACAGGAGGTCTCTTCAGTGTTCACCACACAATGATTGCTCTCCTCCCATGCCTCTTGTCTCAAAATCATATGGTAACACAGGCAACAGCATAAAATACTGAAAATTCAGACTACTGTCACAAAATTCAATTATGAATTCACCCCAATCCACTTCAGCCTAAAAATCACATGAAGTAATACATAGGAACATGGATAATCCCTTTCTCTAGGGCACCATTTTAAAAGAGTGGGTGACCCATATCACATATCCTTATGGAGTTCTTTTTAAATAAAAAAGGCAGATTCCCTAGGTCCTCCTAATTTCATTGAATCCTAGACTGAACGTTGGGCTTGAGGATCTGTTCTTGAACAAACTTACCAGGTGATGTTGACACATGTTCTCCCACTCAAAGATCTCCATATGTTCTTTTTATATATGGTAGCATTTGCAGAAAGCAATACATAGAGATTACATCAATTCTATAAAAATGATATCAACTTAATGAAAATTTACTATGCAGCTTTATTTTGCAAACTCCATAGATTTAAGAAATGTCTCCTCAATGTGTATTTCAAAAATATATACAAAGTGGTAGTTCAGCTTGCCATCCATTATGTTACTCATTTCTCTTTTTATGAGCAACCTTATAAAGTCTTCCCAGTTTCATTTCTGGGAAAGCAGTTTGTTTCTCTCAAAAAAAGAAAATGCTTTCTGTGAGAGCTTAACAGTTAACTCATATGTAGATTATGTATAACTTAACTAGTTAACTCATATGTAGATTATGTAGGCAACTCTAATACATCAATCATCAAAATTTGCATCAACTACAACACCAGGTGTTGAAGATATAAACAATATAAGGCAAGGCCTCCATTAATATGTCATAAGCATATACAAACTGCAAAGAAATTAGAAAGTTTTTTTCTTGCCTTGATTATCGAAAAGGTCAGAACTAAATTGCAGCCTTTCTGTTTCTGCTCCATTGTGTGAAGAGCTTAAAAACCTTCATTCTCACCCTTCCTGAAAGTCTCCTATTTTTTTAGATCCATCTGAGAATTCAGGTTGCAAGACAAATTGTATCCCCCCCACCAAAAAATTCTATAGAGACAGACATATACTGGAGTCATACATGAGACCTACTGGATCAGAAACTGCTGGAACCACAAAATGATGGAAACACTTAACTCGTAATTTTGATGAACGGATAGAAACTGGTTTAGTCTAGCTTGAGAGTAAGAAACTTGTAGAGGGCACAGTCCTAGGAATCCCCTATAATTTTATGGGGTTTATGTCTAGAAATCTTACCAGGTCTTCATGGTGAAGATCTGCTAGAGGTCTCTGCCTATCTCTGGCAGAGAGAGGGAAGGGAATCATTGTGATATATACTCCTAGAGACATCCCCATAACAGACATCTGCTCTTTAGGGGAAAACACTTTGCCCAAGCTCATTCTTGCTGAGAGAAGGGCATTTTTCAAAAAAGCTTTTTCTTTTATTTTTAGAGAGAGCAGGCAGTTAGGGGAGGAGCAAGGCAGAGGGAGAGAGAACCCAAACAGACTGCCTGCTGAACCCAGAGCCCAACGTAGGGCTTGATTCCATGACCCTGAGATCATGACCTGAGGCAAAACCTAGAGTTGGAGGTTCAACTGACTGAATCACCCAGGTGCCCCAGGGAAGAACATTCTTTATAGTCCTCGAGCCCTCTACCTCTTCTGTCTCACCAAGTGAATGGGGGTGATGATAAAGTCAACAAAATTTAGACTTCACGTAAATAGATTAGGAGTTTTAGAGCTAGGGAAGAAAGTAGAGGTCCTGAAACACAGGCTTACAAATGACTTTAACTTCCTTTGAGAGTTTTCCTTTGCATTCACAACTTAGCTACCTGTCTGGAGCCAGAAGACTAGCTTTAGGCCTATTTCAGCTTTTGCCATACCTTCCTCACTAAGCTTAATCTTGTCTAGCTTTTGAGTTAAAGTGAGAAATATGGGACTCTTCCTTTCACATGAACACTTAGAGGTCTTGTAGGGTTACTTACTGGCTTAATCTCAATTTTGTCATGTCTCAGGGAATAGAGAGGCCTGAGGAAAGGGAAAGAGATTCAACATTAGAAAATTAGCATAATTTACCACACTAATAAAGTAAAAGAGAAAAATCATATGATTGTCTCAACTGAGGCAGAAAAAGCAGTATCCATTCATGGGTAAAAAAAAAAAAAAAAAAGAAAGAAAAAAAGAAAAAACCTTAACAAACTATAAATAGAGGAATACTTTATCAATCTGTTTTTCAATGGGAAGAGACAGGAATGTTCTGAATCTGATGAAGTATATTTGCAAAATGTTTGTAGCTGATATCAAAAGCAATGGTGAAATATTGAATATTTCCCCCTAAAACTGGGAACAAGGTAAGAATGTTCAGCATCCACACTTCTCTTTACCATATTATGGGAAGCCCAAGAAAGTACAATTAATAAAAAAAAGAAGAAGAAGAAGAAGAGGAAAGAACGAAAGAAAGGAAGGAAGGAAGGAAGGGAGCGAGCCTGGGTGGCTCAGTGGGTTAGGTCTCTGCCTTCAGCTCAGGTCATGATCTTGGGGTCCTGGGATCAAGCTCCACATCAGGCTCTCTCCTCGGCAGAGAGCCTGCTTCCCCCTCTCTCTCTGTCTGCCTCTCTGCCTACTTGTGATCTCTCTCTGTCAAATAAGTAAATAAAATCTTAAAAAAAAAAAAAAAGAAAGAAAGAGAAAGAATGAAAGAAAAATAGGCATAAAGATCATAAAGGAAGAAGTAAAGTTATATTTATTTATAAAGCACATGGTGTTTATGTAAAAATCACAAGGAATCTACAAAAATGCATCCTACAAGATCTAATAAGTAACTTTAGCCAAGTCACAGTATATGGAATCAATATTTAAAGAGCAATTGGATATTTATTTGCTGGCAACAAACAACTGGAAATTAAATTTAAATAATAAAATATAAAATCAAATCAAAACAAATATTTAAGAATAAATGTAACAAAAGTATGAAAGATCTTAATAATGAAAACTTTAAAATATTTTTGAGAAACTTTAAAATGCCTAAATAAATGGAAAAATTACACCAGGTTCATGGATTGGAAGAATCAATATTAATAAGGTACCAAGCCTCCTCATATTCCTCTTAATGGTCTACAACCCCAAATAAAATCCCAATGAGATATTTGTTGAAATCTCCAAGTTAATATAAAAATTTACATTGATATCCTCAACATTTAGAATAGCCAACACGATCTTGAAAAATAAAAAAGAAAGCTGAAGTACTTACACCACCTGATTCTGGAGTGTCTCTAAAGGTACAATAATAAAGGCAGCATGGTACTGACAAAAAGACACAGAACACAAAAGCACCGGACAGAGTCTATAAGTAGACCTACACATATATAGTCAATTGGTCTTCAGCCAATGTCACTAAGGTAATGCAATGGGTGAAGGGGTGGTTATTTTTTCACCTTAATTTGTTTTGTTTTCAGCAAATGGTGCTAGGACAATTTGATACCTCTATGAAGAAGCATTAACCTCGACCTTAGGCTTAAACCACCCACAGAAATTTCTTTGAGACTGATAATGAGCCTAAATGTAAACACTAAAGTTCTTAGGCTCCTAAGAAGAAATACAAGTGAATATCTTTATGACTTTGGATTAAGCAAAGATTTCTTATACCAGCTAAAAAAATCAGTAACCATAAGGAAAAAAAATTATATTTCAATAATCCAATAAGGAATTAGGCAAAAGATGTGAACAGCCATTTCACTAAAGTAAATATGCAACTGGACACTAAATACGTGAAAAAATGTTCAACATCACAAGACATCCTGGAAATGTGAATTAAAACCACCACAAGTTATCACCATACAACCACTAGAATGGCTAAGTTTTTAAAAATGATAATGGCAAATGTTCATAAGGGGAAGAAATATTTGGCAGTTCATACATTGCCGATGGGATGGTAAAATGGTAACAACATTTTGGAAATCTCTTAAGCGGTCCTTTTAAGGTTTAACATACATCTACCCAGCAATTCTACCACTAGAAACTTATTCAGGATCTATAAAACAAATGTGACCAAAGTGATTTATAGAAATCTTATTTGTAATAGTCAAAAAAAACTGGAAGTAGCCCAATTGTTCATGAACAAAAAAATAAATATAGAAATCTTGTATATCTGTGCAATGGAGTACTATTCAACAATATGCTGATAATATGAATTAACCATTAGACTGAACAAAAGAAGCCAGATGCAAAAGAATATATTCTATATAATTCCGATTTTTATGAATTTTACAAAAGCAAAGACTAAGAAGCTATGGTGATAGAAATCACATTGATGGTTGACTCTGGGTGAGATGAATGGACCAGGAAAGAACACACAAAGGAAGTTTCAGGAATGATGGAAATATTCTATAACTTTATAAGGTGCTGGTTTCCAAATGTATATTCAAATTATTCATCAACAAATTAAATTTATCATGCATATATTTATCATGGGTGTGTTTAAGTATATTGCATTATTATACAATGTATTAAGAAAGCATATACATTGTATACATTTGTATAATGGAATATATTTGTATAATGGAATAAATTTTTTAAAATGCTTTGATATCTCTGTTTCTTTATAGTTGATTTGTTTTATAATCCCACGTATTTTATTTTGCGTGTTTAAGAATATTAGTCAGGTAGGTTTCACATGAGTGCTAGTATGTTTGGAAAAACACTGTGCTAGAGATGGGATTTTACAACTAGTTGTCTAGCTCCAAATGTCATCATCTTAGTCACTACAGTGGGAAAAAGAAATTTGTAAACTCTATATTCTCTAATTAAATCACAGCTAGACATTAAACTGAAGCCAGAATTTATAGGCCAAAATTCCCCATTTTCAAAGAAGTATTAAAAGAATGTTTTTAGAAAATAATCACTAATCAGCTATTATGCCTTGTTAGCAATTAAGAAAAAGGTTAGTGAATTATTACATGTAAATTACCATACATTTAAATCTACTCATATTTTGTGTTTTATCTTCCATTGATTACTTCCTGTCAGTTGAAGAATAACCAACTCTTTTTTTTCTTCTCTAATCTGAATTTATCAGAAATACCTTAATTAAATGGCCAAAAGAGAGAGATGACAAATCATGAAAGACATCTAAAAAACTTAGTTTTAGAACTTCTTATAGTGTTCTTCTTATAGTGTCTTAAAGAACAAAACCAGAAATAAGAACTACACTGATGATATCATACAGTATGAGAGAAAATAATCATGCTTGTGCTTTATGAACATTTTTATACTTTACCATTTTCAACAGTTTGCTAAAATTTGTTAGACATTAACAAGTTACATATCAGGTGCTTAAAGACAGTCTTTTTAGTGACAACATTTTAAGAAGTGTCATCTTATCATGTTGTTATCGCTTGGCACTGGATGAAAAGAATTCACAGAGAAAGGAAAGTTGGTCAGTCAAAATACTGAAGAAAGATGTATTTAAATTGACTCTTACAAGGACTTGATTTCACAGATGATGGTCAGCTACTAAAGCTATTTCTTTCATTTTTAGTTTCCTTTTCATCAAGGCTATACAAACTGAAACTTGCAGAATTATTTTTTAATTTTCTCTTAACAAAGTAATGTGTGTGTCTATATATATCAAACATCTAAAAATATATATATTTCAAGTCCATATGTCGATGGTGCCTCACCATGAAAGCCAAAGTATTTCCTGTAACATAGTTTGTAATAAAAATTCCAAGAACTGCTACTTGAAACTTGTCGCTAAAAATATTTATTGTAGGAAATCATATTTGCTAGAATGTTTGTTGCAGAAAACTATAGTTTGTTCACTCAAAGTTAAGCAGCATGTTTTTTAGAAAGACTGATTTTACCCCAAACCTTGTAATAATTAATTCAGTATGATCTTGGTCTAATTAGCCCACGCATGAATAAAAACATGGTAGATTTGCTTAAAATTAGGAACATAGTTAAAAGCATGTCACTGGTAAAATTTACATGTGGAAAAAAAAAAGACTGAAAACCATTTTATAAACTCATTTTGTCTATGACAATGGCATCCTGTGCTTTACGCTGGCCTAGGGAGGTTATTGTGAGGAGTATGAGATCTTTGATGAATGTAACCTTTTTTAGTGTGTAACTACCAGGACCTAGTTAATAGCAGGCAAATAGCAGGGAATGAAAAAATATTTAAAAGGTAAATATGACCTGTCTTAATAACAGCTTGTTAAAAGCTGTGAACAAATTGTGAATTGTAGTCTTGTTCCTCTGAAAATTGTGAATCATTTCAAGACTCCAAAATGGAGATAAAATCAAAATTTTGAGAAAAAATATTTGGAGTTACAATGACATTTATATTGGATTTTTTCAGAGCAGATAAACTATTAAGAAATTTTATGGTATTCAGGAAAGATGGGAATTTAAAAAATGCAAATAAAAAAATCATAAAAGGCAAAGTAACTAATATCTTTGTAGCCAGAGAATTTCAATAATTTTGGCTTGTGTTCCTAATCTCAGACTGCTAGACCATACTTCATAGCTCCTAGAATATAAAACGAATTAAGATTCATTCTGTGTCATTTATATTCAGTCTAAACTATATTATTTAGCCAAATGTTTAAATCTGTTTACTTCACTACCAAAAAAAAAAAAAATCCTTCAAAAAATCTTTGAATCTATCATCCATTAGCTGCCAAGCAGCTGGTCAAGAAATGCTCAACGGTCCAAAAAATTTCAATTTTAGAAGCTATTCTAAGTCAAGAGCCTTGCCTTGGGAATTCAAAATATCTGGAAAGTATCCCAACAATGGAACAGATGAACTATTTCTTTTTTCTCCTGCTTAACTACAGGCAAAATCTAAAATTATAAAAATGATCATCACCCAAACCTTCACAGATTATGATGCTGGAAATCACAATAAAACAAAACAACAACTGCATCCCTTCCAAATTTTCAGACTTCTCATTCTCTAACATTTGTATACACATTCCTCCTAAAAAAAAGTTGAAGCAATATTCATGAGCTAAATATATTAGGACTCTATGGTCTTTTTTTTTTAATAGTTCCCATCCTAATTGTCTTTTTTTAAATTTAATTAAATTTAATTTTTTTCCAGTGATCCATAATTCATTGTTTATGCACCACACCCAGTGCTCCATGCAATACGTGCCCTCCTGAATACCCATCACTGGGCTCACCCAACCCCCAACTCCCCTCCCCTCCAAAATCCTCAGTTTGTTTCTCAGAGTCCACAGTCTCTCATGGTTCTTCTCCTCCTCTGATTTCCCCCAACTCACTTCTCCTCTCCATCTCCCAATGTCCTTCCATGTTATTCCTTATGCTCCACAAGTAAGTGAAACCATAAGTTAATTGCTTGACTTATTTCACTCTATAGTCTTGCATATAAATTTAGCAATTCCTTTACAAGAAGACATATACATTCTCTTCATCAGGTATAATAATCTCAAATTTTCCCATTTTACTTTCAGTGGAAGTTTATCTTAATCTGCATCATTATTAATGTGTTTAGAACATTTACCTTCCATGATTGGGCTTCAATCCACCTCCTTATTTGTTTTCCCTTAGTCACGTCTATTCTTTGTTTCTTTCTTTCCTTTTTCCTGCCTCCTTTAAAACTGATTGATTTTTATGATTACATTTAATCTCCACTATTGGTTTATCAGCTGTAAGTCTTTGTTTTTTACTTTAGTGGCTGCCGTAGAGTTCGCAATATACATCTCCTATTTATCACTGTCTACTTTCAAGTAATATTGTACTATCATATTCCAAGAACCTATGTTTCCACTCCCAACTCCTTGTTCATTGTCCCAGTCGCGTCATAAACTTGTTTCTGCACATGCTATGAACATCACAGCCAATTTTTACTATTTTTCCTTTGAACAATTAGCTTTTAAGGGATATCTCAGATTTAAAACTTTTTAACAAATATTTTATTTATTTATTTGACAGACAGGGATCGCAAGTAGGCAGAGAGAGAGAGAGAGGAGGAAGCAGGCTCACCGCCGAGCAGAGAGCCCTATGTGGGGCTTGATCCCAGGACTAATGTGTTAGACTAATGTATTAGATGCTCAAAGTCCTAATGTATTAGGATTGTTATTTGGACTGTTTCTGAGTGCTTTATTTATTTATTTTTTTATTGCAGACTTTCTCCAGTGGATTGCAGATTGAGGTAGGATATGATAGATGGGTTGCACCAGGAATAGGCCTTCTGAGCATGAAGCATGAATACCAAGCAAGCATTATTGCTTGCTTGTTAATACCCCCAGGCTCTCTTAAAAACCCATACTCAATTCTCCATAGGAGGTGGGTGGCTCCATTACTTGATGCTCCTTGCTTATTTTCCCCATCACTGGCTCTATCATTTACCCCAGACCTCCAGGCTGCTTATGTTTATTGCCTGCTCCAGCTTCGGGACATTCCTACACCCTCTCCTTTGACACCAGCACATTGATGGGCACATTTTGAGCTCTAGATTTTGTCACCCATTTGATCTTTCTTCCTTTCAGAGATTCCTCAGAGATTTCAACTGTACTCTGTGAACAAGATTACTTATGTTCCCAAGATGGTGTTTCTGTGAATGTGTCTAATCACACACACACTTAAAAAAATTATATCATAATAAACCAACATTACATAAACCTACGTGTGTGTATATCTACATAGATAAATATAGATATGGATACATAGGTAGATATCACGATTTAATATCTTGATCCTATTCAAGAGTAATTTTCTATCAAAAGCCATCCAAATTATTTAGGTGACTTTGGAGCAGCCAGAGATTCTGGAGTGGAAGGTGTGTCCCAGTATTTGTAAATTTTAATTATATATTTGGGAAGAAGAAATTATTGGTTGTTTTATATTTATTGCTTTGCCCCCTAATTTTCTTTTCTTCCCCTCTAAGAAGTTGGCAAGGATCCTGTGCTCTCTTGCCTTAGGTGTGGTTTGTACTGCAGAACCAAAACCAGAAGCTGCCTGAAAATGATGCATTTTTCTATCTTTTGTGAAAGTCTGGACCAGGTGTAGGATTGGACTAACAATTTTAGAGGGGTGAGAGAGAGTCCAATATTTTTCAAATCAGAGAGGAGGGTGATATGAGAAACTAGTCCTTTCTCTAAGTATGGGATTAGGAGAGAAAATATGGGGGTTTCTTGCTATCTGAAAGCATAGAAAACACAATAACATTGCAGCAGATGGGACAGATTCCCAGATTGATAGTTGATACAGACATTGAACAACTAAGAGCTCAGGGACCTAGCTAACTTCTCAACCAACTAAAGAAAAATTAAGAGGAGACTAGCGTATGCCCCCATCCTACTGTTTCTATTCCTACGTTCTGGCTTACAAGTGCAGCAGGCACAGACTGTGGGTTTTATTTATCATTGTAGCCCCCATTAGCTCTGTGATTAAGGCAATGTCTTAAAGAAAAGCAGAAGGTTTGCTGTTGACTGGAGTCCAATGAAATTGCTGTGCAGTCATTATTTCTGTTTTGTGTTATGCCTTCATCAGTGTTTTCAGAGAAAAATAAGAGACCGCATGAGAGATTACTAGCATTATACTTTCTTAACCCTAAAATCCATTTTGGAAATTTTACCGGATAATCAATTGTGTTATTCCTGTATTAAAGACAATATAAATGAGCCTATGGCAAACAGTGTTCCCAATGTTGTACCCACAGGATTTTAACTTACAGAGGTGACTGAGTAACAACATGGAGAGGCTAATGCCATTGAAAGATTTTATTACATTTCTCAAGGGAAGGGGACATTTCACACAATGCAAGCCCACATGGAAAATACCAGATTTGGGGTAGGAGGCAGAAGCAGGAGCAAAGGAGAAAGCTTAGACCAGACCCTTTATAGAGATACCTGCAGGAAAGGCAAGGCAGAACAAGGTAAAAGGGGTTATAATTGGTTAATTTGCATAATCCTGGTGGGCCTTGGGCTATAAAGTTGGTCTCTAGTTTCCTGGTACCTGAGTTAATTCAGGGCAGAAGAAATGTTGGCTGGTATGTAGGAGTTAGATAAGGAGGTAGTTGGGGCTGTAGGCTCCTTGAGATTGGCTGATCTGTCGATGAGAGGTTGAGCCCTATCCTGAAGAATTGGCCAGCCCTGAAAGGGGCAGCTTCTCCATGGCCAGCAAGGCCTTCAGGATGTCAGAATATCACAAAATACAGAAAATAAAAAACCTGACTAATAGAAGTGGAAATAGAAAAATAGAAATGTGTGTTTTATAACTCCTGATATATAACCTGGTGATTGAGGAAATATTCCACAAAGATGGACAATAATAATAAGCTTATGCCATTATAATTTACACCTAAGTTAATACCTTTTCCTTTGACATGACCTGGTTTATAAACAAAATACTCCATATTATGCTTCCTATAAGAAATGTCTTACTGTAAGGTGAATGATCTTTCCATTTTGTGTTATGATAAGATATATAGTGTGGCGGCCAGTGCGACAACATGACCTGGGTCGAGAGGGTAAGAGGATGGTGAGACGAAGATGAGATGTAGAGAGATGGGGACAGGAGGGACACAGTGGATGATGTCCAAGCAGGGCCAACTTTATTACGAAGTGTGCACGATTATATAGGAAGCAGAAACACTTAGGGGAGACTAACCGCCCATCACATACCAAAAATACTTTCTCCAGGCTCTTGTTTACCAGTTCCCTTAGGTTAAACACGCAGACATCCTGCCACCAACATGTTGCTTACTTATAGAGAAGTTCCCTATTGATGAAGGGACTGAAGAAGGGCGCCAGGTGCATTTTATGGCCCATGCAAGAACAGCAAGGTCCAGGCATGGATTTAAGACTTAGGCCTGCGTTGTCCTGTTCCTGATAAGCCTCAGTGGGTAGCCAAGTAGGCGATCATGAGACTCATAGCACAGACCCTTTCTCAGAACTACTCAACCTTTCCATTGCTGAGGTTGCTTAACCCCTTAATGTCAGGAACACGCAAGTCAGGGCATGATTTGGCTCCTATCTCAAGCTTCTGAGTGGTTTCCCACATTATTGGATACAAACATCTTTACCTTAATATTTATGCTATATGAAAGTCAAATTAAAGTGGCTGTATTCGGGCGCCTGGGTGGCTCAGTGGGTTAAGCTGCTGCCTTCGGCTCAGGTCATGATCTCAGGGTCCTGGGATCGAGTCCTGCATCTGGCTCTCTGCTCGGCAGGGAGCCTGCTTCCTCCTCTCTCTCTGCCTGCCTCTCTGCCTACTTGTGATCTGTCTCTGTCAAATAAATAAATAAAATCTTTAAAAAAAAAAAAAGTGGCTGTATTCATGAGCATTGTTTGAAGAGACCTAGAAGTGAGCAAGAAAATAATAGGTTATGCAAAGATCTATTAGAATGGCATATATTTCTTGTAATGGAAATTTGAAGTTCATATTAACAATGAGTCAGGACCCCCCTACCAAAAAAAAAAAAGAAAGTGCCAGGATATGCTAAATCTCTTAGGCAGTAATGACTGTTTTAGCTGGTAGAAGGAAAAAAAACAAAAAACAAAAAACAAAAACTTTACAAGCAAATTTTATTTAGTAGTCACAAAATAAGTAGGATGTAAATGAACCAATATTTCATTCTCCTCTAAATGAAGTAGAAAATAGTCCTGATAACTGCATAAGACACAGGAAAAATATTATACTTCTCTGTAATAGTGTGATAGCTTCTGGAAGAAATTCTAAATAATTAAGAGTTTGTGACCTGTTCATTTATCATCAGAAGTCCAACTTTATTTTTTTTTCCCAATTTATTTATTTTCAGAAAAACAGTATTCATTATTTTTTCACCACACCCAGTGCTCCATGCAAGCTGTGCCCTCTATAATACCCACCACCTGGTACCCCAACCTCCCACCCCCCCGCCACTTCAAACCCCTCAGACTGTTTTTCAGAGTCCATAGTCTCTCATGGTTCACCTCCCCTTCCAATTTACCCAAATTCCCTACTCCTCTCTAACGCCCCTTGTCCTCCATGCTATTGGTTATGCTCCACAAATGAGTGAAGTCCAACTTTAAACTACTAAGTTAAACAAGCAAACCCAAAAAAGACCCGAAAAGCAAACCCCCCAAAAAAACAACAACAAAAATACAAAAATACACATGCAGGAAAAAAAAATCCCAAATCCAAAAAACAAGCAATTAAACTTTTGTAGGATGAAAGGTATTTTAATACCTCAGGAAGCAAGAGAAAAAATACCTGTGAATGAAAAAAGGAGGAAATATTAAAGGAATGAGTATAGATTTTGGATAGAAACAACTAAACCAATGTGTTCAGAGGTGTTCAAAGGCATTCAAAATTGCAGGCAATGAAAATGTGGTCACAGCTGACAGCTTATCCCCTTTGCAAGACTTCTAAAATTGTTATTTGAAACATTGTAATTTTAAACATTGCAATTAATAGTTTTAAAATAATCTAAACTAGATCAATGTAACATCTATAGTTCTTTCAAATCAACTTTTAAGAATCAATTCCTCTTCCTGACATAACTCTTAAACCATACCTAAGGTTTTCAACTTGGGTCTTTATCTGGGTCTTTAAGATTTCTAATTTCTACGTTCTAACTTCAAAATATCTATTACATGTTCATGTGCTTCCTTTGACTGGTGGAATTGCAATTACAAATGCTTTCTCTAAATCATACCATTTACACCAGAGTCAAAAGCTCAAATGGCTGCAGGGGATGAACAGAATACATGAAGGTATGATTAGGATAATAGGAGCAAAGTGATTTGTATTTGCACCAGGTAGAACACTAACTTGCTGCACTGTACAGACCAAATCCAGAACTCCCCATGGCTATTTGCTATTAGCTCATTACCCTGCTTTACACACCACCACCTTGAAAGCTGTGTTATACCAGCTTTGTTAATACCAAAGAGTCATCCTTCCTCTCGAAGAAATATATAATCCTAGAAGAATCAGTAATGAGATTTCTAAAGCAGGGTCTTTGATTCAGAATAAGCACATCACATAAAGTAATGGTGAGGGAACATGTGAGGATATTCACATACTTCTTTATTTGAATGGTTTCTTTGTATCATTATATTGGATAAGAATCTTTAATTAGCCCTTTCTAACCTCAGCTTTCACCAGAAGCACTAAATTTAGTGAACAGTTTTGTCTTTTGAATAGATAAGCCTTAAGAACAAAGCAAAAATCAAAATGTATCATGCTTTATTGCATTAAGAGCACTTAAGACTATAGGTAATAACATTTAAAAACATAACTGAAATTAGGATGTACTACCAATCTGTAATATATTTAAGCTAATATTAATTCACTAAATAAATATTGATTTAGTAGTGTTATATGCCAGATACTATTCTAGGTGCTGAAAATAAAAACTGAGTAAGAACTCCTTGAGAAGCTCATCAAATGGATTTAACAATGTAATTACTTGTATTTAAACAACTAATACTATAAATAAACCCTGTATAAGATCAAATTAGGTAAGTTTTATAAATATCAACTACATTTTTTCACTATTCTCTTACAAACCATGTGTGTGACCTTAGACCTGAATATACCTCTTCTTGTTTATTTTCTCATTTTTAAAAGAGATAGTAATACCCACCCTGAATGCTTTCTGTGTTTTATTTTAAATAAGGCAGTGAGTGTAAAAGCACTTCAAAGAGAACAAAATGCCATGAAAATAAATGTAAGCGAATATTATCAATGGCTGTTTCTTACTTTAGTTCTCACAGTTTATATCTATTTATATATGTATCCATTAACATTATTTATACTTATTTTTAGTACTTGCTCTTTTGACTTTTGCAGTAGAATTAAAAAGCAATTTACCCACCACCATTATAATAATATATATTTTTTAAAGATTTTATTTATTTATTTGACAGACAGAGATCACAAGTAGAGGAGGCAGGCAGAGAGAGAGGAAGGGAAGCAGGCCCCTTTGCTGAGCAGAGAGCCCTACGTGGGACTCCATCCCAGGACCCTGAGATCATGACCTGAGCCGAAGGCAGTGGCTTAACCCACTGAGCCACCCAGGCACCCTATAATAATATTTTTAATCTCTACACTTACCTTTACCAATGAGTTTTAAACTTTCTTATTCTCTTGTGATGATACGGTTCTTTTATAATTAAGATGTCACACCAGTTTAATACTTTCAAAGTGTCTCAGAGACCGACCTATATAATAATAACTAATAATAATTGAAAATAGGGGCCTTATGATCATGTTAATTCTTAGAGCAAATTACCAAAAAAATTAAATATTGTAGGAAAATCATATGCCATACAATTCCATAAGGAAAACTAAAAAGAAAAGATAATATAAGGTCCCCTGGGTGGCTCAGTGGGTTAACCTTCTGCCTTTGGCTCAGATCATGATCTCAGGGTCCTGGGATCGAGCACTGCATCAGGCTCTCTGCTCAGCAGGGAACCTGCTTCCCCCTCTCTCTCTGCCTGCTACTCTGCCTACTTGTGATCTCTCTCTCTGTCAAATAAATAAATAAAACCTTAAAAAAAAAGAAAGAAAAGATAAGATAAAATATTAGAAACAAATCTGGAGGGCTCCTGGGTAACTCAGTCAGTTGCGTGTCCAACTCTTGATCTCAGCTCAGATCTTGATTTCCAGGTTGCGAGTTCAGGTCCTGCGTTGGGCTCCATGTTGGGCATAGAATCTACTAAAAAAAAAAAAAAAACTAGGACAAGAATTTACAAGACAGAATACAATATACAACAGGAAAATAAGAAAATAAGGAAAGGCAGTTTCATTTTCCCTTTAAGAAATAATTACTAAGTTCATTCAATTTGTAAAAATATTAAGTGAAAATTCCCAGTATCTATTAAAATAAATTTTTGCCTTCTTAGAGGCTAAGCATTTCATATTATTATTGAAGGCACATGCTTCACTATGAAGTACATTTCTATTCTTTTATTTGTAAACTCATTCTTACATCAGTTATCATCATTATTTTTTCATTTCATTTTTATAAAAACAATTTAATTGAAATAAACTGCTTTCTTCTCTAAATAACACATTCATCTATCCATGTTTGTCTTCTATTCTTTGTTTTTTAAGTCACTCTTTACCATTTTTACTTTCTTATGTCATAGTAATTATATTTCTCAAATGCCTTTGATCATTATTTGACATTATTAAGAATAGGATTAAAAATAAGGACTTTATGGATTTGTAGTGCAGTTTTATATAAAATTCATTTCACTTGCAATATTATTTCTGCTACATATAGATTAATTATGAAATACATTTCCCATGGTTAATGTAAGAGCAACTCAGTAAATTAAGACTCTGATACAGGAACTTTAGAGAGAAATGAGAACTCTCTCCACCCCACCACCACCAAACGTGTCTACCCAATACAGTGTAGCCTGAAGTGGCACATATCTTCAATATACCAGTGGCAATTACTCAGTGATGAATTACAGGACTTGTTTTGCTGTAAGAATGATCTTCTGATAAAGTGTATCTACAATTCCACATTTAAGAATGTGTTTTTTCTTTTTCTTTTTTTTTTTAAAGAGTTTTTTTTTTTTTTTTTTAGATTTTATTTATTTATGTATCAGAGAGAGAGGGCGAGAGAGCAAGCACAGGCAGACAGAGTGGCAGGCAGAGGCAGAGGGAGAAGCAGGCTCCCTGCAGAGCAAGGAGCCCGATGCGGGACTCGATCCCAGGACGCTGGGATCATGACCTGAGCCGAAGGCAGCTGCTTAACCAACTGAGCCACCCAGGCGTCCAACAAGTGAAATAGAGGAACTAAAGAAGAGAATCTGAATGCATACCAGAGAAAATAGTTTTGCATTACCTAACAGGAACAATGTGAAATATTTCTAAAGTTATCTCACCAGTAAGATAGCCTTGTGTGAGGTTTTAAGGAATACCTGATTTCACCAATAGTAGAATTACTAGATCAATTAAGATCCTCAAAGTATATACCTTTGTGTACTAGAACAGAACAGCAGTCAGGAAGGCTGGAAGATCTATTTTGCCCCAAACTGTTTTTATAATTTCTGGGTCTTAAATTCTGCCTTACAGAGATATCGAGAAAATATTTCCAAGTCATAATAGAGGTTTCTTTCTCCTTTTTAATCTTTACTTCATTATTCTTTCTCCTGTTCAAAGACACAGGCACTCAAGTATTTCATAGAGAGGAAAACCACGTTAGGCAATAGAGAGCAAAATAAGGTAATGTTAATGTGAGTTGCAAAATATATAAAGTAGATACTTGAAGGAATAATTTCGGAGCCACGTACATTTTCCCTTTGCTACCTTCTCAACCTTGTCTAGCCAAGATGTTAAACTAATCTGGGCTGAAGTAAGGAGGAAAAGAAAATCATAGGGTTAGGAAATGGAAGATATTCCTAAGAAAAGAAAAGGAAAAAAAAAAAAAACTGGGCCTATTTCCTGATCCCTAGGAAAACAACCCCTACAGAATTATAGAACGTGAGAGAAGATACCTAGTTCTTGTTCTAGTTGAACCCAGGAAAGCAACAAAGTCCCCCCTCCATTCTGGAGAGAGAACCACATTATAACCAGTCAAAGAAGACCCAGCCCTGCTGAGTTTCCTACATTCACAGAGTAATTTCCTATATGTCTTAGATAGGACTGGTGGGTCTGAGAACACCTTGCCATCATTCAAAAAGAACATAAGTCCCCAGAGAATAATGGGATAGCAGATATCCCAGATGTTGTTAGTAGATATAAACTATAATGGGCATCTGGACTGATGATGAGAAATGGATATTCTGAAAGCTTCTATTCTACATATGACCCCAAGTAGAACTGTACTGGAATCATACTGGAACTAGAAATCCTAATTTGACTAAAAAACTTTGATTTGGCAGAAAGAAATCAGGTTAACTTAGTGCCAGTAGGTAGAAATTGACTTGAAACAGAAAGAGACACAGAAAAAGAAAAAATGAATTGTATTTTTAGTACACCAGAGGTTGGACTGTGAGAAGTTAGTGTCCATTATAAATATTCTGGATTATATAAATCAGTGCCTCCTCATGCTCTTTTTTTTATTGGAAATATTTTAATGCTCCCTTTTTAATCCTGAATACAGGTTCCTGGATAATACAAACTACCTACATACATAGTTTTTTAAAAATCTGTATCATGTCCTAACTGTAAAATATAAGAGAAATAAAAGTAAATTATAATAATTTGACATGTGCTTTCATATAGGTTTCATATAAAATCTATTAGTGAAGTGAAATGAAGCTGTTATAGTGAAGTGGATAATACCTGTACCAATGTGTAAGGTAATCATGAGTATAATAGCCACAAATATACCTTGATACTGCTGTATTGATTGGAAATTCAAATACCATGAAAAGTGTAACAGTTGATTACATGATTTTTCAAAAAGCTTAAGAAGTCTTGAAAAGTACCAGGCAAAAATGGAAAGTAAATCTCTTCTTGATTTCCATTGTACTTGCATACCTTGAAAATATACTATTTTTACCCTTTCCCACTCTTTGCATTTACCATTGCTCATCCTCTGACAACCTGCCCACTAAAATTCCAGTATTACCCCCAGCCATTTTCTGGTAGCTGTTTTTTTTTTTCTTCTTTTAGTCTTTAGAATCTTTGAAGATAAACTTTTATTGGAATAGAATACACACAAGGAGCATAGACCTTAAGTATAACAACGTGATGAATTTTCACAGAGTTAATACAGGAGTATAATCAACACCCGGGTCAGGAAACATGTTATCAGCACCCACGAAGCTCCTTTTATACTTCCATCACTGTTCCCCCACAAAAGCAACCTCCATTATCACTTTTAACACCATAGATTAATTATGTTGATCTTGAACTATATATATATATATATATATAGAGAGAGAGAGAGAGAGAGAGAGAGAAAGAGAGAGACTCTCATTCAGTGTGTACTCTTCTGTTTCTGGTTTCTTCTAGAAACTGTACTGTCTCTACTGAGCTCTCTGAATTCCTTTTCAACATAATGTAAAATGGTTCTACAATTATACGAGAAGAATAACTATTGTTAAACTTGACACAGGATAAGAATTCTGACTTCAAGACTGAAGTGGGAAAAACAGAGTATCTATGATGTAAGTGTAATATTTATAAATAAGCGATCATAGATTTGTCGCATATCATGTTGAAAAGTGTAGGCTCTCAATCCAACTGCCAGGGTTCCAATACCAGCTCTGGCACTTGACTAGTTTGGTGACCTGGGAAAAATTAGTTTCTCTTAACTTCCTTATCTGTGAAAGAGGGAGAACAATATTTGCTACCTCAAAGTATTGTTGCGTACTAGCTAAGGATATGGCTCAGATTCTTAAACTCTTGTGGTGAATATAACCGAGTTTTAATATCAGATATCTGAGTTTAATCTCATTTTAACCACTTACTTAAATTTCAGGTAAGTCTTTTAATTAGTGTTCTACTTCTTCTTCTACAAGTGGAATATTAATAGTACTAACCTCATAGCTATTGGAAAAATAAAAATGAGTAAATATACATATATGTAGAAGAAATCTTAAAATCTTGTCTTTGGAGAAATCTGTCAGAGGTTATTTTAATTTTTTTTAACAAGTAATGTTCCCATTAAACAAATAATTTGCACAATATTTAGAGAGAAAATTTAATTATACAAGACTGGTAAATTCCTATTTTGTTGTTGTTGTATTTTTTTTAACAATTTAAAATGTTTTCTCATATGAAAGTATTTTACAAATTCTGTAGTTAAAATATTCCAAGTCTGGTGATTAGGTCTCACATTTACAAGGCTTATAGTCAAACAATGACCATCATAGGAAAAGTCCTTTTTTCCCCTCATTTAATTTCAGGAAATATTTGGGAAGGGTATGGAATCACAACAAGAGGTGCCTATGTAGTTCATCATTGAGCATCTGACTCTTGGTTTTGGCTCAGGTCATGATCTCAGGGTGGTGAGATCAGCGCCCTGTATGGGGTCCATGCTCTGGGGGAAGTTGGCTTGAAATTCTCTCCCTCTGCCTCTGCCCCTTCCCCTATCTCTCACCCAGTCTCTCTGGCTCTTTCTCTTTCTTTCTCAATCTAAATAAATAAATAAATAAATAAATAAATAAAATAATCATGTGCAGCACATTTAGAGCTGTGATCTCCTCTAAGGACTTTGCCTGGCCTTACCAGGCTCTAATCTCCTATATTTCATCATTCTCTGGCTCTCAGGGATGTAAACTTATAGTCCTTATCTTATGATCAACATAGCATTTAAACATTCCCAAGTACTTTTGTCTACCAGATCAACGCTCCCATTAGGTTTCTTGTCACTGATTAATAACTTAAGGGCAATCGAAGTTTAATGTGATTCCCCTTATACTACATTTTGAAGATAATATTTAGCATGAAGTTAATCTTAATAAATGTTGAGCCATTATTAGTATCACTGACCCAGTGATATCACTGTCCCGTAGAGGATTGTAGGAAGAGTAAAGACAATTTTAAAAAACAACCTAATTAAACCGTAATAAAAATATCCATTCATTATCAATTGGCCAGACTACAATTTGTTTCCTATAATAGGAAATGCTTGGAGTAAAAGATCCTCAGATTTATCCCAGTGAAAACCTTTCAGGATTACATAATTAGAATATCAGGAGAATTTAGTTATAATCATAAATATAAAATAAATATAGTCAAATTAGGGTAAAAAAGTTAGAAAGACAGGTTTTTTTGGTCTTTTTTTTTTTTGCTTCCAAATCTGATGTTTTCTATCTTATTTAAAGCTGGTTACAGATATGCTGATAAGAAGGATTTTTATGACTACATAAGCAAATCTTTTTAGTTCTTATACAAATTTAATTTCCCTCTAATTCCTTTCTAATAATGAGAAATTTATATGCTTTGCAAACAGAACATTGATATATTTCATTTTTTTAAAGATTTATTTATTTATTTGACAGAAATCACAAGGAGGCAGAGAGGCAGGCAGAGAGAGAGGAGGAAGCAGGCTCCCCGCTGAGCAGAGAGCTTGATTTGGGGCTCTATCCCAGGACCTTGGGATCATGACCCGAGCCGAAGGCAGAGGCTTTAACCCACTGAGCCACCCAGGCGCCGCTGGTATATTTCATTTATATTTAATGGGTTCTAATATGGTCATACTCTGTACTCTATAATCATTTCTGCCTCTACATGATACTAATTGGATCCCTTCTGAAACACATTAGGCCATTTATGCTGTTCTTGTCTTAAAATGTTGCATTTGCCAATTACCTCCTAAAACCCAGAGTTTGCTTTTGTTTATGGTCATTAAATGTACGTCAGCATTTCAGTGTATCAGTAAATAAGGTTCTTTTTCTGATATATTTGCCAAATTTTGCTAGATGTCCTAGCATAGTTAAAAAGAACAAAAAATATTAAGTATAAATAATCTACTTATCAATTCTTTTCTTGTATCAAGAAAATAAAACACAGAAGGCTCTAGAAATTATGCTGTGACTCTGAGGATACAAATATATGGGAAGGAGGTTTAAGCTATTGAGGTGGGAAGGAATTCTAAACAATTAAGAATAAGTACTTTTCAGGGGCGCCTGGGTGGCTCAGTGGGTTAAGCTGCTGCCTTCAGGTCAGGTCATGATCTCAGGGTCCTGGGATCGAGTCCCACATCGGGCTCTCTGCTCAGCGGGGAGGCTGCTTCCCTCTCTCTCTCTGCCTGCCTCTCCATCTACTTGTGATTTCTCTCTGTCAAATAAATAAATAAAATCTTAAAAAAAAAAAAGAATAAGTACTTTTCAGTATCTTTTGAACACAATGTTTTCCCTTTGTCCTTTTGATATAATATATTATATTAATATGTTTTCTAAAGAGGCAATGAAATGTGAGTACTAAAGTCACACTGCCTGGAATTAAATTTTGTCTTCACTATTATTTGTAAATACAATAAAAACTAAACAAAATATTTTTTCTCTTCAGGATTTTATGACATGTCTTTATATATGAGCAGAAATAAAACTATAAATAACAAGATGCAAATACTGTTTAAATATATACACGTATTTTTAGAAATAAAGACTGTAAAGTATATACTTTAATCTCTTCATTGTTTGGCTATCTGACACCAGGTAGACACAATCAGTAGTTTTCTTCTTAGGACTATCCTCAAAAATCTTAGTCATACCAACTAATCCCGTAGTTTCAGCTATTAATGCTATACCTTCAATCCCCAAATCTATCAATCAACATTTGCCTCCAGCTCTCTCTCTATGGCAAGACCTGAATTTTTATAAGTGAAGAACACAGTGAGTGTCACTAGAATATCAAAGCCTTTCTTTCCTAAATCAGAGTCAGCACTCTCGCCTTGGGGAGCTGTCACATCAGGGTGACAGATACAGATACAGAATTTCAGAAATTGGGTCTTTAAGATTCCTCCTGCAGTTGCTTCCCTATTCCTCTTAGATATCTCTCCTTAAAAATCTAACATAATATCTTAAAAATTAACTAGCTCTCCTCGTTATTTTAGTACTTACCTATTTCCTATTTTGTCATTCATTGCAATATTTCTCAGAAAGGGCATTACAGACATTGTGAGAGGGATCTTTATTTTGCAAACACAGATGCTTAGATTTGGAGGGCATTCAGTCTGTCTTCACATACAAGAATTTCTGTTAGATAGTAGAGGGTTGGCACCTGCCTATCTTCCCATTCCAGCATCCCCAGTATGTAGCTTTACTGCCTGCCACATAGAAATAATTCAAAGTTTGTTACTAAATTGAATAAATGTGCTGATGATCGGCACCTATTTCTGATCAGACTACATAACAAACTATTGGAATCCTGTTCATGAATTGTTCTTTCCATCTACATACAGTCCAAGTTCCTCTAACACAGAGATCTTGCCTTTCTCACCAACTTGATAACTCTGGTGTCTCTTGAAATTAGTCAGACGTTGGTATTGTAAAGTTTTAAAGGGGAAAACTGGAAATACAAGATTTAAGAGTGTTGCACTGCTGGGACGACAGAAGAATACGAACACTAAAGCGGGGTGAAGATTTCAGTTTCTTGAACTCAACAGTCCAGTTTTTTCCAAGAACAGGTTGCCTTAGCAACGTCGTGGAACGCGGCTCTAGCCGCGTCTATCTCCCGCCCCTCGCCACGCCTCACTCTGCGCCCGCCTACTCTGTGCTCTTACTTCCGCCCCAACCTGCCAGCTGGGACCTAGAGTCCTGCCGTTTCTGCCCACATTTATATTGCCTGACTGAAAATACGACAGAATATAACCGCAGTTAGAAATACTTTCCTTAATACTATCCATGCTTTAGTCTCAGGACTTAAAATGTAAAATCATTTGCTCTTTGTGAGTTGGAGGCTCCTATTGGCACGAATGAGAGGAACCTATTTTCAGGCACTGCCTTAGACGACAGCAACTTTGGAGGCCCCCAGATTGCTGAGGGAGACGTGGCCCTGAGCGGGGCGCTACGTTCCCGGGCTGAGCGGAGGAAGTGGGAGTCCACGCGGAATTGGTTGGGGTCTCCTCCCGGAGCGGCCTCACCATGTAAGTGTTTGCTGACCCTGATCCCAATCCCTGGTCCCGCTCCACGACTTTAACTCTCTCCCGCTCTCCTCCTCAGGTCGAAGGTTTCTTTTAAGATCACGCTGACGTCGGACCCGCGACTGCCTTACAAAGTGTGAGTAGCCTGGCGGCCGTGGGCCTTGGCGACTGGGGGCGGAGGGTGGGGACCAGGCTGGCCTTCAGATCCTCTCCCGCCCCAGCAGGCTGTATCCCGTCCCTTTCCTCCCTCCTTCGCTCTTCCTGAAACCTCCCCCATCCCGCCCGAGCCTGAAAGGAGACATCCGGCGCCTGCCCCGCTGAGTGTCCACTTCCCTCGGTGCGAAGGAGCAGGGGCGTGTGACGGGAACGTTGCTGCTGATAGGTGACCTGTCCTCGGGACTCCATGGGTGGGTTTTGGAGCTGGAGGACGTGTAGACGGCTCTGATAAATTGCTGTGTTCCTTAAAGGAGTCCTGATTGGAAAGGCCTTTTGCCGCTTTGACCAGCTGTTACAGGAAGTAGGGAAGACAACCCAGTTGAGAGTCTGTAGTTACTCGAACGTTTATCACTGTCCGGCTTCTGATTCCTCTGTGGGTGACTCAACAGTCGGGCGTCACAAAGTAATGAGCCTCAAGTCATACACTTCGTATGTTGGGATTTAATAAAGTGTGATTAGCAGATCCGGGAAATGCAGACATAGGCCAGTTACTCCACGCGAGGCCCTTTTTTCTCCTTTAGCAGTTGAATGATGGTTTGGCACAGGTTTAACTACGTAGTCATCCGGAATTTTCTTAGGTAAACATGATTGAGGTTATTGCATCTGGAAGTCGCATAAAATGCAGCAAAAGACAAGACTTGAGTAGGATTTTAGGCATAATTAATACAACTAATACTGAGACCTCCTTAACCATACTGTTAACAGTTGTCATCGGCCTCAGTGACTTAACTCTCTGTGACCCCTACAATGCCTACCCTGAAGCTTCTCCCCCCCCCCCCCCCCCCCCCCCCCCCGCCCACATGAATCTTTTTCACCTTATCTCACATATTCACATTTACAGGCTAAAACCTTAAGGTCTTCAGTAACTGCTCCAGCTATGGTGTCATTTTTAAATAGGCTCTTGTGAATGACTACATTGTCTTCTTGTATCTAATGTGCTCTAATATTTCTTCTGTAAAAGAAAAAATGTTTCTTTTAATTCATTGATCAGACTGCTTTTTACATCTGCCACTATTCTCTTCCCCTGCTTTACCCAGTTCTTTTTCTAACTCTCGCAGAGTCCATGGTCCACTGTGTCTGGTGGTCCACTGACCTCATCTCTGGTGTCCTCCTCTCCTCAGTGTGTTTTGCTTGGTGAAACACCAACTCTGAACATGCAGCTGCTGTGATCTCTGTACATAGCTGAATGTCTTTAGAGAAAATTACACAGTTAGGCTGATGGATTTTGTGTAAAATTCATAACTGTGCTCAGTAGTACCTAACGCTCTGCTATAGTTCCCAAGTTTGCTTATTTTTCTTTTCATTCTCTATGAGGATTAAAAAAAAAAAAAAAAAAAAGTCTTCATACTTTCCACAGTGCTTTTCCCTTTCTCTGAAGCTATTAGAGGAAAATTTGTCTTTCCATCATCACATATGTGAAGCTACTACTATGTCTATAAACCCATAATTTCTGTCCACCATCCCGTGAGAAAGGATAACCTGACTTCATTCCTATGAAAAGCCAGCTGTACCACTTGGGCTCTAGGTATCGTCTATTTTAGTCTTCTCAAGATTAAAGTAGATGGAGTCCAGAGATCCCTGTCTCCTCATCATCTTTGATTTCTCCCTTTATACTGGGTTATTCTCATCACCATATAAATATCTAAGAAAAAAGTAAGGTGGAGGGAGAAAGGACAGAGCAGGGCAGCAGTAGTATCTGTAAGAGTGCCTGGAACTTTGTACCAGTTCAGTTAATATTGGTGACTGAATAAATATGATAAGCATACCTACTGTTTGTTGTTTATGTAGTATGTGTGTATGTATAATCTGTGTATGGGTGTGTGTGTATATAAAATAGGTATAATGTGTGCATGTATGTAAGGTTAATATGCTGTGTATCCTATTCAGAGTAATTGGTAACTAGTACTTGAGTACTGTTAAATGCAATTTTTTAAAAATTGTGGGAGAACACACTTTGACTTTTTAGTATCACTTTTCACTTGCCAAGCCAGTGAATGTGTGCTTTGATTTAAAAAAAAAAAAAAAAAAAAAAAATCCCTTGAGTTTCTAACATTACTAATAGTTGAATTCTAAAAAGGATGTTAACAGTTCCAGATTTATTCTGGGGGATGTCAGAGTTTTTATTGTTTGTTTTGTCTTTTGTTTTTTCATAAATTCACTCTTGGTAGTGCCATTAGGTTATAGAAATGTTAAATCAAATGAATATATGGGATGAATTAAATATACCTTTGACTCTCTCAGTCTGATTCACGCTTCTTCTACTGGAAGTCATTATAATGTGTTGTGGTAGCTAGTGATTTTTATATTCAGTAATCTATAACTTATTGAAGAAATGGGACACATCCCTAAGGTATTACATGATAATTTATTAAAACGTTAAAGCACAATATGGTGGTGACAAGTATTCAAAGAGAAGTGTTAGATTGCCAGCCATTTCTCTGCTTTAAAGATAATCTGTTTTACAGTCTTGAATCATTTTTATTTATTTCACGTTAGGAATTTTTTTTTATATTTTTTTAACCTCTTTCTGTGTTTTTAAGTGTTCTCTTGGGGTATAATGTCAATTCTGTTTTCAGTTTTTAAATTGGAAAATTCATACAGATTGACTATTTATCAGTAATCTTTCGTATACTTGACACTGTACAAGTTAATAACAAAATCACACATTACATCTCCAAAATGTTATTTCAGATTGTTTTAAGCCCTTTTTTCTAATGATGATATAAAGGTAGAAAGTCACTTCACATTTTATCATAGTAAACATATTATTTTCATAATTTAATCTATTATTTCAGACTTGATTATTAAAATCTAGAAACACTAGAAGGTTCCTGAAGAGGTTAAGCTAGACTCTTTACAATGAAAATGGTGACTTTGATGCATCAGGTGAAGAGGTATTTGGACTGGAGATGGTAAAGTGGACTGACAGCTAAGGAGAGATTTGACTTTTTGAAATCCATTTCTGGAAACAAGCAGCAGCCTATATACTAGACCTCTCTGTATCAAAATATATTAAGTCTCACCTATATAGTTTAATTTTTAGGTGGAACTGTAGACATCATCTCAGTTACGAAATTAATTGCTTTTTTTTTTTGTCATTTTAAAGTTAATGAACATAGTGTGCAGTCAAAGTAGACAATCTTCAGCCTCAAAAGACAGCTTTGGCCAGCTTCTACTACATTAGCCAAAATAAGGAACGAGGGGCTTTAAGAATAATCAGGTTTTTGTTTTTTTTTTTAATATTTTATTTATTTATTTTGACAGAGAGAGGATCACAAGTAGACAGAGAAGCAGACAGAGAGAGGGGGGAAGCAGGCTCCCTGCTGAGCACAGAACCCGATGCGGGGCTCGATCCCAGGACCCTGAGGTCATGACCCGAGCCGAAGGCAGAGGATCAACCCACTGAGCCACCGAGGCACCCCTAAGAATAATCAGTTATTAAAAAAATTCTTTTTCATTCTTCTTGCAGACTTAGTGTTCCTGAAAGTACACCTTTCACAGCAGTCTTAAAGTTTGCAGCAGAAGAAGTAAGTATAGAAATTAGAACAACCTGTGTGGAATGTAGTTTTGCGGTATCTTTTTCAAAAGTCTGGGGGCACCTGGATGGCATAGTCGGTTAAGTGTCTGACTGAGTTTCAGCTCAGTTTGGTCTTAGGGTCTTGTGATCACGCCCCAGGTATGCTTGAGTTTCTCTTTTCTTCTCCCGCCTGCTCTCTCTTTCTCTCAAATACATCTTTAAAAAAAAAAAAAAAAGTCTAAATTTTGCACGTACTTTAACCCAGCACATCCATGTGAATTCATTACTAGGTTCATGCTATCAAAGAGTTAAGCCCTACTTACCAATGTAAGTGAAAGTTAAGATTTATAGAAGTAGGATGAATGAGTTAAACAAATCTCTATTTAATGCAACAATTAAAAATTATAAGGAAAGGTTTGAGGATATGGGAATTTTTTAAACCAGCAAATCATTTTACAGTGTAATCTGTAAACCTGTTTTTACTCATTTTGATTAAAGAATTAGAAATTTCTTAATGTCTTTCTCATATTTTTCAAGTTTTCTGTTTGAGCCTGTCAACTGCACAGTCTTTTAAAACATTCTTAGGTTTTTGGTTCTAAAAAAAAAGATTTTTTTTTTTTTTTTATCCAGAGTTACCAGATGCATCCATAAAACAACTCTTTGGGCATAACACTACAAGAGTAGCTTGGTCTGGTGGAAATAGCACAAAAATGTGATTTGAGAGATTTAACTGCGTCATTAATTATCTGTATAACATGGACAAGCCTCTTAATTTCTCTTTTCTTCAAATTTCATATTCTGTAAAATTGGAGTAATTAATATCTATCTTTCCTGTCTGATTAAATGATTTTGAGGAAAAATATAATTGCCTTTATGGTATTTTGTGAAGTTGAAAGTGCTGTACAAATCTAGAGTAACTCAAATCCAAATGCCAAATGTTTTGATTCAGAGTCTTCAAAAAAGTTTATAGTCACAGAATAATAATTTTAGTACCTAAATAAACTAGCTTAATCCATAGTCCTATCCTGAATTTAAGCTATTAATGGAAAATCAGTCAACCCATCAGTATTTACAGAGAGATATTGTCCAGGACCACTAACATTATTTATCATTCCTTCAGAATTAAACTGAAAAGTGGTAGTACTTGTTTTATAGTCAGTGTTTATCTTTTTCACCCATGTAGAATAATTAAAAAGAAAAAAAAAGAATAACTTAAAAGAGCTAGGAAACAGCATTAGCATTACTTTCTGCTGCACAGATCACCTGCAGGAAACTTTCCTAGCCCTGGGGAATAGGAGAGGTCCCACAAATTACAATGTAAAAAGTAGGTCAATTTGAGTTATCATTAATTTTTTATTATTATATTTTGTAGTTATATATGTTTTTTGTAAGGCAAAGGCATTGTGATCTTGGTCTTCTAGTAAAAGTATAAAAAATAACAGACCTGCAATAGAATATAAACTTACAAATTTCACATTACTGCGTATATTTATTGAGGTTTTAGTATCGCTTATAACTTACAATTTGTGGGTACTATACATTTAGAAAGGTTATGACTTTGAGGCAGCAATGAGAGGGCCTTTCATAAGATGAGACATAGGCTCTTACAGTGAAGACAAGTGTTGACAAACTGAACCTGTGGATTTAAATTCCTAATAAAATATTTTTTAAAAAAATAAGAAAATTCCCCAATAGGACTAAGAATTAGTTTGAGTAAGTGTAAGTAGTGAGTTGTCAAAAACCCGAGAATAGCCTTTTAACATACTAAATTAAAAGATTAGGGGGGTCTGAGAAAGGAAAGAAATGAAAATTTAGGAGCATGAAATACTTTGCATCCAGAAGAAAACTTGTCAGTAGTGTAGCATGAACATAATAGTTGCTGAATTTTACATCACTAGTGATGCTTCCCCAGATGTCTGCTTAACTGTTGCTTCTACATTCTGGAAAAGGGAAAAATTATGTCAGCAGTTGCTTATTTTTAATGTTCATAAATACGCTGCCACTATATGGCTGTGACTAAAAATGCCTAGCTTATCCTAAAATGGACATAATCAAAGAATAAGATACCCAGTAGGGTACCTAGAAACTTTGTAATGCTCAAGTTTTAGAAATCTGAGGTGTCCTATAATTAATTTGGGTATTTGCTCGAAGTTTTATTAAGTATTGCAATCTCTATAAATAATTCTTGAAGTATTTTAATGTTAAAGCATATTTTGAAGTTACTCTAGGTTTATTTAAGTTTTTTTAATTCCTTAAAAGGACATTTACAAATAAAAATGTACTGTCTGGACAGTAAAATTATGTGCTTATTAGGTACATAATCCAGTAACATGTTATGTTCTTGTGCATAAATTTTTAAAAACCTAATTTTTTAATTTATAAATTAAAATAAACTTTTTTAAAAAGTTTAAAGTTTATTAAAATAAACTTCAGTTGTTTTTCCTAACTATGTATATGTGACCATTATAAATACCTGGAGCAACATTTCCCTGAGTACTTTTCCAAGACCACTGGAACCACTGAAACAACAAAAACCATGAAAAACTAGAATCTGTGGCTGAAAGAGTATGGGAAATACTTCATTCACCAAATCCTTCTTGACATTAAATAAACTGTATTAGCTGCAACAAATTTATTTGATCATAAAACTCAACTGTAATATCTATAAAACTAGTCTCTAGCGTAGAAGTACTTAATAAAGATTTGTTAGGTAAATGAATGAACTTACGAGTTAGAAGAATGAATGAACTTATGAGTACATGAACGCATTTTGACAACTGCTGGTCTCTAAGGAATTAAGAGAAGACTTCTCCCTTTAGCTACCAATAAGTTCTATACCACATTTTATTGATTCAGAAAACGCATCTTTTTACACCTCTGGAAGTAGATAAGTGAAGTCTTACTCTCACTATTAGCCATTTAGCAGTCACATAATTGTCTATTGGACATCATCTGCACCTACTTGACCTTAGTTGTTATTTCCTGGTGGCACAATTAGACTATTGCAATCCTGTGAAATCTAAGTCAGCAATACATTCATAGGAGAATTTGAGGAAGGAATGTGAGCTTTGGTTCATCTTCCATTAAACACAAGAGAGCATTTGTTTGACCTTACTGTTTCTATAGAGAAATTTTAGGAATGTTCTAAGCCATTGTTTTATTTTCAGTTAGACAAGAGAGTTATATATTATAAAACTAACATGCCCAAGTCTGAAAGAATATATTTATTGATAGTGTTTTAACTTTTTTGTAATGTTTTATGTCCTAGATGCAGGGAAATGCAGTATTTAGAAAAAGATACTGTTCGTTAAGTGTAAGCCAGTTGTGGTATTTTCTTTGTTGACATTGTCCTAAAAGATAAATCGCATTTAGGATTATAGAGTTGATTTTATGTATCCCATCCTTGCTAACCATCTTTTATAATAAAACTTTATGTATATAAATATATATGTTTACATAAATGTTTATAAAGATAAAAAATATTTTTTTTTCTTTTTCTTCTTTTTAGTTTAAAGTTCCTGCAGCAACAAGTGCAATTATTACCAATGGTAAGAATTCATTTTAAAACTATTACTTCAGAGCTAGAGAAATTATTTAAAAAGCAAATTAATTAAAATTGACTTAAATACAAAAAACGCCAAAATTTTTATCAACACTTTGGCCTTTTTGTAAACACTAAGTCAAGGTTATTGTTCAAAATGAGCTCTCTTCAATTCTTTATGCTTCTGGTATAGTATAGCACTTCACAGTATCTGTGTCCTTACCAATTCATGCCAAATTATTAGTAAAAATTACCTTTCCCTTTATTTAACAAGGTGCATTGTTTTTTAATAAGTTGTAGGTACTTTTTGAATATAGGAAGTTAAATGGCAGAGTACCTTTGCTGTAGCATTTTATTGCTTTCCTGCAGTAAACTATTTCTTACAAGCTTGAAATAATGAGGATTTTATTCAATTAGATCTACAGTTTAAATTCTGAATATCTTAGAATACAAGTAATAATTGTGATGATTTATATATGACAGAATTTCTCATTCTGAAACATTCCGTATGCTGTCAAATTGAGGTGTTTCTCTACCTGAAAAGAAAGCCAGTCTACTTTTTGGAAAGTTTTAGGTTTACAAATGAGCTATTAAGAAAATGCTTTGTAAACTTTCATCAGATGTCACTGCAACTTGAATTAAATGACTTTGTGGGCTCTCCTGGCCTTAAGATTTTATGCCTCGGGAGCAATGTGTAAATGATTAAGGACATACCTGAGGTACTTTTGACTGTATTTTTCACTGGACGTTGTGTGATAGAATACACTGTCTTCTGTGGAATTTATCAGGATCATGGCATCGACAGCTGTTCTTGTCCAATTCAGCAGTGTGTGTAAGTGGGTAATAGTAATGGATTTCAATCGGTAACTTAGCTGAAAGATTTGTCATTCCTGTTTTTAGATTTAAATTGTTTGGCTTATGCCTATATATCCCATAGCAGCAAATCTCTTATTACTGTTAAACCATTTTAGCTTTAGAAATAAACAATATAAATAATTTTATGACTTACTTTCTAGATGGAATAGGAATAAATCCTGCCCAGACTGCTGGTGAGTATTCATCTGAAACTCATGAAGGTGTGGGTGGGGCTGTGCATGTCATTTGATACTGAACATGTGGTTCATTCTGAGTCAACTAGATGGGATTTTTACTGGGATAATAGTTATTTTTTAGGGATTATATAGGAGTCCTTAGCTATGTCTCTGAGCAATAATTTATTTCCTTGGGGGTATCAGATAAATATATGCTTTCGGCTATAAGGAAGAGAAAACCTCACTAATAAGCATTAAAGGTGTTTAATACATGGAACAAAAAGTGATGGTAAGATCATACTCTTATGGGAATAATGATTTTGATAGTACATGAGAAGTGCTTAAAATTTTGCATTATTATCCATAGTATGCATTCAGTATGTGCTAGCTGTTAACCATTCTTTTTAAAAAGTACAGTCAGTTAATATTTCAGGAGGCTTAGCCCTGAGAGCTTTCAGAGCTTCAAACTTAGTATTACACAGTGCTTGCTGTACGTTGATGTTCTAATAAGCAGGCAAAATAAAAGTAATCTTAAACTTCTTGATAGGTAATTTTGTATTTTTTAGATGCACCTTTTTTTGGCTTATAATCTAATTACAGTGTTTTTATAATTAAGCATACTTTAATGTGATCTCAATTTGAGCAGTAGTTACGTTTAAATCATTCTAAAGTAATTCCATATTATAACAAAATTAAATTGTCCTCGTAAGGCCTTGGAATTGAAATTTAGCCATCTAGAAAATAAAGAGTGATTTAAAATTGTAGTTTGTTTGTTTGTTTGTTTTTACTTAAATCAGTAGTTTTAAGTATATAATCCTTTTTATTAAAAAGATTATTGAAAATATGAAGCATTTTATTGTAGAGATATCTTTAAAATTGGGTTTAAAGGTTTTATTTCTTCTTACTGTAGAAATGTTCAGTAGTTTATATTAATTCGAGTTACTGCTTATTGTAACATGCTGCCTGTTGTATTACCCTTAAAAGTTGAATTGTGCATGTCATGGGCCATGAAGAAAATCTCAGCAAGCAATTGAGCAAAAAGAGGTCAGATCAGGTCGCTAAACTTTGTCATTTGTGGTAATTTAGATTTACTGTTCTTTCTGTCCTTAGATATTTTATTGTATATTGAATTAGCAAGTATTGATGATTAAATTACATTGCTGTTTGCTGAGTGTATATGTTAGCACTTTTGTGGCTAGTGATATTTAACATTTTCAGAAATTTGGTTGGGTTATGTAGATGTGAGAGGAATGGGAACAAGCCTTAAAGCATGGAGTTAGTCTGAAGCTATTTGAGCTTCTGTACCTATTTAGTTTATACTTTTTTGTATCTTCTATTATGATCGTTGTTGGAATGTTAAGATAACTTGTCATTTTTTAAATACATAACTTTGTATTTTGTTTGTTTGTGTAGGAAATGTTTTCCTAAAGCATGGCTCAGAACTGCGGATTATTCCTAGAGATCGTGTTGGAAGTTGTTAATATCTGCTACTTGGGACATAGGATGACCTTTCCAAATAAATATTGGTATTGCTGTAAAACTGAAGTCAGGCATTTAAAACATGATGAAAACACGAGTAGCTGATGAAATAATGAAGGGTGACTCTGTCCCTTCTTGTTATTCGCACGCGTCCTATGAAGAGGGACTGCTATGTGTAGAGGGTACCATCTCCACAGAAGACCATAGTCTGTCATCGCTACCTCACAACACATACAGATAGTTAATTCGGGCTAAGTGGATTATCCAGCTGTGTTTTGTAAGTGGTGGATGCTTCTGATAACCCTTTCTGAGAACATTTGGAAAATTAAAGTTTACTGAATCTTCCTATTTGCGTTAAAAATTTAAATGGACTGCGGGTCATACATGGCAGTTTGCTTGATGGCATCTGACTTGTGCACTTAAAAATAGTTGATTCTTAATTGTATGTTCATGATAAAGGGTATAGACATAACAATGAATATGTAACTATCTTTTTGTCATTTAGGTTTTTTAAAGTTTCAAACTATATCAGAGACCCCAAAATTGAATTTTTTGATCTAGCCCTTATGTGTAAAATTGATGTCCCACACCAAAGAGTTTTAACTATGATCTTGCAGAATCCAGTACTTGGTAAGAATTCAGAATAAAGTAGAACCGTTCTTTGCTGAGTTATGTATCCTTTATCAGTCTCTGAATACAACCTTTAAAACAACCTCAAGAGGTTGTGTTATTGAGGCTAGTATTTCTAAATAACATTCAGGAAAAGGGTATTGGAAAGATCTGGAATTCACAACAGAGCTCTAAGAAATGCTAATTGAAAATGCTGATTATTATACTGATTAAAGACCCAGCATTTAAGGAGGTGTTAAGTTTAGCCACTGAAGTGGTTAAGAAGTGAGGAAGTAGGGAAACCCCAATGACCAGTTTTCTGGTAAGGTGGAAAGAAACAGAAGACACAATGAAGGGGAACAGAAAGCTGTAGGAGAGCATCACAGAACAAGCCAACTGGATCTGCAGAAGTGCAGTGTGTGTTGTGGAGAACTGAAGGGGAAAAGAAAATATATGACATTTCAGAAGGAGCAGAAGGCAATTAGAGAAAGCAAAGTGTAGGCTTTGTCAACACACAGACTTCAGAATTCCCCTTATGATAATCTAAAGAATGATATGCATAAGGGAAGAGTTTATTTACCCTTACAGAGGAAATCAATATCTATGCAGATCTTGAAAAGATGAAAGGAAGGCTCATAGTAATTCAGATCTAGTGCTTGGCCTGCTGTATCCTGGATTGTGAGCTCCCTGGAGGCAGGCTTTGTGTCTGTCATGCTCTTTCTAGACCTGGAAGTGTAATAGGCTTTCAATAAGTACCTGCTGAATTATTCATGAATAAAGTATCTCTTAAGACCAATTTTTATCTAAGTGTGTTTCAATTATATTCCCTGTCATAGGCCCTACTAGTTTCATTGGGAAAAAAAGGTGTAAGGAGATGTAACTAGGTCAGCATCTCAAGGGTGACATTGGTAGTTAAGTTTAAGAAATTAACCAGTTGTTGTCATATATTTGACAAGTGAACAATAAGATTCTAAATCGTGAAGGTAGAAAAGTATGCTTCTAATATTTGGGGAAGTTTTTATTTTTCTAAACAAAACTGATGCTCAAAGACCCCAGGTTTTTTACATCTTTAAGCCTCAGTTAACCAGAAATTTATGAATACCCATTCTGTTAATTTTTAAATTTAGACTTCCTTCATCCTGGTTCCACAACGAAATCTGCCTGCTGTGTTATGTAAGTTACGGTGTCCTGTGCCATAAAGTGATTTGTTTAATATTTTTCTTCTTTGGTTTTGAAAGTTTTGTTGTAGTAAATTAAACACATTTTCCTAAAGAACTGGACATTTTGTTATTAAATAAATGTGATCTGTAAGTTCTTTGTGCAGAATGTTTTGAAGTAATCATATTTTGTTTAAATACATTATTGGTACATAATATTGTATGAAAATACATTTTTCATACTGTAAACTGTATTGTCTACTCTTCATTATTAAATCTCCTGATCAGCATACCTGTTGAGCTGGTGTATCACAAATGTTGCCAAAAAAGGTGGGGGGGGGTGCAAAGAGGATGAATCCCGTAGGTCATAGAAATGAATATATACTTCCAAATGCCAGTCCTTCAGGAATAAAAAAGAGAGATTATAGTAATTGGGTAGGCCAGTAGGTTCCAAACCTAAGTGATTATCAGAGCCACTTAGTTAAAAATAAGGATCTCTAGAAACTACCCATAAAGTTTTGAATCCTTAAATCTGGTATGTCACAGAACAATCTGTTTATAAAAAGCATTCCTGGTGATTCCTCTTGTGCAGCTGTGTTTGAAAATGATAAGGCCAACCTTTTCACTTTGTAGATGAACAAAAATAAGTCCAAGGTGTCAGGTGTCAAAGGGACTAGGATATGTTCTAGAATCTTGGAAGTGTACATCCCACTTCTTGGTTCTCTAGTAGCTAAGTGCAGAGGTACTAGCTAACAGTCTCTCTCACTGGTAGTAAAACCTCATTTTAAAGTGTTGCAAGTACAGTCGTTTTCGTGGATATTTTATTTCTCAAAATTAGTTATTTGAAAGAAAAGTTCATGGCAAGAAAATTCAGTCCCCCTTTAAGGCCCCCTTTCCCCACATTAAGATATTAAAAATATCTACTATGTCTTTTACCCAAGGCATTGAAATATTTTTGAACCTGGAAGTATTAAAATACTTTAATGGAGCAATTCTAAATTGATTGTTAAGTGTTCCCAAGGCCCTTTACAAAGTGGTAGATTTTTTGCACAGTAAATGTGTGCGTGTGTGTGTGTGTGTGTCTATATACATATGTATATTTACATACTATACAGTTTGGTTACATATGTATGTACACATGTATGTGTTTTACATATGTAATTTACCCAAATGTATTGAACTCATCTACTATGTGTCAAATACTTATATATGCTCCCTCATTCTTCCCAACAATTCCAAATTATTAACCCCATTTTACAGAAGAAGAAAGGTTTAAGTAGGTTGAGATTTGAATTTGATCCCTTTTATGACTTTGGAACTCTTTCCATCAGACAAGGAGAATTTTTTTAGTATCTTTTTTTTTCCTCCACAGTATACCAAATCTTTATCTGTATTGAATTATAAATTTAAAAATATAAAAGAAAATGTCTAGGACTTCAATTCTTATTTCAGAGGACCTAATATGTGTGTAATAATCATGAATGGCATTACTTTTCAATACATGGTATAAATTTGATGGTGTAAATATGTTAAAATTTAAGTAAGTAAAGTCATTAAGTAAAAGTCCGTTGAAGATAATTAGGATTCTCGTGCTACTCTAGGTTGGCACAGTGGGAACAGGACTGTGGCGCCATTACCTATAATTTTATGTATCATGCAGAGGCATCTACAAGATTGGTAACCTGCTCTTCCAACAAGACTGTTGCCCATAAGCCCCCCCCAATACAGAAGTTTTGTAACTACCCTCTAACAATACTAGAGATAGATAAATAATTATTTTAATCAGGCTATATAATTAAACCATCATTGGAAATAAACATTCTCAAAAGGTTTAGCGTAACTAATATATTAGCTACAGCCTCCAAAGGTGTGAGGTGTGATACCTCGCCTACACCAGGTATTTGGAACTCATTAGAATTTTTTTCCTTTCTTTCGCTCTAGCAAACCCATCACAAGATTTTATTGATTCCACTTACAAAATCTATCTCAAGATTACTGTAGTTAAAGCCCTCATCCTCTCCTAAATGCTATTAGAAAAGCTTCTAATCGCTCTGTACCCTCTTTCACACTTGCTGTAATGCGGGTTTTGACATGGAAATACGATCGTGTAGTTCCACTAGTCCAAATCCTACTGACTCTCCAATCTCCATATGACGTGTGAGACCCTGCATGGACTGCTCTATGTTCAGAGTCCTCTGTTACCATGACTGATTTGCACTGCAGCTACACTGAACTACAAATATTTAGTATCTCCATTGTACTGTGTTCTCACACCTCCATGCTCCTTTTCTCCAGAGGTCTTCCTGAAAAACCTAGGACTGATTTTTCAAGTTTAAAAGGTATGGAGCCTTTCCTCACTCCTCCCAAGCAGAGCTAGGTGTTTAACTCTCCAAGCAACCATTGCATTTCGGATGTTCCCCCATTGTAGCAATTGTTAAATACAGAGTTACCAAATTTGTCTCTGATTTAAAGTATAAATTTTATGAAAGCACAAGATTGTGACTGAAACAGGATCTCCAGATTACCTTGCCTGTAATAGATAATAAGTACTTTATGATCAAAAGACTACATAAATGAATAAAAACTTTGAAAATTGCAACAATTTGTGACTCATGCCTTATAACTTATTTTGCTAAAATATTTGGTTAATATATTCCTCACCTTTTCTTGTAGCAGAGAATTTACTCTTGACTCAGAAATGAATTAATACCTCCTTTAAAAGTGAAAAGGTTTCTCCCATTTTTTAACAAATATATATTAATTATTAACTGTATCATGGGAATTGGTAAATGCTGGAGATGAAATATAATCAAGACTTCCTTCTCTTTGGTTCCCAAACATTTCAGAAGCAGCAAAATCTACTAAAGATATAATTGTGTGGAAATGAAGATGTTTATCAAGGCCTTTTTTAGTGTGCTGGGCACAGTGCTAGGCATTTCATTAGCAGGATCTCATCTAATCCTTAATCTCTGTACCAAATACTGGTGTTATTCTTTTTTTCTTTACTGTTAAGAAAGCCAAGATTTATGCTATTGTGTCCAAAGTTAGAATGAGATTGGCTCCAAGGACTGCATGGTTATAGTCCACCCTGCAAATTATTACATGTTTGCTATCATTTTCCTAGAATTATATTGGAATATTTTTTCCAAAAAGAAAAAGGATACTTCATGGGTTGCTTTTGGACATTTCTGTGATCTCACGTGGCTTGAAAAATTTAGCATTCAATAATCTGTATAGACACACTTAGACTCTTTTTCAGTATATATGCATATATGTATATATAGATACACACACACAACAAAGAATTTTAAAAATTCGAGAAGTAGGTTTGTGGCTCTATAATCTGCTTTGCTATACAGAGGGTGTTGTGGTAATTTTGTCTTTGGATGCAGAACAGCGGCCAAGGTTGGCAGACAAATTCAGAGAGCCAGTTTTTGGCATAAATCTCTGATTTTCTGGCAAAACTCGTTAGCAATGTAAAAACTGTTATTGAGAGCATATTGTGATGATACATCATGTCAATATTTGTTTGGCTGTGTAACACTGTGGATTTAATAAATTAATTCTTAAATGTACAATTTACAACTGATGAGCTGTTTTAGAAATAAACTGTATGTGGTATGTGTTGTCAGTGCCACAAACATTTTGATGTCTCAAGGACTTGACTCTGATTTTCTAGATAAATGTATGGGTGGATTACGACTCGTTGAATTACCCTTCAGCGTGCAAATTACGCAGGAATGAATAAGTAAATGAGTGAGTCACAGAGGTCTTAATCCTTTGTGACCTCTGCCATAGATCCATTATTATCTGCTAGACTGTTTTACTCAGCATTCTCGGTTTAAGCATAGAGTTAGAAAATGCCTAAAAAAAATTGTTGAATTGGTAAATCATTTTTTCTTTACTTATTTTCTTGGTATGTGAGAGAAGTATACATGGCACTTTGAGCCTAAAACCTAAATTATAAAGAAAAAATCACTATTCTTCCTTTTAAAAAGTACATGTGGACAACTAATAATATTTCTTGAGTTTCTAATATGTATTAGGCACTAGGTTTTATGTTTTACATGCTTATTTAATCCTTTTTGTAGTCTATGAGGTCAATAATATCTTTTCACCATACTTTGGATTGCTAAGAAGCTGGATCTTTCAACGAGATTTGGTACTTTCCCCAAGGTTCTACAAGTACTAACCAATAAGGTGTCAAGCCTCACATATGCGGGCTCAGGACATACACTCTTAGCCACCGCACTGCACAGCTTCTTGTGGGGAGGAGGTGCTGGGGCCTTAGCCTAGTTCAAAACCTGGAAAGCTGGTGCCTCCCTCTGGCCCCTTTCTGCCTCTCTTTCCAGCTTCTTCCTCATTCTCCTGTCCTCTCCAACCCAGCCTCCTGCAATGTACCTTGAAGTCTGTGAGAAAGGAGGGTGACATGAATATAGTTGCATCTATATTTCTTCATGTTGCTTCATAGCTATCTACCTGAAAATTTTTCATCTCTTTTTTCAGTCATTCATTTACCAAGGATGAGAACATGAATTAGACCAGCTCACTCCCCTTCAGAATTAAAATCCATCCTCCTGAGGCTTGGAGAGCAGGCTGTGTGGGCAGCAGTTTCTAGAACTTCAGCCATCTTTTGTAGGTCTCATTGGAATTTTTCATCCATTGTGTAAAGCCTGACAAACCCCCATTACAGCTTTGGACTAAAAACTTTAGCCTCCACCAGACTATTTAAATGGCTTTTAGTAAAGAGTAGAGGATCCCTGAGGCCAAGATCAATAGACTTGAGGATAGGTAAGAAACTATGTGAAGCAAAAAAAAAAAAAAGGTAAGGCTAGGAAGCAAAATAGTAACCAGAGAAGGACAAACATAGGCAAAATTTAGAATTCAGGAATGAAGATGGGATTAGAAATTCTAAACCGGAAGACTCGTCCACTATCAGAAATCTCATGGGTAATAGAAAGGTCAAGGCATGGTAGGTATTTTGGGGTGTGAAGTGACAAGAGCAGTGGGTAAATTCACGTAGGTGTGTCTCAAGGGTGTTTTGAAATTCGAAATTGAATTCGACACAACTGCTGTTCCAGCCAAGAAGCAGGAGGAAATCTGAAGTCAAGAACCTGATCTGTTTGGTCCCTGCTGGTGATAAGCAAAGAACCATGCTGGGCAGATGCTTAAATAAGTTACTATAATATAGTGTAGGATAGATACAGACGATGTACATAATTAGGCTTTTTAGAAACTTCACTGAAAGTAAGCTGTAAGAATAATGATATCCTCAAATTAGTAGTTTCTACTGAAATTGTTCTTTTAATAAATATCTAGAGCAACCAAATTAGTATCAGTAAAATGATATGATGTCTAAAGTAAGAAATACCAATTTTTAAAGTGTAAGCCTATATATTAGTTTGCCATTAAAAAAATACTAGAAACTGAGTGGCTTATGCAATAGAAATTCACTATTTCACAAACAATTCTAGAGCCTAGAAGTCTGAAATCAAGGTGTTTGCAGGGTTCTGATGGCTCTGAAGGATAGATCCATTCCAGGCCTAACGGCACTCTGCTCCACATCTCTTTGCATCCTCTTCTTTCTGTCTTTATCTGTCTCTTTGTTCTATTTTTTCCTTTTTTAAGGGTACCTGCATACTGAATTAGGACTAACACAAATGACCTCATCTTAACTAAACTAATTATATCTTCAATGACCCAATTTCCAAACAAAACCCCCTTCTAGGGTACTAGAGGTTAGGATTCCAACATATCTTTTTATTTTGTTTTGTTTGTTTGCAGTTAGTTGAGGAAAAGGACACAATTCTGCCTATGATAGCCCACCTCATGCTGCTGGCTCTGCTTCCCAGATAAGCCTGTACGTGAAATTCATGAATTACAAAATGTGCCCCGGCCCCCAAGCAATCCTTGCATGTGTGAATACAATTCACAGATGCAATCAGAAATTGATGAATAAAGCTCCATAATTTAAATGTTTTTACATATTTGATTTACTTGTTGGACAGAGAGAGACAGCGAGAGAGGGAATACAAGCAGGGGGAGTGGGAGAGGGAGAAGTAGGCTTCCCACTGAGCAGGAAGCCCGACAAGGGTTTGATCTCAGCTCCTGAGCGGAATCGGGGATCATGGGATCATGACCTGAGCCGAAGGCAGATGCCCAACCGACTGAGCCACCCAGGCACCCCAAAGCTCCATAATTTAAAAAGTCAATTGAATCCTTTGGAATAAGTGGAAGGGAAAGTGAAATGCATTGTTATCCCCAAATTTCACCTTAGTCTCTTCCAACAATCCACTTCCTGTGCTGATACAGGACTAAGGCAGCCAGTGATACTGAGTTTCTCTTTTCTTTAGGCCCACGGCTAGACACACAGAGGCATAGCAATGCTCTAAAGGCCCACAGTTGAAGGAACAGAAGTCCTGGCCCATAATTCAGACACCTTCATGATTATTTCCCCAGTAGTCATCAGCTTGAGTTTTTGACAATGGCTGAGAGTTTGTATCTTAAGATCTTTTAGCTTGGATGTTTAACTGAATACAACCGAAGCATTCAAACAAATGAAAAGTTGAGGGGGGGTTGTTTTTCTTTTCACTAGCCAGACTACTTTTCATGATGCAACAAACTGTATCCATCATTCAGCTATCCATTTGGTACCCAAAAAAAGTGTGGGTATCCAAAGTATCCCCTTTGTGTAAGCAGGGAGAAGCTTTTAACCAGGACACTTCATATTAAATGGGAAATGGAAGCGGCAGAGCCAATTATAGGTACATTTCCGCTCCTTGAAGAGACTTCAAAACAGAAGGTTCTTTAAAGAAAAAAAAAATCTGCCACTAAAGACTTTCTTTTCAGTAAAATTGAAAAAAATATATATATATGATAGGCCATGTATGAAAAAGAACTTCCATCCTGCCTGCCAAAGTAATCGTTTTCTTCCTCTTACCAAATTCCAGGCGCGGACTAATTGCCTCTCCGAGGTTCTTTGTTGGAGGCGTTCTAAATAAACCACTCTCGGCAGCATTCTTCAGAGCAGCTACCCCTAGGAAGCCGCCATTGAACTCGAGACTATAATAATTTCAGATACTTGGAGCAAAATACAATCTTTCCCGATCTCTAAACTTGATAATTAGGTATTACAGTGAAAAATAAAACGAAGTGGAAATTTACCCAGGTGCAAGTTATTCACTTGAAGTGATGGCAGAACGGGGGCGGGGAGGGGGGGGGACTTCAGAAAGCAAACACACTTTTGGTGCACGCCACAGGTTCCTGACACTTGGCTGAGAGCTTTGTCTAAGGGACCTCTTTCTTCTTCATGACGATCCACTCATGTATTTATTTTATGGATGTTGAGAGGAATGGAATGGCTTCTAAGCCAAATAAATGGTAGAAGTGGGAACCAAACATGCTCCTTTGACTCCAAAGTGTACACTTTTTTCCATTCACTTCCAGCAACTGAGGCACAGGAAGAGAATGTGCAGAACATGCCAATTTAACTTCTTAACCCATCATCAAGGTCCCTCACCTTTTGGTGCCTGGTGTCTTTATCAGAATTCTATCTCTGCTCCATCTCACCCTACACCCTGATCCATAAATCCTTTATGGGCATTCTTATATCCATTCTTTCAGTCCTGCTTCTCTTGCCTGCAATGTCCCTATCTGTTCTTCTCTATCTGCAGGGTTCTTAACTAGGTACAATGCCACACCTAGGAGATGTGCGGAAGCGTGTACAGCATTGAGGGCTCGTTCCCGATGGGAGCACTACAGGAAACAAGCTCCCCAAAGCTTGAGCCGCTGAGCAGTCTGCGGAGCCATGCTGTACAGATAGCTCCACACAGCACACACCTGCTCCAAACAACGTCCCTAGAGCCCCACTGAGAGCACTGACCCTGAATCTGGCACATTCTAACAGCACCACGGACCGCATGCCATGTAGGATGTCCCACATGCTTGGACATTCTTGGGAATTCAGGAGGACTTCCTCGGTATTAGCCTTTGTGTTTAGTGCTAAGCAGTTTGAATTTAATTATTATTTATCTTTTCATATTACATTTATTCTCTCTTTATGCTGCTTGAGGGAAGGCATGTGTTATATGTTTCTTTCATCACAATCACAATAGCATATATTTACATAGCCTACACAGCATGTTATTTGCCAGCCACTGTTTTAAGTGTTTTATGCACCCTCCTGAGAGCACTACAGAATGTAATTTTTTTCTTTACTCTATAGATAGAAAAACAGGAACAGAGAGATTGAGTAACCTGCACCAGTCACTCAGTTAACAAGTGTTGGGGATTCCGATTCAAATCCAGAGATGTGGCCTCTAGAGTCTTATTCTCCTAACCACCAAATTTGATGGCCTTTTCTAAAAACAAACAAACGAACAAACAAGCAAACAAACAAAACCTTGTCCTGAGCACCTGGTATAGCTCAAATACAAAAACTTTGGTCTTTAGAAAATATTGATAGAATTCTGGAGTAACATACAAAAGATCCAAAGAGGGGAACTTAACCCAGCTAAGGGGCTAGGGAAGGCCTCCCAAAAGTACACACATCTGGAGCCGCAAGTTCAAGGTAAGGAGCAATGGAAAATGAGGCTAAACAGCAGGCAGAGACAGATTGCAGAGCAACCCTTTCAATTAGCTTAAACCTAGTCTTGCAGATAGGAGGTTTTAAGGAAGTGGTTACCTAGTCAAGTAAGAGTTTGGCCAATATTCCCTTGGCATCTGTGTGAAGATGATTTGAGGAGAGTAAGATTAACAATAGTGAGGGCTGTCAGGGTCCTGAGGTAGTGCAGAGGAAAAAAGGTGGTTGAGGACAATGGTAGGCATCCAGTAAGGACACAGAACTGCCTGAACTCTCTCGGCCATGGCCTGATGTGATGTCCTCTCCATACTTTTCGCTCACCTTCGAAAGAAAGCATCCATCTAGTATCACCCTATACAACCCATACACCTCTGCCTGAGTAAGTGGATTGTAGATCAAGACTGTATTCCTCAAACTCAAACAGAGAGGCAGCATCATGTGCTGAGATGAACACTAAGCCAGGGATCCTGGTGTCTGGATTACTTGTGTCTCTTGACCTCTATGAATGTATTTCATTATCTCTGTGAATGGGGGTAGCTGTGAAAGGCCACAAAATGTCAGAGAGGAAGGTGTCCATAGCTTTTTCAGGGATAAATGTTGCTTATCTCTTGAACACTAAAGGTTATTTTATTTTAATCCTAGAATGTGTCCAAATGTCTTTTTCTTATTTTGGAAGAGACACTTCCATTTTATCATGTTGCCTGAAACAAACTTCATTATGATTACCTTTTAATCTGCAAACTAGCCAAGCTATGCCCTTGGTTCACATCTTTGGAAATTCCTCGGAAGTCAGTGGAATGTGGACTGATTAGCTGATGGCCGAGCCTGGTCTGTGTTTCTGTGTGATTAGCATGGCAGGGGGCCAGAGGGAACTTGGAAAGCAGAGGGCTACATTTGCATGAACGGTGACACTGGAACACAAATTTTAAAGGGGAAGGGTGGGGGAAATAATGGTTCTATTAGACCTTCACCTCAGCCTACCAACTATTCTTTTCTGTTAACAGTACAGAGAAAGATATCTGTAAAAAAAAAAAAGTATGTATGTACACACACACATATATGTACATGAAGGGAGGGTGTGGGTGGGTGTGTTCTGTGTGTTTGCTGTGTCTGTGATGTCTGTGTAGCGTGTATGTATGTCTATGTTCAGGACAAAATGAAGATTTGAAGGGAATTCCCTGATAACACAAGCTGGCCTCACATCCCCAGAGAAATCACACAGAGGGTTTATGTCTTAAGCCTTAACACGTTTTTCATAGTTAGCAGTTTATGCACCTGCGTCCCCATGCACATTGCATGTGACTGCAGCCCAACCTCTGTGTGTTCTCACTCTGTACCCAGCATGGTCCCTGGCACACAGAAAGAGATCAAAATCTATTGAGTGGCTTGTGATCAAATCAACCACGTTGGTAATTAATATGGAGCAATTGCTTTTTCTTGTTTTTGTATGCTGCTCCAGGAACTTCTCTCAAGCAGGGAAAACAAAATTGTTTTTGGTATATACGGTGAAACAGTGTTTAATCCTAATATGTAAGGGTCTTTGCAACTCAATAAAGAAAAGAGCACTCACTGATAAATAAAAATTCATTAAGAAAAGAAGTCAAATGACTTTTAAGTATATTTAAGCATTTTCAAACTCACTAGAAATCAGAGATGCAAAATAATACAGTAAGAGGCTCTCTCGTCCATCAAAATGTCAAAGATTAAAATTCAAAAGTGATACTCAGAGTTGATAAAGATGTAAAAAAATAAACACACTTACACAGGGCTGGTGTAAATGGGAAGTGATTCAGTCTTTCTGGAGGGCCACTGGTAAACATCCTCAAAATTCTTAAATATCTCCTTTTACCCCATATTTTCACTTCCAGGAATTTATTGCATCGGTGATGCAAAGCAAGGTTTCTGTACAAGGATATCCACTGAAGCATTCCATACTAAAACAACAGAAAACAAAAAGGAAACATCTTCAATGTTAAACAGTAGAGATTCAGGTATAAAATTATATTATGCACAAACTATAGTAATGCCATTGGAAAATATTTACAATAAAATATTAAGTTAAATGAAAATAGAGTACAAGACTGTATATATAATATACCAAATATTGCACACCTGTTCAAATTTTAGCAGTGGTTAGGTGATTTAAAACAAACTTTTTAAAATTTATATGTCACCTAAATTTTCTGTAAAGAACATATGTTCCCTTTGTGTGTGTGTGTTTAACTTTAGTTTTTAAAAGTTACTGTTATCAACTATGCAACGCCAAAAGAATAAAGGTTGTTGAGTCTATATTAAGATTTTGGAGATCCTAAATGTTTAATATATTACCTCTACATATTCACTCAAGAGAAAAATGCCAGCATTTGTCTCTTTTCTTCTACTTCCTTCCACAGTTCCTATTGCTTCAGTTTCTTGCTTGAGTATCAAATCAGCCAATATTTTTCACTATGTCAGAAACTACTACTAAATGCATTTTTGGTCTTTTTTTTAATACTTAGGTATTTCATCTGTTTGATGTGATTGTAAATGGCATTATTTTCTTAATTTCTCTTTATGGTAGTTTGTTAGTAGTGTATGGAGATGCAACTTATTTTTATGTACTGATTTTGTATTCTGCAACCTGAATTTATTCATTAGCTAGAACAAGTTTTTTGATGGATTCTTTAGGATATTTTATACAAAATATCATGCCATATGCAAACAGAGATAGCTTTTTTCTTGCTTTCCAATGTGAATGTCTTTTATTTCTTTTTCTTACCTAACTGTTCTGGCTAAAACTTGCAGTACTGTGTTGGATAAAAGTGATGAGAGTGGGCATCCATGCTCTGCTCCTGATTTTAAAAGAAAAGCTTTTAGGGGCACTTGGGTGGCTCAGTGGGTTAGGCATCCAACCCTTGATCTCAGTTCAGGTCTTGATCTCAGGGTCATGGGTTTATGCCCCACATTGGGCTCCAGAGTGGAACCTACTTAAAAAGTAAATAATTAGGGGCACCTGGGTGGCTCAGTCGGTTGGGCATCTGCCTTCAGCTTAGGTAATGATCCTGGGGTCTTGGAATAGAGCCCCACATCAGGCTCCGTGCTTCTTGGGAGGCTTGCTTGTCCCTCTCCCTCTGCTGCCCCCCCGCTACTTATGTGCTTGTGTGCTCTCTGTCTTTGTGTCAAGTAAATAGATAAGCCTTAAATAAATAAATAAATAAACAAACAAACAAACAGACAGACACAAATAAAGGAAAAGCTTTCAGTTTTTCACCACTGAGTATGATGATAGTTGTGAGTATGTCCTATACTGCTTTTATATGTTAGAGCTACATTTCTTCTACATTGTTTTTTGAGAGTTCTTCTTAGGACTCAATGTTGAATTTTGTCAAATGCTTTCCCTACATCTATTGAGATGATCATATGATTTTCATCCTTCATTTTGTTAATGTGGCTTTTCACAGTGATTGATTTGCTGATGTTGAACCATCCTTGCATGCTGGAATAAATTCTACTTGATCAATTTTTTTGTCTTTAACCAAATGATTATATTTTTTTATTAACTAATACATGCACAAAGAAATTTTTTCTTACTATTGAAATGTGTAAAGGACAGAGTAAAAATTTCCTGTAAACTCATTTGCAAGTTGTTTTGATGTCGGTATTTTTTCTTTTCAAAGCTTTTTTGGTTTTTTGCATACAGTTGACAGTTACTCATTTTTAGTAGTATTTCTTGAACATGTCTATATTCTAAGTTTTGCTCTAGGCACTGAGGAGGCATTGGCATTAAGTATATCCCTAACCCGGGGTGCCTGGGTAGCTCAGTGGGGTTAAAGCCTCTGCCTTCGGCTCAGGTCATGATCCCAGGGTCCTGGGATTGAGCCCCGCATCGGGCTCTCTGCTCAGCAGGGAGCCTGCTTCCTCCTCTCTCTTTGCCTGCCTCTCTGCCTACTTGTGATTTCTGTCTGTCAAATAAATAAATGAAATCTTTAAAAAAAAAAAAAAGTATATCCCTAGCCCTTAAAGACTTTTTATTTTAGTAGAAAATAAGAATAACAAAAAACTGCATAAAATACTATAAAGAAATGAAAGTGCTAGGAACAAACAATACAGGAGGATAGGAAAATAATAAATGATGGGAAGGATGGTATTAGTTAAGGTGGTCAGAGATGGCTTCCTAAAGGGGGTATTATAAACACAGAGACATGAATGAGATGAAAGAACATGTTCATGATGAAGACAAGACTGCCAGGCAGAGAGAAAAACAGATCCAAAGTCCATGGGGCAGAAGAAACCTTGGCATGCTCCAAGAATGGTAAAAGGGCCAGTGCAACAAGAGTAGCGGCCATGAGACAAAAGCAGAACAAAATGAGGTCAGAGGAATATCCAGATCATAGAGGCTTTGCTAAAATCTTTGGGTTTCATTCTAGTGCTATGGAAAGCCGCTGGAGTATTTAGCAGGAAAGTGATGTGATACAGTTTGCATTTTTAAGAAATATGTTGGTTTCTGTGTGGAGACTAAACCGTAGGAGAGAAGGGGTATAAGGAAGGAAGAATACCACTCTGGAACTCTTGCATCCATGCAGGCAAAGTAATAAGATCTCTTGGATTTGAAATGAAGATGACAAAGTACATAATCTTATTCTCAACATATTTTAAGTGTGGGCTCAACAGAATCTGTTAAGAAAAAGAGATGAATAAATGATGACTCCTAAAACTGAACTGTAGGGAAAGAAAAAGGACTTTTAGGATTCAGCATTGATAGTCCAAATATCTCCCTGGAAAGAATGCTTACCTGGTCTTGCTATGACCTCAAACTTTTACATTATTAGTAAAATTGGTACTAGTTGAGATTTATCATTTGTGGTGAGTCTGATTGGACGACCTCTTCATGTTATCACACTGAGTGTTATATTTTTCCATCCCTTACAGATAAAGAAATTAAGGAGCAGAAAGTTAAACAACCTGCTGTAAGTCTCACCACAAGTTAATCATGAGTCACGGTTTGCACCAAAGAACTCTGACATATTTTTCATAGTGCTGAATGAAAAATTAACTTTCTATCTTTGACCTTTAAAATGGGCTCATACTGCCAAGAATATTACTTACTTCAGACAGGAAACAACGGTGAGAACTACTAAGTCCATGACTATGAAATGTTATCAGAAACACATACATGTGTATACATACATATACATATGAGGAACATACTTCTGCCCATAAAAATATTGGAAGTCTGAATAGTTTTGGCTATCTATTCTATTTGTGTACTGCATTTCCAAATAAATTCACCCCAAGGAAGATGAGTTGTCTGATCTATGCAGTGATTTATAATAAAAGGAGAGAACATTTAATTTGTTTCAGCTTTTGAAATAAGACACATTTTTATTAAGTTGTGCTTGACAGAAGCAGTTAAAATTTGTCACTACTGTGAATCTTTTCTTTCTCTTTCAGATTTTATTGACATATTGGGATGGATTTATCTTTTTACTAAAGGTTGATTGTCAGAGCATTTATGGATTGTGGTTATTTGTACATTTCTTTACCTTGACTTTCCCTTATCTGGACATATACTTTTATATGTAAATAAAAATTAAATTAATTTTGTAAAGATTAGTCTTCATTCCAAACATTGATTTCTCCTTCATAATTTCATTGAATACAATTGATCCAAGGTGTCTGTACTTTCCTTATATTCTTGATTTGGGGCCAGACATGACACAAATATTTCCACTACTTGGTTAAACAAACTCTGTTACCAGGTCAGTCTTACTTTTCAGCTGGGAGATGTCACCCTGGACCCTGATATAGAGAAGAGATGTTACATAATTAAAAAGAAAGATTTGGATTCAAATTCTAGATTATTTTGGTTTCTTTTTCAATAAAATAAATTGAAAAAATGATGACACCAGGCACGATCCAGTACATGTGGAAGTACCTAGAAAAGTTCTCAGTAAATGTTAGCCTAATTTTTTAGGCTATTATTGTTATGGTAAATAATATTTTTGTCTCTCTTTGTCTATTATTGTCTCTCTTTGCCCCACTTTCTTTCCAACAAAACAAACAAGGATTGTATTTTTTGTCTTATAAAAACCATTAAAAGTTAGACACTGATATTCTCATTTCAAAACATATGAACATCTTTCATTTCCTTACCAGCCGTACTCTCATTAAACCTCTGAATTACACATTAAATTTTCTGGGACTTTTTTTTAATTTCTCTGACTAAGTAAATGTTTATCTTATCTCTTCTTATTTCTATTTGATTATTTTTTTAAATGTCGTCTTCTGTTATTAGGATCCCAAAAAAATACACATTACCAGTTATCATGGAAATATGATTAACTATGAAATAATCATTGTGTAGTAAAGGAAGCTTGACTGGAATGAGGTCTCTTTGGCACTCCAGGCGCTTTCTTTTAAAGACTTCTGGTGAACTGTCATGGATATTGTTCCCAATAGGCAGGCATTTCTCATTATTCAGCACTGTGAGTCACTCTCACTTCCAAACTGAGGCATGCCCTCTTTGATTCCATTATATCTCTAGAGTAGGCCTATGTTAGATGGAGAAATCACAAGCAGTAGGCAACATGGATTTCTAGGTCATTCCATGAAGGACGGCTGCCTTTGGGTCACTGGATGAGCAGAAAGCTCTGCATGAGAAGAAGTAGATTCATGTTGGGTTCACGCTTAAAAGTTTGGGATCATATCACACACAACAAGCCAATCTGTCTTGACTAAAGCTCTAAGTGGAGAAATTAATTGTATTTGTGAAGGTGAGTAATTCACTCAGAAAACTTTCACTAACTATTTATATTGGGCAGGAATTGTTCTTGATGCTGTGAAGGATTAAAAAAAAAAAAAACTGAACAAAATTTAGAACCTGGCTCATAGGAGTTGATGGTCTAATACCACTGTCCTAAGTTTCATTGGTTTATTTTTAGTCTTCTAAAGTATATTTACACACTTAATTTCACTTGATTTTCACAACAACCCTGCTACTATTTCCAGTTCACAAATGAGTTAACCAAGACCTAAATCCATAGAGCAATTAAGTGAGAAAAATAGAACTTATGTGAGGTCTTTCAATTTCTGCCTCTTCAGATGTGCCAACCAAGTTCTAGACTTCTGTGAGTAAGCTGTCCTTGCAAGCAGTTGGGACCCCAAAAGAAGGCATGTTAAAGGGAGCAGCAGAGTTTTTTGGGCTCAGAGATTTTGCTACCTGGGGGCTGTAGCTTTGAGAGTGAATACAATACTCCAAGGAAAGTTTCTTTACAACAATGAAGTTTTCTTTTATCTTCATTAACAGTGATATGGACGAACAAGAAAGACATGTAAGAACAAGGACTTCAGTGTCATTTCTCATTATATATAGAACCTCCTAGATGGGACATGTATTTGCCAAATACACTTTTTCAAGATTTATTTATTTTTATATTATTTGAGAGAGAGAGAGAAAGAAAACATGAGCAGGGAGAGGGCCAAGGTAGAGAGAGAATCCCCAAGCAAACTCCCCACTGAATGCAGAGCCCAACATGGGGCTTGATCCTACAACCTTGAGATCATGACCTGAGCCAAAATCAAGAGTGCGCTGCTTACTTGACTGAGTCACCCAGATGCCCCATATAAATTTCTAAATAAATTTGAATAATATTCTGTTTTAACTTGCCTTTAGGTGATTATTTTATATCTTACAGTCATTAATAAAGAATTATTCTAAATTATTATGTAATATATTTCTTATTTCACTAACTTTCCTACGGATCCCTATTAATATGCAACACTTTTCTGTTTGATGAGTCATTTCTTGACATTATAACAGAGACATATATATATATTCTTTTTTTAATTAAAAATAAAAACTGTTAGTATTAAATATCTTCTAAGACATGATGCCTACAAAATTATGAACTTGTGAATACAGAAAATGTGCATTGTTGTCACATATATTTTGAATGCCTAGCAAGTGCTCATTAAATATTTATTAAATCAGTGCATGGTAAATGATAAATAAATGAATGCAAAAAACAGGCCACCAGGACAACCCCCAAGATATGTTTAGAGAAAAATTAGACCTGAACATTGAAGATTACATTTTGAGGGAAACAAACATCAAACAGAAGGGGAAAAGGGCATGAGTTGGAGTAATCAAGAATATCTTTTTTTTTTTTCCAATTTATTTATTTTCAGAAAAACAGTATTCATTATTTTTTTACCACACCCAGTGCTCCATGCAAGCTGTGCCCTCTATAATACCCACCACCTGGTACCCCAACCTCCCACCCCCCCGCCACTTCAAACCCCTCAGATTGTTTTTCAGAGTCCATAGTCTCTCATGGTTCATCTCCCCTTCCAATTTACCCAAAAGCACATACCCTCCCCAATGTCCATAAGCCTACCCCCCTTCTCCCAACCCCCCTCCCCCCTGCAACCCACAGTTTGTTTCGTGAGATTAAGAGTCACTTATGGTTTGTCTCCCTCCCTATCCCATCTTGTTTCATGGATTCTTCTCCTACCCACTTAAGCCCCCATGTTGCATCACCACTCCCTCATATCAGGGAGATCGTATGATAGTTGTCTTTCTCCGCTTGACTTATTTCGCTAAGTATGATACGCTCTAGTTCCATCCATGTTGTCGCAAATGGCAAGATTTCGTTTCTTTTGATGGCTGCATAGTATTCCATTGTGTATATATACCACATCTTCTTGATCCATTCATCGGTTGATGGACATCTAGGTTCTTTCCATAGTTTGGCTATTATGGACATTGCTGCTATAAACATTCGGGTGCATGTGCCCCTTTGGATCACTACGTTTGTATCTTTAGGGTAAATACCCAGTAGTGCAATTGCTGGGTCATAGGGCAGTTCTATTTTCAACATTTTGAGGAACCTCCATGCCGTTTTCCAGAGTGGTTGCACCAGCTTGCATTCCCACCAACAGCTTAGGAGGGTTCCCCTTTCTCCACATCCTCGCCAGCATCTGTCATTTCCTGACTTGTTGATTTTAGCCATTCTGACTGGTGTGAGGTGATATCTCATTGTGGTTTTGATTTGTATTTCCCTGATGCCGAGTGATATGGAGCACTTTTTCATGTGTCTGTTGGCCATCTGGATGTCTTCTTTGCAGAAACGTCTGTTCATGTCCTCTGCCCATTTCTTGATTGGATTATTTGTTCTTTGGGTGTTGAGTTTGTTAAGTTCTTTATAGATTTTGGACACTAGTCCTTTATCTGATATGTCGTTTGCAAATATCTTCTCCCATTCTGTCAGTTGTCTTTTGGTTTTGTTAACTGTTTCCTTTGCTGTGCAAAAGCTTTTGATTTTGATGAAATCCCAAAAGTTCATTTTTGTCTTTGCTTCCCTTGCCTTTGGCGATGTTCCTAGGAAGATGTTGCTGCGGCTGAGGTCGAAGAGGTTGCTGCCTGTGTTCTCCTCAAGGATTTTGATGGATTCCTTTCTCACATTGAGGTCTTTAATCCATTTTGAATCTATTTTTGTGTGTGGTGTAAGGAAATGGTCCAATTTCATTTTTCTGCACGTGGCTGTCCAATTTTCCCAACACCATTTATTGAAGAGGCTGTCTTTTTTCCATTAGACATTCTTTCCTGCTTTGTCGAAGATTAGTTGACCATACAATTGAGGGTCTATTTCTGGGCTCTCTATTCTGTTCCATTGGTCTATGTGTCTGTTTTTGTGCCACTACCATGCTGTCTTGATGATGACAGCTTTGTAATAAAGCTTGAAGTCCGGAATTGTGATGCCACCAACTTTGGCTTTGTTTTTCAATATCCCTTTGGCTATTCGAGGTCTTTTCTCATTCCATAGAAATTTTAGAATTATTTGTTCCATTTCTTTGAAAAAGATGGATGGTACTTTGATAGGAATTGCATTAAATGTGTAGATTGCTTTAGGTAGCATAGACATTTTCACAATATTTATTCTTCCAATTCAGGAGCATGGAACATTTTTCCATTTCTTTGTGTCTTCCTCAATTTCTTTCATGAGTACTTTATAGTTTTCTGAGTATAGATTCTTAGCCTCTTTGGTTAGGTTTATTCCTAGGTATCTTATGGTTTGGGGTGCAATTGTAAATGGGATTGACTCCTTAATTTCTCTTTCTTCTGTCTTGTTGTTGGTGTAGAGAAATGCAACTGATTTCTGTGCATTGATCTTATATCCTGACACTTTACTGAATTCCTGTATAAGTTCTAGCAGTTTTGGAGTGGAGTCTTTTGGGTTTTCCACATAGAGTATCATATCATCTGCGAAGAGTGATAATTTGACTTCTTCTTTGCCGATTTGGATGCCTTTAATTTCCTTTTGTTGTCTGATTGCTGAGGCTAGGACTTCTAGTACTATGTTGAATAGCAGTGGTGATAATGGACATCCCTGCCGTGTTCCTGACCTTAGTGGAAAAGCTTTCAGTTTTTCTCCATTGAGAATGATATTTGCAGTGGGTTTTTCATAGATGGCTTTGATGATATTGAGGTATGTGCCCTCTATCCCTACACTTTGAAGGGTTTTGATCAGGAAGGGATGCTGTACTTTGTCAAATGCTTTTTCAGCATCTATTGAGAGTATCATATGGTTCTTGTTCTTTCTTTTATTGATGTGTTGTATCACATTGACTGATTTGTGGATGTTGAACCAACCTTGCAGCCCTGGGATAAATCCCACTTGGTCGTGGTGAATGATCCTTTTAATGTACTGTTGAATCCTATTGGCTAGTATTTTGGTGAGAATTTTCGCATCTGTGTTCATCAAGGATATTGGTCTATAGCTCTCTTTTTGGATGGGATCCTTGTCTGGTTTTGGGATCAAGGTGATGCTGGCCTCATAAAATGAGTTTGGGAGTTTTCCTTCCATTTCTATTTTTTGGAACAGTTTCAGGAGAATAGGAATTAGTTCTTCTTTAAATGTTTGGTAGAATTCCCCCGGGAAGCCATCTGGCCCTGGGCTTTTGTTTGTTTGGAGATTTTTAATGACTGTTTCAATCTCCTTACTGGTTATGGGTCTGTTCAGGCTTTCTATTTCTTCCTGGTTCAATTTTGGTAGTTTATATGTTTCTAGGAATGCATCCATTTCTTCCAGATTGTCAAATTTGTTGGCGTAGAGTTGCTCATAGTATGTTCTTATAATAATTTGTATTTCTTTGGTGTTAGTTGTTATCTCTCCTCTTTCATTCATGATTTTATTTATTTGGGTCCTTTCTCTTTTCTTTTTGATAAGTCTGGCCAAGGGTTTATCAATTTTATTAATTCTTTCAAAGAACCAGCTCCTAGTTTGGTTGATTTGTTCTATTGTTTTTTTGGTTTCTATTTCATTGATTTCTGCTCTGATCTTTATGATTTCTCTTCTCCTGCTGGGCTTAGGGTTTCTTTCTTGTTCTTTCTCCAGCTCCTTTAGGTGTAGGGTTAGGTTGTGTACCTGAGACCTTTCTTGTTTCTTGAGAAAAGCTTGTACCGCTATATATTTTCCTCTCAGGACTGCCTTTGTTGTGTCCCACAGATTTTGAACCGTTGTATTTTCATTATCATTTGTTTCCATGATTTTTTTCAATTCTTCTTTAATTTCCCGGTTGACCCATTCATTCTTTAGAAGGATGCTGTTTAGTCTCCATGTATTTGTGTTCTTTCCAAACTTCCTCTTGTGGTTGAGTTCTAGCTTCAGAGCATTGTGGTCTGAAAATATGCAGGGAATGATCCCAATCTTTTGATACCGGTTGAGTCCTGATTTAGGACCGAGGATGTGATCTATTCTGGAGAATGTTCCATGTGCACTAGAGAAGAATGTGTATTCTGTTGCTTTGGGATGAAATGTTCTGAATATATCTGTGATGTCCATCTCATCCAGTGTATCATTTAAGGCCTTTATTTCCCTGTTGATCTTTTGCTTGGATGATCTGTCCATTTCAGTGAGGGGAGTGTTAAAGTCCCCTACTATTATTGTATTATTGTTGATGTGTTTCTTTGATTTTGTTATTAATTGGTTTATATAGTTTGCTGCGCCCACGTTGGGGGCATAGATATTTAAAATTGTTAGATCTTCTTGTTGGACAGACCCTTTGAGTATGATATAGTGTCCTTCCTCATCTCTTATTATAGTCTTTGGCTTAAAATCTAATTGATCTGATATAAGGATTGCCACTCCTGCTTTTTTCTGATGTCCATTAGCATGGTAAATTCTTTTCCACCCCCTCACTTTAAGTCTGGAGGTGTCTTCGGGTTTAAAATGAGTTTCTTGGAGGCAACATATAGATGGGTTTTGTTTTTTTATCCATTCTGATACCCTGTGTCTTTTGATTGGGGCATTTAGTCCATTAACATTCAGGGTAACTATTGAGAGATATGATTTTAGTGCCATTGTATTGCCTGTAAGGTGACTGTTACTGTATATTGTGTCTGTTCCTTTCTGATCTACCACTTGTAGGCTCTCTCTTTGCTTAGAGGACCCCTTTCAGTATTTCCTGTAGAGCTGGTTTGGTGTTTGCAAATTCTTTCAGTTTTTGTTTGTCCTCGAAGCTTTTAATCTCTCCTTCTATTTTCAATGATAGCCTAGCTGGATATAGTATTCTTGGCTGCATGTTTTTCTCTTTTAGTGCTCTGAAAATGTCATGCCAGCTCTTTCTGGCCTGCCAGGTCTCTGTGGATAAGTCAGCTGCCAATCTAATACTTTTACCATTGTATGTTACAGACTTCTTTTCCCGGGCTGCTTTCAGGATTTTCTCTTTGTCACTAAGGGTTTTAAATTTTACTATTAGGTGACGGGGTGTGGGCCTATTTTTATTGATTTTGAGGGGCGTTCTCTGAACCTCCTGAATTTTGATGCTCGTTCCCTTTGCCATATTGGGGAAATTCTCCACAATAATTCTCTCCAGTATACCTTCTGCTCCCCTCTCTCTTTCTTCTTCTTCTGGAATCCCAATTATCCTAATGTTGTTTCGTCTTATGGTGTCACTTATCTCTTGAATTCTCCCCTCATGGTCCAGTAGCTGTTTGTCCCTCTTTTGCTCAGCTTCTTTATTCTCTGTCATTTGGTCTTCTATATCGCTAATTCTTTCTTCTGCCTCATTTATCCTAGCAGTGAGAGCCTCCATTTTTGATTGAACTTCATTAATAGCTTTTTTGATTTCAACTTGGTTAGATTTTAGTTCTTTTATTTCTCCAGAAAGGGCTTTTATATCTCTGGAGAGGGTTTCTCTAATATCTTCCATGCCTTTTTCAAGCCCGGCTATAACCTTGAGAATTGTCATTTTGAACTCTAGATCTGACATATTACCAATGTCTGTATTGATTAGGTCCCTAGCCTTCGGTACTGCCTCTTGTTCTTTTTTTTGTTGTGAATTTTTCCGCCTTGTCATTTTGTCCAGCTAAGAATATATGAAGGAGCAAGTAAAATACTAAAAGGGTGGCAACAATCCCAGGAAAATATGCTTTAACCAAATCAGAAGAGATCCCAAATCGTGAGGGCCAAGGGTTTATCAATTTTATTAATTCTTTCAAAGAATTATATGTTGTTGAATCACAGAGTTTTAGAATTTTGTTGTATCAATGGGTTAGATGCACACTAAGTCCTTATGATCTGACTGAATGCAGCAATGCAAATCCAAAGATAGGAATGCTGAGTATTTTATATAGTCAAGGAGTGGGACAAATTTTGTGCAATCAAATCAAAGTTGATTTCTCTGATGAATACTGTAAGTATCTGGGTGCTATTTTATTGATTACTAAGAACTTCTCCCCCCTCACGATTGGGTGAGGGATCTCCTCTGATTGGGATCTCCTTTGATTGGGATCTCCCAATCTCTTCTGATTGGGATCTCCCAATCTCTTCTGATTGGGATCTCTTTGATTTGGGGATAAAAAGAGGTTCAAAAAGAAAGAAAGAAAAAAAAGAAAAAAAGAATTAAAAAAAAGATTGAATTAAAAATTCAATCAAGAATTTAAAAAAGAATTAAGAAAAATAAAGATTGAAGAGATTAGGATCTCTTCTGATTTGGGGATAAAAAGAGGTTCAAAAAGAAAGAAAGAAAAAAAAGAAAAAAGAATTAAAAAAAAGAGATTGAATTAAAAATTCAATCAAGAATTTAAAAAAGAATTAAGAAAAAAAAAGATTGAAGAGATTAGGATCTCTTCTGATTTGGGGATAAAAAGAAGTTCAAAAAGAAAGAAAGAAAAAAAATGAAAAAAAAGAATTAAAAAAAAGAAAATGAATAAAGAAAAGTATAAAAATGAAAAAAATATATATATTAGATAATCTAGTTAAAAAACGTTAAAAAAGAAAAGGGTAAAAGTTATAAAAAAATTTAGCAGAAGAAGAGAAAAAAAAATGAAAAAGAAAAAAATTAAATTAACTGCAAGACTAAAAAATCACAGGCAGAAAGCCATGAGTTCCGTGGTTTGTTTTCTCCTCCTCTGGAATTCTGCTGCTCTCTCCTTGGTATTGAAACTGCACTCCTTGGTAGGTGAACTTGGTCTTGCCTGGATTTCTTGTTGATCTTCTGGGGGAGGGGCCTGGTGTAGTGATTCTCAAGTGTCTTTGCCCCAGGCGGAATTACACCGCCCTTACCAGGGGCCGGGCTGAGTGATCTGCTCGGCTTTGCTTTCAGGAGCTTTTGTTCCCTGAGCGCTTTCCGTAGAGTTCCGGAGGACGGGAATACAAATGGCGGCCTCCTGGTCCCCGGCCCGGAGCAGCCGAGAGCCCGGGGCCCCGCTCCCCTGTGCGCCCTCAGCGAACAGCTCCTAGTAACTCGCGTCTGCCTAACCTCCGGCCACGCTCCGAGCTCACCGAGCTTGCGACCGGTTCAAGGCAACTCCGAGCTGCGAGCTTACTGTCGGCTCTGTCTCTGCAGCCGGCTTCCCCGTTCCAATAACCGCAAGCTCTGCAACACTCAGACACCCCCGATCCTTCTGTGACCCCGCGGGACCTGTGGTCACGCCGACACCGCGTGGGCTTCGCCCCGGTTTAGCCTCCGGAGCGATGTCCCTCAGCGGAACAGACTTTTAAAAGTCCCGATTTTGTGCTCCGTTGCTCCGCCGCTTGCCAGGAGCTGGCCCCTCCCCCCGGGGTCTATCTTCCCGTCGCTTTGGATTCACTTCTCCGCCAGTCCTACCTTTCAGAAAGTGGTTGTTTTTCTGTTTCTAGAATTGCTGTTCTTCTTCTCTTTGATCTGCCGATGGATTTGCAGGTGTTTGCAATCTTTAGATAAGCTCTCTAGCTGATCTCCTGCTAGCTGAGGTAGTCTCAGCCTGCTACTTCTCCGCCATCTTGACTCCTCCGTAATCAAGAATATCTTGAGGGGTTAACTTAAATGTGAGTCTTTAAGTCACCATCCAAAAATTCAACTCAAATATTTGACATGAATTCTATTATCCAGTATTGTTTTGCTTCCATGTTTGTTTTACTCCTTTTCATCTTTATGCACTATAAAAGATAATATAAATGAACTACACATAAGATTGCATTTTCCACCATCCAAAGACAAGAGCATTACATAACTGATATAAAAGGACCACAGGTGCAACCTTTCAAAAGAAAAAACCAAAACCTACATCAATCTGGGCTGACTAATAATTGCTCCTAGCGTTCTATCTTGGACAATCTAATTAATCAACTATTATTTTCCAGTAATGGTCAAACTAGAGAATAACCATACCTAATCACCCTTTCTTCCCCGACATGAAAAATTTTATCATTACATGAGCAAAGGCAATGAACAGCAATTACTGTGAATGAGGAAGCAGCTTATTCTGTATGTTAGGAGAAAAGTAGATCTCTCCCCAGGAATGAAACATTAGCATAGCTCTGATTGGATCTGTATGGGAGGGTGTTGTTGAATCACAGAGTTTTAGAATTTTGTTGTATCAATGGGTTAGATGCACACTAAGTCCTTATGATCTGACTGAATGCAGCAATGCAAATCCAAAGATAGGAATGCTGAGTATTTTATATAGTCAAGGAGTGGGACAAATTTTGTGCAATCAAATCAAAGTTGATTTCTCTGATGAATACTGTAAGTATCTGGGTGCTATTTTATTGATTACTAAGAACTTCCTATGTTTCACAAGACTCTTTGCAGGCCACAGAATTCTGTTTCATGAAAACTGGAATCCAATGATGGAAGCACTATTTGGTGGAGATTAAGATCACAGGAGTGTCTCTGATTAAATCCAGGATTTCACTCCTGGCTGACCTTTGATTCTTCTCAAGAACTTGGAGCCGTGTGTTATTGAAACCCCAGAGTTCTGTTATCATAGCATAAACCATTCTTGCCTTGACATAAAATAACATCAAACGCTCCCTAAAGATGATCTGAATTACATCTGTGCTCTCTCTGGATAAATTGTCTGAAAAATGTTGCTCACGAAATGTTCAAAACTTATCCTTAGATAATGGCTGATGAAAACTGACCATTGAAATGCTGGGAAATATTAACTGAATGCAAAGACTGTGGTTCTAATGTGCTTTGTGTTAAACCATTCTAACCATTATTGACCAAGAATCTTCTTACATATGTTTCTACTTAGGAAAAAATCTATCAACATATAAAAAATTGTGTCAGTGCTTTTGATTTCTACTATAATCAAATTGCTACTTTGAAAGATTATTAAATTCATAATGAGAACCCATGTTTGTATATTGCTTTGAAATATTTTTACATATATTATCTCGATAAATTCTAATAACCACTCTGTGAGTAAGATTATTTACATTTCACAAGTAAGACTGCTGAGGGCTCAAAATGATTAAATATCAGACCTAGTTTATTGGTTAAGCTAGGATTGACTGAAAGAGAAACAAGAAACACTTTGGCCTAAATAAGATAAAATTTCTTTTTTTCTTGAGCCTTTATGTTTATATTTCCCTCTCAAGTCCAGGGCTGCCATAGTGCTTTACCTGTCCGACATTAAAGATCCTTTTATCTTATCGCTTTATGGTGTGAGACATTCAGTTACAAGGTCACTTCATTGTCAGAAAGGGCTGCTGAAGCACCAGCAATTGTGATTATATTCTAGTTAGAAGGTAAAGCAAGAAAGGGAAACATCATCTTTAGAAGTCTTATACTCCTTCTGCTGACAAGAACACACAAGTCATTTGGTTCTGGGCTCCATGTGCCTAGCTGAAAATGGGGGATTCCAGTACTAAGACAATGAGACGAAATCTCTATAGAAGATCAACTTCCTGTCTCTGTTACACTTAGCGTCTCACACCTAGTTAAGTGATGAAACTGGGACTGCAACTCAGGCTTTCCTGCTTCTTATCTCATGGTGTAACTGCCGTCTGCTGTCATATAATGAGAAAAAATGTGGAGACGTAACCTTGCTTTTCACCATCTAGAGCTGTGATGGTATCACCATCTAGAGCAGTTACCATGGTTTCTGTTTGCCACCATTTTCCCACAACTGCTTAGATATAAACTTTGAAGAAATGCTAAGATCAGTTCTGCCATTATGAAATATTACTCTGCACAAAGAGTCTGTCTTTGGAGTCAACATCCAAAATTATTTCCCTGATTGCCTTAAAAAGTCCACAGAGTTCTTAGTTGTTCTGTTGTTAAGAGAAAACTATGTCAGTAATTAGTTTTGAAATGCATGTATCTTCCAACCCATGCAAGAGTTTAGATCAGGATTCATTTATTTTCAGTGATTGCATAAATTAAATATCATCTGGGGGGCTACTAAAGATAAAGAGCCTACCGATTTCAGAGAGATGGAAGAATTTACATCTTGTACTTGGTTGTCGCCTTTGGGATCAACCTTAGAAATTATGAATAATTTAGCCAAGATCAGGGCATATAATTCAGCACTGGAACTCTCGTTTTTTTTTCTGAGGGAGAAACAATTTCTTCAGCATTTTGACTTTAAGATAGATAAAATATTGATGTTAAGAATGGTTTTAAAAGTCTGTTCAGGGGCACCTGGGTGGCTCAGTGGGTAAAAGCTTCTGCCCTCAGCTCAGGTCATGATCCCAGGGTCCTAGGATAGAGCCCTGCATCAGACTCTCTGCTCAGCGGGGAGCCCACTTCCCCCTCTCTCTCTGCCTGCCTCTCTGCCTACTTGGGATCTCTGTCAAATAAATAATTTTTTTTAAAAAAAAGTCTGTTCAGTGATTGGATGGAAACAGAACTATGCTTGGCAGAACTTCAGCACTTTCATATAGAAATGGCTTATATTTGGAATTCTGCTTTCAGGCCAGATTCGCCAAAAGTCCAGAAGTTGTGAAAAAACAAAACCAAAAAAATGCTGAAGGAAATAAAATGCTTAATGAATGAAAAGGGGGAAAAACAGAATATGGTCACCTAGTATTATACATATTCAAGAAGTCCCCTGTCTCAGCATTGTAACCAGGATGGAATCATTACAAGTAAATCTTTCACAACAAGAGATCCATGAAGCCACTTAAGAAGAAGTTTTACTGAGTGACCACTGTAATACAGAATAATTGCTCAAGGGAAACAACTGAAATTTCACTGAGGAATAGATAGAATAGATATAGATAGAATAACGTTCAATGTAATGTTTTCAGTTCTCCAGAAAACGGACTGGCCTTTATTGACAAAGTTAATAGATGCTTTCATGACCAATAAACGCAATATTCTGAGTTATGGCCATTGAAACAAAATTCACTCTAGCTCTTTGAACAGATAGTGTACATTCTAGCTTATCGGAAAAGGAAACAAGAGAGAGATGTGTTGTGATTGTTCACCATCTGGAAGAAAGATGATGTTTATGGCACTCCCACATCTCTGGCATGACACCAAATTAGGCATGTGGAAAGACAAGCAGTGCACAATTTAACCAGATGTTTAGCCTGTAAGTCTACATAAGGTCAAACATCCAGAAATTGCAATTAAATCAAAGTTTCAAGTAAATCAACCATCTGGATTTTAATTGATTTTTATAATCTAATCCAGTCTGATATTTTGGGGTCGTATAGACTCGATCTTGTCCTTTCTGCAATTGTCAGATTAAGGAGTCACCTCCCACCCCATGTGTCTGTCTACTTCTGTTTTTTTTTCCCAACACACAGAATTATGCTACATGGATCCCTGATGCACATCTGTTTGTCCTTGAAGTTGGCCATCTAATTATTATTTCTTGTGTCATCTCCTTACTCTTCACTAGGTGACCACATTCTATTTGGTTGGAACTCTGGAACCTCCAGTAGATCTACTTTACCATGATTCATCTAGACAGTCACATTTAAGACAGAATTTTCACTACTATACTATATATTACTTATGGTTTATATTACTATATGCCATTATAGTAATAGAGTTTAATAAAACTAAGGTAGAAGAAGTGTATTAAATATGTGTGTATTGGGGAGCCTGGGTGACTCAGTGGGTTAAAGCCTCTGTGTTTAGCTTAAGTTGTGATCCCAGGGTCCTGGGATAGAGCCCCGCATCAGGCTGTCCACTCAGTGAGGAGCCTGCTTCCTCCTCTCTCTCCGCCTGCCTCTCTGCCTACTTGTGATCTCTGTCTGTCAAATAAATAAATAAAATCTTTAAAAAATATATGTGTGTATCTACATCTACATTTTTATATAGAGCTATAGTCGGATTAATTGATATAAGAATTAATTAATACAAAACACAAGTATAGTCAAATTAATTGCATATACTTCTACCTAGTTTCTAGCTAATCTTTTACCTGAGAGAAAACACAAAAATTCTAGTCTGGGTGAATGGTACATATTTTTCAAGTAGTATTAGAGACAACAGAACTTGAGTGCAAGAAATAGATTTGCTCAGTCTACAGTGGTTTGTTTGAGATTTGAGGTGTGACTTCAAGTTGAAACTAAATGAAACACTCTCTCTCTCTGTCTCTCTCTCTCTCTCACACACACACACAGAAGGAATCACCATTAATTTATTTTCATATTTTTATACAATAACTTTTTTTTGCATTATACATTCGGGATTAAATAATGTCACTTTAAAGCCTGTAATTATCTCTCATTTAGAAGTCTGATACTGTGGTCTTCCATGACAAATAGTTTTTTAGGTAGTGCCACAAATGGATAGGAACTATTGGCTTAAAAAGTGTCTTTGAGATAAAAGCACCATTTCTGTATTACACATGACTCTGATGAACATAAAAACTTCAAAGGCAATAGAGTTAAGAACTGACCCTAAAATCTAATTTAGTTCATGTAAAAGAACACTCATTCAGAGGCAAGGAAAATAATAGGCAAGTATTTCCGTGCCAGATGCCAAACCATACAACTAAGTAGTGAAATGAACCCTAAATTATGAGGATCTGAGCTGCAGGACAGGGGACCCTGCTAAAGGGCACCGTGCTCTGTAAAGATGTGTGTTAAACATCTTTAGGGTGTATATGTCACAATTAATGAACCAATATCAATACATTATCATTAACTGAAGTACATAGTTTATTTAGATTTCCTTAGTTTTTACCTCAGGTTCTTTTTCAGTTTCAAGATCCCATCCAGGATCTCTCATTCCATTTAGTTGTCATGTCCCTTGGACTCCTCTTGGCTGTGATAGTTTCTTGGATTTTTCTTGGTTTTGAAGTCCTTGACACTTTTGAGGAGTACATTGTAGAATGTCACTTAATTAATGCTTTCATGATGACTGCACTAGGGTTATGTGCTTTATGGAGGAGACCAGAGAGATAGTGTCCCATTTTCATCACATCATCTGCAGGGTACCTAATGTCAGCAGGACTTACCAGTATTAACATTAACTTTGATTACCTGTCTGAAATGTTCTTACAAAGTTACTCTTCTATTGACCTCTACATACTGTGTTGTTTAGAAAGAAATCACTAACGAATAGCCCACATGTAAGGAGGAGGTCTTCTCATAAATGTTGGTGGGAATAATTGCCATCTCCATCATTTATACAATAGAAAAGTAGAATTTTTATTTTCTTTTTCTTCAAATAATTATGTGAAAATGTGACATAAGTGTCAACACCTCCTAATATTTATTAATTAAGATTCAAATCAAATTAGCCTCAATCTCCATTCTCCAGACACAGTGGGAAACTTATTATTTCTCCCAGTGTTTGCAGATTTTCTAGTGGTGCTTATGGTTCTTCTAGTTACCTCCTGTTATGATTTCCTGCTTCCCTGGAATGCATAATCCCTTTCATAGTATGCCTCTTTGAGGCTAGTCTTTTTTCTCCAACTATTGACACAAATGTGGAAAATAACACTGATTCCTTGCTTTTCCAAAAGCCCTGGGTAGTTAAATGTAATAGATTTACTCGAAAATGTACATGGTGGGAATGGTGGAAGGATCATGTACTGTATCTGGGGAAGTAATGTTTCATTATGCCATGGCAAGAAAGAATTTAACATTGAGTATTAGGCATCTTTAATATTAGGCACACAGAACTATTTTCCCTTTTATCCATTTTTCACTCTTGTCCATCTGCCATTTTCATCATGAGGAACTTCTCACTTGGTTGCTTTTCATTCTTGGGTCCTGGATTTCCACCATTTTCCCAGAATTTTCTTGTCCATGTAACTCTTCTTCAGATTCTTGGCTTCATGGCCTCCAACTCTGGAGACTGGTACAATAGCAGAATATTTTCATTTATTGTTATGTTCTAGAATTTATGTATTATGGTCTCCTTCTTAGTTCACCTTTCTGTGTGCCTGGAGCCATAATTCCATAGTCAGGTGACTCATCAGGATATTTTGCTGTACGAAGAAAGTTTGGTCTTCTGAAGAATTCTGCTATGGGCTCTTTATCATGCTTCTTTCCCTTCTGCAATCCCTCCCTCCTTAACCACCACCATCCTGTCCCTTATCCTCTCTTGTAGTTAGAAACTATAAATACCCATCATTGTCCAGTCAGGGAGAGCGAATTCACTCTAGATACTTCAGGGACTGATTCTGAGAACTGGCAACAAAGGTGACTGAAGATAAGTAAAGGAGAAAGAGAAAAACTATAGGAATCAGTAAGTTATATGTAGGAAGGACAGGAAGTCCTAAAGGGAGAAGGTGTTGCCCAGAGATCAGGAAGCTGCTCTCAGTCCCGGACGGGGCTGGAGCTCAGGAGCCCGAACTTCTTGCTGAGCGACTAGAGGTTCTGCTGCTGATGCAAACAGCTGCCCTGAAGTTAGTGGAATCGTCACGGCTGGTGAGTCATGGCTGCTGCTCCTGAGCAGGAGCTCTGACTGTACGTATTGAAGTTGATGGCATTGTCCTCACAGAACAGCACAGCATCACATTTTCCCCCACATCTGAATCCCTTAGCTGTGGCCTTGGCTGGTGGAATCTAATCATAAACCAGCTGCCTCGGGGCACCTGGGTGGCGCAGTGGGTTAAAGCCTCTGCCTTCAGCTCAGGTCATGATCCCAGGGTCCTGGGATGGAGCCCCACTTCCTTCGGGCTCTCTGCTCAGCGGGGAGCCTGCTTTCCTCTCTCTCCACCTGCCTCTCTGTTTACTTGTGATCTCTGTCTGTCAAAAATAAATAAATAAAATATAAAAAACAAACAAAACAAACAAACAAACAAAAAAACCTAGCTGCTTCGGGAGACTTGGAATTGTTGCTTACTTGCAGGCAATCAGCTCCTTGCAGAACAAAAGAAAACAGGACAATGGAGCTGAGCAACCTGGGACCTTATGTGGAACAGTCCACCCACTTGTTTTCTCAGCATTCATAAATAAACTTCTATCCATTTTTAACTTCCCAACTGCAAAAAGAGCAATGACATCATCACACAAATAGTCCTGAAAAGATTAGGGAGAGAAGTATCCTTTCCCCAAAAAGGGATGGTAAGAGTCCTACCAGTCTTTATCTGAGGAATACTTCTTTTTTAGTTCCATAAGTTGCCTTGATGTTCTATATCCTAAACATTAGATGCTAATATTAATCACCACCTCTTTAAATAAACTTGTGGTAGAAAGAGAGGGAGGAAATATCAGTTAGCATACATAAATGTGGGCATAACAAGTGAGGCAATATGCATGCATAATGGTTAAGTTTCCATTCCTCTAAGTAGGTGCAAGGTTCTGATTAATATTCATAATGCGTCTTTTCTTTCCATTCATGTTGCTTCTTCCCTTAGCCATTCCTCAGCTTGTCAGCCTTCTTCCCCTGATGATTTGAGCTACATCTTCACTTCTTTTTTTTTTTTTTTTTAAAGATTTTATTTATTTATTTGAGAGAGAGAGACAGTGAGAGAGAGCATGAGCGAGGAGAAGGTCAGAGAGCGAAGCAGACTTCCCATGGAGCTGGGAGCCCGATGTGGGACTCGATCCCGGGACTCCAGGATCACGCCCTGAGCCGAAGGCAGTCGTCCAACCAACTGAGCCACCCAGGCGTCCCTACATCTTCACTTCTAAAGTGCTTAAGGAAATGACTTTTTTGGGGTGCTATAATCCTCCATTCATTTTACTACTCAACACTGAAGTACTACAGATCTTCCTCAACTTACGAAGAGGTGACCTGATAAACCTACTGTAAACCTGATAAACCTACTGTAAGTTGAAAATATCATAAGTTGAAATTCATTTAATATGCCTAACCTACAGAGCATCACCACTTAGCGGAACCTACCTTACATGTGCTCAGAACACAAACATTAGTCTACAATTGGGCAAAATTACCTAACACAAAGTTCATTTTATGATAAGGTTGAATATCTCGTGTTATTTGCTGAACACTGTATGAAAAGTGGAAAAAAAGAATAGTTGTGTGAGTCAAAACAGTTGACAGTGTTAGGGTTGCTCACTCTCACAGTCAAGGGGCTGCCTGAGAACTGCAGCTGGCTGCCACTGCCCAGCTTCACAAGAGAGGATGGTACCCCTACTGCTAGTGAGGGAAAAGATCAAAATGCCAGTGTGGTTCCCACTGAATGCATATGACTGTCATACTGTCATAAAGTCAAAAAGTTGTAAGTCAAATCATTGTAGACCTGAGACCATCTGTACAAGACACTCCTTACATAGTCCTCACTTCTTCCATCCCATAATAACAAACCCATTTCCTATTGTCATTTAAAATCAACCACTGCATCCTATACAGTAGTCTCCTTTTTCTTTTTGTCTATGAGTTCCCTGGCGTGAGGATCTCCAAATATCCAGACGTCTGTTTCAACTTCCAGTTCTCTAAAATCATTTTGTCCTCAGATGGAAGCATTTCTCTCTTGAGAATTAAGACCTCTTTACTAGGCAAACCTAAAGTTTAGGAATCAAGAATCAAATGTTATTTTAAAATGGCATGAGGATTAACAATAAGAGAAAGCACTCTACTTCTTTTTTTTTTTAATTTTTTATTTTTTTCCAATTTATTTATTTTCAGAAAAACAGTATTCATTATTTTTTCACCACACCCAGTGCTCCATGCAAGCTGTGCCCTCTATAATACCCACCACCTGGTACCCCAACCTCCCACCCCCCCGCCACTTCAAACCCCTCAGATTGTTTTTCAGAGTCCATAGTCTCTCATGGTTCACCTTCCCTTCCAATTTACCCAAAAGCACATACCCTCCCCAATGTCCATAACCCTACCCCCCTTCTCCCAACCCCCTCCCCCCAGCAACCCACAGTTTGTTTCATGAGATTAAGAGTCACTTATGGTTTGTCTCCCTCCCTATCCGAAAGCACTCTACTTCTATACCTTGATTCCTGGACTAATGTATTCTGGGTATGGAAAAACAGTACCATATATTGGTTGCTGGTTTAGAGCATAGGGACACTGTTTAGGAGATGATGTCAGCCCTGGAAGAGGTTGTCAGCTAGCCAAGTAGGGTTTGCAATAGGCCATTTCACCATTCTAACAGAAGAGATATTTTTGGATGATTGGGCACATAGGAAGACCAATGAATACCTTGTGAATGAAGCCTATTTCCTTCTTTTGCTATGAAATCAGTTCTTGGGTCAGAAGCAATGTAATGTTGGATAATATGAAGGTGAATAAGGAGTAGGGTTAGGATAAAAATAGTGCTAAAACTATGATTTTGGAGAGAATCTAGAGTGTCTACTATAGGGAGGATGAATTATGTCCCATTCTAAGATGGGAGGAATTCACTGCGCTCAACCTGATGGCAGCTGGCTTGCTGGCCATCCCCCTCCCTCCCCCACCATTTTTTCTCTACTGGCATCTCTACTTTATTGCATAGAATCCTCAGTTCAGGCCAGATTTTAGTCAAGCATTCACTCAAATTACAGGTGCCATGCCTGGCTTTTGGAATTAGAATGTTGAATTTGGAATTTCTGGTTAGTTCATTCCTATCAACAAAGTTGGTCACACTCAACATTACGTTCTATCTTTCTTGGCTGGGAATGCTTATAAAATATTTCCTACATAGTGGCCACTTGGGTGGCTCAGTCTATTAAACATCTGACTCTTGATTTTAGCTCAGATCATGATCTCAGGATCGCAAGATCGGTCCCCATGCCCAGCTCCATGCTCCCATGCTCAGTGGGCGGTGAGCTTGAGATTCTCTCTCTCCCTTACCCTCTGCCCCTCCCCCTGCCCATACTCCCTTTCTCTCTCTAAATTAAATAATTATTTTAAAATCTATTTCCCACATACAACATCCAAGTATCTACAAATCTTTTAGTAAATTGTGCTGCCTGATGAATTGGTAGAGGCTTCTGGGCCCTGGCTGTTGTGGCTGGAAACTATGACATTCCTGGAGATTTAGTAACCCACAGCCACTAACTTCTTATTTAATTGTGTCATATTTAGAAGAATATGACTGCTATAATTTCTGCTTCCTTGGATTTAATGCAGTTTTCCTTTTAGTATAATATAAAAATAGCTTTTGGAAATATTTTAAGTGTGTGAAAAGAAAATTAATTCCTCATAGGATACAAGTGTAAAATATGAGGCTTCATGAAGTTTATTATTCAATTTGTCTCTATGTATTTTTGTTATTATTTATTCCTATGTGAAAAGCTAAGATAGTTGTGTTGAAATTTCTTACAGTGGTTGCTTTTGCCAATTTCCCTTTGCATTTCCACTCTTTTTTCCTTTCACATATTTTGATGCTGTGTCACTAAAGCATCATGGTGTATTACATATTCTATCAGTGTAGAATGACTCCTTTGAGCAATTTAATTTTTGCTTTGATTTTTGTTTTTTTGCTTCATATGATTCTTGTTATATCTGCTTTACTTTGCTTATAGTTTATAATAATTCTTCTGCTTGTTTTATCTTTACTATTTAATGCAGGTATTGCATAAAAATATACAGTTGAATTTTTTTTAAAGCAATATGACGGTTTTGGCTTCTTAAGAAAGAAGTCTTGTTTATTTCTGTACACACACACACACACACACACAAAACTAACATATTTGAGTAGCTACTTTCATTTTACTTAATTTAAAGAAATAAATCACATAGTAATATATTAAAAATTATTCAAGAGAAAAATGGACTAAAAATTTATCATACAAGTAATATTACATTATGATGGAAAGTCTGAATAATAGTGATGCCTGAATAAAATTGTCAAAAAATAGAAAAGTAATTAAGAGAAAATAAAGTCCAGTCACTCTACCACCAAGCAATAAGCACTATTAACATTTAGCGTATTTTTTCCTTCTGTATAAATTATTTTGCATCTCTAAGATCAAACTGTGTAAACCATCTTACTTTTTTCTAATCATTGTTATATTATAAGCATTTTTCCACATCATTAAATATCCTTTGTAAACAATATTTTGAATGATTGCATTTTGTTGTCATGTGTCATAACATTCTTTACTAATTATAATTCTATTATGAAAATGTGAGTTTTTTCTTGTCATTTACTATTATTAATACATCTTTGAATGCATTTTAATTAGTTTCTTAGACTCCAAAAATAGCATTGCTCCTTCAAAAATATATTTTTAAAAATGGGTCCATGATATATAATGCATGACTCCTATCCAAAAATGTGTATCAATTTATGTTCCCACCATACTGAGTTTAAGATTGAAAGTTAAATTTAGTTCCATACTGAATAAAAATATTAATATTTTGTTCATCATTTTATTTTTGCTGCTTACACAGTGCTTGGCACACACAGTAGGATTTCAGAAAAAAAAATTCAAATGAATAATTGATTATTCCTATGCAGGTAATGTGCTAGAGCAGAAAATTTATAATCCTTTAAAGTACAAGAGGTTATATTTATTTGAAAAATAAATTAAGTTAGTTCTCAAAAGTTATATAGGTATTTAAAAAAAAAACTCTAGAATTAGAACAAAGTTTATTGATTCCAACCTTTGTGCTCTTCCTTAAACACTTAAAGATTTCATTAATTTAGAATTTTTCTAGTTGATAGCATCTCTATACATCGATAATCTAAATACCATATAATTTTAAATACATATACTTTGTGTGTTACAAGACTAAAGTCCAATTTTCCATATTCATAAAATTCAGCATGTACACTAACACATACATACAAATCAGACTGGTCAATAATCAATAATCAATTACTATTATTAATACATCTTTGAATCAATGACAAGATAAAAAGAACTTACAAGTTGAACTATTTATCTTTCTATATATGAGTGATTTCTATTTTATGTGGGTTTTCCCCTGAGAGAATTCTCCAGACCTGATGTGTGAGGAAGCTAGAACTAAGGCAGGCAGGCACTAGAACTAAGCTAGTGAGGTCAGATGATGGAATTTGGGACTGTCAGAACATTTAGAAGTGAAAAAGAAAATCCCAGTGGGAAGGAAACCCACAAGAGGAGCTCCTCTCAAATATGCATCTAAGGAGGAAATAAGAAAATAATGAATCTGAAAAATGGACAAAGAAACATTGGCCCCCAAAATAATATTCTATATTTCTTTAAAAATAACAACCCATAGATGCAGGAAGTTTAGCAAAGACAAAACAGACAAACTAAAAGCCAAAGCCATATGTAGATACATCTTGGTCGGTTATAGAAAACAAATGATAAAGAAAAAGATCTATTGAGCAGAAGAAGGAGACACAATACATACAGAACTCTAATAACAATGAAAGCTATTTTATTATTATAAAAGTTGTAGATTGCCAGATAAGGGACAACTTTGTGGGAGGAAAAGGAGAGGAAGAGGAAAAGAGAAAGAAGGAAGGGATTGTGAGAAGGGGGAAGGAGAGAAGACGGAGAAGAAGGCTGTCAACCTGGAAGTCCATATTCTCAAAAAAGTCATTCATAATTAAGGCAAAATAAAGACATTTCAGATAATTAAGAGTTGATACTAAGTTCTGCTTTCACCATGGCAAGAAATGCCCAGTACATCTTCTCTCCTGTGATTATTAGATGGCTTAAGAAAGGAAGTCAAAACTTGGAAAGACACTCGAGATGGTGTGTGTGTGTGTGTGTGTTTCTATTATTTTTTACACAGCTGCATACTTGAATAGTGTTACAGGAAGCCAAATGTCCTATAGAAATCCTACATATCTGACCACAGGAGTCTGGAAAAGGAGCAGATTGTGTCAGGATGCAGGAGGTAGGTGGGAGGGAATTCCAGAGAGTAGAGAGCTGAAGAGGGGGATTCCATAACTTGCTATGAACTTGCACAAGTCTTGGGCTCACCCCTGGCTGTGCATGAATGAGACAAACCCCAAACCATATGACAAATATGCTGAGAATTGGAGATATTTAAAAATCGGCCCAAGCCTCAGGCTAACCACTGACTTCTGCGTGTATGCGATCTTTGTGATGTAGCCAAAGCTGCTCTAAGAGGGAAGTTTATAGCAATACAGTCCCATTTAAAGAAGCAAGAAGTATTCAAACAACTGAAACTTACACCTAAATGAACTAGAAAAAGAACAAACAAAATTCAAAACCAGCAGAAGGAAAGGAAAATGAATATCAGAGCAGAAGTAAATGAAACAGAAACTAAAACAACAACAATAAAAAATACAATAGAACAGATCAGTGAAACCAGGAGGTGGTTCTTTGAAAAGACCAACAAAACTGATAAACCTTTAGCCAGATTCAACAAAAACAAACAAACAAAAACAAGAGAAAGGACTCAAATAAAATCAGAAATGAAGGAGGAGAAATAACAGCTGATACCACAGAAATACAAAAGATTAAAAAAGGATATTATGAAAAATTATATGCTAACAAATTGGACAATCCAGAAGAAATGAGTAAGTTCCTAGACAATATAACCTTTCAAAAATGAACCCAGAAGGAATAAAAAATTTGACAGACTCATCATCAGCAATAAAATTGAATCATTAATCTATAAATTCCCAAAAAGCCCACAACCAGATGGATTCACAGTTGAATTCTATCAAATATTTAAAGAAGAGTTAATACTTATTTTTCTCAAACTATTCAGCTCCCCCCGCAAAAAAAAAGAAGAGGAAGGAAAGCTTCCAAACTTAGTCTAGAAGGTGAGCATTACCATGTTACCAAAACCAGATAAAGACATTACAAAAACAAAAACAAAAACAAAAAAAAAACTACACGTCAATAACTCTGTTGAACATAGATGCAAAAATCCTCAGCAAAATATTAGCAAACTGAATCCACAACACATTAAAAAATCATTTACCATGAGCAAGTGGGATATATTTCTGGGATCCAGAGGTGGTTCAATATTCACAGATCAATCAACATGATATATCACATTAACAAGAGAAAGCATAAATACCATACAGTTATTTCAGTAAATGCAGAAAAAGCATTAGACAAAATACAACATCCATTCATGATAAAAACTCTCAACAAAGACCAAGTAAAAACCAAAAATTAAGGGAAGATACCTCATCATAATAAAGACCATATATGAAAAAGCCATAGCTAACATCATATTCAATGGTGACAAACAGAGAGCTTTCCCCTAAGCTCAGGAAGAAGACAAGGAGGTCCACTCTCACCACTTTTATTCAGCATAGTACCAGAAGTCCTAGTCACAGCAATCAGGCAAGAAAAAGAAATAAACTGCATCCAAATTTATAAGAAGGAAGTATAACTTCCACTATTTACAAATGACATGATATTATGTGTAGAAAACCCAAAAGACTTCACCAAAAAACTATTAGAACTGAGGTCACAGAATACAAAATCAAGGTACAGAAATCTGTTGCATTTCTATACACTAATAATGCAGTAGCAGAAAGAGAAATTAAGAAAATCCCACTTACAATTGCACCAAAAATAATAAAATACCTAGAAATAAACTGAACCAAAAAGGTGAGAGAACTGTACTCTGAAAACTATAAAACACTGACAAAAGAAACTGAAGGTAACAAAAGAAATGGAAAGATATTTCATGCTCATGAATTGGAAGAACAAATATTGTTAAAATATCTATACTACTGAAAACAATCTACAGATTTAATGCAATCCCTATCAAAATATGGCATTTTACACAGAACAGGAATAAATAATCCTAAAATTTATATGAAACCATAAAAGACCTTGAATAGCCAAAGCAATCTTGAAAAAGAACAAAACTGGCTGTACCTCAATTCCAGATTGCAAGGTATACTACAAATCTGTAGTAATCAAAACAGTATGATACTGGCACAAAAATAGACACATAGATCAATGGAACAGAAATAGAGAGCCCAGAAAGAAACCCATGATTATATGGTCAATTAATCTTCAACAAAAGAGGAGAGAATATGCAATGATAAATAGTCTCTTCAACAAATGGCATTGGGAAAAACAGGCAGCTACATGTAAAAGAATGAAACTGGACCACTTTCTCACACTCTAAACAAAAACTCAAAATGGATCAAAGACCTAAAAACGAGACCTGAAACCATAAAAATCCTGAAAGAAGCATAGGCAGTAATTTCTCTGACATCAGCCATAGCATGCTTTTTCCATATAGGTCTCCTTAGGCAAGGGAAACAAAAGCAAAATTGAACCACTGGAACTAAATCAAAATAAAAAGCTCTTCCACAGCAGGAGAAACAGTTTGAAAGCCTAAAAGACAACCTACTGAATGGGAGAAGACATTTGCAAATGAATCCAATAAAGGGTTAGTATCCAAAATATGTGAAGAACTAATACAACTCAACACCCCGGAACAAATAATCTGATTAAAAGGGGGCAGAAGACAAGAACAATTTCTCCAAAGAAAACATCCAGATGGCCAACAGACACATGAAAAGGTGCTCAATATCACTAATCATTAGGGAAATGCAAATCAAAACCACATGAGATATCACCTCACACCTGTCAGGAGGTCTAAAATCGAAAACACGGAAACAAGTGTTAGCAAGGATGTGAAGAAATAGAACTCCCATGCACTGTTGGTGGGAATGCAAGCTGGTGCAGTCCCTGAAAACAGTATGGAGGTTCCTCAAAAAATTAAAGATAGAATTACCATATAATCCAGTAATTCCACTGCTGGGTATTTACCTAAAGAACACGAAAACACTAATTTGAAAAGATATATGCAAATGTATGTTTATTGCAGCATTATTTACAATAGCTAAATTATGGAAACAACCCAAGTGTCCATTGATAGATGAATGGATAAAGAAGAGGTTTTATATACATATATATATATTTATAAACAATAATGAAATCCTTCCATTTACAACAACGTGGGTAGATCTACAGGGTATGGTACTAAGTGAAATAAGTCATTCAGAGAAAGACAAATACAATATGATATCACTTAATATGTAGAATTTAAGAAACAAACTAACAAAGGAAAAAACAAGATAACAAGACACAGACTCCTAACTATAGAGAATAAACTGATGGTTGCCAGAGGGGAGCTAAATGGAGGGGGATGAGTGAAATAGATAAAGAGGGTTAAAGAGTACATTTATCATGATGAGCACTGAATAATGTAGAGAATTATTGAATCACCATATTGTATACTTGAATCGAATATAACTCTGTATGTTAACTATATTGAAATTACAATTAAAAAAATAAAGCAATATGAATAGAAAAAGATTTTTTTTCCCTCCTAGATCTTAAATTAATCTACCCAGACTACCAGTTTTGCCTGGCTAAGCCTGTACCTCACTAAAGGGTCTGAATCTATCATTAAGTATTCACTTTGTGATACAACTCAGTAAAAATAATTCTGTACATCTTTCATCTAAAATTATGTTGTTTGAAATATCATAGAGAGAGATTATGGAAATTTTCCATTTCCTTTTTTCATTATTAGGGGGCAAACAGGTATTCTGACACACATATTTCAAAAGACATAATAATTTATCCAAAAGTAGACTTTCCAATAAAAATAACCAAAACAACATGGCCATCAGAGAGAAAAGGGATTTTCATTCACTTGTTTTCTCTAAGATTTTCTGGCCTTTCTGTGCAGGAGCAGTGTCAGCCCTACGTACAGAATGTTTGACCTGTTTTACTAAAGAAAATGAAGAAAGAATTTAACATTTTCTTGGGTCTGGTGTAAGCTTCCTGATTCTAGGAAATTTATTCAAATTGAGAATGACTTTACCCATCTCTTCTCTTTGATAAAAACAGAGAAAGTTCTTCAGTTTACCCCAAGTGAAATGAGAATTTTAGACTATCATAAAACTTCCAATCAGCTTGTGCTCACTGAGTTAATTTTATATTATGAAATGAACGTATCCCAATAATTCACTAACTGATGAATTGAGAGGTCTTGATTTCCCAGATCGGTCATCAAAACACCTCAGAAATGAAATTCTCCCTTTGCCAGTGAGGCTGACATTTGGTAATTATTGTATTTCAATGTCTGAATCCTGGCCATAATGGAATCTGTACTTACTGACTGAGAAATAGTGTGCCCTTCCTTCCGTCTGTAACAATTTCAATTCTCAGCTTCTGGACTTATTTCAGTCCCTACAATTTTAATCTGTTCCACCCTTTAATCTTTTCATCACCTTGATTTTTAGGCTACATGTGCTCCTTCGCATACAAATGACTTACGTGACTTTGTTTTGTTTCTATCATTACTAAATTATAAATTTGGGGGAAATGGTCCTATGACTCTCACTTGTTTACCATGAGAATTAAATGAGGTAATGAAATTCAAGTGGTGAGCACATGTTAAATGCACAATGCATATATAAACGGTTATGTGTGACAGACTCCTGGAAGTAAGAAGAGCTGTGTGCTCAAAACTTTATGTATTGCAATTAGTACAGATGCATGCCATCATTCCTTAAATTAATTTTGCTCAATAATTTCATAAGAATGATTAACAATGTGGACGTATATGATAATTTTTACTCTCAGTACCTCCTTTCCTACATTTGTTTTTTTTCTTTTACCTAAGAAGGCTCTTAGCAAACCTTAAAGCTCTTAAAACCCTTTCTCCTTGTTGGTGCAAGAAGGGACAACATTGAGCGAGTGCCTCGATTAGGGAAAATGACCGAGCATGGCGGCAACCTCAGCAGTGAGTCAGCTGGATATATAGCCATGCCTTTAACTCTGGTAACTGGCTTGATTCATAAGAGTAAGTTATCTCTCTCCTCTTTAATAACTAATCAGCGAACAATAAATAGACAACCAAAGTAAAATTTTAAGTGCTTTGAGACTGTCTTTTAAAATAGCACTGAAATCTTTTGTGTTTGTTTGTTTGTTTGTTTAGATGTTTGTCACCGAATCTCAACCTGGTCAGCATTTTCCTTTCCTGGAACATGGAGACGAGTAAAGGAAGTAAAACCGACAGAACAAATATGTTGATAGAGTGTATGCATTACTCCATTACTCTTTTTCATCACCGGTGCTCTGGGCTAGAATACAAAATATTCGAGGAAAGTAATATTTTCTTTCCATCACAATCCTTATTGCAAAACTTATTACCTTAGTAGGAGTCTTCAAAAATTCTTTTTTAGGCTCACTGGCAATATTTCATAGTAGTGCACTGTGCTATATTTCCCAAGTCATTCTTTGTCTTTATTATTTTTTTTTCCAGTTGAGAAGCTTTTTTTTCTTTTCTCCAACTTCAGAGTGTCCAATTTACTCTCTGGATGGTGACTAAGAGACCCACTTCAGCATATTCTATTTCTCCCGCATGAACAATTTCCTGTTTGAAGCAGCATCAGTCACCCTGGTTTTGAGAAGTTCTTTGATTAAAAACAAGACAAAACAAAACAAAACAAAAAGACCCTAGAGAACCTGATTAGAGCATTTTTAAACCACTCTATAAAGTAGTGCTTAACGGATCCCTAGCTGATACTTGCCTCTCTCTTCTTTTCCTTCTGTTTGTTTTGCTTCTTAAATTCCACATACGAGTGAAATCATATATATTTGTCTTTCTCTGATTGACTTAATTCACTTAGTATTATACTTTTTAGCTCCAGCAATGTTGTTGCAAATGGCAAGATTTCATTCTTTGTAATAGCGGAGTAATATTCCATTGTGTATATATATACCACATCTTCTTTATCTATCCATCTATTGATGGATTCTTAGGCCACTTCCATATCTTGGCTGTTGTGATTAATGCTCCTATAAACATAGGGGTGCGTGTATCCCTATGACTTAGTGTTTTTGTAGCTGAGGGGTAAATACACAGTAATGTGATTAATGGATAGTAAGGTAGCTCTATTTTTAACTTTTTGAGGAACCTCCCTACTGTTTTCTACAGGGGCTGTGCCAGGTGGCATTCCTACCAACGGTACACAAGTGTTCCTGCTTCTCCACATCCTTGCCAACACTTGTTTCTTTTTTTATTTTAGCCATTCTGATCCCTGTGAAGTGAATCACATTGTAGTTTTGATTTGCATTTCTCTGATAATTACTGATATTGAGCATCTTTTCATGTGTCTGCTGGTCATCATTATTCTTCTTTGGAGAAATGTCTATCCATGTCTTCTTTCCATTTTTAGTCATATTTATTTGTTTTGGGGTGTATCAGTTCTTTATATATTTTGGATATTGACCCTTTAGCGAATATGTCATTTTGTAGCTGATATTTTGAATGCCTCCAAATATAAATACGAAAATTTCTCAGAGGTGATAAGAGCTACATTTTAGGCAGCAAAATCAAATAATTATTGTCAAGTAATTCAAGTAATTCACTATGCAATGATTTATTTAGAAGATAATCAAATTTTTTTAAAAAAACTATTGCTAAGAATCTCACTCTCTTAAACCCTATTATTGTTTGAGTATTTCTGGAGTATATTTTGGCCAGTACATTCTATTAAGATATTTGAACATTTATTTAGTTAGTTAGAATGTAGAACCATGCTATTCTTTCTATGCCCCTAGTGGACAGCTGCAAACTTGAAATGAAAAAAAATGTACTAATACCTGTGCTTTGCTGCTTCAAGCTAAAGTTAGAGGCCCACCCCTGTACCATCATTTATGGGTTTTGAAAAAATTGCCTGTATTGTCAGTTTTCTGAATATTTACAGGTCAAAAAGAATGGCCTCAAACATTCATTGGTAGGAACTTCCAGGCAGATCACTTGATCTTCCTTAACTCATTTTTTTAACATACAAAATGTGGATGAAAATATGAAACTATTGTAGAGATTATATAAGAGAATGCATATAAGCTTCTTTGCATAGTGTCAACCAGGAAAAGTTATCTATTATAGTAATTACTGTGCTTATGAACCTGATACATTTCCATCACACCAGGAACAATCCACCTTATAAAAAGAGTTGTGTTAAGTAAAGCTATATGATATAAGGAGAAGAATCGGTATTTCACAGCACAGGCAAGTAACTCATACACCTGTCAAGATACAGACAATTTCCATCATCCCAGGTTTCTTTGTGTCTCTCTGTAGGTGGTCTCCTTCTACCAGTCCTGGCCACTGGAAACCTCTGATCTACTTTCTGCCACTATAAGTTTGGCTTTTTAAAATATTAATATAAATGGATTCACACAATGCATTGTGTGAATTTAATATAAATGGATTCATACATCATATAAATGGATTCATACAATGGATTCACACATATGCTTTAGAAATTCATCCTTGTTAATTTCAATTCTGAATAGCATTATTTTGTTCCACCTTAGGTTGTTTTGCTCTAAAAAGTAGATACTAGTAATGTTTTATATACAGTGAATATATGCTTAGATTTTCCTTTATTTTTTATTTTTTTAAAGATTTTATTTATTTATTTGACATACAGAGATCACAAATAGGCAGAGAGAGAGGCAGAGATAGAGGAAGGGAAGCAGGCTCCCTGCTGAGCAGAGAGCCCGATGTGGGGCTCGATCCCAGGACCCCTGGGATCACGACCTGAGCCGTAAGCAGAGGCTTTAACCCACTGAGCCACCTGGGTGCCCCAAGATTTTCCTTTATTTTTTAAAAATTTTATTGCTCTTCCTTCTTTTTTGTATCTTAGATCTTGTCTGAGATAATTTTCTTTTTTTACTAACGTACCTTTTACAGAAGTCCCTCTAGTATGGCTTGGGGCTAAACTCAGTTTTCATTGGCCTGTAAAGATCTCTATTTCACTCTGTTTTGTTTTGTTTTTTAAGATTTTATTTATTTATCTGAGAGAGGGACAGAGAAAGAGGGAGAACACCGGCTGGGGAGGAACAGAAGGAGAAGAACAAGCTGACTCCCAGCTGAACTTGGAGCCCAATGCAGGGCTTGATTCCACGATGCTGAGATCATGACCTGACTGGAAATCAAAGGTTGGACACTTCACTATCCTAGCCACCCAGGCTCCCTACCCTGAGTTTTAATGCTAATTTAGCTAGGCTTAATATTAGAGGTTGATAATTGGGGCAGAGTTAGCTCTCCACAAGACATTCCTGCCTCATTTCCACAGTGCAGATGATTGCAGGAGAGTAGATGCCCAACTAGGGGTTAAGTGCTCTCAATATAAATCAATCATTAGAAAAGTACAAAAATATCAAATAAAGCAAAAAAAAGTCCAGGACTTTTTTTTTATAGTCCTATCCTCAGAAAAAAATGCCAAATTGAGAATTCATGAAGACTGTGTATTATGGAGCTTTTAAAACAGAGCCCCATATTACACAAGATGCAGTAACTTAATACGAATCCTCTGTTTGTCCCAAGATAGAAATTACTAAGGGTGTGTGGGTGGCTCAGTTGGTTAAGTAGCCGACTCTTGATTTTGGCTCAGGTCATGATCCCAGGATTCCGGGATCAAGCCCTGGGTCTAGCTTTTGATTCAGCAGGGAGTCTGCTTGTCCCCCTTTCCCTATGCCCTTCACCCTGCTCACACATTCTCTCTCTCTCAAATAAATAAATAACTCTTCTAAAAAATTATTGCTACTTCTGTAAGACTTCATACTGTTGAAAATACAATTGAAGCAACGATTAGAAGTCCACTTGTATTCACTTAACAAATCTTTTTTTACAACATTTTTTTAACTGAAGTAAGGTTGACACTTAACAAACTTTTATTGTTGACTGGCAAGCATTTACAAGCTTCTGTTCAAGACAGCAGAGAGATATGTGATATGTGATACATGATATATGAGATATGAACAATCTATTCCTTCTCCCTCCATTTTACCCATGGCAAATCCAAGCACCACCAATGTCCTTGACATTCATTTATAAAAATCTTTACTATCCTCTTAGTTCCAGCCACTTGGAAATTATTATTTTCCTCTCACACTCACACATTAGAGGTAATATCAGCATTAAACAATTTCTTTTATGTAGTCCCAACCACTAGAATCAGAAATATGGCCAGTGCTTTTTATCCCACTCTCTTTTTTGAAGTTTTTCTTTATGACACTATCTCAAAAAAACCCATGATATATTTATATTACAGCTTTAAAAAAAAAATCTCATTTACATTCCAATCTCATTTTCCGAAAATGTGACTTATTTCCAAAATAGATACATGGTAAGTATTTTAGTCTCACCATCTAAATATGTGCAAATCAACATTTAGCTTTGGTTGGTATGCTGATGGTGAATAAATTCTTGCAACCCATGTGAATAGCATGAAAGTTAAGTTTGAACAGATCTCTTGAATCCCAACCCCATTGCTTGTTAACCTTGTAGCCTCAGATAAGTTAATTTTTTCTGAGAGTTTCTCATTTGTAAGATGGGGAAAGGAAAAAAAATGTCTTCATTTGTCAAATGGGGATAGAAAAAAATTATCTGAGTAATATAAGCATCTGATCCACTTTGAACCAGGTATCTATTCCCAGGCTGATCAACCACAAAGCACAATTTTAACTGAATCAGAAATTGTTCAATAACCACGCTCAGAGGTATCTACTGTATCATAAATGTTTTCAACTCTAGAGTCTTTTTCTCCCCTGCCACTACTTTATCATTTTGTCTCATTCCTTCTTTCTTTCTGCCTCTGAACTACCCAGGTATTACCCTGTTGAGTGAAACATCTTTATCCTGAGCAAAAGCAGCTTATAGTTTCCTCTTCTCGTGGATAGAAATGGCTAGTTATTTTCTGTCTTGTACAGTGTCCTGGGGGAATATATCTGTAAATATTAAATATAGTTAGAAAACTGCTTATTGCAGGAGTCTTTTGTTTTCCATTTTAAACATTTTCAGTTGTGGAGTAGAATGGAATACCTCCTCCATCCAAAAGTCTGCACATGAAACACGTTTTATGGAAGAAAAGCCTCTTTTCCTAATTCCCACTCTTTGCTGGGTTTATACTGATATAGTTGTTTAACTCAACGTAAAATTAGTCCTAAAATACATGATGATGTTAATTCAAGCAGAAGTTTCCATATCTATGGTGGAAAATATTGTTGCATTTTCTTAACTCTGGAGGTCCTCAGGTTTTGAGGTTGCAGGCGGGTGGGATAGAAATAATTAATATTATAAGCATTAATCACAGAATCAAAGAAAATTCCATTAGTATTTATATGAAATCACAGTTGAGAGATAGGAAGGCTCTCACTCTAATATTTTAAATATGTCCATACCATATAAAATTCTCATGACTGATTTCACATAGATAAATTCAAATAGCTCATATTTAGAGGAATACATGATTCCTCTGTTCTCTCAGTCCCTACACTTAACTAGAAGATGATCAAGGTTCCCTCGGTTCCTATACATAAGCTGAGCTATAGCCAGCAGCTCCCTAATTCCTGCATCATGAAATCCACTGCCCTTGACATTATTGATCACCACTGTTCTGCTAATCTTGGACCTATACAGTGCTGCCAATCCTGCCTTCCAACCCTAATGCCTCTGGCCACTGACACCAGCATGGACCCGCCTGCTATCATCAGGCCATTGACCTCTGATGCTCAACTCCTTCTCATTTGGGTAGGAGAGTTCCTCTCACTTTTCATGACCAGTTCATTTAGGTTGATTCTTACAGAGAACTGTTGACCTTCTTTCTTTTTTTCCCTTACATCACAGGCCTCTACTTTTTGGGCCACAAATGTACTTTGGGAAGGTTTAAGGAGATGGCCAGGTAAGTATTCCATTGTACTGCAGGTAGTGTTGCTGTCAATGCTGATGCCTCTTTCATTCTGACCTTTCTTGCAAGACTTCTTGACTCATGATGCTTTTTTTTCCAGGATCTCTGTTTTCTTCTTTATGTCTTAGTCCTATATAAAAAAAAGTTCTGTATCCTAACTATAGTCTAAAAATAAGTTTATTTTTTTTCCTCAAGAGATCCTTAAGCCCTATGTCAATTAAGGGGTGTCCCACCCAGGATTTTTTCCCTAATCTCCCCAATTTCTGTAGACAAATAGAGGTAAGTGTTTCCTAGAATGAATTGTGGACTTCCCGAAGCATGAAGTTCATTATTGTCCATTCTAACTTTCATAACACATGGACATCCTTCCATTCATTCCATCTGGAGACTCTACATATGTGTGTAACATGTTATAATTCTTGTTTTATTGTGGTAAAATATGCATAATATAAAATTCACCATTTTAGCCATTTTAAAGTGTGTGATTCAGTGGCATTAAGGACATTCACACTTTTGTATGACCATCACCATCATTCATCTCCAGAAATTATTCATCTTTCCAAACTGAAACTTTGTACCCATTAAATAGTAACTCCTTAGTCCTCCCTCTCTCAAGCCCTTGGTAACCACCACTCTACCTTCTATCTCTATGAATGTGACCATTCCAAGTATAAATGGAATTATATAGTATCGTCCTTTTGTGTCTGGCATATTTCATTTACAGAATGATTTTTTAAGATTTATCCATGCTTGGATAAATTATATTAGAATTTCCTTTCTTCTGAAGGCTGAATCGCATTCCTTTGCATATATATACCACATCTCATATATATCTGTCAGTGGCGATTTGGGTTGTTTCTACCTCTGACTATTGAGAGTAATTCCATGAGTAGTACATGGAAGTACAAGCATTTACTCTCAGCCTAATTCCAATTGAAGAACAAAAATGAATATAGAGTAGACAAGTTTAGATCAATTAAAATTAAGTAGATTTGGGATGCCTGGATTGGCTAAGGGCCAGACTCTTGATTGTAGCTCAGGTCATGATCTCAGGGTCAAGATCTAACACTGCATTTGGCTCTGCACTCAACATTGTGTCTACTTGAGTTTCTCCCCCTCCCCTCTCCTCGTGTGCATTGGTGCTCCCTCCCTCTTCCTCTAAAATAAATAAATAAATCTTTAAATAAAATAAAATAAGGCAGATGCTATTTAGCTATTTTATATAAAAATTAGTTCTAGGTGGGTTCTTTAGGTTAATGAATTAAATCATTTAGGGGCACCTGGGTGGCTCAGTGGGTTAAGCCGCTGCCTTCGGCTCAGGTCATGATCTCAGGGTCCTGGGATCGAGCCCCGTATCAGGCTGTCTGCTCAGCAGGGAGCCTGCTTCCTCCTCTCTCTCTCTGCCTGCCTCTCTGACTACTTCTGATCTGTCAAATAAAGAAAAATCTTTAAAAAAAAATTAAAAAAAAAAAAAAAGATTGTTAAATCATTTATTAACACAGAGTCATTCATTTAGATTCATTCAGTAATAGAAATAGGAATGAGATAGTGTTCTCACACTTAAGATTCTTAAAGTCCAGTTGGGAAGGCAGACAAGGAAATGAGTACTCAAAACAATATGAATAATTACTAAAATAGTAATCTACTAAAACAGTGTGCTGTGGGAACACAGAGAAGGCTTCCTAGGAAAGAAGATCCCGGAACTGGATCTTGAACATAAGTAGGATGGTCTCTCCAGAGATTGGGAGAAGGAGAGAGGAAGCTGTGCTGGCTAAGAAGAAAAAGGCTAAAAACAGGAAGCCTGGAAAAGTCGAATCAGGGAATGATTAAGTAAATAAAACAACAGCACCTGTGAAAACTGAGAAGCAAGTACTGGTGACTGAGATTGGACGTGGACAGACATAAGATCATGAAAGGCTTTATTCCTACGTGTGCTACTGAGTTTGAGTTTTTAATCCTACATAAGATCATGAAAGGCTTTATTCCTATGTGTGCTACTGAGTTTTTAATCCTAACAGCAAGTCTTCTAAACTTGCAGCTAGTTCTTCTAAATGTTAAAATACATTTTGATAAAGCAAGCGCTTCTGGCATTAGTTGGGATCCAGTCTTATTTCCTGACACATCGGGCACTGTCGCCTACGCAGGAACAAATTGTGCCAATACTTAATAACAGTCCACCCACACGGACTTTCAAAATCAGTGCAATTATGAGAGATTATAGGTCTTTCGTGTTAGCAATTAATTTGTTCACTGTTTTTATCATTGATAAATGAAGAATGAGTACCAGATTACCTGAAGTGCCCCACATTCTAAATAGAATTTTTAAATTAACATGTTTTGAAAACCCTATTTTGTCCTGATCCAAACCAGGGCAATTCGGTAAAAGATCCATTAGGTGTTGCACACCTGCAACTTACTTTCTCTTTGATGGACTATACCTTCCTAACGAAGGCACATTTCTTTACCTTCCATATAATCATATGGGAAAATGCTGATGGCCTGACAAAATTAGTGGATTATATGGTAAAAGGTGTTCAACAGTCCAGACACTTTGTTGGCCCCAGTCCATATAAATTCCAGACCACTAGAGTCTGGTGAGACTCCTACAACCCACATATCCGCCGGAATATGGGCAGAAATGACATAACAATTTCTCCAGAAAGTAATCTATTATAAAGAGGTAGGGAAGAAAGCCATTGGGTTCCTAATTACATTTTCCCCTACTAACCTATCTGGGTTAATGAGCACTCTTCTGATACCACAGATATCATTATTGTTACACATTTCATAACAACGTATTTATCCCTAGATAAACTTATATAGAGAAATATAGCATGTCGCCACGCTACTGAGTTGTTGTTGTGGCAAAGGAGTTGCCTATCTAACATTGAACATTCAGGAGATATTCATTTATATCCTGTTCTTTCTCTAAAGCAATTGTCTTAGTGGCTATTTCCAAGAACTCTCTGGTACAATTTGAAGGGACCTACAATGAAAATGATAACATAGGAGAATAGCAAACATTAAAAAAAATCAATCCTTATCTGAAAGGCTGTAAATACTTAAAATGACTGAATCACAAATATTTTGATGCTTTAGATGAAAAAAATCCTAAAGAGTTTACAAGAAAATCTTTTCCTGAATAGCAAAGGCAATGATACATTGCTATAGATAAAAATGAGCACACTGCCATATACAGAACATATATAGACATTTTGTTTAATGTACATTTGGCTTAGAACTTCTCTTTGTAATTGTGTATGCTGTAGGATCATTTCTTTCCAATGTACATTTCTTTATTAAGAGAAGCTAGGAGGAGAGCTACACAGAGAAAATTATATGCAACAAGTATCCTGAAGAAACAACTTGTTGAATGGATTTTCCTCCGTACTTTGAGGAAACATTTAATCTCTTTAAAATACGACCCTCAAACCCAAGATAACATAAAGACTGTAGAACTTAAGAACCAGACCTTTGTCATACTCACTACAGAACATTCACTGCCTAGAATTAAGCTTGACACAATAAACGCTCCAAAAATTTCACTGAGTGTATAAACAGCACACTAAATAGGAACAAACAGGTTTTATGATCTATTTGAAGTTCTTTTCTAAAATGTCAGTGCTCCTGGGCCAAAGACCACCAGAAACACAGGTGCAACTGAATGAACTGGGTTGACTGCTAATTGCAATGATATATAATACATACACATCATGGCAAAATGGGGACTATCTGGTAGAAGGGTATTAAGAAGGACTTAGTATGAGATCTGGGCTCTGGTTAGGTGGCTTTATGCTGTATTTAAGGAAGTGGAGCTTGACTCTGGATCAGACATTGTCAGGAAGCAGAGATAATTCTGTACTTAGGTATCTCAATAAATATTATATAGAATGAGGGTGGGAAAAAATGAAGCTAAAGTTCTATTTCATAAAGAAACAATGGTCAGTCATATTAACCAAGATGGGGAAATTTTTGTGGCTTGGAGATTTTTCTTTTTACGTGCTCAGACATAATTATAGAGTGATCTTATGTTTGTTCTGACCCACCGTGGACAGAGGGGCTTTCTCTGATGTTGGTGCTCTGAAAACTGTTTAACAGAACCCCAAAGGTCCAACAGGGGCTTCCAGGCCAGCTCTTCACTACACCAGGCATGCGAAGAGTAAAAGAAGTGTCTGGCAAATTCCTGGTTGTCTTAGGCCACTTGGATCTTTCTCAGAATTAGTCTAATATTTGGTCTTTCAACTGTGACTTTCATCCTTAGAGTGTTTTCAATAGCTAACTAAATGCAATAATTTCAAATTACGTACCAACCTCAAGGCATGCTTTGAAGATAATCAACTAAAATTTTGAAATGGGAAGTCTGAAAGGATGGGCACCAAAAATTTTAAGGTGGTTACTTACATAATTTAAAGTAATGTAGAGGGATTATAAAATTTTATCTTCTCTTTTCTGGGGTTTTTCCTCTATGTTCTAAGGAAGACCAGATATATTTTTAAAGTGTGTGAAAAGCTTTGAATAAGGAATTAAATGTTCAAAATGCTCAGAATTATTTTTTATTATGGATAATGCCATGACAGTGATTAGTAAACAGAGTGAGTTGTTCAGTATATGAGTAATTTTAGATGAAAAGCAGCCAAAATGATTGCAAGACCAATTTTCACGGTCCCACTTCCTGCAAGACAAGATGTTTCACTGGAACAGTAGGAGGGAGAGCTGCTGTAGAGATATGATCATAAGTAGTAATAACTGAAAACAATTTGGTTGGTGGGGAAAGGCAAGAGAAAACACTGAGATTTAGAACCCCAAATTGGAACTCCTCGGGCTTTCTGCAGGTTTCCACAGACTTTTGTCTCAGACTACATATTCAAGGTTTGAGCTTCAAGATCCATTTATTCTTAGAGTCTTTTAAAATGGCAACTGGAGTGATTTCAAAGAACTGAACTTTGTCCTCAAATGTTACGAATGATAAAAGCAAGACCGCAGGGAAGTGAACTTCTAATGGATACTCCTAATAATCTCCTTCAATTAGCTGCTCTGTTTTGTCTGTCAGTGGGAGCATTGTCACCTCCAAACTATGAAGCCATTAAAAAAAAAAAAAATTATGTAGTAGAAAAAAAAAAACCCTCCATGAACAGCTAAAGGTAAATCTGGACTAGTCTGTCATTCATTTATTGATGAATGACAGACTAGTCCAGATCTACCAAGTGCCTAGTATGTACCAGGTGCTATGCTAAATGCTAGAGACAGAAGAGCTTGGGGCGGGGGCATGTTCTGCTCAGGAAGAACAGTCCATTCAGAGTGGGGTGAAGGGAGGACGGGGGGGGGGGGACATATAAACAGGCAATTTCACATGCTATCTGCATTGTTTCCTATTGTGGTTATTAGCAAACTACCCTAAACTTAGTGGCTTAAAACAAGGTAAATTTATTCTCTAATACTTCTGGAGAACTCTGAAATGGGTCTCATTGAGTAAAATCAAGGTGTAAACAGGCTGCATTTCTCCAGGAGGCTCTAGGACTGAAGCACTTTCCACTGTTTTTTTCCAGGCTTCAGAGGCAGTCCACGTTCCTGCCCAGTAACAGCCCCTTGAATCTTTTTCACATTGTAAGATCTGACAAATTCTTCTGCCTCCCCTTTCATATTTTAAGGACCTTTGTGATTACACTGGATATCCCACCTGGATAGTCCAGATTACTCTCTCCATTCTAAAGTCAGCTCATTAGCAACCTTAATTCTGGCTTCAACTTAATTAGCTGTCACCATGTAGCAGAAGATCTTCACGGATGCCAGGGATTAAGAGTGGGCATCTCCGGGGAGCCAGGACTCTGCGGCCATCCCTCTCCAGAGGCAAAGTAGGAACAATGTGCTTTCAGAACAAATCTTCCTAAAATAATTGGGCATGCTTGTTTGGGCCTCCCTATTGTGGTGGTGGTGGTATTGTTGTTGTTGTGTTTGTTTATCAGAATGCTGGTGTTGGTTCCGAAAATCTACGGCTGAGGGAGCCAAGTTTAGGTAATCTTTGGTAAAACATTAATGTCCTAAGTCTTTCCCTTCTTTCACTATTTTAGATTCTTTTCCAAAATCCTTCTTTCCTTTATGAAGTATTTTTCTAGGTTCAAGAAGAAAACACTTGCTATGCCTTCATTTAAGCAGTAACGTTTCCCTCCCATGATCACTTTATTTTAAAAATTATTCATTTTGAACAATTTTTTGGCCACCCTTCTATCCTACTGCAAACTATAATCTTATATATATCAAATACCAAATAAAAAATGAATTTTACTCAGACATGGAGTGGGAGACTGATTTTGCATATTGAATGCATTCCATTAAATGTTTCCCACAGTTTAACTCTGAGCTTCTCAACAGCAGGGACTGGGTTTTGTGATTATTCTTTTCATTCTTTACACGCAGCACAACGCCAGCCATATACCGTACCTCAGAAATGCTGACTGCATAAATGACTGGACAATACAACCCAATTTCCTGGCCCGTTGAGTACCTAGAGATGTGATTTCAAAAAAATGTAATGTTTTAAGGCTCTCAATTAAGAATGCAATAAATAGCCTGAGGAATAGTTAGGAAGCAGAAAAGTAATAAACCTGTTATTCTATGCCTTAGTGAGGTTGTTTGGAATGGCAATTTTTCTCAAACCACTTTCCTGAGCTTCTTGAAGAGAAAGGCGGGGGCTGGGGGGAAGAGGGTTGGTTAGGCATTACCCCTGAAGTGTGTCATCAACTCCTCTTTTTCTTTCTGATCCACATGCATTCTTGTTTCCCAAGAATGAATCCGTGGCTACATGTTCCCATGGAAACTAGATGTCAAGTGTCCCTGCCACTTCTTGGCTATGGCCTGCCCCATTTCTCTGTCTTTCCCTGTTGGAGCCTCTGCAAGTGCCGAAGCGGTGATTGGTGTTCCCAGCACACTTTCACCTGCCACCTGGGCTGGCTGTCTCTTGGCTTGCTTCCTGCTGCCCTATTCTGAAGCTGAGCTCTCAGAATGACTCCCGGACCCTCTTTGCTGCCTGGCAGTGGCCTTTCCTGTTCTTTTCATCTCTCTTTGTATCCAGAATCCATGTAAGTCAGACTCTGGATATACCGTGATGCAGGATATCTGACCCCCTGTCTCTGTAATCTGTCCTCTCCTCACCACCTCTCTAGATATTATGACCTTGGTCAAAGCCACAGTTACTTAGATAACTGTAAAATTCCCTGCTTCTCTACAGTGTGTTCTCAGTTGAGCATCAGAGGTACCTGGAAGACAATGTTATCTCTCTGTTTAAAACCGTGCGGTGGTGGGGTGCCTGGCTGGCTCGATCAGTAGAGCATGCAACTCTCAATTGCCTGGCCATAAGTTCACCCCACGTTGGGTATAGAGTTTTACTTAAAAATAAATAAATAAAATATTTACAAACAACAACAGCAAAAACAACAACAGCAGCAAACCTGCAATGGCTTCTCATTTTCCCTTAGAGTAAATCCTCACAGGAGTCTCCCAAGACCCGTCTGAGTTGACCCTGTTCCTGCTGTGACTCTCTTTGAGATGGTCTCAGAGCTCCTAGATATCATGATTGTGTCTTCCTCCTCTCTATGCTGCCCGCGTTTTCCACAATGTCTTGTACCCACTGCATAACAGTGTTCCTTTACATGCTGAATATTAACTCAGATTCCCACGGAAGAGTTAAAGCCAATGCTCTTCCGCCATCTTTCCCTCCCTCCGAGTCTGAGAGCAGACATTCTGAACTGAAGCGATTCAGGATCAGAGACCATCTTCCAACATTGTGCATGAGCCACCAGGACAAAGCAGGAAGCCAGCCCCGAGTCTGCCAGGGATTGCCAGTCATTTGACTTCACAGTAGACATATTCCTATTTCAGCTGAAATTATCTTTCGAATATGGATTCCTTTCAGTTAAGAGTCAATTGCTTCTTTTTGACACTACACCGTTGTGACTAATTAACACATCTCTATCTAAAAAAGATTAATATACTTTCACTTGGTAGTTAAAAACTTTAATGTAATAAAATGTCATGTTTCTTATGGTTCCTTAAGCCTCAGAAATATAATACTCTCTCAGAGCAATTGGCTGTATTTTAATTATGTAAACACCAAAAACTCAATGGAATGGAAATGCACATTTTACTAGAAATTATCATAAGAGAGATACTTTTCAGAGATTATTTTCTGAAGCATTTACTTGAGACTGTATGTCATGAAAGATTTATAGGATAGCAATTCTCTAAAGCATTTAAAGTGTCTGTGCCTATTGATTCAACTGGTCTGCATTTTAAAGAGTGTGTAAATATTTAAAAATTAAGTTATTTCAGCATCTCAAAAAGAAATCCCAAAACCCATTAGCCGTTATTGCCCATTTGCCCTCCATGTCCCCAGCCTTACGCATCCATTAATCTGCTATTCCTTCCTACAGATTTGCCTATTCTAGACATTTATATATTAAATAGGGTCATGCAATACATAGTCTTCCATGACCAGCTTCTTTCACTTCCATAATATTTTCAAGGTTTATCAATATTCTTCCATGTGTCAGTACTTCATTTTTTATTGTTAAATAATATCCCACTATATGGATATTCCACATTTGTTGGTGTATTAGTTGACGGATACTTGGGTTGTTTCTCTATCTTGACTCTTACAGAAAGTGCTGTTGCGAACGCTCCTTGTAAAAGTCTTTTGTGTGCTGTGTTTCCATTCTCTCAGGTGTATTTCCTAGGAGTGGAATTGCTAATACTGTATGTTTAACCTGTGTCAGACTTCCAATTTATCCACAGTCTCATCAACACTTATTACTGACTGCCTTTGTGTATAACCACCCTGTAGCATCTCACTGTGATTTTCATTTTCATTTCCATAATGATCAGTACCATTGAGAAAATTTTCACGTGTTTAGTGGTCAGTTGCCTATCTTTTTTGGAGAAATCTCTATTCAGGCCCTCACCCCTTATTTAGCTGAGTGGTTTGTTTTATTCCGAAGTTGCAGAAGTTCTGTATGTATTTTAGGTACAGAACTAGGTACAAATCAGACAAATGATCTGGCCATGGTTTCCTATTCTGTGTGCTGTCTTTTTTCCTTTCTTGATGATCTGTTGTTTGAGGCACAAAAGATTTTAATTTTGATGAAGTCCAGTTTATTTTTATTTTGTTACTTGAGCTTTTGGCATCATATCTAGGAGGGTTTAGCTTACCTAAAGGTCACAAAGATTTACTCCTACGTATGCAGGAATGACGTTTATAGTTTTAGATTTTACTTTTAGGTCTATGACCCATTTTAAGTGAATTTTATGTGTAGGATGTAAGAGGAGGAAAGAACTTCATTCTTCGCATGTGAAAATCTGATAGGCTCAGCAGTATTTGATGAAAGACTGTTCTTTCCTCATTGGATCGTTTGGGAACCCTTGTAAAAAAAAAAAAAAAGATGAATTACATAAACGTAGGGGACTATTCCTGGGCTCTTCAGTCTATTCCACTGATACACATCTATCCTTATGTTACACTGTGCCATACTGTCTTGATTCCTGTAGCTTTGTACTGAGGTCAAGTTGTGTGAGTCCTCCAACTCTGTTCTATTTTTTAAGATTGTCTTGGTTATTCTAGATCCCTTTCATTTCCATATATTTTTCTCCAAACAATTTAAATTCATTTCATACATGACAGATACTATTTTTGAATACCTATCATGCAGTAAAATGATCTTGCTGGTTTTTAAGTTTTATTTAAGAGTACCCAGTTCGATGCCTGTCTTCAGTAGAAAACAGAGTGAGTCAGCCCCGTTGGGATTCACATTAGAGTTTCTAAGGAGCCAAGACTGATTTTTAGACAACTCATCTATTCCTTATTACTTACATAAAATGTCTTTTATACCTTATTGTTTCTCATGAAGCTCTTCCTTTATCAAACAGAAAACATGCCTGCGAGGCATGCTATGCTTTTTAAGAGTCCAAGTTCTCTTGATCTCCAGATCAATTCATTATGCCATTTTATTATTTTCTTGTAGTTTGTATTTAGTGAGCCAGTGACTTGCTCAACCTAGTTTCATAGCCTATAAAAATTGGATACTCCATGATTCTTGTGTATATTTCTCATATGCACTAACTCTGAAAACTGTCAAAATTTGAAAGTATATCTTTTGGTTCTAAAATTATTTCTCTTTGTTTGTGATTTAATTTTTTTTCAGTGTTCCAAGATTCATTCTTTATGCACCATACCCAGTGCTCCATGCAATACATGCCCTCCTTAATACCCACCACCTGGCTCACCCAACCCCCCACCCCCTCCCCTCCAAAACTCTCAGTTTATTTCTCAGAGTCCACTCTCTTATGGTTCATCTCCCTCTCTGATTTCAAAAAAAATAAATAAAATAAAATTATTTCTAGACGAAATAGAAAAATAGTTTGTAATTGGGGAAAGCTAGGACATCTTTGTTCATGTAATGGAAATAACTTTATTTCCTTTGATTAGCATGATAATTACTTAATTACTCTCTAAATAGTTGTAAAGATTGCTGACACAGCTGAAATAATAATTACTCTACTAGGCAAATAGATCATTTAAATTCACTATTTTAGATATTTCAAAAGAATGGAAGATAGAACATACTGTGTATGTCTTTTATGTTGGTTCAAGTAATTGGAGGCAAAATAATTTCTGGAAATTATTATTATTTATTTAATTTATTTAAATTATTTAAATTTAATTAATTTATTTATTATTTATTTAATTTCTGGAAATTAATATTATTTCTGGAAAAGACATCTAAAAAACAAATCAATAAAGTGATTATTTTAAAATAGCCTTATGGGACACCTGGGCGGCTCAGTCAGTTAAGCATCTGCCTTCAGGTCAGGTCATGATATCACGGTCCGGAGATAGAGTCCTGCATCGGGCCCCTTGCTCAACAGAGAGCCTGTTTCTCCCTCTGCCTCTTCTGGCCTCTCTGCCTACTTATATTATCTCTCTCTCTCTCTCAATCTGACACATAAATAAATAAATAAATAAATAAAATCTTGAAAAATAAAGAAAAATAAAAATAGCCTGTTACTTTTTAAAGCATCAACATGAAAGATGGAATAGCTGTTTATAAGCTAGAGAGTACGGTAACTGATTGAAAACCATAATCAAAGAAGGAGTTTGGTTCTGTCCGTTTTCCGTTTTTTCTTTTTCTTAACAGTCTCTGCTGATGACTCTAGATTTTCTTTGGTTTGTATGAACGTCTAAAAGGGTTGTTTTTTTTAGTTCTCTCAAAAAAATTCCCTCTCACTTTCAAATAAACAAATATGAACTGACTGCTCAGAGCAGAGCGTCACAAGTTTTAATGTTCATCTTAGGATCCAGGTAGTTTTAAGATGGAGATTATATTCAACATACATGGGGCAAAGACTGAGATTCTGCATTTCTAACAAGCTCACAGGTGCCACCAACATGGCAGGGAGCAAGGACTTAAAGGATAATGACTTCAAGAACTTGCCTTTCATGATTAGATTTGCATATCTTGGGGAGACACTACAAGCTCTAGAGTACATCACCTCTATTAAACAGTTCCTATGTATTCTTAAAGAGATAAATTATGCCTGCAAAATAATATTTATAAAATTTTAAACACAAAAAGTAGCATCCAATAGTGTTCTGCATCTTTTTTTTATTTTAATATATCTTAAAAAGTGTATGATGTCATTTTTTCTTTAAATCTACTTTCTAAATCATTGATGCTTATATAAGAAACTATAAAGTTCATGTACGAATAATATACTCGGATAACCTGCTGGATTTTGTTACTCTTCATAACTTTTTCCATTTCATTCTCTAGACCTTTTCAGTTGTATCATATCAACTTTGGATAAGGATAATTTTCAATATTTATACTATAGAAATTTGAAATTTAAGGGAGAAGTTGGAATTGCAGATGTATTTTTAGGTGCCATACTAGAGATGCTATTTCAAACTATGGGACTAGATTAATATATTCTTAAGGTACTGTATAATTTATCACGTCTATTGTTAATTTTCTCTCTTAGCTATAACATCAAAGAAGGAAGAATATGCCTGTTTTGTTCACCTTTGTGTTTCAAGAGTTTAGAACAGTACCTAGTGTCAAAAAATATTTCTGAATTTTGTTGATCGAGGAAAGGTTATTATCTTGGGAGTAGAGTGGAGGGAGAAGGGAATATTGAAGATGTGAGGAGAAAGGACTTACAAAATCATGTTCTGACAAGTTAGGGAATTGACTAGGGAAGTGTCAAATTGCTAGAGAAGGCTAAGCATCTAATATTTGTGATCATAATGTAATGTGAATCCTTTCTGTGTGGTTATCTTTTCTCTGGCCACATTCAGATACAGCATTAGTGGAGCAGAGTCAGCAAGGAGCTTGGTTCAACGAAGGTAGGAGTTTCCAGGTGATAAAAAGAAAAAAAGGTTAGATTGGTCCTAAGGGATATCCCGAATGGACTTTCTAGGATACAGATATGATTATATAGTCTTAAACTAATTTTTAAACCCATGATTGCTGAAAATAATTTTTTTTTAAAAGTTGAAGCGAGGGCAGTGAGATTAGTAATGATGCAAGAAATCTTAACTACCTCGAAAACAAGGAAACCCTGTGCCTAGGAGTTGAGAGACAATAAAAAAGTAGTAGAATATATGGACTGGAGATCCTGATAGATGATAAATTGTTTAGGTGTGGGGTTGGGTAGAGGTGGTTGATATAATTCACGAGTTGGAAAGCCAGCAATTATGGTCTTTCAGTGGAATGGTTGAAACTGTAATTCTGGGTGTGATGTGATGATTGAAGTGTTGAGGTGAGGTGGCAGAAGGGATATTAGAAAACAAGGCCAATGAACTGGAACCTTAACCCCAGAGCTCATATTCCAAGTAATAAATGATCATTACTAATAGAAATGCTGTGGTGCCCCATGATATTCTACAAAATGGTATAAATGTTATTATTCCATACAGCTGATCAAACATGCACACTTTCACATTTGGCTGGCTTGTGCCCAAAGTACATGTAATTATAAAGCAGAATGTCACTGAGCTCCGTGTTTGCTGAGTCCCAAGACAAGATTCTCTTTTAGACTCCAGAAGGGAGAAAATTAAACTCATTGTTCTATTGTAGTTAGAGTTTATGTCTAATTAAATTAAAGAACAGATTGAATAGTTTAACATATCTCATGTTCATATGGCATTGAAAATCCTTGGTTGGCAGCTGTGTAAATCAGCAGGAAATCAGGGGAAGGCAAAAGTGAGATGAATATTTAGAAGTGGAAATTAGAGGCAGTACTATTTCTAAAACACCCCTTGCTGTTTATATGGCAATACCAATAATTGAGATAGGATGTCATTGAGTCATTAATATACTATCAAAACATAATAATAATTAAAACATCATGATTTTTAGTATCTACCTACTATAACTTTTATTTATCATCTTTTCAGTTTTAAAAAGTGAAACACATAACAGAGAAAAACAAATACCTTGAGCTCATCCTTAAATTCCAAAAAATGCAAGCAATCATTTTTATGATTGCCATGCCCATAAAACATTCAAATGCAGTTTGAGATTGGTAGCACAAAAATGACTTTGACATTAAGCATCATAACTTATACACAGATGCCTAGTTACATAATTCCCAGGAATTTAAAGAGAGCTGAACCTTCCATATTTTTCCATTTATCATTTTTTTCGTTGAAAATTTTCATACATCCTCAGAAGCAGAATTATATAATGAACTCCCATGCATTCATAATCCAAATTTTATAATTGTCAAGATTTAATACATTTTTTGTTCTTTTTTTTTTCTGAAGTCTTTTGAAAAAAATGCCAAATATCTTATAATTTTGCTCCTACATATTTTACAATTATATAGCTTGGGATCCTAGTATTTTTAAATTTATTAGTAGTTGTTTCAAAACTTTGTCATGTTTGCCTATGAAAAACACTTATTTATTCTTCTCAATTTGCATCTAGGAAGAGTAGAGTTGAAAAAATTTGGAAAACTAAAATAAAAATAAATGGGAAATTTCTAGGGCATAAATCAACTTGACAGAGCAGGTAATATGTCATTTTTCTTATTAAATTTTAAAAATTGGGGGGGACAAGATGGCGGGGGGCAAGATGGCGGGGTACTAGGAAGAGGCGTCTTTTCAGCTGGTACCCCAAAGTGAGCTGATTACCTACCAAAGAACTCCGATCACCCATGAAATCAGCCTGAGATCAGAATTATACACGTCTGGATCTCTACAGGGGCAGAAGACGCCAGTGAGCAGGTAAAGCGGAATGGGAACAGCGGACTGATATCGGAAGATAAACAAAAGGGGGAGGGAGCCACCAGAGGCGACCAGTGGGAAAGTAATACCCCGATACGAGCGAGAGTACCCTGCGTCTGGGGACCAGCATTAACTTGGAGACTGGTTGAAAGCACTCCAAAAGAGCAAAGGATCGCGGGGGGAAATTGTGGGAATCGGGGCGGCTAGGGACAGGGGCTTAAGTCCCCGGTCCCAGACGGCCTCCCCGGCGCGGAGGCAGAGAGAGTGCGGCGGGGAAACCAGCTCCTGGTCCCTAAGCCGCCAGCACACCCCAGAGCGCGTGGGTTCCGGCTCCTGTGAGGGGATGGGAGCTGCGCCGGTCTGCAGAACGCGCACTAGCCCTACCACAAAGCTTGAGATGCGCGCGCACGTCCCTCCAGCTCTCCTGGGTTTCTAAGGCCCGGGGGCGCTTCCTGACCTGCGCCATCGTTTCAAAGTCTAAGCCACGCGCGCGCGAAACTCTTCCCCGGACAGAGGCGCGCAAAAGCCCATCCTGCTGCTTACGGACCAGCGCCCCGTTCTCAGTGCCCCAGACGCGCGCCCGACCCACAGCCGCCTCTGAAAAGAGGTGCGTGCAAGCCGGCGGCAAAATCTCAGTGTGCGATGGCTGCTTGGAACCTCTCTGGCGGTCAGGAGCTCCCAGACAGCCGCCACTGCCTTGGCTTTGGGGACGAGCAAAAGATCCTGCGCCCCCAGGGTCTGCAACTTGGAACCTGCACTGCCAGCGTCCAAGGGGGAATTTATTCAGCTTCTGCACCCAGACTGAGGCTTCTCTCTGAGACGGAGATCAGGAAGTGTTCCAGGGTGCACCTTGACTGCACCAGAGTTGATACATCCAGCTACATCTGTTCAGTCTTCTCCCACCAAAATGACTAGGAGGAGGAATGCCCAACAGAAGAAAAATACAGAGGATGGACCTTCTGCAACAGAGCTAACGGCTATCAACATAGACAATATGTCGGAAAGAGAATTCAGGCTAACAATTATCCAGGCAATAGCTAGGTTGGAGAAAGCCATGGATGACCAAACAGAATTGATTAGGGCCGAACTGAAAGCGACCAGACAGGATGTTCACAATGTTAGGGCGGAGCTTAAAGCTACCAGGGAGGAGGTCCACAATGCTCTCAATGAGTTCCAATCCAATCTAAACTCTCTCAAAGCTAGGGTAACTGAGACAGAAGATAGAATTAGTGATCTGGAAGACAAACAGATAGAGAGAAAGGATCAGGAGGAAGCCTGGAACAAACAGCTTAGATCCCATGAAAGCAGAATCAGGGAAATAAATGATGCCATGAAGCGTTCCAACTTCAGAATTATTGGAATTCCTGAAGGGGAGGAGAAAGAAAGAAGTCTAGAAGATATCGTGGAACAAGTCCTTCATGAAAATTTTCCGAATCTCGCGAATGAAACCAGCGTTCATGTACTAGAGGCTGAACGGTCTCCACCCAAGATTATACACTCCAAAAAAACATCACGACACCTGATAGTCAAATTGAGAAATTATAATTGTAGGTATAGTCTCTTGAAAGCCGCCAGGGCAAAGAGGCTCCTTACTTACAGAGGGAAGCCCATCAGAATAACGTCAGACCTGTCCACAGAGACCTGGCAAGCCAGAAGAGGCTGGCAAGATATATTCAGGGCACTAAATGAGAAGAACATGCAGCCAAGAATACTTTATCCAGCAAGACTGACATTCAAAATGGATGGAGAGATAAAGAGTTTCCAAGACCGGCAAGGCTTAAAAGACTATGCAACCACCAAGTCGATACTGCAGGAAATATTAAGGGGGGTTCTATAAAAGAGGAAAAATCCCAAGAATAGCATTGAACAGTAATATAGAGACAGTCTACAGAAAGAAAGACTTCAAAGGTAACTCGATGTCAATAAAAACGTATCTATCAATAATCACTCTCAATGTGAATGGCCTAAATGCACCCATAAAACGGCACAGGGTTGCAGATTGGATAAAACGACAGGACCCATCCATATGCTGTCTACAAGAGACCCATTTTGAACCTAAAGATACACGCAGACTGAAAGTGAGGGGTGGAGAAGCATCTTTCATGCCAATGGGACTCAAAAGAAGGCTGGGGTAGCGATTCTCATATCAGATAAATTAGACTTCAAACTAAAGACTGTAGTCAGAGATACAGAAGGACACTACATAATCCTTAAAGGGACTATCCACCAAGATGATCTAACAATTGTGAATATCTATGCTCCCAATATGGGAGCAGCCAATTACTTAAGAAAACTGTTAATCAAGATAAAGAGTCATATTGATATGAATACACTAATCGTAGGAGATCTTAACATGCCTCTTTCAGAATTAGACAGATCATCGAAGCAGAAAATCAATAAAGAAACAAGAGCATTGAATGACACATTGGACCAGATGGACCTCATAGATATATACAGAACATTCCACCCTAAAACAGCAGAATACTCATTCTTCTCAAGTGCACACGGAACCTTCTCCAGAATAGACCACATACTGGGTCACAAATCAGGACTCAGCCGATACCAAAAGACTGAGATTATCCCCTGCATATTCTCAGATCACAATGCTTTGAAACTGGAGCTCAATCACAAGGAAAAGTTCCGAAGGAACTCAAACACCTGGAAGCTAAAGACCACCTTGCTTAAGAATGCTTGGATCAACCAGGAGATCAAAGAAGAACTGAAACAATTCATGGAAACCAATGAGAATGAAGACACTTCGGTCCAAAACCTATGGGATACAACAAAGGTGGTCCTAAGGGGAAAATATATAGCCATCCAAGCCTTGCTCAAAAAAATTGAAAAATCCAGAACACACCAGCTGTCTCTACACCTTAAAGAACTGGAGGATCAACAACAAATCAAACCAACTCCACACATAAGAAGGGAAATCATCAAGATTAGAGCTGAGATCAATGAGGGAGAAACCAGAGATACAGTAGAACGTATCAATGAAACTAGAAGCTGGTTTTTTGAAAGAATCAATAAGATCGATAAGCCACTGGCTACACTAATCCGAAAGAAAAGAGAGAAATCCCAAATTCATAAAATTATGAATGAAAAGGGAGAGATCACAACTAACGCCAAGGAAGTAGAAACAATCATCAGAAGTTATTACGAACAGTTATATGCCAATAAGCTTAGCAACCTAGATGAAATGGATGCATTCCTGGAAAAATATAAACTACCAAAATTGAACCAGGAAGAAATCGACAACCTGAATAGACCGATATCTAATAACGAGATTGAAGCAGTGATCAAAAACCTCCCAAAAAACAAGAGCCCAGGACCTGACGGATTCCCTGGGGAATTCTACCAAACCTTCAAAGAAGAAATAACACCTATTCTCCTGAATCTGTTTTAAAAAATTGAAGCAGAAGGAAAACTTCCAGACTCTTTCTATGAAGGCAGCATTACCCTGATCCCCAAACCAGGCAAGGACCCTACCAAAAAGGAGAATTTCAGACCAATATCACTGATGAATATGGATGCTAAGATTCTCAACAAGATCCTAGCCAACAGGATCCAACAGCACATTAAAAAGATTATCCACCATGATCAGGTGGGATTCATCCCTGGGCTACAAGGATGGTTCAACATTCGCAAATCAATCAATGTGATACAACAAATTAATATGAGAAGAGAGAAGAACCACATGGTCCTCTCAATTGATGCAGAAAAAGCATTTGACAAAATCCAACATCCGTTTCTTATTAAAACGCTTCAAAGTATAGGGATAGAGGGAACATTCCTGAACCTCATCAAATCTATCTATGAAAGACCCACAGCAAATATCATCCTCAATGGGAAAAAGCTTGCAGCCTTCCCATTGAGATCAGGAACAAGACAAGGATGCCCACTTTCACCACTCTTGTTCAACATAGTATTAGAAGTCCTAGCAACAGCAATCAGACAACAGAGAGAAATAAAAGGTATCCAAATTGGTAATGAAGAAGTCAAACTCTCTCTCTTCGCAGATGACATGATTCTTTATATGGAAAACCCAAAAGACTCCACCCCCAAACTACTAGAACTCATACAGCAATTCAGCAGCGTGGCAGGATACAAAGTCAATGTGCAGAAATCAGTGGCTTTCTTATACACTAACAATGAAAATACAGAAAGGGAAATTAGAGAATCGATTCCATTTACTATAGCACCAAGAACCATAAGATACCTGGGAAAAAAACCTAACTAAAGAGGTAAAGGATCTATACTTGAGGAACTATAGAACACTCATGAAAGAAATTGAAGAAGACACAAAAAGATGGAAGACCATTCCATGCTCTTGGATCGGAAGAATAAACATTGCTAAAATGTCTATACTGCCTAGAGCAATCTATACTTTTAATGCCATTCCGATCAAAATTCCACCGGCATTCTTCAAAGAGCTGGAGCAAATAATCCTAAAATTTGTATGGAATCAGAAGAGACCCCGAATCGCTAAGGAAATGTTGAAAAACAAAAATAAAGCTGGCGGCATCACCTTACCTGATTTCAAGCTTTATTACAAAGCTGTGATCACCAAGACAGCATGGTACTGGCATAAAAACAGACACATAGACCAGTGGAACAAAGTAGAGAGCCCTGATATGGACCCTCAACTCTATGGTCAATTAATCTTCGACAAAACAGGAAAAAATATACAGTGGAAAAAAGACAGTCTCTTCAATAAATGGTGCTGGGAAAACTGGACAGCTATATGTAGAAGAATGAAACTCGACCATTCTCTTACACTGTACAGAAAGATCAACTCAAAATGGATAAAAGACCTCAACGTGAGACAGGAATCTATCAGAATCTTAGAGGAGAACATAGGCAGTAATCTCTTTGATATCAACCACAGCAACTTCTTTCAAGATACGTCTCCAAAGGCAAAGGAAACAAAAGCGAAAATAAACTTCTGGGACTTCATCAAAATCAAAAGCTTCTGCACAGCAAAGGAAACAGTCAAAAAAAACAAAGAGGCAACCCACGGAATGGGAGAAGATATTTGCAAATGACAGTACAGACAAAAGGTTGATATCCAGGATCTATAATGAACTCCTCAAACTCAACCCATCAAACACATCAAAAAAATGGGCAGAAGATATGAACAGACACTTCTCCAATCAAGAAATACAAATGGCTATCAGACACATGAAAAAATGCTCATCATCATTAGCCCTCAGGGAGATTCAAATTAAAACCACATTGAGATATCACCTTACACCAGTTAGAATGGCCAAAATTAACAAAACAGGAAACAACATGTGTTGGAGAGGATGTGGAGAAAGGGGAACCCTCTTCCACTGTTAGTGGGAATGCAAGTTGGTGCAGCCTCTTTGGAGAACAGTGTGGAGATTCCTCAAGAAATTAAAAATGGAGCTTCCCTACGACCCTGCAATTGCACTCCTGGGTATTTACCCCAAAGATACAGATGTCGTGAAAAGAAGGGCCATCTGTACCCCAATGTTTATAGCAGCAATGGCCACAGTCGCCAAACTATGGAAAGAACCAAGATGCCCTTCAAAGGATGAATGGATAAGGAAGATGTGGTCCATATACACTATGGAGTATTATGCCTCCATCAGAAAGGATGAATATCCAACTTTTGTAGCAACATGGACGGGACTGGAAGAGATTATGCTGAGTGAAATAAGTCAAGCAGAGAGAGTCAATTATCATATGGTTTCACTTATTTGTGGAGCATAACCAATAGCACGGAGGACAAGGGGCGTTAGAGAGGAGTAGGGAATTTGGGTAAATTGGAAGGGGAGGTAAACCATGAGAGACTATGGACTCTGAAAAACAGTCTGAGGGGTTTGAAGTGGCGGGGGTGTGGGAGGTTGGGGTACCAGGTGGTGGGTATTATAGAGGGCACGGCTTGCATGGAGCACTGGGTGTGGTGAAAAAATAATGAATACTGTTTTTCTGAAAATAAATAAATTGGAAAAAAATTTTTAAAAATTATATATTTACATTCAATTGTTAATAACATTCTGTAGAATAGTTCTGTGTACCCTTGCCCAGTATTCCCCAATGACAATGTCTTGCAAAACCATAAAATGGAAGCACAACCAAGGTATTGACATTAGTACGGCCAAGATACAGAACATTTCCATCACCACGAAGATCACTCATGTTGCCCTTTTATGCCTACCTTCCACTTCCCTCCCAATCTCATCCCCTCCTTAACTTATGGTACCCACTAATTTGTTCTCCATAGCTATAATTCTGTGATTTCAATAATGTGATACCAGTGGAATCATACAGAATGTAATCTTTCATAATTGGCTTTTTCTAATCCAACAAAGTTCACTGAAGATTTATCCAAATTGTTAGGTTGATCAGTAGTCTATTCCTTTTTATTGATTAATAGGACTCCATGGTATGGATCTACCACAGTTTATTATTGTTCAATTAACACTGAAAGACATATGGCTTGTTTATAGCTCTGCTTTTGATGTCAATTCTCAAAACTCTTTGGCTAGACCCAGATTCCTACTCCTATGTTGAATCAGAGAGGTGAAAGTGGACATCCTTGCCTTGTTTCCAGTCTTAGAGTAGGCATTCAGTCTTTCCTATTCAACATGTTGTTGTCTATAGGTTTTTATAGATGTTCTTTATCAAGCTGAGGAAGTTACCCACTATTACTATTTTTCTGAGAATTTTTATCATGAATAGGTGTTGAATTTTGTCAGAGACTTTTTCTGTATTGATTAATATGATCATATGACTTTTACTCCTTAGCCTGTTAATACAGTGGATTACATTGATTGACTTTCTAATATTGAACCAACCTTGTATCCTTGGAATAAACTCTGATGTATACTTCTCTTTATATATTGCTAAATTTATTTGCTAATATTTTGCTAAGGATTTTTGGGTTTATCTTCATGATCTGTAGTTTTGTTTATTTGGAAATAATATATATATATTTTTGGTACTCTCTTTGCCTGGTTTGGGTATCATTATTACTGACTACCTAAAATGAATTGGGAATTGTTTCTTTCTCTTCTATTTCCTGAGATTGTATAGAATTGGTGTTAAAATGTGTTGGAGAGGATGTGGAGAAAGGGGAACCCTCTTACAGTGTTGGTGGGAATGCAAGTTGGTGCAGCCTCTTTGGAGAACAGTGTGGAGATTCCTCAAGAAATTAAAAATAGAGGGGCGCCTGGGTGGCTCAGTGGGTTAAGCCGCTGCCTTCGGCTCCGGTCACTATCTCAGGGTCCTGGGATCGAGCCCCGCATCGGGCTCTCTGCTCAGCAGGGAGCCTGCTTCCCTTCCTCTCTCTGCCGGCTTCTCTGCCTACTTGTGATCTCTGTCTGTCGGATAAATAAATAAAATCTTTAAAAAAAAAAAAAGAAAAGAAATTAAAAATAGAACTTCCCTATGACCCTGCCATTGCACTCCTGGATATTTACCCCAAAGATACAGATGTCGTGAAAAGAAGGGCCATCTGTACCCCAATGTTTATAGCAGCAATGGCCACGGTCGCCAAACTGTGGAAAGAACCAAGATGCTCTTCAACGGACGAATGGATAAGGAAGATGTGTTCCATATACACTATGGAGTATTATGCCTCCATCAGAAAGGACGAATACCCAACTTTTTTTTTTTCTTTTAATACCCAACTTTTGTAGCAACATGGATGGGACTGGAAGAGATTACGCTGAGTGAAATAAGTAAAGCAGAGAGAGTCAATTATCATATGGTTTCACTTATTTGTGGAGCATAACAGAAAGCATGGAGGACATGGGGAGTTAGAGAGAAGGGGGTTGGGGTAAATTGGAGGGGGAGGTGAACCATGAGAGACTGTGGACTCTGAAAAACAATCTGAGGGGTTTGAAGTGGCAGGGGGGGGTGGGAGGTTGGGGTACCAAGTGGTGGGTATTATAGAGGGCACGGATTGCATGGAGCACTGGGTGTGGTGAAAAAATAATGATACTGTTATGCTGAAAATAAATAAATGAAAAAAAAATTGGTGTTAAGTTTTCTATAAACATGGTAGACATTTCCAGTGGAAGCATCTATGCCTAGAGATTTCCTTTTTTGAGATTTTTAAATTATGAATCCAATTTTCTTAATAGTCATAGGGCTCACATTGGATCAACTGAGACACTTTGTGTTTTTCAAGGAAGTGGACAAGGAGTTTGTATGATTGATATGTGTAGTGGTTCATAGGATTCCCTCATTATTCTTAGGTGACTGTGAGGTCTGCAGTTATAGCCCATGATTGATCTCTGATATCAATTTATGGAGTTTAATTATTTTTTTCAAAACATACAAATGTATGTTTTTTCTTTTTGTCCTCATCAATCTTGATACAAGCTTGTTGATTTTATTGATCTTTACAACAAACAAGCTCTTTGCTTTATTAATTGTCTCTTTGGTATACTGTTGGGGATTTCATTGGTTTCTGTTCTTTCATATATTATTCTCTTCTTTTTACTTGCTTTGCGTTTATTTCTTATTTTTTTAATACTCTTGTACTTGGAGGTTAGTTTATTGATTTAAGGCTTTTCCTCTTTTCTCCCATATTTAGTCCAAAAATTTATTTTTTGACACTTTAGTTATTACTCACAAATTTTTATACATAGTATTTTCATCTTCATTCAGCTAAATGTATTTTTTATTTCTTTGGGAATTCCTTTTGACCCATAGATTATGTAAAAGTGTGTTGTTTAGTTTCCAAGTGTTTGGGCAATTTTTTTGGTCTTTCTGTCCTTGATTTCTAGTTTGATTACATTGTGGTAAAAAATACATTCTATGATTTCAAATACTTTAAGTGTGTTGAGATTTTTTTATAACCCAGGATATGGTCTGTCTTGTTGAATGTTTTAAAGGCATGTGAAAAATTTTCTATTCCAACGTTGAGTAGGATATTCTATAAAATGTCAGTTAAACCCTGGTGGGTTGATGTTCAGTTCTCCTATATCCTTACTGATTTTCTGTCCAGTTGCTCTAACCTGTTACTAACAGAGGGGTACTTCAGTACCCACCTGTAATTGTGACTCTATTTCTCCTTTAATTCTACTTTCAGTTCTATTGTTTTTTGCAATTTATTGTTTTGCACATACACAGTTAAGATTGTTACATCTTTTTGATGAATTGATTCTCATCATTCTATCATAACTTTGTCCTTTGTAATCTTCTTTGAAGTCTAATTTATCTGACATTACTTGACCTATTCCTTTTGTTTCTTTGATTAAAGTGTGCATGATATATCTGTTTCTATCCTTTTACTTTCAACCTCCCTATATTGTTATAGTTGAAGTGGCCTTCTTACGAATGGCATGTACATGGGTCATGCTTTTTAAACCATTATGAAAATCTGTCTTTTACTGCTGTATAGAGACCACTCATTGTATTATAATTATTGATATGTCAGGGCTTAGGTCTGCCTTTTGTACGGTTTTTTTTGTTTGTTTATTTGTTTTCTCTTTTTTTCAATGCTTTGTTTTCTTTTTCTTCCTGTAGATTACTTGAATATTTTCTAGAATTCCATTTTGATTCATCTAGTGTTTCTGAATATGTCTTTTTTGTGACTGCTTTAGATGCTATAGATGTGTTACATTATCACAGCCTGGAGTTGTATTTTTACCAGTCTGAGTGAAGTATAGAAACTTTGCTTTCATATATGTCCCTTTGCCTTCTCTTATTTATTCTATGTTTAGAATCACATAGACAGTGTTTTACGTTTTGCTTCAACCATCAAACAATTTAGAACCCAAGAGGAGAAAGTCTTTTGCATTTACTCGTATTTTTGCTTACCATGTTCTTTTTTCTTCCTGATATTGCAAGTTTTCTTTTATTCCCATTTTGTTTAAAGAACTTTCTTTAATAATTCCTTGAGAAACATTTTGCTGGCAGCAAATTCTCTTAGTTTTCTTTATCTTAGAATATTTTGATTTTTGTTTCATTTCTGGAGGATATTTTTCACAAGGTATAGGATTCTAGGTTCATTGTCCTTTTTTAGTACTTGAAAAGTGTTGTGCCACTTCCTCCTGGCCTCTAAGTTCTATTGAGAAACTTACTGTCATTTGAATTGTTTTTCCCCTGTATATAAAATGCCATTTCTCTCTGACCGCTTTCAAGATTTTTGTTTGCTTTTCGTTTTATAGAGTTTAATTATGATATTTGTTAGCATGGGTTTCTTAGTGTTTATCCTGTTTGGGTTTATTCAGTCTCTTGACTCTGTACGTTTATATCTCTTACCAAATTTGGTATTTTTTTTCTTCATGAACTTTCAGCCCTGCCCTCTTTTCCCCTTCCCTCTGGGACTCTAATGACATAAATGTCAGATCTTTTTGTTGTTGTTGCCCCCACTGGTCGCTGAGGATCTTTCTTTTAAGTTTCTTTTCTCTCTGTTGTTTAGATTGAGCTATTTCCCTTGTCCCACCTTCCTGTTGACTGATTTTTTTCCCTCTGTCCTCCCAAGCTGTGTCAACATCATCACTGAGTTTTTTTTAAATTGTATTATGTGTTTCATATAAATTTTCCATTTGATTCTTCTTTATAGCTTCTCTTTCTTTGTTAAGACTTTATTTCTTTCCTGAGGCTTTCTAATTTTTAATTTATTCTGGCAGGTTTGTAATTGCTCATAGAAGTACCTTTATCATTCTTTCTTTAAATTCTTTGTCAAATAACTCTAACATCTCATCTCAGTGTTAGTATCTATGGTGTTTTTTATTCAGTTTGTGATCTTCTTTTTTCTTGGTATGAAGAGTGATTTTTTATTGAAACTTAGACCTTTCTTTCTTTCTTTCTTTCTTTTTTAATTATAATACCTGGATCTTATTTAAACTTTCTGATATAGCTGGCTTTCTCTGAGAGCATCCCCACAGGGGAAGGGGGGTGACAGGCAGAAATGCAGTTTCCCTACCTAGCCTCCACTGATACCCAAGGTGGAGGTGTCCCCATTACTTCAGAGTAGGGATGGCATTTCTAGCTGCCTGCATGATCTCCACTGATACAGCAGTGGGAGAAGCCTTATTGCCACTAGCAGCAGTCCTGACTCTCCAGGAGGTTTCTTCTGCACCATCTTTACAGCCAGTGGAGTTAGAAACCTAGGCTTTCCCTGTGCTCTTCACTGACTCTGCTAGAGTGGTGGGACCTCATACTGGCTAATGCGCATAAAAGTCCTGGTCCCCTCCTTGGCCTCCTCTGACATTACCCAAACAGAGGTGTTGGAACACCACTGTAGATAGCCTGCTGAGGATACAGATCTAAGCTCCTCTTTCCACCATTATTGGTGTTGAAAGGAGTGAGCCACAGTTTTACCTACATTTTCTGCCTGGAATAGAACAATTACTGTCTAAAAGTTTTGTGTCTCACTAGCCTGTCCCTTTCCTAGTCCTTGGTCTACAGACCATATGATTTATTGGAGTTCTTTTAACCTTTACCCTTTGGCACTTCTAAGTTATTGACTTCTTCAGCTCAAAGTCTAGGATATATGAGGGGGGTGGGGGGAAATCCAGAGAACTGACTGCTGTGTGGCTCCTCACATCATAAAGTCCCTGGCTGATTGGCCTTCTCCTTCTACCCTCCCGAATATTCTTGTACTTGCTTTAGATATAATATGCAGGGTTTTTAATTGTATTTGATAGAAGGAATAGGGAAATTTCTGTCCAGTCCCTCTTCCTAAAGTGTGATTTTAGTAAACAAAAATAATTCATAATAATATATTTTATTTTGGACATGCAACAATCCAACATTCTGTTGTAATTTTAATTAACAAGATGCAGCAAATCAAATAGAATTTTACAAATATTCTTCTGGCAAATCCTCAGTCATTCTTTTAGAAAAAAGTGGGGAGTACCATTTCTTCTAACTGAATATGTGTCATCAAGCTTGCTAATAAATTTCATTTAAAAAAGGTAATCAGGGGCACCTGGGTGGCTCAGTGGGTTAAGTCTCTGCCTTCGCTCAGGTCATGATCTCAGGGTCCTGGGATCGAGCCCCACATCAGGCTCTCTGCTCAGCAGGGAGCCTGCTTCCCCCTCTCTCTGCCTGCCTCTCTGCCTACTTGTGATCTCTCTCTCTCTGTGTCAAATAAATAAAATCTTAAAAAAAAAAAAAGATAATCAGTGTAACCAAAAAATTTGACAAGTTATGAGGGTATAAATTATACTATTCATGAATTTGTCTGAATTTTAAAATCTCTTACTATAAACAAGCAGGTTTTTAATATCTAATTCAGGATATTTTGTTGCTTTGCCACATTGATGGTTACCTGGTTTGGGACCAACTAATTCTTAACAATTTTGACAATAAATAAAATATTTTATGTCATCGGCCAGATTCGGTTATAAAGATGACCAAAAACATTGAAATGATAAGTTTATAACCAGCTATTTATCACAGGTGAAGCCAAAATCATAAACTATATGAAAAGGAATTGAAATAGGGGTTTTCTTTTAATTTATCAATAAAATACACCCACCAACAACACTTTAGCTCATATCTTAGTCTTTATTAATTTACAAAAGTAAATAATTCTATTTTTTTAAGTTTTTGTTATCCTACTATATAAATATATTCCTGAAATATGATGGCCAAAAGATCTAGAAATAAATAGATCTTAGATCTATTTATAGAAATAAATAGATCTTGGATTTTTTCTTTCTACTTAATTTTCAGACAATCTTTCAAGAAATATTAAATGTAGAGAAGTTGAAGAGTTACCATATAATAGACACAAATCAGGGTTTCTTGGGAACTGAAGTATTTGCTTGCTCTCTAGCAGATGATATTTTTGGATACTTTTTATCCCCTTTCCACTGTCTTCAATTTTCCATCTCTTGGTTTGATATCTAAACTAGTTTTATCATAGTAGCCACTTAAGGCTTGGTTTTCTACTTTTTATAGTCATTAGCGAGTTGACAAGTTATTTCCAAATAACTGGATAACTAGAAGGTCACATCAACAGTTTCTGTGTCCATTAGTACACATTTTTCAGTTCTGAGGAAGAGTTACAAAATGTTTGTTACATTAGTCAGGGTTCTCCAAAGAAACAGACACAAAAGCAAATATATAAATGGATGTACAAGAAAAGATTTATTGTGAGAATTGGCTTATGCGAATATAGAGGCTGAGCTATGCGCATGAGCTGACTGTGACCAGGAGGGCCAGAAGAGCCAGCGGTGTAATTCAGTCTGAGTCTGAAGGCCTGAGAAGCATGAGGGCCCCTGATAAAAGTGTCAGAGTCCAAAGGTCCTACAAGGTCAGGAGAAGATGTATGCCCAGCTCAAGAAATGAGGGAGGAATTTAGCCTTTTCTTAGTCTTTTTTTTCCCCTCCTGCCCTCACTGGATTGGGTAATGCATACTCATATTTGTGAGGGCGATCTCTTTACTCAGTATACTGATTCAAATGCTAATCTCTTCCAGAAACACCCTCACAGAGACACTCAGAAATACTGTTTTACCAGCAATCCAGCAGTTAATTAATTTTGAACCATACCTGTATCTTAAACAAAAATGTTGCAGATGATACCCAATTGATTCTGATAAAATACCAGTAGGAAATATTATAAAGTCTATTGTCTTATAATAGCTAAAAAGAGGGAACATTCATCCTTCCTGCTTGAGTTTGGGTGAAAATCTGCCAAGAAAGAAGTCCATAAATGAGACAAAATCAGAGAGGTGGTTTGAGGAGTCTTTTACTTTAGTTAATTAAAGAACCAGCAAAGAGATGGGTTTCTGACTTTGTACCCCAAGCTTGGCAGCTCTAGACATGCCAACACAAGCACCCAAGAGAAATGGTCTTCCTACTGCTGGTTATTTCTCAGTGAGTTTTTAAACTCCTTGTCTTGCCAGTCCCATTTTGGATCATGTATATAATTCATTAAGAGGCCAGTTTATTTGCACTTTTCCGACTAGATTTACTTTTTCTCCTTCAGTACTTGACATTATAGTGAATGTTGACTCTGAAGTCAGTCAATATTAGCAGTACTTTGCTCCAAACCAGATGCTAAAACTTACAGTGAAAGTGATATTCCTGAATCCTAATTTTCTTTAGTCTCTTATTCCCAAATTTAAAAAAATAAATAAATAAGAGAGTGTTTTCTGAAGTAAGATTCTTTAGTTTAAAAGAATAGCCTTGGGGTGCCTGGGTGGCTCAGTAGGTTAAGCATCTGCTATTGGTTCAGGTCATGATCTCAGAGATTTGAGATGGAGTCCAGCGTCAGGATCCCTGCTCAGTGGGGAGTCTGCTTCCTGTCTCACTCTGCACCACCCCCCTCATGTTCTTTCTTGTTCTCTCTCTCAAATAAATAAATAAAATCTTTAAAAAGAAAAGAATTGCCTTGACAGGAGCCACCGACAAGAAATCTGTGACCCGGCTAATGTGTTCTCCCCCAAGATTTGTGTGCTCACATGGACTTTGGAATGGCAGCACCTCTGCCAGAATTTGGCCCCCTCCTGTAGGCACGCTGCCTGCAGGATCATTTCTCCACACTGCTTTGACACTTCTGTTTATTTTCTCATCGAGCTCATCCTTCCCACCACCAATTACATCCACATGGATGAATCACAAGCTTATAATTTTCTTTTGCTGGGTCCTTAAGGGCACCTTAGGAATTCTTCCACTCTACACCTGTACTTTCCATAGACTATAAATGAACTTTAGAATCTATAAATAATCCAATCAACACTAAACACTGCCTTCGGTTGCTGACAAGCTGCTGTTCACTAGGAGCTCATACTGAACCTTCATGCTGTTTTCATCAGCAAATCTTTTCCTTTTAAGTTACTCAGTATACATTTTTGTGCTACTTACTTTGGAGATTTGAAAAAGAAAAAGAGTCCACCCACTAATCCTTCCAAAGAAGCACTAGATAGTAACATTTTACTTAGTTGACGGAGAGATTGAGATAGTTATGTAGTCATAATGGGTATATTGTTTTTCATCAAGTCATTTGAGTAAGAACATTTGTTTATATATGCTTTATGTATCCTTTCTTAAAATTTCTATGGCCCATAACAAAGTACGATTGTATGAAACACTGGAACTCTGCTTAATTTAACTTGATTGGAAAATCTCACAAAATATGAAATTGTTGAAGGGGAAACCATTGTTGAGAATCAAAGTTTTCTTCCTTTTAAACTCCTTTATGGAGTGCCCCTAAATATTCCTGAATGAAAAACTTCTAACTCCTGGCAGAAACAGACCAAAATTTCTAAAGAAGAAGTAAAATGGGAAAACATAGGCATCGTTCATGAAGTTGTCCTCCAACTACTTTCAACTTCACCAAATATTTGGTACATATTTTATGGATGAAACCAAATTAGAGCACATCATTAGTGATCAATTTATAATTGCCTTTTAGAAAAAAGCAGCATAACACTAGCGAAATAGGAGAAGTTGGTGTAGAATCTGTCATGCTTCCTAATTTGAAGAAGGGGATAAGAAGGAGTAAGAAGGAGTAAGAGAATAAATACAATGCTGGTGCGGTAGGAGGGTAATTCCCATACATGTCTGTAAAGAGAGTACCCTAAAAAACCTAATGACAAGGTCTAGAATTTGAGATTGAAATAGGCCACAATTTTTTTTAAAAGATTTTATTTATTTATTTCACACACAGAGAGAGAGAGAGATCACAAATAGTCAGAGAGGCAGGCAGAGAGAAAAGGGGAAGCCGGTTTCCTGCTGAGTAGAGAACCCGATGCGGGGCTCGATCCCAGGACCCCGGGATCATGACCTGAACCAAAGGCAGAGGCCCCAACCCACTGAGCCACCCAGGTGCGCCAGAAATAGGCCATAATTATTTCCCAATCCAGATCATCATCCCAGGAAAATTTAGGGTACCTAAAATCTATATCGATGTTAAGGAGACTTTAGCTTAACTGTAAAAGAATGTATCAGAATTTTAAATTTTCTTTTCATTTGTATTTGTTTCTTTTTCTAACAGACATACTGAACTTTATTTAATAATTTGATTTTCCTGGGGCACCTGGGCGGCTCACTTGGTTGAGTGTCTGACTCTTGATTTTGGCTCAGACCATGACCTCACAGTGGTTGGATGGAGTGCCATGACTGCTTCCACTCAGCACTGAGTTCCTCACTTCAGATTCTCTCGCTCTCACTCTGCCCCTCCCCCTACTCACTCTTGTGCCGGTACGGAAGCATCTGCATACATACTTCCTCTCTCTCAAATAAATAAATACATTTTTAAAAATAAGTAAAATAAAAAATAATCTGACTTTCCTTGGAAGAATGTAAACAAAAATTTTAAAAAATAATAAAATTTTTAAAAATAAATAAATAAATATAAAAATTATATGTAAGTGGCTAAGAGAGAATTAGTAGAAGTTCAATTTTACATTGAATAGATTTTTTAGTCACAAATAATTTTTAATAAAGTCATAATTCACTACAAGTGCTTTGAAAATTGCATCCACAGGGGAAACAATTACTAGAATCTCTTTCCTGCGCAGGGAATATGTTCTAAGATCCAGCAGCTGTGAGAGTCTGTCAGCCCCTGTACTCAGAGGGCAGGAAGAGACCCAAGAAGTGGCAGGCCACTCCAGGCTGGCAGGTGGCAGTTTTAATAAGCAAAGGGAACTTTGACTTTTCAACAAGACTTTTCGGAAGTGGCAGAAAGATGAATGGGTCCCCACACTCCCCTTCCAAATCTTAACAGTTTACAGAGAGGTCTTGGCTAGGTTCGGTCACATCTACTGTGCTGGTGTTTTCATCACTGTGTCACTACCTCAATACTGTTGCCTTGGAGCAGCCTCTAGGAACAGGAAAAGCAGGCAGGTCCCACATTCCAAGGTCAGGGGTGGGGGTGAGGAGCCTCCGAATGCCTATGTCAATTGTCAGTCATGTCCTTTTGATGACTTCTCCAATGGAATCAGAGTACCAAAGTAGAGACAGTAGTGCTTCCTCTCATTATGAGAAGAATGGGGGACTCTAAGTTGTCAAAGAGCGATGATTTCTCCAGAAAAATAAACAAATATTACAATCTTGGTCTAAATGTAAGAAACTCACACCTGGAAAATATGTATGTTAAGAACGTAACAGGGGTGCCTGGGTGGCTCAGTCCGTTAAGCATCTGACTCTTGGTTTTGGTTCAAGTCATTTATCAGGGTTATGAAATCTAGCCCTGCATTGGGGTCTGTGCTCAGTAGAAAGTCTGCTTGAAACTCTCCCTTTCACTCTGCCCCTCTCCCTGCTTGCTATCTCTCAAATAAAATAAATAAGTAAAATATTAAACCTTTAAAAAAAGGACTGGACAAATATTTTTCAATATTTCACTGAGCAAGAAAAAATATGAAACTTATTTCCTAAATAAGACATAATATTACATATTTTTATCTTACTTCACAGGAATGTCTGAGAGATAAAAGATGTGTAGTATTGTCTAGGTATTAGAGGTAGAGTACTGTTCTTCCAGTGAATGAGTACTATCCCTCGAAGGAATTACATAAATGGTTTCTGCTATAAAGTTTTTCCATTCCAGAAAATTTAGATACTAGATATATTGCAATAAGAAACATGCAGTAGTCATAATGAGAGCGTTCCAATTAAAATTTCTGTATAACATATCACTCCAAAACTTAGTAGCATAAAAATAAAACCATTTTGTTATAGCTAATAAGTTCTGTGAAGCACGAATTTGGACAGAATGGGGCTGGCTAATTCGCCTGCTCCTTGCTCTGTTGATTGAGGTCACTTATTGGTGCTCCACTGGTGGATGGGTTCATTTGGAGAGTCCAAGACAACTCCACTCATGTTTCTGGGAATGGATGACTCATTGGTTTTAGTGGAAACTGTCCACATGGTCTCTCCATCATGGTGTTCTCAGGGTAGTTGGATTTCTTACATGACAGCTGGATTTCCCAGAGCAACCAACCCAAGACAAGGCAGAGTTGCATCACTCCCACCCCATTGTCTTGGATACACATGAGTCATTGGGCCAGCCTAGGTTTCAAGGGGTGGAGAATTAGCCTCCGTAACTTCATGGGTAGCAGCAAGGTCACAATATGAGAGAATGTATAGAATGAGAGATAACGTTATAAACATTGTAGAACAGACATTCTGGAAAATACAATTTGGAAATTCATTTATTGTCCAAGGTCACTTGAGTAATAAGTAGCAAATCTGGTACATTAACGTAAGCCAAGTGTGACTCCAAAGACTTTTCCATAAGAATTTTGTAATGAATCTGAGAGAGAGGAGATACAGAGACAGAGAGAGAGAGAGAGAGACAGACAGACAGACAGAGATGGAGAGAGAATATCATATTTTGAAAGCTTATTTTAGGATACAAATTAAATTTTGAAAGTACCAAATACTTTGACATTTGTCTCTTATTTAAGGGTATTTCTTCCATGAATGTATCATTTGAATCAAAGATCCATTAAGATGGAGGGACTTAGTCTTCACTTTTACCTTTTATTCTTTTGTATAGCTTAGTGCCTGACCTAAGGTAGATGATCAACAAAGATTTGTTCGAATGAATAAATGAATGAATGTTGTGCACAAATGTTGACAAGAGAAAGAACTTGTATTTGGAAAAATAAAGGAACAGTCTTAAGTGCTTTCTAAGAACTGTAATCATTTTATGCTTCCATGAAATTATTTTTCCTACATTATATGTAAAGGGCTTATATAGATATATTCTCTTCTTGCTCTCAAACACTAACTTTATGTTAAAAATTATTTAGATAGAAAAATTAAACAAATAGTTTATGTTTAACAGTATGCTGGTTATTTCACATATACCTTTCAATTAAATAAAATGCCTATAGTACATAATACTGTAATTAAGAGTATAAACAAATAATATACTATATCTTTATGTTTAAAACCTGAAAAACTGTCTGATTTTCAACCTTGACTTATTCTTTAGGAAGCTATGACATTTTAAGGTACATATAATTAAAATGCACATAAATATGTCATATGTAGAAATGTGTTTATCAAACAGCTACACATTTTCTAAAAGTACAGTTCATTTTATTACATACTCTAATAAATCTCCTCTCTCTTAGAACATTGGAAACGGATGGATAGTATTCGTTTCTAAATTCTGTCAGAATTTCCCAAGGCAGTAGAGAGGATTTTTCCATTGCTTAGGAATGAAGCATTTGGTATAATTTGTTTGCTCAGAGGAAATGTTTCTATATGAGAAAACACAGTGTTGCCATGGTGATACATCAAAAAATATGCAGAGTGACATAAAACTTCTATTCTGTTTTTAAAAATAGTTCATATTTTTAAAATAATATATGCAGAAATTTTATTTTTGAAATGTATTTATAAGGAAACAGTTTAATAAATAAAAATCAATATTTGATTTGCTTACATTCAAACTTATAAAGAGAAAACTCATTGGATCTCAAGTCAGTCTATTTTCTTTTGTTTTGTTTGTTAACATTGGAAAATATCTAGCAAAATGTGGCTAGTGTGAAGGGATCACCTTTTACTGGTCAATGGAGAAATGTAATAGGATACAGAAATACACTATACAGGATTGCCAGGGTGGCTCAGTCGGTTAAGTGTCTGCCTTCCACTCAGGTCATGATCCCAGTGTCCTGGGATTGAACCCCACATCAGGCTCCCTCTTCAGGGAGAGCCTGCTTCTACCTTTCCCACTTTCCCTGCTTGTGTTCCCTCTCTCGCTGTGTCTCTCTCTGTCAAATAAATAAACAAAATCTTAAAAAGAAGAAGAAGGAGGAGGAGGAGGAGGAGAAGAAGAAGAAGAAGAAATATACTATACCATCCATTCAATCCTGGTATTGGTGGCTTTTTCTTTAGGTTTTGCTTTATCTAAAACGGGCATTGTTTAGTGGACTATATTACTTTCTTAATCTCTTAGTTGATGGGTGAAAGGTGGCTAGCTACTCAATGGGTGAATAAGTGGGTAGGAAATGCCATTTGTTACCTATCAGACCTCAAAATCTGATTGTTAACATTTTTGAACATAGCACTTACCTAGGCAGCAAAAGAGGAAAAGGAATAAAGGATACATTCAAAAGCAAAAATGGCTCTCTACTTTGACTTCTCTGTGAGGACTGAGACAGTCTGCAATAAAATCACTTTGTCACCCTCTTGAACTTGAACACCCCACTTGGTTCTTCTGTATCGGTCTTTGGAGCTGGATCCCCTCGTGTCTCAGGTCAGCTCTCATACGTTCAGCTGGCTTGTCGGGATATCAGTGACACTGGCTCCCAGCTGCCTATCAGTTATTAGGTTAGAGCATACTTGTAGCTGTAGCAGTTGGATCCCCTAGATCTCACCAGAAGTCAGCATATCACTGGGTGACAAAACTCATCAAGTCTCATTGACTTTCTTTGCCTCTGCTGGTACAAAGTGATTACCTAGGCAATCACCAGGCCTGACATTATCAATCTCCCAGGATCCAAAAGCAAATACACAGTACCTTCTTCTTTTCAAAAGATCTAAAAGTAACCTGAATATCAGCCCCAAGTCTTTTGCCTTAAAATTGAATCTCTCAACAAATAAATCTACTAAAGAATAAATATGGTCCCTCAACCTGTAAATCTCTTTCTTTACTGACTGGGAATTATTACATATTTACAGCAACTGGAGGAGGAATAGAATAATATTTTATTGACATAAATAAGTTATTAGGAGTCCTTTTTTCATACTTGGAATAGTTTCTCCTATTTAAAAATCACACTTCTTTTAAAATAAGTGAATATTCTGTTGCATTGTTATATTGTACACCTGCAAGTAATGTCACACTGTGTGTTAGCTAACTGGAATTTAAAGAAGAACTTTAAAAAAATGATAGGTGAAATAAAAATAAATAAATAAAGTGCATGAATACTTATTTTAATGCTTTATCCTTTATGAAAAAAGAATGAGTTGCTGCTGCGACGGCTGCCACCAGTTCCCTGTGAAATGGTATCTGCCTTCTTGTAAGGGAGAATTACCACTTTTTGGTATAAAAAGTCTTGTGAAATAGTGGTATAATAAGGTGAACACCTCCCTGAGAAGAAATTAATGAGGAAAAGAAGGAAAATTAAGGAAGAGAGAAGAAATTAAGGAAATCATCTTCAACAATACCTGACACAAATTTTTATTTGAATCTTCCAGGTTTTATTAGTAACTCTATGTTTCTAAGGGCAATTCCTCTGCTTGAAAGCTGGGACTCTATCTTATTTATCTTCATGTTACTGGTGTTGGCAGAAGGATTTTCAGAGAGGAGCTGCTCAATAAATATTTATTTGATAAACAATGTTGCTAAGTCATAGGAGTAAGTATTGATAAATGGATCTGGAGATGTTGATCTCCATTATAAGCTCAGGCAGAAGATGTCCCAGGATGAATTTATAGCTGTGAAGTGAGAGCTCTCCCAAAGACCACAGGCCAGAAAGAACATTCAATCATCTTATTCTAATTTAATTAACAACACAGAAAGGATACTCCAGTTCAGAGAAATTTCCTTAGGATACAATGTAAGCGAACACAGCAGACATTGTTGGTGCCTGACCACGACCCTCAGGACTCACTACTGCCTTACTTTCTAGCACTTCCTAGGCAGGCACCTGCCATCAGCCTGGGGACTTCCTCTAGCTAAGAAAGCCTGTGCCACCTTATGACCCAGGTGCAGCACCATCTAGAAGTGCCAGGAAGCCCATGCCTCTGGGAGCAGGAAATGTGGAAGGGGAGTTGTTAGATAAATACCCCAGTACCTTTGCCTTTCTGGTACAAACACAATCTCCCAGAATTACCTAGCAGAATGGAAGCTCAGTTGTCCAACCTGCTCATTGATATCCTCCCCTTCTTTGTCTCATTTTTCTACTTCCCGGCATCTGATGTTGTTTGTTTGTTTGATCTTTCTAAACTGCTACTTTTTAATTTGCTCCCTTGAATTCTAAACCCTTGTCCTTTTATTCAATAAGCTTTTAGTGTCATTTGCTTCATACGATGAGTTCTTATGGACACTGAGATATTCTCTTAAGCCATTTTCGAACAAATTTTCTCTCTCTCATAAGAATTCATGAACTAATTGTGCACAGCCAGCTTCAGTTGATTAAGTAATTCTTACTTGGACGTTGAAGCTCTGAACTCAAAGTACCTTTATGCCCAAACCTTCAGTACTTTACAACATGAACACATGAAGTCACCTAATACCTGTGTGACTCATGATGCTTAAGATTCATAAGCTGTACTTTCTTAGTTCCACCATTTTTAGGAAAACCAGATACATTGGGAGATTTGGGTGATTTAGATACCAGAGAATTTTAAATCCCAGTGACAGTACTGAGACCATATGATTAACTTACAGTGGCTGAAATGAACACAACACAGCTCACAGCAAAACTCTCACCTGGCCGGTGCCCTTCTAATCTCTCAGCATCCTCCAGCACCAAATAAAGTCACAAGTATTTTTCCAGCAATTTAAATCACTGCCTTTCCACCCTCCATCAGGATAAGAATTTTGTTATTTTTCCTTGGAACGGGAAGAAGAATCTTGGAATTACTTCTTCCTCTAGTTCAAGTGATGCTGTCATAATTACACCCATATCATTAATCTTGTCATGGGACATCTATTTACAGAGAGCTTTCAAATATGACTTCATGTAAACCAGTTTTGATAGGTCCAGAGGTACTACTGGGTTTTTTTTTATTCTGGAGGTAGGAAAACCAGTAGTTATAAAACTTAAGTGTCTTGACCAATAGAACATGGATTCAGGAATAGCCCCAGATGTCCTTCCTCATATCTTGGGCTCGTTCCACTTGACTTTGGGTGGACTCGATAACACTTCTGACTCTAGGGAAAATGCTTGTCCCCTGTCACTTCCATGTTATTAGAGAACTCTTGTATTGTCTGCAAAGAATAAACCTTTTTTGGGGAAAGTCAATATCCCTAGGACCTCATTCAGATCTCCAATAAAAAGGCAGTATTTATTTCATTTTTTGTGTGCTGAATCAAATTAAATTCTTGGATGGAAGTCTCTATCAAAACAATCATTATGTAGGAATTTTTTTATGTAGAAAGTTTTAAAAGCATAAATCCTGTGCAAATGATCAAATCTTAGTGGAGCGGGTGAAGTCACTGGGTTTTCTTTGCTACAGCTAACATCTGGTAAATTTATAGCTCATTGTGCTGTAGTTTAAGGGCAATAACAAAAACACTGTCATCGCATCAGTAGTCAACCATCATAAGGAATAAATGTTATTATCCAGAAAATAATCCCCTAAGAAATATATTTCTAACTGATTAGTAAAGCTGCATATGAAGACCCTACATAATAAAGGAACTTTGTTTCTTAGCAACAGGAGAATAAAACAGATTGAAATATGATGGGTTTGACAATGACAATGAATGGGAAATCAGTATAACTTTAAAAAAATCAGCAGGAGAGAAGTTGATAGGTATAGAGGAAAGCTGCAGATGACTTTTAGAATTAAGATTTTAACCATAAATCCAGCACACGGAGGAGCATGAGACTTGTGGCAGAACAAAAGTCTGGGGCACCTGAATGGCTCGGTCCAGTAAGCATCTGCCTTCAGCTCAGGTCATGATCTCAGAGTACTGGGACCTAGCCCCATGTCGTGTTGGGCTCCCTGCTCAGTGGAGAATCTGCTTCTTCCTCTCCTTCTGCCTCTCTCCCTGCTCATCCTCTCTCTCTCTCTCTCTCAAATAAATAAATAAAATCTTTAATAAATAAAATCTGAAGGAAGCCAATTTCATTTACAGGAGAAAGTGTTTCACTGCCTTTCATTATATCAGGAACTATTGCAACCTAACAGCCAATGTGGCAAGGAAAGAGTGAAGGAATAAATCCCACTTGCATGCTTTTAAAGCGCTCTACTGGTGAACTAATCATAAAAGGAATCACATTTTACAGATTAACTAGAATTTTAATATCCTAGGAGGGAATTTTCACTAAAGATCATGATATTTCAAGAGCTCTTCATGTATTTTCTCAACATTCATTTGAATTTTCAGGGGGATGGGGGAATTTTAATACATAAGCTAAATACTTTATTCAATGTAATGAATACTGTTGATTAATAACAATTTACTGAGTGCTTACTGTGAACCAAGCTCTTTCTAATCAATTTACATACTTCAGTGTATTTGATCTTTACAATACCACTCAAAGTGCCTCTTATTTTCCTTATTTTACTGAGGAAAGAAGACCCTTAGAGAAATTTGCCTGTGGTAGGCAGAATCCTATGAAGAACCCTAAGAATCCTATCCTCTTACGTGCAAAATTTCCCCCACCTTACCTGTAGGCAGAATCTGTAAATGAATACAGTCACTCCTGTGATTCGGTCACCAATTTGTGGATTTTGAGTTAATCAAAAGAAAGAGTATCTGGGTGAGCTCCATCTCAGTGAGTCCTTAAAAGGATCTGGAGGTAGAGATGGATAGGGAGGAGTAAGAAAATCTGTGGAGGAGGCCAGGTGACAAGGGCCCAAATACCACCTTTAGGAAATGAGCACAGACTCTGGTTGGCAGCCAGAACAGGGACCCTGCTTGGAAGACAACAGGGACTTCAGTCATACAACTACGAGGAAGTGAATCCGACCCATTCTAGCCAACTTGGAAGAGGGCTTAGAGCTTCTGCTGGAAATCACAGCCCTGGAAGACACCTTGCCTCCCCCTGGGTGAGACCTTAAGAAGAGGACTCAGCTCACCAGTACCCAAAAAAAATGACACCCAGAAATCATGATATCATCAATGGATGTCGTTTTGAGCCCTTACATGTGCGGAAATGCAGCTATAGGAGAACAATACAGTTCATAAAGCCCAATTTCCGGTGAGCGAGACCAAAATGCAAGGCAGTCTGATCCTGAGGGTCTCACTTTCAAAAATCTTCCTACCAATTTCCATATAAATTAAGGCCTTTTGTTTGCAATCTATAGAAACTGACTTCCGCCTAACTGAAATAAAAGTAAAAGTGAAACAATGTCATTTCATATGAACTACCAAAAATCTTTCAGAATAAAAAAAAGTCAAAAAGCCAGACTCAAGGAGAACAAAAGAGAAAGCACTTTCCAGAATCCCAGCTGGAAGATCCAGTCTCTACAGGCAGCTGCTATAGGAAAATGGCTCTTTCCACTGCCTCAGGCCTGAAGCTCAAGATTCAGATTCCCTGGGAGGAAAGGCTGATGGCACACCTAGGTTATAGGCCCACACTGTGCTCCGAGGACTGAAAGTGTGATTGACAAAACTTCTAGAATCATAAAAAATAATAATGCAGGCTTGCTTTTCATTTCAATTTTGTGAGAAGTGGGTGGTGGATGAGGGTCCTCCAGAGAAACAGAACCAATATACAAAAAGAGATTTCTTTTAGGGAATTGGCTCACATGATTGTGGGGCTTGGCAAATCCAAAATCTGTAGAGAGGGCTGGCAGCCTGGAAATTCTGGCAAGAGTTGATGCAGTTTTGTGTCCAAGGCAGTGTGGAAGGCAGAATTCCTTCCTCTTTGGGAGCACTCAGCTTTTTCTCCTACAGCCGTTAGTAACTGGTGAGGCCCACCCACATAATGGAGAGTCAGCCTCTCCTGATTTAAATGTCCATCACATCTAAAAAAAAAAAAAAAAAATAGATTCAGAGCACCACATGGATTGTTGTTTGACCAAACAACAAGGAAACTGAAGCCAAGCCAAACTAACATGTATAATTAACCATCCCCGGGGGTCTTGTAGAAGTTGGTGGAGGCTTCCAGTGCTTCTCAGACTTTTCTGTGATAGCCCTTGACTGTGGGCCAGGAACCACCAATGAAAGGTTTCTGAAAATTACTGAGGACATCTTTCGATAATGACTGTCACAATATTATCAAAGTTTGCATTGAAAACTGTGTAAATACAATAAACATTTAGCTCTAGTGTTAGCACATTTATAGCGATAGGAAAAATGGATAACTTAATTGAATTTTCAGGCGGGATGTGGAAAAATGTCATGGTCTTGATGAGACATTTACTTGAAAGTTTCTTCTACCATAAGTCTATTTCACGAGTATAATTAATTGATTAAGCAGCATGCATGAAGAAGTGTTATAGATTAACTGTGTTTGATCTAAATATCCTGGGGTCCCTGACTTTGATATAATTTCCAAATTGTAGTGAAGAATTGAAATGTGCTATCTTTGGGGAAAATATATTAAATTCTTATGGACTTTAAATTCATTAATTCATTGTTTTATTTAAGAAACACTTAAAAGCTCTCTGTGTGATGATTTTCCTTTCCTTCCAGAAGCAAGTGTGGGACAAACCATGAATCTCTAACTTGACTAAAGGATTTCAGGATCTCCTGCATCTGATTGGATTTAGGCTGTGTATTATTTTAACAAGGAGAATCAAGTCCTGAGCGACGATTTTCTGCCAAAATTCATTTTTTACAGTGACTCATGCACGGTTATTTGCATTGGCATTCTTACAAATAGATCCAGGAACATTTGTCTATTAATGTTTCAAATAAGGGTTATGAAGGTTATGTTTCAGGGTTTTTGTGGGCCCTAAATTCCACCTTAATCAGGATGATGAGGGTTTGAGACATTTCCGCACCCTGGCACAGTTATGAATGGATATCTCTAAGGCTTGGTTACTGAGGGGCATGGAGCCCACACTCAGGCGCTTGATCTCAGGAGTCTGAGATTACGAACTGAGCTGGAATCAAGAGTTAGCCTCCCAAAAAACTGACTGAACCACCCAGTTACCCCTCAATATTCACAAAAACTTTTAAGTTTTAAAAATCAAAACTGAGGTAATTGAAGACTAAGAAAAGAGTCGTGAAAATCAGGATATAAAGAAAAGTTCATTTCTTGCCTTCTCGCCCTGAAAATTCTGGGAACGTGATTATTCCTTTTGCTTTATATGCAACCAAGAAAAGGGAAAGAGTGACATTTAGATGTAAGATTCAGCTGCATTTAATTGCACTTTTTGATTCAATCTGGATTGTATCCAAAAGCAATGTGTTATACCAGAGGAAAATAGCTTCTTTCACCTGTAAGAGACCTGAGAGGAAGAGAAAAAATTACGGCTTCAAATCTTAGTCTCTGGAGCACCACCAAAGTAAAAGAGTCTTTCCAAACAGCCATATCCATGAGTCTCCGTGCTCCAGCCCAGAAGAGTATTTCAGAATCTCCATTATGTTTATATACTAGAAATCAAAAGAAATGAGCCAGCTCTCTCCCTAGAGGATGGCTTAAGTTTAATGAATCTGTGGTTGTAAGAGCTTTTCGCTCCTGTGTTTTAAGAAGACATTGCCATATTATGAATACAACATACACAGGACCCACTCTAAGCTTTTAGAAACAAATATGATTATATAATTTATAAGATAAGAATTATAAAGATAGTTTATCTTTCTGGTTCTTCTCTAAAGAGAGCCTAACATTCAGAAAGCAGAAGTACTACTTGATGACTTTGATGTCAGCTGTGTACATGAAAACTGTGTTACCAAAACTTTGCAACTGAAGAAAGGGAAGAGGTAGACAATACTTGAGTCATTAGCTCCATTGCTAATGTCCCTGACAATGACATGCCAGCTGGCTTCCTTAATAGAGATTCTCAAAACTGTGTGCATATTAGAATTTTCTGGGTAGTTTAAAAAATTAGCAAGTTTCGGATCTCACTCCAACAGATGATGATCTAATTAATCTGGCGAAAATCCTGGGCATAAGTATATATTAAAAAATAAATGCGGCTGGCAAAATATTGTCTCCAAATGTGCGATGTCTCTAGAATCTGTCAATATATTATGGGATTTGACGAGATTAAGACTGCAGACCCTGAGATGAGAAGGTTATCTTGGATTATCTGGCTATAAAAGGCTTTAAAATCCAAGAACACCTCCCAACTAGAGTCAGAAATGGGACAGAAAAAGAAAGGAGAGATTTGAAGTAAAAGAGTAACACAAATCACAATTGCTGGCTTGGAAGATGGGAAAAGGGGGCCATGAGCCAGGAGTAAGAAACCTCTAGAAGCTGGGGATAACCTTCCTTTGACATCCTGCAAGGAAACAGGAACCTCAGTCCTACACCCAAAAAGAACTGAATTCTGCCAACAGTTCAACTGAGCAAGGAAATAAATGCTTCCCTACAATCTTATAGAAAGGAAGACAGTCCAGCCGATGCCTTGATTTTAGCCCAGTGAGACCTGTGTCAGACTTCCAACCTATAGAACTGAAAATTATTAAATTCATATTGTTTAAATTCCTAACATTTTAGTAATTTGTTTACATAAGTAATAGAAACAATCATACAATAATTCTATATGTATTATACATAAAGTAATACTGTGAAAATTCTACAGAAAGAGAATAAATTTCATATTTAAAATAGTTTTAGATTTACAGAAAAGTTGCAAAGATAGTACAGAGAGTTACCCTATACCCCACACCAGTTACCCCTACTAACATATAAGTTTGGTACTTTAGTCACAAATAATGAACCAATATTGATATGATATTTGCTTTTAAATGTTTATTTCAGAGAGAGAATGCACAAGCATGGGGAAGACAGATCAAGGGATAGGGAGAAGCAGATTCCCAGGCGAGCAGGGAACCTGATGCTGGGCTCCATCCTAGGACACTGAGATCCTGCTAAACCCAGATGCTTAACCTACTGAGACACCTAGGTGCCCCTTGATACATTATTATTAACTAAAGTTCATACTTTATCCAAATTTGCTTAGTTTTTACCAATGTTATTTTATTGTTCCAGGATCTCATCCAAAGTACCTCATTATGTTTAATCATGTCTCCTTAGTTTCCTCAAGACGGACATTTTCGGGCCACCTGGGTGGCTCAGTGGGTTAAAGCCTCTGCCTTCAGCTCAGGTCATGATCTCAGGGCCCCAGAATCGAGCCCCACATTGGGCTCTCTGCTCAATGGGAAGCCTGCTTCCCCCTCTCCCTCTCCCTGCCTCTCTGCCTACTTGTGATCTCTCTTTCTGTCAAATAAATACATAAAATATTAAAAAAAAAAAAAGACTGACATTTTCTCAGACTTTCCTTGTCCTTGATGATCTGACAGTTTTCAGGAGTACTGGTTGGATATTTTGTAGCATGTTCTTCAATTTAGACTTGTCTGAAGTTTCTCTGGGGTTAAGGGGTTTTAAAAGGAAGACCACAAAGCTAAAATGCCATTCTCATAACTCCATGTCAAAGGTATTTTCTACCAATAGGACTCATCAACAGTGATGTTAAACCTGGATTATCTGGCATTTGACAGGTGTCTCCAGTGTAAAGTTACTCTTCAGATTCTTTGGTCAAAGTCTGCATTCCTTTCTGGGATTCTTGACCTCTTTTTTTTTTTTTTTTTTTTCAATACATTAAAGTTTGTTCGTTGTGTTGTCAAGTTCTTTATTATTTTTACAGATTCTTAACTCTGTGTTTCTTGTTTGTTTGTTTGTTTGTTTTAAGATTTTATTTATTTATGTGACAAAGATCACAAGTAGGCAGAGAGACAGGCAGACAGAGAGGGGGAAGCAGGCTTCCCGCTGAGCAGAGAGCCTGATGTGGGGCTTGATCCCAGGACCCTGGGATCATGACCTGAGCCGAAGGCAGAGGCTTAACCCACTGAGCCACCCAGGAGCCCCCTCTTTGTTTTTATCATGCAAAGACAGTTAACATGAGATCTGTCCTCTTAACGAATGCTTAGATGTACAATACAGTATTGACTATAAGTACAATGTTGTACAGCATAGCTCTACAATGTATTTATCATGCTTAACTAATGCTTTACACCCTCTGATTAATAACTACACTCCCCACCTCTCAGCCCCTGGCAACCACTGACTCCACTCTTTCCGTCTATGAATTTGGTTGTTTTAGGTACCTCATAAAAGTAGAATTAACTTTTTTTTTCCTTTCTGTGATTGGCTTATTTCATTTACAATAATGTTCTTAAGGTTTATCTATGCTGTTGTATCTTACAGAGTATTCTACAAATGTTATCATTTTCTTTGTGTGCCATGATAAGAGAAAGTTGGGGAAAAAAAACTTAGAGAACAAAATTTGGAACCATTCCTTGAATGCCTGTTCTCTGCCAGGGCATGGCCGGTGTCCCGGGTGTCTAACGTAATGGGAAATAGTGAAAGTTTTCTCATTTCTGCCACTGATTCACTGTAGTTTTGAGCACGTGACTTAAACACTATGTCGGTACACAACAGGGCAAGAATGGATGATCTCTGAGATTCTAGTGTTCTTTGAGTCTGTTAACAGTTAATGATGAATGCAAAAACACATATAAAATTGAGATATATGACTAGATGTCAACAAATCTATGGTCTCTGGGATATTTTGTGCAAAGTGGCTTCCTTTGAATTTATGAATCGTTCCCAAATGATGCTTTTCATGTCATAGAGTTAGCATTTATTTGACTAATTAAAGCAAATGTCGACAGACTTATTTCAGACTCCATCTCACCATACAATGTGTTCATCAGTAGCAAAATCTCGCTGAAAGCCGATTTGAAAGAGAAGGCAAATTGAATATTTTAAATGAGACTTGCTGAAGTAGATATGAGTAATTAAAAGCAGTGTAAGAATGAGTTAAGTAGATTTATTTTTAAAAGAAAGCAAGCTAGAATGTTCTGCCAATGCTTTTAATCAATTTCTATTGAATGGCTCTGTCCATTTAATGAAAAAGAAAAGAGAACATTTCATCTCATGAAGATGATTAGGATGTTTTATTACCAGTCCCTAGATTGTAGCCAGTTCAATCTTCTTCAGACATGAATTCAACAACAACAAAAAAAACCCTTGAGAATTTGCTCAGCATTTATCATACTCTTCAGAAGCCCTGGGAGAAAATAGGAAAAGTTGCAGTGAGAAAGTTTAGGAGAGATTCATAGTACTTCTCATGCATCAGTCTTGCCAAGAGCTCCTAAATGTTCTAAATGCATTTCTATCTACAGAATAATTTTATTCTCAATGGGATAAATCCTGAAAATGAAGAATATTTCTTGCAAGTGAGCCAATAACAGAGAGGCATTGACTATTTGAGCAAGATGATGTTAATTCCAAATTTATTTTTCTCACTACAGTATTTTCTGAAATGTGGGATGCACATCACGGACTACAAGATAATTCTAGGTGGTACATAGCTTTAAATAGCATTAAATTGCATAGTGATAAAGTTACTGAGTACTTGGTACTTTTTCATTCCTTACTCTTTAGGTCAATAGACAGTCTTAATTTGATGCTTATTTCTTTCTCCTACTTTTAATTTAATTCTATTCTGAAGAGACATTACATATACATTGTTTATAAAGTGAAACGTCAATTAAAAAACTCTAATTCACCAATGTGTCCCCCTACCTATCTTCCCTCCCTGGAGAAAAGCATTATTATTCATCTTTTTAAAATAATTTGTCTATTATCTATTCATTCAAATATAAATCATTTTTCTTATCTAAATAGTGTTAATATCTTATATGCTTCCGTGTTTTGCGGGTTGTTTTAAATGTTATTCATGGGCTTAAACACCTGTTAATATTCCTTTTTAACAGAAAGATTTCAATGTTTTACCAGTTAATAGAATGAAGCTAAAATTTAATAACAACTTTACTTCCGTTGTATTAAGATCTTATCATCTATTTATGGCAAGGAAGGATGAGGTGATATGATGCTTCCTCTTCAAATATATTTAATTTTTGAAACTTGAACTAATTTAAAGAGAAAAAAAACAGAGGAAATTTTCAATCCAATATAGCTCTACCATCATGCAAAGAATCATTAAAGAATATACTCCACATTCATTATGAATGGAAAAAAAAAAAAGGAACCAAGCAGAAGACACAGGTTACAAAAGGAACAAATATATATAAGAAGTATCTCTGTAAACCTGGTGAACTTTAGATTATACATATGACTACTACTAATTTCATTTTTTTTAAACTTGAAACTAATTCCTATAAGAGAAATGTGTGGAGTTTTAGAGGAACATAAAGGAATAGTTAAAACATGCTAAGTTCCTTATCTTCTGGAGAGGAGAATATAAACACTGAGGTTTATATTTAAAGTTTTTTTTAATTAATATTTAATAGCAAAAAAAAGCTGTATATGAAGTATTTGATAAGGTTTTTTAAAGCTAATACCTTATAAAGTTTAAAAATTTTTATGAAGTGTTTTTAAAAATTAATACTTAAGAGCAAAAGAAACTGTAACTTCAGACCACAAACCAGCCAAAGCATGGGGAAGCCATATGGAACAAAGAGACTTTATTAATCCAAGAGAATACAAGAAGGAAGAAAAAATGTAAAGAGGAAAAAAAAAAGGCTTGGTATACCGAAACTACCAGATGTACACAGGCTACTTAATTGTGTTTTTCTAAACAATCACCATTCTAAAATAAAATAAAATAAAATAAAATAAAATAAATCATCATGTTCTAAAATATTGCTGCAAATTCTTCGACATTCTCATATTGAGTGTTCTCTATATTCCTTCTTCTTGAACCTAGGCAGGATCAGAACTACTTTGACCTGTGAATTATGGCAGAAGTGACACTACCTACAGACTTTACCTGAGTCTCTTCAGTTGCTCACTTTCCAGACACAGCCCCTTGACAAGTGTGTCTTCATACTGTGAGAACGCCAATCAAAGAAAAATCATGTGTAGCCCCTCTGACCAACAGTCCTAGCTAAATCCAGTCTTCCTGTCATCTCCCTGGGTGGGGATATGGGGAAAAGAACATTCTGGATGAGTTCAGCTCCCAGCCATTTGAAACCCTCCAGTCACACAGGTCATTCCAGCCAAGACTCCAACTTTATTTTAGGAACAGAGAGAAGCCATATTCCTAATCTCACAGATTCAATAAGCATAATAATTTAAGTTTTATTTTACGCCAAAAGTTTTGGGGTAGTTTGTTACACAGTAATAGTAAACTACACAATAAAATAGTTAAGACCATATCTGAGCTTTATGTATATGGATATAATCTATGTACTTTCTGTATTTGGCTTCTTTCTCCCAACATGGCATATTTAAGATTCAACCATTTTGTTCTAAGTAGCTATAGTTCATTTATTTTCACTGCTGTGCAGTGTTCTGAGAATAGGCCAAAATTTATTTATGAATTCTGCTTTTGATGGTTTGTTTCCAGTTTAGAGCCTACTTAGAAGAATGCTGCTTCTTAAATATGAACATTCTTATACATTATTCCTGGTGCACATATGCACAATTTAATACCTAGGACTGGAATGCATAATTTCAAGTTGGTTGCCAAAGTTGTTTTGGTAATTTACATTTTTAAAAAAGTGTTAAAAATCTTGTTTCTTCACAAACTGTAATATTATCAGACATTAATTTTTTTGACTTGATAGGAATAATGGTTTCACTGTGTTAATTAGCACTTTCATGAGTAACTGTCCATGTGTTTACCGGTCATTTGGATTTCCTCTTTTGTAGTGCATACCCTTGTACAAATGCATGTTGCTTTTGTTTTGGTTTGAGGCTATTTTGTTGTTGTTAAGATTTTATTTATTTATTTGACAGAAAGAGAGTGCACACAAGCAGGGAGAATGGGAGAGGGACCTCTTCTGCTTATTAGGGAGTCCATGTGAGGCTACCTTGCCTTTCTATATTAATCTTGAAGTGGCATTTCATGAACTCTCTAGATATTGATCCTCATCAGTTGTATATGTTTCAAATATCTTCTCTCGGTCTTTGGCTTGCTATTTCACTTTCTTCATAGTGTCTTTTGAATATAGAAATTCTTAATTTTAGTGTAGTAAAATTATCAATTTTTCCCTTATTTAGATAATTGCAGAGGTAAATATGTCAGGCCTTGACTGAACACTTTCTATTCCTCACAAACTGCTTTCAAGTATTCATAAAAAATAAGGAATCAGCCTAATTCATTTCATAAAACATGAAACATACATGCTTACTTATGAAGCATTATGAAGTATTAATGTGATAAGAAAACTTAATAAGGACAATGTAGAAGAGAAAACCATAATCAAATCTAACTTATAAACCAAAACGTAAATGTATTAGCTGAATTCTAGAAAATAAAATACAATAGTGTATTAGAAATGTGCATTATAACCAAGTAGATTTGTCCTAGCAATGTAAGAACAGCTGACTAGAAAAAGAAAAGAAATCAATGTAGTTCACTATAAGAACAAGTGGACACAGTACTATGGACTGAATGTTTGTGTTTCCCTAAAATTCATACCTTGAATTCCTCACAATGTGGTAGTATTAGGAGGTGGAGCCTTTGAGAATCAGGTCATGAACATAGAGCACCCACAAATGGAGCTGGTGTCTCTACAGACAACAGATCTTGGATCTTGCCTTCTTGCTTTCTCTGCTCTGCTCTTCTCCATGGGAGGATGCAAGAGACCATGACCCATCTGAGAACCAGGAAGTGAACGCTCAACAAACACCAGATCTGCCTGCACTTCGACCATGGACTTCCCAGTCTCCAGAAATGTGAGAAATAAGTAGTTGTTATTTAAGCCACCCAGTCTCTGATCTATTTGTTACAGCAGTCTGAACAAAGACAGAAAAACCATGTGAATACGTGAAAACTTGTATCAATTATATTTGAGGAAATTCTGCATTTACCCACAATACTAACTCTTAATAATTAGGACTAGAAAACCTTATCAACCTAGTAAAGGATACTGTAAAATATTTGCAACAAACTGCACACACACACACACACACACACACAAAACCCTTGTGGTTTGCAACAAACTGCCTATCAGTGAAAGGTTAAAATGGTAACATTTGAGTCAAGATCAAGAGAGGATTTAGGTGAGGCACCTGGGTGGCTCAGTGGGTTAAAGCCTCTGCCTTCAGCTCAGGTCATGATCCCAAGGTCCTGGGATTGAGCCCCACATCTCTGCTCAGCAGGGAGCCTGTTTCCTCTTCTCTCTCTGCCTGCCTCTCTGCCTACTTGTGATCTCTGTCTGTCAAATAAATAAATAAAATCTTTAAAAAGAAAAAAAAGAGAGAGGATTTACGTAAGGCAAAGACAAAATACAACAACCACAAAAAACTAAGACCAAAAAATTACGACTGCCATCATAAAATAAAAAGTAAAATAAAAGAAAGGAAGTATTTATGCCACTAAGTCATTATTATCATGATTACTAATAGCTCTGGAGGTCTATTTGAAAAATCCAAGAAAAATTTTATATCCTGGTAGAGCTAATAGGAGAATGCTGTAGTCTTGCAGGTTACCTGGTTAACATTTTCTTCAAATTTTAAGGGCGTATCCTCAAAATAGTAATAATAAAATTGAAAATATACAGTACCAATATCTTGATTATAAGCATATATCAAACATAAGTTGTGGGAGAATAATTTGGAATTTGAAAAATCATTATTTAAGGACATAAAATAAGGCCATCTTTTCTTGCCTAGATGGTTGCACTAATTTTATAGCTGATTTCATTCTTTCTGTGATGTATTCTCATCTCCAACAGCAAGACAGATCCTTTTACAATACAAGGTAGGTCCATTCAAAACTCACCACTGTCTTCTTTCTCATTTAGAATAAAACCAGAGTGCACAGTAGAGTTCCACAAGGTCCCAGACCTGACTCACACTGTCCTTGGTCCTACACTACCCTTCATTCACCCTTCATTCACATCCAATCCTTTGGTTCTTTCTTTAACTTAGAAGGTGAACTTATACTTCTAGAGTCTTGACACTTGTAATTCTATTTAAAATGCCTTTACCCAAAACATTTCTGACTTCTTGGGTTTCTGTTCTGCCCTGGCATACCTAATCCCCCTTATTCTGTTTTGTATTTCTTTTTTTCTTTTTTAAGACATTATTTATTTATTTGGCAGAGTGGGGGGGTGGGCACAAGCAGTCTCCCCACTGAGCAAGGAGACCTACATGGGACTTGATCCCAGCACCCTGGGATCATGACCAGAGCTAAAGCCAGACACTTAACCAGCTGAGTCACCCAGGCACCCTGTCTGCTTCTTATTTATTCATTAACAGTTTGTCATCTGATGTTATAGATATTTACTTGCTTAGTTTAATAGTTTCATCCCTTTAGATTACAAATTCCTTCAGGACTGTGACTTTGTCTTTTTTTTCTCCACCACTAAATTCCATCCCAATACATAGATGAATTTGTGGACGGGAAGATGCAGTAATATATATACATATATATATATTTAAGATTTCATTCATTCATTTGACAGACAGAGATCACAAGTAGGCAGAGAGGCAGGCAGAGAGAGAGAGAAGGAAGCAGGCTCCCCGCTGAGCAGAGAGCCTGATGCGGGGCTCGATCCCAGGACCCTGGGATCATGACCTGAGCCGAAGGCAGAGGCTTAACCCACTGAGCCACCCAGGCGCCCTGCAGTAATATTTTTTTAAACGTTGCTTCTCACCAAAATAATCTATATACTTAATGAAACCTTAGAATCAACATTGTCAGGCTATATCATAAAAGCAGGGAAATTTGTTCTAAAGAACAAAGTAAAGTAAAGGCATAAAGGTGTATGTGGTGGGGGGGGAGCACAGACTTGCCCACAGATGTGTTAATACATAGTTATAATAACTAATACAATATTTTATCAATGCAGTTTTAATTTAAAATATTAGAAAATATTAGAGAATCCAGAAACAGCTGCCAGCATATGAAGGACTAGATATAAAATAGAATATTTTAATCATTAGAAAGGGTGAGCCATCCAATATATGTTGCTGAGATGACTGGATTTCCCTTAAAAATATAAATAGAACTTCATTTCACACCAAAAATAGGAAAAATCATACTAGATCGAAGACTTAAATGTGAAAATAAACTTTAAATTGTTGGACTAAAATAAAGGATATATTTACCATCTTGGAGGAGAGACAGATTCCTTCAACAAGAATCCAAAATGCAAGTCCCAAAGGAAAAACAGGTAATTTTGATATCAAAATATATACAGTCTGTTTGCCACAAATATAAAGGCACAAACCAAGCAAAAACACAAGTCACATTCTGGGAAGAGGTATCTGTAGTAGAGCTAAGAATCGATTAAGAATCAAGAAAAAAAATGATCTAATAAAAAAGTAGTCAAAAGGATATGAAAAAGCAATTCAGAAAAAAGGAAACCCAGTGGCTAACATGTATATGAAAAGATATTTGCATCACTAGTAATTGAAGAAATAAAAATAAAAATAAACAGTAAAATGCCATTGCATAATATTTAGATAGGCATGCAAAATATGTATGTAGTTTAAAAACTTCAGTAACTCTACATTTTCATGATGTTATGAAGAAAGGCAATGTAAGGCACTGCATGTGGGAGGTAATCAGGTACCACTACTGTGGAACAATGTGTCAATGTTTAATATTTTTGAAAATGACTGCCCATGTGTAACAAAAGACATTTATGGAGCTATATTCATCACAACAGCTCTTGAAATAAGAACATAAATGAGAACAAGTTGTGCCCACAGCTAGGGGAATGGACACAATGAAAAACCTGCGTGGATGTGTGTTCATCTGAATGGCTTCAAGGGCACATGTTACATCCACACCTGGGTTGCTTTTGAATAATGGGAAGGAACCCACACTCAGAGGACAATAGTAACAACACTCCATCTGTAACGGTATTCTCATCTCTTTCATAGGGAAATATGCAGCCAGATCATAAAATTGAAATGTCAATAATGCTTGAGAGTGGTATATACATGGGACACCTGGGTGACTCAATCATTTAAGCATCTGCCTTCAGCTTGAGTCATGATCCCAGGGTCCTGGCACTGAGCCCCACATCGGGCTCCTTGCTCAGCAGGGAGACTGCTTCTCCCTCTGCCTGCCTCTACCTCTGCTTATGCATGCTCTCTTTCTCTCTGACAAACAAAATCTTAAAAAAAAAAAAAAAGAGTGGTGTATATATACATAGGTATACATTTCAATTGAGAAGAGCAGAATCCCAATGTGCTACACAGAAGCAGCATTCTATTCCTCATATGTCTCTGATGGCTTGACTGCATTAACATATCTGCAAAATGAGTAGGGTTCCGCCCCTGAATTAATTTATATCTGATATCTGATTTGATATAGCCATGTACATGAACTTGGTCTTTCAGTTAGTCCTCTTTTCTATTAATGGAGCATGTTACTGCCTCTATAAAATGACAGAATGTATGGTGTTCACTGGTTCACAACTGAGCTACAAATTACCTTGAAAGACTGAAGGACCATATATAAATCTCTTGTCATTTTTACAGCTGAACACCTAACTGTTCACTCACAACTGCATCTGCATCACATACAGACTAGTATTGGGTTTGGTTATTTTATTAATAAAATAGTTTTTAAGGTTTATTAATATCTTACTATTAAGTCACTAATAATAATTAATTATAATAGAATATTTTTTTGTTTGCAAACAAACTTTCACTATTCTAGTTCAATTGTTCACAAACATGCTGTACATAGTCTTATATGGTATAAAACAAAGGAAAACATCTCTGTCTATTCAATTTAACACAACACCAAAATAAAGCAATTAAGACTTTGGAAAATTCAAAGGTACAAGAAAACAAAAACGGTTATTACTAATTCCTCAGCTTTTTACCGTAAACATTTGTCATTTAACAGACATAGTGTTTGATATGGTTTCTTTTGTACTGCGAATACTTTGGGTCTTTCCTCACTGGAGAACAAACGAATTAAATGAACCCCATAGTATCCTCTGAAGGAGATGAAAAGATGAAGCTTCTAGACAAGTCTAGCTTATCTTGAAGAATCTATTGTTTCTGAAATTTTTACAAATAAAAATACTGAATCCTCAACTAATGATGCTTATTTTTGGAAACAATAAATACTGTGAGGTACAATAAATCTTACAGAAATAATAACAACAACAGAAACATATTAACAGTTTCCTTTGGCAAATTTAACGGAAGTGAATGCTGATGTGAACATAGAAAAAATAATTACAAAACATATGAAAAATGGAAACAACATGCAAAGTTCAAACAAAGAGGGTATTTCTAACCTTGAGACCAATGAGAGAAATGTTTGAGGCCATTAAATGCAGAAAAGAAATACATTCCCTTTAAATTATTGTGTACTGTTAGACAAAATATTCCTTGTTTATCTGTCTCTCCCCCCTCCACTTAAAAAAAAAAAAAAAGACAACAAAACACAGTCTGCAATGCATGTCCTAATGGTTTTGGCTGCAGACTGGACTTAAGTAAATATCATCATTTAGTCAGTATGTTGTGGTAGCTGAGGGCTGCCCATGTGGTTAACCAGCTCAGGCAACATGTGTAAACATTGGAAAATAATAAAATAAAATAAAAATAAATATACAAAAATACAATTATATTTTTGTATATTGTACAATATATATAGTACATTGATATTTTTTATTGTTGTTTTGGTGATTCCCTTATGAGAGGACTCAATTAATTAAAACACATTTAATAAGTACTACATGACATGCACTGTACCAGGTTCTGGGAATATAGTAATGAACGGAATTCAGAACCTGCCCTGAAGGAGTTAATAATGGCCAGGTTATGGTGACCATAATGTCTGTTCAACTACCTTCTAAGAAAATGATACAGTTACTCTAAAACATTATATACCTGTTCTCTTCTGAAACTGTGTCCCAGGCATTTCATTAAAAGTTAAAGAGAACTTGAGCAAATATTAACTAAGTTACTGAAATGATGATGTGATAAAATCAATATACATTCATTCCTCTGAAATTGTATATTAAATTAGATTACATAGAATGAGTTTTCAAAGGGATTAAATGTAAGCATAAAATGAACAGATAATGTCCCTTTTCAGAAACAAACTAAGACTTCTAGAGGCACTTCAAGATTGAAGTTTCCTTAAAGACTGTCAGGAGGGTTGTCGACCCTAGTGGTTGACGAACAGTTCTGAGATGTCTCCTGAAAATGTGTGCGCTTCTCTGATTCTGAGAGAGAAACTTAATCCTGATTATGCAAAGACCAATGAAGACAACATCTTTACAGACATTTCCAACCATTCTCTGCTCAGATCGGAAGATGGCCTCCCAAGATGCGTAGTATCATCTACAAACTGTGCCTGGAACTGAGAAAGGGGGAGAAAAAAAAGGAACTCAACTTCAGTCAAAGGCAGAAATATCACTAAAGCCTCACATTGTAATGCTTGTAAAAGGGTTGACTTAGCTTGTTTATCATGCTTAAATTCAAACCAGTTTGATTTGAAAGAGTCATTATAATTTCTATTCTTTCTATTAAGGTTTTCTTTTAATCAGACTTGAATAAATTTAGTCTGAAATAGACAGGGTTTTTATACTTCCCAACACAGTATTTTTTTCCCATAATCTATTTGAGTGTGTTCAAATGTATTTTATCATTTATTAACAAAATACACATTTTAATATTTCATTGACAAATGAAAGTACATTGTGAAGACATAAAATGACACAAGACAATAAAAGATATCTGATAGGAACCATAAATGACTATTAAGTTTTAGTTTTCAAAAATGTATTTTTTTTTTATTTCAAAGCTGTCTTGAAGTGGCGGGGGGGTGGGAGGTTGGGGTACCAGGTGGTGGGTATTATAGAGGGCACGGCTTGCATGGAGCACTGGGTGTGGTGAAAAAATAATGAATACTGTTTTTCTGAAAATAAATAAATTGGAAAAAAAAATAAAAAAAAAAAGCTGTCTTAATACAATCAGGTAAAGGCACATCTTCGGCAGTCTCTATGAGTTGGCTGCACTGAGGAAGACAAATCTATCACCTAAAATAAAAGCTTCCCAAACATTGCTTCGCTTCTCTGCACAGTGGTGAGTTAACAGACCAGATAACTAGGAGGAAACTTGAGAATTTGCTCCTTCAAGTTATGTAAGATTGACAGTGTCAAGATAATTCTCCTTTGCATCATAGCTTCAGATGTCACTTTCAGCAATTAAAGAAGAAAGAAAAAACATGAGTTATGAGTTTAGTGGCACCAGGGAGTTTGAATTAAGCAGAGGGCAACTGAGTCAGCAATCAGAAAAGCAGGCCATTATTAATCTATGGTAGCATTTCCATATACCGTCCATTTTAACAATTGTTAAATTGTTGACCATCCTTACGAATGATCTGCATCATGGTAACACGTACTCTGCTTTGGGGACAGTCAGAACAACTTCATACACTGAGGCACAAAGAGGCAGATGGATTAATTAGTTTGATCTACTACTTTCAGATGAATATGTTTCATGTGTGCAGGCTGAAAATATGTATTTATAATCAGTATCACAAATTCTCAGTAGGGGGAATTTGTTCACTATGTAGCCATTCTTTACTTTAGATTTTCTCTATCTTGCCTTGGATTTTAGATTTAGAATGTTTAGATGTTTAGATGTTTAGAATGTTCAGATTTAGATTTAGTGATGAATGGAATTCAGAACTGCTCCTCAAGTTATCAACTGGAAGTTAGTGAAATCAGAATGGTTGATGAAATATTAAATATGTATGAGGGCCTTGAATTCTCTGCTATAAGTAGTGAACAATATGTTGGGCATATATGATTAAAATTGTTGAATGAGATTTTAATTTTTATTGTGAGTTGAAATATTAACATTAACGATCTTTTTACCACTGATGACTGAGGTATTTTATTGATATTGGTAATTGATTTTTTTGTACTCTGTATGATACATTTTATGTGCTAGAATTTTGTTGAGGCTTTTTACAAGTACTTCATGAGATAAGTGTATTATTTGTAGTTTTCTTTTATTGTAATGTATTTTTTGAAGATTATTTATTTACTTACTTATTTACTTATTGAGAGAGAGAGAGAGAGCCCGAGCAGGGTAAGGTGCAGAGAGAGACGCAGACTCCCTATTGAGCAGGGATTCCCAACCTGGGGCTCCATCCTGGGACTCCAGGATCAAGACCTGAGCTGAAGGCAGGCACTTAACCAGCTGAGCTACCCAGACACTCCTCTTGTAATGTCTTTAATCTGGATTTGGTATTACAATAATATTGACCTCATTGAATGAGCTAAGAAATATTCCCTCTTCTATTTTTTGGAAGACATTGTAAAGAATTCCCATAGTTTCTTTTTTAAATTATTGGAAGAATTTGCCAGTGACACCAGCTGGGGTTGGTGGTTTCTTTTTTGTAAGATTATTATTAATCAATGGATCTTATAAATACAAGCTCCTCAGGTGTTTATTTCTCCTGTGCATGAATTTTTGTTGTTTATGTTTTCAAGGAATTGGTCCATTTTGTATAAATTATCAATTTTACTGTCACACCATTGTTCATAATGCTCCTTTAATGTCTAAGGAGTTAGTATTGATGACTCTTCTTTCATTTCAAAATTAGTAATTTATGACCTTTTTTCTTAATTAGCCTGGCTAGAAGTTTATCAATTTTATTAATATTTCACCTATTTACTATTATTTTCTTTATTGATTACTTTAAGTTTCGTTGACTTCTACTTCAATTCTTTTCTCCTTGCTTTTGAATGAAATTGCTCTTCTTTCTCTGGTATCTAGGTGGAAGCTTAGATTACAGATTTTAGATCTTTCTTCTTTTCTAAGATATACATTTATTGCGATAAGTTTCCCTCTAAGCTTGGCTTTTGTTGCAATCCACAAAATTGATTATCATATACTCATTTTCATTTAATTCAAAATACTTTTAAAATTTCTCTTGAGATGTTTGCATTGGTCAAAGTGTTATTTAGAAGTGTGCTATTTAATCTCCACATATATTTGGGAAATCTCTCAGCTATTTTTCTGTTGTTATTTTCTAGTTTGGTTTCTTTATAGTCTAAAAATCCAGTTTGATTGATTTTCATTCTCTTTATTAAGGTGTGTTTCATGGCTAGGAATGCATTCTATCTTTTATGGCAAGTATTCCAGTCAGCTTGAAAGAACACGTTTTCCACTGTTGTTGGGTGAAATATTTTATGTCAATCAGATCCAGTTAGTTAATGGTACCATTTATTTCAACTATATTCTTAATATCTGCCTGTTGGATCTTTCGGTTACTAAAATCTGGCATGTTGAAATCTCCAGCTCTAATAGTAGGCTTGTCTATTTCTCCTTCCAGTTCTACCAGTTTTTGAATATCCATCTCTTTGTTTTCTTTAACCATGTATGCTTTCATGTGGCCTGCTTTTCATTAGAGCCCCTAACCTATGCGTCATAGGAGTTTACATCCCCTATCTACTAATTCCAAAACTTGTACCATATTTGAAACTAGCGCTGAGTCTTCTTATTTGTTCCCTTCAAGCTTTTTCTTTTTACTTACCTTTTGGCATGTTTTATAATTTTTTCTGAAAGCTGGAGATAATGTATTAGGCAATAGGAAATAAGGTAAATAGAGTTTTAGCCTTAATTTGGTTAGGAGATGAGCTGTATTTAATGATTTAATGATCACTCTAGCTGTAAGTACTGGAGACCTCAGTATCCCCTGAGGTTCTTGTTTTTGATTACCCCATAGTCTTTGGGCTTCCCTAAGAACTGATTGTAACCCAGTGTTATTATACTGGAAACCTGTTGATGTGGTTGGAAGATGTAGGGGAGGGAAGCCTTATAGAATGTAATAATTAAATCTCAGTCTTTTAATGGTTCTGTGTTTCTTGGCTGTGACCTGCTCAGGTGTTTGTTAACTTTTCCTTTCTTTTCGTAAGTGAGACAGGAAAGCTAGAGATGTGGGAGCTGACCAACTGCCCTTCTTTCAGGCTGAATAAGGATCTGCTAAAGTCTTTTCCCTGGAAGAAGAAGCCTTTGTTATGGAAAACACTCTGTGTGTATTTTGAAATAGTTACTTTTCTCCTCCCTCTGCCAGAAACATGAGGATATTACACTTGGATCTTCACCATGAGAATCTGGATGAGAGGGCATTCCTTGAGGTACCCTCAAAGAATGTCAACAGTTCCCATTTTCAACTTAGTTCACAGTCTGTCTTTAGCAATTCATCAAATTGCTATTTAAGTGTTCCTACTAGTTTATAACTTCAGCAGCATCTACTCTGTGTCAGTCAACCTCAGCAGTAATTCTGTCTTCTTTGACTCTCTGTGTGTATCTATCTTCCCAAGCTTTGGAGTGACAGCTTTTCCTGTGAATGGAAGTCTCTGATGGGCCCAAGAAAAGTCATTAATTTTCAGTCTGTTCCATTTTTTTCTGGTTATAATGATGAATAGATACTTCTCAAGCTCTTTGTGTGTCAGAGTTGAAACAAGCAAGTTCTTTCTTTTGAATTTAATAAAAAACATGAACACTGATATCACTGTAAAACAGACAATAGTGAAAGTAATGCCACATTATATAACAAAGAATTTTTGCACAATTTGAAAGGTATAATAAAAGAGAAAAATAAGTCGGGCTGGATTTCTTCATTAAATAATGTACACTGATCACTGAAACTGCAAAGATGAATAAGACATTTCTTCAGGCTTCAAGTAAAATACTGGCCATCACAGAAGGTTGGCACATGAATAGGCAATTAGCATGCAGTTCCCCAACAGAATGGTAGAGGAGCACAGAAAAATTATCATTTGTTTTTGCTTGAATATTTTACATAAATATGTGTTATATGCAAAGATATTATTTCATGCTGGCCAAGAAGTTGAATCCAGCCATATTAAACAGGGAGGGAGAGAGAATGAAAGAAGGAAGGAAGGGAAAAAAGCAAGCAAGAAAAATGATTCCTTTTTACATAGCATAAATATTTTTACTCTTTGAAACTATCAAATTCATGATGCATTATCAGAAAAGAGATAGGATACCATGGATCCTCAAAAACAGATTTCTTGGAGAGAATGATACCTCGGTTGGGTCACAGAAGGTGACCAGGAATTAAAACCAAAGGAGATTGAGGCCATGAATTCCCGATAAAGTGTAAAAGAGGAATAAGGACATGAATTACTGGCCAAGTAAGCAATATGAATTGAAACTGGAACTCAGGCTAGAACTGAGTTGAATTTTGGAAATTTGGAAATAATGATGAGAACTGATTGGTAAGCCATGCACCCGTGTTCAGTAGATTTTAAATGATTGTTGCTAAATGGCTTTGAGACATTAGTAAAAGCTATGAACCTCTCCTCAGAAGTTGTGTCTATGTATGCGAAATCACGCATTACAATTTCATGGCATTTATTTAGTCACTGAAGCCAATCGAGATCATATTAGGTGAGATAAGGGCACCATGAATGGGTTCAAGGAGAAAACCTGGGGAAAGACCGAATTTAAGGAGAGGGCAGTAAAGGAAGAGCCCATAAAAAGACTGAGAAGAAATGGTCGGAGCACAAGAAGGAAAACCAGAAAAGATTTTTGTCATTTGAAAGAGTGTTACAATACAGCCAGCCAATAGCGTCAAATACAACAGAGCAGTTCAGAGAGACAGTGATTGAGTGTTCATTGGATTTGAGATTATTGGAGTCGTATGTGACCTTTACCCGTGCAGTCTCACTGGGGGTAGTGACTATTTATAGTAGATTTATGTGGATTATATGGTGGTTGGGAAATGAGCAAGTGGAGACTGTAAGCAAGAGAATTTGGGCATAGCTGAGAAGAGAAGGAGAGAATAATAGCATGTGTAAGACAGCATATGATCTAAGGAGGGATAGCTATTTTCATAGAGAGAAACTTGACCTTGTTCATAGGATGGGGGGAGGCAAATGGAAGCCAGGTGGTGGGTATTGGAGAGGACACCGATTGCATAGAGGTGGTGCAAAAACAATGAATACTGTTACGCTGAAAATACATTAAAAAAAAAAAAAATGAAGCTTTCAAGAATGTAGTAAAGTTCTGTCCTAGTGGGGAGATTGACACCTGGAAGAGTTAACTTGGAAGGAGTGAAGGAAATAAAATGAGCTACTCTGAAAAAAAAAAAAAAAAAGAAATGTGTTTAAGAGGTCAAATGAAGTCCCAAAGAGAGCTGGAAAGAGTGCCTTGAGGCTACAGGTGAACACTTGGTAAACAGGAAGAGGAAGAGTGACAATTCAAAGGCTAATCTGACAGCTCTAGGGGCAAAGGAACTAGATCTTGCTTATTTGCCACTATATTCCTAGCAGAGTACCTGGAAGATTTTCATCTTGCATGAAAGTCTTTTTAGCTTTCATACTAGATGCAGCACGTTTCTTATCACACCCTTTGTGCCCTTATTAGGACTACCTTTTCCCTTAAACAAATTTTTATTCTTTTCAGTCAAATAATCGTTGATTACAGCATTACAAGTCATCAGAGAGAGAGAGAGAAAAAAAAGATTTATATGCAAGGCTGTTTGTTAGAGTTGTATTTATAATAGAGGATAAGAGTAAATTCTGTAAATGTCAAAAAATGGGAAAATGATAAGCAAAAATCATACTATAGTCAAATGATATGGCCATTTAAATTATGATTTTAATTTCCATTATTCATTATGCCTGGAACATAGTGGTAGCTATGAATGAATGAATGAATGATCATCTGGATAAAGTAGGTTAATATGGCCCCATCTGTACATGCTCTAATCTTATGAAAGATTGATTCACAACCATTGTGAAATTCCACATTAAACCATAAAACTTCTGGCTTGTTATTGGATCTTGGGTTAAGAAAACATTCCAGGGCTACCCTTTCCCACATTGTGTCTTCTTTCTGTTCTTGCCCTAAATTCCACATTGCTATCAGTTAACACACCCCAGTTCGGGGAACAGCTCTGAAACACTATCATATACAATGCACAGCAGTCAAATATCATCACTCCATACTAGCCTGATTTTTAGAGGACAGCTATGTACAGATTCTTCTCTTAAAAAAATCATCACTCACCTCAGGACCCGTATGTTCTCTCCAGCACTGCAGGGATCAGACCCTGGGAACACCGCTTACATTACTTTTAGCAAGAATCGGCATCAGATAAGCAGAAACCATCCTCTCTCAACAGTCACTGACCAATGCTTGCCCCTAGCTGACCTGAGCTTGCCCCACCTAACCTCTGGGATGCAGGCAGTGCAACCTCGCAGCGTTTCCTAAAGATGGTGTCCCAGCGTCATAATAACTTTTCGATTCCTTGAAAGTTATTCACAGAAGGAAGACCTACAGTTGGCTTTGCCTGAGTGCTATAGCTCTACTCTAACTCTTCCAAAGGCTTTCAGACCACTTCAGATAAATCTCTTCTTGTTTGAAACACCCAGAGTGGTTTCTCTTTCTCAGACCAAATGCTGATGAAATCACCCTGTGGTCGGTGGTAAGAGGCTGAACTGTAAACACTGTGGCTGAGCCGTCCCACACGCTCTCCTACCACACTTAGCTCACTCAGGGTCACTGTTGTATTCTGCACACTCTCATCTTCTGAATGTAGGATCATTGCCAGTATGTTGAATTGATTCTGATAGGGTCTAATACAGATGGCCTGTGATTTGGGAGTTAAGAACCTAAGTGAATTATATCCAGAAGTCTTATTTTTGAAAACCCATTTAGGTTCCATTTCCGGAGACACTGGATGGGATCTCTGCCTACCTCTGCTGCCTGGCCCCTGCCCCGGGCACTGAGGGGTCCCTAGGAGGACAAAGTGTGAGCCAGACCTGACCTGAAGCTGCTTTGGCCTGCATAGACGCTCCAGGATGATAACGTATAAAAGTGGGTTTGTTTGGTTTTTTTTCTTTTTCTTAAAGATTTTTTATTTATTTGACAGAGAGAGAGAAATCACAAGTAGGCAGAGAGGCAAGCAGAGAGAGGGGAGGAAGCAGGCTCCCTACAGAGCAGAGAGCCCGATGCAGGGCTTGATCTCAGGACCCCGGGATCATGACCCAAGCCGAAGGCAGAGGCTTTAACTCACTGAGCCACCCAGGCGCCCCAAAAGTGGGTTTTTTATATCAACCTCTGCACACCTCTGTTATGTGGCCCCCACCCAGTCTTGTCTCCACCCTGGTTGCCCTGTAAAGGCCCAGCCATTTCCTTGCAGAGGAGTTCCTACAAGAGCTGCTGGGAGGTTTCTTCTCCTGGAGGGCCAGCGCCCTGGCTGTAAGCACTCACCACTGTGGGACACCTGTTTTGGCTGTGCAGGATCGGCACAGAAGAGGAAGGGTGGGACCTGGAATTCGAAGAGGACCACTGCACGGATCCTCTGGAGACCTGATTCTCTGAGTCCCCACCCCTCCACCCACTCCTTTTCTGTGCCATCCTCTGTGAGTCTCGGCCATTTCTACGTGAGTGCAATAAAAAGTAGGAGTCTAAAAGAGAAAACAAAAACAACAACAACAACAATAAAAAAAAATTTTTTTGGATGTTTTCCTATCACTAATTTAGAGTTCTGATCGAAGTCATTCATTCTGAGTTTATATGATGCTGCATTCACTGAGCAAAATCAAAAGCCCTTGAAGTAAAGCTGCCCCTTCTAAATGATGCCTCCTGTAGTGATTTATTAAGAAAACAGTGGTGATTTCAAGGTAATAACAGAGTTTTCAAAATTAAAGAAACAGTTAATAAATCTATATGTGCACCATATCTTCCCCCTGCCAATTCATTCTATATAGTGCTATCTGAATATTTCTTTATTTTTTTTAAAGATTTTATTTATTTGATGGATAGAGATCACAAGTAGGCAGAGAGGCAGGCAGAGAGAGAGAGAGGAGGAAACAGGCTCCCCGCTGAGCAGAGAGCCCAATGTGGGGCTCGATCCCAGGACCCTGAGACCATGACCTGAGCCGAAGGCAGAGGCTTAACCCACTTAGCCACCCAGGTGCCCCTGAATATTTCCTTATAAAAATGTTTCTGATTGTGGCATCAGTGTGCTCAAATGAATACAGGATAAATTACAGGCTCCTCACCACAGGATGAAAGTTTTTCCATGATCTCTGCCTCTTCATTTCTAAGCATTTATTTTCTTTTAACATACCTAAACTTCTGAAAAGACTGGACCACTAGCCTCATGCAACAAGACCATGAAAAATCTTACAGGCTCACTTAAGTTCTTCCCTTTTATCTGTCCTTGTCAGGATCCCTCTTACCCGCTCTATAGGTCCCAGCCCAAACATCACTTCACCGTAAATATACCTTGACTACTGCTGATCCCTTCTGTAAATTCTCATAGGACTTTTTCTTTATTATTACTTTTCTAGGTCTGAGGAAATGACAGAGTGAGAAAAGGCAGTTGAAAAGTTGACCATATCAATTTTGGAAATTCCTTCATAGAAGCAATCAATGAAAGTACCAGGTAGAAGTGATTATGGTTTGGTAAATAAGTATTTTAGCAGAGAAAGCTTAAAGGATGCTCTCCTAGTCTATATTCAGGATTGCAGAATAGAAGATACTCAGCTTGTAATGTATAATTTAAAAAACTGAACTTAATCACTTAGTAAAAGTAGTTCAGTCCATTAAACTGTGATCTTGTTACCTTTTGGGATAATTGCCCATTAAAGAGTCTGTCTCATCTTGGTAACCCCACCCACACACACACAATTTTTAAGTTGAGTTCATTTCTTTTACTTTTTATTTTTTGAGACAATTTAAGCAGGTTGATAAAGACTATCTTTAGATTTTCAAAGCATTTTCCTACTGAAACATAGTTCTATTTATTCATCCATGCACTTATTCCCTCTACTCTTGAGCATATAAAACCTTCAAAGCTCACAGGCAGGCATTGGAAGTGGGAAAAGACTGGTTATTGCGAACAATTACAATGACTCTGGTTGACTGGACCATGGATTTACTGGAGAAAAATAGTGGGAGAAAGGATTTCCAAGACCAAATAACGTCAGATCATAAAGGACCTTAGATAACTAGCCAAAGGGTTCTGATTTATTCAGGGCCCAAAGGGAAATTAATACAACTTTTGATCAGGTAAATCATATGATCAGGGATAAGATTTTAGAAAAAGGTGTGATGCATAGAGGCAAAATGTTGGAATCCGGAGAAATCCTTAAGTGTCTATCACAATCAACTGTGTGATAGAGTGATACAGTAGAAAGGGAAAGAGATGGAGATTTTTAGAGGTAGGTGGTTTACAACTGAAATTTGGAAACTAATTAGACTTCTGGGGCACAAACAAGGTTGGCTGCAAAATTTCCAGCACCCAGTGCAAGTAAAGGAGGTCCAAAATGTGGAGACTCTTGTTCAAAAGGCAGGAAAGAAGTACTAAGAGGTTACTAAAATATAAAGCCTTTTAATTTAAGATTGTTTATTAGTTATAAAATGTAAGAATGGTAATAGAGATACAGGTGTAAAAACATAAACTTCAAAATCAAAAAATAAAAATATTTTCGTCTCATAATTTTATATAATATAATAAAAATACTTTATTCATGTGATATATTGGTCTCAACTAGTTTTTTTTATAATTTTTTGTTTTGAGAAGACATGTTTCTGCTGATGTAACTATTATTGGAGCTGTAAGAGCAATTTATAGGCTGTGAAATATAAATTATATTGTAATAGATAATATAAATATATATTTATAATGTATAAATACTATATATATATTATATTATAATAGACATGCCATGTTGTATTAGTTTCTGGTGTACAATACAGTGAATACAAGTTTATACATTATACAATACTCCTCCCCATAAATGTAGTTATCATCTGTTACATTGGGATAAATTTCTGATAAATTATTACAAACACTCATTTTATTTTAATTTCTTAAGATTTATTTATTTACTTAAGTGGGGGCAGAGAGAGAGAGAAACTTAGGCAGACTCTACACTCAGCATAGAGCCCAACATGGGGTTTGATCTCACTACCCTGAGATCGTGAACTGAGCCAAAACCAACAGTTGGAAGTTCAACTAACGGCACCTCCCAGATGCCCCCAAAACACCTATTTTATTACAGCTAGAATTGAGAATTTCTGGGAAACAATTTTTCTTAAAAAAATTTAACTCCTCTTACAAATTAATTTTGGGTAATTCTGAGTTTATATTTAAATGTAAATTTTTACAAGAGCATTTTAACATTGACATTTCTTGTAACTTGAGGTCATTCAAGAAACTGAAGATGCATATAATTTTATACAATTTAAAATAGTTACTTGTGCATTTTATCACTATATTTTCATTTATAAGGAAAACTTAACTTCAAAATTGTCACTTGTTAATAATTTGTCCTTTGAAATTTTATTGAAAAAGTTCTTTTCTATTGAAAGTGATGATCCTTAAATTTAATTTCTTCTTCTAAGCCTGTGGATATTTGCTTCGCAATGTTATAGCACTTTTCAAAATCAGCGATTCTCTATTTTTTAAAGAATTTTAATAACTCCCTGGTATGCTTTATTGCAATGTTCATATGTATGAAATTCATGTTGCAAGATTTACTGGAAGTTTACTTCCTGGGGACTGCCGCTCCTGTCCCACCCTCCAGCTGGAGAATTAACATTTGCACAGACACCACAGTGAAAGAGTATGGGAAGGTGAGCCTGCCTCCCAAGTGGGGCCTAGTGATGCTCCCCATTGGAGCACCCCCACCCCTTTCCCAAGCCATGGTCACTTCTGCCACTCCCATTAGTGTGACCACCACCAGTCTGGATCAGGTCCCACCAGGCACCCCCTCTGGGCCTCATGACCCAAGGACTTTCCTGACAGCTAGCAGGGACACTGTGGCCACAAACGCTGCAGGACGACCACAATGCCCTGCTGTCTGCCACAGCTCCTCTGTTCCTGTACCCGCTTTGTCTCAGCAGACATCACTTACAAAACACAATTGCAAAATAAAATTAAGACTATCCAGATGGTGAGAGCAAAACATGAAATCGAATGTGGGGCACTTCTCAGCAGAGGTCTCATGTGACTACACAGGTCACATGGCCACCAAGCTGGCCCTGAGCACAAGGGAGAAGGGAGACTCAGAGAGGTTTATGGACACTGGCACCTGAGTGAGTGGTCTGACTGTTAATAGAATCCAACCCTCAAAACATTTGTTTTGAAGGGGTAAGATGGAAAGAGGCAGAAGGTAATGCATTCAATTTTAACAACTAATTGAAATTAAGTACAAAACTAACCAAAGCTGAAGCAAGAAACTCTTCAACTGAAGACTCATTTGCCAGAAACAAGCAACTATGCAAGATACCCCCACCTTGTTCCCACTTCCATTTGCCCTGTCTTCCTTGGGCTCTCTTTCAACTTGAGTCTCTCCTCTACCCTCTTGTTAGGTCTCAGGGATAGAGTAAGTCTGTTTTGAGACAGTTTTAAACATGTCTTCAATTCTTTGACATTCCTCTGAGAGGAATAACGACCACAACCAATAAAGCACACAGGAGCCACATATTTTCTACCTGCTTCTCTTGGAACACATTCCCCACATAGCTCGTGGGACATGACCTCTTAGAACACAGCACCAAGCTACAGGAAGCCCAAGCCACGTGGTGAGTGGAAGTGTAGGCACTGTAGGCTATGCCCCAGCTAAGTCCTGACTTAGCATCATTCCTGCCTAGGCACTAGCCCTCTGAATGAAAAGAGCCTGCAGTGATTTCAGCCCCTAGCCTTAGTACATTACCCCTAGCCTTCAGGTCTCACCAGCTTACACCCTAGACAAGCGATCCTGCTGTGTGCCTCATTTGAATTCTCAGCCCATGAAATTCAGAAGCATAAGAAAATGGTTGTCTTACATCACTAAGTGCTACCTCAGTTTATAACACAGCAATGAAAACTGCAAAAACCTATGTCTTCTACACAAGTTGGGACCAAACAGAATTACTCTTTTTGATGGGTGGGGAAGGGTGTGAGAAAATCTTCCAGTGTTATCAAGATATAACTGACATATAACCTTGTATTAGTTTAAAGTGTACATCATAATGATTTGATCTATGTATATATTGTAAAATGATCACATTAGTTATCATCTATCACTGCAAAGTTATGGAATTTTCTTTTCTTCTGATGAGAACTTTTAAGATCTACTCTCTTAGCAACTTTCAAACATATAAAGCCGTAGTGTTAACTATAGTCACCATGTTATACATTATATCCCCAGAAGTTACTTATAACTGGAAGTTTGTACCTTTTGACCCCCTGCACTCATTTGCCCTCCCCCTCCCCTCACCTTCACCTTTGGCAACCACCAATCTGTGTGAGTGATGAATGTTAGCTCTGAATCTATGAGTTTTGTTTGTTAAAAGTTCCACATGTAAGTGATATCATACAGTATTTGTTTTTCTCCATCTGACTCATCTCACTTAGCATGATACCTTCAAAGTCCATCCATGCTTTCCAAATAGCAGGATTTCCTTCATCTGCATGGCTGACTAATATTTCAATCTATCTATCACATTTTCTTTATTCATTGTTTTCTCTTCTTCCTCTCACCTCACTGAAATACATTGAGATATTTTAAAGACATGTACCAAAAACCCAAGAATAAAGAAAATAAAATAATATAGGGGATAGAGAAGGTGCATCAAAAAATCTTTAAGTTTACCAGGATTAGATTTGTGATACTGGTATATCTAATTTGTTTGCAGACGCACAATTCATGTCATTGTTTAGGTAGAAGTCTATTTTAAAATTCTTAACTTGTCTTTTTACCACTGTTTATGTTGTATCTCTTCTTCCTTAAGATGATATGCATATGCAATATAGTCAATAATACTGTAATAACTTTGTATGGTGACAGATGGTAACTAGAGTTACCATGAGGATCATTTTATAATGTATAAAAATAGCAAATCAATATGATGGATACCTGAAATCAATAGGATGTTGTATGCCAATGATACTTCAACTTAAAAATCAGATATTTAACAATTTTAAAAGGGCAAGATGCTAAACCCAAGTAATGGACCTTCAAGAGGATACAAGGAGAAAGCACGTTCCCAAATGAACACTGAACCCCTACATTCCTCCATGTTGCACAACTATCATCCCAGACTCATAAATTCTAATTTCCATTCTTCTTTCCCCTCGAACCCTTGTTTGGGCAGGTCAGCTAAAACTTTACCAAGCAAGTGACAATATGGCCAGATACCTTAAAGGATACCTTGCTCCTAACAGAACACTGTGTGCTAACTAAATGGAATTTTAAAAATTAAAAAAGATAATTTTGAAAAGGACACTTTGTTCCTGGTGAATAGTTAACAGTCAAACAAATAATTTGAAGAAATACATGGGACAGACAAGCAAAGACCTAGAATTTTAAAAAAAAGGAAACCACGGCCAGGGGAGGCAGAGTCACGTCCTGTGCCCAGTAAGAGATGCTGGGTGGGGATCTGTGAGTGGGCTTCTAAAGGCAATGGTAATGTCCTCTGAGTGTGATGGGCTCAAAAGAGAGGGATTTCTGTAATTCCTCAGCCAAATTGGAAAATGTGAGAATCTTCTGCCAAACGCATGAAGCGTGATATTTATTTGGACCCAAAATGTACTTTCACAAACTTTCTGTCACAGAAATATGCTTTTAGTCAAATAGCTGCTTGACATTTTCCATTTCAATATTTAATTATATAAGCCATTTTTAAACCTAAATCATTTCAATCAAGTATGCAGAGTTCCTATAAAAAAAGACTTTTAAATCTCGTAATTTCATCCAATTCCCTTTCATTCATTGTTTTCTGTGTATGATTTGAAATATCAAGGCCATTTTTCAAACTTGAAAGACCATTTTACCTAATAAGCATTAATAGAGCTTAACATCAGCAGCAATAAAAAGCCACTCAAAAACTCAAAAGAGAAAGTGATTAAAGAGATTTGATTTTGGAAAGATTAACCATAACACTTTAAAGAGAAGGACCTATATACTCTTTCTATGACTACCATGTGTCCCCATGTCTCTGTGCACATAGGAGGAGCAAGGATGGAGAGGAACTGGGGATTTGTGGTAATATGAAAAGTCAGCTTTAATTTCAAAAAATTACAGGCAGGGGATGCCTGGGTGGCTAAGGCAGTTAAGTACCTGACTTGATTTCAGCCCAGTTCATGATCTCAGGGTCTTGGGATAGAACCCTGCCTCCAGAGTCTGTTTGAGGGTTCTCCCTCTCCCTCTACCCCTCCCCCTGCTCAAACTCTCTCTCTTTCTCTCTCTCTCTCTCTAAAATAAATGAATAACTATTTTTTTAAAAATGCATGCAGGGTGTCCCTGGGTGACTCAGTGGGTTAAGCCTCTGCCTTCACTCAGGTCATGATCTCAGGGTCCTGGGATCAAACCCATGTCAGGCTCTCTGCTCAGCAGGGAGCCTGCTTCCCCCTTCTCTCTATGCCTGTCTCTCTGCCTATCTATGATCTCTGTCTATCAAATAAATAAATAAAATATTTTTTTAAAAAAATGCATGCAGATTATTTTGGTTTTGTAAAACTGTTTTGATCCAAGCCAAAAATGTGGATTCCCTCTTGCCCCACATATCTGAACACTGATTCATTTTGTATTCTCCTTGAAAAGATCTATTGATATATCGGTCTTCTAGATGTCAGAGGACAATGACTCGTTAGTCAAGCAAGGAACTCAATTTGTCTCTGTAACTTACACCCCTTTGGAGCTTTTCACAAGAAGCGCAAATATTGCAATGCCATAAGCAACACAAATGCCTTATGCTTGAATTTTGTTTCAAATTCATGAGAAACTTACCCATAAAATAGGCTTAAACATGCCTTTGAACTCTGTGAATCCATTCTAAGATGACAACTGGCAAAAATATTTTTACTTAAGTCTAATGATCTTTCTATTGAGTGGAAAAACATTACCATTATCAAAATTTCTCTTCCCCTTTCCCTCCCCACCAGTTTTTAACATTTGGAAACAATTCTACACTTAGGCTTTCAGATAATAAATATACATGTATACAGTGTTTGCTTATAAGTTTACAGTTTTGAAACATTTTATGATTTCTATTAGAAACAACATGGCATAATACCACATTGCCAAAGCAAATAATGGACTATACCCTTTGAAAGAGTATTATTTTAAACTGCTGCTCAGTGATTTATAAATTTGTTCTAGTGATTTTAGATCTTGTCATAAAATCAAAACAGAGACAAGAGCATCTCAGCTGAGGAAAAAAGAGAAGATTCTTGCTTTAGCATTTGCCACATCAAACACCATCTGAGACAACTAGGATGTATGGACAACGTAGAGGAAGACTTTTGCTTTCAAGGAGCTTATATTTTGATGTATATTGAAGGAAAATTGGAATTTAAAAATAAACCTGACTGACCACAATTTTCCTAAGGCAAAGTCATTTAAAAATGTGCTAAATTTAAAGATAAACTAACTTCTTGTTGGTGGGGGGGGGGCACTAAAACTTACGTTGGTTCTTTTGTTTGTTTGTTTTTTAATTTTACTTATTTGTTTGAGAAAGAGAGAGTGAGAGAGAGAGAGAGAGAAGAAGCAGGGTGGGGGGCAGAGGAAGAAGCAGGATTCCTGTTGAGCAGGGAGCCCGATGTGGGGCTCAATCCCAGGACTCTGGGATTGTGACCTGAGCTGAAGGCAGACACTTAAACGACTGAGCCAACCCAGGAGCCCCAGTTTGGTTCTTTTAAGTGCAAAAAATGGAAATCTTAAAACTTAAAATGCTAGAGATCTCAGTGGACTTTGTTACGTTTTGCTGTTGCTGTTTTGTTTTTGTTTTTGTTTTTTAATTCCTTCATTTCCTGTCAAAGACAATGATAAATGTCATTCAGACATTAACTTCCTTGAGGTCAGCCATTTGCTGGGTACGGAGTTGTTTCAAACAATCTAGTCATCCTGCATGCTTGAGCTGTCAAAGATTGCTGGGACAAAGGAGTGGCCCCAGTGTTCTATGAAAGCCAGCCAGTCCTGTGGACGCAGTCACTTGATTATCTCAAAAGACTAGGTACTCCAACTCCTTTAACTTCTGTGTCTATAGGGGAGAAAAAAGACAAGTCTGTTCGTGATAGGCAATAACATCTTAATGATATCTTGTTCTTGTGCATAAATCTAATGATTACCTCTGTGCTAGACTGCTAATTATTCCCTTGTATTTATGTCCCTTTGCAGAGTAATTTGGTAGCTCCCGTCAGCAACAGGGAGAGAGAATGTAATTCTTCTGTCACTGAGTCTGAATCAGGGATCACATTGTGACCTGCCTAGGCTAATGGAACTCGAAGCAGGTAATATGCTCAAATTCCAGTTGTAGGACTCAGGTTTTGCATGCGACCTTGTTTGTCTCTTGGAACTCTGCAGTGCCATGCGAACCAGCCCAGCTGGAGGGGGGGAAACCACTGTGTGTGGAGAGACTCCCAATTTTCCCAGTCATTCCTGCTGAGTTCGTCACAGACTCATAGTCTTGGTGGACTCCCCAAACTTCCACAGAAACACGAGGAAACCACGACAGTAGCAGAGACCAGAACAACGAAGTTTGACTCAGCAAAATCTGATCCAAATACATTGCTGTTATTTTAAGTCACTGAAGTTTTGGGATGGTTTTCACGCAAAAAAAGCTAACTAATGCAAAATTTTATCATAGCTGGTTTTTTTTTTAACCTCATTTAAGATATCTTCTCTATTCTCTCCTATAAATATTACTAAGCGAGACATCACCTGAGATTTTATAAACATAACTCTGTCCTTCCTTTTGTGGCATGTGTAATATAACTTTTGGCAAAAAGTTAAAAAAAATGGAGATTTTGGTGTCATTGATTTAATAGGAAATTTGATACTTAAAACTGACTCAACTACTTGCTTCTATAATTTCCCTACCTTTAAAATTCAGCTCAATGAATAGCAGCATCAAGTAGTATCACTTAGGGGTCCCTGGGGGGCTCAGTGGGTTAAGCCTCTGCCTTCAGCCTAGGTCATGGTCTCTGGGTCTTGGGAACGAGCCCCGCATCGGGCTCTCTGCTCAGCAGGGAGCCTGCTTCTCTCTTGTTCACTCTCTCTCTCTCTCTCTCTGCGCCTGCCTCTCTGCCTACTTGTGATCTCTCTGTCAAATTTTATTCTAGGTAATACTGAATCTTGCCTAGACCAAACATAACCAAATATTTTAGACACATTTGACTGAATTAAGTCATACTGACAAAACAATTGAAATTCATTAAAATCTCTCAAATTCCCAAAAATCTTATTGAAATTTCACAATAATAAGTAACAGAAACTAAAGTTAAAACAACTGAAAGGCTTTTAGTTCTACATTTTAAAAATGCTTAAGCGTAAACATAAGTACATTTCTTTACCTTACTTTAAATATCATTTAATATTTACCACTCAGATACAGGCAAACATAAAAATCATCCCATTTTCATTATTTCATACTCCGCCTTTGATTTCAAAGACCAAATTCACCTAAAATATTTTTGACATATTCTCATTTTCTCAATCCATCCTTGTTATTTTGTCATCTGGTTAGTTATCCAAATCTCTATAAATGTCCGATTTATAATCTGTATCTTAGAAATTCCTTCTTCAATGAATATTCTCCCTTTCCTTCATTTTGGTCTCTGGTACCATTATGTGCCCAAGATCTCAGGGCCAACTTCCTCTTAGTCAGCTTACTCATGTGAACACAGTTTCTAGGACCCACAGAAACATTTTAATTTCCATTTAAAATTAGAAGAAAGAATGCATATAATGGTAATGACTATGTAATCACACAGCCTGGGTTATATTTATCTTTCTACCAACCCAGTCCTAAAATATATTTTTAATTTTTTTGGTATAGAAGAAGGGACTCAAGAAGGAAGAAATGTCTGGGAAGGAGGGAAGAGCACCTCCCGAAGAGACCAGGTCCGTGCTGGTGGTGGGAACTGTGTGGAGCTCTCCTGGGAAGGCCAGAAGCTCTTCTTTGCAGGCAAGGCTGTTAACCGTTCTGTGCTTTCAACTAAGGAATGTTGGCTGTTTGGGGCGCTTCTGTCGTTCTGTGCATGAGCGCCCTCCCAGGATGCGTTCTGCCCTGGCATGTCCTCCCAGGAATCCCAGGTCCCTTTAACCACTGTGAGATCTCGCAGCACCCCGGGGCACCCCTCCCCTCAGCCCCTCTCCATCTCCTCCCTGAATTCCCTTGTCCCAGCAGCAGAGTTAGGGTTGACAGGGCCATCAAATGCTAAACTCTTTGGGAACCTTAAGCACTTCCCACCTCTTCTAGTTCACCTTTTATGGCCTCCTCTTCACAAAGACAATCAAACCAGTGTGGCATTATTTGGATCTTCCTCTGGATTATAAGGGCTTGCTGCCACACGTAGTTAATATACACACACACACCGCACTAATAAAGACATATGTAAAGTATAAAAATAAACATGTAAGTAAATAACAAAAATGAATATAGAAGAGGAAGATAGATCATATAACTGCTTGGATAAATTATTGGGGTTTTTAATTAAAATTTTGTGCTGATAGGATATTTTTCCAGGACACTATAAGCAGAGAACATTTTTTTTTTATTGTGGGCACATGAAATGTCATTTTTTTCTTTTGTTACCATAGGCTGAATTTTATTGGAAACCAAACTCAATAATTTTATATGAAATAGGAACAGCTTGCTGACAGAATTAACTCCAAATGGATACTAGATGAAATAGCTTTGAATTATTAAGGAATCAAAATCTGTTTTGTTTTTAAAAGAAATATATCTTATTGGAAGCTGCTAGATATAAAAGGTTAATATATAAAATTATAGAAGCTTTCTAGACTTGTGTATGTATAAAATAGAAAAGTAAAATGAATCCACATTTATTTTAAAATGGATTTATTTGTATAAGAATATAAAAGCTTATAACAGAAAACAAGCTGCAAAGCTAGAATTTAAGCCAAATGTATCTGACTTCAAATTCCATGACCTTTTCATGCAACCTATGCCAATTATATACAATTAATCTTCGCCCTCTCTCATGATGGACATTGCTAATCAATCCTGACTGTTTCTGGCCAAGCCTAGATATGCTCTTCAGAAGCTTCTCAACACAGAAGTTCAGAAAGCCAATTATAATCAGATATGCAACCTAACACCTCTTTGCAATGCTTCCCCTATATCCACAGCCTGTTTACTTCACCTAGTTTAAAAAGAAACAAAAACAAACAAAACAAAACAAAACAAAAAAACAGGGATAATAGTTTTTAAAGATTCTTCAGTATAGTCTTCCTCTTAACAACCATTTTTTTTTTTTTTTTTTTTTTTTCTTTCTGCCTCTCAGTCTTTTCACCATTAGGGCAAATCCATAGAATTTACTTTCTAAGGGGGCAAGTGAGGTGAGTGAGCTTCTAGAACAACAACGACAAAAACATAGAATGGGGAAGAAAAGGATGATATGACATAGGGAAGTTTCCAGCCAGAAAGGCAAGAGAGGAAGACATTTTCCTCTTGGAGGGAAGGGGAGATGTATATGGCATTTACTATGATGAAGATACCCCTTGAGTCCCTGAGAAAAATCCAGTACCTCTATCAAGAGCTTGTTCAACTGTGGGGAAGATGGAGGATGTAGATGATTAGAGAGAGTGAGACAGAGAGAGACAGGGAGAAAAGGAGAAAGAGACAGAAACTGGAGGAAAATCCAAGATATCTGAACTTGTGTTCTAATTTCTTCAAGTTTTCACCATGTTTGTGCAGCTGTGGAGCCTGAGTAATAAAAAGGCCCAATGGATGAGCTCGAGCTTATGCCCCAGCACACACTCCCTCCCATAGTCCACAGATGGCATACAGGACCTTATGTGTCCTGGAGAGAAGACAGAGGTGGTAGGAGGAGTCTACGGACTCCAGACATCAGGTTTCTGGACAAAGGAACCTCTCAGGTCAGTATTGGTACCGAAATCACAGAGCAGCAAACATAGAACTCAGCCACAGATGCCAAGACAGAGGATGGCGAGGTCAAACTTCTCACTGCTCATTCAGGTTTCCACCCCTGGAAACCACCTTCTGTAGCTGAGAACAGAGACAACAGAGGAAAGCAGAAATTCTGGAGTCCTTGTCTGGAGTCGCCACTTGGACGAAGATATGTTCCTCTGCACCCAAAAGCACCTTAGGCAGTTGGATAAGAATGTGAAAATGTTTTGCAGAAGATCCCTATGGTATTAGTTAGCTCATTGGGGGATCCTTTCAGAATGTATATGTATATAAATCATCATGTTGTAGGCTTTAAATATCTTACAATTGCATTTGTCAATTATATTCAATAAAATCCAAAAACATCTAATAAAGTGAATTTAATAAATTCCAAATTTTTTAGATGGGCTTAATAGCCAACCTAATTTGGGAGATTGATACATTTTGCTGGCACATTTGAAGGTTTTCTCTTGCCAACAGAGAAAAATGGGAACTCCAGAGCAAGATGAAGTCAGTTCATAGAAAGTAAAGAAGCTACGTTGATTGAACACTCCCAAAGGAGTAGCTTTGTATCTCTGTTTTCCATTTATCCAGGGAAGTAATTTTCATGACAAAGGCTGACAGGCCACAAAACGTCCTGCTGTCTCTTATTGGGAAAGTAAGATACCCTTTGTCTATACAACTAGTCTTTGGCCAGCAAAGGATGAACTAGAGACTAGAAAATGTAGGTATTTATCTGCCAACATTATTATTCCCATTTGGAGAACCAAATCTTGTGTTCTAAGGTATGCAACCAGGGTCCCACAGCTAGAAGGCAGAAAACTCAAGATCTTAATGACAGTCTGTCTGATTTAGAAATCCATATTCTTTGTCCCAAAATGGTTTCACATCCAAATACCTTTTAGCACGGTTATCTTGATACCTCATAAAGAGTTCAAACTCAGCAGATTCAAAATTGAATACTTCATCTAACCCAAAAAATCTATTCTTTTCCTCCCCATATTGTTTAGTTTAGGAAATGTCTTGACCAGGGTCATCCAAGATTTCCTAATCTTATTCATTCTTCCTAATTGTTCAGCAAACTGTCTCTTTTATTTCCTGAATATCCTCCACTGAAGACCCCTTTGTGCTCATATACATAGGAGAAGTGAATGAAAAACAAGAAATATCTACATAGATACATAAATATCTACATATATACTAATATCTGATAAATTTCATTGTCACTTGAAACACCAACACAGCATCTATAGTAAGGCAGCCCTTGAGCAACAGAAGCCCAAATACCCTCCTGGAAATTAGGTTTAATTTCTTGGAAAAGGGAAGCAATATTCAAGGGGAGCCAGAAAAGTACCGATTATGAAATCAGAGTCAGTAAACAGAAGTACAACTCAAAATAAGATGAGGTGTATAAGGAAACACCTTGAACCTGCTTCTGAGTGAACCATCAGAATGTTTACATGGCAAAGGAAGAAGAAAACTCAAGAGAAAAACCACATTCTTGCATCTCATGGCAAACACCATGTACTACGCCAGTAGTCTCTGACCAGAGAAAGAGGAAAGCCTTCAGGAACTCCCATTCATTCCTAAAGAATCCACAGACAATGGAAATGAAGTTGTCTATTGTTTTCTTTTTCTCTTTTATCCTTCCTTCCTTCCTTCCTTCCTTCTTTCTTCCCTTTCTTTTTTTCCATATTTTTGTATTTGTTGGTTTTTAGAAAGCACTATGTTGGAGATTATTAGTTGATAGATTCTATATAAACTCATGATCCCTGCACTTCATATTTAAAATACATTTTATAAAATTATATATAAACTTTTACACTTTCTTATCAAAGGATAAATGATAAGAAAACACTTCTTTGGTTTACATTTCTTTTTTCCTTACAGTTTTAGTCCTGCTGAACATTGTGTGTGTGTGTCAGTCTTGTCCTCCATTATCTCTGCTGACGGTTGCTTTCATTTCTCAGTCTCTCCTCTCAGACTCTGCTCAACTTGCTCACGGTTCGGTGTAAGACATGGCTGCAGAGGTTTGCGTCCGCTAACCCCACACAGTGTTAGCCACCAGTTTGAATCATCACAGACCATGGCTTTCCTCACTGGCTGCCCAAAATCTGGGTCTCTCCTGGCCAATCTGAGTGTTGGGCTGTTACCCTTTGATTTATGCAATCCATTAAAATTCTGTGTCCAGGGCACCTGGGTGGCTCAGTGGGTTAAAGCCTCTGCCTTTGGCTCAGGTCATGATCTCAGGGTCCTGGGATCGAACCCCGCATCGGGCTCTCTGCTCAGTAGGGAGCCTGCTTCCCCCACCCCCTCTCTCTCTGCCTGCCTCTCTGCCTACTTCTGATCTCTGTCTGTCAAATAAATAAATAAAATCTTTTAAATAAATAAAATTCTGTGTCCTAGAGTAATGGAAGGAAGAAGCTATAAATTACTTTTGTTGAGAAAATTAACTTGGGAATGACAAGTATATCACCACTGTGTGTTACTGAATAGCGGCAGAATTTGACTTTGATTGATATGAGTTGAAAAAAAAATTATATGTTTGATGGAATCAACAGGAAGGCTGGAGAACTAAGCTTCATGTTCCACAGCTGGAAGCAATAGCTGAAATCGTACATAGAGCTGATCTGATGAAGAGGGAAACTTGTTTTCCCACAGAGTTGCCAGGATTACAGTTTGGACTCAAGGCCCTGGTGCTCTGAGAAGGACCATGACAACCCAGACACACGACCTGCTGGTTCTTGGGGCCTGAGGGTCTTCTGTCTCTGGGAGAGGGACCTGTGAATGGTGGAGCTTCTATGCCCAAATGCAAAGAAGCCTGGGACAGTGAGGCTCTGGCATTCTTAGTTTTTATAATATAAAGTTGATTCTGTTCTATCCAAGAATCATGAGATCTTACAATATTATCCAAAATATAGGCAGAGAATTCAGGTACTGGACTGCCAAAAACAATGACAAGTGTTTGCTATAGCGTCTGAGTTGAAAATAGCGTCTGGGCAGAAAAATAAATGCCAAGGAATTGCTAGGCTACCAAGTCGCCTAAGTAACCTCAGCAGTATTCTTATTTATCAAGATTTCTGACCAATTTCCCATAGGACACAGACACACAGACACACGACACGCATATATACACATGCACATGTGAATGTGCACACATGCACGCAGAAGATAAAACTGCAGTTACTGCTCCTAAGTACCTAAAGAATTCATTTTTTTCTAAATAAAAATAAAGGATGAATAGAGGTTAATCATTTGAGATATTTGGGCTATGCTTTTTGTCCATCTTGCCTTTTTGGCTTGCCGATGACACTTGGGTACGAGTGGTATTTGGTATTTTGTTGACCAAAAATAATTACCGGATTGGATGCATCGACTATAGCCTTCAACCATATCCCTGGGGAGGCTTTTATTGTTAAAATAAGAACAAAAGAAACATGATGAGTTAGAAAGTTATAGCCTATAAAAATTGTGAAGACATCATCTTATTTTTGATATGGAAGCTTAAAATGTTGAGTATAATTGAGGACAAGTATACAGTTTTAGTATATATAAATTAATAAGAGTTTTCATTTTTTAATCCATAGGGTAGAATGTTATAGAGTAAACCCAAATAAAAAGGGAAACTCACAATTTTCATTTTCTTCTTTTATATATTTACTTTGCACATGCCCATATATCATATAGAATTAAATTTGCTGACCTTTGTTTTGTTTTTATTAAGAACACACTCTCATTTTTCTCCTCAATTATTTCAAGCAAATAAATCTTCAAAATAAATGGGATAAATAAAATAACTATACCTCTAAATTGTTACTGTTATATAGTGAACTAGCACACTCTATTGGACACTTAGAAAAATGAATGTGGTCTCCAAAGGAATGTGTTGATGTCACTAAATTCCACTGTTTATCTTAATGGTGAGGTGAGGTAATCTTTTTTGCACTTACCTTATAGAATAAGCTGAAATTTCAGATCATTGCTCTTCATGCTAAGCAGATAGACCAGGACAAAAATAGACCAAAACTTATCCATTCAACCAACACTTTTTGAGTACCCACCATCTGTAGGACAGGCTTATTATGTAGATCCAAAGATGGCTGACATAGTCCTATCTTGGCACTGTGAAGAATTGGTAGAGTTAAAATGTTTATAGAATACTTCTGATACTAAGGAAGCAAAATATAGATAAACTTTAATTTAAAAATGTCTAGTGCCATAAATTCTTATTATTGTGAGGAATAATATTTTATTCTCAGAGATGGGACCAGTTAGGAAGATCAAGGACTCTGGGTAAAACACATCTGCTCATGATTTACTTTGATATTTCAAGTAGAATCTTTTTAGGCTCATTTGCCTACCTGTAAATTAAAAGCATAACTTGGAATGAAAATAATGTAGACTGTTTTACTTGTTTACTGTGTGCTGAGTTTTTTTTTTCTAAGGGCTTAGCATATATTATATAATTTAATTCTCACAATAACCTTAATGGATATTACTATTTTTCCAATTATACCCATGAAGAGACTGAGGCACAAAGAACTTAAACAATTATCCAAAGATCACACAGATTGTTATAAGTGACAAAGTCAGGGTTCAAACCCAGAAAACCTGATACAAGAGCTCTTGCTTTTTTTTTTAATTTTATTTTATTACTTTATTTTTTAAGAGGAGAGCACAGAGACAGAAGGAGAGAGAATCTTAAGCAGACTCCATGCCCAGCACAGAGCCTGAAGCAGGGTGTGATCTCATGACCCTGAGATCATGACCTGAGCCGCAGTCAAGAGTCGGTCACTTAACTGACTGAGCCACCCAGACACCTCAAGAGTCGTTTTTATTCATCACAGGATATTTTTGTGATTAACCTATTTCATTAGAATGTGGGGAGGATAGAAAATACTCAGCAGCAGTTTTTGGCTTTTAATAAAACCAGTCATCTAGACAGAAACAAAGCATCTGGTTGTCTAGGGCTGAGGACTTGTTATAATAACCCAACTGATAGGTTTGTAACTTGTAGTCACTCAAGTGATTTTTAAAATAATAGATCAACATTGCTGCGATGAACAATGGATATGCTGTAGTCTGTAACAATCACAGTGTATCTTCTTTCGGTGCTGATCAGGTATACAATACATTTTATACATGCTTCCTGCCTCCAGGAATGTATAGATATGATGCATATATGATGTATATACCTAGGTGTATAAATATATATATATGTATGTATATGATGGGTATATGATGTATATACACATATGTGTATACTGTATATACACATCATTAATGTAAACAAAATAGTTGATACCCTGTTTACAAAAAAGAGGGCATTTTACTAATCAACATAAGTCAAAGTGGAATTCAGCATCAATATGAAATGAGATGCTCTGGCTCATCAATATTCTTGTTAATAAATTCTACTTATTATTGATTCACATGCCCATTCATTTAGATCTTGCATTCCTTTAACTTGCTTACTTCTCTTAAGCTCTCTATGACATCTCAAGCACACTGAGGGTTTGGATTATATTTCATGAGTCGGTCACTTACATAATCATACCAAATGTTAAACATGGAAATTAAATACTTTATAGTCAAAATAGTGATAACAAAAAAATCACAAAATAAATTGCCAAAGACACGCTTAATTTAAGGTAAATATGACAGTTTTCATAAAAGCAAGTTCTTTCCTAGGGCACCTGGGTGGCTCAATGGGTTAAGCCTCTGCCTTCGGCTCAGGTCATGATTCCGGGGTCCTGTCGAGTCCTGTATCGGGCTTTCTGCTCAGTAAGGAGCCTTCTTACCCCCTCCCCCGCCCCCCCCCCGCCTGCCTCTCTGCCTGCTTGTGATCTCTGTCTGTCAAATAAATAAATAAATAAAATCTTTAAAAAAAAAGCAAGTTCTTTCCTAATCAGTTGCTGTACCTGCTTCACTAAAACCAAAACAATTATGACCTGACACAAATTAGGGATTCATAAACATGCATCTTTACAGTATTGTGCACATAAAAAACATTCAGCAGTATTTTGATTTAAAAAAAAAAAAAAGCCTTAGTGAGTTGGGGGAAATTGGAGGGGGAGACAAACCATGAAAGACTGTGGACTCTGAAAAGCAAAACAGGATTTTGGTAAGGAGGGGCGGGGTTGGGTGAGCCTGGTGGTGGATATTAAGGAGGGCATATATTGCATGGAGTACTGGGTGTGGTGCATAAACAATGAATTCTGGAACACTGAAAAGAAATTTTTTAAAAAGGCTAAGACTTCTTTAATTATGTAACCAAATAAGGTTACAGGGGGACAGATAGCAGAAAAAAAACAATGACAGAACACATATGTCATTATTTTGGAGAATTAAGACTGACTAAAGGGTAATAATTTTGCTTTGCACAATCTTTTGGCATTTAAAATCATTAATAAATATACCAAACCAGCATTCCCACAACTATGGAGAAAGTAACATTTTGGGGTTTAAATATAAATGTGATTACAGTTACACATCTTCCCCCTTCAATTCTGAAAAAAGAAAAAAAGATACATACGTTTCAATGAACATAATTTATGTTTTACTTTGTATCTATATGTTAAATCTAAGTAGTACAAATCAAAATCACTTATTATTCAAAGAGCATACCAGGAGTCGGTCATACAAATCAATAACTATTACTTGGAGAATTTTGAAGGCACAAGTATCTTTTTTTTTTTTTTTAAGATTTTATTTATTTATTTGACAGAGAATGACACAGCAAGAGAGGGAACACAAGCAGGGGGAGTGGCAGAGGGAGAAGCGGGCTTCCTGCAGAGCAGACAGGAGGATGTGGGGCTCGATCCCAGGACCTAGATCATGACCTGAGCTGAAGGGAGGTGCTTAATGACTGAGCCACCCAGGTGCCCCAAAGCTACAAGTGTCTTAAGAACTCATCCATCCTTGAGAAAAAGTCTTGGAGGCTCCATGGTGCTGACATGTTCAGAGGAAATGTCAAACTTGAAATAATTATCTGATTGTGTGACTTTTTCCTCTATCAGTATTAAAAAATAAAGAACTGGTATGATTCCATTTGTGTCAGACTAAAAGAAGTCTAAACAACCTCTTCCAACATTCTTTGGGGAGAATGATGCACTTCAGGAAATCCGACAAGCTAATTACCACAGTCAGGGAAGACATACTGCTGAGGCTTGGAGGGAGGAGGCTGATACATTAGGGGAGAGCCCCGGAAGGGCTTCAAAGATCCTGATAGTGCTTGCTCTGTGCACACATTCCAGCAATGGGCGGGCAGGTGTTCATTTTATTATAATACTTTAAATCACACATGCACGCTAAAGGTCTTTGTTCCATGTACGACAGCATTCACAACAACAACAACAAAATTAAAGATTAAAATTATTTTTAAAATCACTAAATGAGGGGCGCCTGGGTGGCTCAGTGGGTTAAGCCGCTGCCTTCGGCTCAGGTCATGATCTCAGGATCCTGGGATCGAGTCCCGCATCGGGCTCTCTGCTCAGCGGGGAGCCTGCTTCCTCCTCTCTCTCTCTGCCTGCCTCTCTGCCTACTTGTGATCTGTCAAATAAATAAATAAAATCTTTAAAAAAAAAAAAATCACTAAATGAGGGGCGCCTGGGTGACTCAGATGGTTCAGCATCTGCCTTCAATTCAGGTCATGATTTCAGGATCCTTGAATCGAGTTCTGCGTTGGGCTCCCTGTTCTGCGGAGAGCCTGCTTCTCCCTATCCCTCTGTCTGCTACCCCCACTGTTGGTGCTCTTTCTCTCTGTCAAATAAATAAAATCTAAAAACAAACAAACAGACAAATACATTTAAAAAAAAAATCACTGAATGAGCTCATTTTGGCATCCTACATATCCTTTTTAGTTTATCTATATTGTGTATGTACATGACACTTTTAATTTCCCAGTTAGTTATAGACAGCCAAATTTCCCAAGGATCAAATAATACTTGATCAGAATACCTTCATTAGTGACCAACATTATGATTCCAACCCACCTTTTTAACTTTCTCTTTTGCCACTACCTTTCCTTTTCACCGAAATGCTTGTCATTCCTTAAACATTAAACACAACCATGTTTTGTTTCCTACATCTGAGCGTTTTCAGGACCTACTCCTCTGACTTAAATATCCTTCCCCTTCCTCTTCTACTATGGAAGATTTATTCTTGCTGTGACACCCACATTAATCATTAGGTCCTTGCCCAAGTTCAGTGGCTCTCCTCTGATACCTGAGCCCTTTCTATAATCTGAGTGAAACCCCCAGCCCACCACATGTCGTTGCCTTTCATCCCCAGAAGGTCTTTGATGGCTAAGGTTTACTGACTTACTTTTCTCCAATGCCTTGCACACTGCCTAATAAACAGTCAGTGCCCCAGGAATGATCGTAATGACTGAACAAACTCAAGTTGCTTATAAAAGTTCCAGACATATACAAATAACCTTAGAATACAAGGCCTAGAACCCGAGATTAAAAAAATGCTAACTTCATATAAAATACTAAGGACACTCCAGAGACAAATTGAATGTGCCCTTATTAGCACACTAGGAGATGCTAAGATATCTCTTATATAGAGAGACACAGTTATATACTGCAAATGAACTAGAAAAATTTGCCATGATTGGTGCTTCACTAAATTTGCAGTCCAGTTGGAGAGAAAAGACCAGTAAATACTCTCCAATCGAGGGATGAAGTTTCGAGGTTAACAGAAGTGTAGAGATGGGGAAATCATAAATGCTAAGTTAGCATAAGCAAAGATAACTTTTTTCAGGAGGTGAGACTAGCTTTGGATGTCAGAAAAGACAGTGTTTGTACAGAGCAGGGGAAAAACAGATGGTTTTCTAGATGTGCGAAGTAAGGGAAAGCAAAGGGAGGCTGGTGTTTATGGGAACTGCTGAAACGGAGCCCAGATTGCGTGTTAGGAAGTCATGGAAAATAATGGGAGATCAGTAGGTCGTGCCAGATTCTAATGAGGCTTTTAAAGTTACTAACTGCTAACCAAAGTTTGAGATTTTTATGGTAACTGAAGCAAATGATTGACTGATGAAGGGGGAAGAAAAAAAAAAAAAAACACTGTGCTGATTAAATGTTGACCATTATAATTTTCAGTGCAACAGCTGCTCCCGAAATTGCAGCCATTCAAAATGAAAAATAGACACTGTTGTTCTAAAATAGCTGGAACTATTTGGAACCCCGGAGCATGAGTTTATGTTATGTGGTTTCGCTGAGAACATGACGGGGTGCGGGTTCCTTTTTTCATGTAATCATAATGACTTGTTCCACGGATTGAGAATTCCAACTGAGCCACCATTTCACGCCAGAGTCGGAGTGTGGGTTGTACAAAGCTTAGAAGCGCTTTTCCAAGGGTATGAAAGCTCCTCCCTACTACCGAGCTATACTGTCTAAGACGATATTCGAAAAGCATCAATTGCTTGCATCTCTTCTCTGGCTAATAAAGATCTATTTGTCATTAACTCATCATCTACATGTATTACTTGCTCAGAGTTTTATTTTACTGAAAAACTTGGGCATGGAATTTGGAGGCAATTTTTACCCTACGATGAACATTGACCAAACTAACAGGATGTTTTAAATGCTTGAGGTGGGAATTATCCGTGAGTACAATGGACAGTTAAACTCATGGTTACTTACTGTTTTCTACCCTAAATAAACATCTTATTGTAAGGTCACCGTTTTAGCTTCTTTTGGATTCGTCATGTCTATAATGTCAGATAAATCACATTACAGTTCAGCATTAGTATATTATGCAATCTTGTTTGTTTCCTGGTACATTATTTCTACACCTCTAACTTCTTTGAGACTACCTTGGAACCTATATCATCCTCACAGTAGATAGTTGAAAACAGAGATAAACTGGGAAAAATTCCAACCATTATCTTTTTGGAAAGATAATGCTGGTAGCAGTAGGAAGGTGAACAGGAGGGCAAAGGAAGAGGTTCAGAGATAAATGGTTAGGACAAGAATGGATTGTGTGGAGAATAGAAGAAACAAATTGAAACATTTTAGCAGTTGAATCGGACTCGTTTGGGGGCAAATTGAATCAATGGGTACATCTGAAATGACCTCTTACTGGTGCAGCTCCAGATAGGTTTGCTTAAGGGAAAAAATGCAACTCCCTGGGTTACTGTGAGGAAAGAATGGCCAAGGTTTCTCAGAGTAGCAGGTTGCTATAGCGACAGAAGCATGTCAAGTGCAAATTCAGCCAGTTGTCTCAGTCAGTGACCCACAGAGGTTTTCGGAAGGTTGAAAATGTATTAGCATCCTGAACCAACCACTCTTTTGTTACGGATCGTCAAGTGGATGCCATACATGTGATTAAGACTTGAAGGGAAGCCATATCCCATCTAATCAAACGTTTAGGGTACTAAAACAAGATAAGTTTTATACAAAACACACTTTAACCTTTCTATTCTAGGAAAATGTAGTGGTTTAACATCCCCGTGATTCATATTCTTCATTTGTAAGAGAGAATAATAATGATATCTATCGCATAAGCGTGTTATATGTGGGGCTTGGAAAATGCATGCTGCCTATTAAGTAAAACATAAATGTTAGTCATTATTATTATAGTTATTACTGTCATCCTCACATAAGGAGGTAGCATGGTGTAGTATTTAAGAGCATGAACTCTGGAAATAGGATGCCTGGGCTATTTTTTTCATGTCTGGCAATTTTTAGCTGTGTAAACTTGGGCAAGTAATTTAACCTCTCTGTGTCTCAGTCTCTCCACCTACAAAATGGAGAATAATGGGGGCCACTGGGTGGCTTAGTTGGTTAAGTTCAGACTCTTGATTTTGGCTCAGGTCCTGACCTCTGGGTTGTGAAATGGAGCCCTCCTTGGGGCTCCAGGCTCAGCAGGGAAGCTGCTAGAGAGTCTCTCTCCTCCGTCTGCCCCTCCCCCAGCTCACACACTGTCTCTCCCTCTCTCTTACAAATGAATAATCTTTAAGATAAATAAATAAGTAAATAAAGTGGAAATGATGATTGTATAGACCTCATAGAGTTGTTACATGGATTAAATGAACTAATATTTGCGAAGTGCTTTGATGGGTGTCCGGCTCATAACAAATACTGAACCAGCATTTATTAAATAAACAAGCAAATAGGACATTTTTTGTTGGGTTCTTCTAATAGTTCTAACATTTTTATAATAGCTGCCTTTTTTAGTAGTTATTTTTCATCGTATTTGCTTGTATACTTTTCCATGGCTTATGAATGTAAAGGAAGCAAAAAAGAAGGCAGAGAAAACTGAACTAAAATTTGTTGCATTTCTGTTTTGTACCAGCAACTCTTGGAGGTATTGCATCATTTAATTCTCACAAAGCCACATGAAATAAGTTAGTGTTTTGAGTTTTGTTTTTGTTTTTGTTTTTGTTTCTGTTTTTTTATGGTAAGCTACAGACCAGAAAAGAAACCCAGAAAATTGGAATAACTCACCACCCTACAGGTGGTAAAAGTTGAGACCTGAATTTAAATCCACATTTCATTCATTTTAACATTAGTATTCCTTAAATTATACACAGAATTTCTTATGTTTAAAGCAAATAATAATTATTAACCAGTAATTATGATAATTACAGATTATGATCATGTGGCATTTTAGTTCTCATTGTATTCTTTTTTATTCTCATTTTATTCTTATCAAATCTTACATTTCTAGTAGTTAACATTTTTTCCCTGCAATACAAAATATATCCAATTGTCAAGCTGCGATATTAACTGTAGAGTGAGGCATAGTGTTCTGCACAAGAGAGAAAAGCTTAATGATTAACTAATTGCTTGACTAATTAATGATGGATTCATGGAGAATACATTTTAACCCATGAACTTAAGGACCCCTACAATATTTAAATATACCCAGTTTTCTATCATGACCATATCATTTGCTTTTTTTCGGCTATATTACACTGATTCTTTATCTTACAAAAATTATTTGTAGAACTTTACATTTAATAGTTGTATTGGATTTTAAGTTGACAGCACGATTCCTTTATGCCCTTTTAAGCAGATAAAATATCATGAAAGTTGTTTTTAAAGAATTGACTTTATTTTTAATTTAATTTAATTAATTAATTTTAATTGAATTGAATGGAATTGAATTCTTTAAAGAATTAAAGAACTTAAGAGTTCATCATATATAGGGGCGCCTGGGTGGCTCAGTGGGTTAAGCCGCTGCCTTCGGCTCAGGTCATGATCTCGGGGTCCTGGGATCGAGTCCCGCATCGGGCTCTCTGCTCAGCAGGGAGCCTGCTTCCTCCTCTCTCTCTCTCTGCCTACTTGTGATCTCTCTCTGCCAAATAAATAGATAAAATCTTTAAAAAAAAAAAAGAGTTCATCATATATAAAGCAGAAAAGCTGTCTTCATCTTGGATTTAAAATTAAGTATTTGAGACACACAAAATCCATCATTTCATTTTCCATTTTCACCAAACTTAGACTTAATAGAAATGACTTCATCTGCTGTTTTCTAGTTAATTTCAGTTCAGAATTTTTTCAAATTATATTCCGAGCTAAAGACCCCATCTGCACAGAAGCAGTGATTTTCACATCAAAGTTTAAAGGAAGACAGAAACACATTCTCAGATAGCAAGGAAAGAAAATAATTACTGCTGTTAGTCACTCCTCGAGGGCAAGGAGAAAATGGAAATAATTTTAGATGAGGATGAAAAGGTGATATGTGGTTCCTCTTTGTCACAGCCGTGTGTTAGTAACAAAGCAATGTAATGAATCAGACCAGCCTCAGAGAGAAGATAGAAGGATGCCATAGTATCTTTTCCCTTTCTGAACTCAAGAAATTCATAATTTCTACTACCTAACTTTTAGAAAACCCAATGGGAATATTTTTCACCTGCAAATTCATTAGTGGGTAGCTCTTTTTTTCTGTTCATAGTATTTTCATATACCCTTAAAATGAAGTAATGAATCTATGAATTGTTTTCAACAACAATACAGAGTAACAACAACAAACTGTCAAATTGTAATATATTAAACTCTTCTAAACAAATGCATTATTCAATGTATACACACTTGTATTTATACTCTTCATTCTGCGAAAACAGCACATTTCTCAGTTTCCATAGAAATAACCCAGACCTCATTCTAATCTATGTGAGCCAATGAATACAGACTTTAGGGAAAAAAAAAATAGAAAACTAATCCCTAGCAAGTTCCTGGTTAGCTATCATTTTATGCCATGAAATATTATCAAGTTTGTGACACTGACATTTTTTCTTAAAAATCACTGTTTCAAGAAGTGCTTTTGGAGAACGTGGAGCAAGTGTAAGGGCCTATTTAGCCAGGGTGATTCCATCTTGGAGTCAACAGTCATTTTGTTGTTTATGCAGTAAAACTTAAACTGTCCCTGCCCTCCTTCTCCCAGGGGACTTACTTAAAAACAAGTCCCAGAAACCAGTCCTAGGTAACAAAGCCCAAATACAAGGGTGGGTCAGGCCAGGTAGAGACATCCAATCGGGTGTGATGGTGGGAGGGGGCACATCCTGTCTCCCTAGCTACCAAGGAGTATGGGCCCCACCTTTTGGGCGCCAATTCTGACCAAGGTGATAGGCTAGTTGAAAGGTCTACTGTAGGGTAAATTATAATTCAATTGGTCACTTATGTGTGATCTAGCATGACTGTGTAGCTTTCTCTTTGTGTTACAATCTCATTGGCCACCTGCGTGTGGCCAGGCCCAACCACATGGCCTTTGCCCTAAAAGGCTAGTTTGTGGGGCACAGAGGGGTCACGCTCTCTGTAAGAGGGGCGGCCCTGCCTATCGGTTTGATTCTTGATGCTTGGCGTGGAATAAAGCTTTGCTTGACCTTCACTTTGTATCAGTCTCACTCTTTTAATCACAGACTCATTAGTGGGGGACATTTCACAAGTCCATTAGGAACTATGTTTTAACATTTGTAAACAGAGATGTGGAGAAAAAGTTGAAATATAGTTTAAAATTTTAGCATGAAAAACAGGAGTTATGTATCTTCAACCATAATTTAATAAATGTCTCTTGAAGATGAACAAAGGGCGATATGCATTGGGGGAGGTGGACTTATATTTGTTAGAAGGAGAATATTTTTAACAAAATGAACCTTGAGTATGCAAGAGGTTTCCCATTTTCACTTCATATCCACCCTTATTCTCCCTCCTGCTCTGAGGCTGGCAGGATGAATCCCATGAAATGCACAGACTTCCTCTAACTTCCAGTTGGCTTTGGACTGTTGAAAGGAGGCAGGAGATCTACACAGGGAAGAAGCATGGGATCAGATTTTTTAGCCCTGGCTAACCTTTGCCAAGCAGTTTGGCAGTGGCCATGGCACTCTATCAAAGGCCAGGACACCTGCTTGGCTTCCCTCTCCTATAATCACAGCTACATCCAAAGCAATACTGACATTTCTTTCTGGGTTCCAGTACTCATCCCTCATCAGGTCTGGGATACTAAGTGCTTCCTGCTATTGCTAGGGTTGAGATGTCGTCCCTTTTGCCGTTATGTTTGTTTGTTTTAAAATCTCAGCTAGGGCTTTTGTATATAGTTGCTTTATTAAACTATAGTTAATTACCTCAGTTGAGTGAGCCCTCTTTCCTGCTGATAAATATAAGGAGAAATTGCCAGTATTAACTTCTCAATCTCAGTCCTTTAGCTATTAAAGAAACTTAAATGTCTTTAAAGCAATTTTAATGATTTTACAGAGTCAACTTCATTAGCTTTGGTATAGCTGGCAATCGATGATAATTCACTGTTTAATTTAATGTTTAAGGTTTAGTGTTTTTCTTATGGGAAAACATAGAAAAGCTTTTCTACAATTGGTAACTAATTATGTCAAGAGAAGCAAATTCAGACAATATTTATGGAACTTCAGTTGCAAAATAAAGACATTCTCTTGTGGTAGGTGTGTTTTTGATTGGGTGTTCCTCCCTAATTTTCAATATTTCAAATAATCTTACCTTCCATTTTTCTGAATTTTAAACCTGTCATTTACATATCACATTATCTTTTTAAACAAAGGCAATATTAGTAGTGATGCTATTGCATTTGAGTTTTTTGTCAATATGTTAAGGTTATGGGCATCAAGAAATGGGTTTTGATTTTAACAGCAAAACCTCAAACATAATCAACACAGGCAAGCTCCAGAGATGATAAGACTGTTCATCTTCTGTCCATTGTCCTTTTGATTAAAATAGTTAACATTTCACACCTGTCCTGGCTGCTCAATATTTTTCCTCCACTCCAAAAGATAATCACTGAATCAGCAAAGTTCAAAACAAATGATCTGAGAATAATGAGCGGTGGCTGTGAAAGTCTTGGCTCCCTCCTCAGTTTGGTTGCATCATTCAAGTACTGGCTTAAAAAATCATCATGCTCACCTTCAAGTCTGAAACTTTAAGAGCCGGAAAGCCTTCAGGAATGACAATAGTAGGCTTCCATGTGCCTTTTTAAACATCCCCTTTTCCAGCTCTTCTTGTCCAAGATATACAACAACATAAACACGTTTTACTTGCTGATCTCTACCACGATGTTTTTATCTATTTGGTCAAAAAGTAAAGGTAATAATTTCTATTAAATTTAATATGATGATGAAAAAGCAAACCCATCACATCTGATCCCTCCTTGATCACTCAGCATATATGTTTATAATGTTTAAATAGCTCACATTTGAGCAGATTTTACATTATAAACATATATATCACAAGATGATATCAATACAGAAATTACACAGGTGATGAAGACTTAAAGTTGAATAACAGTAAGCTATAGAACTTGACCTTGAACTCAGGTTTCCTAACTCTGTTTAACTACTGTATCCATTAAGACTTGAGAATGTATTTTGATCAAGTATAGTAGAAAAACCATGAAAACACTAAGTATCCAAATCTGGATAAAGGGAGGAAGGGGATGATGAGGTCACAGATGGGAAACATCACCAGCCTCAGAACTTTTCCTAAGAATAGTTTTTATCTGAGGGGAAAAAAAAAGGCTAGAGAGGTGCATTCAATGAAGTTTTGTCATTGTCATTACTCTCAAAAGTGGAGTCCCAGAAGATATCAAGGAAAAGGAAGGGATGCAAAATTCTTCTCCCAACATTCTGTTCTAGCATATCCACCTCAATCTTTCCCAAGGTGGAAATTAAGAAATGGGTCAAAGAAAGGAATGATCTACATCACATAGACTTCTGAAATGGTGTGTAAGCTCTGGGGACCCACACCTTCAACAGAGATGCTCATACACACAGATTACTCCTATCCTATTACTGCAAACAGTGCATGAGAAAGTTATTGACCAAGTGGTCCAGAAAGACTTATAGCACTGGTAAAACGAATGAAAATCATCATATGATTGATACTAAGTAACTTTTGGATTTGATGCCTGGTTATTTTGTTAGTAGTGTAGCACTCATTGCTATAGGCGGGCAAACTCCAGATGACACTGGATGCTCCAAAATCTGATTTGCACATACTTTTTAAAAAAGATTTTATTTATTTATTTGATGGAGAAATAGAGAGAGAGTGAGGGAGGGAACCCAAGCAGGGGGAGTGGCAGAGGGAGAAGCAGCTTCCTGCCGAGCAGGGAGCCCAAGGTGGGGCTCAATCCCAGGACCGTGGATCACAACCTAAACTGAAGGCAGACGCTTAACCACCTGAGCCACCCAGATGCCCTATGACTTGCACATCATTTTTAGGTTCTCAGAAGGAATTACTTCCCCCCCAAAAAATTAAAATAATGGATCTTTTCCTAGACCAACCTACAATTTTTTACTGAGCCCTGTAATTTAGCAGGGAAAAAAAGGAAATATTTTCATAATACTGGGAATGAAACCAAGTAGAATCTTAACTAGTTTGAATTACCTTGAATGTGATGTTTGAACATGTGTGGGTGCTTATTTCCATTCCTCAGTCATTGATTCATTCAGCTGACATTTGTTGAACACCACCCATTTGACAAGCACATACCAGGGATTCTAGAAACAAAGACGAACCTTTGATGGTCTCAATTATTGATAAGCTAATAGACCGGTAGTAGACACTGATAGACAAGTTTACCAGAGTTCTTGTTTGACAATCCTTCGAATACTATTGCAGTCATGCTTACATAAATACAACCAATCCTGCTGCTTGGAGACCCACCACATGATAGCAGGACCTCAGACCCTCTCACAGGGAGTCCCAGAGTGGGATATCTCCCGTCTGTCCATCCTTCACTTCCCTACTGGGTTCCATGCTATATGGCTCCACTTCTTACTGTTTTCATTAATTGTCTCTTAAAGTTCTCATGGACTATGTTGCCACCACTATTGTCTTGAGGACCCAAGGCAAAGATGATTCTTCCTTTTGTCACTGTATGATAGTTACAAGACCAGCTACATGGATATATAACCAGCACAGTCACACAGGGTTCTACTTTCAAAAGTGCCTTGCACTTAGAGTTTAATGCTCTATAGTCATCATTTGAAATTCTTAATAATTTTATCTTTGAATTTGTGTTTTTTTAAATGAAGTCCAATGAGACAGTGGAACATGCATTGGAACTTGGAACCTGAACCCACACATGGTCCCCCCTCCTACCATCTCTCTGACTCCATGGGAATAGTTCTGGGCAGTCCACTCCCCACATTCTGCAACCCTGGGTCCAGCCCTGCCTCTCCTCCTGTCCCCACTCCCTGACCTCTGCCACATTCCACCATGTTGTTCGGTAGAGTCCTACATTTCTCTTGTTGCCCTTCACTCCCATCAGAGGCCTGGACAGGAGTCTTGGGAAGGGTCAGAGTCACTAGTGTCTGTCCTGTAGTATCTAGAGAAAGTGCAAGGGGATGGTTATCTTGTCCTGGGCTGGCAGTGCCACAGAATATATGACGGGGGCAAGCTTTTCTTGCATACCTGATCCAGGTACCAAGTGTGTCTCAGCTTGGAATTGCAATCTTGGGGAGTCACCCAGTCAAACATGGTAGTGATAGTCGCTATTAGGAAGAGGAGATTGACTTTTCTGCCCCCACTGTGTCCCTGCATTTTTATTTTGCACCAGGCCCCACAGATCATGTAACTGACACGAACAGCTAACATACACAATACCTCTGAAGTCATCCTGAACAGAAGGAGAACAAATTTTAATACCATTCCCTTTAATATACAGAATGTAATGGGAGAGAAAGACTTAAACATGCAGAATAATATAATCAGAGAAACCACAGCTTGGGAAGTAGCCTTGCTTGGCCTGAAGGAACTTCCATGTATGGAGAAGTTGAGGCAGAGAGGATGACTCATGTGGTTAGAGAATTGGATTTGCACAGGCATAGAAAAAACTAAGTGAATATTGTGAGACTTATAGGAGCCAAATTTCTCACTGCTGGAGAAAATATAAACATAGAAATGGGGAAGGTGAGAATAAATCCCAAAGTTAGATTGAAATTGTAAACACATGTCTCTCTCTATATATATAAATAGATGGGTAGAGAAAGAGATGTAGCTCTAAGTGGGTATATGCATATGTGTGTATATATATATATTCCTGGGTCTGCCCATTAAGAAGCTCTGGAAGCCCAATAGCGATGAGCGTACCTAGCATACTGATCTTGGTTACTAAACACCATTCTCCACTTAAAAAAAAAAACAAAAAAACAAACAAACAAAAAAAAAACAATAACTCCTTGGAAAAATGGATGGTTTCAGAGCAAGAAAGAAAGAAAATGGAAATGGAATATAGAGTAGTACCAGAAAGAAAAGAAGGTGTCAAGGAATATTCAGACATGTCAAAGAGCAGAGGAATCACCATAAAAGAGCTCTTATTGCAAAAACCTTCGACAATTTGAGCTGCAAAATAAATAATGACGATAATTAATTATAGCCCATTGAGTAAAATAGGACTCCATGGGTCCATGCTAATATAAATACATAAGTGAAAGAGTGAATAAGTGAGGGAACAAAATAGGACAAGGATTGTTCTATGTTACAGTAACGTGCCAACCAATAAATATAGAAAAAATGATGGGTTTAGAATACGACATTTTGGCAACCACCACAATGAAAATTAATTCAAGAAAGTAGAATCCCTGGGTGTTTAAAAAAATGAGTGGAAGTCTGATGAGAAACAGATTATTTACCAAGTCTCAAAGTAGGTCCATGCTTGTTTCAATATTTTTTATTTAAAAATTGAAATAATAAGAACATGTTGACATAAAATAATTTTGCTTAAATTTTTTTTTCAAAAATTAGTGAGAGTAGTGGCATTGCTTATTTTTTTGCACATCTTACTAATTTTAGGATAGATAGAAGAGGTAGAGTCTCATATCTGCCTTTGTATTTACTCAAATGAGACATGTTTTAGTTGAACTACATAAAGAAAACTAGCCTCACACAGATACATAGTTGAAAAATGAAAGGATATTTTAATAATCTTTTCACCATGGCAAAATTTAACAAATAGTTCCTTAAAGATTACCTTAAAAGTTTTTTTATAGAATCAAAAACTATCTCAATTAAATTTTCATACTGTGCTAAATTCCATCTGTGTATCCCATATTTTTAAAATTAATAGACTCTACTCTTAACAAGTATAGATTTACGAAGAATTGAGCAAAGTACTGAGTTCTCTTGATAATTCTACCCTACACAGTTTGTCCTACTGTTATTTCATATGATTGTGGTACATCTGTTACAATTAATGTCTTTGCTTTTCTTTTTTTAATTAAAGTATAAGTAGCATACAATGCTATATTAGTTCCAGCTGCAATTGAGTAGCTTTTGATTCATCATTATTAACTAAAGCCCATAGTTTCCATTAAGATTTACTCTTTGTTTTGTGTAATTCTATATGTTTTGACAAAGGTATAATGTCATGTGTCTACCATTATTGTGTCATACAGAATAATTCGATTTAAAGAACAGTCTCACTGCACTAAAAATCCCCTGGGGTTCATGTATTCATTCCTCCCACCACTCCTATTCCCCAGGATCCTTGGCAACTTTTTATTGTCTATTCTTTTTTCCAGACTGTCATAATTGGAATCATATAGTAATTAGATTTTCCCTAACCAATGTGCTTCTGAGATTCTTCTATTGCATTTCATGGCTTGCTGGCTCATTTCTTTTTGTCACTGAATACTATTCCATGTTACCACAATTTGTTTATACCTTCACATATTGAAGGACATCTCAGTTGCTGCCAGTTATTGGCGATTATGAATAAAGCTGCTATAAACATATGTGTGCAGGTTTTGGTTGGGCATAAGTTTTCAACTCAGTTGGGTAAATATCTAAGAAGATGATTGCTAAATAGTATGGTAGAACTGTTTAACTTTGTAAGAAATTGCCAAACTGTCTTCCAAAGGACCATTTTGCATCCCCACCAGTAATGAATGAGAGTTGCTATCGCTCCACATTCTCTATAGCATTTGGTATTGCCAGTTTTTTTGGATTTTAGCCATTTTAACTGTCAGATAACGGTACCTCGTTGCTGTTTTAATTTGCAGTTCCATATGACAATGATATTGAGCATCTTTTCATATGATTATTTTCCACCTGCATGTCTTCTTGATAAATTTTTCAGATCTTTAGTCCATTTTTTAATTTTGTTGTTGTTGTTGAGTTTTAAGAGTTCTTTGTATATTTTGGGTACAAATCTGTATTAGATGTATGTTTTACAAATATCTTCTCTCAGTCTCCAGCTTCTTTTCATTCTCTGCACAGTGTCTTTCACAGAGAAGAAACATTTATTTTAATAAACTCCAAGTTATTAATTTTTCTCAAGGATTATCTTTTTGTTATTACATATAAAAATTCATCATAAAACCGAGGTTATCTAGATTTTATCCTATTTTATCTTCCAGAGGTTTTATATCTTACAATTAGATCCATGAACAATTTTAAGTTAATATTTGTGTAAGATGTAATATCTGTATCTAGACTTTTTTTTTTGCATAAAGATGTCCAACTGATCCAGAACCACTTGTTGAAAAGACTATCCATTCTTTATTGCTCCTTTGTCAAAGATCAGTTGACTATATATGTGTCGTCTCATTTCTGGGATCTATATTCTGTTGCATTGATCCATTTTCTATTCTCTTGTCAATACTGTGCTCTCTTAATTACTGTTATTTTATACCAAATATTGAAATGAGATAATATCAGTCCTCCAACTTTGTTCTTCAGCAGTATTCCATTATCTAGTCTGAATCTTCCTCTTTGCCACATAAACTCTGAAACTGTTTTGTTAGTACCCATGAAATAACTTGCCAGAATCAAATTGGGAAAAACTGGCATCTTGACAATATCAAATTCTCCTTCTTATGAATATCGACCATCTCTTCATCTATTCATATCTTATTGATCACTATCATCAGAGTTTTCTAATTTTCTTCATTACTACTTATACATGTGTTACTAGAATTATACATAAGAATTTCATTATTCCAAGGCCAATGTATTGTGATTTTGATTTCAAATATTCATTGCTGGTACACAGAAAAGCTACTGATTTTTGCATATTAAACTTATATCATATAACTTTACTACAATTGTTTATTCCTTTCAGGGATTTTTCTTGTTGTTGATTATATGGGATTTTTCTACATAGATAATTATGTTATCTGCAAACAAAGGCAATTCTATTTTGTCCTTCCAGTATGTATACTTTTTATTTCTTTTCTTTCCTATTGCATCGCTAGAATTTTCAGTATGACGTTGAATGGAAGTTGTGAGGGGACGTCCTTGCCTTGGTCCTAATCTGGGAGGGTAAAGCATCTATTAATTATCATTAAATGTGATGCTAGCTTTAGGTTTTTGAAGATGTTCCTTATCAAGTTGAGGAAGCTTTCCTCTACTCCTAGTTTGCTGAGTTTTAATAATGAATATGTGTTGGATTTTGCTAAATGCTTTTTCTGCACCAATTGACATGATCTTTCTCTGTTAATGTGTTCATAGCCTATTAATGTGACCAGTTCATTAACTGATTTCAAATGCAGAACCAGCTTTAAATATCTTGCATTAAATCCCACTTGGTTGTTGTGTGTAATTCTTTTTGTACAATATTGGAGTCTATATGCTAACATTTTGCTGAGATTTTTTACATCTATGATGATAGATATTGCCTTGACGACCACGTCCCTAGATTTCATCCTCAAACTAGTCCACTAGTGCTCTCTTTTAAGCAGCTTTTAAGTTTTCTTTTAAGTTTTCTTACAAGTTACCTTTAAAGTTTTCTTACCAGTTACTGGTTCTAAAGCTTCTGTTCCTATGACCTGATCTTGGCAGTGATTCTCTTTATCCACTCAACTTCCCAGATTTCATGGTGATTGTAAAGCCTGTGACTTCCATTTTTTTAGAGGATGTAAGAAAAGTTCTTGATTCTCAATTTGCTCAACTTTTTTTTGTGTGAGGACCAGAGTGACAACTTCCAAAACCTTTACGTGAGAGAACTTCCCATGTTCTTTTTAATAAGTACAAAACACTGACAAATTAACTTTTCTTGAGCGATCCTGGTAGAGACCCTCTTAACTAAATTATAAAACTCAACATCTCCACAAAAAAATTGACATTGTGTACCTGCTGATAATATGCACTAAGAAGAACACAGCCTCACTTTATAATATTCTGTCAAGAATGCATAATCCAGTCTAATTACAAGAAAACAAAAGATAAATCCAAATTGAGATCATTCTACAAAATAACTAACCTATCTTCTTCAAAACAGTCATGGTCATGAAAGGCAGGGCAAAATGGAGATGTTCTTTCAGTTTGAAAGAGAATGAAGAGACATGGCAATTAAGTGCCATGTGTGAAAGTGCACTGAATCCCAGACCAGAAAGAAATGGTGATATAAAGACATTGGGGGGCAATTGGAGACATGTGAATGAGCTTTGGAGATCGTATGATAGCATCGAGTTAACATTTACTTCCTAATTTCGATAGACATGTGTAGAGTAGTGTAATCCTTTACAGGAAATATACCCTTATGTATGTAGAGATATTAAGGCATAATATCAGAAACTTACTTCCATATGGCTCAAAAATAGAATCATAATAATATTTACATAGAATGATAACACAAATAAATAATTAATAACTGGAAAATCTATGTAAGGAGTATATAAGATAATCTGATGTATTCAAACACTCAGGAAAAGTTAACTATGTTCAGAAAGCATACAGTATAAATATTTGTTATATAATTAAAAATAATACATTATTTCAAAGCTTCTGGCAGTTCTGTATCCCACTGAGAGGCACTTTCACTTAACAATAAACAAAGAATGCACAACTTAATGGGTTTTCTTGGCAAGTCTACATTCTGCATATAATATAGAAAGTCGTTTCCATTATGGATAGGGAAATATTTACAGAGTCTGTTGTCTTTAGGAATGTTTATTTTATATGAATTTTCTAAAACTTCTTTGAGCCTCTGTCTGTGGAATGTGGAGAAGTCCTGTTCACCCTCACATACAGTTGCTCTAGGAGTTCTTCCTTAGACCAGAAGTAGAAAGCAAGGAGAGCTGCATGGTGGGGGAAACTTCAATTAAGACTGGATTTGGAATACCAATACTCACATAGCACTATTCTCTTGGACCTGAAGTGTCAAGCACACCATGTAATGTTCTGCTAGACTTTGGAAACACCCGCCTGTCATTCTCTTACACTGTCTTCCCCAATCCAGTGATGTCTCTGAGAGGGAAGTAGTGAGTAAGCAATTACAAATAAATACCGCTTTGCTTCTTAGAGAGTTTGAAAGGTTAATTGAGTCAAACTCAAAAATAGTATTCAGATTCCAATCTAAATGAACACATCCAATGCAGATCCTCAGTTTCCTTGAGAGTAGAGACTGGTAAGAATTTCTGATCCAATACTGCACATGAAAACATTTAAGGATACCATAAACTGGCCCAACATGCTCAAAAGTAGAATTATATCTCTACTCAAATATAGATTCATTATAAATTTCATAGAATTATATTGTGTCTGTTGCCTCCTAAATGCTCAGTATGAAGGCTTTTAACTGTTTTCTTGGTATAGCTTGATTCAGAACTTATTGTTTCGTTGCATTATATATTCAGATAGATCTTCTATTCCTTTCAGCTCATTTTTTGCATAATGTAATTTTTCGTAATATTTTTTATATTTTTGCTTGTTTTTCAGACTTATCCTATATTTTGATGAAGCATTGGGGGGGTACATATTGTTGAGTTATTTACTCTTCCCAGTTTTATTGATGTTTTATTGTGTTTTAGATACTCTTACAGCTGTTCCATTTCATCTGGAGAATATATTGTACAATGTAACTGAAATGTATTACATTCAATGGAACATGGTAAGCACCTGGTTTCCTTCTGCTTGGCTGCCTAAAATCTCAAACAGAGCTCCACATCACAACAGAGCATTTTGTTCCAAGAACCTGTGAAGTTCCTACGGAAAGAACTGGATTAAACATATCTTACACCTGAAACTTATGATAAGCCAATGTGCAAAATATTTTCTGGCTGAAATATGTTTACATGAGTGAAATGTGTGAATTTCATTCTTTTTTGTCTGCTTTTAGAAAAAAAAAAAGAAAAGGGGTGCTAGGTGGTATTGCCAGCAGATGCCATCCCACATTTCAAGAAAGTCATATGAAAAACATCTCTTGAAAGCCGTAAGAAACCTCCCTAGAAATCCACAGAGAGGTGAAGATTTTTTTTTTTTTAACAATGAAAGGACAAAAGTAGCATTCCAAATCTCATAAATACACTGAAACTTAAAGTATGATTAAGTGTTTCTCAATGAAAAAGCCATAATGCTATAAAACTTCATGAGGCTTAGCAAAGTTCAGCTTCTGGTAGATTCTGTCAATTGACTGGGATTAATGATATTTCATAATATAAAATTTCAAATATGCATAAGAGATTAATGTGCTGAAATGTTCACTCTCATCTGATCCTGGAAGTTAAGCAGAGTAGGCGACATATCTTAGAGGCGACAACCCTAGAAATATGAGGTCCAAAAAATTTGGGTTGTTGGGAAAGACTGTGAGAGCAAGGGAAGGCTTTTTTCCCATTCTCAAGATGGAAGAAACAAGGGCATATTTGTCTGAGGCAACAATGACGAAGCAGCCTGGGTCTGCTTGGGTGGATTTTCCTGCTCTTCAAGTGGCATGATGATCTCAGGGTTATGTTCACTCAGGCAACACAGGGTAAGAAATTTGTTGAATTTTTTTCTGCTTTGCTTTTATTTTATTTTATTTTATTTTATTTTATTTTATTGTTATTTAAGCAGTATTTAGGTGTAGGGGAGCAGGGAATGAACATGGGAGTTGGAGAAATCCACCAGCTCAGAAAACAGCAGTTAATGAAGCAATATGGTGGGAGGGGCACCAGCATTATAGGGAACCTCTCAGTAGTGTGTCTGTTCTAAGCCAGGGCTGAGATAGGATATGCCATTCCTGATAGCACCAAGGATGCTAAGATCCCACCATAACAGAACACTCATGAAGCGTATCCACTCTGGCCTTCTCACCTCTCTGGCCCTTTTGGTTCCTTCCTCTGCCATCTACTACAGCAGTTTCTGCATTTCTGTTTTACTTAGTGCAAGCCTTCATTTCCCAAGCTTTCGAGAGCCAACCTAGCAGATTAGCATCTCCCAAGGATCTTTTTAAAGAGTATATCCTATAGTTTCATACCAGTAAACTCTCACTTACACCACTGTGTATTCTGCCCCCTGTTTGGGCACAGATGGGATCTAGTCCTGCATGTACCACCGTGTTCATGTTCCTGGGTCCCACAACTTCTTCTACATGTGGTTCTTTTTCACCTTTAGCAAAACCAGTACTTTGTTGGCTGGATGTTGTAGTTACAGACTCTGGGTGTTGGTCTGGTCATTTGGGGCAGGATAACTCTTTGTGGGGTGGGGTAATGGGTGGGGGTGGGGAGGCTCTCTGGTAAATTGTAGGATATTTAATAAGAGCATCCATCAGATGGCAAAAGCATCATTCCCTTACCCCAACCTCCACCCCTTAGTCACAGGTATCAAAACAGTCTCTAGATTTTGCCAGATATCCTAGGGAAAGAGTGGGGTGGGTCACACCATTGAGAACCATGGCAGTAGTTCATGCTAGCTCCGCTCTGGAGAGCTTTAGCTACCGGACTGTGGACACACATGGGGGGCTATCCACACACCACCTGTTACAAGTCATGACTGTGGGTTGTCATCAGGTCAGTAGTTATTCAGTTCCAAATTCCCATTTTAGACTCTTCTTTCCTGGTGTACTCCTGGCACCAACTGCCATAGGTCAGGTTCCCAGAGGGTGAGACCCTGAGATGAACATTTGCATGCAAAAGCTTTCTGGGGAGTGTTCAGGGGGACAGAATCTGTGAAGAGGTGAGGAAAGCAGGAGTGGGCAGAGGAAAAAGTTGAAGTAGGATGCATCTGAAACAAAGATTTTAGTCCTTCCCATAGAAAGCACCAGTATTAGGACAACCCTTCAAAGATGTCCCACATTGAGACAACTTTGTAAATATTTCTTAATCAACCACCATTGCGTGATTCCTGGGGAATTCTCAGCTAGAAGCATATCAGCAGCCAGCCCTCCTGGCACCTGGGAAAGTGAGAGCTTCATTAAGACTATGCGTCAAAGCATTTGCTACAGATATTGAAAGAGAGAATCTCGCAAACAGTTGCTCCTGAAAGTAGTCAGTAAAGAATTTAATTTTTGCCTTTAAAAAAAACCTGGTAATATCGTGGCACCTTGTGACCACATAGTCACTTAGTTAGCAAGTATTTATTGAGTACAAAGAGCTATTCTGGATACCAGGTGGTATCCTAACACTTGATAAATAACTTAATTAGAAAATTAACTTTATGAGAATAAATTAAATTAAGATGCTATATTATGAAATTTAATTTATAACATTGCTTATTTTTTTAAACATATTATCAATGTAAAGATGCAAGCTAGGATCTAGGATGATAGAATTAAATGTCTTCAAGGACAGGGTTTTGGTGGTTTTTCTCGAAATATTGTCCACTGATGAGTTTTGAGGATATCTTTAAATTCTTTTATCTTGAAGAAATTGAATCATCCCTTAGGAAAGGAATTGAGAAGTCTTCAGGAAATGTATGTATGGAGTATATAATATAATGTTATATAACTATTTAAACCCCAAAATATAGAGTAGTGGCTGTCAACTAGGTATGATTTTTTCCAGTATCTGGAAACATTTTTTTTAAAGATTTTATTTATTTATTTGAGAGAGCCCACATGAGAGAGAATGCATGATAGAGAGAGAGAACCAACCAGGGGAGGGGGCAGAGGGAGAGGGAGAAGTAGATTCCCTGAAGAGCAGGGAGCCTGATGTGTGGCTCTCTTTCAGGAGTCAGGGATCACAACCTGAGCCGAGGGCAGACCCTTAACCAACAAGCCACCCAGGCACTCTTGGAAATATTTTTCATTGTATGACCTCACAAAGGGAGAGTGGAGGTGTCACCAGTATCTAATAGGTGAAGGCCAGGAATGCCATGAGACCTCCTACAATGCCCAGGACAATCCATCAAAACAAAGACTTATTCAGTCCAAACTGTCAACAGCACCAAATTGAGAAACTCTGATATAAAGATAAAATAATATTCTGTGCCTTTAGCCAGTCCAATACTTTTGCACACTTCCTGAAAACTTGGCAGTGTTTGTTATACTTCATGATCATAGAATGCAATAATCAGATACACAACTTTTAGAGGATGTTTAACCCATTTGTAAGATAAAACTTTAAAGTTTCTGTAGAAATAAAAATAAATGAGAATATTTGAAACATCACATTTTTGTGCATATCTTTTTAATAATCATTAGACATTTTTGAGACTTAACTGTGCTTCCTTCACGCCCATCTTGTCCAGCCCATTAAAGATGAGTAAATTGGCACCTCTATGTGCATACTTTTTAACAGTCCTTCTTCAGCTCCTGATACAGACTGGACCTAACTAGAAAAATGAATAGCAGCCACGTTCTTATCATCTACTGGGGAATAAAGTTAAATTGCCCTTCAAGATCTGAGATCTATGAGACAGTCATGACTTCTGGATTCTAACATTGCCCACCTCTCCTTCTTAAGGATGATGTGAATTACTCAGAACCCAAAGACTCTAGAAACTACCATCATACTAGCTCCCTCCATCTCTAAAGAATTATCCCTTTCTATACATCTTGCCTTTAACCTTGTCTTTACTCTTTGCTGTGGTCAGTTACAATTCTCACTAACAGGGCCCCTCTAAAAGCAAAGTCCTAGTGTAGACCCTAGTTTGGAAATAGTCATCAGGCTTTTCATACCTGCCTCTTTTCCAGAATTTAAGCCAATTCCCCAGTTCCAGTCTGGCTGTTAACGTAATGGTTCATAACAGATTCACCAGAAGATAAATTCCTAGCCGAATACTGAGTAGTACTACTGTGTGAATTCAGAGGCTCTAATTCACATTTCTATAGAAACTTGTACCGCCTGTAGCATTTAAATGCCATACTGCAATTGTTTTTTTATTGGCATAATTTTCCAACCAGGCTGGGAGCCATGTCAGGAGAAGGATTGATTTTTTTCTAGCTTTATTGAGATACAATTGACATATATCATTGTGTAAGTTTAAGGTGTACACCATGATGATTTGATACACACATATAATTTGAAATGATTACCACAATAAGGTTGTTAAACACATCCATCACCTCACATAATTAATTACCTTTGTGTGTGTGTGGTGATAAATATTTAAGACATACTCTCTTAGCAACTTTCAAGTATATAATAGAGTATTGTTAAGTACAGTCATGATGCTGTATATTAGATCCCTGAACCTATTCATTTTATAACTAGAAGCTTGTCCACTTTGACCAATATCTCCCCCAATTTCCCCTACTCCCAGTACCTGGAAACCACTATTCCTCTCTCTGTTTCTACAAATTTGGCTTTTTTGAAGATTCCACATAAAAGTGAGATCATACAGTTTTTGTCTTCCTCTGTCTGACTTACATCAGTTACCATAATGCTCTTAAGGATCATCCATTTTATTGCAAATGACAGGAACTTCCTCCCTTTAGTAACTGAAGACTATTCCATGGAGTATATACATCCTGCAACTTCTTTATACATTCATCTATCAATTGACACTTAGGTTGTTTCCGTGTCTAGTTATTGTGACTAATGCTGCAATGAACATGGGAGCACAGATATCTCTTTGAGATTCTGATTTGATTTTCTTCGGATATAAACCCAGAAGTAAATTTGCTGGATCATATGGCAGTTTTATTTTTAATTTTTTGGAGAACATTCATATTATTTTCCAGTATGGTTATACCAATTTTCATTCCCATCACAGTGCAAAAAGAATCCTCTTTCCTTCACATGCTCTCCAAAATTTATCTTTTGTCTTTTTGATAATAGACATTTAACAGCTGTGAGGTGGTAGCTCATTGTAGTCTTGATTTGCATTTCCCCAATGATTACTGATGTTGAGCAGCTTTCCATGTACTTGTTGGCCATTTATATGTCTTCTTTGGTTTAAATAGAACAGAGTTTCTCTGTAAGTAAGTGACTTATAATCAGAGCTCCCAAAGCTGTCACTGGTACTGTGGCAGTTTACCCAGGGATAATTAAAGCTCCTACTTTAAATAAGAGACAAAGAAACAATTTCCAGGAGAAAAGTGAAGGGTGGATTACATAACTTCCAGGGGGCATTTACATAGATATGACAAGGCAGCGGTGAGCACCAATGTTAGAAATGATGATGAGGAGGAAATGCAGAATTGTGTGTATTAAGCCTGTAGTCTGAACAGAAATGAGCACAAAAGACTGAATCTGTTTTTCAAACATCATACATTGAATAAATGGGAAGAGATTTGTAGCAAAGCTTCAAAATGACATGCTACTATAGGGTTTGTATTTTAATATTATAAATTTATGTATTATAAGGATTAAAATGCTTCATAGATATTTATTAAAGATTTGATGTAATTATTCAGAACAGCATATCAAAATAATTCTATCTAAAACATACCTTCAGTTCATTTCAGTCTCTTTTATTGCCTACGGAAGCTTCTAAGACTTTTGAGAACACAGTTATATCAAGTTTTAAAGGTATTTAGAAGTTGAGTGGAATATTTTGAGATTACCGTATATGTCAACCAACTTTTTAAAAGAAGAGCACAATACAGGAATGATGTTTCTTGTGATTAAATTTTCCAGTAAACAGTGAAACCGTTTTTGCAAGGGCCCAGGGATTTTTAAACACTTCATATTACATAGTTAAAGAGTGGATGTACAGAGAAATTGTCAGACAATGGAACCAGTATTTAAGGACTCCTCGTATAAGATTCTTATGCTTGATTGATGGGCCCTATGTAAATTTTTTATATGCACATGGTTAATATTTTATTTTTACTCATCTATAAATTGATTTGTTTCAAAATTGTTAGCTATATTAAATGCACACAATTCAAATGAGATAAAATTTAAAATAAATAAGATAATTTCCAATTAAGATCCCAAGAGCCTGAATTCTTTCTACAGATGAGGGTGGTCATTCTCTTGTCCATCACTATATCTCAATGCCTGTGATAATGCCAAGAACAAAGTGGATATTCAAAATTTGTTGAATGAATTGATGTGATGTGAATGCCTATTTTAACTTTCTCCTCTTTATTTATTTATTTTTAAAGATTTTATTTATTTATTTGAGAGAAAGTGCATGAGAGGAAGGTAGAGGCAGACAGAGAGGGAGAAGTGGGTTTGATCCAGGCCTCAGTCCCAGGGCGATCCCGGGGTCCCAGGATCAGGAGCTGAACTGAAGGCAAATGCTTAACTGACTGAGCCACCCAGGCACCCTTCCTCCTCTTTTAGATTTCTATTGACAAAGCTATCACAGCAGGAGAAAAGGGAACAATTTTTTTTTTTTTGTCAGTGTTGAATGTGGAAAAAGGTGATATTTACTGAGAAAGAAATTATTGTTGTTATACAGTTCAAACTGGACCAGAGAAAAATATTTATAATTAAAAAGGTGACCTATCTAAGTGGGAAGAAGCAGCCTGCTAAAGAAGCATGACCAGACCATCATTAACCAATTCAGAGTGGCTTGGAGTGGCTGGAAGTGGCAGCAAGTTGGTTAACAATCAGGGGCATGTCTGAATCCCATCTTCTTCCTCTGGAAAAATTGCCAGGTACCAGAGACAACACCTAGGGGAAACACATGGGGTTATTTTTTTAAAAAAATTTTTTTATTTATTTGACAGAGAGAGAGAAATCACAAGTAGGCAGAGAGGCAGGCAGAGAGGGAGGAGGAAGCAGGATCCCTGCTGAGCAGAGACCCCCCATGCGGGACTCGATCCCAGGACCCTGAGATCATGACCTGAGCCGAAGGCAGAGGCTTTAACCCTCTGAGCCACCCAGGCGCCCCACATGGGGTTATTTTTAACAGGCTTGGAGCTTGACACAGATGGCCCTGCAAAGCACAAGATGGCTGCTCTATCAAATAGTGAATAGAAATTCTAGTTTTTCCATTTCCCAGGTGGTATGTCATTGACTGGGCAGAGGAAAACTAAAGTAAAGCTACAATTTTCATCTTCCATTATTTGAGACAGAATTATTAAAATGATGACCCATACAATTTCAGAAAATAACCATCTCTTTCTTAATACTAAGCAAGCATGAACTTCTTGGTAAATGTAAGCAAACAGTAACAGATGATCATAGTGATTATTGATGATGATGGTGGTGCTATTGATGATGATAAACCCAGGAAAACATACTAACTTTTCTTCTTCTGGATCAAGGATTTTTCAGGTTTTGGATTCTGGCTTAACAAGTTAACTGGCTTGAGTTCCTTATATGTATTGGTGTTTCATTCTTTCTTGAAGTTGAATTAAAATGATAAAGGAAATTAAAAGAAGCTTTCAACCCTTGAACACAAGATCCATACTTCTTTAAGGGAGCGCTCTCTACCTTCAGACTTAGTCCATTTGTGAAGCAACCATGAGAAAATTTACTCTATCCACCAACACTGATTAATTCAGACACTGTATTATACTCACCACCACAAAAATTTTAACCAACACTGTGAACAGAGGCATCAAATTGGAATATTAAAGAAAATTTGGAGAAAAGAATTAACTCAGTGGAAGTTTATAATGTTAATTTGTCATATGCAAATAGTTGGGGAATATTAAATCTAAAACAGTGAAAACAAAAAGGAATTGCTACTCAAAAATCTTTATTGGATGAAATAAAATGAATGAGAATCAGAATAATTAATATTCATGTGGTAGAAGTTCCAGGACGACACAATTAAACTTATTATGCTGTAGAAATTTTTCTTTCATCAATTCAGCACAAGTGAAAATATGATAAACTAGGACAGAACAATTCATCTGTAATATGGTAAATAATAGCATCTTAAACCAACATGCTATTTAATGTTAGAAAAATGAAATTACCTTTAAAATCAAGAACAAGAGGAGCACACTATTTCCATTATCCAATATTATCTAGACATGCTAGTCAATGCAATACTGTGACAAAAACAATTCAGACAAATAACTATTGGAAAAAAGTGGTAAAATTACCATAATTTTCAGATGATGCTATTGTCTACTAAGAAAATGCAAGAGAATCAACTAAAACATAATCAAAACTCATAAATGAACTCAGAAAAAATATCTAATTATCACATTAATGCAAACTTTGATAGTATCTCATGTACCAGCAACAGTCTATTTGAAAAATCAAAGTGAAAATACTTTATTCTTAATAACAATAAAAAATATCAATGCCTTACAATAAATGTGCAGAATCTAAATAGAGTAAACTACAAAAAGTCATTGGCGTACAAAAAAGACTAGCAAACAAAGGTAATTTATCACTGGAGGAGAAAACTTAATAGCACAAATATAATAGATCTCCTTAATATGACTCAAATGTAATATAATTATAATAAAACCAATTATAATTATAATACAATAAAAATATTATAATTACAAAATAACTATAAAATTGTAATTTAAAATTTAAAATGTTTTGTGATTACAAAATGTTACTGAAGTTTATACAATTGATAAACTGGGCTAAAATAGTATAAAGAAATTTATGAGACAGTTACACAGTCCACTATTAAGATGCATTAAAGTGTTTCAATAATTAGACTTTAAACAGCCCAAACTGATTGGAGGAAAACTGGAAATAGAAAAGCTCAAGAGAACAGAGATATAAATAGCATAGACATCTATTTATTATATTTTACATAAAAGAAATCCAGCAGTAAACAGTTTAGAGCCAGCAAGTCTTCTCCATGGTGTCATCAAAAACTGAGGCTTTCCACCAGATTCTTCCACTATGGCTTCCATTCCAAGTATGGCGTCTATTTGTGTGGCCACTGTGTGGTTTCTATTCTCCTGAGTATGTGTCAGTTCAAGACATTTGCTGGAACACCACCCATCATTGAAGCACTGCAGTTCAGAAGTAAAGAAAAGGCAAGAAAACAAAAAGCTGGCTCCTCTTCAATAAGTGAATTCCCTCTAATCAGCCTTTGCAAAGGACACATGCAATAACCTTGCTTACCCCTCATTGTCCAGAATGTAGTCATATGATCACACCCGCTATAAAGAGGAATGAGGAGTATATAGTTTCATTTATGCAGTAATCTGCCTAGCAGAAAATTAGAATTCTTTTTCCATGGAGGCTGTAACACAGAGTGCAACTCCTAGCTTCTGGCAGATGATTTTGAATATAATAAGCTGGCATTTTATATTAATAGGGAAATTATGGATTTTTTTTTTCCAAAATGATATGGGAAATTGGTTAAGTGTTCAGAAAAATACTAAGTTTGGGGGTGCCTGGGTGGCCCAGTCGGTTAGTGCTGGACTCCTGATTTCTGCTCAGATCAGGATATCTGGGTCATGAGATGGAGCTCTAGGTTGGGCTCTCTTCTAAGCTAGGAGTCTGCTTGAGATCCTCTTTCCCTCTCTCTTGTGCCCTCCCCCCACTCATGAGCACTCTCTCTTTAACTCTTAAAAAAAAAATACTAAGTTCAGTCTTTCCTTAGAGTATACACCTAATGAACTTCTATTATATTTATTTTCAAATCATATAGGAAAATTTTAAAGTTCTATAATTATCACTTTTTTATGATGTAAAATGTCATAGAAGACAATTTTAAAAAATACAAAATTATGTCAAGATCACTATACTGTCACTACCAGAGATCACGGTAATTAGTATTTTATATTTTGCTCTCTATATAAATATATGTATTTATGTAAATATATATGAAAGTATGTACCATGTATACAATATACATAGAAATATTTAATGAGTGTGTGTGTGAGAGAGCATACATACATTCATATTGTATTCAGGGTACAGTGGCTTAAAACATCAGAAACTTAATCTAACACAAAAAAAGTGATGTGTTGAAAAGCAGATCACCAAATATTTAAAAACCTACAAAAAGAAAAGAAAAACATAAAAGACATGTTATAGGCAAGAAGTCTGATTACCACAAACTATCAAGTTTTGTAGAAGAAATATAAATATATATCTACGCTTTCCAAAGATTTAAACACCTCTATTATCAAAAAAAATTCATCAGATATAATCAAATTCTTCCCTCTAGTAAGACTGGAAAGAAACTTACATCTCAGGTCCTTCTAACAAGCCACATAATACAATGCATAGCGATTTCAACAACATTAAAACAGCAAATACAAATCTGTTTCTTATCTCTCAATGTAAGCCAATAGAACCTTGGCAATGTGAAATTCAGTTAAAGTTGTTCAACAGGAAGCCAAAGCAATTTTGTCCAGCTCTGCAGTAGTGGGTTATTCTGGGCAATCCAACACGAGATTTTAGAATCGCTGTAGCAATGGTTCTCAAAAGCTATCCCCGTGGAAGTTCTCAGGTTCCAGATAAGCAGCAACTTGCTTTGAATTCTTCAAGTCCTGTATAGGAGTTCATTTGGAAACAAACTGACACCATAAAACATATTAGTAACTTTTTAAAAAGTTTCCTGTGGCAGAATCGATGGTCTGGTTTTTCTTTTCTTTTCTTTTTTTTTAAAGATTTCATTTATTTATCTGACAGAGAGAAATCACAATTAGACGGAGAGGCAGGCAGGAAGAGAGAGAGAGAGAGAGAGAAGCAGGCTCCCTGCTGAGCAGAGAGTCCGATGCGGGACTCGATCCCAGGACCCTGAGATCATGACCCAAGCCGAAGGCAGCGGCCCAACCCACTGAGCCACCCAGGCACCCCGATGGTCTGGTTGTTCTTAAGTCTTCCATAAATATTCTTTCTCTTAGCTGCACTTCCGGTATTGTGAGAACATATTAAACATTGAATAGCATGAAAATTGCGTCAGATAAAACTACTCTAAATTGCTGAGTGAACATATAACACTCTATTTGAACCATCAGGCAAACTGGGTATAGCACTTAGAAATGCCAAGTAAAGGTAGAGCAGCCAAGAAACACTCAAACCAAAGCTGGATCAACAGTTTACTTTGTATATTCGTAGATCGAAACCTAAACCATAGCCTAGTATTTCCCCCGTGTGACTTTCAAAACCATACTCAAGAGCAGCAGAAAAATAAATGAATTAATGAGTGTGTATGGATTAAATCAGTATAGGTGTTTTTGCGATTCACCTTCTCAGATTTGGCTCCTAGGAGACACATCTCAGTCCACTTATGTTCTAGAATCTAGATGAGAATTCTCTTAACTCCCCAGTGAAATAAATCAGGCAGGAGGAGAAAGAGGTTGAGGTAGGGTGGAGAGGAAGATTTCTAGGCTTTTCTCTCCTAGAAACCAACATTCCTCTGGGGGTTCTATGTATAGAGGGTCAACTAGGAATATGGCTCCTCTGCTCAAGGGAGATCAATGAATTATAGTATCAGAGAAGTGCCACTGACAAACTTCTTGTCACTGCTCTCTGTCTTATGTGCATATATTTGGGGGATCAATAAGACACAGTCATCACCTCTAAACCTTTGGAATACCGATTATTTTTCCTGAATGATTATCCAAAGGGTCAAGACACTATAAACTGAAAAGTCACCCCCATTCTTATTATTGTAGTGTAGTATGTTCTTTAATAAAATTCAGCTAAGTTCACCAGACTGATTGTACAATGACCATTCAATCAGATCTCAAGTTGTAAAATTCCTAGAAGAAACCACAGGAGAAGATTCCTTGATATTGGTCACAGAAACAATTTTTTGGATGACACCAAAAACACAAGCAACAAAAGCAAAAATAAATGTGAGGCTACATCAAATGGAAAAGCTTCTGCTCAGCAAAAGAAACAATGAGGAAATGAAAGGCCACCCATGTGAGGGGAGAAAATACTTGCAACTCATCTAAGAAAGGGTTACTATTAAAAATATACAAGGAACTCTTACCACTCGATGTCAAAAACACAAAACTATCCTATTGAGAATGGGCAAATGACCTGAATAGATATATTTTCCAAAGAAAACATTCAAATGGACAACAGGTACATGAAAAACTGCTCAACATTGCAAATCACTGGGAAAATGCAAATCAAAATTACAATGAGGTATCGCCTGTTAGAAAGATCATTATAAAAATACAAGAGATAATTAGAAACTGTGTAAAGTAAAAGGAACTATTGTGCACCACTGGAGAGAAAGTAAATTGGTGCAACCATGAGAAAGAGTATAGAGTTCCCTCAAAAACAAAAATTAAAAATAGAACTGCCATCCCACTTCCAGGTGCACATCAAGAGGAAGTGACATCAGGATCTGAAGCAGATAACTGCACTCCCATGTAAACTGCAACATTATTCACATCAACCATGATATGGAAACAACCTAAAGATCCATCTACAGATGAATGGAGATATCTATATATCTCTATCTATAATTTAGCAATAAAAAAGAAGGAAATCTTATTATTGGCAACAACATGGTAAGATCTTGAGGGCATTATGCTAAGTGAAATAAATTGTTAGAGAAAGACAAACACCGTGTGACATTACTTGCATGTGAAACCTTTGAAAAGCTGAACTCATGGAAAGAGAGAGTAGAATGTTGGTTGCCAGGGGCCAGGAGTGAGTGGTGAAAAGGAAAGGTTTGATGAAAAGGTACAGACTGCCATGGACGAGATTAGTTCTGTAGATCTAAAAGGCAACACGATGAAAATAGTCAACAATATTGTATTTTATACCCAAAAGTTCCTAAGAGAATGGATTCTAAATGTTATCACCACAAAATAAAAATAGTAATTACATAAGGGAGGAGAGGTGTTAAGTACCCCCTTTATAGTAATCATTTGCACTATATATGTGTAGTAAATCATCACATTGCACAACTTAACTCACATAATATGTCAATTGTATCACAATAAAGGGAAAACAATTAAAGCCATGTGTAAGTAAGTCCATACATTATACACATTCATGGGTGAAGCCTTGCTATAAAACAAGGTGATCATTGGGAATAATGAAGGTCCAGCATGTATAGACAATAAATACTGTTGAGAAAAGAGAGGTCAGGAAGAGACTTGCCTGTTAAGGAATCTTTGATCTGAGAGTAACAGTAAGATGAACTATAATTGAAAGGTTTCAAGAAGTATTGGTTTTGGGGCACTTGGGAGGCTCAGTAGGTCAAGCGTCTACCTTCATCTCAAGTCATGATCCCAATGTCCTGGCATAGAGTTTCACGTTGGGCTCCCTGCTTCCTGCGTTGGGAATCTGTTTCTCCCTCTCCCATTCCCCTTGCTTGTATTCTCTTTCTCTCTCTATCAAGTAAATATATAAGATATATACAAACAGATAAAAAAAATTTTAAAAAGAAGCATTGGCTTTATACTTGAATGAGATGATTCTAAGCCAGATGTTTTGAAAACCTCTTCAAGATTTTCCCATTGTTGATTGTGCATTACATTATTTTAGTGAAAACTGGGAACTCTGACAACTACTTTGAAAACACATTTTCAAGTAAATCAAAGATTTGTAAAGTACATTAGCCAAACTATTTAAAATTTCATATAGATTAAGGAGAGATCATGGGGATTTCTGTATTTCCTCTCTGTGTCTGTATGTACCTGGAACTAAATAGTGCAAGCCTATACCTTATGTTTCTCTCTCGTGATGTAAGAGGAATAATGCCACATTTCTTGTCCATGAATATGGAATTCCCATAAATGTTCCAACAGTTGGGCTGGCCCATGGTGTAAATCACAGGAGTCATTTTTATCAAACCTGACTTCAGCCATTTACTGACAAATTTAGCTGGATATTATATTATGTAAAATGCATAGCATGTATTTATACATATACATATATTCAATATTACCCCTTTATTTGTCATCTTTTTGTCACTTTAGTTTTGCAATGTAAGGATGTTGGTGATATTTCACACTTTCGTTTTCATGTAAATCAAGTTTCTTTGGTGTTGCTTGATCCAGTATTTTTACCGTTTCTTGTGTTTGGCCGGTACAAATGTTTCATAAAGTAGAATTAAAACTCAGCTGTGTTTTCATCTTACAGAAGTAGTATTGAGGGTTGTTAGTTCAGCACGTGCCATGACTATTTATGTATCTTAGAACTGGAACCCATTTATTAAGAGCGAAGGTTCACATCCTATAGAGAACAAAGAAAATGAACCCAAACTAGCTATAGCTTTCAATACTGAAGGCATGGTGCCATCTGGTGGGAGAAAAAAATACTAGAGGAGAAATACAAAGCCCGTGGACCCCACTGATCACAGGAGGTTGCTGGGGGAAAGACAGGGGCAGACAGGGAAAGCAGAGATAAAGTGTCATTTCCCACCCCTATATGTCAGTTTGTGGGTGAGGACAAGGTTGTAAGGGAAGAGTAACAGATCTGCAGCCGGTCAGCTACAAACCGTGCTGTGGTGAAGGTATCACAGATCAGAGACATTGTGCCATGCCTTGTTTCATTCATTTGTGTTTCATTCACTTGGGTTTCATCCATCCCTCCATCTATTCATTACCAACTACCTGCAAGGCACCGTTCTCAGCCGGACAATGTCCTCGACACCACAGAACTTACATTCTGGTTGAAGGAATGGACTACAAACAGTTCTTTTAAGCCATATATTAAATGCTTCAGAGAAGAAACTGAGCGGAGGGTTCCTGACAATGCTGGTGGAGGAAGGATAGGGAGGAGCTGCTCCAGCATCGAGAAGAGTGTCCAAATACCCCTAAGTTTTGGCAATGCTCCAGCCAATAACTGAAGGTTACATGGGTGCTTAGTGTATCTTTCATGAGGTCTTATTCCTGAAGGTCTTTTTAAGACAGAAGACAACTGGGGTCTTGAATGACAGGTATAATCACCAAAGATCGATACAACCACCAGCTCTATTGAACAATGGTGGGCCAGTACTGATATCTAATTTATAAGCTTCTAAACATGATGTATTATTCTTCTGTATTCTTTGCTTTGTTTTTTTTCCTAACACTAAATTAGTTTAGATGTCTCTCTTGCTGCCTTAGTCAAACATTTATAAAATCCCCAGTGAGGAATATAGTGCTAGTAAATAGCCCAATCTTTACATATTATCATTTTTATGTCTGATATCTACACTAAACATTTGCTATTTGAGTTTTCACCTTACAGATCTTCTAAATAAGAATGTAACTGAATATTAACAGAGAAAGCATTAAAGATGAAGAGTCTAAGTAGAAACAAAAGACAGATTTTAGCATATTATCACATTTATAAAGGGTGTCATTATCTAAGCTATGCCAGAATCTGTTAATTAGTATTTTTTTAAGTTTTTATTTAGATTCCAGTTAGTTACCATAGAGTGTCAGAGTAATTCCAGGTGTACGATACAGTGATTCAACACTTCCACACATAACTTGGTGCTCATCACAAGTGCCCTCCTTAATCCCCATCACTATTTAACCTATTTCCCCCCACCAACCACCACCCTTCTGGTAACCATCAGTTTGGTCTCTAGTTAAAAGACCAAGAAACAGACTCAAACACTTACGTCCTTTTTTTTTTTTTTTAAGTTTTTTTAGTTTTTAGTTTTTACTTAAATTCCAATTGGTTAACATATGGTGTAATATTAGATCTAGGTTTATAATATGGTGATTCAACACTTCCGTTTTTCCAAAGAAGATATACACATGACCAGCGGACACATGAAAAGATTCTCAGCATCACTGATCACCAAGGAAATGCAAATCAAAACTACAATGAGACCTGTCAGAATGGCTAACATCAAAAACACAAGAAACAACAGGTGTTGGTGAGAATGTGGAGAAAGGGGAACATTCTCTCACTGTTGGTGGGAATGCAAACTGGTGCAGCCATGTAGAAAACAGTATGGAGTTTCATTAAAAATTTTAAAATAGAACTACACTATAAACCAACAATTGCACTACTAGGTATTTACCCAAAGAATACAAAAACACTAATTCCAAGGGAGACATACACCCTAATGTTTATAGCAGCATTATCTGCAATAGCCAAATTATGGAACAGCCCAAGTGTTCCTCAATAGATAAATGGATAAAGAAGATGTGGTATATAAATACAATGGAATATTACTCAGCCATAAAAAAGAATGAAATTTTGCCATTTGTCACAACATGGATGGTCCTAGAGAGTCTTATGCTTATTGGTGTTTATTTATAACTAGATCTATCACTTGAAAGAATTCAGTTATCCTGAATTTTATTCAGGATATTTATTCAGGATAATAAATTCAGAATTTATTCAGGATAATAAATACACATTGAATGTTTTGGGGATTAGTTTAATCTTGGGTTTGTTTTTCCCTTGTGTTGTTCATACAGTCAAATAACCTGGAAATGAGTTCCAGGCTTGCCCATTGGTTATGACATTGTGATGGGAAACGGTTCAAGTCTTGTAGCTACCTTTGTGTCTAGAAGTGACAGTAAAACTCCATACTGCATAATGGTTAGGGCCATGGGTTCTAGACCCAGTTCTGATACATCCAGGTGTGTGATTTTGGACATATATTTAATCTGTTTATGCTTTACTTTCCCCATTTGTAAGAATAAAAACAATAATTATTATTATTATTACATATAATATAATCCTTTTAAAATAAGAAAATAATGGGACTTGAATGTGATACTACATATAAAATTCTTAGCAAATCTTTGGGTGAACAGTAAATAATAAATAAAGGTTAACTCCTTCATTTTACAGGGGTGATGTATAGTTGTGGTTGAAAAGAGTAACCGTACATGTTATTGCCCCTCATGAATAACATGATGCTAATTTGGCACCAATGTGATTAAAATAGTGCATCGGCAACATCACATATACACCTACAACACATTCCGTATCTCCTGTATTCCCTCAAGACAAAGCTAAAATATATTTCTAAGAAAATGCTATGGAAAAGTAGTTCTTCAACCAGAAAATGCCCTAATATATTGCTAAAACAAAACAAACAAAAGATGAAAGCACAAAAGAGTTTACAAGAATTTTAAGTAGAATAACCTCTGTGTCAATTTCTCCTAACATCAGCAGGGAGGCTGCCCACATGTCTATGTAGACATGTGGGCAGTTTCTCTTGACAGAGGGGACTCTCCTGGACACCTCTCTACTCCTAGAAGCCCTCTGCTGGCCACCATAAATGAGCAGCCATTTAGGAATTAAGAAGTTAGAAAATGATTGGTCAATCTTATATTCATATTCATCTTCCATTTCTCTGTCACAACTCAATTTATTATAATAGCATTTTTAATCTATTTTTAAACTACATTTTTAACTACTCTCAATGCCACGTGTACTCTGAATTTTTCTTTCTCCACCCAGAATATTCTTCTCTTTGCACTACCTACCAAAACATGTTTATTTGACTCATGAACCTATATATATATATATATTCCTAAATTTTTGCTTCAAATTTCACCTCCTTCAGGATGCCTTCCTTGTTCTGCTTAGGTGAAATTAAGAATTTTCTGTCTTTCTTTAATGCTATGTATATAACCTCAAACACATTTTGTGTGCATTGAGTTTTGATCTGTTCTTGCATGCCTTTATTTATTTATTTATTATAAACATATATTTTTATCCCCAGGGGTACAGGTCTGTGAATCGCCAGGTTTACACACTTCACAGCACTCACCAAAGCACATACCCTCCCCAATGTCCATAACCCCACCCCCCTTCTCCTAACCCCCCTCCCCCCTGCAACGTTCAGTTTGTTTTGTGAGATTAAGAGTCACTTATGGTTTGTCTCCCTCCCAGTCCCATCTTGTTTCATTTATTCTTCTCCTACCCACTTAAGCCCCCATGTTGCATTACCACTTCCTCATATCAGGGAGATCATATGATAGTTGTCTTTCTCCGCTTGACTTATTTCGCTAAGCATGATACCCTCTAGTTCCATCCACATTGTCGCAAATGGCAAGATTTCGTTTCTTTTGATGGCTGCATAGTATTCCATTTTGTATATATACCACATCTTCTTTATCCATTCCTCTGTTGATGGACATCTAGGTTCTTTCCATAGTTTGGCTATTGTGGACATTGCTGCTATAAACATTCAGGTGCACATGCCACTTCAGATCACTACGTTTGTATCTTTAGGGTAAATACCCAGTAGTGCAATTGCTGGGTCATAGGGCAATTCTATTTTCAACATTTTGAGGAACCTCCATGCTGTTCTCCAGAGTGGTTGCACCAGCTTGCATTCCCACCAACAGTGTAGGAGGGTTCCCCTTTCTCCGCATCCTCGCCAGCATCTGTCATTTCCTGACTTGTTGATTTTAGTCATTCTGACTGGTGTGAGGTGATATCTCATTGTGGTTTTGATTTGTATTTCCCTGATGCCGAGTGATATGGAGCACTTTTTCATGTGTCTGTTGGCCATCTGGATGTCTTCTTTGCAGAAATGTCTGTTCATGTCCTCTGCCCATTTCTTGATTGGATTATTTGTTCTTTGGGTGTTGAGTTTCTTAAGTTCTTTATAGATTTTGGATACTAGACCTTTATCTGATATGTCATTTGCAAATATCTTCTCCCATTCTGTCAGTTGTCTTTCGGTTTTGTTAACTGTTTCCTTTGCTGCGCAAAAGCTTTTGATCTTGATAAAATCCCAATAGTTCATTTTTACCCTTGCTTCCCTTGCCTTTGGCGATGTTCCTAGGAAGATGTTGCTGTGGCTGAGGTTGAAGAGGTTGCTGCCTGTGTTCTCCTCAAGGATTTTGATGGATTCCTTTCTCACATTGAGGTCCTTCATCCATTTTGAGTCTATTTTTGTGTGTGGTGTAAGGAAATGGTCCAATTTCATGTTTCTGCACGTGGCTGTCCAATTTTCCCAACACCATTTATTGAAGAGGCTGTCTTTTTTCCATTGGACATTCTTTCCTGCTTTGTCGAAGTTTAGTTGACCATAGAGTTGAGGGTCTATTTCTGGGCTCTATATTCTGTTGCATTGATCTATGTGTCTGTTTTTGTGCCAGTACCATGCTGTCTTGATGATGACAGCTTTGTAATAGAGCTTGAAGTCTGGAATTGTGATGCCACCAACTTTGGCTTTCTTTTTCAATATCCCTTTGGCTATTCGAGGTCTTTTCTGGTTCTATAGAAATTTTAGAATTATTTGTTCCATTTCTTTGAAAAAGATGGATGGTACTTTGATAGGAATTGCATTAAATGTGTAGATTGCTTTAGGTAGCATAGACATTTTCACAATATTTATTCTTCCAATCCAGGAGCATGGAACATTTTTCCATTTCTTTATGTCTTCCTCAATTTCTTTCATGAGTACTTTATAGTTTTCTGAGTATAGATTCTTAGCCTCTTTGGTTAGGTTTATTCCTAGGTATCTTATGGTTTGGGGTGCAATTGTAAATGGGATTGACTCCTTAATTTCTCTTTCTTCTGTCTTGTTGCTGGTGTAAAAAAATGCAACTGATTTCTGTGCATTGATTTTATATCCTGACACTTTACTGAATTCCTGTATAAGTTCTAGCAGTTTTGGAGTGGAGTCTTTTGGGTTTTCCACATATAGTATCATATCATCTGCAAAGAGTGATAGTTTGACTACTTCTTTGCCAATTTGGATGCCTTTAATTTCCTTTTGTTGTCTGATTGCTGAGGCTAGGACTTCTAGTACTATGTTGAATAGCAGTGGTGATAATGGACATCCCTGCCGTGTTCCTGACCTTAGCGCAAAAGCTTTCAGTTTTTCTCCATTGAGAATGATATTTGCGGTGGGTTTTTCATAAATGGCTTTGATAATATTGAGGTATGTGCCCTCTATCCCTACACTTTGAAGAGTTTTGATCAGGAAGGGATGCTGTACTTGTCAAATGCTTTTTCAGCATCTATTGAGAGTACCATATGGTTCTTGTTCTTCCTTTTATTAATGTGTTGTATCACATTGATTGATTTGCAGATGTTGAACCAACCTTGCAGCCCTGGAATAAATCCCACTTGGTCGTGGTGAATAATCCTTTTAATGTACTGTTGAATCCTATTGGCTAGTATTTTGGTGAAAATTTTCGCATCTGTGTTCATCAAGGATATTGGTCTATAGCTCTCTTTTTGGATGGGATCCTTGTCTGGTTTTGGGATCAAGGTGATGCTGGCCTCATAAAATGAGTTTGGGAGTTTTCCTTCCATTTCTATTTTTTGGAACAGTTTCAGAGAATAGGAATTAGTTCTTCTTTAAATGTTTGGTAGAATTCCCCCGGGAAGCCATCTGGCCCTGGGCTTTTGTTTGTTTGGAGATTTTTAATGACTGTTTCAATCTCCTTACTGGTTATGGGTCTGTTCAGGCTTTCTATTTCTTCCTGGTTCAGTTGTGGTAGTTTGTATGTTTCTAGGAATGCATCCATTTCTTCCAGATTGTCAAATTTGTTGGCGTAGAGTTGCTCATAGTATGTTCTTATAATAGTTTGTATTTCTTTGGTGTTAGTTGTGATCTCTCCTCTTTCATTCATGATTTTATTTATTTGGGTCCTTTCTCTTTTCTTTTTGATAAGTCTGGCCAGGGGTTTATCAATTTTATTAATTCTTTCAAAGAACCAGGTCCTAGTTTTGTTGATTTGTTCTATTGTTTTTTTGGTTTCTATTTCATTGATTTCTGCTCTGATCTTTATGATTTCTCTTCTCCTGCTGGGCTTAGGGTTTCTTTCTTGTTCTTTCTCCAGCTCCTTTTGGTGTAGGGTTAGGTTGTGTACCTGAGACCTTTCTTGTTTCTTGAGAAAGGCTTGTACCGCTATATATTTTCCTCTCAGGACTGCCTTTGTTGTGTCCCACAGATTTTGAACCATTGTATTTTCATTATCATTTGTTTCCATGATTTTTTTCAATTCTTCTTTAATTTCCCGGTTGGCCCATTCATTCTTTAGAAGGATGCTGTTCAGGTCTCCATGTATTTGGGTTCTTTCCAAACTTCCTCTTGTGGAAGTTCCAGCTTCAGAGCATTGTGGTCTGAAAATATGCAGGGAATGATCCCAATCTTTTGATACTGGTTGAGTCCTGATTTAGGACCGAGGATGTGATCTATTCTGGAGAATGTTCCATGTGCACTAGAGAAGAATGTATTCTGTTGCATTGGGATGAAATGTTCTGAATATATCTGTGATGTCCATCTGGTCCAGTGTGTCATTTAAGGCCTTTATTTCCTTGTTGATCTTTTGCTTGGATGATCTGTCCATTTCAGTGAGGGGAGTGTTAAAGTCCCCTACTATTATTGTATTATTGTTGATGTGTTTCTTTGATTTTGTTATTAATTGGTTTATATAGTTGGCTGCTCCCACACTGGGGGCATAGATATTTAAAATTGTTAGATCTTCTTGTTGGACAGACCCTTTGAGTATTATATAGTGTCCTTCCTCATCTCTTATTATAGTCTTTGGCTTAAAATCTAATTCATCTGATATAAGGATTGCCACTCCTGCTTTCTTCTGATGTCCACTGGCATGGTAAATTCTTTTCCACTCCCTCACTTTAAATCTGGAGGTGTCTTCAGGCTTAAAATGAGTTTCTTGTAGGCAACATATACATGGGTTTTGTTTTTTTATCCATTCTGATACCCTTTGTCTTTTGATTGGGGCATTAAGTCCATTAACATTCAGGGTAACTATTGAGAGATATGAACTTAGTGCCATTGTATTGCCTGTAAGGTGACTGTTACTGTATATTGTGTCTGTTCCTTTCTGATCTACCACTTGTAGGCTCTCTCTTTGCTTAGAGGACCCCTTTCAATATTTCCTGTAGAGCTGGTTTGGTGTTTGCAAATTCTCTCAGTTTTTGTTTGTCCTGGAAGCTTTTAATCTCTCCTTCTATTTTCAATGATAGCCTAGCTAGATATAGTATTCTTGGCTGCATGTTTTTCTCGTTTAGTGCTCTGAATATATTATGCCAGCTCTTTCTGGCCTGCCAGGTCTCTGTGGATAAGTCTGCTGCCAATCTAATATTTTTACCATTGTATGTTACAGACTTCTTTTCCCGGTTGCATGCCTTTTTTTGTCATTTTTGTATTTTATATCTTATCTCAGTGTGTACAATATGGTAGACACTTATTAAATCTTTGGAAAATATAAATCAAAATGAAAAGAAGATTCTAAGATGTTAGCTAGCAAGGGCTTTTTCACGTTTATGACAAGGAAATAATTCCTATAAGGAAGCGATTCAAAATTCAGGATAAAATTATTACATCTCTATTTTTAATTGTTATTTATTTTGAAATAAGTGAATAACTTACTTCATCAACATTATTTTTAACATTGACTTTTTTTTACATACATTTAATGTTCAAAGAAGCCTAACTAGAGGAACCTGGGTAGCTCAGTCAGTTAAGCATTGGACTCTTGATTTCAGCACAGGTCGTGATCTCAGGGTGGTGAGATCGAGCCCCACATCAGGCTCTGTGCTCAGCAAGGAGTCTGGTTGTCCCTCACTCTCTGCTCTTCCTCACACTCTCATTCTCTCTGTAAAATAGTTGAATGAATGAAATCTTGAAAAATAAAAATAAAAAAGCCTAATAGAGAAATACAAATGACATCAAATACCTAATTCTTTTTCTATGAGGTTTATGCATAGGTAACTGCCCTTTTTCTACATATGAAAGAGTTAGTAGAAAATATGAAAGTGTAAGTGGTTCAGTGACACTTAACCAAATAGAACTGGAAGTAGAGTTTTCCTAGAATACATGATGTGCATGGGGCTTACTATCAATAAGAAGCACTTACTCCCGGCCTCCGAGTGAGGCCCTTTCCCTTCTGTGGGAAGGCAGCAACGTGAAGCCCCTCCAGCTCCATGCTCTCCAGCCCTTACTCCTGGCTTTCAAACATGGTCATCCTATCTGGAGCCTGCACTCTTCAAAGGAACCAGAAGCACAGTGAGGCTTAAAATATCACTCAACAGAAAGATAATGATGTTTTGGCAAGGTGGTGCAATTTGATCATTAGTTCTTTCATAAGTGCCTCTAAGTACCTCTTTGGCCAAGCATCAGGCTTAGCAAACAATGTGTAATTCAAAGCTCCAACGAGATTGGGCAGGAATGCGCACTGACTAATCAAGGCAGTGGCAGAGTGAGACAGCCAAGCACTTTGGCTGGGTGTTCGGCTCCACCTGCTTATCAGGAAGGCGGCCCTCCTGGGGCTAATTCGGGCCAGTGCTGCTGTTGGTACTGTATCCAGAAATAGGGAAGAACCTGACTTAGGTTCCTATACCTGGTGCCGTAATTATCGATGGTTTTTTCTTTTGTTTTTTTTTTTTAGATTTTATTTATTTATTTGACACAGAGAGATCACAAGGAGGCAAAATGGCAGGCAGAGAGAGAGGAGGAAGCAGGCTCCCTGCTGAGCAGAGAGCCTGATGCGGGCCTCGATCCCAGGACCCTGAGATCATGACCTGAGCCGAAGGCAGCGGCTTTAACCCACTGAGCCACCCAGGCGCCCTCGATGGTTTTTTCTAATACAAAATTAATCAAGTTTAACAAAAATCGGAACAACAGTTTAAAAAGAGCAATTAATAAAGTTAGTAACTTTTCAATGACCTTAAAACATCCCTAGAGAGAAGGAAACCCATCTGCACTAGGCCCTTCAACTAAGAGCACTTGCTTTCCCCTCACCATAACACTATTCCTCTTGTGTTATGAGGCCTACTTTGCAGATTCAGGGAACTGAGGCACAGAGGAGTTATACAACTTTTTCAAGATTTCATGTTTGGGAAATAACACAGCTAATATTTGAATCGAGAATCTAATCTCATTTCCATGATAACAAACACATCTCTATTTTCCTCTTGGACTCGCGATTTCTAGGTCCTATAAATCCCCTCCTTTCCCCCATCATAACCAGTTTTTCTGTATTCTTCTCCTTGTTTCTTTTTTCCTGACACTTTCTAAAACTTTAGGAGAAAGAACCAACTTCATTGCATGCTTCTTAAGATTTTGTTCACAACCCTCAAAACCTCAATCAGGTGTAGGTGAATTCTGGATTCTTATTGTCTGATGAAGTAAACTTTCTTGTTCTAGGAACTCCGTTTCCAAGCATATGGTATCAACCATGTTTCAGAGTAAACTCAGAAAGAGACAAAGAGAAAACATTGGCCTCTGGCCTGCTGCTTTGCTGGAAAGAAGCGTTCACCATTAGCGATGGGTGCAAAGATGTCCTTGTTAAACTTTGCTTACGTTCACGTGTAATGTGCTAAAACTTCATCTTGTACCCAAAGCCAGTTTACCCTGATTTTTTTTTTTTGCAAAAACCACAAATGTTTCACTTGACTTTCAGGCCATTTTCTCCTGATTTTTCAGACCAATGAGCAACAGCCACAGGAGAACAAATTTACGGCAAGGCCTTGAATTCCCAGAAATGTTTGTTAATTAGATGCTAGTTATACAAGATTATTTGTGTTTAGATATATACTGAGATTTGAATTTTTAGGCTATTGGGTTTTAGATTACAGATAAACTCCCAATGTTTGCAATTTGCCTAAAAATTCCTATCAGCTGACTGGTCTCACTACCGCTACTGCCTGCCTCACCCCCTCCATACACAGCCCTTCACTGAAGACTGCGGTACCCGCTGTGTTGTCTGACTGTCTACCCAAGTCCCTCCATCACCCTGGCCAACAACATCATCCCTGACAGCACATATGACCCGCCAGAAAACCAGCGCCTTGATATCCAAGGATCTTTATCACTGTCCTCCGTTTCCCTATAGGAACCCCGATCATGGTTCCAAAGTATCTAATGTCATCTCCCAAATGACTCTTCTATATTATTCTCAAATTCAGAGTAACTACGAACTACTGTAACTGTGACTATCTCACTCTGTTGTTCATCTCACACCAATCCTCCTACCTGATCAACACCTCTGCTTCTACTCTGTCCCAACCTGAAGTCCATACCTGTATTTACTTCCTTCAGTTAAGCTTGGATCCCAGAGCAATAATTTTTCTCACTGTCCTGCTACTTCCTTCAACTAACCTGCTCTCTTCCCATTCACAGATGCTTATAGAACCCCCTCCACCAGTCCCACGGCTGCTGGGAACAGCTGGAAAACAATCACATGACATCCTCTAAGATGAGTGTGTCTGCTGACTCACAGGGACCTGTCCTAACTGGGCCTTCCCTCACCATCCTCACCCACCCCACGTAGTGCCCCTGGTCTCCACAGTAGTTCTTCCAGCTCTGTTTAACTTTGCTAGAGCTTTTTACCCAACCATCTTCCTCTCCCTCACATTTATCTTTTTTACTTATGTATTAGTTTGTGAAGTATTTCTTGATCACCTACTATTTGCCAGACCCTAACTTCAGCAAATGGCTCCACTCCTACTTTGCAAAGAAAATGGCATCCAGTAGAGGAGTAAGTCTTCAGTTTCTTGTCATGCCACCTAAGCACTGCAGGCATTCCCTACTCATCCTTCCCTGCCTCCCTCTAGAGGAAAGGTTTCCCACCTCATTCTCCTTTGATATCACAGATGTTTCTACTCCAAGATGCTTTATCCTCCCACCCAGGCTTAGTTTTGTAATCCCTTAACACCAGCTCTCCTTTTCCTCAATGTCTCCCTTTCAACTGTTTCCATGCAGCCAGCATGACAACATCCTTAATCTCTCTAAATCAAAAAACAAACCAAGCAAAACAAACAAACAAGCAAGCCTCTCCTGAGTGGACCTTCCATTCCAGCTACTGCCTTTCCTCTTTCACACTTTCTTCCTCACTTTTTTTTTTTTTTTTACTCTTTCTTCCTCACTATTAATTTGCTCTTCTGCCTCCTACAAACCAGCTTCCCTTTGCATCACTCTATCATGATTATCACTCACAAAGGTGATCGGTGCTCTCTTGTGGATACATCTTCTCTGATACCAGATGAGAGAGATTTTCCTCTCTTAAGGATTCATGTGATTAGATAGTCCTCACCTGGATAATTTATGATAATCCATCCATCTCAATGTCTTTAATGTAATCATGCCTGCAAATTTCCTTTACCATATTCTCAGGGTTTGGGGATTAGGATATAGAGATCTTTGGCAGACTATTATTCCGCTTACCATAAACATTTAATATATATAAAGGTGACATCTCAGATTATTGGAAAGGATGGATTTCTTAATAAATGATATTAGGTCAATCATACAGACATTTGGAAAAAGATAAACTACATCTATATCTCACACTATCTACTAGAATAAAGTACTTAGATTAGAGCTCTAAATGTAAATTAGTCTTTCAATCATGCCTGTACCCCCAAAAGAGAAAACATGAAAGAATGATAAATTTGACTTGATCGTAAAATGTCAAAATTCAAATGACAAGAGAAGATATTTGCAATTTTCATTTGAAAAAAAAAGCTAAAAAAGCTAATCTTGTTGAACTAAAAATAACTCTAAAAAATAGAACAGAAGACAAAATGGTAATTAAAAATGGATGAAGGACCACAAGAGCCAAACTATGGAAAGAGCCAAGATGCCCATTGACAGATGAATGGATAAAGAAGATGTGATCTATATATTTATATTTATATATAAATGGATAAATGGATAAAGAAGATGTGATCTATATATATATATATAAATATATATATATATATTTATATATATATAGATCACATCTTCTTTATCCATTCATCTGTGTGTGTGTGTGTGTGTGTGTGTGTATATATATATATATAGACACACAATGGAATACTAATCAGCCATCAAAAAATGAAATCTCGCTATTTGCAATGATGTGGATGGAACTAGAGGGTATTTTGCCAAGTGAAATAAGCCAATCAGAGAAAGACAATTGTCATATGATCTCACTCATATGTGAAATTTAAGAAAAAAACAGAGGAACATAGGGGAAGAGAAGAAAAAATAACACAAGACGAAATCAGAGAGGTAGACAAATCATAAGAGACACTTTATCCCTCAAACTGAGGGTTGCGGGAGGGCAGGTTGGGGGGATGGGGTAACTGGATGCTGAATATTAAGGAGGTATACGTGTTGTAATGAGCACTGGGTGTTATGTGCAACTGAGGAATCACTGACCTCTTCCTCTGAAACCAATAATACATGTTAATTAACCGAATTTAAATTAAAAAATTTTATTAAAAAAAAGAAATAAGTAAAAATGGACAAAGGATATGAACACTTCACAGAAAAATAAAAGGAAAAAAACACCAATAAAAAAATAAAAACTAACAAAATAATAGTAAAAAGTTCTAGCCATATAAAAAAATTATCAGCCTCTGTCATAATTGATAAAACGCAAACTAAAATCACACTATAATATCGTTTCCTTCCTATTAGGTTAAAAAATATTGAGAAACTTGGCAAGGTACTCTGTAGTGAACACTTAGAAATACAAACAGTCAAATACATTCTTAGAGAAATACAAAATGGTGCAAGCCCTATGGAAGAGAATCTCCCACTAGTTAATAAAGTTATATGCACATATATCCTTTAGCTGAGTAATCGCATTCATTCTCATTCAATGAATGAGAAGAATTCTAGGACAGAGAATGGGATGTTTTCAAGGATAAGCTATCATTCATATTTAGAATGTTTCTTTATGTGTGATACTGAAAGGGAAATTATGTATGTATGTATAAATTATTTGTAAACACAGGAAAGATAAATAGAAATGAATGAAAATGGCTAACCATAGGATGTGGGTAGGAAACTGATGAAGAAAATAGAGGGTGAAGAAAAATTCTTGTTCCTTTTAATGTCATTTTGACTTTTAAAGTTCTAAATGATTTGCATATTGAAATACTAAAAGCAAATCAAAATGGAAAAACAAACTCTAAAATTGAGCAAACTGTAAGAAATGAACCTAGTTTTATACAACATTGTTAGCATTAACATACAATAGTAAAGTATTATTATAAGCAGCTGGAACATAGTATTCTGTAGATCCCTACTGGGATGTATTCTGAGGACAAACATAACTTGATTCTATGTTTAGTGACAGGAAGTGCTAATGGTACTCTACTTTGGAAAATATTTCAGTTGTATTGCAGGATGAGGCAAGTAAGTAACTACCATAATGTCACTGGGAATCCTGATGATGGGAGCAGAGGATGGCAGGAGAGCCTCCAGACCAGGAGGCAGGCCTGACTCACACGGAAGGAGAGGAGGAGAAGAAAGAGATCAGATGGGAAGAGTCTTGAACTCCTACATGGACGGTGGCACATTTCCAAGAAAAGCTCATCCAGGCCAGTTCAGAGTCCTCGTGCAAGAGTCAGCTGTTGGAGGAGGTCCGCATCTATCCAGATTGAACTTGTCTTCATAGCCTTGCCATGCTCAGTGCTTTGAGGCAAGCAGCGGTGAGAAGCATGACCTCTACACACCTTCAGTGATGGATCCAGATGAGGCGCAACTGACACTGTCAGCCAGTTACATTTCCCACAGCGGGAGATCAGAGCGGTGCGTGGCCATGGTCATTACACTATCCTCTGCACTGCTCCCCGCCACCACCACCAACAAAGGAAAGTTTGGGTTCTTTGGACACGTGACCAATTCCACAGGAAAGGTAGAGAGTAAACCTGGGATATTTTGTATCCAAAAATAAGGAAATACTCAAAACAAGGGAGTCATGTAAGAAAGGTCTCAGGAGCTATCCTTAAGGGGTTACCACTGACCAAATTTGGGACAATATGTACATTGCATCAAAAAGAATATTGAGAACAGGGGCACCTGGGTGGCTCAGTGGGTTAAGCCACTGCCTTCGGCTCAGGTCATGATCTCAGGGTCCTGGGATCGAGTCCCGCATCCGGCTCTCTGCTCAGCGGGGAGCCTGCTTCCCTCTCTCTCTCTCTGCCTGCCTCTCCATCTACTTGTGATTTCTCTCTGTCAAATAAATACATAAAATCTTTAAAAAAAAAAAAAAAAAAAGAATATTGAGAACAAACGGATGGTCACCAAGCAGGTAGGTAAGGAATGGACTAAATAGACGATGAGAATGAAGGAGTGCATTTGCTGCGATGAGCGCTGTGTGTTGTGCGTAAATATCGAATCACTAAATGGTACTCCTGAAACTGACATTATACTGTATGCCAACTAACTGGAATTTAAATGAAAACTAAAAAATGTTTTTTAAATAAAAGGATTATTGAGCATAATTTAACATACAAATAAATTAAAATCCAAGAATTTATAGGATATGATACTTTGTGAAATGAAAGAAGAAAATGGAAAGCTCTTTTCTTTCTTTCTTTCTTTCTTTCTTTTTTTTTTTTTAATGTAGGCTCCATGCCTAGCATAGAGCTCAATGCGGACCTTGAAGGCACGCTTCTGAGATGGAGACCTGAACTGGTATCGGTCAGACGCTTAACGAACTGAACCATGCTGGTGCCCCAGGAAAGCTCTTTTTCACAGAAGAATGAACTAATATGTATAAAAGTAGAAACAGAATATTTTAAAAATCACCATTTTTGCAGCCTCCAGTGTAATAAATGATACAGGTACAGAACATCAATGCATGCAAAAACCCATAAGATAGTTTGGCAACCAGGAAGATCAACTACAATTGCTTACAAAATGCCTATAGAAAAATGTTCTTTCACAATGAAAAGACATGATAGTCACCACCTTAAGTGGTCAAAATAAACACGTTACAGTGGGACAGCTCAACAGTGGAAGCTTTCCTCTGTGACATTAAAAAAGGGAAGTGTACAACATCACCTGTGAAATATGTTTTCCCTCCAAATTTACACTGAATCTAACCAAGCTTCAACCTAACAGGATTCAAAAAGGACTTAAATGGTTAAAAGGAAATAATCAGAGAAATCCAGAATTTAAATATTCTAAGAAAACTGGCCAAGATCCTTCCAAAAGATAAAATCAGAGAGAAAGAGAGAAAGACAGAGAGAGAGAATAGCTACTTCTAGACTTAAAGTGTCATAATCACCAAATGCAATTTTTGAATTTCCGTTTGATCTTGGACCAAATAAAATATCTACAGAAGAAATTCTTGGAACAATCAGAGATTTGAACAAAGAATGAATATTCAATAGTAGTCACAATTATTGTTTAATTTCCTAACCACATTAGTGATACTATATGTAATGAGAATGTCTTTATTCTTAGTAGAGTCATGGTCAAGGATTTCAGAGTTAAGTGTTATGATGTTTTTCAATTACTTTTATGTGGTACAACCTATATGGTGTAGTTAGGTCAGTAGGTAGATAGATGATAGATTGATAGAACAAACATTTTAAAAAATTTAATACATAAAAGTAAAGTAAATACTGGTGTTTATTATAATCTTTGAACTTTTCTACATATTTTTCATATGCCTTTCTGTGAAGTTTTCATAGTAAAACTTAGTAGTAAAAATACAAGCATAAGAAATGAAGTCAAGACACTTTTTAGCTACTGTAAGAAGAGATTTAAGAAAGACTTTAGCGACTTTAAGTTGACATTTCTGTCCAATAACCATGCTGATTAGGGAAGACTGTATCTGTAAATCCTAATGCTTCTGGGCATACTTCCTATTGTATTGCTTCTTTCCTACCTTTTACTTCTTCAATTGTCATCTGCTTTCCTTGAGAGAAAAATCAAAAATTCTATGTCAAAAAATAAATTCTAGATTCTCAAAAAATGAATATAATTTTAATACCAAAGTAGAGCATCTTGACGTATATAATATTTTCAGTATTCATATGAAAATCTCCACTTTCTCAAGCATTGCGATTCTGAGGTAAATAACAAACTCAAATCCGGAACCTGCAGTTCTAAGTCTCAGCACAGTTGTAGGATTTTGGGTTTAGGCAATATGTTTAACCTGTATGACTTCGACTCCTCCCATTAAAATAAGAGCAGAAGGGCCCGTCTTAGGAGATAATTACCAAGATTACCCTAAAGCATTATTCCACATTATCACTGTACTTCTGCTGTGCAGATATGGCTGATGTCCACTAATTTACAGACAACTCTAGCAATCTGAATTGTGAAAGTCACTAGTTTACAAATTATTTGAGAAATTTAAAGTTGAAGTAAGTAAGTAGAATAAGAAACAAAACTTAAGCAACTATAAATTAACATCACCTCATATCCTCTGGAAATTATAAGTTTAACCCCTAAATGAATGAGACACTTACTTTGTTTTTAGAATTTGAGGATAGCAGTTACCAGTATGGTCTTCGCATTAGTGACAAAATGCCTGTAGGATTTACGAGCTAGGTTCTCTGTCATCATATTTCTGAATGAGTTCTCTCCCTAGGCCAATTTTTAGGGCTTAAAGGGAGGCATGGACTTTATCAAAGTCACCTTGTTTAGCAGAATCTAGCAGTACCAGCTTCTCTGAAGATGTCAAGCAGAGGTCAGCTCCAAAGATAATAACAACATGGAATTCAAACAAAATTTATTTTGCTTTGTCCTGGTCTCCTTTTCAAAGTCTCCTAAGTGGTTCATATAGTTTTAAGGAAGAAATACTTTCAATAACATACTTGCTTCAGAAACTCCACAAATAAGCTCAGAGATTTTAGCAGGGCATAGAAGGCATCAGTCGTCACTAGAACTAACAGGATTTAGCAGATTATGTCTCCTATCATACACATTTCACTACACACTAACACAAAAGTAGTAGGCTTCTCGCTGAATGGGTTAGTTGGGTCAGTGTGTGAACCACACCATATAAATCATCATGATTATTAAAGCACTGATAAGTTTAAGGCACATAGGGAGAAATCAAAGACATGACACTTCTCTCTGAAAATAGTCTCTCAGCTACTTTCACAAGAAACACTATAGTACAAATAGCTGTAAATCAGATATAGACTCTGACCCCCAGATATTTATAGTTTCATAAAAGAGATGAGACCTCTTCCTAAATAGCTAAAAAAGCTGAGACAGCTGTGATAAATCCTTGAGAAAGATCTTAACCTCATAATCATCTTTGATTTCTTTTCCCCCTTTTTTTTACAGCTGGACCTCCAACCCAGTAGTTTCTACTTGTCTTCTTTCTACTCACATTGCCACCCTCCAAGTTAAGCTATTTTTAAATATTTCATTGTAATGGATCACTGTCTCACAGATGCGATCTCTCCTCTGTCCTAGCCAACATCCACACTGCCACCAAAATGCCCACCTCATGTTGCCATGGCCTGAACTCAGAAAGAATGCCTCCAGGAAGATATCCAGGTAGCCAACAGATGCAGGAAAAGATGCTCAGCATCACTCATCAGCAGGGAAGTGATCATCAAACCACAAAAGGTCCTAACTCACACTTGTCATAATGGCTGTTTTTAAAAAGACAAGAAATAACAAGTGTGGGTGAGGATGTGGAGAAAAGAGAACCCAGTGCACTGTTGATGGGAATGCAAATTGGTGCAGCCAATCCTATTTCTGAAACAAAGCCTGTTGAATGGAAATTCAAACAAAGTCATGACCAATCTCAGTAACCAATCTTTGCCTTTTTTCTCTGGTCCTAAATTCTTTCTTAAAAATCTGCCAACAAAAGCAATAAACAGAGGCGCCTGGGTGGCACATTGGGTTAAGCATCCAACTCTTGATTTTGGCTGAGGTCATGATCTCAGGGTCGTGAGATCAAGCCCTTAGTTGGGCTCTGTGCTCATTGCAGAGTCTACTTGATATTATTTCCCCCTCCATCCCCCTCCCGCTATGCTCCTCTGCCACCCTGCCCCCCACTCATGCTCTTTCTCCCTCTCTAAAACAAAACAAAACAAAATGGAGCACGTTGCAGAGTATGCAAAGTGGAGTAAAGCACTGATAGGGAAATATCAAATATTGTTATCACCTTCTTTAGGTCAGATGTGGTTTGTTATCTTGGAAAATGCCACTAGCAAGAATCAAAATTCTTCAGAGATTTCACCATTACATCTATTTTCCAGTGACTATACTATTGACTAGTAAGATTAACCAGGGTGAAAAACTGATTGTGAATATACTAAAATAATTGCAGAGAGTTTATTGGGTACATACTATACAGCAGGCATTCTGCTGGGCTACTTACACACATTATTTAATTTTGTCTTCTCAATTATTTAGAAGTTGTCATAGTTGTATTATAATGCCTCAGGAAACTCAGAACAGTTAAGTAATTGGCCCATAATTGGTAAATGACAGGGCAAGGTTAACTATACATAATCATGAAGTCCATTCTCTTTCCTCTCCATTGCATTCTATTTAGTTGAGAAATTCTTGAGATAAAGGATTGGTTTATCTTTTAAATGAAAGATGATTTCATGCTTTATTGCTTATAGCTAGACCCCAACTTAACGATGGTTTAACCTACGATTTTTTGACTTTACAATCATGTGAAAGCCGTAAACATTCAGTAGAAACTGAAATTCAAATTTCGAATTTGTATAATCCTCTCTCTCTTGATCCTGGGCAACAAACCGCAGCTCCCAGTCAACCATGCAATCACAAGAGTAATCAACTGATACGCTGACAACCATCTCGTATCCATATGACCTTTCTGTTTCCCACTTTCAATACAGTATTCAAGAAAGTGTGAGATAGTCTACACTTTATCATAAAATAGGCTTTGTGTTAGATGATTTTGCCCAACTGTAGGCTAACATCAGTATCCTGAGTGCATTTAAGGTCAGCTACGTAAGCTGTGACATGGGGTAAGTTAGGTGTATTAAATGCATTCCCGACTTGCAGTATTTTCAACTAACAACAGGGTTGTTGGGATGTGACCCCATGGTGAATTGAGGAAGATCTGTATGTTCAATGTTTTGATTATTCAAACATCTTGGATTTGCCTCTGTCTTCCAATTTTGTAAAAAGTTTAATACATTACTACATTTTCGGCATTACCACAGGTTTACTACAATAGGTATCATAAGACCTGAGTTTTATTTTAATCTTCTATGTGAACGTGGACAAACCAGGAGATTTTGGTGTCATTTTTTATTTAGTATATAATTGGGAAATTGAACTAGGTGATTTAAGATTTTACCTACCTCTGGTATTTCTCTATTAAATCTAAATGGATTCACCTTTGAGTTTAGTCTCCAATAGAGGGAAAAACATATGGTTCTCTCGGGAATTTTTTTTCACCACAGTAAAAGACCATTAACTCAAATAACGTGATTTAAAAAGATAATAATTTGGGGCGCCTGGGTGGCTCAGTGGGTTAAGCCACTGCCTTCGGCTCAGGTCATGATCTCAGGGTCCTGGGATCGAGTCCCGCATCAGGCTCTCTGCTCAGCAGGGAGCCTGCTTCCTCCTCTCTCTCTGCCTGCCTCTCTGCCTACTTGTGATCTCTGTCTGTCAAATAAATAAATACAATCTTTAAAAAAAAAAAAGATAATAATTTAACTTGAGAGTTGCAGTGATGAAGGACTCAAAATGTTACCTGCTTACTCAAAACACCATACATGAGATTTGTCAGCATTTCTACTAGCAGAGAATTTTTTTTTAAAGATTTTATTTATTTATTTGAGAGAGAGACAGTGAGAGAGAGCATGAGCGAGGAGAAGGTCAGAGGGAGAAGCAGACTCCCCGTGGAGCTGGGAGCCTGATGCGGGACTCGATCCCAGGACTCTGGGATCATGACCTGAGCCAAAGGCAGTCGTCCAACCAACTGAGCCACTAAGTCTTCATCCCTAATCACAATTTTGACACGGTGAGTCCTGAATATCTACCCATATACTACTAAAAAACTGGAAGGGAAGAGAAATGCCCACAATCCAAGTATGACATGAATTAGTAAACACTCTGTAGCCTACAGCAATAAATTTTCAGGTTTAAGGTTTTTGACCTCCTTAGTCTATAGTGACTTTGTCCCAATTATTGCGAGTGTTATTTTACTATCTCACATTGAGTGAAGCGGAATCTCAGGATATATTGGAGCAAGGCATTAACATTAGAATTCTCACTGACATTATCAGAACTGTCCTCCTCTTCCCTTCTGTAGCATGATGCTGAAAGACCAGCTTTGGACATGGATCTTCACACTCTCACGTTACTCCTTCTGGTGATATTAAAGAAATGATAGGCAACTCAACAAAACATTTGGCATCTTAGCATCTGTGCCTCCCATTCCAGTGTCTTCTCTGATATTGTAAGGAAAACACATGGTTCTACATTAAGAAAGGATGATTGTGAACTGTGAGTTTCTGCTTCACTCTATCTCAGTGTGATCACTTTCCCTGAATCTTAGGTTCTCTCTAAGCTAGAAAGACTCCATCGTTATAAAGTAATATTTGAAATGGATGATTAAAGAAGGTAACCACATTGTGTTTGTGGTGGATTTAATCTAAATTAAATCTCTACCATAAAAACATTCTGTAATGATTTAGGAGTTTGAAATAAGGAAAGGAAATTTTTGCTCTACTTAAAAACATTTAAAATTTATCTGAACTATTATGTTCGGTTTTAGCCATTGTACTTTAAGAATAAAATGGCTAAATAGAAATATAACCAGGAGAAAATCACCAGGTGGGTGAAGGAATATGAGAGCAACTGTTGAAGTAATTGGAGAGAGGAGTTTATCTTGGAAAAAAATGAATATTAAGGAGGGAGATGATGATTATGTACAAATATCACTTGAACAGGATTATGTTTGTCTAATAAGATACAAAGATTTAAAAAAAAACCAACGGATAAAAGCTCTAGGTAGAGAAACACTAAGTAATGACAAGGAAGAAAATAAACTAATTTTTGGATATCTCTGAAAAAGAAAGAGCTCCCTTGGAAGATATGGTAGTACTATAATTACTATTGCTAGAGAAAGGGTTCACAATGACCTGGTTAATGTAAAATGGATTCTGACACTGAATGACTGAGTGGGCCGGATCACCACTTGTGTCATTTGCAATGAGAGATTTTTCTTTTTTTAAAAGATTTATTTATTTGAGAGAGAGAGAGAGAGAGAGACTGCACATGGGGGGGAGGGACAGAGGGAGCGAGAAACTCAAGTAGACTCCATGCTGAGCCTGGGATCAATCTCATGACCCTGATCAGGACCTGAGACGAAACCAAGAGTCAAAAGGCCAACACCAAGAGCTGCTTAACCAACTGCACCACCAGGTGCCCCATCAATGAGAGATTCTTATTCTAAGTCTATGATAACAGAGTTCTTAGAAAATTGAAAAAGAACTTCTAAGTACTGCATTTCAACCATAGAAATAAATAAAAATTATTATGACTCCAATTACAAAATGTTTTTCATTCTTCTTAAAAGATAATTCCAACGGACTTTTCTTTCATCTTAAAGCTTACAAAGAACATGTTAAGTAGACAAATTGTTAGAAATAAAGTATTTATTTCCAGTTTTGTCAATTCTTTATACAATGCAACTCAACTAAAAAAAAAAAAAAAAAAAAAGTACCCAGAGATGAATATTTCATTAATTGGAATTTTGTAGAGCAAGTAGAAAAGCAAGTGGCAGAATTGTATTTGGTTAAAATAAGGAAAAAGAAAAAGAAAACAAGTCTGAACATATGCCAAACTGCTAAGTAAGAATTGGTGTAGAGAAGGAGAAATTTTAACTTTTTTACTCGTTCATAACATTTGATATTTGTTCCAAAAATCTGTCTTTCTTTAAACAGTTACATTTAAAATATTTTTTAAATAAAGCTAACAGAGGGCCATCTCTTCTCCAGTACCCAATAAATATGAATGAGTTTTGTTACAGAAGTTCTCAAAATATATTGCCTTATATATGATTTAATTTCAGATTATACTCTGAATAAAATATCTATTAAATTTAAATGCATACTAATAAAATAACATAAAGAGAGTGAAACACTATTCCTTTCTTCATGAAGCTTATGATCAAAGGAGAGGACATACATCCATCAACTGAAGGGCATATTAATCAAGCAACATATGAACAGAATGGTGTTCGCTAGAGAGTAACAGAAACTATGCACATAAGTGTTAAGGATTCCTAAATAAAATCAGGGCTAAAATTAGGTGGGGTCACACAAAAATATTTTCTGGATGAGGTAGGGATGTTAACAAAAGGGTAAAGAAGATAAGAGACTACGAACAAAATTAATTGTAACCGTAAGACTCCTCCTTTATCACTCTCAATTATTCAACAATTTCATGGATTTTTACAAAGAAAAGACCACTCCTTCCCTCTTTCCAGATCATTTGGCTTTCATCTGTTAATTACTACTTCAATTTAGGTTTGAGAAAGCTTTATGTTATTTAGGCTTAGGTACCCAGATGACGGTGAGGCACAGGATGTTTTAGAACATAATGCAAAATTAGCTTTGCTCCAACTAGCATTTCAAACACTGAGAGGCCACAAAGGAGGGCCCGTGTTCTGCTTCCTGCCGTGAGCGCCCGGCAACTTCAGGAGCCACTTAGTCCAGCTCTCATATCTGTTGGGTGGAGAAACTGATAACGTAATAGGTGACTTCATGCATTCATAATGGCTCTTACACTTTGATTACTTTTTTTTCTGCTTTTATTGCTTTTTAATGAAAGGTAATCTTGTCCTTTTCTTACAGACTTAAGTATTTCAAGCTAAATTGCCCATTTTGGGTGGCAACCAAGACCTAAGCATTCTCTAAATTATGGCCACTGTAGATTTCCTGATCACTTTCATCAAAGGAAGAGAAAAAAAGGAAGGAGTTAAGTTAAATGTATCCGTATTACCACTTTGAAAATCTGTGACAAAGAGTGAACCAGATGGCTGCATTTGCTAAAGAGTTTTAAACCACATTCTGCCTTTCTTTGCAGAGTTGTGGTTAGAGCAACCCAGGATTCTAGAACTGACTCTTAGTAGATTTGAGTCGTCATGATGTGTTTTACACAGTGCCAGACACTTTCATACATACACACAGAGCCCCCTCGTTTTTAATCTTCTAAATAACCCTTTAAGAAAGTATTTTAGCCTCACTTTTTTTTTTTTAAGATTTTATTTATTTATTTGACAGACAGAGATCACAAGTAGGCAGAGAAGCAGGCAGAGAGAGAGGGGGAAGCAGTTCCCTGCTGAGCAGAGAGCTCAATGCGGGACTCGATCCCAGGACCCTGAGATCATGACCTGAGCCGAAGGCAGAGGCTTTAACCCACTGAGCCACCCAGGCGCCCCTTAGCCTCACTTTTTAAATGAAAACAGAAATGTTCACAGAATTTAAACAATGGTCTCACAGACAGAAATTCATAGCATAACCAAAGTTTGAACAGATTTCTTCTAACTCTAATGCCCACATCTGTGCACGCCTAAGATCTGGCATCCCTGTGGGTCTTGTGAGCTCTGGGCTGGGACCTTACACTAGAGCATGGAGCCTGCCATTCCCTTCAGCAGTAGCGTCCCTGTTCCTGTGACCTCTCCCTGTACACGGGCCCTCTAATTGCTTCTGCATCCCCACTTAAGGAAGCAAATACTCAGTTGCTCCATCTGCCCCCACAGTGGAGCATATAGTCCCTGGGGGCCTGGGCCCAGGCCCACCCATTTCAACACCTTCCCTCCTAACTGTGCCTCTGTGCCTTTGGCTCTCGTGTGCAGCTGCTCCCAGGGAAGTCCATATAATTGAAAGGCTCACACACTTCCCGCTTCCTGGGGAACACTCAGGAAAGAGTAGCATTAAACTTGACATTCCTAATTCACCTGAACCTATCCCAGTGTATTCACCATGTAATTGAGTTTGGACTGGGTGACTTAGTTGACTGCAATCCTACCCCCTGGGATTTCAACTCTGAGACAGAAGATTGAAGTTCTAGGCTCTACTCTCTCAAGTCCTATCGGCTCTCCTCTGCCTTTCAGAAGCAGTTGTCTTAGTAATTCATTCTTCCCACTCAGAGGTTCTTTGTGGAGACTACCATGTATTCCAGGCTTGGGCTTTCAGGATTTAAAGGAAAAGCCTTTCCTCATTCAACAAAATCAATTTTCACAAATTAAAAGCACTTGCTTTTAGGCTATGATTTTCCTAGGTACTTAAAAAAAAGAATTGTACCTCTTTTAAAACACAAAACAATTTCTTCTTTGTGTCAGGGGTTTTCACTTTCCGTGGGGGAGGGCCACAAGATAATTAAGGGCTGAGAAAGCTGCTACGGGAATTAAAGACGCTGATTAAATATTTACCAAAAATTTCATCTCCAATATTCTACACTTGTTCATTTTTTAAAAGTACATTAAGTTTATTAATTTTGTTAAGAACTTTTTGTTCTGTTTGGCTTAAAAAGTCATAACAATCTTTAAGATTATCTAATTTAAAGTAATAGCTCCTTGAGAGCATCTGGGGGGAGACAAATAGGAATTTTTAGCATAAGAACTGTGAAAACAGACTACAAAATTCCTCAAATTAGGTCATCTGAAGCTTTAGAATATTAGTCATACAAATTTCATCGCTCAGAAAATTTATGAAAAAGAAAAGTGGCAAACTTTAAGCCTTTAGACATAATTACACAGACACATGCATAAAGTTTATCCTCCCAAATGGCACCTGTTCAATCTACCCATAAATTCAGAAATTATTCATTAACCTGGTCCCTAAATCACTGGGACCTGAATGATCAGTTAGATCAATTCACGTTATTACATTTTAGAAAGTATAGAGATCATTGCAATAAAAAGGTATATATCTGAAAAAAACAGAGAAGTCATGTTCTACTCAACAAAGTTTAGTATCTGTAATAATGAAGCAGTAAGTGTTTTGCTTTACATTTTCCCACGGAGATAAATAAGGCTCTGATGTAATAGTGTTGATTTATGTGTGCAAAGCAGCTAATTTTTATTTCCTATTACTAAGGCAATATTTCTAGGGCCCCCTTAGGAACGTCAAACCTCACATGAAAAGAAAGTAAAAATTTCATCAGCAAATAAGTCACTTTATACATTTTTGAAAGCTGATGAGGCAGGTTGTCTGACTGGTTTTTATTCTATTTTCTTTCATGTGACAAGCACTACTCTGACATTTTAAAATATTAAGCCAGAGGATGAAGACACAAACGGTTTTGCAATGTCTGTCTGTATCTCGCAGCCTTTCTTGAAAACGTGTATTTGTTTTGAGCATTGTAAATGCGTGGATGGTCTGTGAAGAAGCATTTATGTCCGTGGTCACACGCAGAAATCAGAGAGTCCCTTCTGTCTCTTTTCTCTGGAGCTCTTCCTGTCACCCGACAACAAAAGAAGGTCCTTGCCCTCCTCCCAGGAAACAGCCAGCAAAGTCTGCGAAAGACAAAGAACCCTTGATATAGGGCTTAAAGTATCCTAACGAATACAGCAAGAATCTGTGCCAAGGCCCCCTATTAGCAACACAGACATGGGTGCTGGTCTCCAGGAAGTATCAGCGTCTAGGAAACAAGAAAGGTGGAGGACGTGGTAAAAACAACATTGATTTCATTCATGAATGACTAATGGCACCTTCCTTAGCACTAGTGGTACCTGGGAGACCACCTGTAGGAAGAAGCTGCCAAAGGATGCTCTCAGGAAGCAAGAGAAATAGCAGAGAGGAGAAAAGTGGAGAAAAAATTAGCAGCAGGAAAAAGGAGCCCCAATTCCTTTAGATCTCTCAATAGCTGAGAAGCATCTGTATACAATTTGGGAGTTTGGGGTGCAGATAAGAAAGCAATAAGCAGATGTTGTGCGGACAGGTGCTGGTGGAATGGAGGCGATTTAAGGAACCCTCAGAGACGTTTTAAAACAGCTGGGATGCATGAGTCTTGCTTACCTTCAGGGATCTAAAAAAAAAAAAAAAAGTGTCTTTGGGCAAAAGGTCAGAAATGAGGACAAAAGCTATGGAGTCAACATTGTTTCCTGATTTATGATGATTTAACTTGTTATTTAGGTGTGTTAAAGTCCAGTTTAGATGTTGGAAGGCAAACCACTACCCAGTCCAGTGCCATGGTATTCTGCCTAAAGGAAAATATCCATAGCATTCTTAATCCAGGTCATTTGGGGCATCAGTAAAAGACTTTCTGTTTGTGTGTGTGTGTGTGTGTAGCTGAATTATACATAGGTGTTGGTAGAACATTATTTTTGATAGTATCTTATTTTGAATATTTTTATTTCAAAAAAAGAAATGGTCAGCTTGGAGAAAGCAATAACCATCCTCAAAATTGTACTTTTTAAATTACAGTGTCCTTTTGTTTTGTATCATTCATTAATTTATTCAACATATTTTTATTAAATATCTACTCTGCCCCAAGCAGTGTTTGGGCATAGGGACAAGAGCAATAAAACAAAACAGAAATGTATTCTTGAAATCTATAAGGAGAGAAAAATATATATATAAAATGGAAGGTAAGGCTAGTGCCTCAAGGAAAAAAAAAAGTGGCAAAGAGTGAAAGCAGGATTAGGGATTACCTGAGAGCAGTAAGTCATCAACAGAACATGATTGTGGGCGTTTCCTCTGATAGAGCGGCTTGGTAGAAAACTTTGAAGGAAGCAGGAGAAAGGGTCCTAAGGATATCTGGGTGTGATGGCTGTTTTAATGTGGCAGCTTCACTCAGCTACCATTTCACATTATTCAAACACTCATCTAGGTCCTACTGAGAAGTCATTTTGCACGTGTAATTAAAGTCTGCAGTCAGTTGACTTTCAGAAGAAAGATTATCCCAGATGCCCTGTGTGGGCCCAACTTGCTCCGTTGGAAGGCCTTAAAAGCAAGGCTGAGACTTTCCAGAAAGAAGAAATTCTGCTTGGGAGGAGAAATTGTCAGCCCACACCTACAGAATTCCATCCTGCTTGTAATCGTCCTTTCCTGATCTCCTGGCTTAGGAAGCTGAGACATGCTTAGCCAGCCCCACAATTGCCAATTCCTTTTAACAAAGATCTTTCTATCCAACTTGTTGTGCTTCTTGTTGAACCCTGACTGACCCAGGCAGAGGAAGCAGCAGGCCCCAAAGGAAGAAGATGTTTGGCAGGTTTAGAAGACATCAAGCAGCTAACATGGCTTCAGCACAGGGAACAGGAGGGGAAGGCAGAAGAAATCACTTAGCTTTGGACGCACAATGTTTAGATGCTTATTAGATACCAAAGTAGAGACATCAAACAGGTATTTGGGTATATCAGTCTGGAGTTTGGGGATAATGTCTGGATTAAAGGTGTATATTTGAGATGAGTATATCTGAGCCATGAGTATAGGTATAAATCAAGTAAATGAGATTGGATGAGCTTCAGGGCACCCAATGCCCAGAGTTCAGTGGAAGACTAAGAAGGAGACTGAGGAGAGAGGCAGGAGCCAAGACCAAGGAAAAGGGAACAACCAACAGTCTTGGGAGTGGGGGGGGAGATTGATCCTGCCAACTGATTTCCTGAGGAGCAAGAGGGAAGAAGTCACTGCCGACCCCAGTAGGAACAGTTTTGGGTAGTGTTGGGGTAGAAACCTGGTGAACTGGATTTGAGGGAGTGGAAGAAGGGAAGTGGAAACAGCAAGGACAAACAACTGTTTTCTTTTTCTAGTCGGTGAACATCACTTAAGAAATAATCCAAGTAGCTGGCAGACCAGGAAAATGCAAGATTCTGAGAGTTGAATCTGGATTATGTGTCATCCTCCTATCCTAAATTTTGGACACATTTACATCCGTTATTGGGCAGCTTGTCAGAGACTTTTTTTTTTAATTTTTAAAATGATTTCAATTAAAGTGTAATTGACATATAACACTGTATTAGTTTTAGGGGTGCAATATAATGATTCAAAATGTGCATATATTGCAAAATAATTACTAGTTAACACTCATCATCACCCAATTATGAAAGTTTTTTCTTGTAATTAAAACTTTTGAGATCTACTATCTTAGAAACTTTCAGATACATAACACAGTATCATTTACAACAGCCACCATGGTCCACATTACATCCCTAAGACTTACGAATCTCATACCTGAAAGTTTGTATCTTTTCACCTTTCACCATTTCTCTCTCACCCCTTCCTTCACCAGTGGCAACTATCAATCTGTTCTTTGTATCTATAAGTTCAGGTTTGTTTTTTTTTAATTAGATTCCACAGATAAGTGAGATCATACAGTATTTGTCTCTATCTGACTTATTTCACTTAGCAGAGTCCCCTTGTGGTGCATCCATGTTGTCACAAATGGCAAAAATTTTTTTTTTATAACTGAATAATATTCCATTATACACACAAACACACAGACACACACACACACACACACACCCCATATTTTCTTTATCTATTCGTCTATCCATGGGCAATGAGGTTGTTTCCATGTCTTGGCTGTTATAAATAATGCTATATAGGGAGACAGAGACCTTTTCAAGATAGTGATTGCATTTTTTTTTTTTGAGAAAATGCCCAGAAGTGAGTTTGTTGGTTCTATTTTTTATTTTTTTAAGGACTTCCACAGTGTTGTTTATATTGGCTGTAAGCAACTTATATTCCCACCAACAGTGTGCAAAGGTTCTCTTTTCCCCACATCCTGAACAACATTTGTTATTTCTTGTCATACCTGAAAACACCCAGTCTACCAGGTATGAGGTGATGGCTCACAGTGGTTTTGTTAGCATTTCCCTGATGATTGGTGATACTGCATACCTTTTCATGTCTTCTTTGGCAAAATGTTTATTCAGATCCTCCGCCATTTTTAAATTGGACTGTTTGTTCTTTTCTATTGAGTTGTAAGAGTTCACTATGTTTTTGGATCTTGACCCCTTATCAGAGGCATGATTTGCAAATGTTTTCTCTCACTTGGTAGGCTGCCTTTCATTTTGTTGAGAGCTTCCTTTGCTATACAAAAGCTTTTTGTTTTGATATAGTCCCACTTGTTTATTTTGCTTTTGTTGCCACTGAAGGTAAAATAAGATATTCGACAAGCAATTTATTCAATGCCACAACCTCAGATCATTTTAGGAATAAGGAAGAACACAAAAAATACATAAAAGTGAACATTAGATACTGTGACATTTTGCTATAACACTTGAATTATAGGACAAGTGTAAAACATAGATTATAGGCTTTCAATATAATAAAAATGTGTTTCACATTAGCTTATGCTCAGAAGATAATATTTAAGTGGGAATTAGATGGAGAATAAAATATTTTTTGCAGTTTCATGATTGCCTAAAAGTTTTTTTACCTAGTTTCTATGCTGTGGAAAAGTTGGCTTGAAATGAGGGAAAAAAAAAAAAAAGCAATGTTTATAATTTACTTCTTTGTTAAAATAGTTAAAGGCAGACTATTCTTCAGGAAATATAACATGATCTACCCGCCCCCACCCCCGCAGTTAGAATGAATTAAGGTTTCATTTTTCCCTAGGAAGTATCTCACACCCATTTTTAATATTTGTTTCTGTGGAATAATTCCGTGCACTTGGTTCACTGATTTTTCCTTTTTAGGTCCGCCTAGTATAAAAGGGTTGAGCATAGCTATTAAACTCAGGTGGTCTAGCAATCTTTACCACTGTTGTAGTTGACCCTAGTGCGTGGGAGTAGATATGATGTGAAACAAAACACACCACTTTCTTTAAAGAAATCCTACAGACCACACAGTCCTACTTTTTTTCCTTCAGAGTTGCCTAATGAGGTAGATAAATGAATTTGGCTTCTTTAAAGAAAAAGATCTAACAACTTCCAACATAAACATAAATTGTTATTCTCCAAGGAAACCAGGTGGTGATAAATCTCTTTTTTTGTGGTTTTGAAATCCAAGTAAAGACAGCTCGAACAAAAGTGCCGGACATTTGAATGGATTTCTCCCTCTAATGTACTGGGGCTTTATTTCCATTTCTGCGGTGAACTTGTGCCATTTGATTGAAAGCTATGGATGCACCGATAAATGATCTTGGATTCATTTGAGCGTGCATGCACAAAATATTCAGTGTTTTATTCTGAAATATAGAATCCCTGCCCTTATAAAGGTCACAGTCTACATTGGAGGCAACTAAAACCACCCCACCAAAGATGATACACAGATTGCAAATAGCACATGAAAAGATACTCCACATCATATGTCATTAGGGAAATACAAATTCAAATACCAGCGAGATACCTCTATACACCTATTCAAATGATCAAAATTCAGAACACTGCCAAGACCAAATGCTGAGAAGGACATGGGGCAATAGAAATTCACTCACTATTGCTGAGAACACAAAATGGTACAGCTACTTTAAAAGGCAATTTGGGAGTTTCTTTCAAAACTAAACCTATTCCTACCGTATGATCCAGCATTTACACTTCTTGGTATTTGCCCAAAGGAGTTGAACACTTATGTCCACACAAAAACCTGCTCAAGGATATTTATAGCAGTCTTACTCATAATCGCCAAAACTTGAAAACCACTAAGATGCCCTTCAGCAGGGGAATGGATGAGTAAACTATGGTACGTCCAGAGACAGGATTATTATTCAGTGCTAAAAAGAAAGGAGCTATCAGGTCATGAAAAGACATGAGGCAACTTAAATGCACATTACCAAGTGAATGAAGCCAATCCCAAAAAACAATATGCTATTGGATTATAACTATATAACATTCTGGAAAAGGCAAAGCTGTGAAGATAGTGAAAAAATCAGAAGTTTGCAGGACTTAGAAGGGAGGGGTGTTAAATAGGCAGAGTAGAAAGGATACTAGAGCAATCAAGTTCCTCTGTGCGATTCTGTAATGGTGGACATGTGTCATTATACATTTGCTGAAGCCCATACAACGTAACCGCCCAGAGTGAACCATGAGGTAAACTATGGATTTTGTAGCAAATGTCACAAGCTGATGGAGGACGTTGATCATGGGAAAGCGGGTGCATATGCCCAGGCAGACTGTATCCTGGAGATCACTGTACCTTCTGTTCGTTTTGCTGTGAACCTCAAACTCTTCTAAGAAGTAAAGTCTATTTTTTACTAAAACTATTGCTCCTGTTGTCTTTTGTTTCAAACAGTTCTATCAGGGCTAAATGGGAGAAAGAAGAAACATGAAGGAAGCCAACTGCTACATGCATGGTTCTTCTTCATGCTGAGTGCTACAGAACAAGAACTGATAGAACATAAGGAATACCATGATCGGTGTCCCAAAAATACTTCCAGATATTTCCAGATCATTCAGAACAATGGAGAAACATTTAATTCATCTCAGAAGACACTAAGACAAATTATGATCAGTACCCTTTAAAAATAGAAAGTTTCTTTTTAGAAAATTATGAAAATAGAAAGTTTCTTTTTAGAAAATTATGAAAGCAACCAGAAAACATGGAAATTAGTGGCATAATACAAATGTTGCACAGAGACGGCCCCCATGAATCCCCTTCCCTCATATGGAGATAACATCAGTCAGTTAAACATTCCCAAAAAATGTGCTTGAGGCTTTAGTCTCATTAAAGCCTAGACTTTGTTGCCCCTCTAAGTAAAAGAGATTTCAGAGATCCTGGTGCCTTCATCTTTCATTTCTTTTGTCCTTTTTGTAGAAGAGAGAACTGAGCATGTCACATTACCCAAAGCTACCCAAAGAGAATGGCAGAATTAAAATTAGAAACCCAAATTGTTTGCCACTCAGCCCAAAACTCTTTCTGCCTAATTCTGACTCCCTTCAGTAAAATTTTTAAATTTTTTTCTAACTTATCTTTCCTGCAAGTCTCATCTCAAATATTTACCTCGATAGGGTGTTACCAGAAAGTAATCAGACTTCACAGAAACATTATCCAAAAAGTAATTTACAGGCTATAGCCTTGCTATTTAGTACTGTGTAACCTTTAACTTTTAAAGACTATCATTCCAACCTTTAACAGGGTCTTATAAATATAAACCTGTCAGACTGAGCTCGTAATGTGCATCATATAGAAAAAAGACAATTATTGCCTATAGGCTACATCCAGAGAATGATGAGAAAAGAAAATTGGGCAGATTTGGCAAGTCTTGCTAAACACGATTTGACTAAAAACCATATGATGATCCAATTTCTGGAAGAAAACAATACATGTAGTGCTAGAAGGAGATGTATATAGGAAAATATGGAAACCAGAATTTTCTGAGGTGTCTAATTAATTCTTAAAAATCCCTGAGTGTGTTTTTACATGTGTACATTTCTCCATATCTCTTACAGAATGTTAGACAACTGGAATATTTAACAAACGGACATATTTAAGCTTTTCTTCAGAAAACCATTTAAAATTCACTGTAGTTAACATTCACATGCACTCTGGTTCACAACTTTTTACAGATGGTTCTTCTCTGGTCTTGGAAAAATTCTTGTAAGTAGGTAGATTTTATAATAATATTTGTGTCTTCATTTTCCAGATGGGGAATGCAATAGTGAGGGCTGACTTCTCCAAGATTACATGGCTAGAAAGTGGTAGAGTTGAAACAGGAACAAGTTTTACTTGCCAGACATCCTGCATTCTTCGCTTAATGATTATAGATTTTGTGTTGGTCCAGAAGCAAGAAGGCCTAGCAACATGGACGGGACTGGAAGAGATTATGCTGAGTGAAATAAGTCAAGCAGAGAGAGTCAATTATCATATGGTTTCACTTATTTGTGGAGCATAACAAGAAGCATGGAAGACATGGGGAGTTAGAGAGAAGGGGGTTGGGGGAAATTGGAAGGGGAGGTGAATCATGAGAGACTATGGACTCTGAAAAATAATCTGAGGGGTTTGAAGTGGCGGGGGGGGGGTGGGAGGTCAGGGTACCAGGTGGTGGGTATTATAGAGGGCACGGATTGCATGGAGCACTGGGTGTAGTGAAAAAATAATGATACTGTTATGCTGAAAATAAATAAATGGAAAAAAAAAGACCTAAATGATTCTAAAGTAGTGATCCTGAAATGTCTACATATATATGATTCCGTTAAGCTCCTTCATTTAGTTCCCAAGGGTTTGTAATTAAAGATGGTCCAATTAGACAAGCCTCAGGACCACAAAACGCAGATGAGCTGTTACAAAGTTTAAAACATGGTGAGGACTGTACAATCCTCACTGCCAGCAGCAAAACTAAAGGGACTTTTAAATATCTCTGTGGTTCTAAGTTTCAGAAACTTACTTTGTTCCCTACATTCTTTGGAACCCAGTCTAAGATGAAAACTTTTTTATTCAAAGATTTCCAGGTACAAAACTGAAACAGTTATTTGAACTCAGGCCCGTATCTCTCATCCTTACACTTCACCTGAGGATTAATGAAATGGTTCTGCCTCTGCATCTGTACTATGCTTTTGACACATGTCTAGAGAATTTCACAACGGCTCCGAACCCAGGACATCCAAACTTCAATCATTATCTTATTCCCAAAGATAGCCATCTCTTCGCCTGCCCCTTACGGTTGTACTACTTAGAAAACAAAACTGAATATACATTGTAGAAATAAAAGTTAAACTGCTATTCCATATGTCAGAGGGCTCTGACTTGTGGGCTATTCTATGAAATACCTCATGAAATCCCAATATTTTCAAGGTAAACAAGTAGGATTGGAGAATGCTTCTGAAATAAATCTATGTAAAGATGGAATTTGGATTCGCTGTGTCTTCGGGCAGACCATACTTCTAATTACTCCTGAGTGAGAAAGGAACAGAAAGGGACACTGGAGGACATTTTAAGGAGATAACCCATTGCATGTCAGCTTAGCATGGGGAAACAGGAGGTAAGAGTGAAAAGGTTGGCAGAGTAACTTTTTCCTTGGATAAAGCATGGTCCAGTGAATACTAAGTCTTATTTTAAATTATCAACTACTCTTGCTTTGGGGGAAAACCAGAAAGGTGTGAAAAGAAAAACAGGATGGTTTCCTCCCTCATGGACCAAAGGGTTGATATATAGGAAAGAACACCTGAATCTTACTCACTTCTTCAACCCACGGCCTTCTGCCTCTGACCCAAAAGGGAAAAAGAGAAAAGAAAAAAAGTTTTCTTATCTTCTTAGAGCTGGAACCAAAATATTTAGCGGTCTATGTTAGTTTTACATAAACATTCTAAAGGGACGATTTCTTGAGATTTTAATGAAGTAAGTCTTGACAGTTTGAAATAGTTCATCTCATAACATTTTTATAACAATTGGAACTCCTAGCATTAAGATTGCCAGAAGATACTTACCTTGGTTAAGATTAAGGAAAAGATAAACAAGCTTCTTATCTGACCTGGTACCTTTGTTCCTCACTCAGCAAGTGAATTGGCAAAGATTATATAACCATAAAATTTTCTAAAACCAAACTGATGAAGTAACCTAACCAACATAAACAATATTTTTCTTTATTCAGTATTACCAGTCCTTGTCCAACAATTCAAGTCATCTTTAACATCAAAAATCTGTTGACATCTTAAAACTTTATTAACCATTTCATCAGACTAGCTTGGTAAAGCACTTACTTCTCACTTTTCTTTCTTTCCTTCTATCGTTCTTTCTTTCTCTCTCTCTCTCTACTCTCTCTTTCTTTGCTTTGCTTTGCTTTTTTGTGACAGATTTTTGTCAGGTTGAGGAAGTTCTGCTCCATTTATAGTTTGTTGAGAGTTTTTATCGTAAATCGGTGTTGGGTTCTGTCAGATGTTTTTCTTATATATATTGACATAATCACATGTTTTTTTTTCTTTTTTAGCTTAGATGAGGTATAATTGATATACAAACATTGGACACATTAAGTGTCTACATCTCGAGAAGTTTGAATATATGCATATACTTATAATCCCATCACAACAACCGTGGTACTAAACATGTCCAGCAATCATAAAATTTTATTCGTTCAATATAATGAATTACTGTTACTTGATTTACAAATGATAAACCAATCTTGCATACCTGCGATAAATTCCAGTTGCTTGTAGTGTATGATTCTTTTACATAATGTGAATTTGGTTTGCTAACATTTGTAGAATATTTGCAACTGTGTTCATAAAAGATAGTGGTCTGATAGTTTTCTTCTCGTGTAACATCTTTATCTTGTTTTAGCATTAGAGTAATACTGACCTCACAGCATGAATATTTCCCTTGCTTCTATTTTTTGCAACAGACTGTACAGAATTGGGATAATTTCTTCCTTAAATATTTGGTAGAATTCAACAGTGATATCATCTGGGCCTGGGAATATCTTTCTTGGGATGTTTTTAGTTATTGACTCAATTTCTTTAGAAGTTGAAGTCTATTCAGTTGATCTATTTCTCCTTCTGTGAGTTTTGGTAGTCTGTGGCTTTCAATGGATAGGTAATTTCATCTAAGTTATCAGATTTGAGGACATTAAATTTTTCACTAGGTTACACATTTCTGTGGCCATTCCCTGAAGTCAGAATTTGATTCAGTCACTTTGGAGTAGCAAAATTGCTTTTTCTTTTCTTTCATCCACAGGTTGACTCTGGTGGGTTTCTAGCTTTAAAGAATGAGTGATATGTAGGGGAAATCAACAGGTTTAATTAATTGCCAGAGGTGAATTACTTGACCGTGTGTCTTTTCAGAAAGGTTATACTCTGCTGAAAAGGATAATAGTGTAGGCAGCAGAAGTCACTTAGGCAAGTGACTATGGACACATAGCCATTTCCCTCTACCAGAATCTCTGTACAAGCTTAAGGTCCATTCTAAAGTGCTTGGAGTATTTTAAATTAAGGCTTCAGAATTAAAAGCCCATTGTGTGTAGAATATTTTATCATAGAAGAATAAAGTCTAGAATTACCTACATGATAATGAATCGGTTTTGGGAAACATCAGTATGAACTCATGTTTAACTTAACATAAATGCATATGGGTACATATAGAAATATTTATAGAACTATGTATATACTTGGGTTAGTTTATCCACATATATCTTCTTGCTTTGTCAGTTGAGAGAACCTATAATCAATGACACCCTAGTAACAAGAATATCTATCCTTGGAGTAATCCATATTCTAGAACTGGGGCAGAAAATATGCAATATAAGCCTGGAACATTTTGCAGTGCCAGAGTGCTAAAATAATTATGGGAGTATGGCCAAGAAACACAGAAGCTAATTAAAAGAGACACCAATGGCAAAAGCTGGAAAGATTTGAACAACAAAATTAAATAACATTGGACTATAACCCAAAGTCCATATTGATATAAATAAATGGTTGGAAAAAAATACATAAATGAGGGAAAATAGATAAATATGGTCTACAGGAGAGTTGTAAGTAATTGATACAGACATTTTCCTCTGAAGTCAGTGGAGCGTGGAGCCTACCTCCTACTCCTTAAGAGTAGACCACACTAGTGATTCCCTTCCAAACAGTACAGTGTGGAAGACTGAATAGTAGTTAACGTCACAGTGGAAAAACTTGACAAAAAAAACCTCACGATCTCACTCAGTTGATTAAGGTTCCCATCCACAGCGATAAGTCGTGTAAAGCACATGCACATGTGGTATGAGGTGAAAGGCACTTCCTGCCAGTGGTCTTCCTCCCCCAAGCACTCAAGTCTACCCCTAAGAAAATCATCTGAAAAATTCTAATTGAGGGACCTTCTACACAATAGCTGACTGATGCTCCCAATAGGCAAAGTCACTAAAAACAAGACAATTTTGAGAAACTCTCCAAGCCAAGGGGGCCTGAGAAGATATGACGACCCAATAGAATGTGGTATCCTGGATGGAATACTGGAGCAGAAAAGGGACATTAGGTAAAAATTAAGGAAATCTGATAAAGTATATTGACTTTAATTAATAACAATGTATCAGTATTCACTGATTGTAACAAATGTACCAAACTAATATTAGATGTTAATACTAGGGGAACCTGAGTGGGGCCTATGTGGAAATCCTTTCTACTATATGTTGTTTCTGTAAATCTACAACTGTTCTAAAATTAGAAGTGTGTATGTGTATATATATAGCATATAATATATAATAGATATAAATGTTATATGTGTGTGTATATATATATATGTGTGTGTATGTATGTATATGTATATGTATGTATCTCCCCTAGTGTATAAGATTTGGGAACAACTGAACTTAATAACATGTAACACCATCTTACATTTTATTGAACTACATGCAAATTTCATATGATAATGCATGAACTCTCTATTGTGTATACCAGTATTTCTCTAGTACATAATACAGTGATTGGCATATATTAAATTCTTAAAACTATTCATTTGATAGATATAAATACAGACCTATATATGTGTGTGTATACATGTACCCATACACATATATCTTATAACAGATTCATATAAATATATTTGTATATGATTTTCTATATTAAATGTTTCATCCATATAATATTAATTAAATCTAGTAGTATTTAAAATGTATTGACCTAAAGTTCCCCAATTCACCCATATCCAAATTTCAACTTAATTTATTTCACATAATTTTTTTGATTGCAAGCAATACTTTGCTTTCCAATGTATAACACCTAAAAATGACTAATGAGTCACTCAAGGAGGGATTATTATGGTATTTATCATGGGATTTCTTTGAGTACTTTACCTGTTAATGACTGTAAATTCCTCTCTATTCCTACAGGTCTAATTCTAGTTGAATAATTTCATGTTAATTAAGAGATTTGTTTTGAACTACTTTGTCTCTGTCTATGTCAATGGTGTAACCTTGAATCTTTATGCTCTTTTGATATGTATTAATGTCTGTAATGTGCTAGTTAATAAACACTACAACCACTGCCATTTTATTTTGGTACCTATTTAGGAATGTTGTCTTTTGATTTATGACCACAGAAGCATTCCTGATAGGCACCCAAAGGGCTGGATACAACAAAGGTATAGGCAATCTTCTCCGAATCGGCGCCAGTGGTACCTTGATTCTGGGGAATGCATACCTCAGGAATTTAAAAAGTCTAAACTCCCTTTCTCTTCTGCTGACGGCATGCTTGGAACTTTGCCATTTTCTTTCCCTTATGCTGGGAGGTCTCCGCCTCTCTCTCTCTTTCCCTATTTGCATTTTTGACAGAGGTCTGGACCTCTTCTACTGTGTTTGAGTCTTCCTTCTGTGGTGGAACTAACAAGTTTAGGAGTCACCACTGAGCTGTTTTAGTTTTTAGGTCACAAAGTATTTAGTGTTTTATAAGATTCCCAAAGAGTGACTGTTCTCTACTTTTCTGTAGTATTCACTTACTAAATCAGTTGAAAGAATAACCACCCCTTAGTACTGTCACCATATACCGTTATGGCTTCAATTTCATGTAAATAATCTCACTGCTTTTTAATTTTATGGTGTTTCTTGTTGGACAGAACTATGAAAAGAAACCATTTTCTGAACTGCTAGGGACGGTGTCTCTAATCCACTCACACCTGATACATGACATCTGAGACAGCCTGCTCCCAGACATGCTTAGCTATTTGATACTTACACATCTTTCATGACATCTGTCAACCCTCCGACCAGCTGCAACTTCCACACACTGTCAAATAAGAGAGAAAAATGTATACTGTGTCTTAACATGTGCCTTTTGGGGAAGACCACTTAACATTCATTCATTTATTAATAAGTTCAATGGACATTCACCGAGTATCTGCTATACATAAGACATTATCATAAACACTGTTGACAGACATGCAGAAAACAGAAATAGCATTTTGATCTATTTCATCCAAACCCTTACAACTCATTCTATTTTGTGTTCACATATGCTAATTAAATAAGCAGGGATTAAGAACATTTTGTATACACATTATGCTAACAGCTACCATATGTTTTGCTAATCCCTGCAAACTTTCTCTTGACTTATTTGAATAATAATTAATCAGTGTACATTTTAGAACTACGGGGCTAAGGGGGAGAAGAGAACAAGAGATCCAACCTGAATCCGAGAGTCGCACAAGTGAAGCGATTTCCCAGGCTGACTCTGGGCCGAAATCAACACCCAATCTCAGGAGATAGGGCAGCCTACAGCTGTAAGAGTGACAAGTGAATTTGCAGGTCATGTCAAATGGAAACACTAAGGAATGCAGGTGAATCATGAGTCCCAGTCCTGGGGCATGAGGCTGGTAGGAGCAAGACAGGAGATGCAAGCCAGGGCCTGTTATGTGGGCAATCAGATGATTTGCTTGGGTACCAGCAGAGGTTTCAAGAAGTGTCTGCCAACCAGATTTTACCTCCCAATAATCCCCATCATGATATCCTCCATCGTGCCAAATAAAAAGAAAAACATATGTTCACAAAAACATTTATATAAATATTGGCAGCAGCTTTGTCATAATATCCAAAAACAAAAAGAGCCCCAATATCTTTCAACAAGAGAATATATAAACAAATTGTGACAGGTCTACACAATCAAATAGTGTTCTGCAATCAAAAGCCATGAACTACTAATACAGATGGCAACATTGGTGAATCACCAAAATATTGCAGGGTAAATGAAACTAAACTCAAAATGTACATTTCATATGGTTATATTTAAATAAAATCCCACGATGGGCAAGACTAATCTCTGGTGGAAAAAGGTCAGAATAGCAGTTGCTTCTAGAACACCTGATGGCAGGATTGACTGCAAAGAGGCATGAGGAAACTTTCTAAAGCTCTGATAATGTTCTATACCTTGATTAGAGCTTTGGTTTGCAAAAATGTATGCACTTGTCAACACTCAGCAAATGTATACTTAAGATTGTACATGGTCTCAGGACGCCTGGGTGGCTCAGTGGATTGGGCTGCTGCCTTCGGCTCAGGTCATGATCTCAGGGTCCTGGGATCGAGCCCCGCATCGAGCTCTCTGCTCAGGGGGAAGCCTGCTTCCTCTTCTTTCTCTGCCTGCTTCTCTGCCTACTTGTGATCTCTCTCTCTCTGTCAAATAAGTAAATAAAATCTTAAAAAAAAACAAAACAACAACAACAACAAAAGATTGTACATGGTCTTTTATGTAAATTTTACATTATAAATGCTCACAAAATTCAGCTCTAATTAACAATTTGCATACCAGAGCATTTATAGAAAAGTATACTCACACCTTCATGGATTTTAAGACGTCTCAGTAAAATAGTATGGCAAATATAAGAAAATGATCAACAGTAGAAACTAGAAGTAGATGTAGATGTTTTCTACAAAATTCTTTCAACTTTGCAGTCTGTTCTTGAAATCTGTCATAATATGAGTTGGAAAAAGTGGTCTTTCAAAAAGAGTAAATGGTTGTGTTAATAGTCAAGTTTACTTTAATGTTTATATTTATTATTACATTTTGAAAATTTAACTATATAAAATTTTATTAGCTATCCTTCCAAAAAGATCTCTGATTGTTATTTCTTCATGACAAATGTCGTGAGACTCATAAAAAGAAAATGCTCGGTTTCTATCTTTCTCCAAAGTCAGACTCTTAGAGTGTGTTGCTCCATAAAAAGCCACAAGGTCCGCCACCCCACCCCACCCCCATTCTAAGCGTTCTAAGGCAGAGTCTCCTTATCCAACAATGCTGTCCACAGGCTACCCACCCCCGCCCCGTGTTTGGCTGCTTCTGGCATTAAGAGAAATTTAAATCCCTATACTTTGAAACCTGGACGGCACTAATGACAGGAAAGACCAGTGAGGCATAGAAGCTGGGATACAGCAATTTTTATCAATCTCTTTTTTAAAATAAAAGGTGTGTTCTGAAAAGATGACTTTGTTGAATCAAGAATTTCAACTGTCAGGGCACCTGGGTGGCTCAGTCTGTTAAGTGTCTACCTTCTGCTCAAGTCATGATCCTGAAAGTCCCAAAATCAAGCCCTACCTTGGAATCCTCGCTTAAAAGGAAAGCCTGCTTCCCCCTCTCCCTCTGCCCCTCCTTCTTGCTCATGAGCTCTATCTTTCTATCTCCCTCTCTCCCTTTCTTTTTCTGTCTCTCTCTCAAATAAATAAAGTCTTAAAAAAAAAAAAGAATTTCAACTGTTCTCATTTCAAACTAATTAATCCTAATTAATACCATTAATTACCAATACCTCTTATTCCTTAAAGAGGATTCCAGTGAATAGCTTTCAACAAGTTATTTCACAAGTATTGTTGATTAGTATTTCCTAAGTTGCTTTTATTGTCAAGTGTTTTATAGAAACAAGAAAAATTTTAGAAGGGAATCCAGAATGACTCAAATGTTTTGTAGTAGCACCCAAATAATCAAATAAAAACTCTCAAATCCATAAACAGCGGCTTTCTTTATATACTGAAATTCAACCATAGTGTTTTTATTTTGCTCTGTTGTTTTTTTTGAACTAGTGAATGACAACATCCAGAAACAAATTATGTATTTTCTCATTACTGGTCAGATTATTTTTTCTGTATAATAGAATCATTTTGTTGGCAGGCTGATCTAAACATTTAGTGAGGAAAGGAAGTGTTAATACAGTTCAATATGTACAAATGTAAAATAATAAAATAACACAATAATTATTTTATCATCTCTAATATGGATTGTATAATAAGCTATACCTATTTTATATTTGATTTCAATCTACTAGCCATACTTTGACACAATCCCTCATTCTTTTATCCAACAGACTTTCACTGAGGATCTAACCCTGCCAAGCACTCTCCTGAGCTCTGCAATTAGAAATTTAACTTCCTGGGACGCCTGGGTGGCTCAGTTGGTTGAGCAGCTGCTTTCGGCTCAGGTCATGATCCCAGCATCCTGGGATCGAGTCCCACATCGGGCTCCTTGCTCCGCGGGGAGCCTGCTTCTCCCTCTGACTCTGCCAGCTGCTCTGTCTGCCTGAGCTCGCTCTCGCTCTCTCTCTGACAAATAAATAAATAAAATCTTTAAAAAAAGAAAGAAAGAAAGAAAGAAATTTAACTTCCTACCCTCAGAAAGCTCATAGTCCTTTGCCACAAAGCACAAGTGCTATAATATAAATATGTGGAAAATACCTTGCAGCACATAAAACTGGTTCTTAACTAAGCCTGAGAGAGTTAGAAAACACCTGACAGACACAGTAACATAAAGCCGTGAAAACACTGTATAAATCACGGTAAAATAATTCACTGCTCTTGACCCATGGGAGGCACACCATTAGCCTGGAGAGATGATGAGCCTAGAGATACAAAATAGAAAGAGATAGCAGGCCTTGTATAGCAAGCTAAGGAATTTTGGATCTACCCCATGAGAACAATAGGGAGACTGGGAAGAATTTTAAGCGTGCAGGTACTATAAGCAGAAGAGTTGTGGACCCTGACTGCCTAAAACCTAATAGCTATGGCCTCAACTCATTTCCCTGGTCATGCAATGCTGACTTTAGAGTCCTGTCTGCAATTATTAAATATAGGCTCTGGCCGCCACCAAGACTATATCATACGCCAGTTATGGCTTCTCTCTAGCAGAGGCACTTTGTTTCTTTCTCTGTCTTCATGTAACCAACAAGCCCATGCTCTTGTTTGTTAAATTGAGGTGGGAGGGAAACACTGAGGACAGTACCTATACAGTTCCCAGGATGGGAAAGGGGATGGCATAGCTATTCATAGTTGGGCTTTGTGCTCTGAGCTGCAGTGTTGCAAACTTGGTGCAGGGAGGTAGGCAAGTTAACTAACAATCCCTCATCTATCAAAGAAATTATATTGTTAAATTTAAAGCCTAAGTGTTAAAACAGAATGCCTAAAGTGCCATGCATTAAAAAAGTTACAAGTTTATTTCTCTTATGAAACAGTCCAGAGTTCACTGACCAGGTAGATGATCTGTCCACCTCAACACACAGTTTTTCTCTCCGGGTTCAAAGAGGCTGTCCCAGTTCTCTCCAAGGACAAGGACGTGCACACACACTTCTTTTTGAAGGGGTTGACCCAAAAGTCGCACGTATCACTTCCGCTCATATTGTATTAACCCAGTGGCGCTGTAAGGGAGTCTTGGAAAAGCATTCTGACCAGGCAGACACGTGTCCACCCAAAACCCAGAACTGCAGTCATTTAAGAGGGAAGAACATCAGTGGAAAGCAGGAGACTCTGTTGCAATGATCATTGTGAAAAGCTGTCTTGCAGATCTATTGTCTTTCATACAGTAACGGACACATAGTAAGCAATTAACATTGTAGCTTACATTTGTAATAATTATTATTATCACCACTTTATATGTGCATGAATCCAAAGGAAGACTTGTGTTATCCAGTGAGGCTCTAGGCTCAGAATAAACTGTGTTGTCGGCTGAAAACCAGCTCTAGCATTAATAAGGATCCCTCCCTCCAAAAAAAAGTCTACTAAAATCCCTTTCTACAATGGAATGTTACTCAATTTATCTTGAGTGGCCTGATACTTTTTTTATTTTTCTGTTTCAGTTCAAGGTTCCAAGAAGGGTTACATCACATTTACAGATTCTCAGCAGGATAAAGTTTTGTTTCCATGACTAGCTCTAATGGGTTTTTTGAATAAAACAAGTGGATTATGTATGCTTTGCAACAGATTTGCTAATTGCCTATGGGAATTATTTTTGATATTTACTTCCTAAAATCATTCCCTTAAAATGACTGAGATATTGTTTCATTAGATTCAAGATTCTATGCCAAGGGATTAGAAGAAAACATACACCAAAAAGTGAATAGAAGAGGATATAAACATAATTTTGAGAAAAAATTAAAACTAGAATTTCCACATGATATATCGACTCCACTTCTGGGTATACACTCAAAGAATTAAAAACAGGAATTCAACAAATATTCCTACAGCCATGTTCACAACAGCATTATTCACAGCAGCCATAAGAGGGAAACAACCTCAATGTCCACGGACCGATGAATGAATAAACAAAATGCGGACTATACATGCAATGGAATATTACTCCATCTTCAAAAGGGAGAAAATTCTGAGACAAGCTACTACATGAGTAAACCTCAGGGACCTTGTGTTAAGCAAAACAAGTCCATCACATAAGGACAAATACTGTGTGATTCCACTTGAACAAGGTACCCAGAATAATCAAGTCATAGATACAGAAAATAGAATGATGTGTACCAGGAGCTGGGGGTTGAGGGAAGAAGAGTCAGTGTTTAATGGGTACAGAGTTCTAGCTTGAAAAGGGGCAAACAGTTCTGAAAATGATGGTGATGTTTGCACAATAGTGTAAATGTACTTAATGTCACTGAATTGTACATTTCAAATCATATCTTTCATATTGTGCATATTTTACAACAATTTCTTAAAAATAAAACAAATAGGGGCTCCTGGGTGGCTCAGTGAGTTAAAGCCTCTGCCTTCAGCTCAGGTCATGATCCCAGAGTCCTGGGATAGAGCCCCGCATTGGGCTCTCTGCTCGGCAGGGAGCCTGCTTCCCTCTCTCTCTCTACATGCCTCTCTGCCTACTTGTGATCTCTGTCAAATAAAATTAAAAAATTAAAAATTAAAAATAAAATAAAAAATAAAACAAATAACTGTGACAAGAATATATGTTTTAACTGCACTTCTCCCATATAATCTGTCACCCTGCTGGTCCTATTACTAGTCATTAAGGATCAAAAGTGAGCCAGAGGCAATGGCATCTTAGTGTAGACATATGTGTACAGTAGGAAATGTTAACTAAAGTTTCTCCGTTAATTAAGAGAGCTTACAGTATGTTCGTGAATGATTTCCTAAGAGACAAAAATAATAATACTGTTTTCCTTCTGAATGAATAGTACCTTTTTGTTAATGTAGGGATTCATTCCTTTGTTCGTTTTTTTAATTCATCTCCTTGATATGTATCCGCAGTAGGTTACTACTCATTACCCCTTTCCTTTTCCATATCTTCTTTGTGTTGTAATATGAGATTATTGAATCTGGTGTCTGGCAGAGAGAAGTTAAAGCAGAGAAATGAACCTCAGAGTTCACCCCTGTGGGTGGGAGCTTCTAGAAATATCTAGAAATGTCAGCTGTCCAATAGCATATACACATCTTTAGGAATTTCTGGTTTGTAAACATTTAGAGATAAAATGTCAGTCCTTTATTTGCAAAGAAACTCAACTCAGACTGGCTTCATGACTAAAAGCCTTTCATTGCTCACAGGAGAGCCCTGGCTTCAGACATGACTGGACTCAGGGAAAGTAGTGCTCTTCCTATGTCCTTGTCTTTGGTCTTGTGTTTGTGTGTGCAGAAGCTGGCCTCATGTCGCCTGCTGTCAGCTACTCCTCACATACGCTGCTGCACTTTTGTTCTCTTCAGTTTCAGAACACTGGAAGCATGTTCCTGCCTCGGGGCTGTGCGTTAACCACTTTCCTCCTTGAGCCCTCTTCCCTCAGGCATCCATGTGGTTCACCCCCTTGTTTCATTCAAGCCAAAGTCTGCCTTTTGAGAGAAGTCTTCCCTAGTTACATTATTTGAAATAACACACACACAACACACAACACCACACACACACACACACACCCTCTGGCTAACACACACCCTTATCCATCCCAATCCTCCTTGCTCTGTTCATTTTTATCATAGCGCTCATAACCATCCTTACTTACTGTGAACTAAAATGGAAGCTCCGTGTGAAAAGAGGTATTTTTTTCCTTCGGTTGTATCCTTAACATCTAGACCAGGGACTGGCAAACTAGGACCAACTGCCAAATTGGCAACACCTGTTTGCTTGTTTGTTTGTTTGAAGATTTTATTTATTTATTTGACAGAGATAGACACAGCGAGAGAGGGAACACAAGCAGGGGAGTGGGAGAGGGAGAAGCAGGCTTCCCGTAGGGCAGGGAGCCCAATGCAGGGCTCGATCCCAGGACCCTGGGATCATGACCTGAGCCAAAGGCAGATGCTTAAACACTGAGCCACCCAGGTGCCCCCACACACCTGTTTTTATGTGGTTTATGAGCTAAGAAAATGTTTTATATTTTCAGATGGTTGAAAAAGATCAAAAGAAGAAGAATGACACACCACACCTGACCGCATACGACACAAATTTCCGTGTCCGTAATAAATGTTATTGGACACCATCACATTCACTTATTTATGTCAATAAGTGAATGGCTGCTTCACCCCTCCATGACAAGGCAGGGAAAGTAGGACAGAGACCATATGTACTCTGTAAAGCCTAAACTCTACAGAAAAACCTTATGGCCTCTTGGTCTTGAACAAGAGCTGGCATGTAAAGATTGATAAAATAAATAACGATGCACAAGTGTGTTTCTGCTCTCTAAAAAAACACACATAGCTTTTATTGAATCATTAGTTTCTCTGATAAAATATTTAACTTTCTCTAACAATGAAGGAATTGGTACAGGATCTAAAAAATTACACCACAAGGGGGAGAAAAGGAGCATAGAAAAAGAACAAAGAGGGAGGAGGGGGTTAGGGAGTGGGTGGTGGGGCTATGGACATTGGGGAGCGTATGTGCTATGGTGAGTGCTGTGAAGTGTGTAAACCTGGTGATTCACAGACCTGTATCCCTGGGGCTAATAATACATTATATGTTAATAAAAATAAAATAATAAAATTTTAAAAAAGAATAAGAACAAGTAGCAATAATATTACAACATATTATATAAAAATTGTGACCAACCCTATCTCCGGAACTTAATAAACTTAATGAAATATTCATCTCCACACATTACATTATCCCTAAATCCCTAATTTCATTCAATCTCCCTTTTTTCCCAACTAGAATATGACCAAGTCATTTTCTGATACACCCTTTCCTTCAGATACACCCTTTAGCTAAACTAAACGTGACTCTCAGTTCCCAAGCACAGACAGCCAATCCCCCTTGCTCCAGGAAACCCGCACCCTCTCCTCCCTCCGCCTAGGATATTTTCCCATTTGCCCACCTGGTGAATTCTTGTTTGCCATTCAAAACACAAGAACTCACATACCTCCCCTGCCTCACCGCTCCGGTGTGAAAACATCCATACCTGATGGCAAACCTCCGCATGCATACATTCATTCATTCATTCATTCATTCATATGTTCATGAATTCATTTGTTTGTTCATTCAACAAACACTGGTTGGCAAACCACTACGTGACAGGCATTCCTCCAGATACTAGGGCTATAGCTGTTATAAAGAGAGATTTCATTTTACTCTCAACAAAGTAAAATTCTATTGGGGGGAAAGAACAATAGAGAAGTTTACATAAATACTATGTCAGATAGTGACATGAGCAATAAAAAAACAAAAATAAATTTGAATGGGAGGAGAATGTTTTATGATTCTGCACTGTATGATGCATTTATCCTTAGCCCTGTGGCCAGCTAGAAACAGCTTCATGTGGGACTGTGTTGATGTTAGGCCTCCAGCAAGGACGGTCTCCGATTTGTTCTTGTCCCCAGCACACAGCAGTGCACAGTGTATCATGGCGTCGGATAGGCCAAGGGAGGGAGGGAGGCCGAATGGGTGGATGATACACTGCTAGTTTGATCTCTCCATGTAGAACGTGGCACACAGAGATGATAATGACGAAAGTATTTTGGAATATGAGAAAAACTGCACTGATTTCACAATTATGACATTTGTGGGGGAGAACAAAGAGGTTAAAAATTACTGATATTTACAGGCTCCTTTTAAAAGGAGCATGAAATCAAAAAAAGGGTGAAAATTCAGTGTAAGTTTAAAATTATGTGAGTAGAACAAGTTTCCTGATGTTGGAACCGAATCAGATTTTTTTTTTTTTTTTTTGTCAGTTAGTTCACTGCTTTGCCACTCATTTATGTAGCTGGAATCTGGAAGTACCAGTTTCACACAGTATTAAAGCAGCCTTTATTTTTAAGTTGGACTGACTACTTTTTTAAGATTTTATTTTTTTAATCCATTGATTCCCTGCTATGAGAATAAGGATAAAAAGCATTTTCTCAAGCTAATTATTTCTGCGTCTGATAAAAGATTTAAAAGGCATAAGTGTCCAAGAATGATAATATTGAAAATGTTTTAAATTTTAAATTTAAAGAGTACAGGTAGATGTCCTACTCATTTTCCACGATTTCATATTCAACATATTCAGATGTATTCAGTAGCTCTGAATGATGGGAATGAAATAAACCCTCATAATTTTTTAAGAGTGTCCTTTTTTCCGGAAGGATTGAAAAGTTCAAGGTTTTTATGCTGATGCCACCATTTCTCAAAACTTTTCCAAGATTTCTATAGAAAGGCAGGGAAGACAGCTCTTTGAAAAGATGGCTTTAAGAAATACTGTTTCATACCCAAAGAATTATGTGCGGGTGTGTGAGGGCCCAAGCAATGTGTGTCACAAGGAGAGTCCGTGTGTGTGTGGGTACCTGTATGTATTTTCATGCTGAGAGCACAAAGATAACATAAACATTTGGGAATGTTCTTGAAAAAGCTTTACTCCCATGTGATAGAAATGGAGATTACACAGTATTTGCTGTTGACATATCAATCCTAATTATAGAGGCTCAATGTCTCAGGGCGATTCTTTCTTTAGACATGTGAAGACACTCCCATTGAAAGAAAGCCAGTGCTCAAGTGTGTTATGTATTAATGCTGAGGGCAGAAAAGAATAGGGTGGGAAGGCCTAGGCTCTGAAACTCATCTCCTCTCTACTACAAAAGAATCCCTATTTATTGACCTTTTCAGCAATGTGCAAAAAGAATACCTTTTGTCTCAACTTCCGAGAATTAGAAGAAAAATGCAATTCGGTTGCTGAGAATAACATGTTCTCCTATTCATCTGTCTAATAAATAATTTCCTCTATCTCATTTCTGTGTATACAAAGGGTAATTTTCTCGCAGGATGTCTCTGAATCTTAGAGTGTTCTATATCTTCAAAGATTAAGGCCATAACTGTGCAAAATAAATAGAATGGATAGCTAAAGCTCTGTGCCTGTCCGCCCCTCATGAAAAGCAAGACATATCTGAACAATCATTTGTTTACATTAAGCTGACGTTTGATTCATAGAAGTATTTAGAGGATACTTCTGATATAATCATCAGTGTGGTTGCTTTTGATTGGTTTGACGATATGAAAATATAATTTGGGGTAAACCAAGGAGTAGCTCAATCTTATTTAATTGGTAAAATGGGGTTTAAAAATGTGCTTGGAGTAATATCCATTTGACATCGCAATCATCCAAACATCTATTTATCAAAAACCAGTAACGATTTTCATGACCTAACCAGACTAGGTCATCCCCAGAGGCACTCAAGCGTTAGTCATTATTACACTCAAAAAGAACAAAGCAAAATTGACGAACAGAGGGCAAATCTGGACATAGCCCAAGATACAGCTCAAATAACCTAGTTATTAACATAAGCTGAAGATCTGGGCTGCCAATAGTAGAAACACCTAAAAGTTTAGAATAATCTTTTAAGGCACTACCCTAAGCAACTGAAAAATGTCCTAGTATAATGCAAATTCATTTAACAGGAGTAATCATTTGTTTCTTGCAACACATTGATAATGTGCTTGGCTCTGTTCATTGTTCAGAAAGGACACAGCTTTTGGTTGGTAAAGAGTGTCCCTTTTGGGGGTAGGGTTATGGACATTGGGGAGGGTATGTGCTTTTGGGTAAATTGGAAGGGGAGATGAACCATGAGAGACTATGGACTCTGAAAAACAATCTGAGGGATTTGAAGTGGCGGGGGGGTGGGAGGTTGGGGTACCAGGTGGTGGGTATTATAGAGGGCACAGCTTGCATGGAGCACTGGGTGTGGTGAAAAAATAATGAATACTGTTTTTCTGAAAATAAATAAATTGGGGAAAAAAAAAAAAAGAGTGTCCCTTTTCCATCCACAACAACTGTGACTCCTGGCTTGGCTTCTTTCTCTCAAAAACCCCTTTCTTTTTCATCCCCATACCCCACACACAGTACATACCTGTCTCCTGATGACACACTAAAAAGGAAAAAATACTCAACCCCCACGATGCTTGATTTGATTCTTTTGGAGGCTAAAGCCTAAAGACTCTGGGTATTAAGCTACTACTTATAAAAGGTGAGCTTCAGGGGCGCCTGGGTGGCTCAGTGGGTTAAAGCCTCTGCCTTTGGCTCAGATCATGATCCCAGGGTCCTGGGATGGAGCCCTGCATCAGGCTTTCTGCTCAGCAGAGAGCCTGCTTCCCTTCCTCTCTCTCTGCCTGCCTCTCTGCCTACCTGTGATCTCTGTCTGTCAAATAAATAAATAAATAAAAATAAAAGGTGAGCTTCAATGTATGGACATAGTAATATTTAAATCTGTAATCTCGTGTATTTTATCTATTTTTCAACAAAGACATACTGACCTTGTAAATGTACTAGGACCTGCATGCAGATTTAAAACCAAATGATAAGTTCAAAATGTTACAAGTATTTTCATATGAATCACTGGAGAGAGGGGTTAGCTTGGAGAAGTAGAGATGGGCATTATCAGTTCATAAAGAGCCATGCATGTTAAGCCAAGGGATCACAAAACTTATCCCAATAGCTATAAAGAGCCATTGATGTCATATTAAGTGGTTACTATGGACAGAAAGATCATCACTGCAGTAATATGGAGGGGGCCCATATTAGAGACAAAGGAAAAAGACGGGAAGAGAAGGCAGCAATTCAGGGAATAAAAGGTTACAACTTGGCTTCAAACAATGAGAAGAGAAGCTGGGTAAAAAGGAAAGATGTAGAGATACTAAGGAGGTTGACTGTAAAAGACTTGGAAAATGAGTAAATGCAGACTAAGTGAAAGTGAAGGATGAATCAGGAAAGAATTGAAGATGCCTTTCAAGTTTCTAGCTTGGGTAACAACCAGGGAAGAACAGAACTTTAAAAACAAAACAAAACAAAACAAAAAACAAAAACACAGCTTAGGGGACTCCTGGGTGGCTCCCTCAGTTAAGTGTCTGCCTTCCTTAGGCTCAGGTCATGACCCCAGGTCCTGGGATCAGGCCCATGTTGACCTCCATGCTCAGTGGGGAGTCTGGACCTCCTTCTCCCTCTGTCCTTTTCCCCCTTGCTCATGCTCTCTCTCTCTCTCTCTCAAATAAATAAACGAAATTTTTAAAAAAGAAAAAAAGCTTAATTGAGATATAATGCACATACCATATAATTCACCCTTTCAACATGTATAGTTCAGTGGCAGTTACAATGTTCACAGTTGTGCAGCCATGACCACAATCAAATCTGGGACACCCTCATTACTCCATAAAGAAACACCACACTCTTGAGTTGTCACTCTCAATGCTCCTCCGCATGTCCCCCAAGCCTACACAATCATTAATCTACTTTCAGTCTCTATAGTCTGGATATCTACTTAGAACATTTCATATAAATGGAATTATATAATACACAGTCCTTGGTGACCAGCCTTTTTCACATAGCATAAAGTTTTTAAGGTTCATCTGTGTTGTAACATCTGTCGGTACATTATTTCTTTTTGTTAATGGAAAATACTTCATTATATTTCATTTCATTATATGCCACCCCGTATTGATCTCCATTTATCAGCTGATGGAACTTTCAGTTGTTTCCAGCTTTTGGCTATTATGAATAAGGCTGCTGTGAACACCTAACATATAAGTTTTTGTGCAGACATGTGTTTTATTGTCTCTTGGGTATATACTTAGAAAGATTATTACTGCTCCACATTATAACTTTATGTTTAACTCTTTGTAGAACTGCCAAACTGTTTTCTAAAATTATTGCATCATATTAAACTTCCACCAGCAGTGGCTGAGACTCCAATATCTCTACGTTTTCACCAATACTGATCAATACTGATTATTCTCTATCCTTTTTGTTGTCATAGCCATCCTAGTGCATACAAAGCAGTATCTCATCATGATTTTGGTTTGCATTTTTCTGGCAGCTAATAACATTGAACATCTTTTCATTGAGTTCTTTATATATTCTAGATATAAGTCCATTATCAGATATTGATTTGCAAGATTTTTCTCCCATTCTGTGGGTTGTCTTTTCACTTTCTTGATGGTACCTTCTGAAGAGCCAAAAACTTCAATATTGATGACATTGTTTTGGCTTATACTTCAGGTGTCATTATCTAAGATATAATTGCCTCCTCCAAGCTTACAAAAATTTATACTTATGTTTTCTTCTAACAGTTTTATAGTTTCAGCTTTTACTTTTATGTCTTTAGTCCATTTTTAGTTAATCTTTCTACATGGTGTGAGGTAAGGAAGGGTCCAATGTAATTCTTTTGTAGATATGCAGTTCTCTTAACACCTTTTGTTGAAGAGACTATTTTTTTCTCGTTGAATTGCTTTAACACCCGTTCATGGTCCTAACTGACTTGGGCAGGGTTGAGCTTAAAGATAAGTAATCCATAGGCTTACCAGTGATAATGAGGTAACCCGAGTTCAAAAAACTCAGCCCAAATAAGAAAGACCTAGGTCAATGGGATTGTTCCTTCTTGGAGATTTGAATAGAGACATACAAGAAGAATTTAGTAACTGGCTGATAAACTAAAAGATGATGAAGGAAAAAAAGTTGTAAGTCATAGAGTGATTATGAATCAGCTGAATTATTGATAAGTAGAAGCTATAGATGGGGAAATATGGATACAGTAGAGAATGATTTGTTTGATCTGGCAACTGAGAAGGAAGTGACAAGATGACCCAGAATATGCAGAGCCTAGGAGCCAGTTCATTGTCAAAGGTAGAATGAAGAGATGATATAGAAATTGTTGCTAAGGGTCTTTTAAGGATTTTTTTTTCCTTGAATTTCTAGGAACTACTAGACCCTTCCTTGTGTTAACCAGAGAGATTCTCTGATTCTTGCAACCAAAATAACCACCCATATGTCTCCCAACAGTTAAATCTATGGGCTCTATAGAATACTATTAAATGAGATGAAAAAATCTTAAGTTAGTGAGCTTAATACATATCTGGCTCCTAAAAGAAGTTGTACACATCCCAGTGTCCCTGACTTACTCCCAGACTGCCTTTGTTGGTTTCATGGGCACTACCTGAACTCCTGCTATCTGAGAAGCTCCAAGTCTTCCCTCCTGTTGTAACATGGGCACATTGCAATCTAAATCATAATTGAAATTCCTTTTGACTTTAGGAGTAAATACCAAGCTAAACTGAACAGATGGAACCTGTCCAACTGACTTCTCTCTTTATATTTTCTTTTCCTTCACCAAAGATATATTTTTTAACTTAGAGTCATTTTACTCACAGGAAATATTTTGGATCAGATATATTTCCTTCACTTAGCAGGATAAATCATATTGGAAATTAATACGCATAGATACCCAGATGCCATGAATACACGAGTGATCTCAGAGACACTGTATCAGTAGTGTTCTTCCTTTCAAACTCATAGTGATCACCTTTTTGTCTTTGATTTCAAGTAATGTGTAGTTTGTGTTTTTTTTTTTTTTAAATCTCATTTGCCAAGGGATTACATTTGAGATGATAAGCCTCTGGTAATGCAGCTTTGCAAGGAGGCAGGAATATTTAGACAGGAATGATAGGGGGTTGGTACTCAGATTTTAGGCAAAGTTCCCAGGTAGGCTACAATAGCAACATTCTTGAAGACTTAGAACTTCATTCGGATTTTTCCAAATGTTGATTTTGCTGCTAAGATTTAATGCAGTATAATTCCTGTATTTTCATATGAAAATAACAGAAAAGAGAATCAGGCAGTTCCTGTCACTGAACTAACTATTCAGCACAACTTATGTTTGGCAAGCAAATGCTGTGTATGGACCCTATGCTGCTAAGTGACAGGGATTAAAAAAAAAAAGAAAGAAAGAAAAGAAACCATGTCTGGGCTCAAGGACCTTGCAATCTATATCAGGGGAAAAAATATCATAGCCAATTCCTTGATCTGGAAAAGAAAAGCCCAGATCTGCTTTTTGAACTACCTGGAACCAGTAAGATTTCCGGAATTCAAATTCCCTCTCCATGAACCTTATCAAGTCACTTCAGTTCTTGAATCATCCATCAAGTGCAAAGAGTTAACAGTTCCTGCTTTGGAAATGATGTTCCAAAAAGAAAATCAAATAAAACACACACTTTTCACAGTTTCAGCCAACAGCAAGACTCCTTATGGATTATTAATTAATAGTTAATTATTTAACTATTATCTTAATCATTTTCATGACTTCTTTTAGTATAATGTTTTTATTATGACTTATAATTGACTAATTATTCTTAGTCGATTATTACAAATAATAATTATTTTCCATTACAGATAAGAATTAACTCAGATTTCACTTTTGTTTTACAGGCTGTGTAGACACCACTGGTTGTCAGTTTGACACAGTCCAGCTCCAAAATCCATTTCTTTAATGTATATCATCACAAGGTATAATGAAAGGGCTAAGCAACTTCAACTAAGATTAAACTATTCTTCGTATGTTGAAACAATGTTAAATTTTATATGACCATTCTGAACGTAGTCCAAATCTCCTAAATCTTCCAGGATCTAAATGACACAACTTTTTTTATGCTGTAGGAAGCTATTCCCATGAGAAAATTTTATGATATTGATTTCTTTTTTTTATTACATTATGTTAGTCACCATACAGTACTTCATTAGTTTTTGATGTAGTGCTCCATCTTGATTTCAATAAGCATTTGTTTTTTTAAATGTTCCCAGCATTTGATTCTGATCAATGTAAAAGAATATATATTGTCAGCAAGAGTTCACCTTAAATGAATTAACGACCCTCCATTTACCATCTCATCCATCTGCCTCCCCTGGAGCTACAGCTCTTGATTTTTTTTTTTTTTTTAAATACCTCAGAACTGTACCTTACTTTCCCTTACTATTCACACAGACCAGTATGCCTTTCTTCCTTACTTCTCCACGGAAATGCTCATGGAAGAACTAAGAATCCCACTGTTGACACAAGTACAGTTCTCCCCTGGTCATGTTCAACCCTTACAAGCATTGATACACTTAATACCTGAAAAGTTCTGAAATACTTTTCTGGGGGAAAGCATAATACTCAATAGTATGCTGGTAAATATTTAACAGCTGGCTTTCTGGGGAGGAAAGAACCCAATTTGCAGCATTGGCTGATTTTCATAGTTTAGACACTTCTAAACTTCCAGCTGCCAACATTGCATTACTGAACATCAGTGCTCTAGCACATCCCTTGTTCTATGAATTGACACCTGCATGCACTGAACACTAAGAGTAGCAAATTAACTGGGACATCTGGGTGGTTCAATTGGTTGAGCATCTGCCTTTCAACTTAGGTCATGAACCCAGGGGCCTGGGATCGAGTCCTACATTGGGTTCCTTGTTCAGCAGAGAGCCTGCAGCTCCCCCTGTTCATGCTCTCTCTCTCTAAAGATAAACAAAATTTTTAAAGAAATATAATACCAAATAGTTATATTTTTGTAAATTTTAACAAGATGAACTTGTATACTCAAAACTACATTTTAAAAGTTTAGTTCTATTAAATGATTGTGATTTGAACACCTGATACTAATTAATTATAATCTGTATCTTAACTTTGAATTTTAAAAGATAAGTATGGCTTTTTTGAAAACCTATATTTTTTTGGAAAAAAATTCTATAGATATATATCCTTTAACTAGAAATATATTTTATTTAATTATCTTTACTTTTTAGATCACAAATGACAATAGAACACAATTTACGTGAAAATCTTGATTATAACAACATAATTCATGATTTTGCTAAAATGGCATCAAAAGTAAATTTTGTAGAATAAATAATAATTATTAATCTTTATAGGTCATTTTATTGTTCATCTGAGTCTCATTGGCCCATCAGCAGAACTTCCAGATATGTAATGACAATCTCATTTGTCTGATATTTTGCTAATTTTTGGCCATATGAAAAACACATCTTTATACACATTTTTGAATATTGGCATTATGAGGATGTATTTTTCAAGGCAGAAATGTAGAGCAAATTTTTACTTAAAAGACTGTTAGCGTCATTTATAACTTTTAAATATTTAGACATATCAGATATGTGTCTCCATTTGTCCCATTTCCTAATCCTTACAGATTTTATTTATTCATTTTATTTTTGATAGAGAGCAGGGGGGGAGAGGGTTGTGGGGGGCACAGGTGCAGAGGGAGAGGATCTCAACCAGACTACCCACTGAGCACAGAGCCAGATTGACGTGGGGCTCAGTCTCACAACCCTGAAATCATGACCTGAGCAAAAACCAAGAATTGAATATTCAACCGACTGAGCTATCCAGGTGCCCCTGGCCTAATCCTCCTGAATGATGAGTGACAGCCTTGTTCTAGCACAATACTAAGTCTTCACATACTCTATATGGTTTGGTCATCATGATAAAGTAATAAGGTAGAGATTCTTACCAAGTTTGTTTGAACCTGAGTCTACCTGATTCCAGAGCTATTATTACTAAGAACAACAGTTTATTGCCATTAACTATTAGAATATTTTTTAAAATTGGTAAAGTTAATGTTGCCTTTAGAATACAATATCTAGTTCAAGACTTCTAATGGAAAATCTGTGTATTTTCTGAATGTCACTAAACAGCAAAAAAATAGGATTAAAATTTCCCAAATTGAATTAATTTATTCTGTTCAAGACATTGATCATTATGTGCTATGCTACAAATATTATAACACCATTATTGCTGAAGAACACTACATTTACTAGTCAAGTGATTCACAATATCAGAATCAAGATAAAGGGATCTGCTATCAAAGCCATGGAGATGCTTGAAAACAGTGAGAATATAGAAAACAGAAGACAGAAATTTAGAGTAGAAGTAAACTAGAGAGTGGCAATGTGATGACCTTGAATGGCTTTTGAGTAAAAGCAAGAAAGAGCAGAACTTGGGATGAGAATTTATCTGTGAGTCACGCTGCACCTATTTTTTTTTCTTGCATGCTAGAATCACCTTATTTGCCTCCTAACTTGCACCCCAAAATGCTAAATCTTGGGCACTCAGCTCAAGCCATTGCACGTGATGTGCCTTTGTCCTTAGAACCTCAGATATCTGATAATTGCCTCCCTGTTATGCACTTTTAGATTGCTGTGAATTTTTTCACACAGGGCAAAAAAACAGATGTTAAAATAAGAAATGTTTTATTTTCCTGTCATATTTTATTTTCATACCTAAAACATAAAGACTTTACATCAATAGAGTACAATGCAAAGATATTTCTGGCAAAGACAAAGGCACGTACATTGCAAAGGTTCTAAACACTACAAGTAACACTGGTCTTAAACTGAGCATCATCAGTGTTATGGAGAGCTGTGTTCCTAGTTCATAATGCCATCTCAACTCTGCAGTGAGGTTAATAATAGCGGCAGGTGGCATTAAAGTTATTTTGGTAACAAAAATCAAGTGATTACTAATCCTCCTTTTATTATCACCTAAATTGAAGTCATCACTTTGAATCACTTTAAGGATTAAGAATTTTCCTTTCATACAATTTTGAAGAAGGTCTGCATCAGAAACAATACTTTTGTATTAGGCTTTTTAGATAGATATGTTCCATACACACAACAAAAGGCAGGTTTCTTGTTACACTACCTTGTCAGGACAGATGATGTCTTTCTATCCTTTAGATCAAAACTGAAACATCATTTCTACAGAAGAGTCCTGTCTAATTTCCCAATCTAAATTTGGTCACATAATTTTGCATTCTCATGGTAATGTGTGTGTGTTTCCTTCATAGGGATTATTACAACTGCCATTTACTAAAGTCTATTCCAGTAAGTGCGGTTTCACAGCCCTAAGGACTATGGTTGGTTCACTACATAGCCCTGACATCTTGCACTATTTCTGGCAAATATTACTTGCTCAAGAATGGTATGGAGATAAATATTGTTCTTCACACTTAACAGACCATTAACACACTCCAAAGCCCATGATACAGTAAGGTTAAAAAGTGCAAAAGAAGGGACATAATGATGTGATGGAGGCTTAAAGGTTGCTGATGTTTAAGGTCCCCAAATGATCACACATCAAGGAAAAGGCTTAAAAAAGTGGAAACAGTTTTTTATCTCTGTATTGAGAAGGGTAGGAAGATATATTAGGTGGGCTTGATATGGGTCCCATCTTTTGAAGGATACCAAACAATAGGGTACGAGTATCATGGCCTCTTGAGTTCTCCTTGCTTAAGAAAGTTATGACAAGCAGACTCAGAAGAGGAAGAGTTTTTTTCAAGCTGTTGTCAAAAGTGGACAGCATTTACATCAACCCCTATAATGGGGCATTTACTTCAGTTTAGGTCAATAATTCACTAGTATGGTGGTTACCCCAAGGGGAAATAAGGTTTTCAGACTCTGATTTAAGAGATGTTATCCATGTTGTGACCTCATAGATAAAATAACTTCTGGAACGTTTAAAAAGTTCCCAGGAATATATGATGGACTTCACTTCAGCCCTACATGAGAACGTGAAAATTAGATAATATATATAACCCACTCCCCTACCCAAACTGAAAGTAAACTTCATGTCTTAGTTATCTGAATGCCCCTAGGGCCTAGGACAGTGCCTGACACATTGTAAATGCCCAACAAGTATTTGTTGAATAAACACCCATGCAAAAGTGTCTCATCTATAGGCAATCCCATCCCAAGCCTCAGTCTCAGATTGAAGAATCCAAATACACAAGATCTCCCTGGAGTCAAAGAGATAGCCTCATAAAATAAGGACTTAGCAGAAAGCTGCTAACAACCTACAGAAGGTCTCCCAGATAGGAAATCAGTCTCGGGCTAATTCCAAGCAGGATTAAGCAGATTTATAAATTTTCAATATAGGGCATTTTGAATATGTGATATGAGTAGCATTAAGACAGGATAATTCTAAGACCTTCAAATGAAACATTAGGAACAAATCAGCTGGGGAATAGAATAGGGTTTTACTCTGTCCCAGCACAATTTATCCTCAGAGACACAGAGTGGCTGGGTTTACCAAGCAAGGTATCAAGAAGGTACAGCTTTCCCCCTGCTTTCCGTGGAGGAGAGTGGTTCCTAACCTTTTGATATCTTATACTCCTTAGAGAATATGATGAAAGTGTTGGAACCTATGAATGAATATATATATATGTATGTATATATATATGTATGTATATATATGTGTGTATATATATATATATATATATATATGTTTTAAGTTTTCTGTAGTGGATGGGAAATGGTTCTATTTTATAGTATCATGGGAAAGCTTAGCACCTTTACTCTCCAACATGGAAATACAAGAATATTTTCAAACCCCTACCAAATGTGAGGCAAAGCTTTTAGAAACACTAATAAATGACTCCTTACTTGTCCACTAGAGAGAAAGAGAACAACAACAACAACAACAACAACAATAACAAAAACCCAGAAAGAAAGATATAAAACAAACAGTGGGTTAAGCCGCTGCCTTCGGCTCAGGTCGTGGTCTCGGGGTCCTGGGATCGAGTCCCGCGTCGGGCTCTCTGCTCAGCAGGGAGCCTGCTTCCTCATCTCTCTCTCTCTGCCTGCCTCTCTGCCTACTTGTGATCTCTCTCTGTCAAATAAATAAATAAAATCTTAAAAAAAAAAAAAAACATGTAGTAAATCTAATTATAAATAATTATGTTGGGGCAAAGCCTGGCACCCACAACACTAGGTTTTAGGGAAAAATGGTCCTTATTTTCCATGAGAATTCTTAGGGAATTTACCAGGGGACTTCTGGGCTTTCTATAACCCATTCCTCTGTCAGCAACAAGTAGAGTGATTTGTCAGACTGATGCATTTAGTAAAAATAAATCAAGCATGCCCTGTCTATTCCTTTTGAGAACAAACCTAGGGCAAGCTGTTCCCCAGCGGTGAGGGAAACCTTACTCTTCTCTTAGGCCTAGGTCTTAAATTGTGCAGAACCTTGATGAGGAAGAATTTCTTTGTTAGTTTCCCTTAGAGACCTACACCACATGGTAGAAAGCCATCCTCAGTGCATGCTGTATTTTGTTTCATTGAGTCTCGGATGTGCACATGCTCTGACATCAGCAAGTCTCTTGGACATCTCAGCATTATTCTCAGAGAATCATCATAAGAAGGAGGTTTTGACATGTTCTACAGAACCTTCTAAAATTGTGTAAATTATGCCAATTTCATTTTATTATTTAATTTAAGTTAATTTAATTCTTTTCAATGTTCCAGGATTCATTGTTTATGCACCATACCCAGTGCTCCACGCAATACGTGCCCTCCTTAATACCCACCACCATTTGTACCCAACCCCCCTCAGAGTCCACAGTCTCTCATGGTTTGTCTCCCCCTCCAATTTCCCCCAACTCACTTCTCCTCTCCAATTTCATTTTAAATTTAAACATACTCTTGTATGAATATCAATGAGAGGGGGTGCCTGGGTGGCTCAGTCAGTTAAGCAACGGACTCTTGATTTCTGCTTGGGTTATGAGCTCAGGGTCATGAGATCGAGGCCCTCGTCAGGCTCTGTACCCAGGGTAGAGCCTGCCTAAGGTTCTCTCTCTCCCTCTCCATCTCTTCCTCCCCCTGCTCACAAGCACTCTCTCTTTCTCTAAAAAAAAATAAGAACTAAAAAATATTTAAAAATGAGAAAAAATCACCCATGTTTAGAAAATCTTGGCAAAAGCCACTTTAGAATTTATTCAGAACAAGAAACAATTTATGATGAACCAGTAGCCGAGATTTTCAAATTAATGTGCTTTTGTTCTGGGGCAATGTGCTCTATGTGGCTGTCATTGTTGTTGCTGTTTTCTCAGCATTCGTTAGTGAGGATTTTTCCTACTAATTTCCAAGCCCATTAAATAGTGATATATCAGGGAAATACATGGTAGTCAGGCAAAATTGTTGCTGTTGTTGTTGCTGTTGTTTTTTTCCTAAAGTGTAATTGCTGAAATCAAAGTCTGGAAAGCATGTAAGATCCAAATGGGCAGGTTGTGTAGGGATATAGAAGTAGATTACTTTCTTGGTAAAATTTGAAATTTGTGATAAATCTCAAAGCCACAGATAACGCAGACTTTGCTAAAAGGATTTATTGTTCAAAGGGGTGCCGTATAAAAGAGAGTTAGTTAGTGAATAGAAAGAAGAAGGTGCCAACGTGCATCCAGCACTTTGGGAGATGGGGGAAGTCTGGCTGAACGTCTGTTCTGAATGGTCTGTCATTAAAAACAAGTTGAACAGGTTGGCCCACTCTCCACCAATGCACGTTATCAACAAAGGCTGATTAAACTTTAACTTCACATTGCGAAATGTTTGTGGCTGAGAAAACTGAGGGTATGTATAATACAGGAAATGCATTTTCAGAATGGCTACTGTGAGGTAATTGGTAAATAATGTTTGTGTCTATTCTGGCAAGGTTGAATGATAAGACATTTGCTATAAACATTGATGATTTTATTTTAGAAAAGTTTAAGTGCAATTTCAAATACAGCAAAATACAGACACAATAAAAAATAATGCTTATTTTTAGTAAATGTTGTTTTTCTGGATATACTATGCTCAAAGAATGGTTTGAGTATATTAGGGGGTGGGGAGGCCTTTAACCCATGCACTGTTATTAAACTACAAAAGAGCCATTTCAGATTTGATATGGATTTCCTAATCTCTAAAAAAAAGTATCTTATAATGTAAACAATTAACCAAATTTGATGTATTTCTTTAAAACACTTAGTCATTAATAAATTTGTTTCATTTCTATTCAAGTCAGAAAAAAGAGTTACTGAAAATAATTTATTCGGCAGCTCTCATAATTTCAGTTTTGGTGAGACATTTAGTGGTAGGTAAACACAATTTAAATGACAGAATCACAGATGTTCATTGCAGCTGACCATAACCATAATCTGGAATATACCATAAGAGGAGGGAGGTGCCTTCTGAGACCACAATCTTTCCTCTAAGTTACTGCAGTTAATAATCCTGTTTTGTCTTTCTGGTTTTTAATGACAGCAAGCTAAAGTATCTAGAAGATGGATGGTACAAGCTGGAGCTCATAACATGGCATTTTAATCATGTCAGAGTCCTCGTAGACATTCTAAAAGGGGCAGCATATTCCAAACAACAGCCGAGCAAGGAGCCTGTAAAAGATGAACCAGATGGAAGAAAATCATAGGGAGGAAGCCAAGAAAATAATGACAGAGGCCCAGACTCCACATGGTTAAAGCCCAGACAGGAGTCCCTGATGAGCTAATGCACAGAGTCCGATGAGTGATTATGAAAAATGTGGGAGAGAAACATGGTAGATTGAACATGTTTCCTCTCCCCTCTCCTGAAACTGCACTCAGATGATGATAAAGGGACTTCTTAAAGCATAAATCCCCAAGGACAAATAGAAAGGACGATGTGGCAACAGCCAAATTCTGGAAGCTGGAAAGCAGGTGAGTAAGTAGTAATTAAATTCACAGACTCGAGGAAGCCAGGGCCTGAGTAGCAGGAGAGAAAGGTCAGCAGCAAGGCCACCTGAACACTAGAAACCCCACCAAACACCAAAACTGGAAGGACCATAGGCCTCTAAAAGAAGGATGAATTTGAGAATAAAACTAAGATGGGCTAAACGTCCTTGTTAGTGTAAAGTTTTTTCCCGCGAGATAAACACAACACCAGGCAAAGTGGGTGCAAGGCAAGATTTATTAAAAACACTCTCCGGCGAAGTTTCAGGGCTCAGGAGAAGGGGAGGCGAGAAAGTTGCACCAGGAGGAGATGGGCACCCTCGGGGGAGGTTCTGCGACTCTGGAAAGCAGAGTGGCCGAAGTTGCGCCCAAGGCAGGGAGGAGGGGGCTTTTAAGGGGTCTCGGAGGAAGCTCAGGGGTCTTTTGGAAGTTTCCCTTATTCAGATATCTCGCCTGCTCGTCGGGATCCCATTGGCCCACAGGAGCCCGGGGCGGGGGTCTCAGATTCCTGCTTGGGCCTTTGTTCTCCTGTCCGAGCTCAGGTCCTGTGGCGGGAACTTTCACCATCTTGGACCTTTGTTCTTCTGTCCGAGTTCAGGTCTTATGGCGGGAACTTTTTGCCATCTTTAGTAGCCCTTCCTGCCAGCCCAACAGTTAGTAGCAATTTGCTCCCCAGATCCTGTCCTTATTCCATCCAGTAGAGCAACTGCCCATCACCCACCAAGGGAGAAGGCCGGGATGCCTTCCAGAAAGGCTGAGTTTGAGGGATCATGAGGCCAGACACCAGGCTCTGCTGGCAAACTACTGAAGCTGCAAACTGAAGATGCGGTGAAAAATTTACTTAAGAAAAGGAAAATCTCCCACCAGCTTTTCCAGTCAACTCTGAGAAAACACCAGATGCTTATACTCACCTTTCCCAAAAGAACAGAGAATCCCTTTCAGGGGAAACCATTTAGACCAAGAGAGAAGACATGCAGACCCAACTGTTGAGAACTTCTCCAACAAAATATTCCAACCAGATCATCCTACAGTGAGAGTCCCCCTTCCAACACACACATGTTCCAGTAGGTTTTTGACATGAAAGACAAAGGCCAAAGTAGTCAAAAAGTAACTCAGAAAAGAACAGAGAAAATGCAAGTAGCAGAAGAAAATTTCCAAAACTCTAATAAGGATCGTCAAAGATACAGAACATATAGTCTTCCTAAACTAAAAATAGAATGGTATTCTAAAAAGGAGCAGTCTGATAAGATAAAAGAACTCAAGGAATTTGAAACTAAGATAACAGAAATGGAAAATTTTTTGAAATGAGTTGGAAAACAAAGTTGAAATTTTTCAGGAAATCGGGAGGGAATCAAAAAGAAAAAAAGTATAAATTACATAAGAAAATTAGGAATCGACTGAAATAGGAGACTTCCAGAGAGACAGAGAACAAAAAATCCTGAAGAGGAGACATGATTTCCCAGAGCTGGGCATGAGTTTCTAGGTGGAAAAGGACCACTGAGTTTCCAGTCAGTAGAAGACCTGCATCAAAATACAGCATCAGAAAAATTCCAGGACTTAGTGTCCAAAGAGATAATTATAAAAATTACTGAGAGGGAAAAAAAGTGATCAAATTTGAAAGATCAAGGATCAAAGTGCCATGAGCTTCTGAACAACTTGGAATCTAGAAGTTAATGAAGTGATGCTTTAAAAACTCAGAAAATTATTCTAAACATCAAATTATCACTCAAGTGGGAAAGTATAATTAACATGTTTTTCAGCTAAGCAAGCTTTCCAAAACTACCTAATTGATACTTGAATCTGAAAAATCCATAAAACCAATAGAAATATTATATTTATAAATATGGAGGGAAAAACCAAAGAAGTAGCTCTATGAGTTGTGAACTATCACCTTTGAGCAGTGAAAATCAGAACCAAGAGAGGGGATACTTTTTTTTTTTTTTTTTTAGTTTTATACCTAGTAACACTAATTTTCTTATACAACTATTTACCTTTACAATATTGGTTAAAATATAAGTTAAATTATGTACATTCAAGTACAAAATAAGCAAGAACTAAAAAACTTAAGGTACAAAATAGTACCTGTAATATGCTCTCATTTGAATACAAAAGAATAGAGGTATAAATGTATGCATGGAATATCTATTTCCATAGAAACAGGATAGGAAAAAACTGATGACAGTCGTCTCTTTCAAAAAGAAAATTTGATTTGCAATGGAAGGAAGATTTACTTTCCATTGTATGTTTATCAAATTATTTTAATTTTTAATTATAACATTTCTACTTTAGTTCTTTTAATGCTTAAAGTTTTTTTAAGGGCTGGAGACAGCATAAAATACTCAGATACCAAGATAGCACTGCAGCCGAGCAATGACAGTCAATCTCAGAGACAGATGGGAATTTGTCTGAATTCCAGGCAGGGCTGATTTGAAAATATTTAAAAGGATTTGAGCACAAAGGGGAAAAGGAACAAGGGATGTTGCTTTATATGGGCTATTTATTGGCTTTCTTCATCACCATGCATTAAAAAAGTAAAATCTCAATGTGCAGAGAACTCCTGAATATAAGAAATTGTATAAATTGTGGTCTATTGAAGGGCAGACCTTGATGACCAGTGGGAGAAGATGGTATAGAGGAGCAGGAGTGAAAAACCTTCCTATTTGGCAGTTCTTGGATAATATAGAATAGGCTAGAGTTGCCAAATGTAAAGGGTAAGGAAATCTAATAACAATAGTAACTGGGTGAGCACTTACTATGTACCAGACACTGTTGTGGGCTCTTCTCGTGTATTAAGTCACCTAACTGTCCTAAGAACCCCGTGTGGTACTGCTCCCATCCTCATTCTACAGATAAAGAAACAGGGAAGCTATTTGCGTAAAGCTGTTATACTATTTATAATAATGATAATAACTATTATTATTTCTATACCTTGTGCTGTGACGCTGATTAAATCTATGTTTGTGTTGGTCCACCAACACATGGAACATCACGATCAGCCAAACTGTTCTAATTGACCTGCATTCAAAAGGCACTGGTAAGGATTGAAAATATAAAATGCATAATTTGTGATAATGAATAACTGAACATCTTTGTCTTGATGTCAGTTGACATCTGCACAACTTGCTTTTCCACGTGAACTGTGTCACCCGTAACAGTGCTATTTTCCATGTGGGCAAGTCATGTCGTCAATTCTGTGGCCACTTTTCCCAGAAGTGGGAATAATTTCCCTACATCCTCTCCACACTCACTTCCGTTATGATCCTAGTCAATAGTACATTTGCAGGACAGAATTCTGTTTTTTTTTTTTTCAGGACAGAGTTCTTGGGTTTTTTTTTTTTTCCTCTTCTAAGCTGACTGGCTAATCTAGGCACCAGAACCAAGGTCTTGATCACTTCATCCTCGTTGTTTGCTAAGAGTTTTAATAAGAACCTAGGTAACTGTTTTTGGAGTCCTTGGTGTTTTTATATCTTGAATCTTTATGAAATGAAAAAGATGAAATACACAAAAGTCTGAAAGTAGAAAATGGTTATTTTTTAGGACCTATCCCTTTCATGTGTCACCTTGAACAATCACAGCTGACAAATGATAAATAATAGACAGACTTGATGCAAATTCAGTACCCCAAAGAAGGGCTCTGTCAAGCTAGGACTCCACAGCCTCATCGTATTTCCATGAATGGTAACTTTTTATTTTTAAAGGTCTTTGATCACTTTAAAGCAAATTGCATACTAGAAATATTTTAAGGCACTCACTTTTTAAGAAGAAACCCTGTAATATTTCCTGCAGTTGGTCCAACCATCTTTTGTCCGAGTAAGTGAAAAAAAAAAAATCCCATTTTATGTCTTGATTGCAATTTTCATTTTTTCTGAATCCTTTATTCTTGACAGTAAAAGGAAGGAGGGTACTATCTGAGGAATTATCTGTGCAAATATAGTTGCCTGGATTTTGCTATCACACCCTCTAGTGGATGCACAGACAGAATGCACTAGGCATTTTCCTTAATAATAGGCTATCTAGAGCTGCTTAATCCAATATGGTAGCCACTAATCCCATGTTAAATTTAAATTAATAAGAGTAAGTAAAGTGAAATACTGCATTTCTCTGTCACTCTAGTAGCATGTCAAGTGCTCAGTCGTCAAGTGTGACTATTGGCAATCATAAAAGACAGTTCCGCCATAGAACATTTCCATCATCACAGAAGGTTGTGCTGAAAAATGCTGATCTAGAATAGTGTGTTTTCTTATAGAACATGGGGACATGACTTTATTCCACCTGAAGGGAGTTATGTTCATGATAACATGATAACATGGATAAATAGTATGCTTTATTTCATTAAATGAATTATCAAGATAATTGATTGAAAGTATTGCTAGCCCTGTCGCAATATATCATATTAACCATGTAATGGGATCAAAGTAATTCAGTCATTGTTAGAAAGATAATTTACATAACTAGAATGAAAGATGTAAATAAGAATTTTTTTTATATCAAAGCAAAAACCCTATTCTGTAAATGCCTAGGATGGCAGCATCCTAAATACCAACTGTATTCAAAATATAGTTAGTTAATATCTGTAAGTGGTGGAGAGCCAATACATTAGCTAAGTATAGCTCTGCCCTTACAAAATTTTCAGGCCAGGAGTAGAGTTGAGAGTCGCATAGACATTACACCCATTTGTATATCATGAGAACGTGTTGAAAAAGATCATGAAACAAGTGAACCTTCAGACTCTCAGATAAAATCCCCATATATCTATTTATTAATTCAATAATGATTTATTGATCAGTGCTATGTGTCAAGCACTGTGCTGGGCCCTGAGGATACAATAACAAATTGGACAAGGTCTTGTAATCCGAAGAGGAATCAGGATTAGTTTAGATAATTACATTCAAGTTTTATCTTTTGCTTTCTTTTTTTTAAAGCTCAGATAGATTGAGAGGGAATTCACCTTGCCACAAATTTTACCTCCTGATTATTTTGTTTGCACACTGAGAATAGAAATGGATGGATTGACTCCTTTCTTCAAATCTTAACAAATAGTTTTGAGCTTAATAAATAGGTTTTAGATACTCACCCTCTGATAATAGTAACCAATAATTAAATAAACACAAAGTGAGAAGGCTTTAATAGAAATACATCCCATGAGCACCTGGGTGACTCAGTCCATTAAGCATCTGCCTTTGGCTTCAAAAGGATAGAGCCCTGCCTCAGTCTCTCTGATCAGCAGAGAGTCTGCTTCTACCTCTCCTTCTGCCCACCCACCCCCCCGCCCCGCTCCTGCTTGCACTCTCTCCCTCTTTCCCTCTCTCAAATAAATAACTAAAATCTTTTAAAAAATTTTTTTAAATAAACCCAGTACTGTTGGATATTAGAGGGAAATGCAAATAAGTATGCTAGGTGGAACTAGTAAGGATTTCTTTAAAAAAAAAAAAAGATGGAGACGATGACATTTGAGCTTAGTCTTTTATTTTTTTAAATTTTATTTATTTATTTGACAGACAGAGATCACAAGTAGGCAGAGAGGCAGGCAGAGAGAGAGGGAGAACCTGGCTCCCCGCTGAGCAGAGAGCCCGATGTGGGGCTCAATCCCAGGATCCTGAGATCAGGACCCAAGCTGAAGGCAGAGGCTCAACCCACTGAGCCACCCAGGCACCCCTTGAGCTTAGTCTTGAAAGTGGGAGTTTCCTAAGCAGAGAAGGGCATGCCAAGCACAAAAAGAAATGGGAGCTTGCTGAATTCAGTCTGGTGATTTAGAGCAGAGAGTCGAGGGAAGAAAATAGCAAGGAAATAAGATGACATATTTTTAGAGGGTATATTTTTACCAAGAGAAATAAATGTGTTTGAACTGAATTATCAACCAAGTAAGAGCCAAACATCCGCTTTCCCCTTTTATATTAGCCTTTATCACAAAAAACTCATCATTTTGAGGCATTCTATTTTGGTCAATGCTGATTGATGGAGAGAGTGTAAAAATCATCCTTAGTATGTTTCAATTTAAAAAATTCATTTCTTCAAGAAGTATTATAAAGTATCTGCTATGTCCTGAGCACATTACCTATAGTAATACCAGAAGTAAACAAAATTCAGTGTACCTTTGAAAATTTGCTGTTTAACTGGAAAGCAAAGGTGGTCCAACATAGTTCCATAGGAATATGACATATGCTCTGTGAGAAAGATGCGTGAATTTGGGAAGAGCAAAAATGTGATCACCTCAGGGAAAATTGAGAATGTTTAACAGAAAAGGGGATATTTTCTGTATCTTTGAGAATGATTAAGAGTTTGACAGAAGGAAAAGTGAGAAGAAAGTATTTTAGGCAGAGGGATAAAGATAAATGATGTGTTCCAGCTATAAATGTTCCTGACAAACATTTCTCTGCCCTAGTTTTGCATGTTAACAAAAATATTTTCAAACTAAAGAAAATCATATTTTATAAACATACTTTCTCATTATAAATGTCTATTTTACTAGATTTTATATGCAGCCAACTAGGTATTATACTTCTGGAAAATATTGTTTATGAAATAAACATATATCTAAAACCAAAACCAAGGGACCCACTTTTCATTCCTCTATCGTATCCTGGATATATTTCCTCTACTCAGAGAGTTCCTCTTGTTATTGCTGTTAACAAGAGCAAAGCAAAATTGACAGTAAAACAAAACCAGTTGGGAGACTGAAAAGCCATATCACTTTAATCTAAAAATTTCTTTCCAGTGTTTCTCTAAATTTGGCCCATGTTAATGGGAACAATAATACCTATTCGGATAAGATTTTCCTCCTTCTCAATTTAATTCTTCCAGTAACCCACTCTTTCATCTTTATGAATTTTTACTAGGGTGTAATTTACACATATTGAAATGCAAAATCCAAATGATGACAAAAGTCACCAAAATGTGTACATCCACATAAACCACACTTTAAACAAACCAAGTATTTCCATTACACCAGAAAGTTCCTTATTTTCTCCAGGTATAGAAATTGGTATTAATCATTACTGGTGTCTTTATAACTTATAATACCAAGGATTCAGGTGATCTAGTCTCTGTTTGAAGAGAATGATGTTTAAATACATACTCAGGCAGTACATAATTTAAATTCTAGTAAACTCATAATTTAAATTCTGTAATAAGTTTCCTTGTAAATACAGTAATAATTTTAGCACGGAGTAGATACCAAAATATCATCATCACCAAAAACATTTATCAGAGAAAGAATACACATGACTAAATTTCTATAAATGAAGCACAAAACCAAACAAAATTAATGCCAAATATAAAACCCAAATAATATAGCAATGCTGTGCACAGACTTTATAGTAAATACTTCATGGAGGAAATGAGATTTCAGCAGAATGTTAAATAAGGAAGAAAATACAGGATATATCAGAAAGGCATATGGAAAACATGGAGGAAGAAGTGTGTGTGTGTGTGTGTGTGTGTGTTGTGTTTGAGAGTGAGTGACGGAGAGAAATTAAATATGGAACCAAGTGTAATTTGTGAAATACATGGCATTAGTAATTGCTTAATAAAAACAGTATTTACATGAACTGAAATAGATGTAGAATCCATTGAGTAACTGCTAAGTAAGAATGTCTTGAATTTCTAAGCAAATCCCTGAGATGCACAGATATCTACTGAACTATGGTACAAACACTATTGGTGGAGATTTTTGTCCTGATTAGCCAACATCAATCATGGGAGACTATTTTGACCTGCCCTTGGATGATTCTCACCACTAATAGATACAATAATGCTTCTTACAAATACCTTCCAAGATTATTAAGATGACATATTTCATAGATGAAAACAAATAAATATCCTCTGTTTGTATCAGTGTTAACAGTATTCAACTCTTACCACATTGAAAATATGACCTCATATTGACACAGGAAATCTGTATTGGACTTGCTTTTGACTTCTTTAAGTTCCTTATTTATCTTTCAAATGAATATGATCTGTCTTTCCAGATAGGCTATAAAACCCTAAATGTCTTGAGCCTACTTCTATACATTGTAAATTTTCTATAAAAGTTGATTTTAGATGGCCACTTCTAATATAAGCTCCAGATGCTTCCTAGAAACATACAATGGTTGCAAATCTTTCTTCATTATGAGTAAAGGACAGGTAAGGGAAGTTAGGGAGGGACAGGTAGAGGGTGATGTGACTAGGCTGTGACTAGGGCTCCTCAGGGACCCAGGAACCAGGCTCACAGAAATCCCACCTGTGGAGAAATAGACATGAAAACTACAAGAACACCCTGTTTGTTCTCATGATAGTTACAAGTCCACATGTTTGTTCTAAATAAGACATGATAATCACAAATCCACCATGATACTGACAAGAAATTTACCAAGTTCCCTGGTCAGTTTCTTATAAAAGACTGACCATAAAAACTCTCAGTGACAACTCGGGCAAAGCCCTGGGGACCTCCTCCCTCTAGTGAGCTTTCAATTATTTTTTTTTCTTTCTTTTTGGTTCTCACCTTTACTTAATAAACTTTCACTTCACTTCACTTCACCCTTTTGTGTCTGTCAGATTCATTCTTTCAGATTCATTCTTTGTAAGACAAGAACCCTGCAATCCTGCAACAATTACTCTTCAAATACATGCATAAGAACCTTTACAGAAACAGGATAAATGTTATTTATTTATTAAGCTTAGGTATATCTTTATACCCACTTTGCTTTTCTTAATTTATACATCTTGAGAAGGAAGTGGCTCTATATTTAGTTCTACTGGGAAAGTACCTAATGGAACATAAAGCTTCAGTAGACTTAATGATGTATTCCAAGTTAATAACCATTCTACCCAGCTGGGATACAGTATTATGAGCAGAGTGAGCTGGCTCTCAGCAACTGTTCTTATTTGGGAAAGACAAGCCTTTCTGGAAAAAAAAAAATCATACTTTGAATCAACACAAAATGAAACTACAGAAATTCAAAAGGACAGAAAAAAAGCAATAAAAGGCAATACATAAAGGAGGAGGTCATTAAAAGTAAACTGTTAGTTTCCAGGTGTGATGGTCTTTTAACCTGTCCACTTGGGTAGGCTACACCCCCAGTTATTCAATCAAACATGAATCTAGTTGTTGTGAAGGCATTTTGTAGATGTGATTCAAGTTCATAATCAGCCGACTTTGAGTAAAGGAGCTAGTCACAAATAATACGGGTGTGCCCAATTCATTAGTTCAAAGTCTTTAAGAGTAGAGTTGATGCTTACATAAGAAAGAAATTTCAACTGTGGAAATAGCTTCAGCACCAGAGTTCCAGACTGCCTGTCCCTACTGTCTGATCTTTGGATATAGGACCTGCCTAAACAGCCCCCACAACTATAGAAGCCATTTTTTTTACAACAAATATCTTAATGTATACCTCCTACTGGTTCTGCTTCTCTGATTGAACACTTTCTGATACCAGGCATACATACCAAACAATACTGTTGCTGTTTTTATGAAAAACTTTTTATCTCTGCCCCTTTTAGTGACAAAAAACTTGCTACAACTGACTCCTAGAGAAAAAATGTCCTGAGACCAGAGAAATTAAAAAAAAAAAAAAAAAAAGTACTAAAATCACTTCAGAGAGCTTTGTATTAACTGAGAAATAAAACCATATATTCAATTATTTTAAATAAAACATTTTGATATTTTGGAACCAAAAAGTCATAATCAAGAACATGTTCTTTAATTCATTTGATGCAACATATAAACAATAACCAAATAAGAAAACTTCTGTAGAGCCTTTGAGGTCATGACCTTTATAGGTTTTAAGGCAAGTACTTAAAGAAGTAGTTCGGCATTCCTAGCTTATTTGTTTATGTAATGAGAACCATTAATCCTTCCATTTGAGGTTAAGTGTCTGCATTTGAACCTTGAACTAGAGCTCTGATATACTTGAGGACTGTCCATGCGGAATTTCTTTTCTTACTTCAACAAACAATTCAGTTCAGTTCAAACATTTATTGAATACTCATTAGTTACCAAAAATATACATTCTTTGTGACTAAGTTTTGATTATTTGCTTATTAACATCTCAAATATGAAATAAATGTCAGCATTCAAATATTTATACTATTGAGAAATGTTAGAAAATTTAAGTCACCTTTATTCATCTTGTGAAGGATATGTTCTTTCACCAACACTCAAATGAAGCTATTTCTAATTATTTTTCTCAATCTTAAGCTATGCCTCTCTCTTTCTTAATTAGAGGAAAACATTTTAAATTGCCTTTGTAATGCAATTCTGTATCTAAGGCAATTAGCACTAAATACTTTCCTAATGGACAGATCAGAAGAAAAGAAAGAAAAAAGAAAGAAGGAAAATTTTGGCCTACGTTTAGGGAATAAAAATAGTAACAGAATTAGGAGGAGTTTAAAAAATGAATATGAAGACAGGGCAGAGAGGTGAACAAAGAAAAAGAAATACACCAAAAAATGGAATAAGAAACCGTTGAGGGATGTGAATTAAAAATTGTGAAATAAAAGATAAAAGTAAGGAATAAAGTTTAACCAAAAGGAATTTTAAAAGCCATACTTCTTTGGAATAATCAATCAACAATGAAATATTTTTAGGATCCTTAGAAAAAAGGTTATATAATAAATCTCATACATTTTGGTCTCTTTCTTTCAACAACTAAACAGCAGGAGAGCTATCTAAACTATTGTTAAATCTGAGGTGGGAAAGCAGACCCTCCAGAATTCAAATTTAATAGTATCATTGGAGATGATGTTGGAATACAGTCTTATTTTTCTGCTCAGAAATCTGGGAGAGGTCTTAGGGTTAGGAAAGTGTTCACTTTAGAAAGTGTTTCTAAAATGTATCTGGCCTTGGGGCGCCTGGGTGGCTCAGTTGGTTAAGCATCTGACTCTTGGTCTTCCTTCAGGTCATAATCTTGTGGGTGGGATCAAGCCCACATAGATTCGTGCACAGTGGGAGGTCTGCTTGAAGATTCTCACCCTCTGCCTCTCCCCCACTTCTCTCCAAAATAAGTAAATAAATATATATATATATATATATATATATATTTGTGTGTGTGTGTGTGTATATATATATATATATATGCTCATTTTGTTAAAACATTAATAGCATAATTTATATGTGTCAGTCTTCATCTACATTTCTATATTTAGTTGACGATATCTGTGCAGTTGGCTTGCATTATTAGGGATTTCTTTTGTCTTGATGGGATTGAATAAGTACGAATGCAACCTATTTATGGAATGAACTGCTGCAGATCTTACCATGAATCTCTGAAGACAGACCTGTTCTCCGCATAATGCACAAAATAATCTTCCTTCATCCTTGTGATGGAGCAGTTTTCTATGCATGAGAGGTTAGTTGTGGGCAAATTCTATGAACCAAGACAAATTGAAAGATAGATGTCAAAAGGTCAATTATATAAAGATCCTTCATCTGATTATTTTCTCTCCTGATACAACTTCTCTGGGGTAAAGTAAGGTGAAATGTTCTTTTCTTACAATCAAGACATTGGATGGGGCCAACACCAGGACACTGGAAGAGGAGGCACAAAAGGAGTAAAAAGGACACTGACAAAAAAGACAGCGAAATGGCAAACACATTGCCACCCAGTTTAACATCAATCCTGAAATGAAAAAACCTTCATTACAAAATCTTTCCATCATTGCCATTGTTGAAGAATTGTTCTCTTCTGGCATTCTAAGTTCTGGATTATTCCCACCAAAACTCCCTAACCCAAGAAAAATGTCTCAAGGTCCTAACCTATTTATAAAGATTTATGAACATGAAACAGAAATAAGGATTTGAGTATTAAGCATGGTCTCTCTGCTTACTAAATTGGTTTGGATGCTGCTTCTCTTGGCATAGTTGACATGGCGGTGTTTTATCAGAATGTTGGAAATCCCCAGCTTTGTTTGTCTGAAATGTTAGTTATGGACATCCAAAAACTTCCTACACTGTATTTATATGCCTAGGTGGAGTAGATGGGACAAAAAATGTTTCAGCAGGAATAAAAGAGGCGGAGTCATTTTGCCAATTAAGTGATCAACTAAAATATTAGATACTGAAAGCCCACAGAGGAACAGGATAAGCCAGAATGGGTACAGGATAGGAAGAAGCAAAATAATGGGTAGAATTTAATGAATGGTTACTATGACCCTGTCACACTTCTAATGGCCTTATATCTCTTATCTCATTCAATCCATATAACCATTCATCTAAGCAGTTAAGTTACATAGTACTTTTCTTCCCATTTTGCAGATAAACTGAGACAAGAAAAAATAAAATAATTGCCCAGTGATTCTATGACTGGGCTATGGTGAGGGAGGATTCAAACTCAAGCCGTCCAACTTCCTGTCTCACCTTAATTATTTTCCTGAATTATACACTAATATCTCTATTATCTGAAAATGCCTGAGCAAGATGTCAGGAACTCCCACAAAAGCCAAAATGACATTCTAACCAATGTTTCAGTCGTTTATACAATCTTGACATATCACTCAATGATGATTCTTCCTGATTTTTGCCACTTTAAAAAAAAAATTCTTTCCTGCTTATTCTTGCATTATAGTGTAGAAAAACAATTCTATGCTTTTTGGCCCCATAGCTCCTTCATGCTCTTGATAATATTCTTAGTATTTATTGAGGACATCAAAGAACTTTTGTCTATGTAGATTATATCTTTTTTATATTTGATGTATTAGAAATTGGAGAAATTTTTCAAGGGTGTATTTATTATCTTGTTAATTCATTAATTTATTTATCCAACTACAATAACCCCATTAAATGTATTAAATGCATAAGCAAGTGTATTCCTATAAGAAATAACTGCATTCTCTAAAACAAACAAACAAACAAACAAAAAAGCAGTGAGAAAATTGGCATTATTTTACATTTCTGGCAAATATTTCAATGTCCAGCATAGTATCTTATGACTACTTCTATCAGTAACATTCTCAACGGCGCATGCAGTGGGGATAAAGAAAACAATGACTACTGTATAGATTGGTGCACTGTGTTGCTATGTGTTGAACCCCACAAGTTTGGCCTGACCACCATGTTTTTGCCCATTCGACATAAAGACCCAGAGAGCTGATATTTAAGTCCTAAACATTTTCTCTTTTAAAGAGAAGAAAAACTAATGGAACACTGAACAAATGAAGCTTCTGTTTCTACCAGGACACCAAGAAAAGAGTAATGGAAAAAATAATTATTCCTTCTGCAATGGTTTTCATCATTGACTTTTAATCCAATGGGGAAAGCTTGGGGGAAAGAACGGAAGTCTTGACCTGATGCCAAGAGCAGAAAGCAGCACCACGCTCCTTCTTTTCAGGGGGCAGCTGTTTCTTGTAACCAAGACTGTGTTTCGTTTACTAAAAATGATTGTAAGGACCAAGTAATAGCTACACATGGCTTTTGTAAAATTAGAATAGCTGTATTTTTACTTGGTGTGTGGCTCTTTACCAAAAGAAGAGATCAAACACGGTTGAGAGGAATTGTTTGAAGTACACTGAAGAAAAGGTCGGAGCAAGAATTTTATGATGCTTAGGTCTTTTTCTTTGATACATACTGATAAAACTTAGGGAGATGTTTATGTCTAGCTAATGAAATTGGTGACGGTTACATGGCCCAAAGAATATGCGTTGGTAATGAAGAATGGCTGGTGGTGGAATTTATCAGCCTCTCTTCTGACAGTCATTAGCACTTTGCTTGTGTCCAACACCGCCAACAAAACTTGTCTATGCTACAGCATTATTGTTAAAAGACACCTTTTACTCAGTATGCATACCAAAGACAGGAAAATCTTGCAGTAATCAAGCGGGGTCCATAAAACTGAGTTCTCCATTTCCTCTTCCTAGAGGGCATCTTCAAGCACAGAACAAGTAAAGAAAAGAATGAATTGATTCAGAGTGGTTAAACCAAGACTCCTGTTGAGAAGCATAAAACACAAGTCCTGCTTAGTTGTTCTAACAACTTCTTTATGCCACTGGTGTACTTGGCACTGGCTACTTTTGGCTTTGCCAATCTCAAAACTGAAGTTCAATTTAATGTCCCGTACCTTATCCATTTCCTGCACATCCAGAGTTTTAGCTGAGCAGTTTTCACCAGCTTTACTGAAGACAACAGTTTTCCTGTAATACTCTTAAATTAATGTCACCCCACCAGTGACTTATCTGAGTAAGACTTTCTCCACTGAGTACATTGTATTTTTGTACTTACTTGAGTGTTTGTACATATCTCTTCCTCTGGGAAAGTGATGGTTAAGGCTGAGAAACATTCCTCTCTGTGTTCCCAGTGCCCAACACACAGAAGCATATATGTATATTCTACAAGTTCAAGGACTTTCTGCTGTTGTATTCCCAGTGCCTAGAACAGCAGCTGGCATGCAGTGGGCACCCAAGTAGATTTTGTGGGTTGAAGAGTACCATTAAGTTTAGTGACCCACACATTCCATCCATGAAATGTAGAAGAAACTGTGTTCCTTTGCTGTTAGTGTACTTTAAATTGTATTCTCCCTATCATGACACAGATTTCATTGATTTTTGTTTATCCTGGTGTGCCCTCACTAGGTCCTTGGATTATAAACTTTTCAAAACCTAACAAACCTGTTGTTTTACCCATATCTGAACTCTGCAAAATTTCTCTTCGCAAAAGTAAATTCTAATGAAATTCTAATGATGTTACTCATGGTAAAAGGCCATATCCTATTCTTACCTCTTTCATGTTAAGAAAATGTTAGGGGCGCCTGGGTGTCTCAGCCAATTAAGGATCTGACTCTTGATCTCAGCTCAGGTCTCTATCTCAGGGTCGTGAGTTCAAGCCCTGCACTGGGCTCCCCACTGGTCGTGAAACCCACTTTAAAAAAAAAAAAAAAAGAAAGAAAATTTTAAATCTATCTCCTTCATGCCTCACTTTCAACATCTATCCCTAAAGTTAAGAAAATTTAATATTTCTATATTAGAAAATGCAATTAATATAAGCACTTAGCCAAATGCCCTTCTGTCTTCCATCCACTCCTGCCTGCTCTGGTCCAAGCTTATTCTAAGACATCTTCCTGACAGTAGGGATCAGAGTCAAGCTCAGGAGACAGAGAGTAGAGTCTTTGAATTTGTAAGTCTCACAATGGGTATTTATGCATAAAAGAGTGAAAGTCTGTAGAGGCTTATTTCTGTAGGATGTCTACTATAAGAAAATGTCTGTTAACACTATATTATGTTTATGTAATACTAAAGTCATTTTGAGTCTAAATGAAAAGTTTAGTACTAAAGTTACAGACATAATCATACCAAAGTTAGGGGGGGGAAAGATTTAGGAAAATTTTCTTTAGCATAATAAAAATATTCTAGTGACTGAAATCAGGATTCAGTGTATAGTTGGACATGGCAGTATGAATGGAATCTAGTTAATTTCCCTATTATCTTCATAGCGTCCAGATTGTGATAACCTTTCTTTGTGATTCCCATGTGGTGCTACTGAAGTTCTTGAAACAGTTATCAGCAACTCAAACAATAATATATATATATATATGTATATACATATATATATATATGATAGGAATGTATAGAATAACCACAGAACTGAAACAGCAAGAATGTCTCACCAAGACATAATACAAATGGGAGTGCATAAGCTCATTTACTGACTCATGATGGTTGCCATGACTGGCATTAGACTTACGTTCAACTGTTTGAGTTAAACAAAAACTGAGAACAGGAAGGAGCTCTTTCCAGGCCGCAGCTGTATGCGCCAGCTTCTGTGAAGTTTATCTCGACTACTGATCCCAGGGCCCTGGCAGTCTCGCCCCATCCAAACTGCCTCCGCAGGCTCCCTGCACCTGGACTTGAACGCTCCAGGCCTGACGGCTGAGGTCCGGGCGGGAATTCACAAAAACACAATCAACACCAATCCGGAAAACATGGCACTCATTCTTAACTGTAAACTGGAACTTCTTCAAGACAGTTTCATCTATTTATATCCTGGAGTGCTCTAAGGGAAATGATTTGGAGTGCCATGGAGAAGCCCAAACATGCACAGAACTGTAGGAGATCACTGTTTACTCTTCCTTAGGGGCTGAGGTCATAGAACGCAGTTGAATTTTGCTTCTATTAACTACCCAACTTAAAGGATGGGCCTGTCTTCTCCTTCATGGAAAGCTACAGCCACCTTTATCCATGCCCTCCCTTTTTCTAAACAGTCTGCCTTCTTCACCATTCCACTACTGAGCTGGCTTTGGCTTCCTCCCAAATTATGAATTATCTTCTAAGTTCAAAACCAATGACTTGTACTCACTTCACATGATGGGGGAACCATTTCCCCTTTGATTTCTGATCCCTCCTTCTCCAATTGCCCCTTACTTTTAAAAATAGGTCTTTGAATTATTTTTTTGTCACCCAAACTTCCTTCCTTAAAGACCCTCTTCATTCTCCTGGACTGTAAGGTAGATTTCCAAAACCACACTTTTGTCCTTGACTTTACCCTGAGTTCCATCCAGTTCTGCATCTTCAACTACCAATGGACATTTATCTCTTGTCACCTCAAATACAATATATTTAAAACTGGACTTTTCAACCTGACCATTTGGGGGAAGAGAGCATACCATTGGGTTTCCTTCCCTACGTTTGTTTCTTTCTTTCTTTCTTTCTTTCTTTCTTTTAAGACTTTTTATTTATTTGAGAGAGAGAGAGAGACAGAGAGCACGTGAATGGGGGTCAGGGGCAGAAGGAGAGGGACAAGCAGACTCCCCACAGAGCAGGGAGTCTGAGGAGGAGCTCAATCCCAGGACCTGGGATCATGACCTGATCTAACTGACTGAGCCACCCAGGAGCCCCTCTTCCCCTAGGTTTCTTATTTCTGTTTGTGGTAGCATCTTTCTTCCAGTCTCCTTCACATATTTTGTTCAAATGTTGAATTCCACCAATTCTTTACTTTATTGAACCATAAGAAATTTCTATTTATGTAGCTCCAAAATAGTCAACTATCAGTAATTTCATATGATTCATTCTATGATTGCCACTGTAAAAGTTCACATCCTTCTAATCTCAAATCATTCCAGTGGCCTTCTGCTCTCTGGCCATCCATTTCTCTATCTACGGCCCATTCTGAAGGTCACCCACTTAATCCTTCTGCAGCTCCACTGGATGAGTGGAAATCTGAAGGTGAATAGAACAAGGAACCATAAAAGGTAGATTTGGGGACAGAAGTTAAAGGTGAAGGAATTTAGTTCGTTTTACTTTAGATAATAAGAAGTTTTCAAAGATGTGTCTGGAGCTGGTATATTCACCATCCTTCTCCCCTGTTTATTCCGGGAACTCTCTTCTCTTACTCCAGAGAGCCCTGTGTCTATAGGCTTACTCAGACATTAACTTTACATAGCTCAGGGAAATTTCCAGTACTGTTCACTTCACATTTAATTATTTTTACTCATGAATTGCACTTCTGCACTCTGTTTAAACACCTTGAAAGTAAAATAGTGTCTTTGATTTCTTAAAATTTCTTAAAATAGTGTCTCTTTATTTCTTCATTAAGTGAAACATAGAACTTCATATAAAGTACGTGATCAAAAAATAGTTGCTGCTGGTGATTTTTTTTAAATGGTCTGAGTCCTGGCCCAGATACCATCATTTAATCCGCTGTTCTGAAAATAGCTCTCTTACCCGGAGATGGGATGCCTTTTAAAGTAGCTTTTGGGCTCAAATTTATTTCTCATCAATGCTACTGCAATTTATGCTATCATGCACTGTGGACTGATCTATCTGCTGGGCAGACTCCTAGATTTCATCAGCATGAAAACTGATGAAAGATAGAGATTTTCTAGAGATTTTTTAATTCTTAGACCAGACTAGAATTTCTTTATCTTTCTAGCAAAGCAGTCTTGGAGAGGTGAATCTCAGAATCTACTAAATCTGAACAGCTTAATGCCTACAGTTAAATTGAGAAGCTTTGATACATGAATCCTGTTTTCTTGGGAACTTGTAATCTTTTATCTGAATATCCAAGCAAGAAATTGCCTTCTTTTGTCATCCAGTCATAATTGTCTGGTTCTTTTACTGCTGGCTGATTTATTTTCAAATACCCTTGATCTTTGTCTTCTCGTGGATATAAATAAAATAATTCTTATAAACCCTACCCACCTCCGAATGTCTTCTATGCATGTTTCATCTATCCTGCCAGACAATTGCTGAGATTCAATCCAAGATGTTTTAAAAATAAGCTGGTTTGTGTTTTTAAATAACTCCCCCAAAAGGCAACTCTAAATCCCAAAGTTGTATTTCTTGAGAGATTTCTACTGTGTTGTGTATTTTGCTATACTGTATAAAGGAAAAAAGGCAAAGAATGGGTTGTTTTGACTTTGTAATAATTCTGCTAAAATTTATCAACAGGATGAAGATAAGAAATAACTCCCATAAAAGAGCATACTCCCTTTTGGTCCTTTAGGCCATTTTCAAAGAAGAGTCAACAGAATAAAACAAAAGTTATACTATGCAGCTTCAATGAGGAAAAGATTTAGTTCAGAGGATCAAAAAATATATGATTTGGGAATAAAATAAATTAAATCTGTTACTTAATCTTCAAATAAAACATACCTAGTTAAATTTTCTAAGTATGATAGCATCCAAAGTCATTTGGTTTAAATCTATGATTAAAGAAATAAAGATAACACATTTATTCAAATATACTGTATTCATTAATTATTGAGCCATATAACCGAGTTGCTATTTTAACTTTGGTTAAAGATTAATTCTGATGGTTCTTACACTTTCCTTAAATCTTTTTACTGTGTAATTTAGTGGAAAGATTATGCTTAAAATTAATTTCTATGTCATATTAGAAAGGAAATAAAATTGATTGCACTAAGCAGAAGAAAGTCCCTTAACTCAGACATATTGATCTAAAAATGAGTGCCAATAAAAGATCCTGCTTTTCTTTATTTGACCTTTGTTCATCCCTCATTTATCTTGGGATAGATTACAAAACTTTCTTACTAAAACTGTCTTTTCTTAATTTATATTCAATGTAATATTATTTTTAAAAATTTACCCCATCAATATAAATTCATATTTCCATTAGTTCTTTCTTAAGTACTATTATCTGTGAACTGTGATTGATATGACTTAAAGTTAAACATAATTCATTTTCCCAAAAGAAAAAAGTTATGTTTTTAGTTGCTATAGTTCAATTATTTGTTGATTGCCTGCTATGTGAAGATACTATAATAATTCCAATAATATTTTATAGGAAATATTTTGATTTTGTTTGTATTAGGTGCAGTGGGCAGCCTCTGAAGTGGCTTCCGATGATCCCTGACCTTTGGTGCTTACACCATTCTGTAGCTCCCTCCCAAACTCTATCAGGGATGGTCTGTATGGAACTAGAATATGGCAGAACCATGATATCGTATAATAAGGAATTTTCTTGGCCTTCATCCCTGGTACCTGGGAGGAAAAGTTAGGATTAGTGTCTGTTATTTATAGTGCACCTCTCAGACCACACCATGATTTAGGCTAATGACCTGACTCTTGAAAGACCCCTAGATAGTTTCACAATGAGGGCCAGCCTCATCAGAAAACCCAGCCACGTGACTACAGGGGTGGGACTTAAAGCCACATGATACCAATCAGATCTCCTCGGAGGAAATGGAAGACTGACATTAAATTTAATACACTGGTCAATGAATTTAATACATTGAATTTAATACATGGTCAATGACGCTGTCAATCAAGCCTATGGGAAAAAACCTTAATGAAAACCCTGGACATACAGAAGCTGGGGGTGCTCCACCAGGGTGATGTATCCTGAAGACATGGGAGATTTTTGCTTAAAACCTTTGTATACCTTGCCTTTTTGACTCTTCATTTGCTGATTCTGATTTACACCTTCTCTAATAATTGTAAATATAGTGCCTTCCTGAGTTCTGAATCATTCTAACGAGTTACTGAGCCTGAGGGGATAGCAAGAACCCACAAATTTGTAGCGGGTTGATCAAAAGTACAGGTGGTCTGGGAACCCTGAGCTTGAAGCTAGTGTTCAAAGTTGAGGGTAGCCTTGTAGGAGACTGTGCTCTTAACTCATGAAATATAACCAAAGTCAGAGCCAAAATTGTATTGTATATGGTATGTCACTTCCAAGAGCATGTATAAAAGGCACAGTGGCTTCTGCCTTTCTCTCTAGGATTCCCTGCTCTGGGGGAAATGTGCTGCCATCCTGTGAACAGTCTTAGCAAGGGTTCCCTGGGGGAGAAACAGACCTCCAGCCAACAGCCATGAGAGCGAGCTTCTCTTGCAACTGGACCCTCCAGCCTCAGTAAAGCCTTTAGATGACTAGAGCCCCAACTGACATTTGATTATAATCTCCTCTGAGATCCTGAGCTACAAATACCCAGCTGAGCCACTCCCAGATTCCTGAACCCCAGAAACTGGAAATAGCAAATGTTTAGTGTTCTTAGGCACTAAGCTTGGAGTAATTTGTAATGCAGCAATAAATGATTCACTCAACAGCATGAGGTTATTTGAGCATGGCTTTAAGATTCAGATCCCTTGATTTCCAGTTCATCCAAAAGAATAATGTGTTAACTGCCCCCTTCCCTGACATTGATTGTTCTTTCTTTAGGATGTATCTCAGTACCTTTCAAATGCCCCCATAACAAGTGAGATGACCCCTCTTGAGATAGGCTAAACCAGCCCCAAAATCTCAGGAGGCTTTTCGTAGGAAAGTACATTTCTTAATCACAGAGCAGTTAGATGTGGTCTGGACAGCTGAACCCCAAGCAACAGATTAGCCATGCAGGCTGATCTTTTCATCTCCCCACATGGGAGAACGTCAGGAGGATCTCGTGTGGAGTCTCATCACCAGGGGTGGAAATTACGTTTCTCCCCTCTACCCACTTCCTATGGCCAAACTCTGTCACCCAGCACCAAATGAACTTGAGGGAAGCTGCACAGTGTCTTCTTTACACCTGGCCAAGAAGAGAAAATGGAATTTGTGACAGTGAGTAGTCTCTGCCATCAAGTAGAGGCATGCTTTCTTAGCAGTGTACTGGATCTGAGAAGTAGCATCAAAAGGCACAAACAGCAACACCCCCCCCACCCAAAATAAGGACAGGAATCTTCATGACTCCTGGGACATAGGAGGACATGGGATGGGGGCTGACGTGGTGACAATAAAAATCTATGAGTTGACACTCATGCTGTATCATGATTATTAATTTCTATTTTGATAAAATGCTATGCTGTTAATGCTGTCCCTAAACAAACAGAACCAAACATTGATCTCTTTCATGGACTATCGTATTTTTTATTCTATCACACTAGAGACAGTAACAATATCTATATATTTATGTATGACTCAACCATGTGGAGTGGGTTGATGGATTTTAAAACCTATGATGAATGGAAGAAGGTCGTTTTCACATGGAACCCGAGAAACAAAGCCAGCTCATGTGTGCTGATCTGGGTTGTTTCCAAGACAGACTAGTTCCTGCCTAATTTCTCCAGCTCCTCTCATCTGCAGGCATTAACTTTATTGAACTTTCAGCCTTTGCTCAGCTATGACACTGAGCCAGTCCTCATCATGGCAGTCTGCATTCCGATGGGTTTAGACATGCCAACGTGCAGCAGCAGAGTGTAATTAATCTTGCTGCCCTAAGCATACGCCGATCCTTTACCTGACACCTTCTTCTCCAGTCCACACCCCTGCCCTGCTTTCTCTAACCCTCATCACACACACATACCTTCCGTGAGTACCCTCACGGAACTGGGCCACACAACTGGGCTTATGCCAAATTGTATGCCCATTTCTTTCTCTGGAATTGAAGTCACTGAAGCCACGGGCTGAAAGTCCTAATATCCAATTTGCGTCGAGTTAAGTTTGAATCTGAAACCTCCCTACCCCTTTAGGACCCTTAATTTGGACGAAAGTACTAGAAGGAGACCTACAATATACATACTTCTACCTTGAGACCGCACATTACTGAATTCCTCTGCCCAGCAACTTCAGCTGAACTTGAGGCTTTCATCAACACTGAGCCTCCATGGATATGACATCACACTGTAACTGGTTTGATCCAAAGGCTCTTGAAAGTCCAGGTGAGCTAGAGACAAAAGGGAACCTTAAAAGAACTGAATATTTATCTTTAAACATTGATTCTTTTACATAATTTCTGGTATTTGTAAGACATTAAGGAATCACCGCACTGTTGCCGTTTCACATACATGGATGATAATGCTACAACAGAATGAAGAATACAGAAACAGATATGAATATGTAAAAATAGATTGTGTCGGAAACAAGAAAGACAATATATAAGAATATAAAACACCATAAGCCATTCTTTTTATATACTCATTCTTTGGTTCCCGGAAAATTCAGAAGCAAAAAAAAATAGGTATATGTATTTTTCCGGCAAGCTATTTGGTGCTCACACAGAACTTAGAATTTAAACTGAAACTTGAGATAAAAAGCTGAGTTCCTTGCCTACGAGGCACACACCCTGAAGAAGGTAATAATCCAAAGATCCAGACTCTCTTGCTCTCAAAAATCTGTCTGTAATTACCTCAAACTTTAAAGATGATAATGAGATTGAAGTTCAATCATGTTTTATTACCTTTGTGAGAAACCAGTGAGGATGGGGGTAGAGAATGGAAAAAATGTGCACTAACAAGCATGTTAATTGCCCTCTTTTGTTTAAATCTTGATTCATCTAGACTCTGCAAATTTGGAAATTCTTGCTATCTTATTCTGAGCTCTGTTTTTTATCAGCGGATAGATTAGAGAGCAAAAATTAAAAAACAGAATAGCCTTGTGTGTTTTGACCTCTTTGGAAAGCACTCTGAAAATATGCTTTAAATAAATAGGCATGAAGTATTTTTCTATTTTCTTTAGAAGAAGAAAACGGGGGCAGAAGTTTCCACTGTTCTTTTTTCTGAATATTCTATATTTTATCAACTAACCATGCTTCGCAAAGAAAGGGGGCGGAATACAAAATCAGCTCCAAATCCTCTTCTTACCATGAGTTTGTGAGTCCTTGAACTGAAGACCTGGGCAAGACCCCAGCTGTTTGCAGGCAGTAGCTCTTAAAGTTGAGATTAAAACAAAAGCTAACACAGAAAAAAAAAAATTAGATAGGAGCAGAATTTAACCTTTTCCTCTCTCGAAGTAATAACTGAACCAATTCTATCTTCCCAGTAAAACTGGGTGGGATAGGGATGCCTGGGTGGCTCAGTGGGTTAAAGCCTCTGCCTTCGGCTCAGGTCATGATCCCAAGGTCCTGGGATTGAGCCCTGCATCAGGCTCTCTGCTCTGCAGGGAGCCTGCTTCCTCCTCTCTCTCTGCCTGATTCTCTGCCTACTTGTGATCTCTCTCTGTGTCAAATAAATAAATAAAATCTTAAAAAAAAAACAAAAAACAACTGGGTGGGATAGCTCCTAGGTGGCTCTGTTAAGTGACTGCCTTTGGCTCAGGTCAAGATCTCAAGGTTTTGGGATCGAGCCCTGCGTCAGGGTCCTGGCTCTACTCAGAGTCTGCTTCTTCCTCTTCCTCTCTGTGTGCTCTGCTCGTGTGCTCACTCTCTCTCTCACACACACACATACACACACACACTCTTACCCTCTCTCTCAAAGAAATAAACAAAGCAAAACAAAACAAAACAAAAAAACCTAGAAGAGAAGTTTTTCTCCCAAAGAGAACATATTTTCTTTTTTTACTCTAAGCATTAATTCTGGGTTTAAATTAGATGTAGTTTGTCTTTTTGGAGGGCTTTTGGGCACAAGCATCTTTTGCTACTATGAGAAACATAAAAGGTGATGGATGCACCAAACCCCCACCGCCATCCTCATTCAAAAAAGAGGGGACCACAGGGGACCCCAAAATTTCTGAGCACTGTGTGTTGTGTCTGAAACTATCTGAGGTTTAGGAACAGAAAGATGAACAAGAAGGACAAGAGGAACTTGTCTTCTGCCTTGTGATCTGAAGGACCCTCATGTCATTTTCCTCAATTCAAAAGCTTAGTTCCAATGGTACCAGCCCCAAGAGGGTCTCTCTATTCCCAAGATTTCTTCCTTCCTTCTTCCCAAGTAATTCAGAATATAGGCTTTCTCACAGAGCACAGAGACAATGTTAAGGTCCTTCGGGATATCCCAGCCCTCCATGTGTGTAGAGGGTAGAGGTGGGAGTCAAGAGGAGATGACTGGGCTTCTGTTAAGCTTCCCAAATGGTGCAAGACACTTCCAATCTCCCCAATAGAACCAATTTTGGGGAAGCTATCGTCCTTCTTCCCAGGAATGTACTTGGTCCATAGATAGGAGGGACGAGCCGGCTCTGATCTCTTCCTCTCATGCAACCCCACCGCTCGCGCAGTCACTGTCTTTCTTACATATCATATCTCCCCTTATGTGCCATGCATGCATGTATTTGCTTCTGCTCATCTTTTATTCCCTCTCTGAGAGGAAGGCCAAAATTTCCTACAATCTGTGTAACCCCGGGGGGACATAAACAGGAACAGACTCTGTTTTTCAGCACTCTTCAGTTAGGGATGCTGTTTTAGCTTCTCCCAAATATTAAGATTTAGCTGCAACACGTGGTGATGGGACTATATGGGTACTTCTCACTAACAGTTCCAGTGGGGTTTGGTTTTGCTTGCTTTTTTCCTTGTGTTAATTCAGGACATTATAAAGTCAATTAAAGAATTTGTTAATAAAACAACATAACTCTAAAACAACAACAATATAACTCTTTAATAACAAACGTTTACTGAGCATGGACTATGCGGCAAGCACTTTCCTGGCACAAACAGACCAAAAACAGACAAAAAATTCTCTCTGAGGGAGTTTCAAGCTGTGAAATGTAGGCATGTGCTCACACACACACACACATCTACATACGACAGCAGTAGGAGTCTTATGTTAACTACGTAATGCACTGGTGAAGTCTTTAGCAAGAAAGAGAGAAACAGGCAGAGCAGTGCTTACCTAGGCTATTCTCCATCTCAGGGGCAATACTCATTGCCTCAATTCTCACAATCATCTAAGAGATCCATATTATGAGAAAATTGGGAATTTAAGAGATTACAGAATTATGTGGCAGAACACCCAAGTTCTTTTATACCCACAACTCCCTAATGCCTTCTACCAAAGAACAAAGTTGGAAAGGAACAAAGGAGCCTCTGATATGTTAAGTTCGGAATCATGAAAATTCACTGAGCATGTTCAAGGAAGAGGAGTTCCTTCCCATTCTTGCCACCCTTGTTTTTAATGCTCTCACTTTTCTGCACATCAAAGTAGGGCTTCCATGTCCCCAGAAACCAAAAGTGGGAAACCGAGTATTGCTGACTCTCCTGTTCTTTAATTTGCACAATAATTAACTGTCCTCTTTCTCTCCAACCCCTTCACATAAATGCCTTTTCCTGAAATGTTTCTATCTTTGTACTTTTCCCTTACTTGAGTCAATTGCAAGGGCTCCCCTGAGATATTAAAATCTTCCCACTGCCTTCATCCGTCTTGCTCCCGTGTTCCTCCCTCTGAGGGATAGTGCAGGGGATTCGCTGTAGGCAGAACCTTCACTCCTCCTGTGGTATTAGGTCCCAAAACAGTAGCTAAACCTTCCTATCCTTAGTCATTACATAAAGAAAGCAAAATGCAAAAGGCAAAAAAAAAAAAAAAAAAAAATTCCTTCCTTGTATGTTTGGATTATGGAATCTATCTTTAAATACCTAGATGGCATTGCATTTTCATACCACAAATGAGAGAACTTTTAGTAAAGTCACGAACATTATACCATGCAGCCATCTTGCATTTCTTCCATAATGCTGATAAAATTTGCAATTTCCCCTCCATCACTTGTCTTGTTGTAAGGTTTCCTACGGCAGAGACCATTTGCTTTGCTTTGTTTAATTTGGCAGCACAAGCTCAGAGCCTGAGCGAATGAATGCCACAAAATTCAAGATGGGGGCCTGGAACCAAGGTCTGGTCTTGTGACCTCACCTGGCCTCACTTCACCTGGCCTCACCTGGCCTCACCTCACCTGGCCTCAAACTCACAATTAGTCAGTAAGTATTTACTGCAGCCTGTGGTCTGCCTCTAGAAACCGGTATCCTCTTTTCAGACTGTCACCATTGCTTTTCTTCAGCCTCACTAAGGTAGCAAGAGACATACAGGGGTGGAGAGAAGAAGAATGGTTTTCTTCAAGTTCAAACTTGATGGCGCGTCATTTTGGTGTTTGCATAATAAAATCTGCCTGTGGTCTGCCTCTAGAAACCAGTATCCCCTTTTCAGACTGTCACCATTGCTTTTCTTCAGCCTCACTAAGGTAGCAAGAGACATACAGGGGTGGAGAGAAGAAGAACGTTTTCTACAAGTTCAAACTTGATGGTGTGTCATTTTGGTGTTTGCATAATAAAATCTGCCTAAGGATGAATTATGTCAAATATGTACAAGCGGGCTTTTGCCTGCAGCCGTACCAGAATCCTTACAGCCTTCCAAGCCTTGAGAATCAAAGACAGACACACTGTGCCAGCCCCCCGATGTTGTAAAGGGAAGGTTTTCCTATTTTGTGTATTTCCTATTTTGTGGGAAAGACAGCTCTGAAGTTAAGTCATTTGCCTGTGGTCGTGAAGTCAATCAGTGAAGACACCAAGGTTAACACAGGTGGGACAATAGGAACAACATACACGCTGTGGAGGAAGCTCCTGCTATTTCCACACAACATTTCCTATTTTTTCATTTCCATCTGGGCCTCTGCAACTGTTGCTCAAACCACACTAAAGCTGGGGGATGGGGCAAGAGGACTCCTTCCAGGACATGCTCAGGAAGAATCAAAGGTTGTTTAGTAAGGACATCCATTCTGATATTGGCCCAATCTAGCTTCATAGTTTTAAACTTCAAAACTTTCAAAATCAGAGCAAACCAAGACAAAATGGGATGACTTTTATGACCCAGCAGAGAGATTCAATCTGAAGATTGTCTTCCTGCCCCTCGCATCATAGCTCTCCGTGTCCACTTCAGTCCCTAGATGGAAACTTCGTCTTGAGCCTTCTGTGTGCCTTTCTTTTAGTTTCTAGAAAGCAGGTGCTCTAAATCTAAGATCCGTGAACTCCCGGACTCCTGTGGATAAGCTTGGGGAGGTGGGAAGTTCCTATCCACGAGCTCCCTGAAACGGCTAGGAAACTTCTATGGGAATGTGCAGATGAACATTGTACAGGGAAGGCATTAATAACCTTGACAAAGTGGCTGTAGGTGTAAATACTGCACAGAAATGAGGCCGTGCTGCTGTAAAAAAGAAATAGCAAGGTGCCCACAACAAGTCCCATTCAGAGATCAAAAGCCATCTTGCTTAGAAATACAAGGAAAAGGCTGGCTGAAAAAAAGGGGGGGAGGGTTGGCGAGAAGCCTAGAATTGTTAGATGGTGCTGCTGCTATGCCAGCCTACGGGGTAAAGCAGAATTATAACAGTCACTTCTACTCCCCCACAGAGGGCCACCCTGCCCGACCTGCAAGAATGCTGTCCTCCATTTGAAGGGGCGGGGGGTGGGAGGTCAGGGTATCAGGTGGTGGATGTTATAGAGGGCACGGATTGTATGGAGCACTGGGAGTGGTGCAAAAATAATGAATACTGTTATGCTGAAAATAAATAAAAATTTTTTTTTTAAATCCTAAAAAAAAAAAAGAATGCTGTCCTCTAGCCCTTGCTTGTCCGCTCTCCCACTCAGTGATGGCTGTGCTCATGTTAATTCTCTCTTTCCTGCGTGTCTCCAGCTCTTTGGTTTCACTGAATTCAAAGCTTTACTTCTAATATTTTTTTTTTCTTCTGTCCCTGGGAACAGAAATCACCCTAGGTTGAGAATGACTAACCAAGCACAGGAAGCAAACATGAGAGTCAATTACATAAGTTGATCTTTTTGCACAGAGCAGTATGTGATGAAGAGTTGCTTATCAGATGGTTTTAAATATTTTTTTTAAGATTATTTATTTATTATTTTTTTAAGATTATTAATTTATTTGAGAGAAAGAGACAGATAGAGATAGCACAGAGATCAAGAGCAAGTGCTGAGGGGAGGGAGAAGCAGCCTTCCCCAGGAGCAGGGAGCCCAAAGCAGGGCTTGATCCCAGGACCCTGGGATCATGACCTGAGTCAAAGGCAGACCCCTAACCAACTGAGCTACCAAGGGACCCTCATACGTTTGTTTTTTTTTTTAAAGATTTTATTTATTTATTTGACAGAGATCACAAGTAGGCAGAGAGGCAGGCAGAGAGAGGGGGGAAGCAGGCTCCCTCCTGAGCAGAGAGCCCGATGCAGAACTCGATCCCAGGACCCTGAGATCATGACCTGAGCTAAAGGCAGAGGCTTAACCCACTGAGCCACCCAGGCGCCCAGGACCCTCATATGTTTTTAAATGATATTCCAAATAGTCAGGTAAAGACAAGGGACTCCAAAAGAAAAAAACTCACAGGTGACTCTCCAGCAATAATTATCTCAACAATTTGCTCTTCCCAAGTACAGAAATATGCACCTGTTAATTGTTTTCTAAGTCAACGTGACACATTTGACCCTAAATATGATTGTGTCTTCTCAAGTCAGAAGGCACCCATCACCCTGGGGTTTTCTGGCAGTGACAATTACCATGCTCTCTTTTTGTTAAAACTGGGAAAGTTAAAAAGGTAGCCGTGGTCAAAAATAGGACTCAGAGCAAACCATCAGGTGACAGGACCTGAGCGGGGCTAAGCAGGAAATAAGAGTGTGGCGAACAAAGCTGAAAGAACAAGGTCAGGGCAGGGGAGAAAGGGACAGAGGGCACCAGTTGTAGCCATGTGGAAACTGAGAACAGGATCAAAGGTATTTCTGCAATTAGTGGCTCAGCGGGGCACGTGTCAAGTTGAGCTTCAGCCACAAGTAACTGAATCAGCCGGTTGTGGGGGGCGGGGGGCATCAAGTTCACTGTTGAGATGCCCTCCAGCTTGTCTATTTGATGGTCATGTACGGATCCCTTGCTCAGACCTCAGCTCTGAGTTTCCATCTTCACTGTGAAAACTTTCTGCCTGCTCTCCCACAGGCAGAGATGAAGCTTCCCTCTATCCATCTATTTCATCCAGAGCATAACTCTGTTCGAGAAATTACTCATTGTTTTGTCCCTATCAGACTGTCTGTTTTCCCCAGTTAACTGGTGAGCTTCTTAGGACAGGGTTTTATTATTGTTTTATCTTTATGACTTAAGTGTCTAGAACATTGATGCAATATTCATTCAACAAACATTCCCCAAGTCTGAACCAGATGCTATCTGCTGCAACCTTTATGTTCTGTCCTACCATCCTGTAATAAGGGGGGAATATGCTGCCCCAACCAAACCCCCCAAAAGGAAGTATTACTTCCCATTGTTTGGAGAATGATAATTCACCCTGTTATCCTAAGTGTATGCACGCTTCTGTGATGGGCTGTAGTTGCCATTCCCAAGAAGAGCTGCCCCTTGGGGGGGTCAGGGTCTCATGAAGTCAGTATGCCCTAGGCACTCCCATAATTTGAAGTTGCTTGTGGAAGGCAAGCCCAGAGCTCAGAATCCTTGCCCCAGCTTCTACATTGTGGACGTAATCAATGTACGACTGGGTCGATGATGAGTGCCAATAGCAAAGTGGAAGATTGTATTTTCTATACTCCTTCAGACCACCTGGTTTTGTTGCTAGTTTTTAAGAACTTATATAAATCAGAGCTACCACTTGCCATAAAATTGTTGCGATTTTTCTAATATGATGAAAATCTAATGGGTCTTTACAATGATATTAGAAAAGGAATTGATTGCCTTCTTTTGGAGGCGTCAAATGGATTCTGATATTCCAATAGTTATCTTCCTTTATTCACATCACCAGCACAGGGGGCAGGCAACATATTCCAAGAAAGAGAGCATATTTAGAATCTGCTTTCATTTGGAGGCATCAATTCCTTCTTTTAATAGCCTGGTTTTCCCCTATCTAATATTATCTGGAACACTTGTGAAATATGTTGATAATTATAGTTCTAACATGCCACTACCTTCAGTCACATTGACTCCCAGATGACATCATAGTAATACTCTCTCAAAATGAGGAATGTTTTATAAACATTTAATGTTTCAATTACATACAATATATATGTTTTTATGTTTTATATATATGTATATATACATATATATATATATATAATTCTTTCAGTAGCTCTCCTATAAGCAGGGGTCAGCACAGGGGAACCAGCATCTAAGATAATATTTTTATTTACTTTTATTTTATTTATTTATTTGACAGAGAGAGAGATCACAAGTAGTCAGAAAGGCAGACAGAGAAAGAGGGGGAATGAGGCTCCCTGCTGAGCAGAAAGCCCGATGTGGGGGCTCGATCCCAGGACCCTAAGATCAGGACCTGAGCCGAAGGCAGAGGCTTAACCCACTGAGCCACCCAGGCACCCCTAAGAAAATATTTTTAAGCAGCAACAGCAGCCTGTCTGGAAACATAATAATACTGTGAGTACTGTGGGCCACAGGCCTTGGAGAACAGAGACAGTCCGCAGCTAAGTCAGAAATTCCATTGCGGCCTAAGGCAAAAAAAAAAAAAAAAAAAAGATAATCTGCTATATCATATACCTATATCAGCATACCTATAAAAGCAATATGTTTCTAGATAAAACACAGAACCCAAAGTTTTATGTATATTTTTTTCTGAGTTAAGACTCACCTAGCTTAACTGCATATTTTTACAAAAGCCATCCACCCACACTGGAAAGTTGTAGTCAAATACATAGTCAGACAGATATCAACATGCAGGAATCTCGAGGCATTAAGAAGAATAAGCATGAGTGTGTCATAAAATATTAGTTTGGCAAAAAGAAAAAAGAAAACTTTGTACCCAGTCTAGTTTTAAAGAGTTAAGGATAAAAGCATATTGATGGGCTACATTATGAAAAGAAGGTAACTTGTCGAATTGAAGTCCCAAGGTATACATTTGAAATACTGTAATTATATTATTTCAAAATGTAAATAATAGTGCGAAGAGCTAGAAGAAAAATGCCCACTGGAATTTGAGACATTACAGCCACTCTCCATAAGCAGAGCCCATTGTGAGTATCTTTAAACACAGCAGTTTTACACCAGGAATAGATCAAAGAAACTTACCAGCCTTGTGTATATAATTATAGCCTCCCTTCCTTTGATGGTAGATGTAGTAATATGGAAGATGTGGCTATGTATACTGGATGTTAATGCATGCTCTTTTGGAAAAAAGTTGGGGCATAATTTCTTCCTTAGATCGTGTTGAGTTCCAGTCCTTTGAGCCCATTAAAGTCTTCCCACATGCTCGAGGCACAACAGTTCCCCTTCTGTTCCCCGTGAAATCTGTTCTCCACTCTTCCAGTCGGAAACAGGGCAGCTGTCTTGAATTTTTCTCTCTTCCTTTCGCCTTATGCTTCTGTTTGTTCTCAGCATCGTCCCCTGCTTACAATAAACATTTAGTGATAATTTCTTCAAATATGACCTGCCATGGTCATATTTTTACTTCCAAACACACTATCCCCTCCTCTTTCTCCTGATCTCTGAGGGGACACCAGTCATTCCAATGCAAAGATGTCCTAGGCACTAACATTCTTTGTCACCCTGCAGAGAGCTGGGTGCCAGATTCATCTTCCTAAAATACTACTTTAATCATCTGTCACTTTCCAAATCTCCAATAGCTACTTCTAATTTAGTTTTCAAATCTCAATACTTGGTGGTTATTGTTTTAGTGAACCTCTAACCTGAGCTGTAGTGAACCACAGCCTATTCATCAATATTTTTCTTTATACCAACAAATAGCCAATTTTCTCCATGACTATCACGATTCAGGTACAGGTCGAACCAAACCTCTGTCCTTTTTCTCATGCACTCCCTTGGCCTGTGGCACTCCTCTCTTTCTTCAGTTATCCAAACTCCTCTTTTGACTTCCAACTCAAACCCACATCCTTCATTAAAACCTTCCTGTTTCTCACTACAGCTTCCTGAAGTATCTTTTTTTTTTTCCCTTCAACATAGTCATTAATCTACCTTGCAATATTCACTATTCAATTTAATACTATTCTTACTTGTCTTCCAATGTCCCATAGTCCCCTCTAATTATTCCAGTCTGGTCTGTTCAATTTGATATCATATCTTTAAAGGTCAGAACAAGGTTTTAATCACCATCACTAAGCTCAAAATCATGAATAATAGGCATATAAGAAATATTTACTGATCTTATTAATGCTGCATACTTATTTTGATGCACTAAGTCAGAAAATTCAAAGAAACCAATTGAAAGGGAAGGAAAAAACTACTTTTTCTTTTCAAGAAGTCAATGCCAATGATAAAAGTCATGTGTAAGATATAGAAAACAGCAGGTGCATTAAGTTCAAAGCAATATGAATTTGAAAACTCTAAGGAAATCCAGAAATTGCTTCAGTAGAGTCCACTATTCTTGTTCTTCTAGTTGCCTATTATTCTAGCTTTCTTAAGCTGTAAAACAAGGAACATGAAAAACCTGAGTATTCTTTGTTAAAAAGATTTTATTTATTTATTTGACAGAGAGAGAGAGCAATGACAAGTAGAGAGAGAGGCAGGCAGAGAGAGAGGAGGAAGCAGGCTCTCTGCTGAGCAGAGGGCCTGATGTGGGGCTCAATCCCAGGACCCTGAGATCATGACCTGAGCCGAAGGCAGGGGCTTAATCCACTGAGCCACCCAGGCACCCCAGAGAAACCTGAATATTCTTATAAGTAGTAGGAAAAAATATGATTACATTTTACAAAAAGAAAACAGTAACACTGGAGTGCCTGGATGACGACTTCCATTGGTTAAGCAACCAATTCTTGATTTTGGTTCAGGTCATGATCTCAGTGTAATTAGATCAAGGCCCGTGTTAGGATCTGAGCTGAGGGTGAAGTCTTCTTAAGATTCTCCCTCTCCTTCTCTCCCTACCACCCCCCACCACTCATGCCCACGCTCTCTCTCTCTCTTAAACAACCAAAACAAACAAACAAACAAACAAACCCACTAGCGATTAGAAAAATTTGTTTCAAGTTGAGTTAGTTTTTAAAATGTATTAGATTTGGGGGCACCTGGGTGGCTCAGTAGGTTAAAGCCTCTGCCTTCGGCTCAGGTCATGATCCCAGGGTCCTGGGATCGAGCCCCGCATCAGGCTCTCCGCTCAGCAGGGAGCCTGCTTCCTCCTCTCTCTCTGCCTGTTTCTCTGCCTACTTATGAACTCTGTCTGTCAAATAAATAAATAAAATCTTTAAAAAAAATAAAATGTATTAGATTTAGCATTAAGCTAAAATATATTCACTCATTTCAAGTAAGATGAACATATTGTTGTATATAACTGATATTTACATTAATGATAAATGATCTCCTTCCTATATCCATTCAAATCTCAGCTATTAGCCTTGCACGTAGTAAGCGCTCAGTTATTTTCTCAAATTACTTCTAATGAACACATTCTTACTTCCAAATGTTCTAATCTTTTTCTCCTTATTTCTGTAGCCACCCTAATCATCTGACCCTAGCAACGCAAAGTATTCTGAATAATAATAATAGCACTTGTAAAATAAACATATTCATCTAAATATTCATCTAAATATAAAATATTCATCTAAATTGATTTCCTAGTGTTGTTTTGTTTGCTCGGAACATGGAGTTAATGAGCTGAAGTTGATAGGAATGGACTGAGTCATAGCCTAGGACTCAATAGCATTAGCTCATATATAAAAAGGCAGCATTTGCCTACCATATTGTGTGAAGTCATTTATCAGTGAATCCTAAGTCCTACATTCTGTCTTATATCCATTTTGTACCTTCTTGTGCATTCAGGTGGGTGTCTGTAATAATGTATCTTGACAAAGCTAAATTGAATAAGAGTTCAAAATTTTCCATAACAAATCTAATTACACAATTTTAATTATCTACAAAAGTCAAGTACATTTACACATTTAAGTAAGTTTAGTCACTTAATTCAACCTGAGTATAGATTCTTCAGGGAAAGACTGAAATTTTTGCTCAAAATGTTGGATATAGGTATTATACTTTAAAGCCTATTTTTAAAATTTTTTTATTAACATATAATGTATTATTAGCCCCAAGGGCACAGGTCTGTGAATTGTCAGGTTTACACACTTCATAGCACTCACCATAGCACATACCTTCCCCAATGTCTATAACCCCACCACCCTTTCCCTAACCCCCTCCCCTACCTGGCAACCCTCAGTTTGTTTTATGAGATTGAGACTCTTGTGGTTTATCTCCCTCCCAAGCCCATCTTGTTTCATTTATTCTTTTCCTATCCCCCAAACCCCCAGTGTTGTCTCTCAACTTCCTCATATCAGGGAGATTATATAATAATTGTCTTTCTCTGATTGACTTATTTTGCTAAGCATAACACCCTCTAGTTCCTTTCACGTCCTTGCAAATGGCAAGATTTCATTTCTTTTGATGGCTGCATAGTATTCCATTGTGTATATATACCACATTTTCTTTATCCATTCATCTGTTAATGGACATCTAGGTTCTTTCCATAACACTGCTGCTATAAACATTCGGGTGAACGTGCCCCTTCTGATCACTACATTTGTATCTTTAGGGTAAATACCCAGTAGTGTGATTGCTGGGTCATAGGGTAGTTCTGTTTTCAACTTTTTGAGGAACCTCCATACTGTTTTCCAGAGTGGTTGCACCAGCTTGCATTCCCACCAACAGTATAGGAGGGTTCCCCTTTCTCCACATCCTTGCCAGCATCTGTCATTTCCTGACTTATTAATTTTAGCCTTTCTGACTGGTGTGAGGTCGTATCTCATTGTGGTTTTGATTTGTATTTCCCTGATGTTGAGTGATGTGGAGCACTTTTTCAAGTGTTAAAGCCTATTTTTAAAGGTAACACAAATACATTGATCCCTCCCATAAAGCTATAATGATATATCTGTTCAGTGAAAATTTATTTTTTTAAATAATCAAAGAACACAGAGAACAGAAAATAAGCAACATTTTTAAGGTCTCACACAGAGGAAGTAAGTGTAAAGCTAGGAAGAGAAAAGAGATGTTCTTGTAGGAACTTTAGAAATCACTAAATAACCGAATCAACAGTTTACAAATTTTTTCCAATATTACTCTATATAGAAGTTAGTAAGCAACATAATTGATATTCTCAGACTTTTTTTAAGAGAGGGCATGTGTGTACATGCACCAAGAGGTGGAGGAGGGCAAAAGGAGAGGGAGATAAAAGAATCTCAAGTAGTTTCCAAACTCATGCACACCCCATCAAGGGGCTCGACCTCACAACACCAAGATCATGACCTGAGCCAAAATCAAGAATCTGACGCTTCACTGACTGAGCCAGCCAAGCACCTCAATATTCTCAGATTTTTAAGCTCAATAAATAACATTACTTTGAATATGCTTTGTACTGAAAACCTTTTAATCATATATACATACATTTATTGGGTAAAGATATTGGTTATAAAACTTTACCTTCTACATTTCATTTTATGCCCTCAATTACAACTGATTCACTGTCCTAAAGTGCAAAGACCAATAAATATGTTAAAGGTAGCCCACCTGAAATTTTATAATAGCAAGAAAATGTATACATTTCTGGCAATAATATTTACAATCTAGCACATTGATAAGGCATATTATATATACTATTTTTATTATAATAATTGCTATTAAGATGCAAGACAGTATCTTAAGAGAAGGGAGAGGAAGAATTACAATTTATAGCATGACCAATATTTATCTTAGGCATCTGGGCCTAAGTATGTTGAATTACTGTACGAATTCAGTTCAAGAGTGGGACTTTGGTTCACCTTTCAAAATATTTTGATGTAGCTTTTAAAACAAATCTGAATAAACTACTTAATTTGTAAATTTCTTTTGTTATAAATTCAACAAATATGGTAACTAAGTTTAAAAAGTCCCATCCACAAACCACCAAGATAGCACAGCAATGATTTTCTGTTTTGCATATTACTTCAGTTCTTGTCGTGTATTCCTTTCAAATACTGAATCATATTATACATATTTCATATTAAACATTTTCCATGTTGCTATCTCACATAATTATCATTTTTAAAACCTGCATACCAATATAAGGAATCAATATAATGAATCAATATAATGAATACTTGATTTTCCTTAATCTTTCCATTTTCTTTTAGACTCTTGGTTTTTCATTGTGACTCTTTAAAATCAATAATATTATCATAAACATCTTTATTTATATAGAGCTTAATTCAACTTTGGATTAGTTCCTAGTGTACATTCTTGAAATGGCAATGAGGACTTCAAAGAAATAAAAATATCATCTACTCACTGGAAACCAATATACAAACAATAAACTAACTCCTTTCCAACCAATGTGACAACAGCATACACAACCTTCACAACTTAGCCTTCTTCCTCTTTTCTTTTCCTTTTTGAATTTTTCTTGCTGTTCTTTTGTTTCTTTTTCAAAAATTTGAAAGAGAAAAATGGAGCTGGGGATCTTTCCTGTTAATTTCCTTCTACTGTGTCAAACTATGTTTCGGAAGACAGCATGGCTTATTCTACTTGAAAATACCACTAAACCACAAATAACTGAGTCACAGTGTTGCCAGATAGGATTGTCTAGTACAGAAGAACCCAATCCCTGTATCTAAACTTCCTGCGTTCCAATCCCAACACTGTCAATTACTAGTCATGCAATCCCAAGAAAACTTTAGTACTTAGGTTTTGGTGCCACCTTTTAAAAGAGACACTGAAATTCACTGTTAAATAATGAATTTTGGAACACTGAAAAAATAAATAAAATTTTAAAAAATAAAAATAAAAGAGACACTAAGATACAGCAAACAAAATAGCAAGGGATCTGGGGAATGCGTCATAAGGAACAGCTGAGCGAAGCAGCAATGTTTAGTCTGGAGAAAAGATAACATGGTGAGGATTAGGATTGTTACCCTGGAATATCTGAAAAGCTGCCATGTGGAAGAAGGAGTGGATAGAATCCGTTTCATGCCAGAGAAGAGAACAGATGAAAATCACAAGAAGGAAGTTTTCAGCTTGAGAGAAGGTGGCTTTCTAACAGTTACAGCTGCTCAGTGATCAACCTGACTTCTGCCTCGAGTAGCAGGCTTTCTGTCCTTGGATGATTTCTAGCTGCAGCCAAATGACCCTCTTATCGAGATGGTGAAAGTTAAATGCTAGACAGGGAGGTAGGGGATGAGGAACTGGAATTTGGGGGACTTGCCAAAACATAACAGGACTGGATCTCCAGGGAGTGATTTGGGAACACTGCTTGAAATCCTGGGCATGGCATGGGCGGGAACAAGGCCAGCATCTTTCCAGTCAAAGCTAGAAATTTGCTGAAAATGGGGTCTTGGAGATTGATTCGTAAGTAAAAAGTAAAAGACAAAATTGGTAGAAAATGTTAAATCATTCTTAAGAACTGATTCATCTGGGGCACCTGGGTGGTTCAGTGAGTTAAAGCCTCTCCCTTCGGCTCGGGTCATGATCCCAGGGTCCCAGGATCGAACCCCACCTAGGGCTCTCTGCTCTGTAGTGAGTCCGCTTCCTCCTCTCTCTCTCTCTCTCTGCCTGCCTCTCTGCCTACTTGTGATCTCTGTCTGTCAAATAAATAATTAAGAAATCTAAAAAAAAAAATTTGATTCACCTTATATAATAATTCCTGAAAACAAGCCTGTGATCATTTCTTTATGTTATGACTTTGTATTTCTGATTAAAGTTATTCAAGTAAAGGAGCTTTTTCCCCTCTAGGAGTGTATGCACTATTCACCTCAGATTAAAACTAGAAAGATTTTTTTTTTAAGATTTTATTTATTTATTTATTCATCAGAAAGAGAGAGAGACCGCGCACAAGCAAGCAGAGTGGCAGGCAGAGGTGGAGAGAGAAGCAGGCTCCCGGTTGAGCAAGGAGCCCAGTGTGGGACTTGATCCTAAGACCCTGGGATCATGACCTGAGCCGAAGGCATTGGCTCAACCAACTGAGCCACCCAGGTGTCACCTAGATTTTTTTTTTTTAATTTAAAATTATCTCTTACATTTCTCTATCTTACAGAACTTAATTCATGTGAGACATACACAGGAGAGAGCACTCTGTTTCAGTGGGCCTTTTGTTAAGTTCCCTGTGGTATAAGCCAAGGACACAGCAACCATTTCCATGGAGGCCTAAGAGTAAGAGTCAAAAAAATAAGATTGCTGTAAGAAACATACAGAAGTCATGCAATAAAAACAATTTTTTTAAATTTAAATCCAATAAGAGAAGAGCTTTTTCCCTTATTTGTTCTTTGTTTAAGTCTTTGTTGGTTCAGCTGAGTCGTGGTCTCTTGCTTCTACTGTGTTTAAATTCCACTTCATTCTGAGTTTTGTTTGAAAACTTACAAGTGGAAAATCCAAGGATATTAATGCCCCAGGATCATTGGCTTAAAAGATCTCTACAAGAGACAAGCCAAATGTTTGGGAAAACTATTTTAAAGGCTGCCAAGTCAGGGCTTTGTGCTGACCTTCAGGCCACGGGGAGCTGCTCCTGCTGGCTCAGCGCAGGCCTCTGCGGCCACGGGGAGCTGGCCTCCCCGCTTTCCTCCTCCATTTATGACTTGCCACAACAGGAAAGATTTTCACAAGGTTCCCGAGTGTGGACATCTAGGAATTCCCTTTACCAAAGGCTGTCAGAAGATAAGGCTATCCTGAACCACTTCCCCACGCTGCAGTGCCCAAAAACCCTTTCTCTGCGGTAGAAAAAAGTAGGAAATTTTGCAAATTTTTTTTAAAAGTGAAAAATGGTCTATTTGGGGGTGTAAAAGGAAAAGCAGCTTACAGTAGACTATGTGGATTCTAGTTCATTTAATTTATTTTATCTACTTTATTTAATTCTGATTTTTAAAAGATTTTATTTATTCATTGGAGAGAGAGAAAGAGTGTGCATGGGTACAAGTTGGGGAGAGGCAGAGAGAGAAGCAGACTCTGGGCTGAGCCGGGAGCTAGAGGACGGGCTTCATCCCAGGACCCAAAGATCATGACCTGAGCCCAAGGCAGATGCTTAACCATCTGAGCCACCCAGGCACCCCTAATTCTGGTTTTATCAATAACTGTATGAACCTGAAAAGAAATCACTAATCCCTGCTATGTCTGTTTTACTCAAACATAGAATGGTAACATTGTTACTTAACCCACTATGATTGGCTCCATGGAACATGAATTTCTTTCTTCTAGGTAAGAAATTCCCATAGTACAAATCTTAGTGGGAAGGGAATCCACTCAAAACCATGCCAAAAAGGCCAGACACACACTCCCCCCATGCCTTGGCAGCTATAGTGCAGGCCCACAATTGAAGCTTAGATAAGCCAGTCTTGCCTGGACCTCTGGTTTTACCGTGCCAGAGAAAGAAAAATCACTGGGCATTGGCTGCAGTGACATCTGAGCCCAGGAACAGGGGAGGCAGTGGCCTTAGGGCTGTTGACTCACATCTAGTGCTGGCCAGAGTGGGAGCGTCACCTGCAGGCTCCAGCGTCCAGCAGTGGCTCAGTGCTGTCCCCACAGACCATGACCAAGCAGAAGGTTTGGTTTTTGGTTCACGCTCACTTTTCTGAGCCTTACGTTGCTGCCTTTCCAGAAATGATGGGAGCAATCCACTATTTTTTTCATTTCCTTTTTGCTTAATTCAGCCCGTCCGTTTCTGTTGCTTACTACTAAGAAAACTGAGTAACATACCTGGTCACCTTGCAAAGCTGTTGTGAAATCTGGCTGAGTTATTTCAAGTGAAATTGCTTGGGGAATAAGAAATTGTGATCTAATTTCATGCAGTGAATATTTATTTATTAAGATCTTTAAGAAGGTAAAGGATAAGTGCAGGCAGGCTGTGGGCTCAGGGTGCTTTCAAAAGAGGGAAGGGCACAAGAACTCAGATGACTACAGCCCAACATACAGTCAGAGGGATCCTGTAAGAGAGATAGAAGCAAAAACATGTGGCAAAAAGGGGAGGAGGTGGTATAGAGAGTCAAAGGACACATAGCTCCTACTATGCTGGGTAGATGAACAAAATTTCCATGGGGAGTAAGTATTGGACATCATCCTTAAAGGCTAAATTACTAGGTAGGGCAATGAAGACTGACCTTGCAGTCAGCTGGTTATCTCTCTGCCTTTCCAGCTCCACTCCAGGGTCTTTTTTTTAAAGATTTTATTTATTTATTTGACAGAGACCACAAGTAGGTAGAGAGGCAGGCAGAGAGAGAAGGGGGGAAGCAGGCTCCCTGCTGAGCAGAGAGCCCGATGCGGGACTCGATCCCAGGACCCTGCAATCATGACCGGAGCGGAAGGCAGAGGCTTAACCCACTGAGCCACCTGTCCACTCCGGGGTCTTAAACGTCTTGGTTCTGTTTCCTCGACTATGAAATGAGAAAGTTCCAGCAAGCGGTCTGCAAGGTCAGTATGGCTTTTCATTTCCGACTGAGTCCCATAGGGTGTTACCAAGCATACTGCAGGTGGAAGGAGCGCGGTAATCTAAAAAGTAACACGAGGAAGCCAAATGGCAGGTGATCCATAAATTCGATCCCATGGCACCAACATCAGAACCAAAGGGGAACCAAAAGGGAATCTGTCCGAGAAGGCTGTCCCCCTTGGTTTACAGTTACGAAGACTATAGTAGCGAAAGAGAGAGAATTGCTACAAGTCACATCCTTAGCGGATGTCAGAGCGGAGGCGGGGGACCCAGGTCTTGGTCAATCAGCCCAGGGCTATTTCCCCTTCAGTGTTGCTCTGCAATCAGTCAAGTTTGGTGTTTACGGGCAAGCAATGGTTTTGAGGCCGTTAAAGACTAAAATTCTATGGAGCACTGTTTAAGACAACCGGCATAAAGCTTTAATCATTCATCTGTGAGTACTCTACAGATGTCCATCTTCTCTATGGAGGTCTTACAGGTCAAGAGAGTGATATAAGAAAAGTGAAATAAACTTCTGAATGACAATGCTACGTTCAGAATTTAACCAGATGTAAATCTAAGCAGAGTCCCGGACCTGCCTTCAGTTTACACCTGAATATCTCTCCTGTATCTTGAATTCATCACATAACTTTCTTTATTTTAGGAAATAAGTTCTCTGGAGCTTAACCCTAGGTCAGAGGTCATTTAAGTTTTAACAATGGATAATTTCAGCTTTAAGTTGATTTGAGGACACATCGCTTCTTAGCCTTTTGGCTAAGGTCAAGTGAAGTTGATTTGAGGACACATTTTAGTGTGTTTTTCACAGGCTAAGCAACTTTAAGAATTTATTTTAAAAGATATTTTGCCCAGAAGATGCACCGTATTTATAAGGATAACTGAAGTAGCACTGAATAATTAGCTCAGATTTAAAAATATTACAAGTTTTCTAATTTACTTAATTCCTTATGATATTAAGACTATTGGCCATAAAATAATATTTCCTTGCCACTGAAGTATAGAAACCTTTTAACACTGAGGTATTTATCCTAAAGAGTAATTATCATCATCAATAATGCTTGCTTGGAGATAAGAATTTAATATTTCACTATTTTATCAATAACTATGAATGCAAAACACATTTAACCAAATAACAGTATGTGTTACCTTCTATGTGATTACCTTCTATTTGATAACAAATAATGAAAGTATTTACCTCATCTCCAAAAAAAAAATAATTCATAAGAATCATTCTATCACTTCAAGGCAGACTAAATTAAAGAGTTTAAAAAAAAAGATTATAGTTTATTGATTTCCTTAGGCTACTTAAAAATAACTGTGGACCTCTATTCTTCTTACCATGAAACAAAATATTGAACTCTGCCCTTCAGGCATACTACCATACTTCAAATGCTGATCTTATCATCTGCTTGCAAGTCAAACAGAGTTGGACTTTAAAAGGAAGAAAGGAAAAGCCTGGAGCCACTGGGAGGCATCAAGGGTCAGGGGGTTGGTCTGGTTCTGGTCAGAGAGGACCTAGGGTCACAATGCCTGAATAAAAATCACTCAGCTCCCACTGGACAGTTTTCAAAGTACATAATAACCAGAATTTGAAATATAATATATAAAGAACCATATTCTGAAACCGATGTTCTATTTCATTTGGCATCTTTCCATTTGTTTTGTGAACAGGAAAGAGTAAAATTTCCCCTTGTTACTGAATTTGAATTCTGTTTGCAACAATGAATCACTATAAGAAGCTATTAAATAATAATGCAAAGTGATTGGAAATCAGTGGACTTGGATGGGGGTTTTCCCAAACGTTTAAAATTTCAGCCGCATCCCATTTAGGTTCCTGGATGCTCATCATTTTGTACTAAATTGTGAAATGTATTCATCAATCTTAAGTGGGAGTTAAAAGCTCCCCCAAAGTGCAAAGCATTAAGAATTATTTCAATTAATAGTCAATTAACTAAACGTCATTTGTTTGCTGGTATGAATGGCTCCTTTAAATTAATCTCTCTCTCTGGCTTCTTTTTGAAAGATTTCAGAACTTCCCATCTCTAACTCCTAGGGACAGATATGGCCCAGGGGTCTTCCTGGAGCAGAATCTGACGCTTCCCAGCAATATCCTGGATACATGCTGGGTTGTGACTGGGAGGTAGCTGTGAGTGTACCAGGCAGAGATCAAAATTCTGGACTGGAGACGCTCAGGGGAATGACCTGAAAGAGTTAATAAGGTAAGTACTTCTTTCTGAAATGTGCTTTGAAGATCTTCAATTTTGACTGAAACTTGAAATGTCACAGCAGTTTCTTACACTCTTTTCCTTCCCAAATCTAAACTATTCTTAAACAGGAAAAGGACATGATGACCATGATTCCAATTCTGTGTTCCAACTAAAAATCTGATTTGTGTTACTGAACAGAAAAGAACATTCTCCAAAATAAAACATCTTGAGCGGGATAGGTAAACAAGACTGCTCAAGAAACAAATCTGGAAATGGCTGAGTTTTAACTGTGAGGGCTACCCCCCACCCCCACCCCGCTCCCGCTTCGAAGAGTCGGGTGCTGTTAGAAACCTTGCAGAAGGAGAATCCGAACACTTCTGAAACTGGACAGACACAAGGGGGCAGGAAGAGCTCAAACTCTGACTTAAAAACCCGCTCCCTGAAATGGGAGCTAACCTATTTTCGTTCGCCTTCTGGATATTTATCAGTTCTCTTGGCATGCAAAGAAATGGGATGCTGACAAGTAGGTTTAGTTTGTACTCGGACTAATTACTGCGAAGAGAACAGGAACGTTTCTAACGACAGCTCCCCGAACCGCGGCGGCTTTGGGAGAGCCTGGGGCTACATTCCCTAGAACTTATTTTTTGGTGCTAGTCTCGCGATTCCGATCGGACTGACTGCCTTTCTCACGCATTCCAAATATTCCTCCCCCTTGGGCCCCCCTTTTCCCCTTTTACTCTGAACTTTGGTTGCAAAGGAGGGGCTTGTTTAAAACTCACCAATCCAAGGACTGTGCACCCCTCCTCCCCGTAATTTACAAGGAGACTCCGGCGGCCCGGTGTGTGTGTGTGTGTGTGTGTGTGTTCGGGGTGAGTGTGTGTGTGTGTGTGTGTGTGTGTGCAACCTGCCTTAGCATTGGCTTGTCATTCTAGCTGTCCTTCTTTTGCAAATAAGCCCCATCCTTTCTTCCCAAACTGCTCTGGGTTTCCATTCAAACACAAGCGACATTGCGAATAACTTTCTTCTCGGGTTTGCAAATCCCGGTGAGCAATAACCACACTCCCCCGCGCGAGACTGCAACGAATTGGAGGGGATGGGAGCAAAGATGGGTAATCTTGGATCCCAGGCAGCTGAAGAACGGATTCAAGCCCAGCCGCGTGTCCCGACTCCTCTGCCGGAACCGCAGCCCTGGCATCCCAGAGCGAAACGTGAGCACAGGTGGGCACCTCGAGACAGCCAGTACCCCTCGCTTCCAGCACAACTTGTAGAGCCTTGAGTATCCTCCTCTCCGCCAGGTTTCCCCGCCTCCGCCTCTAGGAACTGATTGGCAGATACCACTACCCAACCCTCAACTCGGGGCCTCCTCCCGGGACCAATGATTGGCCTCCTGGGAGGACTGGAGTAAGGGGGTGCTAGGGGAGGGTTTTCCCTCAAAGCTGTAGGTCCCGGGACCTGGAAAGCAGGAGTGGAGGGACTCATTCTCGCAGCCAGTGTGCGGCCGGTGGCGGAGCGGGACGCCGGGGGGCTTCAGCCTCCGCTGCAGCGCCAGCCCTGCTCGCCCCGCGCAACTTTCCATCCTGGCCCAGCCGCGGCTACAGAGTGCAGAGTTCCTGGCACTTTCCGGAGGACGTTTCTTGCTCCCTGCCAGGCGACTGACTGCGCTCTCTCAGGCTGACCTGTCCGAGCTCTAACACCCGGACCATGCACGCGGCCAGGACTCCCGGGATCGCCTCCGGCGCCGGCGGGGTGACCAACCCCACCAGTTTTCAGCAGATACTTACGCTGCCGCCCCTCCTCGTGTTGCTGCTGCTGCTTCTCCTGTCACCGGTAAGCTGCGTCCCGGCACAGCCCGCTGCCCCTGAGCGAGCGTTGCTGTCCCCGGATCTCGCGGGGGCTGCAGGGGTCCCCGCTGAGGAGGCCATAGTGCTGGCGAACCGTGGGCTCCGGGTGCCCTTCGGCCGCGAGGTCTGGCTGGATCCGCTGCACGACCTGGTGCTGCAGGTGCAGCCGGGGGACCGCTGCTCCGTGACCGTGCTAGACAACGATGCGCTGGCCCAGAGGCCTGGCCGCCTGAATCCCAAGCGCTTCCCGTGCGACTTCGGCCCGGGAGAGGTACGCTACTCGCACCTGGGCGCGCGCAGCCCATCGCGGGATCGCGTTCGGCTGCAGCTGCGCTACGACGCGCCGGGAGGGACAGCAGTGCTACCCTTGGTGCTGGAGGTGGAGGTGGTCTTCACCCAGCTAGAGGTTGTGACTCGGAACTTGCCCCTCGTCGTGGAGGAGCTGCTGGGGACCAGTAATGCCCTGGACGCGCGGAACCTGGAGTTTGCCTACCAGCCCGAGACCGAGGAATGTCGCGTGGGTATCCTGTCCGGCCTGAGCGCGCTGCCTCGCTACGGGGAGCTCCTTCACTACCCGCAAGTTCCAGGTGGAGCCAGCGAGGGGGGCGCCCAGGATCCTCTCCTGATGGACTGCAAAGCTTTCCAGGAACTAGGCGTGCGCTACCGCCACACGGCCCCCAGTCGGTCCCCAAACAGGGACTGGGTGCCCATGGTGGTGGAGCTGCGGTCTCGTGGTTCCCCTGTGAGCAGGCCTGCTCTGAAACGTGAGCACTTCCAGGTGCTGGTGAGAATCCGAGGAGGGGCCGAGAACACCGCCCCCAAGCCCAGTTTTGTGGCCATGATGATGATGGAAGTGGATCAGTTTGTACTCACCGCCCTGACCCCAGACATGCTGGCCGCTGAGGATGCTGAGTCTCCCCCTGACCTGTTGATCTTCAACCTCACCTCTCCCTTCCAGCCTGGCCAGGGCTACCTAGTTAGTACTGATGATCGCAGCCTGCCTCTCTCATCTTTCACTCAGAAGGACCTACGGCTCTTGAAGATTGCCTACCAGCCACCCTCTGAGGACTCTGACCAGGAGCGGCTCTTTGAACTGGAGCTGGAGGTAGTGGACCCGGAAGGAGCTGCCTCAGACCCTTTTGCTTTTATGGTAGTGGTGAAGCCCATGAACACACTGGCTCCCGTGGTCACCCGGAACACCGGTCTCATTCTCTATGAGGGCCAGTCCCGGCCCCTTACAGGCCCTGCGGGCAGTGGGCCACAAAACTTGGTCATCAGCGATGAGGATGACCTGGAGGCAGTGCAGCTGGAGGTGGTGGCTGGGCTCCGGCATGGTCACCTTGTCCTTCTGGGTGCCACCCATGGCAGCTCCGCCCCTAAGACCTTTACGGTGGCTGAGCTAGCGGCTGGCCAGGTGGTCTACCATCACGATGACAAAGATGGCTCACTGAGTGACAACCTTGTCCTTCGAATGGTGGATGGAGGACGCCGGCACCAGGTGCAGTTCCTGTTCCCCATCACCTTAGTGCCTGTGGATGACCAGCCACCAGTCCTCAATGCTAACACAGGGCTGACACTGGCAGAAGGTGAGACAGTGCCCATCCTGCCCCTTGCTCTAAGTGCAACTGACATTGACTCCGATGACTCTCTGCTGCTTTTTGTGCTGGAATTGCCCTCCTCGACTGCAGGGCATCTGCTTCTCCGCCAAACACATCCTCCCCATGAGGAGGAGGAGCTGAGCAGGGGCCCTTGGAGGAGACAGGGAGCATTCTATGAGCAAACAGTGACAGAGTGGCGGCAGCGGGACATAAGCGAGGGTCGGCTGTTCTACAGGCATTCGGGGCCCCACAGTCCCGGGCCAGTGATGGACCAGTTCACATTTTGGGTTCAGGATAACCATGATCCTCCTAATCAGTCTGGACCACACAGATTTGTGATACGCATTCATCCTGTGGATCGCCTCCCTCCAGAGCTGGGTAGCGGCTGTCCCCTTCGGATGGTGGTGCAGGAATCCCAGCTCACCCCTCTGAGGAAGAAGTGGCTGCGCTACACTGACCTGGACACGGATGACCGAGACCTGCGTTACACAGTGACCCAGCCTCCCATGGACACAGACGAAAACCACTCGCCCTCCCCACTGGGCACCTTGGTCCTGACCGACAACCCCTCAGTCGTGGTGACCCATTTTACCCAAGCCCAGATCAACCACCATAAAATTGCTTACAGACCTCCAGAGCAAGAACTGGGAGTGGCTGCCCGAGTGGCCCAGTTCCAGTTCCAGGTGGAGGATCAAGCTGGGAATGTGGCTCCGGGCACCTTCACGCTTTACTTGCAGCCAGTAGACAACCAGCCACCTGAGATCCTCAACACGGGTTTCACCATTCAGGAGAAGGGCCACCACGTCTTGAGTGAGACCGAGTTGCGTGTGAATGATGTAGACACTGATGTTGCCCACATCTCTTTCACTCTCACGCAGGCGCCCAAACACGGCCACATGAGAGTGTCTGGACAGATACTGCATGTCGGGGAGGTCTTCCACTTAGAAGACATAAAACAGGGTCGGATTTCCTATGCCCATAATGGCGATGAGTCTCTCACTGATAGCTGCTCCTTGGAGGTCAGTGACAGACACCACGTGGTGCCCATCACTCTCAGGGTGAACATCCGGCCGGCGGATGATGAGGGGCCCATGCTGAGCCTTCCTGCTGGCACTCTGGGGTCTTACCTAGATGTTCTTGAAAATGGAGCTACTGAAATCACTGCTGGTGTTATCAAGGGGACTGACGAGGACACCGATGATGTGATGTTGACTTTTGTCTTGGAAGATCCACCCTTATATGGAGAAATCTTGGTAAACGGAGTTCCAGCAGAGCAGTTTACCCAAAAGGACATCTTGGAAGGCTCTGTCATCTATGCCCACACTAGTGGTGAGATAGGCCTGTTGCCCAGAGGAGACTCTTTTAACCTGAGTCTGTCAGATGTGTCTCAAGAATGGGTAATAGGTAGCAATACTATCCAAGGAGTTACCGTGTGGGTGACCATCCTCCCAGTTGATAACCAGGCTCCAGAGATTACTGTAGGTGAACAGTTTATAGTCATGGAAGGTGATAAAAGTGTTATAACCTCAACACATATAAGTGCTCAAGATATTGATTCACTAACTGATGACCTCTTGTGCACTATAGTTATCCAGCCTACCTCTGGTTATGTTGAAAACATTTCTCCAGCCCCAGGCTCTGAGAAATCAAGAGCAGGAATTGCCATAAGTGCCTTTACCCTGAAAGACCTCAGGCAGAGTCATATTAACTATGTCCAGAGTGTCCATAAAGGGGTCGAACCTGTGGAAGACCGATTTATATTTCGTTGTTCTGATGGCATTAACTTTTCAGAGAGACATTTTTTCCCCGTTGTCATCATTCCCACAAATGATGAACAGCCAGAAATATTTATGAGAGAATTTATGGTGATGGAGGGCATGAGTCTGGTGATTGATACGCCCATCCTCAATGCTGCTGATGCTGACATGCCCCCAGATGATCTAACTTTCACTATTACCCGATTTCCTACTCGAGGTCACATCATGAACCAGCTGATAAATGGCACAGTTTTGGTTGAAAGCTTCACCTTGGATCAGATCATAGAGAGTTCAAGCATTATTTATGAGCATGATGACTCCGAGACCCAGGAAGACAGTTTTGTGATTAGACTAACAGATGGTAAGCACTCAGTGGAAAGGATGGTCCTCATTATAGTGATCCCAGTTGATGATGAGACCCCCAGAATGATGATCAATAACGGACTAGAAATAGAAATTGGGGAAACCAAAATTATCAACAACAAAATATTAATGGCAACAGATTTGGACTCTGAAGACAAATCTTTGGTTTATATTATTCGTTATGGGCCAGGACATGGCTTATTGCAGAGACGAAAACCTACAGGTGCCTTTGAAAATATCACACTGGGCATGAATTTTACCCAGGATGAAGTGGACAGAAACTTAATTCAGTATGTCCATTTTGGACAAGAGGGCATTCGGGACCTAATTAAATTTGATGTGACTGATGGAACAAATGCCCTCATAGATCGCTACTTTTATGTTTCCATTGGGAGCATTGACATTGTCTTCCCGGATGTGATAAGCAAAGGAGTATCCTTGAAAGAAGGTGGCAAAGTCACCCTCACAACAGATCTACTAAGCACCAGTGACTTGAACAGTCCCGATGAAAACTTAGTTTTCACCATCACTAGGGCTCCCATGAGAGGTCACTTAGAGTGCACAGATCAACTTGGAACATCCATCACATCTTTCACTCAGCTCCAACTAGCCGGCAACAAAATCTACTACATCCACACAGCTGATGACGAAGTCAAGATGGACAGCTTTGAGTTTCAGGTCACCGATGGCCGGAACCCTGTCTTCCGGACGTTCCGTATCTCAATTAGTGATGTGGATAACAAAAAGCCGGTGGTCACCATCCATAACCTGGTTGTCAGTGAAGGTGAAAACAAGCTGATCACTCCCTTTGAACTCACTGTCGAAGACAGAGATACTCCTGACAAGCTCCTGAAGTTCATTGTCACCCAGGTGCCTGTTCATGGTCAACTCCTGTTCAACAACACCAGACCCACCATGGTTTTTACCAAGCAAGACTTAAATGAAAACTTAATCAGCTACAGACATGATGGCACTGAGTCGAATGAGGACAGCTTCTCCTTCACGGTGACTGATGGTTCCCATACAGAGTTCTATGTTTTCCCTGATACAACATTTGAAACAAGGAGACCCCAAGTGATGAAAATCCAGGTCTTAGCTGTTGACGATAGTGTCCCCCAAATTGCCATGAACAAAGGGGCCTCCACACTTCGCACTCTGCCTACTGGTCACTTGGGGTTCATGATCACAAGCAAAATATTGAAAGCGGAGGACAGAGACAGCCTACATTTTTCTCTCAGGTTTATTGTGACAGAGGCCCCTCGACATGGCTATCTCCTCAACCTGGACAGAGGCAACCACAGCGTGACTCAGTTTACACAAGGTATGATACTCTTTTATTTCCTTATACCCAATGGAAATTTCTGAGGGTACGGCTATTCCTGAAAATATTGTAAATAGGGGATCAAATTTGAGTCCAAGGGAAGAAAAGGACAGGGAAATAGAGAGATTGGGCGGGAGGGATGTGGGGACTTACTCTTCTGGGAGAATAGCTCTCTTCTTGCCGTATTACCACTGCAACACCCTGCATTAGAAGCAGGAATATCAGTATCTTTCGACAGCAACAAGGTATGCTGCCAAGGCTGGAGCCAGACTTGGGGGGGAATTAAAACTGAAGCAAGCCCTTCAGGTCTGCTTTCTCTCCCACCCCCATCATCTGAGTGGCCTGTCGGGTGCACTGCAGGTCACTCATGAAGCATTTGGGCACCTGAGTGAACGTTGTGCTTTCTGAATTCTTTGTATTCTTCTTACTGTTATTTTCACCTTCCATTCAAATAGAGCCTTCAGGTCTATATTACTTTAATTGTGAGAGCATTGTTCTAATCCTGTTGCAGTTCTTAGAAACTTTGTAACTGAAAAAAAATGTATACATACTTCTTAGGTTTAGAATTCTTCTCTAATATTTTATGACTTAGGCAAACACCAAAGACATGAGAGGTGTGGAGTTATAACAATTATATGTACAAGGTATGGTTCCATCACACACACACGCACACACACACGCGTGCGCGCACACGTAAAGCATCCTTAATGATGTCCGAGACAATATGTCTATCACCAGAATGTACATTCATTTTATTAAGAACCTGAAGATAACATTAACAAGTTGAATAGCAGGACGGAAGGAGGAAATTATTTTCTTGTTTCAGATCTCCTCTCGTATCCTCTTTCAAACACAGTAACAGACACCTGTGGCCTCCAACACCTGTGTTCTTGAAGCTAAAGCTTTTTTCTAACGTAAATTTTCTTTGTGTGTGGACACAGTCTGAGACAGGAAGGGCAGGTGACCTCTGCAGAGTCACTCACTGACAGAAGGGGGAAGCCCATTCAGTGCACGGGCTTGAGAGGCAAGGCTCTGTTCTCTAGAACGTGCGATCTTCACTACAGAGGGCTACGGGTGGCTTTCATGAAAATCTCACCATGTCAGGATGGAAACTAGATCTCTCCTGTGTCGGCTCTGTGAGTGGAGATGGAGTTTACCCTCGGGGCATCCCAGTGGGGGTGTTCTTTTCCCGCAACAGTGTTGGGCTCTAACAAATGCTTTAATAAACGGATGTCGTGAAGTTTAGTGTTAAAGTGAACTGCTTCTCTGTTTTAGATGCTGGCAAACAGCCCTGAACTCCAACCTCCTGATTGTTGGCCGAAAGCCTGAATATATTGTAGGGCCTGCAGGGACAGGAAAACCTCAGAGTGCCAAGTGTCAGGCCAGACCAGCAGGAAACTTTTGTGTGAAGGCTTTCTGAGGACAGAGATGCCATGCAATCTTAGACTGGTTTGTTTGCATGGAAAGTGAAGAGGATGAAAGGAATATATTACAGGATAGAAAATGTGATTTCAAATCGCTCCTCTGACCTGAAACAAGTAATCTGACTTTAAGGATTAAAAAAAAAAATTTTTTTTTGTCAATGAATTTGTTGATGAATTTTGTCATTGAATTTGTCGATGAAGACAGGCAGACGATTTAACTTCAAGTCTATGGAGTAGGTCTGACAGCTGATAATGTTGGAATATTATATCTTAAATATCAAACCCTAAATTATACCATTTCAGAGAGAGGCTGTTGCATGTGCGCACGTGTTCTCTCTCTCTCTCTCTCTCTCACCAATATGGACTCACCTTTATTAGTCTTTATGGTCATTTGTAAATGACCATATAGAGTAGCAGTTTATTATAAAAAGTGAAGATACATTTTTCAGGTTATAAGAGAAATGAGCACATTCTGATAAGAACCCAAATGCTGCCTAGGAAAACTGTTGGTAATTCATCACAGAGTGCTCATCTGAGCAAGTGGAGGCCACAATTTGGTTCAGGAGACAAGATGGCTGAGGGAAAATGGGGAAGCTCCACTGTCAAGCCACTGTGCTGATGTCTTGAGGAGAAATGAACGCAGGAGCTTGAGTAAGGACAACAATAGCTTTGATCTGTTTTTGTTTTTCTGTTATACTGAAGGGATGAGCTGAGCTGTATTTTGATGGATTTTCAGTGAGCTGAGTTAAGTCAAGTTAGCCATATATGGGCAAAGAAGTTTGTTCCCAAACCAATTCACTAAATGGTCCCTAGGAAAAGAAAATTCATTAATTTCTAAACCTCATCCAATTTTATTATTAGAAGACTTAACAAGGTAGAATTAGACAAATTAGAGAAATTATTTCAATGATGTGTCTTTGGCAGGGTGCCCCTGCTGTCTCCATCCTGGGCTTAAATCACTTGTCTCAAGGACCCAGACTGTTTTCTCTACAATAAGTACACAATAGGGCGCCTGGGTGGCTCAGTGGGTTAAGCCGCTGCCTTCGGCTCAGGTCATGATCTCAGGGTCCTGGGATCGAGTCCCGCATCGGGCTCTCTGCTCAGCAGGGAGCCTGCTTCCCTCTCTCTCTCTCTGCCTGCCTCTCCATCTACTTGTGATTTCTCTCTGTCAAATAAATAAATAAAATCTTAAAAAAAAAAAAAAAAGTACACAATAATGTCTTCTGAGAGATACATTACAGATCACTTTCAGAAATTTCCCCCAGAGTTTGAACCAGGGTGTGGTTGCCAGGCATGTCAGTGAACTTAGAATTAAAACAAAACCCCAAAATCATGGAATGCTTGTATACATGAACTGAAATAAATCGGATGTGTGATCAGTGATTAGAAGAAAATCCAGGTAATTGTTAGATGTTTACCGAAAGGAGATGACCTTTTTTTGCTACTAGGTTTTGATCTTCCTAATACTACTGTGCCTTAAGAAGTGAGTGTTTATATATAATTTTTGATGTTTTTGATAGCTTTAGAGTTTCCTATAGAATAACAGTGGTATGATCAAAGTCTTTACTTATTTGAGATTTTTTTAGAAGTCGCTTTTTTGAACTTTGAATTACTAACTGAGTTATAAAGAAAATGAAAAGGGTTTTGGTTTGTTCCAACTTATCAATATTACATGCCCTAACATGTCCTAATTGCATTCATGTTCACTTTAAAAAAAAAAAATAAAAAAAATAAAAAAATAAAAAAATAAAAAAAAAGAAAAAAGAAAAAGAAAAGTTTTTAAGAAATCACTTTTGAAGAGGTGATTTGTTTCAGCAAAACTGTCTCCTAAATACTATAGCTTTTGCAAGAAAACAATGATGCAGAGTTTGGGTACACTAACGAATTTTTCTTTTTTTGTGGTAGAGCTTTTAGATTTTCTTACACAGTAAAAGAGGGAATGGGGAAGTTTGGAAAAAGGTCTTCCCCACATGACCAGAAGACTGTCCTTAGGCTAAAGATGTGCCCTTAGAGCACAGTTTTCCTGATGAATTAAAAGGTTGTAAAGGGTCAGAGTTGTAGGAGTAGACAGGTAAAGAGCCTGCAAGGGCTTTGCTCCTTACCTTACATCACACACATGGAGGTAGCGGTTGGAGCATGGTCCACCAGACCTTTGGATTCTTTCATTTAAGAAACGTTTGAGCTGTTCTGAATATTAGACCCTGAGCAAAGGACTGGATGAAAAAAAAGATGAAAAAAAAGGATGAAAAAAAGAATCCCAGAAGTTTTCCGCCTTCTAGGAGAGGTAGCCACGCAGAAAGATACAAATGACACTAGGCAGAAGTTTGGGGAAATTAGAGCAGAGTTAGGAATAAAATGCTAAGGGGGGAGAATATGTGTTGAATTTGCTTGATCTGTTAGTAGCCCTTTTACAGGAAGTTACCATTAACTATTAAATCAGATTTTCAAATGTCGGATTGTAAGCAAGTCACCTTTCGGAACTGTATGAGGCAAGGGAGCGTGTACATTTCCCATCTGTCAGATGGGGTCACAGAAATTCATGGAGTTATTTGTTGATCCAGTACCTTACATCACTTGAACTTATTATTTCATAAATCCATTTTCTTATATATGATGCTTGCAGACTTCATAGCACGAACTTAGTAGAAAGAACTCTTAGAAGATGGAAAAACTGCAGAGCCCACTCAAGACACACAAACATTACATACCACTGGGGAAACTACTCTGAGCTGTGAACTTGATTTTATGTAGCCTTGGAAATAACTACTTACTGCGTGGCCCAGGTCAATAACATCATGCTGCCGAGCATCACAGAAGAGGACGGTTCTTGGTTTTTTATGTTGTCTGTGTTTCATCATTTAGGAAAGGAATTGTTAAAATGCATGAATAAATTTTTGAAGTTGTATGTCCGTCGATCACTGAAAACAAACTGTGCTGGTAAATTTGAGAGCAGGGCCGGAAAGCAAAAGAAAGAGGGTTCCTGAGGCAGAATAGCTTTTCACTACGATTAAAGGTTTCAGGTTTTGTTAGATGTTTTCTGTTCTAATTCTTTTCTGGGCTCATGACAGTTATTTCAATCTTTGGGATGTAAAATATCCTTGATTTTTTTTTTTTTTCCGAACTCTGGAGAGCTTAAAAACAGCCTGTTGGGTATCGCATGAGGTAAGAAATGTTAGCCAGAGGAGAGCAAGGATGTTCTTTCCTCTGAGAGCCAACTCTCTAGGGAGGAAAAGAGTGTGATTTTGGCAGTGTCAGGAAATCTTTCATGCCTCAGACTATCTCCCTTTCCACCTGTCATGAAGTCTGACATTCCGTATTTAGACAGTCACTTCTTTGGTGCATGAACATGCAAATAGCATTGGGAGGGGCAACACCTTGCTATTATTATAACCTAACTCTTGCACTCTATTTGGGTAAGGGATCAGATTTCCGTGGGACAGCTGAAATCAAGGGGCTTAGAGAGAGGAGAAATCAGATAGCACTGCTTCCCTTGGAATTAGGAAACCTAAACATGATTACAGAGAAGAGCCAGTCGGATTTACCATAAGTAATGAGTCACCAATCTCACCTTAGTAATGAATCATCTTGTTCTTGGGTTATTTTCTAGCTGACATTGATGACATGAAAATATGCTACGTTTTAAAAGACGGGGCCAATGCCACAAGTGATATGTTCCATTTTACAGTTGAAGATGGTGGTAAGTATTCACTCTCCTGTTAGTATAAACCAGGAGACTTTTATTGGTTGTTCTTTGATGACTTCACTACAAAGAATCTATATCAAGTATCCTTTTCTGTTCACCTGAATTTATACTGAGTGAATTTTTTATTTGCCACTAGATAATCTTACGTTCTTAATCTGACACAGTACTACTCTGCAATGAGTATAGATAAATGTTCCACTTATATTATTTTTGTCTTAGGATTTGCAAAGCACTAAAAGAAAGACCTATGTAAATAAGATCCCCGTGTCCAGTTGTTCAGAATATGTTCTAATTGATGCTGCCTGCTTGAGGTGGCAAGAGGATGTTGGAATCCACCCAGCTCCACTCTCAAGCCATGTGCCTACCCCTATGTGTCTGCCCTGAGGGGGTGCCTTTTGCTGATTTGTACTTGGGTGCTGTATGGATTCATGCTGTTGAATAATTGCATTTATCAGGAAATCAGTGCTAAGTAAATGTGTTTTTTATCTTATCAATCTCAGTATGTCTAATGATTTTCTTAGTTTGGAGGATTTTGTGACACAATCTAGCTAAAATTTTCCTCGGTGGGGGCACCCACGTGGCTCCGTCGGTTAAGCATCTGCCTTCGGCTCAGGTCATGATCACAGCATCCTGGGATCGAGCCCCAAATTGGGTTCCTTGCTCAGTGGGGAGCCTGCTTCTCCCCTGCCTGCAGCTTCCCCTGCTTGTGTGTGCGTGCGCTCGCTCTCTCTCTCTCTCTGTCAAATAAATAAACACAATCTTAAAAATAATAATAATAGGGGCTACTGGGTGGCTCAGTGGGTTAAAGCCTCTGCCTTCAGCTCAGGTCATGATCCCAGGGTTCTGGAATCGAGCCCCGCATCAGGCTTTCTGCTCAGCGGGGAGCCTGCTTCCTCCTTTCTCTCTCTCTGCCTGCCTCTCTGCCTACTTGCGATCTCTCTCTCTGTGTCAAATAAATAAATAAAAATCTTAAAAATGATAATAATAAAATAAAATTTTCCTCAGTGAAGTCTGAATACTGCAGAGAATAGGCTATGACTGAACAATGTCATTGTCACTGTCCCCCAACGCCTTGATTGCTGTTCACCCTCTGTTTGGCTCTCTTCTTAATGCAGTATGCCAGAAGAAAAATGGGCCACTTCTAGAGTCATCATAAGGATGTCTCTGTTCTCTCAGGAGAAGCAAAAGAGCCTCAGGAAGTACATATGTTGTGTGAACAGGACACAGGAAGTGGGAGGGGGTTTGGGGGTAAGAGATGAAGGAAGGAGAAAACAAATGATTTGGATCTAGTCATCTGTTTTCTTATGATGCTTTTTTTAAAAAGTACACTATTATGTCATCTATCTCAAAAAGATGACATGCTTCCCTTCACTGTTTTGTGAAGCATTAAATAGCACTTGTTTAAAATACCATTGGACATAATGTGATCACAGCTCTAAAAAATGGCATCTGCTGGGCATGTGCCAGAGAGGCAAAAAATGATGTTAATTTAGGTTCAGCTATTTGATTTTCCCTAGAGGCCAGATGTTTAGTAAATTTGATGCCTTTATTTTTATAGTAACCAAATCATAGTTTAATATTTTATGTATGGATAAAAGGAATCTTAGTATGAAACCGATTTCTAAGGAAGCCGATTTATAAAGAAAAACGTGCTTACTGAATCTTGATGCTCAAATGGGAAAGTTTTCCATCAGTAAACTTTAGAGGAGAGCTCTGAGATAATTCAAATCTGTGTAGTAGATCAAAAATTTTTTTTAAGATTTTATTTATTTGACAGAGAAAGATCACAAGTAGGCAGAGAGGCTGGCAGAGAGGGAGAGGGGGAAGCAGGCTCCCTGCTGAGCAGAGACCCCCCCCCCATGCGGGGCTTGATCCCAGGACCCTGGGATCATGACCTGAGCTGAAGGCAGAGGCTTAACCCAGTGAGCTACCCAGGCGCCCCGTAGATCAAAATTTATAGACTAAATTATTGGTTCAAGGTACCAGGTTTGTCACTTAGAATGACTACATATAATATCTCAGTAGCAAAATCTGATTTTCTTTAAAATTACCCAAAAAAGTTTGAAATCAAATAGTTATAATTCTAAGATATGGTAGTTTTGCTTTTTTAATATTGTGCTCTCCCCCCTCCGTTATTACATTTCCATTCTGACACAGAGCCACTCTGTTACTCCGCCCATTCCTTTCCTTAGCTGGATGGACTGGTTGCATTTCCTTTAAAATTTTGATTTGTACTTAAACTTTAAAAAATATTATGCCCTATCGTATTTCAAAATATTAAGTGAGAAATGGCTAGTTGAAGAGACTGGGTTTATTTTTTTTTGGTTTGCTGAAAATGTGGCTGAACAGCAAAGGGTTGTGTTTATGGAAATAGAAAATGCATCATTTTCGGGAGCTTTTTTAGAGCTGGAGTTTCACATGAGAGGGAAACATTCCAGAGAAACGGTTCTTGACCTTTCTTCTCACTGCCAACATGGCATTACTTGTGGGGCTCAGGCAGATTCTGACAAACTATCTATGGAGCAGAATCTATCTTAATTCACCTGATATAAGGAAACATCCCTCTGCAGAATAAACACAGAAGCCTGCAAGGTTAAAAAATAAAAATTCATGTATGTACTTCAAAATTATTTTAATCTGATACTTACTATTTAAGGATTTTTGCACTGTCTTGTAAAATACTCTAACATTTGAACGAGAAATGCAGTACTATTTAAAGAGTATCTTGAATGAAATTATGTCTCTGGGAAGGATGAGGTATTTTGCCACACAGAAGTAAGAGATATTGCCAATATCTGTGGTAAGAGGAAGAAAATAAAGATATCCATCCTTTCCATAAAAATAATTTTAAACTAAGAGTTTTTTTGATCCACAAAATTAGATAGATCTCATTTATATATATCTTGTTAATACAGACCATAATTCTTTTAAAATATACTCTAAAAAATATTTTTGTATAGACTGTAATATGGACCTTCATTTTCAAAATCTTTATGTTTAATTATGTAAATTTTATGTAATATATGTTTATGAAGACACATATGTGATATATTCTGACGCTTCTCAAAGATATGTATGTCTTTGGAATCATGGAAGGTGCTTGAATCCTATGAACAAACATTATTCATGTTTTTTAGTTGGAGGGATCCAGGTGTCAGAAAAGCCAGGTGACCTCTCTGAATGTATCATCTGTCCAGGAGGTAACAGACCTCTGTCAATGGTTACTTATTCTTCCCATGTAGGTGATGACAGACTTCTTGGACCAGTGGGTTTGGTTACCAAGTTTGTTATCATCTCTTTTATACAAAGATAGTTGGCATATCCATAAACCATCTCCATGAGATACGTGAAATGCTTCCAATATTTCACATCTGGGAAACCAGTTACAGCACCATGGCCTAAAATTAACAACTGTCTATTCCAGTTCTCTTTCCAGTCCATAAAATTCACCTTCTTCCAAGTCCTCAAGAGTGCTTTTAGAGGAACACCTGACACCTGGGTGACTCAGTTGATTAAGCCTCTGCCTTCAGTTCAGGTCATGATCCCAGGGTCCTGGGATTGAACCCCGCATTGGGCTCCCTGCTCAGCGGGGAGCCTGCAGCTCCCTCTACTTGTGTGGTGTCTCTCTCTCTCTCTCTCTGTCAAATGGATAGCTGAAATCTTTAAAAAAAAAAAAAATGCTTTTAGGACAGTGACTAAGGAAATTACTGGAGCAAGAGTAATCCTTGAACAACCTGAAAAACTACATAATAACTTTTACTTTCAGGAGTCAAGAAGAGATTTAGGAAAGTGGAGAGCTGAAAGCCCTTGTTTCAGATTTAATTATATTATCATGAGAAACTAGCTAGCCACAGAAATCTTGTTAGGATGTAGTGATGGACTAGGACCACTCATCACTAAGGGGATGCTTAGGACAGAGTTACCTCTTTTTAGCTCGGCGCTGTTACCAAATGGCAGGACTGAAGAGTCCTTTTTTTTTTTTTTTTTAAAGATTTTATTTATTTATTTGACAGGCAGAGATCACAAGTAGGCAGAGAGGCAGGCAGAAAGAGAGGAGGAAGCAGGCTCCCTGCTCAGCAGAGAGCCTGATGTGGGGCTCGATCCCTGGATGCTGAGATCATGACCTGAGCCAAAGGCAGAGGCTTTAACCCACTGAGCCACCCAGGCGCGCCCTGAAGAGGACTTTATTTGAAGAATTGGTAATGTCAGGATTTTACTGTGTTTGGATTTTATAAGTGTTGGTTGATATAGCACATGTACACACGCAGAGAGAGATTCTTATATTTTAGGATTCTTTCAATTAGGCCTTATATCTTATGTAAGATTTATGATTACTTATGCAGTATTGCCTTCATAGCATTCCTATCAGCTTAGTAATACAAACAAAAGTATTACTGTTCCCTTTTGGCAGATGAGGAAACTGAGTCACAGAAACAGGTAATTGTCCTTCCTCAAGTTTCGTAAACTGGCAACCAGAGGCGAGTTTGAATCCCAGGATTCTTTCTACAAGCAATGGCTTTCATACTTACACAGGATAGGCAAAGTGGGGTGTTAATTTGTTGTTTCCTGGGTTCTCCTGACCAAGGTTTTAAGAATATTTAATGGTGAGAATGCCTGTTTGTCCGTAGGCAAAAGTTATATCTCTTATATAGCGTGAATTTTTATTTTAGAGGTCTTTAAAGTCCACCATGTACTCAAATTTATAGTATTCTTGTCTAATATCATACTGTAATTCATTTTAAAAAAATATATGTGGAAAGATACTCAGTCTTTCTAAAGCTTGAATAAACACAAATCAACCTTACAGTACCATTTTTTGTTTTATCAGTGAAATTACAAAGAAACTTAAAAAAAAACACACTTAATATGTGAGTGGTGATGAAACAGGTACACTTCTCTAATGTGCGTGAAGTTACAGAGAAAATGCTTTGGAAAAAATCTGTGAATAAGTAGTTGGAATCCTGCAGGATGTAATAGTCCATTTAAGACATGACTCAATGGAAGCAAAAACTTACAGTCATATTCATGTCACCATGTACTCAAACAGCAACCTGGAAATTATTCCCAATGCAAAATAAACATAGAAAAAGCTTTTTAGTAAACATCTGAAACATCCTTAAACATCTTAAAATGTTATGCAGTTCTTAAAATTTTAAATTATAGTCTGTCATAGTATAATTCTTAAAATGAACATTTAGTGTTGAAGTATAGTTTTTGGATATCAGTAAAGAACATGAAAATAATATATCAAAAGGCCATCCATCGAGGTACTCTGGGGCCAGTGATCTACTATATAGTTAAATTATAAGTTACAATTTACAGGGTCAAATTCTGAAGTTGGGAAATGTGCTGTCATTATCCTTGGCTTCAGCTAAGGAGCCATATAGCAATGACCTGTGGATTCAGCAAAACCATCTTCCATTTCTTTTAGTTTTACCCTTTCTATCTTCCTGAGGGGAACTCAATACAAAAATACTACAGACCTGGAGAAGACATCCCTTTTGACCTCTAGTGCTCCAGAATTTTAGCAGAAGACAAAAGCATGCATTCTTTTATCCTGCTCCTAATCGAACATATTCTCTGATTTCATCTCAGCCTTTAATGCCCTGTAATTTTCTTATAAAGTATTCTAACATGAAAGTGCTTCTGTCCCTTTTTGGTCTTCTTTCAAAAGAACTTTTCTGCCTCTTTCTTGTGAGGCAAAAGCTGGTCTCACACCACTGTTCCTGGTGTGTCCCTCCCTCAACCCTGATGAACTTCATCACTCTTAAAACACCTGGCTCAAGTGATATTTCCTCTCCAGAGTTGCTCCCAGCATCATGATGACAAAGTTAGCAAGGCTGTTTCTTCGTGCATCTGTCCCTACCTTTATCTACAAAGATGTTGTATTCTGGTTACTTGCTAATGTGAAGACCTCTATCAGTAGAGAAGGAACTCCTTCAAATCAAAAAGGTCTCATTAATTTTTGTAGCATAGGGCCTCCCTGGGGTTGTAAACAGGGTAAATATATAACAAATATTAAAATGAATGAATAGATAAATGGGGAAAAGGCGCTTCCTTTTTATGTAAGGATCGATTACATCATATTCTAAGAAAAACTCCTCAACAATTGCCAGTGGACCTTGGCATTCCTTTAGCACATTCTTTTATCCTGGCATTAACTTAAATCCCTGTGGCCCAAGAAAGATTTTTAGTAAAGCTTTCACATTTTTAAACACATGAAACCAACTGCTGTGGAAATTCCTTTGAAACTTTCAGTGAAGTAGACAGAAGACCAAAGGGATTCTCAGATTCCCAGTAACCACTAGTTCAGAGCTCACATCATTCTTAGAGAGTTCTTTTCAGGGAAAAAAAAAAAAAAGTTTCCAGTGTATTGTATCAACAATCGTACACCTTTAAAATTTAATGGTAATAGATAATTTTCTGTTAAACGGTATATTTTTAAAGTCAGCACCACTACCTTAAGTATTTTTAGTTACCCCAATTTTGTGCCTCGTGTGATAAGAGACATAATGCCAGGTAGAGAAGTAGAATGCTCTTCTTAGCAGGAAGTACCCTCGGTCCCCGTTAAAATGTCATTCTATAAATTTTTATTAGTTTCTTGTGTATGGGTTTAAGTTTCAAGCCCTCAGTGTCAGATCCAAGACCTTTTTTTGGACGGGCATTGGAAAGAATTAGGAGATGTGATCATCCATCTGGCTTGATAGACTGAGTAGGACGAGCCCTCCTTTTCTCTCCATTGTGAAAACTGTTTGGTGCTTCCCCATTTGAACTCCCATGTGACGTGGGCATGCGGTCGGAGAGAGTGCCGTCTTCTGGTCTGGCGTTAAAACTGAGGCTTCAGACATGATATCTGTGTTGGCCGTTGTAGCGTGTCTGGCCCAAAGCCAGACATTTGTTGCCTCGTTCTTTGATTATGTCTTTTGGTGCCCAGTTTTTTCATTCGCCAAGATCCTTAATTCATATGCTATTGAAAGATATAAATAGCATCTTGACATAATTGGAGAAGCTGCCCAGTCAGTTCTTTATATGAAATGTCAGTTAAGGACAAGGCTTTCAGATTTTTATACCTTATTTGATGACCGACTACTGAGACACAAGGAGATGGGAAGCTCTTCATTCTATTAGAAGGAGCACAGATTTTTGCTTGAAAGTGGCCAGTAACTCAGGGTTTAAGGCAAAGTCATTATTGACAATTAGCTGGAATTGAGCACAAGGGCTGGAAAAGTAGAAGTAAGGGCATTAAGTTGGAAAACGAGGTTTGAGGACAAGCATTAAAAGATTATACAGACACATTCAGCTTAGAGGAAAAAAGCAAGCATTCTTGGCAATAAAATTAATTGCTAGTGACATGAGAACCAAAGGAAAGATACCAGGGCCTTAGGGAGTTATAATAAGATGGTGAAGTAATGTCAGGCACTGAGACAAATATTTCTAATCTGTGAGAGAGCATAAGATCTACTAGAATACAGGTCCTGGAAAGGGCTGTTGGCTACTGGGGCTGAACATTTGAAAGCCTTTCTCTTTTCAACCAGCAGTTTAGAATGGTTCAAATCATCTGGGTCTTTCCATAGCAGAGCCCTGCCTTTAGCAGCATGACTGTAAGGAACCTATTCTGTGTCCATGAGAGAAAATACATACCTTTTTTTTTAAATCTTTTTCTATAAGCACATACCTTTGTTTATTGAAGGAGAAAGAATCTCTTGATCATTCCTTCATTAATACACTCATGTTTGATGATACATTTGTGTTCTTTTTTTTCTTTTTTATTTTTTTAATTACTTTTCAATGTTCCAGAATTCATTGTTTATGCACCACACCCAGGGCTCCATGCCATACGTGCCCTGCATAATACCTACCACCAGGCTCACCCAACCTCCCACCCCCTCCCCCTTCAAAACCCTCAGATTGTTTTTCAGAGCCCATAGTCGCTCATGGTTCATCTTCCCCTCCGATTTCCCTCAACTCCCTTCTCCTCTCCATTTCCCATGTCTTCCGTGATATTCCTTATGCTCCACAAATAAGTGAAACTATATGATAATTGACTCCCTCCGCTTGACTTATTTCACTCAGTGAGAAAATATATACCTTTTAAATAGAAAAGTATAAAGTAAATATTACCAGTTACTATGCGTTAGGTTCATTCCAAAATTATATTTCCTATGAATATACTATTTTTATTGGCTTTAATATAGAGGAAATTTTTCTTAAATGGCTAAATCTTCTCATAAATATGAATCCTTACTAGTCACGTTTCTAGAGGCTTAGAAGTGTTCTATTTTTACTCTCAAAACCAATGATTGTCACCTTTTAAAACTAAGCAGATCTTTCTTAGGTGATTAAAACACCATAATCTGTATCAAATATTTATATGATATGTATATTACATAACTCAGTAATATTCCCATTCTTTCTGTTTGAGTGTGCTCTGGGTGGCTGGGCGAAAGAGAAGGTGGTGGTCAGTTCTCTGGTATGTAGTTGTAATTGGTATGATTCTGTATTTGCTAGAATGTATGCCAGTCCAAAGAGAATCAGAATGTAATGTAGGAGAAGGGTCAGAGTTTCTCTGGAAAAACTTACTTGCTATAAAGTGGTTCTCTCTTCATTTGCTTATGGAAATTATTCAACAAACATTTTTGGAGCACCCACTATATTTCAGATATCTACTGGATTCTGGGAAAACAGTGATGACCATAACAGTTGTGATCTTTGACCTGTGGTTCCGATAGGCTCAGATGATAAAATAGTAGACAAATAAAACACTTACACAGTGTTTAAGGTATTAGGGAGGTTATCATTAAATCTGAGATAGAGGTGCAGCTGTCAGGCATGGTTTCTAAAGGGTGATATTTGAGCTTAGACTTAGGATAACATGAAGCCACCATGGGAAGAAGGGATGGAGAAATGTTCCAAGCTGGGGAGGAAGCACGTGCAAAGGCACTGAGCTCTGTGTGTTCAGGTGACCGGAACTCAGTTAACAAAGCAGAGTGCCACATGAGGTGATGCTGGAGAGAGAGACTGGGGCCCGATGGTATAGAACATTATAACCCAGCACAGGGATTTAGATTTTGTTCTGAGGTAAAGGGAACTCCCCCTCACCCCCAAATTGTATTAAAGCAAAGGAGTGACATGGTCTAATTTACATTTTGAGAAACTGACTCTTGCAGCCTTAGAGGATTCGGGGAAAGAGACAAGGAGGAAACAGAGAGACCTGTATGAGACTGGTGCAGTAAGACAGATGTGAGACGGAAAGAAGAGGACAGGTTTGCTGTAATTTTGGATCTCAATCTGTAGGACTTCATGACAGATTGGATTATGAGGGAAGATGGGAACGTAAGCATGATTCTGGGTTTCTTGGCCAGAGGAGAGTGGTGGTGCTGGAAAAGACTTGGTAGGGAGAGGGGCATAGAAAAGGTTTCAGAGAGGAAATGAAGTGGCCATTTTGAACATACTAATTATGAGATGCTTTACTTTGAGATGTGTCTACAGTAAGGCCAGCCTATTGACCCTGCTTCTCTTCCTGTCCATCGGAGGAGTTAGGAGGACAGCCTTTGGAATTAGAACTGGAACAAATATTGCTTCTGCCTTTTGCAGAAAAAGCAATGTGAACCTAAGCTCACTAGGGAGTCTTCTTAGCCTCGGTGTCATTTGCCAAGTGGGCCAATAGTAGTCCTCTAGGTAATAAGGTTCTTTTTGAAGCTTAAGTAAGATCATTCACGAAAATGGGATCATTCACCCAGCGCACTTCCTGCCTCCGAGTAATGACTGTGCAGGTAGCTAAGGGGCTTTCGAGGTTACCTCTCATTTTTCTTCATCTTTCTATTTTTCTTTCATATTTTGCTTATTTCCCCTCTCCCATTTCCCCTTCTCTCCTCTTCTTTCTTCTTCCCCTCTCTTGTCTTTCCCACAGCAGCTGTTTGGAATGTTTAACTGTCTCTTTGTTTTGGGTAGGAAGATGGGATAAGACAGGGATGCAAGTGGAGGAATGGGGACTCCTCTGCAGTCCTGAGTTTAAAGGCTAACAATGCTTCAAAGTCATTTTGCCATTAGCAAGGAGCTAAACAAAAATTTTTCATTAAGCTAATAATAAGGAGTTTGCCCTGTGGTCAAATAACGGAAATATAAAGTACTCTCTCTCTCTCTCTCTCGAGCTCAGTTTATATGTTTTATTTCTTTTTATTAACTAGAAGTGTAAATTTTATAGGCTTGAAGGTTAAATATAGTAACTAGCTTTGGTTAAAAAAAAAAAATACAGTACTCCGAAACATCTGGGTTTAGCAAATGTGAGGCTCAAATGATAGTTTCGACTGCAAATCTAATACACTGAGCCATAACTGCTGAAAACACTGATAAATAAAATAAGTGTTAAAGCCATGTGGCTTTCTATAATTATCCACTGAGGTCAAAGGAGCAAATGTCATACCTAATCTTGTTTGCAAATAAGGAAAAAATGAAATTTAGTGAGGTTTAACTTCGTGAAAAAGTAATGAGAGAGTGAGGCACACACACAAATAAATACAAGTCTTTGTTCTTGGTTCACAAGTGTAGATTGATATCTGAGTGTACATTTCCTAAGAGTAAAACTGTTTGGGTAAGTGAGAAAAAAATAATTTTCTTAAATATTCTGTTCTGAAACAATTGGTGTAAACTTAATGAAATTATCAATTTATAAATCTGGTTCTGCCCCTAAGAATCAAAAGTCAATTGCCAAGAAGCTGTGTATAGGTAATTTTTCACTGAAGGAATGAATGCCATGTTAAGGAAACAATGTAGCTTCATATGTTTACATTTAGAATTCTTACAGTGGTGGTATAGTAGAAGTTTCCAAAATGAGTTATTCAGTCCTGGCTAAGAACTGTTCAACATAATATTTACTTTTTGCAAAAGGTATCAATATCGTTGGTACCAAGAAATCAAGAGAAAAAGATGAAGAAAAAGTGCTTATAGCTATGTTTGGTTTTCAATTTAACACTATTTTTTTTATTCTTCATGTTAATTTTGAACTAAGCTGGGAGCAATCGATGAAGGAAATAGTGTTTGATGAAGGAAGCCAAGACACAATTCTCTTTCTTTTTGTTTCGAGAGAGCTCTGACTACATTCTTCCAAGCTGAGAAAGCAGAAGTACCTGCTCTTCATTTTTCTTTTTTTTTTTTTCCCTTGCTGGTTAGCTCGATTCAGAAAGGTTTAATTATTTCATCTTGGTAATGCCCCCACCAGCTACATTTAACTCCACTTCTATGACTGTTAGAGGCATGAGTTGAGAACACAGAAAACAGTGTTCTTGAGCTTAGCTCAAGAGAGCCACTTCAGAAATTGAAAATAAAGTGGTAAAACTGGTCAGTAGACTTCAGAAATGCAGGAGACAGAAAAGAACCATTCTGTGTTCCCATAATTCTCCTCTTTCTTGATTTTATGTAGAAATAGCCCCAAGTAAAGGGTACTGCATCCTTGCTATAAAAATTAAGTAAGGTGGGGTACATATAACCATTTCAGAAATTGTTTTTAACCATCAAGAAACAATTACCCTTGCGATTTAAACCTCAAGAGTCATTCTGTTTCACCATGCATGTCCATCCGGTTACTAAATCCGGCTAATTTTACCGGCTTCCTGAATTCCTGTTGAATCAGATTCCTTCATTAACTTCATTCCTGTTTTTCCTGTTAGAACCACATCAAGGTTTATCCTAAATGGCTGAATAGATGTAAAACGCTTAAAAATAAAGACCAGCAGGGAGTAAGTGCCCTATTAATGTTAGCCATTTCCCCCACTGTAGTATAATACGCTATCTGTGAGAACCGGGGATTCTTATGTTTGCTTTTCATTGATGTCGCCTCAATGCCTGGCTCACATAGATGCTCTTAAGAACTATTTATCGAGTGAATGAATAAATTTTTCCTAATGTGATTTTCCTAATGAATTTCTTCTTATTCTTCTTCTTTTTTTTTTTTTTTAAGATTTTATTTATTTATTTGACAGAGAGAAATCACAAGTAGGCAGACAGAGAGAGACTCTCCAACAAGCAGGGAACCTGACGTGGGGCCCAATCCCAGGACCCTGAGATCGCAACCTGGGCCTAAGGCAGAGGCTTAACTCACTGAGCCACCCAGGCGCCCCATCCTAATGAATTTCTTTATCTTTCGAGACTTTCTCCTCTGATCGATATACCATTTCCATAGTTACCCAAAAATATAAATGTGATTTTTTTAATTGCCTTTTAAAAACAAAAAACAAACTTCTATCTTCCTCTCTGCTGCCACAGTTGAATTTCTGGCATCCAAATCTGATCCCATCTTTATTTTCCAGCTCACAGATGGTGTCTTGTTAAACACTGGAAAAAATTCAGACCCTTCTTGATGTACACACTGGGCGTGACCCATCTTCCAGTGGCGCCTCCTGCTCAGGATCCACACACATGCTGTGCAAGTTCATGGGCCCTGCCTTTTCTTTCTTTTTCTGTTGCCTCTGCGAGAGATTAAGTCCAGAGAGCAGTTTCTCCCTGATTTCTTCTACTCATGTCCTTAGGGTCAGGCATCACCGCCTCTGCGTTTCCATAACTACTCAGATTTGTATTCAGGGATGATATTCAAAATGTTTATGTATAGATCCATGTATCAATCTGTATAGAAATTTAAAATTTTCCAATTGATACATACAAAGTTATATATACACACATATACACATAAATACATATACAGTATATATACACATAGTTACGAATGTGTACGCTTATATATATATATACAGTCTATATATAAAATTGTTTGCCAAGTGATAGATGTGGCAACATAAATAATATACTGTATAAGATTGTTAATATACTATGCAGTATAAAATATATGTTTAAAAGGGCTTACAAGTATATCGTTATAGTACAGTTATAACTGATAATGTAAATATATTTTATTTTGAGGTCATCTTTTACTTAAAGTAGCTTTCAGAAGCTTAAAGATATCCTTCTTGGGCCATGAGTTGACTTGGGCTCAAAATTACTATGACTTAGCCCTTAAACTGGTCCTTGCCAACAGGGTGGTAATTCCAATTAGTAGAAAATTGCTCTAAACATCAGTGATACTATTCATGGTATTAAATCTACACCCAGATTTTCTTGAATTAATCAGTGACATCCAAATTATTTCTAAGACTTAAAAATCTAGAACACTCTTATATATTCAACATCACTATTTATAAGCCAAGTTATAAAAATTATTTGCTAGAGAGCAAAGTTGGTGGGATGTAATATTTTAGGACCAGTGAGAGACAGTGTCATATGTTGGTTAACCATATGAGCTCTTCAAGGTTTGGGGGGTTTAAATCTTGATCCTGCAAAGTTTTAATCTTTCTATTAATCAGTACAGTTGGCCTCCTCCATCTTAGCCATTGGTATATAGCAGCTCGGAATGGACCACTTTGTGCTGCAGCTCTTTGTATACATTTGTGTTTATAAAGCTTCTTTATAAACTGGGAGCTGCTTCGTATATAACTCCTTGTCCAGTGCTCTGTCTCCATGTAGTACTTAGTAGGAAGTCAATAAATATTTGAAGAGTAAAGCCATGAATAAATGCTAGATATAAATAACTGGTTTCTACTTTCTCTTCAGGTGGTATGTGGAATTATCTCAGCAGTGAGGACAGGAATCTAAAGGAAACTAGAATCGTCTTATGTAAAACAAATGGAAGCAGGTGTTTTAAATACCTTTCAAACACACATAGGTGTATACAAACATACGCTTTTCCAATATCCTTAGCATAGAATTTTAAGGTGACATCACACTCTGCCTTGCTTATTATAATATGGAGTTTCTCTTCCTATGAATATGTTTCTAGGTTAGAGATCTGGCTTTTAGATATTTCAGCATTTGTAGATGCTGAAATTTCTTTGACTTACTTATTATAATAAGCATGCTGGATCTTATACGATTTATGTTAAGACACCATTGAGAATGGGATGAGTTTATACCCTACCTCAATAGACTCATTTCAATCTCCTTCTGCTACATGACTTTAACAAAACTGAGACAACCACTAGCCCTTTCCCTGCCTGTCCCCATGTCCAAGCCCACCTCAAGTCTATATGTGGTAGAAGTCAGCATAAATTCATTAAAAAGGCATCCAGTCAATTAAATTGATTCATAAAAAAGGCACCCAGTCAGTTAAATGACATCTGATATCTATTTCATTTAATTTGGGAGAAAAGTAACACTGTAAGAGATAAAATGGATTATCAAAGCACTTTATATTAGAGATTCTTCTAAATAAATGACCTCGGTAAATTACCTTAAAATGTCAAAAATAAGTAATTTTTTCAAGATATCCATCTTTGAGTCTCTATTTTCACCTGCTTGACTAAATATTCACTCTACAAATTTATGTGGCAAAATGTGGTGAAGACCATACGTTTGTAGCCTTCCAAATTATAGATACTATATAGCATTTGATTTTGAGGTTTTAGAGAAAGGATTGCCTTTTTTTTTCTTCAAGATTTTATTTATTTATTTGTCAGAGAGAGAGAGAGAGGGAGATCACAAGTAGGCAGAGAGGCAGGCAGAGACAGAGGGAGAAGCAGGTTCCTTGCCGAGCAAGGAGCCGGATATGGCACTCGATCCCAGGACTCTGGGATCATGACCTGAGCCAAAGGCAGCCGCTTAACCAATTGAGCCACCCAGGCATCCCAGGATTGCCTTTTAAATAGAAAAATTCCCAGGCACCTGGGTGACTCAGTCTGTTAAGCATCCAACTCTTGATTTTGGTTAAGGTCATGATCTCAGGGTTGTGATATCAAGCCCTGCTTTGGGCTATGCACTGGGCCTGGAGCCTGCCTAAGATTTTTTTTTTTTTTCTCTCTCTCTCTCTTCATTTGCCTCTTACCCTCTTCTCTCTCTCTCTCTCTCTCTCAAGAAGAAGAAAGAAAAGAAAATTCCCAAAGTTTTAATGTGTTGATGAAATCATGTTTTTATTATATTCAGGTGCAGATAGTTTTGAGAAGTCTTACAACTTACTTAAAAAATTTAAAATAAAAAAAAAATTTAAAATCACTTTAGCGTTTTTAAAGCAGTTTTTTCTATAAAAAATTGAAGTGAACTGAATCCATGTAATTACAAAGCATGGATTAAAAAGAGCATTCGACACTTTGTTACTACTATTTGCAAATAATCCACAGTAACCACAGTTTTAAATACAGTGGTGTATTTCTTTTCTTTTTTTTTTTTTTTTTTACAGTGGTGTATTTCTGAAACTGAATTTAGGAATCAGAAACCACAGGGCAGACAGGGTATACATACACTGGCTGTGGTTAAGGGCTCTTCTGCAGTGTTCTAGGAAAAACATGGTTCTGACTTGTTAGGTAGTTGCTTAATCCCTGGTGATACTGTTAGTTGGCCCAAGTGGTTTTATTTTTGTTTTTGTTTTTGTAAGTTCAGTAAGAGTAATTTAGTACAGTTTCTGCCATATTTTTATTTTTTCCTCAAGGATAATATACCATATAGACCCCCTTTTAGTATTTTAATTATCATATAGTATACCTTTATTCATTAGAATTCAGAAAGCAATTTTTATACATTTCTGTTTTTATCCCATCAATTACTTGAGGCCAGCAGTTACACACACACACACGTCTCAAGTGCAGTCCTGGTACTCTTATTTGGGAATGAGTTTTTACTTTAATAAGTCAGTAATGTTTTCCTGCAACTGGCTCCAAAATCATCCTCTTAAACAATAAGATAAGAAATTGTTTTATTAAATTCTGAATTACTTCTCAGTGGTAACTGAATTCAGCACTTCATTCTTAGAAATTAAGACCGCGTTATCAGAGGCTGTTCATCTGTCGTCCCCATTTCTTTAAATGGTACATCTGTCTTCTCAATCATCTGAACCTCTTGTAACTTTCCTCCCCCATCCTCCACCTAACCAGGCCTCACAACCTGCTATTTTTCATTTGCACACTCTTCTCGGACCCTTTCTGTGCCTTCTGTGGGCATCACCCGAGTACCAGGAGTTGCTGAATCATTCTGGTCATTTCTGGCCCACCTCCCCTCTCCAGTCTCCCCACCTGCATGTTCCTCCTGAACAAAATGCTTCATGGAGGAAGTCTCTGCATTTGTAGTTGAATGGGACTGAGAGTCCATCCTGGATTTGGACTCAGAAAACTTGGGTCCAGCTCTTAGCTTTGCCACCTGTTGCCAGAGTGAGGGCAGGCAAGTCTGGTAAGCTTGCCTTTGTTAAGCGTCAAGTCCCTTAAGCTTCTGCTTCCTATCTGTAAAAATGAGATCATGATTTTGATGGAGTGGTCTCCCAACAGTAGTACAGGAAATACTTGATACAAAGAAGGTGGACATAGAAAGTAATGAATCTGTGATGTATATTATTATTGATGTATTTTTTTCTTGCCATCATTTTTTATCACTCACCTGCTCAAAACCTTCACTTTTCTTCCTTCCTGACCACTGACCTACTGATTGTGCTGTAGGTTATGCAATTATAGTCAGCCAGTCTATGGCCCCATAGACAAACCCCTTTTGATTCTCCACCTGTTTACCTTAAAGTATGACTTCATGTTTCTTTACTTAACCTTTAAAGATTTATTTATTTATTTTAGAGGGACAGGGGAGAGGCAGAGGGAGAGGGACAAAGAGAATTTCAAGCAGACTCCCAGGTATGTGCAGAGCCCATGTGGGGCTCGGTCTCATGACCCTAAGATCATGACCGGAGCTGAAACCAAGAGTCAGACACTTAACCGACGGAGCCACCCAGGTGACCTGCTCTACTTATCTTTAACGGACCGCTCCTGTCTTAACGTCTATGAAACTTGTCAGATCATTCTTTCCCAAAGCAAACTCTTCTTCCCCTGTCTAGACCAGTGATTCTCAACTGTGGACAGTTTTGTCCTTGAGAAGATATTTGGCATTGTTTGGAGACATTTTTGTTTTGGAGACATTTAGCAAATTGGGGTGGGGGAAATGCTACTGGCACCTAGTGGGCAGAAAAGCTAGAGAGATGTTGCTAAACATCCTACAGTGCATAGGACAGCGTCATACAGTGAAGAATTGTCTGGTCTAAAATAATAACCTCACTGGTGAGACACTCGGGTGTCCCCTCTCATAGAATTTATTACAGCCCTCTAGACAGCAAGATTTGGCAGGAGAGTCTATAAGTCTAGTAGCCCTGATTTGATTCTAGTCTTAATCATATTTTTTAAATCTGCCAACAATGACTTCTAATGGACCAAGTGTTTTTTTTTTTTTAAATACGAGGCCATTTATTTTCCACAAAATTGTGCTATTTAAGTGTCCAGAATACCCCTGTGAATTGACTTAGAGACATTTATATTTCAAGATCCATAGTATTTGTAGAGAATTCAAGACCTAGAGTTCAGAGAACAACTTTAAATCCCATCTTGGCCATGTGTTATCTGTAACTTTGGTGAAATCCCTTACTTTTTCTACTCTGCAGTTTCCAATATATGGACAAAAATCTCTTTTGCGTTATGTTAAATTAATGTAACCTTAGTCTTAATTTAACTTATGTAATATCAGTGAAAATTTGTTCTAAACTATAAAGTGCCACACGAATATAAATTCTTACTTGAAATGATTTGTGCTTAGAATTTTTGAGTTCCAGGGGCACCTGGGTGGCTCAGTGGGTTAAGCCTCTGCCTTTGGCTCCGGTCATGATCTCAGGCTCCTAAGATCAAGCACTACATCGGGCTCTCTGCTCAGCGAGGAGCCTGTTCCCCCCCCCTCCCCGCCTTCTGGTCTGTTTACTTGTGATCTCTTTCTCTGTCAAATAAATAAATAAAATCTTAAAAAAAAAATTTTTTTTTGAGTTCCAAAGTTACATAGTAAATTAAGTGTTGATTGAAGACAGAGTATTAAGCACAGGGGAATGATTTCTTTTAAAACAGTGTAGAAGACACTGAAGAGATGTGCCCCTTTTCCTCCTTTCTGATGAACTGGGGTGAATGGGTAGCTAAGAAACCTAAAAACAAGCTCTTTCCACATGATGGGGATATGTGGAAGGCTCCTTTTCTTGCTCATGTCAAAGACCATTATAAATCTGCTATCTTTTCCTGCCCTACCAGCTTTTTCTGTTTTTCTGTGATCCATTCTATTAGCAGTTTGTACAATATGCTTTGCTATTTTCTTTTTTTTTTTTTTTGCTTTGCTATTTTCAATCAGAAATGATGCATAAGTGAAATAACTAAGACGGAAAAAGACAAATGCCATATGACTTCACTTATATGTGGAAAATCTAAAAAACAGAACAAATGAAGAAACAAACAAGAAGCAGAATCAACCTATAAATACAGAGAACAAACTGATGATTGCCAGAGGGAATGGCGTGGGAGTGATGGGCAAAATGGGTCAAAGGGAGTGGCGGATACAGGCGAATAAGCCATAGGAATAAAGGGCACAGGAGAGAGAGAAGAATATATTCGATGGTGGTATTGTAACCGTGTTGTATGGTGACAGATGGTAGCTTTACTTGTGGTGAGCATAGTGTGACATGTTGTCATATCACTGTCATACACAGGCTAATGTAACATTGTGCATCAACCTCATTCAGATTTTTTAGAAATTTACTTAGGAAACTAATACATAAGTTCTTAACAGTTTGCATCCAGCTACTCCTATACCACATAACCATCAGAACATCAACACAGAATATTTTCATTATAATAAAATTTTTTTTCTTTCTTTCTTTTTTTTTTTTTTTTTGGAAATCTTCTTTTGTATCTTACTTCTCCGACCCCTCTTCCTCACACCCACTCCCATCTCATTGGGTCAGGAATTGTATATGCTCTTTTTTGATCTCCCAACACGTGTCTGCAAACCTGCGCATGCGCACGCGTACACACGCGTATGCACACAAGTTTTATCGAGATTCTCTTTTTATGTGTTTCGAGATTCTCTTTTTATGTGTTTCGAGTTGTGTGCATCCAGGTAAGGAGAGCTTTTGTTCTAAATGACTTTAAATTCCGTAAGTTTGGAACCACAGCTAAAGCGTGGAAAGAGAAGAAAGATACGATTAGCTAGGCTAGCTATGATGAGCTCCCTGCAGTTACCGCTGAGCTGTCCTGTTGTCCTAATCTTCCTGTCAATAGAAGCATTCTAGTCGACTGAATGGCCATTGTCAAGGGTGTTGAAACTGATTATTAGATAAGGGGAGACTAGGTTAGATATTATTTCTAAATTTCTGGGACTTAAGCTTCACTTGAGAAAATGATCTTTCAGATGAAGATTGGTAAATCCTTATATTGATAAATATATAGGAAGTTAAGAGTTTTTCCTTAAAAACATTTCCATTTTACTACTTGAAAGACTATTACAGTGAGTTTTCATCAGTAGGATTTACTTAAGGTTTTCTTTTTGCACAAGTATACATATTCATTATAGAAGAATTCACAATTTAGAGCTAAAAATAACAGAAATCAACATAATCTCACTAAGCAGGGAAAATCATGATGAGCATTTAGCTGTGTGTTTTGCCATATCACGTGTTTTACCAAAAAAAAAAAAAAAAAGCATCATTCAACGTATACTAGTCTGAATTTTGGCTTTCACATTTCGTATCACATTTTGCACATCTTCTTAGAACAATAAATATAAATCTTCAGTGGTTTTTAATGATGACTTTGTATCCCACCATATAATTATATTACATAATTTATCTGAATAATTGCAGACCTTTTTAAAAGTCTATATTTTAGGAGGTGAATTATTAAATGACTTTAATGCAATTAACATGATTAATTATAGCACCCCTGTTCCAGGGTGAAAAGATATTTTTGGATCCATCTACATTCTCTCTTCACTGCTAACAGGTGGAATCAAGCTGCATTCTTGTTAACTTTGAAGAGTTGATGAGCCCAATACCCCCTTTGGCATTCCTTTTCCCTCTTAATGTTAATGGAGAAAGTAGGGGTTGTAATGATCTTTTGAACTTTGAATTCCTGGCATGCTTATTCAGAGCAACTACTAGCTCAGAAGTCATTTTCCATCCTCTAGTGATAAGCTATACATAAACAGAGTTTCCTTAATATTTACTAATGGCTCTTATTCTTCCAGTTTCTCTCCCTCTCCTTCAGTACAAAAAAGATCACACTAATACATTTAAGAGATAATTTTATAAAACCTATTAGACAATTATCTGTTAATTACATACCCTTCACATAGCCATCAATGCAAGATTTATGGTGGCAGTTTGGTAGGCCAGCAGAATGAAAGGAGAGGGAGGTAACAATGTGTATTGAATACTTTCTTTGTGACAAGAAATTTGCCCAAGTCAGCTCACTGAATTATTATAAGAACAGTCCATGATTTCCGTTATCTCCATATACTTAGGAAGAAAGCAAAACTCAAAGAACTGAAGGAAATTTCCCAAAGTTATTATATTAATTTCCTATTGCTGCTATTAGCAAATGGTCACAAACTCAATGACTTCAAACAATACAAATTTATCGTCTTATAGTTTGGAAGTCAGAATCCTAAAATAGGTCTGACTGGGCTAAAATCAAAGTGTAGGGAGGATTATGTTCTTCTGGAAGATCTAGAGGACAATGTGTTTGTTTTCTTGCCTTTTCCAGTTCTTAGGGGGCACCTGCATTCCTTGGCTAAGAGTCCGTTCTTCCATCAAAGCTAGACATGTAGCATCTTCAAAAATCTCTCTAGGGCTGACATTCTGCCTCACTCGTCTACTTCATAATATCTTTGAGGTGATATTGGGCTCATCCAGATATTCTGGGACAATCTCTCCATCTCAGAGTTAGCTCATGAGCACCCTTAACTTAATATGCCATCTTGATTTCCCTTAGTCACACTAACATGTTCACAGATTCTGGAGATTAAGTTGTCGATTCTTTGGAGAGCCATTTTTCTGCCTGCCCAAATCATCCTATAGGTAAGAAATTAGCCAAGTGTTGAGTCAGGTCCAGGTTTGTCCACATATTGGTGGAAATCGAGGGACATAGATAGGTCCTCCTGTGCAAAAATATCTAACCCACTGCTTACCATAATACCTGAGATTACATCATTAGAATTAGTTTCTTTGAGGTTCATATGCAGAAGTCATCAAGAACTTCTCAGAGGTCTTCAAGAGAAGATTTATCAGCAGCTTCCTGAGTATACAGGAATTAAAGGAAAGGGATAATACAAAAAGTCATTAAAAGGGTAAGTGTAATGATGCTAATTTTCTTTCTAGCCTATTATACCATTTAGCCCACAGCTAGTCTTAGTGGTAGGATTTCCCCGTTACTTAGGGATACATAGCATGTACAAACAGCATTATAACTTTTCTTTGATGTATTTTCTGTATTATTAATCCGTATTTACTACTATCTTGTTGCTACTTGACAGTTTAAAGAAAATCAAACGGCCCACCATCAACTATAATTGAGATGGAAATTTATCTACAGAGATTGACACTAAGTATAGTCAATTCAGTTAGACAAAATGTTACTAAATTCATCGCTGGTACAAGCCACATTGCTTAACGTTAGTGTGTCTTTAACTGTGGGCAGATACTGATGTACAGAAGTCTAGATTTATAAATTCAGACCAGAGTGATCCAGACAAATTAAAGAAAAAAGTTACCTTACTCATATCCCTACAAAATTAGGTACCTGGCCCCAGGCAGGATCTCCGAGGCTGAGCTAGGATAGGGTAAGGATAGGTTTCCAGCCTAGAGCCTAAGAGGCAGAGAGCTAAAATCCTCAGTTGAACTGAATTGCCAATTGAAGATGCTGAGAAGTGTTTTGCAAATACTTTATGAGGCAAAATGTCAGAACCTAAGGAAACTAGGAAGGGGCAGCCACTCAAAAGGGAGGGAGAAAGACTGAAACTGGACATGGGGCCTCTTGATGTCCATGGGGTGAGGAGGGAGATATGAGGGCCCCCCAGAAGTTCGGGGTCCAAAAGAAGGAGTCCTGTTTCTAAGATACATTATCCTTCTCCTCAATATGGAGCCTGTACCAGTCAGGGTATCCTTAAAAGTGGAAGCAGATGGAGGTATTTCTGATCACGCCTTGTGTGAAAACAGGTGTTGGACTAGGAGAGTTATCATGTGTTTGGTAGGTCCAGAAGAAAAACAAATTCTTGTTGGTTGACTGTACATTGAAATGAAGTCCACACATCCCCAGACCTTGAGGAAAGTGAAGTTGACAAAAACATCAGAAGAAACTGACAAAACATCAGGAAAAAAAGAGAGCATATGTAGGGACAGGATGGGTGAGAGAAAGTAACCCCAAAGGAGGACCAGCCTTGGTTGAAGATAGTGCAGGAGAAGGAGAGTGGGGATGGTCCTGGAAGCCCGCTGGGGTGGGGAGAAGCAGCAGCAGCCAAATAGCTTCATAGTCAGGAGGTTCGTCGGTCGTGTGACGTTGGCAAGCTGATCCGTGCTACGCCATAGTTCCATAACCTGTTCCAAGCCAAATACGGGTATATCGAAGATGACAGCTGTCGATACTTGTCCAAAAGGCAGTTTAATAACATATTTGATGAAAAGAGTGGCTGGCAAGACGATGCATAGTCAAGCAATAACATATCCACAAATTGCGAAGCTACAGGGAGAAAAAGAAATGTGTTAACTGTTTTGTAACTCTTATTTCCGAAGCTAGTCTAGCTCTTTATAATATTTAGCACTGATGAATACAACCATTTTGATGAAATTTGCCAAACATTCTTCTAAGTAATGTAAATTAAGTAATATTTACACTTGCATTTTAGTGGAGTAAATACAGGTTCATTATCTCCTTAGGGTTCTAGTGCCAGAAAATTAAATCCTGAAAATATAGTTTGAAGATGATGATAGTTTCCTTCCTGTAGGTTATCTGTGGCTTAGAGAGAATAAAATACCAATTCTTGTCCAATATCGGGATCACCTGGGGAGTTTTTAAAAATGCAGACTCAGGGATCTGAATGTCTAGAGCTGGGACACAACCATTGATACAGATATATACAGATAATATCTTTAGTTTATATATATCTATATATCTATATGTAAATATAAATATATAGTAACTCCTCAAGCAGTGAAGATTACAAAACACTGATTTAATTCCATCAAAAGGGCCCCACTCTTATGACCTTATCTAACCTCAGCCTCCACTTAAAGACCCCATCTCTAAATATCACACTAGGGATTAGGGCTTCAACATATGAGTGGCAGAAGGGTACAAATCTTAAGTCCACAATAGGCAGTTCCTATGAAATAGCTCTCCCAGAAATCTATAACGTGGCAGATTGTTTTTGGAGAGTTCTGGGACTTTGGTTCCAGTCATTTTTATTTTCTTCTTGAAGACCCAGCAAGTATCATGCATCCTTTTGGATATTCCTATGTACATGGCAGGGACCCAGGAAAAATGAGTAACTTTCAATATAGCTTTTCATGTAACATACAAATTATCTTTATGATAGCATCACTCACTTGTGTCTTCCAGGACCCTTTCTGTTGAAACCGATGAAAAAAAAATTGAAATTCCCTTAAGCCAAACAGAAGTGTATTTTGGTCATGTAATTAAAAAGCCTGGAGAGGCTGATTTCAGGGGTGATTTGATATGATGTCATGAGGACCTGGAGTCCTTCTGCTTCTCATTTTGACTTAGCTCACCTTGGTTGGTTGGGAGGAACAATCTCTCCTCCATCAGCAGCAAAGCCTCAGATGCCAGAACATCAAAAATATAGTCAATACAGCTTTGGAGGTATGAATTTGTAAATGGCATCTATCACGTGTGTAGTGGCAGGGGGACAGGTACACAGGGTTGTTAAATGGTTGAGAGCTATTCACTATCTCAGATGTCCTCAGTAAATGCTGGAAAATGCATGCAAAAGAGAGGTTGGAAAATATTTTTTTCTTTTCATTTTTTTTTTCCTTCACTAGTCAAGACTGTGGTCACAGGGACCTCAAAGAAATTGCAGCTGCTTCCCCCTATCCCATCCTCTTCCCGAGACAGTTTTTAACGTGATGATTTACCATAGGCATATGATTGTGGGTGGAGGAAATAAAAATATTTACCCATTATGCATATAATGAACTTACAGCTGTTGCTGCACCTTAATTTGGAATCTGATAGATGTTTCTAAAAGAGTTAAGTGGTGGTTGAGTTAATCGGTAAAATGTCTGCCAAGATGCTGGGTATTTTAATTAAAATAGTTGAAATGAAAGGTGGTAATTGTCAGGCTTGACAAAGTAAGATTCTTGACTGACTTTAATTAAGGTGCAAAGAAAGTATTGTTTTAATTCCCCAACGCTTATTAGAGGTAGTTTTTATGCTTGGATAGAATTTCAACTGTACTCACCCAGAAATTTTTATCTATAGTGTACCAAAACACCTCTAAATCATAGGTATTTAGAGTCTGGTTTTGAGTCAAAGACCTAGAAATCTTTATTATATCATTAATATAAGTAATTTTAAAAGAATCTCTCTTGGGGTAGTATATTGTTCTGTGCATTTATTTTAAATGCTTTAAAAAATACAGATCAACACTCTGCTCTTCAAATGTATTTGAAAACTTTTCTTTTATAGATAAAATATTGGGGCACCTTGCTTGTTCAGATGGTTAAGCATCTGTCTTCGACTTAGGACATGATCTCTGAGTCCTGGGATCTACCCCCACATCGGGCTCCTGGCTAAGCTGGGAGTCTGTTTCTCCCCCTCCTCTCCATCTGCCTCTCCCCCTCCTCATGCCCTCTCTTTGTGTGTGTCTCTCTCTCTGTCTTAAATAAATAAATAAAATTTTAAAAACTTGTAAAAAATATAGATAAAATATTGCAGGCTGCTTGAGGACAGGGTTCATGTTTGGTCACCATTTTATCTGGCACCTTGCATAGCTCTTGACACAGAGTAAGCCATTAATAAGATCTAGTGCATAAATTATGAATGGACACCAAGTAAATTACAATGGCAGCAATTACTATGTATGTAGTAAGTATTGCCACGTCCTTCCTACTTTCTGCACTGCAGAGCATCTCAATATCTTCTTTCTTTCTTCAACCTCTTTGGCTTCTGCCAATAGTATTTCATAATTAGTAAGTAATTTTATGATGGAAAAAAAACAGAACAATTCAAAACTATAAAATCAATTATATTCTTTCATTTAATTACAAGTTAATTCAAGCTCGTTATGGGAGCATGGCTTAGGAATAGGCAGTTATAAAACAATAACATTGCCAAAACGTTCAGGTAAAGTCATATTGAACCTTCCAGACATATTTTGGACATGGTGTTGGCCCATTTTTTGGATGAGGAAATGAGTTTTAGGATATACTTAGATTCACATAAATAGTTCATGGCATGTTCGGGACTAGAATCCTCAGATAAGCTTTGCTCTGGTGGGCACACGATACCAGAAATAATACAGAACATTATACCTTATTCTTTTGCTACCTAGTAGCCTTCTGATCTCTGATGATGACCAGGGCGCCTTCTGTCTTTGGCAGGACTGCCCATGTTAACCATGTTCCCCGAGCAGGATTAGTACTGCAGGAGTGAGTACACCATGAGTGTGAGCTCTCATGTTCTCCGGTTGGGTTATTCAGAAGGTCACGTAACAGGGAACAAAAGCTTTGTGATTTAGAAGGAACATCCACAAAGACTCCCCACCGTCTCCTTTCTATGAATGTGGTCTCTAAAATTCTCAGCTCATGAGATATTCCATGAAGAGTCTCATGTCAGATATATTTAGAAAATGCTGCTTACTTTATCCTCATCCCAAAGAGTCATGAGTTTGAGAGTCCTGAAGAAAATGACACTTGAACTCAGAATTTCTCATACTCCTTTGATCACAGACATTTTATTTTTTCAGGTAATACCAATTAGCATACCAGTTAGCATATGTTCTTCCAAAGAACAGAGCTCATGAGTGAACACTGTGGGATAGAATGATGAATTTGTTGTGCATATGGTACTTTGCTTCTGCTGATTCATTTGTGAGATGCTAACAAGAATTTGTATTCATCCTTGAAATGTCTTGCTGCATCTCTGTCCAAAAGATTGTGAATTTGTCATAGTTTCAGCAGTATAAAATCATATAATTTCTATTTTTCCAACATCACCAGGGTTGTGATTTTTATTATTTTTTATGTTTACCCTCTTACTTTTTCGTCCTGTTTTTTAAGTATTTATATTAATTCCAGTGAAGTAGCATGCAGTGTGATATTAGTTTCAGGTGTGCAGTATAGTAGCTCAACACTTCCATATCTGGTACTCATCACAAGCATACTCCTTAGTCTCCGTCACCTGTTTCCCCCATCCCTCCCCCACTTCCCCTCTGGTAACCATGAGTGTGTTCTCTATAGTTAAAGAGTTTGTTTCATGCTTTGTCTTTTTCTCTATTTTCCCTTTGCTTGTTTGCTTTGTTTCTTAAATTCTACATTAGTGAAATCATACGGTATTTAATTTTCTCTGACTGACTTATCTCACTTAGTGTTATACTCTCTGGCTCTATCCATGGTATTGTAAGTGGCAAGATTTCTTTTTTTTCTATAGCTGAGCATCTTTGTCCATTCATCTATTGATGAATGCTGCTTCTATGGGATTGGAATTTTTAAATTTTAATTTTAATTATCATTAAATATGTGATCAAATAGGATTTGGACTGCTTTTATTTCCAATATCTTCAGTCTTATGAAAGGACTTGGAATAATTCTCAATCAACTTTCTTTACCAAAGAATACTCACTTGGGATTGATACTTTACTACTAAGCGAGTATGTGTGATCCGTGGACTGAGACTTTCTTTAGACCTCTGCATAAGTGTTACACGTGGGCTGTATCATCCTTAGAAGTTTAATGTTTGTGGTCAAACAATGCTCAATATTTTTTTCAAAAGTGCCTAACTATAGAGTATTTAAAATTGTGTTTCTTACAATGAATTAGCAATATCGGAGAAATGATAGTCCTATCTGCACTCTGGAAGTAAATATGAAGAAAACTGTAGTTAGCCAACATAAGATACTTCTTGTTATCTTATGTTGGCTAACTACAGTTTTCTCTAGATTTGTTAAATGATAAAACAGTGGAAACAAAGTTACAGGTCTATGAAGTAGATAAACGAAGAGAATAAAAATATGAGCAGTAATTCTGCCCCTCCCCCAAATTATTAGGATGGTTATTTAAGAGTGATAAAAACCAGGTGAAGTCATGATGGCCATGAATTTAGAAAGAGAGTGAGGACACTGCCTTGACCTCTTGTTAACTAAGCCACGACTCCATTGCCCTACATATCTCATACCAGCCCTGGGCCCAGTGCAATGTAAAGAAGGTTTTTTCTGTAACTGGAATTTCTAAATTTTTTCTTGTTCTGTTTCAGTATGTTCATAGGTCATTTGTCTTTTAAAAAAGGCGGGGGATGGATTTGTATACTTTTAACAGATACAGGATATTTATAAAAGAATATTCTTTTTTTGCTTATAATGAGATTCTCCCTGCTAACTGTTCTTCAGTGGTTCAAAATACAAATGGAACCAGGGAACTTACTATGTGGGATATGTACAGAGCAGGTGATTCATCAAGGCACTTATGTGCTTAATGGAGGGATTTCTGTGAGCTTTTGCTTTTCTATCAGTGTGAATCAGTATCTTATTCTGGGAGAAAGGAATGCTGGATTGCTGGAGCTTCTCATTAAGACTTGGCACTTTCTTGGAAAGAGATGCAAAAAGAAGGTAAAAGAATTATAGTTGACCTATTCCTCAGGCAGCTCACCTTCACTCCCTGCCCTCCCCAAACCCATTATTTGCACCTCTGTGTTTTGGGATGTGTTCATGGCTTCTCTTATAAGACTTAAACACTTTTATGGAACTGTGATTTGTCATCTAGATAAGGTTTCTCACCTTCATTTGATAGGTACAAGTAAGATGAGGAAAACAGCCAGAAATATGATGTATTTATAAATTTATAGGTTTGTATATTTTGCATATATATGTTTGTATATTTTATATCTATATGTTTGTATATTTTAAAAGTTTCAAAGACACAATTTTTCTTCAAGTTTTAAAGTATCGGGATACATGGCCAACTCAGTAGAGCACAAGCCTCTTGATCTTGGGGTTGTGTGTTCAAGCCTCACGTTGTGTACAGAGATTACTTAAAATCTCTAACAAATAATAATGATAAAAATTAAGGTGTAAAACCTGCCTCAGATACACCAAAATGACTCTGAAAGTCTTATGCAACTCTGTTTTTCTCAAGTTTCTCTTCTCCACCGTTCTTACCTACGTCTTTGCGGAGAAATACTAATGCTCCTATGAATACCGTCTAAACTAAAGAATCCATACTTTTCTTTCCGAATTTAAATTCAGACACAAAGATCAAAGCTTAGTGTTTGATTTCATTTTTTTAAACAAGGCTCCATTCAAAATCTTATACTAAAGTACTCTATGAGTGCGACAAGGAAAAAAAAAAAAAAAACCTCCAGAAGGCTTTGAGAAGTCTACATTAACTTCTGGAAAATGTAGCCACTGAGAAAATAATTTCTGCTTCACTGATTTATTTTACTCCGTAACTAGGTATTAAATCAAGACAATTACAATGACTAAAACATACAAAGTGAATGATTAAAAATTATTCTGAGAAAAGTGGCTTTAAAGACAGCATATAGGTGTTACTAAGGGGGTGAGTGTGGGGTGTCCCAGAAATTATGAGATGCCAGTAAAAAGTAGCCAAGCAGCAAGCCCTCTGTTGGATGCCTTAGCTTGACACATGGACCTTCTATGTCATTCTCTGAAGGAGTCAGGTGGACTGTGTAATCCTTTATCTAGCCAGGGTACTGTTGAGGAAAATGAGGGCCCTAACCACACTGGAAACCAAGACAACTGATATAAACTGGAATAGTCCTGGACAAGTTAAAAAAAAATGGTCAACATATAGATTATGAATTCTCACAAGAGGAGAAGAAAACTCTTCAGTGACCACATATCATTATTTTGTTGTTGTTCATGGCTCTGGGAAGCAACTCTGGAGCTTACCAGTATCACCAGCTACAGAATACAAGATCTTCCCGGGACAGATGGTTTACAAATAGGTGACCTCAGTCAAGCAGCTGTTGTTCATGTCCATAAGATAGAGTTAGATACACATTTGCTCACATATGCATAATATGTATATATTATTTTATATATTATTTTTTCTATACATATTTAATATATACACATGTATATATCTTTTTTAGTGTGCAGGAGAAACTAAGCAAATAATTACAATGAATATGAAAAGAGATCCCATGAATTAACAGCTTTTAATGTCTAGTATAAAGCAAATGATTCCAAATTTTCATTTGTAGATGTGTCTTGGAGAGCTTTGAAGTGTTACAATGGTCCATACCACCAGTACTTTATATTCAGTTAAACTCGTGACTGCAAAAAGAAATGTGGAATACGTCCACGTGCATATTCTTTCATTCTGAGGCATGTACTATTAAAGGTGCTTAAAATCTAAGCTTCCTTAAAAATCCTCTTAAGAGAATATAACTAAGTTGGTCAAAATTTATAAGGGCAGTCCTTAAAAGTAGAAAATTTTTAGTACCTGTTGTGCTTAGATTTTTAATATAAAGACTACATAGAGATCAGGACTTATCAGTGAGTGTTCCCTATTAGGTTTTACCAATTTCCTTATTAAGCTTTGCTAATCCATGGATGCTAATTAAATGGAAGTTACTATGAATAATAAGACATCAGTACTGAGTATTTATTACAATATGTGTTCTATTTTCACATAATAAACTAATTTAGTTATCAAAGCCATTATTTTCCAAGTGTGCTGTTCAATTCAACGAGTGTCTATTGAATTTTTTTTTAAGATTTTATTTATTTATTTGACAGAGAGAAATTACAAGCAGGCAGAGAGGCAGGCAGAGAGAGAGGAAAGGAAGCAGGCTCCCCGCTGAGGAGAGAGCCTGATGTGGGGCTCAATCCGGGGACCCCAAGATCATGACCTGAGCCGAAGGCAGAGGCTTTAATCCACTGAGCCACCCAGGTGCCCGTGTCTGTTGAATTCTTGATGTGTGTAAGGCTTTCTGCTCGGCTCTATGCCTTGATTCAGAGATCATCGTGACCTGCCCCTGCTGGGAAGTGGTGTGGATGCAGGGAAAGAACTGACCCCAGAGTCAGACCGACTGGGTTCAAATTCCACAATTTATGTGCAGTGTCTCTAGCTCTGCAGACCTTCTAACATATCACTGAGGCTCACCAATAGAACTGATGAAGCCAGGGATTCCTTCACGGTTCAGTTGGTTAAGTATCTGCCCTCAGCTCAGTCATGATCGCAGGGTCTTGGGATCGAGTCCCACATCAGGCTTCCTAGAGAGCCCACTTCTCCCTCTGCCTGCTGTTTCCCCTGCTTGTGTTCTCTCTCTCTCTCATTCTCTCTCTTACAAATAAACAAATAATACCTTTTTTAAAAAAAGAACTGATGATGTCGGAAGTTCAGAAAGGAGGAAATCATTGAAGCAAGAGTAGTAAGTTAACAGGGAATGTGAAGGAGGCTTCATCATGAAGAGTTTGGGTTACTTAGAGGCTGGCAGCAGGTGACAGAGAGGAGAACGGTACACCAGCTATGACGGTCATCTAGCAAAGAGCAAGGTGGCTCAAGGTCTAGACTAAAATGGGGGAGCCAAAGAGGGAAAAGGGTATTACAAGGGATGGCAGTAGAACCACCAGCTTCCATGGGGCGCTGAGGAGTAGTGAATAGACCAGCAACTCCTTCTCGTACTATGGGAAGTAGATACTAGGCACGGAACAACCTCTGTTGGAGAGGATTCTGAGGGCAGTGGTTTTGTTTTTTTGTTTTGTTTTTAAAGATTTTATTTATTTATTTATTTATTTATTTGAGAGAATGAAAGAGAGCAGGGGATGGGGCGGAAGGAGCAGGGAGCCCATCTGGGACTCCAGGATCATGACCTGGGTGACTGAGCCACCCAGGCGTCCCAGGATGGTGGTGGTTTTTTTTTTGTTTTGTTTTGTTTGTTTTTTTTTTTTTTGAAGGATGGGCAGATTCAACACAGACAAGACAGCAGGGGCCCACAGAGAAGCTCAAGTGCACAGTAACATGTGCCTATACTAGAACAGAAATAAAAAGAGCACAGCGCATTTTTTGAAATCCTACTTCTCCTTAGCATCTATAATACATTTTTTATTTTATTCCTTTTGTTAAAACGTTGGTCGAGACCCACCCATGGAAATGATCTCATTAAACACTAGTGGAATGCATTAGGAAGACCTCATGTAGAGGATATTTCTTGTCATAAAACAAAGAAGTTTTTAAGAATCTGTAATCCGTATGTATCTACAGCAAGTGACTGGACTAGAGGCATGTCATTCTTCAGTTCAAATCCCCTTCTCTTGTTTTACTGTTTTAAAGATTGCTGGACAAAATACCACTGATATTTTTGTTCTGGAAGCATAAGCTACTTGGATTTGACAAAATGTCTGGTGTAGAACGGTCTTTTAAAAAGTTCAACTAATAATAAAAATGAATCTTCTAGTCTCAATCCAGGAAAAGTAACTCACCTAAATAAATATTTAGGAAGCCTAATCAACAGACTGTATAAGTTAATGCAAGGAAAGTCATCATTTACATAATTAACTAGATCACCTTACGATTGGTCATTTATGGTTTTCTAAAAAAGCCACTTTTCAAACAAACAAGTAAAATTAATCTGTCCTACAGAGGTTTTGATTTATAAAAATAATCACATGTTTCAATAATCACATGTTTACTGAACTTTCCATGTCCAGGATTGCATTTTTTAGTCTGGCAAGAGGAATAGGCTAATATGAGAAATGTGAGGCTTTGAAGTATTTTATGTATAGAATCAGTTAAAAGATTTTTTTCCTTAACCCTGGAGCTTGTGTGATTAAATTATTGTTCATACATATTGTATAACAGCTTGGATCTAGAAACTTTAACTCCGAAAAACATATTAAGGACCCAATACAAATGTAAGCTGTTTTGTTAATTGGCTCAAATGTCCACTCCCTCTTCTTTTTTAAGCTTTTGTTGGAGATTTATCTATTGGTATGTACCATAATTTAAGCTGAGAAAACTTCTAAGGATTAATTTATTACTTTGTTTAAATATAACAATAATGAACCCATAACATATTAATTTTTATCAAAAATAACTTTTTTTTTTTAGTGAGAAGTGTGGCATCACTATACATTGTTAGTATCTATTTAATATTTGGTTTCCCAGAAGGCAGCTGGATTCTCATATCTGATTCTGCATTCAGTTTGTGGTGATACCTCATTTTGGTTGAAGTGTATTAAGAAAACCTAGCCTCCCTATTTTCCCTTTAATGACGAATTCTAACATCTTCGCCCCATGATAATTATTAGATACTGAGACTCACCCTTATGTATAACGTGTAGAAATTATGTGGTCCAATGTAGGTAAGTGGAAACTTAGGACACAGCATACACCCACCGTAATGGTACATTTGAAAGTCAACGTTCATTAAAGGAAGGAATTACCTGCTCTTTTTGATGGTTTTCTCTGATTATATATGTGGAAAAGATAACCATTCCTTTGTCATCTCGTTTTCAGTTTTTATTCTTAGTATACACAGAAAAATAACTTTATCAAAATAGTTACTAGTTGTCATCACAGTAAGAAATTGTAGAAAGAGCTTTAAAAAGATGCTTACTCAAGAACTACTTAGGAAGCTTAGTTGTTGCCAAACAGCTTAACACACAATTGTGAAGAGGCCAGAACAATTTCTGTTAGCCAGAGAAGGGAAGGGCTCTTACAGTACACCCAGAAGCTGGGTTTCTAGTACCAGAAACACTGCGCGGTTCAGGTGAGCTTGGGGGGATCTGAGCACCTGTCCCATGACGTCATACTGACTGCTGCACCATGACGTCATACCGAATGCTGCTTCCAGCCTCCCTATCCGGGCTGCCAGCTCCACCCATACTTCCCTGCATGAGGAGAGGGGTGGGATTTAGTTCACTTGACCCGCCCACAGTCACAGAGATGCTGTGACAGTGTGAAAATTGGAGTCCTCCATTCTCAGAGAACAGAGAGAAGCCCTCGGTGGCAGAGCAGGGGGTGCCGAACGTGGCTTCCTTGAGCTCCCTGAAGCCCCGTCCGCGTATCCTGACCGCCGCCAGCCGCAATCACTCGGAACCTGACTGCCCTGTTTATTCAGCCAAGCTTTCCTTTGCCTCAGAGGTTCACTTAATGATACAAAAGACCTCAAACCTTGAAAGATAATTTTTAACCAGAAAGTAATGTATTTCTAAGAATGATTTTTAGCAAGTGGCTCTAACTGGCTTCTGTTTTCTGGCCTTAGGGTGCTACGAAATTGTTTCAAAAGGAAGCAAATGAGCCCCACAGCAGATGACTGGAAAGGGGTTGAGAGACTGATAAGTGAAGGGAACCTTTTTGGAAGTATCATGATTTTATTAACTGGTACTTCTTCAGAACTGTTCTCTGTAACCAGAGAGTGGGGTGGTGGGCATTGTTTTTGAAAAGAAAAAAAAAGTACTTATAATTTATTATACTATTTTATGTTATTTCTACACATGAAAACTTTTCATGTTCTACAATGAAATATTTCCATTTTTTATATCCTTTGCCCAAATGTTTATGTAGGACAATATGTTCTCTCTCTCCATGGTTAGGCATCATGATATATAAGAAACCTGTTTCAAAAATGTGGCTTACAGGACAGACCGACCCATAGATTCTCAGTTAAATCTCAACCATTAGGGAGACAAAGCTTAAAATAACTGGATATTCCCAGTTTAAATAATAATGGGAAAACACCATGGAGAGAAATTGATATTGATATTAAAACCCAGGGGCGCCTGGGTGGCTCAGTGGGTTAAGCCTCTGTCTTCTGCTCAGGTCAAGAACCTGGGATTGCCCCGCATTGGGCCCCGCATCGGGCCCTCTGCTCAGCAGGGAGCCTGCTTCCCCCCCACATGCCTGCCTGTGATGTCTCTCTCAAATAAATAAATAAAATCTTAAAATATATATATATATTTCCTTTTTATGGAAATCCTGTTAACCAATGGATGGTGTTAACTTTCAGCAGAAGATACACAGGTAGCTTACATACGAACTGTTTAGTTTTGTTCCTGCTTCCTTCTTTCTTTTTTGTTTTCTCTCTAACCACTTACTTTTTTGTGGCCTCTGTATTTGGTACTTTCTCTGGCTCAAATGTCCATTCCCTCTTCTTTATTTAAACTAAGTCATCTTTGTCTCTGAAGAGTTGGTTCTCATAGCTTTTTGAAACCCATTAGTGACTCGTATGAAACAACTTCTTTTTGCTCCCCCGCCACAAGAGTCCCAGGTGTGTGTGTGCACATGTGCACATGCATGTATGTGTGTGCGCATGTGTGTGGGGTGTGTGTGTGTGTGTGTGTGTATCACATGTGGGTATTTTAGGAGTTGGTGTTCCTGGCCATCTCCTCTCGAGTACTGTTTCTTCTTCATCTGTGCATCCTCTACCCCAATATAGCCCTTACACATTGTGTATTTTCAAAATTTGTTGAATAAATGAATAAAATAGTGAACAATTTTAGCTTTTGAACAATTAGGAACCCAAGAAGGTCTCTAAGCAGTTGTTTAATTTTGATACTAGGTAGATGGAATGTACATGATTTTATTATTTAGACTCTTAACAGTTAAAAACAGGATTGAGCACGAATCTAAAGGGAAAAAATAAAACAATATTATATTTTCCTCGAATGTCTATGGCAAAGTACAAATTGCCAGAGATGATCTATCAAACATGAAATTACAGGAAACCTTTGTTTTGCTCTGTGGAGTACATACCAGTGCTGAATCGTAAATTGAAAATGGGGACAAACTGTCAATTAAAACAAAATGACTGCCTAGACATTTCTGAGAAATCAGACTATGACAGTGAAGGAAACAGCTTAGATCAGTGTTTGGTATATAACCAATGTTCACTAAATATTCTTTAGAGTGGAACACATCATGTTTCTCGATAGGCAGACAGTTGGATGTGATATAGTGAACAGCTGGTACAAAGGCACCAGGGAAATGAATCTGGATTGTAAGGAGATGACAAATGATGGAGGTTCCTGCGTATTGTTCTAAGGTTTTAAACTTTATCCTCAAGGCAAGAGAGAGCGAGTGAGGAATTTCCCTATGGAAATGATATAATATAGACTAGCATTTTAGGGAGGATGGATGGCAGAAAGATGAGTGTGGAATGAGGGACAGATACCTCATGTAGAAAGCTATTGCAGAAAGACGACGTGGGGCTGAAATGAGAAAGTTGCCATGGCAAAGAAAAAGAAGGATGGATTCCAGAGATGTTTAGAACATGGTGGCCGATTAGATATTGAAGTGAGTGTATGACAGACGCTGGTAAGACTCCTCATGTTCTGGTTTGGTAGCTGAGAGGAAAAGAGAACTCTTCCCTACGATATAGAACATGACAGGAGAAGCAGCTTTGTGGGGGAGAAACATACTGAGTTCAGCTTTAGAATACGTGAGTTCCAAGTGCCTATAGGACATCAAGACGGATGTGCAGTGGAAGGTGTATATCTTGCTCTGGAACTGATGAATGTGGATTGGATGTGTCAACAGATTTCAAAGTAGTTGGAGTCAAGTAGGACCAGGAGCCTTGACAATGGAGCAAGATCAGTCAGACACAGAATGTAAGACCAACAGATTGCTAAGCATAGAACCCCAGAGAAGAGAGCAGTAAGGAATCTCTTGAGAAAGAGAAGCTCATGAAGAGCTTAAACCAAATGAGATATCCAACGAGCTCAGAAAAAAAAAACCCAGAGGTCATATCAGTTTTGAAACTTCAGTTCAAAAATACTAGCTGTATCATACCAGGCAAGGTAACTAACCTTTCTGATCCCTAGCTTCTTGATTTGAAAACAGGTTTGGTTAAAGTATTGATCTCATAGTATTTAGATGAGGATGAGGTAATATCATATATGTAGAGAAGTCCTCAATATCCAGCCCATGGTAAGTGCAAAATAATTGCTGTTGGTGGAGAAAGTATGAGTAGGAATAGAATTATCAAGTAGTAGTATTGTAATAATATCATCTCTATTTTATTATTGAGAGTTTCAAAAATAATTCACTATGATTTTTTAAATTGGCAAATATTGGGAACAGACAAAGGAAGACAAGTGCTAAAACCGTGACAACTTAGATGTGATTAGTGACCACGCACAACCCAATTTCAGTGGAACCAGAAGATCTACTGAGATGTGGATAAGGTGTTAATGGAAGGTAAGGAGGCTGGGATTCATTATGTAGAGTCCTCTTCTTGACTTTGCTGGGAAGGGAAAAAAAAATAAGGCAACATTTAGGTGTAGTCGCTCTGCCTGGCATTCCTAGTCTATTTCAACCTGATGCTTCATGAAACAAAATTGTTCCACTTATAGTTGCCTTCCTTTGCTCATACCAGAAGGGCTTTGATCATCTCTCTCTCTAAATCTCAGCCAAAGTCCCAGTTTCTCCAAGAAGTCTCCTGTGATCACCCCTCCTTCACTTTCTCCACTGACTCTCCTCTATTCACTTCTTGAGCCCATGTCATTCCCACTTCCCCACCCCTACAAAGGGGTATTGCCTTTGTTGCTATTCATCTAAGTCCTGAAGAGGTCCTACCTGGTGCCTCTAACAGCAGGGATTCCAGGTACTAGGTAATTCCATTACTAGGTAATGCTGTGCATTGCTGGAACTTGTTTTATTGATAATAATAAATTAGTTGGAAAATACTATGATTTAAAGTTGCTTTTTTTTTTAATGGAAGACTTTTTTTTTTTTAAAGATTTTATTTTATTTATTTGAGAGAGAGAGACAGTGAGAGAGAGAATGAGCGAGGAGAAGGTCAGAGAGCGAAGCAGACTCCCCATGGAGCTGGGAGCCTGATGTGGGACTCGATCCCGGGACTCCAGGATCACGCCCTGAGCCGGAGGCAGTCGTCCAACCAACTGCGCCACCCAGGCGTCCCATAAAGTTGCTTTTTTTATTAGCTCAGAAAATGTGATATTGGTGTCAGAACCCCAAATTTACACACACTGTTAAGGTCTGAGTGCATTCAGAGGACATTGCCTGCTGATGCCTGCATAATTTTATCCTTTGGTTTAGAGTGGCTTACATTTATATCTGTTTAAATAACAAGACAGATGAGAGTTCTTCAACTCTTCTTTCCACTCTTATAATTTAACTATTTGAGTCTTTATGGCAGTTGAAAGCCAAAAAAAAAAAAAAAATTCATATCTTTATGATATGAAAAGAAACTTTTCTTGGTGTTTTATGAACTCTAAGAAAACTTTGAGTTATAATAAGATTATTATATCCTCAATTAGTATTCTTATATAAAAAATTAGCTAAAATATAAGTAGTAAAAATAAGTTCCTCAAATAAAAAGCTATGGAGAACAAATGACTTTGAAATATTTCCATTACATACTCAGTTTCAAGTTATAGAAATAAATAATTTGGGGGCACCTGGGTGGCTCAGTCAGTGAAGTGTATGATCTCAGGATCCTGGATCCAGCCCCTGTTGGGATCCCTGCTCAGCAAGGAGTCTGCTTCTCCCTCTCTCTCTGCCTCTCCCATCAGCTCACATGCATACTCCGTCTCTCAAATAAATAAATAAAATATCTATATACATATACATATACATATATGTAATTTTGATTTATAAACATTAAAGAATGGCAACAGAGTAAACTAAGTGAGATTTTAAACACGCACGATTGAGATGGGGTTTTACCAATGTGTGCACTGTGGCCTCTCAAATGAACTTGAAAATATATGATATTGCTGATATTATTTGGAGACAATAGGTGCATCTAATGATCATGTTACTCTCTGTGTTGCAGTCTTTACTGCAAGAACAAAAGGGACAATGAAAATTATAATATCCTATTTGCAGGCATTATTGCTCATTAGGAAACAAAGGAATCATTCTGTGTTCAGTCTGATTTCATTACAGCACTTGTCATGATGAAAAATTCAGTACAGTGTTATTGGCCCTGTAGGCACCAATACATATAATAATTAAATTTTAATCACAAATAGAAACACAGTTGTATGTGATCATTGAAGAAAACTGAGTTCTTGTATATTAAAGTTTTAGTAAACTTCTTTTAACATTTTAGGAAACTTTTGTGTGTGACATTGATTTGGAAGCTTGCGCCATCAAAAGTGGTTAGTTTAAAGGAAGATAGGAATGAGGACTGGACTTGGAACTCTTGACCTCTTTGCCTGCCTCATAGTGATAAGGAAGACAGTTCCTCTGGAAAGTTTCAGTGCTCAGCAATGCAACCCTCTTGTGCTGCACATCCAGATCTTGCACACGTGTGTACACGCACACACACACACACACGCACATACAACTTCTATAATAATATTAAAGAATATATATTTTAGCTTTATACCCATTGAGATGTTATTTATTCCATGTCACAAGATAGGAAACTGAGGCACAGAGAGGTTAAAGGATATCTCAAGTGACTTGTGGTCATTGGCAGAGCTGGAATTCAAATTCCTGCATAGCAAACTCTAAGCTCATGTTTCTTCCACAAGCCCACACTGCCCTAAGAGAGGGCAGTATGGCCACGAAAGAGAAAAGCCAGTCTTCTGCCTGATTCCACAGACTGGGGGTGGGGGCAGGGCTGGACATTCAGAAATAAAAAATAAATAAGTGCCAGCAGTATCCTGTGCTCTTTGAATGTATTATAAAACATGGAAGAGATCTTGATTCCCAGTTGCAAATAAGCAGAATTTCTCCCTAAGGAAGACCATTTGTGTCCTGAAGTGAGTCATGGATGTACCACAAACTGGGAGCTTAGTAAATTTTTCTGAAAAATCAATATGCAGGGACAGTTGAAGTCAGCTCAAGTCTGTCTGTCAAAGGCAAAGCATGGACCTCTACTATTCCAGGGAAGTCATCGTCAGAAGTGAGTTAAAGAACTGGGCCTACTTGCTCTTAGTTTTTCCTAGGGCACATCACACATCTGAAAGAGCTGCTGCCTTACTAGTACTTCACTTAGTGGGCTCCCTGACCCCTAACCTTTTGAAAGGATTCTTTTCATTTTCTCACTGAATGGAAGCAGCTGTGTTCATCAGTCATGGAAAGTAATTATCCACATGGAAGGTACGCAGCCACTGCTCTTGGCCTGCATTTTTGTGAGGAAGTGAAAGTGGGAATCATTTAATTCAATCACTAGTGAAAAATCTTTCAAAGTCAAAGTAGGTAAATCGAGGGCTGACGTCTGCTGTGTTGTCTGGAGATAAAAAAGGCACTGAGGTTTTTCTGGATATTTTTTCCTCTTGTTTATCTAATAAATATTGGCAGTAAAAAAATACATGTTGATCAGAGGGTCAAAATGCTCTATGAGTGAAACACAAAATTATTACATGAATTATTGAGATAAAATAAGGCAAAGTAGTACTTTAATTACAATAACAATTAGTCATTTTCTTGTCTTGAAAATTTCTTCCTTACGGGATACCCAAATGTTCAGGTCTTAAGTATCCCTACATGTGTTTGAGCCTATGTTTAGAGCCCCTTCTCAGCCTACATGGTTTATAGACTGATTTAGGACAGATGGACAGAAATGAATACAACTATAAGAGTTCTGTTTTAAAAAATGCATTTGTAAATCTAGTGACTATTTCTGCTGTGTCCTGTGAAGCAGAATTCTCTAATATGTACAGTAGAGGGATCATGAAAGTGAGAAATAGGACCGGAATCCTATATTGCACGTATAGAGCAATTACATGGCCTATAAGAGTACCAGCATGTGAATTTGGCACAGGAGACAAAACAGCCTAGTTATGAGGCGCTCCAGGGTACCATCAACTTAGAAGCCTTTTTAGGTCTTTGGGCTTTTTCCAATGCCAATCTCATTTTTCACATTCTCTACTCTTAAAAAAATCTCTTAGACTTGTCCATATGTTTTCCAGATTTCAAATGTGATTGCATTGCATTCTTTCTTGTTCTTGGGGGATCATGTTCTTGTTCTTGGAAGATCATGTCATTTTGTTGTTTTAAGAATTATAATTTTTGAGGGGCTTCCAAGAGGGTAGAAGCATCTATGTGTTAAGTTGTATTTAATCTTCTAAACTTGAACCTCAACCCTTTTTCTTTACTACACTACAGTAGTTCTTCCAATGAGTTTTGAGTTTAGGATTTAAATTAGGGTTTAACTTCATCCCCTATCGCTACATTAGCAATGACCAATACTTGTAAACTACTGCAGTTGTTAAATAATCATCAGGGCAAAGGCATTCATGTTGTTGGTAGAAATGGTGCCATAGCAAGGTCTGAACTAGGTTTTCTAGGATAACTTAAGACATTGAACTAGGACCGAAAATACTATAATATTTCACGTGCATAAACATCAACTTACTTGACAAATGTATGTATAGAGAACACTGGTAAGAAGGAGCAAGTAAGCAAAATGAGCCTCTGATGAGCAAAACGGATGCCGTTAAGTTCATGCACCTCGCTCACAGAAATGCCTCTATGTGTGTGGTGGGGGAGGAGGGGTCTCTTCTGGTCCACATCTACGTTTAACCTACAATCCGGGGATGCCCCAGTCAACTTTATATTTGGCACACTTGAGTAAATTTTCCACATAAGTTTTTATCACCCTGGATGGTACGTTCTTTACCACTATGCTTTTGCCCCCCAGAACTGATTGTGGCAAGGCATTTTTCACTTGGCTCACTTAGAGCCTACATTCATTTGTCTCATCATTTCAGGCTCCCAGATTTCATGGATAACCCTAGGATGGGTAGAGAGTCTCTGAAAGAGGTAAAGCATTGATAACCTAAGTGGCAGCAAACTATTACAGTATTGGAAGGAAGAGAAATCTATTTTAAAACAAGCCCAGAAATTCAAATGGCATATTGGGGGCTATTTAGTGGAAGGACAAAAAGCCTTAAACGTTCAGCAACCCATGAGGCATCACTTTGTTATAGAGCAGCAGAATAACAGCTTTTCATCATTGGGTTCCTGCGTCGTTGAGCCTGTATGTCTCCCTTCTAAACCACTGGAGCTCCCTTTGCTCTCCAGTATGTCTATCCTTGCCAAACAGGAGTAAGGATACTTTCCTTTGTCTTTTCTCTTAATACATCATGAGCTTGCCTTTTATGTCCATGTCCCCGGCACCTAGCACAGTGCCTCCTTCATCGTGGCAACTCAAAACTACTTATACAACAAATGGGCTAATAAAATGGGTAGCAGAGTATGTATATAGACTTATTTTTTGATAGAAACAATTGCAGGTAAACATTGCTGCAAGGCAGTGAAATACTTGGGAAACAAAACATATGAAGACAAATGCCCCTAATCCTTACAGGAATAGAAGGGGAGAGGTGTAAAGAAAATAAAGTGAACAGAGTCAACCTGAAGATGTTCTTGAATTTAAAGAGGGTCATCTTCTTGGAACACTGAAAAAAATAAAATAAAGTTTAAACAAAAAATAAAGAGTGTCAGCTAAGAATATAAACTATTAACATCCATGAAGTCAGAACAAAGGCCTATAAAATATTCTGTTACTACAGCTCTAGTTTACCAGATGAGTGGCAAACCTTAGTTTTTCTTTGAATGACTCCAACTTCACCAAATTTAAAATAATCCCAAATAATTCCGTAGGAAAGAAGTCAACTCTTTAACTAAAAAGGAATGTCCCTTCCTCATCCAGATGTTAGGCAGATATTCAATAGTACTTTTATTCAGAGGCCCTAATGCAGTACCAAACAATCACAACCATTATTTATTTAATTTTATATAAACCAACATGATATGGAAGTTGACTGAAATACTTGTTTCTCACTAGAAGTCAAAGATGTACACTCAGATTACATCTTATTTTTCTCCAAAGCAAATTAATGTGTGGCCATTAAAATATTAATTAGGAAAAGTGGCTCAATAATCCTTATATATTAAGGTGACATCTGCAAAGAAAATGGAATGATAAGGAACACAAATAGTACACAGAATCTGAAAGGTCGGGGGGTAAACATTCATAAATTAAACAGATTTTTACGTGATTCAATTACTTTAAAATCTGTTTAAAATACATTCTTACTTTGAAAAGAAAAGCATTGTTGCTATGAGCATTGGCTGTGTTTTGTAAGCAGTGAATCATTAAATTTTACTCCTGAAATTGTTATTACACTGTGTGCTAACAGTGTATTTAAATGGAACTGGTATTTAAATGAAAACTTGAAACAAAAAAGAAAGAAAGAAAAAAGCATTGCTGAACATGCTATTTTTATTTTGTGATACATCTTCATAGGAAGCTCCAATCTGGGCTGCAAAACCAATCCTGAAACACATCTCATTTAAATTAATTATTTGGACTTCCATGCCCTACTTAAGAGCTTTATGTATATTTCCTAACATTTCCTAAGATTATCCTTTGTTTTTCATCCTGGTACAACTACTTGTAAAGGTCAGGCTTGGTGCTTCATCAGCTCCCTGAAAACCCAAGGCTGACTTCTTCCTTTCCTCTGTGGTTTTCCCAAAATATCTTTAAGAAGGAGAAAAATTTGAAATTTAAAGATACTTCTTACATTGGGGAGGGTATGTGCTTTGGTGAGTGCTGTGAAGTGTGTAAACCTGGTGATTCACAGACCTGTACCCCTGGGGATAAAAATATGTTTATAAAAAAATAAAAAAATTAAAAAAAATAAATAAATATTATAATAATGAAAAAAAAATTAAGATACTTCTTATAATTCAACCTCTTCTCCTCTAGTGATCTAAGAAGTCTAGGCTGGCGTGCTAATCCAGTCGCTGTTTTCTCAGACCACCTTATATAAATCCTGTCCATAGGAAAGCTGAGTTTTTCTTTTTTTAATCCAATATATCATGGGCACCAATTGAAACCAGGAAGCTGACAAGGTCAATGCTCGAGTATTATCCATATTCTTAGAATAGGGTTGGGGGCAAAACTGGGAATTTTCTGCCTGCACGCGCTTGCCTACCTTATTTCTCCCCCTCCATCTTTTCCTGGCTTTTCACATGTAGCCTCTGTTTTAGCCCCAGGGCCAGGTTCACATTCTGGTAATGCACATGTTCGAGTCCTCATGATCACTCTGTATGAAGAATTCAGTCCCATTTCTCACTCTCATGATCCCTGTGCCATATACATGAGGGAATCTTGCCTCACTGAGGACACCACAAATACTCATTAACTCTGGACTTTCTTCTTCATAACATCCCAGGACTATTTGATTTTTTTATGAGGCTTACAAACAAGTTCATAAATAGGAAAGAAACTTCAGCACTCTCTCAGCTGCCCTGTGTCTAAGACTCTTCCCAATGAAAGACTTGTAATGTTGTCGAGCTGGGTTGGCCATAAAGAGCAATAAGGCTCTGATCCAGATTTTGTCGTAACTATCAAAGTGCTCAAATTTATATTCACAATAGTCAAATCATTTTTCTAGCCCAGACTTGCTCTCTAGAAACATGCCTACTTGGCATGGGTAAAGGGTGAGGGCAGGCCAGTGGGTGGTGGTAAGAAGATGAAATGAACCAATCATATGATTTTTTTTTATTAGTTTCAGAGGTAGAACTTAGTGATTCATCAATTGTATATAACACCCAGTGCTCATTACATCAGGCACCCCCCTTAATGCCCATCACCCCGTTACTCCATCCCCTCACCTACTTCTCCTCTAGTAACCCTCAGTTTGTTTCCTAGAGTTAAGAGTTTCTTATGGTTTGCCTTCCTCTCTGTTTTCCTCTTATTTTATTTTTCCTTCCCTTCCCCTATGTTCATCTGTTTTGTTTCTAAAATTCCACATATGAGTGAAATCATATGGTATTTGTCTTTCTCTGACTGACTTATTTCGGTCAGCATATTACCCTCTAGTTCCATTTAAGTCCTTGCAAATGGCAAGATTTCATTCTTTTTGATAGCTGAGTAATATTCCACATATATATGGAATATATATCTTCTTTACTTCTTTATCCATCCGTCAGCCATATGATTTTTCTGCATTAACTTCCAGTAGATTAGCCAAGAATACCAGTCTAGAGTAGGCAACAATGAGTGGAATACCCACGCTTAAAAATATCCCCTCTAGAAGAAGAAAATTTAATGTCCAGAAGCCTCTCATTTATAAGAAGCCTTGCAAAGATAAAATTACATGTATTTGGGGCTGAAAAACCTAATTAACACAAGTTATCCTATAGCTGACAATGCTCGGGAACAGGGGTTTATCATTCTGGTTAGGAGGAAAGAAGGAAAATGCCAAGCCGAAGGGACAACATGCAAGGAGTGAGGGCTTTAAATGACCGAAAATGATGTGATCACCCCAGAGAACAAGTTGAAGGTGTGGAAGAGGAGCTTACCAAGACAGGAGGTACACAGTTTGCCTACTTGGCAGCTGAGCCTGGGTCTTTGGTGGAAGCCAGGGCAGAATTCCAAATAGTGGGCAGGTGCAGCCTTCCAGACTGGTTCCATTATCTTAATTCAGACATTGAGAGTATAAGCTAGGGCAGTTCTGTCCGGTTCCCTTGTTCAAATCCATTTTGTCCATCTTCTCTAATGTCTTATCAGGTATTTCCTGTTTGAGTCCCATCAATTACCTTTCCTGGCCTTCCCCTACTGAGACAAGACTGTAAAAAAAAAAAAAAAGGAAGATATATAGTGTTCCACACATTTCATTCCCTTTGTTATCAGGAAGGTACTAACAGCTTTATGAGATGTTCCTCTCTTAAGAAAGCATTCTGAGAAGCTTCTGTATTCCTCAGGGATAATTGTCCTAGTATTCTTCAAAAGGTACTCCTGATTTGTTTATGTGTGAATTTGTGTGAATTTTACCTTGGAAAGATTTTAAGTTTCAGTTTCTTGATGGACCAAAGTGTGTGTGTGTATTCATTCATTGCCCTAAGTCTCCATGCACAGTTCCATACATACATAACCCAGTAGTGGAGTAAATTAATACTTTTCTTGTTCATTTGGTTCTTCAGT